>NC_059515.1:37500-5037500 GCF_905147795.1 Pieris rapae | reverse complement strand
AGGCACGAACATCGTATAGATTCATGCAGACATTGTATGGATGCTTTTGGAGATTATCTATCATGGTCGTACAGGGATACCGGAATATATAATATTATAGATTGTTAGGATATATTTCACGTTGTATGTAATTTAACTAGATAAGGAAATTCATTTAAAGCGTGGGTGTTCTTGTAGCTAGAATATAAATGTACTTTTGTAGTTAAAAAGAAATAAATAGAAATATATTTGTAAAGCAATGACAAACTGTACTTCACTTTAAAAAAGGTTGAAAATATTATTTCCGGTTTTTAACTTTTCATAATAATGAATCGCTACATTATGCTTTATAAATAAACAATAACAGATTTTTTTTATCCCAGAAGGATGAGGTTTCAATGTTATTACTGGTCAAAATTATAAACTAAATTGTTTTTATTAAAATTTTCAAGTTCTTAATGACGCTAATTATGATGTTTTAATAACCTTTTTGGTCCAATAATTATTTTATAGACCCAATAGGTTTTATATATTAACAAAATATTTTTATATCAGTGAACGTAGGTTTAATATGTTTTTAGTAGAATGGCGCTACTACTGAATGCATCATTCTTGATTATACAAGATGAAAATGAAACATTCTTGAATTGGCAATCTTTATACCAACGAGTATCAAATTACCGATGTTACATTACATCATGTTTTAAAGTGTCAACAAATCACTAATAATCACTTTATACACTTTGCACTAAACGTATACACACATAGCAGAGCGTCTCATTACTAAGTACCTACATATATATTTGTACGACATTGCTAAAAGTAAGATAACATAAAGATTTAACTTAATTTATTACATAAATCATTTTCAATTATCGTGCAATTGCCAACACTATACTTGTTATAATAAAGTGTAAATTCGCTAAAACGCAAAATATCACATACAACGCTTTTCACACACGCGGTAAGATAAACACTAAAAGTGTGAATGTCGTTGTAAATTAAGTTTTATCACATGCAAATAAAGTTTAAATTAAATCCTCCTGTAGCGTAGGAAAATTGTATGGAAATCAGCAGCGTTTTAATAAATGTAACCGATAGAGAAGGAAGATAACGTTTAATATACAAAAGAGCGAGAGGTTGACAAGGTCAGCGTATTAGTATGAGATCCTATGGTATAAACAGATAATCTTAATCCAGCTACTGTCGAATAGGATATTTTAATTATAAGCAATTTCTTAATAATACAATATGTTTACTAGAAAGTTATTTATAGACATAATAAGTTATTTACATATTTTAAATATCTCTTTGTTATAGCTTAAATTATTGCATTTAATAATTTCAAGTTGATTTAACTCTTTCGTTGTACATATTACAGAGTTAGATAATGTCGTGATAGTCCAAAACAAAAATAAGCCGACGCAGATACATTTTGTTTTTTGATTCAATATTTTTCGTGGTATTAGATTTTAATTAGCCACATTGGCTAACTGACTATAAATATTACATACATAGAAAATGTAAAGTCATATTAATACATTTAAATATTTTTAATTAATGTAGAATAAAAATATATTATTTGACATGATTTGATTGATATGTTTGATATTATTAAATCTTTTGTGGCCTACCAAAAATATAGAGCAAAAGTTAAAGTTAAGGTATTTGCTACTTCTGTCTTAATATAATTGATCTAAATAATTGGTAAGATATCTGGGCAATGTGGAGTCAGAGTATAGAGTATAATTAAAGATAAAGCGTTTTTGAAGTTTGTCAAAACGGATATCTAAGGTGTCTGAGCCAGATGTCGTAAGCGTCGGGATGTGACGACCCCATCATCCACTGGTGAAATAATCTCTATTACAGGTTATTTCACCAGTGCAATCAGTGAACCCCTTCCTAGTGGGAGTGCTATGCTGTTTCCTTCAAGCTTCATCCAGATAGGCGGGCATGACCAGTACCACTGTACCCAGAAAACCGGCGTGAAGTCTCGTTTTTCGAGCGGTGAAAAGGTTTCCGGAAGATAGTAGAGTATAATAGAGTATAAGAACATAATTTAACCCCAAGAAGGCACAAGTTTTCGCATTATCGCTCAAAAATCACCCTTTGTTGCTGATATCTTTGAAAGCAGATTCCATAAAGCCATCTAGCACCGGAATACTGGGCGATGACGTCGAATGGCGTTCAATTTCGTGGTCATTTAAACGTTTAATTAGCCTCTAAGAAGCTTCGTGTGCTCATTTGGCCCCACATGCAGTACTTTTCTGACCTCTGGGTGAGAGCTCCGCGCCCGAGGACCGAGCTCACTTTCAGCGACTTCATCTCTCGGCGTGGAGAGTGTTCAGAGTTATTCGGAATATTACCTACAGCTGAGTTTCATCATCGGACGTCAAGGCAGAATACAAAATACCATTTGTATCATCTTGACGTCCGTCGTACCACAGCTGCCGAATTATTTATTTCCGAATCAATTCGACTTAGGGTTCTATAAGAAAATACCGTACCAGGTTCTTAAGCGCCGGCTACGCACTTGCGAGCCTTCTGGCAATGCGAGAGTCCATGGGGGCTGTACCACTTAAAATGAGGGGGCACACCCTCCTGTGCGTTCGCCCTCTTTTATATAAAAAATTCATTCCTTGTGTTGTTTGATGATATAAGAGACAATAATTTTGGGACGTAATTGCAATTTAAGAGGCTTTTAACATTTTTGCTAAGGTTAGGCAAGGGACTTTAAAGCATATAAATAAATAAAAAGTATTCAACCCCATTACGAATTATAAACAAACAATTTTCTCGGCTGGAAAATATTTTTAAATTTTTAAATTTACTTGGCTGATTGTGTTATTTTAATTTAAAATTCGGTCAGTCGATATGCAATGTGCGAAAAAACAGAGAGTTTTGGCGACTCTTCAGACATTGTCACTAGAATTTCAGAAAATGAAAGTAACTAACTATATAAAGTTTTTAAATGATTTAATATTATTTAATCTACGAGCTAATTATTTTTATTATACTAATATTTGTCATATAGGTATTTTCGTTGACAAGAATATGATAAATGTGTGTTAAGTATTTGAGCAATTTGATGACATTGCAGAAACCATATATTAATATCCTTGAAAAAGCTTTGCAAGATTTGTCAGGCGTTTAAGAAATATTTTTTTATAATTGATACATGATGACATGAATTAAGTATAAAAAATGCATGTTAGCACCAGATTAACCCGGATTGCAAGTAAAGGGTATATATAATATCCCATACTAGAACTAAAAGATGACATTAGTGTCCTAGGAATTATATAAAGTGTCTTCTCACAATAATCATATCGGTTTCAAATAAGATAAAAAAACTTACCTCTTCTTCGAGTGCTGTTGGGAACTGCGTAAGTGGCTTTACAGCTACATCTTCCAAAGCAGCTTTGCGTCTATAAGAAATATTGTATTAATACAGAATTATTTGTGCGTATCATAGTTCAAAACTAATATACATTTTCTTGTGTATAGTTGAACATTTTACTTTGGACTTTTGATTTTGGAAAATTTTAATAACGTATTAAAAGCTATATAGCTAACGTGGCCAGACTTCCCGTTTTGAACGGGACTGTCCCTTTTTCCAATTACGACACCCGGTGTCCCCGAAATGAACTGTGGGACCCAAAATTGTCCGTTTGCAGCAGAATATAAAAAAAACGTGCCAAGAGTTTCATTCTTATTTAAAATCGTCACTATTTAAAAGAAAATATTGTTCTTCTGATAAATATAAATAGGTATAACTAAACATTTTGAGTAGGTATTTTCGGTTCGTATTTTCCAATTCAACTAACTTTTTCTAAATAAATAACGTTAAAAGAGTTTTTTCTTTCATTTACTATTGGTTGATTGACCAAAATTAAACCAATGTGCCGTTTTGAAAACAATTATAATAAATTAATGTTTGTTTAACTGTTTTGAACGATTGAAAAAATAGCGCTTTAATTTAACTAAAAATAAAACACAAGAACAGAGTGTCTTCCCTTTAATAGAAAATGTAAGTAGTGTTATTGGTCACTTCCTTATGATAAAAATCCTTTTTAGTAAATTAGGTTAGACTTAAATTACTTAATAGTCTTAAGTTAGGCTAGATCGAAATGTTTCATGATGTCTTAGTGAAGACAGAAATCACACACTCACACTCACACAATAAAAAAAACTTGACTAAAAACTCCGCTAAAAATGAAGATATATTTGGAAATTAGGTACAAATTCGTTACGTTATTGGAATTTAATTAAGGCTTTCACTCATAACCTGTGGTGAAAATCTATACATTATTCTATCGTATTAATTTAACTGTAAAACATTGTTATTTACATTGTTAGTAAAAACCACATAGTAATGTACTCTGAATTTTGCGAGCATTTTTATAATAAATCTAAAATGTGCTCACAATCTGAATTGCGAGGTAAGCCATTATTTTCTTCCAGTGCGAGGGATATCTTTTCAAACCAGAAATGCAATCCTTCAATGAGTACCGCTTAGGAGCTTTGTATTCAACGTTTGAATACCCTCTTATTACAAGATTATCGGATCTTATAGGATATAGGCTATATTGCGAGGAAATATTATAGTGACCCTAAACCACCTATTAGCTACTGTAGATCTGCTAAATGGCTTAGTTTGAAAGTAACCAACGGTATAGGTAAAACATCAAAGAAAAGCTGGCATAAAGGAGTGCTGCTACAAGTGTATGGTGTGCCTAGTAACATAACTTCTAGATAACTAAATCTATATTCATTTAGTCACAACCCCAGGTAATACTTATGATAATGTTTATTTTTAGGGCACCACCAACAATTTTTCAATAGATTTAGTAGTTACTGGAAAGTGATTTATGCGTGCCTTCGTTCATAGTTCATAATTGGATTTTATAAACCAAGTTCTATATCTATAATAAAATGTTATATTAGAATTCAAGATTTTTATGTTTTTCAAATTTTTTTTAATTCCAACTGTTTTGTGTACTATAAAAATCATCTTAACGCAAATAATAATACATTTTACAAGACATGTGTGATAGTGAAGTGATATATGTGATAATTACCTCAAGAGGATGAATTTGTAAACAGGTCCAAGGAGTCCCTTTATAATAGCCGAAGCGTTGAGGTGACATCTTCCATGTAGAACTAGGCCGTTTACCTGGAGAAAAAATGTATTTAATTTTACTATAATTTTTGGTTTTCTCAATATATAAAGCTATGTCTTTAATTATTGGAGTAAAGAATAAAAGTCACTTTCAGCCATTTTATAAAAATTGGGCTAAGATAATAATAGGTTTTTGTGGACTGGAATATATATTTATAACATGATTCTCTTTAATATTAGAACATGAAATACTGAGAGCTATATATAAGTATATGTTAAATTACACTATTTATTATCAGAAGAAAGCACTGTCGATTCATAACATTAATAAGCTGAGATGTTATCTATGGTTTGTCTTTATACTAATAAAAGAAAATACTGACAATGTTACATATTATACATTTTCATCAATGAATAATGTTTCAATCAAATTGCTTCAACAAGAATAGTACTGGCTTCCGAGCCAATTTTGGATAAGGTTCTTAACTTTACTCTGAGGGATATGTTGAAGGTTACTAGCGATTTAAAATTTATTTTAAGATTTGCTTGTGTATTAATTATGATTTATTGTTAGAATTAGTTTTTTAACCACTCCTGACAACACTAAATAAGCATAATATGACACTTGACATTAAAGACGCCCGCGCTTGCTTATCTACTAATGGCGCCAAAAACAGATTTGTTAAGGATAAGGATTTGTTACCCTACTATTATTCTATACTAAAATATAATTAAATCGAAAAATTAGTTGCTAAGCGAAAAATTCAACGACATCTGGACAAATTTATGTATTTTTTTAAATTTATTCCTTGAACTCTGACGAGTAGGAAGGTATGGAGATAAAATTAAAAAAATATTGAAAAGTAACAAAGATCATATTACGGCGAAACAAAGTTTGTACCTAATATAGTATCTGTAGAAGGCAGCTAGTATTCAATAAAGTTCAATCAACATAAAGCGAAACTCCCTTGACATTGTTGGCTACGAAACGCGTGGGTCGAATTTTATACGTACGAAAGTTACCTAATTTACTCATAAGGGTTACTGAAGGACCTTATCATAATTAAACTGTTATCCGTACATACTGAGCAAAGGTTAATGCTTTAATATATTTTGTTTAGTAATTTATAAATAGAAGCAATAGCCAAAATTTACCTATTCCATCATCACCTCTATTAGTTTTATTCATTTAGAGTTTGATAGAGAAATTATTGAACAATGTACACGCTTATTTACTTGTACCACACCTCCTATATTTGGCTTTGATCCAAACATCGTGGTTCGTGTGCATTTCTCGAGATCCGTGTTAATGTATGTGAATGCATGTAATTATTCAATTGTAAGTCTTCCTTTGAACAGTAAAACATTATTATATTAAGGACGGTAAATCGAAGTTCTGTGAGTGTTACGAATATGCAATACGTAAGCCACGTTTACACATAATTCTTAATACGATACTAGCAGTACATTATGTTTTCTGTACTGTGGACCAATATAAGGTGCAAACCTCATTATATAAATCTTGGACTAAAGAAAATTATTTTCGTACAAAAGATTATATCACTACATGTATAAAACAAAATCGCTTTCTCTGTCCCTATGTCCCTTTGTATGCTTAAATCTTTGAAACTACGCAACGGATTTTGATGCGGTTTTTTTAATCGATAGAGGGATTCAAGAGAAGGTTTATATGTATAGTAACATCCATTAAATAGTGGGAAAGTACTGTTATTTATGAGGTTTCTAATGTGATGTCGTAAATAATTACATTTTTCCGCTTACATTGCAAACACAGGCTGAACCCTACGAGTTTTATCAAAATAATGTACTAATTATTGTACACATTGAAAAGGTCTACAGAAACGTCCGTGATGGTATATGTCTATCTCTTATGGATAACCCACAATAACTTTTTTTGTCATTTACTTTTTACGACAAATAATGGCTAATTTTCGAAGCGATTTTAACCATAACAACATTCATCCTTAACCAATTAAATACCTTGAATACATTGTTAATTTAATAAAGATCTATACAGCTCATTACAGCTTATTTAGCAGCGATCGAACGCGTATATTATCGGAGCTTTCCAGCGACGGAAATAACAATACATAATAAAGACCTGCTTTTCATCAGCATTGCACCCGTGCGAAGCTGGGGCGGGTCACTAGTAGATAATAATTTTAAAAGTCTTAAGGTTTTGCGGTACGTTTTACAGACGAAGTAGCAGACTCATAAATTACAATAAGTTCTGACAACTACGGAACGTACTAAATCAACAAAAGACAGTAGACGAGTCTGAAAAATTTGGCCAATCATTCGGTCATTACTCCTGAGCCATTGACTCATTTGTCTTATTCGCGCGTTTATTTTCATTCAATTTGGATACATGCCAAATTATAGTCAAGGTCATTTTTAGTTCACACTGAAAAAAATACCTTTACTTCCTAAAATCCATTTCGACCAGCTTTTTCCATTTTGCATCCCGTTACATACATGTTATTGCTATTATGCTCATATAGGCACGCTGTATAGAACATAATATAATAATTTTGGCGCAAAAATAAAACATGCATTAGCACTATTTCACCATGCTTCATGTGTCAATGGTGATTAAATGATACGTATACACGCCAGGAGGGCAAGTTCTATTCCCATTATTATTTTCATCTTACTGATTTACGTCTCCATATATTTAATACTAGGCAAATCAAATTCTCAAAGTTACTCATATTTCAAAAGTATGGTACATTATTGAAGCCAGAATAAAAATAACATATTTCGAACAACAAAACATGAAAATGGCGGGAACACCCGGCAGTCGGCACATCATGGCGCATGCCACACTGTCACAGATAGGTAATGATAGGTAATGATAATAATTAGAATTGGCTATGGTGATGGCGTGAATGAGAATCTTACATGCATTCCCATTATTCAAAATAATTTATGGAAAATTAGGACTCTTTGAATTTTGCTTGTATTTAAAAAGTTTAAGTTATAATAACCGTTTTGTTTTTGTAACCACAAACATATTAAATATTAAATAAACACATAAAGTATGCCATTATGGTAATAACACACAAACTTCAAACGAATATAATAATATATATTATTATATTCGTTTGAAGTTTCTAATTCACTCGCAACTGCGAGAGTATGAGGGTAAATAAATTATGTTTTTGCAGTCAAACATTGTATTGTCTTTGAATAAAGCGTGTACTTTAGGCGCCCAACTTTAAGATACGATGTAACAATGTGTGCGTATACTGTGCCTTTCAGATGCCCTAATTACATAGGCGTGATAAAAGTTAGACAATCAAAATATCCTATATATTCGTACAAATCTGAAGTTATACATGTTATAACAGTGTTGCCAGTTGCAAGTTTTAGTACTATATATAACATCTTCTTTATTTGAATTCTTTATATGAAATAATGAATTAAAAAAAATAATGTTTAAAGTTCTGTATCACGGAATTTCAAAACAGCTTGTGGTGATGAGGGTAGAGTAGTAACATTACCTTGTGGTATAGTACATAGGTTTAGTCAAAAATAAACATTTTTTTTTATTTTAAAATAGTTTTGTTAACCCGAATTTAAGCTGATCTTCGATACAATGAACGTCTTTGAACTACTGTGTAACGTTTCTATTTCCGTGCACGTGGCTGCGCGTGCCATAGCTATTTATATACTTGTACAATTGTTCAATGCCTTAATATTCTACTATCCACAGAGTGTATAACAAATATATGGCAGATTATAAAACGTAATATTTATTGTCTATGAAGAATTAATTATTTCTATTAGTGCGTTTACGGCAAACTCGCCTAATCAAACTGATATAACTAACGAAATTTTTATTTTGATGAAATTTCGTTCCATTTTGTGTATGTTAAAATTGAGCCGTAGTGCACTTTTAACTGACCTGAGACACTCAGTTGAAGTTAGAGCTTTAACATTTCAATTTTTAACGTAAAACATCCTTTAAGCCTTACTTGAAAAAAATGCGATACCTCGATATTTGTATATTGTAGCGACCCCTACTGGGCATACGAATCACTACGATAAGGTCATATGACGCCTGAACGGCTCCTACGGAGTTGTACAACTTCTTGACCTTAGCCACTGGCGCCTTTGGGCAGACCAGTGGTTAAGGTCAAGAAGTTTTACGTGGTAAGGTTCTCTTTAGGTTCGAGAAACAGTACCACATGTTTCCTCCACAAAACCGTGTATGAAAAAATAGAATCGCGCAACATTTTGAACGCTTAATATTTTTTAATATTGTGTTACCCATTAACTAGTTGACGACCAGCTCACTTTTTAAGTTTTTAATTAGGAACTCTAGGTTATAAATTTAAACACCGTACAAACTCTATGAGATATTCGAAAATACATGTCGAATTTTTATGCGATTTTCATAGCTTATTTTCAGAATTAATGTACCGTAAAAATCCGTTCATATATTTGCTTCTGTGCGATGAATCAGACCATCGATAACAATAGAAAATGGGGTAAAGTAGAGTAAAGGACTACGTGTAGCGAAGGAACTAGTAACTGGACGTTGCAAATTATGATGGATGGCTAAATTTTACAATATATATCTTTGACTAAATCCGGAAATGTGGAGAAAAAATAAGCAGGCTTATTGGGGTCCAATTTAATATTTACATTTCTACTACTAAAAAAAATTATATAATAAATTTAATTAGAAAGCTTTAATTATGATTATGTACTCTAAATATATAGTACAAAAAGACCTTTCGACGCATATCCTGAGTTGCAATTTGGTGATGTCTCAGTAATTATAAGCTACACTATGCCCTTTACTGTACGGTGCCTGTTCGTCTCAATTAGATTGTTTACACATAGTCTACCTACAAACTCGCTATTCTTGATTTATTCCTACAATAACACATAACTTTGTATTTAACAAGCTACTAGATATGTCGTGAAATTAAGGTATTGTAGTTGGACAGGATCATATTATAACGACGAATTAATTTCTTCAATTTAAATATTTAAAATTATTGTAGAATATATTTTTGTGTAATAATAATAGCTATGGATGCATTATTTTTAATAATTCGAAAGATTATTAGATTCTTATTTTATATTAAAGAATTTGGAGTCAAGAATAACGAATTAGCTTTCTGTTTTATATAACTTAATTATACTATACAAAAAATGTAGTTGCATGGATATTAACGTTTTAAAATAAAATGTATATTTTTGTTTTAATTACATTTTTTTTTTCAATTTTTTCGTTTTATATTTCGTATTTCGTAAATTGTTAACGTGACATGAACGCCCTTGTAGATTTGGTGATTTATTTATTCACTGTAATTTTTCTACATCATACTTTCGCATTTCCAGAAACTTTATAACTTTATAAATCTTATTATATTAATTTTTATCGTACTATATTTTCTTATTTTGTTGGGCGGCAGGCCAGCATTCCCTAGGCGGGTTTATTTTCTAGGTAAATACCTAACTTATACTCTTATTTATTTAAATACTCAATTCCATACCTCCAAGATCTCATCTCCAACTTTAACAGGTGGTGAAGATTTAGCAGCAGACCCAGCTGGGTGTATCCCGCAGATGAACACCGCCATCTTACTTCTGTCCCTGTGGCCGGCAAGACTGAGGCCGAGGCCGTGTTTGGCAGACTTCTCCAGTTTGCACACGATAATACTCTCGCCGAGCGGTCCATACTTCTTTTTGATTTTGTCTGAAATAAAGAATTTCCGTTAGTATAAGATAAATGGCATCCGATTATTTGATTCTCGGCAGCCAAAAAGCCCGAGTTAAGTTTTACACTTTATGAAAATTAAATTTCGAGCGAATGTTAAGTGCCCACATAGAAATAAAGTCTATAGGTGCACAGCCGGGAATCGAGTCTTTCTTAAAAGATTATTGTGAATATTTCTTAGGCAGTTTAAAGGCACAATGCCTCCAAGCCACCACCAAGCCAAAATATTGTATGCACGCGAAATTGTTTTGTTTGAAGATTTTGCAGAAAGTTCGAGTACAAGACTGATTAACTTTCGGTTTTATTCACGTGTACTTAGTTTTTGCGACTTTATGTGGTTCTGTGGTTATATTATATATTATTATTATTATTCTTACCTTATGCCTAAAATTATCTATGTATGTGACTAATCCATCATTGAAACATTAGTATTATTAAAAAAATTACAAATTACATTTTGCTTCAAATCGAAACCTTGCCAATAAATCACCTAAATTATATTATTAGAAAAATATATTTTTACGATATGATCAATAATAGAAACTACATTTGCTAATATATTGTATAGGTACTGCAAATCATATTTCTACGAAATCGCTTGGTCAAGAAAATAGTCCATTATCTCCAATTTTCTTCAGAAAATGTAATTTTCTTGGTTGAGTACATTTTGTTCGGATAAACTAGTTGATATTTCGTAACCTTTATTTTCCTAAGTACATGTTAGTTATTATTAGATCTTAATATGATTTCTGGGCTTAGCGTCGGGTCTTAGAGTTTCATAAGACGACTCTGTAATAATATGTTCTCGTATTCGTATTCTCTCGTAAACTACATAAAAAATCAAGCACAGACATAAAAAGTACATTAGAAGTTATTCCGTTGTTTTTTTTTAATATACAGAACAGGGGGCAAACGGGCAGTAGGGTCACCTGATGTTAAGTGATACCGCCGCGCATGGACACTCTCAATGCCAGAGGGCTCGCGAGAGCGTTGCCGGCCTTTTAAGAATTGGTACGCTCTTTTCTTGAAGGACCCTAAGTAAATGGTAAATGGTTCGGAAATACTTATTTATTTTAAGAAACAACTCAATTCTAAATAAAGTGAAAACGGAAAAAAGTCTATATTCGACGTCTATAATAAGGATTACATTAGATTTTTTGTTATTAATGTATATAATTTTAATACACGACCTCCGAGGGGTGCAGGCCTAATCCAAATTCTATTCATTATTTTTTTTATCTTCGCTACTATTTTCCAATCTTTAGCAAATAGAATAAGTGTATTATAACTAATATTCTAATAATATATTCATATAAACGAGTGATTTTAATTTAAAATGCATTGGCATCATTAACTTTATCTATATAAATAGGCCAACGTTAGTATGGAAGAGTAGTAGTCATTTTTAAAAGCATGAGAGTATTGAGCATGAGAGCAATATTTATCAGAATAATGCAGTAACGGCTAAATGACTTCATATTCAAGAAATTCAAGAAATTGTTGAATCAGCAAAAAACACAATGTTTGACCTCAATCTCTTGACCCGACCCTGTCAACGAAGATTGTCAATATTTGGAAACTTTGGAAGGCGATATAACACGATCAAACTTTGATTTATTCTATAAAAGTCCTCATATAAGTTTATATGAAGAAAATCCGTCATTGGCACTCGCTACCTGACTTATACTGTTGATATTTTTATTATAACAAGTGTTATATTAAATGTATGTTAGAAATAGAGCGCCATTTTAGGCCCCGGCCTCAGATTTCTATATCTATTTCATAAACATTTTTCAATCCAAAAGAATGCTTGATACACGCCGTCGACTTTTTGTGTTCGAGCTAATGGTTAATCGCACAGAGACAGAAAGTCCATTGGCGCACAGCCGGTGGTCGAACATATGATCGAACATACGAAATAATAATCGCTTCGGTAAAACCAGATACATAGTCATAGATGTAACAAGGGCACCACTAAGGGCTTCCAGGGAAGGGACCCTGCCCTTAGTGGTGATGAAGTCAATTGCACTATCTAATGTTTTTAATTTGTTAAATCGATTTTGTATTTTGTAATACCGTTTGAATAAATAAATATAAAATAATTTTATTTTATATTTATTTATTAATGTCATAAGGCTTATTCCATTCGGCCACTAATAAAAAGTGATTTCTAAATTTACAGATCACATTTTTCAATTTATATTATAAAAGGGTAAGATTCGGTTAGGTTATTATATAATGAGCACTAAGTCTACCTATTGGACGCAAACTTAGATAAATCCTACGCTTTCAGCCAGGATATTTCTCAGTCAATTATCTCTTGCAATATCGTATGACCTATAAGCTTACATATTACACGTGCCATGTCTGGCCCATATAACTTAATTATATTAATATACCCCACGAGGCGTAATAGCTAATCTGAGCATATTTCGTGGCAGTTAAAGCAATAAAGTGAAGGACAAGGCAGGACAAAACCTAAAGATCTCTTAAGTGTGTAATAAACTTTTATATTTAATTAATCACTTAGCACTTTATTTGTGGATTATTCAAATCTGTCTTAGAGTTAAGACCCTCAATTTTACGATTTGAAGATGGAAAACGGTCTTTTTCGTAAGACGTAAATATTTTAGTCTAAACTGTAAAATTGCTAAACAAAATGGCCGCTATATATTACTAACATAAAACCATTTATAAAAGACAAATAAGTGAAGTTATTGGACGCGTGTCAAGTACGTATGTTTAAAATAAAGATAGTATTTTATTTCAATATCTTATAAGAAACCTATCTATTGTTTGTTTTCGAGAACAACTCATGCTATAGTACGAAAATGTTCTTGAAAACAAAAAAGTTGGTGCGTAAAAGTGTCCAAACTCCACTTTATCATTGAGAATGGGAAATATGAAACCTTGGTGGTCTACAAAAAATATTTATTCAAAACAGCGCTGTGGTAATGTTTATTAATATTTTACAGATATTCGATTCTTAATTCAAATATTTGAATGAAGATTCGATTCTACATTGCAAAAGAAATCATCACTTAACATCACTTAACATCCTGCCCGTTTACCCCCTGTTCTATAAAAAAAGTGGGTTTTTGACTTGAATCATACAATCACTTGTTTCAAGATTCAAGTTAGCAAATAAAGTAGCATTGTAATTACTTTGTAAGTTATATGTAATCTCGTATTGTATTGTTCGAATTAACAAACGTATAATGATGTAATTCGTAAAATAAAAAAGTTAATTCCACATATTTTGTGTTGTTAGAGTTTCCCTTACTGTGTAGAACCGGCACTTTGTCAATCATATTTTTTTATTTAATATAAAATTTCGAGCATAGCTCATAGTTAGGAGTGGCCGCGCCCGAATTTCCGTTTGGTGCGTATGTACGTAATGCTACTATTGACCTTTTATTTATTAGGTTCTATTCTAGTCATTAATGTAAATAGTACGATCGAGTACTGTCTGGAAGAGTTTTAAATGAGTAAAATAAATGGTTTTATTAACAATACAGAAAGGCATTTTGCAGAAACGTAGATTAGTTCAAATTTTGGAGCTAATGTACATATATTCCAAAGGCACTACAACCTTTCAGTTATTGGCCTCAGATTTCCGTATTAGGTAGGCGTGGAGTGGTCAACCTCATATGACTGACACACAACGTCGACGTTTTGGGTCTAAGGCATGCTGGTTTTATCACGATGTTTTCCTTCGCCGTACGAGCTAGTGTTAAATGAACACATAGACGGAAAGTCAATTGGTACACATCTGGGGATCGAACCTACTCACTTAAGGATGAGAGTCGCAAGTTAAACCCACTAAGCCAACACAGCTGAATTTGTATATGTTCTCCGGCTTCAAAATAGGGATAATTTTGATATTTAACATTTTCTTTAAAAACAGCCATTTAATTTACGAAAATGCCAGCAGATGAGGGCTGTTATCGAAGGTCGATTCACGATCACTCTTGACCCGATGCACTCTTGTGCTCTCATGAGATTTTTAAAGATGGATTTTTTAATTATAGGGCTTTGGTATTTTTCATACATTTTAATTCATTAAGAAATTTACAGTTCCCAAACAAATAGTTCTTATGTTTCATAAGCTATGCGATACATTGCAGTAAGTTCAGATAAATCTATGAAGTAGTTAGTAGCCGTCATAACTGTTTCGAAACCTACCATCACTCGAATGGAATTCTTAGCTTAATGTAGTAATAGGAGTAACAAGAACTGTCTTGCCAGTTCCTCTCATTTTTTCTACACCCTAAATTAGAGAACAAAAAAATGATAATCTAAACAGTTTTTTTTTCATATTCAAATGTACAAATATACAAATGTGTTCTGTGTTTAACTTTATTATCGGAACGCATATAACTAAGACAGTAACGACTTTTCTTTCGAATAAACGTTATGAAATATATAAAGAAAGCGATGTTTTTGGCCAGGCGTTTAAATCAAGAATGTGTTCTGCATTTGATACCATTAAGTGTACCTTCGGACAGGAATTACAACTGCCTCCTATTAAGATTTTGTTTAATTTCCATTTCCAGATACTTAGAATGATTTACATAAGTAATACATAAACTTAAGGCTGGCTTTGACGTCAAGTTCAGAAAAATGCACTTTATGTTGTCCGCACTATGAAACCTGATGATAAATAAGTGCATGTCGTTTGTGTGTTGTATAAAAGCTTTTGAAAAGTTTAAGCTAACGAAATGTAGTTTTTACAGACAATTTTGCAGGTTCAAAGTAAAGTGGTATACGTTACACAAGATACTACCTGAAACTACTTTAGTGTCACACTTTTCATTTGGTAAAACATATGTCTGTTCTTCGAGTATATCAAAAACATAACTTGTAAAAGAAAAGCAAATCCCGCAATTTCGTATTTCTACCCTAAAATTGTTGTGAGATCCATATAAAACCAAGCTAGTTAATTTATTCAATCCCTACTTAAGGGACCTTTTGCCTTAAGTTATTACTTAAGTAGCTAACATAACAAAATCTTATAGTGACCATGTCAATATAAAAATCTATTATTTTTTAAATAAATAGATTGACTTGGAAATCTCACTAAGGGTCTGTCATAAGTTCCAAATAAGTTTTTCATTACTTATTGGTAGGATAAACAATATTGTTGCGTTTCACGACTGTCAGATAGCGCTATTCGTCATGAAACGCAAAGTTTCTTATTCGGAACTTTTATCCTCCGAATAATTTATGTGTTGCATAGCTATTTGGTACTTTATCCATACATTGTGAAACAGACCCTTAATTTACACACTAACATTATGGTTTCATACGATGTATTCTAAATTTGAATAATATGTGTTCTAGACGTGCCTTACAGTTTCGATGATCAGTCAGTCAGTGATTGAGTGAAAAACTTAAGAAAGTTTGACTAGTTATAAATATTCAGCAACTTAAACTTGTCATATACCGTGGTTATTTGTAGCTTTATTGGTTACTTATGTTTATTATAGGGGTTTGAAAGTGCCCTGAACTGTTTCGAGTAAAGAATGGTAAGGATGAAAAAGCATGTTAGAGTAGAGAGTGTATTTAACATTTTTTAAGTAGACTAGCTGATACGGCAAACTTAGTTTTACCATGTGCTTCTAGAAAAAAAAATATTTTAATAAAAATAACTATCTACTATAATAAAAAAATAGGGGTTTATGGTAGAGGGATAGAAATTAAGGTTTGTATGCTTTTTTAAATGCATCATATAAAAATTAAAATTAAAAATGTATCTAAAAATAAAAATTAAAATTAGGGACAAAACACAAAATTGAGAATCGGTGAAGCCGTTTCCGAGGAGTTTAACTACACTGCGACACGAGAATTTTATATATTAGAAGTATTACAGTGCTGGGTGGATACTAGTGAAACTAAAATTTACAGAACAGCCCTGTATAATTCTTTCAAAATATGCGTACTGTTTAGAGCATATAGCTACAGTTTCAGCTATTAATGATTAACCAAACAGCAACACTATCGGTACAATATATGTATATGACGTTAATAAACTACCGAAGTAGGTCACAGATAATTTCGCAGTGCGCGTATTCCCTAAGGTTAGCTTTATTGAATATCGTCCAAACGTAGCAATAACAATATTGGAATCGCGTAGAGCATATTATAATAATTGAAACGTGCCAATTAATTATACAAATTCAGACATATAACGATAATCCGTACGGTGAATTATTCATCACATATTGAAGTCATACTTCTTTTGGCGCGATGGAGAAAAATAATGAGAGTGAATTTTTACGATGCGCGCGCACACCAACATCTAAATTCGACATCGTAAAGTTAGGTCTAGGTGGCATGGAAATCGATAACTATGTTCAAGTTGTACATTGTAGTATTTTTATATTTAGAACTCATGTTTCGTAACAGTACAATTAAACAGTGTGAATAAATAAATATTATTTTGGTGTTTTTAAATCAATTTCAATAAAATCTTTCGATTAATTTTAATATTTATCGTTAATCACTACTACATTTTAGTTATTTTCTTTTTCTATACGCCAAGGAAGTCTTAGTATGTAAACAAATTCTTTTTATTAAGTAAAAGACTGCTGTTATACTTTTTCTATATATTTTATTGTGATCTCTACGTCACAATGTACATTCCTAGGTTAAAATAAACATTACTTATTTTTTTTCTTCAGACATGTTTTTGCCATTGTTTCATTTTCACATGCAAGGCGTTCCTAGGCTTTGCAGGCGTAGGACCCAATAAAGAGACTATCGCGGTGCGGTATACGAATCAGAGTAGTATTTGAACCACGCCTATTCTCGGTCTCAAAATTATAATGATAATGCATTATTAGTCGATTATTCTTGTCAGTATGAAATTTAGTTATCTTTATACTAAAATCGTGTAAATTAATACGCGTAAAGTGAATTCTGGCAATTTTTTAATTTCTTTTTATGGAATTTTTCAGAACCGATAAAAAGTGGTCAGCAATAAAGACAAAAAGATTTTTTTTCTTTTTTTATTAAGTAACAAATGTAAATTATGAGTGTGATCTCTTTCCAAAAAACACATCTTGAATCTTTTGAGCATGATTCCCACAATGTTTTGAAAATAAATCGTTTAGAGGAACACGTTCCTACTCTTCTGCCTCTGTGATGAATGACACGTTTAAGCTTTCTGATGTTTTGTTCAGCTCTTACACATATCTTTAGAATATTCCAGACATGCCCAGGTCAGGACTTCTAGCTGGCAAATCTAAACGATGGATCCCTACGTTTCTCCGTCGCTAAAACGGTGAAACGAGCATTGTTGTCCTTAAAAATGGAATTAAAAAATTATAGCAGAGCTATTTCTACGTCTATTTCATTAATGTGCTTTTCAAAATTAATCTGCTTATCAAAGTAAAAGAACTGAAGCTTATTAAATAAATGCTTATCACGCAGGTAATAAATGTGATAAAAGCTGTAAGTATAAGCAATATCATTGAAACATATGAAGGTTAATTTGAAACGAGTAATATCAACGAAGAAAGTGAAAAAAAAACATCAAAATTCGGGGCATGTGGATTTGAAAGCAACGTAAATAATACGTGAAACTCGGCAAGATAAGTCAATCGAGTGCGGCGCTTATCTCGACTCCATTACGTGATGTAAAACAGTACAGTCGGGTAGACAATTCGCCTGAACTTAATTTGATATTTAATGATATTTTGTAACTAAACAAATTACAGTCACAGAACCACCTTGAGTTCTTCATTCAAATTACCAAAGTAATTTGTAGCACAATGAATAAGAATAAAAAAATTAAAAGAACTGTACTATAAACTTTTTATCAACAAAAAAAACAAAAAAAAACTTTACGGGATAAGAACGAAGATCAAATAGTGTGATGTGGTAGTATGCGTAAGCTTTAAAAGTTAGCTTCTATAAACGCGTTTAAATGTGGTAACTTGTGTTTTTCTATATAGAACAGGGGCAAACGGGCAGGCCATGTTATGTGATACCTCCGTCTTCATACACTCTCAATGCCTGAGGGCTCGAGAGTGCCGGCGTTTTAAGAATTGGTACCCACTTTCTTGAACCCTAAGTCGTTAAGTTAAATGCGATAATAAACTTACTGTTGTAGTAATAAAAAATTCATTCCGTTCTAGACATTACCTAATCAACTTATTTACAAATAAAATTAATAGAGATCTACGTGACTAATTTACATCTTTCCATAATAAGAATTCTGAAACGCTTTTAAGGATATAAGTTATCTAAGTATCAGGCGTGTTGATAACAGTTGAAAAAATAAAATTAAATAAAAATATAATGAAGTTTGTTATGGATGAGCTGGGAGCCCTGACACAGGTATTTTTTATTTAAAAGAGCTCCCAAATCTTACACATAGGAAAACAAATATACTTAAAATTATTTAACACTTTTTTATTATTTTATTTTTATTATTATTTATAAAAAAGAAGACTATTTTGATATACTTATTACTTGTATGTAATGAATGATCGACTCTGCTGTACCATATGTAAATTCATTTTGCTATTCTAAAACAAAATGAATAATAAAAGACACTAGTATGGTTACATCAAACAATACTTTACGTAAACGTTTCTGAATATCACTACATCTATTTATTTATATCTATGTGGTATCCGAAGCAACGACCTTCAAGAAAAGAGCGTACTAGTTCTTAGAAGGCCGCCAACGCACTTGCGACCCTTCTGGCAATGTGATGGGCGTCGGTATCACTAAACTTCAGATGAGCCTCCTGCCCGGTTGCCTATGCTATTACATAAAAGAAAGCCTTATTTACATATTTAATCTGTGAATGAATGACGAATGTGCGACGAAAGTTATAGAGATATCTCTCTGTATAGGAGTGTCGTGTATCCAGGGCAAGGCCTATGTGTGGACCCTTCCGATAGTTTTCATGTTTAGCTTTAATTCATCATAAGTTTTAGAAGGTTTTTATAAGATCTGTAATCAGTCTGGTTGTCATAAAGGTGTATACGTATAATTATAATCCTTCATATAAAAGAGAATGCTAATCGATTCTATAAATACAAAGAACTTTGGTTCACTACACTAGCTGAGCTTTGCTTAAACAGTACAACATTTATTCAGCTACGCCTATCTTGCATAGCAGCTTCCATCTTATTTTCTGGTGGTCCATGGTTGGTACAGTAAATAAGACGGAAACAGTAGAAAAAGCTGGATATTTTATTATACTTTATAGTGTAACTTAGTAAATTTGTTTTGTAAATATACACCATGACCAACACATCACTTTCCTGTGTGAATACAGGGGTTGTCCATTAAAACTTTGGAGTAATAAAGACTCAAGTTAATGTGGGGATGCGGCATAGACTTGGGAAGTCTTATTTTAGAGGACTTTAGAACTAAAGCTAATATTGAGAATGTGTATTTATTTTAGCTTTTTGCTAGGTTGAATATAATCCTGAAATATTATTCCCACTCACATAGGTTAATTTCATAAATGCGTTTCTTAATATATATAAATAATGACACCTTCAGCCGGTTTTACGTAAATACTTCCCACAAGGCAGATGTTTTAATACCACTATATATGTACCAATTTGACTGTTAAATAAGTACGCCATGCTACGACAATACATGCCTTGTCCTTATACGACAATTTTTTTTGTAGCTAGAAAATATTTTATTCATAGATACAGCACGTATTGAAACTCGTAGAATTAATCGACTAAATACAAAAATGTAAAAGCTGAGACAGCGCGGGACCAGGTGGGATCAGCGATATTTTTACCGATAGGACTAAGGGTGATTCAAGATAAGAGCGTGATCGTAACGTGTATACGAGTATATTATTCTAAGTTCAAGATGTTTTGGAGCGACTTTACATAGTTTCTTGCATGCTTCTTGTGAGAGATATCTATCCACGAATTAGTATAGGGATATTGTCTTGAATATCGGTGAGCAACTTAAAGATTAATAGAAGAAGCGGTTGTTCTATAGAAGCCATTTTCATTTTGGAAATTAAAAAAACAGCGGTAAGCGCTATGCATATTTTAGGATAGCAATATTTTCTTCAGCGACTGAACTAAAAAGTTTTAAATTGTTATTTAAGTAATAACTAATCATTTGTATTATATACACATATTTAATAACCAAAAACAATGATTGTTTTAATAACTTAAGTGTAAATAATCATATTCATATTTTAACTAATAGCCGTTTTCATGTATTGGCAACTTTTAAAATACTTTTCAACCTTAACACAAATAAACTGACATGTTTACGATAGTTTACGGAACTCCAAAAGTATTACAGAACCTTGACCTAACATAATGTATGCTTTTGTCCGTATATTATCAATTCAAATTGTGCCCTCATGA
The DNA here is from genome assembly GCF_905147795.1 of Pieris rapae. Lineage (NCBI taxonomy): Eukaryota > Metazoa > Arthropoda > Insecta > Lepidoptera > Pieridae > Pieris > Pieris rapae. The sequence goes on along the minus strand of NC_059515.1, from coordinate 5,016,277 downwards.
AATTCTGATTTTGACTTCAAGTTCCAAGTTTTTACTTGATTGATTTCGTTGGCTCAGAATTTTCTGACGCCGCCCTTTCCACGATTGCGATAAAACAAATGCCACATGTTCATTTTTGTATTTAAATTGAAAAACAATTATAATCGGGACGTGTCTTATTTACAGGTCAAATTCGGCACGAGCATAATTCATCCTAAGCGGCACGCACATGCCATTTTTGTACCTAAAAAGTATTTAAATTGAAAACCAAAAATTATAAATGGCACGTGACTTATTTACAGTCAAATTCGGCACGAGCATAATAATTAATCCTGGGCGGCACACACGAGGGTATAATTTGTAATCATCATGTTAAAACCGTTTAATAGTTACCAAGTTCAAGTTCAGCTTCAGCATCCTCAGCGATTGTCTCCATGACCCGGTCGCATGGCTCTAGCTCGCGCGGGAGCGTCGCACGCGAGCGTGCCGCCCGCCGCGCGCACTCCGCGCACGCGTGCGACGTGACGCCCGCAAAGATTAACACCTTATATACTATTACTTAAGGTCCATTCTCCTTTGACAGTCACTTATAATTTCACAGGCATTTTGCTACACACGGCATACAAAATGATTAAATTTATTGTCACCTTTTTGTCAATCACTTGGAAACATCTTACAAACACCAGTCGCACGTTATTTGATTCCTTCTTTTATTCAAATTCACACGATTCAAATTAAAACTAAAGTTTCATTTTAACGTATTTCAAATTCATACTGTTCAATTTTTTACCGTCACCGGAAAAATCATTAATTTATTAATTATACTTATATGAATTATTTGTTGACTACGAACTCATTTGTTCGTTAACTTATAAAGTTAATTCGATCAAATCAATCAAAAAGTCATTAATTGTTTCGTATATTTAGAGACTTTTTAGTATCTTATTTAATTTAAGAGGCTCTAAAAAAATTTAATTATTTAATAAACGTTATTATTATAATTTACACCATTAATAGTAAGACATCTCAGTTAATAGCATCAGTGGCCATATTTATGTCAGGCCGGTGGCCGAAATAATTCAATATTGCAAACTTGAATTACTCTGGATATTAATATGACATATAGGGTCAGGCGAAATAATTTAACTAGTACTAAAGTGGTCTGTGGCTGTTCAGTGTGTAGTCCACACTAGGGTGTGGGCTGTGATAGGGAGAGTTGGCCTAGTGGCTTCAGCGTGCGACTCTCATCCCTGAGGTCCTAGGTTCGATCCATGGCTGTGCACCAATGGACTTTCTATGTGCGCATTTAACATTCGCTCGAACGGTGAAGGAACACATCGGCCCCCTGAACTATTTCCGAACCAATTCGACTTAAGGTCCTTCAAGAAAAGAGCGTACCAATTCTTAAAAGGCCAGCAACGTACTCTCGAGCCCTCTGGCATTGAGAGTGCTCATGGGCGGCGGTATCACTTACCATCAGGTGAGCCACCTGCCCGTTTGTTCCATAAAAAAATAGTTATGCACTAAATAGTTTATCAAGAAAAATAAGTTACAAGACAAATTGAAACATTTTATAAATGCAAATATTAAAGGCAACTTCGTTAAAATTAAAAATACTTTTCCAAGACGAACGAAAATATTTTGATTAGACTGTAAAGTAAGGTAAAATTTCTTCTGAATGCCAAATGTTTGATGGAAATCTAAATATATTTTTACTGTCTGCGGTTACGAAGCTCTAAACATCTGTTTTGATGTTTCTGTCGGTCTTATCTGATGTCTCGGTCGGAAATTGAGCTGGTGATCCACACTGGCTTTACCCTTGAAGCTTGATTATTGTTAGGGAATATGAAGGTTTTTATCTATTTCAAAAATTACCTTTAAACCAACCGACTCTCAAAAGCACTTGAAAGTAATGTTTTATTAGTAATATTTATTTTTATATTGATTGACTTAAGTAATTACTAAAAGAACAAAACCTTTATTGTCAGCTTCTGGGACTAAACTTAATAAATACATTTGAGTTTTTTTATTTATTCATTTTTTATTATTAATACAGTGTTTATTAAGAATAGTAGTAGTGCAATATAACTATGTATTTGAGGGTTATTAAATAAATTCTCTTCTTTTTCTTCTACAAATATATCAGTCTGTGTTATTTTTTCTCGATCTCCCTTTCTCACTCTCTCTGAATCCTCAATCGCTCTCTCCCTTTTCTTTGACAAAAACGCTGCACATCTTCGTGACCTTTCATACGTGAAAAAATATCCCTCATGTGCCTAAAGAAGTTTCACTTAAAAAATGATTCAACTGTGAGTTGGATAAATCTAATACTATTTATTCATCGATATAGGTCGATAAAACATCAACTTATAAGCACCTAATCATGTCACAGCGGCGCGACATTTTTCATGTCTCATTTCACTTAATTTCCTGTAAACTATCAATCTGGTTACAATTTTTTTATAAAATTGGAAAGAATCGACGTCTGAATATAGAAAACCACAAACTTCCGCCTTCAGGTATTTTGAAGCTATAGAAATTCTAATAAACCTGTTCATGACTGACATGATATGACATATCAAAAGTACTCAAAAGCCGCGAGTCATGGTAAATGTCATGTGTGTCATGAAGCGAGATAGGTATGTCAGGATCAAAGGAGTGATCTATGGTCTCTGCCTACCCCTACGGTAAAGAAGCGTGAATATATAAATACGTTAATTGATCAATTCTACTGCAATATCACTGTTGAATTGCATCCAATCAGTAGCTGGTACTAAGCGCATACAAGGATTTTACGTCTTTTATGAAAATCCTTGTAAGTCTGCGAAGTTTTTAATGCTCAAACTAGTCTTAATATTTGTAATTATAAATAATCTGGGCCGCGAGTGTATTAACTATCTGTTTCCTAATCATTTATTTTTATTCATAGTAATTATTTGTCAAGAATCTTGAAGACAAGCCATTGGTGTACAGCCGTAATTGGAAAGCACGATCTCTAGATAGTGTCAGGTCACCACTATACCAACACTTCTCATATACGTATAAAGTTAGCGGATCCGACAGACGTTGTCCTGTCTACACGTCTTTAATTTCAAAATTTCAATTTTTAATAAGCCATTTTGATGAAAATTATTATTCAAATGTTATGACAATATCTAACGATCCAACACATGGTCACACACGATATAACACAATGATAACAAAACTTTTTTTAAATTTCGGGACTGACTAAAATTAAAATTCGAATATTATTTAAAATTTGACACTGCGATGGTAGCGCCGTCTGTCGGATCCAATGTAAAACATTCCAAAATCAACAACAACTAATAAATTGAAAATTAATTAAAAAAACATTGTCCAGCGGACAAAATTGTGAATCTAAACCATTCCCAGATCCCCTTGAACACACACAAAAAATTTCGTCTAAATCGGTCCAGTCGTTTAGGAGGAGTTCAGTCACATACACACGCACACAAGAAATATATATATTAAGATTATTCTAATTATTAGGAATTGTGCTAGGGTATGAATTTCGATAAAAATCGATTTCCTATACGAAGGCTAGGTAATGTATGGTAAAGTAGAGAAACTTTACTATTATGTTGTCCCTTATAAGTGCATTTTTATTTACGTTCATATCAAAATACATTATATAAACGTAAATTTAAAATGTTAAAGAGAAATTGAATTATTTTTTAAGAAGCCTATATTATCATGATATTTGAATTCGTATCACAATTTATAATCCCGTAATGAGCACTGTCAAACATGTTGAACTTCATACAAAAAAATTTTTAAAAACTTAATCGACATTATGGAATATGTTATTGTAGTTTGTCTTATTAAATAATATATGGATATAGTTATAGATTTAGTAAAGCAAAGATAAAACTAGAGAGGGAAGGTAAAGAAATAAAGCTAGAAAGAGGTCTGCGCCAGGGTGATCTAGTGTCGCCTAAACTATCCACTGCCGTTTAGGAAGAGATTTTCGCGAATTAAACTGGGAACAGAGGTTGAAAATAAATGTAGAAAATCTGTCACACTTAAGATTTGCAGATGACATCGTAATATTCTTAGAAACGAAAGATGATATTGAGAAAATGATTAATGAGCTGGAGATCGAAAGTAGAAAAGCAGGGTTAGAAAAGAATGCACAGAAAACCAAGTCATGACAAATGGTAATAAAGAACCTATACTCATAAATAAATATGCGTATACTATATAAGCCAAATTATATCAATAAAATATTTAGCAACAGAAGGAATGGAAAGACGCATAGGTAATGCATGGAAAAGATTCTGGAGTTTGAAGTAAATATTTAAAAATAAAGAAATTAGTATGGTTATCAAAAGAGCATTACGAGCAATACGAGCATTCTGCCTTATTGACTTACAGCTATCAAAGTTGGACCTTAAGAAAAGCACTAACCAAAAAATTTATAGAAGCTTGGTGTGGAAAAATCTTCTGACTTTATAAACCCAAATGGATGTGGGCTGGGAATACGATCAGAGGACAGTTCAAAATGGAGCAAGTCATAATGAATTAGTACACAAGTCACATGAAGAGGAAAGAGGTAGACCATTTCTAAGGTGGGTAGATGAAAATATAAGAGTCGTGGCAGGTGGCACATGAACTTAAATATAAATTTTTCAATACTAAACATGTATTGTAATGTAATTCTAGCTTAAGTAAAATTGTATGTATCTTGTCTAAATAAAGGCTTATATTATTATTATTATAGTTACTAAGATTTCCTTATTACATGCCTCTGCGGACGGTACACGAGAATGTCAAGAGTCATCAATTAGTAGAGCGGTGTCAACGAGGTACCTACTTACATTATTATGTCAAACGCGGGCTTGTGTTATAAAACGTCGTACCCAGTGTTGTTAGGTTTGTATGTATATATTTTCACAGTGAAGGCATATTTAGAATAATGAATAAAATTGAATTAATTAAATTAATAAGAAACCTAGTACTACCATAGACCTAGTAAAATTCAAAGAAGCAGTAAGTCTAGACTTTTAAAGAATCCGAGAGAGAGAGAGAGAGAGAAATGATCTTCTACAGTTGACAATTAACATAATAAATTTAAAATTTATATTAATTAACTTATTGTTATATAAATAAATATGTATATATCTAACGACCAAAGCATTATTCTTAATCCATATCAAATTACACATGCTAATTTATATTTAAATATCGAGATATGCCGATTTATAAGAAACATCTCAATGTCATCGAATGACGCACTCTTTTGATTAACTCAAAGAGTCCAATGTATAGTAATTTTATTGGTCAATAAAAATGAAGTTCCTTTTAACTTTGTATTGACTAACGGAGACACAAATAGGCGTATGCTATTCAACTCATATTCATAGTAGGTTGATTTAAAAAAATATTTTTTTGAAACTATAACAATTTTTATATTTATTAAAGGCAAGTTCTTCAAGGAAATATTTTAGGACTAATCATGAATGTATAAAATTGGTGAAATATCATAATATAATAAATATAATTGATTTATTTAAAAATGTTTACTAGGGAAATATCAGATATTCTTTTCATTTAACAATTTTTGGCGTCTTTAAAGCATTTTTTATATAATTATAGCTACCTAAAGAGATTTCTCTAAATGGTTTAATCTATAGAATAGCGGCCAACAGCCAGAAAGCTCTTCTTCCCAACTAATGACCAAATGGCGACACATAGACGCTTGTTTAGCAGAAAAGTTTGTATGCAGATATTCTCTAGTGACAAAAAACAAATGTAGCATATAATCAAAAATTCAACAAAAAAATTTTTCAATGTACTGATACTGAAATGCCTTTTACATGTTACTAGGTAATCAAGATAGCCAACTGGCAAGTTTATTTAAGCCTACAGGAGTATTATAATTATAATAAGACTACTTTTTGAAATTCAAAAATATTACTGCATAGCACAGACACAATCTTACATTACGCACAAAAAATGATTTAACAGTTAATTTTATTTTACATTGTTTGTTCATTTAAAAAGAAAGTTATAAGTGGTAAGAAATCCAGTACGAGGCAAAAAGAAGGAAGAATAAATATTTGAATAAAACCTATTTGTTATTTAATAGATTCACTAAATGTTCCACATAAACACTGGGCATTACAATTCACTGGGCATCACAGAATCATAAAAAAAAACTAATTTAAAATTCAAATTTCGAAAAACTTCCGCGCGCCAATCCCGAAGCGCGGGAACAACCGCGCGGGAGAATTTCCATCAAGGCACTGAAAATCTGAACATGTGCGCCAGAATTATTTTGAAATGTAATAAAAGAGCCTAAGCGACGACGCTAGTTGTTGTTGGAATTAGAATCATAGCCTATGTAAAATAAAGTTTAAAACGTACTGTCCAAGCTGTATGTTAAAATAAATTGATGTTTAAAATTTCATTGCAAGTTGAACCTAAGTGCGATCGAAATTGATTTTAAATTCAATTATAGAAAAATTCAGGAGTTAAGGAATCATTTACTTTTCCTGACTTAGTAGAATTAAAAAAATATATATAGTAGTAGCTAAAAGCCATTATAAAATTAACTATATTCCAAAAATATTAAAAGCTCTCTGGATCTAAGTGTTTTTTGTAAGCATTTTCATAGTTTTACTTTTGTATTAAAGCTATTGAATATAGTATTTATACCTGCTTTGCGTGGATTTTGTAGATTTGAACTTTATAATGGCAACTAAAACCAGACTTTTATGCCAATAACCTGTTAAGTATTTTCGTGCACCACATCTAAACAGACATACATGTTTACATTATAGCTTAATTTTCCAGCGTTTACGACATAATAAAAATATCTTTAGTCTGAGTTTCTGATTTATAGCTAGTTTACAGCAACCAAAATTCCGGGATTCTATGTTTAATTTATTTCTATGATAAATTAGTTATCAAGAGACACATTTTAGAGTACTCAGAGGTCCTTGGCTCGATTCCCGACGGAAAAATAAAGTTAAGTAATATTCTTCAAAATGTAGTAATTCATTTGGTTTTATAGGTACACTGACCACTCTTACAAAATGAAATAAAAGAAATCGTACAAGACATTAAAAAAGGTAAATTATCAAGACAAGTCTGAGCCTCATTTGCTTTTTTGTTTTCTGGACTGGAGTTTCCGATTAATCAAATTTAATGTTAAAAAATGTTCGAATTAATCGATTATAAACTCCATTAAATATTGCGAGAAATCTCCGAATCGATTAAAAGTCCACAAATCGATACACGGGAGTGAGTTCTGTGCTATTTCTACATTTGAAGGTCATTCATAATAAACAATACGAACAGGTGTTTGCCAAAGATTACTAATATAACAGATATGGTAGCCTTCTTAATGGTTAGGTCTATTTATTATTGCTTTGTAGAAAAGAGATTACGTTCCTACAAAAATATCAGTGGAGTAGTATCGGTATAAAATGAAATAATTAATTAAATCAGTTAGTATGATAGAACAAAATACACAAATTGTATGTGTACATTACAGTATTTATGCTTGATAAAACTATAGATAAGTTCTTCGTAGCGGCTTTAACTTAAAAAAAATACAATTAAACCAGTCTGTGATAAAGTATATTTGCATAAAATTATATTATAATTAAGAGTAATGACTTTGTAACAATTATAACAAGAAACGTCAGAGCGATTTACTTCCACGTGTAGTTTCTTCTGCAAGTTTTTAATGTAAAGAAAATTATAAAAAGCATCTTCATGTTCATAATATTATAAAATGTATAAATAATAATTTTAACTATTATTGCGATAAAACACACTAAAAATACACTCTTTCAGCCATTTCTGCCTCCCATGTTAAAGGAAATTCAAAACATTTACTGCTATTAAATTATCTTACATTTTCTGTAAAATATATACTTTTTAATAATGCCACTAGATGATGCTATAATTACCTTGAAACAATATTCATCGTGTGATAACAGTATCCAACAAAACTACAATTAAGAAAGAGTGAAAAGATACATTATTACAAGGAAAATCATTATCAAAACATTTAGAACAATTGTCATTAATTAAATAAATATGATAACTTACAGTTATTTTCATAAATAATTAGCAACAATAGCCTATCTATACTAATGTTATAAAGAGGAAAGATTTATATATTAGTATGTTTGTAACGAATTGGCTCAAAAAGTACTGGACCGATTTTAAAAATTGTTTCACAATTAGAATGTTTCATTATCAGTGAATAATATAAGGCTATTTTAATTGCAAGAAAAAATAAGGATCAATACTAAAACTACAATAGTGTAAAAAATGCCTATAAAATATCTTTAATCGCACATGCGCTGTGAAAACAATTGTTAATAGAACAAAAAGATGTGTAAATGTAAATTGAACCGTACGAAGCCGGGACGGGCCGCTAGTACTTAATATTTTTATAAATTTTTCACACATACAAAATCACGACACACGTATCGTCACTTTCAAAAACAAATACTATGCATAACTCAAATTTGAATAATGCATTATTATGCATTATTCAAATTTACTCGTAAAAAAGTTTTTCAGTGTCGTTTGGTATAATATTACTGAAATTTTAATAGACATCCTTTAGACTTTATTATCCATCATAGTGTAAGCACAGTCTATGCGGAGTCACACTCAACTCGTTAATTAACGAAACGAAAACGAAATGTTTTAATTAGTACCGCTATACTCATTAATAGTCCAAGATCGACCAGACCTCAATGTGTCTGGCAAGATGTAAAAACCATTAGTACTGACCGGCGATTAAGGTAATATTTTTTATGTGTCCCCAAGTAGCCTATTAATAGTAGCCTAATTGAGGTTTTATACTAGAACGAAAGTATAGTTATAATTTGTTACAGTCTGGACGTTAACAACTGTAAGAAGTGTCAAGCAATAGATAACGTGATTTCTAAATCCTCAACAAAATATTTTTTTAATTATACTTTAAGGAATTTAATATTTATTTGTCTGCCTTGCTAACATGTATAAAAAACTTGGGTGGCTACTAATGCGCAGCATACAAAGGTACATGTGTATCAAATATCGATGGAACGATGAAAAAAGAAGAAAAATAGTAGATAAAATCAGTACTCATCATTAAGAAGAACAACAAAAACACAGATGTTACAATAAAAATAAAAAGATTTTAGTGAAATGGCACATGGCAAGATGAACACAAAGCAACAAAAGTGTAGCAAGAAAGTACTAACCTAGAAGGTGGAGTTAAGGTAACTGAGAGGAATAGCAGGATTAAGAGGAGGCTTTTCCAAAAAAAGGCCCTCAGAAACCTGCAAAAACTATTGAACTGGTTTTGTTAGAGACAGTAAAAACACAAGCTACGTATTAACCTAAACACATAGAAAATCGCGGGGATAGCATCCACTCACGAGCAATGCTTTATTTCTCACACATGCAAAAGTTTTCGTTAAAAACATAATAAAAATAATGTTTTAAAGATGTAAATAGTTCTATAAATTAGGGAACATCTTCAAAAGTTTATTTAATATTTTGGCTTCCAGCCGATATGAAAAATGAAAATAATACTTTGCAAAACCTTGTACTGGCTGCAGATTTATAGCTTTTAAGACTGTCGCTTTCCTTGTTTATAAATATCAAAGACACTTATCATGAACAAGTTGTCTTTGAATATATTAAAGAAAGAAAACTATTTTAATATATTTTTATGATTAAATTTTAAGGTTAGTTATTAGGTATATTAGAATTACTTTATTTGTCATTGTCACTCACTTTGCATTATGGCACTCGGAATATTAAGTTATAAATTCTCGTTTATAATTTATAGTTTTTTTTACCTATGTTAGTTTATTTCAATTGTACTTGTATAAATTCCCACTTAATAATTAGAGTACATTTCTCTTATAGACTAAAGCGCTACATATACGTATATTATAGGTTACTTATTTTATACTGACACCATAATATAATAAATCATTAAAAAAGCCATATCATCAACCTAGTGATGGTGTGTTCGAAGTGCCCGGGGAGCAATTTACTTATACATGATTAAATTCGCGACGTATGTCAGGCTTAGAATGCTAGTAACATATTTAAAAATGAATTAAAAACACTGCAGAAATGTGTGTACTGTATTACTTATACCAAACTGCCTGCTTCCTTTCTAGGTAAAAAAGTTTACGGATTATTGCACTGTATCCAATGTGCGTAAACTTTTAATCGACTTTTGTCAGTAGTATGACATGTTTGAGCAATGTTGGCCTAGTGGCTTCAACGGTTCGATCCCCGGCTGTGCACCAATGGACTTTGTTTCTATGTGTGCATTTGCTCGAACGGTGAAGGAAAACATCGTGAAGAAACCGACATGTCAAAAAGTCAACGACGTGTCAGGCACTGGAGGCCGATCACCTACTTGCCTATTAGATTTAAAAATTATCATGAAACGGATTCAGAAATCTGAGGCCAAGACCTAAAGAGGTTGTAGCGCCACTGATTTATTTATTTGTCAGTAGTAATCGTAACATAATTTATTCTTTCTTTCTTTCTACTTTTTCATTTTTATGTTAATTAAATAAAAAAGACTAACCGTTCCAAACTTGAGAAGTCGAAACCATTTTGTAATTTTATCGTAATTTGAATAATTGTATTTAATCTCGTAAAACTGACTCAATAGGAACACGAAGTTCATTTAATATTAAGCATATTATATTTTATAAAACCTGTGTTTATTATGCTTATCATTAGAATTAATATGAAATCGTTTTCATTCAAGCAAAAGCAATCTTTAAAATAACACTGTTGGCGTGAAATTGTGTCACCTTGACTTTGACGTATTTTTGTACGAACATTCTTTTAGAAGTTCCATTTTCAAAAGCGTTTGAAGATGGGTCTTGCGTAGAAAAATGTATGATATTCGTATCGACTATAAAGGATACAGTAATGTTGTATCAATATCAATGTTACGAGCTTTTAAGCGATTTATTTACGCATTGCGGTCATATAAGTACTATTATGAGTTCGACAAAGTCGTCTTAGTGTAAGGTAAAGTCACAAAAGATATGATTTTACATACAAAAATTTTAGTTTACCGTTTATAACTTTATAGCAATTGCGTGAATTTATATACAGTGTTGGGCCCTGTGGTTGCATGAGAATTGGTAGTAGGTTCGATCCCCGCCTGTTTATCAATGGACTTTCTTTCAATGTGTACATTTATTTAACTTTTGTTCAAACGGCAAAGGAAAACATCGTGAGGAAAATGACATGTCTTAGACTAAAAAAGTCATCAGCGTGATCATCACCTATTGCTATTAGATTGCCAAATGATCACGATACAGAACTAAAAGATCGTAACTGACATTGATTTTAATACCTCACTGTACTATTAGAAATTACACTGCTACTTAGAAGCTGATCACATATAGCGTCCTAACGAGACTAGAAAGAATCGAATAATTGTAAAACGCAGATTAAAGACAGTACCTACTTTATTCAAAAGCAGCTGACAAAATGTATTATTTTATTAGATTCACTTAATTCCACTTATGTGAATCGTTATAATAATTCGTTTTTATTTTTAAACGCTTATTCTGATATGAAAAATATTTCATACGTTTTCTTGCTCAAGACTAGTAATCAACTTTGAAACTGTAAATATGATTTTTCCATAAAATTTAACGGTGGACTCACTTTTCTTAATTATTTCTTAAGTAGAATTTTACATTACTTTATACTAACGCGTAAGAGTGTTGAGTACTTAAGCTTTTTAATTAAAGTTGAATAACAATAACTTTACCAGTCGGTTATTCGAACGGAAGCTAAATTCCTTTAAAAAATATATCCGCTTCCAAATTGCAATAAAAAGTATTAAAGAACAATATGTCTTATAAATAAAAAATCTGAAAAGAATTACGCAAATTTATGAATTTGCTGCATATGTATTTGACACTTCGATCATTCAGATACGTTCTTTGACCAGAGAAAAAAAAAACAAACCGCTACAACCTTTTAACACCCGACTTAAAATATCTAGCTTTATGTTTCTATTTTGGAATCTTGTTGTGTCTAATAGGCAAGTAGGTGCCTTCTATGCCTGACATAATATTGATGTGTTTTACAACAGTCTACCAAATTACCATAACTTTGTTTAAACGGGCTCTTAAATCTTAATGTGGTTTAAGTTTTAATTTTGTTATTACTGTTATTTTTATATATATTTATTATTAATATTTTGTTTTGTTTTATTTTATTTTTGTTTATTTTGTGGTCGTTTCGTTTTTTCCTTTAATATATTGCTGAAGTTCTAATGTAATTGATGTGTATGTGTTAGTGTGTTAAATTTGTGTAGTCATATTTGCTTGTATTTTTTAGGCATACACATTGTTTTAGAATGTATATATAAATAAATAAATGTGTCTTTTTGGTTCAAAAGAGTGCTGGTTTACTAACGGTGTTTTCCTTCACCGTACGATTGGAGTGTTTAACGCACTCATAGACAGAGAGTCCATTGGTAGACAGCAAGGGATCGAACCTACGACCTCAGGATTGAGAGAGATTGAGAGAGAGTACCACCAGACCATCACTAATATAATGCACGTCAAACACACGAGTTCGTCTGTCAAAAGGTGTTAAACTGTACCATTGTTTTCTTTCTTACTTTTAATTTACCATTACAGATATATTGATAAATAGCTTAAAACCTTTTTTGGACATACACCATTCAGTCTGATGTTTGACGACGTCATAACATATCCTGACAGTCGTAACTCGGTCATTTCAATTTTATAACGACGCGATAGCGAATACGTAGGTATTACCCATGAAAAGGTCATTAAAATCACTTCAAGGCCGTTAGATACGGATACCGAAAAATTGTAAATAAGCATATGAAATTGTTGTTTATACTAGTAGTTCACATTTATATAACAATCAACTTTAATTCATAAATAATCAATGTCAAGCGAGTGACGAAAGGTGTCACTTTGTTTGTATATGCATACCTATAGTTTGATTTAAAGTTTATTTTATTTTTTACTTCGAAACCAAACCACTTCGAAATTTTAGTTTTTTAGCACATCAGCCGGTGAGTTTTAAAGACTTCCGAAAATAAGTTAAAATAAGTAGAAAGCGTTTAATATACATTTAATACAAAATACAATACAATGACGATATTACAACTTTTAAAATTAACAAATTTACAGGAATGTATTCACGAAGTAAATTTAATTTCCAGCAGAAACACTTCTACATTATTGTAAAATTTTTCTAATTCGATTAATGTTTTATTTATTGTTTATGGTGAGTTTATACATTATGCTTTTTCTCGAGATCGTTATGTTCCACAACACATGCGTATATGTATACGTGTAGTATATAAAAGGAAAAGTTAAAAAGAGTGAATAACGTATCTTTCCACTTACTTGACGTATAACCGAAGTCGTCTTCTTCTTCTTTATCTGCTTCTCTTTCATCTTTGCTACGTTTTATGGCACCGGCTGACGCACGATCAATCTACGAAGGTTAATTTCAGTCACTTTCTGTGATTTTATTTTCATCTCAAATTGTTAAAAAAAAGGTTTGATTAAATTTTACAAGTCCTACCTCAACTCCTTTATCAGAGTATGTTCGTCCTTGCAGTTCTCTCGCGTCTTCTTCATCACTACTCTCTTCTGAGTCCGAATAAACGGTCTTCGGTTTATCCTCTGTTTCTTTCTCGTTTTCCTCATATTCTTTTGTCACTTCTCCATTCTGTTTTGGCGTATCCGAATCCGATGTTACTGTTATCTAGGTAAATTAATAAATATTTATTATCATTGAATTTATAATGTGTTTTTTAGTTTCTAGGTGAAAATTATGAGGCTAGCATGTAACAGTACGTAGCTAAAATATACATATAATATACCTTGATATCGTGATGTTGCTGCGGTGCAGGTGGCGCTGGCCGTTTTTTCATCGACGGCCTGGGTGCCACTGCTGGCGGAGAAGTGTCCGAGGAAGACGTATTCTAAAAATAAAAGAACGTAGTGATTTACATTTTCCAAACAAGGCAACAAACAAAAATGTTATATGTAAAGCTGTTATATTTCAAGAACAATCCAAAATGCATATCCATTAGGACATGCATTTATAGTTAATAATACTTCTATGTTATACCTGGTTATACTAATCATAGGATATTCAACAAATTATCATAAGGGCTGTTTCCATATGTCATACTTACCCATGTCATCAAACTCTGGACAGTCAGGATGACGGTGGAGCCAGCTGCCTTTATCAGTTGCACGGCTCGCTCATGCTGTGCTGTCCTAACACAGACTCCATCCACTTCTAAAATTCTATCACCAGCCTACGTGAAAGATACATAATTTACTACCTTTGAGTTTTATTTATTTACATCTTTATTACTTTGAAATACGAGTTAAGTTGAAGATCTAAATTTAGAAACAGTAATTGAAATATAATAACAGTAAACCAAGCCAATTTAACAAACAATTTAAAAAAATAATAAAGAGATATAACGTACTTTTAATTCACCACATTTTCCAGCTGGGCTTCCTGGGACTACATTTTTGATGAAGATGCCGAATATGCCCTTATCATTTCCATTTGCATCATCACGCCCCGATATTATGTCAACCTGGGGCATGTTAATATTTTGTTATTAATCATTAAAGCACATTTAAAAAACATAATTAGGCACCCATCGGAAAGATATATTATGCTGAAATAAAATATATTTTAAATCTGACACTTTAAAAGGAATCTCGGGGAACCCCACAACTCATATTCTTCGAATATCATCAATCTTCTTGTATAATACATTAAATTTTATTCAACACAATGTTATAGATATGATGCAGCTCTAAGCACTTAGATATGTCACGAACATTTTAAAAGGTCTTTATACTTTCGTTTCTAAACTTGTGTTCGAAATTTAAATACCATTCTGTCTCAATGGCCATACGATATTCAATTTAAAAAAAATTATGGTATCGCAGACTGCTTACAATAGATAGTGATGTCTTCTATAAAACTGTTGTACATCACTTTGCAAAATTATCAATAGTTCCAACAGCATAGGACATTTTTCACTTTTTTATGCAACCCATAATACATTATCAATGTTTTTCCAAACCCTAACTTTTTTTAAATATTCTATGCCAATGTTCAACAATGAAAATGTTGGATTCTGTTCAAAATAGTTCAGTTGCTTCGTTGCCCATGCAAATACAAATCCTCGTTATAATATAATAATGTATAAAATAATAATACTTGATTAATTAAGAAAAATAATTGTCTAGTTTTAAAAAAAATCTCATGTTCATTGCAAGTTCATATAACGACGTTTGACTCTGCTAACCTCATTTTATTAACATCGTAACGATTAGTTAAATTCAAAAATTGATACAATATGATAAAACAATCAAAGTACTCGTACCATATTAAACCGCGGTAATAAATAGTTTACCCAATCACATAACAGATAGTCTAACACTAACCAACATAAATTCAAAATTAAAAAACTTCTTTAACATACATTTGTCGCGCTCCTAAACAAGACTGCTATAGTTACATTAATACACACCACAGCGGTTTTCTGATGCAGCATATTGTAATAAACTATATTATTTTGTAAAATAAAGAGAAAAATATATATATATAAATATAGTAAACTATAAATAATCAAATCATAACGTGACCTAATTTCCTTAAAATTGCGAATAGAGATGGCCTTATATCGAAAATGATTTCGCCATCGTTATCCGAGATTATTTACGACGTCTTTACGTTCAGAAAAACAAACGCAGGAATATGGGCAGATTTATTACGGTGACATAAACTCTGGTTAATCGTGGATTTAGGCAATGGTTCACGCAATGTTGAGAGATATATGTGTAACGAACCTGTGATTTTTTTTTAAATGCCTCGGTTAAGAAATAGGACATACAATATGAAAATTCGTCAATTTACATTGAAATGCTCTATCGCCCATATATATGCGCGAAGTGAATTTACATATAAGAATTACACTCCAAAGCCTGGGTTTAAGATAGGTAGTTTTCGAACGCACACCCATTTAGTTAAAAGTTGTAAGCTTAGCCACTACGCCAAAGGTAGACGCCCTATATCTTGTTAGATCCTCAAATACAAATAAAAGTTGAAATAAAATATATAATAAAAATAAATATTGAAAAGTTTAGTTTACCTTTCCTCCAACAATGCTGACCCCAAGTGGGGCCCCAGGACCCCTCTTCAACGTTACCCGTCGCGGTGGGCCCCAACGTTGGCCGTCACGACGCTCTGGTGACACTGTCACCGTCATATTTGGTACAAAGCTATAATAAAAGTTATTGGTTTGGTGTTAACTATCACAGAAATCTTCAATAATATGTTTGGTTAAGTGCTTTACTACCGGCAAAGCTACATACTAACATAATTGGTTTTATTTGAAAGAAATATATATTGTCTTATAATAGTACCAATAGTTCGGAGTTAAAACACAAAAGACAATTGAAAGAATGATTGAATTAATTGTCGAAAAACATATTATATAGACAAAAATGAGAATCGTTTCCTATTGTTAGGTACAGAATGAAGCGATTTAAATTGAAAACGTAAAACTTATTCAGAGGATTCAGCCAACCTTCCCGTAGAAACACAATGATGTACAGTCACGAACATAATTAAATAATTTAGATTATTACAGGAAAATCACATGCAAACTATTTTATTATATTATCTGTCCTATCAAACCATGCCACGCGTATAAATGAAAATTAGAATATCTTTTACATGTGTTTTCTAATCTTTAATTGCAATAGTAGTAATGGAATAAATAGTAAGTTATTGGTGTTTATTTTTTAGTCTTTGTGCAATTGTGTGAGCGCATGTGTATTCTTGACACATTAAGTGCTCTTTTCTCGGATCCGAGTGAAGCGGAGTCATAGAAGCGGTCCCGCCCACTCGGATCCATGCAAGCGTTCCATTCATTTTTTTTTAATCATTGCCACGCCTTGCTCACGAATCCGAGTATTCGGCACCCAATGTGCTCTATGCCAACCGAAAAAGTTTTTTTTTTAAGAAATATTATAATATACATTAATATCGCATATTGCTATAAAAAGTTTTAGTTTCCGATTATTACTTTGAATTAACAATGGATACATTGTTTAAATTTTCAATGTGTTAGTTAAATAAAGATTGAGATAGGAATACGAAATTGTGTTCTTCAGTCATCTCAACAAAAACTCGCCAACGAAACCTTTCGCAGGTACTAGAACATTAATGTGTTTACTAAAAGGATATCTATTATAAAATAGTGCAGCTCAGTGTACAGGACGCGACAGTTCAATCACTTAACGCGACACAACTGAGTGAACACACCCACAATGCATGTTTTCAACTACTGTCAATCTACGAAACATTTGAATTTTGGTCTTATCTTTATCTAGAAACACGAGGTTGAATGTACATGTCTGGGCCAAACCCAGTTCAGTTGTGATGTCAATGCTCTGTCTGGTGGTTTAATAATTTTTTTTGAAGCGAATAACCACACGACTTTGAATTTAATTCGAAAAAAGTGTAATTTTTACATCAAAATTAGTATTGATGAGTTGAAGTTACCCAGTGTCTATATATTTTAAATTACTAGCATTTTCTTCACAGGTATAGTCCAAGCAAATAGAGCTCTTTTACTCCTACACATATATTTCTAATTTCAGTCGAAGGCGCACCTCAAGATTTTTAATATTAGTTTGCAGAATACGAAGACATAATTTTCAGAATTGTCTATGCATTTATATGCCTGGAGCTATGTAGTAAATATATAATAGAATAGAAAGCGATGAAGTTACCCATTCCCTACCAAATTTTTAAAGTCATCTTATTAAGTTAAATATTAATGCGTTATTTATAATGAAGATTATAGAACTATGTCAATTGATCGTAAAAACAATGAAAACATAGGAAAATTCCTAATTACAATCAATATAATGGGCGTGTAATTCTATTGTACTAACAAGATAATCGTTTTACGAGAATGAGAAGAATGTGATTGAAATCCAGAGAAATCCGGGTCACATTTACTAGGTCATAGTAAACATGTATAGAAAATAAAATCGAAATAATAGAAACTGTGCTACACAGTCCTTCATCCTGTGGTGTTACAACGAATTGTGGATCGTGACACTTCCTGCTGATGTTAATCTGTCTTATTTGAATCACACACGTCATGGACTTTTGGATCTTAGATATACCGATTTACTCCCAATGACATACACTTAAGTCAAATTGCACAAAAAAATCCACTGGTTTTCAGCCAGCGATCGAGCGGCGTTGAGGAGCAGTTGCAGATAACCAGTTGACACAATAAAATTTTAAATGAGCAAAGTGTGAAAACATTTTAAGTTTCATTGTGATTTTTTTTTAACCAAATTCATAATTCCCGTTTAATTAACAATACTAAACAGAGACGTCTAATATAATTTTAGGTCGCTTCAAAATGACACAAGTTTTATATGTTTGTCTTAAACATAAAAAAAAACTAAATAATCATCTAAATACGTTGGACACTAATGTTCTATTCAAAATATAATAAATCTTCTCAAAGTATCAATGCACAAATTAACAATTCCTATGAAACGAGCAGGTATTAACGCGCTCCGCTAAGCGGATAATTTTAACAGCTGGCTGCTTCTATGAGTTTGATCTTACATTTCTATCTGTCTACTGCTCTTTAATTTGTTTACTGAAAGTATATGAGAATTTAAAGAACGATGTACAGACAAGAAAACGCGTAAATTCAGTCGATTCACTACGAATGTAGAATGTTTAGGGCCACCAATAGAACAGGTCTATCAGATAAGTTGGAACGGGGATATTTATTTAAACTCTGAAATGGTAAACATTTTTTATGTGCTACAACCTTATTGGACTAGACCTCAGATTTCTGTATATGTTTTATCAGCAGTTGTAAATCTAATAGGCAAGTAAATTTAAGTCCATTGAGTTCATTGCTTCGCTGTAGCTACTAGACATTTCCCAATTTAAAAAAAAACAAAATAGATAACAAAATATATTTTATGGTTTGTTACTATTATGATCACGTTTACTTTGTAAAGGATGGGCCTTTCTATTTCTCAAATTAAGCTCGGAGAATTATCCTGGTCTGCTCAAAAATATAACAACGAAAATTGCTTTCATATAATCGGACGTTATGTATGGAAACTTATTTCACCGTACTACTATAAAATAGAGCCCAGACAGTGAAAATGGCGCGAAAATGCTAATCTTAAAATGGAAAAGTGTGAATTGAAACTTTCAGGAAACCAGGTCAGAATGTAAATTCAAGATGCCAGGTGCCTCTTAAGGCTTATTTACTTCAAAGTATATGTATAAAATAGAAGGCCTACCTAAATTATTGTGAATTTCAGAGCCATATTTCATTTTAAATGAATATTCATACATATTTATAAATTGCTTTTTTGTCGGGATGTAATATCGAGAAAAAGGCTTCGTGGAAAAGGTTCTATTAACCACAATTTATGCATGAAAATGTAAAATTGTTTGCTAGTGATAATAGCTTACATTTATAAAAGCTGGGAATCTTATTTTTTTAACGTTTCTAAATTTGAATCGAAAATATATGGCGCTCAGTATATTTACTGGGTTGGAATAGTTCTATAAAAATAAACGTAAGTAAAAATCAATGAGTAAGCTTGTTAGTAAGGTTTCAACGTAATGCGATCATTGTATTTGTGTACAAGATGTAATAGCTCAAGATATACTGGCTAAATATCTTAAGTATTGTGATTATAGAATGAAAATCTACGTGATTGTATTCGATGATATATGGAAAGGTAGACTATTTAGTGTGCGGTATTATATATAAATTTGGAATGTTTTTCCCGAAGATACTATTAAGGGTGTAATTTAGTTATGCCAGCCGTCCACTGCGAGCGGAACGGAGCCATTACGGACTCCGCTATACTCGTAACGATAATTTTCATATATGTGCTTCCACCAAAGTGGAGGCAAAAACTATGATCATTTCAAACTCCGTTCCACCGGTCAACTATTTCTCGCTCAACACTGACGCTGTGGAAGACACGCATTACTGTACACATTTCAGTTTAAAGGGTATTTAATATAATAACCGATCCAGTGCTTCTAATCTAAGGAAACTATATATTTGATTGAAGTTCAAAATCCACTTCGAAGACACTTATTCGAAAATATTTTACTCTATAATGTAGGTCACATTACTAAAATAAAGTTAAAATTTCACGCACAATTTAAATTTTGAATATAATTAAAATAAAACATAATCTATGGGATTCCTGTTTCTAAAATGACTTACCTTTTTCCTTTAACGAATTAAAACAACACTACATGTCTTTGCAAGAGATTGTAAAAATCAAGAATTCTTGTCAAAAAATAAGACGTGAAAAGTGCACGAGTTGACAATTCATAATGGGGCAAAGAGGTCGGCTAACCATAATTCAATTATGGGCATTAACAATTTTCCTTAGTGATGTTTATTATCTCTGTCGATAAATTAATAAAATTAAGAATTATATCGAAAAATATGATTCTTGTAAATTGGATATATTTATTCATATTAATAGAGTTACTACAAGTTAATCGTTTGAAATGAGAGACTTTTCTTCTTGCATATTTAAGTACAAAGATCATTTAAAATTTTTGTTTAAAAACTAATAACTCTGTAACTTCAACTTTGTTATAATTTGCATTATATAATTATTCAGTCAAGAAAACATACATTTACTTTATGGACATCACTAGAAACGTCTCGCAGTATGGATTGTAATATTAAATAATCTTAAAAAAAATACAGACATAAGTTCGTTCACTCTTAATATAACTAAAATCACAATTAAAATGCGGGTGACATTAAAATTAAGTAATTATTACCGGCACTAAATTACTCGTAAAAAACAAAACTATTATAATATTATGTTTTAAATTTCGAACTATTAATATATAACATATAGAATGGATTATGACTGAATATTAATAATAAGGCTCATTAATATTGCGATGTCTTAATATATTGTCTTAAGTGATTTCGTTGGCACGTCTTGTGTTTCATACAAAATTTCCTCAATTCTAGTACCATTCCTAAGAAAATTAGTTTAAAAATCAGTTTACCAGTTTAATATAGGTTTTTGGTTTAAGCGAAGTTTTTGCTTTTCTAGCTAGGTGGCTGATTTAGAAATGAAAAGAAGAAAATGGGGTAGAGTAACTTAATTTTGGATTTAAAAATATTTTTAATTACATATTTAGTTTACACAGTCGCGTGCTTTCACGGATCATGCAGATAAGTTAACGTTAATTTTAGTAAGTGGATGGGTCTCCAGAGCTTGGTTGAATGACATTTAATTTAGTCGAAGTGACTTTGGTCACATGGGAAAAATATTTCGTTATTGCCAACCCTGAACTGATATGACTAAAAAAATTGTTATAAAGAAAAAACGAAATACGAAACATAATAACATAATATGAACATTTTGTAAAACTACATCTAGATAGAAGGCTTTTTATCTCTATATCAAAATCAGTTCGGGATCTTATAACTAGTTTAAAATAATAGTTAATCTTATGTTCCAAATAAACTTACCTAGGTCTTCGAGAAGGCACTAGAAATTTAAAAGGCCCAGCTGACTTCCGCCTTCCTCGTTCACCAGATACCGTCAACAGTCCATTATCATCTATATCAGATCCTGGACTATCTATGTTTAGCAAACCCGGAGCAGACTTCCGTCTATACATTACTTTAGGAGATTCTCCCATATCTCTAATAACCTCACAATATTTACAAGCACTTGCCTCTTCAATATACGCCTTTGTAATAGCATACGCATAACTTTCCAAGAAGCACTTATGACATCCAGGCACATACGTTTCTGCATCAGTCGATTCCTCGCTTGGTTCTTGTTTCTTTAATTGAAGCTTTTTTTCCAAAATCCCTTTATTCTTCTCCAATAAAGACGTTTGCTTTTCCTGAGTTTTTCTGTCTTCTTCTTCCCGCTTCTTCCTCTTTATTTCTTTCAAACATTCATCCTGATCGTTGTAATACTCAATACAGCGACGCTCGTTCTTGGACGGCTTTGTAGGGCTCTTCTTTTTTTTTCTCTGGCATATATTAACGTTAAGAGGCTCTATTCGTAGTGATTGCATTTGTTTTATGATATGTTCTTCCACGTATGGAAAAGACGACGCATCCTCTTTGCTGTTTGTGTCGAAATGATCGTCTTTTCTCATAATACAGGTATCGTTGTCTTTGCTAATAGCTGTTTGAATTTGTTTATCATACTCTTTGATCTCGCAATCTCCGTTTAATTTATGACCGTTTTTTGTAGAACATTTTATGGATGTTGAATCATCGTCAAGACATGTCTCATAGCCTTCGATTTCATGATCTATGTATAGCAATGAATTACGATCTTCCTGGATGGAGATTTTAGTATCGTTAAAACTCAAGGTATCATCGTTAGGGGAATTAAGGCATTCTTTCCAGCTTTCGTCGTTATTTTTTTCTTTATCACACTCACTCCAATATTTTTCGTAGCTTATTCTTTCCAAGCCCGTTGGTGTAACAGCAAAAACCATTTCATCAGATGTTGATATATCTTTACTTTGCTGTTTAAGTAGCATTTTCTCCCCATTGACTTCGTTTCTATCAGCGGATTTACTACGGATATTAAGCTCTCTAGGGGCAGTAACTACTTCTTCTTCAATAATAGTCATATCATCAGGATCATCTAAAGATTCATCTGATTTGGATGTTGTAAACTCAACAATCCCATTGACTATTTCTGTGTTTTCCTTATTTTCAACAGAAATGATAAGTTTATCATTTATGATTTCTTTAAAATTAGAATCTGTACTTAAATCAACTAAGGCAGACAATTCTTCATCTTTGATGGAAGTTTCTTCTGGTTCTAAACATATTTGTACTACTTCTAGGCCTTCGCCATATTCCTGCAAGCATTCGTGGAAGGAATCCATTCCAGTATGGTCATCGGATGCTAAAGAATTGATGCACTCCTGCCAGAATAAATAAAATACATATCAAGATTATGTTTCATGAAATATTAGGTATTAAGCGAAAATTTATAAAAAAGCCATAGAACGGAACCATACTATTAAGATTGAATAAAACAAATATCGTATAAATAAGATTTTCTACTTATGCAACCTGCAAAGATCTTTTGTATACGTCATAAAATATTATGCCCTCCACGGCGTATAGAGAAAAAAGGGGTCTTTAAAATAACGGTACAATGACAGCTTAATGTTTTATTTATTATTCGATTAAGGGTTGCCTGGAAGAAATCGCTTGTTTGCGATAAGGCCGCCTGTTGCCAAAATACTTATGTAACCTGCTTATAATGTATTTTTTCTTAAGTTAACAAAGTGTTAATAAATAAATACAATAAAATATGTTAAAACATTTATTTTACCATCCAACTATATAACATTAACATTAAAAGCATTGCTCTTTTTACAACATTGAGATTTTTTCGATAAGTTTGAATTTTAATAACTACATTTAAAATATATGAGCTGTTTCAACAGTATCCTCCTTAGCTTATCATAAATATAAAAACGCTTAGAAAAACATATTTAAAATATCACACTTTTACCTAAGCGTTTTAATTCCATTGTAAACTTCGAACATCGCCTTGAAAAAAATATGCTTAAAAATATGTGCACTACAGTCTACACATATAACTTTTCCATTTAGATAATCTACTACTAAAAATATCATTATAATATAATACTTAAATTATTCATGTTTATTTCATGACGAACTATGATATGTTTTGTAAGCTTCCCAGCGTTTATTTTAATAATTCAATACTAACATTTTTACGAATGTGTAAGAATAAAAATTAGATACATATTTTGAAATTTTAGTATCAAAATACGTTAATTGCTTGTGTTAAAGACATTAAACAAAAAATAACAAAGGTATACCTACGTAGCGTCCAACGGGAAAATAGATCCAATTTTTGGCAGAAAGCAAAAGGACCGCGATTGCATTGCTCATAACATGGTTTTGTATAGAAGTTTTAATACGATTTATATGTTTAAAAATAGAAGAAAATATGACGTTAAAAATTTTACACAAAAACACATAAATTACATTAAACATAGCATTTTTTTTCGATAGATAAAGCAAGCACGGAATAGCAAAGTTTCTGACGTATGTCGAGGATCTTATCTTATCATTACAGGGTGCGTAAACCCAAAAGTACCCAATCTACAATAATGAAAGTATAATAATATTTAATATCACACATTTTGCGTAGTTGGATATCTACAATTTGTAGCTATATTTTTATTCTTACAACATACAGTACAACAATAAATTTATTAATTTACCTCTAGATAAATTGACATTTAATATAAGTGTTATTGTTAACATTAAATATAGTAAATTATATATTATAAATTCCTTATCAAACTCCTTTCTCATCACTTGTCCATACACTCAATTGACAAACATCACAATTATTATTTCAGATAGGCCTTTTTTGGACAGAAATATTCTTTTGGCATATCACACCCAGAAAATCATTTTTAAAAATATGATGTTTTTTTTGTTTAATAACCTTTATTAAACCTTGTTTTGTACTTTATATACTGTTTCCTAATACTTTATATACACAAGATACGATTCTTTGGCCAAGGGTGTAAATCCTGCTTTCTCAGGCTTTCATACTAGTAAATCGTAGCGCATTAAGTATCGTAGTAAGTAAGTAGTTAAGTAAGTAGCGTAGTTAAGGGTACAGTTAGAAGCAGGAAGAGATTCTGCAGCATTTTCTAAGCTCAGAGTAGTATTTATTACTTTGTTGTAGGTGAGTGGTTAATAGAAAGCCAAAGACCAAACCTAAAAAACGCCAAATCCAAAGACAAAGAAGAAAATCGTACATTTTGGTAACACATTTTTTTTTTCAGAAAAATCTAATGCTTAACACTTGAATAGTTCATATCGACAAAACTTTGCTCATTGATATGACAAAAGTTTTACTAATCTATAATTCCTTAAATTAAACTCTTTATTATATTATATAACACAAAACTAGATTGCTACACAACTATCACGAAGAATATACATAAAGAATTAAGGTACTTATAAATTGTCATAAATGTTTATATATTATATTAAGTTAAAACGCTTGTGTGTCTTAGATGTAACGGATCAAGCATCTAGTACTACGACAAGAGATTCAATAGCTAGGAATGTTTTCATTCTACCACAGATAAAAAATAATTATATATAGGTAATCTAATATTCTTCGCATATTCTGCCAGAATGGCATGCACCGTTACCATTTATTTATGTATTACATTACATGCATAAAAATTTTGATACAGTTTTGAATTACGTATGACATTATCACATAATGATTGTAGTTTTTTACAAATTGTCGTTATTATTCAACTCATTATTATTATTACGTGTTCTTTCTAATTATTATAATTATCTTGGCGTGCAGACAATCACCTCATGTGATTTTGACGAGGTTAGAAATTGCGTGCTGACTACCTAAACTTTTTAAATCTAAATATTACAAGTTGTATTTGACAAAGGCGTGTAGAAGCAATGTCTCGCTATGATACAAGAGTGAGAAGGACAAAACATTGAATTTTAGAGATTAGTAGTAATATACTTGAGATAGATATTGCGCATTGAGGCGCCTAGAATCGTTCTAAGTATAAAGTCACGTAACAGACTACGCACAGACTTTATTACATTATTTACTTTATTTTATTACTTTATTATATTAAGATTTATTACATGTCCACGGTTTTACCCACTCTACTCCTCCTATCTACAGATTTTGAAGCTATATTGTTTCATTAAACTGTGTTTTTAACTCTTTGAACCTTCGATACGGTATCTTGCCTGAGTAGGCCATTTCACTGAGTTGTATAGAAAGATATATTTAAAAAAGAAAATTTAGCGTATATCACTATTTGAACAAAATATAAGAATAATTTCAATTATTTTCATTAATCTCTACCGGTTTTTTGCCTAAAGAGTTGAAATCAAGAAGAATCAAAAAACTAACAAAATGAACTCAAATAAATATTATCTATTAAAAATTTTAAAACCTGTTCTAAATTTAAATTTTCATAATCTAGACTGTGTAGTCTTGCTCTTCGAAATCTACTTTCTTACTTCTTCTTCCCTATATTATTAAAAGTTAGGACAATTTAGTTCTTAGAAAGTTTAAAATCTTTAAACACTAAAAGAACCATGTCGAAATGGGGCTTTGTCGTTAGATTAGATTAACGCGTTTTCCAGTGAAGCACGCCGTTTTTTTCCATTAAGATTGCAGTTTCCGCATATAGTGGTTGGGTTCAATGGCCTTTTGACAGTGCAGTTGCAGCTCCATTATGTCTTGATGTAGTGACATTATTAGGCGAAAGACTTTCGTCAAGTACTCCAAACGCTGAAAATAAAAACATTATATTATTTTAAATGTACCACGTAATATTTAAAGATATAGCAATCAAGCGGAGAAACGTAAACTTTGTAATATTATTATTAGTTGCCAGTTGCCCTACGCCTATACCGTGCCTCTTGGTTTATATATAAAGAAGATACTTCTACAAACCACAATGTCACTATCGTGAATGGTAATCAGGTTTAAACCCTATATGTTGCTTTTGTCGTAAGTTGTAAATGCTGTTTTAAATTTTGATATACCAATTTGTTTTAAAGATTCAGTATTATTAATATAATCTTTAATTATGAATGACTAATTCATTTTCTGAGAAAAAACATTAAATTATATATTATTTATATAATTTACTTGTTGCGTATTATAATACGTATATTTTATTTGAACGATACATTTTGCTGCTTCTGTTTAATATCAAATCCTCCCAACGAGCGAGTCTTATATACAAAATACTATTCTACTGTGTTAGCAATTCGACTACGTATTGTTCATTCTACGGATACTGGCCTTAATCTAGGTCATGCATTTGTACACTAAAGGGAAACACAAAAAATTCAAGTAAACCATCTTAGAGCGGTAATTTTGTCCCTTTATTGTACAATTAGTTTTATTTATGAAAATGCATGCAAATTGAGAAATACTGCTCTAAGCGTTAGTAAGCTTAAATATAATGTAACTTACGTTTCCCTTGAGTGTACAAATTAACACTTATCACTTAAATTAACACACTCCTTTTGTTTTACCGACCTCAAACAATCATTATTTCGATCAGCCGTACTCGGCGTCATTTCGATAATCAACACATGCCAAAAGTAAATTCAAAAACATTCAAGTAAATTTATGTTACACCGGTCCAAAACAATGATTTAAATTTTTAATAATCGTTCCGTTCGTTTAATAATTTAGATATTTATAATAAATCTGTAAAATTTTCTTTAAGTCCCGTTGTTATCCAATAGGGCCTGGTTCAGGTGTATTTCTTCGTTTATTTTATCAATTATTTCTATATTTCTGTTTATCCGATACTGTAACTCTTTATTTATCAATTAGATTGAGAATTTAAGTATTTCTCTATAAGACAAGTGATTAGCTACTGACAAGTGTCTATGTAATTGTAAACGTAATTTCTTGACGCTTGCGTTTTCCACTCTATGGCTCGGCTGAGTCTTGCAAAATTATGTAATAAACTTTAAATTTTATAATTACATTTAAGAAGCGATAGTATAAGACACGCGTTATCAGAGATACTCTGTATGAATAGTGAAACAGGTGATAATTTACCTTTATTAAAAAATTAAAGTTCTAACAATCAACTTCATAGTAACTTTTCAATTACTTTTAATTTATTTTTTTTTACTTTTCAGTTACTATTTATATATAGGTAATTCCATTATAGAAGAGATTAATATGTATTTAAAAAAGCGTAATTACCTGGCTATTTTGAAAGCTAGACCCATTCGCTTTGTCGCCACCAACTACTGTGCTACAGGGTAGAGGCTTCGATACGCCTATTGTTACGAGTCCTGTAAATAAATTTATTATTTAATTAAAAGTCTATTCGCTACCACAATCCTTCTTTTAGTGTGAAATCTATGGAGCATGCACTGAAAATATTTTATAGACTAGATTAAATTAAGAAATTTAGAAAGTTCTTTTGGCGCGTTACGGAATTATGAGAGTAATTTTTTACGATACACATGCATACCATCACAAAACACCGACACCCAGAAGCTAGCTACAGTCAAAATTTTAGTTTTTTCTATGGTTAGTGTCGTTTTTTCTACCAACGTAGTAAGGCGAAAAATAAAAATGTTGAATATTTTTTTATCTTTTTACGCTAAAGAAGTATAACTTTTAACGCGAGCCTTTAATTTCTTCTACCTGTTCGATTTTGGTTCACTAATCGTTAAGCGATACGTGCAACTTCTTCTAAGCTTGATCTTCTTTTAATATGAGTACAACAATAAAAATTGATAAAATATAATTAATTTAAAGTAACATTGCTTTTTTAAGAAATACTTACTGTTATACATTTGTTTTTATTGGAACAACTTTATTCACTATTACTATGTTACAATCTTTTAATGTCTATACACAGACTGCAAATGTGTTGATACTAAAATTATTTTTCTTATCAAATAACAATTATAAACATCTGTATAACTGAGAATCTTTGTCATAAAATTAAAGATAAGATAGCTAGAATATGATTTTATTTTCCTACAGTTCTTTACTTTATAAAATATATATATTAAAATTAAACAATTTTATGTAAATTTATTGTTATAGTCACACACACAAAAAACTTCCCTCAATCAATCGTTGAAAATCAATAGTTGTCACTTGCGTTTGTGAATTTTATAAAATTATCCATCAAAAATAATATAATTTAGACATCACACAGAAACCTTGGAAACCCCGCTAAGAGTAATTTGTAAGAGTAGCTCTATTCTAGGTTCTAACTATAAGCTGGAAATTAAAAAAAACGTTCTATTACCTTTAGGTGCACTTTTAATGGCTGCCACAGCAACAGCCAATGGCGCCCGGGATATATCCTGGCCATTGACAGAGATCAGCCTGTCTCCGGGTGAGAGTCTGCCGTCCAACGCAGCTGCCCCACCACTCACAACAGACCGGACCACTATAACCGAACTGCTAGGTTCTGAAGGATCCTGAAAGTAATTAAAAATAATAGTATTAAAAAAAAATCAATACTACTCGCTTAATGTATGTTTTCAAAGAGAAATATTATATTAATCAAATCTAGCATCTCTATAAGTTAGCAAAAATAAAAAAATCTAATATATAAAATTCTCCGAAACGGGTTGACCGATTCTCATGAAATTTTGTGTGCATATTGGGTATGTCTGAGAATTGGACAACATCTATTTTTCATCCCCCTAAATGTTAAGGGTAGTCCACCCCTTTTTTTTAATTTTTTGATTTTTTTTATTATACAGCATTAAAAAAGACATACACCCCCTTTTTTGTTATAAATGAGTTACATGGTAAAACGACGTTTGCCAGGTCAGCTAGTATACGTATATATTGCTTTTACTTTATTCGTTTCACAGATCAAAGCATTTTACTCTGTAACTTCCAATAATCCCGATGTTTATGTATCGCCTAATACCGTGAGTATGCACGGAACAAAAAATTACACAGTAAAGGCACAGATCTGTATCAGCCATGTCTGTCTTCTAATGATTTCGTAATTCTAAAGAGAGAACAAAATTTACTATGCAGGAATAATTTATTCCTAAGAATTAATTCCCAAGCTATATCTATGAAACTAAAAGGATTTATAACATGAAGGTAAACTCACTAAGTAGTCGAGTATGGAGAAACCGAGACCCCGGTCTTCCTTATGCAGTTGTATATAGTCAATGTGATCACTCCACATTGCTAACCAGCTCAGGGGCTCCAGCGAACGAGACCTGTTGCGTTCCAATTCGTCCGAACAAAATTCTGTAAGAAAAATTTTGGTGATGAAATTTAGCGTGGACTATGGCCATCTATTATATGTTTGAGTGTTGTATCGTCTTCATAATAGCTATTTGAAATGGAGAAATTGTGATACGTAACAGTAACTTAAGCTTAGGCTGTTATTTCAATATGTAATTAACCAGATTTTTTTTTGATTATATCAATTCGAATATGTCGCATTGATGTCAAAGGACTTACGATAATCTACGATAAGGGGGTCAAAAAACATATAAGGTGCTTCAGTAGACCTTGGGTTTAAAACTGATTTTTACCATCATGATCATGACCAGCTGATAACACAGTGGCTGCGCTGCATAAAGATGCAACTGAACTTTCTGATTTCGCCTTTATCAGCCTTTGAGGTGGAGCGAGCAGGTCTTGAAGACTGCCTCCTAGGACTCCACTCTGGAATTTTAGATGCACACAATATCTCTTAAATATTCCTTTATCTTCTATAAATTTGTAGGGAACTGACAAAAAAACTAAAGTCGATATGTATGTAATAACAGTATTTTATCTATATAACATAGAAGATTATGACTTTATTATTTATAATATTTCATACTACACTTTTTATTTTAACGTTGAAACTAAATTGATTTAACCATACATAATATACGTTATTTGTTCCTGATGAAATACTAATAAAACTATAGATTTGCAATGTGGACATCTTTCTTCTAGGACTCCTATATTAATGTCAGCCTTATTTAAAGGTGGCAAAGGTGTATAATCAACATACCCTTGCTAAACTAGGTTCAATTCCATTAGTTTGTTCGCTACGTTTACGCACAATGACAAGTAAAACGGGTGACGTCACAGCCCTCAATCTCGTAACCACCTCTACGTGATGTGCTCCTAGTACACGCCAGCCGTTTACCTGTAATGTAATACATTCCATATATAAGAATTTATCAAAATCATCTATCTAAAACTATAAATTTAAACCATTTCCGAATACACAAGACACAAGACACGAACAATTTTATCAAAACCCTTCCAGCCGTTTTGAAGAAGTGTGATTAGAAACACATACACAGAAGATTTATAAGGATATGTATTTATAATCTTTTTTCAAAGTCCTTTTCGTACAAACGTGTCTTGCTACCTTTAGTTTAAACTCCTTTCTACACTGTAGATAGATGAAGCAGGAGTTTGAGAGTATGATTTGAGATGGTCAATGTTAATGTGTTATCATTCAGAGTCATACTGAGCACTGAGTCAGAAATCTAATTTCTAAATGGTTAAACAATCTCGTAAAGTGGTTTGCCAACATGTTTTCTTAATTTAGACGTACCTCCAACAATTCGTCTCCAACTTGATAAATCCCTAATTTAGCGACAGGCCCGTTGGGAGCTATCGCCCTAATGTAATGCCTCGCCTGCACTTCCTTGCCTCCTACGACTCGAACTGTACCCTCCAGGGAAATACCTAGGCCACTATCCTTTCCCTTAATTATTGAACCAACCTAGAATATAAAATTAAGCTATCTTCAAAATATTTCTTAAGTTTATGTTTTTATACAGAAATCGTTGTGAAAGTATCATCTGTGAATTTTGAGCAAAATTAATAATAACTCGCGATATTTACAAACTACGAACTAAATGTGCAATATTGGTAAAGCCGTCAAAAGACCCCAATTTCATGTACTGTCCTTGCACAACAGTTTCACATAATATACGACCAAAACCAATAACATGACTTACAATAACGTCATACTGGTACTGATTCCCAGGCCAGTCCGGTTCATCCTTCAGCACATCCCGCCACTTGTCCTGTATCCTCCTAATCTCTCTCTCAGATATATCGTCGTCCCTTCCTATCACTATTTCCGCTTCCTCGGAAGGAGAGGTTGGCGAAGGGAGATGGGGTTGTATATCAGACTCAGGTTCTACTTCAATCACCGTTGATTCGTCGTACTGAAAAATATTTGTTTTTCTTTTATGGGATAAAGTAATAGCCGCCACCCATGGACAACAGAAACGCCGGGGGCAGTCAGAAAATGGTACTTTATTTTCTTGATATTTACAGTATTGGCTACATATAGCATATAAAGAATAAGGTCCTTTGGTGCTTATGAATTACAGGTCACGTGTAATTTTGAGTCAATCCTTTCCTTGCCACTACATTAGGTATGATTAAAAAAAACTAAAAAAAAAACAGAACAAAAAAATGTTACTTACCACACTAAAACTATATTTGGCAAGTGATGTAACCGAGGGACTGGGGGGAGGTATGGGAGACCGTCTGCCGTCTTGTGCAGCCAACGCTTTCTGGAGCCTCTCAAACCCCGCTCCACGAAGATACCTTTACGAGATACGAGAAAAATCATTCATCAATAATACTTTTTGGTTTAAACTATTTTAAAGCAAGGACGTAAACCAAGATTTTATTACCAACAAGGTGGACAGAATATATTACAGTGTAGTTATGTAACTCAACATGAAAAACTATAAGTAAAATAATAGTTATATTTGCATATATCCTTCATTTGATTAGATGGTTGCCACCTCAAATATCCGTGGAATGACCTATTTTATTAACATATACGAATACTACAGCGCTATGCCTATTAACCTCAAGCCCCGAGCTTTCTCGGAGTCCTAAGTCGAGAATTTATGCGGAAATAAAAAGTACGGTTGTTATTATAGTTATACAAACATAGATATAATTCAAATGTCGTGTTAGGATGCTAGATTGTGTGTGGATTTTATGTAGACGAAATGTTCGTGATATAAGATAAAAACAATTATCTTGTTGCAATGCCAGGCAGTACAAATCTTTATTTTGTACTTTTACTATGATAATTTAGCTAAGCCTACGAAGATAACGACAATTCATATTTGTAGCTCAACGTTAGTGTTAAATTTCATTAATATTGAATCGTTTATTAAGTGACTAAGCAGAATGTACTAATACTTGAATATTCTTATACTAAAAGTGACGGAATTGTTTAGAATTTCCCGTAGCAAAGCTGTAAAATGTCCAATGTTCGTTTTAACATCAATGAATGTAAATTTAAATCGAATGACGTTCCAAAATTAACACTGCATTCATCGTAGACTACACTAACAAGCGTAACTATTAAGTCGTTAGTATAGATTACGCTACTTAAGTGTATAATATGGTAGTGAATCAAAAGTAAATTCTTTTACTACATGAATATAAGATAAAGCAAAATTTAAATAATACGAAATGAGCAGTACTGGTCACAACGATCTGCTTCATCTAATAGCAGCCGTACTCAGAGTCAGACAGTTAGTAAATTAAAGTGTTTCATGGTCCTTTGCTTCCTTCATAAAATCTAGTTGGTCATTAAAACTCGTACCTGAATCGTTTTTTAGTTTATTAAAATCATTTATATACCACTTATGATTAATTTATTTACAAAAAACATAATTCTGCCCTAACATACATGAACAAGAATGCATAACCATAAAAAATTCACATACGAAGAAAAAAAAACATAAGAATTAGAATTACATAATAAAAAAATAACTAATTATTATAAGCACTAACGAATAGTAGAACTATTGCCCGTTCACTCAACGGACAATAACAAATGTCCGTTAAACTATATATGTAATTCGTCGACTGTATTGTATTCATTGTAAAAATGTAATATTGTATTATTCACTGTTAGTAATTTCATCCAGATTAATGAAAGACAAAAAGGCATTTAACATCCCAACGCATTTGATTATAATATAAAGATTTTTAGCTTGCGTTTACTCAAATATAACATTAATAATAACATCCGTTATTCAGCAACCGAATGGATAATTATTCTTCGTTGTTATCGTTAGAAATCATCAAAAGCAGTGAAATGTTACCTCAAGGCCTTCAATTTAACGTTGGGGCCCTTAGCATCTCGCAACAAAGCGACGGCGCGGTGATTCGTAACTCCATGCAACGACACTCCATCCACCTGTAACAGACTTAATTACAGATACGTACTTTGATATCTAGGGGCCCCAATTACATTAGCGATTACTATCATTATGCGGCGAAAGTTTAGAAGTTCCTCCTAAAGAATAATATAACATTTTCTCCTACTCAATATAAGTTATACATCTATGGCAAAAATATTTATACTAAATAGAAATATTCTACATAACAAAGGTCTGAGCCTCAGATTTCTGTAAGTATTTTATTTCTAATAGGTAATCTACCTTCCGTCACACAACGTCGACTTTTTAGGTCTGAGGCTTAGGATTTTTTCCTTTGCCGTACGAGACAGTGTTAAATGCGCTGTGTTAGTGTTAAATGAAAAAATTAAAATTAATCTGAAAAACAAAATTTCTATGCAGCGAGAGAAACAATAAATATCGACTTAAATATTGGCTATTAAAACCATCTTTCACGTTGGGTTCAGATAAATTGTGTTAAGGTTTCCTTACTTTAATTTTATTGGGGCCTTAAATTAAAAAAAAGGGCCTCAGCGCCGTACCTGAAATTATCTTGAACAATACCAAGTGGCGCGCTAACGACGCAGTTTAGTGAATAACTTTCAAAACAAAGCAAGACTTTTCAGCCAGGCTTTTGTTTAAAAATTCACGGCATAATTTTAAATGAATTCTTTACGCCGTAGATAAAAATAAAGTTGGTAACTATCTGATAAAGGTAATTGAAAAATATATTTATAAGGAATGAATTGCGTAAAAACAATGCTTTAATTTGTTGTAAGATACTAAGAAAAGCTTATTAGGGTATTATTAGGTATAAGTGTTCGGATATTATTTAAACTTCATAAGTGCATAGTATAATAGGTCCTGGAGTGCTAGTAGTCTACGTTATTCTAGAGAGAAATTGTCAAATAAACAATTTAATGTACCATTCTTCATTTCATTGACTTTTCTTAAGATGTATTTCGAATCGCGGTTTACAGTTAGTTATATAGAACTTAAACAACTATAAAACGTTTACATTATTAACGGTTAAAACCGATATACATTTGTAAAAAGTGATTGATAAGAAGGCTTAAAAGGGAGCATAGTGAAGGAGCCTAGTTTCAGCTGAGATCATAATAACGTTGGACATATGTATTCAATACTACGACATTCTCACTCCAGGCTTAACTGAAAATAATTAAATACTTTAATATTTAATTATCTGTATGATACCTTTTTACGTGGTTATTTTTTAAAATAATATAAGACTTCGAATCTTCGCAAACATGAAGCCCTAATGTCTCTATAAAATAATAAACTCACTTCCTAATAATAAGCAAATCACCAACACTTATCACCACAAACACAACGCACAAACCGAGAATGAATGTTTTCCCAGATCCCGTATTACAATCGCGTACTGCGTCATTCCTCTAAATCCGTTTTGTTTATGAAATAGAACTGCTGTGCGAACTGTAATTCATTTTTATTATAACCGAGAAAGAGGAAATTATAAGGATAATTTTTATTAATATATTTGGTACATTCATAGAGCTTTGAAGATTTTATTTCATGGAACTTTCAATAAAAATTATGATTATTGATCTTAAATTTCTTTTCCGGTAAAAAGAGTGGTCGTTAAATTAGAGATATGGATGGCCTGAACTATGTTTTTATTTACTAAATTGCACATAACGAGAAGATAGAAAAAGAAAAGAAAATAACAATAAAGATATAAACAGCACTTGCCTTAATAGCATAAAATCTATATAAAACAATATTAAATAAACAAAAATCACATTGCATTGAAAACATTTTTCCAATTAAAATATATTGTACATTTCCCACTCATTTGTCATGACCTATTTATTCACAAAGCTCATTGTTGTAGGAAGCCTTCAATACAGCTATCCTATCTATTAAATTCTTACAAGGCAAGGCGATATTAAATGTAGGGAAATATGTGACACTATTGCTATCTTTTTCATATAAAAGTTCGCTTTATCGATGGAGAATATAAAATTTAAGGAATTTTATAAACGCAAATCATACTGTTTTACAAAAGACCCTTTCTTATATTTCCTTATCTGTTCCTCTGAGATATTTGCTTCACTGTAGGTGTTAATTGCGCACGTAGGAAGAAAATTCTATTAAAGCGCTGCTGGGATTTCCAAGGGTTAGAAGATTGAATGTCACACGCTTCACTAGGCTGACATTGCTCATATTACATAACATATTGAGCTCTTAAAATAATTCAATACTCCAATCTCCTTTCGATATATTATCATCAGGAAAATGAATAAAATTTATATAATACAATATGTACATGATGTTAGGCTGTTTTATTGTACAAATAATGCAATTAATTATACACCTGACATATCTCATGTGATACCTATCAGATGGTCAACTAAATGTATAATATTATCTACATATCCAGTTGTTTTAATGATGTTTAAAAAGAAATATGTCATGATGCCTATGTGACAAGAAGATTAAAACCTATTTGAATGTAAAAAACATTTTAGTGTTCTATTTATCTACTGTCTATGGACTATCTATTAGCTATAGGTACGGTATTACTAATCACTCAGTACTCTATGACCGAAATACTACACATAAAGATAATATAAATGTGCATTCCTTTTTTGAAATGAAATATAATATATTCTTATTTTCAAGTTTGAATGAAAATAGTGGAAAAGATCACATATCCCTGAAATACGTTTTAAGAGGGCCAAATACATTAAAACAGCTTTAAAATGAGATTTCAGCTTTGTATTCGATCTAAACTAAATTGAAACTATCTGACATGACCTCAATTCCGATGCATTTCTATTGTAAAACTTGAATTAAAAATGCAGATTGCACTCCGTATAGCCTTTGCAAAAATGCAGGGATATTTTTGTTATGAATGGTGAGTGCATTGAAAATGATTTTAATATTCGCGAGAGCATCTTTGATATTAAATTTTAATTACTAAAAGCTGGGTATGAGATGTTTTATTTTAAAACGTTTATCTGCCATTTTGGCTTGATAATCGTTATAATGGAATTTATAATTTTTATTGAAAGGACGTTAAAAATAGTTTATACAATACCTAATTTCATCAGATTTTAAAATGTTTGCGCTTTGCGTAATACATTGTTTTCGGAGAGTTTCTTGTCATTGATTTGAAAGCGAAAGTTTATATACTACATAATTATTAGTTTATATAGTAACTAACGCTATCTGTAATATAATTTACTAGAACTAATAATTTACCATAGGTAATATAATTTACTAGTATGTTTACTTCAGAATACTAAAATTTTGTATGTTAGAATACTTTAAATCTTAGATACATTCTCTCTAAATATATGTCTTAAGGGTTGCTACATTCATTCATACATTCTTCTTTTTATAAGACTTGTATTACGCTAACGAGCTGTTGACATGACCATTAAATGAAAGCTCTTCTTTATTTTTGTCTGGAAATTCTCTGGCTTATTTTTATTTCATAATTAGGCTCGCTATATGATTCAGTCCTCAGGCTTATAAATATAAAAAATATTTTCCTTTTCTGAGTTTAAAAATTCATAGGAGGATTCGGTATGATTTTTGTGTGCACTCATTCTGTCTGCGGGCTCATCTTGATGATTAGCTAAGCACTTTCCGCACTATTAGTGCTTGAATGTTTTTAGTTCTCTTTGAAAAAATTAAGTACACATAAAATCGCTATAACTTAAATAAATTTAGCATTTTTTATATTCAGTTAATGTAATTTTAATCGAAATCAAATCACTCTTATAACGAAATAACTCTGTAATAAGGAATTATTAATATTTCCTTTAAAAGTAATGAAGGCGTGGCGTCTTTACTCTTTTTTCTTTCTTTATATTCTATTAGTATAAAGAAAGAATAATATAATATTCTAAATACATAATAGAACGTTTGTCTAAACTGATATTGTTATCCCGGAACCCCGGAACAACCTTGCTGTTCCATCAAAATCATATCATGAAGAATTTTATTTTTTAGAACATTATTTAACAAATAATATTAAATATTACAAAATATTATAGGAATTTAAAATAATAAATGTGACCATATTATTGTTACTACTTGAAGCTTAAAATATAAAAACTAAAATATATTATTAAAAATCCGAAGATACTGGCAGCTTTCCCCCTTTGAAAGATAGACTAATTCTTTGTCCGAGGTAGCTGCCAGCTCTTCCTGGATGAAAACAAAAAATATAATTATTTGGGTACATAATTATAATCACCTCAACAATCCTATCATTAACTCGAATCCTTCCACAGAGGTCTGCAGCGCTGCCGGCACTGATGCTCTTCACGAAAATACCACTCAGCTCCTCTGAAGAGAAATTTTTATTTTTAACAAAATAATCTATGATAGATTATTTTATTTGGTATTATGGATTACTCTAATGCGGCAACTATTAACATTTAAATCACAGACAAAACATTACACACACATTGAAAAACTCAATACAACATTAAACATTTATAGGTAAAATATAAAATGACTAACTACAACACTTTACAATATAGGAACTGACATGAAGCAGACCGTTTGTCGGTTCACTCAACGGACAATTAAAAACGTTTGTTTATCTAGTCACTATAATATATCACCTTATATCAATAAATCGATTTTATTGCACGTAAATTTTGATAAAATTTCGTTATTTTAGTTAGCATTCTAGACACTAGACTAAAAATCTAACAATCGTTTTTGAAAGTATTGCGGCTTTGCTAACTGCTGATATTTTTATAAACCTAACAAATTCAAATTTACAGGTCTCCTCATAAAAGACAGTTTAAGTACTCAAAGACGAAATTAGACATTTATGTTGCCGTATATTTTCATGATTGTATTAAAGGTGCTATTATAGCAATTAACAGCACAATTACCGAGAAAGATACCTGGGCTCTGTAGAGTCCATTACTTAAGGAAATTAGATTTTGAATTAAGATACTAGCTTGAGCGATTTTTAAAGCAATGTAGAAGATTTATTGACTATGAATTTCACTTTTGTTACTCAAACCTGAATATAATATGTCATATTTTGACACCTTAACATTATTACTGGTGGCTATTGTTAAGAATTTCCGCTATTTTATTAATTATGTTAAACAAAGAAAATTCGATCCTAAAGGTGAAATTATTTCTAAATAGTACTACACTGTTATTTTTACTAGCTTGATTACTCAGGTTATATAGCTCGGAAGTCCTATGTTAGATTGGGCGCAAATAATAAATTGCTTCGGATTGGCAGGAACAAAAATCTTAACACTTATCGAGAATAATTTAAACAAATCAAACGCCGAAGCGTGTCTATGTTCCGTATGAGAATTTAAGCACTTTTTATACAGTCTTTGTTTATGAAGTAAGTATTAATGAAGTTCAAATTGTTTTCAACAACATTGAGTGCGTTTACTTTGATCGCACTGTGAAAACAAATAAATTATTCAAAACCGCTGTAACCT
Organism: Pieris rapae; assembly: GCF_905147795.1. Classification (NCBI taxonomy): domain Eukaryota; kingdom Metazoa; phylum Arthropoda; class Insecta; order Lepidoptera; family Pieridae; genus Pieris; species Pieris rapae. The sequence continues at coordinate 4,976,929 of NC_059515.1, read as the reverse complement.
TTAGCTTGCTCCGAGCAACAAAAATATATCTTCGGTATTTTCTTGTTTATACGAGACTCATAGTACTCAAATATATTGTTTGCTCTGCAAGATAAATGTGTTTTTCTTGATAAAACTTATCATCATTACACGATATTTATTTTTCACTTGAAATAACGCTGTCTTATGTATTTATCTTAAGACAGGAAAATGTTGCATTTAAGAGATATTCATTAAATGTATTTATTGCAGTAGATAATTGGATAGGATGTATCCGAATTAAATGCTAATCAAATTTAATACTAAAATTAAATGCTCATAGTATGTAAAACACGCTTACATGGGCTACGCTGAAATTATAATTATTTCATTAACAAGACAATTAAATGTTCCATTGTGTTAGTTACAATGTCCTAAATTTTTGAAAGTATTTTTATGATATATTTAATACGATTTAATCTAACCAAACTATTTAAATAACCTCTAAAACTTCCCATTGCGATTAACCATACTTATTTGGGATTAATACCTCAACAAATTATTGTAACATATAATTAATATAATTACTGTAACGATACTAGCTTTTGTCCAGAGCAGTACAAAAATCAACGCTTAAACATATTAACTGCAATAACAAATAGTACAAACACGTAAATATTACACATATTAAATTCATGTCTTTCTACAAATAATATTTTTGTAAAATTACCAAAGGAACTTCATATAAATGAGAATACTTTGAGATAAAATTTCAGAAATTGCTGAAATATTTTCAGCTCATTTCTCGTATAATTCGGTGCGATTTGTTACCTTGTTCACAGACGTATCCAGCCACTGTAATTCCCAGACCGAGGGCGGAATCCTTGTTCAATTCCACTTCGTAGCTCAATGTTTCTGGTTCGCAACCTCTAACTGCCATATCTAGGGGTAACCTACAATAGACAGTTTAAAACACAGTTTTTGGAAACATGTTTACATTGTTTATATACTTAATATTTTATTATTTTATACTAAGAATATAAATATATCAGTACGATTTTAAGCTAGAGGATGTATCGCATAGGAATCTATTATAAACTCTTAACACCTAGCTTTGATGTGCAGATTAGTATGGGTTGGGTTATTTGAGAAATCCTTAAATATTCCCAACTTTCTTCAAGTTAATTTTGTGCTATAAACAATGTATTTTAGATTGTCCTCACCTAATTGGTGGTGGTAGTCTCGGAGGAGGTACAGTGATGAGTGGTGGGGGGCGCGGTGATGGGCCTAAGGCCTCACGAGGGACCACTGCTACTATAGATGCTACCGGCTGAAAAATAGAGCTCTTTAGTTATGTGTAAGATTTTTTATGTAATAAATCGTATCTAGTAAATATTTTTATCATTTGCTTCGCGTCAATGTAATGTTATCTTAAACTAAACTTTTAAATGTTACGCTATAGATAATTAATTTAAAATTACCCCCTGATTAATATCCTTGCATAAATAAGGGTGCTGGTGAAATAATAAAATGTATATCACTGTTTTAACTAAACCGACTTTGACGAATGCTTTTTTTTAAATAGCACTGTGGGGCAGATTTAGTTTTCAAGAGAAGACAAGAGTATCCAAGCCTACTTCAGGAATATCATTCAACATTGTCCATTAAACTTTTCATGGCTAAGGCAGCACGATTTGAGTTTTAAGGGTAATACTATAACTCAAACTCAAAATAACTTTATTAATTTAGCTAACCAAGTACACTTATGACCGTCAACATAAAAGATGTCAAATTAATTCGAAACTTACATTTGACTACGAGCGAGTCTAGGGATTTGAAGCGTAGGGCGGACAAGAAGTGGCAAGAAACTCTCCGTCAATCTTTTTAATCGCCAAGTTTTGAATCATGCAAATTGTTTATTATCATTGCAAATAATTCTCAAAAATCATATAAAAAATTGACAAATTTATAGAAATCAATATTGATTTAAGTTTATTTTAATTAATTTAGCGAGAGTTTCTTATTTTTTTTATTCTTTATAATTCATTTTCATTAAAATAATATTTTTTACACAAAAAACTAATTACCTCAATTTAGGCATTAATGTTAAAGAAAATAATAAAATGGAATACCCAAGATGAAGAAAAGTAATGTGTTTTTATTAGAAGATTAAACTAATCATAATTTATTTATTTTGTCTTTCATTTCCTATGTTGTCTGCGTCATATTACAGTTACAATTTTAAATTGTTTGTACACAGAAACATTTATACACCATTACACAACACACAAAAATAATAGAATACAAAAAACAATAATTCATCAAATCTCATACAATGATATATATATACACAAACGTTACACAAATTAATAATCACACACATTTTTACTACAACTCGTAGTAACTTAATTCTTACTCTGTGATGGTATGTTTCCTCAATAATGGTAGGTGGTGGCGTCGGTGGACTGCTTTCCTCGCAGAGTGCTCCAAACCCATCATGACCTGCCTCTGATAAACTCCTCTCCAGCTCAATGGGGTCAGTGAGTAGGCGGGACGGCACAATTGGAGCTTGGGACGCCCCAAGAGACTGAAGCAAAAAAATATGTGCGTTTCTCCAAAAATATTTTTTATTAATGTTTATGTGTGATCAAACGCCAAGGGATGAACCCGTTTAGTAATTTAACGGTCGTTGTCGAGTTGAATTAACGCTTTATACAGTTGCAAGTGATGGCTTGGAATTTGCTCTTTCACTTGTAACTATTTTGGGGTTTGACTCCTAACCAAACCATAATTGACTGATGTTGATACGCAGACCTACTTGTTATTATAAGCTATGAGCAGACCCAGTACGTACAAAAGTATATTATGATTTGGTGTAAATAAAAAGCTTCCAGCTTGATTTATAAATTAATTAAAATAGCCTCAAGTATTTTTTAATTTTATAAATATGCAAACTATTTCTCCAAAGACAGGTTATTAATAGCCACGTCAATGGTTTGCGGAAATTTCCTCCCGTCAGCGGGAAACGAAGAGCAGTCGATTAATTAAGTAATATCCGATGAAACCTACGCTTATTGCTTCCACAGTGTAGTCAATATAGTTGAAAGGTTATAAATCGCTTCAATCTAATTACTGCGTAGGAACCGCAGGCACATAATGCATATTCTTTTTTTTTAATTTTCCGGACAGCACATTCCTGCTACTGTTTCCCTTAATCACACCCAGTTTTTTCGGGTAGTATAAGCCAATAGTTTTACATAAAATATGTATAATGGTAACAGTTTTCAGCAAGTATAAATTACTTTAGTTGTAAGTGTATCTGTCGTATCATTGTATTGATTTCCAACACACACGCTCACACGCGTGTACACACACGAAGACACCTGTTACAAATTCATTTATCATCGTATTATCGTACTCTATTAATATAATGACGTACTATAACTATTAAATGTTATAAAATATATACCGATTACAACACATTAACAATAACACAGGTAAATTTAACAATAAAACAATAAACGCGGCCAAAATCGCAGTGCCACTGTTAGGTTTAGTTTATAAATTTGTATATTATTTGACGCTGATTAATTAAGCGTTATCAATCAATAGATGTATATTAGCACAACCTCACCTCCATTGTTAGCAACTAAATACCGCATAGCGTGGAGTCATCTAATTTTCTGCTCGGTTTAAGTACAAAATCAGGCTATACGCAGTTGTTCATACGGAGCTACTTAGTAAAGATTTTACTAAGCTCAAACACTTACTAAGCGCTCACAATATAATAGTCAGTTTAAAATCTTCCTCCCATTCTTTGTTTCGTTTACTATAATAATAACTTATATTCGAATACATCTCACTCTAACTTAGTAAGAATTACATTTTGTTTATGTTATTATTGTATTGAACGATTACACGATTTATATTATACACGACTTCTGACGGTGTGAAGACACCCTCTAGATTATTCTATTTGTCTCTCACCTTCGCTACTGTTAATATTTTCTTATAATCGGTAATAGACAACTCTAAGTACGCCGATATCATAGAGGCACTAAACATTATAGAGTGTCTATGTATAGGATAAGATTTTTCAGAAATATTTGTATGAAGTATTTAGGCAGTTTGCAGCAGTTGGCAGACTTTGTTTGAAATTAACTGAAAATACCTAACATTACCGATCACATTCAAATACATACACTTTTGTTATTTTTCATGACTATACCAAATGTTCCATACATTTAGTATACAACAATTATATAAATATTACTATTGGATACTTACGAATAAATAAAACCTATGGAGTAAGAAAATGTAATTTACAAGACGAGGTATGTTCGATGTGTGAAAACTTAATATAATGTACATTACATACAAAATTTAATCGGAAGTGTATTTTTAATAGCACTTTAAGAGTACTGTTGCAATAAACAGCGATGGTTCTGTCTTAAATTTTTCTGCGTCAGCTACGCTCATAAGGGAAATTTCCATATCGTCAGCGAAAAAGTGCTTTTAATATAGGTCAGAAACATACACACCACAGCGTTGTGTCAGATTGGTTATTTGTTAAAAGCTACAGTGAATCTCAATGAATTATTTTTACAGGTCGGAATAGATGTTTGTGGTTAAAAAATTTAAAGATAGATTTTATACAAAAAAGGTTTTTGGAAGATACATTATATCATATAGATATGTTTTTATCTAATAATAAGTAAATACCATAAAAAAAACTTGCGAAAAACCAAGTCTTGCAACTCTCTAACGTTATAAAAAGTTGAGACATAACATAGATCAGTTTTATAGATCTATGTAACGGACTGAATAATTTAACCATGTCGGTTAAATTATTCAACTATATTAAACTATACCCTGAAAATGCAAAAATTATTTTAACCAAAAATCTCAGAATTATTTCTGCAACAGTATATGGTTTAAAAAACTTTACACGAATGTCAAAGAGTTTGATAACATTATTCACAAGATTGGATTTTTTTTTATTGTTAGCCTTAAATTAATTCCTGGTACACTAATATCTGGTTATCCTATGTGTTAGAAAATATTTTTAACAGTTGGCATGTATCAGGAAACCTTTCCGGTATAGATCTCCTGCAAGGCTTTGACCGGCTCGACATACAATTTTTTTTTTTACAAAATAATATATCTGTATATCACAAAATGTTACATTAGAAAACCGCTGTGGTTTGTATTAATGTAACCATAGCAGTCTTGTTTAGGAGCGCGACAAATACATGTAAAAGTTGTTTTTTAATTTAGAGTTTATGTTATGTATATATATTTCGCAATGTGTCCCAGCCATACTTAAATTATTTCCGAGTATTGCATGTTATATGCCGTAAATGCAGGCTGATTTTCGTAAAAAGACGACCCGTATAGGAGCCCCTTAAGTGCACAATTACCACATGCTCGTATGGAGTAATCGACGACATGTATCAGATATGAAAGGCGATCAATCACCCATTATAAAGATGAATGAGATACCAAAATATAAAAACTACAAAACCTTGTTGTCACTGGAAAGCATGACTCATAGAGCGTTATAAACTATAAATGTAAATATAGACCCATCAAAAGCGGTTTATTCTTTTGATACCTAACAGCGGGTGCACATAGGCGATTATTAGACCTTTAAATAAAACTTAATTAACGGATATCCCCGTTAATTTATTACATTTTACAGAATAACAATTATCTTTTTTAACGAGATAAAAAATAAGTGATAAATCAGTAATTAGAAAATCACGTTTTCTTCTATTTCCGAATGTTCTGTGGTTGGAAACGAACGCCAGGATTCAACCGTGAAGACTCACACGCTTACTAGGTCGACACAACTCACTTTAATTTTATTCATTCTTAGCTAATTTTGTCGCAGTCCGGGATCACTGAATTGCTTAAAACAACCACATATTTCTAGAAACTACTAACAAGTATAGCTGAGGAAAACTTACTTTAGCTTCTATTAAGTTACAGTAAGCATTATATTTTGCTACGCGTTGGCACAAATAGTTTTTACCATAACAAATGTGTATTATCTATAGATATCGTGCCTGCGCTCCAATTGTCAGAATGATGTACTAATTACTTTTACTGGTTACAAGTACACGTAGAATATTCCTCTGAATTGCTTATGACAATCTAGCTTCTTAATTTAAAATACACAATAATGAATGAAATGTCATTTTTTTGTATGTAACAGGAGGCAAACCGCAAAGACATCTGATTTTAAGTGATACCGCCGCTCATAATGCTGACATTGCCGGAAGGCTGGCATGTGCATTGCCTATGCTTTCTTTGCTTTATGCAGCTATGGGCAACTAGTTCCAAATAATTATGGTGTGAGACGAACACTGCCAAACAAAAATCTGGCACCAAAAACATGTAGGTACTTTCCAAAGCATTTGTTTACTTCATATACAGTCAGATAATATTCAATCTTTGTTAAAGTTATATATTTGTTATGTTATAGCATAGGTATATTAATTTTCGGGTGAGAATCAGAAACGAGACTTAAGATATTACATGAACTATGATCCTCAGTCTTCCAGTAACATCTCTATATCTCAGTCCTATAATGTAAATGCGTAGGTACTGAATGAGCAAAATGTACAACCTTGGCTCGAACACGTCATTTTAATATTATATTTCAATATATCAGGTAGAGCATGATGTAATGATTGCGGTTCCATACAGTCTCCATGTAGTACAAACCACACTAATTAAAAATAGTGGCGATGGGTTTCTCAGCAGTTTTCACGCCTGCTCTACGCCCTTTTAATGACTGACAGTTACCTATATTTATGTCTACAGAGCTGCAAATGAATTAAAAATGTATATAATACCGTTTGCACGCCATGTGCAGGCCTGGCGACCAGTAATCGGACGCAGGCACCGCATTGTCGCAAGACGGCTGCAGCCTGCCGCGCACACATTCCTACCACAGACACTGCGCCGATTCGCAGTAGCATGTCCCCGCTACGCAGACGCCCATCCTAGGAACAAGAAGAAAACAAATTTATTAGCAGATAGCTTGTCAAACTACTATTTTATAGGCATTAATATTTTGAAATCCTGAGTAAAGCTAGTCAGGAATACAAAATACTATACTTAAACTTACGTATATTAAAGGGATATATGAAAAAAATGCATACAAATTATGTTTTTTTAATATTTTATTATCAGTACGGGAGGTGTCAGTTTTTGGTATATTAAAGGGTAATTTGAGTAAACAAATTAAATAATGCCGCTCTTCTACTGATCAGAAACTTTTTTGTTTGCGCGCAGTTTATTTTGTCAGCCAGGAAAGTTTTCACACAATGTTTGTGGATCGATCGCTTTGATGAAAAATTTACTACCAATATTGACATTTCAAATTTAAATTTTTAATCCATGGTAATAAAATGGCTATTTTAATCACTCTTTACAAAAGGCCGTTATACGAATGGACGCAATAAAAAAACAACACACTTTGAAGCAGATGATCCGAATATTATCTAAAAATTTATTTACATGCTTGATTATTGCTCATAATACCAATCTAGAAGAAATTTTGGAAGTTTGATCGGCACGGCAGCAGCATTATCTAATCCTTCCTACCTATAAAGGATGTTTCAATGCTCCACAAAAGTAAAAAAAAACACTACACGCTCGCTGGAACGTATTATACTCATAATTAAAGTAACGATAAAACAATTTAACTTAAGCTTACAGAGTTTACAGAGATGCACGTATTCGTAAACAAACGTAGAAGCGCGATAAACAATTCTAATTTTGAAAAGTGTGTCAAACATATTAAGCATAGTGCATTGTAAGCATCTTGGTACAAAATTTAAACAAAAACGAACAACAAATTTTCACTAATATATATAAAAATAGCGGTTCAAAAAAATGAATATAAGTATTTAATTATCAAGCAGTATTAAAAAGTAAGCAATTTAATTGTTAGAATATAATAGTTTTGTTTTATAACTCAACTAGCCTGTCCCGGCTTCGCAAGGGTGGACATTTATTTTTTTAAACATTTTTCGCAGATATTATGTTCTTTAATATTGTGAAACAATTTTTGTTCTATCATCAATAGTTTACAGCGAATACGATGAAGGATTGTATAGGCATTTTATAACACCTTGGGTAACATTTTTGTAGCTTTAGGTATAGGTATCGGTATAGGTTCTTGCAATTAAAACAACCTATATTAATCAGTGATGTAGCATTCAAATGGTGAAAGAATTTTATAAAATCGGTTAAGTGCTTTTTGAGCCAATTCGTTACAAACATACTTAGATACAAATCTTTCGTCTTTATTATATTAGTATAGATAAAGAAACTATATGATATTAAGTAATACTGACTATTATTACGATGGTTTTTTTAATACATAGCACTTTTACAATTCAAAACGAACAACGTCATCGAAGCCAAAATTTTTAAAGGGCTTAGACGTTTTAATTCCACGGATTCCTATAATTCAAAACGACATGCCATTCGATTTACACTATTACAATTCCCAGCGCAGCTAGCATTTGTAGTGTCGATAAATTAATCTCAAGGGCAATCGTTTGTGTCAATAATCTTGAAAATCCATGTTTTTCATATGTCGCTTATTCCCGTGTCGGAATACCAACAAACCTATTTATTATTATTATTATATTATTATTTACGTGCCAGAAAAACAAACAAAGAATGTTGTATATCATAAAGCATTAGAATAATAAACTTTCTTTCGAAATATTTTTTTAATTAATTAGGTATACCAATTTGAAATCAATATTCATAGTTAAGACAGGACAACGTCTGACGAGTTCTTTCTAATATAATAGTAAATTTTGCCTAAGATTTTGCCGTCCTTCGTCCCTTACGTTGAGTGAATATCATCCCTCTCAATATCGCTTTTCTCATGAACAATTGTCGTTGGCATAATGCATTTTTATATAAAGGAAGCCAAGAAGAAAAGTGCAATATCGATAGAATTTCAATGAATTGTTTTAGTAAACGAAAGCGACAATCGCCTTATTTTCATCTATTCTATTTCCACGCTTCGAAAAGCTTGCAACACTCGATTAATTCGTTAGTTGATATTTTATTTATTTATTTATTTACATCGATAATTTTTATAACGCATTTCCAAAATCCCGAAACGGAAGGAGGAAGTTTATAAGATTTATGTTTTTTTTTTGTTTAAGAGTACATCAATATCGATTGTGTTAGTTCGACGTGCCTAGACGGGCCACTTATACAAAGGGGTTATTAAGGGCCATTTGTTCGTCTGTCGCTCATGTAATAAGCATGGAAGCAATAAGCGATATTGGAAAATTGATGGGAGTGCCAATGCCTTCATTATTTTTCATTTTTAAAGTATACACTATTTGGTGTTTATGTTTAATGTGGTGTAGGCGGATAATGAATATCACAATTCACAAACAGTCAATAAAATGCGTGGCGCCAAAGCTGGCCTACCATAAATTAGTAACGACTCGAATATGTCGACTAAAGAAAGCGGGCTTCCTAGTAAATAACATAAATCTATTTTTGTTTTTCTAATAACGAAACCTATTTGGTCAGACAAGTAAGCAATTAGTTCGTTCCCTTTAGTTGTATTTAAATAGGATTTTAAGGATGGCAATAAAATAAATTGTAATCACTATTGAATAATGTAAACAATAATTAAAAATGTAACTTTATTTAAGAGATATGCAAAATCGCCATTGCCTTTGACTGACCATTAGTTTTTAATATTTTTAGTATGTTTATATCACAAAACTACTAAAACAATACAAGGCTGGCGTTACTGTGATAACCGATTTCTCAATCTTATAAATTATGGATTTCTTAATGAAAAGGTTAACTCAGAGAAAAAAATAATGTCGTTTATTTTAAAGTTCATAATTCAAGTATGCAACTTCTGTGTATAAATCTATTATTTTTATGAAGTATATAAAATACCTATTTTAATATTGTATTTTATTCTAATAAATAATAAAAATGTCGGAGTAATTGCGCTCATATAAGCTACCATTTCATTCAATTTAATTACATCAAAGTCAAATAAGTTCAAAACTGTTCTGTGGTATTTTTGATATTTCCAATCAATAAATCTACAAATGAGGTCTATTTGACAGTCTGTAACACATAATCTTTATTATTAATGAAGGAGCGATGTTGTCAGCTGCCCTTGTTCCGACATATATAATATAAATGTATATATATAATATCGGAATGCTAAAGTTTTCTTCTATTTTTAAAGCATTCATCATAATAAAGTCCAGGATTAATTAAACTTTTTAAGCTTTCTTTGAGAAGAAAACTTTCGTGAAGTATATTAGAAACTTATGACGAAAACCGAAACGACGAGTTCTGACTTTTGATAAGGGCAAAATATATTCGTAAAAAATTGCTAGAATTATTCCTAACCCGTGATTAAACGTATATAAAAATACAAAGTCAGATTTGAGAATATAACAGTCAAATTTAAATATATATAACATAGATAAGTGTGAATTATCGCCAGTTACATATGCATTCCTACTTGACAGGTTTCTTCCAGATTTCGCCTATTTTAATAATGTTCTTTAAAAAAACATAGACAGATATTACTGGTACGACATCGACCTATGTTACGCGATCGGTTTATCCAATTAATAAATCATTTTGATGTGACAACAAATTGTCATTACTTACTCTGTCAGCCACGCCGCCCGGCAGCACGCTCTTCACGACGACGCCTGAGGAGCGGCCCCCAACGATGCCAAACGCCAGCCCAGACCCATCATTCACCAGCTCTACCACCTCCACCTGGGCCCACTCGCCGAACACCTGCTGCGGAAAGAAACAAATATTACTATGTATAAACAAAAAGTAAGAAAGAATAACTTAATTACTAACTAACTTATTATACACAATAAAAGGATATTTAGGCAAATTAAAGTGCACTAGGCCTTATACTAAGATTCCCTGTGTCGTGGGCAGCCAAATCTTTTTGATATGAATTGTACTTCACAATAATTTCTACATGACATAATGTATAATTAAACTATTGTTACACAATATAATATTTTCTGTATCGGCATAGGATAGGTTGACAAGATGTTGTTTAAGATTGTTTGTGAATATATGTAATGTGAGCTTTGAAACGCTAGTGAAAATTATGTTTTAAAGAAAGTGGTTAAAGATTAACGGGCCTCGGGAGGAAAAAAGCATTTGGCGAAGTAAAGTGCGTTTTTGGGTTTGCGATGTATACGTATATATGGTCAGAGTTGTGTTTGGAAACACAAAAAGAATCTGCATATTGTCATTTAGTATAGTTGTTTAATCGTCAAAAATTTCATTCTACATTTTTGAAGTTGACGCTAAATATATCTTGATTTCACAATATGTCTATAGAATGGTCACGATTACAATACATATTCTAATTTGCTTTTAAGAATTCGATCTTAAATCTTTTCTGTTTAAATTTAAAATTCCATTCTGCTCTACCTAATAAAACAAACAAACTTTAAATTTATATTACTCGTATAGTACCCATATTCCTTACTACGGTATTTTTTTTTTAAATTACGCAAGCTTTTTTAAGAAGTTATTTCCGATAAAACTAGATTTAAACGTAGCTTCAGTACTCAATGATGAATAACTAGAATACGCTAAATATTCTTCGGTGTATTTTTCTTACGTTAATTTTGCTTCTAATTAAATTAAAAAAAAGAACTTACCATGATGTTTCTAAGCAAGCGTTTCTTGGGCGTGCGCGGCTGTCTCTTAGATCAGCTAACCTTCTCCATCCTTACTTCTTTTCACTTTTCACAATCACTATTAGGCACTTTACTTCACTTTGCTTGCATTTCGTTTTAAGTTTAGTGCGTTTAGTCAGAAATTATCATTCACAAAAACCTATCAAATTAAAAAGATTATATTATATTATCGCAAGTTAACGAATTAGCAGATATATATTTACTAATCATTTAGCAAGCAATATATTTTAAGTTTTAGATACTTATAAAACGTGTACATGAAACTTAGATCGATCTGTCAAATAAAACTTTAAGATTTTTGCCATTGTAGTCAACGGTCGAGAAATAAGTGTCTTCTCACACAGCCTCAGTTCTAAGGTGGAGGAGCACTTTGAATAAGAGATCAATCATATCAAATTCAGTTAGAACATGCAAAGTTTTTATGTATTTATTAACGTACACCACGTCATCACGTATCTTCTTTTGAAGAATCGTCATGGCTACTTTTAATTTTGGAAGGCATGATTCTGAATATTGTGATAATACAATTGTCTATAGTGTTTGTTACAAAAAAAACCGTATACTATATTAGTATTTAAAGTAGCATTCATTCACAATGAATCCTAAAGGAGAGGTTGGTTTTACAGCCGAAATTTGTAAGATTAACATCCTTAATATATCTTCGTGTAGACGGCTCCTGGCGCCATACAATTGCAGATGAGGCAAAGAGACCCGGAAAGACTTGGAGCGAGGTGAGATACAAGGATCAAGACCGAAAGCTATGGATACTCAGTGTAGACGCCCTTTGCCCCATCTAGGGTTATAGGACATTAAGTCAAGTAAGGCAAGTAAGTCAAGACCTAAACGTAGTGGCGACCTAGTAATAAAATCGATTTATTTTCAAACATTCTCCGCACGCACGATGTAACAGGGTAAAATGAATTCTAATCAGACATCTCTAAGCTATTAAGTAACCCCAGTGTTATATAGAATGCATAATAAGTTCGTTTTAGCGGTAAGTTTTTTCGCAATGCGTTTAGCAAGAGCCCATCAAAAGATTAGCAAGTAATGTAGTTTGAAATGAAAGTCTTGATGTACTAAATAACACTTGTGATAAAAGAACAGCCAATTTTTGCGTGGCAGAATGTGCCTTACAAGACGCTCGGTTGGAGTTTTATATTTATCTTATACCATTTATGATATTACTGTGATCATACGGGGCGTAAAGCTGTGCAGACCTGGGCATCTTACGTATCTACAAATTTATAAATAATGATCAATAAAAATTGCATTACATACCTTTGGACTGCTAATTCATTGTACTGTATATGGTTTATGTTTGTTAAACTACTATTTAAAGTAATCAACATTTGATAAGTAAAGAGAACAAAACATAAGTAGCAAAAATTATATAAAAAGGAACGTTTCGTTACAAATATATATACACTACCCCTTCAATTAATGTATACGATCAATAAAGCCTTCTACCCTTCTACCGGGAACAAATAATGTACAATTAAATCTCCATAATAATATTATAACAGATAAATATCACACAGACATAATATTTGCCGTATCTTAGTACTTTATCACAAAGTCATAGATTTTCTAAGAGCAAAATAACGTTTACACCAGCTCTTTGACAGATCATACACTAAATTGCTGATAGATATCTCAATACCGTATGGGCTTGGGTATAATTTAATTGTTTTCCAGAATTTAGGTACAGTTGGCTACAACCGCCTCGTATGAATGGCGCCGCGGAACTACCGAAAAGCCGAAATGGCGGGAAATCTGACATGCGCTTTGGGAAATCGATGAGAGAAATATTTAAAAAGCGTCCTATTTAAAGCATCGAGTCAGCGATTTTGTGGTAGTTTTTGAGCTTTAACAAAGTCCCTTAGGGTCTTAGCTTAATCCTATTTAGCTATTTTGACGAAGGAGTTTTTGAAATTAATAACTTTAAAATCAAGCGGTTTCTTTTTATATTTTTTTCTTCGAGTTAACGTTACGTACGTAACTGGCCTTCATTGAGTTTTTTAAAGAGTTTGCGAGTTTTTTGGCATAGTATAAATACATATGTAAAAAGTGGACGAAGTTAAAATATTCATATGAATCATATAAAATTAAATGAAATTATGAAAAGCTATGTTAGCTTAAATAAAAAAGCTGTAACAACTTGAACTATTTTATTGATTTCTGAGCAACATGTTACACATTAATTATGTGGTATTGAAGATTTTTCGGCTGTCACAAATAATATTTATGGAGATGATAAATGTAAGTGAATATTTTGATTAATTGTGTCATACAAATTAATGTACAAAAATTGGGGATCCCCATGTTTTGTTCACCTAATTTCGGTATATTCAACCAAACTACGTATCGCTGATATCCAGGGCATCCCACAAAACTCCTGCGTACTGTGTGCTCCTGATTGGCTTCGGTCGTAACGTGCCTTTTCCGTTACTTGTCATGTCCAAATGCTAGAAGACCCCATTAATATAGTACTGAGATATCTAGTGGGCCGCCAGCTAACTAGTGATTGTCAGTATGGTGTTCGTCGCGTTCACTCACCTATTGCTAGGTGACGTTCTCGACTAACACATAGAAGTTTAGAGGCAATTGAGACTGTAGGAGAGGCGATGGCGGTAAGATTGGTGTTGTCCTGAGGCCCGGTCGCTTGGCCCGATATGAAAAAAAGTGCCGGCACAGCGCGGGCTGTAAATAACCAAGGAACCGCGGAGGTTATGTTTTTTTAGCTAAAAGACCTTATAAAGCCTTAATAAAAGCCATAAAGTTAATTAATTATCAATTTTTCATAACAACTGGACTGGATATTTTTGGCAAAACATGTTGTACCTATTGGACGTCGTCATATCGAAATAAAACAACGAAATAAATAAAGTTTAATAACTTTATTTCTTTCGTTGTTTTATTACACAAAATTGAAACCTGTTTCATTTATCCTCAGCACTCGGTCCTTTATCGCTTGCACGAACCTCTAACTCGAGAAGATTTTGGCCAATTTATTATTATAATGGTTAGCATACAGTGTCAAGCTCTTAAAAAGATTTTAAAACAAACAAACATATGTATATTATACATATCATCAATTTTTCATTTTAATTTTAAAAAAATATTTCAAAAATTTGTTTTAGTGTGATATTACTGAAAAAATTAGCAAGATTCATTTTGCAAACGCAAATTTATTATTCAATAGTGGAAGATCGAGCCTTCACGAGCTGATAAGTTTTTAATTTGTTTTTAAGATTTAAGCTATAGAAATATAGTAACACAATTGTAAATACGAAAAAATTACGGTGACGCTAATAAGGAAATAAGCATTAGTAGTTCATATCTTTTTATCTTAATATATATAAATCTCCTGTCACAATGTTTGTCCGCGATGGACTCCTAAACTACTTAACCGATTTTAAATTAAGCAGTGAGCAGCCTGGTACAACTTAGGAGATAGGATAGCTTAGATCTTTAATCATAATCAATTTTATTTTATTGCAAATATTTCTTTATTGTTTGATTCCATTCTAACAGATGGCGCTGTGTTAAAAGTACCAACGTATCACATAAGCTATCTTCCTTTCACATAAGTTAAACATTATTAAAATATTACATCTTCATTGCCTATGTTAAAAGGCAATAAAAGGGCCTAAATTTTATTAAACCTGTCAAATCAAGAAAATATAAGATATCTATTACACAATTGAACAACAGAATCAGACATAGAACATGTATGATTTTTGTCGAAGCCGGCTGCATGTTTTAAGAAACTTCGAGTTTCTACTTTTGAACTTAGCTCACCTTAACAATAAGATATAATTTGAATTTGAATTATAATTTAGGTGAATTAAACGTAATTACTCATGGGTTCGTTAGCTCAGCGGTTAGAGCACCCATTTAATTGTCAATAGTGGAGGTCGAGGGTTCAAATCCCTCACGGCCTGACTTTTTTTAAAGAATGAAACAAACAAAGCTACAAAACTAAGTTTTCACTTAGTATGTCATATCATATCTCATATCTATCTATATATTTATCGTATCATAATTCAGTTCCTCAAATTGCAATTAAATTCGCAATGTTATTAAAATATTACATGCTTATTGCTAAAGTTTGAAGGGCAAAAAATGGCCTAATTTTTATTGCATTTATTGTCAATAGTGGAGGTCGAGGGTTCAAATCCCTCACGAGCTGATAGAGTTTTTTTTTATTTGATTTTGGATGAAATAAACAAAGCTAATACCTAAGTTTCTATACTTAGTATGTATCATAATTTAGTATCTTAAAATTCGAGGATGTTTTTAAAATATTATTCATTACCCATTTTAAAAGGGAAAATGTTCCTAGTTTTTATTGCACCTGTAATCAAGAAAATATATGATATCTACAATACAAGATTTATGTTTGATTTTTGTCGATGCTGCTACTTGTATCGTTTTAAGTAACTTCGAGTTCCTACTTGGATATGAAGGGTTTAGTGCTCTGCTTAGTACTTAGATATAATTTAAATTAAAACTTAATAGAGAATGGTTACTTGCGACATACAAATCTATTTTTTGATCTAATACAAAAAATAAACCAGCCCGTGAGGGAATCGAACCCCCGACCTCCACTATTATCAATTAAATGGGTGCTCTTACCGCTAAGCTAACGAGCCCTTGTCATAGAACACTCAATTTAGCTATTATATAGTTTTTGTAACATAATATTCCATTATTGAAGGTAGTAACAAAAAAACAACCTTACAAACACATTGTAAATGTTACAGTGTAGGTTTATTTATTTGCAGATTTTATTTTACAACGTCGAACGGAAATTTGAGCTTGGTGAATATTTTATTTAGGTACATGAATATGATTTTCGAAGAAGAAATTCGGAGATACTACACTATATTTTTTTTTAATTTTGCGATCCCTTTTTATTTGTGATATTTACGAACTACATATTTCGATATACAAAAGAATTAATTTTTTTATATTAATATATAATAATAATAAAATTTACTGCCGAAAATACAGAAAAGAAAATGGAGCTTCTTGAAGCCGATGTTAATAACTTAAAAAATATGCCTCCTTTATCTTCTATCCAAACAACTACACATGATGAAATCTTCACCGAAATCGAAGAACGAAAACGCCGAGCCAAAAATATTATAGTTGCTGGAATTCCTGAATCCCGAAATGATACTGCAACCAGCCGACAAGATCACGATAAGGCAGAAATACTGCGAATTACTGAACTAATACATAATAGTTACCCACAACCTACTAAAATATTTCGTCTCGGGAAGTATAAATCGAAGAAAAATCGTGCAATAAAAGTGTGTTTCCCATCTGAAGACATAGCAAAAGACATACTACGTAATAGAAATAAAATTGACAAAGAACACATCAAAATATTTTCAGATCAAACTCCCTATCAACGGAACTACCTTCAGAATTTAAAAGAAGAGCTGCAGCAACGTACTTCAAATGGAGAAAGTGGTCTTATTATCAAATATATCAAGGGCATACCTAAAATAGTTTCATGTCAGGAAACTACAATAAAGGAAACTTCAAAAAACTGACGTCGAGTCAAGAGAATATAACTTACCAGATAACTAACAATTACACAGATGTTATTTTTACAAAAAAATCCCTGAAATTTTTTTATGCCAACTCTCGGAGTATTGTCAAACCTGGAAAATTCGATGAGCTTAGGTGTATTATCGCTTCTCTGAAAGTAACCATACATATTATTATACTAACGGAAACCTGGATTAAGAGTGAAGATGAGGCAAGAATGCTCCAGATACCCTCATATACCCATTACTATAACTACAGACAAAATAAAAGGGGAGGTGGAGTGTCAATATTTGTGCACAACAACTTAAAACATCACCTCGTTGAAGAAAAATGCGTGGATGACACTCATTATCTCTGGGTATATGTAAAAAAATTTTCTCTAAATATTGGTGCCATTTACAAGCCCAATAAAATGAATGTAGATGACTTCCTTGAGATATACTCACAACAATTACACAAATTAAAACGAACAATAGTCTTTGGCGATTACAACTTGGACCTACTCAATCCGGACTCAGCGACTCGCAAATATAAGAACACTCTAAAAGAGAATAACTACAAAATCCTTAACAAAATAAGCCCAAAACATTGTACCCGCGAAACAAACTCAACCAAAACAATGTTAGACCATGTTTCTTGTAATTTAAGTGAAAATAATTTTCATATTGTCACGGCTGAATCTTCAATGTCCGACCACAAACAAATACTTTTAGAGATAAAGCAATACCAACCACCAACTATCATTAAACAGCAATACAACGCAGTTGACCTCAGTAAACTATACCGACTCCTGGATCAATATCCTAAAAATCATGAAAACGTAGAATATAATGAACTGGCAAGGAAATTGCAATCCTGTTTAAATAAGTGCAGAATTACAAAAGTTAAATTTTTGAATCCGCCGCGGCAAGACTGGATTAAAAAAGATCTATTAGAAGAGATAAATAGAAAGAATATATTATGGCAAAAATATAAAACAAATGCGATGGACACGAATTTAAAAGCCGAATATGAACATATAAAAGCTAGAGTATCACACAATATAAGAAAATCGAAAAGTGAATATTATTGTAAAAGGTTTGAAGAAAACTCTAGTAAACCAAGAAAAATGTGGCAACTCATAAATGAATTATCTAAAAATAAACTGCATAGCAGAACTGGACCGGACAGACTTGAAACGGAAGCTGGCACTATTACTGACAAAAAAGAAATATGTGAAAGTTTTAACTCATATTTTTCGACCATTGGCTCAACCCTAGCAAATATGATTTCTCAAAAATCAAAAGTTATTCAAATTTTAGAAGAATGTAGGCTAACTGATAGAACAGAATTGCGATTTCTAAAACCAGTAACTACGAAGGAAGTTATTACCATAATTAAAAATTTTGACTGTAATACTGCATCTGGCATTGATGGTATTAGTACAAAATCAATTAAATGCGTAAAAGACATAATTGCCACAGAACTAACAGTCTGCATTAACTATCATTTGGCACGAGGTACTTTTCCCAACGAGTTAAAAGTTGCAAAAATTGTACCAATTCATAAGGCCGGAAGTAAATTTGACCCGTGCAATTACCGCCCTATATCAGTTCTCCCAGTGCTTTCTAAGGTCTTTGAGAAGATTCTTTATAAGCGCTTAGAGTCATTCCTTAATTCAAAAGATTTCTTTTACCAAAAACAATATGGATTTAGAGCCCAATCAAATACCCTCGCTGCTACAATTGACCTCGTAACCAAGATTAAAAATAAAATTGATCAAAAACAACTTGCCTTAGGTATATTTATCGATCTAAAAAAAGCGTTTGACACCATCAGTCATGAAAAATTATTACAAAAACTTGAACTCACCGGTGTTACAGGCAAAATAGTAAAAATAGGTGAATATGAAAGCAATCCCTGTGCCCTGAATTATGGCGTTCCCCAAGGATCAATATTAGGCCCCCTCCTGTTCCTTACTTATATTAACAGTATCTTTGAGTTGGGTCTCAAAGGAGACATCTCCCTTTATGCAGACGATACAAGTCTCTTTTACTTTGGAAACTCGGTCGAAGTTCTAGTAGCCGACGCTCAAAATGATCTCAATCGCTTACATGAGTGGTTTCAGTCAAATCTTTTAACTATTAATATTACAAAAACGAATTATGTTATCTTTGCAGCAAAAAATAAAAAAATAAATAATAATTTCGAACTAAAAATAGACGAAAAACTACTTGAACGAAAAACCAAAGAAAAATATCTCGGACTAACTTTGGACAGTAACCTAACCTGGAAGCCACACTTAGAAAAAATCAAACTTAAACTAATCCCACTCACAGGTGCACTACGAAATATAACAAATTGTCTCCCTCGAAAGGTGCGATATCTTATCTATAATTCTTTGGTAAAGCCTCATATCGACTACCTCATTGAGGTGTGGGGTACTGCAGTGAAGTCTTATCTAGATTCAATTCAAAGAGTTCAGAATAAATTAATAAAAAATTTATTTAACTATAAATTACGGACACCAACTAAAAAGATATACGAAGAAACAAAAATAATGAACATAAAACAAACGTACATATACTACACTTGTATTCTAATACGTAAAATATTAAATAAGGAAATTAATTCCAATATAACATTTGTAACAAAACAACAGACACGAAAGATTAACTTAAGACGCGCTAGTTACTTGGTGACGCGCCCTCCTAGAACTAACTATGGAAAAAGAAATCTGGAGTTTGAGGGTGTTTCAATTTATAATAAGTTACCATCGGTTATAAAAGGAGAACAAAGTTATGCCCGGTTCAAAAAGCTACTAAAAGCACACACAGTTAATACATACAAATAAGTGATTAAATATATGTAGATATAAATAAAGCAATACACCCCATTTCGATTAGATTTGCACCGCTAAAGTTTAAATATTAATTATTAATTACTTCTATTAGACAAAAACAAATAAAACCCAATAGGTACATAAAATATTTTATGAAACCATATAAATCATATAAATGTATTTACCTAAAATATCTAAATAGAACAATAAACTAAAAATAAAATAGTCTTATTAAATATATATATAATATAATATAGTATAGCGTAATATAATACATATAATATAATGTATAAATATAAAAAGTAATTAATATAAACCTGTTATATCAGGCTATGCCATCAATGCCACATCTAGTAATAAGTCCAATCCTAAACCTATGTTTTTGTTTCGAGTCTGTTGTGTCTACCTGCATTTTTGTTATTGTATTTGTTTTTGAATTTTTGTATAGGTACCTTCTGTGCGTTCTAGTAATAATTATTTAGTCTCTTGTAATGTTTTTTTCTCAGTAAGCGAATTTTTTTTTATTATTCCTATGAGAAATAAAGTTATTCTAACCGTATTAAATGTTAGTTTGAATCTTAACTAACTACTAATCCAACTCCCAGTCCTAGCGAATCTTATGCCTTTTATAATAATCGTAAAAAATAAAATATTAATGACGATTTAACTTTTATTTCCGCAAGAATAATAAATTACGTAAATTAAATATAGTGACTAATGGGCTCGTTAGCTCAGCGGTTAGAGCACCCATTTAAATGTCAATAGTGGAGGTCGAGGGTTCAAATCCCTCACGAGCTGATCATAATTTTGATTCAAATTACTGAACTGATATTTTATTTATTTTCTTTGGTCAATATTTTTGTTCATTTTACGAAATTATTTAATATCCTAATACTCTTTCAATATTAATTATAAAAAACAGTCAGTGTTGTGTTTTCTTAAATATAATATAATCTTTAATTGGTATTAAAGATAATTCATTCAATAAATAAAAATCTGTTTATTTCATATTCATTTATTATATATTACGCATATAGCTCACAGCGTCTACGATTCTAATGGAAGATAACAATATGATCTACGTTAGATTTGACGAACTTCACATTTAAAAAAACTTCGAAGATTTATCCCAATAACAATGATTACTGAATAAAAACTGGACCAATTTGGTGGGGCCTTATGAGAATTCCGGTCTCATCTCTATATTTAATTATAAAATCCAACGCAGACCACATAGTACAATACTGAATTATACCTAATGCAGACATCAAATTTGTATCCTATCGAGCCACTTTCACCGGTCCGACTCAATGGCAACATTTAAAATGTTTGCTTTCGCTCAGCATACAAAGGCAAGAGCAGGACAGCATACATCTCTGAAACGACTTTCTGTGCGAAAAATTATACCCACATATTGGTGCCATTGAATTAATCGGTGGGAATTTCGGGCCAATATTAGTGGTAATACAAGTAACATTTATAATTTCCTTTTAACAAAAATGTCATCTCCCAGCCAGATTACACTTTTACTTCTAGTCATTATGATAGATAACCGATCAACATACAGATATCAATACGAAAGAAATGCGTAACTTACTGCGACTGTAAAAAGATGGAGATGAAACGATATTCGAATATAAGTTATCTACTCGCAAATAATCTCGCTGTTATATTAAAAAGCCCTTGTTTTATAAAAGCTAGGATTTGTTACGCATTTCTTACGATCACGAAAATAACACTTAAAACTATAAAAATTACATTAAATACAATTTCAATTAGCAACAGATCCATTGTCTACATAATTTTCTTCACTATAATATAATCAATATGTGTTAAACATGTATACATTTACAAATAAATAGTGAACTTCTATAGAACATTTATTTTTCTAGTTTATATTGCCTATTAGCTGATCGCTGTTAGATTTTCAAATTATTCACTAAAAGCTGACGAAATTATTTAATAAAAAAAAATTATATAAATGAGATAGATAGTTAAATAAATATTAAATTAATAAAAGCTTTAGGAATAAAACCGTTAACATTTTCAACGATCCATGTTTAAATATTTATATATATATTTTAAAAAATCTAACAACGAAAAGCGCTACTAATAAATTAAATTTCATGTGAATATAAAGTATACTTAACAATTGCGAATAGCAACGAAACTTAGCCTACAGATAATTCTATCAAAACACACTCACATAGAAATACTCAAGAATTCGAGCTGTCGTAGAAAAGATCCTAAACAGTAAGGCTTTTTGCACACGAGTCATGTATCATATATCGTTTAATAATACCTAAATCTCGACGTACATTTTTAGTACAAATCGAGGCGTTGTTAACAGGTTTCTAACTAGTTATTATTACTGACTATAGAAGTTATATACAATGTAAACATTTCTATTATTTTATTAATCATATAACTAAAATAAAAAGGGATCGTGAGAATACTTGTAAAAGTTCAATACATAATTCATTTCGATACAATTTCACACGACTCGTGCGCATAGCGTCAAGAAAGGTATTTTAGTGCAAGTTTAAAATTGATTAACAACGTGGCATATTAAACCGCACTCAACAGTAAATGAAATACCCTGTTCAGAAGACATTGTATACTTTAAAAAATTGTCCTCAGCCTTTTTCAGTGATATCGTTTGTTTTTAATTGCACAGACAAAAGGTGACATAAACCAAAATCTTATGGGTCAAGAAATATTGTTTCCCTATTTTCATAGAAATTTGGCCAATTTATTTGATTGAACTACTACTAACGTATATTACTTATCTTCAGGCTGCGGTGAACGAAACCACGTTTAGTGTTAAAAAAAATTGGTTTATGCCACCTCCAAGTTGATTTAAAATTCCACTGTCTGTGTGTGTATATCTAATTCGCTAAGGGTTCTATTCAATACAGGGTCTTGAAAAGAAATAAATACTCTGGTAGACGGATACAGATGACATTTAACTTACGACTAGGAAATGGTAATCTGGGGTCTCAACAAAATCATACAATATTGGAAATTCATACCAAATTGCACAGATTAATAATTATTACATAATATTTACAAAGCAGTTTTATTGTTAAACTAAACATAAAAGTGTTATTTATTAAATAACATCTAAATACTGAAAAATAATAGTTGCCACACTATACAGTATTATGCTAAGACGTGCACGTCTACGCGTATACGTGTGGGTATACGCGCTGTGTGTGTTTTACGAATTAATACTTTTAATAGCCCCTAAATATTTATGTGTAATGATGGCACGAGATCATATCATGAACACCATAACTTTTGAAGAGACCCCATACGTAAGTCTCTAAATTTACTAAAACGATATTGCGAGGATTATTTATTTATGCTAAATTGAGATCCTTACTAAGAACCTCGAAAATTCTTATCTATTTTGCCACAATTTTTACCAAAAGTATGTCGAAATTTATTCGATTTATTTATAGCATTGTAATCCTACCCAATCAGACGTTAGAATTAGCAATTTAAGTAAAGATCTCAACTCAACGCTCACACTATAGCAACAGATATATCAATAGAATATCAAGAGAAAAAATAAATGCTTAACAGATCAAAGGTAAATAGCAAAGTCCCATTTAGTTCAAACTACGATTATATACACTTAACTACGTGGGTATTGACACTAGAGCACAATTTCGTAAACGCTTTACTTCACGATGAACACTACCCTAATAAATAATCAGTGTCATCTGCGTTTAAGAAAACCGAAGTATCACATCCTAAGTAAATTAGTTAAAGACTAAGTTCATCGTATTGTCTTATGCTATACGATTGTAGGACTGACATTGAAGGAGAAGGACTAATTCAATCGCAATATAACGACAATTACAGGATTAAGAATTAAAGTACGGTCGGCAAAATTTCTTAAAAACCTTCATGATTTTTCTTAAAACAGCGTCAATATTTCAGTGGGCCGTTTGCCATAATTTGTTTGTTTTTCTAAACAGGCAAGAATATATCAGCCTTTTACTTCTGTTATTGCGTTTCTATGACGCGTGCTTAACGTTGTTTAAAGTTCACGCTAAACATACCTTACACTTTTATTGACTACTTACAATATTTAGAAAATAATAAATATATAGAAGTAAGATTTGACAGATTGAGAAGTCCCTGCTAAAAGATTTAACCATAAAAGATATATTCAAACTGGATTTTAAACTGTTATACAAGAACCTAGCTTGTACCGTGGTTAGTATTTGTTAGAATTTTTGCCGACCGTACATACTAAGGGTTTTCTAGATAAAATGTAGAATCGATATTCCGCTATGCAGGACTCAAAAACACTTATTCTACAATTAATTATTTACAAACATAGGTGGGATGATATAAACCTAGTTCACTAATTGATTTCAAGAAAAGAATTTAAATTTCTATAATTACCAGGAACATTAAAGGTTTGGAATAACATTCGAGCTACCAAAGAACTAAGTTTAATATTAAATATAATTAATAATTTAAAACACACATGACAATATCGAAGAAAATTATAAATATTTAAAATGTTCATATCAAACGCTAATATTATCAAAACATCTGCCAAATAGCAGAATACATCGATCTTTGTTTTTCATCATCAATGGTGATACTAAGAATGCATGAGTGTACTACACTTATATTATATGAAACATTGTAAAACCGTAAAAGAAAATTAATTTATTTTCAGAAATAATCTTTGGAATAAAATTACGAAACGTTCTAACCCAAATTGGAAATAAAGATCAGTTTTTATTACAGTATTTAACAGAACCGCTAATTAATATGAACGGTGAAACCTTAAATTTTTATTCATGATTTTTCACCTGTTTTCTTGCATAACTCTAAAAATACTCAACATATAAAACTGATTTTAAGATACTCGAGAAACACAAATATAGGAATACCTTAACAAAATCAAATTCCAATAAACAATTGAACTGAAAGGCTAAAAGAAGTCCTGCAGGCGAAATACCGATAGTTCAGTTCAGTTGTGCCGCGGCAGCGACACGTAGGCTGGCTCGGGGTCGCGTAGCAACAATGGCAGAGTGCGCTTGCGCACGGCCGCGTACAGCGGGCCACCGCCCGCCGATCCAGCGTCTCATGTTTGTAGCGCCGTGTTTATTTCGCGGTGGATCGTAGACTGGAATTCCAATTATTTCTCGTTATTTATTTTTCCTAAGGGGCCGTTCATAAAATACGTTCGCATACAAGGGGAGGGAGGGGTCTGGCTGAGTGTGACAAGATGTGACAAGGGGGGAGGAGGGGTATAGGGCAGCGTGACGTTCGCCGTTTATTACATGACATGAGCGCTCACAACGGGTTTCTTTGTTTTTCCAATACTTGAGAGAGTAACGTTTCCACGTACCCTGCGCTCTCGATTCAGTAACAAATGAAAATACTATTTCTCTAGAATTTATCATACTCAGCAGGGGGGGGGTCTTAGTTTTTGTGACGAAATATTTCTAGGGGGGGTCACAAAAAATGTGACACAGCGTGACAATGGGGGGGGAGGGGGTCAAAAAAAGCTGATTTCAGTGTGACGTATTTTATGAACGGCCCCTAATGAGCTCGTTGGCAGGATTGGTAAATAGTAATAATAATAATAACTGAAAGTTGAGATACAAATTACTGTATTGGAATTACAATTTTAGATAGACTTTGCAATAACAATAGGATACAAATAATCAATTCCAGCCAATGGACTTGTAACTAAGACATGTCAAATGTACAACATAAGGTTTTTTTTTAAAGTTCTCACCAATTCCTCAATCTGGCGCGAAAGCCGATTGTTCAGCTCTTGTACGACCTGCCTTTGTCCGTCCTGTGCAGCCAGAGCCAATTCCAGTTGGCTGTGTGCCATTTTCGCTTCTGCATCCTGTAATACAGAAATATTAAATAAACTTTAATTTACCATACCATACTATTTTTAAATAGTTTAATGGCTAATCATTTTCTAATGAATATCGCAATATAATCATAAAGGCAACCACAGAACGTATTTAACTTATTCAAAGTGTTTCGAGGACAATTTCACTTTCGCTTTCTTCCTATAACGTGGTACACCCGCACCGCGTTACAGTAAATCCCGTTGTAGGAGAATTACGTAAAACCGTTTTATGTACAATTCAAAAATAGAAATACGAATTTAATAAATTTATTTTATAACGAAGCAAATTAAACAGGTGAAAAAATACGCAACACTAATTATAGACTTAAGCAATCATTATAAATTTCACACTACAGAATTATAAAAGCTTGTGAACCAATGTTCAATACAAGAAATAGCATTAACACACAATATTTTAAAAAAAATGTTATATTTGTATACCTTATATGGCCTTACCTGTTCACTTTTCTTAGATTTCATAATTTGTGCCAATTCTTCATTCTTCTGTGCCAACTCCGCTTCTAACTGGGCGACGCGCTGTCGCATCTGCTCGACTTCATTCGTGTCACCCCCTGAAAATATTTTTAAATAATTTAACATTTGATTGTAAGGTTTAAAAATATAATTAATACCAAAGAAATATAAAAGGACTAATGATGACTAAAAGATTTAGGATTTGTTTCACTATATCTGGATAAGATCCAAATAAGCTATTTATTATACTTCGCATTTCATGACGAACTATCTATCTATCTCGGGATTTTTACCTTTCGAATATTTTATGTGTTTCATAGCTATTTGATACATTAACCATACATTGTGAAACAAGCCCTTAGTTTGTCGCATTATTTCACGTTTGACAAACTTAAGGTAAATTTTGCCATTTCCACTTTTTATATATGTGCATATATAAAATATATAAAAATTTAATCAAGGTTTTATCGCAATAAAACCCTAAATAATAAAAATTAAAAATGAATGATAGTTGTTTGTTTGGATTGCTGGCGTCTTACTTCAAAATGGAAACACCATCCTAGAAGCATGAATGATGAACTTTAACAATAAGTACCTTTTTCAACATAACATAACCAAATTATATAAAAACTGTATAATTTGGTTATGTTACGTTGAAAGTGACCTTATTGATAATCGCACGAGAGAAGCTTTAGAAAAATATGGTCCATCACGGTCACCACGGTTTTAGCTGTGTTTGCCACATCCATAGCTCACCTTTTCCAGCATACTGTCTCGCTCTAGCCACTTCCTCCCTATATTGGTGGAGTTGCCGCTTCCATTCGTCAACATTCGCCGTGCTCTCCTGTAACGCGGCAGTCAGCCTCAAGTTGTTGCTTTTCAGGGTTGCAAGTTCAATTTCCCACTTCTTTGCATTTCCGGAACTGTGAATTTATGCACATAAAATATATGAAACCCAATATAACTCAAATGTTTTTATAGACAAAACGATTTTTAACCATAATCAAAACAAAGGTTTTTAACAGGATTTTACAAAGATAATAAACACATCACGAATTTTAAACTTTTAAACCAAGCAAAAATTTTAATTCTTCCACAAAAAGATGGTAGGTACGTACTTAACATAGATGTTTGAAAAATGATCGATTTATATTTGGCCATTAGTTGCGTTAAAACACTGTGTCTTAGGAACATATAGTCCGTGAAAGACATGCGCCGGATAACATTATTATCTTTAAATTGCATATATAGAAAGAGCAATATTTTTATTTTTAATAAAATACGTTTATTTTGGAACATAAGATCATCATGGTATTTGACGCACAGGAGGGATTTTAACCCATGCCAATTTTGGGAATATCACTCTTCACCGCTATACTAACACCGTTCATGTATTAAGAAATCAAAGCTAACCTATTTTTAAATTACGACAATTGTTAAAACTCATCACTTTGGTCAAGTGTGAAAACTTTCGTTCGCGATATGTATCGTTGCGTAACGTTTACGCGAGTTAGGCACGTAATCATTACGATGTTAACGTTAATAAAAAATATCGTTCCGTCATTTTATTTAAATTAATGAATCAACAGTTTTGATAGATCGAGTGATGGTCAGAACCTATATTTATATACAAATATTTTGTGTCAACAAAGCGATATGTAATAAGCACACATAACGTCGTCATACGTTTAGCTTTGAAGAAAGAAGAAGCTTTGTTCTAGAAGATAATATTGTGAGATACCAATTGTTGCATTATGTTAATAAAGTCAAGGGATGAAATGTCATACATAAGATTTACATTTTATATAATATTTGTATATGTTGTATTGGCACATTTCCTATTCCACACCCATACAGGAGACATATCGGCCGATAACACATAGGAGTACTGCATTTCACTTTAGCTTAGTATATTATAATCAAAGAAACTGTGAACAACTCAAACTTTACACGAAAACAGAAATAAATAGGCGCTGTTTTTCTATTAAGACTTATAAACTTTATGTATGACATTAGTGCTTCCTTAAAAACACAAGACACACTCGCACACTAAGCTGTATATGTTTAAGTTTTGAAAATCAGTTGGAATACCGTTAAGAATGGGCCTGCATTTTCTATTGCAGAGTTTAAACCAATTTCGTGTACAACATATGCAATTAGCCAATATTACATAACTTGCAACAGTTCGATTATGGCCCTTATACTAAAGACATAAGAACTAAAATCGTTGCGTTAAAATGGAGTGCGTGCCCATCTCGAATAAGAATCTCGATTGTCGAATTTATTGTTCATTGCTCTGATTCTTTTCAAAGCATTGATATAATCGGTAAACTGCTTTTGCAACTGTTAATTAATGTGTGAAATGACTTTAAAATTGCAGGCCCACATGAAAAGTAGCCATAGGCACGGAATTAAGAAAATAATAAAATCTGTGTCATCATCATCTGTATCAGTAACTTGTATCATCCAACAGGCATTACAAAATGGCCCATTACTCGATATAATACGTGGGTATGATGCAATTTTGTTACAAGAGAAAAATTACTGCTAATCATTAAAATCTACGGAAAACAGATCGTAATATTGATTCCAATTATAATTTTATATAAGTATTATTCGCATAATCTATCTACTCATATATTAAGTAGAAACAAGTTTTATAAAGAACTTGCTATCACTACGTTCGAAATTAATATCAGGGGTACATAGTTCCTTTTACATTTTTCTCTAGTACATTTTTTCGTAAATATTGAATGAATTTTAGCACCTAAATCCTTCATCAATAGTCGTTACTTATTATTTTATTATCTAAAATAAAGGCATTTTAACGTTTGACTTTATTTTAGATAATAAAATAATATAAATAAAAAAATATTTCTCAAATTTAAATTATTTGTATTACTGTTGTATCGTTCTTGTATTCTTCTTCAGAAGACTATTTATAATTAAATATTTATTTATCATAAATTGTACGTCACAACTAAACTATGCTGGTTCAATTTACATAATTCTTTAGTCTCTTGGGGTAAAACGAGTAAAGCATAATAAACAAACTTGAGAAAGTGTTCATAGATTTCTTCCATACTAAAACGCGATAAACGCAGTTTTAAATTAGCCTTTAAAGTTTGAAGGGTCGTTTTAAAAACCCATTGAAGTAATCCGGAAATTCATTTCCCAAGAGAGAAATATATTATACATAATACAACAGTGTTGCTACGCATTCCCTATGGGCTGGCACCCACACAAACACGCAGGCGCAAACTTGAATCTAGTTATATGCTGTCGTAAACTAAAACTAAAATAGCTAGCTGCTGCTAAGTGTAGCTATTGTATACCAGCATTATCGATTGTTAACAGTTATATTGGAGCTCCAAAGAATACATATGCATATATCAAATTAGACAGTGTGTCGTGGCGATACAGCTGAGGAGACGGCGTTACATGTTCTAACCGAGTGTCCAATGTATGGATACGATAGGTATAACACTGAGCAACCTATGTGCATAAAAGGAAAATGAAGACGAATTTAAAGGAAATATGAATGAATTTTCAACATTAGGTTAAAAGGCATCTTTTTGGAATTTGCTGTAAAGGTAAAAGAAAGAGGTAGTTGTTGTGGTGTTTTATCATCCGGGTTACCAATACAATTTACGGAAGCTATTTAATACCTCCGACGACTACATAGTCGGGGAATTATCTAGAAAACATTTATAATAAAAAAAAAACAAAAAAAAACAGAAAGTGCAGATATTTTGACTTTTTTAATGTTTAGAGACATAAAGGATATTCGAATGCATCAACGAATGGTAGTTTGATTTTCGTTTAAAAAGGAAGCCATTTTGTTTACGATAAAATGAACACCATGCCCGTAGAAATTATATTAAAATGATAACAACGTTCAGCGATTACAATAAGATTTTAATTATAATCAGACCATAACCGATTACTTCCACAATACCGGCGCTGAATTTAATTATTCCGGCATAATCGTTCAACATCCATCATATTTGGTCCGTATGGAAGTATTATTGGAAAACCCCAGTTCTACAATTTCCACGTTATTACTGTGTTTGATGGTCGAGTGTTTTTATAAGATTGGTAAGATACCAAGTCTTAACTTAGAGCTTAACCTCGACCTCTGAATATTACCATATAAGTTCTAGTTAATGAGTTCACAAATAATATTACTTTATTGGAAACCCCCAATACCATAAACAACATTGTAAAATTTTCGATGGATATGAACAGCACGAAGTCAATATATATACCTAAATAAGTTTCATAGACAATATCAGGGCTGAACGTTTCAATAAATTTGCAACAAAAGTTAATGTCACGTTGGTGTTGTTTCAGTAATAATTAAGACATTTTACTGCTTCCTAGCGAGTAGACCACTTTAACATTATCCGACACGATAATCGTCTTTCGATACTTTGTTACCGACGCATCCTAAATTTTTATTGTATTTAATTTCTGGATAACACTTATGATATTGTTATCCAAAAAGTTTAGAAAAACGAATCGTGACTGGACGGCACCAGACTACGAGGTCTACTCCCTGGACCTTTCAAGTAAAGGCCTTTCGGGTCTTAAATGGAGAACAGGACTAATGAAGTCGGTAAAAAAGATCTATATTATTGCTAAATATAATGTAGAATGTACAAGTACAGGGATATCTGACACGACGCTCGAGTCACTCTTGTCTCTTTCTATAGAGAATGTAATTGCATAGACCATGGGGGCAATGTAAGGAAAACCCACTTGACTAGACAAGAACTAGTAACACATCAGAGAGCGATTATATTTTTAAGATTCCAAAGAGTACATCATAAGGTCAAAGATTAAATACACCTTCAGTAAAAAAATGTGTGCCAATACACATCCTAACTTGACTAGGATTAGTGAAGCCAGCAATTTATATTGTTCATTCTTCTAAGGGGTGTAAGGCAACGCTTCCGATATAGAATTAGTAATCGTGTCGTATATTATAAAAACTGTGTTAGCAAATTACTACCAAGTGCCACATATTATTAGACGTTGCACTATATTTAGGACTATATAGTTTTTGCAATATAACTCATGTGTTATAAAATATTATACTATCAGATTATACGTTAATTTTACTATCGGTAATTAAGTAATTTGAGTTACTCGGTCCGATGGTTAAGCAATGACCGTAACTTTGTTTTGTAAACGCAAAGTTCCTATCAGCGAACACCTATCGTTATTGCTAAGGTCTAAGCTAAAAAATTGGAGCACGTTTTAATTCTTTTAGAACAGATTTCTTAAAATTTTGGTTGGTTTGACTTCGAAATTCTCTTCACTCAAAGACAGTTTCATTAAAATTTTATTAAGTTTAACATATTTATGGCATATCTTGTATTCTGATTAAATTCAGTATTGACACTTAATATATTTTTTAAACAAAACAAATAGTGCTATTTAAGTCTAGTCCTTACAATTAGACGTTTTGGGTCCGTACGAGCTAGTGTTAAACGTGCCGTGGTTCGAACCTACGGCCTTAAGAATGAAAATTGTACGCTAAACCTCAACCAACAATGCTATAATTATATATGTGCAAGGAAGCAAAAAATAAGCTTATAAGCTGAACGCAAAGTGAATTTACTACGCTATTAACCAAACATAAAATTCGATTTAGGATTCGGAAAATCCTAAATATGAAAACGACACATGTTACATCGATTAACAAAGCAAAAACGCTTTTCATTGTACGATATACGATTTAGAATGAATTGCTATGTTTCAAATCCCCGATTGGCATATAAAAGTAGGGATTTATACATGCGTATAAGCAGACAGTGGTGTGAATATAATTTACTTTCATAAGTGAACCAAAGTTGGGAAGTGAATTTTTCGTGTCCACATAAATATGGAAATTTTCGTGAGTAAACTTCTAAATTCAAACATTTTCGAACAACTGTATTTTTTTAAAAAGAAGATCGCTATTGAATATACCCACTGTTTTTATTTTTGAGATTCTAATTTCGAATATTTTTTTATTAGTAAAAATTAATTTATATTTCAATATGGCCAAACCGTAAAATTTGTTTTGATATTACTTCATGAACACGGTAATGTTATATGTATTAACATAATCGTATCACGACCACGGACGTATAACATTATGTCTCTTCACATTATCTGTATCTATAATTTACTTCTATAATCGAAAACATACGAATTATATTTTGATTTATAGTACGTCATAACATTTTGTTATTTATATTGACTAATTTAAAAGTTTTACGGCACAATAATCAATAATTTAGTTATTATTCGTTATCAGTTAAAAAAATAATTTTGAAACGTAAATCATGAAACGATCTATTTTCGTAAAAAAAATAAAATGCTTCAAGAAGCAAATATGAGTTGACAAAAAGTTTACTTCGCTTTAACCGTTCCCAATTGGGTCACATCACGCCCATGTCAGCCCAAGTCGTGTGTGCCTTTGAAATCTATTTCGGGATTTTCATGAACACCGAAACTTAGTTGCCAACTTAGATGTAAAATAAAACGGGTTAAAAATTAATAATCAGCAGGCACTTTAATCATTAGGTATATAGGGAGTTAATCTAAACAATTGAATGTTGTATTTTGCGTAAAAAGATTTGTTAGTTAGATTATAAAGCTTTGCTTATTTATAATATTCGGAAGTGGTATCGAGTTGATACGCACGCGTTCTGGCGTCACTAATAATTGTCGGAATAACCAATTAATTCACTATACATCGCCTGACGCCAGCTGACATATTAATTTTACTTCCGTATGCAACATTGTACTGAGCGTATGCATAAAATAAAGATAATATTTTCATACATATCTAATATTAATAAGAACTATAAAGACGCAGAAATAAACTTAGGATACACTTGCGTAGTTAATGCGGCTGTCGACACGGTTCCATAACTTCCCTATTTATTTAATCTATCTTCAATGTTTCCCTTCATAGTATCAGTCTCAAACACATTTTAACACAAAGGGAACCTACTACTACGACTATGATATCATTTTTCAAATATTTAATTATTAAAAAACGATTCAGAAAAGTCCTTTGGCCCGTACTACTCAAAAGTATAAAGAATTAGGTAGGAAATCGTTGTGTCCTATTATATTATATTTTGTATCGAATCAGTGCGTTTATATCGTCAAAGATGTCAAGTGAAATGGCGTAACGCACGCAAATAGGAAATAAACATTTGACGAGGAAACAGGTCGTTAAACATTATAGTGTTTTGTATAATGGAACTCAAAATTCATACATAATTAAATTGAGTTCTGCCATTTGGAACGCTTGCAATGATTTAAAACATCGCAACCGTAAAAATCATCTCGCAATCACTTTTTCGTTACCATATTTTCTTAATATCAACCTAGATTATACATCGAGAGCTCAAGACTCCGTTGGTCAAATATATGTTTTAATAATAAACATTTCTACAAAGTAACTTTTCAACTGTTAAGCGTAGTGTTTCTCAATTTCAAAAATTTTATAGTTAAGGTAAAATATTTGTAGTTTCAGTTTTTCATTAAATGTTTTAAAATCTACTTACTTTATATCGTTAACAATTTTCAATCAAAGGTTGGAAAGCACTGATATAGCGTTTAAATATAAATAGCAATTCGTTAAGATTTTGATAAATCAAAAGCCTAAATGGCGATCCCAGCTAACTTTTAAACGGTTACAGTTGTTATGTAGTATGACGCGGTTTTCCTTATCAATCATTAGAGAAAAATTACAT
This sequence comes from Pieris rapae, assembly GCF_905147795.1. Classification (NCBI taxonomy): domain Eukaryota; kingdom Metazoa; phylum Arthropoda; class Insecta; order Lepidoptera; family Pieridae; genus Pieris; species Pieris rapae. The sequence goes on along the minus strand of NC_059515.1, from coordinate 4,942,690 downwards.
AAGTAATCAATAACACTTAAGCGTTAAGTTTCGCACGAGAGCGTAAACTTTCGCGTTAAATTATGCAACATCATCGTCGTAGCTAGATCATCCGATTCAATGGTAATCATTTAAGATTTCTTCTATTGCACAGAAAAATACGGTGCAATATGTATAAATAAAAACGGCGTTGGCCTAGTGGCTGCAGCCTTCAACTCTCATCCCTGAGGTTCTAGGTGTCCACCTATGGACTTTCTTGCGATGTGCGCATTTAGCATTCGCTCGAACGTCGAACGAACGGCGAAGGAAAAAATCGACTTGCCTCAGACAACCCATAGTCGACGGCGTATATCAGCACAGAAAGCTGATCACCTACTTGCCTATTAGATTGATTTGATTGAAATAATCAGATACAGAAAACTGAGTCTTAGACCTAAAAATGGTTCGCCCCACGGTTGTTGATGTTTCTAAACTGTGGTAGCAAATTAATTAACGCTTTGTAAAGTTAAGAATAAATTATTTTTAATTAAAATTAGAAGACAAGACATTAAAAATCCGAAATTGAAACATGGTAGATGTTACCATATATGTATGTTTCTTCTCAACAGAAATCATTACCACTTTTCATGCTCTTGGCATCTGCGCTGGCACAATATGAAGGCTACGGACTAGAGGGGCATGGATTAGACCAAGGTCTCGAAGGTTACGAAGGGTATCACAGGCCCCTGGTGCATCATCAGATACTGGACCACCATAACGAAGACTATGACGTCGATTATCATGTGAGATAAATTCGCTGATTGAATAGCTTAAGAAAGTTTTTTTTTGTGTAATACGACTACTACGGATAGCAAAGACAATATTAGTAATATCTTAATTTTAAAATCATTACTCACTATAAAAGCTTTACAGACACTATTAGCCAAAAGGCATGACCTTTAATCAATTCCCATGAAAAAAGAATCTAGATAATATTAATCTTCTTAATATTCTTGTAAATTTATCATTAAAGTATCTCTTTTACCGTATTTTATTTCGCAGGCGCACCCAAAATACTCGTTTGACTATTCCGTTAAGGATCCACACACTGGTGATGAAAAAGAACACTGGGAGACAAGAGATGGGGACAAAGTTAAAGGTATTAGCATTTTTTTCATAACAGGGGTAAAACAGGGTAGATGTTAAGTGATACCTCCCGCCGCCCAAATTTCCATAAGTCTCGCAAGTGTGGTGCCGACCCTTTATATAATTTTGGCCTTAGAAACTGCTAGATGCGATAGACAAGTTGTAAGTAGTTTCTGATGTTGAATCAAGTGTCAATTTTTCAGGCTCCTACACTTTAATGGAAACGGACGGTACAAAACGCATAGTGGAATACGAAGCGGACGACAAAAACGGTTTCAACGCAGTTGTGCACAGAATAGGTCACCCGAAGGTTCAGGAAGAATACAAAATAGCAAAGCCAGTATATGAAAACCATGAACCTGAGTATCAAGAGGAATACCAGGGGTATGACGGAGGCTTTGTGCCCGTCGCCGGATACGAACATAGACATTGAGACAGTATACTCTATGATTTCATTTTCCTTGTCTATTCTTAAGCAGTGGGAGGGTATTGGAGCTAACTTCGCGTCTGTGAATTTCCGGAATGAGTATAAATGTTAAAGAATTTTATATAATTTAAGATTTTTGGCCGTTTTAACTGAACAAGCGAAACTGCTATAGGTTAGTATTACAAAGAAATCTAAAAATACATTTTTAATAAATAATTCGTAATACAGATAGTTGAAATGTGAAATAAACTTCTCAATTTTGTTGTGTAATAATGATATAAAGGGCCCAAGTAAAAATGGTCAGGGTAAAGTTTTAATGTAACCAGTATTATACATTGTTTCATACAAAGGCAATTGTCCTTATATAATGTATGAAGTTGTTATTTGAACACTGTTTCAGAGAAAGGATTATATGAAAAAAATTGCCTATTTTTGTTTTATAGCGAGACAGGTGTTCAATTGTATTGTGATCTTGTAAAATATTATTTTTAGAACTCTATTTTATTCTTGAATTGATAAGACTGTAGTAATGTAAACCTTTTTATTGTTGCTTTTGTCTATTATTCTATCCTATTTTTTAAGTAAACAAATCAAATCAAAATATCTTTATTCATATAGGTAAACATGTACACTTATGAACGTCAAGAAAAACAAATTAAGATAATTGTAAATTTATTTACAACCAGTTCGCAAGTCAAGGGCGTAGAGCGGGTAAGAAACGCTTACGTAACACGTAAATTTTCGTGCAGATTTGGAGCCTATACCTTTGCCGGGTTTCCTGTGATAGTTCTTAGTAATGTCTAAAGATTGATAAATAATATTTTAAAAAAATATCATTTTACAATATAAATAGAAGAAATATAATACTAAGGGTCTGTTTCTCAATGTATGGATAAAGTACCAAATAGCTATGCAACACATAAATTATTCGGCAAATAAAAGTTCCGAATAAGAAACTTCGCTTTTCATCATGAATAGCGCTATCTGACAGTCGTGAAACGCAACAATAGTTTTTATCCTACCAATAAATAATAAATAGCTTATTTGGAACTTATCCGGACACTGTGAAACAGACCATATATCTCCTTTCAAATGTATATCATCAATAACTAATTTAGATTAGCAGTTATGTGTCTTATGTCAGACACGAAAATTTAAAATGCTCACAAATAAAAAAAAACATTATTTAAAGAGTAATAATAATAATGCATTTTACGATGTATGCACTAAATATTATGATTAACGTTTCTAAAAATTTATTACCCAAATAAAGAGGTTTTTTACATATTTGAATATTAACATTAACAAAACATGAAAACGTAATGTATTTATTGAGTATTATTTGTAAGGAAATACAACCAGTAACATTTTCTGTAATCGTGATTGGTGCTTGAAACATTCACTAAGAATATCCGCATTCGAAACTCCTTTTAATCTCTGGAGATAACAATAATAAACGTGATATAAACAATATTATTTTTTTTTTCTCTCATTCAAATGTATGTCCGGGGACCACTATAACAACACACATGCAGTGATTTATCAATGTAAGTAGATGATCAACAATATGAAAAGCATATTGTTTTAAGGTACCTCTGGTATCTTCATAACCAGCAAGTCAAGACGGTAAATCACAGGGTTCCTTTTCAGGTTTAATTTTCCAACACTAAACTAAACCACTCTTTACATAACGATTCCGTAAGCGATAATTATTTTATGCTTGAAATGATAAATGTGGTGTTCAATAAAGTATGATTAATTACTAACAGACAATGGTTATGTAATGGAAAATACAAGCATTTTTATTGGTTACGCATTCTTTATTACTATATTGAAAAAAATATTATCTGTTTGCGTTTTACAATGTATGCACTAAATATTATGATTTGTGTTACCAGATTTTATACGCACACAATACGAAGATTAACGTTTTTAAAAATTTATTACCCAAATAAAGACGTTTTTTAAATTAACATTAACAAAACATGAAAACGTAATGTACTTATTGGGTATTATTTGTATGGAAGTTCTGGGGTTTCCTTTTCTATTTCTTAGTTTAGTAGCGCCATAAAATCGTAATACTTTCTTTGCTTGGACATTAAAAAAAATTTAATGTCCACAAATCGAAAATAATGAAAAACATTTACTTACTTGGTTTAAATTTAAAAAAAATACAGTCACCAGAAATCAGCCCAATTCAGCATCAAATTGTTGTCACGAGTAACACTGATTTTCAATGGGCCCATTTTATCTCGTATCAGTCTATTGACAGAGACAGTGTCCTATTACACATACACTAATTGTCCTACCTATTCAATAATAATATTGTATTGAATACTTTGTTTGTTTGTTTGTTCCTTTTTGTAAATCTTTTTAGTTATAACATATCATGTATTCCATTTGTGGCTATGGTCTCGGTGTATTTGTTTGATATTGTATGTATTTTGTGTTAGCTGTAGGAGTACAAAAAAAAAAAAAAAAATATTACACACTTCAAATCTGTGACATACCTCTGCGCAAGCGCAAGTCGGAGTTTATCGTTTTCATAGCGAAGCTGCTCCGCAGTGTCGGGGGGCGCAGGCTCCGCGGCGGCGCCCGAAGAGGCCAACGGACCTCGACCCGCACGTCCCACCGTCGCGTATCCACCACCGGCCTATGAAAAAATTATATATATATATATATATAAATATAATAGTGCATATTTCTATATTTTGAGATGATTTTTTTTTTATCATACAGAAGTCAACATTTTCTTTGAAATAAAATATTTATTTATTATTGTGATATGCTTTCTAGTGTTATATTACAACTTTACATTGATTACAATATTGTACTAAATATTATATTAGCAGGTTAGCTTTTAGTAATATTTAATGTTATTTTTAAAGTTTTATCGTTAATATCAACGAACATATTTTCGTAGATAATGAATCTAATATTCTTCATACTAGATTCATTAACTATACTATGGGTGAAGATATTGTAAACCTGTTTGCTAGTCATTTCTCATCAATTTACTCTTCTAATACCACAAATAATTACTTTCCTAGCTTTCCGTCATCAAACTTCTCTATTGGTAATTTACAGATAACTAGAGAGGAATTGTTAGGAAAGTTACAAAGTGTCGATCTCTCTAAGGGTGCTGGCTTTGACGGGATTCCACCTATTCCACCGTTTTTGCGCTACTGCTCTTGTTACACCGTTATTGATTATATTTGAGAAATCTTTGCACGAGGGAGTATATCCTAGCCTATGGAAGATAGCCAAAGTTACACCAGTGTATAAATCTGGAGACAAAGGTGATGTTTTGAATTATAGACCTATCTGTATTCTAAACTTATTCGCTAAGATATTCGAGGGTTTCATCTATACCCATATGTATAACCATCTCAAACATATATTGAGCCCACGACAGCATGGATTTGTTACTGGAAGGTCAACCAACTCTAATCTTTTATGCTATTCTACTTATTTATGTTCATCATTTAATGATAAAAAGCAGGTGGACGCTATATATACCGATTTTTCAAAAACTTTTGATAGAGTGGACCATTTTGCATTGCTTGTGAAGGCTCAGCATGTGGGGATTCATGGGAACTTATATAGATGGTTAAGTTCTTACCTTTTGAACCGTACCCAACTGGTTGCTCTGAGTGGGTACGAATCTGTGCCTTTTTTAGCAACATCGGGCGTGCCCCAGGGATCGAAGCTGGGTCCTTTACTCTTTTTGTTATTTGTGAATGACTTGCTTGGCAAAATAAGCAGTGAATGTTTGGCATATGCAGACGACATTAAAGTCTTCAGACGTATATCTGATGAAAGAGATTGTGAGACCTTACAATTGGATATTAATACTATCTCTGCTTGGTGCGATGAAAACTTTATGGTTCTGAATATTGAGAAGTGCCGAGTTATAACATTTACAAAAAGTAGGAACCCTATCCAGTATAAATATAATGTTAAGGGTATTCTAGTTGATAGAGTTGAGGTGATTCGCGACTTGGGAGTGCTATTTGACTCTGCTATGTCTTTTAGACCTCATTATAATGATATATGTAGCAGAGCTGGCCGGATGCTGTCCTTCATTCTTAGAACTGCTAAACCATTCAGGCGAGCCGACTCCTTTATTATCTTATACAGCTCTCTCGTGAGAACCATGGTTGAGTATTGTTCGGCGGTATGGACCCCGATATACCAAACTCATATAGATAGATTGGAGGCTATACAAAGGCGGTTTGTCAGAGCATTGTGCTATAAGTATGGTCTTAGGCGAAAAATAAAACAATATGACCAGCGTCTTGCCCACTTTCAAATGGTAAGTCTTGAAAGGAGGAGGTGGATGAGCGACCTGTGCACTTTGCATAAAATAGCAAATGGCTCATTTGACACCTGCCTTTTGGAGAGGCTGGAGATCAAGGTACCGACGCGTTCTGTGCGCATCCAGGAATTATTTGTTATACCTATGACTGATAACAATGTTTCCCAGAATGCTCCGCTCGTAAGAATGTGCAAATATTATAATGCTGTGTGTGCTGAGGTTGATATTTTTCACAATAATATTTGTAAATTTAAAAAGATAGTTCATAGTAAATACTTGCAACCTTAATTACTAATTTAATTGATTAATGTATATGTATATAAGCATGTGTGTGTGTGTATGTATAGATATATTTTTTTCTTTTATTTTTTATTTTTTTGTCATTCGGTTTGATATGTGTATGTTGTTTAGTTGATATTTAGTGTAAATGCTGTGTACAGATATAACTGGAAGTCAGATTTTTAAATGTTGTTTAGTGTGTAATAATTTTATGTATGTAATTAATCTGTTTTCTGTTTTTGTACCTAAATGTGAAAAATAAAAATAAAATAAAATACGTCATCTACATACACAAGAGATTGACGATTGTAATTTAATTGATGATGTTAGATTATTGTAATTTAAAAAGTACTATGTCTGGATATAAGTATTTAAATACAGCAATAATTAGGCCTGCATTCAAAACTATATTAATATAGAAATATATACCTGAATGGAAGATGATACAGAATGCGCCCGCTGGTGTACCATCATTTCATCAATTTCTGGTTTTGGCTAAAACCAAAACAAACTTATTACAAATATATATTATGGATTAGGTCTGTATGTAAATGTATATATCATAAATAGATTACATATGTTAATTTTAACTTTTTTTATTGAAATCTAAAGTCAGAAATGTGTCTTCAAATTTAAAGATGCTTTAGTGATTTTTGCAATGATTTTTTTTTTATATAGAACAGGGGGCAAACGGGCGGGAGGAGTGATACCGCCGCCCATGGACACTCTCAATGCCTGAGGGCTCGCGAGTGCGATGCTGGCCTCTTAAGAATTGAATTTAACATAAACGACATAGACAAACAATATTATTGGACTTCGTAAGTTATGAAGAGATAAATTCTATGATTGGACCGCGGCATACTAAGATATCAGGCCTTACCTGAGCCGGTGACACAGCGGGGGGTTCATCAGTAGGGGCTCTAGCGGCAAGTAAAGGACTGGCAGTCGCCGAGGCTACGGGTGTTGCCGCACCTGATCCATTTGTTGTCTTAGGCGGACCACCGCATTGTTGCGCTTGAATAGCTTCTTTCACTTCTTGGAATTTCTCAATAAACTGAAATTATAACGATGAAGTTAAACATTCTCAATACAATGGTGTGTGGCTTATTTACCAAAAAATATAGCTTATTTAGCGCAAGTCGTGTACTTCAATCTGCAACTATTCATTTTACTGAAGTAGTCTCCCTTACATGGTAGATTTTAACACATTTTCTTTTATATATATATAAACGACAACGAGCGAATGAGGCTGCGGGACGCCCAAAAAGAGTAGTCATCGCAGCCTATAAACACCCATCTTTAAGGTGTGCGTTGCTGGCCGAGGAAGCCGGCAAAGGAGTACACTCGAATTTTGAATAGTTGGAGGTCGAACTCTCAGGGAAGACCCCACCGGTAGTCGATTCAACAGTTCGCTAGTTCACAGAAGAAAATGCCTTGCGAAAACGAACTGTGGAAAATAATTATCATTAAAAATAGTTTCAAACTTTTACCTTTCCCAACTCCGCTTCAGACGAAAATCCCAATCCATACACAGTATTAGCGCGAACGTCACTCCATTGGCCGAATTTCTGTGATGTCTTGGTGAATGTCATATTCGCTGTAATAGTACTGTTGATCACTGCCTGTAAATAAAGAGAAAAAAAAAATTATGCCTTCCATCTTGAATTGGGAAATGACAATGGAAATGAATATAATTAACTTATTGAATGTGCCAAAACAATGATTTTCTCACTTTGTTTTTCTTGATGATTCGCAAGCCAGAATTTTAAATTATCAAGGCTCAAAAATTAAATTAATAATAATCGAGTGGTGCTGCAACCCTATATGGGTATTGGCGTCAGATTGCATGCAGTGATCAACCCTCTGTCTGACACATGTTTTCGGTTTTCTCATGTTTGCATTCATAATAGAAGCAAGAGCTAATTGTTTACATAAAATACTACTTAATTGGTGTAGAGTCGTGATTCGAACGCACGTCTTTAGGGATGAGGACGCAGTCTAAAGCCACTAGGCCAACACCGCTCTTTAAAATTTAAATGATTTTTTATTATATGACGAATTCTAACTGTAAGAAACTACTACTTAATAAAAAGTACACTCGGATGACTCAGACTAATTCAGATGGAGAGTCAATTTAACTTCGAAAAAGCCCAAGAAGTAATCATATTTAATGAAAGCTTTTATACACACATTGATAAGTAATAATGTTATTAAGTGTAAACATATACTTGTATGTATTCATACATGAGTTAATTACAAGTCCGACTTTGTTCTAGACAGTGCTCTCAAAAATGTGCCAAGTGCTCTTATGAAACCGCGTCAGAAAAAAGCAACATTGGTATGAGGTTTATATTTCATAAAAAGAAATCACAATCACACTTTATAAATTTTCCTTTTTAATACGTTTTTGGTTGCGTCTTTGTGTCAGCGTTAAAACGTTTTAATTTCTTTGATGTTTATTATATTATTAAAATCTTAGAGACTAATACTCACTGGTGTCAATAAGCAGTGTTGAAACTGAGGTTAAGCTTTCTAATTTTAAAAGATATTTCTTACTATATTTACAGTTAAGGCTTAGTCAAGTACTACATAAACAAACTAGCATGTCCAGATCTAAAAGTATGTGACAGGGAGAGAATGCTGATCACTTGTATACCTAAAGCAGCATAAGCAATTTAACAACACCGTCTACCGATCGAATCAGATGAATGTTATGTATGGTAGATGACCATACATAACATTCATTTAAATGAAAGCCTAAAAGGCAGCCATTATAATTGTATCTTAATCTCATTACAACAATATCATATCTTTGCTTAAAAATAAAAACTATTAGTATACCTTTGTTCCTTCTACACTGATAATCCTATACAAGTTCCTAGAAGAATCATAGAAGAATGACACCGAAACAGCTGCGGAGCTTGCTGACATCCAAGAGCGTTTGGTCTTTGGGTCTATGTGGAACACATGCGCCTTGCACGTGAAGATTGGCTGCTCCCTGCAATTGATATAATATTTATTGCTTTTTATAACATTTATTTCAAACCAGAAAAATACATTTTCGTGAAATATGTGTTATTTCTTCTACTACAATGTCTCGTTATCAAATAAAAATTTAAAATTTACAACAATTGCAATATTATTGATATTGCAAAGCTAAAAAAGTTTGTCATTATTATGTAGACAAACTTAAAAACATTCAAGTAAAAAAATATATTTATTCTGTTATTCCATTATTTATACATACAAAACTAACATTATTGCATTTTTTTTTTAAATTTCATTTAATTCAAATTATACAATATAAATTAAGATTTTAATAATTCAAAACTAAATTTTACAATTTTTTATAGATTGTATTGTTGATGTGTATGTATTGGGTTTAGTAGAGAAGACAAGTTATTAGACAAGTAGTTATGATTGACACTATTATCTAAAATGTTTCAGAAAAATTGATAAAAATATCACTGTCAATATATTTGATAAGGTATTTAGTTTTCATACAAAAACCATGTCGTAAAATATATCTAGAAACATGAATCAACAAATGGAAATAATATTTCATATGGTGGTTGTAATTATTTCTTAAAATTCAAGTTGTATGTCATGTTGACAATATGTCATCTGTAACAATTTATACCTTAGTTTTAAGCCACTAATTTCTTCCAATTCTTAACAAATATTAACCTTGTAATAGGCCACTATGTAATTAAACCACTTCCAATTTAATAAGCCCACTTATATGTAAATATCCTTTAGAATGGTATCTAACCAATCAATAATCATAGTGTATAACAGAAACAAGTCTAAATTCACTGACAATGTCAAACAAGTGTTAATTACTTTGCAGTGCTCAATTAATGATGGAATTTACATTTATAACTTTTTATGGAATTAAAGTAACAGCATTCAATATTTACATATACATATATCAAAAAACCCCATTTTTATTTAAAAATAAGCACAATTGGAAAAATAATAGATTTATCACTTATATGTAAATGAAACGAGTTGGTTCTGTTAATAAATTCAACTCTTTTACGAAACGCATTCAATTTTCTGGGTAATGGTTAGAATTTCCATAATTATATCTTAAAATCATAACTTTTATGGACACAAAGTTATTTATAAATAGCCAAGTACACACCCTTGTCCTTAATATCGTTGTAAAAGCGTTCATCTGGACTCAACCGATGTTCGAGTGCAATCATTCATACTCAAACGCGAAACTAATAAGTACTTACATATTTGCAAATTATTTCGCAGTAACAATTAATAATAAACTAAGCAATGTCTGTTATTTTGAATGCAGTTACAATAATAAATTATAATAAAGTTATGCCTAAAATAGTCCTTCGCTGTGGTAAATTGCATCCCCTCCCAAGAAATATCGAAATCCTGCGAAAATAGGTTTTCTATTTTCCGTTTAAAAAATACAAATAAATAGACAATTCTAGGGTAATTTATAACGTTAATTAAACTCACCCCATTGTTTCTTTTCCAGCGGTCATTGAAACACTTTGTTTTAGAAATATTCTAAATTCATAATTTTCAACTTTTCTCTCTCAGGCCTCAGCCACTGAGAAGCTGTCAATTGGCGGTTTAGCATAAACTAAAGAAATTACTATTGTTGCCAGTTAGTGTATAGAGTATTAGTATTTGAATTTAACCATGTAAAATAGAGATTAATATATGTTTTATTTCGGAGCAATTACTTATTTACACAAGAATAAATAAAGTATTATTTGATTTATTTGTTGTCCCTTTATCCCGTTCCGTATAGTGACATCTTGCGGGGACATTGTAAATTACTTTACTACATTATTTACGCAACTCTAGATGGATCTGAACAAAATAAAGCAGTAATTTTTTATATTTAATTTTATTTATAAAAATTTAGTAAAAACAATTTGGTTACCTATAAACCGGGGACTAAAAACCCTCAAACAAAATTTACAAAAAAATTTAGTAAATTTATTTTCCCTCTCCTAAGCCCTTGGTTACTGATTTTTGAACTGGGCAAGGACCCAATTCAAAAATCACTATCTATCGCATTTAAAATAGTTGTTTTCTATAGCTAAGAATCTGCCATTGGCGGAGTCAAATTGGATAAAATAATAAAATTAACAAAAGCATTCTAGTACAAGAATAATGTTAACAATAAAGCTAGCCTAGCTGTACAAGTTAGGTCTATCGTCAGCTGAAACCATACTGTTTAAAGATTAAATTTTGAAATGAAATATGTACTAAGAGTTTAGATGCATTTAAATATTATTATAAGGCCTTTATTCAAGTTCTTTAAACATTAAATCGTTTTGCTATCACTATGTGTCAGTGTAGTAGTGTATTTATATTACCGAATTAGGTATTAACTGTACTTAATGACACTATATTGACCCTTCCTTGTTTAAATATGTACATATTTTCTAACAATAAGTTTTCGTTTGACATCCGAAAAGTTTAGAAACTAACCAAAGATAATTTAAAGACTTTAAACTAAATAAATATGTATATAGAATGTAAGTGATAAAAGAATTAGTTTTTTTAAAATAGATAACGATTATTAAAAGTTAAAATTATAGTGTTTATATTGAGCAACATTTCTCGATTCCAAAAAGATCACCGATACGAAGTAATTCACCATCACAACTGGTGAAAGTAAACACTAACTAAGTGTTGTGTTTAAGGCGAATATAACTACGTAATAAACGTAGTACAAAATTGTATAAAAATTTATAAATACACGTTAAATGTTTTTGAAGGTACTCGTATCTTAATACTTTAATTTAGTCCAAACAATATATTTTTTAGGCTAATATAAAAATATCTCTATTTACTTTTTCTTCTACTATTGAGTGATGGTCAGATAAAATATTTGTAAATAAATATGATATAATTATATTTCCATATTAAAAACCGTTAATATATTGGGTTATTAAATAACCCAACAATCTTCGCCTTTACAAAAGTAATAAAAAAGTTTTACACAATGCATAAGAGCGTTGAACTGGTGTAGTTATATAACGTTATTTATTTATTAGCTTACACAATTCACATTATTATAATCATATCGTCGATATAATTAAGTAATAAATTACTTTTTCTCGTGATGACCGTAAATCGATTTATGGCTGTGGTCTACAATTAAATTGCTTTTGCAAATATGTACCTACACAAATGGTAAAACCAATTTGTGAAACCGCAAGCATAGAAGGAAAATTTGATTATAATCTATATCTAAGAATTAAGTTTACGTTTAGAACAAAAGAGGATCTTATATGAAAAACGGGTAAAAATTAGTGTCTGAAACTCACGACCTTCATGACCAATGCCTTTTCATTAATATACAATGTGATTTTATTAAATTTTCATGAGAATCTTTCAACTAGCGTATATCAAGTCTTAATACATTAAAGCAGTTAATATATAAACAGAACGGTTTTACATAATATCAAATAATGAAAAATAACTAACGAATACATTTTATTCCGGAAATGTCGATCGAAGTTTTATTAATCCGGTTAGTATTAGAAATCTATGAAAAGTTACACGTTTCCCTTATTATATATGTAAAACACATTTTGCATGTGGATTTTTATTGCGGACTCTCAACTTAAACTGTATTCAGCTAAAAGGTATGTGCAAAAACCTATTAATGACAAGTATAATCTGTATACTGTAGACATACATATATTTAGACTGAATGTCTTATAACGGAAGTATTTCCGAACCAATTACACTTAGGGCCCTTCAAGAAAAGAGCGTACCACTTCTTAAAAGGCCGGTAATGCACTCGCGAGCCCTCTGGCATGGAGAGTGTCCATGGGCGGCGGTATCACTTACCATCAGGTGAGCCTCCTGCCCGTTTGCCCCCTGTTCTATTAAAAAAACCCCTAGATGGGGTAGACAGCGTCCAATGTAAGTCTCCATCGCGTTCGGTTTTGACTCTTGAGCCTGTATTTAACTAGATCCAAGTTTTTCATCTTTGTCATCTTCAACTGTACGACGCCAGGATTTTGAGGCGGCAACGCTTCCGCGTGCTGGTTCCAATCAAGTGCCTGCTTGGGGACATAATTGGAATCTCTTCGAAGTCAATGGCCTATTTTCCCTAGCGTCCCTAGGCTGGCTAATCGGCATTTGTCGATCCTAAAGTTGCTCGTTAAAGATCTCGGATCTGTATAAATAATAACTAGGATAAATATATAGATGCTCTTTTAAATAAATCTAGATCTGTAATACATTCGAAGCAGTGCCATTTTCTAACAGCCTCCATGTCTTGGGGCGTAATATGCTGAAGCCACTGTTGATCCAACACCAATAACAACAATTGCAAAGTAGCAATTTATTAAATGGCATATTTGTATTTCTTAATCTAGTTTATTATGTTTTATTTTTATTGAATAATTTATTTTATCTTTTATCATTGTAATATCCTCAATGTTGTGCACATTTGTCATTGATACACTTCAACTCACATTCTCTGTAAGTATTTATGTGTTTCGTTAGTGTGCCTTATAAAAATGAATAATTTACGGCAATGATAGGTTGACCAATACTTGGACCCTGTGCGGGTGCGTAAACATAAATATATAGTATGTAGTATAATGTGAAAATGTATATATATATATATATATATATACTTTAAATAACGCACTCTGTTTCTGTCAAATTAGGTTTGGGCTCTGATGAAAGATACAATGCTACAGATGAGCACTTTAGTTAAGACAGATTCTGTTCAGCTTAAAAACTTTTTTTTAAAACCTTATTTAATTTACGCAATAGTACCTATGACTGAAAAAACCAGTTTGTTAACTAAGTGTATTTTATTTTACGTTGCTAAAATGATGTGTTGGAGATCCTGTATGAAGTTCGTTCTATATCCTCATCTATATAATGTCAATGTAAAGGGCAAAGATTGTAGAACTATTTATTTACTTTAACGTTATTTTCATGTTAAGCGAATCCGGTAAGCGATCGTAAAAACTATACGCGTTGTTCAAACCATATTTTTATTACTATCAATTACGTGTAAATAAACATACTATTTGGTGAACGCCTTTAATTTTCTTCAAGGATGTACACGTTCATTTTATACATATCGGCAAATATAAACAGTAATTGTGCATATAAAAGTCAAAGTCAAGTTTATTTATAAGTTTTGACCAACATCAACTCGATTTTTGTGACAATTTAAAACTAAAACTTGCACTCTTAAGAAAAAGATATCTTTTCTCTGAAGAATAGTAGTAGTAAAAGGTAAAACGTTAAATTTAAACCGATTTATTTTATTGAACAAGGAGGTTTGTCTGGAGTACCACAGACTACTTCAGAGAGAGAATTTAGCAACACATAAAATATGTATTCAAATACGCTGTAATAAATAACGTTTGAATTTTCATTTCCTTTATGCGACACTTAAAATATACTATGCCAGACGTAGTTCGGTTACTTGTGCGTTGGTTGGAAAATAAAAATATGAAATAAATCAGTGGCGCTACAACCTCTTTAGGTCCTGGCCTCAGATTTCTGAATCTGTTTCATGATCATTTTTAAATCTAATAGGCAAGTAGGTAATCAGCCTCAAGTGCCTGACACACGCCGTTGACTTTTTGGGTCTAAGACATGTCGGTTTCCTCACGATGTTTGCCTTCCCCGTTCGAGCAAATGTTAAATGCGCACATAGAAAGTCCATTGGTGCACAGTCCGGGATCGAACCTACGACCTCAGGCATGAGAATCGCACGCTGAAGCCACTAGGCCTACACTGCTCAAATAAAAATATATCTAATTTAATAATACAATGGTGTTAATAGTAATTAAAAAAAAATTACTTCTATTTAACATTAAATAAGATTCATTCATTTGCGGTTAAATTATATCACGGACGTGACAACTAAATTGAAATGCATCGAGCATAATGCGTAAACAATGACAACTTCCTCTTCGCAGATTGTGACCTCGTGGCGTCCGTGAACCGTCCCTGACCTCTCGCCTTAGATAATACATAATATTTAGTAAATAATATCATGTGGTCTTCACATGTATTAATGTTAGTACTGTATTAGAACATTCACCATTCCATGGCATTTGCTCGCTCATATGTTCGAGTATTTCTCTATATTAACTTTGAAATTATCTTCCTAGTTATTACAATACAAAGTACTGAGGTACTGAGACCAAGATAGTAATGTGATTGGTTTTCTATTTAACTATTTTTTTTGACTACCTTATTAAGATTAACTATTATTATATATAGTTTAATTGGCCTCTGGGGTAGTTAAGAGTAATCACCCTCATTTACTTGGCTCGACCCAAAATTGTAGTTAAAAATATGCATCTTTGAATGTATTTTGCAATCTGTTTTCAGATCTGAGTTCCGCTTGCATTTAGCCATTTGAATAATGTAACTTTCAAATGGTAATTATTATTTAACTCAACCCAGTAATTTTGAATTAACTAATTACAAATAATTTTATATATAACGAAGTAATTGTCAACTTTTTTTACGACTACAATCAGCTGACATTATTAATTGATGATATTATGTATAAGACTTCCGGTGCATTTCCTGTTGTTCTTTCGGCTGATAGGGGTCAGACCCTGACATCATAATACAATTCATAAGATGTATTGAACTTAAAAAATATGGCCTTTTATCAATACATTGGTAAATTTCACAAGTTTAATTGAATAATTTACGACGGCAATGCTTGCCGAAACTAAATACATGTGTATTTTTACATTAAACGGGTAATAACACTATATTAATATAAAATATTTGCAAAATGTATTTTAACATATATTTATTCATATAAACCATTATATTATTCAAATTCAAATTCAATTCAAAAATTATAACTATATAAAGTATTTTATTATCTTATTTCTCCCCCATCGCTATACCCGTCTTTGTATATTAAATAAAATTACATACTTAACTCATATAATTATGTTGTGTATGTGTTGCTAATTTTTTTATAGACACTTCACTTCTGGGGTATTTAAGAATATTAGTATGTATTTATGTATATGTGCCCAGTGCATTGTCATTGAAATCAGTAAATGACATTTTTTACTGACATTAATTGATTTTTAAGCTACCCCAAATCCAAGTAATTGTGCGTTGAATGTAGGACTATATTGTAGTGTTAAATTTTTTGTACTGCCAATTATATCATTACGAAGCTCATTACCGTTAAACCATCTAAACTACATTATAGATATCTAAATAATCACAATAGGATCAAAGTCCGCCTTTTGCCAATGGTAAATTCCATTCATCATTAAGATTATTTGAAGTAACAAAAACTTAACTTTTCAAGGAGATTTTTTTAAGTGTGTAATTTCCTTAATAAAAAGTTGATTTTGTTTTATAAGAACATGAACGGTTGTCTGTGGCTTTATTTAGGTTTTCCGCTGAAGATTACCAAAAGATTGAAATACTTCAAAATATAAGTAACTTAGAAAAACCTTACCTCTTTATTTGCCATGTTAGTCCTGCTTTGACATTCATCCCAAAAATGGCTACGAGAACACGTAAGATCACACCAGGAAAACTTCTGCTTCGCGATAACAGTTGAAACAGTTGAAGAGTCTCTTCTGAATATAGAATGGGTTATTCTGTTATCAAAAAATACCGAGAGCATCTCGATTTATAATCTTTGCTACCAATCCGTAATTAGCATAACTAATTTTTAATCTAACCGAATGAATAATAAATTAGGTAAAGCTACGGATCAATTTATGAAGATGTTAATGAAAAATGTGTCACTTATAAAAAAAATACGGTATAATTACTAAATCGGAGATTAGTCCGATTTCATGTGTAGGTTACTTGCGTAGGAATGAACGCCTTTATTGTCTACTGCATTTTTTTACGAAGGTGTCAGCTAATATTTAAATCATCGTAGCTGCCAGGTGCGACTTGGAGCAACAAATAAATACAATAATAACTCTGGAGGAGTCAGAAAACTTATTAAAGGCCTTAACGTTTTCTTTGAATTTTTTTTTAAACTTGTGAAATGTAGTGATGCGAAGGAAGGATGTTCATCCCGAGAGTCCCCGGAAAAAGTGCCTTTAAAATATATTTAAAGAGTGTTGCTGACGAAGTGGTCCCGCACGTCATTTCCTAAATCCCATAATATATTATATGTATCAAATATTGTAGGTTGTAAAATTTCTCTAACAATGTAAACATAAATATTATAAAAATATCTGCTGCTACTGCTAAAATAGCAGTTAGGTATTCAAGTTAAGTTAACATAAATCAATTTTTCTATAAATTTAATTCAGACCTGTAAGTTAAAACTGATTGACATTTAACACAATTTTATTTAGTTATGTGTAGATAATTAAACTTTTGGCACGCATCCAACGCAGAGATTCATCGGTCCATAAATGATAAGTTACTAATCAGTAATAATAGCCGAAATTCGAGTGTAAATTCGTGACAGACCCTGAATCACATTAATGACCTGCACTTAATCAAACATATCATGTCAAGGTCAAATCTCTCACGAATGTTTGTCTAATCAAAAAATGTATGCATGGACTATAAATTAGCTAGATAAGGTTGTCATTTTTGAAGATAAGAATTTGTTCATTGACTGACCAGTTGCAAAAAAGGTCACATACAAAGCAAAGTCAAAACGTTTTTAGTATAGAAGTAATAGTGGTAATTCGATTCATTCTTATGTCGAGAATTTAAGTCACAAAGATATCTACTTACGTAAGAAAGCCACTCCAAACAAACTGATGCACAATATGTTAAACATGACTCAAACAGACCCAAACAGAAGCTAAACTATTTAGATCGACTTTTCCTAAGAAAATCTTGGCGTGGTTTTTGGTCATTTTCAATATCCTACTGGAGGCGATGTTTATAAAATGAAGGATCATGGACATCTTATTAAAAGTAGTACATTAATTAACATTCACAAAAAGCTAAAAGCAAATCTGTATAGTGAATTTCAAACCAACCGACCTTTGGTGGCAATAAATAATTAAATTAGAAATCTTAATTATTGTAACTGCTTAATATTATAGCGTGTTAGCTAATCACGCTATCTGTACTTAAATCTGAATTGAATACCTCAAATACATAATAAATAATATGAATTCATAATATTACTACAATTAACCAATTTTTTCTTGCATACTAAATACATAAATTGTTTTTATAGCTATGATATTGGCTCGTCTAGCTTTATCATTGTGTTCTTATTTGAAATCTTGTAAACGTAGTTTTAACGGTATCACAATGGCACGTATAAAAAAAATAAACTGTTTTAGCAAACAAACTAACAAAGCTATTTACTTTTCTGGAGGAAAACACTCAATGGCATGGTTGTTTAAATGAATACGGTTTATGTATATTCAAACTAATTTCACAACTTTTCACTTCTCACAACCTAATTCTGTTATGCAAATCTGATCTGTCACCAGATCAGTCAAGGTAACCAGGGTCGAGAGAAGCTTTCTATCATCAAGGTTGAATTAAAAAAAACTCTTTCGAAAAAACTTATTTATTTTACAATAGCAGAGGAGACGCAAAAAGCACCAGAAAACATTGTGCCAAAAGCCAATTTAGATAAAAAAATCTTCCTCAAAAGATAATAAATAAAAAAGCGTAAGTGAGAAAGTATTGCAGCCGACGCGTTCGTATCGCTTCGAATGCTATAACTTTCACTTACGGTTACATAACTTTACATATAAAATCACAACAAAACTTAAAACATAACATTACAAATCAAATGAAAGTATGATGGCGCGACTGACTTAAGATTATGACTTAATATTACAATGGACGGTTTTGCGTTCGCGCATTGTGGCCACCAATAAAGCACGCCAACACCAGATAGCAGCGTTTCATCTTTACGACATATTATGTAAATGCATTCAGCTGTATTTACGAAACCCCACGCTCTGTCATTTCAGTATCTTGCATTCCAGATTTGAGCCTACATTCTCTTGGATGTCGACTTTGTTTGTTTTAATTTTGTGCTCACAACTCTGACATACATGGATGAAAACTCGCCCACAGCGCACGTCCAAGCCGCAATAAATACGCGGTAATAAATACTAATAAATTAAAAACTAGATGTAATAAATTAAACAACTATTCTAAATAAATGAGCGATCACATACGCCGAATTAACGACATTTAGGTAACTTCACAAAATGGAGATATTATAATCTTACAACTAACACACGTACTTCACTTCCTCGTTGTTGAACCTAGCAGGCATAACGTGAAAGGTAAGTTATCCATCGTGATTAGAAAGGTGTCACGGTTGGCGGACGCTTTCTAGCGCGAATATAACGCAAGGTCCGAGATTCTACGCTGACGGGAGGCCGCATGGAAACCCCTTGTGCCGTCCGGAACTAAAGGAGTTCGAGGTTCAAAACGGGGAGTGCAGGATAACCTCCTGCCACCACATTCTGTTCCTGACAACGAACAACCTGAGAGCCTTCTTGACAACCAGCCTTCAGCGCTACTTGCACTTCCGGTACTCGCTTGAGAAGCACGGCGAGAACCACAGAAGAAAGAAACTCCAGAATCTGAGCTATGACTGCAAGTCGATTGCCGACGGGGCACCCATGTTTGAATTTCGGGAGAACGTGGCGTGAAAAATCCACTTGAATTCCTTCTGTAGAATGGTGCGACATATCTGTAGTCAAATTCAGGTTCTGATCCACTACAGCAAGATGAATATTCACATTCATGACGCCTCGGTGTTGCACGGCGAATCGGAGTTTTCCTTTTCGGTTCCCGAGGGACTCCGTTTAACTCATACACTTTCATACCATCTTCTTCAGAGGTCTGAAGCTTTAATGCACTTCGAGCTGCTTCAGATTCTGTAAACTCAACCAACGCACACACACAATTAACAAGACTGGGATTTTTATTTAGGAACTGCCGGACATCAGCAGGAACTGGATTTCCAGGACGTAGAACTCTAACCAAAGCAATTTCACCACAGCCCGCAAATAACCTTGACACATTTTCTACTGACGGGCGATCTATAGGCATCTTCACAGCTACTACTGTCCTTGACGGTGTCGTCTCATCATATGCGGGAAGAGGATCGATTCGACGTAATTTAGTTCCCGCTTCATTAATTTCCAATTTTGTAGACTTCTTCAAGGCTTCTGCAACCACTCGCCAATCCTTTGTAAGATGTTTTACTCGTTTGAAACTGGATATCAATTTTAAAGAGACATATCCTTCCTTATTTCTTCGCACGTGCTTAAGCAGGAAGGCGTCTTTAGTAATATTAGCATCCGAGAAGTAGAACTCCACTTGGGAGGCTATACGGTTGGCTAGTTCCTCGTCGGGTGGTGCGTATGGCGGTTCCTGTGGGTCGGGAGCGACTTCGCAGCCAGAATCTTTTCCACCGCCGGAGCCGGCTTCGGAAGCCGTGTCTGAAAGGTCAGCATTTTCGTCGGTGGACGGACGACGGTCGGAAGTTATGCCTTCGTCGGGTTCAGGCATGCTCTGGTTAGGAGGTATCCCCTCCATCTCTGTAAGCGCGTGGAAGTACCACTATTGCATTAGAGGAGCGTGCGACTCACTCGATGGCGCGTATCGAACTGCGGGCGCGCGGCGCGTAATACTATCTTTTATAATATCGGAGGGATGCACAGTAAAAGGCGTTCAGAAACCAGAAGTGAGATGACATTGCAGACTTCGCGACGCATGCGTTTTAATTACTTAACATGTGTTGCCCATTTAGATTGCGCTCAGTGCTAGTTTATTTTTCGCTTATTGTAATGCAAGGTCTCACGCACCTTGGAGCATTTGTAAACATTCATACGCTATCTTAGATTATTTAGAGAAATTGCATGATATTCGTGTAAACGAGCAGATGTTACATCGATACTAAAATTTAACGATATCATAAATTGTTCGCTTTCAAAGAGCTATAATTAGATAATTGGCCATTAAAGTAGTTTATTTTCATTCCTCCGAATACATTATAAAAATAATTTAAAAATGTATTTCTAATAGAATTTACGTCGTATTTTTTTTTATTTTACAAAGGCACACTAACGAAACATTCAAAAAACACACGATATACCAAAAAACAATACATGCATGTCTAATAATAAGTGTGCACAACATTTTAAAGGGAAACGTTATAAATATAAAAAAACGATCAAAGAAAATAACTTATATAATAAAAATAAAAGAAATAAACTAGATTAAGAAATACAAATATGCAGTTTAATATATTTCTTCTTTGCAATTGTTACTACATATTGGTGACGGTTCAACAGTGGCTGCAGCATCTTTGCTTGAAGACATGGAAATTGTCAAATTATAACATCAACATTTTATTTAATATCTTAGTTCATTTATTTCTTACAATTAATGGAATAACAATTTTTAATACATTCAAATACCATTGGTGTGTATGTACGTAAGTATGCATTTAAGACGCTATTATCCAGAGGTTGTACAGTTTTTTTTATAGAATACTACGCAGTTATGACATTCTTGCCAGCCCACGTGTTCATTACACATGCATTTTACCAGTATAAACTGTAAATTTACCTATAGTGTAATTCTAGGGCTTCTTCTACCTACTTAAGTACTATCGGAAGGTAACCTACATTGGTATAACGCAATTACAAATATCTAGGTCTACCAATTGACACAAGGGTTTTGCGTGTAAATTGAATATTTTAATAGGAAAAAGGTTGAAAAGATAAAATCCTTATCTCTCTATCTAAAAAAAATATTGAATACAGGTGGCATACACAGAAATAATAAATGTAAATATTAAACTGCAATCATACAAATTTACAGTTAAAAGTCATTGTTTCACTTTCCATTTCTGACTGAACGCGAAATTCTATAAATAAAACTGAAAAATAAAGAGCCAAAAAGAAAGGTAATAATAATATAAGTTCGGATAATATAAATTAACAAGTAAACTGCCAGGTACTTTACTCAACAGATACGCTACTAAACAGATGCAATGATTTAAAACCTTGTAAAAAATTAATTTCGAATTATTAATATTAGTTTTCAATCACAATAGCACCTAGGCGTGTCTGCATAATCAGATAGGTAAAAACCGAGAAGCCATTCGACGTCACAGAGCAAATGAGATTACAGCGAGCAGTCACCCCACAGTTACACAACCTGCGTAATACACTCATTGGATTATTGCCTAACTTGTGATACTCTAGTACGGGATTTGATATTCGATACAGTATAATAACACGGTACATAGGACTGAACAGTCTAGTTGACTCAGCGATTGACTTTCCCACTAGATGCTGGAATTATTCAACTAAAACTATTTTTGGAACGTATTAGATTTTTTATTATACTAACGAACCTATATTTTCTCCTTAGAATTACGTTAAATATCAGTGAAGCGAAGTTTTGTAAAGTCAGAAATCAGATTATCTTTATTTAGAACTTTTAATACATTTGCTTCATGTTAACACGTTCGCCAACCAGAAAAGAAAATAAATAAAAAGATGAAATATATGGATAATGTAAACTAATTGTAGTGTCTTATGAGAAGATAAGACTATCTATATTTGATAGTTAAGACTTAGCGTAATTTAACACAATGTAAAAATCCAATACATCATACATTCGACTGGTAAAGCCTAAACCTATGTGAGTCATAGTTCGCGCTGTCGGTATCTTGAGAATTGTTCTATGACCATTTCAAAATAACTGAAACAATTTGAAATGTTGACTAAAGCAAGTATGTCTATTAATTGGGCAAACGAATTTGAAATTGCAAAAGGTGGTGTGCAAAAATAATTTTAAAGTGTGTAATAATTATCAGTAAAATATCATTATAAATTAAATTACAATTATTCACCACAATTATTGCTTTTTAAACAATTTATAAAAATAAAACTGCAATAACAAACACCTGTTTATGGTCAAGAAATTATAAGGTTGGAGCGAAATATTCAAAAGGAATTACGGAACAGACCTTTTAACAGCGGAAATCGATAGTGTTGCCATTTTTTTATGTAAAATAATAATAATTTAATTGCTGCTCCTAACCTAGTTGGTCCTTACTTTGAATGCCGGAAATAGGTCAATTGATTACAGGAAACGGAGTATGGGGCAGGGTATTATCGAAGTATAAAATAAAGAAAAAGAAAAATATTTTTGTATACTTTTGGTTCCAATTCAGTTGTTTACGTGTAATGTAGTTCGTAGAGCTGCGTACGAAAGCGAACCTTTCACTAACCGAGATCAAAAGGGATATTAAGTAATGTCGTTCCGGTTACGTATCCAAGTATTAGTATTAATTTGTAACAAAAGCACTTTGAGCATCACCCAGAAATCTGCTACGTCTCCTACTTATACGAAAATTGTTTAAATTATTTAAAAAAGTTTTAAAAAATCAAATCAAAAGCAAAAATTATTTATTCATGTAGGTAACATAATGTACACTTATGAACGTCAAAAAAAGAAATATACATTAAATGATTCTAATTTTACATTTACTGCCAGTTCTCAAATCAAGGACGTAGAACCGAAGAGAACAATATACTCTCCGCCGCTCTTTTTAATCGCCAAGTTTTTTAAACAACTTTTGTAAGGAGCTGCAACCATTACACCATGCTCCATATGACATCTTGAGTAATAAAGAATAATAAAATAAATTTAAAAAAAAGGCCCATGTGTTCAAAATAGATATTTTTACTTTATAAATTTGTTGAGGGTTATTCAAATTTCTTTGATACGGCGGATCGCCACATTTTATTTCGCTTGATTTTCCATTTCGCTGTGGTTTTTGACTCTAGTTTGGATGCAAATATTTGTTTTTGTCGGTCTAAACTTCCTTATAGTTCCAATACGAAATGAATTTAATACAGCAAGATCACCCTGAAACCCAACACTTTTCTATATTTACATGATTTTTGTAGGTGCATATATAAAACATTTTTTTAATTAATAAATTTCAAACATTTCTATTCTTCTGGCCGAAATTATATATATATTTATATACACATGTAATTTTAATTACTAATATTGTTATTGCAACAAAAATTTTGCTATTTTTTGCCGTTTTTCATACACCTTCCGCTTATTACAATGTAATGAAATTAACGATATATTTATATTATATAAATTAATATCACTTAACATCAGGTGAGCCTCCTGCCCGTTTGCCCCCTGTTCTATAAAAAAAAACGATACACAAGGCAACGATTGGTTCCGTTTTCTCTGAAGATATTTTGCAAGGAGGTTCGGAGGTGAATTCAACGTTGCTAAAGTACGACCTAGATTTCTACGTTGTATTAAAAAAGTCTTAAAGTTGAAGGTTCGTAATAAAATTCATTTGTCGGATATACGTTTTGATTGTTTGTGTTCAAACTTATTAATTAACCATTATACGTTATAATATATAACCTTTTTTAGCTTCCCATTGTTTCTATGGTAATCTTATAGGGTATCGCTAGATCTCTACTCAATCCTAGGGATATGGAATTCATTTCTCTTCTGTTCCTTCTCTCTATCTTCCGTTAAATCTCTAATGTGCATTACTTGTCCCCAGGGTACCCCAACATTATAATTTTGATATCGTCATTCATTTGTTTTTATTTGGTTATATCTGTTTTAATTGCTTGTTTTATCTTTATGTTTATATTTGTATCTCCCATGTTGTTTTGCACCTTATTTAATTTTATATTTATAGTTTGCTGGGAGATCGTTTGAAAGCGATAAGGTCGTTGGCCTTATTAGTTAATTATTATAATTTGTTATGACTTTTGTAGTTTAAGAATTTAACACCCAAGTGAGCACCACAAAATTTATAAAAAATGCATTGAATTGACGAAATCGACCTTAAATAAACTATTATATTTTATTTTGTAAACTCTAGCTATTATAATAGTATTTAGCCTCTTTGGGTTATCGAATTATGTGTTGACAGTGTTACAATTGGATATAATTCGGGTCAAAAAAGTAGGTTACATAATAGTATGGTTTCTAATCCTAACTTTTGTAGGGTGAAGTAAGTATATATATTTCTGCGTAATCATATATATAATTAGGTCATCAGACGCGTGTACATTAAAACATTAAACCTTTCAGCGCTTTTTAAGGCAGGGCAAAGTGCCAGAGTAGAAGAGGTATTTCTACATAAAACTGAGGAGCCTTCAAGAAAAGATCATACCATTCCGAGAAAGTACGGAACATAAAAAAAGTTTTATAATTAATTTACCGAATAAAATGCAAAACTTTACTTTTAAAGATTTTCTTTACATATTATGGTGTATATAAAACTAGATAAATACATTTATAAAACTGTAATAAATGTCAATAGCTATTTTACACCCTGAAGCAATAGCCTCGGTGGCGCAGTAGGCAGCGCGTAAGTCTCATAATCTTAAGGTCGTGAGTTCGATCCTCACCCGGGGCATATCTTTTTTAAATTATTTTCATATATTTTAACAATGTTTATTTTCTGTTATTGGCCGCTACTTAAAAACATAAAAAAATCCAAACATCGTTATTTTTTTAAATTGCAGAATATGTCTTTCTTGACTTTTTCTTTTATTTTGGCGGCAATTTAAAACTTAATCTAAAGATTTTATTTTGAAAATAGGCAAAAATAAAAGTTGTGACGCGTCAAGTAGGCAAATCATAAAGTGGATGAACTGAAGAATTTAAATTGTTCTGTTAAAAAAGTTTTTAATGCATTCCACCACATGGAACTGTTGAAAATGTTCTTAGAAAGGCTCGGCCAAGAAAAACCTCTCCCGGGAAGATACGCTAATCGTTCGTGTTGCCCAAAAGCTCAGGTTTAAAAATGAAGTGTTTTCTCCTGATGACCCGATAACATCTCGTCAACACTGACACTCTGAAGATGTGTGGAAGTTAAGTTATTTTAAAGAATCTGTTAAAAGGTACCACCACTTGTAGCTTACGGCATTATTATTCGCTAGAAAATATGTTAATTGGACGGTACGAGAATGGAAAAAAGTTATTTTCAGATGAAACAAAAATAAATATGGTTAATTTCTATGAACTATTTTAGACTTGTAAACAATGCTTTAAATTATAAATCTAAATATAAGTAAAGTATCCTACATGCTAACCACGACTAAATAAACGGAATGTTCGTCAGAACTATTATTAAATTTTGAGTTATTGTTTAAATTTAGAATAAATTGATAAATAAAATTAAACTGTACCCCATCCTACATTCCAAAAACAAATGAATAATCGAATTGGGAAATATCCGCGTACCACGTGAAGGAAACAAAACAAAATGATAATTATTAGCGACATTATCCTTTGCACCCTCGCTGTTTCCTCCGTACCAAGGTCTCTTCCGTGTATTCTAGGTCGACATGTGTTAAGGTAAAAATATGTGCTGAATGATTAATTGAACTGTAGGTTTCTATACAATATGCACTAAAGATATTATAAAGGTCAATGTTTAGCGGCATCTTTGTTAAGGCATCATTATTATTCTGCATAAGAAAATCTTCATTTTTTATTCCGTACAACTTTTTGGTAAGCCACTCTTAATATTATGCCTTGAAGTTCGAAGCCCAATTTACATATATAAATATAATCATGTTTTTATTACTGTGCCATTAAAATTTGCTGATACGAAAATGAAAACACTTGCTTCCAAAATTATTAATAAATCAAATGAAATAAAATGTAAGTCTTCCACACACTTATGTAGGAACTTCCTCTTGCGAAATGGCGTGCCGTGGAATCGAACTGGAACAACCATATAAAGCAGCTACCGCATCCCATGGTCACACGTGGTTGTGTTGCCGGCCTGTCCGAGGGGAGGTATGCCCTTTATTTAAAAGTTTATTAAGTAAGTAGGTCGTGTCTCTCAGGAAACTGTGGAAGTATTCTAGCCATCGAGGTGTTGGTTGTACATTCTATCTTATTAGATACATATAAATTAAGTCGATAAATGCGGTCTACTAAAAATAATTACGAACCGTAACTAAAGAATTTTATTAATCGCGATTTAGCGCTTCATTTATTTCAATCTATTTGACACTGATGTGAAAACTACTAACTACAGAAGTGGCTAAATTATTTTAATATGAGTCTTGATATCGTATTTATTTTTTCTTTAGATGTGATACTCGATGAACACGCGTTAGGATTTACGAGAAAAATATATAACTCGAAGATAAATAAAAAATAAAAATGTAATGATAAAATTATTATAATAATTTTAGTTCTTTTTATAACTGTTCACAATTTTTCTCTTACTAACTGACCCAGCTCATAAATTGGCCAGAGGCGAGTAATCGACAGATCACAGGGCACGTAGACAGTGAGCTTTTATCTATCATAGACCTGAATTAGATTATTTTTTACAAGTCAGATAAATGTTGTTGCGATAAAAATTTCGATTTTTTTCCTCCTGGAAGGTCACTTGCTGTTAAGTAATACCGCCGCCCATGAACATTTACAACGCACTCGCAAGTGAGTTGCTGGTCTTTTAATATATCGCTATGTCATATGAAAAGTTTGGTTTCGTTAATCGCAAACGCTGAATGTATACCAGTCATTGAAGCTACATAGATCAATGTGTATAGTGTCAAACATGTGTCTTCGCACAGGGAATTCAAGGAGAAGAATAATACTCCGTTTTGCAAGCTTTGTGTTTTATATGACCTCTGGTTAAGAGACAGACATACAACCATATATCAAAGTAAAGAGCGACCTGACGTGTCACTCACTACCATTTGCGATACTTTCAATGCCAAAATATAATAAGGCCAAGATCAACACCACATGAGTACATTACTTACACTTTTCGGTACGAGTAATAGGCGAACGCGATTGAATTTTCAAAATAGGAACAGGATGTCTAGCGACGTAAAACTTCACTGTTATTCGTTCTATATTTAAACTTATAATTTCCAATTTTTATTATCTACGGTGGCCTTGTATAAAACTGAGAGCTTTTAAGTAGGTGTTAAAATAGCTAAAAACACAAAACTTCCTCCATTTAAATTTATCTTCAAAACCCGAATGAAGATAAACCTTAAACATAAGCCCAGCCTGTCCGTTATCTGAATGAAGCTTTGAGAAAAGAGAATTAGAACATTAATAGCGCAGTTGTAATGGTTTAGTAACGCTTTTTTTGTTGTGACTTGAAATGTATATTTTTTTGTCATTAAAGAACGCTTACGCTTATAGCTTATTCTGGCAAAAATCATTGTCCATATGCATAATACAGGTATAATGTTGTTCACCTACAGGCCACAATTATATTGATACGCTCATATGCTGTAAGTGCGAAAAAAACATTCACAAGAACGTAAAAAATATTTTTTATACATTTTTTTTCTATAATAAACAATTGACAATACATAACATTAAATAAATAGGTATGTAATATAATTTAAAAATAATCCAAACTTGCAAGTACCTAACGTATAGAATCTCTTGTATTATTATAGTGACTCATTTTTATCTCATATAGACTACAGTACTGACGTGCCTACTAATTATTTTTTATTTCGACCCCATATAGTCTACGTATACTACGTATACGTATACTGCAGAGGAGTGTCTTCTTTCTTTCCTAGACAGGGACTTTATGATGTTAGCTAGGTCTGGTGAACTTGGCGTCTCCCGCTAGGCCCCGTCCCCCCAAGTGACGATGGGAGTGTGGGTGTCGGTTTGGGAGATGCTGAGGTAGCAGTATTTACTAATCCGGTTATTATTGCATCTCTGCTAAGTTGATAAATATAGTTAGTTGGTAATTTTTAATTTCTGGTAATTTACCAGCTCATAATTGTTTCAGATCTGCAAAATAAGTCTATAAATCATATCAAGAACACCTATCATGAGGCCACCTACATCGCCGAATACATAATTTATTTTTCATATTTTTATAACACGGTGATAAAATCTCATACAATTAAACACTGAATAAAATATTAAACGTTTTATTTCGCACTTCAATGGAAACTATAAAGTGCCGACATTTTTACTTTATTTTTTATGGCTAATTTATTGTTTTTTTACGATAAGCCTTAATGTAGTAAGTTCGTAATTATTGCGTAAACTAATGTAAATTTATTATGACCTCTGCGTTAACGGGAACGCCTGGCTGTTTATCGATTTTGCGCTGTATCTGATGTTTCATTTTTGTCTTTTAAAACGTTGGAAGCATCGGCTTCGAGTCACAGTCGACAAGACTACGATAAATCTATTTATAGTCGTTTACTGATAAGTGAACTTTATAAGCAAATCTGAAAATAAAAACAATTATCTATCTGATACTGAGTCAGAATTTTGAGGGAATGGTTTTTTTTGGTTTTACTTATTATTCACAGATATCAATCATCAAACACGAATTTATAAAACGTGGACTAAAAAGCGAATGAAATTCCAAGCGAACAAAACATAATATTTCAATTAATTCCAATTTTAAATAAACTTGCTTAATCGAAAATTTCACACGTTTTAACAAAATTATATTCAAGCATTCGATAAGGTTCGCCCACAAGTTCGCACTTAATTTTGTTATTTAGTATCTTTTAATACAAATACTAAATAACAAAAATTGAGTCGAATCGAAAAATATAATACTAAGCAAAAAGTTTTTGGAGATTTGGAATGTTTTGGTAAAACGTACGTGTAAAACTAGAAGTCGAATTTACATTTTATGGAAGTCATAAAATTGTTAGAAAACACGAAATTCAAACCAGACCATTGCGATATACTATCGACTCGATCTTACATATTATTATCCTCAACCGGCTCTTAGAAGCTTATAAGACATCGCGTCGCCAGCATAGTGCTCATTCATTTTGATTTTAGTTCCGTATATATTAAAAAAAACGGGGGCTTTCCGTTACGTCTACGCAGTTGTTTATAAATTTAAAATTACTAACGCAACATTACATATTAAAACACTTAAAACTGTAATTTATTACTCATACAAATATCTTACTTTGGTATAAAGTAAGTTATTTGTATTTGTATTAAAAAATGAGATCAACGTAACTTGAATCAATTTAAACAACGTAAATTATTAACGCATACATTGGCCCTTTGTATTGTTTTCCGTTCCTTGGCTAAAATGTTCAAACTGAGAAGGAATTAGTTTTGTTTCTAAATCCCATTTTATTACGTCTAATATTTTTTCAATTCTACAGCTTTGATGGTGACCGTGGAATTTGGATTCCAATCTTGCAGAACCCTAAATACATTTATTATGGAAAAACCAGCTATTCAGTTATTCAGCAGAACTATTGGCACACCGACCTTCATGTGTAGGTCAAAGTAAAAGCTTTAATTACAGTAAGGGCACCTGTTCTTAATATCAACTATTTTCAGTATTTAAATTAATTAAAAGTAAACGTAATTTTTTTTAATGTTATTTATTTATGTTTTGATTTTAACGATTATTTTCAATAATCCACAAATTCAAAATGCTAAGGGTTCCTTTTATACTAGATATAGAACCTGATAAGTTGTCTTTGCTTAAAGAGAACTGGCTGATTTCTTACGGGAAAAAACAAAATGAATTTTCAATGACTAGTCAAGGATATAATTTCTAGAATCTAAAAGTTCGAAATTTCGAAATTGCGAAAACTATAAGAACGTTTATACTTTAATATCCAAACCGCTATACTGATTTAAATTATATTTTATGGAAAATTTTCAAATGCTATTTATTTACTAGATATCTTTATTCTACGTATACATGTAAACCATATGTAAACAGTAATTTATAATCGTTTTATCACAATAGGCATTTGCAATTCGCAAGGCCCTTCCATGACCTAGGAATCCTATAAATAAAGTTTATTGCTAAAACTAGGAAACGAGTCATACATATTATACTAACGTGACACACTAAGGTTTTCTAATAATATTCTTGTTAGATTGTAATGTTCCTTGTTTGTTATTTGTTTTATATGATACATTTAGTGTACGAAGAAACAACGGTTTGTTAATTTTTTTTTCATCTATGTTCGTTGATATTGAGAGCTCTTCTCTGTACATGTATTTTTCTAGCTTGAACAACATTTAGGCAAACGTACTAGAATTCGTTTCGCCATTTAACAAGTTTTTTTTAATATTTATGAAGTATGTTAAAACATTGGTTTGTTTTTGCTCATTCATAATATGTTTTATTAGATACAATTATCATATCGTCGACATCACAGGAGAACGAAGAGCTGGCAGCTACCTCGCACAAAGAATTAGTCTAGCTATTCAAAGAGGGAACGCTGCTAGTATCTTCGGAACCTTGCCTAAAGGGACTCCTTTTAATAATATTTTTTAATAATTAAATTTTAAGGTTAGTTATTAGATATATTTTTATGTTTTTATTTTATATTTAGATAATTGTGGTTAAACAATAAAATGTAATAACGAGATTATATTAGGATAGATTATCGTATAGGCTAAATTGTAATTCATGCAAGTTCACACTCTCATTTGAGAACAAAAATCAAAAGACATTCAGGATCCAGCTTATACGAAGCATGCGACGATAGCATCACATCTCAAATACTTCTAAGTGCCGACGGGTATCTTTTTTTAATTTTCCAAGCTCCACAGCCGCACAGAACATTTCGCCATAACAAAACAGAACTCGGGCACGGAGTTTAAAAAACGTTGCATAAAGGGCGAAATAACATGAATTTTCTCGTTAAAAATAAATAACAAATCAGTGGTGCTACAACCTCTTTTGGTCGGGGCCTCAAATTTCTGAATTTGTTTCGTGATCATTTTTAAATCTAATAGGCAAGTCGGTGATCAGTCTTCTATGCCTGACACGCCGTCGAATTTTTAGGTCCAAGACATATCGGTTTGCTCACGATGTTTTCCTTTACCGTACCAGCAAGTATTTCATGCGCACATAGAAAGAAAGTCAATTGGGGCGCACCCGGGATCGAACTAACGACCTCAGACATGAGAGTTCCACACTGAAGCCACTATGCCATCACTGTACCCATAATCTTTTTTTTACCTATTCTAAAGCAGTGTGGGCTGTTTATTACAGATATGTTTTACTTTGCTTTCTACAATTCCGTATATTAATGTAGAAAGGCGGAATGTTATTGCAACATAAATACTATATGTCTTATGCAATTTAATAATGCATTTCGTCTTAACTTATTTATTTAGTAGGCAGTATGTAATGTGTGTATCATAAGTAAAACAAAATAAATCGGACAAAGATGTTATACAAGATATAAAAAAATATTTTAAAATCAATGAACAAAAAATAACGAAAGAATAGAATTTGAATTAATTTTGAGAACATTATTTTTATATGATTGTCATATTGTAAACTAACAACCGAATTTTATTATATTATTGTCATTTCGTGTGACATTGTGGAAGGTCATGTACGGTTAGAATAATAAATTTTATGTATATTAAATTTATTGATATATGATGATATGAATTGATTCACTAAAATATAATTAATTAAACATTCAATAATTCACTTTGCTACAAATTTTAAATTAACGCATGGTTTTCCAATAAAAGCTTTTTATTTTTCACTATTAATATAATATACTAACTAATAACTACATAACACTACATACTACATAACTATTTCTAGGATTAAATTTACTATACAATTATTATTTGTTTAAGTAAAGTACTAAATGATATATTTATTTGCTATCGTTACTCTTATCTTTCACCGACAGTGTTTCCGCACAATTTATGTGAGGTCGCGCGCAGGAAATGTGTATGTCAATGGCGCGTTTGACGTGGCACTTACGATACATAGATAATACTAATGTACAAAAAAGTGTTTGCTATTTTGACATAGCACATCATCAGCAAAGTAATGCGTATAAAAAACATAAAACCTCTTCTAAATAAAACTATCCGTATTATATTATATTAAACATACATAAACTTAAAACAAAACCACTAAGCAATATTGGATCCCGCAAGAAAAGCGGAAGTATAGCCGACTAAGCAAACATGGCGACGAACTGTTGCAGATGAAGCAAAGGGAGCCGGAAAGAATAGAAGCGAAGTGCCCACGACATTAAGTCAATTAAAGAACAAAAATGATGATACTTATTGAAATTGTTCCTAGGAACAGTTTTATATTAATATTTATTTGAAAGCAGTATACTTAAACTTAGCAGCGACATCAATTTTACATGATACTTGCATACTGAAATGAAAATGACCCACAAATCAACGACAGGGACTGGTAAAAAAACTGAGACGAAAAAGGAAAAACCAGGTGCTAACGCCACTGTTTTCCTTAATACGTTTTAGTGTATCTTTATACGAAAACATATGATAGTCACGTATGGTTTCGTCTTTTCAAAAACCATTTCACAGCCGAGCTGAACCTTTGAGATCTCAACATATGCAGTAATTAATTATTTTATTAATAATTTATTAATAATTGAAGAATCTTAAATTTATTTTCACACGTTTTCTCTGAAGTTTAAATTCTATAGCAATATAATTAGTAATTTGATCATTAAGTATCACACCAACACCTGATAGTTATCAGTTTAATATAATTATAGGAGGTAATAGTTACGCTCAAATAGCAGTTAATTTGATTATAGCTGTCTCATTTTGATTGATATATTAGTATAACGAAATGTTGACATCAAGGTTTAAATTTAGAATGTTTCTTAAGCTTAATTTTCTATATAAAAAGCTGATGAGGAAAGTAAAATAAATCATATTAGCCTGAATGGCTTTTCCCGAACACCGCCATGCTATAATGACCTGAAAAAACAGGATGTACCATTCATAAGCATGACCATAGCATCCAACATATGTTTTCGCAGAGGTCACTCTATATCTCCCTGAACCTCACCCTACCACTACAGATAGTATGTATGCCAGGGAAGGACACTTCTAGGAAGGGAAACAGTTCTTATTCATAGTAAGAAAATCGTCGCATCCGTTATTTTAAAAAAATATTTATCTGTGGTGATCAAACCTTATCAGGACTTGGCCGTTTAAAATGTGCGCTAAAACCAGAATGGTCCTTCGCGCCGGAAGGTAACGTAAGCACTCAGATACAGTAACTAGCATAAATTGCTGGTCGAACGAAACCTTATTTGGAAGACAAGCGTTTACGATAAATTTATTTTTAGATTAACCTTTTACATTTTACATTTTAATAACGATTTAGTAAGAATTCTCGTATCAAGAGGGTTATGATTCTACGGCCTTGTTTCATTAGTATAATAGGTTATGAAATAGACACAGATGAACCTAAAATTCAGAATTTAGTTTGAAATACATAAAAACTTCCTAAACAATCGAAGGCCAATATAGAATCGCAATTAAAAATCCCGTTAACCCTGTGTTACCTTATCGAAAAAATCACCGATAATTACACCGTTCATACATTGATTTATTTCCATTACAATCGAGTACCTTGTCGAAGTTAATATTGAAATATATCCAAGCTAAACATACGAACCGGATTACGTAGTGACTTCGACAAAGTTCCATATGTCGTGCCAATAAGATGTTTCTTTTTTAAAAATCAGTGGTAGACCATGACACACTTCTGGTACGTTGTCACTACACTACACATATGCTGTGCAATAAGCTTATTTACAATATTGACACGTGAACATTGACTTTTAAACACTTATGCCTTTCTGTTATGTTCTTGATTGCCTTAGTACAGATTAAAAAGTAAAAGTCAGATTTATATTATTTTTATCAAATCTCTATGTATATCAATGCATACTAAAGATTATCAGATTATATGAATGATTTAGAAACATTTCAACATCCGATTAATTATATTCGAATGGAACAAGATACAGTTCACTTATCTCAGCACACACAACATAGAAAGCTTTATATAGGCGTTCAGTATTCTTGAAACTGTACGCAGTAGAATGCGTAAGCGACGCTTAAGGATTTTAGGATTTCGGGGTGATATTTAGAAACGAACTATGACACAAAAACCAATACATTAAATATAGGAAGCTAAAGACTTAGCGTATATGAATGTGAATTCATCAGCATCTCCGGTATTAGTAATTCACATAGTTTTATCTTCAGTTCCGCAAATAAAGTCGCCCGCTCGAAAGCGATAAGGCCGCCATTTGGTTTTTTATTAAATTATGTTTATTTTTTTTTCCTTTTATGTAATGCAAGGAAGTGTTAATAAATAAATAAAATAAATAAAGTCGTACCAAAACAAATTTTTTACGGCAACGGAATGAGCGGCTAATTAGGATCACAATTAATACCGTGTTAGTTACGTTATTTTTATAAAAAAATGATGGTAGCATACACTATTGCTACGTTTCATGTCATGATGCATTACGTGCGTCGAACTACATACGAGAAAAATGTACTGTAATTGGCTCAACTAGAAGAGACCGATGTTCTAGTTTTAAAATCCTATTTAACATTCATAATCTGGTTAAAACAATCAATAGTCGTGTCTGAATCGGATTTCCGATGTAGTTCAAGATTTCTAGCATATGTAGTAGATAGAAAGTGTGATATATATACTTCTATACAGTTTATCTATACAAATAATATACCAGATTTTGCGGTTCTTCTGGGCTAAGTGCGTCGTTATAGATCTTCTGAACAGATTAAAAAAAATAAAAATAGAAAGCTACTTTATTTATTTAAAGGCTTATAGTAACCCTTTGTGGAACAAACTGCTCATTGAAGCTAAGCAGCTATTTCCGAACCAATTCGACTGCGGGTCCGTCAAGAAAAGACTGTAGCAATTATTAAAAGGCGGGCAACGCAATTGCCTTTTTCAATATGGGTGTACATTGGCGGCGGTATCAGGTGAGCCTTCTGTCCATTTTCCTCCTGTAAAAAAATAATACTTTTGTTAATTTGCAGAGTAACATAGAGACACATAGGCAGAACGAAAACTTATTTTTATACTGTACTTCTTGTTTAAAAGAAGACACAAGCTGCCAAATGTTTTTAAAACATGACTATAGAAATGTATCTGTAATAATGTATATGTAATAATCTTGTATCAATTACGTAATTATCAATTGAAATCTAGTTTATTTTTTTAATATAAATTTGCGCAACCAGATGAGTCTTTTATAGTGCATGTTTTAAATAGCACAATACATGGCATTGCAAATATGAATTATTATAACGCGTCTACAATTGCCCAACTTTAGTATTTTAATTGGCTGTGAACGAAAAGTATTATACTCTTCATATTTATAGAGCAAAATGTATTTTTCTATAGTCTATGGTTTTATCTCAAAGAGGTCGTATATAATATATTTTCAAGCGACTTCAAAAAACCGAAAAGGAAGCTTAGAATTCGACACATAATTATCGGAACACCTGCTTAAATTTATTTAAATCATATTCAAACTTGTCATATTATATAACGAGAACATCTTCATGATAAAATAACGTTTTCATACCTGTTTGTTTATTTAAAACAACTAATTAATATAATGTATTTTTATAATATGTAAAAGTCATACGCAACGAAATACCATATCAATCAGATCATAATCTGACAATAATGTAGGAACAATGTACGTGAATTATTCTACTCGGCTTAATGGCTAGCATTTAACTAACCTAGATATTTCACTCAGCGTATGTGTCTTTCAATTTCCATACATTTAATTTTAATTAAATTGACGCAAATATGTGTGTCTGGTGCTTTCGGAAAGTAACCATGAGTTTTGTTAATTAAAACCAATGTTTTAATAACATAAAATCTAATTTAATCTAAGAGGCTGATTGCAGATGGTAAAAATTTGAAAAAAAATTACTATCTCGACCTGGTAAACTTCGTATCACCTATATATTTATGTGTGATAAAGTTCTACTATATTTTTAAAGACAAAAAAATAGAACCTGATACTACAGCTATTAAACACAAGTTTCTCAAGACTTTTTTTATTTCTACAAAGACAAAAGACATCAAATATTTCCCAGCTAAGAACAGTGTTTACTGCATAATTTTTTGTTGTAAATTGTCGTTTTTAGTCATTTTATTTGACTATTATTATTGTTTCCCGCTGTTTAAACCTTCCATAAACTTTCTCAAATATTTCAATAATCGTTTTTTTTCAGGTTCCTTTGGGGTGTTTTGTACATTTATAATTTTGAAATAGTTTATTTATGACGTTTAAGCAATAAAAAATAACGTGGAATTTGACCACTAATATTACTGAAAGGTAAACTAAACTAAGCACTAGTAAACAAATATAATTATCTTTAAAAGTCACTTCTCCTCATCTGTATGCATCTGCAGATAATTTACGCGAACGAAATAGCGCTGTTAATAGCTAATTGTAATTTTTGGTTATTTATTAACAGAATTAATTTCATGGTGGTATTACTTGTATAACACGTTAGATTCAGATCTAGATAATGGCAATAGCTCCTGAATGTTACAATTTATCTTAAAACTGATACATTATCATTACTTGCGTAGTGTCAGCAAAAACACGAATCTGAAGTAACACAAAAACTATAAAAATTGGTAATCAATGCTTGGTGCCCATGGGCACTCTTTGGAGTCCATGGTGTGTGTGTGTCTGTGTCCATGGGCGGCGGTATCATATATCACAGGTGAGCCTCCTGCCCGTTTGCCCGCTGTTCTATTAAAAACATACAAGACATAGCGGTTATTCTATATATGTAATATATACATTTATTAAATCTAATACATTTTGGTGTCGTGCTCATAGACTAGACTACTAACTTCGAAATGAATAAATAAATAGAACATGTATAAACATATTCGTTTAAAAAACTTGGCTTTTTACTGAGACAAGTCAAGAACTTCATGAACATCACTACAGTGAGAGTCTTATATGAGTTAGCGATTTGGGATGACATTAAGTATAAGGAGACGTCGGATTGGGTACAAAATAATTTTATGAGGTACATGTATTTGAGGATGTAGGCGTGGATAAAAAGGGTACACCTTTTTATGCACTCATGTACACAACATTATTTATTGTGGATCTGTGGGCTACAACGAGCTAACAGTATGCCGAGAATTCGACTTAATAAAGTTGTTACATTGGCAAGGACAGTAATTCGGCAGTACTTCAGTTCCTTAGCTTCAATGTGCCTGATGGGTACAGTATGTCAGAAAGCGACATCGGCCGCTGTTACTTCGTGTGCCCACAGCTAGGACTAACCTTCTGAAAAGGGCGCATATATTTCGGTGTGTTAATTTACTTAACGAAATACATAGGTTAACGGACCTTTTTCATTGTCCGTTTAATAAATTTCTTGTATTCTTTATTATGTAATTTTCATGTTTTTTTTTTCTTTTTGTTTCGTCTGTAAAGTTTCTACACTTATTGTTCACTCTTGTCAATTTTGGGTCACCTGTTAAGGCAGGAGTGTTTATTATAAATAAATAAAAATGTATATGTAAAGTAAATACTATCCACATTATTCATATAAGAATCACTTATCTGTATCTTTATATTATAATTTATATATAGCGTAAATATAATTTGACGCTAAAGACGAAATAGTTGTTTAACTTTACTCATCTGGTGATGTGAAAACGCCGCATTTTATTCCATCTAGCCGATTGTAGTCCGACCCCACTAAGTCTAGCCACGTGGCAGAATTTCAGAGATAGCAGATAGAGAAAAACCTAGCCCGACTGTACGTACTGTTCCTTCCTCAAATCTAATACATATTCTTTTTATAAATTCATAAAAAAAAAACAAAAACAATGAAACCTTCACCTTTTATGATGTGCTATTCTCGCCACTAATAGTCTGACGTTACACATGGTACATGTGTCGATGCATGTGTGCTGCTACCACGCCCTGTCGCACTCACCTTGCTAGTGATGTTCACATTCAATTATGTATCGATATTCGTTACATAGTATAATTAGCCAGTTATAAAAGTGCCCTGTGTTATATTCCATTTTCCGAACACATCGTTCGTTTGAGGACATAAAATTTGAATATCTTCTAATAAACTAATTTTAACAAATGTAAGAACGTAGCAAGCTACGACCACTAGCTACGATTTTGTAGCACTCTTAAGTTCTCTGATCATGAAAACTAATCACTTGATCTTTGAAGTCCTTTATTCAATCAATTAATTTCACGTCAGTTATTTAATCGATAGCTTTGTAGTTTGTACATCTGTCGAATATATTTATTTACGCTAGTCATATTTTACATGACCAAAGTAATGTAAAATAATGAAGAGTTTATATGTATTTTCTATTCTTATAGTAACAATACTATTACCAATCTTAAACTAAAATATGACTTTTAGTTAATCGTAATATCAGTTGTATACCAACTTATCTAACTATCCTGAATTATTTAATTATAAAATCAAATTTTGAAAAAAGGCGTTGCACTATATGTTTTCTTTTTAATATTTCTTCGGGATATGGGCTTTAATTCCCACACCTCTGGCGGTCTTGGGTTACATTTCTGGTCAAACAAGTTTTTGGTAGATTTTAATATACTTACATAATTGATTTGGCAATGTCCATTATATACATTCGATTGTTGTGTCAATGTGTTCGTCGTATAACCCAGTTTGGGGTCAATTCTTGGAAACAATAGGTCGAAAAAGGTCATATGCTACTTGTTGTCATAGTTCAAACAGTTAAATGTATGTAATAAGTTCTACATTCGATGCGTGAGTAATATGTAAATTATAATCATATATCACTCAACATCAGGTGGGCCTCCTGCCCTTTTACCCCCTGTTATATTTAAAAAAAAAAGAATCGATTATAGCAGAGACAACACTAAATCTGGAGTCACCGTACTGTCGAAACGCACGTGCATACGAGTGCGTATTTCACAACGCGCCACTCATTTTACGATCAAATCAATTTTCGCTTTTCGCTAAATACAAACATAATATCACGCTTAATATTAATATATTCATTTTTTCATGAACAGCCTATCACCGTCATTATGTGGTTTGTGATTTGGTGAATGCCGTTTTCCTTACGATGAACAGTGTTGGCTGAGTACCTTTCGTGCGACTATCAACTCTGAGGTCGTAAATTCGAATCTCCGCTGAGCACCAATAAACTCTTTGGTTTTTATGTACATTTTACATTAATGAAAATTTCGTAAAGAAACCGCCATGCCCAAAAAGTCGACAGCGTGTGTGAGGCCCAGGCTGTTTCCTAGTGTTTCCTGCATCAACGTGCATGCATGGTGAATGTCATAATAGTGAATGAAGTAAGATAGGTATTTCATTATCGTTGTAAGTGGTCCGTGATCTTTGCCTAGCCTTTTGGGAAAAGGTCGTGAATGTATAAATAAAAAATCAGTAGATGATCAACTTTTGAGATCACACACTGTCGATTTTTTGGGCCGTCGTTATAAAGACGTTTTAGTAACGCCTAATATTGCTTTATATTCGGCAAAGGTTCGCTTTAAAAGTATTAATAGTATGGTAAATTATTATAACAATATTAAACTATAATAAAGTTCCGCAAGGTCCCTCAAATATAAGTTATGTAAGAGTAAATTTTTCAATATAATGTACATACGTATATATTTTTAAACATCAATATTACATCATCATTGTATGCAAATCGAGAGACAGGGCAACATTGTATAGGTATTAAAAATTAAAATACATGTCATTATCATCCTTAGCACATAGGCAGTCGAGAAGAATATTTTTGAGAGTCTTCTGTTTATAATATTGTTAGAAGTAGCTTCATAAATCGCGTTATATTTTTTATGTACATACATCAAAAAGTCAATGACAGGTACTATTTAGATTTGTTTTACTTAATATTTTTCTTATTACATAAACACAAATTAATCTGTTTTTTCTTCTGCAAGGAAAAATCTTGAACTAACATAAATTTACTTATTATTATTATACAAAGAATTTAAGATTGACCCATACACTGAAAAAAATTATATATGTCGCAGCAATGAGGTTTTGAATCGGTTTTGAACCGTTTAAACTTTTTGGTTGGTTATATATATTAT
The DNA here is from genome assembly GCF_905147795.1 of Pieris rapae. Lineage (NCBI taxonomy): Eukaryota > Metazoa > Arthropoda > Insecta > Lepidoptera > Pieridae > Pieris > Pieris rapae. The sequence goes on along the minus strand of NC_059515.1, from coordinate 4,901,625 downwards.
AAGCTCTGTGACATGTAATGATAATGACAGCTGACAGTAACGCTTACACGCAGGCAAAGCTAGTGAGATACCTATAACAACATATTACGTGTAACTCTTGAACCTGACATATAATAAATTGTGTCAGGGTTAAACGTAATAAACATATGTATATCCGTATTTGTATTTTTATAAAACTGAAGGCAAACATATAAACTTGTTACATTTAAATAATCAATCGGCTAAACTGCTCTTATTAATTTGATGACTGTATCAAAGGTTTATGTATTAAAATGAGATCGGATAATTAATAATTATGTATAATACAAAATCGTTTCCTTATGGTCTTATTATTATTTAAATGTTTAATTTATAATAAATTAGGTTTTCATTATATAAAAAAAATCTAATTGACGAATATAAATAAAATGTATTATAAATATTACATGTTAGTAAATACAACTTAATAACTTAAATATATTATAATTTCTGCATATTACTTTATATCTAATAAATATTTATATACAATTACAAACTAAAAATATATCTAATAACTAACCTTAAAATTTAATTATTAAAAAATATTATTAAAAGGAGTCCCTTTAGGCAAGGTTCCGAAGATACTAGCAGCGTTCCCCCTTTGAATAGCTAGACTAATTCTTTGTGCGAGGTAGCTGCCAGCTCTTCGTTCTCCTGTGATGTCGACATAAATAAATATTATAAATATAAATAAAAATATTATAAATATTATAATGGTACTATATATAAACAATATATTATTAAGATATAAGTAATTATATAATAAGTTTTGTAAGCTTATGCCTTTGTCTGTCTAATTTAAAATGGTTTTAGGGAGTCATAGTTTTATATATTATTTTATTCAATTTATAGGCAGGATAAACATTATTTATTAACAAACAAATAATAATAATTTGTTTGCTTTTTAAATTAGAATTTAAGGCCATATTAAATGGATTATCCAACTTGTATGGTGTCGTGTCGCACCATACCTCGAATGTGGGTCATGTACATGTTTGAATAGACTGTGATTGAACACAGATGTGTAATTAATTATGTCTTTTGTCGTCCTTTTAGGTCTAATTTTGAACTCCAATAGAAGACTTCCGTTTTTGTATGTATTCTTAGGTTATACAGGCCATTAATAAATGTTTAAACCATTAAAACAATAATGTGAATCATATTTCTAAATGAGGTAAGGATACATTTAAGTTCACCAAACTTTCATATTTAACATATAGGAATTTGTATATTTTTTTGTCGAATTTCTTTCCGTGTTTTAAGTTAATTGTATAACTTTTTATTCAATGTCTATCTACATGATCTTTGCTATTTTTCTTGTTAAGTAAGATTATAATTTAGATCTCATATTATAGAGAATAAAAAAGAATATTTTCCAAGTATGTAATTGTAAAGAAAATAAACCATTCCTGTTGGTAATCACTGATCACATATCAGTTACTTCCTTCTATATCAAATACCTTCATTTTATTACGTATAACGTATTGGATCCAATTGAAACGAGTAAATATATTAATCTATCTAAGTTCTAAAACTACATAACTCTTTTAAAAGCGTTTTATGTGATCCAAATAGCAATCGAGAATTCTTGTTACATATTATTTTAGCAGTTTTGATTAGTTTTATTTATTCAAAAACCTCTAATGCTAACCACTAAACTATCGAGATACCAAAATGTAGTAATAGCGAAAAGTCCCATATGAACCGGTACCGGTCGCAAGGCTACGCAGCCGTCACACACGATATCAGCTCAATCAATCTTTGTAAGTATATAACGACAGCATAAAATAAGAAGAAAAATATTAATTTAGGCAATTATCAGAAATTATTTTAGATTTAATAAAGTAATATCACTATGCAAAAGTTACGTAAGTAGCGAGTTATATAAATAAAGATGAGTTTGTTCGAATGCTTATCTTAGGAACTACCGGTTCAAATAAAAGTATATTTTTTTTATAAGATGATATACTGGATATATATAATAAAAAACTACCTATACCTCCTAAGATACTATTACGTAAAATTAATTCCTCGTCTTTTGCAATAATATAATAATCGTTTCTCATAAAACGAATCTTATTAATATAGAGGATATTAATTATTCTGACGGTACACATTTCGAGATATTGAATGTGTGTCGCTGGGTGCGGCGTGTTGCGTATAAGCTCCATGTGCTGACCCTACTACCTGTTTACTAAAAGCTTGAAAGCCTATATGAGGTATTAAGGTAGCTCATTAGTTGAATCCGAGGTCATGGGTTCGTATTTCATTATTCCTAGGAAACAATCGAGGACTAAAGTACATGTTTATAATAGATCTTTCGGAAATTACTAGAAATCTCGGTCACTTATTATAAGGATTAGGTTGTACAACTTGTTCTTTTTTTTATATTAACTGCTACCATAAGTTTGAACTGTTGTAATTACTTGAAACTTTTCAATAAGCGTATGTTACGCAAACTTAGAATTCGGAGATACTCATACACATTTTTGAAAATGGTTAATATACATCTCTTGTAGAAATATAACCTTTTGAAATCAGTGATATTTTTGTATTTTTATGTCATCCGTTTTACATTAAAATACTTCATACATATTACAACCATATTGTGGGCAAAAACTATTGGCGTATTATAGGTTTATAAAGGGAATTTTAATTAGTAAATTAAGTCACCTGGGGTGGGCTTCAACCACCTAGCCCCTGCTTATCGAAACCCAAACTTTTACGAATAAATAAAAGTAATCATAAGCTCCACTAAACTGAGCGAGTTCGTTAGCTTAAGAAATACTTAATATAACTTCAAGCTAAAGATATAAATTATACATTAAGTGTAAATAATTAATGTTTTGATGTCGCTGTGTCGTGATGTTTTAAGATGAGCAAGGTTGTTTGGGTCGAGCCTGTGTGACTCACATCATACAATATATTACAATATAATAGAAACACGGACCCAGCGATAGTTCGATAACGCAAGCAAAATGTATATTTTTGCTCTAACTCACTGACATCGTCAGTCACGTCGATACAAATGGGTTATGACTATATTTGATACAACAATATTTTTTTCAAGAAATTGATGAGTAGCCTGACAAATAATCAGGCCCGTTGCAGTTTAGCCACTTCTACTCCGATTGATTGTCATTGTTTTCAATATATCTTGTATAACTATTAATCAATCAGCTGACGCACCCGTGATAGAGGTTGGCACTGTAGAAAAAATATAATATGCCAGCTAAAAAAAACATATAAAAATTAAATAGTTTATATATAAGAATTTTTCCATAAACGATTTATCACATACGCCCGCGGGCTACAGCCGAGGTCGCTACAAGTGCCTCGTTTCGACCTCAGGATCAGGTGACCTCTCAGTAACTTTTTCATTATTGACAAGCAATAGCCAATTTTATCTTTAGCTCTTAGAGTTTATTGCTAATTTATATATAAAATATTTAGGGAAACAAAGAATTATGTCGGAAATCTATGATGTTAGTTGTAAGAGTTACTTGATAATTTTCCCAAACATTCTGCCTACCAAACTGAACTATTGTATCGGAATCGTAACTAAAACCTACGGTTTACGATATGTGTACTAACAGCTAACCTAAAGATGGACTTATAGTATTATTTTACTTTTCCTGTATAAAATTTTACCTCTCGTTGCTATTGTAGTACTGTAATACTAAGCGTTATCTTGTTCGAGCTTTTAATTTTATTTCTTAATTTAACTCTTTCAGTCCACATTGCAGTACATTAATGCGATTACTTTAACACTTGGTTGTGCAGCCTTATGAACAATTAACTAGTTGTAAAAAACGAACCAGTCCTGTCACATTAACTCATATAACCTTACATGTGAGCCTGCTACACTTGACCTACATAATATGAGTGCTTTCTGTATTATAGAAAATTAGTAGTATAATGCCCACGAATACAGTATCTTATTGGATGTTTGAACGACGTTTATATCGAAGAATTCTTATCTACTTATAGATAAAGTTCTCCGTTTTAACCATAGTCTTAAGATTTACCGATTTTATATAAAATAAGCGTACGTAAAATGGGCCATTTTTTCGTGTATGTATGTAGTTTACAGGGAATATACGTCCGGGAGGCTCGTGTGTTGTAAAGAGATACCGTCGCCCATATACACTTGACCGTTAAATAAAGCTCTAAAATCAATCTTCTGTTGAATACATCAAAGTTTAATTGGGTCGGAAATATATAGTTTGATTCTTTATAGGACCAAAATTCTTAAATGTCAAAAATACGTCTTGGTGAAGGGTAGAATCTGTCCGCCTTAATGGCTCAAATAAGTTTTACTTCGATTCATAATTTTGACTTCCTAAAAATAAATTGTTTTGCTAATACTAAGTAATATGATCAGTTTCTGGCGCAAATGACTAATTAGCACTTGATAAACTTATTTTAAGACCAATCTATGTAATTCATAAATGCCGTTTCTAATAAAAGCCTATTGAATTAATATAATATTTTTTTAATATCAATAAATCGATCTCAGGTGTTCAGATACATTAATAGCTATAATCATTTCCTAATAAATCTTATTTACCCTTGAACTTTTAGAATTAAGAAGCCGTGAATAATATGTATTTATACTAGTACGAAAGTGACCACAATTATGTTTCAACTAATATAATAATAATAACTACATTATTTTTTTTTCAGTTTGGGTGAGAAAGATTTCGCTTATTAACTATATGCGACTAAGAACTGATGAACTTAGATCCCTGTTACCTATTTACACCTGGCAACCATAACGTTGAGGATGATTGAAAGACTGGCAACTATTTTCTTCATATATTTACATCATTTCTTTTAAAATTACTGATTAGATTTATTATTAAAAAAACATATACATATGCTGGTAGTTACAATTTATACCAGCAAATTAATTGTACAAAATTGTTTTACAGGTAATTGCAGCACATTTTTTTGTAACTTAGATTATTATTCCTTTCAAAATTAATTTCACAAAAAAATAGATAAATGCAAAATCGAGCGGTGGAATCCCGTACTATAAGGCCACACGCCCGCTCGCGAACAGTTTACTACTTAGGTCTATAATATTTTTCTAAACTTATCATGCTATATACTATGTACAGAACATAATATTAGTTGGATAAACTATATGGGACTCAGATCATCATTTATTCTATACGCTTCGGGAAATAAAATGTTGCATCAAGCTCTATACTACAAATCAAAATAAGATTTAAAAAAAAAACTAGTGTCATGGTAATATTTCCTACACCTAGGTGAAGATGTTTAATCGTAATAAATTATTGTATTTGGTTTTTGCAAGAACTACTTATTAAAATATAGTTATGTAAATACATAATAAATAATAATAATAAATAAAAAATATCCGTTAAAAAAAGTTTAATTTAGAGGATAATATAATAACATACAAAATCTTATCGTATCTTGTAAAAGTTTAACATTATTAATATTACACTAGTTACATCATACGCAAATAGTTTGACGGTCAACAACCGCTACGATCGGTTTATACTTTCACTATACATTATTATTTTAATGTGTAGAGTGACATCTAGTGATGCATCAGACAATGTAAGCTGTGGTAAGTACTAGTAAGACAATTAAACAATTCTCTTCACCTAGTTTCATTTTAAATTATTTTCTGTAAATTCAAGTTAATAAGACACGTTTACATTTATTTACTTTAGTCAGGGAATATAACGTTTTTCAAAGATTATCCTAAATGGTTGTAAAAAACACAACGGTTATTTTATTGTTCTTTGTCAGTTTTATTTGTAGTTTTTCATTTTGATAAACTAATTGTTATTTATAGATCTCTGGATGTATAGAAGATTAATTTCATCATTTTCACGCAAGTCAGGATGGCCGAGCGGTCTAAGGCGCTGCGTTCAGGTCGCAGTCCACTTCTGTGGGCGTGGGTTCGAATCCCACTTCTGACAAAAAACGGTTTTGTTGTATTTTCCTAGATGGACAATTAAAATTTTTATTTTTGTGAGTTTGACGGTCTTAATTTTAGCTTTAAAGCTTAAAATTCGACATAATAATCGTATAATTCTCCTTAGTTAATATCTGTAGATACTTGTTATAATATGTTGTAGCCATGCTTGATATCAAGCATTTTATAGCCGTTTAAGAAACAAAGAGAAAAGAAAAGTTTCAGTTTTTCCAAGCCTGTCTTTGATATATTTAAAACCCCGCCATCTAGATATTACCGAAGTAAAGAGTACAATTGAAGCAGGCATACTAATTGTTAACTTACGCCGAATGCAAAAATTAAAATAACATGTATTCAAAATAACTTATCCTGTTCATTGTTTTGAACGTAGATACTTGCTGTTTGTTATCCAATTAGTTATCTGGAACAATAGTTCATACTTGTAGTTGACCGTTGAAACTATTCCTAGACTGTACAGATGTCACGTATGTATATCTATGGCCCATAAATTTCTCTTCTCTGTGCTCTTCTTACTTTACTGACTGATCAGTGATCAGTGATCACTTATTCACTGATACTTCGCTAGAGCCTAGAAGTAATAGTGTTCTGTGCTGACTGATGACAATATTTTGCCGTGATAACTCATAACTGATTGCATATAACCTTTAATTTGAAATAACCTTCAAAGTAATAACAATTTAAGTTTTGTAGAAATCGTGTAATTTTTAATATGACTACAATAACTGTAGCAAATGAACAAGATATAATCAAGAAGTTATCTTCTTACATAGAAAAAATTTCTAACGACGCTATTCACAATCGCGGAAAATTTTATATCGGTTTATCAGGTAAATTTACTAACTTTCAATATATAGATAATATACTTTGAAAACAGAACAGGCGGTATTCTTGTAAAAAATATATCTAAAATTTATTAAAGGCCTTGGTGGGGTGTCGGGGTGTAAAACGTATATACTTTTCTATTTCACTATTTCTTTCTCGAATTGGAACAATGATTAGCCGAGATTGCAACCCTGGTATTATAGGTAACTGAGCTATTTCTTAAATGATTATTATTAACATTGTTACCATATACTATAGGTGGATCCGTGGTTAAGTATTTATGCGAAGGACTACCTAAAGTTGATACAGACTGGTCTAAATGGGTGCTAGCATTCTGTGATGAAAGAATTGTGCCAGAAGATAGTGAGGATTCTACATTTGGCGTATATAGCAGACAACTAATACCAAAGACATTGCTGGATAAAAAACAATTCATTACTATTAAACAAGGAGTTAGTGGTAAGGTGTTACATTGAAATTTCTATTGTGAACAGAATAATTACCATTTGGTAAAAAAAAATTATACTTTCCTTAAACATAAATTTATTAAATTATGCTTTTATCACACACAATTTTTGACAAAAAGTATTATGTACCAACATCTGTAATTAAGGTATTTTCTAGCTAAAGAAGCCGCAAAGGATTATACTGAAAAGTTAACAGATGCATTTGGAGGGGATGAATTTAAATTTGATCTTCTACTACTTGGCATGGGCCCAGATGGTCACACATGTTCATTATTCCCTAACCATCCGTTATTGGAAGAAAGTAATCTGAAAGTTGCTGCAATAACAGATTCTCCAAAACCTCCTCCTGAAAGGATTACTTTAACTTACCCAATCATAAATAATGCTAGAAATTGCATATTTGCTGCTAGTGGATCTGGAAAAGCGGAAATGATCAAGGTATTAATATGTATCAAAAATTTATACACACTTGTTCTGTTTATTTCAAATATTTTTTAATTTGTAATATCAGGTACTTTGTACGAGCCAAGGCTGTACATTTTGCTCACTTAGGTTTTCTTAGTTTTATAAGCGTGATGTTTCTCTATATACGTGCCAAGGCTCATACATCATGCTCAGCTACAAACGTGAAGATTTCCATTGTATGTACGTGCTGTGGTTGTTCACTTGAATCACTTATAAGCAGGACGATTGCCTAAATCGTCGGAGTCACGCCCCGAGAGTATATCGGCGTCCTTTTTAACCTAGAAGAAGGCAACGGACGTCAATCTTCAACAGAGGGAGGCAGCTACAGCAGTAAGTCCTTTCCATTTGTTTTGAGCACTATTAATTCTGAGAATTATCTCATTCATTTCGAGCATAATTTTACTGAGAATGATTAGAAGCATTCATTGAGCATTTTAACAAGCATAATGGATAAGTTACTCCAAGTTTCGAAAACTGAAGAGTTGCTTCGCAAGCAAGAAGCTTATTTTAGGTCGTTGGATAGCATATTGGAACAATCTAAGGCATATTCGGCATACGAAAAAGATGAACTTGAGTATGTACTAGAAGGAATAAAATTACGATGGGATTTAATTTTTGAAACCCATATCCAATTAAATACTGTTCTTAATGGATCTGACTCGGAGTATCAGAATAAATATTACGAGCAGGAAGCTAAATATAGGTGCCAAAGGAGAGAGTTGAATCGCAAATTTCATGCTACCGACTGGCAGAAGAATTCTCTAGAAACGCTTATGGAATCACCGATACTTAGGGATTCACATAATTCAGAAAATTCATTATATGCCTTGCAAACAGCTAATAATCAAATCCGGAAAGATTTAATTAGAAAACAACGGTGGCCTACATCAAATTTTAGCGTCAGCAAAGATTCGCTGTCGACGCGTTTCGATAACCAAGGTCAAGGAAATACAAATAAAATAAAACGTTGTCAATTATGCAACTTGTCTAATCATGGCCTGTTTAATTGTCGATCATTGTTAGAAAAAGATTTTAATGAAAGGGTTGATACCATTTTAAGATTGCAGCTTTGCACAAATTGTTTGTTTAAGCATGACGTGGAAGATTGCTTCTCGCATAAAAGATGTAAGATTTGTTCCCAAAAACATAATACTATATTGCACCATACACTATTTAATTCAAATGTAAATTATTATTCCACGCAAAGAGAGCGATTATTTCAATATACATCGGATAAGGAAAACTATTCGTCTTCAGCAAAAGTGGAAGAAGGTTTAGAAGAAATTGAGAACGAGCACAGTGTATGTGCAGATATTTATCAAGGCATAGGAGTAGCCGAATTAGCAGAAAGCGTCGCGAAATCTGTAATTTCTGACAGAATGGAACGTCATAGCATAATTTCCGGAGTAGAAGAGACCCTGCATCAAAGTACAGGTCTAGCTACACTTCCCGGTTCTTCAATTCATAGTAAAAATACTTCTTATTCCAATGTGTATACTAAGAAGCAAACAGGTAGTAAATTACCTATGGATAATCACAGTATAAGTGCAGATATTTATCAAGGCGGAGGAGTTGCCGAATTAGCAGAAAGCGTAGTAAAATCTTTAATGTCAGACAGAATGGAGCATGATAGCATCATCTCCGGAGTAGGAGTGAACCTGCAACAAAGTACAGGTCAAGATACAATGACTGGTTCTTCAATTCATATTACAAATACGTTTAATTCCAATTTGTGTACGAAGAAGAACATTGATAGTAAATTATCTGTTGAATCTTTTAGCAAGCCGTCATTGCAATCCATAGAACAGCAAACGGAACTTGGTTGTACAGTAATCGGAGAAGATAAATCACATCACGATAACGCGGGTATCAAAAGCATCAAATGCTTGCAAGACAAGCAAGAAGCAGAAGATAAAGAAAGTTTGTCTCCATCCATGTCTTATAAGAAGAATAAAAACTTAAATCGCAGCTTAGCATTGTCTAAGCCTTTGTTAAAAGCACCGATTCAATTATATACGGGACCGGGAAACCATAGATCAGAGAGGGTTGCACGCAAATTTAATGTTTTGCCTATCAATAAAGGCAAGAAAAATAAGGAACAAGCTTTCGACAAAAAGCAGAAATTTGAAATAAGAAAGAAGAAAAAAGGAGTTAAGAAAAGAAAGGAATTTCCAGGAAGGTCAAAAAGAAAGGTTAGAATGAAAGGTGATATCTTTCGTAAAAGGGGAAGATTGCGCAACGTTATCGTTTCGCACTATAGCAGCCTCACAGATACAGGACTTCGTAAAAGTAATATACAACAAACTTATTCGATTATGCAATGCTATGAGTCAAATATGAGTAATCAGAGGAAAAGAAAGAAAAGCACCATATATAAAGTTATACTTAAAATTCCTTTAAGGATACAAAGCCGAGACTCGTATGTTCAGTTCCATTTATGAATAACATACATTGTCGAAAAATTACATTTAATATTGAGCGAAAGTTATATATATACATAAATCATTTTATAAAGTGAAAAACGCTACTAATATCGTAAACAATAAGTGGAATGCCAGTTCAGCAAAATATCATATGTTAGATAAGTTGATTGACCTACTGTGAAAGACGTCACATACCATGAATATGATATAGATATCAAATTACCGAGATACGGTTGCATTTTATAATAATTATATTTGACCTAGGTAATGGTTTATTCACCAAATCAGTATTGTACTTCTTATGCTCATGATAGTTCTCAGTATGTGCTCAAAACATTTAGTGGATAGGTATTACAATCATGTGAAGATCAGGAGACGTCACGGAGCAGTAGGTGTAACATCGGCAGAATCAGCAACCGGTTTCGTAGTGGCCTCAGGAGAAGCCACCCGGGACCGGGCTCCAGTATATCTTAGTGCTAGTGATAGTGCAGTGGAATTGTGTCAGAAGTGTTAATATATGTTTAAAGACTTTAGTGTTCTAGAGACTGTTAAGCATACAATGAATTCATCTTGTAAAGCACTTCATATTCATCTTGCACTTTTTGCCTGTGGGAGTATGTACGAGCCAAGGCTGTACATTTTGCTCACTTAGGTTTTCTTAGTTTTATAAGCGTGATGTTTCTCTATATACGTGCCAAGGCTCATACATCATGCTCAGCTACAAACGTGAAGATTTCCATTGTATGTACGTGCTGTGGTTGTTCACTTGAATCACTTATAAGCAGGACGATTGCCTAAATCGTCGGAGTCACGCCCCGAGAGTATAGCCGTCCGCAGGCACTCTCTTCTTCTGCATTTAACTAAGTCATGGGAGTTACACCCCGAGAGCATAGCCAGACGTCGGCACTCTCTTCAATTGTTTAATTATAATTTTATTATAATTCTATTATATCGCTCATATTCTATTGTTATACGGAAGTGGTGAATATAAGATAATCTACAAATCTTCTATTATTTCTACCAACTGATGACCCAGGAACCGTACATTTTGTTTCCACGGCGCCGGCACGGAATTTCCGGAGTAGCGGACGTCAATCGTTAATAAAGGGAGGCAAGTGAAATAAGTCCTGTCCCAACATTTATAAGGACCCAGAGTGGTCAACAGTATATCGGCGTCCTTTTGAACCTAGAAGAAGGCAGCGGACGTCAATCGTTAATAAAGGGAGGAAACAAAATGTACGGTTCCTGGGTCATCAGGTGGTAGAAATAATAGAAGATTTGTAGATTACCTTATATTCACCACTTCCGTATAACAATAGAATATGAGCGATATAATAGAATTATAATAAGATTATAATTAAACAATTGAAGAGAGTGCCGACGTCTGGCTATGCTCTCGGGGTGTAACTCCCATGACTTAGTAAATGCAGATGAAGAGAGTGCCTGCGGACGGCTATACTCTCGGGGCGTGACTCCCATGACTTAGTAAATGCAGATGAAGAGAGTGCCTGCGGACGGCTATACTCTCGGGGCGTGACTCCCATGACTTAGTAAATGCAGATGAAGAGAGTGCCTGCGGACGGCTATACTCTCGGGGCGTGACTCCCATGACTTAGTAAATGCAGATGAAGAGAGTGCCTGCGGACGGCTATACTCTCGGGGCGTGACTCCCATGACTTAGTAAAATGCAGATGAAGAGAGTGCCTGCGGACGGCTATACTCTCGGGGCGTGACTCCCATGACTTAGTAAAATGCAGATGAAGAGAGTGCCTGCGGACGGCTATACTCTCGGGGCGTGACTCAAACGATTTAGGAAATCGTCCTGCTTATAAGTGATTCAAGTATATAGCCACAGCACGTACATACAGTGGAAATCTTCACGTTTGTAGCTGAGCATGATGTATGAGCCTTGGCACGTATATAGAGAAACATCACGCTTATAAAACTAAGAAAACCTAAGTGAGCAAAATGTACAGCCTTGGCTCGTACATACTCCCACAGGCAAAAAGTGCAAGATGAATATGAAGTGCTTTACAAGATGAATTCATTGTATGCTTAACAGTCTCTAGAACACTAAAGTCTTTAAACATATATTAACACTTCTGACACAATTCCACTGCACTATCACTAGCACTAAGATATACTGGAGCCCGGTCCCGGGTGGCTTCTCCTGAGGCCACTGCGAAACCGGTTGCTGATTCTGCCGATGTTACTCCCGCTGACACCTACTGCTCCGTGACGTCTCCTGATCTTCATATGATTGTAATCTCCTATCCACTAATTGTCTTGAGCACATACTGAGAACTATCATGAACATAAAAAGTATAATACTGATTTGGTGAATAAATCATTACCTAGGTTAAATATAATTATTATAAAATGCAACCGTATCTCGGTAATTTGATATCTATATCATATTCATTGTATGTGACGTCTTCCACAGTAGGTCAATCAACTAGCTAACATATGATATTTTGCTGAACTGGCATTCCACTTATTGTTTACGATATTAGTATCGTTTTCCACTTTATAAAATGATTTATGTATATATAATATATAACTTTCGCTCAATATTAAATGAAATGTTTCGACAATGTATGTTATTCATAAATGGAACTGAACATACGAGTCTCGGCTTTGTATCCGTATGTATGTAAAGGAATTTTAAGTATAACTTTATATATGGTGCTTTTCTTTCTTTTCCTCTGATTACTCATATTTGACTCATAGCATTGCATAATCGAATAAGTTTGTTGTATATTCATTTTACCAAGGCCTGAATCTGTTAGCCTGCTATAATGCGAAACGATAACGTTACGCAATCTTCCCCTTTTACGAAACATATCACCTTTCATTCTAACCTTTCTTTTTGACCATTCTGGAAATTCCTTTCTTTTCTTAACTCCTTTTCTCTTCTTTCTTCTTCCAAATTTCTGCTTTTTGACGAAAGCTTGTTGCTTATATTTCTTGCCTTTATTGATAGGCAAAACATTAAATTTGCGTACAACCCTCTCTGCTCTATGGTTTCCCCGTCCCGTATACAATTCAATCGGTGCTTCTAACAAAAGCTTAGACAATACTAAGCTGCGATTTAAGTTTTTATTCTTTTGAGAACACACGAACTGAGACAAACTTTCTTTTTCTTCTGGTTCTTGCTTGTTTTGTAAGCAGTTCATGCTTTCAATATCCACGTTATCGTGATGTGATTTATCTTCTCCGATTACTGTACAACCAAGTTCCGTTTGCTTTTTCTTCTGGGTTCAAAAGGACGCCGATATACTGTTGACCACTCTGGGTCCTTATAAATGTTGGGACAGGACTTATTTCACTTGCCTCCCTTTAATAACGATTGACGTCCGTTGCCTTCTTCTAGGTTCAAAAGGACGCCGATATACTGTTGACCACTCTGGGTCCTTATAAATGTTGGGACAGGACTTATTTCACTTGCCTCCCTTTAATAACGATTGACGTCCGTTGCCTTCTTGGTTCAAAAGGACGTCGATATACTGATGATCCCTCTGGATACTTAACACGTTGCTCTCCTCTTTTCTATTGATGCGGATGATGGTGTTCTACTTGCTTGATGACTCCACAAACCAGCAGTGGGATGTTTTTCCACGGCGCCGATCTTCAGGAAAACGGAGAAGAACGCGAACGCGATCAACTGTACGCGAAAGACCCGCTATTCCCGGATAGCTCGAAGGACCAAAATGTACGGTTCCTGGGTCATCAGGTGGTAGAAATAATAGAAGATTTGTAGATTACCTTATATTCACCACTTCCGTATAACAATAGAATATGAGCGATATAATAGAATTATAATAAGATTATAATTAAACAATTGAAGAGAGTGCCGACGTCTGGCTATGCTCTCGGGGTGTAACTCCCATGACTTAGTAAATGCAGATGAAGAGAGTGCCTGCGGACGGCTATACTCTCGGGGCGTGACTCCCATGACTTAGTAAATGCAGATGAAGAGAGTGCCTGCGGACGGCTATACTCTCGGGGCGTGACTCCCATGACTTAGTAAATGCAGATGAAGAGAGTGCCTGCGGACGGCTATACTCTCGGGGCGTGACTCCCATGACTTAGTAAAATGCAGATGAAGAGAGTGCCTGCGGACGGCTATACTCTCGGGGCGTGACTCCCATGACTTAGTAAAATGCAGATGAAGAGAGTGCCTGCGGACGGCTATACTCTCGGGGCGTGACTCAAACGATTTAGGAAATCGTCCTGCTTATAAGTGATTCAAGTATATAGCCACAGCACGTACATACAGTGGAAATCTTATGGAATTTTTATTAAAATTTCTATTCTTGTTTTTAGAAAATTCTTAAAGATAAAGATGACTTACCTGCTGCAAGAGTAAAACCAATCCATGGTTCTGTATACTGGATAGTTGACGCTGCAGCCGCAAAATATTTATAACTATGAAAGATTTATAATTTTTTTAAATTTTGGAATTACAATATTAAAATTTGAAATCAAAATATGTAGAAAATGGACCTATATTCTCAAGTCTGAATATGACCTGATAGGACTTTAATTAAGGGAACTTTTTGTTAACTGAAGGGACCAACTAGTATATATTCATAGGGACATTTTGCATTGAATTTATAAATAACATGTATGGATAATAGCATAATTTTTTTACATTACTTTAATATAAATCTAAATATGTGATAATTGTGATGTATCGGGCTAAGTATAACTACGGAAATGTTTTAAGCACAATAATGTTAAGGGATATATTTTTTATTAAATTTGTTGCATTAATTACTAAGTTTTATTTAAATTCATACTAACTGACAAATATGCCAATCAGTTTTGGTTATTACCACTTAAGAACCTATTTCGTAATAGAATCTCTTTTAACATATATTTAATTATATCCAAGCAAAAAAGTGAACCATTAAATCATTGAATGAAATTTTGCTATTATGGGTCTTAATAAAAGTGAGTGATGTTGTTCCAATATGTGTATTTCCCTCACACTCAAATGCCCACGAGATCAACAGCATTCTTCACAATAAAAAAGACCTCAACTATTTTACGGTAATGTTACATTACAATAATTAATCACCTACGACACTTTATTTTTTTAATACAATAATTATTATATGTAATTACAAAAAGTCTGTCAACTAAATACAAAATATTCGGCGCGCATAGCGCACCAAACTCTTACACATATACATATTTTATAGAGATAACATATACATAGCACTACCGTTAATTTATAAAACAAAATTGTAACCTATGGGAGCAGACTTAGCGTAAATGAGAATCGAGCCGTCGCGTCGCGTCGCAGTGCGTAACACCACGAAAATCAGAAATTAAACACTAAACCTAATCTAATCTCGCGTTTCAACGCTAATATAGGATAATAAACGCAACGCTCCGACGCTAATACACTAGGAATTTTTAACGAAAAAAAAAACAATTTTTAATTACATAGCTTTTTCATTCAATTTCCTTTCATATTTATTTTACAATATCAGTTATACAGTTTAATACACGAAGGCATCTGTTACGTTACAAATGGACCCACGCGACAACACTTGTATCACGCGTAAGCAGATATCGTGCAAACGAGCGGAACACCAAAACAGCATTCCCGAACAGACAATATCATACACACTGCGGCGTGTCGAATTAATCACAACATACAATTTACAACATGATGAAATAAAATTATTCTAAATACCACCGCGCGCTGATCTGTCCGCGAACGCATAAAAAAACAACTTAAAAACGCACAAGCGTAAAATATATAGAAAACAAGTAGTTTTACGAAGACTTGGCCAACAAAGCTAGATGAAAGACCTTTAGTTAAAACACTTGTAATAATTAAAATAACGCGGAATAAAATCGAAAAAAAAAGTGACATGTAAATGAGGCCGCGTGTTCGTAAAACACGTGTGTATTTGTGAGTACGCAAATGTTACGCGAACACAAGTGTAGCTGAACGCGTTGTGTCAATTGACTGAATGTATGGCTGGCGCCCTATGTACATGTGTCGAATGACCGTTGCTTAACGCCTGAAAACAAAGAGAACTCTATCAAAATATATAAATAATAAAAAATATAAAAGCAATATTTCCATTACATATCGTTAAAATAAAAGCGGTACAAATATATTGTATACCAAAATCAGTTTTTAATACCTAAACACGTCTACCTTAAAACGACAAGGTATACCAAAAAATTAATAGCGTATCAAAAATCGAAATAAAAGGTATAAAAATAAATCTTTAACTCAGAATTTCAGAAAAAAAATAACTAAACGAAGTTGTATACCTCATGGTCTAGTTGGGCGCCCAGTAGGATTGCGAGTATGTTGGCTTACTTCCGGCTGTTTTACCGCCCGCTGTGCGACCTCCAGCGCCGCTCTCCTATAAAAGACATTTATATATTCACATGGAGTCTTGAAGTACTCAGCACAAGGCTCGAGCCTTTTATATATTTATTGAGAACTGGCAGTAAATGTAAAATTAGAATCATTTAATTAATATTTCTTTTTTTATGACGTTCCTATGTGTACATTATGTTACCTATATGAATAAATGATTTTTGTTATTGTTGTTATAGAGGTACGTCTATGCGTAAATGCATTACTGTAAGTAGTACAGAGATGACATCAAATCTAATGATATCTCTGATAAATCCTGAAAAGTCTTACTATATTAACAGTTATCAAGAAAAAACTTTAATATATTTAACAAAAGCATTTAGAAACTTCGTAAGTATTTATAATTTTAAGAAGTTGTAGTCTAAATATATCAACACGGAACGAATGTTTTGTTTTTAAGAATTGGGTACCGGGGATATGGAATCGCTAATGCAGGAACAGTAGTAATGGATAGGATTATATTATGTAAGATTTGACGAAATTGATACAAAAACGTAACTTGTATAGTTTTGACTGCTTTTTAACATATTTTGAACCATATATACCCATATACCAAATCATTTAAATTCTTCTGAGAAAACATAACCATTATATATATACGATACATATACTACATGCACGAAAAGGCGGGTAACAAACAATTACGTAAATATAATACATACGTATACATAAAGCAACATGGGTGCAAACATTGTTATGACCAAAACGAAGATTGGAAACCAACTGATAATTTTTACTGACGTACATTGATGTCTTAGAAAAGTTGAAAACGTTAGTTTGACAAACCACAAAATGAATCACGTTTAAGCCATAACATGTATAACGCAAAACGTAACATCTGTAAATGAGATTTGTGTCAATAATGCATTTTTTAAGACATTTACATTCAGAAAGTTTAGCGTTATGTAAGGTGAGCCAACATAAACATATAATATAATAGATAACTTACCCGCCTAGTATGACTACTGTTCACCCGTACATCCATCTACAAACGAAAGCAAACGCTAACTTTTGTAAAATAAAAAGAAAAACTCTATTTCATGCAAATGTGTATGTGTGAGTCAAATGTTTTTAAAACCATAACACTAACAAAACCGCCACAGACAGATAATAATAACTTGATTTTAACTGTGTTATGTTTGTGTATGTCATGCAATGTTGGTAACATTCATGGGTTAGGTTATGTACGATGGCTCATGCATATGTATACAACAAAACTTATATTTGTCTTCCTAGTCCCGTGTATTATCTATGTACAACAATACCGTAAATATATTCAATACGTTATCTCCACTGCCTTTACCTAATTAATGTTAATGTTTGGTTAATGTAATGCTTAATTTATTTTACATTCCTGTATGTAGTCTGTCAAGGCTTGTATGTGTGCGTTACCTGATGTTGCGGATGGTGGTGTGGGTGGTGGTGCGGCGGCGCGATGTAGAGATGCGAGGCGGCGCCAAATGGCGGTGGCGTACCGCTGTGGAAGCCAGCCTTCTCGTATGTCTGAACATTGTAATACGGGTATAAATGTAGCTTTGTTTTTAAAAGTTGAAAAGCATTAATCTTTTACGAATTTCCGACGTAATTAATTACTCCGTAGTGTGTAATGGGTCCATCCCCAATCCATCCATCCGCAAATAAATTTAGCACGCAAAATCAACACATTTTTTTTCATTCTTGTATAATAAATTAATATTTATTTCAAAGTTTTCATAGAAATGTAGCAAATTAGTTAAGCAATTTTCTGCTATCACTTCAATTTTCAAAAGCAGTTACCACTCCTACCCTAAATCGTACTTATCATTGGTCTACCAGTTGATAGGTGATTCTTTGTTTTAGCTATCAGAGGTTATATCAAACGCAGTTATTGGGTATTCAATAATCGTAACCTGAATTATTGATGTTTAAATTATAGTATAATGAGCAACGACGCAAATTAAGTACCTATATTATGAGAATGAATGAAAACTCAAAACTTTTTTTAAATATTTTGTATATTATTTTTATAATTTTAATGTTAGAATAATAAATAACAATCGAGTACAATATTACTTTTAATTACTCTTATGTAGAAAACTCTGATAACCTAAATAAATAAAATGCTGTTGTAAGCAAGTGCTCATTCGTCACAATGAATATAAAAAAAATAGCAGTTAGTGGCTTATGGCACATAATCTATGCAACATATGCAGTGGAAGAAAGCTAAAACCATGCCAAAGTATTCATAGTTCAAGATTCTAATTTGCTTGCGAAATAATGATATGAAATGATGTTTAAATACAATGGGGCCGTGTTGGCCGGCGACTCTCATCCCCGAGGTTGTAGGTTCGATTCCGAGCTGCGCCAATTATTTTTGTCTATGCGACCATTTATAACTTGGTGGTGGATAAAACATCATGAACCGGCATGTCTCAAAAAAAATTGACGCCATGACGTGTCAAACAGAAATAAAAATGATCCAAGTAACAGATACAAACCCAAGATTACCGGATTATTAAGTAATAAGTAAATTATTAGCGGGAAGTTTTTAAAAGTGATCAGCATATTTTGCAAATGGTTATATAATTTAAATATACTCACATTGACCTTGTTCAGAGTGACATGCGCCTTGCCATACATCGCGTTAGTTAAATCGGCGCTGGCACCTGCCGCTGTCTTGTTGGCGTTGCCTGTGTATGGACCGCCTGCAAGGCGAATACAGTTGAAGAATAACTAGCAAATGTTTATAAGCCACGAGATATCTCATCAAATATAAGACTAGTGCTTTATTTTATCTAGTCTCATAAATTGGAATTACAATGAATAGCATAGTTGTTATCTATGGCTAACTAGAAATTTGTATTATTACCATAGATAACAGAACTGGCTAATTTTCTTATGTTAGTCATAAGAAAATTAGATAAAATAAATGCAGAAATAAGAGCTAGAACAGGTGTGACAGACATTCTCACTAAGATTGACCAAATGAAATGGACGGCTCATATGCTACGAAGCTCCCATATCACTCGCCGTTAAACCACTTTTAATCTGGAGCACTGCACTTAATAAAATGGATACATTCACTCACAAATAAAATATTGTATAGACTCAATGTTCAGACTCGTATTGAAATTGAAAAATGTGTCCGGCCAAAAAGGTTTGCTATTTCTGACATGTCAAAAAATTAGAGCTGTCAGAATTATACGATATTAAAAATCAGAGTATAAATTACTATAAATGTATACCTGGTTTGTAGGTGTCCTGCGCATCGTAGGGCGGCTGTTGCTGTTGCGAGTAAGCTGACACTTTGCCGCCCGTGGACACGCCCACGCCACCCACACCGCCCACTCCTCCTACGCCACCCACATTTGATCCACCACCATACTGCAAAAGTTTTTGTTCACCAAGTTATTAGGCCGCTTACGTAGCTTAGGCTTACCGTACGTGTATAATTATAACTTCCTGTGGTTTTAAATTCGGTTAAACATAAAAATAGTGGCAGGTACAATTGCGTTAGTAGAATTGCTCGTAAGTGAAGTTACTTAAAACTTAAATCTTTATAAATTATTAATCTGCAATAATTATAGAGTTGTCAAAACATTTATGAGCCATGTCGCAAATTTGATTACACCATTTCGTATAAGAATATTGGAGAACAAATTCAAGCGTGTTCTAGAATTTATAACAACATAATTGATGTTTTTGGTATTTTGCTAAAATTAGGATTATTTTAAATGTACTTACAGTTGGGTAGACTCCGTACTGATAAGTTGTAGGTGGAGGCTGATAGAAGTATGCGTAACCTGGCGGTAACGCCGCTGGAACCTAATGTTTATACATAAATAAATTTTAATAGAGATAAAATATAAAAGACATTATGTTTTTTAGCATTTTTTTGCAACATATAGTAAATAACTAAGTTCACAAATCAAATTCGAAATAATATTTTAATAATTATCCAAGTCATTAAACTATTTATAACTTCTAAAATCCGAGTCAATTAACACCACGATCATCCATATAAGAAGACGGAAAAGCTAAACTTGTATTCATAAAAATCCTTTGGATTTTTGAAGTTGGTTTTAATTGCTCATATTGTAGTCAAATAATGACATAATATCCGTAAGCTTTGTTAAGACATAGTTACAGTATTCAAAAAATTTCTTTACCTGTTGTGGCGAGGCAGCATCAGTTCTTGGGAATCTTTCGGCAGCGCCTAGACCAAAAGTACTGCCATCCCGACCGCCATAACCGACTTCGTAGTATCCACCCTGCGATACAATAGCTATGGTTAGGGTATTATATTCTTATAAAATATAGTATATTTTACCGTTATACATTTTTTTCTATTATTTTGTCTCTAATATAGTCCAACAATTACTGTTTCATTCAAATAATATATTATTTACAGAAATAAATAAGTTTAATTACATCTCATTCTCTATATTAAATTTTCGTGGGTTATAAAAAGAACATGTTAACAAAAAGAGATAACGACAATTATTGTTATGAGTGATTAAATATCACGTTGGTCTGCCATTCTGTATTTTTAAATAAACACCATGTATAAAACTTACCATATGATGTGGCAGCGTGCCCCGGCATAGTTGTTCGTCGTAATAGGCACCCCCGTATAAGGCTCCGCCCGCGTAGCCAGCGCCTGCACCTGCCCCCGCACTGCTGCCTGATGTCGACGACACGCCACTGTTCACTGCTGCACTTGCTACAAATTATTTATTTTTTAATACAGACTCACGAACTAAATAAGTAATGAATTCATTTATTAAACATATTTTAGAGACTAACAAAAAAACATTGAAGTTTCAGAAAAAAAAAAAAAAACACGTGTTTGTAAAATACGACATACAATGTTGCCTTCGAGATTTTGATTTTTTTTTTATTTGCTACTTATAAACGGTACAATAAACTAATATGAGTCAGAATTACTCCACTAAGCTACTAAAAAGGAATTTTTATAGCGGGAGTATGTTATGCATACTCGCCACGCCCCTAGTTATGTGGGATTTAATTACTAAAGGTGTACCTGTTCCTATTGATAAAATGTATCCTAAAAAAACAAGCACTTCAAAATGGAAAAGAGAATTTTTCTTACCCGTAGTTGTCACAACTTTGGCAGTGGACGTCTGTTGCGTCGTTGACGCGTTCGTTAAACTGTTACTTGACGCAACTGAGTTGTCGTACTGCAAGTAAATAATAAAGTTGTAGAAATAATTCTACATTTAAGACCCGTTTAATTCAATTTTATATTTAAGCACAGCAGATATAATTTTATAAGTCGATATTATAGTAACAATTGAAATCGAATCAATATGACTTTTGTTTTCTTTAACTAACGCATTACTTAAATATGAGTATTATTTTTAATTTCTTTATTGAAGTAATAAAACGTTGCATATATAGAAGAAAAGCCAATTGAATTATTAGGATATTCACACCAAGACTTCACAAAACGTCGTCTATCGTACCTGTGTTTGTTCCTTATGTTTGGCCGGCAATTGCGAAGGTTGGTAAGGCGTATAAGGCGCCGCAGTGTATAGAGCACTTCCACCATACACTCCCGCAGATGAGGACGTTTGCTGAAATAAGGACAGATTATAATTTAAAGATCTGACAGTTACAACAAACTTGGTAAACCTAGCAGTACAACTATGATAAAGGATTGACAAACTAAAATTATATAATATAGATATATATGTACATATATTATAGTGATCAATAAGAAAACAAACTCTTTCTAAAAGATATACCCTACTATACATAGTAGTTTCAAAGAAATCATTTCTCTATGAAAAATCGATAACTAATATTCTCCCAAGCAGTTAATTAAATTGTGGGCGAAAATGGTCAATAAATGAGCTACTATTATTATTAACTGGGTAGTTTGTAGATGAACCTTGTACCTGATAAGAGTTCATTATTGGTTGGTAAGTAGTAAGGGTGACACTAGACGGGTATGGGGCGGGGTTGATAGGCGCCGCATGAGACGCTCCCACGCCCGCCGCAACGCCCGCCACGCCAGCGCCTGCTACCGCTCCCGCTAGAGATCCTGAGCTTGAGTTTACCTAAAAGAAAAGAAAAGTATAAAAAAAATATATCTTTATGACACAGCTTACTTTTCTTTATAATACACAAGATACAAATGGATAAGACAAGCTGAAATAAATGCAAGGCTTAATAATAAGTTATCGACCGGTTTTTATATTAAAACCAAAGGTAGTAGTTGTACATGTTGTAGACTTTTCTAACAGTATATAGACAGTAGCCTTTTATATTTTATTTCAAAACATATTTGTAAATCCCAATAACCTGTTACTAATTAAAAAATGGTAAAATAATTATAATCGTTTTTAAATTAAAGTAAACAAATCCCATCCCACCTATAGTTGACCTTATTATTATATACTTATTTTATAAAGAATTTATTAATAAAAACTTTTAATATTTTAGAGCTTAGAATCATATAATACCTGTGGCGCATATAAAGCTGAACCATATAGGGGTGGATGATGCGATACACCGCCACTTGGATATACAGTTGCAGCTCCCGTCGCGGGCTGCGAAATAAGATACAACTACAGTCAAAACCATTTACCATGACATCGTCTAGATTCTAGAAGAACATATCGGTTATATTGACCTAAATCAAAGGTCCCGGCTGAATTCTATTGTATTAGGTTCTTAATAACAACGTCATCGGATGATACGACTGTCAATTATTACGAACAATAATAGGTACCTTCGATGTCGTTACAACAGATGACTGTATAACTATAAAATTTATGATTACGAAACTTAAACTTATAAGGGGGAGATTTGACCAGCAGCAGTCAATTAGCTAACACTATCATCATTTACCGTGTAAATTTGGTCTAAGTTAATTGAAATGAAAATAGCCCTGATCTACAATTAAAATAATATTACCGTTATTTTAATTACACACCCTGCATATTGAAAGTTTATTTTGTGTGGATATGTAATATTAGTTAAAACGGCTTTGTGTCCTTTACATTGACTATGTTCATTTACTGTAAGAATGTCTTATGTAGTGTAGTGGGTAGGATTTGTACCCTTATAAGACAATGAGAAGATAAAAACTTAACAAAAACTGCACAAATAAACAGAAAAAACCGTTGTTTCCATTACTATGAATCTGAATACATTCCATTAAAATGAATCAACAGCTAATGATGTCTTTATTAGCCCTTCGGTGAAACTCAAAAACCGGCATCGGCACTTTGTAACTCGAATAGCGATAGCGACAGCTGAAGTTTATGTATGGATTTTCCATAAAGATCTCTCAATTCTCGTAGTGCTGATACACACAATATAGATGACTTACACAGTACCGTGGGCACTAACTCCCACTGGAAGAATGAAGTTATCCTGACAATTCTAGTATCAACTAATTCTCATTCTATATGTATATATATATATATCATTATTATAAATTCAAATAATTTTCCAATTTCATACAGTATGCAACGTCTAGCCTCATTACCTTCGTTCGGTGGTTGTGATGCGCATAGTGCTGATGGTGGTGATGCATGGACTGCGCTGCGTTACTCGCACTTGTGTCCGCTACCACCGCCGCTGCTAGAGACGCTGACAGCTTTTCTATGGCTGGAATCCACACAAAATGTAAGACATCAGAATACTTTGATAACTTACAACAATATAGTTACACCACATGTCTAAAGATTTGTGTTGTGTAAATAAAGAAATAATTTGTAATTAAGACTGGGTCATTCAAAATTCTATCTTTTATTAACGCAAAATATATTATGAATTAAATTAAATATTGACACTAAAGTGTGATTAAAGGAAAATAAAAATATTTAGTTAAAATTAATTTTATGTTAAATATTTTTTGTTAATGTTTTTTCCTTGTAAAATCGGCAATATAAACATTACCGATTTAAAAAATACACCGAGATAAAAAAAATTAAACATAACAAGGAAAACATTACATTTATATCAACAATATATATAAAAGATTAACTTACATGTAGCATTGGATACGGCAGGTTCTGAAGAGGTCGGCTGACTTATGTTTGTAGAATCCACAGCATTTAGACTTTCATTTAACTGAAATAATATTGTATCTATAGTGTAAATGTTAAAGATTTAAACATACCAAAAAAAGTATTTACTTTTTGAGAGTATTTACTCTCAAAATGGGCTTTCAGAAGATTTCGAAATCTGAACGTACAACAATAAATTTAATATTTTGCTATTCACGCAAAGCCGGTTTTAAATACCATTCATAAAATTTAACTATTCGAATTTCACTAAAACCTACCCGATGTCACGGTCTAAAAGATAACGCGCATAAATAAAACTAAGGTAAAGATTAGCAAAACTTTAAAGCCATATCTCACCATAGCATTAGAATTGGGATATGTGGTTGTAGACGCCTCAGAAACCGTGTCATGACTAGTCGCGACCGGCTGCTCCGCTTGTGACGTCACCTGCGAGGCGTACTATCATACATTATTGTAACATAGATACAACAGTATATATAAAAATATTTATATACAATATAATTTATTATTTTGTTCTACCTAATTTTTAAGTTTATATGTTTTGCGTTATCGTCAGCTATAATACCGATTTAAGTGTTTGAGTGGCATTAAGAAATTTACTATGTCTAATTTTTATATGTATTTTAGTTATTTTATAGGGTCTTGTAACATCTGGAGATAACCATAACTTAAACAGAAAATTTGTAGATGGAATAATTGAAGGTAGTAAAAATTTCCGCGAATCACATTACGATATAAAACTTAAGTTATTAAAATCGAGTAAGCTTCTAAAATGTGTGTGGTCAAAAGAAAAACGAAATCAAAGTTTAAGTGTCCAATAATTGAATCATTCCGATATTTTTTAGATCATTTTTATCGTCACGTTATAGACTAAAACACACTGACACTCTTGTTGTAACCGAAAAAGGTAAATAAACATGGTTAAATATCTACCTGCTTGGATCTCTGTTGCACCGGCGTATGGGGCTGTTGCACAGGCGGTGCGTTCATGGACTGTACGCTGGGTTGTGTGGGCGGCGTGGGCTGTGGCGGTGTGTGTGCCGTGGGCGCCTGTTGCACCTGAGCGACCTGCTGGCCCACTTGCGACTGAGGCGTGTGTTGGGGTGTGTCCAGGGTGTCAGGTTCCAGAGCACCAAATTGTACATCGAGGAATATACCGCTACCACTTTCGCCACCTCCTGGCATTTCTACCGCTGATGATGGTATCTATAAGATTTATAATTATTTTATGGCTTTGCAAGCTATAAGAATGATAGGATTCAATAGTAATTGAAACATTTAAAAGATGTTTCAAAAAGGTAAACGTAGCCTTTTTGGAAGATGTGATTGCGTATATGTATTATATTACGTCAACAAAAAAAAATCTAGAGAAGAGGCGAACGGGAAAGAGATTCACCTGATGATAAGTGATACCGCCCCGCCCATGGACACTCTCAATGCCAAAGCCCTTTTCTCGAAAGAAGCTAAATCAAATCGTTCGTCGTTCGGAAATATTTAAGTGGTTGCTTGGTTCCACATAGTGGTGGTGCACACCAGAAACTGCTTTAAAAACAGCTCAACCGATCGAAGGCTTTCGCTATATCCAAACAAACCCTCTGCCCATATATCTGTAAGGTATACAAGACGCTGAATTACCAAGAACACAGCCGTACTTAGAATCGCTAATTAGCTGGTGACCTAAAATATTGGTATATATCATTTTTGAGAACAAGAAGGTTATAGCTATTGAGCTATCGTAGTAGAACGGATCCAATCTGTCGTCTTTTCTAGTGATAAATCCGGTATTGAAGCGGTCTTCAAGCACTTCAGGACAATTCCGAAAGAATACAGGTAGAGAAAAAAAGGCGCATTTGGATCGGAGCCAACTCAGGAACACAATACGCAGCACAATTAGGCCAAAAGCCTCGTTCGACTTATGAAATGTCCAAGGAAGATAGTGCTTTGCGGACAACCAGAATATGATGTACATATGTTATACATATAAAGTCAAGTTGGAAATCCTTCGCGGTGTGGGCCAGCGAGTCATCCTCCATGTTCACCGGTGGAATTGACGGCTTGACAAACATTCACTTGGACGGCTTTTGGCACCAGAAGGCTCGAGACCCCGGAAGAAGGCCGGCCAATCTCTTGCCAAATCTGGCAATGTGCTCAGATTTTGCCCGTCAGCAGGACTTATAAGCAGAGTTATATGCTTTTTTTAAGAAAATGGAGAGTTCCATGCCCTGCAGAACCACAGAATTGGTTCGGTCACGCAACGATCTGAAGAACCCAAAGGAGTGTCTGGATTTTTGGTCAAGCCCGGGGCACAAAGGCATGATCCAATTTGTACCCCGCAGAGGTAGATAGTAGCTAGGGAGGATTTTTGAGTTTAGAGACTCCAAAATTTTCCCAATGTAAACTGTATTTCACTGTCTTTAGATACGAAAGTTTATATACATATTAATTATACCTTAGAAGGCGGAGGCACCCTTGCTCTCTGCGGTTTCCTCTGACTGGCCATATCAGCCGATCCATACACACCGTAGTTGCTTGCGTACACACCTAAACATGTACAAACAAGATATACCGATCATCTAATAAGAAATGAACATAAATATTCCAACCCGGATAACCGCCTCAATATCCCACAATTTCTAAATAGCATCTATTCAATGACATTAGAAATTAATGATACTAATAAACTGTAATTTTGTTTTGTGGGGCTCAAATGTTTAAATCCCAGTCTTTGAAATAAAATATTTTTCAGCGTAATAAAACTATAGAGTTTCTACAAGAAAATCTGATTAAAGGCTAAAAAATCTTAATACTATATTTACACTTCTTTTTTTTTATAGAACAGGGCGCAAACGGGTACTTTATTATTTTTTCAATCTTTTCTTCTTTATTTACATTGCTTCATTTTAGGTTATTAATTACACATAATACATACTGTTTTCATGCCTCTGAGCCTGATGAGTGAGTTGCGATAAGTACTGCGACTGCGCCGCGCTCAAACTGCCAGACATTCCCATTGGCTGAAAAAAAAAATATTTCTAATTTCCTACTAATTGCAAGTACTCTATAAATTTGAATAACTCCGGGTACCTTAACACCGCTACTGAAAATGAAAATCGGCAATGCTGCTATGATTCTGAATAGGAATTTAATACAACATTTAATAAAATATTTTAAAGCTTTTCAGCATTGGGACTTTAAAGATTGATTAATAAAAGCAACGTAATTTAAAGCTTAGCCAGTTGGTAAAGTATAGAGATACTTTACCAAATGCCTAAACTTTAAATTACATCACTGTTTTTACAAGGCAAAGGCTAAAATGTTGCCACTTAACATAAAAGTCAAACATTCCTCTGTTAAAAAGATAATATCTATCGACTTTGGTAATACATTCCTTATGTTATCGTAATACTACAGAACTACAAGATATAACGTATAAGCTTCTTTTTTTTGGACCACAAAATTAGCACAAACACATGTCAAAAATATAAAAAACGGTGTCGTCCCTAAAACATGTGGACACGACCAGCGAAATCAGGTAGATACAATAAATACTGTTAATACAAAAACAACCATAAAATTAAAAATACAAATTATAAAGAATTAAACTATTCGAACCAAGAAAAGAAATTACCGGTATTGTGTTCTAATTCTACCCAAAGAGACCAGCGAACCATGAAAAATGTCATTCTTATGCACGTAGGAGTTATGAGTAATATATATTTTACCTGATGATGGTGGTAAGTATCGACCGGTTCTGCGGCAACAGGTGGCGCTTGTTGAACGTTCACGGGCCCACCCGTCGCTGGCACACCACCCGGGACGGACACCATTTGTTGCTGAAATTCATTTTAATTTAGTCCCGGGTCACACAACATGTTCCCATGTTGGAACAACACTAAATTGATATGGAATTCTGTGCCGTATAATCTAAATAAGTAGTTGTTGATACAGATGCAGACAAAATAAAAAAGATATAGATACAATAGAAGAAGAGGAAGGCTCTTGTCAGCAAAAGGCAGCAAAGCTCTCGAAAATAATGGTACCAAATAAGAAAACCTATATAACTCAATATTTTGCTTGACCTGTACTTTTAACAAAAAGGCGATATGCAGGCACACATTAACAATTTAAAAAAAAGTACCCATAACACTTTGTTTTTTTTTACGGTAAGTTCTCAACAAATTAGTTCGTAAGAGTCGTAAGATTTTAAAAAGACAATAAAATTCTCCTACTATGCAATACTTTTGCAAGGTTCCGTATATATAGACGTATATTTTATTTCTTTGAATATTTAACCGTAAAATAATTCACCTCAATTATATTGGAGTGATGTTGCTGGGTGTTATGATACGTGTATGTGGGTATATGGCCCTCTGTGGGACCATTTGATTCTGAGACCTCCCAATCCTCCTGCAAACAGAAGACTGGTAAGTAAAAGATTTTGTTACTTCTAATACAGAGAATTTTTATTTTTTTAATATTTTCTGCATTCAACCAAAATGTGTATTGCTCCCAACGATGGGCACTAAGTTAACTAAAAATTGTAAACTTTTTGCTTTTAGAGTTATTCAGAACTTATATACAATGCCACAAAACATGGACTATTTGTACTGTTGTTGCCAAACACTAAACTTGAAATGGTTCTTAAGTATTAAGAAATAGAACTTACATTAATTGTGACCTGCGCAGGCGCGCCGTTGCCGTCAGCTGCATTCTGTGCCAAGGAACTCGGAGTGAACACCTACGTACAGACACTACTCAGTACAGTCACATATAACCATAGACAGGAAATCGATTGAGCAAAGCAAATTGCCAATATGTTATTCAAATTTTAATTAGTAACTGCTTTGTTGCGCTGTTGATGTTTCTCTAAAAAGCACGCCTTTTCTGTCGTGTGTCCACTGACAGCAGTTATTTTTATAGGAAATTTACAACTAATATTAGAAATAAAAAGAAGCCCAACCCCAACAGGTAAATTGTAATTTATTAACTTTTTGCCAATGCTAATATTAGAAAGAGACAACAATCACAATTAGCTGTCTTCCTTTTCTAAGCTTTTGTTAAAATAATAACAATTATTTTAAATTTCGAATCTTTAATATCCTGTCGTATATTGTAAATTTGAAATGTAAAATAATTGTGATTATTGTATGTTACAGTTATGTAAAGATTGCTCAATCCATTCTCTGTCCATGCATATAACCGAATTGTCAGTGCCTATACAGGGTTAATTTGAATAAAAAGCTATAGCCATTTATGAAGCAAAGTTTCAACAAAGCACAATCAAATAAACCGTGTGACATTTAAATGTCAAAAAGAAGAATGTGTATTTTGTTAAAATTTCAGTTCTAATCGGCTTGCATAAACGAAAGAGAGTGAAAATGTAAGACGAATTCAAGACGCCATTTGTTTGACATCACATCACATTTAGTTCAATTAAAAACGTTAACAGAGACAAAGAAAGCACCATTGATTTATCGTTTTACAATCCCACTCTCAAAAATTTTCGGCTAAATTATCGATTCACACCCGTAACAACGTTAAATTAGTAGTACATACCAAACTTAAAGATAATTAATTTTTTATAATTTCTAGTAAATTTTCATATGATTATTAATATATTATTAAAATATGTTTTTTAACTTTATATTTTAGACATAACTTCATCATCATCCTAATTTACTGACCTTTGTATCTGATAGAGAGCCAGACCATTCTTCGTTGTCCCAGTCTTCTGTTGTCGGGAACGAATCACCCATGTTGCCACCTGAAAGTATTTAACATAATATTATTCTCAATTGGATGAAGAATATAACATGAAAATGTAATTTAAACATCAACATTTTTTATATCTATATTCTTTTCACCAAATGTAGTGACAAAATCATATTTCCTGTTAAGCATTGCTTTTATACTTTACCATTATCACCGTTGTTCCAGGAATTCTCCCCCCTGTCTCTTCCACCCCTTCCTCCTCCGCGTCTGCCCCCTCTTCCCCCTCGGCCTCCCCGAGCCACTCCCCGCCCGCGACCAGAGCCCCGTCCGCGAATGCCTTCGCCTTCACCGCGACCTGTCGTGATCATTTTTATTTTATTATCATTATGAGTGATGCCTTAACCTGCATAATTTGTACTGATATTGCACATGAAAACTTTGCGGCGTAAGTATCATACTTTATTAAAGTAACATCTAATATATTAATCTATATCAATTTAGTTCTGGAATTCTAAAAAATATAAAAACATTTATGAATTTTAAAATCAGACTTTTTTTTTATAATAGTAATATAAATAGTATACTCACGTGGTCTAGGCCCGGAGCGGCCCCTTGGATCCCTGGAATCGCGGGGTTCGCGTCCTTCCTTCACAACTTCCACTTCACCGTTGCCGGCTGGGGCTGGTGGCTTTTTCTTCTTCTTCTCATTAGTCTGCCATTCACTCTGTAGCCGCAATTATAAGAAACAACTTCAAATTTGAAAAGTGCTAAATAGGTAGGTAGTATAAGGCAGGTTCCTCAGAGGTATGTCTAATTATCTACCTAGATTTTTTTATAGCAAGCTTCAGTAAGTAATTGTGATGCCTGCTGGGGTGATAATATCTAGTCAAACTTTAACCATTTTTACCTGTATCCTGGGACTCTCTTCTAACAGCAAGTTACAGGCGGCATCCATATCGTTATCAGTGTCGTGCAGAGCGGAACACACCTCTTCTTCAGATTTGCATGTCATCTCCATCAGCTCTGTCACCTGCAATGGGAAAAATTTGCAGTTCCAACTTTTGTAAAATAAAAAAAAATTAATTAGGATAGAAAACTAATTTAATAAGAATTTATTTATACATGGATCAATGTTACTCATACATTACATAACTTGATAACCATAATTTGACTCTTATATAAGGCTGTTATATCATTTAAAAAAATCTGGTTTTGTATATGTAGAAACTTAAAAACTATGTAACTTTATTATAAGTTTTTGCTAAAAATTCATAATAATTTTACAATATGTAGCGTACAATTTCTGGTGTTACATTGGATTTGTAAACCAAAGTTCGCACTGAAACTAATTGAAGCTAATCCACTCATTTCAGCATTAGATAAAACATAAGTGAAAATATACTAATCATAGTCATTCCATATTGATAGTGAGTATTGATTTTCCACTTCAATGTACTGCACTATGACATCCAGTTGTAACATGTCAAGGGCAGATATAAACTAAATTGTATATTGTTATCTTTCTTATAAAAAAAAAACAGGTATTAATAAAGAAAAGGCATCTAAGGCAAAAGTGGTTGTTGCTTTTCTCCTATGGCCTATTTGCAGCATCATATTGTAAGGTAATCAGAAAGATTCCAAGTAATCGCTCCAGAGGATTTCAATTATTAGTGGTGCATAAAGTATTGTGTTGTTTAAAATACATGACAATTGTTTCCTTAAACTATAAAATCTATATCTGTGGCTTACCATTCTGCGAACATCAGCTTCCTCGCCTTTACGGTCAATTATGTTTGCAAGACGGAGTTGTTCTGAGGTTGCCTGTAATTTAAACATACTTAATTATAGAATTACGCTAAAGCCTGTTTGATGTTGATGGTCACTTTAAACTAAGAAACATTTTGGTAAAGTTCATGATTAATCAATTCTAAACATAATCAAGTGTTATTACAAAGGCAAATCACAAAAAAATATGTCTTGTAATGTTGTGGGTAACCAACACAGTAGTTGTAACAAATATTTCTTTCGGACTGTCAAATACAATAAAATACACTTATCACAAGCATATAATTTTATTTTACTTAAGAAAGTACCATTGATGTGAAATGAAATATTAATATTACTATATTGTTTACTTACATAAATAAAAGAAAATACTTAAGACTGACCTGTGGCTTTGCCTTTTCTTTTGGCTGTTGCTTATCTGATGGCTTCCCTTTTTCCTGTTGCTTTCCCTCCTTGCCCTTTGCACCACCCTTGGTGGCGCGCGCACCCAAACTCATTATGACCTATCTTATATATACAGCCTCTATTTACAAGCAGCTGAAACAAATTTAAAAGTGAAATAATTTTAATTGTATATTTATATAAATTTTTAACACGAAAGTTCTAAGAAACAGTGAGTCATAAAAGATAAATGCAGAATGTGTACTAAGAAACAGTTTACAAAGCAAAATGTTATTGCATTAGAAAAGTAGGTTGAATGTATACAGCTCTGATTCTGGTGTCATATTACCTTACTTTAGCATAATATAAATTATGCATGCATACAGGGAGATTGTACTCTTAAACTGCATCATAATATAGTAAGACTGATCATTGTATTGTTCTTCATCCAAAAGAATGCATTGTATGCAAGAAGGCTGTCTACATCCAAAATCAGCCATACCTTATAGACATATTACTAATATTCTATAAATGTATCAATTCATGGACCTTCAGTAAAATATCTAATTTTAATTAGTGAATTCAGAGACCACTCTACTGTAAAAATAGGCCTATTCATAATAAGCTAGCAATGACTATTTTATCAATATCTTAATTCAATATCTAAATTATAATATAGTGGTTTCCAAATGTTATTACTTTTTTTAATTATAAAAGATAGTATTCAGAAAATGAATAATCTATTTTAAACCATAATATTTGCACAATAATTAGTGATACTTTTGTTTACCTATAATGGAAACAATTAAGATACTGTAATGTAAAAAGTCAATAAACTGTAAATTATACAGTTGATATTGTTAGTTACTACATAAAATAGGAAATAGATAAAATAATTATTACTAGACGCGCAAATTTAAAAACCAAGCTTGATTGGTAAACAAACATTTGAGTAAAATACAAAAGGTGATATGTATGCACTATCTCCGGTTGATAACCAGATTTATGATATCATTATGTTTTGATATAATTCTAAAAGGCCTGTTTTAATAGAATTTGAGAAACTGCACAATGAATCATTGAAAACTATTGGGCAACGAGCCGACACCAATTAAAAACTCGGAAGATTACAAGGGAATAGCATTTTGATTTATGCAAACGAAAAGTTCTCACGTAAAGCGAAAGCAAACGTCATCAATTTCAAAGACATTGAACCAAGACGAAATATAATAGGCGGCACATGTGGGGGACGCCATTCCTGAAGCACCTTTCTTGGTATCAAAATGACAGTCTTTGTTGAGGAAATATCCTTGTTCGCCACAACTCACAAATAACTAATAATCACATCATTACACTTCTAATGCTTTGCTATATATTTTTACCTTTTGGGTAGCTATTTAATTGGATTATTACACGGTTTTCAATAAAATTTGCGAATTTCCATACCTGTGAAATGCGCTCTCAAACGCAAGCTGATCACGTGACTATGCTAGGGATGTACCTCGAATTTTTTTAATAATAGTTGTTCATTAGTTACGATTCAACGAATGGCCAGTGTTATTTGTTGATCAAAACCAAATATATCTAATTCAGGAACTATAGAAAAAAAAACAATTATGAAAAATAATGTTGAAGATGTAAAGATTTAAATGTACGTTTCTAGTAAACATTTAACATTTTTCAACCTTATTATAATAGTTTGAGGGTTATAAGTTATCGGTGTTAATGACTGACTGAACGTATTGATTAATTTTATTTATATGAAGATTTAATAATGGTAGCTGTTTTTAGTCAAAATAGGAAGATTCCATAGAAAAAATCATATAATAGTATTTTTCCTTTTCAGACATGTTTTGTTCTAAGGCTTTAAATACAGGGAAGTCCAAATCCAGGATGCGTTTCCAAAATGATACATACTCTTACACGAACACTGACTCCCGTGTGTTAAATTCTAATACATTTATATATACGGGAATCACTGCGTGAATTCTTGGTTGTTTTGTTTTATGTATATTAATTAATGTTTTTTGATCCATACACCCAGTCCTCAGACTTCCGCTTGATTGTTGACAGCTATGATGATAGTCATACTTGCAGGTTTTAATAAAAAAAATTAAAAATTCGAGTTGTATATGTTTGATTTGTGTAGCACTGAGGGCGACTCCCTTATAACGGTTCACTAATACGGGAGTTATAGTAAGTCTCCATTCCGAATCTTTACCTACAGCCTATGCAATGTGGTTGGCATAAGATATTCTGTTATCTGTAGTGTAATAATTCGATAAAATTTATGTTGTGTAATTTGTCGATATTATAGCACTATGCACAGAGTAGACTCAAGTAAAATTTGTAATTTTTCAAAACTTGATAACAAATTAATTTTTAAATATAAAATACTGTGTTAGTAATTATAAGAATTAAGAATTTATATTTTAATATACGGTTTTAATTCTTAACTGTAGGCGTAAGAATATTCTTATAAGGCCAATCAAATTGTATTTTATTTTTTATATAAAATTTTATGGCATCAGCTTTCCCATACTTTATCAATGTCGTTACTTGAAGACGTTTTTCTGCAAGATGAGGCAAACGAAGCCCAAGAATTAGAGAGAGTTATTGAAGGTGGTGATTATGAAGAGAGGGTTGTTTCCAACAGCGATGATAATAGTGAGAAAGAAGACGAAGCAGGTAATATATCATGCTAACTAGAAATATATTTTATAATTATATTTAATAATTTGCGTAATAATATCATTATCCAATCTTCCAATTGAAAATGGTGTAACCTATTATTTACAGAAGAAGACAAAAGACGTGTAGATCCTGGATCTACGAAAATAAAGAGAGTGGTAAAAAACCCAAGGTTTATACTAAATCCTGCCCGACTTACTGGTCCTAGAGGAATTCAAGTTATTCCTGAACATTTCAAAGATTTTAAATTTAAAGGTAAGTGATATGCAAAGTATATTCCTACACTTGAATGTTAATTATTGTAATAGTTTTTGAGGTATATTACTGAGTTTTCATATTATATGTTTTCATTTTTAATGAAATATCTAGGTAAAGGTCATGAAAAGGAAGATTTAGATCTTGTTTTAAAAAAACTAGAGCACTGGGCATACAGATTGTATCCTAAATTTAAGTTTGAGGACTGCTTAAAGAAAATAGAGACATTGGGAAAGAAACGCCCTGTTATGGTAAGTGGTATTTAAGGATAAAAAAAGTAAACATAAAGTACACAACTTTATTCTTAATTAAATATAAAGACATATTTAATTAAGAATAAAGTTGTGTACTTTTAACTTTAAAAAAAATTATATGGGTTTTTCCTGAGTTTGATGTTACCAACAAGACTAGTATTATATTTTGTTTTTTTTATTTTTGATTTCTTAACAATAAAATTAATCCTAACAGTTTTAAAATTCAACCCATTGCAGGTACATCTCCACAAGATCAGATCAGATCAATTTGTTTCTGATGAGCTTGTAGTACAGAAGGACTCCAGTGATGAAGAGACTGCTGAACCAGAGCCAGATGAATTTGATAAGCTACTACAACAGCAAATAGAATTGGCAAGAGCCACCCCTGGCCCTGCTAATAAAAGCATTGATGCCTCGGTTGAAAATCGGTACGCCATTTATTCTTTAAAATAAATAAATAAATATTACACCTTTACAGTTAAAAGTATTACACTGTTTATAGTGTAGACAGACCCAAAATATTCTTGTGCATAGCCACAGCAACAATTAAAAAATATACCAAGCAATATAATTTTTTTGAGGAATGAATTTGTTGACCTGTATTTCTGAGTCTAATAAGCTTTGCAATTTTACTCACTTAAACTTACTACTGACTAAAAATAACCAAACACTGTTATATAATAATAATACTTAATTAACACTTTTGTGTTTGTTATTTGTTAAATCTGCATTGTTTAAGTGCTGCATTTATATATTTTATGGAGTAATGTAACTTAATATTGTATTTGTATAATATCATATCAATATATGTATATAGGCACTACTTCTTAACCTTTTTTTTATCTTATACTGTTTGATTACAGATCACTAGCAGTGCCTATAACTACGTCATCTCCGTCAATAAGTGAGGAGCAAACGCAAAGAATGCTTCGCAATCGAAAACTAGCTGAAGAAAGACGACACGCTAAGCTAAATAATTCCAGTAGCACTACTCCTAACAATTCTAATTTGACAGATGTGTGTGATGTACATAATTATATACAGAGGAACACAAAAGAAGCTTGTTCAGATGAAGAAAATGCTGGTAAGGCAAGAACAGAGGGGCAGATACATAAAAATGAAGAAATAGAACCTAATAAAAATTTAACAAAAAAGGGTAAGCCAAATGCTATAGACAGTTCTGACGAAATATCGGATAACGAAATTAAAGCACTGAAGAATACTTATGAAGATGATAATATAGATAAGGAAACAGCCAAATCACATGGAAAAAAGCGTAAAGCTAATATTTTACATAGTTCAGATGACGAAAACCATGATCAAACTGAAATAAGTGATGACAGTGCAAGAATAAGTCTTAATAAAAATGTTTCCAAAGCAACAATAGAATTAAATGATTTTAATGATGGTTCTAAGCAAAATGGAAACAATGAATTGAATAGGAGTAGTGAATTAGGTGTTAGAGATGTAGTTTTAGAAAATAGTATGATACAAAGCACAATACAAGGCTTGGTAGAAAACGATAATAATATTAACTTGGAACGCGATTTAAATAATCATGGCGTCAATAACGAAGGTGGTACTAATGATAATGAAGGAAATGAGGAATTAATGGATGTAGATTTTAATGACGACTTTTAATAATAGACAAAATCATAGAAAATTGCGTTAGGGTGAAAAACATGTTTATTACATAAGTATCAGTCTAGAGAGGATTTTAAAGTAAAATGTAACTTATGAACAAAAGTGAGCGACAATTTTATGGTATGCTAGAAGTTTATAATTTATAAGCTATTTCACAAACTGAAACTACTTAAATTAAGTTTGCTTTCTAAACAGTATTTCCAATCGAAGAATTGATCTTTAATAAACAATTTAAACGAAATTATTTTTAGTTTTATATTCTGTTCTTGCATTATTTGATTATGCTTCTGAAATCTGTAATGTTATATTTTTCTTGATGTCTGATAAACAGCGAAAGGGTAGGACTGCGTTCTTAATTTCGTTGGAACAATAAATATAAACAAATATTAAATTTCGAAAAAATTTATTACATTATTTCAAACGAAAATACTTATCACAGTACACAATGGTTGAAAATAAACTTTAAATAACCTTATTCTACAAATGCAGATGTAAACGATGTAAATAAATAACATTTAGCGTAGAAATATTTATTTCTGCAAAAATAAAAATGGTGTGGCATTTTCATACTGACTCAAATTAAAGATGCCAAATCATAGTTTTGCTAGAAGCCACTATAATCTTGGCACCGAGAACTAATTTCTAGTCGGCTGAAGTACTAAGGTCATGGTCAAGTTATGGCATTTGTATAACTAGAAAGTGAACTATGTCTTTTATAGTGAGATTAAAGTATTTGAAAAATACTATTGATGATGATGTTTTCAACACATGGTTTGTCTAAAAAAACATGGTCACCTTACACATTACAATGTACCGCAACAATACATTTTTACATGTTCCATTTTAATATGCAAGTATGATCAACTTTCAGTTCCTACCATTTTTTTTCTCTAATATTTTTTGCCAGCAATCCTGCCCATAATACCTGATTCATACGCTATATGTGCTGACAAGATATAACATACAAGAAAGCGGTACACTTTAACTTTCATAATTTATTCAAATTTACAGTACCCGACGCTTTTCCGAAACGGAAGTGGACGAATATCACCATGTCTCATCATGGCTAGGAGTTCCCCACATATTGTGAGAAGTTGCGTGAAGAACCTACTCTATGAAGTAAGGTCTTCGCGGTCCACTTTACAATTGTATAATATACAAAACCAATTAACAATTTTACATGTATTTCTAAGTTATTATTCTAAATATAAAGCAATTCCCAAAATTCATATTACGAAATAATTAACTAATTAATCCTAATTTAAATATTTACATTTAATATTTGGTTTTGGATCAGTACATTTAAATATACGCAATATTTTAAATGCCAATTTACTTGATAATTTAACGAATTACTTGATAATTAATATTTTTTAATTACAAGACAAACTTTTTTACATATATTAGAGAAATTGTATTAAAATTGTTTTTTCCATTTAAAAAATAGATAACAATACAAATTTTATACATCTCAACCATTGAAAATGTATATACCTTCTATTCAATAGATAATGGATACTTTACTGGTACATGAATCAAATATTATACTAATTACATAATAATTTACAAGTGTTATAACCCTTTGATTGTAGAAATATTTTGCATAATACACAACAAAAGCCTGATTGAAAGTTAGTTTGAATATGCAAATTGTTAAAATTACATTTTGCATCAACAATTAGTTTAGTACTAAACAATTTTTAGAAACACAAATTACCAACTATTTGTAAGCAGTTTAATTAGAATATAAATTCATAAAAATATAACAGGTGATCATCACCTGAGTAGGCCAAATTGGTGTAGTTAGGAAATTCAATTGGTTCCAAGAAGCAATTGATAGTTTATTAAAAATAACTCAAAATTTGACTTTCCTTTTTATAAATTGTCTTTGACAAATTTTGAAGCAATAAACCAACCGTCTAAAACTCGATTCACACCAAAGTATACGTAAGAACTTTAAAATCAATTAGCTTCCGGTATTAAAGACGCGAAAAATGTTGTAAAAATAGTCCAAGTTACTGCTAGCAGTGATTGATCATCATCTGGAGGGTTTTGGTTGATTGAGGGGTCTGGTGTTTCTTGTTCCGCTGGTGGGGTCTGTTGTGCCGCCTGAGGGGTTGGATCACCCTCTTGCCCTTGAGGGGGTTGATTCACTCGATTTCTATCGTTTTGTTGTAAATTGTTGTTTGGATTTACCAGCAGGTCGCGGAAGAAGCCAATCTGGTGTCTGAAATAAGAATTAAATCAGAATATATGAAACATCCAATATCTGGTACAATTAATACAAAATCTAAATCATCTGATCTATCCAGATTGATATTGATCAAGATGTTACTGAATATACGGCAGCTTCCAGTTGCTATACAAACGGAATAATATGGTGTGTATGAAGAATACTTACAGATATCCTGTAACAACAAGTATGAAGACCAGAAATAGTCTCGCTGGACTACCATAAAAGTAGAGTAGCGAGATTAATACGGCGATACGCGACGCCATGTACAAGTTGTCGAGCCAGTCGCGGCCTTCTTCGGGCATCGGCTGTGGAGCTGGGGCCGGAGGGGGCGCTGGTGCTTGTGGAGCTTCTTGGGGGGGCATTGTGTTAACTGCATAGGCTTGCCACCTGAAGTTACATAAATTGTTTGTGTTAGAACACCCTTCAGTTTTAGAGCTTCTTTTATAATTATAGAATAGAAATAGCAACTTCAAATCAAATTTGATTGTTTTTAAGTCCATATTCATAAAATTTAAAATATGTTAACAAACTGATTAAAAAAAACTTACAAATTAGCATACTGTTGCATATACTGCATGTATGCTTGCTGCATTGGTAGATATCTATCATTGAAGTTATAATTCTGGTATGGTGGCACCCTCCCATAGTTATTAACAAAAGAACTTAAATAATTCTGCATTTCCACAGTGTGGTTTTGATCATTCTGTCTCATTTCTGGTGGTGCTGTCTCATTTGCATGTGCTCCATTTCTATTTCGGATACCATCTGTATTAGGTTCTGGTGTGTCCATTTTGTTCTTAGAACTGCAGACTAGATGCATAGTATGAGTTATTGGGTATTCATAATTACGCAAAACATCCTTTAACACTGAGTTGTCATCTAATAACTGGCCAGAATAAATTATTTTCTGCTCTTCAGTTTTCTGAAAAGATAATTTTAATATAACTTATGACAGAAACCAATTGATGGAATTTGGATATGATGGAATACAGTAAGTATATAGTATTATACAGGCCATTTTTTTAAATACTTACAACATACAAACTACAACATATTATATTCTTTTTATTACTTGCTAACTTCTTATCACCCTTTCAAACTTAAATTACACAAATCCTTAAAACATTATTATCTAATATACATTACAACTACAAAGGTTCTTATATGAACAAGCTCCTCAATTATATTCTAAAAACAAAAGAGATGACATCATCAATCTAATATCTTCACAAATATTATTTACTTAGGCGTAAAATCTATAAAAAATTGAATGACATTGAACAAAAAGATAATGTTATCATTAATTGCTACTTATTCAAATATACTTATGGTAAGGAATTATAATTATTATTATACCAAGCATACACAATAAGCAAGTTATTAGTGTTTCTTTATCAAATACTTAACTTAAGCACCTTGTTTAAAAAAAAACTAATTTTAGTAATATAATGCAAGCAATTAGTTTCAACAAAAAATCTAGCTTGGTTTTGATAACAAACAAACCATTGTTACTTTAAATAACTAGTGAAAAATTGTTTTGATTTGATAAGAATTTTATTAACAATTAAAAATATGCTGATTTAATAGCCAATTGTTTATTTTATAGAAAAGCAAAGAAAAAATTTAAAGTTTCTGCTAATCACTATTCTAAATACAATAAATATAAGTGGCTAGCTTAGCACTATATACTTAGCTTTTCTTTAGAAAACAATTTTCTCAAGTGCATGTTGATGAAATAACATGGTCAGCAAGCATAGCGATTATAATATTATAATTATATAATGGTAAAAATACATTTTCTTACCGGTTTACTGGGATAAACTTCAGATAAGTGACCTTTTAGCTGACGGACAGTCCAAGAGGTTTGACACTCGATATTTTGGTCTTCTATTTGCTGATTTGGAGCCTTCACAATCAGGGTCACGTTATCTGGTATCATTTTTATAAAACGCAATTTTTTCAATGGTTAGATAATAGATATAATTTGATGTAATCGTACACGCTTTTGTAAACAACGAAGGATTCTAATGACGCAGTAACTATTAACTTAATACTTAGAAATATAATATGTCCTTTTAACAGTTGTCGTCTTAAATTGCGGAAGAAATGAGATTTGAAATTATTGTTTTTAAATGAGAAGTAAATAAATAAATCCGACGATGATTTCAGAGCTTACTACTTGTCAATTTGCCTGAAATTATCTGTCTTTCTATGATTGGCGCTTGTTTTTATGGAACATCGTTTTGATTTTTTATTGGCGTTTTAAGAATTACGATAAGATACCTAACAGTTGATTGGCTTGTATAAAATTTTTCATTTTGTTGGCTGTCTAAAACGGGCAACACTGTGCACAGCGCGACTCGTAAACAATTTACAAACATAAATAGATAATAGATTTCGTAGTCATCGGTTTTTTTTATTAATGAAATATTCTCCAAAAAATTTTTATGATGAAAAATTGGTTAATTGGCCAGGCATCACACAAAAGGCTTCTTAGCGGATATGATTACTGTCCACTCCCGTACGTTCCGTAACCACTACTTCTTCCTTTTACCAGCCTGTAGTCCCGTAGCCCGTCTTACCATGAAACAAGCAATCAGATGAATGTTTTATATGATGAATAAGTGTCTCTTCACACAGAAACCGATAACTTGACCTCGGGCATTCAGCCAATAACGATAATTCTGTGTACATAGCACACTAT
Organism: Pieris rapae; assembly: GCF_905147795.1. Classification (NCBI taxonomy): domain Eukaryota; kingdom Metazoa; phylum Arthropoda; class Insecta; order Lepidoptera; family Pieridae; genus Pieris; species Pieris rapae. The sequence goes on along the minus strand of NC_059515.1, from coordinate 4,859,337 downwards.
TATCGTTATTGGTTGCTATATAAGGAAATGGAGATATAATAACGTGTTGGCAATGATTTGGTAAGATGGAAAATTTAAATAGGGTACAAGTATTCGGGGATTTTATGGGAAATCGTAACACTATAATTATTCTATTATTACAAAAATATGACCCAGTGCGAATTTCGCTATAGTATTCGCGGGGTTCTTAATCTAATAATTGTTCCGGTTTATAAACGGAACATAACATACAACGAAACATATCTATATCTACATATTATATGATGCGCTGTAGAAGTGCGCGTAAAAGTGCGATAAATCTTTAATATTTCTTATAACCGATAGTAGCTCATTTATATTATGTATCATGAAATCGAATTTAATAATATTCAGTATTAAATTTCGAAATCATAAAATGCATTTTTTTATTTAAGTAAATATTAATTTGATTTTGTACTAATTTATCAATTATTCCCGCGTGCTCGGACAATCACGCCTTACTAAGACTTATATGATTATTGAATTCAGAAATTATATTATCTTGATTACTTTGAAGAATTTTAAAGGCCTCGTCATATTTAATGGCATACCTGTAGTCTAAACTACCGGTTATACTTTTAATAATAGTTCCTAAACCATTAATTAAACCTCTTTTCGCGCGACCAGGTTTTAATGTACTTACCTAATAACAACGATGCTTTATACAATTTTCCTGTTAAATGTTAATGACGAGCTTTAGAAATAGGTGAACTGTGGTTGTCAAAGTAACCTTCAAAGTCATGGATCTCTTACTGGAAAGTCTTTACTATTTCAATACTTAAACCAATTTCATCCAAGTCAATGAAATGCAAATAGGTACCTATGATAATGGGTAATTATGTTGGTAAGTCCTCAAGTCTTATCTCCTGGGTCATTGCTATGGTCCAGGAACAGCACTAGGGGTATAAGCAGAAAGTTTGTGACAACTTTATCCTGTGTATAACGTGGAGCTAGCTTTTGTCACGCGGCTATCGGATTACGTATACAGGGCGTCCCACGGCGATGCCACACGGAGGGAAAGTACCTTAAATATTAATGATAGGATATTTTACTGAAAGAAGACATCGTTTAATTTTTAATAATAAGTAGAACTGCATTCACAGATTTAAAAAAAATTTCCTACCTCAACCGGGAATCGAACCCGCCAAATGTGACAGTAAAATTATATGTATTTTATAATAGCGTTTGAAAGTGCTACTCTTAAGCATTATTTTTTCCTTAACAGCCTAGCATATTAAATGAAACTAAAAACATAAAATTTTACATTTTATTAAAAAAATGTGATCCGTTCTGTTGTATACAAATTCTCACTCTTTTAATAATTTATCTCCCTGTCGATTCACTTATTTTTGCATGGTGGATGTTTGAAATAATACGTCTAAGTTCATTTTGTAACTCCTGTACACTGTTGTACCGGTTCCTGTAAACTAAATCTTTTTTTTTAATGAACATTTTCCTTCCTGGATCGGCACTTTTGGACAAATTAGATGGCCACCGATATCCCCAGATCTAACCCCACTTGATTTTTTTTTATGGGGTTATGTAAAATATTTAGTTTACAGGAACCGGTACAACAGTGTGCAGGAGTTACAAAATGCACTTAGACGTATTATTTCAAACATCCACCATGCAAACATAAGTAAATCGACAGGGAGAGAAATTATTAAAAGAGTGAGAATTTGTATACAACAGAACGGATCACATTTTGAGCATTTGATAAATTATTTTTTTTAATAAAATGTAAAATTTTATGTTTTTAGTTTCATTTAATATGCTAGGTTATTAAGGAAAAAATAATGCTTATGAGTAGCCCTTTCAAACGCTATTATAAAATACATGTAATTTTACTGTCACATTTGGCGGGTTCGATTCCCGGTTGAGGTAGGAAATTTAAAAAAAAATCTGTGAATGCAGTTCTACTTATTATTAAAAATCAAACGATGTCTTCTTTCAGTAAAATATCCTATCATTAATATTTAAGGTACTTTCCCTCCGTGTGGCATCGCCGTGGGACGCCCTGTATATACTTCTTGTTAGATGTGTAGTTAGTTTCATGTTCCCTATGGGAATTGTGTCGTTGCAATATCGCTTGGCGTTCTGCGAACGATGATTCAATGTCATTATCATGCTATATACTGTAAGCATATTATTACGATGATTCTGTATATACTGTTTTAAAAGTTTATTTTATGCGTACCTATAATACAAACGTAAGGTTTTATATAAAGATAAAAGCAAATAGTAACGAGAATAAAAAAACAATTAGTAAATTGCAAACGTAATTTATTATTACACTAAAATTGCAACATTTATCAATAGTCCGTATAAAAATAATTACAATAACAAATACTTTGTTTAGCTACGGCGCGCAACACTATTTTAGAATAAAGCATTTCTATATATCACTAACAAATTCACCATTTGTGTCGCTAAATATAACAATAATAATACATCAACGGGACGAGACTAACCTGTATGTGTGGTGATATTTTACTATTTTTAAATGGTATTAGCATATTATAACCTTATATGTGTATTCATTGAATGCGCAGATTGTAATTGTCTATTACTCTTAATACAGAGGTAATATTATTATATTACCTCTGTATCTTAATACAACGGGCTTGTGACATAATCACATTTCGACATTCGTAAACTCACGCTTTGTCACGTGACCATTTGCATACAAAATGAAGTTCGGTCATGCCTGTCGCAAAGTGATTTTGTCTGTGGCGCCACAGAAGTTCCGAACTTATGTAAAATTATAATATTAGCTGCCAATTCGTAAATAATACGCTAATTATCAAACATTTAATTACAATACTACATAATAGACCAATTTGGCTAAGCAAATAAATTTTTCCCATGTCAGACAATTTAAGCCCCAAGCTAAGCAACTCCTAACTTACTTTACTATGCCTTAATTATAATTGAAAGCTATTTCATACAAGATTCGAAGCACTGTTACAAATAAATTGCATAAAAATAAAAATTAGTTTTATTTTGTTGCGGTAAATAAGTATAATCTAAAAATATAGAACAAACTTCAATCAATTAAAAATATTTGTAATAATTATCTTACCATTTACTAACACTTAATCCTAAGTTCTATAAAATTCTTGTACTGTAGAAAGGGAAAGATTATAGTTTATGCAGTAGACACATAATTGACAAAACATTTGAATATTAATAAATGCCTTAAAGGAGCTAAGTCACTTCTAAGAGAATATCCATCGTTATGTAAGAGTCCTTATAAAGAAGAAATTACATCGACACACACAAAAAGAATATTTAAAGTTGAAGTTAAAGTACAGAAGGAAGATATAAAGATTTGAAATAACAGCCATTATTGTCAGAAGATTGCTTATAGATTGACGAGTCAGATCTGACAAATGAAGATTATCCTACTCTCCATAGTTCTTACGATTTTTTATAAAACAAAGAAAAATCTATCGTGATTGATAAAGGTAAAATGATCCATGCCAGATCTGCTCTAAGCTTATCTCTGAATTAACAAACATATTATGAACAACATCGAAAAACTTTCAAAATGTTAAAAATGCTAAAAAAGCCGTTTAACAACACACATTCACAGCAATATCACAAATATCTCGTTGGTACTAATTAATAATTCATTCTGACTTTTTGTACTTGATAAGTTTTTAATCTATGACCAATTTCAAATTTAGAACCAAGATTAGCAATATCTGTGGCCTTTTCAAACATTTTAATTAGTATAAACTGTGCAAAAATAATTGACCTAATTGAATTCTGGAAATAAAAAATTTAAACTTTTTTTTATAAAGTTGCGTTAGTCATTTAGTCATTCACACCTTTTCATAATCATGATTAAAAAATACTGTATCGAGATTACTAGTTACTAAATGGATTAACAATTGTCAATAACAATATATTAACAATTACACGAGGATTTTACAAATTAATATAAATTACTTATCAGTGTTACCTAAGTTACTAATGACCTATATAAAATGTTAAATAACGGGGTAAAATAAAGAAGTTATGGTCAAATATTTATGTTGTCAAATTTTTTACTCAATAAAATCTAAATAATATCAATAAAATACAAATTAACAAAAATCCCTTTGGAACATCCTTTTCGTAGACTATAGAAAATGATCACTTTGAAAAAAGCAATAAATGTCTAATAAAGTTTTTTGTCAGGTTTAAGAGCATTTGGCAAACAAGTATTCGACCATAACACAAAATAATAACCATACAAAACTGTATTCCTAACAAAATACGTGTTTCCATAAACTACGGAAGATTACGTTGACGGCCTCGGTTTGACGTCATCCACCTGGATCAGCTGTTCTATGGGGATCAGGGATAATTCGCCACCTAGCATTGGCGCCGGTGGACCCTGAAAAAATATATGATTAATTTAATAGCAATTGCCCAAACAAAGAGGTTTAATGTACTTAATCAATGTTGGGCTTTAGAAATATATGCTGTGGTCTGTGGTAGATTAAACATTTATGCTTTGGTCAGGCCAGCAATCCCAACGTTTTTGTATGATATTTGGTCTGTGATTTGGCATCGGGTCAAAAAGTCGACGCAAGAACTATGGGGAGTTACAGAGTGTATATTACATATATCTGTTTAACAATAAGGTCATAATGTAGCTATTGAGTGGGATAAAAGATGGACTCTATAAATAACGAAATGGACTGGACCTCCTGGAACGAGATGTATAGGACGACAAAAGATGGACAGATGACATTATAGAGCTAGCGAGGAAAAACTGGATGAATGTTGCTCAAGACAAAGAGAATTGGAAAAATATGGAGGAGACTTTTACCCTCAGGGGCCATACAAAAAATAAAAAATAAACTTAAATTTTGGTTAAAACTAATACTAACTTAACTAATACAACTAATATTAAGGAATGTAAACTAACCATTATAGTATAGTATGGATTAATAAATCTTTTATTATTATAATAACAATAACTGCCATATCATGTTACGATAAAAAAAAATATGTTCGAATCATAAAATTGTGAACCCGTATGTATTGCTTCACAATTTTATGATTTCCAGATTTCACAAGTCCACATTTTTCTGTCGGATAAACTAAAAATCTTAGGAGGTTTAAGGTTCAATATTTAAGCAATTGTTAATTAGTATTATTATAGTTCTCCAAAGCATACGAATTTGATGTATCTATTTGTTGGGAACCCATCAGGATTTAGGTACAGCAAACGATGCTTCACTTGTAATTTTGAGAGATCGGTTTTTTTTAATAGAATTTATGTTTTGAGACTAAAATATTTAGATGATAATTTACCGGCGTAGTCAGCGGTCGCTCCGGTGTGTGTGGCGAGTGTTTGTCGTGCGCCTGCGCAGCTTCGCGTGCTTTACGCAGTCCAAGAGAAAAAACTGCCACTGATCGAACGCGTTTCACTAAAGCCGCACGTGCGCGGGAACGACCTACAATTTATGATAACATTAAACGAAATATCACGTTACACAATGACACATATCTTAATTAAATGATGATTGTATGATGAAGTTTACATAGACAATAATACAAATATTATAATAATGAAAAAAATTACAAATCTGAAGTAGTATAAAAATTGTTCTTTAAATTGAGCAAAAAAAAAAAACAATACGCCCCGTATTGGATCTAGGAGTAGTAAACATGGAAAGTTCTGTGCGTCACGATCAGGTAGATTATGGAAGTCCATACAAATACTTACTGCTCTTGTCCTTGTCTTTCGGCTTGTCATCTTCACTGGAAGTGGCGCTGGTGTCTAGTGAAGTAGGAGACGGAACAGCATTCAAATCCGGCTCAGATCCTCCAGCGCTTACACTGCCCGATAATTCCTGAAGTATAAAAGTGTTTACTATTTGATTACTATTATACTTAGAACACAAACAAGCAAGAATATTTTGTGACACTGGTCTACTTGACATAAATTTTTTTTACATATCATGTCTATTAAAAAAAAAATATTCGTAGGTGAGCAAGTTAAATTGTCTTACCGAAAAACTACGTTTCAGAGACGCAACCATTTCATAGCCTATATATAATATCTATTACAATATATTTGGCAACTTTAGGAAACGTTTGGCGTACTAACTGACAATAAATTATTATAGGTTTGTTTGCATTCTTCTATTTATCATTCATTGTCGTTGTTCCTTGTATTACTTTATCCTGTTTTCTTTATTTATGTTATATAGCTATTAAGATAAAATTGTAGCTGATATTTTCTTAAAATGCTGTTTTTATAAAATTTATTTAGATTCCACCAATCTTATATTTTAAAATTTTAAATAACTCTATCCATAGTTGCTTGTCGTTTAAAATAATCAAATACACAACGACACGCAATACTCGTCGAGCGAGTTTGCTTATCTTGCCGAAGCCGCGTACAAATTATTTGAAGAAATCTATTAGGTATGAGGGTGTGCAATTATTTAACCAATTGCCATCTCAAATTCGCAATATTGGAGTGTTTGACAAATTAAAAAAGGCATTAAAGATGCATGTTAGAATGAACATAGCTGACTAAAATTGTTACGGCTAATGGCGACGTGTATCTCGCTCGTATATAATATATACATATTAATATTAAGTTTCTCATGTAAATAAAATATTTCTGTTTTGTAATGAGAAATAAAGTTCTTTAAACATTATATTTTCGCATAAATAGAGGCTGACTACAATGAATTACAATTTTGGTTTTGACAGCTTTTTGTATTTTATACAGCTAAATATAAATTTCCATTTACAGAGGTTGTTGGAAGCAAGAGAATACCTGCAGCGTAGGGTTGACAAGCGGCCTATGGTGTGTAGGGTGTGGAATACAATGCGCAGACCGGTGTAGTGGTTCATCTCTTAACCCTCGCACGCCCAGAAGGGACAAAGGTGCACCTGGATTGGCTTCCTATAAAAATAAAATAGTAAATGATTACTTACGTGTGAACGTATTTTATTAAAGAAGTTTCTACATTACTTTCGATTAGCTAAATAAGCACATTTATAAAACCAACCTATTCTCCTGTGGTATTGTATTTATAGCATATATTAAAATTAATAAGAGAAAACCAAATTGAAAAACTGAATTAATATATTTATATTTTATTGGAGAAACTTGAACTACATAAAGTATTTGAATAAACAATACAATAATAGACCTATATAGTAATTTTATGCTGAGAGTACATTGTCTTCACATATAATTATTAAATTAACGTATACAAATATTGTAAATTTTTTAAAAGTTTCTTGACCATTTTTCTCCACACGAAACTACCTTTTGGAAGGGGCAACTAGAGTCATCTTTATATTTTACTAGCGACCCGCCCCGGCTTCGCATGGTGATACTAAATACACTACAGAAAATCTGTGAACGTTGTATATAAAAATGTGGGTTATCCATAAGAGATAGACATATACCATCACGGACTTTTCTGTAGACCTTTTCAATGTGTACAATACTTAGTACATTATTGATAAAACTCCTAGGGTTCAGCCTGCGTTTGCAATGTAAGCGGAAAAAATCATCGACATCACATTAGAAACCTCAAAAATAATAGTACTTCACTATTTAATGGATGTTATTATACATATAAACCTTCCTCTTGAATCACTCTATCTATTAAAAAACCGCATCAAAATCCGTTGCGTAGTTTCAAAGATTTAAGCATACAAAGGGACATAGGGCCAGAGAAAGCGACTTTGTTTTATAATATGTAGTGATTTAACGTGCCATTTTAGGTGGTCTAATTCGAATAAATGATTTGACTGATTGATTGATATTCTTACCTTCCGTAATATGGGCTTGGTAGGACTGACATCCTGCAACATTTGCAGCGAACCGCTAGTCACGGCTGGATCTATAGAAGCTGCTTTAGGCCTGGAAATTTCAACCCTTTAGCCGAGTTTTTAGAAAATATAATGACTGATAATTCTCAAGCAATCGGAAGACTGTGAGGCTTCAAAAGTTTTAAATGTGCGAATGCCTAAGCAGGTTTAAAAAGTACTTTTACGAAACTTCAAAACCAACCCTTGCGAAAGAAGTATAGCGAGTTTAGAGAATGCTCTAGAAAGCTGGGAATGTGAGGGGAGAGAGAAATATAAATTCGATTACTATTTACAAATTTTTTATACCAAAACGTTACAATATTAATTCAACGGTAAAACTTTTATAAATGTAATAGGAATTTTAAAGCAAGATTTTTAGTATGTATGCTTGGCTTTAGGATATAAATGACATGAGTGCATGTATTATAGATTACATAACAAAATGAAATTACCTTTATAGACGTATCTTTGAAGGGTTAATAAAAACTACAATAGAGAGATCAAAATTTATTTGCAAATAAATAATAAAAAAACAAAACACACAACATACAAAAAGCATATATGGTACAGATAATATCATGGAATATATAACTCGTTAACTACACACCCATCGCTGTAATGTGTCAAATTAACTGAAAACAAACAGAATGAAACTAATTTATAATCTATATTGCCATTTTGTACTTGCAACATTTTGCAACAATAAAATCAATTGCAGATTCCGTATTCTGTATAATTAATGACTTAATTGTGTTAAATTTTTTACTAACGCATATAGCATATGAATTTGCTAGAAATATTAGTTAGTCGATTTAATTATTAAATAGACATTAGAAGATATATTTGTTTAGGTTTTTTATTAAGTGTTTTTATTATTATTTATATTACAGAAGAATACAATAAAATGATAATGAAATTACAGGAGAAAATCGCTGTGGTTTGTATAAATGTAAGTATAGCAGTATTGTTTAGAACGCTACAAATGCATATAAAATAATTTTTCAATTTACTTTTTATGTTGGTTAACGTAGTATTGCAATATCTGTTTTAAGTATAATGTAAAAGTCTCAAAGAGCAGTGTTGGCCTAGTGGTTTCAGTGTGCGACTCTCATCCCTGAGGTCGTAGGTTCGATCTCCGGCTGTGCACCAATGGACTTTCTTTCTATGTGCGCATTTAATACTTGCTTGTCCGGTGAACTAAAATATTGTAAAGAACCCGACATGTCTTAAACCCAAAAATTCGAGAGCGTGTTTCAGGCACAGGAGGCTGATCACCTACTTGCCTATTATATTTAAAAATGACCATGAAACAGATTCAGAAATCTGAGGCCCACAACTGAAGAGGTTGTATGTAGCGCCATTGATTGTTATTTTTTTAGTCTGTGGATTCAATATCAATATAAGATATTGATATTGTAGTGATTTATCTGATTTGCAGAGCCATAAATTATACATTAAAATCTGATAAAAATATCAAATTACGCAATAGTTTTGTTGCAAAACGTCATTAGTACCCCGCCTAATTAACACGATAGCATTTGTAATCTACTATCTATATGAGAAAAAGAATACTGGGTGCCACAGATAGATAATATTTTTTACTAGTTATTTTGAGCACCACACTAATGCACATAGGAACCGTGGCGCCAAGAACTCTTCCATGCATATGAAATGATTCTATTTCATATAAATATTGTTATTCTAGTTATTTTCAGGACTTCCTATATTAAAAAAAATACTGGATTTTATTTCAATCGCTATTTATATATAGACATTTGACATACAAATAGTATGTTTTACTTTCTCAAGAAAACAATTACCAACATGTCTCTGATAAGTATAGAACTTTTTTAACATACTGAAACTGAATCTTTTGTCCTTATCACTTTGCAATTAATAAAAGTGTCAGAAAATTTCAAAGTAAATTAAGATACCTTGGAATAGCTTTAAAATAAAATATTTAGTGGCAATACTCACCTAAATGGTGGAATTTCTGAAATTTTCCCAATATTAATTTTCTTTTTTTCCACTGGTTTTTCGAGCTTCGGAGTGGTCGGTGTCAGTGTTCGTGGAGTGCGAGAGGGACGTATGTCGTCTTGACTCGGAAATTCCGACTAGAAAAATAAATTGTTAAAAAAAAATCAGGTTTGAACAATTCAGTACAGTACGTGTGCATTTGCATTTAAAAATTATCAAAGACAGAAGTTTTTTTTAATTATACATTAAACATAGGTTACATAAAGCACCATTCGGGATGACGTAAGAAAAAAAAAATTGGCAAAAAGTAAATATTTGTAACAACAGGAATGAAAAAACTGTCACATGGTGTACATTTTCTGGAATAAAAGGAAAATTTCCATAACTTCAAAAATACATGACTTAATTTCTTAATTTTTCTGATAACTGGTGTGGCATTACCTATGAGAAAATTTCGACTTGACGTCGACTTTTGGGACACCCTGTATAATGGGGCGAGGCTCACCTGATGGTAAGAGATACAGCCATAGACAAAGATTGCCAGACGGGTCGCAAGTTCGTTGCCGGCCGTTGAAGATACTGCATTTTTTAATAACAAATTGTGGCAATAATATTAAAATTAAGTTTTGGTGTTACCAATAGCGGCGCGTGCGCAGAATTGATAGCCTCCCGTCTTTGGAACTCGACTTTTGCCATTTCAGTAGCAAGCCATGCCGGGATCTCGGGAATCGCCACGCGTAGAGCCAGTACCGTCACCAATACAACGTGCTTTAACAATTTTTAATTTACTTTAGTACATTAATACAACGGGCAGAGTCAAGCATCAGTCGATGGAGGCTGACAGCTTAACACTTGACTTAACATCTTGTTAAGTCAAGTGTTAAGTATGTTGAAAGTTTACTTAATGATATGTAGTTACATTGTACCTCAAAATTAAATGCTATTTTTGATTACTTTACATACATGTAAGTGACAATTTGTGTATTTAATAATTTTAAGACAAACATGAAGTTGCCTTGTGTAGTCTAATGTCATAAACAGTAGATTAATTTACATCTAGGTTAATGCTTTTATTGTATAGTCTAGCGTCACATGTAAATACCGATTTCAAGTACCGAAAGCTGATGTAAAGAAACATTATCAATAACATAAATGAATTAAGGAGTTTTCATGCAAAAAGTTAAAACTGTTATAAAAAAAAGTATTCATTCCAATAGATATTTACCCATTTCATATTTTTTTATTACATATGATTAAATAACTCGAGACAAATTATCACCATAAATCACATTTTAGTTTTTATATCAGTTTGTTTGGAAGTTTCAAACATAACTTAATGCTATATAATTTTGAAATAAGTTTAGTGAAAAATCCGTGTTGCATTGATCCGAGGTTTCTACAGATAACTAACGACGACGCATATCGAAACGACATAAAATTACATGTGAACAACAATAAAAATTGATATTTTCTTACCTCTAAAGCCACAATGAGTAGAACAGTCTGAGCTGGAGTCGCATCAGGCAACAATCGATGTACGGGCCCAGATAGACCAATCAACGCGCAGTTAACTAATACAGATACTGCTACCATTGCTTCCATTGCGTGCTGAAATTACGACATATATTAAGTCCTAGTATTATCTACATATATACTCTTTATTTTCCTTTTTAAAATAAAAGAAAAAAATCAACCTTTTTGGTAACTAAAAGTAAATGCGACTCTTGTAAATTGTAATCTTAGTAGTCACAAACCAAATATAAAAAAAGACTGGCAACGCACTCGCGAGCCCTCTTGGCATTGAGTGTCCATGGGCGGCGGTATCACTTAACATCAGGTGAGCCTCCTACTCGTTTGCTCTATAAAATAATTGATTTGATTTAGCTGTTTAGTTGATAATTCACTACTAAAATGATTGTGTATTCAATAATATACTGTAACGCAATATCATAAAGCACTTAATATAATTCATAAATAGTATACAGAATAATATCTTCATTTTGCGATAAAAAGGAATGTGAGAAAATTATCAGTACGCACTGAGCGTATTATGCAAAACGCCTATTCAGATATTTATCGTGTTCTGAGAAATCCTAGAGTCTACTAATTCTAGGCATTTAGAAATATCATTACCCTATTGGCAGGTTATAAAAATAATTTCCTTTACGTCACATTAAACGTTTTATTAAAAATGTTTTAAATCATTTTTGATTACAGACAACATTATAAAAAAGCAAATGTATTACCTGCCAGCTCCCAATACTATTAACCCTCTCGCCAAAGGGTCGTTGGGCTACATGACACAGCTTGAAGGCATCCGCTCGTATCTCACATGCGTTATTCAGTAGAGCACATAATGCCGCTAGAGGGAACGCAGTGGAGAACAATACCACGTGACCTAGTTGAGTCAACATCTCCAGGTATTCAGCGAATGTGCCTTCGTACTGAAATTAAACATTTATTATTGATTTAATTTCAGCAAAAATACAACTGAAATTAAACATGTATCTTAAATACTCGAAGACAAACTCTGATTTTTAATTCCGTAGAATTCTGATGTGTTGCTACTAAAAGTTTTCTACCGAAAAAAGGAAAAAAATTCACACGGCTGCTGTGAAATGCTACGTTTTTTTTATGTTTTACCTGCAAAAAGGTAAATCTAAATAATAACTTACTCAACCGACTTAAAAAATTACACATAATTCAATATCACGAATCACATTATATGAAATAAAGGACATAGAGTATCAAGAAAAATGTATATAACAAATCTAAACTGTATATCAAATTAAACGGGCTATATTATTATTATTTAATTGACGGGAGAGTGAGAACCACAGAGTGTGTTAGTTCATACGTCGTTTATTTAATGACCAAAGGGCACCTTCTACACTCGCTTTAACCTTTATATAATATTATTAATAGTATTTACCTTAAACAATTGTGACTCCAGCTCAGCCTGATGTATAACCTTTTGTCCAACGACAGGTTCTGAATCACGTCTGTCTTTGTCTGTGCCGTTTAATAATAACTCCGGTGGTTCGCCGCTTGAGATTTTTTCCTTTTCAAATAGTTCAGCTAGCTGTTCGGACGTTTGAACTGAAATATTTAACTTGTATAAGAAATAAGTTTTAACTGTAAACGAGAATCTAAGTTAACATAAAAAATACAAAACCAAAATAAAATTTAAAAAAAAATGCCATGAAAAGCCAAGTTTTTTTTATAATGAATTAGACCATATTTCAAAGCATTTCACTTTCAATTAGGATTATTTTGTCTGTGGTTAGTATTTTAACGAGTATTGGGGATAAAAATATACAAAGCGCGTTGTGGAAACCAGCACAAAATATGAATTAAGATATAATCAATACTGATATAATAAAGATTTTTAATTAATTATCAAAATTAAAAAAAACCCAGTTGTATAAAGTCAAAACAAGTCTTGACACTTCACAATTGCAGCTGCAATTTGGTATGGGATATATTAAATAATATGTTTGCATTATGACATGTTACTTACTTTTAGTAGGACTCAAAGCTCCAAACACGTCAAAACAGATTTTGGCCAATCTCAAATTCTCAATGAGATAGGGCAGCGCAGATTCCTTCAGATTACCAATTATCTGTCTCGTTATAAGGAGAACTGCTAGTTGCTACAAACATACACATTTATCATTTAAAACGCAATAAATTGTAAGAGTTTCAAGATTATTTTGAATTGATATGGTCTTTATTTACACAATCTTCTATTAAAGTCTTACCTCTTTCAACTTATCCATATCCTGAAGATAGAATGCGATGTAGAACAAACTCATAAAGGAGTTTACGAACTGAAACTGAACAAACAAAAGCATAATTACGCAGTTAGTTTAAAATTGTATGCAGAATTAATCTCTTTACAAACACAAGACAATCGGTACTAATGAAGATAAAGGTCCACATTACTAAAACATTTCTATCGATCTAGTATTGGATTTAATTTTTAGTAAGGCAGGCGAATGCGAAGTTCAATGATTTTGTATATTGAAACTCTTATAAACTACAAGTTGGATAGAATATTATAAACTCATCAAAACATTGACGCATAATTTTTTTAGCATTTAAACCTACTGCAATTTTTTACTGGATTCTACTTAGAGTAGAGTTCAACGCGATAGGGCAGCGTCGTAATAGTAACGTGAAAAATAACTCTCGTGTTTTGTTTTTAATATTCAAATTAAAACCTTAAAATTAACGGTGTAATTGTAATAGTTATAAAAAGATAAGATTTATTTTATCGCTAATTTATGAAGCAATATAAATATTGTGTTAAAAGTGAGTACCATGCATGTGCTGAGAATGCCGTGCCATGTTAAAATAAAAACATTATCACTTGTAGAAGATATATAGATAGTTTGGGTTGCCATGCAAATAAAAAAATGTTTCAACGAATGTTTTGAAGAAACAAATATGAGTCACGTTAGCTTAATATTGAAAAGCAACGTAATGGTGATGAAAATTATGCATTGATATTTCTAGATGGCAACCCTGAAATTAAGCTAAAGCCATTTGCAGTTCAATACAAACCAATGCAATTTTCACAATCAGATGGTTCTCATACTTTGTCTCAAGCCGATAATTTTCTATTTAAATATCGATGTTACCATGTACCACGTTGTCCATTCCCATTTGGTAAGCGGTAAAGAGAAAACAAAATTTACTACCATAGATTAAAAAATAGATTTAGTCTATGGTTTTCTATGTCTAATTATAGATTTGACAGGATTTAAATCATGCTAGGTTTATTCAACATCACAAAAAAGTTCGCCAAAAACCTATACCGCGAGATATAGTTCTAAACTACAGTTAACTTTAAACTATTTATATTTCTAAAATAGATTAATGGCAGTTTGAATTAAATACTACGAGAGTTCTATTTAACCATAACTAGGTTTTAGTAGAAAATAAATTTTTATACTTATTCACACTAGTTAGTAATAAAAAATCTAGCAAATTAAAAAAAAATATATATATAATGTACCTTTGTCATTGAGCCACCGGGCAATCCTTGCGTATGCCTCCTCTTCGACGGCTATAATAATAGCCAAAGCGGCCCGCGGTATCCAATTAAAGTAGCCTATTGTATTTTCCCACCAATCCTAGAGTTCATAATTAATACAAATATCAAAACATACTTCTCGATATTTTTTAGTAAATGATATAATTTAGATATATATGTCACCGTAAGATTGTAAACATCGTTATATTACAATCTATCTACATTACAATCAAGCGAAAAATAATGCGTTAAATTGCAATCATAATGATACGGTTCACAATCTGTCGATAGTTTACAATCTTACGGTGACATATACAACTGGACATAATATGATAATTTCGATCTATAATATATGATAATTATACAGTTCGGTACGATAGCTACAGTCTGGCTACAGTTTGTTAAATTTTTCCGGACATACTAAGAACAATATTTCGTTTTTAAACGATAAGGGTCTTTATAAGCTTGCTTTTTCAAGAGTACTGAGAGTTTTTTATTCCAGCTTTTCCCTCGGCCTACAACTGTCTTCTTTGCCGATGTGTAGGGATGCCTACAGGTTTAAATTTAATGACGTGGAATAAGCGATAGCTGTCTAACTTATATTCCATAATAAATGTATTTTATTTTTTTAAGAATACTTTTAGGAACTTAAAATTGAATACAAGTTATAATGTGTGAACGCTAAGCGAAGCTAAGTAATGACATTAATTCACCAATCATACAACTCATACATACAGAAACTCACTAAGTGTCACCGTTACTTTAACCAAACAAAATACTGGAGCAATTTTTGCCCCATTTTGGTCTGAAAAAATGTTATACCTGAGCTAATAACAACGCAAAAGTAGCGACTCCAGCAACACCTAGACACAACAGCATAACGGGGAAGGAGACGCAGTGACGCCAAACGCGACGACGCCATGCCGCGTACTGCGGCTCGGGGCGACCCGTTACAGGGCTTATACTCATCTCACCCTAAAAACAAACACAACCAAAGATTTATTTTGAGATCATATATCTACTGCATAATAAGATCTAAATATTTAATCTTATTATGTAGTATATATAGAAATTTTCTTATAACTATGTGATGGTAGTTTTCGAAGGTTGACATAAATGTTGGGGCAGCGCCTAGTAGTTCGATCTTTTATAAGCGAGTTTACCCTTTTTAAGAAGTATTTACATTTTTCATTAAATTATTGATTTTGGGATCAAATTATTACTACGAATAGAATATGTTTGAAGAGTTTCTTCTCAGTTCTGCCTTTCAGGTAGTTTCGGAGAATCAGATTTTTTAAAATAATAATTCTCTGGATGTCTAACATTCACCAAGACAAAAACAATATTAAAGTAATAAATGTATTGTATTATAAAGGTTACCTGAAACAAAGGTCTTGGTTCCAGGAGCAAGTCATCTCTCTGATCCAATGTACCCCATTTATACGCTAACACGTTGGAATACCTAAAATGCCACAATCGTTATTATATAGCACTATCGTTGGTTGCGTATACGCTTATAATCTATTTAACTAGAATAAACTAATATATTAATGCTATTGAGATATATATATATATAAATCTTAAAAATAGGCTCCAATAAAAATAAAAGAAAAGCGTAACCTTAAATTTGTTTGGTAAATTGCAAACGATTCAAGTCAACCATATAATAAAAAAGAGTGTGTGTACTTATGTATACGCGTTAGAAGTTATACTTTTACGTATGGAAAAAAATACTAAATAAAATACAAATAAATGCAGTAGTGATTAACGATAAATATTATAATTAATCAAAAACATATTTTATTTATATAATAATAAAATAAAAATAAATTATTAGTAAATACTATCACCGTCGTATATGATATTGATTTAATAAAACCACCAAAATAATATTTATTTATTCACACTGTTTGATTGTACTGTTACGAAACACGTGTTCTAAATATAAAAAATATAAGAATATACAAATTGAAGATAGTTATCGATTTTCATGCCACCTAGAACTAACTTAACGATGTCGAATTTAGGTGTCGGTGTGCGCGCGCATCGTAAAAATTCACTCTCATCATTTATCTCCATCGCGCCAAAAGAAGTATAACTTCAAAAACTTTAATACCTTTTCCACGTCTCCAAATAAACACACGCCCATAATACGTTAAACAAGGAAAACAAAACGTGGGCTATATCTTTCCAATTGTCACTCGCTGTACCCAGCCAAACCTAGAAATAAAAGCTACACTAAAAAAATATTTAATTAAGCAAAGTCTTACCTATAAGTTGGTAACCATGATATGTTACCGCATTTATCGTAGCTCTAAACAAATATATTTTGTAACACACTTAAAAACCCTAACTATACGCAGAAGTTAATTAGGCACGCTCGTGATAGTGATGTACTAACTGCATAAAAAATTCAAGTTATCTTTAAGGCCCCTCAACACTCGCTATAGTAGGTATCTATTAATTACTTATAATATCTACGGCTAATAAGGGGGTTACATGTAGGTACATTTTTGGTAACAGTTCTATATCCAAAGGTTAATAAAAAAAAATGTGAGCTGTCACGGAACGCCTGGCAGATGTGAAACATCGACATTATTTTGTAAAAGTAATATGCAGAAAAGAACAGATTGTGATAGGAACTAAATATGTCATAATGATAAAATAAAATATTACGATTTTTTTCCAGATAACGATGACTATTTTTTGAATAAACATTATTTTCATTAAATATTTTTAATGTGAAATTTACTACTGCATTTAGACTGTATATCATATAGCGTGGCGATGACGCATCCACGGCATGCGTCGCCACGCCAGAAATCGGTTTTACGTGCGGCTATTGATGTTTCACATCAAAAATATAATTTTAGTTTTCTAATAAAATAACAAAGTAGTATTTTATTTACTGATCGTACTGTCGCGTTAAGGGCGAGAGCGGTAGGCGGTGGGGTGTGCAGGGAGGGGAAGCACATTCCAAGTAGGTGCCAAGTTGATTTGTGCGTGTAGTACAAAAATTACGAAGGAATTATAAAGCTCCAGACTTATTAAGAAAAACATTCAATTACTTCATACGTACGAAAACTTTCCAGCTTATTAACCTGGTTTAATTATACAATACATTTATATAAATAAGAATGGTATCTTGGTATGATATAAAGGTATCTTACCCAAAACACGAAGCCGACGACGGCGGGTACAGTAAGCGAGCGTGTATAATGCCCCAACCATGCGAAGTACATAGCTATCTTCACGCCGAAGTATTCGCTTATTTCATCTAAAAACACCACATATAAGATTATTTAATTCAATTTAAAACAGATGGTCTCTTAACTCTTAATTTACAAGTGATCAAACATTTTAATAATATTACATAAAGAAGTCGGTATATTTGGATTGGACATAAAACTATGATACATTTTCACGTCTTTGCTTAGAATAGGCGACCAATGGCCTGAATGTAAAATTTTTATTTTTATTTTTAAAGAATAAAATGAAATAAATCAGTACGCTATAACTTTTTAAAGTCTGTGGCCCAGGTTTATGTATCTGTTTCATGATGATTTGTCAATCTAATAGGTCTTGCCAATTGCAAGTAGGTGATCAGACTCATGTGACTCACAAACGCCGTCGACATTTTGAGTCTAAGGCAAGCCGGTTTCCTCGCGATGTTTTCCTTCACCGTTCGTGCGAATGTTAAATACGCATATAGAAAGAAAGTGCATAGCCGGGGATCGAACCTACGACCTTAAGAATAAGAGTAGCAAGCTATTAGGCCAACACGGCACTGCTCATTTAAACAATAGTTAAATCAAATTGGTTGTTATATGGAAGAGTGAACCGTGAATCAGACTCAATAATTATAATTTACGTAAATAGTGACTGTTTTATTCTATTTTTAAAGTAAAAATTCGAGTTTCATAAAAATATAAATAATTACCTAAAGGTTGTGGCGAGAAGAACGTCTTGACCCATTTCTTCCTTAAACTCTCCAATTCATTTCGCTCGTGAAGCGGAAACATACTCCCTATGACACCACGACTTACGCATGCCGGAACTAAAATTAAATACATATAACTAAAATTAAATAAATTTTTAAATATTTCTTAATCATTACGGAATATTACAAAGCAAAGCAAAACTAATATATCCTTGAGTTTCTGTTATAAACACATAACCTTATTTTGTCCTATGTGCAGTACATTGGTACAATAATTGTGTATGTAATTCTAATTTTTAGAGCAATTCGATGATACTTAGTGTATTTATCAACACAAAGCAGAAATCGTTCGCGCTGTTACTCAACCAAAACTCAAACTTTATTCATATAAAGTGTAACAATAAATTTACACACATCTGAACGTCAACAGAAAAGATTTTAAATTTATTGTAAATTTACATTAACTACCAGTTCGCAAGTCAAGGGCGTAGAGCGGCGAGAAGAAGATCTGGTAAGAAACTCTCCGCCACTTTTAAAACGCAAATTTTTTAGTCACACAAAATAAATGTAATAAACACACATATTTAAAGCGAATTTATTTTATTTGCTAATTTAAACGATATATTTTCTTTTAAATCTTGTCCACCTACCAATGCTTTGTCCTGGTCGTAATGTTAACGCTGGTTCTAAAGCGTGTTCATCTCCCGGCTCTGCTCTAGCTGCTTCTAGCACATGTTTAACAAGCTCGCCTCTCTCTTGGGAACTAAGGAGTTCTGATGCTGAAGATCCCTATGTATATCATCAATTGCTATATTTACGTGCGTTATATAGGCACCTTATCCAGTTTAAACAATATGAAGCCTAAACTTACAAGTAACTCTCCTTGTGATGCCTTTGAGAAAATGTCTTGGATGTTAATTTTTTATGACTAGCTGATATGTATATTATAAAAATATAGATACATAATTTATCACGCCAATAGAAGTACCATTATAAGAATCCTCATACTTGATACAGTTTCGTGCCTTGTATAAATAATTCAACGATTCCGTTGTTACCAATATCCCTGATAGTGGCATTTGAATAATGCCAATAACATATTGGAATAGGTTGCATGAATTGGAACAAGTGTTTCGTGTTCATATCGATTTATATTTAGGTATAGGATAGCCTTTATTATTTACTTGTACATAGGAATATTATATTTATATATAGCTATTTTTTATAGACATCGATCGGATTCGAATCGTAAAATTGAAGAAAATCATAATTTTAAGTTAAAGTCAAATTAGGAATCTAATAACTAAGTTTCTAATTATATAAAAAATACAATTTACTAGTAAATCCACGTGTAAAAATACATATTAATCAGTCTGCAGTTTATATAAATTAATATAATATAGAAAGAAATACCCATAGTTGCTCCCCTAACTAGAAATCACATTTTATAATCTATGAATCTATTTATTTTATTCTCATCATTTTTGTTTGCCTAAGTGACACATTATAATATATTGTACATTATTGTTCCTTAGGTACGAATGTTTTCATATGTGTGCGTTGGCATACTTTTGTAAAAAAAAATAGTAATGAAAAGTAAGATAAAGTATACATTATATACAGGTACAAAAAAATGTACCTTTTGAAAACAATGCATATCTCGAACAGTGAACTCCTTATACCCTCCTCCAAACTCTGGTTTAAGCTGTTTTGGCAAGTGGATCTCCTCAGCTGTTTGCAGGAGTCTAGAAAATTACATATTATTTAGCAAACTGACAAGATTTCATTTTTTTTATAGAACAGGAAGCAAACGGGCGTTAAGTTACACCGCCGAACATGGTCACTCTCAATGCCAGATGATTCTCGCGGGTGAGTTGCCGGCTTATTATGAATTGATACGCTCTTTTCTATTATACATGAACTTTAGTGCTAAGTACTGTAATGCTATACAGTCACGCAATTGCGTGTAATAAAGTAATTACTTTATAACCTGAAATCCCGGGTTCGATACATAGAGACCCAGAAAAATGTCTGTCGCAAGGATAGTGGATAGTAAACTTAAAAACTTTGTCAGCGCAATATATTTCTATAAACCTAACATTTAATTCACTTTAACAAACATTTTCTGGATACTCACACATCGTCGTCAGCTGTTATATAGAAGGCAGAGCATTGTGACGAGGCATGTTGTCGCACGCACACTCGGAGCCTTGGACGACTACCACGTAATTTTTGTAATAGCCATAGAAGCATGCTGTCTGGGATACCTGCGCAATAAAGTATGCTTGTACCTCCATCCAGGGCTTTAAATATATTTTAATTGATCCTAATAGTACAGTGTAAACAGGCCATTTAATAATATCAAAAAAGATTGTTTACTCAGACTAATTTCTGAGTATAAATTTTGATATTGTTATGAAAGATACTCTTTTGTTGTGGCCTACTTCAAATCACAAACCATTATTCTTTTATGAAATAAATTGAGCCAAAAAGTGACAAAATTCTGGATGTGCGCCAATTTAACTTTCTTAGTCCTCTGTATATGATATTCTATATCTAAGGTACATTTCAACAGTTTAGATCATACTTTATATAGTATTTAACAAAAGTAACATGATGTTTTAAATGTGTATTTAATCTTTTTATATTAGTGTGTCTTGTACTCTTGTAAAATGGATATGTTGTAAATTTGTGTATGGTAACATAATAATTATTTTGTTGTAATTTTTCCATATTTATTGACATAAAATTTAATATCATCTTTACCAAATAATCTTTGTAAGTTGTAAACAAATATTCCTGGGTCAACTTCAAACAACAGACATGCTGTCAGAGACTTTATGAAGCAATATTGTCACTCTATCCATTAGCTATAAATACCATGCAAATAAAAACATTTTCAACCAAATGTTTGAGATTTGGGCATCAACAATCTCTTCAGCTTTCCAAATTATATATTTTTGTACTGATTTTATATTATATTATATTAAAAAGTGAAATTATAATAAACATATACTAAATATTGTAGAAAATTGTAATGCAATTAAGGAATCATGGTCAGCGAGGGAATGCCACATCAAGTTAAGATAACTATTAAATACTAGTCAAAGTCAGTATTTACTATTTTCACAGAATTTTTATATGGCATAAATTAGAAGATAATACTTACTACTTGAAACAAATTACCTATTAATTTGGAAATATTGTTACTACAATTAATATCATTAACAAATCCAATAATAACAGTACCTTTAGGGAAGATAAGAACCACATCAGTTTGTTGTGCAGGAGTAGAATGTAGTAACAGTCTCCGAGGGTGCATAAGGTGTGCCCCTATTTGACCAGCTATGGGTAGTCGTCTCCGCAGTTCTCTGCCAGCTGATTAAAATGGTCTTTCAAATTTGTCACTGCTCTTACGTATGATAAAAATATTTTTCACGAAGGAATTAAAATTAAGTAAGTTAAATTTCTTTTATAAAATATCCTAACTTGTTTAAAACCAATCGCTTCTCGAAAAATGCGACACAGTTACAAAGGGGTACTTATCATTGCGTAGAATTCATGAATTAAAAAGACCTTAATATTAAATTAAGAGAGTTAAAAAATAAATCGTGAAATTACCACTATCCAGCTTGTCTTTTGCAAATTCAGCGAAAGACTTGTGTTCCCCTGGTGTCGAATGAGAACTGCTTTCGTTTTCATATTTATCGCAATTTCCGGAAGCCTTATTGTCACTTTCCATTATTAAATCTCGAAAACGATGATTAACTATGATCGCTCAGTAGACCTTCAATGATCTTACATCATCGATTATAATAGCTAATAAAAAGAAAATTATGCCTGACAGGACAAACAACTAAAAATAATGCTTTAAAACTAACAAAATAAATGACTACAATTTTTCTTAATTCTGCAATTTTACTAGTTAGTACATATTTTTCTACAAAATTTAAATTAAGCTTTTATTTTTTATTTTTTAAAACGTAACTAAGAACTGTGAAGCAAACTGTCAAAATTGATTTTTAGGCCGTAGAATTTTGGCCGCTACTAAGTTGCCATTAATAAAATTATAGGTTATAGGTATAGTTCCAACAAAATCTCACGGCAAATAGATAGGGAAATTTGTTGTAGGCAATACTGGGGAAATTGGATTAAACGATCTTGATACTATTTTATTTTTAATTATGTCTTTATATACTTGTATGAATCATCGGTTTCTTAAGATAACGAAATATTACACTAAAAATAAATCAATCGTAAATTACTTTAAATACTAATTTATTGTATATCATTTCTATATAAACTTAAAACCTCATTCAGAACTAGAAAACGACTTTATTAACTCAACTTGCATTTCCTATTCTTCATCACATGAATAAAATAAAAAGGTATTTATTGAAAATCGCTCTTCCAGCATTTCAATTGTTATATCTTTCTTTATTAATTCATTTTCAATTTTCTTTAAGGTTCACAACATTTTCGCCAATCCTCTGCACCAATTTGTGAGAAAGCCTCTTCTGTTAATAATTTTGTCACTTGCAGGTATATTTAAATTTTTATTCAGAAAATATTTGTTTAAGTATACCATTTATTACGTATATGAGATTCAATATGCAATGTAAAATGAAGTCTTAAAACTTTATGACCGTGCGATTTTAATACTTCATTTATCTCACATAATGGCGAAGAAAGGATTTGTTTCACTCTTTCAAAAGTTGACATTTATGCCAAACGACGATACGATTGGCTTGTGCGGGTAGTATGTTCACAAGTATCATCTATCACAGTATCATATCACCCATTTTGTAAAATTATCTTTATTCATATCATGGTGGTAGCCAGCAGATACACTTGTTGCCTTGAACCCCAGACAGGATTTTGGTATATAGCCATTTACTCCACAAGCGTTTACAATGATCCACCTCGCTTCAAGTAATACTTTTAGATTTTTGCTTTGCCAGCACTTATTTACAAAACATGAATTGTGAATGTCTCGTCTAATTCATCAGTAAAAGTGATTTCCTCCCAAAGAATTTGTAACAATTTCATGACAATAGTTATTTCGTTTCGTACATTGTAAAACTCATTTATTTTGTGTCTGTAATAAACTATCCAAGTTTATTTTTTTGCCACCTTTCTCTTCCGCCGGGCGAACAAAATACGCCTCTGTTAGATCTGCCTTCAACAACAATTCGTCTTATGGTATGGTATACATAATATAATACACAAGAAAAATGCAATAAACGAAAGTGTCAAGACGTACTATTCCTACAAATCAGTCAACGTTTGCACATGGCTCAGTATCGATGATTGTGTTTATTTTGCACTTTGTTTATCAAGTATTCTTTGATAAACATTAAAAAAATATTTCGTGCTTGCGATCGAAGAGGTTTCTTTGATATTTTCACCACGTTTTAAAGGAAATTTGAAGCCAAACCAAAAACTATTCCTCGAAATTTCAGTTGACAGCTGACTTTTTTGTTGCAATATGAAAATCGCTATTTTTTAAACTTATTTTTGCTATTTTCTGTCGAGTTGCCGTGTTCTATTCTAAAGTATTTGTTCGACAACGTTGTATTAAACAAACATATTGAGACGTGTTGAGCGCCGACACTCCTCGTCTCCACCACAGCAAGGACTATGGGACGACACTGGGGCCCGTGCCAGTGTCGTCCTGCATCAGAAGGCCACGAACAGTCACACCACCGGAGGGGTCTTTGCCCGAATCAGTTGATGTCCACTCTAGAAGAAGTACGGTTAAACACAATCAAGAAACAAACATTGATGGTTGATAAGCCTATGTGGTTTTGGTATTCTCTATATATCCTTAGCTGAATATTGATGTGATTTAGACCGTAAAATCTGCAATGGGCAAAAGATAACTAATATTATATGTCTGTTGTGATGAAGTCCATAAATGTCCTCAATACACTATACAGCATAATCAAATGAATAAGGTATAAGGTTTTTAAGCATCACTGAAATAACGAAATTAGATTTAAAGAAAAGAAAAGCAAAAGTTTTGATAATAAAATATACATTTAATCCAAAGTTTGCGTCGTTGGTTTCAGTAATGAGTATATATTATAAACATATGTGAAACTACAGTCTTTATATCAAATATTTAGGAAAAGATACACTAAATGTAAACATTTTTCCATAAACACCACTGCCGCCACGCCATACCCTCATCTATTACAAGTTTAACTTTGATACTTTCTTTACGGACCAATCCATAGACAATTTTTTGATATGATATCTGTCAGTTATCACCAATTGTATACGATCACTGTCAAGCTTTTTGTACATCCCAGTCACACTCAACAGTCAACGGACAACGACCAACAAATGAAAATTGAAAATATAGTTCATGTCAAAGGTTTATGTGGTAATGATGTGATTTATTTCATCCTTTCGTTATTTTACACGATAATAAAAGAGATAATGGACGTGTAATAATTTTATTACTAAAGTTGTTTAAGTGTTAGTCAAAATAGCCGAGTAATAATAGCAAAGGAATAAAAAATAATTTCCTTATAAGAAAAATATTTAGAAGAAACGGTGAGTAATTTTTTAATAGTTGTATATTTTATGTTTTGTTAAATTATAATGTATTTTTTTAAAGTATTCCCTAGAAAGATTGCAATACAACATATAGGAAGAACTTTCATAGAAAATATAGGCGTTTAGGGAATATGCGCAGTTTCTTGTATCGATAGTTAGCCTACTTTCTCGTAAACAGCTGTTATACCGTCACACCTTTTGCCCGCAAACCAGCTGTGTCGTCACTTGTTATTATTTGCTTATATGCGTACGTATACTGACGCTTTATGTAAATGTGGAATAATAATGAAGGTCATGGACTGCTAAACGGAAGATCGATTTCTCATGGTCTGAAAATATTTCATTTCAATATAGCCCTTATTTCCACCTCTATATTCTAATGTAAGCAATACATATTATTTACATCGATTGATACTTAAAATTATGAATACCAGAATTAACTCCAAATGATGTTAATATTAAATATAATCTCTTAATTCTATAAACAAAACTAAAGAATTCCATAAAAATTTAATATAATATAAGAAATTTTAAATATAAACAATTTTATATTCAACTTTTTTTGTATGCTAATAAATTTTATAATAGATTATAATATTTATTGGTATTTTTTAGATGTCTGTAGGTTGGGCTAACCTACCCATCCTTCCACTTAGGTGTATACTTGAACACCTGAGTGTAAATGATGCACTTGCAGCTACATCAACTTGCCAACACTGGCGCAGTGCCATACTATTATATGAAGGACACAAGTAAGATGTCTTACATATTCAGCCTTAATTAGCTGTTCCTCGTATGATTTAAAAAACTGACAAGATTGAATTAATAAATTTTTAAAAGTCACAAAACTTATAAGCGACTTAATTATAATCTTCTGATATCTGTGTGTTTTATGCCAGTCTTTTCTTTGCAGAGATGTAATTAAATTAAGTGTAAAGAACATAGAATAAATTTTTAAAAGTCACAAAACTTATAAGCGACTTAATTATAATTATTTTTGCTTAAAAATCTTCTGATATCTGTGTGTTTTATGCCAGTCTTTTCTTTGCAGAGATGTAATTAAATTAAGTGTAAAGAACATAGAGAAGAGCATGTTCCTGACTCGTATATTTAAAAAGTACACAAAACACTTGCACATTTACATAGACACAACAGTTGTAGAAGAATTGGTGTCCTTTATGAACTATATTTTGCCATTGTAAGTATTTATATTTTCTTAATTTGTGACTCATTACTAGAAAATTGTATAGTAGGCAGCAAAGGATAATAAGCAATGCTCATTTCCCACAAACCTAAAGCATTAGAATGTTACATTTTCTTACTAATAAATCAATCAATCAATTGCTTCTTCTCTTAGAAGTTAGTAATTGTAATATTACTTAGAAGTTGGTATATGTGTCCACACATTAATCTTAAATATGAATATAGAATGATACCCCTACACCAAACCAATCAATAATCAGTTTTATCTCCTATATGTTTTTGTAACAAAAAAATAAAATGTGGAAAAATAAATTCTTATCTGTTGTAAAAAGTTAAAACAACAAGTATTTGAATTGCCGAATATGTTGTGTGTCAATAAATCATTTAATATTACGTTGTTGAATGATTTGTGTGTTTCGATGCTTTCAAGCTAGGTAAACTATTACGGTAGACAGATTTTTACATAAGCATTTTATAGTATTGCAGATTATATATCTGCAAAACGGTATGACGGGCAGATGACCTTGAACTTTCCCAGGCTTGTAGCTTTATTTAGGCCGAGCGCAATCGATCGAATTGTATCCCCGCACAGGATTCTCTTGTATTGATTAGATCATAACAAGACCTGGATTGGTCCACGAAGTAAAATATAATATGTAAAATATTTCTGACTTTGTTGAGTTTCTCAACTTAGGATTCGTGTTCTATAAGGGCATATAAAATGGGGGCTTGTAAAGCAGTTATGAAATATTATTGTAGAAAATTTCAATTACATGCAGTGATCGACCAATCAAAAACACTAACAATGTAATAGTATTACAATAGGCTCAGTGACGATAACGCGATTACTAAGATACGAATAAAAGCATCACTGTTGTATCTAATACAAAGACTTGCGATATAAGCATTTTTTATATATCTTAAAATTACATGTACAGCAGATTATCGTCATGTTAACTGCGTACGTGTCTCAGTGTTTAACGTAATATGATGCCCATCAAAACATTGTATTTGTGATCAATCGAATTTTGATATAAATTTTTAATATTCTAAAAAGTTACAAAACTGCAAATATTAGTTATGTTTTATAAATATCTTCTTGTGTCCTGTATTTTTCAAATTAAAACTTAAACTCTCTTAAATGCCACAACTATGATAGATGATCATTGAACATCGATAATTTTGGACCAAAAATGCATGATAAATCTGTTTCTTTCAGAAGAGTAAGACGAGTTAAGGTTCTTATTTCATGGGAATTATGTAAATTTTATATGTTATGTGGGATATGCTAATATTTTGTTCGAGTAAAAGATATACATACAAATTATTTGAAGAAGTCTATTAGGTTTGTTTGACATATTCAAAAAGGGAGTAAAGATTCATGGTAAAGTGAACACAGTTGAATAAAATTGAGACGGCTAATGGCGACGTGTATCTCGCTCGTTATATATTTATTAATATTAAGTTTCTCATGTAAATAAAATATTTTTTTTGTAATGAGAAATAAAGTTCCTTAAAAATTATATACAGTTATCATATTCGGTAGTCTAACTAAAGTATATGAAAGTTAAAAGTGAATGAGAAAGCTAAATATCTGGTGTGTTTTTGACTATAAACATTACCTACATTCACCGCATAGGTTTCCAGTTGTAAACAGTGATAGCATTTTTTATACCGGAAATACTTATCTTATGACCCGCTTTAAATAGGAATTCTAACACCAATTTCCCAAGTATGTACATATATTTGAATAAATTCACTTTCGAGCACATAACCATATTATGTCGTAACATTGTTACGGTTAATCATGCTTACGTCGTTTCATAATGTACTTTAAACGTGTCTAATAACAACTATATTGGCTTATCTACTTAATGTGTAAAGAAAGCATTTTGTGGCTATGAATATATATAATTTATATTCATATATGTACGTAAAATCATACAACGCGATCTAAACTTATGAAACGATGCTAATTTAAATAAAATTTCATTGGCTTAAATATTATATTATACTACCATGATCTATTCATATATTTTACCATAAGAACAAATTTAAATTCTACTGGATCTATTTTAAATTATTATATAATAGGCAAGTATATTTCCTAATTAAATAAATGCAGAGTAACTATATCTGACTGAATTTTTAAACATCCTCTATTTAATCGGAGACTACTCTAAACTGAAGCAGACAAAACAGCCTTCAAATCACAATGAAAGCAACTCTTGTAAGGAAGTACACCTCAAGATATATGATCTCGATGTGAAACACGTAATATAATGTCGATACCCT
Source organism: Pieris rapae (assembly GCF_905147795.1). Lineage (NCBI taxonomy): Eukaryota > Metazoa > Arthropoda > Insecta > Lepidoptera > Pieridae > Pieris > Pieris rapae. The sequence continues at coordinate 4,830,463 of NC_059515.1, read as the reverse complement.
TGGCGGCCCTTTCACCGGTAGCTTAACTAGACTACAACTCTACACTCAAACTTTTCAGATTCTCTATTAAAGTTGATGTAAAATCTTTTAAACGTTTATTGAGAAACAATATAATATATTGATGAATTGCTTGAACTTCGACGACATGAACCAATTATGGTGATCACTTTCAATTTCTACGTTTGACGACAATTAAAGACGTGATAATGAAGTTATATGATGTCCAGAGTGCAGTTACCGATATAAAAAAGCATACAAAAACCTTTCGATTAATTCTTTATATTACTACCAAAGACAAAGCAATAGACCGGCAATGTCTATATAAAAGTAAATGTACCCAAAATTCTTGCTATAGTGGGATAGACTAAATCCATCATCATTCATCAAAGGAAAAATTTAAGATTCTATATTCCCAAACTTTTAGTTACTTAAATTTATTTCACACCCTTACAATTTAAGTAATTTTGGAAAAGATTTTCGGATACAAATCGTTTGTTTTTTATTAATATTTAATAATTTCCGTTTTCGTAACTCTAAAATCAGCGTTTGTTGTGTTTTGCTATAATCTTACGCTATTTGCTACTAAATGGTGATTTTTCAAATTATACCGATAAATTCTTGAATGAAAGGGGATGCCAAAGGGAGTTAGACGTTACCAGAGTAGTTATATATATATAATAAAATATGATATTTTATAAATCATCCGCTACGATAGCTTGTAAGTGATTTTAATGGTACAAGAACATGCAGTAATTTGGATATATCTCCTGCCCTTTTATACAAGACTATACCCATCAATTCATATTCGTATATATCTATGCACTTTAATTGTCTTTGTTACATAAGAAGTAATTCGGTTCCCGTCGGCCACCTGGCTTGGACTCGCCCATAAATATAAGGATATTTCCGCAGTAGTTTTCGCCCGACTCGACCAGATAAAGAGGTCCTACGTATTTAAAAAAAAATACTTAGATAACCATTAATACTTACTGGACGATCTGAATATGGATGTTTATTTAAAGCCGAATTCAATGGAATGGTGGTGATAACAAACTTGTCCCACAATTAAGTCTATACCGAGAAGTGATACGCTGAATATCATATCGCTATAACGACAGTTTAGTTCGTATACACAAAAAGTTGCTTATACGGAAGTTGAGCCAGATAAACAATACTGATTATTATTTATCGTTGTCGGGGAAAGTCTAATCAAATCAGAAAAAGAGAAACATTTAGTAACAAATTTACACATTAACGAAGAAACATCAAATTCAATATAACAAAAAAAATATATAAAAGTAGTATCCTCGCTGTGGACACTCGGGCAACCCTTGCGACCGCAGCACTGATTTCCAGTGTACTTTATGGAAGAGATACTTTTCATACATTAAATCGAGATTTTTTTTTTCAGATACTTCGATACAGTAAATCTAAACGAACTGGCATTTCTCGGTCCAAGTTACATTCTTAAAAATCCAAATGTGCCAATACCACAACTGCAAAGGTAGGTGTCCCATCTAAAATGTATTAATATATGAACGCTACATGCATGTTTGGTTTTTATATATTCATAACAGAAGTGACCAATTAATAATGAAAAAAGTATGAAGCATTTTATAGTCGAAATTCAAGATATAAAAAAATAGTGCTTGGCACAAATATACTATATAATATAATAAATTGCCTCTTATATCCTATTCAGAATAATAGTGGAGACTCTCGTCTTCAAGAACCTGCATAGTCTACAGAGGCTTCTTTTAACTGGCTGTGAGATGGCAACACCTAAAAATGAAAACGATAGATATGTAGTAAGTCTTGTTCTGTTTCATAATACCTTTGCGGATTCTCTTAAATATAAGATCTACATAAATCGAGAATAGGTTCCGTGGTTTTTTATTGGATTTCGCGTTGAATACCAAACTAGTTTTAATTTGGTTGATACGATTCTTGATCTAAGATTAAAAGCATATGTTTCTAGCGATATAATGTTAGAGTAGTGGTAACAAAAGGATTTACGGTCTCTTTGAAAAAAGATACATGACATATGACAATAATTTTAACCGTTATCTACATGTTCATAAACGTCTCTGGGTTATCGACGAATGTAAAGAAACAAGGAAAATAAAAAATTTATTTTCTGTTTAGCACAAGAATGTAGAGTATTATTCGCGGCCGCTGACATTCAGCACGAAGCGTTGCCTGGATGACACCATACTATCTAGAAGCAACGTGGGATTAATGATGTTCTCTAAGCTACAGGTAATATATATTTTGACCAGAGACTACAGTGGAGCCAATTTCAGTAGATTCAATAGATATTAGACACCTTATTTTATACAAAAAAAAGAAAAGAAAAATTATTGAAATTTTAAAATGCGATATATTGAAATATATATTTATAACTAAATTACTTTAAACAAAAAAAACGTGATACTGCCCAGTTTTTTATTTAACAGATTTATTATTTAAATTACCGTTTTCATAGCTCTATTACAGTGCATAATAAAACTTAAAAAAACTAGTTTTTTTTTAAACAAACTAAAAAAATATCGAAAAGGATTTAGGCGGAATTGCATCCTTTATGTGCTATAACTACTTTTTCTTAATAACTGATGTTATTCACATATAATTACAGTTCGTATCTATTTAATCGCTTAAATGGATGTTTTAAATGATAATTGTTTCATGTTAAACAGCTGTGTAAAAGCTAGTCCAATTCTACTGTACTTTTTAAACATGAGCCTTGAATGATTCGTAGAACACAGAAAATCATTCGTGAGTTCATAGCTGCACACCGAATGGCGTACGCTAATATCTTTGTTAGATAATGCTAAAGCACATGCATTTTATCCCCGAAATGTTGCCAGGTTAAGACAGGTTAATATTATCCCCCGTCCACAGTCCATAGTGATAGACTACGAGTACTTAAGCTCAGCTGCCGTTAACACATTGAGTCGTCTGCCGGAATTGGCGCTGCTTACCTTAAACATCGGACACAAGCGCCCTCTGTCATTGCCGAGATTCGAATGGCCGCCCGAGACATTGAACGTCGCTATCAACGTTGTAAGTATATTGATCAAAATACTTAAAATGAAAGTTAAAAAAAAGTTAAGCGTGTAAAAATCTAAGTTTCCCAAACATAACGTTCATATAGAAACTAAACTAGTTTAAGAAATCCACTGTTTTGTCTTTTTCCACCTCACCGTAAACACAAGTAAGAAAACGAGACGAATGCGTACTTTAAGTGTAATAGGACTAAGCCTCAATGATAAGGGCTAATCGCCAACTTCATTTTCATTTTCAAAAATATATCTTGATATTATTTCTGGTTTCCGATATGGAAAAATCATTTTGTGCATCTAGTAATACATAGTGCATCGCCAATGCACAGATAGAATTAAATCTTTTTTAATAGTTTCTTCATATATTTCAGATTGCGGTACCATTGCACCGCTTCAACGATATTATAGAACATGTATTTGTGCGTGGGCTACTCCTGGTTTCACTGAAAGTCATGTTCTGTAAAACTGTGAGTTATAATAGTTTAAGTAGTAGCTTTGTAGTTACAAAAACGTTAATTTTTGTTTAAGTAATTTAAGTCTAAAGAATTGGGTTTTTTATAATAAGCAATTTAATGCCATGTTCCTTATTAACCAGCATTTTTGAATTTAAGACACGACAGTGCGAAGAAGTATTTTATATGATTTGTGATTTATTTTTTTGACTACATTGATGATATGTCCTTATTTACCTATATTCCTTAGGTAAAACTAACAATATACTAGTAAGAATAATAATTCAGTATTCAACCCTATCTAAGACAGCCCTCAAATTACATTTGTTTCTATGATTACCTTAATTTAGTGATAAAACTTCCGTTTTTTATATTTCGGTTAAAGGACATGCATAAGTTTCCTCAAATTAATATTTTACCAGCAAGTGTATGTCGCGCATGTATATATAAAGGCATATTGATATATTATATATAAATATTTTCAGTTCCATGTGCCACTGTTATCGCACCTGTCACGTTTGTATAAGTCTACGCTGCAGGAGTTTGTGTGGGTGGACGCCCCCTGCATATCTACCACACCATTTTACAGGGTCGTCAAGCCTGAACCGGTATGTATTGGTGTAACATTTTAAAGTATAAATGATGTGAAAGGTTTTGTTATAATCCGTATGAGCTGGAATGTCAATGTCAAATAGTGAATATTTGACATTGACATGTAACTTTTATCTGTGCCAAATTGCAATTTTTCTTAGAACAAAATTTCTTTATGATAAAGAGTGGCTGAGAGTTTATTGCAAGTTCTTCTCATCCGTCCGTCCCTTTATTGGCAGTAGATTTTATTATGTATTTGTATATTGATGTTCATAAATATGTTACCTAAATGAATAAATGATGATAAATTTGAATTTGAAAATCAATTGAAACTTTTGTACGCATGGCAACTACAGTCTGAAAACCCATTTATATGTACATCTTTTGTTTCCTTTTAATTTTTTATTCTCTTGTTTTGTGTTGCGATGTGAATAAAGTGTTATACTATACATTTTCAGTATGATGTTTGCGTGAATCACATTTTACTGATGTGCTGGCAATGTGTACAACTACGTAGACTCGTTATTCATGGTAAGTAGTTTTAATAACTTTTAGAAAAAAAACCAAATCGGCGCATACAAGTTGATTAACATCCAAAAGGAAATGTATGTTCACGTATTAGCCATTTATTAATTTTGCATACATTTTAGATATAGCTTGGTAAAATAAATTCTTTCTGGTAAAATAAAGTCTTATTTCTTACACTTATATATATATATGGGATATAATACTTAAAATATTATTTTGATAAACGTACGTAATTTACGTACACTAAGTACGTGTGCAAAAACGAGACAATTTTTCAGTGTATGCATGTTTGTAAGATTTATGCAAATGGCTAATAAATTTGTTTCATATAAGGAGATCAGATATTAAACCTTTCATTCTTTATAGGCTACTGGCTGTGGCAATACGATGTGCTGGGTATTGTGCGTCTGCGCAGGTCGTTGGAACGCCTCGAATTATCAGCAGTGTACGGTCAGCAGAACCACTTCGGTACGGCTGATAATCGCGTACTCAGGGTTTTAGCCAATGACGACTTGGATATTTTGGAAGCTCAATATATTGAGGTATTTATTTATTTATTTATATTGTACTCCTACAGCTAACACAAAATACATATAATAACAAACAAATACACCGAGAACATAGCCACAAACGGAATACATGATACATTATAATAAAAAGATTTAAAAAAGTGAACAAACAAACAAGGTATTTAATACAATTAACTGATTAAATTTAATTACTTAAACCTAAATTGGTTGTGTTGTGTATGTATTGGCTTGTGAGAACAACTCTTTAGGATATCCACTTGTCTGTTAATACCCATTATGTTAGAGAAAAAATTTGATTTAAAACTTAAAAGTAAATATATAAATACACTCTTTCTCATAGATTACCCGTTAAGGGTTGTCTCGAAAGCCTTTGTCTTATATTGACTAAAAATTATTTTATACTATGTTAATAAACATTGGCTAACGCCAACAACATGGCAGGAAAATATTATGAACATTAGTCATTACGCATTTTGTTCTTATTTTTTTTTAAGTAAAATCACGTTTGGACAGACGTGACCCACTTACGATAAACGAATACGTATGTAAATGACATTAGCGTACGCTTTGTCACGTGACCATTTTCAAACAAATTCTAGAATTGTGGTTTTTGTTCAAGCTCTTAGCATGACTTAGACTTAGTTAAAATAAAAATCATGTTTGTTAATAGTGTTACTATTTTTTTAGAAAATTAACGAGCATACACAATTCAAATGGGCGCCTACAACATATGAGGCTTTGCCGCCAGCGCTCAAGCTCAATGCTACTTCGAAAGATCGGGCTGATTACTACATGCGTGAAACTTCCTTATAAATACAGTGAGTAAACAGATCAGATAGGTATAGCCATACAATTTTCCACAAAAAAATATGATTTCAAAAGACTACTTACTACGACTACAATAACCGAAACTAAGGCTTTGATGTTAAGTGAGTGCCGCCCATGGACACTCACACTACCAGAAGGTTCGCAAGTGCGTTGCCGGCCTTTTAAAAATTGGTGCGATTTTTTCTTGCAGGACTCTAATTCGAATTATTTAAAATTTTATTATTTAACCTATATCCATCAAAATGAAGTGTAGACTACGCTAATTATTTAATTAATTCAATGCTGCTACATAAAAAAATCTTTTTTTCAGGACACAAGCCATCTTTAAGATCAAATCACAACTACAAAATATATATGTATTTTAAAACAAATCTAAATGTTAAATTTAAAGCGTTGACATCTCAAAAGATAGACAAAAGAGAGACAGCGATATTAATATGCCATGTACGTCAAAAGTATATTTAATTTATTCGATGTAATTGAAGTATTAGCTAACTTTGGCAACTTGTCTATAGAGTTATATATTTTTAAATTAGTTGATATATACTCTGTTACAAAATCGGTTATATTGTGAAATAAGAACAAGTATACAAAGGCTTGAGTTTCCGTGTACCAAATACTAAAAAGACGTAGAGTTATACGATCTGTCAAACTATTTTTCTATCAAGGTTTGACATTTGACAGTGCTCACATGTGACAGTCAGATTGTGACTTGTAAATAACGCCGGTGTTATAAAGCTTTTTTTTTAAGCATCTTAAATATTCGTATATATCACAATATGTTGAATTGGTGTAAACTATAGCTATGAAACGTGAGTATAACGAAAATGTAGATCAACTTTTATATTGTTTTACTACAATATTTCAAACAAAATACATATTATCCATAAACTATTGCAGTTGTATATGTACACGCATAGTAGAATGAGTTAAACATAAATATAGCGAATATACTTTGTATAGGAAAATTTGTAAACTTATCTATTTCAGGGGTTTTGTTGCATATAACACTTAGACCCGCTTGAGTGTATGAGAAGGGTGTTGGTTAGATTTAAATAAAAAAAAATTAAAAAAAAATCGTGATAATGTATAGTCAACAGAGTATTAGGTTACCAATATGTTTTAAAACCAATACTTAATAGGCCTAAACTCAAAACATTATTTCTACAAAGTTCCTGATTTGAAATAAAACATTTTCAGCATTAATCAAAGCACATAGTGTTCCTACATTCGTTTGTACTAATAACGGATTGATTTCAATATAAGCTTTCAATAAATGGTTCGTTATTGATAAGATTAAATAGTGATGAGCCATTAGATGCAATTTATATATGCCTGTATTATAGCATAAAAGATCCTTTATATGTATATCACAAATGTTTTGCACTTTAGGCAAATTTGCAATTTCATGTCAATTGTCAAACCGGTTTATAATCTGTATTCACAAATTGGCGCCAATTTAATTTTGGTAACAGATAGAAAAATACGCTAGTATATCCTGTACATATTGTTTTTGATTTAATTACGTTTTCAACTAATAACTATTGATTCATTCCACCAAATCACGCCTCATTTTGTGAATACAGATAAAAAATATTTCTTTAGTGTTCTATAATATGTATAGGAAATATTGAGAAACGCCGAATGATATGTTTACTGGCAACATCTCACATCACGAATTTATCGCGTAGACGAGTCAATATCTTAGAGAATGTTAGTGAATGCTTCGCGCGTCAAAGATACCGCACAAATGTTATCCATATGTTAAGATCTATGTGCGATTCTGTCATTTTGTATTACAAATAGCTTATTACATATCTGTTATCTCAATTCAGTTATAAGGAAAGTTATGTTTTTAAACTTGATTGAAAATAAAATAGCGTGTATCAGTAACCGTTCCAGTATTACCTATTTTGGTACAGAAAAAAGTAAATATTTTCACCAAACTGAATATGACGAAATTTTATTTGAAGTATTATTGGATGTTTTTCTCTCTAATATAACCTAATCTAACTGTTGCTAAATATTTTATACATTTTTATCATTAAACTTTGATGAATTTTGAAACAGATATTTGTAATACAAATGTTGTTGGACGAACTTAATTGATTTTGATCTGTAAATAATAAAGTCGTCTATTTGTAAATATCAACGTTGGCGTTGCGAAGTACGACAAAACATCTAGTCAAATTGTAGGGCTTTGTAAATACAGGGCTAAACTTTAACGACACTTGGAAGTATCTCTTTAAACGTATAATTAAATCAAACTAAAGTTTCTTAAGTTAAACTTAATCTATCCGTTCTATACAATTATAAAAAATCAAAGTTTTAAAGCGAATTTATCTTATTTTTATCTTTCTTTTCTCCTTGTGTCGTGAAAAGGATAGCCAATCGACGCGTGCGCCCGCGGTAACGAAGCACAAACTAACCAAGTATTACGGATACATATTATAATCTAATATCAACACTATAGTTTTAAGAAATCTTGACTGTATCAAATACGGTTATCTGCCACTAACGAACGAATAGAATAACGATAAAGGGTTTTTCGAGAGTTGATAATTTAGGGTTTTGCAGGAGCAAAGATTGTGTGAAGAGGAATTTCGTTAATTTTCGAAAACAAATTCATAGCCAAAGTAAAAATAATTATGTAGTGAAACCCAAGTTATAATGAAACCTGATGTGCAAAAGAATTGTTATCGTAATCTCAACTCTCGCTTGAATTAACCAATCGACGATGTAGGTAATCGAACTGCATATTGTAAAAAGCACCTTGTGTAAACGTTGCTCTGGATATACTCCGATCCGTCCCCAAATCATGTTTTTATAAAAATTGTGATGATAACGCGTAAAATTTTCTTGGCTACGTACTCTTTACCGTTCAATGACGTTTGGAAAATACTTTTCTTGACTTAAATTTCGGAAATATTGTCTAGGAAAAACACAATCAACGTATACGTACGTTTTACGAAGGTCAAGCGTACATTGGTATACGTTGGTTGAGAATTAAATGGAAGCTTACGTACAAGAATTGAAGAGATGGTGTGTTTGAATTTAACGCGTTACTATTACAAGTGCAGAATTTTCCTATCGAATGCAAGGTGCTAAGCGATCAAAAATGATGTCACGCACAATGATACACGCCTTGAAAAAGTGTACAAACAATACACGATAGACATCCGTGCTATCAGTCGAATAAAAAAATAAGTATAACGCTTCAAGTAGTACTAAGTACTCGTATAAATGTTTTCTTTCAAATATTTTTTAAAATGTTTATAACATGCGATGTATTGTAAGGCAACGAAGAGACTTACCACCATACATTCCCTGAGACTGAATGCCCTACGACGTTATATATTTTCGTAAAGGTGGGTCATTAGTATTTCAGAATCTTCAGAATTATTTACGACAAATCAGGTCGTAGCTTTGTTTTTTATTGAAACAATAACTTTACAATATGATGCTTTATTTTTATGAAAAGGGGAAGCGATCTCAAGTATATTAAAATCCTTTAAAAATACTTTTGACCCACTTTGCTAAATACAATATCGAGGATCGGATGAAACCATAAAAATTCAGTTTTTCTGTTGATTAACTATGTATAAACATATAAAAATAAATGCATATATAGTTCACATATAGATAAGTATCATAAATCAACAGGAGATTAAGCAACATTATTAACTGGTTTCTGTAAATGCGCTGATCTTTAACAACAAATTGTTTTTTTATGGTTTTATTCAGATCCTCAATTATAATTTTAACTGTTAAATGACATCATATTATGTAGACTTATTGACATCATTCCCGCCTCTTATATTGTTATTTTCTCTGTCCTATTTGCATTTACCACACCCGACAGTTTAAGGACTTTAAAAGTTTAAAAAAAAAATATAATTTATCGAAACGTGGTAAAAAATTATTAATTATACCAAAGAGGTAAAATAGGACAGAGGATACCACCACCAAGACTTTAAAAAGGCTGTGAAACAACACGAATTCGGTTTGGCTACAGAGGTTTGGTTAAAATTAGTTAACAAATATTTTTATACAGTAACAGAAGATAACTATTTTTAAACCATTCCTGAGCATTGTGCATGTTTCCGCCATTTTTGTTACCTGATGATAGAATTACACTAGTCTATTGCTCAATTTACATGCACTTTGCCAAAAAAGCAGTATTTGTTTTAGTGTGATTTCATAGTGTGAAATTTAGTTGTGAACTTAGCTAATTATGAATACCACACCAGAGTCGGTGCGACAACATTCTGGTTGAAATGTTTTTCGCTGTTAAATAGTTTTTATTAAAAGGTCGGTTTCAATCATTCAATTCGCATTTTATCTTTATTTAAACTAACTTAAAAAGAAGTCGTATATTAAATTAAATTTAAATATAAATTTCAGCTGAAGTTAAATTTATATACGGAATAATAATGATTGAAACCAGCTCTAAATTGAATGCTGAACCGAATCGCCTAGAAAATTGTTGTACTTATCCATCTATAGATTTTAAAGGGAATGTTAGGATTGACGGAGGAATGTTTAACAATCGTTGTGTTTGGTCCACTATAATTGTCTATGCTTCATCAAGTTTTGTCTCGCTCTTTAAAACAAAAACAAAATGAATCTTTAGAAAAAGAGTGGACTTTGTTATTCTAGAATCTTATTGTTTTAATTTATTTTTTTCATTATTGTTTATGTATAACTTACGTTATGTAAGTGTATGATAATATTTAATCAGTGTTTATCTTACTTCTACTTAAGATGTAGATTTAAATATTCGTGTATGTTGTTAATCAGTCACTTTAGCATGCTACACACATGCCATACAAGCTTAGACGCAACAGCGTGAAAAGTACTAAAAGTACTAAGCTGATTGAAACAAGTGTGTAGTCTCCATATTCTGTTTCACTGTTGTAATAATATTAAAACATTTAAAGCATTTATATAGCGCCTCTATATCTATTTAAAAAATATATAAAAGACAGTATTTGAAATAATATTACACATTTACTTGAGCGTAATTTAAATGAGTTAAAAAATTTGGTGTGATAATTCGATAAGTGACTTTCGCATTCATTAGTTTATTAATAGATATTTGTAACCTAAATCCGGTTTCCATCGAAGATCTCAAAATGATCATGAAACAGATTCAGAAATCTGAGGCTATGACCTAAAGAGGTTGTAGCGCCACTGAGTTTTTTTCTCAAATGTCAAATATTGAAATTGAGCGAATTGTTTTAGCACTGCTATTTTGGAAAACATGATTGAAAGTTACACTTCACTTGCCAGTTGATTATTCAGATTAAAATTGTAACAATTGTGCCATGAGTATGTGAATCATAAATATAATAGATATCGTATAAATGTACGCTCAAGTACGTAATTGCAGTAATAGCGGAATCTAGTTCATTGAAAATTGAGTCGTTATTTATACGTAAATACAATCGTGAATATTATGTAAGTTGTCACATTTTCGAGTTTAATACTTGAGTAAGAAAGGGCGCAAAAAGGTATTTTAAAATATTCTTATAGTAATAAAACCTTAATCAAGTTAATACTTGATTTATTATTTCAAGGTAAAATTTTAAAATAGTAACAGGTTTTTGATTTTCGTATCTCAATAAATGATTGAACTAGATTTACGCATTTATTAAATACCGTAGATAATGACACGCTGTCAGGCTTATTTAGATAAATTGTCTGTTTAAGATAAGTCAACAAATAAGAAATTGTAGATATTTTTTTCATATAAATCACCGATGTATATGATCAATAGTAAACCATAGGATTTTTCTAAATTCACCTAAGATACATATTGATGATTTATACAGTCCTATTAATTTTACAAATGTATATGAGCCTAAACGGGTTTGTTGACTTACTTAAAATCTCAATTTTAGGCAAAAATATTTATTAAATGTATGTCTAGATAATTATAATAAATTCATTTTTAACTCGGCGCTTTGATGTCATTGAGTTTTTATGTAATATGAAGAAATTTTTTCCCATGGCAAGTATTAGAGCATATTAAACTGCACAAATTTCGCAGTGGCAACACTTATGCATATCGTTATTAATCTTTTGATCATATATTAATTTCATCTAATAAGTCTTATCTTACTGGCATCACAGCGCCAGGTAAAAATGAATAAACTAAAAGACAAATTATCTTGATGTTTAACGTTATGTAATCAAAGTAATGATACTGGTATTATGTTTAACATAAAAACTGTTGGTCAAAAAAATAAAAGCAATCACGTCTTTTGATAGACAAACAAATTTAAATGTAGAAAGTTTATCAAGATAGAGGTTATACACATCATGTATGTATCATGTATACAAATATTTTTTTACAATCAAACTTAATGGTTTTTATTTTTTTGGCCAATTTATCACTAATGTGTTTTTTCACCCATATCATATATGTTTTTTAATTCAACGAAAACGTAATTTTGAAAATTGTATCTGATCTGTACTTATAATTTATAACATTTCTTTATAAGGTTTTCAATTTAGTAAAGTTATATGTATTCAATTAATAAATAATATATTCATATATATTAATGAGAGTTTTATTTCATGATGGCATCTATTTATTAGATTATGCCAATTAAACCTTACATCAAAATTTAAAAACTTTTGGAATTATAATGAATTAATTGTCTTGACTGACTGGACTATTTTAAAACAAAAATCGCAAATTAATTAGAAGTAGCCTGTCTAGCACTCGTCCCAGGCCCCTTTATCAACTAGATAGCCTCTGGGATTTTATTAAAGAAGAATATTCCCAAGAAAGAATTATTAACTTTAGATAGTATTACGAGTATTAACATTGTGCGTATGTTCAATTCTAGTAGACTTATCACTATTTTTGTATATATACATAATATTTTTATTTTTTCTGCAGGTTTAAAATAGTTTCGACATCAGCAGCATGACACCGTAATAATAAGCCATAGGTAAGCTGTAAAAGTGAGCATCTGTAAGAATCACAAAAAAATCTGTGAATTTTCTTGGCTGGTAAAAAACTATAATCATAATTAATTGATTTTATTATGTATATATGAAACTCTACTTCTTTTTGTTTTTCCAAGGGAAATACATCGCATTTAAACAATTTATAAAACATCCCACGTATATACCATGGTGCTTAGAAGAAAGGGACTATACAAGATATACAGTAGTATATATAGAATGCATGTTGTATGGTACAAAGGATGTAAATACATGTGAACACTGATATCACAAACCATAGATTAGACAAAATCCAACAACGAAAAAATGTATTATAATAATGAGTCATAATATTAAAATGATTGACGTTGTGATAAGTCGCAGGTGGGCATCCTTACGTGCAAGAACGCGCCCACAGTATGTTAGCATAACGGGTTAAGGTTTAAGTAATTGTTACACAATTATTATCTGTAGGCGTTTGCTAATTTTTTTACAATTAGCCTTGGGTTTCTATTAGCAAATTTATCTTAATTGAAATAACTAGGGACATCTGTCTATAAGGTCTACATTACAAGATATATTCATGAGAACTCCAAAGGAAGGAATGCATCTTTCATGGATTTTTTTGCGTTATAAACCAATAATTGCTCCACTGGAAGAACGTGTTAAACGATAAATCATGCTCTTCACCTAGCGGTGAAGTGATTATATACCTCCGTAGTTCAGTAACTACGGAGCAAGCTATACCGAAGAACTGGTGCCAACGGTAGTGAAATAATGCAATAGGGGGGACAATGTAAATGAATATGACAATTAAATATCATATAATCCTATTATTATAATAACTCTTATATTAAACATCATAAATCTTCACACTTGTCGAGGTCCTACTAGAGTTTGAGCTATGCTGTTTAAATATACCAATCTAAGGTATCACTAAGTTGAGACTTCGTCGATCGACTTATTGATAATTATAGTTTAAGAAACGGCTTAAACGGCAAAACCCACCCTGGGTTAGAGCTAGCCGCTATAATTTGAGGGAGGCAGCGATATTTCACAAACTATCAAAGAGCGAAATACAATAAATTTATATTTCATTATAGCTCTCAAGTTAATTTACTGAGTTCATAGATCCATCATCCGATGTTGAGTCTAGGACCAAGGTTTTATGGAACCAGTTATGTTTGAAGCATAGAATCCACAGGCTAAGTTAACTGGGTAGCACGCATGCGCTCAATACGTGACAATAAAAGGTACCTAGTTTATGGTCTTGTAGCCTCCGACAGACAACTACACACTTCCTTTGACCTTATATCGAATGTTCCGCCCGATCTCAATTTTTAACAGACTACGAATAAGTTTTGTTTGCGAAAGAGTTCCATTTTATGTAGCACGTTGGGGTAGATTCAATTCATTATTTTTTTATGGACACAACTTATAAGTAAATTCAAAAAAGATGTATTGGCGTATTGGAAATAAAACAGTAAAATTAAGGTTAGAATAACTTTATTTCTTATATGAATTAAATAATTAATATATTAAAATCCAAACAGTCAATTGTGTGGTTTTACGCATAAAACACAAATATCTAATAATTTTTTAGGAAATAACAGTTATAGTAAGAGGGATCCAGGTTGTCGACTATAATTTTTAAATTATAATGTCTATACCGATATTATAAAATGTAGTGCCATGAAATCTTTTCATATTGCTAACTTTTTACAACACTTTTTTTTGTGTTTTGGAATAAGAAATAATTTGAAGAAATCCACCAGAGATTCCACTTAACATCTTCAATGATTCATTAGTTTTCCCACGCGACAATGGTTCTTCCATTCCATTTTATCCACTGCAATTAGACAAAGACAGAATCCATCGACCTGCGAGGTCAGGAATAGAGGCTGCATCAATCACCACCGTGAAACCCACGTAGATGTTTTTACAAGGTTCAGCCTACAATGAAATGTGCATTAATGTTTATGTTTCAGTTTCTTATGAGATTTGGAGGTACTGTTTTTAAGGCTAAATACGGTGGGATAGTAAGGGAATCAGACTGTACCCCAGTGGCCAAGTGTGCTACTTTCAACCATGAGCACGAGGACAGGTTCGATGCCTGGCTGGGCACTAATGAATTAGTCTGTTTATGCGTATTTGGTAGTCTTGCAAGTTCAGTGAAAGTAACGGTAAAAACGTCTTAGAACCAAAAATCACAGACTGAAAATTTGTTTGAGAAATTTAAAAATTCATACAATATTATGCCATGGAAATATTATTATTATTTAGGCACAGTTGGTACAGCTTGCGATCTTATGATAAAGTTTTTCACAATTACCAAGCGGTCGTTTTAAGAGCTTTGCATGGTTATCTATATTTTCCTTAAAAATATATCTAAAATATCATTTGGCTGCCAGTTTATGGATTTTTATTTATATGTTTTATTTTTTTCCTCATACCTTAAGAAACCTTTATAGTTTACAAGACCCATAAAGAGACGAGTTGTATTCACAGCTGTTTAATATTCGAACCGATGACTAAGAGTTGGCGATCGTGCGCTATTGTATGGAAAATGTGTTAATTATATGCAGGTGAAAATGAACTTTATCATATCGTAAAATGTCACAAAGTTCTGTATTTGTTAGGTTCTACGTGGAACACATAGGATCATTTTCAGAATTTGAGTACATATTCATTTAGTAATTTTTACTAGATAAATGGCTTTGATTCTGATTTTAAATTATAAATACACAGAACATGCCATAAGTGACATCTTATACAACAGTATTAAATTATATATGAAAAGATTAATTAAATGTTGAAAACAGTTTATAATTCAATTGCAATGCAAAACAAAAAAAATAAAAAAATTCAATAGACCTCTCAGCAGGTCTAGCTTTGCCATAATAGCTTTCCCGCGATTCATTATCCAATCACATGCCAGTATTTAGGCGGTAGTCGCGGAGTGCGCGCGCATTGTTTATTTCTAATTTAAATAGCGTACGATAAAAAGTGTATTCTTATTTTGAATTATACCTCTACAATATTCCTGACATAAGGTTAATTTCAAGTGTGGTGCTGTGTTTAGTGCTTTCAAGAAATTACTATATGAGGTAATTGACAAAATTCTTGTCTTTGCGAAATATATATTTGCTATCGTGGTTCAAGGAAAACATAGCCTTCGTTACAACATAGTTTCAATGTAAACTTAAGTGACTGATAATGTGTTACACTGTTTTGGTGTACTACGCATATGCAAGCTTTTATTATGAATGAAAGATTTTTTCTTCAGTAAATATATTAAAAATGATATATAAGGTTATATATATAATCACATTTAGATTTATTTATGTATTTTTCTAAATAAATTTACTCTGTTAAAGTTATGGTTCGCTTGTATTATAAGGAAAATTGTTAATCATAATAAAAAAAAATATCATCAATCATCCAGATTTAGCGATAAAAATATATAATATATAAAATTATAATTTCCTCCCTTATTCTATATTTGTAGCAAAATATCATTTTCCTCTAAGTAAAACAAAATGAAACAAGATTAAGTTATTGAATGCAAAATAATTTACTTTTAATTAAGGATATACCACACAGGTATGCGATTTTCTGATATGAATCACCTTGAACTGGTAAAACGTACTTACCTTTTCACAGAACTTGATTGTTGTATGCTCTGGCCTTTTTGTATAAAATAATAAATACATAATATCTTCAATTGTGAAACATCTTTTCCCCAATGTTAAAAGAAAATAAAACATATTTTGATTTGATGATTTAACGAATAATTTATCATTGGTATAATATAAATTAGCTTTTATTTAGCAGCAGTGGGCTATAGGACATTTGTTTATCTCTTCTTATAAAAATATTTATCTTCATAAATCGTTTGCAGCGCATTACTTTATTTTTTTACAATCCATAGAAAAGAGTTCAACGCGGAATTTCCTTTGAAAAGTTAATAAAGTTTTTCAAATAAACTCTTATGTTGGTTAACTTATGTTGATTCTTTTTTTCTATTGTTTAAAGTGAGTTTTTATAGTAGTTTTCGTAATTAAGTTAAATAACGCCAACCCGTACTAGATAACGTATTATAAAAAGTAGTTTCGAATATGTAATATCAAAATTAGCAAATAAATGAACTTAATTTGTTAAAATCTTATGTTTGACAAATTAAGTTAATTTTTTCATATATGATTACTTGGCTATGAAATAATTTAAAAATACGCACATCAATATAATTTTATATGGAAATCCAGTGGCGTTATCGCCTTTTCTTTTTCGTAATCATTTGTTTTTTCTAAGACTAGCCTTCTGTGCCTGACACACGTGGTCGACTGCCGTATCATGCCACGATATTTTCCATCGCCGTACGCGCGAGTATCAAATACGCACAATGAATTTGGGCATAGTCGGGGTTCGAAACTCAGGTGCGATTTAAAATTAAAGATTAAATTTAAATAAAGAACCGTGTAACTCAGGTACGAAACAGGGCACTATTATTTGAATTTAAGGAAGCATAGGACAGTAAAAAACCTTTTAATAAGTTAATCCTATTAAGTCTTTTATATTCAAAACGTTTTTGTTTTTGATCTGGCACACGTCAAATCTTCATGAAAATTATTAAAAAAACACTGATTTGGTTAAATAAATCCGAAGTTCGATAACGGGGTGTAAAATATTTCACAGTTGCATCACATTCCAGATTTAATGTGTAAAATAACTTGCTCTGATTACACTCGCACACTTATCGATTTGCTCCACGTGTCACGATTTATTTATAACACGTAATTGTTATATGTATTTATTTATGTAATTTTTTTGTATGTTCTGAGAAGTAATAGAAATTGTGATATATTTTCTTTACTTTGAAAGTTGACGATATTATTGGTACAAAAAGTTTGTATTTTATCATGTAATTTTTATTCTATTCTATTCAATTCCTTATATCGATATCTATTGAGCCAGTTTTGCTTTAAAGGTTAAGTTAAGGTTAAGGTACATCTGGGTGACTGTAAAATCTATCGGAAACAATTACTGAGCATATAAATTAAAAAAATATATATATATTTATATTAGTGTTTTTGAAATCGGTTAAAAACAGATCAAATATGAGATTTTTATAGTAATATCAGAGTTTTATTTACAACACAATAACTCAAAATAAGATAAAAATAAAATGGAAAAAAAATTAACATATATATAGGCGGTCTTACTGTTTAAAGCAGTTTCTTCCAGACGACCCAAACATGAATAATATAAAAATAAATTTAAAATAATATTCTGTATTGTTACGCACTGAACACTTTTGTAACCTTTGACATAATATTTAAGAAACATCAATCCGACACGCTTGAGTACCACAATGATAAATAGTTTTTAATTGCACTTATGTAAAGTTATAGCGATTGTGAGAATGTTAAGCATTGAGTAAAACACGAAACACACTATGTAGGTCGTGGAATGTCGTTTTTACTGTCTCTGTTAGAAGTTTTCTTTGAATGTTTTGGTCGATTTTGATTATCTTCGGACTACATATTATTTGTAGCTAAGTTATAATAGTACTTTTGCATTAGTCTATAAATAATAAATGGTATCGTAACAAAAGGAAATTTTACAATCAAATCTAAAGTAGAATTGCGCGTGACGAACATCGTTTTCATCAGTATATTGATCCTGAATTTAAAGTCGAACATTTGGTCTATTGAAACCGGTCTACCTATAAATTAATAATATCAAGTAAGAGGACTCTGAATTTCATATATCATTGCTCATCGTAAAGTAATAATAATAAAGAATCTTGTGTAGCGTCTGTTTTTAAACGTAATTCGCATTGAATCAAAACAACTAATCTAAACTATTCTTTAATAACTCATTCATCGTGTATTAAGGATGACGCATTAATTTTATTGTAATGCGTCATAAGATTGATATGTCTGTCTAAAAAACATTGGAAACATATTGATAGTTCTTATATGCTAAAAATAGTAGCAAATATGTTTTGTAAGGGTTAGAAAAGATTGTAGTATGAAACAAATTTTGACATTGGATTATGATTTTGCTTCATAGCATGAGGCTGAAGTATCTCATACCCCTATAAGTTGTGTGAGGGATGCGCCTATTAAAAAACGTGTTTGAAACTGGTTAATCATAAATGGCTTCGAGTAGGTATATGTAATGTGCCGTATGTATTAGCATATGGCTGTATAGATATACCAGCATGCCACTATCTCATACCTATTATGTATTACGTTTTATAATTTGCCGGTCTTGTTAAATATCTTGTTAGAATATTTAATAATTATGTTCAAGTGTATGCTCGAAATTTCGTAACTATTTTTAAAAGTTTTTTGTAAAGCTAGATTTGCTCTTAATCATCTATTTTAGATAGACTAAACCAATTTTACATATTCATATCGGGATTTAGCTTTTTCAACATAAAGATAAATAAATTATGTACCGATTTACCAATTATGTTGCCGGCAAAAGGGATATTACATCCACTTATGTTCGACGAATAAACCGAACATTTTATATATGTATTTGATTTCGTGAGTATGATTTTACTTATAGTAAAATAAAATAAATACATTTAAAGAAACACTTCTTTACGGATTATAATTTAAAATTTAAAATTATGTATAAATAATTATACGTTTAAATACAATAATACATAACCATAATCCGTAAAAAAGTGTTTTCTTTAAATGTGTAAAAGTTATGTTAATAAAAGGCAATACTATGTGCAAAAATAAATACATACTAAATGAACTACATATTGATGAAGTCAAGTGATGTTTTTAAGAAAAATAAATCAGTTGGTGGCCAGACTATAAATGTTATTTCATGACCTACCCAGGTTTTTAATAGGTAAATATCACTGTGTTTATCTTACACAGGCTAGTCACGGGTGATTGGACACCTGTGATATCGTGACCTAACGTAATCAGATTAAAAAAATAAGAAACAAGAACTGTTACCTAACTGGTCGCTTCCGTGTGTTGCGTTCAGAATAATCAATTTGCTAAATACCGATCTTAGTCTTTGTTTTTTTATGCATTTAATAATTAATCATATTGACAATATCAAATATAGTTTCGTAGTGATATTTTCTATAATTTTGACAAAACATTGAGGTAGAAAATTTATTTATCATGGGACATGTAGAATGTTTATGTTACGCATAATACTGAAAAGTTACATAATTGATAATTAAAAATAGTTCATAAATATAAAGTACAATAGCCTTTATTCGACTACTATAATACACTGAACTACAATAAATCCATGATATATACACAAATACTCGACGTCCTCCAAATTCTTCTACTTACTCTATTTCTCGCGACGATTATCCAATTCTGCCCCGCTTTCCCTTTTATTCCGTCTCCCCAAGTTCCTGTACCAACTTTAAGCAACTTAAAGCACGCAGCTTTTGGTTTCAATACATAATAACCTCTGCGACAACGCTCCTTATTATCGAGCAATAAAGCTCAAATAGCTGTTGGAAAAAAGGCTTTCCAGATTAAGATACACACAATTCGTAATTGAGTTTTATTTATTACGTTTGTGTATAGGATAACAGCGAACTGAAAGGTGTCTTACGTTGCATTTACGAGAGAAGCACCTAAAAGTCCCTTGACCTTATAGACCCCATTTTTATATTGTAATGCTAATCACGCCGACTCCCTAGACTGCTACAGCCAGCCAAACAAACCCATCTGCTTTCATATCACGTATCACACCATGTGGGCCCACGGAAATAACTGTAAAAATATATATCGTACAGTACCGTTTTTGTAATTAGGATTTAAATCCAGGTTAATTTTGTCAAGTTATGACGCTACCAAGCTAAATGAAAAGAACTCTCTAATGCTTTTTTGTAATGGCGTTAATATGTATCTTCTCCGACACGTCTTTTATACGTACATGTTTTTTTGGATTTAAATAATACTATAATACTTAAATTAACAATATTTATTTTAGGTAGTAAAAATGGTAAAAAAACTATTTTAAAAAAGTGTTTCATAATTTAATCAAATATTTTTATTTTGAAAAGCAAAAGGTGGGAACAAATTCTCTAAGAGGTGTTGTGTGGTTTGACGGGGCACGAAGACCCCAAACCTGTTTATTTGCCTTTTACATTGTTTATTATCTTCATCATCATTGTTCAACTCATCTATATACTGTAAAGAATAACCTTATGCAGTCATCTGAATGCGCAACCGTCTTAGACCGGCACGGCTACCAACCGGCTTCCCTCATAAAGAAGGTCCCCGCCAATACAGTGAAGCGCACAGTATCTATAGTTAAGAATCGGAAAAACTTTGTTAGCGCGTTTTAAAAATACGATCTTCATAGTAAACGGAATTACTTTTTACTTTTTTTTACTTTTCAATATGCGTATCCTAGGTATCAAAGATCAAGAATTTATAACTTTAATGTAGATATCAGTCCTAAATAAATTGTTATTCGCTATTTTCTTTTTGTGACGTCACGATACGAAGCGCCGCGCGTTTACAAGTTTAACTTTCTTGTAACAGATGTCGCTAGATATTTCAGTGCTATACTACTTTTCTTATATTTCGGTCAAATTTTTTACATAATATACCTATGCATATTAAAATCATACAGTTATACTAACATTATAAGTAACATTGTAGTAATTTATACCAATTATACATATGTGGCCTTAAATCATTTGATCTTGACATTTCCTAGCATCGAAAAGGAAGTAGGTAGTGGTTAAGTAGTTACGAGAAAGTTAGCTATTTGTCTTGTATTTTGTGAGGCTTTTACTCTCATTGTCTCGCCAATTAATTGATGAGTATTTCTTTACGGAACGAATGTATTGAATACTAAGAGAATGGAGTAGTCAGTAGAAAATTGATTCGTTATAAAAAGTGCGCTTTTTATATGTTTATTAATGATTAGGTACACTGATTATATCAAATGTTTATTACCATTTAGTGCAGTTTTCAAACTAAAATGCGTTTAAGTTGATAATTTGCCGAAGTTTTAATTCGATTTATTGACATTTTAATTACTTATTTTTATATTAAAAAATGAAATGGTATTCTATAATAATATTTTTTGTATAAATTTTATACTGTTATATTTATGTATTTACTTTCATATTGGGGTATATTTTACAGCTTTGCCCCCAATATAGAAGCTAGTTAAAAAATACAAAATAAGTCTATCTGCTATTGGAGCTACTTCTAATTTCCATTAACATTGACCTACTTGCGTGAAGCTATATTAGCGTATTAATGCAATTACACGCCTAATACTGAATAGGTTTTTAAGAATTACTAAGACAATGTCATTAGGTAAAACACATCATTTAATTGTTCATTAAAGGTTTTAACCAATTAAGTTTTAGTAATTTAACTGACCAAATATTCATCTTCTGTTATTAAAGGATTCAAGGCAAAGAACGTGACAAACCATACTATATAATATTGAAAGCAATTAAATTATTTGAATTTTTTTAAAACTGAATATACCACTTTATAAAAATTCTTACTAATAGAGAGCGCTATATTAAATAATTCTACGTTGTTCTTAGAACGTTAATTTAATTAAACGAAAGAAAACAATTAATAAAATGCTTTTTAATTTTTGAACAATAAGTTCATTATATTTAAAGTCGTACAATCCATGCGTACAAACTTTACAGCTAATCTCAATGTGTTAATTTACCCACAGTAAACAACTGTTACTGTTTAAATACATATAATTAAGCAAACCAAACTGTTAAAAGTAATTATTTTATTTGCATGCATTCTAGAGCATTGTATCTTAAGTGATTCTCATGCGTGGTTCCCATGCGAACATAAAAAAATTGTATACGATTTTCTCAGGATGTCGTTGATAACTAGGAAGAAGTTAAATTATACGTGGTCATTTCCGTGTTATTACAAACACCATAAGCTCGAGGTATAAAAATTATATATAATTTAGACGAATATTATCGACCAGCCTTTTTTGTCCGTTCTCAAATAAGTAAGAAAAGTCGCCGCGTTGCAACCAATGCTCACATTGCCGAAGGGCTTGCAAGTACGTTGTCAGCCTATTCACTAACTTCATAGCGATGTAATGCTTCATATCTTAGACATAAACGAGGTGTTAATGGAATATGTGTGCATAGAACACTGTATACATGTAGCACTCCTTAAGAAACATTGTAAATGAAGCAGACGATAAATCCCTGATTTAAATTCTATGACAGTTTAACAGATATTATAAAAACCCGATCAGTATTTAGATGTATACCAGTAACACTCCTCTTTTTGTTTCAGATCAGATAATGGTCCTTTAAGCCTGTTTTTACTCAGAGAAAATATGTAGGTTGGTGCGAAATTACAATTACTTACACCATACCCTTACTACTAATAATGGTTTTGGATTTTTAAGACAATATAAATGCTAAAATGTCTACTAGCAACGATTTGAGCGATGAAACTGATGCATCTCCAAGACTAAGGATGAAGCCAGCTGTTAATAAGATATTTTGCTGCAGCGTCACGGCTGCTTCTGGATTTATTGCTGCTTATGCTCTGGTAAGCATTTTGTATCAGATATTTAAGATCTTTTCGTTTTACACATTAAGCCACTTAACATATGAATGAAAATATTTATTTTAAAAATTGCTGCGCATGTCATTCATTTTCTGTGAGGTAAGTTAATTCAGCGTCTATCTTCCTACACCAAGGCATAACTTTTTTTGCCAGGTTTTAACCTGTAACTTCCACGCTCCTTTATAGAGGTTAAAAAAATATAGGACTAAATTCATGCCGGTGAAAGAATCTTCTCTATAATACACAATCTAAGAAAATATTGCGCGGAATCCAAGACGAGTATGATCTCAAGATACTAATAACAAGAACCTTAACAATAAAGCGTGTAAAGGAATACCAGAGACACGAATTAATCAACCAATCTCTCACGCGATTTTCTGTACGTAATAATTAAAATCATAACCCAAATACCCAGTTACGCTAACGTAATAATTCGTAAGAGATATAAATATTCCGGTCGTTGTTTCGTCACTTCGTGAGACTTGGCCTTAGTCTTTGGAGGCGGCAAATCCCTTCTATTTTACACATTGTTTATTTGATTGATGTTACACCTTTACACATATGTTCATTTTCATGTTATGAACTTGGACGAGGATAAAATTGGTGCGAAGAACCAAAAATATATTAATCCAAATGTTTTATTACAAAAAAAGGATACATCTTTATGACAGCCTTACATGATTATGGTATTAATTACAATTTTGGTATAAATTTTTTTCTAAATTAAAATTACTAAACAGTTTCAGAATTAATATAAAATAATTTAAAGAGAAAAATGCAGTTTTTGAAAATTCAATACTATTTTGTGTTTTATTTCAGGTGTCCTATGCAATCGCCCTAATATATGAGATAGTGTGGGTTGTGGAGTCTCAGAGTGGTCTTCCTATACCATCCGCTCTGCTTATGATATGTTACTGCGTGGTAATAGCCGCTACGGTCGTGCTGGTTCACGGCCTTATATCTGTGAGTGTATTAAACTAATGGTTAATTGTTTCCAAGGGTCTAAATTGATTTGTGTGCTAGCCATTTTTTTGTAATGATTCAATGCTATGTCATAAAGAGATAAGTCAGAATTTTGACTGTAAGAATAAAACAGTTTATTTCTCTCGAGCGATATCTGCTCTGATAAACATTGCACCAAACAATTTTATTTACCTGACTTATTTGACAACAATAATTATTTATTCAGGGATTGTTGCATAGCCTTATATAATTTTAAACAAATGTTACATCCACTCGATAATAGATGCCGTTACAATGTTCTTTGAATTCTAATTTACGGCGCGTCCATTTGCCAAAAGATGGCGCTAAACACAGCCCACTTATCCTAGCAGAATAAACTCTAGTCAAGTATTAGGGAATTAGTAATATTTATATAATTATTTAATAATAATTAACAGTATATTTAAGTAAACAATCTTTTTCCTTTAGTAAACACATTTATCATTATTTGTTATTATAGAATAAAACCTACACCAAATGTGTACAAAGAAAAATATGTATGGAATGAATTAAATAACTACACATTACAACAAAAAAAAAATGTGCCTGTATTTTTTGTTATAATTTTCAGAAAAACAACAAATACCTGCTGGCGTGGCTTATATCAGTGATCTTGGTGCTGATTCCTGAGTGTGCTCTAGTCTTCTACATGTCTATAAGCCATTGGGTAAATAAATTATAACATCAAAGTTATAAATAAAAAAAAATCATTACAAGGCTCCAATATCATTAACACTCTTGCATATTAAATTTGATAACCCTTCGTGATAATGGTTCCCTACTTAATGATAATGGTTAATATATAATGGTATAAACTTATATTTTTCTTAAAAAAATAAAATTAATGCAGGGTCTTCAAGGGGTGTACGGAGGTGCTGAGCTGGCATGCTATGTGGCTCGACTGCCGGCGATTGTGTGTGGAGTTGTCTTAGTACAGTCAGCGTATGCACTTAGAGAAGCGAGGTAATAAAAAGTATTTGATGAATTTCAAGTCACAATTACTAAAAATATTGATTAACTGGTTTACGATATGAGCAGTATGTTTGAACTTCGGCTGTACACCAATGGAATTATCTTTCTATGTACGAAATTTAACATGCGTTCGTACGCTGAAGGTAAACACCGAACACAAGCAGAAATCCTGCTTTACAGTTAAAAAGTCGACGGTATGTGGCAGGCACAAATAGCTGACTACCAATTGCCTTTTAGAAAAACAAATACATAATCACGAAATACATAGATACAAAAGCTTGATGCGAAGGAGTTGTAGCGCCATTGTTTTTTTTTTTAAATTTTGTACCCGAGTGTTAATCATGATTTTTTTTTACAATTGTAAGAAAAGTTCAACTTCATTTTTTACTTTTAAGGAAAATAAGTACGGCAGTAAGCTAGTGTCTTTTACTATATAAATTCTTCTCCATATTGCAGGAAGAGTGAATACGGTGCTGGCGTTGGTGTGAGCGGTAGTGAGTTCGATGCCAGCCACTATGTCCCCGATACTGCGGCACCGGCTTTCACTAATGAGGGCTTTCTGGCGGATAATGGTAATCTTTACTCTTTTAGAAACTTCTTTCTCACTTCATTCTTTAAGAAAAGCTTGTTTTAATTAAATTTTTTGAGCAAAAATTGTTTGCTAAATATGGCATAGGCGTTTAAAAACAATAATATTTTAATATTAATTCTAGGCAAATCTGGCTCAATGCCAGATCTCCGTCGTCACTTGGCCGCACGTCAATCTATGAATATGGGCTACCCGATCATGTTACCACAACCGCCTCCCGCCTACTGGCAACACTTAGCCGATCGGCAGTACGCAGCTTCTCTTCGAGGCTACCCGAAACATTACCCACAAAACTTTGGCACCTGGGTTGGTCCCAGAACCGACTACAAACGTCGCCACTCAGTGGTTGGCGCGTTTGACGAATATCCGACTAAATATGACTATGACGATCGTATGGACTGTAAGAGCGAAATTAACGAACGGGTAAGCTACCCGTACAGACCCTATTATGACCCAAGATATCCCCCAGATTACGCATATTTCCAGGACTTCAAAAGGGAAGATGCGGGATATGGAGTCAATTTGTTACGACATGATCCATACTATAGAGACAGGATGTATGCTATGCGGAATAGTCACACGTCTGTGGGAAACGAATCGGATGATTTGACTAAGTATAAAGATGTTGCTTTATAAATAAGCTTATTCTGAGTTATTCGTTTCATGAAACACAATCGCGGCGTCTTTAAACACACAGGTATAGTAACTTAAGAGTAATAGATGTTTTATTAAAAACATAATGTAGATAGGAACAGTCAGGTATTGTATGAAATACTGTTATATAAATGGAAAACATAATATATTATATACACTACAATTTATCCCTGATCCGTCTATACCTAATCTATGGAATAAAGGATTTTGTTGTGATGTAACGTACTACAAAAACGTATGTCAAACAAGGAATCGTTTGCTTGAGAAGTTTTAGGATAAAAGTAATTAGTATTCAAGCAATTAGAATAATTAATATATCAGTATAATTCCGTCCTTTAAGTCTGTGTTAATATAAGTTATTATTTAAGAATGTATTCGATGGCAAGATTGTGACGCTTTAATGACTGCTTAAAAATATTATTCATAATAAAATTACATAATTTTGGTATTGTCGTGTACCTAACCTTATTTTGGGAAATCACATTAGTAAAGAAAAAATGGTGCATCCGAGATGCGGTGATTTTATTCTTGAACATTTCACGTATAATGTAATTACTTTGTCTTGTTTAATTTCTGTAGTTGTATTATTACTGTAAAGTATGTAAATAATTGAAATTGTAAAATTTATTTTAGTTGTTACCTAATAACCAAAGTATTGTAATTCTTTAACTGACGTAAAAATGTTCAGTCACTAGGAAAGAAACCAATAAAATATTTTACAAATACACCCGTGTCCTTTTTCTACTAACCATTGAACGTTAAATGAAAAGAATGAACTCTTATTAGCATATGATGATAATCATTTTTGTCTATTGCTAAATTTCATTTTCGTCAATACTACTAATACTAAACCTTATTGGGACCGTTCAACTAGCCATACACCAGGGCAGCTAAATGTCGGATAAGAGACAATCTAATGATATACTGTGTTGCACAGGCTGAAAGATAATTTTTTGCCTATAGGTTGGGATAAACAAAGTAATTTAATAGAATTTTTTTATCGAAATTTCAAGACAAATACGGAAATAAAACTTTATTGTGGGCAATACTGGGGAAATTGGATTAAATGATCTTGATACTGTTTAATTTATATTAGTTATTTCTATATGGAAACTATACAAGTTGATTTTCTCTTCCCTCCTCTTTTAACCAGGCGTGGAAAACCGTAAAGTATGTATATACTGGCATACAAGAAGTTTCTTTAGTAACATGCTTGTTACATAAAATAGTGTTAATAAAAATGTCTTGAGAAAAATATGGTATTTGTTACGATATTAAAAAGTTATTTAAAATTTAATAGAAATAAAATAATACAGCTTCAGTAAAACCTAAAATTCTGATCTACCTATCTCTATCATATTGAAACTTAATAAAAAATACACCATGATTCATTGTCCCCTGAGCAATCAAAACATAAAAGAAAATAAATGTATCAAAACCATTGAGTCCAACTTACCGGTCAACCTTACCACGCTTTAAATTCATAGATTGAGTTTATTTGATTACCACGCTTTAAATTTATGATAAATATTGAAAACAATATTTATCGCGAAGTTCTATCTTTGAGATCAAAGTAGCTTTTTGAGTTTTGACATTTTCGCAAAAAGAACAAATTTCAAGAAGATAATCACACGTACAGGCCTATGGTATAGACCAGGCATCAGCGTACAGCGTGTGAGATAGCGAATATTATAATCCAACTATTTACAAAGGACACGAAGTGTGGCAACTACCTGACGTTGGTAACATGATTCGCAATTTAGTCGGTTTGCACTGAAAAATATGTTTGGAACCACCGAGCCCTTGGTCGGCTTGGTGGTTCCATGGTGAACAAATAAAACCCGATACGCAAATAGAGACAGAAAAATTGATACTCTATTTCCCTTGCACTTAATTGTATTTTTATTATTTTATTTTTATTATTAAGAGAGAAGACATTAACTTGTATTTCACGTTAATGTCTTCTCTCTTTAGTTATTATTATTATTTTAGAAGCTTATCTAGTTCTATACTATAGATCAGACAGATGTCTATCTACGTAATCACAAAATTTAAGCAGCGGTTGACGGACCGCGTACTCTGACTATTGACGGCTGACAATATTAAATGACATTGCCATCAGCCATGTGAAAATCTCATTTTTTATAATTTTGTTGTATGCCATGAGATTCCCCGGTAGACCTATAATTTAGCACAGCTGTCACCTCAATGCTAAGGGTCTCTTTCAGCACACTCGATACTGTCATTACTATCTAAGGCTGTTACTTCTTTATAGTCTGTAGCATCTATGTAAAAATAAGTGAACTGTCAATAGTTTTTTTAGTTGAAGTCGTCGACATTACACAAAAGTTTTAAAAAGTTTTTGCCGTGCTAAAGTTACTTTGAAAACTGTAAGGGTATTTCTAAAACGATTTTAGGTGTAAATATAAAACGTCGGCAGTTAACTATATAATGTATAAAAACTAAAGTCGTGAGTGTTGTTTTATAATTTACAGTATATTGTTTTGTGTAGGTGGCTGTGTTGGTCGGTTCGTTCTAATGTGAAAGTGTATTTTCGCATAAAATTTAGATCCCATTGTTCCAAACTTTCCGGATGACAATAAAGATAATGTTGTACGTGTGCCTTGTGTAAAATATTCGCCTGGAGGCGTTATGTATTGTACTCGCTGAAGTTTTTAAATAGTTCAAAGTAAGTTACGTATTATGTACTAACTTTTTTCATGATGGTTTGTAAATGAACATAATCGTAGACAGTGTTTTTAAAATGTTTATGGAAATTGATATGTGTTATTGATATATTTGAAATTAATTCTGTAATGTTTCATTTAAAAAATAGTGCTGCTTACTTATTATTATTTTATGTGATTGTGTTTGATTAAAAATGAAAAATAAAATATTGAAACATTTAATTAAGTATGTATTTTTCCATGTCAAACACGATTTACAAACAAAATATATATTTCATAATAATATTATGGTTAAAATTATATTCATTAAATAGGTTATAATTCTAGTAAAATAAGATAAGACTTGAAAAATTTTGGTTATCAGATATATTGATTCAATTGACTTATAAAATTTTCATTGCTCTTATTTTAAAATATTTTTCTTATTCTTTTTATTCACAATATTTCTATAATGTAACTATTTAAAAAAAATGCATTTACTAGTCAAAGATCTTGCTAATGTAGGTTATATTTGAGTGATATAATCATAATCTAATAAATATCTTGCTACAGAACTAATAATTGCTAATATTAGTATTATTATTTAATTTTAATATAATTTAATTTTTTTTTTTCAGGTTGAGACAGAGAAATGAATGTTCAGTCACAAGAGAATGTCCGGCTTATATCATCAGGTATTTTGTAGCAACTAAGTATACTATTCTTTTTTACTTATAACTTTATGTAAAAATGTATGCACAAAAAAAATTTGCATTTCAATTATTATCTTTAACAAACAATTTCAATGTGTTCTAGTGGAGAAGCCATAACAAAGGCTTTCTCTAATTATATCCTAAAAAATATTAAGAAGATATGTTTAGATTATGCTAATCTTAGTAGAATTGTTATATTCATTGTGTGTAAAAAGATTTATTAAGGACCTAGTTATTAAAAACAAGGTTAGCTCCATTTGAATCTTAACTTGTGTTCATGTTCTATTATTGTACTGACATACTTAATTTAAAAGACCGTATGTCGGTAACTACATGATTTTTTTAAAACCCATTGAAAACTCAGTTACACTCCGTTTTGGTTGCATTTTGTATTTGTAATCTATAATTACCACACAGTTTAATTTTAACTGGCATGATAAAATATCGCCTTCATAATTTAATTTGTAACGCGACATGTGTTCTGAATAGTGCATAAATAAAATGAAAATTATTATTTTTATGTGTTTATACAAATTCGAATGGCATATCATGGAATAGGCAATTGCCGCAACGCAGTTACCATCGCTGGTCTCCAACACACGTCTGTGAACACACATACATATATTCCTTACAAGTTACAACCCACCAGAGGCGCGGAACAAATTACAAATTTAATTATTATTTCTGCTTATTTTGTATCTCGCTTAGAATATTTTATGAAAGACTTGCATGTAATAGAAAATTGTGAACAAAATATCTATAAAATTACGAATGTCTTATCTATAATAGATGCAGGCGAAATGCATTATTTATTTCTATTTCGTATTTTCATTTTTAAATGTATGGGTAAAGTTCGTATAAAGCCTAATAATTTATTTACGTCTCTAGACCTTATTTACGTGTTGTTCAATGTGTTTAACTGTGAATAGTGTCGTAGATTTCGTCGTGAATATTGCATGAGCTCTACTGGATATTCCATTCAAACAAGTGTCTAGCCAGTGTCTCTGGTTGGACTGCGACTCATTTCAGGCTTTCAAGTCTTGGGCGGATCGATGACGCGCACGCGCCCTTAACCACCTAAGCACAAAGAGCAGCCGGCTGCCTTCACGAACGGTCCGCAAAATAATCCAGAAAATTTTCCCAAAAGAGAAATCTCGAAAATGATTTAGAATTAGATCGGTATAATTAAAATTTATTATTTTATCCGCGCGTAAAAATGCTATAAGGCTATGTGTGAAATTTTGTTTTGACTGAAAATATACCCAGGACATAATTACATTAGTGGTTAAAAATGTGAGCGGTTGGTACGTATTGTGGATAACTTGTTGCGCTCCCTACTTTTTGAACGATTACGTAATTAAAAAATGTCCTAATGAGTCTGCCGTAAAATGTTAATGCTTTTTACGGTATTTACAACTTCGTGATGATTATTTGTTATCGTTGAGGTTTAATAATATGTTCTGTATTTAGCTTTGCACCAATAAACAAGTTTTATTATAAATTGCTAAAATGGCGAATTGCTGCATCTTTGTAACAAGTTTTTATTGCGCAAGAATAGTAAAGCTAATTTTGTTTATTGGTATTGCTATCGTTTAAATTGATTCGTATAAATTAATTGTTTTTGTAAATTTTTTGCAATTCTGTTATTCGTTTTTTTATGTACATACTTCGTTATAGCTTAGATTGAAATGGTTTAAACACGTGATACATTTAGTACATATTAGTATTTTATTAAACTTATACTTTACACTTAGACTCATTCTATTCTTGCCAATTCTCTATCGTTCTTATACAATTTTATTTTTGGTTCTGTTTCATCGAAAGCTTATATTGATTTAATTTAACGTTACAATAACAAGACTACTGTTTTTTTTAAAATCATATCAACGAGAGCGTTCTATTATAAATTTGAAGTACCTACACCGTAATATTTTATTATTAATAGTTGTGAACTTGTTACAAAAACCTCCCTTAAGCTATAAATAGAAATGCTACTCATGTGAATAAGACAGTTTTATCCTTAAACAACTTAATCAATATGATCGGGTTCTAGAGTCAAGTTAATATTTATATTTAGACACTGTTTAATCCACAAATCAATAATTATGACGGGAAACGGTATTTCTTATAAAAAAGTATTGTTTTTAATTTCCTTTTCATTGACCAAATTTTTTTTTAACACTGTTGAACTTTTTTGCCAAAAAAAGACTAGACTTTTGTACAGTACTGGATCTTTATACATAAATAATCGCTCGCAACAATAAATTCACACGAATAGGGCTTAAAGGAACATAATACAATAAAAGGAACTTAATGACGAAACATTAAAACACTATTAAATATCACTTAGATTTTATACATTGTCCTGTGAGTTGTGACTCATGTCGACATTGTATGCTGTATGCTCTAAAGGGCTATGAAGGTAAAGCTTATTAATTGTGAAACTATTACAAAATCGGCAAGCTTTATATATATAACTATTGCTTAGCGAAGTTGTTAATTATGCTTATACTGATCAGTAGTAGTAGCATTTGTAAAACATTTAACGTTGAAGTTTCTTTCATTTACACTAATATTAATTATGTCTAATATACTAATATTTCATATATAATACAAGTATGTGCCAGTCTGTGGCGTTCCATCTGAAAATATTTCGTTGGTAATAATCGCACCTGGGATTATTCGGACTTCGTAACTACAAACGCCTGAATGCTGTTTTGGACATATTTACTTTATTTTATTCTGAATAAAAGAGTGGTATGATTAGGTTATGTAATAGCTAACCTATTTTCTTTTACATTTAGAAAAATGTATAACTCCAACTCAAAATATACATTAATTGAATTAAGTACATGTTACGTAACAGTGTTGGTCGCATTTACAATATTAGCAATTAAAGTGTATAAGTATATAGATATCGCACCCTAGTCTAATTAATAAAACGTGAAATTCATACATATTCTTTCCAAAGTGTTGATCAGCACAGATGTAGTTTTGAATCATTCACTGACGCTTGTATATGTAGTTGGAACTTACGTTAGTTTTGAAACTCAATAGCACAATATCACATTGCGAGATACACAGATTCCCATAAGAAAATGCACACAGCACTTGTTACATTAATGTGTAAAAAAATTAATAAGGCAAACATTTCTCTTTCCCTCAAATATGATACGAACAAAATATTTTGTGGTTGTGCCCTTTACAAAATTACGTATCGTATATTATGGCTTTTGTTTATTGTAACAATCAGAACTATTGAGAGTTCGTTTTCCATTGTTTTAGATACGTCCGGTCCTTGTCATAAACACACTATCTAGCTTCCAATATAAAATGTTTTGTGAATCTCTTTCATTACTTTTTGAAAACAGATGAATGACAAAATATTGTAACTATGTGATTTTTGTTGTTTTGGTATTCTCAAATAAGTCGGTGTCATCTTATATTAAAAAATAATTCATTACTAATAGGGTCAAGTGTATTTTTATATGTACACATAGTAAGTAAAGCAATGAATAAAAGCGAGCGTTAATACAAAACGAATGCCGACAGCCATTTCATTTCCATTCGCACTGCGCAAATGTCAGATGGCTTCCCGTCTCCCCGATTGTTAAATGTAACGAAGGGTGTAGACGTCCGTTTTGAAAATATTATGAATGTTATGTGTATTGTACTTTATACAGTTTTATTGAATTTTCTGCTGGCTTCGTTTGCGGTTATCTGGCCTGGAAAACATTTTCTGACATTGTTTACTCTTGCATAAAGTACCGAGTACTCAGAATCTATAACTAACTGATGTACATTGAGCTGTGGTATTGCATTAGTAATATTACCTTAATATGATTCTTACATTCGTACTGATAGTTTTGCTACGATAATATATCTATTTTAACCGGCAGCGTTTTAGTGAATATCTTGGTGTTGCTGGTGTCCTGTTAGAGTACAAGAGAGCATCTTCTCAAAAAATATGATTTCAATAATAAAGATTTAATTATAATCATTCATGCATTGATAGTATATTGATATTATAGTTTATATGAAAAAAATATTTAACAAATCTCTTCAAAGATTACAAAAATATAAGATAAGAAAACATTTGCTCTCGTTAAATATTTCCGGTTTTGTCGCTCAGTAATTGGTTTATATATTTAATGGACATCTGGTGATTCCCTAAAATAGAGAGAAATTATTCTGTAAACAGAACAGAGACCTTGATCGTCATAATTTCAATGTCAACTTAATTATGTGCATCACTTACGAAGCTTCAGACTTCAATTATTAAAACTATATATATATATATATATACTTGCTGTGCCCCCGCGAACTTCGTTTCACAAAATAAATTTAATGTAAATTGTAGCTTATATGACACGTTTGTCGGTTTACCATAGCAGTGCCATCTATTGATTACTCACTCGATTCAGTCGAAAAGTATCGACATCGGTTAGAATCTTTTGAAGTTAACAGATAATTGTGACTGTCAATTAATTATAGACAAATAAGTTGCAATAAAATAAAATTGCGACTATAATTAAAGATCTAAGCTATCCTATCTCTTAAGTTGGACCAGACTGCTCACACTGTGCCAATTTAATTTTTTAAATACATACATATTACGAATGAAATGAGCCTACTTGTGTATGATTTGCATAGATTTCGCTCATCCCTGTTACTTTTATACACAGCCTTGGCCCCGGAAGTAGGTCGCTCGATTGTCATTACATTTTGTGCAGTCAGGGAAATGGGGGAACCGATGCTGGCGCCGATGAATTTTTAATATTCAATTTGCAACTAAAATGAAATAAAGGTATATGATATTACTCCGTAGGTTTATAATGAGTACGTGTTGTTTTCCGGGTAAGCCTTTATTCTCGTAGCCAGCTTTATAAACCGCTCTAGTTTATTCTACACTGTTAAACATCGTTGATTTTTATGGACTACATAATTCGCTGTGATACAAAAGATTTGATTGCATAATGCTTTCGGGACTCATGTCGTATAATCATTCTTCTATATAAAGAGACACCCATGGTAACTAAAGTTAAAGTCACTGATTAGTAACAGTAGTAGTGAGGACTTTGATATTTAATTTTTTACAGTCAAGTTCTAAGAACATCGAAGGGACTAATCATATATTATGTCGCTGTTATTCAATTCAATTCAAAATCATTTATTCATGTAGAGAAGAACTGGCAATATACTCCCGCCACTCTTTAATTGCCAAGTTGTTTCTTTTATTAAGCACCTAATACAATAGAATTCAACCGGGACTTTTGAATTTTGAACCTATACTGTTGGTATGTAGAATTTTCTTTCAGAATCAACTCTGAAATACATGTGTAGATTTTGAATTTGAGATAGTACTCGTACTACCAGTAAGGTAGTAAGTAGGATTACTTTGATTTCCAACAGTAAATAGAAGTTCGTGACGTGTACTAATAAGATTATGGTGATCAGGTCATAGGGCTCGATTACGAGGCCGGGCTTATCGCTAATGAACTTGGATTAATTGAATATGTTGTTTACCTAGATGCCACATTGATACGCAGAGCATAGTTGTGTTATGACTAATCGCATAATGTTTTTGACTCTGAATACTAATGCATTCCGATCAACAAGGAGTTGTTTCAAAAGTTATACTACTTTTACAGTTGTTTAAGTATTGGTTATGTTACGACTTAGTAACTAGTACAATGTAGACTAAGTTACATCCTATACTAACGCGAGAAGGGTACTACTAATTTTCAAGCTAAATGTCAACTTATACAAAGCGCTTCATATTATTAAGGCCCACGTTGATCACCCTCTGCTTATAAAAGTATTTGGTATACATTTTACACATTGGAGATTTGCAAGGTCATGTCAAGAGCACCCCTCACTGTTGGCTAAAATTTCAATTTTTATCTCCAGGCTTAATATATGTGAAATGTTAATATATATTTAGTGCTGTCAAATAATCAAAAATAGTTTGAACACGTGTGTACGTTTTTTAAAGCCAGCAATAAGTAACGTACTCAGAAGAGTCGAACGACATCGAGCATTCGTTAAATATATTTTATTTGAGCACGAATGAGGCCGCAGCAAGAAGGCATACTACAATAATTAAAATATCTGAAGAATATCATTGTGTTTTGAATTTCATATTTTCGAGTCGTCAACTTGAAAATATGAAGCGCACTAGTAGATGGATATTTTACGTTTTCGTGATTAATATTAATGAGTTCAATTGCAGTGGAAACCTTGGCCTGATTTTATATTATGATTGAAATAGAGACATTTTAATGCATTTTATATATTTTTTTCCTCTGTCTAGGAAAACTTTTGCTAATAAGTCGCAATTATGGGATTTTTTACTTAAAATTGTTCCCAAATTGTACATGTTGTAATGCGTATATAGTACTTAAAATGAATAAACACATTTTCATTATTTATTTTTTTAATTTCTTATCTGTAGCAATTTAGAATTAATTCAAATCATGTTTAAACGTTAACATTGGCTTTAATTACCAAATGGTGATTTTATAATTTTATTTTAATACTATTATTTTTCAGACGAGGGCGACGGCAGCTCGGACAGTCGGTCCGACAGCAGTGAGGACGAAGTTACGGAGCACGTGACGGCCACACCACCACCCAACATGGCCGCTGCAAGGGCGCAGGTAACCGACCCCTTTTTTCACGTGTAGTTAGTTTTTATTAGTTTATGAAAGTTTTATTTGAAAGTTATATGTTATGTTTTTTTTAAGCCATAAAAAAATGTTAAATAAAATATCACATTGTTATGTAATGTTTTAAAAAAGCTTTTGTATTTTATTGTTAGTCATAGATCATTATGATACATTAGATCATCATTTCGCTTGATATAACCGAAAATTTTTTGGTGAAGAATTGGATAACGGTTTGAACATCGTAAAAAACGGCTTGTCTTTATAGTACTCTTAAAGTGTTAAGTAGTAAGTTTATAATTATTTAATCTATTAGTGTATCAACAGCAAATACTGAGGTAAACACATTTTAATTATAAGCATTCAATTATTAATATGATCAATGAAACTTAAAAGGTAAAGTAAAGTTAAGCATTGTTGTTTACTTATGTTGATACTTATGACATATTGCAGGACTTTCAGCGGCTTCTGCAACTCAAATATATGTGTAAATAAAAAATGAAACAATAGTTTATTTTCCAGGTACCCACTATAAGTGTAACACCGCACAGCCCCGGCGTGTTAGATGACAGTCTTCAGCAGCTGCGGAGGCTGCATGCGGCTGTTCAGCGTATGAGGGCTGCCCCACTGCCCTTGCTGGTAAGGCATTATGACGCGTCTGCGTCTGTCACTCACTTACTTACCTGTACCGCTCAGAAATGACAGCCTAGTGCTGAGTTATTTTCTGATAGAACTAGTGACAGCCTTCTAAGCGCTATTCACGATGGTTCATTTCACAGGTTAATTTTTTCTAAATTAGTACAAGTTTGAAATTAAAATAACACAACTTTTAAATAATTATTTGAATTTCGAATTGCACGCCCATATAATTAAATCTGTGATTGTGATGGTCTAGGAATCTCAAATAACATAGGTAGAGACCTAATATTACCTGTAAAAAAACCTGTAATTTTCCTGTATTTTATTAATAGATACCTTTTATATTTTAGGCAATAGGGACAAGTCGTTTGAGTACATCGTGTCCCTCGTTGTGTAAAGATGGGGTGGTGGAGACTGAATGCTCATCGCCAACCCATTTGGACTTTTATCCGCAGAGTAGGAAGGGTAGCGGTTAGTATTATAAAACAATATTTTAATTAAATTTATAGAGTAAGCCAATTGATATTGTCAGTTTTATACATATGAAACTTTATTTTATGAAAAAGTAATCTATAACCGTTTTTAATTAAGATTCAATATAGGCAAAACAAAAAATATGTTTTATTTTTATTTTTTTAAATTGCCTAATATTATGCCATTTTTCGCAAGTCGTAGATGTTATTATTAAGTATCCCCAGGTGAGTCTCGTCAATGGATGTCATGGGAGAGACGGGATGAAGGCAGACGAAGCTCATGGGCGGCACTGGAACCCGCGCCACCTCAGCATGACACGCAGAGACATAGAGGGTAAGTTGACCACAAAACCTTGTTTATGATTACGAGACAATTAAGACGAAATAATTTGTATTACGATGTTGTCAAAACAGTTAAAGTATAACAATGATTTACCTGATAATTGAAGTATAAAATATATTTCCAGTGCGTTAAATGGTCACAGTGCCTCCTTATCATCAATGGAATCTGAAGGTGACGCACCACGACCTGTAAGACATTCCACTCATTCACTCAATGACAATGATCTCGCTGTAAGTAACGATAATATATTTGTTGTTTTTGCCTTTGCTTTTAATAAAATATTTTTTATTGAAAACTTCCTAGATGTCACTGATTTAATAATGTTAGAGAAGGTAGAGATGTTCAATTTAGGTACTTATTAATTACTGAATTATACAGTATTGTATTTGTAAACTTAATTAAATAAAGATTATTACAACCAGCAATATCAATTCCCTGTAAGTCATTTTCTGACCGACAGTCCAATGTATGAATACGATAGATTGAACACTGAGCAAGCTATGGGCATAAAAGTAACGGAGACGAATCTAATGGAAATAATGTTCAACATTAAATTAATTTTTGAGGTCATACAAAAAATAGTTAAAAAAGAAAGAAATAGGTAGTAGTGTTTTATCCGAGCTACCAATACCATTTACGAAAGCTA
The DNA here is from genome assembly GCF_905147795.1 of Pieris rapae. Taxonomy (NCBI): domain Eukaryota; kingdom Metazoa; phylum Arthropoda; class Insecta; order Lepidoptera; family Pieridae; genus Pieris; species Pieris rapae. The sequence goes on along the minus strand of NC_059515.1, from coordinate 4,791,564 downwards.
TTTAATACCTCCGACGATATAGTCGGGGAATTTTAGAAAATATAAAAAAAAATCGCTGTAAGTCCTGTGCAAAAAAAAATATTTTTGGTTATAAATTCAATCAGACAATTTTACATACAAATATTACAAAACCATTTATAGAAGGAATTCGAAAAAGTAACGGCAGCTCTCCGGGGGGCTAGTACCGCGGTCCCAAGTAGTGGAAGCTCGAGGCTACTTGCGAGACTACCATTGCAGAAGAGCGTCTCAACACCCAGCATCGTTGCAGCGGTGCAACCACCGCAGCCGCCACCGCCAGTTAATATGTAAGTATATCAATTACTTTAATTGAAATAACAAAGACTAACACGTTTCTTTCACATTAAATATGCCCTTATAGCTCTAGTATAACTTGATAATGTAAAAATGAGGCAAAAATTAAGTTTGTTTTTATTCGAGTTTGTATTGTTAGTATTATAAGAAATGTGTGTGTTATACAAGTATACATTTCTTTTAGAAAATTTGGTCCATCTATGCCTTAGTTCAGGAATGTTTAAAATCGCTGTATTAACTTCTGTTGTATCAACTTTGATACGACATTTCAAATTTGGCCGCGTAAATGATTTATTTTTTTAAATTTCGAATTTTGCAACCATTTGCGTACTATTTTTTGAATATGTACACGGCGCATGATTAGTTTTTCAAATGCATGATTAGGTTTGAGTGTTGTGAACGCACAATTGGCTTTGCTATTTTTTTGTTTTTGATGCACTAACTAAAAGTTAGGCTATTTAATATATTTTACATCAAATTGTTTTATTTTGTTTGTTTGCACTTTATGGTATTTTGTGACAGTTATACGACATACATCATTCCTTATTTTATAAAGACAACATTTTGTTAGATATGTATAATTACCTATTAATTATACTTAACGTTCCATTCGTGAAGGTTTTGTTGTGACAATGTGTATCATTGTGACAAAAACTATTTCATGAAATCGAATTAAAATTACAAATGTAAACATTTTCATAACTGTCACAAGTACTCATAAAAGTTTTGTCGCACTGCTTATCGTGGCATCTCGCTCGTGTTAGCCTATCAGCCGGTGGTGCGAGCGAGACAGAAAGCGACGAAGACGCTTCAGCCGCCACTGTAGGCGCGACACAACTAACTGGTCGGAGGAATAATTCGCATCAGGAGCATTTGGGGTTACATCGGCTGGCGTTTTTAGAACAGTGAGTGTATCTCTTTCTGGCGTACGATTAAAGCTGAGGTGCGAAAGAGAGGCTAATTTCGCGTGTAATATTTGCGGCTATATCCAATGGCGTTTTAGAACAGTAAGTGTATCTTCGTTTACGTTCACGGCTTGAATATGGAATAGATAATAATGGCTTTCGATTTCAAGTATTGACATTTCCAAAATGTACGAAAAATATAATGGTATACAAATACTTTAATCGTCTTTTTATGATAAATTGTCTATTGCATGGATTTAGCCGTGGCGAGAACGAGATATATATATATTTTTATTTATATTTACAAAGTCTCCTTTAGAAATATAAAAGAGAATAATATTGAATATTTAAAGAATTTATAAAGGAAAATATATTACTCTAATAGTTAGCACTCATTCAGGTAGTAGATGGTTGGAATAACACTTTAACATTTTTTTTTCAATGCGGCATTTTAAGTGGTAGATTAAGTGCCAAGGTTTAAATCGTGCTTGTTTAAATCATAAAACGTTTTGAGTGCATGCTTTGAGCTTTGCAATGGTTTTTTTTATTTTTAACACAGTAATCGAATTTTAACTACAAAATGAATTTATTTAAACAGAGCTTCCTATGATCATCATGCTGAAAAGCGACGGAAACGTGGCAGCTTATTCTTTAGAAAGAAAAAGGTATGGAAATTCTTATATTTTTCTATGTATAAGTTTCTGTTTGCTTTCAAAACATTTCATAATTTTGATCATTGATCGTTGTCCAACAGTTTCCTTACTTTGGTACCACCCATAAATATCTACTTTTTAACAAAAAAATCGGTTCATAAACAACAAAATTATCCGCGAACACACTTTAAAAAAATATAAACGGGTTAAAAGAATTTGTGTGAAGGAAAATTAATGCTTAATTTTCGTTTATCTCGTGTATACGTAACCTTTTTACGTAAAAAATAATTAGATCTAATGAATGCTTCGTGTGTTAGGACAAATCTCGCAAAGCAGCGCACGTGTGGCAAGCGGCGGTGGCAGGTGGACACTGTGATTGGTGTCAGCGAGAGTTGTCTGATAAACCGGCACTTTACTGCGAAAGTGAGTAATATAAACATTTCTACCTGTATTTATCTTTTAAAGCAAAATTTTCTATCTATTGAAGTACTCTATCAATCTTATATATATACTTTGAAGCATCAATTACTGTAAAGGATTGATGAAGAGTATCTTTTCGGTACTCTTCCTATATGTATGCTTACAAATATAAAATAGCATACTATTGATTTAAAAAAAATGTTTATTTCCAGATTGTACCATGACTGTGCATCAAAATGTATGCAAGGACTACATTGTTGAGTGCAATAAACCAAAATCATCAAAGGTAGGAAAAAGCTCCAATATTAGGATTTAGTACATTAGAATTATTATTGTTAGTTATGAGATTTAGGAATATAAGTTTAATTTTTTAATGTTTTTATGTAGAATAGTTGGTGTGGGAGTTATTTTGGAATTCTATTGTATTAGTAGTTACTGTTAAGATAGAAAAATGTAGTGAAATAAATATAAAAAAAATAGAACCATCGTTTTTATATGAAAAGTTTGTATGTAAATTACTATAAAGAAAAAAATAATAATAATCAGCCAGTGTAAATGTTATAATAGATTTGATGGACTTATCAACGTTGACTATTGCTTTTTGTATTTAGCAAAAATTAATAATTTCCAGACAACAGTCGGAAAATCCCTAAGTGCTAGCAGTGGCAAGAGCAGCAAACGAAGCTCTGTCTCCGGCCAATCCCAGAATTCGAATAGGTGAGTTGTTTGCCCCTTTAAACTTTTGTAAATATAATAAATATCATCCAACAGAATATAATTTATATGGCATATGGTTTGCTGCTTTATTTTTACATTGCAACGATTGGCGGATTTGAGGGAAGGGATTTGCTGACGCAAGTTTTTATTTGCGTTTGGATATTACACTTATGGAGTATGTATGTTTTAGCAACTGGTGATCTGTTAAGATATTAAATCGCGCTGTATTAAATCATTATGTACGTGTTTTCTCACGTGCACGCTTCACTGAGTATACGTACTTTTTTTGCGTATAAGGTTCAATTAAAATAATAATGCATATATTTTTGAATATGTTTCGAAAATAATAGTAAAAGAGCAAATTTAAAAATATGAGGTGATCACTGTTGTTAATGCATAATGTTTCCAAACGGCGTGTTTCTTACATCGACGTGGTGATAACGAAAAGGTGAATTATCTTAGAAGATACACAAGTATGATGAATTTGAAATATTTCCAATTCTTTGATCTGTTTTCTTCTTGTATATTTTTGTCTTCGTTCCGACTTCTTTGAGTTGAATTTTGCCTTATATTTGTTGAGCTATTTGTTTTTTTAGGTTATTCGGTTAAAGTCTTTCTGTGAAAACAAATCACTGTGGAAAGATTGAGGTGTTTTCTTTTTTATTCTACATTGTAATTCAAAGAAAATAGGTGTTAATAAAGGATCTCTCCAGTTCTTATTTAATAATAGTTATGATGCACATCAAAGTTATAGCAATATTTAATTTGAAATGCAATAAACACCTCAGTCAGTCTGCTCGCGTTCCCTACAATCGTATTGGCTCACGTAAAAATTTATGATCAGCAAGAAATCGAGCGGCTGCTACTCGCCGTGGCGGCGGGTCGCCACAAAACTCGGCGTGCAGTAAGTGCACTTGGTATCAACGCCTTTTCTTCTATCATTCGCTCCACCTATAGATATATGATCCAAATCAACGACCAGAGATCGCAAACCTTATCAACCAACTTGGAACTTGTCTAAATTATATTGTCTATGTAAATTGGTTGGTCCATATTTAAATGTGTAATTTGTTGCGTTAATGTAAATATCGACAGCTTGAGTATAAAATTATTTCATTCGTACATACATAACTTTACACACACGAGTAAACCTTTTTTTCTTCTGTACTATCCACGTCACAAGAAATTATCTCGTATGGCAAGACTATTTCAAAGAATGATTGACAAAAAACTTGCATGTTATATCTATACGTGGACACCACTTGACCTTCTCTAATTTCTTCGTCATGACATCATGTCGCAGGTTCAGTTAGGTTGACGTTTGGTTGTTTATTTTATTTAGATTTTGTTGCCCTGTATGCGGGTAGTTGTGGAATTACTTTTCTCAAGCTCTCTATAAACTAACACATTGTCGTATACAATTTATGACAAGTAGATTTTTTTTAAATCGTGGTTTATTTATAGGTCTTATAAAAGTATTACAATTACAGAAATCTTGAGTACAAACACACAAAGTAATTCTTAAGCTATTGTATACACCACAGTTCGTAACATACATAGAAATCAGATCCTTCTAGTTCGATCATTTACAAGCCTTACTTGTGTATCTTTCTATCTGACGGTAGTTTGAGCGTCTCTTACAACTGTTGTAGTAAGTGTTGAGGATTTCCAATTTATTTTATTCAAAATTTGTTTGGTTGTCAATGTCGGAAAGTGTCTACCAAAGTGTATGAAAATATGCCTGTGTCTATTTGTTAAAAGTGTTTTACAATATCAGTTATTTCTTCATCGTTTTTTGCATGAGTTAAAACATTGTTGTGTGAGCATCTATCAATGCTTCTTATTATTATTTAGGCTTCGCTACGAGTTATTGTTATTGAATGAAATTGTCTTGATGACCTTTCGTATCATTAATATCATTTGTTGTGTCGGCTGTTATTTGACCTTTGTTTGTATTTTGAATTTGACCGGAAATTGTAACACAGAATTGTAAGGTAAATACATATTTAACTTATTTCCAGCCGTGTTAATGAAGTGTTGGTTTTTTAAAAAAAAAAGTAAATTTTTCTGTGTTGCTATTTTCTCCCGAAACTTTTATTTTGATTCTTATTGCCATACCTAATATTTCAGCACGAGTATATACAATGATGAGAAGGACGGCTCTGATCATAAACACGATCAAAGCAAGTGAGTAATTTCATTTTATTTTCACACTTTAATATTCACATATATTATGTAGTTTGTAATTCCTGTAGTTTCATACTGTGATATAAAATATATACCTAAGAGTGTTTAGAAAGCTTCTTTGTCTCATGTCTTAGCTACTATGCCAATTATTTAGATTTTTATACACATGTCAACTTGTAAATTTGTCTGTAAATGTGTCCTTGAAAACGTATTAATTTGAAAAGTTTGACTTATTTAGACTAAACTCTGTGGATATCAACCATGCTGTTGAAATAACACCATCAATCGTCTTCCTTTATATTTTAGGATTGTGCTAATGATACAGACCTGGCTAATACCCAGTTTGAAATAAATATGATGAGCTCATGGTCTCCTATGTAAAACCGGGTCCTAAATTAAAATACGATTTTATTCCGCGTTATTTTGATAATTTTTTGATGTAGCAAGCATTAAAACAATATGTATCAAATAAATGTTAAGAACTAAACATTGAACCTTTGATGACTTATAAAAATTATCTACAATTTCAGTGCGTCAGACGATGGCGTGATGGAATGGCCTGAAGTATACATAACTTCTGACCAACTTGGTGAAGAGGCGATTGTGCTGGGGCTAGGTGCTGCGGAGCCCGAGACCTGGGCAGCTGGTGCACCGAAGGGCCTGGCTAAGTAAGTTTAAGCTTCAGTGCATGACTTCCGTATGTCAAAACGTCTAAATTTTATCATTGAGGCTTGACTTGATTACAAAGTTACAAAGAAGTTGAAAGTAATCTCAAAGATGTAATAGTAATAATAATAAAAGCCCGTTTATTTTCCAATCGTGACAAACATATAATAGCTTATGTTTCTATACATTGTATACTTAATTTATTTATCTTGTTACATATCCTATATCTTAGCTAAATTTAGTACCCTCGATCGGAACCCCTTCGCTGGTAAAGGCCTTCTCTTCTAGCTTTTTCAAACTGACTCTGTCTATGGCTTTCTTTCTTCATTCGCTTCCTGTTACCACCTTTTCTTGGGGCGCCCTCTTCTTCCCGTTGGTTCTTTCCATATAGTTGTCTTTAAAGTCCACACATCTGTGTTTTTTGCTATATGTCCCGCCAAGTCATCTATCATATGTACTTTTTTTTTATGTACTTTTCTTACTTTTAGTACGCTTCTTTCCATTGCAAAGATGTAATAGATAATTATATATTTTCAGGAGTATCGGTGAAAGAGAAACCAAACGCCAGGAACACATCTACGAGTTGATTTTGACGGAGAAGCATCACTGTCTCACAATACGACTTATGCAAAAGGTAAGTCGTTCAAAATATCTACAATATGAGTAAAATAAATTAAAACTTATTTATGTTTTAATAGAGAAAAGCGTCAACTATATTTTATATTTTGTCTAAGTGAGGAAAGTTTTGTGTGTGTTACTGTGCACTTGTGTGCTGTGTACTTGTCAATAAAATATCCATATGTAAAATGAATTTTCAATATTTACAATATCTACCGGGCGGTAGTGTTAAATTTCTACTGGTATTATGAATATTGATTCAATAAAAAAATATGAAAATTTTGGATCAGCTCGCGTTGTATGGATTATAGAGCAAAACAATTAATACATATCAAACATTTTATTTTTCTTTTCTTAAATCAAATAGTTTCTTGTCGGAGGCAATAATAAAGATTTTATCGGAGCTCGATTTAAGACAAATTACTAATTTAATTACGAAAATATTAAACATCATGGTCGGCCGATGGCTGGCCAAATAATAAAGACTATTAAATTACTACAGACTATCATATAAAATTGGAATCTTAAACATTATTAATATTTTTGTAACAATATATAAATTTTTGCCGATATGTACGTTGTGTTACGTATATGAATAAATAATTTTTGCCTTTGACATGCATTTCTTACAGTCTCTATCAAAACAAAGATAAATCGTTTTTGAATTCTATTGGTTTAACTTGATACTAAGATTTGAGAGTAATTTATTCCAGATGTTCGTAGAAGGCATGACGCGCCTCACAGGTATAACGGACGCCCAAGTGAGCCGAATGTTCCCACGCCTTGACGAGCTATGGTACATACATGCGGCGCTCCTGTCCCGCCTGAGAGCAAGACAGCGGACGGCGCCGCGTGTCAACACTATAGCGGATATTTTGGCGGACGCGTTCGCCTCACCTGATCATCATACATTGAAAGCGGCTTATGGTAACTTAAACTATAACATTATCGAATTTTGGAACTGAAAATAGTTTATTTATTTATTTCGTAATCCTTCAGCTAACATAAATTATATATAATTGTAAACATACACTGAAAATATAGCCAAAGATGGAAAACATCATACATTCAAATCTACTATCTATCTACCATAATCTCGTTCTCTTTTCTGGGCTGTTACTTGTATAACAAACTTAACAAAACTCTGAATATATATCCTAAAACAAAAAAATGTTTAAAGCAAACAGTTCATAAATTTTTACTTACTTTGAACTGTGACCAAACGGAAATTCTACTAGATGTAATCAAATAATTATCACATAATATGATCTTAGTCATGTCCACACACACCCTTTAACACTCACTAACACACGCATGCGTACCCTTCCCCACTATCACACACAAATACACACACACTCACATACACAGTCCCTTACAAACTTCCATTTTGTTACTACTATATATGTTTCTATGGAATGGAAGCCTGGTTATCCATATCACAGGTCCTTACCTATATTGGAAACCAGTCTCCCAATACCGTCACTGTATTATTAATTATTATTGTTAATGTTTAAGGGAGAAAAATAAATAAATAATAATTATTATTATAATCAAAGCTACATTGTTGTTGTATTATGTTGATTTTTTTAAAAGAGATAAATACACATTTATTTATTTATGAATATGTATAAAAATAATAGTCCAAAAGTTGATATAGGCATAATGGCTATTTCTCTAATTTAATGTTTTTAGGCGAGTTTTGTTCGCGACATCGAGACGCTGTTGAAGTATTTAAAGAATGCTGCGCCCGTGAGCCAAAACTCGCGAGGTTCATTAGAAAGTGCCAACAAAACCCTTTACTCAGGAAGAAGGTATAACTAATATTTACAATTATTTTTTGTACATCTCCAAACAAATTTTATCTATAAAGAATAATTTAAATTTATTTGCAAATCATTGTATACATAACTAATAAAGCGATGCCTGTTGCATATATATTTTAACTAGCGACCCGCCCCTGCTTTGCACGAGTGCATTAGTACGGTTTTATTAAGTATTGTTATTTTCCTCGCTAGAGGGTTCCGATAATTATCGCTACTAAATATGCTGTAATGGGCTATATAGATCTGTATTAAATCAACAATGTATTTTAGGCATTTAATTGGATAAGTATTAATGCTGTGTTGGTTAAAATCGAAAATTAGCCAATATTTGTCGTAAAAATTAAATTACTTACCAAAATTTTTTATCATGGAGTATCCATAAGAGAGACATATATGCATAAACCTTCCTCTTCAATCACTCTATCTATTAAAAAATCGTATCAAAATCCGTTGCGTAGTTTTAAAGATTTCAGGATACTTAGTGATATAGTGACAGAGAAAGCGACTTTGTTTTATACTGTTACTCTCATGTTATTATCAATATCAATTGTTTTATCCTTATCTTGTTGGATAATATACGGTAGTACTTTTAAAATAATTTCAGGGTGTTCCAGAATGTGTGTTGTTCGTAGCACAAAGACTGACGAAGTACCCTCTACTGTTAGAACCCTTATTGAAGACGGCTGGAGACGATCTCACTGAACGCGAGTTACTGCAGAAGGCTCTATGTGGTGTTAAGGTATATTTAAAAAGACAAAAGAAAAAAAACATTTGACAATCGACCACGCTGCTATTAAACTTATCTGATGACTAAAAAATAACTATGAAACTAAAATGTTACCTACCTTTAATAAATTGTGTGTGTTTGGAGCCACAAATAATTGTTTTTTTTTATTATAGGAGAAAAACTTAGCATTATAAAATAAGACTAATGAACAATCTTCAATCTGTCTTGATACTTTATACAAAAACACGTCCAAATACAGAATAGATAAAAAATAGTACAAAAACGCACATATATTAATTATACATATATTTAATAAATACATTGAAATAACTTCAGGAAATATTAGTCGACGTGGACAATCAAGTGGCTGCCAAAGAACGTGAGGATAGAAAACTCGAGATTTATCACAGGATTGACGCTAAATCTTTTGCGAACTTTCGTGGCAGAAAGTTCAAGAAGAGTGATATTCTTCAAGGGAATAGAAGTCTTAAGTGAGTAGAAAGAAAGAGCTTAGTAAGGTAGTCCTCTTATGATGATACCTATAAAGATTTTCATTCCATTTCTTAGACACTTGAACTTTATACAATAGTGTTACTAAACTTTATACATGTTGAGTTGGAAACCTTACCCTTCTATTATAAAAGTAGGTTAAAAATACTCTTTTGCTAACGGCCGCTTTTTATACTAGATCTATAATCTAAATTTTCCAATCCAGATTCTTACTTATTTATTGATAAATGTCAAAATTCGATTTGCCTAATATTTTTTTTACAAAACGGTTATTTAAAAGTATTGTAGTATACTCTAGAAGTATACATTGGATTGGGATTGAGTATAGAAACCGGCGGCAATTGAACATCTGATTTCTGCAGTAATACTTAAAGTTATCTAGGGAATAAGACTTGAAATCTAGCCTAGATTATTATATCAAGATTAGAAATAATAATTATATTTCGACTCAATATTTCAATAGCATTTCTTAATTTTTTTTTAGGTTTGAAGGTGTAGCTACATTAATGCAAGGCAGAAGCAAAATGCAGACCTTGATGGTGATTGTTCTGACGGATGTGCTGTTTTTTCTTCAAGACAATAATAATAAATATACGTTCTTCACACCAGATAATAAAGTAAGTATACAAATTATATTTTTCACGTTTAATATATTGAAATTAGGCTTTTTATAGTCATACTAATAATTATACAATTGTTAACATTTACATTGTTACTAATAAATAATAGAAGCTTAAAAATAAAAATGTGTGTAAATGTGTAAATAGTTAAACATTTACACACATAACATTTAGATGTTAGTCTCTGGAGCATCTCCAACTCTGCCAAGTTGTGTGTTTAACCTATATGAAAAGTTCATATCCGAATGTAAATAATAGATTGTGAATAAAGTTGAAATGGAGTTAAGTAACGGTTAACTCCATTTTAAGTTAAAAATATATAAAAGGCAAACATACACAATTGCTTGAAAGTCGCGTATACCTTAGCAAAATAAGATATATTATGTAGTTGTTCTGATTTTATAGTGTATTTTAAAATGTTACCTATTCTATATTATGGCACTGTCCTTAGTGTGTATATAAGATAATTATTTTATTTTTATTTTCGTCCTGGTGGACGGAAAAAATGTGTCCAATTTGTATTTCCACCATACCAATTTTTTTTCTTAAAAGAAGTAAGATGTAAGATGTGGTCAGACATACTTGACTACATAGCCATGACCTAATTGCTTCTTTCTCTTTACATAATTGTCAACCTTTGGTAAGAGGCATTTTGGTAACATTACTTTTCTACACATAATACAATCGCTAGTCGGGAGATCTGCCATTAAAACATATTGGAATAAAGTGTAAGAGTATCGAATAAAATATTGAATATAGGCTTTACATTAAGGAAAATGATATTTCTAGACGGGCGTAGTATCTCTATGCAAAGTATTAGTACGGGAAAAGGCGGGTGCAGATGGGCGTGGCCTTTACATAATCTGCAGTGGGCCATCCGACCCTGAAATGTTCGAGTTGAGAGTCCACAGGCCGAAGGATATAGCCAATTGGATACATGCTATTAGGTAACATTTCATTTATAAAGCCTTTTATAATACGTGAATCAAACGTTAAAGTGTTAATTATATGAAGAAAAAAAATATCAGTAAGGAAAACCGTAGGTACTAAATCTGATCTGTATTTTGTAATATGGCCGTTATTCCTGAAATATTTTTCTATTATTGATATATATGAATGTGATGATAAATTAAAAACATTTATTCAATAATTATAAAATAAAAAAAACAGTGGCGCTACAACCTTTTTAGGTCCTGGCCTCAGATTTCGGAACCTGTTTCATGATCATTTTTAAATCTAATAGGAAGTAGTTGATCAGCCTCCAGTGCCTGATACACGTCGTCGACTTTTTGGGTCTAAGGCATGTCGGTTTCCCCACGATGTTTTCCTTCACCGTTCGAGCAAATGTTAAATGCGCACATAGAAAGAAAGTCCATTGGTACACAACCGGGGATCAAACGTACGACTTCAGGTATGAGAGTCGCACGCTGAAGCCACTAGGCCAACACTGCTGTATATATTTATTTATTTACTTGGTTTAATCAATACAATATAATATAGATTTGTATTGAGCTCAAGATATAGCGCAGTTTAATAAAAATCTGAACCCATTACAAGTACCTGAACCAACAGTAGGATAAAATATATTTCTTTCATGATACAAGTATAGAATTTATTTATTTGTTTATTTTAACCTTTTGGTATCGTTGCAGTAACTTAACACAAATTAGATTACAAAATTTTCATTAAAAAATAGAGAATGCAAATGTATGTACATAGATATTATATTATACCCAAATAGGTCCAAAGGCTAATTTGTTTAAACATTTGTATCGCTTCAGGGCGGCAGTGCAAAGCTGCCCTGAAGAAGTAGAAGAGAGTGAGACAGGCCCTCATGTGCCCTCGGCAGAGGAGAAGCAACGCCTGCTAGAAGCTAGACACGAGAATATAAGACTGATTACTGGTGAGTCATGTTTAGATTTAACTTTTTAGGTCTTGTTAACGTCTATGCAGTACTAAATATTTAAATAAAATTTCTTTATTTGTAGACATATATATATTGTATAATTTTACTAAATATATATTTATTGTATAACATTTAAATTTCGCTGCAACATTTACTAACATTGTTTAGTTAAAATATACAGTATTTACAACATTCTTAACCTACATAGTATCTAATAATAATAATTAAAAATTTATAAATTGAAAACTAATTTACAAAATTTGGTATCTGTGTATATAACACATAATAACCTTCTTTGTTCTATTTTTTTTAAACATTACTTTAATAATTCATACTTCTTGTATGTCAGACAATGTCAGTCTTTGACGCCGTCGCTAAACGTTATTACGAAGTAGGTAAATAGTATAATAATCTTTGCATTAAAAGAAGTTTTATTTAAACTTGTTTAACTTTTAAATGACGTGACGCTATTCTTAATATGAAATGATCATCATGCAATTCACAAATTTATTATCTATGCACTACAATTTAAGAAATTTTATGATTCAGACGAAACGCCTCAACGGCACATTGAAGGTGAATATTATTCGCATGAAAGCATGATAATAAGTCTTTATTTAGTTTTTTGACATGTATTTTTATTTTTTTTTATTTAGACAATCATTTATATGCTTTAATTGTTGAATATAACAAATACACTGCGCCATTATTATTGCTTCTACATTTAACTGACTCGAGAGATTTGAGAACATAAAAAGATTTTTCAATGTTTATTAATGTGGTTCACGCTGGCTTTCCAATTAACATATTATTTACGTAAGATGTTATAATTTCAGAGGCACTTCGATCAAAGGATAAAGAGCACGCCGTACTTTTGGAAGAAAAAATGGCTTTACATATGAAAATGTTTGGGCATACGGGCGCCTCGACATTGGAATTACCAAATACTGGTAAGTTTGCTACAAAAATTATATATTTTATATTATTTATGAGGCGTGAACCAAACAGAGTCCAACATGCATTTTTTTTTAAATCAATTATTTAGAAAATTAGGACGGCTGTCTGATGCCGACGTTAACCTCATTAGTAGTATATTATTTTATTATGTAAAAAAAATATTTTGTTATGAGAAATATTGTTTTCTTTAATCGAAAAAAAAATATGATGTATTAGGCCCATTATTCATACTTTTAAGCAACTTAGAAAATGTCAGACTGATATTTGATATATATGTATATATATATCAAATATCAGTCTGACATTATGTAAATAGAAGACAATGATAAGTTTACAAATTATTATATAATTATAAAACCTGGATTGAAGTTTTAGTACCGTGCCATGGTTACGTATCATTTCCCTAATACAAAGAAAAGTAACCAAACACAATGGCATTATGGTCTATTTAAAAATATATATAAATATACCATTAATAACCTAATTCTCATAAAAAGGCCTTTATTTTGTACGTAACCCACATTAATATTTCGTGTACAATGTGACTAAATTCACGGCCGTTTTTTATATATGTACAGATCTTACTACAGGTGTAACTACAGTCTTTCCCGGAGGGTTGGTCTTTCCCGATTACGTAAGAGTGGCCGCACCCACGCCTGATACTCATGCGCTGTGGCAAGAAGTCTGCAAAGTTGTGAAGGTGATTAAAATTAAGATTCATTATAAGCATTGTAGGTCTTGTGGGCATTTAAATTAACGGAAAAGAATAATTAGTACACGAATTGATAAAAATTGTTTTTGTATTCAAAAAGCTGTAATATACTTGATTTAATTGATGAATGATGAGTTTCCAAGATAGAATTGTATGGTATGTACGGACAAACGTACACATATTTACGTACACATATAACGTAAGCTCTATATCACATACGTATAAAAATATTCAAAGTGATAACCTATGTGTGGATTTGATTAAAAACAATTCGTAATAAATGTTATTTTCTTTAGGATGCACTCGAAGTATGCAACGCGTACAGTACGTACACTAGTCACAATACAGGGGGAGTTGCGGTGGGCCGAAGCACGAGTTCCGCGGGAGAAAAGCACTCATTGGCTTACGAGAGCCCCGCCTTACCTCGACGAGCTGATACTTTCGCTGGTTTCGATGCTAATAAACATCGAGCTCAAGGTATTCTTTCAGACACACTTACATTCACAGATAAAACAGTGTACGTAGTATGATGACGATCACTTCTAAAAATTCTGAAGCGAGTATATCAATTGAAGTGCACTTGATGTTTTCTTGCTATAACTATGTGTTCGTCGGCTGCCTACCCAACTACTTATTACATTTATCATTTGAATATTTTGACGTGACAACGTCTTATAAATTGGTTTGCCGGGTGACACTTCAAGAAACTGCGTTACGCTCCGCTCACGTTATGCGCTCACAATGAGAGCGAGTGAGAGGCACGCGTCCCTTCCACTCGGGCATGGTTAGCCCGCCTAAGAGCGAGAGAGACAGACATAAAAAGTGAAAGGCACGCGTCCCTTCCACTCGAGCACAGTTCGAGATTCTTTGTATAAATTAATGTTTTAAATATAATTCTTTGTATAAACAAATGTTTTAAATTGTTACTATTATTTCATCCTTCTTCGAATCCTATCCTATACGAATGAATATTCACATTAAAATTAGTTTACCACTCAAAGTCGTTGTCACGTAAAACTTTCGCCCGTATACCGACTTTACAGGCAACCAATTTTTTTTCTGAAATGCCTCTTCTACTCCGTGCAATCACAAAGATTCGTATCATTTATTTAAAAATATATATAGATGAAAAGCGATATTTTTAAATTGTAGGCGTAACTCCCCGCATGTCAACAGACACGCCGACGGAGGTGGAGAGCGCGGAAAGTCGGGAGGCGGAGGTTAGCGGACGGGAGGCGGCTCTGAAGCTCCAACACGCGATATACACGCTCACTTGTATCGTGTGGCAGCAACTCACTACTATACATAGGTCAGTTGGAAAATATTTTTATTGGTGAATATATACATAGACAATTGAATTGGATTTTGGAGAAAATACTTTAAAAATTCGTTATGTTAAATGATTGCTAAAAATGTATTTTATTTTGAAATATTAGAAAAAAACGTATTCATTTATTAATGGACTATTTACATATTATGCAGGCACTGGAGGCTGATCACCTACTTGCCTATTAGATTTAAAAATTTGATCATGAAACAGATTCAGAAATCTGAGTCCTAGACCTAAAGAGGTAGGTAGGGTGGAGGATGATTATTATTATTATTTATTTACATGTTATGAATTTATCGGCTGAAAAACCTGTAAAAGAAAATCTTAGGACGAAAACTATACATAAAACTAATGACAGTTTGGAGGCTCAAGTGTGCGCGTGGCGTTCTTCCGGCGGAAATGCGGCCCGAACGCACGATGCGCAATTAGAGGAGCTACGACACGCGCAGTCGCGATTGACGGCCGACAGAGCCGCTTGGGAGGCGCAACGTACCGCCGATAGGGATGCGCTTGCGACTGGTATGTAATTGTACCTAATCTGATATAGCTGTATTATATTTTAAACATGGCTAATGTATTTCTTTTCATGAAAAAATATTTATAATATAATAACTAACCTTAAAATGTAATAACTAAAATATATTTTATAAAAGGAGTCCCTTTAGGCAATGTTCCGAAGATACTGGCAGCGTTCCCCCTTTGAATAGATCGACTAATTCTTTGATCGAGGTAGCCGACAGCTCTTGGGTCTCCTGTTATTTCGACTAACCTTTTTGATATTTCCCTAAAAAGTTTTATAGCAGTAGGACCCCACGGACCAAGGGTCTCGACATCGAATGGGACCAAATCATATTCGGAGCTTAGACCCCTGTATTTGCAGGCTTTAGCTTTTCAGCCGTACCAGCTCTGATGTTAGTTCTATGTTTAATTAAAAATGACATAAATTAAATTGCTTTTGTAGACATATATCTGTATATATTTATTTTGTGAATAGAAAAACGTCAGCTGCAAGCGATGAGAGAGCAGTTGGAGGAGCAACAAAAGGACGTGGAGCAACAACGAGAGAGGCTTTATAGGAGGCTCGAGAGGCTGCAACAACATGGTATAATTGAATATAACCTAGATTCTTAATTAAAACAAACCACCATCACGTACATACCCTCACTTTTGCACCATCACAAAACACAGCCAAATTAGGTACCACTTAGTTAAATGTATTGAGTACTTTTTGTTTGTTTGTTCCCTTTTGTAAAACTTTGAACCTTTTTGTGGTTGATGAAAATGTATGATGTATTCCATGTTTGGCTATATTTTCAGTGTATTTGTTTGTAATTATATATAATTTATGTTAGCTTTAGGATTGTGAAATAAATAATTAAAATACTTTCCATTAAGGACTATAGATAAGAGAATCTGATGATTTATATGGAAATTGTATTCGTTTTTACAACAAACTCCCAAGTGAAATTAGAGAACTATCACTAAATAAATTCAAAGCCCTTGTTAAAAGTAAATTAATTAATAAAGCCTTTCATAAATGTGACGAATACTTAAATGATCCTAATCCTTGGAATTGGTTTGCTCCAGTTCAAATAATTTGTATTACAAACTTGGCGATTGAAAAGAGTGGCGGAAAGTTTCTTGCCAGTTCTTAACCGCTTTACGCCCTTGACTTGCGAACTGGTTGTAAATTTACAATTAATTTAATTTGTTTTTCTTGACGTTCATAAGTGTACATGTTTACCTATATGAATAAAGATATTTTTGATTTGATTTGATTTATAAAATATCTGCAATCATGCAATCTCATTACCAGAAGTAAAATACATTGAATTTACTATTTCAGGTGGATCGCAAGAAGAAATAGCAAGTGTGGGTACTCTTTCTCCCGACTCGAGCGTCAGTGATACTCACCGACGGAAGGAACCAAAGTGGCGTAGTAAGTATTTAGTATTGAAATATTAGTCTCACTTAAATATGATCACTACAAGCTCTGTAACACGTCGAGCCTTCAAACCTTTTCAGGATGTTTTTTTCAGTTAACTTTTGAATAGGAAATATCGAGTGGAAACTAGGATACTTTGGCCCCAAAAATGAAGATACAAAAGGCTCACAACCATTGCCTATAAATAAAAAATATGAATTTAATGAAATCCGAGTCTCTAAGGTTTACTGCCATGATATTATTATTATTATTACGTGTCCAATATATAATTGTATAGTCAATCCAGCTTGGAGATGTTTCTGCGTTTGTGGTGGTGCACGGTTCTAATGCAAATTTTGTATGTATATGTGTATAACCTGGTTTCGCAGATAACCGCGGCTCGACGGGTTCCGAATCGGGCGCAAGTGTTTGCAGCAGTCGGGGACCGCCATTGCCGCCGCCGCAACTGCTGTCGGCTCAGAATGAGACCAGAGCTATCGTCAGGGCACCCGTGCAGGTATACAGAGAGATAGTATGTGAATAAATAGAAATCTTAATATATATATTTCTTGTGTGCGTGTGTATGTGACTGAACTCCTCCTAAACGACTGGACCGATTTAGACGAAATTTTTTGTGTGTGTTCAAGGGGATCTGGGAATGGTTTAGATTCACAATTTGGTCCGCTGGACAATGTTTTTTTAATTAATTTTCAATTTATTAGTTGTTGTTGATTTTGGAATGTTTTACATTGGATCCGACAGACGGCGCTACCATCGCAGTGTCAAATTTTAAATAATATTCGAATTTTAATTTTAGTCTGTCCCGAAATTTAAAAAAAGTTTTGTTATCATTGAGTTATATCGTGTGTGACCATGTGCTGGATCGTTAGATATTGTCATAACATTTGAATAATAATTTTCATCAAAATGGCTTATTAAAAATTGAAATTTTGAAATTAAAGACGTGTAGACAGGACAACGTCTGTCGGATCCGCTATAATATATAGAAATGCAGTTTTCGCCTAGAAGATTCAGCGTGCGACTCTTATACTGTAGTTTTGAACCCCTGTGCACTTATGGACATGTGCATTTACCACTCGCTGATACAATGAAGTCAAACATCGTGAGGAACATTTGAGCGTGTTTCAGAAAGCTGATCACCACACATGCTTATTAGGAAATAGTAAATGAATACGAGGGCTGGGCCTTTGAAAGGCAGCGCCATTGTTTTTTTATCGAACGTGAATAAGCTAGCTGAGCTAAATATTGAAAGATAAAGCGTTGGTCAGAAAGAATAAATTATTGGATATTTTATTATAAACTTAAAATATAGTAAAAAGACAAATTAAGAATGTTTAAAGCGAGGGAAAAAGTCTGAATAATAAACATGAAAAATTGCCGCTTGGTTTGGTTTAATATTCTTGGTGACAGTTGGTAGATAGTTAGGTAGGTGGACTCATTTTCCGCAACTAGACCCAAATTTGCGTAAAGACCTGGCTACTTTAGCCAGCCTAGCTCCTTCCAGAAGCACAGAAGTCTCCTGGGAACTTCACAGGCTTCACGGAGCGACCTCACTGTTCCAAGCTTTTCCGTTCGTTGTTTAGCCACAGCCTCGCATTCCAGGACTACACTCTGCACATGAGGCTGTCCGTCGCGCCATTTGTCCCTATCATTGTTTTGAGATAGGTTCTGTTTAAGCTTAGAAATCGCGGTGAAACTGTTGTTAAGGGTTAGAAGGTATTTCGTGTCTATGGTTAGCCAAAAAACTCGTTAAAATTAAAAATTATTTAAAAACTTCACGTCACCCTCGCTTTACGGTACTTTAGCACTAATGGGGAAATACAAACTATTGATAATCCGATTTAGACAATATTAACAGCTACATTGTCCATAGCAAATGGTGAAGCAGCAGTTACCGCTGAAGTTAGCGAGTGGCAAATCCCAAATGCCACCGCCGGGTTACCACAGACTACATGAATCGCCCAGCGATGTGAGTATACATTAATAGTAGACTAAACTTCAGATCAATCATCGTCACATTATGACAATTTACATAATTAGTCCGATCCCATATGGCCAAAATTTATTCAAATCAATTAAGCTCTTTGTATTTATTACACGATTCAGCCATGGCATATATGCTTTACGATGAGAAGTGTTTGTCTAGTTCCTTAAGCGTACGACCCACATCACTGAAGCCGTGTTTTCGAAACGAGGCACTGACGTAATTTTCTTTTTATGTGCATAACTAATACGGACTACTACTGCTAATAAGGACTATGGTGAAGGAAAACATCGTGAGGAAATTTAGGGTTGTAACGCCACTGAATTATTATTATACTATCGTATATATATTCTAAGTTACAAACACAGAAACTATTTATTTCATGTTTTAAATACACCAATGTAATTTTTATACTAACGGTGAGTATTTACTTATACTTTTCATTCCGTAGAATTCTGACATTAAAAAGAGATGAATTTGATCGATTTAAGGGCACTAAAAAAAATGCCTATCTGAATGTAAATATTCTTTATGTTTTACCTGCGAAAAGATATAAGTATCTAAATATTTACTTACTTACTTACAAGTGACCCAAAACAAAAATAATAAATATTGCAGTATCACGAACAATATATCGAATTAACTTTAATTACTTTATTTTATTATTTAGCTGGCATCACTGCCATCTCTGACATGTCAAAAAATGATAGCTGTCAGAATTCTAAGGAAATTAAAATCGGAGTATTGTCCGATTTCAGGCATTGTTCAACTTTTTTGCTTCCAGTAAAAAAGTTGAACAAATAATAATTTATACTAATCAATGTATATATTAATAGTATGTTTATAGTATTTTCTTACCATCAATACCATTTTAATTTAGATGCATATGCAATATGATTTAAGAAACTTTCTTAGCGTATATATTTCCCTGTGACAGAGTAAATGGTTGGTTTTCAGGAGGCTGAGTATCCAAACGTTTTATAGGAATCGTTTTTTGTTTGTAAGTAATCAGTATGTATTCGGTGTATTTATTTACTAAATTTTCACATAGTTGTGGTAGATGATGTAAATTGGCTTTTTATTTTTATTTGGAACTTACAACCATTTTATCTGTTAAGCTTTAAATGTTGCACGATTTTATTCCAAAGAAGCAAAACTAGATTTAGAGTAAGTGTTAAAAATTTACCATCTGTTTAAGGGAGAATTCACTTTTTAAAAGCTTAAATTACATCACTTTGGTTTTTCTATAATCGTGTCGCAAAGAGTCTTTAGTATCTTTACGTATGTTTATTTATTTTATCTAGCTCTTTTGCGTAAATCATTGTCTTGATTTGAAATAATTGTACCAGGAAGTTTAAAACTACCCCCAATAAATTTCAGCACCACCAAGGCGTAGTTATTCATCACACCCGCACTGGCAGCTCTCCTGCGCAGATGCCATCGCAGCAGCCAGCTACTAATAAAGCCACCAGGTAATAAATTTACCCGATTTCCTGCAGTTTTTTTTACAGTTTGTTTTGTATATATCTGAACTTTGTTTAATTTAATTCTGTGACAGACTAAACAAAATTTAATATTTAGATAAATATGGAAACAGATATTAATACAAAGATCTTTGAAATATGCCTTTAATGTAATGCTTTTTCTTTTATTATACAGGGCTTTTGTAAAGAACAACGTACAATGACAATTTTTTATGGCAATAGTTTATAACTTTATGCAATGACAACATTTAATTTGTATTAAGGTATGTTAAACTCTTCTACAGAACAAACACGTACCCGAAATTACCAGACAAATTTCGAGTACGATCTCCCGATTCAAACCCGCTACCACCGCCACCAGCGCCTAACCCACCTGAAGAAGAAGTGATATACTTCTGACAGTCAGGACTTTCGAAAACTCCTCCGGATTCCTGAGGCTGCCGATTGTCCTAAACCCGATTCGAAGGACCAAAGTGGTAATGTGTCATAATTATTAAAATTATTTTACTGTTTTTATATATTGTATATAAAGGTTCGATTACCTATTTCGCTTACCCCGAAATCCAAACTTATCCTTAGTACGTTAGCAGAAACTCAACTTTTTAAGTTTTAAAATTTATATGAATAAAAAGTTTGAAAATATAACTTTTCGGCAATGCACTCGCGAGCCCCAGAGTGTTCGCACAGGCATTGAGTGTCCATGGCCATTAGCATCACTAAGCCCCCTGCCCGTTTGCCCCCTGATCTTTTTAAAAATGTCCGAATAATCGAATCTTTATTCACTATTGTCAAGCGCAGCTTTGTAATATTATTAAGACTAATTTTAATATAATTTAGTCTTCAACAATTTGTGTATTTCTTCGGCAAACTAATTATTTCTGTAGCGAACTCTATTTTAAGCCTTGCACCTTCAGATTGATTTGTTAAGAAGGGTTTAGGATAACTCTAGGTTTAGAATATCGTGTAAAATTATTGTTATAAGGATTCTACTGACAATCATTGGATATGTTGCATGACAGAAATGTTTGTTACTCTAATAATAAATGATGATTGATAAGCCTTTTAGAATCAGTTATAATTTACATACCTGATTATTATAGAAGGCAGCAAATAATCTATTACATTCCTTTTATTTGATCTCTATTAGTATTCTATTTATTTTATGATGCGATGGCAACTTTTCTGTAGTTTTTTACTATCCGTTGATAAGGTTTTTGCCGTTTTAAATTACGAACTTTGGGTTGCCAGTTTAAAGATAGTTACATTTTTATTATAGTTATTGGCAAAATCGTAGTTAATACAGGATAAATACATTTAAGTCTAAAGGATATGTTTTTGAATTATTGTTTCGATTCAGGGGATGAATATTATGAAAAAAATTAATTAACTATCAACCTTTACTTTTTTTAAACTACTTTTTTGCGTGCGGATACAATACAAACATGTTTTAAACATTTACCACCACGGTAGAAATTATTTACTTTGATAAATCGAGAGTACTAAAGTACAAAGTAAATACTTAAAGTTCTGGATACCACGATCCAAAGAAATTTATAAAAATTGCGCGTACCACTGAAAGGCATGTTTCTAACTACGTCTTCTTTTCACTAATGAAATGTTGAGGTAATGTTGTTACTAAAAATGTATTCTACAATATGCCAATAAAGCTAATCAAGGTTTATGGGCTTTATAATACAAGAATTTTAATTCAGTTGAAGCATTCAAAATGGCGTTTTTATTAAAACGCGTTTAAAACGATAAGAAACATGTGTTGTTAGCATGGCTCAACTGTGCGAGGCATATATATATATATATAAATAAACACGTTAATATTATCCGCTATGAGGCTGATAGGGCCCGGTGTGAAAAAGTAGTGATTGACTTAGGTAGCTATTAGAATTGTTACAGTGCGTTTTGTAAATACATAGTTGTTGACTACGGTTTTGATGTAGGATTGAAATTACGCCCCATACTTAAGATGTAGTGAATTTAATCGTTTTAATTATTGTCGTTCGTTAAATATTAATGGGGCAAATCCGAATTACTATTCTTGAGGTACAAATCAACCTTTTGTTTCATATCATGTAAAATTTTACTAATAGAAGTTGCTATCTCTTACATGTTAACCACATTTATACGATACTGTGTTGTTGAAGTTGTGGAAATATTACCGTAGCATGTTTGGTGATTATATCCGGAAATCTTGATTGTTATATATTATAGTGTATGGAACTAGTAGGACAATATATATTTTTCCAAATAACAGTAATATAAACATTATTTACATATATTTATTAGAGAAATTTCAAACTGTCTATATTTACTAACATAATATTATACACGCAATTGTATTTGTGGTTTTAACGAAATTTTTGTTGACAAATTATGAATGCAATTTACCTATCTTCTATTTTTAAACGCAAAATCAATTTTATTACTTAAAGTATTTTAATGGAATTACTACTATAGATACATAAACATTAAATCGTGTTAAATTGTAAATAACGTTAAATTATAAAATCAAATGTTATTGACGTCTAAAATAATTATTGAGATTGGCAATTGCATGTGTAATTGCCGATGGGCCGGAATAAAGAAGGACCAGAAAAGTGTGCCCTTGACGTAAAATTGTATAGGAGACATACAATTGCTAGTCTTACGCATTTATTATATCTTGTGTGCATAAAATTGAAATCAATGCATTGTTCTCCACAAGTTCTCCAATTGAAAGTGTGGTTTCCATACTTTCATACCAATCCTATAATCCAAAATATTTTTAAATATCTAGAAAAAGAAATCGGTTATATGCACACAAAATGCGCTCACTTAGTATATGATTGTTACTTACATGACTATGTAACTATTTTTCGTGCATTTACTGTAATCCTTACTATTTAGTCTTTTGATGAGGTGATATTTTAAACTATTGACTCACTTTGTATATATGAATGTTGAAGTTTGAATATTAGATATATTTTAAATAATATTCACCTATTTTAAAGCAATTACGAGGTTTATATATCGTGTCTTATCCTAAAATCATCCTAATAAAGACTTCTAAACTCTTGGTTATTTAAGTGATTAACTATAATCACAATATTTCCACCCAGGATCATTAAAATGTTAGTGGCAGTGTTTATATTTTCATACGTTTTAACTAATAATCCGTAAAAACGCATTTTACAATGAATGATATTGTAGCTGTTGGTTGAAACATTATTGCTCAAATGCAGCCCTGAGATATTGATCAATTAGTTTTTTGGCAGCACG
This sequence comes from Pieris rapae, assembly GCF_905147795.1. Classification (NCBI taxonomy): domain Eukaryota; kingdom Metazoa; phylum Arthropoda; class Insecta; order Lepidoptera; family Pieridae; genus Pieris; species Pieris rapae. The sequence continues at coordinate 4,767,818 of NC_059515.1, read as the reverse complement.
TAAAAGTTTAATTACACGATATTAAAGTCACAATCTCCTATTCATGGTCGATAATGTTAAAATGATTACATGACAATAAATAAAATATAAATTTACCGATTTAATATCGGAATCTATTAAATAAATATTTTGACGATATAATTATTATATTAAAAGCAATTCTATTCTATATGGCAATACAATTTAGTATATCATGCATTTATTGTTTTAAACTTTAGGCATAATATTGAATTTTAATGTAAGAAAATAAAAATGTTCTTAGTAATTTATGAAACACTAGTTTAGTAGTACTTTTTCAAGTTATTTCTTAAAAGTATAATACATCAATTGCATTCCTTAAAATAAGGTTTCATCACTGTCTTTTATATGTTATCTGCAATGGAAGGGACAGCAATATAATAAAACACAGTTTACTTTCTTACTAAAAATATGTTAACTTCGCGTTTATGACATTTGCATACATTTTCTTTTCGAGACTTGTAATACAGTACAAAATGGCGTTTTTAATTAGAATTCTATAATTTCATTTATCATGTTAAGTATTTAGTTTAATTTATGAATTAAGAAAATAGTCAAATAACTTTCTTCACGAATATCACAGTATTTTTTTGTCACTGAGTTAGATTTTTAGGATAATTTTAACATCTGCTATATTGCGTAACAAGTACGCTCATAGTGAACTTAAGTGAGACATTACTTAGTATAAGTTTTGTGGCAATATTTAGTGGATATAATATAAGCTTTAATGAATAGTTTCGATTCTACTGTCTATTCCCTCCAAAATTTATTTATCTGTGGCAATGACAATACTGTCATGTATTGCTCAAAATTGCTCACACTGTTCTTTAGCAATTGATATTACTTACAATTTGTATAAAATATTATTTGTAAAACTATCCAATTTATGTTGATCTGTCTGGGCGTCGCCCACATTTAATTAGAATAGATGAATGAAATAAACATACTTAGAATTAGTCATTGGTTTCATTTCTACCGGAATCTATAACTGCCTATGAAATATATATAATATGAAATAAATGTCAGGAAGTTATAAAGGAATAGAAAAAAAACATATTTCAATACAAAACATTTTATTGTAATAGCTTATATAGAGCAACAATTCATAAGGGCGAGATGGCATTGTAGGTAATTATAATGGGGATTAAAAATTAAGCAACAGCATATGATAACGGGTTGGTGAACAATCTTTCCAATTAGTGGCTGCTATTGATTTGGTATGATTACAGGAAAATCTATATTAATGTATCATGAAACTTCCAAGGGTCAACAATTAAAATAATTTTAAGTTAAAGAAAAGTGAAGCATGATGCTTGCTTCACAATAAGAATAAATAAATTCTTATTTCTTGTAATGTGTTTAATATTACATAATAAACAATTGTCTGTATCACAATCATAAGATTGGTAGCGGCTTGGTCCACTCAAGCACTTGGCGTAGACTAAGCCCAAGTTCAACTTCAAGCATTCCCGAATGCATAAGTCATAGTTTGCCCTAAGTCTCGTGTTCGAATATAACCCTAGAATTGTCTTATTAATTGAAGTAATATTTTTTATCTACCAATTGCAATTTTCCCTTACAGTATCTTTTATCGTAAGTAATAGGTGTTAGATTGTTTTATTAGTAGGTTAGGGTAAGATTCTAAGTCGAGGCTTAGCACTAAGTATGACTCATGCTGAGTTGCTGGATGTGTTTTTGATCTAATAACATAATAGCTCAGTATGTATCAAGACATTTTAATATACTTATATTTGTTTATAACTAATACCCATTTTTAAAGGCACATTCTAATTACTAAAATCATTATAAGTGAAAAATTAAGAAACTCATAAATCATATCTAATCTTCATAGTTATAGATAAAGAACATTTATAATTTCAATACAATAAATCTACCTTTACAGGTAGTGATGACTGTTTAAAAATAGAGCTCAGCACTCACAGGCACAATACTTTTACTACTGTAGAAGAGTTTAAAATTTAACCACTTTTCTATAAATTGGTCTTTAACAATGGAATAACAAGATCAATAGGGTAAAAGGCAACAAGTTAATGCTAACTATGTGCTACACTTATATTATGTATAAAGCTAATATAGTGATTGTATATTAAAGCATAGTAATTAATAGTGGATAGTGGTCATATGTAGTAGTACTTGTCAAACTGGAAAGGTATTTCTTTACATGTATAGAACTAATACTTCCAATCTCCATGGAAATTTGTTGTGTTTATTATTATAAATAAACACTTGCCTTTACTACATTAATTTGATATTGGACAATGTGCTTATTAATTTTCCTTTCATTATCTTTGCCCTTTTCGTATCTTACCACATCTGTGTTCACAACATATCTCTAATATTTCCATGATTATCTTTCTCCCAAATCTGTCCTGATCTGTACAATCTGTATATCTTATCACTCACAATTCTATCACCAAACTTTAACATGGCACCTTCAAATTTGTGTTGAAAAACTTGCATTTCTGTTTCATTATATCCATTTATATCAAACTTTTTTGGATTGCCACATGTAGTGTATTTATGTACACCCAACATATCTAAAGAAATTGATTTTATATTGGATGTTAAATTGAATATATCATCAAAAGATATCATTGTTTCTAAATTGCGAATTTCTATTGGTCGTTTCTCTTGTGGCACAGAATAATAATGTGTTTTTTTCATGATCTCAGGATACCCAATATCTGCATTATCATCATCATTTTGGTTCAAACAAAATATTAAAGTATTTACCATAGATGTTCGAAAAGTTAACATAGGGTCATAATCTCTTAATAATGCTTGTATAGAGTTATGAACTCTAGGTACAAGGAATTCATCCCAAGCTAACACAGTTACATGACTTACTTTATTCACTTCTTCTTTGTCAAATTGAAAATGGCGGAATATACAATCTAACTCTATAGCATTTCTTACAATTTGGTATGATTTGGAAAATATGAAGGGATAGTTTAAGGGATAAAATTGGATATTCCACTGAGTTATATCCGCTGGGAATAAATTAAGTCGTCTTATAACATCTTCAGAAATCATACTATCATATATTGTGAAGTAGTCTACACCAACCAAGTGGTGTAACACTAAAAACTCAATGAAGGCATCTCGTGATACCATAGGAATTTCATTTGGAATAACACATATTGCTGGTATAACTGTATTGACAAACCTAATATTACTTCTCTGTTGCACTTTTCTCTTTGTATTTACTTGAATTAATCTATTAATCGGAGCATGCAAGGGATTGATATTATAATCATTTATGTAAAAACTAACTCCATTTGGTCTCCCAAAGTCTTTGTTTGAAGAACATTCAAAGACATAGAGTCTGAAATTATTTAGAGGCTCAGATGAAATTTTGTAGTTAAACCTACCAGACTTTGGTTTTGGAACATTCTCATGCCAAATATAGCATCGAAAATTAGGTATAACATGCGCTTTACCAATGACGATAGTGTTAATAACGTGCGCGTATTTTGGCGATAGGTCTTCGTATTTTTTATGTGAACGAAGGAACGATGAATAGGAATAAAAATCTTCATTAATTTCTTGAAATAAAGGCGGTGTTTCTTTAACTTCCAGAGAAGAATTCCTTAATATCTCGGATAACATAGTCGCATTGAAGCCGGGTCCGCAGAATTCAATCTCCGAAAGACCTGGTTTTCCAAAAATATTAAGTACTTCGAGGACATAGCGTAATTTGTAGTATTCATGTCGGTACATTAAAAGCGTCACAATACTTAAAAAGCAGACGACGATGAGTATTAGTTGATAATATTTCCTCATGATGCCTACTGAAGACTTGCGGTGGGTATTCATTTATAAGTTTCTTAAACTATCTCCACTGTTCGTCTGTGTATATAATAGTGCACCATGCCTTGATTTGTTTTTTTTAATGAAGAATATTTAAAAACAGAGAAGAGTATATAATCACATTGTTTAACACTAAGTTTCTTTAATATTTTATGTTGAATTTATTACGGATAAGGCTTAAGAGTTTTTACAGTGTCAGCTTTCATTTGTTAAGCCACTAACTAGAATCTAGATGTAAATTGTAAGCTGACTGCTGAAGGAGTCCGATAAAATGTCGTTTCTGTGTAGTGTGTGTCGTAATGTCATAAAGTTTTTGTATTTGTTATTTGTCAAGTATTAACCAAAATAATGTAAAAATGCAGAAACACGACGGATGATGACTTGCGTTGATTCAGTTTTTATCCGATAGTAATTTTTGATTGTCCCGGTACTCTTCTTTGATTTTTAAAAATATTATTATTTATTAATTTAAATAATTAGATAACTATTTCATTAGAGAAGTTTTGTTGTGTTTTTCCAAATAAGACTGGTACTGGATATGGCTAATCGAGAAGAAACTTTGCGTCAATTCTGCGATGTTACGGGAGCCGACGAAAATCGTAGCAAATTTTTCTTAGAATCTTCTAACTGGCAATTAGAGGTAAAAGAGGCTTAATTTATAGTTTATTATCACCAGAGTACTAAAAAAGAGCGAATAGCTATATATTATTTTATATTTAAAAAATAATTTTAGATTAAGGGCACAATACAAATAACTAAAATGGTATAAAATTTTATGAAGTAATATTTTACTTTTACCGAAGTACTACTTAATAATCTGTATCTTAGGTAGCACTATCTAGCTTTTATGAACATGGTGGTAACATAGAAGAATCTTCATTCCCTGAACCTGTGTTACTATCACCACAACCAATGTCTGAGAGTGATATGGAATCTCCACCAGGATCTCCTCAAAAGCAGAAAAAAGATAAAAAGAAAAAGTCAAACACCAAGTTCGCTACATTAGATTCATTGCAGCCAGATAGTTCCAGCGATGAAGAAGAAGGTTGGTACTTGGTGTCATTCTTATTTTCTTGCTACAGTAAGTGAATTAACACAACAAACATTTGAATAAACCTTAATATCCCTATATATGTACCTATAATACTTTTGCATTTAAATATATATATTCCACAAATAAATAAATTTGGAATTAGTGATAAATACTGGCTGGTGCCTGGAAATTGAAGCAATAGTGCAGAATTTATTTTGCCATGATTCATCTTGTTCTAAAAAACAAAACATAACTAAGACAGAAGAAGAGTTAAAACGAGAGTTGATGAGGTTGAAAGAAGAGATTACTAAATTGAAGAGAGAAAATGATGATTTAAGAAATGAAATTTTAAGATTAAGCTCATCTGAAGGTCAGCTTTAGGAATATTGAAAGTACTTTTGTAGACATTAATATATAACCTATATACTAACAATAAAGCCTTGTATATAATAATTATCTCTCTTTCTCAAGAACTAGATCAGTCTATTTGTTTAGTATTAGGTTTTGTACATAGCTTTATCTTGTTTAGATGAATACAAAAGACAAAAATAGAATAAAAAATAAAAATATCTAGTTATATTTATAATCTGTAGTAAGGACACTGACAAATACTAGTAGGCTTGTTATGTTATTGTTTACTTTGTGTTCTTTTTGCATTAGGAAGGTTAAATGACTATTCATAAATCAGCAATTTTTGGTAGAATATTTATAGTAAGGATACCTAAAGGGCTTCCAATTTTAAATAGATATTTGTTTGCAAGGACATAAGAGATAAAAATTCTCTGTTGTTTTAGGTCAAGCATTTTATGCAGGTGGATCAGAAAGGTCTGGACAGCAAATTCTTGGTCCAAGCAAAGGACGAAAGGATATTGTATCAGAAGTGTTCAAAAGTGTTAGAGAGTAAGTTTTCTTTTAGACATCAATTTATTTTGCATGTAAATAATAGCATTTGAAGTAACAAAATACTAAAATAATTGAAAAGAACCTATTGAGAATCTAAGTCTGGAAACTGAGTCTACAAACCATAATTAAATTTGTATACAAGAATTGGTTTGTTTTACCCATAAATTTTGGCTTAGACGGGGTGCTGTTGTCTTTGAAGATGAGCCCACTACAACTAGTCGTGGACGTGGAGGATTGTTTGCTGGCGTTGGATACAGATTGGGTAAATTACAACTTGTTTTTACAGTTATAAACCAAATCTGTTTGTTAATTGTTATTACAGTAGAGTTAATTTTTCGATTAGTGTAGAAAACCCGTTTCTGACTGACGCCAAATTGTTAATCTATGCTTTTCTTTTGTAGAGTATAAAACAAGACTATATACAATATAACAATATATGACTATATTTATATAGTATTTTATATGTTGGCCCATTTCTAAACTAAACTAAATATGTAATATATATTTAACCTTTGATATATTACAGGACAAACAGCAGATGATCATGAACCAGTAACTCCCGCAAATGCAGAGCAAGCTGTAAGTCAATTATTCACTACTAAAGCATATAATTTAGTCACTTATTCAAAGAGAAAAAAGTGTGAAGTTCTGTAAGAGTATGGGAATGAAGTGGATACATAGATGTGCTGGTTTAAATCGTTTCTACATTATAAACAAGGCCTAATAGTTTATAACCTGGTGTACTTAAATAACTTAAAATAATTGTTGACAAAATTAATAGAGTACATAACAATTTTAACTAACAATATACAAAACTAAAGCAAGATAACTTTATATATCAGCCCACATAAAACTTATTAAACAATCAAGAATTACTCTGTTGTTTTCTGTCTTACACCTTGACAGCATATATGGCGACAAGTATTATCGGCTCTAATCAAGACTTGACTCTGAAAAGTTAATATTAAATATTAAAAATAAAAAAATTTAATATGACCAGATTTAGCCTGGCCAGTGGTATGAGAGTCCTCCATTTAGGTTGATGAAAAAACACCACAACATCCTATTTCTACATATACATAATATAGGTATTAAGATATACCGTTTTATTAGATAAAAGTTTTTGATAATCTTAAATTCCAGGATCAGACTCGTCCAGTTCGGCTCAGACTATACAGGGAGGGTTTCATAGTCGACGATGGGCCACTAAGGCCGTTTTCAGACCCTGCAAATGCTGAATTCCTTAGTTGTGTTCGTAGAGGGTAAGATCTGTTCGAAGTAGTGTTATTTATACATTTACAAAAATATAAAAAAAAACTATATAAAGAAATAAATTAAAAAAATAATTATAAAATAAAATATGAGCCGGCCACTAGGCACTAGGTTTTCTTTAATACTATTAATATAAAGAATATTAGTAATTAATGGAGTAGAAATAGTTTTAAAATTCGGGCTTATTAAATATTATTTTATATTAATATATATATAAATATAAATTTTAGGGAGGTCCCTCCAGAATTTACATCAGGTCATCAAGTACGAGTTAGCTTGGAGGACCGACGTCATGAGGAGTGTCCTCGGGTTGTTTCTAAGACTCAGGCCTTTTCTGGAAAAGGGCATATGTTAGGAAGGTATTTTTTTGTTAATTATTTTGATCCTTTGTTTCTATTGCTTAAAGAAACCTTAAAAGTCACAGTTTAAAACAGACAGCTACTTTTTTGTGCGAAACAAGGACTGCATTGAAGTGGTTAGCCTTTGGTGATATATGATTAGGAATTAGGCCTTACTAAAAAAATAGGCTAAGTTAAATTTTCTTAATAATTATTGCTACTAATTTTGGTTTGATAACCAAAATAATTACTATATTCACTTATCCATATTACTATCTCAATTTTATTCTTGATAACAGTCAAATGTCAATAGTTTGACAGTTTTAAAAGTTATTATTTGATTTTCGAAAACCCAGATTATTAATCTGGGCATCTCCAATTCACAGATTAAAATCTCTACGATGTTCAAGTTGCGCTCCTTAAACCATGATAAGCTATTTCTGTTACTTCAAGTAGCCAGAAAATTTATTCGATTAACGTTATAACATCTTTAATTTATAAATAACAATTGTATTTTCTTCTATTTAGTCCGACACCAGCGACAGTGGGTGCAACTGTACCCGTAGCTTCTCAGGTGGGAGATAGGGCGGCCAATCAGCGCGCCGCACAAGAAGCCATCGGCCTTAACGAGACAAATCCCGTAACTACTGTACAGGTAAGTTGAAACGTCTGCTATTTTTGTAGGTTATCTTTTGGATGAGACAAGGCAGACTCTAAGTAGACTTGTATTATTTAATTTACATTTGTAAAATATATCGAGCGTTAACAATATCCGATAATCTGGTTTACACATGTTGAAACATCTTTACATCTGGACCTGTAAACATTTTTAAGGTATATGAAGTTGTTTTTGTATGTAATAAATTATATGTATACGTCTATGTCTATGTCTAAGTTTTATGTACATAACTCGATATTTAGAGTGCTTTACTGTCGGAATAAGTTATGGAAATAACTTGATGATCAAAAAAAACTAGCCCGAGGTTCTTGCCTTTCATCTTGTATCCTGGTCGAGATTCCGAAGGCGGCAGAGTTGACTAATACAAAGTCATCATGTGATTCAACTGAATAAATGAATTTTGATTTTGGATTATGGTATACAAATTCAATTCGTATATTGCAAATTATCGCAGACGTTATATTTTTTCTCAATATGGAAAAGAGTTGTCATGGTCAAGAACATTTTTTTTGGAATTGCTTGTAAATTAAAAAAACTTAATTTTTAGGCATTAATTCTCTTATTAGAGATTAGCTATCTATGTGAAATTTTAATTCGTTATGATTGATTGCATGCATACAATTTTATTTTTAACTCACCTATTTTTTTTTTAACTATGTTAATGGTAAAATTTTATGTCTAACTTGATAATTGAATATGAGAACGCGATAACTACTATCTCATAATAAGAAATTAATGACTATTTTAAATTCCAGTTTCGGCTAGCAGACGGCAGTCGCCTTACGGGTCGTTTTAACCACACGCACACAGTGGAAGATCTCTACCAATACGTGTCGCAAGCGGAGCCGGCCTATCAGATCCAGCCATTCATACTACTCACGACATTCCCCAGTGCAGAGTTAAATGACCGCACTGCAACGCTCGCTACAGCCAATCTATTGAACACCACTGTATTGCAACGACTTAAATAAACTTGTGTTTTGTGTGTCTTGTCGTGTTTTTATTAAGACTTTATATAAAAGCAGAGACATCATTATAAAATGAGTTTTACTTAAGTGGAAGAATCTAGATTTAGTTCTTAGTACTAAAACATATAAGGATTTTTTAAAAATTATTTTAGAAAATTGCGTCATCCGATCCGGGTGTTACTTAGTTTTTTGATACTTATTTATAGAGGCCTTAATGTTTAATGCAAATGTGTACATTGTTCGCTTCAAAACAGTGTATGGTTAGATTTAAAAATGTATACCTGAACAAAGTAAATATGTAGAACTTAAATACACACTTATATACAATGCTTGTTTTATTAAAAAAATATTAAATAACATTATAATTTTAATTCAACAAGACTAACTCTACATAAAGATAAAAACAGTATTAAATTCCATAAATCCTTAAAAATTTCAAAATTTACAAATCCCAAGATAACAATAACGTCACAATGGTGTAAAAAAATCGTCAATGACGTCACTTCCACTTGAATTTAGACCTTAATACAATTCTTAAATGGCTGTTAACTGCAGCATTCGGCTTTTGGGAAAGTGCACGCACATGGGTCTGTCGCAATGCATTCCGCGGGGCACATGCAGTCACAAGCTAAAAGTATAGGTAAGGTTATAGCACCAAATTAGTGTTACACAGAAACAGTTAATGGTAAATAAATGTATAATAAGGTATTTTTATTTCAAACGGCCTTTCTGGAATAAGATATTGTATGTTTCTTTTTGAAAATCTGTTTCTATCGGCTAACATTGTCATATCCGTATTAAATTAAATATTAAAGATAAAAAAATACTAACGTTTACAATCTCCATACGAACATGGGTCAATGTACTCGGTGCAGTCTTCACCGGGCGGGAGGAACGATGAACGGTAAATTGTTGTTCCTTCCAACTGTAACAGAAGTATTTTCAGCACACTAATGCAGGAGCTAATTTTCTTTAAAAGTATCTATAAAGTTCTCCTGCAGATAGGAAATATTAGTAACGAGTATTAAAATCTCTGGGTAGAAGATGTAAGTAGCTACTACTTCTAAGTTTTATTAGGTTGCTTATCAGGTTCATGATGTCGGCACTGATTTACATGGGCAAACGTTTTTTTATTTTCTTTCAAGAATTTTCGTGAGTGTTGATGTAAATGGATTAAAGGGGTTTAATAGACTGGTGCAACTGTTTTGGAATCATTCCAGTGGTGGACAAAATGACATGAAATGGTTCCACATCCTTTTAAGATCTGTACATTTGTTATTGCGAGTGTTTATTACCTTTAAAAGTGCTGTTTTGTTAACTTCATAATATGACTATCAAATGTCTATTAGGACAATAATAATGATAAGAAAGTTCCGATTTCAGTAGTTATGACGTTATATAATGATTGAACCCAATTTCGAAGTATCTCTCGCTATCTGTTGCGCTGACATCACAAATTTAGGAGGGCGTGAAAAACCTCAATATTAATATCACTATCGGTCGACGAATCGCTATTGATGAATCAAGCAGAAATCGAGTAGGAACTTAACATTATAAAGTGCCTAAAATTTACCTTTTGACACGGTTTTTGATACTGTCCTTTGCAAGCCCATGGTGGCCGCTGTGGGGCTGGCACACAAACAGGCTGGTAGGACATCTTCTGTGTTGTATCACTGTCCATTTTTGCTATGAAATTAAAAAAAATTCATTGTTAATTTTGAAAATTTACTGTATTTACGAAAACATCATTGAAAAGTGCTCAGAGTTATATGCTTAACAATCGTATATATTTCGGAAATCAAAATTATGCCGCAATTTAACTCAATTTATACACCGTGTGAACAGTTGAAATTTCACAATAAAACTTACCGCTAGGTTTCTCATAGCATCGGTTAGGAGCATACGATTCTGGTCGATGTACATTACCGGGGTCCAAGAATGACATGCGGTTAACTGTACGATCTGGAGAAGAAAAACTTTTTAAAGTTCTTCATAAAAAGACGTACATATTATATTTAAATGGTAAATTTTAGTAGAAACAGATTTTATAAAAATACTTTATTCATATCATGAATTGTAGCTTGTAGGTAGATGGTATTAAGGCTATTTTATTGTCCATGCCGATGATATAAACATGTAAATATAATAAATCCGTCGTTTAGATTGGCCAGCTGGATGTCCTGACTTCAATCTATTGGACAGTACTAGTAAAAAATATATTGTGTTTATTGCCACTTATTTGGCCGTGTACGCTTTTAGAGAATTCATCAAAAACAATTGCTACAATTAAGTTCACGCGAACTAATTTACACGAGTACGTAGTTAAGTTACACAAGTTAGTTAAATTTTTACCATACTACATTTATATATATGTAATTAAAATTACTAATATCTTTTAAAAATACAGCAAGTAATTACTACTGCTAAATATGTTTTATGTAGTACACCACAGAGCATTAGTTTAGATACATTGCAAATAATAAGATATTTAAATGAAATCGGTATTTCACACAGATATAACATACAATGGTAATGAAGTGGGCAGCCCTCGGTGAAATTATTAAGCTAAAAAAAAACTAACTTTCAAACGGTTGCTCCACTGCATGAAACTTGGCTGTTGGTTTGAACGACTCTCTCATTGGCGCAGTCTTCGGTACAAAGTCGTGCCTCTGAGTCGTGAGGTTCTGCATTGGTCCCTGTCCCCACATATCATGGTGGCAAGGACGGATTGCTTGCGTTATACACACCGGGTTTGGTAGAAATGATAGCTGAAACAAATACTCTTGTAATTAACCCGCTAGTATAGATTTTTGAATTTGTATGATAAGAAATGGTAAGTTAAAGGAATGAATCTGATTTTACAACACATGCACATCTTTTAGCTACATTCTCCTACGTAAAATAATTTATCTAGCTACGACGCGGGACATCTAGCGCAAATCGCTGTAAAAGGGCTATTGAAGACATAACCTCGTCACTAATCGTTACTTTATATTTAATATTAAAAGTAAATAAATATGTTTAGATTGGTATCATAATATATCGGTAGCGTTATAAGAAAAATCTAAGAATGTAAATAAATCAACTTCAATCGTTTGACAAGCGCTGAATCTCCAGTGGTTAATAATATAGTGGGAACAAACTTTTTGAACAGTGTCGCCTTCCATCGCGGCCGTTGAAGGCATGATATTTGGTACAGGTTTTACAGGCTGAGGTATTGGTGCTGTGGCTGGGAGATAACTGCAAAACACATTAGATTGATATACATATTCATTCTATTATAGGAATATTGTATACCACCAGAGCAATAAAAAATAAAAAACCATTTTGAGACATGAATTAACGTAATGTGATTTGTTATTTATTTATCGGATATATATGAGTCATTATTAAGTTACGATTACCGAGGGATTCGGTAGATAGGCCTGAACCAACTAACTAACTAACTATGTGGTGTTTTGTGTACAGTAATTGATTACCCCGGACTTACGCGATAGGTGGGACTGAGCGCTATCCGCGTAAGTCGAATTCGCGTAAGTCGGGGTACAAATTTGCATATAAAAACATACAAAGTATGTTTAATTGGGACTGGAGACTAAATAAAACAATAGTTTAGGAAATATTATTACATATATAATTTAGTATCTCATTCTAGATAATAATATGACAAACTATATTAATAGAGTGTATAAACGCAATCCGAAGTTAGTTTGATGTAGAAGGTTTCATAAATTGTAATTACAAAGTCGTTTTCTTCTCCCGTATATCTCCTCGTAGCATCCTAGTAATTTTTTAATTCCATGTTATGTTTACTTTAATTCCATATTGCGCTCTTCATTGGAGTCTATGCTTTCCAAAATTGTTAACCCTTTTTCAATCGAACTGACAAGTTTCCAACTGTCACTTGATCTTCCAATTGAACTGGATCCAAAGAATCATGATTATCAATTTCTTCCTCTTGTTCACGCATAGATATGAGCTCATCATTTGTGACCTCCTCATTGTATGAATTCACAAGCTCTTGAACATCATCACTATCCTACACAGTTTACATCACTACACGTCTGTGCCTGTTGTAAACTGAACGAATAATAATAAGGCGGGGGGAGTCGGAAACAAACGCCGCCGCTTGACTTTAACTGCGCGGCGTTCAAACAAAAAACGAATAGACGAGAAAATTAAATCGCGTAACTCCGAATTCGCGTAAGTCGAGGTAGCGTAAGTCGGGGTATTACTGTATGTACAATATAATGAGTGCAGTTTGGGATATGATACATTTTAATGGGAAGGAATCTAATTCTAATAATAAGTTTCTGTACCTGTTCTTGTAAACAGTTTGTGTTTCAAAGCGTTTCGACGCGGTCACTGGGTTATTACCAATATTAGGTAATATTGGACAACGACGGCAGTCAGCAGCTGGATTTAAAAAACTGTAAAATATAAAAAATGTGTTAGTCTACTTAAAAATATTACTAGCTAACATTATGTTTTCGAATATTTTAGCTCGAGAAAATACATTTGAGTTCTGTAAAATGATAATGTAATGCATTTTAGTCTCTTACACTGCATTGATATTTTGATAGTATTTGGATCGTTGTATAGTATAATGCGATAACGGTTAAGGCTTTTCCTTCGTGGGACTTAAAGACATTTTATAAAGCCGCATGAGGGAGGATGTGCAGCCTACACCACTTTCCATCCACTCTTTATATTTCAAAATAATTAAATGAATCACCTCGACTTTGACAGTTTAGAAAATCAAAGGTAAAGGTGAATTCACAGTTATAGTACCTCATACTGTAGGTGGTGTTTTCTTCTAGCTTCTGACAAGGTTTCTGATACTGTCCCTTACAAGCCCATGGCAAAGGCTCTTTCGGCAGCAACTTAAAAAATACACCAAATTAATTTTAAAACATCAAATGCCAAAGTATGACATTATAGCCCTGTTGCAGTCTCCAAGTACTCGTATGAAAAATCTTACTCTCTAAAAGATACTAGGCTCCTTACTCTGCAGATTCCAATAGCGATACCGACAACGATTCCGATCCTAATAAGTTTAAGTAAGGATACAAATTTTATTTTTGCCAATTTCATGACATAGAAGTTACTAAAACTGTTTTGAACTCATTTACTTATTACATAAAAATTATGTGCTGAAATACGATTTGGACACGATACTGACATATTTCTGCGTGAGATTAAATCAAAGTTATTGGTCGCAGAGTCGGCTTTCTTTTTGATACAGAACTGGATAGACGTTTAGCCACAATCAAAATAAAAAATAAAAAAAATGATGTCAGGTGAGATGCAATCTAGTTCAGAGCCTAATTACCTAGGCGAGCTAGGTTAAAGGGGGCAAAGAATTCCACACCTTTTGCTGATGATAGCGTAGTTTTTCTCTTTCCCGAATTTTGCAAACAATCTTAATATTCTTAAGAATGCCCTAAGACGCATCTTAACTGAATAAACATATTTTCATTGATTGATTGCTGATTTGTGACAAGGAACGTCGATCCAATACATAGGATTGCAACAATGAAAGGCTAAAACACCAACGTGTTTTCAGACGAGCGGCGTTTGAAAAAGACAGAATTGGTATTGACAGTAACTGATACCAACATATAGTTTTGTCCGTGACGTAAGAACGATAATGAATAAAGCATGCAAATGCATAATTAAACAAAATAACCCGATATGCAACCAAAGAAATTCTATTTCTAAAAACTCAGCGTTAAACGCATAATATACACTAACACATTAACATATTGCCTCGTAAGTCATATATTGTTGCGGACTACCTACAAACTGTAAACAGCGGCTTTATTCGGTCCGATGACATTATTCCCAGAATCACCCTAACAAAGTGTTTGCTACAGCTAAGGATATATATAACGTGTCGACCTCAGCCGCGAAGGCCTTCAGACTTGCCAATTAGTGGTAAGACTATAGGAGGACCATCCCTTTAGGTTAGGGACTACTCTTCCTCCTCCATAGAAGTAGGTGATATAATAATACGAACTTGGTTAGGCATATAGCTTAGTTTATGTGTTGTGCTGGAGTCCATCTTGGCGGCTGGTTTTTCATAACACCGCTCAGGCGCATACGATTTTACCGGCACCATCTTATCCGGAGGCAGATACGATAACTTGTTTACTGTGCGGTCTGAAAAAGTTGTATGTCTAGTTTGTGATTTCTAAATAATACTCTAGGACTATACTGATATAGACTAGGTTCGAGCAGTGTTAGCCTAGTGGCTTCAGCGTGCGACTCTCATTCCTGAGGTCGTAGGTTCGATTCCCGGCTGTGCACCAATGGACTTTCTATGTTTGCATTTTACATTTGCTCGAACGGTGAAGGAAAACATCGTGAGGAAACCGACATGTCTTAGACCCAAAAAGTAGACGATGTGTGTCAGGCACTGGAGGCTGAGCTGGATTAGATTTAAAAATGATCTTGAAACAGGTTTAAAATCTGAGGCCAAGACCTAAAGAGGTTGTAGCAGCACTGATTATTATTTTTTAATAGTTCGACCAGAGCCTATGCACAATACTACAACTGCATATGGCATGTTTAGGTAAAATAAGTTCGGTATTAACATAACATATTTTTCTAAACTAAGTACGCAATGATAACATACTTGTACGGTACGAATCACGTAGCAAAGAAAGTATTTTATTAGACCTAAAATAAAGTAATCATAGCGCGTTTTGAGTTAAGTTTCAGAAAATATCTTTAAGAAATATAGAAATGAAAACGTATAAATAAGACCTATGTAGCCTCTCCCTCTTCCCTAATAGGTAGGTATTATATTATTCAAGGAAAATTTTATCTTAGGCTACATAGACCATTACGATGATATCACCTTTCAGTTATTATTTATTAGATTACAGTGAGGGTTAAAATAACAATGACATATTATTACAATTAATGATATAGACATATCATTAATTGTTTTGACATTGCTTTAACTGCAATAATAATTATGTTTATTTTATAATAAGCTACTTGACTAGATTTTCAAATTCATTACAGATTATTTATTTGTGTCTATAGAACCATCACTGATCTATTTAACTCTGTGAAGTGTTTGTGGCTTTAAGATTTTAAAAACATCATAATTTCAGAAGCTGCAAATACGTTTCTCTCTGCAAAATGGCGTCGCGCAACTGGCTAACAAACACTGCTAAAAACACGCAAACAAACGTCTAGCTTTTATGGGTTAGTTATTATTCTCAAAATACACAAACATAAATTAATGATTATTTACAAGTTACTTTATTCCATAACTCTTTTTAATACCACGTTTCATACTATAATATATACCTAGTCCATTCTGTGGGTGTTGGTTTGGTTTAAGCATGTCTTATGTTGTGCCCGCGGTATATAACGGCTGTGTTCCAAGTTCTAATAGATTATTCTTTCTATGCAATACGAGTTTGTCTGAAGGATAAGATCATTCCGTGTTTGTACTACCTACTTGCGTATAAAGATAAGTCACCATTGCTGTATAAGATGTATAGGCAGTCCGAATAATAGCCGTTAATTGAGATTTAAATTATTAAAACAAATTAGAACATTGTAAAAGTATGTAGTAACAGTAACGTTGCTGGCTAATGCACAAACCGTGTTAGAGCCAAAAAAAAAAAAACAGTAACGTTTTTAGGTAAATAAAAAATAATATTTTAAACTAGTATAAAAAAAATCAAAATGACTGTCATTTCATGATTTGAATTAATATTATAATTATTATAGTATTGCATCAGCTATAACATACTTTCAAAAGGTGTATCGACAGCGTGGAATTTCGCTTCCGGCTTGAAACTCTCGCGAAGTACGCAGGGCTTAGCGACATAGTCATGTCTCTGAGTGGTGAGGTTCTGCATTGGGCCCTGTCCCCACATGTCATGATGACAAGGACGAATTGCTTGAGTTACGCACACTGGATTTGGCAGAAAGGATAACTGAAAGTACAAAATATTATATAACTTTATATTAGTAAGTATATCATTGTCTTTGGTACTTTTTGGTAATAGAATACACATTAGAATGAGCCTAGAAGAGTACAATTAGGATAGCTGTTTGGTGGTGACTTGCATTTCATACGTAAATATTATTTTTCTCATGTTTTCAAAAAATTTGTACTAGTTAGTTAACTGGGACCCTAAAAGTACTTTGGGACAAATGTAATGGCCCTAACCTTATATACAACTAGACATGAGGTAACTTAAAATTTCCATACAAATTTGACTGTCACTGGCGAGAAACTGCAACCGAATATTTTAGTCTAAAACTGCATTCAAATTCATGGGCTTAACGGAGCGCTCAAAACTATTCTATTTAGTTATGTATATTGATAGATAGGATTACTAACGATAATATAAGTGTTATAAATAAATAAACATGCATTGCCAGATTTCATTGTAAAAAAACTTTGGAATTGGCCTCGTTTGGCCCTAGAAGCCTGCATTAACAGTAGCTACATGAATATAAGAAAATGCAGCTGTACTTAAATAAGTACCTTTATTCAACATTCAGCTATTTAAAAACCATTTGTTTCAGTTTAAAATTTAGTCATTTTACATGAATAACTGAATGAATAACAAACTTTCTACATTAAATAACTCAACGTTTCAAATTCTTGATATGAATCATGGTCACCGCAGATGCTTAATCTAGTTCTAGTTCTATTTTTATTAAATTACCTTTTGCACTGTGCAGGACTCCATTGGCTCACAGCTGGGTACCAAATTAGGTGTAGGCTTTCGTGCTTCTCCCCGAAGATTCTTACAACCGTCGACAGGTAGATACGACATTTTGTAAGTTGTACACGACTCTACTCGCGCAGACGGCTTCATATAACATCGCCGGGGTGCATACGAGTCAGGAATTTTAGGTTGTTTGTAGCACTGTAATAATAATAACCCTTAAAATAATGATGGTAACTATCTATCGGCCATAATGGGCCCAAGTAAATATGAAAAACCGAATCTATTAGCTGTTTAAAAAATCCCTTATGGACTAAGGCAACATAATATTTAATATTTATATCTTAGATGAATATTTGGATATGCGAAAGCTCTGCTCAAAGTGGGTATCACAAATCAATGAAAACGATAATAATATTTCATGAAGTTTTGAATTGCTTCTGCATCCACCGTATTTGGATTTGGCCCCCAGAGACTTTCCTGTTTGCTGGCTGAATGCTTGCGGAAAAGATATTTTGCCCTGATGAAGAGGTTACCGCTAAAACTAAAGACTATTTTGAGGCTAAAGAGTGCCTACTGTAAAAGTGGTATCAAAAAATTTGTATGACCTCTAAAATCTTTGTATCGCTCTCAAAGGCAACTCATAGTGGTTGCCTGGAAGTGATCGCTCGAAAGTGATAAGGCCGCCAGTTGCTCTCCTTTTCATTTAATGATTTTCAATTTTATATTGTAATGTAACGAAGTGTTAATAAATAAATAATTTAAATAAATTATATAAAAACTTCAAGGTAATCTGTTACAGCAATTACATCTCACACAACCACAGTTTAATTGGTACTTAGTTGGATATAGACTTGTACAAGTCATGTTAATACGCACTGGCTTGACCATAGGTGGTTTTCCACAGCAGCAGGTCCTACAGGGACAGGGATGTTCCTGCTTTCCATCTATGGGTCTCCCGTCCCGCAAGCCCGATTTTATGCCAGCAGAGGGCGCGCAAGGATCCGCAGCGGGGCAAGGTACGCACCTATAACATACATAACACAATCAATATACCATAAGGACTAATTAAGGACTTAATGCTGCATATTTTGACTTGTTTAAATGAAAACAGGAGTTAAGCAATGCCCTCATCCGCGTGGTCGACTCAAACTTCACTCTTACGACGAAGGATAACATCGTGAGGAAACTTGATTGCCTGAGACCCAAAAAGTTGAAGGCTTGTTTCAGGCACAGAAAGCTGTTCATTTACATATCTTATAAAAAACAAATGCAACACAGAAGCCAAAAGAAATCTGGCCCAGACCTTAAAAGGTTAAAGCGCAACTGTTTTTTTTACATGCGAACACAGTTAAGCCGAATTTGTAATTGTTAACTTTCCTATATATGAAAATCTTTATTATATTTCTTTGCATAAATGACATTACTTTATTGACATTATGTGGACTGATCGAATTATAACTAGGTATTATGATTATTGTAGAGTTCTATTTCGAATAGCTTGACAAACAACTTTAACCAGTATACTATTAACAGTACAAATATGGAATTACAAAATCATCTGGTTTTAATTACATATTAAATAACTTTGATCATTTTTATTTTACAGACAAATTGGTGATCAGTTACATGTTAATTTGAGACTTGTGGGTTTCCTCACGATGTTTTGTTTAATTGTACCAGGGATGAACTTATGCGCATATAGAAAAACCATTGGTACACAGCCGGGGTTCGAACATACAACCTAAGGGATAAAGCACGTACGTTGAAGCGACGAGGCCAACACTGCCCTTAGTATTTATAACTACTATTTAATCTATTAAAGTATTATGGACTTGTTGCCACGCATGGGTCATTTGAATTAGATTGTTTGTGCAACTAGACTTGCTGACATTGAAATATCATTGCAATGCCAATATGTGATAAGAAATATCAATAGCTGTCGTAAAACGAAACGATAAACGAAAACGGAACGATAAAGGAAAATCTACGTGAACTAAAATTAGTTCATTTTTGATTTAGATTTCATTTAATCAACTCTATTTTTTAGGATGTATTTTTACGTTTCGGAATATATCGACAATTTCTTTAGGTCTAATACACGAAATAAAAAATTTCTTAAATGTGCGTGTCGCAATTCACTCACAGTACAGGAATTGTGAAGTTGTGAAATTAGAGTGACATTCGAAACCATACTGAAAGTCTGACTCCGGTATGTCGAACTTTATTGGGGTTTGAAATAAGGGAGTCATACTTCGCGGTCTCGTTTTTTAATCTAACACATAGACCTTCAAGGCAACGTTATAATATTATACCTGCGATAGGCCTATTGTCTTTTTATGCTAGCTTTGAAATAAACGGCCATATACGATAGCGGGTTCGAATTTCGTGTACTATTAAAGTTATTCGATATACTTACTCAGGCATGATTTAAATAAAATCTTAAAGGTGAATCTATAAAAATAAAAACTAATCTAAAAACTAATTTTGTATAAACTGTAAAGATTTTTAGAAAAACATCACTATCGAAAATGTAAAAGACACTGTCAACTTTGAAAGATTAGACGCATGTGTTTTTTTTCTTTGGAACATATTCCTAATTTTAAAAAAAATATCACAAAACGTTCTTATTCATTTTTTCATTTTCATTTTTGAAGAAATAAAATATTTTTCATTTTTCATTTTTTTCATATGAATAAAGATATTTTGAGTTTGAGTTATAATTTAATTATTGAGACTTTTATATTTTGACATGGCGAAAAATCCAGAATTGGTAAAAATTATTTAGTACAGCCTACACCAGCAGTACAAACCAAGCAATCAAGAAGACCTTTAGACTATTCCCGAAAAGACCCAACAAAAAACCTATATACACCGAGGCACACAAAACAACACAACTTGCTACAAAGTAAAAAATGTCGCACATGGTGAGTTTCGTTTTTAGAGGCCCGTTTGCCCCCAGTTCTATAAAAAAAAACATTGTGGCAAGAACCGTGCGGCATGACTACACCTTGCCTCATGTGCAGCCAGTTTTTAGAATATATTTTTGTTTTTATTTGTTTTGGAAAGTAAGAATTAGTGGTAATGGAGTCATAAGTGCTTAGACTTAAAACAATAAATGAAAATTAATTCCCTCATAAGGCCA
Source organism: Pieris rapae (assembly GCF_905147795.1). Taxonomy (NCBI): domain Eukaryota; kingdom Metazoa; phylum Arthropoda; class Insecta; order Lepidoptera; family Pieridae; genus Pieris; species Pieris rapae. The sequence continues at coordinate 4,746,926 of NC_059515.1, read as the reverse complement.
TTCTGAATTTCTTCTTTTCCACCAACGTTTCTTCTTCCGTTGCTTAGCTGCATAGCTTAGTAATAAGCTGCTGCTAAACTTACTTGATCAGTCATACTCTATCGTGTATTTCCTCGTTCAAACAAGTAGATACATCAGTAAGAATCCATAAACACAATACTTTGGAAATTATATAGGCACGATGTTGTTTTGGCATAAATAGGCTGCCGTATGCCACATATGCCACAAATGCTTTCTATTTAATACTAATGGTGCTCCCACATTGCCGTTATAAAATGTTTGTAAACATTTTATAACACCAAAACATTTACTAACAAATGTTAACAATTGTTGCACTTTGTTAGAAACTGTTACATGTTATAAGTGCTCCTACATTGATGGAAAATGTTTAAACATTTTATAACATCTAGTATTGGCTCGCAGTTTGGTTTCGCCTTCTGAGGGCTGAGGACGTCTACACGAAAATGGAAGAAGATTTGCTCATTGGAATAGCTTTTATTTTTTGTTTAAAAAAGAAGAAAAAGCGCTCTTATTGGATGCGCCAAACGCTAAAAGCTAGAGGAAAATATAGTGCCACAGACTATCTCAAGGATTTAGGTATTGATGGTTGCTTAAAAGATTTTATAAGAATGAACAGTTCCGAATTTGAATATCTACAAAATTTAATTGGGGCAAAAATAGGCAAACGAGACACTACATTTAGAAAATCTGTAAGTGTGACGGAAAGACTTGCGGTAACGTTAAGATTTTTGGCAACTGGTAGCAGTTATAAAAGTCTTGGAAATGTGTTCAAGTTGTCAGACCAAGTGATATCTATTATCGTACCAGAAGTGTGCGAGGCTCTCAATGAGGTTTTAAAGGAATACATACAGGTAAGTCAAACAACATTTTTAATTATTTTTTTATTTACTTTTAATATGATCTAATCTAATCATACTTTAGGTAGGTACCTATCTTACCTTACTAATAATTTTTTTAATACTTAACAAACCAAACATGTATTTTTTAATTTTTGATTGATTCCAACAAATCGTTTAATGATTGGGTCGAATCTTGGCTTGATTCCGATAAATTAGACGGACTCTGTGTTCTTGCGCTGGTACGAGTATGTGTCCTGGAGTTATCCGAAGAACTGGTTTCAAATGAAGCCGAGGGACTCGGTGCGGTGTAGTATCCTCTCGAGCTACAGTCAGCATTATTTTCCGAAAAAGTGGATAGATTTGGTTCAGAGTTGTATCCCCAGGAACTACTAGCGGTTGGGTCTGTAAAGGTTTTTGGAAAATCATATTGTCCCATTGTCGCATTGTACAAAATATTGTTAATGTGATGTTGAGCAGTATTCTTAGCATGACTGTTTTTTATTTGTTTCAGTTTCATCGAGACATACTCTCCAAATGCGTCATTTTCATCCCTGCTTTTTCTAGATTCGTACATTCTTTGTAAAATATTTACAGCTTCTTGTTGTGTTGGATCTTGTTCTACTTCAGGCCGTCTTCTTTTCCGAAATGGTTTTGGGGTGGCGAAAGGCGTGCCCGTAGTTTCATCAGTGACAGTATTTCCTGTTTCGTTCAAACTGAGAGTGTTTTCTGAAGCAATTCTGTTTTCTTCGTTACCCTGAAAGAATAGAACTAAACGATAATTTCAAGTTATAGGCGCGTCAAATTAGCTAAAATTGTAAAAAAATCTATAACCGCGATTTTCTTTTTCTATTACTTAACAACCCTTAACTGAAATCATATTTTTTTATAGTGTATTCTATTAATATTTCATACTTAATAAAAATATCCAATAAAATTTGTTAGAATAACGAGTTATAAATTTATTTTTCGCGCCTATTTCTTAATCTTCTATTTTTGTTCCAGATACCAACAACACCTCAAGAGTGGCTACACGTGGCAAATTCATTTGAAGAAAAATGGAATTTCCCAAATTGCTTAGGAAGTATCGATGGAAAGCACGTAGCCATACAAAAGCCAATTGATAGCGGCAGTGAATATTACAACTATAAAGGATTTTACAGCGTTGTACTTTTAGCGATAGTGGACGCAGAATACAACTTTCTGTACGTGAATATTGGCTGCCAAGGACGCATAAGTGATGGCGGAGTTTTCGCAAACACAAAATTTCGAAATAAAATTAACGACAATAGTTTAAAAATACCCAGTGACAGCTCACTACCAGGCAGAAACAAACCTCTTCCTTATGTGTTCGTAACAGATGATGCGTTCCCTTTACAAAAACACTTATTAAAACCTTTTCCAGGACCACAGGATAGCAATTCTAAGGAAAGAATCTTCAGTTATAGACTGAGTCGTGCGAGGAGAACAGTAGAGAACGCATTTGGGATTTTGTCAGCCAGATTTAGAGTTTTACGAACTACAATATTATTAGATCCAGAAAAAACTACTACTTTAATTATGACATGCGTGCTACTGCATAATTTTATAAGAAAAACTGAATCGAGCATGATTTACGCTCCATCTCAATACTATGATGGAGATGACATAGTAACTGGTACACGTATCGATGGACAATGGAGATTAGAACAGCAGCAATTAACACCACTTGAAGCATGTGAATCCCTGACAGATGATGGGAAAGAAATAAGAAAAGAATTCGCAGAATATTTTTCAAATGAAGGGTTTTTGGACTGGGCATCTAAATATTATTAAAAGACGTTAAAATAAAACTCACCTGCAACCCTCCATCGACAGTTAAACTTGGAATATTTTTGCCTTTAAGGAACATGAGTTTTTTAAATGCAAACCATTTACTTGACTCATTAGCTCCTGCACCAGATTTATTAGATTTACATTCTCGGTTAAATTGACCTACGAGTGATCGAATCTTTTTTTCAATTACTTTTTTATCCATATTAAATTCACTGGCAATTTCCATCCAAGCATCGTGTTTTTTATTTCGGTCTTTGTAGCTCTCTGACATCGTGTTCCATAGTACTTCTCTTGCTTGAAACATTTCAATCAGTTTGTAAACATCATCGTTATTCCAATTACCGGACATATTTTATTGCTTGGCGCACGCGCAACCACTAATACACACGCACAGCGATGCACGCTGACACAAAGGAACTGACAAGCGAGACACCACGCGCAGCAGTGTGACCATTTCAAAAATAGCGAATCTGCCCGATATTGGCAAAAAATCTGCCAAAATCTGCCAAAGCTAACTCCAGAAAATGCCAAAAATATGCCATCATATTATAGCATCTAATGACATTGAAGACGGGTATGAATAAATAAAATACTACTATTCAAAGGAATTCCTTTATTATTCAACTATAAAAGTATCAAAACTTTCTCCGCACTCTTCATTTTCGTAAATTGATTTTGACGACATATTTTTAATCATATTCCTTGTTGGTTTAAAGGAGATACAGTCTCCATGTTCCTTTATACCTTCTTTTGTTGTTATTAACGCGGATACATGTTTATTTTGGAACCTGTTCCTTATTTTTGTTTTGTTCAAATTTACTTGGGAGAATATTCTTTCGCAAGAGGCATTTGACAATGGCAAAATTAATAGAGCTTTTGCAAAGTTTGCAATATTAGTATATTTTGGAGCTCCATTTGCATCACGCATTTTCCCAATCGCTCCCCAGAATTTATCCACACTTAAATTTGTACTGGTGCTACTCCCACCAGATTCCAACAAATCGGTTACACTTTTGTCAAATTTAATTTGTCGAAATTCGTCGTCAACTTTTTGAAGATTATTTTCATCTACTATATTGGGAAATTTATTTGCAATGTTTACTGTTGATACAAAATCTTTGTAAACAACATTTTGCGGGTCTAAAAATTGTAAGTCTTTAAAAAGATTAGTCAGTGGCAAACGTGTTTTTAACTGATTACAGAGTTCAATAAAAAATGTTTGCATTCTTTGAAGGAAAGATTGAATTCCAGGTTTAAGACTAACATCTGCAGATAGACGACCGATTTCTTTACTAACGTTCACACCTAAATACAAATCTTTTAAAGGTAAAAAGTTGACGTTAGATTTTGGATCTATACAAAGTGGATCTGTGGTTTTCAAATAATTACCTTTCATATAACAACTCAAAAGGCTCATGTACACCTCGGAAATGTCTTTAAATGCTGTGTGGACTGTCGTATAATCTCCTTGAAATATAGTGTTCAGTTTGTTAACTGTTTGCAGTATATAATCCAAAGCATAAAAATAAAGTTTATATATCTTGTCATTCAAACTATTATATAAAAATTCAGCTGAAATATTTTTGTCTTCCAGTAACTGCGATTGAAAAAAAAGTTTGAGGGCATCCCATTGCTCCAAAATTCTTTTAATACATGCATGCAAACATAGCCATCGAATTTCGTAATGTTTTAATATTTTATGCTTTTCAGTGCCAATAAAGTCTTGGAATTCAGCAAATTCCCTTTGCCTTTTACTACTGTGTGCAAAATATCCATAAACCTCTTGCACTATTTGGTTAATAGCCCTTGGTAAAGAGTTTTTACTGGCGTGAGATACACACAAAGCAGTAGAATGACATACACACTTAATGAATATGCAATGGGGATTTACATATCTTATTTTGGCAATAATACCACCTTGTTCGCCAAACATAACGTTAGTAGTGTCAGCTCCGAAACCAATTGCATCGTTAATGTTAAGGTTAGCATTGATTAACGCCTTGGAAAGTGAATCGAACAAAGCTTGGGCTGATGCTCCTTGCAAGTCCACCAAAGTTAAAAATTTTGTTTTTACCTGAAGATCTTTTTCGGAATAATATTTGGTAACAACTGCAAGCGTTGATGTGGTTGTTACATCTGTGGTCTCATCTATAACTAAGGAAAACATTGGTGTACGAGTTTTAATGTTTTCACATGATTTTAAATCGGCAAGCATCTCTGCTTCTAGCTCTGGCTTTAAAACATTATACGTTACCGCTGCTGCTTTAGTTCTCTTGCAGGAAAAGGACTTGGCAATTTCCGAATCGTGAAAACATTTTGAGATAATTTCACTTAAATGATCCATTAATCGGAACGGTAAATTATGTTCCACTAACATAGCACAGATATTAAGTTCTGCTTTTTTCACTTCCTCTTCTATTGGAGATTTCTTAAAAAACTGTTGCACCTGAAATAATTGTTTGATATTAGTTTTTCTACTTGCAATAGGTATCTATTGAAAACGTATTACATATTTACGTCTATTAAATATTTCCATTTATTGCAAAGTACTTACCGATGATTGGCCGCTATACCCAATCATATGCTTCTTATGTTTTTGGGATAACACATGTTCTTTTAATGAAGACAATCTTGTAACTAATTTACAATTGCAAGCTTTGCAAAACGCAACATCAGGATCCTCCTTTGCTCTGGAAATCCAGGACGAAAGCAAAGGATCTTGCTCCCATTCAGGTCGGTACGAACGCTCGTATTTTCTCTTCATCATGCACGGAATACACAACGCACTGACACTGCACCACAACGCCAAATGAGAATAACGTGGGAGTAGACAAAACAACAAACATTGTTTTGAACCTCGATCAGTTATATCATTAAGAAAATAAACCTTATTACTGATTCATTACCGTTCATAATCATAAGGCGTACCTACATAAAAACAGAATAAACGGGGATTCCCGTGTTATCTGGCATAGGACAAAAGTTGCCACCTCAGTAAATGATTTCCTACCAAATAAATGCATAATAAAAAATAAAGGAAATAATAAGACAGAAAATTATAAGTATTCTAAGTAAATAGAATTACATACATTCAAACGTATTTAAAAAAAATTAGGATTTCTTTGAAATCTGCCAAATCCTGCCACTTTTTTAAATCGTCAGCTTGGTCTGCCAGGGTTAAAATTTAGGTACCAAATCTGCCCAAATGGCAGAAATCTGCCACAAATGGTCACCCTGACGCGCAGCGACCTGCGTACTCTAACCCCCACCGCACCGCACCGCCTATCCCGCCATCACCCTTATAAAATGTTTACAAACAAAAGATAACACATGTTTTATTTTGTTATAATTTGTTTTGTTATAAAATGTTTACTAACATTACTAAACATTTTCTAACATGAAAATTTATTTGTGATTAAATGTTTGCTAACAAATGTTTACTAACGTTATTAAACATTTTCTAACGGCAATGTGGGAGCACCATAAGGCAACACATAGTAGTATGCGGCATTGTTGAACGTTGTTGCAGAAAAGATTATGTTATGTAAGTTGTCAAATTTTACAGTTTTACGAATAATATTAGAAACAAATCCTTGGCCTCGAATAAAATAAATAAATATAATACGTTTATTTTTGGAACATAAGATCATCAAGGTATCACTTACCACATCATTAAATTTTAACCTGTACGCATCTCTACTCATCGGCAAAGAAGACAAAAGGTGTAGACCGAGAGCAAAAGCCGGCGTAAAAGACTCTCCGTACTCTTTTAAAAAAGATCATTACAGTTTATAAAAAAATAGTTTTTAGAATATTTTTTATTTTTATAGATTTATCTTGAAGAAAACAAATATATATACTAGCAGCCTAGCAGGCATTCTGGCAAAATTGAAGGAATTAAATTAATAAAGTTAACAAGTTTTAAAGAGTTTAAAATTATATAGGTATTTATGTATTTTTTATCAAGATGTTAAAACCCACTTCTTCATATACAAAATCGTTTATTCGAAATATCGTATTGGTAAATTCATTTACAGATATATCGCGATCTTGATAACTTTTGGTTATGTTTATAATTATTGTGTAAATATTATAAAGATAAGATAAATGTGGATAATTAAATTTTATGAATTAGTAATAATTATATCTCCATATTATACTACTATCATTTGACTAAACAAATTAGTATTCATTGTTTTATCTAAAAATAATTAAAAAGTATTTTTTATAAATTTCTTATTAAAATCGTGCCATTTAAGTGGCCTCGATTTCGGTAACAGTATATGTATACCTAGAATGCTTAATCTAGCTATACGTTATCAGCTATGTACAAAATCTATATAGTACTCATCTCTGTTACTTGCTGGCACACAAGGCACCCGGAGTGTCAATGAGTTCTTTTCCCGACATAATATATATTGTTTTGGGCACCGAAATCGGGTCTCTTTGCTAACATACTTCTTAGTTCTTAATTTAATTATTATTTTTCTTTAACTTAAAACAAAGCAGCTAATGAGCAGATACTATTATCATGTATGACTTTGACCGTTTCGTGGTATTTTAAATAAGCATGCATTGTCTTGTACTTTACAAATTACCAGTTCCTTTAATATTCGAAGTCTTTTAATTCCTTTCCATTATTTCAGGTGATACTAAAACTTGTATATATATTCGATAGACTAATATTCAATCTTGCTTACTCTACGTGGGCTATGTTATGTGGAATGTAATTGTACACCATACATAAATAGCAGTTGAAACAGAAATACAATTCTGTTACAACTCTAGTGTAACAACTCGCCTAAAATACATAACTTTAATAGATTGATTTCTCTTATTTAAGAATGATAGTAAAATGAATGTTATGAGGAGCTGAGCAAACTTAATATTATCTCTTGGACCTTACATCTTGTTGGATGTAAAAAAATTACAAAATTGTATCGGAAAAATAGTCTATGCATGAATTAAATCAATTAAAAAGATTAGATCCTTTTTAAATTTAGATTGATAATCGCTTCATTTGCGATATATATAATAAGCCCATAATGCTTATAAAATTACGTGTATAGAGTGGTAATGAATAAACCTCATTATTTCAATGAAATTGATAACAGTAGACTTGTCGACTCATTACTCAAACATGAAACAGTCGCGTTGGCAACTCCATACTGTGCGAACGTAATCAAGCTATCGTTTCTAAGCCCTCGTGAGTTATTTTTGATTTGTCACGATTAGAACCTAATCCTATGAACCAATCCTAAATTGGCGTGAATTGAACTTACAAATTTTGTAACACATGCGAATTAATCTTATTTAGTCATATTATTAATAGAAATGTTTTGAAATTCAACTCTGTGTTTTTGTTTTCGCGCTTCAATTTTGTTTGTTTGCATTCGTGAAAAATTCTACCTTTAACGCCAAACTTATTATGGAAATTTCAAAGGAATAAAAATACCTATCAACTATTATTTATATTAACGTGTTGAGTACTGCCTTTATCACATATTTCTATCAATCACAAGGGGTGTTGATAGAAATATGTGATGTGTGAAAGGTTTGTTTCTTCAACAAAATTATATATAAGCTAGCTTTTATTTTTTTAGGAGCGAATCTTATAAAATTTATTCGGCTGTTGTTGAGTTGCAACTGCTGAAACTAATTCGAATTGTTTTGGAAAAAAGGTTTCTTAAATAAATATTTTATTTTATTTTTTGTAGTGTTAGTATTTTATTAATACAGTTATGTATACTGATGGTAGCATATCATAAATTAATTTCGCATAAGCATTTCAAAAGTAGCGTTGTTAAAAAACGAGGATAAACCCATGTGAATAAACGTTATTTAAAGAATATATCAGAACGTTTTAAAAAACTGGGTTATAAAAAAAAAAAAAAAAATTTCATTTTAGGTAAACGATGAATTGTACGTGTGACTTTATATTGCCTACGCAAGATGGTTGGAATAAACATTATGACAACTGCAAAACGCTTTGGAAACACGATAAATATGAATATCCTAAGTAAGTACTACGTAAAGAGATATATTTATAACAGTATAATTACCCAAATAACTAAAAAAGATCAAAGAATGTGCATGCATTTTTTTTAATTCCCAAAACCTTATTTTAAACTTCTGTTGTGTAGTAAAATGACACCTAAAATCTAAGGCTAGCCGCACACACAAAATAATATTGTCAATGCAAGATTGGCACTAATCTTCATCAATATATGGTCCCCGCACACTACCCAATATTATTGGCAATATTTCATGGTACATTCTGAGTCAGTCGCTTCGCAGCTAGATTATGTGCGCACGTTTAATAATGTATGATAGGTTTTAATTAGATAATGTAATTGACAGTATTTTCTATAAAGTATTTTACTCGGCCTATTGTTTAATCAATAACCATTTATTTATTTAACAGAGAGATACAGTTAAAATGTTATATGTTGTGAATATCAAAATTATAATCCAATTCGAGGTTTTAGTGTCTTCTTTTGTATAACAGGAATAAGACGCCTAAACAGACATAAACCTTTTGAATTAATATACCTAGTGTAGTGAATATACATAAGTGCAAGTGCAATACCTCGGTGTCACGAACATAGTGTCAGAACATTATGTTCGTGGACTGTTAATGAACATTACCTTTAAGCTAATCACTAGTATTGTAGGATCGCCTACAATCATTGTGAAATCATTTATTAAATTTAACTCGTAGTTTCTATTGAATTGTTTCAGAAATAAGGATGGGTCAATGCAACTACCAAATAAGCACTTATCTAAGCTTGATTGTGACATTTTATACCATCTCGGGTTTGATACTGAGAAACATGATCTACCAGCAATGTTTGGTGACGTAAAGGTATAATTTATTAAACTTTTTTATTTTATTTATTTCAATTTTAATTTTTTTCCTGTCTGCATGAGAACTTACAAACCCCAATATTTATAGAAAAAAAGAGTGGGTTAATAGCAAGCTATTAAGAGGTATAACATTGTTTAACCCGTAATTGTTTTAAGCCCTAAAAGTAATTCTTTTGAACTCTTTGAGTTATAAGTTCAATTACAAATTAAAAAATTTGTAGATTTTTCCTTTGCTCAGTGAATTTTAAGACTTGAGCGCTCAGCACGAACTTTAATATAGTTTAAAATTTGTTTACGTTAAATACGATAGTATCATTCAATTATTAATACAAATCAAACGATTTTCGCGCTTCAGTTACAAACAATAGAGCACTTTTGAAGCTTTTCCTACGTGGCCATACGTTGCTATACTATTACTTAAACTATTTGTTACCATTTTGATTGTAACCAATATCCACCTAGATTGCAACTTCATAATCTAATATTGTAAAAAACAAACAATTCTAGTTTGTATGTATGGGAGGAACTAAATACAGAATGAAGGACGTAGCTGCACACATGAGCCAGCTATTGAATATTCCGTGTGACTTCAAGAACATGGTGAAACAAGCGCATAGATACGTTATGTATAAAGTTGGGCCAGTACTGTGCGTTAATGTAAGTATTTATCTTTTCAAGAGGATAGTATCGCATTTAAAGTTTGATTATGGAACGCATTGCAACTGTGCTGCATTATGCGCTTGTCGTTTGATAATGAGTTATCACTACACGATACTATTTATCGGACGCAGTGACCCATTAGGTAATATGGTGATATCATCGTACCAATTGCCAATCAGATGTATAGAGCTTGTTTAAACTACTGAATCAATATAGAGGGGAAGAAGACGTGGGAACGAATTTGTTAAGGAGAATAGCCATATAAAAACATCTACTGATAATTATTTTATATATATTACTAACTGTTAGCTGTCTATTAGGTCTTAATGTTGTTTTTACTTTGCCTTTTTGTTTAGTTCCTACATACCTACGTATATTGCTATGCTATTATACTATTTTGGTTATTTCAGAATAAAAGCTCAAGCACCAAATGAAACAATTTTGTCTCATTTTTTCTCTTTATAAAAACCTTCCTCAGAGTTATAGGAATAATAAAAATATTCTCGAATTGATCAAGAAGTTTTGCATCTAGCAACATATTTTGCTATTACTTTTTATTTATATATACTTAAGTTATGCTGAAAAGCAAGTCCAAAAGTCACTATGCATGTGTATGTAATATTTATAGCATGGAATCGGTATCCCGTCGATGACAGTTGTGTTGGAGGAAGTATTGAAAATGCTGTTTTACGCGAAGGCAAAGGACCCAATTTTCTTCAGATTGGGTACAAGCGGTGGCATGGGGATTCCAGCAGGGTCCGTTGTTATATCTTCATGGGGTATGAATGGGACTTTGGAAAAGATATATGACTTGGTAAGGATTATATGTGTCGTTTACGATTTAATTCTGAAAATGTACCTTATTCGTATCTTGTCGTGTATTTTTATTGCAAATTTTATTTTGTAGCCAATATTGGGGAAGATCAAGACATTCCCCGCGATTTTCGATCAGCGATTAAACCAAGAACTATATTCTATTGCGTCTCATGAGGACTTTAATACGTACGTAGGAGGAACGATGGCTGCCAACGACTTTTATAGAGGTAATTAAATATTGGATTATGGCGACTTCATTTCTATTGCATCTTTTTTGCAAACGCAGTTTAAACTCGGGCTTTATACCAATGTATTCGTATATATGTGCATAAATAATACTTGCGTATGAGAAAAGAAAAATAGCAATAACAAAACAGCAGCGTGTGTCAGTCCTACCTTAAACATAGTACCTACATACATTTTAACATTATTAGTACATAAAACTGTGAATGATTTCGTTAAATTAATTCATAATAACTGGAACACTTGACACCAAACTATTCTCCTTTTTATTTTTTTAATAAGATAATAATAATAACTTTTTTCGTGATAGAAATTATGGATTTCGAGCTTAAATTTAGTCCTAAGAGACCAGAATAGAAGCCTTAAAAAATAATAAAAAGTGAAAAAAAAATAGTAGGATGAAAACCATTGGAAAAGGAAAAGTCAAATGGAAAACTTTTCCATAGGACTTTTAGTTTTGCCGGAAATCGAGATAAACCGATTCTACCCTTAAAAACTCACCCCATTCCCCTTCCCGACCTCAAACCGCCCGTAAATTATTTTTCCTTTCATTTTTATAATATTCTCCTCCTTTTCCAATTTCCAAATATTCTACACTTTATTTTTTTGGTTTCAAAATTATGGACCCTGGTCTATTAGTATATTTTGGCATCTGAAATATTTATTTTAATACTATCAAAAGTGTAATTGATAACCAGGTGAAGGAAGAACAGACGGTGCATTCTGTGACTACACAGAGTCGGATAAAATGGATTTCCTACAGACTCTTGTAGGCTTGGGCGTAAAGAACCTTGAGATGGAAGCTACAGCCTTTGCAGCTATTACAAAAGAAGCCGGACTACGGGCAGCAGACCTATGCGTAACTTTCCTTGATCGATTACTCGGAGACCAGGTTGGTATATTCTCTTTAGTCCCCCAAAAACGGTCAACAAAACAAACGAAGAATATGTCCCATTTTGTTGAATATTTGACTATGGCAGGTGTCGAGGTAATGAGTCATCCGCTATACAGTCCTGACCTGGCACCCTGCAACTTTCATTTATTCCCAAGAACTTAAGATAAAATTCGAGGTATTCGCTTAACGAAGATGCAGTGGTTCTTTGGATGACGACGATGTGTAGAGAGGGACGGAGATTACTTCGAAAAAGTATTGGGAACATTCTACATTAAGCCGTTTTTAAGTTTTTAAACATTTTCAGTCAACCTCTTTCGGTTATATTCAAATATGCCCACGGAGCACTTTTTTAGGTCCTTACTTTTAAGTTGTCGTTACTTTTTCAATGCGTTTTTTATTCGAATTAATTTATATCTTCTTCAGGTTACACCTGATGCACAGACACTTAGCCAGTGGCAAAAACGTCCTGCTATAATTGTTGGTAAATACATCGAAGCCTACTATAAAACCAAAAAGTAATAAGGAAATAATAACTTATTTGAGAAAGAATTATTAAATGAATAAATTAAATGTATAAATACAATATTTTTATAGTAATATTTATTTAAATTTATTTACTAAAAAAGTCTATTTTTAATGGTTTCCTCGCTTGTTATTTATAAGTTATACAAAATACTTTGTAAATGTATATTTTATTTTACTGTTTTTAATAGATGATTTATTTCAAATTATAAAACTATTATAATCAATCATCGCTATCACACACACATTTTGCTAACTAGAAGTAAGCCATTTAGTTGTTCAATGAAACAAGTCGAACAAACATAACAATGACATTAACCCACATGCCAAAAAAGGCTCTGCGCAGGTTTCCCTCCAATTCATAGCTACGGGCTACGAACTACGTCAGTCGCGTAGCATTGCCCGTCGTAGCATGTCGCAACGGAATCTCAAAAATTCAATTAATAATTTTTTTTCAAACAGAGTAGCTTTGAATCATAATTTGTGTATATAATGCCGTCAATTGTCGCTATGTTAGTGGTGTATATTTCGAGCTAATGTGGACTGCATATTTATGTCGAGTAAGTATTATTAGAATTATTGTTCCTTAAAATTAAAACGTATGAATTATATGCCACAATCAAACTGATCAATTAGCTTTAACTCAACACTTCTGATTTTATTTTCCATAGTTAAAAATATCCTTAGCCCTTTTCTTCTTAAGAGAAAAATATCACTAGAGCAATTCATTATTATAATTTTAAGTACAAAATGTTTTGTTTCTTCTACATATAAGTATCGATAAAGTGAATTCAATAACATTTGATAATAACAGATTTAAGAATATTTATTAATGTACTGTCCGATTTTCAATGATTTTCGACAGCTGCATATCCGATAATGTAATTGCTAGTGGAAGCTGGCTTATATCTTGAAATGTGTAGGAGTCAAAATGTAGGTACGGGCAGATGATGTTATATAATAATATCTTTACAAATAAACGAAAACCAATAATTTTTTTCACATACTTAGCTAATAATTTGTATGCTTATAACAACTTTGTGCTAAATTCACTGTACTACTAATGCTTCGCATTATTACGTATCTAATAGCATGTTTTGCCAGTTAGGAATTTTTGAAAAGTAATTTTAATTTTAAAGCTAAAAAAGAACGTGGAAATCATAAGTGAAATTTAAAGAATATTTCTTTATAAAATAACAACAGTAACATACAATGTACGGTCGTTGCTTTATAGCACTCGAAAAGTCGTGTTAAATTTGTTACAATAACGTGGACCGAGAGTGTGAAAGTTGGCGTGTTATTAAAGCAACAGCTTTAGCTTAAAAAGCAAAAAACGTTTTAATTCGAACTGCAGGTTATATAGGCTGCAAATATATTTCAAAGAGTTTAGCTATATTACAAAGGATTCAGTTAGTTTTAAATATTAATACATTACAATACGGTACTGCGGTAAAATCCTAGGTTCAGTTAAAACTTCAACATAGACTGCCTTTTGCCTTATTAACCACCCAGGTTACAGTAACAATTAGGAACGTCACACGTGTTTCAGAAACTTAATTTTAATACTTATATTCTAAAAGTTAATGCACAAGTAATTGTACGTACATGTAGCTGTGTAACTTCTATATACAATAAACCTGTTACTTATATATGTGGAACACGAGGTAAATCGAACTCAGATTTAGTTTCGAGAGCTGTCAAACTTGTAGTTTGACATTTGTGTTGGAATTTAATGTACATTTACAACTTGATTACAGTAGCAAGGTGATTAGCTTTTAATACCTTACATACGTTTCATTGTTGACATAACAGTTTTCTACAATTTTCTCTGCCTTATGAGTAAATGATAATTAATAATAAGCCAGAAATCGAATACACGACCCCAGGTTGCAACTAACACGTAACTCGAAATGCACCCACCGAACGTAGTGTGACAATAGTTATAGTTTTTGTAAATGTAGGAAAATTGGGTCATGAAACTTGAGTTGTAACATGCTTTTCGTATTTCCTATGGCACATTCAATACGGACGTTGCAATTTTCCAATAAAAGTCGTTTACAAGGCGAAGTATGAGTGAAATAAATCCTATTTAGATGCCTATGGATTTATATGAAACAAAAGAATAAATAGAATTTAACTTAGCTTTACGTTAGGTAATAGTATTTTTGGAGCTATTAAAAAGTATATTTCAAAGCAAAAATGGCTTTCAGCGATGGACTCTTGAGATTTATGCCAAAGAGCAAATCACCATCTCAGATTTACATAACCTCTCGATACAAAAGACAAGGGTTTATGAGAAAAAGACAGAAAAGAAAAAGACTTACATCCCAAATGTATGTTCATACTCTTATAGTGGTGGTGGTGATTCGAGGAGGTGTATGTATGTATGCTTCTAAAATGGGAGGCTAATATTACTTAATGATGGTGAGGATAATAGTTAACGGATGATGGTGCCACATGATCTAACAACAGAGTTCTATGTTTAGCAACAGGTTCAGCGTAGATTTTTTACACTCAAGAAGGCTGTAATTAAATTCTAAAAGTAGTCTTACCCACCATCTGAAATGAACCAGTAGTAATGCTACGATACTATTAAGCACAAACGAGTTAAAATTTCATAATTAATAATAAATAATATAAATTTTATAATAAATAATAAAAGGTAATTTATTAACAATCGACCGAAAACTTGGACTTGGAAAATCTCGCTCAAAAATATACATAGAATGTAATAATTAATTAATATTGTTATATTTTTAATAATTAATTTAAGAATAATTGTTTGGGGGTTAATTAATGTCCTTAAATATATTTTCCGTGTACGGAAACAATAGATTTCCATACAAAATGAAAATAGTTATTCAAAGCTTTAAACGAAAATACGCAACAAAGATGAATATAATTTCATAAGGTTTTAAGGTTTCTTAACGAGATTTATTTTCCTAAGAGAGTGAGGTTAATGAAATATTATTGCACTTTAGAAAAGGAAAGCCTTTGAAATTTAAGTCATACAAATGATAAGTAAATACTTTGTGACCTCGTAAAAATTGGCATTGCGCCAAATTCATTGAGACGTTGTCGTCAGCTGTTAGCGTATCGAGATTCGCTGTCTTTTTTATGCAAATACCAATTTAGTAATGTATGTATGATATGTAAAGTATCCAGAGTTTACGTCTAAACTGGTAAATTTATAGGTTTTTCTTTTATTATTATTTTCTTTAAATTAAAAGTTATAAATATAGCATAAAAACATTACATTAAATGATACGAGGAGCGTGACAAACTAAGCTAAAGGCGCAATTTAATAAAAACGTTGAAATAATTTGTACGTAAATGTCGGGATTTTCCCCAGAAAATATGTAAAGTACTGTAATACATCATGCAAGGAATTGGCGCCACTTATACACGATCAAATGCGATAAACTTGGCTTGACATATTAAGCTGTCAAATCTACTAATAAAACGAAAATTGATAACTCAAAAAAAATATCGTCTACTATCTCGAGTCTCAGTCTCAGCCCATTATAAATGAGAGTAACTTTGTTACGTGTTCACGCTTATGCTATTAAACCAAGTTCTATTAATTTTAGTATATAATAATTAGATCCAGAAAAAATACTTTTAAAATATATCTGCCCATTATAAAGCTTAGATTGCCTCCTAGATGACACAACTAGGTTTTAATTTTTAATTGGATAACAGAAAACAATATGTAACAAATGCTGTAATATTGTATAACTTTAAAGAATAAAAAATATATATATTGTTTAGAGTTTTTTGCGAATTCTGTTTGGCGCTGTTAAATTGTCCAAACAAGTATTTTGATTTACGATTTCACTATAATACTTGCTTCAATTCACGATATATTTTTAGGCTCGCTAGTCTTGAGCTCTGTCAATTGATATTAAACGAGAAACAAATACTTAACCAATGTCAGATTATTACTTGAGGTTGATAAAGAAAATACTGGCCTCAATCATATTACGAAGAGGTGTTAATGTTCAAACTTAAAATTAATTTTTACACATACTTAGTCTGGCCATAAATACTGATACAATTAAAAATAAACAAAATATTACATTTTAATTTGGAATCTGTTATTTTTATATGATTGTCCATTAAGTTTTCTCATTTTGGCGCCAATACTTTGTATAATATTTTGCTATATTAAAATGCAGTGGGGTGATGAAGAGAACCGAATCGCTGTGATTTCATTACCAAAGTAGGTATAAAGCTAAATGCACATTTTAAAACTCTCCATACGCTTGGTATTTGTAAAATATTTGAGTACTGAGCTATTAATAGGTACAATGAGACCTCTTCTATTTGTGACAGAAAAATATCTGGCCTTCCACGTAGTCTTCTTAAGAAAAAGGTGGTCAAAGCAGTAAGGGAAAGAATTCGAAGAAATCCTGTCCAAAAGCAAAAGATTTTATCTCGGGAGACAAAGATAGCACCTAGAACCATGTTGCGTTTTTTAAAAGATGACTTAGGACTTGTAGCCTATAAGAGACGTTCTGGTCATTTCTTAAATGATAATTTAAAAAAGAATAGGGTGATAAATCGAAAAAATTACTGAAGCGGTACGCAAAGAGTGGTCACAGAAAAATTTTGTTTACGGATGAGAATTATTTTACAATCGAGCAACATTTTAACAAACAAAATGACTGTATTTGTGCTCAAAGCTCTAAGGAAGCTTCCCAATAAGTCGCCAGTGTGCAACGTGGGTACTATCCGACTTCAGTGATGGTTTAGTGGGGTATTAGCTATGAAGGAGTGACTGAGTCATACTTTTGTGAAAAAGGTATCAAAACTTCGACACAAGTGTATCAAGATACCATCCTTGAGAAGGTAGTGAAGCCATTTAATAACACCATTTTCAATAACAAAGAATGGTCCTTCCAACAAGACTCGGCAACGGGTCATAAAGCTCGGTCTACGCAGTCTTGGTTGAAAATGAACGTTTCGGACTTCATCAGCGCTGAAGACTTGCCGTCGTCTAGTCCCGATCTTAATCCGCTAGATTATGATTTATGGTCAGTTTTAGAGAGTATGGCTTGCTCTAAACGGCATAATAATTTAGAGGCCCTAAGACAATCCGTACGATTGGCAGTGAAGATTTTTCCCATGGAAAGAGTGCGTGCTTCTATCGATAACTGGCCTCAACGTTTTAAAGACTGTATCGCACCCAATGGAGACCACTTCGAATAAGCTTTTTATATTATAAATTGTTGTTTATTTATGTATTAAACTAACACACTGTAAAAGTAATAAATGTTATTTGCAACAGAAAAAAAAATATTTTTCTTTGTTTCAGTATTTATGGCAAGACTAGGTATATACAACCATGTAGATAACAGTTATTCTTTTCGGATCATATACCAAGCAAAGTGCAAGGATTCTAAAACCTTGATAGAACTAATCGAACATCAATAAAGGATAAAATATCTTTATCTATATCTGTATAGGTCAGTTGGGGTTTATTATGTGAAGATGGCGATAATATTATTATGCGTTAATAAGGTCACTCTCCAGGCTGGCTTTCGTCCAGAATATTCCATCATGGTTTGTCCACTTAATTCGTCGCGATATAGTTTTGTTATCAACTTATAGTTTGGAGCTTTATTTTTAATTCTATTTGAGTTTATTGCCAGTTCTTCTTTTCCGCTCTACGGAATTCTAAATTTAAAATTAGAAGCATTTAAATACATTAACTTTCTTTATTTTGACGTTCATAAGTGTACATAATGTTACCAACATGAATAAATTATTTTTGAGTTTGATCTACTCAGCAATATTTATGTATTGTAAACCATT
This sequence comes from Pieris rapae, assembly GCF_905147795.1. Lineage (NCBI taxonomy): Eukaryota > Metazoa > Arthropoda > Insecta > Lepidoptera > Pieridae > Pieris > Pieris rapae. Next base: position 4,728,434 of record NC_059515.1, on the reverse strand, counting down.
TACTAATACAAAGAATACAATCCTTTTGAACACAATCAAGCAAGAAATACGAATGTAGATCATGACTGAATTAACTATGTCAATCGATTAAAAATGACAATTGATTTCGCAAAGATTGACTCTAAATAATATCGGATTACAGTATTAACATATTAAGCCATATTAAGTTGGATTTTATGATAAATTTATATTACTTATGATTAAGCAGTTAATATTTTGAATTATAACATCATCAACGTTTATTTATCAGATCAATGAATCAATGACTAAGCGTGAATCTAATAAATAAGTAATAAAATATCACTGCAATAACTGTTAAAGTCAGTGGGGCACTATATTTCCCCAAAATAATAGCTCTTTATTTTCTAAATAGAAATATATTCGTTCCTAATTTAACTTGTGATCACAGAAACTGTAACACTAAAGCCCATCATCTATTTCTCATTCATTTATTTCAGACCAATTAATAAGTTATATGTTAGTATAGTAAAACTTATAACTATGTTAGTAAAATTATTAAAATTATAATTAAAATCTACAGTAAATTAAGATTAAAAAAGTTCTATTTGTGGAGAATTACTAAATATTCTGTTCTCTCATAATCTGATGTAATTAAAACCTATTTTCATAAGTGTCATAATAAGTTAATAAACTTTGAGCATTTTTAACTAAGATATTTTTAGACTATGGCTTCTAGTAGGTACTTATAATGTAATTAGTAAAAGAGTAGGTTATCTGTAGCGTTCAATTAGCTAATGGAATATTATATAATAACTACAGTTTTGCAGCTATGAGCTTACAAACACGTTTAGTATCAACCTAAAGTATTTTAAGTTTTCCTTTTATATTATGTAATTTCGTTTAATGTAGCTGATACACGCAACCTTGTATATAAAGAGGATACGTATTTTAAAATTAAAAGTAATGAAAATGTTAAATTAAACAGAAACAGAAAAGGTTTAACCTTCCATATAGACTTAGTAATAATTACTGTACCAAACCTTACTTTTATGTTCTTGGAGGCAGGTACCTTACCAATATTGGAGATGGATTATATTGTGGAGAAGGTGCTACGTGTCATTGAGCGCATCTTGGTTCTTCTTGAGATTTGATGCAACTTAATGCTTAGCCCGAAATTATTGTCATGCACGAAAAATCCTGTTCAAAACTACCTCTCATGGCTTCACCGTATTTTCAGTAATATATAATCTCTGGACTTTGGTTTACTGTCTACATTATTATATTATAAAAAGTAATTGAAACTAAATTATTAGTTTGAAATAATATTGTGTTAAGATGTCAATGTTAAGCGAATGTTGTAAAAAGTTAATTTAATTCAAATAAGACAACTTTTCACACAAAAGAATGATAAATAAAAACACCTCTAGTATATAAACCAATTTATATCCAGATTAAGGCAAGTCATTCAGTTCAAAATTTTCATCAATAAATAGTGACACCGTTTCATTTAAATATCTAAATACCTACTCTTTATAATTATGACATTAACATGCCTAGCACTAAGAGTAGAGTATAACACAGCGTCCATTTCTTCTAATTAGATGTGCTGTTTTAGTGTATTGATCACGACTGATCCAGTCCCACAATCCAGACAGTGAAAAACGTTGGGGTCAAAAAATATTGTTCTCGTCAAAGAAGTTTTAAATATTTAGTACCTACTCCCGTGAACCAAAGACAAAAGATATTAAAGCAGTTAAACAGCAGAACTGTAGCCAAGGGCCTATCTTGAAGGTCATTACCCCTTGATTTATGGAGTCGTAAGACGGGCTTTTAAAGGCATATACAAATTATATACGAAATGAATCTATACAAAGCTCAGCTAAGAGTAAGAACTAAGAATACTGACCCTTTAGCATTTTTAGGGATGCCATTTCTTTTGTCACCAAAGAGTAAGTTTACTCATTGGACAATATCAAAGTACATTAGAAATATAGGCTTTGCTACATTATTATGTTGTAATGTTTCCAATCTATCCTGGGACACGTTAGGAAGGGCCTAACTTTCTATTCTTGTCTTGTCTTTGTCCAGAGTAAGCTCTTTTGCCTTATTGTTAAACATTGTTAATGTTTAGTTTGCTATGGAAACGCTGGGAACCCTGACTCTACCTGTGTATTTTTTTTTATAGAACAGGGGCAAACGGGCAGTAGGCTCACCTGATGTTAAGTGATACCGCCGCCCATGGACACTCTCAATGCCAGAGGGCTCGCGAGTGCGTTGCCGGCCTTTTAAGAATTGGTACGCTCGTTTCTTGAAGGACCCTAAATCGAATTGGTTCCGAAATACTTCAGTGGGCAGCTGGTTCCACAAAGTGGTGGTGCGCGGCCAAAACTGCCATTTAAAATTTTACATTAACTACCGTACTAAGGGCTTCGAAATCTAAAAAAACGTAATTTAAAAAAAAAACTTCGGCTGTGCAGTAAGTATATAAAATCATTTTAATGGATTCACAACTAGAAACTCAAAGTAACATTCATGAAATATTGTGAGTTTCTAAGAAAAGCTGTGTAATTGTTTTCATTGCTATTTTCTTTGTCAGTGGTTTGCTGACAGTAATATAATATCGAGTTTACGAAAGAAAATCTTGACTTTTCTTATAAAGGCACGAAATAATGTTATTTATTTAAAGGTTTTTATTTTCTTTTATAAATCCCACATAGTACCTGAAATTTAGGAAATTTGCAGACACACTTCAGTATCAGTTTCTTAATGTAAGTTTAACAGCTCAATACAAATTTCGGTTTATCGAACCTACCCCTTGTTGGCACACGTCATCAACCAGGTGTAGTACCATAAAAAAAAAGATTAATATGAATATTATTGATTCGTTTCGTTAAGCAAATTCTACCTCTCTTGTTGATCGCGATTGTTGTAGAGTGTACGAAACGTCAAATTTTATCAATAACTTACTGAACCCCAGCCACACTTCGCACATTGTGATTGAATAGTTGAGAAATGAGAAACAAAACAAAAAGTACATATACAGTGGATATACAATATTTACTATCTGCGTAATGGCGTAGATATAAAGACTATCAGGTTTGCCGACTCGGAAAGACGCAACTACATTTGCCCATGTGATAAGCCATTCGCATCTTATTTTTTTTCTAATCTAAACCATATACTTCTAAAGATTTTTGAGTTTTAGAAGCGTACACAAACCAACATAATATTGTTAGCAATTTTTTTAGTAAATAAACATTGGCAACGAATATTGCGGTTGTCTGCGAGAGTTATCCTCGTTTACGGCAGATGGCGCGGTCATTGGTACACTGATCGTTTAAAAAACTGTTTTTCCGGGGTCGCGGATATGTATCTCATGCAAAAAATGCAGCTCGGTCGGTGCAGAACTTGTAAATATATACATGTTACAGATTAGATATTATCTAAAAAAATAATTATTAAATTTAATTAGTAGCTATTATTAAAAAAATAGTTATCCGAATCTTTCACACCTATGACTCAAAAACTTTCTATAATTTGGCCTATAAAACTTTTTATTGACAGACCTTGCTAATATTTAAAAACGGGTGTATACAAATATACCGCAAGCCGGTAGACCGTAATTTATCCACTCCGCCCCGTAGTTAGTAAAACAAATATCAAACATGTATACTTAAATATACAAACGTTATAATTAATTACTTAAATACACTCGTATAGCGTATTATTATTTTTTATACATTAAAACTCTATTTTGCGGACTATAGCCACTAGTTTTAGCTACTCTACCAATAAGTAAATGAAATGTACATGTGCAGTGAGTCACAGTGAGACTGAAACTTTCAATATATATATATATATATATATACTTATGTCATTGTATAAAATTTGTCATAATATTGTGAAGAACCTGATTTTCGTTTCTAAATTAGTGTAGTCGCTTTAGTTAATTTGACATAAATTATGTTAAAACTTTGCATAATTATGACTGTCTAATTTTGTCACAGTGCCTATTAGCCATCCATCCCAATTTATTGATTCTTGACATGTGATCTAGTCTATTACGTACTTGTCGACCCGAAACAGTTATTGTTTCGCCGGGAATAGAGTCCACCGGTTTGATAGACTTAGTATGACTGTATGTAGATGAAATTATTATATGTGAAATAAAAAGCTTCTGTTTTATTTAGAATTAGTATGCAGGAATGGAATACCATACTAATAGGTTACTAATAACTATAAAAAAATAAATATAGACGTAAAATAAAATTCCACACAGGGGCATTAAAAAGTTTAGAAACAAAGATAAGTCGCTGTAATCCAGTTCTGTTATCTGTGCATGGCAGTTCTATAGTCTATTCATAACAAATGAGGTTGCTGTTGAAGGTCGTAAATTAAACTTTATTTCGCATTTTATTTAATTTATACGAAAACGTTATCTTATCGTAAGAATTATTAAAATTTGATACAGTCATTTGTGATCATTATTTTATAATTCAGAATTTTATTCATTATAACTAAAATATCAACTTACATATATATCTTATAAATAATTCTAATATAATAACTAACATTAAAATGTAATAACTAAAATATATAATTAAAAGGAGTCTCTTTAGGAAAGGTTCCGGAGATATGGCAGCGTTTTGTTAGTCAAAATGTCATTTAAAATTTACTGCTGCTAAGTATTGTCTAGGTGTAACTATTAACAAGAATTGTATATGTCATCGTGTACGTTATTGGTGTCTAGAGACGTTGTGGTTTAGCATATTTCCTTGACATATAGGTAGGCTATTTCGGGGTCTAAGTCGACTTCTAACATGAATATAATTTAAGATAAATTATAAATTACAATGATACAAAAGAATCATCTATAGCTTTTGCAGCTTTGTCCGCGTGGATTTTGTGTATTCCAACATGATTTTTTGCGACAATAATCGTTATTTTTCAATCAGAAAAACAAAAAAGAAACAGAGGCGCTATAAGACTTCGTCTTGACGGTAATTTTTGTGTCATGCTTGCGAGTGAAATCTATTGGTAAACAGCCGTGATTCGAACGAACGACAGCACGGTTGAAATTCGCACGCTCAAGCCACTAGACCAACTCTGCACCTAAAACCATAATCGATTATATTAAAATTCTCAACCTTAATTCATACAGACAGATAGATGTTGCAAAGGATTGATTTATTTTGTTGCTTGTGTTTTGTAGCGTTGAAATCACAACTAAAAAAGTTGATGACATAAGCAGATCAATGTTAAGAGATATATGATACTGATAAAGAATATGCTAATCCAAAATAGTCTGGTACTATTGAGTCGCTTTCTACAAAAAAAAAAACAGTTCATTCGTTTAGATATTAAACTAAAACTGGAATTTTTGTTGAGTAAAGTGTTTTCCAACAATTTCCATTTAAAATGAATATTAATTGAATCATTGTTTATATTGTATAATTGAAAACGTTGTTGCATTGCAAATGAATAAATGGATATGTTTTTTTAAGAAGCTTCGCAGAGTTGCTCAATAAACATCACAAAATTTTTAATTGTTTAATGTACGATATACTACGTTTGACTGAAGCTAAAATTATGAAGTACATGTGCAAACAACCTATGCGTATGGATTGAAATAATCATGAACAAGTAATACTTACAGCCAGAGAGAGACGAAAGATTTGTATATTTGTAACGAATAAAGTCAAAAACTACTATTCTAATTTCATAACAATGTCTTATTTAGAATGCTACATTATACATTAGCAGGTAATATGATTTTTATGTGTGTAATAACTGAATTTACACAAATAATCCAGCTGTGAGTTAAGGTTGGTGGCGGCTGTTAGAAGGATGTTCAAATGTATTTTAAATTAAACTCTTTGTTTGTAGCTGGGTGTCAATTGGCTGAACGTCATGAGGTTGTATCAAAAAAGTTCGATTTGTAAAACCCCTATGCACAAAAAAAAATTTGGTATCGTAACAAACGTCTTCTTAAATTTTGTAACTTTACGCGCAATTTTCTTAATTTTTTCTTTCATAAGAACCTCCTGACAATTACAAACATAACAATTTAGGAATAAGCGCAAACGGTCCAGCCATTCACTTGTGACTTGTGTGAAGCCGGAGAATGCTGCTAGTAATAAATTAAAGTAAAGTTTAATTATAATAATAATTATTGTTGATGTTAATTTCCACGATGGCGTCGTGTTGGCTTATCGTTTGAGCATTGCGTGTTATTATTGCTACTGAGTTCACGCAAAATACTGTACTTTATAGGTCATTGGAGGGGGTTCTAAAACCAAGCATTATAATTAGTATATTAAGGTTATATGCACTCAAAAAATATTAAAATATTTATGCTGGAATATCGGAGCCTTTATTATTATTATTACAAAGAACTTTTATAAAATTTAAAGTTTTTGGATAAAAAAATTTAAAATTTGAGGACTCAAAACTAAATTCCTAATAATTCTACGTTCATTGATAATAATTAATCATTAATTTGTAACATAAAAATATAATTATTAGAGTTTCCATGAAACGGGTAAAATAAATTATATTCATAGGGTCTTATAGTAATCCTTTGTGTTAACTCGGATAAGAGGATTAGTCCGAAAGTCCATTGGAGCACTTTTGATATAATTTCGTTATTGTTTATCGAACTGACAATACCAAAGACAATTATTAAAGTATATTCTTTTTTTTATGTTACAAAGAGCATTAACGATAAATAGATAAAGTCCAATTTTACCCTAGGAAGACACAAGTTTGTACTCTTATTTTGGAAGACAATTCTTCTTAAAGCCACAGCCAGCATCGGAATACTTGGCGTTGACTTATCGAATACGTTCAGTTTCGCGATCATTTAGAAGGAATGGCTAAGCTTCTAAGAAGCTTGGTGTGCTCAGCAGACCAAGGCCTAGAGCCAACGCTTGCAACTCTATGACGCGCAAATTCGGCCCCACATGCAGTGCTGTTAGTACAGTACTCCATGAGGGTCCTTCATGAAAAGAGCGTACCAATTCCAAAGTCCGGCAACGCACTCGCGAGCCCTCTGTCATTCAGGGTGTCGAAGGGCGGCGATATCATTTAACATCAAGTGAGCCTCCTGCCCGTTTGCCCCATGACAGACCAGGACAAGGACACCCTATCCTGGTCTGTCTACGGGCATCATGGTGAATCTCAATCTTACATAAACATTATATATTTAACTAAATCTGATAAACCCTTTGAATTGCTTATGACACACCTATCTGTTTATGATATGACAACGCCAAAATCGTCCAATTGCAAATGCAACAGGCGCGGGTTGGGACATGTGCACCTGTGGCTGACGACAGAATTCTAAGGTCCTTAGTACCCACCTACAACCAACAAACTGGTGACAAGAGAAAACCCGGTAGACGGTGGCTGCGTTGGTGGGTTGGAGTTGTCAAGGACCTCGAAACAATATGTTTTTTAAGTACGCAAGAATCACGAGATAGAATGCTTCGACGAAATCTACTTGTGAATGCCTACAAGGGTCTGTACAGCTATTGATGATCATTATGTTGATCATGTTTTTTTAAAAGAATACAAAAATTACTCAACCGATTTGAATCTAAGTATAGAACTTAGTAAAGATTATTATGGCTAGGCGTGGATCATCGGCTAGGTGCTTTAAATAATATCTAGTACAAGTTTTTTAATATATGCCTTGAATTTAATATAGGGGTTGTAACTTTATCACAAAATATATTAACTGAATAGTATATACCCCTTTTTCTGTGAAACACGTTTGAAGAAACGAATAAATATTTGAAGGAAATCCTTTTAGTGACGGAAATAGAATTCGAGAGATAAAAACTCATATTTGATCTAAGCAAAATACACACAGTTACTGACATTGTTTGTAATACATTTAATTACATACAAGTACCTACTATAACAGTTTGTATTATTAATTTGTACCATTATACCAGCGCGAACCAGCATTGGCAACATTCTTAACTCTCGCAGTTTTTTATCGAAAATGTTAAATAAAGAATACTTTACTTATAATATGACTTGAATGAATGAATTATTGGAGTAGTTTAAGAAAAATATAATTTAACAAACCTTTATTAAAAATCGCATATAGATTAAATGGAGTTCCATTAATGGAATGGACTCCTTTCTTCAAAAGTTTAAAGATATCATTACAAAATAATGTTAGTACTATTGTTTAGTACTATGATAAAACTGTTGAAATGAGAACTTTGACAATCAGTCCAAAAGTTTGTAGTTTATGGGTATCGTAGGCGGCAAGGGTATTTTTGCATTGCGGTAGATGTCGATTTTCAAATAGTACTTTTCGAGTACGACATTGCGTGATAACAAGCCCCACAAAATTCTTGTCAACTTTGTAACGCATAAATATTCTACACACGAAACTATAAATTATAATTTCTGAGGTCCTTATTGCCACTATGGAGTAAGCGTGTTTGCAATACTAAAATATATTGTCGTTACTGTTTCGGGGTTACAATTTTCGACCAAACATCATGCAATTGTAATATTAAATTAATACATATGTCTATGGTTTAGAAATAATAATTTCTAATACATTTTAAGATTCTAACGGAGAGAATTGGTGATTATTTTATTTTATTATCTTCTTAACTGTGAGCGTGGGTTGTAAACAGCCCAGAGATCCTAATATAACGTTTATGAATAAGGGGTTAACAGATTGTACAAATTAAGTACGTAAATATATACAGTAGGTAAGTGGACTCATTTTCCGCAATTAGACGCAAATTTGGTCCGTTTTGCGTAAAGACCTGGCTACTTTAGCTAGCCTAGCTCCTTCCTTCTTTAGCCAGAGCCTCGCATTCCAGGACTATGTGGGTGACTGATTCCTCTGCGCTGAAAAAGTCTCTGCGTCTAGGACAAAAAGATGTTTATTAAGCAGATAATGGCCCGCAATTATCTCTATAATTGTTCTGTTTAAGCTTAGAAGTCGCATTATCAATATAATATATAGTAAAACTCTTGAAGTAAAATGTTGAAGAGGTAAGTGTCGGGCTTGGTATGGGGAGGCTATATTCACGATTCACTCTTGCCTCCAGCAATTTCTATCGTCAGAAAACAAGCGACTATTCATTGCAACAAAAAAAGTAAGTTAGCCTTCACAAGTACTCAGACCTATTTAACATAGACTCGATTAAAAAAGTAATGAGTTGATATTGCTATTTGGATGTTCAATGACTTATGTATGTCAACGAATGAAGCACCTTACAGTGAAGTGTAAATGACACGTTTAACCTTATTAAAAAATCAATACTGAATAATATAAACCCAAAATATTGATGTTCAGATCAGAGATTACTGTTGGTTCGTATAAGTAAATAGAGGCAAATTTAACGTTGATTTCTTTTCTCAATAAGATTCAGTCTGAAAGACACGGACAACATTTGTGACATTTATGTGTCTGGGTCATGCCCGCTGAGGTTAGCATAGAAACAGCTGGGTGTCTTGAACAAGGATTTCATTTTATGAGCGCGTTTAGTAACAACATCGCACAAGCGCCTAGGCTTAAGGCTAACACGTACATAATAGTTATTTTTCTAGCTATACATATTATCTATCTATTTATTATGAAACAAATTTAAATAAGGACGTTACAAAAGTAATGGGCCTTGTATACGAGAACGCTTTTCAACTCATCATTAGAGAGGTGGCGTTTATTTGACAGCTGAAGGAGAATTCAAATTTGATCGCGTTTACCAGGTTTAAACAGAATTTTTCCATGACTATTGTAGCTAATCGTATGACCATGTAACTTCACTTATTTATGTAAAGTATAGGTATATTTTAATCAACATGATATAAACATTAAATTATATTCTAATGATATTACAATCATGTAAAAAAAACATATTTAAGCTAGATTTACCAATCGATATTCTATAGAGTTTAATTATAAATATCTATTAGTTGTTAATGGCGTCAATATAAAATGTTAATGACATTTACCATCAATTAACTACATACATTTTAGTAAATATGCGAGAATCGATTAGTCAAAAGTGACAATGATTACACAATCAAATACTACTGGCCAACATTCGTATATAGAAAATATAATAATAAAATAATAAATAAAAAAGTAATAAAAATGTTTATTGTTTCTCAAATTTTACGTTAATACATGAGTATGAGACGGCCCCCGTAAGTAGTCATAGACACTTGTGTTGGGGTTGACTCGATACCTCCCTTATTTATACAAATTCTCATAGTTTCTCTCATAGCATTGCTATGAACTTATTCTATGCAAACGTGTTTGTGTGTGTATGTGCGCATGAGTGTGTGTGATGTGTGTGATTGTGTGTGACTGAGTGTGTGCATGTTGTTAAGTATATAATAATGTATTTCTCAAATAAAAGACTTCATATTTTTAAGTTTCAACTGGGCTAGTCTAGTTAGTCAGCTTATACTTAGCCTCAATTACACTTTTTAGATCGCATCGTTTACGGGTGAACAGCCTACAAACCTACTTAGTAACACTATACAACGTTAGTAGGTTTTGCTTTTCATAAAAAAACTCAAAACTGTATATTTACACTCATAGAGATTTATTTGACCATTTGGTGAATGTCTAATTACAAATTATTTAGAAGAATATTGTAAAGATTGAATTTCTAAAATACTTAAAGATAATTGATCAAATAAGGCTCTTTTAAAGAAAACGGTATTAAATAAGCTTAAGGGACTGCTCCCGTAAAGAAAATTCTAATAAAATATATTATCATCCTCAAGGGATTTGTTTTTGTAGGCCACGGAGCATTTCGCGTGGAAATGAGCGATTGAATGGTTAATTTGTCCTACGTTTCGTATTTGAAATCGCTACATATTATCAGTATTCATCTGTTTTTCTTACGTCCAAATATGGACACAAGTGTTAGTAAAGCTTTTTTAAATTAAATATTTATCACACTGAATTTTTCTTTATATAAAACTTTAACTTTACTTAGTATTGCTTTGTCAGTAATCATTTCGCTGCATATATATGTAAAAATAATCTATGAGAGTTTAATAACAGGTCAACTTTACACTTTCATCATATACTTGAGGTGGTCATGACCATTTCATAGATTTCATCAAGCATTTGTAGCATGTGACTTAAAATTTCACTTAGACCAAATAACCTTATAGTTTAAGGAAAACCTATATTACTGAATATAAATTTAATCACATGTTTTATTTTCAGTGTCGCCACATACAAGAAAATCCGAGCACCATCTAACACCATGCATGTATTATAGTCAATCTATATGACGCTATGTCGAGTAAAAAGCATTCACCACAACCAAGTAAGTAATTGTTTCAAACTTACATCAGTGTCATTTTATTAAATACCTATTTGCGGTGAATTAGATACTAACTTTGAAGATCAAATTGCCTGGATTTGTTACTGTAGGTACTATATTCATAGGTATACAACTTAACATAAAATGATCTGTTCCCAAAAAATGTTGATTGAAGGCCTATTACGACTTTTCTTTTAAAACATTCAATACTGTGTCTTGTATGTTGTGTGTGACGTGTGACGAGATATTTTTTTACGTCTGTTTCATAATGTGGCTTTAAAGGCAAGCGCCTGGTACTTTCCGATCGAAAACATTTTTTTTTAGCTGGTAATAGAACCATTAACCGTTTTTATGTGCTTTATCGATAAGAGGATTTATATTATTATATGCCAAAGGTCAATTTGCTATCTGTGATGCTAGATCATTTAATATGATTTAACACTTGGTGTTTTAAACGACGAATGAACATCTCTTAGTTTAGACAAAAGACACGCAAAACAAAAGTTTTCACATAGACGAGTTTTACCGTTTCTCAAAATTAAACCATGCTATTATAAAGTTTTCGCTAGCACTTGAATCAACGGTAGAGTTTCCCGTATTTAATTATTTTTGTTTATTCGCTTGCGCCACATATTAGCTGAAGAGCTGGCGAGCAAAATCTTTGTATGATTTGCTCATGTGGGAGACTTTTTTTATAGATAACTTATAATTCATTTTATGGACCACGTCTGCGTGGTAGCGCTGCGTTGTCAATTTAAACCCCCTTAAAATGTAAAAAATATATATTTCAGGTATGACAGACAGTCGGGCAAATGATTTAGTATCGATCTTTTCACATATATCCTAAAAAGGCAGCAATATACGACCTTAGTTCATTAAGAAAATTTTGTTTTATTGATAGAAATTAATCTTCGGGTCAATACATCAAAGTACAATGTAAAATGTTCACCAGCTCCCTAGCTATATTGTTTGAATGCCGAGATTGCTTTTTGAGGAACACTTCTTAATTTTGATTGTGGTTGGACTATATATCATAAAAGTTTTTATTACAACACGTACGTACTTGTTTCGCTTCATCTCTAATACGTGGACATTATTAAATTTCTCGTTTTCTACGATGTGATTTTAAAAATTTCACTTTAACCTTATACTTATTATAACCATAAATTTTAATGAAAAACTAAGAGTAATATTTATTCAAATGCATGACAAGTAACTTAATATACAAGTTAAGATAACTGCTGGTTGAATTTAATTTTTGGAACCTTGTTGAATAATAAATTCATTGAGCATTCATATTGCCAACGACTAGTATGGGATGTATTTGGAGTGTTTAAAAAATCTAGTATCAAACGCAAACAACAGCTACTGATAATTAAGCCAGTTAATATCTGCACCACTTCCATTTAGCTACGATGCGCAGCTACGCGATTAATTCAAATCGTAGCACCCAGCTTATTACGTAGCAAAGTGAGCGGTCAACTGAAAACAGATCCTTCACGTAACGGACTGCAGTTTAATTATAGACTTAGCGTTTCTCGTACCTTCATTATGAGAGCAAGGATTTTCTGCTGCATGATTTTGAAAGATTAGGAAATTATTGATAAAATATATACTATTCTACTTACGTTCATAACATTCACCACATATTTAAGTAGTGGACAAAATGTTTGGCCTTAATATTATGAACATGTCATGCACTGTAAAATCACGTCTTAGCCCTAAACTCAGTCACGCCCTGGTTTTTATCAGTCTGGAGAAACTTATTATTTCAATTAAAAATGTCTAAAAAATACTTTTAAGTCGTGATTTCTTAAATTAAAAAAAAAATCTATTTAAATGCCTGGGACCTAACTCTTTACATATTATAATTATTTATATGCAGGTAAAAAAAATTAAATTATGTTTGTGTGTTGGAATATAGAATTAATAAAATATATTTGAACATTCTTATTTAGTTGAGATCACGAGGGGTTGATTGTTTAAACGCTTGTTATTTCGAACTCTTGGTAATTAGAAACTCTACTCCGTGATTTTCAAATTATCAAGAGTCGACTGTAACTTACTACCCTATTCACCTCACAGTTCTCCCAGACCTGTCATTTAACCATTACATTAAATATATTAACAAATTTATTATAGAAATAGGATCTGAAAAAACTAATACAATTTAAACCTTCGAATTTTCTGCCGATATTTGCTGTACAGGCGGAAGTAAAAAAGAAAGTTTTGCTATCAACATCGTATCAGGAATTCAAAACTAATTAGATATTGCAAGATATGAGCTCATGGTGACGTTTAATCGTGAATCTTATTAATAACAAAAAGAATATTTCTAAAATATAAATATTGAAGTCCTTTACTACTGATGATTAGGAAGATTTATTATTTATTTATCACTGCCTGTTCTCCGCTGCCTTACCTTCAGCCCGTACGCTTGATTAAATTAATAAACACAACATAAGAAAATGTTTTTTCTTTTTTTATGAAAATGTTTAAGTCTTAAAACTAACGAGCAAACGAAAACTTTAGCTTTATTAAATTTTAATAATACATTTTTCAAAAAGCAATACTATATTTATGTCCAATCGGAATATGAAAAAGTGTCTAACATTATTGTCGATACTTAGACTAAGGAATTTTAAGTTAGAATTAAATTTTAAAACAACTTTTACTGAACTATCACTACGTTTGATTAATACATTTTATAATATATGTTTGCCTTAGTATATATAAATTAAAAAAAACATTGTTTTATAGTTTGAATGTCAATCGGAACGCAGTCGCGTACTATATATCACTACAAACTAACTACAAATCACATTATCCTTTATCGTATTTGAAATAGTTGGGACGACACGAACCAGGCGTTCTTGTTCTAGCTACATTAGTTTCAACGGAAATTACTATTCGCAATTATACTAGTGTTTCCAGGAATTTTCGTAATTACTTTTCCCATTATGTTAGCTTTATACGGGTGAATACATAATTCTAAAGCTTTCAGAAATTCTTTTGTAATAATTCGTTTACAAAACTAATCCGCTTATGATTTTTTATTCAAATATTTGATTTGTAATGGACGGCTTAATTCCAAAACTAAGTTGAAATAAAAATTTATTTACTTACACACATAAATCAAAGATTCAACATATCTGTAATACATTTTACCCGAGGCAAGGATCACTACTTTTTTTTTTATATTGCGGCTTCATTGAATTGAATTAGCTATTTGCTATTTACTAAGCACAGAAACCGTAATTTAGCCATTACTAAGCAGATGGGCGGTATATTTAAGGTTCCGGAGAGATTTTATCGAGACATATTGAGTTGATCAAGCGGGTGTTTCGAGGTGGGTGTTCATCATTCGCTTGTCTTAATCACTAGTTTCGCTTTAATTTTTAAAAACTTATCTGATCTTCACTAACAAACACAAGATAGATACATTCAAAACTTTTAAGCGATTGATACACACAGCATAGTGATAATTACATTTTGTTTAAAGATAACGCAATAAACAGGAAATGTAGGAAAATTAAACTCAGGAGTCGTAACCTCAAAGTAATTTCCCTTAATAACCTTTAATGGATCTTGTAACTGTGCCTTGACGTATTTTACGTTGAAAATACTAAAAAGATACAGAACAAAATTGTAACTTGCATACCATCCATTCTACCGAAAAAATTTGTTAACTATGCATTAACAACAATGTAAAGTTTTACTCAACATTTCGATTTAAATTGAATTTTAAACGATTGCTCATGAAAGTCACTTTAACTAGGGCGTTATACTAATTTACATAAACTCTAATATAAGTATATAAAACAGTTTAACTAAGCTGATGCAAGCAAATAGTTTTCGTTAGATTTAATCAATGTCATTTATATCTAAATCCCTAAATCAAATCAACACAGTCCTGCCCACACATCATTGTATAATCAAAGTAAAAAAAAAATTTTTTACTCACTCGGGTATTCTTAGTTTTATATGCACGGAGTGGAGTTAATTCCGTTGCGTACATAGAAAGTCCATTGGTGCACAGCCGGGGATCGAACCTACGACCTCAGGTATGAGAGTCGCACGCTGGAGCCACTAGGCCAACACTGCTCTTTCAGTATAAGCTTTGTAATCTATATAATATTACGTATATATATACATTAATAACAATAAAATATAATATTATTTCGAGCTACTGCGGGAGACGCTAGAATTTATTACAATTCGTATATTATTCATATATTACTTCCATAAAAACATTCATTGAAACATTCCTAATCATAATAAAAAGTTCCAGCCAGAAGCTAAATAATTTACGACCAAAGAGTGCAGATAAGAATCTTACGAGAAATATCACGCTCTGTTTCTGACTTTTAAAGGAGGGAATAACTTGTTCCCTTGAGATTAAACGCCAGGTCATTTGAGGGCTAGTATTAGGCTGAATTTACAAACGACTATTATAAAAGGGTAGCGTGTTCCTAGATTATTACATCTGTTTTATTCTTCATTTTAAAGATTTATGTTAGTGATTTGTTCAAGTACCAAAAATTATAACTGTATACATACAGTATATTAAAGTAGTAATATTAAAATTATTAGAACGGATACAAAGGTAAACATTATACAATCATTTAAAAAAATTCAGATACAGCTAAACACTGTCCATGCCAAATAGGGAACACATGACCGCGACAATATCCTACTTTGTATCCTACCTTGTTTGCTTTTAAATGAAACATTTTCAGGCAATTAATTCGACGATCGTAAATCCAAAAGGGGGGAGGGTGGCGTAACAATTTACAGTTTACACATTTTCTAAAAGACATTGACGCTTCGTGCACGATGTCACGTGTGAAAGGATATGAAAAATTGTTCCTGTATAAAATGTATTAATATGTACAAAGCGAAATTAGGTTTAATTTACAATACTCGTTATTTATCTTCTGCTTAAAATATTTATTCACCTCAACAATTTAATTAAATTAACATTCTCTAAAATTCTCAATCAGAACTCAGTTTCTAAATCTCAGGTCATGGATCGTAGTAGAAGAAATAGCGAGAAACTCTCAGGCACTCTTTTTAATCGCCAACTACTTTAGTTCACAAGATACTTGTATAGATCTCATCATCATTATCTTGCTCCACTGGACATGAATCAATATATAGTAATAAAAATGAAAATCAACGGGGCACAGGATGTTTTTTTTTAGTTTTTGTGACCGCTATCACTGGTCATAGGCCGGATAAGTCTATTTGGATTCGTTAATAGAACAGAAGTCATTGATCCGATGAGTAATTGATCGTCATCAGTTAATAGCCTACTAATACTAATACGGCCTAGTGGTATCAGCGCTCACCACTAAGTTCGATGTAGGTTCGAATTTCGGTCTATCTCTAAGTAAACAAAAATCGGCCTTTTAAAA
The DNA here is from genome assembly GCF_905147795.1 of Pieris rapae. Lineage (NCBI taxonomy): Eukaryota > Metazoa > Arthropoda > Insecta > Lepidoptera > Pieridae > Pieris > Pieris rapae. Next base: position 4,711,732 of record NC_059515.1, on the reverse strand, counting down.
AAAATGATTCATGGAACAGAAACAAATTCAGGGCCCCACACATTTATTAAAATATAATTTTATTGCAATTAAAATTAATATCTTATGACATCAATTATGACGTATTGTTAGTACTTTTTGGGAACGTTTTGACTAACCTAACCTAATCTAATAAAGACGGTAAAAGTTACGTTAACTTAACGTTCTTGTGAATTACACTGAGCTGGTTTTAGCAAATTTTCACTTCAATTTGATTTAATTCCCCAGATTAGTATTACCGTTTCATTCAAACTTATTTAAGGATTCACTCATCTATTTTTAATAATAAATCTTTTTATTATTAAAACAGGGCCAAATAAGGCCTTTTAAGAATTGGTACGCTCTTTTCTTGAATCGAATTTATTCAGAAATATTTCAGTGGGCAGCTGGTTCCACAAAAACTGTGCTGGTGTTGGTGGCTGCAAAAACTGCCTTGATAAACGCGCTGTTGTGGAACGGCGGACGTCGAGGTGATACGGGTGATATGCTATAGTTTATAAAAAATGTAATCGGCTAGAAGATTTTATAGAAGTGTATTAAAAATGCTACCGTGACAGAATATAGTTGAAACATTAACAAAATATAGCGACCGGCTAAACTAACCGCGGTTTCGCACTCCGTTGCCCACAGTTAATGCTACGAATTACAAGTTAAATTTAATGGTTAATGTGGCTTTCGTATTTCTAACAAATTGCAGATTTTAACAAAACAAGGGCGAAAGTTGAAAACGGCGTGTTTCATTGTAATTCAATACTCGACACGCAAAATATAATATTATAACCAATGATCAAGCACAATCAAACGCATCTCTCTTATATTATTTTTAGATTTATTATAACATATCACGTCATCTATATATTGTTTACTATAGTCATGTCCAGGCATCTCAATATGCAACCGTCTAAAAGCGGTACGTCTACCAATCGGCTTCCTCCTTAAGGAAGGCTTCATTCTCAGTTAAAAAATAAAACATTGTTTTTTTTTATTTGGAGCGGGAATCGCACTATCCGGTATTTTTCCAGTGGGGATTCAATTTCACAAAACTTATTAGTAATACAATATTTATTTATTTTATTTCCACTATATTATTCTACCTTACCAGTTACTACTAATTCGATAGAACGCCAAAATAATACCCACACCAATTATGCTACATAAAAAACATTCAAAAATTATATTTATATGCCAAAAACTATTATTAATATTTTTATACTAAAAATTATAAAAATGGTTTGGTATATATATTTTTATTTCCGGTTATTGTGAGTATAGTTAGGGTATTAGTATGTTGGACGTGTTATCTTCTACCTATAATGAAATTATAATTTTTCTAGCATTTAGCACATTATAGTAGCTAAAGTAAGCTACTCGTGTTTGCATGGCTGTTATAATTTACCAGTACAAAATAATGAAAGTCACAAATAAGGCGCAACACACACAAAGGGGCACACCATTCATATAAAAATTCGATTATGATTGAAATATAAACAATTTGATTCAAACCTAAGCTTAGTATTTAAACATATATTATGCAATTTTGATTTATTTTTTATGATAAAAATTGTTTTATCATTACACTTCATACCTATGAAAAATATAAATAATTGTTGCCCTTAAAGGCCTTATTGTCTCATTTATGTATATCTTTCGTGATCAATATAAAATTTTATATAAGTAATTTCTGATTGAATAGAGATTATTGAATTTGGAATTTATTACAATTAATATTAACAGTATAGTTATAATAATAATATATTTATATCCTAATATAAATAAAAACATATTCTGCTACTCTCATTTATACTTTATTACACATAGGCGCAGGAAAATTGTGTATTAACCCCTAAGTCTATTGACACGATGTCCTAATTGGCACGTATGCCGTTATACTGGGGTGTATTGTATGAGCAAGTTGAATTACTATGAAAAGAGCGTATACAATTATTGGGTCGGCTTAATTGCTTAGTGGTTTGTAAGGCATCATTAAAGATTCGTATTTTTCTTTTAATTGTGTGTATTAGGCACAGGAGGCTGATAACACACATGTCTATAAGATTGGCAAATCATCATGAAACAAATACAGAAACCTGAAGCGCTAAAAATTTTGCAGTGCCACAAGCGTGTTCAGCTTTTTGTGTGTGAGATATGTAATCGATATTTGTATTTGAACATGCCGGTTTCCTCACGATGTTTGCCTTCACCGTAGACGCAAATGCTGATTGCGCACACAGAAAGAAAATTCCATTGAACAGCCGGGCAATTGAACGCAGAACCTCAGGGATGAGGGTCGCACGTTAAAGCCACTAGGCCAACAATGTTCTCTATATGTACCAATCATATATAGAGCATATATTTTGTTTACAGAACGCTCGGAAGCGCTCAGCGGACGCTTGTCTAAGTCAGCTTCAGAGCTGTCATGTTCCGCTCCACTTCATGCTTCTCCGCCACGCGCCCGCTCTGCTCATCATCATACACCACTATCGGTTGTACATAGGACTCATCATTTCTTTAGTAATTTGAAGGTAAGCATACCACATTATAGAGAGGTAAGGTTGCATAGACCAGATTTCCAGATACACAAGAAATTTAAAAATAAGTAAAAATACGTCTTGAATTAGATTTTTTAAGAATGTCCTTAAATAATAGGATAATAGGAGTTATAAAAGGGAGTGAAACAATTTTAAGCTAAATAAATGCTAGATTTTCCAAGCTTAGCAACCGCTCAAAACCTAAATCGAAATTTGTTTTTCAATTCATACACAAACTTCGCAGTTTTAGGTAAAGTACTTTATTACAAAAGTTGTTTTGACTCATAATTAAGACCCAAACAAACTTCTAACAATGACATCAAAGAGGATTGAGGTATACTCGTAATAGTAATTAATTCTATCCCTCTCTTTTGGAAATTTGAGTAGGTACCTTTACTTACCTTACCTTTACTTTTATTAAGCAAAACTAGTAAGACACATGTAAAGAATAACAATATTATTTTCGAACTATCAAATAATATAACAAGTAATTGTTTGAATTTGGAATTAAGTTTTTTAAAGGGTATTTAAATACTCAGTAAACGTAATATAATTACATATATAATTATTGCTTTTCGATCACGTCTCACCAACTTTTTATGTGCTAAGTGCTAAAACATAATTTGAATTTCTAATATACTTTTAACCCATAACATGAATACTTTATATATTATTATTATTAATTAATTTAGTAATTAAACAGTGGTCAACGACCTCTCTGTTCTTTATTTAAATTTGTTTCAATTCCAATTTTCAATTCAAAGTACTTGTGAAATGAAATGATTAGTGACTTAAAAAGCAAAGGGTGAAAATTCCATTTCATTTTCGTTGCTTTACTTTCGGATATTACAAGCGAATTTCATTAATCAATACTTCTTCGGTCTCATGACAAAACTGTGTGATACGGTACGAATTACTTGAATTGGATATGATATTATTTTCAAATAAAACGTACGGTATCATATGGTATGGTTCGAATAATACTAAACACGTAGCAAAAGGGGGGAGGGGGAGGGGTTCCGCACTGGATATCACCTTTTTTGGGATGACACCCACCAGATCTCTCAACTTTAAGAATACAATGTACAATCAAAAAAAAATCGCTAGTATAAAAATTTCTTTTATAGGGATTCCTCCTCTAGCTCTATGTAGAATTCAGGGATTCTCGCAAACGAGCTTGACGCTGTCGTGGGGATTCCCCGTCCCATACTCGTGATCTTTTATTAATGATCCATGTATTTTATCATATAAAATTTATTGCTTTTTACATTCCTTAGGGTGACACCACCAACTCCACGCCGGGTGCCACCCAAGGTAGCTTCGTCACTGCACAGTAATAGTTACGTTTAATAATAAGGCCGTAATTTATATATTTTAAACCACTATGAGAGCTCTATTTTTCACTAATCATTAAATCTTAAGCATCGAAGTCCCTCAGTCAATCAATTTAGTTCTTCTCGTCTCGTTTTTCTGGTCAAATTTAACGAACTCAATTCTGGAAAGTAGGTACGCAAAATTCGCTTGTTTTCTATGAAACTACAATACATACTAACAACGTAATACGTTCGGCATTTTTTTATTAAAGATAAAATGGGCTCGTTCGAATTCAATACAATCATGGGAATTTAATTATATGTATAATTTTATATACAATATATAATAGACTTTGTTACCGATATTGCTAAGTTTCAATAATACTATTATTATCATTTTCCTACTGAGTATTAATATATTCTTTTTTTTTGCGATTGAGGCGCAAACTAGCTGATGTGGTCTCTGGCAGAATGACCAGCACTGTGGAACACTCTGCTCCTCAGCATAATGCTGAGCCAGGGCCATTTACAGCCACAGCACACATGCAATATATGCTTGAGACGGGCCGAAGGGGAAAAGGAAAAAAATAATATACCTCGTTTTATATCTTTTATTTAATTTTTTCTCTTTGATTACTGCTGTGTTGTGTATTTATGTGTGTGTGTTTTGTTTGTAATAAATGATATGTCTATGTCTATGTCTATGTCTAATATATTGTTGGTATATATCAATCGAATATATAAACGTACACATAATGACATAAACATTAAAATGATAAATGAGCAGGGTATTTTTGCCATCAGTAACAGATAAATTTTATTTTTGTAACTTTTTTAATTACTCACTAAAACGTGACTAAAAATTCTTGGCACGACGTCACCTCAATGAATAATTTAAAAAGGCTGTGGAGTTTTTTTATTCAATAGAGGGTTAATTAGAACATTCAAGAATTAAATTATGGTCTGTGTATGTACCTATAGTACAGTGTTCTAAAGACTGATGAAGTTGACCAATTACTATCCATAAAATCACTTGGCTACTAGATTTATATATCAAATTCTTTGATTATTGATATAGACTATTAGTTGATTAGCCTACTGTGCTGTCGATATTAATTTTCAGACGTGTTAGTTTCCACATAAAGTATTTTTACATATGTAATTACGTGAAATAACATTTTTACTTCGAAAGGTAATAATATAATAGAGTGCTGTTTAATACTACATTTCTTTTAATAGTTCGTAATAAACAAAATTATGTATCTTTATTTATATGGACCTCACGGGTAAATGAAATCCACAATGTTCAAATTTTATATAAATTTAATTTTGATATGTTTGTGACCTTATTTTAGAATCGTTGGCAACGCAGTAAAAGCCGTGAAAGATGTCCTGCTGGTACAGTACTATCCGTAGCACCAGGTGCTGATAGCAGTGGCACGGACTATGATCACAGTTCCGAACCCACACCCGCTAATTCACCGTTACATAGGATAAGGAAAGGTAAGCTAAGACTTTTGTAATAGCCTACATTAACAGCCGAAACTATAAATTTAACAATCCAAAGCTTAATTGTCTATGGTAAATCACAGCCAATTTTACTAAATTTCTGGGTATACGGTGCACCCGTTTCCAAATGTTAATTTGTGGGAATATGTATAAAGCCTTAGACTTAATAGCTTTCTGTATTATTTAATCCGAAACAATGACTCTTTCTTCCATTATATGTGTTTTTACTACGAAACCAAGGAGGACGTTGATGGTCTCTAATATTAAAAAATAATCCAATAATAACAGAAAATATACGCTCGGCCCTAATTCGTAATACATTTTCACTCTAAAAGCAATTCTAACTGTCTGTTTCTGTGAGATGGGATAATAAAAGTTCTTTGGAAACTTTTTCCTTCAGGTTTGTCGCATTGCAAAAGTTTGAGATATTCTCGATAGTAGACATACGCCAGAACTGAGAAGTCTTAATAAACATATATAAACTATTTTTATGAAACCTATTATCAATCTAGAAAGATAAAATAGAATATATGTCTATCTAATTATATTTAATCTGTTTTAAATGACATTATATTCTAGTTTTGTATGTGGCATGAATGCAGAATTAATGTTATAGAATACCGACTAGATTCAGATTCTAGAACCAGAACAAATCTCAAGTTTAATAACTCCGCCAATAGATGGCGTGAAAATATATTATTACTGAAATTATCAGAATTGAATATGAGTCCATTGCAAGTCAAATAATTTAAATAACAGACTAATAATATTTTCTATTTCATGCTACCCAGAATAGGAAAATTTACGAATTTTTGCGTATTGTTGCTAGCGCCATCTGCAGTGGTACTTTGGCATTTTATCCAAGTCAGCGTACAACTTTAACTTTCGCTTGCAGTGTAGTGAAAGGTTTGGGACCTAATATTTTCAAATGTCTCCAAAAGAGGGTAGCTTACAATTAATTTAAATATTTGTGATAATAAGGGGTATTAATGTAATAGGCTGCAATGTTCATGTTCATTTCAGAAAAGGTGTTTCTATTCCTCTACCAACCCATACATGTCAGTCCTACTTCTTGCTAAAGCTAGAAACTAGATAGTTTGTGCAAAATTTTGCTAAAAGCCAACCCAAAAATTTAATTATATTTGTGCTTTTTCAACGAAATTGTAAGAATAAAAAAGATTCTAGGACATGACAATGCAAGGGCGGCAAAAACTTCACAGCAGCTTAAAAATAAAGAAGATCGCGAATTTTTTATTGCTTGTAAATTATTAAAATACATTTTTTAAGACTAGGTTTAGCAGCCTCATATCATAAAAAAGGTGATAACTCGACTAAGCAAAGGCAAATCACCCACATAACATCTACATAATTTTACTGAAATCGGATGCTAAATTTTATTTTACAAAGCTTAATCTAAAAACGTCGACTTTTCATGTCATTTTAATGACATGCGACCTTAGCAAATTTGCTCCCGTGTAATAGGGCTGTACAAACCAAACAATATTAACTCATTCTATTCTCACGAAATATCTCGTAACTTTTAATAATGTTTCTGTCTTCAGTATCTAAATATTTTTGCCTTATGCATATAACATTATACTCGTGTAAGATATTTATCGTCGAGTGAGCCAAAATCCACTTCCTGACCGTCTACAACCTAACTTCTTTCCTTCATAAAGAAGATATAAATTGTATGGACGAGAACGCTTGTAAGTGCGGCGACGTGGAAGCGTACATGCAAGAAGTTGGGATCCGTCGTTTATATCGGTCAGCTTGGCCTATGGATCCAATTCTATGCAACCTGCTCCAACCACAACATCAGAGAGCTAAAAAGAGTTATTGCAGAAAAATGTGAACGTATATTACTCAAAACTTAATTAAAACATCGTGGAATGCATTTCCAGAAAGATCGAAGCAAGTGATTATGGCAAGAAATCACACTTGTTTTTAGGTTTTAAATTTGTAACTATATTTAATAAAAAATTGTTATGTCTTTATTGTCGATCACTTCATTTAGTTTTGCCATGTACATCGGTGTTTAAGAGTACGTCAAAAATTTATAAAAAATTGCCAGAATTCAATTTACACGAGAATAAGATCACAGGCTACATAAGACGATCCTATAACGTAATTTTCCTTATATACCCATTTTTTGCACAAGAGTTTATCTAAGTTATAAAGTCTAATTAATCATCGTACTTATCTATAGCAACAATTACAATCTGTGTCTAGAACCAATATGATGAGAACCTAAATCATTACATATATTGGTGTTAAGAGACATATATATATATATATATATATATATACTTCCTGTATTTTGTGTTACAAAAATAATCTTACAAAAGACTTCGTTTGTGAAAAAAACGGCGCGCGGCGATCCGTTTCAATACTCTTCGATAACCCTATATTAAATAATCATTTTCAATAGAGGCTACGGGTCTAAACGTAGTGCTAAGAGAATCAGTTTAGGTAATACACTTAGTTGGACAACAAACTAGAACTTCAGACGAGTTTCAAACATTCAACTTAAATTACCTTAACTATGTTACGTAAGGAACATATAATTATATTATATTTTCGTAGTTCCTTCGTTCGTAGATAGATAAAACTTAGTACGTAGATACATTATTATACTTGTACTAGCATTATGCAAAGATATTTAAACGACTGTCATATTGACGCCATCTTTTATCGCGAAGTTCCTAGAATTATAACTGTTATTATAATAATATAGAAATTTCATGTTAAACCCGTTCAAGTAGTTTAAAATTTGGTTGTCAATCTATACTAAGCTGGGTACGCTTTATATAACCGTACTCTCACAAAAAATTAGGTGTATTGTGTGACTAATATGGTGATGTAACTCACTTAAAGATGCCCTTGATTGTAATCTAGATAATTTGTCTCGAAGAGGTAATTACTTGTGATTCGAATAAGACTGGCTTCGGCTAATGACTAGCTAAGTTTTACATACTACATAATATGTGTCCAAGTATAGAAAGTGTCGAGTTACATAAGGAAGAAAAGCCAATCGCCATATGGGTCAACAGATTCAAGAGCTAGGCGTGAACACAAAACTTACACTTCAAAGTGTTCGAATTGATAGACTGCCGCTGCGGTTTCTTTAAAGTTTTTCTTTAAAGAGTTTCTTAATTTAGAGCAGTGATGGCTCAACGTGCGAATCTTATCTCTGAGGTATTAAGGTTACCAATAGTGCACCAATGAACTTACTGTCTATGTCCACATTAAACAATCGGTCGTACGGTGAAGGAACAGATACTAAGGAAATGGCCCTAAGCGGTGTATCAGATACAGAAGGCTGCAACTTGCCTATTAGAATAAACAAAAAAGCACGAAAAATTGCAGACATTTGACGATACCATAAAGGTTTGAAGCGCCACTGGTTTTTCTTTTATGTGATTTGGGTAACAAACTTAAAATAAAAAAAAATACATTTGAATAACTTTTAAAACTTAAATAATGTGATGGAAATTATTTTATTTTATGACATTTTTGAAGTGAAACTTCTTTAGGCGCATGGGGGTATTTTTTTTACGGATGCAACGTCACGAAGACATGCAGCGATTTTGTCGAAGAAAAGTTATAGAGCGATTGAAACCGATTGAAGGAGAGTGAGAAAGGAAGATCGAGAAAAAAATACACGCTATTAGTTTATGTATTCGTTCAGCAGTTACATATTTGAAATTTTAGATGGAAATTCTGTCGCATAACGTCTTGTGCAATAAACGCAAATTATATATTATCATTAGCACATAATATACAGTGTGTAATCAGCGTGAATATACATATACAAATACATGGATTGATCTTGTACTGGTACATGATCATCTATTAGGGGTTTTACGTTAGTAATTAATTTACAAAGAAGTTTCACTTCTGCTATGTACTTTGTACGCACGCACTTTTTTTTGTCACAAATTACACACAGATATACCATCCGCCCTTAAAAAACAAAAAGCATGATAAGAAGTTTGTCTCTTATTTACCTTTGTGTCAAGGGAAATAGGCTTATCAGCGGTCGCCAGTAGTGAGAGTCCAATTATCTTTAAAGGGACTAAACTAATCCCAAATGAGTTCTACACAAAGAAATCTTCATCTAACGGAATCTCCTATATCGAGGACAATCTTACTTCATTAACTCAGTAAATAAGATGTTTAATTACATGCTTTGTTTGGCTTCTTTTGTCTTATTCTAGGAACACAAATAGGATTTTTTAAGGGCATAATATTTCTTTTTATCAACCTAATCACATTTTTTATCATACAATTCCAACTGTCCATGCCAGTATGGATGAAACGTCGCATTAGAATAGTCCTATAATATTGCAATTGCGATATAATAAGTAAATCTAAAAACCGTTCTTAATTTTTTTTCATATTTTTTATTTTGTTATAAATTGATGTTATTTAAAAAAAATAAGTAACACATATTTAAGTAACTGAACAGATAATACGATTTCAACCTATTCATTTTAATACAGAATTAGACTGATGCTTTTGATCTACAGCAAAAGACCTCTATTGTTTTCAGTACAAGGTCGTGTTGAGAAATTTTATCTTTATTGGATCTATCATCCATATAAAGACTAGGCGGATCTTGAAACTTCGCTGTATTTTAGTGTCAATAGTCAATCCCCGCTTGTGCACCAATGGACTTTCTATGCATTTAACATTTGCTAGCATGGTGAAAGAAAAAGTATCTTGAGAAAACGGGCACGTATAGTCTTTAAAGAACTTTATTTCTCATTACAAAAAAATATATTTTAATTAGATGAGAAACTTAATATTAATGTGTATTTGCGAGATACACGTCTCCATTAGCCCGTCTCAATTTTAGTCAACTGTGTTCACTCTAACATGCATCTTTACTGCCTTTTTTAATATCTCAAATACACAAATATTGCTAATTTTAGATTGTAATTGATTAAATAGTTGCACACCCTCCTAAAAAACTGCTTCAGATAATTTGTACGCACGCATTGGACCTCAAAAGTCGACAGATACGCTGCCTTTTGAGGCCAGGCACAAATATAAAAAAATAAACATGCTCAATACTCACGAAACAGATGAAAAAAATAAAAGGCACCGACCTAAATGGTTTACTTAGTGCATCGAGCAAAGCAATTCAAATCATATAATTAAAAAGTAAGTATCACAGATTATAGATTGATATATATTCTATATAAAACCCTTTGGAAGATTTAAAATGTAATAAACCTGTCTGGTCTGGATATTTATTTCCCCACAAACAATATGACTGGCTGAATGCCGAATTCACAAAAACATGCTTTTGTCATAAAAAATAAATATTTATTGCTGAAATCCACGTACAAGCTTCGATAACACGACGTTCAATTTATAATTATAGTTTAAGTTTATTTATAATTTTCTTTGCTACTTTTTGATAAAAGAAAATATTGTGACTAACTAACTGTTAGCGACGACGGTGTTTGCTGCTGAACTGCTTAAATGAAATTTTTAACATCGTTGACGGCACCAATGGCCTCTTCCTATTCAGAAAATGCTACAGGCTAAGTAGTTGGGGACATATGCACCCAATGCCGGCGAGAAAACCCCATGGTCCAACGCTGCGTTGGTGTGATGGATTTGTCAGGGTCTTCGAAACAATAACTGTTAGACGCAAAAAAAGACGAAGAGTTCCACAGCCATTGATGATCGTTTTATGTGGTTTAAGCAGAAGTCTTCGCGCTTGTCTAGTGGACTCTGTAAAAACATTATTTACATATATGGCTGATCGAATAATGCCGCTTAGCGGTGACCATTGTCCACGGATGTCCCTATAAGTAATAAAAATCTATTCATATAATTTGTGAAGGAAAATATAAAAGATTAAAGAGGATTCTATAGTTATATTTTACTTACTTGATGATAGCACAGTTAACACACTTTTAAATGATCTACAATTTTTTTATAAGAAATATTAACTATCAAAAATTGCAAATAATAAACCGTTAGAAAAATATGAGTTTCATCTGATTAAAGGTTACTGGTGTCATTGCGCTATAATACAGTTAATACTTAATTCCCACGCAATTTATTAACTGCGACGCCATAATATACATATTTCAAAAATAGTATTACTAATCTATATTTTTGTATGTTAAGTTGAATTTCTATTATTTTCTACATACTATGTATTCTTTTTTTATTCCGTCTATCATAACTATTAACATATATACAATAAATACAGTATATATAATTGAAAACGCTGTGTCAATAAAGTGAAAATAGTATTTTTAAACGATCAAATGAGACTGTATTATGTTTTTTTTTAAATAAAATTGACGTGTTTAGCACGCCTCTGGGATAGATAATATTAATTTTAAGCGTATTACTTAAGCAACTGTATTTTATTTGTCATAAAATTATACCAGTGGGAGACACACGACCCTAAACTACCCCATCCCCCATCCCTCATTCCAATCTTTCATTCAAGCGTTCAGTTGTCTCTGGCTCCGCGTATGTGACAGTAGTGTTGCGGCGATTAAACATTTCCCGCGTATTTTTAATCTGTGACAATTTGAGAATGTAATTTTGGATGCAGTGAAGTGTGTGTAAATAATTTTTATACATACCCTCAAATAGTTATCTTTGTAAAAAACGTAACGGGGAATAAATAGTTTTCTTACAATACTACTACTAATACTAATAAAATAATACTCATTAAATATAAATTCGTAGTGGAAAAAGTTTTTATGAAAATCATACATTTTAAAAACCACGACTTTCAATATTTTAATTCAGGTATATGCATTTAAAATGGAACTGAAATACTTATCCTATATAATATTTATATCATAGAATAATTGTACAGGATTTTAACAAACATCTTATACTCATATAGATACTTTACCTAGTAACTTGTAACAAAATACGACAAACGTCAAAGAATTTAACACCTTTCGCCTTTAAATTTCCTTCTACTTTTATAAAATTCATGGAAAATTTCTTAAGAGTAGATTGAATCAAAAATAATCTTAACCAACTTTCAGTCAAGTTTTGTTTTTATTTTAGAATAAAACTTGAATCAGAAAATAATTAATCAATATAAAATACAGTAAGGTTAATAAAGCCAATGACAGGATGATGATAAATGTTATCTATGCGAACCCGACTCCATTTTGATATAATACTGGAATTAGAGATAAGACCGCAATTATTTAAACAAATTTAGAGTTTTGTATTTCTGGTAACATTTAACTTAAAAGTTTATGATATTTTCTATTGATACAATTCTTACCTAGATCTATTAACATTGCAACCGCGTACAAATTATATGGTGGTGTCCAATATTTGTCCGGTTACTGTGGTTTCAGAACAAATTGATTTTACATCTTTTTTAAATTCTATTTTGACAAATTTCAGTTTTGGTAGAATATTCTGGGCTTTGGAAGGTGACCCGTCTCACCTACATTCGAAGTGGGTCGGTAAAAATGATTTAAACTATGCTTGTCGGTGCTTAAACCAAGTTTAAATTTTAAAAATAAAGTTCTTGAATTTGATGAGACTGCCTTTGTGCTTTAATGACGTAATGTTTGTGTTACAATGTTTAGTCAGGTATAATAATTGTCTTCAAAAATAAATGCCGCGTGGATATAGTGAATTATTTATTGATTTGTATAACGTATATTTTGTTAATCGGTTTTTAAAAAGGAATTCCTAAGCAAATACAAATTTAAACTTGATAAGACGTTAGCAAAACTAAAAGTAAAGTAGTTTTTACATATTAGTCAAAAAAAACATAATTGTTTAGGCAAACATACGTATACTCGAGTACTATGCATTAAGATTACTTATGATGCGAATATTACATTATTTACATAACTTTCATTATGTTCGGTAGTCTTTACCCTATTCGAATTAGTACTTAAAAAGTTCTTCAAAATATATACAAATAACCTTCAATCAGTTATTAAAAAATCAGTCCTTACATGCGACGTTATGTTTTTGCAGTAGTCTATTTGGGTTACAAATAAAATTCTCTAGGGCATTGACCTTACTAAGTTGAAAGGTACAAAGGTTTTGTCACAAAAATATTCTACGTATTTATGTTATTGTACTTTATTTGAGGTATTACAATTGTATGAAGATTATATTACCTTCATATTAAGAAATTTCAATTTTTTACTTAATATGTTAACATAAATAATATTATGCACCATACATTATGTAAATTAATTATTGCAAGTATAGAAATATATTTAATATGCTTTGTAAACTTTGTACTCAAAAAGATTATTTTCTACTTTCATGGACAACGTTAAATTTATTATTAAAAACAAATATAACCTTTTATATTACTTACCTAAACCCTTATCACGCTCAACCGTTTGATGAAATTATAATAATCACTGATATTGATATATCACACAGGCAGCTTTCACAGAAGAAAGTATATTTGTTATCGGTTCCCTAGTGCGCCAGACTATGTTAGGTAAACCTTTATCTTAAAATATTATTGAAACATACATAACATACTCAGAATTAACTCTATTAAGAAGTCGCTGCAATTATTTGAAGAGGTTATTGATTATGTAACTAATCGAAGTCAAGGCGTAAGGGGTGCTCATCAATATTTCACGGGGAGATTTTATTGCCATTTTACTGCTGAATTATTTCAGCCAATCTCAATCTACAAATTGATATCAGCGAAAGTCTTTTTTTTAAATGTCTCAACCTCTGTGCTTCTTTGGTAGCACACTATATAATAATAGCTCTATATTGAAAATGCTCAATATTGATAACAACAGGTGAGGTGAGTTGGACGAGGTGCTAACTTACTGCTAAAAGAAACTCAACAAATACACGTTTCTTTTGATTACCCAATAGCTTTTTATTCTAATTAGAAGTACCTACGTAAATATATTTTTCCGTTTGATAAATCACACAAAATTAACGTGTTAGTAACTATATAGGTATATGACCACATTCTGTTCAATTCGAGACAAGTTATTAATACATATTATGTATGTGAATTGACTCTAATTTACCCATTAAATAATTTGTAATAAGTTCTTAAATACATTAATTTTGATAATCATAAAACTTCGACGCTTCGTGAATTATTTTTTTTGTCAAAATAATGATGTTAAATATGTATATAGATAGATAGGGTAAAAGGTTATAGTAAAAAAATAAAATATCAACTTGTTACTTACCCTTGACCATTTTGGCGAGTGGCCAGTTCAATATCACAGGATCAGTTTAGAAGCTTTCATTTACAATGTAATTTCTCCATGTGTTTTTTCCTTCTCCGTGTATATGTCAGACTTGCCATTTTGCCCTATTTTTTTAAAACTTATTCTTGAAATAGGTATATGATATTTTTGTGGCGTACATTTATTAGTTCTAATTAATATTACCTGATTTTATACGTATAATCTTTACACTTGGCATTATTTCTTATAAGAGAAGGCGAATTCATAAAAAAAATTACTACTTCACTATTATTACAAGAAAAACCTAATTAAAATTTAAAATTCTAACAAAAAATAATCTTATATTAACAAATATCGACGATTGCCCTCACTACATATATTTTATTGATAGATAGATTGGTTATCTAGAATGCAATAAATTTACTACGGAAATGTAGCGTATTAATCTAAATAGCTTTTATATGTGGTGAAGAAATTGCTAACAAAGGCCTTAACTCAGTCGATTACATCATCCCAGGAAGTTGGGAGCGCTGAATCGATACCGCCAACCGAGGAAAGCTCTGGGAGTTCCCATTTAAAATACTGTTCTAAATTCAAATGTTGCAAAATGACAATCATACCAGCTGTCATTCACAAAAAAAAAATAGTATAAATTGTTATTTGTATGTAAAGATGTGAATACATTTCGCGCGGCGAATTCATGTATATTTTTATAAATAAGGTTTATCACACGTTAAAAAAAATCTTATTATTTTGTTAGTCCATTAGTTTCACGTAACACAACATGATAGTCTACCCCTTGCATGATAAGTAAAAATACAATGTTCTCGAAATTATAGTAATTCAAAGCTGGTAAATATTGATGATTTAATTAACGCCAGCCTTTTTTATCAATTTCTTTAATTATTAATAAACTTTAAATCTGATAAAAGCAATAAAATACTTAGATTTATTTATATTAACCACTATTTTCTACTAAAAAAGTTCCAAATGAATCTCAGTTAAACGAAAATGTAATAGACAGGAAATAGATGTGTTTAAAATGGCGTCACAGATTCATAAGTGTGCTATCAAATTGTGCGCTGATGAAGAAAATTAAAATCGCTGTCAGAAAGTGGCGGAGGATGCGCCTGTTCCGCAAACGCGATGGTAAGTCTACTCAAGAGTGAAAAGAACGAAAATGCTTTTTTTTAAAGATTTAAAACAACAAATTTTTTTTTTCATCCATGGGTAAATGGAGTAATGTGGCTTTAACGTGCGAGTCATACCCTGAAGTCGTAGGTTTGATCCTCAGCTGTACAGTTATGGGGCTTTTGTCTTTATGCGTATAAAAAGCTTAAACTTGTTCGTACAGTAAAGGAAAACATCGTGAGGAAACCCCTAAGACCCCCTTAGTCTTAGATCCAAAAAAGTGACAGTGTGTGGCAGCCATACAAGGCTGATCTCCTATATGCATATTATAAAAAAAAACAGAAGATGAAAAAGTTGTAGCGCTACTTTTAACCAAAGTAGTAGTTTTATATAGTTTGAATTGCATTAAGAGCAGGTCCTTGAGATCCCGATTATTTACGCGAAAAAATCACAAATCATAATTCGTATATGTAATATACGTCTTTTTACTTTGTATACACCTGAAACTTCTTTGTACTGTAACTCAACGCTGCATCTGTGAAGTACTGAACAGTCACCAGGAAAATTATATCTAGTTAGTACTACTAGTATAAATATGTTTGTTTTAGATCAGTCGTTGACTCGGCAAGCATCTACAGATCCTGTGGCTTCCACATCTGCAACACCTCAACATTCAGCAAGGCCTCCTGTGGAACTACTTCAGCTGGTCAGTGTAAATAACTAAAAAAACTTATAATTATGAGGTAAATGGTCTGATTTTATTCAATGGTTATTTAGCCTACTTGCAACGTTATTTAAAATATATGTATAGAATTGTATAAAGATTACCTGAAATATATGTAGATTAAATTGATATAAATTCTCGTTCTGTAGCTCGTATCCCGCGTTGTACATTTTTTATAAAGTTCAATTTCACCTGTATTTTGAACGGTGGAATACATTTCAAGTCATATTCAACTATAACTTGCAGTTCTATGCTACATTTACCTCTATTATATAGTCTATACATTTACGTCGTCGTGGGAAAACATTAGTAGCCTGGCCTAATTATTATTTAACGACCATATCTGTTACTTTTTTACCGATATAGGAGTGCTATTCCCTTCCCATAGATCCAACTTCCTCATTCAGCAAGTCTCCAGAATGTTTTTATTTTAAAGATTTAAAAGTTTTAACTACATCACCAGCGCTAACGTGCTTTAACTGAAAATGTATTATAAATTCCGGTACGTAAGTTTTAAGAAAACTAATAGCCTCTTTGGGAGGGGAATTAAGAGAAGATGTAGTAATTACAGGTATGTTTGTAAAAAAACTTTAAAAATATCAGCAATCTCTGATGTTCTTTTTTAATCCTTCAAGTTGTTTATTTATTTATACTTCGTTATCATAATATACATATTTTCACATATAAAAAATCAAAAAGTAAGTTATATAAGTTATTTGGCACCGGGAACAATAAAAAATACACCTACAGAGGATAACTACAAAAAGTGCATAATAAATTAACAAAAAGAAACTCAAAATAAAATGCAACTATAACTAAAATTAAAGAAAATTAAATCTAAAGAAAAATACTAAATAATAATATGTATAAACAAACATGTAACAGCTCTGCCAAAGGTAAATTGACTCACAATTAATATATATAAGTAAGTAGCTAAAAGTTGTTTTGTTTCCAGGAACCAGACGAAGGCCAGCGCCTAAGAGAACAGCAGTTACGACAATACGCTTTCTTTCAGCTCAGGATTCATTTGAAACGAGGACAAAACCTTATAGCTATGGACAAAAATGGTTAGTAATGAATATAGGAACACAAAAAACTTGTGATAGGTAACACGGGCTATCACGCTAAGCAGCTGTATTTCATAAGTTCAATTCAGTTCACAAAACATAATAAATGGCACACTACGACACAAAATACACTGCAAACTATAATAATCACACATAAGAAATTTTATTGTAGTATGAATATAAATTTTATAATGACATGTTGTAAAATGCATTCCAATTTACTCGGCAAACGAAATGTATTTCCTAAGAGAGTTGGTGATATACCTTCAAACAATATTTAAATAATATTTGTGAGTTACAGCCAATTTTCTTAAGAGATGAACTCTTGAGATTTGAAAAAATCATATAGTTTACGTGCAAGTTACAGCTACCCATAAGCTATATATTTTGGTAACAACTACGTATATATGTTAACTACATTACTATATCTATGATATATAATTATAATATATAAGTTTTATGTTTTGTTCTTTGATATTTTGCACGTTATCTCATTAATCAGCGCTTTTGCTTTTAAATCATTTTCATTTGCACCTGACACTGACACAATATTTTTTAAATATTATAAGTATACTAATAATAGAAAGTATAAGTTCTATGGATTATAAAACCTGGCCATGTTAATGAATAATTATTTTTCTGTATTAGTTTTTTTAACCAAATTTTCAAATATATGGTTTCCCTTCAGGAATAAAGATGAGCTCTTTCCTCCGATGTCAAATAAAAGGTTTTTAATTTAATGCTCATAAGAACGTAGTTAGAGGTCTATGGTAGAGGAGTGTTTGTCTTAGAGTCAAGAGTGCTATTCTCGACGGATAGCTTGTGCGATTGAACTACGGCGGTAAACCATTTTTTTAATGTGCTTAACTAACACTTGCTCGTATGTGTTTCTCAGACCCAAATATTACCCGCATGTAAGGGTCACAATCATTAGGAAAATTAACAGACTCAGATATTTGAACCAAGTCTCATAAAGAATTATGGCCAGTGAATTTATTCCAAGTCTATATCGCCATCCAGAAGTGAAGGAAATATATAAATATTTACGAAATTTTCACTAAACGGGTGTACTCTGCTGAAGAAAGGGGAAGGTATGTTTACGCTTTAACTGTTTCGCAAAGATTTGTAATAGACATAATAGAAACCGCGGCTTTCATGTCTATGAAAAAGAATGTCAAACAAAGCGAAAATATCTGTTCTAGACTTTAACTGTTGTATGTAAAAGATCAAACGTAAACTGCATCGTCTCTATTTATAGTCCCAAAAGTTAATTAAATTTGATGTTTTTGATCTAAAAGTACATTTAATCCATTTATATTATTACCATTTTCATCAAACAGTTATTTTACTTATATTTTATATGTATATTGCTGAAAGAAAACGAAAACAATAAAAGAAAAATCTTCTACTCAAAACTAAGCTAATTTCGTCCAACATAGAATAAATACAACATGTTTATGCTTGGAAACTAACGAGACATTCTGGACGTTACTAAACCAAAGTTAATAATGATTTATTGTTGTAGCTAACTTTCTTCTAGCCGGGCTTATTATTTATATAAAAAAAACAGATATTGAATACAGTGCGTGAATTAACTAATTTCTTCTCATATCTTCTTACAAGAAACATGTAAATGTATTCTGTTAGTTGTGATAGCAATGGTGATACTGATCCTTACATGTTGACATTAAACTCAACCACTCAAAACTCATGCCACAACCTTGCGTTCTTATGATACAAAAATCAAGCCCAATCAAAGTCTAGATATAAGTATGTATTAAGGATCTTGAACGCATAAGTACCTGCGAAGAACTTCCTAAAGGTTATATTATAATAAAATTTCCCTTTGCCATCTAGGCCAGTCTCATTAAGACTGCGGGGGTTTCGGTTCAGATCAAAGATACTGTATTTCTCAAAGAATTATATTCACTTATTTAGACATTTTGGAGTAGGTTAGTAATGTACATTGTTACGAAAAAAAATTTTTATTTATCTTTTCAAAAAAAAAAACTTTTTTTCTCGCGGGGATTTCGTGAAATTTGGAGAAAACTTACATTTAGGACCTAAATACCCTTTAATTTACTTGATTTGAAATATTTAGTTTTTCACCTTATTTTGAATTAATAACCTAATTTTCAGTCGAAAAATTACCCGTCGAAAATCAGCTTTTTTCAAAAAGTTTACTTTTTCTACTTTCCGATGGTAAGAAAAAAATATTATACTACAGTAAATCTTCTCAGAAAATGGAAAAAGATCGACTACCATTATTTTTTTGGTTTCAAAAATTATCGACCCTGGTCTAATAGGTCGCATCGATGTTACAACACGTAATGTGTAATAATTTCTTAGGGGCTCGTTCACAGGGTTTGATTTTGAATTATTATTATCTTTTAAACATGAAAACTTAATAAAGTTTAGTATACGCATGGCCAGAATAAATAAAATCATAATTAAAAAGAAAGTTTTAAAATTGAGTCATAAATCATCCCCTTTCCTATCATTGTTATATTAATTTTCGCTTGTTTTCTAACAAAATGTGGTGGTTGTGGAAAACCAGGTTTGTTGTCAGGCACAAGTGACCCCTACGTCAAGTTCAAAGTGGGAGGGAGGCTGCTTCACAAGTCAAGAATTGTTTACCGGGACCTGAACCCAGTGTGGGACGAATGCTTCACGGTACCTATTGAAGATCCATTCCAGCCTGTTCAATTGAAGGTAAATTAATTATATACTACACTTTAGCGTAACGGCATAACTGTAAGCCTAAGGACTCACGAAGCGGTTTTCACCCGCGCGCTCTGCGATCGGTTGGCGGGCGACCGCAGTGAGATTGACTTGTTATTACTTTTTTAAATTGTTCTTTGAAGTGAGTTTAACACAACAGCTTGTTTCTGGTGTGTGTCCATGGCAGTCTAGAAATCTACTGACGTTTAACCGCCTGTCTTGCAATCGCTCGTATCGCCGCCGTCGCCTCACTGACCGCGGCTGGCGCGGGTGAAAAACGCTTCGTGAGTCCTTAGCCTAATTGTGAGACATGTTACATGTTATTGATACATTTTTCACTTGGGTTACACTATCGTAATTTACATACGGATCTCTAAAATTTCTGAATATATTCTATAACCTTTGTTATATAGGATTGCAGAATTCTATTTTTTTTTTCAAAAAGTCCAGTAGTTGGAACCTATTCAATTCAATCTAATCAATCAAAAATACAAAGAATCAAATATCTCCTCTTTTATCTTATAATAAAAGTATATAGATATACACTAAACAATAAATTAAACAACATACATATACATATATAACAATAAAACAACCTTCAAAATTAATTTTGGGATTAACATAAGGAATGATTTATAACTCATATATGGAAATGCCAGCATTTTCTCGTTTTGTATGAAAGTGGGTCGATATTTCAACTTGAATACATACGCAATTTAGATTCATGAGCTGGCTGACAAAATTTCTCTAAAGACATGTTTTTATTGTGCCATATAGTAAGTAAATTTGAAGCAACGTTTTTAAAAACGCTTGCTTCGTTTGATATACCTTCTATTTTATTCTAGGATATGGGAATTTAATAATAATCAACGGAACCAAACTCATTCTTGTCTTATCTCGAGGTAGATAAAGAGGGTCTGATAAATAATTGACCAGTACCTGTTATGGCCACGATTTTGAATGTCGAAGAAATAAAATAAATAAGGCGTTAGTTAATAACTATTAAAGGTCGGATTGGTGTTACTGTATTCATTTGTTTAATAAAGTATACATCGTAATGTATAATACATTTTCTATAGTATAAATTTCGATTTCAAAGCCTTTATACTACAAAGAAAGTTTACAAAAATATATAAGTATATATTTATAATTTTTTTGTATAAATAACATTCTATCTATTCTAAAATACATGGCAATTACTACATATGAACATAAAATTTAAAAAAAAAAATACAAAAATAAATTTCAAAATAAAGATGAAAAAAGGAATATAAACCGAATGAATAACAAATTAATTCAACATTCCGTTAATTTGTGTTTGGTCCACAACATCTCTCGTCAAACACCCAACCATGACGTTTCGTTCACTTACGTCACATTTATGTACGTTAATTTTTTCCGAACAAACGAAAGTATCGTTGCGTCTTGCATCTTTCGTTTTACATTCTTAGCAGCCAGTTTGTACTCAAGAGCCATTATTTATTATATAACTGCAAAAGGGCAGTACATTACGGTTATAAAAGTTTGGTTTTTAATGTCTTCTGTTAAACTAGGTGGTAGCGGAACACATCTGCGTCTGCTTTACTGAATATAGAAAATAATGTAAAAGGTAATATCAGAATAAAGCTTTTAGAAACGCTAAAATATTTAAGCGAAAAATGAGGCTAGCGAGGCTGAAATGTGGTCTCCTTCATAAAATCTAAACATCTTGTATCTTTTCATCGCAGAATAAACACAATTTGACAGGAAGAGACGAACGAAGAGTTCAAATAATAGAGTTAAACGGATTTCTATGAATAAAATAATTTTAACGAACATCTATAGAGTGTAGTTTTTTATTGTTTGATAATTATTCTTGATTACATTCTCATAATAAATTGGTAGAAGACACATGTTTATACATTTAAATCATGAAAAAGGGTGTGCGATTGTCTGTCTACAGCCTCTAGTCTTAAATACAACCAAACTAATTCGGTAACAGAGCAATCATTTCGATTTGTTTCTTACGAATCTCTTGGCAAGGATTATGATTTAGACGTATGCAAGTAGTGCACCTTACTAAAAGAATTAAAACATAATTAATGAGCCACTCCCTTATTAAAAAATTGCATAGCAAAATAACTGGAAACCCGGAACTATATCGCGAACATTGTTTAGCAAAAACTCATTATTATTAAATGTAAAACGTTTTCAGGTCTTCGACTATGACTGGGGCTTACAAGATGACTTTATGGGATCCTGTTATCTTGATTTAACCGCTCTGGAGCTTGGAAGATCACAAGACTTGGTGCTGTGTTTGCGAGACCCCAACAAGCTCAACCAGGATATGGGGGAGATCGTGATGAACGTCACCTTGTACCCTAAGTCACAAGAGGACAAAGATCAGGTATGTAGCAATTACTAGAAACTCTTAAGTTTTAGAAGTCGTTGTGGTTAGTTGGATTAACAGATATTTTACTATGCCTAATATGACAGCTTTGTGGTAGGCACGTCCGATTACACTCCGGTTTCTAGGTATCAAAAAACATGCAATATCACGGCGATATACCTATCTCATAGTAGACATCGAACTATAAATCTAACCAGGAATAGACGTACGGTATATTTTATCACATAGGTCAAACGTCAATGTGAAGAGTAAAGTCAATACAAAATAAACTTATAGTCCAACATGTTATATTGGAACCCACATACTTAATAGGTAGGAACTTTGTCAACTAATAAACATCCATGCCACCTAAATGTTTGGAACATTGTAAATATATAGTTATGGGACCTAAGTACCTACTATGCATTGCAAATTAAGACGAACGCCAACTCGCTATTACGACGTCATTATCGTGTGTATGTAAGTTGCAGTTTTCCTTTTATAATAATCATAATGTGTCAGCCAATCCAACTAGACTTAATGAAATAATATTTATTTAGACCTTTACCTGCTTTCACATTTTTCATAAGGCGTTATCTCTATATAACTATGATATTTTTCATTAGTATTACATTATTTATTGTATTTGTAATACGACATCATCAACCACAATTTTTGTTTTTTGTTTTGATAGCCAGGGATACATAAATCCTAAGACAGAGGGATACATAGTGCTTTACGAAACACAAAAGTAAAGAATAAAGTTACATTCTAATTTCAAAATTCAATTTTCAAATCAGTCGTGCAGTAACCGTTCACGCATGCGCGCGTATGTAACTCGTGCGAGATATAAACTAACCTAAATTTGTAAAACAAATAAACAGTGAGTGATACAATGCATGTGCTGTGGTTTTCTAGTTATTTTTAAAAACTTAGTTTAATGTTTGTGCTGAACCTAAGTGATTTGAATTTAACTTACTAACATTTTTGAAATGACCTTAAAGGTCTTTTGAGATCATATCGAGAAAGGATAACATTCAAACTTTAGGACAGTTAGTTCAATATTATTATATACATATTGTTGTTTGGTATATACTATTAACTTTAGGAATGACTATCATAATATACAGGCAGACGACTATCACTCTTAAATTGATTTTTACTTAAGTATTTGCATTGCATTTTGTCTTGCATTAATCTCGTTCTCATAAATTGTATTTTTCAAATTTTGACCCATACCGGTTTGGTTCTACTTTTTTTTTAATTTTAATCGTTTTTGGTCTCATTTTTTATTATTCTCTTGTAACATAAAACAACAAATGCGTATAGATAGACAATTCGATTTATAAGCACGTATGAACGTCTATAATTATGCACATAATTGTCTAGGTACAACTTATTGATAACATGCCTTTTAAAATGCCGGCTGGGTTTTATGAGCTATATACTAATTTCGCAATGTTTTTCGACGTAACTTTTATATATGCAGTGTAAAAAATATTGAGTTTTTTTTTATTTAATTTTATACCATTATACACATTAAATATCTACATTTATTCGACCATAGCATGCAAGTAATACATACACATATATATTTGAACTGAAAATAAATTAAAATGACGTCCAAATAATAGTCGGCAGAAGTTGGACCTATTGTTATGGATGTCTCGGCTTGTATTGCCAGATAAGTGTGGCCAACTGTCTAGACATAACTACATATATCCGTTGAAGTATAATATGAACGCAGATTAAAACAATTTAGTTAATAAAGAAACATGACTACTACTACTACTGCTGGCTACGACGAACGGACCTGCTCCCATGCTTAAATAAATCAGAAAGTAGATAAATAGAGATTTATCTAATCATGTGAAACTAAAGTAGGAACTAGATAAAGCAAGAGTGCTTTATCTAGTTCACAAAGACTGTTAAAATATGTCTAATCAACCTTCCTAGCCACAAACGAATCAACTTTTTTCTAAAATATGTTTGTTTATTAAATAAAAAATATTTTTCTATTAAAGTTTATCTATTCCGTTTACTATCTTAAGTCTACTATTTAGTTATACCGAATATTCTACTTACGTAAGTAATTGCAATACCTTATCCTTTTGCTTGCAAAACGTAGTCCCCTGAACAAATTTAGATAAATTTTTGCTAGCGTATAATTTATAAAGTATAAAAAATAAGGACGTAAAATAACAGCTACAAGCAAATTTCTGTCTGTTTCTCCCTCGTAATCATTTAAACTATTTAAACTGAAGATATTAATTGTTAGATAATTTATCTAAACGCGTGCTAATAGGTTTGGCACGTGAAATTCATTAACGTAAACGTTGTTTACGGAAAATATACGTAATACATTTCATACCTGACTTCATAGTTAAAGAACAAGTAGAAGTTTAGGCTTGGTTAATTAAATTAAATCACAATTAAATGTATTAAATACTTTGTGTTTGTTTTTTCCCTTTTATAAATCTTTTTGTTGTAAAATGTATCATCTTTGGCTATATTCTCAGTGTATTTGTTTGTAATTATATATAATTTATGTTAGCTGTAGGAGTACTAAATAAATAAACAATTTATGGGCCTCGATGCCTTCACGGTACCGTATAGATTTATCTTTAAAGTATTGTCTGTAATATTTACTTTGAGATTGTTTGCCTACTAATAAATGTTTTGGGCGCTACAGCATAGTAAAAGGTAGGTAATCCGCCTTGTTATTTAATACACTTACTTTTTTTTAAGTTTTCCCTTCTCGCAACGAAAAGAGCAACATATAAATACGAAAACAATGTGCGTACTTGAAATGTTTCAAGTCTTTTTGGCTCGTGTCCAAACTATTCGTACGATGATAACATTGTATTAGTTATACATAAAAAATATCTGTTTTAAACACCTTTGGCACGTAAGTTTTTACTGAATGATAACTTGAATGATTATATAAACTATAAATAAATAATTGTGCTAAGATAACCAGATGAAAAAAGCACTTACCTGTTAGCTGTGGTAGGAGAGCTCAAATACGGTTAATTAATTTCGAATCTATAAAAAAGTTCCAAGTTACAAATAGCTATGCAACACATAAATTATTCGAAAGATAAAAGTTCCGAATAAGATACATGGCATTTCATGACGAATAGCGCTATCTGACAGTCGTGAAACGCAAAAATAGTGTTTATCCTAGTAGTAGTAATAGTTATTATAAGTAATAAATAGCTTATTTGGAACTTATCCGGACATTGTGAAACAGACCCTAAATATGTCGCACTCACAAATAAGCCATATTATATTAGGCATGCAAATGTTATATTAAATACATCGTCCAGATATACTACAAAAAAGGACACAATCTAATATAATAAGCTACGTTATTTGCAACACTCTCCACGTAATCAATACATTCATCGTCAGCAATCAAATCAGCCTACCATAATATTAAAACCAATTGTGTTATTTATTTTGTTTCTTTTCTAACTATTACTAATTTAGTCTCCTAAATAGTATAGTTAACACAAAGAACTAAACTATACAAAGATACAATAGTAATTGTTTTGCAATACTTGTGATTCTAATATTATCTTTATATTTCTATATTAATTAACTAAGTAAGTAAGTAATGTTATGCCAAATTCAATACATTTCTAATATTTTATAAGTGTAAATGCTACGAATATAGTCATCGTGAATTTTCAATCGAATCGTGTTTGTTTCGTTTGGCACCTATTGTTCCAAACATCGAACAAATTGAAAATTTTAAAGCTTTATTACGAAAATGAATGATTGTATTGGCATGTCTTGTTTCATTATGGACTGTCCTTGTAAATGCGTTATATTTGATCACAGATAACATAGAACTCACAGTTAGTCATGCTTTGTTAAATAAATAAATAAAAGCATTTTCTTGTATTCCCACGTTCTTATATATGTACTCAAAAACGATTGTTTGAATGGAAAATTCATAAACCCGGAATTTAAATTATAATAAATTAGTAAAAGCGAAATCAAATTTAAGTGAAAGACTCAACGTCCTCAAAACTATACACTGTCACCGAAAGGCGCTGGATAGGAACCGGTGGAAATAGTCCTCTCTAGGTGCTTCCTTACTGACCACTACGCCGATGCATAAGCTACGAATGGAAAGAGAGAATCGGTAAAGTCTTTAAAATAGCAACAAACTTGATTTATTCTTTCTGTCATATGTATTAACACAGAGCGTTTCCTTTTGCATACCTGCTGTTACTGCGGCTAAAGCTCTTGTTAGTCTCGTCAGCTCATGCTTTAAAGAAATTCATAAAAGAATTCTCAATTGATATTAAAACCTGTACAAGAGCAAAGAAATGTAGTCTTTTGCGTCCAAAAAAAAATCAAAAGCGGAACGCTAACCCAACCCTCAGATTGAGAGTCAAAACTTAGCGCTCGATGTCAAAACTGAATTTTAAACCCAAAAAATTAAAAACAAAAAATTATAAGCTGAAATTTCCATAATTAAGTTAACAATACATTTACTGTATAGATTAATGTCACGGTATCTTCATTAGTTTTATTCTAGCTTCTCAGATCGTGTCTTGCAAGTGTCCGTATATAAAAATCTCATTTTTTTATCAAGCTTTAGTAAAATTTAGCGGTGGCAATGTCATTTTCATTTCGGCATTGAATTGTCTGAAAATCGATATAATGTTAATTGAAACAACACACCTATGCTATGCCTCGTATAAACATGTACAAGCTTTGCAATTTACGATCCGTGAATACATCGGTTTTCCTCGCTCGTGAAATACAGATGTCGAGTTTAATATCTTCCACAAATTTATACCTTGTTACTCATTCTTAAGGCCTGGAATAACATTTCTCGGTTAGATTATATAGATATCTTTATTTCTTTAATGTGCTGTTTTCTACCTAGAAAAGGAATGTTTACATACCCCGAATATAAACCTACCTGGAGTCGGTTTCCCGAATCTAAGGAATAAATAAACTGTTTCTCAGTTAAAACGAAAAGCGTTTGAAATTTAAAACTAGCTTTTGTAAACGAAATGTCCGACGCTGAGCACAAAATGGAACGATTCAAGAATCGTATTATAAGACTTCAAGAGAAAATACTTGATCGAGTTGAAGATATAACGGACCAAGTGCAAAATAAAATAGAGAAATCAAAATTATCAAAGTTCGTTTCTCACTTGTCTGAAGAAAGAAGTTCAATTGAGGATGCCACAGACAAAGATAGTATAGGCAAGTCTTCCATTGATTCTAAATATAGTCAAAACTCAGACAGTATTCCATCTGTGATTATAGACGAACCTAGTGTTAATGCAGACCCTAAAGATATTTGCAAAGACTTTTTGACTGTGGAAAAGCATGGGGTTTTGTATAGGAGATGTCGATCGGCTACAAATTTAAATATGGAAGATGATTCCAGTTTTCGTAGTTCTAGTGAATCTTGTTTCTCTTGTTTGGATTCTAGTGACGAGCGGTAAGTGTTTTACACAGTTTTCTCTATTCCTGTAATTGTTAAACGTTTTAATTTAATTTTATCGGTTTAAGTTAAATTAATTTTTAAAATAGGGATATTACATTTAATTATAATATATGAATGAAATAATTTTATAGTTTTAATAAAACTAAATTATTTATTAAAATATAGTTGATCTACCTTCAAGAAACAATGAACAGTTAATTGGAATATAAATACAATAAAAATCAATAAAGAGATATATTCCTACTAAATATACAAACAGTAACGTACGACGTAGTCTAGTTAAACATTTAGAGAAAATACGAAAATGGGCTATTTGACATTTTGACAAAATAAAATAAATTATTAATAATTATATGGCTTTAAAAATATTAAAGAGAAAATACCTTGTAAATAATATAAAATATTTATTTTATAGGTCACGTGACACAATACGGTCATATAGGTACCATTCCAGTAATATTTCTTTGCGTTATACACGCCTCCTAATACTATCTATGGACTTTGATTACGTCGGACACTATTTTCGATATAAAAATAAAATGTTACCCACTGACAATTACGAATGATAATTAACACGTAAAAACATAACGCTTGTGTTTTCTAGCATGGTATAATATACCTAATGATATACCTATAATAGTATATACTTGTGCGACGCGACGATCTTGCGGAGATACGCCTTATGGCGGGTTCTAGAAATTATGACTGTATAATTTATATTTTTAAAGCAAAATTAAATATAACTATTTGAGTAGGTTCTACAATCCTACAGCAGGTTTTGAACTTTGTCAAATACCGCATTTCAGTCGTAGTCGAACGTATGATGAAAAATGCTCGATCGATGACTATCTTTTACGGTTATGTCATGGTTATCTGTTATCATAGGTTATGTTTGACGTCATTATTTGTAGAGAGTTTAATTAAAATTGTCCATGAAATATTAACATTAAAAGTAAAGTTTTGTCGTGTCTAATTTTGAGTATATTTTCATTTCATAATAGTGTTTTAAATTCCCTGAACAATAACCTTTAGAAACTATCGGTTATTTAGGAAATTTTATTTACAGTAACATATTACTTAGTGTTGTTTTTCTTCATATTCAAAATAAAATAAAGATTAAGATATTAAATATATTAAGTATTAAAATTTACAGAATCACAGAAATAAGACCGAGAGCGGGCAGCCTTCCAGGACAAAATTCAGATATAGCCTTTGCTATCAACACCTGCACAGATTTTATTGAAAAAATCGGAAATCGATTTCCCCGTCTAAAGAACCGAGGCGATAGAATACATAGGGTACATTTTGATAAATGTAGTGGACTAACATTACTAATATATTTGGATTTTGGGTGTATATAGATATATATATATTTATATAGATATATATATATATTTATATATATATATTTATATATATATTATATACTACAGTTTATTTCTTAATTATAAATTTCGAATATACAGGCGCATTCCTACCTATTTTCAAAATAATTCCTAATTATTGCTTGTCGCATTAACTACATCGCAAAATAAAAAACTATTTATATTTTTATATAACTGTCAGCAGGAGTGTTGGACTAGTCTCATTCATCTACGATCTGTGAAAGCCGTAGATCGAGGTTCGATCTCCGGGTTTTCATCAAAGGATTTTTGTCTATGTGCGCATTTAATACTCGCTCTTAATTCAAAACATCGTGAGGAAACTGGTATGCTTTAAACATAGAAAATTCGGCTTGTGTTATGCAGAGAAGGCTGATCACTTACCTACTTGCCTACTATATGAAATAATCAAGTAATATACATAAATCTGAGCGGTAGCGCAAATGTTTTTTTTATATAGATGTGATCTAATGTACTAAAATCTATGTGGTTCTGAGGTGAATGTGTAATGAGTTGTTGAACATATTCAAATAGCCAAGAAACGAAAATTATGCCATGTTTAGTCCACTGCCCACCGAACCAATTCGACTTAGGGTCCTTCAAGCACGCACTCGCGAGAGAACACAAAAAGATCATCCCGGCGACAGAATAATTAATTTGGTTCAGAAGATGAAGAAGTAATAATTGCCTTTGAAGTAACATTGCAGCAGATGCTGCAAAGTGCTTGACTATTTGGATGTGTACGGAACAAATACAGCAAAGTATTGTGAACCGTAAAGTGAACAAAACAAATGTTACGTAACAGTCGTCGTTTTATTCAGAGCATAACGCTACTACGATTTGCTACATTTTGTTACACATTTACTATAGTCATCGCCTATTTGTCTTCGCAATTTTTCCTTGTACGGAGGGAAAATATATTCCTAATCAATTTCCTTATATTTTTATTTATAATATATAAATCTTATGGGTATTAGATAATGATGTAAACGTGAATAACCATTTAAAAGTACCTGGTTTTTACGTAGTCATTTTGTTTCAGTATCTTTTAAAAAACACACGGCTTAGTGACGTCAACAAAAGGTTAAAAGCGCAAATATGGAGTTCTGTGGTCACCATTGTTCTAGTGGAAGCCAAGAATCTTCCCGCGATGGACATAGACACAAGATCCAGTGATCCTTACTGCAAGTTTAGGTAAGGTGTTATATGTATTTCTATAAAATTATTTATTTTTATTTTTTATTTTATTTATTTAAGTATTCCTACAGCTAATACATTAAACAATAACCAAACAATTACATTACACACAAAAGCCAAAACGGAATACACATATAAAACAGAAACATAAAGCACAGTTTTACAAAGCACAGTAGTAAGATTCGAGATCGGTAAATCAAAACATATATTCAACATGAAACAACAAACAAAGCCATTATTGGTAAAAGTTACCTGAATTTTTTAAAATATTTTTTTAAGAATTTTTTAGTCACATTAAATATATCGATTTAAAATACGTATTAGTAACAACATGTTATGGAAGCACGAATGTTTATTATCCTTGTAGTAATCTATAGTATCGACGGAGCTATAAACTTACGGTTCTATCTCAGGAAACAAAAGACGGTCAACTTTGAAAAACATAAAGTTAACTAGTTGGGTCAAATGTGTATGGATTTGATCCGTTGTGCGTTAAGTCATTGGTACTTAAGTCAACTCCGTCCAGAAACTTAGAAGTTTCCTGGGCATTTCACAGGCTTCATGGAGCGACCTCAAAGCTCCGAAGATTGGCTCAAATGTGAAACAATATGTAATATATCGCCATGTGGGCTTATTTTATGAATTTCGGTGTGGAATGAGATCTCTGAAAAGAGAGCTTAATTTATTATTTATCGCCCTAGCGAACCGCGGTGACCTTATTACCTACGTATCATAAAAATCTAAAGTTTCTCTCTTTCAGGTTAGGTAACGAAAAATACAAGAGTAAAGTGGTCTGGAAATCATTGCATCCCTCGTGGCTCGAGCAATTTGACCTGCACCTTTATGACGACCAAGAGCAAATATTGGAGGTGACGGTTTGGGATAAGGATAAACAGACGAAAGATGATTTTTTGGGGCGGTAAGAAAGGATTCTTTGTTTTATGACGCTTAAATTATAGCGCACGAAAAATAAAGAAGAGAGTAGAGAAGCGTTGTGGTATAACATCTCTATTCTTCTTCAGAAAGAAATTGGCTCTAAGAAATGAATTTTTAAAATATGAATGTAATTCTTTTCCAGCTAGATTTTGGACTTAAAAATTAATTAATCTTTTCTTTCTTGTCACCACCATACATTTAGGTTAATATTTCTAGATTTATTAAATGCCTAAGAAGTTTATCGAACATTCATTAAACCTAACGAGCGAACTAAATGATGTTGGATTAAAACCTCATTAAAAGATTGTATGACAAGAGTGGGCTAAAAATTACTTGCGTACTACGTACACTTTTTATAATTGCTTCATAAACCATGTTGTTTATAGATGTACAATAGACTTATCAAAGTTAGAAAGAGAGAAAACGCACAATATACGGAAGGACTTGGAAGATGGAAATGGACAGATTTTTCTTCTTCTTACCATAAGTGGCACTACTCAATCTGAGACCATTACAGACTTAGCGACGTACAAAGAAAATCCTAGAGATATTTTAAATATTGAAAAAAGATATGTGAGTACCTTAATACCATTTAAGACAGTGTCATGCATTTAATATTGTTTAATATATTAGTATGTGGAGTGGTATCTTTGTGTGTTGAACAAATGTTAATAAATCATAATATATTTAGAAATAAATATAATATAGGTAAATATTGTATTTTACAAATGTCAAGACAATTATCGTTTTAAGGATGATTATCAAGGGATTTTAAGGATTATGACCAACTTTATTTTATTTTTATTTTTAATACTTAAACATTATATATAAACTAAAAGTACAGAAAACACCAAAAATCACTAACCTTGGTGACTAAAAGGTACAGTACAAATTCCTTATTAACGATAGAGATATAAAATACAATCAATACAAAAAACTAAATCATTAAGTACAACAATCAGATAGCGAAAGTTACGTTTTTATACCTTATACATAATATACATCTATCTTAAATTTATGGAGCCAAGCAATCACTTTTCATTTGCTAATTTGGGTGTTATTTTGAGATTTGAGGCGAATGTCATTTTTTTAATAAGGCTATTAATAAGGCTTAAGGCTACTATTTAATATAGGGTTGTCCGTTCTCCCTATACATTATTTCCGCGGACTGTCCAAAATTTTAGGGCTCATAACTAGACGAAACCAATGTTATAATTATAACTATCATACAAACAATAACTTTGCGAAGTTTGTCACCAAGGAGTTTCAAGTGTCAAGTATGCTAGTGCACAAATTTATAGTAATATTTCTATGAAATATTGCAATTTTACTTATCTGTGACAACGCATGGCTTGTGTGTTTGGCACCATATATAGTTTACTACTACGCCTTTTTATTTATTAGGTCCACTCCCAATGTATGATGATTTGATGTGAAGTTACTGTAATTAGTAAAAATACATTTGAATTAATAACCCACATAGTTTCTTACGTGGTTTGTGTTCAATTTTCAGGCGTGGTTCCGCCTTAATGAGCACTCTAGCGGTGTTGGTTGGCTCTGCGTTAAAGTCTATGGAGCTAAGGGTCTGGCTGCAGCCGATTTAGGGGGTAAATCTGACCCATTCTGTGTTGTAGAACTTGGCAATGCCAGACTCCAAACCCACACAGAGTATAAGACTTTGACCCCGAATTGGATGAAGATCTTTACATTGTAAGAAATGGTGTAGTTATGACACATTTAAAATTACATTTACACTATAAAAACCATTGGTGAATTTTTAGGTCTAGGCGTCAGATTTCTATATAGGTTTTGTATACAATTGTTTTTTATAGTAGCAAGTAAATGACTAGACTTCTGTACGTAACAAACGTTAGCAACATTTTTGAGCTAAGGCATGCCGGTATCTTCACGGTATGTTCCTTAATCGTAGGAGCAAGTGCCAAATGCACACGTAGATAGAAATTGTATTGGTGCAGAGACGGATGTCGAACCTACGACCTCTGGAATGAGTTAACGCAATTATATGTGTGTGTAAATGTTTCAACATCATTTAAATGTGTGATAATAAGTAATTTTCTTTACTAAATTCACAAAAGTATAAGTTCTTAGATTTAAATATGGTCTCAGTGAGGTATTTGTTCGTTCAATAATATTATTTGTAATTTAGTTTTTTGGTTTCAGTACAGTCAAGGACATGAGTTCGATTTTAGAAATAACGGTTTACGATGAAGACCATGACCACAAAGTCGAGTTTTTGGGTAAACTGGCAATACCAGTATTAAACATACGAAATGGGGAGAAACGATGGTTCGCGTTGAAAGACAAGAAAATGCGGGGTAGAGCGAAGGGAAATTTTCCACAAATACTTTTAGAGATGTCGGTGATATGGAATCCGGTGAGTTTAAACTAATTATTTTATTTTATTATTTTCTATCTAATTTGCTTATCATTCTGAACTATGAGTGCCCTCGAACCTAGGCTGTGCCATCTTTTATTAGAAAACCTTCTCTTTAGGCCTTAAAATTGATGATGTTGGTCGGACA
Organism: Pieris rapae; assembly: GCF_905147795.1. NCBI lineage: Eukaryota > Metazoa > Arthropoda > Insecta > Lepidoptera > Pieridae > Pieris > Pieris rapae. The sequence goes on along the minus strand of NC_059515.1, from coordinate 4,677,613 downwards.
TAATGTTTTGCCTGTTAACGAATATACGATAAATTAAATGTGCAGAAATATGCCTTCATCATGTGTTGAGGGATGAAGTACTACATACATTATCAAGTTAAGATTACATTTTCATTCATATGCAAAATGAATTTATTTGGTAAAAATGTTAGTACGTCAGGAACATACCTAAATCCTCCAGAATTATATCTACTTCTATTTATAGATATAATTCCCCAAGCTATATTTTTTGTTTTTTTTTTCAGTTAAAAGCAGCCATAAGAGTTGTAAATCCAAAAGAGCCTAAATACATGCACCAAGAAGCAAAATTCAAACGACAATTATTTATAAGAAACGTAATGCGGCTCAAAGCTATTATAATGTGGTTTATTGAAATTGGAAAAATATTGCAGTAAGTTAATTTTTATAATGAGAAATGAAATATAAATCGCCTACTACAGTTCGATAGCAATTTAAGAAATATACACTATATATTATTATGTTTATATTACAAGATTTTTTTTCAATTTAAAACTAAAAGTAAATCATTGCAATTTTTATGTATTACTTTTCGTATCGTTTGTGTATCAACGTCCGTAGTTCCAGAACTGGGCGTTACATAACGTAATTTGCCGCCCACCACCACTATGTTGAACCAGCTACCCACTGTGGTACCAATTCGATAGGAATAGGGTCCTTTATGTAAATAGCGTAGTAATTCTTAAGTGGCCGGCAATTCCTCTGCGAGAGTGTCCATGAGCGGTATCAGAGTAGTCTTCTGGCCATTTGCGGTGTTATAGAAAAGAATATACATATATGACAATTCAAGGCAAACAACCAATAGAACGATACAAAATAGAACTAGTCTCCTATATATTTTATGAATTAGCAAAGCGAACAGTGCATAGTTTTTTTTTAGTTTCCAGTACAACGATTTGCAATTGTCTATATAAAAAAGAGTCTTATTTTATACGGTACGTTAGCTATGTTGGTGTTCGATTTCGAGAAAAATCTCATTCAGTCGTTTTGACTTTCAGAGACTGTTTCGAATGGGAATCGCGAATTTGCTCTTTTATTGGTCTTCTCGCGTGGCTCGTCTTTTGCTACTATTACGAAATGTGGATGGTACCATTGTTTCTACTTTTATTCTTCGCGAGGAACTGGCTAATTTACCGATTAACAGGTAAATAATATGCATGTTATAACAGCTCCTAAAAAGAGAAATTTATTTTAAGGTGTTTTAGATAAACAGAATACGAAATTGTATTTGTTTATATTTAGTATTTATAAGTTAAATACATAATGTTGGCTAGCCATTTATTTCATCATCAGTATATTCCAGATAGTCAAATATAATATGAACTTAAATTGTTATATATGCCTTGTCACTGAATGACTTAAAAGTGTTTAAAAAATAGTGTATCACAAAATATAAGTGCAACGTTTATTAATTACCACTACGTTTAATTTAAAACAATTTAAAATTTATTTATTTTCCTAATCCTTACTCCATGTTACGAGTGATAATGTAACAATAACTCAAATGTATCTAATTTCGAAATTATTATTTTATAGAACAAATAAAAACCTACAAAAATCCTTGGGCGTGTTTAAAAAGATTCGTTTCTGGTAGTAAGTTTTTATTTTTATTTTGTCTGCATGCTTTTTGTTTTTAACGCTCACAAAACTAAATATGCCCAACAAATTCGTTCAACAGACATATATAATGGTAATATTAAGATCTGTATGGTATATAACCCACTAGTGAAACGCGGGTTGAGTCACTTATAAACTGTTGTTGTTGAGTTGTTCCTCGGATTTAAAATAAATTAACTGGCGTTAAGTCCGGACTCCTAAAAGGCCTCCTCACTCTACAACTAAGAAAATATGAACTCAACATTTTTGAAAATTGATACCGGTTCTAAATATTAATTTAAATTTGTATTTTTGTTTTATTTACATTAGGTATTGTTTTTTATCGAAACTTTCCCGAAATCTAAAATAAGCTTAAATACATAGTAACTCAAAAATGGTTCAAATATTGTATATATAGGGGTTAAATTATCACAAATGGTCACCCTTATCACTCACCTCTTAACATGATCGTGATAAGAGAGGTGCATGGAAGTCGTTTAAATAACAAAAGTTTCTAATTTAAAACCATTTCTTTGCTACCTATTCCTAGCAGTATATTAAAATTACTTCCAACCCCTGCTTCCGTGAATCTCTGGTGTACGAAGGTGGCGTATAAGAAAAATTATTACGAGTTATTAGTTATGACGGTTGACTCAGAAATATTTTTGCCTCTATTACCTTTTCTCCAATACGAGGCTTCATAACACTTAAAACGGTAGACACGTGTTTTTTATAGTCTTACATTATTTCAATCCTTGTACTGGTAATGCCTTATAAATAATCAATCCTCGTGAAGTTGAATGAAACTTATGTGACGGATGTCATTTTTTAAATATCTTAATTTAATAGGCTATAATTATAATAGGTTTGTCGTTTTAGCTGTATCTATGATGTTGTAAAATATATGTAAAATATTCCTATGTACAGAATTTTAAAAAAACCTTTTTTAGGTGGCAATCCTCTTCTCGCTCCTGTAGATGATGATGATTTATTGGCTGAAGAAGACGATGAGGAGGAAGTTGATAAGGTAAACCTATATTTTCTTCTCGTCAAAATTTAGTAAACATTTAAATGTTTATGCATGTTTTTAGATTTTATATCTAACAATACATATTTAACATATGAAAATCATATGATAAATTTAAATTTTGAAATAAAAATTATCACTTTCCAAATTTAATACGAGCTTTAATCAATTTTATTTATTCACCCTTCTTTATACAAAAGATAACTTTAAACGTGAAATGTTACAGGAAGAAAAAAAATCATTGAAAGAGCGTCTTCAAGCTATACAAGAAGTAACGCAAACTGTACAAAATGCTATTGGTTATGTCGCTTCCTTAGGAGAGGCTGTTAAAAAGTAAGTATTAATTAATGTTTTTTACTCAAGACAAACAAACGTTATCTTATGAATAAAACAAAAGAACGACTATACTATATTGTCTGTGGCCAAGAGCGGATGTTCAGCTTAGTCACACACTTTAAGTAAATCACTTACCATACATTTTGTCGTGATTTACTTCTTCCTGTCCAGGCCTAAAGGGCTGTAAAAAGCTTGTCTGTACCCATTGTAACAACTAAACTTAATTTCGATTTCCATTGATATACTCACACATATATATGTATATAATTGCTTGAAATATATCAATAAAAAAGACACAGAAATGTGTCTTTCAAGTAGGAGGAGGTGTGTTGCTATTTTGCCCATTTTATTCTTGAATTTTAATTTTTCAGCCTAATGAACTTCACAGTACCCTATCTAAGTTATATAGCGATAATAATGCTGGCTGCAGCGATGTTGGTGTTATATATGATACCATTGAGATATTTACTTATGGCTTGGGGTGAGCAATATTTTCATTTTAATGCTCGCGAATAATCACTCCATGTTAAACACTAAAACTTTGAAATTGATTCCACCATTTTTTTGAGAAGAGACAGTAGAGTATAAATTAAGTTCCTCTCTGTGTATAAACTTTCCATAGCTATTAAAAAAATTAAAAAAACATTGTAATTATAGGGACGAGGGACCTAATAATTAAAATGTATGTGTTTTTCAGGTATAAACAAGTTTACAAGAAAAATCTTACGACCTCACACAATACCGAACAATGAAGTTTTAGATCTATTATCTAGAGTACCGGATGATGAAATATTAGTAAGTATATTAGATCTTTTATTTATGTGTTAAAATATATGTACATATATATTCTATGTTTTCATTTTATTATGTTTGAAACGGTCAAAGCTTCTAATTTTTGTTTTACAAGTAAGAAAAAAATTTATGTTATGTGTTATGCAGCCACGCAATTTATATTTAACTTTGACAATCGAGTTGAGTATTTTGAGTTAAAAAGAAATGTTTCTGAATACATATTATATCGTTTATAATTTAATAAATTGTATTTACAGTTAGATATACGAGAACTAAAACCGCATCCTACCAGCGAACGCCGGGACGCAAGAAAAAAGCACAAAACTTCGTAACATTCACTGAAAATTCGTGAAAGAATCAAGAACTATATCGGATCAGAATAGACTAGTATCGAATCGTTACATATAACCTTACGTTAAAAGCATTCATTGGGTATATAGTTGGAAATGGGAAAAGAATATAATAAAACGGTCAGACAAAGTTGGTAAGATTTCAGGTTCAAACTCTGGGCTTTTCTATACTAAAGGGCCAAAATATAAGTAGCATGTAAATTTGGATGTTTTTTGTTATGAATATAACAAATCCGAGTTTATTGTAATAGGTATATTTAAATGTGAAAACTGCCGAATAAATAATTTACCATATACCTAATAATTACATAAACCGTTGTAGTTCTCATTGCCATAACACAGAAGGGTGATTTTTGGCTTACTTTAAATCAATAATATTCCATTATGGTAACATAACGTCATAAGATTTCGAACAAAAAACAACATTTCTCAATTCTATTAAAATCCTATAATATCCAAATGAATTGATACAATTTCAATATATATTAAAATTATTGAAGTTATACTTCTTTTGGCGCGATGGAGAAAAATGATGAGAGTGAATTTTTACGTTGCGCGCGCACACCGACACCTGAATTCTACATCGTTAAGTTAGGTCTAGGTGGCGTGAAAATCTATAACTATGTTCAGTTGTGTATTCTAGTATTTTTATATTTAGAACAAGTATTTCGTAACAGTACAATTAAATAGTGGGAATAAATAAATATTACTTTGGTGTTTTTAAATGAATTTCATATACGACGGTGATAGTATTTACTAATAATTTATTTATTTAAATAAAATCTTTTTGATTAATTTAACTATTTATCGTTAATCACTACGGCATTTTAGTTATTTTTTTTCCATACGCCAAAGAAGTATAACTTCTAACGCGTGTGCATAAGTACACACACTCTTTTTATTTAATAGCGAGAGTACCTGTTTTAAACGTCCAGAATGTATAAAAGTATTCAGTGAGATGGCATAGACGTAAAAATCGACTGATAAAATTATTAGGCACGTAGAAATAATTTTTCATTCCTTTCATTTTTAAATGAATCTATTCCTAATTTCCTCAATTTTATTATCAATAGAATAGATCTAGATAGTAAACCTTTTGTCATTATCAAATAAAGTATTATAAATGCTGTTAAATGTGAAATAAATTTTCTATTAAAATATTCGAACGTAGTTTAAGTAATAGCTATTTGTATGATAAATAATTATTCATTATTAATCAACTATCAAGATATTAGTAAGAACATTTATTTTATTTTAAATGTAAATCTTCCAATTCTTCCAAGTTCCTCCAGATTACAATACTTGCAGGCATAACCGTTTTTAAGGTTCTTACTCCAAGACGTTTACTATTTAAACATTAATTATTATAGCATTTATTTCATACATTGTCTCATATCGTTGCACAGATAAAACTAATAAGGCTTATAATAACTGTCAAAAATGACATTATCCGAGGATAAATTGATTGACAGATTACGAGACAATATTTGAGTAATTCAAAGTAAAGTCCAAGTATTAGAACACGGGCCAAATTTCATATCCTTGTGTATAAATATAAGAAACCTGCATTTTCTTTTTATAAATTGACTGCAGCTTACAGTTTACACCATACAACCACATCGCGAGACCTTAACGGAATATCTGGTTTTAAAAACCAAGTTACATTTTCTTTACCTTGAAAAATATGGGTTGTAGATTTATACATGATTCATATCCATATATATACGCTAAAGTCATGTTATCATTATATCATAGAATATCCTTTTGTAATAATATATCATAAGACTGAGACCAATCTCATTAATTCTTTTGGTGTATAGTGACAAGTTTTTTTTTCATAGCATTTCTATAGTAAGGTCAAATCTAAGACGAAATACTTGCATTTAAATAAAGATTTAAAATGCCTTAGATCCTTAATCATCAATTTAAAAAAAAAACATTTTCATAAATTATGTTCTTGATGCGAAAGTGTCGCAGATATTGTGCGAATACTTATGTTTTTAGTTTAACGGTGTTGGTCTATTAAACCCAGCGAGTGTTGCCAGATAGCATCAAGACTATTCGTAATAAAACTTATATTATAGCCATACATCTACGACCAACCGATACAACTTGTAATAAATTTTCTAGTCATTATTTTTCATAATTTTTATGTTAGCTACCTTAGTTAGATTACTGCTGGAGTCTTTGATTTTAATTTAATGTAACAGTTTAATGTCTCTGCATTACATAAAAATGTCTTTATAGTTTCAATATATTATAGTACTGAAACTAACTGAGTGATTCAAGCACAATTCGTAGCACTTCTTCGTTCTACTGCACATTAGCACAAAACATTAGATAGGTTAATAATTTAAACTAAAATTGTGATATCTACGCAATACAAGCTTAAAAGTTATTCTTATCTAAGTACACTCTTATTATATAAAGTACGTATTTTATTAAAAGTCATGTTGTAATGATTCATATGATGTTGTAGAGTTTTGGTTAATAATTGTTATTACTGTAAAACATTTTACGTACGTCATACAGAGAATGTAACATCACTACATAGTATAAAACAAAGTCGCTTTCTCTGTCCCTATGTCCCTTTGTATGCTTAAATCTTTGAAACTACGCAACGGATTTTGATGCGGTTTTTTTAATAGACAGAGGGATTCAAGAGAAGGTTTATATGTATACCTAATAACATCCATTAAATAGTGGAAAAGTACTGTTATTTATGAGGTTTCTAATGTGATGTCGTAAGTAATTACATTTTTTCCGCTTACATTGCAAACGCAGGCTGAACCCTACGAGTTTTATCAAAAAAATGTACTAAGTATTGTACACATTGAAAAGGTCTACAGAAAAGTCCGTGATGGTATATGTCTATCTCTTATGGATAACCCACAATAACTTTTTTTGTCATTTACTTTTTACGACAAATAATAACGATTTTAACCAATACAGCATTAATCCTTAACTAATTAAATACCTTGAATACATTCTTTATTTAATATAGATCTATACAGCCCATTACAGCTGTTTTTGCAGCGATCGAACGCGTATATTATCGGAGCTTTCCAGCGACGGAAATAACAATACATAATAAAAATCAGCATTGCACCCGTGCGAAGCTCGGGCGGGTCACTAGTTTAATTATAAAACTGTCTCAAAATTTAAAAACAAGATTTATATTTATTGTTTTCTTAGGCATTTACCTAATTAAATTAAAAACTAATTATTAATTTATGTTATTATGTATTACTTAAGAGATTTCAAATATTAATGAGTAAGATTGTAATTAAAACACAAGTGATAAATGTTAATGCTTTTCATATTTTAAAAATAAAAAAGTTTCAAAATTACCGATGAAGTTTTATTACCGTATGATAATTAAATAAATATTAAAAAATTTAAATTTCTGATATTGAATCAGGTATTTAAATTGTTTAAAATTTAAGTTAGTTAATCAATTGAGGCTTCATCATCAGTATTATTGGAGACTTAAGCAGTGGCGTAGCGTGCCTTGTCGGGGCCCCGTATAAAAATGTTTTTGGAGGCCCTTAGGTATTATGGAGGTAAAGATTTTTCACAAAAGAAAACAAATATTGTGAGAAGTAATATTTATTTATCACATAATTTACCCATTTTACAAATAAAAATCGAATTTTAAATATTCACTCTCCTTGCCTTTATATCGGCAAACTGATTTATTGAATCATTTATGGATGATGATGATTTTAGTTTTTCTAAAGTTTCTGCCTCTATGGACAATAGTGAGATGTCTGACAGCCGTTCTTGTCCCATCGAAGTTCTTAAGTAATTTTTTATTAGTTTTAATTTTGAAAAACTTCTTTCTGCCGTTGCGGTTGTAACTGGAAGGGCCAAGAATAAATAGCATGCTGTGATTACCTCGGGAAAACTGGATGCAAGACTATTGAATTTTACTAGCAATAATTCAATGAGTTCTTTAATGGAATAAATTTTTTTAATTTCAGAATTTAAGCATGTTTTTATAGCCTTTAATTGGTCACAAAGATTAAGTGAGATGTCTTTACTGTATTTAGCAGACCTAAATAGTTCCTAACGTTAGTACCAAGCAAACGAATAATTTCGTTTTGAATCGTAGGGCTTAAATAATTTATTTCACCTTTCGGTTTTAGAAAAAGTTATTTTAAAGTTGCATCATAGTTAGATAGCAGACGTGAAATTGCCATAAAATTGCCAGAATCAGAATCATGCTCCATCAAAGGTAGATTATATATAGATAGATAAAGTATAAATAGATAAAGTATAAATAGATAAAGTAATTATAACATTAATTATACGATGCAGTACATCTCTCCAGAATGTAATTTTACTATCGATTTCACTTTTCAATAGAGTATCGATGGTATTTCCTTGCAACCAATTATTATAAGAGAGTGAGCCAACTTTTGAACGCACGCATAAGGCGGAAAAAAAAGAAATTGCTTTATAGAATTTTGTCATTTGTAAAATAAAATAAATTAGAAAGTTTTTATTCTTTTTCCTTACACACTTTGGGGGCCCCCGTGGCCCGGGGGCCCCGTTATTGATACGGCAAATACGGCGGTAGCTACGCCCCTGGACTTAAGTAGAGTAGGTGTAATACCTGTGCCTCTAGTGAAAAGGGGTACAAGTCTGATTTTGGCCAAATTGAGTTATATATACAAAAATTTTTAGAATAAAAAGTTGCGTCTTTTGGTGTAAACTGATTCAAGTTAGCTCTTAAAATAACGAAGTTAGATTTGTACCAAATGGTATAACTGGCATTAAATTATCATGACATGGTGGGTACATGTCAACATGTGTTCTTATCAACAAAATCTTCGTTCTTTTTTTTTGTGAAATAAGATCTTAATAAAGTTGTATTTTGCATTTTCACATTTTCTGTGTGTGTAACGAGATAAATTTATTTACTTCCTTTGAAAATGCTTGGTGTTTAAAGATAAACGTTTATTTAAATCGGTTTACACCAGTAAAATTAAAAAGTTCGGAGATTAAATGGACTTGAATTCTTATTCACGACTAAAAATTAAATACAATCTAATACAAGTCGACTTATACCGCGTGAATTGCACAAGATTTACGTGAAAATAGCTACAAGAAAATAGCTACGTTTGAGGTGCAAGGGGACTGTGCGGGCGGGTGGTGGCCCCGCGCATGCCCGCGATGTTAAGACCACAAAAAAGTTTTTACCACCTCATTTATGTCTCACAGACATGTATAATGCATATCGGGATGTCACCGAAAATCCAGTGTCACAAACCATATATAACTGGGTTTTTAAAGGACAAAATCTTTCCTTTAAAAAGCCATACGTAGACACTTGTGTTAAGTGCGACACTCTTGAAATGCAAATTAAATTTAGTGAAGGTGAACAAAAGCTGGCTAATGAAAGTCTCAAAGCAGAACATTTAAAAAGAACAGAAACTATTTATGACAGGAAAGCTATGGACAGAGCACTTTCACTTGAGAAATCTGACACATTTGTTGCTTCATTCGATTTGCAGCAATGTTTACCTACACCATATCTAAAGTCAGGTGCTGCGTTTTATAAGCGACAACTCTGGACTTTTAATCTGACAATAAGGAACTGTACCACCAATAAACCGTATTGTTTTATGTGGCATGAGGGTATTGGTGGCAGAGGAGCTAATCAAATAGCATCCTGTGTATACAATTACATACTTAATTACGTTCCTGATGGAATAAAGCATTTAATTTTTTATTCGGATTCGTGTTCTGGACAAAACAAGAACATGCACAAGGTGTGCATGTTTTTACTTGCTGTCCGCAACCATCCCAGTGTTGAAACTATAACACATAACTTTTTTGTGCCTGGCCATACCCATATGGACTGTGATGTAGACCATGCACTAATAGAAAAAGCAAAAAAAAACGCAAATGGACATACATCACCCACGAGATTGGTACCAACTCGTTTGGACATGCGGAAAGAAGCAATATTTTACCGTTATTGAAATGGAAACTCTGTTCAGTTTCCGAATTTTTAGATTTTGCAAGTCTCCTTAAAGGTCCGCTGATACAAAAAAAAGTCGATGAAGATAAAAACAAATTCAGCATTTCAGAGACTGCCATCTTTCGATACAATCGAGAAGGATTTCCTAAATTCCAATACCAGGGTTATGAAAGCGAACACTGGAATACTGTAAGCCTTCTTAGAAGACGGTGGAAGTCTCCAATGCCATGTTGTGTTTTTGAGACTGCAAACATTGCGCGTTGTTATGACGGCCCGATACCAACATCGAAAGAGAAGAAGAGCGACTTAATGTCTCTGCTACCACTCATTAACCCAAGCGTGAGATCCTTTTACGTAAATTTATTGACTTCTGATGATGTAATTGACTCTCATCCTTTGGAACCTGTTGACAATACCTTGGAATAGACACAAATTCCGGAGCTTTGTATCGTTCGTTTTGTTTTTTCGAATTTAAATGATAGCTGAAGGAGAGCTTCCTTCTTCTTCTTTTTTGTAATTTTTAATTTTTGTAATAAAACTTAAATAAATATGGATTTTTTATTTCAAAAACTTGTCATACATTTTGGATACAACTACAAAAAGAGTTTTGCATAAGTCTTTTTATATCAGGTAACACATAAGTTACATTTTGTGGAAAAGGCTACACGTTGTGTTTTTTATTAATAGGGTGGAAATGTGGATACTGAAGAAAAGATATGCATTGGGTAAGTAGTTTTCATTTCAAGTGTTTATTTATATCTTGTTAATTAAAAAAGTTACATTAAAATCAATTCAAATGCATATCCTTTTTCACTTGAAGAAAACTACGTGAACCGAGGTACAATTTAAGTTATATCCACTAAAGGTTTTTTTTTGGTCTGGGTACAAGTCATTATCTTTTAAAATATTAAGTTTAGGCAAAAATAAATATTATTATATGAAAGAGGGTATATTTTATACTATAAATGCATATAACAGTAATTCATCTATCAACTAGTTAAAGTACAGCGAACGATAATGTGGGTTAATTTGGGCGCGCCAACAGTTTTTCTCGTCTCCTGTAAAGTTGCGTTTTTCAACTTATACCCCTTTTCACTAGAGGCACAGATACGATGTTAAATGTATCATTGTATAGAAAAAGCTAAACCAACCAAAGCCTTTGAGATTGATTACGACGTTATAGGGAGTTTGTTGTTAAACCCGTTACATGGAGATTGAGAGAGAGTTTCTATATTGCAAGTTACATAGTAGTAGAAATTTTTAGCGACACCCTGAATAGCGCTAGTAAAATTATTCCTGTCGTTAAAAATATATACCGTTTTTCGAACTTAACTAAGTTCAACCAAAAAACCATACAATTAATAATTTATTGATATATTTGATTATTTGTCACGTCTTACAATAAATTGTAAGATGTTATTTTACAAGTTTACGACTTGTATAATAATATATCGTCGCAGGAGACTCGCCGTTGAAATGGTTACTTATAATGTTTTATATTCTCTAGTCTAGTATCCACGAACTATAACTAGTTAATTAATCTGTCCGTCTACTGTCAATTGTCATAAAGTCATCGTCGAGACTCATGTCATTTTTGAGTACATTCTTCATTGTCTCGTGTACGTCAATGAGCCGTGGCCGCGGATAATAATTCAACACACCCCAGACCGATACTTTTTAAAAAATGGGTTCCAAATTGCAAGAGTACAAAGACACTGTAGAGCGTAGCCTAAACGACAAAAGCAAGCCTTGGACAAAGTATTTTGACTTAGCAGAACAAAGGACGGGCGTAAATAGAGTCTATATATTCGTTGGTAGGTAACTTTTTTATACAGTTATTTATAACGTAAGCTGTGATTTTGACGTTTATTTTTCCACAGGCTTGGTGGCGTTCACCGGTTTATATTTAGTATTCGGGTTCGGAGCTGAATTGATATGCAATTCCATTGGTTTCGTTTACCCCGCCTACATGTCAATGAAAGCTTTAGAGTCGCCACAAAAAGATGACGATACAAAGTGGCTTACCTACTGGGTTGTCTACGCTTGCTTCTCTATAGTGGAATACTTTTCGGACTTTATTGTCGGATGGTTCCCGCTTTACTGGTTGATCAAGGTTAGTATTCCCTATAGAAACACGTTTATCGTTGAGTTGAAACAGTGACCACTGTGAAGTACTTGATCTTATTGAACTAGTAAATGTCTATACATTTTTTTATATCACATGCTTAACTTTCTGTTTGTTTAATGAATGATTAATGAAAAAGTATATTTATGTTACTGTAGTCTATAATGTTAGAAGTATAAGCCGTGTAAAGACTAGGCTATGTTCATTCCGATTCTTATATCAATAAACTTCTTTTTTTTCATATAAATGCATATATTGGTTCCAATTTACAGTATAGATATAGAATATACATTTCTTATCTAAGATAAACTAATTCATGATAAGCAATGATAAGTGCAAAAGGATTCATTTTTGCTTTCATGTGGTGGCTTCATTTCTAATGTCCTTTTAATAAAAATTATAATAGTGGCCTCTTTAGAAGATTGAGAAGAATTAAATATAAATCTTACTTGAGCCAATCTGTTTTACCATTACATCAATCTTTTTTTTTATTTATTTTATTTATTACAAAAATACATCATCCTTACTGACTATGCAAATATGATGATGTTGATTAATTAATTTTTATTATGTAACTAACTAAACTGTGCATGTTTATATTAATGTACATTCATACTCCAGTTAATATCATGCATAAAGTAATATGAAATTCTAGTATTATGTAACTTAATATGTCACACTTCAGTTCTTACAGATTTGTTTGATACTTAATTTTGTGGTAGTTTTGGTTAACTTATTTATCAAGAAAACAACAGCCACTTCTTAGTAAGAACCTAACCTTACTTGAACACTTAAAATATGAAAAAGAAATTATTGTTTGTATTCGAATGTACATGTGACATGTTTCTGAAATGGTTACAAGATCTCACTTCAAATCAGAATTATAACTATGAGGATGTTGTAAGCCTTAAATGAATTTTTACTTTCTAAGATCAATTAAGATAAACTATCTAACTACTGATAGGACATGGAGAATTATTCTTATCATTGTATCTTACTAACAGATTACAATTAAATTGAAAGAAAGTTTACTTAAGTACACTTTGTAAGAAAAAATTGAACTTCAACATACTTAAACACCTACTTGGCCGTTATCTACATAATCATATTATGATTTACTTATTGGTTTATAGAGAATTAAAGGCAAAGTTGCATTTATATTTCTTATTTGTTATCAAATAAAGCAAGATTAAAATATTACAGTAATATTACTATTTAAACTTTTATTATTACTATTTAACTTTGCTATACAAAATAGGTTATATCATAATGATGTATTGTTTCCAAAATGAGAGGTCACTAATGACTCATTAAGATAATGGTTTATTTTTAAAAGTGATATGTTATCATTAACATAATGTGAAAGTGGTCGCCCCGACCTTGCTTTTGACCTTTGTAGTTGTTGTAGTGTACTCAAGTAATATTTGTACATGTATGTAATAAAAAACAACTGCATTATGTGGATTATATTATGCAAATTAATTAAATTTTGTCAAAGGGAAAATATTAGTTAAGATATTTGACAGTGACCATGAAACAAAAAATCTATCAGTACAAGTAGCTATTTATTTGACATGTTATTTATAAGAAGTTTAGCTATTTCTTAGAATTTTATCTATAATTTATAAAGCAAACTTCATTATGAAGGCGGTTATGAATTTAACATGTAATTTTTTTTGTGTTGAATTGTGCAATAGATAAATAGTAAAATAGCAACAGTTTGTTACATCTGGGGTTTTGAAGGGGAATCTGTTTTCCTATACCTTAAAAGCAAAGTTAAGAATGTTGCATTATCTTTATATGAATTGCATTTCGTAACAATACTTATTATTACAAAACGTCTATGCTTGATTGTTACTTTAAAACTGTTTTTATAATCAATTAGCAGACTCGGCCAAGCGTTGCTGTCGCTAAGGTTTTTGTTATATTACATAGTAATAACTATTCAAGGGAAACGGCAGGAGAACTTATGTGAAAGGTAGATAGCTTCTGTGAAACGTTGGTACTTTTAACATAGAGCCATCTGTTAGAATTGTATCAAATAATAAACAAATATTTGCAACAAAATAATATTGCGAAGTAAGCTATCCTATCTTTTAAGTTAGATCAAACTGCATGCGGTGGTAAAATTTGATTGATATCGGTTCGGTAGTTTAGGAGTCCATCGCGAACAAACTACGTGACACGTGATTTATATATAATCAATAAGATAGGCCACCTCGCTAGATGACATGGTTGTCAAGCTAAAGTCTAGGAACTATTTGAAAATTAACGAACTCAATTTTTTTATCTGTTTTAATCTTGAACTTATTCAATTACAGTGTATCTTCATAATCTGGTGCTACCTCCCAACAGACTACAACGGCTCATTGATAATCTACAACCGCATCATTCGCCCTTACTACCACAAGCACCACGCCAGAATTGATGATCTGGCTGCGTCAGGTAAAAATAAATTAATGGTAGGACAGTAACACAGTGTGAAGTTAGGAAAAGGACTAATTGACCCCTGAATGCTAATCATTTTAAGGGTTGATAATACATGGAGATATCTAATTATTTATGAATTAATAGTATAGAAGAAATAAATGCTACTGCTTCATGTTCATTAATTTGTCACATTGGATATTTTTTGGTCTTAGTACTAAGTTAGAAAACTTTTAGCAATCAATTAAGCAGAGAGATTTTAAAGCGCATTTACAGTGTCAGTGAGATAGCATGAGTTGGTTAAAAATGTATAAATTAATTAATAAACCTATAAAATGGACACGATAAATATTAATGTAAATGTGATTTACGAGACTAATTAAGAGGCACTCGTTAAGTGATTATGTATGATGATATAGAACAAGCCTAGAAAATGAACTAGACGCAAAAACATTTTTATTCTTATATTGATTTCTTTTGAACGCTTTTTCTACGGGTTTTGTCCGCTTTTTAGTTTCAATGCATATTTTTACTATTATTTACTCTGGATTATGTTGTATTGTAAATAAAACTTGAATTATTCACCAAATAAATTACTTGTACAGAATAATCCTTTGAGAATGTTCAGACACACATAACAACGTTTGTTTTTATGTAAAAAAATCACTTAATAAGTTTAGACAGTGGGTTTTCGAAACGTGCTTATTTTTGAATTTACGGGTTAAACTTATTTAAAAATAAGAATAAATTGATACCTAGTTTCAAAAATCTTAAAAAATTCTATAAAGTAAATAAAACAGCCGATCTACTGTTGAATGTATTCTTTTTTAGATCCTTTACATCAGCTTTTTAAGGAAGTTAATAAGGATATTAATAAAACCGTTAAGTCGATTAACAAAACACTGAAGAATACATTTCAGCATAAAGATGAGTAACAGGTAAAATGCCTGGGGCTTAAAAATCAGAGCATGCGGCTTTTTCCTATAGTCTGTCCTACCCAAAACCTTGCTTTTACATTTACATGTTTAGTAATCAAAGGAATGCTTTAATCCTGCTAAAGGAGTCGAGATACTATTAATGTAGAAACATATACTCCATAATTTTAATAACAATACATGTTTTTTTGGGTGTTATACTAGTTATAAAACAAAGTCGCGTAAACACAGTTTAGCAAACATTCTGAATCCAAATAATTATTTCTGCATTCGTAGTTTCGATGCTTAGAATTTTTGAAAATATATATGTAATGGGTTGCGGGCTCACATCGTTTTTCATAAAAAATAATTAATCCAATTGCACATGCTTACATCATCGAAACAGTTTTATAGAATTAGTACTTTAATTATAGGAGTGTTAATTGTTGCACTGTGCACCTAGTAAACTTGTTCTTTAACATCAATCAGTCTAATGAAGTATTCTAAAGTGAAAAATAGGATAAAATATAAGTATTGTTCAAGTACTTAAGATACGAATTAGAGTACGTGTTATGGCGGCGAAGATTTGTATACATTCAATATATTTTCATTCTTATAAGATCCCGTGAATATCCAAGAGTTGGTGCAAGGTGCAAATAGGAAGATAAATACGTCTATGAAAAAATTGGGCTAGAATCATGTTATATAATCGTGTATGTTTGATTTTTTTATTTGTATTAGTTTTTTCATTGTTATAAATAATGGGACCTTCAAAAATTGTTGTAGGTTTGAAACTTCTCAATAAATCTGTAGTATTCTTTAGACAATTTTTGTGGCGGTCTTGTAATGTATTAAATAATACATTACAAGTCCTCCACAAAAATTATATTGGATAAAATATTTATTTTCTTTATCTTTATATTTCACCATTTATTGCACATTTTATCAGTTAATAGTATTTTTGTGATTTCATAGAGCAAAGAATCAGCTTAATTAAATGAAAGAAATAAAAGTATATACTTTTACTTTGAGTAATTGCTACGTGTAAATTTTTACGTAACTCGCGCATTCACATTATGTGGAGTAAAGTTAAAGTTTAAGATTTAATCTAAGTATATCAGCACTGAACATGTTACAGTTAAACAATTAATGCTAATTCTTTGGTCATTTGAGACATATAATTATTTACCTTTCATATTAAACCTGAACCCTTATTTTAGGTAAACAAGAATAGAGCTGTACAGCACTGAAGTAAGTAAAAACCAATGAACTGGCAGCTTTCAGTGTGTGCTTAAGTAAAAAGCTTTAAAAACGACTTGTTTATCTATGTAAATGTCAAATCTTACAGTACGTCCTTTACAGCCAAATGAATGCCGTAAATAAAAATTGCAAATCACTTTTAAATTTACCGACATTCCTAACAACCTTTTTGCTACCATTATCTCAATTTATTTATGGCACTATTGAGCATATGTCAAAGCTTCTTGATTTATTTTTGCTATGTTTCACTTGCTTATTAACCTTTAAATTTTCTGTTAATAAAGTAGCGACTATATATTTAGACTCATCATAGTAGATTAAATGCCTGTCTGTTAACGTAGCTTGATTGTAACTTAACATAATATTATTTTAGATTATGACAACCTCTACCAATTTTAACTAAGTTGATCTAACAAACTGTTGAGTCATTCAAGGATTTCATGTTTCAATTTACTTAATTAAATAAATCTTTCCAACGAACCCTAGTCATTCCATTTTTAATATTACACTAGTTTTCACTGAGCAACAAGTTAGAAATTTCAAATTACTATCGTTTCAAATGCTTTATATCGTTTTTCAAAGTTGTTAGGCACTCTTGGCACAAACGTTGCTTAAAAATTCGTTCAAATATTTGAGGAAATTATGAAAATGGTGTGCTAAGAGTGTAGTAATAGTATAATGGAGTGACAGTAACTTGCACAAACTATTGGACAATTTTCGTGAATTTTTACAACGCGTTCATACGCGCTGTCTTACAATAAGTGGTAACAATTACTGTGGATTAACCATTTATTTAAAAAAATCAATACTCTAATCACGCCAACCTACTATACACATAAATATATATTTAAATACTGTTCTCTTTTAATAAGTTTTGGTTTATTTCAGCTTCACGCCTAGTTACAGACGCTGTAAGGAAGAGCAACTAGGATTAATTAACGGCTATTGAAGGAAAAGTACAAAACATCAAATACAGCACTATTACGCTTTCATATTTAATCATAACGTTTTTTCAATACACTAAATTTATTGAAAATAATATATTTTTCACAATGGTACCATTTCTGAAGTAATTACTGTTATTATAGAACATAGTTTGGTTTATTTTTAAACCACTACAACTACTGTCTTTTGATAAATGTAATCAAATGGGTCCGATTAATAAATAACCCTGATATAAGGCGTTTAAACAAATGTTCTGTGCAACAAGTACGCTGTCACAACGGTATTGGGTAGATATAATGATCTAAAATCATCATGGTGTATGTTTTGTATTAACTCGAAAGTTTTTAGTTTTAATTTTTCTTAGTAAATTCTTTGTTACTTTAAATCTTAGGAACGTAAGTGGCTTTCTTTTTCTCCTTATGTATTTAAGGCAATGAATTTCCCTTTTTTTTGTACTCATATCTTGACGATTTTTGTCTTTTTTTAACTTTTGTATCATAAAAAATTATTGTTACACCTAAAGTTGGTCTAGGAATGTTTTTGTTATTAAATTTCTATAAGACCTTGTCATTTATTTGCGGTTTTCGCACAAGCTTTTGTGTTGCCACTTAGAGAATTTAAGCGTGATGGTAGTGCCTGAATTTATAACAGGTTGGTTGATGCTTGAAATGTAAATTCTGTTTTGTGCCTTGTTACTGGCTGTCTGATTTTTCATTAAGAATTATATTAAGAATGCCAATTCACTTAAATAAAGAAGTTCATTGATCTGCTTGTTTCTTTCTGTGTTACCTTATTTTTTCTTAGTAAGACAAGTCCCAGCAAAATATGGTCTAAATATTTTATAGTTCTAGTTCTCTGCAGTATTTATTGAAACAAAATTGACAGTTAGTTTTCTTATTAATTTTAAGTTTCCATAGAAAGGCCAGAATGTCATTATTATCCAAGACTGAACATAACCACTTTAAAAAAAATACAAGTTACTAAATTTATTTATCATAATTGCTACATTTTACTAATATCTTAAATTATGCAGTACTCTTGGCTGCTTCTTTTTCACTCGTTAGTCTGTCTTGTTCCGCTTGTCTGTTTCTCCATGCTGTCATATATGATTTTGGATGAATTGGGAAAAACCCAGCTAGACCTGTGAAAACCAATAAAAATATTAATCTAAAGTATGAAAAAGGCATTTATGTTTCTTTCTGGATAAATGACAAAAAACCTGAACATGTACTTCAAGAAATTAATATATAATTATTGTATATTTCATTACAGTATTTTTATGACGTAAGTGCTGTACTTTAATACAAATTCTAAAAGAGTATTTAAGTTATAAAGAAAATAACACAGGGAAGAAATGAAAAAATTTAATGCCATGTAAGGACTTAAAAATTACCCAACAACTCGGCTACTGGAGATGTTACATGAGCTCCCTGTCCTAGCCAGAATTTTAGCCTTTCTAAATTCAAAGCAACCAATTTCTCATTATTTATATTTGGCATAGGATCATATGAACCCAACTGTTCAATTACTGGTTGGCTATTTAATCTTTTTCGCTGAAATGAAATTATTTTTATTTAATATTAGGAATGGTTAGATTTTACGAAAATTCATTATAGTTCTCAGTTGTTCTCTACTAAATTAACAAATTTATTTACCTACTTAGACGGCTAAAGAGGATATCAAATTAAAAAGAATTTATTACATTTGTAACTAAACAATGATTACCTGAGTAACTGATATATGAAAAAACGGTCTATTTGTACATCCTTGACGTATTAAGCGAATTGATTTTGCCGCTAATGCGTAATATTTACCAGTGCCACTGGCAGGAGGTAGAGGCATCTTAAATAGTTTTTGTTGTCAATTAAAAAAGTATTAAATGTAATTTACTAAAATCATAACACTAACAAGACATAACCTCAAAACACGAAGTGACAATAAACATTCAAATTAATGCTCCAGGTTGACAAGTGACAATGAGTTCGTTAAAAATACTGAATACAGAATTGAATATAAGACTAAAGAAATTATACTATACATTTCATTATTGAACTATATAATAATTATTTTTTTTTTACAAATTTAGTATCCAGATTGTAATATCGAAGTCTAATAACGTAACGACTGACGGTGTCGTCCACATTCAACATCAAGATGGTTGTTTTCGCACGACTATAATTCCATTGACTAATTTTCCATTCATTTGAGTCCAGTCTACGTCATATGTTTGGCATAGGCAATGGAATTTAGATTCTTATACTGTATAAGAAAAAGTTGGGGATAATGTCGTCTATAGTTGAAATTATAAATTTTCTGACATTGGTACTCTATCTAATTCCTGTCGACGACGGAAACGAAGAAGAATTTTCTATTATCGGCAAAAAAGTAGAATATTTAAAGCGTTGTCTATTTTACGTCTATCCATTTTCATTGCTTTAAAATTGATTAATTCAACCTCATAAAAGGGCGATATTTCTCAATATTCATAACAATCGAAGCAGCTGGTGGTTTATGACCCATTAAGATTGTCGAGTTCTCTTGTGTCGAAATACCTTGTTCCTTTAAGTCTCTAGAACTCCTACTACAATTTACCAGTCTTAATTGTTACGAACCATTTTTAATTCATTTTTCAATATATTATATTCAATCTAACAATTGTAGCAATAACAAATAGTATTTTGAACAAGCCTAGGGGCCTCCGAGTGTATTTTTGTGTTAAGGCTATTTGCTATTAATTATAAGAAAGGACAATTACTCCTTACGTGAAATCCTCTTATAAGTACTCCTTACGTAAATACGCGGTGCTGGTAATTTTAATACATATTACATACGGTTTTTGTGTACGTAACATTATTAAAAAAGACCATTATTAAGTTTTATAACTGCTAAGAAATAAGGATATCGTCTAACCTACTATCAAGTTCTTCAGAGTACTACCAGCAACATACCGATGACCTTATGGCAAACAGAGACAGACATACACATCTTGTAGTGTTTGAGAAAGATAGAAAATTTAAGTGGGTCACCAAGCGGAGAAATAGGGAAGTTTATTTTAAAGCGCTATGACGCTGCGTGAGTCATTTTGAAAATGGGAATCTGAAAACTGTTCTAATAATAGAATGAGTGACATATTTTAAATTGAAGGATTTTGAATTAAATGCCCAACTTGTTTTGGCAGAGCCTTTTTGTTTTTAAGTTGTTGTCGTTCTTTATAAATATGTATTTGGTATTTGTAAGGGTGAATATCATGAATACCCATACATTCAGATTATTATTTTGAAATGTCGGTGGGTATGTATCTTTACACGTTCATAATCTTCCGGATAGCGGTGGAAAATGAAAAATAAATTAAAATAAAATGTTTACTATGTTTTGGAGCTTAATGAGTTCAGTAGTTCAAGTATAAAAATCTTAAAGATTTGATTACACTTAATTAAATAAATCTAATTAAGATTTTATGAGATTCATAATTTAAAGGAATTTCAAGTTTATTGTAAACAATCCCAAAACTACCTTAACCACTTAGAAGCATAAATTATCATACATCAATACGCATCTCGTACAAGTCCAATTATAGATTAAAATCGTGAAGCGCTGACAGCGCTACATTGTCCACGCATGCGCTATCCACAACGATCGATCCCCCGGGCTCGTAACACAGTGATCGCGCGCCCGTCGCCGAGTCCAGAGCACAATGCGTTCGAATTGAGGCGGGAAACACGTCAAACTGTATCTCCGCGAGTACGCCGGCGAAGAGGAGCGGCCGCCGTGCCGAGACGAATGGCGTCGGCAGGAGTGGTCGCGCGGCCGCCTTCCCCAGGTGGACCGCAGTCCCAGCCGCCGCAGTCCCTACCTCCAGCGCGATGACGAACCCTCCCCGGCGCCGGACGAGCGCGGCCGGTCCGCCTCGGCCGGCGCCCACCATCGAGCCAGACCCAGGCCCCTCCGCTACCAGTCCCTAGAACGAGATTACGACCGCTCCTACGCCCCGCCACCGCCCCCTGAAGATGACTACTATCGCCGAGAACCGCCACCGCTCTTCCTCGGCGAACTACAATCCCAAAACTCCGACCTACAGCGCGAACTTGGCAACTTGAAGAAGGAACTTGAACTGACAAACCAAAAATTAGGATCCAGTATGCATAGTATAAAGACGTTCTGGAGTCCGGAACTGAAAAAGGAACGAGCGCTGCGGAAAGAGGAAAGTGCGAAATACAGCCTTATTAACGATCAGCTCAAATTGCTCAATCAGGAGAATCAGGTCAGTGGCTTGCATTGATTAAAACCGTTTGATAGTTGTATAATGCAATTCGGGGGAGTTTTCAAAGAACTTGGTAATAAACGATATTACAATGCATAGTATTTGAAGGAAGTTACGCCTGGCATTCGGCGTCGGGCGAGGTACGCATGCTTAAGAACTCCTTCCATTGATGTCACTCTGATAGGTCAATGGGAGTACCTCTCGAGGCGGCCCAATTATATTTTAACTGTAAAACCCAGTAGCACTGCCAAAATACAACCTAAAATTATTTATTTGAAGTTAATAATGATAATGTCAAGTTTCATATTTGAATATAAATATAATACAGATAATCTAAATGACATGGAGTTATTATAAAATCTATGGACATGCTGTCAGGAAGTATTCATTCATTTATTTCTTTAATTAATAAATGTGAACGATGACACCAGCAAGAACGTTTCAAAATCAGCAAACTATTTAATTTGCATTTGCCCTCTAGCATCGAGAGTGTCCATGGGCGGTGGTACCACTTAACATCAGGTGAGCCTCCTGCCCGTTTGCTCCCTGTTCTATTATAAAAAAAATTGAAGCACAGTATGGTTACTGTACTTCAAATCGCACTTAAGTACCACAAAGTCAGCGTTTTATTTTACATATTAAGCTAATCAAGCAAATTTAAATATTAAGTTGAAATGTTTTAATAATGCGCTGGAGTATTAATTAAACATTATCGCTACGCCGCATTAAAGTCGGCGCTACGAGATACTTGCTACGCGTCGTAGAGCAATGTAGGTAACTACAATTTATTAGCCCTCAGAGGTTATTTATGTAAAAAGAAAAACCTTTAATTTTTTCTGATTTACGAAAATATATACTATTATTATCGGATTAAAATGTCACGGGTAAATAATGGTGTTGATTATGGTTGATAATTTAATTAGTAAAAGCGTTTTAATCCGATATATAATAATTCTTTCTTGAACACCATCAACGTTATAGTCGTGAAGTTATGTAAGTCCCCTAGTTAACATGGATTTTTTAGTTTGATTTCCGGCAAAAACAAAAATTGCTTCGGTTTGTCTTACTGGCCTGTACAGAATAATAAGTCATTAAAAATTTTCTGCCCTTTACCTCACTACCCAGTGTCCCACCAGGGGTCTTTCAGTTTATATGAGGTCATCATGCTAACACGTACCTACTTGCTAACACAATAGCACTGCCCTAAATTTGACGCACGTCCAAGATACACTGTAGCTGGTCTAACATTTAATATAAACTTTATGATACCTGCTACTTACTCATGTCTTGATTTTTCCTGCCATTCGTTTCTATATAATCAAACGTTTTCATTAATATTACTGTCACTTACTGCAGTTAATAGATAATAAATACAGAAAATGTTACCAGTAGACTGGTACCGGCTGCTTTATTTCGTAACCGTGCGATGCCTGAGCGGATCGCAAGTTACGAATAAACTAGGTTCAACGACCTCCACTTAAGACTCGTTCAATAACAGTTTCAGTACGTTATTGAAAGAAAAACATTAATTACGAACTCCGGTACACGCTCACTGAATTTTTAGGAAATTGCACGGCGCAACGATGCCTAATGGCAGCTGCCATACTGGCAACACCGAATAAATAAGTTTCAATATTATAGTCTCATATGAGTGGTGATCTACATACCACGTTACAAATTATGGTATCGTTAAGGATGGACACAGAAATGTGTCCTAGTAGCTATATATTCAATAAAAAAAAATCTATCTTAGATTTTCAATTAATAGATTATTTGAAAAGATGGCATTGTTTTATGCTTAATATCATAATTTCAGGATGTAGCATAATAAGCGATAATACTGTAAAAGGCTGACTTATAACTCTGTACTTATCAAGAAATAAATAATAGGCCCGGATTTGGCAACAATTTTTGCGTCGCCATCCGGAAAATAGGCCGACACCACAAAGTGCTTACAGCGTCATAAATAGGCCATTATTCATAACATGGATAATTTATTTTATGATCCCGGTTTATTGATTTACGCAAATGTAATTAACAGCATTTTCTTTGAGTATTTTCGAAATTAACCCAATCATTGTCTGGAATTCAAACTTTACTTATAAATTAAGTAAAACCTCATTTTTGTAAAGTAATCTTAATAAGTGTAACAGGTGTAATAATAATAATAATAATAAAGGTGTACTGAACTCAAAACAAATATGTATATTTTTAATGATAAATAGTTTATAAAAATTCCTTTACGTTTCAATTATGTTTGCTTTTTTCCAACTACACAATTATCTTCACTTATGAAATCAACAAACAACAAAAATTTATTAAAACTAATATTTATTGTCCTTTCATCCTTTAATACAATAAAACAGATTTTTGGTGACGGCGATGTAATAATAAAAATTACATCATCAAACACATTTGGTTACGGCTTAAATTTGTTTAATGTTAATTATAAGTATATCTTTTCCGCTGACAATATATTTATTTCCAACATACAAACATACTATTTACATAATTCTTAAGCTACATATAGTAATAAAAATAATCATTAATAATTTATAAATCGAAAAATAAAACCTATTTAATAAGTTTCGTTTTTCTGGTAGCGTACCTTTAATTTTGTCAGCATGTTTTCGCAGTTTTGCGATATTTATTCGTTTTTTGAGGAAAGCACTTCACACTCCCATAACTCTTAAAGAGTTCAATTAGTAGTAGTAAGAGGAGTAGTAGGTAGTAAGAGGTAATTTTCTACACAAATATGTCTATTTTTATAACAGATATAATTGTTTAAGTGTATTATAATATTGAAATCTTCGTGCAGTTAAATGAGTAAATGAAAGGTTAAAATAATATTAATATTACTCTCCTTCCTCGTGATCGAAGATTGACTGTTAACAATAAGAATCGTTGGCAATCTCGCTCTAGTTGGAGAAGTTTCTTAGTGAACGTGATTTCCGTTAATTCTGTTAAAAGTCGTAACTACTTCATTTTTCTTAGTACGTCTTTTAATTTTGTTATTAAATTGTAGATTTTTTCCAACATAGTGATGTAAACGAATACGTGCTATATTAAACTTACCAATGTATTAGACAAAAAATTTCGTGTGTATGTTCGTCACAGTTTTAATAGCCCCATCCAAGCCATTTTCATGCTATACGTGCTGTGACATAACACAGCATATCTAGGATGTCTTCCTGTTTTAGAGAGAAATAATTGATATAAAGATATAAACAAAAATTATGGCCTTATTTCTCATATTATACATACATTTCAATAGCTATTCTAATCTTAAGCGAATAAAACTATATAGGTATATGTATTCAAATCATTATTTGATCCAGTTTAATCAATATCAGTTGAGATACTAAACTAATAATTACACTTTTGAAGTCTGTTTCGCAACTAAGGAAGTTTTTTGGCTGGGCCTAGATCCTTCTGGCGCGAGTCCAAAGGATAGATTAATGTAGGCATAGTCGCCATAAGTCTAGACTTTAACCTACATTTTTAACATGGGATGTACTGCTTACACGTTGTAGCAGCATCAATAAACTGATCTCCACGATATCGCGAACCTGAAGTGGGAACGATTGAGACACAACTTACACACAAATATCAGTCTAGAATCTCATACGCATAAACGCAAGATGCTCGCTCGCTTGCTTTACGAATATAGAGTTTTGCCTCTGTGCAACATTTCTTCCAAACATGTATAGTAGGCTATAGCTAGTGCAAACACAATTAAACCTTAAATATAAAGCTTTGTAGGAGAGTAAGACTTAAGCACAACAATTGACTTAATGAATATTCAATCCAATTTGATTATAAAAACGATTATATCATTAAACATTTCTTAAGTTAACATAACGCGTTTTAATCACCACAAACGAAGCCGCAGGTCTGGCCGTGAGAAAATTGCAGCATAGCACTTTCGTTATACTGCATCAATTAATATGTATTAAAGTACAATGCATAGCATCTAAGAGCTTAATTAATTCACACATAAACCGTTCTTAAGAGCTTGGAGATGCTTTCTCCCAACAAAAGCTATTAACATGTAATAACACTTAATTTTATACACCCGATTTGGATCTTAATTAGTCTATTTATTTAATTATTACAAAAATACATACATTATCACTATCTTACAGACTATGCCAATACGATAATGTCGAGAATCATTTAATAAAATAGAATAAAGTGCATATATAATATTAAACACATAATATACACAATATCGCTACTATGTGCGTAATATGTCGATAGTAGTAGATAGAATCTATTGATCATGTATGAAGGTTTTAAAGGCGACTGTGAGTCTAGTTTGTATCATTTTACAATGATTGCCAACGTTATGGCTAAATAAATAATCACTCTCACGAAATATATACATTAAAAAATGTATCTTCATAGATTATAAACACGATAAAACATTCTAAAACAATTTTAACATCGATGAGACAATACACAATTCTATTTCATAACACAGTAACTCGTCAAACCATGTTTTCGCGTGGGAGGTAAAAAAGATTGAAATAAAAGACATAATCGGATTGATTTCACTTTGAATCAGTATTACACACTTTACAGTGTGACGTGCGAGCGTTAACCTCGATCAATGATAATCTGCTATTGATGATGTCATAGCTTAATACTTTATAGAGTACCCGAAATAATAACGATTATTGCCACGTGTTAACCGTGCTGCTAATTCTTAAAAAAGCAATTAATTTTTTTTACTGTTATATCCTATCAAATAAAACTATATTAAGCCTAGAACACACATGACAAGTATATAAATCTTTATATCTATAATCATTTTGAAATAATGAGAGCAAACGTTTTGTGTAGTTCTTAATTATACTGAATTTTAAAAGACATGAGATACGCCCAGTTTTCAGTCAAAGCTCTTTTCCGATA
This sequence comes from Pieris rapae, assembly GCF_905147795.1. Taxonomy (NCBI): domain Eukaryota; kingdom Metazoa; phylum Arthropoda; class Insecta; order Lepidoptera; family Pieridae; genus Pieris; species Pieris rapae. The sequence goes on along the minus strand of NC_059515.1, from coordinate 4,650,659 downwards.
AATGTGACAAGATATTAAAAAGATTTTTTTTATACACTATCGCCTTATATGGCTATTTACATAACTAATTGATGATTGACAATTCCCGTGAATTTATAAAAAAAAGATATAAATATAAACTCAATAAATTATTATATAGTCATGAAGCCTTTTATTTCTACTAAGCAATATATGAAAATAACACCCCACAGAATTTAGGCAAATATTCGTTATCTGCCTGCTCGTTTTCTTTTTTTGGCAATGCTAAAATAACGTCAAATGTTACGATATTACTTGAATATCTTCTAGAATACAAATGTGTCTTATTTCAGCGTTCCTCTGCACTGCGCTATATACTTCTAGTGATTTATCCTGCGACGTCGTCTGTGAATAATCATTATATAAATAATGACGTAAATTATCTTTTCGATTTTACGAAAACCACCTATTTTATGATTGCTGTGCTCTGTGAACAATTCAAATATTAATGCAAGATATCAACAATCCTTTCAAACATGAATTTCGATGCGTATTACGTAACTTCAGGCAGGAAAACTATCATCTCATTTGCCCTTCAAATTAATCTTACAATACAATAAAAGGCTTAATAGATTTTACACGCAATATACTATCAAGCCCAGATTACTTTAGTATACAAATATAAAACAACACTGTGACAATATAATATCAATAATTCCTACGTGTAACTTGTTGTCATGCATTTGAGTCATTTTGATACCTTTCTGATCTTTCTTTTAGAAATTGCTTTCCAAATGAACGGCGGATATTTTTTTGTTATATGGCGATATAACAAAAAATGGCACTTGAATTGTGTTGCTATTTTTTTTAATTACTGTCAATTTGCACTGACACAAACGCCAGATTACGCTTACACATTATTGCTTGTGTGAGCTATCTACTGTTATATATTTAATAACGGACATATTGAATCCGGTGAAAATGTAAAAAGGATATTTTATAACAAAATATTTACAGTTAAATCTATATATATAAAAGAAAGTCGTGTTAGTTACACCACTTATAACTCAAGAACGGCAGAACAGATTTGGGTGAAAATTGGTATGGAGGTAGCTTAGAGCCAGGAGACGGACATAAGATACTTTTTATCCCATTCGACAGCATTCCCGTGTGACTTGACATGAAACGTCAGTCACTATAATTTACGCTACGATAATGATAGGAAAATTCAAGTCTTTCATTTGCCATGACCATCAACAAATCACAAGGCCAATCCTTAAAAGTTTGTGGTTTAAATCTAGAACATTCATGTTTTTCCCATGGTCAATTAATTATACGTGGCATGTTCACGGGTCGGAAGACCATCTGCGTTGTTTGTTTTTGCGCCTGATAATAAAACAAAAAATGTCGTGTATCACAAGGTACTTAAGTGAAGAGCAACCTATCTACTAAAATAGAGAAATAATAATAGATGATTAATGTAGGTATTTAATTTTTTTGTATTTTTTTCAATAAAAAAACTGCTTATTTATTGCCATTAAGGCGGAATAAAATTTGCCGGGTCAGCTAGTTTAAAATAAATTAAAGCTACGGTTTTAAAACGAAACAGCTTACTAGGATTATATTTTTAAACATAACAAACTTTGAATATGGTATAAAACATTGAAAGTCGCTTATTAACTATAAACATAAGTCATATTGCGTGTTAATATGCTAAATAACAAAACTATGTAGAAAAGAAAAGCTCCGAAAATTACATTTACGAACATAACATGTTTTTCTTATCTTAATGTCGAGCTGGTTTTTGTTTACTAAAAAGAAATAAATTAAAGTCTTATTATAGTTTTTTAGTTGTATGATATTCGTGACTTGGTCTCATATAATTGTTATTTTTATAAAGTCCTATAAATGTCCAAAATTAAAACGTAGTAACGAATAAAAATAGAATTCTCTGCTATTAACACTAAACTAATTTTAAAAAAAATACATAATCAAATATATTTATATATACTGACCAGACAGATGCCCTTTTATCACAAGTGAGCAAGGGAAATGAATCATTAAGCTTTCAGATGGAGCTGTTTTCAGTCTTTTGTTAATCGTCAGTTATGACTACAGTATTGCATTATAACCTATTTTATAAATAACAATTAATGTGAAATGTATAACAGTGTAATTTTTATTGCTGTAATTGGATGACATTAAATAAATCATTTATTACGTCCGTCTTGAAAGACCGCAACTTCTTTTTCATATGAGTGTCCATGGGCGGCGGTATCACTTAACATCAGGTGAGCCTCCTGCCCGTTTCCTACCTGTTCTATAAAATATATATATATTTGAGGAAGCTGTATGGTCACAATAATACCAATGTCTTGAGTATATAATATCTATAGCAAACTACATCGAAAGCAATTTTTGGCAGAGATTATTACTTAACCTGTGGTTACCCATCACGACTGTCAGGTTTGGCGGGAAGCCAACTGGAGGCGTGTCAGGTATGGTAGCGTTCAGAAACCTGTTGACTTGATATATTGCCTGAATTGGTAATGAGCTGTTAAGTGAACTGCTAATGACTAACTCCTTCATTTCGTTAAAAAATTATAGAGATCTTATATAAAAATAAAAGTATTGTAAAATGACTTAGGGATTATACTTTAATTCCATTAGATTCGCATTAGACCCGCTTAAATTTAAGACTTAGTTTGTTTTTGACCATTTCATTGAAATATCGGTACTCTAGGCTACAATGTATACTTGTAATGATTCGAAATAAAATTTATTTTCTATATCCCTTTCCTCCTGTAGTTATTACGGTGAGTATTATGGCACATAATAATGTATGTAATAAAACGAAAGTACCAACACTAAAAATGCAGTAAAATTTATTCTCCGAAAAAAATTAAATTTTATTTTTAAAAAATTGGAGTAAATATCTCACATTTTTGGCATAGTTCCGTCCGATGATCGATTGAATATAAACTAAGTTCAACACGATAGCACTTAACCCAGATTGTTCTAAAACTATCTATCTATTTATAGCTTTTATTATGTTCTATGTAGGTGACTATATCAAACGATGGCATAGCCGAACAGTGCTCATATAGTGCTCTTGCTTTTTAAATTTAGACTACATAAAAGACATAGATTTTCATAAAATTTTGCAAAAAGAAGTCAAGTTTCTAAAATGAAAAAGACTTTTTTCTAAACAGTAATATGTTTGTGATTTTTGCCAGTGACCTTGTAATCGGCGAGAAAATTTTGAATAGCAAGTCAGCAGGAATCGCTTCCTCGTACAAAATGACTTATGTTATAAAATTACTATGATATCAGACAGACAGATATAACATTTATTATAAACAAAATACACACACAAAATAACAATAATCCATCCCATCTCAAAACCAATATATGATTTAGAAAAATCGCTTTAAATTTACATGTTTCGTATAAAAATCACAACCTGTTCCATATCTATGGATTATGTAGACATAATTGGGGCTATTATTAGTTTGTTTATATCTTACAGCTGACTCAAACCGTCGTTTTTTGTTTCATGATGTAATAGCTATTTCTGGAGTACAAGATGTTTTACGTACCATGAAGTGGTTACTGATATTGATATAATGATACATTACTATTAATATAAAAAGAAGTGCTCACTCATTTTAATATGGGAAGAAAACTCTTAGGAAAAAAAATTTCTTCAAGAAAGATTTTGTCGTGCATTATGAGATGTGTCGCCTCTGTGACGTAAAGATTCATTCGCATCATAATTCAAAGATTAGGTAGGTAAGGTATGTCACGAAACAATAAATGTTTGGAATTGGTTTAAAAATAAAAATAATGCATTGTAAAATATGTTTTTTCCGCCTCAAACGTATTACATAAAAAAAGTTAAATGTAGGTATACATTAAATTATTTGTATTAAATTTTAAAACATAAATATTTCATTATTTAACTAAACAATTCTTCAGTAAAATATTTTTTTTTTATTATCTTCTTCGCTCTTCACAGTTATATAAAAGTGAGTGTTAAAGGAAGCAATCAGATATATTGCACTGAGGCCTCGGGGAATATCTATTTATCCCGAACTTGTGAACAGTAAACACTGACATCGGAGTAATTACTGTATGTACTGTTTACTTAGTTGTACGTGATTGAATACAGGGACGTAACCTATGTATATAGGTATATGTATTTGTAAAGAATATTAAGGTATATTGATTTTTAGTTAGCGATTATCTACTCTGACATCGTGTACGTGGGTAACACTGAAAATATTTTAAACTGTCCAGTTAGAAACAAAAAAATTGCTTGTTAAAACTTTTTTTGAATTTCAATTTTAGAACTCTTTGGTAACATAATGACAATTAATGCAATATACTAATATTACTAACTACAAATATTTGTGAGCCTGTCTAGTCCCAGGCCTTTTTATCAACTTAATGATCGTTAACTGTATAGTAACCCTTTTTGTCACACCTTTTTGAAATACATTTCTTAAGCTCCACTAATAAAAAGGCATTCTTTAACGTGTTGCTAAATGTTTCGTAACATTCTCCTTGCCAGTAATACTTAGGAACAAGCAGACCACGATTTCTGCAAGCGGATTTAAAATGGTCCGATATCTATTGTATACACATACTCGTTAGTCACAAATAAAATTTAATGTAATTCTAAAGTACTCCAAAGTGTCCATATTTTTTTTATTTGATTAGAAAAGAATTTATATAAAAATCCAGACATCATAAATCACATGCATCGCATTTTATTAAATAATGTATTAAAACCTTGATCAAAGTTCCAAATTGGATGTAAATTGAAAATATTTTACCATAAATTGTTCGTCATATTTTTGTTTAATAAAAATTCACATCGTTCAGAAACTTCAATCTTTATACGTAAGTAGTTACTCGCCTGTGAAAAGGTACAACAGAAAATTTAATACCGCGAGAAAATAACGTATAATTTGTGATGTGAACTATTTTGTAAAGTTATATAAATATAATTTTAATTTTGCAAAATAGCTTTATCTAGCTAACAAATTTTATTCATCACAGTAATACTATGCATCGTTTATTCCTATGTACGAATAGAACATTGGTATTAATTATAAATTCAGATATAGGAAACCCGAGGCAGACGCCATATGATTTCTTTAACATATTAATTTGTATGTGCATATGTATCTGTATACATAGTACACTTGTTAATACAATTAAATTATAATAAAATTGCAAGAAAACTTTTAAAAATAAACAATATCGCAACCCAATCACCGCCGATCGACATTTACGAGACATAAAGTATTTAATGTTGCCATTAAAATACTGCGATCGAAAATGGCAACACCAATTGGGTGTATAAAGTGTCACAGTTAAGGATGTAAGAAACGTTAAGTAAGTTTCCTGATCCGTATTCTGCTGGTTTGTTCCTAAGCTATTATTATTTATAGCAAAAAGGGGATCTGTTTAGCCACTCCCTGTCATTTCAAATTGAGCATCGAATCTAAAATAATATATTTTAATTATCTTCCAAGGAACTGGAATCGGCTTTATTTAATTGAATTTTTAAATCTAGCAACACAGCTGTCAACTGCACAGATCGTTACCCATAAGCACATTAAAAAATGGGTACGATATTGAATGGTTGCGTAACCGGTTGTACTATTTTCGGGCGATCAATGGCGCGCGGCACTAGCGCCATCTGAATAGAGGCTAGGACAGTTCTATTTATGTTGTCTGTGGAAATGGGAACCTCAATTAAACTAGCCATTAAGGCTGTTACTTTGTCTGGTACAGACCGGGGGTTTTAATTATAATACAAAGCCAATTTTGTTATGTACACACAGTTATAAACGAAATATATATTGATGCAGTTATTGCTCAATTAATGGTCTGTTAGTTTGTACAAAATCATTGTATTAAACTGAACACTTTAGGAGTTGAATTAATTAGGATCAGAAAATTTCATCTAATTAAAATATGAAGTTTCATCAAAATTTCTCAAGGTATTTTAGCGGATATCAACGTGTCAAGTAACTACAGTTATCTCAGGTTTTTGTCAAGGATGAAAACGGGACGTCCCAGTTAAAATTAAGGCAATGTTGAGGGTCTCGTCAAACTAAGAGCGAAACAGTGTCATACTATGTTTTCTTTCCCGGGTATTACTAATTAGTAATAATTGTGTACTTTGTATCCACATGAAACATACGATTGGATATTTTTATTTATATACCCTGATCTACATAAACTATACTTTATAAGATACTTATTTCCAATCCTAATCGTAATTACATATATAAATTACGTTTTTAGAGAATAAATACACTATAATATAAGTTATTGGTCGAAGCATATATTAAATTTTTAGAAATATTGTTTGTACAACTCGCTTCAGGAGTTGCGCATTAGCATTGAGTGGTGTGGCGGAAACCTAACTTTATCGGGGTCAGTAGCCTCCGCCATCTTGTTTTTAAGGGGCAATTCACTTCCTCTTAAAACAGCACAAACCGAGAATAAGGCTGGAATCCTTTTATTAAAGAGCGACTGAGCTTTGCCACTTTTAAGTTGTTGAAGAAACTTTGGAGCCAAGTGCTAGATTGTTGTTTTGTTTCTTTATATTCTTAGCCGCTTTATTATATTTCATTCGAAACAAAAAATGTTGTCTACTAAAAGTCACGTTAAATTGAAACATATATTCTTTTATAGTGAGTTTTTAATTCCGCACTTAAAACAGATCTTATGTACAGCACAAACATCGAATTTTGGGGAAAAAAAGTTTAAGAGGAGGTTTCAAAACATAAAACGCATCAAAAAATGTAATCTATGCCACAACAATTGTATCATAATTATTTATAAAAATTAGCTAAATATTCTTATGAAACGTATTGTCTAGTATATTTTTGTGTTTATAGTTACAGTCGATAAGTGTGATCAAACACGACATCGCGTTGATATAAGTAGGAAATCTGATATATAATACATATTTGATACGTCCTTGAACGTATCGACCTTTAAAATTAGGGTTGCCGTTGTGCGTAGGCCTGCGTAGCGCTTCGTAGCAATAGAAAGTTGATACAAAACAACATCGTATAAGAAGCTCTAATCCTATCATAATACTTATTTCGGTATATATAAATAGAAAATTAAACGTGTTTAGAATGTATCATATTAGTATAATGTTTTTAATGAATTAAATTAAAACCTTATAGGTGGATTGTTTTAATATTTCTTTAATTTACAGTATTTACTATTTATTAAACTAATTGTTAAGTGAGAGAAGCTGTTACTTAAATAATTTTTGTATATAGACGCACAATTTTTATTTTAATAATTCATAAATTATGCGAAAAATGTATAAGAGATTTTAAAGCTGATTTTCATGATGAGTTTAGAAATCTTTGAGATAATTTATTTTTTGGGTATCTTAAAGCAGCTCGTAAATAATTATAAAAATCATCCATTATAATCCCCATACAATATCCACAAATCTTCATCTCATAACAATAGCTTGTATCTGTACAAACAGTTGTGTGAAAAGAATGCACTAATATCACATGCGAAACAATGAAAACTATTTGTGTTCTCCACAATGCTCGCCAAAAAGCGGACGCGGGCTAAATTGATTTTTCCGGAACATTTCAAAAACCCAATGTTAGAATAAGGGGTTTTGTTTTATCTATATGTTTTCTGGAATCGTTAGCTATGCTATAGAATCCGTTATTGTTCACGATATATCCAATACCGTCAGTTCTATTAATTAAAAAAATCGGTTTGATTTTATTTCAATACAAAAATACCGTATTTGTTAAATATAAATTACACTTCTTCGCCTATTGACGTATTTTTATTATGACAAAGTTTAATACGACAGTTTTATTCTTTCTTAGAATTAATTTCTGTGTATCAAAATAAAACAACGTTTAGATATTAGGCACATGATCATTATTTACATTGTAATGCCCTATTTTTAGATGGATGAGGTCGAGATGATCTCGTAAATAATAATCTCTGTCTAGATTGTTATTACTACCCACATCAGGCCTACAGCAGTATGAAGTGATTACGTAATCGAGCTGAATATTCAATATACAATGGTCGTCCCGATAAAGGCTCTGCATATTCTGTACTCGGCAATTATTGTACGTGCACTTTATCTTAGGTACCTTAGTTAGGGTAAGCGTTGGGTCATAAGAAAAATAGAGCATGGGGATCTATAGACAACCAAAATCCATAAATTAACGAACTCTAATAATAATATTTGAACTCATACCATATAAAATTCCTCATTTCAGGCCTATAAATATTTAGTAAACAACTCTTCAGCGCAAAGGTTATATTGTATAATATAGATAAATGATAACAAAAGATTATAATCTAGTGCTATTCTTTTAGAAACAAGCAATGTTAGTACGTCAACTGGAAGAAGAGCTACGATTGCGGTTACGACAACCTGCACCTGAGTTACAACAACAATTGGAAGCGCTGTACTCAGAAAATGAACACCTGCAAAGGGAGATCGCCATACTCAGGGATACTATTAAGGTATTTAAAATTTTTCTCAATCTGATGCCGCATTTACAGCCGTAATGAGCAGGGAAGTGGGCAGGACTGGCAGGTTGGTCGTAAGTATCGCGTTTACACACTCGTCCTGCCCACTTCCCTGCTCACTACGGCTGAATGTAAATGAGGTATGAGAATTAAAATAATTTCCGAATGACGCTGAAAATATTAACAGCAACTTTTTACACTGCTAGTGCTAGTGTTGTGTTGATTATGAGTAATGTGTTTAATTTGGATTAGGAACTGGAATTACGGATAGAAACTCAAAAACAGACGCTACAAGCCCGAGATGAAAGTATTAAGAAACTACTTGAAATGCTTCAGAATAAGGGAATGGGTGAGTTTAGTTTATGGATATATAAAAATTTCAGTCTGAAATTTAATTTTTTCTTTATTACTTTTAGAAAATATATAAGGTAATAAAAATTAATGCTGCTTGTAATTTATATATTTATTATACAGGATTTGTAATAGGTAATGTATTAATGGTCAGATTTATAAACATCAATTGAGTATCATATTGTTTGGATTGGAATAAATAAAAACATTAATTCTAGCTTTCATAATTCGCTACATAAATAAAAAGTAGAACCAACAGTCTCTTCCCTTCACACTCACAAAATAAAATCATATCCATTTTTTTTTAAAACTACAAATTTTCTTTTGTTTGTAAAGATAGAAACGGAAATTGGACACTATGAGATTTATAAGGTATTCCACTAAATTGGTTTTCCAGGTAAGGAGGAAGAAAGGCAAATGTTCCAACAAATGCAAGCGATGGCACAAAAACAGGTAATTGTTGCAGTATTGATGAATGTCCGTATCGCATGTAATAGATGAAGCTAATCCACTTGGGGGAAATTCCCCGTAATCGAGGAAATTTCCTCAACGGAATAATTCTCTGACCAGTAGACTTTGATCCTGCACAATCTATTTGATCTGCACATCACAGCTTTCTCATTTAAGTGTACTCAATACACATGGGCGTTTTATTTTGTGATACCTTTATCAAAGTCACTGTTTCTATTAGAGTTGCTCTTGATAGTATCATTTCATTAATTTCCAGCCGAATGTCTTTCGCGTTGCCTTCTGTTATCCAGCTTCGTTCAATGAACGCTTCCTTCCACTCCAAGCTTCTCCCAACGCACTGTCCCACGTCACGACGTCTCGATCGGCCACACGACCCCGCGACATTTGCATGCCTAGTTCATTACGACCATGCGACCCGTCATACCCTAGCGGAGACCGTCTCGTAAAAATCATTGGTTGACTTGTTTAAAATTGATTTGAACCGCTTCGGATGGGGCTGCGTCGGTGGGGCCGAGCGCCGAGCGCAGCCCCAGGCCAAAGCGAGGACGGCTGCGGGCTGCGGGCGGCGGGAGGGAGGCTGACCGACTGGATGTGGCAGGAGCTCAAGGCGACGGCGGACACGCTGAGAGCGCTGCAGACGCAGTTGGAGCGTGCGCTAGCGGCCGCCGGGCTGCCGGGTGGCTCCGCCGGCGCTACGCTCACCGCCGTGCTGGAGACCAAGGAGGCGCGCATCGCGACGCTGGAGAGGCAGGTGGCCCTGCTCGAGGCCGAGCTGTCCGCTTTCGCCTCGCCCGCGCCGCCCTCGCTCGCGCCCTCGCACGCCTCGCTTTACGATAAGGCTGACCCTCCCTTCAAGCGACAAGTAAGTTTCCTCCTCGACGACGTGCGCGTCACCACCGACGGGCGGCCGCTGCGCTCGCCCGACCGCCCGGTCTACCTGGCCCGCCCCTACAGATTCGCCACCACCCTGTGACCGCAGCCGCGACTCGATGTATTTGTTACTGTTAATGTTAAGACTGTTAAATAGGATCTAATGTATTGAATCGTGTGAGATAACGTTGTCACCGTATTAGACTGAACAGACTGTCGAGGTCGTAAGCTACGTTTGTAAATTGGTTTAACGTGTTACGCTTTCGGTGTGATAGCAACTCATCGTCCAGTATAGCTTGGTCCCGCGCCAGACACCCATCACTAGTATAGCGACTCACACGACCTCTTCATTTAGCCGTCATGTCATCGTCTTCACAGTATCGGTAGATAAACGTATCACAATGTAGGCGCCCGTTCATTGACGACGTATTTAAAATTTCCACCCTTCGCTGGAAAACTTTCTTGTGTCCGTAGCTTGACAATATTAACGCTAGTACTAGTTGAAATGGAAAGTTTTCCAGAACGTCTATCGGCTCGAATTAATGTAAAATAAATGCATGTAGTTTAAGGTTGAAATGTCTTCCATGGCGCTGTTACAGGTGCTGAAAACATTTCTCAACAACGCTTGAGCCGCTTGTATGAATACGAAATTAAGTAATTCCATGCTAATAAGTAGCATATTTTTAACATTATCATTATCGCCATCACTATTCGCCTATGTAGATAGATTTCTCTATTCAACATTTTGTTTGTACTAATCAATTGTTTGGAATTATTTTAATTTTATAATCGGGATGGTGCTATGAGCAGTTGGATGAGTTTCGGCTGGAGATTCAGAGGCGAGATCAGGAGATTTTGGCGATGGCTGCTAAGATGAAGGCTTTGGAGGAGCAACACCAAGATTACCAAAGACATATAGCCGTTCTTAAGGAGTCGCTATGCGCAAAGGAAGAACATTACAGCATGTTGCAGACGGACGTATGTCTTTTTTAGTAAATAAATACAATTAACGGGTTATTTTATAGGTAATTAATTGAAATGGATATCAAACCCGTATAATAAAAAAAGTATAAAGAAATTAGTCTATTTTATAAATTTCTATGTGATACTTTACTCATGTGCAAAATGCTTCTCCAAAGTTTTATAAAATGAAGAGTTTTTTAGGTTGAAGAACTAAAAGCTCGTTTGGATGAAAAAAGTCGGATGGTTGAGAAGAAAACTGCAACAGCATTAGCAGCTGCGCATGAGTTAGCAGAGTTCAGAGACCATTCGGAGATCAAGGACAGAAAAATCAATGTGTTGCAGAGAAAGGTACAGTGTGCTCGAATAAACTTTTATAACTAGGTAATGTTTTTTAATTAGATAAAGAGATCCAATAATGATTTTAAACCTAATTATATTAATAATATATGTATGATATTTCATCACCAGATTTAAATATTTGTCCCTAAGTATTTGTTAAATTTGTGTTATTCCGATCTGCTCCGCTCGTTTGTTCTTATTAGAATTCCTAACCCCAAGTATATTTATTATATTACAAATTATTTAAGTAGTGCTATTTATAATAAATATTTTTCTTACTTTTTGCGTATATTTATTTTCTATTTTATATTTCTAGTGTTGCTCCAGTTGTTTTTAGTTCTGCTACGTGTATTTAGTGTTTTGTTTAATTTTTTTAAAGGTATGTAGCCATTATTTGTTTTATTTGTTCATTATTAAGTAACATATTAATTAATTGAAGTATCTTAATTTTATAGGTAATTAATAATTAATTTTATTTGTAAGAATTATAAGTTAATATCATTTGACATTTTAGATTGAAAACCTAGAAGACTTACTAAAGGAAAAAGATAATCAAGTTGATATGGCTCGAGCTAGATTGAATGCAATGCAAGCACATCATTGTTCTTCTGAAGGGGCTCTCTCTTCCCTTGAAGAAGTAATAGGGGATAAAGAAAAACAAATTCAACAATTAAGGGAACAAAGAGACCGAGCCGAACACGAAAAGAATGAAGAAAGAGAGCTTCACGAACGAGAAATAGCAGATTACAAAATGAAGTTACATGCACTAGAAAGTGAAGTTGAAAAACTAGGCGCTAGACTTGAAAGAGCTCAAGCAGAGAAAGATAGACTTGAAGCTAAACTAGAGAGCTCGCAATCTGAGTTAGGTAAATCTAAAGCAGAATTAGACAAGGCAGCCAGTGAAGTTGGTAGGTCCGGTGCGGACTGGGAAGCCGCGAAACAGCGCTTAGCTCGTCTAGAATTGGAGAATGAACGACTTAAGCATGAACTAGAGAGATCCCAGACAACATTCGGTAGAAGTACTTTGACAACATCACAAGAACTGGACAGAGTTCAAGAAAAGGCTGATAAATCGGCTGCTGAGCTAAGAAGAACCCAAGCGGAACTAAGAGTAACACAGGCCGATGCAGAAAGATCTAGGGTAGAGGCCAGTGCCCTGCAAGAGAAGTTAGAGAAATCTCAAGGAGAAGTATATCGTCTTAAGGCCAAATTAGAAAATGCACAAACTGAACAGGATAGCTTGAAGGAGGAATATGATCGGTAAGTTTTTGTACAATCTTAACAGTTTCTTATACTATGCACAGTCAAAGTCATTTAGGTAACTTAATTAGAAAATATAAATTGTCTATGCTTGCTAATAGAAGCCTAAGTTTACAGTCCGTACATGTGCTTGTAACCGCAGTATTTTCCAGTGGAAAAATCCAGTAACAGCAGTCGACCAGTCTTTGTAACAATAGCTTTCCTTCTTTTAAACTAATACTAATCACTCAAATATATACATAATTCTATTATATCTCATAGTAAAGCGACATAACAAACTTTAAATATTACATACAATGAAGAAATGAGGAGTTGGTAACTAATACCGTGTTGTTTAAAAAAAATTCATTTCATGTTTGATTCAATGACGGATTCTGAAAAATGCTATTTTTAGGTGTACTTTCTTTTACTGAAACGTAAATACATTAAAAGAGGCTTTTATGTTCAAGTACTTACTTCGAGCCCAACGCTTTGAGCAGAGACAACCTGTTTGATAAAGAATTGCTTGACGGAAATGTCAAATACGAATTACATTCAATATACTGATAGTATTCGCGTGCTTTACACAGTTTAGTTTGCATGGTCACAGGTTGACACAAGGTATTCCGAATGCCATCCTGCCTCTTTAATCTGATACTGAAAATTGCTATAAATTAAGGTTTTTAAGTCTTTTTAGTTTTATAATAATTAATATTCTGAAAATTCGTACTTTGTTACTGTGAAACGATTAAGATAAGACTTTGATAAATAATTTTGTTCGAGGGAATAAGTTTTATTAAGTATTTCAGTTCTTCGGATAATTTAAGTTCAGCTTTATGTCGAAAATTTGAACATTTATTGAGCTAATGATATTAGCTATTTTAAAGATACGACGCAAACAATTTTATTAGATGACTGATCTTTTTGTGGCATATTTAAATATGTATCTAAGATTAAAATAAAATAAAGTATAATTAGTAACATATGAAATAACTGATCAAACTATAACGGTCATAATTTTATTTAAAAATTGTTATCACTATATTGATAAAAACTTTCTGATATTACAATACTTATATAATTAGTTTAACTTTAATATTGTATCTTTTAAATTAATACCTAATAATACAAGAAAGAGATCTTTATGGTCGACATTTAAATTTGTTTCATCAAAGTGTGTAGATATATAACGTATAACTCAAATTTATTTGACAGGGCGCAATCATCAGTAAGTCGTCTCCACTCTGAACGAGATAAGGCTATAGCTGAACTGGACAAAGCTCGTGAAGAACTTGAAAGAACTCAGGCCACATTAGGCAAGGCGCAATTACAACAAGATAAACTCCAAGCATCATTAGACGCTGCTCACTCAGAGATCGACAAGTTGCAAGAAAAACTAGATAAGAGTGCTGTTGAGGTTCGAAAGGTAATCCTTTAGTATGTAGCGTAAGTAATAACGAGTATTACTTGGTATCAAACATATATGCTTAGATATTCATATACTACATACTCTACCAAAAAAATAAAATCTTTATTTAAGACTTATAGCAGTGTTGGCCCAGTGGCTTCAGCGTCCGACTCTCATCCCTGAGGTCGTAGGTTCGATCCCCGTCTGTGCACCAATGGACTTTATTTCTATGTGCGCATTTAACATTTGCTCGAACGGTGAAGGAAAAGATCGTGTGGAAACCGACATGTCTGAGACCGAAAATGTCGATGACGTGTGTCAGGCACTGAAGGCTGATCACCTACTTGCCTATTAGATTTAAAAAATGATCATGAAAAAGATTCAGAAATCTGAAGTCAAGACTTAAAGATGTTGTAGCGCCACAAAATTTACATAACTATACCTCTAAACCAATTTCTACAGCTGCAAGTCGATCGGGAGAAATCCGCTTATGATTTCGAATCACTCCAGTCGCAGTTGGATAAGGCTTTGGGACAAGCTGCTCGTCTTCAGAAAGAAAGAGACACAGCTCAGCTCGACGCAGACAGATTTAGAGACAAACATGAGAAGGGACAAGTAAGTTCATTTTCCTGTGCCAACAAAATTTATATTAACATTGTTATGGTCATATTCTATGAGATTTACGGTCAGTTTCACAATGTCCGTATTATTTGTAGGATAAACACAATAGTTGCGTTACACGACTGTCAGATAGCGCGATTCGTCATGAAAAGTGAAGTTTCTTATTCGGAACTTTTATCTTCCGAATAAATTATGTGTTGCATAGCAATTTGGTACTTCATCCATACATTGTGAAATAGACCCTTAGTGATAAACGAACTAATACTATAATGGAACTTTAAAAATGTCATTATAATTTTCTTTAAATTTCCATATAACTCAACATACAAATTTTCAGCATTCATTATCAGTAACTGTCTCTCACTGTAATACATGTTACAATGTAAATATGTAATACATGTTTATCTAGACAGTTAAAAGGATTAATTTCAGCATAGACTTTAACGACAAAAACTGACGATAATGATTGTTATTGTCCTAATGCTAAGTGATTTGGAGATATGTAATATTTGTTAAGTTTTAAGTATTTTTCACATAATAAAAAACACTTTAAGTATTATTAAATCTAAATTAAAAAGAACCATTAAAATTATAAGTTTATACTTCACCCTACTTTTTTATTTAATTATCATTAGTTATCTATACCGCTAACTACTTTGGTATTTTTGGTTAATTGCAAAGATATCAAATTATATATTTTTCTAATATGAATAAAACATTAAAAAAAAATTATATTAAAATTGATAAGAATCCTGTTTCACCATTTAATGTTTATAAACATAGAACACTTGCAAGTATCAACATACTTTTCAGTCAAAATACCACTACAGAGTTTAGCTTCTTTATGGGAATATAAAATAATGTGTTATCTTTGGTACCTGCTGCACTCAAAAATTTTTTTGTATAAATAATTCTATGAATTACTCTTGAATAATACAGCACGCGGAATTTTTAATATCAATTGCGAACTCACAATAAGGACATTATTACGACATAACTCTTGGCAGACCCATAAATATCGCTCTCCGTCTGCCTTGATTCAAGACTTTTTGCGTGCCTGAATTAATATAAAATATTCTATACTATTATTACCAATATAATCTTTTTTTACCTAAATTTGTACGTATATAATACAAATTTAATCTGATTTCACATCGTATTATTAAAGCTTTAACCACACATTTGGCGCGCATCGCTACAAATATATTTTTTACTTATTAATGTTAAGCAATACGATGTCAGTGCGCGCGAATTTTATTCTCTAATAAAAGTGCGATCAATATAGGATATGAATATTTATAGCGTTAAGTTTAACTTATTTAAGGTTTAATTTGGCCGTTGTATCTCAGTTTTTGATTAAGATATGATGAAAGTCAAATGCATGCGATGGTCATTTGACTTCCAACTCGCTGAACGATTACGATACGATACGCATATAAATCACCTCATTAAGAGTTTTTAGTTAAATAAATGTAATACTCACAATATTAACTATGCCAAGTTTTGTAGGATTTAACATCTACAAAAATATATATATAGTGATAGCCTTTCGTGAGATTAAGTAACGATTAGGGGTAATATGCGTAAACCAAAAGGAATTGATTGTCAATCATTTCTAAAATAAAATATATAAAAACAAGTTTGAAATAAATATTTATTTTTAGGCATTAATAGCGCGCATTCAAAAAGAACGAGATTCAGCACTGGCTGAAGCAGCAAGTAGTCGTGAAAGAGCAGAGGCAGCGGCAGCAGCAGCAAACCGTGCAGCAAGAGATCGAGACAGCGCTGCAACTGAACTAGATGTTCTTAGGGAACGATGGGAGAAAGCACATCAACAGCACCAGAAGCTTACTGTAAGTTAAAGTATAACTCCACCAAGTGCAGTAGACACATTTTACTCATAAATTTGGCCTAAATTGAGTCAACTAAGTGACAGACGGTTATTTTCTAGCGCTAGCAGGACTTAAGAGAATTTATCGAAGCAATGCAAAGTTACATTATTGTCCAATTTAGTCAGAGCACGTCCCAATGTGGAAAATTACGTAATTATTTAAAAATTACAACAGTTAATTTTGAACTATACTGATAATTTTGAGATAAATGCACTTTATACATGACATATATTATGAAAATACTTTCGATAATACAGAAAAATTTAAACATTACTTACTCTACCGATTTTTCTTCTCTCTATTTTATGATCTGCATAAGAAAATCGATTTTAAAAAAAATCTTAACAACTTCTACTGTAGGACTATAATTTTATGCTTTCAGATGGAAAAAGATGACGCCCTCACGGAATTAGAAATAATGAAAGAGAAATTAGACAAAGCTTTGTACACTTCACAAAAGACCGTAGAGGAAAAAGATTCTGCGCACAAAGAATACGAAAAAATGCTTGAGAAGTATGATAGGTACTTTATTTTATATGTTGTCTTGTGTCTTGTCTATCAAAAGCCATTCATATTCTTGTAAAAGTAATTTATATTCAATCAGTATGTTTTTATTTACAGATCCCAGAATGAAATATACAGACTACAAAATAAGATAGACATACTCGAAGCTGACAAAGATCGACTAGAACTTGAATTAGAAAAACAAGTGCATCTATCTACAAAATCTAGAGACGATCTTAGGAAATTGCAAGATGAATCTGCGCGATTGCAGGAAATGTATGATAGGGCCTCTTTACAGCTTGGCAGGACCAAAGAACAGGAAGAAAAAGCCAAAGAAGACATGGATAGATTATGTGTCGATATCGAAATGGTACGGGATCGCTACGAAAAGAGTCAAATTGAACTGCGCCGGTTCCAGGCGGAAAACGACAAATTAATAGCTGACAGCGAACGTTTGCAATTTGAGTATGATAGGGCAATGACTCAGTGTGGTAAAGCCCAAGCGTCAAATGAAAAGACACAAGAAGAAATGGCCAGAGTACAAATAGAACTTGAAAAAATGTACGACAAGCACGATAAAGCATCTGCAGAGTTGAGACGAGTTCAAGCAGAATTAGACAAGGTTAAGACAGATGCATCTGGTGCTCGTGAAGAAGCAGAAAGATATGCAACACGATATGGAAAGTACCACGACTCTAAAGAAGAACACGAAAGGACAAAACTAGAAGTAGAACGACTGCGCACACGATTAGAGAAGACAACACTAGAACTGGAGCGGGCGCGTAAGGCTGAAGAGGAGGTTACCCGTCTCCGGGCCGATCTAGAGCGCACCGAAGGCCTTCGAGGTAAATACCAATTCGAACAGGATAAATGGAGTACTGAAGTTAGCAGATTGCAAGCGGAGTTAGATAAGCATCGTGAACGATTTGAGGCATCGCAAACCGAAATCCAACGTCTTCAGTCGGAAAAAGAGCAGGCAGAAACAAAATTGCATGAAGTCAATATACAGCTGGAACTTTCTAAGAACGAAGTCACTAAATTATCTACAGCGATGGAAAAACAGAGAACAGACCTCGAAAGAGCTCACATTGAATGCGAAAAGTTCAGGGATAGATGTGAGAAATTGAAACTGCGTTCGGATCAATTAGAGAAAGATAATGAAAGGTTGAAAGGAGAACTGACACAAATTGAACGGATGAAGTTGCAAGCTGTTGCGGGTGACAAAGCTAGGACCGAGGACAGACTTGAAATTGAACGACTTCGTGATAAATTAGAGAAGGCTATACAAGCAAGAGATGCCACAGAAATGGAGGCAGGCCGCCTAGCAAAGGAACTTGAAAAGTCACAAATGCATCTCTCTAAGTATCAGGAGACGAACGAAACGACACGCGTAGAATATGATAGAATGACCAATGAATTGGGACGAATGCACGAGCGTTTAGAACGAACGATACTGGAAATGCGTCAAATAGAACAAGAAAGAGATGCCCTTAGAGCGGAAATACAAAACACAAGACGTAACATAGAGCAACAGCAACGCACTTTAGATCACCGCACACAGGAGACTTTAGTCAAACTTCAACAAGAACTCGCCCAATCGGTGAGAGATAGAGAAAAGATGGCCTCTATCCTCGAGCAACGTGACAAACAAGCTGATGCTATTGAAAAGCAGATTGTCAAATTAGAAGCAGATACCAAACAATTGACAATCGAACGTGACCAACTTGTTGCTCAATTAGAAAAGTCTCAAGATATGCTTGTAAACTTCCAGAGAGAACTTAACTCGTCGGAGACAGAACTTCAAAAGCAGCGACAAGAAGTTAGACGACTTCAAGAAGAGCAAAGAAAAATCACACAAGATTCCGAACGCGGTGCAAAATCGATTATCGAGAGTCGGGACAGAGAGATCGTTAAACTACAACAGCAAATGCAAGCTGTTACAAAAGAGAAAGATACTCTCAGACAGCGAGCCGAGAGAGCCGAACAGGAAGCGAAGAAAGCGGCCGAAGTTGATAAATGGAAATCGGCCGTGGAAGCTGAGAAAACAAAAGCTATCGCAGCTGAAAAAGCGTTGTCGGAATGCCAACAGCGCTTAAACTCATTAGAGAAACAGTTCCAGGCTCAACAACATCAATTGCAGCAGCTGCAAGCTCGTGGACCGTCCGACGTGCAGTCCGTACAAAAGCAGCTTGAAGCGGCTCAAGCTGAGGCGAGATCGCTCGCTGTGGAGAGGGAACGTTGCCAGGCACAGCTCGAGATGCTTGTTCAAGAATTGGAGAAGAGCCAGGTCAGTTGGAGGATCGCCCGGCCGATAGTTACCGGGAGGGCTATGCGGGGTTGAATCGAGTTTGACTCAAATACGGCTTGGCAAACGAGTAATAGCTAATGCACTCGAGTTGTTTCACACTTTAACTCTTTCTGTCTCGATTTCTTTAAAAAATATATTTTTCTAATTATCTTTTTTTAGATTTTTTGGAATGCTGTCAAAATAAACGTACAAATTGACATAATTTTTTCTAGATATCTTTTCTATGCTTAGATTTTAATTTAAACGTATACAGTATTTTTTACTATTTACGTCGTGCTACAAATTCTATTATTAAAAAAATACATTATATTTAATTCAGTTTCCAACTTATTTGCCATGCTGCAAGGATAAAACTTCGCAATATCTAAAATATGAACGACACAGTAAACTCGATTGAACCGCATCGCGGATCATTGCACCGGTGTCAGTAGTATGTTGTTTTCAATGTTCATGTCATCATCGGTCATACATTGTTGTATAGCATGCCTCCTGCCGCTGGGCATCCTCCAACCCCTCATTTCGTATTTAGTTTCATCATTAAAGCGGCGTCAAATTTCATGAATGTAAATGTTTCGGCAAGCACCTGACATTTCCTTACGCACCATCCACGATACAATCGGTTGGCAATGTTCGGTGCAATGCTTTGTCCGGCTTCTGGACGCTTTGACCTGTCCTGGATATATGTCCGGCCGGTTGATGGCCATATGTCCGGTGACTAGGCACGTCCGGTTACTGGACAGCCTAATTATTTTTGTATCTTTCAGCCATCGCTATGCAACTGTGTATTGTGTTGTGAATTAAAGATGTTTTAAATTATTTTATTCTATCATTATAACGCTGCAATTATGATTTGCCATTTACTTTTGTACAAATAAATAATCTGTTAAGAGATCATAATTACAGTTAAGCTTATACTTAATTTTGCTATTTGTAAATATTTCGAATGGTATGATGTAAATGTGGGTTGTGATAGCACTTGTATGGAAATTATAAAATAGTAGTGGACAGAGTCTTTTTTACTGCAAAGTTAAACTTTACTTTATAACGAGCTTAATTGATAGTGAAAAAGGCTCTTAGCTTATTTGATTTATGTCATGTATTCACAAGGGACGCTATCATTTCCCACGCTGTCGTATAAATGAATGGTAATACGGAAATATTTGAACAGCTCGCACTCCAAGAAGCGAACAAGAAACTCCAAGCTGGACAGAGCGCCAAAGCTGGGGACGATACGGCTCAGGCTAAGAGGCAGTTGCAAGAAGAATTTAAGAAGCTAGAAGACGCGAGGAAGCAGTTCGAGGACAACAGAAGAGCGGTGGAAAACAAACGGAAGGATGTAGAGGAGAAGGAGAAATCACTTACGGAGTTAGATCGACAGTTGAAGAAGAGAAAAGAACAAATGGACCAAATGGAGGCATCTTTGAGGAAGGTAAAATAAGATTCTTCATGCGATATGCACACTTATTTTTTTTTTTTGAATAGTCAAATGGCTTAAGTAATTAATATTAATATGACAGCACTGGGGATACTCTTTACACTGACCGGGCAGGTATTTCTCGGGCTGTTGTCAATGAATAATGGAAGAAACTTGTATCTGAAGTCGAAACTCTACTACGTGGAGTATTGGACTGGGATAGACTTAACCTAGTCCAATTTAATCCCAAGAAGATACAAGATAATCCCGAGTTATTTTTTTTGCTTAGAATAAAAATTTTGTCGAAAAAACATTGATATTTTATTACGAAATCCGATTTAGACGTTTTCATCTCTGTACTAAAATAGTTTAGTCTCTACGTCGTTCGCAAAACTAGATGATTTTACAAAAAAAATCGTATTTCAGGCTGGCGGAAGCACAGCAGCGGTGACAGAAATGAATCGCAAGCTCACAGACACGCAGAAGGAGGCTGAAGAAGTTAAGAAACAGCTCAGTCAAAGCCAAGAGGAGTCGAAGAGGCTATCGGCGGAGACCGAACGCTTGTTGCAGCTAGTACAGATGTCGCAAGAGGAACAGGCGCAGAAAGAGAAACAAATTATGGATTTGCAGCAGTAAGTTCTTCATTTGGCTTTATAGTTAGTTTTAGTTTTTTAGCACCTAAACTAAACTTCAAAGCCCAAATTAACATTTTTTATAAATATACTAGCGGATCCGACAGACGTTGTCCTGTCTACACGTCTTTAATTTCAAAATTTCAATTTTTAATAAGCCATTTTGATGAAAATTATTATTCAAATGTTAGGACAATATCTAACGATCCAGCACATGGTCACACACGATATAACACAATGATAACAAAACTTTAACTAAAATTAAAATTCGAATATTATTTAAAATTTGACACTGCGATGGTAGCGCCGTCTGTCGGATCCAATGTAAAACATTCCAAAATCAACAACAACTAATAAATTGAAAATTAATTAAAAAAACATTGTCCAGCGGACAAAATTGTGAATCTAAACCATTCCCAGATCCCCTTGAACACACACTAAAAATTTCGTCTAAATCGGTCCAGTCGTTTAGGAGGAGTTGAGTCACATACACACGCACACAAGAAATATATATATTAAGATTTATATTTATTATATGTATTTTTACATATTTCTTTATTTTTTTAACAGAACCATTTCTGCGTAATCTTAATTAAAACAAAACATCGTATGCCCCGTACTAGTTGTAAATTTATTAGTCGTTTTGTCTAGAAATTTACCTTAATTACATATAATAACTTTTCAGGTCTGTGAGAAACCTTCAAGCCAAACTAAAAAGTCAGCAACAAGCACAAGCACAAAAAGAAGAGGTAGGTTGTCTTAGGAAATATATAACCTGGTCTAAGATTGATCGAATACTCAGAGACATTTCTAGCAGTCTATGTAGTAGTAGTATTTTAATTATAGGACATATTTATCAATAACATAGAATAATTTCACTATCTCATGCTCTAACAAATAAGAACTAATCTAAAATGTTGTATCTATCAGAAGACCTATACAATATATATATACCTAATACAAGTCATCTCTGTTGTGTTAAAGAAATTTTTTTCGATACAGCTAAAACTAACTCTAAAAATATTTTGTAATAATTAAATTGTATTATAATAAACTAATTCAACGAAATTACTAGTCAATAAGATATTTTTATATCGTGCAAGATAACCCAACTAACATTACTAACACATCTTTTTCCTGTTGCATTTCAGGCCGGACCCGCTGGCTTCCTTAAAAGCTTTTTCTAAGCCCTTCTCAAGACTGTCGTTCATTTGATTTTTCGTTGGTTTTTTTTCTTTAACTGTCTCTAAACCGCGAGCGATTTCTCCAGACCTAAGCTTTACAATCGCTAAGTATTTGTATTGAATATTGTAATAAAGTGTTCAGATTATCGTATACATCAATACGTCACATGTATTCGTATACAGATTTTGAGTTGGTAACCAGCACACAATTAAAATAATTAGTTTAGCATTAAGTGTTTAAAGTTTAATAGTATTCAGCGGGACTTGTTTTTTAAGATAACGATTGTTAAGCAACATATATAAGTAGAACTGTAAGTGTCCATTAGTCGATGTTACTCCGCTTTCAATCTTGTTATGCGATGACTTGACCGAGTTTTTTTTGAGTTTATACGTTTTGTTACTAAATAATACTGTTTTTGATTTCTTTTTCTTTTATTTTCACATCCCATGTTAGGAAATAACGCGCGCGAGACAGAGTGAGATAGCTGCAATCGGTGACTTGACAAACACGTTGAAAGAAAGAGACAGACTCAAAAGTAAATTAGAGGAGAAAAAAATGAAAGTTATTGATCTTGAAATAGAATTAAACGAATCTTCACTCATACTATCAGAGATACTTAAAATATCGGACGGCCAAGAGCTGAGTAATATTAAAAAGAGCACATTCTTGGAACTGCAAAAGAGTGGTAAGGTAGTGGATAGACTCGATAAATGCAGATTTAGCAGGAGCCACAACGACTTACTAAATGTAGGCGAGAAACAACAGATTAACGCGCAAAAACTATCACGTAAAATAACAGATCTAACAAAGGAAATTGAAATAAAGAATTCTAAAATTATAGAACAGCAACGCAGTATATCAATATTAGAAGAAGCGTTGCGAGAAAATAATAATATTGCTGAGTTTGAGCAACTTTTAGCGGTCATAAGAAGCAAAGACGAAAGGATTGAAGAATTGGAAAACATGTTGAATAAGTCTGGTGATACAAGAAAATTCTACAAAGATAAAAGAATTTTAAAATTAGAAGAAGCGTTGAAAGAGTCAATTTTGATCGCTGCAGAGAGAGAAAAGGTTTTCTATAAGGAAGAAAAAAGGAGGATCGAAGCACTAACGAAGGTAACATTGAAATATTTTATAATATTGCGAAATTTATATAAATATTTCCCGTCTCTCTTAAACTATTTTGTTTTTATCTTTAGTGTAATTTCAGTACCTAATTGATTTATTTAATGTTTAAATAAACGTTGCTCTTTAAACAATATGATAAACACAATGTTCGATATTTTGACAAGTCAAAAAGTAATTCCAATTTCTACGTTAAGTGTGTCTTAATAAACCGCCATTGAATGGTTATGGTTTAATAATCTCACCTTTTTTATTGTCAGATGAAGAAAATGGAGCAAAGACTAAAGTCACTACAGAATGCGCCAGTTATCAACTGTAAAACTTGTTCATCTATTTTGAAACAGCAAAGAACTACGGAAGAGACCTTGCTTTATGGTCAAAAACAACGAGATGCAATATTACGACATCTGTCTAATGTTATGTATGTAATCCATGATCCCTGTATCCATGCATGCTAATACCTTATTATTATTACCATGCTTCTCCTGAATTAAGTACAACGACAATGAGATTGAATAGTTTTTAAGATACTGATAAAGTTTTACAAATAATTATGAAAATTACAGTAAAGATCTTCTTGAAGAAGCAGTTAGTGCAAAGGACTCTGAAATAGCTGAACTCGAAATGAAAGGTGTTCTGGATGAAAATGAGACAAACATATGTGAATCTCTAAAGCTGGAGAGAGATAGAATGCTGAATAGATTAAAACAAGAGGTAAACCTTTATGGTATTTAATGTTATTTCTTCTATAAATCAGGTTTCTCAGAAGTTTTGGAAACCTACGAAATCTTCAAAGGATCATTTTTTATTTTGTAAACTTATACAAAAATCGACTTTATGTTCTCATTATATTAATTACCCAAACATTATTTATTCTTATTATACATATAATTTTTTTTCGGGAATTGCAAAATCAAATACTTTATAAGACTTAAATGATATCTCCCTTTTGAAAAAATAACAATCTGTTTGATTTATTTTCAGAATGAAAAGCTGGTGGAATTTCAAAATTTTACCAACATAATCTCTGAAGAAAGTTCATTGCCGATACTCTCTGACGATATGACCTCTGCAGACAACCAACTCGTTTGGGTATCGTAGATGGAAACTTTAGAATGCGAGTGATTTTTATTACTAATAACTTAACACAAATTTCAAGTACATAACTTAGACACAGAAATGTGTGTGTGAAATTGTGTTTGAATTATGCATTCGTTTCTATAACAGGCATATCTCACAACATTTACTGCTAATGTTTTTCTTTTTCGAAACCTGTAACTCTGAAGTGAAATTCTGGGATTTACTGCAGTTTTTAAGTACATATTTATCTATTTATTTTTATAACTTAGACTTTCATATTAGATTAGGTTTGTATTTTTATTATTATTTTGGGGTAACGTTTTCAAGACAAAGTAATATCATTAAAACAATAGGTAAATATGCATTTGGAAGGTTTAGGTTAAAGCGAGCGTACCACAAATAAAACCATCATATTCATGGATATACCATGTGTAAAATAAATATTACAGAGGCATGGTAACACTGGGAAATAATGTAAAACAATTGACGCAAGACAAAACATCGTTCAATTACGATCACGCGTAATACGACGTTTAATGTCCGTGTCAACGAGTATGACAGTTGACCAAGCACAATTGAATGGAGCGCAAAAAATGGAACCATTAACTCTCTCGTGTTAATGGTTCCAAAATCTGATTACGTGGAAGTGCCAAACTTGTATGAATTCTGTGACCTTAATTATAGTTTACAACCCGTTTCTCAATTTTAGTCCCTAAACTCTCAAATAATAGATATTTTTGAAATAGTAGTAGTAAATACTAATTTTTACATATTTATGTGTGTAATTAAAATTTGCTGAAGCTGTCTTTTATGTAAATGATTTTGATAGATGAGAAATCAATTATGTGAATTAGCCATGTTTGCAGGAGGAGGACATCCCGGCTACTGTACTATGACGTCATAAAGCTAAGTCTTATGTGTTGTGAACATCTATCACTTGTCATCTCATCCGCTACCTTACCATCGCTTTTCACCAGCCTTACGCCAATAAAACCTCTTCAGAGACTGTCTCCTTTCTTTTATAGTCTGTGCGTCACTTTGACAGCTGTCAAACGTTGACGTTATTGTAAATAGTGGTTTTAGTAGTAACTCTCACACGATGCGACACGGAACCATTTATCGAAAAGTAATATTTTTTAATATATTGATTGAGATTGAAAAATTATTTATCCTATTCATATACTCTAGCACTTGTTGACTTATACATAAAGCAATAATGTAATCTTCGCTCGTCTTAGATTAACTCTGACTCCGTGTATATTTCTAGTCAAATGTATTGAAACTGCTTATTGTTATTAACTATAAATCCTATATAATGCCTAACAAGCATTTATTTTAAGCACTAATATTATTTAAAACTAATTTATGATGTTAAGCACCACAGTCAAAAATTGTGTTTGAAATTACATATCATGCACAAAGTTTGGAAATCTTTGGGCATTATCATGGTAGCTTCGATTATAGAACTTTAAAATGCTTATCTGATCAAGCACTGCCTTAAGTGATAAGTTTTCTTTGTATCGAGAGCCTACGTAAGCTTTAAGACGTCCGATCGGCTCGGACGTTCGAAACGGAATGAGGTTTGCAGTATAATAAATAATTAGCACATTGTGGCAGCTATTCAACTACCCACAGGTTAAAGAGCTTTTCCATTTTTACAGTCTTGCAAGTGTTAGGCATAGACAATTTTTTGTGAATTGAGATATAGAATGAGTGAAACTTGTATATTATGTTATATCTGTTGAATTATGAAAGTTTTATATGTTGTTCTGATACTGTAATCATTTAATCACGTTAACAATAAATTCGATATTGTGTACAAAATAATATAAACATAGTTTCTTCAAATCACATTGCTTTTATGGGGAGATGTCTAACACTAAACTAGAAGAAAATTGGATAATGATCTGCGCATCTCGAAGTGAATCTAAGTAATACACTCCTTATAAAGGCATTGAGAATCCCACATTCACTTGTTTAAAAAAATGTTATTTCTTTACCTGGGTCCAAATTTATTTTTAAAAGTTTTTTTCAGGATTTAAAAGTAATATCCTCTATTGACAAAATATATGGCTAAAGTAGTACGTATTGATAGAAAAGCTGCAATGTTGTGTTGGTATCTAAGCTAATGATTTAGTATTGATGGTCGCTATTGACTTTGATCATTGGTCGATGGTCTATTCTCAAATCTTAGCCAACAATAATGTGTAATAAAATAAGGTACGATCAATTTAAAACTAAATTTTAGTGAATTTTCTTTACCATATTTTATTGGCCATGTCAAATAGATAAGTTACCGCATTGTTATTGTAATACTATTTTAACAGGTATAATTATATATTTAAGTCATAAATATGTAATATTACAACGCATAAATTTATTGCTTTTCTATCAAATTTATTTTGATTAAATACGATAATAAAAATAGTCTTATATTTAATGGTATCTATATGTAAGATAATTTTAACTTCTATTGATAAACGTATAATGTTGCTGACAACACTTAAAAAATCTGCTTACAAATAATTACACGATAATTTTTGTCAATATATGCGTTGTAATATTCAAGTTGACTTTGCAGCAAAACTTTTGTATCGATAAAATGTAGGTGAATTGTACGATCACGAAATTAGTTATTGTTAAAGTTCGTATTGTTTCAAGATATATCGACAGATATGCTAAGGATAAATGTTCTTTGAAATATAATATCTTCGTATAATATTATTTTAGCTTTTATTTTCACCTATAAATAGATCAACGGGGTCATTACATAAACGTTACTAAAACTTTACTTTTATTGTCCTGGACAAAATGTTTATGCAGAAGAAGAGAATTTAATTGATAATGTTTCAATAAGTTATTCCAAAACAGCTTTTATCAGTGGATATTTACAGATAATCAAAATCTATTCTTATAACTTCCTACATTCATAGGAATTTAAACTTTGGCTGATACCCAAAAGCATATACTTGATCCGGGAGCAGTTTAAGCCGGGCAGATTGACATCAGCTCGGACCTGGGGAATTGATTAGTAGGATTTTTATATACAGGAATCACAGTTCGCTCTGTTTTGCTTCTGAACCTTACCCTTAGACTACTTTTATATAGATTTTACTATTATTATGTTGGTGCTTTATACATTCAAAAGTATAAAGTAACAACTCATATAGTCATTATGAACATATCCGGAATATCAAGAAAACGACAGTACCTATATAATAATTCTATGATAATAGTTCCGATTACATAGAAAAACAATATCTATCATTCACAAACAGCTGATCAATGTAGGACATATTTTGCCCCTATGGCTAAGGTACCTAAGGTTCCCCATTAAACTTTCAACATTACATAATATTTGTAATGAATAAAATATAAATACGTAATACTTTCTTTTAAAATGGTAATATTCTTCATTTGTCTTTATTCAGAAAAGCACCATCTATTGAACAGTAGCGACACTACAAAGACATAACTTAGTTCTCCTATTCACCAAGAGAGAGCCAATATTAAAAAGTTGGCGTAAGCAACAAGTTAATAAGTATTAAAGGATATCGTGAGCGCAAAATATTCTTAAAAAAAATATTACAGCCTGATTCCGTGCAAAACTAGGATAAATGAACTTCGGACTATTGAAAAAGATGCAAGCAGTCATGTGTATGTAAATTATTTCTCAAGAATAAACTACAGGTAAACCATATGGGCTATGCAAACTTTTTTGAATGTTTTAATAAAAATGAAAGTTTGAAAAAAAATCTGGGAACCCCAATAGCGTGAGTTCGACGGGCGGAACTCGTGCGCACCTGCTTCCGGTGACGTCACTGCAGTTGTCACGTCGCAACGTCGAGTCGTGAGAGTATATTTTATTATTCATAAAACACGCACAACGGACCTATTTGAGTATCTAAGAGCAGAAACTGATTCCACCAACTAATTCATAAAAAATGATACAATAGTCTTTTTTGAATTCGATTTTGTAAGTACCTATAAGGAAAAAGACATTTGGCATAATCATAATTATATTTGCTTTTAGAATTTCTCTAAATTACTTTTATGTAATTTGTTAAGTCAAACGGTAAGATCAGAGTCCAGGCATACCGCATACTACTACTACTACTAAGATATGACTATATTTGACATATTGTAATCCTTTTTATAAAGTTCCAGTATTCTAAATTCGAACTCCCAAGTGGAGTACGGGGCATAATTCCTTTACAGGGTCCACGATTCAGCCTGCCAACAAACGCGTACTAAGATTTACCCAGTTACGAAAGTAAAAAACTGATTAAATTACAGATCCTTCATTTCATATCAAAATTGAACAAAAAAACTCATCGCCAATGTTAGAGCCGAATTTACACCGCACTTTTTATCAGAATGCTGTGGTTATCCTAATTGGTGTAATAGTCCGACGCTGCCTCGGGGTGATTAGCGATGCAGTAGGTGCGTGTTCACTGTAAGACTGTTGTATTGGAAACTTCTACAATAGGTACTCTGATATTCCTGAAATATTTTTAATAAAAACTTATGAGATTTTCGGTGATATCTATATGTATAAGATAAAAAATACTATTTCTTACATTCACTTCACATAAATAATAATAATCATTAATTTAATTCAATTCGTTAGTTTTCCTAAATTTTTACATGGCGATCCAGGTCGAAAGATCGATTTGCAGCTTGCCAGACAGTATTTAAATAAAGACTGGAAAGTGTGTTTAACTTTGTAATCAATGTAATGTAATCAATGTCACGAGAAACTGTATACTATATGTAGTGTATGTGCAAGCTGAGACCTAAAAACAACTTTGCAGTTTTTTAAGACCTACAGATGTGCCTTAACACATAAATAGTGAATATATAAATAAATATGAAATATCTGACAAATAGACGTAAGGTAGCAGACGGAGCTCAACGACAAGGATCAGAGGTTCAAGGGTGAGAGGGACATGGTTTTGGGTAAGACGTAATTTACATTAATAGTTTAACTTTGCATCGAGTTCATGGCCACAAGCCACAGAGTCAAACAGTCTATAAAAACTAGTTTGACACCCGTTATTTTGAAGCAGCCATTAATTACCGTCTCGTTTTTTAAATTCTAGTGAACGTGCTTAGTAGCACAATGTACAAATAATGAAAACGCATAGGCCATTAAGTAAATCATCTTCAAAAACCACTTTATTCGATTAAAATGTGACAGATCCGTCCCAAGTTTTAAAAATAGGTCACACATACAAATCTCTTTCTGATGTTTATTGTGAAAAATTGGTGCCTGTGTGATCACTTTTAATGCCAACCTCAAAACATTATTTCACCTGAAATCTCACCCAATATTCTATGAGCCCCAAACGTGTACAACTTTATCTCTCTAGTCTCCAATTCAGAAGCAGCAATGAGAATATACGAAATAGGGATGACGATGATTATAGTAATTTATTTTTCTTAGATTTACAATGTTAAAGGTAGACAGACATGTAATGATAGGTTTATTATTAAGCTGCAGATTTAACACTTATGTTTAACGAAAAAGAACATTCAGGGTTGGATCACTAATCATGTGACTTTGATCTTTTGAAAATATTCAATTATTTTGTAAAAACAACGGAAACCATAGTAAATAGAACGGGGATCAAGACCACAGAATTATTTTGTGGGACCGATATTAAAATTTAGTTTTGTTAATTATTGACTTTGTTTTACTTTAATTTAATACAATAATGAGCAATGATCCATATAGTTCATAATTTAAAAGATTTCGTTTAAAGGTCGTAAAGAATATGCCGATCAATAACATTGCAAAATATGTACAAATCACGATTTTTACATACGAATCGTCGACGACCAATCTCTCTCCGAGCGGCTTGATCCTTTGGCGTTGCCTAGAGATGTGGGGTCACTCTGCATCTTCTACCGCATTTACCATGGAGAGTGTTCAAAGGTGTTCGGATTAATACCTGCAGCTGAGTTTCATCATCGGACGTCTAGGCAGAATACGAAATTCCACCCTCGGCGTCCACCTTTCCACGGCGTTTTTCAAAGGAGTTTTCGCCACGCACCACCACTTTGTTTAACCAACTGCCCAATAAAGTATTTCTGAAACATTTCGACTTAGGGTCCTTCAAGCAAAGATCGTATCAATTCTTAAAAGGCCGGCAACGCACTCGCGAGCCTTCTGGCATTGAGAGAGTCCATGGGCGGCGGTATAACTTAACATCAGGTGACCTTCCTGCCCGTTTGCCCTGTTCTATAAAAATAATGCATCTGTCCTGCTTTTGTACTAAATACGTCGTAGATTGCACCTAACCACTAAGCCAAGACTGCGTAGTATATACAATGTATATTTTATAATTATGTCATTCGATCCTTATGTACCTCGCCTTTATCTGTTTACTAGTATATAATGTATTCTGTTTATATGTACTGAATAATGGTAATGCACTAAAGGTTTTTCAGGTGGCATGCGTTTTTAATTTAATACGTATCTATGTTATCTTCTGACAAGTAGATTTATCTATGTTGATAAGTTTGAATTTTGAACGCCAAAGCGATTTTTTAATGAACAAAGTACCTACTTACGCAATAAAATAATACAACATCGTTTCTCAAAGGAAGCAATGTTTTTATCTAACTTTTTATCACAGGTCAAAATTCACTTCCAAAAAGTTTGTATCACCAAGTATTATTGTCTTTTTTTAGATTCCATACGTCAGTAAAAGAATGCTGATCACCTACTACTGCCTACAGAAAAGTATCAATGAAACAGGCGTATTTAACAAGTCGGTTGTTGCGAAATCTTATGTAAAGTTATTCCAATTAGATATCAAAAAATAAGAAATCGAAAATACATTATGTCGTATGAAAAACCATTAATGAAAATATGTAGTTCTATGCATAGATAAATTACAACACCTAAAAGTTTCGAAAACTGTAGATCATTATTTAAATAGTATAATACACCTTATTTTAAAGAAATAAGGATAGTAATACCGTGTACGAAAATTCTTTAAATAGCCTGGACGAATGATGAGGTGGATTGGATACTCTTTACTAGAATTGAACAGTTTTAATACTTTTCCAAAAAATATGTACTATTTTTTATTTTTATTAGTTTGGACACAATTTAGAGATATCAAATATTAAATCGAATGAATAATTACAATATTATTATAGGGTATTTAAAAAAATATTCTCATCGCCTATGTAATTGGAAAAAAAATCCTTCCATGTAACTTAGTTTATAATTTAACTAAATTAGTTACTAAGGTAAAGGGATTTTAAAAAATAGGAAACAGGATAAGCAGACAGGATAATAGGAAATATATTAACCACCATAGTAAGGATTAATAAAGAGGAATTAGGATTATTACGAAATATAAAAGATTCAACTAAAAAGCTTTTATTTTTATTCTTGTTAAATAATAGTTCTCTGCACGTAAATTGCCAAAGGTCTAAATTAAACGTTAAGTTTTATCAGGCTAAAATCCTTTTTATCAATTACGTACGGATAGGATTTGAACCCTGGCTTTGCACCATGCACCACGCACTTAACACTTCCCCGTACGAGGAAGAAAAACATCATAGGGAACCGGCGCGCCTTAGCCAATGCGATAGCGTGTATCAGGCACAGATGGCTGATTATCTAATTGCCTATTAGAAAAAATTGGTCAAGAAACAAATTCAGAAATTTCAAGGCAAAACTAAAAGATTGTCGCGCCAATGGTTTTTATAATTAAAAGTTAACTTTCGGAGGGAAGCTAGATACCAGTATCAAAACTATTTATACCCTCTAGGCATGCGCAATGTAACTATTCAAATTTAAATATCCTCTATTTTATTATTGCATATTTTTATTATGTGTTACGATGCTTTTAAGTTATAATTACTAATATAATTTTATGATAAAATCTACGCAATCTGAATTAATTGTATGTCACTAAAAGTGCACAGAAATGTGTAATACATGATCTTTTGTATGTTTAAAGTATGCGCATATAGAAGGCATAGGTACCTCCGCAAAAATGCATGAGTGGCTTCCGCACCCGAATCGCAAAGTAGATCGTATCCATGGACATCTCCAGTCAGCCTTGAATCAGCCCTTTACTGGAAAAAAACTGTCAGTACATATTAAAAACCGTATAAAACGTTTTGTAGACAATTCTTGCAATTACTTACTAGTAAGAAAAAACTACTTGCCTAATTTTAGCAATACTATATTCATATTAATAATTACAAATTTAAATATTACCGAACTAGACGTAGAAAAAGCATACCTATAGCTACGTAGCTGTATATTGTATAATATACATTATAATATAGGGCCGTACGAAAGTTACTGTTATCTTGGCATATCCTCTCTAGGCAAAACGCTCATAAAGTACCGCATTTATTATCTCAATGTCCACGTAGAACGGAATACGGTTCTTCATGCGCGCGCCTCTCCCCCCTCACTGCTATTGTTACGAATTGCTCATAAAGTACCGTATTAGAGATAGAAAATATTTCTACCTCTGGTCTAGAATTGAATGTTGAACTGTTTGAAATCCACAGTATATTTTGTAAAAAATCAAACATACATTTTAGAAACAAAAAATACCCGATTTTTTGGTACATAATGTTTGTTATTATATCGTCTAGATAACATGTAAAAAGGCAGGTCTAAATAAATTTCTTATCTCTCTGGCGTTCATTTTAAATGCGGTACTTTATGTGCGCGCGCATCCATGTACAACAGAGTTTGTTGGAAGCAAGAGAGAGGCACGGAAACTCGATACTTGCCGGGTCTCAGAGCAACCCTTCGTCTTATTCTCTGTCCTTGTCTTGCGCGACGCTCGACTGCGCTACTCTACTTAAAGCATTTCCCACACTGCATGCGATAAAAATTTCAAACATAATGGAAAACTGTTCAAAATAAAAAGGTTCTTGAAATTAATAACTAAACTTTCTTCATTCTTAAACTTATCATTATTACTATGTAAGTAAGTTTGAGAGAATGCTTTCATAAAATAGGAATAACTTAACAATAAATAATTATGTTTTATTTATATTCAAGCTTTTTGGGGCTATGTTTATCTATGATATTAATGAAATCTCATGAATACTTTGAGCTGAACTTAGTAGCACCATAAATCTTAACAAATTCGATTCATATACCTAACAATATTTATACTTTGAGATAAAGAATAATAAAAAATAGTTTACTCTTGTTTAAAATATCAATTGTTTAAGTTGACCGTAGCACTGTCAGTGCATACTTACCTATTTGCGTCATCATTTTTCTTAGTAGCTTTCCTATCTATTATAACATAATATTTAATACTATTATCACAACAGATAAACATAAAAAAGATTAAAGAACATTTTCCAGTATTACAGAGGATACCTATATCGTTTGTTATAGCTTTGAGCCTTATGTGGTGAAATTCCTTAAGCCTGCGTCCCGGTCGCAGCGCCTACGTAGTTATAGCGCGAATGTACTTTTGCCCACTTTGAAATACCTCACTCCTTGAGTATAAACACGCAACTGGTATTTCTTTGTATTATTAATAATATATATTATTATTATATAATAAACAGGTTTGTGATTATAGTAAACTACAATGTTAACTTAAAGCTTTGTAATTTAGATTATGATATATATATATATATATATGTAGGTATAATGTATTAGCAGGAGACACAACAATCTGCCGATTGTACCAATTGTACCTTCCATAGCACCGATGGCTCGTAAGTATAGTGTGGCACACCCTTTTCTTGAGGGAAGTTCGGAAACGTCTGAGGTTCCTAAACTTGGTTCATAAAAGATGTGGTAGGTACGCCACAAAAATTACTTTAAAAATGGTATATAATAAATATTTGTACAGGTATATGTGGTTCTAACCACAGACACCCAAGTACATGTGCAGAATATTTCACGTTTAATATACTAATATAAATAAATTCATCATAACAAAAATTAATTATCATGCGGTGATTATATTTCTGTTTGTCTATCTCTATATTTATTTTATTATTTTTTCAGTTAGTAAAGACTTCAAGAACGTGTGTAATAAAACTCCATCAACGTTGATGATAAACGTCGTTTATTGCCGTAATTAACGCTTAGGAGTACACGACGTTTATGTGCATATCAAAATTTATGAGTTAGATTTATTACTTTATCAAAATTGTAGCAAAAACAATTTTAAATATATATGAACCCATATCCCTATTTTTATTTTGACTAGGTCTTAATCGATTTTATTATCTAGATTTAAGTTGGCATTGGTAGATGGCTCCGTTGACCCCAGAGCTAGTACTTTCCTCGCTTAGCGATAAAGTGTCGTAATACAGCAATACAAGCAATATTGTCAGAGTTAAATGTATACTACCACAGGGAACTTTTTAAATTTGTTTTCATTTTCTATTTAGAAATTTTTCGTTTTTGTTATTACTATGCAAAGTAAGAATTTTGTAAATACCCTTATCTATTTCTTGGAAATAAATTAGTTAACTACCTACTACCTAGTTTAACTAACTATACAACAAACAATTTATGTAAATAAAACTTCTAAAATGGACATAAATACAGATTCATCACATTATTTACATAACTTGACTTTTGCTTTGGAGCAGTCGGCGACTGATCATATGGCTTCCATAAATAACGTTAACGACTAGTTGTTTTATACGTATACTTATAAATTAATATCGTTGTCTGATGTAGTCGTACAGTCAACAATAGATATAATAAAGCTTTTAGAGAACTTGAAATATAATCACAACTTACGTACAGTACCTAAGAGGAAAATTTAATAAAACTTAAGACAAAATTCATTGACGCTGTTTGCCACAACGAAGGTCAGCTGTCTAGAAGCGGGCGCTTTTTATACATCGAGAGCCCATCCGCGAAGGAAACAAAAAGACTGGATTTATATTTTTTATTATTTTATTTATTTTCATGTTTTATTTTCGTTAAATTCTCGCATATCGCACTTCACCGTTATTGTTTTTGCAAGTTTCGCGCTCTTTTCTCGAACTGTCACTGTCAACTGTCATTCCTAAAAGGTATAAATGGTGTAAATGGATATTTGATCGATGTGATGCGATTGAAATGCAACCTTTTTGCGGGTCTTCATTCCCGATAGGCTATCCTTAGATCTTTGTATGAACAGGTAGGTACAGTTTTTTGCAAATACCTTAAAAGGAATCACACATAGGTACTTTTTCCTATATGACAATTATGTTTGTGTGTGCGAATCTCCGGAACAACTCTTTATACTATAGTTTTTAAAATTAAAAACTATATTAAGTTTTCAGTTATAATTATAAATTATAATTACCATAATATTAATAACACGAAAACAAATAAATTATGTTAAAACGTTTAATAAACACGTACAAATTCTCAACGTAATCTTTAAATTTATCTTCAAGTTAATCTTAAGGGTTTTAATTATATTAGCTCTCGAAATTAAATAGTTGAAAAAAATATTGTATTAAAATTTGTTTGCCAAATAAAAAACCGAATAGTTTACGTAGATAGATTAAAAACCGTACAACCCTTAAATTATCGAAGTACGTTTTCATCAAGACTCCAATTTATTAACGCATAATATAAATTACATATTTAAAAAAAGAGTCCCGTCACAGAACACATAGAGCAGTATTTTTTAAATTAAAATATCTTTATTGTTTTTTAGAAAGGCATAACAATAGACTTTATTATTTTAAATCAACTCAGAATATCTGAGTTTATTAAATAGTTGTACTTAAACAATATGCTGTTATGAGGCAGTGACAAAAACTAGTAATATTAATAATATAGTGGGGACCACATAACAATGCCGTACTTTTAAACCAGAGACTTAAGTTATTTATATGGAAGTGATCTTAAATCTAAGAATGAATGTAATGAGTTGTTAAGTCTTATGTACTTTAAAATATAATTAAGGGTTATAGTTAATGAATGTTATGTTAACAGTGAGCTTCAGTTAACCAAACCATATTATATAGAATTAAAATTTAAAAGGTTATTAAATCATAATAGTATTATCATGTATCCAAAATAAACCTTATATTATAACATAAGTACTATAACTCAACAATAATATGAAAAAAGATTTAAATTATATTTTATCTAGACATAGAACACAAATCATTCTCCACTATATAACTCTTTGATTAGGTACATCTTTACGATGTCTAAACTGTATTATAATCTTGAATTGTCAAACTCACATTTTATTTTCTGTGTTTTGTCGTTGCGTAGACCGTTTTCTAGATTTTATTATGTATTAGATTATTATTTAAGATCCTTAATCATAATACGTATATAAATGACTGTTAAGTGATGTATCTTTAACGTTTAAATCAATACATAATAAATGGATCTGTGTCTTATATGCTGGCATACAAGACTACACTTGTTTAATTTGGCACCTATCGGTTTTTTTACTATGATTTCGAAATACAATCTAATGTTTACTGGTTTGTATGATTCCTCTGGCTCCTGACACATCTGGTCATCACTTGGTTAACACTCTTACACATTTCCTATAGTTGTCTTATCATAAATAAGAACAATCGCTATCATTTGTAACAAAATAATATTTAGAAATTTTATATCGACACAACGTACATTCTCAAGTTTTTATTTAATATTCATTTAACTATTCAATGTATTATGAAACCTGTATCGGTACGCACTGTGTTTGCGCGTACAGTCAAGTAGAACAGCTGGAATTATAAAAAAAAACCTTAGAAAAGTATATCGTATAAGTATAAGAATCTTAAATATTTTTATAGGTTTTAAGTCATATCTTTAATTATGATTACAAGAGGAAACATACGGTATCAAAAAGATTAACATCTATATTATAATTCAAATCTCAAGTCATCCAATATTACGATTTATAGAGAAATGTAAATAGAGTAATAACTACATTAAACAACACGTTTAATAAAAAGCTTAAGTTCCTAAAGTAAAACAGAACATTATTTTCTATGTTTCCTATATATGTATCTCAATTATACCTAATAATGAATTCTGGTACAATCAAAGCGTAAAAACATAGCAATATGGTACTCGACTGTACCAACTACCAACATATAGGTATTAACAAGGTAGGCTTGGGGAGCGATGAACAAACAGACCGGAGGCGATGTATGCATTATGTATAGCTTCGAAGCGGCTACCCGAATTTTTAAATAGGGCCCTTTAAACGTAAAGTTAAAATCACATCTGTATGTCTACAGAAGTTAATTAATAATAATTTCTTATCGTACCTATATACTTAAAGGACAAAAGATTATTTGAGGCACGTTCTAGTTACGTACGTTACGTTCCGTAAGGCCTTATAAAAATTAAAATAATGTTTACGAATGCACGCCTGAAGGCTAAATTTTAAATTCAGAGTCGACACTTGGGCTGAGATTCAGTCGTTATTATAAAACGGTCAAAGTCCAGGAAAAGCCAAAATTTAGTATGTTCCTGTCAATCAGTCTAGATTCTATGGTTTTTAGGATTTGGAACTTTTTTATTAATCTGTGGAATAAGGTAAAAATTTAATAATCAATTGTAAGAATATATCATTTGAAACTGCAAGAAACATCAATTTGACAGTAAACTGTGAGGAAAAAATAATATAAAGTTCAAAACTAGTTAATTATTGGTGGAGTGCCAAATTTTAATTTTAATCGTGAATCCAATAATTTAGCGCATTTTAAAGTATTATTAAGTAGTTTAAAGTAATATTTGTGAAATTGTAACGTTCATTATTATCTGAATATATAATTACACGATTGTACGTTTGGCGCCACTTCGTAGCTTAGTCACTCTAGTTGTCGATTTACATCACTTGGCGTTACCCAAGTCAAAGTTAGACTTCGAGCGTTACAGAATACAAATATGAACGGGATGCATTTTGACATACAAAAGTTTGATCATGTCAAGTCTCGATACCAAATCACACAATCTTTTGTTTCCCCTACAAAAAACGACTAGCTGTGGTCCGTATAAAAGTCGACACAGACTAGGTAAAATTAATACAATTGACGGTTATAATATTTAAAAAGAAATAGGTATCTATGGTTACCTTGCCCAGGTTTTCTAATGTTATTCACATAAGCAGTCATGCAAATTAACTTAGTCTAGCCCGAAGCGTTTCACAATGTTAGTAAATTATACTTTTATTCTCTTTGTATAAATACCATTTTTCCCTCACTCATTGGTTATGAATTAAAATTACCAGGTATTGAGTAATATTGGATGCGGTATTTTATTTTAGTAATTATAACATTATTGTGTTGCATTGTTACCAACATGAAGTCAAACAAAATATTACAATTATTGAATTTCAAAACTAAAAACCTAAAAAATATAATATTATTACTAAACTATATTATAAAAAGGACCGCATGTAGAAGGTTCGGAAGAAACAGGCAGCGTTTCCCCTTTGAATAGCTAG
The DNA here is from genome assembly GCF_905147795.1 of Pieris rapae. NCBI lineage: Eukaryota > Metazoa > Arthropoda > Insecta > Lepidoptera > Pieridae > Pieris > Pieris rapae. The sequence goes on along the minus strand of NC_059515.1, from coordinate 4,611,296 downwards.
GACTAATTCTTTGTCCGAGGTAGCTGCCAGCTCGTCGGTCTCCTGTGATGTCACTAACCTTTTCGCTATTTCCTTTAAAAAAATGATAGCCCTAATATCCTACAGACCAAGAATCTCGACAACGAATGGGACAAAATCATATTATAGAGTATTAGAAGATATATTTAAAAAAAGTGTCGTGGATTCACCACATCCAAACCAAAAACTAGGCTGATCCATATTTTCGTCACGTTTAACTTTTTTGCATCGCGTGCTTTGTGACAGACAGACAGACGGACAGCGCAATTTATAATATGTCCCTATCGCCCGATCTTAGCACGCTAACTAACCGCCAATTTAATAAGACCTATCTATTCCAAAACAGCGCTTACAAATGTTGTGCATTGGTAGGTCATTAAAAAATGGTCGCGTTTTTTTGCCGCCATTTTGTGTTGAACCCACAATTCTGTTATTTACGAATAAAACTCGGGTCTTTGGGAAATGGTCGCGTTTTTTATGACTATTTCATAATGAACCTTTCATACGTTTAGGTCTTCTTAAACCAGGGGTCTTTTTAAATTGGCCGTGTTTTCAAAATTAGATGGAAAATTGATAGTAGCTTGAAATTGTTCAATTAGAGTCAAGGAAGGGTTTGTTATACCTATTTTTTCATTATGATAGTGATCGGCTGATTCACAGGCAAATGTACGCTTTAAAAACGACTAGTAGTGTAAAAATAAAGTTAATTTCTCTAAAGATTATAAATTCCTCAAAATTAACTTTGACTCTCTACAGTAAATATTATATGTAACTAAAACCCCATTTCAACCGAAATCGTAGTTAAAAAATCGTGTACCATATATGTCAATAAAAACACACCAGATCGTTAATTTTTTGTAAATATTACACTTATGTCATAAAAATAATTAATTTTTTGATATATATTTTATTTATTGAGCGTACAAATTCTGAAAAGGCCGGCAACGCACTCGCGAGCCCTCTGGCATTGAGAGTGTTTATGGGCGGGGGTATCACTTAACATGAGGTGAGCCTCGTGCCCGTTTGCCCGCTGTTCTATAAAAAAATATATATATTTTCATGTAGGTACCCACCGTGGCTCTTCGGATAATCTTAAGGTCCTTATCACACAAATCTGACAGATCACCATTTTTCTATAATGACAATGAAACACATATAACCATACTTAATTGCTATTAATTATTTTAAGCATATTTACTGAATTCGTTCTCAATCTATCAATTAAAATAAGGTAAATATCGATTAGTTACATTATTATTATAGGTAGATATATGTTACGGTACTGGGCGGGGAAAGCCGGACTATTTTTCATTGTTCTCATTACGTAGTGCAACCCTTTACATTTAAACCCTTGTACTGATCGCAAAACAGTTAAAGAATAAACCACCACCATGTGGCAGAAGCTGCTCCCTGAATTTCCGAACCAATTCGCCTTAATATCTTGCAAGTATCAATAATAGCGTGCCCATTCTTAAAAAAAACCGTCAACGCACTTCAAGCTCTCTGGCAATGTTAGTGTCCATATCATTTAAGATCAGATGAGCCTCTTGTCTTTTCGTCTGTTACCTATACAAAAAGGTAAATATTTAGCTCAACCCTTTTACCGACAAAAAATAGGAGTATTTCTTAAGATTCTAGGTTTAATGGCTGTCATAAAATCTTTTCAGATCGTCCTTCATTTATGCATTCGTTTTTTAATTAACTTTTTCACTTTTTTTAATTAACAATTCACTAAAAACAATTACGCCTTTATAATATTTATGTTTAAGAGATGAAAACAATAATAAAGTGCTATCAATTACAAAACTATAAAAATGGTGTTTACTTTCAGGTAAATTCGCTTAAGCGTGCCCATATGTCACCAACATATAAGTACCATAGGCACCATGGACTCCATTGCCAGTGCGGATCGTATTTCCACGCTGCGCTCAACAAGATGTCGTTGATGATACGCCGGTCACTTACCGCCATAAATGTTCCAGAAATTTTGGAGCCAACAGCTAGAGCTAGAGCTCTAATTTCTCGTAGGACGGGCGTCACGCTAGCCCCGTCTCACCTCAAGTAAAAAAAAAAGCTGGCGCGGCCGCAGAGTAGGTGGGCAATATTAATCGGCTCAATTGGAGGGAGAGTTTTGCTTTGGAGTAGAGACTACTGGTGGTTATATACAGAGACTGGCATACATCTTGAACAAATGTCCTTGCCTGCGTAGAAGCGATTTTTAGGTATCACTGGGAGGTTATCGGTGAGTGACGTGTCGATCGTGTTATTGGTGAATCAGTTGACGTTTGTGTCCCGCGCTGCGAGTTACGCAAACTTTCCCCCACTCCCTTGGTTAATGCTCAAGAAGTTTGCCGGTATTAATACAGATAGTACCGGTCAACCCAGAGCTATGTTATGATGTTTGTCGAAATACAGCGTGTATACTGTATAAGCTGTCAGCATTAAAAAGACACTGCTATAGGCACAAAACATTTAAAAAATTTTAATCTAATTTATATTATTATTACTATGTAGGTTTTTTTATTAATCATGGCAACATATACATTAAAAATAATATATTACCTTAATAAAAAGTATACGTAATATTGTCTAATAAATGAATTTTATAAACTTTTTTTGCTATGAGTACATGACTTTCCCTCATGGTAGGGGTCCGCAGGCATTTTTCATAGCGACTTGATTAAATCCTGGCCCGTACATACCCTGCATATTGCAACTTGCACTATGCAAATGAAACCGTATTCGTAGGAAAAGACTTTACTTGATAAATATTTATGTAGTTAACGCTCAAATTAATGGAAAATGGCAATAAAATTATACATTCTATACGTATTTGTCTTAAATACAAAAAAAACTACTTGAACACACATAAAATTTCATTAAAATCTATCCAGCAGCACGTACAAATACTACTGAAAATTGTAATGAATATGACGATATTCAAATTCCTCTATATATTATATTGTTGAAAAAGTTAAGAAAATCTAAGAACATTAGAAAATATATTTGTTTCACCGACATAAGAACCCAGATCATAAACTTATTGAATTCACTTTAGTTATATAGGGGCAGGGAAATGTAAAACATGCTAATCGTAAAAATTCTAAAAGCCTATTTTACAACTGCCAAACTACGCTCAAAATTTACAAAAACCTTTAAATATTTTCGTCGAACAATAACTCAGTCTACAATCCACACAACGCGATGCAAAATGTACGATAAATACATATTTCTTAATATTTTGACGGTTTTATGAGATATTTTTCATGAAAACTATTTTTCATAGAATATAGACCACCAACTGTTTTATTAAGAGACGAACAAACAGTGTTATTCTGATACATTTCGTAACATCGATTCCTAGTCCATAATCGCGCTTACAAATAATTTTGGTTTGTTTAGACACCTAATTCTTTAAGTATCTAGATCTTAGAGTTAGTAAAAAAAATGGTATCTTAATTTGGTATGCCCGCGCATAATATGAATAGTAAATATACGAGTATTCTTGGTCTTAACCACAGAAATGCGTGTTCTAAATAGTATCAAGTTTTTAGCAACCATTGTGTATTCGTAGATGCTTGGCGGACCCATGCAACTTCTTCGATACAAAAAGTCCCCTCGAGAGTTGTGATTGTGAGGAAGTTGCATGGTTATGGTCTGACGCCTTCATAAGTTCTCATGACATTTTCATACGTATATATCCTTTTAATAACATATTTCAACTGTGTTTGATTAGCCTCTTAACACGTATGATATTTGAGAGCATTAATCGTTTAATAAGTTCAAAAAATCCAGTTTTGAGCACTGGCAAAAGGCTAACTTAATATTGAAACAATGGGTTGACAGCTCTTGAAACAAGATTTGAGGTTTGGCGTTCTAGACAATTAAATCTCAATAAAGCCGATTCCCGCTTGCTACTGTAATGTACTAAATAAAATTATTAGATCAAAAAGTTCGGCAGTACTACTTACGTCAATGTAGCTGATGGGTTTGTCAGAGAGCGACATCATCCGCCGTTACTTCATTTGCCCACTGCTAGGACTATCTACATCTACTAAATACATAAGGCACATAAGATATCACTTACCTAACCTAACCTTCTAATGTCACTTGATTCGCCGTATCAGTAGTCAACGAATTACTGGACTTGTCTCTAGACATACTTAAATATAAATTTCAATGTAACATTAAAAGAAACCGCGTATTTAAAGTAACATGAAGAGACGAATGTTCTGCCAGAATAAACCTTTCCTTCCTTCGCAGCTATATTTGTGGCCACATATAATATGTTTTAGCGACACATATATTTCGCCAGTGACACGAAATTGATGTTAGTTTCATATTTATTTGGCAATAATATTTATTGTGTAGGCATAGGAATTACTGTTTAATATTATTTTTTTTCATATAGATAGGTCCTTCAGTAAATTAAAACCTAAACAATGCCCTATTTTTATATATATTCATAAGTTTTATAATTTACTAGATGATCTGGTGATCTTGTGTCAATTAAAATAGACCAAAAAGATCGGTTCTCATACTTCAGCTACCAAACATAAACTTCTGAATAAAAGACCAAGAGACAAGTCTTAATTTTTTAAGATATAAAATATTTCCCAGCTAGAAACAGCATATATTAGAAAATATAATTGATTTTCTTTCGTATTATTGTATATGTTCTTATGTTTAAAACTTCTCTAAATTTACGACACTTAAAGATCATAATTATCCAAATCGGTGCAGCCATTCTCGAGTTTTAGCCAGTCAAACGAACAGGAATTATATACATATTATATATTATACGAACACGGTTAAAAAAATCATCTAAAAACTACATCTCCGTTAATTGTTAGATACTTTATTAATGTAATATGTATGAAAACAAAAATTCGTATGATGCCGCAAGGCTAGTCTAAATAGATAAATAGGTGGTTGGATTTTTGCGCCTGACATACGCCGTAAATTTTTAGGTTAAAGGTATGACAGTATTCCTAAAATTGATAAGTCTAACGCATGACCTCTAGTTGAGAGGCACACGCCAAGCAACTAGACAACAATGTCCAATATTTCAAATAATTATAAATAATGTCAACATCTATTATAACAACATCGAAGGGAGTAATTATATTTGGTCGTCCGCCGATGACGTTCTTATTAAGTACCTAATACAGTCGAATTCAGCCGGGACTTTTAATAACCGGTGTTGTTCTAAACAATGTCATAAACGGTTTTAACTGTATATGTATTTATAAAGATGTTTTGCAAGCGAAATCAGATTTGTTTATTCATATTGGCAACTATGTACCGTAAAGGCAAATAGGTTAAAAACGTACTTTAATTTTACAAATAACAGAGCTTTTATTATTTTTAGGTTGTCTCTCTCGCAAACTCACATATTTGTTTAATTGAACAAGAAAATAAGTGCATTTTCTATATCATATGAGAGATCTCTTTCCATCCATGTCCAAAAACTACAGCTTTACACAAAGTACAAGCTCATTTCACTTATATCTAATCAAGTTGCACGATAAGTTATCTTGTGTTTATCAACACTAATTTAATAAAAAGGGACACAGGTCATTAACCGCAAGGTCAAAGAACCCAATCGCCAGGTAATGTGAATCTTAATACGTCATGTCTATTCGGTTCTAGTTGCTGTATCCTTATTAAAATCTATAAATTATCACATAGCTGGAATCCCGCCTAGCTAAGTCCATCGTAATCTCAAAGTGTCACGCGATCGACAAAAGTACCGCTCAAAGGATGCCGCAGACTAAAATAGCCACTGTATTTTAACTGGACTCGCTTTTACAAGATTTCCTCTCATACCGTCTTTCAAACATTATCTGTGCTATTTATGTGCAGGAAAAATTTATAAATCATGTTTAATTATAGTTACAACGGCATTAATATTTGTTAGATTAATTTTGCAACTTTAGCATTAACTATAACTCAATCGTTGAGATCAACGTTTCTTCAATCTTTAATCGCAGAAAAGCGAGAATTATTTTCATACGATATAAATCATAATACAGAAGTCACCTGTTAAATGAAATGAATTTTGAGACCCCTTAGCTTTGTTTTAGAATGGACCACTATGATGTCTGTTTTGTAAGACAATGGGGCATATACCATCTCTGATGGACTCGTATAACTCAAATTATTGTTTCGCCAAAAATCATTTACACATCATTAGTGTTGATACACAGAAGCATGTATAGGAATAAAAAACATTGTTCTGTAATCACATCCTTTATATACAGTACAATACATGAAATCCTTAAAAATAATTAACATTTACCACATTTACATATTAATAATTAGCGAGGCCAAAAAATTAACAAAAATATTATGTCAATGTGACGTTTTGAATTGTTAATAAAAATTTCCATACTAAAATCTATAAAGCCACGACAATCGACGAAAATTTTCATTAGTGGGTAATGTTTGTGGCATTATACATTTTCAGATGTACGCGAAATTTACCATTGTATAAAATATATTGTTTTCATATAAATTGGTGTCATTTGAATCACTATATTATGCATTGGTATAAAAATATTGTGAATTCCTAACCTAAGCTTTCGAGTACTTTACGAATCCTTAACATACATTGTAAAACAGAATTGTGTAAAATTAAAACATAAAAATCTTGTCAAATATTTAAAAAAAATATTTGAAAAAAGGCAAGACGTTACGAATTTAAAAAACGAACCGATTATATTCGTGAAATGAATTTCGTTAGATCGGAACTTTGATGCCAAATCTGATGTATCATATATAGCAGTCAATATGTATTCATAATACATATTATACTTAGATACAACATAACATTAATGTGTCTGAATCCGAAATCTACTTAAAGCATTTACAACACCAAATTTACTCTACTTTGTGTACACCACCAAATCATATTTTTTCTAGCAAAATATAAAAAAAGTCCACGTAATACGATGGAGCAGACAGGCAACACCAACTTAAACACTAAATTACAAACTATAAATAAATACTTAAACCGTGATTGGTAACAAATAAAATTAATCTTAATATTACAATAATTACGAAAAATTATGAAAATAAATGTGATAATTATGTTATTGTTGATAAACTTTTGTGCCATTTTATTAATATCCAAGTCATCATACGATTACTTTAATATACAAATTGTGCTTATTATGACGTACGATACCATTTTTCAGTCTGTAAAATTAAAAAATTCTAATAACCGTTGTAGATATTTGAGTATTATTATCTATAACACCTTCGTTGTACATCTTCGGTAATATTATATATAATTTGAAATTATTTTTGTTTAAAAACCATTTACTATCGTTATGTACGTTACTTATATACGTCAGAATAAGCATATACTTTTTTAAATTGACATCTGATATCCCAACTATTTATACTCTTCCCGCTATATACATCTTCTTGGCAGTGACCCCGCTGGTCCTTTTTCTTATATACATTCTTTACATATCTATATAAAGGAAAGGAGAATCCGCATTACATACAAAATCACTACAGTCCATAGCAAATATTACCTCAGATTTTAGTGTATATTATTAGTTTCAAACGAATCAAAGTTACGAAAATCCAAACAATGGCTTCAGACCCAGTCCATTTCTAGGACAATTACGCGATGCAACGTAGCAATCAATCGCGAGCGTCCATTTATTTAATTAAAAATGACATTTTTTTAATACGTAAAATGTATTATATGTCATAAATATTGATAGAGACTCGACATTTCAAATTTTCATTCGGGACCAAACAAAGTCTATAAGTGTGCGTATTTTAATTAACTCCAATTTTAATTAGAATATTGATTGGTCAATTATATTATCATTAAATTTAGTATTGTCGTAATCCTTAATACGACGTTTCATTCATATATTAATTACATAATATTTAATAAACAAAATTTGCGTCTAAAAGCCAATTTCTCATTTCTTTTCGCTTGGGTAATTCAAAATATACTGAGATAACTTGCTTGAGTCGGAGTTATAGGCATCCTTTTGATTTCCATCTTTACTTAATAATTCTTGACACTATCTATACGCATTACAACTGTTTTGAGTGGTCATAGAACCTTGTTGGTCTAAAACGATTGAATCGCTACAAGCAATTGTGATGTTTAATGAAATTGTGTATAAAATTATTATAAAACACACATTTATGTACAAATTCTACTAAATGTAACGTATTTTGAAATACATATTCAGTCGTCTATTAAACATAATACAATACAAAGATTCCTTATATTAATTAATAAATAATGTGATTTTAAAATAAATTAAAGCCTTAAATTTAAATGATATTGTATTGGTTTTGTGAGCTTACAGCGAAACCTTACGTAAGAAATATAAAAAATCAAACTTATCCGTGTCAATGACGAATAAAATTGCAAAAAAAATTACGAACCATACGGAAAATACGAAACATGTAAAAAACGATAGATAGATAGAGAAATTCATAAATTTCCTAGGTATATTTCATTGTAACCATACAATACCAATAGAATAAATTAATTAAAGTTAAGCATTACATAAAGAACTGTAAATAAAATTTTCAACATTTAGAGGTCTTTATAAAATGCAAAGATTGGTCAAACACAAATCCCGCCAAACTTACTCTTACAACACAATCCTGAGATTTATCACGGTCACGCACCTGACGATGACGTCACATCGTTTACGATGACGTCATCATTTAGGTATGAGTTTCACATTCCATTGAGGCGCAGATGTGATTAATGGTATTGAATTAAGGAATCCCTCGCCTTTTTTAATTGACATAAATGCTAGCTAAATGTTTTTTTACTACTTTTGTGTATAACTAAGACATGTCTGTATGTCTATCACAACGACCCCTTAAACATTATCGGACAAGTAATAGAGCAGAGCCTGCCGTGGAAATTAAAATTCCTTGGTTAAAATCGAAACAAGTTTGGCGGCATCTGTATTGTAGAACAGAGATCATGGGCGTGCATCATTGGAGGATTCCACGTCACTCGAGCTGGCCGAAACTGACTTCTTGGGCTTATATTCTGTTATAACTACGGTCACACCGCTTACCGTTACCTTGTAAAAGAGATTTCATGATGATAAGAACATAATAGTATTTATTGGAAGCTAACTAAACATAACTAGATTAATCTGATTTAATCACACACAAATGTGAACAATACTATTTGATAACGCAACAGCTTCATAATGAAGTAGTTCACGGTATAAAAATTAATCCCAGATGAATTTAAATTTAGAATAAGTCCCTAGTTTCTCATTCATACTAAAAATAGATCAAGTTTATTCTCAAGTAAGAAAGACTTGAGGCATGTTTCACAATGTTCGGATAAGTTCCAAATAAGCTATTTATTACTTATTGGTAGGATAAACTAGTGTTAGTTGCGTTTCACGACTGTTAGCGCTATTCGTCATGAAACGCGAAGTGTCTTAAATTCGGAACTTTTATCTTCCAAATAATTTGTGTTGCATAACTATTTGGTACTTTATCCATACATTGTGACCAAACTGCGTTGTCAACCAAACTGGCATTTAAATTGTATACCTATATTAACTTATACGTTAAATTGTCTGTTGCCTAGATATTTTATCAAAAGTGATTGATAACCTTCGATATTTGTCGGTATTCTATTAAATAAAAGACCTCACCTCTCTCGTCTGTGCAGAGCTTCTATCGACATTGTTAAGTCGTGGCTGACGTCTTTTCTTCTTGAGCGAGTTTGCCGACCTTGGTCTCTTCTGCGAGCTAGTGGGCGCCGTGCCAGCCGCCTGTGCCGCCACCATCGCTGGGTTAATTCGAGGCTTTCGTGTCGAGGTACCTTGAGATCATCGATCAAAATATAATACTTACGGCAAAGTAAAAAATAGAGAAAAATTACGATACCTACCAATAATGCAAGGCAAGTCTGAAAAGCTTTAGACGAATATTCGATGAATTAAACTAACACTAATTGGATAGGACTCATGTTCTTCGGTCATGAATTTTCCGACGTTGCTCGTCATAAGTTTATATACATATATATATGTGTGTGTGTGTATTGTAGTAACTAAAATATTTATTGTATATTATATACATAATAATAATAATTAATAGCGGAAACCAAAAGTTAGCATTCACCGCACACCTGAAGACCAAAATGAGCCCTACAATTTTTCTCACACTCATAAATTTATGTTAGTTATAAGCTCATTGTTTAAACGATTATAGCCAGTTGACACCCAACTTCAAACAAAACGTTTCATTTTTAATTTATTTCAAAATCCCTACAACAACCTAACTCTCGACAAACAACTTTTTTTTAATGTAAACTTCTATCTAGCTTAATATGTATATTATTGTTTGCACTAAAAGACTCAACGTTTGATAATAATTAATCAATTAAGATTGAATTACATTCATTTTAAATACAATACACGCACGAGCATGCGGCAAACTTCGCGGTTGGAGTAAAGGATTCAAGACATTTTATCAGCCACTATGACATATTTATAAAATTTCTGAATTAACATATACACTAGATTATAGTCTGTGGCAGTCTATAGATATAGTTACGTAACAAGTTGGAGGGTTAATGCGAAAACTGTGTAGCTGAACCGAGTTCCCAGTAAATTGAATTGTAAGATGTTTCGTATTGCCTCCAGCAAGGTCTGAGTGGCAATTTCTCTGAATTTATAGCTCTTGTATTACCTATAGCTACGTCGAGTGCCTACTTGTGAAATGCGTCAAAGCAATTTAAGGTTCGTTAACAACTTCCACCCTGGAGCTTTGCTTCGTTCTCTTTATAAAAAAAAACAAATAAATCAGTGGCGCTATAACCTTTTTAGGCCTTGGCCTCAGATTTCTGTATTAGTTTCATGATCATTTGTTTATCTAATAACAACGCGACCAGCGTCCTGCGAGACGTTTTCTCACGATGTTTTCCTTCATCGTTGGAGTTAAATACGGACATAGAAAAAGAAAAAAGGTTCATTGGTGCATAGCCGGGGATCGAACCTACAACCTTAGGGATGACAGTCGCACGCTAAAGGCAATAGCAGTTGTACTTATATCCTCTTTATAAACCGTTTTTTATTTAGATTATATGGACGGCCAGGGTTCCCAACCGTAAATGTGGAAGAATTTATTAGAATTTATTATTTATAGAAAACTATGTGTTTACATACTACTATAGTATGTATGCATACTGTACGAAAGTATTTTAATGTATAGCTATACAAAATCCGCTGATTTGATTGATTGATTGGGATTTGATCTAAAATAAATAGAATGGCTGGTTGAGAACACTATTTGGCAGGTCTAAATTTAAATTCAGAATTCAGGTCAAATTTAAATTATTCAGGTAAATTTAATATACAACAACAGCCCCAGTTGTGTAGGCGTTTTCAACAAATAAGACAGCCTTATCGAACTTATTTTGGAAACGTTCAAAGTTACGAAAACTATAGTTTTCATTGGTTTATGAGAAATGTATTTAGGCTTAAATAGTAAATGTGTGGTGTTATTTCTTTCGCCCAAGTGGAAACAGTTGCCAGTGGGACTAGAAACTATAATATATGTATACTGACAATACCCCGACAGAACATTATTAATATTGGCCTATAATATAACAAATACCATCATTTTTGGCTTGATATTATTCAATTATTTTTAGTACAACCCGAGATTCCCTTACCACGGCTATAAGCATTAAATCATTACTTAATGTGTAATAGATTTATATTGTAAACAATTTTTGAAATGGCGTATATATATACGATTCCATTAATATTTGGCTATAAATTTCAATATAGGTACAGCGATGACACTGCATTGCCCTTTGGGAAACTACACAATTACCAAGACTGTCATTATACAAGTCATTTTTATTTCATATATTATAATGAAAGTAAACCCTAGGTAATTCTTATAAGAAATCTTTCATGTGGATACAGACTTTTTTCAAGGTATATGAGTTAATATGTGAAATTTAATAAATAGCATGCTTTTCTAAAAAAATTGCACCATTTATATTTATCAAAATAATTGAAAAAAACTACATTAACTAAATTAAAAAATTAAATAAGGTTGTTAAAGACAAATCACAACTAATAAAAATAGTAAAGAAGAACAAAATTATGTATAATGTAATGTATCATTTGATAAAAATAAAATAAAACAGTTATTAAATCCTAGTTGAAACTTGAAAGCAGTTGTCCCAGGTGAGATGGATATAGTTTGGTAAGTATGTAATTTCAAAATGCTGTTGTCAAATCAAATCTCTTTATAGATTTAGTAATTTGTATTTCAAATTAAGGCAGATATTTATGTTATAAGATACCACAAGAAGTACTGTATATGTGGATTATTATATTGTAATGTCTCCATACCATTTTTGTTAAGATTTCTGAATCCCCTATTATACCATAACATAGTAAAGCAAAGTAACATTTTAAAAATATATTATACTATGGAGTCATGCATAGATATCAATAATATATTCATTTTATTAAGTAAAGCACCTCTACATAAGCCTAGATGTCACTGAAAGACCTTAACTAAAATAATCAATATAGGCAAATTATTAGTCTGCCTGATTCTTGAAGGTTATATTACAGAAATCAATTTATGGTCAGTGTTAGAAATCTGTTTATATACTCATAGTTTTTAGTGCTAGGCGTAAAAAGAAAAGCAACTGAAAATATTGATACATACCAAAATATGTAATGAGTCAAAAGTGAATGACCTATATTTACCTAACTCTAATAGCATTACGAAGTTTTTTTAATGATACGTACCTTTTCTAACGTCACACATGGAACATTTAAATGCTTCAGCATTATTTCTGTACGTGCAAACGCTGCAATCCCAATAATTTTCTTCAAGCACTTTAGAGGGACGTTTCCCTCTTCGAATTGCATTTTTCTTGTCCATTTTAATGGTTACTTCTAATCGAAACTATATTTTACGTACTAATCATGATATTTTACAATAAACACTATGTTTTTTATCACAGTGGAATGGGTTTTCTCGTATCGAAAACATTATTTTGGTTTAAATAAACACGACTCTGAAAAACACTACGCCATGACAGACAATGTAACTTGTCGATAAAACAGAGCAAGCGCCAACTAGCGGCCCAGACTGTTTTACCGACGTTTGAACAGATAAAAATTTCAATAGGATCTTAGATTAAAAAGAAGCGTGTACATTATACAATATGTTTAGAAGTATAATGTATATATGTATATATGTTTATATGTAGGTAAGCCCCTATATTATATATATATAGTTCTATAATGGTTGCTTTTAATACCGAATGTTATTTTTTTAATTTTTTTGCGAGTTAAGTTGCGTTACTATTTTTGTACTACAATAAAATATTAACCCTATAAGTCTATATAAAATAAATATATTTTTAATACATATAATAATATATGTATGTATGTGAAAAATTAATAAATATAAAATTTTATATTTATCATTATCTCTGCATTTAGCACAACAATGAAAGTTGATACAATATTAAATTTGATTTTTATATTATCTCTTGCTACCGTAAGCAGAAAATACAATGTTTTACAAGGTTTCGCCGCGGATTTTACCATTTCAAAACGTTCTTACCAACTTCTTATAAGGTATCAAATGATATGGATGTTTAAGTATTTTCTAAATTTCCAAAGCTCATCAGGCATTTATGTATTATATTAAAATACATCTTCTCAGGCGAATTACTATAATCCCATCAATCATTTTTATTACTTTGAATTAAAGAAATTTTGTCAGCATAATCTTACGTTTACTTTAGCTACTTACGAAATTAAAAATATAATACATCAAGAATTCCACAAATGTATAGCCATATACATAAAGCAAAGGTTTACAGAATCTACTAGAATTAAAAAAAATCTACAAAAGGTCTATAATAAAGGTTCAGAAATTCGTCGAAAAGAGGGATCGACGTGAAATTTTGTTTCTACCTGCTACGTTTTTGTGGACTTTCGTGTCTTAATTCTTAGATGAAATACGAACTTTCTTATGAAGTATATTTAATTATTATAATATATTGCTTCTTTCCTGTCGTAATAAATAACGCAATAACTTATAGTATATAGTTCGACATAAGCATCTATCAATATTCTCCATAGCGAAGGTAAATAATTAACAGACTTTTTTGTTAAAACTAGATAAAAATTTGCTTCAAATCCATTGTCTATCGAAACTAAACATATCTGTAATATAACAAGTTCTGATACCTACCAGATACGATATTTCGAAATTGGAACACTAACGTTATTCCCGCGCTTTCCCAAACACGTGAAACCGCTACTTTTTGTCGGTGTCACTTCTCGTTGGGAGGCTCAATTCGAGTTTCACATATTTCTGGGAAGCTATTGAAGATCTTTTTACCGCTTGTTCGATGGAGACATTTAACATGGATAAATTAAAATATTTATTCAAGGATTTAATGTATTGCACAATATAATATTATTACGTTAAGATAAAACTACAATATAAGAATGTTTGAAACTTGAGGCGACGTTTTTCTACAAATTATTTCGGCCTACATGTCATAATGATAAACGGATGACGCATTAGTGCAATTCAGGTCTAGGGTGATAGTGATCCTATTGCATTGGTAGAGTCTGTGGAAAGGGAATTGATATAATTCCTATGTATGTACTCACTATACAAAAAAAAATTATTATAACTTTTTTCATATTAAGTCATTCAACACAAACAGTGTTAGAGCCAAAAGAAAAAAAAGTCATTCAACTTAAACTACACACATTAAGGTGAATTGCCTGCCTGCAAATATATACATATATGTTTTAGTCTCAAAAAATATTTTTACAAGGTCGTTTATGTAAATTATGACAAAACACTTGATAAAGCACTTATATTGTAATTAATAAAGGGTTATGTTTGCCCAAGAATATAAACCTACAAAAATGCGCTAATACCATCCATAGCAAGATAATTCTAAAAAGGTTTTACTAATTCGACAGTTCGCCAATAAATCACACGAGTTAAGAACACAAAACTCGGGGTCGCAGTTGAACATCCCGACACCCCGACCACCTGTGGCGTCGAGACATTGTGGTTTTATTGTTGGACTTACTGCCACAGATAATAAATGTTTCACACGAATCTGTACAAGGTTTATCCGCGTGTCAATTGATATAACCTATTTTAATCGAATTGTTCTGCATTGTCCCTAAAGATGTATAATATGCATCCAATTCGTGTTTATCGTACATTTAGGTAAAAGTTTTATACATACTTTATAATCAGAAAAGCGGGCTAAAAAAATTAATTATTCTTTTTTTTAAACTGTTAAAAATATAAAAAAATAATGAGTTATTTTTCTTATTAGTTGGCGCAAGCCCCGTTGGATTCTCCAGGTAGCACCCATGATCAGATACAGTAAAGATGCCTAGTGGCTAATATTCAGTAGTACTGTTATCTATTCGTCTCTCTGTAACAAGTCTTGAGCGCAGAAAACTGTGTGACTTAAGTGACTTGAGTAAAATATGTCCAAAGTAAGTCAAAGTCAAAGTCAAAAATCATTTATTCATAAAGGTCACAATGTACACTAATGAATGTCAAAAAATAAATATACATTAAATGCTTCTAATTTTACATTTACTGCCAGTTCTCAAATTAAGGGCGTAGAACAGAAGAGAAAAACTGGCAATAAACTCTCCGCCACTCTTTTTAATCGCCAAGTTTTTGTTTTACACAAGGAGCTACACCATTACACCATATTCCACATGACATCTTAAGTAATAAATAATTAAAGATTTGTCTCAGATTGTCAAAGATCAATATCAGCAGGAGGCATGGTGAAATAGGAGCACGCACTTACATTCTCGTGGGAACAACACACAAGACAACAGCTATCTCTTTTTCAATGGAATTAACTCTAGTTCAATTGAATGCTTATAGAGGGTTAACGAGAATATGGAGAGTAATTTACATAAACGTAAAACCTACGTACCTACCCATAAAGCGGTTCAATGTCAAACCTAAAAAAGTAAATGTTTCACTTTCATATTTCAAAACTTACCTGTGAAAAATTCTAAAAATGTTGTCAACACTGTCAGTGTTGCCACAACAAAAAGTTTGCATTGAATCATACACGCCAACCTGTTGCATGCAATAAAAGAAAAAGAAATAGGCTGCCCGGAAATACGAAGCAGCGGACAACCGAAAAAACGACAAGCTGATTTATTTCCTATCTGTGGATTTAAAAAGAAAGGATTGGCAATTTAAATGCTATTCAGTTCTAGAAATCGGGTTTATGGTTTATAAAATATCTTTGCTATCAGATTCTAGCTTTCAGAATTATCGTAGTCTATGCTCCTTAACTTAAAAAAATGTTTCGAATAAAATATTTTATTACAATTAACATTTAATATTTTTGTACTCATTTTACGATGGGTTATACAGTGTTTTTAAAAGAGCGAAATACGACCAGGCTGTGCTCAGAATCTGTAAAAAATATAAATTCATTTTAACAACAAGGCTTAAATTAATATATTATCTAAATTTTATATACCCACACTCATAAAGGCTCTTAAATTGACGTCAGCAAATCCATAAGCAGTTAACTTGCTAGCGATCTGAGCTCTGAAAACATAACTTAGGTATCATAGACAAAACATTGTTCTATTTTGGGTGTTACCCGATTTCGCTTAGAATAAATTAATATTTTACTAGATTTGAGTCTGTTACATTGAGAAACACTGCTGTTGAAAAAATTTCTATAATCAATCCGGAGATTTCTTTAGTACATAACGTTAGGTAAATACTGTATTTAGTAATTAAATACTGTGACTGTGCAGCTGTCAGCTGTAGGTAATACAGCAATATAGAACTTATGACTTAAAGGGGCTATTGATAACGTAAAAGGGTCTAAATGTTTTAACATTTTCTTTTTAAAAGTGCTTGCTATTTTAACGAACATATACACTTGATATACATACCTTGTCTGAACAATATTACAAAGTTTCCTAAACTTAACATCAGCTTTGTACCACTTGCTGCTATACATTGCGTAACTTACACCTGAACTCTAAAAAAGGAGTTTGTTCTAATAAATTGTATATAGTACTAAAATAATTTTAATAATTAAGCGTTCTAGTGGCTTGAGCATTCGACCCTCATTGGAACCCCGAAGCCAATGGAGTTTCCCGAGGCTTACGGTAAAGGAAAACAACGTGAGGAAACCGGCTTCAGGAAATTGGCGATGGCGTGTGCCAAGTATAAACGCAGAATAATGAAAAAAAAAAGATACAGAAATCTGAGCACATGACCAAGGGTTTGTAATTTTTAAGAAATTAATTAAACACTTGATTTGTTTCTGAAGCATTCAATATTAACATTTTTAACATACCGACTGCATCACCAAGTCGCCGAAGAAACAAATAAAGAATATTTGCAATAAACTTGTCAATAGAAAGGTAAGGAACATACTCGTAAACGCCTTGTCTCCCATACTCTGAAAATGTATTAGTCGAATCACAAACATGTATTTTGACGGATCTTTGGTTCGTAATATTTCAGCCTCAAGATTCGGAAACTTATTTTTGTTTGCGATCTCTCTAGATAGATTGAGACTACGATAGAAAATAGAGATACGGGTTTTGTGAAATAGCTGAAATAGCTTTACGCCGTTTTTCATAGGAACTAGAGTACTGTTTTGTCCCTTTCCGATAAATCGTATTAACATCGTGATCAAAAGAAACAGATGAAGAATTAGACTTTTTCCATTAATGGATAGGAATAGACTACTATTATATCTATACCTATCTAAGTTATTTAAGGTCATGTCAGTAGTATTCACATTTGAATTAATTATTTGTGATTATTGGCCGGCAACGCACTCGCGAGCCCTCTGGCATTGAAGGTGTCCATGGGCGGCGGTATCACTTAACATCAGGTGAGCCTCCTGACCGTTTGCCCCCTGTTCTATAAAAAAAAAAATTGACTTCGCTTTAGTTCCATAGATAACAAATGTGACTTATTTTTGAGTAACCATTATGGTTATTATACACTGATCAGTCAAACAGATTCAATTGTTTGTACTAAAATTCTAGAAGCTTCGCGCCGGGTTGATATTTTGTACACATATTTTATTACGTTAAGTTAATAATAAAAACATTAAAAAAAATACATACCATAACATTAAAGCCAGTTAAACAAATAATAATTGAGCTTGTTAGAAAGTAAAGAAGTGTTGATTTTGAATAAATTTGATCTAGAATTTTCAAGGACCTGTAAATATAATATTCAAATACGAATCAGATGCTTTAAGTTTTTACAATTTTAAAATTATTTAAGTAAGGCCAATTAGAAAACCAGTTAGAATGAAAGAAAGTTAGTCGTGGTAGTGTTAAGAATGTTTAATCAATACATTTTTCTATTCATGCAAGTAATTAATACTTGCTTCCTCGGTATAGATAATCCAGGAATCAATTTGAGGTCCAAAAAAAGTTGTGTGGCAGTACCTGACTTATCCTGTGAGTAGACAGATCATCTTCCAGATGATACATATAAATCTGAACCCTTTTAGGGTTTTAAATTACTAGACTGTGCGTTGAAATGTTAATTAAGCAATGTTGGCATTATTAAACAATAGGCTACTTGATAATGTCTTAAAAACCATTTATGTGACAGTGACTATAAAACCTATATGATTGTTATTTTTAATCAGGTTAAACTTCAAAAATTCATAGAAACAGTTAAACCCGAAAACCAAAACCCGCTAAAACGCTTCTCTAGAAAAGTCTATTTTCTTTGTTTCTGTTTCTGCCTGTTGATACTTTCCCTAAATTTAGGGGGAATCTTAATAAAATTATAACTAAAATAAGACAAACGTCAATACGTGTTATTTATAGATTACTCTGCAGAAGACTTTATTTTCCATACCTTCAAATACCCCGTTACCCAATTTTGATAATGTATTTTTTAAAATATTAGAACAGTTAACTATACCGTATTAGTCGTTGATGCCATATCACAAGCTCTGTGAACTCCAGCTTAAAATAATCAGCGTTGAGTGATCTATGTATGTTTATTTTAGAAAATTTTGTCTGTAGTATACGAAACTGTATCCGAATAAACATACAGCATATGTAAAAAAGATTGTCTGTGCTACATATCTCAAGGATCGCTATGACTTCTGAAAAATAAAATATATAAAAAATATATTTACCTATACCTAAATAAATAGAAATATTATATAAAAAATAGATAAAGAGATAAAAATCTAAATATATATACGTAATGAACAAATCACAATAGTCGACGAATCGAACGCAATATTTTGAAGCGTTTAAAAAGAAATAAAAAATCAGTAGTTGGGATGTTGACAAGATGCAGAAGGAAAACATGTTTGCGTATAGTGTCTTTGCTATTTAAATACCTATAGTATAGGTTTCATATCTGGTACTAATAAACGGCAAGTAGGCATTGGAAGAATCACACAGTCGTAGCGGTAACAAATGTATAAATTTTGTAGACTAATTTTAAATAATCATGGAACGCTCATTTCGGAGTAAAGAAATTTTTTTCCCAAATTTGAAATAATCACTGTCCTTTAAGTTTTATTTTATAGAACAGGGGGCAAACGGGCTCACATGTTGTTAAGTACACATAAAACCAACGAATTAGTAACGAATTGTATTACACTCACCTGACCACAGCTGATGCAAATATACAAACGGCCAATATCTTATGTCATGTGAGTCAAATGGATAAATAATCAAAAAAGGTAACAAAAGATCCCATTTCCCAGTATTGAGATACTTAACAAGAGTTAAAATTAACGGTGTTATGAAGAACGTGAAAATCAATGTAAAATTCAGCACTTTAGACATCTTCAGTACTTTATGCAAGAATTTCGTGTCCTCTCTAAAGATTTCAGTTATATCCGTATCGTCCATAGCTCGGTGTTCCAGCTCTCTTAGCGTTGTAATTAGTTCGTAGACCTTCTCCTCGTTGCTTATTACAGAATATATTCGAAAATTTGCGAGAAAACTGAACGCGAGACATGGAGCTATATACGTTAGCTCAATGAACGACGCTCCATTTTGCAAAGCGACATAAAACCAGACGAGCGCGCCGAAAACGTCACTATTGTGCCAGATAATGTTAAAAATATAGATGCAGCGCCTTTTTATACGATCTTTTTTAGATGACCTATCATAAGAAAGGCCTAAACACAAAAAAATCTTATCGAGTTCTTTAAGGGCTCGATTCGTTTCCATGTTTGTTGAAATCTGAGTTTGAAGACACAGACAGTTTGTTTAAATAGTTTGAAATTATACGCTATATAATTAAGAAAATTCTTGACAGGAGTCAATAATATATTATTTCAGTAATTATAGTAATTTATAAGCAGTGGTTCTTATGAATTTAGTGAAAGGATATGTAGCTAGTATAGTACCATAAGTACAGATTTATTTATGGTTATGAAACCACCGAAATCTAAGGATAACAAAAATTATATAAAACACTGTTAGCCTAATGCTTAAGCATGTTGTAACACCTAGGCTATAAGTTCGAACTACAGTTTCACTTAATAGATTTTTCTAAACTTGATTTTGTAAAGTAAAACTTCGTGACCATAAAACTTTGTCATATGTGAATCTTAATTATTCTAAAAAAAATAATAACATATAACACAAGTTATTTGCATTTATATCTGTAGCACTTAAATTAAAAAAAACAGTTTCATATGTATGTTTAAAAAAATAGATTTTTTAATCGTTATTTCTTCTTACTTTATTTCTCTACTGTGGAAAATCACTGTTGAAAGTATGTTTTTCCTGTATTTTATAAAAACGAAACACGATATTAAAATTACATACAACGAATATGTAAGGTTTGTGAATATAATAAACTTGCCTGAGGTTCCGCATAGAAAATACAATTTCGAATAAACGATGAGACTACCTCTAGTAAAAAAAAAACTTGACATATAGATGGCGGTGATTGGACAAATTTAAATTCTACAAGGTATAAAGTAAAAATTGTCTATATCTGGGAGGTTTGGCTCAATAGATCGATGTTTTAAAAGGACTCGGCTGTAAAAAGTTATATACGCTACTTGTCCGCTGAGTGACCCTATGTTCCGTATAAAATGTTTGTAGAAAATCATATGAGTCAAAGCGTCTCTTTACATATGATTCTCTAAAAAAAACAAATATAGTAATAATTATGCTCTGTTTGCTTCGGTAATCTGCTACTTTCGGGTAAGCAATTGCACACTAAACCCTAGTCCAATAGCGACGTTTCCGCCCTAAGGCCTAATCAGCCTGTCTAGGCTTGGTTAAGTGCAGGTATTCCCTAGTGAGTTTAGAACTGATGACTTAGGCCCAACATTATTACCTTTGCCCTTAGCTTAGGTTAGCCGCAGCTAGGTTGTGACGCCCATTTGCTTGCGGCAGTTTCCAACGTGGACGTAATACCTGGGACTGGGTAAGACTCTGCTTTAGTGTGTTCCGCTACAAACACAGTACGCGGTTTCGTGTTTTATAGGTACTGCTGTCTTATCAGTGATACCCCAGGTCATACCCTGACGATCGGGCTGGTTTTCTACGCTGGATGCCCTCTGCTATGGGGATATAGGACTTTAAGTGATTCAAATGATTATACTTAAAAGTGCATAAATAGAAAATTGTTTCACCATGCCTCCCGCTGATAGAGGACAAATCTTTGTTTTTAATTTGTTTATTATTCTTTATTACTCAAGATGTCACATGAAACATGATGTAATGATTGCATCTCCTTACAAATGTTGAGTAAAAGAAGAAACTTGGCGGTTAAAAAGAATGGCGGAGAGTTTATTGCCAGTTCTTCTCTTCCGTTCTACGCCCTTGATTTGAGAACTGGCAGTAAATGTAAAATTAGAAGCATTCAATGTATATTTCTTTTTTTTTGGCATTCATAAGTGTACATTATGTTACCTATATTAATAAATGATTTTTGAATTTTGAATTAAAAACAATTTAGAATCTTGTTTCGTGCCAGTGGCAGTGTACCTTTATTGCTGGAAGCATTTTCTCCTTGCGATATATTTTCTTTTAATATATTATTACCAATTGAACATTTACAGAAATAAAAGTAATGAACCCTAAATAATATAATGCTATCGCTTTGATAATTACGTGTTTCGTTAAAAACTTTAAGTTCATGAATTATTTAATAGTTCTTTTTAAGAAATATTTTTTCAGCAATTTATTTTAATTTATGGTAAGCGTGTGTTCTAGGTGTACTCGTACTGAGGCAAATATTAGCCACTTTTACTGTTTTGCTTTGACATTCCTATGTACTTTGGTGACCGACTATTTTCTGTGAACCTTGACCAGCTTCGATGACGACGCATTTTTCACATGAACTAATTGGAGAGTCTTTAGTTGTATAAACAAGGTGTAAGTTATCAATTATATTGAATATTATGGGATCAATGCTTTTGTATTTCTAAAAAAATTGTTAGTTCACGGGTCGGGACCGGGGGCTAGCATACGCTATACTTCTGCAGTGACAACGAACATTAAAATAAGAGAAAAAGAGTTATATTTTTGTGTAGGTCAGAGGTTAGTTAGGCAAGAACCTCATATGCTTTCTAAGTCATAATCCTTCTTCTTAATCACTATTACGTAGTCGAAAGTTTTGCCAAGTAACTTTTTCAGTTTTTTAAAAATAAAGAACAGGGGCATACGTTATTCGAAAATTTTTAGGGCTCATCTGATGTTCATGTCCGCCGCCCATGGGCACTCAATGCCAGAATGCTGTGCGAGTGCGTTTCCGGCCTTTTAAGAATTGGAATTAAGAGCAGCAAAATTGTTTTAGTATATGTACTCAAACCCATTTGGTTAATTCCTAACTATACTGGTTTTCGTAAAAAATACTGGTAGAATGTCAATAATTATATTAAATTGTATTCATACTCTTAGGATCTCGCAGCTATGCAGATGATAACAATACGGGTTATATATTCCATCTGGTCAGACAGGCCTAAGTGATATTTCTGACACATTATACTCTGAGTGTCTACTGATTCGTTTAAATAATTTCAGATTAAGAAGAAATTTATTAGGTCCTATACGTAGAGGTAATATTAATACCACACACACATCGATGGTGTTAGTGTGTGTGGGGTATGAAGTGCCCCGCTGCGCCAGACGGCAGACGGGAGTATAGGTATTTTATTACAGGGCTACATCAATAATAAAATAAAGAATTCTTAAAACTTGTGCATTTGTTTTGTACGAACTATTTAATTTTACATTTTAGAATTCGAATTTCGAATACAAAACACCTTAAACACCGAGAACCGGACGAATTTTTAGATTAATAGATTAAGTGATTAATAGCAATAATATGTATCTGTACAAGAATGGATTACTAAAAGCTGTGTTATTTGCGTTAATACACTTTATTATTTGATTGGTTTGGGATATACATACTTTTTTATTAACTATTTATAATATTACATTTGTTCCGTTTATATTTCTTACGATTAGCTAAACGTCCATAATTTTTAAAACTAAATCTCTCTAATTTTCAAGATTAAATTTGTGATTAATACTTTTTTGAAACACTGACAGCCCTATTAATTTTCAAGCCCACCCCTCGTATAGCCCCCATAGTGTTTGGCAAGTGCACACACGGGCACATGTAAAAAATGACAGGCAATAAATTTGAAAAAAGAACCTGTTCTATGGCACTCTATGGGTAGCGCATTGTCATACGCCCATTTATTATTTCCACTACTGGAATTTGAAATTAGAATCAGAGATTTATTACATCTTTACTATTCAGAACTTTGATATGATATTGCTAATTTAAATGTGTTCTTGCTATATTATGTGCACAATGTTATTATCGAATAATGATTTTTATTCCTAGACATATGCACAGGCTTGGTTAGTCATCAACGAACATATGACGCATAGGTATGGTTGCCAGCGAAACAATTATCGTAACGAAATAATTGGTCATAAGTAGAACATCTTAATAAATATTTTAATATTGCAGGAATGTGTCTGCACCATCAGACAACCTACAGTACCCCAATGGTGGCCTTACAGATGATGTTGGAGCAGATTATTTTTTATAGTACCAGTGCTGACTGATTTATCAGACTTGTAAGATGTTTGAATCATGTGAGTAATAGATATAATAGATAATAGCTTATATGAATAAACCAACTCCAAGGCGTGGAAAGACGCATAACTGGGCGGGCAATATTTTGGAATACGCAAGGTATAATATTCATCGACTACCAAAGCAAAAAACCAAGAAAAAATGAACACCGTTATTGGAGCTATTTCTGGACAAAATTTCTGAAGAAAGTACTGTTTCATCAAGACAATGCATCAGGTCATAAAATTCTTTGTTAGCGTGCGTACTTTCCAGGCCAACTGTTAGATATTTAAGTGAAGATTCAGAAACCTATTTGATGGTCAGGATTTTTACTAATGTTTGTAGATCTTAATTTTAATAATCAAAAATCTTATACGTTATTATAGGCATTCTTTACATAGTAATAAGATGTAAAATAGCGTAGCGTATTCTATCAGTTTTTTTGTTCCAAATGTCGCCACGCGCTAGAAACTAGATTGACCTGAATTGAATCCAATCAAAGTAAAAATTCAAGTCAAGGATGGAATGCTAGCGAAACGTGATTCAAGGTTAAAACTTAAAAGGACAAGTTTGGAAGATGTGGTAATGCCAAACTAACTCTACTTAAGGTCCTTTAAAGAGTGCCTTCTTCTTCTAAGAGCAGTCTTGCGAATTTCACCCCTGAGGTAGCTGTGCACCAATGGATTTTATTTCTATGTGCGAATTTAAATTTCGCTCGCATAGTGAAGGAGAGCATCGTGAGTAAACCTTAGCTTAGCTTGCCTTAGACCCAAATAGTATAAGGTAATTTGTAAGGCACGCGAAGCTGATCACCTACTTGCCTATTACATTGACAAATGATCATGACACACATACAGAAACCTGACGTCCAGACCTAAAATGTTGTAGCGCCACTGATTTTTAAAGAGCGTCTCTTCCTCTCTTTAATCGGCAGCTGATGTCTAAGCGTCGAGCAACAAAAACGACATCTAGAGAGCGTACTCATCTTAAAAAGTAGCGACCAAAGCTTAAAAAGAAGCGACTATATTTTATTCTGTTTTTTTGAATCGGTGCAAATGTATGACAAGTAGTCCTATTACTTAACGATTGATTACTGTAAAGGGAATTATAAAACCTTTGCTTTTAATAGAATCTTTTGTGAACATTTTTCAATTCTTATAAAATAGATAAATCAACTATGCTGTAGGTAATATAAAACAATACAAAAAGTAGTAAAATAAAACAGGAGTAATAATGTAATGAACGACTTTGTATGGTTGTAAGATAATAACTAAGAATTATCTAAATGTACATAAATTTTCAGGACTTTGGAAAGGCTAGGGTAAAAAATTCTAAAACTATGACAGTATCTTTATTAGTACAATTTAATATGCAAAATAAATAAGTATAAGTTTTTAAATAGTGTAAGCAATATTAAAAAGATTTAATTGTACATAGTTCTGAGAAGAGCAAAGTATGACCAGGAGCGGCTGAGAATCTGAAATTAAAAAAGACGTATAAAAATTTGACTACATGTAAAAACACCTTTTAATTTACATTTTGTTCTTTCTATTTTCACTACATTTACATACGTAAAACAAAACACGAAACAATGGCGAACGATGTTTAATTGTTTTTGGTCAAAGGCATCTAGTTCAATCACAGACATGTGATTAATTCATTAGACCAATCACAATCAAACGAAACAGAATAATTCGTAATATGTTTTACTCAATAACCGTCCAATATCTGTGTGGTTCACTTAAATTCGTTCAAATAAGTGAAACATAAGAAATAAATAATAGCTTGTCCTGGCAAACTACAAGAATGTAGTTTAATGACTTATAAACATATAAAATTATATATAAAACAAATAAACTATAATATTAGTCGATTGACATACCGTTGTGAAAGCTCTCAGATTCATAGTTGCAAATTTGGCTGCCGTCAGCGTACATGGTTTTTGGGACCTGAAAACAGAACCATAGCAAGCACAAATTATATACAAAACGCGTTTATGCTGTCAAAATTCTTTTTATCCGTTAATGTTATGGAAATTAAAAAAAAAGGGAAAGCCAAAGCTGGAACGGCCCGTAAACAGGTTTAATATGGATAACCATGTTCTTTGATATCGACTTGGATTGACTTTAAGAGTTAAGTTTTTAGTATAAAATACACAACCAAGAATCATATCTGTGTGTTATATCACCCAACATCTTAATTATAAAATAAATTTGTTAATGTTACCTTAAAAGTACTATGTATAGACTTTTCTTAATTTTCACTTCAGCGTCGTACCATTTACTGTTGAAAATCGCTTCACCTACTTGTGAACTCTGAAAATACAATCACCTACGTACGTATCATTATAGTATACGGTTCTTCCCTTATTTACGGTCTACTGCGTTGGTTTTAACCTATAATATAATGGATCAACTACAGTTTTCAAACCCCTGTGACACGTTGATTAATCGGTCCGGTGAATCAATTCTGTACATAAATGTTTTATACTATACGAAGTCATTTGTGAAATTTTCGTGAATATAAATATATAGTTAACATATACATGACATCGTATAGATGTCACACATACCCACAGTCAAACTTTTTTTTAAATATTACATAATATATAGGAGATGTTTATGGGACGCCCACAAAGAGCAGTCATTGAAACCCATTTTTGGGACTTTGTTCACATACAGACCAAGTACATAGAAAACCGAATAATTTCAGTGCCCATAATGTGTAGGTTTTAATAGAATTCAACAAATTTTTTTTATATGAAACTTGAGCGGTGTAGAAACCCTAGACTATTGTATCACGTGTTACGTTGTATCACCTATACGAATACAATTTTGTGATATAGTTGGAGTAATTATAAAGGATCGGTAGTAAAAATATTACCGATATCACCACCATGTCCCCAAAGTAGCAGATCATAAATATCTGATACAGACACATTACAAGGAAATTCACATACGCGAATATTTGGCCAAATTGTTTACTGAACTGTAACAAAAGATATTATTATTTATTGATATCTTTAGGCCTTTACGCCTCTTTTCCGAAGGGGTAGGATACCACGAATCTCCACCTACAACGTTCCTAAAAGAACTTTCACGCTTTCATGACATTCACTATCATCTCGGAAGCTATGGGCATTATTAACTTGTCCCTTCTCTAATCCTGGATCTGGTCCAGGTAAGTATGACAAGGCCTCGCCAACCCGACTTTACCGTCCACGGTTGCCTTGTACATAATACTTGATAACTGCTACTCATTCCTGCGTTCTTGGTCATAGCACCTAAGCATACGCTTTCATATCCTTGTAATCTATTAACCCACACTGTAAATATTATTTATAACTTATAATTCATTATCTTTTATATCTATGTCTTCTAAAAAGACACTTGTCATACAAATGAAATCTCTGTTTACACAATTATAATATAGTGTTTATGTGTCTTCATTTATTAATAGACGCATTTTGACTGAAACTAGACGCTACGAGATTTTATCATTAATGAGACGAAAATCAATACTTTGTCAAACTCATTAAAGATCTACGCAAAACAAATATTATGCTTACAACAGTTCATGTATAATAAGTGTTTCTTTTTCATATAACAAGGGGTAAACGGGAAGGAGTATGTTAAGTAATACCGACGCCCATGAACGCTGAAATTGCCCGAAAGCTTACAAGTGCGTTGCCGACCTATAAATAATTGGTATGTTTTGACACGTCAAACTATCCGCACCGAATCGCACATGAAATAATTTTAACTAAAATAAATCGTATTATAATTCATATGTAGGCCTCTAGTGATAGAAGAATATAAACTAACCACGATGTTAAATCCACTTAAACATATTAATATTGAACTTAGCATTATATTGAATAGAAAAGACTTCGAATATAATTGCTCCATCAGCTCAACCAATCTGAAAATATAACCTTTTTATTAAACAATTACTATCGGAATTAGATTTAAAAAAAGACGACAAGATGGCGCGTTTCGTTTGAACCACGCAACATGTCGTGTTCTTGTCTTGATCTTTCCGTTAGACCAATCACAATTAAGCGAAACACGCCATCGTTTTATGATTTACATTCTCACCCCCACAGTTAATTATCGTAAGTACATTGCGGAAAAGATATTCTTAAATTTTTCTATTAACAATATCTATCGCCATATAATTAACTAGCTACAATGAAGTAGTCAGAATTGATTACTGAGCCTTGTGGTTGGTAAATTAAAACTTCATAGTATAAATTCATATTATGTCTTAGTATTAATTACGTTAGGATTATGAATATATTATCATATTCAGAAGTATTATCATCACCACTTCAACAATCTATGGTCCAAATAAAGGTTAGTTGTAAAACTGGCCTAAAAGTAGGTACTAATTAATTAATTATTGTAAGATGCGAACGCAATAAGCTCCTGATGTCGTAAGATGCAAGCCCGAAGTCGTTCCTCTGTCCCCTTCTTAGAATTTGTGACAACCTTCTCGAACCGGCTGCACAGTAACTCAAAGTGCATTCTCAGATAAATGCAACACGCATGGAAAAATGTATCAGCTCCGAACAGGTACAAAACCACTATAAATGCTAAAACAAAATTTGGGTAAGAAAAATTTTCATTTTTTGCAAGTGCATCTTTAGCGGATCTTTACAATTCGAAAAAGGCTTTAATAAACGGAATATAATTTACGATTATTACTTTTCATCTTGAGTCAAAAATTATTATTAGTATTAAATAAATTACTCACTGGACCAAATATGATGCAAATATACAAGCGGCCACTTCGTCATTGTAAAAGGATCAAAGAAGTACTTTACCAAAAACGGTAGTTTAAGGTCTACTTCTCCTGTTTTCTGATAATCTATGGCCATCAATATCAGAGGTAGCAAACAAAAAGCAATTACTACAGATGAATTGGCTATTACCATAAAAGTAATAATATTATGGAACAGCTTAACAGCCCGTCCTGTTATTTCTTTCTCTTCTTTTTCAGTGTTATTTTCTTTATCCTCTGCTTTTGGGTGAATCTCACATAGTTTATTAAAAATTTTAGCTAGAAGCTTGTTATTAAGATACAACGGAACACATCTAAAGGCGGCCAAAAAACAAATGACAGTGCACGGTAGAATCACTGACAGTTCTTCAAAGCTCTTACCAGCTCTTACTCCTTCGAACACCCAATAAAATTCACCAGATACATCAGTAAAAAGCCATAGTAAATTTAAAATAAAGAGAAAATTTAAGGGAAAAGACCTTTTCATTGACAGATTTATACCTGATAGGAATAATGATATTTTGGTTAGTTTGAACGAATTTTCAAACTCACTATTTCGTAACTCAGCCATTTCAGGAGATTTTTAGCTAAAGTTTTCATACAATAAAACCTTCGTCTTAGCCTAAAGTTTTGCTCGAACAGGAGCGAGTTAACTCACAGAGAAGTAAGAACAACATTATATTTACATTGGTTAATTACTGGCTTTAAACCATCAAAGGAAATTTTAAGATGTTTAATATTCTCTTTTGTCAAATAAAAAACGGACTGTTGATACGTTAATTAGAAGGGTTAGTAAAGATATATTAAAATTATAATTATAGATTCTAGTTTGACATACACGGTTATTAATTATAGACAAGTAAAAGTACATTTAGTAACTCTTATAGCTTTCTAAAATCGCTTATCAGGAAGACTTACTCAGTTGTATTATTTAATCTGAACTTAAAGATAATTGGGCATTAGGTATATAAGTAGGTACTAAAAACTCCGAGAAACTCTGTCTCTTATTTATGGCTGTCCATTAATAGCTGAATAAGTAAGAGAATTAATTAAACTTTTATTTTAACTATTACTTTTTGCAAACAATATTTTCTCTTTGGAAAACCTACAGTGGCTTTTTCTGGTTTGTTTCTAAAATTCTAATTCTAAATGTCTAGGTACTTTTTACAATATTCATGGACGAGCCGGGTCTACAGCGAGTACCAAAACAAGTTCTAGATATTAAATAAAATAGCAGTTTACGTTAAATGAGTATATTATTAACGGTACATTGTTCTTAATAAAGCGAAATAAGACCAGGAACGGCTCAGAATCTGAAAAACAAAATAATATTTTATAAACCTATTATTTCTTCATAAAACCTTGCCAAATCTAGGCACAATTCTACAACGGTACATAAAGATAAATAAAACATATAACACAAATACATCATTTAATGTGATAAACATAAAAGAAAGAAACACCGTTTCCTAAATTATGAAAACTAAAGGAAAGTTGATTTCAAAGTGTGAGGGGAGCTATATCCAGACCTTTTGTTTTTCAGAATGCTTTTCAAATTAAAAAGCATTTATTCATATAGGTAACATAATGTACACTTATGAAAGTCAAAAAAAGAAGTGTACATTAAATGATTCTAATTGTACATATACTGCCAGTTCTCAAATCAAGGGCATAGAACGGAAGAGAAGAACTGGCAATAATCTAGCTCTAACTCTATCTGCTTATCTTTGAATTTTGACGAAAAGTTCTTCTGAAAGGTGGGTCATACTCATACAGGATGGGAAGCCTGGGGTACACGAAAAAACATTTAGTCAAAAGGTTGGGACTTTGTAAATAAGGTAAGTTGTTATCATTATGATACAGTAGTACTAATTAATATACACACAATTAAGTCAATTACTGACAAGAATACAGGAAATTATCAACAATAGCTCATTTGAACTAAAAAGAAATATTTAGAATGTCTATACATAATTTTTTTTCTGGAGGATAATAATTATTAATTGTAATAAACAGTATCCAGTCACGTCAAGTCTTTCCACTTTTAAGACTTTAAAGTTTCAACAATAATTCTTTCCCGAAGGTATTCTATTTTTTATGGGATATAAATAATAGAATCCTGACCATCGTGAATGGCGTAAGCAGTATAGGCGGCTTTCAACATGCTGCCTTGGAACGAACCTTAGTAAAAGCTGTAAGGTTGAGGGTCGCAAATTTTGCCGCCGAGAGAACGCAAGGCTTTCGAGACCTGAGGAGATAATACCTACTTATGAAAGTATTAATTAAAATAGTTCTAAGAAATTCTTTAGACACAGTTCAAAGGAAAGTCTTCCAAATTTGAATCTATAAAGTTAACATTTGTACAGAATATACAACAAAATATATCCTTTTGTTATTGGTAGTGACATTGCACCATTTAAATTGAAGTAGTTGTATTTCTTGTAAAAATATATATGTATATACAGCATTTTGTAATTCAAGCAGCCTTGACCATATTGAGTAAAGCTTAGTCAACCAAATACAAAACAATTTTTGCTCATTTCTTTTGCTAGCTTGAAATATAGCCGTGTCCATGCCGAATGCTGTGCTGGGAGTTGAAAGCGTTCGCAATGTGAAGCGGCACTCGTCGTCATGCTCTTTGTAAAGCCGAACTGAAGCTCGGGCCTATCTCTGCGAGGTTCCAGATATTAGTCTATCACTATAATTATGCTAGGCTTAATTCATCCTGTGGACCTTCTCGAATCGGTTTCAAATATGCTAAGAGTACACACCTGGATGCATAAAAAAATACATTATACAGTTTCCCTGACCAGTGAACTGTTCAACATTGTAAATGGATACAAACCGCATAATTATAATAAATAAACTCCTTTTAAATGCTGGTTTGGCCTCGTACCACTTGCTTTTATAAATCGCATCACCAATTCTTGTGCTCTGAAAAAGTTTTAAGAATTGTCAAACCATTTATGCTGTATGACGTTTGACGTAATTAACAGTGTAACAACGCAAGATTCTGGCTTAAGATATAACTTAGAATACGAGACTTCTTCCTCAGGTTGAATTGCCGGGTATGTTGCTCTAGTCTAAGTAAAAAGTAAAAGCTTCTTGGCTGATGCGATGCCGATCCACTCCCGTACGTTTCGCATCCGCGACTTCTTCCTTCTACCAGAGATCTTCAACAAGGGACGGACTGGTAGAAGGTAGAATACGAGTCTAAATGGAGGTAATAAGAATTATAGATTTAATCTAGACTTACCGAAACGCTTATTATGTCACCGAAAAAACATAACATAAAAATTTGATACAAACTCATTAATAGGAAATTTAAGAATGCGAATGAAGTACCCACATCTTTGATAACCTGAAAAAAATAAGAATAGTCAATATTTACTTCAAAATATTATGAATTTTCGTCTCCCGTAAAAACATGCAGTAGCATTTACCGTAATGTTAAATCCACAGAAACATATCGTAAACGAACTAATTATTATATTAAATAGCATAGATGTTGAATATATTTTTTGTACTTCATTGACTAATCTGAAATAATAAATAAGGATTAATAACAATATTCATTTAAATAAAAAGAAATGTCATGGTTTATTCTTTACAGAAAGCATTTGTTGACTTTATTTATCTAAAAGCCTGGAAGTATATTTTTTTAAATCAACAGGTTTACTAGTACAACAGCAATATCTGTTTTGATACGGTTCTACAATCATGAGTCGAACTTAATTTTTTTTTGAAGTGTAACTTCTTTAGGCTCATGAGAGTTAACATTTTACGGAACGTCACGAAAATGCGCAGCGTTTTTGTCAAATGAAAGGTAGAGAGCGATTAAGAGAGAATAATATATATATATACACACAAATATTATATATATAATATTTGTATTTTATGTTTCATGCAAAATAATTTATTGAAATATCAAATGAAGAATTGTAAATTAATTAATACTTGTTTTTATTATCGAAGTAATAAATTCAAAAAAGAATATATAATTTGTATTATACGAATTATGAACAAAGCTTGTCGAAGGGAACGAACGCTGAGGTGATACGGGTGGAATTTCGTATTCTGCCTCGACGTCCGATGATAAAACTCAGCTGTAAGTATTAATCCGAACAAATTCTCAACATACAACAACAGGATTGTCACATTTATCTGTATTGGAATTTAGAGTAAAAACCCTGATCAGTTAATAATAATAATAATCTACTAGCTACATCCGTTAATGGGTCTTGGCTTTATATTTTTGCATCTGTTTCATAGAAATTTCCTTACAGCAAGTGTTATTTGCGCTCCCGTATTGAATGTCTTAACCTGGAGTTAATTTGACTAAAATCGTTATTTATCTAGGCTTTAAATTAAATATATAAAACTCACTCAATTAGTTCTTGGTGTCTCAATACTAATTCTCGTAGGTCCTCCTTGCTATCTGTTAATCTTTCGAAATCGATGGATAATATTTCAAAATGCATTCGTAAATATAAACAGAATGCATACAGAAGTGCATCTGCGCCGAAAATATTCACGCACACGATGACCGCTGAAAAGATACATTACGTTTTGATTTTTTTATACATAGCTCCCCTTATGTCAATCACCTGATTAAGCAGATCTGTCGCCTAGAAGCTGAGCAGCAAGAGAGTGTCACATCTCACCTTTTCGATAAAGGTACTTATCTACTAAAACTAGATCTTGTGGGCTCGTTTTTACAATTAGTAAATATTGTTTTCTTTAAAAACGCATTATTTTGTCGAAAACTATAAAATAATAATACTAATACTACACCACATTCGTAAAGACTTGTCAAAATTATCTATACAAACTGTATGAATGTAGTTTCTGGGGCCGGATTTTAAAAAGGGAACATTGGAACTTATTTGAAATTGAAATATGTTTTCTACAAAACTAGTGGTATAGGTTTAAAGACGTTTATTCTCATAATAGACAAGAGTCACTTACATGAGAATACTATATAAGTACAAGTACTAAAGATACAATTTTTCACGTGGTGGTGCTGGTAGTACTTGGGTGGACTTTCATTTCTGTAGATTGGGATCACTCAATAGATGGTCTTTTGATCTTAATTTAAATATTCCTAGGCTGCCTGCACTTTTTATATTTTGTGGGAGTTATTATACGAGTTTAGTGGTATGAAAATATTCGGTCAAGCTGTCAGAAACTGACATAGCCTAAAATTATCAAAAAGACACTAGGAACTTAAAAAGATGTACTTACAGCATCCAACCTGATGTATGTACTCGCCTGGCCAGCAAGGCATAGAATATGGATCATAAAAATATCGCACATAGTATGGCAACTTCAAATCTGTACATCCAAATTTGTTGTAATCAATTGCCATTGATGTAAGTGGTACAACACAGAACAGAATAATAACAAAAATAACACCTAGGCACATGCATATCACGAATTTGAATAAAACCTGTTTTGTCGAATGGATTATTCTTATTCTTTTTTGTATGTCGCTCTGTACTTTATGATTTTCGGAATCTTTCTCGTTAATTGTCAAAATGTCAGGGTGCAGTTCTCGTAACTTTTTAAGAACTGTGACGGCTGCATGTTTGTTGATATAAATGGATGCAGCTTTGACAGTTCCCAAGCCACAAATTAGCGGAAAGGGAGCAATCAATGATATTTCTTCAAAGCTTTTCCCTTCTCGAATAAATCCGTAGATACAGTATAATTCACCGCTCACAGCTGTATACAGCCAGAAGAAATTGACATGAAATAGGTACGAAATTTGTTCAGGCAAAATTTTTTCATTGTTACGAAACACATTTACACCAGAGAACCAGAGAGAGATTTTGATCAAAATTAAAGACTTATCAAACGAATCTTTACCCAAACTATGGATCATTTTCAATAAATGCTTAAGCGTACTCCTTTATAGCAACATGTGTTACTTATTTTTAATTTTTTAATCAGATAAACCCAGAACGTGTCAAGGAGACCTCCATAGACACTGTTATTTAGTTTCCTCCAATAACCAATTATTTAGAACGGTAATAACAAGCAAATGAAATGATTTCATTACACAAAATATTTCTTTATATACCATACTTAATTGCTTGGTTTTAATTTTTAATTTACAGTTTAGTCAAAAATCGTACAATTATATTAACGACTTAATTATGACTAATTGTATGCAATTATGTTGTTTATAAAGCAAGCTATTGTATCTACAGATAATCACTTTTTGTATATACTAGTTAAGTTCTCTTGACTGTGTTTTCATTTATTTTGACAATAGCCTAATTTTGACATTTGAAGGATTGGGAAAGCAAATAAAGTCGTATTCAGGCATCTGCGGTGTTTCTTTATAGAACTAAAACCAGAACAGTTTAAGCTTCGTCTCAAAGGGCACAGTACACATTCAATTAATAGAAACTAAAGACTTAAGTAATACAATAAATACAAATTAAACAAACAGAATAACAAAATACTATCATGATGAGGGCTAGCGAGTGCATTGCCGATGGTAGGTACTGAAGCTCGACACAAACGAAGTATTCGACTACCCTACATATTCACACAAACGCGCATGTATATTGTATATGATATGGTTCGATAACCCATCAATGGAATGGAAATTTATAAACGCTTTCTGATATTGAATAATGCAAGGGACGTATTTAGTACTTGTTATGTTATCCTATTCATGGAAACGAAATTAGTCTACATAGCTTAACCGAGGAATTGTTGGCGTCTTATTTCTTTACAGGGTGAAAACAGGTTGTCGGAAAGAGATAGAAAACTTAGTTTAACCGGCGCTGATTGAAAACGTCTATCTTTATGTTATCGTGTTTCAAAATACAAGTTGTTGTATTTAGTATTACCAAGAACAAGATTTTATAATAAATGTTGCTAGCTTTGTTTACATAAATGTAACAATTAAAACCCCATATATGCATAGTCAAACCTAATTTATTCGTTTATGTCTGTCATCGCAAAATAATTTGTATACTTGTAATCTGTACAGTATTATCCATATATTTTGTGTGTAAAAAGAAAATAATTAAGTCCATATAGCAAAGCGACACCGCCGTAAGATAATAAAAACTTTCCTAAGCCTTATTTTCGCGTCGGCAACTCTTTGAACCCATGGACAGAATGCCGACAAAAATTTCTATAATATTTGCGTGACAAAAACATTCGCCGGATTTAAAGGACCCTCAGGGTAAACCGTTAAGGGATTCTTAACAAAAAATTAGGGATTGAGCCGAAAGAATATTTAGGCATAATTTTAGACTAACTCGCTTTATACCTTTTTTAAATAAGTATAACACCAATAAAATATAATTGTATATGAAAGTTTATGAAAATATATTTTCGAATATAAACGCGGATTGCTTGGTGACTTAGGCAAGAAGAAGGTAAATCTTTTTCTAGTCTACAGATAATGTTTTTATAATAATCCCATAGATATTTTTAACAATTAAAAATAACTGTACTGTCATAGTTGATTGGATTACGGAAACTAAAACCTTTTTCTGGATTTGTCATTACCTGTTATACGCACAGACAGACAATGGCCATTGTTAAGCTATGAAGGTAATTTTTCAACCGTGTAGATATTAATTTCCTGAAATTATTTTTCCACATCATGGAGACAATTATCTAATTAGAGTGTAATTTGGAAATTTCGTTTTTATTACAATAGTGTAGTTATTGATACAATGTTCGTTTTATTACCAGTCCTACCACCTATTTAGGTCTGGGCTTCAGATTTCTGCATTAGTTTCTTGATACATTTTATAGGCAAGTAAGTGAGTAGCCTCCTGTGACTCAGATACGCCGTTGAGTTTTTGGTTCTAAAGCAATCCGGTTTCCTCACGATGTTTACCTTCACTGTACGAGCGAATGCTATAGGTAAGCGCACATACATAGAAAGTCGATTGTTGTATAGACGGGAATCGAATCTACGAACTCAGGGATGATAGTCGCTCGCTGAGGCCACTAGGCCGTCACTGCTGTTTCGCAGTAAATGCAAAAAGGCAATCATACCCTTAGTGTTTAAGATTAAGAGAAGGATAGTATGGTTTTTAAAGATATACTTGAAGATAACTGTAACAAATATACTTTGGTGTGAAACAGATCTTCTGATCCAAAATATAAAAACAAGATTTAATAACAAATTATTGTTTTAAAGAACACAGCCGCGTATGCGTAAATAATAGGTAAATATGATTAAATAATTCTTTTTTGGAAGGTGCATTCTAAAATTTCACATTTCAACTTCCGCCGTTACAATGCAAAGGGCCCGCGGAGCTTAGAGCCCTTAGGACTGTGTGGGCAATACTGTGATACCCACCTCCCCCATATATACCCAGTCTCTAATTAACAGAGAAACTAGTTTGGGTCGAGTCCCATATCTTTGCTATGAGAGGGGATGGGTAAATCTCTTCGGTAGGTAGAAGTAGGTAAGACTCGCAGTTTCATTAAAAAGCCTTAGTCGAAAAAAAATATTCAATTCGAAACAGTAGTATTAGATTCCCACCAAACAAATAAACATTTTAGCTATGTTATATTATGGTACGTGTTGCGCCATGATCACTACCGCCTCCTTCAACTAATTAAAATGGGTAAAATCCAGGGTAAACGGTGTGTTGGGCGATGAAAAAATTATGGCTTCGCAACATTAGGGAGTGGGCGGGTATTGCAAATGCGGAAGAGTTGCTGCATCTGGCGCAGGACTAGACACGCTTCAAGAGACTGACGGCTAACCTCCAGTAATGGAGAGGCACTTAAAAAAGAAGAAGATATCTTGTACTACAACGGTATATAGCACAAAAATCACATAATATCTTTTATTAACATTACTTTTACACATTTAAAGAAAACACTTTTTTAACGGATTAAAGTTAAATATTATTGTAAACTTATAATAATAATAATTATTATTTAAACATATTAATTATAAATGTCAAAAAGTATCACAGCTGTGATACTTTAGTGAACACCTTTGTCTTCAGTCACCGTGAAAACGCACGCTGTAAAGCATGCGAAACGTCGGTTAAATTTAAATTATGTTTAAATAATTATAAGTTTACAATAATACATAACTTAAATCCGTTAAAAAAGTGATTTCTTTAATCATGTATGTATTTAATATATAATTAGGGATATATTCAATAGCAACAGTAATTAACAGGTTTATGGCACATAATAACGTAAAACTTACAATACCCTGGTTCATGAGACTAAAATCGGCAGTCCCAAATAAAATTTTAACAACGTAAGGCCTATACAACTGTTATAAAATCATTAACAAATTGTTTTTAAAACATTTCAAAGTATTGTTCATTGTTTTACGATTTTGAATGAAGTTATTAAGTTGTAAAAGTGAAAACTGATTTTAAAATACAGTTAGTTTTAACAAAGGAGTTTATTGTTGACAAAGATTTGTAATTATAATCGTTCACTTTGAGTTGCCGACTATTTCTTCTGCAGGTAGAAATGCGTTGCATTGAGGAAATACTGCGTTTAGGTATGGAGTTAACAATATTTGAGTTGAAAATGTGATATTCCGGCTTTAACGTTCCACGTAGGACGAGCTTACCTTATTTTAAGTTAATATTTTACTAGCATTTTTTTTGTAAAAACTTTTTATCCAAGGGTCTTCACTATCGCCCGAACCTAATAATTAATCCACAATCACAGATTGAAAACAATTATTATTGTGGATTGTCATACCGTGACAGTCGATCGATCAATCCTTACGAAGAATATAAATAATAATAATAATCCTTATCCTATCTTCATACCAATAAGTAATCCCTACGAAGACAACCCATTTTTGGCGACCGATAGAATGCAATCTCTTCGCTCTTTACAGTCATATTTAATAATCAATATAAACCAAATAAAGTAAATAATATTAAATGTACATGTCTATGTTTAAACATATCAAATAGCTTTTTAATTGTTTTAAAAACTGGTGTAAGTGATAATCTAAAGGTACGATATTGGCACAGTTGAACTGTTAATTTCATACAAAGGTCTATCCACATACACACACCTTGGATAGCTTGTATCGAAAGATGGCTATTACAATCTGTCGATTGGTTATTGGCACACTTTTATCAATATTTGGATTAAGAAGTCTAACAGATGGTCAAAAATGGAATGGGATATGTTATTGGGTTTGGGCGTAAGGCACCATGGAACATTCCGATCTAGCCTAATTTAAGACTAATAAGTAATTTGAGCCTGACCTAATTTACTAAAAAGGATTTATATGAATCGTTGACGTGAACCATTTGACAAAATCCTTAACATTTTTTAAATACAGAATAGACATCCACCGCTCAGTCTCAACTCTGAAACTACATAGGTAGGTAAAATAAAGTGGGTTGTAATAATCCACTATTAACTTATGAAAGATAGCATAATTATATCTAGTTGTTAAAAAAACTTAGTTATTAAAAAAGACTGCGTTAGGCCTAAATCCCACTTTACTTAAGTATTTACGCCATTGGGAGAGAGAACCCAAAAATATAATAGTATATAATAATATACATGTATATGTAGTAATATTATAATGGGAATATAGTGTAAATATTTGCAAATGATGTAGTTATAAGTGAACCAGTAATATACAATTTTAAACAGGTATTTTAAAATGCAATTATAATATTATCTATTCTATAAAAATATTTAAATTTCCGTAATTGCGTTATACTAATTTAATTAAACATAAGGAAATGTCACAGGAAACTTAAAATTTTGAATTATTTATGACTTAAATGTTTCATAATGAATCATGTTGTAAAGCTCTATTTCAAAATAAACGGTAAACCTCATATCTACACAAACACTTCCTAACTTTATAAATGGGTTGAAACGGTAAAAAATATGAGTAGGTACATATTATTTAGATACGATTAAGATAAAATAATTTATAATTTAAAAATAAATATCTAGTAAATTATTGTCATCACATCTTTTGTTAGCAACTTAGTTGAGTCGTTAGTTAAGGGTTTTGCATCGATAGTCTTCTCTAGTACTTACTGGAACCAAAGTAAAGAAAAATCTAACTACCTACATCATATACATCATAACATACCTACGTCATGAGCTTTGTCATGGCTCAAGTACTGCGACTATGTCTAAACAACAATAATTTATGTAATAGACATAAATCAGAGGTCAAAATCTTTGTTGTGCGCATTAAAATTATTATTTTTTAACCAACGTAACGGGGTTTTTGAAATAATAGACTTGAATTGGCAACTTAATGAAGATTTTAATACATTTATGTTACATAGGTTTGTACAAAACAAATCAGTTAATATACAACACATTTTAATTCGAACTTTTGCGAGAAATAACAACTAATCTTACGTTTCGTTGAGATCGTTTTTTGTTCATAAAACTTAAAAATACAAAACAACTTTTATAGCAGAAACATTCTTCATAATCACTGGACAGGGAAAATAAAAACGCGTAGGTAATTTGGTGTTCTTTAATTTAAATTTAAATCCCGGATACATCTCTTAGTGGCAAAACAAAACTAACATTTCTATCGTAACATGGGACGTTCATTCCTGCAATGTATTCGGACGTAATTCTCGAAGACCAAATATTTTTAACACAAAATAAAATGTGTTTTCTTGGACAAATAATAACTAAATGTTACCCTAGATGATCTTGCTACCACATGTAACATATTCATTATTATCGTTTTTTACATCATTAAAAAATAGTAAAAAATAATTATCCCTGTTTATTTCAACGTAACATAACTTGAAAACAATCTTCAATCAGAACATTACAAAAACTTAAACGATATTGATCCATTTCGCAAAAATTCGAATAATAATTGAAAAAATTTCTAAATATCTAACTAATGGAGCAATTAAATAGGTAAACTAGACCTTTTCGAAACCACAACATTAAAATTACATTATAGATACGTCATCTAAGTACGTCATAGTGATAAGAGTATACACAGATAGTAATAAAAAGGTCTAGTTTACACGGCGACTAGGTTATGGGGCGTCTTTCTTCAAACTTAACCAAACTAAACGGAGAGTAAATCACAGTTATCGTAAATAATCAGTCAACAAACTTATCATAACAATGACAAAACAAAGAAAGCTACCCCGTCTCCTAACGATAATATCTCATAATTGGTTAATTTTATAATTATGTCCAGTACAACCTCATTCCAAAATGGCCGTCGCACTTACACACGCAACCGCGGCACAGAAATACACTAGTTTGAGTGTGGTCACCGCACATGCCACAAACCTAAGTTGAGTACACTAAGCCGTGGCAGCTTCACGATATGGTCCAAGCCCTGTGGAGTAATGCACGTGCAACCATACAAGTCTATGGCCTTCAAATTTAATAAGCCATCGCCTAAGGCGCGAAGTCCTCTGTCAGTAACACGGGTACATTGCCCTATATTTAGTGTTTCTAGCTGCGAAAGCCTCGCCACCCTCTCCAGACCTTCATCAGTGAGTCGGCAAGCGCTTAGCGACAATGATCGAAGTCCAGACAATCCAAGAGTTGCATGAGATAATGCCTCATCTCCCACTTTATCACAAAAAGAAACATCTAAGGCCCTCAATCGGCCGCTTTCGGCTAAATGAGCTACTCCAGCATCGGATACTCCGTCGCAAGCTCTTAAATTAACATCTTCTAATTGTGGAAGCTTTGCTAAGTGCCGTAATCCAGCATCTGTGACAGCAACGCAGAATGAAAGATTGATAGATTTAAGATTAGGAAGACCAGTGGCTGCATGCTTAAGCGCCTCATCTGTTAACCTTTGGCAATCTTGTAATCCTAAATGCTCCAACTCTGGAGTTCCTCTAGCTTCACCTCCTCCGCATAAGTGGGCAATCCCATCGTCGTTTACATGCCAGCATGATCTTAGGTTGAGTCTACGTAGTTTCCTTAATCCCCAGGCAATTAGTAACAATCCTGTATCTGTTACATTACAGCACCCACCAAGTTCTAGCTCTTCTAAGTTTTTCAGTGATTGCGCTATTCGCCCGAGTGATGAATCTGTTACTTGTTTGCATAAAGATAAATCTAGTCTTCTTAACGCTGGAAGTTCTGTTGCGAAAGCACTTGCAAGTGCAGCGTCAGTTACGCTATAACAACCACTAAGAGAAAGCGAATCTAAACCAGGTAAGGCGGAAACTGCATCTCTTAAACCTCGTCGCAATGATAAAACTTGTAATTTCCGCACTCCACGTCTTGCAAGAGAGGCGAATAACACTGCAGCTGGTCTTCTTAAATGTAATGCTGCCTCAACACCTCTCCAAACAGATCTTCTGTCAGCTGCATCACGCCAAGAACGACAAACCTGTGCAGCCCGTCCTCTATCTCTAACGGGTAATCTCTCGAATATTAACGCAAGTATCTCTGGGTATAACCTAGAAATATGCGTTCCATGGGCCTCGGGTACCGGTTCAGGCACGTGAGCGGTCGACAAATGCGGTCTGTGTAGTCTATATGGCGCGGTGCGGTTTTTTCTGCGGTTAACAGTGGGTAATTCAGTGAGACCGAGACGGTCGTCGCGCCAAGAGAGTACTTCCTCAGTCCACGCACTCATCACTGCACTGATAACATAACACGGGCGAACATCGGCACGACTCGAAAGCGAATGCCGCAGATACGTGCATTCAACGTGAAGTATGGTCGCGTACTGGCGGTCGAGGGGGAAGCTCCCGCCCCGCGCCCGTCGCTGGGCGAACAGCGATTGGTCGCGCTCGACGGCACGTGACGCGCGTCGTATCGATTCGGAGGCTCTGCGGCGGCATTTTTAAGTTGGCGGCCGGAGTGCCCGCCTTCGCCCCGCACGGCTCGCGACGCCCGCTTCATAGATTAATCGGATTATAGATATACCGTAATTAAAATCATTAATTATTTTATGAAACATACATAAAAGAATTAACGCCAATAAATACATATTATCTTACTTAACATAAGAATTAAATACCATGTACTAGCTCTTTTATACGGTTTACCGATACTGATTATAATATGTACTACTGTATTTTACTAAATAGAAAAGTAAAGTATTTAAAAATGACTTTATTGTAATTTAATAATTTTGTATTGCGAAGTTA
The DNA here is from genome assembly GCF_905147795.1 of Pieris rapae. Classification (NCBI taxonomy): domain Eukaryota; kingdom Metazoa; phylum Arthropoda; class Insecta; order Lepidoptera; family Pieridae; genus Pieris; species Pieris rapae. The sequence continues at coordinate 4,568,229 of NC_059515.1, read as the reverse complement.
TTGGAATTATTTAGTATGGTAATAACAGAAAATACTTATCTTTCTATAGCCTTCACGATTATTTTATTAAGTAACCACTTACATTTATTAAGGAAGAAATAAGTAAATCATAATTTCAAACAATGAATGAAAATTTGGTTGGTTTATATAATCTGTGAGTAAGTAAACACAAGGCATTGAATATTTTTCTTTGTCTCTTTAATCTATGAACAGAACACAGTGATAAGGCGGCAAAACAACTCAGCGCGCCGTATATTTTCGTTCGCTGCACTTGCCGACGGTTTACAACCAACCGACGTTGAGCCCTATCGCGACCCATGGCAGCTTTTATTGCTATGCTATAAGAAGACCACAAGTCTGTGACATGGGTCTTCTAAACTGGTCGTTTCATATCAGCCAACTATTACAAGGGCAACCGGTTCAAACCGAATATGATTCGAATTTCGAACGTTTAGGAATTAATGCGTATTTTAAGATATTGGCGGTTTAGAAAGTGGTATTATCAACATTTATCAGCTCTTAAATGATAAGTATTTTAATTTTATTTAAAACGTATTATTTTCAGTGATAAATCCGTTTAATTTATGGTTCCTAATTGAATGCTGCATTTGTAATGCAAATGCAATGTAATTTGTATAAACTCATAATTAATTCTTAAATGTCAAGTGATTTTACATGATTTAGCTATTTAATAGATTTTAGTAATAATAACAGCCTACTTTTGAAAAATACGTATTTTATTAAAATTATAGAGTTTTCTCCTAATTCCATTGTTTAATTTTAATCATTCCATTACCTATTATTATAATATAACAAACAATTAAACTGACGGCTATTTATGCAATTTACTTAATCAAATAGATTTCCGCAGATTGACAGTAATCAATTATCTACAATAATATTAATGCATCGAGAATCACTAGAATGCAATTCTGAATTTTAAAAAAATAATTTGAAATTCAAAAAGCGTATACCGAGTCAAGTGGAACGCAGAGTCCACGCTTTCACGCACACATACACATCAGCTGATTTATATGATATTTTATCTTTTTTGACAGACTATTTTAGGCTTTATGTCAACTTACTAAGATCGGAAATGGGGTGAAGTTAATTATGTTACTTAGATGGGAAATAGCACATTAAAGGATTTTGATTCTTATTACGACTAAACAATTTACAGTTTAGCTTACGTACGATTATAAAATATTAATTTCAACTTTATTTCTATATATATAGAATTTAATTTGAATTATGATAAACCAAGGCTACTTATAGACAAAGGCATCTGCTTAGTGTAAGTTTACCTGTATATTATTTTTGAACACGTAAAATTAATAATAATTGGTTTAATTTTAAGAGTATCTTAAAAAATGTCATGTAAAAAATTAAATAACTTATTTTTTTTATCTGCTATTAGAAAAAAATTATTTTGACTGTTATGAGTCACCTACTATTAAACTTTTACTAAACCTTTTTCATTACTGTTTATATTTTTTTTGCAAAAATCTACATAAATAAAACCAGCAATACGAGGTTATTGAAATAATCAAATTTATCTCAAATAACAAAGTAAAAAGTTTTTTTGTTCCTGACTGAGAAGAAGACAAATATGTAGTAGAAAATAAAATGTTTGCTATCCATGTACCTTTCACGGGGAATGCAATAGCATGACGTCACGGTTTTTTGCTGTCAGAAGGCTTTTTACCTGAGCCATATGGCCCAACGCGGTAGGTAACACAAGACATCGAAATAATGTATTCAAGGAAAATTATCCTGCTACGCATTTTTTAATCCACGACTTCGTATAAGTATTTGAAAATATAACAAGTTTTTATTTTGACAACTGACACTTTGACTGTTGCATCCAACAAGTTAGGTACACAAATTATTGTACCTACTTACTTAGTTTGATTTTTATTATCATACCTAATGTAAACTGTCTATAATAAGGGATAAGACAAATCACATAATGTAATCACTTATTTATGTCGTTACATTTAAATAATAGGGCATTTGTTTAATTAGGGTTTCAATTATGTTTTATAAAAATGATACAAATACCTTTGGCTCTAAATGAGCCGCCATCGCGGATTTTTATTAAAACTTAAATACAATCATTTTGTTCCGACATCTAAATAAATATATTATTTAATTTTGTACATTGTCCACCTTATCCAAAGTTGTGTTAAAGAGTTCTTTATTAATTTCAAACAACAACAGCCGTATCTTTAGCAGACGAGTTGCAATGAAACTATCGTTAAATATACTACACTGTACAACATCGCCATCTGTTGTCGAGTAGCTAAATAAACTAAAAGATACTAGATGTTCGGTTATACGTAATAACAACTTTGATTTTCATCGTCTTTTGCCATTTTGCATAGATGGCGTAAAATTAAATAATTCGGTCGACTGTTAACGTGGACTTGTGGCGCCATCTTCCGTTCTAGTTCCTTCAATAGTTAAAGTTGATTTGACCAAAACATATACTAGGTGAAAGGCTCCTATATTGGAATCCGCGTGGCCTCGCGGGTAAGGTTACATATCTAAAACACGTACTAAGCTCACAGGACATCGACATCGCCCTAGTCAGCGAGACGCACCTAGCCGCCACATCTAGACGACGAAGTCTACCGCGAGCACCACGCCGTCGCCAACCGTGGCTTGGCGGTCATGGTGAGACGCCGGATACCGCACAATGCCAGATGTGGCGGTAACCGAATGCGAAGCCCTCGGCACTACAGCTCGCGGGTCGCCCCACCGGATTCTTCTCGGTCTACGCGCCGCCCAACAGCCGGTACACCTCCACAGATCTCCACACTCATGCGTCGTGATTTTTTCGTAAAATCTTTAATTGATTTAATCTTATCCCCTTTACTGTAACTTTAATTACAAGAAAGGTGCGACTGTTTCCATATGAAATGGATATGTTGTGAACATATTTAATTAATTTGTAAAATACTTCGCTCTGCAGTGATTTCAAATGAGTCTTGGCTTCCAAAACAAGAATTTCCAAAACAAGAAGGTTAATATGTCGACCACTTAACCTTCACATATTAACCTTCACGGGATCATTTTTTAATGCAGTAAATTCTAGAACAGTTTAATTTACTTTTTGACAGTTGTTCTTAGTTACTTACCCAGCTACAGAGAAATTACAGAAGCATTAATATCTTATTAATATAAAAAGTTTAATTACATTCAAATTAAAAATCGACACTTCAGATTTGAAGATTATGTTCTACATTGTTGCACGTTGCTCCAACACCACCTGCCACCAACTAACTATCCAAAAAACTCTTTTTTATCGCGCCCTCCGGACATACAGAAACCTCAAAGTCAAAGCCAAAAATAATTTATTCATATAGGTAACACATTGTACACAATTATAACCAATTCTCAAATTAAGGGCGTAGAACGGAAGAGAAGAACGGGCAATAAAAAACTCTCCGCCACTCTTTTTAATCGCCAAGTTTTTTTTTCTTTTACACAACGTTTGTAAGGAGCTGCAACCATTACACCATGTTCCATAAGACATCTTGAGTAATAAAGAATAATAAAATAAATTAAAAACAAAGATTTGTCCGCTACCATGAGGCATGGTGAAATAGGAGCACGCACTTACATACTCGTGGGAACAATACGCAAATACATAGTAGGAGGAACAACTAATATCCTAATAAATTGTTTCTAGCTAGTTCTTCTTGTCCGCTCTATGCCCTTGATTTGCTAACTGGTAGTAAATATAAATTTACATTTAATTTTATTTTTTTTGACGTTCATATGTGTACTTGTTTATCTATATGAATAAAGATATTTTTGTTTGTTTGTTTGTTTAATATACCGAAAGTAGTATGATATTTTGTTTGGCATCAATAACAATATCAATTAATAGGAAAATATTGTAATAATGGCCATTTTGTAAAAAACAGGATCCCCATTAATTAAAAAATATTAGAACTACGATTAAACTGTCATTATGTATTACATAATAATACATTCCTTCATATACATATTTGAGAATAACTAAGTAGGTAATTCGTAGTTAAATAATCCATTGGATTGCAATCTAGACCTATAGTCTAGGTCTAGTCTAGTCTATATTGCAAGTTTCGTTTATCTTTTTCTTATATAGATATAAGATAGTAGGTGGCAAAAGGGCAGGAGGCTCACTTGATTTTAAGGACACTCACATAGCCAGAAGGCTCGCAAGTACATTAAAACATAATAATTACCATGTTCGTAGTCTGACAAGTACTAGTAGTTCCATTTGAAGTGGTTACTCAAGTCTTCAGGATGTATTAGTACAGGTACTTTTCATATACATTTATTACATTAGTATTACCCCGAATACGGAACATATATAATTTTAATATTTATTATAAAATTATTCTATCATAATAAACAGACAACTTTTTCCTATAAATAGTACACATTTTCACTAGGAGGAGTTCTATATTTTGCAGACTTCTCATATTGTGTATCGCAGTGTTTGTGTGTCTGGTCAGTTTTAAATAAACCTAAGTTCCATACAATCATTTTAAATATAACTTTGGCATTATTCATTGGAGTTTACGTATTTCACATATAAATCTTATCTAGCAATTACACTGTGCTTTGTATAGGAATAAAAATATTCAAACAAACATTGTTCGATGTTTGTCTAATACTTATGAAGTAGTTATAACAACATGAACATATGTTTTTATTAATAACAAAGACTGTACACCTTTTACATTTGATTGTAATATTATAGGTGTTTTCGATTTCTTTGGTGTAATCTTAAGTTTTATTTATTGAAAAAAAAGAATACAGAATTGCATGTGACGGTGACACAAATTGCTCGCAATTCTCCGTCCAACGAAGCAGAGACATTCGTTACAATACTATAATACTTAAAAAGACAATTAACTACTTGAATTAATTACTAATTTCTTTAAATTAAACTAATAAAATAGAGAATTAGTTTACAATCTAATATCCTTAGATACAATTGGGACTGTAGGAACCTGTATAGACATCCGCGGTTTAATTATAGGTATTTACAAATTCAGTGAAATGTTTTTTAACTCGAGCTACAGCTAGGGCTACCACAATTCGACCCCATATTTCTTAAAAATCATACGTAAGGTGAACATCTTTCGCTGAAATGTGAGTTGTGTTTCTCATCCATAGCGCAAAACTCCAAGAGTTACCTCTATGGATGCAAAACTTGAAATGCCCCGAACTTCACCATTAATGGAATCCAAGTCTGTGTTGTCTCTAACATTCACTAACAATCTTAATCCAACATCTTCTAAGCAATAGTTGAATGATACCACATAACTGTCAAATGGATGAGACTAGAGATGCCCATGAGACACGGAATCCTAGTGAATCTCTTTTAACTATACTTACTTTTTTATTATATGTAATAAAGGTTTTTTCTTCCCTTCTATCTTTTGTGTTTTGTGGTTTGTGGTTTGTGGTTTCTGCCTGAGGCAGATACTGGAATGATGACCAAATACACGAACGATGCTGAAGTGGAGATTGATCGGACACATTCTTCGAAGGGAGTCCAAGTACATCCCAAAACAGTTAGTAGACTCTCCCAGGAAAAAGGAACGTAGCCGCACTAAACAATCTTGGTGACGATCAGTTATAGCCAAGGCACGAGCCATTGGATTTAAGGGTCAAGAATGAATTGGCGACGCATTATTGACGCCCTCTGCCACCGACACCTCTGACACCTCTGGAGTATATTAAAATAAGTAAAGTAAATAGACTTTGAGATGACGCACCCATCTTAGACATAATTGAATTCCTTGCGAAACAACAATGAAACAGACCCACTTTGTTGTTTCGTATGGAAATGAACCTAGGACCACGGCTTACAGAGCTATATACTATGTTCATCACTGATCTACGGAGTCCGATTCCTTGCAATGAAATGTTGACGGTTTGTGGTTTCGAAGTGATAGATAAACTTTTCATTAAATTTATATTAATAAGAAGGTTTATTATTATTTATTATGATCAGCATTATAATAGTAATCAAAATAAATTTCAAAAGTTCGGAGGCACTTTTATACTTTATCAGAATATTCTACAACTAGTTATACATCAACTGAAAAAAATAGCATTACTGGATTTTCAATTTTAAAAAAAATACAATTAATTTACTATTCAGTGTAGAATTAAATATATTATTAATAATGTAGGACAAATCTCTAAAACCATATTGCTATAAATTCTAATCATTAATTTTTCAGTGCAATCAAACAAGTTGGAACTTACAATAAAACAAATCCAGGAATCCAAGAATCAAGTTTTGAATCAGTTCAATGCCGGCCTTGCCCGAGAACGGTGCACTATTGTTCGAATCGAATTGTTTATTCGCAAAATTGTTTGAATAACCAACAATTTTATTGAAATGAAGAAAAATTTATATTTACGGTGTGTTTGTGCTTTCAGTGAAATATACAATTTTGTTTACGGCAACAGCGTAGAAAGTTACTAATGTTATGTTTTAAAACTCAGAAACTAAATTTAAATAATCATTTGAAATTAACTTTATACAAATTTTAAAATATATGGAGCAATCCTGAATCATTTTATTACGGCCTATATCATTTAATGTACCGAAATAAATTAATCTTACGTTTTAATCAATTTACATAATAAAAATATTGGAAAAACAACTATTCTAAATGAAACCATTTTTCTACCTCTTACTAATTAGATTTATAATAGTGGTAAAGTATACCAATTAAGTAATAAAAGTTAGTAATCATAAATTACAGTTTTTATGATATCCTATTAACCAGTTTTGACCTAGTTGTAATTATTACTCACCATATCGTTTTAAATTTACTAAAAACAATTCTAAATTCTCCTAAGTACATTGTAATGGTTTACGTAAATTAATTGCGTTTGTTACAAGCAAGACTATTTCATTCTCAAGTCATTTGTTGTCTTTAGTATTAGGAATGGATATATTCAAACAATTATATATATAAGTATATATTTTGTTCACTTATTAAGAAAACAAAATTAGACACATTATCCTAAAATTAGAAACAACTGTTATTGTATTTTTCAATTATTTGTGTCAACCATTATTTTAACCAGTTTCGATTAAAGAATTTATACATTAATCCTATGTTAAAAAAATACTTGGCTTTCAATTTAACCTGCTATGAATTGTATACATCGAAGGTGTGCGTCAGGCATAGAAGGCTGTTCAAGTAATTAGAAAAAACAAATGATTACGAAATAGATACAGAAATCTGATACGCGTTCCATATACACCAATATGCCACTCGATTTTTATGGCACATCAGAAATAATATGAAAATATTCTTTATAATATCAATTTCGTACGAAATTATAAGTGCCCACAGATGCATACAAATAAGTTCATACGTGTGTGTTTGTCTTTTTAATGCATGCAAAAATATTATGAATTTTAGTATATAGTCAAATACGTCGACCATGTTAAAGTTGATTATTTTTCTGTTATGGACAAGTGATTAATTAGTGTAAGTCAGCCTTTAATGCCTGACATACTTCGTTCATGTTGAGCACGCCAGATTCCTAAATATACTTTCCTTCTGTAATCTCTTACATAAAGAATTTGTATCACAGCCAGAGATTGAACCCAAGACTTCAGGATTACTAAGCTTAATATAGGACGACAATTATTAAAACATACTTTCGTATTTCTCTATTTCAATATTTTTGATTAGGACTACATCTTATAAAAATATTATTCGTCAATAGAATTATGGAATTAATGGGTAACAAAGAGAAATTCTGAGATTAATGCGTAACATGAAAGAATAAGGGTTCGATTATTATAATAGGAACGAGAAGCGACGTTCTGGCGACAGATTCACTTTTACACCACACGATAATGAATGCGACATTTTTATTAACCGGTTTCCACATCCTTAATACTATATAGATATAGAAATTAGAGCATCCATATCACAAACATTACAGAAAATTGAATATAAAATAGTTTAGAAGGCTGGCAGGTATTTTAGATACTCACGTTAATGGTGCGTAAATATAATTTTTAAATACTCTAAAAAACCTTTTATTATCTTCTTCTTCTCTATATACCGGACGTTTTTATGAATAAGACTGAAACATCAAATCTTAAATTTAAAAACTTTGTTGGTGTTACATGCGAATCTAACATTTTTAATGCAGACATATGAATACTTCGTCAAATTTGTGATGAAACATATCTATTCCATCTTTATTTTATGCAGATACATGTTTACCATCAGTCAAGTTTACCTAAGCCTTCACTATTGTTTTAAAGTTGATCATTTTCCAATTTAAAAAAACCTTTTTAGTAAAGGTTTTGTAGTTTACAACTGATTAGAACTCTGCCTTTATAGAAAAATGTCGTGTCGTGTTCGTATTGTGTAATAACACAAAATCTTCTTTCCCATGTTGAAATTAGTTACGCTGTTGCTTTTCTATTGTAAATCGGATCGAAATTATTATAAGGGTCGCATGACTTCTTTTGAGTTTGTAAGACAAGCACATACACGCGGCTTCACTTTATGAATCCAATTATACTATGTACCCATATCTTTACTTATATATTTATATATATTCACCAAACTATTACACAAACAAATTTTAGTATCGTATATCATTTAATACGGTGTGTTTAAGGTGAAAAAACTTAAACCTTTCTGGGTCTTATTTCAGCTTGATAAAATTTCAACAAGCAGGTATACCCTCTGTGAATGACCCGCCCATTTTTGTGTCTAAAGAAAATTGCACTTTGACCTATGGGATCTATGCATAGCGCGTTCGACTCTACTTTTCACCCTACGACAGTCCTTCCTTAGTCACAAGTAAAATTATTTACACCGTTTCAGCTAAAGTTCTCTATCTCTTTTATTTTTAGGCAGAAAGAGACGAAAGGGTACTCGAGTGAAATGATTTTAATTAGACTATTTTTCTTTTTATGTATAACTGGTTATTGCGCGTAGAAAAAAGCAGGTCTATTGGTACACAATGGGGGTTCGAACGCACTACATCAGAGTTGATAATCGCAAGTCTATACACTAACCCTTTTTCAAAACATACTGTATATTATTATATTTGTATGATGTCTAAGAGAGATTGCAGATACCTTACTCTTTCTACTCAAAAACCGGAAATGTATGCGGAAAACTATAGAGAGAGAGAAAAAAGGCAAAGAAATACCAGTGTTAAAAAAATAGAAAATAAATCTTTAAGCGGAAATTTTTTTCAAACGAATCAATCAAATAGTAATTACAATGAAAAAAATATCAAAAGATTATTGACCTCGCCCACGTAGATTAAGTTATTAATTTATGCTCTATGCTATTAATATTTATCAAATTCTATTGTCTTTGAATTGAGTGATGTGAGTTGATATTTGATAAGGTTACATATTAAAAACGAGACAAATTTAAACCTAAGTTTAAAAATAAGTTCAAAAATTAAATCTAAGGTCATTTTTCTTACTTGCATTTCACACTTTCAATTTTCAAATTAACTAACGATTAACAATTAAACCCTTACAAATAAAATAAGTCAAATATTTTAACAACTAATCTGTACCGTACCGAGTGTGGAACAGAAACTCACTAACGACATCTCGCTGCAAGTCTTCATCAACCGTCTCTGCCGTCTACTAACCCAAAAAGATTTCTAAAAACCAATTTTGGAAGCGTTCAAAATTATCATATATTCTTATATTGGTTTCATCATTGTCCAATTAATTTTCCGTCCAAGGCGTTGCATATCGTATATTATCTATAAATATTTCTTAGTATCGCGGTACTAAAACTCATTATTCAGATCGCTGCCTTTACTACCAGGTATTGCAAGTTACAGAGTAAGGGATGGTCCCCATCCCTCCAACGCAGTATTAGTTCCGTCTTATATTTTAAATCTATTTATTTCGCTAATTCCCCAAATATTTTCTTGTCGGAAGTATTTATTGTGATTAGCTAATATCAATAGTACCTATGAATTATTAAATAGTTATGTTAACAACTTTTTTGTATTATATACAAGTGTTTAATTTTCATTTAACATAATTTCATTTAAGCAGATATGGTGTAGTGGTTTCAACGACGATCGTAGGTTCGTACCCCGGCTGAGATCCTATTGGTTCTTAAAGACACAGTCCATTCACTATATGCACAAACACTGGCCCATACAATGATCACATAACTGAAATCGATAACTGAGGCCAAGATCGAAGGCTTGTCCGTTATGTCTATCTATATATATAAAAGAAAGTCGTGTTAGTTACACCACTTATAACTCAAGAACGGAAGAACAGATTTGGGTGAAAATTGGTATGGAGGTAGCTTAGAGCCAGGAGACGGACATAGGATACTTTTTATCCCGTTCGACAGCGTTCCCGTGGGACTTGACATGAAACGTCAGTCACTATAAACCAAAAAGTATCATACTTGGAATAATAAAACGCAAATGATAGCTATGTAATTGACGTATAATGACAGCTATGTAATGACGTATATATGACAATTTGATATTTGTAAGAAATCAATGTTCAAAATATTTCTATTAAATAAATAATTAAATGTAATGATAGGGCCATTGCCCATTCGTATAAACAGTGAAGAGAACTATAAAACTCGGTATGGTCGTATGTATACAGTTCATCCAAAGAATGATGAATGTTTCTATTTGTTGTTGTTGTCGAATGACGCATTTAATCGAGTATTGGAACGGGAACGTGAATATGATCACCAGGAATTAGATTTAGTAGTTCAAACGAATGTACCCCTGTTGAATTACCAACAAAAGGAAGTATATGATACTTTAATGAAGGCAAACAATGCTGAAAATGGTGGTTTATATTTCCTAGATGCCCTTGGTGGAACTGGCAAGACATTCCTCATGTCATTAGTTTAAGCAACTGTTCGGGCGAGATCCAACATAGCGGTTGCAGTTGCTTCTTCTGAAATAGCAGCCACATTGTTAGAAGGATGCCGTACAGGTCATTCAGCATTAAAATTACCGTTAAATCTTTAAACTATTGAAGAACCAACGTGTAATATTGCAAAACACTCAGCAATGGCCAAAGTTTTAGCGGCATCGAAAATTATCATCTGGGACGAATGCACAATGGCGCATAAACGTGCATTAGAAGCACTTAACCGAATATTAAAAGATTTACGCAATGACTCGAGATGTTTTGGAGGAGCAATGATTTTACTGTCAGGCGATTTCCGCCAAATACTGCCAGTAATTCCAAGATCTACGGCTGTCGACGAAATAAACGCTTGCCTCAAATCGTCAAATCTATGGCGCTATGTGAAGAAACTGCAGCTGACAACAAACATGAGAGTTACATTGCTTAATGATACATCTGCTGAAGATTTCTCGGAGCAATTGCTGACTATCGGTAATGGTCAAGTAGGTACCTGTCGATGAATGGAATCAAAAGACGAACTTATCAACAATGTATTTCAAAACATTATTTCTAACTACAAAATAATGAATGGTTGAGTGAGCGAGCAATTTTAGCGGCTAAGAATAAAGATGTAGATGACCTGAACTACATAATTCAAAATAAGATCATTGGAACAATGCATTCATTCAAATCTATTGACTGCGTCACAAATGAAGATGAAGCCACCAACTATCCAATTGAATTTTTAAACTCTTTGGACGTGCCTGGCTTACCTACCACCGCACAATTTACGCCTAAAGGTTGGGTCCGTAGTAATCATGCTTCGAAACATAAACCAACCAAAACTGTGCAACGGTATGCGTTTGGTGGTTAGAAAATTGAAGAACAATGTAATTTACGCTACGATAATGATAGGAAATCTCAAAGGTGAGGAAGTTCTTATTCCGAGGATCCCGATGATCCCGATGATCCCAACCGATATGCCGTTTGAATTTAAAAGACTTCAATTTCCGATACGTCTTGCATTTGCCATGACCATCAACAAATCACAAGGCCAATCCTTAAAAGTTTGTGGTTTAAATCTAGAACATTCATGTTTTTCCCATGGTCAATTATACGTGGCATGTTCACGGGTCGGAAGACGATCAGCGTTGTTTGTTTTTGCGCCTGATAATGAAACAAAAAATGTCGTGTATCACAAGGTACTTAAGTGAAGAGCAACCTATGTACTAAAATACACAAAATAATAATGAATGATTAATGTAGGTATTTAATTTTTTTGTATTTTTTCCAATAAAAAAACCAAACTGCTTATTTATTGCCATTAAGGCGGAACAAAGTTCGACGGGTCAGCTTGTATAGCTATATAAGTAACTGTCTTTCATCTGTATTGTTTCCGGGGAAGGCTGTTTTTTTTATTATAAATTTGAGAAGGTATGATATGTATTAATAGTATACCAACATGTTGTTAAGAAAGTTGACTACGTACACTTTTAAAACTTAATGAATTAGTATTTGGACTAAATTGGATTTGAGCGTAAAAGTTTTACGTGTTCTTTGTAGCTTTAGAGTAACTAACACAGACATGCCTTGATTTATTATTAAGTAATGTGAGATAAACAATGATTTGGTTACATCAAGACACCTTTTGATTTAAAAGTGACAGTGACAATTGACGTGAGATGTTGTGAAATAAAACATGGGGAACACATCTGTTTTCCGTTTCCTCATTCTGCTGTCAGCGTTAATATGGATTCTGGATGCTAATACACAAAGGAGAAGAAGGGAACCTTGGACTAATGGCAGTTGGTTGTAAGTATTTTTACTTTAAAATATCAGCTGTAATAGAAGCTTTCTGTCTCCAGTTCTGAAATTCCAGGAAACTTTACATTCCGACATGTTCTTTCGAAATAAATTTGTTTTCGGAATTCAAATCCACATCTTCGAGTTTTAATAGTTGAGGTCACAGAACATATAAAGGAGGTCCTCCTTTATATATTCTGTGGTTGAGGTTAACATCTAAACGAAGGAGGTGGAAAGCGGTGTAAGGGTGATATTAAATATTCTCTCGTGATCATAAAAGCAAAGTGCGCCACCTGAGCTGTCTAGACCAGTCACAAACATAAGAATTCATATTTGCAGTATTAACTATATAATAATATTTTCTATAAATACTAATCTTCATAAATAATAGTTTTATAGGAAATTAAATAAAAGTACAATTTCAGCATAACTTTCTATAATGTTGATTATGTAAGTCTAACTCGGAAGCAGGAGCACCATTCAGCCAAAACTGATAAGCCAACCGTGTTGTGTTTGTCACTATAAAGTTCATTTCTATATGGTTCTGAAAAAAAAATAGAAATGATCCAAGTTTTGCAGGATTTGTTTCTTAAGTGCCTGTCTGCAAGCAGAACATTTAATAGCTGTTTAGTATATTTACAAATCGCCCTTTCCCATAATTTTTGTATTTATTCAGTTAAAATAAAGTATACCAATACGTATTTGTATCAAAGTATAGTCTATACTTTATGCTATTACGTACGCGAAACGATACGTTAGTTGTTGCCAAAGCAATCAATAACTACTAAAATACTAGAGAAACGAATATACGTGTTACGTAAATTAAGTATTTACGTACGTTATACTTACTTCGAGTATCCCGCCATCTTTAATATAGCCTCTACTTTGAGATCCGTCTAGGTACAGGATCACTGTTACTTTAGTTATGCAATAGTCTGTCAAGTTTCCCGCCTAAAAATATTAAGGTTAATTAGTTAACGGTTTCGTCATTTTTAATGTACCAAAAAGGTTTTCCTTTCCCGTATACCGCCCTGCAAAAGGGCCCTGTAAAAAATAAAATAATAAAAACCAATTGATTAACCCTGTATTGAGTAGTTTTTTTTAAATTTATATTAGTAAAAAAGGGGGAGAATCAAGCAGGTGCTATACAGCTATAGAAAATAACTGATTATTTATATACAATAACCACCCCACCTTTATAAAAAAAAACAGTCTAAAACATTAATTATTGTTTATTTAAATTACATATGTTATTTTAATACATTTAAAGATGAATGAAATATAGATAGAGGATAAAGTTCTTCCTAGTATTGATTTGGCATTGCGCGTTTATTGTAAAAAATTACGCACGTATAACTTCTATGAATTTATATTCAAAGAGAAATCAAGGAAAGTCATAAAGAAAACATACTAATTTCTAAAGCAAAGTGGCTTGTAACTCTTCTGTTTTATTATCATTTGACAGATCACTGAGAGCTGGCAAACCATCTCTTTTTCAATTCACTACATCACTTCCTTCAAAAAAAGATACGTGCAATTAATATCAGAAAATTAATTACATAATTAATAACAGCGGATATTTTTTTATCGACTATCCATTGCATACTCCCCGTAATATATTTAAATATATATAGGGAGTATGTTTATATAAAAGATAGCTGCAGAATCGAGCAGTAGGATCTTAGGCTGTTTTTCTTCTCTTATGCCAGTATTAATCGCGGACATTTAGTAGAATACATTACAATACTGGTACACAGCCGGGTTCGAACGTACACACTCTAGCATGAGCCGCGCACCTAACCAAAAGACAATTAAGTACATAATTTAAATTTTAGATTTTATTACTTACGGCTGGATATTTTATTACTAAATTAACATCTTGCCGGGGGAATGTCCATGCTTTCGATCCATAGAGTAAAGAGACTGACCCTATAAAAAATAAAACCGACGGTTTATAATATGTATGTTTCTGTAGAAAACTAAATTTCCCTTGTTATTTAAAAAAATCCGATTGTGTTTTAAATTTCACTTTGATAAAATTATTTAGTTGAGTTTAACGAAAATACTCTAGGAAATGTCTAGATTCAATTCAAATTGACTCACTTGCATACTTAGATGTGATTAATTGAATTTATTTATTTATTGCTGCTGATGCACGATAATGAAAAAATATAAAAAGGAAATTTTTACTTACTAGAGTCATACCCATCGAGCATGCATTGATACTTTTTGGTTACTCTATGGAATGTACTTAGCATAGGTGTAGTTTTTTCGAATAAAGAGTCTTGCTCATTTTCATTCAATTCAACCTCCGGTAATATATTACCATGGACATCATCACTATTCACACACTGGCACAAAATAAAAAGAAATAAAAGAAGATGAACTTGAAACATTTAATCGAACTAATGTGGCCATTGTTAATTAACGTTTAATTATTCTCGAAATTTAATAGATAAGTAATCGTTGATAAACATGTGTAGATAAGTAATCTCAGCCGTCATAGTAAAATTACTTTTTGGACAGCGATAAATTACCCGCCAATAATTTACCTAAAGATTACTGGTTATTATTTCATGCATTGTCTTCAAATTTATACGGTTTGAATCTGTTGATACTGTTTGAATGTGTCGTATTTGATATGATATATATATATATATATATATTGATAAGCACTGAACAGCTGTATATTCAAAAAAACTCAGTCCAAATTTAAATTATTGTATATATATATATATATATATATTATATTATATTATAGTATATCTGGCATAATATAATAAAGCCGAACTAATATGCATTGTGAATTGTGATCTACACCTAGAACATATGCAAAATTTTATAATCCTAGGTGGAAATTCCTCGGAATTCAAAATAAGAATATCGCCCCGGAATTCATATTCAGAATGTGGAAATAATTAATATAGGGTCACTAAGACCGGTTAAAAGGTTTGAGGGCCCTCATTAGGCCTATTATACACTATTATTACAGCCCATTATGTTCACGCCTGATAAACTTGAATAGAACATATATAGAGCTGGTAAAACATTTTTCTGATGTATGTACAAAACAGTTTATATGGTATTATAATATCAAAGACGGTTTTATATGTATTTTAATTACCTTATAGTTTATTAAATGTATTTCATATTATGTTCTATATAAATAAAGCAACTTTGATCAAAACAACATAGTATTATATTAATTTAATTCAAAAAGCCTATTTATGTATATAAAGGTACCCTTTTAATAATAATAATTATTATTATTTACCTCTTTTAGTAGGCTGACGTGGGGACATAGGTACATTACGCTGAAGCCAGACAGCTAGTCGATACTCGTACAAGCAGTCCACGGCCAATGTAGAAAATGCAGACGGTGATTCGCCATTTCCATGGGCCCTTGAAACGATTGTCAGATATGGCAACAGAGGACGTCAATAGATTATGAGAATACCTTACAAAATTCTATCACTAGGACAGCTCTATGTAATTATTATCCAAGTACAAATTCTCATTCAATATCAGAGGTCGTAAATATAATCCGAAACCGAAATAAATCGTTTTTTATCTTATTCCTCTTGGATAACTCCAATTTGTTGTGGCCTAGTAGTTTTGTATCATTAATTTATGTTAAGTCATAAAATTCAACTAACAAGCAGTAGCGAAAATTTACGACCTTTCTACATATTACATTTCAACAAAGAAGAAATCTTCAGTTTAAGAATTTGTAAAGCTACATCTACTCACATTTATAAATATTTTATTTTATAAGATAATCAGTAATTTTTGTTTCGATTAAAACAATGATTTTTATTACTGAAAACTCAAGTACAAATTTTGGTGGAAGAAGGTACTCCTGACAACCTGTCAACTATAGTACTACTCAGTGTCTTCTCATTGAGCAAATGTTTTTTGTATAAATTATATTTTATTACCAACACACAAACAGTATTTACTTTATTTCTAACCTACATAGTAATAAAAATAATATCTAAATTTAATAATAATTAAAAATTGAAGAAATTTGAATATTTATTATTAAAATAATTTAATAAATTTGACATGAACCTCAAACTTACTCGTGGAAATGTATTTTTTGTCATAAGTCTTAGCTGCGTTGACCTAATAATCGTAATAAATCATCAGGCGTTATAATTTAATAAAACTTGCAATACTAACTTCGGCTTGTTGGATACAAATTTGGTTGGGAAGGTAGGATTTTTATAAACATTTCATTAGGAAAAACAATAACTGCGTTAGTAAAATTCCCTTTTATTATTTATTATCATTACAATCAATGTTATTAACACCATAAATATCTATTGTAAAATTAAATCCGCCCCACAAAGCACTTCTTAGATGGACATTTACATAATTATAACCAACGCCACCATAGTCGACCTCCGCAGAGGCGCCATCTTGATTATTATCTGTGATCTCTATGGCCGTTATGATATTGCCCTGTTCCTCATAATATTTCGGGAAAGCAACGTCAGATGTACGAATAAATAAAAATGGTGATTTAAAATGCTCACTGTGATGCAATAGTTTATCTTTTTTAACTGATTCACATTTTAAAACACTGGCACAATGAACACTTAAAGTTATAAAGAAAGTTAGACGTAATATTTTTAGCACCATGTTGTTTAATCCAACTTCTTATAATAATAATAATAATAATAGCCTTTATTTCCAAAAAACTATAAAATTTAGGGATGATAAAACTTAATTCAGTTAAGTTTTGGTTTGTCCACTGTTGGACATAGGCCTCCTCCTTCCGGTTCCACTCGCGTCAGTCGCGGGCCAGGCGCGGCATATTCATTTATCATAATATCTCTTATTTTTTAAGTTATAATATAGTTATTTCTCTTTATCCCTGGTCTTGTTGGTAAATTTCGATACTGGTTTTAATTCGATGTATAATATTATTATATTGTTCTTGGATATTCTTAGATTTTTCAGTGTGTTGAACCGAAAAAATATTCTTAAGTGTTTCCTTGTTCTAGTGGGTTCAGTCCTGATTGTCTGCCTTTAAATTGTTTTCTACTTTTAATTTTTGCTGAAATTTTCACTGTTGCCCGAGCCATACGGTGGTCTGTTGGGTGGGTGGTATTAATTATATCTATATTTTCGACGGTATGATGATAGGGCCTTTAATAATAAAAAAGTCTATTTCATTAGCGGTTCGAGTACCTGGTGATAACCATGTCCATTTATTTTTGGTGTTTTTTTTTTTTTTCTTGAAATAAGAGTTCACAATAAACAGTTGTTTTTCTAAACAAAAGTCAATAAGTCGTTTGCCTCGCTCGCTTCTCTTACCGTGTCCCCATAAACCCATAACCAACTTTTCATCTGGAGTGGCTCGGCCTATTTGTGCGTTACAATCTCCAAGCACAATTGTATATGGCAGAGAATCTACTAGTGCATTATTTAAGCTATCATAAAAAAAATATCTATGTTTTCTTGGCTTGACTTCGCTGTGGGGGCATAGACTTCAATTATGATAATCTTATAATTATTAAAGGACATTTAAACTTTTTTTTTTTTTTTTTTTTTTATTCATTGTACAAATTCGTGTGTCTTGAATATGGCGAGAGTGTTTTTCTATTTTTTGGGTGGAGGGTGGTGGTCTACTGCCCCCACGGGGACCAGCCGTATTGGGGGAGATTGTTCTTATTATTTTATTTGTTTTCTGGGTACCAACACATGGTTGCTATGATCTTTTATCAGAGGAAGTAGGTTTAGAAAGAGAGTTCGATCTGGCCCTCATCATGTCAAAAGCACTTGTTCGATTAGTTTTAGACGAAAGAAGTGCCTGTTGTTTTTTTGGTTGAGCCATATGTTCAGCTTGTGGAGAAGCTGATAATTCTCTCTTCCTTTTGTCTGTGTTAGAAACATTTTCCTTGACTATAAGTTGGTCGTATTTTAAATATGCAATCTTGCCATTCTTTAGTTCTTCTATTAATTTTAGTTTCAATAATTTTCTTATTTCTAACACTTCTTTGGAAAAGTCTTCAGAAATAAACAATTGCTTGAACTTTCTCTTATTTTTTAAGATTTCCTGTTTCTTCCAACTATTAACGAAGGATATTAAAATCGGCCTTGGTTTTCCTTCCTGTTTTGTCGGTTTTCCGATACGGTATATTTTATTAACCTCTGTTTTTTCGAGTGTTATATTTAAATCCGCCAGACATTGCCTTTGGACATTCTGCAATAACTCGGTACTACTACATTCCTCCTCTTTCAAGTTAAAAATGACTAAATTGTTTTCCTTTTTTTCTCTTCTTAAATGTTCGACTTCGTTTTCTAAGGTTGCGACTTTTAATTTTAGGTTTTCATTTTCTGCTAAGATAGGTTTTAATTTCTCATCGATTCTATTTATTATTTTGTTAGTTAAAGATTCTTCCAATTTTGTATTCTGTTCCTTCATTTCAATTCTCATTTTCTCAAACAACATTTGAAATTGGTCTTCCATTGTTGTTTAGTGGTAAAAAAATAAAAAAAATAAAATAAAAGTAAACTTCGCTTTGTTGGTATGAAAGCGGCAGGATTCGATCTGGAAGTCTCAATGTGCACAATGTTCCCAACGACTCGTCGCAAGTGCCAATCGACTAATTACTTAGGTCGCAAATAAATCGTATATAACACATATGATATTGTGATTTATTTTAAACAGTGCTTAGGATGTTAGATTAAAGTACTTGATTTGCACAAGACACTTTTAAAAGTCACTTCACTACACTTCGTCAGTTTTTTGCAGCAATTGTCATTTTTAACCATAACTGAACGAGAAATATCCAACGCGGTATGGCGGATAGCAAATTGTTTGATCACGGCTAACTAACTACTGTTTAATGCACGGTATTTATTGTTCACATTTGCTGTGTAAATATGTTGCTTAAAATATCATAGTTCCCGTTTTTTAACCTTTTTTACGCACCGATTCTATTTTAATTTTAAATAAATATACAGAGCTAATGTTAACTGTGCCGCGGTACCCTCATGTCCCCATCATCCAACTTCTTACTACATACTAAATAAATAAAGACTGCAGCTTCGGTCAAAATTTTACCTGTATTAACATATCGAAACTTTATCGGCGGCGTTTACAAAATAACTCCTGATAAGTCCAGATAAGAGATGTTCTATCTCATACTTGTATGAAACTATCACATATTTATATAAGTCATATAACATATATATTATTAAATTTCGCATTAAGTACTTTGAAAGTCTTATTACCAAGATAATATTCTACATTTATACTTTAAAAGTAAAGACGTATAATAATTCCAATTAATTCGATAACAAAGTAAATTCGAAATTAATATCAAATTAAAAGAGATCACTATCTCAATTAAAGTATAATTCTTAATAGAAAAACAAATTATGCATCTATAAATATCGTTATCTAACGGTTTTTCTATCAAAAAGGTTCTACATAGCCTGCTAACATGTCAAAATTAATTTTACTCTGTGCTTCGTTTTTGTTGGTGGCAACACTAGTGGATGCCAACGGGAATCTTGTCCTTGGCAGCCCGTATGGGGCGAATTCGATTTACCATCGAACACATACAAAATGGGCGATTCCATTAATAAAAAGAGATGAAGTTGTTGAAGTGCATGCGCCTGGTGGAGAATTGATTAGAGGCGTTGTTGTACAAGATTATTACGGGACAGGAGAGTGTCATCCTGTAGGAGGAGGGATTGGCCAAAGATCTATTTCCTTGAAACTAAAGAGTCCAAGATCGAAAGGTTATAAGTTTGTGGTTGATGTATATGCTGCGTAGATATACAATATTAAAAACATTTTATTTCTCATTTCTTTTCCTAATCCTTTATAAAGTGAGTATATTTCATTCATTAAATATCTTTTTGGCTATACAAAATCTTATTTACAAATCTGAATCAGTTTAATTCAACCATTTTACATTGAATCAGTGAGATTAGACTTGCAACGAATATTCGGCTATTACTCGGTATTCAGCCTATTCGGCTGCTTTTATTATATTCGGCCGAATACCGAATACTTAAATAATATCTTCATTTTGTCAAAGAGAAATCATTATTAAAATGAAACATTAGAATCGATTGATTTCGTATATATACATATTTTCCTTTCTGTTATAATCACTTAAGTAGTTATTGGTACATAGGACAGGTATATAATCATCTTCTGACTTGGATAAATGTAGGATTCCATGATTCTATAATCACGTCAAATACTTTTGCCTAATATTCGGCGATTCAGTCAGGGGCCTCGCCGAATATTCCGTATACCTACTGCCGATATAATATACTACTATGTTTTGCATGTCCAACTGAAATGTCTCTCACCATCATAGCCTAACATGTTATCAGAACGAAATCAAAGAGTACAGTATGATTTATTGTATTTTAATTATATTTTTTTGTAATAAAATACGTATTAAAATAAAATTTTAATATGAAACAATTTTATTTTTAATAGTTCCTTAGAATATACCTTATATTCTGTCGTACGATTTTGGTCGATTGCATTGATTGAGCAATCTTGAGCTAGCGTGCTGTTAGGTTAATGAATGAAAAATTATATTAGTAGTTAATATAATTTTTCATTCATTAACCTAATATATTTAGTAGTTTAATATATTTTAGTACTCAATTTTCCCTATATTTAATCTGATTATACACTTGTCTACTAAACAAGCAAATTTCCATATAAAGGACAAACAAGTATTAATTTAATTAATAACTAGCCAACATAAACTTTATCGCAAGGTAGTAAGGTTCAGTTCTATATTAAATGAGTAATCGTATCAAGTGACCTCTGCCCAGTAGATGTTGATACGGCTAATGTGTATTAAACATTTTGTGGTAGGGTTACATGGCGGTAGTAATAAGTTAATTATACGCCGCCATGTCACGTATTTGCCAAATATTTAGTATAAGTGTTCTACCCAGAATCAATATCACGTATATTTTGAAATTCATACCAATTCTAATAAATACATCTGTTATTCAAGGAAATGATGTTTTTATTATCGTACGCCATCATTGCCTTAAATTCATAAACATTTGTATAAGATATAATTATCGTATTGAGAAAACTGTATGTACTATTTTAGCTTTTGTTTTTAAAAATCGTTATGAAGTTTTAAATTTAAACTATGACAAGCACTACATATAAACCCTACCTTAACAAACTTCAAACAATGGGAGCAACATGCTGATAACAGAAAATAACTATCTGTTCTCATCTCTTTTACTCCAATTAATCGTTTGATTGTCTGTCTCACACTCGTAGAATACCCTAATTTCTGTATCACTCTTGGAACATCACTTTAAGACGCGGAACTAAAATGTCTTCTAAGTTGTTAATATTATTTTGTGGTCTGATAGTGTCAGTACATTGTACAAGTGTCGTCGTTGGTCGTATTCACGATGTTAAAAAAGTGTATGAAGCCGAATACGAAGCATATGCTGTCCCTTTTTTTAAACGATCTCACGAAGTCTCCATAGAATATCCAATTGGTGATCAAAAAATTAAGGGCATTGCTATTATAGACTTGCAGAATGGTCAGGCAGAGCCTTCAATAACCAGTGGTGGTATTGGATTTGGATTTGCAAAGGTCAAATTGAAGAGCGAGAGAGGATCAGGATACAAATTCCGTTTGGAGGTGTACGCGTAAATTGATATTAATGACTAAGCAATTTTTTCTGTCTTCTTCTGTTCTTTATGTCTGTTTATATATGCCTTTATAAATTTTGAATATATGTCTTACATTCCCAATAAGTATTTAAGTAATAGCAAAAATAAAACAATATTATTTAAACTTAGTTTTCTTCAAATTCTTTCGCCATGTAACCCCGACATAACAGCATCGACCTCATACCGCTTTGCTAGTGTAAGCTTTACACATTCATAAACCAAGCAACAAACATGTCTCTCAAAGTATTCATATTAGTGTCCGCTTTAATAGTAATAGTGAATTGTAAAAGTGTGATAGTGGGCCAAATATTCGATCATAATAATTATGTAAGGAAAGTGCATGAAAGGACTGTCGAGGCCCATGCTATTCCATTATTTAAAAGGGAAGAAGAAGTGCAGTTCGAGTATCCAATCGCCGATCAGAAGATCAAAGGAATTGCTATAAAGGATTTGGAGAATGGTCTAGCTGAACCTTCGATAACAAGAGGTGGAATTGGTTTCAGTTTCGTTAATATTAAACTGAAGAGTGAAAGGGGATCTGGTTATAAGTTCCTCATAGAAATTTATGCATAGATTATATTTTAATAAAGAAACAAAACAGCACAGAAAATTAAATGGCCACTTCTACATCTGATTTTATGTTTTATATTTGGGTGATCCAATCTTAGAGTGAGTGAGATTGTATAAGTTCGATTGTAATACTATTCGTAATATGTCACGTGTTTAAGAATGTTGAATGCCTTGAAATTGGATCATATGAGATTAAAATGAACTTGAATATTTTTATCAATGTCTTTTAATTAAAAATCATTTTTTTAACTAAAAAAACATACTAACGAGGTAAGTAGTTTTCGGAATTATAAATGTATTACTATTTACTATGTTAGTAATTTATTATATTCTAAATGTTATAGTTTTAATGAAGAATTAAATATATTAAATATAAAAAGGTTTAAATCAATGAAGGTATATTTGTACTATATAATAAAAAATCCTTCATTCTAGAGCTATAAGAATAAGAGTTTTTATATGTATAATATGTTAAATGGAAAACGGTAAAAGGAAACTTAGAGTAAAGGTTTAAGAAAGCAGAACCTGCAGGTTGAGGAAAAAGGGAGTTAAAAATTAAGTTTATTACTTTTACATTTTTTTTAAATCAATTTTACAGTTAAACAAAGTATAGTCAACCGAGTTATTATATTATTCTATATATTTATTAAAACAGACTCACCACATAATTATTATTGTGTACCTTAACAATTTTTATTACATTGCAGGAATAAAAGCAAGGTCATGGCTGAATCATGTATATTTCTTAGTACATGCTTAGAATATTATTGACATCATCAGAGGAACTACTTATATTTTCCATAACAGTTTTATAATGAAAAAAATAATTGTGACTCAATAATAACAAGGTCAAATAATGTTTTATGAAACGATATATCTCTTGATGGAATCGTAACGTTATCCATCGTTTGTTTTTTGTAACACAATATAGGTCTTATCAGGGTGACGATGTCTTATTTTGATGTGTTATTAACCCTTGACATTCTACTATTCTTGGTACTAAAGTATTTTCTAAACAGTTAACATTTCTGCGAAACTTGATTTTTTTATACATTCTATATGAATATTATTTAGATTTAGGGTCTGTTTCACAAAGTCCGGATAAGTTCCAAATAAGCTATTTATTACTTATTGGCAGGATAAACACTTTTGTTGCGTTTCACGACACGCGTCAAGAGACCAGAAGTTTCTTATTCGGAACTTTTATCTTCCAAATAATTTATGTGTTGCATAGTTATTTGGTACACTTATAAACGTCAAAAAAGAAATATATATTAAATGCTTCTAATTTTACATTTACTACCAGTTCTCATATCAAGGGCGTAGAACGGAAGAGAAGAACTGAACTCTCTTCTCTACTTTATCTACTTATTCAGTCATACATTGTGAAGGGTCTGTACCCTTAGCGTTTTTAATAAAATCAGGGAGTATCCTTATTGTGCAGTGGGAACAATTCCTTAAAGATAATAATAATAACTGTAAGAACACTACTAAATTCGGACACTAATTTGTAAATAAAGTTTCTGCAATATATTTTAATACTTACATATAGATGGTAATGTAATGTATGTAATATTTTAAACTAGATACATTATATTACCACCGTATATGTAATATGTGTTTCTATTCTAATATTTTACGTATTACTGTTTGCGGTCAAATAAAACACACTTTAAACTAAGAAATGTTTAATAAAAAAATTATTTACCGTGTAAATTCATGAAATAACCTGTCTGAATCGCGTACACTTCTACCAGGAAGTTATAACCTCTGAAGATGCTGGGGCTGTCCAATTCGAGTGCAACAAAACTCTGCCCAATCCCGCCTCTTTTCAGGTAAACTTCGCCCCATTTATCCTGGCGCAGATCCAGAACTTTAATTGCATTGATGACTTCATTTTTCGTACAGTTTACGGTGAAAGTCTCCGATCTCACCCAAATCGCTGGATTTTGTTGATGGACTTGTTGGTAAATCAGTTTGGAGTTTAAATCCGGGTATCCGAGTATTAAGTCGTGTGCAAAAATATTCACAATTGGTATTAATAGAAGTATTTTGAAAAACATTGTACCTACAACGATCCTATAGTTATGATTGTGGCAAAATGAGATGAATTACGTAGTGTATGTATGGGTGATAATAAATAAAATCAATAAATTATTTTTGTAGTGTGTAGCATAACTAAGTATGTAGCATAGCGTGTTGTCAAAAAAAAATATATATATATGAGAACACAAAAATAAATAAATATATAAAATGAACTGCCGTTAATGAGAGCATCTCTTCCAGCCAATAATATATTTATAGACACAAAGGGGATTTTACTTAGAATATTTATTTGTTAACATCAGTTTTATAGAATACGTTGAAAACAGATCTAATAAGACAGAAATAAAGACATATCCAATTCACCTTTGTTGTTGTTCACCTAAATTGGAACATCCTGTATTTTACTCACAATACTAGGAAACTTCTGAACAAACAAACGTAACTAACTCGCTAATTACTGAACTATAAATCTCTAATGACCTAATACAACAACAACTATATAATACGAAAAAAACAACCAGAATCGTCATTGTTATTCGAATTTTCGAACAAAATTCAATGAAGATGGACGCAAGGATTTTGATCCTTAGTGCACTATACATCGTAACTGAAGTTACTTCAAACGACGTAAGATTAGGACTCGTTGCTCCAAGCTCAAGGAAAATTTATGGCGAAATAAAAGAAGCAGACCCAGCGCTCTGGAAAAGGACAGATGACGTCATAATTAATACGCCACACAACGAGATCATTAGTGCCGTCTTTGTCACTGATCTGCGAGATGACAAAGATGGAGAAGCATTCATCGAAAGTGGCGGAGTTGGGGAGAAAAGTGTGACCATTGGCCTGAAAAGTCCTAGTATTTTAAGGGGTTACAAATTTGAAATTGAGGTGTATGGTAATGATCCCAGTGCACAGTTTTATAGTAAGGGTGGTTTTGCGCCTTACAGTGGGGGCGCAATGTACCCAAGAAAATATTAATTTGTAATTTTATTGTTGTCAAAATGTGTACATAATTAATAAAACAAACCAAACAAAGTTAGAAATTTTAAGAAAGAGTTTTAAGGGTTTAAAGAGTCGAGTTTTTAAAATGTATTTTATTTGTAAATAATTAAATTAACAAAGATTTTCAAGGAGTTATTTTTGTTTCTCAGCGTTGGCCTTAAGCAGACTTTTCTTCTCTAAATACAGACCAGACAGATTTCAAAATAAACTGTATCTTTAGATCGCTACTGCTAATAATTTCGTTTGCAGTACTGTTTTATTAAGTAATTAGAGTGCTGTTCGCGTGTTACATTTCTTTATTATAATAAAAATATGTATACAATAAAATGCATTCAATTATGCTTGTATTACTTGTATGTTTATAGAACTAATTAAAATGTGAATCAGAAGTAATAGTAAAATTTATTCTTAAGTAAAAAAACACATGTCGTCGCCTTATTCGGTGTAAGGCATACTGATTGCCTCTTAATGTTTTCCTTAACCGTACGAATGAGTGTGGAGCTGGGATTCGAATCTACGACTTCAGGGATGAGCCGAACGCTGAAACCTCTAGACTATGCCAAACGCAAACAAATCAGAAGTATCAAGTAGACTATTTTTAATAATTTACTAAATGTATTTTTACCTCATGAAAATCGCAAGCAATTACAAAAAAATTGTGCTAATAATTAAACTCTTGCAAAAAACTGGGCACCTAAAGAAATTTATGTTCGAAGGTCAAAATTAGTTAACTAAATTATATTTAATTGTCCGACGTAGTCTGTGTTCAAGCTAAGATTTTGGCAAGAGGAGGTCACACTCGTTATTAGGTTTTTACATTTGTCACTTTATTTGATATAAAAATTATCGGTACACCGGTTTTAAAGTATGTATTCATTAAAAAAATATTCAGAATTCTCTTCACACACGTATTTGTTTAAGTTTATTACAGAGTTATAAGTCTGTACTTATAACCCTCTAATAAATAATAAATATCGTCCTTAGGTATTTATGTAAAACTTTTTTAGTTGCCTATTTCCTTGTTGAGAGAGTTAATATTATGTTTATAACAATATTCTTGTCTCATGTCCCTTATTATTCATATTTTACATAAGTTATTGTATTGCAAATACATGCATTTACACGACAAATCATTGTAAGACCTTCTTAGTTTACCTGATGACATCATTTCCGTCAAGGATAGTTTCTTTCCTTATTTAATTTGATAAACATTTCCATTCTCGAAATATCGTGGAAGCGTTTACAAGGCTTATAGGTATTATACACGTAGGTTTTTGAATAAATAGTGTTGCAATACGCGTCGGTTTCCATATATATGTAAATGTTTATCACTTGCCTACTATCTAAAGATTAACGTTTATTCATAATAATGTATAAATTGTCTTAATAAGCTTGTTAGTCCGCTATTAAAGAAGGTTCAGTGAAATGTACTAAGAAATTTTTCACTGTAAAAGAGAGATGTCATAAAGGTATCTTGCTAACAGGTCGTAACATAAATGAAAAATTTAACTCTCGCTTATTAAAACCTTTAAAACAATATGAAACGTACCAATTTTTAAGAATAGTCCCTAGAGTACAACTATAGAAAGATTTATAAAAATCATACATATTCACGGAAAAGAGATTTTTATATTGTACTTATTAACGATGTTTACTTAAAGTGTTTTTATTAATAATGGTGCTTAATTTCAAATTTTCATAGAAATTCGAAGAATAACGATTATATTAAACTTTTTCCACTGATAATATTTCAAGTGAAATTTCTTATCTTTGATTTATGACTTGCTTTTAAAATTAGCTATTAACTTGTCATAACAAGTGAATCATTCAATACTAAATATTAAAATATATAAAAAATATATACCGTCTCTGTTACTTCTAGTAATTATATTTTAATTGCACAATAAAAATCGTTAATAAAAATAAAATCAGTTTTAAAGACTTACAAATGCAATATTTAGATACGGACTTACATACAAATTACGAACGTTTAATTACACACAGCTGAATATCTGAGATCTTAAATATATAATATTCAACTAATTGGAGGCTCCATCCAATATAGTGGTTTTCTATATCATATAAGCATAAATTGCGAGCGCACATTTATTTATTAAGAAATTTACAATAGTGCAATAAAAACATAATCTAGACATAGTCGACATACCACAAGAACGCTGAATAAATAAAAACTTATATACTAAAACCAAGGATATATACGTATAATCTAATCTAAATAAAATTAT
Source organism: Pieris rapae (assembly GCF_905147795.1). Taxonomy (NCBI): domain Eukaryota; kingdom Metazoa; phylum Arthropoda; class Insecta; order Lepidoptera; family Pieridae; genus Pieris; species Pieris rapae. The sequence goes on along the minus strand of NC_059515.1, from coordinate 4,539,944 downwards.
ATTGATTAATACAATCCTACTGGTAGGTACCTTACTAAGCCCTTAAAAAAACATTGATACTGATTGTTAAACGACAAATCTTATTCGAATACAATATGTATCTATAAATCAACTGATTAATAAAAGTTATTATTTATCTTATTGTTAATAAAAGTTCCCGGCCCTACAGTCATACACACTCTGTCTTCTTTGCCGATGAGTAAGGATGCCTACAGGTTCAAATTTAATGACGTGGAATAAGTGATACCTTGATGGTCTTATGTTCCGAAATAAACGTATTTTATTATTTATTTGTTTATTTATTTAGTGATTTTTTAATTCATTTTTCTAAAACCATAGACTAATCGATGGTTACGGCCGGAGGTCAATCGCATGATCTCAGAGTTGATAAGCGTTCTTCGTTTTATCTTTCTATTCTAAAGAGAGCCAAGTAGCTGATACAAACTCGTTTCTGAATAAATATTATTATTATAATATTTCCAAGAAAATATGAACTACGTAAAATGATCGTTTCACGTATTATGTTTGTTAGCCATGACACTGGCACGTCATATGATGTGCCATTTTGATGGATATATGATGCCTTTGTCGAATGTTTACGTGGAATGCATTATGCAAAAGAGCGACAAGGTTAGACGACAATCTTTTTGGTTTGTGTCTGTCTGTCTTTGGTTGATTATTAAAAACTTTACAGAAATTTTAAATTAATTAGAGCGTTGAGTATTATTAAAAAAAAGCAGATACTATTGTAATCTGTTTTTAATTTCAAATTTATACACAAAATCGTGTCGTGTGCTATTTTTTTTTATTTTTTTTATTTATTGTAGACATAATCTTAAATAGAAAGAAGATGGTATGGTGGAAACACAAAGTAAACACAGGTTTTCTGTCCACCAGGACGTCCATCTCGCAAACCATAAATAAGGAACATACGCCAACTATTAGTGCTGGGCTCCGGAAAGATACAAAAGAGTGCCAGTACCAGTTTCAAGGGCGAAGGTACAACTGTACCATCACTAGTGTATGGTAATACCAACTACAAATGTGTGAGACGGTGTTGGACATTTGACTTTAATAGGCCTCTACGTTGCGTCACAAACTTACCAAACGAAGATTTTTGTAGTTCCAAAGCTCCACTCTTGCATAAACCCATCATTGAATATATAAAACAATATGCTCTCATTAGCACAACAGTGCTAACGAACGAACGAACAATGCGTCTCTTATCTCTTATCAGTCTACTTTGCTTGGCCGCGGCCGTAAGCAGCCAAAGTCATGACTTGTCTCTTGGTCAAGCAACTTACGGCGACGTGATCGTCTACAAACTGAACGAGCACAAATATGGTTTCCCTTTCATGGTGAGGACCAGTATTATTGAGTATCCTGAGCCGGGGCAGCACAATTTTGCCTATATTAAGGCGATTTATATCAAGGACAACGAGAGAGATGGCACCGGAGGTTACCCAACTATTTCGGCTGGTGGTATTGGGCAGCGTTTTGTGAAGATCAAGCTTAAAAGCCAGAGAGGCTCAGGAATGAATTTCACGATAACCATCTATGGAAGATACTAGTCTTATGTGCCAGGCCTATTCAGTATTATTAGTGATATGTTCGTATAAGTGATATTTTTGGTAATATATCGAAATTATTTTTTTGTTAAAAAATGTTATAAATTGGTTTACTTAATTTAAATAAATTATTTATTATTGTGTATGTTCATTATTTTTTTTACTCTTTAAAACTTTATATAATTTTATTATTTTACTTTATAGAATACTATTTTTACCTATATTTATTTATACCCTATCAATACCTTTCTTTTTACGATACCTCAACTGACTTTCACGTGCTTAAAACTTGATTTAAATCAACTGTTTAATATTATAAGATTCAAAATCTCCATTAAAATTGACACTGTAGCCTTGAGGCGATTACCTACAACTTCAACATATTCTATTTTATATGCGTACTTTATATAAGAAACATTTAAGTTAAAATCTATCTTTTTTAATAGAAATTAAAAATATAACAAGCCTTAATTTGTTAGTTCAAAGACGTTCTGGTAACCTCGGCGTGTTTTCTTTACTTTATGAGTAAGTATTAATATTTGTCCACATTCAGGGTTACGAATATTGCTTTCGTCTGAAAAATAAATTTTAATGAGAATTCCCCGTTTACTTACGCGTTCTTAGTTACGTAAGAGCATAATAAATAGAAGAAATAAAAACGAATAGTCTTACATTTATAACTTGTTGTTAAACCTTATTTATATATATGTAGTTATAACTAATAGCATATATACATATTTTTACTATTTTATCTCAGATTGTTTACTTCCACTATCGCGAATTCCAGTTAGGTTCTGTCATGGATTCTTTTTAAGTAATATTTACAATTTCGTATTTGAATTCATCTGTTGGTTTTGTGATGTAAATTTTGACGACCTCACAATAATTAATTAAACACAGGTTTTAATAATATTTAAACAAAAAGAAAATAGATAAAATGTCTTTGTATCGGCTGCTGTCTACATGAAGCTGATCACAACTACGTCTGTTTTATTGATTTGTAATCAATTAATCTAATTAATTTAAAAAAATCTATATTTACTAGCCAAACACTGAACTCATATGAATAAATTGTGTCTTTATGCATCAAGCAAGCAAATTATAAAAAAATATATTCCGATTGACTGCGTGTGTGTACTTCATAATATTTTATTTATATATTAACAATTCGTTACAAGTATACAGAAATATAGAATCGTAATGTTGAATCCAGGCCACCAATGTGAGGAAAAAGTAATATATAAGATGTGCGCAAAACGTGCAAAACTAGTACGTACATAAGACATAATATATTTATTTAGTCAAAACTAATGGAACAAAGGCAAATTAAAACATTTGTAAAAAATAAGGGGCAAAAAAAGGACCCTTAAAAAAGAAAAAGTGCACATGAATCACGTTACACAGTACTAAAGATAGGAATACGATGTGGATAGGTAATGCTCAGCAACTTAAAGCAAGATAGAGAAGGAACTAAGCGGATAGAGACGGGAAGTGAGAAGAGAGTGAGGGGATTGCACGTATATAGTTTTTGAAAAGCTTAGTCAAAATTTTAAAAAACTTTCTGAGATTTGAAGGAGCTCTAGGATTTAATGGGTAACCAGCCTGGCCGCTTACGGAGAGATGTGGTCGTACTTTCTTAGAACGAATTTAAAACGGATATACATAATTTTTTTTATTATCTACTCGAGTATATACCTACTCTCATATAAATGATATTTAGACTTGTTTCGCTGGAAGCTCTGTAACTCAAGCATGTTTTTGTTACAAGAGACATGAGTCATTAACAACGATACCTACTCATTAAATTTTGTATCACTTAATGAGGCCCATATAAAATATCGCTTTCTTAAAGGTATTAATGACAAGACACAGACTTTTTCATTTCTTTCTTAGGTATATTTAAGTCGTTGGTTCCGATAGAATGCCACAGCGACCCCGGAGCCTCTGTGACGCGGCTGTGTAGGAACTCTCCTGCAACTTCGTAGGGCACGGGATGCGCAAATGCATTTCCACCTCGAATATTTAAAAAAAGGGTATATTTAAATGGGATGCACAAATGCAAAATTTTTAAACAAAAATAAACCGATCCGTGATCCGCGTAGCTTGTGTTCTAATGGCTTTCATAATAAGGAATTAAATGTTTTTTCAGTAATATGGGTCTTCTCGAGTTCGAAAAATGGTCAAACCAGCCGGGACTTTTCTCTGAAAAATCAAGGTTTTGTGCCCGGCTGCGAGGCCTGACACCGGGGCAGCGTCGAATATGCCGTCACCATAAGGACCATATGCCGACTGTTAGTGCTGGGGTCCGGAAGGGTATTGAAGAGTGCCAGTACCAGTTTCAAGGGCGGAGGTGGAACTGTACCATCACCAGTGATGAGACCGTATTTGGACCTTTGACTTTAATAGGTACGTTTTGTTTGTGACATACCAGCACAAATAACTCCTCTGTTTTAGTTGATATATAGTAAGGGTATTGTAAAAAAACACGGAAAAGGAATTCGTACACTATATTGCTTTAATAAAAGATTTTTAATATCTATAAATCCTAATATCGTTATCATTATCGGCGTCGGCGCGTTTCAGGCATAGAGGCTGATCCTAAGACCTATCAATTAAAATCGATCAGGATATAAAAAAAACTATATTATGAAGTCATGACCAAGAGTCATGGCGCCACTGGTTTTTTGTCTATTTTTGCGACGTAAACACAATTTGACACGAAGATCAATCATTTTAGTTAAAACAGCGTACATTAAGGTTATTTTGAAGGTGAAATGTTACATCTCACCATAAATAGATTTCTGACACTTAGGGTCTGTTTCACAATGTCCGGATAAGTTCAATTTTTTTTATAGAACAGGGGGCAAACGGGCAGGAGGCTCTCCTGATGTTTAGTGATACCGCCGCACATGGACACTCAATGCCAGAGGGCTGGCGAGTGCGTTGCCGGCACTATTAAATATATATATAAGCTATTTATTACTTATTGGATAAACACTTTTGTTGCATTTCACAACTGTCAGATAAGGCTATTCGTCATGAAACGCGAAGTTTCTTATTCGGAACTTTTATCTCCTAGTAATTTAGGTGTTGCATAGCTATTTGGTACTTAATCGATACATTGTGAAACAGACCCTTACTCTAAAAGTTCTGTGGTTATTGAAAATTTGTACAGAACATAACTAAAGTCGCGAGTGGAAGCTAGTTTTATTTGAAAGTGACATGTAGACAGGAATAGCTGCGGTTAAAGGATTAGAATAAATAATATTAAATGTGCAAAGTAAAGCAGCCTCATTTAAAAGGAGCATAAATTTCAGTTAAAGTTGTCGACACAGTGTCGGCTCAAAGTGATTTATAGTTTTACCGGATTCCTTTATTTAATCTGTGCTCCCGTGGTCTTGTTGCACTTATTAGATGAGAATTTCTTTTTATAATTAAAGAAATACTACTTTCGCGTTAGGAATGTATGTCTACAAATAAGAATTAAATATAGTATTAGTAAGTACAATTAGACCAAGGTATTAAAATTTATGCAAAACATAAAAAACCGAGATTTTGGTTTATTCACAAAAAAAAATTTTTTTCTCGAAATTTGTTAAAAACTTACTTTTTACTTTACAACTTCTGTATATTATAACCTTTTGATGGGCTAAATTTTTTCGCATAAATTTTGTGGTTATGTGAAAAAAAATGTAAATGTAAAAGTTTTTGATCTTTTTATTATCTACAACTTTGGCATTAGACTTTTTTCCATAGGACATAAAATTTTGCCGAAAAGTCGAGATGAGCCGTTACTCTTAAGAACTCACCCCCTTCCCCTTCCCGACCACAGATCGCCTCATTCATTCATTTTTTTTAATAGAACAGGGAGCGAACGGGCAGGAGGCTCACTTGATGTTAAGTGATACCGCCGCCCATGGACACTCGATGCTAGAGAGTACGTTGCCGGCCTAATTTTTATAATATTCTCCTCCTTTTCCAATGGTTTTCATCCTACTATTGTTCTTTTTTCATCGACATAAATCATCGACCCTAGTCGAATACAATATCTATTACAAAAGTCTTTAATGAAATAACCGAAATCCGTTCGTATGCTGGATTGACATTGTTTATTTTATTTGAAAACAAGAGGTGCAACAAAATAGTACTTTTCTTTATTTTTTAAGTTATACTTCTTTGGCGCGTTAGGGAAAAATGATGAGAGTAAATTTTTACGATAAGCGCGCATACCGTTACAATAAACCGACACCCTGACACCTATAGTTGACATTTTAGTTTTCCTATTGTAAGTGTAGTTTTTACTACAATCGCAGAATAAGGCAAAAGATAAAAGATTTTAACTTTTTTATGCCAAAGAGGCAAGGTAGAGGTAAACTTCTAACGCTTGTACATACACACGCGTTTTTTTATTGTTCTATTTTTATACAAAACCCTAAATGAAGTTTATTGCAAATAGCCTTTAGTAGTAGTTGTAATAAATAGCTGAAGTAACCGATACATCATGATCTTAAAGGCAACTTTAAACCAAATATTTGTAAACGAAGATATTGTTAATCTTTTGTTTAACTAAGTTTTGATTTAAGACAAAACAAATGTTTTTTTTTCAGCATCCCGCGAAACAGCATTTACCCACGCTATAACAGCTGCTGGGGTGTCATTGTCCATCTCTCGAGCATGTCGGGATGGAAGTCTCGCGTCATGTGGTTGCAGCCGCGCGTCACGGCCACGGCACTTACATAATGATTGGGTATGGGGCGGATGTGGGGATAACCTGGAGTATGGATACAAGTAAGTACTGTATTTTAATTGTTGTACATGTAATTTTGAAGTGAAACTTCTTTAGAATCGTTGTGATTTCAAACCGGATGCAACGAAAAAGCGACAGTAAAAAGAGACAGAAACATTAATTCATATGATTTAACGTGGGAGAAAATGAGATAGATAAACTTCTTTCGAATCGTCGTGATTTCAAACCGGATGCAGCGGTAAAGAGAGACAGAAACATCAATTCATCATATGATTTAACGTGGGAGAAAATGAGATAGCAGGCATTATACAGCCTCTCTTTACTGCCGCTTTTTCATTTGATCGAATTTCAAACTTTCGATGTTTTAGTTTTTCCCAAATTAAAAATTTATATTAAACTTATAAATTAAAATTTATCATTAAAATATACTGTTTTAAAAGAACACACACATTTAGATAATGGAAAATGATTAATTTATATATGATTAATAATAAAAAAAATGTTTTTGAAGGTTTCACTTCTACCATGTGTGAATTGCACATATGTTTTTGAAGTGAAACTTCTTTAGAATCGTTGTGATTTCAAACCGGATGCAACGAAAAAGCGACAGTAAAAAGAGACAGAAACATTAATTCATATGATTTAACGTGGGAGAAAATGAGATAGATAAACTTCTTTCGAATCGTCGTGATTTCAAACCGGATGCAGCGGTAAAGAGAGACAGAAACATCAATTCATCATATGATTTAACGTGGGAGAAAATGAGATAGCAGGCATTATACAGCCTCTCTTTACTGCCGCTTTTTCATTTGATCGAATTTCAAACTTTCGATGTTTTAGTTTTTCCCAAATTAAAAATTTATATTAAACTTATGAATTAAAATTTATCATTAAAATATACTGTTTTAAAAGAACACACACATTTAGATAATGGAAAATGATTAATTTATATATGATTAATAATAAAAAAAATGTTTTTGAAGGTTTCACTTCTACCATGTGTGAATTGCACATATGTTTTTTTATTTGATAATTTGTTTTATTATATTATACTGTAATCGCGGTCAGCGTAAGAATTTATGAAATTAAAAAAATCATTTTTTTGCTTAGCCATCAGGTTAATTAAAAATAATATTATTTATTAAACATGTAAACAATTTTAATGCAAAAATAATAGATCTTTGCTTTGCACGGGGATATTTTTTTGGTATTCACTTTAAAAAATCCGCACTAAAATCTACCTTTGGTACCACCTGACGCATTTGTACCTGAGTATCAGGAAACTAGAAAGTATACGAAGGTACATTTACCTGAATATCCGCGACACCTTTTCCAATGCTCTATTTCACTCTTCGCTTTCAGGGTATCGAAAGCGGGATTTTCTCTCTTTCAGACTCTATACATACATCATCTTCCTTCCCTTATCCACACCCCCATAACTTTGTTGTGAGAGTGAATAAAACGAGACGCAAGGTCTGACAACACGTAGGCAACAGTTGTGTGAGTGCACTTGAAATTCACGTGAAAATTTTCACGTAAGGTCAAAGGCAGGAAGGTATCTTCACATTTATTTTACCCTGGTTTACAAGTGAGCCCGTAAGACAGGTGAACTTACCTGAGCACTGAGGTTTTTTACCTGTGGGACCTCTAAGTAGCTTAGGTAGAAGCGCATCTTTTATTGCTTAATTATTTAATAGCACCAATTTTTTTTTTCATAAGTTAAGAAAAATATATGATCAATAATATAATACATAGTTAATTAAAATAAAAAATAAACAAAGGGTCCGTATCAGTTTGCTTTGCTTAACGAAACTTAATTTGCTAAGTTGCAAGCTGTCAGGCACACCTCAAGGATGTCAAACCATGGTAGCAGACAGATTGGGTACTAGGAGCGGTGAAATATTGAAGATATTTTCACGGAAAATTTGAACTTCGAATACGGAAAACTGGTTCGAGTTTGATTGGTACCATTTATTCCTAGACTAAAAAAGTACACAAATAATATCAAGACTTTTTTTATAAAAATGTTCAAATAAAATAGATTCATTACTTATCGACACATAAATTATTCGAAAGATAAAAGTTCCAAATAAGATACTTCGCGTTTCATGACGAATAGCGCTATCTGACAGTCGTGAAACGCAAAATTACTGTTTATCCTACCAATAAGTTTTAAACAGCTTATTTGGAACTTATCCAGATATTGTGAAACAGACCCTTAGAATAATTAAAATATTGTTATTTTAGGAAAACCTATTCAGTACAAAAGTAAGTCGGTTGTTATGAATTTAAAAGCACACTCTTATATCCGCGACAAATAACCTCCTACTTGGATCTGGGAGCCTAGAACTTTTTACGTAGTGAAAGGGTTAAAGAAATCACCTGAAAACATTGTTCATTTGTTCTCGTTTCTTTGTATTATTTTAATATACGTAATACAATTTATTCGTTAATAATGGTAAAACGAAAACAATGAACTTCATTTTGAGGTTATTTTACCAAGATGACATAAAATTATACATTAAATGTACCTCATACTGGTCCTGAAACTTGTCTCAGTACCACATCGGTTTTCAAAGAGAGGGTACGCTCTCCTGCTTTCAGAGCTCGGAACTACGATGAAAATGCCTGAAATACTGAAAATTTCATTCCTTATTATCAGGACAGTATAAGGCAAGAGGAAATTCTTCGTGAAAAGCCTTTACGGTGTGTGCGCAGTGGGCGGCGTTTCTACGACGCTGTACACACACAAATAATCTGTGGGAGTCAACACATTTTCTACCCATTGGTTACTCGAAAGTAACACATACCGTCTACACTGTATAGTTACCGACCGATTACGATACTATAAGCGTTTATAATCTGTATATACTTTTTGATTTTAATTAATTACACTTAAAACTTCATATTAATGCATCTTAGAATAGTTAGTTATCTCGTCAAATTCTTCTAAATATATATTTTTTAAGATATATATTAAATTTTAGACAATATAAAAAAGATCAGAATTTTGTAAATGTGTAAAATAACAAATATAAACAAATATAATATAATATAAATTCACATAAACTTTTTTATGACGACGCTTTAAAAAAGCTTTTCCAATTTTCCCTTTTGAATTTTCTCGATACGGGTGGAAGAAATCGCAAGAGGTGTTGCGGAATTTTAAGAGGGAAAGCTAGGGAGGAAAAGCTTTGAGGGGTGAAGAAGTTTAGTTTACTTCATAAAGGAGATTTTCCCGCATTTGAGCATTTTTAAAACCAGGCAAGCAAGAGTAGCTAGGAGATTCTTAGGAATGTGGAATGTCTAAGTTTTGCCGGCAATGTCTTTCGCGCAAAACAGTCATTAATAAGTAAAAGAAATATTACCTCAGTTTAAAAATATACTAATTTCCCTTTCACCTAAAATCGCCAGTAGGTTTCATTGATAGGTAGGATACCATATATAAATCCCGAATAAATTCCCCGAAATTCAGGCGAATCGGAATAACCGTCAGCGGAAAAATATCGAACAAATACCAGGCTACAATACAGCACAAAGAAGTATTATTTAGATTTACTGTATAAAATGAAGTAGTATAATACATACAATATTTACTCGGAGGCAGTTCACGAAGTCCCGGGTTTCAACATCTCAGCCCATAGTTTAAGTACACATTGCATATTTTTAATGATAACCTTATATAAGAAAGTGGGGATGATGGGGTAATTAGAAATCGGGATATTCGCCAAACTATTACTTATATAATATTTTATTACTTATATTATAAGTAAAATAGTATTTTTTAGTTAAAATGTATAATTTTTTTGAAAAATGGTATCTTGGAAATATCAATATTTCTTTCTTTTTTATTAATGTTTACTTATTACTGTAATAGTGTTTTTTTTCTTAAAATAAATAAAATAAATAAATAAAATAGCCTTTATTGCTGAACTTATTTTTACAGTAATTTTTCTTACAAATACGTTTATAACTTTTAACAGTTTCTTTTCTTTTCATAAATCAGGTATCGGTAAACGGTCGTTTCTACATTTCAGCTTGTCTTTCGACATAGGCCTCCTCTAAAGATTTCCACTCTGTTCTATTTTTCGCTATGCGCGTCCATATTGGGCCCGCCACTTTTTTGATGTCGTCCTCCCATCTTCTAGTCTGTCTGCCTCTGTTTCTTTTACTATCTCGTGGTTGCCATTCAGTTATTATTCTCGTCCATTTCTCCTTCTTCTCTCTTATCATATGCCCAGCCCACCTCCACTTTAAGCACCTGTATGTTGTGTATGCATTCTTAAATTTTGTTTTGTTTTTGATACATTTTAGTTTAACTCGGTCTTTTCTTTTAATTCCTATTGTGCTTCTCTCCATTCCATTCTGACAAACTTTTATTTTCCTTGCTTGTTCTTCTGTCAATGCCCATGTTTGGCACCCATATAGTAAGCGTTATTTTTTTCCTTTAGAGGGTCGTGGTCATTTTTCCCCACGATGACCAGTCGGCTTGGGGAAGTATTTTGTTTTGTTATTTTATGTTGGTTCATGTTGAGCTGTTTATTTTTCCGTTTACCGACAGTTAATTGTTATTCTTTGTTAGTTGTTGTCTTAGCGGGAAGAGACGAAAGAGAATTAGCTCTAATCCTCATTACGTCGAAAGCATTTGGTCTATTGTTAATCGGCGGCATTAGAGTTTGTTGTTTCCTTGGTTGAGCATTGTTTTGTGGGGATGATGATGTTTCTCTTTTGCGCTTTTCCTTATTTATGTTAGTATTTTTTCCTTTTACTACTAGTTTGTCAAATTTCAGGTACGCGATATTTCCCTTTTCTCTCTCCTCTTTTAGCTGCGCCTGCAACGTTTTCCTTTTCTCTATTACTTCCTTTGTGTAGTCTTCTGTAACATATACATTTTTGAAGTTTTTCTTCTTTCCCATAACTTCATTCTTCTTCCATTCGCTCGTAAAGGAAATCAGAATTGGTCTTGGTTTTCCAGAAGACTTTCCCTTTCCTAGACGATATATTTTGTTTATCTCATGTTCTTGTAATTGTATGTCAAGGTCAGTTTTGAAAATATGTATTGTATTTTGTATTAATTCTTGTGTAGACCTTTCGCCTTCATTTACTCCAAACATTATCAAATTGTTTTGCTTCTTTCCTCTTTTTAAACTTTCTACTTCCTTTTCGAGATTTTCTACTTTTATTTTTAAGTTTCTATTTTCTGTTATAATAGGTTGAAGTTTTTCGTCTAATCTCTCCATTATATTATTTGTTATCGAATCTTTCAATTCTATTGTTTGGTTCAAGATTTCATTCTTCATTTTATCAAACAATAGTTGAAACTGATCCTCCATTCTTGTAAACTAAATCTGCGTGTTATGGAACGTAATTAGTGGTAGTTTTTATTTACTTGCTCTGGCAACACTAGTTAGCTGTTACTGTGACAAGTGTCAATGTCATTGATCTTTTGTCTATGCTCAATATGATTGGTGGATTTCTAACCTCTAATTATCACTTTTTGGAGATACTTTTGTTGAAATTCAAGAACTTACGTGATATTGTGTGAAATCGGTAGTTCCACTACACGGACGACACTTCAATTTGTGTTTTGTGACGTCGCAGTCTCAAGAACAGTGTACGAAATTATTTTTTAGCACTCAATAATACGGAGCTACACAATTACGATGCTTACAGTATGACAGCCCAGTACAGTACCTAGTTTTTTTTCTTACTTAAACGCAAATTTCCTAGTAAGTTATACAGGTGTGACGGATTTACAAACATTTTTTTTGCGTTAACGGTATACGTATACATACATCATCACTAAAAATCCTTCATATTGAAAATAAAGCGAGTGAGTAACGGAAAGCTCGGATTAACCCGCTTAAACCTTTAAAGCGAGCTTAGAACCGTCTCCTTTACCAGGCTTTCATGATATATTAGGAGTATTTTTTACCCCATGTGTGGCACGCATAGTAATATATTTTTACTAGATAATTTAAGCCTAGTAAATATTTACTTAGTGACTAATTATATTAGCTAAAACATGTATTATAAATTAACGATAGTTATTATTAAAACAAAAGTGTTTATTGTGCTACGAAAAAACCGGCCCTCTGTTTTAACGTGACGCACTGCTACGGCGTAGGGAGTGAATGGGCGTGGCTTGTTCCCCCTGTATTTTATCTCTCTCTGTTGCAAAGTCGATGTAAAAGTTTTCGGGTACCAGGGTCAACAAAGGCATAAAGTTTTGGAAACCTTCGTATATTTTCGTTTTGTCCATGGGCGGCTGCATCATTTAACATCAGATGAGCCTCCTGCCCGTTTACCCTCTGTTCTATAAAAAATATGATAGTCTCTTTAAATACAACAATAAATACAACTCCTCAACAACGGCATCGACAAGTATATATATACATATGGTGGGTAACATTACGTATATGTTTCTACGACTGTTATTTTCTAAGAAACATAATTAATTTAAGTTTTGGATTTAAAACTTATAATATTTTGAAGTATAAAAAGTGTAGAACAGGTCGAGAAAAGAACTCCTCTAAAATCTCACTGAACAAATGAATGCGAAAAATATATCCAGTATCAATATTATAAAATTTAAATAAAAATATCGATTCTCATTTTCTAGTACGGCAGATAAATTGGACCCATACTCACGCAAATGAAGGCTCATTACTGAAAAAAATTGCTAATTAAAATAATGATTGTACCAGGTTCACAGAAAGCTTTGTAGATGTCCGCGAGAGGGAGGGGAAAGTGAAAAGAGGCAGCCGGGAACAGGGACGTCAGTTAATGAACAGGCACAATAACGAAGCTGGCAGACGGGTATGTTAATTTTTCGAGTGACATTTCACACGTGGAGCACAGATAAGATAAATGGTCACTACTCCTTGTATCTCGGTCTTATAACTGTTTTCATTAGTCAATATAGTGTAGTTAGATATTAATCAGTTATAATTCAATGTATATCTCTTTTATGACGTTCAAAAGTGTATGTTTAATTATGCTACCTACATGAATAAATGATTTTGATTTTTCAGTCATGATTATTCTAAGTTTTATAATGATATTTACCTTTAAAGAACTAGAATATATTTGAAATCGATTTTGTAAACACAGTTTCTTATTAAAGAACCTCGAACATAAATAAGGAGATCAATCCGATTTGTTTTCAACTCAAACTGCAAAATTCATAATGTTAGAACATTCATTTGGCTTTAGCGTCGACATTTAAGATTACTGTCAAACGTACTTAGTTATTTCAAAGGATGATATTAATACGTAGCAGGAATCTGCATATTTAGCACTAAAATTATGTAGTTATTTAAAACTAGATTTCTATGATACTTGTAAGTCTATTCAGCAATATTTTGTAGATATTCCCCGTTAGTTTGTCCGTGTTCTTTGTTAGGGACTTATTGCTAGTCAACTGTTAACTCAGTATTGAGTATGTAATTAGTAACTTCAATATCCTATATAAAAAATATTAAAGTAATTTATAATTTTTCGCTTACGTGTATCTTCCCTTTTTTCTTATCCGTTCGTAAACCGTGTCACATCTCCGGGTTCGCAGGTGTCAATCAGCGCCCCCTACGGCTCGACTCTCGGGCCTTACTTATTTCTGATTTAAATAAACGACCTCTCATATTTTGTCAACGGAGTCTGAGAGATGGTATTGTTTGTTGATGACACCACTTCTTTTTAAAGTAAATATAAAAATCATATTATTTGACGACGTAAACAATATTCTCTCATGTAGTTAACTAATTTAATGTAACTAACTTACTACTTAATGAAAATAAAACAAAATGTACTGGATTTACAACTCCTAGCGTAAACCGAGATATTGGTTACCTGAAAGTTAAGGGTAGTATACTAATTTTTCTTGACAAAACTGAATTACTAGGCATAACAATAGATAGTAAACTACACAGTGGGGACTTTACATAGACTAGATAGAAATCTAGTCTATGTAGAGACTATCTTTCAAATAGGCTGAGCTCTGCAGCATATTATATAGTAAAGAAAATCTATCAGTTTACTTATAAGGACACGGCTACAGTTGTGTATCATAGCTACTTTCACAGCGTTATGTCGGGCGGTATTCTACTATGGGGTGATGCTGCAGAGGTTCAATCTATGATTGTGCTGCAGAAGGGGGCTGTTTAGGGTTTTTGTTGTGTTTCTCCGAGGAAGTCGGTACGGAATAAGTTTAAGGAATGAAAAAACACTATCCGGTCAATATATTCTTGAAGCCTTGTTATATTACCATGTACTGCACTCAGTAAAATTTAAAACAAACGATAATTTCACCTTCAATTTAACGATTTTAAAACAAACGATAATTTCACCTTCAATTTAACGATTTTAAAACAAATGTTAATTTCACCACTCAACAGAACCAATTTAAGCGCAGGACTTAGGCCGCAGAAGATAAACCACTGCTTATATGGAAATTGTATTCGTTTTTACAACAAACTCCCAAGCGAAATTAGAAAATTATCAACAAATAAATTAAAAGGTCTCGTGAAACGTAAATTAGTCAATAAAGCTTTTTATAAATATGACGAATATTTAAATGATCCTATTCCGTTGGGTGGATTGATTTTCTCCATTCCAAACGATTTGTACGACTCAAAACTTAGTGATTAAAAAGAGTGGCGGTGACTTTCTTGCCTGCTCTACGCTGTTGTAGCAAATGTAAATTTAGAATTGATTTAACTTTTTTTATCTATGTGTACTTGTTTGTTATAAAAGTTGTTTTCAGTTTAAGTTTGACTTTGAGTGTTGTGTTATAGGCTGTTATCAAGAAATCTCGTGTCACGTGTAAATGTCACGGTGTTTCGGGGTCTTGTAGCCTCATCACGTGCTGGCAGCAATTAGCTACATTCAGGGAAATTGGTAAGTTATCATGATTTATTTTTTGTAACTCTACTTATTTTGTCTATACGATTGTACCATTAACGCCTAAGTTTGGAACTCTCCTGAAGTCAGAAACAAAGAGTCCAGAAACTCCGTCAAGTTTACTTTATTCTTTTATAAAAAAACCGTTTAAATATTTAAGAGCCGTCAGTCGTTTAAATAATTAATGATTTAATGGCACATTTTATAAGTCTCTCTACAAGTTTAAAATAAAATTTAGACAGTTATCTTAATTATTTTTGTAAGGGTCTTTTTCACAATTTTCAGTTCCAAATAAGCTATTTATAACTAATTGATAGGATAAACACTATTGTTGCGTTTCACGACTGTCAGATAGCGCTATTCGTCATGAAACGCAATGTTTCTTATTCGGAACTTTTATCTTCCGAATAATTTATGTGTTGCATAGCTATTTGGTACTCTATCCATACATTGTGAAACAGACCCTAAATGTTTTATGGGAGAAAATAAAATTATTATTATTAAATTATTTTAAAATTAGTCATTAAAGTAATGTTACAATTTCGAACTTCAACCGTTCACTAACTAACTAGCCAACTCACTCAGTAACAAATTTATCGACTCCAAAGAAAATCCACCGATATCAAATCGATTTCACTATCCAAGCTACCAAGACTACATAAATTCACAGGCGCTTCATTACTCTCTTCTATTGTGGCGGTAATGGCGGCTCGTTTGGTACCGAATTAGCCAAATGGTCCAACGTTAGGTTTGCACTGTGCTAGGTAACTTATAGGATTGTTTGTGGCATTTATAAATGGCGGAAAAACGTGCAAGTGAACGCTTATTTAAATAAACTAAAATTAGTTACTTAAATAAAAACGTAATGAAATATTTAATGGTCTATCGACAGAGCCGGATTAAGCCACCGCGGGGCCTATAGCAAATTCTATTAAGGCTATTCTCATGTTTAGGGTAAATATAGTATTAGTAACACTTTCAATTAGACTTATTTAAACAAACCGTGATCTATAATAATAATAATAATTTATTCATTGCAATAATATGGTACAAATGTATATTCCACAAAGTGAGATGATTAAGACATTCTTTAAAAAAAAAATTAAATCTGGCCGCTTGAAAGGTAGATGTGGTGTAAATGCTAGTCTAAATACATCGATTATAATTAAACTGTATTTTAAGTACGGTGTAGTTTGTAGAGTATCGTTTACTTAAATATTGAGTGTGCGATGTTTATAATAATGTTAGACGTACCATAATTAATTAATTTATTTATTTTTATTACCATCTAATAAAATCGTATAAATGTTGATGCTTAGGTGACTATCTGCATGAGAAATACGAAGGAGCAACGGAGGTGAAAGTATCAAGACGCGGCAAGCTACGCGTGGGAAATCCTAATTATAGTCTGCCCACGCCGCAGGACCTTGTCTACTTGGAGGAATCACCTAATTATTGTGTTAAGAATGAGACATTGGTATGAAATTATAATTTTAATATACGTTTTTAATTAAGACTTTGTTGCGCAATATAACAAAACATGTTTCAAAGTAATATTTTTTTTAAATTTAGAGATTGAGTCGAGTCGCGGCACCGAGTTTTCGATTTTTAAGAATTGTTTGATCAGAATACAGTGCAATAAAGAACGGTCAATTATGATATAATATAATACTAAAAACTTGAACTTCTATAAATGACGAATTTAGGCTTGAGGGTTATAAGCAACTTGTTCTGTGAAAGGGCTAAAAAATTGTTTCAGGGTTCCTTCGGCACTACCGGCCGAAATTGCAACAGAACGTCACCAGGCATAGATGGATGTGCAATAATGTGTTGTGGCCGGGGCTACAATACAAAAAGGGCCGTTATAAAAGAGCGATGCGATTGTAAATTTCACTGGTGCTGCCGTGTTGATTGTAATATTTGTGTCAAAACTGTCGAAATACACACTTGTAAATAGGACGAAACGGGTTATAGTGCAACAATGGCTTATTTGTGGAATCTCAGGTTAAAATGCGTATTTCTGTAGTTTAAGGCATCAAAGACTTATACGATGATAAAATCTTGAGATTTCAGAGAGCGTTTAATGAACAGGCAGAAAAAGAGTAACGAGAAACGCAAGTTTTTCCTTCTAAAAACAAATTAATTCTAATTCTTTAATCTTCTAATACACGTATAGAACGTAAACGTAAATATGATTGAATAACAAACAGAACTTCTGTAAAAAATATTTGATGTATGTAGTATTTTATTTTTGGACTAGACATATATTTTTTATCTCAAGCATTTATAATGAGGCTAAAATTTATTAATACTTAATTACAAGTGCATAATATTATTTTATAGGTTTCATTCCAATTGTACTTAATTAGACATAAGCAATTAGTATTTAAGACTTTGTGTTGTTAAACAAAAATCAATGTTAGACTGACTAAAAGACGAGGCGGCTTGATTGTTTACTGATTATAATGTAAGTACTTAATTACAGATCCAATAGAAGTAGTTATAGTGAAAATTTACATGTCACCACAATAATTTAATTATTAATGTATATGACTTTTGTTATTCTGTGAAATTTTTGGTATCTTTACCATTGTTGTTGGTAATAAATAATTTGAAAAAAAAGATGTAGTTTTTGTCTGGTACGGTACGGCTGTTACCTGAGAATGGAATATATTATAAATAAAAGTTTTCTCTCACTTATTTAGGGTTTTATTCTTCTATAAATATTTGTCAATTTTGACCACAATCAAAGATTTTGCAATATTTATTGTCTTAAGGCCCCATTAATACAAACGCCATACCATAACAGATTAAACTTAATTTTTTCAGGGGTGTACTCACTAAGCTTAGTATTCGATATTAAGTCTAATTGTATTTGACGACAAGGTATTTATTTATTATCATAAAACAAACATTACAAAGACTCACAATAGTTCATGATTCGCCTTGTCTGTGGGTTTACTATGACAATTACCCCATGTGTCTGATATCTGTGTTTGTGATTATGTCAAAGTGTTATGTTGAATATTTAAACTTTTCAGTGTTTATAAAGAAATCTTGATTACAAATTTAATTTATTTTTTGATAATTGTACATTTTCCATTGTCTACTTTGAATTTTATTAGTGTACATTTCCATATTACATGTTATTCAACCTTGCTATTTAATTTTGTACAAGGTAATGGGAAAAATGTCTGAGGTTTCCATTGCAAGCGTGAGTTAGTTGTGATAACTATATCTTTGTTTTCTTCTTTATACATGTCTTGGATTCAATGATATTATCATTACAATTAGGCTACGTTCAAACTTTTAAGTATTTTTATTCCCATACGATTCCGGTTCAATTATATTTTTGATTTGTTCGTGTCATTCATATAACGTGAATGCCTTTTATAAATTTATAGATGTTTTTGAAAATTATCAAATGAAATCTTTTAAAGGATACTTCCTTACTAGTAGTCACAAAAAAGGGAGGGAAAGTCTTTTAAAGTAACCATTGTTAACACAGAATTTAAAATGATCTTTAAAAATTTCAGAAAATGAGTTGTAATAAACGAAATATAGAAACTGCATCTAAAATAATACAAAAGAAAAAGAAGAGAAATAAAAGAAAGACAAACAAAAAGATAAAGAAGCTTTTTGATAATTTAAGACAAGACACAAATTCATCACAGGGAAGTGGCAGTACAGTTAACAATGAAACCAATTCTTCACATGGAAGTATTAATACAGTTATAGAAATTGTTAATTGTGTTGATGTACCAAAAGAAGATATAAACAATCCAGCCAAAACTGACACTGTTAATAAAACTCCTAGTAAAGCTCAAATACCTCGATCAGACTTAAACACATGCCCATTACAATGCTCTACACCAAAAAATAATATAGCTAACCAGAATGAAAATAGATCAAGCTTTCATTCAGATGTTTTAAATTTAACTAAACAAATAAATGACGAGTCCTATATAACTATAGACTTAACAGAAAATAGCACTTTAGATGCTACTCAACCTACAATTATTGATTTAGTAGATGATTCAAAGTCTATAGACTCAAATATATCTATGAGTGGAGACTCAGAGGTGACTGTGGTGAATGTAATATCCAGAAAAAGAAAAAATAATCACATGAAGAAATTTGTTGATGGCATTGGGAAGATGGATTCTTCTGCTAGAGGAAAACTGTTAGAGATCATTGCTCAGAAAATCTTTAGTGGCTGTGATGGACCAAAGAGTTTACATAGTTTCAGGGTATGTTTAAAACAAGACATTCTAGAAACATTAAATAGACAAAGCTTAAGCTTGTTTTTATTTACTTATATATATATATATATATATACTTTGGAACCTATTTGTAACACATGATAGGTTTAGTTATGTGTATTGACCTAATTTAGAAAAGAGGCATTAAAGCAATATTGTCAGCTATTTCAAAACATAATAACTTAAAATTTTAGTTGAGTCTTAACAGAGGCCTTTTCTCCATGATGAGGTGGCTACCTCCTCAACATGAATTATACCACTAGTGGTTTAGGGTCAAAAGGATCAAGGAGCTATGTAGATTTATTTTATTTAGATTACATCTATAATTTTTAGTTTAATATTAGTGCTTCGTTAAAATTACATTAGTGATGTTGTTTAAATAAATATGTGGTAATAGCTCAAATAGGCTTAGTTAATAGCAAAATTAATATTAAAATCTATACTTATATGTTGCATATTTCCATTCAACCATTAATTTCTTAATAGTAGACAAAATGTGTATATCATTTCCAAATTTCAAGTCAAACCTATGGTAGGTACATGCCTTGCATAGGCATACGTACCACAGACTAGGTTCTGTTTTAAATTTCAGAATGGAATTAATCACTCAATTCAATCAGCAAAAGATGCTTTCATAAAAGAAGTAATACTTCGTCAGGCTCCATCCAGAAACAGTATTGGCAGTAATATTTATAATCCTAGAAAAGATATAAAAAATAAAACAGGTCTGCGTATGATTGTTATAGATGGAAGTAATGTTGCTTTGCAGTAAGTATTGTTTTGAATTTGAGTGTGTTTTAATTTTATTAGCAAACCCTTGCATATACATGGAACACCCTTACATTGGTAGTTATATTAATAAACAATAATACTTGTTTTAATTTAGCATCACATATGTTATTCTTAAATTACAATGAAGAAAAATAATAAAAATTGATATAATAGTGACTTAACAATTAATTGTGATTGAAATAATATAAATGGTAACGTTTTTTCTTTTTTTTTATATACATTAATTTTCTTTCTTTTTTTGTGACCTGCAGTGCAACCCAGTTACTGTGGTCTCTGGCAGAATGACCAGTGCTCTGGAACATTCTGCTCCTAAGTATAATGCTGAGCCAATTATAGCCACACTTTATTGTTTTTGATATCTCTCATTTTATTTTTCTTTGATTATTGTAATTTTGTGTGGTTATATGTGTGTTTTGATTGTAATAAATATTATGGTTGTCTGTCTATGTACATTCTAGGTTTTACTCTGCAGGATACTATCAGTTTTAAACAACAAACTGTTGTTGATTAAAACTAATAGTTTAATTAATTGCTGACAGTTTGAATTCCCTAACATATTCACTCTACACACACAAATTTTGCTCAGCTCAGCTCACGATATGTATGGCATTTATCTCCATATATTTACTTAGTGTAAATCAAGAATTTTTTTATGATATTCATGTCCTGAATACTCTTTCAATCAAACATGCCTGTCAAATTACAACCTTTCAGCTAATTTGGAGTTGCTTCAATGCTACTTACAAATAATTGGCAATGTTAATTTTTCATAGCCAAATATTTTTAACTTAGTTTGATTTAGTTATTAATTTGTTGGATTAAGACACAAACATTAATTATTAACTTAATTAAGCCAAAGTCTCAATACTGATTTATTGGGTTTAAGTTCGGTATTTAATTTGATATTTCTTGTGCTTTTTAAAAAAAATTCAATCTAGGTGACTCATTAAAATCTTAAATTTTTCAGACACACCAAGGGTAGAGTGTTTTCTGTACAAGGACTTAAAATTTGTATTGAATACTTTATAAGACGGGGACATATTGTTAAGTCATTTGTGCCACAGTTTAGGTAAATTTTTTATTATTATAAAAACCTATTATGCCTTACATTATCCATTTTTAAGTAGACATATTAGTCATTAAAGTATGATCTGTGATGACTGATGATGATTTGTTTGGTGAATGCCTCAAGTACTGTTAAAAATCAAAGGATTATATGTATTAATATAATTAAGATTTACGACAAAGATAAATCAAACTTTCAATTCTAAATTCTAAACAATTATTGTAAACATTTTTCTTTGGTAGACAATTTAAATTACACTGTTTTGTCTGTGCCGATCAGTATGATCAATTGGCAAGGAGTTATTTAAAGTAATTAAACAATCCTTTATTCTAGATGTAAGTATGGCAAAAGTACAGATGGTAGATTATTGGATCAGATGGAGAGACAGGGTTATGTGGTGTATACGCCTTCTCGGGAAATACAGGGACGGATGATCACGTCATATGATGATAGGTAAGAACGGCAGACATAATTTTTTTATTGTTTTTAATATTAAAGAAGGTCTGTTTTCCCACTAAACAGATCTAATAATGCCCTGCAGTCTCATCTCATGTTATCATTCTCAATAAATTGTCTATTCTGTATTTTGTCAATATATTTTTATTTATTTATTTAATTATTTACACTTCGTTGCTAAAGAAATACAAATAACACAGTATATATAAATTACAAGGGATGCAACGGGCGGCCTTATCGCTAACAAGCGATCTCTTCCAGGCAACCCTAGTAAGAATAGAAATAAATAAAGAAAAATGATGGGTGCAAGAAGTGCAGAAGTTATATAAAAAACAAAATAAATTTATATTAAAATATAGATCCTTAATCTATTAGTAACTATATATATTATAATAACTAACTAAAACTAATCTTACAAATTCAAGAAAATAGAGAATTTACAAAACGAACAGAAGATTCAAGAATTACACAGGTCACGATTGATCAGGATAGGATAAGGTTAGGAAATATTTGTATAGAAGGGTTTTAAAAGACGATAGGGAGGAAGCCAATCGTATAGACTCAGGCAGCTTATTCCACAGCCTAATGGCGGAAATCCAAAATGAATTGCCTAAGAAGGAAGAGCTGTGGGATGGAATTTCCAATAGACATCTATTAGAAGAGCGTAGCGTATAGTTAGAAGGACCTAAGAATTTGAAATTATTTTTGAGATAAGAAGGGGTTTTGGGATTGAAAAGAATTGAATATAGAAGCTGAAGAATATGAGCGAGAAATATATTGTAGAATATGAGAATATATTGTAGATATCTCAGACTTCTACATATTATGAGATTTCAAAACGATATTTTTGTTAACATTTTAATACGATTTCTTTTACCTTTCCGAAATGTTAATTGTTATACCTTTTCTGTTATTAGCATACAATAAAATAAAAATAATTACATTCGGTTCAGCTGCTTTCGTGTCCCGGGCTTTCTTGACTATTTTTTTGCAACTCGCACATCTAAGGTCGTTGGTTCGATCCCCGGCTATAAACCATGCACATATGGTCTCTCTGTGCATCTGACAGTCGCTCGAACGGTGAAGGAAATCATCGTGACCGGTCCTCGGTTCAGGCTGCTATTTGAAAATAAAATATGTAATTGTGATAGCTGCTAGCGTCGCTCTCTACACATTTATAAAAATATTATTTTTTCATTAATTGTTGAAACCTAAACGTCACTGAGAGCCTAAAGAACCACACCACAGTACATTTTCAATTACTTAAACTAAACATTTAATAAAAACGATAGTGGACAACAGATAATGTACTCGTATTATTTATTTATTTTAACCATTATTTTAAAAATATTACAGATACATAGTGCAATGTGCCGCAGAATTTGACGGCGTTATTGTCTCCACAGACAATTATAGAGACCTACTGTCAGAAAATCCAAGATGGCGATATATCATAGAGAATAGACTCTTACAGTTCACGTGGGTCGATGACATGATAATGTTTCCCAAGGATCCTTTAGGCAGAAACGGGCCAACATTGGAACAGTTCTTACGACATCCGTTGCCAATTGAAATAAAATAAATTGTATTTTTTATTATTCTGTTCAAAGAAAATTAACGCAAAATTTTGTTGTGTCAAGCCTAGTATTGTTCAATGATTTTTGATCACCACGAAAAAAACCAAATTTCTGTCTTTTGAATTTTGTTCAGTACAGCGTTCAAGATGGGGTTTTTTTGTGGGACTATTTTAACTGATGCCTGCAAGAAAGTTGATTATTTGTTTTTCATTCTCATTTTTTATTTCTACTATTGGGCTGTATGGTTTTCGTCGAAGCTTAAATTATCAGTAAAAGAACTTTAAGCGCGAACAAACTTGTAAGAATTAAACTGAATTTATTAAATACCTAGTGGTGGTCGTGTTTATATTTTACACAAATTTTAAAATTATATGAAAAAACTTACCGAATAATTTTAGGATATTGTGTTCCAAATTTAAAAAAAAAATAGTAAGACAAGGAATCTAAAGACTGAAAGTATTTAATACTTTTATATTTTTCTTATCTTTGTCTTTTGTTTGTTGAAGTTAGATTTTTTATTAGTGATACATTTTGGATTTTGCGTGAGGTTTACAATTTTTCATACAAATATTTCATAATTTAATTACTCAGCAGAACCACTATTTACTGAAGATCTGAAAGTGGGATAATGTTTGCTTGTGTAAGCTTCGAAACTACATTTTACCTATATTTGGTACAAAAATTATTGTGATTATTATATAGTGATAAGGTAGTTGTTTCTATTTTTATATGCTTTAGAAATAAAAAAAAACTCATAATTAATATAAAGTAATTGTTGGTACTCAATTATTTTAATTAATGTCAGTGGAATTTAATTTCAGTTAAATTAAAGTCACTGGATGAGCTGATTCAGTAAATTTATTTTTATTGATCTCATTGTATCTCCTAATTTTCTACGATCACCAGTTAACATAGGTATAGGAATTTTTGATTTTAATAAAAATAGAAAAACTACGTCTTGTATATAAATAGTAGTCAAGTTGGTTTAAGCATCAGGTATATGTTCGTGAGGCAATTATAGTAGTCCTCGATGTTTATGAAAATGACGTTAGCTCATGGTCACGTGACCATTTCTATAAAAATTCAATTTGTGTCAACAGACCAACCTTTCGCAAAGCAAGTATGCCGAGGGCACAAAATTCCTTGTTCTTGATGCACAAATATTCAAGTTCTGTATATCAACTTGAGAATCGACAAAGGGGATTTTCAGTAACATAATACTTGTACGAATATAATATGAGAGCCGCCTACTATCTGGCGTTATTTCTATTAAAATTCTAATAAATGTAAATAGTTTTAATTTTCGTTAATTTGTTTAAAAATTTAAAAGAAATACATTATTTTCCTATGCGTATGTGTTTTATTGGATTTATTTAAGATTACTGTTTATTTTCAGGTGCTATAATACTAAAGGGGATAAGTATAGTGAATTGGCCCCCAATGACATCTTCTATTCAAATTCATGTTATAGCATCAACTCGATGTGCGTATGCAAATATGCAAAATCATAAGTTTATATGATTTTTTCTGCCGTACTCCACTTTAATCTAGCGATATGGTTGTATACATGATTGATTATCCGTCAAACAGCCATATCTTAAATAATAATTGAGCTAAAGAGATAAATCCAGGTTGAATTTATCTCTTTGACGAGGAGATGTTAAAGAGTATATCCAGTATTTTTTTGAGAATATTAAATTAATTACGAGCATCGATAATTAATAAATAAATATTTGATCTTTAATTTTTTTAGTGTTTTTGGTGACACAATCACGGAAAAATATGTTATAGTACTTGACAAGCCCTATTTACTCATTAAAATTATATTGAAAAAAAGTTGGTGCAACATTTCGAAAAGAATAAAATTCGCTGCGCATCACGCAAGTTATGATGGCATGGCACAAGTCATATGTTATGTGATGGATTGAGGTAATTTTTAAAGGAAATAAAAAGGATTTTTTCATCATTAGTTTAATAAGAATAATCGCTATTTTGAACTTATCATTAATTAACTTATGAGAAAAAAATTAATCTTCATCGCTATCGTGGTTGATGATGTTGGAACATCTTGTGTATCAAATATTTTGGTACAGGAACATAAAATTGGATCAAGAACGTAAGAAACTGATGCCCAAAGTACAATAAACGCAAAAGAGTATTTAGAAGGTGGATAGAACAGATTTAAGAAGATGCAGGTGTCACATCGCAATTAGTGGACATTAAGACACAAATGGTGGGATTTGAAGAAGAAAAAGGGCACACTAGAAATAATGAAATGACAGAAATAAAAATGTAATTTAATGTAAAGTATCTGAAATAAGAGGATTTTATGTATGTATTATGCTTTTCAGCGGGTATAAAATAACTCGCTCATCTATAGCGCTATAAGAAAACATAATTATAAAGCATTCATAAATTGGGGAAATTACGGAACCTAATTAGTAAAATTTTGTTAATCCAGTTAAAATTTCGAGTTTCATATTCATTCATAGGGAAACAAAATTGTAATGATTTTAAGTAAAACACGAAGTTCGATTATAACATTATTTTATTTAAATAATTATTACTTATAGCAACAGATTAAAAACCATACAAAGCTTAATATTAATTTTTATTTTATTTTAACTGTATATTTTATATAGATGGCGCTATATTAAAATGAGTAAAAACATCAAATTTGCAACGCAAGTAAAAATATCGTAAGAGATCTTTAGCACTCAGTCCCTTATATGCTTTATACATGATGTTAGAAAAAGACAATCTAGTCATTCTTCATTTACTGCGTTTCAAAATGGATGTGACATATTATATTACTTCACTATGGCTCAACCTATCACTTTCTCAATCAAGCTCGAGTTCTTAATCTATACCAGTCTTTTAATAACAATATTCCGCGAACTAACACAAGACTAACGCAATTCGCGACAATATTAAAGGCCACTTAAAACGTAGAAACTTCAACAAAAATTTGCTAATAATATCGTTAATGCGGCAAAGCTTTCAAAAAAGTTTTAAAGATAAAACCTCGGAAAACAATATTAAACCGCTGGCACCATCCTGTAGACAAATAAAATGTTGTCCAAATTAACAATTATACTAATACATCATTTCTTTACTGCAATTTACTTCTTTCATTACTTTTTTCTTCTGCTAAGGTTCACTGAGATTTAGTATAATTAATTGTTTTTGCTGTTTAATTGATACACTTTTGGATTACACAGTTACTAAATAACACTACTTACTACGAATATTAATAGAAAATTGTAACGCACATAATACATTCAACTATAGGATTAAACTTAACATTACTTTCTACTGATAATAGAAATGGGAAAACGTGCATAGTTTATTGTTAAAACATTTTTATTTAAAAGTACCCACAAATAAACGTACCCACAATTTAAGCCAATCTACGTTTGAATGCCATGTTTTACAAAACATTTAACTTACTGTTAATCAAGTTATTAACAAAATATTTTTTTATTGTCCTTGAACAAACCAACGATCTATGTCTCACTCACTCTAAAACTTTTTCGTCTCTTTCTATCAAATTGTGTTTTCAATGAGATGGAACAAATAGTAGTTTAAGAGTGCAATAAAATTATTTTCCATAAATGTTTTCGATTTATCATCACAATTTTCATACCTTTAATAAAAATGTTTTACAATCATCAAATCTCGAAGACAAGGATAAAATTTAAAAAATCAAAAACCTATTTGGCACTACACTACGTAATAACTTTTTGGCTATGCTCTAGTAGAAGTATGAATTTAGGAGCAACATTTGGTTTACAAATTATTTAGACGATATGACCATGAATTCTAGACCTATATTGGAATATGGGAGAATATTAGAGGATTTTATTAAATACTTCAAAACCCGCATAGAATAAGCCGCATTTAAAGGAAATATTTTAAAACTACGTTAATTTCCAATGTGTACAAATTAGTAGAAATTTCGGATTGTTTTTATTTTCCGGAGTACATGCAACTCGTTCGTCTTTTTCTCTCAATTTATATTTTAAGTATGACGAAAAGAGACAGGTTTAGTTAAAATGAAATAACACTTCTAAATGAAAATAAGACACATTCAAATAAAAAAATAGCAACACCAATGAAACACAACAAGTTAGAACAAATATATAAAATCAAATTTTGCTCGATTTAATTTTGACATCCATCAAAATTAGCGAACAAATTAACGAATATTAATAAAATATATTATAAAAATTCAGCAAAAATATTTTATTTAGCAAGCTTACGGACGGTAATTTATTAAAATTTTAAAGATAAATAGACTGACCATAGATTCAAAACGACACATTAAATTTTCATTTTGGTATTTCCTCAATTGAAATTAATAGCACGAACTCTAAATTTGTAATTTTAATTTATATTTATTAAGAAGAAACAGCGGTATTGGCTATTCTCTTTTTGCTTACGAATGTAAATTGTCAAAGTATTTATGTGACGTAATTGCGAAATGTTAACGTCATGTTAATGATTTTAGAAAGAGACCACAGTAACATTATCAGTTACGTTTTGATTTTTATTTGACAATCAGTCTATTCTTTTTTTAATTAATAACAATTAACTAACCGCTGTATTTTATTCATAAAAAATGTGATTTAAAATTTTGACATAATATACTTAAAAATCGGTTTGTTTAATTTTATCTAACTTCATTTGCTCCAATTGAAGTTGGCGTCGTATGGAACCCAGTTGGGTCAAAATATTTATATTCCTACCCTCACTTTTCAAATTTTTCAAAATATTCTTTTGAACTGCGGGTACTTTCCACTTGTCATCAACAAGTTGCATCTCCTCGCTTAATTCGTTTTTCTCATACTTTTCCTCTTCTTTCACTTGGTGTTTTGGCGAATGCCGTAAAACTGGTATGGGCAGAGTATCAAATTCGCTTCTATAACTTGCTTGCCTGTATCTATTAGTATCTACCTTACATTTATCGCTTTTAACTTTTTCATTTGCTATTTGCCTGTTTTCATTGAGATCTTTATAATCATAAACTTCGTGACGGTACGGTGTTTCCTCATACCAGTTTTCTCTTTCTTTCCAGTTATCATGTCTTTTACTACCGAGACGGAGGCTCTCTTTGGTTGGATTGAGATTTTTTCTCAAGTAATTTTCGAGATCGTAGTTAGGTGAAAATATTGCTGTATCTGGTACATTAACGGTGTAAGGCTTTTCAAAATAACTATTGGTATCTGTGTGACGTTTCATTTGAGATCTTTCTTCATCTATTTCCTGCTGTAGTGATGTCCTCTGCATATCATATTCCGCTGAATTTCTCTGCATCTGAGAAGGAATTGAATAAATCGTAATATACCTAGATAATAGATAAGTCCGTTATTTTATTTAAAAAAATTGCGAGATTTGTATCGATTCAGAGTCTATACTAAAACTTAGTAAAGCTCGCGTATGTGAAGACGGTGACATTTTTGACATACGGGAGTTTATTGACAGTAAGTTTTTGACTCTGAATAGAATTCCTAATCAATTTAAGTTACTACTATAGTGTAATTTTGTGTACTTATTTATTTAATGTATAATGAGGTAATTTTAGAATTCTTACCTTGCTATTGATATCTCTATGTCTATCAATTTCGCTTTCTTGTGCCATTTTCAACGAACGAAGTTGTTGTTCGAGACGCCTCATTTCGGCTTGTTCCAACATTCTGAAAATATTGAAACATTGATTTTTATTTAACTTCAAAAAAGGAGCTTATCAGTTTAATCTTATTTTTAGGCTATCATGTAACATTTAGCTAAAGTTGTTCACAAATTTCTGAGAAACAAAGTCAGAGTTACTCTGTCTTTGTTGACAGAGTCAAAGTTTCATCAAAATCGGCTCAGTAATGTTTGAGATATGTATCTGCTTTATGATACGGGGCAAACAATCGGCCACTTACAATTGAGTGCTACAATGGAAACCTGCATCCAAGAGACTTGCGAGTACGTTGCCGGCCTTGCAAAAGAAGAACATACTTTCAGTATATTCTTCTATTGCAGATTTCTATATCGTATCGATTCAGAAATGTCTTAAAAAGCCCTTATTGTGATTGTGACTTGAATTTTAGATTGATTATATATTGATTATCCGATATATAATCAATCTAAAATTCAAGTATCTTTACTCACTTTTCTCTATTCTTCCTCTCTTCTTTTATTCTCTGCTGTTCTTCTATTTGATTACGTAACTCTTGCTGATAGAACTGACGTCGCGCTGCAGCCTCCTAAATATGGTACACAAAAAAATAACTTCGTCTGTCATTCATAGTTTTTTCTACTAGCATGAAACAGTTAATCCAAGACACAGATTCTGGGTTCGCTCACATGAGTAATATAATTTATTTAAGTCTATATAATATTATTCACTATATCATAAAGAATTAAATTTACTTAATTTAATAAGAATTCTTCAATCTTAAATAACAACTTAATGTTCTTTAATCAATTTAAATTTGTTCAGTTAAATGTATGCTAAAGTTTAAATTCATTTTAATAAAAAGGACAGAACTTTTTATAGTATGGGCAATTAGAGAGAATACATTTGACGTATATCAGTCATAGATCAATATAGTACGAGATCCGGCTGCAGGATTAGTGCGCTCATAATTAGGAGAATGTATATATATAACTAATATACCGTGTACATGACGGCAATTTACATAAAGATTTTTAAAAAATCACACCAATCAGTCAGCCAGGTATTGACATTTGTTAATGTCAATAACTGTCAATCACTACAAATGTGTAATTGACAGTTTTAACTATAAACAACTTTTTTATTAAATACTGGGTCAACGGGGTCTGTTTTCTTAACGACAAGAACAAACTATTTCCATCAGAATTTACATTTGTAATAAAGACTTACCTTTTCAGCTTGTAAGTTCCTCAATGATATAACATCGGCATCCAATATTGAGGGCCTGTACGTCTGTTTGTCTGTGTTTGACGACGTCCGAGCTGGAATCACATTTTTTATTATACATGCGAATATAGGGCAAATGCAAATACTTTAAAATGCCCAAATAGATATTTTAAACATATTTAACTTAGATTTTGGAATGTTTCTGAAATTTACGTAACACAATTATTTGGATTTATATTTTGGGTTTAGCCGCGGTTCAAAAAGTTAACTTGGTTTAAAATTTGTTACTTGAGTAACCTTAGTTAATTTAGAGCGATTCAGTCAAATATATATTGTTTAAATTATTTAATCTAATTTAGTGCTAAGTTATACAATACAATATATTAAGTTAGAAATCGTAATAAGGGGACGGTTTTCCTAATGTACTGGTCAAAATACAATCCTTTTTAACTGAGGAATTCTTTGGAATGATCCCTCCTGCCTCGTTTCAGCATCATACGAGCCCCATGAATTCACCAACATCGCCTTGATGGCTGGAAATCTTCCACGGTCCGTTTCACAAGGCATTTTCTTTTGCGAACTAGCGAACTGCGGAATCGACTACCGGCGAGGGTCTTCCCTGAGAGATACGACCTCCAAAAATTCAAAAGAGCGTACTCCTCCCTTAAAGGCCGGCAACGCATCCGCTAAAAATGGGTGTCTATGGGCTGCGACGACTGATTTTTTGGGCGTCCCGCAGGCTCGTTTGCCCCACTTTTATATACAAAAAAAACTTACCATCAAAATCGCCATAGCTCCTTCTTCTCCTGCCTCTATCTTCATAGTTACTGGACCAAGTGGCCGGTTTGACACCTACAGTGCGAGGGGACAACTCTCTTTCCGCTTGTGTTAGGAGCTGTTTTGAGGGTAGCTGTAAAATAATTAATGTTTTTATTTTTTATTTATTTATTTATTGAGTTTACGACATATCTTCCATCTTAAATGTATGACAAGAATCGTAAACATAAGTTTTACGAAAAAAAAAAATTAGAAATACAATAAAACATATATAACACAATAAAATTATCAGAAATTGTTGGTACTTCGAGCAGAAAAAAATTATAAGCAGAACAGCAAATTGGGTTCAAGAAAGGCACCCAACAATGCTTTCTCTAAATCTCTTTCTCCGGATAAGCTGTGGTCCAATCTATTGAAATCGCGAAGTATTCGAATGTTCAGTTATATTGGATTAATAACAAATTTAGATCCGTTGTAGGCGGACAATTGCGCGCTTCCCAACATTCCCGACATTTGTACCTTATGACTACGTTTTACGGTAAAATTATTAAATTCATACCGATATTCCTGTTCTTGTTGGAAAAAAATCGTTGTCGTCCGTCTGCACTGCAACGGAGAGCGGCCTATGTCTGTCTACTTGAACTGCTGTATCCACTTTACTGAAATATTCATATTATTCGTTAAAGCAAGATACAAAATAGCTTTTTATCAATGATTTATTTTGTCTTATTGCTGGGGTGTCAGAAGGGGCCTTGAAATGCAATAGCAAGTCGAGCAAGTACAATGAGTAGGTTGATAAATAGACCGGGTCAACTGGGCAACTTCAACCCAACAGACCAACTAATTTTAGTGGAGTAAGTTTATATTGTTGTTTCTATAAGCTACATTTTAGCATGACTTTTGAAAGGAGGTTGTCAATTTGACCTGTATGTAATTAATTTTGTAAGTGTAAATTTGTTCATAAATTACTTGAAAAAAAATCATATCAAAACAATTGATTTAAATCAAAATGTTTAAATATTCATTTGTTACTTTTAGGGCCTGTTTCACAATGTATGGAAAAAGTACCAAATAGCTATGCAACACACAAATTATTCGAAAGATAAAAGTTCCGAATAAGATACTTGGCATTTCATTACGAATAGAGCTATCTGACAGTCGTGAAACACAAAAATAGTTTTTATCCTACGAATAAGTAACAAATAGCTTATTTAGAACTTATCCGGACATTGTGAAACAGACCCTTAAATGTATATGCAAATATATTATAGAATATCTTATAGAATACATATACAACTGTCTGGCATTATATATTAACTGGTTTAAAGTTAAGTAGATTTATTCATATAATTTTACAGTTCTTAATAGAAGATACTTTACTAACTGTTAATATTAAAAACATATCCACCATATTACCTATTATACGCATTATTAGCCCCAGAAACATTGCTACTAGTGAAGCTGGCTCGTCGTCTTTCCGGACTATATCTCTCTCTCTCCAACTCCAGCCGTTCGCGCTCTCTTTCTCTTTCTTCTGCCAATCTTTCTTTTTCTTCTCTCTCCTTTTTCTCGCGCTCTGCCTTTTCTCGCTCTTCTTGTTTTATTTTCGCTTGCTAAGTCGACATAGAATTTAAGTAAGTAATTTTATTTATAAACGTACTATAAGCTTTACATATAAATTAATGTCTTAAGGTTTGTTTCAAATATCTACCACTAGGTTAATATACCATTAAGTTTACTTTGGTCTTTATGGGGTGAAAATCCCAACAGTAATTATACAACTTATTAGGTCTAGGCTTGATTTATGTATCAAACAAATGGTCATTTGTTGATATATTAGGCAATGAGGCGATCAGTCCCCTGTGTCTGACGCACGCTCAGCCGTTTACTTCTTGAGCTGGTTTCCTCACGATGCTTTCCTTCACACATTAAATAAATTAAAATTAATTGCGTACATAGAAAGAAAGTCAATTGGTGCACAACCGAGGGTCGAACGCAAAGCAACCCGTTAATTTTAAATCCTTACATACACAAAACGACTTATATCAAGTGTTAATTATGTAAACCCTAGAAATACCTCATCAAGATACTCCTTATACTGTCTCTGTCGTATCTTTCGCAGCGTATTCCTACGTCGCTCATACTCCCCCAACCCAAGAAGAACATCGCCGGATGACCGCTCCCCTCGTAGCAATGGGTTGTTGGGGGAATATTCACCTGCCTTTAACATAACTGGAAGACCCAGGTAGCGCTGAAATTATTAAATAAAACAATATATAGGTCCTTATTTCTCTTTATTCTCTCATCTTAAAGAGTTCGTTTTATTCGAAAATTTCAGTTTAAATACGTATCGGAATGTCTGACATAAGTTAACTAAATATTAAGAACATGACGCCTTGTTTAACAGTTTGACTGGTTTCTATTAAATTATTATATTAAATAAAGAGAACCTGGTAAGAAAAAAAGACGAAACGCGTGTTCTGCTTATGATTGGGAAACATCTCCACTTCGCGACGTGAAACATCTGCTTCCCAATCATAATCAAACGCACGTTTTCAGCGGCATTTATACTATAATTTACACAGAATTACTGAACAGGAGCAGAGATTACTTTTCAAGGGACATAAAAACGTTTTTTCTTGAGCGTTATTAGGTAGGTCGGCTGTCAAAAATCATTTTTCTACAAATGAAAAAAAACTTGGTAGTTGTCAAAGGGACACCCGGATAGAACGAAATTCCTTTGATTAATTAGTGAAGGAATTGTAAATATATATTTATTATTAACAAAAAAGGCTCAATTTTAGGAATTAGAGTGCCTAAAATTATTATTTTGAATTAATTTATTGTCTTTCATTCTGACAACAAATCTGAAGATAGAGACATCTACTGAGACCCCTATGTACATTTATTTACTAAAAAAATCCGTTCCATAATAGAGATGTCGTTAGCTTCGCCGTTACAACTTTTCGTCTTAATTTTTTCCGTCTTAAAATATACTAGATTTAATAATTTTTATTAATTTAATATAAAATATTATTATTGCAATCACGAAATCCTATTTGATCCTGATTTTATGTGGTGTATCGCGCGTAACATGCAATGTTCTGCTTTATAATTGTGGCGTGTTAGTTCTACATTCAAGTAGTCGCGACGATATCAGGGTGTGACCATATTGACGGTTTAATCAAAATTTTGTTAGGGCGTAAAATGTTATATAAGTTTTTTCTTCGTAACAATTTTTACAGAGCCTATGGAAGAACCGTTAAATTAAATGTGCATGACCTTAGCGCGAACTATGCCTCCCATATGTGAAAATCTAATAAATTTTTCTTTATTTGTACAGAAGTCAGATTTATAACTAAATCTTACCCTGAGACCGGCGAATACACATTCCAAAACAAACTCACACTAAAAGATAGTGCGATTAAAGTCAAATCAAAATACACAATTATCTTAATGTGCTCTTCACGTCAAACGTACAATAAGTTTTGAATTTTTATTTACTGCCAGTTCGCAAATAATGCGGTAGAACGGGCGAGAAGAACTGGTAATAAACTCTTGGTCACTCTTTTAAATAGCCTAGCTTTTGACTAAGCACTGTAAGAAAAAAGGTATAACGAATTATATAATAAGATGATTTTCAGATCGTTAAATACTGAAATACGGCCTAAAATTCTTCGTACAGCTTAATTAAGCCGGAACAAATGGCATTAATATTCAGTGTCGCATTAACGCGCTCCAATGATTTAATTCATTTGCAACAAACGCATTACGGATAATTGGTGAGATCCACTAGCGAAAACGGATACCAAAAGAAATTGGAAATTAAAGCCGAGTCTATATTTTTTACGCACGACGGATTTATACTAGGTTAAACTAACACGTAAATCATCATACTACTAAACCTATCTTCCATCTAAAATGTATGACAATTAAAGTAAACATAAGTGTTACAAAAAATAAAAATTACAATTACAACATATATAAGATAAAATAAGCACACAAAAAAATACGAGACATTGTTGGTAAAGCAGAAAAAAAATCAACAGTAAAACAGCGAATTAGGTTCCAGAAAGGCACCCAACAATGCTTTCTATAAAACCGATCAGCCCACTACCGAATATAGCCAGCCCCAGATAAGCTGTGTTCAATTCTCTTTAAATTGCCCCTATTTTATTTTTATACATAAACAATTAATCATCATTAACTTTTTTTAACGTTACTAAAAGACGCAGTTGAAAGGTCTAATACAAATGACTAAAGTAAATAAGTATGTAAACTGTTACAGCCTAAAGATTTGTAATTAACGTATTGTGGATAGGTAGGAGGACAGAGGTATTGTTTGGACAAATCACAGAAGTATGATCCAAATATTGTTTTGAACTTGTTTTTGTGGTACTTAAAATTGCCCAGACACGCAATATGTATATTAAAAGGTCAGTGCTCTGTGATTACACCTACGTGTCCTATGTCCTTTACATGTCATTTGTAACATATATGTATACAAATAGAATAAAAGATCAGTGTTAGGCAAACGTTATGCGCGCAATTAAGGGCATTTAAACTGTTACTCGTGAAAGAAAAAACGCAACCGGCATGTATTAGATCCAAATATTGATGACGTTGTGAGGAAAAAGTCGTAAACGAAACAATAGCATACAAACAAAATGTCTGCCACCGCATTAGCAGGCTATTGAACTAATACAAGTAGGCGCCAACATTTGAGCAACATTTGTATAAAGTAAAATTAGAAGAGATATCTAATTAAATGACGTAATTAAACTGTGAAGGTTACACTATCGAAGGCTGGCACCATCATTCGCCCTTGACTATTTTCCGGCGTGACATCACAGAGCGGCTTACATAACTTTACTTAAGGAGATTAAAAAATTGGATCATTAATTCAGTCTTTTATATTTACGAATATTGTTACATTTACCTCAGAAACGTACGATATATAAGCCGGAGGTCAAGGGTTTTATTCTCTATGAAATAGTAATAGTTTCGGATTTAAGGGCACAGATAGTCTGAGCCCAATGCTCACCAAAACGTATAAATGTGTCTGGTCTAATACTTTAGATGTTAATTAGGTTTTAGGGGTAAATAGAAGACTGACTCATAGACATATACGGGGGTTACCCGCTACCTAGAGTCGAGACTTAGCGCGAAATATGATTCCATTGTAAAAATCCGAAATGTTTTTGCGCTGAGGGTAGTGCGGGTATTGACGAGATTGGGCGCATTTAGTTTTCTCACTTAGCAATTTTAACAATAATAGTTCTGACCTAGAAAGGGTATGATTTTATTTTTTAACAATCAATAAATGTACAATAATGTTAATTGACTTGTAGACTATTTATAAATCTACAATTTCGCATTGATATCAAGATTCAAGACGTTGCTTTACACCTAAGAGACTGAAAGATTTGCTCATATCAGAAAAAGTTTCAATCAAAATACTAGGAATATTGAAAAACAAAACTTATGTATTTCACATAAACGCTTTTGGTTCATTTAATCAATGGGTGTGGACATTTTAGGGTGTTTCCTTGGGTGTGACAGGGTAAACAGGTGCGGTTTTGTTTCGCTATCGGGCATAAATATAACTCTTATGTATACATATATATAGGTTTGCAATTATCAAACCGAATAAAATTGTTAAAAAAATATTCAATATTTTTTTCCAAGTTAAAATAAAAATAATCTTCCATTGATGTCATCTACAATATCTATCAAGTACTAAAATTAATCAAATCAGTTTAAAACAAATCTTGCATTTATAATAGATAGTTATTTATCAGCGAAAAATCTTATCAAACCAACAAACCTTTGAGTTTATAGTGGAAACTAATTTGCATAACTTAGTAGTATCAGAAATTCACTGAAATTGCTGCAGTGCTAATATTTTATTAATCTCGCTGCAGGCATACCCCTCTCAATACGTAATTCAAACATCGAAATTGAAATTCGAATTTCAAATTCAGATAAATGGCAAGTTGAATTTCTCGACTGAGCGAACACGCGGCCACTAACATATAATTATATTCTAAGATCATAATAATTTCTGCTTCACTCTACCATATTAAACGATTTCTTTTAAGTCTAATAAGAATTATTAGGTAACGTTCTTTTTATTAACATAAAAATTAACAATAAATTTTACGATCACACATCAGATTCGATCCAGCAAGCACGGTGTAACTAACTTTTACTTCGAAGATTAAGAAGTTAATAGTTTGAAATTAAGTATATAAACAAGTTTACTTATATTACTTATTACGATATTCCGGGTGTACCCTTCATTATTTCAAATACTTATACGATACTTACTACGAAATACTTATACAACATTAAGTTTTTATATGTAAATTTCTAAAAAGGTTTTTGCAAGTTTCATTTTATTCTAAATTTACGAAAATTATATTGTTAAATACGAAAACCCTTACCTCCGATCTATACATAATCTTTTAATTAACTTCACCTCGTATTAAATTACTCTAAAAAACTAATTCACACAATGAGTACACTCATGTAGATATTTCAACAATAGCACCATAACCGTCGGCGCTTCTTTTGAAACTGTACGCTCGGGTGCGAAAGTGCTATGCAGTACAGTGTAAACGTTTTCACACTACGAGTTATTGCAATGAATATTCAATTATTGGCAATACAGATGTTACCGAGTTTATAATTAATTCTTTTACTATCACAATAAAACCGTAAATGGGTTAGAAAGTACCTGATTCGAAAGGAAGTAATACATTAATAGATAGTTTGTAGATTTTTATTATTTATGATTATAGTACGGGAACCGATTTGTTTTTCCTATTACTTGCACATTTCTTCATATATTGGAGTGTTTGACTTATAGAAATTGGATGATAGCTCAAAGCATACGTAAAAAACCGAACTAGGTATAGTGTCGCTTGATTGTGATTGGTCCATTGACGCCGCCATTGATTGATATACATCGAGTCTGGCATGGTTTATGTATGTACATAAACCATGCAAGACTCGACTCGAATTTCCCAAATGATGTCGTGAAGGATCATTACTACACGAGTCGTAACAAGTTGTATTTAGTTCAAGATAAACATTTTTTTTAACTTGTTCGGGTATACCATAAACAAAATAGTTATGGTATTTAATTAATTTCTAAAATCAACAAATACATTTTAAATGTGATATTTGCGGGGTAAAGGTTAAAACTAAAAATAATGTTCGTGCCAAGAACACTCAAATCCATTGAGCAAAACAATGCCCGATGCCATATTTTGTGCATGCTTGCGTCATTTAATGGTTTTCGCTGTTTGCATTGAGTTTTATACTCACTTGGTATTATAAGTTACGTGAGAGGTAAATTGCTCTCATAATAGCACCTTGGAACTTCTTGTATATAAGGCAGATGCATTTTACATCTGTTTCATAGAGTATGTTTCGCAAGGCATGTAGATCAGCCTTATACGCCTGACATACGTCATCAATTACCCTGATTTTTACCCTATGAGATTGAGAATTGTATCCAGTTCTTAATTATTTTGAAGGCAAAAAGTTTGTAACGCGGCCCTGCTTAATTTGACATGACACAGAATCTTTTTATTAATTATATAGCACAGAGAAGAAGAACCCCCTTTCTTCTAATGCTAGAAGCTAATAAAAACTAGCAAGCTGTATTCCAATATCGGAAGTATGTAGAATAGTAGTAGTAGTATAGTAGTAGTAGTGTAGTAGATCAAAGGTAACAGGCGGACAGGGAAGGTTCAAGCTTGGGCCGCCAAATATTGCTTTGTATTGTTTTAGGTTTTAGACTTCAGAATTTAATTATTATTATTATTTGTTTTATTTATTAACAATTGTATTTTTTCTGAGCTTAGTTAAAAAAAATCTACAGCATCCGAATCTCTCCTGAAACTACATGCTGATCCCTGTAATATAGCGTTTTGCCTAGATAATAACATTGTGTTATTGTTATATAAAATATAAGTATTTAATGTATTTTACAATCACGTTAATGTTAAATATACAATAAAAGAAAATGACTTTGAAGTGCGTATTTGTCTGTCTTTACCTAATAGCCATATTAATACCTAAACAGTTGTTTTTTTGACTGTTTAAACAGTCAAGCTCAAGTCAAGTCAGCAAGATTTAAACGGCGAAGATATTTTTTTTATTTTTTATTTTATCCTATTATAAGTCCGTTTAATGTTAGTATTTGATTAAATATAATGAACAGTCACAGCTCGTGTCCTTGGACAAACAATGCATTGTATTCTTATACTATTAGCGGTAATATCTACATCTGCAGCCAATAGACAATATTAATTACGATATTTAAAACAATGTTATGAAAAGAAAATTACATATTATAAAAACACCATGTCTTCGTTACTTGTCAATTGTAACGATAGGAACTTAGAAGAAGAAGACTACAAAAATCTTTTGTATATTTTTTAATACAATATTCAAAATTGTGACTAGCTTTTTTTAATTAATTTTATATTAAAGAATTGGTACGCTCTTTTCTTGGAGGAACCTAAGTCGAATTGATTCGGAAATACTTAAGTGGGAATTTTCACACAAAGTTTTGGTGCTGCGGAAAAGTACCATAAGGATGTTAAAGACTGTACCTACAATTCCTTCTATTATAATCACAGTTTTATACCATACCTGTTATCTGACACGCTTGAGTGGTTAACTTGAATATAGCATATGATTCGTTATACATGGGTATTAATATTGATACTGGTCTACATAGGAATCCTAGAGATTAAAAATAATTTCTAATAAACGAGTTTGAGTTACAACAATGGTATTACGTAAAAAAAATATTAATGACATGAAATCACAAGTCATTAAATTGTTAGTTTATGAACATATGTTTTTAATTATACGTTAAATCTCAATTACAAATTTGATGAACGTAATTTTATGACTTTTATTTAGTAATTTAAAGAACAAAAACGATTTCATCTTACATTACATAGGAATTGACATTGGTAACGAAATAAACACATGCTTTTTGCAAGTGGCGTAGGCGCAGATTTATCTCAGTTTAGTTGATATGGCATTGCCAATAATGAATTCATCCTTATTCAACCTCAAGTCTTCTTTAGGTTTTGTTTAATCGTCGACGTTAAAATAATGAAGAGAATATTTTTAAACAATCTCAAATATATAATTTGATTTTTTACAGATGCCAGCAAATTGGTATCAGAGAATAGGACTGAAAATTTTCACAAAACTTCAATGTGTTTTGTGAAAATTTTATACCATAATATAACCTTATTTACATAATATAACTAGTTATACCTATATGATTTGTTTATTTATATGTATTTTAAAAGTCTATAAGATAAAAATCTTTTGCATTTTATGTTTATCATTAACATTTATATTTCTAAAGCATATAAAATTTTTAGAGATTGTTTAAATGATAACTTCTCTAACCATGAAAGATAATGCAAAGAAACAAATAAAATTTTACATTTACAATTTAGCTTACCCGAATGTATCGCTCTAAACCAGGTGAAATATCTTTTTCTTCACTTTCCTCTTGAGTTGTTTCATTGTTCTCTGACAGAGCTCTCCTTCTGTTGAACTTAACTCTTTGTGGTGCTTCTATATTATCTTTGTTTTTCTCATCCTGTAAAAATTATTGAGTATAACATACCTTGTGAAACAGTGAAGGTAATGTCTAAAAAATATCCATCACTTAAGTAATGTTTAAATAAAAGTAAATAATTTAAAAAGCTTTGATCCATTCCTCAATACTGAATAATAGA
The DNA here is from genome assembly GCF_905147795.1 of Pieris rapae. Taxonomy (NCBI): domain Eukaryota; kingdom Metazoa; phylum Arthropoda; class Insecta; order Lepidoptera; family Pieridae; genus Pieris; species Pieris rapae. Next base: position 4,499,127 of record NC_059515.1, on the reverse strand, counting down.
AATTCTCATTACGTTTAGTTATTAAGAATGCCATAATGTGTTATCAATAAATAACAAGGTAAGGGGCTGTATGAAAGGTAAGTAGTATCTATGTCTAGAAGCAGTTAATAAAATATGAATAGTTCCATCTAAAACCCAATCACAAATGTGATAAATTAAGGTTTAATTTTAAAATGTAGTTAGAATGTTTGAATATTTATATAAGAAGCATATCAATGTTAACAATCTAAGTTCTATTTGTGAGAAATATTTAATACATACAATTCTTGAAAGTCACAACTGAATTAGAAAAATATAGGATTCTATAGTAACCTTTCAAGACGGAAAAAGAATTAATGTCATGCCTGAGTGTAAATTATATTCCTATTATTTTTTTAAATTTTAATCTCAGGTAATTAGAATAGTCACAAAAAATCTTGTTCACTGATGCCATTTAGGCATATGTGAATATACACATTACACAGATATTTTCTCAAACTAAAAATTACCCTTTAGAGCTGCATCAAGTAGATGTTGCAGTTTCGTGTTTTTTTTCGGGAGCAAGACAAGCCTTCAGTACTGAAAGACGACTGCAGTACACTAAGATGTGTTATATTTACATTTAACAAGTCTAGGTTTTTCAGAGAGCGAAACGTCTGCGCTGTAGATCAATACACCGGTTATGCCGCGCCGTCAATAAGCAATAAGCTTCAAATTGCCATGTCACAGTACGCATAGTTTATATACTTGATTTTTTCGAAGATTCTTAGTATAAACCCTAAGGTTAGTATAAATCATACATTATCTAAACTACCTGCTATGCTATATATAAACATAAATAATACCTTAAGGGATGCGAACACGTTACGAATAGAAGACTTTCCCAATAATAGACAAAATTATAAGTTTATTAGAAAGTGCATGAACGTTTAATTTAATGTAGGTATACCTTGCTGTTTAACCGCTCTTTTTCTTGTGATAACCCCAAGATAACTTTTTCCTTTTCTAATTCCCTCCGTTTCTCTTCAATTAATTTTTCTATATTATCTGATAACATTGTTTGATTCAACCCGGCGCACAAGCACTGTTGTTTCAATTGCGAATATCAATGAAGTGGTTGAAAAAAATTTGAGTTCAGTACTTCTAGTTTTTATTTTAATTTGTAAACATTGTAATGTCAAATTCTTAACAAATTTATACACAAGAAAACGGTTAATTTTAAATTTTATATCAGCTGTTAACTGTACGTCAGTAATTCAGTATGCTGCCACTTAATCAACTGTCAGCGTGGGGCAAATTGTAACTGCAATGTACGTGATAAATCAATATTTATTTTCTTTACTACATAATATAGTTTACAGGGTTGTAAGTACTTTAATTATCTAAGAATTAGGTATATCGTATCACGAATAGAGCTAGTCTGCTTGATCTGTGAGGTCTGCACTAGATGTTGATTGTCAACGACACAATTAGGTTTTGTAATGTTAGTGATGATTATTCACAATTGACATATTTTAATTGACATAACTTAACCATCATTCAAATTTCACCGTTTCTAGTTTTGTAATTTGATTTTGTAGTGAACACTCAACACTGTACACTCAAGTCTTAACGTTGTTGAGTTTGGTATTCATTACAAATTAATATATAAATTATAAATACTGTATAGTTAATTGATGGAGCTAATTCTAGTGCACTAAATAAGGAAACAACTGTGATAATATTTTATAAACCGTTACCTTTCTTGTAGAAAAATGACTATGGGTTCAGAATATGAAAATAAAATCGCTGAACTTGAAAAAAAAATTAAGAATTTTCCAAATTTTCCTAAACAAGGAATTTTATTTTGGTAAGTGAATCATTAATGCTCTATATTTTTGGCCTTAATTTTTTTTTGATGTAAAGTAGTTCCAAAGGTCACATAGTACATAAAAGTTAAATACATTTTAATGATTTAATCTAAGGTTAATAAGCAACATGGTTGCAACATTTCATACTACAATTTGTTCTTCATATTTCCTGTTAGATATTTTCATTTAAAATAAACTGATAGTGGGCATGAGATAAATATTCTTCTGTACCATTTTTTATAAAAAAATCTACCAAATATATGTAAACCACTTAAGTATAGGGGCAAATCAAGGCCCCCGAGACCCTATCTAGGGGTCTGAATAAGCAAATTCAAGGTAAATAGAAAAGTTTACAATGGCGGATTGTTTACAAACTTCTAATATTGCACAAAATTTCGAAAATTTTTTTAAATATTTAATTTATTTTAAACTACAACTTAAGCAGCAAAAATTACTCCAAATCTCACGGAGGTTTTCGAATCAAGGTCCCCCGAGACTCCTACACACTCAGTTTAATCACAATCAAGGTATTGAATATAAGATCCAACCCGCAATTTAACAAAAACCTATTATTTAAAATACATTATTTACGATTTTTTGTTACCTTAACTAATTAACCTAAATGTTTTAAAACTTAACCTATTTAAATTATAAGTTATTTGAACAATTTGATGTATTTCTAATATAATATATTAGTAAATTGTTATATCATCTGTACAATACTCCTTATTTAGGGGTGTTTCTATTGACTAAAAAATGACTCAATTACTCATGCACAGCAATCACCATCTATCCCTCTTTTTTAATGAAATATGCTCAACATATTATAATTTGTTTATATTATACAATTTTTAGGGATATTTTCTCAGCAATATCGGATGGTGCAGCATGTAAACTATTACAAGGACTTTTAATTGAGACAATACGTTACAAATATCCTGATGTGGAAGCTGTGGTTGGACTGGAGTCCAGAGGTTTTCTCTTTTCTTTCTCAATAGCAGCAGAGATGGGAATAGGATGCCTACCAGTACGGAAAAAAGGAAAACTGCCTGGAGAAGTTATATCATATAAATATGATTTAGAGTATGGATCGGTAAGGATTATTGTATATATATAAGCCATTATTTATAGCATTACTATTGTCCTTTACACATACATACATTTGCATTATATAATATCAGTGATGTTATTTTATGATTTGGTGATTAGGTATATCAAAAGTAATAATTTTTTTTTTAGACATTACCTACATATAGTCTATGCTTGAATATGCATTTTTGAGGGTACCTACAAAAAATTTATGTGTTTATGTACTATTATATTTTTTGAGAGCTATGCTTTCTTTTTATGACAATGGGGAATAAAATGCAGTAAATTTGCTTATATAATACTGTAATGGCCCCCTTACAAACTTATTTTTTTTAATATGCAATAAATGTAAAGGCTGGTACATGGGTATATACACAGTATATCTCTAGTATTTTCCTGATATACATAAACATTCAATATTAATTCTCAAGGTTAATGTCAGATCAAGTAACAATAGTCAAGGTTAAATTTATCAAGATATGACAATATATTTATCATTGTAAAGCCTGTGCTATGATATCTTAGAAATGAATATCTTGAATTATGATTTTATTTAATAAATCTAAAAAGTATTTGGTACTAAAATAAATTATTAAAATTTTCAGGACACATTGGAGATCCAGAAAAACTCAATAAAACCTGGACTAAAATGTGTTATTATTGATGATTTAATTGCTACTGGTGGTTCTTTGAATGCAGCTATACAGTTGTTACAAAATAGTGGAGCCGAGGTCCTTGGTTGTCTGGTAATAATTGAACTAGAATCGTTAAATGGACGTAAGAACATATCAAAAAATATACCTGTTCATTCCATGATTAAATATGACTAATTGATCTCTATGTACAAAGTAAACAAGATGTCATCTATTTAGGATTTTTATTAAATATCTTGTCTCACACTCATTTCGGTTAACACAATATATACATTTCTTATATATTGTGTTAACCTAAATCTTTATATATTGTTCTGGAATGAAATCTGAAACTGGATTTTATATATATTCTGAAATGTTTTTAGTAAATCAGAATAATTATGCTTGTCGTAATTTATCATATTCATATGTACTTTGTTTAAAGGTTATCTTTCATTAAAGGGCAGGCCATTAGGTTTATCTTAAAATATATATGCATGTATGTACTATGTATTAGATGTTCAAATAGTTTTCTGTAACCACCAGACCACAATGTAAATAAGAGTGTCAATAATCATGGCTGAATTTACGAATAAAAAACACAATATTTTTTTTTTGCATAATAAAAAGACATCAAAATGATTATGTTATTCTGTGTTAATAAACTTAAAATATTCTTGCACAAACATGAAAAATGGCAATTTTTGTGTTTATTATTTAATAATTAATAGGCAATTCTAAACTTTTAGTCTAATATAGAGCATTTAATTTCATATGTTCCTGTAAAGTGTCATAATGCACTTTTTGTACTGTAAAACGCACAAAATATTTTGTAATATATAATTCCATAGAATTGTAACTGTCTATGGTTTGTTGTTGGTTATTCTTTTTAGGTATAAGTTTAAAGCATATTTAATTTACATAGACATTTTTGTTTAGTAAAAAAAATCTACCTTTACTTAAAAAATATATATGTAGACGTAAGCAAAAACAGTTAACAATTTTAAAATCAAAATCTTACATGGTACTCATAAATATATACGGTTAAAATTTTTGGTGCCTGATATTGCGAATGTTACATGAATAGGTATTCAATATTTTTCGATTCAAGTGTTAACTGTTAGGTCCATATGCATAGATTTACTATTTGGAAGTTGAAACAAAACTAAGTATATTTCATCTAAATTTGTACTATGAATTTACCCTATTTTGTAAGTAATAATTTTTCCCTTAAGTGAAAAGATCACGTAATATTATTAGGTATTTTTTATGCGTTATTTTAATTAATACATGTGAAAGCACAAAAGACGAAAATAAATGAACATCGTAGTGAAATACAAAATATAGATGATATGAAGTTATTCAATAGACATTTATCAAGGATTTAGTCAAAAGTGGCCAGTGCATAAATAAACTCAAATGTCAGGACCTTATATTTAATAGACTTAGGGCCTGTGTCACAATGTCCGGATAAGTTCCAAATAAGCTATTAATTACTTATTGGTAGGATAAATAGTATTTTTGCGTTTCACGACTGTCAGATAGCGCTATACGTCATGAAATTCGAAGTATCTTATTTGGAACTTTTATCTTTCGAATAATTTATGTGTTGCATAGCTATTTGGCACTTTATCCATACATTGTGAAACAGGCCCTTATTACCATTATGTAGAAAAGCAATAATTCTATAGGCTGTGATCATTTGCTTAATTACAAAAGCAATATGTGATCTTAAAACCAAAATAATTTCCTAGTGAATAGATTAAGTATAAAAAATTCATCGACAATTTAACTGTCTGCTATATTTAACAGCGTTGGTTTAATTACAGAGCGTGCTATGAATGGTGGTTTACTTTTTTGTTATAGTTTTATTATTATGAATTAAATACGTCAAAAATGTTCATAGTGCAATACAAATATTTTGTAATTGAAAGTGTGTCATTCAATAACACGTTTATTGCGTTTCTACAGTTTTATGTGTCTTATCTTAATGAAATAGCTATAATTTTTTAATAAGTTCTATATATTATATTGCATGATATTAGATTATGGAACAAAAAAGAGACTGTACTTCTGTACACGCGTTAGAAGTTATAGTTCTTTGGAAAAAAATAACTAAAATGCAGTAGTGATAAACGATAAATATTAAAATTATTTATTATAAATTATTAGTAATTACTATCACCGTCGTATATAAAATAGATTTAAAAACACCAAAATAATATTTATTTAATAACACTGTTTAATTGTACTGTTACGAAACACGTGTTCTAAATAAAAATACTAGAATATACAACTTGAACATAGTTATCGATTTTCATGCCACCTAGACCTAACTTTACTATGTCGAATTTAGGTGTTGGTGTGCGGGTCGTAAAAATTCACTCATCATTTTTCTCATCGCGCCAAAAGAAGTATAACTTGAAAATATTTTGACTTAAATTGTGTCATATATTTGATTCATTGTTATGAATTATTCCATGATAAAGCATTTGTAATTAGTTTAATAAATAATAAACAAAAAAACAACTTGTATTATTTCACACTTTAATAGGCACTTTAAAAGTATAAAAACATAATTAAAATTTATTTCTATTAGAATACTGGTACTATTACGTAGTTTTATAATACAATTCACAAAGTTCTTAAATGATCGTACAAAATTACGCGTTTATTATAGCAAATTTATGTTAACAAGGGTTAAAATGTCCTCTATAATATTGTATAGGGACGCTAATTTGCATAATTCAATATAGGTACTGTTAAATCAAATAAAATTATCACAGCAAACATTAAAGTACTAAAACTTATTGTTATATGTTTTTTGTGTAGTGTTTTCTTTCATTTCAACTATGGGCTTGAAATCTTTAACACTTTGCCAATTCCATCTCAGACCGTCATCACTCATTGGCTCGTTATCATATTTATTATTGTCTGGTAATGTGGTTGTTTCAAAAGTAGTAGTACTTTCATCGGTTTCTGTTGTGGTTGTAAAAATATCCCTTTCATTCTCGTTTACTTCAATCGGCAGGTCTACAGTCATACTTTCAGCTTTTAAGGCTTCTTTAGCGGAATCATTCGTGTCTAAAACAAATTCTACTGTTTCATGATCCTGGGCGTCTTTTGATATTTTCATGTTTTCTTTATTAAAATCTTCGACGGGCACATCTGTTACACAATCTTCTGGTACCACCGTTGAACTCACTTCACTGTCTTTCATTGAGTTTCGCGTTGACCTCGCAGTTTCATCTTTTGAGACAGTTCTAGGGGTGTCTTTAGATTCAGTGTTTTCCGTAGGCATTGATTTTTGATGATTTGTATTCGGGGCTTCATCTTCTAAATTCATATCCTTTTGGGCTGTGGTATCTGGAACGGAATATACTTCAATCTGGAAATCATATCCTCGTAAAGCAGTTGGACTTTTGAGTTCAATGGTAACATTCTTTTGTCCTGCTCCTCCTTCAACTATTTTCACATCTCCATCCTTTTCTGGCCTCAGATCTTTTATAACTACACGACTTATCACTTCATTGTCGCCGGCTGTTACAGTTACGTTATTCACCTGTCTCCAAATCGCAGGGTTGGCTTGTTTCGTTTCATCAAATATTTTCTTTCCATTTGTATTGAATCCTATAGCTAAATCATGGCATGAAGCCACTGCCACTAAGGCAAGAAATATACATTTAGTGAACATGTTCTAAGTTCAATCTGTTACTGCGTGTTCAGACTAAAGCTCGCGAGTTTATATAGATATGACTTGTTTAAGGAAAATTTTAGAATGAAATCATGGCGTTATGAGTTGCCTTCGTAATAAGTATTTTTTATATGTATTAGCCGCCCTTCCTACAGGAAAATTGTCTTTAGTCGGTACAATCTCGCACATAAATTGAAAACGGTATATTTTATGTAAATACCTATTCCGCAATTTGACATGTACCTACTTCAAGTACTTTTGTAGTTTTAAAGAAATAATAAAATAAAACAATATATCGATTTTATTTACACATTTGGTTTTCAAATATAAATAAATAAATCCGTGGCGCTACAACCTCTTTAGGTCTGGGCCTCAGATTTCTGAATCTGTTTCATGATTATTTTTAAATCTAATAGGCAAGTAGGTGATCAGCCTCCAGAGCCTGACACACGTCGTCGACTTTTTGGGTCTAAGACATGTCGGTTTCCTCACGATACCTTCACCGCTCGAGCAAATGTTAAATGCTTACATAGAAAGAAAGTCCATTGGTGCACAGCCGGGGATTGAACCTACGACCTCAGGTATGAGATTCGCACGCTGAAGCCACTAGGCCAAAACTGCTCATACATTTGGTTTTCCAGGCAGAATATTCTAGGCTAACGATAATGTTTTCATATTTTATCGTCAGTTATTTCATAAGCGTCAGTTGTTTTTTGTTTATAAAAATAGTATAATATTCGAGAAAGAAATAAACACTTGTCACCTTGCAAGTACTATAACGTGCATCTTATCAACACGACCATCAAAGACGTGTTTAGAATAAGAATAGGAAACGCTTCCGACATCGCGATACATTTTGATGCAATGTCAAGGCTCACTCTGTTATGAGTACGAATTTAAAGAATTATTAATGGTTTACTGTGTGTGCTGATAACTTTTTATTAGTTTAGCTCATGAACCTGGTAAGAATCTGGCAGATGACCCTTATCCAAACCTTTTTTATTTTGCTATATTGGCCTTGTTTCCAATAGTTCGATATATTTGTGCTGTATTTAATAAATTATGGATTATGGAGCGTAGTTTTCTTTTTTCGCTATTCTAATTTGGAAGTTGTGGTTGTTGGGTATAGAGAAATCTATTATCTGGGTCAATCAACTTTTAAGTGTACATCAATGATAAATTTTATTTTTATAATTTTATTTGATTTTTTTTTATATTTTAACATTTTTCTTTAGATAATTATTTATATTTTAAGAATTTACATAGAGCAGAACGATTTATTTAAATAAAATAGTAAATTTGACTCCGAAATAGTCCCTTGGAAAACTAACTAAATAGACTTCTGAACCATTTGAAATTCAGTATAATTGTGAATCGTCACTTTATTCTCACTTAATATAGGATGGATTTCAATTTGTCTTCCATAAATAACAGACGTGACTTTATTATTGAAAGGAAAAGTATTGCTCTATGCTGATTCTATCATTAAATGTCCTATGGGCAACCAAAATGTCCCACGGACAACGGTTTTGGTTGTCTAAGTGACTGGTTGTCCGAGTGACATTTATCAGTCTTTGCGCTTTCTGATAATAAATAATGATATTTTGAATTACGTCTTACGCACAGTGAAAAATATAAATAAAATATAATATATATTTCACTTTTATTTACTATGATATATCAAATAACGTTTTTGTGCTGGTTGTCCGGTAGACACACAAAAAAGCCACGCACTTTTTCAAAACGCGCGCGACCGACTGACACCGCGGCAATGATGAAATCAAAATGACGGTTGGATGAGTGTTGTCAATAAATCGACTGACTTATTGTCAAGGCACTGATCATTCCATCTATGTTTCGGTTTCGGAACTTTTTTACCGTTGTCCGGTGGAAGTCGGAATAATAAAATATAATAGGGACCAAAACGAACATGCAAAAAATTCGGTAAAATTATGAAACAAACAAAAATCTATATGCTAGCATCTTAGTGAACATTGTAATGAATAATTATGTACAAGCGTAATTAATTGCCATATAATATTTTTTTGTATAAAGTAATGTTTCATTGTAAATAGCTACTGGGGGACAAATAAAAAACGCTACATCCAGATATTTTGTCACCTGGACAACCATTAAAATTCCAGTTTAATAGTGATTTATTTAAAAAAAATTACTCGTATGTTTGCTTAATAATAAGATAAATGCGACATATGCCAAAAAACCACTTAATTTTCTTTAGAACTGCGATTATTGGTCAGGGACAAAACAAAGTACTTACAGGACAAATAAAAGTTGATTGACCCATCTATTAAATGTGATGTTTTATTATATTTATGAATGTCAACACTGCACTGGTCCATCGCCTGTAGTACTGGTGAGATACCAAGAACCAAATATGCCTGTAAGAATTATGTACATATAATTGTTGATCTGATGAACCATTTGAAGGAATGTCATCTTTGCATACTATATGTATATGCATATATATATATATATATATATATATATATACATATTATTTACTTAAATTTGTCCGTTAGTGAATTACTAAATAATACACAAACTAAAATTGTGGGTTCAAGTATATTTTGCAAAAAATACAACAAAAAGTTATTTACAATAATCAGGTTTAGAACAGGGGCATTTCTCTGGAATTTTTAAACCTTTTGCGAGTTGCTTCGTAAATGGATGTACTTCGTCACTGAAGAATGGTCTGAAACGAATTCATGACAGTATAGTTATGTAGTCTGCGATAAACAAAAAATATCGGAAGTAAAAAGGTTAATCCTTACAACCTTACTTACTTCCTTATAACCTTTTTACTTCCGATATTTTTTACAAATAATAATAAAGTATGTCCTAAATCTGTGTTAATAATAATTATTATGTGATTTTAACATTATTATTTAATTTTTATTTTAGGTACCTTGATATATATTTATTCTTGATAGGGCTCCTATAAAGATAAATAACTAACGCGTTAGTATGCGATTTCTTTTAATCTTGATACTCGTGTCAATACAAAATAATACGCAAAATTGCGTATATATTCTACAAGGTTTACGAGACTTTTTGAGAAAACCTTAATTTACAAACTTTATTATAATAATCATGATTATCCTCTATAAACCTTGTTCACTTAGGAAGTTCCGGTTTGATTCATATCTTGAACAATGAGATAAATGTGACAAGATTTTGTCGTTCAAGGTAAAATTCATCAAAAAACAATGCAGGGCTTTACTATCTAACTCGTATGATCCATAAAAATAATGTTATAACGGCATTAGGTATTTAAGAGAGAAAGTTTGTTTAGGAACTAATAAACTCATTTTGATTTTTACACGACTATGAAAAAAATTCCCGATGTGATATTAAATTTATTGGACTCAATAATATTTTTTGCAGTTTTCACGCGTTATATATATAACTAATTTCATCAAATACAGGTTAGCGCTTTCTGTCGTGCATATAAAAAATATACAAACATTCAGTACACATAATATGATCACAATACACATGTATCATACCAATACCCGCTTAAGAGGCGTCTACTATAACGTCCGTAGTAGTTCCTATAAAATCAACTTATACCAGTTTTATTCTAAATTTTTATTGCAATATTACGCAGTTACGCATAAAGAAACAAACCGTCGCAGCATCCTTTCTATCTCTCTCTGGTACTCCTCAGTTGCCAATTGACACTTCTTGATTTGATCCAATTCTTCTTGACGTGCTCGTTCCTAAAAATCATTGCGATTAGGCTAATAACAGTTTTTGGGGAAAGAGAACCGTCGCCTCGTGAGATTTGAGGTGCGGCGCTCAATTTAGCCTCTTTGTTATTTTGAGAGACTATTACGTCATTATAGTTAGATAATAATCTTGATACTGAATATTAAAAAATTAAACGTATGTCATTTTTGTGAATAAATTAAATAAGAATAACATAATTGGCATGCTAATTCTCTTTCCGCATATAAGTACAATTATATTTATAGGGGTTTTATTGTATATATTCAGAAAGAAAAGTGACGCAGTTTAAAAAAAAAATCTTATCCAAGTTTATGTCGCGAGGTCTGTTTCCGCGCATTGGTGCATAGATTTTTTAGATATAATATGTATATGGTTATAATAAAACTCTATGAACGTGTATAATGAATGAACTATAAAATAAATGCAGAAATATATCTGCGTCATTGGGGCGTTGACACAATTTAAAATAAAAAAATAGAAATACAACAGGTAAAGAACATATACAATACGTAGTATTTTATAGTTTTTATGCAATTTAGGAGATGTAGAACATATTACAAACATTTAAGACAAATTTTTTTTTAAATCTACATGCAGATGTTAGATGTCCCGATCTGAAGTTGGGTGGGGAGCGTCATGTTACTTGCAAAAATTGCGAAGACTTTTTTCAACAAGGTCGGACTAAGTTGGAACTTGGATGTAATAATATTCTTTAGTACATAAGTTGATTTTAAATCAGGCAATTGAGGTAAGTTTTGTGACGTTCAGAACTCACGGTAAAAGTAAGAAATTATAGTCTAAGTAAAATACGGGGCATAGTTCTCTTATTTTGTTGGACTTAATCACCACCTTTTCACCCAACTTCAACTTGACGTTCATTTATGAGACATCCTGTATATGTACAAAATTCAAAAAATCAATAATCAAAAATCATTTATTCATCTTGGTAACATAATGTACACTTATGAACGTCAAAAAAAAGAAATATGCATTAAATGCTTTTAATAGGATATAGTATGATAAGAAAAGAGAATAAAATATATTCAATTTCAGAAATCAAAAAGTTAAATTACCTTCAACAGCTTGTTATACTCTATCTGTTCTAACAGTTGTCTTTGGTGCAATTTCCGTTTCTGCGCATCTGTAAACTGTTTATGGTCCACAAGTTTCTCAAGCTGCACAAACAATTGTCTTTGGTATTCATCTTGCTCTTCCAGTTTTTGTTTAAGATTCTCTCTTGCCTTTTGACGATCTTTTATTTGTTCCACCATAGCTTGACGTACTTCCTGTAAAAATAGTTTAATAATTCCGTAGTCTAGTAAACATCATATTTGCGATTGCGAATGGTTTATACATTAAAGTTTTTTGATACGACCATTTGAATTATAGATCCTTTTGTTTGTCATCTGATATTAGTAACACCGCCGTCCATGGACACTCTATGCCAAAGGTTTGCAAAAGTGCTGCCGGCTTTTAAGCAATTGTTATGCTCTTTTTTTCAAGAACCCTACTTTAATCGGAAATGCTTTATTAGGCAACTGGTTCCACAGAGTGGCGTGGGGCGGCAAACTGCCTAAAAAACGCTCAGTTAATAGGGTCGGATTTCATGAAATTTAGCTGCAGGCAACAGCGGCAGAATATGAAGATGATAATACATCCTAATATTATAAAGAGAAAACACCAATGAACTGATCAAAAGCTACTAAATTATGGAATAATAAGTTAACATTTTATTAGTTTATTTAGTTATCGTTATCGTCACCCTATTAGTTTTCTGCGCCCACGCAAGATACTCGCATCTCTTCTTGTCAATGTACTCTTGTCTTCTCTGAGCCTCTTCCGCCAAGGGACCTTCGATTATTGTCTCCATGTCTTCGTACTGCTTTTTAATTTCCAAAAGCTTCTTGTTGCACTCATCCAACTCTTGCTACAAAGACATTTTAAGTCAATAAGGGTTAGGAATAACGATTTTGTAAATACATTTCAGATATTTTAGGACAATGTTAAGGAATTTTCTGGTTCAATCTACTCAGGACGTTATTGTATTGTTTTTATTAACAAGCCACAATTTTATATATATTGACCAATCTCGTGTATTAAATTACCATTTGTCCCCTATTATTTTTTACCGATTAAGAGAACGATAACTCTTAAGTATGGCCCTAATTGCTTACTTCCTTTCTCCTCATGAGCATTAGCTTGGCTTTTTCATCCGCTAATCCCTGGCCAGCGAGCGAGTCCCAAGTGTCAGCGATCAGTTTAGCGGCAGCGTTTTGTTTTCGAACAGTTTCTTGTCTCTCTTCTATCATCGTTTTTCTCTCTCTGGCTGTCTCTTTTCTTTGTTCCGCGCGTTGATTTTCAGCTGAAACAGTAATTTGTTCCCTTGTGTAAAACCAGAATTCATTTTTTTTCACAGCTAAAGTACAAAACATATTATTCATTTAATTACCAGCTAATAAGTTATTTTAGTACCTTCTTGCTCCTTCCTTATATCCGCATCCCATATCGCCTTGAATCGCCTTGACTCTTCCTTCAGCATCTCTCTTTCTTTCTCCTTCTGCAGTTTTCTCTGTTCAAGCTGATAGTCCGTGTATTTTTTGCATTCGTAGTCCCTTCGTAGACGTTCAATGGCGTCTTGCTCCATTCGCGCGGCCTATTTACAACTCATTATAATATATACGTTATATCAGAAATCGTTAATTAACCCTTTCATTGGACCATGTACTACTAAATAATAGCTATCGAATATTGTCCTTATCCCCTAGGTAACTAAGTTCACAATAAATATATTCACCAATGCATCCGACTCCTTCATCGCCACTTCATACCACATTTTATCGAATTCTTTTTCTGCCGTCTTCCGTGCTTCCTTTTCTTTTATTTGGTAGAGTTGAATCTCTTGCGTCTCTTTCGCACGCAGCTTGTAGATACAGGGCAGGACGTGTACACATTTGGACCTTAATGTTGAACATGCATATTATTATTACACTAGAAATGCATTGAATATTATCAAACTTTTAATCATACGCATTTTTTTGCTTTGTGGCATGAGACATACCTCTACTTAAGTGTATTAACGTGTAAGCTATAAATATCACAAATATGTCACTTTAGGCTAGGAAGAAAAAAAAATGCTAAAAATTGTAGTCTGGAAAAATCTCTCTCTCGTTTCTAAAGCTCTCAGCCTTCCGGCCGGCTGGTTAGACTGGTTGGAGATCCACAATTTGTCTACAACATATTTCAATAGAATGAACTGACATAAATATACTTACAAAGGAGTATCCTTATATTTCTCTTCGTGTTCTTTCTTTCTCTTAGCCAAGAGGTACTCAAGTCTTTTCTTCTTGTCCTCCCATACAGCAACAGCACCAGCCTGCGCTTGTTCGACGAATTTACGTATATTTTCTTCTTCTTCCACCTCATATAGCTCTATTAATCTAAATATGAAAATACATACATATTACCATTTCAATGTTACAACTTACAAGTCACATCTTTTTGGCTGTGTAAAATTCAGATAAGAGAATGTAGTTCGTTTAAAGTAAAGACTTACCGATCTTTTTATAAAGTTTAATGAATATACCTCTTTCTTTTGCTATTCAAATCTTCTTCATATGACTCCATGCACAAATCAACTCGTCTTGCTACGTTATTTATAAGAGACCTGAAATTTTTTGAATATTATACTTTCATATATCAAGGAACTCGAGGTGTCCTTAGAACGCCTTGTCGTCCAGGGGAAGGTGGAAGGCGCTAGACCGCGCGGCAGGTCACCTACACACTGCACTGATCAGATTAAGTCCGCCGTAGGAGAAACAGTGAATCAGTGCAGCAGGATGACCTCCAATAGGCAGCGGTGGCGGAGCGTCGTGAAGCGCATCACATCTGCGCCTTCTTCTTCTACTACATAGCGATCACGACCGCTCTGGCAAGAGCGTACCGAATGAGAAGAAGAATATCAAGGAATGTCGTGTTAATTTCAATATTTTCATAACTTTTGAAAATATGAAAGAGCAAATGCCTAGTAGCTCCAGCGGGCGATTCTTATCCCTAAGGTCGTAGGTTCGATCCCGGCTGTGCACCAGTGGACTTTCTTTATTTTTTTAATTTTCTAAGTGAAAATATAACATACGCTCGAACGGTGAAGGAAAATATCGTGAGGACACCGGCTTGCTTTGATCCAAAAAGTCGACAGCGTGTGTCAGGCGCAGGAAATGTTTGTAGGAAGTAGTATCTTGTAGTAATGCCACTGATTTTGATAATATTAAAAAATAGGTGAATAACGAATATAAAAACCTTCTATCGCAACGTATAAAAAAATCACTCGTCTGTTTATCTTTCAGTTCCTTGAGTTTGATCTCAGCGCCCTTCCGTTGCTCGTCTTCTTCAGCCCTTAGTTTTTTGATAAATTTGACATAACGAAAGGTTGAGTTTAATACTCGAGACGTCTATAAAACATAAGTAAAAATAATTCATTAATTTTAAAACACTTAGATTATTCAATATAAAAACATCAATAGGAATGTTCATTAAAAAGTAATAACAAGTAATAATCAGGTAATTATCCTTTATCAATGTTTATTTAAATCTACTTTGTATATCTTTTTTCTAAATTTAATATTGCCTTTTAAATCATCATCCTGATCCCTTAAAAATCATGTACAACGCAACTTCTGCATCATCATGTGTAATTTATGGCCCCTGAGTAAGAACCGATGACTATGAAGGATGTTCAGAGCTGCGACGAAGTGTGCCGCGCATTCAAGTGCTACGACATTAAGGGCTCCGCCCAAGACATAATGTTTGTTATCCTATCACAACATATTCTAGTGGAGTATCTATAAGTAAGTGGGTACCTACGTCTCCCAAGATAATATTTACGTTTGTGGTTTAATTTTACATTGTCTGTCTTTAATTTAACATGATGTCGCCGAAGCTACGCCCGTTCCTCTGCCTGAATAAGCAAGTGGAAGCGAAATGGTTTTACCTATTTAGGAAAATATAGTCTAAGCTAAGATAAGAGGCGTAAGAAAAGAGGGGCTCCATAGTTTTAACACAAAAGTCGGCGCAGCCCTGAGGATTAATTGGAAGCGAGCTAGTTTAGAGCTCACAACTCTGGAGTTGTTCTCGAGCACGTTGGTGACTCAAGTTAATATTGGACTGTTTTATTACCTACACTAAGATTAACTAAGTATTTTACATTATGTTTATTAGTAACCTTTTATTTAATTAAAAAATTATTATCAAAAAATTGCCAAAGTTCACTTCACACGAATTAATTTACACGATTATAAGTACATAGGGGCCGTACATAAATTACGTCATCGATTTTTTCCCGATTTTAGACCCCCCCCTCCTATAATCATCCTATCGTCATTTCTTACTGACCCCCCCCCCCCTTCTCCCAAAATTGACGTCATTTAACCAGTTTGACAAAATAAAACATTGCAGATTAGAGAAAAATAGTTTTTGTAAGTCAACAACCATCGCGGATCAATTAAAGTAATAAATAGCAGTGAAAATAGTTTTCTGATTTTGTTATTTAACGAATTTGCGTTAAACGCGTGATGGAAAAATCTGCGCGGATAAACGTGTTGCATCGTTCACGTTCGTACTCAGATTGAAGCGAGCGCAAGCCGCAGGTCCGCAGTCCGCTTACGTGAAAAATAAACTTTAAGTAAATAAATAAGAATGACGTCAATTTCGAAACACCCCCCCCCCCCATCAATCATTTTACCGTCATCCGCAGACCAAACCCCCCCCCCCTAATTTAGAATGACGTAATATATGTACGGCCCCATATACAGATTACGTCTAACAATTAAATCATCACTGCGCGATTCGACGGTCTTCGTCTCGGCTTCGTAATAAGTTTATTAAAAACTTACTTACATAGTAGACTTCCGGTGCGCCCCTGGGTCCCGGTCCATCTTTAGGCGCATTTTGTTTGGGCGGTTCCATCGTTATAAATTGATCAGAAAGTTAATTCAAATTGTATATTGATATTGAAACTGAAAACCATTATTGACAAGATGTCAAAAGGTGTATTTTTTATTCTTCAAAAGCAAGTAGTTTCTCATGAAATAAGCTTTTCCTACTACTTAATTTGCACCTATTAATGTTATCTATGTAGTGTGAAGCACATTTAGTACATTTCAGATAAGAATAATACAGGTTTTTATAAATAAAAAAGGGTGTACGGAATTTTGGATTTATTAATCAACTTAAAAAAACTTATAAAAACGTTTCTTGATTAGAAGTACGTCAAGTACAGAGTATAAAGTGTCATACACATATCAGACCCGATGGTAAACCAAAAACTAAAACTTGAAAGCTGTTGAGGATCACTAATGGTCAGATGTGTTCATAACACAATATACCAATAACAAAAAATGATCACTACAATGATCTTACTAAACTAAATAGTTTTATAAAAAATATACAAAAATACTGTTTTCATGGATTGAAATTCTGAAATAAAATCTTTAAAATTGAACACTTTAAACATTTTTAAGCGAA
Source organism: Pieris rapae (assembly GCF_905147795.1). Taxonomy (NCBI): domain Eukaryota; kingdom Metazoa; phylum Arthropoda; class Insecta; order Lepidoptera; family Pieridae; genus Pieris; species Pieris rapae. The sequence goes on along the minus strand of NC_059515.1, from coordinate 4,481,614 downwards.
ATCATAGTAAAGGATTTCTGGGATGTTAATATGGTTTCATTTCATCAGATTAAGATTACTATAATAGAATCAAAAAACTGATGGCGCTGATTATAATTAACATCTGTAAACGCAAGCGCACAAACAATGTCAAAGTAATTTTAGTTTCTATCAAACAAGCATAAAAACAGTATTTAATAAAAAAAATATAATTTCGAGCCAATTCTGTTGATTTTATAGTAGAGGCAAAAAGTAAAATGGAATATTTTCCATTTTAACACCGTATTGGCTAACGTCAAACAAGTTATAATTTTACAAATTATGTGATTTTAAATTAATCCAAACCGAATCGTTTATTTGATGGTTCAAGGATGTTAATACCTCCCGACTATAACAACTCTTCGCTGATCAAACACGCTAATTACAATAAATTTTAAATAACAGAAACAACAGAATTGCTACGATAGATTAAATTATATAAAAAATCAACAAATATCGATTGGCGTTTACCGAGTTGAAAATATACATTATCTGTTTACTAATTTAGTCAAAAAATACAGAAACAACCTAAGAAAGCAGATGTGTAAAATTGTTTTCTTTAGAAAACGATCGATGAATTTTTGATATTCAGGGCTTGTATCTAGGATACAATTAATTCCCTACTCTAGTACTAGTCTAGGCTACTCTGAAGTTAGAAAAGTTTAACACTCAAGGTAAACGCTCATCGTAAAAAAATCAACATGATTAAAGTCTATTAAAGAGTTCCAACTTTGACAGATAACGCACTGAAGTTCCTATATTAATATGTGAGATCTAAGAACTCATACGTGTATTATCAAATTGTCGCGAGTTTTTTTATACAAAATTGTTAAAAAAATTTCATACTCATACATTCATTTTCGATATATTACCGAGTATGAACGTTCTAATTACTTTTCTATTATCTATATATTAAGAAATACTAGAACCTTTCATTTTCAAATACCCTTTTGTTTCTTCCCTTAAGTTAAATTTATACTCTATTACCACAGACCTTAATTCGTACTGATACTTGTAATAACACAGATAAAGAATATTTTGTCTATGACATATAGGATTCTTAATATTAATAGGAACATTTAAGTTTAAATATGAGATCTTTAAGAAGAAACAACTAAAATTTAAAAAAATACGGTTGTTTTTAAAATTACAGTCTTCCGCTTCTATCAGATATTTTTGTTCACACAGATTGTTAAATTAATATTGACGCTAAAACTTGTGAGCGTAAACTATACCCGGATAGGAGAGCCGAATAAACACTTGTCATAATTAGGCACAGCAAATCTGTAATTTCAGCTTTTAACGAGTTTTTTTAGTAGTTTTAAGTAAAAAAAATTCTGAGTGTCATTCATGATAAGCTGATACAAAGTATATTAAGTACTCTTTCCTCTCTTTCTGTAAATTGCTTTTACACTCTAATGAAAAGAGACAACTAGTACTTTAAAACGGTGCAACTAAACTGGGATTTATTTTCATGAAGGCAGATATTTACGAGAATTGAAATTAATTTATATACTCTGTATATAGATAGCATTTGGTTATTGGGACTTATGTGGTGACGATGGAGGTATTTTAAAAATGTAAGACAAAGTAATGTAAATCATTGTTTCAAGAGCTTTTTTATCTTACTATTGACTTTCGAGGGTTTTTTATTTAATAAAAATAATGCAACAGATTTCCTTTAAGTTTTCTTTCTAATACTGCGTTATAAGAATTTTGTACTTGTATTTTTAGTAAATTTATACCGCTATTATAATTTAAAAGCTTAAATGGATATTAAATATTTTTTGATACTAAATGCAGTTATTGGCGAAAATTAAATGCATTAAAGTATCCATTTAGTTATATAACCTAGCGAACAATATAATATGTACATCATTTAACCCAGGTTGACCAGCAATGGGGTATATTTGAGGTATTAAGTCTAGTTTTGATAGATTTATTTTCAGTCCGTTTATATTTTTTGAATACGGCCAATCCGGCTTTAAGCATTTAATCTCTCCTTCCCACGTAAATGGCTCACCTGTAGTTTTATTGAAAACCGTAATAGAACCGGTTTTGAATGTAAAATCCGTGGAATGTGACTGAAAGGAAAATATTTACTGTCAAAACAGATGATAGTTTATAATATTTATATACATGTATATGTCGCAGTAAAGTTGTTGAATCAGAGAGTAAATTGAATCTCTAGACAGTTAATTAAAGATTTAATGAACTCGCTGAAGTTCCATCAGACAAGTGACTGAACGAAATTTTTAACGAGTTTCCTAAACGTTCCTAGGAACGTGCCTAGGCACTAACTAACTAAGATTAACCTAACCTAACAATTTACAAAAAAACAAAACAAGGAATTTCCAAGCTTTCAGTTCTTTACGATCACACCGAAAGAACAATAACAAATAAAATAATCTTGGCGGAGTCGTAATCATATTTACAATTATCTAATATACTCATAGTGGTTTTTTCCTTTACTAACAGTGGTTGTCTGGAAGAAATCGCTCTAAAGCGATAAGGCCGCCAGTTGCTTGTCATTAAATTATGTTTAATATTTTCCTTTTATGTAATGCAACAAAGTGTTAATAAATAATAAATAAAAATAATAAATTTCACCAAAGACCACAATTTGAAACTAATAACCACTTTGTCAAAAGAAATACACTAAAAGTACTCAGCTGCTTTCGTGACCATCTTGTTTCATATTATTATTCAACACGCTGCTTTATTTAAATCAAAACGCTAGCCTGCTAGACTAGCTAGACTTCATAGATTATCGATCGTTTATTAACTGTCTAGAGATTCAATTAACTCCCTGATTAAACTACTTTACTGCGACATATACTTGACAGATTTTGATGATAGATTCTAGAATAGCTTACATTTATAATTAGATTTTTTTTAATATATAAAAAATATAAAATTGTATATGATAAACCTCACCGTCAGAGTAGCCATGAACACGTCAGGCTCTTCGTATTTCGCACTCAGAACATAGAAAATGGATTCATATTCCAAAACACGGCAGCACCAATGAGGTTTCTGTACCAACGCTTCTAATGTGAATGTGATGTTCCAATCATTCGTTACTTGCTTCATAATTTCATTTTCGTGAGTCTGGAATATTTTTTTTATCATTTAATATCTGGTTTAAAGCTAACAATAATATTTTCATTCGTATGATTCGGAATAGGATTTTTGGTTTTCAATGTCAGTGCAATGGCATTACTGTCAGCTGTCAATATGTCACAGAGCTTACAAATAAACATCACCATCAAATCTGTTAAACCTTGCTAATTATACAAATTTTGCCTGTGAGGGAGTATGCTCCTTTTTTAAATATTTGGAGGTCGTATCTTCCAGGTAAGACCTGTTCTGTATAACAATAGTGATTCCATGATTATATAAATTACTTTTAATAATTATAATTATTAAAAGTAATTTATATTATTATAATTATTATTAAAATAAGGTCTGTGACTATAATGACAATGACAGCCGACAGATGAGACAGAGTGCCGGATCGACTGACCCCAAAACCGAATGCGATGTTGGGCATAAAGTCAAGTAAGCTGAGAGTAACATTTTCGTTTATATTAAAAACTTACCTTCGTAAAAAAATTTAGGAACCAATTCGTGAAACGAATCAAATGAAAACATTTCAATACAGTTATGATTACAGAAATAAATATATTTTTAAACATTTTTTTTTAATAAAACTAAAATATATTTTTTGTTTCTTTCGCTTTTAAAGGATGTAAAGAACGTAATCGATGATCGAGGTTGAGTTCAGGGATATAATAAAAAAGCTCATTAACTACGGTGTACTCATTGTCTTGTTTTTGTTTAAGAAAAAATATATTATACCTTTTGTATATGATAGTCCAAGACAATACCCGGTCCGCACCAATTGCACAATACACAGTTTATTTTTGTATCTATCTCTACACACTTCATGTATTCCTGAAATAATTAAATTTTCTTATTATTGGTAAAAACACAAATTAAGTCTAGTGAAAACATTTAAAAACTTGTGTGTGTGAATGTAGAAGTGAAAATGTATAATTAATTCGTATATGTTTATTCAAAAACTCATTAAATCAGTTGTTAGTCAATACATTACGCCGTAGTGAGCTTTAATTAAAATCATACTATTAATAATTATAGTAAAAATAAAACTTTATGTGGTCTTCTAGTTCTTGGAATATCCATTAAAAAACAAAAAAACATGGCGATTAAAAAGAGTGGCGGAGAGTTTATTGTGAGTTCCTCTCTTCCGTTCTACGCCCTTGATTTGAGAACTGGCGGTAAATGTAAAATTAGAAGCATTCAATGAATATTTCTTTTTTCATAACTTTATATTCATACCTAAATGTATAAAATATTAATTATTATAATTAAGGTTAGTTAATGAAAAAAAATTGTGTAATACAAATCAGCTTCGGGGTTTGACAAATTTTTACGTACGTCATACGTTATGATTCGATTCCTAAGAAAACATATTTCGCTTTAGAGTGCAAAAATTCTACATATTATGTCGCCATTGAATTTTTATAAAATATTTTACCTCATCCTGACTTATAACTTCTAAAGCATCTTCAACCATTTCTGGTATGGTAACATTTCCACCATTCAACGAAGTGGTTTGCCTGAATTCTGAAAGCATATATAGATATATGTGTGATAACGAACAAATAGTGTTTCTCGCCCTGAAAGTCAATGATATATTATAATACGTACGATACCGACAATGTCTAAAAATGTATTTATTTTATCCGCACCAAAAAGGCCACACATATGAAAAAAAGAAAACAAACATCTTTCCTAGATTTGACATGCAGTTCGTGGGAGGCGAAAATTATAAGATTAATATTAAAACGATTTCAACCACGCGAAAGGTAACTAACGCTTAAGGTAAAACAACTCCGCGTATTTCAAGGCAGTTTTTGCCAAGGAAGTATTTCCTTCACGAAAAGAGCGTACCAATTCTTAAAAGGCCGCCAACGCGCTGGCGAGCCCTTTGGCATTGAGGGCGTCCATGGGCGGCGGTATCACTTAACATCAGGTGAGTCTCCTGCCCGTTTGCTTTCATTTCTATTAAAAAATGTTTTACCTGCGATATTATTATTTAAATAATCTGAATTATCCGGCTGCTGCATTGGTTCCTTGCAATGTAACAAATCGACATCCCTTCCATTTGGGTAATTTACATCGTACCCTATATTCAAACGTATACATTAGTCTAGGTATAACTCTTGTCTCATAATATCGATCATTATTTTTAAACTTTATTTATTTGATAAGGTTTATTTTTCAATGACCCTTAAGTAACAAATCAAAAGAAATCGGTCAGGTGGTTTACGAGTATATGCTAACTATATATAATAAATATATTTTTTAAATATTAAATCCAAAGTAACATAAGACTTTAACTAAACGGTGTTACCTCTTTCCTTACTATAGACTATAAAAAGGGAATTTATAATTAAAAATGTAAGCATAACATTCCAACAATTTGTTTCTAGCTTTTTTATTTTAAAACTAGCAACATTTTTTAAAGAGAGATTAAAAAGAAAATATTTTTTGCCGTACAAGTGCAACTGTTTGTTTTTGACTCATCTCTCATCATTACTTTTTACACCAGGCCATAAAATCTTCACAAAAAACTATTTTTACGCTACATTTTTAAACATAAAATCCATTTTTCTAGCGTTATGACGTCACGTGCAAATGAATTACAAGAATAGATGAAAAACCATAGACACTCACTAGGATAAGCATTGTGCGATATAGCTGTGGATGTTGGGTACACCTTCCTGAAAGCCATGCGTTATATACAAATAGCAGTGAACAAAGCCATTACAAAATGCACCAATCTAGGCTTAAGTGGTCTTAGAAGTAGGTAAAAATTTTAGTATAGATATCCGATGTGAAGAAGCAACAGAGTAGACGAGTTATTGAGTATAAGAGTTCTTACTCAAGGTACTCTCTCTATTTTCAAATAATCGCAATATTTGAGAAATCATAATCTTTACATTACATAATATATATAGTTTTATGCCTACCCAAGGTTTCTTCACAGCGAAAATTTGCAAGCCACAAAAAATACACCAAGCTAGTTCAGCAGGGTTTTAATTTCAACCCACTAGTAATCGCTACGAATCGTATTGTTCTTATGAAGTTATAAATATTATCTATACGTATATCTTTGAAACGTAACTATTACGAATAACGTAATAAAAAAAAAAAAAATAAAAAAAACGTAATCAAAACAGTAAGATATCAATGGCTGGGTTGGTAAATGAACAGTTTTCAATATAGTTTAAGAAATGAGTGCATATAGACAGTAAATATACTATAACAAACATTATTTTAAAACAAAATGTTATGTATGCATATAGCGTGCTGATGCATAAGTAAGCATTCCATCATTCGAAGACAAATTCGCTATATGTCATGTGTCATAACATTTTGACAGATGACAGAGTGAGTTTGCAGACTTGTCTCTGGATCTTAGTCATGAAGCATTATGCCTGGGATTGTTTGAGTTGGAGCCGTTTACGTTTTTGACGAAACGAAACAGTTTTCTGTTGATAGTAAACTAGTTTAATAGTTTTTTATCCATTTCGTTTACGTCAAAGCACAAAGACTCCTCGTTTCAACGACCACCACTTTTGTCCTTTTGTTGAAAGTCCAAGGAATAAATAAATCGCAATTACAATGTGAATAAATTGTTGGATACTTCCTTCAGTTTGTGCATTTGCTAAACATTCAAGAACAAATGAAGTGGTCACGTGGACATCAAAGCAGGACTGAAAAGGTCTCATCAGAAACGAGGTTATGACTCCAGTATGTTAAAACTAATACATTCTTGACATACGGGGGTAAATTCTCGCGAACTATACCAACGTATTTATATTGTAAAATACACCTTAACATAAAGCATTAAAAACGGAATTGCAAATTAAATTAGTGGTATACAACTTACGTAGACATAATAGTCACTGTACTGTTTGTGCATGTGGTTTCACTCTTCGGACTTATTTGTAAGAGTGGAGCATTTATATACAGCGACTTGAAGTTATATATTGTCTCCAATTGTATTGTCTGAACAATGGTTTGAGGCATGTATGTGGAATATGAACCTGAAACGTTAGAATATTTATATATAAAACTGAGATGTGTTCCAAAACACAGGGCTATCCTAGAGTGAGGACTTGTGATATATGAATTTTTTCTTAACTATATTTCTGTCAAGAATAAAGTTGTTTTTTTTAGATAATTGTGAAAAATAGTAATTTATACAACATTTAAAAACTAGTAGAACTACTATTTTCAGGTTTTCTGTACTCCGTGTTATTTATATTTATCAAATATAATTAATCACTGAAATTATTAAAACAAATTATATATTTAGGAATGTCTGTTGCCTGAAACGCAAATATTCCGTCAATTTGAAATATGTTATAATTTTTACCTTAATTGGCCTAAAATTGTATAACTATTTCATATTACATATCCTAATATAGATAAATAAATAAATAAATATAATAGATAAATACTAATGTAGAGAGCTCCTCCATCGAGCTCTCTACATTAGTATATTATTATAATAACCTATTAAAGATTCTTAGAATATTATGTAGGTGCATTCATTTCGACGCCTAGTCCGTGAGGCGAAGGATATCTACTGCTTAAAAGCATGAAAAGAATACAAATAATTTTTAGGTAAAAACTAGTTCTCGAAACCTCAGTTCAAAATATTTTATCAAAAATATTACTAGCTGAAATGCTATAGATGATTTTAGTTTTAAAAAATTACAAAAAACTTACAGTCGTCTGACTCGGCGCTAACTTGGACAAATAATTGTTGCCCATAATCTCGATTATGGAATTTGCTGAATACGTCCGCAATTTTCGGCAAACAGTTCTCAAACGATTCAAATTTCGTTTGTTCAACACGTTTTTCATAATAAAGAATTTCTATTCCATCGTTTGTTTCGGATAATGAGTTTGGCTCACAAAATGCGGAATCAATAGACATATTTCTATGTATTAAATTACTATTATTTTCAGAGTTATTTCTCTCTAAATCTTGTAAAACATCCCTTATTATTTCACGGGTTGGTGGCGGTTTCTCCTGGATAAAGGCGCTAACTTTTAAGACCGTTCCATCATTTCTGCGAAGGGTCAAATCACCTTTTTGAAGCTTTACTATAGGGTTGGGCATAATTGGATATATACCACTCAGGGTTCTCTGTCGTTTCGCCGGTAGAGGTGAAATAGTTTGAGTAGCCTTAAACACATTAAAAAATCATGACTATATGTTAATATATTTGGTGTACCACTATTATGTCAATATATAAGGCATGGGGAATGTACGTAACGTTTTCTAAGTAAATATGTGTCAGTGTTTTTATCAGTAAATATGGATCTCATTTATATTTCAGTAAATTTATGTGAAATATTCAAAGGTCTTTGACTAGGCCATCCAAACTAAAGAGTTTTAATAACACATGATCATTATTATTATGTTTGCATGTCAGAAATGACATTTCTTCATCATCATTGGAAATTTTGTATAACTAAATTTCTCTACTCTGTATGATATGTTACATAGAGTAGGATTTATGCCTTTAGATACTTTTGTATATCAAATTAATAGTTTTTAATAATTTGATAACCTAAACCACTTGTATGACTTTAATTGTGTGTAGAGACTTTTAACCAAAAACAATAACAATTATAAAAATATCAAAGCTAAGTAACAAACAGATATGTTCATAAAACAAACATTTGAAATGTAATGTATGGTATGCAGGTTTAATAGTAAAAACATCATTACTTACATTGGTATTATACATAACTTTCACATTATCCTTCCTCAGAATTATATCTGAATTCATTTGACGTTTCATGATACATTGTGATGTTAGCTTAACTTTATGTATTTGATCACCAACCAAGTGATTTGCTTTCCTTTTGAAATTTCTCACACTCAGATTTTCATATTGTTTCAAAGTCTTATGGGCATCCAAGTTTTTTGCGGTATCAGAATTCCTTAATTTTGCAAGAAGGCTCTGACGAGTATTATATTTTGAAATATGATTATCTGTCATATTCCTAACCAGTAGTTTTGGGGTTGCAGTTATTGGTGGAGAAAATGTACTTGAAGTTGTAGTTTTCATCTAAAAATAGCAAAATAAATGTTAGTTTAAATTCTCATTTCAAGCATGTACAAATCTATTGAAATAAAATATGTTCCTACAGTATATATATATATAATTATTGAACATTTATTAAGAAAGAAAGTAATCTATACCTTGCAAATAAATTTATTTTCCTTTTTTATTTATATATTATATAGAAAGCGGGCATATTCATCGCAATGTTGCTGTTTTGCAACAAAACATAAATACATCATACAGTACTAATTAGTACTGTATGATGTATTTATGTAGATTGCATTATGTAGAGCGGTCTAGCAAATATCACATATCACAAAAAATTGATTATGCACTATTTTATTATTATAATGTCGAGTTCCTAAATCCTCCAAGTATTGTTATAATGATAAATTTCATATTTAACTATTATAAATTTGAGTTCTTTATCACATTGAAACATAAACTACCTAAAACAAAAACTCGCTACAAACTAAGTATATTTGGCAGTGAAAGAATATAAATTAGAATAGGTTTTTTACATTCAGGAGTCACATTTATCACTGTAATTTATATTATGTCTGTTGTTACCAATTATCACCCTGAATAACATTTACTGCAGTTTTCTATTATTTAACATCAGCTAAGCTTCCTGCTTTAATTCTATAATAGGCAGATATTATCAAAATACTGAGAAACATACCTGAGATTTCCGCGTTCTATTTTTTGAGATTGGAATTGTAGTTTTGGAGATTTTCATTATTTGACGTTCCTTTCTTACTTTCTCAATGATAGCTGTTACTGAATCCTCTAAGCCCATTTTTCTTGCAATTATCATTAGTATGAGATACGATTTCTAAAAATAAAGTGAAAGTTTTAATTACATAGGATATGAAGTATAAATTTAAAATTTCTAAATTAAAAATCAAACAAAGCATGAATACAATTGTTGAGCTTTAATCATTTATTATGATTTTGATGTGGTTTTTTTTCTTTGAATCAAATTTATTTGGTCAAGGGACAAAGAAGTCTTAATTAGCCTATATTTAATTTGAATGGGGTAAATCCTTACTTTGTAATTAGAAGGTAAGCCATAACGTTTCGCTAGTAGTTGTAAATCCCTATAACTACATTTCTGTAATTCTTCTCTAATTTTATGACTATCGTTCTCCATATTTCTTAAAAGGTGTTAGAAAACACCCGTAAATAATATTAAATAAATGTGTTTACTCTTTAACGGTAATGGGCACTATTGAATATAAGTTAACTAGATATATTATATTAACAATGTTCCTCTTAGTTTCGCACTTACAAGTTTACAACCTAAATCTAAAATCTAATTTTCAACTACTTCCTAGTTTCCGCTTTCCGGTACTCTGTGCAGAGTGGACTCTCTTTTCAAAGTTTTGCCTGTCATCTATTATTTTATTGAAATCTTATCTTGTGTTTACCAATTACTGTATGTTACTACCTACATTTTCAGTTGTAAAAATTGTTGTTAAATACCTACGAATAACTTTAACGTTTGTATAGAACTACATCAATTCTGCTTAGATTAGTTTTAAATTTTGAAACATATAAAGTGGAAAATAATGGCGTAAAATAATATTTTTATTAAGCCTTCTTGTTGAATTGTAAAGTTTTTAAACAGGTCGACTCGAAAGATAGATCAGTTTTATAAAGCTTTTATTAATTATAGGGAAATACAATACTTTTCTGTAAGACATTTTTTAAATCAACTTGACAACTTTACTACATTTTTCTTATAATAGGTTTGTTGCCAAGGCAACTTCTTTTATGCCAGTATATACATACTTCACAAGAATATTATTATTTCCGTTCAAAAAGCTTAGGTATGTTTGACGTCATAAGTCTGTTACTGGTTTGAGTATTTTATTTTATTGTTTGCAACATATTACAAAGGTGACACACCACAAGTTAACCGAATCCAAATTTTCGACCAACTAACGGATATAAAGTTATTAAATTAATTTATTCACTATTCACTTTATTAGTTTCAACCTAAATGTGTTTCTTTAATTAAGAAGACTAAATTCAGTTTGAAAAGGCATTCTAAAGCAGCCTTCGTGGAAGTAATAACCGCATAGCGGATGTCTAGGATTCTGTTCCACTACAGTGAAGCAATAAATATGTTTCAGTCGGTTAACACAGAATTTCTGATCGAAGACATTGCAGGTAAATTGACGTTATCGTGAGATACATTAAAACTTTAATCATCAAAGAAAGTTAATTAACCCAGTATATTATAAATATAACTGTGTACTGATTTCACCTATATAAGTTGTAGTTGCAAATGACTGAATAAATTTATATTCTGTCAACTTGAACATATTTAATATAATAAATATAAGTTGCGATATTATGATATTATTTTTCAAAATGTTAATATGTACCAGTCACCATTATGATTAAATAAATTTTGGTTAAAAATTAATAATATCAAATTTATTATCTTTTCTTCTTATCTGTGGCACCTCTGCCTTTAGCGCATGCGTAGTGATGTGCTGGCCTTTGGCGCCAATGCAACTGAAGTTTAAAGTATAACAAAACAAATCTTTAAGAAATTTAAACTAGATATAATTATGTTATACAAATATCCAAATTACGTATATACATATAGACATATTCACAGGAAATTAAAATACATACTCACTTCAATACTACATACAATCATAGAATGTTAGGAAAGACTAAAGGAAACATTACTTGCTTTAAATCACACATGAACCTATAAAATTGTCGTCTTTTAAAAAGACTGTAATTTTAAATCATGAAATGGAACTGAGAAATATTGTTTCTATATGTTTTAGGAAAATCATAACAGCTGCCAATGTAACTCGACTCGACTTGAATCTGAATGATTTTTGTAAGTTCGATGAATTTCAATCTTTTTACATCAGTATTTTTCATGGATATTGTATACCTTAAACATTATCCTTAGAATGTATCATCTACTCGCGAGTACTTCGATTGATATATAGGTTGTTGATAGGTTGCTGCTTTTACTTTTATTATCCACAAAAAATAGCACCAGTTATTGTAAACAGTAATACAATTAATGTTTAAATAATATTTTATTTAGATATAACAGGTAGAGAAACTGAAGAGCGGCTCTCATTTGCTTGCAAATATAATCTTCTAAACGGATGTACTGGATTTGTACTGCAACATGAAAAAGTTGGTAACTTCTCTATATTTCTTTTAGGGTCAGTTTCACAATGTATGGATAAAGCACCAAATATATTTGCAACACATACATTATTCGGAAGATAAAGGTTCCAAATAAGAAACTTCGCGTTTCATGGCAAATGAAAAACAAAAATAAATAATAAATATCTTATTTGGAACTAAACCGGACATTGTGAAACAGACCCTTAATCTCGCAATTATACAGTTATAAGGATATGCAAAACATAAAAATATCATTAGGCTGCCAAATAGTACAACACAATGATAATAGTTCCAGGACGGTATGCTCAGAAGGCCTATAAAAAAGCAATACGTAGTTTAAAAAATTATAGAGCAATGTAGCGGACAGACAAAATATAGATCCTACAGATTCACGGAGGATGAAGGGACTTTTCTTCTTTATCATAGGCGCACATTTCATGACATCGTCACATTGCGCAAATTCAAATTTTCCAGTATGTTATTAAAAATTGATTGAACACTTTGTATGAGGTGAAAATTTAATTAAATTGTAGCCCATGCACCTTGTTCTTCCCTTATTAATTTTATCTTGCATCGCATCTTTAAACATAATCGCTGGTCGTGTGAAAGGTTTTTGTTTCATCTCCGTATTAAATGACTCGATCTCCTGGAAAAAGTTATCATTTTTTTAATATTAGATTTTCTTATTATTATTATTCTATTTTAATTTATATAAAGTTGTGAATGAATTATTGATAGCGTTTATATGGCAGTTTTGACTAGTTCAAAGTTCATTGCCTACAAACCTTAAATTGAAATTAAGATGTAGAAAAAATTGTATGATGCAGAATGCTTTAATAATTAAATACACATTCGGTTCGCATTGTTTTTTTAATAGAACAGGGGGCAAACGGGCAGGAGGCTCATCTGATGTTAAGTGCTACCGCCGCCCATGGACACTCTCGATGCCAGAGGGCTCGCGAGTGCGTTGCCGACCTTTTAAGAATTGGTACGAAAGCAGTAGTAGCAAATAGTTAACAAAATCCCAAGCAGATGCTTTCCATACCATTGCTCGCTGATTATTTTGTATTTGACTTTCTAAGCTTCTCTTATACTCCTCTTGTGCCCTGAATTCTTCATTAGCCCTCATCAACTTTAACTCAACCTCTCTCAAGGCAGCTTTGTTTACGTCTTCTTTAATCTTTCTCCTTTCTTTTCTTGTATTTTCGATTTCCGTTTCCTTTTCTTTTAAATACTTTCTGTACTCACTGGCATATTTCTAGAATGAAAATGGTTAAATATTTAATAGTAATTTATACTATTAAACCTGTTGACTTTATTATTATTTGCTAACATAAGCTTAAGATTTTTTGTTAGGGTGAGGTCCCGAACGTCAAAAATTTCTAATTTACTTGAATTATTAAATGATAATGTAGAATGACTCGCCCGTCTGGATTTTATCTGATAGCTTAAGCTCGATTAGTTAGGATCTATCTAAATAGCAATGCATATCCACCATAAAGGTTTCGTTAAAAATCTACCTTTGACATACCTCTTTGTTACTTTGTTTCTCCTTTTCGAACATTTGTATTTTTGTATCGTTGTCCCTTTCGCTCCCTGCTTTCCATTCGCCTACAATCCTATTGCATTCGTTCTCTAAATGTTTAATCAATTTTCTTTCCTTCTCCATATTATCAATACATAATTGCTGTTCTCTATGAAATGATTTCTGAAAAAAAAGTTATATTTATTCTTTAATGAATATATAATAATATGAAGTTATATATACTGCCCCAAAGCACCGTAAAAATAGAAACCAATATTTCGTAATATAATTTAAATATGCACTGTGTGAAAATATAAGAAGAAAACTTAATGTTCATCACCCAAATAAGGACTCTTCCTATGTGGAAGAGAAGAGTCACCCTCCTCGGACCTGGAGGCCAAGCTGCTAGGAAAGTTTTCACTTATTAAAAGAAATAAAAGATAGATAGATACTAAAAGCTTTACCACCACTTTGTGGAACCAGCTGCCGACTGAAGTATTTCCGAACCAATTCGACTTAGGGTCCTTCAAGTAAAGAGCGTAACATCAGGTGAGCCTCCTGCCCGTTTGCCCCCTGTATATTAAAAAAAAAAGCAATCTTACGATTTCAGCCATTTTCTTGTACCTCTCCTCCCGTAACTCTTTTAATGCGACTTCAATTGTTCGTTGATCAATTGATCTCTCTTCTAATCGTCTGTTCCTGAGTTCTGACATCTTCTGTTTATGGCCCTCTAAGTAGTTAATTCGGTTTTGAATTTGTTGTTCCTTTTTCCTCTTGATTGCTGTAACATTTAATGTTAAGAATGTTCTAAATAATAAGCGGCCGATCTAAATTATTAAATTAATAAAAACTAATCTATATGAGAACATGTACAACGGCCTATTGAGCGTCTAAGTGCGGAAACAGAGTCCACATACATCTATATGAGAAACTAAGAAAAATGTTATGTGATCACTATGTTGCATCTGTGACTTTTTTCAGAGAATATACTTGAAGGTTTAAGATTTGCGAATACTTCTCGAGTCCCTCTAACATAATAGAAAACTTTGACATTCCGATAAGAATAACAAAAGTTTAAGCTTACTATCAAAATATTCTTCTTCCATTCTCTCCTTTATTTTCTCGATTATTCTATTATCTTCTTCTCTCTCCATTTTAAGAGCATATCTTGCCTTTCTATTGGCGCTGGCAATTTGTTCATCATAAGCTTGCCTTCGATCTTGCATTGCACGTTTAAGATGTTCAGCTTTCAATCTTTCTCTATCCTCCTAGAAGTAGAAAAAAATGTACTATCAACGTGGTGAATCGAACGCAGGAATCGTGAATCTCAGTTTAATGAAATTTAATTAAAGTTTAGTTATTCTTCTAGCTTCAGTCAATTCATCAATTAAATTACCTTTTCTTTAACATCATCCAATAATACTCGATGCCACATTTCATCTATTTCTGAATTCACTGATGCTATATATTCCTTCTCTTGCATTTGCATCTTGTGAATTTTTTGCAACTGTATTTCATCTTCTCTTCTGCATTGCATGCATTTTGCCCTGTAAATAATAAGAGATGATAGTTAGAGAGTGAATAATTTAGTATTATGAGGTTTTTTAGGAATATATTATGGATGTGATATGCCTACTAATCATAGTTCACGATACGAAGACACTTTATTTAAAATATGTATATACTTTTTTCATAATAACGTCAGGTAAAGTATCACCAAGACAGTCAAATTTATGCCCTAATTAGTAAATACTCACATTTTTTCTCTTTCCATCGCTTTTTGACACTCCATAATTTTCTCATGTTCCAATTCTTCTTCATATTGCTCTAGTTGACTCTTTCGAGCAACACAGTATTTACACTCTTCTAATTCTTTTCTTCTTAAAAGTTCAGAAGCTAATTGTCTTTCTTCTTCACCAAGAAGACATCGAAGCTTCTCCCTTCTCTGTCAAAGTCTTATTTCTTCTTGATTCAAAAGTTTACTGACCTTTTCACTTGTCCTATTTATGATAGCCCTAAAATTATAAAAAAATAGTTTTGTATGATGTTCATTTTGCAAGACTAGGGTTTAGTAAGTTATGAATCATTTCTTGAAGAATAAATTGATTTAGTATTTTTTTCTTAATTAGGTAATTGTTGTGATATTATAGCATGATATAATTAAATTTTATTTAAGTAAGTTTTATTACGGCCTTGTGCTATTCCGCACTCAAACTGCATATATCTTATACCTTTGGGATATACGAATAAGAATCATTAATACAAACAAGTATTTCTATATAAATATCTTACTTTTGTAAGTGCAGAGCATCATAAGAAACTTTGTCCAAACTCGTCTTTAGGTCAGCTACGTTTATCAGGGTCTCCATGTCCCTACGATGGCGCAGCTGTAATCGTTTGCAAAAGTTTTGTCAATAATAAAGTAGCAGAGAATATTGCATAGTGCATAAGTGTGCGTGTTTAAACGCTTTGTCTTGGCTTGCCTACAATGAATTTGTGCAAAATCATAATGATTGAAAATGCTGACACGCTTTATATATACGTATACAAAATTACTATGGAGATAGAACATTGAAAAAACGAGTCCCATACTTACTCAATAGTTTACCCGAGGACTAAGACGTGAGCCTAAACTTAAAAAGTTTATTAAAAAAAACACTTGTTAAATACTTTGTAACGATTTACGTAATTTATTTGTGTTAAATAAGGTTATTTAATAATTTATAAGCTATGTTTATATAAAGCGAGTACCTGAAGTCAAACTGTGTATGCAAACTGCATACACAGTTGCAGTGTATGGTTGAATTGAAAGTGTAACTCTTTATGAATAAATCTATTGCATACATACATACCCTCCAAAATTGATGTGGATGGCCAAGATAGACATTATTTTGGTGGGTTTTAAATTTGTTTAAACTGACCATGATTACACAGCTGGAGCGTAATAAAGTATTGATCAAATATTTAAAACCATACGTTACTAAGCAACAGTATCGGAGTAGTAAAACCCGGTAACGATAGGTTTGGGTCAGAATTATAATATTTAAGTTCATCAGTGATGCAAAACGGTGTTTTTTTCTAAGAAGCGAAAAGTAAATAAATTTAATTTCAAAGAGAAAACTATTATTTTATCTGGGATAAATAATTTTGTTTTAAGCCATTTCTAATTTCTTAGTATGGTGAGGCATGCGAGGCCATAAGTGCAACCACTCGTAATTCACCTAAGTTTGTTGACCCCTTTAGGGTAGACAGATTTATGTCTCAATTACTTGAATTACATTAGAAAGAAGGGTGTGGTAGTACTTTTCGTTCCTTTCACTGTAAAATAAAATATAGCTTCAATTGAGTTTGGGTTAAAACGTATTATACTTAATTAAGAAACTCTCTGAGTTTTGTATTCGATTTGCTTATGTTATGAATACAGAAAAATAATCATTTTAGTCTAAGAATAATATTTTCATTGGTTACTTTAAGGTTTTGAAAGGATAAATGCTATGCTCAAAATATAATATGTAAAAAATGGCGCAAAAATGCTTCTGTCACCACGGCTAGATACTTCACATTTCACTGCACATATTCCTCATAAATCAAGCCACAACGTAACAAGATTTATATGAATTTTAAAGTGCACTTTAAAATTGTTAATACTGTGATTGTACTTTAATTACAATATTCGTGTTTTTCGTTTAAAACCGCGGAACGGACATTATTTACGTTAACCGTGATGTCACGCTATGCCATATCCATTTACTTAATTTATTTTGCCGTCAATAAATGCATTTATTTTATACGTGATCGTAGTGGATGTTTGGGATTCCTAGTGGATAATAAATATTTTTCGAGATCTTAAATGATTTAATAACAATTATATGGGTGATATATTAACTCTTCGGTCGGTAGCTCATGTCTGAATGTGGTCAGCAAAAAAACACCTGGAGAGGACAATCTGTTTTCACTCGGTTCTATCCGTTATTCGTGTGCTTCGCTTTCCATGGCATTCTTAACATTCGCCTCCAACACCACATCTCGAAGGCATCAAACGTTTGCCTTTCTCAAGGCAGTAAAATATAGAGAATGCGAAGAGGAAGGGAAGATGGAGTATAATATTATGTCTCTTTGATCGGCAGCTCAAGTCTATCTGGCGTGGTCATCAAGAAAGCGTCTGGAGCTGACCATCTGCTTCCACGAGTTTCGGTCCAATATTATAAACCTCATTTATTCCCTATTATTTAAAAACTAAGGAGCACCACATTATGTTCAATTGATCGATACTTGCAATTGCAATTTGCATCACACCGCCATCTTTTTGGACATAGCACTCCTTGTTTAAAAATCTCCTTAGCATATCTACCATTTTATCCTACTACCTATTTTATACTAAGTACTACTTGCTATTACCGTGATAATTGTAATTAATAGAAAATAATAAATACTTATCTAAAAATAATTTTTACTGAGTCTTGCCGTAAACAGGGGAGAGTTGATAGTGTTTAACCTAAATACGTTCTCTCTAAAGAACTATTTTGTTATGATTAAGTATATGCAATTATTACATTGTTAAGCGCAAATATGTGATAGTAAGGAAGTCGCAGAGCCGTTTCTAAACCTTAATCTAATAAAACTTAAAAAATGCAGTTTCTTAGGCATGCATGGTTTTCCATGATGTTTTCAATTCATTTTATTTGTGCACAGATCGAAATCAACCCTCAGGAACACGAACGCTGAACGCTGAACGTTACATATATATATCGCAGATGCAACGCGACTAATAAATACGAAATTGGTGTCACTACCGTCGTCCGACATTATTACTTAATATTTAAGCACAGTCAGTGCAGCGCAGGCGCCGATCGGAAAGCAACTGAAGACTCAACTTCAAGTACTCCACGACCGATTCTACGCAGTACGCACTACTGAAAAATTGACTTTGACACATTGATTTTACATCCTCTATGATGTTTATGATATTGCGTGGTGTTGCTATTCTAATAAAATAAATGATATTGTGTTCTATTAAAACATAATCTCTGATGCATATATTTCTTGTTTAAATAATAGTAGATACTCTCTAACTCATAACCATAATATCCAGAAATAGATCGTTGTAACTTGTAATCAATACATTATTTTTACGAGTTAAATTTATAAATCTCAATTTCAAGGTTATACGCGCAATGTTCGCGTGATTAATGTTTAAATATCATTTGACTTCAGACTACACTGAAATCAGCTGGGTGACTATCTGCACGAGTGACCACTACGGGAACATTGTGTGGTCCATTAAACATTATTCACTCTTTTTCTGTTTGTACATTATATTTGATTTATTGCTTTTATTTATATTTTGTTTATGTTGAAGCATATGTTATGTTGCTTATTTAGTTTAATTTAATGACGCAGAATAAGTAATACCTGTATCTTATAATCCACAATAAACATATTTTATTTAAAAAAATTTATTTTACTAAAATACGTACATCCCGCCTTAATCATAGATTCGAGGTTAAATCACGCGTTTAAACCGAATCTAGGGTTCTACCCTAACTAAAAATAGTTGACCTAGATATAGATAGTGTGACCTTTAAAATACCATTGTACCCGTAGCAGTCCCTGAATTGAGGATTGTTGGAACTTCAAACCGTTTAATTAAACCTCATAAAGTTTGAAAAGGTGTACCTTTGAAAGGAATTCCCTTTTTGTTATCTAAAAATACGTTACCACATCCATTAAAATGGTATTAAAATAATCGGAAGTATAGTTAATTACATTAGTCACATTACACATAATATGTCCGGTGCCTTACAAGTGCCGGAGTGGCATAAAGCTTTGTGCACACTGGTAATTATTTATTAATGAAAATTAGAGTTACGAAGATTATAATAACGTGATATTTGCTATATTAAATGTTTATGAATAAGTACGTTATTACATATGTTCTGGGGATGTTTTTCTTCATTCCAGATTTATTAGATGCAGCATATATTTAAGAACTTGTTGGCAACGATTATCCGAACTTTCATCACAAAGTTGACTAGGTATAACGATTTTGTTGTTTAAAAGGTATTCGGGTACTAAAAAAAGTGAATATTAAAAAAGCTTAACTCTTCAACGTTTTAATTATTAGGCTCGATACGTTCTGAAAATCTTCGCAATGTATAATATTGAATTAATTACATTTTAATACATACATTTTGCCCTAATTAAAAATACCCTTAGAAAAGCAATCTTATGTAGCAAGAACTATAAAACATTTGGTAAGGCAATTTCGGATATAGGCAATTCAAAAAGGTTTCTTCATTTCCAATTTGATACTATGAACAATGGGAAACGGCCTTAAGAAGCCGGAGGGCGCATGCGTAGGGCCCAGGAGTGTCATGGCGGATCAGTCTTCGTATTGACGCTGAAGCGCCGCGCGCTTTTCACCGCCCTACCCAAATTATTGTTAATTAAAACATTAATTACAATTTTTGTGCTTGTGCTTGTGACTGTGCCGTGTCCGGTTGAGAGCGGTTCAATCCGGTTTCGTCCAGACGAACCCAGTTCGAGCAAGTTGTAAGTAGTACATTTTTCACGAGAAACGCGTAGAGTATTTTGGTAGTATGCTTTTTGTGAGACTTTGTGTGAGTGAAAGAAACATTAGCGTTAGAATGTTTACACGCTTTATCGATTTTGTTAAGTTAATGCTTATGCCTCATTGGCTTCTATGAATTCCACTTTGATTCGTAAACGGAACCACGATTTCATCAGACAAAAGCTCGTGGCCGCATATTCGTCACAGTAGTGTTTTGTTTAAAAGTGGAGTATCCTTTTCAAAGCCTCGTATAACTCATATATAGAGTAGGTTTGTCTTACCAGTTTATGTGTAAGTAGCTGTTACATATACTATTTTATGCATACGGATATTTGAAGAAGGACAAATGAGTCTAGAAATCCTTATCGAAGCGAAAAAATCTTCACGTCTCTTTGATACCCTTTAAACAGGTAAACTGAGTTTGATGACTTGATAGTGGCATGTATCGTATATACAGAGTAGCATTTTTTTAATAAAATGGAAGATATCGGTATAAATGTTTCAAGCAGTATAATAAAGTATAATATATAAATATACAGTATTTACAATATTTTTAACCTACACTTAGAAATAATAATAATTAAAAAAAATGATTTATTTTATAAAAAGCGTACCAATTCTGAAAAGATCGGCAACGCACTCGTAAGCCCTCTGTCATTGAGCGTGTCCATGGGCGGCGGTACCACTTAACATCAGATGAGCCTCCTGCCCCTTTCTATAAAAAAAATGGATTAATAGATGAGTAACACAAAAATTTGCTGTATGACTTATTCGTTGAACGAAGAAAGCACCTCGGGGTCACAGATACTATCCAACAGGCGCCAACTTTAATCTTTAATTAGCGCCTGTTTACTTGAACCCCACGCTCAAGAGGTTCTACTCAAAAGGGAAGAAAATCAAAGTTGGAGGAAATAATTAATTATTATTAAAAGTTTAATATGTTGTGGGTGTCTTAAATTGATAAAATCTATTTATAGCTCTTAAGAACAAAACTTAACAAATATATAAACTTCGGGGCGTTATAAAAGTCGTTTATTAAGTTATATAAAAAATCTGTGACATTTGTCAAGAAAAAATACAAAACGTATTTATTCATTTCTATTTTATTTGATAAAAAAACGACATAACACTCACTTGCTGCTTAGGTGGACTTGTCATCTGTCAATCTAATAGGCAAGTAGGTGATCAGCCTCCTATGCAAGACACATAGCTTCGACTTTTGGGTCTATACAAGCCCGTTTTCTTACAATATTTCATCGTTCTAGCGAATGTTAGATAATTATTATTATTTTAAGGTACATGCCACTATCAAGCCATGAAACTCAGTTCACCTGTTTAAAGGGTATCAAACAAACGTCAAGATTTTTGAGCTTCGATAAGGATTTCTCGACTCATTTGTCCGTCTTCAAACATCCGTATGCATAAAATAGAAATAGAAATAGTAATAAATATGTAACATCTACTTACACCTAAACTGGTAAGACAAGCCTACTCTATATATGAGTTATACGAGGATTTGAAAAGGATACTCCACTTTTAAACAAGTACATAGATAGTTCATTGGTCAGCCGGGAATCAAACATACGACGGATGAGAGTCGCACGCTGATACCACTAGGATAACACTGCTCATTGAGACCTATATTTAGTGTTACTTATTCAGAGAAATACTAACATAGGCATTTCACGATATATTTTGAGGCCTAAGATCAAATTCTCTTGACCCAACTAATACCAACATGATTTATTCTAACACTGCTATTAACGTCACACTCATAGGCGTATTAATAACGCAAAGGGTAATATTCAACCACAGCTTATAATGGAAACTGTGTATGGCTACAAGTTAGTATTACATATAGTAAATACAGTAGCTATATACAGTCGAATAGCCGTGGATTTTGTTTAATTTGGTAAGATTTTCGACCTCTTCAACAACAATAATCTTTGTATTTCAGTCAATTATATAAAATCATAACGATTAATATACCTAAACCTTTTTAATTCGTCAGGAGTGACACTTTTTATTGATAACTAAAAACCGATGGTTAGTTTTCGTGCTTACCACGTATATACAGAAAAAAAGCGCTAAGTCAAGTGGTATTTGGCATTTGATAGTAGTTTTTCTATATCATTGATATCTAAGTAAAATATTTTAGAAGCTCAAAGAACGAAATAGTTAATATAGTAAGATATTCACGAATAAGTATTATTTGCCCACGTTTTTAATTCTGAAATAATTCCTTTATTAAAATATTAACTGATAATTGTGGAATACAAAACGATTTTATATTCTAGAGCAGTTGCAGATGGAGATTTAAACATAAATAATCAAGTATTTCATTTCAGGTATTTTGGCATATTATAAGGAAAATAACTATCTTTGATAAAGTGAGATTACGCAGTAGTGTTAAATTTTATGAGTAAAATCTGTAAATATCACCATTATTTATAGAAAAATAATAATTTTAAATAAAAATATTTTTACGAATATACACGTGAATGTGTCATATTACTTAACTTGACGTTTCAAGAGCTCTTCAGAAATGAAATACTCGTGTAAACCTAACACAATAGATAAATAATGATTTGTGCGGAAAATATTGGTAGACGGATTATAATACTGGCCTTGTTACCCCAACAATATAAGGACCCAAAACTTATTTCATAACTAAAATTAATTCGAGATAAAATGATAGATACAAAATGAACACATAAACAGATTAATTTCACGAAAAATTGTGTCTGTGGACTGTCAGACACTTATTCCGTGCGTTTTGATATACGTTTATTTACTTGATTAATGATAGTTCTTTCGAGCTGTATTGTACTAGTAGCTTCAGCGTGCAAGTCTCGTTCTTGAGATCGTAGGTTTGATCCCGGGCTGTGTACCAATTGAGTTTTTCAAAAAACATTCGCTCGAACGGTGAGAACATCCCGAGAAAACCAGCTTGCCTTAGACCCAAAAAGTCAACGGGGTGTGTCAGGCAGAGAAGACGTATTATCACCTTGCCGATTAGATTGATCATGAAACCGATACAGAAATCTGAGGCCCAGAACTAAAAGGTTGCAGCGACACTGATTTATTTATTTTTTACTAATTTTCACGAGTCGTTATTTTCATGAAATCATTATATTTTATGACTTAGCTTTCTTAAATTGCATCACTCGATTTTACAAAAACATATTTGATGATTTATGGCTACAGTCATTATAACCACATATTATATTTACATAAATAAATATTTACACATTTGAGTTAAACAGTTAATACCCAGATTACACGTATTATTTCAATATCTATAAAACTGATGTCGTAGACATGTTAATACGTGCTACGAATACATGATATGCTGGTTTCTGAGTACTTATGCTAAATTTTAACATAGAACGCATGACATTTACATGCAATTAGTGTATCACAGTACCTGTCCTTATGTAGGTCACATCCTTAAGGAGACAGCATCCTTCAACAAATCGCGTCTTATTTTACATGAAAATGCTGAGTTCTTCCCTCAAGCATAGTTTTATAAAAGCTATGCTTATGGCTTTCCTTCCAACGCTTTGAGATGTTAATGAAAGCGAAATAGAATGTTCAAATCCAAGTGTGTTTGTATAGTCGTATCAATACCAGCAATGGACCTTCCGTTTATTATTTAAGTTGATCTATTAATCAAATATATTTTAAGTACTTTAAGGAGATAGATATATTGCTAATGGAAACTACAGATACTACGAATAATGTATTGGATTTTGCCACATATCCTCCATACCTCATGGTTTTTGCCTCGACCCTGAATTCTGAATCTGACCCTGATTCAGAAACGAGATTTATTTATTTATAGTCCCATATGTCAAAAATGTATTGGATTTTGACATTCGAAATTCAAAGTCTCTTTTATGAATATTACTCTAATACTTCAAACCTTCGAACCTTTTAATAAAATATGTAAAGTTCATAGAAAACCGCAGATATTTTTGATTCCACAAACACTGACTTTCCACTATGGAAGTAATTGGCAATTCAGTTCGCAATCGAGTCTAGGCTGTATCTAAGCTCCGATTGGGCTCTAATCGAATCCGAAATCGATAGAGGCTAAGCAATAACATAATCGAAAATTTATTCATCGGCTTTCCGATTTTAGATATTAAGTCAGATTATAATAAAAGGGTAATGATATGAAATATTTGGTAACATAATATTCTTTACGATTTAAATCCTTTAATAACTGAACGATAACGAGTATTCTTTACTTATTTTTTTACAATTTATTTACATATTTTTATACATAAAAAAACAATGTGGAAAACAAATTGGTCTCAATTTCTCTATTCACACATACGCTGTCATTCATTACAATAATATTAATAAAATAATAAATTAAATTTAAGTATTATAAATCTCTTTGGATGAGAATTGCCTGTTACACATAGCATAAAACCTATAAACCGCATTATATTTTGCTTAGTCAAAATATTCCGTACATTTCATTACTTTCCTTCGACAGAACGAAACGTTCCTCGAGAACGATTCTCATACCGTAAGTGATCATTGTTGGCAAAACATATTCTATGCAGGTAATATATTGAAAATGCCCTTTTCTACCCCTGACCACCCCTAAGTTTGCCAGTAATCCATACTGCACCCCATTTTATCCCCCCGAGAAATTTCATCTGCCTCTGTCAACAAGGGATGGCTTACCTAAATTATTATGTCAGGAAACGATTTTAATGTGACGAATTTAGCGTCGTACGTTTTATCGATTATTCATACTGTTATAATTAAGTAGTTTCTTAAAGCATAACAAACCTCACAATCAAAAATACAGGTATTTCATTTTTATTTCTACCCTCCCTTATTGGATGAACATTTTTATTTTTATTTTACTTACGTTTTATTTAGCAATTGTATTTATGGTTGTTACTGAAATATAAACGTGTATACATCTATTGAAAATAATCTTAAAATAATCAATAAATTATTTAGTAATTCTTAGCCTATAAAACATGACAGAAGAAATATAGAGAAGAACTACACATAGTTATTATTCTAGCAACATACTTTGCACTTTAGGTAGAACTCTAGGGAATTCGTCATTTATTTATAGTTTTTTTGCTCCGGACTATTTTACAATTATTAAGATGATAAAAAATCTTACCCCATATAGAATAGATACAAACATAGCTTGTATAATGATACAAAGAAAGTTGCTAAAATCTTCGTAACCCAGCGATGATCTGAAACGAAATGAGCAAAAATCTCTTCAGAAATCCGACAGCCAATCTTACTAATTAGATCTTTGAACAAGGTTCTTGTTAATGTCTTGGTAAAGGTCAAATGTTTTTAATTATTAGCTAACACAACGAACATAATAGATGGAAAAGTTTTGTAATAGACGTTGTTTTTATATTGACTACGATTCTTTACTATTACATAAATTTATCATTTTATACGGGTCGATTAGTCAATGGATCTTACAGGTTGATGCACAAGGCTAATAATCATATACATACTATCAATTAACAGGATACGGAAGTGAGTCTGTTACAATTCAACTTCCGGTAGATAAATAAAAAGCAAGGTATTGCAGTCAGGCAGAAAATGACACAAATATTTTGTAACGTAAGCCTCCGTAACGAGGCATTTTTGATTGAAAGAACCTCAATTTAGAAAACTATTTCAAACAGCTCGATCTGAACAATGCCTCTGAAAGCTCCGGCATTTCCAACCGTGAGCTTTGATAGCTTAACTTTTGGGATTAGCTGGAATCAAACAGTTAAAATACAACTTTAATTTTGAATGTAATTCCAATATTTTGAATACACATCGAATCTTAAATCTCTTCTTTTTAGGTTTTCGATCAGCAAAAGGAAAATTGTTTTCTAAGATTGACGAACTACGACGAATTGAAGATTGACGAACATGTTATGATATATATTTAATTATATAATTTTGCTACAGGTCTCTGCTAAAGATATTTTAATCATATTACAAAAAATCTGATTTTGACATGACGACTTCAAGTTTTGAAAATGTTCGTACATTCTCGTATAGCTTCGGAGTTTCTAGAACTCAGCTTTCAAACTCATTGACAAGCAAACTACCATCTCGCTTATTCACTATTATAACGAATGGAACAGGTTACAAGTTGGACAGTTAGCAATTTGGCCAATGTTAGTTGGTGGTTAGGACATATAACTTGCGCAATTGTAATTTGTAACCTCGGTTTGTATCACGCGAGGGATAAATAAGGATAGCCCAAAAGTGTGTCTCAAGTTTCAGAATGTATTATTGCTTTTACTTGCAAGTAGTTACTTGAGACCTTTTTCTATTACGAGTACTTTATTTTGACACGAAATTGCTCATATTGTATATTATCTGTCTCTGCATTTTTTGTTAAATTAAGTATGTAGCCTATATTAATTTGTACATAATTCTAATTAACGAAATATGTAATTGATGCCTAAACTATGACAGATTCAGGATATTGAACATTTTAATTACTCTTAATTCTAATTGAGTTTTCAGTACATCGTGGATTGTTTGAAGAATTATATTTATTTGAGAAGTTCCAGTTCAAGCATCATCATAAAAGATTTAAATAATAAAGTGCATAAATACAAAGTATTAATGAAATCTTACCATAATTAGGTCATAAATAAGACTAGGAAAAACTCAGGTAAAAGGCTTTTTCCGTGTCCCGGGCAGACGTTTATTGTTCTAAAGGCGGCGCTGGTACAAATTGTAACAAGTTTGTGTTAATTAAAATTGCTGTCATATTACAAAAACGCACTTAAGCACACTTTTAATGTGATACGCGATCTTATATTAAATATGTTCTTAGATTAATTTTATTTTATACGCTTTTCATAAACCTTCTGTGATTGTAATGTGGACTTAATTTGTTTGAATTTATCACAATGAAGACAAGTTTTGCGCGTTTCGAAAAAGAATTCCTTCGTGGTATCACCATTATTTTAAGACATTAAAAACTAAGCCAGTATCAGAATTCTCGGCATATCGAACGACGTCCAGTTTCACTGTGAGGGTAAGGCTTAGTTAGCCCTTAATTAGCTTGGTGTGCCTAGTAAGGCGAAACCGTGCTATTTGGCTTTGATGTTGGTTTCCTCGGCATCTTCCACCGCATTTATCGTGGGGAGTACTCTGATGAATTGTTCAGACCTACGGCTGAATTCAGACAACAGACGTAAAGGCAGAATGCAAAATTCCATATCGATGCTGTCGCTCCGCAACCCAGTGCTTTATAAGGCACTTTCTGCCACGTACCATCTCTTTGTGGATACTACAGCTGCCAGAGTTTTTCCTAATGACTATAATTTTTTTTATATTACTAAAATTTAAATACACGAAATAAATAGATAAATTAAAAACAGGAATGAAAATTTAAAAAGAAAGTGAAGCACTGTTTTGTGCTCCTAAGCCTACCTTTTTGATGTCATACTAATCCGAGGTACCACAACATGTATAGTTTTTTTTACCACGCTGATAGTACAAAGTAAAAAAACTCTTAAATCTTTTTCGGTCTGGGCCTCAAAGTTCTCTGTTTCGTGATCATTTGTTTTTTTCCAAAAAATTAAGAAAAGTATTTTTTTAAATTCCTTACAAGGTGAAACCGGGCGAACACTACTTTTATAAATATAAAAGATATTCTATTGTGGTTTAATTTATGAATTTTACAAGCTGTGCTCATTGTTTACGGGAAAAGGGAGTGAAACAAGGGGAACCACAAAGATTGTAAACACATTGCCGAAATTAATTTCGGAACGAAAACAGAAAGATTATCTAGCCGGAAGCTATTTTGGATTTACGAGGTTTTTAATACGTATGAAGTAGATTTTGTTTTAAAATATATACATATGACTTCAAAAAGGATTCTGAGTGTGCCATTTTATTCATTACACGGAATATTATACATTATATCTCTCCTCGATTCGTATCATTGGAATATAAGAATAT
The DNA here is from genome assembly GCF_905147795.1 of Pieris rapae. Lineage (NCBI taxonomy): Eukaryota > Metazoa > Arthropoda > Insecta > Lepidoptera > Pieridae > Pieris > Pieris rapae. Next base: position 4,453,173 of record NC_059515.1, on the reverse strand, counting down.
TTCAAAGTCACATTCAACTCGATTAAGAAAAACAGAGCTGTTCACGTTCCAAATGTTTTAAGCACTAAAAGTATTGTGTTTACGAATCCGTTCTTTCTATTATTTACTGACCGTAAAACGTCATTACTATTCAAAAGAAGCTCTGAGAATGAAGCAAGTTTCTTGTTCTTTTGGCTCTGATTGCTTTATAGTATTTCATTATCCAACTTTCTCGGTTTTTCCCAGAAAAAGACAATACAAAACTTGGAGAGAAAAGCAATTGATACCGGTCAACGACTTTGTTTGAACCGCTTGTTCAGAAGGGGACAGAAAATCAAGTCTTTTATGGGGAGCAGGGGCTCCCAAAGAAAATGGGCAAAGAGGCCTCTGAAAAGTGATGCTCTTTGCTACAAAGTCTCGGCCTATCGGCTGTGTGCAGATTGAAAAGAGGTTTACTCTTTATTGTTTCAGTGCTTTCAGCTTTGATGTTTTCCTAGTTTATAGTTATTTGTTTGAATTATCTTTGTATTTTTAAATAACATGTACATAGGTATTTAGTTAATTGATTTCCGCCAACTAAATAGTTACTCATAGTAACTTTAATACTAACCCTTCTATATAATAACACTTCGAATTTCGAACTGTTATTATCAATAGTTTTACTTATGGTTTATTTTTTTAATAAAGATAAATTTATATCAAAGACATATGAACTGAAATAAAAAATAATAACTTATTACTAATATCCAAATCATAGCTATAGATATCTACTCATTGATGCATTAATCCTACAGAGTTTACATCCCCCAAAACCGCGCTCGGTTTGTCTATACCTAACCATAAGCACAGACTATAGACCTACGTAGACAACATGGAATGGCGCCAAATTAAAGGGGAGTCGTGAATAGATGCTTTGTGCTTTTTGTATTATGAATGTACTTTTTTTACGCATGACAAATCGTGTACTATGAATTGCAGTTCTCTTTTGTGATACTTACTCCCGCAAGTTTGTGCGGAGAATAAGAGTGATATAGTATAGCAATTATTCTCGAAAGTTTTTCAAAACATTTCAGAAGTTCTAATCAGTAGGTACCTACGTAAAATAAAATGTTGGTTGGTCTTTTACCTCAAACAGTCTGTATTGTAAAGATTGTATTTTGTGTGTATGTAAGTACTAATGTACACACTGTATGTAAGGACAATCTTTACATAATCATTTTAAGATATAAGAAAATGAAATTAAAAGTATGCTTTTTTCCATTTATTTATATAGAGAAATATAAGACTCGTAGCAAATCACCACTGGTATTTTGACTAATTAATGTTAAAGAATAATTGATTTAACATGTGGGGATTTTTTAAATATTAGGCTCGTAAAAACTATTTTTGCTGATTTAGTCTTTTAATTACACTTTATAACTTAAATCAGATTACTTCAAAGATCATTTAATAATTTATTTAACTAAAAATTCATGATGATTATTATACTAGATGACCCAGTGAATCATATTACTTACATTTAAATCTGTAAAATGTGGTCAAACCTTAGTACAACATTATAGACTCAATCATTTGAAAGAGATCTGTTATACACCGTTTAAAACTTCCACAAATATTTCAAGATCGGTCGGTGATGCGAAATCGGTCCAGATATTATCGAGTTTCAGTCAGAAAAACGAAAATTCTTATGTATATAGATACTTCGCATTAAAATTCAAATATTCGATAATTGATATAATATTTATAATGAAGCGACAATCGTGTTGATTCTACAAAATTTAATTTAAGTATAATTTGTCTAAATAAGGACAAAAAATCTCAGTGTCAGTCTCATTATATCAAATTGAGTAAACAATTGAAGTAACAAATATAATTATTCATTAGGAGCTCAAAGATGGCTCCCACGGCTAAATAGCATATTCACTGGGAGAAATGCAGCTTAACTCTGTGTAAACTTCTAGTAGTTTACATTTTTGATGCTAGTTATACGTATATAACTTGTCTCAGCATTTAAAATTTGATTTAATTTAATTACATTATAAGTTTTGCAGAAATCGTTGCCCTATAACTTTTGGAACCTGTTTTTATTTTTGTTATGTGTATGTTTTTGAATAATAGTAATAAAGTATAAATAAAGAAATTAATTAATATGATTTATTCTTATCTTTAATTGAAATAATTTCATTTAAATACGAATTAGGTATATAAGTTGTTTATTTATCTACACACTTCTACTGTTATGATAATAAAAACAAAACCTACAGTTTTTAAAAATGTCATAAGTTTTAATATTTAAAGCTTTTTGGCTCTATTCATAAACATAATGAATATAAAGACGTTTTTGTCGCGTAGATTTAAAATCAGAGTAAGAGGGCAAAGCATTCGATACAACCTTGCAATACGATTGTAAATAAGCGGTTTATATAAGATTTAATACAAAATCCTAAAAGGTTATTTCTATATACTGACGGCTCCGCGGTACACCTGTGCGAAGTTAAATATACAATATTTTTATAATTTACATATTTAAAATCAATTATCAAAAGAGGCAACCATTAAAACCACATGAAACCCTTGCTGGCGTTCCAATTTCAAATCAGTTAGCGACGCGGAAATAACCAATCGTATACCGCAAATCAGGCGCAAACCGCATATAATGCCCTATGACACAAGTGTTTTAATTTGAGGCTTTATTTTAATAAACATTAAAAGGTTGATTTAATTTAATTTGTTTGTTTCTACCACGTTCGCTCATAATGTATAACTAAAATTGTTAAAGGACATTAATTTACATCACCTCAGATATTTAATGATTCCTTTAAATTATATAACATAATTTACAAACCCTTTTCAAATTAAAACTACAAGTCACAATACAAACTTAAGTTTGTATAAATGCGTGTGTGAAGGACGATAAGTATCACTATTCCCTCCGACCTAAAGGAAGGTGATCCTTGATCCTTGATCAGTCTAGTGGCTGTCAAGGAATTTATTGATATATTTATTTATTTATTTATTTACACTTCGTTGCTAAAGAAATACAAATAACACAAAATATATAAATTACAAGGGATGCAACGGGCGGCCTTATCGCTAACAAGCGATCTCTTCCAGGCAACCCTAGTAATAATAGAAAAAAATGATGGGTGCAAGAAGTGCAGAAGTTATATAAAAAACAAAATAAATTTATACTAAAATATAGAACCTTAATCTATTAGTAACTATAAATAAAATAAAAAAGCTGAAATAAAAGAAGTTAGAGTATCTGATGTATCCTAATTGTATCTTTATCGGTGGAAATGACGTCATCGCAGTGATTGTAGCCGTAGATAACTACTCCACTGCCACGTGCCTCACGTCTGGGTCCGGATGAGGATCGGGGGTAGGATCAGCTTAAGTTTCAGTTACCAACATTCTAAGAAGAATTTTTGATATTCCTATTGGTAATTGATATATTAAAAATGTATGTCAACAGATGTGAACATGTGAACTGGTGTCATTAACTAAGCTACGTATAGCTAGAAACTATATTGCTAAACCATGTGCTTACAGGAAGTGGCTTCATATACAATTAAATAATAAATACTTTCATGAGAAACAATAAATAAATAAATAAAACCAATTATATCAGACCAATTAATAAGTCCATATGTTTTTAGTAAAGTAAAACTTATAACTATGTTAGTAAAATTATTAAAAATATTTAAATATTTAATTAATTAGTCTACGTTGATTTGAATACTTCAGGTAAACATAACATTGTAGTCGTTCAATATTTACACATAATAACAAATCGTACATGCAACAAACCTAAAAGTAAAAGTAACTAAAGATACACGAATAAAAATCAATTATAAGAAAATGAAATGAAAAGTAATTTTGTTTTTTTTGTCTGTTTTGAGAAAATACAGTTGTTAAACCTAATAATAAATACAACACCATATTCAGAATCAAGGTCATTGAGTAGCTGAGTGTCGTGACATGACGTCATAATCTGTATAACAGATATAGTGGATGGCTAGTGGGCGTCAACTCAAACCGTTGATTGCCTGCTCTAGGGCTCGTAGCTGCAAATTAAACTGAACATGCTGAGGGTTGATACAAATACAGTAGACTTGTCTAGCAATTGTTCTTCGTATGCTATACAAGTTGCTCATACTGTTATCAATACACAAATTTTGATGAATTATTATAAATGGAAAGAATAAAATATTTTTATTTAAGTTCTATCTGTACACAAACTGTAACAAATCTTATTTGATTGTAGTCATAAATTCATAGATTGGGCTGACACAAATTAAAAAAAAACAAATTGACTTACCAGCATTCACATTTTTATATAAAAATACATAACATGCTTCTTTTCTTATATTATTTTTCTACCATTTGGCACTGCTAGTAGTTTAAGTTTATATAACATATAAATAAATAAAGGTCACTGCGTAAAAAAGGTTGTGATTGGTCATGTCACTCACACCAACGTTTATCAGACCAAATTATAATAATTAAAAAAAAAGCATAAAAAGTTTTTTTATTCAGACACAAAATACAAACATAGAATTATGAAGTTCAGGTGGTGTTAGTTTATTAAAATCCCAGTTTCCAAATGTTCCTATAATTATTTCTCTTTTCTCATAGGTGTCATGGGCAGAGCCATGCATACCCTTTGTTTAAGACCACCACATTCCTTTAACTCGATAGCAATCTATTATCTGTATCCAGGTAGCAAGTGCCCAATCTATTTCCATTTTCGACATTCAATTGATACATTTGGATCTTTCCATAGGCATCCGAAATGCTGTAGATACTAACAATAGTCCTCTAAAAATTCAATTGTTGTACAGCGAAATAAATGCGAACAGCGAAAGATGTTACAACCTTTATAGTATTTTCATGATACCATAGACTACACGAGACGTTTTCTGTACTTAATAATTTTGTTACACTAAAGATGTATTTAGTTACCTTCGTGAGAACTTGGAAAAAAGTATGAATGGATATATTTTTATTTGTGATTCTATTTGAATTTAGCGTATAATATTTAAAAATTAACAGAATCATGCTATGACGGAATTAAAGAATATTTTCTGGAATTAATGGATACGCGATGGTAACCCTAACTTTTCATGAATTGAGATCAGCGAAACACGACAGAGCTCGCTCGCAGGTGAAATGTTGATGGAATTTAAATGTTTGTCGATTGACTTTATTTACTTTTGCTGATTAAGTACGTAATTAAAGCTGCTGCATTCTGATTGTTCCATCATTAAAGTCAATCTTAGTTCGTATTTGTAACTAATATGCAAATTATATAACTTTTTGGTTATTACTAGTGCAGAATACCAGGGCAGAATACTATATCATCCGTATCACCTCAACGTCCGTGGCTCCAAAACTGAGAGTTTCTTCATGTAGTTTTTGCCCTGCTATGTGGAACCAGCTGCCTTCTAAATTATTTCCGAACCAATTTGACTTAGGGTCCTTCAAGAAAAGAGCGTACTAATTTTTAAAAGAGCGCACTTGCGAACTTTCTGGCAATGTGAGTGTTCATGGGCGGTGTGTTAGGCACAGAGGACTGGTACTTGCCTATTAGAATAACAAAGGATCACGGAACACATACAATATCCAGTGGCCCAGACCAACGTATAAAAGGTTGTAGCGTCACTTGTTTTTGTCTCAATCTTCATTATTCATTAATTAATTAAAATTAAAAAAAATGTGAAGAGAAAAAAATTACAGAGCTATGAAAGTTTACATTAAAGCATACGTACGTGAACGCAATATTAAATCGTAATCAGAGTCGTTAATAAGAAGTTATAGATCAATTAATCAAGATTAATAAACTTACTGTTAAAAACTTTGTTTGTCTGATAACATATAATCTAATAAGTAAAGATTTGAATAAGCTTACCGTTAAAAAGATACTGTCTGATAACATAGTCCTTGCGTCTTAAAACCAATCGTTATATATAACGTCTGATTTCCATAGTCGTTAGTTTTTTAAAGAATAATTAGTTACCAATACACAAAGCAAACGGAAGCCATAGATAAACTTATGTAGTAAAAATAAAACATCTGGATTCAACAGTTGTACAACAGTTAAATTCAAGTTTTCAATTCAGTGCTCTCCGTTTTCCACTTCTAAACTTTTCCTTAATGAAACACGAATGACTTTACAATTTTCACTTAATTTCAATTTGGAAGAAAAAAGTAGATTGAATTTGTATTTACAGTCAATATTATCGTAAAAGATTTAGTTTATAATACGTAAGTATTTTAACTCGAAAATGTTATTAGACGCAGATATTATTTTTGTATTATTTTAATTTGCCAATAAAGTTGCTGAAACCTTTTGTGCATATACATTTTAAATGTTGATATCAGTTAAAATAAAAAATGTATATGCTTTAAATATATATATTTATAGCTCAGCCTGACTCAAAATAGTATTAAATTTTTGACAAACGGGAGTCATAGGTCTTTTTAGATCTCATATCTCAATCTCTCTAGAGTGACCGCGATATTGCAGACTTTACTTGGACGGAAAAGAGAGCACATATGATTGAAAGGATTATAGGAGACTTGTTTTTAGTAAAACCAGCAGTGATTTGAGCAGTGGCCTACTGCCTTCACCGATCCTATACCGATAATCTGGAAAATACGAGTAAAATGTTGCATTATACCTATTTATATTCCTAATGAAACAGCCGGCAACGCATTCGCGAGCCCTCTGGCATTGAGAGTGTCCATGGGTATCACTTAACATCAATTGAGCCTCCTGCCCATTTGCCCCTGTTCTATAAAAAAATACAAGTTTCTGATCGCTACAGCCTTATTCTATTAGAGAAATCCTTTGAAGACTAATAAACCAATGTTCTAAATTCAATTACTAGTATCGATTGATTACAATGGTCTAATTACTTAGACTCACGTTAAGCCGGTCGCACACATGATGGGGCGAATACACTTTTACAAACTAAATATACAACTCTATATACTACGCATTGAGCGAAGTAGAAAAGAACCGACGAAAATTGCTAGATATGCCATCAAGAGAGACATTACATTTGAGAGATTATTGTCATCAGTTCATTAATTTTTGTAAGTACATAACGTAAGAATTGTATCATTTACTATTTATGTATTGTAATACAATAAAAATAAAATATGTTTATTACGGAACATAAGATAGACAGGTATCACTTATTCAACGTCATTAAATTTGAACCTATAGGCATACCTACTCATCGGCAATGAAGACAGAGGGTGTAGGCCGAGAGAAAAAGCCGGAGTAAAAAACTCTCGGTACTCCTTGCCTCTAATATATTCTTAGTGTGGGAAACTTAGGCGAATGACAGTATTATATATTATATAAAATTATTATATCGGTATTTTTTTTACTGTAAAACGCTACGGCACTGGCTGATATGCTGATGCCGGCATTTATAACCAGTAGAGTGCGTGACCAGCTTTCTAGTACATTCACCGATCACCTAGTTATAGGGCTTCCAAAACCACAACATTATATAGACTTAGAATTAATATATCAGGTTGTATATGTATATAGACCCTCTGTCTTCTTTGCCGTGGAGTAGGGATGCCTACAGGTTCAAATTGAATGACGTGGAATAAGTTTTACCTGTCTATCTTATGTTCTGAATCATTGATGGTTTTCTCTGTAGGCAGCAAAAAGATTTTGACAACCGATCTGTATAATTTAATATTATTTTATAAAAAAACCTTGAGATTATTATTTTTTACTAGTACTAATTGAAATCCAGGATCTAAAATTTATGTCCTAATAAAGCTTTCGTGATCTTCGATTGTTTCTAAATTCTAATCGTTAAATTTGTTTTAGCTGTGGTAAAACTTTATGTCAAACAGCCATAATATATTTTAAATATATGAAATAAAATTGAAATATTCATTTACGAATGTTAATCACCGAAGCAAATTACAACAGTAGTTTATTTGAATGTCACAAACGCTTTGATATGGTTTGCCCCAGTTCAAAATGCTGTGTAAAATATTTCTTTTGCAACACGGACTGAATAAATATGAGTTTTTGCTGTTCTTCTCACTTAAGTGACATTCAAAAACTATTATTTATTTTATTTTAAAAACTGTTATTATCATTATTGTTATATCATTTAAGAATAGGTATTGCTTTCACGAGTCGGAGAATAGTCTGATGCTACGACCAGGCAATTTTACAATAGTCTTGGCTTCTATTGTTAACAGCAAAAGCAAGAAATAGCAAAAGATTGAAAGCTTATTAAATTTTTAAAAAAGCTAAAGGATTTTCAATATTTTTATATCTTAATATTAACAAAAACACATTAAACTTTTATTTTAGAAGCACCATATTATTCTCAAAGTAAGTCATGACGAACGTAATCAATTTATAAACTAATGTTCTGTCTCTGTTCTTAATGTCTGTAAACGTGGCGACCTCTTTAAAAAAAGAGTTTCAACATGATATACATAGTATATTAGAACAATTAAAACGCCAACCAATACCAAAGCACTGTATCCGAGGAAGGGTTTAACGAAATCCCTTTGCAGCGCAGATAAAATATCATTCGGGCCCTTTCGTTATGAAAAACTCGCATATTACTTGTGCTTTATCCTTTGTTATTTCTGTTAGGGGTTTTCGCTTTACGAATGTCTAAATCTGTTTCATTTAAAAAAAGTAATTCTAAACGACCTGTCGAATGATACAGATATTGAAAATGTTAAACAATATTATCACGTTCTACACCTAAGGCGTATAATTGCATGTTATATAACTTTAGTAAGAATTAATTTTAAAACAATTTAAGCCTAACAGTGCCTGACATAAGCCAAAGATGTTATCATCAGTCTGGTCTTAAAAAATACTACTATTAAATTCAGTATATTATATTCGTTTATACGACTAAATTTTCCTGTAAATTATACACTGTAATTTTTGCAACACTATACATTGTAGAAAGGCTACGGCGTAGCCGGCAGTGTAGCGCTCTACGTGTCATACTAATCGCGGCGTAGATGATGAGAATAATAAACAAAAAGTAACGGAGTTACACTTGTAGTTTATACATATATGTTTATATCCAATATTTAAAAATTCGATTTTAATTGAAGTTAATAGTGTAAAAGTAGCTATTTGCGTCAAAGCGCCAATATTGGAAAAACGTCTCGATACAGATGCAATATCTTGTTTTTAAAGTACATTTTTATAACTTATTATAAAAGCAGCTTTGCCCTAGTGGCTTAAGCATTCCACTCAAATCGCTGAAAAGGTTCAATATACGGCTGTCCGCTATTGGATTGTCTAGGTGCTTATTTGACACGCGCTCTTACGATGCCGGTCATCGTGAGGAAACAGGCCTTCAACGCCGTGCCATTCAGAGAAGGCTTACTTCTCTATTAAAAAACAAATGATCAAATAACAGATATAAATCTGCAACCCACTGCTAAAGGCTTGTAGCGCCCCTGGATTATTTTCATAAAGATCGCAACGTTTGAGTATGCAAATTAAGAAAAGATGTTTCATAAAAGAGTATGGATTTTCTCATGATACAAGAGCGGTTAATTTCTAATATATCTAATATTTGTTCCTAGATGCGGCGCACCATGTGTTAGCAATCGATCTTCTGTATGAAGGGGATAATTTTGTTCTGGGAAAGTTTTATTGCATCTTCGTACCATCATATTTCAAATATATTTGTGAAGGTTCTTGAGGCAAGTAATTAATCTGTTCTCAAACTAGCTGTGTGGTAAACGACTTAATAAAACATTAATATTGGTTATTACAAGAATATTTTAAGATAGGTAATTCTCACTATTACGTTATGTTTTTTTCGATTTCTATTATTAATCCTTTTACATTTCATTTGTTTTTAATAGGCACATATAAGAAAGTCCATAACATGATCTATATGCTAGCAAACTTAAAGCGTAACATATATTTTATTGTATGAGGGATGATTAATATTAAACAAATTAATTAAAAAAATCAATATAATTCAACATTGCAATAATAATGATATAACTTCAGAATGATTCTTTCGAAGTTTCCGTGATCACCACTGTGTGCCTTCACATCTATTATCGAATTATCTAGGCATTCATAATCTAAAATATTAGTTACTTAAATAATATAATTATTATATATTCCATACATGAATGTTAAATATCTATTAATTTCTTTAATCTCGCCTGTAAGCACTACGAAACGTCTCTAATCTCTTTCTAGCTTTAATTCCACTGTAATCTAATCTTTTTAACAATTATAGTCTTATTGTAGTAATGTAAGTAATTTAAAATTCAGTCAACTCTGTCTTTAAATAATTGTTTTATAAAACTTTGCATATTCCATTGCCAGTTCTTGTCTTCCGTTCTACGTCCCTTGATTTGAGAATCAGTGCAGTGATTATTTTATTACATTATATTAAATTTATTGTACTTTGATACTTTATAATTTTGTACTTTTTTCAACAAACTTCTAAGGCAGAAAAAATAATGAAATATCGAAAGAATGAGAAAATATTTTAATAGATGCATAGATGTCACTTTACTTCGCAATTTAGGTAAACCTTTTGTCATATACTCTTGAAATATGCTTATGAACACTTGTATTCAAATGTCGCCAGCTCATTTATTTGCATAAGGAGTGACAAAGACAGAATCCTTTTTAGGGGTGTCGGTACTTCAAAGGGATTTTATGCAATTACTCTTAAATATAATTTGAATGGAGAGATAAAATGATGGTATTATAATTTCATCGTGCTAAGTGTGAAATTGTGTTATTTAATCTCGCCTTTTGTTGCTTTGCTCCGTAGCTGCTTTTACATAACTTTCGTTTTAAAGTTCAATAGTTAACTCATCTCAATGAAACAATCTAACAGTAATTAGTAACAATTGGGTACGATTGGTCTCATGTATTGAAACGGGATTTTGGTTTAAGAAACAACATTTGGTGCAAGTCTGATCTCCGACCTGCTTATACATCTGCCAAATTCAAAGTTTTTGACGTATTTAAAAAAGGTCTACTGATAACTAATGAAATTCCAGGTTGAAATAGTCTAGAATCCAGTTAGAACCTAGAATGAACTGAAACCTCAATAGCTCGTATCTGTACGTTATAAAGTGCTCTCGACGTCGAGATTACCAGTCGAGTTGCATGACGATTTTAGCTGAATGCCTTAATGGACTTTGACGGAAATTACTTTGTTTTATGATACGCGGAAACCATCGTGCCACAGTAGGTTTAAAAACCTTGCAGCAATTTAAAGTTCGATACAATGATTTGTTCGTATTTCAAAACTCGTGGTAGATCTATACGAATAATATAGTTGGTATAAGACATAAATAAATTTTATTTTTCTTTATTACTCAAGATGTCATATGGAACATGGTATAATGGTTGCAGCTACTTACAAACGTTGTGTAAAAGAAAAAACTTGGCCATTAAAAAGAGGGCGGAGAGTTTATTGCCAGTTCTTCTCTTCCGTTCTACGCCCTTGATTTGAGAACTGGCAGTAGTCCGAGATCCCACTGCAGGATTGGTGCGTTCATCGAGTTTTTGTTTAAAACCAAATTTTTTATGTTTATTTATAATTAGGAGAATATATATTTACTAGGTTGCCTATAAAATTTGGCCGCCAATATTTTTAATTAAATTATTTTGAATTGATTTTTGGTAAAAGATTACGTTCATTTAATTTTTAAATAAAATAACGTCTACATGACGGTAATTAATATGAAGATTCTAAAAAATCATGGTTGCCGTTGCGCACATGGCCGCACCTCTTTGCAGCCAAGTGTAAACAGGTATGATTTCGATATATTTATACGTTTATAACGGATATCTATTAATTATATGTCAAATTGAAGCTAATTTTTTTCTTTTAATTTTCATATAAGGGTGCCTAATTATATCTGGCCGCAAATGAGGGTTGCTGGCGGTTAAAGATCATAAATATTTGAGGTAGAGTGAAAGAGAGTTAGCGCGTACGTCATTTGTCAGACAAGGACAGCGGTTGCCGACTGTGCGACGCTTTTAAGCCATTATATGAAAATTAATAGAAAAAAATTAGCTTCAATTTGACATATAATTAATAGATATCCGTTATAAACGTATAAATATATCGAAATCATACCTGTTTACACTTGGCTGCAAAGAGGTGCGGCCATGTGCGAAACGGAAACCATGATTTTTTAGAATCTTCATATTAATTACCGTGATGTAGACGTTATTTTATATAAAAATTAAATGAACGTAATCTTTTACCAAAAATCAATTCAAAATAATTTAATTAAAAATATTGGCGGCCAAATTTTGATAGGCAACCTAGTCAAATCGCGAGGTCGCGCTGGAGCGTTTTTAAAAAAGAATAAAATTTATTTCAATTAATATTTTATTGTACCGGTTACAATGGCAATTCGCTTAAGACTAACTTAATATCTATTATTCGAGAATGGGAGCTAGACAGTCCGTCAGCACTTTTGTAGGAATGCGCATGAGAATACGCGTGGGTGTTTCTCGTTAGAGATTATGAAATATGTCTTGTGACTGTGTAACTCCTCTCTCCTTAGAATCGAGATTATCCTCAGGATTTGGATGATCTCGAAGGTTCCGCTTAGGCTGAAACATAATTTTCTTAATTCTATTTTTAAATGCAAGTAAAATGACACATGTCATGAGTAAAAAGCTTATTACTATATTAATTAACCCAAAGGTCCATTGATTAAATTCACTGTCACTAACACTTGTAGGAACACTATTTTTCACCAAGAGATTTAACAGTTGAACGTCTGCAAGGTCAATTCCATCTAGATTCAGACGCTTGTTTTGTGGCTTAATTTCACTGGAGATTAATGGTAAGTTTACGATTGGAAATCGGGTAAACGTGATGTCGTTTCCCTTGTGTTCGTTTCTTTTCAAGTTGAAGTCTTTAATCTTTACCCAGCAATCATCATCTAGGGTTAACAGGTAGGTGCCCATTAATGGTTCATATGAAACGTCGTTACCACACATTTTGGACATAACGGTTTCTGTTCTAGAGAATATTATCCAATGGTTATGTTGTACTAAATAAATCTTAACATCTTCGATTTGAACGGGTACAGGAAGACATGAAGACGTGTTGGGGGAAAATTTCATCAGTGTAGAGATACATTCGTCCTTCAATACCGGTGTAGTTTCAGCTTCAGGACATAAAAATCGGTTTTCATCTATTTCTTGACATGGTTGTGAGAGCGGCTCGACTTTCAACCCTTTCACTAGGACATAGGGATACTTAGGAAGGATAATGTTAGATATATTATTACTATTACTATGCACAGGTAAAGGCATTAATTTATAATAATTATAAAGTTCATTTTTAATCAAAGGTATGTGCATAATAAATTTTATCTGACTTTGTTTGATATACGCTTCCATTTCAATATTCAGTTCAATTTTTACAATATTTTCAATATTCACTGGAAATACTAAATTATACATAGATTCTATTTCTTTTAAAATGGATAGAAGTTCCTTAGTATCAATGATAGATTGATGTAATATCTTAATCCTAGCAAAAGCGAGAGCTGTTTCAATTTCATTTAACCTTGAGTAAATAGTTTGAAAGTTATGTGTAAAAATATTATAAAAATGAATAATTTCATTGCTCATTTGTAACATTTTAGATTTATTTAACCTGAGGTCTATTTCCTCTAAATTTTCTTTAATTTGAATGAAATTATTCCGTGTTACATTAACAATTTTCGTGACAGTACTCATCATTTCGGCAACTATGGTTATTTTATTACTAATAGCGTCCTGTCTAGTTTTTAATTTATTAATTAAATCTTCATATCTGATGGCGTCTTCATTGTCAAGATTACCAGTTATTGCTTTAATGAATGTACCAATAGGGTTCAATAAACCACGTTTAGATTTTGAAGTCGGAACTAATTGTTTATATTTTTCCACTGTTATATTCATTATGAAAATCGTTTGTGACTGTACTTCTTGGAAATGTAAATTGAATAAACTAGTATCGAAACAACTTTGGACTTGCGTTTTAAGTGTTAAGAAGTTATTTATATTTAGTTCTAAATCGTCGTCAATAGCTTTAAAATCTAAAATCTTAATTACAGTCCATCTGTCGTAAGCTACCACTGCTTGACCTTCTTTGACGGGTAGGAGACCTGGGTTTCTATTAATCTTTTGCAGTTGAAGGGCCTGGCTTTGGATCAGATGTACCAGCAGAAGTAACAACCTGTGAAGGGCGTTTTAAATCTTTAGTGTGTACCTTAGTTTTTCGTTTATGGGTTACCACTGGAACTACGTTTCTATGAATCGGACCCGCTACTCGGGCTTCTTGATAACGAGCCTTATCCTTACTACGTCGCGTGTTAACTCCTTTTATAAACACGGTATCGCCTATATCTATTTCTAATTCTTTTTCACCGCCTTGTTTCTCAATTAAATGCTGTTTTTGCTGTATGATTTTATCAGTTAAATATTGATATAAGAATTTAGTTTTACGAGCGTGTTCCTTAACTAGTTGTTGTGTATACATTTTATTAAAATCTACAGAAAATATATGATTAGACTCGGTATGACCAAATACGACTTCAAAAGGTGTTAAGCCTGTAGTAGAATGGATTGAATGATTATAAGACATAACCGCATAAGTCATTACATCCGCCGCATCAGTTATCTTCCGTTCGTACTTAGCTATTCTATATATTTCAATGATAGTGGAATGAAATCTTTCGACTATCCCCATCGAGTTGGGATTGTGTGGAGTACTAATGTGAAGATTGATTTTGTAAAATGACAGAAGATCTCTCAATAATGCATTATTAAACTCGGCTCCGGGATCACAACTAATTCGTCCAGGTACGCCGTATAAAGAAAAGTATTTTATTAGAGCTCTAACTACTTCGGGAGTTGAACGTGAACTTATTAAGAATGCTTGTCCTAGTTTACTAAAAGCATCAACTATAGTGAGGTAATATTGTCCTTCTATTGAAAATGTATCTATGAATAACTCCTGAAATGGTCTATCTTGTGTCTGTGTCAATTGTAATTCGGGTTTTAGAGGTCTTCTATCGTATTTCATCTTTTTACAAGTTTCACAAGCGTTAATTACACTCGCAACGGTCTGTTCCATGTTGTTCCAGAAATAAGTTCTTTACACTTTTCAAATGCTTCTATGTATTCAGGCTTTGTTATATCTATTTTATTTTTCTTTTTCAAACAAGATGTTAACGGCTGAGTTATTTTAGAAAAGTCTCTGATGAACTTTCGATAGTAACCTATGAGACCTAAGAAACTTTTTATTTCAGTTGTTGTACGTGGAATCGGGAATTCTAATACTGCTTTTATTTTATCATTATTTGGCATAAGGCCTTCTTTAGATATGGTGTGTCCTAAATATAAAACCTCTTTTCTAAGAAATTCACTTTTGTCTAATGTAACCTTTAAATTAGTTTCGCGTAAACGTTCAAAAATTCTTTTAAGTTTCTCTCTATGTTCTTGTAAACTAGCGGAGTATACAATAATGTCATCTAAGTATACCATGCAGTGTAATCCTTGTAAACCGCGTAAAACGTTATCCATTGCTCTTTGAAACGTTGCTGGTGCTGTTTTTAAGCCAAACGGCATTCTTTTGAATTCATAATGACCTGATTGTGTAGTAAACGCTGTTTTGTGCTGATCTTCCTTCTCAACTTCGATTTGATGATAGCCACTTGCTAAATCAAGTGTCGTAAAGTACTGTGATTTACCTAATTTGTCAAAAAGTTCCGATATGTTAGGCAAAGGATATTTGTCGTCGATTGTAATTTCGTTCAAACGTCTATAATCGATAACCATTCTATATTTTGGTTCGCCGGAGGCATCTAGTTTTTTTGGTACCAAATGAACCGGAGCACTATAAGGAGAAAACGAATTTTGTATGACATTATCTTCCAAGAGTTTATTTACCTGTTTTTCTATCTCTTGGTTTTGAGAAGTAGGGTGTCTATAAGGTCTTATATAAATAGGATCTTCGTTAACTGTTCTAATTTTGTGTTTTACCTGGTTTGTGAATGATAAAGGAATTTTTTCTGAATAAAATATATCACGGAACTCATAACATAGTTTAGAGATTATATCACGTTCCTCACTATTCATATGATCTAAACGAAGCTTGGACAAATTTTCTTTTAAAATATTGTCATTTGTTAAAGTTTCATTAATAAAATAATTTTTACAAATTTCATTTCTTTTAAAAACTGAGACTTGAATAGGTTCTTTAAATGTTATTTTAAATGGTTTCTCGGTTACATTTTGTATTACGGTGGTAGCAAAGAAGTTATCACATGTAACGATAGCATTTGGCATACGAACTCCATTACCGAAATCTACTTGATCTACTATGGCATCTCCATTCTGCAGGTTAGTAGGGATTTTAATTTTTGATTCTGTTCTGGATTCAATTACAACTTCGTACGGAGGACTATATAATATAGGTATGGCAGAACCAGTTGTATATAGTATTTGATTTTTCATGTCAATGCTAGCTTCTAATTCTTTCAATAAATCTGAGCCAATTAAACCATCATATCTAGCATCTACATCGTATACATAAAATTTATGCATTAAAGGACTATTGAAAATATACGGTAAAGGGATATATACTACTTCATTATGTGTACTTTGAGCATGAGTACTAACGACTGTAAATGGTTCATAGCTTTTATATTCGTTAAAAAATTCGTTTACTTTAGAAGGGCTAATGAACGAGCGACTACTACCAGTATCAATTAGGAATTTGAAATTTAACTCTGTAATTAATATGTGTGGTAGCTTTAGAATGCTATCACAATAATTTAAATTTATTACTTCGGATTGTCCGGATTTGAGGCTTTTTCTTGAAAATTTACTTGTTCTGATTGTACTTCTTCATTATTTATCGAACAGTCTTGATTTTCTACCGAATTAAAATTTTGATACACGTCTGTTTCGTCTGGTTCATAATAATTATCATAATGGTTAGAATCGTAGCAATAGTATGGCTCATAATCATTTTCTGAGTCAATCATATTTTGCCTTATTGGCGCGGTCCGCATTGACACGTCTGTATTACCCGGTTGTGGGTTCGGTTTTTGGTATGGTATACCGAACCTAGGACCCTGCGGTGGCTGGTACCCAAATTTATAATTCTGTTGGGGTAAACCGAATCTACTGTTATGTTGCGGGGGAATCCCGAATTTAAAATTGTTGTTCTGTGGTATTCCGAATTTAAAATTGGTGTTCTGTGGTATTCCGAATTTAAAATTGGTGTTCTGTGGTATTCCAAATTTGAAATTGTTTTGAGGTGGTATTCCAGATTTAAAATTATTTTGCATGGGCATTCCCGACTTAATGTTATTTTGTGAAGGCATACCGAATTTTATATTATTTTGAGGGGGCATTCCGTATCTAAAATTGTTTTGTACAGGCACATTCGATGTTAAATTATTTTGTTGAGAGATTAAAGGTTTCAAATTATTTTGTTGAGGGGGTGAATTATTCTTCCAAGATTTATTTTTAATTGAATATTGGTATTGGAAGTTAACCTCTTCGGTAACGACGCTTAAAGCACTTTCTAAATTAGTGCAGCCCTTTAGGCGAACTATACGTAAGAGGTCTTCCGTTAAATTATAAAGAAATACGTTAAGAGCCGTATTATTATAAATTATTAATTTAGCTGCTTTTAATCCCTCATCTGTTACTCTGTTAACCTTTGAGATTAAAGAACTTTTTACGCTTTGAATTCTCTGACAAAACTCTATATAGGACTCTCCTGACTTAATTTTTAACGATTCCAATTCTATAGCAATGCATTCCTCGGAACGCGGGTCGCCGAAATGCTGGGTCAATATGTCTTTGAAATGATCCCATGATGTGATGTTCTGATTTTCACTTAATAGAGTTGCCGCTTTGCCCACTAAGCGACTAGTTATTGCATGAAATAAGTATAAATTTTGGGCAGCATTACCTTCGACTCTAAATTCTTTAATTACATATTCACTTTTTGCAATAAATAAATTTAATAAGTTTTCAGTCCCATCATATTTAGGAATCAAGGACAAAACCTCCCTTGGTACTAACTTAAATGTTTCCATTGACATTTTTAATATTTAATTTTATTTTATGTTTATATAAGTATACAATTATACAATAAAATATCAGTGATACTTCTTTAAATTATTTATATAATTCTGAATTTTCGATAAATCCGTTCTTATTAATTATATAAATTTTATTTATCTATATTTAATCTATATTATACTGCCTATTCTTGTGCAATATAATTTTAAAACTATGGTACTTAATCTAATTACACTCTGAATTCAATTTTATTCGTATATTGGTTACGCACAAAATCAGATAATGTAATAATATATATATGTGGAATAAAATGAAATTTTTAGCGGGAAGTGAAAAGGTTTACTCACCGCCAGCCCAATTTCATTCTTCCTGAGTCACGAATCACGCACTGCACCGACACTTTTAATGCTCTTCTATTGACTTATTTATTTGTTCGCGGATTTTCACTCTGCTATTAGACAGTCCACGGTATTTTAAGAACTATGAAAATCTATTTAGGTATTTTCACTTAATTCGATACTCGCGGGGTGTGAAAATCCTACCGGCTGCGCCAGTCAAATCGCGAGGTCGCGCTGGAGCGTTTTTAAAAAAGAATAAAATTTATTTCAATTAATATTTTATTGTACCGGTTACAATGGCAATTCGCTTAAGACTAACTTAATATCTATTATTCGAGAATGGGAGCTAGACAGTCCGTCAGCACTTTTGTAGGAATGCGCATGAGAATACGCGTGGGTGTTTCTCGTTAGAGATTATGAAATATGTCTTGTGACTGTGTAACTACCTAGTAAATATATATTCTCCTAATTATAAATAAACATAAAAAAATTGGTTTTAAACAAAAACTCGATGAACGCACCAATCCTGCAGTGGGATCTCGGACAGTAAATGTAAAATTAGAAGCATTTAATGTATATTTCTTTTTTTGACGTACATATACACACACACACAATGACAATTATTTAGATGCATTATTATTGTAAAATATCATGTATTAAGTTTTTGTGACAAATAAATAAATATTATTATTATGTTAACTACATGAAAAAATGATTTTTGAATTTGAATTTTTAAGTTTGTAGTTCAAGATGGCTCCGTATCTTAGTGGTTAATGTGCCTATTAAATATTTGTGTCTACTTACCTGAAATACACGCGTCCCATCCCTTACAATTATCTTTAAGGAAATGTCGAATTAAAATGATATAATACAGAACTTTCAATTTACAATTCTATGCTTTATTAATAAAAGCGTCAAATATTTATCAAACAAGACACGCAGAGTACGTGATCTGTATCAGCAGAGTTAATATATCTCCATAATAAGAATTCATATGAGACATGTCAACTGACAACAATATTTGAACAAGTTCCCGACCAACTAGAGTTATACGTGAGTTGACTAGGGCTTATGTGCAGATGCGTATTATACGATTTTGTGAGGCCCTGGCATCTTTATTAAGAAACTTAACTTATTTATTAATTTATTTATTTATTGTATAAATAATCTTAAATAGAAGAAGTTGGTGTGGTGGAAACACAAACTGGACACAGTTTTTCTGTCCACCAGGACGTCGAAAATATTTAGTTAATTAAGTTATATACATACTAAGGCCAGTGACATAATATACAACAAAACACCTGTATACTTAACTTACAATATTAATATTCAGATCGATAGCGTTCTTTGTAGGCTGATTAACTGAAGCATTCGTTATAAAACGTAGAATAATTCAAATTAAGAATACATTTATTTACTAAATACACAGAGTAAATACAAGACAAGGTTGGGAAGGTGGAAATTATTTACCATTTCCAAAACAGGCGCAATTTAGGGCAGCTTTATGAGATGTATACAGGAAAACCGAATGTATAAAGGAAAAGAGTACGTGATTGATTGGTTTTCGTGGCCTTTGAAACAAATGAAATTAATCAAACAGACAAAATTCAGTAAAGAAAATCTGAGTTCCAATCTTGATCAGATACAGCCTAGACTTGGAGTATTAAATTCGTCTCTGTTAATATAAGCAAGGTAAGTGAGGAAACAAAATTCAAGCGAGAGATTACACTTGTAAAATCTCAATTTCGGAGTTGTAGGCGTATTAAGGAAAATTGTGCGAATATAATTTCGCTGAAAAATATTCGTATATGTTGAATGGAGTTTTGTTTTTTTTGTTGATTACCGTAAACCGTTTATGAACGGTAATAAAATAGCTGCATAATTTGAAAATGTGACTAATAGAATAATGTTACCAGTGTTAAAAATATATCTTGTGTTGCTATCAAAATAGTCATATCTGGATAACATTTATCTCCACAAAAACTATTAATTAATCTTAGAATAATATCTTATTTTTATGCACAAATGGCGTTAGAACCTTGTAGGACGAAGAAGAAAAACAACATAAAATAAAAATAATATGTTTCATATGAAAGTATTAGGTTGCGTCCACATTTGGAAAATATCCGCGAATGTGCAGGTTACGTTTGCGCGCTGCGCGCGTGCATTTGCGCTAAAGAGGCGCACCAAACCATTGCCGTGCATGCACGCGCGTAGCTCGCAAACGGCTTTCGACTCGGCTACATTGAGTGTGCGACCAACCAGGCTCCAGAAGATAAACCACTCCTTATATGGAAATTGTATTCGTTTTTACAACAAACTCCCAAGCGAAATTAGAGAACTGTCACTAAATAAATTCAAAGCCCTTGATAAAAGTAAATTAATTAATAAAGCCTTTTATAAATGTGACGAATACCTAAATGATCCTAATCCTTGGGATTGATTTGCTCCAGTTCAAACAATTTGTATTAAAAACTTGGCGATTGAAAAGAGTGGCGGAAAGTTTCTTGCCAGTTCTTCTTACCCGCTCTACGCCCTTGACTTGCGAACTAGTGGTAAATGTAAATTTACGATTAATTTAATTTGTTTTCTTGACGTTCATAAGTGTACATGTTTACCTAAATGAATAAAGATATTATGACTATGACTATGACTACACACCCTTTTTATATTACAAAAAATCGAAATAATAAAAAAAAATCCAAATTGATCGGGACCTGCAACGGATTGAACATTTTTGATAATTCCAGATGATTTAAACGTTATCCTTTATGTAATAACGACATATTAAGTTAATAGCAAAGCTGTAAATCAACTAAGCCCTAACAACGTTGCTGTCAGCCGCAGTGCGCCCTTTGACAACGCCTTTGAGATAAGATCTGAATGCACACCCATGGTAACAGGGGTTTTTAAAGGGCCAACTTGGGACGTGAACAATTAACGAACAAGGAAGATTGTGATTATGAGATATATATAGGTTCGGCTTATGATTCGAAGATATTATTACCTTGTAATTTTAAAATAATAAGCATTGTTGTAGTTTATTATGAAAAGTTTTTTTTAACTACAAGTTTTTAAACAGTTGAAACCTGCTACTGTCGTTCGCAAGTATTTGTTGTAAAGATTGGGACAATTAAAGGCGAGTGCTTAGTTACAAGGAATGCCTATTATACATTGCAGTATTACAGTAGCCTTCTGAATTAGCAAAAATATATAGATTATTTAGTGTGTATAGTATGGGTCCACTGAAAATCATTTTGCTGACAACTTAAAATGTGTATGGCCCATTTTTGTTTAAGTTGTTTGTGTTTTTGTATTTATTTTTGTGTAAGCAAAACATTAAACAATTTGATAGTTATGTTTCCTTAAAACTGGTATTAACTCACATAAATAGTATTTTTGTTAAATATTTTAGTAGCCATCTACAACCGCAAACAAAGGCTCGATAATAATCATTCAGTTTTAGTGGGTTTTTGGATTAAGATGAATAGAATGCAATATATCACAGTTTAAGCTTGCATGCGACACTAGGCTGTTTCGTATAATTTAAAACAAGTAATACTTGGCACTGAATGTTTTCAGAATATAATTTTAAGATTAGAGCGCTGCCAAGACTCTTGGCGCTTCATCGGGAGCCAAATTTCCTACCACTTATTATAACGACCAATAAAACTTATCGAAATCTACTTGAACCTTCAAATTTGGAAGTTTCGAAATGAAGCGAGTATTTTCCTCTTACAAAAAAATAAAAAATAAAGAACGATCGAATGATTTCGACCGGTTTCTAGATGTTTATGACTCAAAACGCTTCGCCAGTGACGACATTGAAAATCAGTACGAGACCATCAACGCCAAGTGTCAATTGTTATCTGTCAAATATTTGGGAGCTGCGCCTAAGTTAATAAGTCCAACAAGTTGTTGAGTATCGCGCACGTTTCGAGACGTAAATACTAACCCTGTTATTCACAAAAATCAGTGTAATGGCAGCCTTTTAACAGAAGTACTCTGTCGTCTCTTACTGTCAAATCGTATTCACGATGTGATGAAAAGAGATGTTGCCCGTGGAATTTATTTAGTATTTATTGTCTACAATTTGTGGGGTTTACCATTGATATTCAAAATAGAACTTACAGAATGTAAGAGATCATTTTGCCCACATTTGGGTAGTAATAGGTGCTTAGTTGTTAGAACATTAAGTCGTTCTTAAGAAAATTTTCAATTCAATATTGCGCTATTTGTATAACCTACAGTTTAATTACGAATGCAAATAGTGGTTATTATTTCTTTCTTTTATATATTTTTCTTAGGATATAATAATGAAACAAACATCGTTTTATATAATTTATCAGGTTATATTGGTAGTCAATTATAAAGGAAATAGCGTATATAGGATGACATCTGAAATAAATATAAAGGTGGGTTAGTGGATAAGCATAAGGGCAGTTTTGTATCAGCCTTTCGAAAAAGGCTTTAAGATAATTGTAATTTCAATATTATAAACTAAATTTTTATAAATAATATTTTTTATAGAAAATTATAAAAAAAAATTTCAAAAGAATCCACAAATGCTCAGAAATAATGCCACTTCGCATTTCTTTTTTTTTCTTTTCTTATATTCTATTACATGAAATATATTTATTTTTACTTTTCAATTAAAAATAAATATATTTTATGTCTAGTCATAAATATGAATGAAATTTAACATGTCAAATACTTGACGTATGTCCGTCAAAAGACTGGTAACGCCATCTTGTCGAGAGAAGTATTTTGGCGGAGTCTTGAAATTGTGAATATTTAATTTGAATGTACAAAGCCAATACTTCGAGAATTACAAATAACAATTTGTGTAGGTCCTATAAGTATCTGAAATTGATTTTTTCCCTCAAATAATCCTTTCAAAAAGCCCATTATGAAATAAATCCTGGTGGAATAGTCCTAAGTTTTTTAACTAAAACTAAGATTTTTTATAGGTACATATATTTTACGCAGACGCATTTATAAAAAAATATATTTTACCTTCTGATGGCACGGTAACGGAGATTGAGTCATTTAACGTCACATTTATTATAAATTTTTTCGTGAATACATCCTGAAAATAATTAAATTAAAATGTAACAAAGGTGAATGTTTGTGCATTTAATTTAAGGCTTAACTAATTTTGATTCGTTTTGATAGGTCTCAGTAGAACCCTAATCAAAAATTATAATAGTAAAATTCTTGCCTGAAGTTTATTACTGCCCGTGGGACGCGGGAAAAATATTTATGCGTGTTTTATAAGTATATTTTTTTCAAAGCAACCGTTAATAATATAACATTTGTTAAACTCGATTGTAAAATTATGCCATAAGCAGTTGCTACAAATTAAGCAATATTTCCACGGGAGTCAAATTCAAGATGTGCCACTGAGCTAGAGGGTACAAATAAAGCAAAAACAGCTAAGCTATAAAAATATTACCATAACTGTATATTCTTCCGTCGAATTAAGTCCATACAACCCCGGTATGAAAGAGACAGAAGACGATTTATCCTCCAAATTGACTAGTGCGAAAGAGACGGAATGATACCGATTACCCTTTCGCGGTAAATGAGGCTTCATCCAGAGTGTTATTGAATTATTTAACTGAAAGTACGAAATAATATGTTATGCTAAACCAAAATGTGTCTTATGTATTAAAAAATTATCAGTCTAATTATACATATATAGCTTTATTGAGATTTTTTTTCCCACTTGTATCATTATATACTACATTATAATATAGGACTATATATTGAAGATCTTAACTAGGTATCGATAAAATCTTTATATATTATTTTCGTCTATATAAAAGCGATGAATTCAAAACCTATCGAACGGTTTTTGTACGGTTCACAATAGAAAATTCTGGAGGATTAATTCATTTAATTTCCTGATATAAACGATTATAATGGAAGGGACAGAAAAATTACGCGCGGCAAATCCTTTTCGATATAATAGGAAAGATATATCGGTATAATTATCTAACGATATCATGCTTTTGTATTGTATTCAAATATAGGCTATTAAAGAAATTCAAAATCAAAAATATCTTTATTTAAAATTAAATTAATTGTTAATTTGCATTTACTACCAGTTCGCAAGTCAAGGGCGTAGAAGAAGGACTGGCAAGAAACATCCCGCCATGCTTTTCAATCGCCAAGTTTTTAATACAAATTGTTTGAGCTGGAGCAAATCAATCCCAAGGATTAGAATCATTCGCAGACGGATAGTTAATATGTGAAGGATTACCTCAAAGGGCGTCGCCATAATGCCCAAAGGATCCTGAGCAATAGCCAACAATTCCAAATTCAATAATAATTCCCTTTCGTACTCAGTTATTTTCTCCATATCACAGCTTAGTAGAAGTGGCGAAGACATCATTGCGTATACTGCTATATGGACACGACTTTGACTCTCTGTTAGGGAGTCTGTACCAAATATTAACTAAAAGATTATGACTGATTTAATTGTGACCGCTTGGTCACTTGATTTGATTAATTCAATACAGGGTTTGAGTCTTGGCGTAACACCAATGTAACCGACAGGGGATGTGGCCTAATCTGGGTTACGGTTTTCTTACTAGGTTTGCCTGGAAGAGATCGCTTATTAGCGATAAGGCCGCCCGTTGCATCCCTTGTAAGTGATTCTTTTATGAAAATGGTTGGCTACACTTGATATTCGTTTTGTAACGACATCTATCAAATAGGATTTGAAAAAATATATAGTCTATTCTAGAACGTCAATGAAACTTGAATGGAGTTTCAAAAGCCATCAAAACATTTTTTGCTTTGCATAATGAACTACACTCAAGATCGTACTTAGATCTTATTTAAAATAGACACCACAAATTCGTTGACATAACTCACCATGTCCATATCATTCCAATGTCCTGGTCCGTGGTAAGGACTTAATTGATTGTAGGAAGACTGGTAATGCCTTATAATGTCTTTGATAGAATCCCATGATGTCACCACATCGTGATAGTTCCGCCACATGTTGCAGTGGTGAGATATTGTTGCGTAATCTGGCTTTTTTGTTAGATGAATTTACATTAAATTAAGTTGTTAAATGCATAGAACTAGTATTAGTGGCCAAGTTATGTAGCGGTACCAATGCGTAGATTAACAGTCGAGCCAGTCTCTTTTTATAAATGAGACGTGTCACACTATTATTCCAATTCTAGAACGTTATAATATTGTTTAAAAGGCCGAGAAAACATAAGAATATATTTGGCTTTGCTGCCTACGTAATATTTTTGTATCTTATAATGAAGTAATCTAATATGTAATGTTACCTGTTTTTTATATGTATGTTTTTGTATACGGTGTCGAAGTGTAAATAAATAAATAAATATGTCAAAGCTTAAGAATTTATCTCGAAGATCTTAATAAATGAGGACACATTTCAGAATACTTTAGCCTCATCAAACTAGAAATATTTCTCAGCTTCTCATAAAGTATTACGCATATATTATGTAAATATATTCGGGCATTTGCCAGATACTATATATTTACCAATAAAGGAAGATTAAAAGGATATATTTTCGCTTAAATATATTGTGATAAATACAGTATTGTATGTATGAGTATGGCAAAATGTGAAACCGTAAAGTTTGCGGCGAATATGTGTATGAAAAATCACCTAAAAGCAAAAAAATAATAATTTTGCTCGTACCTTTGACGTTACAATATACTGGTATAGAATTTGTCTATATCATGTTACTGCTTTTAGTTTTTTTACAATATTCTTTTGTTTTCCCTAGTTAATTGAGATCGGCACAAATGTTTTTGTTTCACTTTCCTACTATTTAATCGTATTTTCTCACATTGAATCACGCACATATACTTTTGGGTCTCTAAAGCCAAAGCTTATTTTTCATATATGTTAGACAGGTAAAAAGAAACGGCTGTTCACTCCGTGTGCATTGAATTGGAATTCAAAATCGTTTCACCAGACATCGAACCCAAAACCTGCGGATGTCAGGCGCGTGCGCCCATTAACTAGCCATTGTGCGGCCTGCAGACTCTCATAGCAGTTCCAGAAATATAATTTGTTACCCAAAAGTTATTTTTATAGTTTATATGTATGTAAGTTGTTTATGTATATCAATTTAATGATTTAGGTTTTGAAAGTTTCGTTTTGTTAAGTTGTATATACGATAGTATAATTACTTACAGTTTTCTTATGTATAAATTCGATATAATAAGGCCAACTACAAGAATATACCATTGGACGGCCTGTATTATTCAAATGCTGACCAAACCTTATGTATGCTGAAATACACAAAAGGAAATAGACTAAATAATTATTATTCTAAATATTTTGGTAGTAGATTAATGTCATTTTATGACAATACTGGTGACGTCATGACTTTGTAGCAATCAAAAATGGATTAATGCTGATATTTCACATATTGAGTGAGATCCTATAATACTGGATGCCAGATGGACTCTTTAAATACATACACAATGAACTCTTTGTTATGCCAAAGAAGCCTGTTAATCATATGAGCTAAAACTTCAAACTTTATAAGTTTGTATAAACCTATACATATATCCTTCACCTTACAAATAATCAATATTAGTTTTTTTTTATCTAAGAGGAGTGGCTGATCCTACTGATCAGATGATAGACTGTGGGCTTTGTATTGCTAATGAAAATTTTGGGGCTCAACAATTTCAGTTTCCTAGTTAGTAGAAGGAAATTACCTATATAATATAGCATCAAGAATTTACAATCATCAATTATTGCAGGTTGGATTTGACAAGAGTTTGAAAAAAATTGGTTACCTAAAACAGCATATAACCTATATAAAGTTATTACCCCTTTTTTTTATTGAGGGGAATGCATTTCCGCACAGAGCGTGGGACTCACTCTATAAGCCATACCCACTAAACCCCAACCACCAATCACGTCACTGTTCGGGTAACCTGGGGTCGCGTAAGCATTCTACTAAGAGACCCCGTGACTGGCTGTTTCAGCAACCATCTTTCATTACATTGAAATCGCCTTAGAAGTCTTTACAGTAGGGTTGCAATTTCTTGCACCTAACATGTGATTCGCCGCCATAAAGTTATTACCCCTGAGTTCAGTATGAAAATATGTAATTTCTTTTATGAAATTATTAATTATAATTTTATTTGTTAAACTAAACTAAATCACTCCATGGCGACTCACTATGAGCAGATTATGTACATTAGTTATTGATCCAACCTGTAACTATATACCAATACCAACATGCCATTGATATACAGACCTGTATTCAAATAGGCTTCTCCAACAAAAAATCCGTCTACCTTAATATAGTCCACACCCCATTCCGCAAACATCTTTGCGTCCTCAATGAAATGTCCCTTACTACCAGGATAATGCATGCATGTTATATCTGCTATGTTTGTATAGATACCAAATTTAAGACCTCTTGCATGAATCTGCAATGGACACTTTAAATAAGGTTTCATATTTCTGCAACCAACAAAGTATGGCTTTCAGTAAATGGTGGAAGACTTTTTTTGGAGAGTAATAAGCTGTAACTTTTAAACAAATTAAAATAATTATAAATACTCAGACTTATATATTTGTATCATTTGCAGGTATGCATAGGTAGTTTCAGTCTGTATAATATACAAAAATCTTTATTCACATTTCTTTTTAAACTGTGAGTCCATAAAAGTAATTCAAGCTTAATTTAAAGGATTTATCCTATTATTATCTTACTTAATACTTTTATACTAGTACTAGCATAAAAGTATTAAGTAAGTAACTCTGTGTTATTGATTAACCAGAATTGTTAATATGTGTGCTTCTTTGAATTACCTGTAAATGATATTTAGAACCAAATTTTCTATTAATTATTAAACAAGTTGTTTTTAAATTACACAGTTAAATAAAAAATGTTTATTTACTTAAAATGGTTTATTCATGTTCAAGTTTTACATAAAATTAGTATGTCAGTCTTAATCAGCAGGTACTTTAGTTACAAAAAGGTAAGAATATGGCAGCTATCAGTATTATTTTCACTTAGATTAGTTTACACAAAGAATAGAACCAAATCATCTATGGACATCATAATAATAAAAATATATACTACACAAAAATAAAATGACATACTAACATATTCAGCAATAGCCTCCATTCCTTTAGGGAATCTTTTTCTATCGGGGACTAATCTTCCATTGACACTCCTTCGCTTCTCAGACCAACAGTCATCTATGACAATGTATTCATAGCCAGCCTCCTGATAACCTCTGTTGTAGAACATATCTGCTACAGAGAGAAGTAGTTTTTCACTGAAAAAGAAAAAGATAGGTTATTTTATGTATTTTATTAAAAAGTTCAAAAAGTTAAGCGACAGCAAAAAGTAAATGAACAGAGTTAAACTTTATAATAAGAAGGACTCAAATTGTTTCAACTTTTAGTAAAATGTGTCTTTGTCTAATAACAAAAATTTCAAACATTTACTATCAATAAATGTAGCTTTTACTTAACATTAAATGGCAACATAAATAAATAACCTAAGCCATACAGTCAATAATATTGCATTTTAACAAAGTACAAAATTTTAACAACACATTTGAAATCAAAAAACCACAAACAAACAGGAAATAACAAAGCCGGTACTTGCTTTAGACATTTTCGTGGATATTTTTCGCAGTCAACACTACACAGGTAGTACCCCCAAGACATCCACCCCATGGGGGGCTTACGCGCCACTCCATTATTCAAAAGAGATGCTTTACCAAATAAAAGAAAAAGGATAAGCAAAGATTCTAATTTACACATTTTAATCTCAACTGCCGAGTAGGCTTCCCTATTACTCTTTAGGTATTGATTCACAAAGGTAATTTTAAATCAATTGTAAGCTAAGGCGGTAACATAACAAAAGTCACAAAATACAAATAAACTTTTATAATATCATATGTTTACACAGAAAGATATCATTTATTAAGACCTCTAAATTCAATGTATAGTGTTTACTGTTTACACTGTACACATATGTAATATATAACATAACCGTTATTCCGCATTCGTAACAAACGTCAACTGATAACCATAGAATAAAAATACTACACGGGCTTAAACAGATAAAACCAGAAGACTTCGCCACAGATGATAACTAACGTTCTTAAGAGAATAGAGTTTATCAGAGTTCAATATTATACTTATTCTTTTAGGTTCAGACAATTTAAGCTAAGGCATTTAAAGACGAACTTGGGCTTAGTTTATGCCGAGTGGTGGTAATCAGCGACTTTAGTGAGACTAATCTGGTACCGCTACGGACAATCAAGTAATTAAAAATGCAGCTACGAATTAATGATGTAACACATTCCACAAATTAAACCTTAAAATACTTCACTACGTACTAATTTTGCACTTCCATTAATTATCTCATTGATACAAAATACAATTAAAATTAGTAACTTAATTTTTTATGTATAGTCTTAACTTCCGACGTTCCATAGGTTGTACAAATATTCAAACTTCGAAAAGTTTAAACTAAAAAGTAAACTCCAAGATATTTCACTACGTCGTGTGTAAAGATATTTTATTACTCATTATAGGTATTTTAAAGAAAAATTACTATCACCCCATTACTGTCAAATAGTTCCGTGTAGAAGCCAGCAAATTTCTGTTACAGGGAAACTGTAAAACTCCATAGTAAATCATAAAACCTTTTTAAACGCGATTTTTCACATTTTTTTATTAAATTGGTCGGTGTGGCTTTTGGAAGTAGATAAATAGGTTTACATAAATTCCCTTCTAATCCCTAAGAAGAGCAAGAGAAGAGTTTATTTTTAATTCCTTCAGCAGATTCACATGAGCATTGTTATATGCTGCCATTTGTATTTATTTTCAAATTAATTTCTTACTGAAATTACTGTGTAATTATTCTCATTTAGTTTCCAATCTGTAACAAGAAATAAATGATTTATGTATGATACTTAAATGCGAGGTCATAATTTTTTATCTCTGTAATACTTTATAGTGATTGTAAGAGTTTTGGTTTAAAATTGCAAACATTTACAAAAGTCTAACAAAATATCCTTTGATTTATAAGGGATATAATTTATAAGGGAGAACAAAGAAAAGTTAAATATATATGTATATATTGTATTACATTACATATACCTATAATAGTTCATACATTCATGGTCTTTTTAATTAAAATACCCGTTTTTTTACTAAAATTGCTAAATAAGATACCTTTTTGAGAAAATTGTGAAATTGATTCGTGAATGAATTATATTAAATCTTGTACGCGTCACGTAAAAGGGTAGAGCGAAACATAAAAAGTAACTGAATGCTTCAGGTTATTTCAAGGGTCAAACGGGGTCTGCGTGTAATAGTCGTTGTTCAACAAACTCAAGAAAACTTGCGATATAAGAACGTCTTGAGATTGCCTTATATTATGTGGAAGTAAGAATATAAACAGAACTAGTATAATTTTGCCAATAGTAGTAGTAGCGTTCTTTTTGTCACATAGTCAACTCTCGCTCGATGAAGGAATAAAATACTAAAAGAGCTGGATAAAAAATGCAAAAGTCATAAAGGTAATAAACTATGCATATAGGAGTTCAGTGTGTATACAACCATATTAACGTACCTACATATAAAAATAAATCATTGATCATGAGAATTCTATTGTAAAGCCGGATCTTTCAGTGTGTATACAACATATTATCGAGATTTCCACTTCCACATATTCCCAGTAATATAATATAACAAATAACCACTTTTTTACCAGCAATTGGCGTTTCAAAACGTTTTCTATTTAGCTCGCCTTTAGAGCGTAATGAAAAGTATTACTATGAGTTACCAAGAAGTCGGGTATAAGGCGCTGGAAATTGTATTTATATATGTTGTTCGAATTTCTTGGGAATTGTGCTGTGCATTGTGCTGTGCATCTTAAATTTAAGAAATGTATTAAAGAAAAGCTATGTAAAAAGGCTTACTATAAAGTTAGTGATTATCTAGTTGATAAAAGGGCCTGGGACGAGTGCTGGACAGGCTACTTCTAATTAATTTGCTATATTTGTTTTAAATATTGTAGAATTGTTTGATGATTTGCTTTTTTTTTAAAAGAGTACCGAGAGGTTTTACGCCGGCTTTTACTCTCGGACTACACCCTCTGTCTTCTTTGCCGATGAGTTGGGATACCAACAGGCTCGAATTTATTGACGTGGAATAAGTGATATGTACCATGATGATCTTATGTTCCTAAATAAACGAAATATTTTTATTTTTTTTCATTGACAAATGATAAAAACACAAAGTTTTTTATAACAATTACGGGAACCCAAATTGTCATATTTATTTATTTATTTATTTTGTACTCCTACAGCTAACACAATTACATATAATAGCAAACAAATACACCGAGAACATAGCCACAGATGGAATACATGATACATTATATAACAAAAAGATTTACAAAAGGGAACAAACAAACAAAGTATTTAATACAATTAACTAACTGATTAAATTTAATTAATTAAGCCTAAATTGGTTGTGTTGTGTAATGGTGTAAAAGTGTGGGTGTGTACGTGATGGTGTGTATGTGGGGCGTGCTTATGATGTAGATGATTTTGCGCTATGTATATTCTTAATACATTTTTAAACCACATTCCGCGATAACCTAAACAAGTCAATGCCCAAATAGTGGTAATTGTATGTCCGATATTGTATATTGATTTCACCACTTAACTTTCGTCGTATTGTAGCTGACTATAATATATGCCTATTTCGTTTCAGCGGGTGCAGCACGGAGCATGGGCGGAGATGGCATGGAGTGAGATGGCGTGGCTTTGGCTCGCCGCCCTACTCGCCGCGCTTGCTAACGCCGCCTCGCGCGCGCCCACGCAGGAGCCCGTACTATTTGAAGCCGCTTTTCAAGGTAGGTTTTTCTTTCTTCTTCTTCTTCTTTCTTTCATTTTTATCAAACAAACAAAAAACATTTATTCATATAGGTAACATAATGTAGACTTATGAACGTCCAAAAAAAAAATTTCCATTAAATGATTCTTATTTTACATTTACTGCCAGTTCTCAAATCATGGGCGTAGAACGGAAGAGAAGAACTGGCAATAAACTCTCCGCCACATTACACCATGTTCCATATGACTTGATTGATTAAAAACAAAGATTTGTCCTCTATCAGCAGGAGGCATGGTGAAATAGGAGCACGCACTTACATACTCGTGAGAACAACAATCAAATACGTAGTATAAACAATTAATATCACCGCATACATGAATTTACGTACGACCAGTCACCACAAGTAGCTGTGTTGTAATATAAAGATAAATCCACACCTTATCAGATAACTCTATAAAGTATCTTCTTTCCGTAAGTACTGAAATATTTTGTTCAGTACAATGTTTCGGTTGATTGAAAATAATTTTGATGAACCCACCGTATTGATAGCAAATTCAATTTTATCATTCAAAAAAATATATATACGAGATTGTATAGAAATATAATTGGTTTTCACAATAAAATGATACAAAAAATTATGATAATATGATCCTTTGATAACAACGATTGGATGTCTTTGTGTCGAGCTATATTTGTTTACCGAAAGCACCTTTTTATGTCACACACTAACAATGAACTCTGTGGATGAGTTGGCACGCGGTGGTTTATTAAATGCTTCAAAGAAATATTATATCATCTAGGCAATTGAATTTTATTTCAACAATACACACTGCACAGATATTGTAAACACAAATGCTTACAACGCGCAACGCATCGCTAACTGTCAAAGCAACTGAGCGTTCACATTATAGAATTCAGCTAACAATTAAGAAAACGTAAGAATGGAAAGAGTACAACGTACTTCTGTCCCTGTGAAATAAGTTGACTCATTTGTTTTGGTGCCTCGTGCTTTTTCCATGCGTGTATCTTTAAAAATTGACACGTAAAGTAGACAAAAAGACATGGATTTTGACAAAAGAGAGTCATAGTTTACTTAAGTCTCAAATATTTCTAAAAAACATTTATCCTATTAATTTTGTATTTACCGAACTATTTCGACTTCAAGAGAAGAACGTACCACTAATCATAAAGGCCGGCAACGTACTTTCAAACTTCCTGATGTAGTTGCCCGTGCCTCCTGTCCCATGTAACATATTTTAATTATTTAGATTATTCCCTGGCTCTTGCACCTCTTATACCGCTGGATTTAAAAAAATGCACTTGTAGCATTCCAATAGTAAAAAAATTTATAACAGTATTATTTTAGTTTCTTTATCACAAACACACGAAAAACAAATAATTTATATTTATAATACAAGTGTAGATTTGCATATATACTTTAAGATAATTACAGCCATTCATTAACACGATGATAGTGTTGCCACTAATAATTGTTATGTAATCTCGTTTGTTGACATAAAGCTTAACAGAGTTTATGGCTCTATTTATCACCTAATAGTTTGGTAATTATTGTAATATTTTAATAATTATTATTTATTTTTGACGTCTAATAATTCGATGGAGCCGGCTGCACGCACGAAAAAACTTGACTCATGCAGCGTTACCTCGCGGCGCGTCGTTATCTCTGATGCGTTCCATTTAAAGCTTGAAGTGCAAGTGTATTAATGTGTACAAATAAATGTAACTCGATCAATTCAATTGTGATTTTCATTTACCTCCTTCTCTATACCCATACAAAATATCTATCAAACAAATAATATTAAAATTTTCTTTTGAAAAATGCAACAATTCTATCAGTATTTTCTTATGACGTTGTCACGTTCAACATTCGTCAGTAAGCCGACTTTACATACCGGTTGTATGTAAAGTCGGCTTTTATTTAATAAGCAGAAAAGTTTGGTTAAACGGGAATCTGAATTACTGGTACGGTAAAACAAAGATTAAGTAAAGAGTAAGTAATATTATTTTTGTCTTGGATAGTCCATATTAATTTTTTATTTTATTTTATTAAATTAATATTACTTTGCATTACGACAATTGGATGATGAACCTGACATGGGGCTTTTAGACAATCGTGATTCATATTTTAAAATAAATTGTCTCAAAAAGTATTACCCGATGCCGTACACGTGTAAGAATAGAGAAATTAATATTTGGTAATAACATAGGCCACATTTGTAAATCCTTCAAAAGTATGTCAAGTCTGTCTGTCTGTCTGTTAAGTATTAGCTATGATCATTCAAGTTAAGCATTCATAAATTCAAGAATCCGCCAAAATGCTTTTATTTATTATTTTCAAGGCAAGATAGTGTTGCAAGTTATACAACGACGAATCATACAGTAAAAACGTGATCAAACTTAAAGATTTCACGTTTTAATTATCATTCATTATTTTTATTATCATATATTATTTTTCAATCCAAAATTAATATAATTGATAATTAATATTTTGAATCTGTATAAAACATGACTTTCATGTTTTATAAGGATTTATATTAATAACACTTTATTTTTCATCGTGTGAAATTCGTCAAATTCGTCATCGTGCAAATTCTAGATGAATAAGATTAGATTTTTTCCATTGTTCTTACTTTTCTGTACATTCTAAAATGTACAGCGTCACATAGTTAACTAAACTAAATAAGTTAGGCTATAGTTTGTAGTTACGATCATGTTAACTAATTAATCAAATCAAAATATCATTTAGTCATGTAGATAAACTGTGTTAAGAAACTAAGGCAAAAATAAATAAGCGCTTCTAAATTTACAGTTACTGCCAGTTTTCAAAATAAGGTTTTAACACGGAACAGAAGGAATCGAACGCCATGTTTTTTGCTAAATGTTTGTGAGCACCTGCAACCAATAATAAATACACCCAATTCTTTATCATATGTTAAAGCAGTTCATAATTGTAATTCAATAAAAAATTACTAAATATGTAACGTTTCACCTCTAGCAAGGCGCGGCGGAGTATGCACTTACATTAGTGTAGGAACAACACGCAAACACGTAGTATCAAGGTGAATAACCTAACCTAACCTGCAATAAATTCATTTATATTCATGCCAATAAATACAAACAAAATCTAAATAGTTGCTAAACTTCTTTTAATTACTAAAACTCCCTATAAATTTCATTGTGGAAATTGGGATATATTGTAAAAGTTCGAGCACAAACTGTGAACCTTTTTATTTTTCTCTATAACTCTTTTAATTAAAGTTTCTAGAGTTGATTAAAATATGTTTTATTATTGGTAATAAAATGAACATATTTTTTTTATTTATTACGAATAGTAACAGCACAATACAGTAATAGATGTATATATACATATAACAATGTGGGCCAATCAAGAATCTTCACATATAGTCTTATAGAAATAATACTAAAGAAATAAAACTGTGAAATAAATTGCTTTCCTGTAGACTATAGGGACCATTACGCATTACGCATTTTTCTAACGTCTGTCGACGTTCTGTCTGTTATTTGATATTTTTTATTAGGTCGGTGATCTTTTGTTCCTACCACTCTTAAACAAATGATACCTTTAACTTTGCTTTTCGGGAAGCAAACTTAGAAATGTAGTGTTTATATTATTAGTTGTATCATCCTTACATAAAGACAGAAATTCAGGCCAATATACTTGATTAAACGATAAAGGAAGCTTTCAGGAATGAGTATATAATGTATTTAATGGCGCTATATTTGTCTCAAAAATAGCTGTAACAAAATTATATGGGGTTATTAAAAGTGTCAGCCTCCATAAAATGTTTATGTCCTTACCTGCATTGAAAATGTATCAATAAAATTGTTTTCTTACATCTATAATACAATTTAATCGGCTGATGTACATTGCCATAGACAATATGAGACTTGACAATTAAAAATAAAAGTAAATATGGCCTTCATATACAAACAATTTATTGATTCAAAAATAGAACCTAATTAGACAGTGAAAATTACGGCGTTACAAACAACGAACTATTAAACATTCAAACTTTGATGTAAATAAGCGTTAGCAAGCCTTTATTTTAATAAATTCGAATTAAACTCATTTATAAAATGTTTAATTATATCGATAAAACTAAATTAATCTCTTTCATCACAGCCTAAAATAATTTCGTGGAATCAGTTCAACGATTTATTGATTTTAAAAATAAAGCAGTATTAAAATAATAATATTTACAAGTCAGTCGACAAACATTTGTGTCAATCGGCTGAATACATTTTAAGTAGTACTTACAAACTATTTACATAATGTTTAGCACAATCTACATTCAGTTAGGATTATAAGTCTATTATCTACGCTTATGAACAGAGGACTGGCTATGTATTTTAGCGAGTGAGTTAGAATGTAAAACGAAAAAAGGATACTGTGGCACGTTTTGTAGTGATTAGGTAAGCGACTGTCGTGATGACTCACTTTGTGTAGTCACCCAGGTTTTAAAGCATTCTCGAGAGAGAATACGCGAGAATGCTAATGCTTAAACGTTCAAATCAAGGCTGGAACTTGCCACCGATTGGTGACGCAGAGATAAGTTCCATACCCTGCAGAATACGTACTTGTAGTGAAGGGAAACATGAGGTTAATCGGTATCGTAGATACAAAAATCAAAAGCAATGCATCGAGCAGTAATGTCTTGCCTTAAATATGAGCAATGGAGACACAGAAATGTGTGTTCCATGTTCGATTAAGAAAGGATTGATGATTTTTAATTAAATCAAGAAATTTAAAAAATATATACACCGTAAAGTTTACTATTTCATGAAATAGTTGTTACGTTACTTCATTTAAACTGCCGATCTAATTAAATTTCTGTATTTATATATTAAAAAATAATACAAAAAACCACATACCACATTCGAATTTGCATGTACGGGTTTAAAACCCAGCAGAACTATTCAAAGTATTACCTGCCTCTTGGTCGTGAATAATTAATTTTATAAATGTTTAATAGATTCAGCTCCAGAAAATTTGTGCAAACGCGTTTTCTAAACCGTGCATAAATTATGAAAACAGCTGTGATATTTAAATTTGAGACTTTGAAGTAGATTTGGTTGGTAAAGCTAGCTTTTGGTATTCTAAAGTCATTGGGAAAATTCAGCTAAGTATGGCTCGGCAAAAAATTGGAAAATTCTCATAATCAGCTAAAAATTGGAAAATTGTCGAAAGAAATAGGGACAAGTGGAAGAATTTGGAGAAGGCCTTCGCTGCCTCGGAGGTCGAGTACTAGTGAAAACATAACTGATATAGACTTAGTGTACCCATCGAGTTCTCTAATAAAGGGTATTTTTATTTTACTTTATTTATGGCTTGATCATGGATTTGGTCATATGGAAGTCTAGATTGAATGATTTACAGCATTAAACAACGAAAAGTTGCGTAGGTGGGTCACGCGTTGCGCTATGACCGCTACCACCTCCTTCAATTAATTATAACGGGTAAAATCCAGGATAAATGACGTGTTGGTAGAAGGAAGAAATCATGGCTTCGCACCGTGAGGGAGTGGACGGGTATAGCAACTGCGGAAGAGTTGATGCATCTGGCACAGAACAAGACACGCGCCAAGAGACTGACGACCTCCAGCATAGAGTACAAACAATAATTATAATAAATATGTTAACTATGCTAAATTGTTTTCTTTAAAACATATTAGCTAAATTTAAAGAAAAACACTTTTTTACGGATTATAGTTATGTATTATTGTATTTAAACTTATAATTATTTGTACATAATTTTAAATTTAAACCGACGTTTCGCGTGCTTTACAGCGTGCGTGGTCACGGTGACTGAAGACAAAGGTGTTAAATGTCAAAAAGTATTACAGCTGCAGAAAATGTTGTGTTATCTGTATTTATTTCCCCGGAGTTGATATCGACTAAAAGATGTAGGGTTTTTGCAGAAATTGTTCACGGTGTCCTCCATTTTCGCGGATTGTTTATTTTGAGATTTTAATTTGGATATTATTGGATCCCAGGTGTTTGATAATTTTAGGCCGTCCTCTCTATCCGTAAAAAAGTGTTTTTCTTTAAATGTGTAAAAGTTATGTAAATAAAAGACAATACAATATTAGCTAAATCCCGAAAACGGGGCAGACTATTTTTTTCTGATGCCTCTAATTAAATCTCAAAAACTTTACCAACACGTAAAGGTTTTGAGTTTTTTAAATTCTTATACTAACCTATATTCTTATATTAACTTTACTTATACTTTCTTTTATTAACTTTCATATAAACGTTCATTATATTTATCGTAACGAAATCTATAGGTAATGAACGTTTATATTAAAGTCTAATCGACTCAGTCACCCTGAAGATTAAACGACATGCGTCTGACATATTGGGGACATTTACAAATGTTAAGATAGCTACTAAAACCACCAGTAAATTATTAAATACTATAATCCATATCATTGACAAAAACTGTAGAAGAAATAAAAGGTTGTCTTTTTATTTATAGGGATTAACATGATAACTTTATAAGTGAAAAAACACCGTCCCAATGACAATAAAATCGCAATGGCTGCGTTTAATTCGAATAGACACCTGCGCTCGGTGAATGAAAATCGTTTCCTAAACTATTTGCTGTATTTTATTTAAAACGATGCCATTCGATATTTTTAATGAAAACGTTTTTTCAGTATAACGGCGATATTTACTTTGCACATTGTCATAGTTTATTTATCTTTCATTAAAATATGTTTTATAATATTGACAATACACAATAAATAGGATTTCAAAAAAATATTAATAAACATTTAATTTTTCTAGATAAAAACGTGTTAAACTATTATTGTTCAAGCTATTCAAGTTGAATTTTATCAATTATATACTGTTGTCTACCATACGCGCTAATAGAAGCATAAGTGTGATAAGAGATTACAGAGAAAAATACTTGAATGAAAAGAATTTAGCTAGCAATTACAATAATTCTATCAAGGTATTCTGACAGCGTCGGATAAACCATGTCAGATTTTTCGTTTCCTGTAAAATGTTCCTAAACCTAAGTTTTTAAATTAAATAAAAATCTTTAAAAAAACGTGCAACAATATATTTTAAGTACGAATACAAAAATATTGTACATGTACTAAACTATGAGTTCTCAGTATAAATTACATATAGTATGTTAATATGATTGTTTATCACTTAAGCCTGTATACTCTAAGCCGATTATTGCTAAGAAGCTTGTGGGAACGATGAGAAAGTAACGGTGCGTCCTTATAAGTATATCTAAAACATTATATTATTTATCATTGATAGAGTATTGTCCTGAATTTTTCAAAGCTGTATTTAAAGCTTACCAGCGTTTTTAAAGCTATAATAAATAATTCACTTGTATAATAAAAAATAAATTATAAATATGTTTTGATAGTTATGCAGGTTCTTGCTTATAATTTAATTTAGACACATTAAAATATCAACGGAGTCAGCAAGTCTTGCCATTTTTACACGCTATTCTTAATGGGCGGATTGATATATAAAATCCCTCCTCCGTATGCGACAAGATGCACAAAATTGTTCCGTGTGCCTCGTACAAACTTGAATTACCTGCATAATTCGCCAATGTTTCGGGTTTTATCAAACTATGACATCCATTATCAGGATATTGATCTTTTCCACCTCAAAAAATTATGTCAAGAAGTACTTGAAGAAGCGGGAGCACTTTGTTCTTGTTTAAATAGTAATTTTAAATTTTAAGTAAGTATTATTTGTTGTTCAAATATTAAATTTCGATTTTTTTTTGTTTTTTTAATTGTATGTTTGTCTATTAATGTACTTACTTGTTTTCTGTTTCATATACATTTTTCGTTTATCTGTTTTGACTTCCTGTATTGTCTTAGTGTTTTATCTTTTAAAATGTATAAGTTGTAAGATTACTTATATTTAAATATAATAATATTTTATATGTGCATAGTATATAATTGTAAAGGACATTAATTTTTACTGTATTAGCTGATTCTAGAAGATCCAGTTCATAAAGACAAGCCAAAATGCAACGTCACTATGATTTTACAAACTACTTTTTATATCACTATAAGATCCTATTACGCTCTACATATACTAGGCTTTAAAAAGCGTATCGGAGTAAGTAAAAAATCAATATTTTGCAAAAAAATATAGCAATATTTTGCAATAAATATATTGATAATACTTTACGCAAAACGGACCAAATTTGAGTCTAGTTGCGGAAATTGAGTCCACCTAACATACCAAATATATTGATTTTTATTCAGCCAGGAATCTAAACTTAAAGTCGAATCGACGACGACCTAATCTGTTTAAGATCATAATATAATATTTGTGTAATTTAAACACGACAATTAAGACACAAACTTCAAGTTTGTTTAGATGTTGATAAGCATGGCACAGGGCCTGGTTCGACGCTTGTCCAGAGAAGCGTTTTGGCAGGTTCTTGAAATGGTTTTGAAAATACCTTATTAAACCACTGGCACTAGAGCATAACAAAATATCAAACGTGAACAGTGAACACCAATATACAATAGATTATATTATGATAGCTCTAAACCGGTTGAACTATAAATATCTATACGTATATACTACATATTGCAACAACTGCGAACTTTAGTTGGAAATCTGTGCACATTTGTTCGTACATAAATCAATAAGCGAGGCAGATTTATTGCCCGACTGTTCCTTACTGAAAACCTACCTGTTTATATTCAGTATTGTTTAAAGTGAAAAGGGTATATTAGAGTCAATTCATACTTCTATGGACAACATAACATAGAACTTATATACATCTAGGCTTCTTATAATGGCAATCGTCGCAAAATAAAATCATTTGTATAAAAAGAAAGGCACCGTGAACCTGACAAATGTATAGAGCGTCCAAATTTTAATATTGATAAGCAAATATTAAAGGTACAACTATACTTATTATAGTATAACACAGTACCTTGCAATTTATCTCACGTTAATTTACAACCTCGGTGTCGACCGATTTCAGTGCAACTTAATACTAGAACCTGACCCTTTGATGCGCTAGTACCAATTGAGGGTAAATGATGAGGGTTTAAAAATATATTTTTTTTTAATTTCAAAAATTCTTTAATATGTTCAACAACAATTAAAAGTGCTACATGTCCCGTGTAAATTAATTTCCTGGAAGTTAACAAACTTATAACTTAACACGTTTTTTAAGAGCCGTATTGCTGTTTTTAAAAACTTATAAAAAAACAGATAAAAACTAAAGTTATAATTTTTCCAAGTTTAACATTAATAATGCAATCTTTAGATGAGATTTGCATTGAGCAATGAACATTGTAGGATAAGTCAATAATTAACGTTACATATACCTCGATCTGCTCCTGTCTCAATTCTTATTTTTGGTCCCTTCTTTTGTCTCTTAATGCAACGTGTGTGTACATTTAATAATGATAAACACGTTGCATACATTACAGTACATTTGCATTTTAAGCTAATTGAAAAAGTGAGTTAAAACTGTTCAATGGCAAAAGGTCGCATTAGCGACACGTCATGAATAACTTGTTGCAGGTTTTGACGGGAAAAAAACCCATACAAGAGACGGGGTGACGTTGACGGAAGTCGTGGTTGACGTGCGGAAGTGGACCACAGCGTCACATCCGCCGATGAACTGTTTCGACTAGCGCTAGATGCTAGCAATTCAACTTGTTAACAGGCAACCTTCGGTCATAAAGATACCTGAAGAAAATGTGTGTTTAAAGTGATAAATATGCCTTGGATATATTCTAAAATAATTAATAGCTCATATACAAATATAATATCAAGTCTCAGGTTATCAGGTTACTTAGACATATTTTAGCTTGGAGCGATAATTCTATCCTTCTCTTCTTATCTATATCTTCAAATTCAATTGTTTGAATAATTTCAGTAATGTACCCCAATTTGTGTTTCACCCTTTTACGAATTAATCAGGTCAGTTAAGTAATTGTTAATTACATTGCAAAACGATAGAGTTTTATCAGATTTTACTGATATAATTTACTCGTTTTGGGAACGCAAAATATTTTTTAATATACATAATATATATTTATTACGTACGTTAACTCCTTTATATACGTAAAACTTGT
Organism: Pieris rapae; assembly: GCF_905147795.1. Classification (NCBI taxonomy): domain Eukaryota; kingdom Metazoa; phylum Arthropoda; class Insecta; order Lepidoptera; family Pieridae; genus Pieris; species Pieris rapae. The sequence goes on along the minus strand of NC_059515.1, from coordinate 4,410,717 downwards.
TTATATTTTCATATAAAAAAGTTTTACAAAAAACGTTTAACAGAAATTTTTCGTGATTGAAACATAATGTACATTTTATCCTAAATCAGGATCACTGAGAACCTTCTAACTAAAAAGCTAAACTTTAAATATGTTTGTGTGTGTGCCACTAAGCACTGGGCCTCGACTGTTAAATACAGTTCCCAAACAATTCCTTCGATCTTTATTATTATTTATTAAGTTAATGTTCATTTGTCCTTTATTTATTCTTAAAGTCAATTAGCATCATTTCAACGCAAGGTTTTTTCTTAAGTAATAAAAAATCATTGATTTGTGCATACTTACGGGAAAAATGAAGCAAGTTTTTTACCAATACTATAGGTATTCATATTTAATACTTAGCCAACTAAAATAAAAATAAAATAAAAAATTCACAATGGCTTGCATCCTTGGTCTAACAACTAAAACTGGAAAAAAATCACGTACTTTTCAAAGCAAATCAGGCATTCGTATTTTTAAATTATTAATGGCTATCCAACAAGGATTTGTAAAGGCATCTAGTTTGACTGATTATATTTATACTAGTAAGACAGTTTCCCTGCGTAGTTTTCTTAAGTTAAAGGTAAGTTAGCTAAGTCACAGCTGCCTTAACATGCCCATTTGTTGCTATCGTAAACAACGCAATGTACATCATATTTCCCAAATAAACGGGTTGAGTTTCATTCCTGGACAGTAGGAGCAAGATGTCGTATCTTTATTGACGACTGTCTACTATCGACGACTCAATAACTGTCTTTAAATTTCGAATATGAATAAAATAAGGGAATCTTTATGTCATATTCGAAATTTAAATACAGTTATTATAAAGTCCATAAAAAACCTATTTAATTTTACTAACGCAAAACGTACGAGGTAATTCAAGAGAAGTGTACCGCGCGAACAATCATAACTTTTTGTTTGTGAACAAACTTCATTACTCTAAACTAGTAGACAGTCCAAACAGCAACTCCACTTACACAGACACTGCTTCATTATTATAACTCGGAAATATTTTAATTATATTACATTATGATTTAAGTTTTATAGATTTCATTACTATGATGCTCTTGTTAAAAAATATTTTTAAGGATATCAATTTTAAACATATGATACTTCAAAATTAGCTTTTCTATACCATCAATAAAAAGGTAAAAGGACGAAACTTCAATAATCTATGAGATTTATTTAAAAAACAGAGCTAGTGACACCTCTGTTTTATTACATTATCACAAGGTTATTAATGTTGGCCTCAAATTGCATTAGTTAGCTTGATCATTTATATGTCATAGACAGGAATTGACCAGCATTTTATCTGACAAATGTTGTCACGATGGTGTTGGTAACATCTAAGAATTTAGGGATGGTAGTTGCATGCTAAAGCCCCTTTACAATCAAGTGGTTAAATGTATATCCTGTATGTAAATTGAATTTATGTTATATATGTAATGAAGTTACGTATAATTTAGAAAAAATATGTTTTATATATTAAAGTATGTTTCAAAACATAGCTTCTCTTATATACCTAAAATATATTGAAACTGCTACGAAAACGTAAACCAATACTGCTAGATATTAGCCAGATACAATATAACTTTCATTCGACGCGAAGGCTTATCTATTCGAGATTCGAATCATACCTCAAGTTGTGGCCACAGCTACGCCGTAGCACTCATAAAATCAATCGTAGAACCGTTGCTGTAGACTCTATGTAGCCGACCGCTACGTTTATTGCTGTAAAGAATTCATATTGAAGTCATTAAGTTATGAATTTCTCAACAATTTTAATAGGAAAACGGTTTGATAAGGTTTTTTAAAATGTATTATAAAGGAATATTTAACTCACCTTAAATGTAATCGTCAATTTGCTATTTTTAATTTTTTATAATTATTTTATTTTTATATGACATTAATGCAACAGATATGTTTAAAAGACTTTCGAGTTTAGCTTCACTTTTTTTTATTAAAACCTATTTATGAACGAAAAGCCATATCGGAAATTTCGACCTTAATTGTTTTTATCTTTAAGAAAAAGAAGACCAAATTGGCTGGCATAACAAAAGTCAGGATTACTTAATATGGTATCTTATTCTAAATTTTTCTAATTTTCCGCGCAATTTTTTATATTTTTTCTTTCATAAGAACCTTCTCCTGAGTCCTGACAATAACAAAAAAATAAAAACAGGAATTAGCGAAATCGATCCAACCATTGACGTGTGATGCCGTGACCAATTATATTATATATACTTGACAATATATGTATATATATATATAGTCAAGTTTGTCAAGCCTGAGGTATTTACGATGATTGCTTGTTTCAAACGACTCACATCTTAAATATCGCTTTTAAATAAATATGCAAAAGTCGCTTGTAATGCCGACGGAAGCGCTCTAAGTCAACAGTTTCTTTGTTGACGACATTAAACTCTACAAACGTTTAAGAAGCCTTTTTGCGTTGTTCTCTGACTCGAATCTTTACTTTTGATGTCACATTAACTTTGCATATAACTTAGCATAAAACAAAATATATTAATAGGTTTCAAGACTCTGCAGGAATATTGAAAAAAAGTAAAACGAAAGAATATTCATCCCTTTACATCTCAGGCGCCTGTAGTATCAGCCAATTAGTGATACACTGAATAGGCCCATAATGAAATCAGCTCGCTCAATGAATCAAGTAACACGCTTAGTTTGACATAACGATATTGATCAAACGAATTTCAAAACAAAAACGCTTCCGATAGGGTTGGCTTAGAATCCAGGCAGTTTTAAATTAAATCAACTTTTCTTTGGGTTTTATTTTATTTAATTTTAGTTATAGTTGAATGTTATTTATAGTATATTTTTGTTAATTAATTAATCATTTCTTGTACTTTACCCTTTGTAGGTGTTACTTTTTTATTGTTCCATATTAGGGTTGCCCGGAAGATATCGCTTGTTAATCATAAGGCCGCCCGTTGCCTAATTAATTATGTTACCTAACTTACTTTTTGTGTATTTTTAAAAGTATAATTATGTATATTATGGCAATTATGTATAAATAAATAAAGAAATTAAATCGACCTGGACTTAATTTTAGTTTTAGGCGAAATTATTTTTATTCTACCAGTAAACTTCATAACAACATATATCATAGAGCCCTCCCTTTTTGGTAAATAATTAATTATAGCTGAAAGTTAAGATAAGATATCCTGGTCGCTACTTTCATATACATTGTGTTGGTTGAAAAATTACAATGAAATAGAGCAGTGTAAGTAAAATATCTAAATCGAAAATATCAAAGCACTATAAATTCTCTCAAACAACTTTAATAATTAACAATTATAACTCAAAGTTCCTAATTAATATGTCAGCACATATTAATTAGTCCTAATCGCTTGATTAATGTTAGATGAGTTTGCCTCAGTTGAGGCCTGTATAAGCTATATATGCCACATTGAATAGGATCCGTCTAACAAATAGCTTTAGCATACATTATATATAACATATGATAAATATAGTAAAGTACATATTACCCACAGTGCATTGCTTAGTCTGTGAATGTTAGATGTATTTAATAGCCGAAGCCGTTGAATGGCGAGAACTAAATAATTGAATAATTGATTGGTATTTTACAGTTACAGACTTTTAATGTCAGTATGTGTGAGGCGAGCACCATTTGATTAAAGTTTCTAGGCTAGGCAGTAAACTTCTTACGGTCTTAAACACTTACATTATAATTAACACAGAAAAGAAACAAAGTAAAAAAAATTACATGAAAGCAAATAAGAAATGAAAAAGAGTAAAGAAAACAATAAAAAAAGCGTAAAGAAAACAATCATATTCGTGCGCACAGCTTCCGCGTTTAGTAGCTAATTTCGCACTGTCGTTTTTTTGTTTCGTTGCTCGCGGTGTGGGTGCAGGCCCCAGCAACCGCGATCATGACGTCACATTTAATGGTAAAACAGCCGCGATGAAAAAGAGGTGTGGTATTATAACTCGCCACAATGTCATCCAATCTTAATGTAGCTTGATGTACATTACGATAATATAGCAAACTTGTGTAAAATCTCAGTATTGATATTGCTATGTGATGTAGTGTTACTGCGTTTACGGTGAAAATATTAAATTAACTATTAATTTAAATGTTCGTGAGTTTAAATAAAACCTAAACGTCACCTTTAAAAAGAATTTACAGATATAAGTTTATAATAGACAGGGCTGACACACAAACTCTAAAAAATTGGGTATTAGATTCATTACTACAAACTTCAACGTACCCCAAATTTGTCATACGAAATTAGCCCCTTAATTAACACAAGAGAAATCGTCCTTTCTCATACGTAATCCTACCATGTGAAGATAAATACTAGCTAAAATATTCAAAGGAAGGCACAGACTGATTGCTTTGTGCCTCGTAATTAGGGCGCCGAAATGCCTAATTTGTTTACTAGCGCAAATTATAGGCGCGTTCGGATTACGTTATTACAATTGCAATTTGTATAGTGTTTGTTTGACCTATTAAATGTATAGTTGTAGGCTGTATTGTGAGGATATGTACAGGAATAAGGTGGTGGATTATGAATTATGATTTCCGATGTTTCATTGTGCCAAAAATGATATACAATGGTTTAGTACATTAAATATAATAGTAGATTAATAAGTATATTCTGTGTGTGTGTGAATGTGTGAATTTACTTATTATATTAGTTACTTAACAAAAACAAAAGTAATTTATTTCTTATCCTTTGTTCTTATAGTGCCATTTCCTTCCAAAGACTGGCGATCATTTATTTTATAGAACAGGAAGCAGGTAGCAGGCTCGCCGCCCATGGGCACATTCAATAGCGACTTCTGATGGTATCCTGGTTAAAAATATTGTGGTAGTTTACAATTGCCTTTCACATCACTGTTTGCTGATTTTAACAATGTGACTGACGACTGTAGAGAACTAAGAACCTACTCATTCAGTCACACCTGAGCAGCTGGCCGTAGTTTCAGGAGGATAATGCTTATTTACTGGAGGGACTGAATTGCAACGTTTTGACTGGATATTTTCTGGAAGAGCCTTTTGTAAGGGATACAAGTACAGCTCTTCCTATACTTGTGGACCACCGCTAAGGTGTATTAACTCACACCTAACCCTACCTACTATTACTCTTTCCTGTATATTTTATATAATTAGTCACGGCAAAAGAACGTTTCCATACGAAAAGCATTTACTAAAATATCATTAAACGTGAAAGTTTAATTGTACAACCCGTGTCTCCGTGACAGCTCTATTATACAGAACGAAGACGAATATTCCTGTCTAATAGTTGTGGAACTGGTTAAACCAACCTAGACACGTAAACGACATTTATTTGAATACCTACTATGCATATTATGGAAACGTTATATATGTATTTTAAGTTAGAGCTTTGTTGCTGAATATGTATATGTAGAACGATAATTTGGACGAAGGAATAAAATAATGATATAATATGATAAGATTATGGTTTCGCTATTTCCATATTCACAACACATTCAACAGACAATAAGTAAATGTTTTTATTAAAGTGTAAGAAAAACTGTAGGAGATCCAATAGCCCGAATGTTATAAATTTGTACTAGAGAGAATGGGCATCTTGAAGTTGGAATGGGAAAAAGTGTAACGTTCAAATTAATTTGAAAAGGGAAAAGTGAATTTTTAAACAGCGTTAAACATTCCGGCAACACAACTTATGTTTAAATATCGAATGTGGATATCAATGAAAATTTTCTTGCTTCGGCTATAACCAGCACAAAAACATAGAATTAATGTTCGACAATTCTCGTTTACGATCGTTTATCATAGCTTTAGGTCGTGCACCTTTTTGCAGCTATTGGCACGAATGCTACCGACTGTTTTTTGTATAATCGCACATACAGTAAATACGGGGTTTTTTATCGATGTTGTGTCGAAATCTTTATTTGATGACTATTTTATACTATTTTTATTTGTGTTCAGTGGTTTAGGTTGATGACATTTTGCTATTGAATTGGCCTATATGAATCATATTTTTCCATTGTGTATTATCTTCGAAGTCCACTGGACAGGCCTTTCCCTAGTATTCCTAAAGGATGTGTTATTTATTTATTTATTTATTTGGAAACAAAACGGATACAGCTTGACAATAAAAATAAAGTTAAAAATAAAACATAAAATAAACACATTAGATGTATCCACAACAGGTTTCACTTATAAACTATATGATACAGCTCTATATGTTCTCTGGCTTTACCCCAAATTTAGCACCTTCCATCCACCTTATGAGAGGTTCTCCTACACATCCGACTAATCCTCGGCCTTCCTTCTATGAAAGCCCTGCTCCAATGGCCATCTGTTTAACAAAAATATTTATACAAATATGTATCAATAAAATTATAATAGGAATTTATTTATTTAAATTAGTTTTAAATGTAGATGTTTTGCTAAGTTGGAACGGGGCTAAGTATTGTTATATTGTTACAGGAAGGTGCGGTGAGGGTAGCCCGTGCGAGCAACTGTGCAGCGAGTTACACGACGGCACCTACGAATGCGGGTGTGGTTCCGGCTATGTGCTACACGTAGACGGCTACGGCTGTTTAGGTAAAGTAAAAAAAAAAGGTGAAGTACCAGTATCTTCAAAAATACTTTAAAAGAAAGAAAAGCATGTATTTCAATAAAACAAACACTACATATATAAATATACAAAAGAAATACAAAGACAATCACTTTAATCAAAAAACCTTGGCAAAGCCTGATCGTAGATTGAATGAAAAGTTATAGATATTAGACTTGTCACATTTTTATATTAATCGATATTATTAGTATCGAAAAGTATTTTAGCTGCTCGAGCATGGGTTTCAAAGTATACAATTGTTATAAACTGTTAAATATTTGACATTGACCACGGGTTCTTAGAAAAATTAAAATTGGACTTAGGGTCCTTCAAGAAAAGAGCGTACCAATTCTGAAAAGGCCGGCAACTGCGAGTGACTCTGGCATTGAGAGTGTCGAAAGTGGCCAATCTCTATATTGATATTAATGATTTACCTGATTATAACTATAATATAGCAAAAGACGCTCGCCCTGTTCCATATTTTCAAAAGAATCCTGAAAATGAAAGATGCCAGTTAACGACATGACTGGTCGTTAATCACAGCCACACGTTATTAATGACAGACATTTTTCCAATACTCAAACATGGGCTCGTGTTATTTTGAGTCTAACGAAGGTCTAACAGGTTAGGCAAAATTCGATTATCACTAACTGTGTGAAGGCCACAAAAGGATATCCTGTTGGCTTATAGAACATTTTCTTAGTAATATATAAGAAACACAGTATTATATTATACATTACAGTTTAAAAAATCTTCTAAGAAAACACAAAAATATAAATCCTCAAAAAAAAAATTTGCGAAGACTGTTACATATTTGTCACCGGTTGATTATTTTCGTTAAAAATTAACACAAATCACGTTCGACAAAATACAGAACAACTTACATAAAATCCTTATATCACAAAATATTATGAGAATACAAGATATAGCAAACCGAGAGTAAGCCTAAGTATTACAATGGAGAATATATTGCAGAAATGCAATTTCATTCGCATTGAAGAATATTCTGCATAAATAGTGTATTGTCAGCGCTCTATCGATAGTATTTAATACATTGGAGCTTAGAGATAAACGCCTGTACGTATTCTGTTTATCTCTTGGAGGCTTGACATCTTGGCATCTCGGCCAATAGCGCCAAAATATTTACTCACTTTTACGACTTGTTAATAATTTAATGGCAAATATTTTACAATAATTTATGTTTCGAAAACGTACGTAGGGAGACGCCCTACACTTTGCAGTGCTATTTTTGCTATAACAATAATTTCAGTGTTATGAACCCTGAACTAGACAGTTTGACCATTTCTTTTACTTCTACGTCCAGTTAATAAAGCTAATAGTTAGCAATAACTTAGATTTGGAAAACGTTTCCAGACTCTTTGTACAGGGAATATTACAAAAATAACATATAACAGAAACATATTTAGAAATGCCTGAATATGTTGCAAAATCAAATGAAAAATCAATAATGCATATTTCTACCAACCAACCGACCAATCTAGGCCGCAACAAATACGTAAAAATGTGCCAAGATGTGCCGAGGCTAATTTCTTTTAAATAATGTAAATACAAAATGCCTGTAAGCCCAGTTAAAAGTGCTAACGAATCCGCGTCTTGACTGCCATTCTGACGATAATAGTACTTGAATTCGTCGCTGCAAACGTCGAGAACGTGAACGTGCTGATTGTATGCACTCGGCTTAAGTCGATGGCTGCATTGCGATTATGAAGTGAATTTTGTCGGTTTTATGCAGTTTAATGCGTTTTCAGCTAATGCTTGGGGCAATTGCTTGGTTCAAACTACCGTACAATTGTGTATAATCACGAAAAGTTACTAACTATTAAGTTTGGTTTCGGCGTTGTTAACGATTGACATTTGTTTTTAATAATGATATAATTATATTAAAGCCGTTACACAGATTATTAAATATGGCGTATTGCTAGAAAAAAATTATCTTCATTACGATAGTATAACAAAATATAATCAAAAGAGGTTTTACCTCTAATGATTGCATCGATTATACTTTTAATAGTACGAATGTTGTTTATTTTTGGTAACAGACAGTGAAGTAATGAATAAACTATGAATATCTTTATAAATTCTGGTTATATTTAATTAAGAACTGTCGCTTAGACATGTTGATAATATTATATCTATTTATGTATTTTATTTAGTTTTATCTATAAAAAACGTCAGTGGCGCTTCAACCTCTTTTAGGTCCTGGCCTCAGATTTCTGAATCTGTTTCATGATCATTTTTAAATCTAATAGGCAAGTAGGTGATCAGCCTCCAGTGCCTGACACACGTCGTCGACCTTTTGGGTCTAAGACATGTCGGTTTACTCGCGATGTTTTCCTTTAGTAAGTTTTAGCAGTTTATCTATACCCTATTAAATATAAAACATTTTAAGTAATACTTAAGTATGTTCTTACGTAGGTTTCAAGATGTGACACGTAAATATTATTACTTATCTTCGGAGTAACAATCCTTAGCCTTTCTAATATTCAACAACACGTTCTTTGATCTTTTGCGAGCTTACATAAATGTTTAGAAATAAAACGGTGCAAAAATTCATGTAGCCCTTTTAAGCGTGGGATGAAAGAGCTATTATTTTTATATTTAAAGCCTTGAAATAAATGTTAATAAATTAATCATTATGTTTTTATTTTTAGAACTTGCGTCAACGACCTTAGATATAAGAAAGTATTATTATTTATTGAGACGAAAAATAACTTTGCATGCGTTTAGGTATACGCTAGTTTAGTATTGAAATAGACAAAAACTTTTACACCTTTTAACCTAAAAACGTGTAGTACATATAATTAATTATTAGATACAAAGTTTTCCAGGTTCTTCATTAATCGTGAAACCGCAAGACTTTCTCATAAAAACAATTACAAACACCTCAATATTCGTTAAGCCATGCATAAAAAGTTTTTTTTTGTATTTTGACGCTACCATAATGCAGTATCAAATGAATTGCAACCACTGAACTACGCGGGTGAAGTATTTCAACTTAATACGAGTACACGCCGCTGCAGCTTACATTAATAGCTGACTTTAAGTTGGGCGACAGTTTTAAAACAAAATGTATGCGCTGAAACTTTATTTAAAGATAACTTTCTTAAGGCTTTGCTATGTTACGGTGCAATGTACTTCTATAACATAGCTTAAAAGAGGCTCAAAATGCTGTCATAAAAATAGAGCGAGTCACTAGCAAATTTAAAATCACTTTAGGTGTGTATTAATATTGGCAGTATCACCTCGGATTTACTTCATATCCCCGCTTCGTAACGGACCAACTCAACCGTTTTAAAACCTAAGTCCCTTATCATGGAGTACTTACAAATAAAAATGCAAATGATTTGAGGACGTTCATGAATGAACTGTGTTCAATGAATTGACTTAGAAAAGAGTCCACTTGACTATGATCATCATAATTCAAACTAATTCTTATGAATTTGTCATTTAAGCCTGAAAGAACAAATAACTTAAAATAGGTTATTTTAAAATTGTTCACTAATTCCTAATTTAACATCAAAGCAAATCTAAACATATTAACATACGACCATGGTAGTCGTTGTTTACTAGATTTACGATAACTCTCCCTTCATTATTTTCGGTAGCGAGTTTAGCTTTGACCTCCTCTGATTTTGGACAGTACTATAGAAGTTTATTTTCGTATAAATATTAACAAGATAAGGAGATGATTCTTCCCCTAAACATAATTCTTTATTTTCACAGAAATCAACTCCACAAAGGCCACTGAGGCGCCTGTGAAAGAAGATGTCCTCTACCAAAAGGACGTCTCCTTCTCCGCGGAGCTAGAAGTTGCCCCGTCCACTAGATTTAGTAATAATATTAAACATATCGATACTACACTTCAACCTAGTAAAGAGGAGAAGAGAGAGAACTATTCATTCACCGGAGAGAAAAGTAAAGAACTAGACGGCCTTAAGAGTTTGATAGAAGATGGCGTTAGCAAAGCAGACTTGAATATCATATCAGATGGGGCAAGTGATATTGATAAGATGAAAATTACTACTCTGGGGCCGAGCTTAGAACAGAAAGTAAGTCTTTTAGCTTTATTAATGATAAATGATGATCTAAGATTTGGAAGGTCAGATAAAGTAGTAAGTAAATTTAATATTTATGGATTTTTTTAATAGGAATCTTCATTAATATGAACAATTGTAACCATTTCCAATAGCCATTTAAAAATAGGATTTTTAGTTTCGTATGAAAATATTCCGAAGATCTTGTTAGAGAGATACTTCATATGCTAATTTGGATATTTCTAATTGTGTGTTAGAAAAGTGAAATAATGTCGGAAAATGTCTCGATTTTACTTTCCCTTGTTACTGTGGGTAATTGCAACAATTTTTTTTAGACTTTTTATCCTGAACAATAATCATGATATAAACGCATAACTTAACTTACGTATTTTGCATAAACTTAAGTCATAGAAAGCCTATGCTGTAATTACTGTTGAATCCATTAAAATTCCTACATGATGTCGAAATATAACGAATCAATGAGCAGGCAAATCTGTCGCGAACGTGCGTTCATTAAGTAATATTTTAAATTATGATACAAAATTCATTACATCAAAATGTTTCTTACGCAAATGATGAACCCAAAAATGCGTCCTATTAGGTTATGATGATGATATGACAGATATTATGACAGATGTGTACCACATTATAAGCTTTATTCAAAGTCTAATATTTAATGTTTTTTAAAACCAGGTGCCAGGTGGAACGTCATCGCCAAAGCAAACTACAGCAGTGGAAGGTTGTAAATGCGACCCTTGTACAGACCCTAGGTGTACTTGTATGTTACGGAAATGTAAAACTGGTAATGTACTTTTCTTATTTATAGAAAATTTTCATCAAAGACTATATAACCTTTTTTCTTTATTCAACATAATACATTCATATACATGTTATGTTTTAATCATAAATCGGAAGTGAATATTATTTACTGTCTACTACCTACACGACCCCAAGTATTCTCCAAGGAAAATAGGTTTCCGAGTAAGTTTATGTAACTTACCCGATCAATTAATGTAAAAGCAAATACCCTAAACTTGTCTAGCGTATTGTTTCAACAAAACTGTGTTTTCTTTGCTTAAATCACATTTTCAAACACCTATTGGAAACTGATATATTTTAGAAACAGGTACGGTTTTTCGCTTCTAAATACCTATCCTAACATAATACATAATACGTATCAAGTTTTAAGTTTATCAGTTGCAAGTTTGGAACAATTTAAAACAAAACTTTGTGTTTGTTTAACTGAATTATCAACAAAAGTTTGATTAATTTATGAGTAGACGCAACCCTTTCGCTCTTTAAATTCCGTATATATACTTGGTCCGTAAATGCTGTATGCTTCAAATTGTTATGTTACTGTTAGTTTTTGACGTGACCACGTCTTATAATTCGATGGAGCTGGCTGCACGCACAAAAAGACATGACTCATGCGGCGTTACCTCGCTTTGACGCGTTCCATTTAAGACTTAAAGTGCAAGCGAGAGCGCGGAACGAGCGACAAAGAGGCACAATCGGCCTCCGCGTTCGGCAGAGTTTGTTCGTAAAAAATGATATAATTGTATTTATGCGTACAAATAAAACTGTAACTTGATATATTTCAATTGTGATTTCCATTTACCTCCTTCTCCATATCCATACAGAATATCTATCAAACAAATAAAGTTAAAATTTAATATTGAAAAATGCAACCATTCCATCAGTATATTCTAATGACGTTGTCACGTTCAACTATCGTCTGTAAACCGAGTTCACAGACAACCGATTTTTTAACGTAATCGTTTATTTATGGGTTATAAATAACCACAACGTACGTGGTTTTATGGATACTATTCTTGTGTTCCCGCTTATTTCTACATATTCCTGTGGAATGCTAGTAAATTCTTCGTGCTTAAATTGCCTACCTACTAACTTATTAGATTGTATGTATTGTCTATGTATATGTAATGTAGCTGAGTGCTAGATAAAATTAAACATAATCCTGTACCCGACGCGTAGTCAATAGATTGAAGTGCAAGCTTATCATTGAAATGTCTGTGAAGAGGCCTTGTTCGACTGAAAAGTTTAAAAGCTATTTTCGCATAATACCGATATCAGCCTATTATAGTAAGTCTAAGTTGTAGTTAACTTTCATAATTACTTTTACTTTGAGACGGGAGGACTTTTAATATAAGTACGCGGTCGTTTCGTTCTTTATATTTCTATCGACTTTTAAAGTTATTTGAATATTTTGCTCGTATGGATATTTAATTTGTTAAATATGTAATAGCTATAATAATGGTTAATAATCAAAGGGTATCGTGGACTTTTTTGTAATATATAATAATAATAGATAACCTGGACATACAAGCATTTAAGCCTTGTGTAAGCTATCATAATATCTTTAAAAGGTGTATTAATGATTTCAATAACGGAAAATCACCTGAATCATACTAGTGAGCTTACCTCACATACACACCATCGCTTACCCTCATACTCTCATTTTACATCATCACACAACACAGCCAAATTAGATATTACTTAGTTAATTGTATTGATTTTTTTTATTGTTTTTTCCCTTTTGCAAATGTTTGAACCTTTTTGAAAATATTATTTATTCCATCTTTGCCTATTATTTAATGTAAATAATTTTTTTTATTATAATATTTGTGTTTATTTCCGGGAGTTTTATTACTATTTTTTCACACTTTACGTAATATTATCCATGTTTTTATATGAATGCATTTTTTTCTATATCCTTTGTTCAGCAATACTGCTGAGCAAAGGATATATATGCATTAACGGAAAAGCTGTTAATGTATGCTTAGTAACTGTGGAGCAAACAATCATATCTTACGTTTTTAAAATATAAGGGTAAATAAAAATTATTAAACAGAATGTTTGTAACAAATGAAGTACATTTTTTTCCAGCCTTAAGAACATAAATAAATTTCACCAGCTTAGAACTTGTTTCGAAGTTACAATTTATTGAATCTATAGACCCCTTATAGGACCCTTCTGAATTACACCTATGGAAAGATTGCAAAGGGTCTTTGTAAAGTTACCTACATAATACATTACGTATGTAACGAAATCTTAGAAACGGCATATATACGAGTAGAATTATTTTCAATTCTATGATCATCATACCATTGATTTATTAACTCTGATTATGCTTTAAGTTTTAAGTATCTGTGGTATAAAAACATTTATCGCTTATATCAAAAACTTAAGAATACTTTGTATGAAATTATAAAGTCTGCATTCAAGACTTTAATTATGGCTGAAGAAACTAGTAACAGAATTATGTAAGAATTTTGCTTGTAAGAGTTGGTATTTCGTGAAATAATATCGCGTTATGAAATATCGCGTGTTTCGTGACCATTTAGGAATTTCTAACAATCTTTATCATTATTATAAGGATTATAATACACGTTTTTTTTCTTAACTAGTTGACCTAATAAAATTATCACGTTCAAAATTAAAATCGTTTGAAATTCCCTTTAACCTAGTTATTTAGACATCTAGTTAAATAGTGACATCATCATCATATTACAAAGTGAGTGTGACATGCAATATATAAAGTGATTTTGTAAAATTCCGCCTATAACTAAGCAATTTATTAAAATGAGTTTACAAAAACAGTGTATTAGGCAGATAATGCCGGAAACTCGGTGTTAACCGGAAGCGCTGGAAAGTCGTTATGCATGTTTTGCTTCCGCTCTCAACAATTTACAAAACGTATGGTATTTTGATATACGCTTTTAATAAATATTATAATATCCGACCCGCCTCTTACTTCACACAAACTAAACACTATACGATTATTTATAATATACTCTCCCTCTTAAAACACAGTAATAAAAAAGACAATAGACAATACAAAGTTACTTCTTGTATTAAGTACTAAGATTTTTTTAAGTGAGCTTAAAAACTTTGTAACGGCAAAAAACTTAAATAGAAATAGTATTTCACGTACAATTCCTTACTCCTGAGTTGTAGAGGTTTGGAGAAGGCACTTGTGTCACGTAGTAGGTACTTAAGTAACAATGAGCCGTCGTAACTTGCATCTAAATCCTGCCACGATAAAACTTAGCTCTAATGTACGCCTGGAGATAACACGGACTTATTGCTCAGTGCTGTTTAAATTCTAACAATTAGTATTGCTCACGGTACTAGTTTAAAGTTTTATATATCGCGAACTGATTGATGCCGATGATCAGCGGGTTTCGACTTTCAGTACATATTAGCTAAACTAGCTAATTCAAAGCGAGCTGTATTGGCTTAATCCTGAGGTCGTTCTAACAAAGGCCGGATGTGTCAAATGGATTTTCATCTCTATGGGCATGTTTTATTTATTTTAACTAATTATTATATTATTATATTAGACTTAAATATCTCAAATTGGTCAAAACCAAGAGACATATTTATAAAAAAAATTGTGGATCATCAAGACAATATCGATACGGTCTAGACAAAAATCGTCAAAGAATTCTATTTAGGGTATGGAGTAGCACCAGTACATTAATGTTACTTAAGAAATCTTTTGTTTTATTATAGTCATATATACGGAGGTATTGTGAATGGACTAGCCAATAAGGCTTCTACGTATGCCATTATTTTGTAAGGCTAACTAACCAAACCAAACCAAACCGCAAACCAAGGGCTAACTTACTAAGGTTTGTAAGATAAGACTTTGTTGATGAGTTTTTTTTATTTTTTATTTATTTCAAACATACACACATTATCTTAGTTAGTTTCATAAGGACGATAGAATAGTTCATATAGAGCTTTTGTCTCGTATATATAAGGGTTACTGGTTTACGCTAATAGAGGTTTACGATCTGGTCAATATTTTATAGATTTGCCACAGGATAAATTAAAAAAAAATCAGTACATATCTATAAACCTTGTCTTTGCTTCAGTTTCGATGATATTTCTCAATGCTGTGTTTGTTTGATTTTTGTGACTTCGACTGTGTATCTCCCACTATTGTATTTCACAATATGAGCAAGTATTATAGCGCACGCATATACAGTCAGATTCGAATGAGCGACCTTGACGCTGATAATAATCTAACTCGAGTAGTGTTACTTACAGTAAAAGTATTATTTAATTAAAATTATTAAATATTTTTTCCATTTTTATAAACTGCCATAGGCCTTACACAATGGAAATGAAATTTGTAGGAATTTTTAATTTATCATGAATGTGAATAGTCGGAATTGCTTCTAATGGCAGCAGAAGTGGGTCAGATTATTGAGAAGTTTCCTGATAAGGGTGAGGGTACGGAAATCAATACGGAGCTTGGAAAGGTTTAGGGGTTAATTATCTTCAAAAATCTTCACTTAGATAAAGTCTTTTTTTCTGCCAATGTACTACATACAATAAAAAAAATCTGTGGTAGAAGTTATTAAATGCTTAAATGAAAATAGTTCAAAAGCTCTCTCACAAATGTAATTAAACCTTTACATGACGCATGTTCACAAGAACATTGAATGGTAACTTTATTAAGCTTTAAAAATAGTAAAACACACGCCTACATTGCAATTTTATTTTTATAGAATGAATTTCTTAATTTAATTATTGAATTCATTTCTTTCTTCAATGTAGTACAGAAAAGTGTCTGCCTTAGCATTGTTCCTATACGTGTCCATGAAGAATTCACACATTATTTTCAAAATACGTTTTTCACCTGGAAATATACTTACAAAAACAATAATATAAAATTTACAACTTGCAAAATATTAATAAAGATAAATCATGAAATGTATTTTTATTGTTTAAAAAAAATAATATATTTTATACAGCATGTATACTGCTACACTAATGTGTAGTATATATTATTTATTAAAAACACTTATAGTTCTACATAACTTTAATGTTGTATGGCGATGTTTTGGCAAATAGTCGCTAAATGGTACAAGACATACGCCTTGGTATGTATAGGCTAAGGGGTAAAGGGGAGTTCACATGTCTGTGCCCTTTTCCTCATTATAGTCTACATCTACAGAGGAGGATTGTGCCAATGAGGCTGTAATAGGCTCGGTTGTGTTCACCAGTCCATCATCACACAAATCACACTTTCTGTCACTTTCAATCACACCGTCCTGTCCCGAGCTTTATCTTTTAAGTCTCCCTAACACAGTTACTTTTTGTCAAAATTTGACAAATCAATAACGAAAAACTAAATTTCCATCCGCAGATCAAAAGATATCGATACCACGTTTTTCCGGTTCATCGTGGATAGCATTACACGCACTACGAGGGGCGTATAAGCGTGTACGATTACGTATTCGTGTGAGACCGGAGCGGACCAGGGGAGTTCTACTATTGACAGGGGAGCACGATGACCTATCTGGAGATTATTTGGCACTGATTTTAAGGAATGGCCATGTGGAATTGAGGCAAGTAATACTATTAATTTTACGTGATGTTAATGTAGACTTTTTGTATCTCAGTCCTTTCAACCGTTAAGTATGGCTACTTATCGTTGCGCCCATTCTTTCTTTTTTCTTTCATTCTTGTATAATGCAATGGAGGAACCAGGATCTTAAGAACTATACAAGAGTATGGCACATTGACACGATTAAGAATCTATTGTAGAATTGAATCGGGCATAAAGTAGTAAGGAAAAATGGTCCAATAATCTAACAGAATGCTGCTAGAAAGAAAGCTTACTAGCTACTACCAAATAAGCAATGGGATGGTTTGGGTAATGCTTAGCTTCGCATAGTATTGGAAAAATGGCTTTGACTATATAATAAATATATTTCACATAAATAAAAAAATCTGTTTAGTACGGAATACGTGCAATACATATAATGTATAACGTAAGTATCATCCCTTTAATCTCAGTTGCAAGGATTAAAAGTTATTAATAAATAAAGAATCATGTTTGGGATTTTCTGTTTAAGTATTCAAAATTTCTTCAATATTTATTAAGAAAAGTGGCTCTTGACTTAAAAATATTAAACACGAACTGAATAAGAAATGCAGCGCATTAACACATCATTTGAAAACACCTTAGACATTTCTTTACACACATTGACTTCAACCAAAAATAATTTACAACATACTAATTTGAGAAACTTGAAAACATATTTATCATTGATGTGTCTTATCACCTTCAAACATACAAGAATTTGTATTAAAACTTAATAATTTATAGATACTATCTATAAGTGATAAAGTTCATTTTTTCGCCGAAAATAGACAGCATCTTTATTTATTTCGTTGATTTAACGACGTGTTGGCCTAGGGGCTTCAGCGTGCGACTCTCATACCTGAGGTCGTAGGTTCGATCCCCGGCTGTGCACCAATGGACTTTCTTTCTATGTGCGCATTTAACATTTGCTCGAACGGTGAAGGAAAACATCGTGAGGAAACCGACATGTCTTAGACCCAAAAAGTCGATGACGTGTGTCAGGCACTGGAGGCTGATCACCTACTTGCCTATTAGATTTAAAAATGATCATGAAACAGATTCAGAAATCTGAGGCCAAGATCTAAAGAGGTTGTAGCTCCATTGATTTATTTTATTTATCTTTTCGTTCTAAACCTAATTTGAGAAACTTCAAACATTTTGAAGAATTTGTATTAAAACTTTATACTTTATAGTTCTATATAAGTGATAAAGTAAGTAATAAAGTTAATTTTTTGCCGAAAATAGACGGCATTTTTATTAATTTCGTTGACTTAATACAAATTTACGGTTAACTGTTTCTTCTTAATAGTATTGTTTCCACAGAAAAATCTCGTGCACAGTATAGCAGACATATAAAACCACTTATGAATTTCATTTAACAGCTCAACATCGTTCGCGTTATAATAGTAATAAAACCAGTGTATTGCCAAAAGCGTTTGTGTTAAAAATAATGACATACGCCATTTAGCGGTCAGTTACCGCAATAACTATCGTATATAGATGTTATAACGTATTTACACAGCAAGCTTACTACACTTTTTTCACTCATCTTCAATGAAATAGTAACGGTATTCCCAAAGAAAAGACACTAATGACGTCATTGAACGATGAATTCCAATTACCATTTAGTTTTTCAATCATTTAAAAATTATTGTTATCATTGTAATTCATATCTGTGATTTCTTTTAGTTTGTCCTACAAATTACCATCGCAAACCTCTTCAAATTTACACATTAACATTTATTTCAGCGATTAGGTTAAAATGTTTTCTCTTATCTATGTAAAATAAATATATTTTAATAGAAAAATTTGGTTTATAAATAATAATAACTATCAAGGGTACTGTCTCAAAACCCTACAATAAACGTTAAGAGACGCTGATAAATCACAAAAATTCTCTCAGAAAAAGTTGTCGTGTACATCTACATAATTTCCTCTTTTACCTAAACGATAACATTAGCATAGACAATAGATAGAGCACGCTTAATTAAAATTTCAAAACGGACAAAGCGTAAATGCAGAATCGATAATAATCGACGAGGCTTATGCGTCAGATTAATTATTCGTGCCTGACTGGTATTACCCTAAGCTGATGAAGGTTAAAGAGGCCAGGCCTAATTAATACTTTTTATGGACACTTTTTAATATTGTTAAGTATAGTTCAATAGATACGGTCATAACAAGGTTCGATGCCACGAAGAAAATAAATTGTCCTGGTCCGTCCGGAAAAAGAAATGATAGATAAATATACAGGGGAATTTTGGTAAGAATTGGGGAGAGAGTAAAATGTAGCGGTCTTGGCGAGGCCTTTATGTGTGAGGAGGAGGACAACTCAGGATGAACAAAAGTGTGTTTTTATCTGGACGCGTACCTGATATTAAGTGATACCGCCGCCCATGAAGACGCCACATGGCACTTGGGTTGCCAGCCTTTTGAGAATTGAAACGCTGTTATCTTGAAGGACTCTAAGTTCAATTGGTCCGGACATACTTCAGTAGACAGCCGGTTCCACAAAATAGTAGTATAAGTGCTTTAAATACTATTTACTCATACTATTTTTTCAAGTGTAAATATACATATATGTTACGGAATAAATTCTAATTTATTTGTTATACTGTTAGTAAAGCCTTTTTTAGATTTAAAATGTATACATTACTCTCTCACATGCCACTTTTTCAAAGAGACAAATTATGCTTGAACTTGTTTCATTTAAATTTTTTACTAGCTCAAAGATAGATATTTACTATAGAGATATTTTTAATTGAGCTCTTCAACTGGTAATTGGAATATATATAAAGAAATTCGACGTGAAAACTTTTCAACCAATAACGTTTACATAGACTATACACATAGACTAGATTTATTGGTATAAATGGAATATTTTGTTTAAAAATTTGGTTCCACAGATTCGACTGCGGCAGCGGAGCTGGTGTGCTTCGTTCTCCAGAACCGGTGCGTCTGGGAAGGTGGAATACGGTATCTGTGTACCGACATCGTTGGGACGCTTGGCTTCGCTTGAATACTGGGAAACGAGTGCGGGGTAGATCTAAGGTAAATACTCTTTTGCATCATACAGCCTTCTACACAAGACCTGACTTGTCTCCTATAACATATGTTCATAATTTAAGTGTATTTGTGAAACAATCCTAACAAACTTGTCTCAGCTAACCGATGTTCTAAAATTTCAAAGAAAAAAAACACTTTATTATTAAAAGAATTTCATAAAACTCTATAGCAATATTGCAGTTAAAATTGAACTATAAGCAAATCCATATGGACAAGGCACTTAGGCACAAGATATATTTATGAAATATTACATTTTATATCTTACACAATAATTAAAGTTAAAAGCCTGGAACGGAATTTCAATTGCTAGCAAATTATGCTGAACATTACAGAAATGATAATGAAGACGTCATGAGCGCTCGGCTTAATTGCTTATAATTTCACGATATTGGTTTAACTTTGAATTGTTAATATCAATTATAATAATGACACTTAAATAGCGCTGACATCCACAACTTCACAGGAATAAAAGACAAACGATTCGATTTTTGATTTATACGGGGTTGTGATACAAAAATGCCATTTGAATTTAGTTTTATAGATACAAGAATTTGTTAGGAAAGTAGGCCGAGTCCTGTTTATCGATCAAACCGAAGTTTGGAACCGAACTGAAATATATGATGTTACATATATACCTATGATATTGCTTCATGCTTATAATGACAAAAAAACATGATTTCTTGCAAAACTAAAACCTTCAATAAACATTTCGGAAAATAATTTACTAAACGTATGAAACTGCCCCTTCCTTGTCCTTATAAAAAGCCTAGGCGCTCCAGGCTCTAAGAAAACATCAAAGTAAAGGAGAAATTACGGCTGCTATGAGATTTAAGTTCAAACAGACGTTTAATTAAAAAGGAGATGCATTACTGTAGTAATACCTAGAATTAATTAAGCGGGATTCCCCTGAGAGTTTTAAGAGGAAACTATATTGCGCGACTTCCTTTGGGTTTATGCTTAATAACTTATTAATATACCACTATAATAGCTACAGACAGGAAGTGTCTCTAATACGTAATAGTCAGATATAATTTCAATATATAGTTGCAAGATAGTTTTAAGATAGTTTTAAGTTTCGTGGTAGCTTTTTGTAGGCCAAATGGAACGTGATTGTCACAAATTAATAAAAACAATCAAATTGAGTTTGTAGTACTTTAATACGAATATTATGTGTACATATGATATGTTTTGTTTAAAAAGAATACGTTTAGTATTAGAGAATATAAATATATAATTAAAATAAAATAGGCCAATATTCGAGTAATGTACTAAAGATTGTATTTATATTGTTAACTGAATTTGACGTGAAAAATGGGCCGGTCACATTGCCCGGGTTCGTGATGACATATGGGTCAAAAAGGTTTTTACTTGGAATGGCCCAATGGGAAGAAGAAGGACGCCCACCAGAAACCAGGGAAGATGAAATAAAAGAATGCGGGGCATTATCTGAATTAGAATTGAAGTACCTTTTCAATGACGCAATTTTATAATAATCCACATAAATTGGTACAATATGGTGTTGCGGTAAATTAGTGTTTTTTTAATACCCCCATAAATTATTTTTGTAAATTTGTTAAAAGGATCCTTAAAGTGGAATCTTGATTATGCGTCACTAGAATTTGAATAATATAAGAAATCTTAAGTTAAATACATCCCGGTTATACAGCCTTGAGTTCTAACAAGCCTCTAAAGTGAGAACTTTGAACATCCATAGAACTTGCGCAATTCAACTAACTTTTGAAAGTTATTCTCATTCTGTATGTAGGTTCATAAAAATTCCCGTTAAACAGCCGAACTTTGCGAAACGTGATTTCGTGATAAAACGATTGCAAAATCACTAATTTGATGTCAACTCATAAACTTCTGTATCATGAACAAATAATAATTTTATTTATTTTTCTTTCTTCTTTTTTTCAAATGAATCTACACATTATTGAATAGTTGGCGCGAAATTCCATTTATGTATATTTGTGTATTTATATGTGTTTCATATCATTCGTGGAGTGAGTGAAAAAGTATTGCGCTACGCAAGCATGATACTTAGCTTACCAGAGATTATATTATAATTTGCCTTATTTTTCCCAGGGCCTCTTCTCCAGGATGACCTTTAGAGAGCCAGTATGGGTGGGTGGTGCTGGCAATACCACAGGACTGCAGAGCAAATTGGGTCTAACTGAAGGTCTTCTTGGCTGTGTGGACTTCCTTAGAATCAATGGTGATACATACCGACTAGTGAAGGATGCCGTATCTACTCTTGATATCAGTAAGTTTGGGGACTTTTTAAGCTTATATATAATCCACAGCTTTTCTTTAAAAAAAATATATTAATTTTAAAACAAAAATATAACTAAACAGATTTCACGAAATATTCGAAAAATAATATATACCTACTAATAATTTATTCTTGAGGCATACCTCAAGAATAAATTATTACGAGCACACATTAAATATGTTTAAGTCATTAAACATATTTAATGTGTGGGGTGAGTGTGCTCGTTTTATTAGTAATTAAAAAAATCATTCGACTGCCATACTGAATTAGTTAGTGGCTGAAAATCGCGTCAAAATAAACAATTTTTCAAGATTTTTTTTTCAATTTTTAATTAAAAACGATTTTTTGGTGTTCTTGATAACTATACCATACATTTTACATAGTTACATGCATCTACTAAGTTACATAAGATAAGTCTTGTATATAAACACATTGAAGATCGTAGGTTTATTCATAAATAAGATTTGTTTGATTAGCTCAATAACGATCGATCAATTTCAAAATATCCCAATAGCAATCCATCAAAAAAGAAATTAGAACATTAAATTCGCAAGACGGAAAGAAACTTTGCTGGAAAATTATCTTGGGAAAGTTTAAAGAAAATATAAATCAGACTATGTCCTTTGAAACCCTTTGCGAATCACCTGGGGACTTACTTTTAAAAGCAAGCTCTCTTTAATTGGATAAAATTATTACGAATAGCAGCGAGTTCTTTATTTAAATAATGTTTTTAGAATTACAAGTATTTAATCTAGCTTCAAATGGGGCTCGCATTTGTTAGTAATAAATTCTAGGTTTTCATTGATATTAATGTCAATTATTGTATATATTAATTTTTGTTTTTTAAGTAAAATAAATTACATTTCCTGGATTTCTTTGTAAAAAAATAATCAAAGCCTATGCTTTTAGAGGGCAAGAACCATGTGCATGGTTGTTATTCAATTCCATAATATTACACGCGTTGCATTAGTAATTTACACTTATAACAATGATAATTACTTATATCCAAAACATACCACAAATTGCATTTCAAAATAAAAATACTTTTCTCATTAAAACCGTACATTGTAGAGAGAATTCTTCATTTATTATGTAAAAATATACACCCCATTTTCAGAAAAATATGTTAAAACAGTTATTAAAACACTCAAGTTTATGAAATAATGAGAGTGCTTTATATTAAAATATTGCGTCTTTTAAACTTTCAAAATTTCGTTTGCAGTATTGCTTTTATGACATTTTTTTACTTTGAAACATACATTAGTATATTTCACACAAATTGTTGTGCCCGTGTCGATAAGAGGTAAATTATAGTTTTACTACTTTACAACAATAACATTTTTTATATACATTTGAACAAATTGTACATAAAGTAATTCAAATATACCTAATAACTACCCTTAAAATTTAATAATTAAAATATATTATTAAAAGGAGTCCATTTAGGCAGCGTTCCGTTTTAAAAATATTAAAATACTTAGGGTCTGTTTCACAATGTCCGGATAAGTTCTAAATAAGCTATTTATTACTTATTGGTAGGATGAACAGTATTTTTGCGTTTCACGACTATCAGATAGCGCTATTCGTCATGAAACGCGAAGTATCTTATTCGAAACTTTTATCTTTCGAATAATTTATGTGTTGCATAGCTATTTGGTACTTTATCCATACATTGTGAAACAGGCCCTTAAACTCATAAAATATTTTATAAGGATATTATAAAAATATGAAAAAAATATTTTTTTAATAAAGTTACAGATCGTTTGAACAAAATTTAAGTTCAAAATATGACCTAACTAAGAGAACAATTTATATCTTTAATACAATATCTTTTCATATTGCCCGTAACAATTAATCCATAGACTGAAAACCGGCTCAACTTTACAGCGTTGCTCAAGTAGTGCTTTTGCAATTTTAAGCTCGCAACTAAGCTCTTAGTTTTACATGACATAAGCTTTCATAAAGCACCATACATTATGCTCGGAGTTTAATTATTCATACAGAATTAGATGGTATAAGCATTTTTTTAATTTTGAAAGGGATAAGGTACATTTATAAAATGTAAGAAAATAAGTTTTTTACACGGAGCTTCTTTTGTTAATCCTTTGATTTGTGAATGGTTAAGGCGCTATCATTAGAAATTAGTGTAAATGACAATACATAATACCAACGTCTTGCTTTGACACAGTCACAGAAGTTGCAGACGCCCGTGTCTTTTCGAGATATTAGAATAACCCATACTTTAAGCGTTTATAAAAATGTATACCATTTAAAGTGTTTCAGGCTGTAACACAAACCGTTTCCATAGTTTTAATTAAAAGATACCAAAAAAAATTATAAACATAATTTCCCAGAACAAAAATTCAACGAAAAAATCGGCTTGAGCGAAACAAACAACCATATTACCCATATATAGGATTAACATGACATACATATATAGGATTTATAAGCTAAAACTAGGATTTCCTATACAAATATAACCATATCGGGTCAATACAGGCTAGAGTAATATCCTCTCAATATTCTGCATTGTCGAACCGCAAAACTTCTTTCGCTACCCATATTACAAAGGCTATTGAAATATATTAAAATAAACTTTGACTAGTAAGTACAAAATTGTAGTATGTTCTATTTTCAAATTTTAAGGATAGACTTGTAACGTAGAGTACGATATATGTTATCTGTATATACAACAAACTATATACATATAAAACAATTTTTTTCGTAAATATTTCGATCGTGATTTAACCGATGTTTTTATTTCCTATTATTTGAAACGTTTTTATAGAATATAGGTAAACGGGCACAAGTCTTACCTGATGTTAAATGATACCGCCCATGGACACTCACACTGCCAGAAAGCAAGTACGTTGTCAGCCTTTTAAGACTTAGTAAAGTTCTTTTCATGAAGGACCTTTTCATTAAGTCTAATTTGCCGTGTTTACTTATAAATGACGGTACTATGCAGATATACGACTTAACTTTTTATATTTTATATATCATTCTATTAAATAATACCTTTTCTCTGAATTAATTAAGAGTATAGAGGCTTACCGTTAAGTTTAACTTGCGTGTGTCAAAGTTACCAGTATTTTAAGGTATATAAAAGACCTCGTGGGATGTTTGTAGTGAATTATTAGCACTATAATGTGATGAATTAAATTGTATGACCAGAAATACCAGAATACTTTTATTTCAATTGCATATATTCTTGAATTGGTTTTGAATTAGGAAACCCGAGATTGTGGTTACATTACGTTAGATTACTTTCATTGAGTATAGTATTACGTGTATCAATAAGAGATATCCAGTAAAATCAATATATTCAATCAAAGTCCACTACAATAATACAATTTGTCCGAGAATCGCAGAAATAACTTTGCTACCGCATAGAAATACGAACCGACAATTTCTATCGGAAATCGACCATTTTCTATAAGGGAGTGATAGATTGAAACGATTTTAGGGATGAAAGTGCTTTATGAGTGCCCTACATTGAGTGAATGAAGTAACCAGAACTATATTCATCGTGAATTGTTTGTGATAGGTAAAAACATTGAATATTTTGTTAGTATTTTATTAACGTCAAGATTGGAATGCTCTGCATGCGTATGACTGTTCACAGCAATAATGCCTCAGTCTATACCTACAGTTACTACAATGACGTCATGCTCTGAAACGCGCTAACAAAGTATTTCCCGCTAAGGATATACGTATATACAATTTATCAACCATGGCACGAGTCTCGCAGGCGTCGGCCTTTTGTTAGTCGTGGAAAAAGCCGGCAGAGCTATGACACCAAAAAGGCGAGCTGAGCTGTCAAGGTATTTTAGGCCAACAGCAAGATTTTATTTATTGCTCGACTGATCGAGGAACCTTCCTTTAGCACGAAAGAGCGTCTTCTTTCCTCCCTAATACTAAGTTAATATAAATACTTTATCTGCTCTAAGAACATAAATATTCCTAGTTTTGTCTATATAAATTAATCATGAATCACAGAATTTAATATATTTGAAACGTTTATATGACTCGCCGGTTTTATAAAACGCAAGACTACGCAGCCTCTAATTTTAATATTACGTTCGTCGCAGCGTTATTTACGAGCGTTCTGCTCCCTACACGTCCTTTGGTTTACACACTTCACACGTAGGGGTTAAAGTCACAAGCGTACGCGTTTTTCATAAAAATGTTACAATTTAAGACCACCAAGGCCACCAAGAAAATAGCTAGTTTCTTGGTGGCCTTAAGAAGGTTTAATAATTAGGTTCGTAGGAACAAAAATGTATACCAAATGCTTGATACGAAGATGTTACAGCCATTGTAAAGACATCTATATTTTTTAATTCAACTTAAATTGTAACATTTTTATGAAAAACGCGTACAGAAGGCTATTGATAATGCTGTTTTGTTGTGTTGAGTATTATTCCTGAAGAGTTGATTAATGATATTTTCCCATAAAAATCAATATAAAATAGTTTCGCTCAAGTTATTTGCAAAATTGACTACTTTCGATTTGTCAGTTCAAATTCGGATTTCCTATACAAATATAACCATATCGGGTAAATACAGACTAGAGTAATATCCTCTCAATATTATCTATTGTCCACAAAGGCTATTGATATGTACATATCAAAATAGACTTTGACTATCGTGCACAAATTGTACTATGTTCAATTTAGTATTGTCTTTTATTAAAATAACTTTTACACATTATTATTATAAGTATTATTGTAAACTTATAATTATTTAAACATAATTTTAAAATACATAACTTCAATCCGGTAAAGAAGTGTTTTTCTGAACTTGTAAAGATCTATAAATATAATACCTAAAGTGGGGCGCGGTTACATCCGCGTTCATTTAGTCGTGATGACATTATAGCCTTTGTCGATAAATGGACCTACGAACTATTTTTAAAGACGCGCCAGTCGTTTGTTAGATTATGGGATTCAGCAATATAGAACAACACTTGTTATCGTTTAAAAATTATCTTTTATAACATAGACCACACCCTCATCGTTCTTTTCCGTCATTATATGAACGTGTGCGGAATATGCTGACGATACGCAAAATTAATTAAGCTTTGCGCGTATCTATCTAATTACAAATTACTAAAAATAACCTCTAATCTTGAATCTTTTATTACGTATTAAACTAAATTATTTTGAATTGTTGTCAACATTTTTTCTAAAAAAGCATAACGACCGTTAATAGTTTTGTAAAACCCGAAACGGGGTTTTACTCTCGAAATACTGAAAAATATGCAATAGTGTAATATGTATTCTTAAATTTATTTTACTTTGTCACGTAATTATGATGCACGGAAATAATGCGCCTGTCACCTTTATTAATAATAATTAATTTTTGTTTATGAGAATTAGATCCTGATTATTTTATCTCATAATGCATGAATATCTCATAATCTTTGAAGCTAAAAAGGATTTATTCCTTCTTACTGTAATTAAAAGCTTTAACAAAGTTGACGAGTAACTATAAAAATTAGAACTTCCTACGTTCTTCCACTTGAACTTTATCTATTGAGTAGGAAAACTTTCGATCCTAAACTTTCGAGACTTCATTAAGATTTAGCCTGATAATAATCTAACAGTAACTTTGGTAATCCCTTTAACTCAGTGGTTGATAGGAGAAGGGTATGAAATACGAAATAATTCGGTATCGTATTCCTAAAAACGTAAGATCCCTGTATTGTCATAAGAATATATTTAATTCATATATGATTTTTTTACCATTACAGCAACATAAAATAAATTTTTTAAAAATTGATCAATTTCCCTAAACCTATTTCCCTAAAAATAGACAAATATGGATCCAATGAAAACAGCTTCAGATTATTAAACTATTTTAGAGTTGGTAATTTTTTTAGGCTAACGTTCAAATCATTAATACCCATTTGATGGGTTACAAACGCATAATTTAACCTACTCTCAAAAAAGACAAAAATATCTAAAAAGGTTTTCTTTACTTTGAACGATAAAAAATGTTCCTACAATTTACAAACTCCCCTAAACGTTTTACGGTAAAATGATATAAATAGCTCCCTTTATTTTCCCTCTCTCTGCTGGATTTACTGACTTTTTACGTCCAATAAGAATAGTCAACATTTGGTAATTAAAATATATAGCATAGCATTAGCTTAGTGGTTTAAGTATGCGATTGTCAATAGATCGTGCATTTGTATCACATATGATTTTTTAACATAATACTATAATACTATAGGCAAATTTCGTGAGGAAACTGGTCTCAAATCTGGTACAATACTATGCACCGCACAGAATTATCAAAATAATTAATGAAATCCTGAAGAAGCCAACATTTATTTTATGCTCGTAAATAAGAAAAGGGTTTTCAAATGTATTTTATTATTACCAGCTAAAGCTGTTTTAACAGGGAAATGTCCTTTGCTTCAACATATTTAGGTTGAAATTCCAACAGATTTTCAATTTTTGTCATATTTTTAATTATACGTATACTATGACTATCTAGCCTAGTTGTTAAATTATGTGTATTAGCAGATACATTCAAGACTAATTAAAAAAATATCTCTCGGACGGCTAGATGATCTCTCGGATGGATTAGACGGCTGTGAATTAAAGGAGCATCTTATGAACATAACGTCTTTCATTTACAGGTGAATGTGCCCCAACCCTCGCTCCTTGGCGACCATTGAATGAAGTCACGAGCGAAGTAATCCCTCATAGACACAATGACTTAGATCACGCAATATACGACATTAATGATATCGTACATTTTGAGGACAACGATATTGTTATGCGCGACTCGAAGGACCAAAACAAAATGGACAACTTCGTAATGAAATATGATATGAAGAAAATGAAGTTCGATAATGATAAACGGGACGTCAAGTTTGTTAATGATATTGATAATGATTTGAAAAGCGAAGTAAAGGATTGCGAGTGTCAACATGGAGGAGGCTGTGTGGGAACAGTGTGCTTGTGTCCGCTAGGCTACGCTGGAGACAAATGCGAGATAACGCTGGATTTAAAGGTATTTATTACGTTATGTTTGTTAAAAATATTGCATTATTTTAAACTATTTAATGTATATAACGGTTTACTCTTTTAACAAAATATATTTTGAATGCGGCGTGTATTTATGTTCATTTCTTTATTTTCATAAATAACTTTTATTGGTCCTATTAAAGTAGTTTACAAAGATTAACATTTCCATTTACATCACTTGTCTCTAAAATGAGCTTTTGAACCTGCCGTTGAACATTTAAAAGCTTGAAAAACGAAGCGTAATATACATTTATCGTACTTTTTCCTAAGTCTTAAGTTATGAATGAGCACTTAGTCAAGATAAATTCAAAAGGAAAATTAATGCTGTAATGCGTAGAATAACACCTCGCCGTTAAACTAATTATCATTGCCCATCTTAAATACCTCTTCATTATAAGGGAAATACGTATTTTGTGTTCAAACAATACCTATAGACTTTGTTTTATTCAAACATATTGAAGAAGAATTTATTTATTACCAGTTTGATTAATATTTTAATGTTGCATAACATGAAACTAAATAATTATAAGTAATTGTTGTATAGGATTTAGTTTAATGCAGATACACTTAGTTAAATAATTTATTGTTAAGCACATTAAAATGTCATTTAATAGCTAATTGAAGAGTTTATGCTGTTGTTGTTTTGTTTTTGTTTTTTTTTGCCTTTTTAGTAATATATTATTAATTTTTTTATTACCAGTTTGATTAATATTTTAATGTTGCATAACATGAAACTAAATAATCATAAGTAATTGTTGTATAGGATTTAGTTTAATGCAGATACACTTAGTTAAATAATTTATTGTTAAGCACATTAAAATGTCATTTAATAGCTAATTGAAGAGTTTATGCTGTTGTTGTTTTGTTTTTGTTTTTTTTTGCTTTTTTTAGTAATAGTATTTTAATATAGCTGTTCCCTGCGATAACTTAGCATCGTCGTAGCATGACGTCGTCCGCCTTTCTCAATACTTCGACTATCATACATAAAAATAATTATTCAATTCGATCCGGTAGTACATCTAAGTAAACTCATTAATATAATAATAGATGCGTCATTCTTGTGCACAACGCAAAAAAGTAAAAATACTTTTTTTCAAAATCATTTTGCATACATATACCTGTAATATTTTATAATGGTAATGGTAATTAACTAACAACACATAACTTTGAGGATATCAATTACAAAGTTGAGGCGTTAATAAGTCTGCAAGAGACCCAATTTGGATTTTAAGATGGAAGATAAACAAACATTCCCATTTTGTGAGTTTTGAGTGTTTAAGGCATTAATTGTAATATAAATGCAAAAACGTGAGTTTGTTTGTTGCGGTTCCACGCCAGAGTTGTGAAGTGTGATGTAGCCTCATTACGAAAACATCCCGTAAATATAAATGTATATTATTAATCATATACAAATATTAGTGGATAAATTTGTAATACACGCTGTTTTTAATTACATCCATATATTTTAAGAAAATCAGTGACCTTTTGTATTTATGTATTTGTTACGTGGTAATTTTTTTAATGGCCAAGTTGGTGATCAGTCTGACAAACGCTCATTCAAACTGAGACATGCCTGATTCCTCACGATGTTTCCTTTGATCGAGCGAGTTAAAACGTGCACATTTGATCTGTCTTGATATTGGTGTAAAGGAGGAATATAATTTGCACGCTGAAACCACTATGGTTAGTGCTGTATGTTTTATGCTAATTTTTCAGGATACCTCGGAGCTAAATGCCTTCCAATAAACTTTACATTTCTATATTATAAATTTCGCTGTTACATTTTCAGGTACCTCGATTCAACGGGTCATCGTACCTGCGGTTACCCGGGCTAGGCAATTCGGCGCAGTCATGGTTAGATATACAGGTATTAAACTTTAGTACTATGTCTAAACCTACAGTCCATACAAGCCAACTAAATTAGCTGTGTTTTTACTGTTAGAATATGACCTAACGAATAAATGAACTTACCTTTTAATATTTTGTAGATGTCGTTTTTAAAGCTTTATGATACTAAAAATATATCAATAATTTTTAAATGTATGTAGAAACATAAAATAATAGCTTTTCAAAGCTAAAAATTTAATCAATTATTAAACATTCTAAAAACAGTACCAAAATAGAATTTAACACCAAGTTTGCAAGATCCAAAACTTTTTAGCAGTTTCATACTATAATCTTTCATTAATAATTATAAAGACATTAAAAATATATAACGGAAACGCACTCGCGAGCCCTCTAGAATCGAGAGTGTCCATGTGTATCACTTAACATCAGGTGAGCCTTCTGCCCGTTTGCCCCCTGTTCTATAAAAAAAAGACATCGGACAAAATCAATATCTTCAAACCCTCAAAAATAGTTACTGCAATATAAGTTTCATAAGTTTTATTAAATTGTGGCGAAACTTAAGCATGGCGCAATTTTAATTACAGTATTGCGACTCGTATCGGAGTTCGTATTTGTCGTATCGAACTTTATTCATTCCTGTTTTCCTTTCAAAGTATTGGAATTAAATGCCTAAGTTTAATGGAAGTTTCGTGATCGAAGCAATTCAAATACGTTAATAGTACTAAGTTTTGGAATAATAGTGACTAGCTCATTTGATTATATAACGAGTTCTTAGTAATAGGGTATCGGGTAATTGTTGGAATAGAAATGTTATTGTTGACTGTTTATTAATACCTGTATTGTTCTGAGAAACACAAAAATGAGTGCATCCTACAGAAAGGAACCCACGCTGAGTACGGCACAAAGTGTTATTTAAAATAAGTTATTCAATTAAAAAGATTTTTTATATAAAAAAATTATTTTAATATAATTTAGGATATAATATTATTTTAACATATAAAGTTTGGTAACTAAACGTAATTAAATAATTTTACGTTCTTACCAATTACTAAGATTACAATATTTGCAGAAATTGTAATTAATTAAGATTCGGCCATGCGAATGTTATACCTGATATTATAACGTTTTACTTGATTGATTCCAGAATTCAGAGTTTTTGAATTTTGTAAACGTTTTTGACATTCATAAGCATGCCCTAAGTCGCATCTAAATTGAATAAATAAATTTTGATTAATTGATTGATTGACAGATTTCATGCTTCACATTAATCTCCTAAACTTACTATGTACTTAAATACCAATATATAGAGTCTTGTACGTCACACTGGCGAACTAGTAGGAGTTAGTAAGGATTAAAAAAAAATATTCCTTTCTTGGTTCACTACGTTTAACTAATGTGGAGAGCCCCAGTGCTCCCATTAGCAGTAACACATCCACAATAATCTTTAAAACGCTGGTTTTTAAAACTGTAGTCTTTTTTGTTTTTATCAACAGATAACAGTGAAACCAACGAGTGGTGACGGTCTTCTTCTATACAATGCTGAAGATCCCAGTGGCGACGGTGACTTCTTTTCGCTTCACCTCAGGGACTACTTTGTGGAGTTTGCTTTCGATTTGGGTTCCGGTATCGCGCTTGTGAGGTACGATATAACTATATTTTATTGGACATTTCGTTGGATTAGGAAATCTCGTACACTTTCCAACAACAAAGGTTTTCAGATGTAATATTTAATGGTTTAGATTGTCGATGTATTACTCTGTAGAATATATGTATCTATGTATTACAGATCAGCATACCCCTTAAAACAAAACGAATGGCACCGAATATCAGTGAATCGGTCGGGTCGTCGCGCCTCCTTGCGAGTTCGGTACGACACCGATACGACACATGACGCATCTCGATCCGTGACGTCACGGGGTATTGCTAAATACTTGGAGCTTCGACAGCCAATGATGCTAGGTGGAGCCCCACAACCGTTGCCAGCTAGATTAGCGCTTAAGACTTCGTTTAGTGGCTGTGTTGGACAGGTAAATGCTATGATAACATGCAAATTGGAAATTCTAACGGTGATGGCAAACATCGTATAACCTAAATGGATAATTGGCGACCTTAAGTTTGAATCGTACGCAACTAAACTGCTCGAATTCACTCTCAGATTTTTTTCAATTTATTATTAGTATTACTTTATTTATCTGTACTTCGTGCAGTCATTATATAATAACACAATAGATATTTGGCAAAAATGGTATACATTTTTAAAACAACCATAACTTAACAGTTATTAAAAGTTAACAGTTGACATAAATTACAGTTAAAAAACAATAAAAACCGAGATACCAAAAAAACATTAGCAGTAGGTACATTAATTATTTTTTACTTACTGTGACTAACAACCACTCTATCATATCATTATCTATTTATATTCATTATTTGTGACATATTTATTTAAATAATAATAATTGATTAACAGTTAATTATCAATGATGAAGAGCTGTCAGTGGTGTCGTCAGCGCTGGGAGGCGTCAACGTGGATAATTGCGATGATCCAAGAAACGATTCTTGCTAGTACGTATAGACCATAATTTAGGATTTCTTTCCGATTAATTTTATTGTTAAATATTATTTACATACTAGTTCGTCCAGGCTTCGCGAGGCAGGACACATTTGATTATCTCTGGAAGTAGGTCCCACTATTATAAAGGAACAAAATCTTGTTGGGATTTTGGCAGTTCACTTCATATTGTTTGGATGTTGACATCGGTTTTGAATTCAAAAATTTATAAAATTTCCAGAATTCAATTTACGTTAAATTACACTTCAAGTAGTTAATAGAACATTAATAATTATTAATAAGAACATTAGACATTACAAAATAAATTTAACTAAATCTTTAGGTGTCCGTTTTTTATCAAAAGAGTTTATACGATTCCTTGGTTTATTGTACTGAAAATAAATTACCTTTTTTACAGTAACAACATTTGCAGAGAAAGACTTGAACCTGTATCATACCCAAAAAACCTAACAGATAAAACCCATCATACTATTGTAGCAAAAAAAGGTTTTAAATTAAAAAACCACAAGTCGAAGCAAAAGAAGCGCGCACACATAGAAAAGTATAAGCGAAAAAGCTTTTTCAAAAAACGATTCGAAAACGAAATCATGACAGAAGGACCTGTGTATGACGGACAGACGTACATACAAATGAAGTATTTGAGTAGTAACGAAATTAACTGGGGCGACACGAATAGTTATCCAAGTTTTACAGGAACTGACAGCTTTATTCACATTGATGATGAGGAGACTATGAAAAGGTAAGTAAAAACTGTTTTATTCATATTTATTTAATCTGCTCCTAAAATGCTCCTAAAATATGATTGTGATGTTGTTTTTAGGATTTTCTATGCATTTTTTTCTTTTATTCTTTACATAAAACCTACTTCCTTCTAAGAATTGAAGGAATAAATATAAAGAGTGTGTGTACTTATGTACACGCGTTAAAGATTCTATGTAAATAAATAAATTATTAGTAAATACTACTGCCCATGAGCGGCGGTTTCACTTAACATCAGGTGAGCCTCTTGCCCGTTTGCCCCTGTTCTACACAAAAAAAAGAAGTACTGCAAAGACGAGCTCAATTCTCTCTTAATTATAAAAGTATTTTTTTCGATAAATATGGCCATAAATAATTTGCATATCAGTTGTTTAACATTTTGCTTATTTATAAAAGCCCTCTCAAATTCAAAACATCTGATAAACTCGTATTTTATGATTCCCACAGATTGCTAAGTTACACCCTGGACATAAACATCCGTTTCCGGTCAGTGTCACCTCACGGCCTTTTAGTATGGAGTGGCCGCGCTCCTTTATCTCCAAGAACAGACTTTCTTTCACTTGCCGTTGAGAACTCTGTACTTGTGTTTAGGTGAGATATTTATCGTGGAATATTTATAAATTATCCCTTTATGTTTTTTGGAAAAAAATTATGATGAATGTAATAGAAATAAAAGGACTAAACGATGGCTCGTTTTTGTTGGTTTTTATTTAACACCACCACAGGTCCAAACAAATTCGCGATGTGTTCACTAAATTATTTGTGTAGCTTCTGAAATGTATTTTTCTTTAGACTATCATCTACTATTTTATTTTATTAATACAATGTGTTAATAAAAAATCGATTAAAGCAATTTAATTTAAAACATTGAATTTTTTCGATCATAAGCTTGTCTATAGGCATGCTGTATAAATCAAATTTTGAATTTATTTTCAGATATGATCTAGGTAGCGGAGAGGTCGTTATAATAGCAAATCATACTAAAGTAGATGACGGATTATGGCACAGAGCGAGAGCTACTAGGTAAGACTTTGACTAATTTAACAAAAAAAAAACCAAAATGGAAATCAATTAGCTCACTAATACGAGAGAAAAAACGTAGCGCAATTGTTTTTTTTTCATCTAGGAATAATGAAATTAATCTTGTATGATAGACGAAGCTTTTTGCTTTATTATTGGAACTAATTAGAATAACGTCGACATAACGACCGGTATATATATTCATATCAGTTTAAAGCTTACTAAACTGCCATAATATGTTATTTTTTCCTCATATGTATTTTTCAAGTTATTTTGCTAATGCTCTATGTACAAGAAATTCTTGATTTAACATTTCAGAAATCGACAAGCAGGTGTTCTAGAAGTGGATGGGCTGGGTTCAGTCGGGAAAATATCTCCAGGAAAACTCAAACAACTTAACACTGAGAACGGATTATATATAGGTAAATTTTTAAGTTCTTTTCTGATATTTTTTTTTAATATTATAGAATAAATTTCATATAGAATTTATGATAAACATTCTTGACACATTTTTGACGAATTACGAAAGAATCTTAGAAAGTAAATTCCAAAAATTTAACAGTAAAACACTCATTTTCTGTCAACATGACAGATTCAAAAAATGATTTTAAGACTCGAAACGTCAAATTATGTAATTAATCAGCAAATCATTAACATCTATGTTAAATGTGTGTTTTAAATAAAAACGTTTACGTTCCAGGTGGACTACCCTCAATAGAAATAAACACAAATGGAAAATACAAGAGCGGTCTGGTTGGGTGCGTCTCACAAATATCGCTAAGTGGAGATTTTGACATCCCCTTAACTTTATCAAAACTACCCCACACTATAACTAACAATGTCGGTAGATGTACACCATAACAAAAGTATTGTCAGAAACGAAAACCTTAAATTTATTTTATTTTGCATATGGAGCCTACTCCTTACATACATATCAGAGAACATCGGCAATAATGTATCAATGTGGGTACTTTTAACTTCGAGTTATCTAACAAATTCGGTTAAGCTTTAAATGAAGTTAAAAGTTTTAAATGTATTAACATGAATAGTCTAATTGTCAGCATAAATCTGTTTTCACAGTTTTAAAATAATACGATAAAAAGGGTAGTAAAAAATGTCACTCCATTAAAAGTATGTTATACTCAGATAACTATAAAACAATATGATAGTATAAATCGAATTATTTCGAAATGAAACCAAGATTGATGGAATTTGGTAGTTGGCTCGAGAAAGTCTCAATTTATGGTTTGAATCTGTATCCACTTTAGTCAATTTAGAATGAGCTGTGTTTGTGGCAGACAATCTTCTTATAAGCTGTGATTAAAACAAATACTATGGTAATTTACCAAGATCGAAAAAGAAGAAGAAGAAATTCGAAATTCGAAGTAACAAAAACATTTATAGTTTAAGGTCCAAAAGACTCTTTTATACAGTGATAACAAAATTAAACATAGTAATTAGAAAAAGCAAATGGGCATTACATTAAAAATTTAAAGATTTGAAAATTGTATTAATTTAATGATAATGTGGTAGTTTAATGATAACATCTTGCAAGTGAATTCAGACCGTAATGTTAATAATTATTTAAAGACTACAAGATTTTCGATATTCGCTATAGTATTCCATATTTTGTATTTGTTTTAATGACAGTAAAACTTAACCTTCTTTCGTACAATGTAAAACTTTTCGAAGTGCTTTACTATCTAGTAAATATGAAAAATACTATTTGTAATTAAATAAATTATAGTCGTACAAGTGATTTGCACGCAATTTAGTTTCAAAACACGATTTGTTAGTGCGAATCCAGTGTTTTTCTCGCTCTAATCCATGCGTTTCACATGGTAAGAGCGGGATAGCAATTTCGCACGCTTTACGACCCTACTTAAGATCGGACTTAAGTTTAAACCTTGAGTTTTGGTGGAATCTTAAGTCATCTTAAGTTATGTATAAATTAGTATATAACACGTAATAGCGTTTGTATCGAATTTTGCATATGAACGTGAACTAGGAGTGAGTAGTAAATAAATAGTATTTGGTATTGAGCTTTTATATTTAAGCTTATGTTTGCCGAGCTTCTGTTTCATTTAGTAGTATTATTTGCCTACAACCTTTTAAAACATCCAATTTACTCACAGCTACGTTATGCATAGCTTCATAGGCAAATCCCATTTGGGTTTACACCAATATGTTCGTCAATTAACTTATCCACAGGGTTAAATATTTAAAACATATCTTTCTTTGCATAAATCTTGCTCTAAAATAAATGATAAAAATGCAAATCGACCAAATTTTTTTATTACCTACTTAAATGTTTATAAAATATGTTGATTACACTTAACCAAATATGAAACTAGTCCACTTTGTTTAATATTATAAACTATAGAAATATGATCTCATACAAATTGTAATATTATTTAATAGATGTTTTGAGTGTTATTATATTTTCACAGGTCTGTAGGGGTTATTGAGATTTTTACTTCCATAATGAAGTCACATTTTTCTTTAAAATTTGCATACATTACATTGGTGGTTTTATGTATTTTTGCTTAATTTTTTTATCAGGCGTTATGTTAGGATAAATCTCAATAATATAATACCTGCTTTTCATTGCATTTTGGTAAATTTTATAACCACAGCTTATCAACTATGCGAAAAAAATGTGATATATTTTAGTTTCCAATCCCATAATACTAGAATGTTCCTGGCGGTTAAAAATAATTTCTTATAAATAAGGTTTAAATTTTCATTTTTAAACTATTACATCGAAATAAACCTATAAATGTATCAGCACTTAATAAAAAAAATATTTTCAAAATATAAATAGCATAACATGCTTAAATACTATTAAATTGTATGGCAACAGTTGTATGTTTATACCTACTATTCAATTACACTTGCAGTTGCAGCCTTCATGTGTAGTTGTCACTGTCACAATCATGTCATTTGTCAGCATAAAAGCATAAAGCGTTTCGACTTTTCAATCACAGGCCCATACGAAAGAATTGTACTGTGGCTATTCAAAAATATATCTAAATTTTACAGTAAATGTTTGGTCATTTGGTGTGCACATAACCCTCACTCTTATTGTTCGAAATGGGCATTGCCTCTCCTTCGATAATGGCCATATGTATCACAAATTATTATACCACTAAGCAATGTAAAGCAGGTTACCAGCGAAGTAGAAGTAACAAATAGCTTCGTAGACTTAGTTTTGTATGTGAACCTGTCCGATGTATTATACGCCGTTATTTGTACAAAATTATAACACTAAAAATACCACTTGTTTTATTTCATCATAAATATGTATGACCGCCTCCATGCGTACGCGTGTCAGGGGCTACGCGTTCGTAAAGACAAACCCAACATAAATTTTTAATAAGCGTATGTGCACGTGAGCCCCATCGTTAAAAACCAATGTTGGAGGACTCTTATATTGGCCTTTTATTATTTTCTGCCTGCTCTGCGCACCATCTTTTGTACTTGTCCGCGGTAATTCGGACGGGGCATGTCCACAAAAAATAGCCTGACGTTCGTAACATGATTCGCAATATAGTCGGCTTGCACTGAAAAATATGTTTGGAACCACCAAGGGCTCGATGGTAAACAAATAAAACCCGATACGCAAATAGAGACAGAAAAACTGAAACTCTGCTTCGCTCGCTCTTAAGTATTTCACGTTAATGTCTTCTCTCTTTAGTTATTATTGTTATTTTAGAAGCTTATCTAGTTCTATACTCTATCTACGTGTCTATTATAATTATAAATTAGTCATTATTTGGTATATCTTACACAGTAATAATAATAATTAACAATAATGAGTATACTTATATATTTTACAAATACATACTTATCTTGCTTTCAATAAAGTGATATAAACTTAACATAAGAGTAAAATTATGAATAAGATAATAGTACAATATTCATATTTCATGTGTTATAAAACCTATGCAGGTTTTGTGGCAAATAACACATATAAAATTTTACATAGACTATTCACCGCTGTCAAAGTCAGCATCGTGTCTTGTCAGTTTACTCGTGCCGTAACTGACATTCGTAAATTTACTATTCTGTAGAGTATACTGTACAGTTAGTTCGGATTTGCTTTCGTAGTAAATCAGATGTGCCGCAAGTTTCAAAAAAATACTTCGATAACAATTTTCAATTATCGTTATACTTTGTGAAATTAATATTTGTCCAGTTATTAATAACAGTGATAAAACTTCGTTTATGTTGTAATTATACAATAGATTGTCGTTTTGCATTCCTTGTGTATCGTGAAAACTTGTGAACCGTGAGAGTTGGAAACTTGGTAACGAATCTGCAATGTAAGTTATAATTGTAATTAATGTTGTTAGTTATATAGGTAATATTATAATATAATACAATAGTTACATTTTTCGTAATTAATTTAACTAAGTAGAAAAATTCCTTTCTTTAAAAAAAACAATTCGTGACTTTTTTTAATAAAAACAAAACATTGCATTTAACAGCACTTATCCCATCACAACTTAACACATCCAACACCACCGGAATTCTCTCATCTGATATCTCATAAGAAAATTCATCCGCAATCTTAATCGAAAAACAAACAACTCAGTTTATTTATAGATAAGTAAAGAATTGTTTTTTTTAAATAGTAATATCTACTATCTAAATTGGAAATGGGAAATATAAAGGAAGCATTAAGCTATTTTTACACTGTAATAAATAAGGGTGTTTCAGGAAAATGGTTACACAATTTATCTACTTAAAACTGGCACTACTGATACTTTTGATAGGTTTTACATTTGTGTAGTTGCTAAAATTTTACGTGATAGATTTTATCATTCAATAAAATACTAAAGGGTGTCATTGACATGTCAACATCACCGTAGCGATATACAATTATTTTTCAACTTCACGACATGAATTAAATGTTGTAAGCCTAGCGGTAACTCTCTCTCTTCGTGCTAAAAATATTTTTTCTTAAGTATTTACTCAAGATACACCAAAATGGTTCGGCGTTGAACTATGACGATTAAAAATATCAATAACAAATCTTTTTCTCTAAGTTTAAGTATCAATGTACAAGTGACAGTAGTCATAATAAATACCTATATCTAACTATTACTCATACTTTATCGTATGCGCGCGACCATGAAAGTTTAAGTCAGCCATTCATGCACCGTGGGAGACAGACACAAGGATTTTGTAATTGCGGAAATCGACAATTTAACTTCTGATAGCCACCACTTTAAATCGAAGGATATTCGTATGTCAAAAAGGCTACGACACGAGTTTAATCAGGGTGATATCTCCTACCTATTATATTTTATCTCCTTACGTATTTTAACTAAAAGGTACCTCAATCATTTTTAAAGGTAAAAAATAATTTAATACTACTTATGCAACTGTAATGCTAGCCCCGGCTCGCCCGTGAATATTGTTGATAAAAATATTACTGATGTAGTTGGGGCGTATTTCCCGACGCGTAACATTTCCAATACACTATTTCACAAATAGTAGCAGTGAAATGTATTTTTTTGTTTGTTGAAAAAAAAAGTGAGATATATAAAGTCCCTGGACACGATGGCAGTACAGCAGGACAGTAGAGTAAAATATTAATAAAAAAAACTGTAATGGTAAAGATTTTCTTTATCTGTGCTTTAGCAACTTACGGACGATTTAGATACTACAATTAAGTGGAAGTCAAAGGAGTGGCCTTACAACGAAGTTAAAAGAAATGCTTGACAAACCTGAACGTTAAACGCTTAAGGTCAGAATAGTCATAAAAAGTGTGGCCTTGTTATATTTTTTATTTCGATCGCTTCAACGAACACCGTGACTAAAGCGACTAGTTTCCGCCCTTGGTTTCGCGTACGACCATTTGTTGTAGACAAAACTTCAACAAGATAAAACATTTAACACATTTAAACATGAAAATGTACAATTCACTAAAAAACAACCTTTTGCTGGTAGACCGAAACGATTTATAAACATCTCAAATGACTAAATTATTATGAAAAAAACATAATCATATTAAACTGTGTTTATTATAATTTCTATAGAATATAAGGAAACACCCTTATGGAACTTGGGGCCTTTAAGAGAAGAGCAAATTTATTAATAAATTTGGCTCCAACAAGGTATAGACAAACAAGGCAACGGTTAGTAGTGATAATATTTAAACCTTGAGTTAAAACATTTGAAGGCTAAATTTAATTTTAATTAAAATATTTTAATAATTTTCATATTAATTACTGAGTATTGTCTAATCTCGAATCACTTATAAAATGAGCAAAATATGCAGTAATGTACATTTTTAATAGTTTTGTAAATATGTTTAATTTGGAAATTGTGAATGAAAGATAATATTTTTTTCTACCAATGACCATCGAAACAACAAGGTCATCAACATTAGGGGAATCCCCAGTTTCATTTTATACAATTTTTTTCCTTATATATCTTTCTTTTTACGTCTTAAATAATGAAACCTGTTTACATTACAAAAGAACAGAACTAAATATTTGATTGCTCCACGCCTAATACTGGGTTCGGGTTTAAATGATGAATTAGGTATACGAATTATTTTAATAGGCACACACACTTGCGCACAGTCATAAAAGTATTTATAAGTATTATATTTTACTATAATATATTATAGGATAGGCAATTCCTGGTAATTCTTTGTAAGAAACAAACTTTTCTTTCGTAAAAACTTGTGATGTTGAGTTTTAGGAATTCGTACTTTGACAATTATTTGTTTTTATAATAACATTATGAGAAACATAGAATATTTCTGTCGCACTAGTCAATTACCAATTAGACAAATCTCGGCCACGGTCCAATGACGTCACCGGCCGAGCCTTAAGCAAGACTTATGACTTTGGTAATAGTGTGTCAAAACTGCCGGCCCATAAATATCGTTTAACATGTGATCATAGACGCAATCAAATTATTTACTTAAATTTGAAAGTAATTTTCAGCGACTTCGCGTAGTACGTTTATTTATTTGTAAAATGACCCGAACATAATACTGTCTGTGTGACCAGACTTTACATAGACGAAAGTACGAACGTTATTTTTTAAGAAAATTACTATAAATATAAAGCAGATTAGAACATTTTCTATAAATTATATTACATTTTAGATCTTAGAAAATCGCTCCATATAACCAGAGTTACCGATTACAAAAATTATGGAAAATTTGTAAAACTTTCTGCGCATTAACAGTAGGTACGTTCACAATCTCTAAATTATGAAGTAAAATTCTTTATTACACTGACAAATATTATATTATCATAATTCACTGTTCAAAACCCATAATAAATATGAGTACTACCTATGATTCACCGTCTGTTTTTTGGAATAATAGATACGTAACAGTAATAGCGGAAGAAAAGAATTCAACGCGTTTAGTATTCTGTTTTTTTTTCTGACAAACACACCTATTTTTCTATGTGTTTATGCATTCCTTGTAGTGTTAGTAGTCAGTATTTTGTGTAGTCTCTTATCTTGAAGGTGTACTTTGAAAATACCTGGAAGTTCCATAGAACTATTTACAAAATATTTGAAATCTTATCTGTTGATTTTATGACAACTGTTGCGTAACATACGCATTAATTAAATCTTTTAATAAAAACTTTCAGAAAAAATATCACAAACTCTACCATGAATGTACTTAGGTCTTTATTTATCTAACTAATTAATAAACTTGTTATCTTGTTATCGTTTATAATACACTAAATCATATTCATGATGTCTTAAAAGAGCTAAATAAAGTAAGAAAAGACCGTCTCCTACTGAATATTTCTTGTAAATATTATACATGTATCACACATTTAGAATCAAATAGAAATGTTTAAAACACTGTTATGAAGTTGCCACAATTCTAATAAAAGTTTTTAGTAACAAATATAGTAAAATATAAATCGTGTGGTTGATGAAATCGATATTAAGGTCACTGACCTGCCTGGTGTTATGCAGTTCGTATGCAACACGTTTAAATGTAGGACACACTCGCGACTCGTCCGACTTCCGACAGGTGTATGCACTTTGTATAAAATACATGGTTTATTTACTGTTACGTGAAAGTAATTGTCAGGATTTTAAAAAAGATTTTTTATTCTTAGGATCCCAATTGATAGGTCAGACGACTATTCACGTTGTGAGAAAGACATTTATCTTACTGAAATATAGTTATTAATTAAAAACTATGGTATAAATATCGTAGTATGTAATTTACTAAATAAAGGAAGTTAACGGAAGCAATAAATAATTTTATGACATATCGGCGTTCGACTTAACAATATACATATTTATAATAAATATAAAAAATATGTATAATAAATATATAAATATGTACCTACAGATGGAACTATTTCGCATTTTCAGAACGTTGCTGTCAGCGATTGACAAAATATATATATTTTTTAAATTAATTATACCAATCAGAACTCAATATTTGTCGTAAAGACAGGGCAAAGTCTGTTGGTATACCTAGTTGTGTATATTTTTCCCAGTTTCGAAAAATATACTATTTGTGTGTTTTGTTGCAAAACAGCCAACTTAAGCATTGTAATAAAAAATTTAGTGTTTTCCAACTTAAGTACTAACGTAAACTAAAGGCAATGTTAAGTTTTAGTGATAAATTGTGTAATTTACCTTTAATTTTATCTATTGATTTATCTTTCATGAAATTGTCTATAAGGTCAGAATTGTTCTTTATGGCTAGATAACAAAGCCATACTAATTATTGTCTATATTTTGCACTATGTTCTCTGGCGTGTGCGCAAAACCAATGTAAAATTAAATTTTACTTAGAGCCATAAATGATTATTATATTTTATTTAATTATATGTTGAATCGTTTTGACCTCGAACAACGAATAATAAAATGTCAGAAATGGGTCGTTCCGCCCCAAGATTGGCATTTCAGCCGT
Source organism: Pieris rapae (assembly GCF_905147795.1). Lineage (NCBI taxonomy): Eukaryota > Metazoa > Arthropoda > Insecta > Lepidoptera > Pieridae > Pieris > Pieris rapae. Next base: position 4,366,145 of record NC_059515.1, on the reverse strand, counting down.
CGAGGTTCTTACAAATAATAATTTCCTAAACTCACGAAACACCAGTTTCTTAACCCCTAACCTCATTTAAGAACTATTGAATAATTAATACCCCACGAAAGTGAAAAGGTGACCCAATTTTTCGCCCCATACAAGGTTTGTTACTAGCGTTCCGACATGCGTGATTAAAATAAATTTATTTATTGAAACATAATTAAGCAAACTAGTAATTAAAAAAAATATAAGCAATCAGTGGCGCTAAACCCTCTTTAGGTCTTGGGCTCAGATTTCTGAATCTGTTTCATGATCATTTTTAAATCTAATAGGCAAGTAGGTGATCAGCCTCCTGTGCCTGACACACGTCGTCGACATTTTGGGTCTAAGACATGACGGTTTCCTCACGATGTTTTCCTTCACCGTTCGAGAAAATGTTAAAATGCGCATATAGAAAGTCCACTGGTGCACAGCCATGGATCGAACCTTCGACCTCAGGTATGAGAGTCGCAGGCGTAAGCCACTAGGCCAACACTGCTCTAAAAAACTATAAATTAGCAGAACATTTTTTGGTATGTTTATAAGGAGTAAATAAGTAAAAGATTACAGATAACTTTACTTTAAGTATACATACTTCAAGTTAACATTTTTAGATATATAGTTAGATAAATATATACACGATATCACGAAATTATTTTGTCTTGACCCAGTTTAACTTTAGAATTTAATCGGACGAATTCATAAATAACATTATTTTATATTGTGTTTAAGATCTTAAGTAGGTTATTTTAGTTTAGATTAGATATGAAAATTTAAGTACATATATAAAAAACAGTACAACTCTTGGCCGTAGTCTGATTTATGTTTCTTTTTTATGATCATTTGGTATATTATCATTATACATAGAAAGTCGATGGGTTAACAGCAGCAGGGCCTGGGATCCTCGGCCTTCGAAGCTAAGGTCTTAGGGATGTTCACACTGAAATAATAGACCAAGAATCAAATGCAAGGTTATCAAAATATATACATATTCATTATTCATGCTATATATGAATAATAAAAAAAAACATTGTGAAGGGGTTCATTCTTCAACCTTCAAGAACATAATTTTATCGACAAGACACAACAAGCCAAAAAGTTATTTTGCTACAAAATACATTTTAATTCTTGTATTTACTTTTCAGAATAATAAATTCAAAATATCATATGTTACATCAGAACACCACTGTGGTTGGTCTAAATGTACCCTCGGCAATTTTATTTAGGAACGCGACAAATGCAAATAAAAGTAACTCTTCATCTTACTTTTTATATTGGTTAACGTTTTGCTAAAAAAAACGTATATTTTCGAAGATAAGATCATCATGGTATCACTTATTCCACGTCATTCAATTCCAGCCTGTTGGCATCCCTACTCATCTACTTATCTAATAACTAACTGGGTAGTCCATTTATTAGCGGCTGTAGCAAACATCTCAACGTTCTCTCGCCATATACGTTGTTTGCTCTCGGTTATAGCTGGTAGAAAATGTGCTACTTTGGTTATATTGATTTAATATCTTGTACTTATCCGTACTAACAGATGTAAGCGTCTTTAAAATGTTTTGTACTTATTATTATATTTATATTATATTAACTCTATATAAGTAAATTGGTATTATATAATATATAAAAAACGTGGTGAAAATAAAAGAAATTCAGGCTTATATGACCGTAAATTATTCCAGTACATTCAGTACGTGAGTTTTTTAAATATTATAACACATCATCTACATATAATACAGAATTAGTGCGATAAATTACACAGTACTTTTAATAGTTAGATCATGGCGGCATTTAGTGAAATACCTTGCTGAGAAAGGCCGACTAGAATTTGACCTCGCTACTATTGGCATAAGTCGTTTAGTACGTGCTGTAACATTTGAATTATACTTACAGAATACGTTGGTTTACTTAGCTCAGTTGGGTAAGACTTTGGTTTTATGGGGGCCAAGTTTCAGCCGGGGACGCGAACATGTGCTTCCTACTAATTTAAAACTTTTTAAGTGATTCAAAAGACTGTGTAATTTTACTTGCCTAACCTAACTAAGAGGGCCTTGTTTATACATCTCGACGCATTAGATTTCTTCGAAATATGAACTATGAATGCTCAGCACGCTAGAGTGTTGTGAAATACAAAGATTGACAATCATGTATTAAACGCCCTATGCACCACTATGATATTCCAACAAACATTCAGTTTAGGCAAAATGGGGCGTGACAGCAGTTGCTGATATCTATAAAAATGAATACAAACGTGAAGTTTTTTACGTGTTAATTATATTATACAATACAAATTTGTTATTTTTCGATCAAACACGTTCTCTGACTAAATTAAAAAGAGAAAAATACGTGAAACGTTAATGTTTTTTTTATAAATATTTTTAATCATAACGCGTTTTAATTTAGTGTATTATAATAAAACATTTAAGAATTAATTAGCTAAAATTAATTTACATATTGAGGTTAATCCCAGGTCTACTGTAATTAAAATTTAGTTTCACGGTCTGTCAACTTAAGCGAAAGTTAATGAAAATGTTCACATAGAATATAACAATGACACAAATTTTAATATTATTGTTAGAAGGTGAAGCTAAACAAAAAAAATTTTTTTTTAATTTAATTTTAGAAACAAAATTTGAATACCTCAAAACCCCTTAAATACATTTAACAAAAGATTATAAATTCATAGTTGTCGTGATAATAACAATAGACGTATGAAATTTCTTTTAGCTTTTTAAAAATACACTTTTAAAAATGACTTCAAAAATTTAAACGACAATCACTACGATTCAAAAAAATATTTTGCATGGTTCTTAAACAATCAACAAAGGAATGTACTACGTATTAGTTTTTGCCAATGTTTTCCGCAAACCTTGGCATTGAATGAGCTAAGCCCCACATCGAATAAGTGAACGGTAAATTCCCACACATTCTTAAAACAAATATTTAACACCGCACTCTATTTCGGTGTGGCGACGTTAGGCCCGTATTAGAACTGACAAAATCATTCCTTGACAATCTAAAGTCTAAACTTTAATGATAAACAATTGTGGACAAGTTGATAAGCTTTGAGCTTAATTCAATTTAGAATCTTTAGAATCTCTTTTACTAAGGTTTTTGGGAGTTAAATCAAAGAATAGAAATGTATAAAGTATTTTTTTTTTGTTTGTTCTCTAACCATTCAAAGATAATTATATTTTAATTGATACAAATTCTGTAATTAATCATAAAAGTCATTTTGTTACTAAATATCAAAAAGAGAGAATAGAAATAACATATATAGGTATATATATGTAATATGTATGTATAAGATTTTTAACAAACTCTCGCTAACGTAAAGGATAAAATTACAAATGGACTAGTAAATTTCTGTATATCATGTATGGATATTAGCAAAGACACACAATAACTAAAATTATTTCTTCATATAATTGATTCAGAATGCATTTATATTGAGAAACATTTGCGGAAATCGTCATTAATTGTATTTTAATTTACTCAGTCTTTATGTAAAGTGTCTACAATACTTTGAGGTAGCTATATAATGTATTTCTTGGCTTTATGTTTAAGGCTTAAACATCCGGCTCAAAGTAAAGATATTCTATAATAAATACAAAATAAATTTGCACAATGAAGAAAACATGGCGTCGTAAATGTATTATACATTGGTGTTAGATTTAATGCAAGTATGGAGTATAACTTGGAGTTATTTAGTAAATAATGACGTCAAGTCCTCACTGGTCAACCTTCATACACCGGAATTCCCGACCTGATAATTCATAATTTCCGTAAACCGGGTTTTCTGAGGTCAATATACTTCGATACAAAACAATAGCTGTGACACATTTCTATTTTTATGGGTGTATCGTATGCATACAATACAGGATACATTCTCGCTTTCTTGTACAATATTTTAGGCATTAACTATTATAGGTATATTTAGGATTGCCATTGTTTCTAATTAGCTTTCCTCAAATGTTTTGTTCAAGCTGATTGGATGAGGATTCTGAGACAAACAAATTATTTCTTAATATCAAACGAAAGAAAAGTATCAAAATCGCACAAGGCAAAAAATAGCATGAGATTTGTCTCACTGTCTTTAAAGCTCCTTATGGCTTATAAAAGAAAATAAATATTTCTGTTAAAATGTATGACTATGCCTGTAGGTGTCAGTTTATGACTTGGTAAGACTTGCCGGGTAGGATTAAGTTTTTTGGTACACATTGGTAGCAAAAAATAGGTCTTTAGGACTGCCCGACAAATTTGGTGAATTTACGTGCCGGGAATGAATAATTAAATAATTATGATTTCTTACAATTATTATTTCAGATAAAATGCTACCGAGGAAAAAAGACATGAAGTGGATTATCATAGCAGTATTATGTCTAGTCAAAACTTCATCGCAACATGGATCCGGGGCTCCACCTGGTGTAAGTTTTATTAGGAAACTTGTATTTAACTTGTAAAAAATATCAGTATTATAGGACTTTTCTATATATCCTCATAGTATTTATCTTGTAAACATCCCTATATAATAAATGATTGTAGTTGCCTTAATATATTTTATGATAATTTACTTTTTTGATTTTAACAAAGGCAATATATTTATGATTACTATGATACAAATGTAAAGGTTTTTATATATCGATATCCTTTAATTTATCTATTCTCACTTATTTACTCCTAAGCATACGCCTATTAATATATAAGGAATACAGCGACGTTGCTGGTAGCAATAGGCGTATTTGCCAAAGACCCCAACCAAACTTTGTTACCTATTAAAAACGTTAACGAGTCGTGCTATACGCCATACATGCGTAAAAAATAACACTACGTCTTAATTTAAAAGATATATACTATGCAATACGAAAAGTATTAAACGCATCTTAAGCGGGAAGTGTCATATGATTTCTTCTCTGGTATTGCTGTATTTTAAGTTACTTACCTCTTATATAGCAGGGGACGGTGTCCTGTCGGAGAATGACAATCTTCTCATCTTAAGAGAGATCTTAATATACTGTTCACTTTTATGCATATTAAATGCATTATTTGAGTAACTAAAAGTCATCAAAGTCAAATCAAAAATCATTTATTTATATAGGTAAATGTACACTTATAAACGTCAATAAAAGAAAAATATAGATTAAATGCTTCTAATTTTTCATTTACCGCCAGTTCTAAAAGGGCGTAGAACGGATGAGAAGATCTGACAATATACTCTTCGCCACTCATTATAATCGTTAATTTTATTTTTGTATTACTCAACGTTTGTAAGGAGCTGAAACCCGATCTTATATAAATGCATACATTTACAGGCTTGTCTGGACCAAATGCCACGACACAGTGGCATCCAACCTCAGTCATCGGTGCCTCCATACGCCATTTCGACGTCTGCTGCCCAAGTTAGGCAGGGTGACAGTATCAATGTTACGATTGGAAGTCCTTTCGGGGCTCCAGTCCCAATTGGCGGGTTTATATTGCAAGCTAGGGCTATACAGGTAATATTTTATAATCGAATAGCAGAGTGTCTTTTAAATTGTACGTCGATTAAATTGCGTTTTATTTCCTATATTGTAAGTATAATATATATGATTTTTACAGAATACAGAACAAATAATAGGCAAGTTCACATCAGTGCCACTTCCAGAGACAACGCAGATTATTAGCTGTCGCGGCAACAACGACACGGCGACTCATTCAACGCCAGAAGACAAGCCACCGCTTTCTTTTACTTGGCAAGCACCTGCTGACTTCTTGGGTGGCGTCGAGTTTCGGTAATATATATTTATCATTTTTTTAGTCTGTAGCTCGACTGACAAAGTACTGCATATGCATTTGTCAAACAAAGGCAAAAGGATTAAATAAATATGTACAAGTATTTTATACGTACTTTGTCAGACTCGTGGCAGTCTGTTACGTGATATTTATATAAAATACATGTTTACTCTATGGTGTTCTAGTATTGTAGGAATATATTCTTACTGTCCTTACTGAATAGTCAATGTTGATCCGTTATAATTCACATACGACATCTACTAGGTATTGAGAATCAAAATTATTTCACGCCAATATAATGATCTGCCTCCAAATATATAAGCAAAGAAATCAGTGAAACAATGCATCGTGTTATCTAATATTCACGTGTCTCTTTTTATCAAAACTAAATATAATAGAAATTTCGTACTACCTAAAATGCCTGCAACGCACTTGGAAACCTACTCTTGCGTTTGTGTTTAAAACTGAGAAACACTTAACTTTAAGTGAGCCTGCTCATTTGCATGCTGTTTCATTATAAAAATAATAAAAATAACTTTAGTAAGAAGAATCCAGTTAGACTGTTTTAGTATTTATAGAAATTTCATTTATATTATTTGTTCATATATTCTGTTAATTTATTTTAAAAAACAAGTGATATTTGGACTCACTGTAATTAAATGTTAATTCGTATTATAGTGCAACAGTCGCCCAGAGCTATGCAACATTTTGGCGAAATGTTGAGTCGTCATTAGTGGAAGTGGTAAGCCCTGACACGGAGATCACCACTCCTTCTCCAGTTTCCAGCACCCAGAAGACCAAACAAGAACCCCCTGTTATTATGGAGTCGAAGGTATATTTTTTACTCATAGAACCAAAGTGAATTACACAGATAATAAATTTTTCCTTCCTGAAAGACAACTTTTAAATCACGTATTCCAAGTATGTAGTTCTCGGTGTCTGTCATAAACTAAATAACTACCCGTTTTTAAATCGCTTCGAAAATATTTTTTGTAAGCACATATTTTCGTTACAAAGATGTCAGAAATTATGAATTTGAATTAGCTCTAAATGTTAAAGATTTTTTTTTTCAATTCAATTATGTATGTATATGTATGCATAATTCGATTGAAAAGGATTGCATGATTTGATTTGAACGTATAGCTAAGTAAATGTTTGAACATATTCTTAACTTTAGTTTTGTTATCGTAATATCTTCATTACTTTATTATAAAGGTAAACATTCAAAGTAGAAGTAATATTATCACAAAATCAGTTAGGACTCTCGCTGTATTGTATGTATAATAATTATTATATCTCAAAAAATGAACAAAATATTTACTTCTAGTTTTTAAGGCTGATACATTTTGGAGACAATCTAATTAAAAATACACATTTTATTGAAGTGGGAACCCAATCAGTAGCTCTTGATAACATAACTGGTTTGGATTAAGGTCGGAGTGACAACACCACTATATATATAACAGCAACAAAATATACTGATTAGAGTATGTTATAAATGCAATTTGAATTTAAGTATTTAATTTTCATATAGAGATAATCAAAATTTTAAAATAGGCTTAGTACGGACTTTGTTTCCTCCTTTACAGTAAAATATTTTTATTTACAGCCAAAGACAACTCCACCTCCTCTAGATCTAATATACCAAGGCTGTGCAGACACAAAATTATGCTTCGGCGTACCTCAAAACTGTATTTCAGCTGGGAACTGCAAAGCAATCGTCTCAGTGTTTGTCGCTGGCGACGTCTATACATTCGAAATTCAGGGCACAGATAATCCCAAATATGTTGCCGCTGGTTTGAGTTTTGACAATAAAATGGGTGACGACAGTGCAATGGAGTGCGTGAGAAATGACAATGGGCGGGTTAATTTATACACATCATGGACGTATCCGAAAGCTGAGCCATACGTCAAAAGGTCTGACTCGTCACAGGATATAGTGCAATTACTTGAATCATCGACAATAGATGGCAAGTTGTATTGCAAGTTTAAACGGGACGCGGTCTCTGTGGTTAAAGGGCAGACCTTCGATTTGGCTAATAATAAGTACTACTTGATGGCGGTTTCCGGTGATTCTATGAAAGGTATGTTTTTTTAATTAAACCCATAGGCCATAATGCATAAATGACGGTATGACGGACCGAATTCGATATATGACTTTGTAACGTATAGCCTATATGAAATATTGCTACGTAGTTTTAAGGGTTCTGTCATTCGAGTATTCGATTCCCGAGTGAGATTTTAATTTAATAAGTGAAATTCCATATGACTATAATTCAGTATATTTGTATATATTACTAAGTAAATTCCTGTAATTAGTTATAACACCTATTTTTATTACCAAATACTTTTAAATACATGCTTTTCTATATATTTTAGATGCCGAACGCGTAGGCTTCCATACTTTAGCTTACGAGTCAACTGGCGAGCCTCTCTCACTAGCCAGTGTAGGAGCTGCGACTGGATCGTCAAAGCTATTGCTGAAGTTACACGGTTCCTTTATGTTGATCGCTTGGATTGGTACTGCCTCACTGGGCATTGTTTTGGCAAGGTATAATACAAATGTATAAATATAATTACAGAAACTGTATGGCAAGCTAAATTCTTTAATAATAAAATAAAAATAAATCTTTCCCTTTCAACGGGACTATTTTACGATTTATTATTAGTACTCACGCTGCATATATAAATAAATAATATCCTGCTTTGGGCAACTTCGGTGCTAATTTTCTAGACAACGTCACATATACCATAAAAGAAATACAAATATGAACATTTTTTTCTGTCCAAAGACAGGATATTGATAAATTTATACCTTTTTTTGTGTGAATGTTATTTCATGAAATAAATTATTTTCATTACAGGTATTTCAGAAAAACTTGGGTAGGAAAAACATTGGGTGGAAAGGATATCTGGTTTGCTGTAAGTATTATACTAAATTAAACATAACAGAGGTTATATATACACTATTTGGGAATACATATTATCAACGTAATAGAATATTTACAATAGTTCTATTAGAATTTTAGAATATTTACAATAGGAGGTCGTAAGAGCAGCGTACATGCAGCGCATGTAAGCACTCACTCGTACGGTGAAGAAAAACGCCTTAAATCCCGAGTTGTCAACCGAGTTACCGATTTGCGTATATATAATTCTACTGCACGTGTGTTTGGTAATGTCATTGAACTCCTCTTAAACGGCTGGACAGATTTCAATGTGTTTTTTTAGATTCATAAATCAGCCGGACAGATAGTACTGCAGTCGGTACTTTCATCCTTTGTTTAATATCCTAATCGCTTAACATATCATGTCACAACGTCTGTCGGTTCCGCTAGTTATTATATAAATTTAATGTAGTTTGCAATAAAATATTACGAAAGTTGTAACAGTTATATGCCACTTGTTCTTTTAATACTAGGAATATTAAAATTCTAAGCACATAACATACATGATAGAAATATTTTTTTTTTTTTGGAGTTTATGGCCTGGTATCTAGACCTTTAGGCCAAGTCTTGAGTAGTTTTATTTGGTTTATTATAATTTTCCCACTGTATTTTTGATAAATTTATATAGAGGCACGTAATAAGATCTATTTTTTAACATATCACTCAGGCGGCGGGAGGGATCTTGCACTATCACTTGATTTTTATGATAGAAATTACTTTTCAGTACCACAGAATACTTATGGTGGCTACTTGGTTACTAACAGTGGTTGGTTTTATACTAATCCTTGTGGAAGTGGGAGGGTTCGCTACCACCGGAGATAACCCTCACGCTATTACCGGACTCGTCACTGTAATACTGTGCTTCATACAACCGATTGGTGAGATCTTATATTAAACTTTTTCATGCTGATATTAAAGCATTTTACAGGAAAAACACCAACGTATAAAACTATGGGACCACGAGTCTATGGACTAAATAAAGATTAATTTACTATGGTCAATTGTCAAAGTCCAAATAATCTAAAATCTCTTGGAATTATCAAATAAATACTTTACTACTTGTTACGAAATTCTGACACTTAAGTAAATGAATGTAATATTTAATACATGTAATAAGTATTTCTAATCAAAAATGGTTTCCTAGTTAAGGCTAACTAAGATTTCTGTTTCAAATAATTAAGATAATTTGAACAAATATGGTTCAACGGTATTTTTCAAACAAATTAATATATAAATATTTATTGCAGGAGCATACTTCAGACCTCACCCGGGTACACAAAAGCGTCCAATATTCAACTGGGCACACTGGCTGCTCGGCAATGCTGCTCATATTTTAGGAAGTTAGTAAAGTATTTTATCTAATCTTATACATTTAAATTAAGAATGTCAAAACGACGTAATCTTTAATGACGTAACTTGTCTTGTGTAGATCGAAATTTAAACTAACGTAATTGCTCAAGGAAAGTAATATTACATATTAATCAGAAGCAGAATTACTATATTCTATACTCTATGGCATATTCCAACCTTGGCGCCATTTAAAGGTTTCATTTCATTCGTTTATTAATATTCCAGTTTATGATTTCAGTATGAAACTGTAGATAAATATTAAACAGTCGTGCGATTTTTTTCGTATTTGTTATTGTGTAATTAGTTTGTTGGTTATCAACAGTTCCGCTAGAATGGATATTTGTGTAACTTTATTCTTTATATTTCTTCGCATTTGCTACATTTTTCATAGACTGTCTTATATATGATATTATATGCCTCACGTCGCTATTTACTTATCAATTATGTATATTTCGCTACTATAAATATAGTATCGAAATATTATATTTTTGATAAAGGATCAGTAATTTCAGTGTTTATAGTTTTATACAAATATAAATAAGCCAATACTTCTTTATAAGATTAACAAATGTTATTTCTATTTTAGTTACAACAATATTCTTCGCCGTGTACCTTCAGAAGGCTGAGTTACCGTCGTGGACAGTATTTATTTTAGCTGCGTTTGTTGTTTTCCATGTCATTATGCATATAATACTATCAGTAAGTATTTTAATGATACAAATATTTTCAAATTCTATAGATTTTTTACATTGATTTGCTCACAAGCTGTACAAAAAAATATTCCTTTTTTCAGAACATTTATTGCTTGCTTAGATTGCCAAAAAAACTGAAATCAACTGCTGTCAAATACGCTTTCTTTAAATAGGATATGTCATATGACTCGTCGAGAATGAAAGACGCCATTTTGTTTTTATCCATAAACATATACCGGTTAAAAGTGACATTCATTTAAAAGAAAATTTTCCTTTTTAAATTAAAACCTTTTCCAAATTGAACAAATACCTTTTTCAGTTAACGGTGTGCGTATCTGAAGGCCGTATCAGCAATGGCCGTGTTAACTCGTTCCCAATGAAAGACATGTTAGGGCATTCCAGACAAGTCAGTGCGGTCGACCGAAGCTCTGACGCGCCGGTGAGACGTTATGACGCATGCCTTTATTTCTCTTCTGTGTTTAACCTTTCTTAATACTTACTAGATTAATTTTATATTAAGGATTGGAATAATGACCATAAACAAACAGTAATGCGTTCCATTAGGTCTACCTTTCGGAAGTCTTAAACAAATCTAAACATAAATACATAATAAAATAGGGTTGGTTTTTGCAGCTTTTTCTGAATAATTTGCATGCGTATCATATTCATTCTAATCACTTCCATACACTATTTAATGTCAAGCACGAAAAGTTAACTTTCTATTACTGAAAAGTACTTAAACTAAGTTTAGTATATTGTTTTAAGATTTATAGACTATCTAGTGTTTATCATGAGATATTGTCGCTACTAGAGAACGGAGGAGGTCTTAACCTCCAAAGACGGAGGCCTCTTCTTATCAGCTGAGCGACACTCTAAAACCGGTTCCTAGTGATTGACGCAATAATTGAATAATCGGATTGGAATTATAATAGTTTCGATAGCTATTATTATGACGTCATGAAATGGCGATATATAATTTAAAAGATTAAGCTGTGATACTGCAATTTAGTATCACGCAATACGGAACAGAGTTCCTATTGAAATTACTGACATTTTGTGTATGCGTGTCTGATGCTGATAAACGTTTTTGTTAAATGTATAACCGATATGTATTTAGAGTTTATAATCTATGGTTCATTGTCACACTAATGATGAATTTTTTCTTTCAGTTTGCCGGCTTCAGAAAACATCTCCTTGGAGTTTACGCGCCAATAATTTTAATTTTCGTTGTAGCCGTCGTTTGTTTAGTAGCTTTAGCCCCGATAGGTGTCTTATAGTTCTATGATGGGTGCTTAATTAATTATGCATGACGAATGGGTTTGTGTGTCTTTTCGATATATATAAACCTTACAAAATAGTAAACAGTAAGAAATAATGTTATTTATTTCAATTGCCTTAATCAATTCTATTTCAAAGATTCTTTATTTCCAATGTTCATAAACTGCCTGGAATCTAACAAACTTATAACTAAACACGTTTTTAAAGCGGTTTTGCTTTTTTAAAACTTATAATATTTCGAAAGGTTTAAGAAATACTAAATTTAACAATGAGGTGAATTACCTGGAAACTATGCATTCTTTAGATGAGATTTGCATTTTGGACATGCCTAGATTAAATAACTAAAATTCTTATTCTATGAAGCAATCATTAAGATTGGTCTTATAAAAATAAAAAACATGTTAAAATATCGACCTTATTCAGGTTTTTGAAATCGTTTACAAATATTGGAGCATTATTATCTGAGAAACTATGCCCGGTGATTTTAATCATAATTCCACAGTCACATGCTTTTCTTGGAATACACAAATATTTTGTAAATGAGTTTTAATTACTATATTCATCGGTTAGTTCTCAATTTACTTTCCAATGGAACTAGAATGTATAAGACATTGAATGTTTATATACTTTTATATCTAATGCTTGAAGACGTAACACCTAATAATAAGTAGGTACGTATGTTAAGTTAAGCACTTTCAACTATAGTATTTTAAAGTTACGAACTAAGGACGAGGTTGCTAATACAATCTTTAGCTCAAAGAAAACTTGTCGCTCCATATATGTTGATAAAAAATATCAAAATGTTCTAATCAAGGATTTATGGTTCAGTAAGAAAGATTTTATTCAACATTGGTATGATTGTACACAAAATGCACCGATTTTTATCACTTTAATCTCAAAGAATTTTGTCAGGCGATGAATTAAACAATTGTAGGATTAGCGATTCAGGCGTTCATGATTATTCAAGTAAGTTTCGGTCATAGCGCGAAGCAGAGCCGCGACAACGATTGTAATTTCTAGTTGCTCTTCATACTTATAAATAAGTCTGTTTTGGACACATTCACTTAAGTAAATGTGCAAGTTGTTTATTAAACTAAGAATTGCATTTTGTTAAAATTTATAATTATGTAAGACCTTTACTTATTTTTTAATACTTACTAGATATTTACAGTTTAGCTTGAAAAGCTAAATATATACTTATACCAGTAATTGTCCGTCCATAATTTCTGTGATTCTACACAAGTTACAATTATGAGCATGATTTAAAATTTTATATGAAGGTTGTAAACCCTTATTTATTTTATTTAAAAATAAATGATAATTATGTATATTAATATTTTAAGCAAACAGTATGTTGTAAATAAAGCTAGTATATGGATAGTTTTTGTTTTATTACTTGAGATATGCTTTATATCGACAAACTTACTTTTTACTTTCGTCTCTCTGCCTAAAATATGGCGAGGGGGTCGATGGCTGGCCATGCATCATATTTGTGAAAGGGTGCTTGTGAGTAGTTAGACTTGAATTTGTGAATGCGGTGATGTTAGTTTTTTCGACTATCTATTTGCGTGTTGTTCCCACGAGAATGTAAGTGCGTGCTCCTGCTTCACCGTGCCTACTGCTGATAGAACTGCTTAAGGTAAATGTGTTATATGATGTTAAATGATTGCAGCTCCTTCCTGGTCGCTAAAATTTGGCGATTAAAAAGAGTGCTATTGTCGTCCGTGCTATGCCCTTGATTTGATAAATGGCAGTAGATGTCTTATTAATTAGAAGCATTTACTATTCAATATGTATTTGTTTATTAAAGTTCAGAATTGTATATTGTGTTACCTAAATGAATATACGATTTTTAATTTGAATGTGCATGCATTCCCTTAAACTTATTTAATATGAGATTTAAAATTAAAAAAAATAATACATTATTCATTTATTTCTATATATGGGACAAATCATATTAACCATCTTCATTAGGTATTTGTGAATCTTCTATGCTTCTTGAGGCTGGAACATACACTTTAAATGAATATTCAGTTCTTGGAAATGAACCAGGATTAACCACTTGGCAATTCTGATATGATCTTGAATAGGGAGGAAAGTTGTCACCGACAACCACCAAATCTGGCATTGGATATAAGCTTAATGCGTCAGCATGTTTCCAAAATACTGGCTGAACACCTAAGGATAGTGGAGATAATGTACATTGACTAAGTAAGGTTTTAGTTAAATGATCGGGTATGTCTCCTGCATCTGGAAAATGTATTGCATTCCTACACATTTTTGTTACCAAGTCTTGTCTTAACACTACGATTTCTTGGGTACAATACTGCAATCTACATGGATTAGTGGTAAATATTACAGAATCTCCTAATTTTTCACTAATTTGTTTTGTTATTGTGTTGGGTATAGGGGGTCTTGGTAAAATATTTGCAGCAGCTGGGTCTCCCCTTCCAGGAACAAATATGAACTTGCATGCCTCTCTCAACTTTGTGAATGGCATAATTATGTCTGCCAAATTTATTAAAGCAGCATTTAACTGTGTACTATGCTCATATCCATATGGACATGACAAAAATTCCCCCATAAAAACAATTGCAATGGGTGGAAAGTCATCATAACCAGCAAACAAAGTTTTGAGTTTAGACATTACCTTTAAGTTGTCAAACCATACATCAGATAAAAAAATTATCATCCCATCTTCATTTTCCTGTTCAATTTTTAACAAATTCTGTGAGTTTTTCAATAATGTTTTAGATTTACCCCCAAATGTATTTAAGTTGCCAAAGTATGGTAAGGATATAGCTCTAGTTTCTGATGGTGGTAAAACAAGTCCCATTACATGAAGTGTTTTGTCTTCAAAGTATCCTTCAACAAGTACATAACTGTTTTCAGTAAACAAACCAGAATGATACCGAGTTTGAGACATGTCAAGAAGGACACTACCTGTTGGATCTTCTAGATAATATTTACCCTCAGTTAACTGTGTCAATAGCCCGAGCACTACAACATCATCCACTTTACGAGATGTACTCAGTAAGACTTCAATTTTTCTTAGCTGAAAACGATTTTCATTTTTCATAGAAGGTAACATTTCTTTAGCAAATAATTTATTTCTGTTCGTCCTCTGCCAAATCATAGTATATCTGTCTATTAAAAAATGAGCTTTACATTTGGGTTCTGCATATATGTTATTTTTTGAAATATCTATAGAGAATTTCTTTTTTTCGTTATCATATGATATTTTTGGCACATTAAACGCATCAATTACATTAAGAACTGTCTCAGTTTCTTCAAGACCTGCTGAACTGCATTCCCTATATGCCACTTCTAAATGTTCCTTTTCCAATACAGGTTGAGATATACACTGGTGCAATATGTGAGCAGTAATTTTATCAATGACTTTTATTCGTTCCTTGTTGGATAAACCAGACAACTGCTCGGCTAGAAAACTACTTGCCTCTCGTCGTATAGTAAAACCACTTAATTTAAAAGCATTGTTTATTTCCAAACGCACTTCTTTCGAATCGGCCATAATCTTCTTAAATCTGTTTTACTTATATTAAAATTGGCAGTCTTTATAATGAGACTTTTGTAAAACGTAAATAGTTACTATACATCATCATAATAGAGTAAAATATTACAAAACTTTCAAAACATTTCGAAAATTGTCACCAATTCATCTGTGTAATTACTGATTTGAGAATAAAAATTGTATCATTCAATTACCCGCGAAATCTGACGACTAGAAAGATGACATTAGTTTGACATACCTCAATAGAAAGTAGAATCATAATAAACAAAGATTTCTAAATAATGAATACATAAAAGAATTGTAATGATGAATTATACTTAGTAATATAGTTCTTCTTATTTATCTTAATATACCTTATAGAACTAAGACTTTGTTATGACATACTTAAAATATTCAATCTTAAAGGGACCGTATTCTTTACTATATCTGTGTTATCATCATCTAATCTTTGTATCCACTTTTGAGTTTGTTTTGAAATTGTACATATGTTTTAAAATCATTATTTATTTCTCCGGCAGGCAGTGTAAAACATACTTTATTTACAATATTTTGAATTAAACTTAATGTTTGGAATTCAGCAACATATACTTGATATCCTAAAAAATATATCGAGAACGTATTATTTGCCGGTTAATTTAATCATATAATACATTTAACGGATATATTATGGGAGTCACAGTGTAAGTATTTTATATTTCTCTTTATTGTTATATCCATTTGTACTGTTTATATCCAGGAATGGTTAGAAAACATTTTCATGCAGGTTACAACAATATCCAGTTCCCGAAAACAAAACTGGTACATATGTTATAGAGCTGTTGACAAAACGCTTATTAGCGCTTGGTGCCTCACAACAAGGTCAATTTCTAGTGGACTGCGAAAGTTATTTATCCCATCCTCAAATGGGTAAGTCTGATCAGAATAATATCTAGGTGTGATCTCTGTATCTTTTAAGTTATACTAGTGTCATGATTTCATCTGTTTATAACAAAGAATTATATTAGATTTTCGCTAACAGTGTTTATCAACTATATAAACAATATAGTAAATAAGGTCTTTAGCTAAAAGCGTATAAATTGAAACTAATTTTATTTCTTAACTATTATCCTTCAAAGTATTTGTTAATCAGTTGCAGGAACAACTAAAACTGTTCACATTCTTCATAACTCTGAGCAGCCAGCCTCTGTTTTCTCAATTCTAGAAAGTGGAACAAAAAATATTCATGTAATAGCGGATGGGTTATTTGATTTGTTAATGATGAAACTGTCACAACATTACACATCCAAAAAACAAACAAAAATTGAAAGTAAGGGTCCAAGATTTGAACTTGGAGATTTTTGTGTGAAAATTGGCTCTGTTACTATGAACCAAAGTTTCAAAGGAGTGTTAATAGAGGTATTTTTAGTTGTGATATTTTATTATTATTAGTTAAAACTAATGTAAACATTAAGGTCTTGGGAACAACTAAAACTTGAAATTGATTCTAATTTCTTAACAGGTGTGTTAAATATAGGCCATCAATAAACAATATTATCAGCAGCTGAAATATTATTTTTGATATGTAGTTCTTCTTCAGTTTAGTTTTAATATTGCTGACAATTTTATACTGATCAGCTAAAATACTTAAAGAAAATGTTACGTCTGTTACTCAGCTGGCAAGGACTGGGTTTGATTTTTGTCATAACAGTAATTGAATCATACTGTATATGTATGTAACAGCACGCTTTTGAGAATAAATTACCAGTAATCAGATTAGGAAACCATTCTGTTTGAACCTCAATAAAAGAAACATTCAATCTTCAGGTCGAATATCGCCCCTGTGTCATGGCCAACGCTGTATGGGGTCTTCTACGAGAATTTCTTCAGGGTCTTTTAGGTCCCACAATTAATATACAACCTCCCCAACACCTTGTGAGCAGAATGAATGAGATTTATACTCCAATTGACACAATATATCAGTACTTAGAACATTTTAGTGCATATAGAAAAGTGACTGGTCTAAGAAGTTCATAGTTTCAGTTAGGGATAAAACTTATTTTTATACTATTTAAAAGAATAAATTATGTTTATGTACCTACCACAACCAAGTTTGATTTTATTTTTAGATGTAATGTAATAAGAACAGTTTTAGTCAGACCATGTTTATAACAAATGTTTAAACTTGACATTTTATTTTTGTGTTATTATGATTTATATGAAAAATGTAAACATCAAAAGATTTACGAAAATAATATGATAACAACATCCTTAAGTGATGAAAACAATTGAATCATTGTTAAACTCAATTAATAACACACCTTAGAGCTGAAAGTACATATTTTAGTAATGTATAGTAATTTAAAATGAAGTGCCACAAGTCCGTATTTATTGTTATTTTTATATTATCAGGTAAATATTTATTTTTTGTTATAATTATCTGAAATGCAAGAGAGTGGTTACGGACTAAGCGATAAGTGTGACTCCCGTCTGTCAAAAACGTATTGGGGTTTGACTATCTTACCTTGTTAAAATAAAATATAACTACACAGTTTTAACACAATATGATAGTTTTTGATTTGATTTGGTACCTTAAGAGGCAACATTTAAAGTAAGTTGTTACAGTTTTTAATTAAAATTTTATACAACTCCCGGAGTGAATTATAGGCATATTATGTTGCTAATATGTTTCAGTGGACCGTACTCATGGCGTATCTTTAGATTTAATAGACTGCGGGGTAGACCATGACTTGGACGTAAGCACAGGCGATGTGGACATCACACAGTACCCTTGGCTTGGTGTACTATATTATTCATACTGTAAGTTCATTAGATATTGGAGGGCTCCAACGATGTTGTATATCAGTGTACATTCTGAATTCATTCAGCATTCTGAATAATTAATAATTGTAATGACAGTTCAAAAACCTCACTTATTCTAAGAGCTCTTTTCGAAAAGCAAAGACTGGTGACTATGTAAATTAATAGGATAATAATTTTAACATATTTTTTTGCTTGTTGCGTATTAATATTTGATGATGATGATAATATTTATTTGCAAGAATATGATACAATAATGTTTTGGTGGTACAATCTAATGTTCGCATATTAATGGCGACACACACATTGTATACAATGGCGTGCAAATTTGTCTTAAATTGAATTTTACATAGATATTACATATGAGTCATAATATAGTCAATCCTTATAATATTTCATCACTTCATCAGAAATTATTGAAATATTTCGTTATCAAATTAATATTAATTATAATATTTCATGACAAGTCAATTTTTAAAAACTATTGCATTTTTTACGATATTGCATTATTTGTGAAATTCATATTAATATATAAATGTTTTTTACCGAATTAAAAACGATACTTGTATATTCTAGTTGGTGAAATAGGGGAAACACGTGCAGTAACTACGGTGGCGCTTATACAAGCGGAGTTTGTTATCGCGCCAGCTGCCGATATTGGACCGATGCCTAAGACTGATTTTAGGTGTGTTAAAGTCGTTCTATTAAAACATGAAAAATGTATTAGTTTATTTTTTTATTCATAAGGAAAAATGACGGACACATCACAGATACAATAGGGGATAAGTGAGACTGATATTTGCCTATACCTCTATAAGCGACTATTGTTGCAAAAGTTAAATTTTCATTCTTAAATTTCGAGGGACTTTTAGTGAAAACCAAAATATCTATCTCAGTTATTGTTTTCTATACTTTTATAAATACATACATCTTCTGTAAGGTCGGGTTAGTGAGAATATAAGATCGCAGTTTCTTTTGTCTCGCATCCATTTGACTGTACGTATAAGTTATAATAATGGAACTGTCCATAAATTGTTTAACAGATAACATTTTATTTTAATTTTATTATTTTACACAAATAATTCTTACAATATCCGCTACGTACCGAACGCTACCGTAGTATTGCTCACACTAAGTCGGTTGTTCCGTTTGCGTACTCCTCGTTTTTAATTAAAATATATTTTTTTAATAAGAAAAAGAGCATAGCACATGAAGCCTGATTAATTAGGCACAGTTCAATTCCAGGGCAAACGCCCGTGTCCTCCTTGGGGAGGATTGGACTCGAGTAGGGCGACGCGTGCGCAGTTACCTTATGCACCCTGAATACGAACAGACATATAACACCATCGCGCTGATACAACTAAGGACTCCCGTCAGAAATGGTATCTTATAATATATATATATATATATATTTCTTGTGTGCGTGTGTATGTGACTGAACTCCTCCTAAACGACTGGACCAATTTTTATGAAATTTTTTGTGTGTGTTCGTGGAGATTCGAGAATGGTTTAGATTCACAATTTTGTCCGCTGGACAATGTTTTTTTAAATTAATTAGTAGTTGTTGATTTTGGAATGTTTTACATTGGATCCGACAGACGGCGCTACCGTCGCACTGTCAAATTTTAAATAATATTCGAATTTTAATTTTAGTCTGTCACCGACAGTTAGCGCTGCGATCAAATTAAAAAAAAGTTTTGTTAGCATTGTGTTATTGTAGACCATGTGCTGGATCGTTAGATATTGTCATAACATTTAAATAATAATTTTCATCAAAATGGTCCAGAATGTTTTAGCTTATTAAAAAAAGTTTGAAATTTTCAAATTAAAGACGTATAGACAGGACAACGTCTGTCGGATCCGCTAGTATATTTATAATAAAACATTGTTTAATTGTTTACAATTTTTATCATACCTTTTCTTAATACATATAGCATTTGTCGCGCTTCTAACTAGCCTGCTGTTGTTACATTAAAACAAACCTCAGCGATTTTCTAATGTAACATACTGTGATATATTATATTATTTTGTAAAATAAAGAAATTTAAAAAAAAATAGCATGACATACAGACCCGAGCTGTTACGGCGTTTTGAAAACCGTCACTAAAATTAAATGTTGAAACTTTGGTTCATTTTAGTACTGGTACTATTAAAACTAATTTTAAATGCTCAAAATTTGTTTTTTCAGTGAATATAAAACCTCTATGCCCGCCACCGGAGATTCTACGCAATCCTGACCTTTACGTCATAAAGTTCGCGGATAGTAAGTTTCGAGTCCTATATGAGTACGTCCCCTTATTTTTATATGTATTTTTTTAGTTTAAAAATTTGATTACTTGCTTTGAATAAAAAAATTACAGAATTTCATACAAATGCAATAATAATAATTATTACTTTGGCACATATTGGCTGTTCTCGGCACACTGATACATTGGTAAAAACATACACAAAATTACAATTTTAAATGTGCAAAGCACTTAAAGGCAAACATGACATACATTTAGAGATCATACAAATATCAATCAAAACAATTATTAAACAAAACGAACATTACAAAAAAAACAATTAATAATCCAAAAAATTAAAATTACCAAAACTAATCCGATTTATTTTTATTTATATTTAGAGTGGATTTGTTAATTCCACGCAGGTCCATGAAAATTTTGCATCATTTTTTTACAACACTAGTTAGGAGTATATTTCTATTTAATGAAATTATTTGTAGATTACGATAGACTCCAGAAACAAGTGATCCCGGTGTCTCACATACCAGGCAATATGTGTCGGGAGTTCTATGTTAAAGCTAATGTAAGTTTTTTTAAAATGAGTATTTATTTAAGATTAAGAATTTAACTGTCTGAGTACAAAACATCGTTTCGAGTTGGTACGCACAGAAGATGCCTTTATTTATTAATAAAACAGACGCAGTAATATTTGTCTGCATCAATAATTTGGCTAAGAATGAAAAAACAGTAATATTACAAATAATAATGTGAGCTAGATATGTGTTTGCTTATAAATCGTAAATAATTTTAGATAAAATGTAAAAATGTTAACCACACTGTATTAGTATTGTAACTGTACTTTTACACATTTAAAGAAAATACTTTTTTAACGGATTGAAGCTAAGTATTATTATAAATTTAAAATTATGTAAAATAATAAATAAAACTCCAGGGAAATAAATACAGATAATTACTTTTTCTACAGCTGTGATACTTTTTGACATTCAACACACCTTTGTCTTCAGTCACCATGACTATTCGCTGTAAAGCTGTTTAAATAATTATAAATTTATAATACATAGCTTCAATCCAGTGTAATATCATGTCCGAGCTTTTGAAATCTTTTGAACTTTAAAACTTCTTGCATTCCACCTAAGTTCGCTTTTCTTAATTGAATAAATATTTACAGTTATACGCAAAAAAGTTGCGTCCACCGCACGTAGCATGCGCAGTGTCGTTAGAGAACAATGACGTCTGTGTATGGGACGCGGGTGGCATTCTCGTCTCGCGAGACGTTTGGGGACGTTGGCTAATGGTAATTAATTATATAATACACGTACATGCCGAGATATACTTACGTACAATAAATTAGACATTCGTATTGGTTTGTTTACATACGCTTTAAAATATTCAAGTGCTTTGATTAGCGCTGTAATCAATAAAC
Organism: Pieris rapae; assembly: GCF_905147795.1. Lineage (NCBI taxonomy): Eukaryota > Metazoa > Arthropoda > Insecta > Lepidoptera > Pieridae > Pieris > Pieris rapae. Next base: position 4,344,090 of record NC_059515.1, on the reverse strand, counting down.
AAAAGACAGTATTGATACATGATTTGACACTAGATGGCGCTGACTTCGAAAATCGTACGTAAATGTTTATATGTTTCACCACAGGAAAGCGCTTAAAACATTACTATATTTTAACAATTTGTCACAGAGATAAATATATTTATTATTTATTATAAAGTTTCTATACACGCCCAATGAAATAAATATTCTAGTTGGGTGTAGGAGTGCGAGGTCCAGGGTGTGGTGCGCCCTCCCGGTATCTGGACGTCATGAGCTACTTCCCCTGGATCGAAAGTAGTCTTGCTAAGTTCCGAAGAATCACCATCTCCAAGATATCCAAACACAAATTTATACTTAGAAGTAAGATATTAAACAATACATTTCCAAACAACTCTCCAAATATGTTTATTCTAGAGTATTGGTGTTCGCTAAAGGCTGCAACATCACTTTTTTTACGAATGAATACAGTATTTATTTTAGATCCAGTCATCTCTTAAAATATTCGTTTTTGCCTTACCAATAAATGGGTTTGTCATTAAAATAAGAAAAATCAGTCTATCTCATAGTTCAAATAAAGTAATATATACTTAAATTAATTTTGTCTTATAAACACAATACTTTCGTTTACATATTTTCATTCTCTACAGTACATAGTCATTTTTATACATTATTTTTTTACAATTTTAAGAGAAGTTTTGTGACATGGGTTCGAATCCCGGCTTACCACCAATAGACTTCCGGAAACCGGCTTTCGTTAGGCACAAAAAGTCGACGACGTGTGTCAGGCACAGGAGATTGACAGATGATCATGCATGAGATACAGAAATTTAAGGCCCATACCTCAAGTATTTTGACACTGATCAATTTAATGATATATATTAATTTTTACTTTTTAGTGCATTTTGAATTATATTTTCATAGGAAATTATCTTAATAATACAATACTATTTCAGGTGGCAACTCTTTCCATGCATACCAACGTTTCGGCGCTTGCGACGAAGAAGAGAAAATAAATCTGATTTACCGTGAAATGATCTCACTGCGTACTGACAATAATCAGTACCAGTTCCTCACTTATAATGTAAGTAATATTGCAAATTTCCGTTTTTCATTATACTAGCTGCCCCCTCGAACTTCGTTTCTCCTTGATGTGATTTAATCAGCCTACATATTTAGTACATTTATAGTTCCTTTTCCTTTCTTTCCTTTTTCCCTATTTAATTGGTTAAGGATTAATGCTGTATTGGTTAAAATCGCTACGAAAATTAGCCATTATTTGTCGTAAAAAGTAAATGACAAAAAAAGTTATTGTGGGTTATCCATATAAAGGGATAGACATATACCATCACGGACTTTTCTGTAGACCTTTTCAATGTGTACAACACTTAGTACATTATTTTGATAAAACTCGTAGGGTTCAGCCTGCGTTTGCAATGTAAGTGGAAAAAATGTAATTATTTACGACATCACATTAGAAACCTCAAAAATAACAGTACTTCTCCACTATTTAATGGATGTTATTATACATATAAACCTTCCTCTTGAATCACTCTATCTATTAAGAACCGCATCAAAATCCGTTGCGTAGTTTCAAAGATTTAAGCATACAAAGGGACATAGGGACAGAGAAAGCGACTTTGTTTTATACTATATAGTGATTACTAATATTCAACTATTATCTGACAACTTGTGGCAATCCCCTACTGACTTATGTAAATAATTATATATAATATAATATGTATAATAGCCTTTTATCGGACATGATAGTGTATTCTTTATTTTTTTTTGTAAATAGTTCTTTTTTTCTATTTTTGCCTGTTCGTTTGCCAGGTGGCAAAGGCCTCTAACGCTCTCGCAAACTACTCCATTCTGGCCTTTTAGGCCACTCTATCCCATTTTGTTCCCGCGACTTGTCTAATGTCGTCGTCCCATCTTTTTTGTGGTCTACCTCTCTTTCTCTTTCCATCTCTTGGGTACCATTGTGCATTGCACTCGTAAAGACGTGCTATCAATCACTCCTGGTTTTTATGTAAATAATTAAATAAAAATTATTAATATTTCAAGTTTTATAAGTTGATATGACCTCCTTTTTATAGGGTTTTCTTTGTTATTTTGATGTGCGCTGTAAAATATTTTTCGTGTTTCGCTGGGTATAGGCTGTCCTAGGGTTACGATCAACGAACGGTGAATGAAAACATTGAGAGGAAATCCACTTGCCTAAGACTCAAAAAATTGAGGCGAGGCTGATCACCTACTAGCCTTTTTTTAATTCTTTGGCAATAGTTATAACTTTATGCGAGTTTCAAGTAATACACTAGTCTTTAAGACAAGTGTAGTAATTCAGAAATCTGAGGCCAGATCTTAGGAGGTTGTAGCGTATATTCATTTTTATTCTTACACAAGGCTACGAATTTAAATAAAACATTAACAAATAAACGCGATTTTATTATCATTAATAAAAATAAAATATTTTCAGATGTCTATATATGACAATGTCGAGTATACCTGTCTCACTCTTGAGTTGGTAAATGCATCCGCAGCATCTGAGATGCGAGTCAAACATTTCTGTCCCAGATTCTCGTATGGACCGCCTTGCTATGCATACAAGGGTACGTTTAAATACCTACAGTTTTTTCTTACCTAGGACTCCAATGAACATTCTAATAAATACTAATACATTTTAGGTATTATTAGCAGAGTTTTATCAATTAAACCTAAAATAGACCAAATATACATATTTTTTGAAATCTTGTTTCTAATATGTCGAAATTTAAAATATTATACAAGATTTAAAAAAAAATGATATAACATAATAAATTTCTATATTAGTACGCCATTTAAAAAAAAAAAAAAACATTGTCGATATAAGATTGTGTTACACTGTTATATGGTCTGTGGAACTCCATCTACTCTCTGCTTATTATATGCTGTAGTAATATTCACTTACGCTATCCTTTTTTCAAAACACCCAAAAACTTGCTTAGCACTCTACTATGTAATGTTCAAAATGATGTACGGTTTTATCAATACAACATTATTTTAGTACTACTTTAGTATTTATATTATCAATATTCTGATGTAATATATATTGCACTTGAGTTATAACATACACCTATTCTCTCTTGCACATGCAATACAAGTGTAGTAAAATAGCCATATTGGCTATAGAGGGGCAATGGGCTCCTTTTAAGAAACAGCATTTAGAGTATGTTATTTTAGTTGAAAATCTCTTTTATCTTATTTATTTTACAATCAATCCAAAATGACAACATATATAGAGAAACAAAACTAGCGTCTTTTCCACAGACTAACGAACAAATTAAATGAACATCTGTAAATACAAAATGGATAACAATATAATTTCCTTACGTATATTTCAGGTTCGGTATTTGAAATTTCCGTATACCTAATGTTCTCTGATACATGTCGATTCGAGATGTTCGCATGGGGATTCCAAAAGAACATGACCCTGCTCGATATTCAGCACTGGAAATGGGAAGAAGGATCCTATTACGAGGACTTTACTATGCAGCCTGTGCAGTATAGGGGTCCTACACACATGACAACTTTCGGCTTCGAGCCCTTAGAGGTGTCTGTGTGGGTGCCGGCGTATGATATATGGTCCACCACGCCTATTTCTAATGTTTCGACGACAGAAAAGGGCAAGGAAATAAATGACGGTATGTATATTATAGTTATGTATGTTTCCTGATTGATTAGGAATGTGTGTCAATGACACATGGTCACGTGAGCACACAAGTATTCTTAATACTTCTTTTGGCGCGATGGAGAAAAATGATGAAAATGAGTTTTTACGTTGGCACGCACACCGACACCTGAATTTGACATCGTTAAGTTAGGTCTAGGTGGTATGGAAATCGATAACAATGTTCAAGTTGTATATTCTAGTATATTTATATTTAGGACACGTGTTTCGTAACAGTACAATTAAACAGTGTGAATAAATAATTATTATTTTGGTGTTTTTAAACCAATTTCATATACGACGGTGAAAGTATTTACTAATAATTTATTTATTTAAATAAAATCTTTTTGATTAATTTTAATATTTATTGTTAATCACTACTGCATTTTAGTTATTTTTTTTCTATATGCCAAAGAAGTTACAATACATAACTTCAATCCGTTAAAAAAGTGTTTTTCTTTAAATGTGTAATGGCTGTGTTAATAAAAGACAATACTATGTATACCAGTATTATTAAATACATTTTGCTTCTTCAATTATGTTTTAGATTCAAAAGCGTACTAATTATTATATTATGACAACACGCGCCCGTGCTTTTTGGAAATATCGCTTAGATGATGTAAAACTAAGCCTACTGCCCTTATACCGATATATTGAAAAAGAAAGTCTGTTTTTATAACTGATTATTTTTTACAGAGGAAGAAGGAGCGGCCTTGCCAGATGAACCGGAAGCATATGTTCCAAAAGCTACAACAGCTAGGATCGAGTACATCCCTCCAACAACTATAGAACCGAATGTGTTAGACATAATAGAACTTTTGCAAACTGGTAACCCCGACCGACATTTGGTTCTCGCCACTGAGCCGACGAAGAAAAAACCTGAGAAAAAGAAAAATGTTCAAGGACAAAACGCAACAATTTCAAAGAGATATTAAAATCTTAATAAACAGTTGAACAGTACTAATAATATGTATGATGAGAAATCATGACGTAAACCTATTTTTTTAAATTGTAAATTGGATTGTTTTAATATAATAAATAAATGCAAGAACATCTTGTTTGTCTTTTTTTTCCATATTTATCGGCAAAAATGTAAAGCTATACTTATTTATATAGGTATAAAACTTCAGTATCAATAACAAAAAATAGTATATAATTGAACATATTACATGTATATTCAGTCGAGTTTTTACTCATGGAATTCCATCGCACAAATAAGTATTTATTGCGCATCTAGACACAAAATTCCATTTGGGATTGACGGTCTTTAAGCTAACATTGTTTTTAATCGAAAGTCTTAGCTCGTTGAATTTATAACTATCCTTTACTAGCGACCCGTTAGTAAAGGCTTTGCACGGAGGAGCAATCCAGATGAAAAACACGTTTTTATTAAGTATTATCATTTTCCTCGGATAACAAACGCGTTCGATCGCTGCTAAATATGCTGTAAAGGGCCATATAGATCTATATTGAATCAACAATGTATTTAAGGTATTTAATTTGATGAGGATTAATGCTGTATTGGTTAAAATCGCTTCAATAATTTAGCCATTATTTGTCGTAATAAGTAATTTCAAAAAAATTTAATGTGGGATCTCGTAGTTTTCTGTAAACCTTTTCAATGTGTACAATACTTAGTACATTATTTGGATAAATCTCGGAGTCTTCGGTTCAGCCTGCGTGTGCGTGTAATTTGGTAAATGTTAAAAATTATGTGTATCAAAAAAACGTGATATATATTTTTAAATCATAAATGTCACAATTATTACCAAAGGAGTAAAATTCACGTTCACTTCATTTTTCTAGAAAAAAAGTAATCCAATATATTGTCTTCGTTATAATAAACATCAAATGTTTTGTATATTTTCTCTTCCGTTGGTTAAGAAATGCTTAGTCTCTTATTCTCCATGTTTGAGCGAGGTTTTAAATAATTCATCTTAAATTGGCCGCGTGCCACGTCGTCCTATGAATATTTAACGTCGAGGTGCTTCGTAAGGTTTAATTTCATGTTGGTCCGTGATTTCACTTAGTGTTTTGATTTTTATAGATTTTCCTGTACGTAATTGATTTTCTTTAAACGTAAGGTAAGTAATTTTATGCGCATTCAACACATAAAGCCTTTGCTTTGTCAGCGCAAACGGCCTATGACATGACGGCTTTTTTCGTTTTTTACTATATCAAAATCCTGAATAAGAACTTCATAATGTGATATATCTAACTCAATTGCTGCTTCCGGAACAAAAAGAGACATTTTTATACTCTCGTTTTTATTATCTCAGTAAAGACGTCCGATGCCGATAAAAATGGGTAGTATAAATAAATGTACTCCCTAAAAAAACGCCTGGACATCTTGGTTCCCCCTAAATTTGGGGGAAAAACCCCCAAGTTGGCATCACTGTAAGTAAAGAGTAAATTACACCTTTTGTTCCGAAGCTCCTCTTGTCTGTGAAGTTAGCAGAACACTAAAAAATAATAAACAGATTTATTTAACAACATAGTAAACTACAGAGCTGTCAAAGTTTTTTAAATTGCAATACTTATAAACTTACTTTACACTACTTAGGATGAGATCTTAACATAAAATGTTTTACAAGTTGTGCGGAATTGTTGGATGTGGATTTTACATTTTTATTTGAATTATAAATATATACATATATATCTGTTCACATTAATTTTACTTAATTCAATTTTAAAGGTTTTTACCTTTTTAAATCATTAAATTAAATCAAAACAGCCTTGTCTCAATGAAATCTAGCCTAAAACATCGGACGTGTTTAGCTCTAGTAATTGCATTGTAGTCTGTTTGATGTACAGGGATGAACTTTCCTAAAATACCATTTTTGTTATATCTTGCCTGGGTCCACATTAAAACCTATAGAAACTATAAAAGCTTGTATAGAAGAACGTTGTGACTTAGGCGTTTAAGCTACATTCAACATGAAAGTTAATCTTTTCTAATACCAAAATACTTTACTGATAATGAAAGGATCTAAATAATTTTAAGACATACTCTATTCATTCAAACAGTTCACATGGTTATGTATGATTTTTCAAACAAGAATTATCTTACGAAATGTATTTGTAGGTTTGCCTCACATCATGTTTATGGTTTAAAACTTTGTTTATTACATTCTTTATAGGAAATGTGTAGCCTTCCATGACATGTCATTTATACTTGGCTTCCGTTCACCTCGCGAATGTTTTTACTGTACAAACAACAATTATTCACATGGAAGCTTCCACTGCTGCACAGCAACGATTCGAATCGTCATTATATCATAGTATCATCAACTGCTCGAAAAATATTTAGATGTAGTGTCGAACTTTAAAATATAATAATAATAATACGTCCCTGTATAGGCCTACAATAGCACGCCCGAACAATGCCAAGTCTAGCGCTTTGTGCCTGCTCAATTAATTTGTTTGTTGCCTCAGAGGCATTATATATGCATTATAAGAATGATATGCATGATAAGATTTGTTATATCATCCATGATGAAGAAAGCAATATATCTAATAGTTGTACTTTTAAAGAAATCTCTTCACATGGAAATTAAATTTATTAATTATGCAATATGTTTCTGTTTACATACACAACTTTCGTCAAACAAAACTTCATACTAAAGAACCAGTTTAAGTTAAAACATACGTACGTACAATTATAATAACCTCTGCAAAAACAATAGGTTCTATACTGAATCCTTTTCTTGCTTTTCTGCTATTCGTTTTATCTACTTAAGACTTTATTTTAAAGTTATTTTTTACCAACTGCTGAAATGACATCAAGAAAGACCTTGGCGCAGTTGATGGTGTCTGTTCAAGCTCGAATATATTTATTCTAGCTACCCTACGTAAATTGTTACCTATTTACCAGCGATTTGCATACAGAACCATGAAGACATCGGGTATGGTCAGATTTCAGTTCAATATAAAAACTCCACAGAACAGTGAACACGCCTTACCTGTCGTTTGTCACTGACTTCAATTCAGTCTTGCAATTCAATTTATTGTCACAGAATTGTCTATATCAATGAAATGGTCATACATTGCAATGCGAGATCTGTTGATTTTAACAATACCTGTATGCAACTTCAATTTCAGTATAGAAAGGGATTAATAGAATCATAAATCGATCAGTTTAATGAAAATGCGTTAATTATCGTTCGTTGGTCGGAGGTTGGATATTGGTTAAGTCTGGCTTATCTGCTGCCTCATATCTCACGATTATTCCGGAGCCAATTTGGCGGCAAATCGCAATACAATGCGCATTGAATGCTAAACAGTTTTGCATTTTTGATAAACGATTTATTATTAATTTCATCTTAAAGTCTTACTACCTAATAGCAACTAGTAATACACATAGACCGAAATTATGACAATTACTTTATACATGAATATGAAAAAAAGCTCCATACTACGTTTCTTGCTAAGGCAGCGCGCGATTTCTGGAAATAAATCTATCAAACATGATGGGTCCGTTATCATGAAAAAGAAAATAATAATAATTAAAGTGCCAAAGGTACATGTTAACACTTTATAATAAATATTAAAAATTTGTGATTTAAAATAGCTTCAAGCATAATAAAGTTGCCATGACAAAAAAATTATATTCAGTTTTTTTCGGTGATTGCTTTCCGCAATAATACCTATTCAAATAGGGTTTTCAAATAGGACTAAATCCAGAAGGTATTTGGGAGGACAATTAAAAAGTTCTCACTGCTGTCGAAAGAGGATGAAGCGAGAGAGGCATGTCAGGACCGTAGCAGGTTAAGAGCCGAAGGCTTTTTAAAAGAACGCTTTTTATCCGAATGGTTATGCAGAGGCATAACCATTCGGATAAAAAGCGTCAAAATGTAAATTAAATAAATAATTATAAGCGTATATTTATTTTTAATTGATAAAAAACCATTCAAAATACAATAATCATGATCACCAAATCAAAAGAACTAAGCAAATGAACAGCAGAAAAGGATTTGAGATTAAAAATACTTTTAGTTATTAGTTAAAAAGGTTTAAAATAGGATCGGAAAATCTTGTGCGAATGAACTAGTTAATCTATTGGAAATGCTTCCTATAGTCAATCTACTAATACTAGTGTCGGTCAAAATATCGATAATTTTTAACATTTTTGTTAAAACACCACAGGAGACATACACTTTAAAATTTAAATACATACATCACTTACGTATTAGACATTTAGAGAAATTCAATCTAAATTAATTATCGTGCTAACTACACATTTATAATGAAAGTTATAATCTTAACAAATGTATCTACATTCTATTTAAATACATTTGATTAAGGTCATTTACAAATTTATATTCTAGAACAAATTTTAAAGATTTTATTAAAAGCTCAAGGCAACTAGAATATTCGAACGACGAAAAAAAGTAACAAATAATATAACTCAAGGCATCGTTCAAAGCGTAAATACAAGAAGTTATAATATCGTTGTCGCTTCGCCTGTATAATTGAATGTTGTAAGTGACATTTCTCAAGAGTCTTAACTTGAGAAGTTTCTGTGTTAAATGGTTAGAACTCCAGTCTAGTTGGAAACAACTTCGAGTGTTAAAAGTTATATTTTTATAACGAAAGATGTTAACAATAATATTATGTGCGCTCCAGGGCTTCTAATCATTTATTTATCGTGAAATATTTTATTATATAAAATTAATTGAGCTAGTAAAAAACAGGATGTTTCTCTGTTGTTAACTTTTACTTATTCCATAGATACTCACTACTAGATAACTATTGAACATGTTTGAGAATTGGTAAGTAGGCGGTGATAAGCTTTCCGGGCCATCCAACCTGAAAGCGATACTCGAATGCAACCTTTGAGTAGCGCATGAAAGGTGCTTATTATGTTTTATTCTGAATTTATGGTATTTAAAAATTATATTGTGTATATATTTATATAAAAATGTAATTTTGTATAGAAAATCCTTTACTAAGAGCACTCAACATAAGCATTTACGTATGTAAAGTTATAAAATCTAGCGAAAAAGTGTTAAATTAACTTCGTCCAACAAACTTTTTTTTTAAATTTATCGATACTTGAACATCACTAAACTAAGTCGGAAAGCTTAGTGACAATGGAAGTCCGTTAGAGTATTTTATCAGTTTAGTTTTTGGTGCACTTTTTTCAGCAATCTACGTAAAATGTTTGATTAAAAGTTGTAGAATTTTTAGCTTTTCATGCAACTTTTAGATATGTAAACGTTAGTTCTAAAGTAAATAACAAAGCCAGTATAACTTTATATTTCATGATTGACTAGCCCTGGGAAACTTTTTTATTAAAGATTTTTTGTATGTGATTTTCTCATGAAATGTATGAAATTAACTACAAATTGAAGTGAAAGGTTGAATTCATGAATTTTTACGCTCAGCTCTTTATTTATAGAAACATAAATTACATGAATAACATGCTCCGACGTTATAAAAGCAAAATGATTAATTTGAAAGTTGCACTTACATATGAAGTATAGGTTGAAAAGTAATTGAATTTAGTATGTCAAACTATACGCAAAAAAGGATATAATATATATTTAATAAGGGTATTTTATGCCAGTTAAAAAAATATTGTCTGTAGTATTCTTAGTTAAATGTTGTGCTTTATTTATTTTTGTTGCTTCTTTGTGGATACATAGTCCATTTGTATCCACAAACTCTTCTTCAAATTAATACCTATTTGGCTTAGTAGGCACATAAATTTAACTGCTATCTTTTTTCAATGTGTATTTCCAATGTCCAGACATCAAACATCATTTTTGTTATCTGCTTAATAAGTTTATTAACATCGTTAAAAGCCGAAATTTTTTCATGACTCCTTCCGCGTTTGTAAATGCTAAAGTGCTGAAAGTGTGGAGTAAATATCTTATTATTATTGATTTACGCGCGTATACCTTTAGATAAAACTTGATAATGGTGTAGCAGTCTCCTCTGACTACGAATATTATGAAATATAAAAAGTACGTTGTATTAAATACCGAAATAAATTTATATTCAGATGCAGCTAATAGCAGCGCTAATAGTAGCAATAGTTTTTGGGTGAAAACGTTACAAACATACTTACACAAATACAAATGTTTTCTCTTCACAATATTAGTATAAATAAACACATCACAGTCAGAAATAACTGGAATATTTTAAACTATTAATTTAATAACTGGAGGAGTATTGAAATCCACATTTCCAAGTAATTATTTATTGGCAAAGCGGTCAAAGACAAAGTTTTACGTTAGTTTTGCTTATTAAATTATTATGTAGTGGTTGAAGCGTAACTGTGGTCCGTGAAATTATGCAAATGGGTCGGAACTTCGTTCAACTAAAGGGTTGGTTTAAAAGAAACGGAGTTGCCAGCGCAAAAAAGAAGAAAATGTTTTTAAAATTGTTTAAAAAGTAATCCGGTTTGAATGCAGATGCGGAGCGGTTTTTAAATATACTTTTTACGTTAGTTTAAAAAAGTCCTTGAAAATAATAATAAAACGTTTGCTCATACTCTATCAAACTTAAATAATATTTTTTTGCTGGTATTCGAACCTATCACCTTCTGTTTAACGCCATGCGTTAAACGTTAAATTTGGTATGATATTTTTTGATAACAATGTTAATTTTATTATGGAATTGAACTGACGTAATTTTGAATATTATGTATTTCTACTTATCTTCCAATAGACAAATTAAACTCTAAGTATTTCAAGCAGTTCCGATAGAGATCCATTAAATTTCATAAGACGCGCATTTAATCATACACAATAATACATGGCTTATCATAATGTTCAGATCATAAACTTTGACCATATTATCTGTATAAAGGTTCCGGTGTTATTTTGTTGTTTAAGTAATCAACGAGGGGTTTAAACCCCTTACAATTATAATCGAATTAATTATAGATTTAGTTTTAATTAATATTAGATTTAGGTTAGACAAGTTTATAAAAACTAACCACGAATACAGCACACATATATATCATAATGTAATTTCGCATTAACATTCATTACAGAACTTTCTTTAAAATGTTTTTGTATTAAAATAACATGAGACTTGGAATAATATTTAATGATGCCCGATTTGAACGAACACGAGTCATAAGGTGCGAAGGGAAAATAAATTAGGACATTCAAACGTAAATATACTTTGTACGAGAAATTCTAATTTATACACTTTGAAATATTACACTTCACTGGCAATCCTTTAAAGGAAAAGCTCATATCTCGTAAAAAGTATATTTGTATCTTCGTAACTCAATTTACGAGAGAATTTTTGACGTTTAAAAAGGGCTTGGAAATTGGTAAATTCTTATGAAATAAATTTTCTTATTATTTAGTTTCATACAGAAATAAACTATATATTAAATAAATAGGTACATGAAAAGAATTCATTCATTATCGACATTCAAGATGGCCTTATCACTTTAGAGCGATCTCTCCTAGTAGTTTATTCACAGAAGAATTTTATAATTTTTTAAATACAGAAGTATAACTTTATTTATAAGTTTATACGATCAGAATAATATTTTACATAAGTAGGTGTTATTGTAGACAAAGCTTTAATCAGCTTGACTGAAATTAATAGCAGATAAAATCTTGTATAAAAATTTAAGTATAAAAATCAATGAATATATATTATAAAAAGCCTTAATTTTGTGCAGCCGTTGCAGCGCACAATACTTATTTAATTATGTTACGTCCGTTAAACTTGCTCATGAGACACATTTTGAAAAGTCTTAAGTGTTGTTAAGAGGTTTAAATTTTCCATAACAAACATATATTATTATATACTGACTTATATGTTGTAGATATATATCGCATTTAATTATTGTTCTAAAAACAAAACTATACTATAATTATTTAAATTGTAAGGCCAAGTTTTCATTTCGCTTGTTACACAATATATTGACTTTAATAATAGTAATACTAGGCCTTAAATAAATAGTTTTTAGTAAACAGTCGTTGATTTCGATGTGGGAGGAGTTAAAGTTGCTATGACTGGTGATTTCTTCTTTTCATTAAAATACGCCATTGTCCGTTTTATATTCAAAAACTTCAGTTCTTTCCCATAAACTTTTATATTATAAACGATTGACTCAATAAAGAATATTTCTAGATAAAAGTCCACTTGTAGATAGCTCATACCGTAGCACACTGGCCTTTCGGAAGTACACCAGCGGCGGAGAAATATTTTGGGCAATTCTTTCCTTTTTGGAGTGCGGTTTCGAACGTAGAATACAACGCACGAATAGTCAACGTTTGCGAATACTGTAAACTAAAAATACGAGTAGAAAATAATGCATCAAAGTTGGTAAACGATACAGCGAGATATTTTTTTGGTAATGATAATAATGTTCCGTTCTACGCCCTTGACTTAAATTTCTATTTGACGTTCATAAGTGTACATTGTGTTACCTAAATGAATAAATGATTTTTATTTGATTTGATTTGATGACATAATTTTTGGTTGTCGGCGTTTATATGATGAAGAATGATATGTTAAAAATACTGTGCCATGCACTGATAAAGGGCTATAATTAAGTAACGAAAAAATTTAAATTAGGCAAGCTTTAATGGCAAATGTAGATACATTTAGCCATTTTTCATTTTCTAAACATTTTCAAGGGTTATCATGTGAATTGGGTCAAGTGTTCCGAAGCTAAACTATCTGCCGTCCCACTTTATAAAAACTAATTTGCACGATCACCTACTTACGTTATAACTGACTCTGTTTTGTTTCCTGGGAATATATTGATCTATTGATGTTCTATCAGTGAACAACACAGCTTTAGTTTCTTCCGGGTCACATGGTCCGAATCTTTGTACACTTGACAGACCTGGAAAATTACTAATGAGAACAAAAATGTAGGAAAGTTGTTCCTGCTCTAGCCGACTGAAATGCTTGCCATTTTTAATTGTATATATTTTGTGTGATATTATATAGACCGAAACAAAAAATTTAAGTCACGCTCACAAATTATCATGAATAACTAAGTAAATACAGTATCTAAAATATAAAATGCTTGTATAACGGTGTTTGAAAATAAACTCCTCCGAAATGGCTCGGCTGATTTTTGTGAAATCTTGGGTGCATATTGGTCTGCGAATCGGAAAAACATCAATTTTTTATCGTCCTAAATCTTAGGGGTGGTTCAGTGGTGGATTTTTCGACATAATTTTTTATTTTTATATTATACAGCATAAAATAAAAAATACGTTTATTATGGAACGTACGATAGACAGGTATCACTTATTCCACGTCATCAAATAAACATACAAAAATATATACAACCCTTTATTTTCACCCCTCTACGATCAACCCCTATACTTTTTTGTTAATTAAAAACTCATGACCTGAACTATAAGGTAGAGATAGTATAGTTAATTTAATATATATAATATATAGAGTAAGATTCACAGAGAAATCCTAAAAAGTTTTCTTTCCGGAAAACAGTCTCTGGAGTAGCATTGCAAAATGTTCCATATTGTTAATTCTACAAAGGCTAAGTAAAAACACATTAAGGTGAAACGAAGTTCACGGGGGCAGTTAGTCGCTAATACAAACATGTTAGATTTTTTTTAATATTCTACTTATTCTTTGAATTCACAGTATACTTGATGTTTAAACCTTGAAAAATTGACAAATATTTAAACTTACTGAAGAATAGTTATCCTCAAATATACTACTTCCTCTTTACTTATTTGCGAACAATTAAAGTGGCGAAATATATTATTTAAATTTAATATATTTAAACTATACAAGGTTTATGAATATTTACAACAAACGCTGTTAGTTTAAACTGCATATGAAGCCCTAAGAATAAATTAAAAAACAAATACACCTACTTCGTCTTAACACAATATTGTTATCAGCTATTTTGGTAACAGATGGTCTGCCGATTCTTAAGATACTGTTCCTAACCCATAAATGATACACAGTGTAGTCAATAAATCTTGATGGTGCCTTACAGCCTGGTCCCATTACTCCGATACCAACCTAAAAATATATAATAGTCTAAAGTATAATAAAAACGACAAAATCAATCACTCAATCTAATTTTTATATATATGTATACATGAATGTGAAAAATTAACTGATTATTTAGAATGATTTCCAAATTATTAAGCAAATATTAATAATATAAAGAAATGCGCCTCTCTCGTTGGCATGAAACATCGCTAGTATTATATAAACCAACTTAAGTCCACAAATATTATACTGTAAAAATCTAACCAAACTCCATTGCCCGTCTTGTCGAACAGTCAATATAGTGCCACTACGCCATATGCACTCTTTACCGGACATCGCTCTAGCGCAAAGAACGTGACTTGGCCAAATGCTTTCTATGTCTAACTGAAAGGATAGAAATTAAATCGTATTTTGTAACCTCTAAATTTATACAATTCGACAAAAAGCGAAAAGCATTTTGTTACAACTACACTGTAATTTTATAATAAGGTTAATTTATTTCATTTATGGACCCAATTTTTTTATTATTATAGAAATTAAATAAATTAATCTTAATATATTAATATTGTATTTTAGATATTTTTCGTCTGTGCCAAATAATGTTTACGCTTGTCCTCGAAACCTGCATTAATAAGTCATCAACATTAACTAACCGATTTGAATTATTGGCAATCCGTATATGGAACATAATGTGAACATATTGATTAATGTTATATATTTTTTTTAATCATACCTTTAATAGGTTTAATTAAAAACCAAACCTTAAAGTGTAGAGGCAAGTTATTTCATTTAATGTATTGTATCTGATTGTTGCATATCCAAGGAGAAGCTGTATAATAGAAATTAACTGGCTTGTCGATTAATTATTAGTGTTTATTTTTAGTGTTAATTTATTAGTATTTTACATTTTTACTTATGAGTATAAGAAATGACAGCAATAAAGGCTCTTTTTAAGATATTCCATAGATTTTATAGCGGGCTTTGAGCGCGGCGACCGAATCAAGAAATTCCGTAACGAAAATAATAAATACCATTGGTATTAATTCAAAGTGGTAGAGCGGGACTTTACCACTTTGAATTTTTTAATTTTGAAGTCCCCGAGTGCCATAATACTTTTATTATGATTATTATTATCTGATTGTTATTATACACCTTTATTTTAGATATTTACCTCAGATTTAGTATAAAACTCCTGACATTCTCCTGGTTTCACGTACGCCATCTTATACACCATTATTCTCGATCTATGGCAATCTATAAAAAAAATTGACATTATAATTTTTATAATTATTCAAACACTTATTTCGGGTTAAATATCTCTTTGTACTGCGTAGTAAATTATTTCTCTATGACCATCTGATCAATTAAAAATTGTAAAACAATGAAAAATGTAAACTGTCAACTACTTTTTTATATACGGTAAAGGTTTATATCTTTATTTAAATGTATATTTAATTTGCACACTCGTATATCGTGGTAAAACGATATTTGTATATGTGTAGTAAATCCAAAACTAATTACAAAAACTGTATCCTTATAATACAGATTACATTCAGCTTATGCTCTATAAAACATTTCCCCCTAAATAATAAATTAGAGCAGCACAAATAGGGCTTCATTAAAAATGATATATTATATGATTAAAAGCGCAGTATGAACAAAATTAGGTGCGAAATTACCATTTGAGAGTGTCATGGCGTAGAACTGTGCATTATTTAACGCGAGCGGCGGTGCGCATATTGGTCGAAATCCTGTGAATTAAACGCATAATTTGCATTAAATAGCATTACGTACATTAATTTTGTTGGCTTTACACTCTATTTCAGCGATTTTAATGTTAATCGATGAGTTGCGATGTTTGTGGAAGAAAACGGAAGTGAAAGGGTATCGTGATATTAAAGATATTATGTTATTAGTAAGCGCTTTATATTAGATTTTATATTGCTAAAATATACCGAGAAATATAAATCTTGGAAAATGTTAAGAGAAATTTGTCTTGTATAATAGTAAACAATAGGATTATGAGAAAAATATATTTCAGTATTGGGTTATTAATTCACTGAACCGTAATGATTCTTTATGGAAAATGAAATCTAATAACGTTGATAAATTTATATTAACATTAATTATTAGTGAAAGGGATTTTTAGTCTATAGAATAACAACTTTATGATAAAAAAGAGTGACTAGTTAAACGAGAAAGAGCACTAGCACTGAGCACTAATTACACTAGGATTCCCTGTGTCTTGGGCAGCTTGTCTACATTTGACATAGTAATTAGATAATTAAATAAAGATTTTAAGTACTTAACGTAATAATTTCTACATAATACTTAAAAAATATGTTTACTTTGGAACATAAGATGATACGATGACTGCCCATTTTCGGCAGCCCGCAGGCTCCTTTGCCCCCCTTTTATATAAAAAAAGTATTTACCTAGTCATATCATGGAAGCTGTGCTAATTTAGTGGCTAAGTGAGTACCGAAAAACTTGCTCGTACGGTAGCCTTATGAATCAAGTATTGAACCCAAAATTTTCACAACACAGGCATGAAACAGCTTACCTTAATCAGGTCCTTATCTGTTAACATAATTTACCTGCCAATCTACGATTAAAGGCCAATTGTATGATGGTTGGTGCACTGAAGGTAGACTTCGCATAGTCTGGATGAAACGAATAATTGATTACCCGAAGTGCTGGACCGCTGCAGTTTGTACCCAGTATGACTCGTGATCGCGATCTGGGAACAGTATTTTAATTTGTGACGATGATTTTACTTGTGAAGATATCTTATATGGTGTTATGGATTCTAAAAACAATTGAATTGAAATTAATTGAAAATAGTTGCCGCAAATGAAATGCGTGTGCACTAAGAGGTGTTTCATTTCTGACTACAAAACTCATATCTTAAGTCTATGTAATATATATAATAATGTATAATCTTAAATATTCTTTTAAAAAAATACAAATGAATGAATTTTCTAAAGTATTGCGTTTTTAATTTACCATTTCCAGAACAACATTGTTAGTTTTTGCCGTTGCTTATTTTGCAATGATCACATAGATGAATACAAAGACAATAGAGTGTATGTCACCTGAAATCGATCTTAGGCACTTTATCTATGTCCATCGCGGGTCCGACAGCCATTTGTTTTGACACCAACACCACTGCTATCGATAGTAATTTGTCACCTGAAAATACGTGACTAGCATAATATGATATGTAAAAATAATTTATTTGTGATTAAAATTTTTTAAATTTCTCATTGCTTTCATTAAATTAATTTAAGCGCATTAATTTAGTATCAATATAATAGTTTACAGGAGGAAAATCTGTTAATGAGAAGCGTCTCTTCTCTCTATTCTCTCCTTTCATAGAGTAGGACTTTATTAAATTAAGCTAAGCTTGGTGTGTTACCCGCGCCTTTACCAACAGGCTTGGACGATGACTACTGCGAACATATCTTTAAGATATTAATCAGCGAATTGTAAACTGCTGGCGTGACCCGTGGCCGTTACCCCTTGTACGAATAGCACATCTCAGTGATATTTTAGATTCTGTGAATTATTCCAGCTGCGTACTATGCTCGTGCAATATATAAGATAGCCCATTCCAGACTACCCTGATTCCAGTCCTCCAGATCCGTCCTCCATATCTGGCTTATGGGAAAGTAGGAGAGTCAACAAGTAAAAAAAACACTATTTTGTCAGTCGGTCGGTGAATGCGGCTGTTTCCCCCACTTCATATCTATCTGAATATCTATCTATCATATCTGAATCAAGCCCGCTTGGGTTTGATTCAGATCGTCGAGTAGGAAAATTTTAAAAGTATTATTTTTAAAATCAAACCTTAAGCCGATGAAATAGCATATATAAATAAATAAATTGGACAATTAACTAGTAAACAGTTTTTTTCATAGCGAGAAAACTTGTGACGCATCCGACAAAAGTGACTACTTTAGCCACCTGAAGCATCTGAAGATCCAGAGTTCAGTTATTAGAGAGTCAAAAAGAACCACCATAGTTATAAGTTTTTAAATCATACCTCCTTCTTTTTAACGAAAACAAAATATATGGAATTGTTAAAAAATACCTCTAGGATAAACCAGTGTTCCCAGCCAGGGATATGTTTCGATTATGCCAAAGCCTTCGTAAACTACAGATATTGGTGAATTGTCTATTCCGCACTGTGTTCGCGGTCTCGCAGTTGATATTTTTAATTTTGGGACTGTAAAAGAGAGTTTGGCAATTATTAATTTAGTTATGATTTTCAAGTTTTCGCCACGCACCACCACTCTGTTGATCCAGCCCACTGAAGTATTCGATTCCGAACCAATTCGACTTAGAGTCCTTTATGAAAAGAGAGGCTATAGCCCTTGTATTTTCAGCACAAAATATAAGTAGAAGGTTATTCATACTAATCCAATGGACATACTTAATATTATTAACCATATGATCAATGTTTATAAAACTTAAGCATTCTGAAGTAAATAAGTATTAAATATCTTAACTTACCTCCCAAAACAGTTTCCATTATAGCCGAAAGGATAATTAATATTCTCATTACTGTTGCAGTATTATTCGTTTTTATTAAGAATGACACTGATTCACGGTTATGTTAATGATTAAAGAATGTATGTGTACTGTTATTGTTTCAAAGTAAATATTTATAAATGAGTGTAAAACAAAAGAGTTCTTTAGCCTGCGGAATTACCTGTTATAAAAGTACATAAGTGGAGATCGAAAACTAATTTAATTTAAATACAAGTAAATACGCAAAGAAATTTTTTATTGCATGTATCGTACCGTCACACAACCGAGCAGTGTTGGCCTAGTGGCTCCAGCGTGCGACTCTCATACTTGAGGTCGTAGGTTCGATCCCCGGCTGTGCACCAATGAACTTTCTTTCAATGTGCGCATCTAACAGTTACTCTAACGGCGAAGGAAAACATCGTGAGGAAACCGACATGTCTTAGACCCAAAAAGTCGACGACGTGTGTCAGGCACTGGAGGCTGATCACCTACTTGCCTATTAGATTTAAAAATTGGTAATGAAACAGATTCAGAAATCTGAGGCCAAGACCTAAAAGAGGTTGTAGTGCCACTGATTATTATTATTATTATCTTACCGTCACTAAAGTAAAGCAGATTTTATATTTTCTTTATTCATTCAGTTTGGATTAATACATGCAGCTGAGTTTCATCATCAGACATCGGCCGGAATACGAAATTCCATCCTAATCACCTAGACGTCCGTCGTTTCATAACTGATCGTTATTTAATACAATTTTTGTCGTGTGCTGGTGGAAACAACGAGGAACCCACTGAAGTATTTAAGAACCAATTCGATTTTGGTTCTTATAAGAAAAGAAAACCAATTCTGAAAAGTCAGTAATGAGGCCTTTTTGTATTGAGTGTCCATTAACGGCTGTGTTAAATAAAATAAGAGTGCGTACTTATGTACACGCGTTAGAAGTTATACTTCTTAGGCGTATAGAAAAAAAAACTAAATTACAGTAGTGATTAACGGCAAAAATTAAAATTAATCAAAGGATTTTATTTAAATAAATAAATAATTAATAAATACTATCACCGTCGTTTATGAAATTGATTTAAAAACACCAAAATAATATTTATTTATTCACACTGTTTAATTGTACTGTTACGAACACGTGTTCTAAATATAAAAATACTAGAATATACAACTTGAGCATAGTTATCGATTTTCATGCCACCTAGAACTAACTTTACGATGTTAAATTCAGGTGTCGGTGTTCGCGCGCATCGTACAAATTCACTCTCATCAGTTTTCTCCAACGCGCCAAAAGAAGTATTATTTCAAAAAAATTCTGTCCAATATATTATTCAGTACATTTTATAAAACCTAACTCGTTAATGCATAAAATAGAAAGTGAGCCTGTTGTTTCTGCATTTATAATATTAAATTGTAAAATGTAATTCTATTTAAAGACAGAATCAATGTCGAGAGGAAAGTATTTCCTTGTCGGAATGTCGTTACGTGAACTATTGGTAGGGTTTTCAACACGCTAATGACTCAGGGCTGTCACTGATTTATTGTTCTCTACATTTACCCCACTAGAAACCTTAATGGCTGTACTGTGAGAAAAATTAACCACCCAGGAGGTGAGTGTATTTAAAAAATGAAAGTGTTATAATAATAAGCGTATCATACTCGTTATGCTCAGAGAGAAATTCCAAGAAATTCAAATGTATTATTCGTTTTAATTATATACTTGAAACATAAATTTGTCTTGTATTAAATTATACAATAGTTAATTAACAGAACGTAACAGAATATTTAAGATTAAGAATGCATGACTTTAAATGTTTATCTAAAATAGGTGTGAAATCACCGGAATCCGCTGACATTTAATCATCAATGAAGATTTTGCATCAACCTCACGGTTTATGGTCAAAATACGTATTTTTTAAATACAACGTTTTTAATACAAAAGTGACAACCCTAGCCGAGTTAGCTTCGTTAACAGTCGCGACAGTTGGGCAGAAACCACTTCCCCATCTTGTTATACAATACTTTGTGCCGTACTTTTCATGCCATTTCAATGATTTCACTACAGTTCCGCGGTACGTTTAACGGGTTACATATTTCATTTGATTTACTACGAACTCTCTTAAGCACATGGATTTTCATATTTTCCAAGAGTGAGTAGCATACATTTTCAAAAATCTAAAAAAGTAGGTAAATTTGAACCACTGTCGCGTGCGCACTGAGTTTAGTTAGACCGCATACCGTACCGAATCTTCATAATTATTGAAGGATCAAGTGCTTGGGAGTGGGATATACCACAGTTGAAAGTAAGTCTGATCGATTAGTCGATTTTTTCTTCTTACTAAGTTATATATATATAAGATTATAGATCTTATTTTATATGATAAAGATTAAACCAATTTTTTCTTTAAGAGAGTTTTTGTTACAATACAATCCTAAACACATGTTATGGCGTCTTGTCAGATCTAATACAATTTGACATACAAGAGGCATACTTAGCACTAATTTGGTGTACTACAATGATCAGTATTTGGCGCTCCTTCTCTCTGTGTGTTAAATGATATTCTCGCAATATATAATTCTACTTAAAACACAAAGAAATATTTAAATCGCGTGGATACAATGCGAGAATGTACACGTGTTGAGAAAACTAGAAACTTCAAACTCAATTCTTGTTCAATCATATTTAAAGTAGCTTTATATTCTACATGCAAACTTTCTTTGTATGAATGTGTGGAGAATTTTATTTTCTTTAAAGAAAAATATTAATGCATAAAGCAATTGTGTTCAATTTGACGAGTAACATATTTTAAAAGTTCACATATACACATCTGTGATAAGGCTTTTTCACTATCGTTAATATTTCCCAAAATTTGATTCATAAATAAATGATGGTAGAACACAATTTATTTAGGCAAAAATCTTTTACTGTTTGATTGATTATATGAATAATAGTTGTTCAGGGTCTGATTCTGCTCTTATTTCCCTTTAATCGAGCCACGGTATATGTTAGGAAACAATATAAGGTTTCGATCAGGTTTTCTTCTTACAATTCAGTTTTTCACGTGACAACGTGTTAGAATAATTCGATGAAGGCGGCTGCATGCGCGGAAAAATATGACGTATGCGGCGTTACCTCCGTTCAACTTAAGGCTTGAAGTGCAAGCGAGAGCGCGAAACGAGCGACAAAGAGGCATAACAGGCTGCGTTCGGCAGCGTTCGTTCGTTAAAAAATTGACATAATTGTATTTATGAGTACAAATGAATGTAACTTGGTCAATTCAATTGTGATTTCCATTTATTCCATCTCTATATATATCCATACAGAATATCTATCAAACAAATAAAATTAAAATTTTCTTTTGAAAAATGCAACCTTCCATCAGTATTTTCTTATGACGTTGTCAGGTTCAACTATCGTCAGTAAACCGACTTTACAGACATCCGACTTTTTAATTCGAATTAGAGACAACTAACAGGTCATTAAAGTCGTTATATTATTTTGAAATTGAAACGTGGTTTAAGCTTAAATTTATGAATTTTGAACGGAACGGATAAACAAAAAGATGAAATTATGCAAATGGAGTAGTCAACGCCATCCTTCATCGCATGGCTTCAACTTCACTTAATACACTTTTAGGGCTGTTAAAAATTTATAAAATATTATTTTAAAATTTGGTTTAAAGTGACATTCATAAAGAGCGATTCAGGAGCGATATATTTCGAAAATAGAATAAACTATTATTTTCACTTGGAATAATATTTTCGATGTCAGTTGTAATGCTACATTTACTACTGTTTTAATACCTAGTTTGATTACGGACTTATTGAGATTGATTAGGGATTGAACCGTCGACACCACGAAAATAATTAGAGAGATCTTGAAACATATTAGATTAAACAATTATCTAACAAAAACCAAGTATTCTGAATTGAAAAAAAAATGTATCTTTCATCATTCGTTCGCAGCTGACCTAGTTATTTGAATCTCAATCACCGACCTATTAGATTCAATATAAGTATACATATATATATAAGTGGTCAAATTGAGGGAGACTTATCTGATTTTAAGTGACCATGGACACTCACATTCCCCACACATGCACATGCACAGATCCCCGTTATCCAGAACGGTACGCCTACTGAATGCTGTCTCCGACACTATCAACATATTTGTATGTTCGCAGAGTGAATTCACAGTAGCGATATTGTGTATATTATGTGTTTAATATAATATTTTTTATTAAATGATTTCTCTCTCGACGTTATCGTATTGGAATAGAATGTAAGGATAATGTATGTATTTCTGTGGTAAATAAATAAATAAATTTATACATATGTTATCAATATATACTCTCTATAAGAACATTTTGTTTTCAAAACTTCTATTCAAAGTTATGTTCAACCCTAAGTATGAAAATAGCTTAGATAGTATCAAGTTGCGCTTAAAACAAAACAATTACTGAGCGAAAACATGAAAATTGAAGTACTATATTATAATAAAAAATATTGCAAACTTGATTGAATTGAAGCTCTTGGAGGTGTATATTTTCAAATTTGTTTTTCTATAAAACGCAGTCATTATAACTGTTATTGTTTTAGTTAACGAGTTTAGTATATCTAACTATTACTAACTTCCCCAGTCGCGTTCTTTCATTTTTATTTTTGTGGTCAGCGTTCGTCTCATTTGTCATCGTCAAGCCTGGGTGATGGTAAAACCTGTAAGAAACTTTAATCGGTTGAGGCACTACTCCGATCCGATCGATATATATTCGGATATATATCGACCGGATCGGAGTAGTGCCTCAGTGGATCGGTCCACTGATCGGCTTGGAGGTCTACTACATACCACTACTACAGGTCGAACTACACTGAGTCACAATAGGTAATTCTAAATTTTCTTCACCTTTACATAACAAGCCTGATAAACCATAGTTGGTTGGTGTCTTTTGTTTTTTTAACAGTCCAGGGATTCCTAAGCATCCGCTTTTATCACCACATTTCCACAGCATTCATGGAATATATCCTTTAAAATGTTTGCATTCTCCTGGATTCAGGGCCATTAAAGAAAATTGGAAATACTAGAATCCTTAACAATTTCTTCTTTTATATAAGAAATTTTATGATGACGATTTATCGTTTGAACTGATATGTTACTAACCATTTAAACGCAATCATCGTTTTGTTTTTCTTATATTACAAATTTCGTGAGACAAGTTTAGTTTATTTGCATATATATTATACTCGTCGCTGTTATGAAACTAAATACTTCATAAATAGGTCCTAAAAGGCTGTCTAATGGGCTAAGTTCCATACAAACATGGTAGGTATTGCTGCTAAGTTGATCGTTCCGATGCAAATGCCCGCATGTTTGCTGCATTATATTGGTCCTTGTGAAATTGCTCAACTTTTGATATGTTCCAGGTACAAGCTAGAGCGTTTTAGAGTAAGATTAAATATCCCTTATCTATAAATTAAAAATATATAAAGCTAATCTTGCATATAATACTACTGTATTATAAAAAAAATATTTATTTGTTTTATTTGTCTCAAAGTAGCGGACAACTTAATCATTGTGATGTGCCTGTCTGATATCATGGGAAAAATTCCTAGCTCCTTAGATCCCTATCCTACTCGTAGAGCACCGTCTGTTACTGTGTAGGTATCTTATTTATAAATTCATATTATCATTATATATTTCAATATAAAGAACAAAAGACAAAAATTATAGTTCAAATATCGCTGTAAGCTAGTGCCTTGTTATCTGCTGAGACATCGTTTCCGGCAGTATTATGATTTTGCTGGCGTACGCTTATTGAGCAGTCCTGTATCTACGCTGAATGCACTTTTCTATACTTCGTACGGTCTGCATAAATTATTAAATAATGTTGAATCATACATTCTACCAAAGGCTACTTCTTTGTTACCACAGAATTCAGGAGATTCAGGACCACACTGGCCGATCAATTCTTACCTATAAAGAAAATTGATCAGTAAAATAGGTAAAGACGGTGTCTATCTCATTCCCCATTTAGTGATAGGGGAGATTACTGAACACATTAAGTGCTCTTTTCTCGGATCCGAGTGGAGCGGGGCCAAAGTGTTACGTGCGAGAGTTACGTTAATTTTTAAAGCATTGTCATTCTTAGCTCTCGGATCCAAGTATTCAGCATACGACGTGCTGTATGCCGCCCACTCGTATCCGAAAAGTGTTTTATTTTAATATGTACAGCTAAATGGAAACTTTAACTGTATCTCTTCTATTTATATTGATAATAGCAAATCACATTCGCCAACAAACCATTTTTGCTGACCCTACAAGAGATGAATATAGTCTCACATGTTATGTCATTCCGTCAGTCTTAACTGGAGTAAAGAACATCCTATTATGCAATGAACAATACATTTATTTTTAATATACGAAACCTAATAAAAAAATATAAATTCACTTGAGGTCTTCGTCATCAAAGCAGTACCTACATCGATAATAATATATTAACGTTACAATCTTTTTCATTTATCACAGCTTAAATAAAACATACAGAGGGAAGTTGCTCCATAAAATTATCAAAATAAAATTTTGTATTACAAGCCTTACCTAATTATTACTCATATAAAACATCGTACATTATAGTTTACATTTAAGTATTGACTTCGAATAGCAATTATTTTTATATTACAAAGAAAATTATCTATGTCATTCGAGGGACAACCGGATCGAGTTGTTCATTTGTAAAAATATTGCTTTTATTCCTTTTGTGTGGTTGAATGTTCCCGATCCAGAAGTAATGCATTCAGATCCCAGCTGTGCTACCTTGAACATTTCTGTTGCATTTCGCACATACAAGCGACCACATCAAGAAATCTGGTATGAAGTGACATTAGACCTTATGGTATGTGTTATTAAACATCAAAGATATGTTACACTTGACATTTTAATTGGCATTCCCACCAAAATTCATTCGAAATTCGAATTTGACAATCGATTACCGGGAGCACAATGGCGCCAGTTCAATGCTAAATTAATTTATTGCTCAAACTCCGTAAGCGCCTGTTCTTATTCAAATCCCGATTTAATTTCTTTAGGGCTTTGTTTCTTCGCGCTTTAGTCTCGAGTTTTGTCTATTGTAATTTGTTTGTGTTAAATTATAACAAGTCTTGAAATTGTTATAAAGGATGTTTAGATATTTGTAAAGCAATCAAAACATATATTTAGGAAACCCATATAAAAAATTAGTTAATTTATTAGTAATGCAGCCTCTTCTCTAAATATGCTAATACTTGCGTTTTCCGTACTTATATCCTAGTATTCTCAGCCTAGTATGATACAAGAGCCAAATACATAATAAAATAAAAAATAAATTTAGGTAGTTTATCGTAAAAAATCAAATTCGTAATTTAAAATAATCTTATTAATAACTATGTACGCGAAAGAAACTCACTGTGGACGCCATCTGCCCCATTTAGGGGTTATAGGACATTAAGTAAGTTAACTATGTACACTTATGAAAGTAAATATCTTAAGAAAACGATGGTCTAATTTTGTATTTACTACCAGTTCTCCAGTTAAGAGAGATAAACTACCAACGAATTTACACTTTTACCCCAAAGTTTTGGTGTATATGGGAATTGTAAGGAACTGAAACTATAACGCTGTGCTTTATTTGACTTATGACATTTGACATATAAAAACAATAGTCAAAAAAACAACCGCTTAGCACCAGCCGGTAAAGATGACAGACTGTAAATTGTTTTGCCTATTTTTCCCATACATGTCTTTTTTATTTCCCTATTGTTGGGCTGTATGTCATTTCTAAGCTAAAAAATCAATGATCACAAAAAACGTGCTAACGTTTAACCTCATAAAGATTTATCGTCTGTGCAACACCTCATCAATATTCGTTCCCGTGACATGCAATAAGATTTATTATTTTCTCACTCATTACTCATGTACCTGAATTAGTAATATATTTTTCTACGTGTCCCTCATCTTTCTTGGGAGGCATTGATATTAAATAAATGTTACCTTATATAATATTCAATTTGTATCGTATTAAATTTTATAAGGAGTTGTATATTATATACGGTATCACTTAACATCAGGTGAGCCTGCCCTTTATTTTACAAAATAAATAATAAAATAAATATTATTATTATAAAATAAACACATAAAACCGTTTACACCGACATCGTTTAGAACAACATACCGGTGACCAAACAAAGGTCCCGGCAGAATTCCATTGTATTAGGTACTGAATAATATTGTCATCGGCTGTAACGACTGTCGGTTTTTACGACCAAGTACGAGTAGTCCGTTCTATGTCGTTATAATAGATTTTTGCTCTATTAATAATAGGGTTAGAAGTTTGTTTGTTATGATACAGAACTAGAAAGAAAAAAGTTTTGTAATAAGATGTATTAAGTCTTGTAGTCTTAGATATAGCAGTGTTGCCATAAAATTTGTATTTTTTCAGTACTTTAAAAGATATATGAACTTTATCCTATTATTTTTTGGTAAAATTGCTAAATATTAAGCATGTATTGTAACTGCGAAATAATTACTTGGAGAATGAAGCCAGAATACAAACAAGGTTCACCCGCAGGCGTTCACGGTATATGTTCATATATGGAAACTTTAGTGTTTATACATATCTCCTAATTTGTAAGTCTCAAATAGCTATTTAATGTTTTGGTTTTTTTTATGCAGTAAACGTTATGACGGTCATATTTTAAAAGTTTATGATAGATATTGCTATTATGGCAAACTTTATTAAAATTGTAGTAGATGACGGAGCATGTTCCGACCTTAAACCTCTGAACGCTGGAGTCCCACAAGGCCGACCCTGTTTCTTCTGCATATCAATGATATGTTGCAACTTAGCAACATTCATTGCTATGCGGATGACAGCACTGGGGATACTCATTACACGGGCAAGTATTTCTCGGGCAGTTGACGATGAATACCGGAACAAACTTTTGTCTGAAGTCAACGTGGAGTCTCTGACTGGGGCAGACTAAACCTAGTCCAATTTAACCCCAAGAAGACATAAGTTTGCGCGTTTTCCGCTAAAAAAACACCCTTTGTCGCTATTCCTCTTTTCGAAAACACTCTTCTTAAAGCCACAGCCAGCATTGGAATACTTGGCGTTGACATATCGAACGACGTTCAGTTTCGCGGTCACTTGGAGGGAAAGGCAAAATTAGCCTCCAAAAAGCTTGGTGTGCTCAGCAAGGCGAGACGGTACTTCACTCCGGGCCACCGCTTGCAACTATATAAAGCGCAAATTCGGCCTCACATGGAGTACTGTTCCCACCTTTGGGCGGGTGCTCCCCAGTACCAGCTCCTTCCACTTGACCGTATTCAACGAAGAGCGGTTCGAATCGTTGACGACCAAAATCTCTCCAAGCGGCTTAATCCTTTGGCGTTGCGTAGAGATGTGGGGTCACTCTGTATCTTTTACCGCATTTACCATGGAGAGTGTTCAGAGGAGTTGTTCGGATGTATACCTGCAGCTGAGTTTCATAATCGGACGTCGAAGCAGAATACGAAATTCCACCCGTTTCACCTCGACGTCCACCGTTCCACAACTGAGCGCACCACCACTTTGCATAAAAGGCCGGCAACGCACTCGCGAGCCCTCTGGCGTTGAGAGTGTCCATGGGCGGCGGTATCACTTAGCATCAGGTGAGCCTCCTGCCCGTTTGCCCCCTGTTCTATATAAAAAAAATGTTAATACATTACTACCTACAAGATAAAAACGCTTGGCAATAGTTCTAATTATATTGTTATAATTTGTTTTGTTATCTTGGAAGTGTTGTGAATATATGTGTAATGTTGAATGTGGTAAATCATAGAACAGATTTTGATTTTATTTTTTACTTATGTATCTGTAATAACTTTGTGGTTTATGAAATTTTTCTTTGAATAATTGTAATGTAGAGGGAGGGTAAAACTTGCTGAGTTTCTTGCCCGTTCTTCTCAGAACCAGGCCTCCTGGTAGTTTTGCGAACGGATGGCGTAGTTTTGCTCCTTCGCGAATTTTGTAAGCGTTTTTGACATTCATGTGTATTCCCTAAAACGCATCTAAACAGAATACACTAATTTTGATTTTAGATTTTTATTTGTACATTAACTCTTTTGTACCAACTCAACGTAGCTTTGTAAAAGACGGGGATAAAGAGCTTTTTCCTTATAAATATCCTCATACGTCATTAGTTTTCGTTGCCGTTACGGATAATGATAAAAAAAACCAACAAATTCCTTATATAGCGAGCAAGTTGGTGTGACGATTTAGTTGCTAACGAATCACCAAAATATACGTTTTCCAAATTGTTTTTTAAAAGTGAAAGTTATGGGTGATTTTAGTATGTGCGTTACGTGGATTTTATTACTGACTACAGGTACAGGAGAATCTTAAGCATTTTATACTTTTATGTTATAAAATACACAATAAAAATTTTAATAATTAATCTAAACAAAACAATTTAATATCTTATTGTGTTTATGATATATTTTTTTCAATCGTCATAACTAAATTTTTAAAATTAAATACACAAAAAGCAATTACACGATTCAAGTCTCACAGAAAAATATCGCTACCGTGTTTAATCAGTTCTACTTATTTATTTTAAAAGTTTAAAGTTTTACTAACTATTTTCAACAAATTACAGGGTCTATGGCTGTCATAAATAAACACAGGATCCCTTGGATTAAAATTAGATTCTATAATCAAGATCCTTTTGAAGATTATGCAAGTCGATATATGATCGCTTCATCAGATCGAAGCCAACTTCAGCGACCAGAAAATGATGATCCCTGCGACAGTTTCATCCCGCCACGACCAAGTTGGAATTTCGGTCAACGTATCAGTGATAAAAGTAAGATTGTTTAAAAATCAAATTAAGTTCCGATTACCGATTCCGATTACCGATTCTCCATTGGTTCCTAAGCTATATATATGAAACTTATTGGAAACATATTCTCTTATAATTCCAGTTGGTCCCCTTTTAATGATGTTCTTAGATAAGTCACATTAGGATATTTGGACAACACAAAAAAAATTAATAATATATTTCTTGTTTTATTATTGCTGTTTTTTTTTCTTTTGTAAATATATGAACCTTTTTCTATATATTATGCATTCCATCTTAGGCTATATCTTAAGTATAAGTAGTTTTTTGTAATATATAATTTATGTTAGGTGTAGCATGACGAAATAAATAAATGAATCTCGGTTAGATTCTGTCAACAGTATGGTATATATAGTAGTAGTAGGTAGATAGTTAAGTAGCTTGTTAATGAAATAAAAAGCTTATTTATTCTAAGAATTTTATATTTATTTTGTAATAAGGCTTAATTTACTAATAATTAACTTAGATGATAGGCTTTTTACCCATCTGCAATCAGCTGTTGGCTTTTATAAGATTTTATAATGTGATTATGATATTTTTATATGCACGTTGTTAAGTTTCCATTTTTAATTTACAGAATGCACTAAATACATGAGTGATATGATGTACCGAAATAAAATAAAAGAAAGGCAAGTGAAGTGTAAGTGTTCCTTTCTTAACACCGTTACTTGTAAAGAAAACACTTTGTAAGAATGCTTAAGATTCTCCTGTACCTGTAGTCAATATATAAATCCACATAACGCACATACTAAAATCGCCCATAACTTTCACTTTTAATAAACAATTTAGAAAACGTATATTTTGGTGGTTCTTTAGGAACTAAATCGTCACAGCAATAATTTGGCAAGACCACGTACCACGTTTCGCGTGCTGCAAAGCATAAAAATCGGATAAATTTAAAATTATGTTAAATAATTACAATAATACATAGCTTCAATCCGGTAAAAAAGTGTTTTCTTTAAATGTGTAAAAGCTATGTTAATAAAAGACAATACTACCGTTACGTGTAAAAAATGTATTCATAACAAATAAATAAGTCTAATTGCAACATTTTAGGGTCACCTGTTAAGGCAGGAGTGTTTTTTATAAATAAATAAATAAAATAAATTTTAATTGAAGTACTTAAATCTCTTTTCATCACAGTTATACATACCTTAAAGACTGCAATTAGACAGAACTCAATTAGAAATAATCGGGAAAGGTTCTGGACTACGAGAATATAAATTACAGTTTGTTTATGACGTCCGTTTTATTACAGGTCAGCAAAAACATGGCAAGAAACCTGGACATACAAACATACGAATAATGAACAAACATTCAACCAAAGTAGGAGAATATCCCCACATGGTAAGAATAACAAGGAATTGTATTCGCTTTTCTAGTGTTTTGACATTTACTCCTTAGAGTTAAAATTGTATTATGACTTCAATGTTACTAATATAATACAAATTCATTTCCAATATTGTCATTTATTTTGTAGATATACAAAATGTAAATCTAGACGCCTAATTTTAAGTCAGCCAAAAATGCTATAAATTTTTACTTCCGAATTCTTCTTCTCGTGAAAGGAATTATTTGAAAGTAGTTTGATCTATTTAATATAACACACCAAGGCGTTACAGTAGTATTTTTCGATATGATGCAACAAAACGTTACAATTTTGCATATGCAAAGACGTCATAATGAGGAAGTAATATTTATAGGATATGCGAAAACAGGAAAAATATCGTTAGAAATTAACAAACCGTTAAATTTCATATTGTGAGAGATTAATTAAGGATTCACCAAACAATCAAATGTTTCATTCTACACCAATTTAATATTAACATATCGTAGTAATGAAATTTCAACTTTCAGTCTTCTACGTATTTTAAAAGATAAGGTTGCTTTTTGTCATAATTACCACCATTTTAATACATAATTTGTACATCGAAAACCGTTCCTTCATCAGAATAAAAAAAAAAATTACGTTTATTTTGGAACATAGGACCATAATGGTATCACTTATTCCACGTCATTAAATTCGAGCCTGTTGGCATCCCTACTCATCGGCAAAGAAGACAGAAGGTGTTGGCCGAGAGAAAAAGCCGGCGTAAAACTCTCGGTACTCTTTAAAAAAAAAGCAAATCATCAAACAATTCTACAATTATTAAAACAAAAATAGCAAATTAATTATTAATTAGAAGTAGCCTGCCCAGCACTAGTCCCAGGCCTTTTTATCAACTAGATAATCACTAACTTTATAGTAAGCCTTTTTACACAGCTTTTCTTTAATACATTTCTTTATAAAAGGCAGAGATAAAAGAGCCTCTGGGATTTTATTAAAGAAGGAAAAACTCTAGGCCAATTTAAAACAATAAATCAAAAACTTCATAAATAATAATATAATCACACACATTCACGTTATGTTTTTTAATATAGGCAGCCTTTGGTTGGAGACTACGAAGGCTAAGGAATAGCTGGGCATTTCTCTGTGGAGGCAGTCTCATCAGCCCGAACTTCGTCCTGACAGCTTCTCATTGTGGCTCACAGTCCAACACAGTAGTAAATAGTAAATACTTGAGGAAAGCAAAACCAGACATCGTCCGATTAGGATCCAGATATATCAAGGTCAGTAGAAAGATATTTACATAACAACTTCAATTATTACAAAAAAAATATATAATAGTGACCCGCCCCAGCTTCGCACGGGTGCAATGCTGATGAAAAGCTGGTTTTTATTATGTATTGTTATTTCCGTCGCTGGAAAGCTCCGATAATATACGCGTTCGATCGCTGCTAAATAAGCTGTAATGGGCTGTATAGATCTATATTAAATGAACAATGTATTTAAGGTATTTAATTGGTTAAGGATTAATGCTATATTGGTTAAAATTGCTTCGAAAATTAGAGATTATTTGTCGTAAAAAGTAAATGACAAAAAAAGTTATTGTGGGCTATCCATAAGAGACAGACATATACCATCACGGACTTTTTTATAGACCTTTTCAATGTGTACAACATTATTTTGATAAAACTCGTAGGGTTCAGCCTGCGTTTGCAATGTAAGCGGAAAAAAATGTAATTATTTACGACATCACATTAGAAACCTTAAAAATAAGAGTACTTCTCCACTATTTAATGGATGTTATTATATAAACACATACATATAAACCTTCCTCTTGAATCACTCTATCTAGTAAAAAGAACCGCATCAAAATCCGTTGCGTAGTTTCAAAGATTTAAGCATACAAAGGGACATAGGGACAGAGAAGACTTTGTTTTATATTATGTAGTGATATGTTAGCAAGAAATAATAAAATATGTAGGAACCTTTAAAAATGTTTTTTATACTATGAATCTAGTGGCTATCTAGTTCATAGATTTCTTTTCACTGATTTTAAAAACCGGTCGAACGAATTTTTGTCGCATAATTGTTGTTTTGACTTTTGATTTTATTACAGAGACGCTATAATCCAAACACTGATGTAACAATCAAACAGTTCATACAACATCCATATTGGGATCCGCCCAAACATTATTACGACATAGCGCTGGTGGAGTTGGCCAAACCAGTGTCGTTTTCAATAAATGTTCAACCAGCATGTCTGCCAGGATCCTTTGCATCGAAATATGATGCTTATATTACTGGTTGGGGTGTTACCGATGGTACGTTGTAAATTAAAATCATATAATCATAAAATAATGAGTTATTAATTAATTTTCTTATTAATTGACTATTTTTAAACATCATCATAAATATGAAATCAAAAAGTTATAATCATCTGATATTACATATATAAGTTAAAAGTAAATTAATGAATAAAGCTTTTTATTAATTTGACGAATATTTAAATGATCCTAATCCTTTGCATTGATTTGCTCAATTATGTAATACCTTGTATGACTCAAAACTTAGCAATTAAAAAGAGTGGCGAAGAGTTTCTTGCCAGATCTGCTTGCCCGCTCTTTGCCCTTGTGTAAATTTAGAATGAATTTCACTTCTTTTCTAACGTTCATAAGTGTACTTGTTTACCTATATGAAAAGTTATTTTGACTTTGACTTTATATTACATTTTAGAAACAGTTAGAACCCTATCATCAGTACTTCAAGACGCGGAAGTCGATATTATAGATTCAAGTAAATGCAACACACTGCTTAGTCCATTTACAAATAGAAATTGGTGGGGTCTTATGGACCACCAGTTATGCGCCGGGAAACTCGAAGGTGGTGTTGATACTTGCCAAGTAAGTATAATCTGTAATAGGATGCTATAGATAAGCAAATTACTAGGTGGCGATTAAAAAGAGTAGCGGAGAGTTTATTACCAGTTCTCCTTTTCCGTTTTACGCCCTTTTTTAAGCTATATAGCTATTATAGCTATTATAGCTATATGCGGGACTGGACTCACACAAAGCACTCTGCTTATGGGTATTGCTAGCTCGGCTCTCTGGACACAAAAAAACAGTGGATGTTGCTCACGCTGAACCCTTCTTCTTTAATGCATTCCACCTTACCTCAAATTGATTTCCCCTTAAGCCTAGACCAGAGTCTATTGGCGTAAACCAAAACATCTTCCTTTAATTCACCTATTTCTTTTTTATATTAATAAATTGAAAATACATTTAAAATTCGTAACAATATAAAACAGTGACAGGTATTCCCAAGAGATTATTCACATTGGATTGGACCAGAGAAGCTAATCGAGATTTGTTTTACATTCTTAACCCTGGGAGAATTAAGAATACGAGTATATTCGACGGTATCAAATATTAACCAAAGCTAATTTATACGTAATTTTTAGGGAGATTCTGGTGGACCTTTACAACTGAAGCTTCAAGAGACGAAGTATGAAGGAAGTATGCACATGGTGATTGGGGTGACAACATTCGGGTTCAAATGTGGAGTCAAAGATCAGCCCGGCATATACACCAGGGTTTCTAGCTTTATGGATTGGATAGAAAGTATAGTTTGGCCACAATAACTTGAAATTTGTAAATGATTAAGTAAAATAAAGTTATTGGTTAATTTAAACTCAATTAGCCCACTTGAAACTATTTGATTTGTTTGATCGTCTGATTGTGAATAGATCCCTAAGTGAAGTGAGGTCATAAGACTTTTTGCGGCCCTTTAGGCGAATATGGTCACGATTTTTTAGGAACATGTAGTACAAACACTCAGTGTGCTAATGTTACCGCTTTTCGCTTTTCGCCTTTGTCGCTAGTCCTCTTTTCGAAAATACTCTTCTTACAGCCACAGCCAATATTGGAATACCTGGCATTGACATATCGAACGACGTTCAGTTTTGCGGCTGCCCCCTGAATTATTTCCGAATCAATTCGTCTTAGGGCCCTTCGAGAAATAAGCGTACAAATTCTTTAAAAGCTGGCAACGCACCGCAGCCACCTTGTTTGGTGGAATTTTCTAGAAATGCGCATTCGGGAGCCTCACCATGTATCCACAGGTACCGGTACCAAGATCAGATGAGCCTCCCGCCTCCTTTGCCGGTTGTAAAAAAAGGCAAGAACATACATTTGCAACAAATAAAAAGAAAAATAAACTACGGACAGCACGTAAATAATATTTATTAATTTTCAACAAACTGTTTCATACAGTTATGCAACTGCACACTGGCCACTGGAGTGTAATTTGAAAATTGTATATTAAATGATTCAATTAAGGTCGTTCCGGACATAAATAATGAAATTACGATAGCCGGATGGGGCTGTGACGCGGCCGCATCCCCAAATAATATTCAACTAAACCTAACCGAAATCCCTAATTGCTAATTTCATTTCATGTGATTGGAATTCCACAGAGCTTCCAGATATTTGAGTAATAAAAACTTTTAATCGTTATTTTATTTGTTGTATATAAGAACATAGTTTAGGGAATAGAGAATAAATAAATGATCCGAAACGAAGCATATGCATTGAATATGTAACTTAACTTAATATAATTAAAATATAGTCTTGAATAGTTGTTGTCTCTCAATATTTGTTTAGGTTTTTACCAATAGGTTTTTAGAATGATTCACAAGGAAGGTTTAAGCGTATGTTCTTTCAAGAATAGCTCGTACACAATAAATGGACTAAACGAATCGGGAAAGTTTAAAGTTTACAGTCTGCTGCTACTGTCTGAGTATTTGTCCGTTAAGGACTTAAAGTCCAGTTTTCCCTGACTCATATAGCTTGCATGGTAGCATGGTAGTCTGATAGCATGAGTAAGACACATTTTTCCTTATTTCATTCATATTTTTTTAAAAAATCACGTACATATGACGTGTTACGTCTACTCATATTCTGTTAACAAATTCAATTATTATTTCACCTAGAATCTAATCCCGTACCTCCAAGTGAATGCAGCCTCTATATACTAAATATACTATGTGAATCCTATAAAATCTTATATTTTCCTCAATTGCAAGCAGATTTTTGCCAACCCTGAAACGAAGCGTATAACTTCAAAAATTCACATTATAAAGACGACCTCTTTGTTGGTCAGGAATTCATTAAGCCAGTCCGCATTACGTGACAGGGAAAAACCGGACTTTACCGGTAAAAAATTCAGGAAAAAACCGGTAAAAGAGGGCACTGTGCGGCGATTGAATTCACTTTTTTCCATGGAAAAACAAAATACGAACAAAGCAGTGTGATCACAAAGGCGATTGCAAAATACGTTTATCGTGAAAGCGTACGTAGTTTTGATTACTTTCTGTTTTTTGTGTTTTTATAAGTCTTTTACCGTCGTTCATCGGATGTGGTTCTTTCTTTTTATAGTCTTTCGAATACAGCTTTGTATCGGCTGTATAAACATGAAGTTACTGATCGCCTTTTGTTTTTATGCCGAGTAATACAAAGCTCACTTTAAAAGTTTAACCCAACTGATGTCACTATCTCCTAGTAATTGTCTCTTCGTTTGTAAAGTAAGCTCTATATTTATACTTTTAATTATATGGTAATAACACGGTGTACCTACCAACCAGATTAAATCAGTTTCCTACACTAACCTATAACTGATTCTTTATTTTCGAACGATAGACCATTAATAAAATATCTAATAAACACGCATGAGGTGTACATACGCACCTCAATGCATATAGCGAGCTTTTACCGATTTAGCGAGCATTAAGTTCAATCATTCTGACAGCCTCCGTTATTTATTCGAGAAAATTTTCGTCATGCTCGTAAACAAAGTGTGTGTTTTGCAGAATACTGTATAACTATAAACATATCTGACAATACATTATTATGCTATATTTACTATTATTACTATTCATTTTGTTTGTATTAAGGTCCATGCATTTTGTACAGCCTTCAATCGGAATCATTATTAGATGATCAATTCTGATCAAAGATCAGAGAAAACAATTCTCAGAGTGTTAAAAACAAGTTGCTCAATCCCGAACAGTGATTAAATAAAGTTATGCCAAGCAATAAAAATGTAAAAGTGATGTATCAAAGTAATTGCCTGAAACACTGTTCCGTAAGAAATGTGTCAGAAATGTAGCATAAAGTCGCATTTATCAGAAAACATCCGAGTCTCTCGGGCCGAAACAAGCCCGCCCATTGGGGTTTGAACCTTCAACAAATAGACCAAGATTTAGATACAAATTTAAACCGCATTATTCATACGTACAAAATTACATTTATATGTTATTAATATAAACAATCACTATTTGTAATCGAATTTATATATCGTATGTTTACGTAAACGTAGTTGATTAACAAGCCCTTCGCTATTATAGATGCGCGTGCGATGAGCACCAATTAATAAAAGTTTGCTAGATGTAGGAATGAAAAAAACTACTTAAGGGTTTAACCACATATATCGAAATGAGCACAGAATAAAAGCTAAAAACAAAATGAGATGAAAGCAAAAGAAAAGAAAAAAGCGTAAAGGGGAAAGTCGTATTTTTCGCGCACAGCTTCACGTTGAGTAGTTAATATCGCAGTCTGCTGCCGGCACCACGACTGGTTACAGGCTCCACCACCGCACACACCACTGTGTAATCACAAACGCGGTGGAAAAGAGAAATGATATTATTTTTCGCCACCCTATAATTATTTTAATATAACCTACTAAAGCGATTGAAAAAATGTTAAACAAATATTATATATAAGGTTTACTATAATTCGATTATGAACAAACAATTAGGTTAAACGATTAGGTACAAAGATTTTTATTTAAGCTTAACCTAAGGCAAAGCCTGGTCAAAGCGTAGAAGAAAGTAGAAAAAATCCACGTTCCCAGCCAAATATGATTTATCTGCTTTAAGGTTCACTGTCACTTCAAGTTAAAGCAGATATTTTAAAAAGACTAACACTATCTCTTAAACTATACTTCTTCCACGCTAACAAATTGGCAAAAATTCTTACACATGCCCGTTTCATTCGTTAAGTTCAGAAGGAGTTATACTTTGCTTGTTTTGAGATATCGCTATACATTTGTCATCGGCTTTACTTATCGAGTACGTTGGGAATTTTTCCATCGCAATTGGGTTAACATATTTTCTTATCTTCATATTGGCAATTTTCTAGAGAGCGTATATTTAGTTTGTACATAATAAAATGTTATATTATAGTAATTTTCTATGTTAGGATAACATCAGTTTGGAACGGGGCTTTCGTTCCTAGGATTTTAGATTAAAGTATTTTCGGTAGGCGCGATCAACTAACGTTTTATATTTACACTATATATTTCATTGGTCACTATACAAATATAACTGGTGATGCTAAACCAAGAGTGTATTTTATCTTAAAGAAGTAGTGTTGGCCTAATGGTGCAAATCGCATTCCTGAGGTCGTAAGTGCGAACCCCGGCTGCCCTCCAATGGACTTTCTCTTCACACGATAAAGGAATACGTAACATATAAACGTCGACGTCCTGTATCCAGTACTTACTTGCCTTTTAGAATAAAATAATCATCACGAAACAAATACACAAATCTGAGGCTCAAACCTTTTTTGTGGCACTAGTCCTGGCTGGCAATACAAATATAATTTAAAAACTTTATACTAAATAATTTTGCCTTAATCGTCTACTCAAATACATATAAAATTCTCTCAAGTCATGCAAATGTAAACTATTTGCTCGGATAGAAAAATAAGTTGTTAAAGCGTTGCAAATTTGGCAAAAGGCCCGGACGGAACGAAGGGAGTTGTCAAAGCATTTGATTCCGAGACACCGCCTTCTACTAATTTGAGTCCCTTCATTCACCTTCAAACTGTTGCCATTATGGATGTGATATATTTTTACGTCACTGGGCTTTGAAAGACTCTCGGCCAGGAGTTGGAAGTAGTATTAGATTAGATACTTCAAAGTATTTTTGAAATAACTAAATAATTACCTAATTTAAACTTCTAAAGAACGTTTGAAGGTTTTGCTACCGATAAATCTTATCGGATTCCTAACAGTTTATCCCATACCTTAAAATTTTATTCAACTTAAAAATAATGAAAGTCATACTTTCTATTTCGTATGTAATCTCGATGCAACGATTAACGCACAAGAGCTCGACGATCGTAAACCATTTTCAAAACTTGAATTAAATATGATACGCCAATGAAAAACAAAAAGTGGTCACAATAGGACCAAAAGGCTTAAGACGATATTTTCATTTTTTAAATCAAACAACATATGGTATGTAGTAAAAATCCAATGGATAATTCCTATTGAGGATTTTTGTTACGCTGTTGTACGAAAAGAAGAGAAATGCACACGCACGCACATATTTGTGAACGACCAATGTATCATTTTGAATCCTTTGCATAATTTTTTTTTATAATTGTAGCTTATTACAATCGAATTATAATAAATTTCAAAACAATTCTTCTAATGTATAATTTAATGCGGTCGTTATGGACAAAGGAGGTTACCATGACTTAGTCGGTAACATATAGAGCGTCTTAACTAGTAATCCATCATTACAGAAGGCATAAATGTGTCGGTAGTGAGATGGCGGATCAGGTAGATGTACTTGCATATGACAAGTACAAATTAATAATATAACATATCCTTTCTCAATTATGGTACGGCTACAAGAATCTGCCAACAGTCTAGTCTTCTTATAGTGGCTCCTTAATAATAACAGTAATCTCTTTTCTAAGGTTGGCGAACATCATGGCTGGGGCATTACCAAACCATTTCCGAAGACTCTTCAACTAAGACGTGCGTCTGCCAGATGCCATAGCGATATGTCATACCACCTTTTTAGTACAATTAAAAAGGTATTACATATCTCTATATTACAATTGAATAACGTTGATGTTGTTTATATAACATTTATTTATTATTTCTACGTGAAATGTACGAATAATTGTAATGTCGAAATCTGAATTAATGAATTATATTACATTAATAATAATAATATTATATTACATTAATAATAATAATATTATATTACATTAATAATCTTATTTTTTTTATTTATTTTTTTTTTAAATAAGAAAAATAAAAATAAGATGGTATTAATTTTAATTAGATAAGTAAGCGCTTTTTTTTTTATAGAACAGGGGGCAAACGGGCAGGAGGCTCACCTGATGTTAAGTGATACCGCCGCCCATGGACACCCTCAATGCCAGAGGGCTCGCGAGTGCGTTGCCGGCCTTTTAAGAATTGGCGCTTGGAGATGGGCCAATGTAAAAAGTTATATTTGT
Source organism: Pieris rapae (assembly GCF_905147795.1). NCBI lineage: Eukaryota > Metazoa > Arthropoda > Insecta > Lepidoptera > Pieridae > Pieris > Pieris rapae. Next base: position 4,303,366 of record NC_059515.1, on the reverse strand, counting down.
AGGAAATAAAAAGGCTTTTTTATTTTATTTTATTTATTTTACATTAATAATAATAATATTATATTACATTAATAATATTAATGAATTACTGAATAACAACTTTGAAACTTTTACATCAAAATCCACATTTTCAAGGAATTTAAATCCGCATCCATATTTTCCTTCACGACGTTTCCCGCGGTCGCTCGGGGCTGTCTGATTGCCGTCTGGAATATTTATTAAATAAATATTGAATCGTTTCATTTGTTGAACTTTGCTGTCAACTGACGACTTGACATTTTATAAATGGCGCCTCGAGTACTACAAGTCAAAGCGGTTGTTAATAAAAAATCATATGCCTTATTAATATTAATTAATAATAAGCAGTGACCTGCCATTGGGATATAGTATTTATAAATAAGCTGATTACATTAACTGTATTAATCAGTTTCAGATGAACCAGAGTTATCAAAACAAAAAAAAAATTACGATAACTTAATTGAAAAAAAATTTATCGAAGTAAAATTAAATAAAGGGTGTACGTTCTAGTAAAATGTTCCTGTTCTAAAACATGAATACATTTGAAGTAGACGATGACAGCAACGTGGAAATAGTGTTCCTGAAACGTATTGATACACGAAAAACATTGCATTTAGTAGAAAATGATGTATCATATCAACAATGTGACAGTTTATTATAATTAGGTACGTATTATTTTAGAAATTTCCGAAAAATAAGTATGTTTAAATTTAATATGATCTCAGCATTTTAATATTATATAATTGGATAAAAAGTACCCAGTTCCTAAGTATATTATTGTTTTAAGAAATATATTATCACTACATAGTATAAAATAAAGTGACAGAGAAAGCCTCTGTCCCTATGTCCCTTTGTATGCTTTTTTGTATGATTTTGATGCAGTTTTTTTTAATAGATAGAGTGATTCGAGAGGAAGGTTTATAATATGTATAATAACATCGACTAAATAGTGGAGAAGTACTGTTATTTTTGAGGTTTCTAATGTGATGTCGTAAATAATTACATTTGTTCCGCTTACATTGCAAACGCAGGCTGAACCCTACGAGTTTTATCAAAATAATGTACTAACTTTACAAAATTCGCGAAAGAGCAAAACTACGCCATCCGTTCGCAAGACTACCAGGAGGTCTTGTTCTGCATGTTGCACAATTTGTGTTGTTTAATAGTGATAATATAAAATAGGTACACCTGTAAACATTTATTCTTAAATTGCCGTGATTTCCGTGTGTCAAGTGTCTTTAAACGGGATAAGGTCAAATACGGAGCGAGACTGATATACAAATTCTAAGAGTGTGATAGGGACAACAATATTTAATCAGTTCCGTTAATAGGCCTTTTTTCATCATAGCGAAACAATTCAATTTGTCATCGTTGTTTTGATGGATTTTCACGGAACTAAATGGATAATTGATATGTATCATTAGGTGTAGCAATTATAAAATAATCACATTTCATATTAAATTCTAATGAAAATAAAGACAAAGTCTTTTTTCAAAGATAGCAATGATCAAATTCCAATATAAATAGAGTTTAAAAAAATGAAGTGAATAGAGTTTCACTTCATTTTTTTCCCGAAGGCGCGCTATTTGAATAGTAAATTGACAGCGTGTCATCTACCAATTTGGGTAACGTAATTTCAAGTCTTTGACTTTGAAAACTGACTTTCATCCATGTAGTTGAATACTCAATCCAATACATATCAAGAAAACAAACACAACATTTGATTCATAACTCTCCAATTACCTGTAGTACATAGATAACGAAGGCATTTGAATTTCAAAATTCGATTATTTTATATCATATTTGTACAGGATTGTAAAGAAGTTTCTCTTATGTTTCCAATATATAATGAGGTTCGATACTTAATTGCATCAGACTAGCACAGTCCGCTGCCGGCCGCAAGCTCTCATTAAACTTGTGTGCACAGTTTGATTGTTCAACGTTTAGTTGGCTCATGTCATTATAGTTATTAGTTGCCAGTTCCGGACAAACCTATGGAAGTTTCGTACAAACAACCTAGGTTTATAGTTGATGTGATAAAATTTGCATGGATGTAGAATAAAATTAAGATTTTAACTTTAATTATAAATCAATGGTATAATTTCATACATACATTGACAGATTTATTTCAGTCTGTTTCACAGTATTAATAAGAATATGCTATTACAAAACACAGTCTTTATTCTACTATAGATTATATAAATCAACATGTCTTGAAATCAATGTTTTATATCACTAATAATAATATAATAATCTAGCTCGTCCCGACTTAGGACTGGCAACCGTGACCCGTCAACCTTAAAAATTATATATTTAGACCTTGTTCTTGATATCGCAGAGTGTGAGTGTAACTGTAAGAGAGATAGACGTGTTTGTTTCAGGGTGCAACACTCAACTCATAGGTTTTAACCAAGCTGTGCACCAATGGACTTTCTATGTACGGATTTAACACTTGTATTGTAGAGAAAAGCGTTTCGATACCGGCACGCCCTAAACCCCAACAGTCGACGCCGTGAGTCGACAACAATCTGAGGCCCCGTCCTAAAAGGCCATAGCGCCACTAATTCCTCATAAAACATTAAAGGTATCTGTGAAAAGTGTAATAAATTCCGAGGAATAGTTTTCGAGTTTATCGCGCACAGACAAAGAATTAGACGGGGCTTGAGAGAGGGTGGACTTGTTTTAATATAACATGAAAGTTAGACATGCTGTCGCTGCCTTCTTATAGGAATTATTAAAGACTATAAAAGTATGAGTAGTGGTCCATGGGCGGCGGTATCACTCCAGGTGGAAAACGGGCAGGAAGCTCACCTGATATTGATACCGCCACTCATGGACCCTCTCGATGCCAGAGGGCTCGCGAGTGCGTGTAGAATAATAAAAAAAAAAGAAATAGTGAATATAGCAGAATTAAAAAACCCCAATAAATATGAGTTGTATAAGAGAGGTACCTACAAGTAATTTTACAATTTCGAGTGTATTTCATTACATTTTCAAATCGGCTCAACTATTTACTTTTAATATTTTCACCAGATTTTATCCTTACCCTTTTAGAGTTGAAATTAATTAATCTACGTTAGGCAAAACTCGATATTCTATAACCTTTGAAAATATTTTGTTGAAGGCTCACCGCATACGTTCAAAACATTTTATTAAATTTTATATTGAAACTAAAAATAAGCCTACGTCAATACGCGTATGAAAATTACAAAATTTAATATACTGTACACTGTTAGAATACCAGATTATATGATGACTAGCACCATCTAACAATGTCATATTATCGGGTCAAGAAAAACAGTTATGCGTCGTAATAGCGCTACCATCACTGGTGATTGAATTAAAAAAATATAAAGGTAATAAATTATTTAGTTGGTATAGTCGTATATAAATAAAATACTGACAGAGATAGTGTAAATAAATAAAAATTTAAGTAAAAAATAAAGCTTGTAACTTAACCCCCTTTAAAAATAATTTGTATAATACAGGATAACTGACAACTGACTGCTGTCAACGATAATTAAAACAAGAATAAGTGAAAATGTTAGTGGAACATAATTAATGTAGAGGTAAATTAATGAAGGGACTGTTGGCTGAATTTGGAGCCACTTTTCTTTCACAATTCTATTTTTGTTTTTAGCTATTAAATAAAAAAACAAATTCACCCTATTGTGTATATTTTGTACAAACCTATATAATAAATAATAAAATAAACATGTCATATAACGGCTATTTCGAAAGGATTTGATAAATAATCCTTTCGAAATTCATTAAAACCTTCTTAAATAATTGGTAACTTACGCTGTTGACAGCTGTAATAAAAATTGTCAATTTCCTGATATATAGATATATGAGGCGCATCAGTTGTTACTGCTAATTAGTATAAACCTTTGAGTCAATTGAAACACGTTTAATTTTCTATATGACACTATGATTTTAATAGAAATTTCTTAAATAGATGTAACAAAATTGTTATACTTACAAAATATAATTTACAATATATTCACATATGAAGATACGATATTTGGATGACAAAGTAAAAAATAATGTAACACAAAATCCAACATAATCCAGACGTCGCAACACACTCAAACAAGTTAAAATGGAAATGGTCCACTTAAATTATCAGTGATCAGGTTTGGCTCACTGGAAATAAAAAAGAAAGGACACCTACTGGAAACCTAGGAAGATGAAAAAACAGAGATAACAGGGAAAGATTTGAAAATAGTAGCAAAGAGGAGAAACAAATAGAAGAATTTTGAGGAAGCCTTAACTCTGTCGTAGGTCGTGTACTAATATTATATAATTCCATAAACTTAAATTTAATGTGTAAATATTAGCAGTAATTTACGCTATTTTTTTATAATTATTGGGTTTCGTAGGAGCGGTATTTCTGTGTGCGGTGATCCTAAGAGCTATTAAAAAATAGATTCAACCTTTTTGTAACAGCAGGGTATACGTAAAGGGTACTTGATTGACCTATTTATCTGGGTCGCCACACTTTAACTACCTTTTAATTATCTTCTAATAATATTCAACTTCTCAACAGATTTTATGTGAAGAGCTGCAATCGGTCCTTACGTTATACGACTATTACGATCAATTTATGTAAAAAAATGTATCCTTGGCCTTACAAATGATTAAATAACAATATTTCTATTTGATTGGTCTTGTTTTACCAAGAGAATTAAGAATATTAAACATAATAATTTAATGTATCCGGGAAAATATAATGAAGATAATATTAAGCTATTTTTGGAATTCGGAAGTGATTTCTAATCGACTAAAGTAACACCGCAAGATTTGAATTTTTCATGTGACATATCAGCTCATATCCTATCAGCCTGTCTGCAAACTCCTGTCCATGTGTTTGCTGTATCCCTGTCACCGGGATATTTGCTGCAAGTCCATCACTTGACAACTCGGACGGCTTGACAAAATACATAAAAATAGCTTATGTAATAGATAAACTTCTTCGGTTTATTTGAATTCGATTAAATGATTGGCAAGTTAACCTATCAAAATACGTAAGCATAACTTTGAAACAACAACCCTTTGTAAAAATATAAATCATTCTACAAGTTAAGGGAATATTTCGCCAGAATACGAGCACAATATCGAATTTAATCCCAATAAATCAGCGCACAAAGCAAATAGTATCAAAGGTAGCTATCAAATATAGAGTGTAAATCGATAAATTGTTATAATTTATTGGTGAGCAGATCAGTACGGAATAAATAATAAAGGCAGCCTTCGAGCGGGATCCGATGGGAATTTCCTCTCCCGGTTTCAGTTCAGGGGTCACGAAAATTTTGAACGTCAGTCAAATATCAATACCAATATTACACTTTGGCACTTTACGTAAAATTTAATGTTATATAAATGAAATAACCGAAATTGTACCTTACCTTAACTTTTACGTAAAGTGTTTACATTAAAAGTTAATTGTTATGGCACGAATGGATGAGCTGGGAACTCTGACATATTTTTTACTAAAAAGGCTTCCCAAATCTTATACAATATAATACATTGTTTATATGAAAACACATGAAATAGTACCATGTTTTTAATTTTTCGTAGACATCATATACGCTATATATTTACAAACTTGACTAAATAGTCTTGAATTAGATTATGATGATTCATGTGCACTTTTCCCCTTTTTTTATGTATCCTATATCAGTTTAGTTTGTTTTAATATTTTTTTTTGTTTCTGTTAAGTATGTTTATTTCCTTCTTATTGTATTTGTAATAAGTATTTTTGCATTCTTCCCTACCTTATGTTCACACGTCCACGTTTTTTTTCTTTTACTCACAGTGGTTGTCTGGAAGTAATCGCTCGAAAGCGATAAGGCCGCCACTTGCTTTTCATTAAATTATGTTTAATATTTTTTTTTCTTTTATGTAATGCAACATATTCAATCATATCGAATCGATTGTAATTTAATAATTAAACACAAAAGAACCAAGTTCATATACTACGCGGTTAACGAGTTGTCGATATCAGGTGAAAACTTTCACCTAACCGTGACGGCTGCTTCTGGAATTACGTATTTTGAGCCGAGGCAAAAATAACGTACGCTCAGCATCTGTCACCTTAATCTGTTCTTATTTCAAAATAGAATTGAATACGATTTTCCTAAAGCCTTTAAAGAGAAAGTGCAGCAACAAAAGTTCTCCTTATAAAATTTTACTTAGTAAGCAAACCGTTGCTTAGCTTTTATTAGATGCTTAAAGTTTGTCACTGATCCAATAATATATACAAGTGTTTGATGATGATACTGTCGCAGTCTGGCATACTGGCAGTTGTAATTCAATAACTAACATAAAGTATTGTTATGACATCCACTACAGCACGCCGTTAAATCAGCATTTAAATAAAAATAAAAATTTTGAGAACAACTAAATTATTGATTGAAGTTTAGTTGCATAGGATAAAAAACTTAATAAGTTCAATCTACCAAATACGATTATCTATTCCTATTATTCATAAAAACAAACAGTTCTATTGCACTTATTTATAGAGTACTATCGTCTCTTTTTATCAAATTGCTAATTTACTCTAATGAAAAGAGACAAATTAGCACTATAGTTGAAACTGTATAAATTAACTGAACTTTTATGAGAAAAGTTTATAAATAAAGAAAAAATACGTCATAAGCGAGAGGGTTGAAATATCTAAAGGACAAAACCAGTTTAGAAATGGAAAAAGGACTTCCTTTTTCAAATTGAATAAAAAAGTAAGCCAAACCCGGGATTCGTACAAAACGAAACATGCAGTTGGCACGCTCTGAACCTCTCTTCGAAGTGAATAAAATTCTATCTATTGATTTCAAAATTGTTACTAGGACCTAGAATAACTTAATCTTGTTTTTTATAGGTATATGTAGTGTATATATGTATATGTATTTTAATTTGTATTATTATTACAATTTATTACAAGCTTCAGTTTCTTCCCCATTTGCTTTCCCATTTCAGTCTGATGAATCTCATCTGTCTCTCATGTATATGTGTAGTAAAGTAAAATAGTACAGGGAGGACAGTAAACCTTGATTGAAGCATTTATACAGTCTTATAAACCTATTCTTTAGTATTTATAAAAAATGTAATGTTTGATATCATAATGGCATGTATGCTTTTATTAAAATAAGATACAGCTTTAACCCCGAAAAAAATCAGTAAGCATCGCTATCCTGAGCCATACAACATCGTCGCAATCGAGGAGCATAATCGGGGCACACAAATCTCGTGGTGACTTGTATCGAAGAAGTTGAATGGCTCCTAATCCTATACAAAATACATTGTGCGCGGAATACATTTTGCTGGAAATATAAAAACTTTGTAATGTCATAAAAAATAAATAGGTATATATATAACGATAACAGAAAAATATATAAATAACAATAAAACTAGACTGAAAATCTCAATAAAGTTGGCTAAAATGTCCGAATAATTTTTCATCAGAGTTGTATTGTAAATTAAATATGTCTTCAAAATCTGTTTAGAACCAATTAGTAGATACTGGATTGAACTATATGTCAATGTCTTGCACTCTGAAATTCCGTAATTCAACTATATTGTACTCTATCAGTTGAACATAAGGTAGAAAATTAATTGAGCAAGCTGAAGAACTAATTAAAATGCGCTACACGTAGAATTAGTCAGGCGCGATCGATACTATTGTTGAAAATATTAATTATATGACCGTCTTACTGATTTAATATATTTTATATAGGCCTTAACAATATAATCTTAGATATGAAGAAATTCGTAAAGAGGTATTTCAATATATTACAATCTAGACTTTAGGTTGTGAGCTAGTTGTGAGTACTGTCAAAAACGTCTCTCTCTTCGGTTGGTAGCTCATTTTGGTAACTTTATTTTCAACGGTTTCTGTCCAGTAACCAGCCTCCAGGTCATCACCAGCTACGATGAGTTTCTTCAAGCTTTCATTATCCTCTGCGCATTGTATGGCTGAAATATATAATATGGTGGTTGCCAGCATATAGTAGACAGGTGAAGTTAGGTCAAGATAGCAAGTATTGTAAGTATTGGTGCGATCTGCAGTCTACGGTATTCTTAACATTGGACCGGAGAAAAATCTCAAAGGCATAAATCTTTGAATTTAGCCAAGACAATCCAAGTATCTATCTATAAATCTTTCCTTTATGAAAATAGTAAAAAACTTACAGGGATTGATATTAAATCGATCCACAATTTAGGGCTTTTTCTCACATCGAAAAAAGTATTCCTCTGTGATGCGATTGATACGTAAAAGTTTTAATTACACAGGACAGGAGACTCACCTGATGTTAAGTGATACTGCCGCCCATGGACACTCTCAATGCCGGAAGGCTCGCGAGTGCGTTGCCGGCCTTTTAAGAATTGGTAGGCTCTTTTCTTGAAGGACCTTAAGTGGAATTGGTTCGGAAATACTTCAGTGGGCAGCTGGTTCCACAAAGTGCGGCTGAAACGGCCTTGAAAAATGCTCAGTTGTGTAACAGCGGACGTCGAGGTTATACGGTGATATGATGTAACTCAGCTGCAGGTATTGATCCGAACAACTCCTATGAACACTCTCCATGATAAATGCGGTAGAAGTCAAGTGGAAGGAGCTGGTACTGAGGAGCTCACTCTTAGCCCCGCCCGAGAGATCCCGCCTGAGGACCACACTCCATATGGGGTCGAATTTGCGCTTTATAGAACTGCAAGCGGTGGCCCGGAGTGAAGTACCGTCTCACCTTGCTGAGCACACCAAGTTTTTGGGAGGCTAATTTAGCCTTTCTCTCCTTGATAGTCAGCGTTTTTAAAGGAGAGAAAACATCCACGAAAAATCTTAAAAACCAGTTTTCTTTTTCTGCAATTGTGAAGGCGTAAAGTTTGTATGGGGTCGCATAGAAAAATATTCCAAATGTAGCTACTAAAAAGCTTCTTGCACTCATCATTTTTTATTTATTGTTTTCTTTTCTTACTAGGGTTGCCTGGAAGAGATCGCTTGTTAGCGATAAGGCCGCCCGTTGCATCCCTTGTAATTTATATGTACTGTGTTATTTGTGTTTCTTTCTAGCAACGAAGTGTGAATAAATAAATAAGTAAAAAAATCATGTTAAATCAAAACGAGATTCGTGGCAGATAGTATTTAATAAAATAAATATCCAGACGTGCGAAAGCTGTGTTGAATGCAAGTAATATGTATATATTAATAATATGTGTACATAATATGTTTGCAGTAAAAATGCGTGTCGTGAATATCACCGTATCCAAAAGCGGAAAATGCCATTTACAATCTATACCCGGACAAACAAACCAACCATAACAATAACATAAGTGATTACTAAGCAGAGACATATGAATGGACGTTGCTAATTTTTCTGTTTTTCGCCCTGCTGGCAATTTTCGTAAGATTATATAGATCTCCCTTATAACATACGATCCGATAAATTACTGTCGAATTATAGATTCAATAAATCAGTGGCACTTCAACCTCTTTAGGTCTAAGCCTCAGATATCTGTATCTGTTACATCATTTATCTAATCTAATAGGCAAGTAGGAGATCAGCTTCCTGTAGGTACTGGATACAAGCTTGTAGAAGTTCGGTTAAAATCTGACGAAAGTTAAAAATTAACACATCGAATCTACAAATTTTATAAATAAATAGTTGAATCAATCCCTTAAATAGTTAAAAGACAATATATATTTTTAATAGTTTAGTTTTGTAATTTTATTGTAATGAAACACTAAAATTGAAACTATTATGAACATAAAAACTGCTTTAATAAAAACGTTATTATATAAATGCGTAGGAAGTAACGTTACTTATGTGTCATTATAGTGGCGGTTGTTAACTAAATACATAGAAGTCATATTGTAATAAAAAAAATAAAAAATCGTTCTTTGTAAAAACATCAAGTAATCCCAACAGATAACTTATCTCCTGTTTTTCATCGTTCACCTAGTAATTAGGTCGATTTCTGATTGACGACTTTCGAACATGCCACATCACTCCCAACTTTTCTTTTAAACATGTGTTTAATTTTCGAAAAATAAGTTGGGTTGAATCCCTTAACACGTAGAGTATGGTAAAAATACGTGTCTTGTTATCTATCGTATAGTCACTTGACAATAACAAGCCTTCAATATCGATTAAGTTCAAAATCCCGAAATACTATTTAAACATTACTGTCTTGTTGAAACAAATGCTTTATAAGATTTTTTTGTAAAAATTTACATCAAGTTAACAAGTACAACAGATCTGTAGCCCCAAGCTACGCCGTAGAAGCCTACGGTAACAGTATTCATTCATTCATTAAAATGCGTAATTAATATGATACATAACTTTTGATATTTTAAGTTTAATTATTAAAATAAAAAATATTTAATGTGTAATTAAACCGGATCAGAAAGAACCTTCACGTTCAGGAAATATTTTTACGTTTTATGCATGATTTACTCACTGATTTTATGGAAAATATGATATTATTACCAAACAACAGACAAACAAAAATCATTTATTCATATATAATGTACACTTTTTGAACGTCAAACCAATCTATTACCAATCGGGAATGTCAGTATCCAAAACGTAGCCTAACTTTAGTTTAAAGATTTAAATTTGTGCGACCTTGTGGAAAAGTTCGAAGCAATTTACTAGCAAATAAAGCGGAAAATTTTGCTTCAATACAAGTTAAAATCGATTTACGCTCCGTTAAATTTACCCTAGTTTCCCAGCACAACTTGTTACTTATATTTAGCGGCTAATTCAATAGTTGGTCTAACTACATAACCAATACAATTGCTTGTAAAGCACTAACTTGTGCATTAAACGGCCCAAAATGTCTAGTTCAAGCGAAACCGCCGCCCACATGGAGCCGGAAGCAAAGATTATGGCGCAGATACGAATGCAAAATAAAAAATCGTGATATATATATAAAACATTCCGACTAAAGTAAGTATTGTAATAATTGTAGTGTAAATTGTTTTAATTGTAAGAACTGCTTTAGAAAATGAAACATGCAAACAATACACATATATATTATCTCCTCTCAATATTTGTAGAGGAAATAATAAACTTAAAGTGAATAATTATTTTATATTAAATTCCTTATAGTCCGTTTTTGCTAATAATTTTAACTTCTTATTACTAATTGCTAGTAAAATAATATTTTAAACACAAGAGAGCCTGGCACCCTCTACTGGTTCCGATATGCACGAGATATTGTTGATTATAGTAATAAGAAAGTCACAAACTCAAACTCTGCAAAGCAAAAGGAATCTTAAATACGTAGTACAAATATAGTATTTTCATCATAATGACAAGCGTGCTTATAGATGTCGCATCTGCACACAATTATTCTACGTACCTACGCTTGCATATAACGTCTTTGTATGAAATTTATTGCGGAATCGTCGAGGCGCCTGCTATAAGGATATTAACTTTGTCCCTTTGACTTAGAGTGGAAAGTTTTTCCTACGAGCTTCCGCTAAATTGGATATAAATTATAACATAGATCCTTCAGTACACACACCGTTGACAATATTATTCAGAACGATGGAGGTATTATTATTGCGTGAATAAAATAACAGTTATCTTTTTAAATAATAAACCGCTTAATTTACACTTTGGCGCAACAAGCTGGGGATCCATGGCCTCTGCAACTAGGTAACTCCATCCGTTTAACGTTATAAAATATATGTTGAGAGTAGTTAGTTAAAAATAGATACGGATTGCGATTACCGTGTATGAGGTGGTTTCTTGTAATTATTTGATTTGAATAATATACTAAGTTTGTAAATTATACAAGGCTAATCTAATGTTAAGCGAAACCATCGCCAATGGACATTCACTTTAACAGAAGACTCGCAAGTCGAACGACGGACTTCGAGGTGATCCTGAAGTAAGCACATCAAGCTTCATGGCGAATTTAGTCTTTTCCGATAAATGACCGCTTAACTGAAGATAACTCGATATGTCAACGTTAAGTATTCCGATGCTGGCTGTGGCTTTAAAAAGTGTCTTCGAAAAGGAGTGACAAATGGTGCTTTGTAGCGGATAGCGCGTGTGTTGTGTCTTCTCCTATTAGTTCTGGGCCTTAAATTTATGTATATGTACCTTATTTTTTCTAAAATTCTGTCGACTTTTTGTATCTATGGAGGTGCGGGTATCTAACCTAAGAGGCTACTGATGAGATGCACTCGAAGCTATTAGGAAATGAAGGAAAACTTAGTGAAGAAATCAACATATACGTTAGTCATGAGGCTGATCACTAGTCTAAAAAGCAAAAAGAGCTATTGGTTTTTTTTAATTATTACCCATTTTTTTTTCATTTTCATTTACATTTGAAATAAACATTTCATTACATTGAAATAAAAATCAATTAGTTATAATGTCCATAGATCTTTATAACAGAAACCGATAAATAAGCGCCCAATTTGCTAACTGGGTATTTAGATAAAAGATTATGTAACTGTAAAACTACGTTAACATAATTAAATGTCTGTCTGGTGATTATTTTGATAAATGTATTTATGAAATTGTTATTTTGACAACTACGAGTAGTTGTCGTGCGTCTGACAGGCTTCTAATGACCTTTATTGAATGTTTTACTAATATTATGAATGCGAAGTTTTGTTTTTTCTATAGTATTTTATGCCTAACATTCAATTTAATTAGTGTAGATGAAATATTTTTTTGTGCTTAATTTCGTATGTTTACCAATTTTTTCTAACACACATATATGCAAATTTACAATATTTGTAACTTAAAAAGTAATAGTAATAATATTAAATGGAAAATTAAAACAAATTAAAAAATGTTGGTCCCTATGGCTGTGTATAGTGTGTATTTCTTTATTAGTTTTTGTATAGTCCAAATTATATATATTATAATTAGGACCAAATCAAAAGAGGAAACGCTTCAAGAACAATATAATATCAAATCCGAATCAGAAATTTTTTAAGGTTTTTTGGAGGGGAAGTGCATAAAGGTAATTTATTTGGTTTACGAGCATTTGGAAGTCATTTCATTTTTCACATAATCAAATATTTTGGAGTTACCTAACTTTAAGCAGTAGTATCGAAACAAATATGTATTTGGATTTCAGACTTTTCGCTCACCGTGGAAACCACGATTCCATCAAAGTTGGAGACTGGTAAATAAGTTATTCACAGGAGCAAATACTGTCGTCGTGTAAGGTGAAGCAATTAGCCGAGACAATGAAGCGAATGAATGAATTATGTTGTTATTTCGTAGCTACGTTTGTGTTACAGATAGGTTTTGAATTATGATAAATTTGAACATGTCAGATTTTGTATGGCAAAATGTTCCAGTGGCGTTTCATAGCAATTGACTATACCTATGAATTGTTAGAAACTCGAGGTACAGAAGAAGAAATTACGTGAAGCAACATTCCCACAACTTGAGCCTGTATGGCAGTCACAGCAGTTGACGCGTCGAATTAAGGTTAAAATATTAGAATCGAACGTCAAATCTGGGCTATTCTATTGGTATGACACCAGGAAGGTTATCCTACGACATCTCACACCGGCTCCATATGTTCCTCAACAGATGTGATAGAAGTCTAATAAGTGTGTATTTACTGGTTACTGGAGTTATAGGACTTTAAGTCAGTCATGTAAGTTATACTTATGATTAAAAAATAAAAATCTCAGGCTATTGTTTCTATATATACTGTGATAATAATAAAGACTGATAAAACACAGTGTCTGTCTTATTTATTTATTTATTTCGTAATCCTACAGCTACAAAAAAATGTATAAACACAAATAATTAAACTAAACAAAGCCGAAGATGGAATACATAATATTTACAAAAGGTTCAAATATTTGCATATGGTATGATGGTATAAAAGTGAGGATGTGTACGTGAAAGTGTGTATGTATATTCTTGACCTTCATTCTAACCATATTTCGCGATAGGCTCATCAAGTCAAGGCTTAAATATTGGTCGTTGTATGTCCGGGCTACGCGATACAAAACTGATTTTATGTATAGTTAGATTTGATAGGAGGAACATGAAACAAAGCACGACTTACAAGGAGAAAATACACGTTTTAAATATCCTATTGAGCCAATGGCACTCGAGTTTCTAATTATTCTTGTGATTATTAGGTACAATACAATATTGTGTTTTGTTCCCACGAGAAGGTAAGTGCGTGCTCTTATTTTACCATGCCTACTTTTTTAATATTATTAATTAACTATTATTTACTTAAGATGTCATGTGGAACATGGTGTAATGGTTGCAACTCCTGCAACTACTGCAACAAGCCTTGTGTTAAACAAAACCTTGTCGATTAAAAAGTGTGGCGGAGAGTTTATTGCCAGTTCTTGACCGTTCTACGCCCTTAATTTGAGAACTGGCAGTAAATATAAAATTATAAGTATTTAGAATTTAATATGTATTTCTTTATTGACGTTGATAAGTATACATTGTGTTACCTAAATGAATAAATGATTTTGAATTTGAATAATGTACAATATTAAGTAAACAAAGTTCTTATAAACATTACAAACAGATTAATTTTATATATATTTTTAATATATTTCTTTGGTAAAACTTTATCCAGATAAACAAACCAATTTGGTTTCTTGGTTGTTTCTCAAATTGAGACAAGCCCTAGCATTATAGAATATGAACCCAGTAATTTGGTGCAATATCCATTTACCGTGAATTAAGGTAACCGAACACGTATTATAAGCCGGATCAGCACAAAGCGTATACTAATACAACAGCAATAGATACGTATTGAATACTGCTGTGGTTTTGATCGCTCTATCGCTTAATTTTATTCTCTTTGAATATATTTGCTTTACGGTTAAACTATGTATTAGGAATTAATGATTAAACACAGAAAGTGTTGTTTTGTCACTAATTTTGATATGGAGAATTATTTGTACGGATTTTTGTCCTGTGTTTGTCACCACGACTAAATTCTCTTTTGAACACATTTTATCATAATATTCCTCGCCTGCTGCTTACTTCACTTTTCGCCACGTTATAGTTGACCAATTCTGTGTACAGCCCCAAATACTTTTTATTTTGAATACAGCGTGTCAAACAATCTGACTTATACACAGAGGGTGTTTTAGTGTGTAGGAGAGACGTAGGATGTTCTCAGTAGCTATTCTTTTTCTTGCTTGCAATAAGGTGTTTTATTGTATAGGTAAAGTTTTTAGAGTGAAAAAAAGATCATAAGCAGAAGGTGATCATTTATTAAGTAGCAAAGAATATTTTGTACAAGTATTTACATAAGAGTGACGGCATCGAATTATAAACAAATAAGCAAATTTTTAAGGGCAAACACAATTTGATAACATAATGCTGTGGTATAAATATAGGCTAAAACGTATTTACTTTACATTCTGTGTTTATAAATATGACATTTTCAGTTACTAAAGAAATCCCTGTATCATAACAAGATGTTAAGAGTAAGCTATACGGTAGTATCAAGTGATGGACCAAAGTTTACGATCCCTAGCAGCTCGACTTCATCAATAGTCAATTAATTATTAGCAAGGCACGATATTTACCTTGCATTAAGTATTCTGTGGGTGGAACTTTAGTATGACGTCATAATGTAAAACAATATTTATGAACCCTATACATCTTTTATAAGTCACCCGTATCGATGTTTTTACGGGACCTAAAATTGAAACATGTTATGAGCTAAATTGCTGTCATGCAAATGAGCAACAACAGTAACTTTTGTGTCTGACACTGACACAATGACATGAGGCATTGGTCAAATATACACAGAGCCAACCATGCAACAAAGATATGACAACAGGGGGTTCAAACGATCCATCTAAAATGCTATAATAATATCATAAAAATTATACTTAACATATTACATTTTATACGTAAAGTTTGATGGTGCTAATTTGATACACATTTCAACGTTTTTAAATTCCGACAAATTTTGATAGATCATACTATATTGGCGATTTTAAAACTTTGGTTTTATAAATCTAATTCGGCTTATATAATCTCTTTTTTTTAGGTTTTAAATGTTTGACTAAAAATGGCAGTGTTTTTTTATATATATAAATTTCCCAATATCCCCGACTCTTGTGGTGCGGGACTATTTTACAAACATATATATACATACATAACTTAAGAAATTTCGCAATATATATCCATACATACTTATATATTCTTAATATTTGATTTATTTTTCTTTTTCTTTACGAATCAACGTAGTTAATTATAAATTCGAGTCTTGTCCAAGGCCCTGTGGTCTTTTTTCGTATCAACGATAGTTTTTATTAATTTTATCATAATAACACTTACTACACTTCAAATTACAATGATAAAATAATCCCTAAGATATTTCAAATTAATAAAAATAATTTTACCGTTTTAAATAAATTATTAAATTTTATACGTATTAAACTATTATTTGACACTTCGATGGAACAAAGTTGAACCAAAAATTAACTTTTCTAGAATCGCTTTTCCTGACAAAATTTGACAGGTAAACGGTCCAATTTAGGTCCCTTCACGAGGTCATGGTACAAATTTTCATACAAATTGAATAAACAAAATCTGATTACCTCTGAGGTCACGTGGAAATCAAAACTTTATTGACGTCATGTTATGAATAAGCGTCGTAGTTCAGAGGGCTCTAATAGCTCGTGGTAGATCCCCTGTAATAAAAAAGAGTGTATGTACTTATGTACACGCGTTAGAAGTTATACTTCTTTGGCGTATGGAGAAAAATAACTAAAATGCCAATCAATACTATTAACGATAAATATTAAAATTTATTAAAAAGATTTTATTTAAAAAAATAAATGATTAGTAAATACTATCCCGTCATATATGAAATCGATTTAAAAACACCAAAATAATATTTATTTATTCACACTTTAATTGTACTGTTACGAAACACGTGTTCTAAATATAAAAATACTAGAATATACAACTTGATCATAGTTATTGATTTCCATGCCACCAAGACCTAACTATACGAAGTCGAATTAAGGTTGGTGTGAATCTCATCGTAAAAATTCACTCTCATCATTTTTCTCCATCACGCAAAAGAAGTGTAACTTCAATAAGAGAATAGAGCTTAAAATATTTTTTATTTAAAATCATAGTTATTAAATTACTTCGTAATAGTATATATTGATATACATCACTGAGTGCCCCCTCAATCACAGACAGAACAGTTTGCTATGGTAATAAATAATTCCAAAGTATTTGGCCGATTTACCGACTATTTCAATATCCCTACATTATTTGCAGTGGGTTTCAGTTTATCAAGTGGTATATATTTAGTCAAACCTACATGGAAATTTTAATAATAATTTTTAAGCAAGTTTGTTAAAGTAATTAAATTATATATAAAAAATGCGTTGAATGGAACATAAGATCATCAAGGTATCACTTATTCCATGTCATTAAATTTGAACCTGTAGGCATCCCTACTCATCGGCAAAGAAGACAGTGGGTGTAGGCCGAGAGAAAGCAGGCGTAAAAAACTTTCGGTACTCTTTTAAAAAAGCAAACAATCCAACGATCAAACAATAATTATTTTAAAACAAATGTTGCAGATTAATATTGTTTAAATATTATATATTATATTTTATAGTTATGTTCTAGGGGATACGATTCTGTTTCCGCTTCCAAATACAAACTAAAGTTACTACTCTATGCACCCAAAGCGTTATAACTTCTGTGGCGGCCGGCCTTTCAGTGATAGAAGATACGAAATAATATTAACATAGCGATGTATGGATGCATAGCAGTAAAGCTGAGTCAGTTAACATAGGCTATTAAAGAAACTCAAAAAGTATCTTAAGCCTTCGGTTGAATCTATAGTAAACTTAATTAAAAATTTACCAAATGGATAAAACATAACTAATTTAGTTGATACTAATTTTTCATTGATAACTGTATTCCGAAATTATTCAAATAGATTCTAGCTATTGAAAAGCTTTTGAAGCTTCTTTATTACGTTGATCGAGTGAGTTGCATAAATAATATAAAACATTGGGGTAGTTCATTCAAAGGTTCTATACAAAGCTATTCACTTAAAATGTAAAAGCTGCCACAGAGCAAGTGAACTATAGAGAATTAATTCTATACTAATATTGTCTTTGGGTCTGTGACATGTACTTATCATTAAGAAACAAAGCCGTTGATCTTATCTACGTTTAATATTGAAATTCTACAAATGGAATATGTAGATTATTAATTTATTAACGAAACATTATTCTCAACTTACGCAATCAAGGCTACATAAGACAACTTCTATCCATGATATTTTAAATATATTAACAATATTGATCAAGTTGCACTACAAAATTTAATGTAATTTGAAATGATTGCGGCTAATTCGTGAACATTATTACAACATTATTATATCAGACAATAATTTGATGTCTCTGACAAATGTCAAGAAAAGTTAAAGTAAAAAGGGTGTCCATTGGTGAGCAGTCGGAGCTCGAACTTAACCTCGCATGCTTAAGTCCCTGGTCAGTACTACGGGACAGTTGAGTAAGCAATAAACATTACCTACGGGCTCCATATTATCGCGCTAAAGCAAAAACCCCTTTGCGAAAAATTCATTTTGCATTTATATTATTTCCAAAATACTTGAGAAATAAGATTATAGAAATGAGATGTCTAGACGCGAGCCTCGCTTCGATAAATTGCGTCAAATCAAAGTCACGTGAGGTTTGATATGTGAGAATTATTGAGCATTAGGTTTAACTTTTTTGGAGTTTTTAAGTAACCCACCGTGTATCTCTTAATCTGCATGACGTCATCACGAGTATGTACGAGGCATATTCTAAAAATAAGGGCCGTTCGCTTATATTTCAGAATCGACGTGTCATAACATGTTTAAACTTGTACATGTACGTGCACTACTAGTGCAGTTATTTCAGGGGTTGTTTTGATTCAGTAGTAATTTTGCTAGTTGCTACAGTAGACAATGTCCGCGATAATCGTTTCTCCCGCCAGCTGTGAAGTTCGCGCTCGTAGGATATAATTTTGTTCAGATCAATTCGGTCACGACACCTAATCTGTGTTGATTTATTTAGAAAACCTTTCAGCTTACTAAATTTAATATATAATATTTTACTTATTTGAGATAAGTAGTAAGTACAGTATTTTACAGCGCGTCGCGTGTAGGTGTGTATTTGTGTGTATGTTGTATTTGTATTATTATTATTGTATGTATTTGTGTAACATTTGTAGTGGCTCGATTCAGTGACATTAAATGTCTGATATTCTAAGGTTATCTTTTTTGAAGGGAGCGATTAAATAATGAAGGAATGTTAAGTGTAGTTTTGAAATGAAGAAGAAACTGAAAGCAGTGTGGTATTTCCAGTGCAAGTTGGAGGCGTATTAATAATGGCGCATTAATCGAGGACAATCGATGGTATTATTAATAGGAACATAAAGTTTAGAATTTGACGCCCAAAGTACTAAAATTAATAAGTAACACGACTCCTGATAATTCCGGAAATATATTTTTACTTTGAAATTAACTAGTATTAGCGCAAACTGCGCAGACACCAGTGGACTTCAGTTCAGGCAATACCTACACATGTTATTATGTAAAGTATCTTACATAGTCTTAAAAGCTTTCTCATAAATTGAGCAAATTGATTATAGTCTCAACACAAATTATATTAAAGGAGTCTTCAGAATATAACTAGAAGCACTTATTCATTAATTTAATTGGCCAGGCACTTATCTCTATGCCGCGTGTTTGGTGAACGTGCAAATTAGAGGCTTTGGTATCAAAGCTCATTACTACCGGTGAAGCAGATGTTGGAAATGTTGATGTTTGTAATATGGTAAAAATAATTTCTATATATATACGTCTTTTTACAAATTATATTTAGATTAAAAATGTCTATGTAGCCATTCGTCATTGTACAATGTACACATTATAAGCAGTTTTCTCTTAATTTTAAAATTAGTCGAAAATATCATCAGTAAAAAGCTACGTCAATCGCTAAATTTCTGTTAACGAGTAATATTTTTTCTTGTTTCTAAAAAGCCTTTTACACTTGAAAATTTTAATCTCCACAATGGAAAGCAAAGTTTCTCTATATTAAAACGCTCTGTAAAAATTAATGCAAGAACGCGGCGTGGCGGCTTCCTTAGATCAGATTCTGCTTTCACACTAAAGATTGTGAGGGCTACTGGCGTGATTCAAGATAAATTGCCTGCGTAATACTTGACACTCACTGTTTTACCATCTATTTTCACTCTGTTTTTAATGAGGTTCTTTTATAATTGAATTGTACTGAACAGCTACGCTTTGTTGTGAAAACTACTTTCGTATAGCGGTGGAAATGTT
Organism: Pieris rapae; assembly: GCF_905147795.1. NCBI lineage: Eukaryota > Metazoa > Arthropoda > Insecta > Lepidoptera > Pieridae > Pieris > Pieris rapae. Next base: position 4,283,008 of record NC_059515.1, on the reverse strand, counting down.
GAATAAGATTTTCATACTGAATAATATATAAAATATGTAGCTTGCTTTGTTTTCTCGTATAATATGAACTTAACAGTCATTTTTACGGTTCTTACAAGAAATGAGCATATGAACTCTTTATATGAACTGATAAATATTTATAATATATTTACTTATTTGGTAAAAAGCCTTACTGTAAAGTTAGTGATTATCTAGTTGATAAAAGGTCCTGGGACTAGTGCTGGGCAGGCTGGTACTTCTAATTAATTTGCTATATTTGTTTTAAATATTGTAGAATTGTTTGATGATTTGCTTTTTTTTAAGAGAGTACCGAGAGTTTTTTCAACACCCTCTGTCTGCTTTGCCGATGAGTAGGGATGCCAACAGGCTCGAATTTTAATGACGTGGAATAAGTGATACTATGATGATCTTATGTTCCAAAATAAACGTATTTTTTTTTTATTGAATGAGTAGTCGTCAAACGCACATTCATTACTTACCGGTAATTATGATTTGAATAACTCGTGTCGAATTTAAGTCCTTTACAGCGGTTGACATCCAAATGCATTCTTAAAGAGATACTATTAATTATTGAATATTTATTGGACTTAGGGTCCTTCAAGAAAAGAGCGTACCGATTCTTAAAAGGCAACACACTCGCGAGCCCTCGAGCATCGAGTGTCCATGGGCGGCGGGCGGTATCACTTAACATCAGGTGAGCCTCCTGCCTGTTTGCCCTCTGTTCTATAAAAAAAAATGTGAGCCGTCACGGGACGCCTGGCAGATGTGAAACATCGACATTATTTTGGAAAAGTAATAAGCAGAAAAGAACAGATTGTGATAGGAACTAAATAATGATAAAATAAAATATTACGATTTTTTTGCCAGATAACGATGACTATTTATTGAATAAAAAATTATTTTCATTAAATATTTTTAATGTGAAATTTACTACTGCATATAGACTGTATATAGGTATATAATATGTAACTACTTTTGCATGCATTTGTCGCGCTCCTAAACAAGACTGCTATGGTTACAATTAATACAAACCACAGCGGTTTTATAATGTAACATATTGTGATATATTATTATATTATTTTGTAATAATAATATCATCAAATAGCGCGGCGACGCGTCGCCACGGCATGCGTCGCCACGGCAGAAATCGGTTTTACGTGCGGCTATAGATGTTTCACATCAAAAATTTACATTTAGTACACTAAGTTGTTCTTACAAGGGACTTAATGTATTTTCCATAAACAATATAGTGTATCATTATATTATGAGCGCCGACTCGACTTCTGTAATAATGTAGCGGTATGATCATACTGGTATCCTGCTCAAGTTATATGTTATTAATTCCCTATCAAGTAATTCCCACTTGAAGCAAACTTTACCGAGCACGCGACATTTTGATGCTCGCGTCACACCGTCGTTTGTCAGTGATTAATTACAGAACTTACCAACTTGCTAACTTGCTTGTCTTTTTGTCAAACTTTCAGGTTAAGTAATGTAAACGAGGCATGGAATACTTTCCCTTCACTATTTACTAATCATTATCTTTACAAAATGTGCGGACATATTCGCAGTTTGTTTATATTTAGATTTAACGAGTGGTGAATTTAAGCTACTTGAAAAAACGCTAGTCTGTAAAGTCGGTTTATTGACGATAGTTAAACGTGACAACGTCATCAGAAAATACTTATGGAATGGATGAATTTTTCAAAGGAAAATTTAAATTTTATTTGTTTGATAGATATTTTGTATGAAGATATATATAGAGATGGAATAAATGGAAATCATAATTGAATTGATCAAGTTACATTCATTTGTACTCATAAATACAATTATGTCAATTTTTTAACGAACGAACGCTGCCGAACGCGATTGTGCCTCTTTGTCGCTCGTTCCGCGCTCTCGCTTGCACTTCAAGCCTTAAATTGAACAGAGTAACGCCGCATGTTTTTTCGTGCGTGCAGCCGGCTCAAATCTATTAAACATTAATATCATTTTAATTCGGTGACTATATAAACGAGTATAAACATTTATGCAAAACATTCGGGCACAGGCGTACTTTTTTGTAATGTGACGGCAACCGAGGCATCTTGGACACTGATTAGAATCTACGTAAGCGAGGTATGGTAAGAGTAGGTAGTTCTATAAACATTCTGGAGTGTTCATACCAATATTTTGCCACATTGTTTTGTCAATGACATTTATGCGCCATGATCTAACTAACATTTTCTCACTTTATATTTTATTTATATTAAATTTAAATGCATTTATTAATATATTTAACACAATATACACTTATGAACATAAAAAAACAGAAATGTATATGAAATGCTCCTAATTTTACATTTACTACCAGTTCTCAAATTAAGGGCGTAGAACGGAAGAGAAGAACGGCCAATAATCTCTCCGCCATCTTTTTTTAATCGCCAAGTTTCTGTTTTACATAACGTTTGTAAGGAGCTACAACCATTACACCATTAAAAACAACATATCACATTTAGTAGCTGACATTTTATAACATTAAACAAACGATTCAGATTTATTATTGTTGTGTATGTAACAAATTATAGTTAAACTAGGTTTATAAATATTTATCTTACAAACTTTTAGAAATGCACAGATGAAAATAAAAACATGAATGTAGTTCATATTCCTACGTATATTCGCTTCAATCATTTGCATTGGTAAATCTGTTGCGATTCCAGCTTCAATTGAGAAGGGAGGTTTTTGATAGATAAAGCTTTGATAACTCAAAATAAACCTTGAAATTAGACCCGAGTAGCAAAAACGTGATCTTTTCTTATATTGTAATTTTATGATGTTTTTAACGTGCTTTTTTTCGTAAAAGTACAAGGAATATAACTACAAACCTTGTTTCCCATACAAACAAATTGAGGCAAAATAAGTCGAAAAATTTAACACTATTTCAAATATTAGTAAGTACATATGTGTGATTTATCATTTTGTAGGAGGCCTTTTCTTATTAAAAATGTCAAATGTCATGTATATTTAATTTCAAATACACGAAAAACAGAAACTAAACTATTGTTTAGCTGGGGAACAAACTCGTCTTTGCCATGAGTATATTATTCCAGAAATTCCATCCATCTAATAGCATATATTATATAGCAATACTAATTTAGAGGAATAATTTAAACTTTTAATGAAGTTTCTTATAAACTAAATCTCACATTGAGATTTCAAAGCAAAATTGCACATTTGAAATATTTCTTCAGTTATCACGTTTAAAGTTTTGGACGTTTCAAGATCTAGTGATGCATATATAATAATGGTTGGAACGGAGTTATGTTGTTCTCGCTTCAGCATTAAGAGGTGTATCTTAGGGTTGGGCGTTATCGATATCGATAAAAATAAATCAAGCGTAATTTAACGTCAAACACGTGAATGTCGACGCTTATCAACTTTTTGACACTAGAACCTATTGAGAATATCGACAAGGACAGAACCATTTGAATTAGTGTTACACATACACTAATTCACTAGTTTGTCTAAAGTGCTAAACAGTGGTAAGTGGAATAATTAGTACACAAGAACCGAGTGTATTCCCCTTAATAGAGGCTTTAAGTAGTGTTATTCGAAACTTTCTGATGTTTAATACCCTCTTATGTAAATATAATTAGACGTATTATTCTAAAGTTAGGCCAGAAGCTTTTATATATCTATGATTTATCGTTGAAAACACAAAATTTAATTTATAAAAGAATAATAAAAAACTGTACGTTACAGGGAATTACAATTAGAATAATGAAAAATTACCACAATATTCTTTTACAATATCTTTTTTTAAGATTACTCTAATTAATCTATTTAAGATATTCATTATAACTAAAATAATGATAAATCTGTCCTTATCTATGTTTATACTGTAAGAAATGATATTATTGCTAGTGTAATAATACTGCGTTTATTGGCTTTAATTAATGTAATATTTCAAACTTCTTAATGTAGCTGTATATATTATTATTAAAAATCATCGATATTATATCATATCGATCTCATCACTAACCCTCAGGGCTGGATCTGAACTCATAAATAAAATATAGGTCGCGTCAGGTGACAGTTCCCACGTAAAGACAGGTAGGTTGGTGCACCGAAATAGAACTGGTATTTATAACATCACTATTTCTAATTTCGTAGCTGATACTTTGATGAATGATTTTATATATATCTAGCATTTGCGCAGTGGCTTTAGTTTATAAAATATTGACAAGAACTATACTTATGAATTAAGTAACGATATTTTTTTTAAATTACGGCGTAGAAGGTTGAGTTGGAATAGTGCACAATACAATACAATAATTTATCGAACATTAATTATTATCCCAGCGTCATACGCGACCTGCACCAATTTCACAATTTGTTTGTTTTTCTTAACAAGGCGCTTCTTTTTTAAACACCGCTTATTTTTAGATTTTAGTATGATACAATATGCTTTAAACATCTAGTTATATTTCTGGGAAGCTAGTGATACCATTGTTAAAATGATAAAAATAGATTCGGGTCCAAAAATATGACAAGTGATTGTGTGAACTGTTCATAGTAAACCGCCGGCCATTAACCTCGTATTGATTATACAATATTTGAAAATCCTCAATAAATATAACATATAAAATGGGCTTAAACTAAGCTCCGAAAGCTTCAAAAGCATTTGAAGTAAGCGGATTAATGATCGCATGATTGTAAACAAATATTTACTTGAGTCGTGGGGACGGCTAATTGATACATTCTCATGGTCTGTAATTTTGTTTTTATTTAAAAATAAGCGTGAAACGTTAAGGAATGTGATTTTTTAATGAGCTACAAAATATTACAGATATTACTTCTATACTTATTAATATTATTTCATGTTAAAATATATTTTTTTAATTTTTCATATTCATGCATAGATTGGAACTCAAAAATTTCCAATTTTTGGAAATACGAACTTGATATGTGTTTCAATATATGCGCATGTACCTGGTTCCTCGAATCAATGTAGATTGATAGTAGGTAACATAGTTATACTCTACTAACAATATAATATGGTCCAAATAATTTTTTTTTAATGAAATATCATTGAGTTCCGTTTAATTTAACCATAGACAAATTTGAGCTTATCGTTTTACGCTATAGAAGATTATTTTATTTGTATTAAAAGTTTCAAATATTTTTTTAACAGGGATCTCTACATCATAGCCTATGTGAACGATAAGCTAAGATGCAGGGGAGTTTTTAAATCTCTCCTTACCTAAAAAGGGACTTTCTTACATAGAGGGTTGGTGTCATGTTTCAAATATTGGAAATGCGGTTAAATTCTATAAAATAAATTAAGTTTGAGTAAAATTTTCTACCTTGTGCATAGAGTTGGTAAAGAAAACATATCATTAAATTATATTGTTTTAGATAATTTATTCTTCGTTTATTATACCGTGGTTTGGATTAAATTGGATAATTTAATGAAAATCAAGCAAGCCAGGCCCGATTACGAACCTAATATTACAGTAATTTGAGTATGGTATCTCAATTTAAATTCATCGTTTTACCGTAGACACATTACTGTATTAACGAAATGATTTTAAATTACAGTAATTAAAGCATTTATCTTAAATAAGGTTTTCGGAATAATTGAATCTTTATTAAGGCAATAATAAATTATCTGTTTAATCATATAAATAATAAAGATCTGAAGTGAATTTCTTGGGAGATTATAATAAGTGGTATTTTTATACATTTATAAAAAAAGCTCGTAAAATTTTAGAGTGTAGCTTTTGATGGTGATATAATGGTATCACTTGATAAATATTGTATTTCTTTTTTATGAGACAGAGACACGCGGTTGACTTAAAGTCAAATGTGTTTACCGCCGCCCATGGACACTGGCTCTCCAACAGCAAGATAATTGCAAGTGCCTTCCTAGCCTTAAAGGTACATCTCTTGAAGGCCGGAAGGTTCGGAAGTACCGGAATAGATCAGCTAGTTCCATTAAGTGTTGGTGCGTGGCTTGTCGTCGAACAGGTTATTAGGGGAGCAGGTATACTACGAAAATTTCTATGTGGTTATTTATATCTATGGCAATATTAAATTGTAAATTTTCTTATAAAGGTGATTACCGTGATTTAATTAAATAATTGTATAATTTTGTATTATGACTTGAAACAATTTTCATTATATAATTTAGCAAAAAATTTTCATAAATGAACTCGTACAAACACAATACAACCAACACTGATAAATAATCAACAATTTTTTAGGTTATGTCAGAATACTAGGATGGCGCGGGCGGCGGGAATAACTCTAGTGAGTACCTACAGCTAAGCCGACGTTATACCAGGTTTAAGTTATTCCAGGTAATAAACCTGATTGATGACATTTTGCTTATTCTTTATAAAAAAAATATATTGTACCACTGTGAAATTTTTTAAGGTACAGGTTCTTAAGCGTGATATTGCTTAGTTTAATATAGTTAAGTTATTTTGTATGCTAAGTAAATACTTTCTGAAACATTAACTTCCTGTTTACTGATATAGACGAGGCGATCATGGTAAATTTTTTGGGCTAAGCCCGTGGCTGTCAGTGTTCCGAACAATTAAAGCTATCCGCTTAGAACTCACAACAACTGTAGCGTTAGCATATTACGGAAGCTACAAGCATAAATTCATTTTATAGATTTAGCCTATGCAGTTTAATTCTAAACTACCTATGCTTTATTTATAATCATAAGTTGACGTACTCTTAAATATGCTTTGTCTTAATATGTACTGAAATGGCATAAGAGTGATTAAGATAAAACATTAATTTATGCTGATGGTATATAGAAGACCTTTGAATACTACTATTGCCTGACGGTATGTATTTCTTTCTTTGAAGCCTAAGGGCCTGTTAGTTTCCAAATAATCTATTTATTACTTATTGGTAGGATAAATACTAATATTGCGTTTCACGACTGTCAGATAGCGCTATTCGTCATGATACGCGATATGTTAATCGGAACTTTGATCTTCCGAATAATTTATGTGTTGCATAGCTATTTGGTACTTTATCCATACATTGTAAAACAGACCCTAAGACTTTTAAATTTTGATAAGTGCTATTGATATTCTAATCCTGTCAAAGTTTCTTGCTATGTTTCTGTATTTACCGTAATAATATACCGAGTAAAACTAAAACAAATCGTCATAATTCGCTTATGCAAACACAATAACATTTTCCAGCTGTTTTTGACTGTTACAATGTACAAATTTCGTTTGTTTTGAAAAATCACAAAAGCTAGTTTGTTTGCTAACGGTACATTGAAGTGGGAATTAATTTTGTACGTAAAAAGCTAAAGAGTAAAATGCGGCAAGGATTAAGCCGCCGCGTCGAGTTCGCGTCAAAGTCCTAAAAGATAATGGGAATATAATAAAATGGACGATAAATTGGCCATATGCATCGTTACTTTTAACAACAAATAAAAATTCTTGATTTTTATGTGGAAACGTGATATTGATCAATGCGATGAAGTCTAAATATTATTTTAAATAATAATTTTATTTTAATTAAAGACTCGTGTGTACACATTATAATAGCTAAGTTCATTAGAGATTATTCAAAAATATTACTGTAAGCCATTTAGAGTTTAAATTTTTAAACCCGACTGGATAAATCATCCAATAATAATTACTAACTGCACACTTTATACTCGTGTAACACTAAGTATTAACATTAACTCACTGTAAGAGATAAAAATAAATATTAAGCGCATGATGTAGTCCATGATGTTTTTTTATAGGTACATACATGGTCTTCACGTATAATTATTAAATAAAGTAATCGACACCACAAGAGACCAAACAGCTGGCAGCTACTTCGGAGAAAGAATTAGTCTACCTATTCAAAGGGGGAATCGCTGCCAATATCTTCGGAACCTTGTCTAAGGAACTCCCTTTAAATATATATTTTATTTATAGGATAAATAAAATACATATATTTATTTCATTTTACTTGCCTAAAGGGACTCCCTTAAATAATATTTTTTAATAATTAAATTTTAAGGTTAGTTATTAGGTATATTTTTATGTATTATGTTATTAGTTTTGAATAAATGATTAGTTTATTCATATAGGTAAACAAGTACACTTTTTATTTATTATTTGTTAAGGTTTGTTATATTAATTTATGTAAGCTGTATTATTACGAAATACCAGTTGTATTTTATTATCAATTCATTATTCAATGAATATATTGTAAGCACTATTTTAAAAGGATATGGAGCTTCTTACCTATTCATTTCCATATGAAACAACCTTCTGGAAGGAACAACTAGAGTAATTTTCTTTATATTTTGTAATTTAGGTTTTCTTAGGGGCCTTTTAATACCCAAAATTAAATATATGATTTGACTTGACTAGATCTTTTTCACAGTAGCAATCTGGCATGGAGAATTAAAATCAATCGAATCTTTCATACCCCTTGAAGTTATGTAATGACGTTAACGAGTTTGACGTCAGTCTTGTTGCCATTATTGTGCGACGCTAACTGACAAGTTAATTACCTCTTCTATCGTTTAGTTAAAATTTTCAGAGATATATTTAGCAGTATAATTTTCAGCATTTCAGCAAAGTATTTATATTCTATATTCACTTCGTCTAGAAAGGAACCTTCTGAATATGATCACCTGCTTGATGAACTAGTACATCACATGCCAATTTATAAAACTAAATTAATGAAGGTACAACCTTATAATTTAATACACTATTATTCGTCTTTAATTCTTAAAAGCATTTTAAGCACAAAATCACTCATAAATTCGATTACCAATAAATTACCTCTGAAAACATGAATATAAAATTTAAACCAATGTTCAAATGTAATCTTCGGAATGGGCGAGGCTTGCGAGGTGTACAGTAGACAATCACAAAATGCCGTGTCAAGTGACCTCTTAAAAATTCGTGGGGCGTTCCCTCACTGTATTTTGAGAACCTGAGATTCGAATAATGTTACCGTAAAAAATCACAAGCTCCTGACAAGTTCCTGACCGATTTTAATTCACTTTTTTCCGCGCACCAAACCCTTACTTAATTTCTAAAAAGGAAATCACTAGGGACACCCCAGTCAAGTAAACAGTGGGTAATGGGATAGAAACAAAATTGTTGCTTTTAATTTTTAATAGTAGATTTTCAGTGCGAATAAACCTTCTGGCAAATATCAAGCGCTTGAGTGCTCGCCCCACAATTCAGAATTGTTCTTTTCAATGTGAAATTCGTGGTATTTATTTTACAGTCCGTATTTGGTTATATATAAATAAATATGACCGTACAAAATATTTATACATAAACTGGACGCACAATTAGAGAGAACAAACATTTTTTAAATATAACAATAATCTTTGTTCTTAAGTGATTTTAAAACTCCGTTACTTTTAGAGGTGTTTACTCTGAACCAGGGTGTTATTTATTTTAAAAATAGAGATCTGTATGAATATTATAGTAATGTACCAATCGCAGAAGTAATAAAAATAATACTGTATTTACATAAACTAAGATCAAGAAGAAATAAAATAATAGAGGACAAAAGATGTAAGAGACGATCTAACTACACAGACCATATAAATTTTGTTACTTAATCACGTTTATTATGTTTGTTTAAATATATAGCTGTGATTATTATCTGCTTTCGAAAACAGTTAAAACATACGAATAACCAATCGCATAGTTCTTACAATTTCTAGTGTCAATTGACATATATTTATTTAAGAAAGAGAACATTTAATTCATGGTGGTAGTTAATAAACAGGACCAGTTTCTCAAATCTCAAAGGAGATGCAGCGCTATAAAACGCATCTATATGTTAATATTTATGTTAAAATTTAGTTTTTAGAAGCGCCGTCCACTACGGGCACTTTTGTGTTGTGGTCCAAATAATTTATATAATTATTGTGATATTTCCCCTTTTTTAGTAATATTTTATTTAAACAAAATCTGGTTGATATTTTGATTGGAAAACAAAGAAGTTGTAGGTATCAACCATACTACCTAAAAAAAATTTTCTTTCTTCACTTTTTTATATAACAGGGAGAAATTAAACGATTCTCACTTGAAGTAAAGCGATACCTATGACATATAGAGGGCTCGTAAGTGCGTTGCCGGCCATTTATGAATTGATACGTTTCTAGAAGGAACCTAAGTAAAATGGTCTTGTAGTACACTCACTCTGTACTTGAATAGTACAAACTATAGTTATTTTCAATTATCGAAATTACTTCTTAAATGTTTTAATATAATATGAAAAATCGAAGAGATTGCAATCATTTACAATCTGTAGTAAGGAATAGGTCAAACTCAGGCAATAGTGTAGTTCTAGATATGATTCCGCACTTTTACACTTCTGTTATCACTTAGACCATCGCCCATAGGTAAATCTTCGAGGCACAGACCGTCAGAGCGATCGTAAGATGAAAAACTTGACCGATCCAATTTCATTACCGGACTATTTTGTGGTCACTGATGTCCTTTTAGCTTTTATACAGGTTGATTTTATTAATTAAATAAGTAAATGTTCATAAATAAATAAAATTCTTACATCAAACTAAGAATAATGGGCAATTTTGATAGGAAGGTGTTTTATTCGAGCCCGATATTACAAGAATATCTCGAATAGATGTTAATTCCATACGCATTAGTTGCTATTGATGACTCTATCTTTCCTTATCACACATCATATAGCCGTGTAGCTCTTAGAGTCAAATCCTCAACTGCTGCAGTACAGGTCAGTTACAGCCCTCAACTAACAGAAACACTTGTTTATTCTTATGGTGAAGAAGTCTTTTGCATTCCAAACAATAGTTTATATATTAATAAAGTGTTATTATTGATTTCCGTCCGAATAAGTTTCCTAATAAAGGCGTCAACGAACCTATACGATGGCAAAAGTGCATAGACACTTTATACTGATACTTTGGTTAATTAAATATATTATATTTAAAAAAAGCTTCTTTTTGTTCCTCCCTTACAAAACGCTAATTTCATATTAAAAGACGTTATTTTATTTAAGATAGGATATACAGATTGATCTCCCATATTATATTAACTTGGCAGCTTGTTCCAATATAACTAATAAACAGTCGGTGGCATACCAAAAAGGTTTAATGATAAAAAAAATTTTTTTTGTAAATTTAACGTAACTGTATAGAGAAAAACAGTTGTAAATTGTTCGTTTTGTTTGTGAAGTGACTGACGGTGATGTCTTAAATTATATGTAAGAAAGGAGAACATCCTTTGTGCCAGCCGAATTACGTTTGTAAGAGCTGTAAAAGTTTATAGCCAGTTAAAGGACATCGTATCGATTATAGTATAAATTTGTACTCTAGTTGAGCCTAATTGTTTAATACTATTTGTTGTCATTGAATAATTTATATTATTGTATAATTCTGTTTAAATGCCTACCTTTTTGTGCGTGGTTATGCTATTTTTAAAATTAATAACAAAGTAATTTAATAATTCATAAGAAATGATATGACTAGCTTTAATTCCGAATTTCTTTACGATTACAATATAGCTTTGACTGATACGATTTAAAATGCATGTATGTAAAGCCTGAGCGTTAACGGTTTATACATAGAATGCGGCCTGTATTTATTTATAATTTTTAAAATTTCAACGTCTTTTTTGTGAAATTTTTGTTTTTAATTTGTAAAAGTATGGCGTGTTTTAAATAGAAAAATCACTGTGTTCTCACATACACAAAAAACTACGAGTGAAAGCAATAAAATCATACATTAAATCTTAATGATGCTTCTAAAATTTGTGGAAGTTCTTAGATAGTTTTGACATACCAATATACAATTTGACATATTTGATTTTAAGTATAATTTTTGTATGTAAGTTTATATATTATGACATACAATGTCCTACTTTCAAGACGCTACCAAACACGGGAATGCATTCTTTATTTTGTATTTTAAATGAAAAGTTATATTTAACATTAAACGGCTATTTACAACGCCATTTCCTATCACCATCGATCTGTCCTTCGCCCCTAATTGAAGACCCCATAAATAAATCACCTCATTAGGAGAAATTCATTAATTACGTATATTTGGATATTGCGTAATATTTGTAACCATTGGTTAAATGAATATATTAGTAAGCATTCAGGAAGTTTCTACTATATTTTTGTTCTATAGGATTATTTATATAGGCATAATAAAAATATGCAAACATTAAATTAATATGGTTCGCTTTGAACAAGGAATATTAATTACCCTTATTAGAAACAAAAAAACTTGAGAGGTGTTAGTGAAGGAATTGTAATTTTTTTTAAAGTTATAATAATATTGTTTTTATTATTAACAAATATAATGTAATATAAACTTAATCAGTAGACTCAAGGTTAGTAATTTGAGTGCCTAAATTTTTTAATTTGTATTAATTTATTGTGTATGAAACAAATCTAAAGATCACCTATTGACACCTATGTACAAAGTTCCGTTCCATAATAAAGATGTCACTAGCTTCGTCGTTTCAATTTTTCGTCTTAATTTTTTCCGTCTAGCCCCCAACAACATTCACAACGTGCGATAAGGAACTTTGTTCCAATAAATTTTAAGTAAAGAAATAAATGTAATATTTAGACAAAAAAATACATTTTCAAGGAAATCAATCACACATTTAATATAATAATACGCTACAAAAATGTCTGTCAACGCCTTTATAACTGGAAACAGTATAATAAATTATTTAGGATGAACTTACACACTGAGCTTTTTCAAGGTAACCAATAAACTTTTAGGCAACTTAATACAAATCAAATTTAAATATTCGAGGAATATGGCGAGTAGAATTTTAGAACAATTTAAAAAAATAATCTCTCGAGCCTTGTACAAAACAACACATTAAAATACACCAAACTTTAATTTAATATAAATGTTTAAGGAGGAAAACGAATAAATGTATGATTCATAATCAATGGAGGAATTAGACATTATTCGAGGGATATAGTCTAGATATATTTATTAAATCAAAAAATTAACAAATTATATTTAGAACTATCAAATCTCTAAATAATAATCCTACACAAGAACTGAGTGTGTTACCCTGTTATAGATACTGTAACGAGTGTTATTGGAAACTTATATTTTTATATTAAACATGTTTCTAACTATACTGCATGCAGTCTTCGTGCAGATCTGCAGTTGCACAAAACGAAATCGAATATATTATATATATTGAAAATGACATGCTTTGATCTAATAGAATCATGTCAGTGCACAGTGGGTACTGTGAGAACGTTCTTTAGAAAAGGTTTATTTTATGTAAATTAAATTGGCCTCGCGAGTGTGAGTGAAGGCTTATAAAGATGTTTCGTCGTGTTATTGCAGCTCTTCATTTGTTCTTTTATATACGGCTTTAGGATATGTCTTTAGGTTTTTTTATTCGTTTCCTAAACTTAGTCCTTTATTATTGTGGTTTTCTATTTACATATCACAAAAGTTACAATTTTATTAACAGCGTTCAATAATAAATTTCTATTGCTATGGTTATTTCAAAAAGGTCTAGTAATTTGGGGACTCTAGACTTTTGTAATATCGGGCGTTTTATTTCTGGTTTGTCATTGTTGTATTTGTTAAGACTATTAGTATTTGGTCGTATGATGCAGAAAAAGCGAAAGCAGAAATCGATGAAGTTTGTCCTACTAGCAAAAAGCTTCGTACTATAGTTAATAACGGGAAGCCAAGGAAAATCATATTTTAAAGTGTATGCGTTGAGATATTAGTCGTGTAAACAAAAAAGAGAAAATACAAATACATAAATTGCTAAAGAATTAATGAAGTTATCCAATCGACCTGTACCTAGGTAAACGTCTCCTGCTCATTGGCCTTTGCATCCATAAATCAGTCGTTAACTAATCCGGCATTAAATCTTGAAGCTGCACACTGTTCTTTATATATAATATTCATGGATAAGGGTTTTATATTCAAAGATACTATCGTTAACAGCAACATAGTAGTTGGAAGAAGCATAAACAATCAGTCATATACCAATAAATGCTATAAAGCCGTGTGGTTGTGGTACGTTTAAGTATGTATCCATCGACCACGTAATTGCTCTCTTATACAAACTCTCAGAGCGGTTTATTGTCAACATTTGCTACAGTCTTGGGTATTTATTACTGAGTGTTTCATTTACTGAAACTCTCTTACTGACTTAAGGTCCCAAGTTCCCCAGAATGCAGAAAACATCCACCGTTAACCAGCTGATCCGTCCTGGCCTCTTTATTTAACTTCACGCAATTGCAGCTTCCTTCGCCTATGAAGGATACTTCGTTGAGAGCTCCGTTTTGGACGGCTACGTTTTGCATTGCGGATTCCAGTCGATTTTGCTTGATCCCTCTGGAGCATAATGCTCATCCACTTAGACCTTCCGCGTTTTATAAACCTGGCAATTGGCACCTTATTGAATAACTCTCATAGCTTAGCTTGTGCATACGGCTATCTATTTCTGTCGCAAATGTTCTAATCCCTTACTGACTGACTGATAAATACACATCGGATACCAAGTATGCGAGAATTGGAAACGTTCGTAAGCCTAATTACGAACATGAACCAACGGACAGCTACATATGATGTTTAATTGTCTACGGGACTTAAAACAAAAATGATAGTTGGACAACGCTTTTCTTGAAACGCAACATAAAGGTATGTAATAAAGTTATTATATACCACTCCTTCTCGAAATAAAAACTCAGTTGGGTTTCTGCAATAAATTTTGCATCAACATTGAAGATTTCAATTATTGGTTTAAAGGTTATTAATTTTAATAAGGAATAATAAGTAAATCACCTGGAGTAAAAACTTTTAATGTTGTTTTGTAATAAAGTTATTATAGGTATATAAAATGTAATATTCATGTTTGCATTATACGACGATTCCTATTCCCTTATTATGGGAGATAAAATATGTATATCGGGACGTCTTCTTGTAACCACATTTGTGAGAAATCTGGGTCATACAATACAGTAAATGGTATTTGGGTACAATATTTTAAATCTGATTTGTATTATTTGGTCGGTTATTAGAAAACCAGGAGTGTAATGTACGTATATACAGCGTAGCCAACTAGCTTAATCAGTCGTTCAATTAACGACCCAGCCTTTTAACTACACGGCACCGTTTAACTAGCGGCCTGAGAGATATACGCCGTAGCCTTTGTTACAATATTTAATAAACTGGCTGGCTAAGACTTAGTACGATAGTCATTATTTGGTAGAAATAAAAAAGATCTTTTAAACCTATTAAAATCAAATTGTTTGAATAAAATTCACATTATTATTACCACTACACTCTTCCATTGTGTTTGTTGTTTTATATGAGACTTTGGAAAACACCACAAGGTTGTGGTTTGCCGACACCATATTGACAGTTGGAAGAGTTTCGTTTCGAGATTGAGAGTGGCAGAAAGTGGAATTAAATTTAAATTGACAGTCAACAGGCTAGGCAAGTAATGAAACGTCATCGGTCCAAGTGATTTGCCTAGCTGTTTGATCAAATGGCTGAACATGTTTCAGGCCGCTAGTTAAACAGCTAGGCGGTAAAATAAACGGCAAATTAATCAAGTTGGCTGCAAATTGATGTAAATATATAGGTGAAAATAATAAAATTTATTTGCACATTATTACTTATTGTTAGATATTTATGATGATAATCTAAATTGTTTATCGCACTAAATTTACCATCGGTCGACATTTTTGCCCTATAGGTACAAAAATGAAATGAAAATATTTCGTTGGTTCTACTTCTAGATTTACTGATATACATGTATTTGCATCAATTATTTTACTATCTAAAATTTTTTTTACCATTATTGTATTACCTGTATATTAGCTATGACTTAATATCTTATAGTCTAACGAGGCGAAAACTTTCTGGAAGCTTGGAGTCTGGTTATTGAGTTGCATCGCAAACAACCAATTATAAAAACTCTAAACATTTTTATCAGTAAACGAAGTCTATGGTTTTAATTAAAATAATTCACCCGTTTATTAAACGAGTAAATTTTGCATCACCATTCTTAAAATCACGTACGAGTGTATCATCACATTAACGTTCAATTATACATATATTTTATATTCAATTCGCTTATTTATCGCTGATTGGATGTGATTGTATATAATTTGCATGAAAAAGTCGGTTTATTATAATTAGGTATTTGTTTGTGTTACCGACTCTGCATGCACATATGACACGTTTTTCGTGATTCTTTGGAAGTCAAATATAAAGACTATAATTGGCTTAGAACTCCGGTGGTTTGAAAAAAAAATGTATAAGGCGGAAAACGTGTTTAATATTCTTGATTCTTAAAGAAAAGATATTTTTTACATATCCTATAAAATATGGGAGTTTATTATAAACTTTTTAATCGTGTAGTTTGTTAAAAGGGAAAATCACATTAACCTATAGATTACGATACAATTTACGCCTGATTCCTGTAATCTACAGTGGAAAATAAAGATATACGTACATCGAAAATAAAGATATACATAACGTATACAACGTACGTATACTCTGTAAGAATAGTAAACCGAAGACGAATATATAATAAGAATAAAGAAATGTTTTGCTATTTTGGTCGATATACCAATAAGTTTTGCTAAAAACACTTATTAATATTGCTGAATTGCATAAACTAAGTCTTAGATACTAAAATAAATTTAAATAATTGCTAAGCCGAAATCGATACTTTTATATATTGAATCACATTGAACATTTCAAAATTATTAACTTAAAGTGGTAAACTTTTTTATATAAATCATCAATTGGACACCTATATAAAGTAACATATTAATGGGTCAATCAATTCAACATGTAAATTATAAACACACGTTAGTATTAAATATCTTTATTTATTGCTAATTGCGGCGCGAATATAATTTGTACATTTTATCATTGGGAATAATAAAAGGAACACGATGTTAATGGCTTCATATTGTCGGGTGTCTTTAAACGATTTATTTTGTCGGATAAAAATGTGTCTTATGTCAGACTTGAGATTTCTGAAGATTGATTAAGAGTTTAATGCAAATTTAATGTGAATTCAATGTGTGGTTGATTTTAGTTTTCAGGAAATTCATTTGGACTTATGACAATATTATTAGGCCATTAATTTATATAATATAATAATTAATATAAAAATAACGAGATTTAATATAGTTAAAATTGGCTGTATAGTAATTTATATTATTCGATCAGAACTAAAATTAATACTACGATTTAAAAAATAATTTAAACATCCCAAAAATTATAAGTTGACTTACGATCTACTCTAAAATGAACGGTTAGTAATCATAATTAAATACTTACCTATTCAATACTTATTTATCAAACCTTTATACTTACGAGCCTACTTAAATGAGTCAATGATGTAATACGAGGTTGCTAGATTGAAGATGAATTATTTCTCTTGTGTGAAGATATCGTTTTTAACTCGTAAGACCCCACGTTTTCTATTATTGTTTACTACTAATATTACAATATTTTTTTTATCTAAAAGCCGTATATACCCAAAAATAAATAAAAATTGCACCTAATCTAAAAAAAATAGCTCCAGGTATTAGAACTGTTAAAATCGGTTAACTAAGACACTTAATTTAAGAGGAATACGTTAAGGCTACTTTTAAATGTTTTAACGCATTGCGACATACGTCTTTTAGTCGCGAGGTTCATGCGCAAACGGCATTCGGCGGTTGTCCCTCGTTACGAAAGCGCGTTTCGTTGGAGTCGTTAAACGAATTCGTTAGATCGTAAGTGTACAGTGGAAGTTGGTGAATTTTTCAGTGAGTGCTTTAAGTGGTATTGACGTGATTAAATACAGTGCACGGTGGATGAAGCAGGTATTCTTGATGATGTTAATTTTTTATTTAGTTTTTCTGTATTTTATTAATCATAATCAAATAAATGTTTAGATATTATTGAAATTAAATTATTAAATTATACGTCAGAAGTTATATTATTTCTGTTTTAGTGCTATTTTAATAATACATTTTAATTATTGTAGGTAACAATTAAAATAGTTGAAATAGCGATTGATAAAACCAGTTTTTCTATCATTTTTAACCAAATTAAGGTGTACCAAAACAAGAATTTTTTTGTATTATTAATTATTGTATTTAGTAAAAGAAAATATTTCTACATACAAAAAATAAATTAAACTTTATTTAAAACTAAACCATTTTACATGTACGTATAATGTATTTAACAATGAAATGCCAAATAAAGCTTTATGCAGTTAAATGCACATACATAAAAGCTTTTATTTTCATAATATTATATTCTCTGAATAGTTAAAATACGTTTAACTAAACTGGGTTTTCCTGAGTACCAGCGAGTCAAGTCTAGCCCTAATTACTTTTAATTTAACTAAACGTTACCTTCTGACCTATTTAACCCTGGATTAAAGACTATATAGAACTAGTTTGCCCCAGCTTTGTATTAGGTATTTAAGGATAATAACTTAGCTGCTAAGTTCGTTAAGAAGGAAGGCAAGAATTTTCCTTGGGCCTATTTATAATTTAGGTTATATTATGAAACGATGTACATCGCTGTCTGATGTGATAGTCTGGGTTTGATTTCGCTACGTACTAGTCATTTCTAAGTACAATACCGCCGTTAGTATAAAAACATGTATGCATAGAAAAATCGCATGTGTATTGAAATAAAGACACTATGTCTAGACTTAACTGTATTATGATTTGCATATTTAAATAAAATATTCTATTATATTGGCAAAAGTATTGGGAACATATAAACACACGCCAAGGATACATTTATACTAAAGGAGAGAGTTAATAGTTTTTTAGTTTGTGCCTGTCCAAATCTAAACCTTCGTATCCTGATAACAAAGTTGATTTATTATTTCTTGAGTAAATATATGTTTAGAAACACACTTTTATCATTATTAAATGAAATTATAGATAGAATCGGTAGTTATTTAATTATTATATTGATTTATACTGCTAAAACGTAATGTGCCGTTTAAAATGTTTACATTTGAATTGTTTTAGTTTTCCACACATTCTGACATAAAACAGCATTTTATTCTATATAAAATAGAATAAAATGCTGTGTGTCTCGCTAAAACTCGAGAATGGCTTTACCGATTTGGCTGATTGTGATCTTAAAAGTTAAAATATTTGTGGAAGTTCGGGGAAGGTTTAAACGGGAAACACAGATATTGTTGACACTTGTATTTTCCAATAAGAACTGTTCCTAGGAAATATTTGATGTCTTTTGATAATAAAAATATTATGATAAAAATTGTCATTTGGTTGTCAAATGTGCATGTAGATTTTTTTTCGATTTCGAAAAAATATATTTTCACTGAAATATATATATATAGGTAATGCAACATTCACTAGGCCATCTAGAGATCGATAAATTTTAGTAAATTTGAATTGCAATATATGCAAAAACAAATTTACTAAATTTACAAATCCATTTTGTTATATTCAAATATACATTTAACCGTATCCTACCCTTACCATCAGGGGTCACGGAATTAACTTTCTTTTATTGCATAATGTTAGTCCTTAACTTCGTCAACGCGGCGCACCAATTCATCTTCACCAACTTTTCTGGGTTCAATAAAAACTTTGTTATGAAAGTTACAGCTTAAAGCCAAATAAAAATACACTTTACGCTTTAGGATAATAATAAAGTGTAAAAACTCTTGCCGGCACACCCATACCATATTTTCGCGTTGTAATTTTTCTTGGCATATAAAAACTAATCCATTGACAGTTTTGTTAAGTAAGGTTAGGTTAAGAATCCAAGTCTTCTAAATTAAGCCGTTTTTAATTTTTTTAACATTTTCTGTGTGACCTAGGTATTACAATATTGCACATTAACTAATTTTAGTGTCTAGTATAGCAGGTATGGCAGGTTAAAATCTTTTGAATTGAACCTAGAATCAAACCAAAGAGTTCTAAAATTGAAATTTAAAAAAGTCCTCATAAGCAATGTTTCTAATTGGGCAGTTCTAAAAATGTTCAGTGTTACCCACGTATATTCTTACTATTATCGTTAATTTGAAGTTAATTTTAAAATTCTAAGCGTGACTAACTAGGCATTTTTTTCTCAACCCTTTTACTAAGCAAAACCAAAAAATGGCAACATAAAATAAAAATTATTTATTCATATAGTACATAATGTACACTTATGATCGACAAAAAAGAAATATATGTATATTAAATGCATCTAACTTTATATTTACTGCCAGTTCTCAAACACGGGCGTAGAACGGAAGAGGAGAACTGGCAATAAAGTAATCTAGTTTTCTACTTATTTATTGTTTATTAAAAATTACGGAACACGTTGTTTTCTACTTTACACAACTTATAATATTTCCTGCATTTCACCAAGACGTTATGTATAGCGAAATTAATAAAAATTACAAATTCCTGCGGCATTCACAGGTATTCTAATAAAGAAAGACTATCGCATACCACGCTTCCGAAATTATAATTGGTTTGTTCCGTTGAATAAATTCCACAAGATTAATTCAATTTAATTAAATTCGAGTTCTTTGTTGTGTTTCTACAATTTCCGTTTGTGCTGTCAAATTCGAATAACAGTTAAAAGATATAACAGAAATACGACCTCCTTCAACTAATCAAATAAGGCAAAGTGGCAGGTAGAAGGAGACCTGGCCGCAGACGCACGTCATGGTTAAAAAATTTGAGTCAATGCTTTGGTCAAAGCACGAAGTCATTGTTCAGAAGCGCGGCAACTTAAATTGAAATAGCCTTATGATCGACAACCTTCGCAAGGAGATGGCACTATAAGAAGAAGAAGTTAAAAGATGCGAAAGTTTTTATGAACACCGATGTAAAGCAATGTATTTTGCAAAAATAAATCAAAGACAATTCTCTTTTACATCTATTTCTTAGGAGGCTTGTCAGGAATAGAACATGTATATCGAGATAAAAATGTTTATAATATTATCCTTTCAAAGATATTTAATTTCATTATATTGTGTGGGTTTCATAAGCTCGGATTACATTCAGTTAATTCTATTTTGAAATTTGTATTTAATCTCAGCTAGGGTTTAGCTGACCGAATAAAAGGTAAATAAATGGTTAAATAATCAAAAATATACAACTTGAATAAAATATACTCAAAAATTCATTTGTTTTGCATTAAGAGCTTTGTTCGCACACATTTTCTGCATTTTGTTGGAATTATTAGTGATCTCTTCAACAATACTCGTTATATTTCAGTAAATTTGTAGTATACCCTAAATTATACATTTTACATTACAATAATCACATTATCATTCGATGGAAAGGTTATAAAATTCCGTTCGGTAGTTATGGACTTGATCACGTTCATTTAGGAATGTTAATTTAATAGAAGAATAAGGCGTACATGTTATTAAAAGGTCGGCCACGCACTTGCAAGCAAACATCAGATGAGACTCTCGGCCGTTTGGCCCTGATGCATGAAAAACACAGGTTCAGCAGGTTTAGCATATAAAGCTCTTGTTGAAAGTATTGGTCGGTGGATTTCTCTACAAAGCTGTTAATAAAATAGATATTGAATGTCCAGCGAGATTAAACACCACTCACTAGTTAGACACTCCACCCAAAAACTGTTTCAAATACTGTAACAGCCATCTGTCGATACAAGCTATCCATGGTAGGACGGATCGGTGTTTATGGATAGACCGTATAAAAATGACAGTTCAACTGTGCAAATATCCTATCTCAAGATTTTAACTGACACCAGTTTTTAAAATAATTGATATTATATATTGATTATTAAATATGAATGTAAAGAGCGAAGAGAATGCATTCTATCCATCGCCAGAAATAGATCGTCTTCATAGGGTTTGGTTATTGGGGTGCAGATAGGAGATCGATCGACGGTCACGGTCTGATCTCAAATTGAAAACAATCTGAGATTGTGGATTAATTATTGTTTGGGCGTAAGTCAACACTGCTTGCTGCAAAATATATTCCTGCGTTTGTATTTGATTTGATGAAGCGATTATGATTCCTCTTGATGTGTCGGCGGAATTTGGGCTAAACTAAAATAACGTGGACGATCAATAAATTGCAGTAAATCTGCTTACCTAATAATAGAGACCCAAATAAACTAAATTAATTTCTTAATAAAAACTGTTCCAAACTGGGAAATATTTCGCGTATATTATCTTTTTAGAAACAAAAATTGCCACTTGAATGCTTTCAGTATTTTGTGTTTCATATCTGTAGTATGTGGTCAGATTTCTTTAATATTTTTGTTTATAAAAAATAGTAGAAATTAATTTGTCTTATAGATTTGGAGTCACCTTAAATTATTTTATTAATACTAAGGCTAAGTCATGATAATCCGTATTAATCCTAAATTACCACTCAATTCCTCGGAATTCCAATAACAGCAATACCGAGCTAAGTGAATTCCAAGGCAATCAAATGTATTGTGAATGTTTGTATACAAGATTAGAGATGACTGTCGCCAAACTAATTTATAGGCGTAAATGTACGTTTGTGACATCGCTAATGTGATAAAAGCGATATAGTCCTAGAAGCGCCTAGATTGCCTCATTTCCTTAGCTAAATTGAATATTTGGATGCCATATGGCTGTTATTGGGTAATTTAAATTTAGAATAGGCCCATAACAATGTCATTAGACATTGGATCGAAGTGTAAAATAAATAATTTAATGATTGTGTTAAAACATATTTTAAAAGAGCGTCATTTAGTTATCGTTGCAATATCAACATTATTCTAAAAAATATTTATTTAATATATATAATTTATTTAATATAAATATGATTTATAATCGTAGATTGATTTTATATAATGAATATTATCATTACGGACATCGTGGAAAAATATAAGTTACTATCGTTCCACAACTGATCGTTTCTTTCGAATGTCCATGTGCGGCGTTATCATTTAACATCCTCCAGATGAGCCTCCCATTACATAAAAAAATCTTAATATTAAAATGATTTAATTCAATTAAGTGATTATGATATAAAATAATAGTGGGTATGAGAACAGCATGCACGAAAACGCCTATTAGGTACTGAAATATTAGCTCCGTGCGTTACTAAGTCCCTAAGAGAAAAGAACCGGCTGTTACGACCACCATAAGAAACTTTTGGATAAGGGATAGGAGGCAGGGTTGTGTGCTTTGGATCTTAGTCACACCCGTGTAAGTATCCCGTATAAATATCAATAATAAAAATGTTTAAATAGCAATTCGTATAAAAAATCCCCGATTTATCATCATCCTTTAGAAAACTTACTTATTTCACGGCTTAAATTAACTTTTAATATATGAGTCTGAGAACATCAAGAAACATTTTAACACACAAAAAGTATGTTTCAACGGTCACAGAGCTTCTATTTGATAAATGAGGTTGTTATGCATTTATGAAATAATTTTCCATTTTAAACAGATTAGTCACTTCCAGCTAATCTATAACCGAAACGCAAAGTGTCTATCGCGTGAGCAGGAACAATTAAATCAACAAATATTTGCATGACGTGTTTTCACAGGCACGTTAAGTGATTATTGAGTTAAGGATTAATTAAGTAAATTAAATAAGATTTATTTTACTTACGGTTCAATTACAATATGTAAATGTTAGCATAAGAGAGTGCGGGTTTTCTAATTTATACTCTACAAATTTTAGGCTAACGATTAGTGTGCTTATGTAAGTCTCTTTGCCAAGATAATTGTTTATACTCGGCTTTACACCAATTAAGTTTTATTTCTAAGGGTTATTCTTCCATTAGTGTAAATAAGAATATGTTTCCTTATTAGATCCAAGACAATCTTTGAACTTAATCATAATTTATTGGATCGATTGGAGAAAGCGACTTTGTTTTATACTATGTAGTGATTGAGCGTTTTAAAATTAGTCCATTGCTTCGTTACTTAAAACAAAGACATAGAAATAAGTCCTGTAACAGTATAACGAGGCACGGATCAGACACATATTTTCATCTGTAAAAAGTAGAAATAATCAGCCAAATACATCGTCGATATTTAATTCTTACGTTTGCTAAATCACATTTTTTCAGCATAATTAATTGGAAACAACCATTAATTGGACCATGCTGAGCACATGACCTCAGCTTAGACTCTTGCAAGACTAACAAACTAGACTAACGTTTCTCTAAATGACATACTCAATTTTATTGTTAAGTGTTAAGCGTCTGTCATACAGTTTTTTTGCATTCGTTCAATTCACCGTGTCATTTAGGATGTGTCGCGTCAGCGCGGCCACTTTGGCCCAGGGCCATGACAAACTTAACTGTGAAAATCGATGAATTTTATTTGACATATTTAAAAAAGAGATTAAGATTTTATAATGAATACGTATTACGTTTTTGTATTGATCTATGCTTTAACCAGAGTAGTAAATACATTTATCTCCATCTATCTCTGTCACCAACGATAGACTTCGAGAATTACTTTATTTTTATTCTGTCAGTGAATATAAAATAACAGATACAAATAACAGAACACGTAAAAAGGTGGTTAAACTTTATAATCGTGATCATTGTTGAATATCTGCTGAGTAATTATTTATTAAGTAACTCCAACATTGATCCAAACATCTTATAGGTTAATGAAAATCCGTTAATCCGTTCGGGATGTGGTGTGGCATTACAGAATCCTAGAGCAACATAAAAGGTTTTGCGTGTAGACGTGATTATAGTTAGGCAACTTCGGTTATTTTGTTATTAAGTAGCGCCCTTTAGGGTTTGCGATCAGTGTCAGATATGTACGATGACTTACGTCGTATCTTTACTTCGTAGTTAGTATCGTTTTTTACGGAACGCCTGTAACGTCTGGTAAGTGACAGGAATCATTGCTTGCTTCCTGTCAAAATTTTGGCCTATCTTTGGCTGTTTGCTATTTATAGTTTGATATTGATATTATATTTTGAAATATAATTTTTTTAAATAAAATTGCCGATCTCATTTCTGTAAAACTATTGAAATGATTTCAGTCCGTAATTAGAAGTAAATAGAACCGAACTACAATAAGCACGTCTAAAAACTAATATTTACGGGGTAGCACTGCCAAGACTAAATTATATAATTAATTTTTAATACCACACCAGGAAATCGAATCACCATCACCATCTTTATAATCCAGTCTTAGGATATAAAAAAAGTCTAAAAATATTTTTAAATGTAAAAAAAAATACAATGGCGTAACAATCTATTAGGTTTCTGTATCTGTTTCTTGATGGCTTTTTTTCTGATAAGGTTATGAGTCTTCCGTGCTTTACACACGCCGTCCACTTTTTGTGACCTAAGACCTGCTGGTTTCCTTACGATGTCCATCACCGTACGCAAGCAGAGGCCACTAAACCAATACTCATCCAAAATAATAATAATAGGGCAGAAAAAAGCGTTATATTCATTATACATTTAAAACTGTTCTTTTATAAACTACGTTCATTATTTTCGTATAGTAACAATAACAAGTCGTATAATGAATATATTAATTATAATAACGTATAAGTGTTTCGCTTTGATATTTTTTATTTATTATCATTGCGTTTAAGTACTTCATATTCCCAGTGGTACAATTAATAATAACCATGTATTATTTATATTGTAGTCGCCGATTCGCTTTACACACCTCGAGGCTGTTTCATCATATTTATTACTTTTAAATTTATGATCCTTTAAACTTTTAAAGCTGTGTTTTTACCAATAACCAAATATTAATAAAATATTTGTTTATATTGAAACTATAAATATAATGTTGTTACACAGTCATACAGACAGAGAAGAATCAGGATGAGTTGTTAAAGGTAACAAATCTAAATTGTAATTATAAAAAAGGATAACATTGTTATGGAATTAACTATTAAGTTTGTTATTGAAGAGCTGGAAAACCTAAAACAGGTATTTTTTACTAAAAAGGGTTCCCAAATCTTACACATCCATTGTAATAACGAATGAACACAATTTATTTTTTTAATTAATAGTTTTAACATAAAGTAGCATATAAAAAGTAATAAAAATTTAATTATTTCAATCCTCTGAAATTTAATTTTACTAATAACGAGTGGTCTAGCGAGTGAGTTACATTATTATTTTTGTAGGATTTGCAACTCAGTATTTATGAATTTATTAAAGTCGAAATATAGATAACGTTTACCTTTATACATTAGAATCAAATTTCATCGCTATGATTTTACTGGCGAGTTGGCTTTAAGGGATTCTACGCACAAGTTACTTGATCTCAATGTGATCGTTAAATTTAATAAAACTTCGAGAAAATTGATAGTAATCTTTTTAAAAATAATTGACACACGTTATTTTGGTATATTTTTAATAGAAACAATTTGTTATTCAATAATGTAACCTCTTTCTAATTACATATGCTTAAAGAGTGTGATACCGTTTTACATTATATAATTTCTAAATGTAGCTATACTTTTTTTATTCGAGGAGACAACTCCATTTGCGCACTTCTTCTATGTTAAAATATCGCCTCACTCTTCAAGCCGAATGGGCCAACTCAAGCACTCCGCAGCCTATCGCGGCTTAGTTATTTCGTCTTCAAATTGCGTTACATAGGTGGTAGGATTTTTTTTTCAAATTGTTAATAGCAGTATCGATGAGTCATAATCTTTTTTTCGAAAAAGGCTCTGATCCATATAAAACAAGATTTAAAAATTGGGTGAAACAGTCGTTCGGGCGTGACGGTCAGTCAGACTCCAAAAACTGACAAAATTGACGGGGTATATTGAAAAATTAAAATGATTTCATAGAATTATTATTTATAATTTCACAGTTAATTTTTGGGACCACCAATGCGGTCCACCCACATGCCTGTAATAAGACGTTTATATTGTAAGGCCTACATTATTAAAATTAAATATTAACGTAAAATTACATAAAGGTTTTACCAATGAAATAGTAGTTTCAACGAAATGTAATTCATTCGGTTAATCATGCTTAATAATATATTACACTTTGACCTACTTACATAACATTAGTTTTGTTCATAATGGAAAACGAAATGCTTTTAAAACAGCGTATTAACGAAATATTGGAATATGTTTTGCCCGTAATTTGTGTGCATAGAGAGTGTATCACTTGTCTCTATTAAATTATATATAAAATTGTTCAATCATTGAAGATGTGCCATACATAATAACATTACTACAAACATTTGTTTGGTGACTCAAGTGTACCAAATAAATAAATAAGCAGTGTTGGCCTAGAGGATTTTTTAAGTGGCGAAAAGCATACGCCCTGCCGCACAAATGCTTTGACCGAAGACTGATGTAGAACTCGCGATCAGTGTATACCAACCCCACGGCGCCACCAACACAGCGCTGGTGTGGCGAGGACTTGGCTCGGCTATTACCGAGCGAGGGTCGTTCTGAAATCGTCCTTGGTATATCCGTTTTAAAAAGGATGTAGACCATCTATCATATTTACCTAACCTACATTACCTAAACAAAAATAATTGTGTAAAAGTGTGATAGTGCAATTACTACTTTGAATAATTTTGGTTCTGTAAATTCGAATCCGCAGAAAACTCATTTTAGAAGACTTCTTACCTCAAAAATGTTCCGTGAGCTCTATTTGAAATATGATGATAATCCCAGCTTTATCCTTTCACCATTTCAGGGTTAAAAAGTATTACATAATAATACAGGGGCGAATTCAAGATATTTGTACATGAACATTGTGATTTGACATGCATTTTGATGTGAATGTATAGAAAATTATTTATTGAACTAATGTAACTCAATTATATAATAATGTAATATATTATTTTTGATAAACGCTTAATGTATCTCGCTCGTATCAAGCAGCCATGTGTGAGACTATTTAATAGTGTAGAGCAGTGATGGGCAAAGTACGGCCCGCGGACAAATTCTGGACGGCGAAAATGTTTAATCCGGCCTGTCAATTGTCATGGACCCCCATCGACATGGATAGATGAAGAACGATGAAGAAACAAAAATGATTAAAACATTTAACACACAATGCATTTATTTTTATAATTCTGGAATTCTCTAGAATTCCTATAACTTTTTGGCCCGCCATTAAAAAAATTTGCCTACCACTGGTCTAGAGAAAATATAATAATAATTAGAGGCCCTTAAATACGGGTTTAGAGCCCCAAATACGCCCACTGAAGTTAAAATGCAAAACCCTTTTCGAGATTATTAAGTCGGATTCTTATGGAGAGAAATATCATGACCAGCCCGATTGTCCCAGGAGTTTAATTTAATTCGCAGATCCATTACTTTTGTGGGATTCGCAAAGTGTTTTGAGGTTGAGATTTTGTATGGAAGTGTTGATAACAGCCCATATATAGTTTAGGATATGAGAAAATTTTGAATTTCGAATTTTCTTGAGAAGCTAAATAAGTGCAAAGTTTTTTCGGCATACAGTTTCTTTTGATGCATGGTTTTTACGTTCATCTTAAATTGTATTCATTATTGAGTATTGCAAAATATCCTTAAACAGTTTCATTGAAAAATAATTATTTATACAACCATGACTGCAGAACGGTAAGACAAGAAGGAAATACAATATTTTCCTTTGTCCTCACTTTTAAAATTATTTATATTTTCAAGCATTATTTCATTTATATAGCTGTTAAATAATTTTTTTTACAACAGTAATATTTTTAATATCAATATTTATTGTTGTATTCCATTAGTTTGTATTATTTACATCTACATCTATTACATCTTGAGTCTCATTATTATTGAAAATGAAAATAAAACTTTAGAGAATTAGCAATGGTCAAATATTATTGACAGAGAGACAGAGGTATTAAACATTTCACTCCAAAAATATAAGATCAATTACAAATAACCAATAAAGAGTAGATACTACTAGAATAACCTAGTAACTTCGTTTTTTGTAGATACAATCTACAAATAACGAAGTGACTAGGGAGATACTAAAGGAATGACAAGGACAATTCACGGAAAAGCCGAAGAACCAGTCAAAGACGACACACACACTGAATTATGACAATAAGCACGACGTAAATATTAAAAACTATTTCAGGATAATTATTTGAAGACATGGACGGCAAAAGTGAAATTAATGACGTCATCCGCTTGATTTCGAGTTAAGGGTCTACTTCTTAAAGATTTTCTACTTGGTTCGACCACTCAAATCATACCAACTAGCGCCTATAACTATACCAATCCAAATTTCTGATAACCAGTTTTGTGACATAGTCGTATACTCAATTCGCGACTTTAATATTTACTTTAATATTGACCGTATTTAAGTTTCAAACGCTTAAAGTGCTAATGAATTAGTTTTAATATTAATAATGACTATGAAATCACTATTGTTACTGTATTGTCACAGTTGTTATATGCTCTGTAACATACTGCGAATGGCAGCTGAAAGTGACATCATTGATGGTATATATTTGATGGTCAATCAAATATATACCATCATAATCTACTACTACTACCAAATCATAATCTATTTGATGGTCAATAGAATCAAATAGTTGTTAATTTGCAGATATATTAATATTGACAAATCGAATAATTGATAAGCTTTAAACTGAATAGACTTTTAGTTAATTTATAATCTCTGAGATAAATGACAATGGCAGCTGACATTACTGCCATTGCACTGACATACATATTACTTTTTTTTAAATGTAAGCTATTTTAGCCTCTACGCAATATCGCCTAATAGTAATAAATAAAAATCGTGCTTTATCTTTGTCCCCTAAAATTGTACAAATACCATCATGATTAGTGATGTATCGTTGTTTGTATTGCTGATAATTTAGGCAAACATTTAGATTTTATTAATGTGTTCTAGTTATTTAGGTTTGGATATTAGTGATTACGATACGTTTAGTAATAAAATGTACAGATTTATATGTTAGTGGCTTCGTCACCATGAACACTAAGATCTATTTGAAAAAGGGAAAATATTTTATTTTTTTACAGATATATATATATTAATGAATTGTGCTTACCAGTTTGAGAAATATAAATTTAAACAGCAATAATAAAATGTCCTATCTACGCTAAAATTCAGTCCTCCGATACAAAAAAACATCATAGTTATATGAAAATGTATGTAATGTTATCAAATCTTATTAGTTGCTGAGAAACTGCTTCGGAAGTCATTTTTGGGATAGGATAGACATATTTTTGCATATTTAATTTAATTAATATGCAAAAAGATATTACTTTTCTTTTGATTATATTTCAAACGTTTTTATAATTTTATTTTAAAAAACCAGTTCGTTTGTCGTATAAATTCGTTTATCAACATATAAAAGATGTTACTTTGATGAAATTAATGTTGTACTTAATATTCAGGGCGACCGATGAGAATTAATTTACTTTGCGTACTCTGCTACTTCTTATAATATAACGAAATTACCATTATGAATACAAAACGAGATGATTAATTATTTTTAAACAATGAGAATCAATGTATATTCAGTTAAGAGGAATTTTATTTTTAACGCAATAAAAATGTTTTCAAGATACTTTTAACATATAGAATTACGCAAATAGTCAATAAATTTATAAGAAAAAACTACTTATTAATCAAATGGTATGTTAAGTAATAATTTATTTAGACGCCCCCTGCACCCACTTAATAATATTCATTGATTTCTAAAATATTTATATTCTACTCAAATATCCAAATTTCCATGATGTATCCTTTGTCTACACTTAATAAATTAGTTCATGAAACGAACCCAGCAAACTCCCGTCGTATCACCTGAATTTTAAATGGATTTATAAAACATTAATTCTACCTTCAAAACCTTTTCAGGATAATCGTATCTTGATGCAAATGATCCTTTATAATGTATGTTTAATATTTAAAGCGGTTCCGTGGTTTGCTTGCGTGAATAGAAACGTATTCCTTAGAAAATTCATGCAATTGTGAAGGTAGACCAGCAACGCACTTCACCTATTTGCGATCCAGGTTTACTGGTTTGTCGGAAATTGAATCCAGGATATCCAAGCAATCAGGAAATTCAGTTTCAGTAGTGTTCGTTTCTATCATGTGCTTGCCAACCACATCACCCTTGACTTATATGATCGAGTATTTTGATTAATAAAAATGATAATAATAATAATATTTATTTATTTATATTGATTAAAGGACCTATAGAAGCGGTGACGATATTACGACGAAACTATCGGGCCAAAAGTGGCCTGTTGGAGATACCTATGTACAACACTTATTTTAATGTCGAATTTTCATTTATTTAAAACCTGTATATATTGCTGGAAAATAATAAGGAATTGCATGTCTGCAATGCATTCTGTTATGTAGGGACCAACTAAATTGTTTTTAAATAAATATTTTTATGCTTCATCGGCGATAAAATGTATAACAATTGATGCGCTTTGTATGATGCTGACTCTGTCAATAGATAAAGTTGGCATCCCTGCGAGAATATAGCAATAATATATTACAAATTTATTCTTTATGGGGCCACCTTGAAACCAGGTGGGTCGTTTGTTTAATATAAAGTTTATCAAATGATGAAATCAACGTTTATCTTTGATGAATTAGTGTTAATTTATTATAATTATTGTCTATTAAATAGTGGGAATGGTTTAAGATTAGAATCTTGAATTTCTGCCACATTCCAAAAAAATGTTTTATTAATGTTTGAATATGTAGAAAATGGTTTGTGAATGTCCAATTGAAATGTCTATTTAGAAAAGCCTGCATGGATTTACAGAATCATTTGACAGCTATAACTAGTAGTTTTGGATTTACTTTTGAATTCAAATGTGAATTTTGGCATAGGGTACTTTGGGAATGCGAAAACTAATTCTTGGCACATACCATGTAACTCCCCTCCCCCCATACATACACAGCCTGTTGGGCTAAACTAACAAAACTCTTCGTCAACAAACGTCTTCAGCTGCTTCCAATCCGACTACCTGAGCACCTCTAATGTCTTTGGATTATCATATGTGTGAACATATGATAATCCAAAGACATTAGAGGTGAAAGACATTATTTTTCTATCTTACGGCTATACTACCGCGAGATTAAGTTTATGTATTAAAAATAAGGTTAAAAATATTTCATTTCTAGACCAATTTAATGTTTTATCAATATATAGGGATTGTTATATAACAAGACAGTGACTGTACAACGAACGATAGTTGATATCGTATTCACACATTCTCCATGTATGCCCACATTTTGAGACGAAATATGTTCTAGGATACGGTTTTAGCAATTGGTTGGCGTAGCTATTAAATAAATAATAATATCTTATTACTAATAAAACTTAATATCTAGTTAAACCAATTGTGAGCCAGTAGGGCAGCATAGCATTGCCAATTGAAATTCCGGACGCGATTGAATCACTTTAATTTTCAAGTAATTTCATTATTTCGCCTTTGTCACAAGGCCACGCTCCGACTCGAAATACCTTTTTTGCTAAATTAATTTTCATAAATCTCTATTTAAATGTTTCTGCTCGATTTGAGGACGGAAATGTATTATGACAGGCAGCAGGGAGCAGTCTTCCTACGTTTCTTTATATTTCTAATAAATTTTGGTACTTCTCTATTCTTTTCATAACAAAATAAATACAGTTATATGAATTTGGATAATGGATATCCACTTATTTTTATTGCTTTTTAATTAGTTTCCCTAGTCTGGATTTCTACAATCTCAGCCTATAGCTGTTGATAGGTTAAGTGAAAAATGAAATGTGAGATGACCGTATGTAAAGAGTAAAAGATACTATTGATTTTAACTTAGCGATAAATATATAACTACCCCAGAGGCACATAAGAGTCCTTTAGAAATATCGTCTAGACTTCTACGTACATGTACAAGTTAACAAGCCTAAAATAAAATGTAATGTTAAAAGAGAAGTGGTTTAAAGTGGTTTAACTACGACAAAAATTTCAAAAATAATTATAATAAATTATTTAAAATTAATAGGAAAATGATTAAATTGGTCTTTTACTTAATATTTTTGTTCAGCATTATATAATTCTAGTGTTATCTATCTAATTTTGTGTTTTGGTAACTATTTATGCAGAAGTTACCCTCAGTAGGTACATATTTCCATACTAAGATTCCTTGAAAGAAATCGCTTATTAGCGATAAGGTAACAAAATGTAAATAAATTAATAAATGTTGTATAACATCAAATTAATAAAATAGGGTCAAGCAAAGTGCATATTAAGTATAAGGGAAATAATTTATTATACACAGTTGAGAAGGGACAACATTCAAAGGAATACTCTACAATTAAGATTTACTTTCAAAACCATACGTAAAGTGTAGATCGTGTCGTAATAACCAAATGCATTATTAAACATTATGTTAAACATAAAATGTCGATTTTAAATCTGTATTATGTTGTGGTCAGCAAAATGCTGGATATAATTATTATCTTTCATTATTAACGAAACGTGTAATCCACATCATTTATTGAATATATTTTTGCGATTGGTTTATTAACAATATAATGAAGCGTGTACTATAAAGTTTGTGAAACTAACCTATCACATACATATACTATTGCTGCTACACAATTTTAGTTCTGGGGATCAAATTGCTGCATCTGCTCAAGTGGGTGATCAAAATTCTGTGCCTGACGCCGTCGACTTTTTGTGTCTGGAAGACGGTTTCCTCACGATGTTTTTCTTTACTGTACGAGTGTGCTTGTGCACACAAACAGAAAGTCCATTAATGACAGCCGGGATCGAACCTAGGACCCTAGGGATGAGAGTCGCTGAAGCCACTAGACCAGCACTGCTCATTACTTGACTCATGAATATACCAAAATACGTCTTTATTATTAGTAAAAGTTTAGCTCCTAAACAGTTGTCAAATTAGAACATGACAACACTAGAAAGTCAATCAAATGTCAAAATAAATATAGACATATTTGACAGTCAGACAGAATTAGAAAATAGACTTTTGCGATAATAACGAATATACAGATAAACTGATTGTCAAAATGTATACAATTGAATTGTATTACAGTAAAAAAAATAGTTTTTCCATCATCATAATTAGGAGTACAATAGGGTATACAATTCGGCACAAAGCCTCCGCTGAACAATCACTTAATACATTACTCGAGCAAGTACCGTCCAATTTCGTACGAACTGTAAAAACGTGTTATTTCGTCGTGTTATTAGAGTTCCTTCGATCTATTTTTTCAAATACTATTCCTAACTTATTTTTTTATATTTCGTACACGTTTTTATTCGAGTCAGATACATTAAGTTCAGAATATATCTTATTTAAAATATTTATGAATTACAATAATATAAAGATGTATCATCATTAACTTGCTGAACATTTAACAATAAAAATTACTTAACTTTATTGTTAAATTAAAAAAAATCTAGAAATAAAAGTCGTAATTACCCTACGTATATTATGTATTAATAATTGCTGTTTTTATAGAAATATGTATAAGTATAAATCACACCATTGTATTCGTTACATTTTATATGTCATACCAATTAGAAATGCTGTGCTTGACTCTTAGGTAAATACTCAAAAAGTTAAGCTGAAATAAACCTTTTTTACCAACTAACAATAATGAAACTATAATTTTTACAACAATCTTTCAACTTACCGTAAAAATATTTATTATGCTCTTAATGAGGTTTAAGATTTGAACTTTTTAATTAGCTTTACTTTTAATTTTGCGTTTTATTTTTACAGCTTTTCCAAGCTGGTACGAAGACTATGTTCTAATATAATGTAGGTGTGTAGAATTTATAATGTCATATTTTCTTGTATTTTAAGCAGACATTGTTGTACTTGAAAACTAATAAACTACTTGTCCATTTGTAAAGGCTTTACGTATGCATTTAATTTGCAATCACAATCCTTCAGATGAGATTAGATGTTTTTAGGATTTGACGTTTTCAAAATATTTTAAAATAAAATAATATAAAATATTAATACCTAATAAATACACATAAAACTTCAATATGTTTCGATTGGAGTTCGAGTTTCAATAGAATTGCGATTTCTTTGGTGTTTTATTGTTAGTGTTTTAGTAGGTTAACGAGTGCCTTAATTTCTGAGATCCCATTAATTTTAAACAAATTCTTTACTTTAATATTCCGTCTTATAGTATATGGATATATAGTTAGAAATCCTGAAGACCAAAAAATTGTGATTTACTGTTAATCACCAATTTGCATATTTAAACATTACTGCCCAAAGGATGTTTTTCTGATATGGTTATTTGAAATTGCTACTTTTCGAATGTTTTCTACCTGAATCTCTCACGGAACCCCCATGTATAGTAGACTCGTACTTATCCATGTTTTGTTCTTGTTTATTTCAGTAACAGCTCCCGCCTCTAATTGGAACGCCGCTTCAGAATTGTTTAAAATTATTCGCACAGTACAGAATGATATCCAATTTAAAATGTGGTTTAAATAATCCTTTATTTCTCCTTTTTACTGAGACGGAAATTAAGAATACAATCTTGCTTTTCTTAATTTGAAATTGCCATTAATAGAACTTATTCGAATTTAAATTAGCAAAAAAAAAAGAAAGCAATCTCGACCTTTCATGGCGTGGATAAGACACCGTGTTTGTTACCATGGTTACCAGTGGTTGTCACGACAACACCATTTTAGGAAGAAATCTATATTATATGTCCTCATTCGTTCACATTTTCATAAATATTTTATTATCAACGCTTAAGGACAACTGCCGGAGTAGAATTGTGAAAAAATTGATTATGCCAAAAGTTATTCTGGTATTGTATAGGAAAAACACTGGTTAGGCGATCAAGCTTTATAAATTTTTTACCAAAAACGTCAAAGAACCTACTAAAGTTTTTAAAAATAGACTTAATATTCTACTTTTGTACAAAAAATATTATTCTATATTAAGATTATTTGCGTGAATCAAATTATATTAATTTAATAATTAATGAAATCTAGTATTAAAATAAAATAAGAATTGACTCTGATGATATGATTGATAGAACAGTACAAATAAAAATGTAACTATTATGTAAAATTTTACCTTTTTATTATATAAGACAAAATTGCACGCCGATTTGTAATACAAGTTTAATATGGATTGTATGTATTTTAACACAATATTAGTCAACATTTCATAAGCCCGTTTCCATCGCCAAAGACGACATGAATTTGTTTGTTGTTTGTTACTTTAATACACAGAGATTTTTTACTATTTGTTAAAACAAATATCACAAATGTGTTTTATTATACATTAATTATATTATTGTACAAGTCTACAACAAGGGTTACACAAAGCAATAGAATTTCATTTCTTAGTAAAAAACGTTAACTTCCTACCTACTTCTTTGCTTCTTCACAATATTGCATTTTACAAATTATCATCCTGCTGGTATTGACCATCTTCTTGAGAGGCTGGTGCCTATAATAAATAGAAGTGTAACAATCAAAAATAAAAAAAATAATAAATAAACGAAACTAAAGCAAGAGTGGTTGTGGATGTGCAGAAATGTGTGAGGGAGTGTGAAAGAGTTTAATTTAAAGTCAATGTTACTAACTGTACTATAATTTCGTCAAACAATATCAAAAAAGTCATTAAAATTTAATAGTTGAACTTCAAACCTACCGAATGAATGAACCGCGAAGTTTAACTCCTAATTAACTATAAATAGTGTTTAACGATGTCGTAAAAATGTAATGATGGTCGTAAACTTTACTACTGTTAGTTGACTTGTTGGCGCTACTGCATGAATTTAGGACAGCTGCTTAAATTTTTACTCCAGAGTGTGAAGATCCTAAATTGGTTATAATGATGTTACTCAAACGGTTTTATCGTCACAGATTTTGAAGCGACATCTACATTCTGCTTTAGAAATCAATACGATGATGTCTCATATTTAATCTCGCTACATTTTATCATACTATATGCTTAGATTGGCTAGTCAGCTATAATATTATACAGATATAGTAATAGGGACTACTCTTGTTGAAGCATGTACTTTTCATAAAAAGAAACCCTAATAGGAGATCTGAAATATAACATAGAATAAATTATGTACATCTTTGTTAGTAAGTAGTATTGTCTAGTTTGTAGTAGTTTAGTAGGCTGTGGTTACGTCCATGGCACCAAAAGATTATTCGTTCTATGTGCCTATTTTTGACTTGCTCTTTCGTTAAAAAAAGCAAAATCGCGAGGTCGTCAATTCTTAAAATGTCAATCGGCATATCAATGGAAACCGTCATACAAAGAAAATTGGTTATTTGTCTACAAAAACTAAAGAAATATTTAATGAAAGGTATATCCTTCCGTAAAGTATATAATTATTAAATTTATTGTTCTTAAGACTTAAAACTATTGTTGTAGGTAATGCATTCGAAATGTCGCTAAAACTACAGCAATTAAAATCCAATAAAACTTTTCATTTCAATAATGTAATAATTCCAGTAATACTTTCAAAAATAAACTTTGTTCTCTCCGTTTAAAGGTTTAATTTCAAAGTTCCCTGGCTGAAGTCTAGCCGATTAATAATGGCGGCTTTTGAAGAAGTTGAACTAAAACTTTAATAATAGACCACTGAAACTAAAGACTAATACGAAAGTTTAAAATTAATGCCCATAGTGCCTCTATTGTTTTGACAAAATTTTATATAACAAATTTATATCCAATTTATAGAATTTATGTTATTGTAAGTGATGGCGTTATGGTTGCAGTTTACCTACTCTAATTTCCCAGAAAACCATCTTGGCTATTATATAATTCTCGATTCTGTTTAGTGTACATAATTAAAATCCAATGATAAAAAGGATATTAATCTCATTTATTTTTATTTATTTATTTATTTATTTACACTTCGTTGCTAAAGAAATACAAACAACACAATATATATAAATTACAAGGGATGCAACGGGTGGCCTTATCGCTAACAAGCGATCTCTTCCAGGCAACCCTAGTAAGAAAAGAAATAAATAAAAAATGATGGGTGCAAGAAGTGCAGAAGTGATATAAAAAACAAAATAAATTTATATTAATATAAAGAACCTTAATCTATTAGAAACTATATATATTATAAAAAAAATAAAAAACTTAAAATAAAAATAAAATTTTTATTTTAATTTTTGTACGATATCCTTTATGGTATTGTCTTTTTTGTTCATTTTCAGCTTCCGTTCAGAAATTTAGTAACGTATCGTACAAATAAAGTAAAATGTACCCTTAAAGTGGAATTTAATAATCAAAAATCGTAAAAATGAAAAATAGGTCGTTTCAAACAGCGGAAGCACCTCGATGGCTCAGTAAATACAGCGTGCTACCAATATCCGGTATGGCACGGGATCCAAATTCACGATTTGAGCTGGGATTTTGCCGAATTTTATCTCGAGATTTTAGGAAAGAACAATTGTACATATGCCTTTTACTGCCAGTGCCAAATATATGAAATTCAAAACCTACATCTATACTGAATGTCTAATAAACTCAATAATTACTCCTTCAGTTATATTAAGGGAGAGACAATTGAAAGTTTCCAGACCTATTTTATTATTTGATTTTGCAGTAGACAATTTATGACTATTTTCTATTGCAGGTATAAGGTTCGTCCTACAACGCAAGACCAGGTATGTGAAATATATTTTAATACGGTTCCTGGGTTAATCGTCATAAGGATTAACTTTATGACAATTAAAAATATTTATATATATTTTGTA
This sequence comes from Pieris rapae, assembly GCF_905147795.1. NCBI lineage: Eukaryota > Metazoa > Arthropoda > Insecta > Lepidoptera > Pieridae > Pieris > Pieris rapae. The sequence goes on along the minus strand of NC_059515.1, from coordinate 4,244,317 downwards.
ACTCTTAACATACTTCTAATTGTTTTCAGTGATTTGCATTTATTTTATGTTTTAAATGAGCAGTGTTGGCCTAGTAGCTTCAGCGTGCAACTCTCATATCTGAGGTCGTAGGTTTGGTCCCCGGCTGTGAACCAATTGAGTTTCTTTCTATGTGCGTATTTAACATTAGCTCGAACGGTGAAGGAAAACATCGTGAGGAAACCGACATGTATTAGACCCAAAAAGTCGACGACGTGTGTCAGGCCCTGGAGGCTGATCACCTACTTGCTTATTAGATTTAAAAATGATCATGAAACAGATTCAGAAATCTGAGGCCAAGACCTAAAGAGTTTGTAGCGTTTTTTTATTTTTTTTTTATGTTTTAAAACAAACATAACCTGAATAAGACTGTAGAGCTAGAATTGTAATTAAATGCTTCTCCATAGTACTTTTTGTCAAGTAATACGAAAAGAAAATACAATCTTATATCTTACTTTGCCGCTGAGAATTAAACAACGAATGCCGCTTCATGAAGCACCGAGTTAATTTTTTATGGAAAAACTTTATTTAAAAATAAACAATCTCATCAAGTTATTTTAAAAGAAAATTGTATGCTTCTAACTGCTGGAATCGCTGTAATTAATGTTGCTAGGGATTCATATCGTTTTCCTTGAATTAAAAATACCGCGTACAGAGGTACCTAACTCGGTATTTTTTCGCGGTAGAAGCTTTTTATTTTTCATTTATTGAAAAATTGTCCTTTAAAATGAGGTAGGTCTGAAACATAGTTGGAATTTAGGAATATCCATTTTAAATATGTTTATGAATTAAACATTTGATTTCTTAAACTAAGCATTTTTTTAATTACACCTGAATAAGTATCTAAAGGAACCTATTGTGAATACTTGTATCGCATCACCGTGACGCGTATTTCTCTATAATCAACGGAAAGTGAATTTTAATATTTACTTCAGCAAAATCGCTGAGAAATTCACTCTTTCATGGTGACTAGCTTGTACTCGAACTCAGGCGTCAGATAAAAATCTGACGCCTGAGTTCGAGCGATTTTCACTAACGAGTTAAAGTATAATATTCCTGGTCAACAGTAGGCAAATTTAAATCACTAATAAAAATAATGTGCTAATTAAATCATAATAAGTCATACTGGGCATCTGTTTTACTGATTAGTGAGTTATTTTTTAAACGAGCATGTAGTTTTTTGTTCTATACATGTTTTCATCTGTGATCAGTTTAGTTCAAAATATAAAAACGCAAAGCAATAACTAAAACTATAGTTATTAATGTAAGTTGAAAAAAAATATGTTATACATTTAAATCCTAGCGTTAATCAAGACAATCGTTTTCTTTTAAAGAAAAACACTTTTTTAACGGATTGAAGTTATGTATTATTGTAAATTTAAAATTTAAAATTATGTTTAAATAATTATAAGCTTACAATAATACATACTCGTAACTTAATAAATCGTTTTCTTAATAAAGCTTTGCATTCGAACAGTTTTACATGTATCATAGAGCTTTCTGATTACCGCTTTATGTAGTGACATACAACAGCACGCACTTAAGTAAACAAGCGGTCGATTAGAGTACAATTTGGGGTAAAAACCTCAAAGGGACCCAACAAATGATAGCAAAGTATTATATAATGGACTTCGTATGTTCATGTAATTATATTAATTGTATGCTCCCAATGGTACTTTATTGGTATGGTAAAGGATACATTTACTTGATGAGCCTTCAAAATTTGTATTGTTCGTAAGTAATGTTTATGGAATAAAGAACACTTGAACTCCTAATTCAGTTGGATATTTCAGAAGTATATGAAGTAATACTGCCAAATCAAGTTTAAATCCTTTGTTAATCATTTACATCCTTTTTAATTTATTTGGCCTTAAAAGAAATCTAGTTACACTAATATCTAGTTTTCGATAGATAGATAGTAGTTATGTGTTAGTAAATATTTTTAAAAATTAGTTAATATAAGGAACTCTCTCCAGTACAGGACTCCTCAAAGGCCTGCCATCTCTCTCTAGCCCGAGCTAATTGCATCCATTGAGGACCCGCGATGTTTTTGATGTCATCATCCCATCGAACGTGAGGAAAAGAATCAAAACGACTTTACTAAATTTATCTCCTATAAGACTTATAAAAAGTTTATTACCTATAAAGACAAGCCTGTGAACATTTTAAAATTTAGACTCTCGACGAAAAAGATACAATTAATTGCTACTATACATATCATCTCAAATAAAACTAATTACTACCCAATTTTTGAACAATTACCCTTCCTGCCTAACAGACTCGTAATCGTGTTTTGTTTCATGTTTCTCATATGAACAGTACATAGGCAAAAACTCAGTTTTGTATTGAGCAGCCCGGACAGACAATAGCTCATACAATGGTGGCCTCGACTTGTTAAAGCTATCGCGGAGTATTTTTAAAAGGAGTATAGTAAGAATATCCATAGCGCAAAAGCGCCTTTATCATGAGCATACTTCAAGTACTTAGGTACCTTCACTTTTACACCATCACATAACATACCCAAATTTATAGATAATTTAGTTAAATGTATAAAATAATTTTAATTGTTTGTTCCCTTTTGTAAAATGTTGTTTGATGACTGTATTTTTACTGTCATTACATATAATTTTTGTTAGCTGTAGCATTACAAAATTACACGATAGTTGATATTAATAAAGTCAAGTCAAAAACTGTGTGACTTTTCTCACATGTTCTTAACTAAAACCCCGAAGAAAAGTTTATTTTTTTTTGTCATGAGGCTATGTTTATTTGGTTAATATTGAGTTAATTAAAACCTTTTATAGATTTTTAACATAATAAAAGTCTAATCTAAATTCTATTATCGTTGTTAAAGAAATTATAACCATAACATGTGATTATAAAGTTAAACTTACGGTATTAATTTAACAAGAATTAAATTGCTATTCCAATTCAAGTTCTATAAAACACAATTTTATGAGAATGAATGCAAACAGTGTGACAGTTATTAAGTTCATAATAATCAAAATTATTTTATTAACACTTGAACGACGTAACTAATGAAATTTTATGCATATTATTTTAATTGAAATTGTGAAGTAATATTAAATAAATTTTGGGAAGGTTTTTTAGAAAAAAAATATATATTTAAAGGCTCCAACGACATGAATTTCGAATAGTATTAATATAAACGATATTTACTAATTTTACACTCAACGAGCGCCTAACGTCTAAATTGTATCGGTTCGAAAATGTCCGGAATGGCAGTGTAGTTCGAGAAAGTGTTGGTGTGCGGTTTAAATACCTTAAAAGCGCTCTGTCATGGAATGCCAAACGTCACCTTCATTCTTTTTTTTTAATAATTTGTGCCAACTAGGCACAAGGTACTTCGCCAGTGTCGTGTAGATGGAAAAGGCACGCACCTTCATTCTATTACTTAGACAATTCGATTGGACGTATTGCGTGTGTTTTGGACGACATTATTGTGACATGATCGTTATACGGTTGTACTACTTTTAAATTAAATATCTTTGAGCTACAGTTTATCCTAAACGGTGGAATGATTTTTAGTTCGTTTTCTTTTTAAATCTTTTTTTGTTATTTACTTAGATGTTTCGGGTGAGATATGAGAATAACAAAACTAAAAAATCTTTTGTTATAATTTCAAAGAAGAATAAATATTTTATGAGTAGGTTGAGTAAATGTTTTATGTATGGAGACTGATGCTACCCTTAATACAATTTGCGAACTTTGTGATCACGCTAAAAAGAGCGTTGTTTTTCTTAGATTTTTTAGTTATGTGGCTTAGATACACAACATAACCTTGTAATACCAAATATGAATTGTTAAAGTATTATATCTTACCAGTATTGATCATAATTTCGCCTACAACTTTGATAATCATCTAAGGTATCAGTTATACGCAAATTATATTTGACATTATAGTATTGTGTTTTATTAACATAACTGTTACATCACGCAAGCTTCAATCCGTTGAAAAAGTGTTTTCTTTATTTGATATTATTCTTATATAAAGTCTGGAGCCATGACGATTGGATTACTGAATCGAAGGTTAAACAAAAAGGAACGTCCTCTAGTATATATTTTCTTTGCCTCCTGCAAACATAGAATTCGTAGCAGAGTCACAAAGACAAAATTCTAACTTTTATGAATAAGACCGTACTCACAAATTGTTTATTAAAGCTGTATATATACATATATATTAACAAAAACTAAATTGTGACAATAAATTAAAATCTCATGTCATGAAAGCGTGACCATTTCAAGGCCCCACGGACAAAGAGGTATAATTAGTTTTATCTTTTTTACCTTCATAAACACATTTCAAAGTCAAAACAGCAAACAGTGCAACAAAGTTTGTGACCCCACTACATTTAACTTTAGGGTTGAGGCCACTTCAGCTAATTGGACTAGAAGTTGACCTTGGCATGTTAACGAGTTAAGTGGACAACTCACATGTTAACCTAACCATTTATAGTTTCTGAAATATTTTTTACAGAGATTTTCTGTCATTAATAGCTATACCTATATTTAGCAGAAATTTGTAATAATAAAAGATCTTTAGTTTTTTGTCTCGGAATTTACTACATTACAAGTCTACGAAAGGGGGTGATGAAGTTTCACAATTATGTATAATTATTGCGTTATTGACAATATCTCTATATTTGATATTAAACGTTTCAGATCGTTCCTTGATCTATGTTCGTGAAACATTTCTAAAAGTTTAAAACATATTAAGAAATCAAAATACATTTTATTTACTACTTAAATGTACTATTTTACTACTTCATTGCTCGAAGGGTCTGTTATGTAATTTTTTTTTAAATAGTTATTTATTAGATTTTGCTGTCAAGAATAAACTTAAGGACTTCTCAGTTTCTTACTCGTGTTCCTATTAAACCTTTGCCGTTTCACAGAACGCGTTCTAACACGCTGCTTTTCCTGGGATGTTAAGTTAGCTAATAAATTTTCCACTGAAATTGAGCCCAATACTTTACTAATAGTTTCGCGGGGCTATTTTTTATAACTTTGCAATAACTTATACTTTATCTCAGCTTTTAGATCAAATATTTATAATTCCTAAGAAGTCTGTTAGTTAACAATAGATATTAAGTATAAATATATTATACGCTTTTTCCTCGAAGGATCCTAAGTCGAATTGATACGATAATTTGATGTTCTGCCGCCCGAAGATGAAACTTTACCTAATATTAACTATAAAGAATAATAAACGATTATGATTCATATAATGATAAGCCCAATACTATACTTATTACACATAATAGGATATGATATGATTAGATATTTTCAAGTATTCGTTACAGATTTAATAAACCTCCTTCACAGGTATAAGGCCTTAACTTTTAACTTGATAAACCATCAGAACACTGCAGATTAAAATCTTTCTGATACAATCAAACGGAAAAACGCTCATTAGTCCAGTTTCTTACAAGGAAAATTCAATATATGAAAAAATAGAAATCATTATTGTTTGTAGAAGCATATACCGATCAATTAATTTAGGCGTATATACAAAGTGTACCGTGTCCATGTTTTCTTTAAATACTTAAATATAATTTAATAAATGCCTTCTAATTCTAAATGAAACTAAGGCATTCATACAAGAATACTAAGAACTCAATTATTTGTAGAAACTGTCACTTTTATTCTCAACTTGTTCTTAATTCAAAATACTCAATAGATGTTTGAGCTCTTCTCATTATAAATAAGGCTAGATTTAAGTACATTGAATTTCTTCTTTTATGAAATAAATCAGAATACAGACGAAGTCACGAGTGCATTATTTGTACGCTATTATAAAAAGCTTCCAATTTATAAAGAATCTTCGGTTTATAGTATAATGATCACTTAGTGGTTAAAGCAAACAATACTTGACCTATTTCACATCATCTCAGATCCTATTACTGGCGTCTTATTGGAAAAGTTTTCGCAATAAATTCAGATTTTCCGTCATGTCACAGTTTTTGGTTTGTAAGTGGGGTTTTATGTTATAATTTATGGATCGGTTAAATGTTTACTCCTTAGTTAAGAAACCTTTTTTCATATATTTTTTAATACTACAAAACTAAGTGAAATGGAAAACCAAATTCATTCGTTACATGCGATAATAACTTGTTATATGATTACATTTTCCCAATTATTTTCAGTTATACTGATTTCCAAATATAAATAAATACAGTTTACAGTATTAAAAAGTAACAACAATATTTATTTTAAATTTATAAAGATGTGTTTTATACAGATTTATTTTTAGTAGTTTTTTAAATAAATGATTATTTTAAATTACAGTTTATAATTTATTGATTTTGAGTCAAAATAATCAGTTGCATAAATATAAAACTTTAAACAAAACTGACAAAATAAATGCAGAAGTCGATGAACACTAATATCGATGAAACTATGTAACGCCATTACTTCTATAAAACAAAGATGTCATCAAAATTCATCCATCAATGTTCTAGGCCGTCCAACAAAATTCTATCACATCCAACTATCAATTTATCTACAAGCTTTTTCTATCACTATCAAACACGTATCAACCCTTATAAAATAAAGAATCGATCCAACTCCAAATAGTCTTAAGTCATACGCACCGCAATCAATTGTATACCTTCCCCTCTTCGCTTAAGAGACAAAGTTACTTGGTCAATAACAGGTTAAGATAGAAACTTATTAAGAAAATTAAGGATATCTTAAGTGCCTTCTGAAAGGTACGCTCGCCTATTGATTTTCACTTCTCTCAATTTTATTGCATGCCTACGTTTTTCAGCTGAAGCATCGCTAAGCATCACTTAGGAGGCTTAGAGAGAATATACTGATTATTTCACGGTTACTCGACTTTGTAACTTATAACCTTTAAAATAAGACTCCTTTTGCATTTCAATTAGCCTGATAAATAAACGTATTGTTAAAACGGGACGTGATTTTGTTGAGATAGAGTAAGAAGGTTTTTAAACACAATGAGAAAATGCACGGAAAATGCTTGCATTGAGGTTATAGAGTGGACAAATTATGTCAAGTACGTGCCTGTTTATATGAAATATTAAATGAAAGAGTCCTGAATAAATCATGAATTCTCTTTGATTTAAGAAATCTTACATTTAAGATGGAGGACACGGCAAGGTATTGCAATCTTTATTTCTATATTTACTTTACTTACACAAATTCTTAAAATACTAGCTGCGCGCTTCCTAGTCTTCTGGCAGTACGAGTGTCCATGGGCGACGGTATTTTTTTTTCGTTGGGAAATGCGTTACGCATACCCTCCCGCAGCACGGTTGCCTGTGAAGGGTTATGTGGGACTCGCCCCTGTGCATACCCACTAAAACATGTAATTTGTTAAGAAAACTGAATAACGCACATCAGACCAATGTTTTTGCGCAATCGGCTGAAAATAGTATATTTGAACGAAAATAGAAATCATTGATTCGCCGTCATAACAAACTGTAATCTCAATTCACAATACATTTGCGAAGTTTACTCTTTTGACTTCGGCTTATTTTTTCAATTCTTTTTCTTATTTTCTCTTTATTTCTTAGACATTTGTTGATCTCTTGTTTTTACAGTAATACAAATTTTCTGTTTGGATTATGATCAAGCTTCGTAGCAGCTTTTCGGAGCTGAGCTTGCCTGCTGAGCCTATCGGAATGGTGTGGTATACTTTCAGGTTTGGGTGACATAGACCATAGGGTTGATTGCCTAAACGAGCCTCGAAGGGGTTCTTATGAGTTAGCAGACGGTTTTGTGCAGCCCAAAATGTTATTGAAATGGAACATCCATGCCGCAAGGATTCTTATAGCGCCCTTTACAAGGCTGTTTTATATTATTTTTAATATATGTAATATATAATAGCAATGGCAGGTGAAAAAATTATATATGTATAGCCTTTGTTTGGACATATTTTTCTTTCAATGAAAGTTATCGGTAGTGTCACATTATATTATATTTTCTGATATTTCTTAAATAACAGATGCCAGTTATTTAACAAAAAATAATTGAACCACCTGGAAGATAATTCGAAGGTCGCAGGTTAACCGGTAGAATTAATTTAAATTTTATTATTATTAATTTGCATTATAAAGCACTAATTTTGAACAGCCGCTACGAAAACGGTGTCGAATGTGTTGAAAGTATTTCGGAGCGATTTAGTTTTATAATTGATCAATGTTGGCCTAGTGGCTTTAGCGTACGACTCACATACCTGAGGTCGTAGGTTCGATCCCCGGCTGTGCACAAATGGAATTTCTTTCTATGTGCGCATGAGCCAAAAAGTCGACGACGTGTGTCTGACTCTGGAGGCTGATCTACTTGCCTATTAGATTTAAAAATGATCATGAAACAGATTCAGAAATCTGAGGCCGAGACCTAAAAGAGGTTGTTGCGCCACAGATTTATTAGTTTTATAATTGGGACTGGATTTCAATAAAAAAAGTTTGTTTTGAAAGACCATCAGATAATTTAAAGTTGGTAATTGCCGTTAAATAATTATTTCCCTTTTAATTTAAGCAGTTTTTTCCATTTTATTTACATTATGAATACATCCAATATAAAACAAATTAATAGTTTACTTAAAACAACATAATAGAACGGATTTTACATTTTGAAGTTAGATGACAATTCTTAGAAACAAATATTACAAAGTTTCATATTTCGTACCTATTTCTATATCTATCTATACCCTTTAAATTGATAGAGATAGCAATACCAGCTGGGCGGTACCCGAAGATTTATAGTGGTCACAATTTTTGTTTTCCCACTGGTATTATCATAACATTTAGATGATAATTGCCGAAGCGGTTAACATATGTAGGTTATGTATTAACATAATAATCCGATTTATTTTAAATAGACAACATTATAGAAACATAGAATAGGTAAATATATTATAATCTAGTAGTCACGCTTTTAATCTATTAGAAAAAGCGAGCTTCACGAATTAACAACTTTTTCAAATTAATGAGTTTAATACCCGTTTAAAACTCGAACAGGTTAAATTCATTTAAATTAATTCATACACCTTCCCTAGCACCCCTTCACAAATACAGTTTAATCATAACCGACATTTTATTAAAACAACGAGAAGAATACACTTAGAATACGTTTTGCACATTCAAACAAATTCTCAAATCCGACCCGAAGTATATAAAGAAGTGATGAACTATGTAAGAACTGATGCCAAATTTAGATTTTTATGAAGGCGATATTAAAAAAGATTGGAGTATACCAAAGGGCTATGACAATCCAGTACCTACTGATTTTTCATACATTACCTACCTGTATAATTCAATTAACTGTTACGATATTTGTAAATAATGTAAATATTTTAATGTATATGTATGAGTACTTGTTTTATATTGTGATAGTACTTACATACTGTAATTTGTAAATTAATGAGAATTAATAAGATATCTTTGTTTTAATTTGCTACCATTCAAAGAAAAAGAAATCGTTCTATTGCAATTAAGGAATTATGTATAAATCTTAGTAGTAATAAGGTAAAATGAAATAATTCCATTATTTGTATTCATGTCTATATTAATGAAAGCCTTTTGTACTTGAAACTTTACATAATTTAACTTTAACCAAGAATTTCTATAAAGAAGTTTCACTTAGGTACGCAACATTATAAAAGCACACATTTTTCGTTAATTTATGAATCATCGGAACCTCTTAAATTTATATAAATAAGACTAGTATTAGTGATTTGTATTAACATAATACATTAATAATTAGATTTCAATATAGCATAGTTCTAAGTTAAATCAGTCCCATTACAAACTGCGCAGGAATAATTTTGTAATTATTGAAGGCGGGTGCTGTCAAACTTACCAGGTTAGTGCTAGAAGGTTACGAATTTATAGTTACGAAAATATTGTTTATAATAAGTTGAACATGTTTTAATTCATTAAATAAGATTTGAAACAGCCACTGATAAAATATAGCCTTCGTTTAAATATAAGACATTCATGTCCGCGGCCCAATCAAATTATAATAATTAATAGATGTCGATATAATCGATAATTCATCAAATGTATTGATCAAAAATCGAATATAAATTGACAGATTTGCATAAATAGACAGTTTAAATTTTATGGGAACACCTCGTGTTTATATGTTTAAATCTTAAAAATGTGTTTGATTGTTTGATTACCAAGTAACTCGTCTAAGTCTGAAGAAAGTAGTCCTTATATACTTTAAAAATATAATTATAGTTATCGAGAGGTAGTACAACTCTATATCGGAGTTGGCCTCAGATAACAACCATTTCGTTCATTTTTATTTCAAAGTGGAGTAGGTGCTCAGCCTTCTGCCCGACACATATCATTAATTTGAGACTGCAATTTCCTTACGATATTTTCTTCACATTCACACAAGTACAGAAAGTCCATTGGTGCACCGCCGGATTTTCGTACCCTCCTGCAGCGCGACTGCATGTGAGCTACTGTGCATACCCATTTAAATCTCACGGCGCCAGTAGACCGACACTGCTTCTTTTAAAATCAAAATTGTAGCAAACTATATTTCGTGCCTGAAAGCGAACAAGATATAATATATGTATATTAGATTTATATAGGGCAGATGGATGATTGGCAATTAAAAGTTGAATTCTAATTTAACTCCATACCAAATCTCTGTTATCACTTTACGTCCGTATGGCACTAAAACCTTTTTTTAAATATAAACATCAATTTTAAGTTCTTTATATAACCTCCAAAACTACCAGAACAGTAAATACGCGATATTTACTAACCGCAGTCATTACGGAGTTAAACCAATACACGTTGTCTAATTGTAAAAGTTTTGTGGCGTAGGATTACGGAGTGAGCCGTAACCTTCCTCCATTGTTTATCGTTACTATGCTGTGTATAGATTTAAATACAACGAATTCAAACGCAATTTGCCTCACACACTCTCCGATTGGCGAAGACGCGTAATCGACTAATCGCTGTGCTTGATTTAAGGAGTTCTGACAGACAGATGGCGCTTGTGAAAGTTCATAAGTGAACCTTGAGAAAATAAAATGGAATAATAAATGATTTTTTTAAGTCGATCATTATGCTTATGATATATATTTAGTTGAAAAACTAAGTTTTTTTATAGAACAGGGGGCAAACGGGCAGGAGGCTCATCTGATGTTAAGTGATACCGCCGCCCATGGACACTCTCAATGCCAGAGGGCTCGCGAGTGCGTTGCTGGCCTTTTAAGAATTGGTACGCCTTTTTCTTGAAGGACCCTAAGTGACTGTTTTCATAATTAACAGACGGGACTCGAAGATTAATTTTAGAAAAGTACACAAGAAATGTAGAGTCACAGTCCAGAGTTAAATGTAGTAACGATAATGCGCTCCGTTTATTTTATGATTGGTCACCACAATCTCTAGTGCAATACACGTTGACCGGTGACATAGGTCGTCTTTTGACCAATGACAATCGAACGAAACGTTTTGTCTTGCGTCATTATTTTCAGCCCCCAATTCAGCTCAACAGGTTTTCACCTTCGTCCGCCTTCATTTATGCTTTAGAAATTCAAACATAAATTTTCAATTCAAAATCAATTATTTCAAAGCGTTATTAATAACACAATTAACCTGTGCTGTGTATTTTCAGAGTAGCTAAGTTGGATTTGTTTCGGTCCAAAGGGCACAGAGTAATTAAGTTTGTAAGCCCCGAGAGGCGCCGGATAATAGAGCAATATGTAACTGTAGATTGTCACTGAATTATCGACACTTGCGGGAAATCTCTATTTAGTCTGTGTCACTTTGTGGTCCCTAGTAATTTGTTATTTATACAATTAACTAAACATTTATTTTATTATAGTTTCTATAGATTATTTTTACTTATCTCGAATACAAAAACATATTTTCAAAACATTATAGATCACGTGAGTATTGTGAATCCTGTGTGATTGAATATATTAATTAACATTACCTCAATATAAGTATTGAAGCTGAAGACAACATTTATTTATTAGCAATTGTATCAAAGCCGCAATCTTTTGTGAACTTTTTTAAAGTATACATACTTTAATAGCTACTAGCTAATGTCGAAAGTTTTAATCATGTCACTATAAACATAAATATTCCTATAGAACTCAACATTTGATGCTGCATTTGATCTTTCGCTATTACCAAATGCGAGAAATGCAGCATGAAATACATTATCAAGAAAAATGATGTATGAAACAGGAGCAACCATGTTTTACTTGTCTTCATACTTATTAAGGCATAGGTCAAAAGCGGAGCCATAGACTAAAGCTAGTCACATAATTGGTATAGAATACCTAGTTCCGCAACAATACCCTCTCAAAGCCACTAGTGTGTAGTGCTCTACTAATAATGACAAGGGCTATCAACGAATCCTTTGTCCTTTCCATGCAATTTAATATTTTTAACCGAAAATATTTTTTGGTTTATTAGTTATTAAATAATATTGAATCGTATTATTTTAATATTTATTCTTTGCATTCTGAGTAAGGTTTTTATGGAGAGAAAATTTGAAAAAAGGTGATGTAAAACATTGGAAATCAGGAAAGCAAGAGGAGGAAAATGTATTTAGTTTCTAATAAGTAATTATGTTGTGTCTGTGTCTGATTTTTTGTACAAAATATATTTTGTTTAGTTATAACAAACTTCAATATTGAATGAAACCTCGCGTGAGTATGAAAACGTGTGTGTACTTACCCGCGTTAGAAGTTAAACTTCTTAGGCGTATCAGGATAAAAATCTTTTCAAAAATGTCTACGTTTGTAGAAAAAATCACTAACAATATAAAAAAAATATTAGCTGTAGCTAACTTAGTAAGTTTTTTGTGACGGTGTGCGTGCGCATCGTAAACATTAACTCTCACCATTTTACCCTGACGCGCCAAAAGAAGTATAACTTCAAAAATGTATTTTATATTAACGAAATGTTTGTGCATTTTACAAGTACCTTCTTCAAGCCTCGGTACGTTACCGATCGTCAACGTATGCTCTTGACGGCTATGACTACCGAAAATTATAATTGTTTGTATAAACCTGGCTGATGGTGAATACTCTCCCTCGATGTATAGTAAAATTTCACTAGCTAAGTGATTTTAAAAATGTTCCTATATAGATTTAAGTCGATTTTTTTATGATGTAGCCACTTAACCTAGACGGGCTCCCAGTAAATGCAGCTAGCTCGGAGGCTCTCTGCCGCGGCATTGTTGTAGCAACATACGTATTAGTTACAGTATGTTACTTCCTATATCTTGACGTTCTTCGTACCGCTGACATCACACTCTTTGCATCACACCACACAAAAACTCAACATTTGAGCTGGGCACACTATTAGAAGTTAGTACAGGCACGGTGTGTCTATGTCAGTGACACACTTCAGCGACAGCAACACGAATACGATAGAGACTTCTTATCGCATCTTCTACACAAGGCTGTACTTTCAGCAGGGCGCGAGTGCTAAAGTGGCTAAAAAAATTGTTTCTCTATATCGTAGATTACATCTCATCGAAAATAATTATTTTATCATAGTTATCGTCCCCGCTTTTGCACAGCATTCGGCCATAGTTCAAAATATATTATTATGTTGTTTAAAACCGGACTTATGACAAGTTGAGTTATAAAACAAATAAACCTTTGCCCTTTAAGTCGTAAAACGATGACTTTCTATGTGGAAACAATTAAACAAATTGGTTTGGCATGAATTTCATTCATAAATATAAACTTTTATTTATTTTATTTACGCGAATGTCACCGGGTCACATTTTTATTTAACTAACACGTGACTAAACCATTTCTACAAAAATATCTTAATCAATTATATAAACTGTCATTGGTACTTAGTTGCGATCAGCTTATGTTGCCAACATTTTTAAGGCTAAAAATCGTAATTTGAATGATGTATGTTGTTGTAAAAATGTTGCTAAATAATATTGGTTTTTATTTTGTTGTCAAGTTAAATATTAGTTCCCTGATCATATTAAGTTTCACTGACTACACAAACGACTCTATTAATTTTCCGCACTCTTTATAATATTTTAAAGGGCAAATTAAAATGTATCTCATACATTATGTATTTATGATTAATCGTTAGAAAGCCGCGGGATGAGGCTATATTTCATAATTTATTAATTTATCTGTCACTCTGATGAAATCGACCTTTTTATAACGATCCGTTATTTATTGTTTCATAAATAGCTATAGATAATATTATTATAATTTTTTAATATAATTTGTTTAAATAAAATATAGTTGCTTTTGATTTTTTGTGTCTTATATACATATTTCTTTAATTAGTTATTTATCAATTTAAACTTAAAATTTATCACAAAAATTATATTTAGTATATTTATAAAATTCGGCAACGCAAAGCGAGCCTAATTTTAAAATCGCTTTAATTATGTAATGTTTAGGCCAAACATTATTTAAAAAAAAAATAAGTACAAATCGTTTTCTAAGGTAGAACTATCCTACTTGACGTATGTAAAATGAAACAGACACAGTATACAAAAGAAAAGCTTGTTTATTTGAAACAGCATGAGAAAGAAAATCACTTTATAATATTATTTATTAAATATTCCAAACCAATAAAATCAATATTTAATTTATAAGTTAACAGTTAGAACAAAATAATGCGGTTCACAGCGGGTCACTCACGCGTCGATTACAGTGGTCTGTGGTCGTTAAATATATCAACCGGCTAAATTGTTTACATTGATTAAATCGCGGTTTTCACTTCAAATAATGATATATTAAGTAGAAAAGAACGATAAGACCGCTATCAAAGGCTCCTCATTTAAAAAAAAAATATTCATTTATATGCAGCAACAATTTAAAAGGCTGGCAACGCACTCACGAGCCTAGAGGGCTGCAGAGGCATGGAGAGTGTCAATGGACGGCGGTATCACTTAACATCCGGTGAGCCTCCTGCCCGTTTGCCCACTGTTCTATAAAAAAAACGCTATGCTGAAATATTACGTCTTAGACTTTATCTGTCATATAATAATAGGAAGCAGAGTTAATGAGATGGGTTCATTTCGCACTACAACTACATTAAAATACAGTTTAAAATATGTTTCACCTTTAATAAAATTTGTTGAATGTTTGTGAGTTTATCGTGTTTATCAAATGTTAAAATTTAAATTAACTTTACAAGCTTTTGCGTGTTTAATAGAATTCAGTCACGGGTCCCGTAATCTGTATAATCATTTATTATATTACAACACTTGAGTAATTAAAAAATAACACTAAACGCAGTCAATCTTATTAGGTACTTAAAAAAGTATCAAAAGTTTGAAAATATAGGTTATGGGCATAAAACTTTTAACTTAGTTGCATCGTGCTTTTAGATCTTTAGACTTGGGTCTTTTATACGCAATTGTTTTAAAAATAACCTCCAAAGAAACTGATTTATGGAATGGTATTATTTATATGAATATAATAAACACTTTAGAATAAGGACTATCTATTTATCGCTATATAAAGATTAATAATCTTAATTTAAATTAAAAGCTGATTTTCATAGAGCAGACATATTATGTGCTAGCTTGACTTTGTATATTCGTCTTCGCTTCGCTCCTTTAACTACACCTTCCTGTATTTTTGCCAAGTCACCAATAATTATCGTAAACTCACCTTAGGCATTTCAGAAAAATATTTGAACATATATTTTTCTCAGCAATCGAATACACTGGGGAATTGAATCGCGAAAAACATGAATATTATCTTAGTGTTGTATTGTATCAAATATTCACAAGATAAATCTTCAGTCTAGACAACACAAATTGTTTTCAGAGATTAAACTTTGGTAAGTTTAGAATATTTATAGTTTCTTTGAAGTAATATTTATTCCTTTATTTTTTTGTTTTTGTGGTTTGGTTTTGTAAACAGTACAATCTTTTTAGGCCTCACTTTACGGATCAATAGCGTGATCATTTGTTTGATCTAATAGACAAGTAGATGATAGAACTTCTATGCACTTTATTGGGTCTAAAACAGAAAGAAACCTCACGATATTTTCTTTCGTGGTATGATGAAGTACTTAACATAGACATGGAGTGTATTAGTGCACATCTGGAGTTCAATCTCATGGATAAGAAATGATGCTAAAGCCAATAAGCAATAACGCTCAGTTTCTTCTATTGTTATAAATACAAACGATGATGCAAAAGACGGATACATTGCTCAGGACAATTAGCATTTGCATAACGGTTTTCCTTTTTAGTTTCTTGGGTGCCTTATTGTTGCAACTGGAATTTAGATATATCCATTAAACATTACACATGTTAAATAGATTGCGTAAAATCAAGTGTTGAAGACTAGATAATATATTGCTCTTCTGCAAAATGTATATGTTAAAGTACGTCTTTGAAGTCCCATCAAAGGAGGCTTTCATGCGTTCTGTATCTGAATAGAGGTAATTTATTCCCGAATAATTATTAGATATGTACATTATCTTCGTTAACATATAGCAATCGTGTAAGCTCATAAAGAGAATCTAAAATTTTATGTATTGCCTGAAACGAAGTTCCATCATGATTATGGGCCAGGTAAGGTTTGCTTAACTCCTATTATTGATTAACCTGATCCATTTAGGTACAGTCAGAACTAGTTTTGTGCTAAAGCGCAAAGAAAACATAAATTTCACAGATAATTACGTATTAAAACCCGATGACGTCTCCTGCAGTGTTTACATTTCTGATAATGAATGTAAAATTTAAGCGTAATTTGTATGATCACGGGCGGTCTTATATGTAGTAATGTAGCTATATTATTATTATAATTAAAAAAAAGTGTGTACTATTTTAACCAAATTTAAGTGTACAAAACAAGAAACACATATGCGACTTTCGAATTTGCGTTTTGTAAAATAGTCACCAATAAAGTTTTTGTAAACATCACAAAATCTAAACATCTTCGTATCCCTCCAGAACTGTTATATAATAATATACATTTTAGTAGACTAACTTTGAAATAATAAAAGACTAGAAGAGATTTTGTACGATAAGATAGTAATGGCTACTGATCAAAAACAACAGTTGTATAGTCTCTGGTTAAAATAAATAATCGAATAACTATCGAGATATTGTTCGATAAAATAGATTGTTGATAGCGAATCGTATAAAGGTATCTTATACCTATGGAGGTATAGTAACACTATATTCATTTTCTTCGTGAAGCCCGATCTACGGCAAAACCGATCAAATGCTAATCTTCAGAGACGTGACTTGAAAACCAAATTCAGTCTACGTAATGTGGAAACGACATATAAACTGCTTTTATTTTCTATCCACTTATTAACTAGAAATAGTAGGTTTGTATTCTGGCTATTTATGTCATCGTTGTTTGATCTTGACTGGCAGAAATCTGGATAATAAATAATATAATTCATGTTATTATAAATAAATTTCTATAGGCTGAGTTCACAAGAGTTGCTTGCTATATTGTTAGTTATAAGATTTAGGCATATAAATATAATTTTTTGATGTTTTTTATGTACTATACTTAATGTGGATATTTGGCGTTCTATCAAATTAGTAGTAACTCTTAAGGTAGAAGCGAAAATCAAAAACAAATATATATAACTTTATTAAACATATAACTTTTTTTCTTTTCATTTTTGTTATGTGAATGTAGAATAAGGTAATAAAGTATTATTAAATAAAATTAACAAAATCTGAAATATAGAACAAAACAAACGGACCGCCCATAGACACTCATCACTCACGTTGCCATAAGGCTCACAAGGCCGTTGTAGGACTTCTATCCTGTAGGATCTTAAGTTGTATTGATTCGGGAATATTTCAGGTTAATAAGTATTTGACATAATACATACAAGTATTGTGAATTGCTTCAAACTAACTGACTACCCAGCATATACAAAGCTTAAAACCTCAACAGTACAGTAATTTGTTAAGTTTTCATTGTCTAGGGATGGAGAGGCTTTGTCAAACACTATTAGTAACTTTAACCGGGACGCTTCGGGATTGCCCGACTTAGTAATGTTTACCAACTGGCAACCTCTAAGGAAAAATCTAAACACTGAAAATTTTGTCTCATAATTTAGAATTTACCGCATGATATTTTATGCCTTTATTCGTTGTAGGTGGTAATTTCGCAGTAAGTTTTACCCTCCCTCTACATAACAATAATTAAAAGGAAAATGTCATAAACCACAACGTCATTTAAGTTACATAAGTAAAAAATAAAATAAAAATCTGTTCTGTGATTTGTGATTTCTGTTCTGTGATTTACCATATGAATGAGAGTATTAAAAATATGCGAAGATATAATCACTGAATAATTGCAGACGTACAACAAATTTCGTAACCAATTAACGTAGGATTATATAACAACTCTGCCATCGCATGTGAATATTTATTTATTAAATTTTTTGGTAACACAAAAAGCCTGTCCCCATTTCCCTTATAATCTGCATCAACTCTCAGCGGAGACTTTTAGCGTGATGTCAACCAATCCTTACTTATTCAGAGTTTTATTAAGGGACCCGTTTGTCCCAAAACGTCCCACGATTCCGTCCCAAATTATCGAAATCATGGAGTCAGCGTTAAATATTTGACGACTGTGTTACACATTCGAACTTGTAGATTTTTTACGTAACAATACTAATATTAAATAATAAATAAATATGAAGCTATGAATTTCTAAATGTGCTCTGTGGTTTCCCCCGTAGCACGATGATCCATTGCTTAAAACTTTTCTCGGTAAATAGACTTTGAAATGTAAGAATATTTTTTGTTAGACATATATTGTTCCGAAGTTTTTTGTTAATGTTTATATCTTCTATAATAACTGAAGAATATCAATTTGCTCTAATGTCGCAGGGTATTTTTACGCAAAATATTGATTTTTAATCGCGATTTATTACCATAGATTATAATGATTTTTTTTATAATACCTGCAACTAAATTGGACAAACACGTGCATTTATGATTTGCGCTGTTTTTAAGGAACCGTTGTTATTAATAAAAAAAGTAACTAAGGTTAAAATATAAAATCACATCTGGTAATTCATAAAATATTACAACATTTATAGATGCTCCCCTCACACTTTCAAATCGATAACTTTAGTTTTTGTAATTTTAATTGTTTTGTTTAATATTTGTATTATCAGTTCCTGTATGTCATATTTGTCTTAAGTACTTATCACATTAAACATTGAATAATGTGGTAGTTTAACCAATGTATAAGTGTGACGGGCGTTGGCAAGCTTTTATTAAAATAAAATCTGGAGAGTGTCCATGGGCAGCGGGTATCACTTAACATAAAGTGAGATGTGGCTCAATTGCCTCCAGTCGGAAAAAAAAATTACTTCACGGTTTAAAAATGTAAAAATTAAGTTAAGTATGCTGCCCGCGAGGTTTCTAAAATGGTTAAACTATTGGGATAAAATTAATATATTTAACTACACTTAAGATACATTTACTATCAAAATGTTAGTAAGAGTTAAAAGCACAGCCAGTAAGTTTTAATTTCCACAGTCATGAGACAAAGCAGCCAGTCACAAGATCCGAGCCATTATTAATTGATTGTCAAAATATTTCTTTTGTTTCCCCTCTATCTAAATACGTTACTGTTTGTATGTTATATAGAGAAAGATTTGGATTGCACGTAGGGGAAATAAAAGTGCGTGAGTCAGCCTAATTACACCAATATCTTTTCCTGACGTTCATTTTCCTAAATGAAAGTATATTCTTCAAATATAAAAAGTATTCTTTGAGAATTTGTAAGTATTGTTTGTCAAGTCTCGATACCGATCAGACACTCGTTAATTGATGTATCTGTTTCATTAATAAAGATCCTATTCAATCGAAACCATGAAATAATTGCGCCTCCCAGTTCTAATATGTTTTTTCGTCAGAAATCGAATCCAGGGGTAAAAGCCCTGGGTGTTTACCATTGCAACAAATTTATAAGATTAAGTACACTCTGGAAAGAGAGGTCGTGATTGCTATGTTGTAATGGTGTATGAAGGGGCAGATGTGATACGCTTCAAGACGTTTCGCCATCGTTGCCAATTATAGGTCATCCTGCTGCTGGGTAGATAAATATAATTGTTCAATTCTATAAAATACTAACAAGATATAGGTAACGTTATAAGAGCAAGGTAATATCAAGCAAAGTTTTTTGTATACATGGAAAATGAGAAGAGATCATAATATATCCTTGTAAATAAGTGGCTGGTCACCGCGTTATGACAGTGCGCAGTTGGCGTAACGCGAGGATTTTGACAGACAAGGGATTTAGTAAAACCTATGAGTGATGTTGCTTCACTTAGGCCCAAGGCACAAGAGAATGCGAAGTTATATAATTTTGTTCATGAATTATAAGGAGGCACACGAAAACTTTGAAACTAATACTTGTTTACATACTGTAGTTATAGTGCTAGAGCCCTCCTGCAGGTAGTCTGTATCGAGTGTAACTAGATTGGTTTTGGGCAGCTCCTTTCTCTTCACTCTGGGTCATTCTATTATCTTTCGCCTCTGCATCTTCAGTGCCAGGTCTTTTTTTTTGTGGTCACGTTGCCTTGCCTTATTCCAGTAGTGAGATTGCTTGGCAATATGTCGTGAATCCGTCTGGCGTATAGTCCATCCACTTATTATAAATATATAATTACAAATATTTTTATTGAATTTATAAAATAAATAGATAGAATTTCGTCTGGAACTTAATAATATTTCAGTACAAAATTGTACAAAGAAATAGTGATTTTTTTTACAAAGATATAGAATATTTAAATTGACGAATTCAGATATAGATCTAACTATAATAGTTTTCATTTTCATGTAAAAATATTTTGTTCATTACTCTTTGTACCAAAGCCAAAGCCAGGGTCCCGACGACTATAAAAACTGACTTAACGTTTTCGCTACCCACCTCGCTTCGCACGTCCGAATAAAGTATGTTATATACACTTCTGAATCTACTGTAGTTTTGAATTATCTACAAAAAGATTAGGAATAAAAAAAAGGAACTCAGAAATATATGAAAAGGCACGTAAAGCCTTTTTGTTACCCGCGATATTCGAGCACTCATTGCACACCTATTATTCGAAAGTAGTTCTTCAAGATTACTCTCATGTTCCCAAAAAGCACCATTTTGTCTCATTCTGTCAAATTGTTTTTAAGCTATGATAAAAAGAAACAGATGAATTTAATGATGTGGAATAAGTGATACCTTGATGATCTTATGTTCCAAAATAAATATATTTTTTATTAATTTCATTTTATGACTTTAGTAAAAACGTTGCAAATATTATCTTTAGTTTCTATAAATATGAACGATATTCTATGCCATTCTGGATTTCTCAACAATAACTTCTTGTATGTGGTGTAACAATGAATATGTATCAAGCTTTTTAAGTTATTTCTCAAAGTACTTACATTCTCTGGAGTCTATAATTATGTAAATTTCTCAGGTACTTAAGCGTCAACTAGATAATTGGAACAAGTTTGTAGTTTGAGCATAAAGCCAGAACTACAAACAGTTAGGAGACTGCAGGGCTTAGTGCAGTTTGTATCAAATAGTTTACAAGACACCATCAAAGGTGGTACGAAAGTGCTGGTAATTGTTGCTATAATTATTATCTTCCCATGGACTTACATAAATAAAATGCCTCATTTCTCTTGTTTATGGTAGAGCTAGACGTTGGCTCGAGTATTTTTTGAAGAAAGAAATCACTTGATACCAACTAAACTGATTTCTATGTTTCCATATTTCTTTGAGGTATGAGTAATGGAATTGCAATATAATTACATGGTATCAACAATACAAACATCACAAACAGAACACTACAGACAACAGGTCTGGTGCGACTTCAAAACTCGTCCCTTCAGACGCTGTGCCCAGAAAACAATTGTTTGTACGGCGAAGGACATCTCACCAAGATTTCAATAAAACGGACGAAGAAATATCATGGCCATTGGAATACGGAACTTCTTACATTTTAAGTCCTACTACAACAAAAGTTTAAGCAATTTATAAGGCCAGATAGTTAAGTTGATTAAATTTGTTAGTTTAATGTGTTTTGTAATGTGAATGTAGCCACTGAGTGCGAACAGCACCTCATTTGCTTGAATTGTTCTGGGTTTATTGCTGTCTTGTTAGTAATAAACAATATCCTTATTATTTTGTAACTGAGAGTTACGCCCGTGTGCTATATTCAACCAAGCGTTATTGCTTTGAGACTGCAAATATCAATATTATTTGATAGATTCTTGAGATTTTTTAAATGTCTTGAATCGGGATATTATTTTCAAAGATTCATGTTTATCTACATAAACATACAACATTTACATTTATGTAAAATGTTATACATAACTGCGAAAATCCTAAAATGTATTTTCAAGTTTGTATTTTTAATTACGTTACTTTTACTTAAAATGTAATACCAAATAAATGGCCTTGATTGCTATTATGAAGATCCATCTTCGTATAATTTTTTACGTAAATAATTTTGACACTGTCTACAGTGAAAGTACGCTTGTAATGTTAGTGATGCGTTGTTAATTTGAGTTGTAGGTAATTACATAACGCAGCTTAATCGAGTTTTGTAAGACCTTGGGTGGTCTTTATATCTTAATATATATATTTCTTGTGTGCGTGTGTATGTGACTGAACTCCTCCTAAACGACTGGACCAATTTTGATGAAATTTTTTGTGTGTGGTCGTGGAGATTCGAGAATCGTTTAGATTCACAATTTTGTCCGCTGGACAATGTTTTTTTTAATTAATTAGTAGTTGTTGATTTTGGAATGTTTTACATTGGATCTGACAGACGGCGCTTCCATCGCACTGTCAAATTTTAAATAATATTCGAATTTTAATTTTAGTCTGTCCCGACAGTTAGCGCTGCGATCAAATTAAAAAAAGTTTTGTTATCATTGTGTTTTTGTAGACCATGTGCTGGATCGTTAGATATTGTCATAACATTTGAATAATAATTTTCATCAAAATGGTCCAGAATGTTTTAGCTTATTAAAAAAAGTTTGAAATTTTCAAATTAAAGACGTATAGACAGGACAACATCTGTCGGATCCGCTAGTATTTATATATATTCCTTACATTATTGCCTCTGTGCCTAAGCGGTTACCGCACTGACCGACAAAATAAGCTTTATTTTTTAGAAGGTAAAGAGTTCAACTTCGAAGAAACCTATACACATATATATATATATATATAGATTTCTAAAAATTAGCTCTTCGTGAAATTAATAAGTGAAACAGTTATGATAACATTATCATCAGAGGCGGCCTTACCCATTACGAGGCTTCAGGCGGAAGGTCTTTCGTGAAAAATATCTGACGCAAAAGTAGTTCTAGTTGTTTGGTTTATTCGTCAATGTAAGTACAGTGCATTAAGAACTTAGAAACAAATAAATTCCGTGTAACATTAAAACGAATGTCCAATACAATGTATCTTCACAAATAAATCGGAATGGGTGAACATAAATATCTCCCGAGTTATTAGCGTCAAATTCTCTGAAAAGAGGCATTCTCCAAGTTACGCCACAAATCTCAGGTAATCGCCGAACACAATTCATTCTCATTCTACATTTGATTTTCACATTTTAAAAGCCTTTTATACTGATTTATGGAATATTATGATAGGTTTGAGCTGGGATTGTTTGAAGTAACCAAACACTTAAATAGGCGTAAACATCTCTAAAACAGTTATTGTTTTTATATGAATCGAATCCAGAGTATCCACTATCCAGGTTAACCACCGTATGCATTGAACACTAAGCAATTAAGACAGTAATATTTATGTTATCATTATGTCAACCAAGTCAAAAAATTGTTATAACGGAAATTAAAACCGCGATTTCCATGTTAATGGCTATCTGCGTTAACCACTTGGGTATTAATACTATTTATAGCTATTAGTTTTAATATGGGTAATATTATACATGTATCTAAAACACTTTATATAAATACGTACTGTACAAATTAAGATTATTTAATAGCTTGACTTGTCAAAACTGTATTTTTTTTGTTTTTTACTTATTTATTGTGAAACCATTCCTTTTTAGCCAGGAATCGTACAACGTTGCGTGTTTATTAATACTTTTGTTTGGTGACTACAAAGCCCTTTAGACAAACTATTTAGTTGATTGCATATAACATGTAATAAATTATCATAATGAAAACAATTTTAAAATATATTCGCTCATAAAAGACAATATTAGGTAAATCTAATTACATTAAGACGTATTATCAATTTATTAGTATTTAAGAAAACCTAAATTTATTTTCTTCAAAGGACAAATGACGTTACTATTTAATAAAACTGATTTTCAATTAGACCATTGTTTAAAATGAAATTAATTTCAATAAGACATTGGTATTTGCCGGTTCGTTGAGGTACGGAGGCGCTTCGCAAACACAAATATTGTCGCAGCCACGGATTTGTTTAATTTGACACGGCGACGGCATGTCTTTGCCACAGATTAATCAATTATAGAAATTAAAATATTTTAAGTTTATATTTTAGTTCGGGCTCGCAAAACAACAATTTCTGTTTAAGTCTAAGTTTAAATGAATGTGTTTTTTCTCTGAATGAAGTGGAAGTTTGTTGCTCTCACAACTTTCAAACATATTAATTTATTAAGCCGTAATATGTTTTTATTTGATTGTTACAATGCGTGCACATAGCAATTACGATCGAATGTTAAGTTTTGATAAATAAAGTCAGCGACTTGCCTAAGACCCTTATTTAATATGTCAGATGCAGGTAAAAATCTATCGTACTGTAGGTACATATTTGAATTAGTACAATATTAAAAAATAAATAAGTATAAAGAATCTTGTTGATGTTTTTCCGTTAATTTATTTTCCATTTTTTTTAAGTACCTTTTTTCTAAATCTAGTAAAATATTTCTAAATAATTTAAAACATAATACATTATGAGAGTTCTGTTTTTTAATCTTTATTTCGCTGCGGGTACAGATAAGCTAGCCAAATAGAGAGGTAATCTTGGCGCTAGTTTTATGAGTTTATTATAGCCGGGGTAAACGACCCACTCTATTTGGTCGTGTTGGATTTGCTCAGCGTTATCTTATAAAACCTCTTTGTACATCTGTTAATCCATTAATAATGAGTATTTAACTAGGTTCTTGCTATTTTAATTTAGATATACATATTATTCATCGACATGTAGTCAGAATAATTACTTAATATTTGATAAAAATAAAATTCAATAAAAACAACTAAATCAGTTTCATAACTCCGGTTTAAATAAAGCACTTATTAATATACGCATTTAAGGGACATATATGTATTTATTGTTACTATACAATTGTAGTAGTAGTGATTAGTTATTTCATTCAAATTCAAGCTATTTCTAATATTCATTGAAGAATACATATTATTGTATGATAAATATGTATAAAAATGATTTGACTATATTATTAGATCTTACGATAAAGAACAATTCAAATAAAACCCAATAAGATTTCGTTTACAAATATTCAGTGTATTTATTTATTGATGTCATTCCTTTGTTCTTCTTCCGATAAAATATTTGTCTTTTTATGTAAATGTGCCAGGCCTTGTTTATTTTGGATTGCGGCTATTTGCCTGATCTTGAATATATTACTCGACAAGTCGATTTCTTTTTATTATTGGGTATTCTTTAAATATAGTACGTGAACAGCTTGCTAGCCAGTGAAGGGTGAGACATAAAAATTAAGAACTTAACAACACTATGAATCTCTATTGTGAGTACAAATGAAAATATAATTATATCGATAAGTACAATTAGTACCTCCTAAACTAGGAATAACGTTAATTTACTAGTCGTGATGTATTGATCGGGTTCGATTCTTGTGGAGGCAAATCATTATAACAATTATTATTTCTTCTTTGGCAGGTATATTTTTCTCTAGTACTTTCATACTATACTAGTACGACTTGACACACATGGTATGAGTTCCTTCATTTAATAATTGGGGCAGTTTTGGCCTAGTGACTTTAGTGTAACTGTCATACCTGACCTGAATTGTCACCCTGATGATAAGGTAGAGTGTGTGAGTTTCAGCTCGGGTGACCAATGCATCTTCGCTCCCACGAATTTGGCCTCCCTTCCACCACTAAAAACCTAATGGTGACAAATATTAAAAAATTCTGTGCCTCCATGACATAATATAGATAGACGGTTTATTAACCGACATGATAATTTTATATGAACTTTATTGAGTAGCAATAAAGTTGAAATTTACTCTACATCTGAGTAAGAAAACGTTAGTATGGGAAAAATGAAAGGCCAGTTTTAAGGGGTTTCCCGGAAATTATTCGAATTTTTCTCGCCGTAAAAACCACCCTTGGACTACAATGTTCGTTGTTTCAAAAATATAATTGGTAAAATTGGTCCAGGCGTTGTTGAGTTATACAATTACCAACACACTTTGCGATTCTTATTATTATATTATTATTAGATATAGATTGTATGGTACACATTACATTAAATTTAATAAATTAAATTAAACCTTGAGCAAGGCTTTGGGTAAGGACCATGTGCGTGGTGGGCTGATGACTTTAAAAAAGCCGGTCCTCTTTTAAGACAAGACTTGCCAGGGATAGGAAGCACTAGAAACAGAGGAGGAGGAGGATGCCTTTGTGCAAAAAAGGCAAGCTGTAAAAGAGGACAGTTGTGCGACAAAACCTTATTAAAGAGCTTTTTTATATATGTACATATATATTTGTTGTATTTGTAAACTTTATCTTGTATAAGTTGAAATAAAGGCTTTGAAATTGAAATCAAAACTAAACCTATCCTCCTTGACCTAAAACTATTGTTTAATTTAAAAACACAAAACTAAACAAAATAAATCACCCGTTAGTGTTACGCGGTTGATACCGTGAACAAACATACACACATTCTTTCTATCGATAGCAAACATTTGACGTTGCTCAGCTCAGCTCATTTACAAATATTGTGGTCTGGTTAAATCAGCCGATAGACGAGCGTTTACTAAGCGTATATTACAAGTTTGTAATTATTTTATTTTAAATAATCTAACAAATTTCAATTTACTAATTTTGCAAGTTTTATAGCTTAGCTTAGCTTTAATAAGAAGAGACAGTTGACAGGAAGTTCAGCACTCCCTAGTGGCTTTAGCGTGCGACTCTCATACCTGAGGTCGTAGTTTCAATCACCGGCTGTGCACTGATGGATTTTCTTTCTATGTGTGCATTAAAAATTTACTCGATCGGTGAAAGAAATCATCGTGAGGAAAGGCTTGTTTTAAATGCAAAAATTGTGAATAAATGCTATTAGATTGCCAAATGATCATGAAACTGATACAAAAATCTGAAGCCAGATCTAAAAAGGTTATTGTGCCACTAATTTTATTTTATTATATTTATGACTTTTTATATGAATCCTCTTTTGGATGAAGTCCTCTTCTTGAACTTTGCATTTGAACTGTTCTTTGCTTGTGTTTTCTGAAGGTTTTTTTCATACTATACTGCAGTTATAGCTTATAATTTTTGTTATAGGAACGCATTGACATTCACTTTAAACGTATGCTCAGTCTGATATTTTGTAGCGTTTCACCCGCTCGTTTGTATCACTACATTCGTTAAAGCGTTAAGACCGTAATGTGAATTCCAGCTTTCTTTATCACTTCCTTGTAACCGTTAAGTTTTACGCTGTCAAATATGCTTATGAACCTTTGTTACACCAATGGGTTTACCTTGTCTTGAATAAATAATCGATTTCTTTTTCTAATACCATGAATTGACGGTATAATCGGATTAAAACATGCATCATTTCTTATTAAGCTCGTTCTGATTAGAGCAACCAGATAATAAAGTAGATTTATTTATGTTAACTTCGTTGCATTTAAAATATAGAAAGAACATAATCAAGTATACAATAGTCGGCCTTATCGCTAACAAGGTATCTTTTCCAGGTTAGTAATTAATAGTAAAGAAAAACTGCAAAAACATCTACGAATGGTAAAGTTCAATTAATCAGTCAATTAATTTATATGTAACAAAATGCTGCAAAAGCTTAAAAAAGTCAAAAAAGAAATAAATATTATATTAACATCAATTAATAATAATAATTTACTGAAAATGTATACAATTACCAAACTTAACCTAGAACCAAATATTTCAATTCGGTTCAAGAATTACAATGCAATAGAAAATAATAAGATCAATCAATCATCAGTTACAAAAGTCACAATTGAGCAGGATAAGTTATGATGAAGTTTATATCACTTTTAAAAGTGGTTAAAGTGGTTAACCGTAACGAGTGTCAAAAATAGCATCGTAAAATGTAATATTGCGAATTTAAACTCATTGCTTGTATTGTAGAACTAATAAATTAAATGACTTTCTTCAGTTAAAGTCCTATGTCCCCCAAGTATGGCTTGTAGTAGCGTAGTTGTACGCTAGTCATAAGCTATCTTAAAGCTATCTTTAAAAATCCAAATAGGTTTTTAGTAGCGAGGCGTGATTTACTTTAGTTTGCATCTGAACATTATTATCAGGTAGGGTGCTAGCTAACTGGCTAAATTTATTCAAAAAATCGTCATGAGTTAGTCGAAGCCCCATTTCTGGTATGTCCTGGATTAACCCAGGTATAAGACAGGTATGGCTTTCCTGACATGACCTCACCAGGCTAGTTTGCCTTGGATATCCTACTCCAAAACCGCTCCTCATTCATCCTTTCTACATGGCTATGCACAGAATCATTCGTCTTCTTATGAGCTACGTCCTCTTCTATCCTGAACATACAATATAAGGATTAATTTATTATGGTTTTGGGGTACTGCGTAAAATGTACAATATTTTACCATGATGTTGAAATATGACAACTAAATTAATGCATTTTTTATATTATAAGTACACTTTGTGAACAAGCATATTAGAAATAAGAGGATTATATTACAGATAAGAATGCTTGGAAACATTGCTCCATCTTAATATATATACATCTCCTGTCACGATGTTTGTCTGCAATGGACTCCTAAACTACCGAACCGATATCAATCAAATTTGCACACCGTGAGCAGTCTGGTCCAACTTAAGAGATAGGATAGCTTAGATTTTTTAATTTTAGATTAATTATAGTCTCAATTTTATTTTATTGCAAATTATTTGTTTATTAATTGATACAATTCAACCAGATGGCGCTGTGTTAAAAGTACCAACGTTTCACATAAGCTATCTACCTTTCACATAAGTTCTACCGTTTCCCTTAAATAGTTTACTACAATGTAATATAACAAAAAAACCTTATCCACAGCAACGCTTGGCCGAGTCTGCTAGTAGTACAATAATTATAGAGCCTTGAAAAAATCAAATTGGTACCTGATTTAACTTTACATATTTTTGTTATTTTTTTAATATACTGTAATTATTTTATTTTTTATTACTCTTTTAATATATAATATTCTACGGTTTCGATATTTGTAAATATGTAAGGTTCTAACAATATAATATTTGACCTGTATACTTCGTTGCAGTTTTATTGTTAATAATTATTTGACTAATGTGTACACATATTGTACATCCTATTTTAAAAGAGTAATTTGGAGTTTCTTCTCCATATTTCTTCACACCTTTTGGAAGGGCCAACTAGAGTCATCTATATATTTTATTTAACGTTCATAAAATGCCATTTTGGGTGGTCTAATTGGAATAAATGACTTTGACTTTATAAATTATTATTCGAAAGCCACATAGTAGAAACAGAGTTTAATCAATTAATACAATGTAGTTAAAATATCTTAAAGCCAACCCATTTAACACGGCCTATTTCTCAGTTGAGAATAGTTGGCTCGTATTCTCCAACTAGCGAATTATTTATTCCTTATTTATTTGTGACCTCACTTATTTGGGGACTTATTTACGAGCGCTCCGCTCGCTATAATGTTGTTTTGCTCCACTTATATAAATTCTAGCCTTGGCAGGGTTTTCTTAGTTGATTCTTGTAAATTTCTTTTATATTGTATTTACAAAGTCTCCTAGAATAAACTATAAAAAATACGTTAACCAAAGGCGAAGAGCCATTACGAGCCTTTAATTTTGATGTAATTTATTTTGTCAGATTATTGTCAATAGATGCAATAAATTAGTAAATTTATTTAATAATTTATTTATACATTTACGCTAAATAAAAAAACAGGGAGAGACCACAGATCTCCACGTGCTATGGTCCTAACATACATACTCGTACCTTTTTCGCTTTATTCACTTTATACTTGTCGGTTATACGTACCTTCTTTAGTTCATATTAGATTTGGTCCAGGCCAATAAGGCCTACCCGGAAATTTTAATCCACAGCCTAGTATATCCTACTCGTAAGTTGCTTCTCATTCACAATATAATGCATACATGGATACCTAAGCATCCCGTTTCGTGTCCGTATAAAATACTTAAAACTTGAATAATAATAATAATCTTTATTTATTTTTCTTCCAAAAACTTCTTACATAAATAACTTAAAACTATTTACTATTATAAATAAATGTCTTTCTTCTTTTGAGTGAAATGCTTGTTTGTGTAAGATTGATGCCTGCTATAGGTAAGTTAAAGGTAAAAGGTACATGTGTTACAAGGAATCAGGCCTCCACCACTTCGGATTGACAGGTCTTAAAAGTAAAGAAAAATTTAGAGAGAATATCACTATTACAATAGGTTGCAAATTAAAAACAAATATAATTATATAAGGAATCCACATATAAAATATAAAAAGTCAGTTTTTGAAACGGGTTAAAGAATATCAATAAAGCTAAAACAATTTAGTTATGCTGTATATTGTCAAAGATAAGCCAAGTTAAGCCTGCAATAACAGCATACCGGTGTAAGCATTACCGCAAATATTTTCATTATTACACATACGAAGGTTCTATAATATTTAGTGTGCAACGATGTCTAGAATCTTGATATTATTAATACATTCCTTTGAGGACGTTTATTCTTGTATTATTTAGTTTAAACTATTATTTTAAACTTTGAAAATATATTCTTATCGCATGGTCTGTTTTATTGCACTCACAGGTTATTTACTTATTTAGGTTATATGACATATCGCCACGACTTTCGCTCTTCGAAGAATCATATCGATGAGCGTTAATCATTAAAACTAAATCCCACTCGCCGAACTAGAATACCTTAGTTCATCTCTTTCTGGCAAATTAATAACAGGATTATGTTTTCATTATGAAGATAAACTATCTACACAATTATTTTTCTGAGTCACCTATAATTCACGATTAATAAGGACTAATTATTTATTATCGGTTAATGGTTCTTCCGCTTCTAAACCGGATGCTACTTCAGTTTTTATTCTTGTTAATTATTTAGTATCTAATCGTTACATACTAGGCGTAGACTAATATTTCGTTAGGTCTATTTATGCAAACGCCATGGGAGTGATTGGTGCAAATGATATAATAAAGGTTGAGGTGATTTTAAAGAAGAATTTACGGTAATATTTAAGTTACTATGTTGAATAACTTTCTAAAAAGGTTGTACTTAATATAAGGGTTACGTTAACAGTTTGTGTATGATTCTAATTGAGTACAGTATTTTTGAAATGCATCGTAACGTCTTAAATACAATGTGTAACGAAATAAGTTTATTTCCTTGAATGATTTATATACATAATTATAGGTAATGTTAAGTAACCTTACTGCTGTCTCTGCGATTCAAAAAGTATATTGTCCTCCGATAGATTAATTTCTAGCGCTCCTGCGCTTTCTCACCTTCCTCCAAGTCCAATGTCAGGACATCCAGCGTCATGTCAACAGACTACGTTGGCCCCTTGAGCACATTGGCCTAGATGTCACGGTGAAGGAGTTAAACCTGAGCCGGTCTAGTGGTAGGTGACCAGTAGGTCGGCGTAGATAGAGCGGAGAAAGACCTGCTACGATTACTAGAATTACCTCGGCGTTCGTCGTTCCACAACTGACTGTTATTTGAGGCTCTGTTAGTTCTTGTCTGTTCTGATCGGTTAGATAAGCATCCGTTTCTGACGTGCACGACCACTCACCACTATGTGGAACCAGCTGCCCACTGATATATTTTCGATCCAATTCGACTAAAGGTCATTCAAGAAAAGAGCGCGTCAATTATTTAAAGACGGCAACGCACTCACAAGCCAGCCGTTCTGTAAAAAAACGCAATACATTTACTGCCAAGGGAAAGGATAAAACATAGTTTAGTGCAGACTCCGAGTTATTGAAAGTGATACCGTCTTGAATGTTTCCAACATGCATTTTCCACTTTCCCATCCTACCGAGGCTTCAGCGGTTTGACCATCTAACTTCACTCATTTATCTAGAGAGATATATAATAGGGTGAAATACGGTTGTGTTGTAGTGAATTTTGTTGCACAATACACTCACAATATGTAAATACCAAATTGGTTATAACCATTATTATAATATCAAATAAAATAGGTAAGTATAAAAGGAACCATCTGTGTAAACGATGCGTTGTTAATTTAATATTTAATGATTTTATACCAGGCCTTGGTAGTGTAATGGTCAGCATAGTTGCCATCCAAGCAGTTGATCCGGGTTCGATTCCCGGCCCACGCACACTTTTATTATTAGATTAATTTAAGTATACAGCTGCGCTATTTTTGTACAGGATTTTCTTCTTCAACATCGTTTCAAAGAAACCTTAAGCCGTTTTGCTTTACATAGGTAAATAAAATATAATGACAGATATAGATGAACAGTCTAATAATGTTAATATTGTCCTCCTAATAATTCTAATTTTACCAAATATTCAATGCTATTATTGTGCTGTACTCATTTCTATGAAAATTGCAGTGTGATGCCAGAGCAGTTAAATCTTCTATTCAAATATTTTTCGTATACGAACGCTATTTACATAGCGTCGGTAAATCTTATTATAGGCGAAACTGTCGCAAGCGCAGAGTACGCAGTTGTATTACACTGCCGAGTATATATAACACGAACAGCCAAATTAAACTTTCTCACTTGCATTGCCTGTGCATTTCCCAGCCTTATCTATAGACTTTCACCTTTTGAGATTAGACACCTTTGAACCTTGATAAATTCTACTGAACGTTCAGGCTGTGTTCTTTCAAAGTAACGATTAAGGCAGATGAAAATAGAATTAAGGTGTCTATTAACCATTTACCCATATGACCAAAAACCTTTTCTTTCGATTTTTACATAACAAACTTAAAATTACCATATAATAAACTGCTATACAAGGCTTAACACAACCAAAGGTGTTTGCACAACTGTATTACAATCATCGCATGCCAACATTAATAGATCTGATCATTTTGTTTGATTAGATATAATTTGAGATGTTACCTATGAGTAACTCGTTATATATATTTAGGTATCTTTTGAGTAATGCTACGCGCGGGTGATATAACACGCTGTTGAACTTTCAAGTGTGCACGGGACATATAAATATTAATTTTATCATATTATATCTCAAGAATAAGTGCTTAGATCCTGCTGTATTTTAAAATAAATATTCCTTAAACAACCTTTTAACATATGATTTCTTTTATTTTTATATTTAATGAAGACTAGATTTATATTTGGAAAAAGATTACCTACAGTTTATCTAAATATATTATTGTTACTATGTTTATTAAAAACATTTAGAACTATATAGATTCATATAATTTACATAGAACCATAGTATTGTCTTTTATTTACATAACTTTTACACATTTAAAGAAAAACACTTTTTTAACGGATTATAGATATGTATTATTATATTTAAACTTATAATTATTTGTACATAATTTTAAATTTAAACCGACGTTTCGCGTGCTTTACAGCGTGCGTGGTCACGGTGACTGAAGACAAAGGTGTTAAATGTCAAAAAGTATTACAGCTGCAGAAAATGTTGTGTTATCTGTATTTATTTCCCCGGAAATGGTATCGACTAAAAGATGTAGGGTTTTTGCAGAAATTGCTCACGGTGTCCTCCATTTTCGTGTGTCCTTAAAAAAGTGTTTTTCTTTACATAGAACCATTGAATTGATGATTGAGCAGCTCATCTTTACGAATAAAACTTTGCCTGGAACTGTGTTCAATATGAAATGCTAAATGAATGTTGAATTTGTTACAGGAACGTAGTACAGTCAAAGGAGTCGGTAAAGTTATTTTGACAACGAGTTTAAAATGTTATTTTTAGTTCAATTAAACCAGAGTATTTTCATTTAATTATCATTATTAATCAGCCGCGGATGTCGTGAATTCTTTTAGTTGTGTAGTTTTTAGTTAGTTATATATTAGAATCAGTTAGTTATTATATTCGAATTATCTACAATTATTTTTGTCTTATTGTAAATGTATATTTATACATAAATAAATTAAATGACATATTTAAATTATTAGTCTAAGTCATAATAATAAGGAATCTGTATTACTTTACATTTCATAACTAAAATCAGTTATACAAAATTCACTTACTGAAATCTAGTTTTTATTATGAACTCTTGAAGCTTCTGACCTACTTACCTCACTTTATTATTAAAGAGTACTGAAATTTTTGAATCCTTTGGTGGTTTGAATCGCTCCGTTAAAATCTCAGATGTTATAAATATTTAAGAGATTGCTCTAACGCAAGCACTGAATTTTTGTTAATATTTCTAAGAGTTCTAAAATATTTTTCCGTTATTTTAGTATTTTGTTTGGTTCTTGTGTGTGATTTAGAATGTTCCAAATGTTGATAAACTCAAACTCAAAATATCTTATTATTTATTATTATTATTATTAATATTGGTAAGTACACTTATGAACGTCAAAAAATAAAAATAAATTGTAAATTTACATTTACTACCAGTTCGCAAGTGACGGGCGTAGAGTAGTCAAGAAAAACTGGCAAGAAACTTTCCGCCACTCTTTTTAATCGCTAAGTTTTGAGTCATACAAATTGTTTGAACTGGAGCAAATCAATCCCAAGGATTAGGATCATTTAAGTATTCGTCACATTTATAAGAGGCTGTATTGATTAATTTACTTTTAACGAGGGTTTTGAATTTATTTAATTCTTTGTTGTAAAAACGAATACAATATCCAATAATAATTTATTTCAAATAATAATAATTTTACAAGAAAACAATAAAAAATATGGAAAGAAAGAAAAGGAATAAGTTACAGTAACTGGACCTGGCTAAGCAATATGCTGTCGAGTAGACGTGTTCCTCAGCGCTGGTCCTTTGACCAGAGACCACAAAAGTTAGTTTGCGCGTCAGACGCAAAAACAGCACGTATTTTAAAAATAACAGTGTAAATAAGATGTAAATTTAGGTGTAAAAGTATATTAGTGAACAAAACAATTGTTACTTAAACTATTATAAAATAGATAAATAAATATTTTAGGGCGGCATCTCAACCGCTTCTGTTACTAACTACTTCATTACTAACAAACTACACAACATCAAACCTGTGGATCTACGAGGATTTTTCTTTTATTTGTTTCTGTATAATCGCTGGCTGATAAAACAGACATTTCCGATAAAACAATGAAACAGCCTCGAACATATCGGTTTAAAAAATTATGGGTATTAAAACATAGTAAAAATCTAATAATTTCAAGAGTACATTTTAATTTTGTCAAGAAATTACAATAATATTGCATGGGTTACAATGAGTGAGCCTAAACACGAACAATAATTTACGACTGTAAGAAATGCCAAATAAACATGACGTATAGAGCAATAAAACCTATAAAGCTTATTTTCAAATTAAAAGAATAAATGGTATAATAAAAATCATTTTATTAAGAAAATACATGAACCTAAATATCAAAACAAGCATGATTGAGATGACGCATTCACTTCTGCTTCTTCAATCTTCACGAAGGTTTTGTGGCCACAATTTCCTCCACTTTTCAACCACCTTTAACGCCTAAGTGATGGTAATACCTATGCCTTAATTTGATTGGTCAATTGGGGCCTCAGTCCTCGGCCCTGCTGTCTGGGTATTTTGGTCTGATGCCCTCCACTTATCTTCGCGCGCACATAGTCTTAAACAGCGGAAAAATTAAGATATAGCAATGTGTGATTTAAATAACATGCAGGGTTTTCGCATGATAACGTAAATGGGCGATGTTTGAATGCCTGTGTTCTTCGGATTTCCACGAAATTCTTTCAATCCGAGACGGATATTATTACATCCGCTTAGCATATTCTAGGATTATGTTGTGAATAGGGTATCTCCTACGTAAATGAAATGGTCTGGAGAAAATTACCAATATTGTATTGTTAAGTTTCTTTAAGAATTAGTACTTAGCCAATTAGTACTTATCCTTCACGTTGAATGAGAATTCCTCACCGACGAATTCTAGAATAATGTTAATAAAGATTCGGCGCACGAGTGCATAGCATAGGTGCATGGTATTTATAGTGTGAATTGATTAGTTTACGAGCCATTTACACTGGCTTATCTGATCGTGTGGGCGTGTGATCTTATCACTCACGCTATTAGGACGTTACTCTGGCAAGAGCTAGCATAAGCTATAGTTAAAATTTATATATCTTTGTCTGTGTATTTTGTCAATAGTATTGCTCTTATAATAAGTCTCTCTAAGCCACTAGGACGAAAATCACAGTCGAAACTTCCCTTTGTCAAAACTGAAATGTAAACAATGTGCAGAAAAAGAGCTATGAAAAGAATATGCATGAAATTGCTAATAATAATGAATATCCTTTACCGGCTACGCGCCGTACTCACACGGCTTCGAACGATGCAATGTGGACTGTATTAGCCCGACTGACTTGCACGCTCTATAAAAAAATATTACTACTTTTAATATACAACTTGGACCAAACTGGTAGTGAATCACCTGATAGCAATTGCTCCAACTATCCAGGGACAGTGCCAGGTTGGAAACAGCGAGAATTTATAAATGAAATAATATAAATCATAAATTAACGCTGCATAGGAAAATGCATTTGTTAATATTAATGTCAGTTTGCACATATTATGTAAATTATGCAAGTTCCTAAGGCATGCAAATGTATGTGTGGCTGTACATATTTTATGACATACTAGCTGACCTGGCAAACGTCGTCTTGCCAAACTACTACCTTTAACTCAGCGCCATCTGTTAGAATTGTATCAAATAATAAACAAATGTTAATGTTATCGTAATTTTAGTAAGGATGCCTATTTTTTTGAAAATGAAATATAGCCTATGTCACTCAGGAATGATGTAGCTTTCCAACAGTGAAAGAATTTTTCAAATCTGCCAAGTAGTTTCGGAGCCTATTCAATTCATACAAACAAACAAACAAAAAATCAAACCTTTCCTCTTTATAATATTAGTATAGAAAAATAGATGTACTGAAATCTAGTAAAAATATTATGAAGGTGAAGAATCCACATTTAATTTGTTTATTTATGAATCGCTATTTAATTATGAAAGCGGGATAAGTACTTAAGTATTTTGCTCTTAATTATTAATTCTGAGTATAATACCTAAAAGTCTGTATTTAAAATTTAATCAACAAATTAACTAATTGAAAAACACAGAAATAAAGTTTATTTAAGGGTTAAACAGATTATATTCTTAACCTACAAAGCAATAGTAATGAAGAAATTAATAAATACATAATTAAAATAAATTTAAAAACTTGTAGGGCAAAGTCGTTCGGGTCCGCCACTGCCACTTGACAGTTTAACGTTTAACCCTTAATTCTAGCAGCCGTTTCTCGCTGTATCGCGATACTTACTCTTTAAGCGAGGGACCAGCTCTGGGGTCACCGCTACTGTTTATCCAGCGCCAACATAAATCTTTAATTAGTGCTTATGCACTTGAATCCCTGAGCCGTAGAGGCTTCTCTAAAAGGAACTAAAACAAAGTTTGAAGAAAGACATATTTTTACGTTTAAATTAAATTCATAAAATATTAGAACTTATTGTCTTTTGTTCACATAACTTTTACACATTTAAAGAAAACAACGGATAGAAGCTATGTATTTTGTAATTTATAATTATTTTACATAATTTTAATTTTTTTCTGACGTTTTGCGTGCTTAACAGTGTGCGTGGTCACGGTGACTGAAGAGGAAGGGGGTGCTGAATGTAAAAAGGTATCACAGCTGTGAAAAAAAAATTAAATAATTCATAAAATTTGTAAACGTTAATAAGCGTTGTAACACATAACTGTTTCTACATTTACATAG
Organism: Pieris rapae; assembly: GCF_905147795.1. NCBI lineage: Eukaryota > Metazoa > Arthropoda > Insecta > Lepidoptera > Pieridae > Pieris > Pieris rapae. The sequence goes on along the minus strand of NC_059515.1, from coordinate 4,206,135 downwards.
TTCCATATAGCTGATATAGCTTATAGTATGACAAGAGCTTTATCTAATCAGAGGTTTCCATCAGGCTATATACAATCAGTGGGCGTTCGAACGCGCTGTTTGTAGCGGCTTGTAACTGCTTTGTATGTATATAGCCTTATCTAGAGACATTTCGTTTAATTAATTGTTTTCGATCGCATCAATTATACTCAGATAAAATGTTTATGAAGTGATTTATTGAGTGCAGTTTTGTTTATTGGAATTTAAATCTCTCAAATAAAGATATATATTTTTTTGTTTACTGACCTATTTCTGACTGATGTTTCTTTGAAAAAATTGAATTCAATTCTATTTTATTATTAATTGCCGTTTCTCAAACAAACCGTATTCTAGATATCGGAATCCAGATTTTAATTCAAGGTATTTTCAATAAAGCGAGTTATTCAATTTCACCTGATATCGGAAGATATTGCGGCAGAAATATTCGCAATATCGGTTTATTGCATGTACTTCAGGGCTAGTACTAGATACAAGGAAAGTATGCCAAGAGCCCTTGACAACATTATAATAGTCTAGGTTAAGTTTCGCAACAGCAAGCATGGTCACCGGTTTGCTTGGTGTACATGCAGATAATGTATATTGATTTCACAGATTACTTAAATATAGTTCGAAATTTAAAACGGCTTTTTATAGCACTCGGTGTTCTATTTCGCGTATAGATTTGTAAAGTACGGGTGACAATGTCAGTTATGCACAGCGACACACTGTCGACGACAGGCCTTTACTTTACGATATCAGTACGATAATGACGTTTCAATTTGTATAGCTTACGACATGAATTCAAACAATATATGTCCATGCTTCTGCTTAGTAAATACACCAACGTGCTCATTCTACGTTGACGATTTTACGCTGGATTGAAGCTATGTATTATAATTTATACCTATTTTACATAATTTTAAATTTTTCCGACGTTTCGCGTGCTTTACAGCGTGGTCACGGTGAATGAAGACTCCAATTTCAATAGAGAATATTTTTTTAATATATTTTCAATAATATCCAAATTAAAGTCTCGAGACAAACAATTCGCGAAAATAGAGGACACCGTGAGTCAATTGCAAAACCCCTTCATCTTTTAGTCGATACCAACTCGGGAAATAAATACAGATTTGACTTTTTCTACAGCTGTAATACTTTTTTACATTCAACACCCCTTTGTCTTCAGTCACCGTGATCACGCACGCTATATAAAAAATTAACAAATAATTAAAAAAGTATTTTCTTTAAATGTGTTAATAAAAGACAATACTATGATTTTACGCCGTTTAAAGCTATTCTAAAGACAACCCTCATAACCGCACATTTCTCACAAACACTTTCCACGTAGCTTGCTATAGAATATTAGCAGGCATTTTTAAAATCGCTAGAATCCACTAGCACCCTTTCAGCGGGTAAACGACTCTAGGTGCGGCGGAATCGCGGTAATAACATTCAATCTACTAAGAGCTATCAAATTATGCGGCGCAAGTGATGAGCGAGAGCGAAATTTCAAAAAACTCGATATTTTTAGTGTTATTATATTCTTATAATCTATGATTTAGTCTACAGCGTTACAGTACCTATATAATATCACAAAGTACTACAAATGCGATAAAAGGGTTCACAATATTATATGTTTAAATAGATGTAGATACAATATAACTACTTTTACAACAGTTTTGATTTTAAGTGCATCATACAAAAACTTTTTTTACTTGGGGAAATGCATTGCGCATACCGTACCGCGGCGCGATTGTTTGGTGCAGAAGGGTTATGTGGGAGTGTGTGTGTCGCCATTGTGCATACCCACTAAAACCCCAAGGCGCCATCAACAATCGCCTCATGCGGGATGCGGTAACAGCAGAGCCTTATCCGCTTACCATCTTCAACCTGGCCTCTGAGGTCTGGGGTTCTGCGTTATTTCTTCGTGCGCTCGATTCTACGATGAAGACTAAAACTGGCATGTCAGAAGATTGATTTACTTGTCTATAAAAAAAATAGATGCAATCTGATGCCAAAACCCACAGAAATGATTCTTAGTATTATTTATTTAAAATATTGTAATATGTAAAATTTTATAAAGTGAATTTTTTTTTATTTCACGTTTAATTTAAGGTTTGACTTTGTACAATGGGCTTATTAAAATAGGATTTTACCGATGTTTTGACAGTCTATGCCTTAGACTGTACCAAATGATGACCGGAACTCGGTGTGCAGAGTAATTTCGGTTGAATGTAATCACGGCCATACTTACATTTCTGATGTTCTGCTGTCCTAAATAGGAGTTTTATTTCCAGTAATCTGGTCTATTCATAGTGCTTTCCTGACTTTTTATGACCTCTTCAATCTATAGCAATATTTATATTAATAGAAATCTTAAGTCTTCTGATTCACTTAAAGCAAAATCAAAATCTTTAGATGTTAACCTGTGAAAGATTTCTATGAGTTTGTGCAGTTCAAAAGGGATCAAAAAAATGGCGCTCAAACCAGAGACAGTAATTCCAAGATTCATAGTTACATGAAGAAACTGCGCGTCAACTTGTGTAATTCAAAGTATAACCTAATATATTTCAGTATTCATTTATTTAATTATAAGTAATCTAACAGCTTATACTTGTACATATTATTATAAGACAAAACACTAATACAATACAGAAAGCCAAAACAGATTACATTGATAAACAATTTATGTATATAAAACAGAAAACAAGCAACTACTTAATAAACAAATATATGTTTAAAATATTATATTTGACATTTAATATATGTATATTTCCAGATTTATAATACTATACTAGAGAACTAAGGATTAATATATATATAAATAATCATAGTATGTATAAATCTTAGGACATAAGTCTATCTACAAATATTCTTAATATAAAATATATATGGGTTTTGATTTATGTTCAAACACTACACATGTTAAAATGAAGACAATCAAATACATATATATGACAAGAAGGATAGAAATTGACGTGAGAACTTCCGCAGCAGCAGTTGCAGTACTAACCAGATCAATGCAACTTCCTCACGAACGAGTAACGAACGAGCCCGGAAGTAGAAGTTTTGGTAATTAAATAAATAAATAATAGACGGTCTCTTGTGAAGCGTGTATCTGTATATACGTGTATGTATTAATATCTTTTATATGTTGTTAAAACCAAACTGAAAAATATTTCACAAAGCTTGAAAAATAACATCGTTTCAAAGTTTTAAGAGCAGAATAAATCGACTCACCAGATCAAGAAATTCGTTCCAACAATGAAAAATTACGAACCGCCATACTATATTTTTCTTTATGACAAGCGGGATTTTATTACGAAATGCTGGGCATACCTGGGTACACAGCAGCGCTCCTTTTCTTTCCTTTAACTATAAGGTCGTGCGAGCAGGATAAAAGGGTTACTCTAATATGAAGGTTCAGTATTTACATTTTGTTAAGGTATTTGTCTCTTGTTTTTTCTAAGTCAACAGAGAGGTGACTTAGGTTCTTAAATAAACAAGGGCTTAATAATTTCGGTACAGTTGGCAAAGCTTGGGGTGTATTTTTTATTCAAAGTTTATATTAAGTGTGGGAATAAATAATAAAAATATTATTTGAATTGAAATGTATGTGGAAAAAAATATTATGTTTTTTCTATAATAAGTAACTAGTTGTAGGTAGGTTTGGAATTAAACCGTGGGAATAAATCAAGCATAATCAAATGAAGCAGCGTGGTGAATTCCGTTTTTTTAATCATAAGGCAAAGGCGTCAAAGGTCAGTAGAAGTAGGTACAGAGGATAGGAGAAATATAAATTTAAAGTTCAAGTTTGTATAAAGTAAAAGTTCAAAGTGTTGTAATAAATAAAGCATGTTCCACGTACCACCATTATGTGAACCAGTTGTCAACTAAACTATTTCCGATTCAATTGTTAAAAGGCAGGCAACTCACTCGCGAGTCCTGGCATTGTCGGCAGGGTCGGTCCTAGCCGTAAGATTTGATCAAGATATTCACATTGAGCTGGATTAGGATCTACGTTATCCGTTATACGATTAATTATTTACCGCTACTATATAATCAAGATAATATATTCATCATACACTACATAATATACACATCATAATGAACTAAAATAAAGTACACACACACTCTATCACATAACAGTACTTACACTCGCAGAAGACTACACACGTGTATGTTGCATTTAGATAATTTAATTCAAGTAAAGTGAGTCAAGTTAATTGTTTGAAATCGTCGAAAACTACTACCGCCTACACCACTCTAACTTGCATACATGGAAACTTACGAGTCATCACTTAGCTTCCTAAATAGGTGCATATTTATAGAAAAGAAAGCGATTTAAGTCCGTGTATAAAGATTTGGGTTTCTTAATTTAAAATCTCAAATAAACTTTGCCACCAGATTTCTTTCTTTACATACCCCTTATAGCTTTTCAGGCACGCGATCAGGAAAATCTGTGGCCAACTGTGGCCGACAGCAGGAGATCGTAAAATCTCTCCTTTCCTTAAAAGGGGCTTTCTTCGCTTTAACTAGGCTGGTGGGCTTAGCGTCACAGCGTCTAAGCATATAAAGATCTCGTTGTGCCGTTCCAGCGATGTAAAAAAATAGATGGGAAAGCAATCGCTTTTGAGAACCGCACACACTTATAACACGAAGCCTCAAACTTTTTGCACTTTTTCACGACGGTAGTTTGTATAATTGGTATTGATTAAGATGCAGTCAAAAGACGCGTTGATTCGTAGAATTTTTAAATACAAATCTGGCAAAAAGATCAATTTTTAGGATTTTATAACGTGGAGCTGCACTCTCACAACAAATGCAACTTACTTGCTGCAAAAAAATCCCAAAGTATCGTTTTTTAATAGCATTAAGCCTAAATCAACAAATACATTAAGACAAAATTACTATCTTATAATATTTTCTTTTAACAGATGCATATCATTTATTTATTTTTTTTACTTTTACAATTTACTTCGTTTTAACTTTAAACTATATTAACAGATTACGCATCGCTAATCGGAACAAGACGCTCTGAAGTAAAACAAATCGCAAGTTGATTTACGTGTGTTACGATCCAAGTTTAAATATATACTCTTTAAATATCGATAAATAAAGGATAAAATACTTAACGATGATAAACGTTCTTCTATAAATGTTAACGAGTGATGATAATAAATTATTGGAATTAGAATTGGATCCTAAACACTACTTTGTTTACTAATGTGTTCGGTACGTTAAACAGGCTATAAATTGTAGGTAAACGTTGTTAGTTTACAAGCGGAAGCGATTTGAAATATAGCATTGTGTGAGGCTCCATAACCCTGATTGGAAACAAAGGGCAGAGAAATTGCTGCATGTTCTAATGATATTTTTAGCTTTCAGTATATTCGCGTTGTATTAGGTTTGTAAGGAAAAACCTGATATGTTATGTGCGTTAATTACTAAGTCAAGGAGGCGATCGTATAAAATTAGTAAATATTTTGGTAAATATTTAACTAAAAAGTTAAATAAAGTCAAATATTAATTAAATGTAATTCTAGTAACCTATTTAGAAAGCACTAGAGAAAGGCAATTCACGTCTCTGAGTACTGTAAGTAACATTATATTCGATATATAACAACACTTTAAGTCTTACAACAATTCCAATTATGAAAACAATTTTACATTTCGATAACAATGATAGATTAAATATGGTATTGTAAGGCCTCTTAGTAAAATCAATAAATAAATTGGATCGCTATTCCTCAGAGAATTGTTGGAAATAATGAGGACGAACCGGAAATATTAATTAGGCTCGAGAGGACCTCTAAGACGTCTTTGCGGAGTCAATTTTGTTGAACACATTTTACCTTATTGAAACAAAGACATATTTCGTGATATTGCTTGAAGAGAAATCGCGGATTATAAATATTTATTTGTGCCATAGGGACTCTTCAACGTTACGTGGACGTTAAGTCACAGACTGCGGCTCTAATGTAGTAACTGTTTATGAACAACTTGTGAAGTACACACATTATTATAACTATTTATGATAATTATACTTTTAAATACTGTATTTGAAAATTGGTAAATGAAAACAGATTATTTACACAAAATGAACAAGTAATACTAGGTCATGCTAATTTGGCGTTGTATGTTATCACTGAATTGTTGAAGTAATATTTTTTTTGGGGAGTGTAAAATGATAAATGATGATTGTTTGTTAATAAAACACAAACGTAATTTTAATGTAATCTCCATATTATTACTGCAAACTGGCAATCCATCATAGTTACATGGTGATGGACACTATCACCCTTTCAAACTTTAAGGCAATATATTATTAATACATAACCTATAGGCATTTGTATTTGTCATCACATCTGTCATGCAAATCAAAAAAATGTTGAAAAAAAAACACGAAAAAGTCGCCTATCTCTTATACTTGGACCGGTAGGTAGGGACTAAGCGTAAGAATGAATTATAGTTCTTCTGTTGATCGTTGTTATGATTAGTATCAGTGTTTATCAGAATTCCCCTAATTAGCTTTAATTACTTAGGACTGTAGCTTAAGTTTACATTTCCGTTTTTATCTAGCCGTAAAACTTTAAATGCTTTACTCTTTCGGCGGGAATTAATTAGACTTTTTATGCGTTGGATACACTTTGCATACTTAACATTGGTTATGGTTATATAACAAGAAAAATTCATTGTCGTGGTTAAAGATGATATAGTTTTGTTTTTTAATTCTCCATTGATATGAGTTTATGTATGTAAGTACGTTGTTTAGTCTGATTTGAGTCAAATTATTTACATTGAGATGAAGAAACACTTCTGATATAAAATATAGTGAAATTAGTTTTATTCTTTATTGAGGATTATTAGAAAGGAAATTAATTAGTACTCGACATCGAGAATGTTAATGTAATTTTAGTTATGTTTTATATTAATTTTAGAAAAGCAAATGCTATTTCTTAGACTCATTTTGTATTATATATTTATTTCTTGAGGATTGTACAGCTATACTAGCTAACATCTACAGTTTATTGCAAAACTGGCTAGTATAATAGGTAATTAAGAAAGCTAAAAAATTTTGGTGTCTCTATAGATTTTACCCATATGAAAGAGATTTAATTCATTTATTAAGCATGTGGAGTGGAGTTTTATAGTGAAATAGAGCTAGTATTATGTTAATCGAATGTTTAATGATAGTTTTTTTTAACGGTATAATTTAAAAAAATATAACTTCGTTTTTAGCATCTACATACAGTATTTTTCTAAAGTTAGAATAGATTTATCACAATAGCAATGTGTTCATTATTATCCAATTAAATCATACAAATTTAGGTAATTAGGCCTAGGATTAGACTAGATATTGATAAAATCATTGAAACGTAAGCGTTCAAAGAAATAATTTAGTTTACATTTTGCTAATAACTATTATAAGATATTTTATTCTGCTCCACTGAGTTAGAACTTAGAATTACTTATTCTATTATTTGGTTCCATATTTAAGTAATTAACGAAAATTTAAATTTAAATTATTCTTAAATTCACTATACAAAACAAAACAAAAGATGGTCATGGTCATTCCCTGACAGGCGCTTTAATAATGAGATCGACTATATACTTACCAATAGTGCCAGATCATTCGAAGATTGTCATGTCCTTTCAAATTTAAATTTTAACACAAAAAAATGGGGGATGCCTTTGCCTGTGGGCACACAGAATCAGTTATCGTAGATTAACAAAAACAATAGCTATAATGTATTTATTTTGTATTCTGATATAAGGCTATAAATATAAATAAATAAATAAAAAGAAATTAACGTAAATCTAAGTAGGTGTATCACTAAGATTCGTATTACGGCTCTAAAAAAAGCTCTTAAAGCAAAATCTTGACATACATGGATGTATTAATTATTTATAGATGCCAAACCTATATTTATATAGGTACGTAAAGCTATATTTTTAAATTAATGTAGTCTAATGGTTAATGTGGCCAGTATAAAAAAAAAGAGATTAGCACGATACGGATTTATCGCATGAATTTTTTTTACATTGTGTATAGTTGCTGAGGCATTTCTTATCTGTAAAAATGTTTATCTCGATGTTTCTGTATTATTTAATTCAATTTAACTCAACTCGCACAGGAATCTACTTTCTTCTAATAAAACAATTATTCTTAAAGAAACTGTGTACTTTATCAGTCCGGAATTTGGCTCTAAATATCTCTTTACGATTGTAAGTAACAATCATAACAGTATTAATTGTGTTGACACGTTATATAAAGATTTTAAAAGATTTCGAGTTTTACGGCCAATACAGTAACGAGCCCAATGTTGTTCGTCTCTTGACGTTAGCGATAAATAAATAAAAAGACTAACATTTTCTCAGTACAAATCTCATATAATCTGAGCGCGGGACAGTTTACGAGGATCGCGCCATCCCTTTATATCCGCGACTTGATTGCTTGGCCCTACCCATACGGTATGGTCAGCAGCACAAAATTATTAACTGTAATATTGTTATGGGACCTCTATTTCGATTTTGGCTTTGAGATTCATAGATGTGACAGTTTATTACGCTTATTTACGATTTTTTACTTTAAAATAAAAATTTAAAAATAACGTAAGATTTATAACATCGTGCGAGGGATACAAGAAACATATTTTCTTCTCTGCTAAAATTTTTTCGCGGATCATGATAATTTATAAGTAAAGTTTTATAAGTTGCAAAATACTTAAATGTATAAAATTGTTGCTGGGATAGTAAACATTAATAATAATAATAATTAAGCCTGCTTTAATTCCTTAAAACATTTACAAAATATACACACACCTCAAATAAACAAATATATATTGACCTCTCAGTCAATCTCTCTCTGTATTAAACATTTTCTCTCAATTTCATATAAATATAATATCCATAAACCATTATTTCCTTATATTCACAAGATTTTTCTGATGACCTTACTTGGTATAATCTTAGAGCGTGTATTTTTCCCAATAATCTATGTGAGCCTCTTATAACTTTCGGCGGTGTTATGACGTCATTCGATCTAGATGTATGTTAATGGAAACCTTCAGCGCAGGGAACAATATTATAATGACATATAGTATGTATATGCTTAAACTTAATAAATTGTTAATTGGTTCTCTGCATTCTGTTGCTGATAATAAAGCTTTTTGGTATATTTTTTTATACAAATATCTTCTACTCAGTATACAAAACTTACGTCATGTACTATATCTCCAACCTAAAGGAAGGATCGTCGTCCAGCCAATGACGTGGTATCGCAGTGATTTGTAAGCGCATATTGTAGATGTCGCTACACTATTTACGATTAATATGTAAAAGGACCACGAAAAAGAAAATTATAGAAGCTGATAATTCACTGATTTATTTCTGATTCCATGAGACATTTCGGGTTTATATCAGGATAACTATGGACTTTATAGTAATAAGATACTCCGTGGAACCATTTCACAGCTTATTATTTTAAATTTCAATAATAAGTACCCAGACTCTCAGACTACTACAGATAAGAATTGTAAGACTTCCCTTCACTTTAAATAAATCATTTGGTGCTTCATAGTGTTCTCATATATTAGTACGCAATGCATTTGTAAATCGCACATCAATAAAAGCAACAGACATATTACTAGCTAGCCAATGACCCCTCAACAGTAAACGATTATGCGTATTACCCTTGCTGAGTAACAAGATTGGACACTTAGACCACAGACTAAGATAACTTGAACTAATGTACTAGATTAAATCTGTTACATACACACGTATAACATTATATAGAATGGTTTGTCCTTATCACTCTCATGCCAATAAACGTGACAAAATATATATCTAATTGTTTACGTTAACCGCAATTATGGTAAATACGGTTTTAGTTGAGATATTAGTATACATTCCGAGCTTTGTTTCATACCCTTTCATCATTACTCAAAATCATTATAGAAATATAGTTACCCTAGTTGTATGATTTTTTTTAATTACTGGCACCACTATATGTAGCATGCGTTTGACTACGTGTGGCAATACTTATCGTACTAAAATGTAAGTCTGAATTACTTTTACTTAAAGATGTAACTCAAATATACCAATGATAGACTTTAAAAAATACATTACTATTTGATAGAGGTTGACTTCATATCGCTTAAAGCTATACAAAAACGTGTTTGAAAATCGAATTTTCTCCAGTATCAACATTGTTTGCTAAATAATAAATGCTGCGTCAAACACAGCGGCCAGGCGATTACTCGGAGAAATTAATTTTCCTCGCGTTATTGTTTGGTGAAAGAATTGTTTATTGAACTTGCGATAAACAGTCTTTTGTTATTCTGGTTACGTTCAACGCCTAACTAGCTTTTTGTACAGGCATTAAGGATGTCTTATATTATCACAAGCTGCCTCGTCTGGTAAATTTTGGAAACACTACAAGCTCAATGCGCAACTGGTGGCTTTAATAGCTTTTTTCCATTTTATGCATTGTAAAAATAACTTTAAACGACATTTTTCTTTTTTAATTAATCTGTCTGAAACACTGATTCAATGACTGAAATATTTTAAAGTAAATACAAATTTCTTAAAAATAAATTAAATTTTAGTCAGACGACCATAAAGCTAAGAATTTAATCAAGCTTTCAAAGGATGTCAAGTCTGAAGATAGAAGAAGTAAAATCCACCTGAGATATGTCTTAAGATAAGTCTGCGGATTTATCTACTTGATAAGCGTTGCATAAGCCCACACGCATTTTGTATTTGCTGTCTGGGACGAAGAGTTGTGTAATATGCATTATATAACTTATATAAAACGTTGTTGGAAAACCCTCTTATTCGTGAAATATCAATGTCTGTTTTCATCATAGGGTAAACACAATTTGACAGTAAGAGACTAAAGCTATTTAGTAAAAGTACATTTACAAGTACAGTTTACTCTAATCATAGAGTAAACTGAGACTGAATTTTAATGAATGAAAATAATTTATTAAACACCTTCAGCCAGGTTTTTTTTTACTTTGCCAGTACTTGTCAGTTAGCTTTTAATTAACGAAACGAAGGAGCATGCTTTGATTACTTTATTATTGAAGTATATATGTTATAATAGAACTAGTAATTGCAGTCGCGAAACAGTTTGTATGGAAATAGGAAAGCGTATATTAAATTAAAGGTTTACATTTTCGTCAAATTATGGAACCGTAGTCACGGTGTATAGGGAGTTTGATATAGTATGCAAAGGTATTATACATCCACCAAAATTATCTTTTTATCATCTGTCGATAAACCCTAAATTAAAATTGGCATAAAAGGGTACAAAGCAAAAAATTAATCAAGATCTTTCCTAATAAAGATTAATTTTGTCTCGTAAAAAGTTTCTTAAAGTTAATATAAAAATTTAAGACGATCCCAAGAACGCGCGTCCTTTCCGCGGACAAATTACGTCATTTTGATGAATATTTATTAAGTTTCATAATTTAAATACAGAAATTTAATATTGATAATAAAATAATACAGTAATTTATCCCATATAACTGGGATATATCTTACTTATAGATTGCGATAGCACTAGAACACACGAAATATTTTTTTAAATCAAATTAAGAATTTAAATTGATTTACTGTGTTTGTATGTATCTTACGTTTTCTCTAAGCTACACAGTTGCCTTGCTAAGAGATTTATGAAATAGACGGAGGAATGTACGCGTCTGCCTCATGTTTCATTGGGTTTCGGGACAATATCCTAAATAGATCAATATAACTGTCAATAAATTATATTATATCGCTATTTGTGGCAAAAATTTGTCTGTGAAAACCTGTATAGATTACCTACTCATATCTCATGATTAGGATCTTTCGGAAACGTTAATAATCTCCTCGAAAATTAACTAGCAATTGATTATTTATTAACACTTCAATGTATTAACATAATAAAAATTGAATATAATTAAATAAAAAGGAGGGCAACTGGCAGCCTAATCGCTTTCAAGCGATATCTTGTGAAAAAAATGTGTTAAATTCGATAAGGTAAGCAAGACGAGTAAATATACATATATTACATATAATTATTAAAACAAAACTAAACTTAAATTTACTTTAGAGTTTCCGGCCCATTATTGTCCTATAAAATAACTTAATAAAATACTACGTTGTACAAGTAACATCAAATACTTTAAGCGGATTTGTTGAAACAAATTAATAGAATAAATGAATTAACAGAAATTTTCAGTCGTTACTAAGGGCCAGATGTGGGACCGACCTTCGGGTAGCATACTAATTTATTGCGTAAATAAAGTTTTAGCAAAAATATTACACAGTTTTCCGATTTTTTTCTGAGGGTTTGAATCCCGGTAGGTGAGTTTAAAAAACATATATTCATTGTTCTATGTCAAATTGTAGAATAGATAAATTAGGTTTAAATAACGTATAGTAGCATAGTTGTACATGTATATATAAATGTTGCTGCGGCTGCTTTAATAGTGTCGGTGATAATTCCGCTGTTTCACTTCACACATCTGTTTAGTATGTTTGCTTAGTAATGCAGCACGCGTATTTACAATACGCTGGTGATGAATCGGAGTCGACTTCATCACTAGATAATAAACGTATTTATCATAGCTTGATTTCTATGACAAACAGCTGTGACAAACAACATAAATAACCAGCGGCCATCTTGTTTAACACTCCTATACTGAGTAATTAACTTTTTGACTAATGGTTAGATATTTAAACATTAGTTACTCTAACCACTGGTCAACGTCTGATATTTAACTATTAGTTACGATATTTAACCAATAGTTGAGTTACTACGAGTTAAAATACCGACCCTTAGTGACATATACATGACGTATAGTTTAAAAAACTGATTTTAAGACATTCATTTTAGCTCTTTATCAATGCAAAATCTAAGATTTTATCAAAGTTATTACTTAAAACCATTAACCACTCTGTCAACAAGAATTTTCCGATTTCCCGCCTTTCGACTGATCCGTAACAACCGCACGACAAATTGGGTATGGGATTCGGGACCCGGACATTAATATACGAGGCCAGATGTTACGAAGGTCGAATACTAATTATCGATGGAATAAATGAATTAATTTCTTAATTAGGGTTAGTTTCCGCAGCAGAAATGTGTCTGGCAGAATTCTTTTGCGTTTTGATTGTATGGCTCTATGTATTGTTAGAAGAATGTTGTTTAATTATGTACACATTATGTACGAAATTTATAGTCTTACCTTTCCCTAGCAATATATTTATGAAAAATATGTAAGTATACAAATTTGTGAAATGACGGACATTGAAGTAATATGGGTAATATTTTTTATACAAACATTATTTACAAAAACAATGGACAAGTTAATATATTCCGCACGAGATAATTAACAAAGAAAAAACCCAGTGTCGCTGTAACCCTTAGTCTTAGCCTCAAATTTTAGTAACTGATCATTTGTCTTGTCTAATAGGCAAGTAGGTGATCAGTTCTGTGTCTTACACACGCATTCGCTTTAAGGTAAGGCATACCGGCTGCTTACTTTATTTTCCTTTTCAGTACGAGCGAGTGCTAAGGGCGTAAAATTACAGAAAATTCCATTGGCGTATACCCGATGATCAAACCATTAACCCACAGGGATAAGAATCCCACGTTCTAGCGTCTAGTCCAACATTGAAGTCTAAAATACACACACATAATTATTTAATAGACGTTACACTAAAATGGCGTATCATGAATATACAATAAAGGTTATAAATTAGTTTTTGCCTGCACTATCGGTATTCAGCAACAATAATGCTTTCCAAACAGCATGCAAAATATTAAATTTTGCAACAGCTTATCGGAACAGCTCGCATCGAAACCAATAGCTTATACACAACAATTAGGTAAATAACGGAGGAACAATCGTTATTTTGTGTAGCTAAATAGCTCGGATAAGTTAAACCTATAAGCTGGCTTAGTTACATATAAAGAGCCTATTTAAATGAGACATGCAAATTATATATTTTTTTATTATTGTAAAATATAAATACAAACTAAAAGTACAAAAAACCACTAGGGATTTTAATATTGGTGCTTAAAGGGCAACGCGACAGTTCGAGTTTAAAAAAAAATATGCTAAAGAAAGATACAATTAGGCAATACATAAACTAAAAGAACACATAACAACAAACAAAGAGAAAAAAGTGTTCATATGGATACATAATATAAAATCTATTTTTTAAATTTATGGAGCGAACTATCACATCCTGGGTTGGCTAAAAAAATACACACTTAAAGTGTTGTTTGACAGCTGGCTTCGCTTTTTTCTATCACTGAGAAAAAATTTTGTGGTCAAAAATAATATTGTTTTTAATATTTACTTGTTGTCCGACAACATATCGCACATAGTGAATATTTTGAAGATGTTACATTGTGGAAAAAATTGTTTATGGTAAGCGGAAAGACGTCTGTGAAAACTTAGCAAACGAATAATGTCATATATTATATTGCCTGTTCCACGTTATCTAATCTTATGAGATCTTTTCCATTCGCTTTAAAAAGTAGCGGTTAAAATGGAAGATATTGATAACTCTCTTTGTCTTTAAGAGCTACTATTAAACGTTTCTAATCTTTTTAAACGTAATAACCATTCGCAGCCAGTTAACATTTATTGGACCCTTTATCTTGATAAAGCTTCAAGAAGTGTTAAAGAGCCCAACTACGATTTGCCCCTAGAGTGCTGTCAAACGGAATTGGAATATAGACAGGATTACATTGGCCTATAGACAATTGGAGTTAAATGGCGCGCTCCATAGAGAATATAATGTCTTAAGGACAGTTCGAAATTTGAAAGGCATTTATTGAAAGATATAAATATGTTTTGTTTTATTAAAATAGACACCCGTCGGTAAATGGCAAACTGGTATCTTAGTATTAACATAATAATTGAGATATTTATAAATAATTTTCTTTAGGTCATTAAGATAATATCTATGCTATCCATATAGGAGATACGATATGGAACCTTCGTTCCACAATGGAGAGTTTTTAGGCATTAAGGCACTTTTTGCTACGCACCACCACTATGTGGAACGGAAGTAAATCCAAACTAATTCAACTTAGTGTCCTTCAGGAAAAGAGCGTACTTTTTCAAGGGTCAGAAACGCTCATGCGAGCCTTATAGCAATGGAAGTGTGCCATAGGCGACGGTATTTTATTTAAAAAAATAGAGACCAACTCCACAATTTCTTTGTAAGGACATAAGATACATAACATAAGCACCTGCTGGTGGATTTTCCGGTTTTTCCCTTTTTGTATTGAAAAAAATTGATATGGATTTCTTTTTTCTAAATACGACTAACTAATTACCCTTATGGATTAAAATTATCCTTTTTATGTAGGCCTATATATTACATGTTTTCAATTATCATAATAAGTAGTGAAGAAAATCTACTTAAAACTATGCTGAAAATTTAACTATAAACCTCAATTATCTTAATTTAAATATTGTTTGTCTTTCTTTCACTAAAGACTAAATTTATCTCTAAGAGCCAAATATTCGCTCCAAATATTAGACCTCAAATTCTACCTGCGCGATTCTTGTGTTATATATTTGTAATATTTATTTTAGGACAAAGTAATCGCTCCGTATGTATACAATATCTCAACTCTCAATCAGGTCTTATTCAGAAACTTTCGAGACGTATTTACGAGAGGAACAATACATCTATTGTACGAAATTGTTCTAGTCGAAGGACTATTCAAGCGAAATATTATTTTTTCTAATCAATGAGAGTGCTTTTCTTAGTTCAGATAACACCTTTAATAGAATCTTTCTTGGATCAGACAATTGTTTTCTAGGTAAATTTGTTCAATTATTTTCATAATAGTGATAGATAAATGTTATAGCTTCAACAATAGATACGCCACTGATTGGAAGACTGCTACTGATTGCGTCAAAGATTGTGTAGAACATTTTTGTCAATGTTTATGTATTAAAAATATTCAGTATTTAATAAGTTTATTTTATTTTCTAAATAAAATATTTTAATTTTATTTTTCATACCTTAAAGTTGAATCATATACAACAAATAAATATATATTCTTTAATGGTGGAGCGTATGCAAAATAAATTTACGAGATACATTTACCTATGGTTGTGTGGACTGTACCCATTTTACCAAGTATCGAACTTTGTTTGTCTGGGGTATGAAAGTAGAATAACAAGCTAGATTTTAAGGTACTTAGAGGTAGAATATATCATGCGGAAATGATGAGACTGAGGCTACGTGTACCAAAATATAATCACCCTGGTAAGCGGTCTCAATTGCTCGCAGTGCCTCGAGCGCGTACAAATTTACTCAGAGATGCGCCATTAACGAGTTTCTTGCGCATCCTGGATATTATTGCATGTGAGACAGATAAAGAATTGCATTATTTAATTAATTAGTTATAAAAAGATATAGGTTTTATGTTTTTTTATTATTTTAATATTATGTTTTAGTTCCATTTTTATATTAATAAGTAGGTAGTGACAAGAAAAAGATGGTGCGTAACGTAAAATGTGACGCTAATTTATTTTCCAACGCCCATACAGAGCTGTCACTTCAATAATAATATCTAATATCCCAAACAATACATGACACAATGACATTTAATTATACCTTTTTAAAATAATGCTTCTGCTCCCTCAATACTTACAAAAGAGTATTTGCTATTCGTATTTGTAATTTAAATTTGAGAATACAAGGAATGGTTTACAAAGACCGGAGAATCGCTTATCCAATTCCGCATAAGCGATTCAATAAATTACCCAAATTTATTTAACGAGTATAACATAGTTTCAACAGCTAGACTCATGCTGTACACGTCCTGCAGCCATTTTGAACCGCCATTTTTCTTTTTTCCCGCCGCTAGCTGTCAACTGCTTGACCCTCGTATTTGTCACTCGGCTGAGTTCGGCCAACTTCGTGACAGCAGTAAGGGTACATTTATTTACGTTTTGGTACTTATTTATTAGGATCACGACCGTACACGAATTATAACACGTTAAAGGGTTCGTACGAGTTAGGAAGGGTTTGAGTTTTTAGAATAATGAAATATATTAAAAAGAGTTTTGCAAATGCCACAGTATCATAATGATGTTATTATAATTAATAACCTTAACTTATGGGGCAATTTTTTGAATTGGCAACAAACATCAATGCGTGGGGTGCTTAAAACTAAGTAGTTTGACACCTCGACCTCGACGCTCTATGGAAAATCGAGGTCTGTTTCATATCAAAAGTCGATCACTTATTTATTTCACAAGGAAGACGATTGAATTTGCATTGTGATTGAATTGCACACGCATAGGGTATTAAATAGGGCTTCAAATTAAGCTCAGATTCACTACTTTTATTAGAGTATATAAAATATATAAATATATATTTCTTTATCAACTGTTTATGCATACATAATAATATCAATAAATGATAAAGAAGCAGTTTAAAGAAATGGCCTTTTTATTTCCTTATCCTTATTATGTCATTACTTTTTTTATAAAACAACAACAATAAAGCTTATTGTTAATAATGATAATAAACATATTCCAATACGTAATTAAAAGGTATGATTACAATTATTTATTTCATAAAATAATTAAAATAAAAAGTATAAGTTTAACAAAACTTACTTATTTATATATAATTAAATACATGACAAAATATGTAAATAAAATGAGTGCAATAAATACCCCGTGGTCAATAACTAACCGCAAAATAATCTATTAAATAGTTCAACATTAGAAACCACAATAGGTAGAGGTTTTCGGTTTCCTGACATACTTTTCGCGACTACTTCCAAAACCGTACGTATCTGTAAATATTTTTCTTGAATATCTTCGCTACAAAACCAAATCAAATGTAAAGCACCGGGAGACATTGCCAACTGTCAAAAGTCTCGACTAAGTTTGAAAGTGCCTTTTTCCCTTCACTTACTGTAAAAAAATTTTTAAATAAATTTAATCATAAAGCTGCCTTTTTTATATATACATTATAATCTGCATACCAGGTTTCTTAAAAATACAATACACTTTAAAACCATTGGTACACATTTTTCAGAGAAATTAATTTTAAAAGATTGAAGCTAACAGTTTTGAAATAGTCATACTTCCTTTACAGTATTAAAATAAAACATGTTCCAAATGAAAATCTTTCTAAATACTACATTATATTTAAGATCCACTCTTATACTATTGAATAAACTTTTAAAAGTGGGTCAATAACAACATTAGTATAAACAATTTTAATCGTTATTGTGCGACGTTCCATAGTGCGAAGGAGTTAACATGGACATTTACAAAATAAAAAATTGCGCGTCTGAAAATAATCTTGCAACCTTTTAGAATTGGGTACTTATTTTCCAACGGCTTCGGATTCCCGACTAATGCGATTTAACTATAATAAAACTAATTATATTAATAGGGACCTGTTTCACAATGTATGGGTAAGGTACCAAATACTTATGCAACACATAAATTATTCGAAAGATAAAAGTTCCGAAAAAGATACTTCGCGTTTCATGACGAATAGCGCTACTGACACGAACGACTGACTGAAACGCAAAAATACCGTTTATCCTACCAATAAGTAATAAATAGCTTATTTGGAACTTATCCGGACATTGTAAAACACACCCTAAATCTATGTTTTTTTACTACCCTACATAAGTCACTATTATGTACCTTCAACCATTAATATTTAAGTAAAAGTTATTAATATTTAATCGAATAAAATTTCGTAACTAAGTGGCGCTTCGTTAGTATAAATACACAACTTTTACAGTTAATTATCTGTGCGTCTCTAAATAAAACATCTAAGATAAAGTGTAACGTTCCAAGGTAAGGCCTGAAATTATTCTACCAGTCGGCGTAACATCCATCTAATTTAATTTGTAATGCCCTTTGTAAGGTCTAAGTATTTATTCGAGTGAGAATGACATTAAGTGACCATCATTGTCCCTTACGGCGTGTTGATAGCCACTTGGGGTGAAAATATTTGCGTTGCGGCCTAATTGTGTTCAGGGCATCTGACATTTAACCTCTGTAAGCCTATGTATTATCTGTGCTTTAACAGCTGAACTTTATAAACGAAAGTATTCTTCATATTAATAAGGAATTATGGATGACGAATAAACATTCGTTTGCCCTATAAAAAAACAATTTTTTTACTAAATATGAATAATATTATATATATATATATATATATATATATATATATATTTGTAAGACCTATGTGTATTCCACGTATGATGATGTACGTAAATAAAAGTACCATAAATATTAAATCAGTAAATTCGTTGCTTTGAAAGAAAAATACCAAAAAACACTCAAATCTGTTCTCACACCAGCCCTTACAAGAGGTTTAAAGACTTTAAAACGTGCTATTGCGTATAATGATAAAAATAAATTATTTAAATATTGACAAACACTAAAACGCCTTGAAATGGCCGTGCTATTAAAATTCAATTTGTAAGATTCGCGGGCTCTTCACACAAAATGGATAAACATTTAAATTAAATGTTTATCCTATTAAATATATATCCTAATCTCTAATTTACATTACTATTATGATGATCCTTTAATTGTTTTAACGATTATAATGCCATGAAGAAGAGCTCCGGACTCCATCGCTTGCAACTAAAGCGGAAATTCAGCGCCAAATAGAGTAGAAAGAGTTCTCATCTTTGGGCAGGTATTCAAAGAGGCGTTCGAATCGTCGACGACCAGTCAGTTTCCGAGATCTACATCGTCTACATCTACTTCCACATTTACCATGGAGAGTGATTAGACGTGTTGCTTGAATCTGCAACTGAGTTTCGTCATCGGACGTTGAAGCAGAAACCACAACTCCACTCGTACTAACTCGACGTTCGGCGTTCCACAACTGAGGGGTTTTAAGTTTGAAACCAGCAAACTACATTTGAGTGTAAATTAGTATTTTTGAACCTATTCAACTTATAGGCCTTCATCAAAAGGGTGTAACAATTCTTAAAAGACCGGACGCACTTGCAGTCTTATGATCAGATAAGCCTCCTACACGTTCAATAAGAAAAATCAAAATTTTGGAGTAATAACAATCAATCCCGCATTAATTAAAATGTATCTTTAATAGGTATATTATACTGCCAAACCTTTAGCAGTTATACTCATAGTTGTTCGATATGTGTTTTCTCTCAAAATTCAATGCATAATTAAACGACCGATTTAACGAAACAGAGCAGTTTCGTACCATAAACTATTTATGAATGGTGGGTGTATCTTGGTATGGACGTTAAAGTGTTTAAGTATTTAAAGTACCCATTTAGTACTAAACAGAAATCTACACGTTAGCCTAACGGAACGTACAACACCTTCTTTTGTTTTATCTCTTCACATATGATTAAATGGATGACTTTGGGGGTAAGAATATTAATATAATCAAATATCGGACAGTTAATGTGAAACGTACGTCGAACAAGAAAAGTATAAAATCTTGAAAATGAATTGCTCATTTGGATTTGAAAATCGTTTTGTATTTATTGAAATTGGAATCGGTACTGACAATACTTTTCCTCGTTTCAAATAAGTTGTTGAGCGAATTGAATTCAATAAAACGAATTTTGACTATATAGATTTATGACGTATGTTATACTAAGTTTTTATATTAATTATTATATGTAACTATCGTTAGTAACGTCTCTCCTTTGATATTCAGAGTAGACTAATCGCACATGGAGACCTCTATGTAATTTAATCCGAGTACGCGTACAATGTGTATTGTTAATATCAATATAACCATTTAAAATAAATAGTTTTAATATAATACGTTGAATAAAAAGTTTGTAGGACCTAGAGGCACTAGTCCAGTGATTCTCAACCACTGAGCCGCGCACTTTTGTGTGCCGCCAAATTATGCAAATATATAATAATTTTAAAATTAAAACTAAAAAAAGATCAAGATTATTAAATGTAGAAGACGATATGAGAGTAGCATTGTAGTTTGAGAGCATCGCATTAAAAATATTTTTATTTAGTTTTTCATTAAAAATTAGCTTGTCATTAATGCCTTAATAAACATTTAGTTATTATTGTAGTATAAGTTTATTTCGTATATTTAAATTTTTTGTAAAATGTTAAATATATGCCGCAACAAAAAAAAGGTAGAGAATCACTGACTAGTCTATAGTATCCACTTGTACTATCGTCTACATAAGCATAGAGTATAGGTGATTTCATTAGCAGCCAGTTGAATATTTAACGAATGTGTCAAGGAACCGCGCTCGGGCTCTGGAGATTGCTGAATGGCGCCATTTTGAATTTGCTAACGACAATTCACATTTTATGAGAGAGGTATGATCAAAGTATAGTACAAAGGAGGCTCCAAAAGGGTTAATAAACTTTTATTGAAAAAAACATGAAATATTTTTGAAGTGAAAGTTCTTTAGGCGCATGAGGGTAATTTTTTTACGGAACATCACGAAGATTTGCAGGGTTTTTGTTTAATAAAAGGGAGAGAGCGATTGAGACCAATTGGGAGAGAGTGAGAAAGGGAGATCGAGAAAAAAATACACGCTATTGGTTGATGTCTTCAACCTGCGTTTATTGCATAAGGTCTTTTGCAATAAACGCAGATTTCTATTTATATTATTATCATTAATACGTATACAGTGTGAATAAACATATACAAATACATGGAGTGATCATATACTGGTACATCATCATCTGTTGGGGCTTTTATCTTAGTAATAATTAATTTACAAAAAACGCACGCACTTTTTTTATATAACAGCAGACGGATGGCCTTGATGTAATGATAGGCGACGGCCCATGAACACTCACATTTCCAGAAGGTATTGAAAGTTCGATATGTGCTGCCAGTGTTTAAGGAATTGGTACGCTCCTTGAAGGGCCCTGAGTCAAATTGGTTCGAAAATATTTCAGTAGGCAGCTGGTTCCGGAAAAAACTGCCGTAAAGACGCTTAGTTGTGGAACGACGGACCTCGAGGTGAAACGGGTGGTATTTCGTATTCTGTCTTGACGTCTGACGATGAAACTCAACACAACTGCAGATATTAATCCAAACAACACCTCTGAACAGTCTCCATGGTTAATGCAACGAATACGGATCGAGCCGTTTGGAAAGTAACTGTCCTTTAATGATTCGAATTGCTCTTGGTAGGAATTCAGAGTGGAAGGTTCGGAAAAAATATTTTTACTCCACCCAAACCCTAGAAGAAAGAAAAATTCATAAGACCACTAGGAGTCCCAAACACAATTCTTGAAGGTGTAAGTCGAAGGAAACTATTAGTCTAGATTTCGTTCTTTTACTATATAAATGAGGTCCGAAGAAATTCTAAATTCAGGGGACGGATATAGATATAGAAGAACATCGATTCTATAACATTTAATTATTGCTCGATACCTGTTTGTCGTTTTCTCCCGAGTTGGTTATCAATATAATAATAATATCAAAGATTTTAGTAGTCGTTTATAAAATTAAGAAAAGCCTATTTATTTTTTCTGTGCTTAGTGATTTGACGTATTTTAAGTAATAATAAATAAAAATTTACATCACTAAACTGGTAAAAAAGTATAGCATTGACATAAAGTGCGGTCTTACTGCTAAGAGCAGTTTCTTCCAGTCAACTCAAACAAAGTAAAAAAGCTACGCAGAACCTGACGCTGTTAAGTAAAAATTCACTCACACACTCTCCACATAAAATAATACAAATGATTTTATGTATTTTAAATGGCAAGTCAGGTCAACGTTTGGCTATTTGCGTTGGCTCAATGCGCTTGCAAAAAAATATCCAGTTTCAAGCATATTGCCCCGTATCTCTAAAATATACAAAAATGTACAATCTTTAATTTAAAATTCTTACATAACGTTGTCTCTCTTAAAATTTCCACTGGGGTTGTATATTCTACCTCGTCTGAGAGTAATTAAACTTTTCCTCCCTAAGGAAATTACTCGTTCGATATTTAAAATTCCAATCTAAAGTGTTTTAACAAAACATAAGTGTTGGCAAAGCTGTTCGTAATAATAACAACAGGTCGTATGTATATAATGGTTAGGCAAGAATTATATATAGGCAATTATTGTAATAATGTAATGTATAATAATTTTATAATATTTTACTCTCAGCATACTGCCAATGTTAATGTTTTTGTACTTAGATCATAGTCTGAGAGGAAATTTGCGTGTTTGCTACGTCTGCTTTTGTCACTTGGAGGATCTGACAGTTGACAGGAATGTTGCGTATTTACTGCCTGGATTCATTCCTTTTGCACTCGGGATGTCATAGGAGGTTTTTATTGATAAATTTACATAGTACACTTCCCATATACTTAGTAAGATGTGCACTTACGGATTCAAAAATGGGATATACTGAATATTTCAAATGACGAACTAGGTTCAATATAACATATTATTATGTATTCGTTTTGCACCGTGACAGTTGCATTACGGTAATTATTAATTATTATTTAGGAAAATATTATATTGTCTTTGATTAACATAGCTTTTACACATTTAAAGAAAAAACTTTTTAACCGGATTGAAGTTATGTATGTAAATTTAAAATTATGTTAAGTTTTACAATAATACATAGCTTCAATCCAGTAAAAAGTGTTTTCTGTAAAAAGGAAAATATTGTTTTATATATTTACAATTATTTTATAATGATGCTTAAAACATAACTTTTAATAGTAGAAGCACTAAACGCTAGCAAAACTGCGGAACAAAATGTTAAAATGGACAAGAAATAGTGACACAAGATTTTACAAACTGAAAGCACCTTGTTCAAAAGAAAAATCGCGAACAACCTTGGTGTGTAATGGGAAAACATGTTGGGCCACTAGATTAAATATATCAAAGAAAAACATCGTCCTTATTTTATAATCATGCTAATTTCTTGTATCCTTTAACATAACTGATTTTTAATTCCGTAGAATTCTAACAGCTATAATTTTTTGACATGTCTGAGATTACAAACCTTTTTGGCCGGGCACATTTATCAATTTGAGACATACATTTTATTTGTTAGTGAATGTATCCATTTCATCAAGTGTGGTGCTCTACATTAAAAAAACAGTAAAACCTCTAACATTTTTTTAAAAAGGTTCCCTATACCTGGAATTAGTAGGCAGATAAGAATAAAATAAAGTAATTAAAGTTAATTCGATATATTGTTCATGATACTGAAATATTTGTTATTTTTGTATGTACTTGAGTAAGGAAATTGAATATTTCCTATTTTATATTCCTATATTAATATTGGAATTTGGAATATTTACATTTTTTTACCTTCTCTTAGGTACATAAAAATACGTAGGATTTTATTTTTATTGCCAAATGGCTCAAATTGGTCCCATTTTCAGAGGAGAACTTTCTTAGTAGTGACACATAAAATGTCAGAATTCTACGGAATAAAAAAATAGAGTTTAGTGTGAAAACTTGACTATATGAGCTTCTCGATTGGCTCATTAATGATTGGTGAATTGTCAATCAATATTAAATGTCAGTAAATATGTGTCATTGTTTTAATAGTCAAATTCCAGGTCAGTAAGGCATAATTTAAGTTGAATACACATTACTTTTCCCTTTAAATCTCTGTGTGAGGTGTATAAAAGTTATTCAACAGTTTTATTTCTTTGAGACATATAAGCAAATTACCGCACCCCAAAAGAAAATGACAATATTTTTTATCATATATCGGAAAATCACGAATTCAGTGGCCGCACTCTAACCTGCTAATGACCGCAGTAGAGCTCCTTTGCACGTTTTGTGGCAGCGTGTTTTCAGGTCACTTACATTTTCAGAGTCTCTCCAGTTCTATGGAAGAATTATTTTTTAACTGACGTGCGCAAAAACGGGAATTTTGGAAGCTTTAATATTTTTAGAGGTAAATGAATTGAGTTTTTTGTTATTATGATGCAAAGGCTTTGCAATATACATGTAGAAAAGTGGGTGGCAGGATTTCATAGATTATTTTATAAGCATTAGCATTTTTTATTGAGAACCTGGTTCCTAGAAATAAGTTTCGTTTGTATTCTGAAAAAACGTTGACGGTTTTCGTCGAAATTCAATTTAATAATTTTTTGACTGTGGGAGTATAATAACAGAAGAAAGATTATACAATAACTTTCATTTTGTGTTTTCGTAGGTTAAGGGGCTATTAAAATAATTAAGTTAAGACAAACTTCTTATTACAAAAAAACAATGACTCATCATGTGATGCTGCAGACGGAAGCTAGTAACGAATACAAATTAACAAGTACAATATGCTCTTGAATAACCATTCCTTTATATAAATGGTGTTACAATGCTAATAAATCCGCCACGCTGTATCTACCAGCTAATTTATTACTTTGATAATGTTAACATCAGATTTTATGTAAGACGCCTTTAATTCGCTAATGGAATCTTTATTTTCGGGAAGAATAGCTTACGCAATGAAAAGATACACGTACCTACGCATAAGCTAGTATAAAGTACGTCACCGACACACTTTGGAGACGCGATAGTTCAGATGTTTATTATTATGTTGTCTATTATTTTATAATTTTTTTTTTTGAGTTGCAGCTCCTTACAATCGTTGTGTAAAACAAAAAAACACTTGGAGATTTAAAAGAGTCGCGGAGAGTTTATTGCCAGTACTTCTCTTCCGTTCTACGCCCTTGATTTGAGAACTGGCAGTAAATGTAGAATTATAAGCATTCAATGTATACTTACCTACATGAATAAATGATTTTTGAATTTGTCACGTTCACTCAAAAAATGAATGTACCAAATTCTTAAGAGGACGGCAACTTAGGAGCCTTCTTGGTGGTCAGTGATCAGGTGAGCCTCTGCTAGGTTGCCGTATCCACCTTACATAAAAAAATCAAACAACCTGGGAGGCGCGATAGTTCAGATATTCAATAATTTTCACGCATGCATGACTATAACTTTGTTATGTATACGTATTATAAAACGTATGGAAGTATTTACGAAAATACACGCTGTCGCTGATAACCTGTCACTTCAATTATAACAGATACAGACAGAGTAATGTGCACGTATTTGCCTACCTTTTCCCCTGCCCCATTCGTTTACATATCCCTGCTTTCAGCAAGGATACTCGTCCCAAATTAAAGTGACTTCTGGGAACCCCATCAGATTTAAGGGCCTCAGGCTAATCCGTCCGTGCTGAGAAATTTAAGTAACTTGAAGAAGTCGGGCGCCATTAAACGTCTTCATTAAGCTGACTTACCTATTGATATACATAAAAAATAATGATCATACAAAGTGCTTTATTTCGATAACATTCCATTACTCTGAAATCTAAAGTTTCTCTCCATTAATATTGTCATAACATGGATTTTTCGAAGATGAATCATACAGGTGACAATCAGTGATAAGATTGGAATGTGGACTTTCTTTTAATTGACATAACATGGTGGTGACTGAATAATATACCAAATATTCCAATAGCAAATTCTATATAAAGTATAATTGACGCATTATCAAATTGTCCACGCCTTCAATGGCTACAACAATGACGACAAATATCTCAAATCTAATATCTGTATGATGTATTCCATCTTTGGCTATATTTTCAGTGTATTTGTTTGTAATTATATATAATTTACTAGCGGATCCGACAGACTTTGTCCTGTCTACACGTCTTTAATTTCAAAATTTCAATTTTTAATAAGCCATTTTGATGAAAATTATTATTCAAATGTTATGACAATATCTAACGATCCAGCACATGGTCACACACGATATAACACAATGATAACAAAACTTTTTTTAAATTTCGGGACAGACTAAAATTAAAATTCGAATATTATTTAAAATTTGACATTGCGATGGTAGCGCCGTCTGTCGGATCGAATGTAAAACATTCCAAAATCAACAACAACTAATAAATTGAAAATTAATTAAAAAAACATTGTCCAGCGGACAAAATTGTGAATCTAAACCATTCCCAGATCCCCTTGAACACACACAAAAAATTTCGTCTAAATCGGTCCAGTCGTTTAGGAGGAGTTCAGTCACATATACACGCACACAAGAAATATATATATTAAGACTAGCTGACCTGGCAAACGTCGTTTTGCCATGTATATCATTTATAATAAAAATAGAGGGTTGAAAATTTAGGGTTGTATGTATTTTTTAATGCTGTTGATACAGTTGATAAAAAAATTAAAATTTATCAAAAAAAATATTTAGGGGTGGGTTACCCTTAACATTTAGGGGTATAAAAAATAGATGTTGTCCGATTCTCAGGTATACCCAATATGCACACAACATTTCATGAGAGTCGGTCAAGCCGTTTCGCCGGAGTTAAACCACAAACACCGCGACACGAGAATTTTATATATGAATAAGATGTAAGCTGCAGGATTACGAAATAAATAAATAAACTTGATAAAAAAAATACAAAGTTTTAAGATAATATTTGAGAATAAATATTAAAAATTTCCAGCACAGTAAATTCCTGATACATACTATAACACACTTAGGATTTTTTCAGAGTGGCTCCATCATGCCGTATTACATCTGACATACGGAGAACTGACATGCTTATAAGTCTCGACACGATCTTAACCTATATTTATGGTATGTTAATAAAGGTTGTTGTTTTTCTTATAAAATAATTTTCGATGAGCTTATTTAACACACTTTTTTTTAATAATGCAACGCATGACAATTGTTTAATTATATAAAGTTATATTTTTAAATATTTAAACCTAGTTTTTTATTTATGTAACAAAAGTCCGTGTTTGTTATCATGTGTATATTGATATATATTATTGTTTAAACATAATGTATAAACCGAAATAATTCCGTTAAAAAAGTGTTTTTCTTTAAATGTGTAAAAGTTATGTTAATAAAAGACAATACTATATAACTACCTTTTTTGAATATATCTTTATAGAGTCATATAAAGGAACTGTTTAATCATGGATTTTAGTACTTTTAATAATCGTAACTGGTAGAATAGATAGAGAAAAGGGCGTAAGTAATGATTCATTGCAGCATAAACATTTTTTTAGTTTTTTAACTTTAACTTTGAGGTTTTAATCTTAGCCACGTGGTGGTCCTTTGATATGTGACAGGACACCTGCTTCCTTCTTAGAACAGTCCTATCAGTATTGTTTGGAATAAACTTTATCTTACTTTGAGTTAATATCTTATAAAAATATTGAAGAACTTGTTAGCTTCTACACTTTGAGGTATTGAAACTGTTGAAAAAAATTGACGTTTAAACATTATTAATTTATTTGATTTTCAGTATTGCCACATCTAATATCTACACAATTACACTATTTATAAAAGTCACAGACAAACATTTATAAATAAAATACAATAAACAAATGTATGGACATAGAAAAAAAAAATTCTATGTCCATACATATATATAATCCATATTATAGTGGTGTGTGGCTTTGAGTTTTGTTTTGATTAAAAAATCTTCTATAATCTATACAAAAAGATGGAGTGCGCATTATTGAATCTCTAAGAAGTCTTGGTTCGATTTCTATACATCAATTGTTTGACAAATGACAGAAAATCTAGCTTATTGATAGGTGCAAGCATTTTCTCTCAAGTATTGCCTATTATTTAAATAGACAGCACTACGTACCTTCCTTCTAGACTGGAACTTTTTGAAACTGTATCAATAAATTCATTAAGTTTGCGAAATTTGATTTTCTATGTCCCTCATTCTAAAATTTTACCTTCCCAGTGTTTGAAAGAAAATCATGTACCGTACTGATCTTTGAATTTAAACTGTTTTTATAAGTAAAAGGCTGTATCGCTTACGGAATCTCAAAGGTAAGCACTCGTGACGAATGTCGTTATCAAAGGTAAAAGGTAGAACAAACATTGTAATCCCTTCCAAAGGTAAACTTTGTTAGATAATTTTATGATATGCTTCATAACAAGTTAAATACTCGTTACATTAAAAGTTTTCATATACATAAATTGGGTTTTTAAAAACATATAAGTTTTTTGAACCAAACTCTCAGCTTAAAAGGCATGTCTTATATAAATAATAAAACATTTTTAACAAGTTTGGAAATGATTTTTATTTGGATAAACAATAACTATTCAACGAAGTAATACTTACGAAAATCATTAAACATTAAAAAGAATAATACTTGAGGTAAAAGAAACTCGGTTTTATCCAATCCCATTTCTCGTTATCAAACAATTGATTTACTCCATGGGTTAATCCGTAGCAGAAAAAATCCTTAGCGCTTATAATAGTTTGGATTTTAAAAGAACGTGCCAACTTTGGTACGCCGTAATTAAAACATTGAAAAGCTTTTAAACACTTCAATCCTTTTTAATTTTAATGTTATAAAGAGTTTTATGGAAGCGTTTTCCTAAGACTTTAATTTATTTCCATTTTTTCTAGAAAGTATTGTCGGTACTGATGTTAGAGCTCTTGCTCTATCACCTTCAAGCCTCAGTGGTTGAACTACGTGTAAAATAAATATTTCTAGATATAACTAAATTTGAATCCAGGGAAGTGCATTTATTTATAACTAGCGTAAAATTTTCACTAATGCAACTAACAACTTGGAATCAAATTATTTCAGTCCAAGTCGTCTACTGTCTTGAGAAGATACTAGCGGACCCGACACACGTATTAAATACGAAAAAAAAATCAAATTGTAAATCAAAACAAAACTCAAATCCACTTGAACACACACAAACAAACACACGAAAATTAAGGCAAGTTTGATTGATGACACGCACACATTATTATAAATAAAAAAATATAATAATGTGAATGTAGACGGTTAAATAGTTATTAATATAGTATTATTGTTTGTTAATAATTATGTTTCATTATTAATAAATAAATATTTTTGTTACATCTTCGTTTTGGTGCGCACTACTTCTTATTTTCTAAACCCAACGTATCTATTATATAAACGAATAAAAACAGATTGTTATTTGATAAAAGGTATTGTACCTTAAGTCGTTTATCCCTGAGCATTTCAAATTACGTGTCCCTTAAACCCCGCACATTATTACAGCATTACAATGCGTAACACGGACTTGTAACATTACCATTAGATACGACATATCTCTGAGTCGATAAAAAAATTTAAATTCACACCCATCCTTGTTACACTTGGGGTGTCCTTCCATTTCCATCTCTGTCCCACTCGCAATAATTCACGCGGACAAGTCGGGAAAATTACTTTTTAAGTGAACCCCAAGAGTTCTTAAAGAAAATGTTTTGGTTGCTCCATTAGGTAACGTTTATGGCCTAACTGATACTATATTTGTATTTAATGGATTTTTAGTTGATTTTTTAGTATTCTTGGTAAACGGTAACAATAAACAAGAAAGTTTTAATAACACTCCGTTAATATATTCAAATATATAGCCCCATTGGAATGAACACAAAACCCGCTCATTTGTCATCACATATAGTATGTTGGTATTTTATCGTACGTTAAAATTAGATCTTAAAACCCTACACATAACCATTTATTATTATTATTATTTACACTTCAGTCAAACATTCTTAAGCACTCTTAGGATTAGTTATTTATTAATAAACAATACAAGATCATAAAAGAAACATAAGTATGGAAAAAACTAGTCAAAGCATGTGACTGTGTGGGGAATCTGATTTATTAAGAAGCTTTTAGGGTTCTCCAAATATCATCCAAAATTATTATTCATAAAAACAGGCATATTCAAATTTGATGCCTTTGTGATTTTTTTATTTTATTTAATTCAGGATAGTAGTAGTATATAAAGTTCATATTAACACTTTTAAGTTTTAGCAGTATTAGTGTTTTTTTATGTATTTCTAGAAAATACACTCGGTTATACGGTAAAGGAAAACATAGATATAGATCTACAGGAATAGGCCTTAGATCAAAATATCAACGACGTACTAAAGAAAGCTCATTTTTGTCAAAACAAGCAATGAAAGAGACACAAAAGTATCTTTTATCTGGTCATACCTCAGAATATGAAATATCTCTCTCTTCTCATCTGAGCGTCGATTAGACAGTAAGTAGACATTCTGACTATCTGTTACCACCGGCTTCTGTCCAGCGGCTCTTTTGAGGCAGTTTTGAGGACGATGACTTCTGTGTCACAAACCACGATCTGTTTTTCCAAGTCGCCTTTGCACATCAAAATATAAATATTATTTAAAAAATAAACAAAATTATTTTTATAAGCATTAATCAAATCAAATCAAAAATCATTTATAGGCATATAGGTAATATAATGTACACTTATAAACGTCAAAAAAAAGAAATATATATTAAATGCTTCTAATTTTACATTTTCCGCCAGTTCTTAAATCAAGGGCGTAGAACGGAAGAGAAGAACTGGCAATAAACTCTCCGCCACTCTTTTTAATCGACTTTTTTTCTTTTAATCAACGTTTGTAAGGAGCTGCAACCATTACACCATGTTCCATATGACATCTGAAAATATTGCAGAAATTACCTACTTTCACAATTCCATATGTTTAGGCATAGATAATACAAAACTACGGAACAAGCACCGGCTGTGGCTGACGCATTTTTGTGATTAATTTTAAATTAGGGTTATCTCACGTAAGACAGACTTAATTGGAGGCCCAGAGATTGACTAATGTGTTTTTAACAAAGGTCCTTTTTTATTAGACCCTTTGATAAAATCCCTCGAATGAGAGGAATGTGCGCGGGATGTTTTAATTATTGGGACGTTTTACGGGTAAAGTCGTGATTTTTACAATGTATAAAGAGAGGATTACAAGGTTTAGCCAAAAATTTGCATTATTTAAATTTGACGTGACAATTAGTACTGGTACTCAACGGAGTAGGATTTACATGAAAGTTTGATTCAGAACTGTTCTTACAATCAATGTTAGGTATGAAGCAAAAGTAAATTTAAATAACATTGAAATACGCAGTGCCTTATATATAAGTAGGGTTTTAACTGCGTTCAATTATCAAATTTATACAAAAAAATCGTTAATGTGATTTCATAAAATTATTCTGAAAAGAAATTCGATGCCTGTTTGAAAATTTACCAGATCGTGATAGACCTTTGCATCTGTGAGAATAAATCTTGGGTCTGATTAGTATTTTTATTTTACTTTACCTTAGACGAAGAAGGCTGTTTTTAGCATATCATAAATATAATTTTTAAATCAAATACACTGTTTAGTAAAAATAAACTTTAATAATTCAATATTTACACCTTAAGTACTATTGTTTAATGATTTCGTACATACAAAACTAGAATGAGGACTTGTAGTTAAAGACCTATCAATTTATAGCTATTTTAATGCTTTTGGTGAATCGGTGTTTGACATAGATTGTTTTAGACAAATTTATTACATGTCATTGGGTTTTAAACTTTCCGAAATTAACGTTTCAATAAATTAACAGGACTATGCCTAATTATCGCTAATTTGGCTAACTGATTCTTTGTGGACAGCATTCTGGAAATGGTGCACTTAAATTTCCAACTCGGAAGAAGCCTGGCGTGTTACTAGGTTCACATCTGAAATGTAAAGTATATTATTTTTCTTCTTTATTACAAAAGCCACTTAAGCCACTCAATCTAAAGATCTCATTGCTTTTATCTATCTAAGGCATATGAAATGAAGGGAGACAGTTGTAGTCGCAATTATGTTTTTGTGCTGTTTCTGTATTAAATGTCACCATTAAATTAGTAACGTTTTCATAGAACACGTTTAAACAAATTTGTATTGAAAAGAATAAGAATATTCGAAGTCTATCGTACTCAGAGACATTAATTATATAATAAATTCAAATTTAGCTACGAAATTTACTGCCCAAGCTAACAATTATTTATGTACTACCTTTTTTTGACGTATTAAAGTTAGGAGGACATATTAAATTTAGACGCTTAGGCGTTATTAAAGTCTTTAATGGCTTAAATAATGATTAACGTAACTTACCGAACGATTCTAAGGAGAAATAATTGAAACTAAACGTTGACAAAAGTCCTAGAGACGTTTTCGTTTCAAGAAGATATTTTAAGACTCTTACAACTATCTCAACTAAGTAATTGGTACCAAAAGTTTATAAAGTTCCATTCTTAACGCGGCAAGTACCAACTCATCACAACCCGTAACGAGACGCAAAGTTAAAAACTACCTCATACCTATTAATTAAAACTTTTTCATGCAAACAAATAACTATCTAAATTTCAAACTGACTTTTTTGCTTCATGTTTTCGGGTAACTTTTGCGACGAACATTTACCATGGCGTCAATGTTCGTTTTTTATCACAAAAAACATACCCTTTACAAACCTTAGTGTATATCAGGAAATTAAAAAAAGATTTAATTTCTAAGATTGTTCGTTGTATTTACAATATTTACAAAGGCCGGCAACGCACTCGCGAGCCCTCTAGCATCGAGAATGTCCATGGGCGGCGGTATCACTTAACATCAGGTGTTCCTCGTTGGCCCCTGTTCTATAAAAAAAATATAAAAAAAATGTACAATAAATATTCAGAATAATTCTCAGAAACACTAAACCTTATTGTTACGCTACTAAATCATTAGTGACTGACTATTAGTTGAATTATCTTGAAGTGGAACCAGCTTCCCACTGAAGTATTTCCGAACCAACTGACTTAGGGTCAAGAAAAGAACAAAAACTTAACATCGGGCGAGCCTCCTGCCCGTTTGCCCCCTGTTCTATAAAAAAGTCTAGAAGACATATTTAATTTTTATGGATGAGAGCTTTCTCTTAACAATACATAAATTGTATAGTTTGAGGAACTAAGCAAATAAAATATCATTTAATGGCAGATATCACATAGGTTTTCTGTAACTGTCACTTCGGGTTACGGGTAAGCATGCTTTTAAAACCGAAAATTAAATTTAAAAAAAAACGATCTTCCTAAGAAATGCGTCTTTTATCAAAGGGACAATGATAAGGGTGGAAACATCTGTCAAGACAAAAGGTCGGATTCCATTGGTTTTTGTTGCATTAATTTGTCACCTTTTTAGAGCACCGCATTCATTTCGACCTTTTTGGAATTTGACATAAATATTTCCGTATCTAAATGTCTACGCAGCTTAGTGGATAAAAATTGGTATTTTGCAGAGGTCCTTGAGTGAATCCAAAATTAAACATGTTATATTTAAGTAAAAATATAGAGGCAGAGATAGCCTTAGGTTTCTGTATCTCGTTATGGTCTTAATAGACAAGTTGGTGATTTGGTTTCTGTACCTGACACACGCCGTCAACCTTTTTCAAGGTCATTTAAGGTCATAGACATTTTAGTCAGACATTTTAGTTTAGACATTACTTTTACGATATTTTTCTTCAGAAATGGACAGAAAGTCCTTTCTAAATAGTTTTCTAAATATGTTCGTTTAAATCTCCTATAAGACATAGATATACAGATAAGATATAGACATTTTTCATATAAGTTTTCGAATGCCCGTTTTATGCAAATACCCGTAAAACAAACAAATAGATAAGGTTATTCATTTACATTAGGTATAAGTACCTACTTATAACATTATGCCTTGTGTATACCTCAAAACGTCTCAAGTGGTGAGATCTACTGAAATTTAGTAATAGTTAGTAAACAGAACTTACTTTGTAGTATCAATATACGCTTCAAAAGCATCAGGTGTACCTTTGATTTCAATTACACTTCGTTTTTTTCTCGTCAGTTCATCCAGCTTAATAACTTTTCCGACCCTCTCCAATTTCACCTTCTTTCGTAATGGCTTCAATAACTTTGATTTATCTAAATTTGCTCTAACTTCATCTAAAATCTTTTCACTGAGTGGTTTGGTTTTCCATTCAGATGTGTCACTTTCTACTTCAGAGCTTCCGTCATTTTTTATAGCTTCCAGGCTTTTCTCTTCGGGTATGGCAGCTTTCGTATCTTCCGGTGCAAGTTGAGGTTGGTATGCGTGAGATGGTGCTTTTCTATAGGAATCTAATTGCGCCCAAGGGTAGTTATTGTAGTAGTAACTGGCAGGGTAGGAACTATAATTGTAATGGTGTATATAGGAAAATGGATATGGTAGTAACATAGGATCAGCCAGATGTTGTTTGTTAACATACGGCTTTATTATTGATCTATTGTACCAAGGAGGTAGATAGCCCTGGGGTTTAGTGAATGATTTAGAGCAAGGTCGAGGTGGAGTCGTGCATGGTCTTGCTGTAGGTGGTGTATGTGGCGTGGGCGGTAAGTATGGTCTATGAATGTATGATGCTGAGCGCTGGAAATTTGACATTGGGTAATAGTATGGGGTTCTACCAAATCCATTCCTTGAAATTGGTCCGTTAAAATACGGATACGGGTAATATGTTTGTAACGGTACACTTGAACTTTCTTTCTCCATATCTGTCAGATTCTTTTCCATGTGTGTCTGATGTAAAGGCTTATAAAAATACGATTTGTGATGCTTCTTCTTTTTCTCGTGTTTTTCATCTTGAAGCGCATTTATTGTTTCCTTAATTAAACTTTCTGTTGTAGCACCATCTATTTCTTTGTGAAATTCTTGTGCCAAGTTATATATTTCTATTATTGCTTCCAGATCGCTTTTTTTAACAGTATGCAAAATCTCGGTTATCGCCTTTATTTCAGTGTCCGTTAAATATCTATCTTTCTGATTATTTAAGTTTTGTTGCCCGGAAGAATAACTATTTTCTATATACACAGGGCTTTTATCTGGTTGAGATTGTTTTGTTATAGCAAAAGAATTATCACTTGGGCTGGTTTTCATATCGTCTATATCTCTAAGAAAGTATTTGTCTGTGATATTAATTTTAGTAATAGGCACATATTCTGTTTCTGTGTGGTTCCTTTTCCTTAGCTTACACGTGTAGTTTCCACAGAATGTTTCTGATGGCCATGTGGCGTTAACGGGATAGAGCTTGAATGTATCTGGGTCCTGGCAGTATAAACCTGGAATTGAAATAAATCTAATCAACAAATTGTAAAAATCCTTTTATAAATATGTCACTAAAAATTACTCACACAACGTTTTAAATATTAGAAATACATTTTTATCGTTTGATATATCTAAAAGTGTTGTGTTATGACAAAGAGCAGCTATATATAGTTTCTTGAATTATAAAATCCACAATAAAGCTATAAAATTATTCATTCAGCAGAACTTTAATTATGTTTAAAATCTTTGAAATGTTTTGTAAAATTCTTGTCCAAGAAAAATATCTAAACCAACTTTGCAAACTACTATGCTAAACCCTGATTTACATTAGAAATAGTAAATTAGAGCTCTATTTTTCTCGACTCTTGTTAGGCATCTAGTTCTTTACAAGTAGATAATACATCTAATGGGCTTGCCATACCCTTTATTAGGGTAAAGAGATTTCGGTATTCTAGCAACGTTTCAGCAAACAATTTAATTGTGGTCAAGTACAATACTAAACAGAGGATTTAACCTAACGCATTCAGAGCTGAGTACCTAAACTACTAGGCTACGTATAGCTAAGCCTAATATAGTTAAATGTTATTGTTATAACGTTGTTATCGTTAGTATTGTTTAGTTATATCATTAAAAACAATACAACAATTGATATAATCATTTTGTTCTCGATGCTATCTCAAATTTTAAAACAGTGTGAGATCATCAGTCTGAATATATTACGAACTATAAAGGGGGTTAACTTTAAAAAGCTTAAGGTAAACCATACAATATATGTAATAACATATAAGTATCTAATAAAGAATTAATTAGTATTTATACTTTTTTCATTTGTTAATTCATGACATAAAACATTAAACATATTTTTTTTAAATAAATCAGTGGCGCTACAACCTCTTTAGGTCTTGGCCTCAGATTTCTGAATCTGTTTCATGATCATTTTTAAATCTATGAAGCAAGTAGGTGATCAGCCTTCAGTACATGTACACACACGCCGTCGACTTTTTAGGTCTAAAACATGTCGGTTTCCTCACGATGTTTTCCTTCACCGTTCGAGCAAATGTTAAATGCGCACATAGAAAGAAACTCCATTGGAGCACAGCCGGGGATCGAACTTACGACCTTAGGTATGAGAGTCGTACGCTGAAGCCACAAGGCCAACACTGCTCCACAACAAACAGATTTTTACTTGGTTCTTTTCTATCTAGCAATAATTTTACAAACATATCAAAAAAGGTAACCTAATGCCACTGTTGACATAAAAATACCAGTTAAATAGCGTCAAATACATTCAGCTTTGTACAATAATTTCAATTGAAAGTATAGTATTTCAGGTTTCAATGGAAGAGGCAGAATGTTGACAATAGCGTTCCGAATTGCTGAGTGGCAAATAATTTCACTCACAGACTATTATATACGTTAGATTATACCACTACAAAAGTTGTTTGTATAGATAAGCTAGGCTTTATTATTAAACCTACTATGAAACCGTGAAACCGCAAATTAGGAATTGGAAATTAGGAAAACAATTATATTACATTATGTATAAGCCTAAAGTATTTATGTATCTAATTCTACTATAAATAATAAATATGTGAAGTCCTCCAAACTCCCTTAAAAGCATGGAAAAACACATTTCTATATTTCTTTGCAATAAATCTTGAAATATTTTTTCCTTAGAAATGTTTAGTTACTCAGATGGTCAGTATGTATAAAATAGTTTTTTTACCTTTTATAGATTTAGCAGCATCCGTAGCACAAATAATAAATATAAACCACAAATAAATCATGATGTACGGATGCGCGCGCGCTGTTATTGTTACTAGCGGATACTGCATTTTGTCATTCATATTGTTATGATTTCAATTGCGTTTGCTATTTCAGCGGTTCTCAAAGTGGACGCTTCACTAGCTCTAACCTCTGTTTTCTATTTTAAACTGTACTACTTTTAAACTGTGTTCTACTATGTACTGCGTATTTCTTGTTTAAACCTTTATTAAATAGGACAGATATAATATTAAAAAAGTAAGTTATTTCTTTGTTAACAATTCCTACATTACAAATCTGAAAGGCTATTAATGAGAAAAAAACACATATCACAGTTTCACAAACTGATTTATATAGTAAAATTATTTTATTACACTGTATTGTATTCTCCTATTGATGAGGCTTAAATACAGTCTTATAATATATTGTTTTTATTTTATTTACCCCAGATTGCAGTTTTAAGTCGTCAATATAAAAATGATATCATCATTGATATTTGAGCAGCGCTGTCGTATATTTCGCAAACGTGACAATCGAATAATAATATTACGACACTCGTTCAAATTACTGACATAAATCCTATCAATTATATGATCTAGATTGTAATTAGATAAATGATAACGTCATTGTATTTTTAACACGCATTCGTAAAAGAGCCATCTCAGTAAATCCAAGTGTGCACGCATTGGCTTCGTTCATGAACGTACACATTAACAATTCGACACGAATTTGAGAATCCTTAAAAATCAAGTTTGGTGTACAATTATGGCAATACCCTCAATATTTTTAAGTTTAAGTACCCTCAACAAAAAAAAATTATGTATAAACGCGTTAAGAGCCTCTTTCCCAGCATATTTATCCGCGTTAAATCGTCGGTATAGCGCCTGTCGCGATAGTTGGAATAATCAAAACAAATAGGTTTTAATTAGTTTCCTGAGGTTAGCAATTAAACAGGGATAGCGAATATCGTTTCGAAGTAATATTGTTTATTAGTAATTTAATTTATTTCAAATTTGCTTCACAGAAAAAACTTATATCTAATTGCGCTAGTTATATAAACAAAAGTAGTCAGGTTTATCTGACGCTGAACTACGTGTGAACCTGTATTTCAGCATACAGCGCCTAACCCCTTAAATATATTAGACAAAAACTCATCAAGGACATGACTCATTGGCGAAACTTATAACTAAAAAACTATATATATATATATATATATATATATATATATATATATATAAAACTTATGTTGTAATTTCCAATCAATTTAGACATAGAAGAATACAACATAAGCTTTAAATAATCAAGCCTGCACTGAGAAGTAGATAAAACCTATTCGACTGATATAAACTGTGGCACATCGTTTACAGAATGTTTACAAAAACTCAAAAAACATTGGGGAAACATTCTCATTCATTCGTACGTTGAGTGACCTCGCAAAATATTAGTCCGACCGCTGTTTTGAATTTTACATTTTGTTGATTTTAGCTCTGTACTGCGCATGATGCTTTAAGATTGAAGTTATATTCAACGTTGGAGTGCAACCGTATGTTTAGATTAGGATTTTAAATTTGTTTGACTTTTGGAGTTAATTAGTTGATAAATAATTTAATTTGCTGATATTTCTTCTACTATTAACGGTCCTAAAAGTTCATAGTTAAAGGCTTTTTCTACTACCCTACTTCCGCATTATATACCATGTAATTATAGACTGCCATAATCAAACCAATGTATGCTACTAAAAGACGCCAAATTGCAAGTATTTTAATAATAATAATATATTCATTGCAAGAATATGGTACAAAATGTTAAGGTGGTACAATCGTAAGTCGTTCGCATATTCTGCCGCACACAGTGGCACGCAAATTAATCTTAATTTACATTTTACATTATTAGTTAGAGGCAATTCTTATATTATCTATAACGTATATATCATACTTAATTAAATTTGTATTAATTACAATGTCTCACACAAATAATCATTTATTGAATAGTAAATATTTTCCAAAGGTAATGCACTAAGTCGCTTTTTAAAGACTCTAGTCGGAAGGTCTTTTAATTATTTCGGTAATCTATTGTAAACTTTAATTGTCATACAAAAGGTGTCTTTCCGAAACAGTTCTGAATTTATTTTTGGCACAGACAATTTCTGCCCATGTCTACTTCTTACTTCGACTTCTACATCCGATTTAAAAATATGTATATTTCTGTGTACGAATAGGGATATTATATAAATACATGGAAGGTTTAGGTGGCAGGTTAGGTGTATAAAATAGCAAACTTACGAAAATCAAAAATAACCTCCCCATAGTGTAAAAATATTTACACTTAATAACGCCGGATTGGATTACGGTTCTTTCAAATATAAGATTCGTTCTTGTAGACAAGTGTAATTTCAATCTTAAAATGGTCATAGGTGATTTAAAATCTCTCATTACATCCTTTGCGGCAATTCCAAAGACGATTTAATATCAGAAACAATTCCATACAGGACCTCGAAGAAATTATACCGCACAGCGGGGGATGTATAGTCAAATGTTATTCATTTAAATAACATATTTAACACTCATAAAATAAAGAACACAATCGTACGATATATTTTAGTTTCAAGGCTCAAAAGATGCTTTGTTTATCCGATTATAAGCCTTAATAGCGTTATAATAAGTAAAAAAACTGTGTAATGACAGATGAAATTACATGGCTGTTAAGTTACTCAGCGGGAGTTAACGTATTGGTGTTGAAAAAAATTAATTTGAGTTGGACGTGTGAAGTGATGGCAAAATTATCATGCAAATGGGCATATTTTATCATATTATTATGTATTTAGTTGTTTTGCAGTAGAAGGAACTTTAACTTTATAAATTAATATTACAACCTACCATTTTGATGATTTCGATTACCAATCCCTTTACGAGCGGCTTGATGACCTAGCGATGCGTAAAGATTTGATCTCTCTTTACCACTGAGCGTGTTCAGAGGAATGGTTCGGATTATGAAGGTGCAGGTGACCTGAGTTTCATCATCAGACTTCAAGGCACAATACAAATACCACTAGTATCACCTAAACGTACGTCGTTCCACAACTGAGCGTCTTTTCCCACGCAGCATCACTACGCTGCTGCCTACTTAGATATTTCTGAATTAATTCGACTTAGGGTCCGAAGAAAAGAGCGTATCAATTCTTAAAAGACCGGCAGCGCGCTCTCGAGCGACGGTGACATTACCTAACATAAGATGAACCTGCTACCCGCTTGCCCCTTGGTCTATGAAACCAAAAACTGTCGGTAAGTATGTTTCCGGTCGGCACAATTATCTCAAATGCACAAAACTTGGTGATTATAAGAGTCGTACATTTATTTAAAAGATACATAGTATCTGCTGTTTTGCATGATATTCAAATACAATATTTTTAGTTACGGCAAATATTTAATATTCATCCCATTATTCACAGTTCCAGATATTGTTAAAACATTAACAGGTAAATACAAGAACTCAGTAAACCTTGTTAAACCTCAAATCATAGTTCCGTGCAGTGGAACACGCGATCCAACCATTCCCTCTGATTCTAAGCGATTCTAAACGAATTGTTCTTTATATTTTATTTTTTCGTGATTATTGCTCCTTTGTTGGGTTTGAGGTTGTTGAAAGGTTATGTAGAGGGTCCTTGTACACTGAAATAATACATTATAATTTAATGATGCGTTATTTAGAAAATTATAAGTATTATCATGTTTAGTAAGATCTTCTTCGCTGGTCGTGTCCACATGTTTTAGGGACGACACCGCTTTTTATATTTTCGTATGTAAGTTGATGTTGACATGTGTTTGTCCTAATTTTGTGGTCCAAAAAAAAAAAGATGTAATTTTAAAATACAATAATTGTAATAAAATAAATTGCAAAAAAAAAATTTTTTTTAACTATTTTCTCTTTTCAACCCAGGATGAATTGAAATTTGAGAGATAAAGACAAAAGACTACGAGTAGTTAAAAGATCGTAATTTAACTAAAAAGACGGATT
The DNA here is from genome assembly GCF_905147795.1 of Pieris rapae. Taxonomy (NCBI): domain Eukaryota; kingdom Metazoa; phylum Arthropoda; class Insecta; order Lepidoptera; family Pieridae; genus Pieris; species Pieris rapae. The sequence goes on along the minus strand of NC_059515.1, from coordinate 4,164,422 downwards.
GGCTACAGATCATATATATCCAATAGCGGATCATCAAGGAAAAATGTAACTGCTTTGTACGGAATAAATATGTGCGTAGTATTTAGATTGGGTTTGGATTGTGGTGTCAGTCTGGGCTACAAAACAATGTACAGACTGAAAATATTTCGTTTAATAGAGTAAATAAGATATGATTTAATAGAACCAGGATCAATTACTTGTTAAGTAAATTGTAGTAATTCTTAACTTGCCAAAGAAAGGCTCATATATTAACATGATCGTAAAGGGATTTGAAAAAAGGCATGTCCCTATTAAATTAAGATGAACAAGGTTTCAGTTTTTTGCTTTGAAGTGTAGTGTTGTTTTTTTTTATATTCTAAATGGCCTAGTTTGTATTTGTCTTTCTACATTCGTAGAAGCGTTGAAATTCTAATTCAGTAGCACTACAACAAATAGTACAAAACGCACCAAAAAGCTCCTGGGGGGTTTTACCTTGGTGCTTGAAGATATACACGACATCACAAATTTTAAGATCATTTACATGCTAAACAGTTGAAAAAATTGACAATTACACAAACCGAAACCATTACAACACACCGTGAGAGAAAAAAACGTTTGTATACCTGATACATAATATTACATCGATCTTAAATATATGGAGCCAAGTAATAACATCCCAGGTTGCCGAAAATCACCTTTAGAGGTACCTTTTTAGATTATTTCAAAATTAGTGGGTAAACAATTAACAAGGCATGGAACATTAATTGCGCGGACGAAGTTGTAGATTGTTTACAAGCTTTGTATGCGTTAAATGTTCCACACTGCTTCTCAGAGAAGAGTTAAACAAGTTTTCTTTGATAAGCGAATACCAAACTTAGGTAGGTATAAGTCCAAATAATTATTAATGAATTGGATTTTCAAATCAGGTACATATCCCTGTAATTTTCTAAATGGCAAAATTTAGTTTCGAATCCATAACTTTCCTTCGGTCATATCACACCTCCATTAACAACCTTACGCTGCCCTGTGTTAATCTTAGTACAACCTGGAACTGTGCTCTTATAAGCGATAAGCTTGAATACTTAAAACTTTTACAATTAGTTTGTATACAGAAGTGTAAATATACATAAGCCTTAAATTGTTAAGCTTAAACGGCTCCCGTGCAAGCTTAACAATAACAAACAAATCATTCGAGATGTCCGTAAATAACGAAAAATGCCCAACGTCTCCCGTTAGTAAAGTAATATCGTTAACAATATTTTGTACGTAACGACTAACGAATAACTGCAGCAATACATCACTGTGCGAACGCGGCTTAACTACTTGTTATTCTTAAAAATATGTTGTTTCATAAAATATATTTAATTATGAAGGACTTTAAAAGCATAACTTTTTAACCCATATTTCATCAGTTTTACATTAACTTCTATACGTATTATCTCGAAGTGATATTGCGATTGCGAAAGACTTACGAAGTATTTACTAACATTTCCGACATATAAGCACTTCGCAAGTACCTTCTGGCGGAGGCGGCGTCATAACTATAATATACATATCTATACTAATATTATAAAGAGGAAAGGTTTGATTTTTTGTTTGTTTGTTTGTTTGTATGAATTGAATAGGCTCCGAAACTACTTGGCAGATTTGAAAAATTCTTTCACTGTTGGAAAGCCACATCATTCCTGAGTGACATAGGCTATATTTCATTTTCAGAAAAATTAGGCATCCTTACTAAAATTACGATAACATTAACATTTGTTTATTATTTGATACAATTCTAACAGATGGCGCTGAGTTAAAGGTAGTTCAGTTTAGGTCCGTGTCGTGGTACCAACGTTTCACATAAGTTCTCCTACGGTTTCCCTTGATTAATTTACTACTATGTAATATAACAAAAACCTTAGCCACAGCAACGCTTGGCCGAGTCTGCTAGTATATAATATTCTTAGTAAATATGTATTTTAATATATCACATCATCTTCAAATATAAACATCAGATGAGTCTCCTACCAGTTATCCTTCTATTTAAAAAAAAATAAGTTCCAAGATCCAACAAAACGTAAACTAAGATCATTTAAAATATTTATAGGTTCGTTCTTAAAATACATTTGTTAATAATTACAACTGTTAAGAAAGTTTTAATACATTTCATAATTTTAGCTAAACTATTTTAAAACTTGTTAATAGTCATTTCTCTCAGTATAGGCCTAAAACGTACATACATACATTCCTAGTGCACGCCAGCTGTGAGATTTTTATCCTGTCCCGTTGTCCTATTAAACAACCGAGTACAAAATGAGTTTAAATTAACAGTTAATTTTAATACTAACAAAGGACGTAGTTAACGCATCTTTCGTTAACAAAATGGATGGTTCAATCACAAACCTGTCAATTAAATCACCCTGTATTTGTTATCTAAATTAACTTTCATGAGTAACTTTTCATTTTTAATTAATTGTATAATAGATATTGAAGTTAATACGTATCGTTATATCTGTGAAATCTCTTTTTTATAGGTATATGACTCAGTGATTAATATTGATGAACGTATGGATGATTTTAGTTCGCGGTAAAATAATATTGAAAACCACTTATTTTTCGCAAAATATTGAACCGTTAGTAATAACTGTCATATTATTTTTATTCTTACGTTATATTTAATACTTTATTGTATTTTTATTTTATTTTATTGTATATTTAGAGAAACTATTATGAAATCACTAACTTTATATTGAAAATTATTTTCGTCGGTTTTATTCATATTTCCGAGTCTATAATATCATTGTCATATAGAAAATTTGTGCGAAATAATTACTCTTGTTTAGACGGCATCGAACCTAGAGGCTTTAAGTTATACGCCTGATTCATCATTGAAGTTATTAATGAACTACTAGTTGATAAATTCCCACATGAAACATTTTTTTAATAAAAAATACTGTTATATTATGAGCGTATTGTACAAAAAGCGCAATAAATCACTGTAAGTATGTAAATGGCTCATCTATTTTAATTAGTCGCTTCGATTGTATGTATGTTGATGCATGGCCAGTAGAGCTATGAACCCATAGACATGATTTCAATGAGTTGAAATATGATTAATTTTGTATATTTGTAGTAATGTTAAATATGTATAAATCTCACGGTTGATGTTTGGTAAAGAAAAGAATTTGCTACCTTACTAACGTAATAAACACAAAATACACTCCTAATGTTAAGTTAGTTAAATTTTTTTAAAGTATTTTGTATTGAAGGGGCAGGAGGCTCACTTAATGTTAAACCAGCAGTGAACACTGAAACTGCCAGGGGGCTCGCAAATGCGTTGCGGGCTTTTTACGACTTGGTACGCTTATATCTAGACCCTCAGTCGAATTGGTTAGAAATAAAGTTTTAAAGTGTCAAAAGTGCGTCGTTGCAGCCTCAAAAATCTGACGTTATATAGGATACTCCATATCTTAAACATTATAAACTTATATTAACTCTCCAGATACTAAGAATAGTATCTGATATACTATAGTATAGGATATGTTAAAGACTCTAGCTTTTTTAGTCACAAATTTCTACATAGTATTGTCTTTTATTAACATAACTTTTACACATTTAAAGAAAAACACTTTTTTAACGGATTGGAGTTATGTATTAGTTATTATCACTATCATTCTACAGCTGTGATACTTATTTGACATTCAACACCTTTTGTCTTCAGTCCGTCTACGAATCGCTTAGTCTATGGTTTTTTAGTCCCCATATAATTGGTAGATTCTTCGGGCGATACTGATTCCACGCCTCCGCACCATTTCTCTTTGCATTGACTGTTTATTTATTACTGCCAGACAAAAATCATTTATGTATTCTGTATCGTAGACTTTTTAACTAGCATATTATGCTATATATAGCTCACATCTTCAACTTTTTTATTGCTAATATAACATTTCTCTAAGAAATATGCGTTTTATACCTATCAGGCAATTAAACTAGAAGTAATATTGGCCAGCGTTGATTGCTATGATTCGATCATACCAGTGCCCCAACTGTAAATTCTTCCTATATGTGTATGTGTATGTATGTACTTGCTCATACAGTGAAGACAAACACCGTAAGGAAACAAACACAATATTATATTTATAATATATTTTTATGTTTGTATATAAAATAAAAATAATTTTACAATAATTATAATACACATAAAAGGTTAAGATAAAGTTTTTATTCGCATTTTTTAAGTAAATTCATAACATTTTTTAGTATGTATAGTTTATTTCTATTTAACTAAAGTATAAGTAGATATCATTTTATTAGGTAACTTGTTGCCATCTTGTAGGTAGGGACGATTTTTATCAAATGCGCCAAATCTGTTTTGTGGTCAATTCCCAGTTCTTCAGCTACGCCGTAACTACTTATATGCCGATTTTCCTCTTTTTCAAAAATGACATCCATTTTATTCATAATGGGCCGACCAGAGCGACGTGCATCCTTGACATCAAAATTTCCGGTTTAAAAACGCTTAAACCAAATTTGTGCTACTTTTACACTGCACTAGGGTCCATAAACATCGCAATTACTTTTTTGCGGCTTGCGTTGCAAGTGTAGCTAAAGAGATTTGATTACAAGTTCACATATACTATAATGCAAAAATACTTTTTCCCCAACCTATTATAATTTATACAAAATATACTTTTCAAAATCTTTCAGTTAATTCTAAAGAATCAACTCTGGATCTATATGAATTGGAAGCTAATGAGTAAATCAATGAATAAAATATGTGACGGAAACAGATCGAAATATGTGGTCACTTGGCCATCTAGAAATTACTATGAAATCGTATTAACACAAATAATATATTAATTTATAGTTCATGTAATCAAGACTTTTTATCAATATTAAGGGTCTGTTTCACAATGTATGGATAAAGTGCCAAATAGCTATGCAACACATAAATTATTCGAAAGATAAAAGTTCCAAATAAGATACTTCGAATTTCATGACGTATAGCGCTATCTGACAGTCGTGAAACGCAAAAATACTATTTATCCTACCAATAAGTAATAAATAGCTTATCCGGACATTGTGAAACAGGCCCTAATACTAATTAATTAGTTATACGTTTACGATTATTTCAAAGATGAAAGCTGACACCACGGATTTCATCGTCATGTTTCCTCGTACGTCTTGTACGCCTTGGATTTAGTGAAGACCGCGCAAGGTTTACTGAACCCGACATCATCCATGGTTGCCTTGAATATTAGCAATAAGACTTGCAATATAATATACAAAATAGTTTAATAGCTACAAATCGAACAAGCACAATAATTATTACGTACGTAATAACACGGATATTTCGAACTGACTTTTCAACATAAGTTGTTCAGTTATTTATAAAAATTAAATATTCGAATAACAGTCGTCAATTTCCAACCAATCGTAACTCGTTTCACAATCGTTAAAAGTTTGTTGGCGCGGACGGGCCGCTCTCGTGCCAAACGAGACTCAAATCTTCACTGCCAATTCACATATGCCATAAAGAGTTTAAACTTTGCGATTTAAACGATATCAATAACTGCTATGGCCCAATGCTTCCAAAAAGTTGATAACGTTATAGTTATGGAGGTTTATCTGGTCGCTTAACCGCAGACTCATACAGATTCAGTGTTAATTACTATAACTTAATTTTTTTTGATTGATTTAACTTTGAAATATACAGCGTGGAAAACTCACAAAGGACTCATCCAACAATAAACTATTTTTTATTTATGCATAAAGAGATAAAAGAGTGTTGGCCTAGTGGCTTCAGTAGGTTCGATCCCCGGCTGTGCACCAATGAAGTTTCTTTCTATGTAATACAACCCGACTGCGTGTGTCAGGCTCAAAAGGCTGACTTCCTACTTTAATGTTCAGGCCTAAAATATTGAAGCGCCACTGGTACTATGTGTTAATAGCGTACACCGGGTAAGAGGCAATGTTCAGTCTTAGTACTAAGTATCACTTACGAACATCAAATACATTTCTGAACTACAGGCGCCATAAAATAAAAAATAAAAATACGTTAAAATAAATAAATTCCTGTAGGCATCCCTACTCATCAGTAAAGAAGACAGAGGGTGTAGGCCGAGAGAAAAAGCCGGCGCAAAAAAACATCGATAAGTACTCTTTTAAAAATGCAAATCATCAAACAATATTACAATATTTAAAACAAATATAGCAAATTAATTAGAAGTAGCCTGCCCAGCACTAGTCCCAGGCCCTTTTATCTACCAGATAATTGCTAACTTTATAGTAACCCTTTTTACACAGCTTTTCTTCAATACATTTCTTAAATTTATTAAAAGGCAGAGATAAAAGAGCCTCTGGGGTTTTATTAAAGAAAAGTATCCCTTATACTAAGCACTACGTGCCGACTCCATAATAGAAAGTAAAGTAAATAATACTTTGTCAGATTTATAATTTCAATACCATATGAATAACAATTATTGCCCATTAACAGATGTGAACTTAGTACGCTCGGAATATCGGAACGTAAAATATTGCGTTCGTTTAATTAAAATAACGATCACATAAGTATTTTGCCCATTTTCAATACCCGAAAACCATTAATTGTCGATTCAAAATTGAATTCTATAACAATACGTCGTTGTTAACCGAGTTGAAGACAATAGGCCGGTGCACAATGGCGTCTTCACGATGTGACCCGGCCCTTTGCAGCCGATAGTGACAAGGGTTAATTGCCTCAAGTACCTGCAATGTTTTAGGACCCTTGATAAGAATATTACTAAAAGGTTTCTAACACACTTCTACGAATATATACGATAGGCAATTCAAAATAGAATTTTAAAATGTGTAAATTTAGAGGGCTAAAGAGGTTACAAATTAAAAGGCTTTATGGGCTCTTAGAATTCTAAAGAAAGACGCTCTCAGGTGCGTTGTCGGCATTTTATAACTTCTCTAAGATTCTATATTTTAAACTGGCCAAAAAAGTATTTAAAGGTAAAAAATGTTAAATTAATGATTTTCTATATTCTGGCAACCCAACAGGTTTATAATTGCGAAAATGATTCCTGGATTCTTTTTGAGTAGTAAACTATCTCCACGGATATAAAAACACCTCTATATATACACAACCAATCCTCGTATTATAATATTGATATAAATAGTTTACCATTAATATCGACTGCATAGTCATAGGTTGGGCGAGTCAGTTTGTGGAAACCCGAGGAAAACTTGACGCGGAACAAATAATGATCCGGAACATATGATTGATGGTGAATCACAGCTCGGCTTACCTTGAGTATGCCCTGAAGGTAGTATGTTTAACGTATGAGAGGTAGCGATTTCTAAACCAATGAATATTTTAAATAGGATGGGATACATTAATAGTGGTACAAATTTATGATAAGTGATCAGGTAAGGCTATTCATACAATTTGTATATACGTAGAGACTAACCAGGAAAACTATATGTATATTATATTACACTTTTTGGAGATATCTCTGACAGTGGTGTTTTAATGTGACAATTAAGTAATTAGTCAAACGAAAACCATACTACATATGAAACATTTCTGTACGAACAATTCAATTTTACATACTTTGTCTTAGTAAATTTGTTTAACGCCATTATCACCCCATCAGGATCTTTTTATATATTTTTATTAACTGAAAAAAATTATAAGTACATACACTTGCATCTTAATGAGTAATTCAGTTGCCATATGCCAAGTCAAATCAGATCCTTAAACAAATACAATATTATAATAAACGTAGGATACCTTCCAAACTTTATATCAAACATTGTCATGATAAAAATATAGTTTCCTATACTCGCCTCCTCCCATATACAAATACTCGACCCCGTTTGTCGTTAGCGATTGCCAAGTCACGCCGGCATACACTATGTATTCTCGAGTTCATACATAGCATTTTGTTTCGCGGAATTAGGACAAGGTAAGTGCTTTTTTTAAGAAAAACAAGTCCTTGGAGTACACATTTTCTTTCGCACTAATTTGTAGGGAAATGGGTTGTCGAGTGTTCCTTTGAAAATGTTTTATTGTTTCTATTCTCTGAATCTCCGATATAGAACTGTACAGAACAGACTCGATTCATTTTCTATGAAAGAAAGTGTCCTTTTTATTTATTTGCTCTCGCGATATTGACAACAACAAAAGACCTGAAAATTAATGTCACCTATTTATTTCTAACCGATTGTAATTTGCAGTGTCCACAAGTTTCTTGTAACTAAAAGTCATATCAGTATGATAATTTTGCTTTGAAATGGGTATCCACACATTTTTACAGGTCACATAATATAGTCTGGACATTTTAGTTATTTTAAATTAATTTTATCAAATATAGAATATTTTTGATACAGTGATTTGTGTAAAACCCAGTATCAGGGTAAGATGTACCTAAATTGTAAGTCAGTTCCATACATAATTTAAGCTTTATAAGGAAAAAATTTGCCTTTCGTTGATACTTTTTTATACATCTTTCACTTTAAATCAAACATGTTCTGAGTACCTAATAAATACTTCAAATACATTTTTATTGAATGACCCTTTGAGCCATAGAAATAAAAGATAAAAGCATGACATATATACCAAAAGAACAATGTACATAATTTTAATTTAAACAAAGTTGCATTAAACTGATTTTTAACATGAAATTAGCCTGTACAGCGATAAATATTTCAAACGTTGTCCATAGACAAGCGGCCAATTGTAGAGCTGGCAGTGTGCCAAAGTGCAGCGCCATCTGTTATTGAATAGCAGTGATTGATATTGTTAATGCCATCATCTAATAATCTATGGTGTGACTGACTCAATCACCCGGCTTTCAAGCTGATCTAATAAATATGCTTATAACGTAGCTTCAAAGACGTTCAATTTTAGTCAGACTCTGAATACCTACATAAAATGGATAAAACAGATTTTTTTTAATGTGTGGTATACTGAAAATGTATGTTTAAATTTTGTTATGTATTTTGAAAAATCCATTAACTCAATCCATCACATTGTTTTTGAATAAACCACAGTTTTGTTTTTTAAAATATATTATATTTTTAATATTTGTACCATTAAACAAAATATTAATATATTTTGTTTAAGGGATGTACCAAAAAAACCTATTGAAAACTGTCCTACAACCATATTATACATAAAATCCGCATCAAGTTAATGTACCCACTAGTGACATTGTCATATCATAAATATATTGTGCCCTGTCACGCATTATGCTGACACAGCGTTGATAACACTCGTGATAACATGATATTATCTCCTTTGTGGCGTGATATGCTATATCCATAACTTGTTAAAACTGTTACTGAGCTGTAACTTTATGATAATGCATGTACTATATAACGATTAGGTTTTAAAATAAACATTATTGGAACGGTTTAAATTATGTATTAAATACTGAGTCTATTATTTTTGGTTAGAAATTATCACACACCCCCCCCCCCCCCCCATTTAAGGCGCCAAACGGTTTACCTGTTCTCTACTACCCCTAAAACGTTACCAAAGAATTCAATTAGAAATTTTGAGAAAAATGCTTGAACGAATCTCAGTGACCGTTCTGCAGGGTTAAAAAAAACAACGCACAGTTGAAACTCGCACTAGCTGTAAGGCATAGTATCTTTTTATAAGAACCTACTTTTCCCCAAGAAGACATTTTCTTTGTTTCTTTTTCCCAGGTAAAAATGTTTCACGTTAGAATTATCTCGTAATATAACTATAGAATCAAGAAGAAAATAATATGTCTTCGGCTGTTTCATTGATACGTTTCCTGACTGTAGGTTATCATTGCGGTCATCAATCAAATCTCTATGCTTAACGTAATCAGTTACGAAATGACGAACGAAAAAGATCTCGAAAGCATAATAAATATTAATTCTTTTTTTATGTGAACAATAAGATAAAGTATTTATAAAGCGTATGAGAAAGGAAAATTGGTTCGAGGCTCGAAACTCTTTGTGTGGAGAACGAAATAATTAAACGGGCTGGGAATAAAGAATAATAAAATTGAAACTTTTACATTTTACAATGAAACCAATCATGGTGTACGTGGCCTGGTTACACATTGACTGGTTCATTTGTAACGTAACATATTCATATACGTGATAAATTTATGCCAAACACGACTTCTGTGAGAATACGGCTCATTGGGCGGAATTACACATTATGAAGAGTAAGAATTTGCTTATTTTATTATATATCATCATATATTGCTTATATAAATGGATGTTGAACACTGTTTGGATTGTCTTACAATCCGGCTAGCTTAATAAAATGCTGTCAAAATTAATATCTGTTTGCTAGTAAATAGTACAGAAGTCACCAAAGCTAGCGTTTTTCTCGCGCAATAAACGCAGTAGGTACAGCAAGAAAAGTCTTCCAGTATTAAAGATCCCTGTTTTTTTATAGTGATGCAGTTTTTAATATTCACACAGGTATAAGCTTTGAGATATTAACTCTTTTTGATATTACAACATAACATAATGCATACAAGCGATTGACAATATATTTTTCTTAAAAAGGTGTCAAATTAACATCGTTATTAAGCAATTTCAATATAATCCCTGAGATATGAAACGTCCTGGAGTCGATTGCAGACAGGAGATTTTAAATTCATTAGTTTAATTAGTGCTCTTTCTTTTGGCGCGGATTTGCATTTTGTCCATTTTTAACGAGTGTTAAACAGTATTTTTAATTACAATAAACTTTGCTTTCCGTTCTTCGTCTGTAATGCAGTTGAATGTTCTTATTGTTTGAATATTAATACTTTTCGAATGAGAATTGTTTCACTTACAGTTGTGTTATGTTTATTATAAAAACAAAAAGTCCTTCATTATTTTTTCAAATTGACTGCTTAAAGCAGTATTTTCTTCTTACTATACCGTACTACTTTCTTTGTCTTCTGTCATATTATAGGAAATATATAAACATTTCAAAACGTAAAAAGCGATATTTAAATATAACTTCGGTTATAATAAAAAATACTAGTTGAGCCGGTAAACGTTGTTCTGCCATATATGTTATTTCTAGGAAACTTTTTTTTTTAATTTTACTACATTTATAATATTTGATTGCCATCTTGCAACCTAATTGATTGAACCGGAGCTGTGGATAAATTAAAAAAAATCGGGATGTAAAAAATAGGGGTTGATCGTATAAGAGTAAAAATTGAGAGAGATATTAATTCGATTTTCCACCCTGGCCGATATGCACACTAAGGATCACGAAAATCGGTCGAGCCGTTTTGGAGTTCGGTACACTGTGACACGAGAATTTTATACATTAGATTGGTTATATATAAAACATCGCTATTTTGTTCGATCGCATTGCAAGAAAGGTTTGTAAGTTGAATTCTTTCGATATAAAGTTTTTCTCACGATACCCGATCCAACTTATTACAACGTTGCAGAGTCATAGTATTATATTCATTCCGGTTAATGCAATATTAATGTGACAGTATCAGAAATGATAAGCTAATATGACCATCAACAAGTTATCAAACAGGTGATAAGCTTACAACTAAGCTTAATAGCTCACTCGAAACTAACGTAACTCTAATATTAATGTGATTAACGGCTATCACGGATATGATATTATTTATAGCCTTGACTAATAATGGCAAATGGCAAGAAATATTCACAACAAGAGCCATTCGCCATACCTTTATACAGTACTCCATGACTTCTGGAAGGATTAGAATAGTTCTTTCACCATTAGGTTGTTGGATATTTTCAATAAAGTAATGGTTTCGATTATCATAAATGTAAAACTAATATCTATATGGAGTACGATTTGGACTGTATTCACAATAGAGGAAAGTGTACTACAGTTTTATAGACGACAGCAAAATCTGCAAAAAAGTGTGCGATACAGTCTAATTCGATTCGACATAGCTGTTTATTATTTGTACATTTGTTATTATTTGCATACACACAAATGCTTGGATTGGGTCTTAGATTATAGCTATGAATACGATGTGAACTTTACGATGCTTCCGATTTCTGAATCGAATAAAAAGTTAAACAGGCAGGAACAAAGCGCGGCAGACACTGCCAGGGGAGAGACATATAGCGTCAAGTCACGCGACCCTATCACGCTATCAACCGAATATTTGCCATTTCCTATGTTATTTCATGCCACTATTGTAGCATCATAGGTTTATTTTTTCCCCCTACTAGTCTACATTCCCGGGAGGGTGTAGAAATCTATGTACGCAGGAGCCATGTTTTGCTTATATACGTAGGATGACTAAACTGATGTATTGTATTTAGAGTTATACATTGTTTATTCTTAATTTAATTACTGTACATAAATTTTAATTCTATATTTTTTATTATACATTTATTTTATGTTTATTATTTTGTTGTATTTCTAAAATTTACATATTTATCTATAAATTGGAATTTTACGAGTTTTTCATCATAACTTAGTGATGAATAATACTGCGTTTATTACGGATATTTCAATGTCCAATTAATAGGTGCTTATGTTACTGTAGATAATAATACATTACAGTAGCCACTATGAGAGCCTAGCCAGTCCGTTTATTTCCTAGAATGTTATATATTAAGAATAAGAGAACTGACGGCCAACCTCCAGTAATGGAGTGGCACTTGAAGAAGAAGAAGAGCTAAATAATAAAATTTATATTTTGTAAGAGTATATTTATTTACAATCAAGAATACAGCATTTAAAATTTTCTTAACCTGCAAAGTAATAATAATATTTTGAAATTAATTAAAAAGAAAATAAAAATAAATTACAAACATTTACAAAGCTTTCTTATAAAATAAATTTATAAAAATCAACCAATTTTATTGTAAAATTAGCTGTGCATGGATTAAATTCGTTCTCGTATAAGTGTTCTGAATAATATATAATTGCACCTCTGTGAGTGTCTTTACTTAGTGTGTAATGTTTATTTAATATATTAATGAAAAAGTATGCATTCAGCACTTATCTATTCTTTGTGGTATAAGACAGTGAGAGTAAAGAGTTTTTAAAAACTAATTTAGTTTTTATATGTGTATGTATAATATGATGACAAGTGAAACATATAGGCATGTTCATTTTACGTACTCAGATAGTTTATAGCCCTAAGATGAATGTTTTTTCATTAGTACAGATATGACAACCAGAATAAATTTTAACCCCAAATTTGTAACAGGTTTTACAAATCGTAAAAGCAAACTAGAGCTAGCGATAAATCAGTTCGAGCGAGTTATTTGCTGTACAAATCGAAACGTTTCATATTGTTTTACGTTATGTCACGTACGAATATCTGATATACGGATTTTGATTTTTTATATTTTGAATCAAAGCAATGACAGAATGGATAAAGTCCATCGCGAAAAGTGCATTGACTATGGAGGGTTTTCAATGAAGTCACAACTGAGCGCTCTTTTCCGCGCATCAGTACTATGTGGAAGCCTCACTGAAATATTTTTGATAAGGGCACACTTACTAAATACGGTATTACTTAAAATCAGACGAGCCTCCTTCTAATTTACCGCGTTGTATAAGAAAGAAAACACGAGAATTCATTTTCAAGGATATAAGACGTCGTTTGAAAAGCTACATGGCAACCCTACCTAGTGATTTCGTAAATGCTTGTAGGTAAGCAACTTACCCATTGCAATAAAAAGTGCATTGTTTAAATTTAAATCATATGTTAAATTAACAAAAGCTACTTTTTTTAACAATGAGCGCAAAAAATCGTCACTATTACTCGTCGTCTTATTCTTTTAAGGCTAGTTTTTAAATTTACCTGTAAAGTGATATTCCCAAACTATAAATAAATGATTGATATTAGCTTAAAGAAATTTTTTTTTTATTTCTTAAACCTGTTAATAAATTATATATAACAAAAACAATTTTACAATATAAAAACAATAAACGTAGCCAATGATGAAATACATAAAATACGAAAAGATTCTAACATTTACAAATGGAAAACAGCGATAAAAGATAATAAATACGTAATACCTAAGTGAGAATGTGTATATGGGGTGTGCTCATAATGTAGTTTATGTAGCATTTATGGATATTAAAAATTTAATTTTATAACATAAATACTTTAAAAATATTTCCTGAGAATAGTGAATTGAACCAATCAAACTCTTCGTCTTTAATAATATATATTTGACAAGACATTTTGCCTCCCTTTCTGTTGAAATTCGCAATTATATTTAAGTTGAATCTGTCATAACGTCCCCTTTGCTTTGTTTCAGGACTATGACGTAATTCAATAATATGTCATCTGTGGCCTTAATTTGACAACATGGCGCGAGGACTCATCTTCCTTGCGGTTGTTTTGACGACGGTTGTAAGTATATAACTATTTATTTTGTCAATAAATCACACTGGAGATAAATGCGTGTATACTGTTTCAAGGCTGAAAATGAAGTAAAAAAGTAATTATCCAATGAAGAATAGTATCAGTGCCGATTTTAAGCCTGGGCCTCAGACCTAAAACTTTTGCCGGATTCCTCTCGCTCCTCTCGTTCCTTCACCGTACGAGCGAATAATTAATACCCACATAGACAAAAGTCCATTGATATAGAGCCGAGAATCGAACCTAGGACTTCAGAGATTTGAAAGTCGCACGCTAATACCGCTAGGCCAAAACTGCTCACAAACAAACAAACCAGTGGCGCTACAACCAATACAAGAGCCTCAGATTTCCGTCCTTATTTCATGACTTTTATTCAAATTGCGAGTGTCAAATAAGTGATCAACCTATGCTTGACACACACCGTTGAATATTTAGGTATAAGGCTCCTCAGGATTTTTTCTTTACGGTTCGAGCGAATGTTAAATGCGCAGATAGATCGAAAATCCATAGTTGCAGAGTCGGGGATCAAACCTACTATGACGACGAACCTCTAGGCCAACACTGCTGACAAAAATCCTAAAATAAGCAAGAAATGTATATTCAGTTTCGTCTCTTGGCAATTTAACTAAAATTAACATGCAACGCTTACGAACTTTCCTAACTTCGTCTTTAAGTCTGTACCGCCAAGTGTTATTATAAACTGTTTTGAGTTCACAAGAACTTTCGTTTAACAGCAGTTAGATGTGTGAAATTAATTTTTGCAAGATGCGGTTTTGATAGCAGGAAGGAGAATATATTCTTATGTAATGAGTAAAGACTATACTGAAATACATTTCATGTACTTATTCATTTTACGATACAAGCAACTTACATTTAACCAACTTAAATTCGACTTAGAATCCTTCAAGAAAAGAGCGTACCAATTCTTAAAAGGCCGACAACGCACTTGGCCTTCAGGCAATGTATGTATCCATAGGCGGCGGTATCAATTAACATCAGGTGAGCCCTGCCCGTTTGCCTCCTCTTACATTAAAAAAATCGGTTGTCTTTAAAATCGGTTTACTGACGATAGTTGAACGTGACAACGTCATAAGAAAATACTGATGAAATAGTTGCATTTAAAAATGCATGTTTTTTCGTGCGTGCAGCCTGCTCCATTGAATCAAAAGACGTTGTCACGTCAAAAAAAATACAAGCGATCGACAAACAAAACTTTAAATGGCCTCACACTTTAGCGTCTAGCAATGTGACGAATGAAGCTACAAGTTCAATCAAAAATTATAGTTAATTGTAGAAGTATAATAACCATTTACCTGGCATTTTCGTTTTAATTTAACAACTCTGTTAAGAAATACTAACATAATAAATCATCTTTCAGCTTACACAGTTCAGAAACGTAATTGACAAGTTTTGATTAGAGCCAGTACCTCTTCAAGGCCCTTGTCAATCACCTTTGGCAAATCTGACGCTTATTAAGAAAGCCCTGAATCGCAAAGTCAATTCGGGAAAATTGTCCGAACAATTTTGATATTATAAGACAAGGTATTTTCATTAATATTTGAATATTAATAGTTTATCTTTTACACTTCCATTAACAGATTTTAATTATTTTCAACATTCATGTGACATTCAGGTTCATAAAATAATAATATTAACAATATACTTAAAAAAATACAAGTTTGTTTTATTAAGTTTATTTTTATATATATATGAAGAGATGATCACTTAATATTATTATTATTACGGCGGGAAATTCTCATTACATAGCTTAAAAAGTATATTATTCAAAACGACAAATATGTGAGCAAAAAATAGCATATAATTTTTTTTCATCAAGCTAATTCGTTATCTCAAAGTCTTCGCAATACCAATGATAAAACATAATGTCACGTGATACTCACTGGACTTAAATAGAAAAGACGAACTGGGTAATATCAACGCATAGGACAAACCAAATTGCAACAAGTCCATATGATAGCAATTGAAATTCAGACTGCATTCTTGCTACACGTTCTCCAGAAAAGGTATAAAAGTTGGGAACTTACAAAAGCATTGTGAAAGCGAACAGATTTTTGATTGCGCGGCGAAAAAAGACCAAAGGAGGTATGGATAAATGAAAATTCACGAATAAACTGACGCTCTCTGATTGCGAGCTACGAAATTTGAACACCATTTGTAAGCATATTTTATCAGTATATTAAAAGAAAAAAACATTATTTATCGTGCAACTCCTTGCCTCTCCAGGCGGACTAGCCCAAGCGCACCCGAGTACATTTCTTTGTTCGATATTATGACCCTTTTTCTATGTCTTCTCTGTAGAAAACCGATCTAATAAACATTAATTAAGTCTAGTTTTTATAAGAAATAATATACTAATTAATACATCCATATAAAATGAATAATAATAAAACTTTATTCCGAAATATGGTTGTGACAAAATTTATTTAACGGGACTAGCCCCTAGACACCAGAGAGGGTTGAGATAACTAGATCACAATTATTTCGTGAGGCATTGTGCATGTTTAAAACATTTTTTTAAGAAAAGTAGTCTAAGCAAACAAGTTACCCTATGTATGAGTAAATGTATGAGTGTGCGCGTTTGTTTTCTATATAAATGACATAATTTTCAAACTGGAATCGTACATTAATTTAATAATGTATCTGTGACTGTTTTTATATACATTTCAAAATATCAGGTGTTATTTAAACAATAGTTTTATAATAATAACTATTTAATAAATAACTGATATTCCGACAGTTGTCAGAAACTGCTTTTAGTAAACTAAAAATGGAATACTCTATCACAATTTTACTTTGTACGTTAATAACCTGTCGGACTGATCAAAGAACTTACGAAACAAATTAAAAGTACTGAATAGTAAGCACAAAGGCTTGTCAAATGGCAAGATTGAATCATAAATCAAAGTTTACTAAATCCTTTATTGTACAGTGATTTACGTCGGTGAAATTATTTGCTTTTTAGGAGGCGGGTCTTGATACACTGCCTCGTTTTTCTTTAATATTTAGGATATCAAGATGAAATATGTCCAACAAAATATATGTATTGGATATTCAGAACCCTTCTAGGCTGATTGCAACGTAGTTGTTCCACCCCTTTATTTAGTTAAGGCCGTGATCTGAGTGGTCCATTCATTTCACTCAACAAATTTTTCACACTCTTTTATATCAATAGCGCTTTAGATAAAATTATTGCTAATTAGATAACAAAGCGCGTATTAAGACAAAGATCTATTATTTCAATATTTAACTCGTCATCAACGGCTCGTCATCGACGAGTATTGTAAAACTGCATTATAGCACACGCGTTGTACAAAGACGAATGTATGGATTTTATTGTTGATTGTATCACAGCAAAACTATCATGATACGTGTATTGTATAAACAATAGTTAGTCCACTAGTGTAGACTGAGTAGACTGACTCGAAGTGGGCCTTTGCCTCTGATAGTAGAGAAAGCCAATTTTGCCAATCACACATATATATGGAGGTACGCCACACAATTAATTTTAGGAACAACACTCTATGGGAAAACAAATTTCGCAAGATGCTCAGTCCAACGATTTTTTATATTATATACATATACATATATAAGCGGATAATTTGTACCTAAGACCTAAAAACAAAGGTAGTAAGTAAAGGTAGTAGTGTATACGTAAACATGTATATATTTTAATTATAAAAAACACAACACCAACCGATGAAATTTTACATTTAAATGAAACCAATAACAAGAATTATAGATACAGAACATTTTTTTACGTTAAAACAGTTTCCGCATCGTTTAAAACCAGAAAAAACCCTGCGAAAGTGAATCGAAACATGTTTGCAACTGATTTCTAAATAACTTTGCTTAAAAAGTGTATTTTACTGAACGAAATATCGGATGTTAATTAAAAGGTAGCGCGGCATCGTTTACGTAGTGAGGAGGGAAAATAGGAAAAATTGGCCACAGTTTTATTGTGAGTGCGAGCTTGCAATTAATTTCTATCTGAATTTGATACGAAAATATGGTTTTAAAATCCGTATTTGGGGTGCAATGTATTTTCGGAATGTTGTAACACGAGCCGTGCCTATTGATACACGGGTTAAATATAATTTTTGAGTTATTGATACTTGCTTATACGATAAAGTAATACATCGTGAGAAATCGTTGATGGATCCATAAATCGCCGTACCACGTTGTGTTAGTTGTCTTAAGTAATAATTTAAAAGTAAATCAAATCACTAATTATAAATGCAAAGAAGATGTTTTCTAATTTCATTTTCAAAATAATATTCAAACGCATGTTAGGTGATATGCTTTCGAATGTTAAATGAGCCTTGCTGCACTTCAAATATTAGTCAGTAATTTTATATTAAAACTTAATAGTTCTGTTTAAAGTAAAGCACTAAGAAAGTATGAGAGGTATTTTAATTTTTAAATTTTAAATCTCTATGAGATTAATTTGTTAAATGATTCAGCTATGAGAGCTTATGGTTGTCTGGCAGAATGTGCTCTTAGTAGTTATACCGATTCTTATATATATTGTCTACTTTTTATACTTGTTTTGTGATATAAGTTTAGAATAATTTAAAAGTATTTTTATGACAGGTACAATTTCAATCTTACATCTTATACATTAATGCTTACTTCATTGAAAATAAACTAACTTAATAAACCTATTAACTTATATAATATAATAATAATTTAGCTATGTAATGCTTTCATGAAAACTAAAGTTTGGTTAAATCTGAGGTATAAAAGAATAAGTGCAAAATTAAAGTAGATAATCTCACCACCAGTACGTCTAATTTTCTACTTATATGAGATGAAAAAATATTTTTACCTGAAAAAATCTTATAATTCATGTGTAGGACACATGAATTAGATAAATATATAACAAATAAAATAATAATATAAATTGATAGGCATATAATTAAAAATCTATAATCTCCCTTTTACTACATCAGAACAGCGCTCTTTTTCCTTTGACAAACTACTTTAACACTGTGGGTAGTCTATTTAAATGTGAATGTTAATTCCGGCTTTTTACTGAAATCCCTCTTGACCTCTGCATCCTAGTTTAAAATTTTTAGTTTCAGTTGCTATCTACTACGCTTACAAAAGAACTTTTATGCTTTAAATAATATCATAACGTACTCGTCCTAAATGTGTAATGATAAAGGTAGCTATGTTATGTCGACAACCCTATGTGAGTCTTGGCCTCAGATTACAACCGTGTCCTCAATCATTTTTATTTTATAGACAAGAAGATGATCAGATACCATGTATATCGAAATTTGGGTTTAAGAAATGCTGGTTGGTTTAATAAAGTAAATTCACACACTTCGAGGTCGCACGTTTAAGCTACTGCTCACTGCAAATTTATATATATATATATATATAAGTTCAATCCATTAACTGCTTTTTTAACTCGAAGACTCATTTTTATGTCGTTGAGTAACAAAGCATTAATGGGAAAAGAAAGTGGATACTATTTCAGCTTTTAATATATAAAACACAGTTAAAAGTCATTCTTTCTTCGCATTCAAAAATCATACACTGTCTTATCAGTATATAAATTAACATCTCATTTCAAAACGGCCATTTAAATAAATACACTCATATCCTATAATCATAAAGGACCGAGAAGCAATAACACTTAATGTAATGTCCGCAGTAGATTGCCTCGTGGCGATGTAATATTTACGGGGATCGTTATTTACGGCGAGTAAAGGATATTGCGATGTCCGGGGATTCCTTGACCTCGTCATATTACCGTAAACTGAATGATGGTATGCGGGATGTGTTATACCATAAAGTACCATTTATTAGTTAACTCCAGGGATAAAGGCGTGTGTTGGAGTTATATACATGCGTTTTGGGTTTAAATCAAATCAATCAAATAAAAATTCGTTTTTTTAGTTTATAATATGTTCACAGAACAGATTTTTATTTTATTTTTTACTTATGTAAATTAAATGACGATGTGGTTTATGACATTTTCCTTTGAATTATTGTATGTAGAGGGAGGGTAAAACTTGCTGAGTTTCTTGCCCGTTCTTCTCAGAACAAGGCCTCCTGGTAGTTTTGCGAACGGATGGCGTAGTATTGCTCTTTCGCAAATTTTGTTAACGTTTAATAAATAAAATTTGATTTGATGCGTCTTAGGGCATTGTTTTACCACATTCACTTAAATGTATTGTTAAAACCTAACATAGCTACTTAACCAACAATACTTCGTGGCTGATTTTAGCTACCCACTGAAGTATTTCCAAAACAATTGATATGTATTGTTGTGATGTGTACAAATTTTTATAAAAAAATTAAATGTATAAAGCTATTAGATTAGGTTAAAGTCAATTCTTAAACTACGAATACTATGAACCTTGAATCACAGTAAACATAAATGCAGGCTATACATATTTTTTTCAGATAGTTAGTATATCAATAAGAGCATATACAGTATCTAATTACCAATTAAATCCCCTCAAACGGCTTTAACAGCACTATTCCTATAAAACCAACTCCGGAGTAAAAACACCTGCGCCTATTACGTATTCTCTGAACGCCTTTGTTCCAAGTACAATGCGGTACATAAAATAGTACAGAATAAGCTCAGATAGTTACGCTTCTTGAAGTTAGGAAGCTCGCATAAAGTTGCTTACTGGAAACTAGGATTAATTGATTCAAAGAAAATATAAAGACCAATGTTGTTACTTGTTCCGCTTTCCTAAGCTTTAAAAGCTGTTTTATAATTGATTGCCAGGGCTCAGCTTATATAAATTCCAATTTCAAATATTAGCCCGCCCCGGCTTGGGTTACTGTGGGCCGTAAAACTTATATACTTAAGTCTTCGTCATGAATCATATATTGGTGAAAACCGCAAATAATTCGGTGCTGTGATATTTGGTTTTTTTTGGACACGGCAACGGACTTGTGTATATAATAATTATAAAGCCGTTTTTCATACCATTAAGCCACCTCAAATGTTTTAGTACTTTTAGTAGTAGTAGTAATTTACTTATAGTTTAATGGAATGTGTTAGACGGCCGTGGATATGGACTCTTCTAGAGTATAGGGCTTCAAACCTTTCTTGCTATTTCTATCAATCATCAGCCCATCTTTTTGTGCTGTATGTCTCTTCCCCTGTGTATACAACACGTTAATGTACACGTTTCGAATTACATGCCCAGGCCATTTTAGTAGCGATTATCAAGATTTACAATATTTCTCATCTCGATCATATATCGCTTAATGTAGCGTTCCTAAGAAACGTTACTGTTTGATCGTTTTTTCTTTATAAATCAGACTACCATGAAAAGTATTTTATTCTTTATAATACGCAGAAATAATTTAACAACAATCATCATCAATTTTCAGGATATTTATTTGACACAGGCAGTATCTATTGGTTTTCAAAGTTCAGTTCATCCAGATACAGCCCCCTCAACCTCACAATTTTTTTTATATACTTAGTTGATAATGGAGTTAATTCAAATTATGGTCTATTATTGAGGGCCATGTCAGTACACTAAATCCAATATCGTGAGGTAATCATATAATTAAATTGATGGTCTGGAAATCGAACCAGCATAAAATAAAACAAGGAAATAGGATGCGTTCTACATTTAAAAAACCTAGTTCACTTTTTAAACACTTTGAATATCGAATGTTTAGCCCAACAAGATATTCCAGCAATTGCTCGACAAATAAATATTTCCTTAAATGTATTTTTCATACATGAAATCAGAAACCGTCATAAATGTGACTATAAACCATTACTTATCCAAATATGGAGCCATAAACTGCATTAAATCATGTAATATGAAATATATTTACGACTCCTTGTGGCATTACCCCATCCTTAACGCCCGAATGTCGATTTACTGAAATTGGAACGTTACGTCATCAGTGTTTATGTGATAAAACTTTTTTGTGTTCTAAATTAGAAAAAAAGAAATTCTGTTAAAGAAACTGAGCGAACTATAGACAATGTTTATTAATTGTAAAACTTATTAATCTTTGAAATAGAAAGACTATATAAGGTCACACTTAAATAAAAAAAAATTATGATTTTGTGCTAGCAACTTTCTCTTTAATATATATGAAATAGATGGAATTTTCATCGATGGTAACCCTGAGATCACTAGAGGGTTAAAAGCGTCCAAAAAGCGTGTCGATTTGGTGAAATTGTTCCACGAGTTATTGAGAGTCCGTGTTTTATTGCGCCTCAATGTTTATTGTGTGGCATTACACGACCCACATGATTGCGGCTTAAAAAATAAATAAAAGTCCTTCGAGTACGATCCTTTGAAATTAGATCGGTTGGTAACAAATTTTAATTATTTGTGCTATTGTTTTGTTTTATTTACGTTATTTTATCGCGGGTGTTATTAAAGTAATACTTCTTTATAAACATTATTAAAAACCAGCTCAAAGGTTAAAACGTGACTTTTTACGAATGTTAATTGAGTTAGAAACGTAAATACACCATGTGTCATTACGATAATGTGTCAAAAGAAAGACGGAAAGGTAGAAATAACCTTTTTACACAAAATTGGACAAAAAAGAGCACTAGCCCCCCACACCAGGATTCCCTGTGTCGTGGCCGGCCAGGCTCTTTGCATTTGACGTGTAAATGATTTTAGATACTTAATTAATACTCCATCCTCAGTTGTGCAGATACGTTACTCCCAATAGCGATGGCATTAGCGATCCTGACTCCTATTCAGTTTTTGAAACGCGCGATACCTAAGTTATGCTCTCAGCGCTACGGATATATATAAAACTATACTAAAATTGCATCTAAAAGCATGGCATAGCAATCGATAATACAAGTTAAAAACTTCAGGCACGCCATTTAGGGAAGTTCTATTGGAAGAAACCGATTTATTTAAAGTCAGTTTCATTAATAACGAAATCATTCGTAATTTAAAAACTGAAATAATGCAAAAATTTTTACTTCATACTTTATTTGAGTTAATGCTTAAATGATTCAAAAATCAGGGTTATTTAAAATTAAGATTTGATGTTATTACAAATTGAAAGCAGTACTGGAATTATGCGGCAAAATCTAATAAAAATAAGGCAGTAAATTTTCCGGGCTTTACGCTGAGTAAACATAAATAGAACGAACACGGTCAAATGTTAACAAAACGGGCGGTATATTTTAACTTGCTCGGTCGTCGGACAATAAGTCATTTTGCGGTATTTAATAAAAATAACAAGAAAAATACTGGATGTCATCAATAACGCTGCATCATAAATATTCATAACAATAGTACTCAGAGATAAAGTTATTACTTTTCGCTATTAACATAAAATACACTCGTATTGTGTGACACAACAAAGATTTGAAAAGACATAAAACAAAACAAAAGCAAAACAATAAAGCGTAATCTTACGTTGATTGTGAGTGTATCAAGTTGATGTTGACAATAAAGGCACATACTTTATGTTATCTCATGTATTTTCTCCAATATGCCATTTCTTAAGCTCAAAAGCTTTTGTGTTGTACCTAATTTACTTATAACTATAACGTTTTATACCGTTATATATCGGATAAGATCTTTGATTGAACTTTACACTTTGATCCAAATATTGTTCTATATGCAAAATAAATATAATCAAAAAAATATCGAACGTAAATGCCACGAATATACTCCCTACGAACAACTCATGTGGACATCGTTATATTATGTTTATCCTTGTAAGCTCAGTAGGTGCACGATGGCTCAAAAGCTACGAGAATTCAAAACTGCTACGAGCAAGAGCGATCGTAGCAAACTGTTTAAGTGTGCTACGTTTTGCTTTTCCTTTTCCAATATCGCGCAAGCGTCTCGTATTGGATTAAAAGTATTATTAACCGAATTCAAGAATTATTAATCTGAAATCCGACGATATGGACACAATTTTCAGGATGTCGTGTTCATGTTATTGTTTATATATTTATTTCATACTTTCTGAATTTTTTGCCATAATACTATACGTATAGGATATTTATAGCAAAGTTTATCCATCATTTATAATCCAGGGTGGCGTGTTGAATGATAATGATATGACGCTCATATAAACTCTGACATCGATGAATATTGATGTACTATTAACAAAAAACACATCATCATTTTGACTTAAATGGAACAGGCGTACCGTTATAGGTTTTGTAATATGACAAATAAATTGATGGATTGAGATTTATTTGACTTAAGAATGTTTTTTTAAGAACGTGAAGATATTGTGCAATACTTTAATAATTACGTAACATTTATTTTCTTGCATAAACAAGTCAATGTATTTATAAATAACATAGATTGATTAGTTGAATGGTTATAATGATAACCTGAAAAAGTATTATTAGATTTTTTTATTGTAACACATAAATAATTATTACTATCACCAGCGCCTAGTTTTTATAATAAAAACATATGATGGTTGATACAATAATTATCATCAATACATAAATAAATGTATTTCATTAAAAAAACAGGATTATTAGAGAGTTTAATATGAAACTTTTAAAATATTTTTTTTCTTAGACTAATATATATACCAATTTCTCTCTTATCGCTCAAAAAAAGTCTTCCAATTTCGCACCAAAGGCAACTAATGCACGTAATTCGTTTAATGGTATCTACATCAGTCTACTTCATTACATCAGCCATTACTTTAATAGCTCGAATTGGTACTAGAGTGTGGGAATATCAATATCTTTGGGGAAAAATCTATTGTCAGCAGACCACATGTGGAGGTAATAACAGAGATTGTGCCGTGTTTGAACTAACTAGATAAAAGTAATTCGGGGTAATAGAATTAGCTCTCATGTAAACTTCAAAGCTTTAAATTGTGGGTAATGTTTGCGGAAATTTAATGGAAACTCAGCATCAAATAATAAAGCCCATTTATATTAAATTTACGCCTAGGTCCAAAGGCAAATACATATAAATTATTGTTTGTTTGTTTTACGCATTATTTTTGTATATTATTGATGGCGACACCATCAGACAAAATAAAAATAACACTAATAAAGGCAACTTTGCTGGTACGTTATAATATTGTTGGCACACTCACAAGCACGTATTGTTCGTAAAATAGTAATTATATGAACCAGTCCATGCCAAGCTTTTCAATTAAATGAAAGACATAATTGAAAGAATCGTGTGAATATGATTACGGTCTTATTCATTAACGTACCTACTATAAGTTTTAAACTTGTAGTAGTACTTAAATAATGTTTCATCACCTTTATTCATTTCAAAACAGCACGAGAGTGATCATGCCAAAACTACCAATAGCTATATCAAGATAAAACTATTTTACGCTGAAATATTATTGGTGTATACTAAAATGAATTAATTAAATTGGAATGTGAGACATATTATTTAGGACGATTTTCTGGGATTTAAACGTTTTTCACGTTACTTGTAGTAAAACATTATTATCCGTGAGCATTAAACGCAGCATACAGTGCTGCGTTTATATAAATATTGCTCAGTAATACACTTTACAATGACCGATTAGAGAATAGATTTCGAAGATTAATTACTCGGATGACGCAATGAATATGAAAATTGAGAATTAAGTTGCCCGAAATTAATTATAACATTGGCTGATAAATGCTAATCTATTGTATGAGATGGTCGCCTCTCAATATAATTGAAATTATAGTGGCTTTAGTGTGCGACTCTCATGTCGGAGTTCGTAAGTTCGATCCCCGGCTGTGCACCAATGGACTTTCTTTCTACGTGCGCATTTAACATTCCCTCGAACGGTGAAGAACAACATCGTGAGGAAATCGACTTGCCTTGGACCCAAAAGTCGAGGGCGTCCGTCACACACGGAATACTACTTGCCTATTAGATTAACAAATGATTATGAAACAGATTTAGAAATCTGAGGCACAGATCTAAATAGGTTGTAGCGCCAGCGCCATTCATCATACTGATTGCAAGGTGGAAATTATACACACTTTTATAACCCCAACCAGACCAATTATCTCATAAACCCTCAGTGCATCCATCACCGGATAATCCGGTAATACCTGTAATCAACTACAACCGGTTAACGGGCCGAGTAAGGGTACCCGGGTATGTGCGACCCGGATGAATGGATTTGGCCCGTCATCGCTAATGAGCGATGTAATTATGAAAGCGTCATGTTACATCTGTGAAAGAATCCGGAAATGGCTGGGATTTTTCTGTATAAGGTACAGGTGTTTTTACGGTTTAGTGAATTAGGTGTGGTTTGACGTAACTGCGAAGCTGTATATCTATGTAATGTTGCTTCTAAACGATATTTATAAACATGTGTTGACATGTTCGAAGTCTGTTAATTGGGAATATATTTTAAAAGCCCAGTTTTCATTTCCCGAAATTTTATCAATTTCTTTAACAGGTTCTTTGAATGCATGCATTTTTTTTAAAACATATTATGTTACGTACGATTTATTCGTTTGGGTTTGGAATTCTTATTAAATTCATAAACAAGGGTTCACTTGACTAAACGAAAAATTTCACATAACTATTTCGAAGCAATCACTTGCAAACCTTTTTATAAAAAATAACCTACATAAAATAAATTAAAAGTGTTACCTAATTAAATAGTCGATTTCTTTTGTGTCTGCCAAATTAGAAAAGCCATGTCATTTTTATTTATTTTTAACTAATTTAGGAAGTACTATTTTTAAATAAAAACTTCAATAATAGACATTATTTAAATTATACTTAATTCTAATATATATTGTATCACGCCTTCTTTGCTTTGAAAGACCCACGTCCTGACATATCTCTCTAGCTTTCTCAAGACATTCACCATGTTTGATCATTAGTTTAGGGTACTTTTAACTTAACCCTTCTCTAGTACCTCCAGAATTTGATCCAGGTATGTTCGACAAGGCCGGTCTACATGGTCAAACCCACCAATGCATTCTCTTTTGTATCTTTGTCATATCATCCCCTATTATCCTACTGCTCTCTTCTTATTATAAACTTGGTGCGGTTATTAAGCGGTTTAGGATTTATCTAGTTACTATAATTTTAATACAACTTTACGTGACATTACAAATATACATTAATCTCCTTTATTATATTGTAAGTGATATGGATTAAACTAAATTGTCCATATAATGAATATTATTAACGTTAAAATTGTGTTAATTGGTAATTTACTTGTGTACACTGTGACTGTGCAAATATAAATCTTTAACAATACAGTACATAATAAAGTTCATCAAATCTTTTTAATCGTTCAATATCCTTGTTAGTGTATATATTTTAATGACGATTTCCAAATATATATTATTCAAAATGTGGGTAATTGGTTATTTACATTTATTAAATATTTAAAAATATTTTGAGTTTTGTGAGACTACACGATCATCTATTCGTAAACATTACCCGTAACTTTTCTTTAATTAAAACGACTATTTGTATTAATATTTTAATGTTCATGTCTACAAGCGATATCTACTAAAAACTTAAATATAATTTATTATAAAGTAAATACATGGCAACTAAAACCAAGGTGTACGTAAAATTAAGTATGTTTCTTGAACTGTTTCATCAGAAAGAAAAACGTAACTCTTATTAAAATATTATTAAAACTGATCTTATGATTGTTTGAAATGTCTTAACAATAAATGTAAATAAGATTAATTGTGTTTAAATTAGGAACAAACTATTTTTAGTTGTAGACATAAGCTTTCCTACATATTATTTTCCACCGGGTCTCCAAGATATGTTATTCAAACCATGAAACTGCCTCTTCAGATTCTGTCCGTCAGACCACTTAGAGTTCAAGTAGTTGTCATCATCATCTTGCTCTAGTTTCTTCCATTCCTCCTGTTTCCGGTATGCTTGTAGCATTAACTGTTTTCTCTCTTCTTCGGTCAATACTGGCTCTCTTCCTGGTGCTCCTTCCGATGCGCTGCACAACTTAACTGTCACTTTGGATTTGTCGTTTTTACCTGCATATTATATATAGTCTCTATAAACGCGTGAGAATAATAAATTACAATAACATCCTTACAAATCTAATATTAAAAGAAGAAATTATTATCAGCCGGAAGCTTCTATTGTATTATGCTAAAAGATTTGTTAATATAATATACTACTTCAAGATTTACTTGGATAATGACATCTTACATTATTAAAAAAACAATTCATACCCAAATGATCACTGAGCTTATTTCCATTGATAAATTTTTTCCCGCAAGCCCAAAGGCAGGCCCTAGATGGATCGATCACCTCGTTAGCTGCCTGGGTTCCAGAAAGATCCTCAACATTATCCAGCTCCATTCGAACAGGGTCGTGGGGTGGAAGACCAGCAGGAAAGACGATTTTGGTTGCACCAAGAAGTTCTTCCAAGGCCCTAGCTACATCTTTTTGAGTCATAAACTTCCGAAGGTCAACCTAAAAATTGCTTTGTTTTTTTACGAAAGGGACATAGGAAAAACATATATGTATAACAATTGTTCTTAGGATTCCGATTAAAATGTTTCAACATATAATCTTATGCAACAAATAAGGAAAAATATATAGAATTAATTTGTAGTGTTAAAAAACAATTTTAAAAATATTAAAATCAAAGTTGTTTAAAAAAGTTAATTTAGTTAATTAAATATAGCTACTTAAAAAATATACTAACGTGTTTCTTACTAATCGTTTCTTTAGCAAACTCAGCAGCCTTTTTGAGCACTTCCTGAAGATTTGGTGGTGGAGCAAGGCCACAGCGACGTCCCATTTCGTCTTTTGCCACCACATACCCTTGTGGGGCACACCGTTTTGCCCATGGATCTTCTAGCTTTAATTCTAGTATCTATAAAAGTATAAATGTAATAGGTCCAAATTCCTTATGTTTAAAATTAAACCTATTTTTTGCATATAAGAGAATTTTAACAAAACATGGAATACCCTATGAAACGGTATACTATAGAATTTATTGCAACTAACCTGTTCTTCAGTGAGCCCCTGCATTTCTGTAGGTAAAAACGTTCCATGCTTCCACAGTTCCTCTAACTCGTTACAAATTCTCATAATCTTCAATCGTCCGTTGAATATCGCCACGATATCCCTTACTACGTCATCTACTGGGTTTTCAACATTTGTTTCATATAGAAATTGGTTTTCGTCACCTCTTTTTACAAGGAAAACCACCATTTTTCAACAAGGTGCAGCTTTTACGATCTTCGTAGTCGATAATAATGATAAAACAAACGTTGCTATCATAGGTTGCTATGGCAACAGAGTAGCGTGAATACCGTGAATAGAATTATCTTTTTAGCACATCTATATGGCCAGTTATTTGCGAAAGAGTTTGTGTAGGATATAGCTCGCTTAAAGTTCCGATTAATAATAGTTTCCATGGTAATAGGATCAATATCGCCAGGTCTTACAATGTTTTTTCTTGATAACAATATATATGGCATATAATTATACGTGCTGTTCATTTTCAAGTCAGGTTATTAATTATTCTGTAAAGTAGGACAGTTCAAGTCCAGTATCTTTGAACAGAAAAGAAACCAGTGACGCCATAACCTGCAGCTCAGATTTCTGTATCGGTTTCATGACCACGTTTAAGACGGCCAATAGATGAGTTCTGTAGACGAGTTCTGTAGATGTTGTGTCTACATCTTCTACAGCATTTACCATGGAGAGTTTTTAGATAAGTTGTTTAGATATACTGCTACTATATACTGCAGATACCTACAGCTGAGTTGAACATCGGTCGTCAATGCAGAATACGAAATTCCATGCGTAAATCCTCGATGTCTGTCGTTACACAACTAATCGTTTTTTTTTGGAGAATAGCTCACACTTACAATTTTTTAGGTCTAAGACAGGTTTCCTTTGAATGAGTGTTAATTGCGCACAAAGAAAGAACCGACCATTGGAGCAGCCATTATTCGAACGTACAATGCACGAGTTGACACGTTAAAACTATGAGGCCAATTCTGCTCTCCCACGACGAGGTAAAAAGGAATGGGGCGTGAGAATGAAAAACAAAAGCCGCAACACGGCCGCGTTTCGTTTGTTTGTGATTGGTCAACAGCATCCCTAGCCCAAACGAACGTTAACAGACACGAAATATGATGCGGGCAAATTCATTCGAATTTTCCTTTTGATATAAATATAACTCGCTATCAGTAATTCGTTTAACATTCTCAATGCGGATTGAGGCGGCCGCCGTATGTATTATTACACACAGCGATTGGTAAAAATATATGCATACTAGTATTTTACATATACTAGCGAGACTAAATATAATATTATGGCAATGGTAATCAGGAATCAAAATTCATTAGAGATGAAAGTAGAATAATTTTTTTAAAAATTCATGATTTTTGCGTGCGCAGATATTATTCGAGATTTTCTGCGCGCTTTCTACTTCTGTTCTATTTAAAATGAAAATTATGTGTACATTTATGGCAATATGAAAACATAAAGATAATCATAACTTTGATTAACTTCACGCTCATATCCTTCATTAATAGACCGCGTTTTCAAAGGTACAAAAAATCAGACTCAAATACAAACAACATTTTAACTATAAAAAGGCAAAACCTGGTCAATATTGTCTGCGGCGGAAAATTATCAAATTGATTGTGCAAAAGAGAGGAAAATATACAACTAGTCTTTACCTTCCTAAAATAATTCTTTATCAGTAAAAAGGCTAGTATTAAGTTACCAAGAAAAGCAACAGCGCCGTACATTTTCACATAGCAAAAAGTAAAAATAAAAATCTCAAACAAAATTAATCCAATTATAGTATGTTATCGACAGCCGGACATTTAGGTAGCCGGCTCTAATGTACCCGCACTAATGTACCGCGAAGCTCACTGGCTCGGATAATGCTCTGTCCGCGGCTCTCTGATAAGATGCTGATAAATTGCTCAGAAAATATACACTTGTGTTTGAAATAACATTTCAATATTTGACATACTATTTAAATTTTATCAACCCTAGAAATACGTATGACATATATGTAGGTATATGTATTGCACTACTATAATTGATTCAGGTTGGTGGGCAGAGAAATATAGAAAATACACACAGAAATGCATCTTCCCGCTGAAGAGTCTGTTAGGAATGTTCTTTACAAAATTGATATACAATATTTTATTATGATGCGCAGTCCAAAAATCAGTCTTAGTATTTAACTATATCAGTAAAAATTAACTAGAAATGGCGCTATAACCCTTAATGTTAAGTGTTTTAATAAATAAATAATAAGAAAAAAAATTCTACACATTAACTATTCATTAGATCTTAAACACGTTACGTTAGCGAACCAAGCTAAGTTCTCAATCCTGTGGTGCGAAACTCTGCTCTATCTTTAGTGAGACTTTTCTGACTCGTACGGCTATGGAAAACATATATAACCCCTAATAGCGATTGCGCTCCTTCAAAGTTGAGTTTCTGGACCGCAAGTTCCGGAGAACGCATCATAAGCTCTACAGATATAGTAGAACTACATAGCATATAACATCGAGAGTATTTCAGGAATTTTTGAATACTAGTCCCAGCGTTAATTCAAACATCGAACAGACTCGCCCATAGAACCAAAAACAGATACCGCTCACAATATGCTATAATTGCCTACCTTATGTAATTTAATCCATGTTTTTTTTTCCTTTTCACAGTGGTTGTCTGGAAGAAATCGCTCGAAAGCGATAAGGCCACCAGTTGCTTTTCATTTAATTATGTTTAATTTCTTTTTCTTTTATGTAATGCAACGAAGTTTTAATAAATAAAATAAATAAATATGCACCGTCGTTACGGTATTGCGAATAATTATGATATCGATTGTTACAGATACAGGGACACTGCGCTCATAGACATGGCCACGACATTTCTACTGAAGATCCAGAACTGGCAGATACACACCATGACAACACCACACACCATGGCAAGGTAGGCTAAGTAAAATAATTCAAATAGCCAATAATAGTATGTTTTTACTTTCATTTTGCTATGTTGTTGTAAAAACTGTTACTATATTTAAGAAAACCTTACGAACGAATTGGTCATCCATGAACTTGGGTATGTGACTGGTGTGGCCGAGTACTTAAAGAGATTAGAAATGTGAATAGACAACTGTATCTCTATAAATTCTAATCCAGGAGCTTAGGCTTTTGAATTTATTAGTTCAAAAAATAGCTCTTCATAAATGATACACGACAAGTTTAGGAAGGCTAGACGCATGTGACTATGTTTTCTATTAGAATAAACGACATATTGGTTATTTTTTTGTGGACTCAATTTCCGCACTTAGACTCTCAATAGGTCCATTTATCTGCACGTTGTTTAGCCTCACCTCGCTTTCCAGAACTACGTGGCTGACTGTTTTTTCTGTCTCAGCCTCTTCTGTCTGTCACGCATAGGATATATTATATATTATCGACATATAAGAAAGTAACGTTAAAAAATTAATACTTAACCAAGTTCAAATATGTAAAGAGTCCCTTGTTTTCACATTTGATCACTTCTTCCACTCTGTTGAACTTAACCAAGTTGATTAAGTGCTATTTGGAGCTAAACAAATAAAAACAGTGGGAGGTTGATAAATTAAACTCGGTAGCGGGCGTGTGTCGAAATTTGCATATGTCACTGTTACTTGAGCTTGCATGACTGTGGTCCAAATTGAAAGATAAAGCGAGCTTTGAACCTAATGACACTTTACAAAACAGCGCATCATTCTTAAAAGGCCAACATTGCACTTGCAAGGCATAGAGTACCCAAAGACGACGGTATCAGGGCCATATGGACGTCTACATATGACCGAACCTTCGGTATTCTTAATAAATTAGTAATAACATTCAGATAACACATGAACCATTAATGTTTAAATTGTAATAAAACAAACGAAGTGTCACTGAACTGTGAAAGAAGTAGAAGAAGAAGAAAGAAAATCCGACACATACGGATTTTATTTCTATGTGCGCATTTAACATTCGCTCGAACATTCGCATTTAATTTCGGTTGTAGCGAAATCAATAGCGCTGGTATATACAACGATTTAGGTAGGTTTTGAAGTTATACTTCTTTTGGCGCGATGGAGAAAATTATTTTTTCATACGCCAAAGAAGTATAACTTCGTGTGTTTATAAGAACACACACTCCTTTCTTCCTGTACAGTAATTTTTCATATCTAAACAACATTTGACAGGGGTAATTAACGATATATTTACTTATATAATAGGTACTTTGTATATATATGGCTATTGTGCATTTCGACCTTTGCGCTTATACGTTGTACCATAGACAACCCTTCCTACGGAGTGATTGTAAATTCAAACTAAGCGGCGCGCGGCCTATTTTTACCCTCGCCTTTGCGCTTCACGATAATACGTTGTATATCTTTATACCAATTTTCTTACACGATAATTAAGGTCTAAAACCAAATAAACATGCAAAAATTTAATTGAAAATATTCAGTATATTCGTACATCTTTCACGCTTTTTGGTTCTAAGACAAACCAGATCAATTAAATATTAACTTTGAAATTAAATGTAACAGAAATAAAATTAAATAAAACTTCTATTATTCTACACATTAAGAAAAACCACTAACAGATACGCAAAACTAAAATGAAATGGAATCGTTTATTTGCTAAGATAGTGGTACAATTAGATTAGTGGTACGATTAGAGTAATTATAAAAATCCGCACAACCCGCTATATGCAAATAGGCATGCAAATGTCAATTGGCAAATGACAATACCACGTTCCGAATAAGTTTCAGCAATCTTTCTCATCTAGAGACTCTTAATTGGAAACACTAAAAACAATTTTATTAAAGTCTATAGTACCCGGACTCAAGCTCACGGACTTATAATTGGAAGTCACTCGCATTACCTAGACTAGTGCAAGGCATATTGATAATTGTAAGAGATAGGTATGTTAGTTATACATATATTAGTATTGTATCTAATATAAATGCATTGCTAAAGGAAAGGCGTGTTTTTATAAGACTAGCAAAAGAAAAATAACTAACGAGGTACTTGCTCTGCGAAAGCTGGCATAGTTTATTTAAGAACGCTTTTATAAAAATAGCATTCAGCTATGAAACAATACAAATACATTTTAGTCCGGGTAACAAGAATTTTCTTAAAGCATATGTGGGACAAAGTAATATGAAATAAGTTTTTCGTGAAACGAACTGAAAATCGTTTGAGCGTTTTGTGCCGATTTCACTTAGCGAGAAAATTTTCGTCGCAATTTTTTTCGCTTTCCTTTTGAGTAATGAATATTGGTTTGGCCATAAACAATTGCGAAATGTAATTTCGATAGCTGGTACGGTGAATTTGTTTCCGTGAAAGTAAAATAACAGGTGTATAAGTCTCTTTCCGAAAGGCTGTGGTAATTTTTTTCAGCTGAATACTCTGTAAGAAAATTATATTTTCGGAGTTAAATGCTTAGGATACGAGATTGTATACCCTCCTTGTGTATGAACAAAATAATTGGTAAGAACCAACATATACGTACTTCTTGTTTAGAGGCATTGTCTATGGGATCTTAGACGTCTAGTACTCCGTGGTAGAACGCTATTTTGACACTTCTTGCCGCGCACCACCACTTAATGGAACCACCCACCATTCCAGGTATTTCGGAACCGTTATGACATTGGGACTATAGAAATCCTTGCCTTAAAGGCCGTCAATAATAATCTCCAGTTGTTGCAGGTGTCAATGGGCGGCGGTAACCACTGAATTCTGACTCCGAAAACACGTCGTATTATAAATCAACCTGTTTGCCAACCAAGGATCGTGAATCGTCAATTTTTTTTTGTCAATTATATTTTTTTTTATATCAGTTACATCAAATTACGTTATTCTAACTTAATACTACTAATAAATATCTTTGAAATGTACAATCATAATTTATATATTATGAATAAATCTACGGCAATATTATTAGCATTGCATTGATAGATGTCTTATAAAATATATAATTTTATTTTTTTTACTTTTTTTTTCATTTATAATATGATTTTGTCCCATTCGGTGTCGAGACCCTTGGTCCGTGGGGTCCTAGCGCATTAAAGCTTTTTAGGGAATTATCAAAAAGGTTAGTCGACATCACAGGAGAACGAAGAGCTGGCAGCTACCTTGCACAAAGAATTAGTCTAGCTATTCAAAGGGGGAACGCTGCTAGTATCTTCGGAACCTTGCCTAAAGGGACTCCTTTTAATAATATTTTTTAATAATTAAATTTTAAGGTTAGTTATTAGATATATTTTTAGTTTGTAATTGTATATTAATATAATTAAATGAATTTATTCGTAAAAAAATGAAAATTTTAGCATAAATTTGAATGTATATAACAATAGTTTCCGACTTTATGTTTTCAGTCAACCGCGTATTTCGAACCTTCGTGCATGAAACATGCAATTCTGAATTACATCCTAACGACAAGGAATGAAATGTACCACCAGAGCTTTCCTGATTTTTTATTGGTTTTGTATAGCAGGAGTTTTAATGAGTTTTGATTATTTTATTTAATACTAGCAGACACGGCCAAGCGTTGCTGTGGCTAAGATTTTTGCTATATTACATAGTAGAAAGCTATTCAAGGGAACTGTAGGAGAACTGATGTGAAAGGTAGATAGCTTATGTGAAACGTTGGTACTTTTAATACCATCTGTTAGAAATGTATCAAATAATAAGCAAATAATTTGCAATAAAATAAAATTGCGACTATAATTAAAGATCTATGCTATCCTATCTCTTAAATAAAACCAGACTGCACATGGTGTGCAAATTTGATTGATATCGGTTCGGTAGTTTAGGAGTCCATCGCGGACAAACATCGTGACAGGAGATTTATATTATTTATTTATTTATTTATTTAATATATCGGATATCTATCGAATCGAATATCGGACCCAGTCCTAAAGTACTGACTGAGGTCATGGCAGGGGGCGTCCACAGAAAAGGTTGAGCAAGGTCGAGCGCTTTTCAGTTTCCTATGTACGTAGAAGAGTTAGATTTTTATTGGTACAATCTAAAGTATTGGTACTGGACGCAAAAAGCAGATTTAAAAAGATAAATTTTCTAAAGAAACGAAACAGCGCAAAAGATTTTAGCCAAAGGCTCCTTACGTTTGTCAAGAATAGAACCGGTAGGTAAAATCACGACAAAAATATGTTTAAATATGTCGTCGTTAAGGAAAAATAGCAAAAGAATATTTATTACAATGCTTATTGTTAGTCGCCTTTGTTGGAACTAGAATTTGTAAATGTAAAATTCCGCACGAGATTTTTAGCTGTGAAATTTTTGTTCGCGTGTGTTTTATTCATTACACACAAGATAACACAGTTTTAAAAGAAATCTTATTATAACTTAACGCTGATACAGTAACTAGGATAACCCAATCCCAAGCTATAATTACAGAAAATAAAATAAGAAAAGTTCAAAAAGTGAAAACCTTTAAGTGCCGAAACACAAAGAATCGAGGGATAAAAATTGGAAAGCAATAAGTAGACAACCATTTTCAACAATTATTTATGTTTTATGTTATTGAATTCGAAGTATTTGAACAAATAAAAATTGGAAATTGTTTACATTCATATTATAAAGAATTAATAAATACATATAATCCTCACATTGGATCACAGAAGGTACTAAAATTACAAGAATGCTGAATGGTGGAACAAAGACCCCGTTCTTTAAATGTCTGCCTTATTAAATATTCAATGATTTTAAATTAAAACATAGCCACATTATATGAACCATACCAAATTATTCTCAATTATCCCTCTTTACAGCAAATGTAAATGTATAATTAGGTGACTAACACACAAACATCGCTTTATCATAAAAATTGAAAGGTTTTTTCATGATTACAATTTTCCAGTACTATAATAAAAATGAATTTTAGGTTAAGTGGCGAAAGAAACAGCTCTATTTTGGCGCAAATTATGTGCTTGACAAATAAACAATTCAGTTGTGTTGCCAGCAACAAAATATAGTATTGAGGGATTTAAGTTGCCATTTTATTATTTCCATCGTAATTACAAATTTTAAAACTGTTGTTTAAGAAATGTAAAATATTAATAATAATTTATTTCTAACGGAAATAAATACTAAATAAACCTATTTGTGTATTATGGACATGTTCAAGTTGTCAAAAACTGACATTAACGTGTTGTTCACGTGGTGAGTATATATTACTTAAAATGGTGAGTATATATTACTTATTAGGGTCGAAACAAATTTCAATCATCAAATGCGTTAACATTAGCTATTTTAAAAAGCAAAGCGTTTACCTAGAATAAAGACGTTACAATATATTTCCTATTTTTTTTTAATTGTTCTCATCATTATGACGAACAGGATGTTTAAAAATAATATATGAAAAACAAAAGATTTGTAATTGGATAACAGCAGACAGGAGTCAATTGCTCTCTACATGTAGTGTTGTAAATTTATCGATATTAATGTGTATGGTTAACAGTTTTTTTTTTATTATATTGGTGTTTTATACCTATAAGTAACTAATTTGCGATTCCGTAGATTTTTTCCTACGAGACGAATATAAGTATTAAAGCGACTCCATCATATATAATAAATAAATATTGTCTTTTAACCGTTAGTGAAAAGGTAGCTATTATTTTACTCATATTTTTTCACTGCTTGTTCACAATTTTTTTATTAAAGGTTTTACATTAAAGGAAATATCAACCTTCTACGTAGATTACTATATAATGTGTTTTTACGATTTAATTCAATAAAATTCTTATAAATAAGATTAATATTTCTCATTGGAAATGTAACCATAAAGTTATTTTATCTATTCTTGGTTGTAGTCCAATGGTATAGTAGCTTGTATCAGTAATTACTAATTATGTCGATTGTACTCTGTGCAACCATCTAAGATCATTGACACTTGAGTATCATTGTAATTGAATAAATAAAAAATCAGTAAAAGTGTGTTTTTCTTTCAAATAAATATAGAAGGAACGTCAACATCACTAGTAGCAAGAAAGCTAATTTTTCTCGATTTCTCCATTCTCCTTGTGTTTATGTAAATTGTATCATGTTCGTATTTCACGGATTCCATGATATTTGTGAGAAAATTGGCTTATACATTATCCTGTTTATTTTGTTTATATCTAGAAAAGCATTATATCCTAGACAAATAGGATTTTTTGTTTTGAATTATGATATTTTCCTAGTGTAACTTTTATCTTAGGTACCTCTAGCTATATTTTATTATTACTTATGAAAACCTATATTGGAGAACTTCTATCTAAGTCAGTGGTAGAATTAAGTATCTGTTTAGAATAAGCGAGCCAAGATCAGTCTTTTGTGCCTGACAGACGGTGTCGATGTTTTTGGAGCTTGCCAGCGTGCCAGATTTCCTAACGTAGCGTAGAGCTAAAACGAGCGAAGATTCTACTTAATACCTCAGACACTGAAAATCGCTCAAGCCACTAGACCAAGGCTGTTCAGAAACAGCTTTGTAATATATATAATATTGTTATAATAATCATTCAAATATCAATCACCAAATAATATTAAAAAGCAACGAAATTTATTCGTCCCCGAACAAGTGTCTTAAACGATGATAAATAAACGTTATTCCCAAGCCGTTTTCCATATTTCACCCAATATATTAGAAATCTTTACTAAATTGTTAGTATTCCTGCAAGCTAATATATGCCCTAATGTATGAACTTAAAGGTTAAAACTCCATGCTCAGAACTTTGTAAGAATAATTGTTATTCTGGTCAGTATTATGCAAAACGGACACGTGATGAAAATCTTATATTGTTCAAAATATAAATATCTAAGTTACGTATTCTATCGTTTAGGTAACATTTTCTAGTAACAGATAACTATCTGTCTTGTATCTTAGAAATTAGGAATGGTGGTATTAAATTGATGGAGTTCTCAGGCAGACAAGAATGATTTTACTGTAAAATTTTAGATTTAAGGGAAAAGTTGTCATTATTTATCAAACAGCTCTGTTAAAAGAAAGCGAAGAATTTTGGTCTAGACTTTACCTGTTTTTTCTATACATGTAGATATAATCTAAACAGCATAGTTGCAACATAATTTTGTTTTAATTTAGTAGTAGATTTTTCTGACCATTCTTATATATTTTTAATTAAGCATAATTATGTTTTCATACAAATTATAGGGAACTATTTAATTTGTATGTGTTGTTTTATTGAGATCTTATTTTTCTAAATCAAGTAGATATGCCCTGCAATCAAAATCAATAAGAAAAGTTAGCAGAGCATTTTACGCTAAGTAAAAAAAATTCAGGGCTTAAGCGTAGATTATTCTACAACATATCAGAAATTAAACAACAATTGTGAGTGTTTTAAATGTGTGTATCCAAGTATCTAGTAAGTTATCTAACTTTACAGACACAAATTAAGGCAGTTTAATTTTAGCTTCCGTTTGGATCGATTGTCTAATTATATGAATCTGTACCATATACGAACTCTACTCTCTATTACGAACAACTCTGTTATATGCGTAAAAAATATATTACAGTATCGATTATCGTTGTCGTAGGAAACATAAATTCTTAACTTGGTATTTCACCTAGACAATCTTGTCCACAGTTTGAAATCTGGGCTAATCTAGCATTACATTTGGCTGAGGCCCAAGTATACTATTGTTTATCAAAGAATTTACTTGGTAAACGTTGATGTAGGATAATTAACTTAATCACACATTGTTAAGTTACACAACATTAAAGGCTGTTAATATGTTAAATTAGATAGAATGTAGATCATCAGATGGCCTCCGTTGCTTAGTGCTTAAATTTGATAGCGTAAAAAGTAGAATTGGTTCGACATATAATTCAGGCCGAAAAACCATGCTTCATTTAAGATCACTGTGTGTGCAACGTACTCCAAATATATACTACTAACGGTAAAGATACCAGGAAACCAAAGAAGTGCCCGTACATTGGGCATACAATTATCACGTTAAATTAACACATATGTAATGTATTTTTCTATGTTTAGGAACGTGCTGGGTGGTCACAGTGGAGTGAGTGGTCACTATGTTCAAGAACGTGTGACGGAGGCGTTTCAAGACAGCTACGAACCTGCTCATCACCAGTCGGCTGTAGGGGAGAACCAGTGCGGTACAAGATATGTAATATGCAGGTACGTCTATTGTAAACTATGTCTTACTGTCTTATGTAAGTATATAGAAATCGACGTTATAAATTTGTATTATATATCAAATGTGTTTTTTTTGTTTCTGCCTTAGCGTAGGAAATTCTTAGCCTTTGTTAAAATAATTGTGTTAGTTATCAGAGTTGTTTTAATCATATGCCTTATTTATCATAAGCCACACTTAGAGTTGTATATTTTAATAAACAACTCTAAGTGTGGCTGGCAAACAAAACAAACCACAAGAAATTAGCGATATTGATTTACAGTTACAACTGAACTCAATTTATTAAGGTCTCAAACGAATGGACCACTAAACTAGTTTTCACATAAAAACCTATGATTTACGTGACCATTACGTATTTAATTGCTTGGTAGGAAATGTTGGTAATTTGTTCCTTTGTTACAATGTTTTCAGTTCAAAAACGTTGATGTACTACCATAATTTGTTTATACAATATGCATTAGCCAAAGAAACATAAAAAAAACGCT
This sequence comes from Pieris rapae, assembly GCF_905147795.1. Classification (NCBI taxonomy): domain Eukaryota; kingdom Metazoa; phylum Arthropoda; class Insecta; order Lepidoptera; family Pieridae; genus Pieris; species Pieris rapae. The sequence continues at coordinate 4,123,476 of NC_059515.1, read as the reverse complement.
GGGTTTGTAGCCTGCACCGGCTATATAACATACTATGTATATATTAGGGTTATACGTAGCGTGTCTTACTAATAGAAGGAGTGAAGGGGTTTAAATTAGTGACTTAATGAGGCTTTCAGACCTTTTTTTTTAAAAATTTTTCTTTTTTCAACATTCTTGAAAGAAACATTTGCGTAGTATTGAACGGGTTAAATCTGATAACAATATAAACTAAATATTTATTTAAACACGAAACTTAGGTCTATTTTATAGACGATGAAACCAAATAACTTAAATATATCTTTACTTTTTTATTTATTTTACTTAAAGTCACGTGTTTACTTTTACAACAAGATATATCACGGCGCTAGTTATGCATAGTATGCGCATTTTCTGTGAACGCTGTCTACAAATAGAAAACTATCAAAAAATCTTCTATATTGTCGATATTAGCGATAGTGCTGTCTCTATCCCTAATATTTTAAACAAATCTAGAGAATTCCTGCAACAAATTTCATAAACGAATTATTGAGTAAATATCACGTGGGCCTCCCGACATACATTCAAAGTTTCTACTAACTTGATTGTTGACTGCACTCGACTAATAGCCAGTGCAATTATAGCCCTCTGTCCTCACAGAATTTATTTAGTAGTAGAGAAACTTCGCAATTTGCCTCCCAACTTCTGAAGTCAATAAATTGTTTGCTTATTTTTGTTGAAAGTTTTCCTATGTCTGTTTTGAGTTTTATTCAAATATGTGTATTCTAGGATCATTTTATTTATGTTGGTAAATAAAGATTAACAAATCAAATCATTTTTTAATTAGACTATTTAAAATGGCGCTTTTTAACGTTAAACAAAATATAAAGATGATTCTAGTTATCCCTTTCAAAAGGTTGTTTCGCATGGAGAAGAATAGTCAAGAAACTCCACACTTACTCTTTTGATAATATTCTCATTTAATATTTGTATATATTAGACAAATATATATGAAGATAATTTACTCCAAACTACTATTTAGGTCTATTTTTGTAATTGTTAGTATACATGTTCCTCACATATTTACAAATTTCGAAACCGTAGAATATTACATTAAAGAGTAATAAAAAAAAGAATAAAACAGTGTATAAGATAAAAATAAATAATTATAGTTTGTAGTATTATAAAACAAAAATATGAAAAATTAGATCAGCAACCAATTGATTTTGTCAAGGCTCTATGATTGTCCTGTGGAGCAGGACTAGGACGTTTCTAAGCATTCTTATCGTGAATATAATCCTGTAACGGATAGGTTTTGTAGTTAACGTTTGCTATGGCTTAGGCCTAATCTAATAGTATCAATTGTGCATATGGAAAAGAAATCCCTCTATGCACAGACACGCAAACACGCAACAATTAAAATTAATTTTTCTATGAGAATTTAATGGTTTACTTCACTTATTTCTAATATGTCTTTCGTAAAAACTATTATAACCCGTTATTAATGGATTCGATCACAAACGTTTTTATAAATACATATTTTCGCATTAAAGCAAGTTATCTAAGTGAGCAGCTAGTTATTAAAACGTAAAATCAGAGTTGAGCCCTTACATCACAAAGCGTCCAGTCCGAAGCTACTTATGACTTTAATCGGCGTGAATTCCCCGCTGAGACGCGATGGAGCCTTAAATGTTGGGCTTACATGGCGATTGAGAAAAAAGTTAAAATTTTATGGCATACATGTGTTGTGTACATATAATGAAAATATGATACTACTGCTAGTTTAAGTCCTTAAAATTTATTGAAATTACCTTAACATGTAAGATGCCTCTAAGTAATGCAGTTTTAGTAAATTCATATTTGCACTATATTATATGTGACCTAACGAACTAGTATCTTTTATATTTGTATAGGAGGCTCACCTTTTAAGAATTGGTACGCTCTTTTCTTGAAGGACCCTAAGTCGAATTGGTTCGGAAATACTTCAGCGGGCAGCTGGTTCCATAAAGTGTTTTTGCATACATACATAGTTATTAATATTTTAAAACGTTATTTATGTCATTTCATTCCATACTCAAGCCTCAAATGCTGTTGCACGTCATTATATTTACTAAGTATTGGTCCGCGTGACTCTTCGTTTTGGTCAAACACAGTACTAATGATACGATGCAAGCAAGCTACGTCTATGATATTTTTTGTAAAGTTTTATTCAAAGATTATAGAAGCATGGAGGCCGTCCCCAAGCGGGCGTTAGGGAGGGAGGCTTCGACGCCGAATGAATGACAATAAGAAATGTTATTTGCCCCCACTTTATTGACTGCTGACGCTTTTAAATCTGATTGGCGCATGCTTTGTTTCTTCAACGAGCTATTTCTACTTTATTCAAGGATTTTTCTATGCAAATGGAATCAGAACAATGGTCTCTATAAATCATTCTAAAGTATTGCGTCTACTTATTAAAGTTATATTTGAGCGCAAAATAAAATACTGTTTACTGAATATGAAACATTGAAGATATTTGTTACTGTCTTCGTAGTGGGTACATTAACATTGATAATAATTGTAATGGAAATATGGTGAACTTTAACTCTTTAGTATGGCTTGGCTACCACTAATAGTTAACCGTAGTACGATGTAACTAATATAGTTTAATAGCTAGTTCGTAATATCGCAGCTGATTTTATTTGAAGGTTTAAGCAATTTACTCTAGTAAAGTAAAATATTTGATAGTCAAATATACAATTAAAAATTAACATATGGAACAATTTTCTATGTTACCCCATAGAAACTGTTCGTATTTCCGAAATATAATTTTTTTTTTGGTTTTTCCTTACTTTTCTTTTCTTTAGTTTTTCTTAATGTTCTCTCGATATCTCCTCAGTTTTCGAGGAAAAAAACATATAAACAAATAGTCGAATTAGCCGTCTTAGCCACATATTTTGCGATGCATTTTAATTTATATATATTTATGCTTCTGAATTAGGGGACATAAAACGTGTCTGTATGTATTTTATGATTGTCCTACTTAATTATGTTTTCTTATAGTAGAGAGACGAAAATATATTTTGTAATAATCATGTAAAAATGTCCCACGGGTGACTTTATGATATTATAGTGTATGTTACCTTCATATATCCATTCGAATAGAATTTATATCATTGATTTAAGCTCGTTAATTCCCGTGTGTAATTCTGGGGCGAGTGTACGTAAGCCGCATAAGTGCCTCCTCTAATCTATTAGTTAACTAACCCAGCTAAGCTCCTCGGATGTTTTAATTAACATAGGACATAGGTCAGACACATTTCTAGTCTAAACTTTGGCAAAATAGTGCTTTTTGGTTCTTATCATCATCTCTCCATTACAGTAAATGTCTAGTCCATTCATACCATGTGTATTACTCGGTATGTAATTGGTACTTGATCTAGAAACCTTTGTACATTATATTATATATACATTATTTATAATGTATTCAAATAAGCCACGCTAGATAAAATAAATACCACAACGCATAACACTTCATATGTCTAAAAAAAATGTAAAAGGTTTAAAATATTTGTTGTGTAATAGTTTTTTCATTTGTGACTGTTTCAATTTGACTCCGTTCGTAAATAACGATATACACAGAAGGCGAATTACATAATTGCCTTTGCATTTGGCTAACGAAATAAATAGTGACTAATTAGTTAAGGATTACTACTTCTCAATATTAATCTGGTAGTTAGCATAGAATCTGTGATCTGTATTTATTTTATTATATTTTATAGCCATGCCGCGCAAACGTGTCTCTTCTAGAAGAAGACATATGGAGGGAACAGCAGTGTAGTGCACATGACAATACTCCTTACGGCGGTGAACTCTTCCACTGGCGTGCTCATCGTGATGATGCTGAACCGTGTGCGCTGACATGCCGAGGAACTCCACAACATTCCGGCTTAAAGCCTGAACCGGTAAGATATATTTATATTTATATAATAAAATACTAAATTCAGGCTGTTCACACTTTATTAGAAAAATGGGGGGAACGAATAGTAAGTTCATATCTCTGTGAAATCATCATCTGTTTTGACCGCCGTCGATAGTTGCCTTAAACATACAGTATAAAAACAGTTGACATATAGGCAACGGTTGGTCATTTCGCTAACAAGCGATTTCTTCCAGGCAACCCAAGTATAAAAAAGAAACACATACAGAGGTTAAAATGTTAAATAATTAACGAAAAGTTATAAAATTACATGTTATACAAGAAATATCTCAGTCATCATCTAAACAAACATTTATAAATAAGTTTAGGAATTCATAGGATAGGATGGATATTAATTTTTTCAAATAATCCTTCATTAATAAATAATCGATGAGCACCTGGCTCTGCAAAGTCGTCATCAACATCTGTTCGTTTAAGGACAAAAGTAGATTTTTATTTTAGGTAACTTTCTACAATAATTAATTAAAATATCATTAATAGTTTCTAGTAAAATACAATAAGCAATACTAATTCCTTACAAAAGTTTATATTATAAATTTGAGAAACTAAATTTCGTTGAAAGGTAGATAAATATTTCAATGGAAACATCTCGTTATAAGACTTGTCTTGAATTTATCTAATTAGCTCAAGAAAATTAAGCCAAATTTTGCGTCAAGGCTCATTTTTGTGTTTATGCCAATTACGGTACTTGTTTATTTAAGCAAGGCCCGAAATTTCATTGAAATTATAAGGTTAAGTTTTATTTGAACTAAGTAGGCCAAGAATTTTTATGTATAAATAAACCACAGAAAGTTTATACTATTTTATATCGTCGAGCTTTTTTTATATACAACAGGGGGCGAATGAGCAGGAGGCTCACCTGATGTTAAGTGGTACCGCTGCCCATGGACACTCAATGAGTGGATTTATAGATTCATTTTATTCATCTATACATGTATCTGTTTACATTCTATTATGTATATAATTTGTTACTAACTATTCTATTCCTGGCTGCGGATTGGTGCAGACAGGAATGGAACCTACGACCCCTGTGATCAGAGTTGCTAAATAGAAGTCTTTTACGTAATTTCCTAATCGTTTCTTTATTCTTTCAGACAGTAACGTTAGATGATGAGGATCGCGTGGTGGTGGCTGTACTGGCTCCCAGAGTGTCGGATGGCACAAGATGTCGGCCTGGTAGCCTTGATATGTGTATTGATGGACGATGTCAGGTAATTAAATTTGTAGATCAAATTTTTAACAATGGAAAAACACTGTATTATATTAAGGGCCTGTTACACAATGTCTGGAGAAGTTCCAAATAAGCTATTTGTTAATTATTGGTAGGATAGACAGTATTTTTGCGTTTCACGACTGTCAAATAGCGCTATACGTCATGAAATTCGAAGTATCTTATTTGGAACGAGATACTTATCTTTCGAATAATTTATGTGTTGCATAGCTATTTGGCACTTTATCCATACATTGTGAAACAGGCTCTTAGTCTACATTTTATCGTAAAGCCTGGTCTTTTGACAAATGAATCCCTATTACTCTTGGTCACGGCATCCATCACGCGTGAATAGCTGGACCGATTCCGATAATTATTTTTTGTGTTTGTTATTGTCAAGAGAAGATAATTGATTTCTCTAATGAAAGGAAAAAATCCAAAAAACTACGCGGAAATTTATAAAATTTAAAAATACAGTGCATAGCGCTTTTATAATTCAAAATCTTTTGATGTAACCTTATGTCGTGCGATTTAACATTGACATAGATGTAAAAAAATGAATATCGTTTAAAACAAATGCTTCGATCGCAGTTATTAGAGTGATTTCTAACAAATAATGAATTTCTTAGTGCACGTTAGTTCACAGCTATCACGCCTAATATTAAAAGTTCAATTTAATATGGAGTTTTGGTAAGTTTGGATAGACTAACATCCACGTTACTAATATAACACTTGGTTATAAAGAAGAATACAATAGTTTTATTGAATTTCTAGATGTCCAGAAAAACAAACAAAGAATTTTGTATATCATAAAGCATTAGAATAATAAACACATTATTGCTGAAATATTTTTTTTTGTTAAATATACCAATTCGAAATTAATATTCATAGTTAATACTGGAGAACGTCTCGCTAGTAATGTATATAAAACGATACACATTTACTTTATACTTACCGATTTATATAAATGTCAAGCTATTATTAAATGATATAAAGTAATAATACAAACGTAGTGTTAAAACAAAACTCCAAACTCAACGCGATTAAATCGCGCGCGACAAGTGTTTTCCCAAAATGTGAGGCACGCCCCACCACTAAAATAACTCTTGTTTATGACAAAACGCACTGTTTACCAGATCCCGGGAAATAAACATGGCAACCCTTCTAAATAACTTCCGATATGACACTTGAATATTTTAGTGTTATGTGTATATAGAAGTGAATTTGTGTCGGGAATTTTTCATATTAGAGTCCTGTCTCTGTGTTAAAATAATGTGAGCTCCGGTAAAGGATAAATATTATTGTTTGAGGGTATGGTGTTTTACTTTAATAGGTTACTATTTCTGGTTGAATGAGGCTTTACTTATATCTTTTTTTATATAATAGGAGGCAAATGGCGGGGCTGATTTTAAGGGACCGCCCCGCACATTCACATTGCCAGAAGGCTCGCGAGTGCCTTGCCGGCCTTTCATGAATTGCTCTTTTTTTAAAGGACCTTAAGACAAATTCCATCGGAAATATTTCAGTGGGCAGCAAAAACTGCATTAAGAAACATGCAGTTGTAGAACGACGGACGTTGAGGTGATACGGATGGTATTTGGTGTACTGACTTGACGTCCGATGATAAAACTCAGGTTTAAAAAACTCCTCTGAACTTATGCGCCCTTGATTTGAGAGCAGTAAATGTAAAATTAGATTCAATTAATATTTCTTTTTTTTGACGTTCATAAGTGTACATTATGATACCTATATGAATAAATAAATTTTGTCTTTTGACTTTTGACTTATGGTTAATAAAGTAGAAGATGCAGAGTACCCCACATCTCTATAAAATCTCAAGGATCAAGCCGCACGGAAAGTTACTGGTCGTTGACGATCCGTGATAATAAACAACAGTTAAGGAAAGTTTTGAGTCACTTTAACATAAAAACTGAATCTGCCTTCAACAGACGCACTATCCTACTCTTCTAAATAAATATAGAAAGAATAGCCCATGATCCATTTTGTTTGAAAGACGAACCTGTACCTCATAAACTAAAGATGTCTTTAGATGTGAAGTCTTTTGCTTTCCTCTTGTCTCTTAGTAGACACCAGAGATTTATACTTTAATTAATAGAATGAAATAATCATATTCATTTTCTTATAACTACAATGAGAGAGGATACTATACTTATGAAGACCTTAGGATCTTTTTCGAAGTCGAGATTGTATATATTATTTACAAACAATGTGAGATACCTTAAAGATTACTTTTTGACGTGGGTCCAATCGTTTCGTTTGAAACTTTTAAGAGATTTAACTTGACGTGAACTTAAGATATTTGTTCTTCCCGTACCTTCATTTGAATAGTTTCCTGCTTTCTTTTGTTATACGAGTTTCGTTTTAAAACTTTATACAACAGAGCAAGGTAAGGTACAGGAAGAGTTGCAGCGCTAAAAGTATTTTGAAATAGATGGATATACTCGGATGTAGTAGTAATGTGTGCCTTTTATTATCTTTATAATAAAATCTGGTTATTGAAATGTACAGAGCATCGTTTTGTACTCATTTATTTTATTTAAAAAAATAACGTCATTTCTTTACGACATAGAACTGCAACGCAGTTATGCCTCCTACATACTGCCTTATGTGCGAGTGTCTATGGTCACCCGTGTCACTTAACATCAGGTAAGGAGGTTTGTCTCTCATTTTATAAAAATATTCGCTATTTTATTAATGCACCTGTTATGTTGTATTTAGTACTTGACGTAATTAAAAGAATACTATAAACCGCAGAACAAGTAAAAAATGATTTAGGCACCGCAATCGTGCCAAATATATCTACTTCACAAAAATATTATAAAGACACATATTAAAGTTAAAATATTTCAAAAGTTAATATAATATGTATCCCATGATTACAAACTCTGTAAAGCAAGCAAACTAATCTAATAAAAAATAAAAAATAAATAGTTTAAGTACTAATTATAATTATACACTCTAATCAAACGCGTTTTATTAAGTAAAACTGTATAATAAGCAAAGTTTTTTGTTGATATTGACAGTATAATCTGCATTCATTGAACACCTGCAAACCTGTATTTCAGTATTCGAAAGAGTTGGGCTTAATAACACTTTGAATACTGATTACTGTGCTTTTGAAAGCTTTTATGCGCTTAATAATTTCCATATGCGGATGATATTTTTCAGGTAGGTAAATTATCGTATGTACATTTTACGCTATGTTTTTTGGTTCGATCCGTGATTGTTAATCCATACAGAGGTTTATATGTAGTTAATAATTACACTGAATATTTGCGAATTACCTTATTCAGAATAATATATCATTAAAAAACTTTGATATAAACTTAAATACAAAAGCATTCAATTAGCACCATTGTACAATAATTCTATTGAATTGAATTAGAAAAAATGCGTGTGTTTCGAACGTTTTGTAGGGTTTGCGTTTTGACTCGTGAATTGAAATAATTGAAAGTCCTTTTACATATGTATATCATTTATTATTTTCATTTTAACACTAAGTATCGAACAAAACATCCACAATTCATTGATTTCAAAGAAATAAAATAGTACAAAACACAATCTAAATAACCTCTCTAAGAATGCGTTTCTCTGAAATTTCTCATGAATATTGTATTGTTAGAGTAAATTTCTCTGTGGTATACCCGACCCCTTAAGTAATGGCCTATTTGTGTAGCTTAAAGCATTCACATTTAAATGTTATCTATCTGGTAAATTTAAGGAAAACATGTAAATATGATGGATTATATTATGCTCATTTATTACCTCATTATACACAACGGAAACCTATATATAGGCACCCCAAAAAACGCCCTTTCTTCGACTAACCCTTTCTCCTTCCAATTTTTAACCACTTTCTTTAAAACAAAATTTTCACTAACGTTTGAAAACTTACATTCCGTACACCCAAAAAAACAAAATATCTTTATTCATATAAGTAAAAAAGTACACTTATGAACGTCAAAAAAATTGAATTAATTGTAAATTTACATGTACTACCAGTTCGCAAGTCAAGGGCGTAGATCGGGCTAGAGATCCACTAAAAATCTTAAACAATTCTGTGCAATTCAAATCTTAACCAGTCCTGTACTGAAATAGAAAATATTCTTATTATGCAAGAATAGTTTAACAATAAATGTACTCGTATTGTTAATTACCGTCTACATGTCAAAAGGAAGATGCTGATGCCGTATGCTGCCCACAACACATAGAATCTTAGTGCGGGGGCTAGCTAGTACATTCATATTACCTAAATCCTTCTTAATGTTCTATATATATAATAAAGTTTTCTCTTTCTCTCAGACGTCATATACATTTTTTAAAAATTTTAAAGCAATAACTATAATTAAAAAAATATGATATTACATTTTCAGCCGAACATGTAATATCTAATATCGAATATGTATTGTAAATCCCTATATACAAATATTAGTACATTCCTGAAAGTTGCTTATCAAGGAAGAAATTAGATGGTTTGTGGAAATTAAAAATACTGTAGCTTGGTCATTTGGCGTAGCTACAAGCTAAAACTATTTTGTACCAGAAAATCTTTTTGCATTTTTAATCTTGTTGTATCATTACTTACGCGTGTTTAATTTCTGTTCTAAAGTTTTAATTAACTATTCCATATATAAAAATGAGAAACTAATATTCAGGATAGATTATTCGAAACGTACCTATGTTGAGCTTTAAAAGCATTTGGTAAAAATATTTTTATTTCACTCGATCCACATATTGTATCGATTTTCATATATTATAAATACAATTATTACGATAAAACAACACAAATATAAATGTTAGCTATCGTTTCAAAGACATCTTGTTAGATTAAAAACAATATACTTTATGCAGACTGCATATATGTATAAAGATGTGTGTCACGTCAGCCTGACAATATCTTGCTTATTTTGAAGAAAAACGAGATAATAAAATAGTGTATGTTACTTTTAATCCCAAAATCTCTCCATCCTCTGTAACTTCCAATAGCGATCGCAATTAATAAACTTTGTACTGCGCGATGCAAAGGTTGCGACATAAGCGCTACGGATATTAAAACACACACACACCCACTTGTATTTAAAAAAGGAATGGAAGTTACTAGCCTCTCACCATTCAACACGTATATATTTTTAAATAACTCATTAAGTGCACAAATTTTATTGCAATATATTAAACCATATTACTCAGATTTATTTAAATGTAATTATTTTGTTTTATGTTAGTAATAATATTAACAAAACTATGGATATAAGTTCGTTCACTACAATAAACTTCTAACAATAGGTAACAAAAATTCGAGTGCTGAATTGGCTTTCGACACACAAATATACCACCGGTATTTTTATTTGAAACTTCAATAGACAAGTAGATCTATTCACAATACGTAAAAAAACCGAACAAAAATAAAAACAATGCCAGTCAATGCTTACATAAATTCAAATATTAAAATATTTCGAGCACTGTTGTATAAGCGTCTACTTTTTGTCTGTCGGATTTTGAATAATACATTTACGATTTTGTTGCCATTTTGAATTTATTTTGTATGACTCGACCTCGGCATATTTCTGTTTAGCTCTAACTCAATATGAATTCTGATTTGAATTGAATTGATTGAAGCTGAATTTCTGGTAGATCATACGAGCAATTCGTTTAAATATTTGATTTAAAGTAATATTCGATCAGGCAAAACCTGTATCATCCAACTAACAACTTAACTAAAAAATTTAAATATATTTACTTGTATGGACACCTTAGCCCTTAAACCTCTCTTGGACAAGCAAATATGCTGGGGCGTACGCAGACTCAAATATCTTCCTCCAACTTTTTTTTTCAAGCCTTAAAACGTTTGGAGCAGAGACTTTTGGGATGTGGGGTGTTAACATGCACAGGCGCTAATTAATTGTTAATTTGGCGCCTGATAGATAATACCAGCGACCCCAGAGCTAGTGCTTTTCTCGCTCAACGAACAAGTATTGCAATACAGCAAATGTTGCCAGCATTAAAGGTGCACTGAAACAGGGACTAAACTTTTAAAATTTGTATTATTATTATTACAATGTAGGTTAAGAATATTGCATTTTTGTGTATTTGAAAAAAAACGATTTCATTACTCGTACAAATAAAATTGTACTCGACTCGACAAAATAGCAAGAACGAACGTCTAATCTTAATGTCTTAAATAAAACTGTAAATGAATTGTTTAAGAGACTTACACAGTGTCTCTCGTTATACCAAACATGAGAAATAAATGTTACAAGCGCATATTTTAATTTTAGAAACGAGAGCAAACATAGTCAGACAAAGAGTACCGGGTACGTCCCGAGTGAGGACCAAGTTATACGCGCTTGTTTTTTTTTTCAAAATCAAATTTGTTTAAAGATATTTGTCATAATAATTTTACTAACAGACAACAATCAATAAATAACTACAGAATTACTCCATGCTGTGACACATGTGTACTAAACGTAACACGGATTTAGACGATTTTCAGCATATATCGTTCACCAACCTAATAATGTTACTGGTTTTAATACTGAGGGTTTAAATGGGTTAAACACAGCAAATCTATTGTTAGCACAATTTTAATAATATTTATGGTATATTATAATAAATCTAATTTTTATATCCGTCTTTTATTTTTATTTTAAAAGTTTTATTTCATAAAAATCTTACATACTCCTGTAAACAATATGTATGGAATAATGAGAGATGTTCGCTTCATCTTACATTTTAAACCGGTGTATGCCTTATTATTTCGCGTTCCCGTTCCCTGATGATGTCAGGTCGCATCCGGCATTGTCACGAGGTTTCAATCCCTATCTTTTTTGTTTAGCCACACAACTGTTTGTCTGAAAAAGGCTTTAATCATTGTTGTTTGATGCTCATTGATTCTGTTGTTAATGACATAAAAATTATTGTAGATGTCCACGATTTTTGCGTAATGAGTTTAAATTAAAAAGTTATTGGTATTATCAATATACTATATGTAGTGAATAATTAACGGATTTATTTTATTTTCAATTTAATTTATTTGCATTTGGTTACGTGTTTTATATGTTTACGTGTAAATCTTATATGAAGCTGTTATTTTATTTATAAGTCTAATTTATAATCAACTTTGTAGTTATCGTCATTAAAAATACCTACCGTTATTTAATATATATACAAAATATTTATGAACTTTTTTATTAATAAAAAGTTAGAAGCTACGAAACTTTTAAAATATCTAAACTTCAATAATTACGAAAGGAATATTATATTTTGTTATGAAGTTTCAAGCTCTGGGTGATAAAAGTAAAAAACATAAAGTATCGGTAGTAAAACCTTTTTACCTTTAAATAATTGGGTCACGTTTAAGAAAAACAGCTTTTTAAGGTTCTCGAGTGGTAAGTTTGGGTCGATCCATTTCCCTCAATAACTTTTAAACTTTGATCATTGGTTCATGATTTTTCTCAGTTTTTCCATCACCTGTCTTTTTTATTTCAAGTGATGTTTTCTTCTATTTATATAGCTTTAAACTACATCTTGTATATGTGTAGTCCCTTCAACAATGTCAAACTCAAAACTTGATTTACGAACTTACAAGGGTTGCTGTCAGTTGCAAGATTTTGTTTCCAAGATCAACATAATTTGGTATGGTAATAATAGGGTGGCAAGTTAAATTTGGATACTTCCTACATTAATAGAATCTGACGCGAAAAAAGGGGTTATAACGCTTTAGGAAAAATCCTAAAGCTATCTAGATTTATTTGCTAAAAAACAATATTAATAAATAAGAACCATAACTAACAATTTGTGTCCTAAAAAGTTTGTATCGCAGTTTATATAAAATTAAATTAATAAGAGGTAAAATCGTTGGTAAAAAATATTTATATGAGCATTTTTCGTTCATTAATCGAACATTAAATTTTGTAGTTAAAATGTCCATTATTACCGTGAGAGATAACTTAATGAAGCAATTTAAAGTACTGTATAGCTTATCCAACTTTAATATATGAATATTAATCTTTAAATATTGTTATTATACAAATTTAATTGTACGCAAATTATTAACTAATTATTTTAGTACTAACTTATTACATAAAAACATATTCATACATAGTCCCGGTTTCTCAATATACTAGACAAATTTAGACACTTAAATTCAATAACAAAGAGCATATCTCCTATTTATAATGAGATCCAAAGGCGGGCTTTGATCTCGGTGAAAGGCAGGGAACATTTAAGTGACATTTACATTATCAGTTGCCAATTTTGGAGATTACGTGCCAGATTTGTGGGTAACATTATTCCTTGAGTTCAATAATATAGCCCTGATAAATTTGTATTGTAAAATATGTTATTAATAAAAACGTTAAATCTGTGACAAATTATTTCAACAAATAGTTTTAGATCTACTAATTTGAATCTCTTAATAAGTCATGCGTCCTATACTTTTTTTGTTTTCACTGAGATAGCATAGAACATTTCAATCTAGCCTAACTTACGACTAATGTCGACTACGTCTAACCTATTAGTGAAATAGGTTAGACTTAAATAGCGGCAATCGGATGGGACGTGCTCGATCCCTTACGCCCAAACCCAACAACCTATCTCATCATTTTTGATCAACTGAGGCAGAAATCTTAATCCGAATATTGATAAAAGAGCGCCAATAACCAAACCACGGATTGTAATAGCCATATGTCGATACAAGCTATCCACGGTAGGTCGGATCGGTGTATGTGGATAGATTGTATGAAAATGACAGTTCAACAGTGCCAATATCCTTCTTCAATCTTCAATATCTCAATCTTAAGATTTTAACTTACACAAGTTTTTAAAATATTTAAAAAGGTATATGTCTTAAACATAGACATTTATATTTTAATATTATATGAACGGTTTTAGGTACTTTATTTGGTTTATATTGATTATCAAATATGATTGTAAAGAGCGAAGAGATTGCTTGATTCTATCCTAATCTATCGGATTGTCTATTGGGATGCAGATAGGAGATCGTTCGACTGTCACGATCTTATCTCAGATTGTTTTAAATCTGAGATTGTGGATTAATTATTGGGTTCGGGCGTTAGAGGATAGGACGTGCTTTGGTATGGGACTATAAATATACTTGTGAGGACACGTTAGCCCCGTCTCACCTCCCTCGGTCAAGCAAAAAAGCTGGGGCGTCCGCAGAGGAGTCGGAAAATATTAACCGGATCAAATATTAGAATCTTTTCTCCAATTTCGATTTCCTTCCCTTTGGAGTAAAGACTCTTGGGGCCTAGGGTTAAAGTGCACAGGCGCTGATTAAAGACTTAAGTTGGCGCCGGGTATTTAGTACCGGGGACATGTGGGGCGATGTGTTCTTCTTTAGATAGAATCAAAAACATTGACCCTTTTTCGCACTCCTCTTCCGCCTTATTTAAAAAATAAAATAAAACAACTATAATAATAATAATCTTTATTTCTTCTCTCACATATACATACAAGGTTACAATGATTAAGACTAAGATGATAACATTTGAAAGTGTATGTGAGAGACTGGTCTCTGTAACAGGAGACCTGAGTGACAGATAGCCAGCCTCTCCACCACCGGACCGGAACACGTACAATAGGTCATTGTATATACATTGTATATATACAATAGAAGAAAAAAGTAAACGCTAAAAGAAAAACACTGCAAACAGAGATGTAAAATTAAATTAGGTGTGTGTGTGCGCATGCGCTTGTGTGTGTCTCTATGAGTTTGTGTGGGCGTGTGTGTATATGTGTGGGTGATTTGGTGTTTTACAGAGTACCAGTTAATAAATCTTCTGCTTCATCATAACTTAACGTCTTCAGCCAAGTAGTAACCGTTTTTTTACATTCATATTTTGATAGAGGGTAAATGTTAATTTTTCCATTTAATTTATTATATAGGTAACAGCCTAGGAAACCAAAGAATCTCTGCGAGAAAGAAGTTGACCATTGTGTAATAGGACAGCAAACGTTATGTTTAAGCCGCTTGTTTATATTTAATTCGGGGTCGTAACTAGTTTTATAATGTTGTTTTAAAACTGTTAATGTCCTAACTCTTCCATATATATGTGATGTTGTCATGTTTTGTTTTGTTTGTATCTGTTTTGTTTCCAAATAAATAAATAAATTAGACACCAGAAAATATGCTTTACTTGTTCAACGAATATGCATCGCCATATCACGAGAAAATGCTTCCAGCGTTAAAGGTACCCTGCCACAGGGCGAAAAAATTTAAATTTGTTTGTTTTAACTATTAATGCTCGGTAGGTTAAGAACATTGTGAATACTGTATATTTTTTATAAATAAATTTATTTCACATAAGAAAGTGTTTATCTCTTGCACTACTCACATACTTAATAGATATCTTTTAATGAACGGTGTTAGCACAGTTTTAATAAAGAAAACGTGAGACTATCCCGAATCGACATCGTGTGAGAACCAAATTGTCGCGAATATCATGTTTCTACGTGGGCTTACGAGATTCCACACATTTGAGTTACATATCCTACCTACGATGGTAACGGTGCTACGGCACACAATACTCGTAGATTGTTTCATACTAATATCGTAGACTTTGGTAGCAGTCTAATATTATACAAGTGCCGAAGTAAATCTAACATTTTTTTATTCAATTTAATGAGTTATTTACTCGCCGGTTTAACCTTACTATAGTGAAAATCAAATTAAAAGACGAGTTTGAATTAACAAAATGTGTTGTCTATTGAAACCTACTCCTAGGCCCGAATTCAATATTAAATCACAATCTCGTATGCAAAATTTAATAGAAGAATAATTGTTTGACATTCCAAAACTAGATTAAACTTTGATTTACGAGCTGTACACTTTGTATTCTATGCTTTGTTATAAACTGTTTATTAAATTCAATTCTAGCGCGTCGGTTGCGACCTACGGGTCGGGTCGACGCGGCGAGTGGACGAATGCGGTGTTTGCGGCGGCGATGGCTCGTCCTGCTCACGGCCGCGATACCACTGGCTGTCCACACCTGGGTCTTTGTGTTCAGCAACTTGTGGAGGAGGTTAGTACTATTTTATAGTAGTATAATAGACAACTGTAACGGTATTTGTGAATTCAACTATTTTCTTTTACGAAATGTAATAAAAATAACAGCATACCAATATTTAAAGTTTTCAAAATGTGAAGTTGAAGTGAAACAACACGAGTATACATGCGCGGAAGAAAAAATTATATAAATATGAACATTGACAATTAGGTTCTCAAGTAACGATTATATTATTGAATATGATAAAGTATATATTTATTTCATGCTTAAGTGAAAATATTTCTTAATAAGTTAAAAAAGAAATACATACACAAATATCGTATATAATTTTCATAAAACTTATACAAATATAATAATAAAGTTTATGAAAAATTACTTTTTATATAGGAAATACTTTTCTATAATACCAAACATTTATTCAAAATTGAGTGGTTTCCGATAGATTATAATTATAATTAGATTGTAAACTGATACGCTTAAACCATTTTGTATAACATTTTCAATTATTATGCATTAAAAAATTGCCTTTCACCACTAAGTTTTAGGTCTGAATTTAACTTTGTTAATATATTTATAAAGATTTTTTTATTAAATAGTGTGTCCATTATTAGTGTAAGACATTGGTCAACATTCTTGCCAATAAAATTTGATCAACAAAACGCAAACCATTTTAGGTATATATGCATATTTGGTATTCAAAGTCTTAAGTGAATGAAGTCTTCACAATAATTTACTCGCTCAATAGACATCGGTTGGATATAATCAAGATAATTCCAGCATAATGGACTATCTATTACGAGGTGCGTTTGACACTCACTAGAGCGTATCTACGTTTGCTACAATATCTCAAGTTTCTATATGTTTTGATATGTATTATGTGTTATATGTATATTGCTTTTTAATATTCACAACAATTGATACTTCTAATTTCTATTTGGTATCTTTTAGTTATTATATTTGTGTGTAAGTGCTTATGTAAAAAATGTCATTTATGAATATTTTCTATAGTCGTCTAGTAACGGGCTATTTTTATCCACAAGTAATAGACAATTCCATAGATACAAATCCAAAGAATGCTCAAGCAGTAGCTGGTTTTAAAACATAATTAGATTATTTGAATTTGAATTGAGAATTGCGTCGTTAATTGTAAGGGAGCGTCGTTATTTACGTCGGAATCTCCTGTTGATAAATCAGTGGGGAATCTTTTGTCTCCATCGCGTTACGAAACAGTACTTGAAATATTATGTGCTGAGCATACTTGCGACTTTAAATCGTTCAATCGGTCGGAATTTGAAATTAGTTTATACAATATACACAATAGCGTATTACGAAATATCGTGTGACAAAACACATGTTTTTTCATATGGACAATAACGCTTTAAAATCAAAACCATAAACAAAATCAACTCTATTCAAAGAGTCTCATTTACACAGATTATAAATTTATTATTGTGTTTAGGCCCTTTCACCCTCTTATATCAACTCAAATGTCCTTAATAAAGCTTATGTATTTGAAATGTAAATTCTTTCAAATCACATCATGTGTAACCACGCAAAATCGCAAGACTGCAATGATTTATACAAATTTCGCGATTCTAATTAAGAAGAGCCGTGAAAGATGAAAACGAAGATAAGAATTGGTTTCTGCGGTGAACTAATTTCGCTGATGGACCGCAATATTTGATTGAAACATTTGATCAAACGTTCGTTCAAATGTTGGCAAAAACTTAATTTGATTGCTTTGCGGTGATTCTGTATAAAATATAAAGTAGAATATTTTAACTTCATATAGAATATAGTTATAAGCATGCCTTCAGTGTGGCAAAAATGTATTGGATTTTCAACTAAATTTTAAATTATGGTGCAAAGGCATCTTTATTACAAATCTATATTACACATTACAAGGTGTGGTTATATTATAAGTGATTCAGATATTAATGAGTAACAATAAAAATAATGTTTTTTTTAAGGTTATGTGAAATCACCGCCCATGGACACTTACACTGCCAAGTTGAGTAGTGAAGTAGGTGTTTTGAGAATTGGTACAGTTTGAAATTGTTTCAGAAATATTTCGGGGTGAACCACCGTTAAAATTCACGAACTATCTGAAATATCATTTGTAGAAATTAGTATCACCGCAATGGAGTTTCCAGCATTTGATTTACGAATGAAACACGAAACGATGCTTCCTCGTTTCCCTTTAAAGGAAATATCATAAATTAATTTCTTACAAGCATTTATCAGTGCCAGAAAACGTAAGTCACTCTGGCCTTCGAATGGACCCCATTCGTCATTCCACTGGCACTTCATTAACAATTGAAAAGGGTCAGAACAGAAATGGATTTTGGAACTAATTGTAATTTTTTAATATAATCCGGGTGCTCGCTTGTGTAAATTTACATATTATTACGGCTAGTAACTATGTATAGTATTTTAAATATTAAAAATCCGTACGTCAGAACCTCATTCAACATTATTAGACAATCTAATAAAAATTAAAGACTATCTCTATTAAAAAAAAAACTTTTCACGTATTAATTTACACGATTATAAGTACACAGCCTACGATACGACAATTAAATTTCATTGAAATAATTGAAATCTACTTTGAGTTTCCTTTGCAAAATAGTCTAGTTAAATAAATTAAATTAAATTAAAATAAACTCATACACCGATCTTAATAATAGCTATAGAATCTACAAGCCGTAATCAATATAAATTTAGTATTTATTATAATTTTTCTGGGTCTCTGTTGAAATTAATTAGCATTATTTTAAAATAGAAAAACTTCTGTAAAGATAGTTTCCATTGTTACGAATTAATTTATGAATAAACTAAACAATGAAACATCCAAAAAGGAACAGGATCCGTTGTTTTTTTAATAAATCTTTCCAACATAGGAACAATTTACTGTTAGTATTTTCATTATTGTAATAAACAAAATTACGCCAAAAATATTTATTTAGGTAAATATTAATTATAATAAGCCACTCAGCACTTTGGACATTATTCATTTCACGAAAAACATTAATTTTTTTTTAATGAAGACATAGACTTTTTTTATTCAAAATATTATAATATAAGCACAATACTACATTCCTAATAATTGTATTTTGAAACTTTCTAGGGTTTAAGTATTGCATGATTAAGAAATTTCTTAAATAACATAATGAACCGCAAACCTTTCTTTCAAGCATTCCTCAATCCTAAATTACATTCCTTTCGTTAATCTTTTTTAAGTACTTTTATTTGAAATATTGAATACTTAAGTGAAATCTTAAGCACGTCTTATCCAGTGTTGTGAAGTCGACGTTCATTTTGTACCTAAGTGCTTTGCCTAATAGCTGTTTAAACACTGCAGGTTTTCATTTTCTCCTTACCTTGTTTCCAGGATATTTAACTCTTTAAGAAGATTACTTTTAGAATTTAGTTTAAGCATTTCCAAAAAAGGAAGATATTTATAACTGAAAACATTTCAAATCGTTTCTCACATAGAAAAACGCATTGTGTTTAACAACAATTTTCCAGGAATTACGTACCGCAGTCACGAAATGACACAATGGGTCTCTGGCCTGTATTTTAATTCAAATGCTAAATAAACATCAAGTTATGTATTGCAAGGATCATTGTTTTTAATTAAAATTAATTGGATGCAGTACAAATTACTTTTACAGATAAATTATAAAATCGGCGAAGTCTGACTCAATCCATATAAGTTTATATTTAACATACATTACAAAGGCATTTGCAATAAGAACCAATATAGTAGTTTTTGAGAAATCCTATAAAAAACTTTTTAATATTCTATTTTATGTTTCAGGGTATAAAATGTCGTTAGCTGTGTGCAGGGATCGATTGACGGGTTTAGATGCTCCAGAACAACTTTGTGACGGATCCAGCAAGCCCTCCTCGTCTGTAGTGCGATGTAACATGCATCCGTGTCCATACAAGTAAGTATGATTGGATGTATGTATGGATGTGAGAAAGTGAGTGAGGCTTAATTGGTGTTGAATCTGTCCCGATACAAAGAAAAAAAGATGAAATATCAAGGGCTATTTTCGAATCTTATAATTGTGGAAAGGATATTATATTAAATCAATAATTGTCAAAATCAATAAAATAAAAACCCTTGCCGCATTGCAAAATTATTAGAACTTCAAATAGCATTAGATTATTGCGATGGATTGTCATTGCCGTCATCTGTCAAAGTGTTTTGTGTAATATTCCCTCATATCATAATATTTGAATTACAAACTCAAAGCCATTCTATTAAACATACATTGTCTTTAATTAACTCTATGGCATATTCCAATTTCAACTTATCTGTGGTCGCTTGTACGTTTGGCGCCATTTATACATTTTGTTACAATGAGACAATAACTATACTATGGGATAAAACGGGCACTAAGCTCACCCAATTAAAACAAAATTATTAAAATAATTATCAGATGGTACGTTGGTGAGTGGTCATCATGCAGCATGACATGTGGTGGTGGAGTTCGAACGAGAAGAGTTTTGTGCGCGAGGTCAGCAAATGTTACACGAGCTGACACTTACGATCCAGGTATTTAAAAAAAATATATATATATATATATATATAATTGAATTTAGAAAAAAGAATTCAAAAGTTGGTTATAAGAGTTACATAACTCTTAAATGACACATTTGACTGAAAACAACATTTTGGTCCGTATTAATTAAAAAACTTGATATTGTTTAGACAAGATCAATTATTACAGTCAAGAAAGTAGAAAAGTAATGTTAATCATATGCATTGTAAAATAATGATACAATTATAAACTGAACGTAATTATGTATAGAAACTATGTACTTTGTATGTTCTAGTAACTCGATTTCTCCATTTATATGCTCTCATTTTGTGAACAATAGGCGATTTATGTAGTTGCAGTGAAAAATAAAATAATTCGACAAAAGAGGACCTCCTTTATTATGTAGTTTGTAATCATTGTTTGTTTAATGAACAAATCTTTCTAGAATCAAGCTCAGAGCCGGGTTGCGTGTCTCCACCCCCGCGGTCTACACAGGACTGTAATGAACAAGAATGCCCAACTTGGATTGCAGGCGCCTGGTCAGGGGTGAGTATTACTTTTTATGCTAAGGATCTGTTTCACAATGTCCGTATAAGTTCCAAATAAGCTTTTTATTACTCATTTGTAGGATAAACAGTATTTTTGCGTTTCACGACTTTCAGGTAGCGCTATTCGTCATGAAACGCAAAGTAATCTTATTTGGAACTTTTATCTTTCGAATAATTTATGTGTTGCATAGCTATTTGGTACTTTATACATACAATGTGAGACAACAGGCCCTTAGTCTTTTTCTTTTGTCTTTCTTCATAATAAAAGTAATCATATCCGTCAGTTTTCGAGATTCTATTTTTAAAATGTTATATTTCCTGCGCAATTTGGCTTTTTGAATATACATTGCCTAAAATATTTACTTAATATTAAATAAACTTTTGCTTGTATTCAATAAAATTTCGTAACTATGTAACAGAAATTAACGGAGCATGTAAAGTATAGTATTCTTAAAATGTTATACTTACTAATGACTCAAAAATTTATTTTCTCTGTAATTTTTTTTTAATGAATTCTTTCGATTATGTAAAATAAACTGTATAAGAGTTCTGTTTAATTAACAATCGTATTATGTATCTTCAACACATCTCATCGTTTCATCAGTGCTCAGTATCCTGTGGTGAAGGAGTTCAAGTAAGAGGAGTGGAATGCTCTCCTTCGGGTGGAATGTGTGATCCCTCCACCAGACCTGAGATATCCAGGTCGTGTTCTACCGGTATCAGCTGTCCATCGTATCGCCAAGTAGAGGTATAAAAACTGATTCATACAGATAGACTTGTAAAACATTTCCTTAATTCTATAAACGAAATCTGACCCAGTCAATCAGTCATTCAAACTTTTTTTATTACAGTGTAAAGTCCATTTCAGTGTGAGACGCCAAAGTTAAAACTAAGTTTATTAATAGATATTGCCCGCCCGATTCGGAACGGGAAAGAGTAGCTTAAAATATTTATTAAAACGTCTGTAAATACTTTTTTGAAATCTATTTATTCATTTAAACATTTACTTTGAATGATTGTATCCATTGATGAAAACAACAATGAAATATTTTATCAAGTTCAAAAGATCCAAGTGCATAGCGGGAAGTGTTTCTTTTATTTTAGATAAGGGTTTAGCGTATTCGATTTTACTTTGATTTCATATAAGCTTTAAGTATTACTTATATATAAAAATTAATTCAATAATAACTGGAGAATCATTAGTGTTTTTGGCTAATTTCGTGATGGCTGAGAATAGCAGAATTATTAAAATATTGATAAGCTTCACGAATAAAACTTGAATAAATAAACATAAATATAGAGAACCAAAGACAACTTGGCATTTATTTCATAGATTTTTTTTAATTCAGCTAAAATCATTTACTTCATCTGCTTCAGCGGTAAAAAGTTTTCCGAGTCGGCTAGTTTACTATGTGTTTATTTGTTTTAAGTGTTGTATAGATGTATCATTTTACAAACGAAACTGATAAGTACATGGTACCAATTAAACATTTTGTGCATTCTAAAAATTTTGCCATTCCATTTTTCCTATACAGTACTGTATGATTATACGATATATGATCTATAACTTCTAGGAAGGTGATTAAATAGTTTGATAGCCGTGGCACAACAATTTATTGAATACATTAATAAAACATTATACATAGATTATAAAATAACATTTCTTATAGGATGATATAGAAGATCTGCTACCAGGAGTGGTATATCATACCCAACCGCTAATACAGCCTTATCCACCACCACAGGCGAAGGCTGAACAGCTTATTGGAGAACCAGATGTTCCAGTAGAGGCTACGTAAGTTTCAAAATATTAATTGTGTGTAAACAACTTTTTTTTTTTACTTTGCTGAGGGAGTTTTCGATAGATAGGACGCTCGGATATGTGTAGACTTACGAAAATAATTTTGCGTACAAGTGAAAGTACTACTTTAGCAACAAGAATTATCTATACTAAATGTTCTGAATAGTGTTTTTTTTTAAAGTAATCGCATTAAACGCGATTACGATAAGTTTTCTAAATACTCATATTTTACAAAAAAATGCACTGCTTTCTACTGTGTAGTATATATTTGTATATTAACATATTATATGTCAGTAGATAAATTCTGAAAAATTATAATAAAAACAATATCAATAAAATAAGCTTGCTATTAAATTTTATTTAAATACCGAAGACCAGTTCCTTAATCAATTGTATCTTATTCGAAAGTTATGTTTTTACTATAAAACACAGGCGCAATACGCACATACTACTTAACAAAATAAATTTAAACAAAACGACCGAAATATAAATATTAAACGATCCTATCATACAACAGATATTCTACCTTCATTTACTGATTTCAGGAAAAATTACTCGTGAATAATTTACTTTATTACAAACATTAATAACAGTTAATTAAGCCGAAATATGGGTCAATAACGCATTAAAATACATTATATTTGTGCATTAATAAAAGTCCTATGACAAAATATTCGCTGTTATTATTACACGAAAAATACAATTATTAGTAGAACTGTACGTATTACAAACATTGCAATACTCAGTGTAAAAACTACTGTACGGAATTTGATACTTCGTAGTCATAATATATAAACTTGTGTTAGACTAAAATTCTATTAACCGAAGCTAATTTTTATGAATCTAATTATATTTGTTCACAATCCTTACACTATAAAAATAAACAAATTAACATGATAAATTTATAATTTAAGAAATAAATTTTAAAATTGACTAAAGCAAATAAAAATTAAATACGATGAGAATGATATTCTAGCATGCATTAATGTAAAATGGTGTTTATCTTCAATAGCTGAGAGTATTTCGTTATTGTTTTCAGCAATTTCAAAATATTCTTTGCGTGTGGCTGGTTGTATGTAAGGTATTGTACCTTCGACTCCAGTATTTTCACTTTTCAGAACATCACATTTTACAAGGAATGACATTACCCTTTCATTACACAAATCCAATGGCTGGTAGTTTTTTTCAGCTTCGTCATTCAATAATCGCTTTTAAATATTCGAACAAATTTGTTACTATCCATTGTTTAATTAAAATCACAACTTTATAATACTTTTTATCAAACTCGGTGTGACTTCGTTTTCACACTTAACACAGGAAACTCGACCTAATTTTATTTTATTTCCTCTCTTGCACTGGTCAGTTTAGAGTGTACGTAATCTTCGATTTTTACAAGGACCCTTCATTCTATCACGGACCATTGACTTCAACTGTATGATTTTTCTTTTTCTCTACTCTATGCACTGCACAATAAAGTTTGAATTTCTTCGCACATATTACACCATCTAAAAGTTTATTTTATTCTGTTTTAGTTTCGATACACTTTTCCGATACACAGAGATACTAAACATTTGGCACTTATACAGACACGGAAACTTCCGGTAACTTTTCTTCACGATTGATTAGAATCTAGAAAGAAACATGAATCTTTCCAGATCTCAAATTTACATACATACATTGGTGCACATACTTCTACATATGCCAGCCAAATCTGATTGGTAGATTTGTAAACGTATGTTCTCGCCCTTAACACCTTGCATGCGTTTATACGAGTGAATGATAATAGTTATTTCAGTAAATAGATAATTTTTAATCTATTGAAATATCAAGGTTAACGATTAATCTTGATGTTTCAAATAAATTTTTAATATACACATTTTCAAGCTAAATTTCTAAATAATTAACACTTAAAACTCTATTCAACTATGCTAAATTAAATAACTTTTGTAGCTACATCAAGGACGATGAGTGGGGCCCGTGTAGTGTTACTTGTGGTGAGGGATGGAGGAAAAAGGAGGTCCACTGCAAGATATTTCTAGAATTCAGTAGAACGATAGCGAAACTACCAGATAGCAAGTGTATGGGACCTAAGCCTACTGAGGAAACACAGAGATGTGTCATGGAACCTTGCTCGATGGCATATGGAACATCATTTGGAGACTCCAGTGCCCCTTCATATGGAGGGGATAGGTAAGTGGACATTATTTATTATGTGTAATGAGCATTTAGTTCTTTAAATTATACTGTCTTATTTCTCATGCTGCAAATGCTTCCGTATTAATAGTTAAGCAGAGATTTTATAATAACTTATTATGAGTTAGAAGAGATATTAAAAATAAGGCATTCAGTTCTGTCTCGTTTCTCATACCGTAAATGGTTACGTATAACAAGTTCAGCAGAGATTTGATATAAAAATAACTTATGGTAAATTGAAAGTGAAATTCAAATCAGGCATTCAGTTATATATATAGAACTTTATTTAGATGGTTGAAGCTATATTAAACAGCTTCTCTAATACACCGTTTTTACAAGATTCTGTAACAACATCGTTAATTCTTGCTTTACCTAAAGTTTTCTTTTCTATATCTGGTAGGTTTGTAAGATCCATTTCTGATTTTCGAATACTATTCAGTTCTTCAAGGTGATTTGATATTATCTTGATTTCTATTAACGTTATTAAAAATCCAAATACTTTGTATTCTTCGATATCATCCCTTAGTTTGTTTTCTGTGTATAAACTATTGACATCGATGTCAAATAGATTTAAAAATCCTTTAAGGCTGTCATAGTATATCTTTATTAGTTCGTCTAAATGCAATGATCTGAACTCAGAATCTGTACATATGTAAAGAAAATAAATGATATCGGTTGCCGGGTTTGCGAATCTCAATGTTTGGAAATCCAAAAAACATAATTTTGTTTCACCGTCCTGAAATTTGAAATCAATATTAGTGAACTACTGGGTCAAATTAAAAATATAACACTCTCGAAACTAAGATAAAATTCATTTAGCAGTCAGTAAAATATGAATTTATCCACCGTTGCTTATAATATTGTAGAATACCAACTACACTGTATACAGTTTTGAAGTTAAAGTAACATGTTAAGTCGATACATAAATAATGTCGTGATTAAATATATTTTTTAAAATTTAAAATATTATTTTCTATTACAATTAAATGTTTTTGCAATAAAACAATTAAAAACTTACCGACTGCTTGAACAATATGTTGTTGATCCAAATATCACCATGACAAAACACATTTATTTGTTTGGGCTTCACATAACTCTGAAGTAATCTTAATAATTTTGGTTTTATATTCTCCAATTTATTCTTTATTTCTATATTTTCTAAATCATTTAAAGACATTTCGAACGAGTCTAAAAAATAGTCTTTCAATTGGCTTTTATTCAAAAAACTGTATTGAAATACCAAATCATTAAAATCTTCAGCAAGATTATCGTATAGCTCAGTATTATTTTTCTTAAAGACGAAAGATAATCCATGAAATTTCGCTAACTCTGAAAAAATTTTACCTACACAACGGAAAGATAATTTATCTGTAGCTATGTTAACTGTAAATCCATTTACCAATAAATCTTCGAATATAAGAAGTTCATTCCCTTTTTCTATACTGGAATATATACACGTTGGTAAAATCAATCTTCTGGATTCCTTTATATCATTCTGTATGCTTAGAAACTTGTTAATTATCTGGGTATATGCTTTCACTTCCCTACAATGTAATTCACTGAACAATTCCTTTCTAGCTGTATTAATAAGTGTTTTAACAATAACATTGATACGTTTATCACTTTCATTTTCTATAAGAATCACTCTGAATATATTAGCGATATACCCATTTCCATTCAAATAATCAACATGGTAACTGAATTCTTGAATATTTCTTATTTTGGCAACGTTTTCTATAGCACTATGTAATTCTACACAATTAAATTCATCCGGTTCGCTAACATTAACGTCGAGAGACATTTTGTACGTTTGCCTCTAGTAAACATTTATCAGTAATCATTTATACGTATATCAAAATTTTATAGATATGATATTTTGGTATCACAATTTTTACTCTAGATATACATTACGAGATTTCCGTTATCAGTGTAAATATTAGTTCTTAATTATTGTTTTTATTTATTTATTTTATTTTTATTATATAACGTAAATAAAAATATATATTCTGAAAAATAGTACCTACGTAATTTTTGCTTAAGAATGATGTAATTAATGGAATCCTAAATAAGGAACCTAATTACTTGTAAAAAAATTAAACATTTATTAACCCGTTTTTATGTAAATTATATCAAATTCATTTACATAGTTTTATTGTCATAGTATAAATGTGATTATTTCAGCAGATCTCTAATATTTGGAACTTCGAGTAACATTCGGGTAGCTCCGGGTTCGCCCGGGAAATCCTACTCGTGGAAAGAAAAGGGATATACTAGTTGCAGTGCGTCTTGTCTAAGTGGTGTACAGGTAATATAATCTATGAACCTATATGTATATATAATGTTTCTTTACAGTAAGAGCGAAATTGTCCAATGGGTGGGTTGCTAAAAATGCTACAAGTTTCATTTCATGTAGAACTAATATTGTGTATGTCAAAAACCTTTAAACGTTTTAAAATACATATTATATTTGAAATCTTTTACAAAACTCAAGACGAAGTTTTGACTTTAGTTACGAATACGGCAATATAAATGTGTTAATAAAAATAGTAAAAATCTTTTTATTATAACGTTACTTAAGATACATTGTATTTCTTTAAAATTCTAAACTATTCTAGAAATATACTTGTACTTAAACTTTGAGTCGTGTAACATAAATCGTTTTATGTGTACGAGAGAATCGTTATTAAATGTTTTCCATTCAATGTCAGTTTGAACTTAATCATTCCAAAACTGATTGTAACTAATTTAAGCTTTAAAAATATTTTTTTATATAATAATTAATGGGTTCAATATATAAACATTATAATCGTCCTATATAGGAATTATAAATCTTTATTTAGTTTGGGGACTTTATAAACCTTTTAAACAAATACAAATTTATGATAGATTAAAGTGATGTGACATTTAAAGAGTTTGCTATTTGGTATATTATTAGAACTGGTATTTCCATAATAAATGAGAAAATCGATATAAACATGCTTCATTGACTCGGATACATAAATAATTCATAGGCTAATGCTTAAAATGTCAGTCCTTTGGGTAAAGTGGAATTGAATTATAAATAGTCTTGATCACCCAAGCATTTTTTTTGGCTCAATCAATAGTGGACGGGATGTTCACTTTTTTCATTTCCATATCCGTTTTATTAACAATATTTATTATATTTAGCCTTTGTTAGCTTCTGTTTACAATCCCGAAATAATCCTCTCTTATTCAGTTTAATCTTCCAGATTAAACGCCACATGCGTAAACTACTGATCTGGGTAACCTAATGTTGTTAGATATTTGTATTGTAATATGTATATTTACTGTAATAGGAACTAATTATCCAATGTGTGAGAGACGAGGATGGTAAAAATGCATCTCCATACATGTGCGATCCACTTACGAAGCCAGAAAATCGAGTAAGGACCTGCAATGATCACCCTTGCCCGCCCAGGTATTTAAACCTATTTTAAACATTACTGGTATGAAGATTATGAAGTACATAAATACTAAATATTCGAACTTAAGAAGTACCCACTCATCTGCCACTCTATGAAGATACTCGATATCGAGTACACCCTATTAAATTCGGGTCAATAGTTTTTGCAAGCTTACGTACACACTATATTCCTGAGCATCTTTTATCTGTAATGGCTACAATTTTATTATGCGTATAGATTATATGTATCACATTTTTACAGCTCACATCTCACTCATATAAAATTCTTTATGGCACTAGTAGAAGCTTCACAGGAATATCCGGTTATTATATCAGTGTTGCGCGTTTGTTTTTATTATGAGCTAAAAGCGAGAGAGGGTAGAAATACTTTAACACGTTCACGGCACATTAGGTTACACTCAACACGTGAAAATACCGTTAAATACGCTGGCAACACTGTTGCTCATTTATAAAGTGCTTTTAAAATTTCTTGTTTTCTCATTTTAGTGTGGCGTCAAAAGAAATTTTGTAAAAAAATAGAATTTTTGTATGCAATGCGAATTTTGATTCTACATATACTTCTATTTCACGCAAGTAAATTACGCTTTTGCACGTCATTTGTAAATAAAATAATACGAACTAGTGCATCTACGTAAGCAATATCACCGCGTTACGTCAAATTGATGTCTTGCGTCATTTACATTAAATATATGAATACTAAGAAAAATTATGAAAATAGCAGAAATAGTTTAGGAATTTGAAAAGTTTTCTTGCATATTATCAGTTTTAAAGAGGTTGGCCCTAATTACAGGTGGAACTACACAGACTTTTCCCAGTGCACAAAGTCTTGTGGCATTGGTATACAGACGCGAGAAGTTACGTGTATTCATGAGGTTGGTTGATGCTTAAAATATATGTAATTGATATTTGTTTCGGAAATACTTCATTAGGTATCTGGTTCCAAATAGTGTAGGTGCGTAAACTAATAGTATACTGAACTCCCAAAATGTAGTAAAATAAATATAAAATAAAATATATTTTTTTGGAATATAAGATACAGGTATCACTTATTCCACGTCATTAAATTTGAATGGGCATCCCTACTCATCGGCAAAGAAGACAGAGGATGTAGGCCGATAGAAAAATCCGGCGTGAAACTCTCACTACTCTTTTGAAATAGCAAATCATCAAACAACACTTATTTTAAAACAAATATCGCAAATTAATTAAAAGTAACCTGCCTAGCACTAATCCCAGGCCCTTTCATCAATGAGATAATTGTAAACTATTATAACTTGATAGTATACTAAATTTTATTCTCCATCTCAGGTAACCCGGGGGGGAACAAACACAGTAGTGGTACCAAACAGTATGTGCCCTCAGCCACCTCCACCTGATCGTCAATACTGCAACGTCCTTGACTGTCCCGTGCGATGGCATAGTGGAGATTGGACCAAGTGTTCTAAGACCTGCGGTGGAGGGGTCAAGCAGAGAGAGGTAAGACAATGTTGCCATCTTCTATAAAAATTGCGTTTATTATAACAACATTTTAACTTAAGTACTCGCTGTCTTTTGATGTTTAGCACTTGCTGTGATGAAAATAGGTTGATCAGTTCTTAGATTGAGTGATAATACTAATATAGCTTTTTACCTTGGTTCGTTCAGGCAAGATATGCTAAAAAATACCTAGCTATTGTGTAAATTTGACTACAAATTGGTCATAAATTTATACTGATGTACAAATATTGAATTATATAATATTTCGGTTTCGACAAGCGTACGGCGTATAATGTATCGCCCGTGTTGCCCTGAGGCTTAACGTATACGATGAGGCATACAATAGATTAATATCATTTTTATTACTACATATGTTAGGATTATAATTTTATCCTCTCTTAGGAAATATTTTTTTATCTCCGTCATCCATTCACATCATATGTGTAATTTTTAACTACAGTGCGAAGGTAAAACTTTATATCAGACAAAATAAAACCTATATATGTATAAAAAAACGATTTGCTGTTCGTTTGTCTTGCTAAAACTCGAGAATGCCTGGAGAGGTTTGATTAATTATGATCTTTAAAAATTTGTGGAAGTTCAGGAAAAGTTTAAACGATGGGAAATATAATTATTAAATGAAGAATTTTCTATTAAATTTATTTTATCTTTTTAGAAATAAATAATGACATATTTATAGACCTTTACATATTTGTGTTTCAAAACTGTAGTATGAGTTTCGATCACTTTGATCTGTTTTAAAAATGTTGTATTAGTTTTGACATAAATAAACTTAGGTGATGCGAAGTTTACCAGATCATCAAGTTTATTATAAATACTCATTAATATGCATTTTATATTTAACAAAATGCTTGAGTGCATTAGCCAACGCACTATTCTAAAACGCACCTCTCATGCCGTAAGACTCTTATACTCACTATACCGATGACAATCTACTATTATATAATTTCTCATTATGACATATTATATTACAACGTTGTCGTTGTTGTGTTAAGACGTACTACAATGTGAAATATGAGTAAATCTGAGGAGACAGTAAAAAGTTTACTCCAAAGAAGCACCCTTAACAGGGCTTTCTCTTTAATACTTTGCTCAAAGGCTAATTAGTTAAGTCAGTGTGTGGAGCTTGGAATAATGAAATTTACGGGAGACGCCGAGCTTTATAGATAGTTAATAAAGATTTTAACTACGTCTTCCGGCTTTTTAAACTTTACTCTGGTTTACTCCATATATATACTTACTTGATTAACATTAATTAATTGTCGTGTCATTAACGTTTTTGTATAATTTGAAGTTAGTTGATTAAACCAACAAAGTCTTCCTAAATCATTATGCCCTATTAAAAGCAATATTTAGTATAACAGATATTTTATACTAAAAATAGTGATTAAATCACCTATGAATGACAGAATGAATGAAAATTAATGAAGATGAAAACATTCTGTTTTTTATTTATTTCTAGTTTGTAAAATAAAACTTCATATAACTGCCATTTCTTTTTCATTGTTCTTATTATAAATTGATTTTTTTTGAAGTTTAATATTCTTATGTATTTCTCCTAGGTTATATGTAAACAAGTGATGGCCCAATCTCATGTGGTAGAGCGCCCTCCCTCACAATGCAGCTCTCCACGACCTGCTTCAACCAAACCCTGCAATAGTCGACCATGTCTTTTGGACACTTCAGCGCCAGAAATATCCCTGGCTAACTCGTCCTATATTCAACATGATCCTAAGAAGAAAAAGGCAAGTACTCAAAAAATGTAATATAACATAGTGGATTTGTACAAGTATACCACCATAAAAATGTAGTTTCGTATAAAAAAGTTAATTTTCTTTCTCTTTTCTTTCTTTGTGCTTATATCTTGTAAATTATGCCGCCAGAAGTAACACTTATCTATCATTATTTGTAACATTTTTTCGTATATTTTATATATGTCAGAGTAATTTCATTCGATTACAGTATGATTAGTTTTAAAAGTCAAAAAGTATTAGCTTTTGGTTGGTCGTAAAAGTACAATAATCTAAATGTATCACCAGATTCAACTATATTTTTGTTGGTTGCATAAGTTCAGTGAAATCATGTACTAAAGGGTGTTAAATACTATAATACCCTTACAAAGATAAATTTGGACAAAGGCTTGTGGAAATGTATGGAATAAAAATATTTTAGCCTCTGGCTTCTGACGAAATAAATTCTTTTGTAAGCCAGGCTTAAAATAATGAAAGAATTATAAAATATTGTGTTTTGAGGTAATGTTAAAAATATTATATATTTAGAGGGTTATCTCAACAGGTGACAGTTAAAGTCGGTGGATCAGCGACAATATTTTATGGGACTCAAGTAAAAATCAAATGTCCTGTTAAGGGATACAATAGAACCAAAATACAGTGGGCAAAGGATAGTCAAATAATATCGAAGTCCAAAAAGTATAAAATATCGAAAAAGGTAAGCCTTATAAACCTTGCACAACGAAAATTGTATGAACCATTTAACAAGTTATGCGATTGTTTGAGTTATTCCAATATAAATATTTTATCTTTCAACTCTCTAAAGAGCGCGCAGACAATTACAACTTCTACAACGTCTTCAACTCGAGCCCTACATTTTTAATTCGGCACAATTCGCTTATTAAATTGTGAATTTACTTTAAAATTCAAATTTATTCAACTCACACAATTAGTTTCACTGTTTTTGCCAACTATTGCCTTAAAGCAAACAACAGCACTCTGTTGTTCATCTCATAAATAAACAAAAGCATTCGACTGAGTAGACTACACTTTGCTCAGAGGATTTGTGTAATATTTCAAAATAATGTGAGAAATATATAAGTAGCCATTTTCTGCTTGAAACACTTACATTATTAACCATCTTAACGGGAGTTTTTATATTCGAGATCAGCGCAGGTGTCTCTAAGGGATCGTAATTAGATCCTTAATTAGTTATACGTCTCGTAAGTTATAGTAATAGATAACAATTAGTGCGTAGCTTAGAAAAGTCGATAGTGTTTACAAAACTTGGGGTTGGAAATAATGAATGACATAATGAATACTTACTAATATTACTGAATTTTTTTGATACCAGAAATGATAAATGCGCTAATTTTTTAATTTATCCTAAGGGCAATGCTATCGCTGAGGTTAGCATCTTTGAAACATGTTATTATTAAATAGAAGTTGTTCGATAAGTCACATTCTAAGATTATTATTAATATAGATTGTATTTTGTTTGTAAACCTAACAATCGATTTAGTACTACAATTTCATTATTTAAATAATAATTCATGCATCCATTTGCATTATTTATTTATTTATTTTATTTTATTTACACTTCGTTGCTAAAGAAATACAAATAACACAATATATATAAATTACAAGGGATGCAACGGGCGGCCTTATCGCTAACAAGCGATCTCTTCCAGGCAACCTTAGTAAGAAAAGAAATAAATAAAAAAAAATGACGGGTGCAAGAAGTGCAGAAGTTATATAAAAAACAAAATAAATTTATATTAATATATAGAACCTTAATCTATTAATAACTATAATAAATAATATAAATATTTTATATTATATATAAAATGTTTAACTAAAATGTCACACATTACAATGGATGTAATTTTTAAATATATTTAATATTCTAGGGCGCACTACGAATAACGTCCTTATCACTACGAGACCATGGTGTCTACACGTGCGTAGCTGGAAGATCGAGTGCAAACCTTACCTTATTGGTCAAACCGAGGCCTGGAGAATTCCCTTCCAGTGAGGAAATAGAGAGGCACAAAGCTTTAGACGAGCCGTCTTCACCATTGGCAGACCGGTGCGTATTAAAATTAGTTGAAAAAACCTACGTAATATGTTTATTCACTATCTGTACTACAAAAAATAAGTAATACTCTATGAATATATCATACCCAAAAAACAAATCATACTTACATAATTTATATTAGGCATAAAATATTAACATTAGCCAGTAACATATTTATACACATAAGAAATAGTAAAATAAAAGTTTATTTTAAATATATTCCGGATTCTAGATATATTTCTTGAAAGCCCTTGTATCTTTAGAAATATCTCAGCTACGGTATTTTCTAAGTATGGAAGCTATTAACGCATATCTTTTAGTCAATCTTTAAGTATACATTTAAATTTTAGCTAATTAAATTCAGTTCAGAAATTTATATTCGTCCACCCGAATTTCGTTCTCCGATGATTTCATTTGTTAAATATTGGTTTTAATATTTTATAGGAACAAAACCACACACCGCGAATCAACACAAATACACTAATTGTTAAAACAATAAACCAAAAATAGAATATGTTTATTTGAATGAAAATACGGTTATAAAACTCAACGTCACCGATTTGTGCTAACTTGATTAGAAACAGAAATACATAAACATATGTTTTTTTCATTACACCCCACTATTGTTATTTTTTGTCTGTTGTACTAATATTCTATTACTCAGTTAAGACCAAAACTGTTTTTTTATTAATATCTCATTAATCACCTAAAACAAAAACGTTTCCTATAGAATAGTGTTTTAATTAAATTAAAAACATAGTTTTTAAATTAATTCTTTTAGTTAGTTTAGTTTTAAATTAATTTTTTAATTAATAAAAACTTCAGATTATTTTATGAATTAAATAACGTGAACAGCTTAAATGCACTATTTAAGCTGTTCACGTTATTAAAAAAAACGCCTGCTACGAGATTTATGATGAAATACTAATTACAATAATTAGCCAATACAAAAATACAGTTCAATTAAATATGTCAGAGGTTATGTTATAAAATAACACGTCATTTGTTTGCAACACCACGCAATATGATACGCATCTTACAGGTTGTAAAATGTCAATGTGTCAAATAAAATAAAAATAAAGTCAATTTGTCAGTAGTGCGTAGAATCGTTCGTTGAGTGGGTACTTGAGAAGAGTTGCCACAGTCTGTCAGCTTTCGTATCAGCCAATGCCACGCTGGCAATATCTGCGAAAATGAGAAAGCGCTCAACAAAAGGAGCAATCCTCTTAATGATATCCAAATCAATATTACCTGATTTAAAAAATATCTGCCATAGTGTTAGTTCAATTATTCAACTTTAGCAAACTTTTATAGGGTTTTTTTTCTTGTTATTAATGTTAATAACATCAGTATCTAATAGTAACACTGTGTACAAAATAATGAAGCTATGACTTGTGAATCTCAAAATCCTCTTGTTGTTTCCTTTCTATCGCCCGATTCATTTACAAAAGTTCAGTGTTTGAAGTAACGTAAATAGTTATTGCTGAAAAGAGAGCTACTGTAAAAAAGCAAATTTTACTCTATAATCATCAATTACCAAGAGACTTCACTGCAAAATTGACGTTTTTGTGTTGTGATATCAAGATTTTACCGAGATAGAGAATTACTGTCCTATATTGACGCTTTTGAGTCGTGATATTAAAATTATTAATTTAAATAGTGAATTTTTATAAAATTGTTACACATGTACACTCTTTTGTTTTATTTCTATACTTACGTACATTTTAAATTCTCGCGCCATACGATAGTTCCCATGGCATTAACTGGAGCGCACGTGTAAGCATTTTTTTACTATAAAGTTGTTGTTCTTCTTCGCTAGAAGTAATAGTGTTCTGTGAGAGTTGCTCACCGATCGGCGCCTGCACCGCCCTGCACGTTCACTAGTACTAACTGTGTTTAGAAATTAAGTGTCGGACGATGGTAGTGACTCCAATTTTGCAATTATTAATCGTGTTCAATCTGTAACAAATATGTCTCGGTATGTATTATCATTGATTCATATTTTTACGTATATTTTTACACAGTACCGATGGGCGCTATCGGGCAATGATCGGCGGAAGATCAGATGATCAATCGCATGAACAGAGACCCGGAGAACAGAAAAAGAATTATAAGGGCAGGCAAAAAGGTATGTTTACCTTAAATCGCCCATATCCGTATCCCATAATATGATATGTTAGACTACAATGCCGCTTCGACATTTATTAACAAATGTAAGTTATAACATATGTAGGCATATTAATGTTACTGGTAAGAATGTCAAATATGCTTGAATAACATATTCTATTCCAGTTATTAGCTTGTTGTTTTACTGTAGTATATTTTTTTATTAAAAACATTGTTTTGGACAGGCAAAGTAGATAAAGTTCGAGACGCATTATACGGAAGTGCAAGTACGAGTACAAAAGCCTCGCCGAGCTTCAACTCGCAAGCCCGGGACATCTATGATGAGAATGAGGTAAAAAGTTTGGTTAAATAAATCTAATTTTATATTTAAATGAATTTAATTCTAGTTTCTTGTGTAATAAAAATACTCTACGATATAGGAAATGCTAACTTATGAAACAAAATTTTAATAAATAGATACGTTTGGAGGGCCACATGTCCTCTTAAAATGTCTAATTTATTTGCATGTTGCCTTACCTTTCCAATTACAATATAACGCAATCTCAAAAAAAATATCAATACACTCTGTATTGAATATTGCGTTATATAGTTATATACGAAGGGGTTAAAAGGGCCTGGGACTAGTGCAGGCTACTTCTAATTAATTTGCTATATTTGTTTTAAATATTGTAGAATTATTTGATGATTTGTTTTTTTTTTAAAGTACCGAGAGTTTTTTACGCCGGCTTTTTCTCTCGGCCAACATCCTCTGTCTTCTTTGCCGATGAGTAGGGATTCCAACAGGCTCGAATTTAATTACGTGGAATAAGTGATACCATGATGATCTTATGTTTCAAAATAAACGTATTTTCTTTTCTTTTCTTTTCTTTTCTTTACGAATGAACTATGTTAAAAAAGAAGAAAATTAT
The DNA here is from genome assembly GCF_905147795.1 of Pieris rapae. Lineage (NCBI taxonomy): Eukaryota > Metazoa > Arthropoda > Insecta > Lepidoptera > Pieridae > Pieris > Pieris rapae. Next base: position 4,086,405 of record NC_059515.1, on the reverse strand, counting down.
CTATGATATAAATTTCGACAAAGAACCTTGAATCCCCAAGTGAAATACATTCAATAATAATTTTACAACAGCTATAAAGGCGGCATGAAGTTTATTGCCCCATTTTACGGTTTAACTTTGGAAACTAGGGATTAGTAATCGTTAGAGGTCATCTCAAATTGGTGTTACCAGCTACGTACAAATATTTCAGTATCTATACTAATATTATAAAGAGGAAAGGTTTGATTTTTTGTTTGTTTGTTTGTATGAATTGAATAGGCTCCGAAACTACTTGGCAGATTTGAAAAATTCTTTCACTGTTGGAAAGCAACATCATTCCTGAGTGACATAGGCTATATTTCATTTTCAAAAAAATAGGCATCCTTACTAAAATTACGATAACATTAACATTTGTTTATTATTTGATACAATTCTAACAGATGGCGCTGAGTTAAAGGTAGTAGTTTGGCAAGACGACGTTTGCCAGGTCAGCTAGTACACAATAAAAACCTTATATATTTATTTTGTTCTGAAAAAAGAGTCTATTTCCTTTTTCTAATAATATATTTTTTAAGAGCATTTTAAATTTACGACTTCCGAGTGTAACATAGAAATCGGGAGGCGTTTCTATCACTACCGATTTGTAAGAAAATACCTTTTGAAATATTGTTTCATAAGCATGATGAGGTTACAATACAAAATGGAGAAATCTTCACGTAGCCTACGTGCAAAATAAACATAAGATTTCAGGAACGTTCCATATTTTTAGAACACTCAACTTTTATCTCAAAAATACATTGAGAGAAGGAAAGGTTTTGCTCTTTTTGCTTATAAAACTGAAGGCCTGTAATCTCTAGATACACCTGCCTGTCATGGGACAGATTTATTTGTGCATTCGCTTTATAATTTTATATTGCGATGTTATTCTTTGTGTTTTGCAAAAAAGCCAGTACATTTTGGGTCATTCTAAAATTACTCTATTGCAAACATTCTATATTATTAACGACTGATAACTATTGTTACAATATATTAATAGTGAAATCATATACTTCAACGCTTCAAGATCCGCCCTTTGTTACAAAATATTTCTTTAGATATTCCCAACGGACAATAATTCCTTTCTACTATACGCTCTCAACGTTAGCAATAACCATAAACAATTTCCACGCTGCTTGGATTAAGGAGAGTGCTATATCATCCCGGATGCTCCCGCCCAATAGCAGTGGTGCCTCACAACTCTTGCCGTGTCTGCATTTCCTTGTCATGCAACTTCAGGTGAGGAGTTACCAGAATAGAGCATGCAACGTCTGGAAAAGGTTTATTCTGGCCTTTGGGTTCTAACAACAGATTCGCATGATTATCTGAATTGGTTTTTGTACTCTATAGTGGTGGCGTTGTAAACCAAATTTGTCTTTGAACAGCTATAATTGATATGTGCAGATGTTCTGGAATTTTCAGACCACGGGCAATTCGAGAGGTCAAAGAATGGCTGATCCTGTTGTAATGTACCAAAATTACGGGACGCCGACGAAGTCACGCGTCTTGAGCTTTGACAGCAAGCAAATTGTCTTTCCTGAAGACGATGACTCTGATATAATCATCGTTAATGAAGATTACCAAAAGAATACGATAGAAGAACGCCTGGATGTTGGTGACTTGATTGAATCCACAACTGCTACGGAAAGGTAAGCTAGCCAATGTTGTTAAAACTAAGTCTTATATATGTAACGTAACTAAGTGAAACATGCGAAGCATTTTACTTGATAGAAAATAATATAATAAAAAAAAATTACAAATGCTAGCTTTTAGGTACAGCAATTCCTTCTCCACTCTGTCAATCCAGTAACTAGGCCGACCTACTGATATCTGGCTGGTAGGCGAATAAAAAGCCCATCGACTACGTTGGCTGGGACACATTGAGCTTATAGGCCAAAATCGAGCGGTATGGAAAGGAAATTTGCTTATGTTGGAGCTGTTTTATGTCTTAAAAACGAAGTTCTGTAACGGGAATTTTAATAATTTTTATCAATAATAAATTTAGTTTCTCCAAGTGCACATTTAATATTTTTACAACATGTATATATCTTTAGGACGCTCCCAAGTGACGCCCATGAATACACCTGGATGACAACCGACTGGTCGCCGTGCAATGCTCCCTGTGGAGCAACAGGTTACGAAGTTAGGGGAGCCGTATGTCAGGTAGGACGTTATAATTTATTTTATTTTTTTATTTCTTAATACTACAGCTAACATAAATTATATATAACAAACAGATACACTAAAAATATAGCCAGAGATGGAATACATAATACATTTTACTACAAAATGCGTCAAAAATTAACAAAAAGCAACAAACAAATAAAAATTATTCAATACATTTAACTAAGTTCTACCTAATTTAGCTGTGGTGTGTGATGGTGTGAAAGTGAGGTTAGAGACGTGAATTAGCGCTGTTTAATAAGCGTGATTTACGCTATGGATATATCTTTCATAAATTTTAGCCATATTTTCAGTATAAAATTACATAATTACAATTATAAAGTTTATGGTTCTTTTGTCTTGAATTACACATGTATTATTTTTTACTACGTTCTATAAACGTTAATATACGTTAGTTCGTAAAGATTTTCTATTTTTATATATTTGTATAATAAAAATCAACTTTCCAGCATAAAATAGGAAATGAAACTGCGACTGTGGAGACGGAAGAATGTCTGACAAGGATAGCAACACAACCGACAGTTCTTCGCGAATGTGTCGGCGGCAGTTGTGCCACTTGGAGTATTTCTTCCTGGTCCCCTATTCGATGCTTGTCTAGTGGAATTGGTAAGATCAGATGAGTAGAAAGAAGTCGCTCTTAAATTAATAAAAAAAATACTTTTCTGTAACAAAAAATAATACTCATTTAATACAAATCGCTACTTTCATAACTCCGCTTTAATTACTTTGTAATCGTGGTTAACTAGAAACATTTCAATTTACCTCATTATTAAGTAGTTTAGGTTTTGTATACATACTTTAATTCGCAATTTAAACTTAAATTATATAGGATGTTGTGTACATATGTTAAAAGTTCTTCCAACTGCTTACCTATAAAAGAAGAAATAGAATCTGAACTTTATAATATTCAATATATTATCTAAACTGATTGTAAAGCGCATTCTATAATGTTATATTGTTATAATTCATTAGCGATATCTCGTCGTCGAGTTGAATGTGTAGCGGATAACGGAACTACACTAGCTGATCCTGCGTGCTCGTTCTCTTCTCGTCCTGAGAGGATTCGGCGGGAGGCAATCCGGTGTCAGCCGGTTTGGGTCGTTGGATCTTGGAGTAAGGTATACCACGAAGCTTCTCTCAATCATAACATAAATATAAGGCTAATTTAATTACCTATTTAAAAAAATTATGTTTATGAAACCTTATTTTTAACCTCGGTATTTAGTGTCTTTAATTAAAAAATGGCGTTATCAAATTAATAAAACTTTAGTAACAATTAATTGATTAATCTTTTTTATTTACTATATATTAACTTTAATTATTAGGCCTTCATGATTTTTTCCTAGTCTAGATTTCGATACCGAGAGATTAACATCATAAAGATGTAAAAAGGCGCACCATGAAAGTAATTACAGTGTTTTGTGTATTTTTCCGCGTTAGGAGGCATGTCTTTTAATTTTTGTCGTTTGAAGAAAAAACAACTAGAAAGTTCCTCAAAGTACTTCTTATTGTTTTTCAAAGTATACCTTAATACACTTTTCTATTCGCTTAAACCAGGTATTATAACATTTATATCACTCGAAAGTGGGGAGTTCAAAATGGCTGATTAGAAAACTTCGACTGCTTCTTCACCGGTCTAGAACCTTTGACCACGAAGACTTTTGTTTATTTAAGGAAATGTAAAGAAATCGTTAGTTTAATTTCTACTTTTTCCTGCTAACACAGGTATCCGCAGACATGGAGCTTCATCATTGAACACAGATGCTAGCTCTTCAAAACACTGAAGCCGTTTCAGGCCTCTTCTAAAGTTGTAGATTATTGCACGAACATTTTCCTTAGAAAGATTAATTTGTGAACGTAACCTGACAGATTCCAACGATGCTGTGAAAAAAACAATAGCATTAATCCTAATACTTTCAACTGTTTTGAGACTCAAAATTTAAACACATTCTAATAACAGTTCCAAATTCCAAATTTGCGGGAAATATGGAAACGACAGAACTTAAAAGGCAAGCCTCGTATTTTTGTAATGTACAATTAAATTTCTCATTTATTAATTTTAAATAAATCGCTTAACACCGATGTAACATTTTATTACAGGATGTCAATTTGTAAGATGTGATTTTTTTCAATTTGAAAAATACAACACTTCATTAATTCATAACCGTTCATCTATTCATAGAATATAAAATTTCTTCGTAGTAATCTTCTCTGAAGTTTCTTCTGGGAAATATTTGTACATATCCAATTAGTGTCAAGCTTCCAGACTTAAGAATTTTCATTTTATGTGCATTACAACTCGATACATTCGTTGCTCTGCACCGTGAGAGACTTTACGAACTCGGGGATTTATTTTTGAATACATAAAGAAAAGTTGTTTCTTAGTGTGTGACTGTCGACTACAAATCACCGGTTTTGCAACAAATTGATAACTGTCTATGTGCGCAATATATAATATAACTACGTGTTAAGTGATAGTGATAAATATCGTAAAAAGGGTCATATCTTTGATCCAAAAATCCGCGTACCGTCAGACCAAACTTGACTATAAGTGATGAAGTTACCAGGGGCAAAACTTATACCAGGGTTATAGCGTCATTAATAATTTAAACGGTTATTATGGTTAATAGTCTTATTGGAAGCCTAACAAATTATCATCGGTTTATAAACGATAACGTAATTTGTAATATTTATAGTGCATAGGAACGTGCGGTGTAAAAGGCAGACAACACCGTGTGCTACGCTGCGTATGGCGGTTCCCAGACATGCGCAGGCGCGCCAAGAAAGAACGCCCTGCTGCTCTTTGTACTGGCGTTAGGCCAGACGTCGCCAGGGAATGTCATATGTCTTGTAATCAAGGTAATTTAATCAATTATGAATGTTATTGGTAAAACAGTTTCTAGTTTTTGTTTTACTGGCACCACCATCCTAAAGAGAATTGATATCATGGGGTGGTCTTAATAAAATCTTGTATATTATTTTAATAGTAATCTATTTTTTTGACATAATAGCCAATATTATAATAACATATCAGAATGCAGGAGCAGTATTGTTTTAGTGGCTTGCCGTCCTGAGGCGGCTGATTGTTATATCTGCAATAAACATTTGCTCGTATAGTGTAGTTTGTCTACGAGAGGAAAACATCTACTAGATTATTATCAAATCGAATTAAATGTTAAATTTGGTCAGCAGATGGCGTGTGCAAAGACACGTCCCGTTTCTGTGAAAACGTACGCGCAATGAACATGTGCGCAGTGCGACGGTACAAGGAGCATTGTTGCAAAACTTGCGACGATTAAATAGACTGTTTTATACGTATTCTGTATTCGATAGTTTTAATCTAAAGGTCAAAAGTGGTACAATTGAAAATATTAAAGAATAAAAAATCTCTGAAATTCGTATGCTTCGTTGGATTCTACACCCAAGTTTTCAAGAATTTATTAGATTTTATTTGTGATGATTTTTCTTTAGAAACTATAAGGGCAATTTATTTATAGAAAAATTATTTTTCGATAGATAAAAGTTCTAAGCGAAAACATGCTACCATTAATTGTACCATTTTTGGCGATACAAATTTTACCCACCTAATTTATTTTTTACTAAAGTATTTTGGCCAGTCCCTAGTATTATTTTAATTGCTAACATTAATAGTATTTTTATATATGTTTGAGATTTATATGTTATAAGAAGGAACTTCTTTCCTTCCTTCGTCCTAAACCTGCGTTATCTTTTACGTAAAAATGCTATTAATGAAACTTAATAATCAGTATTTATGTGCAAAACGCGTGAAGGAATTATATATATATGAACGCTTTAAAATTATTAAATTTAAAATATATATTATAGGTACTGTTGAGGATTTCCGATAATATGGTAATAAAGAAAATATTCATTAACAAGACAACTTTTGAAGATTTAAAATAGACTACAAAATATCATGAATAATTTTTGAAATATCCTAAATTTAAAATGTAAATTATTCAAAATATAGTTCGAATTTAATTTTAAGTAGAAAACAAAATATTTAGGAAAAACAATGTTTTGTACATTATATATTTAGTATGTAAATAAGCACCTGTGCTACGCTTAGTATTATCAGTAATATAATGCACAAAAGTATATTTATGCAATAAATGTATAGAGAATTAGAGAAAATTGCCAAATTGTTAGCGACGTATTTGAGAAATGCAGTCGCGTGAAAAAGTTTTAAAAAAATATTGTCAATTTAGCAAAGTTTTAGCGGGAGCGTGGGCGGGTGTTAGAAATGTGCTGACTCGACGAACTATTACAATTTTAGACTATGTTGAAGGATATGTGCGATGTTTGTTTACGTCTTCATGAATCATTCTGTTTTGAACAAAAAAAAACTTTTATTTGTAATTGTGTTAATTTCAGTTAATATTTTCTTCAAAATTTCTTGATTTTTTTTTCATTCTTTGTGTCGTTCATGTAATCGAAACCAATTTCATCTTTGTCACTGGTGACATTTGCCAATTTTGACATAGACTATAAACGCAAATCTTATACAAAACAAACTGACACAAACATCGCATTAATCCTTCAAAGCATATTACTAGTAAATTATAAAATGTATATTAATAAACCTATTGAATGAACGAAGCAATATAGTCGCTTATATGTATATAAATAAAACTTTATTAATCCAACGATCATTACAACTTAAAGCAGTTATATTATTTTAACAATAACCTTTAACAACTTCTATTCAATGTAAAAAATAACCTTTATCGCTTCATTTAACAGTTCATCAAGCTTTATACCTTAAAGTTGGTAGACTATTGGGTGTAATAAGCCAATGATCGAGAGCAGTGTTGGCCCAGTGGCTTCAGCATGCGACTCTTATACCTGAGGTTGTAGGTTCTGCTGTGCACCAATGGACTTTCTTTCTATGTGCGCATTTAATATTTGCTCGAACGGTGAAGGAAAACATCGTGAGGAAACTTGTAGTGTCTTAGACCCAAAAAGTCGACGACGTGTGTCAGGCACTGGAGGCTGATCACCTACTTGAACCACCTAGATGAAACAGATTCTAAATCAATTACGTTGTTGACATACGGGAAGTTTTTTATTCTTCGTCGAAGAAATTTATCCAGCCATACCCAAATTATTCCAGTATTTTAGTTTTCCCAACATAAGGTCAGTAAAAACCCATGTGCTTGTATTAAATATAAAAATTACTGCTTTAAGTCGTTATGTACTTGGGTGAATTTGCTATAATTTCTGTCCATTTAGCTAGTAAATTCATTCCTCATACCTAAAATAAAAAGTAGAAAATTACACATTTATTTAATTATATTTCAAATGGTAAAACATACGCATAATACTTCTAAATTTTTTTTTGGTCCCACTTCAGTGGTGACCTAGAGACAGATAACATACAAAAAATAAAAAATGCATTGTACTTGAAAAGGTATATTCTATTCTTGTAGCTATTCATTTTATACGATATACCATTCACAGACAACGTATAGTTCCCAGCAAATAAATTGACCAGTATAATACAATTACACTTTATTAGAGGTTGTACTAGGTGTCGCTTACTACTTCTGTCCAAAAATTACTTAAATAACTTCTGTCTATTTAAACCTTAGTGGAGCTGATACTGAAAAAACTAACCCGTCTCCTTCTTTTATAAAAATTAAGACGTTTAGGAAGCAGATATGTGTCAAGTCTTATCAATTGTCACTGTCTAGTGGTATATGACAATTCAACTGTCACTCCTACTACAGATTCATATTTGCGGTATTTATTAAAATATAATTAGTTTATTTGTCTGTTAAGTTATAATAATCTCGAAAGTAAGAGTTAAACTTAACTGCCAAAATGTACTTAATAACTACTGAATGACAAAAGTCGCTTTTCACTGTCTAAATTATACAGCCTTAAGCTTTGACAACCAACGCTGCTGTTACTATGAACAGGTATTTTTAACGAAATGTTTTTAGGTATTGCTTTGTGTGTGAAAGAGCGTGTCAATGTCAAAACTGCATTCAAATAAGACCCCGCATTTGTTTTTATAATAGTACAGATAAAAGTATCAATTAACATATTTTAACTTGATATAATGATGAGCAATTTATTACACAATAGAGAATTGTGTCGGAAAACAGTAGCTTATATAATTTAAATGGATGTTAAAATACTTAATTGAATGCAGTTCAACATAATTATATAATGTACTTATCTCAAAATCATTAAAATTAGTTAAATTCAATAAGTCCAGAACTGTAAATTGTACCAAGAATTTTCAAATATGAAAATATATAAATAAGTTACAATGTCTTGTTTCATTTATTGTATTTTTATTACCTCATTGTTTTAGGCGCAAAATTAGCCAATAGTAATTATACATACCTACAAATGAACTGATTTGTTTTAGTTCTTTTCTGGTAAAATAATAAAAAATATAGAGTATACAACTTATTAGTGATTAAAACACAGCAACCAAGCCGTCAACTACCCACAGCCTCTTAAGATATTTAAAACGATACTGTTGATGTATAAACTATTTATAGTTTCGAGAATTGCGAGGTCGAGATTACGAAATACCGACTGGTATATTTAAGACACGGTAAATTATTTTTACAGAAATCCTATCTAGTTCCAATTTTAATTATACTTTCACCGAGTAGCAAGCACCACCGTCTTTATTACACTTTACATTTATACATGTGATTAAAAAGAGGATAAAAAAAATAAACATGAAATTATTAATTCCAACTATACACAACACAACACCTATAAATTTCGTTAGCACACTTGTAACACAAAAACAAAGATACATCACGAAATCCATTTAAAGATAATTTGATTTCGTGAAAACTACGTTCGTTATTTAGCTTTTTAATTAAGTAGAGAATTAAAATGGAAACGGTAATGTCAGGTATTGCAATGGATTTACGTAAATCGAGACCCTTACAGATAGATCGGAACGTTGAAAAGCTGCTATTTAAATAAATGCTTGTAGTACAAGACAGAGGATAAATATTTCGTTTATTTCTGTACCTTATATATAGAGATAACATGCATGTGTCTCAGTATCACAGATACACAACACGATCAGTTGTTCTGTTTGAATGACATCATTGCTTAACTAAATAAAAATGCCATCCTTAAAACAAAACGAATTACCATGGAATAAATGGGATCGTTAAGCAGTAGATTAATTTGTATAAAATACTCTCAAACATTTCTACTTCACCATTACCATACCTTTTGGTTTTCGTAAAGCTCTTTATGTAATGCACAAAACTATGAAGAGCGACGCCAGTAAAAATCTTGACTCGTATAATTTACAAAAATAGCAAATTAAAATGCCGAACTGTCATCAAGATAACAAAAACGGCTTAGCGATACTAAATGTTTTATATTATTTTCTTGTATGGTTTAATGAATAAATATATCAATAAAATATTGACTGTTTATTAATATTACTGTGTAGACTACGTGCATTATTAATTCAGTTTTCTAATATTATTCTAATCCTTCTTAGCTCTTTCTCTAATATTATAACAGTAGTTTTAAGTATTAGCTTTCACATTCGTATAAGGATAGTGAATTTGGCAAGCGTTTCGATTGAACTGACCACTCAATAATAAATTAGCAAAATTCTCGAATTACGTATGTTTTAATAAACAATTATAATTGGTTATTTAGTTAGGTAGTCTTTTTGGTGGAAATAATAATATAATTTATGGCTTATATTTACCTGCTGGAATCTCGTAACTTGAGGTGCATCAACCAAACTGCTGGTTTTAGAATACAAACGTAGCTTTGTCTACGTTGAACTGAGTAACAAGATCTGTGCTGTAATCCCATACATTGTAAGTAGGTATCTATTAACCAAACCTATAAACCAAATGTAAATAGTTTAACTATTTACATTTGGTTTATATAAGAAACTTCAACATCAAACGTTTATTATAAGTATTATAAAAATTAAAAAAAAAACAATAAATTTTTAAACTGTTGGTTGAAATGTTTACAATTTTATAAAAACCGTATTATAGAAATAAAACCAATTTTGTGTGAAATGTATATATATTAAACATACTAATTACAGAAGTAGCCATAGTGCACTCGAAACAGTAACAAGTATGCCAAAATGACATACTCTAAAATTAATTCCATAAAACGTAGACCCGTAGGAATAGAGAGCACGGTAAACAGAGGTCGAAGTTCTCTTGAAACTAATTAAATTGACTAGTCCAGCACAGAGGACGGAATTACCATACTAATACAATTTACGACAGGTAATATAATATACTAAATTTACCTGCTTTTAGAGATTAATCGGAAAATATTTCATAGCTGTCACTTGTTCATGTTCTTCTCGTTTTAAGGTATCTAAATAGTATTATAAAAAAAGACACTTTCAGTTACGTACCTTTATTTTTACTAATTAACTGGTTTAATTAGAATTGATGATGAAACTTATGTCAAACGCTAAGTCGATGTTCTAATAAAAGTTTTCAATTTGTGCTACGCCGTAGCACTGGCGTATAAGTTTTATTATTTATAAGTAAATGAATTATAAGGTTTTTACTATACACACGCTTTTGTTTATAAATAAATTCTCATTATAATTTGACACACATTCAGTGCATAAATAATTTATTTATAATTTAGTGTAACTAGTACTTTAAAATATTTTATTTAACGTTTTCGAATAATATATTTAAAAAATCAAGTTGTTTTGAGGAAGGAAATTTAAATCAGACAATACTGTCCCCGTATTATCAATATCTATTTTTACATTGTTAGGAATATTCGTCGAAACACATGTAAAATCAAGATTTATTTTGAGACTATGGAATATGTGGAATTAAAATTTAAGAACCCAACAATATGAAAAAAGTTATTTTATAGTTGGCTATGGTGAAGGTTTTACTTGTGTTAATGTGTCACACAAAAAAATATATCGAATTTTATTTATTTACAGTTGAAATTCACAAGAAAGATATTTTAAGTACACAACTTCGATTTCTATGTTTTTTTATGTTTCTATATTTATTGTTAGGTCTACAAAAAAGTAGGTGGAGTATTCATATATTGCTAATTCTGTCAAAATATACAAATATAATATTAAACACAGTGGATTAGTATTATTTGTATCGTAAACTCAATGTTCCCGACATGACTCGACTTGTTGATAGCGACATGCACACCTCGTAACTTCACGTATAATCTTGTTTCCCTGCACTGCACTCTGGTGGAAAATTTATGGACAAGAATTTATACAAATCCACACTGTCTTGCGCGTTCAATTTGCTGAAGGAAATTGTTCTTGTGAAAACATAAGTAACGTTGATTCCAAGTTAATATTACTATATTGGATATACGCTAAGGCATTCTTGGAATGCCGGACCCATGATGGCGAAAGCTTATTATTAGTGTTCAAGTGCGAATTGGAGGCAGTATCATATTCATCAGATGATCCATCTTTCCATTTGGCCTCTGTTGTTTACGGTTGTTTATAAATGTAGTTTAGCCGTTTAAATGGACTTTTTTATAAGATCAATTACACATATGATTAATTCACTCAAAAAGTTATTATTATTTTTAGTTTTTATAGAACAGGGGGCAAACGGGCAGGAGGCTAACAAAACAATAAACGTCTAATAGGCATATATGTGCATTAGACGCTATTGAACAAAATTATAGGTTATACTTTCCTAATAAAATAGTAAACTACGTAGAAAAAATAAGGAACAAATATCTATTATGAGCATAAACTGAAGTTGTAAGAAAAATTTTTTTCTATATTTACTACTCGCTTCATAAAATTCAGGTAAAAGCTCAGGTTCAATCCGTTAAAATAGATCTGAAAATTACGTTAAATTTAAGCTCCAAAGGCATAAAATAACGTCACAGTGCATTGCACCGTCTGCGCCACTTTACTGAACTGAATTACACACAATGCAAGCCGACAGTTCAATTCTTTCCAGACAGCGAATCTTTATGGATAGATTATATTGTGTGCAATATACAGCTTTATTATTAAATTTTTAGTGGCAACGAAAAATATATTGATGAAAAAATCTTTTTCTCACACAATACGATTGATTGGAATCAATTGAATTAATTCAATGGATTCCATTCCCAAAAATTTGTACCACCATGCAGTTTCTATTATTTTTACAAGAGCTTTAATTCTATATTTAAAATAGATTTCTTTACTATTTGGTTAGTAGAAGAACTGAGCCTTAACTAAGTTTGATGAATCTGAATTAAAAAAAGATTAAGTAAAAATACATTTTACATTATTTAACTATATTTGCGCGTAAATTGATTGATTGTACTAATTATCTTTCAGCCTCTTGGTTGAACAGTATAATATCAAAAGGTTTTTCTGATAAGCGAAGACGACGCGTCCTCGGTGTCGAGGTCAGGCTGATTGAATTGCATAATTGAGATAGTTTAAAAATATAACAAAATTTATAACATTAGCCAAATATATTGAATAGTTATAATAAATGCTAAATTTCGGCAACACACTTGAGAAAGCTTATTGTCATTGTACGAATGGGCGGCCGGATATTCATCAGATTATCCATTTCAAAACCGTAAAAGTTTTACAGCCTCACACAACCTCAGCTACACAAAACAATAACCTGACCAACCTAAAAAACTATATTTTTTTAATTTAACAGTGAATACATACTGTGAACATACTTAGAACTACAATTACTTTGTCTATTACTTTTAAATTCACCAAATCGGGACAATACATTATTTTGAACCAAAAACCTGCATTTTGTGAATAGCCTTTATGTAGGACAAGTGAATTGGGCTAACGGTACATCCTAGGTCTGCTAACACAGCTTTTCAATTTACACAAAAGCCGAATCCAGGGTAATTTATTCGGGACGGACGTGTCGTCTGATTTCTAACTTGCAGTTCAACGTAAACTTCATTTCGTCAATTGTTGATGTTGAATATGTCAGTAATATTTAAAAATAGATTACAATTAAATTAATAAAAACATTAAAAATAAAATATTGATATTTTTTTTTGTATAAGAGGAGGGCAGACGAGCATGAGGTACGCCCAAAAAGGGCAGTCATCGCAGCCCATAGACACCCATTTTAGTGGGTACGTTGCCGGCTTTTGAGGGAGGAGTACGCACGAATTTTGAAATGTTGGAGGTCGTATCTCTTAGAGAAGACGCCCACCAAAAATCGATTTCACACTTCGCTAGTTCGCAAAAGGCTACTAATATATAATATATAATCAAACCGATGCGATAAACGTGGAGATGCAGGTAGAAGGTTTTTTTGAATCGTCATATTTTTTTCGGCGTTCATTCGCCAAGGACAGTTATGTAAGTCATTAAAATTTCAAATACTTTAGCTTCTCTTTTACCACATACCAGGCTTTTAAAAAGTTAACAGCTTACATTCGTTATTAGCTTTTGTAAGTATATGTGTGTTGCTGATAAAAAAAGATGTTTGATCTATGCGGCGTTAGGATGCTTCTAGAAAATTTGCTTCTATGTATTACATGGTAAAATATTGTAAAGCAAAATTTCAATACGCTTCAACAGTACTCAGTATTTTTATATTTTATGGATGGCACTTTTATAGTCTTGCAACAAAAATATATCTGGTTCCAGACAGGCGACGCTATAAACTAACTTTTATAGTTTGAGCAGATGAATTTAATATTATCATTAATGGCAGATTTTATTTTCATATGACTCATGTATTTGTACAAATAAAATACATTTATTAAAATAAATATAATTCCTAACACCAACTTATGCCTATCTTATAAGGAAAACATCGAAATAAATGTTTACACGCCATAACAACCATTTTACACTATCTAGCTACTACACCTCCGTTGATGAAATCAATGAATTTAAATAGTCAATTGTAATTTGTAAGATTTAAATTTCGAACGTTATTTTAGTTCAGTTGCTGCAGCCCTTTGAAAAGTTGGTATTTTGTTTTATTTACATGTAAACAAGGCAAAAGGCTGTATATCACGGTACATAGGGCTCCGGCTGAGTCGGCTGGCTGTAAATCTAATGGTGCAGCGCATTGTGAATGCAGCCCGGCACCCTATACGGAACTATATAAAGCTGTTGGTTTAAAAGTACATATCTTTTCAATTCAGTTGAATTATCAAGAAAGCTTCAGCAGCAATTATATTTAAGTCACGTCCATTGATTCTCCAATTAGTACGGATTTAATTGGATTGCGTACAGTATTCAGTATAGCCTAATAAGTTGCCTTGCTGGCAAATAACGCTGTCAAAATTTATTTAAGTAAAAATTGAACTAAACTGAACTATAATCTCCAGGCCAACCTTACGGAAGAGGCTTTATTATTAATCTATATATATAAAAGAAAGTCGTGTTAGTTACACCACTTATAACTCAAGAACGAAAGAACAGATTTGAGTGAAAATTGGTATGGAGGTAGCTTAGAGCCAGGAGACGGACATAGGATACTTTTTATCCCGTTCGACAGCGTTCCCGTGGGACTTGACATGAAACGTCAGTCACTATAAAAAGTGGTATAACAAATAAGAATCAGACTTGGAATAATAAAACGCAAATGATAGCTATGTAATTGACGTATAATGACAGCTATGTAATGACGTATATATGACAATTTGATATTTGTAAGAAATCAATATTCAAAATATTTCTATTAAATAAATACGTTTAATTATTTTTACAATTTACAATTTAATTATAATGATAGTGCTATTGCCCATTCGTATAAACAGTGAAGAGAACTATAAAACTCGGTATTGTCGTATGTATACAGTTCATCCAAAGAATGATGAATGTTTCTATTTGTTGTTGTTGTCGAATGACGCATTTAATCGAGTATTGGAACGGGAACGTGAATATGATCACCAGGAATTAGATTTAGTAGTTCAAACGAATGTACCCCTGTTGAAATACCAACAAAAGGAAGTTTATGATACTTTAATGAAGGCAAACGATGATGAAAATGGTGGATTATATTTCCTAGATGCCCTTGGTGGAACTGGCAAGACATTCCTCATGTCATTAGTTTTAGCAACTGTTCGGGCGAGATCCAACATAGCGGTTGCAGTTGCTTCTTCTGAAATAGCAGCCACATTGTTAGAAGGATGCCGTACGGCTCATTCAGAATTAAAATTACCGTTAAATCTTCAAACTATTGGAGAACCAACGTGTAATATTGCAAAACACTCAGCAATGGCCAAAGTTTTAGCGGCATCGAAAATCATCATCTGGGACGAATGCACAATGGCGCATAAACGTGCATTGGAAGCACTTAACCGAACATTAAAAGATTTACGCAATGAATCGAGATGTTTTGGAGGAGCAATGATTTTACTGTCTGGCGATTTCCGCCAAATACTGCCAGTAATTCCAAGATCTACGGCTGTCGACGAAATAAACGCTTGCCTCAAATCGTCAAATCTATGGCGCTATGTGACGAAACTGCAGCTGACAACAAACATGAGAGTTACATTGCTTACTGATAAAAAAGAAGAAAAAGAATAAAGATGTAGATGACCTGAACTACATAATGGTATGCGTTTGG
Organism: Pieris rapae; assembly: GCF_905147795.1. Taxonomy (NCBI): domain Eukaryota; kingdom Metazoa; phylum Arthropoda; class Insecta; order Lepidoptera; family Pieridae; genus Pieris; species Pieris rapae. The sequence continues at coordinate 4,070,635 of NC_059515.1, read as the reverse complement.
TGGTTAGAAAATTGAAGAACAATGTAATTTACGCTACGATAATGATAGGAAAATTCAAAGGTGAGGAAGTTCTTATTCCGAGGATCCCGATGATCCCTACCGATATGCCGTTTGAATTTAAAAGACTTCAATTTCCGATACGTCTTGCATTTGCCATGACCATCAACTAATCACAAGGCCAATGCTTAAAAGTTTGTGGTTTAAATCTAGAACATTCATGTTTTTCCCATGGTCAATTATACGTGGCATGTTCACGGGTCGGAAGACCATCAGCGTTGTTTGTTTTTGCGCCTGATAATAAAACAAAAAATGAAAAAATGTGTATCACAAGGTACTTAAGTGAAGAGCAACCTATGTACTAAAATACAGAAATAATAATGAATGATTAATGTAGGTATTTAATTTTTTTGTATTTTTTCCAATAAAAAAACCCAAACTGCTTATTTATTGCCATTAAGGCGGAACAAAGTTCGCCAGGTCAGCTAGTAGTATATATAATTTAATCTTGTATGAAGTGTACAGCTTATAATCAATTGGTCACGCGTGTATGACACGAAAATGTCCTCGTGTTGTGTATGAGTACTGTAGGTACGGTGTGTTTACAACAATGATATTCGACACGATCTCTCTATCACAAGAACTGGCAAAGGGTTGATAATTTAGACGCACTGGGAGTAGCCACGACGAAGTTGTTTAAAAAATTGTACCTACACTATCTTTTATGTTGTTATTATATCATATAAATTATTAATAAAATCAAGCGATAGCTCTATAGTTATCCCACCAAAAATTCTATTTGGCGAGGCACAGTAAGAGTATGCCGGAGATTCGGGTTGTGCCTCTTATATTATGTAAATTACGATGTTCACCGAATTCTAAGTAAATAACTATCACTTTGATCCAAGCAATTAATTTTATAACCGTGCGCCATTTTGCCGAAGCACACTCTATTTATGTGGTGATAAAATTTTAATCACAAATTGCATATTGCGGGATAACTCCATTGTTTATATGTCTTTTTAATTAGAAATGTGTTTTATGTGGACGCTTTCAAGGTATATAATTATGTAACAAAAGGAATTCACATGCGAGCTGAAATCCTCTTGAAATAAAATGTTAACCGCTGTACTAAGAATCTAGTGTGAGTTAACGGTTATCTAAGCTATTCGGGGTTTTAAAAAGTTCATTAAAGATTCAATAGAAAGCTAAATAAGCTCCTTTATACGATAGAATACAACCTACACCAAACTTGAAGGTCAATCGAATACATGTCGATCAAAGTCTCATTGCATTATTCATAGTTATGCAAAAGGTCTTATAAGTAAATATGAGCATGAGTAAAGATTGCGTGGTTTTGGCAACACATTGGGGAGCGTCGCTCGATAGGAACGCGACGTCATGTCGCCAGGGTACAGTCGCGTAGCCAATTTTTGTTATTTTTTCTGTTCTATTAAGATTTTTTTAAATAACCTCTTCAACACTTTTTAAACAGATGCCGCATTAGGTACACTATATTAAGTAGATATAGTTAAGAGGTACACCACAATCAATGAGAATCAATTTTTATAGACAATTTAATAGCCCGATTTCTTTTTGATTTAACTTTTATTTTTACTAAACATTGACGAGGAACTAATGAATGTGATAAGTTCTAAAATTATCTACATGAAACTTTGTGGTGGGAAATAATTTAAGAGTAAACTAGAATGAAATAAGGGCCTTAACAATATCACATATGAAAACTAAAAATATCTACAATATAATTATAATTATATTTTTATAATTAATTATTATAACAATATATATACATTATATTAATTAGCTTTTGGGGAAAGTAGACTTTAAATTATTTGATGAAATCAAATTTTACATTTTCAGCGGGACTATACCAACATCGCGTTTCCTTGAACGGATTTTCTGCTTTATAAAGGTTTTTTATGGCATTTTATTTTGGCGCGACTTCGCTTACATTACTAAATTGTCTTTAGTTTCAAACTTCGGTTGAACCAACTAGAACAATGTCAATTGGAACTGTTTCGCAATACTTATGAAACTTAACTTATGAAAGATATTTATTGGCCTTCTACGGTGACACTGGAACCCACTCTCTGTAATAGTATGATTTATGTAAGGCCAAAATATATGTTTTATGTATTACGTCTAATGCAAAATTGGCATATTGATGGGAATCTAAGAACGGTCTAGAAACTCAGTAAGGCTGTTAGAGGCTAACATATTTACAATTAATATTAATGTACCCAAAGCTTTAAATATATTATTATTATAAATGGACTAGCTGACCCGGCAGACTTCGTACTGCCTCATCGATAAATAAAAGACCTAATCTTTTGTATAAAATGATTTTAAAACAAACAAAATAATTATTAATGAAAAAGCATTTATTGAATAAAGCATGAAGTTTTATTATTATTTTCGATACATCATGTTGCTTACTTAGAAATCAGAGTTTTCCTGAAATACTGGCTATTTATAAGGTTTAAATTTGATATTCACAGACACACACTGTGAAAATACAGTCTGTTAATTAATTTAAAGCTTTCTCATAAACTATATTTTTTGTTTTGTTTTGTGGTGCGGAAATAAACAAAGAAGACGGTTTTCCGACGCGCGAACACGCGACGTATAATTGTCCATGCGCGAAACAGGGAAACTCCAAGTTGATTCCACAAACTTCTAAAGACTGTCCTTGCGATTTATTTATGGTCATCGCAAAGGCCAGACGTACTGGAAATTGTAAGCGTTTAAATCGAATGGTAAGTCCGTTGGAATCATCGGTATCCGCGGGATCAAGACATCCTCTCCTTTGTATTTTCCTTTTATGATTGTCGCCTCAATGACGTTATTCATCAGTCTTTTCACAGCCAGTCTTGTTCCATTGCATAGTCGAGGTTGATTAATGTTACGCAGCATGATGACAACTGATCCTACTTTTAACTGCAAATTGTCAGGTGGTAATCCAGGCAATTCCAGTGAATTTAAAAACTCAGTGGGATAGTTGATTACGTCATCCTGGTTCATTACGGTGTCGACTGATTTGAAGGAAACCAACTGTCCTGGAAGAAAATTCTGAATGGTCGCATTAAGATCCTCTACATCATTATTTTTCGCTGCTAATATTGCTCGTTCACCCAGCCAATTATGGTTATTGAACTTTTGCGCTATATCTGGGAAAACTCGCTGAATAAGCTCCACTTTTGAGTCTGTGATGTGACAGAAATCTGTAGGTAATGTGATGAATCCGGTCGAGGTGTCCACTGCAACATTATTATTTCCAATGTCTAACAACTGCTTCGCAAACACATTAGCAGTTTCATCTTGTTGCAAAAATACTCGCATGTTAGTTGTTAAGTGGAGTGTCTTTACGTACTGCCACAAATTTGATGATTTTAGGCATGCATTTAGTTCATCCGCAACAGTTGATCGGGGAATAACTGGAAGAGTCTGACGAAAATCACCTGACAACAGAATCATGGCCCCACCGAAAATATTTTGGTTGTCACGAAGATCTTTCAACGTTCTGTCCAGTGCCTCCAGTGACCTCTTATGGGCCATTGTGCATTCATCCCAAACAATTAATTTGCATACCTGTAGGATCTTGGCCATTGCGCTATTTTTGGCGATGTTGCAAATTGGTGTTTCGGTGATTTGCATGTTTAGTGGTAATTTCAAGGCAGAATGTGCAGTTCGCCCGCCTTCGAGCAGAGTTGCAGCTATTCCAGATGAAGCCAACGCTAGAGCAACATCATTTCGCGATCTGATCCTCGCCAAAAGCAATGAAATTAAAAACGTTTTTCCGGTTCCTCCGGGAGCATCAAGGAAATATAATTTAATTTGTCTTTATTATTATTGATTTATCTTTCGATTTCTATATAGTCTTATTAAAAAAATAATCGGACAGAGTAACAACTTAAGTTAGCTAAAATAAAAAAATTAATCGGACAGAGTAACAACTGAAGTTAGCTAAAATTGTGTTTATTTATGTACTATGTATTTTGAGACTATGCAATTTTGTCGCGTTCGCGATTCACTTTCACTTTTTTGAGTTTCAGAACGCGATATTAGGTCCTACAACGCGCACGCGAATTTGAACTTTATGCAGCGGTAATAAATTACAAATTGACTCTCCATTTTATTTAGAAAACGTTTGTATGGGAAATAGAAAAATGCTGTTTTGAGGATTTTCCCGGCAATTATTCGAATTTTTCTCACCTTTTAAACCTTCCCTAGACCTCCACGAATAATTCAAGACCAAGATAAGATAAATCCGTTCAGCCGTTCTCGAGTTTTAGCGAGACTAACGAACAGCAATTGATTTTTATATATATAGATTACCTAATTATTATGAATTACGGATCTTACGGACGATTACAATTGTCAAATATATTGTATAAAAAATTCATTTATTTCATCGATAATAAATCAGTTGTCATAATGGTACACTGCATTAATAATTATAAGGCGCAACACAGTCACAGTTCATAAAACTGATACATGTATTATATTACGATAAATATGTACCTAATACCTATAAGTATTTCTTAAAAATGGTGGCACATAAGCTGGTTTTTGATTCTACCAGATCTCATGCATAGTCTCAGAAATAACAGATAATTTCTTCCATCAATCATAAGATCTAATACGGTTAAATAATTTTTAAAACGGTGTTATTTTCTTTTATTTTTATCATATTATGTTGAAGTTGTGAAGTTGACTTGGATAGTCATTTTTGGTGCCACGGCAAATATATGACTCAATATTTTTCGTGTCGAATTATTCTCACACTATCTACAATTTCGCGTCAATGAACACTTAAGTACAATATTTAGTTGAAACGTTAACATATAAATGGCGGCAAAGTTACCCTTTAACCATTGGGTATTTTTACATGTTTTTTGACAGAGATGGCGCGGCGCGTCTTTTCTATTAAGCATTCCTCTAGAAACTTTTGAGGATACAGTTTGTGTTGCGTTTATTAAGATAGGAGTGGAGGTTTTTAAAATATGTCTTATAATCTTAATTCTGTTTACTGTTTGGTTTTGTACTTTTCAAAGTTAGGTGTCAAAAAAAACATGACATCTGTTGGGCTAAATACTAACTGCTAGAAATACAGAATGTACTTTATGATTAAAAATAATTTAGCCTTTTTAATTTAAAATAATTTATTATAGTAAGCGAAAGAAAATAAGCGATAAGACCTTAAAGTAATACTATGACGTATGTTTTAAATATAACAATTTCGTACTGCATATTAGTTGATAATGAATAACTTGGTTATCTGTAGTGTCTATGGCGTAAGTTGAATGTTGGTTTATTTGAATCTGTGATTTTCAATTTCAAACGGTTTTCGATCGTCGATGTTTTGTGATAAAATTAATTTTATGAAACTTTTATGAAAACAGTGTATATTTCCAATTATGTCAATTTTTAATGAGCTTCTATTACCAAAAGTCCTTGAAATACAAAAGACATATGAGACTAAATTTCATGACGAGCTTAAGGTAATCGACAAGTGAAAAATATGAAAAATGTGTAGCTTAAGTATTATTCTGTATATTAACTTCCTCATGTAATTTTATCGTGAATGTATTGAAAATTGAACATATCGTGTTCCAGGCGGCACTCGAAAGTTTTGATAAGTTTGAAGAGGAGTTTCAAAAAGGGAGGGCGACAATTCGTGAAAGGACGCTAAAAGACAAAAATGCCCTGACAACTCTTCAGAGTATTACTGAGGATGAAGGTAAAGTTTATAAAAGCATATGTTTACCGAAAAGTTTTAGTATTTTATCATAAACTTAAATAAAACATCTATCTACTTTATCATAATTTTTCTTCTTTTAATTCTGAATTGAATTTATTGCCAAGGCATAGTCTGTCATTTTAATATTACTAACAAGTGCAAATTCAAAAAAATGGAATTCAGATATTGTTTAATTTATTTTAAGCTTAAGATAAAATTTAGAAGTTTATTGCAACACAAATTAACATGATTAATCTTAAATGAATGTCATTAAGTAATCAGTTTTATTAGTGCACAAATAAATAAGTAAATTTTTCTTAACTATGATGATTTATTCATGAATAATTGTAGATGATAAACCTAAAGCTACTGATAAGCCTAAAACTAGTGACGAAAATAGCTCCACGGAGAGTGGGAAAGAGAATAGAGGATCTAAAAAACGGAGTAAAAATGAAGTGGATGATATGTTAAGTCCTGAACAAGATAAACGGATTAAAAGGAATGCATCTGTTAAAGCGCAGAGTATTATAAGTAAACAAGTAAGTTTTTTGCACTTTGTAATCATCTTAGGTTCATATTAAATTAATTCAAAAATACTAAAGAAGATAAATACTTAACATTGATAAATTTCAATAGAACATACATTTTTAAATGATAGAAATATTCATGTCCATGAAACTTTTTTGTTATTTTTTTAAGGTGTTGATTAAAATTATTTAGTTACTTTCTGTTTGGTAATAGTTCTCTAGAAATGAATTATCATATGTGTTATCATGACTTTTGCTATAGTGACTAAACTCTCATTGAAAGTTATAGTTTTATAGTCCTCTTTTACACTGACTTTTTCTTACAGAATAATGAGGAAAGTGTCATTATTGTTTCTTCCCAGGTATCGAAATATGACAAATTGTTTTTGTTTATTAACCCCCACACTTAGACCTTAATTTAAACATCTCAATTTGAGTAAAGCTTCATATTATAATTCATATATAATATAAGAGTAAGTGTTTAAATCAATTTAGCTAAGAAAGGTTGATGTTAAGAACTATAAGTATGGGAGTTTATTTTTTCACTAACCAAATTAACATAGTGAAACTAGAACTATGTATTCATTTACAGTATTTGTGTTGTCTCTGGATAATATAGAAAGGATAAAGTAATGTTTGGGTAAATTTATGGTATTTACTAGTGCTATCAGTGTTCAAGTAAATATAAATATTAAGTGCATCAATGTTAACCTTTTTAACATAATGTTGGTTATTTAGTTACATGATTTTTGGCAGTAAAATTACCTTGGCTGATTTGAATTTTTATATCAAGTATTTCTTAACATTTTTAAATGATAGAACTTGGTAGTAGTGGAGTGGTGATTGATTTCTTGCTGTTAATAAAATTTAGTTAGTTTTTTTGGAATTCATTATTTGTATATATATTAAAAATGAGTAATCTTTCAGGTAAATGTTAACTTAAATCAAAAATTACGCCGTGAGAATTCTACTGAAAAAAAGAGTCGTCGTCCTAAAGATGATGAAAAAGAGAATGATGAACCAATACCTGCTGTGCAGAGTGAGTATTGATAGTATTTATATATCGTATTGTATTTGTTTGGTTTCTAGATCAAATTATAGAATAATCTGATGTTTACTGTTTAATAGAAATTTAGCTTATAAAATTATTAATGTCCTAGATATAGATTAGTATTAGTGGGGATTTATAGTCTAGAATTGCAAGACTCAAAAATTTTGTTACTGTAAATTGTGACATGGCATAAATATTCTGTATACTATATAACTAACTATATTTATTTTTTTATATTGTATATAATAGTAATATTGTTACAGAAATTTATTTCAAATCTTTGGTAAATTTATGATTTACAGAAAGAACATAATGAAAAACAGACATGTTTAGTATGTTATATTCAAAATTAAATAATACTAAAAAATGTAATGTAAAAGCAAATATGAAAGTATTACTTAATAATAAGTGACTGAGAGTTCTAAATCGCAATGTATTAAGCATGCCACAACCATCTTCATTATCTGATATATCTATCTATCTATAACAGCTCATGCTTTAGCACATATGCATTGATTACTATATACATGGCATTTTAAGCGCCAATTGTAGTATATTATATAGCAATTTAAGTATAGCCCAAGATCACTCATGATTTAAACTATCAAAATTTTTATAATTAATCATCATACTATCATAACTTAATTTTTGTAAAACATACTAAGCTTTAGTAGGATGAACTTACAGTTTGAACCTGGCTAAGCATTTTAATATTTAGAGTTTAAGCAAACATAGTAGGTTTTCTTACCTTCCTGTACAAATATTTTTATATTATATTGTAACAAACTTCAGTTAAACAAGAGAAGATATCCATCCCACCTGAGCCAGAGCCAATGGAGATGGAAGCATTGCCAGAGAACATTCCAATCAAACAGGAGCCAAGTCATGATGACCTTGCCATGCCGCCACCTGCTATTCCCATCCCAAGTAAGATTTCACAATTTTCAATTACGTACATAAGTCTCACCCCAGCATGGTCTATTAATGTCAGGTTATCAATTCGACATCTCTATATATATATAAAATTCTTGTGTGACAATGTTATGTTCCCATACTCTTCCGAAATGGTTCGACTGATTCTTATGAATTTTTTTTTGCATATTCTCATTAATTGTGAAAATATATATTAGTAGGTCTGAACATAGGCCACTTATCTTTTGAATTCCTATGCAATACATTTTTTTCTTTTTGGATTTATTTTTTATGGTTCGGCATACAAAAATACACAACACTTAATTTTCAACAATTGTCTCCTATATTTTACATGTTAATTAAAGCTTATGACATGAACTGTGAGGTTCAGGTAGAGAAAAATTTCCAGTACTATAAAGTTTTTATTCCGGAAAACCAAACACTATCTGGGTTAGCATAGCAAAATGTTGGTATGCAAAGTTAGCGGTGGCAGCTAGTTCTAGATAAGAATAACTCATCATTATATAAGAATTATTTTAGAATACAATATATATATATATTATAATAAAATATTCCCTTTATTGGTGGCCTACATCTGTTTGCAGAGTCACGCAAAGGAGCGCAAAAGAAGCAGTCTGAAGAGGACGAAGGGGAAACTAAAAGACGTAGCGCTCGCTCAAAGAAACAGACGGATGAACCTATACGTGGTAAGTTGTATACTTAATAGTGTTTGGTATATGCAAGCAATTCTACTTAGCTACATCTTGTTAAAGAAGTTTCATTTAAATTGTATACCAAGGTAAGTTAAAATAGTTTATTACCTTATGGTCTCGTTTTCTGTACGAATTGTGTTCATAATTAAACATTCATACTAAGTAATGAAAAGTTTATTTTTTATTATTTATTTAATGAAACTTGTGTATCTAAGTTATAAGACTTGATTTCTCAAAAAGAGGCTAAAATGTCACTTGCATGTAACAGTAACATTACATTGTAGTCCTTCTTACAATTATCACAATAAAAAGATGGATAGTACAAGCAATAAACTTAAAAGTAACCAAAGAAATATTAACCAAAAGTAATTATAAGAAATGAATTTAAAAGTAATTTTGTCTAACATATTAACTTAGCTTATCTGATTTTTTTATATATTTGTGGGTAAGTTTATTATATAGCTTTGTAGATAATCATTTTTTAACAGTAATCCATCCTATGTAAGGCCAAGATAACTGTTGATGTTAAGAAAAGTTATGTCCATACTAGTCTGACTGTGAAGTTAGACTAGTATGGACATAACTTTTTTTTTTGACAAAAATGGATTTTTTTTAATAGAACAGGGGGCAAACGGGCAGAAGGCTCACCTGATGTTAAGTGATACCACCGCCCATGGACACTCAATGCCAGAGGGCTCGCGAATGCGTTGCGGGCCTTTTAAGAATTGGTTCGCTCTTTTCTTGAAGGACCCTAAGTCGAATTGGTTCGGAAATACTTGAGTGGGCAGCTGGTTCCACAAAGTGGTGGTGCGCGGCAATAACTGCCTTGAAAAACGCGTAGTTGCATTATAATCATTATTAATATGTATTATTACAGCTTCAACGCGTTCAACCCGAGCGAGTTCGAGAGCCACGAAGAAAGGTGAAGAAATGGATGCGCCCCCCGCTGAAATACGGCCTAAGAGGACTAGAGCTAAAAAAGTATTACTCTTTAGGTTGTTCAAAATCGGTTTAAGATATTAATTAAACTACAAAGAACACAGTGTTGGCCTAGTGGCCTCAGCGTGTGACTCTCATACCTGAGGTCGTAGGTTCGATCCCCGGCTGTGCACCAATGGAATTTCTTTCTGTGTGCGTATTTAACATTTGCACGAACGGTGAAGGAAAACCTTATGAGGAAACCGACATGTCTTGGACCCAAAAAGTTGACGACGTGTGTCAGGCACTGGAGGCTGATCACCTACTTGCCTATTAGATTTAAAAATGATCATGAAACAGATTCAGAAATCTGAAGTGAAGACCTAAAGAGCTGGAAAAGCACTTAATAATATAACTCGAATATACAATGTACTATTTCTAATTTGTTTGTCTTACAGGTGAAAACCGAAGTATCTGAGGACGAAAAGGAAAGCCAAAATATAGAAGACAGTTCCGTAGGTAAGTTCCATATACATCTAATAAATTTAATTTAAAAAAATAAACTTTTTTATAAGCAAATATGATCACAACATAATATTTTTCTAGCATCACCAGCAGATAAACGTCCAAAGAGAACGAAACGCGGACGAAAAGCATCGTAAGTATTTTTGAAGTTATACTTCTTTTGGCGCGATGTAGAAAAATGATGAGAGTGAATATTTATAATGCGCGCGCACACCGACACCTAAATTCGACATCATAAAGTTAGATCTAGGTGGCATGGAAATCGATAACTATGTTCAAGTTGTATTATTATATTTAGAACACGTGTTTCGAAACAGTACAATTAAACAAAAATTTAAATTAAACGGTTCTATATAAAAAAAAAACAGTGTGAATAAATAAATATTATTTTGGTGTTTTTAAATCAATTTCATATACCACGGTGATAGTATTTACTAATACATAATTAAGTACTTAATCAAATTTTAAGTAATCAATCTTAAAAACTGCAGTTGTTACATGGTCATATGATAGTTTACTATATGGTAAGGTAATTGTTTCATTTAATCAATCTAAATTTATTGATTTTTTTAAAATTGAAATAAATTTCACTCTAGGCAGTGCCATTATCATAAAACAAATCTGAAACTTCTATAATGATGATTTTAAAAAAACATGCCGAAGTTCCCACTCCACATGATCTTTATACACTTTTCCAACTTTAGTTTTCTAATTAGGCTTTGTATTGTATTAAGGAGTAAGGGAGAAGTCAGTGTTTTAAAAATCTATATGATGTATTTTTTAGATCTAGTAACAGATTGTTATATTTATTGTTTTTAGAGACAAGCAAGAACCACCTCAAGTGATTGATCATGCACCAGAAATAATTTCCCCCGAAGAAAAAAGAGTATCAATTCCAGACACTACAACAGATTCACCTATCTTACAAAAATCTATAACAAACAAAAAACATGAACAATTCAAAAGTACTAATATGGATAAACCGAAAAATGGAATTATCAAACCGAATGGTCTTGTTGTAGAAAATGGAATCAGTACAGGATTTGATGGATTGGAAATATGTGATGGAATCAATGAAACATATGTAACTTCGAGCAAAACATTGGATGAAACAAGGGTTCTTGATACATTTAACTCGACAGTTACTTTATCTAAAGATTGTGATAAAGATGTTGTTTTGCCAAATCAAGATAGTCATGCAGAAACTTTCAAAGCTGTAAGTACATATTACCTTAAAAGCTTTTTGGGCTATCTATATTGGTAAATGCTTCATTAATATCAGTATATTTTTAAATAGAAAATATGAAATTTTATCATAGAAAATGTCTATTATAATTGTCTTTTTTTTTTACTAAAGATAATCCGTATTGAAGTTTATAAGAGAATCATATTAAATTCTGATAAAGAGAAATATTTTTTTGTTTTACAGAATTGTATTAATTTCTAACTAAATGAATGTTAATTTAATTTATATGAGGATATTTTAAATTAGTTTTTACTGAATTGATTAAAATATTTTCAGAAGATGAACGAAACGGTAGTAATTGAAGAAGACAACACAAACAAACAAGTTATGGACGCCACCGTCGTCTTGGATAAAGGTTTGTGAAATGTCATTTATACTTCAATCAGAATTCAGGAACCATCGACAAGAGAATATCTGGTTTCGTAAAATTAGTTTGACACCAAACATTTTTCGAATAATTAAAAATATATTGCATCTATAGCTTACGATAATGAAATACATTGATCATAGATGGGTTCGATAATCCAATAATAAATTTCTGATCTAGATATTAGACAGAAATAAAGATTATATATTTGGCGCGTTAGGGAAAAATGATGAAAGTTTTTACTTTAGATTTTTACGATGCACACCGACACAAAAAATCGACACTCCGAAGTTAGTTATAATCAACATTTTATTTTTGTGATAATTAAATAAACTTTATCTGTTATAATAAAACTTTCAAATGTAATAAATACATTTGAGTAATAAGTACACACATTTTTTTTTACATTGTAAAATAGATCTTGACATGTCATAAAGATGCATTCACATGAACATTTAATAATGAAAGCATACTGCTAATAGTAATACTATACAATTAGTATTGCCAAAATCAAATGCTTTTGAATAGAAAATATTTCCTTTTTAGATCCGAAGCCTACACATACTACAAATGTAACCGACGACAATTCATTGATGACTGACGACGATTCTATAGAAGAGAGGACTCCGCCCCACAAGCCGACCCCACAGCCCACGTAAGTTAACAATCTATTGTGTTAGAGTTCTGGTTCTGCTTTCTAGAGACAGCTCTGCTTCACAGCATTAATAAATTAAAGAAATTCATTTTATTTTATGTGTAATTTTAAAATACGAGTGCATCCGGACTCTGTCGAATTTGTATTAAAATTGGCATTGGCAATCATTTCACGGCAGATTTTGTATGGTTCACATTTCTAGAATTTTCGCTTTGAGAACTCATTCACATTATGTCGAAGAGTTTTGACTGACTCACGCGCAAATTTAACATCTTCATTACCTTAACTTAACGAGATAATAATAGACAGAGGTTTTGTGTATTAAAAAACAGAAGATAATGTTGCAGGTCGGCCGTTAAAGAAAAAGTGCAACAATTTGAAGAAATGGCATCTCGCGTTACTAGGACGAAGACACGGGCGTTGGCCAAGAAGGTAGGTTTTGCAATTACTTTTTTTTACGTCAAAAGACATTTTATTTAAAAATAATTTCTTTTGAAAATGTGACTACTTTTTTATTATTTTTACTATTACTCAGTAACGTCATATTTCAATATATAGAATAATTTAAAAGATATGGCCAAATTTTGAAATTTGATACATATATAATGTAAAAAGAAATTGTTTCCAAGAGATTGTATGTTATGACAGGAGGAGTCCACAGAGAATCAAACCCCGCCTGATAGTAAAATACCTTCTGCTGTTGCTTCTGATACTCTCACCAAAATGAACAATTTGATATTCAAGTCAAAGGTGCCACAGGTAATATATTATAGAACAATCAAATATAGTTCAAACTTTTAATAAGGCTCAACACACATTTTAAACAGACTGAAAAGTTATATTAAAACTAATAATTTATCATACAGGCAGACAGAGACAAATTAGACATCTTTTCTCCTTCGGTTTGTTCTTACTTCTTGACCTATGAGAAATAGACAGGATGTCAAACTAGATAATAATTTTCTAGATGCTTAATATAATTGAAAAAAAAAATAACACAAAGTACTTGGAATTAATGTTTCTTTTCAAACACAAGTGCAATGGACACAGCAATATATGATAATTTTATATTTATTTATTTAATTTTTTTATAGTTGAGCCACTCTGCCTCGAAACAGACGGCAAATAGTTCTCTTTTAAAATCTCAAATCCCTACGTCCACATCCAAATTAAGCGGAATTAATAGAGCACGGGAAGCCGCAGAAGAACAAAAGAGGGAGAAAGAAGATGCCAGAAGGAAAAAGGAAGCACTTTTGGAGGCCAAGAGGGAGATGCATAAGAGGTAATTGTTTTCATATATAATTAGTTTAACTAACTCGCGGTTGTTTCGGTCGTAGTGGTATTTAATAAATTCATGAATGGACTCAACAGAAAACAACAACAAAACTCTGGATTAAAACTAATTTTACATTTTAGAATGAAGTTTCGTCAATTATTCGTAAACAACAAATTCAATTCATTATCACATATCTTTGCCTTTTTGTCTAAATATGTGAACAGAAGGCGGCATAAATTACCCCGACAAAACTAAAGTTTAACTAACTGAATCTCACATTTAGTATTTCCATTTTAAACGTGTTTTCAATGTCTGTCAATACGTCTCCAGAAAAAGGGAAGAAAAGATGGCGGCCGCGGCTGCAGCTCGTGAGGCATCGGAAAGAGAAAGAAGAGCTGCGTTGGCTGCAGCAGCTAAGGAGAAGCAGGAGAAGCAGTTGCATGCTGACGTGAGCAAACAAGAGAGGCTGAAGGAGATTGAAAAGGTTTGTGGTTTGCTGGAATTTTTAGAATCATACTATAGAATACAAATAATTAAAAATATTTAATACTGTAAACTTTTCTTTTCTATAAATTATAAATAAAAGGTTGACCTCTTGTTAAAATTGAATTAACAATTTAAATAGTTTTATTAGTTCCGACAAATCTAAATGGCCGTGATATTCATCTTATATTAAACAGAGAAAGCTAGAATATGCGCGTAAAGTAGCAGAGACAGAAGAGAGGCGGCGCGCAGAAGAGATTGCGAGACAAAAGAAGCTTGAAGAAGAACAGAAAAGGGCAGACGAGAGAAGGAAACAATTAGAGGAAGCCGATTTGTGAGTAGTTTTTTACATTTCGTCATTTATTTTCAAAGTTAATGTTATAGTTAACGTTATAGTTAAAGTTAGGACCTAATAACTAAACGGCCCCTGTTCAGGTATGAAGTAAACTGATTCACTGCAATTTATCCTCCACGATAGATATATAGATATTTATTTTAAAAGTATTTTGGCTTTACTCAGAGATCATTTAACATTATAATGATGAATTCATTTAAAACATAGAATAATCGACTATTTCTTCATAATATAAGTATAAATTCATGTGTTTTGACAGCTCCTGAGAGTATATGAAAATTTTTGACATTCTAGAAAACGGGCCAATGTAGAATATTTTTTAGGTTAATTAAAAAAGACAATGCATTCCAACAATTAATAAATGTGGTTATCTTCTTCTTGTAAAATAGAAATGTAATTTTTCAGAGATAAAAGAGAAGCTGTGCTTATGAAACGCGAAATGGACAGAAAGAACAAAGAGTATCAGGAAAGGTTAAAAATGAAACAGAAATTGGAAAATGAAAAAAGTAAGTTAACTAATCTTTGTGTACCCTAAATCGAGTCTTACATTAAAAAAAACTAAAAGCAAAGTTTCCTAATGGTAAAATGATAACATTATATCAACTTTAATAAATAATTAATAAATTATCTACATTAAATAAAATATTATTTTTCAAGAATAAGAATAATCTCGGGGTGGAATAGAGAACAACATATATCAGTCCTCGACTTACATTTATTCACGAGCCTACATTTTCGTGTTCATATAGTTGGCCCATGTATAAGTATCTTACCCAAACTCCCCGTTATTAGATATAATCTGTCTCTTTAAAAAATGATCTTCAGTTACCATAATGTCTTTTCAGTGCCATCACCGCAGAAGTATCGACCAGAGCCAGTATATATGGAAGGCGGGTTCCAGTACCTCAACTCTGATGAGGAAGCTGAACCTGTACGCAGACCAGATCCTGACTGGTCTACATCTAAGGTACCATCTCGAGTCCGTAACTCGTATTTTGTTATTGCCAGATAAAAAAAAATTAAATATTTAAATTTTATATTAATAATTTAAGCAGTAAAAACATTAACAGTTCTACTTCATTAGTTTCTGTTACAGAACTGAAACTAATTCAATGTATCTGTGCCTGAAATTCAATTATTTTTAAAAACAAAAAACGGAAAAGATTTAGTCAATTGAATATATGTTATGTTATACTGTTGTCCATTTTAAGGTAAATTTTATTTTACAGAATCGTCACCGCCAAGCGTGCATTCAAGACCATTTGCAGACATCAGACATAGACAAGCTATTCTCAGTCCGTGAACAGACAGCAGATCTTAGAGAAATATTCCCGACCATAGAACGTTCCAGACTTAAGAGGACATCTTCGGCAGTTTGGAGGACACCACCAAGACTACCTGCCGTAACCGAATGAAGGTATGCTAAAGAAATAATAGCTTTGGCATTAAGAAGCCTACTTGTTACTAGTCCTCAGCTCTACGCTTTACTTAATAACATAAATATAAAAATTAAAATATAATATTTCTGTAATAAGTTTTTTTTTTTCACTTTTGATCATTTTTAAAAACATCAAGAAGATATACAATTATATTTATTTTTTCATATTTAGTATGAAGATTATTACTGTCAAACTATTATGATTACCCTTATTGTAAAATTGCTCTTTACCCACAGACTATACAGCATTTTTTATATGTCAAAACTTTTTTTTTTTTTTTCAGATTTCAGTCTGGTGTCTGATGGAGAAAGTCGCAGGCGGCGAATGTATATAGCTATTAATTTACACTAATGTGTCCTTTATAATATGTAATGAATTTGAGTGCATATTTAATAGCTTAAATGCAGATTTTTATTAGTTTTTTAATTCTTGATACAAACTTTAGATAATTTGAAGACATTTTTGAATCACACCACCGAAAAAAACTTTGTAATGGTTAAACATTACGAAATTACAATTGTTTTCAAATTCAATTAAGTATTTTAATATTCAAGTTAGGCTAATTATCACTTATACTCGTTTTTAAGATTTTTTTAGTTCATTTTATTGGTCTCATACACAACAGGTGAACGACATTGACTAATAATCATAGCTTTCATGACCTGCTTCAGTATTCTGTAAGTTCCAATAGCGAAAGCGGTTCCGACCGCGTCGTTGTTACCAATTTCGATACTAATATCCATAGGGCTTGATTGAGCGATACAAAAACTGAATATTTAATTCGCGATCGCTATCGCTATCGCTATTGAAAGTTAACCTATAAATTATGAAGTCTTAAACACCAAATAATAAACTCTTGCATTCGTAACATTTAATGTTATTAAATTTTAGATTAATTTTATTTTTGCCGGTTATGTTCAAGTTTAAAGCAAGACGTCACACACGCCATTTTGTATTGTATTTGTATGGAATAAAAATTATGTAATTCTTATCTCTTCTAGCAATAATAGTTTATAATTTATTTTATATGTTTAAAATAGTTCGAGATTTTTTTTATTGACAAAATAAAAAAAAATGTTGTGTGGACATGTTCATTTGTTTAAAATAATTTTTAAATTAAGACTGCTTATGTAATATCATGATTGATTGTTAGAATAAATAGTTATTGTGATTTGTTTTATTTACTTAATACTTTCCAATTGCAGCGGGAGCAACAATTTAAATAATACTATAATTTTTAGTAAAATGTTCAAGGCAATTGCCTAAAAGGATAACAGATTTTGATGTTTAAAATCCTGTAACGAGATTAAAGTCTTGCGGGGAATAGAATCCAGTTCTTAAGACACCTACAACATATTGGTTAACCAGTAAAATACCAACTCTTTACTAAAATATGATATAGAGAACATAATTTAGTTCATAGGAGACAGACCTGTTTTGTGCCACTACTTGATGAGGCATAATTAAAGTCTCATCGTAGATTCAAATCTTATCTCAAGAATTACGCTTGAATTAAAACTAAATATTAATATATATTTGTCCTTCACTATTGTTTTAAGGGTTCACTCTGATAAAAAAAACAATATAATAGTAACTCCTCATATGAATCACTAAGATACCTAATTTCATTTCGTTTTTATTAAACTACTAGCTGACCCGGCAAACGTTGTTTTGCCATGTATATTATTTGTAAGAAACATTTTTTTAGGTCAATAAAAATAATTATCTACGTAGTGTATAGTGTGTATAAGTGTTCAAAAGAATGATTTATGTAGGGTAATAAATTAATATTTATTAATGTAGAGAATATATTTTAAATTACAATTCTTGCTAGTTATCTAAATATCAAAAATAAAGAATCAAAGAAATCGAATTAAAATAGTATAAGTATTTACTAATGCTGTATCATAAAAAAATATCTAAAATTGAAAAAAAAAATTTCGGGGTGGATTACCCTTAACATTTAGGGGGATGAAAAATAGATGTTGTCCGATTTTCAGACCTACCCAATATGCACACAAAATTTCATGAGAATCGGGAAAGCCGTTTCGGAGGAGTTTAACCACAAACACCGCGACACGAGAATTTTATATATAAGATTTATCTCATGAGACCAGTTTTTAGAACCAAACACATAGCACACAAACATAAACTTTCAATACTTTCTCTGTCTGACATTTTTATTTCACTTCTCAACCGCTTATGAACTGACGTTTTATCATAAAATTAATTAGGTTATATAAAAACAAATGAAATTAATTAAATAAAAAAAAACAATTGACTTTAACCTTTTCTATTTAAACAGTAAAAAAATAATCATTTGGAGTCTGTAGAAGTTACAGTTTGGAAACATAAATTTAACTTTCTCACAGCCACCCCCGCAATCCCTATTGGAAATAGAATTTCGTATAATCCTATTTGAGATGATTTCTGCATGACAAATAAAAGATTACTACCAAATTTAAAGTCTATAGAGGTTACAGTTTGGAAATAGAAATTTCACATTTTAACACCCACTACCGCAATCTTTTTCGGCGGTTGGTTGTTGTAAAATCCGCTCTTAAATCATTTCTGCATCACATATAGACGACTCTAGCTAAATTTGGAGTATGTAGGAGCTACGGCTTAAAAAATAAAAATTTTCATTGTTAAACCACCCCTGCAACCCCCTGTGGAGTGAGCTACCGTAAAATTCGTTCATAGACTATTTCTACATCTCTTACAGAAGATTCCTACCAAATTTGGAATTTATAGGAGCTATAGTTTAAAAACGGGAATTGTTCATTGTTAACGCCCTCGCAATCCCCTTTGGGGGATGAATTTCTTAAAATCCGTTTTTAGTTGACCTCTACATACAAATAAATAGCCATAAACCATCTAGGAAAAATTTCGCATCGAATGGTGGTAGTTTCATGTCGATACGATCAGTGGTTTAGGCGTGATTGAGCCTCAAACGAAGACCATTTTCATTATATATTATATTATATAAAAAACTGTGGCGAGTGATTCATTCATTTCGTTTTATTAAATTATGTTGGAAATTATTTAATTATCTCACATTAGTTGTATCTAAAGCTGTTACTAGAGATTTCATTAAATATTGTACATTTAAAGGAAAATTATTAATATTTCGAATTACTTAGCTTCAAGGATAAAAATATTATAACTTTTAAATAATAACAACCCTGAATGTAGCAATTTATTATTTATCTTTGATTTTTTAGTTGGCGATTACGTCATCAGTATTTATTTACTTTTTTATATTATATTACCCACACATTGCCTATATTTGAACACGAAATGCATTTTCGAGGATTACTACAAAAAAATTAATACGTATGGTATGATTTCTGGACACAGATTCCGCATTTAGACGCTCAACAGGTCTGTTTTACGTAAAATCCTGGCTAACTAAGCCAACCTTACTCTTTCCAAAAGCACAGAAGCCTCCTGGGCCTCCAGGCTTCAGGGAGCGACCCCAATATTCCGAAGAAATCGTGCAGAACACGTTGTTAAGCCACAGCCTCGCATTCCAGAACTACGCGGGTGACTGATTCCTCTGCGCTAAAACAGCCTCTGCACATGGGGCTGTCTGTCGCGTCTAGGTGAAAAAGATGTTTGTTAAGGAGACAATGGCCCCTAATTGTCCCTATCATTGTTTTGAGATTAGTTCTGCTTTGTTAGTTGCGGGTTAACTGCTGGCAGAGCCATTTTGGATTGCCTGCAGTCTGCACTTCGTGACCAACGTTGATGCTTGAGTTTCGCAGATCTTTGGCGAATCCAGGTACGCACTTGCGAGAAGCGCATGGGAAGGAGCGTATACGGGCCAGCAGGCAAAATTTCCGTGCAAGTTCATCTGCAGCATCATTGCCGAGAGATCCACTGTAGGATCAGTAGCGTAGCAAAGGGGACCCCCGGTTTTTGGGGTGACACCCACCCGATCGCTCAACTTTAAGAACAATGTACAAATAAAAAATAAAGTATAAATCAGTACCAGTTTGCTATTTGTAGTTTTGCTTACTAACGCCATCAGTGTAGAGGAACTATCGGATACAAAAGTTGATAACTGCTGCACGGCTCCGACTCCCACTCGCATTGAACAATCATGCTGTGTGTGCTAATCTTGAGATCACGAGGGAATATGCCAGCGCTGGAGTCACGCCCTGTTTTTAAGCCATCTAAGATATATATGCGTAGCTAATTCAGGGTCGATTGATCACATTCTCTTTTCTCATTTGTACCTATTTAGCATGTGTTGATTAACGATCCTATCACATGGCGCGGCTATTAGAGGTTAGTACTCTATCGCAATATTAATAAGTTGTAATGTTTTTTACCCTATAGATTCAATACCATAAGTCTAATGGTAGTTAATGCTGCCTCCTGCTGTATGTTTAGGTCTAGGGGTACAACCTGCAGGTCTTACTCCATTGCTGCAGTTGGTGTTGTTTATGCAAGCGCTAGCAGCGGACAAGGCTAGCCAAGCCTTTATAAGCGTCCAAGTTCTGTTCTCGCCCACAAAACCAGGGCTCCATAAGCTAGCATTGGCGTTACGACAGTGTATCTCGGACTTCGTATCTCCAGGTCTCCCAGCCTTTCCAGCGTCTTAAGAGGGAATGGGGTAAGACTGATGGGTCTAAAGAATTTCGCCTGGGTATAAACCTCTCTACCCGGTTTTGGGATAAAAATGATTTTTACAAAAAAATAATAAGTTTATGTAGTATTATTTTTGAGAGCTACATTGATGAATTTGCTTATTTCCTACATTTAAAATAAATAAAACAAAACATTTTATACACTTATTTATTGCTAACCACCACTGTATCCTTACAAAGTACGGCCATGAATCGAGCGAGTGTCACCAAATACATGTAAGGTCTTAAAGCCAGTTACGTATTGCGTGTGTTTACATGAACTCAGTTAACTCGATCGGCAATGTCAGCACTGTACGGCAGTAATAAATACGGAATAATATTTTTAACATGATGATTTTTTGGGAATTAATTTAAAAGTTGATATTTTTAAGTGATATAACCAGATTTTTTATAATTAACTGAAGTGACCATCTGCCCTAATATATGACGAGAGCCCATTTTCAAGTCTATTCCAAAGCGGCAGCACCAGAGATAATTTCGATAAGTTCTCTGGTAATTACGGCTTGACGGGTTCTGTTGAAGGTAAGGGTGAGTTTGTCAATCATCTCTCCAGCATTCTTGGAAGCGTTGTCCATAGATGTCATACGAGCCGATTGTTCGGAGCAGGCGCCCTCTTTGAGCGCATAGAAAATCATGGATGAGAGTGAAAACTCCATGTATGATTGCATCACATCGGAATCGAGGGAGTCGTAAGTTGCCAGTTTTGGAGCACTCTGTAAATATTTAAATGAAACAATTCAGTTATGCTGTAACATTTTAGGTATTAAAAGTATATTTTTTTCTTATACATATTGTAAAAAAATCTTGTGTAAATAATATAAATAATAGTTTATCATCAAGCACCAACCTCAATAGATTTCAAGCTGAAGAGGGGCAAGTCCGACTGTTCATAAGAGACAACAGACCTGAACTTGTTGTAAATGATCTTGCCAGATCCAAACTCATAGCCGGAGGTCAGAATTGCGTTTGCAATCGTGGCAGCATCCTTGAATGTAGGTGGTAAGCGACCAATCTAAAAGAAAGTTAGTATTTCTTAATTATATATAAAATAATAAAAATAAAATCCTTTATCAAAAACCTTTTTTCTATAATCAAACGCGACACAATCGCGATTAGGTTTACCTCATTACAAACACTAATAATGTGTTTCCCGTACAGACGTTGCAGAAAGCTGCGGGACTTGTCTCCCACACAGATCACTTTAATGTTCTCAGCACCAGGCTCTTGCAACTTGTTACGAATTATTTTGGAGACACTAGTGTGCACTGCACCACATAGACCTAATAAAACAAAAGGTTTTATTTTCTGATATAGAATATTTATATCTGGTATATTTTTTATTGTATCTATATCAAAAAAAATCAATTTTGAATTGAAATGAAATTCATCAAAAAATTATTATTTAAACCAATTTCCAAAAAATTTTAACTTTCTGGAAACATATCTACTTTACCTCTGTCAGAAGTCATAGCAATATACAATTGCTTAGGATCATCTTCAGGAGGAGTTACCTGTAAGTAAAATTAATATTTTATACTACACTAACTATCTTAAATAACTTCTTAAAACTTAAGCACTTTCTTGCTCAGTATGAAAATTATATTTTCTTGCAACCTGCCCTCAATTCCATAAATACACTGGGCATAAAAGCCACACCAAACCATCTTACTGTAGATTTTAATACATTCACTCTTCAAAACACCCTGTCATTCGTCAATAATTATTCCACTGCAGAGGTAATAATTGGCAAATTCTGAAGTGGTTAATTTCTTTTAAATATTTACATTATTTGTTACAGGGGAATTATTACTTGTGCAAATCTTTAAGATTATTATCTCTTTTCTTTTTTGTACCTATTTATACAGTTGGGCTTTTTATTCATCTGTATATATGGAACAATTCAATTAGTTTAGCAAGTGTTTGTGATAAAAAAAATCACATAAATTAAATACTTCCCTTTCCCAGACATTTGTTGTTGATTATCTTTAGGTTAAATATCCGATATATATATATTAATAATCCCTATGGTTTAGGCATTTTTAAGAGCTTATCATTAAATTAAAAAGACACCCATTAAAACAAATAATTGACATCAATCATGTAATAACATTATGTTATGCAAAATGCCCATTACATGATTTTAAATCAATTTCTACATTTGAAACACTTGTTTCTGTTATAAGACCATATAATTATAATTGTAAATTCTAACTAACCTCAGCACGGTCATAGAAAATAACAGAACCTTCTCCATATGGTCTAGCTGCCTTTAAATCACGCTCAGCACGAGTATATCTAAAAATTTTATAATAACAATATTGAATAAGGATGGTTAAATTGAATAATAAAACAAATTCTATAAAAAAAATAACTAAGTAATTAGTAGTGTTCATTCAACATGTTGCAAATCTTGAATCACAATTTAAAAAATTCAACTATTAATTTTACTAAAGAGAAAACATGAACCATTTAAAGAACTAAATACTTAGATTTTATAAGTGTATAGAAAAAATAAGAACAATTCTAAATTTAATTTTTATTACAAGTGTTTGTTCTATAAAAAAAACTAATATTTTAAATGACAATATAATAGAATGTCCTAACACAAAGACAAATTTATGTCAACTTAACAATTCCATTTTCTGAAATCAAAAATAATGTTTGTTTTAACACTGCAACAATTGAAAACTTACTTAGCAGCTGACACCATCTTCATGGACTGGGTAATTTTTTGAATATTCTTTACTGATTTCAGACGAAGCGAAATGGACTTCAGAGTAGCCATGTTACGGTTCTGCTGGTGGTTGACCACCATGGTCACCTGGGCGCAGACACCCGGAGCTACGCGGCCTAACATTTTAACTCTGAAATTTGATGATAAGCAGGTTATGTGATGTTATGTAAGAGGATTGCACTTAATGCCGACTTCTACACTTGTATATTTCATCAAGTCATATCAAACAAAAATCCAATTAAAAAAATTAAAACACTTTTAATAAAATAATAAGTACTAACTTTTCTTCGTTTTTCTAACAAAAATGTATCCCCAGTCCCAAGAAAATGTAGCTGGTCGGAAAGATGGATATTGGACAAACGGTGACGTTTAAATTAAAGTGTTGCCAGTAACAGCCTGTAATGTCTTAATTTTTGTCACTGTCTTTGATATTTGCCATTGGAATATTCTGAAATATTACATTACAAATAAGCAAGGCAATATTTTTATTCTTTTTTACAGCCTATGGTGCAAGTTTGCAATAACATCTAACATACTTATTTAAATTATATGGTGCAAAAACGATATAATTTATCGTGAAAGACTTCAGAAGTGGTATTCTTATCGGTAACCGTTAGCCGGTGATTACTACTGGAAAATTAAGAACTGAAAGCCAAGAAATAAATCAATCAATTTATCCTAAGGCGCATTCGGATTCTAGAATCAAATAAAATTATACCTGGCAATTTAGTATAAACACTTACGCAGTAAAGTCATTTATAATGTCAATTGTCAGTACTACAAATTGACGTATTAATGATAGATATCACGCTGATAAATTTGACAGATTTTTTACTTCAGTGATCAGTCTTTTTGCTTATTAAATTCCAGTGAACTGTCAGTGTTTCTGTAAGTGTAACACAAACATCTATAAACCTGCATAAAAAATATATGTATTAGAAGAAAGCTTACTACTGCACAAATTTATATACTGAACTACTCCTCCTTGTAACTTTACAGTTGCCTAAAAGGTACGTTGACAAAAGATGGTCAAAATTAATATGCCAGAACAAGAAGAGAAGACACAAAATGATCAACAAAAGAATGCAGAAGTACCAGTTCGAGAAAGAACACAAACTGACGATTTAAATAAAAAGTTGTTAACATCATTATTTAATCGAATGAATGATGGTGATAGTACTTTGTCAAAAATGCTTGAGCCAGATAATGAGAGCGAAGATAATGAGGAATGGAAGTAAAGTTCAAGAAATTTGTTTAACGAGAAATTGTGCTGTGAATTTGTAAAAAATATGCACTCATGAAGCTTATATTTATCTGTTTACAATAATTAATTCATAATAAGTAACAGAGTAAATTTTGTAATAAGGTCTTTTTTAATTAAATTTATATGTTTCTTCCAATTTAATATTGATTGACTTTTCATAGTAAATATTACATCCTTATACATTATTGCAATCAACTTAACTTCCTATAGGAGATATTTTCTAATATCTTTTCAGTATTCAATTACTAAAACATGAAATATAGTTATGTATTTGTTTATTTATACATTAACAGACATACATAAAAAACTCTAATATAGGTGATTGTAAGCCAAACTAAGTAAAATTGGCTTATATGCCTAAATATATAATTTTGCTTATAGAAGCTTTATAGAATGATAGACTTTTAACTAATTCTATCTAATGTTTTTAAATTTGCATGAAAATTAAGAAATTTTAATATCACTGTTTCAACATAATATGAATAAATATTAGTTAAGGTACTCACGAGAAAAACTATCTATAATATGTAATTTAAATTGTTTATTAGTCACACAGTTATGTGTAATTTATGAATCATAAATGTATTTGACATTTCTAAACTGGTACGAGGAAAACTGGCTATTTTAAGTTTTTGGACATGTCTTTGACTAGTTTTTTAAAGAAAGATAAATGGTAAATAAAACCCAAACAAACAGTAACTTGAATAATATTTATTATGTACTACACAAGTTTTATGAGGAATGTTCTTATTTACAGTTTTGCATTATACCAATATAATTTATTGAACATTATATTACATTTAGTAACAGTTGTTATATCTACTCTAATAACGCAACATAATACTGAAAAAACAAAATTGTTGCGTTTTTTTTTTCATTCCTGAAGCATTAAATGGCAACATTATAAATAAAAATTTTATGTAAATAAACAACCTGCTTCGATACACACATTTGATTTGCATAGAAAAATATAATTGGAATAAAATTTATCAATGACTAACCAATAGGTTTAGAATGTATAACAATTTTTTTTATTGTACAAGGCGATATTGCAGCTAGTTGTCAATACAACGGTCACGCACAGAACTTGGTAACATTACCTGCAACATAATGAAAAATTATAAAAAAATTACTTGTTAAAATGCCAACTAACACACAGGCTCCACACTGAAAAAAAAATGAAATGTTATTGAAATATTACAAGTCAAATTATTAATTTACTTTGATTATGTTGCTTAAAAAGAATGAGTAGGAACATAGGGATATTTTTAATTGTAATCTGCCAAATTAAGCTTCGTCTATTATGTTGATGGTGCCTTACATAATTATTTTAGAAATGGAAAACTTCATAAACATTTCACCTATAACAGCCATTCAGCAGCATCTCTAAGCGGTCTTTTCAATCATATCAACATTGACTTTGTAGAACACGTATGGGAAGTAGTCCGATTGACCAAACCCAAGACCTGCTAACTCAGCACTCTGGAATTCAAAATAATTATAATTACTTATCTTAACAAGATTAATTATAAAATTATTGTATGTGAACACTGATTAAAGGTTTTAGGACTTTTAATAAATGTCTTCATATATTTGTGTTTAGTACCTATAGGGTTTTTAGATTTTTCTATTAATAATAATTGTAGCACTTCCAACCCATACCGGGTCTTAATCAAGCTTGTAGTTTATTCAACGAATCTAGATTCTTTTGGTTAGAGGTTTCATTTTTGTTCATCAAATCAAAGTACGAAGATTACAAATATTGAATATTATGAAAAATTCTTATTTCTAACCTCCTGTTGCGCCCCAGAGTGGTGGTGGGCAGAGTGGTCCAGATGAGCATACAGCTGCTGTAGCACGTCACGGAGTTTCTTCATGCTCTTACGAGACGGCACCATCACTACTGCTTGGAAGTTTACAGGGAGGCCGTATCTGGGAAAGAAATAGCTCTAATGTACGAATACATATATTTAAATATATGAAAGAAAGTGTTACAGTGTAACTTTGTTAAAGTAGTAGTGCTAAAGGTGCCCTTATACTTTGTGTTAGTTTAGTCAACATCTTACTGCATGGCCCCAAAAATTAAATGAAAATACCTGAGGACGGACTCGACGAAGACACGCAATGCTTTAACGTGTATCCAGGCACAGAAGCATTCTGAGAAGTTCACTTTCAGCCAACGGACGAGAGGACCCTTAAGAGGATGATTAAATTTTATTAATTAAATTGGATTTCTAACAATTACTTTTTACTTAAGTAAAATATATATAATATTATTCAAAAAAATTGTGATTCAAAAATAAATAACTAAGAAATAATGATAAACTGTATCTTCACTATTAAAATTAAGAATACATAAACGAGGTGCGGAGGCCTATGGTCGGCGATAGCAATTATAATACACGGTGAGAGCAAAAAATGTGGTAATACCACTTACCCCGGGGAACAAAGTCGTAAAGCACAATTACAATGGATTTAATGTTTTCGCATTTTTGACCACCTTGGGAGATAATATACAACTGTTATTTTTTTAATGTTTCCAAAACAAAAAACACGAGGATATCTTTTTTCTATCCGTTAATAATACTCGTTTAGATCATTTTATTATCCTAGAATAGATCGCGAAAACTATTAAGATTTTTAGTTTTGGTTTTGATTCTTACTATACTAAATGATCATAAAAGTTAGGGCAACAGTTTAATAACAAATAAGTGGTAATAATAAAGTCTGTCACCAAGGTACCAAATATTTCCGAGAAAAGTATAGTAATAAATTATTAGGTCAAAATTATCGTCGTAATGTGCGGTTACTGTGTCGCCCATAATTTACATTGAAACAATCGCAAAACGCTTTTGCTCTTCAGAATTAGATTAACGTCATACACATTTACACTAAATAACATAACGTTTAAATCGTCGAAAAGGAAAAATCCCTTTCATTTTATATATACATAAACATTGGAATATGTTAGATAGTATTCTAGTATTAACGGCAAACTTATTTTTCCTGAAAAAAATTTTTTGCTTTACGATTTTGTTCCCGGGGCAAGGCGGTATGTCAAAATCTACATTTTTAACGTATAGACATTTCTGAATCTTACTCTATCTCTCTTACTGCTTATTTTTTTTTTATTTAAAAAAAAATTATTTTATTGTTTATTTAAAAAAAAACTCTACTTACGAACTGCTTCTTCTTGTCAGTCACCAGTTTTGTGATCTCATTCTTTCCGGCGGCGAGATCCTGCTCGTTGTAAGAGAACTCGCGAACAACAAACTTACGCTCGCGGGCGTGTAGCTTGAATTCTTCGACTACCTGCAAATAAACTAATTTGTAATAACAATCCAAGCTAAATAACTAACCTAATTATTTTAATATCGATTAATACATTTTAATAGAAGATTTGTAACAAAACATGAATTCGTCATAAGATTATGCGCAAAAAGACGAAACTATTGCAACATAATTTAATAAAATGTTATAAAAATTATCTTTTGATAACATACTAGCTGACCAAGCAAACGTTGTTTTGCCATGGATATTATTTTTAGATAACATTTTTGTAGTTTAATAAAAATAAAGATCTCCGTAACTCTATAATAAAAAATAAGGTTTGATCGTAGAGGGGTGAAAATATATATGTATTTTTGTATCATAAAAAAATAAAAACAAATAATATTGTCTAATACAAAAAAACATCGTGACATGAGAATATTATATTGTACGTATTAGATTTATTAAATATATACCGTTAAATCAGAACTCCCTAACAAGCTTTAAGATACTTTTGGCCAACTATTTATATGCGTCAATATTATATTATGTCAGCACGGAAGTCTCGTATTTTCATATATGTAGTTATTTGACTTAATATTTTATTTGGACGTACGAAATTCGTTCCGTTTAGTCCTTAACACGCCAAAGGAGCGCACTCAAATGCTTTTCATACAAAATGAATCATTTCATTGATTATAGTTACTCGGTTCTTGCCAGAGGCCTCAGAACCTAGTTTCCCCTTTTAAGAGCAATAAAATATTAAAATGTCTGACACAATCTAAGAAACATTATAGAATATTTTTTTATCAATATTTTCTTACGCTGAGTTAATTTCGGAAATATAAAGTAGAACTCAGAGTCGTAAATTTATAAAAATAAGCATACCTTCTTGAAGAGTGTAACAGTGAAGAGACCGTAATCGTTATCTTGATGTATAAGCTGCGTGGAACGTGGCACGATCATGTTAGTTATTTTCTCGTAGTTCGCGTTCCAGTCGTTGAACAACGACCTGGAATAAGCATACATTCGTTTACGTTAAAATTAATTAGTCTTAGGCGAGTAGTACGTTGATAACACACACACAAAATATATTTTTTTAAATTTTATTTTATTTTTAAAATTAGTTTTAATCCATACAATGAAAAATATTTCTTAGAAGGTAGTTATGTAGTGTGTTATTTATTAGAAAATAATTCACGTTTATAATTATGAAATTACTCACTTGGGCACAATAACAAGAAGAGTAGTCAAATATTCACTGTCCAAGATAAAGTGCTCCTTCTTCACTAGATCTGCCAGATTGCGCGTCAGCAAGCTGCCACTGTAAAGAAAAAAAACAATATAATAAAATAGGATAAATCTAACAAGAGGACACAACAATCTTAAGACTAGTCTTAAGATAATAAAATGAGAGAAAAGCTAGCTTTTGTTTATAATTTATCAGCAGCTCCTATCTGAGTCGTAGTCATTAACGAAGCTTCTAGAGCGGACTAGAGCAGAGTTTTGAGGACGATCAGATTTTCACTTGCTCACTCCATCTTTTGCTTTCTATGTGCATTCATCAGTTCGAAGGCCGAAATAGCATACGATTCGCTGTAGGTATATGTAAGACAGGCGAATCCGAATGCGGAGTTGGGTTAGGATTGATGTATTGAAACGCTTCGCAGTCCACGGTATTCTGAGTATTCGCCGCCAGCACCACATTTCAGAGGCATCGATCCTTTGCCTTTCTCCAACCATGGACTCCTACTCATGATAGTCCACGTGTCTACTCCATACAGTTTTTAATTTCCTAATTGTAAAACTCTGAATTTCATGTTTGAAATGGACTTCTTAGAAGCCTGGAAAAGATCACATCTTAGCGATAAAGCACACGTTGCCTTACTAATAGTTTTTGTTATCCATTTTTATATGCACTATTAATCGAGTATTAATAAAAAATTAAATTCTAAAATCCAAGGAAATAACAACTTGGCGGTTTGTAAAAAACAGAAAATACCATTTAAATCACTTTAATTCTCGGCGATATCATGTGTTCAAGGTCAAAATCATACAAAGGAAAGCCAACCAATGAAACTCGTCTAATATGGATTGCAAGTCTTTAAATGTAGTCTTAGCTACAAAAAAAACAGGTTCTTTCACAGTATTACCAAATGTCACTGAATTGTGCCAGGAGAGTTCAAATCTGTCAATATAAGTGGAAATAATGAAGTACATTTTTTTAATATTGAAACCAAAACACTCACGTTTGTTTTTTCTCCAAGTTCTGTAGGTTTCCCTTTAGTGCATTGTAGGCAGAAGACTTGACCTTTAAGTCGGCATCGATTTGACCCACCTGAAACACAAGTCATTATTTTTTTAAATAGCTCCATATTGGTCCACTCTAAGAAACGTTAGCACAACGATTCAAAATTATTTATACGAAGTAAATACAAATTACTTGTGCCGCGATTTTGCTTTCGTTCGATTGGTCAACAATATTTCTTAACCGCGCCACAATTAGTCGTTCAGTTTCACCCATCACAAATGTTGGTATACATGAGTTATTATATACACGTACATATATTATTTATATAAATATTATTTACAAGTTAATATTTTTGTCCCCATGCCCTATCCTCCCCTGTCCCCTATCCCAACAGAAGATGATCAACTATATAAAGCTTACCTGTTTACTTATAATATCAGCGATGTTACGAAGGCTCTGTTTGATTGGGTACTTGGCCATGTCCCATTGGAAACGTGTCAAATAAGTGGGCAGGTCACCTGAAAACACCGAAAATACATTATAATTTATGAGATACAATTTGGCACAGTTGCTGAGGTTTAGAAAGAATTAAGAACTGTCAAAGTGAAATTTAACTGAGTGCTATAGGAAAATTGTTTTTAAAAACGAAACCCTGCGTTATGTAGCCGGAGCATATTGAACATTTAAATTGTCAAAGTCTTCTTCACAAAAGGCTAAGATATAATACAAGAGCATCTTGCCCAAATAATATACTTAAGACAACGTCACGTTGTTTTAGATAGAAAATTAATTTTAATTTGTAATTTTTGCATTGACAAATTTGTTTTTTAACATATAAAATATGGTAAAGGGGCGATAAAGTATTTCTTTATCGCCCGTTTACTATATTTTGGCGTGTTTGGAATGTACCGTGTCCCAAGATATAAGTAATACAATAAAAGGTCTGAAGCGAGTAGTAAGGGTCAAAAAAGATTGACAGTTGTTAAGACTTCGTAGCTATTGGCTGTAAACTATATCTGTTTATCGTTTCAGTATTTTACTATCTTCCATAGACAAACAATGTTTTATTACTATTCTTTGAAGAATATTTTAGTGGTAGTTAATTTAATATTTCATAGCTCTATTCCCAAATAGTAGGTCAAATGTTTATGAACTTGAATCTCCTTTAAAACTAGGTCATCTAACATTACGGTAGACATGATACCGCGTTGATGGTATACGGATTAATGAAGACACCTTTCTATACTAAAAAAAAAACTGTAATATAAAGGTTTTTAAGAATTTTCTTAGCAAATGAAAAATGGATTCCTTTCTCATACATTAGCATACCAAAAACAATAAACGCCTGCAAATAAATAACCTCCACTTTAAATATTAGCCACACAAAAAAGTTTAAAACTATTTGTCTATGGAATCATCTGCATTTTATTAAGGTCTGGTTAAAAATTTAAAGCCACATTTTAAAGGAAATATATTTAAATCTAGATATTTGGGATAAGTGCTGAAACAAATATCAACGAAACGAAATAAGCTAACGAAAAACAGTAATATAATGATACCATGCAAAACATTCCTACTACACTACAATCTCTCAATACACAATTTAAGGAATGACAAACATGCAATATTGTTTCTTAAAGGGTTGCTTACAAAAGTCCTTTTAGTAGTAAGTTGTACGGCAGCAAGTGTGCTACGAATCAATAATGTATCTGTAACTTCCCTAATAGGTAGCCTTTGATTGATAATAAAAATCGAGTCAAAGAACCTATCACACTGATGTTTACCACTTTTAACTTATTTGTCAAAATTTCACATGCAATTCTAAATTTAAAATTGTAAACTGATCACGAGTAGGTCATTCAAATACAAAACCAGCAATGTATTTCATGAAATAATTGAGCATTCTTATCGTTGATATGTGATTCTTAACGACAATATTACAGAATAGATGTTGTATTAGAATATACGCTGCAATACAAATCCGTAATATATTTTTAAATACATAGGAATCATATTTCACATGTTTACAAATATTTATTAATAGTTATGTTATAGTAAGATAGGCTATAACTTCCAAAATATTTAAAGTAAATCGGCCGCCGTGCCAGGACAGAACGTTACTTTCTTAAATATAGAGAGCGATACGTTTATGTACTAAATGTTAAATATTTAACACAGAAAAAACTAGGCGATTAAAAAGAGTGACGAAGAGTTTATTGCCAGTTCTTCTCTTTCGTTCTACGCCCTTGATTTGAGAACTGGCAGTAAATGTAAATTCACAATTAATTTAATTTTTTTGACGTTCATAAGTGTACCTATATGAATAAAGATATTTTTGTTTTATTTGTTTGTTTGTTTGTTACATAACAAGTTATAAACTTGTAATAAAACTTATGTGAACGATCGGTTAACGATACAAATAAACATAATTCGTGTAACATTCATGCAATCACTTATTGCATTTTCTTTTCACATATATTAAAGAAAATTATTAATAATTTCCTCCTGATTTAGTAAAAAATAAAATTCAAATTCATCGCAGTACAAGTACTGCAGTACAGTAATAATAATATAAAGTTAATGTTTTTTATTCTTCATATAGCTGAGACACCTAATAAGTTTTTGGAGGGTAGACAAGCCCCTCGGAACTTTGACGTTTGTTGATAATTTATTTCTTGTTCATTAAACAAATAACATTAAATGGAAATATAGTCACCTTGTGTAAGCTTAATTAACCGTCTGACACACCAAGTTAAAATACGATTCACAAAATAATTAAGCAAATTATTTTGTTTAATTATTTGTTTTGTTAATGTCACCCAGAGGTTTTCGAAATAAAATCAAATACATATTATGATCGAAGTGAACGTGTTCTGTTTAATGGAAACTGTTTCTGTTAGCCAGCGAGTTTAACACAGTTGAAATACCTTACGTTTCTTAATTTGTATTGTGTCATATCTGCTTATAACGAAGTTCACCTTATTCGTATAGTTTACATAAATAAAAAGCAAAATAAAAATAAGAAGCAACGCATTGGTTTGCAAACGGGATTATTTATTACATAGCATTTTCTAGCTTACAATATAATTAGCTCACTACTTGGTTATATCTAAAAATACGTAAGTATGCAAGCATAACGCAACATACGTATTTTAAAATATTTACCAATACATTGTGATAGCCAAGCGGTTATGCATCGGACACGAACAACAAAGTGATATTAGGTCACCTAGCTTACTTGCGTCACCCTAAATTTAAAAACGTTTAACGAGACTTCAAATTCAGGATGGCGCTTCATCGACACTAGCGCCACCTGCTGATGAAATTAAAAACGCAATCACTGCCTCCAGAATACCTAAGCTCCAAGACAGGCAGCGCCAGTTACACGGTAAACTAGCATTACGCCTACCAGGGCGTTATTGGTATTTGAGACTCGATTTATTAGGTTTGGGCCAGAGGCGGATAGACAGGTGTATCCAGCGGGTCAAATTTGTATCTTGTGAATGACACACATTTCGAAAAATATGTCAATAGGTCACCTGGACACCGTCACCGTTTTCAACTCCTGGCGCATCAGGTGACCCAGATCTCGGCTTCTACGGCAATTTCTTCGCGGGCAAGGTTTAAAGGACTGAACTCTCTGATCCCGTATCCGCGTCCGGCCGCAGGAAAGCCTCAAATGCCAAACAGGATCAGGACGGTATCCTAAACCTTGGTTCAAGATGTGATGGCGATCCTCTTCGTCATCGTCCCAGCGCGGGGAGCTTCGGCCACTGGACGGCTGCGAGTGCGTAGCACAGTCGGAGTGCTCCCGATGTTCGCACGGCCAGCACCCATGGTGCTCAGAGAAGGCGGAATCGCAGATTGGCGACGTCGGTGTAGGCGGGGGTTCCCCGCCTCCTGGGTCGCCATACGAGTCCACGCCTGCAGCCGGCACGTAACATGCGCTTGCCTCTTTTATTTTGCTTTTAGTTATATTAAAAATCTTTCCGAGCGATTGTACTAACTCTGCAAAATACGCAGATTGATACCTCGTAAATGGATTGCCTCGTTTAGGTTGGTTAGGACAGGAATTAAAAATAAAATTAAATAAATAGTAATAATAAAAATAAGAAGCACGAAGCATGAACATTATGGAAGCTCGGAATGGCTAAGCTATGAATGTCTGTGAGGCAGTGATTGCGATCTGTGGTACATTTTGCATTACCGTGGTGCAAATGTACTTACACTGTGTATTACAATTTTTCGACGGACAACAATAATTGTATGACACAACCTTATCTGCCTATGTGACCCTTACGTAAAACAATTTTTTCTTATACTGGAAAATAGCCCGATAAAAGATTACACAATCATTTATCTATTATCAGTTTGATGCTAGTCTTAAACCGAGAGTATCATTACAATTTGTTACATATTTAGAACCTCCTTTATTATTATAATAAAGTTATTCGAAGCAACTTACAAGCATTCTTCGGTAAAGCCTGCCGTCTACATATTATTTAAATAAAACATTGTATACGTATTTAACATAAGCATTAACTTAATTGAAATAAGCTCTATTACATATTACACCCCAATACATACATTTACAATAATTACTCACTTCCGCAAACTTTTTTCCATTTCTCAGACACTGAAATGCAATGACAGAGCTAGCATTCTCAATCTAAAACATTCCTTAAAATAACTCGCCTAATGTAATGAAACTGCTATAAACAAAAATCCGTGTAAAAATAAATTATCAAAAGTGGCCAGTCCCAGTACACTACCGACGTAAGCAGATAACAATAACATTTAAATGGTGCAGTTTACTTTATATACACAGGGATGCAAAACAGGTTCGAAATAGTCATATAAAGTCGAACCATAACTATACACTGTCCACTGAGCATTCTTAGCTTCAACATCAATGAATTTTTAAAGTAAATTAAAAATCCATTGCTTATTAATTTAGTGCGAAATATATTTCGAAATGGGATTATGTAAAATACATACATATTTAGAAAATGGTAATATATACAAAATTTTGAAACTGCAAATAATGTAAGAGAACACCGTATCGGTAATAAAATAAATATACATGCAAATAAAAATAAAATAGAGTTAAATAAAATTAAAGTTGAAGATGGAAACTGAACATGCTTAAATGTTTCGCACTTTCCTGTGCTTTTATGATCTATTTATTATCATTCCTAATTTTTTAGTTTAATCATTCATGCCGAATTCGCTCTTTTCATACAGCTTTAAGATCTATTATCCCACGCATGCTTTAATTTGTCTAAAATAGTAACCTTTCTCATGCAAATGCCCTGGGGCTTCCTAAATTCAAAAATGGCACTAAACAGTTATTAACTTTAACTATAGTCTGATACCATGAATTGATTGTTTAGTGCCAATTACAAAATCACTGATTAAAAAAAGTACTTACTATTATTTGCCATGAGGTTTTCATGAAGTTTGTCGCGTTGATCTTCAAGTACCTGAAATTCATACATTACTATAATTAAACCGCCAATATAAACATTTATTTGTAGCTTGGAAAGACTTGATGGTAAAAATATCATATAAATAAAGTTATGTATGTTATTTAAGGCATAATTATATACTACAAGGAAAATTAAAATTTGGCATGTGAGTCTTTCTGTCTTAAATGACTTCATGAATTAAATTTATGTAATACATAAAAAGTGCTTATGGCACATTTAAAAAGGCCATGCAATTGTGAGATAAACTATGGTAACAGAAATATAAGTGGATTCGAAATATTACAGGGGCATTGCAACCTGATATGGATCTTGGCTTCATATTGTATCTCTTTCTTTTGACTAGACAATTATAAGGTACAAAGTAGTTCCATATTATGTGGTTGAATAAACTCATAATGCCATACAGGTGCATGACGGTTATTTAAAAACTACTTTCTATGGCTTGTCAAGATTTGAAAGACACAAATATTATATTTTTTTTTCATTTTAATGGTGCACAGTTTAGATACATTTATATTGAATAAATAATTTCATAGAATATAAATGAGAATTTAGCTTAAATTTTTTTATTTGATTTGTAACCTTTTCCATAAGGAAAAATTGTTAATTAAGTTAGGTAGAACATTACTTACCTCACCAAGGTATTGTGCGACCTTCCTAGTCACACTTTCAACAAAGGTGTCCAGCTTTCCAAGGTCATCGGACAACCCAACCAACTGATCCAAAGTTCCAACCTAAATAACATTTATAATTTCACCACTTCAATTATTTTGGCTTTTAATAATATCTTAAAAGATTAAAATAAATAAGCATCATCATTAAAAATGAAAGTTCAGGACAAATACATATTTTTGATTCAAAATGAATAGATTTCATATTAATAAATTACAATAATCTAGTTCTTGTTATGGAGGCATACATTGATCTAACAAGGTAACAGATTAATCAAGAGGAATAAATACAATTTCTTATAGGTATTTTACTATAATTTTATAGGGAAAATATATTATGTATACATGATCCATTTATAAAATTATTCTGTGTGGCCTACTTTTGTATTTTATCCACTACAATATTTTATTAACAACTTATAGGCTCACCTTTAGGTCAGGAATAGGGAATTTATAGTTGGCACTAAGGTTGCCAGATTTGGTGGCATTATTCAGGGTATCCCATGTTTGTTGGCAGGTTTTGTCGCCAGGGGCACTGATCACCCAATATTCACTCATCCTGAATTACTAAAAATATGACAAGGATTTAATTATCTAAAACTGTATCTTAAGCGAAATAAACAAACTTATATACTAATTAGGAATATATAGTAAATGTAGCATATCAATTATTTTAATACACGACCAATTGTGTGAAAAATCGATTTTCAGTGTTCATCTTCCAAGACTGAGCGACGTTTGATGTATTCGCCTAAATTCTTTTGACGGGCTCTGGACTGAATCAATAATAGCTCCAGGTTTATGGCGCCCACTGAGTCGTCAGACATCCCGGCGCCGGAATAATATAGCTGAAAAAATACACCCTAAACCCACCCCTAAACACCCCATCACTTCAATCTACTTTGACAAACGAAAGTACCGCGTAAAACTGTCTCAAGCGTTTAAGATGTTGGCATTAGGTTTATTAATAACATATTACTTACCGACAAAGTAATTTTTATTGCTGTTTTACACTAAATATCCAAAACAGCAGTTTTTGGTGAAATCACAAGACGATACGGGACTAGCCCTACAACACCGCCATGAAAATTCACGTGATGATGTGCTGCCATCTGGAGCAACCAATTTAGTTAGACAGCTGATTTACGTCAGTTGTCTATGGATAAAATGAAAATCCTTGTTTTTAGTCACATCAACAAAATTACTTGGGACAAAGTTGCTTTTCGACAGGCTTGTCATTTAACAAATTGTACTTACTTATTATCATACTTTACGTGCGTGGAAGCGATTTTGTCTCAAGCCTCCTAACATCTTTTTCAAAAACATAAAGATTGCCGACCACTATTTGTGTTCGCCTAGTGAATTTACTTATTAATTTCGTTGACATCTTGACTTTAATGAGAAAGCTTATTAAACACACACACATGATATCACAATAGTACTCTTAAACATGGCTTTTATAAATATTTTGATGTATAGAATTAAAAAAAAATAACAGACTTAATAAAAGGAGTTTATCCGTTGAATTTTGATATTTGAATATATTTGTGCGAAAATTTCGCAATTTCGAAATGATCTAACTTAGAGACCCGACAAACGGGTCTTTTATCTATCTATAATTAGTTCAAAATAAACTTGAGACAAATTAAGTGGTCATGTTACGTATTAGCATAGTAAATCATGAATATAATACGCTCCCTTTATTTATTCACTATACTATATATCCAAAAAGCGTCAAAGCTTATTAGCCCGTACACGATATCAAAAAAGTAAAAGAAGGTAATTTTTGCGTTTGCAAAAAAAACCTACAAAGGTTTTTAATTTCGCCGTTTCATGTTATTAGCAAGTTTACAAGTATATAGGTAATTCGTTTATTGTACGTCAACCTTAGTTTACTGGGTTTAGCCTATAACGGTTATTATTTTAATTGTCTGAAGACGACAACTTAAAAAATATTTTAAAGTAAGTAATATTTTCTGTAACAAAGCATTAAAACAGACTGACAAACTTTTCATCACTTTTACGTTCTTTGATAAGTTTAAGCTACCTAAATAGTTTCCAAAAAGACAAAATGTTTAACTACTTGTTATTGATCATTTAAGTTCATCAACCATGTACCACCACAATAAAAGCATGCTTTCGTGCTAGTAATGAGCACGTCTGTCCGTACGTTTGCTTAGAGCATGCCTATTTAGGAGTATGTTTTAAATCAAGCTTGCTTATTTCTGGAAAATGTGAACAGTTTGCAGAGCATGCTAATTTTAAGCAAGCTTATTAGCATGCTTTTTTTGAGCACGTCTGTCAGTACCTTTAATCGCAGATGATTGTTTCGGTGAACCTTAAGGTGAATCTTAACTAGAGTCCTTGCTATAGTCTGTATGAGTCTCTTGTGCCTAGTCTTTTGTCTCTGTGGACTGTGGAGTTAGTTTATTTTCGTCTTATCGTTCATGATCATTAATCAACAACATGAAAATTTTTAATTTTTTATCAAAAAAGGTTGGGGATCTAACTCTTAAATATTCGAATCTTCCAGAATCCTACGTCAAAAGAAGTTATGAACAAGTAAGTATAAGATTCCCCATAAATACATTTTTGTTTGGAATATCATAAAATAACCTCTAATGTGTAAGTACAAAATGGTTTTAGGTTTACTGGAAGACCCCTAAAGGCCATCCTCAATACATCGATGCACAAGTAGCACGTAAAAAGTATCGATTTACCACACATCGACCGTGGACAGCACAATTCGCGCGGCAGAATGAACGCGGCACTATAAGAAAGAAAGTTTTTCTAGAGCCAATTGGGGAGTGGAGCTTTTTCAAGTGTGTATAAAAAAATCTTAAACTACATCGGTTTAATTAGAAGTTAAAGCAGTTATTATTAACAATGGAAAAATTGGTGCTTTATTGTAACAGTAACGGGTATTATAAAATTTCAGAGGTGATCGAGTTGAGATTATGGTTGGCCGGGATAAAGGAAAGCAAGGAATTGTCATGCAAGTAATACAAGAAAGAAATTGGGTTATTGTTGAAGGGCTTAATACAAACTTAAGAGTTGTAAGTTGAGAAAAAAATATTTATCATTTATTATATTTAGTTAAACAGGTGTTTAAGTATCCAGTAGAAGTTTGATTGCTTAATTTAAAGCCATTGTATAGTTACTGTATTTCAGGGTTTGAAGAGCTGTTGATTTAATTTGTAAATATTTATACATTTTAGGTGGGAAAAGACAAAGACTTTCCAGGTATAGTGGTGCAAACAGAGGCACCACTCTTAGTTACTACTGATGTTAAACTTGTTGATCCTGAGAGCCTGAAAGCTACAGAAATTGAATGGAGATATACTGAAGACGGAGAAAAGGTTTGTACTTGTCAAACACTTAATAGGTTAAAATTACTTTAACATTTCATTTTCTGAATGCTTGATTTGTTTAGTATTTTTTGTTAATCAGTAATGGGTCCAGTTAAACTAAACATGTTGCATGATTTAATTACTCTTAGATATATTGACTGAGCAAAAATAATCTAACTAAACAATCTTTATAAATAAATTTTATAAAGATTGTTTAGTTTGTAAAATATGTTTAGAAGTTCTGAAGATTGTAGGTTCTGATTAAGAATCTAATAGCATAATCCAGATCACTCTTTAGTGTAAAGTTATATTTTGGAAAGTGCGGTTTCACAAATTTAAAAAAATATGTTTCATTATAGGTCCGTGTGTCAAAATCAAGTAGTAGGATTATACCAATACCAAAGTCAGCTGAGGAAACCATAGATTACAAGAGCAAGAACCTCTACATAGACAACCCCGACAAAGACACTGTTGCTGATGATGCTGCTAAGGTATATATATATGTATTAGAATAGTGACCCCAACGGGATTTGATTCTTCAGTTCTCTAGTTCTAAAAAGAAAAGGCTTGTCAAATTAACTGTGGAAGATTTTTTCGTCGTACTTGAGCCTTGTAGAGCTGCATATGTTGTGCCTCAGTGCAATATTGCTTAGCCCTACCCAAAACACAGAGCTTTTTGGAAGCCATTTTGGCTTTTTCTTCCAGGTGACTGCAGAATTGGACATTTTTCGAAATGCCAGCTATGCGCCCTATGCCAAACTCTATCAAAGGCCTTAACTGTATTCAAGCTAGCGGCCAATGCCTTACTATATATACTATATACTAATTATTTACCACGAACGGGAACCACAGAGTATGGGGTATAGAGCCATTGCTTGTAGCACCACATTGGCGACAGACTCAGCGCTGGCGTCAGGATCACTACCCTTAAAGCAGACTTGGAACCATGGGTATGCTGCAAAGAAACGATGCATGTCTACCAATTGGCCTATTTGTAATGCCAGACACGACGTCATTCCGAAAACTGCGGTTTGACGTCTAATTGGCACTATGGTACGCACCAAGCAGTGGTTGGAGGACCCAAGTAGGGCATCCACAATAACACATCATAGAAGTCTGGTTATTTATTTAAATACATTGTATATTATTTCACATTTAACATGTTATGGTAATACCATAGCTACAACACATATTATAGAGTTGTCATTTTCTTCCAGGTCATAGGGAAATTATTAAGAATTGCATGTAATAAAATGAATCGCTATATTATGTTTTATCGTTATATTTTAATGATGAGATCAGATTTTATTAAAACCTAAATATTTCCTAAAAGTATTTTTTAAAGCAAACTTAATAATTTTTTTCATTGTTCTAGATTACATTTTCACCAAAACTTCAAACTTTTGAAATGGATATAATGGAAAGTATGGGTATTAAGGAGGATCGGGTTCCTGCGAAATCTTATTGGTATTAAATAAAGTAGAATATTTTTAGTTATATTGTATGTGAATATAAATACATAGTTACATGATTCATGGTGTTATTTATTATTGTTTTTAAGTTTTAAAATAATTATTTGAATAAATACTGAACTTAATAAATCATCAAGACAATTCATGCATGTAATATTTCTTTACATTTCCTTATTTTTGATGTCTCATTTGAAATGCGTAACGAAATTATTCTGAGGGATTCATTATTTTGCATAGTACATTTTAAACCTAACATATACATAGAATATATGTAAATTAATATTCCCTTTATGGTACTTAACTATAACGGGAATATTTATATCTCAGATTCATTGCAATTCTTTGATATTTTTTTTCTTTTCATTGTTTTGTAGTGGTCAGCCTTATGACCCTGACACTTTTTGGGCTTAAGATATGTTGGCTTCCATACGACATTACCGTCACAGTACCGCCATAGTGTTGCGCACAAGATATTTAACACCATTTGGCATTCCTTCACTGTTAAGAATCGCGCATTAACTTACACGGATCATTGATCAGCAGATAATATTGAAGCTATACTTACGACAAATTATTTAATATACGAGATAATAATGTTGCTACGTAATGATATTATTAGCGTGGTGTTTATACGCAGAACATAATATTTTGCTATTTTATCATGTTTTTGTTTAGATAATTGCGATCATTCACGTCAAGATATCAAAACTATTTTGCAATAAACACTGAAATGAGAACGAGTTACGTAGACTGTGGGTTGTTGACGGTTACGTAGGTGGTTAGGATTCAGATATAGATATAGTATAGGTTAATGGTCCACCTCCTAAGGTATCTAGAGGGCTACCAGCTGATTACCGATTTCAGCAGGAGATCTTGTGTACCGTACACACAGATGGGCAGAGGTAATTGAGTCCAAGGAGAACAGTAGAAGTAGAGGCTTTCCGAGAAATTATCCGACTGGAACTCCAGCTTTTTGGCCAATCAGAGCATCATGGTCGTGATTAACGACGGAGATGGTGCTAGGTAGGAGCTCCCCAATACCAGCTTCCACTTGACCGTATTCAACGAAGAGCGGTTCGAATCGTTGACGACCAAACTCTCTCCGAGCGGCTTGATCCCTTGGCGTTGCGTAGAGATGTGGGGTCACTCTGTATCTTCTACCGCATTTACCATGGAGAGTGTTCAGAAGAGTTGTTCGGATTAATACCTGCATGTATGTTATATAACTAAAAATCATATAATTGACGTTATAATTATCTTCGTATTAAAATTAAAATAGCGGAAGATTTCCGATTTGATTGAATGGTGCCACTAAACGAGGTCCTATTTTGTGCAGCTTTATGGAAAAACACACATCTTTCATTCACCTTTTTACCTAAATTCTACTTGTTTCTGTAATGCTCAAATTAGAAATAAATCGCGATGTAGTACCTATCATATTCTTAAAACATACATGAAAAGAAGTTCCACGCATACAAACTCGCAGGGATTGAGTAGTTTAATGTAAATAGGAAATCGATTGTATACAAGTTGTTATAATTTCCGTCTTAAACGGCAAGTTTTATCTTATCTTATTTTATCGATCGTATGATCGCTTCCAATTTTAATTTATGAGCCTAATAATTTAAGTAAAACATTGTTATATAATTGTTGGTACGAAAAAAGAAGGCACCATACTTGCTTACGATGCCGCTATCGCATTTCAATAATCCTGGTGGTATATAGTTGAGTGAGGTCTTTATATAATTCAAGTCGAAACTGCCGAGTGGATTACACAATTATAATAATCCAGTGGCGCTACATAACTGGGTATTTGCCTCAAAATGCATTTGTTTTTTATTATATATACAAGTAAGCGATTAGCCTTCTGTGTTTGACTCATTGATTTTTGGATGCCGGTTTCCTCGCCTTTCAACTTAGGTGCAAGCGCACATAGTTAGAAAATTCACATATTAAGCGGACATATAGAAAATATTTTACTTAGAAACAATTATGACCTACCTCTATCGGTCATCATAAGGAAACGATAAGTATAAACACGTTGGTAATTCATGACATAATCTTAGTAATAAAGTTCGATATCACAAATTGACAGACAAAGTTGGATTAATATAAATGATTCTTTTATTTTGTTGTTAATTAGGTATAATTTCTCTTCACGACTTAAAGGATATCCAGGTTGGGCAGAGGGCATTTCATCATAGAAAAACCTGCCTTATCGGTCCTGGGCTGTCTTAATTTCAGCTTGCAATGATGCTTCGTTGCAAGATCTGTTTTGAGCGGTCACATTTCCTTTTGCATTTAGCCCGTTTATATTTCGTTTCACCGTTTTATACTTCTGTTAATTGGCACGTAATTGGCTTTCATAGCTGATGATTACAGATTATCTTGGCATAATTCAAGGATTTGGCAATGGCTGTCATTGATATTTTCTGATCATACTTCGTGTTAACATTACCGTTACAACCTCACTGGTAATTAATTAATTAACTTCAATTATTGCGGTTAGAATTCCCGCCGTTGCATAGTAGAATTTGAAATGTATCGCATTTATAAAACTTCGATGTTACGAATGTTACCAAAATTATTCATTAGTCAAATAAAATATAGATTTGATTATGATTAACATAGTTACTCAGAAAAAACAAAGAAATGGGGTACATATAAGAAATTACATACAGCCAGCATTTAAGTAAAGTAAGTATTGGCTTTCCTATTATAATACTCTGAAAATGTACAAAAAGATAAAAATTTGTAGTCTTATGACGGCCATTCAAATGCTTATAATCCTCTAAGCTTATTCATTCATATAACTAGTGCCTAAAT
This sequence comes from Pieris rapae, assembly GCF_905147795.1. Classification (NCBI taxonomy): domain Eukaryota; kingdom Metazoa; phylum Arthropoda; class Insecta; order Lepidoptera; family Pieridae; genus Pieris; species Pieris rapae. Next base: position 4,026,428 of record NC_059515.1, on the reverse strand, counting down.
AGTCAGGATTAAGCACCGCGCGCCGCGCACGCATGAGCCGGCCGATTCGTAATTCGTATTTGAGTTTAGCAGCAGTGCGGGGTGGACGACGAACGTGTTAAAATGAGCTCCTTTTTATTAAATATTTTATTATTATTTATCTGTGGTCAGATGGTTATGTGCCAGGTGAGAGTATTATTTTTATTATACGATAAAATAAATTAAAAGTAGTCTAATATTTTTAACGTTTGATTAACAATATTTGTAATTTTAAATGTTGTATCCCTTTGAAGGAATTTGTTTAAGCTGTTTAGGTATTGTTTAGTTATGTTTGTAATGTAGCCTTGTAAGTAAGCACGAAGCTTTGTGCACAGATGCATAAATGTCTATTTATATAATATATAATTGTAATAATTTAGATTATTAATTCAAGGACAATTAGGGTGGGATTTAGCGAGAACTATGACTCCGTATTTAAAAATCCTATAATTTTTGTTGTACGGAAGTAGGTGTTAACAGAAAACATTAAAATGAAATGTAATTTTTGAAGAAAAAAAATACATTATTCATTTGAATTGCCTGACTGCTTGCGTCAGAGAGAAGAAAAAAAAGCAATTTCAAAATGAAATTTTATACACAAGGTAATTACTTTGCCCATAAAAATTTATAAACTATATAAGAACTATAAAATCAAAATTAATACCGTAAAATAAAGGTGCTCGGTACGATGTAAATCGTAAAATATTAGTACCGCACGAGTACTAGAAATTAAACTGTTAAAAATATAACAGACGAAACAGATTTAAGATAATATATTCATTCTTGTTTTTCGCAAGAGGTTTACAGATTTGGCATTGTTTTACTGTAATACCTACATTAGACATTTTCTAAAATTAGACTTTTCCTTATACATATTTAACAAAAACATTGCTACAAAGATTTGTAGGTATTTTCACTCTTGTACAATAGCTATTCATATGAATGCACGTGCGTACGTGACGATGCACTTGCGCTGGTCCCTTTTAAAAACGAAGGGTCGGATAGATAATGTAGTATTTTTCCTACTTATATCGGAAAGAGAAATCACGCGTGAGATAAGTGATGTACAAATTCAGCTGCATTTATTGTTTATATTTGATAACTTGTCTGTTACTGATGTTATACTTACCGACACAAATCTTACTAAAATATTCCAATGTGACTACTTATTTTATAATCATTATCATTTTTTCATAAAACCCTACAAAATAAAAGAAGGGTTCATGTTTTTCGTTTTCTATATTTGCACAGACTATAAGTACCCTCAACTTAATTCTATTATATTAAGGATAAGGACCCTATATATGAAGTTGACTTGCGAGCGAAACCGCGGGCGGAAGTAATCAATATAAAATTAGTTTGAAGATTGAACTAAATTCTGAAAGATTTTTTACCTAACAGTAATTTTGTTTTTAGGATGTCTACAGAGCAGCAATAATAGGCAACGGGAAACAACACACTAAAAACTATGCATCCCTTATACATGAAGCGGCCAAATTGGTAACATTTAAAATCATAACGACACTTAAAAACAGTGGCTTGAAACATACAAAAAACTTAAAAAATACCTTTTTTTAAAATTATTTTATGGCCTGGAAAAATAACCTTCTACGTTGGCTGGGCCTCATATTTTGTAACCGTTACGTGATCATTTATTTTTCATAGACAAGGTGATCAGCCTAACACACGCCGTGAACTTTTTTGGGTCTATACTCGTAGCATTGCGATTTCCTAACGATGTTTTCTTTCAACGTATGTTGATACACACATAAACTCAAAGAAATACATAAACCTATGAGACGAGAGTTGCATGACTAACACTGCTCTTTTAACTTTGCTAAAAGTTTGTATTTAAGAAATTTATTGGAAATTAGTAATATATAAAGAATCTTTACATTTCAGGATGCGGATATCCTTCTATTAGAAACAGTGGAGGATAAGGGCAACATAGGATCATGTAGCCGATGCGATACTAACTATGATGCGGTAATGATAGTGTTTAAAGTTAAATGTATAAATTTAGGTAACTTTAATCGAAATAAATTTGAGCAAACGTAGTCTTAGAAACATCAGGTAGTCCACAATTTTATTAAAATCATTATGTCATGCGACGTAAATATGAGTATAAATATATAAGTATAAATATTTTTCGTTAAAAAGTTTTTCATGATATTATACTTATATCAAGGTCAGAATTGTATATCTTCAGTTGAATGAATAATATAATCCTTCCTAACTGCCCATTAAATTTGCAGACTGATCTAACAATTGTATTATTGTAAGATCTAACTCTTGATAGATTCGTTGCTTAAGAATATCAATTAGCTATGTAATAAAACCTATATATATTATATTGTTGCAGTAAATTACGCTGTTCTTGTTTATAAATTTGTCTCAATGTTATATATACATTGTTTTTTATATTCTCTTAACGTACAATTGTGATATAAAAATTCAAAACGATAGATGACTACAAAAAAAATATTATCTATTTACAAAATTTATTTTTATCGAGTGTTCCATATAACTTTCTCTTTTTAGATATTGAAAGCGGTTTCTACAGCTGCGAAGGAAACCGCGATCTATGTAGGAGTTCATGTATATGAAAAAATAACTTGTAATAAACATGAAGATATTGTCAGAAGTAATTTAATATTCAATAGAAATGGAGATATAATTTCTGTGTAAGTTTTTGTTCGTCTGTTATCTCTTACTGAATTAATTAATAATATTATACTTAATTATTACGTTAATTATAAAACTTAAATTTTTTTATTAATATATTTATTATAATTATATTATACTTTTTCAAATCTAAACAGTGGGTACGCTGGCTGAATTTTTTATATATTATTTAATTAATTAATTTGCAGTTCCAGGAAGCCATGGAATAAAGCTAATTGCAATTCAACATATTCAAACAGTGCAAGCTTTTCAACTGATTTTGGAGTCAAATTTGGAGTACTGATGGAAGAGGATATATTAAATGTTCAAGATATAAATTTTAGTAATTATATAATACTGGGTTCACGGCCTCGCACAAGTGGGAAATTACATGGTATGTGTTATGAACTTTGAAACAAACTCAAAAATAAAATTATTAATTTGAGATATGACGTCATCGACAGTGATATTAATATCGTTTATGTAATTCTATGTAATGTTCTAATATGAAGTTGGCAATTTTTCTTTTTCTAGATTTAATTAAATTATTATATTAATTGATTACTTAGGATACTTATTATTTGCATAGATTAGATTTTATCACTAAAATAATATATATGTTTGGCGCCTCACCTTGAACTAACACAATACACTAAAAGAGTTGTAGTTATTTTTGATGGATTTAAAAAAGGAACAAAAGAGTCACAGTCTGTAATTATAAAAATATATGTAATAGAAGTACTATATCTCATTTCAGCATCGCAATTTGAATCATCATGGGCATTTATAAGTAAAATTAACGTGGTTTCTACAAACGGTATTTATGGCAACACTGGAGCTACCATTAAGTCTAACAACATTATTGTGAAGGAAATTAAAAAAGAAGGAAACAGTAAGTGTTTAAATTTATTATTGGAGAGGTAAAAAGTGTACACAGTTTAAACTGTATGGGTACTTTCGTAATGGATTTTAAATTAGGTTTAATTTGATTTTCGGTACTTTATAATTAAAAACAATAATATTACAGATAAACCAAAATTACAAAGTAGTTCATATAATGTTCCTGACTTGGCTCGCAGCATCAAGCTGGATTTGGAACTCGCTATGCAAGGTTACAAGGAAAACGTATGCTTTGAAGAAGTTTGTTGTCATTTCTACGTAAAACTTGCGGGAAAGGGTAAATATTTCAATATATCTATACCAACAAAATTTTTAAAAGTTGGTTCGGCCAAAAAATCGTAAACAAAATAGTTTTACGTAATAGGTTAAAAAATATATAGTGAAAAGCATCCCCCTGACATACGTTAGTTATATTTAGTGGTGTACACCATTACCTAGACTTTAGTTAACACAACTGTTAAAAATACTAAGGTAAAGATAAATTTATTTACATAACTTAACGTTTCGATTACACTCGTAGTAGGCAAATTAATTACGAATTATTGAATGTTATTGAATCTCTCATGTCTGAGAGACGTGGTCAGCAAGAACTAAAATATAGAGTGGACTATCTATTCCACCGGTTTTTGTCTAGCTCCTCTAGTGCTACTACTACTGTGTTATGAGTTGATCGGTGCCTACGTGATTTGTCTTCTGTGTTACCAACCATTATCAGTTTCTGCAAGTTCTCAAGCCGCTGCGCATGACACAAGTAAACTAGGGCATACAACTAGCAATATCGCTAAGATAGATTGAACTCTATCTGAATCGAACCTGTAAAAGGTCTCTCACTGACTAGGGAGGCATCAATCTAAATTGTATAATGTACAAAGCTAAACAAATAAATATTTTTGTTTAAATTGTAGCTGTTGCTTCGCTATGCATTTTTTTAACATTACATAAATGCTAAGTGCAATGAGCGTACCGATTCTTAACTGGTCTGTGACCAATAGACTTGCGGCCTTTTGGCAGTGTCCATGGGCACATAGCGGCAGGTGAGCCTCTTGCCCGTTTGCCCGGTGTTCCATAAAACCAAAATTTAAAACTGAATTGAAGATATAATAATGAAAAGGATTCGAACTTGAGTGACCAGCAAGGCTTTGGCTCGTATATAAATGAATTAATAATTTTTTTTATTTAAGGTAACTCGGACGTGTCATACAATGTAGGAGTTCATGCTGGTACAATGGATGTAGGTTCTCAAACAGTGGCCACTCGGGGCTGCGTTTTGGTCGCCTGCGCAGGGTCAGATCAATCTTGCTCTGTACTGTAAGTATTTTTGTCTACTTTTCGTGATCACTTACTCTCATCAACTTCTCTCTTTCTGTTACGTATTTTAATATCCATTTATAGCAACTAAAATTATTCTTACGTTTACGCTGAAGCTACAACACTGCTAATATTAAAAGCTAACGTCTGCTTATAATAAGTTTCAATTTTTCGCGTCACCAGTTTAACGTAGATAGGCTATAGACTCTGTCTGCAACTATCGCATATATAATTGGGAGTGTTCTGAAGAACTTTTCTGAACAATACCTGCGACTAAATTTCATCATGAGAGTGCTCCTTTAATCTAAGACACCGACTGCTATATTGTGTTGATCTCTAGTACTATTTTTTATTTACACAGGTCCAGAAATTCATCAGAAGTCACCTTTAAAACGATCTCTATATCTAGTAACTTTAGTCAGGACTGTACGCAGTTCCCAATTCTACAAACTACAGATGCCAAGAACATAAAATTCAATCAACAAAATGGTATAAATAACAGGCAGGTTAACATGGAAATTTATGAATGTAATAATGTATTAAATTTCGGAATTATCAGCATCGAATCGAAGCCAATCGACGAATCTAGTGAACAATTGATCGATTTCTCTTCATACATTACGAGTGAGAATGTTCAAGAATTCTTCGATTATCTTTGGATTCGATTGCGTTTTCCGATATTTATCATATCGATATATATATTGGAAATGATGTAAATTGTATTTACTTATTAAAATAAGTAACATTATATATTTATTAGTACGTTGGTTGGCATTTAATAGGGTTTTCATATTTGTCAAGGGTAAGGTATATTAAAATAATTTGATATATGATTATTATTATAAAATATTATGAGACTGATATTATGTATTTTATAAAAAGGTTTTAATTATATTTATATTGAAGTGTTTAATTTCCTTTAGGTTGTCTTTTATAATAAGATTTTGGACATGTTTTTTTAAGTCTATTAATTATTATTGTAAACGAAGATATATTTATTTGTGATAGCATTAATTCTTATATTCAACGAATTGAGAACATCCAAAACGTATCTAAGGTATATAGTCATGATATATCAAAAATGTTATTCTATATATAAAGATGCAAAAACTAGACAGTTATTTGTCTTTGGCCTGTCGTAAGTGCCGGAAATACTTAAATTAACAAATGAAAGTACCTATATAACTTAAAATTATTGGTAAAGCTTAATATTTGTCACTTTAATAATATTTGTTAGGTGTTTAACTAATTAACTTATTATTTCAATATTAAATTTATTTAAAAAAGGATAATAGTACATTTATTTATTTCATTTAAAATTCAAATTTATTTTCGGCACGATGAAGAGAACGATTATTATATAGCCTGTTTACATAGTTTTGAACGAAAATTTTAATTACCTATATTAAGTAATTCAGATCTCTGTGATATTAAAATAATGTGAATAAATGAGTTTATTAAATATCTACGCATTTTTAATTAAACGCCAGTTAGGTCATATATTTTTACTAGCCTTCACTTTTATTTGTTATTTTTATTATATTTAGGTTAAGGCAGAGTTCGTTTATTTTCAATAATGCTTGTTACTGGTTCTTCTGCGCACATACAACCAGTGATCTTCGTCGTCATCCATAAGAGTTTTTTCAATCCAATCCATGTAAGATTCCACCTACAAAGCAAAAATTTTATTACGCGCACGTCTTTATATGTATTTCATAATTCCTATACAATTAATTTTCTCTCAAATGGAGTCATAGTAAAAGCTAGATGAACTATGGGTGAAATATTTTTCCATAGCATTCAATGTCCCAAAATCTTATACTTACTTAACGAACTACGAAACGGAAGGGTGTAAAGATATATAAATTAATATTATTATTACCTTAGTGTAAACATCAGGTTTGCCCCTAGCACACGGAACGCCCCAGGACACAACGCCGACTTGTCTTCCTTCTCTTACCAGAGGACCTCCGGAATCACCCTGTAAAACGGTTGTTATATTTAGAAATTGTTTGTAGAACCATTTGCATTGACTATTATTAGAACTCGTTTCATTTCTTTTGGCTCCAATAGCTCAGGACTTGGATATGTTGCAGACAATTTTTCTTAATAAACTTTCGGTGCTTTACTGAAACAATTGTTACCTAATACCTTAGCTTATCGACACAGATTATTACTTTAACATAAATGGTGACTTATTTTTTTAACATTTAGAATAAGACTTATTTTATGAATAAGAGAAAAAATATTTTCCCAGATGTCCACTACTCAACAAGCATTATTTGATATTGACTATGCTTTGGATTCTGTGATTTAATTTTACAACCTATTCGGTCTAATCTGATCTTTCTACAACTAAATGTCAATAGTCTAATAATGATCTTACGTGGCAAGCACCTTCACCGGCCTTGGTGAGAGCGCATATCTGAGTGGTGAAGACTGCGTTGACAGTTTTGTGGGCTTCCTTACAGTCTTCGTAGGTGACTGCTTTCAGCTTCAGCTGCATCAGGTCATTTGGCAGATGTCCAGGGTACTAAAACATAGGAGCGTTGATGATGAATATGGCTTGCAAAATGATGAAGCAGTAATAAGTTAATTATTAAAAGTGTTGTAAAATGTTTCTGTAATACAATTAAATGTTGGGTTTAAAACGGTTCCTTGGTCAATGGGATGCTTTACATAGTAGGGATATTATTTTCAATATGTATTTACTATATTATTGATCACTCGCGTATAAAAAAGATTTTATAATATATATTATATGATAAGAAAATTTATCCAGCTCGTACAGTTTGTTTTTAATTGCAATTTTAGGTTTTGTAAAGTACACAATATTTTCAGCATTGGATCATTTGCTTAGCGTTAAACTGATACAGAGAATTTGTTGAATTTATATTTTATTAAAACATTTATCCTATCCGCAACACTACGGTATAAAAATGATTTACTTACCGATGTAGTTCCCCACCCAGTTAACAACAACTCTTCGTCCTTTTCAACCGGTTCATCGTTCAACTCTACAGCATCCACTGTACTGCTGAACGCTATCGCCTCATCAGTAAAAATAATAGCTATATCATTGATGATAAGGTCATCGTCGTATTTCTCATGTTGAACGACTTTGCGAATTTTGTAGGCTGTGCCGCCCGATCGAAGCTGGTTTGTGCCTACGATTGCTTGGAAATATTGAGGCTTTAACCTAAAAAAGAAGTATTTAGATTTTTGTGAATATTATATAATATGATAATTCCATTACAAATATGATGTTTGATATAGATAGACAATGATTCAGTTAATTAAATAAATCTTTAATCAATCTAGATTTCATTTTGACTTTTCTGATAGGCATAAAGTGTGTAAGTAAGTACGTTTAAATTCTGTACTGAATTCAGATTTATTGAAATTTAAATTTTGTACCTATCTACACAATGAGCAGCTGTTAAAATAACTCTGGGTGTGATGATGGACGCTCCACAGAAGTGCCTCACTCCCCAAATACGGAGAGACACCTGGTAAGGGACTGATCCATTTGCAGCTTTTGTACCGCCAACTATCCTCTCCCAGTCATCCCGTCTGTCTGATGAAAAGAATTCGGCTGATGCTGGAAATAATAAAAAAAATGTCACTGATATCCAGTAGTAGAAACCGATTTTATTATAATTAAACCTTATTCTATCGTTGCATTAATAGACGGTGCCCACCAGGACATTCCTGATTGACCAGGAATAAAGACAATTGACTCGCACAATATAATGCACAATAAAATTCGCATGTTAAGTGATACCGCCGCGCACTCTCACTGCTTGAAGGCTCGCAAACGCGCTGCCGGCCTTTTAAGAATTAGGACGCTCTTTTCTTGAAAGACCCGAAGTTGAATTTGTTCGGAAATTCTTCAGTGGGCAGCTGGTTCCACATAGTACATAATACGCGGCAGAAATTGCTTTAAGAAACATGAAGTTTTGGAGCGACGGACGTCAAGGTGATACGAATGGTATTTTGTGAAGATAAACAAAAATTTAGTTTTGAGTGGGCATGATATTATGTACCGTCTCCGTAGACTATCACTATTAAAACTACGCAACATTCAGAACTTTCTGTGTGTTATTGTGATTGATACCTTATACTTTTATGTTTGAGATTCAAACCCAGAGCCGTAAAAGGCGTTGTAAAACTCTGAGTAACGAAACGAAATAATTTTTGAGACCCGATAAAGATTGAAGTTTTTTCCACACTATTTGGTACAACGTTATCAAGAGATCGTCTAATCTATTATGCTGCTATTTCGTGCAAAAAAGAATATGTCAGAAGTGGGATTCGAACCCACGCCCACAGAAGTGGACTGCGACCTGAACGCAGCGCCTTAGACCGCTCGGCCATCCTGACGTGATTGAAAGGGTTTGAAATATACATCAAATAGCATTCAGGAGACTTTATTTTAAAAACTACCGTAAAAATTCTGGTACAAACGCAAGTAAGCCAACGTCAAGTATTTTGCAAAAGAAAAGAAAAGTTACATATCGCTGATTTCTTGAGCTAAATATTCTGTTATTATTTAAGGCCCCTACTTAAGTGTAATCTTTAATTGTTTGCTTTACATAATTTTCTTATTTTGATACATGCTATTGTCTTACCATAACTGAACTGTCAGAGGATTTCATTATTATATATGGTACTTTTATATAAATAGACACAAACATTAGCATGCGAAAGTATCGAATAACCCTACTTACAGTCTTTATTAAGAGGAAGATACTCTGTGGTACTATTCTATTGCACTTACCACTGATCCCAGAAAGAACTAAAACCAAATGTTCTTTGTACAAAAACTCTACTCGTAGCATTTACGGTAACAACTTTGGACGTAGCTACGTTCTTACCCTACAGCGATACTAATCCCAACGTTATATATGGTATGCAAGTTCGATATTTATTATTTATTTATTTATTTTCTTTTGATATAGTTCTTCTATTATCCGTAGCGCTCCTAACATTTGGATTGCGCTGTACAAACACTCCTTATTAAAATCGGAATCGCTATTGGTTATATAAGTGGATAGTAGGATAAGGATAGGGTAGGATAAGTTACAGAGTGTGGACTCTGGTTATTAATTAAAGAACTGTGGCTGAATTATAAAAGTTCTACGTTAATAAAAGTTAAAGTACCTACTGTTTATAGAAAATATATCGTTAGCATAGTAACAAATTTAATATTCACTACAATATTACTTTTAATCAGACAAGTTGCTCATGATTTGTGGACGTTAAAGACATTTAAGCATAGTAAGTATAGAGCGGGGTACTAATTGTGAAAATCTTCGATCACATACGTCATTTGCGAACCCGCTCCTTATTTTAAATTTAAGTATTTTTAGTGAGAAACAGTCTTAAAAGCTTATATTAAAAATATACATTACCAAATGCACAAATCACAGTAAAAATCACTATTACATACATATTGCAACAAAAAACTAATCTGCATTTGCGATAAACGTTTATATATGAAGGTAGAAAATTATTCAAATATATGTTAATACGTTTAAGTTATGTTCTAACTAATTGTACTGAATAACTGGAAGATAGAACCCCTATTAATTAATCAACAGAGGAATAGTACCTTGATAAACGGTAAGATGGCCATGGTTCGATTCCCGGTCATGGTAAAATTTCCTCATGGGCGGAATTTGTCTACGCTACTGAAAGCAACATTGGGTTTCAAAACCTTTTATTATTTTACTGCATATGCACATGCTAACGCTTTTATTACCACAACTTAAAATAAGAAACTTATAATATAAATGTATATACTCTTAGAATTAAAATTAGTCATGAGGACGTTATATGTTAGATATCCTTAAAAATTACAGATAAATTGATTACATTTTTTTTAATGAATTCACAAATAACGTGACCTATTATTGGTTGCTACGGCTTTGCAATCTGTTATAATATAATTTAGCAACGCCTATGTATGTTGCATGTCGGCCAATCCCTGTATCCCAAATGCATCTATATGAGTACATTGTAATGCATAACTGGGAGGATGTGAGCGATTTGCGATTTGCCGCGCGCATCTCAATAATTATAAACATTGGGTATGAAGAAAGATATTTATAAGAGTGTAACAAAATTTTTTGTTCTAAGTTGAAACTGAAATGAGATAATATAGTCTAACGAATTTAAATTTAGGTCCATGAACATATTTACATAAACACATTTATAACGAACCATATGTATATTTATTATAATCTCAAATACGGTTATTTTAACAATAATAATGATTAATCTTTTATAAATATAACTATTGATATGTTTATATATAAAATTAACTCATCCAATTTTAGTAACTTCGCAAGGTGGCGCCTAGAAATATTTTGATTGACTACGTGTCCTTTCTATATTTGTTTTATAATAATTTATTCCTCTATTACAGTCGTTTATGACCAAATCACGGCACGGCAAATGTAGGACAGGAAAGACCTCTACATTCATTGACTGAGAATTAAACAAACCGTTTGATTTATATCCAATAGAAGAACAATTTTGCAAGCATTCACGTAACCTTCATTGCGATTCTAAACTAAAAAGAAGATAATATTTTTGCTTACATATTATGTGTCAATCATTATAAGCTATCCAAAATTTAACCTAATTTACAAAATTTAATATAATTATAAATCAAAAGGTAATCTTATAATCGAACGTTATTACAGTTATTTTCGAGATTGTATCTTATCTATGATGTACGTTATAACTTTCCAGTGGGGCATGGGGCAGACAGTCCTGTATTTCAGGAGGTCTGTCTTATGTATGTTTTTTTCGTCAGTTAATATTGTTATAATTACCCAAACATTAGGTATAGACAATACATAAGATAGGAAAATGTTTCGGTAACAAGTACGATAATATTGACATAATTAAGGCAAACAACTCGTGCTCATGTCAATACTATATCAGATGAATTCGAGATGTGGCGACTGTTGTTCGGTATTACATGTAAATGTACTTTTCATAAGTTTTACGTTTTTTTTTATTGTGTCGTATCTTTTAAATACACGGATAGTCGTAATAAAGTTAAAACTGTATTTTTTTTAGTACAAGCGTGTTTTTTTTTTATAAAAAGGGGGGTAGGAGGGTTTACCTAATATTAAGCGACACCGCGGATGGTCACAGTGCCAGACCGCTCGCGAGTGTTTCCATTTAAGAATAGGTATCATTTCTCGAAGGACCCTGAGTCATATTTTTTTCTTTATTTTTATGATACAGGAGGCAGACGGGCAGGAGGCTCACCTGATGCTAAGTGACACCGCCGCCCATGGACACTCGCACTGCCAGAAGGTTCGCAAGCGCGCTGCTGGCCTTTTATTATTGGCCTGTTGTTGTAGTATTGGTTCGTACTGGTTTCTGATAGAAGTGGCAATAATGAACAACAACAATGAAACAGTGAAACAGTTTTATTTTAAGTACTATATTTCTGCAGCAATGACCTTATTACAGTATCGGCAGTAGTGGTTTGTCAGTTCTTCGACTGTCACGATGACCCAGCCTTCGATCCTGATGAAGGGCCTTTAGACGAGTTACAGTTCACATGGCTTGGAGCGTTACAGTATATACACGGTACTGTATATAAAATTCATGATTCCTATACTTGTCATTTTATTTTGTTTTTTTTTATTTATAAAGAAGATTTACGGTTTATAACAAAATTGTGTACTAAATATATAAAAATCTTCACAAGTACTTAGTCATCCTAAAACCGATTTGGACATATGGCCTCCAACTGTGGAGCGCAAGTGATACCAACGTAAACATACTCCAGCAACAACAGAACAAAATCCTAAGAGCAGACCAGAGAACACCAGACCAGAGAACACCAGACCAGAGAACACCAGACCAGAGAACAGAACAAAGTACCATGGTACACCAACAACTAAGTTCACGAAGACCTAAAAATGAGAATTATCAGAGGAAATCCGGACACTGGCAGCAAAATACAAAGAGCTGTTGTCATTCGAACGAGATAAAAAATATACATTTGATAACTCCAACTTAACTGTCGTCTTTGTCTGTGCCTTTTGGTAGAACTTGTACTACCGTATTTAAGTTACTAAAAGGCATGAGTTTGTGCCCCGCTTGTGATCCTTAAATCTATTTTTTTTTCAAATTTAAATTGCGTTTTCTAATGTGTGTTAAGAGTTATAGAAAGTAGAATATCGGTGTAAATTCAGGGTCATTATACTACATAACGCAGTAATACTAATGAAGTGTCACCTGTTCCAGTGAAGAACGGCACGCCTCATTACTTCCGCGTACCTCGAGTGGTACTAATTAGCCGACAATTTGTTCTGACAACCTCTGTCGACGCCGCGCTCATACCTAATGGCTATGCCTTGTAAGTATATGGCTAGTGGCCATAAGAACGCTTTAAGATGGAATGCATGTGCTCCTATAACCGATTTTTATTAATTATCTATCTTAATATGGGTGAAGTCTCATTCTTTTATAGGCCACTAAGCGCCTTTAATGCCTTTCACGCATGAGAAAAATTAATATAAATAAAACCCAAATTCTTCAAACGATGACATAATAATGCATGCATGATCGCGGACCAAGTCGATTGCCCATACCTCAATCACTTTTCAATCCGCCATTTCATGCGGAATGATTCGGGTATGAATATAATGTGAACCTAAAATAAATACTAACACTTAGATTTAAGTTATTTAGTTGTAATGACTAACACAGTTATGGAACCTTGTTTTGCGAAATAAACAATTAAATAAAAATAATAATTTTTCAGAGGTAACGTAGTATTCGGAGATTATGAAAGAGATGAAGTGGAATGCAAGACAACAGTTGAAGAGCTGGCATCAGGCAAAGAATGTGAGCCAGCAGTTTTGTTGATGCCAATCGCCGATGTATTGTTGCATCCTGAATACAAACATTTTGGAGTTAAACATAGTATAGCGTTACTTAAGCTTATTACGCCTGTCAAATCACGTGAGTCAAAAGAGTTATTACAATATAACGGACATCTTTTTTTATTTAAGATATGTATTACAAGCTATTGTATTACCAATTATAACATATAATAATGTAAATAAATAAATTATAGGTCGAGTGGAAGCTTTAGAGGCGGTCTAAGTCTAAGGGCAAGCTGTAACATAAAATTAACCGCCTGCCGATTAATGATCAGTGTTTATAGTAGTTCTCGTTTTTATGTACATACTAGGATTTTAGCGTATCACCACGACGTCCGCCGTTCCACAACTGACCGTTTTTCTATGCAGTTTTTAGTGGTAGCTAATGTGAAGCCAGCTGCCCACTGAAGTATTTCCGAACCAGTTCGACTCAGGCTCCTTCTTTTTAAAGGCCGACAATGCACTCGCGTGCCCTCTGGCATTGAGAGTCTCCATGGGTGGTATCACTTAACATTAGCTAAGCCTACTACCCGTTAGCCCTATAAAAAAGGTGTATACGATGAATTAGTGCACCATTTACTTTATTGCCTGTAGGCTGTAACGTACTCGTAAGCACGGTACGACCTTTCCTAGTAGACGTTCCATACTAGTACTGACTTAATTTTTTATGATAAACATCAATTTATGCCTCTACACAAACCATGAGTGAGGATTGCATTACAGATTTATAAATTTATTTTATGTACTCAAAAATAGTGTGTAAAAAAGAAAATATCTTCATCCAGAATACATGGTGCCAGCTTGTCTCCCTTTCAAGAATTTTGCAATGGCCAGAAGCGGAAAGCAAACCAAAGATAGTCTTCTCCATATTGACTTCTCAAGTGGTAATTATATAAGTGACAGTTCTTATAATGTAATGCATAGAAGATATATTTTTATGCGTCTATTTAATAGTAATAATTTAGAAAAAGTTATGCAGTCTTACTGAGATGGAGTTAAAATTTTATTTGTCTATAATTAGATTAATTAAATAATTTCAATTTAGTGAAAAGTGTACCACAGTTTGGTAGAGAAGAAAGATTTTGTTTTATACTTAGAAAACGGTTTCAAATTTTTTTTTTTGATACATAGTTAGTTTTGTATATCATGGTTTATTTATTCAGATGTTCCAAGAGATTTTCTGGAAGAAGAAAAAGATATTCAGAAAGTGAAACTTCTTCCGAGGGAGCTGTGCTATTTGTATGATGCCCTTCCCCTAGGAGGAGTAAGTGATATTTTAATATAAGAATGCACCTCTGTTGCTCAGACTCTAGTTTCTTCGATCGTGGTCTATCAGGTTAATCCACATTAATTACACATACATTTTATTAATTGTTACCTATAAAAAATAATTAAACTGTGACAATCGTAGTGGCTTTAGCGTGACTCTCATCCCTGCAGTCGTAGGTTCGATAAGATTTGCTCGAACGCTAAAGGAAAACATCACGAGGAAAACGGGTTGCCTTAAACCCAAATAGCCGACGGTGTGTGTCAGGCACAGGAGGCCTACTATTAGATACTACTAGATCACCTACACACCTATTAGATTGACTATAATTTATATTATCATATAACATATAATCTAAGGCCTAGATCTAAAAAGGTAGCATCACTGATTTTTTATTTTATGTGACAATCGTATTCATATTGTGTAGTATTTTTATTACATTAATCCGCTAAGTAAATGATCTTGTATTAGAAATAGTTTTGACGAGAGGATGATTTTACACGCATGTAATTATTGCCTTCAAGATTTTATCAGGCGTATTTCCACAGAACGTAACGAAGCTGCCGAAGGACCGCGTAGCGTGTACCACTGGTTGTGGTTTCCACTCTGGATCGCCTTTATTCATCCATGAGCATACTGGCCATTGGTCAATAGTAGCTATTTCCCAAGGTTAGCTATCGAAGAGAAACACCGAAACTAATTATAATTTTAAATTAAATGGTGTATACAAATGCCGATTGTCAAACAGATCAAATATTAGAATAGTTTTTTTTTCAACCTTCTAATATCTTATTTAATATAATGATCTTTGTTTATGTATGTTTCTTAATTTATCTGAAAAAAGGCTATATTATTATTATAGAATTAAATGCGTCGTAACAGTACTAAAAGTTTAGTTAAACAGTATAAAAAATTTCTTCGTCTACATGATTTGATGGCTACGACTCTGAAATAAATATTTAAACTAATTTAAATTAATATGGGTTTGTAAAGAGCGATATGTTGTATTGTCACCAAAAATGATACCTCTTACAAAGGTGGGTCACCATGTCAAGATCCGCTGCGCATACGACGACCTCCAGCCCCGCCTCTCCAAACCTTAATTCACCCGTACGTGCCATGGATCACGGCTGCTATTACTGGCAAAGCAGTGGGTTCATTTGCTAAGGATGACCCTTTTGGTAAGTAAGCGGCGATTATTTTGTGAGAGATAATCCTTTGTTAGTGATGTTTTAAATCTTAACCAAATACAAATGTTGCATTGAGAATATTCTTTGTCGTTTATTCATTTGTTATAGGCGCTTGTAATATATATATATATACTATTGGGAACTAAACTTATCAGTTAATCTTTTACTATTTCAGTAATCTTTTACACAGTGCACAGTATTATTTCACCGGCTGTTTTACAAGTATTTATTTATTTATTTGGCATATCTTATATGATATATATTGTATAAAGAAATTAATTTTAAATAATTTAAGTTAGAAGGGCACAAGTTGATAGAATCTTGACATTCCAGTTCTCTTTCATCATTCAATGCAAAAATAACATAATATCTTGTAACAGTATAAGTGGACACAAACAAACAAAATATATGTTACCAGGATATGTTATGCCCCGTACGTCCATTTATGATCTGATTGCCCATACCTGGGTCGGCCACTGGTGGATGGGTGGTCTCCGCTGCTACGATAGAGGAGAAGCCGCAGATGACATGTTCAGATTTTACCACGAGGTGTTCCAGGTCAAACCGACTACAACTACGTATTTGACATACTATCTTGAGGTATATTTTCACTCAAAATTATTATCATTTAGGCAGTCATTCTGTTCGATACGTACTGAAAATATCTACTACACGCAGAAGTTAACGAACCAGGTGTCATTATCGCCAAATTAAGTGCCAACTAGATTTGTGCGTGTAGTACAATTGTAACTAGTATTTTGAAATCATTGAAACTATTATACCGTTTTCCAAATTGGCACTTTTACTGTCCCATAACAGTATTTTTTATTATTTTCCTTGTAAACTCTCGTAACTATAACTATAAAGAAAGTTGTGCTAGTCGATACTGGTTTCATACAATTATATTTTAATTTTGGGAAATATTAATCTGCCAAAAAGGGAATCGCTAGAAAATCCTATACATACAGCTCAAATAAAATCTCACATAAGAAATAAAAAAGAAGTATCGCAATACAACGAGGAAATGCTGCCAGACTTAGGTACTCTGCCTTAGGGACCAAACCGAAAATTGTTAACATTTTCTATTTCGCCGTTTTTAATTATTATTATGTACATAGTGTAGATAAAGAATATCGTAAATACTGTATATTATTATAGAAACAAATAATTAAATGTATTTTATGTTTTATAGATAGATGCAGCACGTGACACTATGATCATTTGTGTGAAAGTAGGAATGCCGTATCGGCTTGGACAGCCCAAGGTCTGGCAGCTGGATACTCCAGAAGTTAAGGTACTAAAACAGTAATTTTGAGTTCATTCAGTTGTAAATAAATTTTATTAAAGCTTGGAGCTTAAAATATATTTTTCATAAGACACACGAGGACGACCATTCTGTATGTACCATATTAATATAATCACTACATTAACTGGGCATAACATGTAACATATATAACATATTCAAGACATTAATTCAAAAAGTTGAACCTTAAAAAATATCTCTCTTGAATATAGATTATATAAATATATTTGAACATAGAATATAGATTAACAAATAATAAAAAATCCAGCCTCCTCATCAATTTGATTTTTGCTACAGGTGAGGTTGCCGGTCCGAGGATTCAAACACACATACAAACTTCAAGTGGAAGCATGGGCTTACAACGCTACAGAATCAGTTTCATCATCAGACTCAGACACCAGCTCTTCAGAGGAAATGTAAATAAAAAATAATAAAAAGGTTTACTTATATATTGCGTGTGTGTTTTATTCTTTAAACACCTGTGCTTTGTGCAAAAGCGTTGTATAATGTTATTATAGAAACAGCATATGTTAATGGTATTAAAAAATCCCCATCTAAGGACTCAATCTCTATGCTAAAACTCAGTGCCAGTTAGTAGCGAGTTACTTTTAGATAGTAGAATTTTTATGTAGCAGTTAAAGCACTACAAATAATAAACGTGTAATCCACATGGACATAAGTATTTTCACACAAAGAAATGAATCAACACTAGGGTCTTGCTGCCCTTTGGAAATGCGTTCAAATAGTG
This sequence comes from Pieris rapae, assembly GCF_905147795.1. Lineage (NCBI taxonomy): Eukaryota > Metazoa > Arthropoda > Insecta > Lepidoptera > Pieridae > Pieris > Pieris rapae. Next base: position 4,008,112 of record NC_059515.1, on the reverse strand, counting down.
ATCATCAGCCACCAGTTTACAGAGTACTAAAAAGAATAAATGTAAAAATGTTAACTTTTTTTATTAGGAAGCATTACATTAAAATTGAAAACATGGACATAATTAGAACTAAACGGTAGTACGAATAGTTGTTTTAGAATATTATTCCCTTTATAAATTAAAAAAAAAATTGCGACCGTAGCTTGTTCGCTGTGTGAAAAATTGATGTAAAAAGTATCCAGAGGTTTGTGATAAAGGTACTAAAATATATACATACATACATACCTACCATAAAACGGTAGGTAAGAGAAAATTATTGTAAGTATGGATTGCTGGACAACTATTCTAATGGAGATTACCTGTGATGGTTGGTATACATACCCGTATAGAAATTAATTTGTTTTTTAAAACTAAAATAACGTGTCAATTATTTCAATAAAAATAAACAATACACTCGGAATGGAGAGTTGTCATAGTGGCAGTAATACGAGAAAGACATAACAGCAAAGTTAAAAATGATAAAATCTTGTATGAAGTAGATTGCTTAGTTTCTACTTGATAAAGACATTTATAAAATTCTCTTTATCCTTTCGTAAATCTGTAAGGCGGAGCACCATATTTCATTGGTAACAAGGTTATATTGGTATTGAAATGTAGACTTTATTCTAATTGGTATAAGACATAAAGTGCTGTAAAATTTAAAAGATCTGATGGCGTCGATAAGATCACGGTATTCGCAAATGAACAAAATTATGAGGCTTATGTACAATCGGTGTAGGAAGATTCTTTAAATTCCTCTAGAACAATCAAGTTTTTAGTATTTATTCCAACCTATAAATATGTTATGTTTAGGGCCTGTTTCACAATGTATGGATGAAGTACCAAATAGCTATGCAACACATAAATTATTCAAAAGATAAAAGTTTCGAATAAGATACTTAGCATTGCATGACAAATGGCGCTATCTGACAGTCTTGAAACGCAAAAATACTGTTTATTCTACCAATAAGTAATAAATAGCTTATTTGGAACTTATCCTTATAACATTGTGAGACAGACTCTTAGAGAAATTTTTACCTCGAGGTCCGAATACGTCCTTCTTTACTTTAACGAGCACAATTAATAAACTATATCAAAAACATGTCAAATAATTTACTTAGATTGTGATTTTGAAAAAGAATCTTATAGAAACGAATAGGTTCAGTAATATAAAAACCGAAAAGTATGAAATTCAAATACAATTATTAAAATATTATGTTCTTGACTGTACAAATTACAATCCAATAGGAATCAGATAGACATTGCAATCATCTTTACGCTGCAAGTGTTTATAACAGGCCATACAATTTTAGACCTTATTTCATGATTTAAAAGGCTGTATTTCTACAAAATGATCTTAATAAAGTTTTATTCCAGCCTGTTAAAGTTTGAAAATAGTTGCTAAGAAGGGCGTAAATATAATGTTTTATTTGATTCGACAGTGCGTGCAAGTATAATTGTAATTTTAATTAAAGGAATACGAATTGAACTTTACTTTAATTTACTTTTTAATTATATTTTACGCAGTCTTTTATTAACATAACTTGTACAGATTTCAAGATGCGTTTTTCAAGGTAGTTTTTGCCGCGCACCACTACTTTGTGGAACCAGCTGCCCACTGAAGTATTTCCGAACCAATTCGAAAAAAGGGTACCAATTCTTAAATGGCCTGTAACGCATTCTGGCATTGAGAGTGTCAATGGCCGCCCGTTTGCCCCCTGTTCTATAAAAAATTACATTTAAAGAAAACGCTGTTTTAACAGATTGAAGCTATGTTTTATATATACGCGAAACGTCGAGAAAAAAATGTAAAAATTATGTAAAATAATATTATTATATTACCTACTATTTATAGAAAGTTATAGGTCGTCATACGACATGTATTTGGAGAGAGAACATAATATAAGTACTTAAAGACCAAATACGTTTAAAGATGTAAGAAATGTTATCTTCACAAAGAAACATTATAATCCAGGCACTTAGGAACAAAAACAAGGTCGGATTACCTTTGACACTTGACACTTGGATTAGTGGTAAATAGACGCTTATTTTAACCAGTTATAACAGTGACGATATGCATGCGGTTAAAAAGCAGTGGACTTCTTTTAATGAGAAAATCTAACGATGATCAATTCGTGCGGAATCGTTGATTATACAAAGAGAGTGTATTTCATTAAAAAGATGATTGAATTCTTTGTGAATAAAGTTGTTTTGAAAAACATAAAAAGGCGTAAAGTATGTCATACTTTACTATTTATTATAATGCTTTTAGAAAATTCACTAAAACATACCAGGTATTTGGGACTTCGTTAGTACAACTGTGCTTTTATCAGCTTTTCAGACTATGTTACTTAGAAAAATACCTGATTTACGAATAATAAACTGTAGATTGTTGTGGAATACAGAACCGATAGATTGCTATATGATCTTTGTATATAGGATACGTAATAAAACAAACACGGATGGTCAGATTATATAAAACAGTTGCTGACAATCAATACTTAACAGTTAACAATGCACATCAAACGTTCTCTCATACTTATTTTTCAAGTCTATTTAGCATAAAAATATAAATTTCATCTTATAATGAAGTATCGCACCCGCATGCTGTTATTTGAAACACCTTACAATAATATGATCAATAAAATAATAATCATAGCTTTTTTTTAATACAAGATCTATTTAATATATTTTTACTTCTCACTTAAATTTGTTTATAAACGAATTTGCTTAAATTGGATTGCCTCTGTATTTTTAAAATATAATTTATGTTGAACTTTACAAAAATAAAGTCGTTTCGTTGTAACAAGTGTGTTAAGCAAACATACGTACACCCGAGCAAATAATTAACAAAGTATCATTATTCATTCCAGCTTTATTTGTGATTCATGACCTGAATTTTGTACATGATAAATCACAGATGCAAATTAAACTGAAGTTTTAGGTTTTTTAGTTCATTGACATGTTAAAACTTCTTCGTTTACCGTAGTTTGATTTCTAGTCTATACATATAATTAAAATTATATCTTGTTCCGCTTCCGGTTGTGTGGCATTTGTATTGCAGTAGAAAGAACAAGTGAAAGAGAAAAGAGAAGAAGAGTGACCCTGTAGGGCACTAATCGTAGAAAAAGGGTCAAATCAATAAGTTTGGAGCGCTAATTCTCGATGCTAAATTATTCCTTCAAGATTTTTAAATTTATTTTTATCCAGAATTTTGTATTTCTGCATAGTTTTAATTTCCAATAATATATTATTGTTTAAAAAATATTATATTACATACAAAATAATATTAAATTTATTTTAGTAGGCCTGTTTATAAGTAGGAAGGAACCATCAAAGCGATCCGTGTCAGAAATATACCGCTATTGGCCAAAGTTAATATGCAATCTTAATCCAATTTTACCCATTTTAGATAGGCAATTTGATCAATTTCTAACAAAAAGCATGCTAATATTCTGTTTATAATTTAAGATTACGATACATTATTAATTTTGGGCGTATATTTATCGGGGCGGGTCTAATAAACCTGCTACAATGTAATACTTTGATAAAATGAAAAAATAAAACCGAAGCTTCTAAGCGTTGGTGGTGTAATGGTCAGCATAGTTGCCTTCCAAGCAGTTGATCCGGGTTCGATTCCCGGCCAACGCACACTTTTCACTACATTTATTTACAATATTTTTATTGAATTTTATACTATCTTATAAATAAATTATATAATTGGTTTCGTAAGAAATTATAACATTCCAGATTAAAATCAGTGCAAAAAATGTTTTAAAATCATATGGCTAATCCGGTACTCCTGGGTTTAATTGTCAGCAAAAAAACATTGTTTTGCAAACAACAACCACAAAAATACGTTGATTTAAATGAAACATGTATGCGTTTAAATATCACATTCATATAACCCATAGAAGAATGTTTTAACCAAACAATATAATTTAATCTTGAACAAATATTTTCTACCCTTTTAAAGGATTATAGGGTCCTGAATAAACTCGTGCTGGATTAAAAAAAGGCAAACAAAAGGCACGCGTCTCCAGGTGTGTTTGTGTTGAATTTTAATCAGAATACCTGCCATTTTATAATAAACTTCAAAATACTCGACTAGTAATTAATTATAAGTACACAAGACTAAAACTTTTAAATTTATTTGAACTATTATTATACACGATTAAGGTTAATTCTATTAAGCTAATCGTACATTAGGTTTAGATTGTTTAATTGAATTTTGTCTTTAGTTAACAATGTTATTACATACCCGCTACGTATATTTATGCCTAATACATTTTTTTAAATAGATCTAACCATGTTAGTTGTGTAATTGCGAGAATGATTGACAAGACATTTAATATTTGGGATCTGTTTCACAATGTATGGATAAAGTACCAAATAGCTATGTAACATTTAAATTATACGGAAGATAAAAGTTCCGAACAAATTTCGCGCTATCTGATAGTCGACAAAACGCAAAAATTGTGTTTATCCTACCAATAAGTAAGAAATAGTTTATTTGGAACTTATCCGGACATTGTGAAACAGACCCTTAGCCTTACGTGTTTATACATAGGTTTAAACGATTTGATTTCTAGATATTCCAGTTAGCCCGTAATATTTAAATTGTATGAAGTCTTGCATGATAGTATTAACAGTAAATTGTTCATTTTGTTTAGCTAGATTTTTCACGTTTTTGGACACTGCGTACAGCGTAACTGTAAACTACTTTATTGAGATTATTTATGCCGTGTTTTAGCATGTTCAGATATTATGTCATCTTCAACTCACGTCCTTATCCATAAGGGATATTAATCTGACCTAATAAACGGGGGTAAAATTATTTACCAATAGGGTGCGCGGTAGTACATACAATGATTTATAATCTCGTGCACCTGGCGATCGTGCGCCATTTATATTAGAAAGATGTGTTATGTATTTTAACCAATTGATATTGTGGTTTGAATTCTTAAAAGGGTACTGACGATTTATTCGACTAAAAAAACAATGATAATGTAATATTTTTATTTCAGATATTTTTTTTTACATTTATATTTCTATTATCTCATTATTTCTTTATATATGTGGGCCCTTTTCGGTAAAGGCCTCCTCCAAATCCTCCTTCTTTTTTGTCATCCTCTTTTGCGTTTATTGTATACTTTATTGCTCCACTTTTCTGTTCCGTTTTCTATGTGTCTCCTCCATTTGCACTTAAATTGATTTATTTTTATTGTGGGGTCTGCTACCATAGTTATTGTTTTTAATTATGAGTTTTGTGTTTTTTTTATTTATTATTTTCTTCCCTATAAGATACGCTCCATCGATTTGTTTAAGGCGTCTAATCATGAGATCCATAAGTTCGTGTATAATTACCACGATCGTTCTCTTATTATTCATGACTTTTCTCAGTGCCCAAAAGCTCTTCCATGCTAGTCTTTTGTCGATTTCTGTCATTTTTGTTATCGTTTCTTTAAGCATTTTTATAAACATGTAAACATACAAACTGGAAATATAGAATATGGTTTTCATAATACACTAAAAATAGAAAAATAATAGACACACAGGATATTACATAAAAAACAAAAGCAGCACGGTAAACGAACGCATCAGTCATGAGCTGACCCATATTTTGTGACCTCCAAATATGCAATAACCGGGAACAGAGGTGACAACGATCCAACGACATATCTCAATGCCAATTTCATTTATTACAAATTGCAAAGTATGAGAAAAAGGTAACGAGTAATGTTTAAGCGTCAATCTAATAGGTATGAGTTTCAAACAATCTTAATTCACTTTATGAACGCTGTAAATCTAATGCGATTTTGACAGATAATTTGCAATAATAAATTGGTAAAAATTTAGTAAGACTAATTAGTTTTACTATTTCTTAGATTTCCTTTAATGTGTATTCGTGAAGTTATTAAAAATGCCCGACAAAAGTATTCTCTCGTCAGAGGCAAAGGTGGTCGGTATTTGTTATTTTATAAGCTCTGAAAATTAAGTATGAATTTTATTAAGTAGAACGCAGGTGTGGGACAACTTTGCCGAGTTTATGTTTTACGAAGACGTTTAAAATAAGTAAAGTAATTTTTTTATGTTATTAACTAAGTATCTTCAAAGTAGTCAAATCTTATAAAAAAATGTGATTCTGCAAAAATGTCTTCGGTTCAATCTCTAGATAAATCCTGAAATTAAATCATAATGTATAGCCAGCCCATCTATTGCCGAAAATCGCATTAAACTAATAATGATTGCTCCCATTTCGAACGGATGGCTGGCGAAAGTGGGCCAAATTTGGGGTCCCTATATTTGCGATACATTGAAATTTCCACTTTAAATCATTACATTAAGGTTTATATTAGTATTCAATGTGCAATTAGGTTCTATATCCGCACGAACCAAAAGTTATCAATTATATAACATTTTGCGGATCGCAGTGATTCGGTCAAGTATGATGTATGATTTGAATCATCAGGCAGGATGCGACCATATTTATTATATTAAGGAATACGCATTTGAATAAACGGTCGCAAATCAAGAACATAAAAAGGCAAAAACATTTTACAAAACCTCTTGAATATTGTAGGAAACAATGTATATGATAAAAAAGTTATATAGTATAATTTACTTATTATACATAGGTATAGCTTGCATACAGGGGGTCGAGGCTTCGAAAACGGTTTTGTCCCATTCAGTGTCGAGACCGTGGGGTTCTAGCGCAATAAGACTTTTTAAGGAATTAGCAAGGTTAGTGGACATCACAGGAGACCAAAGAGCTGGCAGCTACCTCGCACAAAGAATTAGCCTAGCTATGCAAAGGGGAAACGCTGCCAGTATCTTCGGAACTTTGCCTAAAGGGACTCCTTTTAATATATAATCTAGTTATTATATTTTTGGATTAATTAAACTATGGAACTATACTTACGAAGAATATGTTATTCGTTTTGTGCATTTGCGCCCTAGATAATAAAATTTGTTTTTTATTTTTAGCTCCTTAATTACCAACCATCGTTGTGGTCTCCGTAATTGTATTTTCCATTTAAATTTCAACCATGAAACAAAAATTAAATACGATCATCTTATTAATTATTTATTTGTCTTAAGAATGTTTATATTACATATACACATATGTTCCAGAACACTACTCGATTGCATTTATGTTCTGTGGAGGTACCGTCTACTTTTCATAGAAGGATATCGGACCTAAATAATTTTTATCTATGTAAAACTGAATACAACGTTTTGAATATCAATAATTTGTCGCCGCATTTGTGTAAATATGTGAGAGATTTTTTGTACTAACATTTGAATCATTATCCAACAGGCGTTGGTGGTGTAATGGTCAGCATAGTTGCCTTCCAAGCAGTTGATCCGGGTTCGATTCCCGGCCAACGCACACTTTTTGTAGATTTTAGATCCTAAACTTTATTTTTGATATATGTATTTCCTTCAATATCCATAACGCTCATGTGGCATTGCGCAGTAGGAAATTTATACGTAGCCAGAATCGCTATTGAAGGATCACAGACTAATAGCGAGGTGGTAAATGATAATAACTGCAATAAATAATGTTTAATCCTTTAATACAAACTAAATCAGTCAAATTGATTACTTTTAGCTAAATTACTGTTTCGTCTCTTTCTGGAATTTGTGTTTATGCTGTGATTTGGTTTGGGTTCTAAATCTAGTCTTTGAATTTTCAGTTATCTCAAAAGGTAATATTTATTTATAATTTAATAACAACGTCGTTTTTATGTCGTTGTTTAAACAGCTTCAGCGCAATTCAATTCTTTTTGTCTCATTTCTCTTAAAATACGTCACCTCGGTGGGAGAGCCATTTGTCACGCCTAAACAAACACGATATATAGGGCATGGGACGTTGTTTACTTTGAAATATTTGAATTTTACACGTTGGGGTGACTGTAAAGTGGTTTATGTTTACAGGGATGTTTAAAACGATTTGTATAGTCGTAGGAATAATTGCCTAAAGCATACGTATCAAGGTTCATGCAGCACATTCTAACCAGACTTGGAATTTCCTTAAAATGAAATATATGGATTGGATTACCTTTCGAGGGATGGATTCTTAGTTCGCTTTCCTTTGAATTACGATTTCATACGTATATGTATTCTGAATTCCAAAGACCCGAGCTAGAAAGTACCACCATAGGCCTCGCAGTGAACAGAACAATAACTAAACTGATGTTAGTGGATCGAGCCAGTAAGCTTCCATGTGTCAAAACAAAAATAAGACAGATACGGGTTCTAGTGTTCCCTATCTTCCTGTATGGAGTAGAAACGTCGACCATCTTGGCTCGAGAACGGCAAAGGATCAATGCCTTTGAGATGTGGTGCTGGCGGCGAATGCTCAGAATATCGTGGACTGCGAAACGCACCAACACATCAATCCTGACCCAACATCGCATACGAACTCGGTTGTCTACCGTATGCCTACAGCGAATCGTATTTCAGCCATACAATGCGCAAACGCAATGAGAACTTGGAAAAACTGATATTATAGATACTGGACTGAAAGATCACGTGGCCGTTCACAAACCAAATGGACCGATCAAGGGAAAGACTATATTATAAGAGAAGCGCTGGACAGAAACCGATGGAAGCAGATACCGTTGCTGACTACGACGCTCAGACATGAGCTGCTGATTAAAGAGCGAGAGAGATATGTATTCTAATAGTATCTTTAAGCAGGCATTCGAACTCACAAGGAAAGCGTGGAAAAATAAACGCCATCTGCCTCAACCAGGTCACACGTTGAGTTAAGTTGTGAGGATGAGATTGACGTCATTCGTTCTATAAAAAGGTTAAACTGTTATGACAGGAAACTATTAAAATATGTCAGGATCCATGTAGAAGTGTAGTCAATCCAAAAGCGATGGCTGTTGTGATGCTGTTTTCAAGCTGAGTTGTGATATCGAAATTGGATAGGAACAAGTCGAGATCAGTTTTGCTATCTCTGTTGAAAGTTACTGAGTACTCGCGCTGCGTGTGTTCTATATATTCTGTAGTGTGTAGGTTTTTTATAAATAATTGTGTTTGTTTGATCTATATACATTTTCGTCTTCAAAGATGACGTAGATGCCTATAATGAATAGCCAGATGGCCTATAAATCAGATTCTAACATTGGGCCTTTCCCACTTCAGTTTCGATAACTATACATATTTCATAGGAGTATGATGAACTCACAGCGGGAAAACTATGTTTTGCATTTGTTAAACTTGATATTGATACATATATATGATAGCGACGTCCCGAGGCTTCATCCGCCTTTTACTTTATATGTACACTGTAAAACATACGATAAAAAATGCAATACTAAAATTTTTTATAAAACAACATAAAAATCAGCACAGTTTTTGATATGTGAGATTTTTATATGTGTGTGTAAATATTTTATCACATAACATATTTTTTAGATATTTACAACAACAATTTTATTACTTTAAACATAGTGGTCCTGGATTAAAATACCGACGAAAGTTTTGAATTACTGCACACCTATCTTCAATTAAATAATATATTTGACAAAATGTCATAGTTGACATAATTTATTTATAAGATAAACATTATCACAAAACAAAGATGGTCTTACTACTGAAAGCAGTTTCCTGTAAGCTGTAAGTCAGTAAGATTATATTGTAAAATTCAGATTTCATGGCTTCTACGAAGAGATGACATCACACATTCAACTGAAATGTTCTGGGAATGTTGTAGGGAAAAACCCAGAATGAGATCAGAAAACATGCTATCATTGTTTATGTATTAGATTAGTTAAAAATAGATAGCTAATGTTTACTCTCGGTGAACTACACCTGGCGAGAAAACGTGATTTCGCGATCTATATTGTATGAACAATTAAAATGTTTGTAAGTAATTAGAAATACAATAAAAACGTTGTCAAATGTCTCTTACTTATTTTTTTCAATGTTCGTAGTCGACTTTAAAAAATACCTACACTGCATAGCTACACTTACAGTATTTCACAATCCAATGGCATCTCCTCAGTGAAGGAAGAAATCTAAAAATCTGGATATATGCGAAGGGAACTGGAGTGTATGCTGTCTGTGCTAGGATAATATAATACCGCCCATAATAAATGAAACTATTAATATTCTGAGAAAATATATATTATTTTACTTAAAAATATACCTATATAGTCGACCTCAGGCGTCAAAGAAGAAAAAAACATCGTGACTGCTTTATATAATAATAAAAATAATACTAACACTTTGTTGACACTACAATAACACAAAGCAGGAGAAAAATAAAATAAAATTAATGTAGACAAATATACTCTAGAACTAACTACTAAAATTTTCTGTGACGTCAATGAACTTGGATGGATTGAAATTTTTTCAAATGGTTAATTACGCAAATGATAACTAAAGTGAGATTTATATCAAGATTACTAGTGAATGATAACGTATAATAATATTTTAAGAACACCTTGAAAACTGATAATTATTATAATTTGCGTTGCGTATCAAGGATATTGTTTATGCCAAAAGAGATACAGAAAATTCAAGGAACAAAAGACTGAAGTATTTCTAAGACACGTGTAAAAATGTATATTTAGTCGTATAAATTCTTCATGGTATCATCCTCCTTTATAAGAAGAATATTTAACGTTTAAATGGGAGAAGCCTTTTATAAAATGGTTTAGCCTTCTCTTAATAAGCTACCACTACATACTGTTTACATAAACAAGGACGATGAAATAAAATAAATAAATAAAAAATAAAATACGTTTATTTTGGAACATAGGATCATAATGAACTTATTCCACGTCATTAAATTCGAGCCTGTTGGCATCCCTACTCATCGGCAGAGGGTGTTGGCCGAGAGAAAATGCCGGCGTAAATAACTCTCGGTACTGTTTTAAAAAAAAGCAAATCATCAAACAATATTTAAAACAAATATAGCAAATTAATTAGAAGTAGCCTGCCCAGCACTAGACCCAGGCCCTTTTATCAACTAGATAATCACTAACTTTATAGTAAGCCTTTTTACACAGCTTTTCTTTAATACATTTCTTAAATTTAATAAAAGGCAGAGATAAAAGAGCCGCGAAATGCTGATTGTTCTATCTTCTACTAATATATATACTTATATTGTATGTTGTTTGTACTTTAACTCATTGAAACAAGCTAAAGACATTACCATACCTTGATGAAGCATGCATAGTTTGGTGATCCCGGATTCAATATTGGCGAAACAATAATTATTTCACAAAAAGAACACATATAAAAGAAAAATATCGCAGATAACTTTCCTTATAGGTTTCATATTATATTTTTGTTCAATTAAAGATTGACCAATGTGTTGATGCCCTTATTGTCACTACACTGTCGGACGCTAATTTATACATAGCGAATTTTCGCCGATAATAACTTAAATACATAGTAATGAGGAGTGTGCATTATTGACGTTTCTTATAATATCTCAGACGCTATTTCTATACGAAATAAAACGAGTGCCTACATTGTTTCTTGGGGTAAATTATATATTTTCCCCTCTAGCCTATCTGAATAGCCGCCTATCTCTGCTTCACACTGCTGGAAATAGTTTTCAAATATTTTGTAATGCCCTGTGTTATATATATGTGGGATAACATATTTCCAAAATTACAAAATTCCCAGCGTCAATTACATGATAAGTGACGCGGCCACAGGCCTGCTTAACAAAAGGCATTTTGCATTTGATAGTAAAAGACTTTTTAAAATCAATCAAGTGACTTTATTCGTTACAAACATACTAAAATACATAAATTTCCTTTGTAAACAATTAGTACAGTTTCTTAAACTTAATAATTATTAATTATTCCCAGTTGCATGAGTTATATTTTTTTAATTTTTAATTATTTTTTTGTGATGTGATTTAAATAACCGAAAGTTTAGTTTATTTTATATATTTTTATTAGAAATATTAATAAACAACATATATGATTCAACCATTTATATTGCTATCTTCTACATTTAATTTAACATTACCTACAAAAACTTTTTTATTTTGTATATATTTTATAGATAATTCCCCACTATGTGGTCGCCGGAGGTATATAACTTAAATAAATGGTATTAGTAACAGGGTTGATTAAACCTACATATTTCTTTTTACAACTATTTGTAAAACATTTACAGAAAATTCCAGAAAGATACCCTTAAACTATATTTGAACTTTCTTTATTTTAAGTTCGTCTCTGTCACTTATATTCCCATAGCTTACAAATCACTTTTAAGGTTTGGGCCACAGATTCTGTATTTCTTTGAGATCATTTATTTTTTTTAATAAGCAAGACGGTAATCAGCATTCAGTACCTCACGCACGTCAACTTTTTGGGTCTAAGAATGCTGACGATGTTTTCCTTGAAGGTTTCCTGACGATGTTTTCCTTCATTGTACGTGCGAGAGTTTGATACGCATTTAGACAGAAAGTTTACATTAGTTCTACAGCCGAAGATCGAACCTACGTCACTGTTCTTATTACTAACTGAAACAATGTATTATTTTTCTAATTTATGACATACCTAATTAATGAATCCTATATAACTATTAGCTGAATTTGTGATTGGTTTTAACATCTAATGCCTCATGATGAATAGAAATAGTTTTACTTGACAGCCAAATTCAATTAACAAAGTTAACAATTCCGGGTATTTTTGTAGGAAACGAGTATTACATGTCACACTTCCTAGTTCATTGTTATGGGTCACGAATGTATGGGTCCTTAATACAATGCAATAAAGTCGTTTATGGTACGTAGATGGGATGAGTATGAATGGATGGCACGTGTTGGCTGAACGTGAATGAATGACGTGCTTTTTTTATTGATTTAGGATGAGGATAAAGTGGTAACAATATTTGAATGTTTTCCTTAAAGAAATTTGAAGACGTAATTATTCAGAAGGAAATATAAATAAAATCTGAATAGTACTTAATATGTTGTAATCATAAATTACTGGGAATTAAAACTAATTTTATAAATATGTAGTTATCCATTAACAATAGCGTACAGACTTTTTTAAACAGAACAGAATTAAAAAAAATATTTTAAGTTTCATAAACGAGAGTAGGAAATATGAGTAGAAGTAGAATCTTTTTTTTGGGAAAGGCTTTTCTATGTCTTTAGTTCTTGACATGCATAAAGTGAGTTTTTATTTTTTCGAAAAAGAATATAGAATATATTCTTTTTCGAAAAAATAAAAATGAACGATATTAGTGTTTTGTAATTGTGTCTTCCATAATCACATTCTTGAAAGTTTTTTGTGCATTTTGTGAAAAAAAAGGCTAAAAAATATATGTGCATCGTCGCCGTGGCCGGTGGTCCACAATTAACTTTCTCGTAAACGAAATAATTTAAAAAAGTGTGCATTCTCACAAATTATATTCGCTTCAGGGAGCTTTGTAGGGTGACCACAAACTCAGTACGAAACTCATAACGGTAGATATTCAAGACTTGTGGAAAGCCCTCAAAACATCGAGTTTACGGCTATATTACTACAACATATATATTCATATAATAGTGCAATGTATAATATGTACATCTATTATAACGTTACAGAGTGCTTCTCGACCTTTGCTCACTTAAGAAACTTAAATACTGATTAAAGAAGAAGTCATTTAGAAATTGTTAACGAAACAAAATAAGTAAATTATCTAATTATAAATTAGAATACAATGAATAACTGAAATTCGAATTCCGAATGAATTCAATAAATGTTTACATGTTTAACATTTATGCTATGTTTAGTTATTTACACTTAAATGTAAATAACTTGTACAAATATCTTCACAGTAAACCATTTAAATCAATTATCTATTTATTTATAACTAAAGAGTGAAATGCTTTTATCCAAAACATTCTCTTATGACAGCTTAAATCATATAACCACTAGTGGGGATGGTGATTACTTCTGACACGTCTGACACGAGCGCCGAATGTGTGGTCTTCATTTGGAAATTAACTAAGCGAAACGATCTGCTTTGTTTATAATGCCGACCAATTTTAACACGTTTCGTATCAATTTCAGCCCTTAAATTGTGATATAATTGGAATTTCCTATTTTTGGCACCTACGAATTCACGTATGTTATATGTGTTTAAATAGATTTCTATAAAAATTATAAATGTCTACAGTTTACATTAGTCGAATGGACAATGACGTATCAAGAACTATTTAATGCTAGCCAAATCAATTTTATGAGCAAATAGTAGTATTATATATAGTAGTATATATATAATTTAAGAAAACCACAACTAATTTCACAATATTCCGAAGAAATTTCAAGTTGATTGACGTTCTAAAAACATTGTTATTCGATACACGCTTTCTTTAGATTTTATAAATCCGTCTGACTTTATTTTTACAAGTGTAAATGTTGCCAAATTTTCATGTAACATAAAACTTTTTGTTTACACCGTAGTTCCTGGATTTCGAAATTCTTAAATAAAGCGGGCCCTAGCTTGTTACTTAACTTTCATATTATCTATAAAATTTTAACTTTTTCCTCGATCTAAATAAAAGTTAGGGTAGCTATCTAATACAGCCAGCCGCAGCATGGCGATTTTTTTTAAATAATGATACACTTACCAAGTTGTGTTTATTAGTTTTCTCTCAAGTTGTTGTTTTTAAGGTCTAGGTGTACTTAGTCAGCTATACGAATAAATACATTTTGATTTCATGTTTTATAAGGTTTAAGATTTGATGTGTTTAAGTTTAAGGTCACCAGCTAGAATAGTAGCGTAGCCTTAGAGTTTTAAAACGATACCGAATCTGAATTGCTTCATCTATATCAGCTACTGCACCTTAGCAATAATCGAAAGTTCGTTAGCTTACAAAACATATTTTTTGCCTTGTTTATAATGTGAACCTAAGTAAGTTCTACAAAGGAGAAAAATGTACATAATATTATTGTATTAATCGCTCAATCAATCAATTAAATTTTATATTAATTCAAAGTAAACTAAGATTATTGTATTCAGTGCGATAAATATACATTTAAAAAAATTGCGTAATCTTTTTTTGTTTTGCCTAGCAAATCTTAGTCATTGCTTAGCAAACACATCACGTACAAAGAATCATATTTACAAGATTGAAATTTTTGGAGTTGTACCTTGTATTCCAATGAAATGTATGTCATTGTGAGAATATTATGTCTTATATCGACACAATAGCTTACCCGAATTGAATACTAATAGAGCCTTCTATGACGAAACTATTCGCATTATTTGTAAGCATTACTGTTTCTAGCGAAGTCCCGACAACCATACATCATGGTGTGGGTACATTTTCGCGCCACTATTTACAGAGAAGGAAATCGCCAAGGTTTATAGCCATACTATGCCGAAATGTGTTCTGGTCTGTGCGACATCTTTCTGAGCTAGTTAACATGGTCTGAATGGTTAAAAAGTTACAGTGTAAAATGACACAAAAGTTGGTTCATAAAATAGTGAAAAGTTACAAAGTCTTTGATAGCGTTGAATGTTATTATGGCTCATACCTAACTTCATAGGTGTATCGATAGATTTTCGACGCCCAGCTCGCCGTTCTAAACTGTACCCGTAATGGAAATTAATTAGAATATTAAATATCTTAAGAATTTCAAAATATAGTAAGACAAGTAAAGAGAAACATCTTTGCTTATTGCTAACTAACTAATACGTCAGGAATCGAACCTGCTTGTATATTGCACGGTAAACATAATTTTATTCGCATTCATATTCTATAATTTATAAGCTTACTCTAAACAGTAAACTCGTGTTAATCAGTAGCATACATTTGGAAATACACAATTTCCAAGTATACATATTTCAAGGCAGTTATATGAATGACCGATATTCAAATTGACTAAAGTATTATCAAATATTGATGTTCAAATGTTATGGTCAGACATAATTAAAATTGTGACGGGTATATAACGAATCTTATTCAAAGCTTTGTAGTTGTAACCACTACTACGTACCATAAAAAAAAATTACAATACATTATTTTCGAGTTGATGTTGCTGGATTAGTAGCAATATGCTTAAAAATCAAAACTAGCTATTAGAGGTAAAACCTTCTTTATAATTTGAGTAGCTCGAAGCAGGTAGAACAAAGACAATGACAAGCCAACAAATATTTGCCGCTATCGGTGAAATAAAAGGGTTTGGGACTCAATAAAAAAGGCAGCTTAGCTCCCTTGTTAAACATGATTAGCGTTTTACATGCGGATACATGTTAAAACAAAGTCTGTGTGTTATTTATAAAAAAAATAAGCGCCAAATTTTTAGTGGAACACAAAACTATGTTCATTCGTGATGATTTGATATGATTATTCATGTGAAACTTTTTAATTTATATTAATTTGATAACGTATAGTTAGAAATTAACAAATAAAATTACTAAAAATAACCAAATTAAATAACACGAAATTAACCACAAATTTAACAACAATAGTAACGTCCTATATCTAGTGCGAGCGTCGAAGAAGTGCGCCCGACCATACAGCGCGCCGTGCTTATATAGCCTGAAAACCAGTTTAGTCCAGTATACCCCACTGCTACACGTCACTTGACTTTTTACAGCTTATTCGGCCTCTCCTGACGACGGTGCGTCCTCGCCCGTGTGATGATAGGCAGGTTGGCATGTTGAAACTTGACCTGCTGATGACTCTTGTATCACGTGCGGTGGTTGTGGTGAAGGACTATCGTCATCATCAGCGCCACCTAAAAATTACATCATTTTTGTTATTATAACGTTAAATTAACATAACTTCATCGAAAGTAAGAGCGCATCCATTACTTTCGACACAACATTAGTTCATTTTTTTTTTTACATAGCAAGAGCGTCTCCATTGCTATCAACAGTAAGAGCGACTCCATTACTGTACATCACACTAAGCAAGAGCGACTCCATTGCTTTAACAGTAAGAGCGACTCCATTACTGTACATCACACTAAGCAAGAGCGACTCCATTGCTTTAACAGTAAGAGCGACTCCATTACTGTACATCACACTAAGCAAGAGCGACTCCATTGCTTTTGATAGTAAGAGCGACTCCATTACTATCACACAAGACTCCCGCAGGTCTTTACCAAAATAGTTACTACCTATATGATAAGCAGTTCTAATAAAATGACAGTTTTCACAAACATTTATCAACATACATAAGTTTTGAAAAGGCAAGTAAAAATTACTTACTCTCAAAGAATGCGGCACACACATCAGGGGTCCATTCCCCGCGCCAGGGCAACATGTATTCCGCGGCAGCTTTACCATAAGAACCAGCGACTAATTTTAGTTCATATCTGTCCTGCGACAACGTCGCTAAAACCACATATGGTCCGCGCATACAGGAGTCTAGCTTACCAACAGCTTGGCACAAATGCAAAATCGCCGCCATTGAAATGCACACCCTTGCGAGTCAACCTCGCAATGCACGATGTCTTCATATCTTGACCATTGCTAATGACTCGGCATAGATACTCGATCTCCGTAGTCTGAAAGTTACATTTTTTTTTTAAATTAATGGAAAAGCCTGCCTGGGTCCCTTACCCTTACCCCCATCTCTGACACATCATGTAATGTACCTAAACCCTCTTCTATTGTTTTACTAGGTAATAATACGTCATATACACAATTACAACACACAAGGGCTCTGCCTAATCTATGTAAAATCGTAACGTATTTGATATAATTCGTTGATATACAACCTGTGCATTACCTAATTCTTATGGCATCTTTATGTACTCATAATGACCCTCAGGTGTTACGAATCTCGGGAGTGGTGTCGATTTTTTTATTTAATTTTATCTGGTGAAAGCCAGTAGCCATATCAAGGCAAATATAATAGGTAGCTTTATCTAGCCAATCAATATGGTCCTCAATTAACGGAAGCGGGTATTCCAACTGCCTTTGAGTTTTAAGTTTAAAGTCGACACAAAGCCTATCTGAATCGCTTTTTTTCTTTACAAATCTCTATCTCTAATTATTTATTGATTCAACACATCTTTTATGATATCTCTAACGCGTAATTTTTCATCATACGACATTTCATAAGGGCGGTAAACTATAACTAATTTAGCCTACCGCTCGACTCGGAACGCTGTCGAACAAAACAGTCCTCCGTTTTATGTCCTACCTTCTTACAAAATGTGCAAATAATTTTGATATTAGAAAACTGCCTTTTTTCTAAACTTGAATTGTTTGTAGATTGAGTCTCTGGTGCGGTTTCATACTTAGTTTTTTTTTAGGACACAAAATTTGTATATGACCAACATGAACAGTTAATATTAGACTGAAAATTATCTCGTTTTTCGAAATTATCTCGCAAATTTGGCCTTTTAACGTGATTTTGTATTATAGAGCGCGGTTCTAGGGGCTTGGTATATAATGAGAGGAATTTAACTAAGCCTTCCGATGATAAATTAGCACAAGTCGCGGCGGCGCGAACTTGTGGGTCCTTAATACCCCGAATAACTACTGCGACAATTAACTTTTCACTCATTCCTCGTATAACACGCAATACATGAGATAACTATCAGAGTCTGTTGTCATTACGTCGAATAAAATATTTGCTAAGTCGCTACGGAAAAAGCTATTTAAATTCTCTCAACTATGATCATTACTAAGCCACTCATTTAGCCACACTTTAGCATCCCCTTTCAAACAGTATCCAATCAGAGATACACACTCACGGTCATCCCAATAATTAGACAACCGCGCAGTCTTCCTGCTCACACCATATATCGAAATATTTGAAAGACGGATCAAAATTAGAAATATAAATGAAGTTAGATCTTACCAGAATTGTGCTCAACGCACTTACTAGTTTGTCGGTCACCTGATTAAGTACCAGATCAGTGCTTGACTCGCATGCGCTGCTTGAACTTGGCACCGGAGCGTTCTCAGTACCATTGTGCGAACCGTCAGTTTCAGGTGGTAACGAGTGTCACTTAAGGAAGAAAGCAGCAAATCCGATGGTGTTGCGCATGTCGGTGCAAAGGGCCGATCCCCTCGCGGTGGTGTTGCTGAGCACTGTTGTGGTGACACCACTGGTGGACATAGCTCAGTCGCTTGCGTCGGTTGACGGTTTAATATCGACTGTAACGTTTCTTCAAGCCCAGAGACGGGCACACCGTCATTTTTTTACGTGTTCACCGCCTACCCTCCATTATTTTTATTAAACGTATAACACTCGCGTTTCAAACTGACTAAAATAAAACCACGTGGGCGTTAATTTAAACTAATCAGAAATGAGAACGAATCCCACTACTGAAGTTAGAAATTAACAAATAAAATTACTAAAAATAACCAAATTAAATAACACGAAATTAACCACAAATTTAACAACAATAGTAACGTCCTATATCTAGTGCGAGCGTCGAAGAAGTGCGCCCGACCGACTTGTAATTGTTACATCCTCCCTCGCAAGGGGGATGCTTAAACCCGTTCGAGCATGGGTCTCTATCGGGTGGATTGTTTGTTCGCGCCCTGCTGATACAGGGCGGTACGGGGGCGGGCTAATAGCCCTTGGTGGGGGCTGCTGCGCGCGAGGAACAATGGCTCGACTCGCTGCGCGCGGCCGATGGGGTCTTGTCCGGGGTGTCAATCCGGTGGTAATGTGGGGTCAAGGAGTAATCTCGACTTGACCCTGGTGTCGTGGTCGGTGGTATCGGGCAGCGCGCTGCGCGGCTCGCGGTCAAGCTCCGCCGGGTGAGACCCCCGGTAGCCCCGGGGGAGGCCCAGCGAGGCGACCAGCGGTCGAAGCCGCGGCTGCTGCCCTGGTGTCATGTCCGGTGGTATCGGCATCCGCGGAGAGTAGCTCACGCGGATACCGCAGGCGATCTGGCGGCCTGGAGTGCCATGGCGCGATGTTTTGGAGATGGGGATGCTGAGAGCCATCCGCTCGATCGAACATCCCCTTCGCGAGTCGCGCGACGAACTCGTCGATGGACTCCATCCGCAGGTCTCGCGCTATGGTGGCGTTTCTCACGTAGCGGGGGGCCCCCACTGCGCGCCTCAGGCATATGTTCTGCACGGCGCGCAGTCTCTGCCGGTGGGCCTCCTTAGTGTAGGAGTACCACGCCGGCGCCGCGTACGTGAGATGTGGGCGCACGTACTGCTTGTACAGCGCGAGCTTGGTGCGGATCGGTATGTTGCCGGTGAATAGGGGGCGGAGTTTGCTCGACACCCCCTTCGCTCTTCCTACGATCCTCTTGACGTGGTGCCGCATGGTCAGATTCCGGTCGATGGTGACCCCTAAGTAGGTGACCGGCGTCTTCCACGGCACGTCCTGGTCCAGGAATCGCAGGGGCGGCGGCAACCAACTCCGGCCGAAGGCGATCGCCTGTGTCTTGGTAGGGTTGGCGGCTAGTCTCCACTTGTTCAGCCACTCTGGCAGGAGGTCCAGAGCGCGTTGGAGCTTCGCCGCTGCTGCCTTGGTGTTGAGCGAGGTGGCCACGTACGCCGTGTCGTCGGCGAAGAGGGCCAGGCTACACCCGCTCGGGCAGGGGACGTCGTCCGTATAGGTGGTATACAGCAGCGGCGATAGCACGCTGCCTTGTGGAACGCCCGCCGTGATGGGTCGCGGTCTCGACGCAGCCTCTCCCGTCGCAACGTAGAACGTGCGGTCGGTGAGAAAGGCGCGGAGCACGGCGACTATACGGCGGGGCAGTGGAGACTCGGCGAGCTTCAGCACGAGGCCATCGTGCCAGACACGGTCGAAGGCCTTCTCCATGTCCAGCATCACGGCGGCGGCCCCTTCCTTCTTGTTGAGGGCCGCGGCTGCAGTGAAGAGCACCTTCGTCAGCTGCAGCGTGGTGCTGTGCTCGCCGCGGAAGCCGAACTGCTCGGGCCTCGGCTGCAGGTATTTGTAGGTCCTCTGCAGCAACAGCCTCTCGAACAGCTTCGACTGAGTTGAGAGCAAGGTGATAGGCCGGTAGCTCTCCGGTCGGGTGTAATCCTTTCCGGGCTTCGGCAGTAAGATCACCTTGCCCTCTTTCCAGGTACTGGGGAAGTGTAGGGACCGGATGATCCCCGTGAAGAGGCGCGCCAGCGCGACTATCCACCTCATGGGTAGGTGGCGCAGCGCCTGGTGGGTGATGCCGTCCGGTCCCGGCGCCTTCTTCAGTGGCAGCCGGAGTATCGCCTTCCGCACTTGCGAGGGCGAAAAGGCAATGGGGTCGTCATCGGGTGGGATCGGGCGAGCTAGCCAGCCCTCGACAGCGCTCTCGACCTCAGCCACGCGCGCTGGGCATGCCGCGGCGTTCGGTGAGAATTGACGCTGGAGGTGCTCGGCGAAGATTTCGGCCCGATCGTTGTCGTCATAGGTGATGGCGCCGTTGCTGTCACGTAGCGGACGTTTCGGCTCTGGAGTCCTATAGAGGCGGCGGCAGAGTTGGTGTAGGCGTGTGGGCTCGGTGGTCGCCTCCCCCAGCGCTTGCTCCCAGGAGCGCTGGGCGTGGGCGGCCAACTCTTTCTTGACCCGTTCGGCGAGGCGATTCAGCTTTGTCTTCAGCACGGGGCAGCGATTGTGCTGCCACTGCCTCCTGAGCGCGCGCTTCTGTCTGATCAGCCTCAGCACGAACGGGGCTAGGTCCTCGCGTACGACCTCCGGCGGACGCGTGGTCGTTGCTTCCGCCAGAGCTGTCTGGAGTTGCCGCGTCATGGACTCCGCCATGTCGTCAACGGCGCCTGGTGTCGTGTCCGGTGGGCCTGGCGCGGTGGCGCCTTCGAGTATCGATTCGAAGGCGTTCCAGTCGGTGACCCTCCAGCTGCGTGCGGGCGGGGATGGTGCCCCCGCGAGAAGGCACAGCACTGGTTGGTGGTCCGACTGGTACTCATCCATCAGGACCTCCTGCGCCAGGTAGAGATCAGGCCGGTTATGCACCACCAAATCGATAATGTCCGGCCTGTGGGTGTTGTTTCTCGGGTAGTGGGTGGCGGCATCTGGTCCGCACACCTGGTAGCCGCGAGCCTCGGCATGCTGCAGGAGCCGGTTGCCCCGCGAGCTGCTGGAGTGGGATTGCCAGCTGATATGCTTGGCATTCCAGTCGCCCGCGAGGAGCGTCGGCTTCCGGCTGAGCGCGGCCTCCAGCTCGGCCGGTGCGAAGTTGGAGCCGGGGGGAGCGTAGACAGCTAGCACGTCTGTGGGCTGCCCGCCCAGTTCTAGCTCGACCCCCAGCGTCAGGATTTTGTCGCCGTTGACCGGCGGGATTGCGCGGTGAGCGATCCGTCGCCGTATCATCACCGCCAGTCCGCGAAAGGGCGCCCCGTTGGCCGCCTGGTGCTCTGCGCGGTAGACGTAGTAGCCCGCGGCACGCAGTCGGTCGGTGGGGCGCAGGTGCGTCTCGGAAATGAGCGCCACATCCACGTCCTGTGTGCGTAGGATGTGACGCAAGTGGTGGCCTTTATCCCGAAGGCCGTCGGCGTTCCAGTGCAGGAGGCGTAAGTTCATTTTCGTTGCCTCACGCCTCGACTGCGCGACCGGCGTCCTCCGTAGGTCGGTTCAGACGGGGTCGGGTATAGGGCGCCCAGCAATGCGGTGACCGCCCTGTCAACCGCCTCAGCGATCGCCGTCTCGCTGGGGAGCGTCTGGCCCCTCAGTGGGCCCCCGCTGCGGGGGCGTGCGGCGCGCTGGTCAGCGGCTCTGGTAGCTCCAGCAACTGGAGCGGAGTCGGCGGCGGCCCTACTGGGGCCAGCCTCGGCGTGCGCGGCAGGTTCCGCGCGCGGGGGGGCGGGGGGTTGTACCCCCCCGCGTCCTCTTCTTCTCCCCCCTCTGCGGCGTCGGCGTTGGCTGGGAGGCTCCGCGGGGTAGGTGACCATCTCTACCTCCTGCGGCTGCGAGAAGTACTGCCCATGGGCACGCGGGTCAGCCTGCGCGTGTTCGCGCGGCTCGTCCCTCCGCCGTGTTTGGGCAGCTGGTGTAGGCGCTGGGGTGGTGGCGCCATGTGTGCCGCGAGCGCCAGGTGCGCCAGGTGCGCCAGATGGTCCCCGCGCGTCGCGGACGCCAAGTGCGCCATGGGCGCCATGTGAGCTAGGCGCGCCAGGTGCGCCAGGTGCGCCATGTGCGCCGCGGGAAA
Organism: Pieris rapae; assembly: GCF_905147795.1. Lineage (NCBI taxonomy): Eukaryota > Metazoa > Arthropoda > Insecta > Lepidoptera > Pieridae > Pieris > Pieris rapae. The sequence continues at coordinate 3,985,016 of NC_059515.1, read as the reverse complement.
TACAGCGCGCCGTGCTTATATAGCCTGAAAACCAGTTTAGTCCAGTATACCCCACTGCTACACGTCACTTGACTTTTTACAGCTTATTGTATAATATAATATATATTATACAAATAATTCAAGAATTGACTCCTTGATATAACTAATAATGTACAATTTAAAATTCCTATTTAGAGAAATTTTACAATTATGTGTGGCACAATATGCGAACTTTCGCTTGTACCAGCATATCGTTAATTAAATATTTTATATCTTTTTTTATAAAGTATTAATCTATTGTAAGAATATGGTATTGAAGAATACCAAAATTAAATATTAATTTTACTATTATGAAATTAACTCGATGCTTTAAACTCTTTGATTCTCGTATCGCGTTATTTTGTGAAACAAGACCTAATTAAAATATGAACATAGATTTTATTACAGCTATGTATTTCGGTATTATTAAACACCTTAAATAGTTTTAACAATAATTAAAGTAAATAAATTTGTTATTTTTGATGTAAATCAAACAATGTTTTATTTGCCTGTTTTATGCTGATTCACCAAAACATAAATGTACCTAAACATTAATAACATATATCACGTGTGTATAGTGTTGTACATGAATAAAATGTATGTTTAAATTACATTCAAAAAGAAATTATTATGTTTATGCATTATATAATTCTTATAAAGTATAGTTGGAATATAATAAAATCCAACTTAATGTATGATAGATATGCTTTTTAGCAGTGTTGTTAGTTCAATAATAGAATAAATAATAATGTGTTAATACAAAATTCTATTTATTTAGTAATAAAAGTTATCGCGTCGACGTCACTCTTTTAACAGTTGATTAAATATGTAAGTTAATAATAAATTCTATTATTCCATTTACTTATACAGGCGTTGGTGGTGTAATGGTCAGCATAGTTGCCTTCCAAGCAGTTGATTCGGGTTCGATTCCCGGCCAACGCACACTTTTGCTGTGACAGTAACTATGAATGTTCTACTTTTTATTATAGGTTTTCTATTTAAAGTCATAATTGACGTTTCATTCAATTTATCTTAAAACAATATGATGTCATTGTTGACATTGGTTTATCCAGATATAGATTCTTAGTAGAGTGACTCGTAAGTTTTTTAAGATACAAAGAACTGGGAAACATATTGGGCAATCAATTAAAACATTTCGTCGTAATGCGGCATATTGTTTTTTATTGCTATCAGCTTAATTTAAAATAGACTGCAATTTCCGAAGATATTCTTATAAAATTGTACCACACTACTTGTTGCTCACCTTAAATGTAGATTAATTAATATAACAGGCGATTATTGATATTGAGATGATGAGACTAAAGAAACAGAGCAGAACTAGACATGAGATATTCCTTTTTTCTTTTCAATGGATTTCTCTTTGCTCAAGTTCGCGTTCATAGTTGCTAAGAGTCGAAGCGTTAAAAGACTCCCTTAAGTTACACAAAAATATTATTTTGAGAAAAGGAAGTACATAAATTCAATAATTAAAAATACCTTGACTCTAAATTTACCATTAAGTTATCTTCGCCTAGAAGCGATAACTCAAAAACGCTTCAGATGTTCAATTTTATCCATGCTCATCCATAGTAATTACTAAGCCGATATATTAAGTTCCTATAAAACTAAATGCCACAAACAAAACACGTTAGTTTTGTTTTCTTTATAAATATTTTTAGTAAAACAAACGTGACCTTACAAAAACAGGTGTATACGCAAGGAGGACATTATTTTAAAATACGTACTATTTTGAGTGATATTTAGAAGAGTATAAGGTAGAAAATGGTATAACAATTGTTAAATGACTTATGAGTTTCCGTAAGAATGACTTCTGTGGGAAGAAAGGAAGTGAAGAATTAGAATTTTATCAAAATAATGAGGTTGCACCACCTGTCGAAGGGTAGAAATATTTTTGCAGAACAGTTATTCTTACGAATACTACCTACGCCTTTAATATCCATTCACATATTTGCTTTACAAGTATTTAATAGACAATTTTTCTACTATAATCTGTATAGAAAGCAAAAGTAAAATCTCGTTCAAGTCACAATCTCATCTTGAACTCAGACACATAAATCAAAGTAAATTTTACATCGCCAACTTTTGTATATAAAAAGACAGTAGATTTATATAAGAATAACATTCTAGTCTAGAATTTTATTAAAAAGCGCGTTTGTATTTATTCTAATAGTCTTTGTCCTTTAGTAGAAAGTTATATTGTTTTGTTCTAAGAAGAAACTAATAAAAATATAGAAATTATTAAAAATTTTACGCTTTTTACCTTCAAGTTATAAAAAGTTACGTCTTTATAACTCTTTCTATGGCAAAACAAAACACTGGCCTAAAAACTATAATTTTCACGCAATTGACAAGTAGTTGTCATCTGGCAACATTGTCTACGTGAAAGCTTTCTCCTTTTCATACATAACATAAGTCTTGAGTTATTGACACTATTATTTTATTAATATTCTTGCAGGTTTACAACTTAAAGGGGGCACAGATCGTTAGTATATAACCAAAGTGTAATTACTTATTGGTGATGTTGGGATACAAAATGAATCAATAGTTATATCTAACGCATGCCATGAGATATCACAATATTTATTTCTTAACAGCCCTATATGCCCTACCAAGAAACTGATCTCGACCCATAGTTTTTTACTATTTAAGTAAAGAGAGTCCTCTTTTCCGATCAGTAGAGATGCCAACAGACTCAAATTTAATGACGTGGAATAAGTGATACCATTATGATCCTATGTTCCAAAATAAACGTATTTTATTTATTTTGTTAGTGGGAAATGCCCAGAAATGCTCTTTGTGATTTTTCTCTGTGAACCTCAAATTGAGATTGGTCAAACGAAATGGGATTTAGCTTCTCTGCGTATGTTACTAGAGCTACTGTTTACCCAACTTCTGTCAATACTTACTTCGTTTATTAATCACAATCAAACGCGCAAAATCTTTTCATTATTTCTCACCTCAAAACGTGAACTTCGTTTACTCAGACCATTTCGGTATTCCCATTGATACATAATATAAAAATATTAATTTTATCCTAATGATATCTTTATTATAATATAATATAACAAAATAAATATTTATTTAAATATAATTAAATATTTATTTTTTATATTTAAGTATAATATATTTAAATATATTATACTTAATAATATAGCTATTTGGTACGTTATCCATACATTGTGAAACAGACCCTGTAGGCTGTATATATATTTTACATGAAAGGTATGTGTGCTCCTTAACAGCTTGTTTAAGGAAGTGTAATGCATAAACACAATGTAGCAATATTTCATAAAGAATGGGCAATAAGCAGTAAGATGCGAACTATTGCGCATGAGTGGTTTTTTTGTCAACACCAATAAACTTGCACCGCTAGTTGAGCGGAATTCAATGCGTCGTTTATATCCTGTTAGTTGGGGCTGTGATCCAATTGTAGAATGACTATACCAATAAAGTACATCCCTACTGTACAGAATACTTTACTTAAAGTACATATGTTCAAGTTAAAAAAAAACTAGTTTAAATGATCTGTTCCGAACATCGGTTATTGATAGTAATTATGTACTTTTTTATAAATATACGTATATTAAATGAGTATCGACACATATATTATAAACACTAACAATAGAATTAATAAATTTTTTGCGATTCTATCTTAATGTTGATAAGATTTTGTCGGTGTGACATTGAAGTTATTATAGCAACAAGTGTTGGGCAAGCTTTACCCGTCAAAGTTTTGTTGCGTTTAAGGTGAGCTTTTATTGCGACTTAACGCCGTAAGCTTAAACTAACATAATGTAACACGTCTCACTGATATACAACTTTGTTTGCTTAAATACTTATTTTACATAACACGTAAATAAATACATTGACCTGTTGTGTACTTCATGTAGCTACGCGTTTACTTTTACAGCAGCCTTACTCTGTGTATTTAATTTTTGCACTTTCATTGATTGACTTAATAATCAAGTAATAATGATTTGACTGTGGCATTCCCTAAGAAAAACTAAATTACCCCATCTACTATAGGTTTTATATGTCTTTCTATGTCCGAAGTATGATGTCTCCCGCTTATCCATAGGTAGATGATAAAAAATCTCCATCAAGTGTTTCTAAAATTTAGTAAAAACTTTAAGATTGTGTTAATCTTAAGTTACGTTTAAAGACGCCGGCTAAAAGCAAAGCGGGTCAACAAAGGACACCCTAAGATAAAGGATATAAGACTCTCAAAAACAAATTCCATAAAAAACATACTTAGATAAGTTTGAAACAGAGAAAATGATAAAAGATATATTTTTATCAAAATATATTGAATAAAAGACTTCTAACGATCAATTAAAGACAACATTTATTATTCGAATAAAATGATATGGGTGTCGTGAGTTGTAACAGTTATAAATGAAATGATTTATAATAATCAAAATATTATTATTTAACCGGAGTACCGCGGCCGTAATATACCCAGAAGTAAGGTATTGATTTAATTACTAGCTGATCTGGCAAACGTCGTTTTGCCATGTATATCATTTATAATAAAAAATATAGGTTGATTGTAGAGGGTTGAAAATTTAGGGTTGTATTTATTTTTTAATGCTGTTGATACAGTTCATAAAAAAATAAATAAAATTTATCTAAAAATTAAAAAAAAAATTGGGGGTGGACTACCCTTTAGGGGGATGAAAAATAGATGTTATACGATTCTCAGACATACCCAATATGCACACAAAATTTCATGAGAATCGGTCAAGCCGTTTCGGAGGAGTTTAACCACAAACATCGCGACACAAGAATTTTATATATAAAATAAATAATCCCATCTATTGCATAAACCAGAGGGAGCATAGGCTATATCAAGTTCATTCTAAATATATAAGTATTTACGTAGAACCTGGCAATAATGTTAAATGTTACTTAAACCCAGGTTTTACGACGGCGATAAACGTAACTCAAAGGTAACGAGATATTAGACTTGACATCAAAGGACGAAGACAGTTTTGCTGTAACTCTTCCTTTGAAATCTGCAGTTACGTCAATCGTCAATTTAGCAGGAAGATATGATTCTTATATTCGTTCGAAAGTAAAAGAACGTATGTAACGAGAGTAAATAGTTAAAATGTAAATATTATAGTAAAGATAGTACAGAAACATTTTAAAATGGTAACATAAACTGAAAAAGAAAACCCTAGAACCTTTGATTTAAATTATTATCTGAGGTCCAGGGTTTTCTATTGATTTATATAATCTTAAAAAAATCTTTACATCTCAAGGTATCAAGAAAATAAAATATTTATTATGTAGAATCTCGCAAGGCATCTAAAGTATTCGAAAATCAAACCAAATTCTCTCAGACTATCAGCGACGAGCAAATTTATAATGATGTGAATACGATCTGAGATCTCTAGCCGGCGTTACACAAATAGTTAAATAGTTAAAAACAGGACCTTTCACAGAAAATTAACATTCTCGTTCCTCCGGTCACCGGTCATCCGATTCCAAATTCTTTAAAATCAACTTAGGTGTGCTGGGTCCTCTCAATATAGTCCTTCGCGAGTACAACAGAATGAAGAGTTTAATATTATATTCGGTTCGGTAGTGTAGTCGGCTGATCAATCTTAAAAAAAATATTGTTAAGCATCCATAGGGTGAAAACCAAAGTTTTTATTTTCACCTTAATGTTTATATATTTATGAATAGATAGATTTAAACTTTTATTATTGATATGATGTGGCATACTTTAATTAATAAAGGGATTTGTTACAAAAATTTTCTACTTCTTAAACTACTGGCGTCACATAAAATAGATGCAATTTTGGATTAAAATATCAAAATTCATTCCGCACTTTAAAGCATACATACGTTGCGAAATGATTCGACACGTCTTCTTAAGCTGAGTAAATGTAATTGCAAATCCAATTACTCTTTGACATATCGTGATATCTCTACTATTTTTTTGCACTGCAAAATTAAAGGGCGTTTTAAAGAAGTATCTTCATACGCATTTAAAAAAAACAATAGTAAGATTGTGTTGATTATGTTGCAACATAGCAACATAAAAAATTCTTTTTAATTTATTCATCAGCACTTTGTTGCATTCCATAATTAGTACATATGCATTCAGATAACATAAATTAAGGAGGCGACGCGACGGTCGGCTTCATTGCTTCCAGGCACTATTGATAATTAATAATGATAAAGAAATGCTAAGGGAAATGCACAACATGTGCATAACTAAATTAACAAAAACTAAAATTACAGATAACAACGTAGACTTACACAATTACAGAACCAAAAAAAAATTAAAATATATCTTAAGAGTCTTGAATGCTAGCTTCGAAAATATATAAAAATAATATTTTAACAATTACAGTAAAATGTATAATTACAACAGCTACGATTAACTATAATACACTATTATTAACTATTAATACTCAGAGGGAAAATATATGGTTAAGACATGTTTATGTAGAAGAATTTTAAGAGAGATCGCATGGGAGCGTATCGCATGTCTATAACTTTATGAAGGAACTTGCCTACGAAAGAAGATAGGTATGTAAGAAGGGATTTCCAAAATGCATCTATTATAAGGACGTTTATATACAATATAAACAAACAAGTACCCAAGAATTCAAATATTTTTTTAAGATAATAAGGAGTTATGGGATTGAAACTGTCAAAAAATGATATTTTATTTTAAACTAATGAGAAACATGAACAGACATTCGAATATACTATATGCCTATGATATTCCCCTATTTTAGCTTATTTTTGTAATAACAGCATGTTGCAAGCATCGGTTACAAGTTGAGGACCGTAAAAGAATGTCAACTTATCACCCCATCTCACGCTCAAGTGACGCGAATTGATTGACGAGTAATTTATCAAAATTGGTTCATTCGTTTCGGATTATTCATTTGGTAGATGAAGTTTAATTAGTTTTTAAAAGTAAGCGTTGTAACAGAAACAGTTAAAAATAAGCAAACCATTTTTCGTTATATTTTTATCTTGTTGGCGAAATGCGAAAGGCGAAAATGATAATTTTATTTCTAAAATTTAAATTAGTACTGTAATCTCTTATTTTAGATCGTTACATTATACACAATGATAATAAAAGGTGTGATTAAGATTCTTGCATGAGTCACCAAAATTAAAGGTCAAACGAATAAAAAGTGTTTGTAAACAAAAGTGTTTATAACATTAGTGGGTAATTAAGTAAGGTTCTCTCAAGAAGCGGTTATTAATTATTATGTAGGTAAACACGAAAACAATTTAATAGATTTACTTCAACTTTCATTGATATATTTAAATCAATTTATGAAATTGAAACTAACTCCTTAAAATCTATTAAAAGATAACCGATAAAAAAGCGACCCAAATTTTATAATAATTTATTACCATAAGCAAAAAATTCGAATCAATTTAAAACTATCTCTCGTTTGTCAAACTTTATCTTCGGGGACGATTTATAACAAAATATGTATTTTAGGTTGCAAGGTCAAAACTCTGACTCATTAGTTTTGTTTTTACATAAAAATAAATTATTTTACGTAGCAAAGCTGATTAAGAAGATTCCTAGTAAAAGTAGCAATAATATTTTTTGTGTTTGTACTTATAATTGAAATCACACGATACGTACCCAATATTGAAGCCGGGAGTACCGGTGCTGTGGTTTATGACTTGGTTTATCACGGACGTCTGCAGCCTCCTGTTTAGATCACACGTCACGCATCACATTGAAACAATTGAAACAATCGAAGTGATTTTATGCTACAGTTTTATAGAAGAGATAACAATATCTACAAAAAGTCCGCGATACCTTTTGTCTAATATATTGTATCAACATCGTGATACAACCGAAATATTGCATGTGGAACCGCAGAGGACAGCTAGTTTTATATATTTTGGAAGTAACACTACACTGATGAGGTCAGAACATTCAGTCAATACGACTTATAGTGCCTTAGTATTTGAGGCAACTATTTATATTTAATAATTTATTTCCTTTTTTCGATTCTTACAGAAACTTAATACTAATTCAATTAAACACTTATAACTGGTACAACACAAGAAAAAAGCCACAGCCTTTTGTTATAGATTTTCTAATCAAACACTTATGAAATACGTACGATATGTCAAAATCCATGCATCTCATCGCAATCGAGTAGTCCTCGATATCGCGGCACACATATCCCTAGAGGTTTTTTGTCCAAAAACGATGTAAAATCATATAAAACAATTAAGTAGGAAAATAAATTATGCATAATGTGACTAAATTCAGGCATTGTGTATTGATAAATGTGTGTTTTGAGTTATTTTGTACATATATTATGCAGACATCTTTTTTTCTTAGATCAGGCTTCAAACGGGCAGGACGCTCACCAGATGTCAATAGATACCGCCGCTCATGGACACTATAAATGCCAAAAGCCCATGATCTTTTCTTGGAGGACCAACTCAAATTGGTTCGGAAATGCTTCAGTGGGCAGCTGGTGCCACATAGAGGTGGTAAACGGCAAAACAGCCTAAAAATCGCTCAGTTGTATAACAACGGATCTCGAGATAATACGGGTGGACATTTGTATTCTGACTCGACGTCCGATGATGAATTTTTATTAGTTCCTATCAACTATACGTATGAACTAGAATGTCAACCGAAATAAACCAATACGAACAACTAAACGATTGCAATTTCCATTAATTATGTGATCATGTTGAAATGGAACAATAAAGGGTCTCAGATGTCATAAAATTTAGCGACAAATAAATCATTTGATTAAGGATATTATGTGGTATAAATGGGACGAGGGACGTTAGTACTTGACACACATACGGAAAGTGAAAGAGTTGAGAAAGTTCACTAACAGACCCTTGAACTTGTCGCAGTATTATAGAGTGTTCCGGTAAAGGCCTGCTCATATGGTGGTTGCACTAAAGCGTTACCATGACCGTTTTGAAGGAGCAACGCGCAATAGCTTGAACAAGTTATAAAACGTGGGTCACCGCGGAACGGAATAATCGTAGATTTTGCTTGCAAAACAAATGAATTTTAAGCTGTAAGTAATAATATATAATTAGTTTCGTAAACAAAGAACAGTATCTTCCCCTTAATAGAGACTGTAAGTAGTGTTATTTAGTGTTATTGGACACTTTAGGTTAGTTTTTAACTACTTAGTCTTAAGTTAGGCTAGAACGTAACGTAAATTGTGTTTGTGCAAAGACAATAAAAAAATATATACAATTTATTATAAAATATATACAGCTTCTTAAGTTAATTTAGCTCGATTAGATGCCCGATTAGTTAACGACTTATAAGGAAGTTAACGGTAATTAAGATGAGACCTGGAGCTAAGAGTGTCCTTTGAGATACGGGAGTCTGCTCTGTCTATTTTTCCTTTAGGATAATGAAATACCTTTACACTCCCGATTGGATTTTCTGTATCTATTAACTTAATATACAAAAGACAATTGAGAACGGCTGTTAGGGACCATAGTTTTAATATTACTGTTTTCCCCTAAGCCACTATGAATCACCAAATCCGGCCACATTGAGTACTGTTCCCACTTCTCGAATCTTCGTAATACCAGCCTTTCTTTTGATCTCATTCAACGGAGAGTGACTCGAAACGTTGACCAGCTTAATCTTTCCGTTCACCTACATCCTTTGGCCTTCCTGAGATCCAGGCACTCTATCTCAACTTTGTGACAATTCAGATTTGTGAATTACATCATCGGATGTTAAGATAATGCAAAATTGCAACCGTTGCACCTAACATGGATTCCGACAGAGCGCATATGTTTACACTTCTTACCGCACCTTTAAGGACAGCAGCGAACTGGCAAACCTCCTGGTGTTACAGGTTGGATTGGAAAAATATACCCGGACATGAACATTGAAGAGGCGAGGGTGGTACAAACTTTACAGCCTCTACGTTGAAAACTTGTAAATCCGCCTATATTTAGACTACTAAACTTGCATTACATCATTTCCAACATTAGTCTGACAGTTCATAAGAGGGTAATATAAAGGTGTAGTGTGGACACTTCTTATTTTTAAGATCAAAGACTAGATTTATGATTGATCCTTGACATTGATCGCTGTATGCGCGTGAGGGAGACCTCACCTATTTCGCAAACACATATCATACATATGTTGACCAGTAGTTTCAGACAAATTAAGGTCAATATTATGCTTAACTTCGGAACTTACATAATTTAATTATTAACACAGATTCTAGATCTGAGTTGAGACAATGCTGCAATGATAAAGCGACACAATTACATTATTTATCGTGATTTTTATTTATGAAATATTTAAGTATGTACCGTAAACCAAAATATTTATATATTCAAATTAAATGAGAAAATAGTGTTCCTAACAAACTTTTGTGGTGGATAGACAAAAATTTATATATTTTAATGCAACAGTCAGCGGATATGTCGCGACCTTTTTGGGAAGGGTACGCTCATTTCTTTAAGACGCCTAAGTTGTATCGCTTCCAAATACTTATGTGGGCGGCAGGATTTGCCTTAAAACGGTGTGATGTGGAAGGCCGGGCGTCGAGGTGAGAAGGATTTTTCTTTCTTCACGTCCGATGATGGAATTCAGCCGTATTAGTCATATTAGTTCTTTAGAAGGCATACGATTATGACTATCACGCATTGCTCCAGCAAAATATCATTTGTGTTTCCATTAGGTAATGTAACTACATATATTTGTTAAAGTAAGTAATATTCGAGGTACAATGTATATGTGTTACAAAATAACGGAACTATGAACTATGATACCACTATCACGTCCGGTGTGCCCAAACGCAATAAAATTGCTTTCTAGCACCTTTTTAAATGGGCTTTAAAAAACCGAGCCTATTGTTATAGACCTTATTATAATATCAAATAATTAAAAATTGTTCTAATTGTTACTAAATTTACACCTGTTATTTCAAGTAAAAATATATTTGAATTACAAAATGATTTTACATTCTTTATTGTAATCTTTATGTCTCAAGGCTTATAATATATACAAAAACCGCATTATTATCGGAAATTACAAATAATAGTGGCAGGCCAGATGCGGCATATACTGAGTCATAACATGTTATTAGAACGCAGTAACACAATAATATATAACTGATTTATATTTACAAAAATTTATTGCTAAATAACTTTAAGCAAAAATCCGGTACAAATGATGAATTGGTCCTATTTCTGGAATCGAGCACAACAACTCCAGAAAAAGAGCATGATTTTTTTATTTTATTTACAAAAGGTTGCCAATGCTCACTGATACATAGGTACATTAAAGTAGAACAATAAAATTAATGACCAGCACTTATAGGCAAACATAACAAATACGAAGAAAAAAAAACATCGATTAATAAATTATGAAAACAAAAGGATAATTGATTTCGGTAGTTTTAGATACAAACCGCGGCATCCAAGGCATTGCGTCTTTCAAAATAAAATATTAAATTTATCCTTTCGAATGCTAGTCGGGTTGAAAATTTAGTTTGTTTGATTTTTTTTAATTCTGTTTTTTAATATTTATTTGGAAAAGAATTGGTTTTGTTCAGTGTGCATAGCTGGTAATACAAAATGCTATAGGCCACTGAAAATCAATGGTACTGGCGACAACCTGAAGCTGGGTTGGACCCATTTTGGACTGAACTGATTGTGTTTGTATTCCTTCGCATGTGTGTGTGCTTTAATCAAATATACCATATTTTCTTTATTTCAAACTGTGAGGGGAACAACTATGTATATCCAAGCTCGTTAAAGACTACAAAACATAGACACGTCATTAAGCTTACAGCATATTGGAGAAATTGTATGATTTTAATATGTAATTTGTAAGTTTCCATTTAATTTTAACGATTCTAAATCATCAATAGACCTCATAACATCCATCATAAGATTCCTTATTAACCTTCGCAAGTTCAAAGCGAGTTCCGTGAAATCCGATCGTATTTATCTAGTCCTAATTGAAAGATCAATCAACGTTCATTATTGGCTGGTTGCTAGGCAACATTGACATTTATAGATGATACTTGTATTATTGATGGTGCAAGAATTTTAGGCCCTGTTTTGCCGAGTACTACGGAACGTACACTAATTTTTTTTTAATTGAATGGAGTGCATATCGTTTAATCAAGGTAATGTCTATGATGTTTTTTTGAGGGTTGTGTACTCTTTATTAAACAATATGAAATAAGATAGCAGGTTAAAAAATAGATAAAATTTTCAATTTTATTTATATTAATTTTTAAGTAAAAAATAAAAGTTAAAAAATTCAGTCACTAGGACCAAAAGCCATTGTAGTAACTATCATGGTGCTTGGCTACCAAAACAGGAATAGAAAAACAAAAGAGAATCTAACAAAACAAAAGAAACCCTGCAACCAAAATGTTAAAAAGACGTAATAATAAAAAGTATAGTATAGCAACTTGAGTTTGGACACTCATTTGTAATCGATCCCAAAACTAACAATCTCTCATTATGCCTATTCACTATTTAACAATGAACCAAACAAAATCGTAGCAAAGAGGTTGACATATTATAATGTCATAAATCCCGTATTGGTCGCTATAGAAAATTGTTCTGTATTATAAGTAATTAAAATATACATTAGCGCAGCAGAATGAATGAATCTACAAAAATAGACGACTGCACAAAAATCATTGTGCATTCTTCCGCATGTTAAAGGGTGAGTAATACAATGAATTTTAGACTTTGAAACCATATTTATACGATCCAAATTATTACTTACGAGTCAATTGCTAAGCTTGGTAATGATTAGGTCATGCATAACACTAATGAATAGGCTGTAATGCGACCATTTCTCTGGCAATGGCATAGCACATCATATTTCTACCCTTACCTCAGCGATTTTTTCTCGTTTTATCGTAATTTAAAAGCAAAACTTGATTAGTATTACCTCTTGACAAGCGTGAGCACAGAAGTATAACTTTTAAAAATGTAAATTCATCAGCTGTCATTTAAATAAAATTTTGCGTTGCGAGTGAAGTCTGACCTCAATTAGGTATATATGAATAATATAAATAAGATTTGTAACCCATTATGTAATGGTATTGATATTTGATTATCTACATTACTTCCGGTGAGATCAAAGTTGAATCAAAGCAAAAGTTTTGTCCACTTGAGGTTTACGAGATAATTTTATTACAATATGAATGCAATTTAATGGAAATTATAAATGTTACGTCGGTGTTAGCTGTACATACTTTATACCACTAATGATCGCGTTGTATCAGGCAGATTTGTGATCTAACCATAATTTAAATGAAACTTCTTTAATAGATATGAATTCTATAAGCTAACCACGACTGCTGTAAAATACTCAAAACTGAGGTATGTAAATAATATAATAAATTGGCGTTAAATTGCCCAGATAATTAATATTAAAATTAATTAAAAAGTGAAACACAGACTACGTATGTTAGTAAAATTCTTTGTTATTAGAGATTCGTTTATAAAAATATAATTTGAATAAATAACAGGACAATCGCTCGATCATTTCCCGATCGATGAATCTTCCATATATAAAACTACAGATACTTTTTAAGATTTTACGAAACCACAGTAATTAAATAGTTTGTTGTTTTCTTTGGAAATTAATCGTTTCTAAGCACCCAAATGATGTTGAATACTTAATGATGTGAATAACAAGCGAAAGTAGAAACAATGAGTGCGCAGAGATGTAATGTTATACGGTGTGATACTAAACATTCAAATCAACAAAATTATATAAGCGACTCTTGAGAACATGAATGGCAGAACTAAACGCTGTGTATTCAATTGTATGCAGATATGACTATGTGCGTGCGTGTACTGAAACATAAAATTAAATATATTGTTTTCCAATGAAAAAGTGTGGCCAGTGAAGCTCGCATCTGATGCTTGATGGCGTTTTTATATATTTAATCATTTGTATCACTGATTAAAAAAGTTAGTTTTTACTTATAACACGAATATGATAGTTTCAATAAAGAGATTGAAATATATACTATATATTTCAATCTCTTATTATAGATAGATTAATTATGACAATTGACTCTAACGATATTGACTTTCTGTATCTATTTCTTTATACGCAAAGTATCTAATATTAATAAACAGATAACAATATAGTTAGACTGTATGAGATTAATATAATATGATTCTAAAATTAATTGATATTTTCTAAGCATAAATATTAAATGTAGAGTTTTATCCTGTCTTCTGTCTGAAAAGTTTGATTACACACTAACCACTATACGCACGTATACAAGTAGATACAAGGGCTTATAACTAAATATAACCGTTATATTTTTAAATATGTAAGCAAATAAATAAATAACAACTTTCATATAATCCCTGATACTGATCTGACTCTACTGTGCTTAAGGCACAGTATGTCTAATTTATTGTGTTACGTACCTATATGTTCGTAAGTCAAAAATAACAGTGGTAAAATTATCAACATGGTTGTAAATTTCAAATTTCATCATATGTCTAACCCTGCACGGGTCTTGTTGCTCACATTCAATAAATTTCCGCTATCAAAATATTATCAACATACAGATAATGCTCAATCGCATTTGCTTTAGGGAAAGTATTAGAAACCAGAGTAAAATATGTATTCAAAACCTAAGTTTTTGCTGATAATGAATGTCTGAACTAAAGGTTAATAGATCATAAAATTAGTATATTTCTACAGAGTAAATGAAATGAGTTACGACGCTCAAAATAGTTCTAACATGTTTGTGACATTGTTTAAACCTTAACGTTACTTCCAAGTAAAATAATAAATGTGTTTTAAGTAACTTTGAAAATGTATGTGAACACTTGGGCACGAGACAGATTGCTATATTCATTGAATGATTTTTCTTTTGTGACAGGCATCTATTAATTTTATCCCATATTTTTATTTTATATAATAGAATCATAATAATATGTAACTTCAAATAACAGCTTTTTTATACAAACCAATGTTTAGCAACGCGAAAATGCAAATAAAAGTTTTTCAACTTACTTTTTATGTTGGTTCAGGTTCTGTCTAAAAACGACTATTATTAAATTAAGCTACAGTAAAAATCTCTTTGAATAATCACACATTTCTAAGTTTATTCTTAACAGTAGTATCATATTTCGTTTAATGAAAGTTAATAGTTGTCAGGTGTCCTCCTAATGCCTCAGCATTTATTTTATCACTTGTTTTCCTATAGCAAGTAGGATTTATAATTTATTGTTAAAAGTTAAAATATTAGTATGTCAGGACATATTTTAATTACCTATAATAATTATTTAATTAAATTTGCGTAGATATTGTTTTATAAAAATTGTGAACAACCTATCGTCACGGCTTTAGATGGGACAGCTTATGTCGAACGAATCCAAAAGTAAAAATATAATTAATTATTAATGTACCAACAACTAAATCATGAAAATGCATGAAGAAATTTTTTAGTGCTCATTTCTCAGTTATCAATGAGTTCCGTTAGAAATCTCTAAAAAACTTTCCAAGTAATACAATAACACAGATACCGATAGGAAAAATCTGATTTACAGTATAAAATACTGAATTCTCACGATACACTTTTAACTGTTCTAAAAGACATTAATCTCATTTCATTATTCACTCGGAGACTGATGGTTCCAAGAAATACAACATTAGTATGTTTACTATATACCTAATTAGTCTAAACGCTTTTTGACTATTCTAAGTATTATAGCGAAATTATTTTGTTGGATGCCAAAAAGGGGAATCGCAAACACACAGTAAAACAATATTTAATAAACAGTAGTTGTAGAGGAACTATTATTTAGGAGGATCTGTGTTGTGTATTTTATTGTTTTTTTCATAAAAGCTATATTGAATATCAATTATCGTCTTATTCATCTCAAGATCTCTAAATAGTTAACTTCCCACACTTAATTAAGAATGACATTCGAAGGTTGAGGAAAACCGTGGCGATAATTGAATTAGCGTTTGATGAAATTGACGTATGATTTGCTGATTTCACTTTCATGTACGTCAATATGATGACCATTGTAATCTCAATGCGTAAGATTCCCTGAAAATGTAATCAGATGATCTTCATTTCAACGTCTCATCTTTATTGTTTCTGGAGCATTGCCACACGAGAATTTCCTAGTAAAAGCTAACGTATCTTAAAAAATCTCAAACAATTGTCACGTACGCATATGAATCATGTTTCTTAAATGACACAATCATTCTGTATTCTCCAAGGACTAACGCTAACATATCAAGTGGTTAAAAACATTAATTAAGGTTACAAAACGGACGGCAAGCGTCAGAAAGCTCTATGTGCAAGTTTATTTTTCATTCATACAAACGACAAATACAAGTGTCCGACTTACTAACACAGATAAGCCGAAATGCGAGTACATTTGAAACAGGTTCTTATATCATTGTAATAAGATTGAGTTTAGATAAAGCGTCTAATAAAGTTGCACATGGGGTTATAGTAAACAGCGAGGAGAAACGCCGGCGCACAGTCCGCAGTCAGTTACTGATAGTTCATTGGAGAGCCGACATTGTGTGCACGCGCCAGCCGCCCCGTCAATTCGAACGAAATAACCGAGCACAAAAAATAATTTGGGTGCCCCACAGGGGTGCAGTTTGAGTTCAGTGAATTTTAATTTGTACTTTTATATTAATTGTGTGCATCGTGATTAAGTGAATTGTTTCGTGGTCCATATGCAGATGCTGCATCGTACGGTGAGTGATTTTGAAATATTTCTTGCACCGGCATTTGAATGGTAGCATTGTTTAGGCGGGAGGTCTTTTTGCTCAGATTCAGCATCAATAGTACTTTCATCTCGCTGTGCTTTATTTACAAGTTTATCAAGTTCTAATTAAGGAGCCGTAAACGCGTTAATGTTGGCTGTAAAATTTTACGAGTTTAAACTCGAAATGTAAATTTTATCTCTTGATGGTAAACATTGTACTTGAACTTCTATGCATGTAGTTTTGTTTACCGTACTAGTTTTATCGTCTCATTAAATTTGTATGGGAGTTTGCGATAACCTATCAAATAATAATAATAATATCGTGAGTCAACTCGTTCTATCAATAATTACGTGTCGGCTTTCTTCCTTAACCACTTTAAAATTATTTACTTTCTCTAAGAGATAAATATACTAATCAATCAGTTTGTCTATTATTAATAATTAAGTAGATGCTATAAATATCAACTAGTGTATGTGGTATTAAAATTTCAAGTTATCAAAATTTCAATCATTATATCATCAAAGTAAACAAATGATTGTTATCATAAGTGTCCGCGAATTTTCTATTGTGAACCTTGATATTGTATTGTGGATCGCAAAATTTTATCTTATCACTCATTAAAGTTTATCTAATGATTAAAAAGCCAGTATCTGAATCTTTTCATGACAACAACAAAGAACAAGGCGCATTACATTGATAACAATTGCGTTTGTTAAATCAATTTACATTCGTAAAAACATTTTAAATCTCATTATTAACTGTTTATTGTAATATTGTTGTAGCCCGCGGCTTTTTCCCTATCTATACAAGCTTTCGTTTTTTTTAATATATCTTAAAAACAGCCTAAAAAGTGTATGTCTTATTCCTGATCGTACCTTGTGGCCTTAGTAATGGTGTTTTATCACATTCATTTTAAACAATTTAAGTCATGTTAAAGTGGGGTTGGATACACCTTTTTTCCATATCCCTGCGGTATTTTACTGCAGTAGGGATTATGTGGGACTCAGACTTAATATACAACCCTACCCACTAAAACCTGAAGGATGCCTTCAGCTCGGTGTTTCATCACATTCATTTTAAACAATTTAAGTCAAGTTGACATCGGGTTGGATAGGCCTAGTCGTATACACCTGGACCGGCACGTAAGACGTGAAAGAAGAGGGAAAAGTTGAAACTGCCCATAACTGATGTGCAAGCATGTAATAAAAGTTGTACATCAACTTTTATTGACATGACCTGACATGACGAGAGAGTCATGTCAGGACTGTGGCAAGTGGAATCCGTGGTCTTGGCCTTGTCCCGGAGGGACCAGGGTGTGGGCGAAAATAAATAAAACGTTAAAAATTTTTATAATATACATAGCCTCTTTTTTTAGCCTTAAATATTCTTGGATGTCAACAGCTGATGTTTAACTGGGCTCATATGCCGACTTGAAATTGTCAGCATCGTGTTCCGAAATTATTATTACGGTTATGAAATTAACAAGTTGTAGGTATCAAAATGTTTAAATTTATCAGTGTTGTTTCGAGATTTGGCAACACAGAATACGGCGTTATATCACGTACCATCGAAATCTAATCATGACTAAATACATTGGTAATAATAGTTCATTTGTAGTTTTTAATTAAAATAATTAATTTTTAATATTTTGTAATGTAAGGTTTGTGAAGTAAAGAATACACACGATTTTTGTACAAGAAATGAAATACAGAAGCAATATTTGTTTTTTCTATGGAATATCGTCATATCCTAGGAATAATTTCGGCTAAGAAAGTCAGTAGGCCATATAACTTTATAGGTTCTATGAGTCTAATTTTCTACATATTCAATTCGAAGTTAACATATATACAAGTAGGTACCCAGAAGAAATTTATGGTTTCCATGTCACCATGTTTGGTTAACGAAATTTAGCTTGAAGGCAAATAGGGCATTAGTACAATTTAATATAAGCCTGGAGGCGTTAATAAAATTAAAAGAGCGATAAAGTCAAATCATACATTGAGTCAACAGCAGTAAACGTTATTTAGTACAAATTCAATTGATTTTTAAGTTAGGTCGAAAAGTCGGTCAAACAAATTGTTCCGGGTTCAAGTGCCGATTGCTGTTGGGAAAAAGAAAAATCGTTCTTAAACCCATATATTAATTATTTGGACTAAGTAGACCTATGTGCATAGGCTCGACGACATTCTTTTGTTTGAAGTGAAACAATTGAAAGATTACGTCACAAAATACCTGCGATAGCAAAAGTACATTACTTAACAGAATTTTTGCTGTTTTTATTTCAAAATCGCTACCATTGATTGATTGACATTAATTAATACTAATAAAAATTAGTTTCTATGTAAGATACCGGTTCGTAAAGTCACCATATTGTTTTTATAATTGATTGACTGTTTTGTTGATGGTATATAAATCTAGTCCAGCACTCTTTATTAACTCTAAACAGAATGCAAGCTCTAATTGTATTAGAAAATTTAGTACAAAACATGGAACGAAATTAACATTATAGTTATATAATAGTTGAAGTTAGAATGTAATGGATTATCTGAAGTAATCATTGCTAAGCCAGAAAGCAATGAAGATCAGTATTCACAAGAATTACCCGTAGGAAGTGCGAACAGATCTCCCATTTGTCAAAATCAAATTACCATTTGAAAGATGAAAGTTCTTCCAAAACATGTCTCTTGCAAGTATTTAAACAGTTTCAACAAAGTCGTCAAATCGAACGCTTTTCACACATGGTCTATGACAATATTTGTATTTTAAAAGTAAGTTCCAGAGCAAATGTTAGTAATAACTGTACCGGTTCAAAACGTGATAATTTAATGTCCATTAGAGAAAATACAAGACAAGGCAAATTCGTTTCGAACTAAGTTTTGAAATATTTTGATTTTAATTTGTATTATTATTTTGTAATGAATACAGCTTAATATATCGTATACAAGTATATTTAAGAACACATACAAAAAATTGCGATATTCTAAATAATCTTGGTGCCACAAACCATTGCAAATATATACAATAATCACCATTGATATCCTTTTTTTTTCTAACACTTATTATTATTATATATAATTTTTGAAGTAGTCATAATATTTTTTTATTGGCAAAAAATGTTACCTGACCTATGCCTTCCCTACATGTATTGTGTAATGAATTACAATAATTTAAACAAATAAAAAAAATACATATTTTAATTTCATGCATGCCACATCTGCGTTCTTCTTGGTGTGAGAATTACCTTTGAAGTTCAACAGCTTAAATGAATCAGCCATGGTTCTAAAATTCCTAAATATAGTTGATTAGAACGTTGCTTAATTTGTCGTGATATTTGGCTTAAAGGTCAGACATTCACCCAAATTGTTAATCTTACTCGGTATGTATTCGTCTAAGTTGCAATTGCATTGTCAACAATGTCTCGTTATGTCAACTTGTTAACCAAATTGTTTATTAATATTAAATAACTAACATTACTTGCTCAAACTGCTGGGACATATATTCAAAGAAACTCTTGAGAAACTTCATATTATGCTATAATATTATGTTTCTAATTTGTATGTTATGTCCCAAAGCTAAATTATTAGAAAACATCATTTGCGTGTTCCAATTGTCTAGTAAAATTTCGATCAGTTTGTTGCAACATACTTGTTAAACTATAATAAGCTATTCGACTAATGACAGATAATAATGTCATCTGAATATGTTTTACTAGATTAGCTATAATGAATACGGAACATGTCTTAATAAGAATGTTAGTTTCACAAGATTTTAATCAAATGTAATTGGTATACATAGATCATACTTGACAGCTCGCGATATCTCAATCCTCGTTCTCAGCTCAAGCTAGTCATCACTTTGTACAAGTCAAATGTATTAAAGCAGACTCTACTAATATTAAGTCATACCACCGCCTAGGTATAGACTCCAGAGAGAGAACTCATTTGTAGGTGTAGAAATTTTTTTTACAGCAGGACCTGGTGGGTCGCAGTTCTTCATACAATGTTTCGAAGCGTTAACTCCGCAGCAACTGGAAGCAACTGGATCATCGAACAAGGTTCGATGATCCAGTTGCTTTAAAAGGATTTAGTACTTGGAACCGTGATGTGTAAGCCAACATAGTAGTGATAGTAAGAATTAAATAACTTAGGACTCAATTGCACTTAATAATTTCTTAAAAAGTCGTGTAATTATTTTGTGTGGGAGATTTCCATGATAGGATAATACTATTCTATAGAATATAAGAAAATCTATAAGGAAACGTCTAAATCATTATGCTCTAACGAGTTATATAGGGAATTATTTTATAATTTATTGGTAATTTGATTTATATTGAGCTTGGTACATAACCGATAATGTTATTTAACTAGAGTAATCATTCTATTTCTCATACCAGTAAATTAATGTTGTACATAAGAATCTCAAATACGTAATGATAAAACTGCGGCTTTGCTCGCGCATAATTCATGGAAGTAACTTTATAAATTATGGATTTGTATACGTATAATTTTACTGTTTTAAGTTTTTTCTATAAATTCATCCTATACCTACATATTTATTTATTATATTATGTTTTGTCCAGACAATTTGTCTACAACAGTTATGATAAGTACCATTACAGTTAATAATGGAAGCTACGCAATCTTTTATTGACATATAACAGTTTAAAAGTTAATTAAGTTAAACTTTAATAAGTTAGACGTTAATTGACGTCTAGAATAAACCGGTTCAGTGCATCAAAACTTTTATCTTTTACGCATCACGCATCAATTACAAATTGTGTTTTTATAGGCACACAAATATCCATAGACAAGCAAGAACCGTAATAAAATTACGTTTTCTTAAAATTCAAAGAAAATCACTTCACCTCGTCGTAATAGATTAATTAATTTCATTTGTTTGTTATCAATTAATACTATTTCTTTCTCTACTAACAATTTTCTTAACCTACTATAACATAAAATAAAAACAAATTTAAAAACTTTAGTCCATGTGGCAGCGTACCTCGTTTCCTCGCCTTATTGCGCTACTTACTACCGATACTATCTACCAGGCGCCAACTGGAGGCCTTGGGCCCAAGAGGGACTCCAAAGACTCCAAAAGGAAAAAAAAATCGAAGTTAGAGGAAAGACTTATATTTGTGCCGTTCTGCCTGCTATGTTTTTTTTATTTATCAATAAGGAAACATAACATCACAAAAACAAGATATGTAAAATAATATATATACAAGTTATAAGTGTAGAAGTGTCGTTGAATCGTTTCACACATAAGAATATTTAAATAAAAACATAACTAAACTAAACTTAATTAAAAGAATTACATTAATGATTATGTCATATTACAAAATGATACATTTTTTATTATTAATAAGTTTATACGTCTCGTAGTCACTGACATTCAATTTAAATAAACAGCTAGATTTTAATAAAGTATTTATAAAAAATACCTATATGTATGTACTATATGTATATGTATATAATTATCAGCTGGAAATTGTATTATGAACGTAGTGACGTTAAGAATTTTGACTTTCCCTTTTATGGCTATTAAATAAACAAGGAGAAAACGAGAAAATACATAGTTTCCGTTGCGAGTACTCGACAAATTTAAAAGATTATTTGGTAAAACCTACAAACTTTCACATTTTAAATAGCTATCCCTTATTCAATATGACAGATATCTTAAACTTCAAAAACGTAATTATTCTTAGTTGTATATGAAATACACTACAGTACTACACATATTTTACAATATAACGAAAGATAATTTTTACCTACACGTAACACAAAATGGGCATAAATATAAAAGGCTTAATGTACATTACCATCACAACCATATTATTATTGCATATCTGTGGTTGTTTGTTATTGTATATATACGTGTAGGTTAGATAGGTTGATTTTGAAGTTTAAAAGCCATTTAGCCAGGTTACACTATACATATCTTAATTTATTGGTTAAGACAAAAGTTTTCTCCGTATTTTTCATACAAGAAATAAACTAATTATTTA
Organism: Pieris rapae; assembly: GCF_905147795.1. NCBI lineage: Eukaryota > Metazoa > Arthropoda > Insecta > Lepidoptera > Pieridae > Pieris > Pieris rapae. The sequence goes on along the minus strand of NC_059515.1, from coordinate 3,962,226 downwards.
ATTTATTTTTATCGAGAGACATTTAAAACTATTAGAACTGTTGACAGTTTTATTTCATCCCACACAATAGTTGTAAAGGCATCTTCAGACTACAAAGTACCTACAGTACTATATATTTTTTTTTAAGGTCGATTATTCAACATTACATGAAATTCATATGTATTCTTTAATATCCTTGAAATAAATATATCATTTTTAACACAATAAAATAAATTTGCCACACAATCAACACAATATTTACGTGCTGTTCATACTTAATAACTAGTAATTGGTAGGTACAATCAAAGAATGGGAACACTATTATCGGAGACCGCGGAATGTGGAAAATTGTTGCGCAGGCCTGACCCGGGTTTAGGCCAACAGAAGCAATCATTTTATGTATAAACTTGCGTTTACTCGTCTGAAGTATCTTTACGTGACGCAATGCGTGATGAATGAAGCTTTTCTTGTAGGAGTTATCTACGTAACTACATTTTAACTGCTTTAAATTGTTTTTAAACGATATGCCGGTAAGCTATACCATTTTTTGTCTGGGAATTTTCAAGGTACGTAGTAGAAACTCCCGAAACCTCCATTGCGGCATGGGGTATTTATATTTTAGTGCCTGCTCTAACATATTTTGGGGGCAAAACATATCGGTTCCGTACTCTCTTCGTCCAAATGAAATCTGATGTGCCTAGGTTCGAAGGCTCAGGGTACAAATCCGATGCTAAACTACTAAACCAAGTCTGCTTTACAATAAATTGTTGATTAACTTAAAACTATATTTTTCTAAGACCAAAACACCTTCGCTAGTAAAATTATCCTTGACGGTCTCTACTTAGGGAAATCTGAAGATATTTATTATCGTAAATAGAACATGCAATTATGTGATATATTTGCTAAGGATAATCAGTCAAGGAAAATTATTTTTAAAATCACTAAGGTAAGGATAAATATTATTCTATACGAATAAATATTTAACAAGTATAATTAGCACTTACGTCGCTTAATAATTTGTAAATACAATTTACTTCTCACGTTCTATTATAACAGCTACTACATATACTTAATATTAATAATAATGCGACATGTTTTTTTATAAACTCAATGTTCAGTCCAGAATAAAAGCAGACCACATAGACCAGATATTATTTTTTCATAGACCACGCAAACGCATCGGCCACGGGCTGCTAAAGTGATCTTCGTATTGCAGGCGATATAAAGTAGCAGTAAGGCGCAATACACACTGAGCCCGCCGGGCCGCAATACACACTGAGCCCGCCGGGCCGCCGACATATGGGGCAACTTTTTGTTGGCGGTCTAGTTGGCGGCTTCACTTATTACAAGTCGGAAAATTTGGTCGGCGGCTTGAGATGAGAAATTTATTTGGCAGTCAGTGATTGCCGCGTGTCGATAAAGTTTGTGTCGCCGGGCAACTAAACGCAGGCGTACCCAAGCCGCCGACATGTCGGCGGGTAACACGTGCAGGTGCATGTTGCCGACATGATTCTTTTCATACAGGCCGCCGGGTTGTGTCGCCGGCCGTGGTCGGTGGCCCGGCGGGCTCAGTGTGTATTGCGCTTTAAGTAAAGCAGTAGTTTCGAAACAGCCTCTTCGTTTTAGACTTTGTGTTCGTCGATAAACGACGATTCTCACGAATCGTCGTTTATCGACGAACACCATTGACGAATAATAGCCACCTCTAAAATAAAATAAAAACAACAGTTACAAAAGTAAAGTAAAGTAAAAGAATTTAAAATTATGTTTAAATACAATAATACATAACTATAATCCGTAAAAAAGTGTTTTTCTTTAAACAGTAACTGCAAGTCATTTTTTTATAATATAAAAACAATATAAAATATTATTTTAATCAAGAGAAATACATTAAATAATTTAAAAATTATCTCGAAAAAGAGGGATACCGCGGCTGACCTTTATATATTATAATATTTTTTATTCATCGATACTGATCACTAAAACGAAAACCTGAGTTATGGTATAGATAACACTTTTACATTAAGTGTCGTAATAGTTGTCGGGAACGTGGAAAACAGATGAGCACTGTGAAGTATCTGTATAACTCGTTATATATGGGAGGATGAAAAGCGTTGTTAACCGTAATAAACAAAATCCTGTAGACGAGAACAATTTTTATTGTGGTTCTAAAAATTCTATAACAATTATTTAAATAAAACTTTTATTTTTCATGACGAGATGAAGCTATACAAATTGTGGAATTTACAGAAATTATCTTACTTTATTATCCTTAATGCATTTTACCTTCAGCGTAGCCCATTTCACATTTTTATTAGAACTAAATATGGACCAATGACCATTATACATACCACAAAGCTATCAAACTGACGGCCCATTTAATAAATAGTTCACAACACTTCCTGAATTTGCTCATTAAGAGTGAATTTGACGATTTACTATTGCTTATCAACTTATTTATTATTCAGGGAAGTGCATACCAGCATATTAATTAAACTATAGTTCTAAGTTATAATATTTTTATGGTGCTAATCATAGATACAGACTTAGATTCCTACCTTGACATCTCCATGATTTTGGATGACCAGATTCCTTGGTTAATTTATACGTAACAATACAGGACAATTAAAGACTGATGTTAATTATGAATCACTTTTTATATATACATCAATATTTAAAACTGAAACGTATCACGTCAAACCATATTCTAGGAAACACGAGCGAGATTTTTTTCGTTTTAAATTAGTTTACAGAGTTGTTAAAACAGTTTACGAACCTTTTTTAAATTTAGTAGTTAAGGGACGATAGCTAGTCCCGCTCCTCGTTTGTCTGCTGAGACTCTAACGTGGGTCGTAAGAGTCTGTGTAGAACGAGAACCAGCGGGACAATTGTATAATGGACAGCGTCATTTGATGTATACACAATTCTTTTATTTTTTTAATTTAGACTTAATTTAATTATGCACTGCAGCGACCTCCGACCCAATAAAATAAACAATCTTTCAGACTGATACTTAAAACATGAGACCAAAATGATTCCTAGAGAGATGTAAGTTATAATATAAATAAATCCTTCCACATGCTATTTCTTCTTATTTAAATGATTAGCAAAGGATGGTACGGAAATAGGCCGCCCCCACGCCAGATGCGATGTTGTGTAATTCTGTGACCTATTAGATGTACTAATGTAACGCGGTTTAGTGACTAATCAGTACTATTATGTGTTAGTTTAGCACTTTATGTAATGATTTTTTTAAACAACCCATATTGTAGGAATTTTTGATATTGTCTTTGCCCCGTTTAATAACCTACAGTACTAAGAGTCTCTAACTGTTGAATAATTTGTTTTTTAGCTTCATATTAATTAGGTACTTACAAATCTACCATTGTTCATTAAAGTAAATACAAATAAAAGGAAACAAATTAATAAATAGGATCACATATAAAAATAACTGTCTCACAATTAAAGCGAATAAAACAATCATAAAGTGAAAGCTCAATAACTTAATCACGAAAAACTTAATAGACCACACACAAAACAAAACGGTCAAGTCAAAAACGAAAATGAATCTTAAGTCAATAGCATAGATCTCAAAAATGTAAATTCGAAAATATACTAATAATTTGTCTATAAAATTATAGAATACGGGAATGACTAGTGCTTTCCTATGAATTTATAATCACAAGGTAACCACAACTCTATTTTTCTAGACATAGGGTGTAATTTTGAAAAATCATAAGTTGAGTCAACCGCGGTGGTCCGTTTTGGAAAAAAGTAAAATGAAAAAGATTTTATGTGTTTTTGACAGTTGTCTAGACTGGGCGTGTTTTTAACGCCTGTTTAGTATATCTTAGTAACTTGTGACTGCAGATTACATTTACATGAAAATGTAATCACAAGTATTATTTATCTATTAACTCCATATAAAACGATTGTACATTGCTTTAGAATCTTCTTTGATAATGAGTAATTTTAAGTAAACAACGGTTCACATTAAAAACCTCAACTAATATTTTGTCTCGTTTGGTTTTTTCATTTCTAATAAGAGTAAAAAGGTCAGAATATTTACTACTATTTGCGAATTAAAAATCCTTCAAGTAATTTACTTACTTCAAGTACCTTCGATACCTCTAGCTTTCAGATTGGTCAGATTGTATTTGTTTCATGATTGTTTATAGTTCAGTTGGTGATCAATCTTCAGTACACTCGCTGATATTTAGATTTAAGAAATGCCGACTTCCTCAGTATGTTTTCCATTACCGTACGTGTAGTGCAGACGTAGAAAAATCCATTGGTATACAGCCATGATTGAACGGACGACCTGAAGCAGGGATCTAGTGAGGAAAACGCTACAATTTTTTGAATAAGAGGAAATTAATAGCAATAAGAAAAACAATGCCAGCAATCTCTGTTATCTAGCTTCCGTAATTTTTTCCCTTTATCTATTTTCCTTCCATGAGCACAACTGTAAGCCGAAGCTAATAGAATATTGATGCGGTGTATAAAATCGATTTAATGACGAAACCGACACTTAGCAGTCGAGATGTATCTCAAGGCAGTTCGTGCTTATCATTTCCTGATATTTGAAATCACCGTCCTTCAGGTTCCCTTGGACTTGGTACTCGTTTATTTTTTCGTTGAGGATCCAGTTTATATTGGGCAATGACATCAATAACAATGACAATATTGTATGTCACTATTTTTCACACAGGCTTCATTTACAAACTCCCACATGCATTCTTTTTGTACATTATTTTTAAGTCGAAAAAATCGCGCTTTGATTTAAAAAATATTTTGTATTAAGATTTAATCTGTAAGGTCTAAATAAATCAATCAGTATTAAGTATATCTATGTTATCCTGCTAGTTGATGGACATATGTTAATAATAATAAGACAAACTAATCAATCAAACAGATGCAGTAATGTCTGGCTTATGCCAGCTACAGGACATGATACTAAATATTGTGGTTAATATTTACTACGATGTTATAAATATTCACAATTTACAAAATGAATAGTTTTTAATGTATATAATACGGCAAAGTACATAGGGTTAGTTTTATATTTATTTCATTGATGTGGGCAGATGTCTGTATTTGTTTGGAGATAATATGTTTTTAAAATAGGCAAGTACGCAATCGACCTTCTGTGCCTGACACACGCTGTTGAGTTTTCGGGTCTACGTCACTTCGATTACTATACGATTTTTTCTTTTTCGACCGAGTGGTAAATTAAACGCATGTTAAACGAACACAGCCAGCTTTTGAACCTACGTCACTGAAGCCACTAGGCCGACTTTATTGAGACATAAAAACAAGAAATTGCGTTATAGGTGTCAATCGTAGTAACACAGTTTATAATTAATGAGAAGAAAAGACTATAAAAGTAACGAAATTCTATGATTTATGGGATTTGTGCAAGTCTTTGGTGTCGTAAGTCAGCCTGACTTTACGATTGAGTTATGGCTGTACTAAATTAAGTGATAATATTTCAATGGATTTTCTTGTCAACAGGAAGTAGGTTTATTTCCGTGGTAGATCACTTTCATCTAATTAACGGGTTTTTACAATCATTAAATAAAAACGTACATCTTGAGATGAACTTTTTAGATTTTTATATAAATTATGTTTTAATGAAAATAGTTTATGTTTATACCAGCTTCAAGTAAAATAAATTATATTAATCCAGCAGGGCTACAACCCTTTGTGTTTTTTGCCCTAAGATTGCAACCGTTTGTTTGTTAATTTCTTATTTTAAATTCAAAGTAAGATCAGCCATCTGTGCCGGTTCCTTACGATGTTTGACGTCACCGTATAAACCGTGTTTTTTTATTAGAAATAACATTCTGCTTCAGATAAACAAAACCTTTAATCTATCAAAGCCCTTTATGGCTTTCACATTTCTGCATTGTTTTATGGACATATATTTTATGGACAGATAATAATTCTTGCATACTGCCACCGGGAGTATGCATTGGAGACGGGTAATATTATATTTCTTAATAATACTTATGCGTATGAAACATCTTTATGATCTCTGGAGCGATTAAATTCCTTCTGTTTTTATTGTGTTCTGTACGAGATTTGTATGAAGGACATTTTAAGGAAAGGAAAAATTCTTAGAAACGTTATGGCCATAATTTTGACGGTTTCCTTCGACCTTGTATTATCTATATAAGTAGTTATAAGTGTGAAATTTCTCACATCAACATTTACCTTATGTTAAATAGCTCCAGAAGTGGCTATTAAACAAAATTCAAGGTAAAAATTTATTTATTTCTGGAACTGCATAAACCAACATAAATAACAATATTTCACAATTCTTATCAGTAGTAGTACTAATAGTACCAGTTGTATTTTCAAAAGAGCAGCGTTGGCCTAGTGGTTTTGCGAGCGCTTCTCATACCTGACGTCGTAAGTTTGATCCTCAGATGTACACCAATAGTCCTTTGGTATATGTGGGCATTCAACATTCTTTCGCACGGTGAAATAAAGCATCGCGAGGAAAGTGGCATGCTTCAGAGTTCAGACCCAAAAAAATCGACGATGTGTTAAGCACAGAACGCTGATATAAAAATAGCAATGAAATAAAAGCTTAATTTAAATATATATTCATCATAGATGTCAATGATATCTTGACATTATATATTAAAGATTGAAATTGTATTCTTTAAAAAACATAACATATAGCTCTTCCAAAAATATGTTTTTAAAAATAATGTTCACTATACATAATATGTGAGATAAGCTTTCAACTTAAACGAAAATGATGTCTAAGTGAACCGGTTTAATCGTCCGTTTAGTCAAAAGGACTGTCTTAATTACTTGTAATTAGTTCTAAAGAAAGCTGGTTTTTTACATTGCCTAAATGTGTGCAGAAATTCGTCGGCATTTTTAATGAGTCTAACATGTGTTTGCCAGGTTGTTTTTAATACTTACCTGGATTTGTTTTAATGACAAGTCATTTAGCTTTAAAATGCAATAAACGGTGTTGCCAAAGTTAGTGCATCTTATTTCTTTATTGTTTTAAAAATAAAGTGGCTGGAAAACATTGCAATACTATTGAAAGCATACATATTTTATGTTTATGAAAGTTAATCTAATAGAGGTAGATCGCGTCACTTTTTTAACTTTTGCAATTAACTTTGACTTATTTCAACTACAAACTCTACATTTAATTATAATTAGACGATTATGTTTCGTGTTACTGCTTAGGGTTTTTCAGAAAACTAGCGAAATTCTTTATAGTATATTTAAAAGTAATTTCTTTATCTGATTCAATCATTTTGTGTAAGCGTATTGTTTAATTAATTGTTGATCGTTAAAAGAATTGAGAACTAAATAGGTGCAAAGTGCGAGTTGAATATTATATTAAAAACATTGTGAAACTGAAACTGTTTTATTACGTCTCTTTCTTATAGAAGATATACAATTATTGTGCTCACAAAATTACTCAAGGTAATACATATTTATATACAATTGTGTTTATTATTTTAAATACTTCTTAAAGCTACAGATACTGTAATTTATTTAAACATATACTATATACTTTTCTCACGCTTATTGGTTTAAAGATTGAAATTCGAAATTCACTACTGTAATTTGAACTTTTAATAATTTATCGGATTTACTAGGCGACGAAACTTTTCGTAATACGATATAACGAAGTTGTTAAATTGATACATATCTCCACGTAAACTAATACTCAAAAGATTTGTATCAGAAGATATCATAATATATTGTCGTTTTTTAAGTTGCGTAAGCCTCTTTGTAAAATATAAATAATATTAAAAAATTATAGAACTTATTTTTAAAAAGTTGGGCCCGGTGGACAGTACCTTTAACGCTGCCAAAATTTCCTCATGCCTTGCGATACTTATTCGTTGAGCGTGGAAAGCACTAGCTCAGGGGTCTCTCTATATTTGTTGTTGTTTATTGGCAAACTATTTTGGCGTACGTACGTCCGTTTTATTAGGCATTTTACACTGTCTGTAACATTCTGTACGGGACTTCCGCATTAAGAGTCTTAACTTCGTAGCCAAGGAACTCCTAACGACTCCTGCGCATCTATACATTAGCATGTTATACACGAGCGTAGTAAAACAATGGTGTTTAAATAATAGGATATTAAATACAGAATTAGTTCAGCCATTAAACGTGACTTTACAGACATATAAACACACTTTCATCGTATCTATTATTTACGAGTGAAAGTGACAATTTCTATAAATTATACCCTTTGTTGCTCTAATATTTCATTTTAGATTGAAAGATAAAGTGGGTAGCGTGACTTGGAAATTATTATATTTGGTTCTGTAGTATTTTATGTATGCGCTCTTATTTTTCGTATGTTCTATTGTCTGGGTGGATGGGTTTAATATGAAGTTGTGATATAATTGTAAATCAAACGTTTTCCAAAAAACAGAATTAAAAATATAATAGAAAATTACATTAAAATGCGTGGTTACTCAGTTTTTTAGATTTAGGTATGTTAATTTCTAACATTAATATAAATGAAAAAAAAAAACAATAATAATCGTTATCTAAGCCGTAATAAACATTTTATTTTATTTTACGATTTGCGGAACCCCAAAAAATAAAACGTTAATAGATTATAATCGTCATAATTGAATTAGCGAGAGTGAAAAATTTATCGCCCGAAAAGGCGACCGTTTCGCGAAATTACCGGATTAAGTGTTAAATCTGTTAATCTTAAGAAAGTTTTGCTAATTTGCTATTTAAATTATTTTGGAAATACAATAGACTAAATTGTATCCCATCGCAGAAAATAAATAATATATTTTTGCGCAATTTCTTACTTAAAAAACTTGTTAAAATTATTTTATAACCAATATACATGTGCAACTTTTTCTTTAACATAAGGAAAAACATTTTACACAGACTCGGGTGAATATTTTAATATTTAAATATTGTACCAATAACATATTTCTTCCACGAAATATTGACTATAATATAACATATTAAAAATAATTTAGTCTTTATAATTCAAGGAATAAGGACGAGAATATAAGGGCTCTTGAGTGCAATCAGAAGAAAGCATGCCTTGTTAGTTGTTAGTGATACTTGACACGCGTATGTGTCCATTGTAATACACAAACTAAAAGGATTTTCTACTAAAAATATATCAGTTAATACCAAAATATTGTAGAGAGAAAATATATATAGATTCTATAATATTATAGAAATGTAATTCTTACTCTACTTTTTTTCCTTTTATGTTGCCACGTCTTCGGACCCAAATTTTCACTTATTTTTTTAAATCATGTCCACGGTATTTTAAAGGTATTATATAATGCACTATAGACAGTCAGTCAGGCACAGGAGATTGATCACCCACTTGCCTATTAAATTGACAAATTATTATACAACAGATGCAGAAGGAGAAGTTTGAGCCTAAGATTTACTATTTTATTTTAATACACACAGACAGAAGGTATCAACAACTTTTCACTTGCCAATACTAGTCTATGAAAAAGCGAACATTCGATATGGTACTCTACTAGTATTAAGTAGTATTACTTTTGTTGTTTTTTCGGACTACTTCCCTGCCATACGGACATTTTTCCATCTGTTTTGTGTGGTTTTTGGGTTATATTATACTTAACTTTAGTATACATGTTTCTTACTATATACTTGTACTGAAACTACATCGGTAATATTGTTATTAAATATTGCTCGCAAGATCCTTTCTCGTCTTTCGTCTTTTTGCCTTCTATATTTAATAATTTTTTGTCGCAGAAAAATATACTTCGTTATGTCCTGTCGGTCAAAATACAGCAGTGCCCGACTTTTGGCCACGATATTTTCCCGTGATGTAATGGAAACGCGGATAATTCAAGTGGATAGTGTAACGGTATCAATGCATATAGCTATTGAAATATGTAGGCGGGGAGGCACTCCTGTTTATATCGACGTATTGGACACGATTCTAATTTCGTCCTTATCAGTATTAGGAGTAAACCCTGGGGTAGCTTTTATATATTTAGTACTCGTAGTAGTTGGTTTTATGGTAACGTAAACATAGAACTGGGTGTTATTTTTGCTACGTAGTTAAACAAATGTTGCAATTACGCATAATATTATCGATATAGAATACTTATCTTATACAGTAGAAAAATTTCATAGTAAGACTTATCTTGGCATAAGTGATGTTTTTCATTGTATTCGATACCATTATTACTTTAAAAATATGATAATGCATTCTTTAGATAAATACATAAATAATAAAGGCTAATAATTCTAATCCAAGATAAATGTATTATGTTTTTATCAAATTAATTGACCCTTATCATATAAGCTAAAACCTGCGTAAATGATTCAATAACTTTTGACACGATTCTTTCATTGTAAAATATACCCTTATCCAAAGCAATAAGGTTGCTATTTGAAATCACACATTGTGTTATGGAATAAACTTGCTAATCTGTCCGTATAAGTTTAATTTTTTTTCCCATTTTATATATTTCTACTTCTTTTAGAATATCTTTTCATTTAATCTCCATTACGTACCGAACATTACGAACTGTACCACACAGCCATTCTTCCGAAATAGGTGAAGCAGAATGACAGGATAAAATAAATATCTAATATACATCCCTTAATAAGAACGACAGATAACCAGTAAATAATTATAACATTTCATTGATTCCGAATCGAGGGTAAAATAGGCTGTTAACGGTTCAATTAACCGCATTTAACGATTTCCATTTATATTACTTTTTCTTAAACAATATGATGAGATTAACGACAAAGAAATCTGACAGATTTCTTATTCTCTTCTTTCTTCAGAACTCTAACTTTATTTTAGTGTGGAATGATATTGTAAAGGAACCGAACAGTTCCTTCAAAGTAAAAGATCATTGACCAGTCTTGGTTAGACTGACTGGTTCTAAGGCCCAGTGGCTAAGGAATAATTTATTTAGCGAATTTCAGTTTACAACGTCATCGCAGTCGCATCGTCATCGTTTTTTTGTAGCCGTAGAATGTAGGTGTCGCTTCAATTATATATTGTAGAGAGAAAATATATATAGATTCTATAATATTATAGAAATGTAATTCTTACTCTACTTTTTTTCCTTTTATGTTGCCACGTCTTCGGACCCAAATTTTCACTTATTTTTTTAAATCATGTCCACGGTATTTTAAAGGTATTATATAATGCACTATAGACAGTCAGTCAGGCACAGGAGATTGATCACCCACTTGCCTATTAAATTGACAAATTATTATACAACAGATGCAGAAGGAGAAGTTTGAGCCTAAGATTTACTATTTTATTTTAATACACACAGACAGAAGGTATCAACAACTTTTCACTTGCCAATACTAGTCTATGAAAAAGCGAACATTCGATATGGTACTCTACTAGTATTAAGTAGTATTACTTTTGTTGTTTTTTCGGACTACTTCCCTGCCATACGGACATTTTTCCATCTGTTTTGTGTGGTTTTTGGGTTATATTATACTTAACTTTAGTATACATGTTTCTTACTATATACTTGTACTGAAACTACATCGGTAATATTGTTATTAAATATTGCTCGCAAGATCCTTTCTCGTCTTTCGTCTTTTTGCCTTCTATATTTAATAATTTTTTGTCGCAGAAAAATATACTTCGTTATGTCCTGTCGGTCAAAATACAGCAGTGCCCGACTTTTGGCCACGATATTTTCCCGTGATGTAATGGAAACGCGGATAATTCAAGTGGATAGTGTAACGGTATCAATGCATATAGCTATTGAAATATGTAGGCGGGGAGGCACTCCTGTTTATATCGACGTATTGGACACGATTCTAATTTCGTCCTTATCAGTATTAGGAGTAAACCCTGGGGTAGCTTTTATATATTTAGTACTCGTAGTAGTTGGTTTTATGGTAACGTAAACATAGAACTGGGTGTTATTTTTGCTACGTAGTTAAACAAATGTTGCAATTACGCATAATATTATCGATATAGAATACTTATCTTATACAGTAGAAAAATTTCATAGTAAGACTTATCTTGGCATAAGTGATGTTTTTCATTGTATTCGATACCATTATTACTTTAAAAATATGATAATGCATTCTTTAGATAAATACATAAATAATAAAGGCTAATAATTCTAATCCAAGATAAATGTATTATGTTTTTATCAAATTAATTGACCCTTATCATATAAGCTAAAACCTGCGTAAATGATTCAATAACTTTTGACACGATTCTTTCATTGTAAAATATACCCTTATCCAAAGCAATAAGGTTGCTATTTGAAATCACACATTGTGTTATGGAATAAACTTGCTAATCTGTCCGTATAAGTTTAATTTTTTTTCCCATTTTATATATTTCTACTTCTTTTAGAATATCTTTTCATTTAATCTCCATTACGTACCGAACATTACGAACTGTACCACACAGCCATTCTTCCGAAATAGGTGAAGCAGAATGACAGGATAAAATAAATATCTAATATACATCCCTTAATAAGAACGACAGATAACCAGTAAATAATTATAACATTTCATTGATTCCGAATCGAGGGTAAAATAGGCTGTTAACGGTTCAATTAACCGCATTTAACGATTTCCATTTATATTACTTTTTCTTAAACAATATGATGAGATTAACGACAAAGAAATCTGACAGATTTCTTATTCTCTTCTTTCTTCAGAACTCTAACTTTATTTTAGTGTGGAATGATATTGTAAAGGAACCGAACAGTTCCTTCAAAGTAAAAGATCATTGACCAGTCTTGGTTAGACTGACTGGTTCTAAGGCCCAGTGGCTAAGGAATAATTTATTTAGCGAATTTCAGTTTACAACGTCATCGCAGTCGCATCGTCATCGTTTTTTTGTAGCCGTAGAATGTAGGTGTCGCTTCAATATCATTCGAATTTAAAAATTTCATATTTAGAATGTGGTACAGTAGCGCCAGTTTTTCTTAGTTTTATATTCCATTTTCAAGCTTTTCAAAATCGAAATCAATCCCGATGGCCAGACGTAGAAAATCTTTTACATATTTTAAATAACATAGCATTGATTCATTTGATCATTTATTTTACGTGATTAATATTCTCTATAATTCAAAGCAGCCCATTAACTTAGGAACTGAAAACATGCAGAACATACTTTTTCATTTCGATTATTTTATTATGAAGTTAATTCGTAAGTATTCCACATTATATACATCGGATACTCGCTTACAGATTTGGATAAAGTTATCGTTAGAGATAAAATTAGGTTGAAAACATAATAAATAAATAATGGTATGCAACTGGCATACATTTATGAATATCATAAATTTTTCTCACACATTCAGCAAAAAATGTGCTTCTAAGAACATACCTTCAGTATTTTCTGTAAATCTATTGGTCTTTGATCTTTCACCAGAAAAAGTGTCGAGTGAGACATGTGGACATGTTTATTCAGTGTCAGGCAACCGTTGACATTTTTATCTGCACGATAAGCTGACGACATTTTATCTAAGCGTGTTTTGGTTAAAACTTAATCTCTTTGAAGTTCGATCCTAGATCTGAAAAAAGTTAAGACTTAATTAATGAAAACCGTTACGTTTTATGTTTTAAATGTTATGAAAGTTAGGTTTAAAAAAACCAAATGGGAAAAAAACTCAAATAAGTTTGTGAGTTTGTTCTGCCATCATTTATCAGCGTTAGAAAAAATTTAACCGTCACATTTTTCGGTTACGCGCCATCTTTTTCTTGTCCCTACCACGGTTGATTCGAAGAGATTCGAAGCCATTAATAACAAAAATATATCATTACGATAACAATGATCGCAATAATTATATTACAATTAATTCTGTATTAATCTTAGCAGTAATAAAATAAAATGAAATAATTGTATTATTTGTATTCATGTCTATGATAATAAAAGCCTTTTGTTGAACTTTATATAATTTAACGTTATTTAACAAATTTCTGTAAAGTTGCATATAATAGATCATTTTTCGAAAAATAAGGTGTATAATAATCATACGTGTGTTCACTAGTAGGTACACGTAGATATTTTTTTTATATTTAATCACTTTTAGTAATTTAATATTGTTCTATTGATGAATCTTATAATTCAGATTTATTCTTAAATTACCGGCATCGTATTTGCGACCCTTTCCACAATGTGACTGTTCATGGGCGATATCACTTAACATCAAGCTCCTGCCCGTTTGACCTCTGTTATATAAAAGCAAGATTTCTATTTTATCCCGATTCCTTCGACTGTGGCTTTAATTAGTTAGTTAACTGATGTTTCGATTCTGTGAAATGGTTCTACAGAAAGTGTTCAAAGATAAATATTATATTCAATTAATAACACTTAAATTGTAACTATCACAAAAACTTACTAAGTTTGTATAAACTGTAATGTGTATAGTTAACAAAGTTTTACCATCCATATTTCTTAAAATATAGTTTATAGGAGGCATGTCAAACGGCCGGATGAGTATTTTTATGTAGTATGATTCTGTATTTGCAGAATGACGTTAATACACTTGGTAATTAGTAAATATAGGTTAAGATAAAACTATTCTAATCTATGCGTGGCGAGTCACGTATACCATTGAATTATTGTATGTTTGTCTATATCGGTACTGACCTGGATATTATAGTAAAGTATCACATAACTACGGATTTACGATGTTAATGTATCCAATTAATTATTTTCATATAAATAAATTGATGATAAAATAATTGTTCGAAATACATATTTATAAATGTTCATAAATTTTGATCAGGATTTAAAATATTTTAACTCGGCCGATCGTCACATTTTGATCCAATTTCTTGCTTTGTTTCGCTCGGGTTATGCTTATGCTGGACGCATTTTGTTTTTATTGCTTATTATTTATTACGTTCTCAATACCATAAGTTTTTAGTATTTGTGCGTATTGTTAACTTTAAAAACAAAGTTTTATTAGTATATTATCAGTCTAACCTCTCTCATTGTTCTCAAACCATACATTTCCCCAAACCTGACAATTGTGTGCCTTTCAGGTTAAGATTGAAAACAAATTATGAACTCTGGTCTTATTATTTTAATATAAAATTAAAAAAAGTACCTATCGTCCACCGAACCTTTATTTGTGGTGCAATAATTATAAAGTGATTTGCACGTTTAAAAGGATTAGGAACATTTTAAATAATAGATGTATACGATTTGCAGTATGGTATAGTAGCGTGGACTTGCACCGCATTTGTTTCGTTTTGCGCTGCTTTAGTCTAGTCTAATTAAAACTAGCTCCTCTCAGAAGCTCATTTTCAGGGCACTCCTCTCGGTAGCCCTCACGGGTCGATCTCACTTCTCCGGGGATTTCTGCTCGTTGGGAGTTATTATTACCGATTATTTATTTGTGGATATATAAATAAATTAAATATTTATTTGATTAATCATTAAACGACTTATTATTTTTTAAATAACAAACTTATTTTAATCATAATATATGGTATATGTTTCATTGCTGAATTAAAGATCGAGTAAAGTAATCGTATGTGGTGGCGTAGTTAGGCAAGACTAGGGCTGACGGAGAGATCTATTTTTTATTATACACGAGATGGAGGCTCACCTGATGTTAAGTGATGGACACTCTCAATGTCATAGGTGCGTGTTGCCGGCCTTTTAAGAATTGGTACGCTCTGTTCTTAAAGTACCCTAAGTCGCCTGCCGCGGTTCTACCTCAAGGGTTACTATTTAAAGGGTTCTATTTCTGTAGTAATTTGACTTTAGTCGTGCCTATTGTAGCCTCTTAATCTGCATAGTTTTCATGATATTTAGTTCGCCAAACAGGTATACCAATGATTATACTATTCCCACTAATGATTGAACCTACGGAGTTGGTTAGGAAATAAACTAGACACTTATAAAATATGCATATCGTAAATAAGTCGTTATGCACCATTAAACGATTAAAGCATTTAATCCTTATATAGGCGTTAAAATAACTATATAATTGGATATGTAGTCAGAAACGACACGGCAATAAGGAAGGCTCTATCGGCACTATCTTCATGATTCAATCTTATTTACATTTCACTTTCCAATATAAGCGAACGCTCATAGTGGATAAATAAAAATTACTACTACTATAAAGAGAGATATATGTGAGATACTCTAAGAGACTGTTTTCCTTCACGTCCTCAGTTACGCACAGGAATAATTGCATATTTGTGAGTAAAAATGGAAAGCGAAAAGTTAATAAATAGAAATATTATGTAGTACTTAATAATTTAATTAACGAAACAATTCATTTGTGTCAACATTTTCCTTGTTTGAGCTTTTTTGCTCTCTCCGGCTTTATTATTTTTTTATAACTATATAACTAAATCGTGGGAGTTACATCAGACGCAGGCACTCTTATCTTCACTTCAGCTTTGTTATACGTGTGTGGAAAAATTAATATGCTCCATTATTTTAAGCTCTGCGCGTTTTATAAATATTATATTAGTGAGGACTAGCCATTAACACACGACTTAATGAAACCTAATGTAAAGCTCAGAGTCTAGTTAAGTAAACATTATCAGCTCGGTGTCATTTGATAAGATACAGGTGACATAACATTGATAGTTCGTGTTTGATTCGTGAGCTACACAATTATTACACACCAGTGGTGTAAAAACCATTTTAGGTTCTTAGTCGAGATTTATAGGTAAGTATGCTATGCAAAAACGACGCATTTGACCTTTGCGAGTCATACTCAGCATAGTCAGCTCTAAGGATATAATACGATTCAGAGTCGACACTTTACGCTAAGTTCACACCCAATGCCTTATTTGACATACGGGAGACTACGATACCATTAGTCTTTTTACACCGACACGCGATTGCGATCTCGACTTCAATGTTGAATTGTGAACATAAGGGCTCATAACGACAAGACAGTTTTTCGCCGAGCTTAGCTCCAAAAAACCGGGTTTACTTCCGGTTGTCAGTCTTGTACGGGACACCATGACGCCAACTACACAACGCCGGCCATCAGACCGATAAACCGTCTCGTGGGCATGAGTTGTAAGCATACGCAACGGATATTTAAAGTACTGTAAGAAGACGAATACAATAATGTCGGCATCATTATGATATGAATGCAGAATACCAGTGCTGCATTGTATTTTTTCTTAATCGACCAGCCATCTCTTTTGCCTACATACATTGTAAATTGTTTAGTCCAAGGGTGTTTTCAACGGCACTAGTTTCCTTCGTATTAATGTTTTACCTAAGATGGCAACCATTGGGCTAAACATTTCACAATATCTTTTTGTAATTCTCTAAACACATTATGTAACCTGAAGTTTAATATAAAAAGCACATAAAAGTAATAGCGTGAAATTCACATTAGGCTATAAAATCCAGGTGTTTGAAACGAATAAAAATTATTGTTTCATAATAAAACTTTATAGCTTTATTGCGACATGACATTATATAACTACCGAAGTAATTTTATTACAAGAATTAAAAAAAATCATAAACACTAGGTAAGCAGAAATGAAACTCAAGACTAAGGTGTCACTCCCATCGAGCAGCACCCATATGATAAACTCTTTCAGCAACTTTGCGCTGCCGAGAAACCCCGACTAGCCGATCAAGTGATGCAAATGGAAATGGATATGCTATACATCCAAAGGGATCCCAAGCCAGCGCTTTATTGGAACCTGCAAGGATAACGTATCGTGGCCGTTGCAGATGAGGCAAAGAGAGCCGGACTTAAGCGAGTGAAATACGCCTTGGCCACTTCTACCTCATCTACGTGTTATAGGCCATTAAGCAAAAACAATAAGTGATGTCAAACAAACAAAATATCTTTATTCGTCTAGGTAAACAAGTACACTTATGAACGTCAAAAAAATTAAATTAATTGTAAATTTACATTTACCAGTTCGCAAGTCATGGGCGTAGAGCGGCAAGAATGAAGAATGTCAAATCTGATACTTTCTTTTCTGTAGACATCGAACGAATATCCAATAACCGATTTCATATAAAGCACTAGAGCCCTTACTCTGTATTTTCGAAATTTTCTCTTTCAATTCTGTTCCAAACTGACAGCGATTTCGACGTTCGAGGTAGCTTTCTCAATATCCGTAGCGCTGAGGTCGGAACCTAAAGCGCGTGGTACAAAAACTCATTACTGGAGTTGTTTGTCGGAATTGGAATTTACAGAGGAAGGACCCAGGTGGTTAGCTCGCTAACTATTGGAAGAACATACTCCGAATCAAGACTGGATTGCCTTACCGATTAAACTACGAGATAATAAAACTAAATGGGTATGGTATAGGCAGGTATTAAAGACTTAATTAAATGTTAATATCTGTTATTGTTTTATACTGTGTATTTCTTTCATAATAAAAACTAGATAATGAGATTCTATATTATGTTGTAAGGTTATACAGGAATATGGAATTCTACTCAATCGTCTTCAATATGACCCTAAAATCGAAAAATCTAAAATATAGCTTCAGTAAATTATATCGTACCAGCTGACCTGGCAAACGTTGTTTTGCCATGTATATCATTTATAATAAAAAATAAGGGTTGATCGTAGAGTGGAGAAAATTAGGCGTTATATGTATTAACTTAAAATATTTTTTTTTATCTACAATTGATAAAAAAATTAGGGGTGGTTTACCCTTAACTTTTAGGGGGATGATACATAGATGTTGTCCGATTCTCAGACCTACCCAACATGCACACAAAATTTCATGAGAATCGGGAAAGTCGTTTCGGATGAATTTAACCACAAACACCGCGACACGAGAATTTTGTGTATAAGATTTAAGTTATGCAGTACTTGAGACTAAAGAATTCTTAATCTTTCTAACCCATGAAGACCAATATATAGCGTCGTGTAATAAACGCGAAACTTTAAAATTAAACACTTTCTATACAGCGGCTGCCAAGTAAAATTGGGCAGGTACTTTTTTCTTTAATCTGCCGTAAAGGTCAGCGAAGTTTATTCACCTAACCAGGAAGTTGAACCGCGAATGTCAAAGCTAACCACAGAGAGTTCATATTTCGCGATATTGAGTATCGTGTGAAATTCGCTCGTTCAGATATTTGCTCTACTTGATTCCGTCCTATTCACATTGTGTATAGGCAACAAAGAAATAATATTAGGATTGTTAAGATTTTTTTATAGAACAGGGGGCAAACCGGCAGGAGGCTCACCTGATCTTAAGTGATACCGCCGCCCATGGACACTCTCAATGCCAGAGGGCTCGCGAGTGCGTTGCCGGAAAAAAGATAAAATACAAAATGTTGTTGTTTTCTTTTTTTTTTTAATTTTAATCAGTTATAGGTGTCGTAGTCGTGCCTGATGTGTATGATTTTTAGCCAGCGCTTTTAGCTAGATTCGTGTACATATATATATATATATATATATATATATATATATATATATATAAAATTCAATTGTATAAAACTCTAGGAATTTTCCCATAGGTCACGTTACGATGGTTGTTGTGTGAGATACAATCCAATTACCTCGCCACGCCTTGTCACAACTTGTTAGAGAATAAGATCAATTGGTTCTACATACATATACTTCTATTTTAACTGTCACAAACATTTTCCAACTTATACAGAACACAATAATACGTAGAAACCACAATTTACGGGGCGCCATATGCTGTTGGTTCAATAAAGGATAATTAAGTTAATATTTTAATCGTATTTACACGAAACTCTTGTTATTAAAATGTACATGTTGGTTTTATTAATTATATTTTATTTTCATTACACAAATATACAGTATTATCAATATTATATATTTGTATATACATTTATCAATGGGTATTATAACATTTAACTTGATAGTAAGAATACGAATTATAGAATGAAAAATTGAGTGAAATAAGGTGAGTCTCAGGGTAGATTTATCGCGCAACAAAACTATGTGGATCCAGCTGCAAACTTATGTATTTCCGAACCAATTCGATTTAGGGTCCTCAAAAGAGCGAACAAATTCTTATAAGGCCGCCAACGTACTTGCGAGCCCTCTGACAATGTGAGTGTCAATCGCCGGGTATCGGTTGAGCCCGTTTGCTCTCTGTAATATAAAATAAAATAAATGATTTTCAAATGCATTGTTTAAAATATTTTTTATTTCATGTTCACAGGCAGAATAAATACAATCAAACAAATTCCCGTTAAGAGAAAAAGAATTTCTATAAAGTACTGCAGCAAAGCTCTATTAAGCCCCTCAAAGACACTGAAATATCTCAACCGCTAATCAATGTGTGGCGTTCTTTTTCAACCTACCTTCAAAGCCCGATTACCTCATCGTTGTTTATGTCGCATATATTTTTTAGAAAACAAACAATACTACCATGTTTGAACCTTTGTTCAATTCATTTCTCCACAAAATTATACAGCTTTTGTTAGGCTTGGAAGGCACTGTTGAGTTTTCTTTTCACTAGTTATTACATAAATTTGCTGCAAAAGGTACTGCAAAAAGCGATTTATTGTGAAAAGCGGTGATGCGAGTGGAATTTCGTATTCTGCTTTGATATCCGATAATGAAGCGCAGCTAATCTGAACACTATTACAGCAAAAACTAGTCCTATATAACAGATATTCTTCCTTGTGCAACAGCCTTCCTTACCAGGATAGCATAACAAATATGCGAGTTTCATAAGGCTATATCCAAACCTGTCTTATCG
The DNA here is from genome assembly GCF_905147795.1 of Pieris rapae. Taxonomy (NCBI): domain Eukaryota; kingdom Metazoa; phylum Arthropoda; class Insecta; order Lepidoptera; family Pieridae; genus Pieris; species Pieris rapae. Next base: position 3,941,583 of record NC_059515.1, on the reverse strand, counting down.
TATCTATTATGTGGCAATCATAAATAGCTATGGTATCTGATTATGTATTAATTTGCTTAAATGGTAAAAACATTTAATGGATTTAATGACCTCAATAGTCACTGCTGTTCTAGTGATTGCTTTTATTAACACGTTCAAGAGCATATTTGCTGAAAAGTTCTAATTAAAATACATTTAGTGTTCGAAAAATCTGCACAGTAGATATTAACGTTTAATATTGTGGGCGAGATATTGAATATATTTTTTTATTTTGTTTTTGTTTGTTACAATATCTGTAATGTAATTTATGGAAAATTCACAATGTTAATGACAATTTACTTTTCATGGATCTATATAAATCTCTTTATTATTAAGGAACTTAAATGATAGCCAGATGAAAAATAGAAAGTTTACAATTGACGCAATTCACAGATAAGAAACGTTTAACGATCTCCCCACACTCCAAACCGCTACACACGCGATTTCTTACATCAAGTCGAGAAACGTGATAAAAAAACCTATTCTCACAGTAACTAAGTGATACCATACCCATATCTAGATTTGCATATTAAAACGGTATTGTAATTATTAGACATACGATATGATATCGACTATGTGACAGCTGAACACAAAAAATATTATTCATTTTAATAATGTGTAAAAAATTGATCTTCAACGTCTACAATATATACCATCTGATACCATAGCAGACAGACTATACAATAAATGCTGTGAGAAACTTTAGTTTAATATGCAGTTTATGTAAAATAGCTATACATTCTTTACGAATACATACAATTTATTTTTGAACAATTGTTACACAGTAGCATTGTAAAAAACAATAGTCGCCAAAATGGGTTAAAACTCGTCACATCGTCGTCACCGGGTCAGGTGTCGGAATCAGCCCCCCGGAGTCCGCCACGTGTGTTGGTCATCACGTTTCTAGATCCCTCTTTGAGAAGTTGCCACGTGCCGTCAACAACGTGATGGGTTGATGGAATGATTGTTCGAAGAACTTCTGTTGTGTCATAAGGCTTCAGTTCCGTCTTTCAAAGTATTTTCACCTCCATATTTGAAAAACTACATGGGTTTAAGATATAAGTTATATAGGTTTAAGAATAATATCTCGTTTGAAGAAAAACACTTTTTTTTATAGAACAGGGGGCAAACGGGCAAGAGGCTCACCTGATGTTTAACGGATTGAAGTTATGTATTATTGTAAACTTATAATCCGTTAAAAAATTGTTTTTCTTTAAATGTGTAAAAGTTATTTTAATTAAAGACAGTAATATCTCTTTTATTCGACTCTTCTTGAATTTTATTGATTTTGGATTGTCATGAACAACCACACTAGAACATTTAACTACGGTACTCGAGTATTTTTTAAGTGCTGCCTTGGATAATAATATATAAATAGCCGCTCGTAAGAATCTATCTATGGTAAGTTAAGCCTATATATGTTTATATTGACGACGTATGAGGTTTTACGGGTACATATTCAAATAAATAAAATCGCATTGTTTTAGTATTTTTTTATTTAAGTTAAGTATTTACCAGTATCCAGGGACACCTGCAACACCAAGAGGTTTGTTTAATTTAATGGAACGTTCTTCTCTCTCTGGAATGCCAACGTCAAGGAATTTTGCATTCTGTCTTGACATTTATTGACTATTATGGTATATTACTTAATGTACTAAAAAAACCTAGTAATTAACAAGCTTCATATTTATTATTATTTATATTATACAACCTATATCTGTATTATATTAACTTATATCTATACAAACGAACATAGCTACAGCAAACTTCTTTTGTTTATGTCTTAAAAATCTAAATACGATTGCTTCGCCATCGCCGGTTGACGTCATTACGTATTTGGTAAATGTATATAACTAAGCGCCTAAAACGCAATTCATGACAAACGACTTATTTATGTCAAACTGACTTAAACTTTATACATATTTATTTTGGGATATAAGGTAAAATCTAGAATGACTACTCTATGACTCCTTAGAGCTATTATGCATATCAATATAGCCCAATAGCCATTGTCAAACAAAACACGACAAAACGACTCTCGTGACATCGTAAATATGTTTCGTTTTAGAAAGTTGTGTTCTCGAGTTTATGGCTCAGCCACTGGGGGGTCATCTGTTCGATTCCATAAGTGCTTTACGGGATAATTTATTTGCTCAATTGTAAAACAATAAACTCAATTGATCATTGGTTAACATTCCAATGCTATTGAATAAGAACGCCAATGGCACCATAGTATAAGAAGCCGTCCGAAGTATGGGACCACAAATTCGTGTCAGAAAATTCAGGTCTGCGAATTGTTTGGTGTTTGGTGCGAATTATATTTAGATAGTACTATCACGCGTAATAGTAGCACTATTATATTATTAGTATTACTAATTTCTGTAAATTACTATTATACTATCAGTTTTTAGAAACAGGAATACTTGAGATAAAGGTGTTTTTTACAGTCAAAAATATAGAGATCTTAAAGTCATCAAACAACTACCAAAGTTGAGAGATTTTTGTAAACATTTCACGTTTAATAAGAAAATTCTCCAAAATTATTAAATACCAATGTCGCGTGAACGCTTAACATCAGTTCAAACGTGTATATAACTGTATTAATAGCGTTAATTAACCGTTGTTACTCGTAATCGTATAGATATCGAAACAGAGAATCGATGTTCACATCACATATTAATCGATGGCACATCGTGTTAACGTCTGCGCCGATCAACGGTAATGAGCGTACGATTATAATTTATTACATTTACAATATACGATTCCGATATTTTTATAAACTTTAGTCTCGTGAATAGTTTTTTTTACTTTTGTTGTAATGATAACAATAACAATTTACATATCACATTTACATAACAGGAGATAAATAAAATAAAATAAATGAAGAAAATAGATGTAACTGAGTCTTACTGTTAAAGTCGTTTACTTCTACATACCACATAAATAATGTAAAAAGAACCTATAACTCCACTAAACTAATCAATATAAAAATAAACAAAGTTTATTGCACAATCGAATGGCGGTGAACGAGGAATTGAAACATTTAGATAGATCCAACACGGCTTCTCAAATCTATCCTAATTTCCTCTCTTAATCGTTTCCTCCTGTTCCCTTGAACTTGAATAGTACACAGTTTTGGGCTTTAGGCATTCCATAAATGAAACGTCTGCAATATTTCGTTCAAGTTAAATTTTTATTAAGATCATAATAGCATAGATCAGTGTAGTCTAAGATAGGTAGTAAAAGAGTCTATAGTACTTATTAAGGCAATAAAATAAATTTTTATAGATATGTAATCTAAAATAAAGATCATTTCTTTTTTAGAAGAAAAGGGTCTAAAGAGAAATGGCTAGTGTTGTGTTATACTAGTAATAACAAAAAAGAATTCTATTTTTATTGCTATACTTGATTAGTGTTATAAAGTTATTATAGTCGTGTATGCGGCGGATAAATAGGTTTCATTTTAGTATTGGATAAGAGCACCTTTAATCGATACTAAGATCCAAGATTACCCTTTTAATGTCCAAGATTAATCACGACTTTATGGAAGATAAAAATTACATGGAATTTATATCGGCTCATTTAAAATTATGGTCGCAATCGTACCATATAAAAGGTAGTTTATAAAGATGTAAACTTCGATACAAGAGTAATTTCCACATATAATGACGCCTCGAGGCGCTAAAGTCGCGTTTATATTTTTAATAATCACCGCTTAATTACATCTGAATACTGATAATGATGATATATCGCTATAATTTGACATAATTGTTAGGTAAAGTAGAAAAAATTGAATTTTATTACTCAACTTAAGGTTTGATTGAAAATTATTTTTATTACAGTTATCTCGACGGAAATGTTACTTGTACTTGTTTTAGTACTTTTTGTTACGGTTTAAAATTCGTATTTTTCAATAAGGTTTTTGCCTTAAACAATAAATTTTTTATAGGTTTACCATTCTTGGAAATGTTTGAAATAAGTAATAATAAGATGAATGATGATAATAATGAAAGTTAGCTTAACAAGCACACACTAGACGAAAAAAGATAAACAATGAAATACAAAAATACACCTAAGATATCGGGCCCGACTGAATAAGGAAAGACAGTGCTGTACTATTTCTTTTAATGGCTTTCTGGATGTTCTCCTGTCCTCCAGATGCAGCAATTTTTTTTCAGTCGCAATCCCCGTCAACTGACTCACGTTACGAAGCCATAATTTTTCCTTCCTCGGTTTAATACATCATAATTAATTGAAGGAGGTTGTAATCCTTCACTTCTTTGTTAATCACTTCTTTGTTAATCACTTATTTGTTAATCTAAATCAATCTTAAAATTCCGGCAAAGCACTCGCGAGCCCTCTGGCATTGAGAGTGTCCATGTGCGGCGGTATCACTTAATATCAGGTGAACCTCCTGCCCGTTTGCCCCCTGTTCTATAAAAAAAAAATTATTCTCACTTAAACGCACAAAAAATTTCACCATAATCGGTTCAAATTAGGAACAACTGTAAAATATAATGACTAGACGAGGTTTCCCTTTTCGTCAAGAATAAGAGTTTTGTTTAATTAATTTTGAAATCATATAAACTAGAATCGAGCAGTGTCTGATTTGTATCAGATATTTTTATCAATACTTGCGAAAGTACCGCAGCTGCCAAGTGTCAATAACCTTAATAATGAGCCTAGGTTCGGCTCTAAATAGATATAAGGAATGATAGTATACTCGTTCTTTTCTATTGTAATTAATTTATTAAAACGATTTGGTGGTCATTGTATGAAATATACTGTCACTATTACAATATAAATATAGGTAAGGCTTCAGTATTCTGTATCTTTTTCATGATCAATTGTTAGTCTAATGGGCCACTTGTAATCACTCTTCTGTTCAGAATTCCGGTTTCTGAACTGTGAACCCATTAAAAAAATCAATTGGTGCACTGTAGTGATTGAAATAAACGCCCTCTGGGCCAATACTGCTCACAACAATAAAATCTTAATATATGAGTATATTTTATAACGAGCGTAACCACCGTTGGTTTGAGTCAGTTTTTGGGTAGGTTAATCTGATTTGAGCTAACTCCATTAGAGCATTAGGACGTCATTTATTTTAAATGATTACATAATATATCATAAACAGTATTTGATATGATTCTAAACAACGTAACGAACTTAGTTCTGTAGCATTTATTTTAATGATTATTTTTCGTAATTTAAAAAAGTACACTTCGAAAAGAAAACATTCCTATTCTAAAGCTAAAGCTATTTCAAAAGCTCGACCTTAGGTTTTTATACATTTTTAAACATATGGTTAAAGGTTTAAATATTATATAGTGTCTGCTAGTTTTAAACTCGATTAAGACATCCTGAAATGTTAAAACTCATAATCGTTAATGTCTTGTTAGAATTTCCGTGTTTCAACCTACAGCAATCGGCGTTATAAACAGACCTATTAAACGCTCTTATTATTTTTATAGTTACCAAAGTAAGGCTTAAAATGAACGAACGATTCCACGTTTAACTATACAATATATAAGAAACATAATTACATGCACTAATATTAGTTTCAATTAAATATGTTTACTTATTTGGGATAAACGTTATGATTAAAATGTTCCCCCTTTTGAATTGTTACATTTTTGTTCTATTGGAAATACACATTAACTATAGGAATCAATGTATGCGCATTCTTATTAAGAACGAAACGGCGCGAAATAACCCTTCAGACTAACAGCGACATCCCATAGACAATGAGTCTAGAAATATGCCTGAAACTGTTATAACAACAAAATAATCGCTATAACCGCTCAATTGTAAAGAGCCTAAAAGAAATTTTTCAGAGAAGTTGTAAATATAAACACTTTACGAGCCCTTCCGTTTTCATATTATTTTAATGTTCTCAAAATATTTGGGTATAACTCCTCAAATTAGATGTTTATTGAAACATAAAACACGTTATAGTTTCATCCTTTTACAGTGGCCACTTTACCAATATGATGACAGATTTATTGATAATTATTTAACTTCTTGACTCAATTTGGAAAGTTCAAAAGAGTGCAAGAAATCTTTATATAAGACTTTTTAATTTTTTTAGTTTCAGTTATTATTATAATTATTATATTATTATTTTCGCTTGCTTGCTTGCTTATGTTCTAATACATATAATTGATATATGTAGGTTGTTTTAGAACGTATAAGAATATAAAAGAAATTTTCATTATTCGCACAGATTTTAACACAGAATCGGGCAGAACAAATATTTCAATGTGACAAACAAAACACAACCAAAACGAAAAATTTGCAATAGATCATGGATAAGAAAACTATTCCATATTGATCAGAAAACTCCGGGAGCTGGTAGATAAGCCATCGACTTTATGGAGATTATTTTAATAAATTGTAGAAAATCTAAGCTTTGTTTACCGAACATTTAATATACAATATTATACGTGCTTAAGTAATGACCACTCATTATTACGATATAAATATGATATAGACATTAAAATATATGTCTTATATCTATATACAAGTATCGAATATCTCTGCAACTCTTCGTACTTTCAAAATTAAATTTATCGTTGTCTGGAGTCGGACCAAGAGGAAATTTATTTTTAGGAAATGACAATATTCTTGAAGACCGAAATATTGTCGGTCAAGTTTGAGCTAAAACTTTTTAAGAGAAATTGAAATAATTTTTACGGGATAGTTTGTATGAGGAAGGCTTTAAAATATTTTGAGCTTGTTTGATTTATAAATTATCTTCAAAAGGCAAATTGAATTACCAACTTTAGACGAACTTTACCGCTAAGCCTTCTCTCAAATGACGTGAGTTTGCGGGTCTATTTGAAACCACCATATACCCGCTACGACTCGTAGCAATTGACTGGATTTATAGATAAAAAAAGCGAAAATTTCTACGCTAGTAATAATTTTAAAAACCCTGAGTAAATTTTACGTCTAAGGTTATTAAAATGTCCTCCTATCTAGTTCCGTCTGCAAGTTATGACGCGATAAATTCATAAATACACACACGTAGGTCACAATATGGTTTAAAATAATCGCAGTTCTAACATTGACCTCATTCTGTGGAGGTCTCGAGTCTATTTGCTATAATATTTATAGCTTTGTTAGAGAACAAACGACCGGAATGTTTGCAGTCGGAAGTAACACGTACAAAATGTAAAGCTAACCTTTTAGTGTTAATTTATATAATAAATAAACATGACAAATTATTAAAAAAATCAATAGCAAATAGTACGTTTAAATTGTAAGATTTTCAGTAGATGTAAAGAATGAAAAAGTATTGTAGTTTTTATTTTATTACTCAACATTTTTATTTTAATGGATTAAATTTACTTTCGAATAATACGTTCTTATTAAAAACCTGTCTGAAATCCCTAAAATAATATTCGTGCATATACGTCAGGAATAAAGAATTATTCTTTCGAAATTCTATAGAACATTTGTTAGAAGCTCTTTTTAATCATGTTTTCCTAGTACGAGTATAAATACGTTTTCAGCATAGTTGCAATAGAAAACTGCTGTGTTATCTGCAAAAACTTTTCTCAACAGTTGTTTGTATACTGCTTTGTTATTTTCTCATAGATTTACGTAAAAATATTTTACCTTCATATCTTTAGTGCTTTTTTTTCTAAATAATCACAATCAGAAACTACAATTATCTATATCTATAATATATTTAATATCTTTTGCTCCTAATTACTTTAAACAACATACTTATTACTTATGCACTTTCAACGAAAAAAAACACTGAACAATACAAAGAAATGTTTAGAAACATCGTCTCTGAGCCTCTTTTAAAATGAGCCTCTCCCCTGTAACTGCTAAAAGTTATTTAAAAAAAAAGTAATTAATAAATATTATTCTAGCATTATAACAGTCTTTACTAACAAGTTTATATTTTGCTGACTGTACAGTGTACACAGTACTATGTGTTTGCGTGTTTTTAGACCTAGATTTGAATCGCTGCGTAATGCGATTAATTTATAGTAAGAAGCTACGGAAATTGTTAAACGAAAAAGATCATGTCAATCTCATTTATAAAAAAATCTAATTTCCTTTCATCTACAGTGCATTGATGTTTGCTATTCATTAAATGGCCTAATAGGGCCTATAATGGACAGATTTTATTGATTATAGTCAGCCTTGTGGGCAATCGATTACCATTTCATTTATCTGTAAAAATATAGTGGCGTTAAAACCGTTTCTAGATATGGGCCTCTTTGGGCCAGATTTGTGTATCTGCACTAACACACACACACACACACACACACACACAGGTGTCAAAAAGGCGCAGCAACGAAAGAAAATTATATAATCTAATTCATCATTGATTTGATTGTTTTAATAATGTCTGTAATGTCTTAATACAAGCAAGCTTAATACAAGAAAACGAAAGATTAATAAATAATGTTCGATGTCGGACATGGCCTCAATAATTAGCACGAATCTAAATTTGCGCACAGTTGGTGTTATGCTGTTTATCCAGTGTGGCTTTAGTTATGCCTAAATTTTCCGATTTATGAAGATTGGCTACTGCGATGCTGTCAATGAGAACAAACGTTTAAAATGTTCTCCATAAACATATATAATGGCGTGGCAATTATGCAAGGTATTTTTCTGCGCGTTTGAACTTATTCACAACAAAATCATACAACGTATATAAAAATGATTAGTAAAACTATAGTAACGTAACAGTATTGTTAACAAAATAAAAAGCCTACTAATTTAGGAGTGAAATACCCATAAATCACTTTTCGCAGAATTTAAAATAGTTTAAAAAAATGTTATGATGTGATGTGATAAGCATTAATAGTACATTCTAAATTCTTATTTTAAAATTCAAATGTTGTAAGACCCTTTCGCTCTTATTAATCATGGCCTAAATATCGTGCATAATACAACCTAAAGATTACGACGTTTTTTTGTAATTATCCTTAAAACAATTTTTTTTATAATAAAGCCGTTGGAGTAGTTAATGTTAATGTGTAGTATAATAGTTTTTCTCTGTTTATATATGGATTAAAATATAATTCAAAGCAATCGCCCATCTTTAAATACGCGTCGGCCTTTCCCGTGTGCGTCACAGTTGGTCTATGAACAAAAATAATCAGGTCTGTTAGTAATTAATGAAAATAGCTCGCTTATATTTTCTCTTCTTCCCCTGTTATTGACGTGTCTTGTTTAATAAATACATTAAATACATGTCTGAAACAATAATATTGATGTTTTCGTTTTCACCCACGCGACAGTAAGAATTCAAACAATTGATAGTTTAACTTCCAGATTTCAAACTAACACAATAGCGATTTTATTATAGACATAGACATATAATTTATTAAGAGGTAATGTTTGCGAGGTTGTAGGAAGTAATTTCTAAATCTAGTGAACTGCTTTTAAAATTAGTTTTAACAATAGAAAGCCACATCATTTGTCGTAGTTATGTATCATATTATATTTTTATTCAAAAATTTAAAAGACTTTTTACGTTTTGAAAAAGTGGTCGAACGAAACATGTCTTACACTGAAAATAGTTGTAGGGGTTTATACATACTAAAAATCAGCAATAGCATGTTTTCTGCCGCGTTTATTTGTCTGTTCACAGTATACTTAAAAACTACTGCACAAAAATTGAAGCGGTTTTCACCTATATATAGAATGATTACACTACGAGTTTATATATACTATATAATAAAATAAATATTATTCAGAGGGCAGTATTGTTTGAAATGAAAAATGATAATATAACTTTAGAAGGCCCAACTCCTTTATAGCTTAGTTTTCTCCGTTATTATTGTTAAAAATATGCCAAACCTTTCTCCTTAATAATTCTATAGTTTTATTGTTCTTCAATCTGTAAAATGTTTAGTAGTTTTAAGTAATTGTCTTAGGTGATATATGAATAAATATTTTACGAATCATCTATGAGAGTAATAACAGCGTTCATTGAACAATAACACTATGACGGCTTCATTGTTTCTCGAGAGATGTATCTCAGTTGTAACAAACACTTGTGGGCGATGTATTGTGCGATCTATAAATCTAAATTCTTATATCTATAGTAATATAAACTTGAGGAGTTGAACGAGCCTCAGCAACTACAGGTTTGAAATAAATAATATATATTTATATTACTTATATTATAACTCCATGTAGTTTTTTCTGATATTGACGGTGCCGAAACGGATTTGTATATATGTAAATTCTATGAGTTAGAAAAAAAATATTTGTGTCTATGGAAGCTTATACTATAATTACGAATTGTTTTTTTTTATTGTAATTAAAAACGATAGATTATTGAATTTATTACGATTATATTAAAAAAAATAACAATATAATGGGAAATAATATCCTTTGATCATTAGGCGCGGATATTTCGATAACCCGCAGTTATTTTTTAGATGCTTTACCCACATTTATATGCTCCATACTCCATTAAGAGAACGAATGAATATGATACTAAAATTAATTATTTGTTTCAGGTATTTCGCATACCCGTCAAGTGGTGACTGTTTAGTGATAAAGTGCAATCAATCAGTGTACATGAGTGAAAAAGTGATTTTAAGTGAGAAAATGACGAACATTACGCCGGAGACCAGAATCATGATGATGCGGTCTGATGACAGCCGACAAGGTTATAGAAGACAGGTAAGATATATATATATAATTTGTGAAAACTTACATTTTATGTAAAATATGCTTCTGTACGGCCAATTTATTTCAATTGCACAGGTCGTGTTAGTTTCAAGGCGTAAAAAGTAATATGCGGGATTATCTGCACTATTAAGAATAGCTCTTTAAATTTAAGGAGTTTCTTAAAATTTAAATGAAAATAATTATAATACTCCTGAATCATTTTACTAGTAGAATATAATTAACTTATATTTATATTTCAAGTAATACATTAAAATTATTACTATAAATAAAACTTACTTATTATAAAATTTTGCTCCCTATGTCCGTTTCATTTGCATTTCTTCATGTGTTGACATCCCCTATGTATTTCCTTATATATTTCTAAATCTTTAAAGAATACAGTCCATTCAATAGAAGTTACAATTATTAAAGCCAGTATCAATATAAAAAATATCAAAGTGTCAACATTAAAAATAACAAATATTAAAACACATATAATAAATTCATATTGTATTTTCGTTCATTTAAACGTTTTTCTATTCTTAGAAAGAAGCCTTTCAAAGTTCTATTCCAATAAAAGTTTCCCCGGGAACACTTGATCAAATTATATGTATTTTGCTCTTATGTTGTACATTTTTACTTCTGTAGTTTTAATTCTCAACAACATATTACATACAACTGTAACATTTATTATAAATATTATGCAATTTCAGGCTACTAGTGTATTCTAAAATGCCTCGAAGTTAGTTTAAAGATAAACACTTTTTTTTTACTACAACATATTACCACGTATCACCTTGTGTGTGTTCAGTAGCAAAAAAAAAATATTTCAGGCAGTAATTATTATTTTTATATAGATTTTTTATGATACAATTTAGCGACCCTATTATAAGTGACATGCGACATAAGTGCTACATCAGGTATCATATCAAAACAAATGCCGTCCTTCCTAAATAAAACATTGCTTGTGAAAATTTAACTTTATGTCCTTAGAAGAAGGTTCAATTTTAAATCTATATATTTCCAAATCTGAGTCAGTGTGCCGTACATTGACCCCTTCCAAATGTTCGCTTCAATCTAGCAATGCTTTTAGATAATGTCACTAGTGATGTTAGTATTACGTCGATGATTTATCGCTTTAAATAATGAAAATAGATTAACCTACATTATTATGTCATATTATGAACGGGATATTTTGTGTGGCCGATATTTGTAACAGACAAAAATTAGTTCGGTGAAGTGTAGTCAGTTAAATCTGCGTGTTCGTAAAAAATTTCAATTTTATTAAAATTTTGAGGTTATAGCATGTTTTATATATTAATTCACCTCCTCCAACTTTGTGGTTACCAGTAGGTTAGTTTAGAGGTCCAAAGTATAAATCCTCGCGTTTATTTAAATAGGACTATATAATAATATAAATAAATAAACTGAAGAAATATTGGTTGATGTGTATGACATGACTACATGTTTTTGTATACTTATTATGTTCATAACTTGACAACTATTGACGTAATATATGTATTTAGCAACGTGGCATTTCAGTGTAAATGATAAATGTTCTATTTTATTATCTGTTCCATATTAAATTACATATTTAATGATGATATTGCTTATGTTAAGCTATTGTTTTAACTCATCATATTCATGACTCACTAACCTTATGTACTAACGTAACGTCCTATGACATTTTAAAGAGAAAATGAATAATTTATGCAAGATAAATGATATATTAGATATTTGTTACATTTAGGGCCTGTTTCACAATGTATGGATAAAGTGCCAAATAGCTATGCAACACATAAATTATTCGAAAGATAAAAGTTCCAAATAAGATACTTCGAATTTCATGACGTATAGCGCTATCTGACAGTCGTGAAACGCAAAAATACTATTTATCATACCAATAAGTAACAAATAGCTTATTTGGAACTTATCCGGACATTGTGAAACAGGCCCTAAATGAAATAAAAAATATCGACAACTTTGTATATCCAATCACTATAAGTAAAACGTTGCGCTCGTAACATTGATCGATTTTGAACAGTCGCGTGCTGGTACAGCACTGTACAGAGTGATGTTACCAAACCCTAAATTACTGCTTAGGTATAAATCACTATTACTAATGATTGGAAAATATGTAGTATGAACTTTACCAAAAATAAAAATCTTTACACACACCTGATTTAGATTATATTTCACTAGGGTTGACTGTCAGGACTTACTTGTTCTATATTATTCATTAAGAAAGGTAATCTTTATATAAGTTTAAGCTTAACAAAAATCGTTGACAATATTTAAAAGACTTTTATATGAATGGAAAAAAATCTTCTAACATAATAAAATATATCTAGCCACTTTGCTTTGTGCAAATGGAAACGATAGAGGTTACATGTTACCTTTTGTGATTAAAGTGATTGAGCTTTAGTATACATACTTTTATTTATGTTTCCATACTTCTGTGTTTGTTTTGTTTGTTTAATTTCTAATTAACGTCGTTTCTGCTAATAGGTGTTAGCAGCTCTGGCAGTATCCCTTGGACCGTTCGCAGCTGGTCTCAGCAAGGGTTACATGTCTCCAGCAATCGCCAGTATGCAAGAATCAAGGCTAAATGGATCCTTCACCGTCACCGATCAACAGGCCAGTTGGATCGCGAGTTTGAGCTTATTGGGTGAGTGTTTTATCTTAATCAGCAACTTGCAACTTTCATGCCTGAGGTTCGGATCCCCGGCACTAATGACTTTCTCAGCGTGCTAGAATCTGGAAGAGTGCCCATCACACTGGCATTAAAATTGAACCCTTTTGGGTTAAGGCGCATGTTGGCACTCCGGGAAACGAGAGGGTAGGCGCTATCACGGGGCTAGCCGTTTGGGAGAAGGGGACGGGAATAGGGTACGATGCGTATCCGTTGTCCTCCTTGCCTTACACCCAAAACGTCGACGGCGTTTGTCACAGTTGGCTAGACCTACTTCCCTGTTAGAACAACAAATGATCATGAAACAGATACATAAATGTGTGGTACATATATAGAAGGTTGTAGGGATACTGTTTTGTTTGATGTTATAAATTAATACGGCTTTAGTCTTCTACTTCTGAACTCTAAGCAGAAACATTTGATACGTCAACCAGGATCAAGCAAAGTATACGAGTTCCTTAACATGAATATTGGGTCGTATCGCTTTTCTTCCTAATACCCACAGAGTCCCTCAAGATTTCCATTCAAAAATGAATGATTACCATTAATTTTTCCAATCAAATCGTATAATGTCACCAATAAATGTCTGTATGCGCTATGCCGCGTAATAAGTTTGTACATATATATTACAATAGTTAATTTAATATATGTATTATAACTATTTCATAAGATATCTTTAGTATACGAGAAGGTAGTTAAATATTCTTCTCAATTATAATCTAATACGCGAATAATGATCATTTTAATCATTGGCCATGGATAAAACGTGTTCTGTATAACAACAGGTTCGAACCCCGGGTGGATTAAAGTGTAAATTGCGAACAAGATTAAAGCAATAAACGTAAGAATTATATCGCTATTCGTGATTTATAGTATCGCTCGAATTGCCTTTTGTTATAAACAATACATTTTACGATGTGTATTGTGGTAAAATATTGATTGTTACTAGTTTCGTTACACACATGTGCATCCAGATTCCAGATATTCTTAATTTTACTATAAGAGAATTCATATCACCATGTATTACAATACAGTCAACAAGACAGTCTTACAAGACTGTTTTGTTAAAAATCGTCATCGCAAATATTCGATGTACGGAACCAATATATATAAGGAATATATATGAAGCAATATATATGAAGAGGTTTATCATATTTCCTTATATTTATATTGGTGAGATTTTTCCGTAAGTTAATTGGACAAATTTGTTATCACAGATTTTTAATGCTGTTACGAGGGCCTCTTTTTAAACAATTTAAAATTAGACTTAAAACCTGGAAGGCTTATTAGACCTGGGTCCAACAAGGCTTCGTTTTCCAAGGAAACTGTACTACAAAAGCATAAAGCGATATTTGTACGCAGAAATATTTCTATAACAAGCCTTCACACAATAGTACTAATCAGTATAGTAATATTAAACTTTTCTCCAAGGCCAAGCAAGAAAAGACGAATAAACGTGTTAAAACAAAAGATTACATGAATTGTTGCACATTAAACGGAGACTGCACACGATGAAAGCAGCAGTAAAAGCCTAGCTAACTATTGTAAGTACTAAACTGGTTGTTGCAAACAATGCAACTGTAGAATACCTAAGTATTTCTGGAACTGCGTACTTGGTAAACACTAATACTACGCGGAAAGAACTTTTTTTCGTATTTTCAAAAAACTTTATAAACCAGAGATAAAAGAGTCGGAACCAGCTTATAGTTTTTCTGTGGTTTACGTTAATTTTGACTGTGTAAAATTGTATTCGCAAAAATTGTACATTGTTAATAGGCCGGCAACGCACTCACGAGCCCACTGGAATTGAGAATGTCCATAAACGGCTGCGTCACTTAACTTCAGATGAGCTTCCAGTCCGTTTGACACTGCTCTTTAAAAAAATCTTATAAATATCTGAATGGTTCTTATTTTTGGGACATTATGAAGATATAATTAAACACTTAGGCACTTACTTTTTTGGACACTGGATTTTTTAAAGACTTATATGTCGCAGTATTGTATGCGACTTTTATCTCAGGTTTTACCATCGAACTGTGCACCAATAAAATTTATATGTGCGCATTTAACGTACGATAAATCATTGTGAGCAAACCCAAGAAGTTGACGGTGAGTGTCAGGCACAGGCTGACTTGCATATTAGAAAAAATCTAATCTAATAGAAAAGTTACAAACTGATACATAAATTTAAGGCTCAGACTAAAAGGTAGCGTCGGCTGTTCACACGAATATTTTCAAATTATTTTCTGTATTAAAAAGATTGAAATAACATTTAAATAAATTAGGAAGTATAGTATTAAACCAACAACGTACGATTGGTTTACGGATGTTGAGCCAACGTTCGGCATGTTGTCTCTGCTAATTACGAATGTTTGTCTGTTTGACAATGCGCCGACTTTGATGGCATGTGCAAATGTTAGTAATGGAGGCTGTATGGACGGGATGGAGCGCACTTAACATTAAGTGTTGACTTCTAATATCTGCGATACGAGTTTCAAAACACATATAATAACTTACAGAAGGATTAACAGTCGTATAGATTTTTAATTAAATTGAAACGTAATTATGATATAAAGATATTTTAAGTATAGACAGGTCTTAACACCACTACTCTGAGGTCTCTGTGCATGTTGAGACGCATAACTGTATTCATTTAGTCAGACCAACGGGTAGGCGATTGTTTTTTCAAAAAATAAAAATCTTGTAGTATACTAGATACTTTTAGATTTTACATTCATATTTTAACATCATTTATAATGCCTATAAATATGTCCCATGCCTACTTTAGCTTTCTCTATATCAAACCGTTATATAGACCAAATGTGGCGTATTATAAACCTATTTCTCAGTCTTGTTTTATGTCCTGTACAAGTAAAAGCATCATAATTTATTCCGTTTACATCGTATCGTGAAATATTATTTTGTAAGCCTAACTGAACCTAATTTCCATGGCAATTAGGTAGCAATTACTTTGTAATTTATGTTGAAATACATTAAGGAATAGGGATGTGTAGTAAATGATGTCGAACTTTTATGAAAGTTAAAAATTATACTTGTCAAATAGCTTTTGCTGTAAGTTTTGTGATGTCTGCTTCAATGTATAGTATACGAAATGGTTGAATACAAAATGGTAGAGAGCAGAAATTGGAAATGAAAATTTATGTTCGCACTTCTTGCAGTTTCTATTATTAATTACTATGATTGACTAAAAGATATCGATTTTTAGCAATAAGGCCGTTCGTTCTCCTTCTTACTACACAATTCAGTTTCTTAATTGTTTTGCACAATACAATATATAAATCAATAGTAATATATAAGTTATTATATATAAGTTCTGAAGAAGTGCAGGTCAGTCACTGAATAAGAAAAACCTAAACGATTTTTTTACCAAGGCAATTAATATTTCATTAATTTAGTTAAAACTATTGAAACCTGTACTTCCGTTCCTGGACATCCCTAATACATTCACGGCATATCGTAAATCGGCAGTTTTACGATAATTTTGCATTTGAAAGGCAAAACTGGCTCTAAAGTGCATTGTTTGTGATCACTCTGTATATGTTAATAACTTAAGGGACATATGCAGTTTGCTATTGCGCAGTGCGTAACTAAGTGGACTGTTTCAAAATCGCCTTTTCATCGAGAAAGTTCAAGGTTAACAAAAATCTTTAACGTACTCAGACATACAACACATACGTAAGACAATAATTTTTATATATATATATTTTGCGATTCATAACAATTATTTTGTTAATACATTTGGTTTTATAGTTTTTATAAAACCCTTGAATTAATAAACAAGAAGCTCTTCTGTACCATAAAATCTAAAATGATTTTCTATTTCTATGAACGAATTATAGACATATTTGTATACGGTGATAAAATATGATTTCTACAATGCATTCGTAGTTTAAGTGAAAAAATTATCTCCCAAGAAATTTTCAATCCTTGCTTCACAAAATTGTAAATTCGTATGATTCAATACCATTACCATTACTACTTAACTTACAATAAAAGCTTTTAAGAATTAATATAGAATTGACAAAGCATTATATTAAGCATTTTATTCTATTTAAACAAAATGTATTGTCCATTTAAAGGCGGTTCGTTCTCTATGAGTATTTATTTAATAAATAGAAAACAACTTTCATCGTTTGTATTCAAAGAAAATTCTTACATTTCACTTTTTATTAGACTTTTATACGAAACAGAATTATGGACGAACACGTTTTAGTAATTGGAAAATAAATTCTTCGATTTTATTGTCGTACGTACGTTAGGAGTTCTTTGACGTAGAGTTTGACTTCTTTATCGATAAAAATGCCTAACTAGTTATTTCAGCTCTCAACTAAACTGCACTCAACCTATGAACATTTCTTTACCGATGTTTTGCATAGGTGTATTGATTAACGTAAATGTGATAATTGCCACAGACCACCATTTTAAATAACTTTCAAAGTATAATCAAAGTTATCTTATAATCTAAAATCCGCCATCTTCTCGGAGGAGATTCGGAGGTTGTTTGAATTTTAAGAGTTGATTAAATCTCATTGTTGAATTCGGTTTATAGGTGAAAACCATGTTTAAATACGAGTAAATGTGAAAGGCGTTATAGGTAAAGTATGTCGGGTATGTCGATTTATTGCGTAGATATTTTCTACTTTAAATTTGTTCTCATCACATATTGCTAACACAGATTAATAATTAATAATTAATTTTCGAATTCAAACGCCTAGTATTTTGGAAATAGGATCCGGTTGTGAGAAATATATGTGAAAATATAAAACTTTTACTTTGGTTACATATCTGATGCAAAGCTTTGCAAATATCATAACAGTTAGGTGTAATAGATTTTTTAAATTTAAATACAACTTTTATTAACCTTTTTGTAAAACAATTTTGTTAATGAATTATTACTTCATCTATATTTACCATGATAAACGAAAATCACTATTACTTTGATACACAAATGCTGCTGAATACATATTTATATTATCTAAAGTCTAGACAAGATGAAGTCCCATGAGGTTCAATGAAACCTTCCAATATAATTTAATTACAAGTCAAAGAACTCTCTTAGGTATTTACCAAAATACATTTATTCAAGAGGTTTCAATATTCATATCTCATAGTGTTATACATAATTATATGAACCAGAACTTGAACTTTAATTGATTTCTTCGTATTACGCTCACGCATCGCAAATTGTAGCCCACAGCGGCTTGACGCCCGGAATATATGTTAGAGCAATTTTGTGATATTATAACACATAAAACTGTTTATAAGATGATGAAAATTATAGGTTTGAAGCTGATATATTTTTCATAAAATAATCAGTATTTTCTGACTTAGATTTATTTTATATAGCTTAAATAAATATTATACATTTATTTATTTACATAGTTTATTTATAAGTAATAAGTATTAATTATATTAAGTAACAGCAATATATTTATTTCATCAATACTAAGATTTATATCTAATTCAGATTTTAATTAGTTCATGTCGAGTTTCAATCATAGGCATAGTAAATAAATAAATTATAGAAATAGGTTCCACCGAATATTATGTTTCTTAGATTAAGACTATGAAGAAAATAACTTTATTGTTTACTTAAAGTAATCATTTCTTTTAACATTTTTATGCATTTGCATAACCACACACACACTATCCTTACAGTACTAAGCCAATACGATAGTGTCGAAAAAAAATGTAATAAAGTATGTGTAGTCATTTTTTAAATTCGGTCCAATACTTTTTGAGTTAAATTTGTTATAACAGACATACAAGTTATGCGTAGTATAGTATATATATAAATAAAATATAGTTCAAATTTAAGATAATTATCGTTAGGTTAAAAAATAAATTAAAGAAACCCTTCCTTTACCCTTCATGTTATTTTAAATGTTACGAAAATAAAATGCAGCATCCGTCATTATTGGAATTCGTACGGAATTCAGTACTCGATAATAATTTAGGTTATTTGCAGCAACTGTCTTTGTTTAACGCCAGAAAAAAGGACACATGAACAAAGGAGTACCCAACATTTACTGAAATTTATGAATATTACTTTGAGTAATAATTTGTATTGAGCAAGCACATTTGCAGGTGTTTCTTGTAACCAAGATTATAAAAGCCATATAACATATTATTTGATGAACACATATTATTATATCAACAGCGGCCATATCTTTGCAGGGTCTGATGTTGTAATAGGGTAGAAATCAATAAAGTCACTTGTTACAACCTTCTAGGTTTGGTCCTAAGTTTTCTGTATCTATCTATATAATATCAAGTAGGTGATCAATCTTCAGTGCCCGACATACGCCTGAAGAATTCTAATGGTGAAACAATTTTTTTAATCGATAGTTTTTAGTAAAATTAGTATGAAAAGAACATTCTAACAGTCATACAGTTTAAAAATACATTCGCAGCGATTACCTTTTGTTCCACTCAGTAGGAATAATAAACTTTTTACCCTAAATCTACATATTTGCGGGCATTAGCCTCATTAAATCAATGTGGTCGTATAGAAGACATTAAAAATAAACCCGGTATTCGCGATACATAAATAGTTCGTGGGATGTTTATTTGTGTCTGCTGTCTGCCGGTATGTCCATAAACTACAGAGGCGCCACCTATATTGGGGAATTTGGCGGGATAATGTAAACAAATCGATGTTTAGGTACTTTAAATGATTTCAGAAGCTCAACCTGAAATATAAAAAAAAATCACTTAATATAATTATTTTATATTTGCAGAGGCACATGTTTTTTATTGTGGTGGCCGATGTTAATTTGTTACAAAGTTATTCTATGAATATATTCACAAACTCGTTCAAAATTACAGTAAAAAGCCGTAACCCACTCACTGCAAATATTCGTAATGTTATGATAGCATTAAACTCAAATTTGGGTAATTTTAACTAAAAATAAGGATCTTATAAATCTTTTATTCAAAAGTGCCTAAGTATTTTCCGTTTTGGAAGCAAAACTTATTCAAATTTCGAACAATGAGCTCTTGAATCTCAAACACTGTATTGTTAACGTTTACATCTTAAGTGGTGTATATTCTGTTAAGTGTTTCTTAAAAGCGGTTACATTTTATATGAAAGGCAAATTTGTAATATAGTATACATTTAAAAATATATGCGGCCTCTTAAATGCCTAAACAATTGTAAAAGCTCTTGTATAGTGAATGCCGTTCCAATGGCCCTACAACCCAATCTATGATCATTTGTTTGTTTGTTAAATTTATTCATAACTGTTATCGACAAGTAGTGAGATCAGCCTTTTGGATCTTACACATAGCAAACTTTTCTTATATAATTTCCCTCATCATTAGAACAAGTGTAATCTATTTTAATGGAAATATAATTTGAACAATATTAAGTTTTTTTCTTACTATTTTTTTTTTGTTTTGTTTAATATTAGATCTCTTGGTGTATGTCATGTTTGCCTATAAGTGCTTGTCACATTAAACATTGTATTTTGTGATTTTTTTAGCTATGTAACAGTGTTTCAAGCCGTGGTAAGTTCTTATCAATAAATAAATAAATATTGTTTCAGGCGCTCTCTTTGGTGGCATTCTTGGTGGTATGGCGATGCGTTCAGGAAGGCGAAGGGTTCTTCTAGCAGTGGCTCTGCCATACACGATAGCATGGCTGGCAAC
The DNA here is from genome assembly GCF_905147795.1 of Pieris rapae. Classification (NCBI taxonomy): domain Eukaryota; kingdom Metazoa; phylum Arthropoda; class Insecta; order Lepidoptera; family Pieridae; genus Pieris; species Pieris rapae. The sequence continues at coordinate 3,920,549 of NC_059515.1, read as the reverse complement.
AGCGCTGTCGACGAGTGTTGATATGATTTCAGTCACCTCTTTTTGCGGAGGCATGATTGTTTGTTGCATAACTATGATAACACAGGTGAGTTTCGTTACATATTTATGTCTCCAATTTTCTAAGTAACTATCTCCTCTGACATAAGATGTTTTATACATATAAATCTAAAGACTCTGAGCGCGTAGCAACATATTCAAGGAGCAGTGCGGCCTCTATCTTTGAGAAATAAGTCCGCAAACTGAGTGCCTGGCCGGGTTTTTTTGTAAAATATCGTATTAAATTGATAGACTTGAGTATTATTAGAGAATAAACTTACATATTTTAAAATATTTATTTATGTTTTATTTATTTAAAAATGAAATTCATATTCACGAATTTACAAAGTTACAAATAGAGCCTGATAACTATGCATAAGTACAGAATGGAAGACACATGATCAGAGAAAAAATTGCTCAAGAAAAAATAATAGTAGTCTGATTTTTATTTGTAGGTGTCTTTGTTTTGTTACTTATGGTCAGTGAATGCTTCGCTTATGACTTATTATTAGTATAAAATAAATCAATGTGAAAAACAGAAATCATTTGAGGGTTACCGTCGATTTATAAATACGATCATAAAATTCTTCCTTAAAGCTAAGAGAAAATTTTATTGAGCGTCTTATTAAAGGCCATTACAAGTACACGTAACCTTGTTCGTAAAAGCTTTCGAGAGATGAAATAAACGTTCCAACACGTTTTGATATTATACAAATCGTGAAAATGCTTATCAAGAGATAAGTTATTGTGAAAATGTTTTCAGTAGAAAATATGATGTCATAATAATAATTAAGCCTATTTTGCTGCCATTCCCACGTCTTTAAGCAAGACTCAGTATGATATTAAAAAAAATTGCCTCAAATTTTGCATTCACATATTTTATTTATTTATGCTCATATTAATTGCAAGCTTTAAAAGGTCAATTAAATACTTTCATGAAACACTGTATCAAAGGTGTTAATTTATCAATATTTCGATTAAGACGAATTACGGTCTTTTTATAATCATGATAAAATCGCGTTATAATCCAGTAAATTAGTATTTAATAATTATAGACACATACATCTTTGATTCTTAAATTCAACCATTTCAAAACTCATTGACGCAGTTAACAATGCTGTATGTTATCAATTCGTAAATCATAATATAATAACTAATAATTGCATACGCTACCCAGCGGCCATTTATCTTGTACTATAATTAATTTTATAGCACCGATATCTTACTTTGTAATTGTATCTAACAAACTTTGATGTATCATGGCCGACGTAGCAAGTCTGACCTTACCAATATTTGAAATTTATTTAATATAAATTATGAGGTAACACATGTCTTCGATCAAGATCAATCCTGGTTATCTTCATTCACCTCTAAATCTAAATTTCTTGAACTGACACAAATCCGATGCTTTTTGCATTCGTTAAATTAATTAATTATTATCCGATATTTACAGTAGTAACTGGCTCCATCTATTGGCAATTTAAAAGGCGCGATAAATGGATTTGATTGAATTATCTCACCAGCTTGTTTGTCACGTTATGTTTAATGATTGGGATTACGTATAAAGAATACTTGCATTGAAAAAATATATTGTAACTGTATATCTCGGCATAAGCTGTAAAAACACCTCATTCCCATCAATAGGTATATCGCAGAAAAACTGCATTATCAACCATATTTGGTGTATGAGTGTGTTTCCACGATTCCGCCGTATAACACATGAGAATATGTAAATAAAATAACTGTTTTGTACGTACACTTTATGTGAAATATAAGGTATAGCCGTGGCCGTGAGTTCAATTCGTAACAATAATATCGCACACATACATTTTCTAAATCTCCCACATAATTTATCCATCCATTTTTTTAGTTTACACTAGATCCATCTAACAATCAATACAAACATAAGTGACAAGTATGTTTAAGTATTTAATCGCGCAACCCGATTTATAATTACGGCCTTATGTGCGAGTAAGTGTCTAAAATCTTGCTGCACGACTTAGTTTGCGAGCTAAGCTTAAATTGCGAGCTAAGCTTAAATTATACGCGTACTGATGGGCACACACTTTTTATATGTAAAGATTTTTATTGGTCTAATATATCAGTATGTCAGCACTTCTAAAATTCTGGATGGAATAATTAAATATAATACTTCAAATTTGGAAAATTAATTTCAATTACTTTTTATCAATATACGTATATTGAACTAGATGATTTGACCACGAAAGACTTTTTAACATAAACATTTATAAGACCGATCTTATGGTGAAGTATACAGTCATACATCTATACTGATTCGCATTAAACCACTCGAATGAAAACCATTATATCAAGTATAACATAAACAGATAATAGTTCTGAGAAATATCATAATAAAACGAAATAGCCAATTTCCCAGCGGTCACAAAACCAATTTAAAACATCTTAATTGTTTTTATTTTATTAGGTAGCGTTGTAATAAATATTATATAATTTAATTAGAAATTAAAAATTCATAAAGCCAGTAACATATCCATAACATTGACGTTTTATGCAAGAGATTACCGCCAAGATTGGTATCTTGTCATATTATCTTAATTACCCTAATAATGTCATATACAAAATCATGCATTGTTCATAGGTACATTCAGTGAAATATTTAATACATAGTGAGTAAGATTTAATGGATCTGGTACAATTAAGCTGAGCCGACGTGACGTGAGATATTAAAATTCAACAACGATCTGTCACGATTTGTTCCAACTCGGCAATTATCGCACGAATCGTAATTAGAAACGCTTATTATCAATTTGTTATTTGTACGAATAATTTTAACGTCTCAATTCAGAGATAAATATTTGTCACTTGGTGTAATGAAACGTGGCAATAACATTGGTCATTAAGGCAATAAATAAAGTGTACTAAAAGAAATTGAATTTGACATACACTTTTCGAACAAATAAAATATCTAAATGTGATTGAATTATCAAATAAAATTTAAGCTGTGTATGCATCTTAATAATATAAATTTCCTTTGTTCTAGGTGTACGTGACAGAAATAGCTGTACCTGAAATACGTGGCTGCCTGAGCTCGGTACTGAAAATACTAAGCCAAATAGGCATCCTCACATCGTTTTCCCTTGGAGCGTATCTTAACTGGCAACAATTAGCATTGGTAGTTGCCGCCGCACCAATTCTACTCTTCTTGGCCCTTCTGTTTGTTCCTGAAACTCCATCTTCTCTGCTGCTAAGAGGAAAGGAAGAAAAGGCTGCAGAAGCCCTTCAGTGGCTTCGTGGCCCTGATGCTGACATACGTCAGGAATTAGCAACAATCAGAACGAATATTTTAGCAAGCAAACAGTTCAATGATGGTAGAGCTGGAAAACTGAAGGTCCTTCTATCAAAAAGACTAACAAGACCAGTTCTCATCACGTGTGGCTTGATGTTCTTTCAGCGATTTACTGGCGCTCATGTCTTCAACTTCTACGCGGTACCAATGTTTAAGAAGACGTTCAGAACTATGAGCCCTCACGGTGGTGCGATTGCCATCAGCGTAGTACAATTAGTAGCCTCTTGTGTGTCAGGTATGCTTATCGACAGCGTTGGTAGACTACCATTACTAATGGTCAGTGGCTTTATGATGTCTATTGCTTTGGCTGGTTTCGGATCGTATGCCTACTATGAAGAAGTCTTCAGAAATACACTAAATTTGACACCCGTCGAACCTGGATACGACTGGATTCCCTTGCTATGTGTTGTCACTTTTACCATAGCCTTTTCACTTGGTATTAGCCCCATATCATCTTTGTTGATTGGGGAACTGTTTCCATTAGAATACAGGAGTACTGGCAGTGCTTTAGCAACGAGTTTTAGTCATTTATGTGGTTTCGTGAATGTGAAAACAGCAGCTGATTTCCAAGACCACATAGGTTTATACGGGTTATTTTGGTTATACGCTGGGATTTCGGTCCTATGCCTGTTATTTGTGGTTTTGTTCGTTCCGGAAACAAAAGGCCGTGAGATCGATGAAATGGACCCGAAGTATGTTGAATCGTTATGTATTAACCGATAGTATTCGTTTCTAAGTATATCAAATAGACTGATAGCACTTGTAAATATCATTTTTCTTCGAACCAGTATTATAGTTAGTTGTCTTTGAGTCATGTGCCTTATTGAGTTCCTTCCAAATACATCACATAATTGTATTGTTTAATGTATGTACAGCTTAAGGCAAAAATATTTAAATAAAAGAACTTTAATGATTTGGGAATGCGGGTCCAGTATTTTCCATCTTAGTTAAAAATCTTAAAGGCAAGTCTTCACGCGGCTCCGGCTATAGACAAAATAGATGTGTGAGAGTTTCATAGACTAATTTTATATTTTTATATTTTATGAGCCATAGTAATTAAACTTACAAAGTATATAATTAATATAAACTTTTATCGTAAGATCTGAATATTAAGTCACAAAACTATAGCAATTAAACAAAAGCTGATTAACATTTTAATCAAAAGGCGAGTCTTTGATTATTATACACTATTTTGTGTTATACAATTGCAAACTTAAAAATTTATGTATTGTTGTAAATATATATAGCCTTTATGGCTATGTTAAAATATTAATGTTTACTGTTATTTTGTGAAAATCACAAACGTATAGCATTTATTTCTACAAAATTATTTAAAACAACAATTAAATGTGTATATAGATTGTTAATACGGATATTTTTACAATTTAAAATAAGATTTTTGTCACAACTATTGTACAAAATAATGATAAATTAAATAAACAATGTTTGGCCTATACACATCGGGTGCTAAAACGGGTGCCTTAAAAAATAAGAATTTCTAAAACAATGTTAGTTATATATATTATGTACATAGTATATTTATGTAGTGAGAGTGTTGCCATGTTTTGTACAACACATAGTGTATTTTATGTACTTAATGATTTTAAGAGTTTTAATTAAATGTCAAGTATTATATTTTCTTTTTTATTTGTACCAGTAATTTTACGTCTACCAGCGCTTATTCATTAAGTTCTTGAAAGGTATAAAATCATATATTTCAAACGAGAATGAAGAAACGATGAGAAAGAAAACATTTCTAATGAGAAGTTAGTAGGTATAAAACTTAGTAGATAATAACGAATCTAGAGAACGAAACAGTCAATAATGGTAAACTATCCAGAGTAATCAATAATAAAAAAGTATGATTAAACCTTACCTGCCAATTCACACTGCATTCTGCACTATTACTTACACAAAGAATAAAGTATTATGAAAACAATAACGCCTGCAATTTTGTATTAGCAATATTCAGACCGGAAACATTGCAGATTATCAGGCGCAGGCACTTCCACGTGACTCACTGAACAAACAAGTATTTTGTTACAAATATAGAACAATTAATTAATTGCAGAAGCATGACATGTTAATTTAGCATGATGCAATGCAAGTCCATTAAAGTAATAAATCAGTTTAAGCTCTCGAATAGGGTTGGGTTCAAAGAAACCACTCGAGATGGTAAATTTATATTTCGAGTGCACTTGATGTATGCGCACTATTATCTTAATACGCTTACACAGAGCAGCGACATCAGTTAACCAACAATTATGAAAAACCTCGGTAGGTAATCTTTCAAAAACTAAAGAAATACTTAATCACATCATTATTAGGTTCGTGTAATGACAATAAGAAAATGTATTAGATTTTGATATATAGGTGTTCTTGATGAAAACCATGTTTATATCTCTATATAAGGCTTTTTAAAAATACTACTGTATTCCATGTCCGGTATCCCATTAGTTAGTAGAGTAATTGGATTTGTTTGAACTTATTGCTGTAAATATATAAACACAAAGCTATATTTTCAGTGGGCAATCTAAATTAATTCAACTGTGGCATATGGAGGTATAGGTGGGTGAGGTAGGTTTTTTCCTAGTAACGAGTGGAAAGCGACCAATGCCCTGGGCATTGCTACTAACATTTGCCAAGTCATCGAAAGACACGTTCGGTGATATTTACACAAAAAATTGCAACATTTACTTTAATGAAACTTGAGCCAACGTAAACAAATCATATTAATTTCCATTTTAAATATACTGGAAAGAATATTTTAATATTTATCATATGCAAAAGCATATTGTAAGATATAAAAAAATACTGCAGACGCATATCTAACACGCAGTCACTAGGCGTTAAAAAACACAAATGTAATCCTTATTTCTTGAAATTAGATTCCCTGCAATATTAAATAATTCATAGGCCCATAAGGCTCACCTATGTCTAGACATTAACACCATAAAATTTAAGTTGAATACCACAAATCACTAAATATATCTTAAGACAAATCTACAAAACAATCATCACGTATAGTGGTCATCAGTCAATCGATTGATCGGTGTTGTACGAGACAGGTATACACAAACAATCAGTGCAAGTGAGATGGAATGAGTCAATTTTCATCGCCGTGAAATGCAAAGGATGCATGTAACGAGGAAATACCGCCTGGGAATTAGCATGTTTCAGGACGAGGCTTTTCTGATAATGGAGGTATTAGGTCCTTAAAAATCTACCTGACGATAGTGGAAAGTAGATTTTTAAGAGTTTTATAGAGACTGAATTTTGTGATACAAGCGACTATATTAATGTATATTGCAACTCATAATACATTTATTGCTGTATAAATGTGTAACAAAAGCCGTAATAAAATAAAATATGTTTCATTTAGATTTTTTGTTTATTAAGCAAGCGAATCCATACCCCACTTTCCTTAATATATTTATAAATGTTTAAAAACAATGCCTGACGCGATCCATTCCTAAATAGAAAAAAAATAGTTTTTTTTAATAGGCAAGTTGGTGATCAACATTGTTTGTCACATGCAGTCGACTTTTTGCGTATATGTTGTGCCGGTTACCTCACAATGTTTTCCTTCACGGCACGAGCAAGTTGTAAATACAAAATCCATCCGTGCTCATATGTTCAAACCTACGACCTCCACTATGAAACCATATATTTATTTAATCTAAAATTATTTAAATAAAAGAACAGATAACAAAATGTTATGTATTTATAATAGCGTTTTATAAGAACATATATTATATGGTTTAGTCATAAGCTTGTACCCAGTTTTTATAAGTGTTATATAAAAAAAACTGCTAAACTGTCATATGTATAAAGCATAAATGAGTCATGAATAATATCTGCTACTATCGTATACGTGAACAAAACCAACAGCCTTGGTTAATTCAAAACCTTATTTAAGTTATAAATTCAGTACAATGGGTTCTACTAGAATTATGAGTTTATAAAGTTTAGTTAACAGGAAGCCTAATAAATGTTTTAAGTTATTAACTATATATATGTAAATATTATACTCGTGTAATCGTGTATCTGTATATAGTATTATATAATGTCTTTCTGTCCAGTTCCATCTACTCGTCCGAGAATATCTCTTAATACATGCTTTGGGAGCTCGGTCGAGAAACCCCTATAGCCTACAGATCAAGCGTTGCAAGTGGAAATGGATAGGCCATGAGAGAAAAGATTCGAGGCTTGATTAGAATCCAAAAGGATACCGGAAGCGTTACATTGCCAAGCAAACCTGGCGTCGTACAGTTGCAGACTTGGAGCGAGGTGAAGACTCTGTAGACGCCCTCCGCCCGACCTAGGAGTTATAGGACATTAAGTCAGTCACGTTTTCTTTGTCTTCCAACCCGAAACGAATTGTTCTCTCATATTTAACCTAGATAAATGCGAAATGTTTTTCCCATAAGCGTCCTTGAGCCGGTAGCTACTATCAATTTTGTCTAATAATGTATATGATACAAAGAAGAAATATATGACTATATTTTAAAAGGCAAATTTACAATGCTCGTCAGTTTAAGTGGCAGTCACGCAATTTAGCGATGTCAAAGGTACACATATTGTTATTATTTATGCCCACGACTTTCTAGTCAAAAAAACTTCTAAAAAGAGCACATATTCGATGTATGACACTAATCAACTAATAACATAGGTTAACTGACAAAGTTAAAGTTGTAAAAAATGTTGTAAAGGGATCAAGCAGCTCGCAAAGAGATAGGTCGTCGATGATTCGAATTAATCTTCATTAAATAGTATCAAACGGAAGGAGCTGGTACAGGTAAGTTCTCGACCTGAGGTGAGAATAGTACTCCAAGTGAAGCCTAATGCCAACGAAAGTGTGGCTTTAAGAAGAGAGTCTTCAAAAGGAAGGAAAATCTGATTTGCGGAAAACGTGCAAATTCGTATTTATGTGGTTAAATTAGATATAGTCGACCCTAGTCTGAGACTGTTACTATTTTTATGACGGTGGATGGTGAATTGTGAAATTTAATTGTAAAAATAAACATTTCATTTGTGTTACGTAAATTATTACATTAATAGAACGGTAATAGAAAAATAACATTTTTATAGTAAAATATAAATCACTTCTAAAGCTGTGACATAACATATAGCAGATACTTCACGTAGAAACGGAAGTAAATTATTGTAATCATGGAGCTGAGACTTGCTACGTATGAATTTTTAAAATTACTGAATCAAATATTACATAATAATTCCCGACATTTTACTCACAGACTTTCTTGCATAAGAAAATTATACTGATAATCGTCCATATTACATGTTATTTCGACAAAGTCATCAAGTAGGATGAAAGTTAATAAATCTAGAATAAGTTGGATGAGGGCTCGAAATGAGTTGTTTTTAGATTTACACGACCGTCACTATACAGGATGTGTAATATGTTCTAAAATATGTTTGTTGATGTCGAAATATAAACTCAAAAAGTAATTGCGAATACAGTATGTTAAATTATTTATCCTTCGTTCTAACACACTACTTCAGGATTAGGAACGATTTCGTTTTAAGGTTACTGATTCACTACAAGACTTTACTGAAAAAATGTTAGTAGAGGTACGAATTGGTGAAAAGGATAACAATAATTTTTTTCATTATGTTTTAGACTCCTTTGGGTTGTAAGGTTTAAGTGCGCAGGCGCTAATTACAGATTTCACTTGGCTCCTGGTATATAGTACCTGTGACTCCAAAGCTCGTGTTTTCTTCGCTGAACAATAAGTATGCCACGGGGAGCAAACTCTTTAAATTAATTAATTTTCTATGATTTCATTTTTACTATAAATAACTATATAATTTGATTATTAAAATACTATGTAGGTAAACAATATTGTAAATACTGTATATTTGTGTGTGTGAAAAATAAATCCATAAAGAATATCTTGTAAGAGATCTTAATGTACTACTAAATAATTTAATATTCTCAATTATTGATGCATTGGATTTAATCAAAATTTCTCTTTCGCTTGTTTCCTATTCATAGATTCTGAAATTATTTAATTAATATTGAACTATACGTTCAACACAGACATTCTCGTTGGCAAGTCAAGTCTGTATGAATATTGGTTTTGGTTGAATTATTTATTATGTATGAATATAATAAATTTTATTTTTAAATTTGTAAAAAAATTTACAGCATAGATGACGAACAATAGTAATAATATATTCTATAATACTACCTTCATGTCTAAAAAAATTTTTGTACAGAAAACAAATTAACTTGCAACAAATATATTCAGAACTGGGTCAGAACCGAGGTAGCAGTTAAGCAGCGAAATTTCATGAGGAATTGGGCATGCCTCCGGGGTTCCTTTCAGGCACTTATAACAAGCAAAGCTGGGAGCTGGTCCTTACAGTCGCTACTCCGCTCAAAACATTTAGTGTAAAGTAGATCACCGATTGCTCTCTTACTAGTTCTACGAAGAAGGAATATTAATAACATTTACGACAATAAAGTTGTCTTAAAATATCATGTAAATTCTCATATTTAAGCATTGGTAAGGTTTTTAATAAAAGGTGTATAGTCCTTGTAAAGGATTATATTATCTTAGGATATCCACCTTGCACTTGGGTATGACCGGTGATTCAATAATTCTTTCCGATGGCTTATTTAAATTTATATAAATATTTGGAGAACTATCTTATCTTATGTGTCAGTCAACTACTCCAGGCATACTTGGAGAAGTTACAGAACGTGTAACGCTAACCTGTTTTTTTGTCTTTCGATTTCAATCCTTTAAAACTCAACCCAATAAATTCAGTTATTTTGAAAATTGACACGGACAATAGCGATAAATTAAAACTTATTTTTTACGTTGTATGTGCAACTTGCGATGGTCTAGTGGTAAAAATATTATATGTATATTATATCACTGGCCTTCGTAGAATAGCTTCGCAATAATAACTATAGCGCACCCTGTATATAATAATACTGAAAGCCGACGAGGAAGTTTTCGCCCCACGACCGCTATAAGCCGTATCGCGTTGATCCAGCTTACGAATTCATTTTTAGCTAACTTTACACTCGGTGCGATTTGGATTTACATTCTATCTCTGAAACTACAAATGACTCAAGTTTTTTACTCACGCCTATGTTAAATAGATATTCGTTTGAAACGAGGTTGTTTTAAGGCTTTTAGGGTAAGATTCAGAGTCGAGATTTAGCGCGAAGTATTACCGTCGTAAATTGACTCACGCGTTTATAAATAATAGACATATACCAGTTAGACAATTATGGGATCTTTTGTCTAATAGAAACGGTTGCGGAGGAAATAAGGTATGGTGATTTTTGGATCACTCGAAAACTCGATTACTTTCAGTTACCTTTTACATGAACACTGCACTACAAAATAATATTAAAAATTTTAGTTTATTTTTGTTCGTTAGGTACGGCCGATGAGGCCGCAAGTTGCCCTCCTTTTCATTTAATTATGTTCAATTTTTATAATATAATGTAACAAAGTGTTAATAAATAAATAAACATTTATGTACAAAATTTATACATACAGCAATCTCAAGGAAATACTATATATTCAAATACATAAATGGATCCTCATTGATCGGCTTATGATAATTTATTCTCTAATAACTCTGGAATGTTGGTTGTTGGCACCTCCACTGCAAAAATATTATGAACCAGGCCAAGGCTGCTAGTGCCGTATCTAGTTGTTGCAGATTTATCGCTGGTTCATCGCTAGTGCAGTACCCTATGCATTTTATCTTCCTATGTGATCTATACACTTATAATTTTCTTAGTGGAACAAGCTTACAATGGCATAACATTAACATCAATTTGTATTTTATTGTAAAATATTGGTAATATATTTATCATAGTGCTCATATCCTTCTGCAGAAGAGATTATGCAGCGATCTTCGTGATTAGTGTTTTTTCGAATAAATGTTTGCAATCGTAACTGACGGGCAAAGTTTTTAGACAAAAATCATTGTTATACTGTAAATTTTTTATGCTATTTTTGCATCAATTTCAAACATAGAAATTCATAATAACATTTTAATTTTGTGGTAATTCATATTTACGAGATACGTGGTCAATCATAACCTTTATAAATGTTGAAAAACATTATTATTATTCCAAAACATATAATTTCTACGTAGTGGAAATATAATTTGAGTTCCGCTACGAATCGTAAGCAGTAATAATAACATCCGTGCTACTCTATACTTTGTACTTATACTGCAGCTGAGCGGGCATAGACTAATTATAATCAGGTATAGTTCTCCGCAAATCAGTTTCCAAGAGTCGTAAATGTAGATTTGAACCATCTCCAAAAAATGAAAAAAAAAATTCAACTAAATGTACAATGTTTTAGGTATTTTGCTACTGAATATACATGCCCAACATCACGTAAAACCTCTGTCAGCTTACGTATAATTTTATAGACATTAATGTAAATGTCGTACTATATTACCAGGCCTGCCCTATAGAACCGAAATCTAGTAGTCTCCTGAATAAATCAATTGTTTAAGAACTTATAAACAAGAGAACCTATAAAACAATTGTTTACACTTTCTTTAAATCAATAACAAAATAAAATTATACTTAAATACACTATTTACAATATTGTATTCATAACAAAGCAATAAACCAATATAATATATAAATAAAGTGAAACATTGATTGAACATTATATACTCACTCACACATAGAGTTACTAATTTATAATACACATACGTACAACACGTATGTAAAATATAATTAGATGTCTGTCTTTTGTAATAAATTAATTCAAGTAATAACAATTACGTTTACTTATAAACGCCTAAGTATTTTGACTGTCTATGTTTTATATGAACATTATTGTTTTAAGAACAATAGGTTGTAATAACTAACGCAAGCACTTGTGTATACAATTTAAGTAAACGGATAAATTAATAATATTCTAAATTGTTGTTCACAGTCTCAAGCGTTGGTGGTGTAATGGTCAGCATAGTTGCCTTCCAAGCAGTTGATCCGGGTTCGATTCCCGGCCAACGCACACTTTTTACTAGATATTTAGTTGCTATCGATTTAAGCACATCGTGACTTCTGAGCCATAGTGATAATGAAAAGTAAGTTATTTTGAATGTAATAAACTAAACAACGTGAGTGGAAAATTTGAAACGGGGACATAAAAGACTTATTTTTATAAGTATCTTCCTCAGGCTCTTTGCATACATTACTCTGAACGCACCCCATTTAAGATGTAAACATATAACTATAGCACATCCCCGACAGGGGGTTGAATCAGTGGCAGCGGCGTTGCGCCGCTCAGCAGACGCGGGGTGTGCGAGACACACTTTCGAATTTTCAAAAACAGGTTTGAAATTATTTTCTCTATGAATGACTGCATTTTTTTTATTTTCAAAAATAAAATAAATGCAGTTGTTTAAAGGGTCATTGATCAGTTTTTAGTGTTCCTCGGAGTGTCGATAGTTACGGGATGCCTTAGTGATTAAAAAGTGAGTGGTTTTCTTTTCCTCATTATTTTTTGTAGCTGATTGCAAATGCACTTATCTGTCTGTAATTCAAATAAATGTTAAATGTTAAGACATTGGCTCGAGAAATAATAACTAGACCGTGAACGAAATTTTTATTAAACCAATTATATGTCTTTAAGAATAAATATTTTTTTACTTCACTTGTATAAGATCATTTGTGTTGCTTAAAATGTTAAAATAACTTTAACTTCTAGTAGTAATGTTAAAATTAATTTTCCATCTAAAGAGTAAGAGAACAAAATTAAGCATGTATATGTAATATATATATATATATATAAACTAGCGGATCCGACAGACGTTGTCCTGTCTACACATCTTTAATTTCAAAATTTCAATTTTTAATAAGCCATTTTGATGAAAATTATTATTCAAATGTTATGACAATATCTAACGATCCAGCACATGGTCACACACGACATAACACAATGATAACAAAACTTTTTTTAAATTTCGGGACAGACTAAAATTAAAATTCGAATATTATTTAAAATTTGACACTGCGATGGTAGCGCCGTCTGTCGGATCCAATGTAAAACATTCCAAAATCAACAACAACTAAGAAATTGAAAATTAATTAAAAAACATTGTCCAGCGGACGAAATTGTGAATCTAAACCATTCCCAGATCCCCTTGAACACACACAAAAAATTTCGTCTAAATCGGTCCAGTCGTTTAGGAGGAGTTCAGTCACATACACACGCACACAAGAAATATATATATATTAAGATGTATAGCACAGAACAAATTAATAAAATCCCTACAATAGTCTAATTCGACTGAACGGCTTTCATTTATTATCCAGTGAAAACAATTGCTCAATACAAACTTCGATTAATCAAACAAACAATAGAATAAAGAAATGTTTTTATATCAAATAAATCGTTCTTTTTCAGCTTACGAGTGAATACAATAAATAATACCACCTTAATGAGCACGGACGATTTTGTACTACGATAATGAATTGGTTTGCCGTTACTACATATGCCTTGATAAAATGTTCGTATACGTAAATGCTCCTTAAATTATATTTATGTTATGGAATCTCTTAAGTAATGTGACAGATTATGTGTATAACTAAAACATTTAAACCATACGTACAAACGAAATACTTACTTGATATATTGTTCTGCGCATTTGGCAAAATAGCATGCATTTGTATAGCAAATGTTTTAAAGTCGAAATACCAAAATAGGTATATATTTATATACATAGGTCATAGGTACATTTCTGCGTTTGTTTTAGTGATATTTTTCTTACATTAGTCATATAATGGTAGTTGATGAGAAAAATAATGACTAAATGCCATCTATTTTGGTACAATGTGTTGGGATAAAATTATTTCAGTCAAAGCTCCTAAGTTGATTGTGAATTGAAAAGGCATTGTTATTGAATAAGTTATTAAAGGGTATAATTAGCTGTTGATATTATCGGTCTATATAAAAATCTACTGGGCAATTTACTATAGACGTATAGAAACAATATGAGTGCACCTTAGTTCCAATAAAGGAAAAATTAAATTCAAGTCGGATAATATAAGTTTACTGACGGAAACTGGAGCTCGAACTAACTGCACAATTTGAGAATAAATTCACAAACTGGCGCGATGAAGTTCGTGAAAAATCGAGGCTTGAAAACGCAAGCTTTTTACTACATTCAGTGTATTTAATCTAAACTTTCTTTAAATAGATCAATTTGTCTATATTTCGAAAAGCACATTCGATAAAGAATTTACAAATTCAGTATTACACTACTACGTTTTAGGTTCTCAGACTTCTGTATCAGTTTAGCGATCATTTGTTTTTTTTTCGAAAAACTGATTATTATAGAAAAATCTTCTCTATCTGAGACAAGAAACCCGGCCTCACGCTGCTTCACCAGCGAGTGTATTATGAGCATATAAACAGAAAAGTCCTCCGTCTACGATCAAAGTTACCAACTCAGGCATGAGAATCGTATTCTTATACCATGACTACACTGCTCCTCTCATAAAGAATACCGTATCATTTATGTTATTTGGCTTTATATAACAAATGATAAGGGGATTTGTCCATAGGCAAGTAGATGATCGGCCCTGTTGGTCATACCAACCTAAACTAATTGTTTCGCCGGCCATCAAAAACTCTGATTCTGAGCTTTATCGGTCTAAAGCAGGCATACTATACGATTGATATAATAAAGGCATTGAAAATACTAACCACATCAAAAGAAATAAAAAATCATACAGTAATAGGATTTATTTGTCAAAGGATCTTCGTCCTTGAGACGTAACATTCGTAAGAAGGCTGTAAATCAAAATAAATCCAATTATAGGCGCCTACGTTGAGCGTACCAACTTATTGGATATCCGTATATCATTGTATGTATCCATGGGAAACGAGATTTTGGATGAGAAATGTTTTACTACATATTTAATGATATCGAACTAATTTATAGACTCAGTATATAGGATCATATGAAACCGTTTGAAACTGTAATTTTAAGGCACTTTTAGATGTGGATTTATCAGTTTCGCTATTTTTTTATAGGCTTACCACCTGTAAGCCTTCTGTGCCTTATACGCGCTGTTGAATTTTAGGGCTTAAATGCATGCTGGCCTTAGAATGTTTTCCTTCAACAGCGAGTGTTGAATGCGAATTCGCGACGACATCATGGGTGATGATATGTATAATACTGGTCTCTCTCTCATAAAGAATACCCTAATATGAATTATATAATTGTCATTAATATATTACACTGAGAACCCGCCACTAAGTGCACCATTTCGAGACAACAATGCCGAGTCTATCATTTGTATTCGCATTAGGAAGTCGTTATTCATATAGATTTGTATCTATGACTCGTAGTACTTCCAAACATTTTGAATAAAGAAACGTTTAACCAAAGTCAATAAGGCAAAGTTTGTAAGTTAAGCGTCACAAAAAAATGGCGACTTTACGTAGACATCAACGTAGTTAGAAAGAAGGTTATGCACAAGTGTTCACAGTACTATACTATAAAAAATAATTATACTCATAACATATAACATTAGGTAACATTGTAACTATGTACTCAACTAGGCAAGATATAGAGATTGTATGAATTAAATTACGTAAGATAATTAGACACACATATCTCATGTTAATAACACATATAACAAATAATTTTAATATTTATTAATTTACTGATGTAACTAATAAAACAATGCATAACGCACTTTAAAATTATCGATATACTCTCATCAAATCAAACTAAAAGCGTATGCAGCTGATCCGGAATAATCCGGTTATATCCGGTTCGTGCCAGTAATATCCGATTTGAACCAAATAAATGCGTACCTGGCTATTGTTATTAGTTATTGATTTAAAAGATACGTATCTAAATGGTCGATTGATTGATTTTTACGGCATTGTTTGAATTGTATTGTTCCGTTTATTCTAAATTATTTTTATTGTAGTTTTTGATTGGAGTTAACAATATTTTGTGTTAATTGTTTCTGATAAATGACATTTATACATTTTCACGAAAACTAAAACATCAATTGATAATACAAATGAACACTGATTATAAAATACTTGATATTTATTATTAAGCTCTGTTTAATGTATTTTTAACATAAATTTATGAAGTTTAGACGTTTCTGTATATATTTTCTCTAAATTGTGGGATTCACTGAATCAGAATAAGAATAATTTTATGACCAGGCTGTACGGAAGTATGATTTTAGAATTTTAAATAGATAACACAATTTTATTTAGCAAAAGAAAATTTATTTAGAAAAATAGATGTTTGCATCTAATAATAAAATCTTCCGAAATTGTTATGTTCTGCGACTTGTGAATTTTGTACACTAAAATTTCAAAACAACACCTGAAAATTGCAAAGGTATTTTTTCGCTTACCTGGGATGTAAATGCTTGGCTCTTGAAATAAGGGTAGATATTATGTATAAGGTACAGAAATAGTAGTAACTGTATTTTTTTACTAATTGGTTGTAATTTTACTCTAGTTTATAAATTTCAATAAATTTGTGCTGTGATGTAACCCTTCAGGCACTGGTTTGTGGTTTGTCGGTTTTTCTGTTTCCTCTTATTTATAGTGTTCAAGCAATAATAATAAAAAATAAAAGTAGTCTCAAAATCTTTACGCAAGTGTGGAACTAAATCAATAATCAACGGCTATACAATGCAAAATCGATATGAAACTATATCTAGGCATAAACCATACAAGCACTGGAGGCATTTCAATTTGTGACATTTTTGTGCCGACCTTGTGCCGTCCAAATTGTTCGCCAAATATTCTTTAAGCAACTTACTGGCTCAAGTTGTATTTTATAGCGTAACTTTTATAGTTGTAGAGTCTTGGGATAGATCGAAAAGTTCGGTAATTTATGTTGAGATTCCACAGACACTTGTAAAAGAGTATAAGAGTATTTCTCTTATATATTTCATCGATTGCTTTTTGCTTCAGGTTATCCTTACTCATTAAATATCTTTGGTCATAGACAGTACACAAGTTATATTATCTTACATATCAAAATAATCTTTACAAATAAATTACATATTAAACAATGTCGTCTGTTAAAATGCTTGTATCAAACTTAGTATGCAAAGTTTTACATAGAACGTAAATTTTTTGACGTAAATTTGATGGAGCTACTGAAAGCTACTGAATTGGGCAAGGTGTACAAGTTGTGCACGCGAAGGATTATGTACAGAAACTATGCCAGAGCTTGCCAGGTTTCAAGATATGAAATAAAATACTTCATTAAGTGCATTATCTGGTGACGATTAAATGATTTGATTTTTAGTCACAAACAAACAAGAACGGTTATGTAGCCAGTGCTACGAATTGCTACGCGCCCTTCGCAGGCTGCTACGTAGCATGCTTAAGTTGGGTTCGCTATTAACACTTATTTTATTAAATTCATGAAATATAAACATGTTCTTAAGGATCTTATCCCATTGTTGTTCATCCCATTTATTCTATTAATGACAAATTTACGTCAAACACTTGAATGGTCGAGTCGTACTTAGCACTGCTGCGGCACAAGCATACTCTGTTGATAAATCAGTGAAATTAAATTAGTGAAAGTAGTAATTAATGGAGTGTATAAATTCATATCCTTCATTTAGCCATTACATGTAAGACATTTATAACTTCATATTCAAATGATTTTAAGCGCTTAGCTGGCGGGGTATACGGCCTCCGCAGAAAGGTTAAATGTGATTTAATAGTGCCACCCGTAGCAGCCTGTTATTGGATTACGCCTATTAATTTTACTAAAATAGTCTATTTACATGTGTATGTTTTGTTGCATATCTGTTTGCTGTTCGGGTAAATATATACTATTGCTCTGAATTAAATACCGATGACACGTTTATATTCAGATTACCTTAACGGGAAAAGTCTACCAGCTTATAAAATGAATTATTCTATATTTTAAATTACATTTTATTCATGTAACTATAGCTAACAATCTTACATACAATGTAGTAATAAAAACAAAAGAAATAAAATTATAAACAAATTTAAATAGTTAAGTCCATGTGGCAGTGTACTATTAACGCTGCCATCATGCCAGGATAATATTCCTCCCTGTATTGCAATACTTATTCGTTGAGCGAAGAAATCACCAGCTCTGGGGTCATCGGTAATATATATTTACTCGGCCCCAGCTTAACTCTTTAATTAGGGCCTGTGCACCTGAACCCCAAGAGTCACTACTCCAAAGGGAACAAAATAGAAGTTAGTGGAAAGACTCCTATATTTGAACCGTTTATTATTTTCCGACTACTCTACGGCTGCCTAGCTTTCTGCTTGTTCGAGTGGGGTGAGACGGAGCAATCGTGTTCACACAAGTAGCATCCCATACCAAAGCCCGTCCCATCTTTTATGTCATCAACGACATCCCATCCATATCCAAAAATAAAACTATCATAAACTATAATATTCCAGTATTGACATTATTTCTTAAACAATGTCACAGTGTGGTTGCTACTTAAAAATATTATAGTAATATTTAGCAGAATAATTTCAATATTAGCTATAAATTCTATCGTGTTTCTATAAAATGAAAATACTTCTTATCCATTACAAGCTATGTGTTTTTTGGCAGTGCCTCCTCCAAAACCAGCTATTTCTGTCTACACTGCGCCACTCTCTGCCGTGTTTTTACACGAAGAAGAAAATAGCTTGTGGTTCAGCTGTTTCCTTCTAAATTGTCTTTATATTTTTCGTTTATTGTACCTTTTGCACTAGGTTAATGCTTTGTTAGTTCACTTTTTCTTTTAATATTGCTCTGGTATGATCAAACTCTACAACAGCTCTAGTTCGATAATCAAAGAAAATAAGTGAGGCTGTGAATGAAGGATCTGCTAAATTAATTTAAGATACCGTAATTAATTTAGCAGATCCATCATCATCAATAAACAAATAATTGATTATTCGTAACGCTAACATTCAAACAGGTGAGCAATGTAACTCTAAAGATCTTCAGGAAAATTGAGACAATGTGGATATGAAGAAAATAAAATATTGACAATACTAATATTGTAATATAAAAACATGTCGTATCCGACATCAAAATCTGTCAGGTTTCTAGGTCACAAGTACCTGCTAGTCTGTATGGATTTTTGACGAAAATTTTTGTTCATGTCCACTGTTATAAACTGTTTTTAATGGTATTTTATGATTCACAAATGGATTCATGTAAGTGATCTTATGCATACTATGAAATTTTATGAAATCAAATCAAATTCTATATTAATATATTGAATATAATAATAATATATTGAATTTCATTTTATATAAAATTTTCTAAAAATACATTGCAGTAGGGTATCTCCTTTTATTCCGTTAACCTAAGAAAACATATATGACAATTAGTAATATACCTAGATAACACTAAAAATTTTTAGAAAATGAAAAATGGCTTAATGTAGAAAGTTGGCAATACTGTTATTGTTTTTCGACGTAGTCTCCTTTCCACTCTACACGTCCTCGCATTAGATGGAACCAATGAAAAAAGCAGTAGTATCATTACTAATGTACGAGTTTCTATACGTTACATCGCATACCAATGAACGAGCATGTACAAAATCACATTTATATATAAGGATGTAATAACTCGAGTGCCCAAGCTGTAGCGGACCGATGGGACCGTCAATTAATAAATGGCATTTGGCAGCCTTCGTCGTGAGTCGCAATGCGACAACTACATTATTGTAGTACTGTCTTTTGTACACCAAATACAAGTATTTCATACTCGAGCTGTAACAATATTAAGTTTTTTATTATTTTTATGTAATTTTACAGCTACACATGTCCATTGTGTAATAAAACAGTTAGACAATACACAAAACCAAAACAAAGTAAAACAAAAATTAAACAAAACTACAACTTTATAAAAAAAACTAAATTGTTTTTACTGCTAAAGTAAAAGTCGTCGTCGTCGTAAGTTCGTCACCTCTTTGGTAAGATGGAAAATGTCTACATCTTTATTATTAGTTCAGTTAGCTTACACTCGAAATATTGGCGATTTACGCAGATAATTCGTATTTGTTCCAGGCATATGGAATGTGAATATTCACATTAATCTTTCCCTGTAATCTTTGTTACAGGGGAAGGATTTTTAAAGAAAATAATGACACCAACTAAAAGCTGTCTATACGCCCATTAAGTTGACTTCTTATTAATATTTTCTAGAAACATAAGACTTCATAAACGAAGTACTTTTTATAATTACTATAGAAACTGTTATTGTTAATGTTGTCTGTTAATTGTTAGAATGAAACTGTAAATTGTAAAGCTACTTAGAATTTATTATTTAAAGTGTGCTTGATATTACTCTTACTTTGTAACTAAAACAAAGAATGTTCTTTAAAAAAAATATTATTTTTAAAGTAACGCTCTCGAATCACTTACTATAAATTCCCTGCGTAGTCGCCGTGCGTAGTAGTTAATAGTGTACCTATGTATCTATAGTTTGTATGTACAATGTTTCACTTCTCAAGAGAGTAACACCTGGGCTGAATCTGATTTGATACTAATGGTATTATTGGACTACTAGATGGAGTAACAGTACGGAAAAGCAATAATCAAGTACAACATCATTACTACAGGACTTCTGTAGGAGACACCAGCCTCTCACAAATGACTCGTCAACATCTGTATTACGTGAGCTTGTACAAAAAATAATGACGAGAGAAAATAAACTTAATTGTAATTATAGCAAACATATGAAATTAATGTTTTTATATGAAAGTTCATCCATCAAGTTTTATTGGATACAAGTATGTTTTATGAAACTCCTCAAACTTCCCTTACAATGAGGGCGAATCGAAAAAATGCTTACTCAGCGCGGGGATCGCACTTGACCGTTTTTTACAGAAAACACTGATTGTTCCGAAGCTACGATCGATTTCCTCTTTTTGCACCAATGAGGATATTTAAATTGCGCCTTTTTATATCTCTACTAGCCTAGCAGCGCACTTTTAGATCACTTCATTGGAGAATTTTAGCTTTTTATTTTTTGCACTTTCGGATCATTTAAAATTTTACGTTGCAACATAAGAAGACATCAGGAGAAAGAGACAGAAGGATCTAGAAATAGAAGAAAAGTTGGATGAATGGAAATTTCATTAGTTTTATTTAAATTTTCTTAACAAGATGTATCAGTTAGATGTTACTTTTTCATTTTAATTAATAATTCAAACCAAATATCACATGGCTCAATCACACTCATGCCATGCCATATTTAAGAATCATTTATGTATTTGCAATAAATTCATTGTACATAATAAATTGTTGGGTAACCTTAATAAGAAAACTAGTAATAGAGTTTTAAAATAAACCAATATTAACTCGGTCGTAGCACGATGATCTATATAATCTTTTCTAGGTAAAGAGACTTTTAATAGCAAAAATAATATTTTTCGGAAGACATATAGAATATAGTAAAACTATACACAACATTGCTCTATCTATATAGTAATCCATGTTATAAATATTATAATAATGTAGAAGTATAATAGTAATTATGTAGAATATAGGATTTTTTCATACCATGTGTGACTCTATAGCCTATCCGAGATAACGTAGGGTTTGGAAGGCGAAAAGATTTAAAAATCACGCCAGTAGTTTGTATTATATAATATTATAAATATTAATTACACTTGCATGCCTATATTTGGCTGCTTGTGCGCATTTTTATAATTAATCTATCTAATTGTACCACTATCTTTAGATTTAATTTTCATTCCATTTCATAGTAGCCTATTTAATCCAAACAAATAATTCCATCCTCTTGATAATATTCGATAGCTTCATCAAAACGTCATTAAAAAGGAGATTGTGTATCGGAAACTTAACCCAGATAAGATTTGATCTCGACCTTGGCGCGATGCTAATCAGGTTATCATGAGTGGGTCACGACACTTTTAGTGGTTGTTGTAAGATCTTATTAACCCTTTAAGTTTTAAATTAAAAACTGAAACAGTTGTTTCATTACTTGTTTTGCATTTGCTCGCAAGTTTCTAGGCGAAACGATTCTGTTTACGCATTATACAATTATTCAAATACCGTCTCATCTCTGATTAAATAATATTTTTTTTGTATTATTGTTTTTTTATACTTTTTTTTCTATTGTTATTCTTATTTTATTTACTTTGTACAGTAAGTTTATAAACTCTAGTCTAGTATAATTCCTCTAGTCTTAATGAGAAATAAATATCTTAAATCACATTACGTCCTAATGTTAATCATGTAACAAATCATGAAGCAATACAATACATATACAGATATCTATTTATTATGAAATGCAACTGGACAGGTAAGTATGTGTTTAATCAATACTTTAAATAGTCATCAATAGGCCTTTCTAAATTCAAATTTTATAATTCTATATAATTTTCTCGAGATTTAAACTAGGGATCTTCCAGCTAAATACCTATTGAGTTAAAGAAACCTCACAGAAATACGTCATTATTATGAATTGTATGAATAACATCATCCGTTTAGGAAACGTTTTGTTACAGATTTATCGGACGTAAACTTGGTACCGCACTGCGTCACATCAAGTGATGTGCTAACGTACCTATCGATAATTTGTATAACGTTTGGTCTGGTGATTTAATCCACAGAACAAATCGCATCGTTATCATAGATATAATTACTGGCTATACATGGCATTACATTGCGCTATTCTTAGATATATTACCTAAGGGTAAGATTGACTTCGATACTTAGCGCTAAGGAGGACTCCTGTACGTCAAAACCGTATTGGATATTGATTACGTCATCGCACAAGTAAATAAAGCGTGTAACCGAAGTAAACAAATACATTTTTCTACGCATAACAGAAACAGTTTTCAGTTAATATTTCCCGTATATAAGCACATCACTAGTAGCTGTTACAAAGTTCATTTTTAGCTCGTCAACTCCAGAGCTCTTTACGACTCAAGGGATCACTGTCAAATTTTATTGCCATAAACAAATTTTTCTATTTTTTTCCCTCTGACAATATTTTACGCCATTTATTGACATATCAAATGTCTGATAACATAATGGTCTTAAAGACACAAATATGGAGTACCTTTTATCGTTAAGTAATCAGGCAATTTATCTCTTGTAAAGTGGAGTTTAGATAATATTATGTGATCATAATGAATAATAATGTGATGTTTTAGATTGTTATCTACATATATAGTGATAACACCATAGATTAATAAATATGCCTCATTTATCGTTTGAAACATTTACAAAATGACTACACTAAATAACACACACAGTTAAAATAAATAAATTGTATATATACATTATTTTCAATGACCTCTTATACAGTATAGCGCTACTCCAATTGGCTCCATCTCTCTCTGTATTGAGCATTTTTCTACCAAACTTCTGCCGCTTCCTCAGGCCACCGTACAAGAGGGCGACTTCTCTTTATTTTTCCTGGTAACCCATTCCACTTTGTAACCCTTTTTGTCTATTTGCCATTGTTCATGCGAGCGATATCAACGCCCATTTCACATTTAATTTTTTGCATTAGGATAGTGCATAAAAATTATCTTTTGTTTCTTATTTCTGTATTACTGTTATTATTTAGTTTAATCGTGATATTCTAGACTTTTCTACTTAAAACCATTTTTTTAAGATGATATAAACCACTATTTGATGAATCGTTTTATGTATTTCCGAACCAATTCGACTTAGGTTCCTAGAAAAGAGCGTACCAACTCTTAAAAGGCCGGCAATGCACTCGCGAGCTCTCTGGCATTGAGAGTGTCCATGGGTGGCGGTATCACTTAACATCAGGTGAGCCTCCTGCCAAAAATAAAAAAAAATGTTTATTCAGAAATCAAACGCAGGACCTTAATGTTCTACACCATAATAACCACTAAGCCACGGAGACGATCACAAAGCGTTACATACGAATGAAGCAGTAATTAAACTTGGTAATTCAACAAACGCTAACGAAATAGAACTCCCAGTTACCAATTACCTTAACCAATCGAATTTTCCGCTCAGAAATTGCATTTAACATGCAAATTAATGCAATTTCTGTTTGGTTATAATTTCATTTGTGAGCTATATTCGTATGATGGTTTCATATTAATAAAACCTTACTGTTTGGGCAATGACATCTCTGTAATGCATATATGTACATTGTACAATTATCGTAATAGTAATCAATTTCTTATTACGATTTTGCTATCGGCTGTATTTTCGATTGAGAGGTGATATATACTAATTTTAAAAATAAAGAGCAAGTTACAGCGTATAGTGTATCACAAAGAACAGTTCGGTGGCTACATATCGGTCGGTTCGATACGTAATCTTATACTTAAATAAGTCCTGAGTACATACCTCAATGTACTGCTCCTTATTAGAACGAAAGGCACAAAATGACGTCGGCCGTAAGGATGTGGAGAAATTGTTAGTTTGGGAACAAAAATAGGTTAGACTAATGTTGAACTTGCCTTACAATAATAGTTCACGAATACGCACAAAAACACTCACTATAAAAGTCACAATGGAGTACGTATATATTATATATTGCGTATATATATTGGCAAGAAATGCACAAAAACACTATATATAAAACTGCATCTAACTTTACCCAACTAAAGCTCAACAACGACTCATTAACAATGCGCGGATCAGCCGAGTTGAAATATTTTTGGGATCACCCTCATGACCCTCATTAAATTTTATTAAAATAAAATGATTCTATTACGAACATGTAGCTTCCATTGAAAACTCTTTTTTTTACATTACGCATGTTATCACTAGTTTACACTAAGCCCCCCCCCCCCCCCCGACTAGACTCTATCTAACTATATTACAATGGTGCAATAATTAGCACCAGTTAAAAATATTTTAAATATTTAGTTAAACCACAAAATAAAAACAAACACAATGGTGACATCCCTATAATATATGCCACGAGATGGTGAACAAAATTATATTTATTATTACAAAAAAGGTTTAACAAAAACAACAATAGAAAAGAAATTAAATTATCTTAATAAATCACAGTTTAGTACACAAATCTATAAAGGAACTGAAGCGTCAATCAGACTCCTAAGTATTTAAGGATAAAGCACATTTACATATATATTTATTCATATCACCCTTTATGGAGCGCACAGGTGCTATTTGTTTATTAGCTCTACGAGCACGAAAAAATCTGTTCATTTCGTACAAAACTCCCAAGGTCTATTGCAGCATTCCAACGACCGGCACGTTGAATTAAACCGAAACTTCACTGAATATTCACAAAAGCTTGAATACTGGAGAAACCGAGTGTCATTTTAATTTAATATTGTTTTAAATATTCTATTATACAAAATTTCCAAGGTCTCGTTGCAGCAAACGCTGCCCTAAATTAAAAATCAGACAATTATGTAATTACAACAGCTTTATAACTAGAGAAAAAGTACCTCATTTGTTTCGTACTCGATACAATTCAATTCATACAAATCTTTCAATTCAAACTGTTAATTAAAGTTTTTTGACTTTTTTTTAAAGGGTCAAATCTCATTCAGTTGTATATTATATGAGAAATTGAATACAATTCCCAATCGAAGTGATTTAATATTTGATTTCCATTATATTGATTTTCATCTTTTCAGATTGAAGGATGGCTGGTTCGCGTGAAAGGCTGCTTTATGACAGAAGATCAGACTTGGACTACGAATATGAACGACGTCGTCGCTATGAGAACCGTATCGAAACTAACCGGCCAGAAAACCGGATTCGATACGACCGCTATAGAGCAGAGCGCCCTCGCCGAAATGGTTACGTATATGAAGACATTTACTCCGACTTCGACGAAGCACAGGGTCGCTTATCTCTCTTCCGGCCAATCAGACCGGAGTATCTGAACCTCCCTAATGCATATACTAAATACAACTCCCTACCACGAAACTATTACAACGAAAGACGATACAAAAAAGACTATTACGACTTCAGAATCGAGGAACGCCGCCCGCGCGAATCTTATGACTACCAGCGAAAACGCCGCACCGAGTTTGCGTCCAAACCAAAAAATGTAGCCGTGTGCAAACCGCTCCGTTTACCGGAACAAAATGTCCGCTATTGGACCACAGATTTCCCAAAAGAGAAGAAGAGGAAAGATGAAACTAAGAAGATAGTTAAATTCTCAGAAGTATCAGGGTGTCAGAAGATGGTGGTAGATGATCCCATCTGTGGGAAGAAAACGGTGGCAGCGAGAGAGTTGGAGGTTTCGTTGGATCAAATGATACAGAATGGATATTTCGAGAAGCATAATATACCGATATTGAAGGAGAAGAAGGATGAGATAGTGGGCGCAATGCCAAACGGAAAATGCTTAACGGGGGAACCGCCGAGACCCGTCACACGCAAGTCTAGACATCTACCTCAGGTATGTTATCTAGTTATCAGTGATAAACAACTGATGAATTCAAACAGACCGGAACTATTTCAAATCTCAGTTCACTATAGTTCTTGTTTTGAATTAAAATATCGAAATGTACCTTATACACTCATTACAAGACAATTTTGTCTCTTACTGGGCCTTGCTTAAGGTTACCTTAGGAACCGCCAGTAATATCAGATGCGATTACTTTGAACTGCAATATGCCTTTGACTTAACATTGAATTTTTACCCACGACTGACTATTCGGTCCGATCCAGAAGCGTAACATAAACAAATTTAATACCCGTGATACCCTATAAGATATAGCCATAACATATAATAAGGGTTACGTACGATTAACCCTGTTCAAGATTGGGATAATGACGTCATTAAGCTAACCAGTTTACCCCAACTTGAGCACATACTGACCATTGAATCTTTGCTTTTACACCGTAAACCAGGCTTCAGTATATTTTAGTACTCATAACATATATATCTTTAGGGAATCCATAGATGACGCGGCGGTGCGATTTTCAGAGATTTCATGAGAGAATATCCTGAATCCTGATTATAAAACTTCTATGGGCCTATTACACGACTGCTTGCTACCTATACACCACTCACCAGACTGTCTCAGTATTATCTATAATCTATCACTGAATCTATCAATAAACAAAAATAAACCGAACATACGGTTTCTAATTCGCAACCTTCATAACTGAAGATCGTGTTTTTTTTTTAAATCCCTATGCGATACATCGACTTGCTGCCTCCACACCACTCTCATCACCACTCACCAGCCCAGGATGTTGAGGCTCATAATTGTCTATACATGGTCAAAGCAACAACCCTGACTTCTGCCATCACTCCTCCCTACTATTACCAACTTGTCGAAACTTGGTTTTGCAATATGGCCAAAGTAGAGATGCACGATAAATATTATATATTATTATATTAATAATAATCAGTTGATTTCTTTTGGTTTGTTTAAATCTATATTCGATCTCTTTGTTTTAACCTTTTACTGTTAGAACATGCGTTCAAGATAAATATATAATTATAGTGGTTGCCTGGAAGAGATCGCTCTAAAGCGATAAGGCCGCCAGTTGCGCTCCTTTTCAAATAACTATGTTAAATTTTTATATTGTAATGTAACGAAGTTTTAATAAATAAATACAATTATACAATTTGATGTGCTTTGACGTGATTTTACGGTCTTCCAGTAAATTACAATAAATTAGTAACAATTAAGTTTTTTTTAATTCTGTAATATAAAAGAGACAAATAATATGACGAGTTTCCGAAGAAGGCGAATGAAAGGGTATTATTAAAGAAACTTCTTATTAATTCTAAAAATAACTTCTTTTGTAGAACTCTACAGCTGGTTTCAGTAAGAATTGACTTGTCACGTAAGAATCTGAAAGCGAAATGATTAATTCAATCTGTTTGTGGCAGATTATTAATTAAGGCGTGGCTGGAAACACAGCGATTTCATAAGATAAACGCGTTGACGTAGAAACATGTAAAGTACCCTAAAACTAGAACGTTATTCTACTACATACAAACACTATTTCTCATTGTCATAAAATGTCAAAAATCACACCGAAAAATGTTGAATAACGTGCATCAGTAAATTTAAGTAAATCACAGTTGCAACGCAGGCTAGTTATAGAAATATCACATTTTATAATATACATTTGTGACTGTTTAGCTTATATTACTTTCATTAACAATCCATTCCGATAAATTGTCACTGATATTTTACATCTATGAAAATTTACGTATTTTCCTTATAAATAAAAGCTTATTGTACTCTTGCGTCTCTTTCTAATAGATGGAGTTTATGTTGCTTTTAAAAAAACTTTGTGCATTGTTTAAAACGGTGCAATTGAATATATTTATTTTTTATTAACTGACTCTAAGCTCGCGAAACGTTCATAACCTCGTTAAATTATCTTAAAAGGTTTCAGTGAAACAATACTATTCTTAAGAATTCGTTTATCTCATGGCCCCAGTCCGTCAACCAAGTTTCAAGCCAGGGCTTAGCGGTTTTCTTTAGCTTGGAATTATTTCTGACATAAATGCGGATGCGGTCAGATATTTCATAACTTTGTATACCATTTGGCTCAGTTTTGCTTTTGTTTTGAGCAAAATTATTAATATTTATAATACAGTTACGTTATTTTCATAATTATTGTTCAGAAATAAATAATAGGACTTTTTTAATACTATTTTAAGGGATTTGTATGTTTTAGTATTGGTTGAGTATTGATGATTTTTTTTTTGCTTAACAACGCACGTACGTTATATACGTACTCAGGTATTCAAGGGAAACGAGAAGATTTTCCGTTCTAGCATGAAACATTTTCGATTATATGAGTTCAATTTCCGTTGAAACAATTTATATCGCAGGAACCTGGCTGTGCAGTTGTGTCAACGTAATTTATTTTTAAAATTCACGCGATATGAGATTTATCACACTTTTAATAACATTAGACAAAATCGCATTATATATAAGAACAAAAGCGGTGGTTACACTAATCCGATTATGTACTTTAAAATCCGTGTGAAGCCCTATGTATGTACATTGTAGATTATGCAATGTTTTCATAATCTGCTATGTGAGAAATGGTTGTTGTAACACTTCAAAAACTGACAATTTCATTCAAATAGTGGATTTTTACAACAGGTCTCGTGGTTTTTGAGTTTATTCTTCATGAACACTTTCTCTATTAACTGAGAATAGATTAATATTACGGCTCTAAAATCATTTATTAATTTACACCATTAATGCCGAGCAATAATTATAATACATACGGTTATATATTTATTAACTTACATAATATTTAAACATAGGTTAAAAGTTAAAATGACGACATTAATAACAACATTTTCACATGGTCTTTATTAAAAATTAGTCGTAATTAAATAAAAAAACAATACAGCACCGTTCATTACAACGCGATCTTAAGGAACAAATGTTATTATAATAATCAATTGCACTTAATCTATTCCAGTATTTAAAAGATGGCACTAATTTGAATGTATATATGTCTATGTGTGTGAGAGTGTGAGATGTTTTTATTGTACAAACCAAAGCTATACATTTTGCTCAGCCTTTCTTGGTTTTATAAGGGTGGCGAGTTCCTAAATCGTCGCAGTTACTCCCCAAAGTATATCCATTCGCAAGCACACTTCAATACTTCCACACCGTTATTTTTTATAACAAGAAATCTACAATCCATAATTAAGTGCATTTAATATTTCCTATGAATAAAGACATCATATAATTGGTAAGAAATTATCCGACATTATCCTCGTCATGTTCCTTAGGTTATACATTGCTTAATAACAGGTGTCTCAAAAGAAAGTTTACATTAATTTTGGTAACGTTATGAAAAAATGTTTGACGACTTCTTGGTGCCTGAAGTTCAGCACTTTCCTGGCTTAAAGAGCATGGTTCCAGCACGAAGGATTCACATACCATTTTCTCAAGAAAATTGATCTGCAGGAGAGGTGACATAAGTTGGCCTCCACGCAGTTTTGATTTAACCCATCTGGATATTTTCCTATGGGCTTATCTTAAATCTAAAGTCTAGGCCAATAAGCCGACTTCTCTAGAACAATTGAAAGAAAATATCCGTTAGGAATTGGCAGTCTTCACCGATTCCACCGAACGGAGCCCTCATAAGTAATTTTATTGTTCGATTAAATGAGTGCCGTGAACGCGAGAGTCTACATTTGGACAAAATTTATTTATTTTATTTATTTATTTACACTTCGTTGCAAAGAAACACAAATAACACAATACATCAAAATTACAAGGGATGCAATGGGCGGCCTTATCGCTAACAAGCGATCTCTTCCAGGCAAGGTTTCCTAGTAAGAAAAGAAAACAATAAATAAAAATGATGAGTGCAAAAAGTGCATAACCAGCAGTTATATAAAAAGATTATGTTTAAAGAAAGTTTGTTGTAAGATTTATGTTAAGCTATAGAACCTTAATCCAGAGAAAAGAAAAATAAAAAACAGAATATTAATAACTAACTAAAACTAAAAAGCTAATCTTAAGTATTCAAGAGTAGCTAATAGCGATGTAATACAAAAAAGAGGATATGTTGTATTAGAAAAAAAAAGCTGTAGGTAAGTAAACAAGTAGCAAACTAGTGCAATATTAGTTAATTTTCAGTATATAAGTTACGACGTTATATTAAACCCAATGAATGTAAATAGAAGCGAGTAACATGTTTGATTTAAGTCAAATGTGGTTTGATTACGTTTCAAATTAATTAAGTTTGTATTATATGGCAACAGAGGTAAAAATAATATGTTATATTCAACTATTTATATTAATTACACTCAAGGTAAATACTTAAACTGGCCAGATAGAAACAATGCAAAGTTTTTGGTAGCATAATGTTGTATATTGTCACTTGTTTTTTTTGAATTGGCGGCAAATCTAAAACTCTTGATACACGTGAAAATTAACCTAATGTAAGAAAATTTTCAGTCAATGTTTTATTATGACTTTCGTTGTGGGCTTACTCAACTACAAAACTGTGATAGGCTGCGATAAGTATTTCTTAATGCGACTTCTATAAATAACATCAGTGATGTTCGACGTATGATAGAGGAGTGACCAGCAGATACGGGCAAGGTTAGGCATTGATATGAGTCTAGTTCAAAAAATATTACAGAACTTTTGGCGCCAGGAACAGGCCCATACCTTAACCGACGACCAGACCTTCGCATGGACTGTTGTCACCAAATGTTAAATAAGTTCAACGACAGTGACTCAAATGCTTTATTTGACGTCGTCACAGGTGATGAAAGCTAGATATAATGCTACGGACAATCAACTCAGTGGGTGAGGCAAAAAGATGATTGCCTCATTCTTTGGTCGGAAAGATCATTGTGCGACAGTTGTGCTAGAAGATGGAAAGGCATTTACTGCAGACTGTTACGTCAATCGCTGATAGCCTGTTGTCTTGGAAATAATTCGACAGCAGCGCCCTCGAAGCATTATCCTCCTTCAGCACGGTCCTCGATATTGCTTCAGCGCACTCCACAAAACGGACTGTTGAATTATTTTTTTCAAGTCTATACAATTAATTTTACCATTGTCTTTAATTATATGAAATTATATAAAATAAAAATGAGTTTATTCATTTGAAAAGAATTCATTTTATTGGTTTCAAGTCATAGGGATTCCCAGTTCTTCTGTAAAAAAAGTATTGTTTGCGTAAAGGCATTAAATTGTGCGTCATTAAATTATTTTTTTCCAAGAACTATGTCAGTAATGCATAATTTAATACAACAACAATTAATTTTCTATTTAAGCATATTCATGTATATTAATTAAAACATAATTATCCGCGGGCTATCAAAATTCGATAAAACTTTTTGCTTGAGACTCGTTAACCCTTTAAAATGGCGACGAGACTCGACACTTGCAGAATCATTAATTTTAGATACCTAACTGGAAATTGGCAAGGGCTAGAAAGCGATTAACGACAGCCTGCCAATATTCCGACCTAAATTCTGTTTGTTTTAAAAGTGACACGTCTGCCTGATACAGAGATCTATTTAAGTACTTTACCGAAAACATAATAAACTCAGTTACATCACCTCAAGGTACCTAAAGCTTGTCACGTACGGTACGTGCTCGGGGGCCGATGGATTTTTAAGTAAACACTTGGACTGGCTGTTTCATTTACGACGTTTATAAGGGAGAGTGAAAATCTTTAATGAAAGAATAAGATACATTATGCTAACTTATATATAATACAGCGTACAATAATTCCTTTTTTTGTAAATGGAATATCGCTGATGGTCTGAAACGCCTAGAAAGCTGAGCTCGGGCTGTTTGGATGGGCTTTTCCTGTGACTAGCACAAGGGCGTTTCGAGACTTGGAGCCCAGTTTGGACCATGGGGTTGTCCATTGCCTAAAGTGCAGAGGGAATCTAACTGGAGTAAGCTAGGTCCGAAGTAAAGAACCCAACCTTACCCGGTGAAGACGGCTTTTTGCCGAAATAAAAACAGGATCTTGGATAATTTATACAAAATTGTTCTTTGGCTAACGTTTATTTACACGATTTCGTAAGAGAGAATTATAAGGGAAGTAAGTATGTCTAAAGGTAATAAAATTTATACCTGCCACTTGATAATATACGTGTATATTGCATGAAAGTAAACTTTACCTGAAAAAAAAGAAAACACTTTATCACACATAACAAAAAAAGATATTTATTAAAAAGAGAAAGTTTACTAGGATTGCCTGTATTGTCGGCAGCTAGTCTCTTACTAGACAGCCATTTAACCAAATAAATGATTTTGGGTACTTGACTTAATAAATTCTACATAACACTTACAATTGCTTGACTAAACTATTGTTGCAAAAGACGGTGAAGTGGTTAAAGATTAAAGTGCCAAGGAAAAGCGTTCATAACCTTAAAAAAACACAAAAAAGTGTGTCTAACATAGCGAATATGCAAATGTCATTCCAAAATCAGGGAAACAACAAGCACGATGTACAATTTGTAATTTGTAATACATATTATTTATTTAGATTTCTTTCAATTTTTTTTTTATTTTCAGGTAATTGCAGCTTTAGCTGTTTCCCTAGCACCGTTCTCAGCAGGTTTGGGTAAAGGATATAGCTCCCCTGCCATCGCATCTCTGCAGGGTCCTGGAAACGCCACCAGACGGGACTTCCAGCTGACGGATCAGCAGGCATCTTGGCTTGCTTCCTTATCTTTTCTTGGTAAGTAGAGTGCCAGGTTATGTCAGGTCTATGCACCAATAGATGTGTGTAGTCTAATTATTGCTAGTACGGCTAAGAAAGTCGTACCATCATTATATTATGCCTTTTATATATTAGTTATTTAAAAGGCATAATATAGTTAGTTTAGGCATAATTAGTTATTTTATATATTAGTTATTTAAAAGGCATATTAGTGCCTTTATTATATATTAGTTTTAGCTAATTTATAATTATACCAATTAGTCTTACACACATTTTCAAATAAAATAAATATATACATATTTGTACACATTAATTTCAGGCGCCTTATTCGGTGGTATGGCAGGCGGTGCAGCGATGAGGCACGGGCGGCGCCGCGTGCTCTCACTAGCTGCGGCACCTTGCAGCTTGTCATGGCTGCTCACCGTCCTGGCCACGAGTGTCCGTATGATGTGCATTACTGCCTTTTTGGGCGGGTTTTGCTGTTCCATACTTACTATGCTATCTCAGGTAATTCTAGATTCCTCATAAGTTACTCGTAAGTAGTACTATTTTCCTTCTTCTGTCAAATTCTAATAAGCTCTGATGAAAGGGATTAATTCTTAATTAAATAAGATTGGCTTAGATAGATAATTTCTTTAAATACATACTAAATAATAATTCTTGTCTATATTACATGTGTCTACCCATATACAACTTACGACAAATTTTCGAAAATCATTTGTATAGATTTCTGATGATAAATACAGCCGTTCTTAACCAATTAAGAGCCCCTTATTTGTCTATCGAAACGTAAAAGATAAAACGATTCATTACGCACAGAACATTCCTTTTACAACTTAATATAAATTTTCCGTCGAAAACTTTAAGGAAATTGTAATCTTATTCTCACATAGATAAAGACTTTATTTCATTACTGATTATATATTAATTTGGCTCAGGCCTCGTATCCGTTCTGTTAAACTGTAATGTAACCATAAACTATTAATTACCGATTTAAATTTGGAACGCCTAAATGTGTTCTAATTTTAAATTTAGCTAATATTCCGTTCGCTCAATTATAATATAAAATACTAAAGTACAAGTTATGACACGTCAACTATCATGTAAACGACATTTAAAACGACTACATATTTAAATTTAAAAAATTCATTTTATTCACCAAATAAAAAAATAAAAAACTTGCACACCCCACAGCATAATTGATTTTTGTAAAGTTCTTCAAACTCCTGAATAACTGAGACGTCTTGTTGACTAATTTCATAAAATTGCTCCAAAGGAGAAAGTTTTACAAGATAAGTTTATTATTAATACAAACGCTTATGAGGCCTGATTATATTCATCCTACGAAACTTTATAATACCTCCTGTGCGCCTTTTCGACGAAAATGGTCTAATTGAAAAGTTTCTTCGTCGTTCATTATATATTGTTAAGTAGAGTATGTATGGGTTTGTGTGAATATTTCGTAATAAATTCTTCGTTTATCTCATAAATTCTCATTCACAATTTAAATTTGTTGCGCTTGTTGAGCACGTTTAAAAGACGAGTAGGTCTTATACATAGGAATACGAATCAAAATTGACTAATAATTTCGTGTTCCAGGTGTACATCAGTGAGATATCAGTCCCAGATATCCGTGGCTGCCTTAGCGCCGTACTAAAAGTCGTCGGACACCTCGGTGTTCTGTTCAGCTTCACCATTGGAGCCTATTTGGACTGGCAACAACTAGCACTTTGCATATCCGCCGCACCCTTACTTCTATTCTGCACGGTTCTGTATATACCAGAGACGCCGAGCTATCTCGTGCTCATTGGAAAGGACGAAGAAGCCTATAAAAGCCTTTTGTGGTTACGTGGTCCGAACTCGGACGTAGCACAGGAATTGGCCACAATTCGTACTAACGTTCTAGCAAGCAAAAACTTCAGTCAGCGCCAGAGTCAGATGACAAGTAGCCAATTAATTAGTTCTCTAGACGTTAGGACGATGAACCGTCTGCTTGGACCAATCCTAGTGACCTGTGGTCTCATGATGTTCCAACGGTTTTCAGGCGCTCATGCGTTTTCCTTCTACGCTGTCCCAATTTTCAGGAAAACCTTCGGAGGTATGAACCCGCACAGCGCAGCCATCGCTGTATCTTTTGTCCAGTTATTAGCGTCCTGTCTTTCTGGTCTGCTGATTGATACTGTCGGTCGTCTTCCGCTACTCATAGTCAGCTCTGTTCTAATGTCAATGGCTTTGGCTGGTTTTGGAAGCTATGCGTATTACGAGGAGGTTCACCGAAATCAAAGAATTCAGAATGTAATGTTCCATCAAACAGTCGGACAAAATGATTGGATTCCTTTATTGTGTGTTCTGGTTTTCACCATTGCTTTCTCCTTGGGTATGAGTCCCATCTCTTGGCTATTAATAAGTGAGCTATTTCCTTTAGAATACAGGGCGTTTGGAAGTGCTATGGCGACAGCTTTTAGCTATTTATGTGCTTTTGTTGGTGTCAAAACGTTTGTGGACTTTCAGCAAGCTTTAGGTCTGTATGGGGCTTTTTGGTTGTACGCCTCTATAAGTGTTGGAGGACTCTGTTTTGTGGTTTGCTGCGTGCCGGAAACAAAAGGTAGGGATCTGGATGAAATGGATCCGAATTATGTTCAAAGTTTGTCTCCGAAGAGGTAAACAGAAATAAGGACTGTAGTGGTAAGATGGTTTTTGCTTTGTATCCGGAGTGGGCACGTAAAAAAAATCTCCATATCCTTTTATTATGCCCTATTTGTTCTGTAGTAACAATACTTCCAAAAGCTTTAAGTATTAAATCGTCGTAAAAGTGCTCACTCCGGAAAACGAATGAAAAACAGTGGACCTTTTTTTAGTTTCAGCTTTAATATAACATTTAATTTGAAATTTTTTTGTTTCACCTACACAATTTAGTGTGTCGTATCGACAACGTTATAAACATTTTTGGAACTCCGAACATAAAATCTATTCTTGGCGAGATTATAAAATTAAAACTGAAACTAGGTCCTGAATGAAGAATTTCGGCCATTACTAAAAAAAAATTATACAATAAAATGTGTCCACTGCAAAAATTTTGGCTGTGCTAATACTGTCATAATTATATCCACTTAATTATTACCTACAGTTATTATTCCTACATATCCCTAGTCATATCTTGATTCTATACATATTCAAACGACATGTACCTAAGTCTATTTTATACGCAAATTAACTAGTGTCCTTACACAATTCTAATACGGCAGTTTTCATACAATTGCTAATATAATTATATATATTATATTATATTATTAATTATCTTCTAGTAGTTTATTTTGTGTATTAATATTTAGCGATACACTCTGTAACAACAATCCTGTGAAACTTCGTCACATTAATTCTACAATGATAGCATTAGTTCTCGGTAGAAGTTTACAAGAATCGTCAGAAGAGATTTTTTTAGTATTTTTCTGCTAAAAGTACAAACGTTTCGAGTAAAATCTCGCCAATTACCGATGCCGATTAGGTTTTGGATGAAAAAGCTATTTTATATAACTTACATTTTTTATATTTATTTAAGTTTTTTTCCAGTATGTTTAACTTATTGTATATCAACTGTTGTTTTGCAATTCTTGCGCATTCCATATTCTATTACCTACAATGGTTGCCCAGAAGCGGCCGTGGTTGTCATAATTACTTTAGTGTTCTTATTATACTGGTTTTGTAATGCTCGTTGCACTATCAATAACATTAAATAAAAAACAAAAGTAAGGACTGGGTATCGGTGCGTATATATCCACGATTATTCAGTAATATCCGCGATTGTTCATCGTAGATAAGTCTTATCTTCCATAACAGTTGCTCTGATATCGTTCCTTTAATATTTTGGGAACGTGGCTATAAATGTAATGCAAAAAGATAATTAAGTTTATATATGATGCAAAAGCAACATTATGTACCTTGCTTTTAGGTTCAAGTGGCCATAACGATTACACCGCGACTTTCGATATAATTATTGTATATAGTATACTAAACTATATAATGATATGTTAGTTTCATTGGAAAGATAAAATAGTTCACAGGATTTTTGTCGCATTATTGAATGGGCTGTACAAAATACGGGAAAAATTTGTGCAATGTATATATCTATCATACTGTTTTAGTGGTCCATACTTATACCTCTTTTTCCTTAGAACTACTAATGTATTAATAAAACACGACAATAAATTACATCTATATAAATTAAATAAATATTCGTTAGTTACGTATTATTTAAAACGATTGTTAATCAATTTTGGATTTTATTAACGTTATTATAGAGTATTTAAATCGATACACAAAAATATTGTTAAACATAACCATATATTATGTATCGTATCGAGCTTTCTATTAAAAATATGACAATATTATAAGACAATAATATTAGATAGTAGGCTTCTATGTAATTAACCTATTAATACAAAATGAAATACTTTTTAGTTTTTAGAACAAAAAGTGATGAAGTGGCGCTATAACTTGCCCACACTACACGACAATTACCGACAATGTTTGTCGGCATTGTAGTTTTCTTGCATGGTTTTCCAATTACGATGCGTTATTTGCGCGCGTAGAAAAAAATATTGGATCGAAAGAATGACTTGAGGGTTAACCATTAACAAAATCTGACTATTATGCCTAAGAACTTTGATTTATTATTAAATCAAAAATACAATTATAATTAATTTCATTAAAGAATAATTCGGACCAAAATTCCCAGACATTTACTTTGTACTAAGTTGATGAATTTTCGTGTTAGTCAGATATTTTTGTTCTATATATTAGAAAAATATATTGAAGGCCTAGAATGACTTGTTAGTATAGGAAATTATGCTAGTAGAAGCATACCTTAAAAAAATATAAAAACGACATAAAATCACAATCTTATAAAATAGACAAATAAATAGGTTGTGAATTTATACATTTTCTAGATTTTTATAATAAAATTATTGTTCAAAATAAATCTTCAAAAGTTCCAATAGCTTGCTTGAATTATTCGTAACGTAAATTGAATAATTAATTATAAAAATTAGTTCGTCCTTATTAAGAAATTTTAATTATTTATTTTTAACATTAAAATACTCATTTATATTCAGTAAATTATTATTCATACTGCCATTGTAAATATACTTTCAGAAAAAAATAACAGAAATACGTAGGTATGCCTAGCCTTTAGCTTGTGATGTGTTAGCGTGCCTAATATATTTCCATTAGAGCTTATAACATAATGTAACTGATTAAAACGGGTAAAATTTGAGTGGAAGACTGAAATGACAATAATATGAACAGTAAAACTTTATAACAATAATCTTGCGCGTTTTAATTGGATATAGATTTATTAAATTTACAATCTATGAAACACATCTTATGGTAAAGTTGTGAAGTGTTGTTTTCCTGCAGTCTAGAGGTATATATTATATTATATACTACATGTCTTAGTAATGTAACAGATCTTACAATAACTTTATATACTAAAAGATAACCAAACACTGCAAACATTTAAATCACAGTTTATTGAATACATATAGTACTGTACGGATATAACCAATATATCCAGCGCACACATTGAGAAATTTATGTAACAATATCCAATAGGTCAGAGTTGTTGGTTATTATCTATATTTTTCATTCTTAGAATATTTCAATTATTTTGACGTAGTGAGATTTTGGTTTTGTGCGTGAGAGTGATAGCGATCTCGACGTTTTTGTATGTAAGTTCGATGTACTTCTCTCAGTATCAGTAGAGCGCCTATGTCGCAATATTGGGATCACGGTCAAAAACACATTATCACTATTGAAAGTGAAAATGTACGAGACTTAACGCAACCTATGACTCCTGTATGGTAAAATCCAATTAATTTATGACGTACAGGAGTCAAGATTTATAGGCTATCTTTCTGAAGATATCGATATATTTTAACTTCCCCTTTGAAAAAACTATCAAAAAAGCTCATATAATTTATTGATTATTTTGAATCATCTTGTGCTTCAATACAAATGTTACCTATAATTAATTTTTATTTTGCTTCTAGGTCTGCAGGCGCCAATGATTTTAAAAGTCATTAAATTCCAATAATAACTATAAGGTAGTAAATAATAGAACGGCTTTAATTAAATTAGAATTATTTTAAATTTAGACGTAAATCGCGTGAATATTGCTAAATTGTGGCTTATGGAGTTAGATATAAAAGGAAATTTGATAAAAATATTTTTAAACAATATTATGAACGTACAATAGCTAGCCTATTGCAATATAACTTTTCTGATAAGTTTGTTTAAACAATTATAACAAATTCGATAAACAATTTGCTAACCTATAATTGTAGGTAAAGTTCGATTTGTACAAAATATTACCTATCAACCCCGATTCTAAAAAGTCGTATTTTACGCTGCTTGATTGGTCTTTAAACCAAGTTAGTCTAATTCTTCTGTCAGAATAAGCTCCAAAAAAAATATATTTATTTAGACATAATTTTAGGATTTCAAAATAAAATAGGCTAGCTTAAATACAAAGACACTAATTCATTTATCAAGTTTCCTTAAAACAAAGACAATAAAGTAGATAATATAAATTATTTTCTTCAGAAGCTAAATCATTTTCTATTCTAGATGGCCGATGTAATCTTGTAATGCCTAATAAATATTAGATCAATTTGTAATTTTTGTGTTTTATTTATTGAAATGACCCTAATAAAGTTAACTATTAATAAGTTTACATTTGTCTATTATTTTAAAATTTAAATCATAAAGAATCCAAAACGGTATTTTATAAAGCAATAGCGATCTCTTGTTAATTTATCTCCCTTTATCGTTGGTTTTTATCGCT
Organism: Pieris rapae; assembly: GCF_905147795.1. Classification (NCBI taxonomy): domain Eukaryota; kingdom Metazoa; phylum Arthropoda; class Insecta; order Lepidoptera; family Pieridae; genus Pieris; species Pieris rapae. The sequence continues at coordinate 3,880,189 of NC_059515.1, read as the reverse complement.
TATTTTCGTTAATATTATTGAAATGATAGTTGACACACCGTTAGCTTACAGAATATAGATGCGCTTATGTATCTGCAGTGATAATTAAATGATGAAACAACAACAACAAATCTATTAAATATTTTTTTTATAAATAAAATTTGAGCTATTAACGATTTCAAATTTAGACTTTAAACTTAAGTAACGAAAATTCTATCTATGAAACGGGTGGCGCTAGCCAGAAATTGCTATCTGAGGAAAAAATAATAAAATACCTTTTTTATTTTTCAAGTATTTATTAAAAAGATATTTAATACTTTACAAAATATATAATGTATTTTAGGATAATATTTTATCATTTATGTTATGTTAAATGAGACGTTTTATTTGTAAATAGAAATAAACTCTTCGACCTATCATATTTTCTGAATGTTTATTGTGTGCAGCACCATCTATCTATTAATTTCCGAACTGTTATAATATTAAGTCTATGTTATTTTAATCATCTGAACTGTTAACAATATTAGCAGAACCTTGACTTGGGAACTGGAGATCCATGTTAAATTACATAGATGGCGCTAATAAAAAACAATATTATAAATAATTTTTCCATTATTAAAAACTTATAACTACATTTTCATTATATTAACCACCCAGACTTTGTTTCTGAACCAGCGGGTTCTTATATAGCTTAGGCCAGGCTCTGAGTTAGTGGATCATTGAGTAGATCATAGAAAAATCAACATTAAATACACCACAGTGTCAGTAATTATATGGGAAAACCGCCATCCGCCGTTTATACGCCGATACAGCTGGGTCGCCAGTAATATAGTCCATTATTCTGATGATAATGTTTCTTAAGAGCTATATATCACCATCAATGTTTTAACGAGAAACATCGATTTTGTTTGTTAACCCTCTTTCTTCTGAACAAATCAGTTACCATGAAAGTTATCCCTGCTTACCTGATTTTTTTTAAATAATTACGTAGAGTTTTATAACCTGGTTTTAAACAGGAAATGATCCTTAAAATATTAGAATGCTTTTCTATCACGAATAGACGCACACCGTTGCCTTTAGAGTACATAATCCTCATAAGGCTGTGGAGGTGGTGACAGGCGTGTGCCGCACTGATAAGAATTGGGGTAGACAACCCCTCCTGGGGTGTGATTTGTTCAAGCTAAATGATTCTGGGCTTATTATTGCGTCGATACATTTGATATATACAGGATTTATTACAAGTAACATATAATTTTAGTTTTTACGGGCTGCGATTATACCCTGAGTCTATTATATTATCTCTAGTGACGATAATTACACTTATATATTAATTATCGGTAGAACGTTACAACGCATGTAATTATTTATTCCCAAATTTGTTAATAACTAATTTAATAATGGGTGTGGAAAAGAAAACTATCGCGATTGAAATAAAAAAATATTATTAATTATTACTAAAAACATTTACATTTTAACATCGCATTTTTACAAAAGCGCGCTTTTTATTTACTGCATTTTACAATTTGCTGGTGTAAAATTTCAATTGGAAAAAAATTACCGTCAATTTGTTCCTTCAAGCGCCATCTTTTTTCTTTTTTTCCTAGTAATAGCTGGCGAGTAGAGTAGAAATAATTGTATTATTATTTGTATTCATATCTATGATAATAAAAGCCTTTTGTTAAAGTTTATCTAATTTAATTTTAATTAACCAATTTGTGTAAAGATGCATATAGTAGATAATTTTTCAAAAAATAAGGTCATGAAGAAGTTTCAATCGTGTGTACACGCACACATTTTTTTGAAATTGATATTTACTCAAAAACATGTGCCGTAGCGAGCTTGATATCAGATTTATGTATCTTTTTCTTGATTTTATTCAAACAACATGAAGGGTAACAAAATAAAAATATCCAATTAATTCTTATTACAAAGTAGCGTTGAGATACCAATGAGATTGCTAATTCAAATTGGACAATTTTAATTAATTTTTGAAGAGTTTTAGCTCAGTTAAGCTGCGATAAATCCGCTGAATGGATAAGAACTTCAACAATTTTTACAGGGCCCTCATTAGTACCCAAAAGGCAATTTGGTAAGACGTAATCAATTCAAATAAAGGTACTCATGTTGTATAACAACTAAATGTATATTGTACATAATCAATTTGTTTGTGTGTATCATGTTCGTCTGTATTAATTTTTAGTTCCAAATTAAGAAAAAAGTTATATATACTTTTTAGCAGATATATATATAGATAATACTATATATATATATCTGCATTATAACTTTTAAAAAATACACTTTAAAAAAGTGATAATTCGTCCTCGAAATTGACGAAAAACAATCAAAACTAAAGTATAGACGAAGTATAGACGATTATGAGATAACGGAGTGGATATCGGACCGATCCTTGTATAGGATTTATATATTTTAAGAGATATAGATTAACACTTTTATTATAAAAGAAGGAAGGAAGTGCTTTCCCAATAAAATATAAATCCCCTACAACATTCACACCACAAATGTTTCTAAAAGGGGAGCGTGTACATTGTTGACAAATGACGCGCGGCGCCTGGTCGTCGAGATAAAATGTCAATTGATATCTATAAGTTCGCATGAATATTTGAATAATTCATAATTTAGCTACAATAAAATATTATAAGTACTATAATAATATATACATACTTAAATAAGCTAAATTTAAGCTGTTACTACAAATCTTTACCTACATTTACTTTAATCTACAAAAATATTAAAACCTTTGAAAAGCATAAAATTAATATCTTTTGAATTGCAATTTTAAAACTCTTAATACAAGCGTTGGTGGTGTAATGGTCAGCATAGTTGCCTTCCAAGCAGTTGATCCGGGTTCGATTCCCGGCCTACGCACATCTTTTTTATTTTTAGTATTTAAATTGTTATTAATACGTTAATATATAATATTAACACTAATATGTTATGATATTAGTATCTAAATAATTTTATTTCCAAGAGAAACTGATTTGTATGGACAAGCACAAATTACAATCTAAAATATTAGCACAAGGCACGCGACACGACGCCGCTCGGGATTTGATAGATAAAAATATTTATTTTGAATTAGCGTCATGAATTATTTATACCAGATTTACAATGAATTTTTGACAGAAGTTGTGGGAGCGAGGAAGGAATTCATTATTTCACAATAATTTGGTACAAATACTTCTAGGTGGAGGATTTACGACATCATTATTTATATAGGCATTATATACATACATAATACATATCTGTACATAATGTAATATAAAGAAGCAATAGCTTATACAGGTGGGCATAATTATGATTTCATTGTTAACAGTGCGATTCACAATCTCGAACTTGACCCGGCATTTGAACGCAGTGTGCGTCAACTCCTGAGATCAAAGATGTGAGAAACATTTTTATCTTTCTCAGTTTAACACTGTGACTGTCTTAGACCCAAAATCAAGAAACATAATATACCTATCAAAACTGATGCCAGTATGAGACTAGGACGTAAACAGTGGTTGCATCATTAGAATAATAATACTTTTAAGTTTGCCTATAAAACACAAAATTTGTTTTTAATTTTTTAAGGAGGATTTTAAAGCTAAATATGATTTTATAAGTTACATTCACCCCAGTTTCACACGGATTAATCCACTTATCTCTTCAATTCATTTTATATCACAACTAGTCGTGTGCCGCGGCGTCGCTACGATTTTGAGATTATTCATTCAAGTATAAAGCTATTGATTTTATAATACGATTTTATTATACTCATAAATAACTATTAGGGGTCAGATTACTTAATCGTCATCACGCCCTCATGGGGTACAAAAGCCGATTTTTTGAACTTGGTAATTAAAAATTTTAGCATAGGTCTTAGTTCTTACTTTAATTTTTTCTACTACTACTTAGATTACCGGCTTAAATTACTAAGCCGTGATAAATTCCTCAGAGAGAAGACTAATTATATGAACAATAATAATATAGAGATTACATGCCTCTCTCTTATGTAAGCTTGACGACCTACTTAATTATTTGATATAAAGTACATACATATATTTAAAGCACAAAAAAGGGTTGCCCAAAGATGACCACAGTTAACTGAATGACGGGGAGGGAACGTAGAGCCTCTCTAGGACTGGTGTTTATCTGACCACAGGGTTGCCGCACAGGGATTTTGATTTATTTGTATTGAAGGCACCCTTTAGGTATTTTATACTAGCTTTATAAATTTCCGTAATTGCTCAACATACAAATATTGCGGTTGACGATGTTTTTGTTGATGCTTTCACGCAAATAAACAGATAATTTATTAAAAAAGTTTAATTATAATAAAATTACAACTCTGTTCTATGTTGTTGTTTATGCCACTTCCGGAATGCATCAACAGCCTTCAGCACATCTTTAGAGAAAATCTCAGGCAGCTCCATCGCCAAGAAGTGACCACCGTCCTGGAGTATGGTCTCGTTCAAAAGGTTTGTGTACTTGAATTTAAGGATCCAGCCAGGAATGTATACTACCTCTTGTTTAGCTTGAATTATCCAGGTCGGAACTGGCGTTTGTATTCTGAAAAAGTATTTACATTACAACACTGTGAAGAAACCTGAGCAAGTTAATAAAGTGATCTTTTTGGTCAACCGAATGAAAGACGGATTCACAATTTATATTTGAGTAACCCTAAACAATTTTAGTCAGAGAGTTTTAAGTCTATTAGGTATACAAATTCTGTCAGCTATTGCGGGTTCTACAAACAGAATTGTGATTTGACGTCCGATTTGGAATACGATCCAAATTGTAAAGTTTAATCGTATTAATAGAAGGACCTGGATGACCGAGCTTAGCTCGGTATTTTTTTTTTATAAATCGTGTTTTTTGGAAATTTTATTTTAGGACGAAATACATACTAATAAAATTATGAAATATAAATATAATTATCGAATTATATTTATATTTAAGTTTTTATTTGACTGACATCTTTAAACGAGCAATTCTATGTTTAAGTTGATAAAACACAAATAAAATGACATTTTCTAGAAATGATTCCTAGCTTAATCGATTTATCGCCCCCGAAACGCCCCGTATATTAAATTACATGAAAATCAACCAATCAAAAATGGAGGCGATTCCGAGATTTCAATTATATATATATATATACAAGAATTGCTCGTTTAAAAATATAAGATACAAATCTTATTCGAAACTCTGTTTATTCAAATCTTAAAGCTTAATATATGACTTAGGTAACTATTAATTCTTTTAGTACGTTTTCAATATTTTAAAAGACTTACTCATCCAAACTCTGGGCGAAAAACCTCTTATTAAACGTCTCTGCGTACATGCGCATAGAGGTCGTTATGGAGTTTGAAACCCAGTAGACCATAAGGTTGTCAATGAGCCTATCTTTGGAGAAACGGAATGTGAGACCACCGTCAGGTTTTGAGCGGTGTTCGAGACGTGTCCACGTGGAGAACTTCTCCAGAATATACGCTGCTAATCCAGCTGGACTGTCGCCTAGAGCTATTCCTGTAATTGTATTCGGTGATAAGGAAGTAACACTTACATCTTCGTTACATTTCAATCGTTAGATTACAATTCTTTAGTTACCTTGAAGGATTTAATAGCAGTTAAGGAATTTGTTGTAATATAAAGGTTATTAAAATACAAATATTTGGAAACTTAGTAATGTATTGCAGAATCGGCCCTTACTGCTCAAACAACTTCGAACTTCGTAAAACTGACTTTTGCTCTGCCTTGTCATCTTATTTTAGCAATTTTTTATTGTCTATTGTTGTTTGTTGCATATATTTTTTTATGTTCTTAATTAAATATTATGCTCCACATAGCCCTTCCAATTTTTAAAACATGTTTACTAATTTTATGGATTTTGAGGTGTATTTTCCGAATGTCGAGTTTGTCACCTTGTATTACTGCCGCTGGAGCCAGCATGTGCAATGTGCATGCCTATTGGCTCTTTTATCTCTGCCTTTTATTAAATTTAAGAAATGTATTAAAGAAAACCTGTGTAAAAAGGCTTACTATAAAGTTAGTGATTATCTAGTTGATAAAAGGGCCTGGGACTAGTGCTGGGCAGGCTACTTCTAATTAATTTGCTATATTTGTTTTAAATATTGTAGAATTGTTTGATGATTTGCTTTTTTTTTAACAAAGAGTACCGAGATTTTTAACGCCGGCTTTTTCTCTCGGCCAACAACCTCTGTCTTCTTTGCCGATGAGTAGGGATGCCAACATACTCGAATTCTAATGACGTGGAATAAGTGGTACCATTGTGATCCTATGTTCCAAAATAAACGTATTTAATTTCATTTCTATTGGGGATATCACGATTCAACGCCCGGTTACTCTTTCTGAAGGTGCGATTATGAGATTTTTGACCAAAAGCTGTTGTTGAACTGTTTTTATCGTAAAATGTGTCGGAAATTAGATCGTATCAAGAAAACTGCTTTTAGGTGGCATTAAATCAATATACGCGAGAGGGAAAATTACGATGTTCGAAATTCGGAAAGAGCACATTAAAATCTATAAAATTACCAATTTCAAAAACTGAATTCTCGACTATTTTTAAAGCAAATAACTAAATTGTATGCTTTGATTAAACTCAATACCTTACTTAAATTTAACTACCAACTTTAAAGCAATAACAAAATCCATTAAGAACTTACCAACTGTATCTGGCTTAGTGGCTTGGATGTGGAAATATCCAGTTTCCTCTAACAGCATCCCAAAGTACTTAGACATGGGGTACATTCTGTCTGCAGCTTCTGAACTCACTACCAGTGGAGGATAAAAGGAACCGAGTACACGAATTATGGTAGACGATGTTGTGCTCAAGAAAGGCATGTTTGTATGGTAACCTAGTACCTCCTAGAAAAAATATAAATACATTATTTTGATTCGATGTTAACACTAATACTACTTTTTTATATTTGTTTTAGACATGCAATGTGTACCACGGAATAATTGTTAACTTCCCACAACACAGGGGCTCCCCAGTGTGGACCCACCCAGGAACTAGCGTTATGTCAAACTTGTTACAAAATTTGCCATAATATTTCTGTCGTGAATAGTTTTATTATTATTATTTAATAGTGACAAATGCTCTGATATTTTCTCTTTATTAATGTAGTGTTATATTGCTTTTATTGTATATTATATGTTCATTCGAATTAGGAATCAGTCTATTTAATATAACGTACTATTCTTAAATTTTGCTTGTACGAGCTGATAAATGATCAATTTTCACAATAAATGAATAAAAACTTTATACTTGATAATTAATGTGTTACGTAAATATGACCAAGCAGGTTTTTTGTCAATTATATATGTTGTTTTGATTCAGATAACAACTTAAGCATATAAAAATATAGAAACGTCTTAAAAAATCAAGGCGTTCTCTAGTTTTTTCTTTGGTGACGTAAAGGAAATTTACATTTATTTAAGCTAAATTATATATTTTCCTAAGGAATTATTTTCGTGTTCGCGTGTGGGCATAGACAAGTTCATTCTCAAAACTATAGATTACAAACACCCATGGGACGGATGTCCTATGCGACTGGAGTAACGCGAGATCATGCTTTTAAAATAAATACCTGTGGGAAAAATGTAGCCATTAGACTGCCAATAAGCGCACCCCAATCACCACCCTGGACGTAGAACTTCTTGAATCCAAGTCTGTTCATCAGATTTTTCATGACGACCGCCATCTTGTCTGCACCAAGACCTGGTCGAGTTGCCGCCTGTAAATATAAAATACGTTTATTTTGGAACATAATATAATCATGGTATCACTTATTCCACGTCATTAAATTCGAGCCTGTTGGCATCCCTACTCATCGGCAAAGAAGACAGAGGGTGTTGGCCGAGACAAAAAGCTGTCTTAAAATCTCTCGGTACTCTTTTAAAAAAAAAGCAAATCATCAAACAATTCTACAATATTTAATAAACAAATATAGCAAATTAATTAGAAGTATAAAGTATTGTAGTCATCCCATAATTTTTGAATTATATTTTATACAGATAGAGTTGATATTTATTAGAAAATAACAAACCCCGATCTCTGAGAGATGAGGAAGGCGTTGATTGCAGAACCCGAGAACGGAACGTTGTATGTTGTTGTACGGCGAAAGTTAGGAGAGAGGCCTAGGTGGACAACGTTAACCGACCTTTCGCTAACAGATATTAATTATGTGTATTTATTTAGTTAATACCTTAAGTAAGTTTATTTATTTAGCTATAAAATTTCATACCTCTATTACAAATTGATCTACTAATAAACATATTTACGACGTCTGTTAAACATATTATATTTTTGGCAATATTTTAATACTCACACTTGAGAATCCATATCCGGGCAAGCTTGGAATAATAAGTTCGAAAACAAAGTCCCTATCCTTGCTTACAGCCATCAGATGAGGAACTGCTTCATAGAATTCCAAGAAAGAACCTGGCCATCCATGAAGAAGTAGGAGGGGTACGATTTCTTTGCCAGCGGGTACTTTCTGAAAATTACTTCTCATTAAACAATTTATAAATTTTGAATTTCCAATTTTTTATTGTAAAATAATTCCATATTTTTCATAACACAGTTAACTCTTAAATAGTTAATAACTGCTTTAGTCTGTGCTCATTTCAAATAATTAAAATAAAATAATGAAATTTACCTCCGGCTTAATTCTTACGAAATGAACATTCAGACCCTGAATGTTAGTTTTGTATTGTGGATACTTGTTTATATACGTTTCGCGTTCGCTGAAAAAGATTTATTAACATATAAAAAGGTTTATACCATTAAATAAGACGTAAAAGTAATACGAGGTACGTTAAATTTTATATCATGCCAAACGGGCAGGAGGCTCACCTGATGTTAAGTGATACCGCCGCCCATGGACACTCTTAATGCCAGATGGCTCGCGAGTGCGTTGCCGGCCTTTTTAGAATTGGTACGCTCTTTTCTAGAAAGACCCTAAGTCAAATTGGTTCGGAAATACTACAGTCGGCAGCTGGTTCCACAAAGTGGTGGTGCGCGGCAAAAACTGCCTAGAAAAACGCGCAGTTGTGGAACGGTGGACGTCGAGGAGATACGGGTTGAATATTGGTGCCTTGGTATATTTAGGAACAATTTTGACTTATGACAGCGATGTTACCTGTAAGGATATTCCTCAACCCAATACTTAAGCCAGGGCTCTAGTTGTTTGCTGTTAAATCCGTATTCGAATGCGACGCCTTCTAAAGGTGGAGTTAGAGGATGTCGGTCTCGAAGACGCTCTTTTATGTCTTTTATAATCTAGAAGTAACACAACAAAAATAAAAATATAGCCGTAAGAAATTATCGACCAATATAAGAGACAGTTTTCTAAAGGCCTGTTTCACAATGTCCGGATAAGTTATAAATAAGCTATTTATTAATTATTAGTAGGATAAACAGTATTTTTGCGTTTCAGGACTGTCAGATAGCGCTATTCATCATGAAACGCGAAGTATCTTATTCGGATCTTTTATCTTTCGAATAATTTATGTGCTGCATAGCTATTTGGTACTTTATCCATACATTGCGAAACAGGCTCTTAATATAATAAAAGACAGATATTTTCGGTAATGTATTTGACCAGGTTCTTCGTTTTTTATTTTTTTGAGGTACTATATCTATACTTACGATATCATCAAACTTCACTTGGAAAGGCACTATACTATTATTTTGCTTTGACATTGACAGCTTTGTTCCCCACCATTCTTCTAAATCTAGGTCTGGCAGAGGAGGTGGTGCTTTTGTGTAAAAGTATAGTACTGGTACCGCGAACAGGGCTAGAATGCCCACTAGGAGTATACGGCAAATCTAAAACATGAGAAGTATTTCATTAAGGGACGAATAACAAACCGTAACTTTAGTCAGAGGTATGAGAATTTTCTGAGGATTGGTTAAACTTTAGGTGTTCAGCCACTAAAGATATGTGTGGTAAATTTAAGCGGTTGTAAATAAGATTCCATGCGGCGAAGTAGCCTGTTTATGATTTTGTTTTGAAGTTGATGAGAGATTTCATACAAATCTAAAAAGGTTCTGCTAATTCATTTTATCGTACCATTGGGGTCCGGTGCGATATATATTTCACGCTGAAGATGTTTCTAAAATTATTACATACCTACCTTGTATTTAATAAAAGATATTAAAATTATAGAGCACATGACGATGTAACTGTTTGTTGAATCAATTAACCGCATATAACATATTTAACAAAATCACCATTACATGGAACTTTATAGGTAATCGTCTGATAACAATTTGATAGTGACCCCTCGATGATAAGTAAAATGTCATTGTTTAAATGATATTTTAATCATTATCATTTAATAAATAAATAACATTATTCAGGATAAATATTATATAATTTTTAACTTAGTTAAAAAGACAACTGCTAAAATTAACTAATATTTTACCCATTAATTAGTATTCCAGTATATGTACTATATCATGGTTTCAATAAATAACTTAATTGCTCGAGAAACGATGTGAAACCAAGGTATCGAAAGTAGATACGTTAAAATAAAATAGTTCAACTTGATAGGTTACGAATAAGCGAAAATACACAGAATTTCGCACTTTTTACTTAGATTAAAGCTTAAATAAGAAACGTGTTTCCAAGGTTATTCAAAAAACCAACCGTTAAGTGTGATTTTATTCATGTACGCTGAATTTCCAATGCGACTACTGATTTCTAAAACGGGCTAAAACTGATCGCCTCTAAATGCTTTCATGTTCTTGTATTCTCTCTGTCCTCTATCCTGTTTTAAAATAGACATCGGTGGTAATTGCTACGTTGCAGATCAATAGTACTTTTCACCACAAGTTTTATATTAGTAGAAAAGCCAAAAGTATTTACACTAGTGACTACAATAAGGTGATCCTACCACCAGCCATTCTATGACGAATATAGAAGGTACTTTACGATTGTACAAAGTAAATGTTGTTTATGATCATGAGTATAGACCTTGAAGGATCTATTTACATTAGATACAAATTGATCGTTAATCTTGCATAGTAATAACACTAAGTAAGCAGCATAAATGCCTGATTACACGTTAGCACAGACGCCAGAAATTCTTGTTAAATGGACTGAATTTATAACATTTTATAAATTTGTTTTACAATTCTGATATGATTTTATACGAATATTTTTCTTGGCCTTCAATCTAAAGCTGAATGCTTACACGAAACCCGAATAAAACACGGCAGACACTGAAGGGAGTACCTTGCAATGCACAACATTTATTACTGTGAAACCAAAATCTAACCCAAGAAGACCCAAGTTACGCTAACCACTAATTCAAGCTTTGTTCGTTTAAAATAATATTAAGATATTTCATATAAATCACGTGTCACGTTTGTCCGCGATGTACTAATAAACTGCTTAACTGATTTTAAATTGGATTTGCACACCGTCTGCAGTTTGATCCAACTTAAAAGATAAGATAGTTTACATCCTAGCCGCTATATTATTTTATTGCAAATTATTTGTTTATTATTTGATACAATTCTAACAGGTGGCGCTGTGTTAAAAGTAGCAACGTTTCACATAAGTTCTCCTACCGTTTCTCTTGAATAGTTAGAATTATTTTAAAAATGCAATCGCTATTATTAACAAAGCCTATATTGTAAGTATAGGTCAAATCGGAGTTGATCTTATCACTGCTTTTTGTATAACATTTTATATAAACGTGTTCTTTTTTTATTGGTTTTCAAATCTGAGAAATTAAGCATACTTATAATGAACAAAAACATTTTTATTTGAGGAAATGTACATTTCATTCCTGAGGTTAAAGGGTTCGATCCCCGGCTGTGCACCAATGGAATTTAGGTCTATATGCATTTAACAAGCACTCAAACGGTGACGGAAAACATCGTTAGGAAACCGGCCTTGCCCTAGACATAATAACCCGACGGCGTGGATCAGGCTTGCTACGTATTAGACCTACTTGCCTATTAAATGATCATGAAATAGAAACAGAAAATTGAGACCTGAAAAGGTTGAAGCCGTACTGGTATGGTATAAAAGATAACTTCTTGCTTTTTAACGAAATCGTAAACATAATGTACAATATATAATCAGTAATAATACTGACCCATTTTTGACATATCGAAATAAAAAATATCTGAAATACCGGGAGATTGTGTTTGTCTGTTTCTACCCGATTTTGTGCTCCATTGGTGTTAGTTTTATTTCGATTTCAATATAACATTGTTATATTTTTACTATATTGTATTATTCTTCTTAGTGTTCGCTAAGATACGTCTCGTACATTTGTCTGTTAATTGTACTTTAATATGTCAGTTCCCTTAATAACAGTAAATAATTACATACCATATTCTTTGAATTACACGATAACCCGCTTTATCGTTGTTAACGTCCACTCTATATCAGCGAAGAATTAACACTAAATAAATTATAAAGTAGATACATATTGTTACGTAATATGAATGAAACGTCTTTATCAAATAAAAATAAACCCTATCATATTTAAAGACGATGCATTTTTGAATGAAGTCTTTTGTGTTTTATGACGTTTGTGAAAGATTTTAAAGTCTCTGGAATTATGTATTAACTTTTGACCACGTAATTAATGTAATTATTATGAATTTTGTTTGCGCACTATTTTTTAGTCTATTTTTTAACCTTCCGAGCACCACTTAATACCTCATCCAAATAAAAGTCTCAGTAAGTATATTGTTCAAAATCCGCGGAACCGCATCCAAACCTTGCGATGTTGCCAAACCGTTTAGTACCTAACAAATATTTACTTAGCAGAAGCGTCGTAGGCACAGCGAACGGACGCCAGTAAAGTAAGGCTAGGCGTCAGAAAACTGTGGAGTTTGGGATCTACGTGGGAAGATCAAGATGACTAAAGGATGAGCTATTATTAAAGGAGAATATAGTGTGTTAAAATATGAGTATTTTTATATAAATGTCTATTTTTTTTGTTTTGTTTTTCCAGCTCTGCTAAAATGCTTATAAACCATGCAATTACTAGCACTTGATTAAAAATTGATTACCCAAGCATATTCCGTTAACTCCGGGGAAGTCCTGGCCGATAGCCACTCACCTGGTCTTTCAATGCTGGATCATGCAGGAATCACCGCAATGGTATTTTGTTCAATAATAAATAAACTAAGAACAGGATTTTTGTGGTTTATAGAATTGCTTTGATCAAAGAACATTTGAGAAACCGCAAAGATAACCCATGGATTCCAAGGGATTCTCATGACTCCATACTGGTTTACTTGGTGAAACGCACCAAAGAAATTGCCAAAATTAACAAGATGCTCGGAATGCGTTGGAAGAAAAGAACGAAAGACCAAGTACAGTTGGGAGGTACAGGGCAGGATATTTTTTTCGTGTGGCAACTTCAACCGTAACTTCTATTAACGTTGTTTACGAAAGGTTGAATTTGATACCAAATCATAATTCAAGCCTTTTCCAGTAATAATTATCACCTCATGTTGCCCAGAAACCCAATTCCTATGACTCTCTAATTTCCAGCCTTCATATCACTTGTTTATCATTTTATTAAAGTTCAATATTGATATTGCAATGAAAATCAAACTTTAAAAAATCATATTTTCAGGAACCACGACTGTGTTATGGAATAGTATCTATTAATGTTTTTATTTATTTAAAAAAATCATCATTTACCCGGGTTGATTGCAAACTGTGCTTAGTTGGTGTGACAGTTCACTATATGTAGTTTTCAATATTTATTAACCCACACTCCAACAATAAAATTATTCACCTAAGACACATTCATGTAAATGAATGAATTAATGAATTTATTTATTTATTTATTGCATTTTATACAAAATTATGATTACAATTAAATAAAAATAAATCTCCACCTATAGATATACCATAAATACCTTAGGGAGATAGGAAGAATAAAATTAACAATGACGGATTTATAAAACTACGAAACAATTAAAAGGTTGATATGTTATTATTAAGCTAAGTAATACCGGCGACAAACTTAACTTTTGACTATACACAATAAAGGAACTCAAATGACAAAACTTAGGTGTCAATTAAAGAGTAAACATCTCAGTTATGAAACTGTTACTTGCCTGCGTTGCTTACTTGGTAAAGTGTATTTGCTGTGTTTATGTATGATTCGAGCTTTGCTTTTACAAATATACAGTTTACTATCATTTGATGACCATACAGGAAACTGTCTACCAGTCTATACGGTCCTACTGGCATGCGTTTTAGTTAGTAAAATAACGCCTTCTGTCTAGTCAATATCGTCCAATTGCTGGAGCAATATCAAAGAGGATAGAAGAGATTGTGTAGTACGCATTGGTCCGGAAGAGTGTGGCGTTTCGTCTTAATATGTTTTTTTTTATATCGGCTAGGCTCCAGAAAATAAACCACTCCTACCACTCATTTTATTTATTTATTTATAAAAACACTCTTGCCTGAACATGTGACCCTAAATTGACAAGAGTGAACAATAATAATATAGTTTACAGACGAAACAAAAAAAAAACAAACATGAAATTACAAATACAAGAAATTTACTAACTAACTGTAGGAACTAACAAAACGGACAATGAAAAGGTCCGCTTACTTATGTATTTGGTAAATTAACAAACCGAATAACATGTGCCCTTTGAAGAAGGTTAGTCCTAGTTGTGGGCACATGAAGTAACGGCGGAGGATGTCGCATATGGTACGTCATCATCATTGAAGCTAAGGTACTGAAGTACTGCCGAATTACTGTCCTTGCCAAGTAACAACTTTATTAAGTACCTACATGATAAGCGCGAATTCTCGGCGTACTCTTAGCTTGTTGTAGCCTACAGAACCAAGAATAAATAGTGTAGGATACATGAATGGATAAAAAGGATACACACCGTACATCCTAAAATACATGTGCCTCAAAAATTTTGTTTAGTCTGATATGTACATAGATGATGATCATTAATAAGATCCCAGAGGCTCTTTTATCTCTGCCTTTTATTAAATTTAAGAAATGTATTAAAGAAAAGCTGTAAAAAGGCTTACTATAAAGTAAGTGATTATCTAGTTGATAAAAGGGCCTGGGACCAGTGCTGGGCAGGCTACTGCTAAAAAGAGTACCAAGAGTTTTATAAGCCGGCTTTTTCCCTCTGTCTTCTTTGGAGATGAGTAGGGATGCCAACAGGCTTGAATTTAATGACGTGGAATAAGTGATACCATCATAATCCAATATTCTAAAATAAACGTTTTTTTTTATGGATATGGAATGTATTCGGTTATACAACAAACACCCAAACCAAATTAGAAAATTATCACGGAATAAAGTCAAAACTCTCGAAAATTAATTTACTCCAGTTCAATATTTATGGCTGCTCTGTCTTACAAACAATTTGTAAATATAAAAAAAAAATCTCGTTTTTGTTCTGCCGTCTTCGAGATTAGCGTTTAGCATATATAAAATATTATAACATATTTTGCTATCAAATTTTATTTATATAGACTAATCAATGTATGGACCAGTGTAATAAAACACTTTTTGTATGTCTAAATTTTTATTTTGGAATTACATAGTTAAAACAACACCTATAATTTAATGCTTAGTAACAATAATATATTAATGATTTTAAATTACATATACTGACTATTAGTTTTAGTTTTATTATAGTACGATATATTGAGATCTTTCAGAACAATTTTTGTTACATTGTTTAATCTATAAATGTAATACATAATTAAGTAATTTAAGCGATCTTGCTTCGTAAAATAATTTTATATTAACTGGAGTATTACAGCAACGCAACATTATCCTTAATTTCTATAACGTATAAGTAAGTTTTTGCTTTTTGTCATCAAATATAAAAAGAGATCAATATTATAAAATCATAATAAAATTGAATCCCAATAACAACGTTATTGTACAATCTCCACTATATTATTCAAGGTTCAATACTAATCAGTAAAATATATCATAATGTGTTACTCCAGTTATATTAACAGTGTATCTTAGAAATTAACTTTTATCTTTCCCCTCATTTTTCTCTTTTTTCTCATCATCTTTAGGAGCAATCATTAGCAAATTATTCCCGTTTCTTTCCCCCGTCAGATTCCTGAAGGGCATCTGCCGCCATCTTGCCGATACATAGAACTTATTGCGTAAAATTTTCAAATCCTTCCCATACCAGTCTTTATAGCAAAGACGTCTTCTAAAATCATTTTCTTCGTTGCCTATGTAGTCATGGTTTTCATCTGGTCTCTCTAGAAAGTTTCTTTTGAACCGTCGGCATGACACTGGACTCATTGGTGATTCACATTTGACGGCCAAAATAGCGTTTTCTTTATTCGTAAGTAAACCGTGGTTCTTCTGCCATTCTATGACTTCGCAAAGAAGGCCTATGTACCTAAAAACCAATTATACATCTAGAATATTTTACTATCATTTAGTTCTAATTGTACAGGTAAGAGAAAGATACCTTAATACTACCTAAGTCTAAAATATTCTATGCGCGGGTTAGTACTATAACACCTAATCGGCTGAGGCGATTTTGCGGATTTTATTTTTGTGTACCAAACTAAATTTAAACCAATAAGTGTACCTACAGATAGGCAGTATTTATCGGAATTCATACCTTTTAAAACAATAATATATTTTTTTTTCTACCTTTAAGGTTTTTAAAACATAATATAAATCTAAAATTGCATTCAATGTATTAAGTATACATCATTTTGTCATAAAACACGTATTAATTATAATATAGTATATTTTATAGCTAACCTCAGAAGCCTACGAAGGTAGATTATCATTTTTATTGACACTGTCCTCATCAGAAATGTTTTAGATCAAAAATCATTATATTTCTAGACCAGCTCTGATTTTTGACAGTATATCCCGGAGACCGCGGGTACAACAGTCAGTAAACCCCATTGTTTCAGGTAACAAAGCATACAAAATTATCAATTAAACGGACACAAAAGAAAGTCAGAATTCTACCTTCTTTAATACCAACCTCACAAGGGCACATGATGTCTTTCAAGATGAAAATCTCTTTAAGAACCAACTAAAGGTACCTTATAGACATGCGAAGTATCTCATTTTTAGAAAGCTTCTTATCATGAGGATACGTTGGCACTAGTCTTCGTAGTTCAGCAAATGCCCCGCTGACATTTTGCTGACGCCATCTTTCACGACTATTGGTAGTAAGACTTCGTGGCGGTAAAAGAAGACATGAGTTGAGTTGTAGCTCTTCGGGGAGATTCTGTTGGATAATCCAGCACATGTCACAACCATAATTATTTACTTAAACCAAAAATCTACACTAAATAATGTGAAAGTATTAGTTCTACAACGCGTACTGTTAAGGTAATCATAATTTATTTTGAGCCTGCTCTATATGTTCTACCTACTACTATTTATTAACTATCTAGATTTAGAAATTACATAGTATGCGCTCAGGGAGTATTGGGTAGAACTTCATTACACTTACATGAACACATTATATCTTCGAACATTTTAAAACCAATTATTATCAATTTATAATAATTATACCACTCAACCTGTGAAGTCCGGAGAGCCTGTCTCTCATCGTCGCTGTCGGGAAGACATAGATCATCACTCAACATTTCACTATCAGGTTCCTCATCAGAGCATGACTCCTGGTCTGATGTCATGGTGCTTACTATAACAAATTAGCAACACTATTATGATTACCTCTTTTATAAATGAAATAAAAAATATAGTTTTAGCAATAGCGATTTAGTATAACTTTTAGTGGTTAGAATGTTCGGCCGAAGACTGTCTTTCCCGGCTGGCGCTGTTATTCAACATTTTTATTGAGTTATAATTCTGCATAGTTTAATTTTGAAACTCGGTTTATATATTGCCTTTAGTGTTGGGTTTTGAGGTATTTTTATAATCCCCAGGAGGCCTTAGAAATTAATATAAACATATGCTCTAGCGACTGCATCTTTGTGCAGACTTCTGTAACATCTCTTCTCATATTATACATAGATGCTATATCAATAGCCTAAATCAAGTGCCTTAGTATCGATATGGAGAATAAGAATACCTAATGCAGTTCCAGTCAATTCTTGGCTAATATCCATTTTTCTCTTTAATTTTCAATATCAAGGCACTATAATGTAAGGCCTAGTTTTGCGTATTAAACAATATTGAAGTATTTTAAATCCATGTTTGTCTTCAGTCAACGGAATTATTTTTATCATTAATAATGAAATAATTATAACCTACTATAAACAAAACTTCCGCTGATATGCGCATCCCGTTTCATATAAATAGCCAATCATTTTTGTTTTCATATCATAATTATACCTACCTGCAGTTATACAAAAGTACCTATACTGAATATCGGCTGCAATGTACTAAAAGTTACTATATTTGACAAATCAATTTAGTATTATGACACTAAATAAAAATGTTAATAAGCGGGATGAATGTATTTTTAATTGTTTTTCGTTCTATTTATTATTTCTTCAAATCATAGTGTGGTGCCAGGTATCCAAGAAATCTCGAAGGAGGTTTGACTAGCCGTTCAGGCAATGCTATACCAACGTTAGCATACATGTTGGGTGTGGCAGTTAAGAATTAAAGGAGAATAAATGCATTAGACATGAGAGCATTAAGAAGTATTTGTGGTGTAACATTGCGTGAGGAAAAGTAATAGTTAGATGCGTTAGCAGTGTTGGTTAAAAAAGGATGTAATGACGAGGATACAAAAATAATTGCCTAGGTGGTTTCGTCATATATTACGGTAAAATGAGAAGCGGTTGACAAGAAGGATATAGGAAATCGTGTTGGCTAGGCCTTGTTGTTCCTGGATCAGTCAGGAGGTACTAGAGAATGGACAAGTTAAAAGTAAAGCGGGAGAAGTATGTAGGGGCCGTAGCAAGTGGAAATCCGTGTCTTATAAGAAGTTATTCAATGGAAGACGTATACGTACTACTTACAAAGTGTGCCGAAAAAGTTATCGCAACGCACGCTAATATACGTATCAGACGATCCTGGACCTAATCAGAAAACTTAAAACCTTTTAAGCCCCCGTGAATAATTTGGTTACGGAATGAAAATTCCTTTTAAGGTTAATAAAATAAAAATATGTCATAACAAACCTTGCTCAGATCTATTCGTCAAGGTGGGCATAAACACTGAACACTTATTTTGCCCAAAACAACATTTAACTCTCAACTTAGATCTAGTTTGCCACCCACTCTCTTTAAAGGTCAAATAGATACTGAAATAAAACTGCAATTTTATTTAAATTTCGAACAGGGGTTTCGTAATACAATTTTCCATTGGTTGGGGCGGTTGATCCAGGAGCCAATTGGATGTAAGGGTGGAGTGCTGCGTTTTAGAATCATACGAATTTGATTTTTATTCCAGTAATAATAGCGTTGAAGGGACTTGTAGAAGATTCAATTAATCAAGTCTCTACTCTGTGAGGGAGATGCACATATATTGCTAATTCTAGGTGAACTATACTAAATATGTTGAGTCCTATAATACTCGTAGTGCAGGATTATTTGGATTTGTCAAATTAAATTAAAACGATTTCAATATGCCCTTTAAAAATAACCAAGGATTTCTTCTCACCAATGAAGGAAATGTTACATTAGGTTATTTTAAAATGGTTTATTAAATTATTTATATTGATGTTTGCTTCGTTTTTCTTATAAGGCGTTAACATTACATCACAATGAGTAAGAAAAAATATTTAAGGCTAAAACCCGTTATATATAAAAATAAAAAGGATTAAAAAAATGTAACTCGGTCTCAACAATTAATTAAATAAAGAATACAAAATATATTTCAAAGACTTCTGTGTGTAATAAAAATGATATTATACTGATACATATATTTTAACTGACTGCATCCTTACTCTGTAATACCCAACAGCGATACCCTGCTTTAATGTGCGTTTTTGTAGCAAATTCAAAAAGTTATTTACTTCAATAAGCCCGTTTAAAAATTCACTTTTGAAAGTCACGATCACGTTAAAGTTTATTTAAATAAAAATGACTAGTTGCCTCTTCCGAAAAGTTAATTGTGGAGAAGAATGGACATGATGCTTCATAAAAATATTAATAAAATACTAAGATACTTCATAATAGATAAAAATTGGATCGCCCATATTTGCGGTAACGTTATTAGAAAATACATACATTTTAAATTTGATAAAAAATTCGCACTCGTTTATCTTGTTTTGTTACGTAATTCACTAATTGTCGATACATATTTCTCTATAGATCGATCTAGCCCGCTGTTGACACAAAAAAACACGATTTAATGAGCTTAAAATTAAATCAAAACACACACATACGCCACATTATACACAACGCCTAATTAATGATAGATATAAGGATTTTTATTCCATTGGACTTGTAATGAACTCTATAATTAGCTAAATTGCTAAGCTTATTGAAATCTATAATTAGCTAAAATAACTAAACTTATTTAATGACCGAGTTCGCTAATGAAACATCTATATCACATTATCATTAATGAGAGCTCAAAACATTAATAATCTAATGTATTTATTTTTTAAACTAATTAATACAGGAACACGTTCTGTTTAAGCGTGAGTAAGGCAACAAAGAATAATACTATTTATATACTATCACGATATTTTTGAGTGTTGATAGTGATACGATAGTCTTGAAGCGTCTTTTGTTGCGCACGCGCGTATTTTTAGTAAATTTTGTGTGAACTGTGAGGGTGTTGACCGATTTGTGCTATAGTATGTATTATTGATCAAATTGCTCTACATATTGGTGTGTTTTGGTGAAATATTACAACAAATTTTTTGTTCTATGATGATGCTTTTTTCATATAATACATTGTCATAGTAGTTGTGCTGAAAGCCTTCTCTTTGTATAATACCTTTGACGTATAGAACTCTGGTTCTTGTTTAAGTTTAGTTTTATAGAAAACATTGTCCAGTTGCCCCATCCGTCACTAAGACAATCTAATTTTACTATGCTCTTCTTACTGGTTTCAATGTTTTGGCCAGCAGAGTACATTATCAGTTTGCAAAATAAAAAGCATTAACATCGAATTAATATATTCATTTTAGAATATATTAACTATTTTTATATATGTGTAATTAAAATACCAATATAAAACAAATCAAGCGACATTGAAAAATAATTAATTGTCTATGAGTTGTTTAATAATTACATGTTTAAAAGTAAATTAAAAAACTAATATATTTTTGTGTGATGTTTAACACTTTATTTATAACAAAACCAAAAACCTGATTTTATAATCTGGTTTAAATGCAAATGACCACAAGCGTTACAATATTAATTTATAATGTTTATTTATTAAAGTAAATGTTGTTTTGCTAGTCTTCGATACAACATTTGTCATTATTCTTAGTCTAATATTATAATATTTTAGTAAATTATCTCGTATTTATTTTCAAATTTAAAATAATATTCGCATTAGGACTGTCTTGACGTCTCACGTGTTAACAAGGCCATGCATGGCTCAGCTTAAGGAAAATAAGTGTGAAATAACTTATTATAATTTGGTTAAATAAGTGTTTATTAATTACGGTTCCAATGAACAAAGCATGTTTATATATAGCGATTTCACTGTTGTAATATAACTATATTACAAATCATGATAAAACTCGTCTAGGGTATACTAAAGCCACACTTAAGAGTAGTTCCAAAGTTCATTCAAATAACACTTCTACACTTTATTTTGTGCTGACGCATATTACGCTCTCCCGGAGAGTTAGAATGTAGATAACCCGGACAGTGGCACGTTTGTTTCTTTTTGTATGATCTTGAGTCCAATCCTTTGTTCCATTTGAAAATAGATAACTAACGAATCCTTTGATAGTTATTGATGATGTCTCTAGCCTCCTGTGGTTGTTAAAAAGCTCTCGACATGTAAGTATGTGTATGCTTGGTAAAACACTATTGGCCTAAAAAAAGTGTTGGCCTAGTGGCTTCAGCGTGCGACTCTGAGGTCGTAGGTTAGATTCCCGGCTGTGCACCAATGGACTGTATACCAATGCGTAGGCAGAAAGAAAACATCGTTAGGAAACGATATTGAGTGTCGCGTATTAAAAAATCGATGACATATCTCAGAAAAAAGGTATATCATTTTTATTTAGTCAAATTTCAGTAAAAAGAAAGGTTTAATAGCGATTGCACCTTCGCCTCTGGCGACTCTTATAAAACTATAAATATGTTATAGAAGACTTATATGTATATGATATATATGGTATCGCAACACGAGCATTGGGTTTAAATATTGACACATCTTATCATGTCAGCTTGTAGAGAGGACATTGCACCTATACAAGTAGGCAAAAATTGAGTAATTAATATAATTATATTACCAGACCAGACAATTGAGAATTGTCGTTTCTTGTATTTAGTACAGGTTCAAAATGTATGTATTAATAATATGCAAGGAAAAAGAGTATCATATAAAATGATAGTTTTTTCCATTATTTCTAGTTTATCCGTTTTTTTTGCCGTATCCCGATTTCTAACATCTGATTATTTAAAAAAAATATTAATGTTAGTCCAAGTAGGTATTTGTACATAGATAAGAGATGCAGTGTGGTGGATTCACCAGCAGACTAAGTAGGCTGGAGTAGGCTTAGGGCAGAATACTAAGGCGAGAGAATCAAAGAGTTTTCGGCGTGACGGTTTTCCGATGTTTTACAGATAGAAGTCTGCAAAAATTTTGCTCAACCAGTTGATCTCTGCACCAGCTCACACTCTCTAAAATTGAAATGAGTGAAATTGTAGAAAGTGCATTGCCCAAATCAACCAAATTCAATGTGAGTCCTACTACTGGTGGAAGGCTGCGAATTGCATGGTTTGTGTACAATTTTGGCAAAGGGAGGCAAAGGCGGCAAAAGCACCACGGCCAAATCCTGGATAAGGTGTAAATCCGCCCCTGTCCATCTACCATTCGATTAATTATCGATTTGTAATTAAGCATTAACTTAATCAGATGTTTTGGTTAAATGAGGTATGCCACGGGTTATATCTTAACTAAACAAAAGAAAATACAATTACCTACGCTTTTTAATAAAGGAAAAATGTTAATTTATTTGATAAAATATTATAGTTATTGCCGATATATTATATTTTGAATGGTAAAAGCAAAAGAATACAAGTATGGCCGCTGGACTCAATTTCCGCACTTAAACACTCCTTAGATCAGTTGTGCGTATAGAAGAATATAAGTATATGTAAAAGGATTAAAGAAAAGTTCAAACGAATTGGAACGAAGTGTTATTTATATTACTTTACATTAAAAAAAAACGATAAATCCTCCACCCGCCGCATACTTTCACAATAATCGACACCGCGTGCACAAAACGTGTACTACATATATTACAAACTGTATATTATAAAGCACTTCACAAAAACATTGTTACATATACTACTTACTCTTCACATCTTTATATATAATATATATATTTATATATAATACCGACCTGTATCTCGCTCGTATATGTACATATTAATATTAAAGTTTCTCATCTAAATAAAATACTTTTTTTGTAATGACAAATAAAGTTCTTTAAACATTATATATTACATTTACATAGTGTTACCCACAATTAATGTGAATTTGTGTAAAATTTGTATCGTCATATTCTCGTATTTTTAAGCACATGCAGAACTTATATTAAATAAACTTTTTATCGTTTTATAAGTATGTCGCTTTGTTACTCTTCCGCCGTCAATCAAACGGTTTTAAGCAGTTTCTTTAGGAAGATTAGTTTTATGTTATCACTATCCTGTAAATCGAAAAGATAACGTCATAATGATATAAATATTGCATGAAAGAAGGTTTTATTAGTATTATACGCACAATTTCACGACAAAGTCGCGCCTAATAATTATTAGAGCAAAATCTGATAAAGGTACACAATTGAATATATATAGAATATAATTTTAATACTCTTATACTCAGTTAAATGCGTTTCGTTATCCGATTTGTAGATCTTTATTAAAACAAATTTAAATTAAAGAATTATAATTATATCATAACACTCAAAAAAACATAAAAATGTGTTTGTTACAGTTCACCACAAGCAACAACATATTCGAAAAATAATTTATTAACTTAACATCTGCTGCATTCAATCAAACATCAGTTGAAGACATAAACTAATTGTTGACTACGCAAAGGAGATTGCCTTATTATCCATACTCATCGGGATGTGATCAAGATGGAGCAAGAGTTAGTACCTTTAGAAGGTAAGCAAAATAAGTAAATTATTTTTGTTATTCATCTATCCATCCAATCTCTTAAAACCCCGAGGGAGTTACGAGCCTAGTATTCGTTTTATTTTGTTTCTTACTTATAACTACATTTATAGTTTCATTTTTTCATTCTATAGTTTCACTAGCTGCCCCCGCGAACTTCGTTACTCCTTAATGCCTAAATTAAGGCGTGGTATACCCTTAACATTTAGGGGGATGAAAAATAGATGTCCGATTCTCAGACCTGCCCAATATGCACACAAAATTACATGAGAATCGGGAAAGCCGTTTCAGAGGAGTTTAACCACAAACATCGTGACACGAGAATTTTATATAAAAGATTGAATACATGACAATATTGAAAAGAGAATTTTAAATTGAGTTTCAATCTTATTATCTCACATTGTTAAACAAAAAAAAGTAATATAATAGACATACTGTTTGATTTTTATTAACAACCAACATTTTAAATAAATTGACGTGTTACTTCTTTTTTTATATTACCCAGCTGGGGTGCCGAAACCTAGACCATCCAGACAAGCAAGCGTTCCTAATAGATCCTGTTACAAAGGGCCTATAAGAATATGCAGGCTGCTCATATTGATGATTGTGCTCCCATCTATATGTATCTTCACTCCACTATATATGAAGTAAGTGTAACATACAAATTTAAGGGTTGTATGATACAAATGTATTTGGAATACGTTACATTAATGTAATATTTTCATTGCAATTATATATACAGTACAGTTTGATATATACCATACTATCAACTTAACATAGTGCGACTCTTATCTCTGAGGTCGTATGTTCGATTCTCGGCTGTGCACCGATGGAGTTTCTTTTAACATTCGCCGAAAGTCATACAAAATGTCGATGGCGTGTGTAAACTCAGGAGGCTGACCACTTACTTGTCTATTAGATTGATATGATAATGTAACATACATAATTTTGAGGCTCAGACCTAAAAATATTAAAGCGCTACTGATATATCGTCACGCACGAGGCATGATCTAACTTTCATATATACATATTTTTTAGCAGGAACTGGTAATATTTTTAGAATAAAAAGGCCTAACTCTATTTTGTATATTAACACATTATCTTGCATAGAGTTAATGGAGATAATTTATGACAGAAAATCAATGGCAAAGTTCAAGCGATATCGTGTGTAATTTTTGTTATTATTCTTATCTCATGGCCACTGGATTTTGGTAACCGACTTCAAATACAGGAGGTTATGTGTAATTAAGGTATTGATAAAGTATCCAACAGCTAACGTAAATTAATATAATGAAAAACAATAATTAACTTTTAATAATAATATACTACGTCCGGACTTCATAAGCGTAAAATGTTTATTAAAAATAATATGATATGTTTTCTAGCATACATGTTATTCTCTTGGTCATCAAACCGATTATAAATAAGGAATGTTATAGTATTACTTTTTAATTTTTAAAATTTAAAAATGTACAACCCAGCTAAACGTAAAAACTCTTTTACGTATTTTACGTTACAAAATGTCATTCCTTGTTGAAGTTCAAGGGTTGTGAATCGAAAGATTCATATTCATTCATCAAGATTCATGTAAATCCAAATCCATCATAAAAACGTAGCTAAGGTAAATCGAAATAATATAAAAAAGTTTCTTCGTCTAAACATTTACACCTCTCGCTCTTCCATTTTGGCAAAATTGCCTAGCTGCAGAAAATTATACAGATTTTTTTACTTTCTTTCTTTCTCGTCAATACTGACTTATGTTTTAACTTTTGCTTTAAGTTCTTTGGAACCAAAGCCCAAACAATTCCAACACACAATTCTCTCGTAAACGCATTAAGAGCTGCATTTCTCGCATCGCGTTTTTATAATATTCATTATGTGTTCCACAAACTTCTATGAAGTTCAATGAACTTAATATTATCGGCAGCGCCAAATTTAAACGATTTTTGTGTCATTTTTGACAACAATACCTTCAAATCACTGAACTCGAATGGAAAATCTCGATACGATAATGCGACTATTGCTAGTGATAGTCGCGTACAATTTCTCTCTCTAAGAAACTCTCTCCATCTAAATGGGCCTACTACCCAAAATACCCTTACACGCTCAACACATAGGTCACTCTCCGGCGAAGACTTCAGAAAACTTTTAAGTATTAACGAGAGTATGTAAACCTATGCAAACGTGATCTATTTGCCTGTCATACCTGGTGGTGTTTTTTTATTTACAGGTATCGTGTCTTCTCCGGCCAAATGTATCCTATGAGCATGACAGATATGCGGCTCATTGATGGCAAGATATCACCTACTTGGTGCCAGGTAGGTCTGTACATAATACACTTCTTTCATAATTTCCCCTAAGTTGACGCCCGCTAATCAAAAGCGCATTCCGGATCCCTCGTATATAATTTATTTTTTAGTCCTTTAACATTCTCGTGACGCAGAAAATAACATTAGCATTCACAAGATATTACTAAGACTAAAACACATCATTTGTTTTCCCCACTCCTCATTATATCATCAGTGGACGTTGAAATAATATAGGTTCATGACATATAAGTAAACGTTGTCGTCCTCATTTTGATCGAAATGCATTGTGAAGCACTGATAAGTTATCAAAGCATAGAAATTATACTAATTTTAACCAGACATTTATTCCATACACTTTGACCAGGTCATAAAAGATAAAGGGGTATCGAAGTGTATATAAAATATAGTTAAAGAAATGTATATGAACAACTGGTTATGATATTAGGACTGGTAGAGAATGAAATAATTCCGTTGTGATTGTTTGTCTTCATTAATCTCGTATTATATATATCCTTAATCTGAGAAGTAAATTTTTTTGCACAAATTACTTCAAAAAAATTCTCGGGCTCATAAAATTTGCATAGCCTTCACTGTCCTAAATATATGCTATCAACAGGACGATTTATTTCTAATAACCTTCCGTTTTATTATCTAAACTTTTCTCACTCAAAAAGAAAATGCCAGTATTTTTTCACTGTAACGTTGTTTCGTCTTAAAAGATAATATAATATTATTAATATGGTTTTTACGATAGCGGTAACATATAATTCACTTGACAAGGCGTGACTTGACGTGGCAAGGCGAATATAAGCGATAGAAAGTTAATTGGAGTTATGAAATAGGTATATGAATAGGTGTTTTGTATTAATAACATCTATACTAATATTATAAAGAGGAAAGGTTTGATTTTTTGTTTGTTTGTTTGTATGAATTGAATAGGCTCCGAAACTACTTGGCAGATTTGAAAAATTCTTTCACTGTTGGAAAGGTACATCATTCCTGAGTGACATAGGCTATATTTCATTTTCAAAAAAATAGGCATCCTTACTAAAATTACGATAACATTAACATTTGTTTATTATTTGATACAATTCTAACAGATGGCGCTGAGTTAAAGGTAGTAGTTTGGCAAGACGACGTTTGCCAGGTCAGCTAGTTTTAAATAAGTAATTATTCAACTCGGTTGTAGTTTTTTGGTTTGTGTTAACAGTTATAAAAAAGATGGAGTTTAAAAACAGACGTTGTTAAGCAAATAATATATTTTAACCATAATCTTATCTTTGTATGCGTAAATGTGTCTGAACATGTGTAGATATATTGATTTAGATTTTAGGTATTGAACGATTACTGCTACTCGATGCTATGATAGATAATAATCTATAAGTGGGCTTACATTAGGTTGTTAGGCGAGAAATAGCAGCCCATTTCCTGAAGCGGATATTTTTTCACCTATCATTTGTTTTGGCAACGGCATTATGTTCAATAACTCAAACTTCACGAATAAACAAAAGTTGGTTTTCAATTATAAATAGCTGATTGTATGGACTAAAGGTGAGATTGAGAAGGAATTTCAGTCGTTTCTGTATCCATGTTTGACAAACCGGAGTCATGTTTACGCCAACTCTTGTTTTTTAATAATATTCTAAGTAGCTACATACTTGGTTTGTATAACGATAACCCACGGTAGAAGTAAGAGCACAGGTCATACGGTACTCATAAATATCATTGTTTTGTGTTTTTTAGTTAGTTGTTTTTTTTTATATCCTTTTATGACAGACTCTCATCGGAAACCTTCGCTTCATTCCTAAGCGCTTGCTAAGCTATGACATGATCCAATTTCGATATAGTTATCAATAAAGCAAGAAGTAGATTCGATACCCAATTGTGCACTTGTTAACACTCGCTACGGTAAACGAAAACGTCTTCAGGAAAACCGGCACGACTTAGACTTAAAATATTGACGGCGTATGTCAGATACCGAAGGCTGATCACCTATTTGCCTTTTAGAGTAACAAATGATGACGAAAGAGATACACAAATCCGACGCTTTGATCTAAAGTGTTGTCTTTGTAGTTTTAAGTGCAATATTAAAACCGCTGATATAGTAAAATTAGAAACACTTGGTAGTAATTTGACGACATAATACTTATAATCACTATGAAAGTAACGAAATGGTAAGATGCTTAAAATGTTGTGACTGATGGTTTTTTATAGACACAAGTAGTAAAATCGAATGCTACATTCAACGCGTTCGTCGTCCCTGATCTCCCAGAGTTGACTGATGACCTAGTTCCTGTTTCAATGACACGGAAGCTTGAATTGGAGGATGATATGAAGGAGTACTGGGGCTTTTACCTGCTCAAGGGATCTACTGTGACTGTATCAGCCTGTTGCAGGTATTAATTCAAGGCACTAATTATTCAGATCTCAGAAGACGATAAATCTAAGTAAATTCAATTATTCATTCATTCATTAAACTAATTTAATTTTAATTGTTCTCTATTTACTCCACTTCGTTTAATTTCTTCCTATTATATTATATTTCAAATTTTCTATAATCAGGTGGTGATATGGTTATGTAATGTGCGTATGATAAGGATGCTATATGCATCCTATATTTTTACCCTGAGACGAAAAGTATTGCTACAGGCTGCAGCCATGTAGCCACGTCTTAATTCCCGTCACAAATACTTATATTTATAAGTGCCGCAAATTTTGCCAATTCACACCATGAAAAAACATTGTCTATTAAACTTATAGAATATCCTCATAATATTCTAGATGGCCAGGTGCATCACTTATAATGATAAAAGGCTACAAACACCTGCAGGAATGCGCGTACATTGGCGACGACTCGTCTGAAGAACTTGACGAACTACTCGAAGCACACCAACTTGGACTCATGAATAACGCCACGCTCTGGGAAAAGATAATGCAGCTGAAAAAAGAAGATGGAAAAGCTAATGATCCTGGTAATTTCGTTAATCATTTTACAGACAGGTGGTTAGGCTTGCACTTAACTTCTTGTTTATTTGTTACTATGAAAGGCAATTGATAAGTTGTCGTTGATTGTTAAGTATTAAGTTTTACCTCTTTAAGCTAGCTCGTAAGCCTTTATGTCTAACAGCTTAATATTTTAATATATATATATATCTATTTTCATACAGAAGCAATGAAGCGTCACAAGGCTGGTGTAAGTTTTCACGATCCCTCCCACATCAGTAACGTTACATCATCTGCAGGCGTCCCAGACATCGATGTTACTGACCACGATCCTAAAGTGAGTATAGTAAAGGATATCCTTCCAAATATTTGCTATTTGTTCTATATAGTTTTGTTAGAGTTAAATGACATGTTTCAATATGATAATCATTTATTTGCTTTTTCTTCTCATATCCATCCATGCTCATCTTTGTAGTTTACATTCTGTATTTATGATTTATGATTCCAACATTCAGCATCCACACTACATCTACTCATAACCTTGGTATTTTTAAGTATTAGGTAAGACAGAGAACCAAAATGCTATTTATTGTGCACTTTTTTACTCGATTTTCTTATGTGATATATTTAAGGAAATCACCTATCGATTCAATATATTTTAATTTAACTCCAGGAATTACAAGCAATACTGGAGCACCTACATGCACTACGTCAGGCAGCAAAAAACGAAGCCCTAAAACACTATCATCCACCATCACACCTTATGTCTCTTCCTAGTTTACATCGTCACAGAGACACCAATGTAGATAAGGATGAAAGACAATGGATCTCTTTTAAAGGTATCGTAAACAATAAGGTTTTTTAAACTATTAAGAGTGAGATCTGAAACTCAGAACGCTACATATTACTGATGCGTCTGTGTTGACTTAGTCAATACAATTTCTCTAAAATAAGCAGATAAATTATATCTTTCGTACTTGTAAATAGAAGCATGGAAAGTGCGCCCGAAACAGCTATCACTGTGCAAACGAATCCTTTCATCGCAACGACAGATAACAAATAATGCCTATTGTGTTTATGACCGTCATTTGTTAATTATGTCAAAGCTTTATTGTGTGATAACGTAAGGCTTCTAATAATAATATTTAATAGTTTAATTGTTTTGTTTATTGTATCTGGTAAATGTTATATTTTGTTTATTTTATTACATTTCGCTTTTTAGGTAATAGAAGCCTTCGATTCAAAGGTCTCATTTACGTCCTTCAATTTATCGTTAGTTTACGTTTCTAGATTTAATAAATGTGCTTCTAAACAGTCACGCACGATGAGAAAATACATGGCAAACTTGTATAGCCGTGAAGTTTTTAACGAAATTAAATATATATATTATATCATCTACTAAAAATTTTGTTTACGTGTCTAAAATAGTAACTTCATCTCTTTTCTTCTTCATTTCTTTCTATTTTTTTCAGATATTGATGGGAACTCAAGTATCTCAGCGACAGAAAAGACTGAATTAGATAGTAGTATTATTAACAGTTCACACGTTAATAGTAATCTAAATAGCACCACAGATTATAGTATTATAATAAATACAACTCAAATAAAAAATGATAGCATAGATACCGAATCTATGAAAGTTAATAATTCTAAAGAAATATCAAATGATGAAGATAAAATGAACGATAAACAACAAGAATCCGAGGTAAGTTTGTGGAAGGTTTTAAAGATTTGTTTATTTAATGACAATGACAATGTAAACTAATTATACTAATTGTTTTATCAACGTATGATAATTACAACTTTATTTCACGTAAATAAATATTCGCAAAATTTAATTGTACATCGGATTTTAATTTTTTAAACCGTGTTAAGACAAATTGCGATTAATAATTTTCTTAATGTTTCCTTGTTACACAAAAGCTATTTGGCAATGGGATCGTAAATTTAAGTCAAAGAATTAATTCAGTTTTAAGTAATTTGGATATTTTATTTTTTGTGTTACTGTTTACTGACTTCTTTTAACTGTACACAGGCTCCTTAGAATCTTAGTCATATGTTGGTTTATTATTTATGCACTATATATTTATATACTTAGCAGTGCAATGATTTGCAAAATATAAACAGATTAGTTTTAGATCCTTTAACATGGATGTTTTAATATCACAAGAATAATATTCAATTCAATTTTCTTTGTTTTAGAATGATGCAGAGAGTTCGAAGGAAGTGTTCCTTGAAGTTCTAAATCGTCTTCAAGCGCTCGGAGATAGGGGAAAGAGAGTTCTCGTGAGACTACACGAGAGTATGGGAGTAGAAAAGAAAGATAAGGTATGATTTATTTATATATATATATATAGTATTTCTTGTGTCTGTTTTTCGTTTTATTATATGTTGTTTATGTTTTTTTCCGGTGGTAATACCAGTTCCAACAGTCTCCAAGAGAATAAAGAAACTTAAAACAATTTTTTTAATAAAGGTTTGAATAGGGTGGAACTTGATTGCCTTTTCTGATATTGAATTATTACGTTACTCACAAAGATAGTATTACAGAAAGAACACTTCGTACCTATTCTTACATTAACTTGAAAATGATTATAAAAATATATGTCGCAGCCAACTAGCATTATCTGCCGTACAATAAACAGCCTTGTCGTTTAACTAATGGGTGCCGTTTAACTAACGGCCTGCAAGATGTTCAGCCAGTTTATTTAACAGCAAGGCAAATGACTTGGATCGATGACGTTTCATTACTTGCCTGGCATGTTGACTGTTGATTTAAACATAACTCCACTTACCTAACTACTTTCATTTACTTACCTTCTTTGACCTTATACGAATCTAGGAACTTATTGGTTGATAGAGTTTATTAATAAAATGTTTTAAATAAAAACTTAAAAGCAAATCATAGTTTTTTACAACGTCTGTACACTTAATCAAATCTATAAACATTTTCAGGATATCCCAGACGTGAATCGAGTAATGTCAGCGGTGAGAGGGAGTGACGAAGAACTAGAACGTCTCCGGAAGGTGCTGGTAGAAGCCATTGATGAGGAGAAGACTAGACCTCAAAGACAGGGTTGGTTTTATATATTATATTTCATCTGTCTAGCTTTCGTCCAAGTTAATATCTTTCCTTAAGTCCCGAAACGTTCACTCACTTTCACTAGCTTAGGAGAAAACCCATATTTAAAGATTTGACTAAATTAAATTGTGCTTTAGTATCTAACAAGAGTTGGTATTTAATTAATATTATATTTTTAACTTTTAATTGTTTTAAATTGTATTACGTTGCAGTCTAGTTCAGCTTCGCACGGCTCGATTCACGAGTATTTTGCAAATTAATTGTTTTCAAGGATTTCTACTGATAGGGGTAAAAAAGAATTTGCCACGGGCCGACATATATATATATATATATATATATATATATATGAACATGAATTCCAGAAAAACGTCGAGTCGCTCGTGAAGATGCAAGAACTAAACGCCAGCTGATGCTGGGTCAAATAGAACTCACCCAGCAACTCAATGCAGACGATGAAGCTAGGGACTATGCTGCTGAGGAGGTACCTTTATTCGTTATCCGTAAAATTGCGTCTTCTTCATCTATATCTATCTATCTATTTATTTATATTTAATGGTTTAGACTTTAGAGGGACTAAATTTATTTCAAAATATATAACGTTATTGTATTGTATCTTTGTATCTTTTTTGTCATTGTATAGGAATGGAGCCCAGGTCACCGAGCTAAGAGAGTGTATGTCTATACTATATAACTAAGCTTACACTTAACTTTTGGATGAAAATCAGTTTTTGCTTAGTATGCACTGCAAGCAAAAAGGACTATTTTTAAGGATTTGCGGCCGTCTGTAATATTTTTATGATGCATTTCGTATTACAGGGTTTGTCCCCAGATGGCTACGCAGAGCATCATCAGACAGTGAACGAAACGACACCATTTGACATGTCCAATTCCGAATTTTGGTCTTCATTCTCCAGTAGTGAAGAAGCTTTATTGGAATGTGAAGGTCTGATTCTTAATCTTCCACTTACACCTCATCGTGAGTGCCACGACGGAGCTGACACGTTGGTTGCAGCTAGGGCTAATGCGCTTACTTACAGGTAGGTTAAAGACGTAATAGCTTTATATAGGACTAAGATAGAATTTAGATAATGAGAAAATTGTACGTGTATAATTTTATTGCTTGTTGCGGCAATCAGAATAAGATTTAGAGGCACTACAAAAATAGGATTGTCGTAAGAAGCCGTTTCAAGAATAGCCATTACCTTCTCCTCTTAAGTCTTAGGGTACGATCCTGTGCTGAACTGTGTTTACACAGAATTGCCGGTGGAGACAGAAGCCAAACGATACCTACTTAGAACGTGTTCTGCTATACTTTTGCACAAAATGTTTGTATACAAATGTGCTATTTTTCTGGAACCGTCTCTTTAAGGAATCATCTAGGCTCATTATAATTACCATTTTGTACATATAAATGTGTATTATACAAGTTCACTGATAAGCAAAATGGCGTTAGATGAGCTTTCAAAATATAATTTAATCCGTAGCACGTAGAACCGTTTTCATCGCCTTTTTTCATATAAATAATAAGTCTCTAAATATATCTGTAAATTTAAATATTGCAATAAAGTCAATAATTTAATATTCCAGAGTCCCAGCAAACGGCTATTACTTCTTCGTCTTTAATTCAGAGAATGAAGTCCAAAAAAACTTCATCAAAGCTCGCTTCGACCTTCAGAAGACCAGATATGATGTCGCCAGGACCACGCTTAGGGAGTGCAGAAATAAGACTGATAGATGTGATCTTCCACTTGATATATTTTCCTCACAAAAGGTAAAATTTAATTATTAGAATCATTAAGTAGTTCTTTAACGTATTATGCGAATTTATCTTTTGAAATAGTACTCCCCACGCCAAGCCTTGCTTATGTAAACTGATGACAGTTTTCATACGTTTTATAATTTTGCATATATGAATAACTTTCCACCATGCTCCTATAACATAGTCAAATAAGTTGGTGGTACCTTATTAGTATTAATTACGAATATCCCACTGTTTAGAGTAATTTTAATAGATTGTTTGATGATTTCCAGGTAGTCCTTGAGCTGCCCCTTCGAAACAATGACTCTCTTTGGAACGAACAATTTGTGATAATATCGGAATGTGAACCCCGGACTTCGGTCTACATTGTGTGCGTACTTGCTGTACCTGTGCTTATTATGATATTTGCATTTCAATGATATATAGAAGAACATATTACTACAATAATATATGAAGGAGCGTACAATAAGGTACAAAATTAAACCAAATTTCCAAATATTATTACTCCCGTTGAATTGATGCTAACACTCGTTGCTTGAAAGGATTTTTTACGATATCGCGAATGTTGGTTTAGTTTCTTCAAAAATAACAAATACATAATTGTAACCTATTTAAAGTTCTTGTACTCCATGTGCGTAGACCATGGAGGCGATAACCTGGGATTTATTTTATATTGTTAATTGTTATATAGATTTGTATTTGTTGTATATTAGATTAAGTAACACCTAAGTAACACTGAAAATGTTAAGAAAATGAAAAACGGCTTAATGTAGAATAAATACTTCTATTGTTTTTCGAAGTAATCTCCGTTCCTCTCTACACATCGTCGCATTCGATGGAAGCCCTGAGAAAGCAGTGGGCCCATTCTTCCTTAGGGGTCTCTTCTATCTGTAGGGCTCGTAAAGCGAATACCTCGAATTTTATCTTTAGTTCTTCGGCAGCAACTGTCCTGCCATCTTTTAGCCTAACTGTCGGCCAAAGAATGAGGCATATAATCTTTTTTCCTTGATTCCTCCCTTTTTTTACCCTAGTTTGCCGATCCTCGAAAGGAAACACCCACTGAGCTTTCATCACCTGTGACGATGTCAAATACAGAATTTGAGTCTCCGCCGTTGGACTTATCTAATATTTGGCGACACCAGTCCATGTGAAGGTGTTTGTGGTCGTCGGTTAAAGTATGGGGAATCCATCTGTTACACAGCAGACTCAAACCATGCCTAGGCTTGCCCGTATCTACTTATAGGTCACACTCTTATCTCCCTCTATCATGCGACACATAGAGCTGATTTTATCTTCAGTAGTCGCAGTTAAAGGATCTTCACGCTGGTCATCATTGAGATTGCTACGTCCACGCTTAAACTCGTTAAACTAATTTTAAATAATGGCTCGAGATGGGGCTTCATTAAGAAATGCTAATCGCAGCCTATCATGGCTTTGTTGTTGAGTAAGCCCACAACGAAAGTCATAATAAATCATTGGCCGAAAATTTTCTCGCATTAGGTTCATTTTCACGTGTAACAAGAGATTTGCCGCCAGTTTACATAAACAAATGAGAAATGAATGCAATATACTCCATTAGATTACCAAAGAGTTCAAAGTTGAAATTCAAAAATAGTTTTCATTTCAATGTTTTTAACTGGCCAGTTCTAAACATTTTCAGTGTTACCCACGTATTAAAATATTGTATTACTATATTTCTCGCAATAAAGGTTAGTGAGGCTAGGATTTTTATTAGAAAATTTAAAAAATGTTAGTTGTTATAATTTTTGATATTTAAAAAATTGTCATTAGTATTAGAAAAAGGTTCATTTTTGTTTTATGCATACAAATAACTTCTGAGATTGCCTCAGATTTCTGTATGTGTTTCATGGTAATTTGTCAAGGTAATAGGCAAGTAGGTGTTCAGCCGCCTGTGCCTGACACACGCCGTCGACTTTTTGGATCGGTTTCTTCACGATGTTTTCTTTCATCGTTTGAGCAAATGTTAAATGCGCACATAGACAGAAAGTCCATTGGTGCATTGGTGTGGTCGGGAATGGAACCTATGACTTTAAGAATGAGAGTCGCACGCGAGCCACTAGGCCAACACTGCTCTATTATATTCTATGTAGAATTTAATTCTATAAAATTATATAGTAACTATTTCAATAATTATGGCAATTTTGAGTATTGCTGTTTATACTGCTTTTATAAGTAAAATACTTGTTTCATTTCAATAATTGTATGTACTGTATATTATTTTGTGCATTATCCAAACAGTGTAGAAAATAGTTACTAAATAATTGACCTGCATTTGCTTCAAAGAAATTCCTCTATACACTGAGGCTACTATTGTGATATTAATTTTAGGTATATTATGTAATAAATAAATGAAACACATTGTATTTGTTTAAGTTTAATAAATAGACGGATTACTGTACATACCAGCGAATAAAATAATATCAGTTTTCCTATCAACTATTAAATAAGCAAATGGACGATTAGCGACAAATTCTTCTTTTGTGTACGGATTGGATATGAGAGACTCGGCCATAGAACTGGCATTCACACCCTTTTCTGTTATTTCTATATCAGATATTTGAGTCATTATTGAAGCATGCGTCATATAATCACTTATCCCGCTTAAATCAGCCAAATTTGGGTAAAATACTCTCTTAACGCCCATATCATATAACAATTCAGGTATATTTACCAAGTTCGTAGTTATTTTAAACCTTGGCAGTTTTACAGACACCAACACAGGGCCTGTTAATTTAAATAAACTATATATGGTCGTCAATCGAATGTCTTTCAATTTGTAATACATATCTTTTACAGAACCCTCCATTGGTAGTAGTATTAAAATTGATACTCTGCCTTCTAGACTAAAAGGTAGTTCTAAGACCCTCGCATTCACATATGAGACATCAGTTACGTTGAAGTATCCAATTTGTGTCATCAGTTTAACTTCACCAATACGTTTATTTTCTTCCGAATAGAATGATTCTCTTGAAGTGTATACTGGGTTGAATGGTGCCTGCCAGTCACTTCTGAAGTACGCTGTGTCAACAAATAACAACACAGTTAAATTAAAATCATCTTGATACAATCCCTCCTCGATAACTTGATCCATATTTGTTTTAATAATATCGTTAACTTTCTCAGCTGCACCAACTGTATCATAAAAATCTATTGAAAGCACTCTTGTTTCCTTACTTTTCATCACTTCATTTGTAAATTTTTTTTTCACATTTAAGAGTTTATTAACTACGATGGTACTGGATCTTTTTGTCATTGGCAGTAGTTCCTCATCCATTAAATTAAAGATTTCTCGATATTTTCTACGAAAGCATTTCCTTCTGTGGTATCTGGTTACCTTCCATATTTCATCTGCTGTAGGCCCTTTTGCACCTTCGGCAAGCGTCATTAACTGTAGCCATGTAGATATAGGAGAAAAAACGAAATGGCCACCAGTTTCTTGTGAGACACGATCTAAAATGCGAACCGAGAAGTCATAGGTCGGGCGCTTTAAGCTAACCATGGCAAAGTCTCGACTGCAATGAAATTGACATCCATAACAGAGCAAAGGGCAAATTATAGACAAAAATAATATGAATATCATTTTTCAAGCGTCTAACGGCAATAACTCTACTAAAAGAACTGAACTATATATAACACTGACACAAACTGATTGCTACAAAGTGATAAACTAGGGTCAAGGGTTATTATTCATACTGAGTACAAAAATATTATTTCATTTCAAGGAATTTCGCAAAGAGATAACAAAATTATACGTTTTGGCAAGTCCCCAGTAGGAAAAACCCAAATCAAACGAGCTATTTAACACGTAGGCCATCCTTGCTACGTGTTAAATATCTTCGGTTAAGGTTTATTTCGTTTGGCTCATAAAATAGACCCGTTAAAATATCAGCTTTTTTAAAAAAAGCTGGTGTAGGACTTTTAGTTTTGCCGGAAATTTTTGCCGAGATAAACCGTTTTTACCCTTAAAAACTCCTTTTCCGATCTCAGATCGCCTGTAAATTATTTTTCCTTCATTTTTATAATGTTCTTATCCATTCTTTTCCAATGGGTTTCATCCTACTATTTTTTTCACTTTTTTAATTTTTGTAAAGGCTGGTCTAAAACTCCAAAGCAGGAAACGACTTGATAGATACAGAGGAAAGAGCAGGGAAAAGGATTTTTAGACATATTATGTTACATAGAACTATATAAACATAGTGGAATACCAAATCACTATTTAAAAAAAATTGAAACATTAACCAGCAAGAGATGTTTGTCACAAAGTGAAAAACATTTTTCAATTTTTATTCATTAAAAAATACCTACAACTATAGACATGATACAAATAATTCTTTTACTCAATATTAAATCATGTAAGTTATAGCCTATACATGAAAATTACATAAAGCCCAATAATAATTGAAGCTTATCACGGCTATGGGTCACGAAGATAACAATGATATTTGTGATTTTAGAGTAGGTACAGGTCAGTCTTTGAGGAGATTTGAAACCACACACACGTAATGGAGCTAAAGTTTTTGTTTTTGGTCGGTTTAATACCTTCAATATTGTGTCAATGTTCAGTTGAAAATGCTAAACCACAATTTAGAAGGGCGATCTTCGATTTCTCCGTGGATTTGATGAAGAGAATAGCCGAAGAGAAAGAAAGTCATTTCATTGCTTCAACTCTTTCACCTTGGACGTTACTATCATGTATATCATTGGGAGCAACAGACAAAACGTTAGCGGAGCTCAGAGACGTTCTCCATCTGCATAGTCATTCTTGCTTTAACAACAAGTTCTTGGACATTGTAAATATCATCAACTCAAATTCCTCTTCGGACGTCGTTGTTGAAAGAAGTTCCGTCATATTTACGGATGAAAACTTGCCTATTAAAACATATTTCAAAAAAACAATCCTACGTAAAAAAGTAAGTGATTTCCAAGTACTTTCTTTTGGCAATCCTGAAAATGCCGCGTCTGTTATCAACAACTACGTAAGCGAAGCGACGCACGGTTCCATAGAAGAAGTGGTCGCCCCAGGAGACTTGGAAGAGATAGTAATGCTTGCAATTGATGCAATATTCTTTAAAGGTGCATGGAGTCTACCTTTTGAAAAAGAAGATACAGAAGTGAGCGCATTTTATAACGAGAAAGGGGATCAGACTGGAGATGTAAACCTTATGCTTGTTACTGGCAACTTTTACCAAAAAGAAGTAGATGTCATCGACGCTATAGTCTTGGAACTACCTTACGGCAGTGATGAAAGATATGCTGCATTATTCTTTCTCCCATATCCGAATGTTTCACTATTCAGTGTCATAGATAAATTGAAAACAATCACATTGACCACTATATACAAACTGTTCGAAGCGGAAGGAAAGCAAGACGTGATGGTACAGCTACCAAGATTCAAGACAAGCACAAATTTAAATAATCTAAAAGAGCTCCTGTCAGATATGGGGTTGAGAACTATGTTTGACAGTTCTCAAGCGAGCTTCGCAAAGATCTCTCCTTACGAATTATCAGTTTCAGATTTCTTTCAAAAAGCTGACATAGAGATCAATGAGGAAGGAACAACAGCGAGTGCCGTTAGTGGAGCAGGCTTCATATCAAGAAGTTTACCCGCAAAATTCACAGCAATTAGACCATTCCTTTATATGATAATAGATAAAGAGATTGAAGTACCACTATTCGCCGGTGCATACTCAAAACCAAGTGTTTATTAATGCCAAAGATTATTTCATTAAACGACTACTACTCTATTTTATTGTTTTGTAGAAATATTTTAATTTTATGTTCAAAATATGTAACATATAAAATCAAAAAGGTAAAATATACATAGATACTTTTAATGATATTTCTTAAAAGTAATTTATAATATACGAATAATTTTTTACAAATTATTCGTATATTACGTACGACTCCGACATGACAGCTGATATTTTGTAATATTATATGGCCCTTTTAAATTTGCTAACGCAGTGTATCGAAATACATCCAAATAGAATTGAGCATCAAGAAATTTATTTTTTAATAAAGTTACTCAAAAAGTGGCGTATTGCAGGGACGTATAGCGTTCGAGGGAGCGAGCGTTAAGGGCACATATAACACACTCGTGTAATATTTGGTAATATGCCCTAAGAAATAGCTACGTTTCTTGGTCTACCGGATGCTGAGTATTATACTGGGCACAGCTTCAGGAGGACCTCTCCTAGATTATTGGCAGATTCAGGAGCCAATTTGACGTATTTAAAGTGACAAGGAGGTTGGAAGTCGGACAAAGTGGCAGATGACTATATTGCTGATCCATTAAACAACAAACTAGAAACTGGGAAAAATAATCACACAATCCATTAATTTAAAGTCCAGTTCTTCTCCTTTACATGACAATACTGAAGAGAACGTTCGTCCATGTACCTTCGTTGATAATTATAATTCATCAGATCCAATTCCATCAACCTGTAAACGCCATTGTTGTTCAATCATACGAAATTAGAGAACCTTAAATATGCAAAATGAAACTTCCCCAGTTAGTATAAAAACTGTACCAATTTCAATGTATATGTGAATTATAACTTTTTTAAGAAATAAATGATTAGTTACTTTATTGAGTTTTTATTATTTTATTAAATTGCTTAATTTTTTCGCAACTGTATTAAATATAAACTTGTTCCGACTGTCAACCCTCACCTTCGGCTACGCCCCGGCTTGGGTCGACATTTGTCTCTACAACTCTTTGCAATGATAGACTTTCCGCACTTGTAATGAAATATACCATAGTATTTACCCATAATATATTTTAATTTTAAATCTAAACGATTATCGTCATTTTTAGGTTCAAAATAGGCTTTTCCGCGCGACAGTTAATTACTGGTTAATTCTTTAGGGAAGGTCAAGGTTAATTGCCACGTAATGAATAAATTTATAATGGAGAGATAAATAAAGTACATCGTAATAGACAAATACAATTTATACAATAGGATGTACAATACAATAATAAGTACCGAAATTCTTGTCATTGTCGATTAGAAACAGTTAATAGGTATTCATTGTTTTATGATTTTATTTCTAAGCAATGTTTGTCGTTTGAACTTAAGTTCAAGTTTTGTATGCAAATTACATAAATATATAGTAGAGGAAAAATCCTACTAGTTTAAAAACTGATATTTAAAAACCATTTTAAACATATATTAGACGTTAAAAGATAAGTATTTTCCGACATCGTAGGGGTAATTATATAAAACTAAAAAACTTTATACATGTTTTTGGTATCAGAAGTGGGTATCAGCAAAGAGGTGGTAGCGGGTTCGGGCCGCACCGGGTGTCACAATAAAACCATGGTAATTGATTGAGAGTCGTTTAATAACTCCACAACTTTAAATCTCACTATTTCTTTTGTACTAAGGATATTGCAGAAGGCCACACCCTAAGATCTCTTGATTTTTTTAGCACGTAAGCTAATAATACTAAAGAATTATCTACTTACATCGTATAATTTCACAACTTATTACTATCTCTTAGTATTTAGTAATCAGCGTGGGCTAGGGACGCTTGATGATCATGGATGTTCGACGAAGTTGAAGCAACTTACGAAAGAAATTATGTCTTCCATGAACGCATCCATAAAACAGTTTTATAATATTTTTATCATTCTTTGCGCCCAGATAGTAGTAGTAGACGTAGTGTCGCTCGTTCTTTCTCTCTCACACTTCTTCACTACTCTTCATCAACAAAGAAATATGTATATAAAAAGGTTCTTCTTTATCAACATTACTTTTCATTCAGTCAGTTGATAAAAAATATCGGAATATGTAATATTTTTTTGTCAATAATTAATGCAAAAATCATCGATGTTTTTGTAACATTGATCATCCCTAGCGTGAGCGTTATGAATAGCTAGTTTAAAAGTAAATTTCCTTTTCCAACAATAGTCAATTGACTATTAATGAAATTGAATTTTAAAATACCTACTCAAATTTCATTAAATATATTTTCATTAGTAACTGCTTTACTTATTACCATTTACTTACAGGATTTTTCGGACTCAAGAGTTGGGAACACCAAATACAAATAGTATAGCGAATTAAAATTTAAATGTTTGGAGTCCGTCAGCTTTCCAGCCAATAAAAAAAGCGGTCTACAAAATAAGCAATCAGCTTTATCCAGATCAATATTACCTGATTGAATAAATATCTACCATATTGTTAGTTAAAATTATTCAACGTTAGCAAACTTTTATTGGGTTTTTTTCTTGTTATTAATGTCAGTATACCTATATACAACATATTATTTCATTATAATAATGGCGATCTATTAAATTTATTAGAATATAAAACTACTCTTTGTACGTAACTAATGTAAAAATAACTTTTTTTACTATTTTACTTTAAGGGGCTTCAGGTTTTTCTTTAATAATAAAACTGTGTATAAAATAATGAAGATGTGAATGATGTTTTAGAAGTAAAACCTCAAAAAAACCAATTTGCTGTTTTTATTTTACCGCTCCATTCCTTTACAAACGTTCAGTGTTTGAATTTACGTAAATAGTTCTTGCTGAATAGTCCAGGATCCATCGCCCATTTTTGCATTTGATTACTATCAAGCTAATTTTCCGTGAGTAGCTTTATTTTGATGAGACGCCCAATAATTTCCTATACGAAACTCTCGATTGTGGTAGCT
Source organism: Pieris rapae (assembly GCF_905147795.1). NCBI lineage: Eukaryota > Metazoa > Arthropoda > Insecta > Lepidoptera > Pieridae > Pieris > Pieris rapae. The sequence continues at coordinate 3,837,157 of NC_059515.1, read as the reverse complement.
AACAGAGGTAGCAAGGATAATATATGTTGATTTGATGATTCTCAAATATTTATTACAAACTGAATTTTTTTTTGTTCAATCTCAAGACAATTATCTAAATTATTCGAAAAAATATTTGTCCTACAAAATCTATGGTTTGATCAAAGAGTCCCCTCTTTCCGACATGTATCGATAACGAGGTCATCATAAATGATTACTAACCAGCTGATTTTTTTTTTACTTAGTTAATGTTCATGTAATTTAACAGACATATTGTCCTACAAATTGCGCGGTACGTTGTGCAAGTGCAAAAATGGGCGATGGATCCCATATTTCCTATATAAGAAGTTACTCTATGATGGATCCTGGGCTAGAACAGGTTAGCTACTGCAAAACTGTTATTACTGTATAGTCATCAATATTATACTATACTATACTATAATACAGAGACTCCACTGCGATAGTGACGCTTTTGCGTTGTTAAATCAATATGTTAACGAGATAGAGACTCTTATTGTGCTATATTGATGCTTTTGTGTTGTGATATTGACACTATTCATTTAATTATTGTAGTTTAATAAAATTGTTATACATGTACAATCCTTGCTTTATTTCTCTACATTAACGGATTCCTTAAAATTCTAGACTTGCATACCATTTTAAATTCTCCCGCCATACGGATAGTACCGATGGCATTACATAACTATAATAGAGCGCTGGTGTACCGTGTAAGCATTTTTTTACTATGAAGTATGAAGTTGTTGTTCTTCTTCGATGGAAGTAATTGTGTGTTCTGTGTTTAAATACTAATTACTATAGTTTAACTTTAATGATCGAACAGAGGCCAGCCGCAAAGCGCAACTATTGTGCAATATAATTATATTTGTTGCAATATTATTAAAATACTATGGAATCCTCGACGGCTGCAAAGATTAAGGCTCATCCAAATTGGTAACACTTAAAATATTTTTTATTCATAAATCATATTGAATCCGAATATATAAGAATGAAATATAAAGAATGGAAAAAGTGTCTCAATAAATAATTAATGCTTTGTTCTTTTGCGTATAAATATTTTGATTTATTACTCTCTCTTCCAACAAAAAGTATTAAACATTATAATTTTTGCAGTGTGGATGTAGATAACAGCTATTATTTATCAGCAGAACAAAAACAGTTTTATGAAGAAAATGGGTACCTTGTTATCAAACAGATGTTTGATTTTGATGAATTATACAACTTTAAGTAAGTATCTCTATAATTTAATAGTTTTATATTGTGTTTATAATGTGCTCGATAGATTATTTTGAGTATGCAACTATATAATACGTTTTGGATTTTAATGTATTCTATCTGTATCTGGAATAGGATCATCAGTTAAATTTAAACAAGTAGATGATATTTCTTTTTGTGTATGTGTTTGTGTTTCATTTTGTATTTGGTAATGAGGGTAATATAATTTTAATAAATAGAGCTAATTATTGTACAAAATTTATCTAATCTGTAAAAAAATTTGTGCAGTTAGCTAATATCACAACTTAAATACAATGTTTGTAGTAATTATTTTGATCTAGTTAATCAGCATTTATCTATATCTGTATATATAGCTTGGTATGTAACTATGCCAGGCCTATTTTTTGAGCATCATATATTAACAGAAATCTATATCCTAATGTGTGAGTTTAGTGAAGCTGACCAGCGATTGAAACTGACCCAGAAATACTGTTCTATTATTAATATTCATGTCCACAGACAGCATTTTATTCTCATTGCCAAGGGGCTGGTGGATAAAGGAAATTCAACAGTAGTTCGTGAGCCATCTCTTGTCAAGAAGGGGTTAAAAGGAGAGCAGGCCATTAATAAGGTATTCTTTATGAATAAAACTCCTTTTTAACAATCAATACAAAAATGTCACCAAAGCTTAATCATTAATTAAAAAAGATTAAATAACAATATTTATTACAAGAGAATTAATTATTCAAACTTTTCTTAGTTTTTATATATACATGGGATATATGCCTTTTAAACAAATTTTTATGGATGTAACTGAAATTATGCGTGATACATTTACTAGAATAAGAGGCTTATTGTTCAAGCTCTACATCTTAATTCTTAATAATTTTTTTATAAATTTCAGATCCAGGAGATCCATTATGATGATGTTTTTATGACTTATACAGAGCATCCAAAACTGTTGAATGTTGTCTCACAGTTCATTGGTGATAACATCCGAGTGATGAACAGTATGTTTATCAATAAACCACCTGGTAGTTCTTTTCACCCACCCCATCAGGTAATTGTAAATATCAAATACAAATAATTTATTTTGGTGAATATTTTTGTGGGTAAAGGATTTTATTATACTTTTGGTTTTCGGCTGACCAACAATTTACCATTTTACAGGATATATTCATTATTATAAATAAATAAAAAAATTATTAACTGAAAATCAAAATTAAAAGAAAACTGATAAAAAATTACTCTTTGGACATTTTCAACAAATCTATTGAGAACACTACTACTTATTCAAAACAAAGTAGGCAAGTAGTGAGCTGCAATATTTTGGGCTTATCGATTGTGAGAGAGTTGCATGGATCTAGTTAGCGCTGCATCCTCTTAAGTTCTCATATATTATGTTTCAGACATGTCTTTACTTTTTCTATTCTATTTAAACATGCGTGATGTTTGTGAGCATAAATAAAAAAAAAATTGAAGAAAGATTGTATGATGGTATAATTCAAGAAAGCACTTTCCCATTTACAGGACCTATTTTACTTCCCATTTCGACCGGCAGAGAAAATCATAGCATCATGGACAGCTGTTGATGAAGTCACAAAGGATAATGGCTGCCTCTTCATCATACCGCATTCTCACAAGTTGGATCATTTGTATGCACATGGGCATTTGCCGGTTAGTATAATTAAATTATTTATGTATAAATATAAGGTAGACAGCCAAAAGTGCTTATAAGCAAGTGTTAGAATGAATAACATTGTTCTCAATCTATAGTCAACACAAGACGGTCAACTTTAACTTACAAACGGGTGCTTAGTTAAGAGCTATATGGAGAGAACTGAATAGCATGGATAAACTGGTAATGTAGGGAGGAGTGATGGTTGGAGAAGTCAGGATTGGTTGCCTACCCGTTGGTCTGAACAAATTAAGACAATCATTGGTCTCAACATTCCTATTGACATGAGTCAAGACGATAGAGTGGTAGAGGCAACGAGTCGACATATAGGTTAGGCCTTTTCAAGACAGGCAGAATCTTCAGTACTGAAGACTGAAGAGGAAGATATGGTTTTAAAGTAATAATAATTACAGGATGCAAATAAATTATACCACGGTATATTAGACAAGTCGGTGTTTGACAGCAGCAAGTATGTCCAGTTGGAGATGACTCCCGGAGATACAGTGTTCTTTCATCCCTTACTTGTTCATGGATCTGGACCAAATCTTACTGAGGTGTGTAACTCTTCAAACCATTTTGTTTAACATAAAGTCTGGGATCTACATAATAATACCCTTGCTAGTATTGCGAGGACAGTTATGAGACAATTGGAAGATTTTGATCTCATAAAAGACTTTTTATATATGTATCAAATCCAAACGCGGAATTATTTAATACAGATATCAGTGGCGCTTCAACGTTTTTAGGTGTAAGCCTCAGATTACTGTGTCTGGTACATGATTATATCTCAAATGTAATAGGCTAGTAGGTGGTCAGTCTCCTGTGCCTGACACTCACCGTCGACTTTTTGCGTTTCAAGGCAAACGCAAGCCGGTTTCCTCGTTCAAGCGAGTAACGTAAGCACATTAAAAGAAAGTTCATTGGTACACAGCCGGGTCCTAGATCGAACCTACGACATCAATGATGAGAGTCGTTCTCTAAAACCAAAAGCGACTTCCTCTTGCAAAAATATTGAATATTAAAAAAGTTTGCGTAATTAAATTTTATTTTTAAAGAGTTTGCTCCAATTTCGGCCACAATTTAGAGGCCAAATATTTATGCTTTAGTTAATGTATTAACATCTTTAGTAGAAATAAATTATTTTAACTTTTTTAAGCTATAAATTATAGTTTGACTTTCACTAGTGTGTGGACTCAGTATACGCACTTAAGACACCCTTTTTGTCTTGGCTAATTAAGCCCGCTTAGCTTCAAAAGCTCAGAAGTTTCCTGGGAACTTCACCAGTCACTGCTCCAAGGATTTTCTGTCTTGAGTTTAACTAATTTTATGTTTAATTTTGAACTATTTTCAGTCCTACCGCAAGTCGATAACGGCCCATTACGCCAGCGGTTACTGTCAGTATGTGGACGTGGGTGGGACTGTCCAAGAAGTTGTCGCCAAAGACATTGAGAACGAAGCCCAAAGGAGAGGATTTAGCCTCACTTTTGTGGTAAATATCTATTCTATTGACAAAAGAATTAAGTTCTTTGAATGTGTTATTTTGCATATAAATAAATTTTCAAAACAACGGTATTTTAAGGCATTTTCTCATATTTGGCGTTTAAGATTATTTTAAAGGTGATAGGAATTTGTGCCAAAACACTTAAAAATATATATATTTTAATAAAATAATTAAATCAGTGGCGCTACAACCTCCTTAGGTCTTTTTCCTGTTAGATGCGCACATTGAAAGAAAGTCCATTGGTGCACGGGGATCGAACCTACAACCTCAGGTATGAGAGTCGCACGCTGAAGCCACTAGGCCAACACTGAGATATATTTTAATATCGACAAAAATAATAATGAGGAATAATTTTTTTTGTAATCTTCAGATTCACTTCAGAATTTTCTTTTACAGGACACTTGGCGTTTTAAAAGCAAGCAAGTTATGGGAGCGAGAGCAAACCTCTAAAAGGACCTATTATAATACGTATGATACTCAATTAAGACATTCCATTAGGTGAAAACATTTTGCGGTTAAGGTTTATAGATGTCGCTCATAAAATACAGGGCGTCCCACGGCGATGCCACACGGAGGGAAAGTACCTTAAATGTTAATGATAGGATATTTTACTGAAAGAAGACATCGTTTAATTTTTAATAATAAGTAGAACTGCATTCACGGATTTTGTGAAAATCGCCTACCTCAACCGGGAATCGAACCCGCCAAATGTGACAGTAAAATTTCATGTATTTTATAATAGCGTTTGTAAGGGCTACTCATAAGCATTATTTTTTCTTTAATAACCTAGCATATTAAATGAAACTAAAAACATAAAATTTTACATTTTATTTAAAAAATAATAATTTACCAAATGCTCAAAATGTGATCCGTTGTTGTTGTCTGTTGTATACAAATTCTCACTCTTTTAATAATTTCTCTCCCTGTCGATTTACTTATTTTTGCATGGTGGATGTTTAAAATAATACATCTAAGTTCATTTTGTAACTCCTGCACACTGTTGTACCGGTTCCTGTAAACTAAATCTTTTACATAACCCCATAAAAAATCAAGTGGTGTTAGATCTGGGGATCTCGATGGCCATCTAATTTGTCCAAAAGTGCCGATCCAGGAAGGAAAATGTTCATTAAGAAACTCGGGTGTTCTCCTACTGTTATGAGCCGGAGCGCCATCTTGCTGGAATATGAGATTTCGTCGATCTGCACCAGGAAGATTATTAATCTCATTTCTTAAAATCTCAAGAGAAATTATTAAAAGAGTGAGAATTTGTATACAACAGATAACAACAACGGATCACATTTTGAGCATTTGATATTTTTTTTTAATAAAATGTAAAATTTTATGTTTTTAGTTTCATTTAATATGCTAGGTTATTAAGGAAAAAATAATGCTTATTAGTAGCCCTTTCAAACGCTATTATAAAATACATGTAAATTTACTGTCACATTTGGCGGGTTCGATTCCCGGTTGAGGTAGGCGATTTTTAAAAAAATCCGTGAATGCAGTTCTACTTATTATGAAAAATTAAACGATGTCTTCTTTCAGTAAAATATCCTATCATTAATATTTAAGGTACTTTCCCTCCGTGTGGCATCGCCGTGGGACACCCTGTATATTGCATATTTCACTCATAGCAAACTTCATGTCGCGTAGAAAAGGATACACTGTGCCATAACAAAGAGAGTGACTGAAACAACAATAGAACTGGCTGTGTAACATTGCAGTTGAATTCGATAGCCTAGCGATCGTCCGGCAACCCATCGGGGCAATATCGGCCATAAGTGGCTATACAAAACATGTTTGGCTATATGGCCGGGAAATTACTGCAATATTGCATAGTATGGCTGATATTGTTTGCAATGTTGGGCTTCTAAACGGGCCAGGTTTTGCTGCAATTGATAGCTGCAAAACATGGCCCGTTTAGAAGCCCCATTAAACAATGTTCAATGATATTTCTGTCAACATTTGACTGTATCTTAAAAGACATAAAATAGTTAAGGTTGAGCAGCGCTCTGTGACCGGATTTAGAACTAAAAGGGAGTATGAATTTGTATAGTTACCCCACAGTCCTGTGTCGATATTTTTATTGAGCGACAATAACTATATTTATACAATAATTATTTACCCTTATATAGGTATTGTTATTTTAGAGATTTTTATTAGAATGAAACATCTTAAGTTTTACACTTAATATGCTTTAGTAATTGGTAAATAATGTGGTAATGGATAAGTAGATTGATTAATCTTTATAGGAAATACTAATATATTAAATTTTGTTTTTAAGCATATATTATTGTACTGTAAAATGGTCCCCCATTTTTGGCCTTTGCCCGTGGGCACACGGAATCAGTTATCTTAGATTACCAAGGGCAATAGCTATAATGTATATATTTTGTATTCGGTAAAATCCAGTTTCTTTTTAAATAAAAACTATCTTATTTATAAAAATCCGCGGTTTCGATATTATTGTAATTTTAAGTACGTACTTAAAGTACTTTTATTGTAATGAATTTTACAATGGGATGAGGAGAAAATTAAGATTTATTCGCTTATTTTTAATTAAGTAAGTACGGTGCAATATTGAGCTGTATTTTGATATTAACTGTGATAGTTTGGTGCTTTTATAAAGTTTATATAGTGTTAAAAAGTAAAGATTTTTTTACTTGAAAATATTCTAATATATTTGAAGGGGGTGGTATTATGAATAACAAGAAAACACATTGTACTAAAATACATTTATTAATAAATCTATGGTTTGGTCTTGATTATTTTATTATTAATACTCTGTCAATAATTACACTATGGAATTATTATAAATTATCTTATTCATATATTAGCTGATTATCCCTTTAATTTATATTATATATTTGTATTAATTATACCTAGCTATTTTGGTAGACAATTTCAATATTTCGTTACATAAATTTTACTGGCAACCAATTTAGATATAGTTCAATATATCAAATTTGACGGCTGTACAATGTACACGCATAAGATAAATATAACCAGTGTGTACAGCCGCCATTACATTAAATTTCGTAATTTAAGTATACACTACAACCTTGATTTTAACCTTAATAAAGACTGCTTTCAATAAAAAGCATTAAAAATAATTTTATACACAAAGTATATCTAACTTATTCAATTTCTAAACTGAGCATTCAACCTCCAACTAGAGCACCATACAAATAACAGATGGCGCCTGTTCATGGAACCAACGCCATCTTTCGTGGAAGACGGTTAACTTATAGTATAGAAAGTAGAAACTGAGGTTATAAAACTGCAATAAAAAGATTACATGAATATGTTATAGACAGAGAGCTTCATAAATAAATGGTCTGTGGCAAATAATTGGGTGTCAAGAAAAAACAGATGAGAGAATAAATTAAGGAAAATATGATAAGGATTTTTAAGAATTATATGATATCAAGATAAATACTAATTTCTGGAGTCATGCACGATAATTATGTAACTGTCAAAGCAATTAATAAAAATCTCTTAATGATATGAACGAAGTTTGATTTATTAGGACAGAAAAGGTTAATTCATTGAATGGAAGCGTCCTCTATGAAAATTCTTTATTGAGGAAGCCATTAAAAAGTAAACCATATTTTATAAGACTCCATTTCTTATAATACCAGTTGTTACGAAAAATCATGGTCACCTACTGCCACTTAATTTTATATATGTAGACTATATCCTCAGCCCCACTGCAAGAAAGTTAAACACATATGCCTTATTATACAGCGTTATATACAACACGTACACATTCAAATATAGCAAGATGCCATCTGAGCAGTCGAATGAATGTGTACTTGCCTCATCCAAAATACATTGTTATTGTAGTTTAAGTATTAGATTGCGCAAGCAGCGCCATCTAGTTTACCAGGTTGAATTTGTAATACTTCCAATTTTACTCATACCAAAGTTTATTTAACACTATTAATTATTATAATTTTCGATTTTCATTGCATTTAATCCCATTTAAGTAATTTACTTTGCTATCATGATTATATTACAACTTGATAAATTGTTCGCCTGCATTGCGAATATTATTTTATTGTTTTTTTTTATGTTATATAATCAATAACAATATATAATGATGAAGCGAGCTGAACTTAGTTTAAAACTGTGACACAAGACTAGAACTGTTTTGTATGAAGTGCGGAAGAAATTATGGTAACTTAATGTTAGTTTTCGATTCGCCATCAAAATTCTGTAAAAAGAAAATATTATTAGACACAGCCTTCACCGTTATTCACAAGATGTTCTTTAAAATTTGTTAAATTAAAACCTTATCAACTTCTATGATCTTTGAACTGTGGATGGTTTATGAGTAAGAAAACCATTGTTAATAAACGAAAAGGAAAAATGTTAGCAACTTAGAATAAAAATAACTAACATGACAATTTAACACAAGTCTAGCACACAGCAAGATAATAATTAAAGCTGTGAACCTTAGCAATACATTGTCTCTTATAATTATAAATTTTATACTTTACAACACATTAATAACAATTGTATACCTACATTTATATATAACAGGCCAATGGAGTTTGTCAGCAACATTTACACCCGAATCAAATATTAATAAAGGCGACTGTAGTAAATTACTTATTTGTAAAATATAACTTCCCTTCATTATAACTTTTGAATAAATAAAAATGTACGTTGATTTTAAAAGAACTGAATACATATGGCGGTGATTTATTTTAATTGTACTATAATTTTTAAATTACTTGTATATTTATAATACCTTATTGTTAAGACCAATCTTATGATAAAGACTATGTTCTAATCTCGCGGGGTAACGTACACCCTTACAACCTCACCTTCGTGTTTCCTCTGCGAAGGCATAAAGTAGAAATCTGGTTGCGCTGGTTCCCTAGACCTTCCACTGTGACCGCTCTGAACTGAAGCCGGAGATTGTGGTCCTCGGGGAAGAGAATAGCTGCTGTGCTCTGGACGGCCGTAGCTAATTATTTATAGTATCGATTAGTATGTAGTAAGTAGATGTATACATATTATTGTTTAGAGTTTGATAATAAAATTGAATGATTTTTGTGTTTTGAATCTAGTCGAATTTTTTAAGTACTTTAGATTATATATATTTAAAAAATATAATAAAACCACAAAATAATTCCAAAGCAGTTTGAAAAATAAATTTAAAAAGATAGTGTTCGACCGTGACAGGACTCGAACCTGCAATCTTCGGATCCGAAGTCCGACGCCTTATCCATTAGGCCACACGGTCGCATGGATATGATTGTGAAATACTCAAACCTATTCAATGTTAATTTGCTCTAACAAGGTACTTGAATAAATAGGCTTTTGACGTGAAAGCTTTCAAAGCTCAACTGCTTTCAAACGGGGTCAACTTTTCACTTTAGCTTTACTTGTTATGCCAAGCTATTCAAAGTCTAACGAATATGTGTCTATATTATTTAATATTTGCATTTATTCGTTTTAATACGATAAAATTGATAACAACTTTTATCAACTAATTACTTGAGTAAAAATAATGTATGTATTGAATTAGAACGAAAATAAAAATTTTAAACCCAAATAAATTATTGTAAAAGTTAACGTGTTTAAATATAATAAAGTATTTCTTTAATAATCTATTACATATAAATATACATATGTACAAATATTTCCCTAACACTCACCCATACTGACTCCTAGGTCTCTGCAACGACCTGGTATCATTATAATACTGCGCCGCGCTATTATGGAGCTTCCTATTTGCAGTCCCCGTGGGAGTTTTAACCACACGCCCATTTGAGTGTCCATTAAAATGGCCATTATTCCCATTGCTTTTTCCATTTTTCTGGGCACTGTGACCGTTCCGCACTTGGTCAGGTCTGGGCGGAGGCGGGGAAGTTGGTCTCGTGGGCGAGCGGGAAGTGTTGAATTTTTCGTCGTTTTCGAACGGTTCAAATGCGTAGTTCGTGTTGGCTGATGTTATGTCTTTCCAAACAGTTTGTGGAATTAGACGGTCCTGGAATGGAAAAGGTTCCTTACTTATTTTATATCTGTTTAAAAGAATATAGCGCATAACGTGATTATCTTTCTGTTTCATAAACTGATAAGTTTTTCGGAAAAATATGGTGTTAAACATCTCTGTAGAATATGAAACAGTATTGAAAGTATGTATGAAAATGTATTGCTGTTCGTAGTGTCGTTTAAGCTAGAGAATGGCTGGACTGTTGGCTAATGATCTTGAAATATATGTGGGAGTTCTCGGAAGTTATAAACAATATGAAACAAATAATAAAATGTTATATATTTTTAGACACCTTTTAAATTTGCGATTCATAGCTGTACTATATGTCTAATCTTTGCTCGGGTTTAAAAATTTTCGATTAATTTTTGACACAAATATGTGTCGATGAAAAGTTCACCAAGTCATCTAACACTATAATAAATTATTATTATTTAATTTAGTTTTATCATCGAATTATACTTTATTCATTTAAATTACAAAGACACAAGAAGAAATGGAGGCGCATTTTAAAACATTATATGAGAAGTGTTTAAGAAAGTTTACATCAAAACGTTTTACATCCATGTTCATAATTTAATGACATTTGATACTTGTATAACGATAAGATAATATTGTTTACCTTTCTATGTTTATCTCTGGTAGAGTGTGCCAGGGTACAGGCAGCCTGCACTAACGCTAGCAATACTAATGCTGCGACACATCCTACCACCACCCAAAGCCGTGCTGCAGACCCGAAACCACCTTCAGATATCTTCTCTTCATTTCCGCTTATCACTACTGCAGAGTGAGAAACATATAGTTTGATTTAAAAAAAATACATTTTTCCTCTTTTAATAAAATATTATTTTGGCTTTACATTTATATCTGTTTAAAAAATACTACTACTTCTTTTAAAACCAACAACTTTAAAACAAATTATATTAAATTTTAATTTTAACTTATAACTAGTATTAAACTGCACCATAATAATAATCAGAGGCGCTACAACCTTTTTAGGTGTGGGCCACAGATATCTGTTTCATGATCATTTTATATCTAAAAGGCAAATAGGTGATCAGCCTCCTGTAACTGGCTCAAGCCGACGACTTTTTGGGGCTAAAGGCAAGCCGGTTACCTCACGACGTTTTCCTTCACCGTTCGAGCGAAAGTTAAATGCGCACATAGAAAGAAAGTCCATTGGTGCACAACCGGGGATCGAACCTACGACCTCAGGGATGAGAGTCGTACACTGAAGCCACTAGGCTAAAACTGCTCTATTAAATTGCATAAGTCAATAAAAAATGTAGGTAACAGAGCTTTTATAGATTTTTTTACAAAATAAAGGAGCATACGCAACTATACGAGGCAACTACCGCAACACTTTTTATTAGTGAGTTTTTATTTGCCGGCTGTTGAGGGAGAAAATCACTCTTTTAATAAAACTTACAGCTTTCTGGAGCAAACACCAAGAACTCGGGGTCAACATTTAAGTTCCCAACTCGTCCCTTGGCCAATGTGTCCCTCACTGCCCTTTCCCACTTCTCCGTTTCATCTTCTGTCTCGTTCTGTGCTGGAGAACCTTCCAATGACCGAGCGCTGCCTTCTATGAGGTTCGTTTCGATTGATTTTAAAGTTAATTCTGCCAGTATTGCCTTTGTTTCGTTTCTAAAATAATTTAATACTATTTTAATCATAGTTACCTAATCATGTTTGCCTATACAGGAGAGAATTGATATTCACTATATATGTATTTGCAAATTATTTCTTAAAAAAGTTAATCTTAAATCTTACTAGGTACTAGTATTTTCTTTGCCTTTGTGATTTAAAAATGTACTCGGAAAAGATTAGTGCATGAGATATCTGTTGTTGTGGGCCATACATTAGCTGTCAATAAAAAAAATGTTTAATTATTACAGAAATAATTTTAATATTTACTCACTGCATAAATCCGTTTACTTTGACATCCTTGTAACCCTTCGTCCTCGCCAATTCTCCAGCCAAGCTGTTGACGACCCTTTGCGCCAGTTCCTCGTACTCTGGACTAGCGGCGGCTGGAGGTCTGAAGCTATCAGCCAGACCCGTGATCCGGATGAGCATGGCATACGTGTGTGAGCCAGGAATTATTGCTTCTGTTGTTTGTTCTTCTTCGATAGGTTCTAAAAAAAATTATTACATTTTGCAGTGCTTCTAGAGTCACACATTAACTTGATATATAGTTAAATTTATGAAATTCCTGTACCTGGTCCACAAGGCTTAATGCATATCTTGTCATCAGTGACGATGGGTACTTGCTGGTGTTTGCTTGTACGTTTGTTGACAGCGTCGAATGTGCCGCCCTGCGTCACGAACATCAAGTAGAGACATTCTGTATCTGTAAATTGTAGATCCTGAAAAGTTCAATACAAAAATTTAATAGATATGTAAAGTTTTTAATTCACATTATATATACATATATCTTTTTTTAGATTTATATTTAATTTAAAAACTACGGTTTAGGTATGTCACCGTAAGATTGTAAACATCGTTATATTACAATCTATCCAGTAAGATTGTAATCTATCGATGGGAAGCGGTCAAATTGTGAACCGGCGTAGGACGGAATGCGACTCGCGCTCTGATTGGTTGAACGGTATGTGCCCCCGCCTCCCCGGCCATACGTCATATTTGTTTGGTATTTCTATTTTTATAATTTGTGCTTAAAGACATAATAATTGTTGATTTTTTTGAAATTTTTAATTAGAATTTGTGTTTGTAGAATAAATATTTCGTTACAATTTGTTTGTAACATAGGTATGTCAGGATTTCTAATTTCCTATTAAATAATAAATTTATTTTATTTAAGTGACACGTCTATTTCATTCCTAATTGAAATGAGACCGACCAATTAGGAAGAACTTGCAGACAGTTGACAATTTGACGCGGGACAGATTGTAATTTAACGGTTTCACTTCGGTAGATTACAATATAGCGAAAAATTATGCGTTAAATTGCAATCATAATGATACGGTTCACAATCTATCGATAGTTTACAATCTTACTAGATAGATTGTAATATAACGATGTTTACAATCTTACGGTGACAGGTACATTTTACAGCGAACGAAAACCTGACATGGTTTATCCGTCGCCGTCAGTGCTCACTTAATTGTTATACAAAAACTATTAAAGCAGATACAATAGGTATACTTAACAGAAAATAAGTGAATAAAGTAAGGTAGTATGTTTGTAACTATCTATGAAGTGGTTTTTGTTATACATAAATATTTTAATTTATATTATAACAGTCAGTATTTTTATGAAAACTGTAAATAAATGTGTGATCCAATAGGTGTGTGGTAATAACAAATGTCGCTACATTTATTCTTATCACACACTATCACTTTACTATTTTCTCTCTTTTGTTATGGTTAACTCACCTTATTATCCCCAGTATCCCGTTTCCTCACAAAACTCAAAGTGGTGAACCCGTCCGAAGTTTCCCCCTTCGCCTGGGTAATGTCCTGCCGGGAGTCAAACCTTGGTGCCGAATATCCAGAAAGCCAGGCGTCGCCAACGAACGGTCTACCAGAACGACTGTCCACCCAGCCAAGTATTGCGTCAGTTTGAGACTAAAACAATTTTATTAATGAAAAATATAGATATTTTATAATTGTAGTTTACTATATACTATATACTACTGAACTAGTTTATGATACCGTTTCATAGTAAAATACAATAGTTTCTTTAGAAGTCTACAATGAGTATCTCTTAACATTTCTACGTTAATGACGCCAATCATATATTTTTTATTGTTAAACACAATTTTCGAAGTCTATCAAACTATTGATAATTTAGAAATTGTTTCATTATTTATAACGATATATATTATATTGTAAGCATGATTAATTCTAAACTTTTACGTCTGAGTAGCACGATAATTTATTATTAATGAAAAATAATAAATGAAAATTATATCTTTCATATTTGATCGTAATACCTATGTTATTGACGGGTTGACTAAAGAAATACGCAAAAAACACAAGTAAGTTCTACAAAAATACAAGGAAATAAAAAAGAACTGTATAGGGCACATTATGGTTTAAGCATGGTATCCAAGAGAAGGCAAACAGAAGGGACGTCAAGTGAAAAGATGGGCAGATGTTTTCCGAAAAGATGGGGCAGGCAACTCTGGGATGTTCTCACCATTTTTTGATCCCGACTGAAACCAATTCCGGTCCAATATTTAGTCTGTTTGGTGATGATAGTAAATCGAATAGAATCCTTTCCTCTCTTCTGTCCTAGATACTCCCAAGATGCAACGTAGTCGCAAGTGTTATTAGCGACATCACAAGCCGAAGGCCATTTAAACTGCGCTCCGCACTTGTTATTGTCCAAAGACGTAATACTGCCCGATAGTGACGTTTTTGTCTCTTCTGAAATATAAGAAAAATTACATTATAAAACAAATTATATAACCTCGTTTCTTTACCATACATATTAAAATTAGTGCAACGGAAGCCCGCAATAGCTTATAGAGTAAGGTATTTCCGACTTTGATTCAAATAGCTGACTGATTTCAGTCAAAAATTGCTTTTAAAACGACTTTAAAATTGGACTTAAATAATGTAAACCATTAAACGAAAGTCGAACAAATACGCGTTTATTAATCGATTTTCTTATCAATCATCTAAGGATAAGTATCCTCTAGGTTAGCTAGTTAATTGGCTACGTTGCTACTTAGTTTAATAACCTGAGTCTTGAAATCTTTTACTACCGCTAAATAATGTATTGAATTTTTAAATAATCTAAATAAATGACCCTTACCGAAGAAGTTCATAGCAACAACTCCTCTCTGGTCTCCGTGGCCGTGGTACTTGAGCTCGTCGGGGCGGTAGAAGTCGCCTTGCGTGAGTCCCGCGGGCGGTGCGTGTATATATTTTCCCATCTCCTGACCACGAGCCCAAATCACGTGCATCAGATCATCCACTAACGAATGGTCTGTGGGTTCTTTAGCCTGGAATATTATTTTGTTTTAAATTGTTAATAGTAACCAATAGTACTGATACTAATGTTTTATAACGATGTAAATTAACTCTAAAATCAAATATATTTATTTAGATCTCTTAATAAGTTTTAGTAAGAAACTTATAGGGGCAATCAATATTATGCTAAAATAAAATTACACATAATAAACTGATTTCTTCCAATTCTGGTGAATTGTAATAGCGTCATTATCCACATTACGGTAAGATTTGTAATTTGTCCAACCGTATTCTGATTTGTCCATTTAATTATTCATAATAGGAGAAAATCTCTTTATAAGCATTAGTTATAGCTACCTTAATTTTCCTTCTGAACATTATAGTAGTTACACCATTTTCTTCAAACCCAGACGAAGCCGTGATATCATCATGACCACCCCAGAATGTGTCCACTCGCGGAGTAGACCTGAAGTTACAAATATTTTTGAGCTTTGTCTGCGTAGGAACATGCCATTTATACATTATAAGTAAATATTTATCAAACCAGCTTTATTAAAAGCTTATAGTTTAATTGATACACATAACAATCACGATCATTTTATATTTAACATAAAATTTTCTTAAAATTATAATAAACATATAAACCCTTGTT
Organism: Pieris rapae; assembly: GCF_905147795.1. Taxonomy (NCBI): domain Eukaryota; kingdom Metazoa; phylum Arthropoda; class Insecta; order Lepidoptera; family Pieridae; genus Pieris; species Pieris rapae. The sequence continues at coordinate 3,821,167 of NC_059515.1, read as the reverse complement.
TGTTATTTATTTGATCACTAAAAAAGTTATTCTATTATATTGTCTATTGGTAACCCGGAGGAGAGAAAATATCATGGTCGCCACTCCACTCCACAAGGCGCCTTAAGGTTTCCTTTTCGTATATAAAAGTATACTATATAAATATTACCTGTCTCTTGTATAGTAATCCAACACCCTATGATAGTTCCCTCTAGCTGTTCCGATTACGATATCCGTGCAGTCCATTGGATTAAAGTCGAATTTCGGCACGTACTCGTGAGATGGGAAATAACCTATAACATAGCTCGTATAATTAGCAACATGTTTATTATATTTTAACAGAGACAGGAAATTAAAGAATATATGGACTATATACATATGACGAAGAATGTAGACTCATTTGTTTTCTTTTAGCAAAGACAAGGTATATTGTAATCAAAAAATCTAGCAGACTAGGTACCCGTAATAAAAGGGGCACATTATATTTAAGATAAAGAATGTATGTCTATCAATTACATCTATAAACGAACTATTATATTTTAGTTAACGTAACCATTTTTAGAGTGACACATGAATGTTCTACGACACCTCACCAACAATGACTATATTAGACTTGAAGATGGAGTATTAAAGAAGTTGAAAAAACCTTTAAAGAAGAATACAGAGATAGTAGAGGATAGAAGATAGGAGAAGGAAGGGGATACATCAAAGCACACAAGCGTATTATAGCATTAGCAATTCTTAAGATAGTCTTACACATGCGCATAATAATTTATAAACCAAATATTATTTTAAATGTAATTAATTATACTATTAATACCTATGTTATTATATTTCTAATAGTATTTGGTAAATTATACTATTATACGGTACATGAAAGCATATACTATGAATCTAAGTAAGATGACATAGCTTCATAAAATCCATTACACCAACAAAGGCACGGTTCAAGTAAATGAAATAGTAAATACTAAAACATTATTTACTTAAATATTAGATATATATATAAGAAATATAGGCATATGATAAAGCAAACACGTATAACATAAAATCAGGTTAAATTATATGTGAATAATGTATTGCAAAAAATATCTTTTCATTTAGTAATTTAGACATTTGAAACTAAAATATTAATAGTAAGTTTAACTGGTATTTAATCAATTATAGGATTTTTATTTAATTTCCTCGTTTTTTCTTGAAACGTAATCGGTCCCATAGATTTTTTTTCAACGTTTAGGGTAAAAAGGTTTGAGTATGAAAGATGTACTAACAGATATTTTTGGTTTGTTATTAAATCAATCTTTCTGTAGAAACCTGATTAAATATTATAAAGCGAAGCGACTGCATTACCTGTTTCTTCATATAGGCCTTTCACTAATAAATTCTCTGCATCGGCTTCTGCGCTAGGTTCAGGATTAGGATCTATTGCAGACGTTGGTTCAGGAGTTGACTCAGGTTCAGGAATGGGTGTCGGTTCTGAATTAGGTTCGGGAGATGGTTCTGGCTCCGCCTTACGTTTAGAGGAAGGTTCTGGTTCAGCATTTGGTTCGGAAGTAGGTTCAGGTTCAGCTTTTGGATCGGAAGTAGGTTCAGGTTCAGCTTTTGGTTCGGAAGTAGGTTCAGGTTCAGCTTTTGGATCGGAAGTAGGTTCAGGTTCAGCTTTTGGTTCGGAAGTAGGTTCAGGTTCAGGTTCAGATTTTGGATCGGACGTAGGTTCAGGTTCAGCTTTTGGTTCAGGAGAAGGTTCTGGTTCTGATTTAGGCTCTGGGGAAGGCTCTGGTTCTGACTTAGGCTCAGGAGTAGGTTCTGGTTCTGCTTTTGGTTCAGGAGTAGGTTCTGGCTCGGATGTGGGTTCAGGAGAGGACTCTGGTTCTGGCGTGGGAGTACTTTCTTTACTGGAAATGGTTCTAGATTTAGGTTGGCGGGATTTTGGTTCCTGTGAAGATTCGGAGTCCGTATTTATTGTCGGCATAATGTCTGCTATGGGCTCAGGAGAAGAATGCGGTTCTGATTTAGGTTCAGAAGAAGGGGTTGGTTCCGATTTAGGTTCAGGGGAAGGTTCTGGTTCCGATTTAGGTTCAGGGGAAGGTTCTGGTTCCGATTTAGATTCAGGGGAAGTTTCTGGTTCCGATTTAGGTTCAGGGGAAGGTTCTGGTTCTACTTTAGGTTCAGGAGAGGGTTCCGGTTCTACTTTTGGTTCAGGAGAGGGTTCTGGTAGTTCTTTAGGTTGTGATGGAGGCTTAGATGTAACTTTTGATTCTTGGGGAGAAATCAATAGGGGTCTTGGACCTAGCTTAATCTTTGGTTTAAATGGCTTATGTTTAGTTGGAGACGGCAATTCTACGGTGGGTTTTGTTGGTAAAGGAATTGGATAATTTTCAGTTTCATGGTCTATAAAACTGGTCGATGTTTCCACATCTGTAAAAATAACGTAACCATGCATTTATATGTACATTACGTGATATATTTAATATGTTAGTTTTGCATATTTGAAAGAATAGTTGTGCGTATACTGTGTCTGGCGTAGCTTTGTGAGTTTTAGCACTCGTGTGTTGTACAGTATGGTGCTTTAAAATAACAACTTTAGATACCACTCACTTGACTTTTCAACTTCTTGGGCAGCCCGTTTTTTGCGACCTGAAAAATAGTAATTACGTTTGAGAAAAACTCTTTTTTCTTATAAGTTTTTGGATTCTTGTTAAGTTAGTCATTGCCAAATTATTTATATTAATTAAATAAAAACTTACCTTTTGAACTCGAAATTTTATAGGAAATACTGGTTTTTACAGTAACATCATTTCCCAGGTTCTTAAAGTCAATACCGTCCATAGTGTGCATTGCGACGCGTTTATTTCGGTCGTTTTCTGAGTTATACGCCTCAGTACTGGATTCGTCAGACATCGAAGATGGTTCGGGCTTTGGTTCTAATGTAGATGTCAGCTCTGACTTTGGTGACTCTGGTTCGGGTAAAGGTTCAGCTTTTGGTTCCGGTGTGGGCTCAGGTTCTGGTTGCGGTTCTGATTTAGGCTCAGGTGCGGGCTCTGGCTCCGATTTAGGTTCGGGCTCTGATTTTGGCTCTGGTTTTGGCAACGGCTCCGATTCTGAAATTAAACAATGTTATCTAGCCGTTAAAGAAATTATATATGAGTGAAACGCATTTACGGTTACGGTTAGAATAACTTTATTTCTCATATGAATTAAAAAATTCGCTTACTGAGAAAAACATTACAACACTAAATAATTATTACTAGAACGCACAGAAGGTACCTATACAAAAATTCACATAACAAATACAGTAACAAAAATGCAGGTAGACACAACAAACTCGAAACGGTCAACCAAGCTAAAACATAGGTTTAGGATTGGACTTATTACTAGATGTGGCATTGATGGCATAGCCTGATATAACAGGTTTATCTTAATTATTTTTTATGTTTATACATTATTTATTATATTATATTATATATATATTTATATATCATATTTATACATTATATTATATTATGCTATACTATATTATATTATATATATATATATATATATTTAATAAGACTATTTTATTTTTAGTTTATTGTTCTATTTAGATATTTTAGGTAAATACATTTATATGATTTATATGGGTTCATAAAATATTTTATGTATCTATTGGGTTTTATTTGTTTTTGTCTAATAGAAGTAATTAATAATTAATATTTAAACTTTAGCAGTGTAAATCTAATCTAAATGGGGTGTATTGTTTTATTTATATATATATATACATTTGTTGTTGTTTACGACGACATCGTTTAGAACTAACTGGTTATATTGACAAAAATCAAAGGTCCCGATTGAATTAGGTACATAATAACAAGGCCATCGGCTGTTACGACTATTGCTTTACTACCAAGAATAAGATGTTTATAGATTTTAAGATGTTTTATGATCCCAGATTGGCACTCATTTTTGAATGCTGCTCAAATGCTGTTAATAATATGTAATTGAAACTGTATGCGACACAAATAACAAAATAATCATCTATCTATGTCTTCTATACTACTACTACTATAAGATAATACTTACGTATTTCAGGTGGTGAACCCAAGACTGGGAAGTTTTTACATTCCTTTTTTAAACCTTGAGGGCGCCACCCAACGGCTAAAATTGTAAAAAAGTATAAATAACAGATTATAACAGAATACATGAAAGCTGAAAGGATTTTAGAGTACATATTAGAAATATATGACAGAATATAAAAATCCTGGAAATATAAAATTGCTTATATTAGGACGGTGAACAAAAGTTTACATGTGGATTAATTAAATTAATTTTACCTGCATAAGAAGTCCCGTTAACCATCATAACGATTTCCACCTCCTGAAGGTCCCTGATCACGCGCCAGTAGAGGGAGAAGTCCTTTGACAACTCCCTCTTGCTGTAGAGTCCTAGGTTCAATGCCTTATCTTTCCATGGAGCCTCTAAAAATTTAAGGTTGATTAAAGTATATATAAAAATAAATTTTACGAGATTAGACATCGTATATCTGAAACAAAATGTTTTTTTTATATACCATATAAAAAATTTATTATCTTTCCAATAATAAAGATTTTTAAACGAACCATTTTTTTATTTTATGTAATATCTATTACGTTTTAACACATGGAACTTATCTATATTACACAAATTAATATTTTCCGCGTTCTGCAAATACTGGCTGATAAATGAAACATATTAACTCTCAAGAAGATTTTACAATTCGAACATTTTTTTATTAAAATAATATTGTTTTATAATAATTAGCACATACGTAAACAAAGTAAAACGTTCACACTGGGGATTCAGGTACTTACTTTTATTACAACCCTTCCCATAGAACCCGTGAGGGCAGTAGCACATTCGACTGGGTGACTCCGTAGCGTTGACATCCACGCACTTTCCTCGGAGACCACAGTCAGTATCCTCAGAACATTCATCGGAGAACTGGCACCGCGCCCCACTGTGCAATTTATTGCATTTGCATCTACCGAGGATGTGGAAACCCTTGCCTGAACACGTCTCATGGAATTGTTTACCTGGAAACATTGAAATAAATTTCAAAATTATTTTTAAAAGCTAGGTAGGTGTATTTATAAATATATGGTAAAATTTATTAATCATTATAGTAGAACATTTAATTTAAAATGATATTGTGGTTAAAAACATATTTAAGTATTATTATAATATTGTGAGTAAAACTCGGTTCAAAATATGTTTTTTTTTTATTAATGAAAGAAGAAAATTTGAAATACGAGGCTCAAGACCAAACGTGATGGACACGCCTTCTGCCCCATCTGAGCATCTGTATAATATCAAGTCAAGTATGTACTTTGTTCTTTTTACAAGGAACATAGGAAAAAGTACCTAATTCTCACACCATTAGAATGTTAAGACCTTAACTAATGTTGCTCTCAATTTTTTTTCCAGAAGCTCGAAGCCTGGACAAGCCGCTAGTAATCAATATAATAGTTTCGTTAACAACAGTACTAAATGTTGAAAGCAAGTTTGAGTTATAATATTTCCTGTTTTTTAATTGAATTAGACTTTGATAACATATGAAATCCACTCTGTCTAGTTTTACTATTTCGCTATTAGGTTTGATTTTATCATAGACTTACGTGGCACTATATCGATGTCTGCGCAGGACCAGAAGCGGTAGTTGGCCCCCCACTCCCCGGCTTCTCTTTGCAATTGCAGTGTGCAGTTTTCACAGGTGAAGTCACTTGGTAAACGCACTTCGTACTTTTGAGCACTGCAATGTTCAAACTTAGTATATTTAATAGTATCTAGAAACCACGGCCAGGTAAACAGATGCACGGGGCTCCAGAAAGCATTATAAGTAAGAAATTTGTAACATAAATATGTCTGCTTCATAGAGAATTTAGGATTAGGGAGATTCATATGAGACAGTGTTAAATCTGACTCCCGTACGCCCAAAATGTATTGGATTTTGACGGGAGTCACAGTTTCGGCCGTCTGTGTTTTATTCCACAAATACCATGATGAAAGTACGACCAAAATTATAGTGATAATTAGACATATACGGACGATAGTCTTTCTTGGCCATTTTGATAATAATCTTAAAAATTCCATAAAAACAAAACTTACGTGACATCATCACGAACAAACTCGGAACCGCCGGCTCTTGGTGTAAGATCCAATAGAGGTCGCTCTAAGTAGTCCAAAATTCTTAAACTAAATCCACCCTAAAGAAATGTAACATTAAATTTACATATAAAATCTGTTATATAAACAGAAATAATAATGTGTTTTGAATATATTAAATTATTATTATAACAATAGTTTATTCGTTCCGATAACAAAAATAAATAAAAAAGGCGAATTCAGAAGGCAAAAGTATCCGCCCAACGTGGGGCTCGAACCCACGACCCTGAGATTAAGAGTCTCATGCTCTACCGACTGAGCTAGCCGGGCTGTGGCAATATTATCGAAATATAGGTATATTTACCCGGTGTGCATATGCTAAATGCCAATGTACCGTGAAAGCTGAACCCGCTAAAAATGATGTCCGTATTGATCCTGCAAAAAATAATTAGTGTTTACATGACATCTATTTTTAGTAAAATTTGTAGGTGAATATTTAGTAGGTAAAATCTTTCACCACCATATTCAAAATTGTAACTGCACAATGTTGACTTGAGCGTTTATTTATTATATTAAAGTACCCCACATCCTTTATAATACATTTTTTACAGTATAAGAGACAATCTTAAATACCTGGCAATTACGGTGAACATAAATTTTGCAAAAAAATGTAGTATAAATATTACACAGTAACTACAGCCTTTAGTTTTTACGAGTAGTTGCCTATTTAAGAATATTTATTCGCTTAGCAATGCGGCTTAGGTAACCGATAGGCGCTTAGCAATAGTTTTTTTTATTGATCAGCCCACTCCCGTATTCGATCACCCGTACACACTGCCCATACTGTAACGAGCTCTGAATAAGTAGCGTTCTTGTTGTATTCGCGAAGAATTTGAATGAGAAATACCTGAACTCCTTTGTTTGTATTTACAGGCGGATTATGAAAGAAATTTGTTAGCGTTACCAAACAATTGCCAGATTTTTATATATAAAACAATTATTTAATAAATTCGGAGTCTTTGATTGATGTTCTACTATACAGCGTAATGAAACTTAGTAACTTACAAGTCCAGTATTGCAGCAATTAACATAAATTATCAGTATATATTGCTATCTACAAGAAAAACCTGATCTATGGCTGTGTACACACATAGAATCAATTAACATGTTCAGGCGTGCGTGACTACCATTAAGAGTAAATGACTTAATTGCATGTAATTAATACACTGTTATATAATCGCATATGTAATAGTTTTATGTGTAGAATAAATGTTGTGAACTGCGCCATTACTGTTTCTTGCACAAAACCTTTTTTCTAGGGGAACTCGACTGCGCAGAGGTTGCGTCCCGCTATAATCACAACCGACTAAAACCCTTTTTCGCCACAAATGAGAAAACTTGGAGTCGCGGCAGTGTTCTACCAATATATTATACCAAGACTTGCGAAATAGGATAAAAATAATTTAAATGATTAATACAATTCCTTTTTATTTAATAAATTATATTTTCAAATTTGAATCGTCTATACATATTACAGTTTTAAGCATTATGTAATTAACAAAAACTCTGCCACAGACAGCATCTCTTCCGTTACCTACCTACTTCTAAAGCAAATTAAAAGCATTGAAAAAAATATAACTTCGACCGTGACAGGACTCGAACCTGCAATCTTCGGATCCGAAGTCCGACGCCTTATCCATTAGGCCACACGGTCTTGTGACGTAAAGGACAAGAAGCCTATTTGAAGCCTACAATTCTGCGCGCGCATAATTGTTTGGCTTCCCTTTGTGGAGCACTGGGATTTTTCGTAAGATATATTTTTTTGAATCAGTTATGTAATTAACTGCGTTTACCAGCAGAAATGTCCTTTTTGTCTCTCTGCATATGCTCTCTTTTTTGTAATATATACGACCAAACTGTAATAACACAAACAAATTTTATTAAATTTGTTTGTTATTATTACAGGATTCAGAGGGGGATGACAGGTATCCCTTATTGCATATTTCAAGTGATTCGTTTTTATCCGTTTCTCAATTATAATAAATATAAATTCGCGATAAAAGTTCAATATTTTGTAGTAATCGGTAAAATTTAGTGATTGTATATATCGGCGCAAATTTATATATTGTTACGAAAAATATTAATAATGTTTGGGATTCATATTTTATGAAAGTCTAGTAATTTTATATTCTTTATTATTTATGTTACAGCAATGGCGTGTTAGTGTCAGCTGCCACTGTCATTATCATTTAATGACATCGAAGTCAAATCTCTTTAAAACCGTTAATATGACTAGTTCATTTAACTTGTCAATGTTGCTAGATCTTATAATAAATCACTATTCAATGATCGATAATAATTATGACTCCATAGTCATAATTATTATTATGTAAAGTTATTTATCATAATTTTAAATATTAGAGTCTAGATAACAATAAATATTAAAGTTATCTTTGACACTCGTTCTTATGACTCTGTTTGACTCTGTTGTCTATTCGGGTTCGGTCGTGGAACGAGTACCCGAAATGTTACGAAGCTTGTTTATTACAAATTCTGGTTGTTATAAATACAGGAACTGATTGGTACGAGCCTCAGTTCGATTGAGCGGTCGAACCAAGCAGAAGCCTTTAAAGTGTAGACTCTAATGTCGAAATTAAATGGCAGATGCCAACAAACTAATCTATGACACCAGTATTACTGACGTCATTATCTTCAATAATTTAATGACACCTTTAATGAATCTGGATTCGTTATTTACAGGCCCTTCGCGCCGACATATACATAATCGGCATTTGAATTTCATAAAATTTTACTTCTAAACTCACAAGTTTAGTTATGCTATACTATTATAGCAAAACAATACTGCTTTAATAAACATAGTATCTTCTATGTAAGGAAAGAGCTTTCCAATAAAAAATAATTCGCAGCCGGTAGGATTCGAACCTACGCTCCCAGAGGGAATCTGATTTCGAGTCAGACGCCTTAACCACTCGGCCACGACTGCTATGGGACCAACGGGCAAATTAATGTATTTATTCCTTGAGCTAATAATAATAATAAAACCATACCACTTTATGAATTCACAGAAAAGGAAAACATCCTTTTGTGCAATATTTGATTATAAAGTTTGACATTAACATATTTGTTATTTTTGTTCCCCGATTTATGTTACATTTTGAAAATTATTCTTTTATTATAATACCGTCAACGTCCTGATTGTTTCTTTAATAAGATGGCAGAGTGCCTAAATTGACGAAAATAACGAACCTTTTAGTAGATAAGACTCCAGCCTCATTACTACATTAAAGTTAATAATTAAAGTAACTTGGTTCAAATCAAGTAAATTATATACAATAATTTGGTATAATGACACGGTATAATATCAAAAAACACAAATTACACTAATTATTTCTGAATCATGGCTTTGTTGATGAGTCAGGCTAATGACCTAGGCTGAGGCTAGGTCACGACCTCACTGCTACAGGTTGTTTTGAATGTACTTACGTAAGATTTAATAAGCGTCAAGAAGAAATTTTATAAACACACCAACGTAGAGCGTACGAGTTTCTAAAGAGTTACTAGTAATTTTCGTATTAAAAAAGAGCTTAAGATAACAATATTTCGCAGCTGTTTAGCGTATTCGCTACAGTAAAATACTTTATAAGATCCATGACAATGCCAACAATTTAATAATTTGCAACAGGCTCAAGAGGTTGGGAATGAGCACCGACTGGTGAACCCCAAGGTCCTTGTGAACTTACAACCTGGTGGCAAGAAAACCGGTAGACGGGTGCTGCATTGGTGGGATGGAGTTGTCAAGGACCTCAAAACAATATGTGTCTGAAGACCAAGAAGGAGCACAACTAGATTGCGATGCGGAAATATATTTAAGGAGGCTAATACCCTAAAGGGGCTGAAAAGCTACCGATGAAGATGATGACTAGTCATTCATTGACATGAGTGACTGAGATTATGGGAAGACTGAAATATTAGCACAAATCGAATTGTTCGAAAAGTATTTACAGATGTGTATGTGTATGAAAAAAATATTTGTTTTATATTATTTTAATTTTTATGAAAAAATAATGATTTTAAAAAGATCTTCAGGAACTCTTGGAACTTAACGGAAGCACAGACATGCATCCTTTGATTACGATACATGTAATATATAAATTCGTTCATAAATAAAAATAATGAATAAAGAGCCTTTTTATTTCTTGCCAAAAAACCAAAGTTAACTAATTATTATTATAATTTTTTTAAATAATTATCCATAGAAAGTTATAAATAATAGATTTTGAAAAAAAAAACAATTATAATTACTTTACCTTTGGGCATTCCACATGGCGGTTTTGTTCTTGAATTATCTAAAAAGTCTAAATCGTATTTCCTAGCCGGTGGGTAGGTTAGGGCAACATGTCCATTCACACACACAAAAGCACTTAATGCACATACTAATCGTACTAACGCCGCCATATTTTCAATTGTCACTATGACATATCACTATTTTCCCGCATAATTTGTTGTCACGTCATCATTGGTTATGGAGAGTACCTGGAACAAAAATTACAATAAGTTTAAAAAGAAAAGAAATAAGACTTTTCGGAATACTTACATACATTATTATCATAAGTTAAAAGCTGTTTAAATCATGACCTTATGAAACATTGATTTGCTGCCGAATTCGTGAATCTATTTAGACGCAATAAACTCAATCTTTAGTTCTATATAAATTAGTAAATAGGTAAAATAAAATGTCGCAAAATAATAGAGAATATATTTTTAACTAGGTAACCTACTGATGAGAAATGAGATCACAAAGAAACTTTTATCAAGATTACAAAAAAGTACTCTTGTTTATACTTAAACATATCTGTACACTATTAATCTATCCACAGTGCCACATACTTTTCTTGGTCGGCGGCTGAAATTGGTACTACCGTCACCATTTTAAAATGTCTGTTAGCACTCAAATGCAACGTGCGTCCTTTTAATTTTACTCTATACCTACATGTAATAAAAAAATATTTTGTATTGGCATTGTTCACGCCATCCAATCACCTTAGTCCTCTCTGTCCTCATTTTCTGTCCCAACCGCACCCGTTCCTTAAACACCACTCTCTCTCTCTCTCAATATTAAAGAGTGGAAGGAGGGGACTATGAGACTTGCGCCCGCGCCTCAGAGAGAAGCCACTACCGCCGTCGCGAGGTCACGCTTGCTCACTTCTATTACTGTGTTTCCGCTACCGCAGAGTACTGAGTACTAATTACCGCTTAATATTCTATACGTGGTCTTCTCCCACGGAGACAAGTGAAGTGCCTGAGGACTAAAGGTGAGTGGTGTTTCCCATATTTCTTCTTCTTTTTACGCCGCATTCCACTTGCCCCTCGGCCAACCTTTTCTTGGTCTCCGCCATTACATTGTTTGGTCCTTTTCGAGCCGCGATATACTATTTTAGTTTGTTACAAATCGCGATTTGATTTGATTTAATTTAATTTAATATATATATATATCTTTGTCATTATGGAGACTCGTAAAGCGGCTTCTGAGAAGCAAGGCGCTAACAGTTCGCTTGAAATTGATCGAGCCGTTTTAATTGCAAAACGAGACAATTTATTTTCACGTGTACAAGACTTGTACGATAGGTCAAAGAAAACCTCGCAGGAGGCTGACATAAATTCTTTTTTATCGGGTATGATATCAATTGATAATATTCGGGATTCGTTTTGTGAAACAGTGAGTAAAATAAATGTTATCGAATTAACTATTAATCCCTTATACACTGTCAATTTTAATTGCATGAATTCATTTGAAGACATGTATTGTCACTGTAAATTCATTTTTGAGAAATTTAATAAATTTGTTGTAGGTAGGAATGATTTATCTGATGCAAACCAACACCAACGCAAATCGTTTCGCTTACCAAAGTTGGAATTAATGATTTTCAACGGTGATGTCATTAAGTGGCCGTTATTTTACGAATCCTTTAAACGTACCATTCATGAAAATCCTGATCTTTCAGATCACGAACGAATTCAATATTTAATAAGTAAATTATCTGATTCGGCCCTCTCTGTTTGTGCAGGTATAATTCCAAATGCTGAAAATTATGCTTTAATTTGGCAAACGCTTATAAACAAATACCATGACAAACGAAGTTTGGGTTCAGCTTATATGCAAAAGATTCTAGACTTCAAACCGCTTACCACCGCTTCACATAAAAATTTACAATTGTTTCTTGACAATTACTGCACCGCAATATCAAGTTTAGAATCATTACAATTAGAAAATTTAGCTGATTTTATATTACTATATTTATCATTGAAGAAATTAGATTCTAGTACAGTTCGTTCCTTCGAATTACATAATATTAACAACCCTACAATACCTAGTTATAAAGATTTAATTGCATTCGTACGCGAGCATAATAGAATAGCTCAGCATTTGGATACTACTCGCACATTCGATAACAAACCGGTTTCTTCGCGTGCGTTTGTGTCGCTTACAGAAAAGCGGTCTAATTGTTCATTTTGTAAACGCATCGATCATTTTAATTTATATAAATGTAATTCATTTAACGAATTGTCTATAGATGATAAATACACTTTTATCAAAAACAATAAAGGGTGTTTTAACTGTTTAAGTTTATCGCATATGTTAAATAAGTGTAAGTCTGCATGGAATTGTCGTAATTGCCGCATGAGACATCATTCTACGCTGTGTCGTAATGCGACTGTTTCTCAAGAAAACATGCACGCTAATAACTTGAATCGCATGAGCAATGCAACTGCGCCGCTTGCTGGGCCTCCCGCTAATAATACACCTAATTTACCTACACGCAGCGACAATCAGCCGATTAATAACTCAAATATTTCACTTTGTAATATTCGGCCGGCTATTTCCGAAAGTAATAATACATGTTTATTAGGTACGGCGCAAGTATATATATATGATTTAAATGGTAAACCACATACAGTTCGTGTTTTAATTGATTGTGCGTCTCAAAGCACTTTTATAACCATGAAATGTTGCAAAAGATTAAATTTAAATGTTACTAAATTTACGAATAAGTTTGTAAAAGGTATAGGTTCCGCTTCAAATCCGATAATAGGAGAAGTTTCTACCGTTCTTTCTTCTCGGATTAATAATAATTCTATACCTTTAAATGCCTTTACTATAGACAAAATAACAGACTGTTTACCGGTGGCACAAGTTAAAAAGTCTTCGCTGAAACATTTAAACAATATTACTTTGGCGGATGACAATTATTTTCATCCGTCAGAGATAGAGATACTTATTGGTGCACCGCATTACGCCGATATAATGTTGTCGGGTCGTGTTACGGGCGCACCTGGCACTCCTACCGCTTTCGAAACAATATTCGGGTATATTATCATCGGTAACGTCCCCTTATTGGGTTCTGATTGCACCAATAACTGTAACAGTTATACCGCTATTTCGCTATGTTCTATAGTAGAACAACCGCAGTTAGAAAATTTAATTAAAAATGAAAAATTTCACCATGTTGCGGGTGATCAAAATCCTAGTGATTGTCTATCTCGCGGCTTATCACCCACTGCATTTGTAAATCATTCTACTTGGTTCACTGGCCCAAAATGGTTAGAACTGGAGTCATCTGAGTGGCCAATTACATCTCTAAACTCTGAAACAGCTGTTGATATAGAAGAAGAAAGAAAAATAGTCTCTGTTCCTGCTACAGTGTGGAGTGATCCAGACCCAATTTTAGAACTGTCTCATCGAGTTTCTTCTTGGTTATTGTTTCTCCGTACAGTGGTATGGATATACCGTTTTCTAAAAAGACTTCCTAGATCTACTAATATCTCTGCTGACGATATTAGTTTTGCTGAAATACAGATATTTAAGGTTTTACAAAAGGTATATTTCTATGATGTCATCCATAGCCTTAAAACTAGTGGCCGCTGCTCGCGTTCTATTCAAAGATTATGTCACTTTCTAGATGCTGATGGGTTGATAAGGGTTGGTGGTAGATTAAAAAATGCCAATCTACAGTATGATCAGCAGCATCCTATTTTGTTACCCCGAAAGGACAGGATACTTGAGTTAATTATTTCCTATTATCATCGTCATAACTGTCACGCTGGTCCAGTCACTTTAATGGCGATTCTCCGACAACGTTATTGGATACTATCGTGCCGCAGCATAGTGCGATCAGTTATACATAAATGTAACTTTTGTTTTAAAGCAAATTCTCATCCTATTATACCGCTCATGGGTGACTTACCAGACTATCGTGTAAACGAATCTAAAGCTTTCGTCCATACCGCTGTAGACTATGCTGGTCCTATTTCAATAATTCCTTATCGAAAACGTGGAGTCCGCTCTATGAAGGCTTATCTTTGCATTTTTGTTTGTATGGTGGTTCGAGCTGTACACGTTGAGCTTACTACAGACCTTAGTACCAGTTCATTTCTTTCTGCATTCAAGCGATTTATTGCGCGTCGTGGCGCTATTTCTGTTCTTTATTCAGATAATGCAAAGAATTTTATTGGAGCAAAAAATGCATTATCAGATATATTTACACTTACAAACTCGATTGAATTTCATGATACATTTGCCACTGAGCTTGCAAATAATCGTATACAGTGGAAGTTCAATCCTCCTCGAAGTCCTCATTTTGGTGGCTGTTTCGAAATATTTGTTAAGGCTTTTAAGAACCATTTGCGTCGTGTGGTAGGTGAACAGTTACTAACGTATGAAGAAATGTTAACTGTTCTTACACAAATTGAATCAGTTATCAATTCTCGACCGCTTACACTTTTAAGTGAGGATCCATCTGAGCTCACAGCTTTAACTCCAGCTCACTTCTTGATGTCATCACCAGTAAAATTTATACCCGCTAGAATGAAAGTAGATGATGAACCAGTTTCACTTTTAAAACGATATGCGTTGTTGGATGGTATGATACAATCATTCAGTAATCGATGGAAATTGGAATATCTCCATTTGCTACAGTCGAGAACAAAATGGAATACACAAGCCAATCCTGTCACAATAGGTACAGTTGTAGTTATAGTGACAGATAACGTTTCTCCACTTTCTTGGCCTTTGGGAAAGGTAATGGAAATTTATCCCGGAAAAGATGGAATTTGTAGAGTAGTTTTAGTCAAAACTGCAACGGGAATTTATAAAAGGCCTGTTGTGCGTTTATGCCCATTACCGAACCAATAAAACTGCCTACAAAACCGCTTACAAAACAACTTACAAAACCGCTTTAAAACCGCTGATAAAACCGCTTACAAAACAACTTACAAAACCGCTATAAAACCGCTAATAAAACCGCTTTAAAACCGCTCGATCAACCGCTTAATACACCGCTCTCCAAACTGCTTTACGAATCTTTTACAACCCGCTTTACAAAATCGCTTTACAAACCGCTAAACAAACTCATATAGTTCTATGATCTTTTTTACCAATCGCGAATATCAATTTTCTTTTCTCATTGTTATAACTATTATTATTATTTTTTTGTCTTTTTATTATTATTTCTCTTTATAAAAAACCCAAAGGTTTTTTAGGCCGGGGGCAATGTTCACGCCATCCAATCACCTTAGTCCTCTCTGTCCTCATTTTCTGTCCCAACCGCACCCGTTCCTTAAACACCACTCTCTCTCTCTCTCAATATTAAAGAGTGGAAGGAGGGGACTATGAGACTTGCGCCCGCGCCTCAGAGAGAAGCCACTACCGCCGTCGCGAGGTCACGCTTGCTCACTTCTATTACTGTGTTTCCGCTACCGCAGAGTACTGAGTACTAATTACCGCTTAATATTCTATACGTGGTCTTCTCCCACGGAGACAAGTGAAGTGCCTGAGGACTAAAGGTGAGTGGTGTTTCCCATATTTCTTCTTCTTTTTACGCCGCATTCCACTTGCCCCTCGGCCAACCTTTTCTTGGTCTCCGCCATTACAGGCATTATTAATTACAACAGCAAAGTTTTAATTATCGAACAGATCTGATTGCTAGTTATCTTAAAAGATATTATATAAATAGCACAAGTAATAAAACCTATCATGTCATTGTTCGTAAGTTTATGTCACATTTATTTACCTATGCCTAGAACTGTATTTTCTAGATACTAGTATACCTACATTATTTTATTACATTTCAATATTTTTTAAGTTAGCTTGCTTCAATATATTCCTCTTAGAATGGTTAATTTTTATTCACGGATAATACTAGTTTGAGGACCACGTACCACAAACCACTATTCCTCTAAAACGTAGTCACGAATGCCTCGCGCAAACCACAAAACATAGAAGCATATCTTCAGATTACCTTTGATTTTAACAAAAACAATGACTATCAAAAAGTTCGTGCTTAACATTAATAATAGTATTCCATTATAATTTAGATTATGAACTAATAACGTTTACTTTAATGATGCCTACAGTACTTAATGATGACAATGAAACAAATGACATTTTGGAGCAATTAGTTTATTAATAATTAAATGTGAAGATCTCCCCACTTCCAAAGTAGCAAGTTGGGTAAAACAAGGAAAACGAAATCATTTGCGACCCGTCTATTATTTAGCAACAGTAACAAATTGTATCAATTTTCTAACAAAGTAATGATAGTTGTAACAACACCGCTTGTTATTGAAACATTGTCTTACACTTTCTATTGACCGCTTTCACTGTCGTAAATTCAATCATCTAGGGTAGAACATAATAATATAGGTACCATACGCGAATATTTAAGTGGTTTACAAGAGGAATCTATTCGAATAAGTCTGCGGTAGATTTTGATTTAAACTTAGGGTCGACCCTTAAATCAGAGGCAATATCGGGGCAGTTGTGGAAGACTCTAGATCGCCTCGTGTGTATGCAAATCGTACCCTAATTTTATTATTAACCCTTACTTAGAAATTTGTTTAGGCGAGCTTACGATTGATGACTGACAATTCCACCAACACTGTCCTGATATCACTACGCAACTACTCGCCTACGCATTAAGGGAATGTGAAATTACGGCTTTAAACAATGTCTTAGCTGTGTAGCCTAATGATTGGAATTTGTAATCCTTCTGGGCTAATAATATACAGACAAGACTCATACAAAATATTTATATAATTGAAAACTACGTTTATGAATCGCTAGTGCATACTAGCTTTAAATATAAAAACTACTCTACGGATTTAAACGTGCCATAATAGAGTTTTAAAAGAGTTGTATACTCTGTTATTATTATATAATCAGGGCAGAGTAAAAGCAGTCATTTTCGGTAACCTGTGTTGCTTTCATAAACTATGGACAACGTTTCGCCGGAATTATTGTAATTAAAATTTATACGAGATAGAATATATAATATTAGTAATATTTTAAATTAGAAAATCACGCTATAAACTTACCTTCAATAACCCTTTTGTACCTCTTTGAGTAGTACACCCAATTTCGTTTTTCTATTATTTAAAAAGCAATTAATTCGCTTCCTAACGAATAGCTGATCGCTTATCAGTTATCATACAATCAAATAATATAAAGGTTGATCGAATAAACACAGGTGGCCAGCTTTCACTTCGTGTTGAAAAATGTCATCTGTCAAGTGTGAATGAGATAATGATACTGGTTATGTCTACAAGACCCTTCATTTTATTTTAGGTGTTTTGCGTAAAATAATAAAATATAGCGTATATGATCAGATACAGGTTTACTTTTATTTATATATTTACATTTCGTTCAGGAAATACAGTACAATAATTTTGGCTTGGACCTAATCCGTTTTGGGCGATCTCTTAGCAAGCAATACCTAGATATAAAGAATGAAATATGTTTATTTATGTATTTAATATAATAATATATAACATACGTGATTAACTTCCAGTATGCCATGATATTTGTACGTTTCAGAGATATTATGTTTCATTGATGGTCAGCCGATGAAGTGTTGTGTCAAAGACATACCTACCAGTTGACCATACGAACAAGTATTTACTGGTCACACAGACGGACTTATCCAGCCGGTAGTCAAACAAGTAAGAATCGCATGCTTAATATAAGGTATAACTCCTAAAGATCTAAATTTCCTAATAAGGCATAATAGAGCGTTGATTAGCCAAGATTATACTTCTGAAACTGGCCCTTATTAAATTTCTCAGATTTCTTAAGACATAGGCAAAACGCATGAGAACGGCGCAACCTCGCTATTGTAAAAATAATTACATTTCTTACACACTTTATGTAAGGTTGACGTTTGTGGAACAAACATACATGGAATTTGTCATTTTGAGAGCAAGCTGTAAGCTGTTATTAACAGATTAATAGCTAAGTGCAGCAAATTATAGATCTTAAAAGAAGCCAAAAATTTCAATAACTAGTTTTTATTTTACATTATTCGCAAAATCGTATTGTAGGTCATCATCCGATATGGTCTAGTGGCTAGGATACCTGGCTCTCACCCAGGAGGCTCGGGTTCGATTCCCGGTATCGGAATCTTTTATTCATTTTAAATTTCTATGATTACTCGTTTTAGCTATAGTATAACGAAAGCCTTTAATCACAGGTATTTTTGTTAATTACTACACTTAAACCTATTGACAGAAATTCCCAGTACAGTCGCGAACACAATAATAGTAATTGGACTATGCTGTTAACCAATTCAGCTAAACAATTAAACATAATTGACAACAGCGTAACTGTAGACTTAATGACATAATTGTAGAGAAACCATTTCATACATTCCTTTGCAATGTTTAATTTCGCGTGAATTTTGTTACACAACGCCACCTATGCGCGAATAACGGTATTAAATTGTCTAAGGTTCATATCTAGGTTCTGGGTTCTTATCGGAGTAGAATGTGGAGCTATCTTGATTCTATCTCCGTTTGTTCTGCAATTATTTTTCTTCAGTCTACTGCACAAACATTTTAAATTGCAAAATTATTTAATGTAGGAAAAACATTGTCGCTTTTCTTTGTGCTACGTGCATTTGTCGCTAGACTGGCTAAATAGTTTATGGTTTTGCAAAATGACTATGATTAAAGAAGTTGAATGCTCTCAATTATATATAGAGTATTTTAAGATAATGATTTGTAGCTAACAAAACAATATTGACTAAATAATATAAGACTTTCTTTAATATAATAATATGCATATCGTATACATGTAATTTCATATGAAGTTTTTGTTAAACAAAAATCAATGTTTAACTGATGAATTGTGCTGTAAAAAATAAATCAAGTTGTATATTTATTTATTTTAAAAAAATATTAGTTTATTTATTCCTCAGTTACATTAAAAGAAATCTTCTATAAATCAAAAGATTTTCTTAAAACATCTATCCAAGAATTTTTTACTCTGTGGGTGATTGTTAGGAAAAGTGTCCCTTGTTATAAAAGAATGTGCCTGATTTCTACGACTGAACTTTTTAGTAGCCAAAGCCTATGCTATGCTAAGCGTATGTTAGAGATGTGAGTGTGAACATGTTATTCCAAAATTAATGAAATACATTGTAGTTTTTGAGGTTATTCGTCACAAATAAAATACATATATTTCCCTATATATAAGAAAATGCGAATATAATAGTCGTCATCCACACTAGCTATAAATAAATATAGATTAGTTTTGGATATTACAAGAACTCGGTCAGTAGTATCATAACAAATTGATTTCATATTAAGCAAAAAGTTGTGAATGTAACGTAAAGAATTGATGATCAGCAGACAGCGGAACAGACAAAATTTTATGGCCATTATGAAAGAATGGTGCAAGGCAGAGAGTTGAAAATCAATTGTATTGTTTAATTAATATTTTCACTTCCTTATATTTATTTTGAACTTATTAGGGTTAATTGAAATATCGCGGAATATAATTAAATACGGCGGCACAATTTTTGAATAAAGTTTATCCTTAAGTGGTAAAAGAGTCTAGAAGTCTAATAAATCATAAACATATTCGCAAACATTTTATTAATTTGATTAAACAAAATAATGTTTCTACGGTAACAAAATTCTTCATAAGTATAATTCATTAATAACTAATTTGTAATAGACGCATGTATCAAGTTTTTATGGAAGTGTAAGGCTTAAAAATTCCACTAACCAGTCGAACGCGTGCGCACATGGAAGTAGAATAAAAACCTGTTGACCCTAATTTTGGTCGTTTCTCGCAATACTTGCATAAGTCAGTGGGAATATTCGGAGTCGACAAATTACGACATTCAAATCGATTCTCTATTTACGTCAACGCAATTAATTTTTGTGTAGCTTCATAACCGATTGGGTAAGGATTTATGTTTGTTTGAAATGCTTTATTATACAGCAAGAGTGCGATTCGTCTAGAGTCTAGACTCTATGTTAGCCCTAGAGGATAGATTCCTCTATAAAAAATTTAAAATTTATATAAATAAAAAATTTAATCTTTGACCACCAATTTTTATATCAATTACTATCAACTTTTATACAATTTAATAATTAATAAATAGTAATTAAATATACCTGTGACCTCTGCTTTAATATGAGCTTAATAAATAGCTTAATCTACGAGCAATACGCATCACGTATTTGATTCTACACAGAAAATAACAGAAATAATAATGAGAGACTGAAATGATGGTGTCTCGTGCATCCGACCACAAATCGCTGTTGGATAAGTTCTGCCTCCGAATTGTCAAATATAATATTATGCCTCCGAATTGTCAAATATAATATAATAAATAATGTCTCAGTAAGATGAAAAGCATAAGAGGTAACGTGGGTACCGCCAGCCAGCGGCGTCCGGCTCGCTCATATCATGAGGATTGTGGAGTATTCGACGAGTTGGCCTGGCAGGACACGACAAGACCACCATAACTAGTTTAAGTAAAAAAGTCTCAGACAGTCCCCTGCTGCTTAGCCTTTCTGCCACAGATTGGACTACCTGATCGCGTGGCTATTTGGAATGAATAATAAAAAAAATTGTTAATACGCTAAAGTTTTTTCAAAATATTTAATCCATAGCATTTTTAGAGTGCATAAATGATCTCGCATATATACCGTAAAAGTACAACTGTTTCGTTAAACAATTTCAGAACGAGTGAATAAAAAAGTGAAATGACCAATTTGATACGAATCTCACGATTTACGCTGTTATAATAATACACAACTATATCGTTACTGTATTGTTTATATTATTGTTTGTAGAGCCTAGTTACAAACGCAGGCTTCAATTAAATCAATTTCTTTCTATATGCGCAATCAATAATTTCTCGTAAAGGAATATTATGAGCTTGGCATGACTAAGCACCTACTAAAGTGTTTCCAAACCAATAATTCAACTTAAGGTTCTTCTAGAGCGTATTCTTAAAAGGCCAGCAACGCACTCGCGAGACCTCTGGCATTGAATGTCTATAGGCGGCGGTCTTCGTTTTAGTCGCCTTCGTCTGTTTATCTGTTTTACATGTTTTATAAAAAAAACAAAAAATAGGAAACCTATGTGGGCGTCGATAAGAAAATCATTAAAATCGATTAATTTATAATCTTAAGATTTTGATCCAAAAATCGACGCCATCAAAAACAGCTGCTTAATATATTTATCATTATTATTCTTCATATTCTATAACAGACACTGGCCTCTAACAATGATTTGAATTTATAATCTTATAAGTTATTGAACATCGATGCACAAAGCATAGAAATCATAAGCTACGCGGGTGGCACACACTGTTAAAGGGTTCAGGTTTTCTATATGAAAGTATGACGTTTTGTGATGAAATTGT
The DNA here is from genome assembly GCF_905147795.1 of Pieris rapae. Lineage (NCBI taxonomy): Eukaryota > Metazoa > Arthropoda > Insecta > Lepidoptera > Pieridae > Pieris > Pieris rapae. Next base: position 3,799,337 of record NC_059515.1, on the reverse strand, counting down.
GTAGCGTCAATCAATCACTTTGTGTAGCGTCTTTATTTAAACACTAGTTTGTATTATTTATAAACATTAAAAGGTCTTGTTTCATCAGTCAAGTTCTAATGAATCTTTATAATGTTTCACGTATATCATATAATATATCTTTATAGGAGGAGGATGGCTGGAGTAATTTGGCTAAAATAATTGTGGAAAATTAGGGTTAAAAACGCACTAAATACACAATTGAATTTTCCAATAAAATCTCTTCCTAGCTGGGAGAATTTAATGTCTTTTGTTTTTTTAGTAATAAAAATATTTCTACTTGCTTGTCATATATTTAAAGATTTCTGGAGAAATTTGTGTTCTATAGCTGTCGTTGTCTGATCCCTTTGGTGTGTTTTAGAAATCTTGTACATTTTAAGTTTTGACTTTGCTGGTGATCGATTCTTTTAGTATTTATTATATTTTCACTCTTTTTTTAGCTTAACAATTAATTAAGTGACTCACATCCTAATTTAAATAATTAACTGACATCGTTATACATTTTGACTTGATACACACATTGTTGTATGATTCTATATTATCTCTTTTAATTCAATATTATTTTATATTTATATCGTATTAAATGATTAGTGTGATTAACAATATACTTGTCAGTTGCATACGTAATGCCATTAGATAATTTAAATATTTGTTGTCGGTGAAAATAGTTGCGTTAGTGAAAGTGGTACGTGCTTCATGTGCTAATCAAACATTCTTGCTCTCATTTGGCTAAAGGAAATTAGAGGAAATCACTTTCCAAGTAACGTTTTGCACTTTTTACACAAGTTACGTATGACCAGTAGCGGTAATATAAATGTGGGTATAACAACTTAAAGCCTAACTTTGTGTAGTAACGACACTACGATGCTTCCGTTAAGTTTCCGTTATTATAGAACGACATATACGAGAATTTTTATAGTAGGTATTTTGAATAATTTTAGCAGTTTACGCGCTTTTTTGTTAATTATTTTTGCACTTCCTTAACTCTGAATTGGTGTTTTTTTTATTTTTTCATACTAGGCATGCCTGGAAGAAATCATTTTATCCATTATCTAATAACTTAAGTAACGTGTTTTTATATATGTATACCTATGTAAGTGTGAACAAATACATAAATAAATTTTCCAACAAATTTAGTTTACACGCAAAAAAAATTATAATTGAAAGAATGTTGCTTCATCCGTCCGATTAGCCCAAACAACAAATACGCCCAGGAAGCGCTGCCCATGTAAAGAATATAAAAATCTATCGTTACTTTTTCTTTCGTTACATAGTACAGCATAAATGTAATGTTATAAAAGGTCCTACATTGGTATTAACCAAAACTGATTATAGCTAAAATACCTAACCAAATGTACAGTGGTCATGTTGCGCTATTTTTTTCTCTTCATATGGGCTGCCTAAATAACTTGAATTCTGACAGGCAGTCAGTTAAATAACCACTAAAGTATTTTTCATATAACTATATTTTGCTTAGTATAAATTACGTAAATGAAAGAATGAGCTATAACAGTTAAATCAGAATGGATTTATTGAAAATCGAAACACTTTACTGCGTCGTAACGATTGATATTGTTTTTATAGAACAAGGGGCAAACGGGCAGGAGGCTCACCTGATGTTAAGTGATACCGCCGCTTATGAACACTCGCAATGCCATAGTAATATAACATTGAATTCAAAATAAATAATTGCAATCTGTTGATAACTAAACGTATTTCTGGGATGGACTTTTCTTTAAAATTATATTCATGTAGATACAAGACTGTCGTGGCTAATACTATTGAATTTTTTTAACAGACGTTAGGCCAATAAATTAAGATGTGGCCTATTGAAAGGCACGTCTGACCAGCACCAACCGCCGCTTAAATGTAACCCTTATTATGTTGCCTAGAAAAGCTGAAAGAGGGCAAGGAGTTTCAGTCCTTTGCTGTTTTTACAAGAAGCCACGCGTGCTTCTAGAGTTGTTTGAAAGCTTAAATATGAGAATAATTTACGTAATGTTAAATAATTTAAGCGTGAAAGCGTTGAAAACGTAGGATTTAAATATTGCTTATTTAAACACGGCGAGAGATGGCGCTAATATTCGAAAGCGGAACCGCGATGTGGACATATGCGTATTGTTCCCATGAATAGGAAAATTGTTTACTTTACTTATTACGCTTATATACATCCGGGTCGCCATATTCTTAACTCAAGATTTATGAGTATGTATAATATGGCATATTTTATTCATTGGTACGCGCATATGCTAAACACATTCTTTAAAAGCTGTATTTATTAAATGTAAATTATACGTATTGTTATACATGGTATAAAATCAATCCACAAATTCATAAGTACATTCAGTTCCAAGAGTATTTTGTTCGAATATGTATTGTTATATGTATTGAAGATTTTTATATGTACCTATATGACATTCTCGTGTTTGTGAACTCCTCCGAAAATGCATGATCCATTATCAGAGAAAATATTTACAGATCTACCGTATTCTGTAAATAGATTGTACACTATTATATCCCTTAGTGATGAGTGCGGCCTACTCGATTTTTCGGATATACATATTTGTTTATTCGTTATTTTTTCGTTACAATCGTGCATTAATCTATCGAGTAATATTATATGACGATGACCACATCCCTTACAAACTAACAATAAGTTATATTTTATTTAAGTACCAAAATATTTACTAATAATAATGTATATCGCAAAATGATTACCGGGTCAGCTAATGTAATATAAAGTTGTCAAAACATTCTCTTTTCGAGACTTACCAAAGTATATGGCCGGGTTTATACATTTAATTTCCTCTATTTACAAGACGCGGTCAGAGACATTGTATCATAATACGATGATTATCACTTAAATAGGTGAAAGTGAAGTTAATTGTAGCGGCTCTCACTTGTTATCTTCACAAAGAGAGGGTCATTAAGATATGTTACCTGAGGTTATATAGAATCTGATTATATCGCAAAATCTGTGTAGCTGTCTACTACAATAAAAATATTCATTTTCTTTATTTATATGTAAACAAATAGTTATACTTCTTCTAGATAGTTAATTATCTGTTCTGTGTCAAAACTGACGTTCTATTTAATTGGAATACAGAGAAATAGTCTGTGGAAAAGACACGAGTTATGGCTTGTCATTTGAATTTTTACAAGAATAATTTTAGTTAGAACATTTTGGATTTTAATAAATAAAGTAAAATAATTAAAAGTAAAATGTTCCGAATGTCTACCCGAGCCGAGGTGCAGCCGAAGGTGAGGGTTAGTCGAAACTCTTTGCAATGACAGGCTTTCCGCACATGTAATGAAATATACTATTTCCATACTCGTCATGAGCGCAGTCAAATACATCGTCGTACAGAAAAAAATGGTTTGACTGCTCTAAAAACTAGATTTAAGTTCGACGTCCAAGAATCTTTAATCTAATTTAGGGTAGTTCATATAAGTCAGAAGATAACAAATTATGATGCAATTCATCCAAACCCCAGATCAAAGCTTTTTTTTCAAGCGTTTGTACAACAAAATTACTACGAAGTATTCATACTTCCACTGAGCGTAAATTATGTACAAATGTAATTAAAATAGTGTTAATTAATTTCAACTTTTACAGAATCATAACCTCCTGTAATATTATGCTTTGTGAAAGGCGTATTTCGGTTAACCGACCGCGTCTAATTACCGGACTCTCACTATCAATTAAGAGAAAAATATATAAACCTATGTTGTTTAAATAAACCGCTCCAACTATCACGTTTGGAATACAATGTGAAGAAAACTACCAACAGGAAACAATATTAGTGAAAAAATGCAATTTGTAATTACACGTATTTACATTGATTTTATAAAAATAGAGGTTAGTGTAATTAAAACATTTCGCGCCATATCTTACGGTCGAGGACTCAGTGGTGTATTTACCAGCCGGCTGAGAAGGCTGGAGTCTAGAGAGGGAAATTTAGGGGGGCGATAAATAAAGGGTAGCAATACAACAGAATCCACTGGCCATCCAATACCAATGGTTTTACAACCTTTCAGCTCCGGGCCTCAGAATTATGTGTCTGTTCCGTGATTATTTCTAATATGAAAGTAGGTGATCAACCTTCAGTACCACATACGGACCAATTTTAGGCATAAGGCATAGTTTCCTTACCAGGTTTTCCTTTACCTTACGAGCGAAAGCGCCCATTGAAAGTCCATGGGATCGAACCTAATTAGTAGAATCTACCTACCTTCCTAGTGGTTATTACCACTTGGCTAACACTGCTGCTGCAGTTTGATAAGGTAAATAAAAAATCATTATAGACTTTCTTTTACTATGTGTATATATAAATTCATTCCCATTGAGGCATTCTTAGTTCTTCACTTACAAAGCGCCACGTCTATATTCTCTAAATTGAATATGACTTCAATAATAGGTTTAATAGCTTCCAACTCGTCATAAAAAGTGCTGCCTATACAGTTTATGTAATCACAGCACGATCGTCACGGTAAAGGGTGCTTTGTGAATACTAATTCAATCGTGGACTTGGGTCGTGATGGCGGGGTGTCACCCGTGAAAGTGTCTGATGCACTTTTGACGCTTAATGACATGAAAAACGAGGAGTTGAATAAACATTTTTAACGGATATCATGCGAAAGAAGACACGAGTTAGTTTCTAGTGTATGTGAGTGCCTTTACCCATCTATATCAGAATCAATAATTTTTATTAAGTCACTATACTTTTTCTTTTTCTTATAAATAAATCTAACATGCACCTGAGTTTCATGCATATTGAGTTTCATGATCGGACGTAAAGGCAGAATACAAATATGTATCATCTCGACGTCCGTCGTTCCAGAACTACATAAGCGTTTTGTTAGGTAATTGCCTCGCACCAGCTCTATGTGGAACCAGCTTCCCACTGTATTATTTCCAAACCAATTCGACTTAGGGTCATTCAAGAAAAGAGCGTATCAATTCGAACGTCCGGCAACGCATTTGCGAGTCCACTGAGAATGTGAGTGTATGGGCGGCTGTCATCTACAACAGGTTTGGCTCCTATTACATAAAAAACAAAAAATCAGACACGGGATAATTGTAATGTCCAATCCATAAGCCACTACAGATTGATCAATTTTGTCATGAATAAAGTTTAAATACACGAATAATTATTAGAACTGAAACTAAACCACATGTCAGTTAATTTGTATTACGAATGTTACATTGACTATAATGTCAACCCTCGGTGCGCGATCTACCTATTCGTACACAGAGGCACAACTCAAACATACTGTTTACCATACAATTATGCGCCTACGTCTATATTGAAGGTTGACTGATTCATTATTTTACTGACTGCAATAACAAACCCGTAATATGGTCGGATGATTGAAATAGAAACTATTATTTATCACGATAAATTTGTGCGTGAATGGTTGAATAATTCAGATAAAACGCTTAGGAGGAGAGACAAATATTGCCAATTTATCAACCAAACCAATACGGCTTCGCCCACTTAATCCCTCTCCAGTTGAGTGTACGGAGGTAACAGTTAACATGAGGTAAGCTTCCCGCCGGCAAATAGGTAAAAATATTGTCCCTATAAAAAAAATTCACTGTAATCTTGGACTTCGCGTCACACACGGGCGGAGATGCGTCTATAATATCTATAAAAATGTAACATAACTTAAAGAATGATAGAACGCAAAAATACCACACGCAATAAACGCCCGTTAAGAGTAACGCTACTTTCTTCAACGTCAAGTGACTTAAGATGTTGTCAGAAGGCCGTTAACACAAGGCTGCTTACATTTGCAGCTTACGAATAGTCATTACGAAAGTAGCTTTACCTGTGATGACATTGACATGCATTTAATTCGAGAACGATCGTTGTACTTCTCTATATATCGCTAAAGATACGGATTTACGAGAAATATGCTAATACTGCGGCATCAAAGTGCCCATAATAGTATAACATCGAATGTATGTATGTAAAACTGGGAATAGCTGAACGTAGAACTAACATTAAAACTCTCGTAAAGTTTGTGATAAGAACTCCGAACAGCTTTCGCATTATACCGGAACCTCGGTGGCACATTTTTGCGTATATTTCAATGATAATTTTCAGTTAATTCATCCATGACTTTGTATACCAAACCGATATTTTTTGTCAAACTCCCTCAGAAATCTAATAAAATTGTGCCTTCCTAATCGTTTACCAAAAACGTGATCCACCACCGAGGTTGATTACCAAGGTTCCAAATCGTAACAATTAGGGCTCACAGAAATCAGTCAGTGTTGAATTGAATAAAACTGCTGCCAAAGAATTTTGAGGTGTGATCAGGAATTTTTTGCTTTCACCTGGGCTCGTCAATGTAAATGTGAAGGAAAAATTACGCGGGCGGCATTGAATGCTATTTGCATTGCACTGTATCAAGGATATTACGTGATAAAATTATTACTATGTACTTGACTTTGGTCAGAATTTACACTATTTTAACCTTTTGTACACAGAAAATTTTCTAGATTGTGGTCATATCGTTGTTGTAATACATAATAATACATACATATACAATTTATATAATCGGTCATGGTTTTGCAACTCAGAAATAAAATACACAGAAATAAAAGTGTTCTTTTGATTTTCAAGTAATTTTCCATATATATTGCTGTAAGTACTTATTAATATTTATGCATATATAATATAATGGCGGGAGCTGGCACAGTAAATCTCCCGCCAATTGCTGGGTGATACTTTATACTATATTTCATATTTATAGTGTTTAAACTTTAAAATACCAAATACAATTTAATATTTAATTTCTTCTTAGTTATTAGTGTGTTTTTAAATTCTAATTATTGTGTTATAAATTTTGAAGTAAGGCTTTGTCTATATAACTTGCACCTAAAAATACAATATTTGATCCACTGGCAAATAACTGAATGATTGTCGACCTTAATCTGACCTTAAAGACCTTACCAAACCACCGCACCTCTACAAGTTTACACAGCCAAATTTAAACTCTAAGCCGGTGAGCTACGGTATAAATTCCACTTATAGATATTTAGTAACATTCTTGCTATTTTGTTTCTTATTTACATTTGTGTTGTAGGCTTATTTAAGTTACTTCATCCGTTGTTAAGATGGCCTATTGATAATAGTAATTTTACTGTCGAATATTTTGGTATATCAAGGTAAAAGCTTCCTAAGCTGTATGTAAATATTTAGGTAACAAATTATGTAATAATACTGAATGAATGTTCGTGTAGGTATATATCATTGTTTAGAACTATGTAATTTGCATACTTGTTTATGTTGCAACAAATTTATTACAACATAAAATAGGGGACAAGTGGCAAACTACAGGCTTTATAACCTCATTGAGGAAGGAAATAATGTTTTGAGGAAATAAAAATTAAAAAAGATATGCCCCGGGTGAGGATCGAACTCACGACCTTAAGATTATGAGACTTACGCGCTGCCTACTGCGCCACCGAGGCCGGTGGAAACCATTGCGAAATAGGTCATCAAATAGATAATTAAGATTAATTTATAAATGCTAGCAATCATATTTATGATATTTTATTTAATAAACATCCTTTCGTGAGAATTGGCTAACATACACATACTGTTATAATATTAATAAAACAGGCAAAACTTTTCCGGCTTCTATTTGATTTGTTTTTCATGGAATCGCACAGTTACTTTTAGACATTGTAACAGTCTCTGTTGCGATTTTCAAACTGGCATCAACGATTCCTCTATATATATATAGAAATACACATATATTCAATTAATTCATTAATCAAAAGTTTTTTTTAACAAATAAAAAAAAACTGTGTTTATTTACGTACACACACTTAGGAGCAAAACACTTAAAATCGACTTTGTGTCCATAAGTAAACAACTAAGGTAATTTAAATTTGGAATACGTAAAACCTAGTTTTACGCAGAATTACTGTGGGTGACTTCTTTATACTTATCCTTCATTGTATTTCATGACATTGTTTAAAACTATATTATTTTTGAGTTCCTGGTTCTTTAATGGAACAAGTGATGATTACTCCGCCACTTACAGCGTGTAAATTGTATAGGTTTTTATGGAGCCTGCCCACGGCTATTCGTGACTGACGTAATATATCTGTGTTGTACATAAATAATTATGTATAGATGAGAACACCGATGAATAATTATTTTTGTAATTTAAAACACATGATCAACAATTATTTAGTGCGCAATTACATACACTTTTGAAGCTTAATACTTGGTTTCTAAGACGATTTTTAAGACATGTCGTTTGACGGTGTCCGCATATAGATTTATTGGTGCTGTCGGGGTTCGAACGCAAGATCTTAGGGTTGATGTGCACTTAATTATTAGGTTACCACTGCTCTATCTAAGATTATTTATTTGTTAAATCGACAATGTTAGTTAGAACATTCAAAATATAAACAAGAGTTCTTACATGAATGATAAATTTTTTTTATTAAATTTATAAGCTCTAGAATCCTGTCGACCTGAATAATTATTTTTTTTACACAAAATATGTAAAATTTAATTAATATACACATGCATTAATGGGTTTAGTGATGACAAGGCATCGCTGTCGACATGGCCATACGCGAAAAGATTGTTTCATGGGGTGTTACACAAATACACCTCCACAGACGGTGGAGGGGTATCAAAGGTTATCCGTAAACCCTGGCTTTGAACGTTTCCTGTCTATGTGCGCAATTAACACTTGATAGTGTGATGAAGGAAAAAAATCTACCTGGGGATCAGCTCATGAAATCTGAGCTTCAAAGTTATTAATGCCACTAGACTATTTTAATGTTTGAAAATATTCGAAGAATTTCTTGCTGAATTAAATATTGGAGACTCATACATTAATTTTATTATTGTACTAAAGCATTTTGCATTTAAATTTAATTCTATATTAAAAATGACATTTGAGGCAATATATGTAGAATATCTAAATTTATTAATATCTAGAGGCTCGGAATGTATAGTCTATGTGTGTATGAGACACGTAATAAAATACAAGAATCTTGTATTGGACATGAACAGCTATTTGTATATGGATGCGTTCTAGTTCAACTTGCACATACTGTACACCTTGTGCTAAATAAATCACTTTTACTAACTACTTTAATCATGTGCCAAGAATAAATTGGTCTGTCCAAAGCCTTGAAAATTGTTAAACGGTATTTTTTTATGCAAAAACGTCTGTACTTAATTAATGAGGGAATTAAATTTTCAAATTATAAATGTGGATTTAAAGTTAAAATAAACATGATACTGAATGTTACTACAGTTACATTGTTATTTCCTTGTATAAAGAATGGTTACCATGGTAACATCGAACATAAATCCTTGTATTATAGTTAGTAGCTTTACGATCGTAAAATTTTCATTATTTAAGAAATTCATTTGAATAAGGAAGAAACAAAATTACCTTAAACACACAATACAACAAAAAGCCTTTCACTATTTAAACGTCACATAATACATACCTAATTGATGTGATAAGAAAATTAATGAATAGCATCTAAATTTTAAAATATGTGTGCGAAATTTCTAGAAACAATCATTGGTCAACCAAAAGAGGATCAAATATTATGTGAAAAACTAAAGTTAGGTATGATGCGGTGTTGTAAGTAAATTGAGTTATCTGTGATCACGGCATAGTTTCTGTCCCGAAAAAGTTAATTGTTTATTACAGTACTTAGTAGTACTGTAATAAACAATTACAATACTGTAAAAAACAACAGTATTCCTTTTAAGAGTGTTGGCCTAGTGGCTTCAGCGTGGGACTCTCATACCTGAGATCGTAGGTTCGTACCCCGGATGTGCACCAATGGACTTTATTTCTATGGTGCGCATTTAACATTTGCTCGAACGGTGAAGGAAAACCTCGTGAGGAAGCCGACATGTCTTCGACCCAAAAAAGTCGACGACGTGTGTCAGGCACTGGAGGCTGATCGCCTACTTGCCTATTAGATTTAAAAATGATCATGAAATAGATTCAGAAATCTGAGGCGAACACCTGAAGAGGTTGTAGCGCCACTGATTTATTATTTATTTCTTTCTTTCTTTATACCAACCCTACTTACAAAGTTATGTAACCCGCAGGTGCAATTTATCAATAACTATCTGTCATCTAATTGATTACCTACAATGACAATAGGCTTGCATAAATTAACATGTGTCAAAATACCGTGTAGTAATGTAGTTGTCAAAATGTTACCAAGGCCAGGTGTGAATTGTAAGCCTTTCGATAATTATATATACACTACACAGGAAATTACTTTGAAACAATCTTTTGTTTAGTGTTGTTTAATTTTGTTTTAATAGTGCGATAGATTTTTAATCAAACCTATGTTTGATTCATAAAAATATGATTACGTAACATTTTTGTTATGGTTTTAATTGTTACTAACAAAACTGAGGTTTAACGAAAATAAAAGTAGCAGGAATTAACAGACGGGCGGCGGTATCACTTAACATCAGGTGAGCCTCCTGCCCGTTTGTTGTTCTATAAAAAAAAATCACAATTCGAAATAATAGTCTGTGTCATATTACAGCGTAACGAAAAAGCAATAAATTTTTTTAGTAAAACTTACTAAAAATTTTATTGCTTTGCTTATTTAAATTTTCGAATACAACACTAAAAAATGTAAGTAAAAGTCATCTAAAGTTAATAATTATTTTTCAATGTGGAACCTACCTGTTTAGCATGTTCTAATTACAAAACACCAATAGTATTCGGAACGTGTTCCAACACGTACTTGAAGAGTATTTGTCAAGTGAGCATAATGAAAAACAGATAAAATATTGCCATAGCATTCTGGGACAAGGCTGAGTGTCGATGTGTTAGAATACAGAGTTTGTTTGAGGTATTTGCTAATGTCCTTATGTGGGTCGTATTGTGAACTAATACGTGTTGGAAGAAATAGGTTTACATAACCAATAGGTAAAGGGGCTACTGAATAATGTTATCATAAAATATAGTAAGTAAATTTAATTTTACTCTCATTTATATATAAATGTATTGGAGTTTTTAGTCGTATTACGTCAGATCAAAATTTGATAAATTAATCGTACATATTATTTTTCTTATTCTTCATCTAAAGTATTTTATACAAAAATATCTTCAGTTGTCGTAGCCTTTCAAACGCGTTGAAATCTTTTGTTTCGATAGTATATCATAATAAAATATTGTATTTTATATTTTCAAACCTAGCTTTTTATAAATTAAAGGTTTTTTGATACTCTAGCAACGTGTTATTCAATCAAGAAGAAATAACAGGTTGCTAGAGTATATATATATATATATATATATATTTAATTTTTCTAATTTTACATATACTGTTAGTTCTCAAATCAAGGACGTAGAGAATACCTGTCCATAAACTGTCCGCCTTTATTCATCGCCAAGTTATTTGTTTAGTAAAATAAATAAATGAAACTTTAAAGGTTTCTTTTATATTATAATATTTTAAAATTACAATAAATTCCAGATGACACGTTACCCTTGAAATAAACAGCAGAATGATGACTTCATTATTTCAATATACAAACATCTAAATAAACTTACTTATTAATGGTACGTAATTTATTTGAATAATTACTAAGTTATTCATCAAACACTGACTTAATTCTTTTATTCAGATTTACGTGTGTCCTATACATGTTTCTTATTTGTAGTATTCCAGTTGCGGAATCCGAAAGTTACAAAGAGCAACAAGCAACAATTCCAGGTTTTTGTAAATCGCTGCCTTTGACACACCGTAAAGATATTATTGCTCGAGAGTATCTCCAATCAGCAACTAAGGGAAATATACAAGAATGTCCAATTGACAGAACTATAAAACACATAAAATAGAATTGAACAATCACCAGATGGGGATTCAAACCACATTGCCAAGCAAGCTCTCAAATGTGTGAAAGAATGTGTTTATACAAAATATATAATCAAATTTATTCATAAATATAAACGGTTGATCGATTAAGTAAATGTTAAGTAAACTATCGTCTTATTATCGCAAGTTAACTTAAAATAGGGTTTTTTTATGTTTGAATGTAAACTTAATAATTTCAAATAATAAAGCACCAATAAATACCAACTGTTCAACATAAAAATAGACGACAGTTTGGGCAGGGTGCAATTGTATATTTAAAGAAATCTTTCAATTCAAATATCTAATAACAAATGTAATAAAAAATTATTTCATTAATTGCATTACAGAAATTCATAGACATTGATTACTAAGCAGATATGTCCACCAATATAGATATAATCTTTTTGTGCCTTGAATCATCTTCAGTCACTAATTTGTACATTATATATCTATGATACATAGATTGAGGCACGTAGTATATTAAGAACCGGTCTCTGGACCGCCGAGTTGCGTCATTAGACATACCAGGCTCATAGGTACCTGTGTTGTAAATACATACCTAGTAAAATTTCATTTCTACATCTTATCTCCACATGTTTGATGTTTATGTTAGCTCAAAGTTAAACATTTTTTTTTAAAATGGAGGTTTGCACTTAACAATTATAAAATTGGCGTATCTATTAAGTTCCGGTCTCAATACAGTGTATTTACAATTAGTAAGATTCATAATTAATATACACACAAATAATATTCAAAGTATTACAAATAAAAACATGATTGATTTATAATATAAAGACTGTCGCAATGTTTGACGTAAAAAACGAACGGAAATTACTTGCTCGGCTAGCGAGCTAATGCGATATCGTAACATATTACATACATTACATGTTTACAATGTACTCTACTGGTTTACATATTTCATTGTACATAACTTAGTGTTTAGGTGGTTCAATATTTCCTTTGGGATAAGCAAGTTATTAAAAAAAGATTTATCATCTATAACTGATAAATAATTTACGTGTGTGTAGCTGTTTCGCTCACTTTACTATTCCTAATAATTTGGCGAAAGTCGTTAAATGCGTTTTTTTCTATTCCTATTAATTTTAACAATTCTCCTTGACCAGTATTTCAATACCAAGGCCTTCGTATAAGCTACATTTTTTAATTAATTAAGTCGCACTTGAAAAATTAAGTTGTTTCTTAATTCGGATGTTAGCCGGATTACAATCTCCTAGAAACATTTAAAACGAGTAATAGTTGCTAATATTTCTCAAGGCTAATGAAGTATTTTTTATAAAGCGTTATCTTGTACTGTTTATACAATCTAGATTCAAAAAAATTCGTTTGGGCATATGTATATATTAACTGAGCAGCTCAAATCTGGGCTGGTGTTCTTTGCTGGATGCTGAAGCCTCACATAGCGCATATAGTAGTAAGTCACAGTAACGGTATATTGTCGGATTTCTATTTATCTATTTTAAGAATGTTGATAGTTTTCTACGCTGGATGCTCTAAGTGGTGGACAAAACGTCAAATCACACAGGTTATAAGTCGTAAATATCCACTTAAACACACAAACTTACTTTATGAAAGACTAAATTTTCTATTAATCTTAAGATATTTAAACAAATGTAATTAATGGAATAACTAACCTTAAAATGTAATAATTTAAATATATTATTAAAAGGCTATATGTCGTAAATGTAATTTACGACTAATAAACTGAAATAATATGACTTAATGAATTATATTCAAATTATTTAAATTTACCTTCCGTCATTCGCTTACTATTGAATATATAAATTAAGTAACATATTTTAGTTCGGTTCCCATCAATAGAGGCAGACATATAATGTGTTGCAGAAGTAGGTTTATATCTACAATACTCCAATTAAAAACATTAAACAAATCGCATCTCAATGTCACTGTACTTAGTATTATTGTCAAGTATTTCGAAGTTTTACAATAATTATTATTTAATACAAAAATACCAAAACTATAATTAAGATTAAAGTCGGCGTCTATTAGCTACTACTACTAGCTTAACGAATAAGTATCACAATAGAACAAGGAAATGCTGCCAGCATTAAAAGTATAGTTCTACAAGAACAAAACTTTATTAAATTTATTTTAATTTTTTATTTATATATTTTAAATTATTATTATTACTTTATAGGTAAGGAATATAAATAGTTTTATTAGCATTAATTCAGTACATATCTAAATAATAAAGGTATCTAGGTACTAATGTTACTTCATACGCGAATTTCAGTTCTCATTAATATTAATGTTATATATATATATAAATAATTAATGTTCTCATTATTTAATGAATTACATGGATGGACGAGAAAATGAATGGCCGAGTCACGGATAAAATCTAATATTTAGTAACTAACAAGTGTAACTAGGCTAATTAAAATTATATGGCAAATAAAGTAAACGAGTGTTGTTGACATTGACCAACATAAAAAAATGTTTCTCATATATATAAATGAACTAGTTTTTAATAGATCCACATTTGTATGTACCTTGAAGATTACTGATGAAATACGGAAAAATAATAAAAACACCCGCTCTCAAAAAAACATATAGCAGTAAAGACTCAACTTTTGAAATATCTCTTAGATAATTCACCCTTAAACCAAAGTTAGCGTTGAGAGGTGTTTGAAATCTCCATATTTAAATAACTTCCAGAACCTATTGAGAAGTTGACGGATATTTCTAAGCAGCTTTGTTAAAATACAATTACAAACATTGTTTTGATTTTTAACCCATTTAAAAATCGAGGAAGTTATTAATTCGACGTCTTATTTATCTAAACTAATATTATAAAGAGGTATGATTGTATGTAAGTGTGTATGTTAAAAACGAATTTGCTCAAAAACAGTTCAGGCGACCCCCTTGTAACGTTGTGGATAATAGAAGCCTATACTAAACAAATAGTACTAAATGATCTAAATTTATAATATATTTATGAAATATATTTATGAAATATTATGATATGTGTTACTGATACATTGTGTTTCATCCAATGTCCAATTCAATGTATTTATTTAACATAAAAGTTTTTTTTAATATTGATATGGTTATGATGTCGTTAGTTTAGCTAATCACGATCCCTGTGTTGTGGACAGCCCTTAATAAAATAACCTACTCCGTATCACAACTTACTACTTTACGGTAGAAGAAATAAGTTGCAAGACTTAGTTTGCTTTTTCTCGAAATAATTATTACAAATAGAACCCACGACTATTTATACTAAGACGCGAAGGTAATTGTTATAATATCTAGTCCTAATTAAACGAATATTGTCAATGAATGTCCGATCTAAATAACATCGAGCGGGTCTTGTATTTCACAATACATTCTTTAGGTAACAGTGAGTTAGTTGCGGTTTGTGGATGTCAGTTTCTGTGGTTTGTTTTATTCAAATACGTTACCACGGCTGAGTCAAAGGCCTCTATTCCTATTTACGAATACGTAAAATTGTTTCGGTCTGCTAAAATTGATTCATAAACATTATAATTTAGTGGTGGTGGTAAATGAACCTCTTGTGTTGCCGTGATTTTGCACGTATGTATGCCATGATGATGGCGCTAACAATTACGTACAAAACTCATTACATTAATGTAAGATAACTATTGAAGTAACAATGATCATAAGATTGCCAATGTGCCGTATATAGTTTAAAATTAGTTTTAATTTTAAAACCAAATATGCTTTCGTATTCTTCACTCTGAGCATATTTTATCTAACAAGCGATCCATCAGATACCAGATTGATCCCATCCTTCCATTGTCCAGTACCATATCCACAAATTACCTCAAACAATAGAACCATGTTGCCTGTATTGTCTAGATACATTGAAATTACTGCTTATCTCACACTGGCCACACTGTTATGTAAGTCAAGCTAATACGCAAACCACAATAGTAAATTTCCTCCTCCTTACCGAAATTCATCATTAAGATTGGATTGGAAAATAAATAAATCATACCTTCCTAACAGAGATAAACTATAGAACGGAACAAATTATTTACAGTGAAACCGTGGTACGAAATTTAAATAACAGTAAGAAAATAACGAAGGTAACAGATGTTACAATAAAAATAAATAAACTAAAGTGGATATGGGCACATGGAAAGAGGCACCGAAAAGTGGAGCAAAACAGTACTAAACTGATGCCCAAGGTACAGCAAACGAAAAAAAGGGAGACCATTGAAGATGGCAGAGAGCGGCAAAGTGCAGAGAGGAATGGCGGGATTTGGAGATCTTTGCCAAAAAAGGGCATACACATATACTAGAAGAGGTATGAAATGCTAATATGATAGAATTTTAAGAAAACGCAAAGGGCAATTTCAAACCCAAAATAACTTTATCCATATATCTAACCAAGTACACTTATGAACGTACAGAAAATATTGTAAATTGATTTCAAAACATTTACTCCGTTCGCAAGTCAAGAGCGTAAATCGGGCAAGAAGAACTGGCAAGAAACTCTCCGCTTCCGTAAGAGGCTTTAAAGCATATATAGAATAAACTATGCTGAATACGGTGGTTGTTAAAGAAATATAATTTTAACGTCATCAAATTTAAATGTTTGTTATAAATGCCGTAAACTTACTGTTAGTAAACACAAAACAATAAATACCTATGGACGTGAGCGTTTTGAAGTAAATAAATAAAATAGATTTATATTTCAAACAGATTTCCATTGACCATTAATATCTCTATTCCCACATTTGATTCTCACGCCGAGATCTCACGGAACAATGGACTGCCGGGCTTGTTTTGCCTGATATAAAGAGGAAAGTGACCCGTGTTTAACTTTTTAATGAAGCTTTTAATTAATTATCTTCTCTATGAGTTGCATTGAAATTATTAAAACGCAAGCATTACCGTCTTGTCATAAGAACTACAAATATATATTTAGTTACGTAGTTAGTAACACCAGATTAGTTTGCATGCCAAGGTTTTAATGCACAGACTGCGAAGACTATGTTTTAGTATATTTAATCTATATTTTTCCACAAGAATATATGTATAGTAGAAGAATAGAAAGACTAAGCAACATTGTTTTATATTAGATACTTAGAGAGTCGAGGTTTACCCCTAGACATTATATTTAGACCCGTTACCCAACCTTTTTTGCCTTTAGGCTTTCTAAAATTTTTGCTTCGTCCGTCTCTCCTCAAATATAACAAGAAACTTAATACATTTTAGGAAGAAATCACTTGGAAATGTTTTTCAAATAATCTAAATAAACATTTTTCTATATTAATTTATTATTTTAATTGAGATCCTTGCGCTTGATGCTTGATTCGCAGAGACTTTATAATATATTTCAATTTGGTTAGCTTCAGTCTCAAGTCTCTACGTTATGTTATATCCAGCCGATTTATATTGTCGCCCTGAGGGCATGGGACGTTGGAAAGGTTTAGACAAATACTTAAAAGACATTTCCGTGACGGTTAACTAATTTAATTTATTAAAAATTTATATATAACTATCAATAGATAATTGATTTCTAATATCGTCGATTCATCAATAACGGTGAAATCGAACGTGGCACACAAGGCACGTAGCACGTGAAAACATTCGCATTCTATCACTCGCTTTTTGATTACAAGATAAAAATTTTAAATATAAGAGTATTTTAGATTTTATTAATCACGTTTTGATAATTTGTATGCACTCCTGTTTTACTTCTTTTAAGACTAGTAGACGCTCATGGTCGAGCTAGACGCGCGCCGACGTCAACTTAGATATGCCAATTTACACACAATTTTTTTCTTTATTGGACGAGCGGATATTAACCGCACCCATAAAACGTAAAACCAAATGGGGGTCGCGACGACCTCTGTAAGATTTTACGTCAATGAAAGAAAGACAGATGTTATGAAGAATATTTGCGTGGAGGAACGTTGCGCATACTTATAGTACAAATAACCTAAAGCCAGAAGTGCATAGCAATGATAATTATCATAAAACTAAATTTTGGTTTAAGAAATACGTACCTACTGTACGCATTTAATTGTTTTAAGTAAGAAAAACAGTGGAGCCTTACAACACGAATAAGAAATTCTTCTCGAATTCTCTGGTCGAATATTAAGGTCAATATTATCATAATGGCTTATTATAGTGATATAATATTTTATAACGTACAGGCGATTTACATGAAAGTTATGCAACTCGAAAGTTTTAGAAAAAAAAAGAAACTTGAGTCATGGCGTGAGCGATAAAACGTGTTTTTTATTTATTTAAGGCGTCTACTTTTAATTTTTTTTTACCGATTTAGTTTTATATCTATAAGTTTATTACTTGGACGAGTCTAAAAACCTGTGCATAGAACCTCTTAATAACATTAAAAATTGTATAGCTATGATTTCATGAGCTTTTGTTAAATATATGTAAATTATACATATACCAAGTGTATAAACAGATACAGTTTGAATTGTTCAATAGATTTATGTGGTTTGCGGAACCACATCAATCAATAAAGTTTTAGGCACGATCGTTTGCTATTGTCGATCAAAAATATTTTTCGGCAAATAATATACATAATATAAAAATTGTATGAGAAACACATTAAAGCAAACTTATTGCGATGTATCTAAAAAATGTATGCCTGTAATTATATAATAATGGGTCAGGATGACCGCGTGGATATCGCAAAAACATGTTAACAAAGCAAGTATTTAATTCAAAATAAGACGTAGCTATATGTCAATAAAACTACGAAGTTAATAATTAAAAATGCTTGAATGTCCTTTACAGATAATATCCTCATTGAGTAAAAAAACTAAACGACCTGTTGATCCGACCTTCAGGGTAACAAGTCGTGATTTAATTTGAATTAGAAAGTAACAAATTCTTCCTACAATTATAACCTTTAAGCTTATAAACACAACCTTCTACAGAAAACAGCCTTATACTGCCAAACTAGATTAGTATTAATTACAAACAAAACTATATTATACTGTTTGTCTTAAAGGAACTCTTATTTAATTTCAAAGTGCTCATAACTTCAATCAATATGCCTCAGTGTCTAAAAATTAATTAACAATTACATTTTACAAGCGAAAATTAACCCAAACATTTTTACAAAAACAAAACTTAAGATATAATAGGTTTTATAAATTAATTAAAATAACTCACAATTCAAATCAGAATCCAATACACACGTCCACTCACAAAACTGTAAAAGTAATCAGAAAAATACTATAAAATAATCCATAACTAAGATACCAAACTTGTCAAGAAAAATTCCAAACGAACTAAAAATAACACAAATGTCTATTTGTGAATTTAGATGTGCAGTTCGAGTTTTCTTTGCGGGAAGACGTATGGTATTTACACTTTTCTTATTTAAAATTTCGACTACGCAAAAGTCAAACACGACATTGCGTCCATGTGGCAAACACAAAACTGCCTTGAGAGTTGCGTTGGCGCCGACCAATCACATCTTGGCATTCTTTCCATATTGATTGTATTACCCGGCAGATTTTAAAAAGTTTTCATTTTAGTCGTGCAATATTTAAGATTATACTGAATTGTATTTTAAAACTAAAGTTTTTGTTACAGGTTTGATTCCAAATTCGCAAGCAAATTGTTTTAATAACAATCTTAAATGGAGCGATGTATTAATCATTTTATATTGTTTTATTTCATCGAAAGCAAAATTACCTTTTGATATTTAATTGAAAGATTTGATCGCCACTAAAGAAATGTGACCTCGCTTATTCCGTAAGAACGAGAATGATGCAAGCTACAAGTTACAAGTGCGATGTAATGACTTGAGCTAAACAACGTGAAGGAGATATAATGCAAAAATGCCAATTACAGTTGATTTACTGCCTGCATTGCAATGTACGCACTATGTTTATCACGGAAGTGTACTTTGTACATTCACTCTATGTTAGTGTGAATTTAGGTGCTATTTTGTAAGATATACGATATTGTTTGGAGTAGTTTTATATCTTATTATATATTAATCTTAATTATGAATAGGAATCCAAAACTAAGTCGTTTCTACAACATCAATCCTCAGTATCGTATTGATTTCTTTCTAAAAACTTGTAGATTGCCTTGACACAAGGCTTATAACCCGGATGTCCCGGCGAAACATTTATTGTTTATGGTCGGAATATAGGCAAAAACATCACCAACCTACAATATGTATAACACAGATGTGAAAAAAAACCCTTATACGACATTAAAAAAAAGTATATTTTTAGATAAAGAGCCATTTATTGGGTGATATGGTTTTTTCTATTATTAGAATATCAGTGCCTGGATGTGTGTGCCGCATTAATGTTTTTATAAGCAATATAAACAATAAGAGAGGCAGCAAATTATATAATGTTTTTGACGATATGTTTGAAGCGCTCTTAACAGAAAACGCAGCTCCACCATCGTGGCAGATGTGGTTTTTAAGATTACTTATCGTATAATTATCATGAGCAAATGACATAAATATTTTGCCTGCCAGCTCCCTTGCTGGACGCTGACTACCAAGAAGCGTGAGCGTTGATATGTGTCTTTAACGTAGCACTGTCATGACGTCGCCTACGCCCGAACCCAATAATTAATCCACAATCTCAGATTGAAAGCAATTTGATATCACACCGTGACAGTCGATCGATCTTCTATCTGCATCCCAATAACCAAGCTCTACCAAGACAATCCATTTTTGGCGACGGATAGAAAGCAATCTCTTGGCTCTTTACACTCATATTTGATCATTAATATAAACCAAATAAAGTAAATAAAACCGTACCAATAATATTAAAATATACATGTCTATGTTAATACATATCCAACAGCTTTTTTATTATTTTAAAAACTGGTGTAAGTTTAAATCTTAATAAAGGTTATTGCCACAGTTGAACTGTCATTTTCATGCCCAGATCCGACCTACCATGGATAGCTTGTATCGATAGATGGCTATTACAATCCGTCGATTGGTTATTGGTTTTTATCAACATTTGGATTAACATGTCTATCTCAGATGGTCAAGAATGGATTTAGATACGTTATTGGGTTCGGGCGTTATTTATTCAGACTTACGGCATTTGGGCCTAGGCTATCTAAATAGTGGTACTGTCGACACTAACAGTCATTTTCATACAAATTTACTCTACTTTCTACATACACTAAGGCGTCTCGACTCTGCTCCAATGTCTAACGTGAACATCCGAAACTCTGTATACTAATTAATAAAAACTAAAATTATGCCGAATATTTAACGGAGTCCCGTATCTATGGCACTCAAACGGAGAACATAAATAAGAGAACAATGTTATTTTTTTATTTTTATTTTCAGCCTTAAATTATTTCCTGATCCACTGATAACAGAGAATATTTTCAGCATTTAGTATGTATCAGCAACCTTCTCCGGTAAAGGCCTCCTCCTCTTGATATCTTTCTCTATCCCGAGCTATTTGCATCCGTTGGGAAATCAAGTTGGAAAATAAATTGGATTTCATTTAAAACTACCAATTAGTGGTTTCATACTTTATTAGGTATATGCAGTGTATAATTAAATGCATATCTACAAAAATACCAATGCAGTACTATTTTTATTTCTTATACTAGCTTCTAACGGCTAAAAGATAAATATTTCTTAGTTAATCACTTCTAATAACACATCTTAAATAAAATTTTCAAAACGTGCGTTACTTTAAAGAAAAGAATAAATATTAGGAACGCATACACATATTTTCACACTAGCAAGACTAGACACAGGTAAGTACAAACTCAACAATAACAATAAAATAAAAATAATTTCATAAAAATAAATAACCTGTTGACCTGTTTAAGCCTATCATGTAATAACATTACCTAAGTAATAAATTATAATAACAAATTCAGCTTAAACCATGAAATAATAAAAGTTATAGGATAACTCTACTCGGAGATCAACGTAATACACAATTTAAAAAAAACATACACCACACTTGATGTGCTTTTTTAAATGCCTCAAAAACAAATCAGATACTACATATCTGTATAGTAAATTGTACCACCATTTTTTATAATGTTGACATTTTATTTAATTTTATATCAGTTCATGGTATACCCCCACTAAGTTCAACCTCTGGTCCAATACAAAATTCTAAATACCCTCCTATAAGCTCTATGTTTTAAACTACCCTCTGAAACTACACTTACAATTAACAGATCTTATTTATGTTTCTAAGTCTTCCTAAATAATAATCCTCTAATTATTATTAATTTATATAATATTGCTCTATGTAGAGTTTGAAAAAGTATTAAACAATTATGCGAAATGTGTCATATTATGATTTTTAATACTGATAGATTTTTAGTACGTTGCCAGATTACAGTTTATATCTCTTATTCAGGAAAACGAAATCAGTTTTGTACTACTAAAGAAAAATTCAAATGTCACATGGTGTCAACTGTATTTGAACATAGGAGTTATTTTATATAAACTATAATTGAAATGGTGTATTTTAATAAATGTATTTTTTGATAATCTAAAATAATGTTTTAAGAAACAAAAATATGAAACTGGCACATAATAAATATAAATAGCTTTTCATTTAAATACTTTAACAATGACATGTATTTAAAAGTTAGGACTAAGAAACTATAGAAAAAACTCTTATTATATAAAAAAAATTAATAATGGAATACTTTGGTTCCTGTGAATCCAAACATCCTTTAAAATACTGATGAGTAACATTTTAGTACGGCGAACATTCTCTGTGCTTGTCTTTTAAATTACCAATTATCACATAATTTACCATTTTTCGCTTTGGCAATTTACTTTCGAAAAGTTAGTTAATTTATTTTTACTCGTGAATTTCCTCGTATCACTTTTTATAGGATAATAACTTTTAAATCAACTGTTTTAACGTAAAGTTAAAAAACTAGTGACAAGTCTTTTTTCTTTGTTGTTGAACCATCACTAAAATTTTAGAAAAATAGAGCGAGTGATTTTGTTGAGTTATCTATCCCTAGAATCGAGCATTTAATAGTTTAAAATATATAATAAATTCGTAATAATACTAACATTTAGCTCTTTTATAAACGCAACCAAGACAGAAATCACTGGAAACAGGTGACTATTGTCACTAGGATATGTTGCCGGCTTTATAGGCAAGATTCACAAGGTATATAAAAAAAAATTGTTACTAGATTAGGTATCATATAATATGGGCCCTATATCAAAACAAACAATCGATCATAAATGTAGACATTTAAGAACTTTTAATTATGATCTCACCAATTTTAATACGTTCCAATTTTTGTCTTAAATCGCATCAATCCGGGACGATCCAATTATTGTATACGTGTTGCCAGTCAATATGTTTAAAGTAGGGATGTTCCTTTATTTCGTTAATACCATCTTTACCGCCGCCGAGACGCTCAGACGGCTCGTATGTTAGGAGCTGAAAGGAGTGAATTTTTAATAAAAAAATATTTAGACAAGAAATTATTTATTCTATCAAACTTCGAACTAATAGTTAATATATAATTTTCTCGCAGAAGTTGATATATCTGCATTAATTTCAATTATATTTTCTAAGAAGTTGACCATTTTTTCATATATTCCAACCCGATTTTTTACCACGGTAGGAAAGCGAGTAAATATTCTATGTAATTATCTACCATCTAGTACCTGAGTGAGCAGAGATTCCACTTCAACACTGAGGCCTTCGGGAAGCTGTAAGATTGTATGGCTCGTGAAAGTTGACTTGTGGAACTCTGATAAAGGCTGAAATGTTAATTTCTTGATACAAACGAATATAATTATTAACAAACAATACATTCTTATAAACTCTATATTGCATGTGTCAAGTCAATCGGAAACCATAAAATATATCATTGACAATTGTAATAGTAAATAACTCTATCCAAAGACAACATCTCAATGTTAGTGTTTGTGTGGGACATATCTTGAATTATTAAAATAAAATAGAATCTCTATAAACACATGTAACAAAACTTACCACTCCACAAATAAGCTCATACATAATCGCCCCAAAGCTCCAAAAATCACAAACTTTGTCCAATCCATCCTCTTCCATATAAACGTGAGTATATAACTCCGGGGCAATGTATATACTCCATGGAGATCGCCGGATTTGGGATAATGCCATATGAATACCGGAGTGGTGGATGAAGTATGTCAAAATGATCTGACCACCATCAGATAGGAGGACATTTGATGGATTTAAGTCACTGGAAGATTTTAAATAAAATTATTAAATAACAAAAGCCGCGAATTAACTATCAACACACATTCATATTCCCGGAAATAATAACAAATCACGACAATAGATGGCGCTCAAAAATATAAGTGTCATCACTACATAATATAAAACAAAGTCGCTTTCTCTGTCCCTATGTCCCTTTGTATGCTTAAATCTTTGAAACTACGCAACGGATTTTGATGCGGTTTTTTTTTAATAGATAGATTTTAATAGATAGAGTGGATTCAAGAGGAAGGTTTATATGTATAATTACATCCATTAAATAGTGGAGAAGTACTGTTATTTTTGAGGTTTCTAATGTGATGTCGTAAATAATTACATTTTTTCCGCTTACATTGCAAACGCAGGCTGAACCCTACGAGTTTTATCAAAATAATGTACTAAGTATTGTATACATTGAAAAGGTCTACAGAAAAGTCTATGATGGTATATGTCTATCTCTTATGGATAACCCACAATAACTTTATTTGTCATTAACTTTTTACGACAAATAATGGCTAATTTTCGAAGCGATTTTAACCAATACAGCATTAATCCTTAACCAATTAAATACCTTGAATACATTGTTCATTTAATATAGATCTATACAGCCCATTACAGATTATTTAGCAGCGATCGAACGCGTATATTATCGGAGCTTTCCAGCGACGGAAATAACAATACATAATAAAAACCTGCTTTTCATCAGCATTGCACCCGTGCGAAGCTGGGGCGGGTCACTAGTGTATCAATAAGCAATAAGCATTTAAACCATTTAAATAAATAATTAAATACTTTATATATATATGGTTTAATGACAATATGTTCGCACACCCTTTCTTATACATACTGTATATATTATTGAACAGTCATGAAAAAATAGTTGCAAATTAAACTTACCGACAAATAACACCAGCGTTGTGTAAACTTTCTAACGCAGTTAGAATTTCCGCTCCCCACATACATATTGTTGATGGTGGAAGCACGTCACGGGGCGATTTTAATAACTGAAATTATTAAAAGTAATTTAACTGTTTTGTTTTACATAAAACTTGTAACACTTTTCAGTTTTTAAAAATACCGACTATATCTGTTATTTAATACGCTCTTTAAGTTTGAAACCTCAAATTTGAGAGATTTCCGTCAATTTGTTTGCTTTAATGTCTACATATTTTCAAGAAAATATGTGTCCGTTACACAATTTGATGATTTATTAAATCGATACTATCATTAAAGAGTTAAACGAAGCTCTATAGCTAGTATATATAGTCCATCGTATATCAAGCGGGGGGTCGCACCCCTTAAGGTCGGGTCTGTTGAAAAAAATAACAATGTACATACAAATACAAAAGATTAGTTTATTAAATAATTGAATAATTATAATGTAATAAAACTTATTTATAATTTTAAAGTCCGGGGTCGCAAGACTGTTGTTAACTTTTGCCTTTCTCGAAGTCGAAACATAAAAATGGTTGAGAAACGATGGTCTAGTCTAAAAAAACGTTCCTGTATCAAATTATACTGAGTGCTTGTATTTTCAACTTATAAAATCGTTAACTCACCTTAACACTAGGACTAGGCACATCACTATTCTCGTTCTTCACATCACTATCACCCTTCTCTGTCAACGCTTTATCAACATCTAACAACAACTTGTGAGAACTAGTAACCAATTCCTTTACCGACAATTCTTCATTTCGATTCACATCTGTCGGAACATTATTCTCCGAATGTGTTTCTTTGGGAAATACATTTTCTAAATTCACTCTCCTAGGTGTGTTTGGGATGGATTTTGCATAGTTCTTGATATAATCGAATAGTTTCTGTCCAGGCGCGTATGATAGTATGAGAAAAATTAAATTATTTGAGTCTATATAGGCGTGAAGGGGCACCATGTAAGGTATGAGCGTTGGTAGAATTGGTTCTCTTGTGTCGTTGGTGCGTTGGAAGTAATTGTCAAATTCTGTTAGATTTTGTGGGACTTTTTGAATTACCTGAAATCCATATGTAAAAATCATTTTATTTTCTCATATTAATACAATTAAATGAAAGAGCCACTTTACAAGAGTAGTCGGATTATTGCCGAATAAATAATTGTATGTTCGCAGAGTGAATTCAAAGTAGCGTAATATTGTGTATATTATGTGTTTAATTTTTCTGTACTTTATTATATTTTATTTAATATTTCTCGACATTGTCGTATTGGCATAGACTGTAAAAATAATGTGTGTAATTCACACGCATCAATATTTTTGGGTCTAAGGCAAGAGCGAATGTAAATTTCATACATAGAAAGAAAATCCACTGGTGCACAACCGGGGATCGAACCTACTCCTCTCAAAAAATAAAAGATAAAATATCTTAGTAAAAATCTAACTCCCTCTATAACTACCAGTGTGTAACATACCTTCATTGCATAGCAAGTTTGTTCAGTCTTATGCAGTACCAGCATCATAGTATTCCCAAGAACTGCCAGTACGCGATACATTGCCAAGTCTTCATACGGTCGCCGAAGCATTGATAATGGAATCCCGCAATGGATTGATTTTGGAGTATCTATCTCACGCTCTGGTAACAGCTGTAGAAGCGAAACATATATTTTTTTTGTTCCTTAGATATAAGATAAAATGTTATTTAATATAAATAATCTTACACTCTGTTCTGCGCCGCTCAAATGATTCTTATAAATATCTTCGGCATAGGATAGGTATTTATTTGTTTTTTCTTTTATCAACGCCCGCCTTTCCGGATCCGAATCAGCTGTAATGTAATTACATACATTTTGAATTACTACAAATATTAAAATCTAGAACTTTTTTTCAAGATTACCATCTATTCTGAGAAATATCGTCGAGTTAAAGGTCTTAAGGTCAGATTGGGAGACAAAAACGTCTTGTATATGAATTACGTGATAGCCGTAAGAAATGCCTATTTTCTCACGTAGAGATATATGTGTGCGCACACAGGGAAAACCATTGGTACCGGGATTCGATTGAAATCAAGATTAAAGTAAATGAACGCTTAACCAATAATAAAAAACTTATTTTAGCTGTTAGATCGCTCATTAGCATCTATAGTCTTTAATTTTAATCTCCAATTGTGATATTGAGACGTTGTGTTATTTTTATGTAGTGATAATAATTATACAACTTAATTCTTAATAAAAAATATGGTTGTGACTAAATTGGTCTAACGCTAGACAACTCTAGAGGAGCTTCTATGGGAATACAATTCTTCCGTGGTACACGATGCATGTTTAGAACAAAAGGAATGTAAGTATATATTGAGTAGTTTTAGTCAAATTAAAAGTACTCATAGCTGTAATATTTTTGTACTTTACTATAATACCAGCAATACCAGCAAACAGTACATACAATACCAGCAACAATACAATATTATTTTATAACAAATGGCTTGACTTCTAGAAAAAAAAATTTAGGTAGGTAATGTCTATACGTTTTGATATTAAAATATGATATCCAGATAGTTATCTTTAGATAATATTTTTAATTAATACTTACAATCCTGTTTCACTTGTTTTTGAAAAAAAGATTGTAGATATACAAAATCCATTGTTAAATTTTCAAAATTACATTAGCCAAACAAAGATTATGAGTAAAACTTGTGTTAAATGATTATCTTTATACGAAACTTTCTTATTCAATTAGAATTTGTTTAACTATTAAAGTTTCAAACTATAGATACTTCGTTATCACTTAAAAATCTTTGTATAAATCGTCAGTCGCATTTTTTTTATCTGTTTAGTTTTATGATCACGTTTATTAGGTTCTACGAATGTATCAATACTAAATGTTAATGATATTGATAACATATCAGTGTCATTACTGTGGTATTATCAGAGATTTAAATCATAGATGTGCCCTGGCGATACTTAAGGCCAATGTGTCATGGATCGAGCTTACACATATTTTCTCATTAATGATAAGTGTGTACAAAGTTCAATAACAAACAGTTCTTAAAAGGCATTTTTCATTATGCAGCAGTGATGGCTTGAGCGTGCCATTCTTATACCTGAGGTCAAAGGTTCGGTTCCGGCTGTGTATATTACTTTCTGTCTATAACTCAATCGTACAGTCAAGTAAAGTATGGTTGACAGCTAGAAGTTTTATACACGTCAAACGAAGTGAAGAAATGTTCCTTTAAGTTCCAAATACGCTCTTAAACTTACTTACTCCTTAAGTTCTTTATGAAACTTAATTGTTATCTATTACAAAATTTATTTTGTTAGATAAATCACATTTCCTAGTCGATTTTATAGAGCAACAAAGAGTGACGTATCTATGATTTTATTCTTTGTATATTAAATACTCTTGGGATATTACATTGCGGTTAAACAAGATACCTGATAGGATTACGTTATATTAGTAGTTCCAACTTCCAGTTATGGGGAATATTGGTCAAGACCGAGCTTATTTTATCTATTTTTGGTTCAGAAAATATAATGGCTTTTTAACTCACTTTTCTATCAAAGAACTAATGATCTGCAGTCATACTCCAAACCCAACGACTTAATTGTTCTTTATAAGTTTAAAAAAACTTTTTTTAATTAAGGAATCTTACTTCAGAAACAATATTATAAAAAAAATTTAGTTGATTTTGTACCACATATTTGTTTTAATAATATTTGCAGATGGTATAATTTATATCCTTGGCATTTATTATATGTCCTTGGCATGTCTAGAAATTATCATATTTAACCTTAAATTAATTAGGTCGCGAA
Organism: Pieris rapae; assembly: GCF_905147795.1. Taxonomy (NCBI): domain Eukaryota; kingdom Metazoa; phylum Arthropoda; class Insecta; order Lepidoptera; family Pieridae; genus Pieris; species Pieris rapae. The sequence continues at coordinate 3,770,467 of NC_059515.1, read as the reverse complement.
ATGAATTATAAACTAATCTAGACACAACATAGATATGCTGTTTTCTTAACGGTTTTTATCAAAATAAGTTTGAATTTTGTAGTTTTAACTGAATTTGAGCTTATAACTTATTAACAATTCCTTTAAGAAAGGCTAGTACTGTTAAATTTGTACTTACATTGTACACCAATAAGCATTTTCTCAATGCCAGATTTGTAGAACTCAAATGCTCTTTGATATTCCCCTAAATCTTCACATCTCGCGGCCAAATTTAACAGATACCCAGCTTCGAATACATAACTATCCTCTGTCTTTGTTTTACATTCCATGCCAGACAGAGACAAAACACTATACGACGAACTTCGCCGTGTTCTTTCGAACCCAATCGATCGCAACGAAGCCGTGTCATATTTACTCATTGTTTCTGGATTATGTGATGTCCCTGCATTTCTAGATTCTTTAACCACTCCGTCCACCTCTGACATCATAGAAGAATTAATGGACATCGTATCGACACTCGATCCCTCGAATCGTTTCGGCATTGTATGATAATCATCGAATTTGGACGTGGAAGGCGCATCAAAATTAATTAAATCGGGCAACACATTTTTCTTAACAAGGGGCTTGCTTTTGTTTATAGTAACTTTATTCAGCTCATCGTATAGATCACTGGAAATACTATCAAGTGAGTGAAGTGACTCAAAACTGTTTGAATTCGAATCGGTTTTTCGACTCGATTCTCGCAATTCAACATCAGCAGCTTCATATATTGGTATTTGAGATATGTCTGTTGGTATACTCAAATGTACTGGACTTGTAGTTGATGATTGAAGATTTTTATCTGAAAGTAATTAATATACCGCTTTGTTAACCATATTTAAAAAACAACCAGAAAGAATTAAATGTTTTTACAACTGTCAAAGATTTAATTATGTTGCTGGTAAAATTAAGGAAAACTTATTATTCAAACAAAGTTAAAAATTCCAAGCCAATAAATTATTCATAAGTCCAAATATTTCCAAACTAATTTTAGTTGTAATAATGTGTAATTTTAATAGTTAGTTATTCCTAAAATTTTATTCTCTTTAACTTGAATTTTCTCACTATTTAAATTTAATATATATATTAATATATGTATGAAATATATATTTTAAATACATTTAAACGTGGATTTTTTAATAAAAAAAATAACCAGTAAAATTATATAATTTACTATTGCATAGTTTCTTACTCTCTGGATTCCTGGTATCATCATCAGATGTCTGATACTCAAGTGGAGGTGCATCTTCAATAGGTAGCTGGAGAGATGATCTAATTGCATTTATAACTCCTTTTGGCTCTGGATCAGGGTAGCCAGACTAAAAATAAAAATATATTAAAACATATTCCCATTAAATGGATGATAGATCAAAACTAGCCAAATTAAAAAAATTATTTTATTTTTTCCTGAGAAATAATCAACCTTTTATGTACCTCTGAAGAAAAGTTAAGAAAAGACAATTTTTAACAAAAAGATATTGCATTAATTAAATTATTATAATGTATCAACTTACCTGAAGAAAATTTACAAAATCTGTACTTGTAAAAAGCAGTTTATGTTCTGCCACAAATTCCAATAGTTCTTTTATTGACTTTGCTCTTTCTTCTATCACCTAAAGTTGAAATTTATAATTTAAAAATGAGTACCATATCTGTAGTCTTTCTTTCTATTCTTACAACATAATTTATTTACAGAGCCTGAGATAGTGTTTAAATGGTGGATAAAACAATATGTTAGATCTCGTAAAAATTAAATAACCTTTATGATACAAGCAAGTCCTATATGTGCACTTATAAAGTTTTACACACATGCTAAAACCTAGTAATTAAAAAAAAACGTTTATCAATTATATTTTAAATAAATGTACATAAGAACCACCTCTTGTTGAAATCGTTTAAAGAAACTACTTTTCGCCAAAGGTGGAAATGTTCCTCGTAAGTATAATCCAGCATGTAATGTCTTCATACTCTTGTGTAATTGCTGAATGTCACTGTACCTTTTCCAAACAGATACTACTGTCACTGCTTCAGGGGAATCTATAGGGAAAAGCTGAAAATAAACAAAACAATACAACTTATTAAAATAGACTAAAACAGGCAACTGTTTACCTCCTTCGGTTTTAATATAGGAACATAAGACTAGATATCAAAAACATTTTTAAAAAAGTTATACACAAAGATAGTAGTCACCTTAACCAAATAGGTTTTATTTAGAGAAAAGCTTTATTATTATTATAAATACATGAGTTTAAGTATATTATGACACTTAAATAATATTGTGAAATAATAATATGATTAATTCAAAAATAAACGAAATGGATTGACGTAAACATAACTGTCATATACAGTCACAACTATTGAATGGCGTATAGAAAGGAACTTTTACTTTAACTAGCTTAAAGCACCAAAATGTATATAATATATCATTTTATTTGCTTTTTCAAATAGACCTTCAATCCGTTTTTAAGTACGAACCAACATACTATTTGACTACCTTTATATACAACCTGTTTTTGATTATTAATGATTTAAAAATACATACTGGTACTTACAACAGATGTTATTTTATAAACAGTAAAACCACTTTTATGTTTTGCGGTTTCGTCGACTGAGAACCGCCGCACCCATTTATCTCTGCCAGACATGGTATTAACTTTTATAAATACTAATCGACAGTTTATTCTAATGTTAATAAAAACGCCAGTTGGAAATAAACTGGGAGAAACGACATATTAAACTCAAAAATCGTAAATTAAAACATGAAGTTGTGACTGCATTCTGCAAACAACAATTTAATGCTGATGCCTGATTGCTGACTAGTGACTATTGACTACGCAGTGCTCACTACATCCGACAAATACGAAACTCAAGTTTTGACTTCAAACATTGACGGCTGATATTGACGATAACGATAAACTGTCATTATACTATATTATTATGTAGTCTAGAGTCTGTGCGAAAAGACTATTTGCTACGTTTATATGTAAAAAAATATACGCTTCTATTTTATTTTCATATTGATCACCTAGATGAATGATGATTACTTTCTAACTATAACTACCTAACAGTGTTGCAGCCACAATAAAACAAAGTAATTTTTAACTTTATAAATAAAGAATAATTATTTATAAATGCATCAATATCAAGTAAAAATCAAGTTCAACTATCTCATGCGTTTTCGAATACAAAACGCCATATTTCCAAAAAATACTAACAAAACACACATTTTTAATACGATATAATATATCACATTAAAAAAAATATGTAAGTTAATTTTTTAAACCCATAGTTTATTTAATGTTTTCCATGCTGCTGCATTATAATTAAACTTTTACGCCATTTCTAATAAAATCTTTGCAAATAATATTTTACTCGTATTTTCCAAGAGTTTTGACTTTAGTCATAGGTGTAAAAATAATTGATCATTGACCATTCATCGATATATTCCAGTATTTTGCTCATCTCGTACTTCGAAATCGTGAGTCGCGGCTCACAGCTCACGACTTGTGAACTTGTGGACGGTTGGTGGGTGGGAGTGGAATTTTTAGTGGTCGGTTTGTTCGACTGTATAGTGTTGTGGAGTTTAGACTGCGCTTAGTGCGTTGAGCGTCGTGTTTAAGCGTGCTTTTTTTTAACGATACTCATTACTTCGAACATGTGCAAAGATAAATAAGTTTAAAAATTCGAAGAATGTGCTAGTTTTGTGTTAAATTAAGTTAAACAATCGATATGGGCTCAAAAATTGAATACGTGGATTCGTCACATTTGTACGCCACAAATTACGTCCGTAATTCGAAAGCTATAGGTGTGCTTTGGGCAATATTCACGATTTGCTATGCGATTATCAGCGTTGTGGCATTCGTGACGCCAGAATGGATTGGCGATCTTGAGACTGAATACCCTAGAAAGTTTGGATTGTGGCAGATTTGTAGAACAGACGAGGTCAGCGAGGATTGTAAAGGGAGGCTGGACGAATTCATGTCAATAAATGGATTTGTTTTCAAAGTGACTACAGTTCTAGTGGCAGTAGCGGTAGCACTAGCTTTGTTTACAATTTGTTCGTTGCTCCTGTTTTTCTTTTGTCAATCAACAACCGTGTTTCACATTTGCGCCTGGATGCAGTTGTTATCAGGTCAGTAAACTCATAATTTTCCTTCAACTTCACTTAATATCTAAACACTAACATAAGTAATCTAATTACCGTAGCAAATTTGTACACGAGAACAATTTGTATAATATATATGTTTTAAATTGTACATACATTATATTATAACTTTTTTTCGCATATTATTTTAAATAAACTTTTTACCTCTACAATTAAATTACTCCGCAGTTAGGAATTAAGTTTTTACCGTCGTTTAATTAGAGGTCAACTTAAACGATTATTAAATAGAGATTAAAACTAATTGCCTTCTTAATTCATATTATAATTAACGGCTTTTAGATTCATGTTAACTTTAATATTAATTAATTACCTAATGGTTTTGATCCTTAAACTTAAGCTTTGGTAAGTGTTAGAAGATAAGACAGTATTATATGATAATTGATTCATAAAATATTACTTTCCAAGGGAAAAATAATGAACCGGTTGCAGTAAGCCGGCAGGTGCAACATCCTGCGCAAACGCTTGCAAAACGAATTCTTACCTGCTCTGTATATCCGTTATAATCTATTGCTAGTATTTTATTAACTACAGGATGTAAACGCTATTTTCTTATGCTTGAGTTTTTTAAGTTATTCTTTTAACATCGAGTCCAGAAAATCGATATCGATTAATAAAAGTCGCATTTATTCAGATACATTTATTAATTGGCAGCCCTGAACATTGGAGACACAGACTTAGATAATAACTTTCGTAAACATTTTCGTAAGATGTTAAGGCTTATATAAAATAATTTTATTCACGTTAATGAGGTGTTACAAGTTATTCTATATAAATAAAATATTTCTAGTAGGTTTTTCTACTGACTGTCATAAGAAATAGTTTCCGGTCATGGTCACGTCGGATTTCCGTCTTAGTTACGCTGAGGGGATTATACCTTGCCTCGACGGTCTCGTACTTATGATAAAATCACCAAACTTATTACACTATACCTAGATAGGTAGGAAAGATTCCACTTTTAATTGTCGCTATTTAATTGACATGTATTCTCGCTATATATAACTATGGCTTACATAGACTCCTTAGACCTTTGGTGATTCCATAGACCTTATGAAATCACCAAATGCCAATACTAAACTTGAATTATATTTTATAAATATTTTTAATAACTTTAACAATCGAATTTGTTTCATACAAAATATAATCAAGTTTGATATTTGTAGACTTTTATAAAAAAGATAACCTCTAGCTCATTCGATTACTTTTATAACCTTATTTTAAAACGTTTTTATATGACGTATTTATTTCCAACAAACAAATACACAGTACTACTAGTAATGTACTATATTATATATATAATATCCTTTATGTCTAAGTATCAGTCACTAACAATGGTGAATCCGGTTAGACGTACGACCCATGCACCGCTATATGACCGTAAAAACTGCGTGTACCACATCAGTGTGTTAATTGAAATTACTTTTTCTTGTGTGCCGTATGTGACCCACTAATATAATACCCAGTAATCCCCATTAAACCTGCACAGACTGTTCTGATTTAAAAATACTTCGACATTCAAAACGATTTTTAGTAGAGATTTTTAGCAATAAACAAATAAATTTTAACGGCAGTTATTTTTCGTTCACTTTCACATTAATTTAGACAAAATTCATCTTTGATTTCAATTTCACGGCTTTGTTATTATTTGCATTGCTTCATTGCATAAAACTGTTTCGAAATTATTACGAAATTGCTTAGTCTGGTTTCTGAATTACCCTAATAATCTTTTTATTTCTTGTGAAACGGGAAAAATAAATGTATTAATAATTTCAAATTAAAAATGGTATGAATCGTAAATGAAAACTTAAATTTTCTCTTCCATAATTGATTTATCCTAGCATTTCTAAGCCCTGTAGAATTTATTTGCGTTTCCACATAACGCTATTACGAGAATTACTTTACTTACTTACTAACTTTCTACAGAGCTTCATTTGTAGGTTCAAGTAATTTAATCAGTATAGAAGTAAAACATACTACTACTACATATACCACGAAATTTTATTAAAACTTTGTATTATTATACATTCATAAAGAACATATTGTAAACAACTATAGATTTACTAACACCATTTTTAATTAATACAATCAGGTTGCATTAATCGAATTTAAGTGCATTTATACGATCAAGGTTATTACAAAACGATTTAATATCAACAACTTTTATTAGTTGCGACATATGATCGGCTACTTCGAAATAAGTTTATCCGATCACCGAAGATATCTAGTCAAGTGACTGGTTTTCATAAATACGTAAATTGAATAGTCTAAGATCCGAGATTAGAAAAATATAACCTCATCTGTTATTTTGATGAAACAATTTTTTATAAGCTTATTTCAATATCATGAACTCATAAAAACAACCTCTGCCAACATAAGCCCGCTGCAATTAATAGTAATTAATTAATAAAAAACTAATTTACTTTTAATTTTTACTTTCTCATGTTAGTTACATGTAGGTAATAAGTTAAAACCGTCAATATTTTATATTATATACCTCACTGTAGTAGGCACCCATCTCTATGATTGCTATACTTACATGTAGCCAGGTGAGAAAAGGTTAATAAATGTAGCTTATTTCCCTCACATGTTAATTAAAAAATCTAAGTACTATAGTAAACGGCGTAAATTAATTGCAGCAGTCTTATGATGGCAGAGGTTGTTTTTATAAGTTCATGATATTGAAATCAGCTTATACAAAACTGTTTCATTTAATCAAATATAAGCAATTAGTGAGAACAATATTCAATGTCTGCCTATACTTAAAATGTTCATTTATTGATTGTGTTGTTATTTTAGCTAGCTTCGGGAGGTATTACAGTAACTGTATAAAATCTATTTGCTTTAAAAATCAAAACACGTCCGGTTTAAGATGTGTCAAATCCATATGAAAATTACAATCTATGTTTGACGTTGTAATTATATTATTTTGAATTCTTTTTATTATATAAAAATATAAAATGACCACATTAACAACTTTTCCTGAAGACGATAGATGCCCAAAAGTATGTAATGATATTGGAGCTTTCAAAAAAGCTGAAAAATCACCTGAACAGGTATTGGAGGAAGTTAAAATCTCTGAACAAAAAAAAGCTGATATTGAACCTAAAGTCGAACAAACGGTTAGTTCATCTCCTCAAAATCCAGTGGAGGAAATAAGACCTCCACCTTCTGGAGATGAATATCTACCCAATCTTAAACCTGGGGCTGATGGTAAAGTAGACTGGACGCCTCTTGGTGGAATGACTGGTACAAGACCTGGCGTCAACAAATACAGCATCAGCAGATATTCCCTGAGTGAATGGCGGAAACACAATGATACAGTCCTTGATCCTGAAATTATAACTGAATCAAACATTGTTGAATATAATGCCAAAACTTCTATGATGCAGGCATTTGGCAATATCGATAAACAACAAAGCGAAAACTGCAAACGATTGAAGCAGAAAGCGCGGGATATATTTAGATGGAAAGTTGAAGTTGAACGAGCATGTAAAGCTATAACAGAAGAAGTGGAAATGTTGGAAATAGAACGACAGCGCTTAAAGGGGGCTTCAAGAGTTTTAATGTTGCCTGAATCAATATCTAAAGAATGCTTAGATCTTCGTTCAAACAGATTTGAACCAGATCTGGTTGCTGATGCAGCTGAACAAGAATTAATCAAAGAAATGAACTTAGTAAGTGAGGTAAGAGCCACACTTAAAAACACATTAAATCAAATCAATGAACAATTAGCCGTCAATAAGGCTGCTAAACACAGAATCGAATTCGATTGGTGTGATAAAACTATGGCTTATAATACTGAAACAATTAATTTAAGCCTTAATCCTAAATCCAATACGATTTTGTTCAGACCTGGAGCTACTCGGTTTGGCGACTTTACTGCACCCTTAGAATATTGGGAATTCTTTTGCAGAGAAAACGTACAAAGCTGTGAAGCTGCAAGACAAAAGTCAGCAGATCTTCGTGGAAGTCTTAATGCTATCCTCGTGAATGGTGGTAGAAAGCTTCGTACCCAGGCAGATAAGACAGACATTTCTATAGCTGAAACTGTAGCCATAACTCAGGAACTGTGTACTAAATTAGAAGAAACATTACTCTCTACGCTACAGAGATTAGCAGATACGGAATGTTTAATTGACACTTTACATGAATCGGTTAGGAAAATGGATGCAGCTATGAAATTAGCTCAAACACGTCTAGATAACAGAAATAACTGGAGACCACATGGAGAGAATGTTAGGGACCAACCACACTTGGGCTTAATAGAAGAAGTCAAAAAGATTCACGAGACGGTTACGTCACTTCTGGGTCAATTGAGGAACGCAGAGAGAGTCAGGAGAGATTTGATGAATAAACGGATCGTTTTAGAAAGAGAAATTGCGTCTAAAAGAAAAACTTTGAACATTGACAGAGATAGAATTGGAATTATAAGATCACATTATCCATCTGCCTCAGAATTGGCTGGATATTAAAAATACATGTTAATAAAAAATTATAACGTAATCCTATTCAAATTCAAAATCTGAACATTATGGATCGTAAAATATATGCTATGTTGTCTATTTTACCAAATTAAAGCGGTAATTATGCTGAAATTACATGTAATTTGAAACGTTTTATTTGATATGGTGTAATTTTTATTTCCACTTCCTGCAATTTAAATACTGGTCGTAAGTGAAGATGTAAGATGCTCTTTTATATAACAATGACTAAAGTTTATCGCGATTCGTTCATAACATTAGGGCTTGTTAAATAGCAATCATTAAGTTATTTATGTGAAATCTAATTGCAGCCTTTCACTCTTTTGTATTTTCAAAGTAACATTTACGTAAGTGTTGATGCAAATGGAATTTTAAGATGATTCAACTGATTTTATACTTTAGATGTTGTAATGATGTAATCCGCGTCATATTATCAAAATCAGATGCTCCTACCAATTTGGTCAAATTAAAAAGAAGTAGTAGAAGAAGAAAAAAGAATTTTAGCAAATTGGCCCCATAGTAAGGGTTTAGTAATCGGATGGATAGTTTATATAGTGCCCCTATACTTGTTTATACCCTTTATAATGCACATATACAGTTACAAATGATGATAATAATACGTCCTAAATAGAATTCGAAATTATTGTTTTGTATGACATAATATAATCTTTTGCTTATCTCTTGCTTCTGGATCCATTAAAGATCAGATAAATTGTAACAGTTTTACACCCGCTAGTCCTTGGAATCTTCACGCTAAATATTATGTTGCCGCAAAAACAATACATCATTAACGAAATCCCACGTACCTGGGAACTTAAAACAAAGATTGACCTTTCTTTAACGTATAATTTGCTAACACCATTACTTAGATACCGCTGTGGGATTGTATTAAAAACTTGCAAAGAAATAATGTAGAAAATATATAATAATGAAAGAAATTCAAATTATTGGATATTTAACGATTATAAGGGTAAGGGAAAAAATAATATTTACTCTTATCAACAACACTATATTCGATATAATTTAAAGAAAAACCTTTTTATTTATTTTGAAGAGGAAATGAAAAATATGTCTTGTCAGAGAATGTATTAATCAGATGACAGTTGAGTCGTCTGTTACTTTTAACTAATTTTAATGGTAATTTTAATGTTTTTATAAATATTTTAAAATTCTTGTTAAAATGGCGAATCCTTCTAAAACTTGCCCACAAATCTGCCCTACAATGAATAAAGGTGAAGAGAAAAAAGTGTACAAGGAAGCTGGAGAATCGAGGGGTGGGCAACTAACTAATGCTGCGCCTTATGTCCCTGGTATGATTAAACCCCCGGAAACCAAAGTATATCCTCCTGGAGCACCACCGAGATATTTACCTCAACCTACTGATAGTACAAGTGGGGATATATTAGGTATGGGTCCAATTGCTCCCTGGGCTGCTGGCCACATTGATTGGACACCCCAAGCAGGGTCCACAGGTGTGCGGCCCGTCGTTGACAAATATTCTATAACGAGGTATTCTACGGGTGAATGGAGAAAAACAAATGAATATACTCTTACGCCTCGAGCCACAGATAAAGCAAAAGCAGTTGAGAAACAGACCAAGCAAGATATACATGATGCATTTATTAACATGGATAATAAATTGAATGATTCTAATAATAAACTTGATAAACGCGTGAAAGTTCTATCTCATTGGAAAAAGGAGGTAGAAAAAGCGCTTAATGCAATTACTGATGAAATAGATACTTTAGATGAAGATCGGGCTAAATTGAAGGGAGCATGCAGAATATTGATGATGCCAGAAGCGATTTCCAGAGAATGCTTGGAATTAAGAACTGGAAGATATGAACCTGATTTAGTTAGAGATGAAGCTGAACAAGAGTTGATTAAAGAAGTAGCTATCGTAGGAGAGGTGAGAAGAGTGTTTCTAAATACTTTGGCTAAAGTTGAGAAACAGATGGAGAGAAATAAAGCGGCGAAATCATCAATTGAGTTCGATTGGGGCGACAAAATGTCTAGTTTGCAAGTCGACCGAAAGAATTTGTCGCTCACCCCAGATTCAAATTTAGTACTGTGGCATCCTGGCGTAGCGCGATGGCCTGAAAATGCAACCACTTTGGAATACTGGGAACATTACTGTGCAGAAAGTATAAGGAACTGTGAAGACGTCAGAAAAATGTCTGTCGATTTGCGAGGAGATCTCATGACTAATATTAAAATGGGCAGTCGAGATATGAAGCTACAGGCCGACAGAACAAACGCGGCTTTAGCAGAAACTGTTGCTGCAACCGAAGAGCTTTGTGAAAAATTACAAGAAAACCTGAAGGAAAATCTACAGAAGATTGCAGATATTGAAAACCTCATTATTTATTTAAAAGATTCATTAAGAAAAGTGGATGAGAGGAACAAGTGTGTTATGACTAGGTTATTCGCCAGGAATTATGAGCGGCTGAATGTTGAAAATTGCAGGGACGAGGCGCAGTATGCTTTAATGGCTGAAGCTAAATTTATTAAGGAAACATCAGAGTCCCTGCAGGATAAAATTCGTCAGGCTCAAACAGTGCGTTCAGAACTCATGAAATATAGAGGAGAACTAGAAAAGGACATCGCATGTAAACGGAAGAGTCTTAGCATTGATCAGGACAGGTGCGATAGGGTTCGCTCTCATATGCCTACACCTGAGGAATTCGCGGCCGGTTAACATTTAATAAAATATCGCAACAATGCTGAGTCATTATTCGATCGCCTTCTGACATTTAGAATGAATAAATAGAAGGTTACGTTGCGTTAAAGATAGGGCTGAGAAAAAGTAAGTCGATATATCCTTAAAATTCAATGTAATTAATTTAACTAAAGCCCTAATCTGTCTTCACCAGAGCGGAAATAGATTTTGGAAGAAACAGTCTAATTTTAGTTGTTGAAGTATGAACAGCTTAAAATGTTCGTTTTGTTACCCCATATTTTTCAGGATTCCTACACATCTGGAATTTATTTTAATTTTTTAAAGTTATGTATCCAAAACATACTTAAAAACTTATTAATATAACTATTGCAAATACATAAAAAAATAACTAGGTATTGCAACTAATCCATATACTTTGAATTCTAGTCATAGATAATAATTATTGTAATGTCCAGAACCCATATAAATGCGTCTAGTAACTGCAGGAGGGGTGATGTATGGAATTAGAATGAGTTGCATTGACAACCAATCTCTCGTGCACATAAATCCAATTAATTATTTATAAACGATCATGCTTGCATTTACGTAAGCATATTTAAATAACGAATTCTGAAAGCTTAATTTTGACGTAACTATATAGAAAACACAAACGTAGTGAAAAGTAACGAGATTAATAAGACATAAATTTGCTTGAACGACAAATCGACTTAGGGTCCTTCAAGAAAAGAGCGTACCAATTCTTAAAAGACTGGCATCGCACTCGTGACTTTGAGAGTGTCCATGGGCGGCGGTATCACTTAACATCAGATGAGCCTCCTGCCCGTTTGCCCCATGTTCTATAAAAAAACAATATTTGGTATATCTAAACGTCACTAGAACTAAGATAATAACAAAACATCTTATCGAAATGGAGAAATTCGTAACAAGTGACTCCGACCAAAACAAACCGTTTTTTAAATTTTTCATCTTTTATCGATTCCGACGTGTGAGATAACAAGCGAAAGCTTCCCAGTTACCACTATACCTTCATTCTTTATACTGACGTAATAAAACAGATGATAGACAGATTCAGTTAAGTCCACAATAATGTAGACTCTTTAAAAACTAGTGTGTAACAAATTGGACATTACAACATATCTGGGCCATGTTACTCAACGACGTCTCAACATTTCTTTGATTTATTAAAAATGATTATGTCCGTATATCGTGTTGGTTTGTAATAGAATCGTCATTTATTAATTCTTCATTGCGTAATATAAAATAATCAGGCAATTTAATTAATAATAAAACTATTATAGAAGTTTACTTGAATTGTTTCAAAGATATTTTAAAAATAAAACAATAACAGGCACGAAAATGTAAACACAGCAAATTTGGACTACACAAAAGAAAACAAATGCAACAACGATTTCAAAAGGCCCTTGAATACAGAAGTAGCATGTAACATATTAACTTTCTACATATACAAGAATGTTTAGGTTGTGTATGTAGGGTGGTACGAAACTCGAATATAAGGCAATTAACATCCCATAAGTTTCCCCGCGTTGTAAACAACATATACATAATGGACAAATAAATATATTATAATAAATACATTAATATTCCGTGCGTGAGATATTATGATCACGTGCTTCTCTATTCACAAATTATTATAAATTTATAAGATAATTGCACGATTAAAATAATTATGTTATCACGGTACGTTTTTATATAATTAAGAACATGCACGAAATTATCTCTTATTCTATCTGAATAAAAGGAAAAATATATAAGAAGGTCTCAATCTGCAACAGATTTTGATATGACTGATGCAAGTCTTGTAGACCTCGACCAAAATCGATTTTGATTTTGACTAATGTTGCGCTACGAATAGTTGCACTGCAGAAAATTACTATATATTATACACACATACATTTCTTAAAATACGTCATGCTCTTCGAGACTTCCAACTGAGTAACAACACAATACCAGCGTCACCTAGGCCATTTGTTAACATCAACAACACACATATTTTTATTTTATTATTCACACAATAAAGAATCAATGTGCATCGCGAATTTATTCATATTATGAATATTAATAATCATAAATATGGGTAATGGTAAATGTGTGTAAATTGTAATGGCGAACACATAAACTCAATAACAAAAATTACAGTAACTTATGTTATGTTTTGTACACGAATATATGCACACTGCATATTGTATGTCGAGCTGAAGAGATGTTGTTTGGTTGAGCAGAAATCTCTAATTATTCGTTTAAAGTTATTCAAAAGTTCGTATTATATTATGAGCTTTGCCTACTTGTATAACAAAGAAAAGCTTATATACATGCATAAGTAATTGTAATTGATATATAATTTATACTTAGCATGTATTTGTTTGTATTATTAAATAACACATAGAGTAAAGTATAAAGTTCCGTATAGTTAATTTTAAGCAAGGTCACACTACCGGTATCTAAGTATTATCAAAAAAACTATGGACCGTGAAACAAAGATTTTAGTTAATATAATATGCATAAAATGAATACTTTAAATTAATAATCATTTTCGTACGTTTTTATTTGAATAAATAATGCTAACAATGTGAATAAGTAAGTATCGAATATTTTCGAATGTTAATTATGCTAGGCTGTTTAATAAAAACCAATTGAAAAATAAATGTAATTTCTGATTCCTGTTCTGGAATGTAGCGGTGAGATATTTGCATCCAAAGTCTTGTACCTTATAGAGAAAAAAACTTTCGTCTCATATTATATGTTTATTGGTAAATATGTATGTTATAGTATTAACGATAAAGTTAGTTATTGTATTTATTACAAGTCACAGTTAAATTTGTAAACAAATCATTAGTTTCGGCGAGTTTATTAATTATGTTATACATCCGTGTAAACGTACTTTATTTGAGATCTGTATTAATGTCATTTAAACCATTTCATTTTAACGTTCATAAGTCTCAGTGTATAGTATTGATAAATTATATTTTAATTTTATTATCGACATGCCTCAACGATTGTAAAATTACTAGTTTTACAAACCGGAAATAAAGAAAACTAAAGTAAATGCACCGTGACAGTTACATAAAGAAAAGGGAAACCGTAATAATCTATTTCTCATATAATTTGTCGTAAACGTTGATTGTCTACACTACTCTAAACCGCTTTCTACAAGAGAAACTGACTCTAAATATACAGCTAGTTTTACATATTTATTTACTTTCTAATCCTTGATCCTACATATATATTCGAGAAAGCCCTGCATTTGTTTCCTTTAACATTTTTTTTCTGGCATACTCAGCCTACGGGTAAGATTCAGAGACGAGATTTACATGTCAAATCCGTTATATTATTGATATACAAGAGTCAGATAGAGGGATCTAGTACTTTGCCTCACCTCTTGATCTACCCTTAAATGTGCTTTTCTCAAAACCACCGTACAAGAACGTGTTATTTTGGAGAAGGGTGTCGAATGGAAGGCCAAAGTGGATAGCGTTGAGAACGGCATTTTTATGATGAAGAGTTTAATCCAGTTGGATAACGTTAGTACAATAGAATTCAACGCAGTTCCATTTCTCCAGATAAACTTTAATATGGCACATCTGTCCATAAAAACATAGAGAACCTCTGTTTGAAAATAGCTTTGGGTTTAAGTCCATCAGAGAGATACGTAGCAAACATTAATGTTCCATAGCAGAATTCAATTCTTCATTGTCTTTAATGCTCCCTTTAAAATGTTTATATGTAGTATGCATAGTCTTGCAAGTATTCATTTAGGTTAGTCCACAAATGTTCCCTTATAATTATTATGACGCAAGCGTTTATCATTTTGATCATATCTTGATAAGTGTCTACACTTACAGCACTCTTACTCTGCGTTGAAATTATATGAAAAATGCTGTAAAATAATTAAAATTGTATGAAGAATACTTTGTAAAACTCACCGTGGAGCTACGGCATTATACACTATCATTCTCAACTAAAACGATACGTTAATAGTATTAATGCTGTATTATCTAATACGAGAACAATAAACAGTTATTTAGGCAAAAAGTATGGGAAAATGCATTGTGCATTGTCGATATACTGTTATGTCTCTGGGATGTATTAGATTGTTTAATGTTCACTTTAGATTATTCAATTAACATCTGATGTTAAGATTTTAGATACAAATAGTTTGGTTTTTAACAGCGGAGTAATAATTGATTGACAACAAAAGCCGGCTTATTTAGAATATTCGGCTTATTTAATTCTTTAGAAATTTAGAGGCATTCGAAACAGTAGCGGTATATTGATGAAGTCAAATTGATTATGAATATCTTTATCTTGGCCTGAAGGTGGATATAACTTTTACGATAAATTTTTTACGAGTTTTCTTTTTCTCACATCGCTTGGCGAACGAAAGTTATTATAAAATATGCCGGCAAAGCAATCAAAGCGGCAAACAAGCTACACCAGATACAAGTTATTATAAACTCAATGTCACCGCAAACCGCGTATATCCGTGTATCACATTTCCTTAGAGAAACTTGCTTTTTGCTCAACAAGGACTTAATAACGTCTTAATTCGCCTGCACTTCTATACATAATGTACACTATACTGTGCAGTATACTATAGTATAGTGCAGTAGACTAAACTTTTTATTTGTTTGTTGTGTAATGACTAGTCCATAGGCAACGACGGAACCGCTGGGTACATCAACAGGTTTTTATTAAAACAAGTAACTTTGTGTTGTTATATGATATTTCGTGGGAATATTATACCTATATGCATTGTATCCGATGCTTTTATGTGGCTTCGACGCACGGATTAAATGTGTGTTCTATTTTCCAGCGTTATGTATGGTTGGCGGTGTGGCTGTGTATCCTGCCGGGTGGAATGAAGCAGAGGTTCAGGAGACTTGTGGACCCACTGCTGACCAGTACAATATTGGTGAGATACGACATTTTAAATAATTCAACCTAATCCATTCTTATACAAAAATATATATATAAAGTCATAATTATTTATTAGTATATTATATAAAATAATAACTAAGAAACTCGGTTGTGAGAAATGCAAACAAGAAACTGTAGCAGAATGCGTCAAAAAGCTGACGCAAGATATAAGATTACATTATTTTTCATTTGTTACTGGACCCAGATGTGATGTGGCCTTTATACTAAACTAAAAATGACGAAATTTATTTGAAAGTAGTTTAAAATCTAGTAGTATGGAAGACACAGTAGTGTTGGTCTAATGATCCCTGAGGTCATATGATCCCCGACTCTACACCAATGGACTTTCTGTCTATGTTCGCATTAAACACTCGCTCGTACGGAGAACGAAAACTGGCAAAACATTAAAAATTTCTCTAATCCTAAAATATTGACATGAGAAAGAAGGATGTAGAATAAAAGTCATCAAAGAAACGGATGCAATCTGAGGCCAAGAACCATATAGGGAGTATTATTATTAGTATGAAGGTTGAGTTGTCCCCTGGAGCAAAAACAATTGAAGTAGGCTATTAATGGTAAAATATTTTCCAGGTCGCTGCCATATCCGATGGGCATACATCCTTGCGATAATCGGCTGCCTGGACGGAATTGTACTCGCTGCTCTGGCCTTCATACTTGCCACCAAACATGTACGACTGCAACCTGATACCAGCTACCCATCACCGTCGCTCTATAAAGGTAATTGACACCATACATACCTATATCTTGTTCTATTTGTTTACATATGACCTTGAAAAATTAACTGTATGATATAATAATAAGCCCTTATTCTTCCACATCCTATTTACATAATTTAAATAAAGTAGATATGAATACAATTTTAACTAAGATAGAACATGTCCGGGAGAAGACCTCCTCCAACTTTTCCCACCCTAATTTATTTTGTGCCATCGTCATCCAATTTCCTTCAGTATGTATATACAACTGTATAATAAATAAATGATACACATAAAATTATTGTTGGACAATTGATCCCTTGGTGTAAAATAACGTGTGAAAAACAGAACCTCGAATGATTTTTTAAATATTTTTTTGTAAAGAGTACTTTATAGTACGAATGCTTTTAAAAACTACAATTATAAATCGCTGATCACATCAGTTTACATTCTATATAAATTATTATGTGGTCTTACATAAAACGTTCCAACCCGATTCCCATATCGGCTATGGGTTTGAAAATGAAACCACTAGTATACGATAAATTATATAGATAACATGCGTAACTATGTCTACTCTGTATACCACGGGCGTATTTAATCGTGCGATTCTCATGCGGTTGTAGGTTCGAACCCCGGCTGTGTACCAAAAAGCCTTTTATGTCTATATGCACATTTAACTCGCTGGTGAAGGGATAGTCATGCATTAGCATGAGCATGCTTTAGATCAAAAATCGACGTGTGTCAGGCAAAGTAGGCACGTCACTTACTTGCCTATTAGATAAAAACGAATCTGATCACAAAACAGAAACAGGTGTTTTTACACTAAAAAAATTAATAACGTGTCAATTAACATATATAAAATGTTTTATCATATCCAAAGAATGTTTATGTACTTTAAGCGAACACGAAACCGCTCTTGTGATGACGCATTTTATAAATATGCAAAACTTGCTTTCAATTTATTTGCAACGTACGTACTAATGCAGTATTTTATTAGTAAATGTGTTTATTTAGGAATTTACCGATTTGTATTGACCATTATATTAAGCATAACTTTTACGAGACTGACTTCTAGGCTTTCACGATTAAGCCGTATTATGAGAATGCTTAGAAAAGCTTAAACAAGTTTTAGTGCAGTTAAGCAATGCAAAAATATTGATGTCGACTAATTTCATTAAAGTTTTGTACATTTGGGAATATTCTTAGATATACGAATTCTTTTTTGTATTACAGGCAAACTGTAATCACGACATTCATTTTACCGCAGGACGGGTTACGCGTACACGCCATATGGCATCACTTTCTGTGTCATCCGCATATTGATGTAAATGTCCTAGATACGTAGTTTTCAACAAGCTAAACATTATTTTCAATTACTTTTAATGTTTTATATTCGAATTATCCGCATTAGTATCATAAAACATTTCAGGGTCTATAATCTTTTAATATTTTACTTTCACTAGACATATAAAGGCATGTGTATAAAATGAAATAGTGATTGAGTAACATGGATCCATAAAAAAATGAATTTCTAATTTAGGCCTTGTAAAGTTGGTAACAATATTTTGGAATACAAAGCTGTTCTTAAATATTATATATCTTAGATATTTGGTCGGATAGCGCCATCTATACTTTATTGGCCCTTTGCAACTATTATGAGCGTTTTATGAAATTATCTTGAGCAAGTCTTACTTGTCCTTATGAGATGGCGCTAAAGAACTTAATTAAAACATTTTTTTTATTAACTTTAATCTACGTAGTCCTATTAAATTAAATTTATTCCTCCTTTGAAAAATACTTATTAATAATCGGGTAAAAAAGCTGAAGGAAAAGGTTACCTGGTAGATAAATGTATATCTACGTTTTTCATTATCATTTTTCTTTTGCAGGCGAAGTAAACAACGCATACGTGACTGACGCGACATCTATGGCCGGTTCACGCAAATCACTTGCGCTGCAACCGGTGTTGATAATGCATCCACATGCGCCACTAGATGTCGACACATACTCACATTATTCGGGACGGACTGCCCGATCAAAACACGGAATGTATGCGAACTCTATGCATAATTATTAATTTTTAAGGCTTACCGTTTTATAAATTAAAATTCTTTGTAAGCAGAAATTTAATGTTAAATTAATAAATTTGGAGCTTACTTCTTCTTCTTATACCTATTTAAAAATTTGTTACTGGGTCTTGTTTCTAATAGCAAAATTTTCGTTTTTTTGTCATGAAGCCCTAATACTAGGAATAAAGAATGTTCCATCCCTGCCAATATAGAATTATAAATGGGTTTGGCTCAAGCTGAAAATGTTATGAAATATTTTAACTATTTCTTTATATTGTTTTATCAAGTTACTTTAAATAAGTTGTTTTTTCTAACTTAGGTATGAAATGGAATAGTTACTTAACATTATTTTGCGCAGTTTTAATTATAATAAAAATTAAAATCCTGAAACTATTGTTTAATATGTGTAATATAATTAACAAGTAAAGATTATTATTGTTGTATTATAGATTTATTGATGTAAATAACTTAAAACAGAATATAAATTAAATGTTCTTAGAATTAAGTGTAAACACCATAATTAGTACAAAAATACGTTTTTGTCTATTTTAGTTTAAAACTATTGTAATAGTGCCTTAAGAAAATATAGTTTTCTGTACAAATATTTTGTTTTATTAAATTCATTTAAGGTGAGCGGAGCGGCTAGAACATTAAATATTTTCATCGCAAATTGTTATTCCCAAGTATTATTCTATGTATTTAACGTCCATACTGTTGTATGTGTAAACCCGTTGTTTTCTTTACATGAAACTTAGGGCATTTCGTATTGAGCTAGTAAACGCATTTGGTTTCTTCTCCGATCTGTCAATCCATGTCGCCCAGGGTCTCCGATAAGTACCTGAAATAATATGCGGGTGATTAATATTTCGTTTGTAAGACAGACCGTCGCATTTTGTAATGTTTTCCTTTTTGTATCTCATAGGTTGATTTTATATTGTTTAAAAATGAAAAAATAAAATATTTTAAATGTGCAAAAAGCCAACATCACGTGGTGTTCCCAGGCGGTCACCCATCCAAGTACTGACCACGCCCGACGTTGCTTAACTTCGGTGATCGGACGAGAACCGGTGTATTCAACGTGGTATGGACGTTGGCGAAAGTAATTTCTAAATAATTTATTATATTACGCTATGCTACAAATATACAAATTGCTTTTCATACTTTTTGACAAAATATTTAAATCAATACACTGAAATTTTGTTGAATATGAAGCTATTCAAACGCACGGGGTTCAAATCACGTAGCTCTACCACTAAGTATTAAACGCAATTTAGGTATACCGTACACGGTACAGAATTAGTCCTAACCTTGGGATTATAATATACTGAAGCTCATTATTGAGAGCAATTATGGATCGCCGTCGGTATGATGATTCAATATGATGATTATGATTTCAAATAGTGTAATAAAATGTTAAATGTATTTTAAGTGTTTATTCACACATTTTATTTAATAAAGTATGTTATTATCTGCGTGAGAGTAAAATATTCTGAGTCAAGACAAGAGTAACAAACAGTCATATGAACCATATAAATCGTTTTGAAAGTTTTCTACGAATTTTGGTCAACAGATTATAATGAGGTTTAACGTATAAACTAGCTTTACTTACAACATCCCTTCTACTCTGCGTAAATAAACGGCATGGTTAAGAGGAAAAAAAACTTCCCTAAGCACGTTTTAAGACTTTGTTTTTAATTTCAAACTTTTTGACACGCGACCTCACGTGACCTCGTGAATCACGTTTTGACAGCACGTGTCAAAATTATTTCACGAAATTAATAAAATGTGCAGGAAGCTTTGGTTAAGCAATGTACTACCAAGGGCAATTTTGAAATAAAAACTTTGCATATAATGCCGTGTGACTATGGTCAATATAGCACATCGATATTTGGTGTAAAATTGTATTTATTAAACGTTTATTCCAGTAAAATTTGTTTACCTTAAAACATTAGGAATCATAATAATACTGCATTTATACGAGCCAAAGCTGTACATTTTGCTCACTCAGGCTTTATTCGTTTTAGTGAGGTTTTAGTGGCGATTTCCTAAATCATGGGAGTTACTCCCCGAGAGTATAACCAGACGTAGGCACTCTACTACCTGTATGGAGTAGAAACGTCGACCATCCTGGCTCGAGAACGGCAAAGGATCGATGCCTTTGCGATGTGGTGCTGGCGGCGAATGCTCAGAATACCCTGGACTGCGAATCGCACCAACACATCAATCCATACCATATATATATATAGACCCAACTTCGCATACGAACTCGCTATATAATACGAGCCCACAGCGAATCGTATCGTATTTCGGCCATACAATGCGTAAAGGCGATGAGAACTTGGAGGAGCTGATCGTGGTTGGTAACACAGAAGGCAAAAGATCACGTGGCCGTTCACTAACCAAATGGACCGATCAAGTGAAAGACTCATCGTCTTCAAAGCTATACAGTGTCATAAGAGAAGCGCTGGACAGAAACCGATGGAAGCAGATAGTCCGCTCTAGATGCCTCGTTGCTGACCACGACGCTCAGACATGAGCTGCCGACTAAAGAGAGAGAGAGAGAGGCACTCTACTGTTATATTGCATTTATTTGTTACGTAGAAATTAACTAAGTACATTAATTAAATTAATTTTTTGTCTCGCTTATATTCTATTGTTGTACGCGAGTGGTTAATATTTATAGAGTAAATCTAAAAGCCTTTAAGTATTATTTAAAGCACCCCGATGACCCTGGAACCTTACAGATTTTATAATAAATTCAATAAAGTATTCAATTAGCGTGCTTACCATTTTTTTCTTCGACAATTTGATTAACCAATCAAATAAGAGATTTGCAAAATCCTCATCATAAAACATATCTCCAATAAAAATCGCATCAAATTCATTACAGTCATTCCCAATAAGGTTGACACTGCTTGTTTTTACTTGAAGATGATTTAAATCCGCATTTAATTTAGTAGCGTATAAGGCACCTGAAACATATTGATAATTTAAGTATGTTGTGTATCAGGGGATGTAGCTCAGTGGTAGAGCGTTCGCTTTGCATGTGAAAGGCCCCGGGTTCGATCCCCGGCATCTCCAGCTTTTGTTTGTCATTTTATTTATATTAAATTATAAAAGTAATATATATTTTAAATTGATTTTAATATACATAAATAGATTATGTTATTTATGAAAAATATTTTAGTTACACAATATCCAATTTGCTTCAGCGTTACGTAGGATAACTATGTCATCAATTTAATTAAAGTCACTTACAAAGATCTATGTCATTTGCTACGATAAGTTTTGCATTGACTTTTGCAGCTGCCAATGCGCCAGCACCGCAACCACAGCCAACATCTAATATTTTGCAGTTTTTTACGGAATCTGCGTTATCTAAGACATATCTGTAACAAAACATGTGGTGTCTTGAAAATACATATGTAATAATATTTGTGGCTAGTTTTATAAATAGTTTGAAGGATGTCAGTCCTTGACATCGTAAGCAAGAGATGGCGCTTATTTCAATCTACATTTCTATTATGTTTTTTTTTAATTAGGACGATTAGATTATTAAAAAGAAAGAATACCAGAAACTAAAGGTTTCAGTTATGTAAAAACGATAGTTTATTTTATAAACTCAGAACGTTAGGGGTGCTTGGAACTAAGCGAAATCACGAATATAGATTCGAATAGAATAGATCAAGTTACATACATATACTTTGTTCAAATGTAAGTTTCTTAAATTCTGTTCGATCGCACCCCTGTTCGAATAGAACTTATGTTTGTATATAAAACCTATTAATTTAACTTTTATTGCACAAAACGGATTTTGAATTTGCTTAAAAAATGCGGTCATTTATCTTATTTTTTCTTATATCAATTTTTTTTAATTTGTATACATTTCTGCTTATCTTTTGTGTATTAAAATATTATATTATGTATTATGTATGTATGTAATAATTAAATTGTATTATCGATTTTTATATTCCAACATCCATACCACGTTTATTACAACGGTTCTCGTCCTTAACCGAAGTTGAGCAACGTCTGCATGGTCAGTAGGTACTTAGATTTGTGACGGCCTGGGAACACCACGCCAGGTTGGATTTTTACATTTCCATGTATAATGTTTTATCGTTAAATCATTTTAAAACGATTTAGACCACTTTAGTTTATACTCTATATATAAACATTCCATTATAGAAAAATACTTAAATGAATGTTTTTTGTCATGTTAGAAATAACTTTGAAATTATGCATATTTTTATTTTTTAAATATTCGTAATAATAACCATCAATAAGTATAAATAATACAAATAATTTATAAATTAATGGAAAAAAAGTATATTAGGTATTTAAAATTTTAAAATACTTATTTATTTTTTTAAATTACTAATAATAAAAAAACTTGTATTTATCTAAAATTGCATCTAACTTCAAAACATTTACCCATCGCTTACAGAAATGTATACCTACTCTATAGCTCACGCTTCGTTGGATTTATAATATTTACGCTCGGTACAAATTGAACTTGTTTTACACGTGCAGCGTGATGGGTCGCGTGCCTCAAAGTTTTAAGTAAAAAGGACCAAAAACGTTTCACAAGTTTTTCTGTATTTACTCAGTTGTTGTTCACTTCAATAACGCCTTTTTTGTCCTTGAAGTTTAATCGAAGTCTAACACATTTTCACAGCAGAGTTTTCTCCATAAAAGAGTACGATTTCTAGGATGGGTACGGTGCATTACATATTATAAAATTTACATAGTTATGATTTTTCTTATTACATTAATTTTACAGAAACATCTATATAGGATATCAGGACAGTTAAAATAATGTGAACGACAATCTTTTATATTTTTTTAAATTTAAATAAATTAATAGATAATGTAACCTTAAGCAGAGTATAATAAAATATTTTAAATTTATATATGCCAACGTCCATACCACGTTGAATACACCGGTTCTCGTCCGATCACCGAAGTTAAGCAACGTCGGGCGTGGTCAGTACTTGGATGGGTGACCGCCTGGGAACACCACGTGATGTTGGCTTTTTACACTTTTTACAATACATCATATCACTACATATTATAAAACAAAGTCGCTTTCTCTGTCCCTATGTGCCTTTTTATGCTTAAATCTTTGAAACTACGCAACGGATTTTGATGCGGTTATTTAATAGATAGAGTGATTCAAGAGGAAGGTTTATAATATGTAAAATAACATCCATTCAATAGTGGAGAACTACTATACTAATATCTTTGAGGTTTCTAATGTGATGTCGTAAATAATTACATCTTTTCCGCTTACATTGCAAACATTTTTATATACAACGTTCACAGATTTTCTGTAGTGTACTTAGTATCAGCATTGCACTCGTGCGAAGCCGGGGCGGGTCGCTAGTTTTTATATGAAAGTATTTACATTAGTATTGACAATTCTTACATTGAAATGTTTACCAGCTTACTTATTTACCTATTGCTACATTCAACTTAAAATATATAAAAAAAACTGATGGTAAGTGCCACTGTCACCCAGGAATATTCTCACTGCCAAAATCTCGTTGTACGTTGCTGGCCTTACGCTGTTCTAGGTACTAATTAATTAATAGGTACAATTAGTATATCGATATAATAAAACCATAAGGAGTAAAGGAATAAAACAGCAAAAAAAATAAAAAAATTTACTAGCGGTGAGTCATACAACTTTCCCGGAAGCAAAGTAAGAGGGTTTGTATTCATGAAATATTCTGGAGGCCTTATTTCCCAGCGAAAGCCTTCGTGACTCATCAGGGGGTGGACCACCCCCTCTCGAAAATACTGTGACTAGTGGGTGGTGATTAAAAGCTCACACTAAAGACGTCGGTTCTGCACATGGTTTTACACATAAATCAAATAGTTATTTCTTTAATCGCACTATTTATTATTTAAAAATTAAAATACAGGAATCAATTTCTTTTGTGGAACCAACTTGCCCAGATCAAATAATGCTTTTTAAGGCTTTCCCACTCATTATTACCAGCTAGAATTTGTCTTAATTGAGTCACTTTCTATCAGAATATGACCTATATTTATATACGCAGCAACGCTGTCTTTAAAATTACATTGATATATGTTTATTTGCAAAGAAAGTTTTACGTTCAGATTTAAACAGTCAATTATCATTATGTCATAATAAGTTAGGTTGTTTAAAATTGTTGTCAAAACTTATGGTCTAAATTCAATTTCGGCATAATAAAGACAGCTTGCAATTAAACATTTAATCACCTTCCCTTTGAAAGCAATGCAGCAACATACAAGCATGGCAGTATATAGGTATAACAACGTTTTTTGTATACTATTTAAATACTCTCAATATAAATGTATAAAAAATATGTAAGGACATACACTATCGGGGAGTTTTTAATCACAGAACTCAACCAAAAATGTCAAACGAACTAAACGAATAAACATTTATCTATTATAGATAATGATCAGATTATCACTGATTACCAAATTAAAATCAAAACAATCTCAATAAAGATAAATAGTTTAACGCTTTGTCACGCTGACAAAAATAATATGAATTATTTTTGTCAGCGTTTATTTCATATTTCAGCAATCTCTATTGTGACATTCATTGATTATCGTAAAAATACTGACCTTACTTTCGACGTCCCATATGGCTCTTAGCGTGGACACCTGTTCATACCATATGAGTTTTTTTTAATTTATTTAATTCAGTTAGTCAAATCACATAATTAATAATCAATTTAAATTAGAAGTCTTATGTATAAAGGAGCTTGTAAATTATTAAGTGTCTGTTAAAAACACAAAAATCACTTGTTACCTCGAAGAGTACCTAGAACAACGTAAGCCGGCAACGTACACGCCAGGCTTTTGGCACCGTGAATGTTTGTATGGTGTTAACATCAGATTTGCTATCTCTTTTATAAAAAACTAATTATAAACGACCCGTCATTCAATAACGAGTAGTATTTTATATGAACCCAAGAGCCGCTCGGTGGCTGTTACTTATTTATGGCCGCACATAAGGCCAAACACAAGAAAACAAAATGTTACTAATACATAGTAAATACAATGATATAATATTATGAATTATCAATTTAAAAGTCATTATTACTATAATTGTAGTATTTGAGTACGATAAGTGGAAGCAGATGAGTTGTTTCTTTTTGTTTCATTTAATCATTACATAGCTTCAGATACTATATCTTTGACCAATAATACTAAATTAATTTGCTCAATTATTTATAAAAATAAATAAGTAGATAGAATTAGAATAGATAAAAAATAGTTTTTTTTATTTGTGAGGATACATATTATAACACTACATATATAACTACTATATGTACTGCTCTGCTTGAATCTGTCTGTAAAGAGTCCTTTGAATAATTTCACACGCGTGACTCATACTAAAAATTCTTCAGGATGATTCATAATCCTCTATCTCCTTCTAACTACAGAGATCCTTTTCGTCCTACTTGTAATATGAGGTCTCACTCGCACTCCAATATCAGATCCCTGTTTAAGGTTGCTTCAAAATTATTTTATTAGAAAAAAGCTCTCTACAATTAGGTCGTAAAATATTTTTTTGTGTATGTTATTATTTATTTAAGATGCGTTTTTGACGAATTAGGATAACATTTTTGGACAACTGTCAAAATATTTTATAGCTTATCTATGGTCTAATAACCCAATATATAGGATAAAATAGAATATTTAACGTGAAAACGTGAGAGACATATGACATTTTAATAATTAATTTAAAAATTAAAAAAGAATATGGTGTTTACGCAAAAAAATTAGATTAAAATTTGTTATTTCTCCAAAATTTGTTTTATTCTATTAAGCCGGGAAAACCCTCTTGTCCCATTCGACTTTATATTATAGATTCTTAATATTTTCCTAATAAACGTGCGTAGACTAAATATGAATATTCACATCACATACGTAAACACGAACTGGTTGTAAGCCAAGTCATTTAATATACATTCCAGGATTTTACGATTAAAAGCGGACTAAACATTATCAAGTACAGTATGAGAGTAAAATTGGAAAGTTGTATAATTTATATTTAAAGAAATGAGTTCATAAAACAATAAATTGTTCCCAGATATGGTTAATGGTAACGTTTAACAAGTAAGAAAATCAACACAAATCCCCAAGCCACAGTAGTATATATATACCAATATCTATTCTTCCTTGAACTATAAATACCTTGGAACTATAAATAATCGCCTGTCCCCCTGGCCAGTAAAAGCCCCAGAAGGGATCTTTAAATGGTGACTGATCAGCCGGTGCTGACCAAAGAGAACAATCTGCAGTTACCAACCGTAGCACAAGCTCTGGTGTAAGATGACTTCGAGTTGGTTTTGTGTGCTTAAAGAAGAGTGATGTGAACTCTTTAAGTAGCATCTGAAATAATGATAAATCTAATTAATTTAGTTACTAATATATAATTAAAATTTTGTATGTTTAAGCGCGTGAATCTTAATCCTGGAAAATTAAGTTACACTCCTTGTAATACCTGATTGGAGGGAACGGTTAGAATCAAAATTTTATCCATAAGGCTGATGAGGTAAAAAGTGCTCAACATAGAGAAATCTGACGCTAAGTTTGTAAAGCTACGGATTTTTTGAAGTGAAAACTTCTTTAGCGGCGTTACATGCGGCAGCGTACACTTTTTTTGAATGGGTACAAAAATGTTAAATTCGCGTCAGCACACGTGACATGATCGAAAATTCGTAAGACGGATGAAGAGTAGACAGCTGGCGCGGCGTATTTAATTTAATATAAATTGTCATATTTGGGTACGATAGCGCAATAAATAAATATTGTATATGAAGATGTAATGATAGTACTTTTATACTGATAATTAATTAAAGCAATTCGTGCAAAATTATTCCCTAACCATTCCAAAATATCAAAAATGCACAACGTTAATATTCAAGGGTTGCACTCGTGAAACCCTTGGTTTTTATTTATTTCTTGGATTAAGTGCGGTTGTCTTCTGTTAAATTAATGCAAAACATTTTATATTGAAAGTGGTTTAGTAATCACAATACAAATCTATAAAAAAAAGCTGTTTTAATGTAGCCAAATGAATAACAATAATTTTCCCCAATAAAAATTAAATATAAAGTCTGGCCAAGCGTTGAATAAGGATAATTTACACGTTATCCTTGCTAAAACTAATAATATAATAGTTATACTTAATTGTTATACTTACTAGTATAACACTTGAGTATAACTATAATATTTGCAAATCCGTATATTAAGACAGGTATGAAAGTATGTTTTTCGGCTAAAGATTTTTACTATAGTATAGTAGAAGAACACCACAACTTCCAATAATTAGAATTCAGACACTTTAAGTGTAAAAACATATTTTTACCGGCCCAGTGATTTCACTATAACTCTTTAGATAAATATCGTGACCTAGTTTCACTTGATTGTGATTGGTGAAATTGAATATCGTGTTCTATGAGTCACACAATCACAATCCTGATTACTTAATTTTAATAAAAATATACGCGAATTGAAAGTTATCAATTGCAATTTCAAGGAAAAACAATACTGGCAGAAAATTTGCATAAAACGCTTGAGGAAAACGAATGTTTAGTATGTGTGTTTGACGTCAACTATCATTAACAACAGATAAAATAACCTGATATTCAAACGAAACAGATTTAAATTAAAAATAACTGCTATAAGGTAAACATAATGTTGGTTTTCACGTAAATATAGCCTAGTAAAATTCTTCAATCCCATTTTCCATCTGTTCTTAGTATGCTACATGAAATGTATCGTTGTGTAGACGTATCAGCCATTACGTTACATTATTATTAGTGATAGGAAATTTGCTATTATAGATATATTTGTGATAAGCATTTGTTATACATTCATATATAATATATATAACGCAAGTAGATATGATACAGAAATTTCCGCATTGCCATCGGTCTTAGAGTGCCCATATGCGTCCCTGTGGCTTTGAAGAAAGTAGCCTTGGACACCAGGGTCTCCATTTCCAAGAGAGTGTAGGTCGCTTTTCTCGCCACGCCGGAAGCGACATAATCCAACGATCTCATGCCTCTGTCAATGTTCCAGTCATTTTGGAGCCAACAAACTCGTTGCAGTCGGCATCGCTCGAGACGATGCCTTGAACTTGAAAGTTTTTCTTGTATATTCCACTAATTCGGAAAAAAATTAAAAATCAAAAAAGTAGCGTGTTACTCGTAGCCCATGTTCTGACCTGAACTTAAAACAGACATTTTAAAAAGTCGGAAAACGTTTATTCGAATAATGTTGTATTTATTATCAAAACAACAAATGCACGTGTGCGAACGCCCCTGTACCAGTTGCTGACATCTCCTCCTTATCGATCCATTACAATAAAATTGCGTTGGCGCAGGAAAAACCTATTTATCTCAGTAAATAAACCCGATTTTTGCGATAAGAGGATGGTGATATTTCCGTAGTTAAAAACGGATAAGGGGCGGATCCCGAGTCATCTTTCTGGGTCTGATTCATTTAGAGTAAGATTTATAGCTGCGAAAGCCATATATAATATGACTTCCGTAGGTCAAATCCAATACGTTTCTGACATGTAAGAGTCATACTTAGCTTACTTAGTAATAGGCATTCTGTGCCTTACATACGTCGTTGTAGTTTGGTTATACTTAGCACCGTTAGTAATAAGTCTTGACTCTGAACCTTACCCTTAAATTGATAAGGCAATCCCATAAATCACTTAATTAATTGACTTTAATATAAAATATTCTGTCTTATTCCGAAAACTGTTCACCCGATCTCAAAGGGCAAAACCGGGGTGAGGGTTTTATTTTCTTTCAAAACAGCCTTTTCATATTGCATATTTACAGAAAAATAAAAATGAATCGAAATATTTTTCTAACGAAAAACTCAAGTAACATTTGAACCTAAAACTATTTTTAATTCCGTTAAAACTTCTAAACAGTCTGTATTACGCTACTTAAAAGGTAAGTGAAAGAATAAGTTAAGGCAAAACGAAATTCGCGGGGCAGCTACATTAAAAACCTCAATTTACATCTGCTTTATAAAACATTTGTGTATACGGTCTGATTCTTAGAAAAATAAACTTTGTGTAACCTCTTATGCGAATTATAGATCCGCGCTTGCTGTCTCTGTTTACAGAAAGAATTGAATAAATGTAGTATAACCTAATTTAGGTACTATGAATTAGTACGTCGAGTCATTACTTTCTTGAGCCAAAGTAACCATTAAAAGGAACAGCAATATATAATCATAGTAAGAAGCAACTGATACTAAAATAAACCCTCGAAGACCTAATGACAAAAGTATTAATTCCAAATAGTCGTCTGTAATAAAAAATTATACAAAATTTCCATATCGTCACAGACATCTATTTTTATCTTTACGTGGCGCACACACCTATTTACAGACCAATCAACCGAGGCTATACTGTGACGTAGCCGATAAGCCATAGGCATTTTTATTGTATTTTGCGTAGTTTGTATGAATAATTCTTAAGAAGGAAACTAAATTAAAAAGCATCTGCCAAGGGACACACGAATATGTTGGACTAGTCAGACTCCGGGTTAGATAAACACCAAAGGCTTTTAGTATGGGGCATTTTTTCATTAGGGTCATTTTTGACAGAAAATCAAAATTTGATACCTTGAAAATAATAATAAAATTGCACAACTTGCTTGCTTAACCTTTTTGATATGATATGATATGATATTTATTATAAGAACAACAGTAGAAGGTAATAATTATAATACAATTTCTGATAAAGAGAACTGAACGTTGTTACCATGTTGCGTCAGGAAAGCTAAAACTGACTGTTTGATTGTCTCTTAGTTGGCTTTTATGTATATCTAAAAGACGCAAGAGCATCAACAGTTGTGTATGATGTATGTAACATTAAAATGTGGTCCTCGATTTGATTTAAAAATAGAAGTGGAAATATACAATAATCACAACGTATTTCATTACGCAAACCTAGGCCCAAATTTCCAAAAAAATCACGTTTCTCGTGAACTAAAGAAGAAGCCGACATTTACATTCATTCTCACTATGGCAACTTCGTGATAATTATAATAGTATGTATTGATGTATAATAATGCTGACGTTAAGCTGTTTTTCTCGTAAATGTTTAAAAGACGTCACAAACGACAATTATGTACGCTGGTACCGTTGGTAATTGGTAACCGTTTCAAAATTAAATATAAAAGAAAAAAATGAGTACGGATTTAACTACAGAAGTATGCAGTCGATTGGAAGAGATAATAGAATAGACTTATGAAAGTATTTATTCTCTATTCTCACAGTCTGTGGAAACAAATCCGCTGTGGCTTGACATTCAATATGAAGAAATTAAGAGTATATAATTTTTATTTTTATTGGAATGAAATTGGAATATAGTATTATTTTCTAATTTCTATGCCGTTTGCTCTATTTATTCTTATTACTGCAAATACACGCGGATATAAGCTAGTATTGTTATTTAATTACTTGTTTTACACATCAGCTATCAATTGCCGGCGTACAATAATACAATTTAAACGATGGGTAAAACCCGTAACAACAAATTGAATACTGGAAATTAATAATACAATTCTTGGTCAAATTGTTATCGTAATGTTTTATGTATGCTGTCACATCATCATATGTAAGAAATAAGAATTACACGTGTGAAAATAAGCTGCTCGAAATTAAATCAGCAAATTCCAAGTGGCTTTTTGTATCGAAGAATCGCGAAGAGTCACATTGGTTATTATTATTGATTTTAGTATTTTTAGTTTCTCCTTAACGACTAGTTAGGCTCCTTAGTACACACCAACATGTTACTATCAAATGTAAAATTGGGGTTGATCGTAGATGGTAGATGAATATTGAGGGTTGTATGTATTTTTGTATGTCGTATCAGAAAAAATAAAAGAAAAAATTTTTTTGGGGTCACGCCTCTCATCGCCCACTTTACCTAAGGGGAGAAGAGAGAGATTAAAGAGATAGATAGTAACCGATCCTCAGACCTACTGAATATGCATAATAAATTTAATAAGAATCGGTCGAGCCGTTTCG
Organism: Pieris rapae; assembly: GCF_905147795.1. NCBI lineage: Eukaryota > Metazoa > Arthropoda > Insecta > Lepidoptera > Pieridae > Pieris > Pieris rapae. The sequence continues at coordinate 3,738,329 of NC_059515.1, read as the reverse complement.
GAGGAGAACGAACATTGTGACACAAGAATGATATATATAGAAATAACTCTATATTTTATAACTCTACACATATATCCTTACGTGTTTAAATCAAAACTTTTCCTTATTTTGAAACAATCATAACATAAAAAGTAACACACATAATACATGTTTACATAATAACTTACACTGAATAGTCTGTACCAAAGATATTTGTAAGGTTTTTTAATAAAGCCATGTAAAATATATAAAGTTCCTAAAGTCTCAGGCAAAGCTAGTATGCTAATAAATATTCTTTGGATTTCCTACATGAACTAGGAAATCACATGTGAAACGTGAACTAGATAATTCCTACTTTCAATTACACACTTCGATTTACTGTTTATATATCTCAAGGATATATTTGTCTAAATTAAAATAAGAGCGCGTATTTATCATTTGAACGTTTTTAAAACTTTTTTGATACAAGACTCGTAATCGCAAAGAACTCTACTGAGAGATGACGTTTGGATGACGTTCTATGTATTAAAATTCATGATTGCGTTTGCTCGAAGTGTTTGGTACGTTCGCGGCTTGGTTTCTTTTACTTGACACGTAACAAATACACACACGACACACACGTGGTATAACGCACGTTTTATTTAAGAGAAACTTCATTTCAAGAATGCCGTGTACGCTTGAAACCTGATACCCCATACGTACGTATATTCAGAGTAACGTGGGAAGCATATAAACATTTTGTTCGTTACTCAATGTGACTTAGGAAGAGAAGTTAAATTATCCCCAAAACCTAAAAACCTATATATGAATAATATATAGAGTTGTAGAAAAAAATCTTAAAATAATACATACAGGATATGACATTTGTGCTGCAGTATAAGGGTAAAAACCGCAGGTAAAACCTGACCAGAATTGCAAAAGGAACTTCTACATTGCATTCAATGTTACGACACTGTTTCGTTACCTTCAGGAAAACCAAATCGCTAAATTAACCTTCAAGTAGCTAAAAACTAAAAGTGAATAGGTTTATGAAATTTTATTGATTTAATTGATATTGAGTGTAATTTTAGTTGCCATGGTGGCAACTAAATTTGATCATTTTAGTGTCATTTGTAAAAAAAAATACCAATGTCCTAGTTTTTATTCCATATGTATTAGCAAATTCTGTAAAAGTTAAATAGCAACTTTTTGGCAATTACTACTAATTTAAATAATTACACATGACACATATTCCATAGGCTATGCATGTTATTTTTTTAAAAGCTGGATGGAAAGCAATTTCTTCACTACATGGTGTCAACTGGAAATTGTGAACAGGAGACAGTCTATGTAAAAACCAGCTACACAATCCCGCGTGACGTATATAACAGCCTTGTAGCAGTCAACAGACAGTAAATGAGAACAGGATTCGAAACGGGGTCAAAGACTTTTTAGATTCTTTTAACTTTTGACTAACGTCACCCGTAATATGTTTAATTCAAAAATGATAATTACACCTCAAAACATTGGGAACCCAAAAAATAAATTCTTTTTACCTTAAATTTGAAATTATGTTTAAATAATTATAAGTTTACAATAATACATAACTTCAATCCGTTAAAAAAGTGTTTTTCTTTAAATGTGTTAAAGTTGTGTTAATAAAAGACAATACTATCCTATATATATTTTTTTTCATAGTAAATATACTCAAATAATATCTATGAATATTAAACTACGGTATTTTAATCTCCTGGTTCAAGTGTTTGATGATGTTTAGAACGGTTATTAAAAATCGATCCCCTGACTCATCAAAAAAAAAATTAGCCAAGTTGTCCAATTACTACAATAACTGTTCGTCTCTGTTCTAAATGTGCCATGCGACCGCATTATTTGTATGAATCATCTTTAAATATTTAAGCCTTACCAACCTTTGTATATAAATGTTAAGTTATACTACCCATAATTTTATCTATGAACTGACTCTAATCCAAAGACAAAAAAATCAAAACAATGTTCGCGCCAAAAGACGCACGTGGAAAAAAAAAGTGGTATACCACTGCCGTAAGATTTAAATATGAATTAAACAGTAATGCTTCAAAAACTTATAATACAATATGCCCTCAGGCATTGAGTGTCCATGGGCGGCAGTATCACTTAACATCTGGTGAGCCTCCTCCACGATTGCCCTCTGTTCTATAAAAAATAATATAATAAGTTAGGTAAAGAAGGTTAGTGAATACACAGACTTTAGTTAACCTATTCCGAATGCGGTGTCAAATACATTTTGTGAACCGTTCAATTATTCTCACGAAAGAAAACTCAATTAGAAAATATTCCGAGAATTTCAGTCGCGCGGTTTTTATCGGAAAACTAATATGGCTTCGCTACCGGTAAAAACCTAATCTGGTTACTGAAACCAAGAAGCTTACACTAAACCCTTTTTAATTATACATTCAGTAGCTATGTAATGATGTAACATAATGCATAAAAATATATCTAATAACTAACCTTAACATTTAATTATTAAAAAATATTATTAAAAGGAGTCCCTTTAGGCAAGGTTCCGAAAATACTGGCAGCGTTCCCCCTTAGAATAGCTAGGCTAATTCTTTGTGCGAGGTAGCTGACAAAATATTTTTTAACACCGACTTATGAGATAATTTAAGTATAACGTCAATAAATATAGTAATGAAATATAGTAATAATATTTGATAAATAAATTGGGTATAAAATAATTATTGTTAAAATTAAAAAAATAACGTATTGGCTGAATTAATTAATCTATTACCGTAAAAAGTAGGGGATATCTGTGTGAGTTACGCCATGACCATCACAATGACATAGAATTTTTAAAAAGTATTATTGCTGTTTCTGCTTACAACTTTGATGAAACTCAGTTTTAAAAATACTATACACAAGACCAGCTAATAGATGTAACTCAGTCATATCCTATATCGTCGTATGTACCTATATCCAAAAATGCGTTGCTGTCTATTTGAAAAACATTTCTAAAGTTTAAAACATTTTTGATAGTGCTCAGTGACTATGTTAGAATATTCATTGAACTACATGATTGTATCTTTTACTAAAGTTTAAACACCTTCGAAGAGGAGCTGTTTCTATCATTGATTTTAAGTAAATTTTATTGATAAACTTTATTGATAAACTCCACCCAATAATAATGTCCATTGCAATACGTTTTATCACATTATCCAGAACCTCCGAGTGGATATATTGACATAGCACACGACTAAACTTCCAACATGGCGCGTGCCACGTATTAATCATGATGCAATATAAATACTATGTAAATCACAGTGTTATATTATTTACGTGTTATGAAATGTTCTAACAATCTGTTTCCTATCAAAACATTAATCTAAATTGAAATTATTATATTTACTTCTTCTCCATCCACTATATTCTGCCGTTTCGTATGTAATTTAGCCCTTATTAATCTCAACTTATTAATTACGGGCTTTTTCATATATTAAATAAGGGGATGTCGTTGTATTTATTAATGACTTACCATAGGAATAATAAAACATTAATAAGACAGCAATACAAACAATTCTCGAATTCTAAAATAATTTTATAAATCGAAACCGTACAGAATAATAAATTCAAAGCTATGGGTTAATGACCTCGTCAGTTACCTTTTCATAAATATTATTTATAGAATAATATACTACCTACTACTATGTATATAATCTCTATAGGATAGGCTAATCGCAAAAATTTCTTGTTTCGTCATGATTTCATTTGTTATCAATAAGTAGATAATGAATCTGTATTCACAAATAGCCGATAATAACCGAATATATATAGGAGTATAACTAATTTAGATATGCAAAGCAGTATGAATCATTATCTTGAAACATTAAAAAATGTCTTTATACATAAAATAGTAGGCATACAACTTTGTCTTATTTCGAATTTTTTTCGTTATTTCATCCCAATTCAATATATTTTGCATTTTTATTTTGAAATGTTAGTTCTTTCAAAGATTCCTAATAGTGATACTAGCTTATATACTTGGCGCTACAGTTAAATATACATTTACCGTGCTGATTATGATATTCTTTTGTTACCTATATAATAAATTAAATGGAAAAATTAACATTTACCCTCTATCAAAATATGAATATAAAAAAAACGGTTACTACTTGGCTGAAGACGTTGAGTTATGATGAAACAGAAGATTTATTAACTGTTAAAACACCAAATCACCCACACACACACCCACACACATACACATCGAGACACACTCAAGCGCATGCGCACACACACACCTAATTTAATTTTACATCTCTGTTTGCAGTGTTTTTCTTTTAGCGTTTACTTTTTTCTTCTATTGTATATATACAATGTATATACAATGACCTATTGTACGTGTTCCGGTCCGGTGGTGGAGAGGCTGGCTATCTGTCACTCAGGTCTCCTGTTACAGAGACCAGTCTCTCACATACACTTTCAAATGTTATCATCTTATTCTTAATCATTGTAACCTTGTATGTATATGTGAGAGAAGAAAATAAAGATTAATATTATATGATATGATATTTACATATTACTCACATCAAAAGAATTGGTGCAGTAGCAAGTGCCGCACGCGCTAAAAACACTTACGCATTCTATTTTTAGAAATATTCATCATTAAGGGCCGATCTTTCGATTAACGATGAAATAATAATAAAACTTGGTCAAACAGAAGCGAGATTTTAATATAGAGATGGATTTAAAAAATATATGCTTGCTGATTTCGTCATAATCTTTGCATTGATGAAATATTGCGTAAGGATATGTGATATTTTGATAAAATACCGACCAATTTATCTAAATTGTAAATAAAATTAGGTCTGTCGCGTAAGTGACAGTACAGTGATTACTGATAAGTATTGATAAGACACACTGCACATTCACATTACACGTGACATTCTTCAATGTTCACAGAATTAGATAATAATATAATTGCATACTCGAGAGATGGACAAGATAATTTTCTATTTGAAATTATATATTATGTAAAGACGTCATTTTGGTTTGGTTTAAAATCTAAAAACATGTAATTGTATGTTAATAATTTATGATGCTATAAACATGATACCTATCAACCGTATAAAAGAACCGTAAATTATTTTATAATGAGAATGTAATTAAAATTAAAGCTGCGGCAGCAATGAATTACATTCTTTAGTTTTGTTACTTAATTGGTAAATTGACGAGTCTCTAAATATGCTGAAGATCTCAAAGCTTAATGTGAAATTCGAAGAAAACCCAAAAACCCCTTTCATTATTCTGTGCTAATAAATAAAATATTATTTAGCCTTAAATCAAAAGTAATTACGGGACAACACATTTCTCCCAAAAGTACGGGTGAAACACGACACGATTACGTTTCGTTAAATTGCGACTGGCCAAATATAGAGACGTAATATGCCACGGGTAGGACTTGACTAGCGATCGACCAATCACAATCAAACGAAACGCGCCGTCTTTCCTTTCTGAATCATATTTGTATCTCTGTAATTACCGATTCATAGCCTGAATTGTTTAAAGAATGCTCCGTCACGTTTATTCATTTTGATTCTAACACTATAATGTTAATTAGTGATAAGGAAAACTATTTAACACGTGTATAGTTTGCAGCAAGAAATATCATTCATAGACGCTGTTAAATAACACGTGTGTCGTTAACCTTAACGAAAATAGGTCAGTGCTCTCGTCGGTGTCCTTGCTTCGAGTTACGGTCTTCGCACTTTGGGTATTCAACTTTGTCCCACGAAATATTGAACCTTTAAGGATTTTAAACTCGGGATGAATTCATTTTACATATAATAAATAGGGATACCGTTATATATAATGTTTCCCGTATGGAATATTAGATAAAACGCGTTAATTATGAAGATAAATTTGATGCATGCGACAATTTTAAAGGCGAAAAATCGGTGAAAAAATGTACACCATTATCACCACTTGCACATGAGAAACTTTAATATTATTATTATATATTAATAATTATATATTAATATTATACATTAATATTTATGGTTATGGATTGTCTTGTAAGAAAAGGCCACATATTACTTAATACTTAGCAGTTTAATATAGAAATATGCATACATATCTTGTATCTATAGATTGTTAAATAACATTGTTTTTTTTAATTTCTTATGAGTAAATAAATGTTGACTCATCCAACCACAAGCTGTTTCATAGCACACTCACGTAGGTCAAGGCTCAGAAACCTTACGCTACCTTGGCCCTCAGTCAAGGACGTCCATCAACCCAACGATCGATCTAGTCTCGCTATGGCAAAGTTTACTAAGAGTCAAGCTATGGGCAATATTTACAAATAAATAATAGTAATTCAGTGACATTACAACGATCAATCTTGGGTCAGATTTCTGAATAGTTCACGGATGTTTTATAGTAGTAAACCCCTGGATGAAATGTACGTATATCCAACACTCACTCGTAGCGTGGGGAAACCGTCTCAGATGAAGATACCGACGACATGTGTCAGACAGAAGGTCTATAAAATTAAAATTATCAAAGAAATGTCAGCATCTATAACTATAGCGTTGCAGCTTGTATTATTCTGCAGTTATAGAGAAGATTACGCAACGATATGCATAATTTCATCGACAATGTCAACAACAAGTCATAATTGGACCCTTGAAATGACGGACTTCGAACTATGTACCTTTGTAGGTATGTACACAGTATCACAGTATGTACTGTGATTCATTAGCCTTTGTCATTTGACAGATGAGAAGCTGGAACAAGATAATTATACATGTTTTGTACAGATGCCTTTATATTTTTTAATTTCGCTTTGAAAAAATATTGATTTTAGCACAATTCACGCGACATGTCAAGACAAGTTCGAACGAGAACGAGAGACGCAATAGCCGTGTAAATATCGGCATACATTTATTATTTTCAACTTTAAGTTAGTGAATAAATGATATGATGCTTAAATTTTAGCCTTAATGAATCACCATTACATAACAATAATCATACATTCGATAATATTGTTTAATATCTAGAGGATATTTTCTACATATGTAACTATGTCTAATTTAATAATTTAGTTTTCCTTAATTCCTGAAATTATTTTGTTGTTTGTTGACGAGTCTTTATCCCTATTAACGGAAATTTAAATTGTAGTAGAAGGAAACCACATTTAGGCAAAACAAGGATTTACCAATAATTGTGTTTATAATTAACAGACCGGCAATAACAATAATAAACCGCAATAATTCGTGGAAATATCCAAATTAAAATAATTTCGGGTTGCGTCTAGGTATACGCCTCTATTTCTCATGCCAGTATTATATAATATGAAGTACTTAAAAAACAAACGAAAGTATTTGTGGTATTACACTCACATATAAATTATATATCTACCGCCGATTTTATTTGGAATATCCAAATCACCTTTTTTTCCACTTTGAATTAGTGTCTACATCAACATTAGACTCAATTCAAACCATTTGGCAAAATCTTCAAATGCGCGTCTAAAGCTAAAATTTTATTTTAGATAATATTGTTTGATCTTGAAATTACACGTTTAAATCAAGCTTTCTGGGTAACTGAAGGTATGCGTGTATAATAGAACGTCACAAAACACCGCTATTAAGTAATAGTTCAGTTGAGTTGAAGTTTTGCCATGGATAAACTTACATTTTACCTACTAATAATTATCTATATAACTCGTTTGTACAACATGTGTTTAAAATAACGAGGCGATAAAGGATAATAAAGTGTTAAACCGACCAAAAGCTCTAATAACTTGTTGTAATCGTAGTTGCAATATAAAATTGTATAAAAACGACGCCTAATGATTTTTACGATAAGTTACTACGCTAAGTATGTACTTTAAGCGCATGAGGGTAAAAAATTTACGGATGAAACGCCACGAAGATGTGCAGCGTTTTTGTCAAAGAACAGGGCAAAAGCGATTGAGACCGATTGAGAAAGAGGGAGTAAGGGAGATCGAGAAAAATACATGCAATTGGTTGATGTATTCGTTTAGTACATAGATACATATTAGAACTTTAAATTCATTCTGTCGCATAACGTCTTGTGCAGTTACCGCAGGATTTATATTTATTTATACTATCATTAGTACGTATACAGTGTGTAAACAGTGTGAATATAGATATACAAACACATCATAATATAGTACATGATCATCTATTGGGGCTTTTACCTCAATTATTATTAATTTACAAAGTTTCACTTCTGACATGTGTACTTTGTACGCACGCAATTTTTTGTTTGTTTGAGGAACTAGAAATCCCTTTTTTTACCAATATTCCTGCCGCAATACATTTTTAAGAATAACTATTCTATAAACGAGAAACCCTAGGAAAGTACGACTCATTGTTTACAAACAATTATTGTATTACTGGTGCTATTAACCTTAGGTATTGAATATTGATTATTAAATAATCGGTCATATCTAACACTTTATCTTTGTTTTATATTTTATTTGTGCTTATATTATTATGTATCTAATGATTTTCTAAATTGTTAAATCAAGTTTGAGACACATAATTAACAAATTGACGTTCATTCCATTCTATTTTTGATCTATGTTAAATATGTAATTATGTATATAATTCGGTCCAGCTTCTACGAGTAAAACCATATTTTACGTTAATCTAGGTATTTCTACTTAGAAATCAACACAATACAACACAAATTCACTTATTATAATTTTTCATAAACATAAATTATTATGATGGCCATGCAATTCCTTATCGCTGCAAAATGCATTATTCGTCAAATAACCCAAGTTAGGAAATAAAAAAAACCGGCTGGATTTGAGTTTTCCTTTAAATACGCTGGGTAATTCCGTAATGCTGTTTGGCGCGCGCGGAGAACACGTACTCACACAGAGGCAGTGTTCATACACCATAAACTTCGTTGTACAAAGTATACACATTGATACCTTTTATCAAATGGTCGTCGCTTTACCCCTTAAACACCTTGAATTGAACCAGCACAGAGGGGCAGAGTAGCGCTCACTTTAGTGGACATACTCTTTAAACACGATAAAACATGCTTGAAGTTTAAACACTACACATTCTATTCAAAGAAATGTTACACACTAGCGCATACAAGTTTGCTATCCGAAAACACTACTACATCGATACCCGTGCGAATTTCGGAGAATCTCTCCCTACACTGACCATACTCTATAGTATACACGCACACATGCTCACTCTGTGCGCATGCGTGGTGTCTTTATATAAATGCGTCTTTTGCGTGTGTGTTCGCCATTGAGTATTTAGTTCTCGCTGTGAATTAACGTTAGTCGCTCGTACAAAGTTGTGAAATTATTGTGACATTGGCGTTTCGTCCTGCATAGATACTTGATAATAAGTCTCTTATCAAAGGATCTTGTGTTGTGTGCTGTGGCTTAGTGATAGTGAAAATTACTCGTAACGAGTTTCAATTAACAAAAATTTGTGAAAAATTGAAAAGTATTAATTTCAAAACCACCAAAATGTACAACGATTCAGTAGTTCCTGTAAAAATGGAGTCTTTCAGTGGTGTTGTCACCAAAAGGTAATTTATATTTTTATTCTTCTTGATAATTAGCAAACGCGCTCATGAATTATTACACAATGTGTTTTCTAATATTACACAATAGAATCATATTAAGATTTTGAATAAAATTCAACTTAAGAATGAAACATTTTACATTGAAAGTATGTTTATATTTTGTATACTTATAAATAAACATAAATACGAGCCATTCGTGTAATTAATTATTTAGTAAGTGCATAAATTTTTTATTTTAAGTCCTCATAATTCAGAAAAAAAAATAATATACTTTTGTATACATACTTCTGTAAAACATAATAATATTCTAAATAAATCAACAGTTAGTAATTTTCGCTACCCTTGATACAATCCTCGGTAGTATAGTGGTCAGTATCCCCGCCTGTCACGCGGGAGACCGGGGTTCGATTCCCCGCCGTGGAGTTTCCTTTTTTTATTTTTCTTTTGCTATATTAATTATTTCGTTCTTTACAGCCCTATTGGCAAATGTATCGACACAGTACTAAGGCGAGCCTGGTTAGAAAAAAGGTTGACCATTGGACTGATGCCGGCACTGAAATACCTGTCTACAAATAGTCGAGGAGCACTATTTTGTATACAAGCAGAGGCAAGGCCAGGAGACAGTGCTACTCACATGCAAGAAGTTCTTCTACAGGCCTTTTGTATGGAAAATGAAATTTATACCATTAAGGTAAATAAATATTTTTTTAAACAAATCTTGAATCATAAAGAATTTTTAAGAAGTATTTAGGAGTATTATGAATCATATGATTATTTAAAGTAATAAAAAGGATTTTAAAAACAAACGTAACGTGGTCACCTAGTCAAGTAATCCAATTTTAATGGCAAAATAATAATTATTTTTCATTATTGTTTCCAGGTGGATTCTGAGGATAAATTAAAGAACCTTTTGGGCTGCAGTAAAACGTCCTTGGACTTTAGCTGCGTCCTTATACATTATCCCTTTATGGACCCCTTCAGTGATTGCTGTGAAACAGATTTAACAATTCTCTCAGTAGCAGAGAAAGATTTAATTAACCACTGTGAGACAAATTGGGGCTACTCACAGATCCCAGTTATTAAACTACCGGAGAAGTGAAATCATGTTATAACGTTTTTTGGAAAAAAGTTTAACCACTATTGGTTTTTGTTTGGCTACGGCGTACAACGCCATCTAGTGTTACGTTGTCCAAATGGACTTTTAGACGTAACCTTGTACATTGTATAATATGAGGCCACTTGGGCTATACTTTGTATTTTAACGTTGTATAATTATGAGAGAAGGAGTACTTGTAAGAAATATTAAGGATTGTTAAATTTTACTGATTCTTCATACGTGTTTGGTACATTTGTAGATAATCTAGAGATTTAGCAATAAAATATAGCAAGATTATGGTGTTTTATTCATTGCAGCTTTAAAATGTTTTAAATTAAGCAAACCCTTTGGATTAGAAGCTAAAGTAAATAAATAAAAATTATATTGTATAATTTTTTGAAAGAAGCTTAAAACTGTCTTAATAATAGTTTAAAGTTATATGCATTTTTGTTTCCAATAGTTAATAATGAATTCAGCACCGAGTTCTCCTATTAAAAGGCAAGCTGCGTTAGTATTTCCAGATGGAGCCCTTGGCATTATTGACCCATCAATTACTCTCAATCTATCAACTCCATACACTTTTAATTTTGAATCTACAACAGCTTCTGAATCATACTCCGGGCCCATCTTACAAGTTCCAACTGGATGATATGTACTTGCTGTGAAAGTTTTCATCAAACAAATAAAGTAATCTTTCGTTCCCCATTTATTCTTATCGCAAGGCGGTATTGGTATTTCAATAAAATACGCTCCGCTTTCCTTAAACGCTTTCGTATCACGCAAAGATAATACGAAGTCCACACCGCGGAGTAGGGCTAGCAAATCCACTTCCTCCCCAAAATAATTCGGATTTATCAAAGGATACCCGTAGATGTCTTTGGGATTCAGGCGCAGGTCTCCACGACTTTTCGGCTGTATGTTTTCTGCTCTCGGAGACAGACAGTCGTAAAATGGTGTTGGGAGAATTTGTACTTTCAAATAGGACGACAGATTTGCTACCAATTCTCTCCAAGAATTTATACCTCCAACTTGATACTGCACGTCAGGGTACATGAGATCTGGCTTTGATTTCAAAAATGCAATAGTATTAAGCGGTCCGTTACTAGACAATGGATTTTGTTTTGGATCCATTTCAAAGAAATTTTCAACGTACCCAAGTACTTGTTCGTTACTTACTTTCGTTGCTGTTTCATTTGGTAGGGCAATATAGACACCATCAAATGTGACATGATCGTGAAGATTCTTACCAACGGACAAATTTTTCAAAACCGGAATACCAACACTTTCTAATTGATCTTTTGGACCGATTCCTGACCACATCAATAGTTGTGGTGAATTTATGGCTCCTGCAGAAATAATCACCTCTTTACTTGCGAGCGCAGTGAACACTGTGCCGTTATTTTCATATACAATTCCATAAGCTTTCATGTTTTTAATGAGAATTTTAGTTGCTTTAGAATTTATTCTTATGACAAGGTTTTTTGTATTATTCCTGATAGGTTCTAAAAATGCTTTGTTTGCAGAACGCCTTTGACCGTTTAAGACAAATGCTTGCGCCTGGTTGACTCCTTCTTGTTCTGCTCCGTTATAATCAATTAATGGCAGCCCTCGTTCAATAAAAGCAGCAGTAAGCATCTTTGAAGGCTGGTCAATGTAAGGATATCTGGCAACTGGTTGTTCACCATTAAAGCCATGATAATCAGGCTCTACGACTTCCGGTTCTAGATTACGCTCGGATTTCTTGAAATATGGCAAAACCTGCAATTTTTATTATATGCATTACTATAAATATCGGGTATTCAAATTGTAACAATTTAAGTACATATACTTTAAACAGTAACTTGTATTATAAGAATATTTTTATCTCAACAGGAAACTCGGATGGGTTTGGGTTGTTACGCTAAATATGTATAATAAAAACCATGCTAGGATATTAGGTACTGAGTTTATCCTTCGTGTTGATTTTAAAATGTCTCTGACACACCCTGTCGACTTTTGGTGGGTGTGTGGGTCCATAGGTGCACCGCCGGGGATCGAGTTGGTGACCTCGGGGATAAGGGTCGCACGCTTAAGACACTGGGCTAACATTTAACTATATTTTATACTTTATGCTTACGTATCATTAAACATTGTTAAAAACAATCCGACTTACGTCATCGTATCCCCATCCTACGTTTCCAAGTTCTGCCCAGTGGTCGTAATCACCTCTGTTACCTCTGATGTATGACATTGAATTTATAGAACTCGAACCCCCCATGCCTTTGCCTCTGTAAATGATTAATACATCTAAATATTGAATTTACTTAAAAAAAAGATAACGTTGTACTTCGGGTGGTGAAATCGCTAGGAAATTATAACAACAATACAAAAATAAAACTTTATTGATTATTATATGGATTTGCAAAAAGCCAACATCACGTGGTGTTCCCAGGCGGTCACCCATCCAAGTACTGACCACGCCCGACGTTGCTTAACTTCGGTGATCGGACGAGAACCGGTGTATTCAACGTGGTATGGACGTTGGCAACTATATTGTCAAATTTGATGGACAAATTTTATATAATCGGATTCAATTGTTACTTAATCATTTAAATTTAGAACAACTAATATTAAATTGTACATAATACCTTGGCCACGGACATCTTCCATTGTTTGCCAAACAACTTTTCCCATTAGGCTCTGTGGTGAACTGCCAGTCAGAACTGGATCCTAAAAGGGCAGAAGTCAAACCAGGAATAATTGTTACTATTGGTTCTTCGCCACCCGCTTCCAATAAGAGTACCTATAATTACCATACAAATAATATAATGTTATAGAGTGACCTTATGAAGCACGAGATTAACGCGGCCTATTACTCCTGTAGGTCAAAATCTAATATACTTTTTACATACGGCAATCAGGCTAAGAGCTGTCTCTTGTTCGCGTTGTCGAACGTTTGCTCCGTAATAATATTAAACCTACCTCAAAAATTTATGTAACCCTCTTAATTATGTAGTATATTTAATAAACTTATAACTATCAAAACTTATAATGATAATGTTATTTAATTTCTTAAATTAAATTAAATTTTAAATAATAAATGAAGTCCACGCCATCTGTACGATCAGGCCATAGCTAACTAAACATCAACATTCTTTATGATTCATCGAATTACTTATATAATATAATTATTAATTGATATAGTAATAGAACGGAAATTACTTCAAAAAACAATAAAAGTGTTTACAACTTTCTACATTAAGCCGTTTTTCATTTTCTAAACATTTTCAGTGTCACCTAGGTATCACAAAATATGATTGTATACTTGCTGATAATAAAATTATAGTAGTGTCCTTACAATATGTACAATACAAGCAAAAGTAATAACTTTATCTAAGAATAGTACAATAAATACAACGAGTTATGATTTTAATAAGCACCTTATTTCGTCATACTCTCTACACCCATTAGGTATCTCTCTAACATTTTAAAGTTATTTTTTAGTTAGTAATATAAAAAACATTTCCGGAAGTTATTAAATATCGCTACTTCTAAAATTAAACGGTTCCTTATAGGATTTTTCAATTTTAAATGTTCTGATATTTAAAGTTGCGTTAACGGTAGAAAAGTAAATTAATTTGTTGTAGTAAGTAAGTGCGATTCTGGACCTGCATCAAGCGAACCTCTGCAAATATTTTCCCCGTGAACACATCGTAATAAAACCAGTTTTCTAAGGTTAGAATATAATTTTTCTATAACTTTTGGTGCTATACTTACTCTCCATTTAGGATTTTCACTTAACCGTTTGGCAACAACGCATCCAGATGACCCCGCACCAACAATAATAAAATCGTACAACTCATTATATAAATGTTTGCTTTCTGTGTTTTCAAATTGCGGTTTTCCATACAAATTAACTAAGTGATTTAGGAAAGCGTATCCAAAATAAGAGCAGGCAGTTATATTAGAATTGGGGAGACACACACTTGACAAATCAACCGGTTCCCACATTTTAACACAAATTTTATTAAATTATCGCTATGGTTTTATTTAAATAAATGTTTATATGTGAACTGAATAAAATGTATCCGATAATGTGTTAATTAGAGGATAAGAATGACCCAGTTCCATATAAAAATAGAAAGCGTAAAATACTTGCTGAAATTTGTGCCTATACTAACTTGACTTAAGACTTTGCTTACGGCATTAGATCTTTCTCAGTGTAATAGAAGGATTCGAATTTATAGTTCTTTTGATCTTAGCTTAATGAGCATTCGACAAACCAAGTACATGTTTATCATGTTTATCAATAAGTATAAGCTGCGTGACATGAGTTCGTCCGCCATTACAAACAAAGTAATAAGCAATCTATTGTTGCAGAAAAATAGCCAAGTTATACATTTTTAAGTGTCAAAGTTTAAATGATTTACGCATACAGACATAACTTATACAGACTTCGTTTCATATTAGGTATATAAAGAAGATAAGTAATTACTTATGGTGGCACACATTTGATAAGATAAAAGAAATTTATGGTCTCTTAATTAAAAATTGTAATTCAATTCTCAAATGGAGGAAATTAGGAAGTAATTATAAAATAATGGTTAATAAATAACATGACAAAAATAAATATTTATGAATTATTAATTAATTAAAAACATATTATAGTATACAAAAATAAATAAAGGAATTATTTAAAAATTATAAAAGAGTATCGCAGCCGGTAGGATTCGAACCTACGCTCCCAGAGGGAATCTGATTTCGAGTCAGACGCCTTAACCACTCGGCCACGACTGCTACGTAAACAAATGTGAAATGGTGGTTTATTTCTAAACACTTGCTTCCATGTGTTCCAAGTCCGTTGATTAATAGTTAATGCACGTCCTGAATTCGATTCCTGCAAACAATACAGACTGTTTTCGTTGCGTGATAATAAAATAGTGATAGATGAATCAGTCGCTGCACTGATCCCGTTCCATACTAATACAGGAAATTTAACATAGGGGATTACGTTTTTGAAATCGGCATATGTGCAATTTTTAATATCTCAAAATTGGAAAATAATGCTATCACAGAAGAACGTATTTTAAATTAATTTTAAATGTAAAACATACCTTAAGGTTTGGGTTAAACACTTTTAATTATATTCAGCGACATATTGAGCAATAAAAAGATCTTGTTATGTTCTAGAAATGAAAATTGGATATTAAAAGAGATTAATTCACTTAAATTACATACGACATATTTATGTTTACGACATTATTTTGAATTATGAAGTTTCTAAAGAAAATAATAAAAATCTGTCGCAGGGGACACCCGGGTTTGAACCGGGGACCTCTCGATCTGCAGTCGAATGCTCTACCACTGAGCTATATCCCCTACGGTAACTTAAATGAAATACTTGCATTATTAGTGTGTACGTCTTTAAAGTTTTTTATAATTTTTAGCGATATATACAGTTATGCAAAAATGCGAATGCATATACAAAAATTTATGTGCTGTAAAGTATTGGACAGTGATAAATAATATTAACAATAACGCATAATTCAATTCCCGCCCGCATCGTAACGTTTTACCCCAAATGAAATCCGTTACATAATTCTTGCTCCCTTAATATAATATGAATACATTCTTCCTGGAAAAATTCTAGGATACATTAATATTAGCAAAATTATTATTTTGTTACTTTAATTGTCGATGATATTAGCCATTATTATAATCCAGGTTTAAACTAATAACTTCTATTTTTTTTTTTTCAAAAATATGATTTTTGTATGCTGTATAAAAATGTAAACTTGCAAAAGAAAAAACCATAAGAATAATGGTGAGTGTCTCTACTGAAGTAATAATAAAATTTAACGCCCCCGGGTGGGCTCGAACCACCAACCTTTCGGTTAACAGCCGAACGCGCTAGCCAATTGCGCCACGGAGGCGATGATTTGATATATTAAATAACAATTATGTTGCTGTGTTAAAAAATAGAGTTTTAAATTACACGTATTGATAATAAATACAAAGAAACTAGCTGCCCCCGCGAACTTCGTTTCTCCTTAATGCCTTTACCCTTTTAGTATATACATACCAACATGGAACATTTTGCTATGCTATCCCAGGGAATGTTCGTTTTTTCGGAATGAAAACTTTTTAGGTCGTTCTGTGAATTTTTCTCTATCTGAACCTAAGAGTTCACGTCATAAGTTTATAATTAATATAAAAAATAGGACTTAATCGTAGAGGGGTGAAAATTAAGGGTTGTATGTATTTTTGTATGCTGTATAATATAAAAATAAAATGGGAACTAATATTGTGACACGAGTATATACAAATAATGGTTCAATTAACTTTTTCAATGTAACTTTTTCATTAAACAAATCGTTATCCCAATGGAATTTCGCTTGAGATACAAAAATGTATTTGTATTTTTTGTTTAAGTTAAGATCCACCCTCGTGTGTATAATAGGTATAACGGGACTTGTGTCAATGTTACTGTGTTATTATTGGGTTTTTTGTTTGTTTGTTATAGCAGCAATTTTTTAAACTGATGAAATTTTATTTGGTTCTTATTAATTATGTTTCAATATCCTTATGTAAACAGCTCCAAAGTCCAAATGATTAATGATGATATAATAATGAATAATATGGTTAATTTTGTTAAAAAAATTAAACAAATTTCTTAACTCCCGTATGGTCTAGTGGCTAGGATACCTGGCTTTCACCCAGGAGGCTCGGGTTCGATTCCCGGTACGGGAAATTTTTTTAATTATATTTTACTTGGTAAATAAATAGTATAATGATATATTGTTACAAAATATTTATTTATTTGTCACTAAGATCTTTTTATTAACAGTGTATTATTTAAAATTATAGAAAGATAGTAGTATAAAAACAGTTGATAATATATATATATACAAAAAATACAATAAACAAAAAATAACATACAATATGACATAAATAATATATACATATATGTGTGTGCAAACAAAAACAGTTTGTCAGAAGTGGGATTCGAACCCACGCCCTCAGAGAGGACCAGAACAGCTCAGACCTACAGAGTAGGCAAGGTATTCCTTGAGTCTGGCGCCTTAGACCGCTCGGCCATCCTGACAGATACTACATTGAGCGAAATTTAAATGCATATTTCACGCTTAATTTTATATATTTTCTTTCAAATAAATTGTTCATAAATAAACAAGAACATAAAATCATTTTTATGTCTTCGAACGTATAAATATGCAAAATCTATTTAGTAACTATTTTGTGGATGTAATTTATTAGTTATTACTAATTAACTACCACAAAATACTACGGTGTCATCTTTTGAAAGAGTTACGAATTACACCTATGTAAAGTATAAAATTTATGTACATAGTTTTATTTATAAGCACTAGATGCCTCTAACATAGAGATTGCCTCTGGTTACTTGATATTTTTGGTATGATTTAGATTACATTGGCATTACGTTATTTTCCTAAATTGTCTAAAAATCGGAACATCGAGATGAAAATTTTACATAAATTTTGGCAAGTGGCGTAATCTAAAGCTTTATTTTGATTTTTATTGACCTATCACTTATGATATTGACAGATTTTGAGTGTTATCTATTGACAATTGACATAATCGTTTTTGTTTTGCATTTCGCAGCTGTAATAAGATAAAATGTAAACAAACTAATACCTCAGATAAATATATTAGCTGATTATTACCAGCAACCATGGATGTAGAAGCTAAAATAAAAGAAGACATGAAAGCCCTTGGCTGCACTAGTGAACAAAACATCACTCTAGCACTTTATTTATACGTAACATTAGTGGATGATCGACTTATGTATGATACTGAATATTGTTATAATACAGACATAGATACGCTTTACATCGTTGCGAGGCCAAATAAATTGCATAAAATGAATATATATGTACCAATTTCATCAAGTTTTGATCTATCATTTGATTACATAGGTAAACTACAAGAAAATTTATGTACCGTGGAGACAGGTCCTTCTATAAACCTTGCTATCTTTGAAGAGGACTTTACCATGAATATTTATACATTTACAAAAAATTTGGAACCTCGTCAAAGCGACGAAAAAGCAACACAGTTGAAATTGAAAGAAGAGCGACGTTCTTTTATTAATGGTGAATTAAAGAAACACAAAGAAAGAATTTTAAATGATGCTCTTAATGGTGGCTTTGTTGATGATGATGATTGTGAAATTGTAGGCTGAATTCTAACATTTCAATCTCAACATTTGAAAATATTAATGGTAATTTTAGTTTTCATTCTGCAATAATATTTCTACACTTGAAATCAATAATTTTTTGAATGGCTTGAATCGTCTTAATAAGTCTGACTTTTCATTTAAGTTTTCATTGTAGTAGTTGTTTATGCCCAAGTATTGTATGACCTATTCTGTAGGTTCTACATTTATTTTCAATGAAAAAGCTTACCACCTAAACAGAAACTAAAAACTATTTGTTTTCCAAATTGCATAGTGAGGAAGTATTGTCTTCCAAATTATTTCTTTAGATATATTTGGGTTATCTGGTTTAGATATATACTGTACTTATCTATTTATTAGATCTTAGGTTAAGTGAAAGTTTTTTTATTAATTTTTTACTTTAAAAACTGTAAGGGACTACCACCTTAGCATGAAATAAAAGTATTAATTTATTAATGTTTTATTACAAATACACATTGACAGAAATCAACCACTGTATTTATTTAACACATATTCCTTTGGGTGGGGTACAGACAATGTTTCTGAAATGCCCTAAGAAGAAATAATTAATAGTTTAAATAATAAATAGGGTATATTAAACTTATACTAAAATTGATTACAAGTCAGTCAAAAATATAATACAAAAATATAAAATCTTAGAGTAGTTACTATTATTTACATAGCAATAGTGAATGCCACTAACCTTCAAAATGTTATGTCTAAATGATGATAGTTACATCAAAACATTGTGCTTATGTATTGAATTTAATAAAATACCAAACATTTCTAATATTCTAAAATTACTTCACCTAATATTTGTCCTACAACTTTAAGAAAGACAATAATAATTGTTGTCACTTACAATTAAGCACCAAAAATTAAGTACATGTACGAAAGCACAAATATTTTATTTTAATCCGTTTATAAGGCATCAAAATGAAATCAAGTAAAGAGTAATTACTATTTACAAGATTTCATTAAAGTATAGTCTATAGAAGTGTCTTTTCACAATTTTACTAGTGTTACACTATGTTTGAACTAACACCACTTTATAACAGGTCTTTTTTTGTCTTTATACATTTGCCCCTAAAACAGATTTCCGTTTCGTGGGAGACTTCTGTTGACATTGAAGTACTAATTATATTTGAAGGATTCATAAAGCTTGATATTGATGAATTTTCCAGTTCAATTGAAATTTCTGTAGCATTTTTCTGAATTTCAGTAGCTGTTTCTGTCACCGTTTCTGCAGTTATTTCGTCGGGAATATAGGTGTCAGTTGTGCCTTTCGTCGCTTCTGTTTCTGGATAAGGACTTTTAGTTGTTACTTCCTCTATATCTCTTTTTTTTTGCACTTCATCATCAGAAGTCATGCCAAATAGGTATTCCATGAAACTAAAACCATCAGATCTATCTATTGTGGGCTGTGTAGCTTCAGTGTAAAGTGATGCATCTTCAAAGGTAGGGTCTGGTGAACCTGTACCCCAATCCATGTCTCCAGGATTTACACTACTAGCACTTGTTTCCTTTGACACAGTCGATTCTGTAGTTATTTGTATTAATTTTTCAGCATATGCATTAAGTTGGTGAGTTCCATTAATTCTGGGTATATCAATATCGGGTGACACATCATAAACATCTTCTTCGTTATCAAAGAAGTCTTTTATGAACTGATAACTGGGTTTGTATGTTGTGACCTTGATTTTCTTCTTTGAATTTTCACTGGATTTATCCGATGTTTTGGATATACTCTGACCAAGCGTGTTGACTGTATTTGGGTAATATTGTGATTCAGCTACTTCAAATGACTCTGTTAAAGGGCGTACTTTGACTTTTTTCCAGAATCCGCGCCGTCGATTTATAGGATTCGATGCCAACTGAAATATAAAAACAAGACCATTTATAGTATCCTATTACTGTTTTAAACTAATAATGTTTTTTTCTATTGAATTTACCTCAAAATTTTCTTGAGTCTGATCTTCTGTTGTTGTTTGATACGTTGTGGTTGTCGTTTCTTCTTGGAGGGGAGTAGTGGATTTTAAAGAATAATTTACGCCTGATGAAATAATTTTTTCAGGAGGTATTTCTCCGATTTCACCTCCTTTGTGTTTCATAACCTTGTTCGTATATTCATCTTCATCCTGTTCTTCCAAGCTTTTCATGACTTCTTCTAACATCGTTTCAAATGTAGACGATGGGTCACTAGCTTCAGTTTTTGATACTTTACTTTGTTCAACATATGCTTCCAAAGTTGGCGGAATATCTGCGATTTTTTTGTTTACTCTGTTATTTTTGTTAGTCGCAGGTGTTACAGATATCAGAATATCCTCGAATTCGTTTCTTGCAGTTATTATATCTAATTCATCTTCTACATGCTTTGTTTCTGTTTTTGTATCATCATCGAGTTCATTAGGATTATAGGGCTTGAAGGAATCTTTTGAAATTTTAGGAGACCATTTATCTGTTTCTGGCGAAGCGTATTTGGGCCTGTTAATTGAGTAATTTGATTCTTGGTCTTCAGTAATTGCTTCCTCTTGCTCAGGCTTCTTATTAAACCGCTCAGAAAGTTTAGTTCGATGATTATATCGGTTGTAAAGAGGACCTTTTGACGTTGATGTAGCTGAAATTTCTGTTTGTACTTCAGGCTTATCTGTTGGCTTATCTGTTGGTCGTCGACCCCGGAATCTGTTTTTTACCTCATATGGTCTTCTAGATGCTGATTCCGTAGTAGTCGTTGTGTAAACTGGTCGTCTTCGTCTAAATTGACCACGTTTATTGCCCGCTTCTGTTGTTTGTGATTGCAGTGTAGCTTCTGTAGAAAGCTCTGGTTTATACACAGGATGTTTATGGTTATCATATTCTGGGCGAGAATGCACGGGTTTAGTTTTAAGGTCTGCTTCAATTTCTTCAATTCGCATTGTCGTGCGTCGTCTGTCGAAAGCTGGTCTGTATGTAATGGGTTGCTGTGTTTGTTTTCTTCTTTCAGTTTTTATTCTAGATGTTTCTGTAGTAGATATTTGATGATATTGTCTTACTAAATTAGGTCGAACTCTCACTCTATTATATGACGGTGTAGTTTCAACTACTTTTTCTTCAGTTTGTACAAAACTGAGCTTTGTAGCTTCAACATCTTGAAATGTGGCTGTCTCTTCTTGCTCTGTTGAATATTCATTGTTAGCGGAGTAGTTGGGTATGTTTTGTTCAGTGACTGGACTCACTGGACTTGTAGCGTACACTTGATCTGTCTGCTGTAGTTTGTAATCTTCAGAAGGTTGTTCCTTAACTTCTTCATAACCGTAAGCAGATGGTGCGACACTACTGCGTGCTTGGTAAACATTGTCCTCATTTTCATTTATCTGATCAACATGAGAAAACGGACTTTCCAATTCTCCGAAAGATTCTTTCGGTGTTTCAGTCTCTTTGGTTACTTCAGGAGTAGCAGGGTCGCGCTCGGTAATGGATAGTTTATCATTAGTGTAGGCGTTTTCTGTGTCATATGTTTTAAAGTCATCATCGGAATTGGTTATTTGTTGTTTGGCCGTTGGTTCAGTAATAGCCTCAATGTCAACAGTGCTTGTCCGTTCCATAAGAGTCACAGGATAATTTTGGTGAAGGATATCCCGTTGATAAGCTAAGTCATCTTTTTGTTTAGTGTGTTTTTCAGAGTTATCGTCGCCTGCTGTAGGTCTGTAATGAATTCGACCCCTAGTTCTTGTGACTTTTGATGTACCCTCTGTCGTATCAGACTCATCCTTAATGGTTTTTTCAGTAGATATTCTGTTTGGTTCGTATCTAGACTTTGTTTGTGTTGGTCTTCTTTCTCTGTAAGGTCTTCTAGTGACTGTAGGCCGCGTCGTGTAATCATTTGAATCTGATCTAGCAGTTGTATACCGAGGACGTCCCCTAGTTCTTAATGGAGTCCTTCTAGTTGTTGTAGTTGTTGTGGTTGACGTAGAACTTGATTCTGTTTGTTGGATATTTTCATTACTATAATTTGAATCGTAAAGGCTGTATTGTGAAGTCTGTATTTTAGCTGATTCGTAAACGTCAGGCGTAGATACAGAAGTATAATCGCTCATAGTCGGAGCTTGTTTTTTGACATCTTCTGCTTCTTTTGATTCAACGCTGTCTTGATATGTTTGTGTCGTGTTATTATTTTCAACCACTTCATCATTTTTGTAGAAGGAATCGTCTGGTTTTGGTACGGTACGCTCTGTTTGTGTAATTAGTTCATTTTGAATGTTCGTTGTATACTCCTTTGTGTTGTAAATAGGACGTCTCGACGAGTGTATTTCAGATTCATAATGTATTTCAGGCGAATAGTTTTTAATATAGTTCTGAGAATATTTACCTTTAGAACTTTGGGTCTGAATAATGTTCCTTTCAGTTGATGAAATTGCTGCAGATTCTGTTGAGGATGGAGATGTTGCTCCAGGAGATACTTTTGGTTCTTTGTACTCTTCGAAAAAGTTTTGATAATCAACAGGCGTGTTGAAGTGGAAAGCATGATTTATAGAATATGGATTATGTGTTTCTAGCAATTGGCTTGGATATGTTGAGGAAGATTTAGTTGTTGTGGATACAGTGGTCCTGGGGGTTGTAGTGGATTCTACATGAGGTGGAATATTGTAGGCTTGGCCTGGTTGTCGGAATTGTTGGTTTCCTTCGCTGGGGAAATTTACGTATTGGTTAGAATTGTACTGGTCCCTATAATTTCCTAAAAAGTAAGATTCTGGTTTTACCGAACTTTGCACAGTTTGTGAAGGTTCCTTTGGGGTAGCTTGTGGTGCTAAAGTACTTACTGTTTGCTGTTCAATTGAATAGTAGTTTTGGTTATTGACCGGGGGTGTAATTGGTTTTGGAGCAACGGTGCTGTAATAGCTAATTTGAGGTTTTTGTGTGCCTGTGTTTTGTTGTTGATACTGCTGGTAGACTTGTGGTTGTTGGCGGACGTATGGAACGTTGTAGGAGTCTGGAAAAGTTTGTGGAGATGGCGCTTTTGGTGAGTCTCTTATTTGAGAGTTGATTACTACAGAACCAACGTGAGGTGACGGGAATGGAATTTTTGCAAAACCTTGTGGGGTGCTGTAGCTTAATGGGGCTACAAAAAATGGAAGTTGGCGTAATTTTTTATCAATATTTTCTATGTTTGATAAATACGGTAAATCAAATTTTACAAAGTTTTCTGGTGGAGTTAAGTTTGATGGTCCAATAAATACTTTTGGCGCATTTAGAGGATTGACAGAATCTAAAACTGGTACCGTATTGGCGCTTTTGAGCGAAAGTAATACATCTCCAACTTTAACACTATCTTGTTTGTTTTCTGGGGATAAGAATATAGCAAGCGGTGGTTGATGTGGCTTTAGTTTTTTCGGTTGAGGAGTGGAAGAGGAAACGGTTGGAAAAGGAGAAGTAAGTGTTGAAAATTTAGAACTTTCACGTTCAAATCCTATCAGTTGTCTGTTAAAATCATTTAAAGCCTCTTGAGAGTTGTAAGATTCCAAGGGTTTCTGCAGCGGCCTTTGAAATTCCGCTGCCAGATTTTGTCGTAGTGGATTCACTCGTGGGCCTTGATTGTAAAAATCTGTGTTGACAACTTGAGCAGATGTTAGTGGACTCCTGAAATTAAATTGTCCTCTATTCAAAGACTCCACTGGAACATACAGTAACTGAACTTCTTCTCTTTCAGATTTTGGTTTGCTTTGCACTGTAGATTCTTTCAGCTTTTCAAAGCTTTCAAATTTCACTTTCTGTAAAGTAGGAGCTTTCTTTTTCATACCAATTTCACTATTGTTTTCTACTCTATACCCATCAACGAATTTGGGCGATTCAAGATTAGGTTTTGCTGGTAAACCTAAGTAAGGTTTCACTTGTGATTGAATTGGCTTTGCAAAATTATCAAATTTAACAGGAGATGTAACTGGCGGTCTTGCTTTTATTTGTGGAATACCATCGAAATTAAAGTTGGAAGAGACAAATCCTTGACTTAAAGGAAAGTTCGGTTGTGTAAGTCCAAATTTCAGGCCTTGTCCAAATCCTTGGTCGCTGAGATAGTTTTGTGGGGCGGACGGAACTGCTTGAAGATACAGCTGTCTGTTTGGCTGAGAATTAAAGAGTGGGCGTGGCGGGAATTCCTCATGGCCGAATCCGTTTGATCTAGCAAACCCCGGGAAGGGTTCTGATAAGATTCTTGGTTCTGCAACTGCTTGACGTCTAATTTGCAGAGGTTCTTGTTCCACCGGGCCTGGTAGAGGAACCCAATCACTAATATCAGCTGTGTATGAGCTTAATTGTCGTGACCATCTTGATTTTTCTTTACCCTCTGATAACAGGGCCAGGAGTAATATGCATCCCAGCACTTTGTGCGCCATCTGGAATTGAGAAAACTTGAATTAATTCACCTATAAGAAATTACGCATTCTTGTTTAAAATAATGGGAAGTACCATCATCGAACTAATTCCACAGTTGTGATCTTGTTCTGATCTACATTTGGCTTTTTTCCATTTGAAACAATAGATACAAAAATGTATCGACAGGCCTTCATTGTTATGGAAAAGATTACGTGAAGATACCCATGTTGTGTAATATTAATTATTCATGTAACCCGAATTGCCCATACTTGATCAGAATTAATGGCATTTGAATGTACAATTAAACGTATTATGTTGAAACTAATGGTGATATGTTGAAGTGTTTATCCTTGTTACTTCGTGACAAACGTTTGAGTGATACCTGAATAATGAATATACTTCAAGGACTAACGTAAGCAGTAAGTATATACTTACTGATGTAAGTACGTTTATATTGTCAAATGAAGAATTCTCTTAGTTACTAAATGAAAACCCATTTCGTCACACGATTAGATATTATCATAAATATGTAATAAACATACGCCTGAAAGTAGATTTCAAATCTCAGTAAATAAATATAATTACTTAATATCATCCGACACGCGTGATCAGTAATTTAGCAATCCCATATTATGAAGTAACTACTGTGCTAAGCGATTATCCATATTGGTTTATCCGCCAAAGAGAAAATACGTAATGGAGAGAAAACGCCACGGAAACCTCAGGTTTCCCTATTTACTTTTCATTTACTCGATGTTTTGTTTTCATCAATGAATGGCAATTTCCATCTTTAATTTTAATAGCACTTTTCGAGTCGTTACAATTATTGCCTCGCCACTATTCGAATCGAAGTTTTTTTTAAATTGAATCTGACTACACTCTACTCTTGCTTACAGTCTTTTGCTATCTAAGGAGACAAAGAGAGTTCATAAAGAGCTAAAAAAATTATCATGGCACTCTTCTCGTGTGTGGTATGCGGATACATTGGAATTTTCAGTTCTATTCAGATGCTTGCGTGTACATTCACTGGACTATGAAGATATCAACTTATACTCATTGTAAATGAATAACTCATATTATTAAATAACATATATGACCTATATATAATGCACTTAAATATGTATATTTTGTCTTTTCATCTACAGAAAATATTAGTCGAAAAAAGTGCCGACCGTAGAATAGCCGAGGCTGAACTTACTAAAACTACGTAATCATTATTATTACCTAAGTACATAATCATATTTTAACTAAGACCAGTAATTAGCCTTGTGGATAGACTTAGGATGTCGGGAAAAGATTTTCTGTTCAACCTCGGTTATACACCAGTGATGCGGCGACGGAAGACTTCGAGGAAACAGCCTATCATAGAATAAAAATCAAAGATCTGTGTCAAGGACGAAGGCCATAGAGAAAATTGTGTAACTCTTTATATTACCCTTACATAAGCGGCTAGGATGTACGTACCTCCGTATCATTATTACAATGAAATATCGAACTTCATAAATACATACAGTTAAGGTATATGAGAATAATTCATTGTCACACTGTACACACAGTCTGTGATTCACAGGTGAATTAAAATAAGTACGTTACGGTACGGTACGATCTAACATAAATTAATACAAGTTTATTTAAATTTTTGTATACAAAAACAGGTAAATTACCAAATGAGTATTCGATCGTATTTACTAAAATAAGGTATACTAACGGTTACATAATCCTGATTTAGGCTTAATTATTACTGTGGTTACATACATTACTCTTTTTGGTGATAGGAAACACCAATTTTAGAGATATTTTATCTTACTTTAGTTAAATTAGTCAATCAATGTCAACCTGGGAGAATTTAGGTTAAAAAGCAAGGTTCGATTCGTAAACACAGGAAATGACTATAAATGTTCATTTGATTTCAGTTTATACCTAAATTAAAGTTTTAGATGGTCTTACAAAAATTGAAGGCAAGCGTCAATCCAGCGAGGTTCAACAACAACTATTAGTTACTCATAAGATAAAGATATGGGATATCGTTATTGAAGTCAATATCGTTATAGAAACATAATCAGAAATGAGAAAGAAAAAGTTACAATTGTCATTCGTGAAAGGAATACGAATGTCAAAGGTAAAGCTGCCATCGAATTTAGTTACAAATACACTTTTCGCACTAACAACTCGTATCTTTTAAGTAAACTTACTCAGTAGTGCGATAATTGTCATGACAAATTATTTATGTATTTAAGCATGCACATTACTGACAATAAAAATTAATATTTTTAATATCGAATTTTTCGATAAATGTATCATTATTCTTATGAGAAATTTTCAAGCCATTTTTATACAGATTACTCTCAGTAATACTTTAATGTCAAATATCCCATTTCATATTATAATACCCGCCATTGGTATGACTGTAGTATGGTTTTGTATACTGTTCTAAATCCCTAAAATCCACTTGTTCTCTGAAGCAGTGACCAAAGACTGTAATAACGCGCAAGATGTAATGAGCGCCGACCGACATATGCGTTGACGCGTGTTTGCCCGGATTTCACAAATATAAATTAAAATGTTCGAAGTTTCTAAATATTTTGACAATAGATTATATAGTTATCGTACCATAAGTAGAAGGTAATATAAAATATAAAACCGACCTGTTTGGTGGTCATTTATTTTTTCTAATAGGCAAGAAGGTGATCCTTCTGTGATTGAGGTTATAGACTTTACATATATGTATTTTAATACGTAGTACTTATTTATTTATTGCGTATGTACATAATAAAAAATTGCTGATTTTTCGAAGATTTTTTTAATATCTACAGAATTTCTATATTTGAACAATAAAGTAACTGATGTACTTATATATTTTTTCTAATAATAAAAATAGAGATTTTTATATTATTTTACGCTATTTACTAAGATTAATATCGATCATGCGTAATAATTAAACTTCTGAAAGGCTACTTAATTGTAGGCAATACGGGATTCAATATTAAGTTGTCCAACCACGTAATAGAGACATTGACTATGTTTATATGTATTAGCATCTATAGATAGATTAAGGTTTAATAACGCTTTCAGTTAAATTTCTGAATCATTAAGTAAGGGGCCTTAACATTGTTTGTTTCATCTGTTGATCACCGGTGTCGTCTTGATGCATTGTCTACAGGAAACGTGGTATCGGGCTACTGTCAATTGTTTATCATTCGCTTATTTTGAAACATAATACTCAGCTTAGACCATTTGTTTGGAAGCATTTTAATAATATATATAGATATTAACTATAGATCTTAATTATTATATTGGTTACTTTATCTTTATATCAGCTAAACATCATTAAAGGTTTTTTTTTTAATATTGTTTATTAATACCAGTTTACTAATCCTGAATTTCGGGTAGCGTGCAAAAGATAACATTTCCTAATCACCTCGTTAATGCATTCGAGTAAGAAAATTCAAACGATAAATCCTACTAAAGATGCAATCTAGGTTAGCTTGGGTGCTATGTTGATTAGTGAAACCTTCATACGAGACTAGCATTAGCTAGTTAAAGGACTTAATTAGACGTGCTTTTTAGCTGCGTGATGTGATTTAAATCGATTTTGTATTTTTATTTATATCTTTGTTTTTAAGCTGTATGCCTTTCACTGTTTACATATGTTTAAATAACTTAGCCTTGTTCAATTAAGTTTGTATAAGTAATTTTATGTCTTATACATGTAGTGGATTGAGTTTCAGTACTTAGACGCTAATTAGGTCCGTTGGGCGTAAGTAGATGTCTTATTTAGTCTGCACTTCTTACGCTCTCTATCTAAAAAATCTCTTGGTGGTTCTCTGGAAGAGAGTGCTCTAAATAAATACTGCTCATAGAGACATTGATTTATTTATGCGGCCTTCGCTTACGAATCTTAATTCGTTTTCGATTTTTCAATGACTGCCAATTTGAATATCAAGAAAAAGTATTTTCATTTTTATTTTGTTGGATTCACTGTAATCGGACTGTGAAGAACAAAATTCCGATAAGTGTGTCGGAAAAACCGATTTTTATTTCAAAATCGCTTCAGGTGATTTAGAGATTACTACAGTCTCACAAACATTATTTCTTTACAGATTATGCTATATCAAAATACACAAACATACAGAAAATATAGCAATATCAGAGTAAGAAAAATCACACCATTGCTGCATAGTTGGATTTAGATTGCATGATCTGAAGATTGATAATAGCACGTTTAATCACTGACACTACATGTACACGTTATAAAACAGTGGTATAAACCACTTTATAACAGGTCAGACGTTGTTAATTGAGCGTGCACCTGACGTTTAAAAGTCTCACTGACCGAGAATCGAACCTAATACCGTCGGCGCGCTGAACTGTGACAATGTGTTAACGGTCGTTGAATGTGGGACAAGTTAAATAAGCTACTAATTAATTATGGTATATAAGTGCTCTTTTAAGCATTTGCTAAAGAATTAATTGCAAAGCGAAGTTGAAGTTAAGGAATTTAATAGCTAAATCGTATGAGTACTAGATTTAGAGCAGTGTTACTCTTACACCTGAGGTCGTAGGTTCGATCCCCGGCTGTCCACCAATGGACTTTTTTCTATGTGCGCATTTAATATTTGCTCGAACAGTGAAGGAAAACATCGTGAGGAAACCGACATGTCTTAGACACAAAAGTCGACGGTGTGTAGTGTTGCCCAAAATCGGTCTTGGTCTTGCAGTCTTGGTCTTGTTCTTGCATTTTTGCAAGACCAATACCAATACCAAGACCGCCTTATCGTAGCAAGACCAATACCAAGACCGAAGCCTGCAAGACTTGAGCAAGACAATACTTAAGCCTGCAATACTCTTGCGTCTTGCAGTTAAGACAAAGTGAGATTTGGGCGTTATCAAATTTCTTTAACAGATTTTCAACTATATCCAAAGAGTTTTAAGGTTCAATGTTGATTGGGAAAATGTGACGTTCTGCGAATAAACTATTGGTCGGTCGGTGATATACATATTTGATAATTTACCGACAAAGACGCCGCGGTTTGCAACAAGTGTATCACAGCATTTGACACTGTTTGAGCGCCGCATTCGCCGACAAAGAGTACGGACAGAGGCACACAAAATTGTTACCTATTTTGGTAGGGATGGTACAGGAGGATAAAATTAAATGACCGTGAAGATGTCTAGCAGTAGGTAGGTATAAATTGAATGCTCTGAGTTTCTTGTACAAATACATTCTCACACTGGCTGTCGGGCGACATGATAATTAATAACTAAGTAGGTATTGCATCTATTGAATTGCGAATATTTTGATTTCGAAATAATCATTGTTAATATCGGTAAATGATAGACAGTGAGTGATATACCTAGGTACTAAAGTGTGAGCAGCAACATTGAAAATTGTATATGCCATGTCAGTGCTTTCGTTTTATTAACTTAAGTTTATTTTAAAAAAGCTTTCAAGTAAGATTTAGAGTTTACTATTCAATTACACACAATAAATTATTGAAAAACAAAAAATTATGAAAAATATATTAAGACTGAGTACTTAGGGAATTGGTAGAAAAAATATTCTATCTTGGATACCTAGTTATTAAAAAAGTGATAAACTTTGTGTTTACTTAATTTTATTTTTCTGTGCTAATGCTAACATTGACAATTCTACCAAAATAGGTAAAAATTTAGTCCTAGACTTTGTGTTGCCGCCGTCGCGTCGCTTTCATGTCAAAGGTCGCCGTCACTGCCTATGGTTCCAAAGAATATCTGATTTTGATTCTGATACTTCTGTTTTTTAATCTTTCAAAGATTTATTCTATCTATCAAAGAATGCCGCATTTTTCTTTGTCAGTCTTCGGCTTGTGTGCTTATAAATATGAGTTTTTATTTCAATTTCAGTCATTTCCAATTGAGTTTCGCTTCGAGTCTATCTTATTTATTATTCTCGCCCATTTACCTAGCTAGATACTCTAAATTCTTATTGCTTTCGGAGTGAATGTTTACAATTTGACATGAGTGACGAATAAATAGCAATAGGCTAATAGGTATTTACAAGTCTTGCGAGACTTGCGAGACTCTTGCTGCAAGATCAAGACCAAGACCAAGACTGAGAGCGCAATACCAATACCAAGATCAAGACCAGGTATATTGACGCAAGACCAATACCAAGACTGGTCTAAGTCTCGTCTTGGTCTTGCTTTGGGCAACACTAACGGTGTGTATCAGGCACTGGAGGCTGATCACCGACTTGCCTATTAGGTTTGAAAATAATCATGAAACAGATTCGAAAATCTGAGGCCAAGACCTAAAGAGGTTGTAGCGCCCCTGATTTATTTATTTTTTAATAATTTATAAAAGTCATACTTAAAGTTGTCTCCATTTACAGATTAATAAGCAAATTTCAGCAATATTTATAGTAAATCTCAATTAAGATTTCTTCTTCTTGTAGTGCTTCTCCACTAGCTGTCAGCTCCTCATACTTCTTATCCTTCGCCAAGCGCATCAGTTGGTCTACGATTACTTACTACAAATGTTTCAAAGTTTCGTTCAAATAAATAAATAAATAAAAATTTACTTTATTTGACTCAAAACAAACATTACATTCTATATACAATACTCGGTGGTTAATAAATACACTGTAGTTAACCTTATACATAATATACTTCTATGGGCACTAGCGTTTAAACTAGGTCTAGCCTGTATCTTAAACGCTAGTTTCTTCCAATGTCATTAAGAAATAGGTTAAAGTGTTTGGCATTAAAGGTTTATTGATTATTATTGTTATATGAACCAAATGGAGGTAGAATTAAATTTAAATTGGTATATAAAATTAGTTAGACTGGAGTAAGTGTGAACTTCAACAAAGATTTTTATTTTAAGTCGATGAGAACCTTAGATATGAGATGAATTTAATTTAAAATATTTAACCAAAATTTTAATCTTTACCCGCGATACAAACTCTATAAGCGATAGGGTTTTGATAAAATGGCTTCATCTCTTAGTTTTAATGAGGAGGAAAGTAGCTAGAGCCGCTCCCAGGATAATTAAAGAAAATTTATTAAATCGATACAGTGGTTTAGTGGTATTTTTCTGCAAACTGTCAACAGTAAGCTGTCAACTGATAAAGCAAGTTTAGATCTGACTATACATTTTAAAGTTACTGCAGACAACATTTAATCTTGAGTGTATAAATAAACTACACTTTAGAGTAAGCCATAATTTGCTTTATCACCACTAGTAATTAGAAAGTAACGCGGATAAGATCGCTTTCAAATCACTTCCAGTTAAAAATAACAATCTTACAAGGAAGAAATTATCTTATATAGAAAAACATGTATTTACTTGTTACATGAAAATATATGTAACTTTTTGTTTTAATTAACTTGTATGTTAAACTTAAGAAAGCGAATCTAACTTCATAACTTAAGCACTGTTAAGACAAAATTGAGCAGCTAAATGTTAAAATGCTGTTCGTAGCAATTCATTTTTAGAATTTCGAAAACTTGTATAGCATAACTTACGTATTACAGATGTATACATCGTTCATAATAATCGTGACAAATTTTGACTTTGTATCTTTAATTAACGATTCTAGGCGTGACGGGAGGTTTTAGAATACGCGTCTTAAGGGTCTAATTTAGGCGGAAGCCAGTATAATAGAAAGTTAAAAATACAAGTGAAATGCTAGGAAGAGATGAAACAGGCACAAAAATGTGGTCTTACCGGTTTCTTGGTCGAACTAGTTTATATTGCGTTCACTTTCGATTAAGTGAAGTAATAGGGGAATTTGTATAACCTTTGAAGTACAATGAAGAGTAAATGATGAGACTATTATTTAATCATATTCCATTTATAAAAGAATATAAATGTCCGAAATACATCTACTTAATTTAGTATCGATTATTGTTTGTTCTATAAATAATTGGACACGATTTAAAAAAATGTATATTTACTCATCGCCTCCGTGGCGCAATTGGCTAGCGCGTTCGGCTGTTAACCGAAAGGTTGGTGGTTCGAGCCCACCCGGGGGCGGAAAAACTTTTTGTATCCTAAACATCTAGTATCGTAGTTGGAATAACATAATGTCATCATTGAAACAACTGGCAGGTAGTAATTGTTAAGAACAAAAATAATTTTTAATTGAATACATATTTAATAATATGTCTATAGTTATCAAACTAAAACATGGTTTATTGCTTTAATATGGCTGTAATATAACGATACCGCATATCAGAAGAGATTGGCATATCATGCGTACTTATCAGTGGCAGATTTTCAAAGCATAGTGTTTGTTTTTTATTTTTAGTTTTTTAGGTTTCTAAGGTCAGAATAATATGTAAAACCATTAGAATGCTTCTTAGGTGCTTGAACTTTACAAAAAAACCTGTTAGGTAGGACTGAGATAAAATTTCACATCGCACAATAAAATTAAATGTACAATTACGCAACATTTATAAGAATACCTTTTTGGTTACAAAACATCTGGTAAAATAAAACAACTCAGGTTGTTTTCACTTTCGCCCGAACACGATGTTTATCAATAACAATATCAATAAATACTTTAAGATACGAATTTATATGTCACTGAACCGGTTTATATATATGAAACATTTCGCCCGACCCGTCTCTGGTATTGTTTATCATTGTTTGACCACATACAATATAACGTCTAAAACTAAACAAAATATTTATGCGTGGATCGTAAATTTTCATCACATTTTCATATTTGTTTTGAATTCTGACTTAGATATTTCACAATTGTTTGAATGTCTCCGTTTAAACATGTGTGATGTTTGGTAGCGTAAATAAAATGAATTAGAATATAAATTTGAGTTGTATACCATTATTGTAAGATTTAGAAACTGAAATATATTTTTGACATATTTAGTAAACCATAATTCTCGTTTCTGAATCTCACCCCATTGTCAATATTGTTTTAATGAGGCTAATAAATTATTTAGCTGTTTAATGTTAGAATTAAAATTGATTTTGGTATTACAGAGATCAGCCATTGTACGTTAATGTATCAAAGAGTTTAGATTTTGATAACTTTAAAATGTTTGTAGAGAGACATTTTAAAGTAAACTCATTTAAGTAAATATTTAGGCGAGCTTATAAGTAGGAACGCCTTTTAAGCTACTCAACAGTAGTGCACAATGGTGAGTATACTTAGAATAAGAAAATTACGAGATCGTCAGCGTTATTAAGTAAAATTTCAGATGTTATCTTTAATAATAATTACTTTGAGTTTTTATTATAAGTTTATATTTTATTAAATAATATTACGTGGTTGCCGCTTACTGAATGCCTACGTTCTAAATAAGCGAGGCATGTATTATGCAATGCGTAATTTTACGCTCTGACTTACTTCCTGAGAATGTAATCAATTTTATAACGACACAATATTATACTTATTTGGTATGTAATTCTCAAATGCTTTGCAATAATTTGGTGTAATTTTAAGAATTCAGCGAAATTGTTATCAAGTACAAAACTCACGTTGTAAATATTGCGACTATTCTAAAAATGATATTAAATTATGAAACTGATAAAACTTAGTAACAGTAGACCGTGGTTACAAATCACATGGCGTATAGGGTTTTGTTTTTTTAGTCATTGTCATAGTCATAATATCTTTATTCATTTAGGTAAACATGTACACTTATGAACGTCAAGAAAAACAAATTAAATTAATTGTAAATTTACCAAATATTTATTTATATATTAAATAATAAATTTTATTTTATATTTTAACAAATATGATAAATAGTTTTATAGTACAGAGAAACAAAGTTTGTCTTGCCACGTCTCATGCTTCAGATGAAACTTTAAGTTGACTTTGACTTGACTTTACGTCCTATAACCCCTAGGCAGAGGACATTCACAGTGAGTCACCATCGCGTTCGGTCTTGAACCTTTTATTTCACCTCGCTCCAAGCTACTCGTTCTTTGCACAACAATACAACTGTATTAGGCCAGGGTTGCCTGGAACAGCCGCGCTTTTGCCTTCTTTGCTGGTTCCAAT
The DNA here is from genome assembly GCF_905147795.1 of Pieris rapae. Lineage (NCBI taxonomy): Eukaryota > Metazoa > Arthropoda > Insecta > Lepidoptera > Pieridae > Pieris > Pieris rapae. Next base: position 3,703,145 of record NC_059515.1, on the reverse strand, counting down.
CAAGCGCCTGCTTGGGAATATGATGTGTTATGTCTCGTTACTCGGCCTATCCATTTCCATTGCGTCTCTTGATCTGCTGGATAATCGGGGTTTCTGGGGATCGTTCCCAAAGTTGCTCGTTAAAGATCATCTCGGGCCAATAAATGCCGTTGACGTCGTTGTCGACAAGGTTGACGAAGACTTGGAGTTAATCCTACACACATACTTGACGTGGGATCCAAATATTACAGACGGGTTAAACTAATTACATATATGTAAAAGTACATATTTGTCAAATATACATACAGTTACAATGATGAAATTCTGTCCATGCTTCATGAACAAGTAAAAAAATAACGTCAGAACTCTTAGAACAAGTTTTTGAAATCTAAACCATGTTTTACAAGTACAAAACCTGTTATCCATTGGCTTACTGACAAACGGACGCGTGTCCGGTAAAAGTGTAAATAATTTATGAATATATTAACATCCATAACAGATACAAATAAACGAAAGTTTGAAATTTGAAAATAATTTTGAAATATCATCTATATTTAAAAAATACCAGATATCACATGTATTATGACACTTATATAACAATAAAAGTTATAAGTGTAATTATACTGGCATTACTAACTTAGTTTCAATGCTCCTTAACCTTTATCTTTTTGTCATCTTCGATTGAGCATGTGACTTCTTAAAATAAAATGCCATATTCTTTTAGATGCTAAAGTGTAGGCTTTTTACTTGACTTTCGTCCGTCAAAATGTTTTTCTGATTTATGGAAACATGTTCCATTGAGTTTTTGAGTTATGGGCACAAATTTACGCTTAGTTTCTTTTCCGAGTCTCAGGTATTGATCTCTCATAATTAATTTGATGAGGGTAAGGAACAGTTTGGTTTGGTAAGCATTAAAATTGGTAATAGTATAAAAAATAGTGTAAGATTTAGTCGATAACGCTAAGTATCACATCCCATATTTCAACGCTGTTGCGACTCTAACTACTACTCAAAAATACTTAAAGCACTGGTACAGAGTGTTACTTGGTCGAGAGAAAGTGTGACAAGTCGGGCGAAATAATTAGTATTATTTGGTAAATGAGCATTATTTCCGGAGCCACTGAGCGTGCCATGTGAAAGCCGATAATAATTAGATTTGGGGATTGTTCTTACAAATTTAAGTGTATCATATTTGTCTAGGATTATTTTTACTACGGTTACGGATGACTTATGTAAGAGAATGTTGTCTTTACGCTGTACACTATCTATTGTACCTTGTACAATTTATACCAAAAATTGTCGAGATATTTTAGTGAGGTAATACATAGTTGTTATCTTTGTTATCTCTGTTTCTCGAACTCGTAGTTATGTTGTGTGTTTCAAAAAAATCGTCTTGGTAGTGGAATTTGGTAGAAATAAATTCTATAACCGAGGTAAGATTATTATCAATGATTGCGACAGAAAATTCCCGGCAAGAATGTTTTATTCTGCTGTTTTGATATGACTAAAGACTGGTATCTTCTTTGTTTGTAATATTTATTCATGAATTCATAATCAATAGAGTACGTAGTTAGGTAGGTGGCACTACATTATTTACAACACTACATTATTCTAAAGCGAAAAGGTAAAGAGAGTAAAATCTTTGTTGGTATATATCTAAAAATTATTTGTGTAAATTATAAGAACCGCCCTATGGCCCATTAGATTGATACAACACATAGATTATGTTGACGTAATACTACATTATTTTTAATCAAATTAGTTCAAGACTTTAGCTTAGAGCTTTCATCTCCGATATGGTCTAGTGGCTAGGATACCTGGCTCTCACCCAGGAGGCTCGGGTTCGATTCCCGGTATCGGAAAGCTTTTTTATCAGAATTCTAAGCCTTTTTAGGTTAATTCATAATTCTTTTATAATTTACGGACTAAAAAAAAATAAAAAATGTTTTTTATAACTTACTTTTTATCCTATATTAACAGATTTATTTATGAACCATTTAAAAATATATATCTCATAATTAAATGTATCAAATTCAACTCGGTTTCCCATTATGTCACATCACACTTGTAATCGAAACGTAAAACGAATACAAAAGACACAATTACTCTACATTATGTACTCACACCATTCACAGAATGAATACATAACATTTATTTGGGTTTAACAAGACGTGATAAAATTAAATCTAGATCAACAAGCACGCGAGATGCGTCTCACTCATTCATGTACTCTTCTGGATGTTTTAACACGCCATTTTTACTGACGAGTATAAGTAGCGTTTGTATTTTTAATAGTACAATCTACTTAATAATATATAGTTTGGCTCTCTACGGAAACTTGGAAAGTAGGAGAATTATAATGTTGACTTTAATACTTAACACAAATTTAAAAAGTTTCTGTCCTTGTGGCAGTGCAATTTTAAAACTGGCACATTTTTGTCGAAGTATTCCGATACTTAGTTGTCGAAACAAACGATATAATATAATAGACATTTTATCATCTGCTATTTTTTTTAAATACTTAAATAGGTATATTCTTTATAATATGTATGTGGAAATATTACCAAATTAACAGTAATAAATATAACAGAAATGTATCTCACAATATAATCACGAGAACTTTACTTTTACGATCAATAATGAGGATCACACGCTTAATCTTTAACTATCGCCAATGTGTGTGTCTTATTACAAATTATAATTTGCGTTATTAGAAGTCCCAGTGTTTGGATTCCCGCGAGATATTTTTTTGGCATATGAAGAATCATTCATCATTCATTCAATCATTCGTTAAAATTTTTTTAATAAACTTGTTGGAATTTAACTGTTACTTTGTCATAAATTGGATTTAATCGAATTATAAAATTATTTCCAAATTGGTTCCATTGGTGTGAAAGTTGCGTTTAATTGCGAAAATCAAACAACTCTAATTTATTTAAATCACTTAACGTCATTTTTAATAAATGATTATCGAGTACATACTTTCATTAAATCATCTTGACATTATTTGACTTTAGATGAGGTACTATTATTCCGAACATCTCATAATACCTACTAGCCATTGGTATTTTGGACATAAGAACGTAATACGATTTGGACCATATAAAAAATACACCTAATGTTTCTACTAATAATATTTCGACGATAAAACAGAAATTATTAAATCAAAATATATCTTTTCGGAGATAAAAAGAAAATACCATCGCTGATTTGCCAAATAAGTGCAATAAATCATCGAGAACTTTCGCTTTTTCACAATTTTATCGAAAATATGTCCGATGTCAGGTTCACATCACTTTCTCCGGTCAGCGGTCATTGGCCTTGTAATAACCAAACTTGTTCTCAGCTTCGATGTCATTATCGCTAGCTGATTCATTAGTATTACGTATCAATTTTTACGTAAACTTGTCAGCTCTTTCATAGCGATCCTACCCTATTTTAAGCGGAGATCCGCCCCAAAACACGCTTGTTTGAATCAGACTACACATCATATAAAACTGGATTAAACTCTAAAAGATCTAATTGGGTTTTCCATAGATAGGACCATCCGAACCGCACAGTCGGACTGTGCGGTTCGTTTAGCGGAGCTGGGGATGACAAAGATAGCTAACAGCCCACCTATTTTATTGTATAGATATTCTTTAGCTTTACAATTTAGGTCCACATTGCCGCTTTTAATTACATTTCTATTTGTTATACAAAAATTTGGTTAATACAATACAACCCGTGTTCTAAATAGAGGAGCATTGAAAATCGGCGATTCTGGCACATCAAATATCGAGTGCCTCTTTACCCCACTGCTTCCTGCTCAGCAAATTTATATTTAATTTAACGAATTTTATCGAACATTGTCAGTTAGTAATTACACTAAGAGTTTTTCTTTTTCTTGTTTCATATTAAACTTTTGCCTAAGGCACTGCAGGTGTTGTTAAAGATTCGTAGTCCTTAAGCTTAAGCTTTCACTTCATTAAAATTATGTAAATTAAACGAATAAAGTGGAGCAAAAATGCTGATCACGGCGAAAGTTTTGTCGACTTAATGAAATGTATTAAAATACTTGTTAACTGCTCAAAAGGTAATTACCGTCACCATGTCTCGAGAAAACTTAATGATCCTTATTGTACTTAGTCATGTAAGAAAATTTTATGTTTCCGTAGAATTGTTAATATGGACTTATTTTATTATTATAACAACTAAGGAATCAAAATTCACTACCACAGGGAGCAATGTATCTACTGTGTTTTTTAAATAATTTACGGTACTAGTTATTACATTAAAATGTAGGTAAAAAACTCTTAAAATATACACTTAACTAAGAAACATTTTTATGATTTTCATAGTTCCTTCGATGTATTCGAGTAATAAATGGTCAAAATAAAATCAAACTCCAAAAATAAGGCAAGTTTTATATCTGTTATAGGAATACAAATCTAAACAATATATTCTGGTATAGGCGTGTACTAGTAGTAAGTACATGTCAATTCTCTATTTTGAAAGGTCTCTTGTCTGGGTGGAGCGTAGGCGCAAGGTAAACTTGTATATTTATAATTGTTTAATCTTTTATTCAGATAGTCTTTTGTTTGGAATGGAAGTAGTAATTATTCCCATATGTCGCTTACACTTGACAGCTTAAATACAAATACTGTAAGAATATGAGAACTTAGGCATCAAATGAACCACCTTGTTAGCCAATTTTTATTACGTTAATAATATAATTAGACGTACGGTTTGGCTAAGAGTACTTATTTAATAAATAGCATCACGAAAATTCTTACATGTATACCCTAAGATAATAGCTGTGGTTGAGTCAGGGATTTAATATTACTTAACAAAAATGCAATAATTTCAGTTGATTTTGTATCCGCTTAATTATTTAGAAACTAGACTAACGGATATCTTGCGGTATTTTAAATATTTTTAATTAAAGGGAAATTAAATGTCAGTAGTTTGATTAAATTACATCCTCGTTTTAAATGTTCATTAACACATTAAAATTATTTGTATGACCGGACTCCTGCTGTTTAAGTATTGAGTCGATGCTTCTAGGTTTGACTTCCGGAAACAAAAATCTTAATTTGATAATTTAAGAATATATTTGTTAATGACTTTTCTGTAGAGGCTTAGATGAAAAATGGAACACCCCATCAAGATATAATGTATAATGCTACATATATATGGATATATAGATATGCCTTAACGCCCAAAGACAATATTAATACATCTTCGAGGTTGTCCCAAAATCAATATACAGGTCACGGCGATCTGCCATTCTTTAACATATCAATTTACTTTAACTGTCTTTTGTATAATTTATTCTGATGTAGATAAAGCAAAGTCGTTGACATTTATTGCTACACTTTTCCGCCGGCGTTGCTCGGAATATCGGAAGTCATTATACGACAAATCCATTGAAATTGGCTCTAGTTTTGCAATTTTCATGCGCATTATGCATACAAAGTAGACAGTGTAGTTCCCGGGGGGAGAAATATCTACGTTTCACTAACCACTGTACGAGTCATATTTTGCCATCAGTAATATAATAAATAAATATGTCAACAGTATGTTATAACAATTTTTTTTTATTTTTTTTATTTCTTTATTGTATAAATAATCTTAAATTGTAGAAGTTGGTATGGTGGAAACATAAACTGAACACAGTTTTTGTTTCCAATTATGATAATTTACTGAGTTTTTACTTGTGTACTTGGAGTGTTTACTCCAAATTGGATTTTCTTTCCTTTGGAGTAGAGACTCTTGGGCGGTAATTAACTATTTAAGTTGACGCCTGGTAGATAGTACCGGTGACCCCAGCTGGTGGTTTCTTGGCTCGAATGTATAAGTGTCTCAATACAGCGAGGTAATTTCGGCAGCATATAGGTAAACTGCCACAGGTTAACACACTCCCTTAAAAATTTGTTTAAATTTCCTATTTATCAACTTTTAATTATTATTACTATGTAAGGGTAGGTTATAGGTTAAAAATATTGTAAGTTCTATAATTTGTACTGTAATTGGTAAATAAATTTGATTAATACATTATCAAGCAATTTTTTTTTATTTAACGTCGTACCTATGTTACTTTTGACAATAATGAATCATTCGTTGGATAAATAATAATTAATTATAATTATAAATTTGCTGCTAAATTATATCATATCCGATTCTCCTGGTATTCAAGAATAATTATTCTAAATTTAATTATTTGCGTTTTTCATTTACTATGAGTAATAGTGAAAGGGTATTTAAATGTTTTTCAACCTTGACCAGAGTATAAAGTGACTCATAGTAGTAACGACAGCTAGGATCTTCTCGTTACCTGCCCTGGCGTTTCAAACATCGGTTTGAGTATATTTGTATTGGTTGTTTGCTTTTTTCCGAAACTAAATTGTGTATTCGAATTTTAAATATTTGATATAAGTACTGTACGATATGGGACACGATCCCGTGTAAGTATGCACGAGTCTATATATATATATAATCCAGAGGTATTACAGTCCCTTCGCAAAAACCTATGAAATGAGGCCATCCGTCAATAGACCGGTGGGAGCGACGTAGTAAGAGCTGTCACAACATCTAATTGGCCGTGGGTAGGCTACTTGGCGCGCAAGGACAAGAACCGCATGCTCCATGAATCTCTAATCTGCAGAACAAAAGAACGCGGGGCTTCCCATCGACTAGGTGGACCGACGCAGAAAGGACAGTGCAGGGCGTACTAGAGGAAAATGGAAGCCTACACGTAGAAATGGACCAAAAAAATGTCTGATGATGGTAATGTGCAACTTGAAGCAGGAATTATTGTTTTAATTTTATTTGAAAATACGTTTTAATAATAAGTACATAATATAGGCATAGGCGCAAATGAATAATTACATACTATATAGCCTGCCCTTGGTAAACTATGTTGAGTCAAACATGTTTAGGGCGTACCACCCACAGTCTATATTAGGTTAATGAATTTCAGAATGATGTGATTATCGATTTCTGTAGTGAATAATCTTAGTCTGTACGGTTTTCAATTTTCCCCCTTTTTAGATACGAAGCTAGTAAAAATGAATAAGAAAGATATTTTGCTTGACACACAAAGTGCTGTAGTAAAAGCAAGACGTTTACAGAAAGTCGAGAGTCCAGACCGGTCGGAGCGAAAGTGGACGCTTCATAAAAACTGTATTATTTCGTAATGCAAGTTCCTTTTTACGTTTATTCAAAACAATAAGGGCGCCATATTCCTGTAATAAATTTACTATTTCATAAAGGTTCTTTAAAACTCCAGAAGAATTAATCATTATCGTTTTTGTTACAAGTCACACACAAAGCTGGCAAGAAATATTAACTAAATTTGTCTATAAGACCGAAAAGTAGCGTAAATATTCATTTATTTTTAAGAAATTAGTATTAATTGTGATAAGAGCTACGCGAAATAATTTGCCTATTAACGAACAGTAAGTTATTACAGTTTAATAAACACGGTAAATACAAAATCCTATTTAATAAAATTAGTATATATTTTAAGTATGCGTTTATGAAACTAAGTTATAGTCGCGATGAGAAGATGCTTGTTTGTTGGAAAAGTCAACGAACGTTGAGAATTTTCTGCATGTTTCCATTGTATTACGATCACGGCAATAGTCAAGGAATATAATAAACTAACTTTTTTTATTTCTTCCGAATTTTTTAAGTTATCTGAATTTGTAGAGTTTTTATTTCTTATAAATAATATCACATTAAAAATATTAAATATTTTAATAGAAGGCTATAAAATTGATGTAGACTTTGTTCTAAATATCTGTATTCTGTATATGTTACATTCATGTGCGTATAAAACCAGGCTTACCAAAAACCAACACTTCTGATAAACCAGCTTGCACGGGTGAGCTAAGATGGGAATCTAAACGCTTACAAATCAGTTTACGATGTATGTTTTTCAAATGTCATAAAGGGCAACAGTGTTATTAAGAATCGTTATACAATGCATCATACTTAACTGACCTTTAAGATAGCGGACAAAGAAAAATAATAAATGACCATCATAGTAAAATGCCATGGTATTGAGGTTTTGCTTAGTGGTCTTTTGTTTTTTTTCTAATTGACAAGTAAGGGAACAGTCTTCTGTAAGCGACTGTCGATCGTCAAGATGCTTCATTTACCGTACCTACGAGCGGGTATTTCATGCATGCGCACATGAATATATGTTTAGTTACAGATCATATGAGCACAGTTTTTACAAAACATGCGGGGTTAATAACTCCGCATGTTTTGTAATAACTCGTTTTTATTTGTGTCTGTTATGAAGTGTGCACTACAATATGATAACAATCTTAATTTTTTTTTATTATTCCGGAAAGAGTAAATATTAAAGTGAAACCGCATGTAGAGTGGAGCTACGCCGGCCCACTGATCCAGATGGCCGCTGAGCGCGTCGCACGCAAACTATTCGTTATATATTTACATTTATTTGCTTGCACAGGGAAATATAAAGTAATATATAAGCAACACTTATTTCAATATGAATATTAGTGAATTTTGTGAATTTAGTGACGCTAATTACAAAGTATTGAAACTAATTAATGCTTATAAAATATCTTAAACACAAATAAAAATAATGATTCATAATTTTTCAATCTAAGAGGAAAGTAGGTGATCAGCCTGTGCCTGACACGCTCTCAAATTTTTGGATCTAAGACATGTCGGTTTTACGATGTTTTCCTTTACCGTTCGAAAGACTGTTAAATGCGCACATGGAAAAAAAATCCATCGGTTCACAGTCGAGGATAGAACCTACGATCTCAGGGTTGAGAGTGGCACTGCTCCGTTGAGATTCGAAACAGATTCAGAAATCTGAGGCCGGGATCTAAAGAGGTTGTTACTTGTTTCTTTTTGTTAAAGACTTTTGTTAAGGACCTAGGGAAGTCACCAAGTAATTCCACAAAACAAAAGAAAGTCTAGTATAAACATAAGATGCAAAAAAACAAATGCCATCGCCTTATGTTTTTGTTTAGTTGCCAAATAATCTCTTTCCTCCGCGATAATTATATCGCGTTACTAGAAATCTGTATGCTTTTATGCTACTCATTCAAATAAAATGAAAGCAATAAACATGTATCATATAACTTACGTAATGCGGTAATATGTAAGAGATAGTATGAAAATAAAATTATGTCCGTTTGCGGCTCTAATCAAGTTAGCGTTGACAACTTTCTCCATAATACTTGTCACTGACCGCGACCACAACTCCGAGTAAAACACTTCCGATACGAGATTTAGGTAAAAGCGCGCGAGAGTTTTATTATGAAATTATTTTGTTTAAGTTAGGAATTTACTTACTCTATAGGAAATAAATATAAAATACTCTCTTATAAACTTTTTTACTGCCACCTATGGACATCACATTATCAAAAGGCTCGCCAGTGTGTTGCCGAAAAAAAAAAACAAAAAAAAAAAGACTGTATTATATTTGCGATAAATGATAGTAGGGGCAATTTCAAATATGTATAACCAATTTCTGTATCGCAATTAGCATTTGAAACCCCACCACTTTAACGCAAGTGACAAATTAGACGCCCTTGATCGAGTGAAAGTATAATCGAAGTAAATTCTTTATAGACATTATTGTCTGAAGATCTATACGAGACAAATGACTTTCTAATTCGATACTCAATTGTGGGAAAATAATAGAAATCGCGCGAGTGTGTGCCTTACGTCATTTAATTTTTTTATTATTGATATTTTATCATCCATACGCTTTTAATCAACAATAAATTATTTTATTTGTAACAGTAAAGTTGATATTTCGATGTGTTGATATTGTAATAGCTTACCGGGCAGAGCTTTTGAAAAAGCTCTAGCGCCATAAAAGCTTTATAACATCAAGAATAAAAATCATGATACTTAGGAAAAATGTTACAAATCTAAAAACAAGCAAAAAGCATTAATGTAACATTCATTCCACGCCATAATTAAAACTTTCATAAAAAAATAATGTATCTATCTCTTAGATCACAGTTATTTTATATTTACACTTAATACGTAAAAAATGTCATAAAAAGTTTTATATGAAATTTCTCTTTTGACGATGTGTTAAATTGCATAATTTATTCTATACACTTGGGACGTTTATATATGAATATGATGATTGATGAACGTATGAATTCTTAAAAAAACAAGTTAGATTTTTTTTACAAGGAACACAGATTTTTTTTACAGGTTTGTATGTGTTCCATATTGTTATAGAGTCTGAATGTGAATATTTGTAAAAAAATAATGTGGTCTTTGCTATAAAAAAATACTATTTTGATTTTTCTTAAATACATATTTAGTTAATCCTTAATGTCTCCAATATGATCAATCTAATATTATATTTAAACTTACCTTAAAACTTTTACAAGCAACACTCAAAAGTTCACACGAAAAATCCAAAAATATTCAAAATCCTTTCAATGTCGATTGAATCACATTTTCTGCACGACAAAAATGGTTCATCGTAGCACAACTACGTACAAATAAGGCGTCTGTCCGCCACGGTGGTGTGAAGGCAACTGATGGCGTATGGGCCAGTGGTCGTAGCTAGCCGGTATAGAAAGAGTGGTAGAAAAGCGAACTTGATTTTCAAAGCGTTACGAAAGATTTCAAACTGGTTTGTATTAAGTATAAACTGCCTCATTGGTCCACTAGTGAGCATTTTGAATGAAGATCATACAGTCGGGTTCTAGTCCTGGGTGGGGCAGAAAAATAATTAATATGCAATTTTGATTTTTCTAGGAAAACGTTAAGTGGTCCTGCATGTGCTCTCATGATACTGCAGCCGTAAGGAACAATCGTCCCATTGTATTATGAAAGGTTTTACAACAAAGGGGCGCACATGCTTAAATGCACTTAAATCCTGCGTGTACGCTTCAATAGTGGTACACCACCGTGGCCGAGACCCTTATTACCACACGAATTCAATTTCAATCTGGGTTCCTTAATTAATACGTCTGCAACTTAAAATTCTTACAATTCAATGTTAATGTTCTGCAAGGCTTTCAGGCAAAATCAGAGTCGAGACTCACTAAGTCATACTTGTTTTATATTTATAACCAATGGACTCTGCTGCTAGTAGTTGGGTGCTAGTACCATTTGAGTCGTGGGTTTAAATCTGCATTAATAAACTTTTCTTGTGTATAGGATTGAAACTGGCCCTGAAATGTGTCTACCACGTGTCATGCGGTTACTTGACTCCATACATAACTATAATATAACTATAAGTAGACCATCTTCATTGGCCATGATTGTTTAAATTATAAAAAAATCTATTAAGTAATAGTAAAAAAACGGGTTCTGATCCCAGTAATCGTTAAGGATTTTGTTCCCACACCTTTTTGAAAGGAAATAATAAAGTAACAAAAAAGTTAAAGGACCACCGAACTTCCGGTGTTTTAGGATGAATTTTAGATGGCTTTCAATTTTTATATTCGTTTGACGAAATGTGTATTGCGAGCTGTACCACTGGTGAGATGAAAAGACTAGATGTCATTGCAACGGACTACATATGCCTACACGGTAAAAATGCACTGTATGTGTGGTTATTTGCGGGGATTTTTATAAGTAATTTTAATTCTTATAATTGAATAAATCTAACCTACTAATACAATAATTACAACAATATTGTAACTAAGACATAGGTACATAAATTTGGACTTATAGTTGTCTGCTTAAGTAAATAAATAGTTAATATATTTTTATTTAAATTGGGAGCATAAACATACATTGTCTTTATCCATACAATGACTTAGTTACATTTGACTAGATTTCTTATAAAAACAAACGAACCCAGAAACATGCTTCAACTTTTACAAAAACAATAAATATAATGTATAATTCATTCGATGATCTAAATTTGTCTAATGTATTCGATATTGCATTATTGCATATTAAATTGATTTCAACACGGTGCATTGCGGCTTAAATAGGTGATTTTCTTTTCTTTGTAACTTGCTGCGATTCTTGTGATATAGAAATGCACAAAATTGTATTACATTTAGGCAGTTTATGTGATGTATTAAAAACATTCACACATAATCTTTCCCACACATCTCATATATACATAATTCTAAAATAACATTAGTAAAATATAAAATAAGATATGATAGAACGTAAATAAGTGTAATACTGTTTTAGCCAACTTACATTAGGTTTACTCAACATACATTAGGTTTGAAGTGTAAAAGAATGAATTTAGATAAATAAGGGAGATAGTAGTGTTTGTTTACGGCAGTCTACGATCTATGGGCAAAATTCAAAGTGTAGATTTAAATATACGGAGATCATTCCCGTATGACAAGTAATGGATAGAAATAGATTTGCCATACACACGATTGAATTAAATGTTACTTAGATTAAGGGCAAGGGAGGGGGCAAATGGGCAGGAGGCTCACTTGAGGTTAAGTAATACCGTCGCGCATGGACACTCTGAGAAGGCTCGCAAGTGCGCTGTCGGTCTTTTAAGAATTCGTACTTCTTGAAGGACCCTATTGGAATTGGTTTGGATTTTTCTCAGAAAGCAGCTGGTTTTGGAACACTGCGCTTCGCTGTAATAGATATATCTGCTGAACAATAAAGGCAATCGAAAAAAACCCGAAGAAAAATAGGGATTCGACGAGTAATAATTTTTCTTTTCTAATATTTCTGCGCGTGCTTCAACTTATGTGTCATAAACCATCATGTGACCACAGCATGGAGTAATGTTTCGGACATTGGAACTCTTTGATGTCGTTATATTTTTTATTAGATCAAAATAAAAACAGATTACAAGAAACCATTTAAAGTATTCTAACTGCGTGGTCGGTACATAATTAACAGATACGTTACAGCAACACTTCACTATCGTATTAGTCCTTTTAACAAGAATGCTGCGTATAGTCGCCTACAAAAGTTTATTTTAATAACACTTCTTTGGTAGATTTCATTACATTCTTTTATTAGACTGCGAGAGAATGAAGAGCAAGAAAATATCCACAGACAATATGGTATTTTAAAATTTAAATATAAATATTTTTGCAACGCTCAAGAGAGCCGATTGCCACCAATTGTAAGCCAATTGCTAAGTAATTTACACTTCCAAATAGTTCAAAAAAAATGTGTCTCCTTTATCCTCCTAAATAGCATCATGTTTACACAAAAATATACAATGGCTTACACAAAATCACACAGATAATTGAAAACTACAAAGGAGGTATGGAATAACGAACTAAAAACATTAACCAAATGGTTAAATCAATATTTATGCTAATTTAAAAGCTGAATATCATTGAATACAGTATTACAGGCTTTTGTACTCACCTGTACAGTTGAAGTGGGCAAACGCTTGTGTCCGGCTTTCATCGTTACGTAAGCGTCCGCTACTCCATCTATTAGCATAATATATTATTTATTGATACTTTTCAATATTTGAACTTTCGCTGTTCTATCGGAAATCTGATGAATTAATTAATAAAAATGTCTTGGAACTTTTACTTAATTAATTTTAAAACGAATTATAGCATTGACGAATTAACTCGATAAATGGTGGCCAATCGGACTCTATAACCCATATTTCAGTTTCGAAGGAATTCATAAAAGAACGGGTCTATGCGGCATGGATAAAACGTTATAGTACAAATAATCGTACGACGAAAAGATATCTTACGACGGCTATGTAAAAGTTCAAGTAACACTTGTTAGGCGGAATATAACAAAAACAAATGTAAATTCTTAACCAGTAATAACTTATTCATTGTTTTTGTACTCAACAATTTAATCATCAAAATTACAAGTTGTTAAGATGTTTAAATGCCTGCGGGCTAGAAAGCACATTCCTTTGTTATGTAATAAACCTGATCGGCCATCTTTGGGCTTCTGACAATATCTGGGCGAGGCAGGGAAATTTGTCTTTCATGAGACAGTGTGTCGAATATTCAATGCGGTAATGCATATTAATCAATTTTAAACTACAATGAATTTTTTTTTAATTTCAAGTTGAATGTTATAAAATTTTACTCGGCTTAACATACACTATTGTTAAAATGAAATAATATTTTTGAAATTTTGATAATAGAAAACAAGAAATATTTCGTGGTTTGATTCAAGTAAATAATTTAACTCTTCTTCTTTAGATTCCATTGGTTATCAATAACTGGAATTGTAATGGGGTATAATGCGCCAGTTGAAGTAATTCCTCGGCGAAAATACCTAATGCTGGTCCACCCCGGTTCCATAAACACAACTACCATCTCATCTGTTTCCTTCCATTATGAAACGCATTAAAGATTTTCCTTTTTTTTGCTATAAAACTAAATAAAAACTATCGTTGACTATATATTCTGTTGCGTCTGCGCAGACTGGTTCACTAAAATCTCATGTGTATATCATTATCCGGGGCGAATCTCTATGGAGAATTTCGTGGATATTTTTGTAGGTGAAATTAGTCGATTAGACTGCAGCACTTTTCCCAGGTGTTCGACCTTACTTGCGCAAGAGTGAGCGAGTTAATGACCTAGCATTACGCAAGCATTCATTGAGCTTTTACCAAAGAAGCCTGTGCTTTTAAGGTATTTCGATTTTGATAATGCCTTACCCAACATAATTACATATTAAAACATTTGACGGGTATAGAAATGCTGGTAGAAGAAAATAAGCGGGTTTTCGTTTTACCTAGTTTAAAATAATAAATTATTCTTCTATATTAATTTTGGTATTTGCAGTAACGACATAACATACGAATTTATAACATTAATTACATAACACTACGTAGTGCAGTTTTCAGGAATTCGTTAGCAGCTTTGTGTGTGTGAAGAAGAAAGAAGTGTGTGAAGAAGAGTTTAGTTGCGTCTTTGAAGAATGTTTAAATGAATTTTGGTTCCATTTTTGTTCGGTGTCCTTATAGGTATAGTAGACAGACAGTATAGACAGGATAGTACCAGATTCGAAAATGCAAAGGAAGAAGTTGTTGAAAAAAGTCGTTTAGCATGTTCTTTAATATGCCTATTACGTGGAAGATAGGATAATTATTAAGACATAAAAGAGTGGACCAAATGTTTTGATAAGGTAAGGAAAGGTTTGTTCCCTTATTTTTTTACTATTGCGAAAAAAACTGATAAGTGTATAAAAATTGATTTTATCATTCAATATGAATAAGCAACGTCGGGCGTGGTCAGTACTTGGATGGGTGACCGCCTGGGAACACCGAGTGATGTCGGCTTATTGCATTTTTTAAACACAAGTGTAGCATAATAATAATAAATCATTTATTTGCAAGAAAGTAGTACATTTGTAACGATCAATTATAAAAATCCACACAATTAGCCACACAAAAATAGGCATGCAAATGATACATTACTTATCAAGTCAAATAATAAAAACATCAGTCTTAATAACTAAACTTATATTTTATAAAATATTATTACTTATAAAAGAATATTAAAACATATATAACGATTTCTTTAAATAAACGCATCTTTATGTATATTTTCAACTTTACACTTTTTCTTCCTTGTAAAAGTTATTACTTAAAAAAGAAATTTCCTATTTGTCTGTAACTGCTACAATGTAATTGGTTTAATTTATGATACAGTTTTACCACTTTACGAAAACTATTAAAAACAGTTGTTACTTTGATTCAAGACCTCGACGAAAAAAAATCACACTTGTCTCCGGCCTAGTTTGAGAGTAAGTCTCACGGCAGAAGTTGCATCAGAGGCCATTTAGAACTAGCCTAATTATGTGCAATCCTTCGCTTCACATCGTGACTTACATACTGAAGCAGCTTCATGGTGTTTAGTAGTTACAAAACAACTAACCTTTTGTATGAAAATAAATAAATATTTTTATCATTAAAATCATCCATAATTGATCACCATAGAATATATGTAATACGAAACAATATTTAAAACTACGATTTTAAGAAAAAAAATTGATAAGTTAATTGAAATTAAATTAAAATTTTGTTCCTATTCCATTTACATAAATCTCTAATTTTTTAATAAAAATAGGTGAATCCGTTGTATTACATTACTATCTTACATGATGTAAAGTATTTTAGATAAACATAAGTAAAACATACATATACCGAACCGTTTAATAATTTTACAAGTATCATTGCCAACGTCCATACCACGTTGAATATACCGGTTCTCGTCCGATCACCGAAGTTAAGCAACGTCGGGCGTGGTCAGTACTTGGATGGGTGACCGCCTGGGAACACCACGTGATGTTGGCTCTTTTTACTTTTAAAGGAAGTTTATTTTGTGTCAATAAGGGTCAGATCGACGAAAACTTAATTCAAGTCGTAAATAATTATAATATAACCTTAGAAAATGTCATTATTTTATTCTATATGAGCCAAAGAAATTTATATGTAAATTTCTGAAATATAAATACACACAGCATATTATTTGATATATTATTATTCTTCATTGTCTACTTGAAAAGTCAGGTATTCCTTTTATTATCAATGCTCATACGTATAATTTTATTGTTATGTGAGTAGAATATAAACTGTATTAATCCACAACACATACACAAACTACAGGTACATGATATAATGTCTATGAATATGGAAACATAAAAAATATTATGTTTCCATATTTAATGTCATGAATTAATAGTAATTTTTAATATAGAGGCATCTGTGATCTATTCTCTGTACCACGCACGCAAGTAGGACGTGTTACAAATAAATAACCGTTATTGTACAAATACCAAATTATTTCCAAAGATGGCGTGAGTAGTTTTTATAGTTCTTATAAAAAATGTTTGTTTTATGTAATTACATTATTTTATAGTAAAATACGCTAAGAAATTTAATAAATATCATCCTAGTATTATACTTATAAGTTTAAAATGAAGTAATATGTTATTAAAATATATAAAGTTTAATTTCCTATATGTGATAGCCAACGTCCATACCACGTTGAATACACCGGTTCTCGTCCGATCACCGAAGTTAAGCAACGTCGGGCGAGGTCAGTACTTGGATGGGTGACCGCCTGGGAACACCTCGTGATGTTGGCTTTTTGTTGCTCACCCATTAAGAATTCGAATGATCCTACCAGACTGATGCTATTTTTTTTAGTATTGGCCGATGAAAAATTAAATTCGTATTAAGATAAATTACAAAATTCAAAAAATACTTATAGTTTAATTCCTTAGGTATGTAACGATATGTGTAAAGTAAAATAGTAGGCATTTCTGTAATTAACCTTGAAATTACGGTCATTCCTTAACTATACTCCCTTAGAGGGCCGCAGAATATTCCCGTCTCCCCAGAGATATCCTCTTCATTTGTCTCTGTCTGCACTGTATAGTACACTGTGACACGGAAATTTCATTAGCCACTTCGCTTTCCATTCGAGGCTTAAAGGGAGGAATTTATATTAAAACTTGCTACACAACACAGGCCAAAAATATTCTTTGTTTGATGTTTGCCAGGTATAAATATATTTCCTAATATTTCTAAATAATTTACGTGTATTTAGTAACTGTACTAGATAGAACTAATGCAGACATAATACTATCTTAAAATGGGGTTGCTTAAATATCAGCGTCCTTTTCATTGATAATTCCATTTATAGACAAGAAGTAGCTTACATTATCTGCATGACACAACCTTTGGATCTATGTCATGAGGTCCACTTCAGGATGCTTTCCTTCAACGTACAAGCAAATGTTAATTGAGCACATTAAAATATAATCCATTGCCCTGCCGGGTGCTAACGACCTCAGAGTTAGTATCACAAGGATTCTGCTAGTTATAATTCTTAACTAAAACTTATAAACATTTTGAACTTCCTTATGAGGTTTGTATTAGGAATGAAACAACAACAGGGACAGATTTTCAATAAGTATTTTCTTAAGACAAAAATTGTTTATCGTTGTTTCATATGACATGTATACATATTCTATTAGGTTGGTGTACTGTAATAAATTATAATAGTAATAATAGTTGTATATAGTTTCACTTGCTAAGTAATATTAATTATATATGTATAAGAGATAATACTTAATATGTTTACTATGTAATTTATCTATCTATACATACTTCTATACATATAGTTTTATTTTCAATTGTCAATGACACGCATATACATTTAGAAGTTCGAGGTAAGGATTATCATATAATATTTTTTTAAGTTCCTTAGATCTAGAATATATCTTTATATTGCCAAATAATCACAGTGGGCGTGGTAAGCAGTCGCAATTGCTTGCAGTGCCTTGAGCGAGTACAAATTTACGGAGAAAAAGCGCCATTAACTTGCCTTACGCATCCTGAATATTATTGCATGTGAAACGGATAGAATTGATTGCATACTGGCTAAATTCCCAAGCATTGCGTCATAAAGTCATAAAAGGCTTTAGGTTTTATGTTTTCTTCCTTTGTTTATATTCTCTTTTTAGTTTAATTTTAGGTGAATAAGTTTTCTATTATATTAGTTTTAAGTTACTGTAAAAATAGGAAATAAGGAATTAAATACATAAGTAAATATTAAAAGTTAAATTTTCTTTTGGAGTTTCTCTGATTTAACTGAGCTAATTACATATTCATTCGCAGTTCCATATACCATATTCATATTTATATTTTTCTGTGTATACCAAATATAAAATATACAGTTACATATTGTTAACATGTGAAGCAAACAAAATACATTTCCTGAAACAAAACTAGATGTGCCGAGTAAAGTGATAATTGGTCGTCTACAAATTCGGTAGCCGTCAATTAATGCCTCACATTCCAACGCATTGGGGATTTTCCATAGATTTTCCTATATGTTATTAAAACAGTAATTTCATTCCAAACGAGGTTTTTCTATCATTCCAGATCACTAGAACTCTATACAAATAAAGTTTTAATACTGTAAAAATAATTCAATAGTAAATTAATTTAAAAATTGTTTAGTCGTATTTTAAGACTTCTATAATAAACACTAACCTATCCTACTTTAAACCACCCCTTTTTGGAATACCTTTAATATATAAATATGGGCATCAGTAACTCAACAATGAGTTTGAAAAGTATTTAAGGTAGACGATTAAGGTTACACGCAAAAGTATTCATAAAATTATTTGAAGCAGCTCAGTACTGTTATTTTAATTTTGTTTAGATTGTAATATTTCACAAGCCATGGTTGCTCGTGTCTGGTTGCTTTTAGCACCCGTACTCCGGCGCACGCGGGAAACCATACTAATGAGATCGACAAATAAAAAGCTATTTGTGTAGTGAACGGGAGCAAGGCTATGCTACTAGCTGAGCAATACTGCTTCAGTTGTTATTTTAAACTTAGAATTTTTCGAAGTCGAAACTGGAGATAGATTGAGAATAGTAAAAAATAGAATAAAAATTTAAAAATAAATGTTTAAGAACATTTCTTATACGGCTATTTTTAGTTGTTTGACTAACTTTTGAACGCAGTTTAATGTTAGCTCTGGTAAAGTTAGATTGCTTCTTAGTTTTGCGTAACACGACTTTCTTTAAAATGTTTGAAAAAAGCTTAATTATGAAAATAGCATAAATCAATTTATTGCGTTAAACGTACGATGGATATTTGTTACTTTTTATCGCCATTAAAACATGTAAAACCAAATTTCTGACTTCTACACAGAGTTTAAAACTAACTACTGTTATATTACTGTTTGATGGGGAAAGGACATGGTGGAACATTATTAAGAACAGATTCCAGTAGACATTACAAAAAGTATGATTATAAAGTAGTGGGGTTGCCGCGAGCCCCACAAGACAGAGGCAATTTGGTGGCGTTGGCTTACGAGCTACGACGCGTTATTAGCAATAAACAAAACTGGGGATCTCACACCGAGGCCTTTAAGTTGTAGATGGTCGCGGAAATAAGTATTAGATATAAAAATGTAAAGAATCTTATTCGAAATATTTAAAAAACCATCTGAACTCATGCAAGAAGGTTGTCTCTTGTCTGTCTAAGATTAAATTAAAATTACATCGGAGATTAAGTGCATTCAGTAAGATTTGGGTTTAAATAGTAAATTCAAAATACTATTTCCTCTTATTTAAAATTTAATAGAAATATAGGTTTGATATAATCGTTAGTGATTTGCAATCGCTTGTATCGTTTTCATATCCAGGAAAAGGCATCGCTCGTGCAGGTGAAATACTTCTACACACACGTTCTCACTCCCTTTGCTAGAAATAATACAATAAGCGAAAACCATGTCATGTTCACCGCATCGTTGCACTCCGAGAAGCTTCGAGTGTTGTATTTAAAATTATTATTGGGCATCAGTATCTAGACTAATGTCATGCCATGCAATCAAACGAAACGTGGTACGTTTAATGTATGTAAATATTAGTCATAAGTTTTTAAACCGATCACTTCTGTCTTACGCCATACGAAATAAATCACTAAGGTTAAAACATCATTAATATTAAATCACAGTTGATTTATAAGGCGGGGGTCACACCCTCGACACCTCGCATTATACGCCTGTTTGAGCCCTTATGGACCTCTAATGTATGGCTATCTTTTAAATAAATGAAAAGTTAAAATAGTGTGTTACTTTAGGTGATACGCATGAATACTCATACTCACTTCGTGTGAGGCTCCGTCAACATACAAAGGGCTAGAGTCGGTTGTGAATTTTTTTTTGAAGATGTTTTTTATGTAAAGTTCAGCAGATGCAAGATACAACCGTAATACATCTCCCCTAATAAGTCAAAAAGTCATGAAGTCCTCAGTGAAGTGAGTCCCCAGTCAGTCCGTCAGTCCGCAGGTCAGTCACGTATCTCTGGAATCCTCGGAGCAGGTTGCTCCGGCTAGGAAACTTCTGTGCTTCTGGAAGGAACTAGAAAACCGTTGTGCGTAAACGGATCAAATGAGTTTCTAATTACGAAAATTGAGTCTACAGTTCTACAATGTCTCCCCAAAATTATTTAAATAAACCCAAGATGGGTTAGAATTAATTGTTATAGCTTATCACTTAAGCACGAATAAAATATAGGTAACAATAACCTTGTTACATACCTATATTTTATTTACGTGTTTAAGCGCAGCATAGAGCTTGTGCATGCTTTGCAATATTATAAACACAGTAAAGTAATCTTAAATGACTCACTCGATTAATAATTACAAAAATAAGATAATTTTTATATTGTATTACGAATATTATTGTTTGATGGATTATTTTTAATAGGGCCTGTAACAATTTAAAAATACCAATGTCCAGTATTGGATAGGCACCAAAAGAAGACCTACATGTAAGATAAATTATCTATCTACATTTTAAAGGCCGGCCACGCAGTCACTCTTCCTTTGGCATTGAGAGTGTCCATCGGCGTATCAGCTAACATCAGATGAGGCTCCTGCCCGTTTGCCCACTGTTCTATAAAAACATCTCTTGCGATGCATATTTTTTTAATTTTAAAAGCTGTTATACAATTCAGCCAGTTCTTTTACAAGAACTATTGAAATTTGGGGATGTATCGAGACAAGTGGTATTGTATACAAAAGTATTTAAATATGCGAACAAATTTTCACGTCTTAAAAGAAACCATTATGTTACTAGGCCGTTGTGAGCGGGGAGCGCGGAGGGGGGAGTATGAAAACTGCGTGCGCGCTTCATTTACACGTCACTTATAAAGGACGACTCAAAATAGGTAACCTTAAATAAGTGTCATATGGTGAAACAACAAAACTAAATATATATATTAATATTTAGAAAAATCCGACAGAACAGATTTTTTTTATACATATGGCCTCTGCCCCACCTGTGGGACATAGGATAAAGTCAACCAAATCATTTAAAAAGATAATTTTTAATTGTCAATATGCTATCCTCAAAAATTATTATTTATTTAATCTAGATAACCTAATGTTTGGTATTGACAGGAATAGGTAAGGTTTAATAATTGTTAATTGTGATGGTTGAATTAGCACCTATTAAATCCTTATAATATATGTAAGTTTAGGCGCAAATCGAACTGAGCTTTGTATGAAATGTCTTTGAAATATGTCAAAACGATTTATATCTGTGCTATTATTAAACACCGGTTATTTTAGATCACCCTGTATATTAGGTGCAGTTCACACAAAATTCTAACATGAGCCCGCTAATTACACCGGCGGCTACTGTGCTTCCGGCTCCATCTGCGCCCACTGTGCCCTTTGTTTTTTATTCGGAATCGAACGCGGGAGGTCTTTATTGTCATTTTATAGCCTGTCTGATCATCCAATGTACCGTGTGAATATACTTTTATAGATATATAATAAATATGTACCAATGTAGGCCATGATTGGTGGAGACCAAAACCAATTCCTATTCGGTGGAAGAATAAAGAAACACTCCAGGCAAAAAATATCCGAAATGAACAAAAGTACTTACCATAGAAACAATGTTGGCTTCCGCCTTCCGCCTGTAGGTTCTATCCTCGGCTGTGGACTGTATACTTTCTGTTTATGCATCTAATTCTAAACCTCGCTGGTACAGAGAAGGTACATCGTACAGGATAAGGTTTGTTATCCAAAAATGGATGACTCGTCTATGACATAAGAATTATCAAAGAAACTGCAGTAAGCTGAGGCCAAGACACCATGCTTGCGCCATTGAATCATTATTATTAATTAGGTACAATAGATCTCTACATAAGGGAAGCCTAAGTATACTTGGCAATAACTTTTGTATTACGATTTTGTTTGTACCTAATATCTCCTATACCAGTATTATATAAATCTCTGCGATAACCCATAATGTCAATTAAAAATGAATTAATATAAGAAAAATCTATTACATCTGTCCGTCATCGACAAGTCGTATTTAAATAAATTATTGATTAGGGCCGGTACACAGGCGGCCGGCACGTGCCGCATAATCGTGTAATATCTGTTTATTGAGCTTCATTAACTCAACGGGGTATAGACGGGGCTTTATTTATTCTGACACACGTGAATTAGCAATAATAAAGTGTAATAAATTGTATATACGACTTAAGGTGGTTCTGAAAACCAGTTAATTTATTGATAAAAGCTAAAGCGAACCAGAATATTCAATTTTCAATATCACAAGCAGTTATAGGCGAACACGAAAACAAATATTAAACAAAACTATTAATTAACAGCTATTATAATTACAAAAACTAAAGGGAAATCGATTTTAAAGTGTGAAGTGAACAACTATGGATATGCAGACCTAGCTCGTTTATCAGAATGCTTAATCTCAAATCAATCGGTGAGAAGAAAGAAGATTTAAGAATTCAGTTAAACAATGGAAAAAATAAACGTTACAAAAATTACACCTATTGCTCCATCTCCGAATAGCTATGATGAGACCCCAGTCTAAGCACGTTAGAGAATGAGAATAATGAAAGTTTAAAAAGAAGAAAGAACAGAATAATTATACATGGAGCTAAAAAATACATAACATAGGTATTAAACCAGTAGTTTGGTGCGATTGTTTTTTAGTAATTAAGTCTTCTTATCTTTTCAGATAGGCTTAAATTTTAATTTAAAGCTACTCTTACAACTTCTGCAGAAGTTTCTTTTTATCAGAATTTAATGGAGACAGTATTTACTCTTTATAGTTACGTAAGTTCGTTTCGACTTAATATGATCGTTTTACGTCGACTACCTTTTTAGCTACATAATATAGAACATTTTGCCGTGTTATCTATATATCCCATACAGTCTGTCCGCTTTTCCGTAATTAAAACCATGTAGTTATAAAAATTTCCTCAGAGTTCAAGCAATAAATTTAAAAAATCCTGGATTTAGTCCAACCGTTTTTGAGTCTTGCGCTTAGCAATATATTTTGCGATTCATTTTTATTTCAAAATAAAAAATGTGGTTCAGGTAATTTTTCGCAAGATTCCATATTTGTAGCAAACGTGAAAAATATTTCCAATCTTCTTATTTTTAAAGTAATTTTAAGTGCTCTTGAAATGTTTAAGATGACAAATTTTTATTATTTGCTTTCTTAACTTAAAAGTTAACCTCCTTATTCATAAAACATGAAAGTGATTTATATATTATATATTTGTCTTAGCATTTTTAAATAGAAAAAGGTTTAGGTTTCTGACCCTTACATGTCTGAATTAAGAGAATTTAATTTAAAAAAATGTTGAATATAGAAGTAGTAAAAATAGATCAACACAGTTGCTATTACTTCATCAAAGACTATTTCCTACTGGTACTATTCCCTGTTTCTCAGAAGATAAGCAGTTGCAATGACTCGCTCCTAAACATGTTATGTTTGAGACTGGTTCATTTTTGGTACATGATACTGAGGTAGCGTTACCACATTTTCCGCATCTTACTTCAAGCGATAAGGATGTCCTAAACCTTTACGAAATTCGGATTCGGATTCGAATATTTTTAGGGTACACTGTTTTGCAACGTTTTATAGCGATCCTTATCGAATCGTAGATCTACAGACTATATAGACTGCATCAATTTAAATTGAAATACTGTGCAAACGACCGCCAGAGTCAGTACCCTCGCTCTTCCCAGGACATAATTATGTGTCTACTCGTCACCGT
The DNA here is from genome assembly GCF_905147795.1 of Pieris rapae. NCBI lineage: Eukaryota > Metazoa > Arthropoda > Insecta > Lepidoptera > Pieridae > Pieris > Pieris rapae. Next base: position 3,678,661 of record NC_059515.1, on the reverse strand, counting down.
GTGCCAGCGACACATTGAAACATTAATTTGTTTGTTCCTTCTGTGTTTCCCACACTACATTTGTTTGAAATACGTAATTTATTATCCAATTTATTGTTTTTATTCTAAATCAAACATAAGTTACCTAATATAATCTTAGTTTCGTACTGGGTCTCATATCTATCTTTGTTCATTTTGATTTCGTAACTGTCGTATATCAAATTCCGTTTTGACATAGGTATAATTGTAGACTCAGAATTTTTACTTAAGAGTATCCTTAGGGTTTTTATCCGAACAAGATAAATAAACATCTTAATTGAAAAAAGTTAAGTACTTAATTCATCAATTTTATTGATAAGTTTTAATACTCATGGGTTTTGGAGTACGGCTCGACAGCAGATCATGAGTTCATGTTGAAATCCCGTGTGAGGTCGGTTTAAAGGTTTCGGTGTATCGGATCAAGGTAAGAAGATGTCCTATGTGACAGTGAGTCAGGCATTTATTCCATCGAAGTATAAGATTTTGGATTCTATTCCAGAAACATCTTTAATGCACTTTTGTTACTGCATGGCCAGTCTCAATAGAGTTGAGCCGCCGTGGCCGAGACAGCTTGGTACAATATATATAAATCTGAAGTGCGTTTTGCATGACACGTGCGGCTACAATATTGTCAATTATATCAAGCATTTCACCTGTCAGATAAACTAAATAATTCTAATAAACGCAAATACCTTTGATATTCCAACGTCAAGTACCCTCCAAGCGCATGTATTCCAATTGATAGGACATTCAATAAACGTAGAACGTCAAATGCAATCACGTCTCGTAATTACACAAAGCATTCTTCGTGAGAATTCGACGATATAAGAAATATTTGTTTCATAAAATACGCTTTATTTTATAGGCTATAGGGCTGTTAAAGTATTTGTATTCGGGTCATAGGATGCCCCTCGGCAATAAACATCAATCAACTGATTATTAAATGCACCTTTGGATTGTGAATTTCGCTTTGGTTCGGTGAATACATGCTTGTTTATATACATTGAATTTGGTATACAGCTAAAATAAGTCATGTAAATGGAAGCACCAGGTGACTTGGTGCTGTGATGTTGTTATGATGATGATGATGTTATTCTTGTAATGACGCAACATGTCCATGCCACGTTTTTAATTACTTTGTATTTATCATGCTGCATATCAAGGCCATATATATCATAATAAAGTCGAATATCGAAACCAGAAAGATTTTACGAAGGCTTCACTGGTATAAAGTCCCAATTGTAATAAGATAAATGTTTTTAACTCAGAGTTATAACTCTAAACGTGACATATATGTCATGTAATGCATTTTATACCTTTAAATCAATTGTAAATAAAAAAATGGATACGGATACTAGAATGTCAATCGAACTTAATTCTTGATTTTGATGCTGTCGAACCATTTTTCCTTTACAAAGTTTGACATATTTTATAGAGCTCAAGACTCGACTATAACTTGACTTACGAATGAAGAACTAAGTAAAACAAAATATTATTTTGCATTTTTAGCTCGAATACAAAGTGGAATACATCCCGGACCCATCCCTCACCTGGCGTCTGGCACGCGCACAGTATTAATATTGCTGTGTCAGCAACACACGTTCCCTCTATACAACATATTTTAATCTGGTCGTTGCATGTGAATATATTTTTAAAAGGCAATTGTTTCTCATGCCTTTCATCGCATCGAACCCTCGTATACAAAAAAAAAAATCTTATAAAGACAATCATTGATGCATAGGTACCTGCTCATTTCATAAATTTGAAAATTGATTTGAAAATTTTTTTATAATACAACGGGCGGCAAACTGGCATGAAGCTCATGTGATGTTAAATGATATAATATAAGACACTCCCAACGTCAAAGGGCTTGCGTGTACGTATGGCCTTTTAAGAATTCGTACGTTTATTAATTGGTATACGTAGAAGGACCCTTAGTCGAATTGGAAATAGTTCAATGGGCAGTTGGTCCAAATAGTGCGCGGCAAAAGTTCCTCAAAAATGCTAAAGTTGTCGGACCGATGATAAAACTCAGCTGTACGTTTATACCGAACAACTCCTCTGAACATTCTTCGTGGTAAATGCAGTTTTTAATGATTAGCTTCACGGATTACATATAAACTCGATATGCCCGGTTAGGTTCATCTACCGATCATGAGTAAACGCAGTACACATAATAGAACAATAGACAATTAATTGATTCGTGTATGGAAAACTGAAGTAGCAAGCATATTTTCAGCAGAAGGAAAGGAATAAAGATATACAAGAATTTACAAATTTAATATATTTTAGTTTAGTGGTACATTGCGATATTAAAGAATATTAAGATATTTTATGTCAACTTAAATATTTTTATTGCTAAATGTTTCGTTGCTGACCACGACGCTCAGAAATGAGCTGCCGACTAAAGAGAGAGAGAAATATTTTTATTAAAAAAAATCTACCAAAAAATTCATGTTAAGGAATTGCATACATTGATGGTATAGTATTTAGAATATACATATTATGAATTTCGTTTTAAGTATTTTATACTTAAATAATTATTCCAATAATTAAACTATTTCATAATTTTATTGTTTTTGTTCTGTTTGTAATTGTAAAAAATATTTTTGCACGACGCATGCTTTAAAGTAGGTATGGAACGAGTAGGTGCGATAGCTGTTTTATAAAATTACGAAAACTTATAAAATTTCCTACCCGCATTCTAAATATCGGTTCAAAAGCATTTTGTAGTTGGATAAAAACACAATTTTGTATCGCGAATTCCCCTCAGCCCCGATATAAATCAAAGCTAATACTTTGAGTTAGGCGCTGTTAACCGCAGTTTGTATGCGCGCACAGTCCGCCCAAACCGCCAACCGCCCGCCCAAGTTAATGTCTTGATCTATAGCTAAATACGGATTTCAAACTTTCTTTACGCAAGTTAAAATATAAAACTTTTTTCTCTAGCCAATTGCTTTTTAGCAATCTTGGGAAAGTTCCTTTTATAAAGTCATACAATATTAACTCCCATTGATTGGTTATTTTATAAATAAATAAAATAAAGACTATGTATAATATATTTTAAATTACATAACAATTACGGTGAACATAAAATTGGCGAAAGATTTAAACATAAGTTACACTTCCAATTTACTAGATTTTATTTCATACATATATATGAGTACATATTTCATTTATAAATACATATTCGTCTCATACTCTGAGTTTACAAATGCCGATTATCTACCAGATAGACGCTTAAAACCTTTTTTTAAATTTGTCTTTTTTTTAGATACAGTTTCTCGAATTATTTCCTAGAATCGGTTAGAAAAAAAATTGTTAACTACATGGGCGACGTTAAAAGTGTTTCTGATTATGAAAATTTATTTTTGTTGATTTTTGAAACTGCGTAAAGATAAATAATTATGAAGCACAGTATAATAATTTATGAAATCTGATTTGAGTTTGATTGAGAACGACTTTTGTACTACTATATAAGAACTGTTCATTTAGCTTACTCGTACGGAGAAGATAAATATAGTGAGAAAATCTAAGGCACAAAAGTCGATGTTTCTAAGCCCCAGAAAAACAAAGCACTCTAAAAACCTCTCTAATTTAATATTAATATTTAATAATAATTTTAATCTCAATCAATCAGAAAAGTGACGTCATTGTTCTGTTTGTATATATTAACTGTAGTCGAAGGATTATAGCGTCTTAAATGTATGGAATCAGAAATCTTAAATCAGTTAAAAGGTCGCAAATATATTAATTAAATGTTAGTGTATCGCAATATCAAACGTTAGTATCACAGTGGAGGCGAGGAGGGAAGAGGTATTCAGGTACAAATAACAATATATTGGCTCTCCTGGGACTGAGAGGAACAGCGCTTCGCTTTTAATTTGTAAGTAGTGATGTAACATTTCGATAGAACTTTATTTTGCTTCATGAATAATTACATTTTGTTGTTTGGGATCGAAATATTTTTGTAATAGTTAAATTACTGGTCAGTTTATTTATCTAATTAAAGTTTAAAAACAACGTTAACTTTACCACGCTCACGATGAGCCATTATAGTACAAGAAGGAGTGTCGAACATTCAATACGAGATCGATAAAACCTATAAATTCGAATACAAATAATAAAGAGAACGGACAATATTATAAATATCGACCAGACACTAGACGCTAGATATGTATGGAATTTTAGATTTCTAGAAATCCACCGATCCGTATCACGATACGTATTACGCATGTACTACACATCGTGATTCTGGAATACGATCCTAATGTGACGATAAATATCGAGGGTGTAGTATACGCCATAAATGTTCCACGCGTTGTTAGTTATCTTTACTTTCATATCTCATAATAACACCTAGAGATTGCAAGGTTCTTTAAACCTTAACAACCTTTTCTTTCTTTCTGTATAATTGATTGATTTTTTTTATTAATAATGTTAATCTGTATTTTTTATCTTGTGCATATGTAAGCCCAGTAGTTAAGTTATAAAATCTAAAGATTGCAAAATTGGAAAAAAAACTTTTGTGGGTTTGATAATCGTATATCGCGATCGCGAGTCATGGTTTGTTGGAATAAAACAATGTTTAAATCTCTATCGATATTATTTAAATTACAACACTATTGCACTTGAAAATACTTTAGTCGCTGAAATATTTTGAATCTAACCTACAAATGAAACCTTTATTGTTAAGATGCAGATGACATATTATAAATCACAAGTTTACGGGGTTTTCTATTGAACCAGGAACTTTTTAATCAATTAAATAAAATTAATTGCTGACAAAAAATATTTTAATTAAATTATACGAATTCAAACATGGTCTTAAATCTTATTAAATAAACTAAAAATCTTTCATAAGTCAAACTCAAAACAAAGTTGTCCGATCTCTAATATTAACATTATGGACGTGCAACAATATTCAAAAAAAAATTAAGTATTATTTTCTTACTTTGTTAATACTAAATTCAATTTTATGTTACCAGGAATTAATTCGTTTTGGAGTGTTAGGTACAGAAATTAACAAAAATGAGTGTAATACTAATACTTAAGTTTTAAGCAAAGTGACATTAAAATTTTAATGAAAATAACTAGTGGCACTGCATCCTCTTTTAGGATCTGGGCATAAATTTTTCTGATTTCTGAAAATTTGTCTGATTACGTGATGTAATTTTTCGAATAAGCGAGACAAGTCAGCCTCCTGTGCTAGACAAACGCTGTCGACTTTTTAATGCTAAATGCTGGTTTCTTCATGATATTTCTTTACCATATGAGCGAGTGTTATACAGAAAGTCCATATGTGTGCAGCCGGGGTGGGAACCTACGTCAGAAGCCTCTAGACTAACGCTGCTCTAAAATAAACAAACTAAATTGGATAATAGTGCGATTGCTATTGTAGTAGGTATGGGATCGAAAACTCACGCTTAGTGCGTTAAAGATTTCGCTAGTCTCGGTACTGATACGATATGAATCTATTAAGAAGATTTACAGCTAACTAAATTATTAATAACTAAATTAAATACTTACCAAGTAAACAAGTCGGTACTTAATAATTAGGTGGATTGTTATAATAAAATTTAATCTAGGGTAATACAATATATATTTCCCTAAAGAATTCAGATGTTAGCTCTTCTAACCACCAAACTTGTGCCACACTGTCTCATTTCACAATTTGTTTTTAATAACTCTTCTTGATAAGCAATAATTAAGTTTTCTTTTATTAGTTCGTAAGTTAAAAGACTTATCCGCACCCAAATGCTTACTTAAATTAGAAAAATAAATTGTTCTAATATCTAATAAACAATTTAACAATCTATTTAACAATTCAACAGATGCTCTTGGCGAAGTATAAAAAGTATGACGAGCTGTCCGCCAAAGTGGAAAGGCACTACAAGAAGAAGAAGAACAATCAAATATACAGTATTTACAATTTTATTAACTTACATAGTAATAATAAAACCTAAAATTAAAACAAATTTAATATTCAATTTTATGCAATAATTATATTTTATGCAACAATGTTTGCCTTGAATACAAAAAAGTCAAACCCGTGCCAAGCGAGCAGACAATAGCGCGTGAGTTAGCCGGGTTAAAAACCGTGTAACTTTATTACAATAGCACCGATATACTGGGGTTGTTGTAGGTACACTATTGGACATTTATTAAAGCTCACGTTTACGTGACTATTTTTAAATAGCTTTAGAATAACATGTTGATCCAAATCTCATTTTTAAATCATTTCAATATAAAGTTGCCAAAGCTTGTGCACTTAAAACGCCGATAGGTTAAAAAAACTTTTTTTTTGTTATTTAAAAAATTAAAGTAATAATTATGGTTATTTTTTATAGGAGTGGAAGAGAAATGGACAAAGAGGGTAACAGAGGAATGGAAAGAAAAACAAGGGAAGGCAGGCGAGGTCGGAGGTATTGATAGGCGATATAAGAAGCCTAGAATAAATAGTACAGAATACAGGACACAACATGGCGACATTTGAAGAAGGCGTTTGTCAAGAGAGAAGCTGTCTAGTGGTAATAATAGTAAATATTCGAAAATACCAAAGATACAGCAATTATTTTATTTTATAATAGGTTAATGCTGTTACCTAGAAAAAATTAATTAAACTGTGTCTTAACTGTTTGACTCATTTATTCATAATTTGTATCACCAGAGACTTATAAAACTATATTTCAATATCGAACCTTGTTTGACTGTATGGAAAATATTGCTCCGTTTTGTATCATACGCTATCTGCTAAGGCGGGTGCGTATTAACTTATAATAAACTACGCGCGGTTTTACGGGCATGATGCGTTGCTTGCTATTATTTGTACAACATCGTAACAGCTTGAATACAGTCACAAGAACGTGGCCTGTATTAACTTAAGCATAAAATTTATAATTGCGCAAAACTTTACGGATTTTGCTGAGTCATATGTGTGTTACAGTTTCGACCTTATAATCAAGGACGAAAGTTTAATTTTCCATAATGTTATATGTAGATGTGACTTTCTGTTTTCCAATTTTGCATGATACCCGGGGCATAACCAATATTAAAAGAGGGATATATTTTTTTATTAAAAATCATCGTTTAGCGCCTCAGCAGCGTTAATAGGATTTTTGATCGGTGTTTGTTTTGTATGGTAATGTAGGGTTCAAAATTAATGAACTCTATATTTCATTAACATATTGTTTTGATATGTATAATTAATTATAGCATGTTTTTGTATTTCGATTAGACATAACAATCGACAACGTGTGTCAGGCATTGCATTTTTAAGATGGAAAAATTGTATTTGAAAAAAGCCATGAATGTGTCTGCCCCATTCCATTTCTCTGCCTATTCATACAGTGTTCGGTATTAACTGCGGTATCCTTCTAAGTTAAATGTATGAACCATTTTTTTAAACAACATTAATTGCATGAACAATGTACCTACATATAACATTTAAATATGTACTTATAAAGATTTTTTTTAGTACCTATACAAAGCGTGGGTTAAAAGACACTTGAAACAACAAAATGGACTGGACCTGCTGGAAAGAGATGTATAGTACGACAAAAGAAAAGATAACGTAATAGAAAATCAGATAAATGTTGCCTAAGTCAAAAAGTAAATGAAAAAATTTGGAGGATGCTTTTTTCCTTGGACATATATTTGTTTTTTTAATAGAACAAAAAGTGTGCTACACGGTCTTTCTGGGTGTAGCTCAGGCATATAACAAAGTATGGCACCGAGGACTTGTTTATGCATTAAATAATGCTTGTCAATTTTCAAATATCCTAGAGTTATATTTAACACAAAAACTGTATAGGTTACGACATTCTGAACTGATAGCAATAAAAGCTGGGGTGCCGCAAGGGAGTTTATTAGGTCCGGTCCTGTACCTCTTATACACATGCGATATTCCTGAACTAGATGATACCGTAATCGCGACCTTTGCCGATTAAACTGCTATCATGTTTGCGGCGGCTACTGATAAGGACGCGGTAGTAAAACTACGAAAATCCATGAATATTGTTGAATTGTGGACCAAAAAATTGCGGATAAGACTAAATCGTGTGAGCGTATGCTAAATGGTTGCCTATAGGAAGACGAGGTTCGTTGAGCACAGTCAGTGTTTGATCGTACGATTTTCTTCAGCCAGTATGCAAACTCTAGTCTACGTAAACTACTACCCTACTAGATAACATATTCAGAATACAATTTTCAAGTGTTCAGAGAATAAATGCAGCAACGCCTTTTCAACGGGATTGTGATCGTCCAAATAAAGAATAGAGGCGCCAGCCGACATTTACCAATAATATTTTTTATTGATTGCCCCCTTTTTTATTTTTACTGATATAAAAATAAAAACATTGATGGACTCATCCTCCACTTGAAAGTACCAATCGTGGAAAGTTACATAGTTTATGATTTTATTTAATTACAAATACCAAAGACAATTAAAGTAATTTGTTTTTGCCATTACTAACATTAAATTAATACTGATATGTTTAACAAAATATTTATTTATTTGGCCAAATATGTTAAAATTACAGGCCACCGCAATGCGGCAAGCAATTCACTTATAACTTAATTTAAAACAATAAACAAAACTATGGAAAAAAATAACATTATAAAGCACGGTATTTAACATTAATAATTAAAATACTATTATTATTGTTTAAAAATGACATGACTAAAATGAAATTTTCCGGATTATGTAGCTACAAATTTTAGAATTATAGGTATTTTACAATTGTATGATGTTTAATACCTATAGTTATAGAAATTTTACAATTTCGCAATCGACAATAATTTTTATTTTATGTTTTTAATTTAAAGTTCATTTCATTTCATTCGTTTCATTCAAAATTACGAAACAGAAGCAGAAATATTTGTATATAGGTTGGGGGTAGGACACAGACTATAATAGATACAGCGTATGCACAGAGTATGAAACGGAGCTATATCTCCGTTCACAAAGGCTCTACAGCCGGCTCCAATTACACCGAGAGCACTTCTCACCGGTATTTCATTTTAAAATACCTTCCCCCCTGCCCCCACTAAAGCGAGTGATGCGCTGAATTTCATTTTGTGCTTATTAAATTCCAAGGTTTTGTATTGTCGAGAGTTCATTCGTTATAAAATTATAGTTTGTCGAGTAAACATAAAATATTACAATGGGAAGTATGTATTAGAAGTTGTTTTTAAGTCCTTTATGATTACGTTGTTTATCAGCCTTGCTTAATTGTGCCTAACAATTTATTTTTATAGACGGATACTTAAGCGTTACCTTCGCTTCTCCTTCACTTTTAAGTTCTGGGGCGGTATTTAACTAAGATTTAATATTTATAAGATTTTGGTACGCATTATCAGTCGCCTATATCCGTTAGCGAAGGTTATTATAAAATTATTCTGATTTCGACGACAGGAGCCAGTAAATTTATTTTGTTACATTGTCAACATTCATTAAGAAAATATTTGGTAATTCAACTAAAGGTAGGCTAAATAAAGTCAGCAGAAACACATAATAAAAAAAAGTATAGTTAAAAGAGAAAGTACACTAGGATTCCATGTGTCGTTGGTAGCTGATCCCTTCACGACATATTAATGATTTGAGGTTGGTACTTGACTAACGCCCGAACCCAATAATTAGTCCACAATCTTAGATTGTTTTCAATCTGAGATCAGACCGTGACAGTCGATCGATCTCCTATCAGCTTCCCGTTAACAAAACTCTACGAAGACATTCCATTTTTGGCGACGGATAAAATGCAATCTCTTCGCTCGTTACTCTCATATTTATAATCAGTATAAACCAAATAAAGTAAATAAAACCGTACATATAATATCAAAATATACATTTATTTATTTCCTTATTTCCTATTTTTACAGTAACTTAATACTCATACAATAGAAAACTAAACTAACCTAACCTAAATCATTTATGTACATAAGTAACACTAACAGCTTTAAAGCAAAATTACTGGTGTAAGAGAAGAAAACTTCTGTTTCAGCATAGGACAATTTTTTTTTATAGAACAGGGGGCAAACGGGCAGGAGGCACACCTGATGTTAAGTGATACCGCCGCCCATGGACACTCTCAATGCCAGAGGGCTCGCGAGTGCGTTGCCGGCCTTTTAAGAATTGGTACGCTCTTTTCTTGAAGGACCCTAAGAAGATGTTGCTATGTTAGTGGATGTATAAAGATGTAAATCGATAGATACCATTTCGTTTTTAATGAAGTACCTATATAAAAATATCCTCTAAAAGAAAAAAGCGGTGGTAAGAGTTAGTGGGAGTATGGGAATCGTATTTTCTTTTAAAAATAGAATGTGAACGAAATATAAGTGAAGCCATATAACTAGTTTTTAATTTATTATTAAAAGTTATATTCATTGGTTTGATGTTAATAATTTTATTACATATTTAGTTATGAATTACCATTACATATTTCAATTTCGTTTAAAATAAACCAAATTGTTTCTGTGGTAAAGAAACGGTTGAAAATGTTTACCTAGTTTAAACTGTGACAAATGCGTATGGCAAAATAAAAAAAAGGTAAGTTATCTGGTGTTCAAAGCGATACAAAGTGAAATTTAATAATCAACTGAATGTTATCCAAAGAAAATTTAATTTGAGACAAGACAAAAGATTGCAAAAGATCTTTGTACCATGTATGAGAATGCAACTTCATGTAGTCATTTGAATTTTTTGTTGATAAGTAATTTTACACGTAATTACCTAGGTACTTAGTAATTTTATTTATCTGAAAACCAATTTGTACTCTATTATTTCGAGTTATGGACTTGTTTGTCCATGGTCCAACAGAAATGGATAAATTTATCGTTATTAGTTGTATCTGCAACTTATTATGTTATTTTACTACGTTTCAGATGTATTATAGTCTGTGCATTGTGTGACGAGGTATATACTTAATTATAAAGTCATGAAATGCGTAGCAATCCCATGAAGTGCCTGGTTTTAGTTGGGTTCATAAATTATTTGTATTTTGCTCTTAGAACAACATATCTTTTGAAGCTTTTATTTACAAATTCTCTCAAAATAAAATATTTCCTTCAATCAACGAAATTTTTAAAAAATCATTCACATTCTTTATTCAAAGGAGTCCGTAGCTGGTTACAAGAGATCGCACTCAGCCGCCGCGGACATTCGCCCTTGTCCACTTCTTATACCTAGCTATACATTATTTGTTTTTTCCATTACATCCTCACGCCCTACCTATACGTATAATAATTCAATATAGTCCAGCCTCAATGCCTTCAAGTGATTTTAGCGCGCTCCTATTGGCCAGCTGGTTCGCTCCAATTTCATCGATAACGAAAATCCACGGTAGACAAGGACAGATACACATCTAAACTCAAACGAAAGCTCATACGTTGAAGAGAGATAGCTATATCACAGTCGGCTCTTGAATATTGCATGAACCCGAAAACGCTGTATCAATAATATGTGCACGAATGAAATAATAGATTATTCGTTTGTTCAAATCGACCGTAAACAAAATGTAAGCATCCATTACTGATGTCGCTATAGAGTGAACGCGGGATAAGGGTTTTGTGTGAGTTAGAAAGAGATGCATTTAGTTTTGATGATTCGCCGTCGTATGGTTGGTGGTACAACAATATGCGCGTTATCTGTTTTTGTAGCAGTCGTCGACGGGTTTTCACATTAAACGATCATTTTAAGGGCGAACCAATCAAACTGCAAATTTATACAAATTGATACTAAACGGGTTATATTAATTTTATAACAAAAATTAAGTGTGTAAATAAGTTTGAGCGGAGTCGTAATTAAAACTAATTGGGTGTAATATAGCGATAATTATTTTGTATTAAGGCGGCTTTTGACAGTATTTTGCTCTTTTCGGGTGTAACTGTTTTTTAAAATTTGAAAATCGAAAATGCATTTCGGTGTGAATTGTGCGTGAGTGTGTGGATTTTGGACAGTGGTCAAGTGAGTTGCAACGATTGGTTTGTTGTGGTGCCCGGAGGAAGATGGCGGTATAGGGCGAGGCCAGGTCTGGCCTTTCGGGGCCATGCTTAATAACCTTACCTCTACGGCTTTAGGAGGTAAAAAAAATAATTTAATTAAATCAGTTTCCAAACAACTACTGTAAAAACATTATGACGACATTTATTTAGAACCTATATCACGATATCTACATCATAGGGAGATAGATAATAATTTCGTGCGTAATATTAGGAATTAAAGAAAATAGAGGAGATGACGTCATCTGTAAATCAACGATTCCACCGATATTGACTAATTTATAAATTCCTGCTATCATCATTTCCGAATGTTGCAGATTTTAAAAGAATTGTCGATAAAATTTATTACGTACTTCCTTAGACAAGTAATAAAAATCATATTCCAATTAATTTTATATATATATATTTTAAAACTTATTATATTTATTTTTTCTTAGTTTATCGTATAAATAGGAAATACGCAGTGACCAATCTTTAATAAGTACTTACATATATAAAAAAGACTTCAGTCGGCTTGCCTGAACTAAAACGATCCGAGTGACTTGTATTTTGTTAATATATCGTGTTCTTATAAGGAAAATAACTATGCAAACACACATACAATACAATCTCGGGTGCTAAAGTTTTTGTTGTCATTTCTATTTAAATAGAAAATGTAGTTATAATTTATAGAAAAAAAAATCTGAAAGAAACTACTACGACACTCATAGAAAATGCTTTCTAGAAACTACTAAGAATCTTGTTTCATTTTATTTAAAACCTATTAAAGATATTAATGACAATGTAAGGCGGTGTGGAAATTGCACGCGCGCAATTTTCACTTGTAGTCTGTACCAAACATCTCGGGGAAATATTTTTTTATATGATACGCAGGGAAACCATGGACACCCATGTTAGTGCGTGAATTGACGGCAATTAAGGGACTAGTATGTAGTAGTAGTAGTGGTGCGGATAAGTCTTAGTGCGAACTATTATAGTATAAGGTTTGATAGTCATATTTAGCGGAGTGGCGATTCCAAGTCGTATACTTCTAAAGCACCCACGTGGCACGCATCAGACCAAGGTTTTTAAAAAAATTAAAACAAAATTAGAAGTAGATTATAGCGCAGCAGTTGCAGATAGAGCCAATTTAACTATAGTCAAGGAGCAATAAATGAGAATTTGGAATATTTTCACCCAAAAGAATTTCACGAAATCTGTTTCTTAGCGTAAACCCTCATAAAACCACCAACTTGACTATTATTACGATCTGTTTTGCCTACATCGCAATAGTTTGAATGATAAAACTTGGGTTCGTGAATAGGATTGACTTAATTTTATAAATAGGTAACTGTATTAAAATGGCATTAATACCACCTGTAATATAGTCTAATACTTATTATAAACCATCATTTAATAATATTAAAATATATAACGTTTTGATTTGTGATTTGATTAGATCATTTGGGTGAAAACAGTATTTAATAGTACTTAATGTAAAAAAAATTCTTACTTGAATTCGTCTTAATTTTAAATTCTCGCGTATAATGTAGAATTCCAGTTTAAAACAACTGGAAATCGCTGAGAACTATTGACTGTTGTACACCATAACTGAACCTTATCAAAATATCAAGTAACACCATTAAGCCGAAAGACTTAAGAAAATCGACAAAGTTTCGCCATTTTCACGGCGCGTAATCTTCATGGAACTCTGAATTTTCTATTTGCGCCCAAATGTTGTAATTTCATTAGCTGTTTGAATATTCTGTTAGTAATATTTGTTTCGGGTGACGTTTATGTTATATTATGATAATATACATTTAATTATTTAACTTCAATTTAGTATCTATTAAATTTCTTTATTTAATTCTGTTAGTTAATTTTTTAAGTTATAAACAACATAATAAATTATGTGTGCTTAGCGTAGCATTTAATCTAATGTATTATTTCAATGCTAATTTTATATATAAATATAACAACTAAAAGTAATGCATAAAATTTTATATGTATTTCAATGGCACGAAGACCCTTTAAAAAATTCAAGATCATTGAAGCAATGTTTGATACAATATACGATAAAAGATTTACAATAATTATTATTATTTATATTGGATTACCAATATTAGTAATTACATTTAAATATTACCATTGGGTCGAATAAGGCTGGAGAATATTTTTTTAACGGCTGTCATAAAAACGACTCTGACTCCGCAAAGTGTATTCTAGCCGTAACAAGTCTAAACGCATTATCTACAAGATAGTCTGAAAAATTCAGTGGCGTAACAAACTTTTTGGTTCAACGTCTTTGACACAAATATTTTTTAGTGAATAGTATATCTTTTCTTAAGCAAGTACGCAATCAGTCTTTTGTGTCTGACACGCCGTCAGTTACAAACGGTTCATCATACAAGCAAGTGTTATTTCAGTCGAGATTCGAACGCGCCGTTTCTCTGGGTTGAAAAGCCCACGCTCCAGCCACCAAGACAATACTGTCTGCTGAGAAAAGTCACTTACAAGTGCTGTTGTAAAAATAAGTTCCTAACGCCGGTATCACGTACTCATTATAACGCAATTCACCATTCAGTAAATATCATGCAGGTCACAAAGAGTGCGACAGCAAAGTCGAACTGAAGCCGAACGTGGAGCGGCATCATGCCGGCGGAGCGCGGCTGCTTGCTCACTCCATACGACAAGATCACCTGCAAGGTAGACATCATCCCTTACACTTTAGTGCTAACTCCAAATACAGCTATGAACACTTTATTCATAGAGATTGGCGAGTAAATACGCACAGCCGCGTATTACATATATAAATTAAATTGTTAAAAGTACATCTTAATATTGTGAATACATTTTTTATATTTCAGTTTGTTGTAGAAGAGCTAGACAGATATGCATTTATAACAAATAATAACATTTTTTATTATACTATGTGTCAGGCAGCTAGTTTTTCAAATACACATTGAAAGGGCTTTCTGATTAAGGTATACTCAATCTGATAAAAGGTTAATAAACAACCCTTTTTTAATTTACAGTTGGTTATTTTAACATAATAGTATATAGTAATATGATCTTCCACAAAATTTTAAAGTTTGTGCATAAATACGTATTAATATCTTGTTAGGTATAATTTAAATACTATTGATGTCAAATTTTATTTATTTACTTTATATATGCATAAAGAGTACCTAGTTCGGAATCACCTACATTACATTTAACATCACGTTTAACGAAAACGATCAGAGATGAATAAATTCGACTAGTAATACCTGTTCTTCTTATATTTAATATTATTTTAAATTGCAGGTGGTATACATCAGCAGCACAGCGGGCATATGTCTACAGTGCCCGTTAGTATGTCTTCCTCAGCATCCGATAGCGACAAACCAGCTAAGCAGAAAAGGCATAGAACGAGGTGATATTATAAGTTTGTTGAATTTAGACTCATTTAGGTTTCTCAAAGTACTAAGTCTAAAAATAATCAAACGCAAATAAATCCAAATCAAAAGGGGGGGTTCAAATTTAACCGTAATATAAATGTGAGCTGTTTTTAATATTTCATGTTATATATAGAGTTTAGTTTGAACCTTAAACTAACTTTAACGCTTTGCGTTTATTTATTTATTTTGTACTCCTACAGTTAACACAAATTACATATAATAGCAAAAAAATACATCGAGAACATAGCCACAGATGGTATACATGATACATTATATAACAAAAAGATTTACAAAAGGGAACAAACAGACAAAGTATTTAATACAATTAACTAACTGATTAAATTAAATTAATTAATTATTTGAAAGATTCGTTCGACCAATTTTGAAATAAATAATGTGGCGAAGACGAAGAAAGCCGAGAACGTAAAAACAACGATATAGATAGTCCAAACTAAATAGGACATGTGTAGACACGACATTCATAAGAACGGTGTAATTAAAGTGATTTAAATATTCATACACAGATTTACACCGGCACAACTAAATGAGTTAGAGCGGTGTTTCACCAAAACACACTATCCAGACATCTTTATGAGAGAAGAGATCGCAATGAGAATTGGTCTGACGGAGAGTCGAGTACAGGTAAGCTTTTAGAGAGTAAGTTATCCTTGGTTTAGACTTTAGATAATACGATTCTAGTTTTTAGTGACTTAACAGAAGTTGGAAGTTTTTAAAGCTCAAGTTCATATTGAATTGATATAAGATTTGAAATTCGGTTCAATGAATCGATTTAGTACTACAAATTCTTTAATAATTCAATACTTAAAAATCAATCGCAGTTTTGATAGCCAATTTTACTTTTTAGTGTGCGTCATGTTAATCAATGCACTACCTAGGCCAACATTTAAAGCCTTATTATAGGCCATATTTTCAACCATTCACAATGAAGAAGTTTTAAATGATTGACCCCTATACAAACATTGAAACAGTTGCCTATTACCTTTTTTTTTCGAAAAGTTTTAACGTGAATAACGAGTAAAAAACTAAAAAACATCGGCCCCAATGGTTCACCTTGCGCGAGTCCCTCTTCGCACATCGCACACAAAACTTGCACTATACTGATACATTTCACAAGACCTTCTACCTGATAAAGCCTTCACATTACTTATAAATGGCATTTGTACCGATGTGTTTTAACTTATGCGTTCGAGGTGTTGAATATGGGTGGTCGCGTGATTTCTTACCACACAAAATTTGAAATGTTACCAACTTATTATGATTTGAGGTTAAGCAAACAGACAAAATATATTTCATTCTTATAATCATAGATTCAAATAATATAGTGGAACTGTATTGTTTATAAAATATTTTTTAATAATTCTATACAAAGAAGAGACATATTTATTAATTATAGTAACTAATATATAAGCCGGTTTAAGTCAAATGTTTATTCTCCTAAGCCTTCAAGTACTTAGCCTTCCCACTAGAAACAATTTATATAGTATTGTCTTTTATTAACATAACTTTTACACATTTAAAGAAAAACACTTTTTAACGGATTATAGTTATGTATTATTGTATTTAAACTTATAATTATTTGTACATTATTTTAAATTTAAACCGACGTTTCGCGTGCTTTACAACGTGCGTGGTCACGGTGACTGAAGACAAAGGTGTTAGATGTCAAAAAGTATTACAGCTGCAGAAAATGTTGTGTTATCTGTATTTATTTCCCCGGAGTTGGTATCGACTAAAAGATGTAGGGTTTTTGCAGAAATTGCTCACGGTGTCCTCCATTTTCGCGGATTGTTTATTTTGAGATTTTAATTTGGATATTATTGGATCCCTGGTGTTTGATAATTTTAGGCCGTCCTCTCTATTGAAATTAGCGTGTTTTTTGATTTCAATGGCTTCGCGTACCAATCTTGGGAAGAATCTTTTTTCTTTCGCAAGTACTTTCGGTTGGTCAAAGCGTATGTAGTGATTAGGCCTATCTAGTGTGTGTTCACAGACTGCTGATTTTGTGTGTCGTCTATGTCTTATGTCCGCGATGTGTTCCTTGAGTCTGCTGGACATATTGCGTTTAGTTTGCCCTATGTAAGACAGGCCACAGTCGCAATCCAGTTTGTATATACCTGCATCTTGCAATGGGGTGTTACTTTTGATTGGTCTTAGGAATTGCTGAATCTTCTTGTGCGGCTTGAAAATTGTATTAATGGAAGCTCGTTTTAGGACCCGGCTAATTCTATCTGTAACTCCCTTCACATATGGCAGGTAAACCACCACCGCCACCACCACCCGTCACAACTGCTCTCTGTCGGTAAATGTTTGTTTCAGAGAGCCCAACGTCTTTGTGATGCGGCCCACCTCAAGGAGGAACTACAGCATGTCAAACAGGTGCTACACCGAAACAAGTTGCGCATCCCCCGGCTGCATCACAGAAACAAAAACAAGACACAAACAGTTCCTCGCCAGCCAGCTTACCTGCCATATGTGAAGGGAGTTACAGATAGAATTAGCCGGGTCCTAAAACGAGTACAAAGTACGAAGTACAAAGAGGGGATACAAAATACATAATTAATTACCTACTGATGAAATGTGTTCGATACCTTTGCTTATAATATATAGAGAGTCAAACAAAGTTTGTATTGCAGCTACAGGGCTTGATAGACTAGTACGTACGCCGATAAAAATTCACCGCTAAAGAGTTGACACATAGTATTGATTCATGTTATTATTGATGTTAATCGTCTAATTCTGTCCACGGCTCGCTAACAGTTACTTTGTGGAATCACTTAGTTTCAAGTTAAACAGTACTTTGCATTGGATATTAGACTTAATTTGTGTCTTCAAATATTTGTATTTCGTTAACGCGACTGCCGGTGTCTTTACTGCTTCCTAATCAGATTAGTTACACGTTAATACTCTATTTACAGTTTTCTAATAGCCGTTTCTTTCATTCCGGCTACCAAGTCTTGGGTTGGGTTTGGGTTCAGCTTATTAAGTTCAGGTCTTCGCGTGTATTTATATTTTTATTATTAATTTATTAAATGAGAAAATTTATTTATGTCAGAACAAAACTTTGGTAGGATATTTGTTCTCTTGGAGAGAACAATTAAGTTAAATACACCTTATGGTTTTAAGGTCACCTAGACCTTTGTAATTAACTAAACGAACCAATGGTCAAAAACCTGCTTGCTTAAGGATCCATTAATGTAAAATATTGGTATATAGTTATTTTTCTTCACTAAATATTTAGTTTATGTATTAGAAGGTTGTATTTAAATTATTTTAGCAATTAATACGCACCTACAATAAGATTTTATTTCAAATAATAGTAGCGAAATAAACATAAAAACCAATCTAAAAGAGGCTTCGATCATTTAAGCGTAGCCAAGTAAAATAAACAGGCCGATACACAAACAGACAAAGTTGTGAGATTTCGTGAAACTTGCCCGTTCCCATGTTTGGTTTGGTTGGAGGCTGTATGTGGTGAACAAATAGCTACATGATCGCAAATACTAGCTTTACTGTGCAAGAATGGAAACTTTTTTGGGAGCTTACAGTGTATATTTTTAGAGATAAAGAATATAGTAGGTATGCCATATTTCTTAGGCCGCTCATTTGGTGAATTGGCTGCGTTGCCATCTTCTGTCTTGTGTCGCGATACAAGTACGCCTTGATTTCATAATGGATATTGTAAGACATTTGTAAGGTTATTTATTATACATTATACGGATTATTTAGATTAAAATAAATATGTTGACTGTTTTTAATTTATTTTTTAACATAGGGTAAAAGTCATAGACAAACGTTACAGATACAAAATTATAAACATGATTAACACAGGTATAGTTATATAAAACGAAGTATTTTTGTATAAAGAAGTTCTTCAATATTCTTTATAGAAATAGTTTTCGATACTGGCTTAGTTTATACACCAAAGTTTACTAAAGTTTATTTAAACACCTGGAAGCATTGATTGCCCTTACTCCGTGCGTCATACGAAGTAAACGGTTGTAAACTTTAATGGTACATCCGAAAGCAATTTACTTGAAGCGACAATTGACTCCCGAAAACAGAAGCCTCGCCTCACACGTATAAATATAAGGTGTTTTCACACTATCGTTAATGGGCAAAATGTAAGATTTTAGCTTTTATTTATATTTAAAGACACTAGGAGTGTGAGAATATTTAAAGTAATAAAACCACATTTTAAACGTAATAAAGAACTACAAAATATACTTTAACATTATTCACATATATAATTTTTATTGAATAGGGGGTGAACGGGCAGGAGGCTCACTGATGATAAGATACCACCGCCCATGGACACTCAATGCCAGAGGACTCTTAATTATTCACAAAGCAATGTTGTGCCATACCTCCTCTCGGCCACTCCTTTTTTAACTGTTGCGCTGCTCCAAATCCGATACATATAATAAATCCTAAGTGGCACATAGGACCAAAAACTAAAATATCATTGAGTACAATTCTAATCAACTAAATAAGTTTCATAATTTTTAGTCTATCATGCGTCAATGCTTATGCCATTTCTGATTATACTCGTATTATTTAAATCTTTATTAATTTATTATGCGCGAGTGTGTAGGCCTCTAAAAGCAATTTTTTGTCGGAGTCTTCGCGCCACACTGCGAGATTCTTACTTGGATTTATTTATTTTTATATCGCGTGAGTGCGTGTGATACCTGCACTGTTTACTTATGTTTAGACCTTTTGTACAGACAGCCGCAGACTCTGTATGTACTTAATTAACCGTTTCTATGCCTCTGTGGTCAATCGTATAATTTAAAGGATGTAAAGATTCTGCCTACTTCCATACTGAAATTCCTTCCATTTTTAAATAATTGCATATATTATCTCTTTAAAAAAAATGTTTCCAAGCTGGGGGGCGATTTCCTTTAATATTTATAAATATTCGAATATAGTTTACGATTTTTTTTTAATTTAAGTATGAAAATTTAACAATATTGTGCAATGTAGTGCAATTACAAATTCATGACTCCTCGCCCCATGCCGTCGAATATAAACATAAAAAAGATCCGACCGTGATTCTCACTTTGTTTACCAAATCCTTTCATTATGAAAAAGATAAATGGACATAGAGATGTGCAAGTATCGATAAAACTATATTGATTTAATCGATATATTTTTTATAAATAGTAGTTTATGATAACTAAAACAGTACGCTTTTAAATCCAGAATAAGATAAAGACCTCTCATAGAAATAACTGTACATACGCCGTCTTCTTAAAATTCAATTTAAGGCATAGGGCCTTGGCCTCAGCACGAATTGCTGTGTCGGTGTCGGTCCGTAATAACAATTAGTTGTGTAAAACATTAAATTAATATCATTTTATGGATTACTTGGCTTACGATAAAATATATTGGGTGAATCTCAAAATCATGTTCCATATACATTTCCATGAATTATAATATAATAAAATGAATTCAAAATGTAATTTGACTATTTTAATCATAAACACATAAACTGTTTTAATCCACCATATATGTTTCCATTTGCCCTACATCATGAAACGATGACAAAAAATGGAAAGAAACAATTTACTTTTTTGGAGTTTGGCGAGATGAATTGTAGCATACTAGTGGTCTTTACTCCTTAAGAAAGACCGCCAGCATATCTCCGATAAAGCGGGTGGGGGGAAGACCTAACAGCATCCTGGTGGCAATAGCGTTGGGTTGGATTGCTCTTATATGGGTCATTGCAATCAACATGTGACTTTTTTAATTTTATGGTTTAATATACTCTATGCTAAGTTACTAATTTAGGGCAATATTGAAACACAATATGGACATGTGATTGTCTATTTAAATAAATAAATTATATTTATAATTATTATTACTAGTAACTCTACCACGAAGTAATAAGCGCTAACGTAAAATTATCTACAGATCTTAGTGTTACGTGTTGACTTATTCTAAAAAGTTTATAATAATATTAGAAGTCCATTACATACGAGCCAAAATAAAGCATTATTGGAAACACCTCTATTACGAATAAAGAACACGCGTGTTAATAATAAATTAGATTCATCCTCGCTAAAAGTAGTTTTGTGTCGATGCATTTTATACTCGACACCTGTACACGAGAACAGTTTCTCTGCAACGTTAATTATTCCCTCATTTCACTGATTTTTCACTCACAATTTAATTGCTTAATGGACTTGTAGCTTTTCAATGAGATGGTTTTAGTAAACTTCATAGATTTTAAACAATAATGTAACTATGAAACATAATTTACTAATGGAGGCTAACTTTCCTAGGAAAAAAAGTCACTTCTTTGAATAGGTTTATATATTTTTATAAGGTGTATTTCTTTTTTTATACCTACTTAATACTTTACTTCGTAGGTATATGAACCTAAATTAATCACTTTAAATGATAATTAGCAAATTAATAAAGATATTATAGTGCTCTCATTACTCAATTATGTATTAAACCATACAACATAACCATAGCACCTCGCATGATATTGAAATTTGACAAAATAAATATAAAAATTAGGGCTTCTATGCGGGTAAAGTATGATCCTGTGTCCAACATCCCGAAAGCATTAGTCGGTATTAGCGTAGTATTAAGATTTATTAGTGTAATAATGTTGCTGCGAGGTCAATTAAGTTTATTTATAATTACATTTTAATATACTCTTACGTAGAGAGAGAGAGCGATGTATATTTTCATACATAATCTAACTGCATCGTACCCGCAAGCTTCATTTTACCTTAATATAATTCTTTTACTTAGCTTATCTTTTGAATAGCTACATGACCAACATCTTTTAAATATGTTCTTTCTGTTGCAATGCTACCCCGTAGAACTGTTCGCCTTTGGAATGTTAACCTAATGAATTAACTTTTTATTATTTTATACTTTTTTCTCCATTAAAACCTTCTTCAGAGTTTAACACAAAAATAATTAAAGTCGAAAAAAAAGAGTAGAATTGATACAGCCATCTTCGAGTTTTGAGCCTAGTAACATATTTTGCAATTCAATTTTAATTGTATAGATATAATTGGTTCAGCTACAAGGACATTAATAGATTTAGTTAGTGTTTAATAATTAACAGAAAATACAAAAAAATAAAGCTTCTTAATTAAAGAACGCCATTTATCATTTTTTTGACCGCTATAATTCAAACTTTTTTTAGAATCAAACTTGTCAAAAAGAACTTCTCACAATTGAATAATTGCTAAACTTATTCTGCCATTTTAAATCGCGGAATATTTTTTCACCAAAAAAATATTACGCTTCAGTTATTAGAAAGTCTTAGGGTCTGTAGTTGTTGACGTCTTAGGGTCGATTCCCGGCTGTGCACAATGGACTTTTGTCTATGTGCGTACTTAACATAGCTCGGATAGTGAAGGATCGTCAGACCGGCTTGCCATAGATCTACATGGTCGATGGCGTGTGTACAGGATCACCTCCATATTTTTTAGATAGACAAATGATTATAAAACAGATACAGAAATCTTAGACTTAATAACATTGTAACGCCATACCACTGGTACGATCTATTAAAAAAAAATTACACGTCATTTTTTAGTTTCCAATTAATTATAACTATACAGTATGGTCATGCCGCGCCTAGTATCGATCGACAGATGTATTGATACATATCGGAGAGTACTAATCACGTTTACGACTTTGTAATTTTACGATTATTATACTGGTCTTTCATAATACGTACACGTTAAATAGACTGGGATAAGACTTGATTCTAAATTTATAACGGATAGTTAGATATTTTTCGTTACAATCAGTAAAATTATTATCGAAAATTGTAAGGTAATGAATAAAATTGGCAAAATAAGTGATCAGTTTAAAAATCTATTTAAGAGAAACAACTTATTGTGAGTGAGTTGTATTTCCATAAAGATATCCCATAAACACTTTTCTCAATAAAAGATAATGTTGCCATCAAAAAAATATACGGAAAATATCGCCATCATAGGGATTTGGGCTTTATTCAGGGCTATTTGCAATAAAATGATATTGCGGATCACCGCTAATTCTTTTGGGGTGTATGAGCGTGAATTACTGTCTGTGTTATAGAGTTTACACAAAATTTATTCAATATCATCCTTTTATTCATACAAAAAAGCATCACATTAAATTAGTTTTATAAACCAAAACGAAGAGAAAGAGAAGAGTGGGTCAGTTCTTTCTCTTCGTTCATTTGGTTTTTACGATGAAACGATAATTATTT
Organism: Pieris rapae; assembly: GCF_905147795.1. Taxonomy (NCBI): domain Eukaryota; kingdom Metazoa; phylum Arthropoda; class Insecta; order Lepidoptera; family Pieridae; genus Pieris; species Pieris rapae. The sequence goes on along the minus strand of NC_059515.1, from coordinate 3,654,979 downwards.
GAATGTTATACATACACGCGTTGAATATTCGTGTCACTTATAATAATAAATAAAAAAAGTAAAATAAATTACAAAAATTATATTAGATTTAGGCAACATATACACAAAAAATTCAACACAAAGAAATAATGTAAGCCTGACACGCGTCGTCGACTTTTTGGGTCTAAAGCGCCGGTTTCCTTCTGCGTACGAGTAAGTGTTAAATATGCACGTGGACAGAAAGCACATGGGTGCCATCAGGGTTAGAACCCATGATCTCATAACATCACACCCTTAAGGACACTGGCATAACACGGGCAGAAAAAAACAATCACTTTAAGCAATAATGATTCCAACTTAGCTCTAGGTTGCTGTCTCCACCAACACTCTCTACAACCTGGGCCTACTATTACCCTTTCCGGTTACGAATTGTCTTTTAATATAGAGTTAATCTACAGTTTATAGTTATATATTGTACACAATGTTATTTTAAAATATTAAATTTTTCATTAATTGTATACAGATGTGCACACACCTTTAGTTTAATAAAGAATTTCGTGAATCAGAGTTATATGTGGGGTGAGATCAGGGGTGACCAGATCTAAATTCTCATTTTATCTCTGTAGAAATGGTATTAGTAGATTATTTTATTCAAATTATATTTAGGATTCGTTTCGGTCTAGATTACAACAAATTCCTGTTTCTTTATACTAGATAATAACACGTTTTATTTCTGATGTCATTAATTATCTACCTAGAGACACGTATACTCAGCTAAACAATCATTAAATATGTATCAACATAGTTTCCATAGACGAGTAATGTATTTCGTCCTATGTATGGTTCTTAAATTATAAAGTAAATCATTAAATTGAATTGTGCAACGAAATTACAGAAAATTACAAAAACAACCTTGATAATAACAATTAAAAGGAACCCTTTTACCAAATATATATAGCAAGCAATAATTTAAAACCGCATCAACATCGGCTTAGCCGGTCGCAGCAAATCGACTAATCCGTTAATGAACTTAGGGGACCTCCCGTCGACCTAATATTTGTGTTACTCGCTTTATTGCCTTTTGTTTACGTATTTAAAGTTAATCAGGGTGCGAAGATTTTTGATAGATTTTTACACTGAAACCACTCGTATATAAATTGGTTAAGATGCAAAGAGCAATTTACCGGTAGTGACAATTGTAACAAACTTCTGTCTGTAATCTGTCAAATTCGAATATTTGATGAATAAGTCGTTTGATGCTCGTGTGGCCTTTGAATCTCTCCTAACAGATCCACATTTATACCAACACGTAAATTATTTAGATAAATTTACGTTAATGTCTTGTTCTAGAAAGAATCGTAAAATAAGACTTTATTGTCGCCTAAGATATCTCGTACCTAAATGACTCATCCACACGCTCGTACGGTGAAGGAAAATATAAATAAATCATCACGCCTAACACTCAAAAACTCTGTGTGTCAGAGACACAGAAGACTGATCACCAAATTCCTTATTAAAAAAACTGATGATTATGAAACCAGACCATGAAAGCGCAAGTGTTTTTTTTTTACTTACTCATACCACTAATGAGTTTTTTAAATACAATTTATTATTTACAGGTCTAATCGTTTATGTTATATTATTCTAATAAAATTTATTACAATAAATAAATAACTATTACATGCATATCTATATTAAATATAGTAATAGTTTCAAATATTACAAACATTCTGTTTGAGGTCCGGATTTTTACTTCCTAGGAATATTATTCTAGTGACACTATTGAAAGTATATCAAATATGTTTTTTATATTCGATTTAGTGTTGCCGATGTAGAAAAAGCAATATTCCTTATTTTATATACAAAAATAGCTAAAATATATGAAAGTACGATGAGTGTCTAATAAACCATGACTCTAACCGTTTTCTCTTAATAAATTCCGAGGATAAAATAAATTATTTCTTCGAAAGATAATAAAAACGTTTTTCGTGTATTTGGTTGCATCCATTAGGGTGCTGGTTGACGTGAACACAGGAACCAAATTATACGTCCCGGGGGCGTAGCGAGCGGGGTTTGAGGCACGGGGCAAGAGGGTAAGACAAGAGGTGCATCTGCGACGGTTATTGTGTTATGAATATTAATATTGTGGTAGAGAAAAATTAGCGCATGCTACGTTTGTTAAGACAATTAATAAAGGCATTAATATGTAACTATTTTCAAAAAATAGCCAAAATACAGAATCTTGGTTTTTTCCAAATGTTTCATGTTTGATAAAAATAAATATTGATGCAGATAATTTATAGAGTAAGACGGACAAAAACATCTATTTACAAATTTGCAACCTTTCTTAGTACTTTACGTAAATGCATGTTGAGTTGCTAATAGTAGCTACAGAAAAAAAAATTATGAAATAAAATGAATGCATTCCTATTTTAAATATTGTTACCTTATTAAATAAGTTCCTCACTTCCATTGTTTCAATAATTATTCATTCAAATCTTATAAAATGTATGCAAATTGAGGGTAACTTATTAAATTTACTTTGTAAGGGTAAGGTTGGGATTTTAGAAGACTTAAAAGTTAGATACAGAAGATATGATGCTGTCTTCATAATCTGTGTGATTTACGATTAAAAGCTTTCATTCAATCCCATCGTTATGGCATTTCCTAATTTCAGATTATATTCATATGTAGTTTCAATTAGAGTTGGTAACAATTCAGTCTTAGTTGCTATGTTAGTATTGGAATAAAACATAAAAACTACTAAAGTAGTAGTAGCATGGACAGCATACTAACATTTTAAGATATACGTGTTATTTATATTCAGGATACCATTGGTAAAACGATACACCAAAAAAGGTGGCATTCCTGATTGATGCCATTAAACCGTCTCTTGGTGTCTCGGTAACCATAGCTGACCACTACAGAATATCAGCAAGTCCAATAGCAATCTAAACGAGTTGTTACACTGAATGGAGTGTATTCAATGATTTCTGGGTGAAACGGGCGCATACAATACACGAGTAAAATGACTTATAAAATGCCTTGGACAGAACTGCAAAATGTACGAGATAAGACTGTATCGTAAAAATGTCAAGACTATTTCATTTGGTAGTAGGACGTATACAAAAGAGATTTAATAGTAAATTGTACATATATGATTTTATGCCGTTCCTGATAGGTGGTATCTGTTATACAGGTTTATTTATGTGAAAATTATGTACTTAGGTAGTATATATTTAAGCCGTTAATTTTATAAATTAGTATAATAGCATAAAATTGACGAGCAGTACTGATTTTATGGCCAACAAACAGATATTTATTGCTATACGTGATTTAAAAAGACAATCTTAAAAAATTCTGATGCGTAGCCATTTGTTGAGAGTAGTACGTAGCTTTTAAATGGCGTAGCATCGTATTGCTACGTATGGTTATGTTGTACCTTTCTAAAGAAGAGTAAAATATTTATTTACTATGCATGAGCAACACAACTAAAAATTAGTTCTTTAACTAAAATAATACTTAAAACTATGTTCTCTTCTATTCAATAAAGAAACGTCTAGCTACATTACACAGACATTATTTATAAATACATAATAGAACTAAAAAATAATATCCAACTATTACACGAAAATATCAATAAGTTTTATTATAATTATGTGTTGTGGAATAGTATTTCGATTGTGGCTTATTTAATTTTAATTAACGAAATATTTCCTCTCAGCTCTGTCTCGCTTTGTGTAATTACTAGTAAGCATGCACTACATAAACATATACTTGTCGACATACTATACACATACTCGTTAGTATTAAGTGACGTGTATAATTATTAATTCATAATTATTTAATATCAGTAGTTCATGTATTAGTACCGTGTTCAATATATACATAGTTTCTGGTTACGGTGGATCTATTTTTCATGGAAATTTGATAATTCCTTATGGCTTTTCCCTTTTCGAAACTATTTTGAAGTACTTGTAGTAATAGAAAGAATGTGTTATCGAAGAAACTGTTATCGATATGTAATTTTTTGTGTTTAAAAACAAAAATGATAAAATTAAATAGACAAACATAAATTTAGGTACAAAGACTGCTTGCTATAGTTTTATCACTAATACGGTTTTAAATTATGAGTCTGTTTCATCCTATGTTACGTTGGCAGATTATAATGGCGGCTTAACACTATTGTTATCCCAATATTATTTTGTACCATACTCAGGAGATTATAGCGTACAAGTGTGCATACACATAAATGTATACGGCTCACATAATTCAAGTAATAATTCTACAACTGTACTAACACCAGATTATCTTTAATTTTTCATGAAACGATATTTGGTCTTCAAATAATTAGATGTCAATTTTTTACTACTAAACTGACACTGATATCTAAAATGACTATAAAAATAACATGATATTCATTGCTAAAGCTTAGTAATAAATGACAATGTGAGTAGTGCTTTGGTGTTTAATATATATATCCTTTAAAATCACAGTAAATTAAATTTAAAAATTTACTGTATAACTATGTTGCTAAGAGAATAGTTACGAATTTCTAGTTTCCATTCTCAACAATAGAACGATGAGCATTAGGTACTGAACATCACTAACTGAAGTCTGTTTTACGCGTGCGCGTTTATGTATCGAGCGGTACATAATCGGTGCTATATATTCGATGTACACTTAATTTCGCTTCAAGGCCTATTTTTAGAAATAGATTTTTGTTAGGAACATAGTAAACTGGTAGTGTTCACTAATATTTTATTATCTTTTTATAAAAATAATTGTAATATAAATATGTCAAAAAGGCATATGTATGTATCATTTATTAAGATTTATTGTAGTATTGTATGAACAACAATTCTTACTCTCCAAATAGGTACACACATTTAGATTAACGGCAAATTAAGACATTTACTTGTAATTAATAAGTTATTATATCAAAAATATAAATGGTTTTGCGAACTCTATGTAAATGATACTAATATTAAGACGCCAATAATTTAAATCTATGATTATAATTATTCTTCTCTCTGGTTTTTATTTTGTTTAATTGTAAGTAACACTGTGTAACTTTGGTGACAGTTACAAATGGTTTGAACAGTACAGGTAGTACATACATCAATTGTTACATTGGACGATAAGAACACGTACATAAACTGCTATTTATCTAAAGCGGCCATATTCGTAAAAGAAAGACATTCATTCGTTTATAACGCCGTTACGCGCCGTTACCAACGTTCGAACGGCCGCTACTAAGTGATATTTATTGGGAGCGCATCGTTAGAATACAAATGGGCCTCTGTGCGTCGGTGTTATTTTGAAATATTTTAACAACGTAATAATTCTAAATTCGGCGTAAGTTTTGTACTTAATTACAGTGTCAAAATGTGACGTGAAGACCAAATTTAATATTTTCAATTTAAATTGTTTTCGCATGGTATATTATGAAGAGGCTTTCTGAGAGTAAAACATGTTTTAAGAAACTTAAGTTTAGGAAATAAATCAAATTGAAATAGTTTTATTCATTTCGGTAACTAAACACACTTCAACTTGGTAACTAACAAATATACAACTAACTTGGTAACTATACAAACTAAGAACTAAATTAACATAAATAATCCCTAATCAAGGTACCTATTAGACCGAGCGAGAAGAAAGTCTCTGCTACTCTTTTTAATTGTCTAGTTTTGGTACAACGAAATTGATAAGAACTCTTCAAGTTGAGGTCTTGCTTCACCTGACATATTGACACAATTTCATAATAATATATTAACAACCGCTTAGCATAAGTGGAAAAAAAATGAATGCAATACATTATGTAACATTAGTACCAAAAAAACCTTCCAAATAAATCTTATTATCCATCAAATATGATAACTATGATTAATAAGGAAACAGCGCCTTTACATAAATATTTAGTACTTGCATATCTTCCCTGTATAACAATATTAATGGATATAAAATAAATTGTAATTCCTCTATATAGTGTAGAATAAACTGGTACTTACGTATTAACGTCACTCGGCAAATAATAGTTAGGAAGTTTTAGAAAAATAACCAGTTTCACGCAACGGAAACAGTTATTTAAATAATATTAATATACTAAACCTTATCTAACCAAACAATAAATAATAATATCATCAAATTAGAAAGATTTCTAAATCGTTACCCTGTAATAGAACTTTAACTTACTTACCTACTTCAATGTAGGTAACATTTTACAGGCTGTCTCCATCTGAGGTATATATGAACTTTGAATTCTTCAATATGATTCATTTAAAAAAAAAAACGATAAATTTACACTTGAATATCAAATTATACATGAAAACATCATATATTTCAGTAAAAAAATGCCCTCTGAGTAGAAAGTCTTCGGCAAGGCAGTTTGCTACCGTGTCTGTGTATTTGCTTTACTCATTTACAAGGGAGTGGTCTAACAGAGGCCATGCTGGCCTGTATAAGCTAACTATATTACTTAAAGTAATTTAAAAAAATACCTAAATTTTTATGATAGGTATCTAAAACTTGACACATATAGAAAGTAATTAGAAATCATCAGTTTATAACCTAATAGAGACGATATTAAAAAGGAACCAATTCGTTTTTATTATTTTATTTCAATAGTATAATATGTGATTTTTTTTAAAGTTTGTATTGTGTGACATTAAAATAACTTTATTTCTAAATAAAAAATAATATATTCTTTTAACATGAGAAACTTAATATTATCATACGAACAAGACGCGCGTCGCCATCAGACAGCCGTGCTAATTTTAGTCTCCTAGAATCATATGTGTATTTTTAATGCCATTTTAAATTAATTAAACACTAATATTTTGAATCGTGTTAACTACAATTAACTAATAATAATAATAATAATCTTTATTTATTTTCTCACAAAACTTCATACATGATAAGTTATAACTATTTATGTATGTAAATAATTGTCATTCTTCTTTTAAGGGATAGTTATTGTTTATCTGAGACTGATGCCTATTAAAGGTTGAGCACCTGTGTTACAGGTCATCAGGCCTCCACTTCGGATCGACAAAAGATATTAAATAATAGAGAATAGACAATCATGGTTATAGTAGGTTGTAACGTTAACAAAATAAGAAAATATATACATTTAAACAATACATTAACTGTTTCAATTATCTGTCCAAATATGTAATATAATAAATAAAAGTATAATATATTAAAACGCTTAATTTAATAACTTGTGCCAATGAATACCTGCTACATAAACTGAACGTTGAGTACGCTAACGCAGACATCACGCCGTGCAAACATTGAACGTAGGTTGATTCACGAAGTCGCATCATGTTTTAGTCTTCTATTTCTTCAAGTCCATTAATTCTGAAAGTATTTACTTCAATAATTTTCTTGAAGTTTTTTTTATGGAACACGAGGCAAACGGGCTGGACGCTGGAGCACCTAATGTTATATATACCGCCGCCAATGGACATAAAGGTCGACCTTAAGTCGAATTGGTTCATAAAAGCTTGAGTGGACTGGTTCGACATAGTAAAATACTTGAAGTACCTTTTGCCTTTTGTTCTTACTAATGAAAATTAAAGCGTTGAATTAAAAATAAATAAGTAATAATGAAGTGGCGATATGGGTCTTGGCTACAGATTACATCAATTTCTTTCAAGATTTTTATTCCATAAATAATAGAGAAGTAGGCTTCTGTTTGACACATGCTGGTTTCCTCATGATGTTTTTCTTCGCCGTACGAGCGAGTGTTAGACAGAAAGTCCTTTGGTACAAAGGCTACCGAACTAAAACTGATTAAATATTTTATTAATATTTAACACACAAAAGCGAATTACCTGCTTTTCTTTAAAATTTCATAACCTATATAAAGACTGCACCGATGGTATCCTTAATGTGTTAATTACAAAGAACACATATAGCCTATATCTTAAAACGTTGTTAGGCTGGGACCAATATACCTAGGTGTCTTTTGTTTTACTGACCAATACTACACATACTTGCTAACTGTAACAAAAACTACATATGGATATAATGTGAAATGTTGTAGGTATTATACGTATTATTATTATAAAAACGCATATTAATGTTGACCACAAAGACATTGGCCAATAGCCTCAGCATATCATATTCTATGTCACATGTACATAAATTTAATAGTATGTAGGTATCCTATAAAAATATTATTATAGTCTATGGTAACTTCCCTTTACATCTATATACCAAAGTTAAACCGAGGTCAGTCGAAAGTACCGACACTGACAAACGATGTGGGATTGGCAAATCGTCAGTCATCAGTCTTATTGATTCCGGGATATTGCGGATCAGCCTCTCGGGACCTCGGACATTCTGGGGGACTTCTATTTTACATTACTTCTGTTTGTCCAAAAATTCTTATAGAAGTTATCTAAATGTACTTTTAGGTAATAAATATAATATTCTTTATACACTGAAATTAAAGTTTCTAAAATAACACATTTATGTATGGCCGTTTTGTATAAAAACACGTTTTTGACAGATTTTTTTTTTTTTTCCTAAAATGTTTGCCTGGAAGTGATCGCTTGTTACCGACAAGGGCACCCGTTGCGTCTTCATAAAATTAGGCAATAAATAGTTTTATCATTTCGAGTAAAAATCCAAACGCTTGTTATCTCGCTCACGTGGAACGTACAAAGTCGCAATAAATAATTTTCCCCGACACTACCAAATTAATGCGGCTGTCCCTATTATTATACACCTCTTTCTCCAACGCGTTGAAACCTGCATTTGACAGGCGGAAAATGAGTAGTTCTATCTTCCTCGCACTTAGTCATGCATTTTTAATACGTTGTTCTCGCGGCAGGTGGATTAAAATTTTGATAGGTATTCGTGCAGGCTTGTTGTGTCGGGATAAATATGATTATGAGCTTAAAAACAGTATTATTTTAAGGGGCATAATGATATTTAACATAAAACTTGAACTATTATTTTTGAATAAATAACTTATCTTCTGTAAGAAGTCTGAATATATATCAGTTTTTAGTGACCTCAGGTGTGAGAGAAACTTTCAATATTTTTCAGTCTTTTTATGGTAAGTTAGAATTTTATTCGTTGTTTGTATTACAAAAGATATTTTTTAAAGCGTTTTTGTTTAGTTTTAAAGGTAAGTTTTCTCTGTATCCAAATTACCAACCGCGTGGTAATTAATCCTACCAGTTGGTTAAATTGAAACAATTATCTGATCTCATAAAATAATAATTATTTTCAGTGTTGGTATAATTATGTTGATTTTTATTAATTATATGTAAAGCCAATTAAATATAGTTTCATTTAAAACAGCTGTTGTCTGAAAATTTCAAAAACGCATTTTTTTAATGGTCCGAAATAACAAACTACCTTGTAAGAAAATCCTTTACAAATAACAATTCCGATTATAAAAAAAAACAATAAAATTCGTACTTTCTATACATATTCCGAAATTAAGGTTCAAGAATATGAAATCGTTTTCTTTACAAATGACACGCGATTTACAAGTGATTTTGGGGTTTAGCTGAGATTTGCGATGCGAGGGTTCAGTGATTAATGTCCTGCCGCCGGACTACGTAATGTTGACTTAAGACCATTATGCGGTGATAGTTTGGCCACAGATTACATTTTATTAATTTTCTTGATAAAAGCCGTTATGGATACGCGCAGCGCAACTTCTTGTGTCATAATGTGGGACTTTACTGGTGTGCCCTACCAACTATATCCCAGCGGTGTCTTAATCCCGTACTGAAGGACCACGAAAAACCTAAATGAATTTAGAGTGAGGTTCTTAGACGTATGTTGAAAACAACTGAATCATTTTCTATATTCCCTGACCCAAAGTATTTTGCTATCTTAGCAAGTACCCTCACAATTTAATTTGTTTCAGGTTTGGTTCCAAAACCGGCGAGCGAAGTGGAAAAAGCGTAAGAAGAGCAACAATGTGTTCAGATCACCTGGGTCCCTGCTTCCTTCCCATGGACTACCTCCCTTTGGTGCTGGAGATGTTTGCTCACCTGGAGTTTTTGCGGACAGGGGCTGGAGTATGCCACCTGGTGAGTAGTAGACTAATTTCTATCGTTTAAATAACATAAATAGGTATAGGAAATTGTTTTCGGCGTTATTTTGATTTTTTTTATTACGGCAGCAGTTGTAAACTTTTATGTAACCCGTCATATTGTAATTTTTGAAATACTGCATTTATACAAGAAAATACTTTACGGCACTCTTCTAATACCAGTACGAAAAGTACAGTTTAGCTCAGGTTAAAAGCAGTATACAATATGAAGATACTAAGCCAATGGCGACGTTATAGATTGCATGTCTTTAAAACTGTTCTAGCTTAATTTGAATTTTTTGCAGGTCTAGGTCAGCTTTCCCAGGGCGGCGTATCGATGGGCGGATTCGGTTCGGGCGGTCTGCCCCAGCTGGCGGCGGATCTTAACCCCTCCTTGCCCATCAACTCCGTAGGCTCACAGCCCTATCAGACACACTATCCGTTAAATTCATTGGGTGAGTATCCGAAATTTAGATTCGGTTAAATATTGTACTCGCTTGCTTTTCATTGCAATACAGCAGGGACAGGGACCAAGTTTTAAATTTATTGTAGTTACAAATATATATTTAATCCCGTGAAATTCGTGATCCCAAGTACTATACATAAGCTTTATACTAGTATTAATTGAAAAAGCTGTGTCTGTATTTAGGTATTCGTTTTATTTATCATCAACACAATTTCATAGGTGACACAATGATGTCGTACTGCAACAATATTAACCAGCAAAGCGCGCTGGAAGGCTCCCCTACTCCGCCACAGCCACACTGTGGGTCTAGCGGCTCACCTGCAGCTTCCGGTGAGACAAACATTCAAACGCTCTATACATATTAGTATTAATTGTGACTATTAAATTACTACAGACTATCAAATAATCTGTTAGAAATAGTCTGTAGATCTCATAGTATTGGCAAATAGAATAAAGTACAAGTATTAACCATAACCGTAGGCATTGCTACATCAGCTTGCACAAAAAAATACATATACGAAAGATATTGAGATTAAAAAAAATATACATAGAATAAATAATCTATTTTATATAAGTGTATGAGAAGTGGAGATAGAATGGAGAAATATATTTTTGTTTTGTTCTCATCAGCGTTTGTTTAGGTAATTTGGTAGGAAAGTCAAATATAATTTTCATGAATACTAATTTCAAACCAAAAAAACTTATTAGAGATCATGTGTACCTGCTCTATTAGTTTTATTAATGTCAAGGTAACGGCGGCGAGCATCCAGAAGAGGAAGTATGGCGCGGTCACAGCATCGCCGCCCTGCGCCGACGCGCCTCAGAACTTTCCGCTGCTATCCCGCCCTATCTCCAACTCAATTATGACGCGCACAGCCCTGTCTACTAATCGTATAGCAGATAAACCTACGCAAATTATTATAAGTTAAATAATTTTATAATGTTATTCCAATTTTAAGGTATTATTTCGTAACATATTGATTTTGATTCAATCGAATACCTAACCAGCAAACAAAAAGATTAGGGTCTACCAATTTATTACGTAAACACTCCAATATAAGGAAGGATAGATACCTCAACTGTTTTCAGATAAAACAAGTTTATATTGGTGATTATCCTTAATACAAATTACCACAGTTGATCAGTACCAAGTTTTACGTTTACCGAAGTTCGACAATCCAAAAATCTATCGGAACAGCCGACGGGACGTAATCTTTTTTAAAAAAAAAGTTAACAAATGCGCGTTTACGAGTATATATAAGGTAGAAACGATTGGTATTTCGGATTTAAAGACCGGTTGTAGATATCGTCGTCATATTTCTTATTTGTCTGGCTTGGAATCTCTATCAATTTATTGTAAGTAAATAAATAATTTTCCCCATTTTTTTCTTTGTAAATGTTGTACTGTTAAGCTTATATTGTTTATTATATAATTATCTATAATAATTTATTCTGTAAGTTTAAAATATTATGTTCCTTTTTTATACGTGTACATATTTTATTTTAAGTTAACTTTCTACAATTGAAACGAAAATTCATTACATTATTTACATCTGACTATCATCAGTTTGGTGCCGTACAGCATTAAAAATGGTACACGAAATATTGTCGTTTAATTTTTTTATATACGTGTACCATGTACATATATCTCGAAAAATTGTAGATTTTCTTTACAGTTTTAAATTCAGAACTGAAAATTGAGAAATCTTAACGAAAATGTCCATTACATTTGCCAAAATATCTTAAAGTTCTCATTTAATTAATGGCCAAAGCAATCGTTGGTCTATATGTTAATGTGAGTCTAATAATACATGTATACGCGTTCGTACAATAATAACATAGTGATAGATATATTAAGTTATATGCTAAGGTAGACGGCGGTTGATTCCGCCTTTAGCGCCTACATACATAACGTATGCAATTATTTGGATTATACATATATATGCCAATGCAAGAAGTAATCAATGATTTGTTTAGAAAAAAATGTAAAGCAAATGTAAAACAAAAGCTAGTTTATATAAAAACTTTTTATATAAACTAGCTTTTGTTCTTACTTCGCAAAATGGGATGAAAGAGAAATGTAGGAACCGCATGCGAGCCGCGGGCTTGACGCATGCTACGTGATTTTTTATAGATCAAAATAAAATATCCAAAGCCACGGTTTTATATGAATAAGACCAAATGTGATCTAACAATTGGTACATTATGTATGGAGGGGCGAAGTAGGTCTAATACATTCCAATGTAGTGTTATTGTAATAGATTCATTGAAGATATTTGTGAAAGATCGCATTTTATAGTTCATCAATAAATGTTCATGAAACTCAATAGAATTATGTGTTTTTTATTTCTAGAATATCCTTTTGATATGAAGTAAAACAAGTGCCAGAGACGATATTATCATAGATTGAAAGTTGAATAACTAAAGTCATATCTTAATAGCTATTCTCAGAGTTCTTTTAGTACAACGTAAGATTGACATTATATAATAGGTATATCTAACAACGAATTTAATTCCGATCAGTATCTACTAATTACACTGGCCTATACCTACACAATGAAAAATTGTTTAATTACTGCTAAAACAATAAATGACTCTGAGTATGCTTCTGAGACTTGAGCATGTGTTGAATATTGTCTTTTAAATCCTCGACATTTAATAGTATATTACATATTATCTATATTATCCAATATTATACAATTAAATGGTACCTATATGTCATGACAGTAGCATATTGTATACATGTCCACCTAATTACAATATTTGGAATTTTAGACGATAATATCTATTTATAAGTACATATTATGTATAAAGTGACTGAATGGTTGTTAAAAATATTGGGAAGAAAGTGCGTAATGTAAAATTTAGTTAAGTATAAATAAATAGCATACATTAGTACATAGTACGATAGTGAATGTTTATTGGTGTTTTATTTATCCCTTGATGTTTTTTACATATATGTATTATAGAACACAGTGAATGCATTACCTAATGTATTTATGACGTCAGAGGCGTTTGGCGCCATCTGTTGAGTTTTGTTCACCTTCAAAAATTTTAAATTCCTCACCTTCAAAAAATTTATATATAAGTTTTTGATCATATGTGCTTGCTTTCTAATATTTTTTTATTTGAATAATATTACAAAATAAATTTATTCAGATAATATCTACTACATATACTTAAAATATGAAAATGGTATAATGTACAAACTTAACCTACTTAGGTATATGTCTAACGACATCTATTGGCTGTTAGCAAAGCCATTTCAAAGAGATGCGACTAATTCAAACCATCTCGAAAATTTTGTTCATTGACCACTATCATTTAGAGATTTCGTTATCACCTTTTTAAAATTAAAACTATATTAAGAAAGCAATAAAAAAATGAAATTTTGTGACCTCTATAGGTGAAATAATAGATTTTTAGAACTATAATGTAATTCGACATTGCTCACTTTTACATAATGACAACAGATGGCAGTGTTCGAAACTATCTTGTTTATAAATGTTTCTATACTTTTTATAGATTTTAGGGAAAGTTTGATTCTTATAAAGTTAAAATTATATTCTAAAAAGCAAGAGTGTTAATGAAATGCATTTTGGTAGGCCCAAGACAGAAAGCTCATAACGACGTTGCTATGTTACTCCCATAAATTTATTGACAAAGCTACACGCACTTACCTACAAGGTATGTTCTTAAACATTATCGAGTAAGTTCATTTAAAATGTCCATAAAATCGCAAAAATCCTTAAATGAAGAGTGTGCAGATATATTTGAAAGGAGCTACTCTGTTAAAAGTGCGTCAGAAGGAAGTTTATCGAGGTAAGAATGAATTTATAAAAATTAAAACATTATACCTACAACGGATATGCAATATTTTTTCCTTGCTTTGATTTATTGACCACAACGTAATCGTTGCTCTTATGGAATTATAATTATATATATTATTATTATTATCCTATTCTTTCTTTGATAACCAAGCGTTGGTATTATTGTATGCCCTATGACAGGTATACCTAGCAAGAGAGGCGCCTTCAAATAGGTCCTTTTTTTAAGTATTTGTTTTAATTTTTATAACTGGCGGATAGATGTTGCCAGTTCTTCTCTTCGGATTTCCGACCTTGATATAGAAACAAGTACTAATGTATACATATTATGATTCGATTTATTTTTTCTTTAAAATTAGGTCTTTTATTCTTTTAGAGATAATGTTTTGGCATGATTGGTGTTTAATTACATGATTTGTTTTTTCACAGTGATGATGATGACGAGTACGTGTCAACGGAGCTGATGAAAAAATTGACTCCAGCTGTTCTAGGCAAGCTTAGAAAATGCTTTAAGAGAGCGAGAGAGAAGAAAGCGAGGGATCTTGATAAGTACTTTTCTCATAAAATTCTTTACATTTCTGATCAATTGTAGTTAGTTAAATTTTGGCTCTAAATAAAGCTTCTACAAAATTGAAAGTTCCAACTGGACTTCCCGGAGATGGATTAAAATATAATATTATTGGATATTTTTAACAATTTCAGAAAGGTAGAAGATGTGATGCGCGCAGCAGCTGCAGAGGAAGGAATTGAGTTTGCTGAAAGTGTTCCCGTTGATACGGAACACCTTTACTTGAATGAAACTGGTTTTGTCTCTGCGCTTAATAATATATTGGGTAACTTACTTTGTTTTTTTGTGTAAACATATGGATTTGGTTTTGTTTATGTTTTAGTTAGATTTGGCTAGTAGTACTTATAGTAAGTCAATAAATATTTGCACAGTCAAAGTTTATTTTTCTATTTTTTAAGTTAAGGCTACTTGTAACTAGCCGTTTGTAAAATACTAGATTCCTTACCCTTACTAAATGTTCGAATTTATACCTGTAGTTGAGTTTCATCATCGGACGTCAAGGAAGAATACAAATAAGGCAGTTTTTCCCGTGTATGTTCCGAACAAATTTGACTCAGTCCCTTAGGAAAAGAGCGTTCTTAACAGCAGCAGCAGTTCTAAAACGTCAGGCAACGTACCTACTAGCGAGCCTTCTGGCAAA
Organism: Pieris rapae; assembly: GCF_905147795.1. NCBI lineage: Eukaryota > Metazoa > Arthropoda > Insecta > Lepidoptera > Pieridae > Pieris > Pieris rapae. The sequence continues at coordinate 3,639,436 of NC_059515.1, read as the reverse complement.
ATGAGTTTCCATCGGCGGCGGATTATGTTGTTCACTAAACAACAGATGAGCCGTTACATTAAACAAAAATTTTCATTTATAACCGATTTTATTGAATTGTGTATGTATGAAGTAAATTTCCTTTAAATTGCGGATCCGAATCGAAAAAACGATGTCCCCGTAATTTATTATGTGTTTATTTTAAATTTTTAATATTCCGTGCATACATGTTATTGATGTATATTCATATTCTGTGTTTATCAGTATCATATTTTGTAGCTGTATAGTTAGTGTGCCGTACATATAAACAAATAAATTTCTTTGTTACACAATAATACAGTATTTACAAAAAATGTCTTTCCTCCTATGCTTGGATTTTGTTTCGTTGGGGCCGTGGTGTTTAAATGCACAGGCGCCAACATAGTCAATAAGTATCGCAATACCACGAGAAAAGCCATCATCAAAAGTTACCCTTTCACAGCGACCAAACTTTTAAAATGTATTTTTTTTTTGTAATTGTAGTTTAAGAATACATAATGAGTCCTTTGAGTCTACTATACTTTACATAAAAATCCCTCCAGGTAAGCCGAAGTACCGACCTCATGCTGAGAGTCTATACCGCGCCATTGACCGCTTTCACACAGGCCGTGTATCGTGGTCGCAGTTGGTCACGCGGTTGGTGGCTAGCGGCGCCCGAGCCACTGCCTCAAGACTTGACACTTGGAAGCCTATCAAAGATGCAGGGGCGCTTAAATTGGAGCATTGTAAGGTGTGCAAATCAATGTTACACTTACTCAACGAAGCAATTATTTAAAAAATTAAACAATTCGTGTGAGTTAAAGTCAATTACGTTTTTATACAATTCCAGAGAGAAACCATAGTGCGTCTGGTGAGTGTGGAGACAGAGGAGTCATTTTCCTATGTGGTGGTGTCCCGAGGGGGTCGAGTGGGAATATATTCTGGGGATCTTACGTTACTCAAGTCATATGAGGTTAATTTAAAATTAACTTAACTTAGGGTCTGTTTCACAATGTCCGGATAAGTTACAAATAAGCTATTTATTACTTATAGGATAGTAGGTAGGATAAACTAGTGTTTGTTGCGTTTCACGACTGTCAGATAGTGCTATTCGTCATGAAACGCGAAGTTTCTTGTTCGGAACTTTTATCTTTCAAATAATTTATGTGTTGCATAGCTATTTGGTACTTTATCCATACATTTTGAAACAGATCCTTAATCTTCTACTGCATTTATCATGGCGTTCAGAGGAGTTGTTCGGATTAATACCTGCATCTGAGTTTTATCATCGGACGTCGGGGCAGAATACGAAAACCCGTATCACCTCGACGTCCGCCGTTCCACAACTGAACGTTTTTCAAGGCAGTTTTTGCCGCGCACCACCACTTTGTGGAATCAGCTGCCCACTGAAGTATTTCCGAACCAATTCGACTTAGGGTCCTTCAAGAAAACAGCGTACCAATTCTTAAAATACCGGCAACGCACTCGTGAGCCCTCTGGCATTGAGAGTGTCCATGGGCGGCGGTATCACTTAACATCAGGTGAGCCTCCTGCCCGTTTACCCCCTGTTCTATAAAAATAAATAAATATTTTGTCACACTTGTGATTATATATATATTTAACATTTTTAAACAAAAACTTAACATCATATTGGCCGAATATTTTATTATTCCTTTAGGTTTTCTACCACCGAAGGGGCGTTCGAAGCCGCGTGAAGAATTGTTGGATCACTGATGCTGTCTTTATGAGTGTAAGTTGTTTGTCATTTAATATATAACGGCAATTATATAGTAAACGTGTTTTTTTAGAGCTATTTACATATGAAAAACTCTTCACAAATGTTGGATATTTTGGAGCTTTTGGTTTTATTTTTGAAATTGGTGTGAGAATTCACGATCCGAAATGCCATTAGAATTGTTTTCATATATATAATATAGATAGTTTTAAATATACAGGATGTATGCTGTATGACAGTGTCGGCGTCAGATCGTAGCTTAACGGTATACGACGTGTCAGGTCCAGCTCACGCTCCATTGTACTGCGTCACTGGAATGCCAAATATACCAACGGTGAGTATAGATAAACTATTATGGGTACTAAATGTAGATTTACAATGCTTAGGTATTTTAAATTAAATATTTTAGACGCATTCATGTTTTATCCATATTAGGTTTCGTAAATATCTATCTATAATTTAATGCTCATTTCGTCGATACGATAAACTCGTTAAACTTTAAAATCCATAAGATATCCACAATATTCTTTTAATGGCATATTTTAAAAATGTAGAATAATGTCAGTAAAACAAAAGGATTTACAAATACATATATTGGTTTTTATAGTTTATATATTTATGCGGGTGTTCAGTCATTTATTTTGTGCAAAAAATATAAACGAAATTGTAAACTCTTAAATATACAATAAATCTAGGAATATAATATTAATAAAAACTTACAACACCTCTACATTTAAGTAATATATATGTAATAATTTTCAGTGTCTAGCCTACAGCCCAATGGGCGAAGCTGAGTATTCGGAGCTCTTAGTGGGAACGGAGCGTGGAGACCTGACAACCTTGAGATTTTTGCAGCCACGGGTCTCACTGCTGCATATCAAACATCCCGATACGATCAACTATTATTTCTGGATGGTATTAATTAAACCTATCCTAATGATGTCAATTAGTATCGTGAAAGCCATTACTGATATTAGGAAAATTCTTATGTCAGCTAGAATAAAATTGAAATTTTATTAACTGTACTACGGAGATTAAGTTATATGATGCAGCTAAATCAAATACAAGTTTACTTACCTTTTAATATGTTTAGGAGCTGACTTCCCCACCACACAGCACATATTGTTCTACCCGCACGATTCGGGCGCACGGCCGCTCAGTTCGCGGAGTGACCTACGCGCGGCCGGACGTCGTAATTTCATGTTCGCACCATGAAATCGCGTTACGGCTGACGCATCTTAATGGAAAACTAGACGACTATGAAATTAGCGTGCATAGGGTAAGTAAGATTGTTAATTTACACTAATAAGAGACGATTTCTTTAAGTGTATTTCACAAGAGTTTTTAACTAGATCATATTTCCTTCATCTCTACCTGAAAAACTATAGTTAAGGAAGGCTAAAAGGAAACGTTTCTTAAATAAATAAAATTGCGAACACAAACTACTCAAGAAGAAATGTATGGATTGACAAATGCTTCACTTACTAAAATTTTTTTTGTTTTAAATAAATATTGACAGGGTGTTTCATGTTTCCACAACGTATCAGTCTTACGTCTACTTGCGACGGGCAGTAAGGATGGCATAGTCCGTCTCTGGACGTTTGGACAGCGTGTCCCACTGGCAAAACTGACGCCCGGCGGAGCGTCCGTACCCGTTATGGATGTTATGATTGTTGATTTTGATAAGATCGTCATTGCATATTATAAAAACTGTGTAAGTAATATGTGTCCTACGATTACTATACAAAATCACATGCAAGATATCCAGTGCTTTATCCACTTCCGTTGCTAACTTGAACTTGCTACTGATTTGCATAATAGTTATAGTAAACGTTTATATGTTGTAAAACAGATTTGCAGTGTAGCTTAGTTAGCTCTAAACAAAAATAAATTATTAAATAAAAGTTTTCTAATCACCAAGTCAAAGTTATTTTCAATATTTTCAATGACGGATATTTTGTAACAATTAACGTTATAAAGTAAGTAAGTAGAGTTATAAAGATCTTTCGACTTTGATTTGGAAGACATCATATTTGATAGCTAATCTATATACTATGTTTAATAAAATTACATGTATTAATTGATCATAAATCAATTTCAGATGGTTCACATCTGGGATTTGTACGAGGAGTGTTTACTTCAGTCGATTAAACTAAAATTTCCATTTCTGGGAGTACTTGGAAAGAAGGTGGACTTTGGAACTTCTTGCATTCACTTAGGTAAAGTCAAATTATTAGTTTGGTGTTTCTGTGTATGTTTCTTAATGTGATTAAGAAAAGTAACTGGATGCTACACCTTAGCATATGTTGTATATATATATATTTGCTAAGATATAGGCTATAGTACCGGCGTCAACCACGCAACTATGTTTGTATTATCATCATCAATGGTTATACAGCCCCTTGTGGGCCTTAGCCTCCTCAATTACACTTCGCCATCGCTATCTATCTAGTGCTTCCCGCGCCCAATCGCGAACCTCTATTGTTTCGAGGTCCTTGACAACTCCATCCCACCAACGCAGCCTCGGTCTGCCGGGTTTTCTTTTGCTACCGGGTTGAGAGTTTAGTAAGGACCTTGGGGTTCTGTCGTTCCCCATTCGGTGCACATGTCCCAGCCACTTAAACCTGTTGCACTTTATGAATTGGACGATGTTGGCATCGTCTAGGATGTTATAATGTTTGCATTATGCATACATAAAATCAGTTTATTACTAGGACAAATAATAATCCGATAAATATGCCAGAAGTACAATCAAGTATAATAGTTGGCTAATACTTTTAATAATACAATATTTCAGGACCTCCACGTAGAAAGCATTCGAAGGATATTCCAGAAGGTATTGACAGATCACGGCGCGGTTCCAGCGTGTACGAAGGTTCAACTGGAGGTCTCATCTTGTTGGAACCTGATAGCCACGTGGAAATCGATAAATGGTATCATAGTGTCAATTACAGATGCTCTCTTGTCTTATTTTATTTCTTGTTGATTGATTTGACTTTTTACGTATGCCCTGTTAATTAATGAATTACCTTTATCATCTTCATGAAAATGTTACTCCCACAAAGACCTCAATTAGACTGATACAACAAGTCAAGTAGTTCATGTTTATGCTACTTATGATATCTGAACTAGCTATGACCTAGTAAAGGCAATACCTACTAATGCAACATTCTGTTCCTTTTTGTATTTTTTTTAGATTTATGCATAATAAACTTAATATTTTCTTCTCAGTGCCGAGTCAGAACGTTGCGAGATCCTTATAACGTGTAACGACTATGTATATACGTTACGAATGCGTGACAGCGACGCATCACCATTGCGTCCAGCTGCCGGAATGGCCCAAGGGCGACGACCATCAGCCTGGGATGTCGACATGGGCACTGGTATTTATTATGCTTAAACAAGATATGCTGCAATTGATATTTTTTAAGAAATTACAATTTTATTAAATAGTTTTGTAAATAAAATACATAAATATATAAAAAAGTTTACCTACAAAAAAGCTCACCTGGTGATACCACCTCCCATGGAAACTCACATTGCCAGAAAGGCCCGCAAGTGCGTTGCCGGACTTTCAAGAATTGGTACGCATTTTTCTTGAAGGACTTAAGTCGAAGTACTGCAATATTTATATACAAATATGAGGGAAATTTAATAGAATTACCCAAAACACATATTGTAAATGTATCATTTTTGTAGGCAGTAAAACCCAGTCAATCTCGTTGTCTCCACGTTCAAGACAAAGCCCATCTGAAACGGACATACATCTGTTACAGCCGCGCATACACACAACATATGATTTAGACCAACTCATCGCTAATGCAGGTAAAAATACGTTTCGGTTATGTGGGGCAATTTCTATATCTCGACAAATTAAAAAAAAATACAAAACAAAACTTTTGTGTTCATATTGGTAAAGTGATAAATCGTGTTGTTATTAAAAACTGCTCTACAGTACTATTCTTATATTATCCTTATTAATTTATGATACAAAAAATGTTTTCAATAGTTATCGGGCCGCTAACTCACCAGTCACCGGGTTGCCATGGCGACGTCGCTGTGTACGTATAAAAACGATTTGTATTGAAATTAAAAACTTCCATACAGTTAATTTACTTGGTGAAGGTTCCAGAAAGATAAAAAAAGAAAAGAAGTTGAAAGTTTCAGAAAGGTTTTTAAGGGTTTGACAGTTAATATGTTGCCAAACGCCTAGCGAGATAACTGTAGTCAGCGACGTCGCCATGGCATCAGTGTGAGTTCATGATCAGCTAGACTTAAAAATACCATACACTAATATCAAATAATCAAAATAATATACATATTTTAGGCTTAGAAGACATTTTGGAAAAGGATTTTGTGCTAATGCGAGGACTGAAACATGACCTCAACAAGAAACTCTTTGAGATGGAATCGACAGTTGGCAAAGTAAGTTATATTTAATTTAAATGGGTCACAATGTAATTTACAAAACATTCCTTTGATTTTTTTAACATTTGTGATTAGCGAACCATCTCCTTGGCTTGATTTAATTAATACGTCACATGTATGATTAATTAATAGTTGATACAGGAGTTAAGTTCGATGGCGGTTGTTCGAGGAATGTTAAAATAAATGAAACATTTTGTGTAAAGTTAGGTTTCAACTGGCTTTAATATTTTTTTAAAGTAAGTTTACCTAACAAAAAATCTGGTCACAATAGTAGTCGATTCTCAGACCTACTGAATGTGCATTATAAATTTCATAAGAATCGGTCGAGCCGTTTCGCAGTATGGGAACTACCTAATGGTAATGACACGAGAATTTTATATACATATATAGAGATGTAATTTAACTAATGTTAGGTTATATAACTCAGAATTCGGTTAAAACTGATACTAAGGCTTTGGTATTAAAACTTATATAACTTATACTTCGAAATATATGTACCTACCACGATTATTATTTTACTGTCCATGAAATATTATTATTTTGACAATGAAATCCTCTAAAATACAGGTTTACATATAAGGAATTAATATTAAAATATTACAATTAATATAAATTCGCCTACTATATTATTATAAATTCGTACAAAGTTCATGACTAGTACCTATGTGTTTTATACAACGTAGTAGGTATAGGAGGAAAAGAATTCTGTAATACGGAAATTATACAATCGTTTATCGCTATATATATGACAGCATAAATTAAAGCTATTATGCCGATTGTTCATTATTAATTTAAATATGACCTTGTATTAATCAATTAAAATTCATTAAAATTGTTATGATATATGTAATAGGACATTTTTTTTACGTAAAGAAAATAATTCAGTGACGTTATAACTCGTTATTAGATATTTTTTTATGACCAGCTAGCCAGAATTTTGAGTCTACATTCCGGTTTCTCCATGATGCTACATAGTTCACATAATATTGAAAAATGATCATAGCATTTTTTTTGCACAGTATGTATATACAACTCAGGCATGTGAACTTAAACCAGAACTGACGAGACCAATACAACTGCACTGTGAGCATGTTGTCTCTACGACTCATAATATGACTTCGCATGCGAAACATGAAAATCCTTGCTTTCATATGATATACAAAAAATAATATACATTAATATTTCAGCGTAAGTCAGCGGTGAGTGTTTGTGCGCCGTACTTGACACTCCCGAGGTACACTCTGGACCCGCTACCAACATTCACTCACCTGACAAAGCGTTATGACCACGTTAAGCAGTTAGTATTATAAATATATTTTCATCCATATACTACATATGTAAGACATTGTATTCTTTATAACATTATTATCTTCTTTCAGATACTTTCCGGGTCCCAGTGTCAATGTGACTCCTTCGGCGAGTCAATCGACTACACCACGGAATAAAACTATTAATTTATTTAATACCTTCAAATAATAGAGATATACGTATATATTAGTATTGATTTAAGGAATAAAGATTATATGAGTGTTCAGCCTTAAATTCGTTTTCTTCTAGACTACGTTTCTTACAATACATGTCACATTCTTTTCGTGGTACAATTTTTATAATTGTCAGTGAATGTTATGATTATCAGGAAATGTTATGATGAGCTGACTACCTTTGAATCCTTACTTAACTAATAAAAATACCGATATTGTTACAACTAATCTCAGCAGAACAGATTTCTCGAGTGGAGTCGAGGCACTTTCCTGTTTTTGGACATAGGGACTAGGGACAGTTCTGATTGAGTATTCAGTGGAGCACTGTGGTGATTGACGTTGGACCGAGCTGGGTCTAGTAGATGAAATAATTTAAGCTAAAGTGTTATTTGTAGTGCAGTGTGTAATCAATCTATATTAAGTATTGTACGATGATTTTCTAGTCTTTTCAGCTCGCACATTACTCACATTACTCCCATATTCGTCTATACGAAATGTGTTGTAGTTGAGGTCTTTAGCTTCCTACCCACCACTATTTTTTACCTACATATTTACAATGACAGTAACAAACTAAAAAAATAAACTACAAGTTTTAAATACAAATACAACGAACAATTTGCGGTTAAAAATAAAAACAGGAAGAAGTTTAAATTTGACTGTAAAGATTAACTAAAATATAGATTATAAATCGACCAGTTAAAATAAATTTAATATCCACCAATAAATAATTCAAGCATCAATTATAATTTTAAGTTTTTAATATTTAAGCTGCGAATGTGTGTTGCCTATAAGCTGCTACAATATTTAATTCCTTTATAATTTGTGGCTGCTGTTTTATGTTATGAATTTGTTATCTATTGGCTATCATTTATTTTGTTCACATAATATGGTGACCTACACTCACAGACATTTAAATAATGCTGAAATTATATTTAAGTAAAAATTGCTTATTTTTTAAATTTGTATTTTCATAAAAGTATATAGTACAGTTGTTAAAAAAAATCTGTCGTATAAGAAATTATATATATTTGCTATTCTTGCAAAATCTATTTTCAATACTACTATATAGTTATCGAAAAAAATCATCAATTGTAAGTACGTTATTAATCATGATTCTAAACTCATCTTAAATACCTGTGAAGTAGTGTCGATAGTACCTACAAGAGTTGAATATAAAAACTGTTCCTATTCAATCGTAAACAAACATCTCTCAATACATAATCGTAGCATCGAAGTCGGTTCAAGTTTTCTCCCGTTCTACTTTTCAGGCAGGGGAGTGTATTGTAAATTTGCAATTTTTTTTTTGGTGTTTTAATTAATTAATCATTATCAGCGACGTTCCGACAAGAAACATTATTCAAACAACAATAACAGAGTACACTTGTGTTGTAAATAAAAATATAGTTTTATTTAAAAAAATGTTATCAAGTATGAAAATAAATGGAGAGTTATTAAAAAAAGTATTAGATACGCGGCCCATGTATTCCTTGTTAAGGAACTATTCGCAAAATGTGGAGGATATTTTGCGCCTGGATGGGAATGGGGAGAAGTACAACTTCAAGGAGAAGTACAGAGTTCTGGACGAGAAGGATTATGCCAGATTCTTCAGTAAGAGGTCTTTGAAACGGGAACCAGCATTGACCAGATCATTGAGTAAGTACAAATCAACACAGTCAGTTCATTTTAATTATATATAGGTATATATATTTAGTTAATAAATTATATAAAACATTCAGAAACGGCTTCACCGATTCTAATTTTAAATTTATACAACAGATACAGTATATTCGGTAGGTACGGCAATTAGTTGTATACTGCATTTTTGATAAGCTATAACAAAACCTAAATCAGCATTAGCATTACTATATTTATTAGCATTTACATACTTTTACCACCAACTACCATCTTTAATCTCTCAGTTCAACTCTCAATATTACGCCTATTCATAAGTCAGCTATTACGTAATATATATAAAACATATTATACGACCTCTGGAAGATTTAACATAACATGCTTAGGTTTTGGTATGCCTTACCGAAGTTTATTATAAGGACTCCATATTTCCATTAAGTTTTATGACTTTGTTGAATCACCTTTTATTATAGAAATGTTTATTACAGTTGGCAATTTTTATACATCAGCCATAAAATTGTAAAAAAATAACGTGCTATCGCCGACAAACATCTTTATAGGTTCTATCGATAAATTGGATATGAATTTCGTCGCAATCTTTCGCCACAGGCCAAAACATTGATACTCGATTATAAACTTAGTTCGTTTTAACATTTCCATGATGAGCCAAATCGTTCGTTTTAAATTGGACAGATATTGCTCCGTGCCTCATATCTCTTGAAATTTTCAAATACAACTTTAATTACGCCTTTGATAATTACAATCACCTCCATCCCTTTCGACTAACGTCATGCATTCTTTATACTCTTATCGGGAATTAAACTATTACCAATAATTGATTTACGTCATCCATCATTTTTTTTAACGCGTTAATACAAAAACATGAATAATTGCTAATTATGAATTCACTTAAACACACACGTTTTAATAAAACAAATATTTCGTTTATGAATTAATTAATTTAAAAACTTTTTGTAAGACAGAAAAGTTACTTTAGAAAACTGAACTCTTTTTGTTTTTTAAATTAAGATTATTCGATAATGTTAAACCGATAAGGTACAATCAGATGTACAGAAAAAAATCATTTGAATGGCTTTAAGGAAATTATTTTGAAATTTAATTTAGAAATCATTATATAGTTTAAAGGTATTAATGTATGCTAATTGAATACATTTCCTGAATTTGGAAGTGCGGTTATATACGTGCCATTTCATTCGTTTCCCGACAAGCTTAAAATTACTGTTTTATGACAATGAACTGTCATATTATCATTGCGGATTTGCCAGGAATCTTATCGCAAGTGACCTAATGTGTGTGACCTTGCCAATAAGATAATTTTTAGAGGTACGCTATATGATGTAACATGGTGAAGTTGTATTCTTATAAGCGCCCATTTTGTATATGAATTTTATGGATTAAAATTTTTGAATATATAAATTGGAGAGTCCTACGATATCTTATAAGTAATACTTTATAATGTGGATTTAGTTATAATTCGACTTCCATAAGATTTTTTATCATAATAGTGGTAGGTTTTGAAAGAAAATTATTTTTTAAATAAGCTACACACAAAAAGCTTAAACTCAATTTGAAAATAGGCAAATTAAGCTTTTGTTTGCTAAGTAATATAATAATTGGCAGGCCAACTCAAACAACTATTATCAGAAGCATTCACAAAAATATGTATAATACCAAGAACGTCAAAATTTATTTATATCAAATAACAAAGATCCAGTGCTTTGGCTTTAAGTGAAAAATATCAAACAGATCGATCCTAACGTACAATTTAACGTGTTTTTGCATCGATTATATTTTATATTGTCTGACAATCTCATTAACTACTCCTTAGTTTATATTATATGCGCTATAATCCGTTATGCGATTCCAATAACGTCTTTTCTTTTAATTATTTATCTTAAATAAGCAGGCGATTTATATGACAGATAGCGATATCCTTTATTCTTAGACAAGATATTGACTGAACGTAATATTTCCTATTTCCTTATGTATATAATCGCATAATTGTGCAAAACAAAACAAAAAAAATATTTGTGCACAACCTGGATTTGAGCGCATGAATTCAGGATTGAGAAGATGCATGCTTTACCACTAAGCCTAGTTATAAATTCACAAAACATAATGGTATAATCTATTCTTTGGCCTATGAAGATAATCTATATTTCTGCCATTAATGACACATTCCATACTATGGAGTTCAAGGTTGGGTTAGTAAACAAGATTATGATACATCACCCGCTGCCCTATCAAACTATGCATAGTAGTATAGGTATCATAGATTTGACGAATTTTTAATCTGTTTGTTTTGCATATTTTTGTCGGTAAAACAATGAAATTCGAAATTAGAATGCTTTCTAGTCTTTCTTGTCAGTATCTGGAATCTAGGGGCACGTCTGTACTATTATTCAAAGGTATGAGATCCATGTATTACATGTACATATTACATGGATCTCATTACATTTTTACGGTAGAAAAAAAAACAAGTGAAGACCTGTACAATATCAATTTTCAGCATCGATGGTGTACAAAATTGGCAAACAGATGATATCTTTAGCTGAAGGAATGCCAAACGAAGGCATCTTTCCTTTTGACCGACTCCAAATGACCATGAAGAACGGTAACACGATGGTGCTTGATGGAAATGAGCTGGCAATGGCGTTGCAGTACTTGCCTTCGCAGGGGTAATTACTATATATTTTTCACACTACTCCACATTTCTATCTTTTACATGCACTCCTTAATAAATAACACAGATAACGTGTAACATGAGAATCTAAGAATTTCATCTAAAAGTTTCAATGTGTTTAATAGTGTCTTATATATTTTTTTATAATTGTAAATATATTATTATTATTGGTTTTTGGAACCTATCATTAGATGTCATTCAAGAATCCTATGAACAGCTCTTATATTATTTAAGATATTCGTTTTGTAATAGTAGGTATAATATAGTAATTTTATTTTTTGTTAATTTAGTTATCCACTTATTGCAGTTAACCCTTTGTATTTATTTATCTTATTCTTTACTACTATAGGTTAGCTAGAAGAGACCGCTTATAAACTATGCCACCGTTCGTTTCCTCTTTATTATTTATGTTATACCTATTATTTCTATCTACATATATATAAATATTATGATTTGACTCTATATTTTTCATAATTGTTATTACATATATTGATAATGAAAACATAAACAGATATATTTTATTAGCGTTTTATATGTTTATATTTTATTAGCTTAAGTTTCACGTCAATAACGATTAATTTTAAGACTATTTAATTTTAGCCATACAAAAGTTCTTCCATTTCCAAAGCACATAAATTCTCAAATATTTAAATAACTTATGTAAAGAGTATAAACTGTAAATGTACAGACAAAATCATAAATAGTGTATCATCTCTTTGTTTTTAATTATATAAGGCAAATAAAGGCAATGAAATCCTATTAATATAGGATTTCATTGCATATCGGTAGGCGAAGGAATGATATAAAAATAATATAGCTTAGCTTGCCACATACGATCACTTTAATAACAAAATATTTATTTACAGTCTTCCTAGCCTTCTCAAACTTCTACGCGAGTTTCAAGAAGATCTTCACCGACCTCCATCACTAGACCGTGACGTTTTAATCACTAATGGAGCCCAGCATGGCATCTACCAGTGCATAGACATGTTAGTAGACCCTGGAGATCCCGTCATCACAACGGAATACACTTTTACCGGATACAATAGTGCAGTAAGTATCAATTTGCTTCTTGCAAAACAGCGGTGTAGGTCACAAAACAGTTTGTAATTGAAACCAACAAATCACCTTCATTGACGTCGTCGTCTTTTGTTATTAGACATTCTGATTTTCCTACCATGTTTTATTTTGCCATGTCACCAGGAATTAATTACGCACATAGACAAATGGCGTCATAGCAACAGCATAGACTTTAAACTTTCGATTATGCTTATGTAATAATTATTTAACCTGTTCTAGCTTCGTCCCTACGATCCTGAAGTCCTAGCGATCCCTGAAGATGAAGACGGATTAATTCCCGAAACTTTAGAATCAGTTTTAGAGGAGAGGCTTTCCCGGGGATTAAAAATGCCCCGTGTTTTGTATCTGATTCCAACAGGAAATAATCCTACTGGGACCATAATCTCCGCTGCTAGAAGACGGAAGATATATGAGCTGGCCTGCCGATATGACTTTCTTATTATAGAGGACGATCCTTATGCATTTTTGAATTACTCTAATGTAAGTATCCTTGTAGCCTGGAAGAGTTAGACCAAGCTTAAGAAGCTACGATTAGATGTCCTTTCATAAGGTTGCGCATAGTACGGCAGCACATCTGCCTTACCTGATGGAACATGACATTTAATGAAGTGAAATGTCAAAGACATTTATAATCTGTAATAAATTGTTTTGAATAGATTAAAGAAAATAATAGCAATATGAATAACAACACAATATCATTTATGAGAAAAACAAGCACAACAATGATTTCGATAAATTACATACCAAATGTCAAATTGAGATAAATCTACCTAAAACAGTTGATGATTTGTATTATTGTTCTGGTTTTACGACAAATTATTGTGTTATCGAATTATATCATCCATTGACGCTCTGAGTTTGTATAAAACGAAAATTTCAAATGTTTTAATTGTGATAACGATAAACTTTAATGGGTGTATGAACTTTGAGTGGCCTGACCGCTTATGATGAATTACTTATGAATTTTGATAAAAATTATCATACTTATGCTGGATTTAACTTAATGCAATATCAATTACAAAGTAAAAGAACTTAAAAGGTTTGACCTATTGGAGAGGATTATCGCTCATAAATATTGTTTTTTAGTCGTAAATCTTCTACTTATGTATGTATATTAATGTTAATTACATTACAGGTGAAACCTCCATCATTTTTATCAATGGACCAGTGCGGGCGTGTTATTCGCCTGGACTCTGTATCGAAAGTGGTTTGTGCGGGACTCCGCGGTGCGTGGATGACTGCACCCGCTCCGTTTATTGAAAGAGCAGAGAGACACTCGCAGGCCGAGCTACTGCATCCATGTACACTATCACAGGTGATAAATATATCTGCCATAGATAGTAGATTCATTCAATATTTACAAATAAAGTTAAAAGATCAAATAGAATACAAAACTATATTGTGATTGTGTCGACGTTTTAATGATGTAACAGGATATTTTTTTTATCTAAAAAATTTTATTTCTATATTGTCTTGTTGCGGCTATGTGTAGTAATTTTCATTTTAGTTAATTTTGGTCTGGTATCGAATAAAATGCTTATTCAGAACTGAGCTTAATTCCGCAGACATACAACGCATACAGGCGATCGCTATAATCTTAATTGACCTTGTATCGAGGAGCAATAGTTACTAGTAATCAAAGATTTCGCGGGAAATAACAAGAGATACGTATTAATTGTTTAATAGAGTTATTATTTTTCAAAACAGAACTTATCTAGAAACAGCGTCTATTGATCAGTTTAGTAATTATTGATCAACGCTGAGTGAAATGTAGATTTTCATTTTCAGTTTTTCCTGGTTGTAATTGTTTTCTGTCGAAGGCGTAATATTTGTTTAATTCTTCCTAGTTAATGGAATTAACTAATACGTTAAATTATTTGGTTATGCCAAATTGCATTTTTATACAAAGTTATTCCAAGCTTGTGATATTAGTATACCTCCACTGTAATTTTGTTTTGTCGTAATACTTAATTGTAGAAATCGGTTCTTTCAGAGAGACTCACTCCTTGTGTTATTGTCAGCTGAAAAACAGTATAATTTCCTCTCTAAATAATTATGGGGTTGGTAGAAGTCCTACTTACCTTAATTGGTTGTAAATGTAAATTAGCAATTAATTTAATTTGTTTTTCTTGACGTTCATAAGTGTACATGTTTACCTATGTAAATAAAGATATTTTGATTTGATTTAATGCCTTACCTTATATTTTTACGATACAGGTAATAATACAACGGCTGTTATCCGAGCGAAGTGACTTGGCTGCCCACATTCATTCAGCAAAATCCTTCTATGAACAGCGTTGTGGAGCATTAGGTGACGCATTACGAGGCCTATCCCACCTTGCACAATGGTCACAACCAAAAGCTGGACTCTTCTATTGGTTAAGGCTTCAAGGCATCAGCGATGTGTATAACATGGTGAGATTGTAAATCGTTAATTTGAAAAATACCAAACTTATTTTTTTTTATTTTTTATTTATTTACATGAGTTATTCACGAGAATTGGTTAATCTTGTATAATTGAACTTGTATTCTTATATTAAATAATAATATTATTTTCATATTTTCAGACATTCCGCACTGCCATTGAACATGGTCTGATGCTGTGTCCGGGACAGGCTTTTCAATATGACCACAGCGCTCCCTCACAACATTTGAGGCTTACTTTTACAAGAATTAAACTCGAAGACATTAATACCGCCGTGCGCCGCTTAGCGGATGTTATTGACATCGAACAGAAATTGGAACTAGAAAGACTTCCACAAAGATGGGCTACTGAACGATAGGTGGCGCTTATCACAGTAGTTTATACAAACTTTATTCTTCGATTATAAAGAGTACTATATTAGTTATAGTACGGTACTTAAATCTTTTAACTAGTATTTATATTTTTTTTACTATCGGGTATTTACAATATTTTATTGAACAATCTTAACAATGTTTTCATTATCTCTGCTATCTGTTGATAGATGACGTAACTACAGAAACTACTATTTTAGTAATAAGTTAGTTTTAATAATTAGTTGACGCTAGAAATGTAATTAATAATTACACGCCTATTTTAATTTTAATTTTTATAATTATAATTTATATTTAAATAAATACCATTAAATAAAAGTCGTATGTTTTTTAACCGAATATCTTTAATTATTGCATATTGGACAGACACATTTAGACATGAAATTCTATCTATTCTATTATATAATTAAAGTAGGCTGAAGATTGCAATATTTTTCAAACAAAACTTAATTGTCAATATAAAACTGGAAGTATTAGAACCTTTAATTTAGAAGCATACGGTAAACAAACAAACAATACACTTACCCTTCGTCTTTTTGAGGATAACCCAATTTTTCAACATACAATTTTATAAGTATTTTTATTCCTTTCTTAAAGTCACGATTGAGTTGAACTTAATTGGTTGAAGCACTTAAAAGACAAACGGAAAACAATGTATCCGATGGTGTTATAAATTCCAACCAATTAAAATTGTCTTAGTCCATTGACGGGTAAGGCTTACAAAAACAAAATCCTATGGTTCTACAAGACTTTAGACGCAAGGTGCCTTTGCTTGTTACACTTAAATTTTCGACTTGTGAGACATCCTTTTATCCTAACAATGTAAATCGTCGCCGTAGGACCGTTAATAGCGCCAATAGAAATTTTATGGGGATTTCAAACCATAGATATGACATTACTAGGCCAATAAAAAAAAATATACAAATCAGTGGCCCTACTCAGAAATCTGAGGCCAAAATTTCTGAATCTGTTTTATGATCATTTTTAAATCTATAATAGGCGAGTAGGTGATCAGCCTCCAGTGCCTGACACACGCCGTCGACTATTTTGGTCTAAGACATGTCGGTTTCCTCACAATGATTTCCTTCACCGTTCGAGCAAATTTTAAATGCGGAAACCCCATTTGTGAACAGCCGGGGATCGAACCTACGTCCTCAGGTATGCGAGTCGCACGCTAAAGCCACTAGGCCAATGCTGCTCTTAAACCATCTAGTATTAAGTTTACATCACAGATAAGATTATTTCACTTGCTGATTGCTTTCTAAATCAGTCCTTGCTTAGCTTATTTTAAATCAAATTTACTGTCTTAAGTAATACGCCCTCGAGATTGTATATGACCATATTTTAAGCTCACTGTTAATTCAAACGTTACATATGACAGTTTACACAGAGTTTACACAAAAAAATCAGAACGAATATTCTCTATTTTCAACGGAGTTTTAACTCAAAATTGGCGACAGGACAGCCTCAAAGACCAGAACAGAAATAGGAAAAACCTGTAATTAGACAAAAGTATTCTAGTAATTTTTTATGTACACACCTCTAAACGAAAGTAAAATATATAGATGTACCCCTTTCGTCTTATTGTTGAAAAATTAATCAGTCCAATTGCAATCTTCTAACTACAGTACTCCTTCGTTTCTTTCTGTCAAATTATGTTTACAATGTGATGGTAAACAAATACTGTGTGTATTGCTTTTCAGTTACGGTTTTTGGAAAGTAGATTCTATAATGAGTTAGAATAAGAGATAAACAAACCTGTCTGTCGTCAGTCTGTACATCCTCAATAAGCGCCTAGTTAGCGCCTGCCTCCAATCCGTTACTTACCAGACACAGAGCAATGTGTAAACAGACCTCAAATAAAGACAGAATATAGTATCTAATATCTTTTATAAATAGCTTCTACACATTTAACTAAAATCCCTTTTTACCGGATTGAAGCTTATTATAAACTTAAAATTATGTTAAAAAGTTGAGTTGATATCGACTCGAAGATGAAGTGTTTTTGCAGAAATTGCCCACGGTGTCCTCCATTTTCGCGGATTGTTTTTTGAGATTTTAATAATATCCAAATTAATTCCAATCCAAACATTCAAAACATTCAACATAATTTGGTCACCGTTACCACGCACGCTGTAAAACACGCGAAACGTTGGAAGATTTAAAATTGTGTTAAATAATTATAAGTTTATAATAATACATTGATTCAATCCGGTAAAAATTGTTTTCTTTAGAAGTACAGAATAGCCTATACGCTGTAGTTGCATACAACAATAACAAAGTACCTACTATATTACTTACTACTCTTGGCATTTGTAGTTAGGTATTTCCTTTTATATATCCCTATCGCTTTTGTCGATCATCAGCAATGCAGGGCTATATGAGGTACGAAAGCTCAAAGACTGTGGAAATATTTAAAGTTAGTTTTAAAATAAATATAATTTAATATTATCGTATTTACAATTTTCTTAACCTACAAAGTAATAATAGAAATGAATCAAAATAATTAAAATCAAAATCAGAACAAATTTAAAAAAATTGACACTGTGGCAGTGTACCTTTAACGCTGGCAGCATTTCCCCTAAAATAATTACACTAAAAAGTTTATGAATTATATGCGGATTTAATTAATTTATTATTTTTTTACAAAATCTCTGTGACTGTATGTTCTGGGCATACTTTCTCATTATTAGCGCAAAGAGTTGTTTTATTCCATCGTCGCTCAGTTAGCTCACAATTTCCCATTTACCTCCACTCATAAACATTTATCATCGCAAAATGGTCTCTAAAGCCTTCAATTACGGTATCAAATCATTTAATAGGACGCCGCCTCTAAATCAGCATACTTCACCTTACAATTGCTGAAGAAATTTAAATCTTAAGCTTGACACCTAAGGTACACTTTCGCTCAAAATACACTTTTAAGTATTCGTTGAGATAAAGGAAATAAGCGATTTAATTGGCCAACGATTATTCGTTAGATTCTGAACGATTCACCCTTTACAATTTGTTACGATTTTGTTAATTCGTTAATTAAAACCTTCATAAACAGACACTGGCGTAAATGAGTATTCTAAACTTCATAGCCTTATAAAATGTGGACTATGTATAATATTATTGTAGGTATATATAGTACTGTCTTTCGTCTTCCTTTTTAATTAATTTCGAAAAAATACTGAATTATCTACTTACCTTGACAGTAATTTTATTTGTTTATTTAGAGCATAGATGACAAAGAATTATTATCTATAATATAGAAACGACTTAAATTCGTCTCTTAGTCTTCCAGACCTTTAAAGGGTACTCGTATATCCAGTTCTGTGGCTCCGCGATCTGAAATACTTTTCAGGCACATACAGTACACACATACATACATACAGAGTAATGCTGGAACCAACTTGTAATACCCTTCAAAATATTTATTACAAAGTTGATTGCCGATTGCTCTCTTCGTAGTTCAAGTGTTTATTATTTCTTTTAATCAAAGGACCATATAAAGTTATCAAACATTTATTTTGTAGATTAATGTTTAAAAAAAATTTAACCTCTCTATGGGTATAATTTTTATAAATTCGTTAATATTTCAAGGTTAAAATTAGTAGTACTTCTTATAAGGTGTCGGAATGAATTAAATATGTGTAGTTAATGAACTAAATATTTGTAAATAAAATACATATTGTATAAGTAATGACTTTTAAGTCTTTATAACTTAAGTTCTTTCTTGACATTTCTTAGAACACGAGGCCCTCATATCAGTCTGCAGCTTTCAAACGACGTTTTTTGATAATTCAAGATTAAAACCCTCGAATCTTGTTGAATGACAAATGTAAAGATAAGTTCTAAGCCCCCGACGCATGTTTCCAAACAAACTAATCCATACCACAATAGTGATTTGCGCAAATACTCTAAAAAAATCGTTTTTGTGTGAGCCATAACACCTTTATACAAAGGCGTATGATTAAAATGCTGTGAGTTAGTGAGGCGGCAATGTTTTGTAATATTAGTTAATCTTAAGAACAGAATAGTCCTTATAGAATCCTACAGATGGCGTTTCAATTGTTTAAAATAATCTGGAGTTGAGTAAAATGGCGATGTGAAACAATTGAATATTTTTAATGTATATTGATACTTAAATTTCAATGTGTGCAGACTTACACAGAAGAATATTTGATAGACATAATATTTAATGAAGCAGTTAGGATATGAGTAATGCAAAAGTGTACTTGTCTGGAAACAGCTCCTGTGTCAATAGATAGTAGAATATTTAATTTCACAATTAATAATGGAATTTATACAAGGTAGACGCCATCTTGTCATCATATTACATCTTACGCGCACTTACTACATACAATATTGGAGATAGTATTATCAATGTCTCTATTATCTATATATATAAAAGAAAGTCGTGTTAGTTACACCACTTATAACTCAAGAACGGAAGAACAGATTTGGGTGAAAATTGGAATGGAGGTAGCTTAGAGCCAGGAGACGGACATAGGATACTTTTTATCCCGTTCGGCAGCGTTCCCGTGGGACTTGACATGAAACGTCAGTCACTATAAAACGTGGTATAACAAAAAAGAATAATAAAACGCAAATGATAGCTATGTAATTGACGTATAATGACAGCTATGTAATGACGTATATATGATAATTTGATATTTGTAAGAAATCAATATTCAAAATATTTCTATTAAATAAATAATTAAATGTAATGATAGTGCCATTGCCCATTCGTATAAACAGTGAAGAGAACTATAAAACTCGACATGGTCGTATGTATTCAGTTCATCCAAAGAATGATTAATGTTTCTATTTGTTGTTGTTGTCGAAAGACGCATTTAATCGAGTATTGGAGCGGGAACGTGAATATGATCACCAGGAATTAGACTTAGTAGTTCAAACGAATGTAACCCTGTTGAATTACCAGCAAGTTTATGATACTTTAATGAAGGCAAACGATGATGAAAATGGCAAGACATTCCTCATGTCATTAGTTTTAGCAACTGTTCGGGCGAGATCCAACATAGCAGTCACATTGTTAGAAGGATGCCGTACGGCTCATTCAGAATTAAAATTACCGTTAAATCTTCAAACTATTGAAGAACCAACGTGTAATATTGCAAAACACTCAGCAATGGCAAAAGTTTTAGCGGCATCGAAAATCATCATCTGGGACGAATGCACAATGGCGCATAAACGTGCATTAGAAGCACTTAACCGAACATTAAAAGATTTACGCAATGACTCAAGATGTTTTGGAGGAGCAATGATTTTACTGTCTGGCGATTTCCGCCAAATACTGCCAGTAATTCCAAGATCTACGGCTGTCGACGAAATAAACACTTGCCTCAAATCGTCAAACCTATGGCGCTATGTGAAGAAACTGCAGCTGACAACAAACATGAGAGTTACATTGCTTAATGATACATCTGCTGAAGATTTCTCGGAGCAATTGCTGACTATCGGTAATGGTCAAGTACCTGTCGATGAATGGAATCAAAAGACGAACTTATTAACAATGTGTTTCCAAACATTATTTCTAACTACAAAAATAATGAATGGTTGAGTGAGCGAGCAATTTTAGCGGCTAAGAATAAAGATGTAGATGACCTGAACTACATAATTCAAAATAAGATCATTGGAACAATGCTTCATTCAAATCTATTGACTGCGTCACAAATGAAGATGAAGCCACCAACTATCCCATTGAATTTTTAAACTCTTTGGACGTGCCTGGCTTACCACCGCACAATTTACGCCTAAAGGTTGGCTCCGTAGTAATCATGCTTCGAAACATAAACCAACCGTTGCACAGTTTTGCAACGGTATGCGTTTGGTGGTTAGAAAATTGAAGAACAATGTAATTTACGCTACGATAATGATAGGAAATCTCAAAGGTGAGGAAGTTCTTATTCCGAGGATCCCGATGATCCCAACCGATATGCCGTTTGAATTTAAAAGACTTCAATTTCCGATACGTCTTGCATTTGCCATGACCATCAACAAATCACAAGGCCAATCCTTAAAAGTTTGTGGTTTAAATCTAGAACATTCATGTTTTTCCCATGGTCAATTATACGTGGCATGTTCACGGGTCGGAAGACCATCAGCGTTGTTTGTTATTGCGCCTGATAATAAAACAAAAAATGTCGTGTATCACAAGGTACTTAAGTGAAGAACAACCTATGTACTAAAATACAGAAATAATAATGAATGATTAATGTAGGTATTTAATTTTTATGTATTTTTTCCAATAAAAAAAACAAACTGCTTATTTATTGCCATTAAGGCGGAACAAAGTTCGCCGGGGCAGCTTGTATCCATATATATTTAGCAATATGAGTTTTAGCACAATCAATGGTAGGCCTACATTTTTGTAGGTACATAATTGTTATGAATAGTTATATAAACGTAATTCATTCTACTTATGTACATGCAACTAACAAAAAGCTTTTCTTTAAACACGAAACAATTATTGGATCGCCATAAACGAATCCTTGGATACAGCATGTATGTACATTTACCTCTAAGCCTCGGTGGAAATTAGTCGAAAATATTACTTGCCTTATTATAAATGCATTTATGTAGTGGGCCCGGAACGACGTAATGAATAAAATGAAATATAGAGAGCAGCGCCACCTGCCGTGGTGGCGGAAATGGAAAACTTAATGTTATTAACGACTCAACTCATTGTACCCGAACGTGGTTTAAGCTATAAACGAAACATATATTTAGATTAAGGTATTTATAAATTTTAGATGTTATTTACAGAATAATATAATGCTTATATAAAAGTTTTTCTAAGAATAAATTTTAAATTAAAATAACATATCTAAAGTTTCGATCTTTTTCGATCTCAGTTTTAGAGTTTCACTCAACCAATTTCTGCCGCGCACCACCACTATGTGGAACTATGATTTCCGAACAAATTCGACTTAGGGTACTCAAGAAAAGAACGTACCAATTCCTAAACGGTCGACAGCGCGCTTGCAAGCATTCTGGCAGTCCGAGTGTCCATGGGCGGCGGTGTCATTTAGCATCAGGTGAGCCTCCTGCCCGTAACATAAAAAAACCCAATTTATTCCTCAGAATAAGCCCAGCGCTGGGCAGTACGTGCTGAATCTCGACCAAGTCGGGCAACGTCTACAACTACATGATAGTATACCTATTATTAAGGCTGTTGACGAGAAACCTATTTGTATAGATTGTATTATAGATATTTCTTTAATCGCTAAGTGAACATAACTTGGGTTTAGAAAACAATTCAGAGGCATGCATTTTCTTCACAACTTCCCGCTGCACCTCATCTGCTTATTACCGTTCACACTGACTGCACTATTTCTTTGTATTTAATTTCCGTCAGATTTTCTATTTTGGTTTGAAATTCGTGTAGTTTTGTGTTAAAAATACTGAGACTATGCTAAAAACTATCATAGTTCAGTAATCAGTAGTCTTTTCTAAGGGACAGAAGGCAAACAATCGAACTATAAGTTAAGTGTTTACCGCCGCCCATGGTCACCTGCAACAGATGGATGTTTGCAAGTGCGTTGCCGGCTTTTGTAATGGTACGCTCTCCTCTTGAAATTTGGAAATACCTGGAATGGTTGTGCGCGGCATGATGCGCTGTAGTGGAACGCCAGACGTCAATATTGAACGGATGTTTTGCATTCTGTCTTAAAGTTAGATTGTCTTGATGAAATTTAAGCAGTTTAATTAAAAAGTAAGTAACATCTTTTAGGGCTCCATATGTTGATCTAGAACGAAATTATTAAATTTTTACGGCTAAAGCCACTGTCGCTACAACGTATTTGGTATGAGCCTTAGATTTCTGTATGGCTTTTATATATTTATTTAGCAATAGCAATTTTAAGTTTCAAATTATTATTAACATCGTAAGTGCATATATAATTGCCTAAACCTCAAAACGACCGCATACTGTTCTATTATACTCAATGTAGGATTACTGCACTAATGATCCCTAATAACCATAACACTCCATACTTAAATACTTCACTCAATTACCATCTTTATGACACATAGAATAAAGACGACATCCCTATATTTTTCTACTTCGCAATTTCAATAACGTTATTTCATATGGAGCAACCAAATTGTTTACGCAAAAGTAGCTTTTATTTCTAGGACATTAGAGCCATACTCTGATGTTATAATTTGATCAATACGTTTAATGTTTTTGAATGAAGTACTTAAAGGCATTTCACGGTTTGATACGTGCAAAGAATATGTGACGAATTTATTGATATAGGATGTTTCATAATTTATTATTTCACAAATTACCATATTTAAACGATTTTTTTTAATTTCTAAGACATGGTCAGTGAAAAGACTTCCTTTATTTAACGGGCCTAAAGTGCGTATAAATTTCTGTATTTATACGCACAGTAGGCCCGTTCTCCGTAAAGTCCTGGCTAATTAAGCTAAAAAGTTATTCGAGCACTACACTGGCTTCACGGAGCAACCAGTTCCTTGGAGTTACAGACACGGATATCAGAAACTGAAGAAATTGGTTTTCGCGCCTAGGACAAAGAGAAAAGACAGTAGATATTAAACCATTTTGTATTATTATATTATTATTATTTATTTACTTTCAAATTGCTGTAATATTTCGCGGACATGTCCGTGTTGGCAGATGACAGTACCTTGTTCAGATGTACGACATTTCGATTTATTCAATATTTTCCACCTTACGAGTAAATAATCCATTGGTTATTTACTCGTAAGGAGTACACGCTCTTATAATAATTTACTATCGAATTTAAATGAAAATCGAAGTTTATTGTAGTGTAGCTTAATTTAGTTACTCAGATCTAATTAACAGTGAATAGTGAGCGAAGGCACCGACCTAAACCAACACATGTTCTCAACTTTAATTAAATCCAAATTAATTAACTCTAATTCGTTGAACTATTTTGGTTTACTCACCACTTGGATAGTAACTATAGTATTATTAGTATTGTCTTTTATTAACATAGCTTTTACACATTTAAAGAAAACACTTTTTTACCGGATTGAAGCTATGTTTTATTGTAAACTTATAAATATTTAATATAATTTTAAATTTATTTCGCGTGCTTTACAAAATAAAAACCTTTTAAATTTTTAGAAAATTTTTCAGATATCCCTTGGTATCTGCTATATTATTGACAATAAATCTAACATTTATTAAGATCAGCTTACAAATATACACAAAATATACATTAAAAGTTATATTTTGTATTGGGAAAATAAAAGAATCACGCTGTATCATTCGTCTGTATGGAGCTTGGCCCCTCGGATTAGCTAACACATTAACACCTATTCGTTAAGACGGATCAACGCACGCCTATTATTACTTATTTATTATATTATATTATCTTGAATTAATCGAGTCTTTAACGCAAATACATTAAATCCAAATAAATATATTGAAAGTTTATGATATGTATTTTAAAATATATGAACACGCTTGCGGTCCTAATTCATTATCCAATACAAAGCTTAAACTCTATCAGCCACATATCATGTTTTGGCAATACTGGACTTCTAACAATGTTGTTAAACCAAAAAAAAATATTTATTTATTTCCGCACCAACAAGACCATACATAAAAATAAAACAAAAAAACATAATTAATAAGTTAGACTGTGATAATGTGTCGATGGCCATAACCATAATACTTATAATAAGTAAGTTTATAAAGATGAACATGAATATTACAAAAAAAATAAAACAATGCAATAGAACCTAAGAAAGAGATAACTGAATTCCCTATAGCATGGGCTATTCGAAAAAATATCAAAATTGTTTGAGCCCATATTTAAATACAATTAAAAATGATTTAATCCAAAACAAAATCTGGGCACAAGTTTGTATAATGAAAAATCACTTTGATATAAAATTCCTTTAAACGTACGTTCCCAAATCACTTGAAGAAGTTCAGTTATGTATGAGTTTTCTAGATTTTTCTCACGTTCCCTGCAAGCGTTACATGCATTCACGTCAGGTGAGGGGGTGAGGAGAGGCAAGGAGGGTGACGGGAGGGGAGGTGCCTGAATTCGATTCCCGGCTATTGAAAAGTTTCAAGAGGCGAAAAGCTTCGACAAACGAAGCTAAGTGAATTTCGAGCCCTCTGAAGGGCCAGGGACGGATTGGTTGAAGGAATTCTATTGTTTTCATCGTTGACGCATCTGTGTAGGTATGATATGTTAATATAATGAATAAGTGTCTGAAGAATTATATTAATTTTCTAAGAGGCACAGATACCAAATGATAATTTTGATGCGTAAACAATAATAGATTTAAGTATTGTGCACACGGTAATAAAAACTTTTCAAATAAAAAATCATTCACTTGTAAATCTACCATTCTTGAACACACACTATAAAATTTCCTAGCCGTCTACGCAGAGATTGAATATATACGTAAAGAACTACTACTAAACTAAAAAAAACTACTAAATATATACACAGAATATTTGTTGGCGTACGGACAAAGATATAGTTCTTATATTTTATAAGACACATGATTTAATTTAAGATAAAGCAGTCCGACTCTGAGTGAGCGGCTTGGTTCCAATTTTTATCAATCCCATTTCATTTCCTTTTACGAAAGTTTTCCTCCAATTTCGCGCGCTCGGCCCGCCCTCTAGTGAGGTCCACCTTTTGTCGATAAAATACAATAAATAATCCATCCATTTGTAAATAAAATATAAATAAAAAATCTAGCAAAACGTCTAGACATACGTATTTAGTTAACAACTAATATTGTAACACTTTTATAAAGACCTAAGAAATTTTTTTCGGGTGTCAGATGATAACTACTGTGTTTATGTAACTTAAAATTATAAAGATTAAACAAGTCATCAAGTTTTTAGTAAATCAATAAAATCGTACTTAATAAATAATTATGGAATAATTAAAATTTTGTCATTCAGAAGATATATAAAACACGTTGCAATTGCATTTAACCTCACCTTAAGATCGACAAGGGAAGACACTCACTAGCAGCACTGGGTGTAGGTATCGTCACCGACACTTCCTACCAATGACCTAATATTTTCCCACCAATACATGATATCTGTGTGAGAATCATTGTATTTATAATGATTGTACAAAAGTGCCGTAGACACCCAATTTCTATATTCTGAATAATCGTGTACTAAATTAGCGTATTGTATAATAAATTAGACATTTTAGTCTTCATAACTCAAACATAAAAAACTACTATCATGAGATGGTAATTATATATGGTATAATATCACCATTCAATTTAATATTCGGTTACAAACAGTATGATGACGTAATAGCCCGAATTGCGGTAATAAATTTATTCCGAATTCTAAGGATATATACAACGTCTCAGTACTAACTGGGGCCTTCTGACCAGTCAGTGGTGAGATTGGTCAAGGAATCTCCCTTAAAGTTGGAAGCGCATAACATCTACACAGCCAAGTACGTTATACTATCCACTAGTGTCATACTACGATTGTGTATTCCAAAGTTTTTTTTTAAAGCAAAGTGCCAAAACACGATACACAATAGTTGTTAGTTGTAATATATTACAGCACTTTACACAAAATATATTCAATTTTTTTTTAGAAACAGCAAACTATACGTGTTCAATTAGAATTCACCTAATACGAGTATATAAATTTGCACTACAATTTCCTATATGGACCTTTCAAATACTTCACAGCAAAATATACATTTTTATTACGACTAAACGAAACCATTAAATTACATTTCAAGTCACAAAGTAAGCGGTGCGAAACTTCTCAAATCCTAATTTCTTATACTCGGGAAAAAACTTCAAATCCCTTTGGAGTACATGAAGCGAGCTAATAGCGGAATCCTTTTGCCAAAAGGGATTTTCTTAGAAGTTTTTGTGCCGATTGTGGTCAGATGAATGGGCGGCGTGACCGCCTCACCACAATGGTAAGCTTAATCTCAAGTTACCAAGTGTGATGTACAATGAGACGTGAACCAAGTGACCACTACGAAAATATAAATATTTATAAGTGTTAAGTACTTTGTATAGTTCCATTGAGACTGCTTGTTCTGTAAAGTGTATTGTTATAGTGTTTGGATTATAGTGAATAAAGGTGAAGGAAATATTTTGCTATTAGATCGGAATTGTATACATAGACGACCATTTAATACTTCTGTTTGTATTCCAAATCCCCTCACTCACCCGTTAAAACGCTTCCATGATAACGAATATTGTAATTCTTACAGTTAAAAATATTAATGAAACGCATGTTAAACTGGACGACAATAACATAAAGTATTTTTATAATAGACGTTTTCTTTTAAAACTTCTCAAATTACAATTTCATAACCAGAATTTTGAAATTATTCGAAATTTCATTTGATACTTATACAGTCGCAATTTTGTTTTTTTTTTTCGAATTCCAATGATTATTTGAGATGAATTATACCTATAGTTGTCAATGCATGGAAAAATTTTAATACGTAGCTTTCTTTTAATACTCCTTATTATCAACAATATACAGTTTTCTTTAGCACCAACGCTATAAATTATTTCTAAATATGTAATAATTAAAATCGCATACAGTAACTAATTGTTATACTTCTTTTTATTCAAGCAATACAAAACTTGATACTGTATTATTAAGCTCGAACGGAGGTGCAGCCTACGCTTTGACCCAAAAACCGAAGTACTGGATTTCAATACAAGATTGCGCAAAATGCTTTGTGGCTAAATCTTTGTAATGCCGCATGTAATACAATACTTTTAAGACAGAAAAAAGTTCTTATGTCCAGTGAAAATATAGTAGCATTGTCGGTGTTGCTTTGGAGATTTCGTGATTGTAATGGACAATATCTACAAGTATCTATTCATCGAAAGTGCGAACTTGATATGTTTTTCGAAATCGAAACAATTAAGAGGTAAATTATAATATATATGAATAATTATAATAATAATGCTGATAATGGGAATGAATACTTGGTTGTTCGAGTGCAATGTGTCATGTGTTCTAGAACATTTTGACGCAATTCACTAACGAAATATAAGATAGTGTTTCACTACTATTTGCCTTTTCTTTAATGAGTTGCGTTTACGCATTCATCACTGGCTAAATGCAGCAGGGGATTGTGGGATTTGACTTACTCCAGATACTCTGCAACTCCACTGAGCTATACCCACTAAAACTACCTAGGAACACGACCGCATCAAAAAGTCTTTCGAGGTCGCTTACGAGTTCAACCGGGACCTCAGCGGTAAAGCAATATCCCTCTTTGTCTCTCTTTTTCCGTCTTGGAATCGCTTAATGACACAAACAATACATTTTTAAACCCACATAAAAATTTACCATGCTATGAACGCACATTTTGAATAAAGATTGATTTAGAACCCTACAAAAAGAAACTTATCAACGTGCATTTTAATATGCCCCTTAGCTAAACTTAAATGTAATTGAACTTGTTGATTAATACACGCCTTAAACAAATGTTACGTTTTTTTTTAGTTTATTATTTGAAAGTAGTTAAAATTTTGTTAATTTGTATATATACGCTTATATGACCTGAAATAATTATTAGTGCACCAGGTAATATAAATAAATTAAAATATAATTTAAACCAAAAATAAATATGCATTTATTATATAAAAAAATCTCTCTTCTAGGTTTCATAATTCAATAGTTTCTTAGTATGTCTGCATAACGACTAATTTTATAATCCCTACATTTATATGAAAAGTAATAATAGTTTGAAACACGATAACATGATTGTTGAAGACCACGTCCTATATGCCAAATTCAACTGTAAAGTATCAAAATATACAAGTAATTCTTAAAGACTAAGATGAGGACTGGGCGTATCCTTTCGTCGTCTTATTATATAGGTATTCGAAACTCGATTTTGAATACAAGAAGTTACAGTTATAACTTAGGATTTTTTTTTCTAATGTATTAAATTATAAGTTAACCAACAAATTTAATGAGTTGGTGACCTCGGTTCAAAAGACACCTCACTACAAAATGAGCTTTCATATATCGATATCCCATTACATACCCTGTCATATTTAGACTCGTTATAACGACAATGTTTTACAACGATAACAAGTATGATTTGAAGCTGGATCGATCTGATACAGTACCATATTATTAGACATGTGTGACGCCGCGGGACGCCACAAAGTTTTGTTAAATATTTTTGTTTAGGGTTCCTTAAATTTACTGGAAGAAACAAATTATTACACACAAACAATAGTTTTATTTCTCAAAATGGTTTTCACGATTACAGATGAGAGTACAAAGAATTCAAAATTAAGCCTTCTCTTTTTGATAATAAATACAAAAATAGGAAGCATATTTAGTGAATTTGGTACCTGTGATGCCTTTATAAAACAAAATCCATCGCACAACACAATATCCCACTGTTTTGAAATTTAAAAAACTTTTTGAGCCACCATCTACATTGAATTATTCAATTACATCTACCTACATGTAATTGAATAATTCATTTCAACTTAATTCTTTCACAAACGACAAATATTTGGGAACTGGACGTTCATTTCACATTTATATTAAGATTATTTCCTACAGAACCCGTAGGTACTGTCGTGAGAGCTGCTCAGCGGGTGATTACTGAATTAAACTAATGCTGTTATATTAAACTATAATCACATCCGCGATAGGCACCGGTCGCGATTTTAAACTAGACTTATCGTCACATATGGCTTTGCTTGGTAACATTTGGCCTACTCTAGTCATTTAACTGTTTTTTTTAAGATAAATTAAATTAATGAACATTCCTTCAACTTTGATTTTGTTTCGTTTGGAGTGAGACCATCAGGCTGTTTGTTTCAAGTGAACAG
The DNA here is from genome assembly GCF_905147795.1 of Pieris rapae. Taxonomy (NCBI): domain Eukaryota; kingdom Metazoa; phylum Arthropoda; class Insecta; order Lepidoptera; family Pieridae; genus Pieris; species Pieris rapae. The sequence continues at coordinate 3,608,739 of NC_059515.1, read as the reverse complement.
GATCTAATAAAATATTTAAGTTAGCGTCTGGTAGACAAAACCGCTTAGCCAAGGTTTGGTATCTTCCTCTCTTAACGTATAACTATCACAATATAGAGAGGAAAACTTGCATTAAAGTTACGCAGGCATATGGACTTTTTCATTTTTTTTCAGCCACTATTGACATTCTTTCAATTATAATTCCTCTGTAAGAGTGTAAATAATACAACCGTGTAATTATTAAATCAGTAACTAAATTTTATCAAATAAGTCTAGTTGTGATATCGTCCAAGATTTGTCTCTCTGACATTCCCAGTCACTATTTATTTTGTAATATTCACGACACTGCTACTTATCGCCTGAACAATAAAGTACTTCTGTTACTAAACAAGAATGGAATATATTTGTATGGTTTCTTCGTAGTTAATAAATAAGCCTAGTTATTTAGCTTCAGTTTATTGCTATTTATTTTTACACGTTAGCTTCGTGGATTTTTCCGTCTGTATACGCATATTCACATTTGTGAATGAAAACGTTAGAAAACGAAATCACCATCTTACCTATAGTAAATGACCTGTTAAAACAGACACAGAAGCCTGCCTTTAGGTTTAGAGCCTTTAATTAAATTTCTGTTACAAAGAGTTTTTAAACACCTAATTTTTCCCAAATCCTTTTACGTCCATAATTTGTCCGCTAAATGTGAATAGGAAAAATAATTTTTCAACAAACAATAGAGGAGTGAGTAATGTAATAACTCGTAAAGAGCACAAATTGATATTTAAAACGCGAGAGGGTGCGTCGAGCGTGAGTCTGCGGCTAACACACTTTGTTTTATTGTGTACATTGGGTGAAGACACAGACATAAGCTGAGCAATCAGCGATGTAATGGCTAATTACTCAGGTTAATCGTGTGTGTAATGTAAACATGCACATCTTTGATGTAATTCGACGAATAACATTAATATAATCAGTCATAGCGTAAACGAAACCCCACTAATTTTTTTCACTCGTTTAACCTAGGTGACCTTTCCTCTTTTTCTGTCAAATTATACTTTAAAAAAAAGAAAAGAGACAGAATAGTAAAAATTAATTTAAATTTCGTTTTAATAATTAAAAGGAGTAAGTTCTTAACAAGTTTGCTATGTTTAAACTATTGTGAAAATACCAGGCATACAATAATTTAATATTTTTAAAATTGTATGATACTAACTGACCCTAGTTGAGCATTATTAAATCTTCACTTAATAATTTAGAGACACATAGTCTTTCACTCGCTCCGCTTGTGACCGTATCACAGCCGGCCATCACAAAGGCCCGCAATGATGGTATCTCGAAACCGATTAGCGTTCGACCGGATTCCCTTCAAAGGGTCGTCTGTTCGCGACAAATTGCTCGCAAATTTCACTATTTGATTCGCGATAACGGCTTAATTGACTATTTAGGATTCACAACGCGTATAAGCAATGTATTTATCTAAAAGGTATATATTTAATTTAAAAGACCTAACTTGTACGTATTTTGATAAATTTTTATATGATATTATCTGTTTCCGTAGCTTAGAGGTTACACATAAGTTCAATTCCGAATGAGATAAAAACCTACTCATCATTTTCATGATGGGACATAAATCCTTAATGATCACTCTTAGGTATACGGATTTGAGCTCTCAATCTTTAAACATAAGTTTCCCACAATGTCCCACCCAGAAACAATTGTTTCGCTTAAAAACTGCGCCTAGGAGGTGATTATCATAATATCGTTTAATAACATATATCATGTTAACTAAATACATTTCAATATGTATATAAGAAATAATAAACCTATTCATTTCATTAATTTGTGTGAACAATCGCATGCCTGTATTGCAACCAATATTAGCCTACATATATTCAGATACATTAAACATTTTAAATGAACATGAACCTTTATTTGAATTGTTTCTGCGTTGCTTTTGCTTTCCATTATTTATACTATATTATATTACATAAATTTAATTTTTCTAAACTTAATATTCTTCAATAATTATTAATGCTACTTCTTAAGTATTTATACGTCAAGTAAACCGTTCTTCTTTCCGCAATCTCATAAACATCTAACATAAGAAAGTGCTGGTACCCTTTATCCGTCGCTAAGTGATGTAAAATGACAAAAATTGCTCGTTGAATCACTGGCGTTTTTTAATAATTGTTTTATGCTCTAACAAATGAGTTTGAAATTGGATCTGGCTCGAAGCGCTTACAAAAATGGATGCTTAATACTATTAGGGCAAGCGGGACGAAGCTATGTAGAGAGGGAAAGAGGACATTGTTATTTTGAAAACGGACTAATATAGAAATTTGTTTTGTTTGTTGCACCCCGGGCCAATGGGGTGACTATTAATAAAGGGAATAGTATTTATGTTGTTGCAAACTTGTATTATTGCTAAGCCCTTAAAAAGTAACATTGAATTTGTGGGAAAAGTCTTTTGTAATTCCCCTAAATATAACGTACCTAATTAGTAATATATTATGAAACATAGCTGGAACTGTTTATTAAGTTTGTATGGAGACATATTCCATGTGTATAAACTATACATATGTTAATACCAATAATAATTAATTGATAAATAATGTGTTTCTTAATGGTGCCACCGTTTGGATACTAGAAAGTTGCATTTTTGTCTGAAACTTAATAAAGTTTGTCATATCATAATTTTCGAAAAAAACATACAAAATTTACTAAAGTGTCACACTAAAATACCACCTCCAAGCTTTTAATCGTTACAAGGAAATCGTCGTACCTAATTTGTCTCCAAAATGTAGAAGCACTTTCAAATAAACTACAATTCTTATCTCCTAAACATGATTAAGCTCGGAGCGAGGCACAAATTGCCTCATCATCTTATAAGAGAGCCCTAAAACGAATTGTGAGCGTCGTTTAACGCTATTGCCCCGTGATGGGACTCAAGGCGCCAGTAATTACTCAACTCGGACGTCAAGGGGTGGGGGAAGGGGGCAACCGGCCGAGCTTAATAGAATTTTTATTGTTTTATAATATGGATGACTAGTATTTGAGATGAGATTTAAAGATGGAACGAGATATTATTTTACGAGAAACTTACTATGTTTTATTGTTTATACAATTTGCGATAGGTTTTGTGGGTTTTAGACAGAAGTTATAGTCTTATGTTATTTTTACAATATATAAAATATAAATAGTAGTAATTTCGATAAAAGCTGAAATTTAATTAAAGATAGTCAGTCGACGAGTCAGAAATTACAAGTTTAATCGATGAGTGCGTAGCAAGGCTACGCCGTAGCCTATCTCGCAGTCATTATAGAATGCGCAGATAAACACAATAATCCTGGAGAATCCTATTTATTATCCAGTGAATATAATGTATTTATGTTAGTTTAGTTAAGCTTTTAATGAAAGGATTGAAGTGAGCATTCCATTCCTAGAACGGTTCACCATTCAATACCCTTTAATTGAATAAAGTGCTAAGCATTCGTATTCCAAATACCCAATCCTATACAATATATAAATAGAATTATAAGCTACCGAACTTATTATAACAGCTATGGTTGTTAACATAAAGTAAGCTATTTCGCTCTTTTGATATTATTTAAAAGGCATTACTAGTAAAGGTTCAACTGGTTTAGTCTGATTCAAAATAATTAAATGTTTATGAACAATGTCACATACCCAAACGATTGTTATCAAGAAATTTCCTGTTTGAATGTTATTATCAATTTATAACTATTCTTAAACTGAAAATCGTGTCAATTTTCTTTTGAACTTTTACTTATTAATTATTTTATAATTTTATTATTTTCAAGAGTCCAATAGAACAAAGACTAATATTGTCCAAACAATATGAAAATTGGAAACCCAATGACTTCAATTTATACTTTAACTTATTTAATGAGTTTGGACTATTTTAACTTAAATTAAAAACTTAATAAACGGACCAAAACAAATCTGAACGGGATTGATCACCAAGTACTAAGTAGTTAGTATATTCTAATATTAATTTAGTGAGTGTTGTTACAAAAATACAGCTTAGATAACACGAGATTTTCACTTGCCTAAGTTAATAATATCTATCTCTATCTAAGAAATATTGAAATCAAATAAGTTATATCATTAAAGTACTAGTCTTTATAATATTAATGCTTTTACTAAACCATTTGAATTTTTTTTTGTGTTTTAAGTAAATTATACAACTGTCATACATTTCGTTATGTTAATGATAGACGCGTAAAAAAGAGTAAAACAGTAGTTTGTGCGTAAATATATCGTTCCTCTAAAAGCACTCTAAATGCCATTCAAAACTTTTTTACATAAATATCCTCAAAATTAACATCACTAATAAGCCCATATTTGTGAAGTTACCAATATACAATGATCTACAATACACTTTTCCGCTATTACAAATATTTCACACCATTATAGCATGTATTGTTTTATAATAAAGACTAATGTTCTACAAGCTATTTTTGTGTAACAAATGTTATGTCCCTATACGTATCGGAGATCTGTAGAGATCATCTTACATTGGTCGATGTTTGTCCAAATCTATATCTTTGTAGGCAGGTATTAATTTGAGTGCGTGTTATTATGATCCGTGATGGATTGGATGAGTTGGCAAATATTTGTTTTGCCTTTTATAGCTGTTATTTCATCGAGTGGTGGTTCAAGTTTAATTTATAAGAAAGCTTAAAGATTTTTAATAAATTTCTTTATATTTAAATAGCGTAAAATGCATCAGCTATATGGCAAGATTTTTGTTAATAAAAGTTATTTTCATAACGCAAAATATTGTATTATGAAAATAATAAAGAATTTGCATATATAATATTAAGTGAGGTATAAACGTTTTTATCATTGAAACAGACATTAAAGATGTTAATTTTTGTTTAGAATAGGACTACGTACATATTTATTTTATCCTGGGCTTGTAAATCGAATCTGTTTAGAATCGCTCCTGTAATCAGTGCTCTATGAAAAGCAGATGAAAGGTATATAATTAGTGTAGAAGTTACAGTGGTCAGCCGACAATTAAGTTAGCGAGTCGCTACCTCCTCTTCATAGAAGCAGTACAGGCTGAACTGTCAGATAAAATACTAGTTTCCAGATTTAGTGACAGCTTCACAGAGCCACTATCCAAATAGTAGTGATGTATGTAGTAGTGGATGGCACCGAACGGTAAATATAAGTGAACGATATTGTAGAAAAATCTTAAAATTTACACAATTCCATGTAAGTATAAAAGCAGAGTATTGAAGTTTCAATAAAGATAAGACCCTAAGTATGGAAGTAAAGTCTTCTCAAAATGTTATACAATAATATAACGTATTTTTATGATGAAAATAAATAACACAACATACTAGATATGCCGATTTCATAAAAGACAGAACAAGTATCAAAAAGTAAAATAAAATAAACACATTGTAAATACAAATTCTCAAAGTCGTAATTCTTCGTGTTATGTAAATAGGTAAGAATATAAAAACGAATTAATGTTATGGTTATTAATCAATAATTTCTTAAATAATTAATGACTATCTAAATTTAGTTGCTATTATTTGCTTTGATAATCTTGCTTTTCACATGGGGAACATTTTTTAAATTTACTTGTTTTCCGGTGTCTTATAAAGAAATGTATAGTTAATATTAGTAAATATAAAGTTTGCTTGATTGAAAAATAAAGGTGGCATTATCCAACTAAACGTTGCAAGTAAACTATTTAATACTTACGGGTGCAAAGTACAAGAAATAAAACATATTTTAAGATAAATCTGTAATATAACTGTAAATGTAATAATTAAAAATGAATTAAGTAGAAATTATGATTACAGTTTATTTTAGAGGTAGCATCTGTCAATCTGTCGTGTACCGTGTAATCGGCGAAGCAATCACAAGATGGTGTCCGGTGACCGCTGCATTCAGCTCGCATAACGATGTTGGAACTCTCCTGAGTCTTGCACCTAACTTTGCCATTGCTAGTACATAGGTATGTAAAGAGGTTACATTATATTGTAGACAATGTTCCTTTTGTGTTATTTAAATCAGTAGCTAAACAGTTACAAAGTATCGTATAAGTAAAGTATAGTAGCCCTAACATAACATATTTTAGACAATAAAACCTCAGTGTAACAATTGCTATTGACACTAAACCGGAATTAGCTTCTCAGTACGACGAAATTTAAAAAATAATACTCCTGTTTATCAGGCCTCCAATATCATTTGGTAGCCGTAGTTCCGTAGACTCGTTAAAAATCTACGATTAGGTATCATTGTCGATAGAGACCTAAGAATCATTGCTTTTATGCACGCAAGATGCTGTCACTATCAGAAGAGTTGTTCGGACTAATACCTGCAGCTGAGTTTCATCATCGGACGTCAAGGCAGAATACAAAATACCATCCGTATCACCTTGACGTCGGTCGTGCTATAACTAAGAGATTCTTAAGGCAATTTTTTTTTTGTTTTTGTCACGCACCACCACGATGTGGAACCAGCTGCTTACTGAAGAATTTCCGAACCATTTCGACTTAGGTTCCTTGAAGAAAAGAGAGTATCGATTCTTAAAAGGCCGGCAGCGCGCTTGTGAGCCTTCTGGCAGTGCGAGTGTCCATGGGCAGCGGTGTCACTTAACATCAGATGAGCCTCCTGTCCGTCTGCCTCTTGTAACATAAAAAAAAGTTTTCATTACCAATGTGTCTAACTGGTTCTAAACATTTTCAGTGTTACCCACGTAATACATAATGAATGTTAGAACAGGCAGACACATTTTGTACATTGAGGCAAGTAAGGTAGGTATAGTGACAAATAATATAGATTAATCTACGTTTATTTTTTTTACATTCAAAGACTACTTTGCAATTTTTTACAAAAAAGTCGGCTCGTGCCTCAAGTAGATGCCACTCGTATCTGATGGAGCAAATTGTTGCATTTACGAGCTGATACAATCAATGACAGTCACTTTCGCTAATGACGCCAGATTACATCTACACAAAAAATTGAGCATTTAAAATTTTATTGACAATTTATTAAATAACTGTTGAAAATAAGTGCTAATTCAAATGTTAAACTCTGCTAAAAGCTCTTGTTTTTTTAGTACAGGGGCAATGGGCAGGAGCGTCAACTGATATTAAATGATAACGGACACTCTCAATGTCAGAGGGCGCTGCCAGCCTTCGAACTGGAACGCTTTTTTCTTCAAGGACCCTAAGTTCGGGAATTTTCAGTGGGCAGTTCTACATTTTTTAGTGTACTTAAGTAAGCACCAATAATCTATTAATATGTATCACTATATAAATATCTCAGAGTCATAATTTAATATCGCGTCTATCACCGTAATTTTAATAATTAAATTATTTAAACATGGAGATGGACTAGGATATTAGGTACTACATTTACTAAATATGCTTGTAATAATACTAGAATACATATACAACTTTAACATAGTTATTGATTGCATATTACTTTATATCTAATAAATATTTATATACAATTACAAACTAAAAATATATCTAATAACTAACCTTAAAATTTAATTATTAAAAAATATTATTAAAAGGAGTCCCTTTAGGCAAGGTTCCGAAGATACTAGCAGCGTTCCCCCTTTGAATAGCTAGACTAATTCTTTGTGCGAGGTAGCTGCCAGCTCTTCGGTCTCCTGTGATGTCGACTAACCTTTTTGATAATTCCCTAAAAAGCTTTAATGCGCTAGGACCCCACGGACCAAGGGTCTCGACACCGAATGGGACAAAATCATATTCAGAGCCTAGACCCCTGTATTTGCAGACTTTAGCTTTTTCAGCCGCATCACAAGCCGCACCAGCTCTCTTGTTAGTTCCATGAAGATTGGAAGGGGCCAGTGTGTCTGAACAGGTGGCATCCCATACCAAAACCCGACCCATCTTCCATGGAATCAAACTCATACCGTCCGGTCTCTTGCCATCGTCTCTAGCAATTCCAGTCGGCTCAAGTAGATTAGGCACCTTGACGGTGGCAAGGGACCGATGTATGATATCGTTGAGTGCGGCATGTCTCGAGAAGCGGCCAGCACTTTTTTGACGTGATAGTCCGTGATGTCCTAGTTTGTCGACATTACTGCCACAGGGACAAGTATGAGGAGCGCAGACCGGTACCCCAAGCCGCAGACAGGTTGCGATTCGGAGCGTGTCAGGTTCAAGAAATGTTCCTGTATTTGACGAAGGGTAAGCGTGAAGCCAATAGCCGGCCTCATGCGTACCCACGGCCAAAAGCCTAGCACGTGCTGAACCTGTACTACGGCTCAAAAGATTGTCATAAGTCATTTTACTGTCTATGTCGTCCCAGCTCCTCTGTGAATTTAGAGAAAATGGAAAATTTTGACCTGGGCATGCAATTAAGAAAGCGTTTCTAGCTTCTTCCAAGCCAGCAATCTCAAAGTTTGAAGGGGATGCCCTTAAAATTTGACTTATGAGATTTGCTGAACTATGGACAGAAGATAGGAAGGCTGGTAAAGCGACACTGGAAATTTTGCGAATCCCCAAACCACCATAACGGATTGGTAATGATGCTTGGGTCCACGATTGCTCGTTCAGCTGTATATTAAGAAGCGATTCTAAGCTAATTTTGATTACGTCGTCTACTTGTGTCAAAAGATCTGGGTGATTCCAAAAGGAGCAGCAACGGAGCACATACGTAAATTTTGGGACAAAAAGACAGTTTTTTAAGATGCAAAGTGCATAATGCGGACTAATTTCAAGGAGACGATCAGCAGAATTTTTAAATTTATTAATAGAATTATTAATATATTCAAAAATAGATTCATCAAAAATTGGAGAACCTAAAAGGTAAAGGGAATTACTATTAACTATTTTAATATTTGGAGCCAAAATCTGAAATTTTTGTTTTACTGTATTTAAATTTAAGTCGCAGTTATTTATGAACAGTTCGCATTTGCTGAGATTTAGCTGCAAACCAATGGCTTCAAATTTAGATTTTATTAAAAATAGGTCCGAAAAAACAGTGTCCACATCACCTCCTAGTGTGCCGTCGTCCAAATACCAAACGTTGAAATTAGAATTTAAATTTTTGATTATTTTATTTATTGCCAAACTAAAAATTGCAGGCCCAAGGGGATCACCCTGTTGACAACCTACTTCTGAGGACAGTTCATTTGAACGATATAACAATTTTGTTGGATCAGCGTAACTGAGAAGAAGATAATTATATATTTCCGGAATATGTTGTTTTACTTCCGTCAACAGGGTATCCCTATTAACTGAATTAAAAGCATTTTTTACATCAATTTTTAGCAACACGTCTGGCTTTCCGTAAGTTAGGAAAGAGCGTAGGGCATGGACGGCTGCCTCACACCCTCCTTTTACACCGAAACCTAACTGTACGGGTTCAAATTCTGAATTTAATTTTGGTAAAATATGTCGAACAGCAATTTTTGAAGCCAGACGTCTTAGTGTTGAACCAACAGCAATTGGTCTCACGCCTCCATCCTTTTTTGTGAGGGCAATGAGGTTCGCGCCGAAAAGAATGGGAACAATTTCTGCATTGATTTTACCTGAATACATAAAATTTATTAATTTTGTTAACGAATTTACTAGTTGCTCGCCTGCATCACCCACAGAATGCGATGTTAAGTCTTTTAAATGTTGGGGTGTTATCCCATCCAATCCTGATGCCGAACCAGGTTTAAATGATAAAATGGCATAATTAACATCTTTATTTTGAATGTGTAGGCATGCTTGACCTGCTGTTGGTGGGTCGAGAAAATATGGGTTTATTGGAGCTGAGGGATGTTTTGTCCGTAAAGCCTGAAGGGTGTCAGGGGTATCTGGTGATAGCACGTCGTTGGAGAACAAAAGGCGAGCGGCACCTTTAAGATCTCCGTCACAAATTTTGTTTTCTATAAGTTTGTTGCGATTACGAGGGGCATCATGCTTGATTAAAGGTGCAAGAGAAGGCAAGGAGCTTACGTCACAGTTATTTTTAATTTTTTGTGTCAATGATAAATTCTGTTCATCAGTTTTTATTGTATGTAGTGTGCTGTATGTAAATAAAAATAGGTTCTGCCAGTCTTGAGTACAATTGTTGATGTAACATTTCTTGATTAATTTTGTCAAATGTGTGGCAACAGTTATTCGTGCTCCTCGAGGGATTCTTTTAACTATTGGTATACTATTTTTTAAATGGCTAAGATATGTATGAAAAGGACTTGGATCGTTGGCTACATAAGTGGGCGCACTCGCAATAATGGGATAGGTTTTAGAGATTGAACAGGTTTGACTAAGGCATTTCTTGTGTGTTTTGGTAATGTGAATTTTGAGGCCTTTTAATGATTTAAATGACTTATTGCACTGTGTACATGTATGGGTTGTGTTCGACGTGCCATCATATCTCAGAGTTGTGTTGTGTGTGTTGTGTTTTACTTCTTACTAAAGCCATTCTTAAGATAATTGACAAAAATAACACAAAAAAAAAACACGTGACAAAGTACAAACAGAAACAAGGAGAATTCTGAATTCAAATTGGATAGAATATAAAATCAAGAAATCAAATTTTTTTGAAGATGCTTTTTGTCGTGTCCTTGTAAAGGATAAAATTTAAATCAATAATGTTATTACGGCAAGTAATTACAGTTTAACTCTTGTAAGGCAACAATTGGACAAGAGAAATAAGGATAATTCGATGATCAAAGCACGACAGACGCAGGTGATCTAGGGCTACCCTTAGTTTTGATATTTATGGCTATTTTCGCCTTTTAACAATATAGTATTTTCTTGCCTTTTAAAATGTGTATGCATTTAACGAACGCTACATACATATTAAGGTATAGGTATGACGCTGATGTAAATAAAAATATTGTTATATAAAAATATTTGCATTAGAAAAAAGGTAATTTAACTTAATTTAATATTTAAATATTAAGTTAAAGTTAACTTAATATTTAAATATTAAATTAAGTTTGTATTTAAATTATTAATTGTTGTTTAAGTTTGTTGTAATACAAATCAATAAATACATTTGATTGCATTATTATATGATAAAATACACATTACATAATTAATTCAAATGTATTAGACAAAGATGATGTTCCTAATTAAGTTAACGATTAATTTCTAAATCAAATGATTTTATCTCTCATGAGAGATGGTCTTATGAGTGATTTCGTATGAAGGAAGCTTATTGTGCTCGCATGACCTCGAATAGATATTTTAAGAACTGTCAAGTGACAAGGAAAATTCTCAGGTTGTGTCTTTTAATTTTTTATTACTATACGTATACAACCGACTTAACAGATAATTATGTAAGAAATAATATCTATTCCCCATGTCACTGTTTTATATAGAGAAGATTTAGAAGTTTACGCCTGACGCAAACTGTTACTGTCCTTTCCGTCCAACTCAAATCACATACCGTCAGCATGTCTATTTTTGAACATATCGGCATTTGTCATAATCTAAAGCCAATATGGTAACCCTACAGTCGCCCGCAGAGTCCGACATTAATAACTGCGCGGCGACCGAGTTATTAATTAACTCAAGGGTTTGTGCTCACCTCCCCCCATCTCCCACTCTCCAACATCCCACTTACGGGCCATCCCCTCTTTTTATTACAATGTCTGTTAGGTAATTGGTTATCTACATGCGAAAAGCTTTTATTTGCATTTCAATTTGCCTAAATTATTCTTTATTAAGATTTTGTCTAGTCTACATAGGTAGAGAAAAGGACATTTGAGAAAGATGAATAAACAACAATCTATATGACTACTAAAATCGAATAACGCGTTTAAATTTTATAAGTTTTTACACGTGTGGCAATAACTAGTAGATCAATCATATGTATTCTTGGGTAGTAACTTGTAAGACTTTCTGTCTGTTTAAAGAACTGCAACGTAAAATGAACGCTACAATCAAGAAAAGACGGGGAAGAACGTTTCTTTAAACATATTTTTATGTCAATAGAAGCAAATCTAAGGATGAAGATGAAGGATGCATATCCTTCTGTGTCTTAGCTTATAAGCATTATATAGCTACGAAAGCGTTGATTTGACCGCTCGTTAATCTCGCCAAAAAATATAATATAACTACTCCATTAGATAAACAAATATTAAATTTAATGTATTTAATCAAGTTCTAATGTCCACAACATTGGGAATAACCAAACCAAACTCCTGGGCCAATAGCGTCCCCTCATAGGGCCGGAGAGGTGGGGTAAGGGGGTACACCAATCAATGTCGATTAATTGGCGCTTTAATGCTGCCTCATTCAACAATTACTGAGCTCGCCGTCAACTGACAGGTCGCTAGGGACATCAAAACGTTCATATTAGATAGTATGTATTTTTATAGAGCAAAGGACAAATGGGCAAGAGGCATGGACCGAGTTATATAGGAGGACATAGCCAGATGGCATGCAAATGCGTTACGGGTCTTTTCAGAATTGGTACGCTCTTTTCTTGTAGGACTTTTGTTGAATTGTTTCGCTAATACTTCAATGAGTAGGTTAGGTTCTACACAGTGCGAAACAAAATTTGTCATAAAAATACTCAGTTGTTGAAGGATACATAGTTTTTTTCTATTCAGGATTTCGTGATTTCGCCAAAGTAAATTTGTTTTTTACTAAATTGACATATGTACTTCTAGTAGGCGTCTGACAGACAGAACCCATGAATGAGCTGGTGCTTTCCTCGCTCGACGAATAAGTATCGCAATATAGCGAGGAATAAAGCGTTAAAGGTTCACCGCCACAGGAACCAAAGTTTTTAAATTTGTTTTTATTTTAAGTTATTTTTGTAATAGTATACTGTGTTATATAACTGTAAATAGTCAGTGCAAACAAATTAATTAGTTAGAAATTCATGTTCAGTTCAAGCACCTACACAGTGTATTCACCTACCTGCTCTTTACTATTTTAATAAGTAATATACCTTTTATGTATAAAGAAAATTGAGTGTGCCCATGGGCGGCGGTATCACTTAACATCAGGTGAGCCTCCTGCCCGTTTGCCCCCTGTTCTATAAAAAAAAAACAAATATATAGGTAAGAATATAGCTACATTTAACAAAAGCAAGCAGATAAAACTACAGAATGTTTAAATGAATCACCGATCAGTGGTACTAAAGGAACGAAGTTAAGTAAAATACCTAAATTTAACAAATTAAATGGCCACACGAACCAAACTTTTAAAATTTGATTTAATTTTCTAAAGGAAAGAAGTTAAGTAAAATACCTAAATATAACAAATTAAATGGCCACACGAACCAAACTTTTAAAATTTATTTCAATTTCATATTTATCATTAATTATTATTCATATGTAGATTAAGAACATTGTAAAAATACTGCATGAAAGAAATTAATGTTTTATTAAATTTACCAAATTATAATACAATTAATTTGGATGTTGAGATGTTTTATTGTAAGAGTTAATGAAAGTCCTATCTATCAAGATGAATAAAATGATTCAAACAACGAAATAAATTTGTATTTGTACCTTAGAATGTTTCTATTTCTACAAATTATATTCATAATAGTTAGCAGCCCTGTGTCGAGTGGTGTCCAATCTGTGACGTCATGTGCGTACAGTATCGGCCCGCTAAAATTATTACATACTCATTAACTCCACAATTATCAATATTAAACGTTAACTTTGTTAACATTATTTTGTACGCAAATTCAAAATAAATTCGTATTTCCTGCAATTTTCTTACCCATACTGTAAGGCGTTTATACCCTCATGTATTCCTGAAACTAGTGGCTATGGCTTTCCAACAAATAGAAGTACTCGGAACAGTAGAGTTGCTCCACGAAGGCTGCTAAGCACCCAGGAAATTTCTGAGCTTCAACATGGAGCTAGGCTGACTTAATTAGCCAGGATTTTATGATCAACGGATGAAATAGGCGTCTAAGTGCGGAAGCTATGTTGTAGTATATGTATCATACCTCGTTGAATCGTGATCAATTAATTCATAACATAAGCTCAATATATAAATTACCTAATCACGATTAAGAAGCGCTTGCTTGCACCCTTACACAAGTACACCTACCCTATCCCAACTAAGTCTCGTGGGGTTGATTTTCAATTGTGTTATTCGCGTAAACCTTTTCCAGAGTTGACTTTGTTAGCAAACTGATGTCTGATGATGACGTCGGGAGATGTTTCCGGGGCCTGGCGTTTTTGTCCTGAAGTACAAAACTGCAATGTGTTATATTCCTGACATCGACTCATCTGTGTGGTAACCGAGATTGGCCAGTCTTGTAATGTACACGGGACATATAGCACTATTAAATGTTGTGCAACATTATAAAGAATCTTTGAAACTGAATTGAGTCTTGTAAAGACAATTTAGTTGGTAAGAATTTTTTTTAGAGTAGGGCTAAGAAACATAATAGAAAAACAATTACAAAATCCTTGCCTATGTTTACAATAGTAACGTGACTATAAGAATTGTATTATTTCACTATACACATGGTAATTTTGGGGAACAACATTGTAATAATAATAACGGCAATCCTGAATAAATAATTCTAATGCTTTTCAATTGAATCCATTTGAAAAATTGAAAAACCGTGCAAATAATTAATAAGCTTCGCGTGAAAGTAATCAATGGAGAATGTTCAAATAATCATCGCAATCATTTTTATGCACTTTATTCTGTGTCTCATGTTATAGGACTACGCGATGAAGTGTTTCTATTCTATGTTTTAATTGCTGTTATTGGTCTTTGGTTGGAATACAGACCCTTTTAAAGGCCTCTAGCGCGATGAACACAAGGCGATAGACGTAATCATAAGGCTATTTATTTTTAAATGTTGTTTGTATTTTTTGGTTGGAATAGAGTTCCCTTTCATGGTAAAGGCCTCTTCAGCTTTTATCGTGTGTCTTTCCCCTGACTACCAGCAAACTCTCTTATTGATATTCCCTCCTGGTCCCTTCTATTTCATCTTCTCCAAAAATCATCTTTTGTCACTGTAACTTAAGGTATACCCAACCCACTACCAAATCAAATTGTTATGTAAATAATATTAAATAACTAATTTAGTGTGTAACAAAACTGCTATCCTTGTAAAAATTGGACTAAATAAAAAAAAATTGTTTTAAGAAAAATCGGGAATGCTTCATTTTGGCTAATCTCACGTGAACTAAAGTTCCTAGCTATTTAAAGAATCTTGTTCCTATATAAAGTTCTGGTCGAATTTGATAAGTGTAATTTTTATATATAACTGCGATGCTGGCATGTTAATAATTAGTACCTATGCTCTTTTCTTGAAGGATCATGAAACAGGAAGATCGTCTGGTCAAGCTATATACCTATTACCGATGGAAAAAAACTGAAAAAACCGCGTTTTTTTCCATTTTCTGCAACTTAGAACATACACAATTACGAGAGATTGTACCTACTGGCAATAAGTGTCTACGTGAGCAGATTTTAATCTAAGCATACTAAGTGATTTATTCCATTAGTAGGGTATTGATAATTATCATTTTTATAAACTACTTTAACTTGCTTATTACCAAGATCTTAAAATTATAAAAGGTAAGATAATCTGTATAGATATAACGCTATAACGTGCATGAAAGTTTTACAAAGTAAAATCCACTTTGAAAGACTTTAAAAAATTCGCTAACTTAATAAAAACATAATCTCCGAAAACAATTTCACTTGTAATAAAGTTAATAGAATTTTGTCAAGCAATTTGTTCAGTAACCAGTCCTAAGATAACGAGCTACTAATGACGCGGACAATTAAAAAAATAAAACCCGTCAAAAGCTAATGTTATTTCGTAGCAACTAGTCGAAGTCAACCCTCACGCGCCCGCGACAAAAGAAACGCCAACAAAAGATCGACTTACACAAAAAAATCTGCGCACCTGATTGGCTGATCACGACGTGACGTCACGCCGGCCCCGCCCCCTAGCAACCGTCGCTACACTGAGATGAGCGAGAGAGGAACCAGCCAACTTCACCGTGAGACAGCGACAACGACGGCTGTTTGCATGCGACTCCAAAGCGGCCTATTGACATTACAAACTTTATACAAAATTAATCTTTATTTACAAGTAATTAAGTTTAAATTTGTAAATACAACATTGATGAAAGGTTGTATTGAAACGGTGATTGTGAGCTGTTATTGTTGGGTTACCGGTTAACCGATTTGGTTAAATTGGTGTGCTAACAGACAGTTGTCCGGGTGTTTGCTCGCTCGCACTTGACCGCTGCTTCACTCATTAGTTAATACTAAAGCTGCAATAAAACGCATGCATACACTTTAATGTAGATTTAATACTTCTAAACAAGATATTGTTAGAAAATTGAAGAAATCATATTGCATTTAAACCACGCTAAAATTTCTTATGAATCGTCTATTTATTTCTCAAAACTATTATTATTTTTGCTAGTACATATAATGTAGTTTCTCTGCAAAATCTAAGGTTTCACCACCTACACAAGTCAATTACACAAATAAAACTTGTAAAGAGTGCTTTATTGTCGTGGCGCAAACTAATCCTACAAACATTTCAAAGAGCTAACACTTCTCACAATCGACCCAATCAGACGAAAACACTATTGAACGATTCAGTACCGCGAGGAACGAAGGGGAAAATGCTAATACTCTTCGTGCTTTCCCAAACAAAATCACTTCGCGACCCCAAAATTCGCACTTTCAATGGGCAATTTCGCCCCCGAGCCCAAACTCCGCCCCTTTCTCAACCCCGAGCGGCCGCAGACGCGCGCGCTCAGTCACGCTCCCGCAGCCGCGCATAATGGATGTGCCGGAAGACCGTTTCTACGGCTCCCACACGCCGGACCGCTCCGACACCAACAGCCCGCGGTCTCACATGAGTAGTCCAAATTCCACCTCTTCCATTAATGTTACGGATCAGTCGTTAGCGATGTCACAGCATCAGCAGAACTTGGAGACGTTAAATCGTATGGGAATGTTCTTTCACGCGCAACAGATGCATCTTAACCAGAGTTTCGACGCCGTGAAATCTAGGTTAGGCTTGACTCAAGTGCCTAGTGTTAGTCAGGGCCCGCGGCATACGATAGACGCAATTCTGGGGCTAAATGGGACGAGACAGAGAGTGAGTGAGTTTGAACAGAGACGGGAGGACAGAGATAGAGAGTGTGAAGCCGTACCAGTATCGCCCGGAGCTATTGAAAGTGCTGGTGAGTGTTGACCACTATAAGTATAGTTTAAGGAAGCCAGAAATTTTTATTACAATATAAATTTGACTGCCAAGTAGGATTAATAAAATTAATTAAAAAAAAACAGACTTCATATTTAAACCTTCATTTTACAAACTTGAATATTGTATGGGACTTATTATTAGCATAATGAAGGTTTTTGATATATAAATGATTTATTCATGTACAGTTTGTTGAATTCAGTAAACTATATATGTATCTATTTTTAAAATAAACTACTATGTTGGTTAAAGTTTTTCTATGAGTTAGTATTTTGATGTATTTAAATAATATATATCTGTATCAGAAGCCGTGATTAACTGTTTTATACTAAATATTAAAATAGATTTTCTTATGCGCCGCGCCTATTTAACGCCGTCGGTATGAAATGATAATAGAAATTTTAGAAAGTAATATACATATTAAAATTTATTATAAACAACCAACCAAAATTATAAACAAATGAGTATAACCAGCGAAATATTGAAAATTAATTTTCAAGTGACATTCAGACAAGTTTTTTTTTAATTAGTATTTGTGTGTTTTTCTGTATCAAAGATATATCTTTAAAATAATTATGTACTTTAAACGTATCCTAAAGTGATTGTTAATATATTCCTATTATTATTTACTTACTTTGCGTTATATAAGACCCGTACCTAATAAATACACACGTGCAATTTAACGTTTTACAAATGAGCCTACAACAAAAGTCAGCTACTATAGGACATACCCATGTTGGGTGTGTTGCTAGCCTTTCAAAAGTTTTTTTAAAGGTTCAAAATTAAACACTTGTGATGTAGGTAATTGATTGTTTGCGATAAATAGTCCAATACGTCAACCTAAAAAGATAGACATGCCGTCGCAGTTAACGCAACACAACGAGCCTTCTTAATTTTGTAACATATTATTGATCCACTCCTACCGATTGTGAGTGTACTAATAGATAAAGTCTTCCTCGATAACTGAACTATCCAATACAAATTGTCTAGTCAGATGAAACGTTCATGGGATTAACGCCATTATCCAAACAAACAAATAAATTCTTTAGATAGTATTTTTAATAGATAAGAATAAACGCGTAAAAAATGTCAGCCATAAAAAGCAGTTACTGCAGCCAATCGACACACTGGCTGCGTGGCTGGTATTTCGGAAAGAGAAAGTTATCCTTTTAAATAATTAAATGTGGTATATCCCAAACCTTCAACGGAAGCCGATTCTAGAATATAATAATATATAGAAAGAATAGAAGAATAGAAAGTACTCTAGAGTATACTTTAAAGAAAATTCCTAGTGAAACGGACCATGGAAAACTTCAAACCATCAGGGTGGTGCGAATTAAATGTAGAAGCATTACGGCCTGTGCGGTGATGAATCGAGTCAGCAGGGACCAACAGCATCAATTCTACAGCACACTCGCTATAATATACCTACTTTGTAAGATATGCAATGTCTCCGCGTAAAGAGTGAGAAAATTAAGGCGATCAATAATTATTTATTTTTATACAATTATGGTTTAAGGTCGGATATTAAAATTATTAGTTACATAAATTTCATCAAAATTAAGGTTTAATGTTTACTCTAGGATTACGTATTAACATAGCATATAAAATTTAGTTTAAAAAATTATTGTCAGAAGTGGGATTCGAACCCACGCCCTCAGAGAGGACCAGAACAGCTCAGACCTACATAGTAGGCAAGGTATTCCTTGAGTCTGGCGCCTTAGACCGCTCGGCCATCCTGACAGATAGAGATGTGACTGAATTATAGGAATAAATTTAGTTTTACACAAATTAATACTCAAATAATTGAAGGTCTTTACATAAAGTAAATAGTAATGAAATAATAAATAAGTTTAATATAAAATTAAGTTAAACATAATATAAATTGAGTATAACTATACTCAATTTACTTATCACTTTATTAACTAACTAGTTGAAATTATATTATTAATAGGTTCAGAAATACTTAAATATAAAAGTAAAATGTTTACAGAATTACGCTTATTAACTTGGAACAATCAAAAAACAAAACAATTTTTTTTATCATATCTCTTGCCAACCTTGCTGTGAAAATGTATTTCTTACATAAAACCAAATTCACCTATTTTAATTTTGATAACCTTACTTTTTAGTGAATTTTTAATTTAAAAAATTAAAAATTCACTTGGCATTCATAAATTATACTCTTAGTTCTTATGAGATATAAAATTGAATTCAATTTTATTTATCAACCCACAACTATAAAAAAAATTGTTGGCACTACAACATTTTTTTAGGTCTGGGCTACGTATTTATGTATCTGTTTTTCTTGATCATATGTAAATCTAATGAACAGTATTTACAATATTCCAAACTTATATAGTAAAATTAATTATAGTGAAAATGCAATAATTAGAAAACTAAAACCTTAGATAGTAGAAGGAAATAACTCCGTTACATACTAAAAATAATGGTCTAATACAGAGTTCCCCAAACTTTTTTGTGTCGTAGACCCCTTGCCATGTTTTTCCGTGTTGGGTAGACCCCCTACTTACCTGATATTGATTTCCTGTAAATTTCTAACTCTGAAATTTAGTGTTAAAAACTTAAAGTAAACTTAATTTATTCATTTATTAATTGAATTGATTTTTTTTTGATTTTACAAGTTCAGAATATATTGCGACCACAAAGCGAATCCCAACATCCTATAACTTACACAATTTTATAAACATATGTAATAATTCTGTTACTTCATAGGTACTTTTATAAATAATGTTTATAAAAGTAAGTTTTGATATTATAAGATAGTATGATGTAAGTAAATAGGTACTATCAGTGTATGTGTTGAGATCCAGTGTCATGGACCCCAATTTTTTTTTTCGATGGCGTAGATCCCTTGCAGATTGTCATAGACTCCTAGGGGTCGATATAGACCACTTTGGGAATCACTGGTCTAATAGGTATATGTTATGCACATTATGGCGCCGTCGTCCGCTATTCGTGCACCAAACTATTGTACTGCACCAAAAAGCTTTGATAGTAAAGGAGAATTACTTCATCACTTTAAGGCAAGATTTTGATGAGTCTTCTTTGATGAATCTATAATAAACAGTATTCACACGAACATATGGAACATTTTACTATGCTAGCCCGTAGATTTTATTCGTTTTTCCCTATTAAAACTTTTTTTTCCTCAGAGTTCAAGTTATAATTTAAAAAAATACTTTAATCTTTCCAACCGCCTTGGAGTTTTACGATTCGCATCATATTTCGCGATTCCTTTTTTTTCTTTAAATTTATTACAAACAATTCACTAATTTTGTGACTCCAAAACTACACCATATGTGTCACAGGATACATCAATTATGCCCCAATGTTTTTTTTTACATTTGAACTTACCCTTTTAATAGCTGTTTTATAAATGCAATAGCTTATAAACAAAGCTTGGGAATAAGCACTGCAATGTATTGATGCTATAATGGTTTTATAAGTCTTAAGATTTAGAAACCTAGTTCATAGATTTTTTTGCAGAAGGATTCAATTAAGTAAGAATAGTGAATTGGGGTTATCTGGAATATATTAGATCACATTCTAGTCATAACGCACCCGTTTCACTCTGTAAATTTGACGCATTTTCATTAATTATAATTTTACAGATTTAACATAAAAACCATTCGTATAAATTGATTGTATTTGTATTCACTCCTCAGAGATTAATAAGCATAATCTATGTGTTATAACCGGCTTTATTTATATATTTAAATATCTTAAGTGCTTATGTAATGATTTATTAAAAGTAATTAGGTGTAACATGCAAATAGACAAAAACGTGCAGTTTGTTTAATCGTTGATTCACTGTCAAATTGTCTATCAATTTATTTTTGCAATTAGATTATCGGTGCTATTAGAATGTTGTGATATTTTAGCGAACTTCTACTTCAGTTAACCTGTTTAAATATATTACTGAATATGAAGATAAAAACTACCGTGCAGTATGTTTAACTCGTAGATGTACTGTAGCACATTTCACCGTAGACAATCTACGCGTCTACGATCGCTACGCGCGTGCATTTGATACTCTTTATGTGATCACAAAACAAGAAGTAATAGTTCAAAAATTGAAATTAATGTTGGACTGGTTGCTGGTTTTGTAATCATAACACCTACTATAATACTTTTTTAGATCAACTAAACAAGAAAATAATTAATTAATTAATTAATACATAATATTTAAAGTACCTAGTCGACTTACCTTAAGCAATATGTAGTGCCTAGTCGCAACAAGATTTTTTTATTATAACAAATGTCACGTCAACGCTTTCATGACGACGTTTCGATGTTAGCACGTTTTCTTGTTATAAGATGAACAGCAACACAATTTTGAAGGAATCATATTATGAATTTAAAGAGATTAGTAACGTTTTTCATTTACTTTATGCAGAAACTTAGCATATATTATTAATAAATACAAATATTTAACGGGCCGTAGGCAATTAAACACATCGCGTGTTTAGACCCGCGTAATTCGTTAATTATGGGCGCGATTATATTTCATTTTGTATTAATTAGAGCTCAGCTATTTAACCTTTACATTTGTGGTACAAAATCTTAAGTTATTTTTCGTTATAATTTTAGTAGAAAAACACTATGTTACTTTCAAAATTCTTTTTAAATATCATATTAAAATTCTACCACATTCACGTAACTCATAGGTTTTGTCTATATCACATAATTGGCTTAAAACAAAACAAAACAAAACATTTTTTACATTTTTTTTTTGCTACAGCACCTAATACTAAACCAAAACCCATTATTAACCTTTTTGGTACCGAGGCAACGAAGTTACGGTTGTATCAGTAATTTCAATTTATTCATATTATTACATAGATATATAAACTACAGTGTTATATTAGGAAGCCGATTGGGCAGCGGTCAGCCAGTAATCGAATGTCAGTGTAATAGCGATTGCAAATCGATTGTCACCGCAATCGACTTCCCCCTCACTAATCAAGCGCTCGATTATTGTCCGATTATTCGATTGAATCGATTTTGATTGGTTGGCTTTGGTCGGATGTTTATGACTGGAGCAATATTTATTCTGCCTACACTTGCATTTCAACTAACAACCATTACATTAGTTTAACGTATAGATACATACCCTTTTTTTTTATTTCCAGTTAGACAAGTTAGAATTTTTTTTATTGAGATTTAAATTACGTAATCATTATTAAAAAGTATTATTTTATATGCCACTACATATATCAGAAGTCAAGTAAGTTTTACTTACTTAAAAGATGTGTATTATTATTTAAAAGTAGTAGTGTACTAATCTTCAAATCATGTCTTTTATTTAAATTGTATAATGAATAGGAGGTTGCGTATTTTCTGTACAAAAGTCTGAAACAAAATTATAACTTATTAGGGCTCAATAAAAAGAAATTAAAGAACATTCCCAATCATTAAATCTGAGAAGCTATAATATGTAACACGGCAAATCTGACACGTGATTAGGGTTGCCAGGAAAAAAACAACGACAGGCCATTATGCCGCGAGTGTTACCAGATTAACGATAATTATTACAAAAAAGACAAGATCGTATCGCGATAAGTGTAAAACATCTTAATGCGTTGCCTATCTTGTTTTTATTTGTTTTCTACGACAACCCTCTCTGTCACACTTTCACACAAGCGATACGTGTGAGCGAGATAAGTGTATAGTAGCTGTATTGTGACTGGTAAGATGGACGCTAAGATGCTGTAAGCCGTTTGATTTCTTAATCGTCAATTGGAGTGACACGGAGAGATATCTCCGAATTGAATTATAATATTTGGACAATCTTATTTAGTCTTAATGTCGACTAATTGATTTGAATATAGATGTTATTAAGGTTATTCTATTTTGACATGTTCGAATTGTAATTGCAAATGAGATTGCATTATTTCTCATTACCACATTCTACAATCACATTTAAGTGAGTTTTAATTGGGTTATTGATTCTTTTTATAAGCGTTAAGCAAAGTGTATATGTAAATAGGCCTTATCATTTATCAATAATTAACAAGTTGTAATATTACAACTTGTCTCTTATAAAAGGATTATTATATATATCACCCAAATCATACAGTATATTAACAAAAACTAAAAGTCTTAGAACAAATTGTCTTTTATAATTCTTATTTCAATAATCTATTTTATATTTTTATTTGCATTTAACTACTGAATAAGTCTTGCTAATTGCTGAATTTTTAATATTTAGGAATGAAATATCTTCTTGCCTACGCCGAAAATAAATAATTTTCTAATATATGAGGTTTTTATTAAGTATTCATTAATAAGGAGATATTTAAAGCAGTAGCGGTAAGTTATAGACAGGAAACATGAACTTGTAATTTAAACCTTGTAAATTGCACCCTTACAAAAGGATAATTCGCATACAAATTAGTTATTATTTCGTGATTAATGACATATATGGCTGAACCTAAGGTTTAAAGTCATTTGATTAAGTTTTGACTTGATTCAAAGAAAGAGTAGTGTTGTCTAGAGGCTCTCTAATCTGCGTGTCAACCACATCCTTGAGTTGTGTGTATGTGTGTACTGTGTACCGACGGATTTTTTCCTTAGCACTGCACTCCATTGAAACCTGCATATCTCAACTTCAAAAATTTATGACATGTGTCAGATACTGGAGTCTGATCACCTACTTGTGTATATAATATAAATGATCGTATAAGGACTCCATGCCATGACTCATATAGGGTTGTAGTACTGGATGAGTATTTGGCTTGAAATTTTGTTATTTTTGGATGAACAGGATGCAAAAATACATTGTATCCTAACATACGATACGATAATCCGGGACAGTATTTTAAAATAACTAACTAGTTCTAAGTAACTAATATCTGAACGATTTTAAGTATTTATTTAAAGATAAATATTAATATTGTACCTTTTAAATTATACCTTAAACTTTTAAACCTTTTACATTTAATAATCCACAGACTATAAAGGTCATTGATGTAGAAGCCAATTAAGCTATTTGTGATCAAACCTACAGCTTACGGTTGTCTTTTAAAAATTAAATTCATCCCAAAGCGAAGACGATATAGAAACTCTTTGCCTTGTGTATCTTTGAATGATCTCTTATTATACTTATACCTGAGCTGTCGAATTCTGTAGATACAAGTTTCCAAAGATATATAAACTAAAATCTAAAATAGAAATTAAATGTACTAAGTACAGCTAATGTTGTTATATACAAATCGTATAGAAGATATTTGTATTAATTAATAGCGAATGCATGTATTCAAACACATTTGAATATAATTGCATTACGCATAAAGGTCTATTACTCATTAACATACGCAAACAACGTCTGATTCGGAGCCAGGAATCGTAGCTCTTGGGGCCATGGATTATTTATAAGTTTTTTATTGAATCTTTGGACTAAAGAAAGTTTTAAAGTTTTTTCTATGGTCGATTAGAAAGAGTTGTATCTAACTAGGTTGTATCCGTTGACTTACATGATTCTCAGGGTTCTGTAACACACATATACAAATAAGATTCAATATCCATTTTACGTTTAAACCTAAGGTGGAAAAACTGTTTCCTCATAAAAATGTGTGTTTTGGTAATTTTGCTTACATACCTACTTATAAAAAAATTAAATCCTAATTTATAGCATAAAAATAAGTCAGTGTGGCTACAACCTTTTTAGGTCAGGGGCATCAGATTTCTGTATCTGTTTCATGATCATTAATCAATCCAGTAGGCAAAACGGTCGCTATTCGAGTGTATGTTTAACGCGCTCATAGACAGGAAGTTCAAAGATGCACAGCTAGAGATCGAACCTACGACGGCAAGGATAGCTCTCGCACGCTAAATCCAAAGGCCAACACTGGCCTTATCTGAATTTATAGAATAAAATTATCATATTTAAGCCAATTAATAAATAATAAAACTCGTCTTTAAAAAGAATTCTCGATGGAGGATTTAGTCCGTACCTGTATCTTGCTAATGACCATTTCCAATGATCTATGTGTTTGCGCAACACTTATCTGTCAGTTATTGCGATCGTGTTGCGGGTAGCGCAGTTGTTTATAATTGTAGACTTTTAGTATTGCGATATATTCCGGAAGTTGTTAACAAAACACATACAATTAGGATATTATTTATGGGTTTGTAAAACAGGTGTAAAGCTACCATAAATGTAAGATTTATGGTTTATAGTTTTCCTAGCTTGTCTTAGTATAAAATTAATAAATCACCGTGATGGTCTGCTTCACAAGACCTTTGGCAACTAGGAAACAGTGGAATCGACTCCTGGTGGGGTGTTTCCTAGGAGATACCTCCAATTGTTTGAAAAAGAGCATACTCCTACCTCCACCATGGGCTGCCCTGGGCTTGAAATTTTTGGGCGTCCCGGTATATTCTCTGCCAATACACAGCCCAAAAAAATTTATAAAATATTATTTAATAATGTATTGTGAAGTTTCTTAAATTATTTATATAATATTTCAGGTGAGGGTTCTTGTAACAGCAATGATGGGTATCAGCAAGCAGTCGAAGATAAATCTGACGATGAAGACGCTCCACGACCTGGTTCAGCCGCTGATAAAAAGAAGCATCGACGGAACCGCACCACCTTCACCACTTACCAGCTGCATGAACTGGAACGGGCCTTTGAAAAGAGTCACTACCCTGACGTATACTCGCGAGAGGAATTGGCCATGAAGGTGAACTTGCCAGAAGTCAGAGTCCAGGTTAGTTCAATATTATTTATTAACTCTATAGTATATATTATGTATGAATGTGCAAGTGTACATGTGTACAAAAGAAACCAGTTACGTAAGTTAATGGGCAACAGGCGGCATATCGCTGACAAACGATTTCTTCCAGGAAATTTTGGTATGGAAAAATAAAAAAAGAAACACCTACTGAGAGTATAGTACAAGAAGTTCATAAATAATTATAAAAAACACAAAAAATTACATGTTACACTAGAATTGTACCACATTAAACTAAACTAAGCTAAAAGTTTAAATAATTTTACATATTGATAATGATATAAAAGCTAATCTTAGGTTAAATAATCATAATTCCTAATGTGTACAAGTAGCTAGTTACAAGGAAGAAAATAAATGTTCAAAAAGAAGATTGTTAAATCATTTTAAAGACAGCGATCGTCAAATATCAAGAGGAAAGGAGCTTCAACAGACCTTGCACAGTAAAGGAGGAGTGATAGAATTCAATTATTCATAAATAATAAACAGAATACGCAATAATCTGAAATACTTCTTTTAGTGCAAGTAAATATAAATAATAAAAATATATTCCTGTTAAAAGTTAAATACGGATTGACCCAAAAGCGATTAGTGTAAGTACTAATAATTGCTACAAAACCAATTTTTCAATCAAGCAAATAAAACCGCATTTCAATCCCATTCCGTCCATAATTCAATATCGGAAACTAAACGAAAAGCACCCTTTATTAAGTAAAGTTCGCAAACAGAATTGGCTTCAAATATAATGAACCCAAGGGGCTTATAGCCCCAGCCCAAAGCATATGTCAGGCGGAGCCCAGCCTCGAAAAAACCGTAAAACTCTCTCACATAATACAAAACATATCAACGGAACACGATTTGAGGGGTCTTTTCAAATTGGACACTCCATAATTGCTTCTTATGTCACGCCGAAAGCGGCATCAGTTGTAGCAAAAGTTTCGGATACTTTGATAGTGATGGAAAATTATTAAATGGTCATTTGAAAACAATAGAAAATATAGTGCAGTTTCATTATTGATATACCTATCAATTCATATTCATCAGGCAAGTCAGAAAATGTGCTTTTGTATTGAAGGTAAATTTTTAATGACTAATAAAAAAGAATAGGCACGCCAATTTTCATATTAAATATCATAATATCGAAATAATAAGAATAAATGTGCCTTTAAAAATTTAATCACCTTCCCCTTGAATACAATGATCTATAACCTCTGTGAAGGTGATTAAATAGTTTGATATCCATGGCGTTACAATTTTTTAAATACCCCATGTTGCAACATGCAGGCAGCCACAGCATCCCTCGGTAGATACGGGCAAGTTTATTTAAATGATTTGAATAATTTTGGACACTTTTTTACAAGCATAACTGCTTCTAGAATATATAAACTTCATACTGTCAAAATCATCAAAATATACTAAAACATGCAGACACCGACGGCTTTAATAACATTTACTTGCTAGCTTAGTATTTATACTATTAAAGTATTTCGTATGTCGTCGTGTGAAATCAATTAGTGACCCTTTTCCCAGTGAAGTAAATTAAGGAACGTTTGTCGGCGATTCCCTTCTCATTAACTTTTTCATTACGTCTCTCATGAGTTGTACTTTCAGTTTATGGTGCATTAGGCATTTAATTACCACAGAACCTATTACGGAAAATATGTCAATTTAGGCAAGATAAGATGTGTTTTGGTCGATGACAAATATTATTCCTTCAAATGTTTGTTTATTAGTTAAAAAAAATATGAAAATATTCAGATTATTTTGGAATACTATTACAAAAAAATATTGTGCGCAAGTACCGCAATAAATTTTAGTTTTCTTATGAGTTCCATTTTTGAAAAGCCATCCGTTGATTAAAGTCTACTTATATTTAATAATGTTAATCCCTTTAATGGGTCTTGGGCGAATATTTCTCAATTTCATTGATGAGCCTTATGTTACTGCTACTTCTACGAACTACGATGTTCACTGAAAGTGTTAATTGCGAACATATAAAACTTCATTTGTACACATCCGGCTTTAGGCTAACGCCAACACTGTTCATATACTTCCTTATTACATAAAACCTCCCCTGACCCTTTAGGCTTCTCCAAACAGCCACTTAACCGTTGAATAGCAGTCAATGTAAAGCTGTTAGAATCAAATGATGTCGTTAACAATGGTGCACTTCAAAATACTTTCGACCGACTGATTTCCAATACAACATCAGATAACAGTTTATTGTTGTGCTCTTTACGATAAATGGTTTTCACCAGGGTGACGTCATAGTCAGAATGATAAATGATAAAATGAATTAAATTTTGGATTTAATGAAGTTCTGTAACCTTTAGGACGTTTCTCCGTGTGTTTTTTGTTTCTTCTCAGGCGATGTGCTCAGCCATCTATAACTTCCAAGGAAAAATAATTATTTTACAGCGACTGTTAATGTACATGCCCACTTTCCGTCAGAGTCATTACCAATGAAGTCACAAATATAACTTAATAACTAATGTTAAAAGTTAAAAAGTGGTTGTCATACGATTTTTCAGAAACAGTTGCCTAATATTTGGAATACTAAGATACACAGGTAGATTTTAACATAAAGAAAAACACTTGACAAATAATCATTTGTTTACAATTGTCTATGAATAAGCCTTAGGTACTGAAATTTAAATATAACGTATATAATTTAATCATTTTACTCAGGCCAAAATCAAGAGTCAGAGATCGTAATACACACCCATTAAAACAACAAAACGGTCCATCTGTCTCTCCCCTGGCGCGCTCCACTTCATCTTATGTACTAATAAACGACAGTCTATTTACTGCTGTTATGTAATTGCTGCAGCAAAATATACCCTACCACCTATAAAATACAGGTATTTTTTGTGTAAATATTTTAATTAATAGCTCATATGTAACTAGAAGAGGGTAATTTTAATTCTAAAAAATTGGTATACAGTATTCCTAAGAGCTGAATATAAAATGGTTCCGTGTCACTTATATTTACATAATTCTTATGCAGTTCCGAAAAAGATATGAATAAGAAAATCGAATTGTTTAGGCTACTATGAGTGCCAGTCAATAAAAACGTTCTACTTCCAAACGCTGAAGTTTACTGTTGCCACTTATATTATTTAATATTTAAAAAAATATAAACACAAAAGCTTTCACATTTAGATGCGACCTCTTCTGGAATACTGATGCTTTATCATAATCGAACCCCACTGACGATTATCGCGTCACGGTCTAAAGTACCATGAAAAAGCGTCTAATGCGATATACATATCACTTACACTTGGAAATAAAGGGGAATAATGTGAGAAAATTTGATGTAAAAATTACCGCAGTGATCTCTGAGTTTCACAACATATATATTCTTAAAAAAAAACAAAATCAACTTTCATTTAAATGTTATTTTACATGAAATAGACTGCTTAGCGTTATTATATCTGAGTACCTACACTTGAGATGACTTTTATCTTTAACTTGTCCATTTCTATGAGGTAATTGGAATATACACATTCAAGATATAACATAAATATAGAGGATATAGGTGTGGATGTCTGTCTGGTTGGAGCCGGAACGAAGTTATAATAGTTGATTACCGCGAGGGAACGATGCCCTGGATGAGGGAGGAGGGGGATGCACTAATAGGATAACCTTACTTCATATTTTCGCTTTTTCATATATATAAATGTGAAAAATGCAATTATCAAACGAATGTATTATTAAACGTTTTTAAAAAATACATACAATATTGTGTATAGGGTGCGATTTTCAAAATTTTACAATTATTGTTATTATAATTGTAAAACGTTTCATGAATAGACATTCTAATTCTAGAATTTAAGTTGGCACCAATAATTTATCCGAATAAATTTTAAAGATGGAATTCCAGTAAAACAATATAATATAATTCAAGAAACATAAAATAAACATCAATTTAATCGTTTAACGTCATTCTAATTTCAAAAATGGAATGCCATATAATTAAAATGAGCGGGTAACCTCATAATTCGATAATTTCTGAAGTGACACTCTAGTTGTGAATTCTCGTAATGAAGTTGCGAGTTCCTGCCGTTAGCGAAGCAGTAACCGCGTTAACGCCAACACATAATTCAATTACACCGCGCTCTATCGCGACACACTATCTCGTAGTTATCTGTAAGAATATTAAAATCCCTTCGACATCTGCATTCACATTGTATTTCATTATGTTATATAATTTTCGGTATCTATTGATATTATTAATAATAAAGCCTTTTATTATTAATAATGGATAATAGAGAATAAACAATATTAGTTCTTATATCATCTATGTGAATTAGAAACCACTACTAGGTACTATGTGGAAGTTACTCGCTGCCTTCTGGCAATGTGCGTGTCTACGGACGGCGGTGTCATTTAACATCAGATTAGTCTCCAGTCCCTTTGCATTCTGTTATATTAAAAAATAAGAGGTATAAAGGTACCTATTTAAAAACACTATTCTAGATCAAAGGTTTAATTATATAATTTAGTAGTTATTTTAAGAATTACGTCTATAAACACCTCGGTGTAGATAAAAAAAAACATTTTCGAATTTTCATTGATAATACATACCTACATAATACTTTCGACGAGTTCAATGAGGGCAGAAATTGCGAGGCGTGAGAGCCGCGGAGTGTCTCCGATTTGATCCGGGGAAATGGAGTTTATCGTGATAGCCGCATGTGGCCACACTGATGGCGTGCAAATTAAATATAATACGATTATACCTATTATCACTATAAAAAGTGTAATTTTTAGCCACTAAAGTGAAATTGTCATATTTCCCTCAGAAAATGCATTCTCGCTGGCTTCACGAATTCGAATTACGTCAAAGTGAACCATAAGCATTATGCATAAGGATTGGAGCAAACATTTTTGAAATTGATTTTTTTTTTTCAAAGAACAGGAGGAAAACGGGCAGGTGGCTCTGCAGATGTTTAGTGATACCGCCGCCCATAGACACTACGATAAGGCTTGCAAGTGCCTTCCAAGCTTTAAAGTCATATTGATGCATGGCAAAAAGTGGCTTAAAAAGCTCTTACTTGTGGAGCAACGGACGTCGAGGTGATACTGGTGGAAAATCGTATTCAGCCAGTAAACTCAGCTTTTAGGTAGGTAAGGTATTAATCCGTATGACTCCGAACACTAGTAGAAGGTACAGAGAGACCCCACATCTGTACGTGTCTGACTCGTCGACGAGAACTCGAATCGCTCTTCATTGAGTATATTTCATACGGTCAAGTAGAAGGAGCTGGTACTGGGGAGATAGTGTTGTCATTGCAATGTTTAAAAAAAATCAAATTTGAAATAAATATTTATTCGGAATGAGTAGAAATCTTAAAAAGAAACAATGTTTAATATTAATTTATGAATTTTCCCGCTTCTAGTGTGACCACACGAGCGTTATTCTCGGCGTTATTTTTCGCTTGTTTATAGGATCAGGAGATTATGGTCGTCCTCCCTTACCGTAACGGCGGCCTAATTTACTGAATGTTGTCATTTACGACAAATTGTTTACGAATAACTGAATATTATCGCCCTCTATGTTTTTTGGGCTATTTGGCGTCAATTGTCTAGTTTCATGTTTGATACTTTAGGGATTTCGATCACAAACGTAAATCTTTTTTACTCTAAATTCAAATAGCTATTGTAACGGAGTATGGTTTGTCTTTTGTTTTTAAATTAAAATATAAGAATCTGTGAACTTTCAAACATTATTATTATTCTAAATTCAATTTAATGTTACAAAGCGTTTAGATTTTGTTTTTAATCAAAATTCATGATACCTTAGCAATTTAAAAACAATACTTTATACTTTACCTTAAAGGTAACCGAAATCATTATATGTTAGTATACAATTAAATACCGACCCAAGGCTATGAAATTAAACCTTTTTATAGCATTACTTATAATTTTTAAGTAATTGTTCAACGTATTTCATTATCCTCGTATCAATACACAATACAGCCAAATTAATCATAACTTGCTTTATAGTATAATTTGATTAAAATTTGACGGCTCCTTCCTGTTGAATACCCCTTTAAAAAAACAGGAAATGGCTTAATAAGGGTAATTCAATTAAATAACTAGTATAAGTTGGTCCCTAAGTAGTTCCAGTATTGAAACGTGGCTGGAACGATTGGGTTCAATACAAAATGGTGGTGAGAAGAAAGGCATTATGAATGGTAGGTTCCGTATCATGTCGGTGTAGATTACGGCGGAACTCTTAAACCCGATATTTCCGTTAGTCGTCTTATTTGAGCGCATGTGAGAACACGAGAAGCCGCCAGAAAGTCTCCTGTGCATGGCTTTGCGAGACTTTTGCAAATTTTTTAATCAAATTAGTATGAAAATATAAGTTTTGTTTAAATTTGTGTATAGAGAAATAGAGAAAAATATCGTTTAAACTAAATTACCATATGCAAATCTTATTATTTCTTAATATAAATGTAAAAATATTTATTTATTTAATAAACACAATAGAAATTCGAAAGAGGTTCTTATGCCGGTTTAAAATAGAATTTAAACTGTTCATGTTAGGTATGAGACTTGAATAAAGCGCCAACCAAAAATCTCATCATCGGACGTCAAGGCAAAATATAAAATAGGTACCATCCGTATCACCTTGACGTCCGTCGTCCCACACCACTATGTGGAACCAGCTGCCCTCTGAAGTATTTCTGAACCAATACGACTTACGGTTCTTTTGAGGAAAGAGCTTGCCAATTCTTTAATGGCCGGCAACGTAGTTGCAGGCCTTCGGGCAATGTGAGTGTCCATGGGCGTGGCGGTATCAGTTATCGTGCCCCTTTTTATTATTCGAAAATGTTAAAATGATGTCCAGATCTATTTAAATTCCTTATTAGTAACTTATTTAGCAGATATTTTGACTACCTACACGAATGTTGAGATTCGTTTGTAGAACCCACTTTTTCGTAGAACGCGTTTTGGTCAAAGCTCAACGATGTCCAGATTAAGCATTCTGATAAACGAGCTAGGTCTGGATATCCATAATTGCTCACTCTTTGTTTAGTTTCTTGTAAGTTCATTTTTTTACTAGTAATTTTTTGTTTTGTTAATTAATTGTTTTGATTAATATTAGATCTCTTTGTGTATTCTTGTCACATTAAAAATAGTGATTTCTTTTTGTGATTTTTTTAGCAATGTAACAGTATGCCGAGCGTTGGCAAGCTTTTTATCAATAAAAAATAAGATTAAAAGCCCTCAGAGCTATCTCTGAGCGCATGTTATGGTATACCTATGTATAATTTATCGCTCAGGCTATAATATCAAGATCACGTGATCACATCAACTTTTAACACATCATAAACGGTTAGTCTAAAAAACTTCTAACATTATTCTCACAAAACAGATCTATCAATGAACGTTTTTGTGACAATAACATGCGCCCGCGCACCCATTGTCGTCACAAATACAAACTAATACCCTGCATTTAGCGCCAACAACAACGGGCCCGGCTCTTCAACCAGATTATACATCCAATTTGACAATTCAATTCAAATTCAATACGGTGTTGAGTGTCGGCTCTTTACAACATTTGTACTATACAAAAATAGTCCTTATCCCCTTTAAATAAACACTACATTGTAGTTTTTAAACATACTTTAATTTTACATGTTTTATTTACATTCAACCGTATTGCTTTGAATTAAGAACTATTTAGTCGTAAATTAAAATTTGCCACGTCACATTGTTCTTGACCATTTTAAGTAGAACTCT
The DNA here is from genome assembly GCF_905147795.1 of Pieris rapae. Lineage (NCBI taxonomy): Eukaryota > Metazoa > Arthropoda > Insecta > Lepidoptera > Pieridae > Pieris > Pieris rapae. The sequence goes on along the minus strand of NC_059515.1, from coordinate 3,575,062 downwards.
GTGAGTATTTGCAGTTTTATTCGTAAGGATTAAGGTTTCTCTTTTTTACACTAAATGGGGTCTTGGTGATATTTGAGAGTGCTAGTGAGACGGCTCTTCAAAGTAGAAGGTAATGTTTTGGAGTATAATACTATAGTTTCGATTTCATTTAAAAGCGGCGTCCTTTCCACGGTTTCTTTCAAAGATCAAGATTTTAAAGTAACTCTTATGCCTGCCTACGACAGTGGTGTAATATATTTTAATTTTTCTTTTTCTCATGTATGTGATTTTTTTTTTCTATTGAGAATAAAATGCTTTAAACCTAGAGTCTTAACTTTTATATTTTTTAAATAAAATATATTTAAATTTTACAGTCTATATAATCTGTTGTTTATTTACGTTAATACTCTCAAATTCACTTTTATATTATGAATAATGCGTAAAATATTTGTATAAAAAAACTTAACCTACAACATTTGTAGATCTGAGCCTCAGATTTCTGTATCAGTTTCATGATCATTTGTCAACCTAGTTGGCAAGTAGATGAACTGCCTCCTATGCACTCCTCCTCCTATATACACGCCGTCGAGCTTTTAAGCCGGTATACTTTACCGAAGTATTAATACAGATCTATTAATACTTCGGTAAAGTATACCGAAGTATTAATAGATCTGTATTAATATATAATGATATATATAAAGTAAGGATCTGTTGCTTGTAATATCTTAACTGTAAGTTTTTCTAAAGTTTGACACGAACGCTTTTTGCGCTAATATGTCAAAAGATGTAGAGGTACGAACCAAGCAATTAGACTTTAATCTGTCACTAACATAAGTGACGGCTCTTTAAAATAAGAACAAATTAAGGTTAATCGCTAAAAGCTATGTCCGTAGAAGCGCTTGGCAAAGTCTCCAGTGTAATTACGTAATTGAGTAATGAATTTCTCGACGCTCGGCTAATTAGCGAGCGCTTTAATCTGCTTATTTGTCCATGATAATTCTTCATTAACGTCTATTATTTGTTGTGAGTGTTAATTAATTTGTAAATTACTAGCTATTTTTATTTATAATTATTTGTATTGAATGTTTTTACATGAGACTGAATGAGAGTCAAAGACAGATTTTAAGCTTGTTTTATTTAAATTACGACATAAGTATTCACCATCTTAATAAGACACACATATACTACATATATACTTACTTACTTACATACTGTATAATAGTATTCTGATCTCCAAATATCTGTATTCCCTAATGAACACCTATACATAATACTATATAATAAAACTAATATTGTTCATATTAAATCCATTTTTAGTTTAATCTGTTATAATAATAATATTTCAGCCACTTTTCACTTAGGAAAAAATTTAATCAAATTAGCGTACATTCGTCTGATTTAATAGCAATATCTATTATTATTATTATTAATTTATAATACAAGGGTAAATTGGTAGGTTTAGCAGTAGGCTTACTTGATGGTAAGTGACTTCGTCACCCGTGGACATTTACATTGCCAGATGGCTGAAGAGCGTTGCCGTTTTAAGAATTGATACGCTCTTTTCTTAAAGAGCTCGAAAAGTCGAATTGGTTCGGAAATCCTTCAGTGGGCAGCTGCGCGATAAAAAGTGCCATTAAAATGCTTAACGACGGACGTCGAGGTGATACGGATGGAGTTTCGTATTCCTCGACGTTTAATGATAAAATTCAGCTCAGTAACTTTTCGTCACACTTTTGTTCTTAAAATTTCTTCGCAGCTTCCATGCCACCCTACACAATTCCCACATCACGCAATATGTTCAAGTTAAGTACTAGTTAAACGTCCGACCTCACTCATTACTGGGTAATTCGATACATTCGGATTGGCTGTTTGTGACGCTGCGGCCAATTACAGGCCGACACGTGACCGACACGTGACAGACACCCACACGGCACGTGACCGACACGGCATTGATGTTGCGATTTTTGCTATTGTTTATTTTGTGACTTTTGAGCAAAGACTATGCAAATAGAGGGATGAATTTGTATTAACTAAGTCCGAACTACAATCTTATAGAGCGTGAATACCCTTACCCCTCGGGGTATGAAACATATTTCTGTTAATACCAATATGATTTGTTGGTATTTCTGTCAAACAGTCTCGTGTCTTAATAATTTTGACCAACGTGTAGTCAACGACCCAGGGTGGTGATATGATTGTTGAGGCTGCACAAAAATTATTTGAAATTCGAATTTCTGTTTTTCATTAAGTACTTTTAAAAATTTACTTACTGGGTTTCGTTAAACCTAGCAATTAATTTCTTAAAACTGTCATTTAAGTTTCTAAAGTGAACAATTACTTATTTTTTTTTATACTAAAAATTATGTAAGAAATATAAAAGGTGGTCGTGACCATCTAAGGATATTATAAATGTTAAGCATTTATTATACCCTTTTAATCATTTCGTAAAATGTGAGAAATGCAAACGGCCCATACCTCATTATACAAAAAACACATTATATCCCCCACACTCGAGCCCACTGGCATTGTCGTTGATCAGCGGTCTGTCTAGTAACAATGACACTGAGATGGAGGTCGGATAAAGTTGTAATTGAATGCTAATGGTCGTTTTTGCGATGTAATTACAGTTTGTATTAATAACGCGGGTTAGGGCTTCGCCAGTTTGATTGTGACGTTACCCTAGCGACAAACTTTATATATTTTTGACATGACAACGTCTTATAATTCGATGGAGCCGGTTGCACGCACGAAAAAATATAACGCATGCGGAGTTACATCGCTCTGAGGCGTTACATTTATGGCTTGATGCGCAAGCGAGAGCGCGGAACGAGCGACAAAGAGGCACAATCGGCCTCCGTTTTCGGCAGCGTTCGTTCGTTAAAAAAAACATAATAGTATTCATGCGTGCAAATAAAGGATAACTTGATCAACCAGCAACCATTTCATCAGTATTTCCATATGACGTTTTCAAGTTTAATTAGCGTCAGTAAACGGAGCTTTACAGACAACCGATTGTTTTCGTAATCCTACAGGTACATAAGATATATATAACAAAACACAATTAAGTAAATATATTATTATTATAAAGAATACATACAAAATAGTTCATACATTTCAATCATTATTGGCCCTACAATTATAGGTCGCATAATAGGAGGCAAACGAGCAGGAGGCTCATCTGATGTTGAGTCCGTCGCCGCTGCGCAAAGACTGCTGCCAGCCTTTTAAGAACTGATATGCTCCACATAGAGGTGGTGCGCGGCAAAAACTACCTTACAAACGCTACCTCGTCGTGCGATGGTTAAAATTTTTTCTTATTGTCAAAATGTCAACTTATATAGATATCTTATAATAGTAGCATAAACCAAGGTGCATTATTCTTCTTTTCAGACGCTAAGGTAAATAATTTGATAACGCTATGATAATTTTTGCAATTTTATTAGACACAGATCTTAGTAACCTCCCATAGATGGCGCAACTCGACATAAGGCCTCGGGCAGAGGGAGTCTATTTGCGCGCACTTAATATCGCGGTGTTTGCCCGGTGCGATATGAGAGCTATTAACTTGTGCACGCGCCCTTATTTGCCCTCCGACCCTCTACTAAACGCTTGTTTACACGCTAATCTTACATTGACAGCTCATTATATTCATTTCTATGCATTAGATCTTAAATTCTATGGTATTTAATTAGAAGAGCGTGGATCAGAACTGAAAAGCGGAGAAAAGAATTGAAAGTGTATTTGTATTAGAACTGTAATGTTTAAAATATATTACTGACCTAATACGTTTTTATTTTTAAATCGAAATATTATCTCGACTGTCTTATAGTTTATTAAAGGAGTATTTCTATACATAGTTATACCAACACGTTATACCTATATTCCGTTATAAAAGTTTTATATCAGAGAAAACTCGATTAAAACTATTGCAATTAAACGGCGAAGCAAACAAAAACGATTGATTGGAAAACAAAAAGAAACACGTTCGTTCGGCCACATTGTGTGCGCTGCGTTCGACATTGTGAGATAGAGACATACGTTTATACATACATATGTATATAGAAAAGATATAGTACTATACAAAGAAGCAGATAAAATAAAGCTAAAAATTCTACTTTTCTTAATATCAACGCGCCATTAACGCAACAAAACAAATGAGGTTCTATTACAACTCATTAACATGAAATTGGTCTCAATTTGGTCGCTAGAAATAATATTTTTAGTTAAAGGTCATAATAAATTATAATTAATCCTAAAATGCTAAAAATAAGTAAAAAATACAGAGAAATCCTCTCGCATCTAATTTTACTCTCAATAACTGTCTAATGATTTTTGAATGCAATGCACACTATAACTAGCCTTATTGTAGTGTATAAACGCTTATTTCACCCCATTAAAAACAATGTAAATAGGGCTTTTCCATCCTCAATCGATTGCAATAAAAACTGAAAATGTTCACCGCAAAAATCTATCACGAGTTAAATGCAATGAAATATCAACTCTAGCCCATTGTTTTATGATTTTAATGCATTTAACAAACCGCAGTAGTTACAACCCTCCCTACCGTATTAACACTAAACGGTTTGAAGATAAATTGAAATCAAGAGATGAACTTAGTTGCAGCGAATAATCAATCTTATTGCGTAGAATTACGGTTTATTTTAGTATACAATTACAATATTGTGTTTCCCGGACGTTCCAATTGCAGTTTATACAAAATTAAACTTTATAACCTAGTGATAAAGTCAATTATGAACTGCGAGCGGTCGTTAAGGGGACGCGATGTTTGCGAGAGTTAATTTAGTTGCAGATTAATTCAGTTTGATTGATGTTTTTGTGCTTTTGATGAGGTCGACAGTTTATTGCGCACTAATTGCGACGACCCGGCTTCCTTTAGATAAAACACCTCCGTGAAAAACATATTTCTGTAATACATTTTTTTTCTACTAATTTTGACAATTATGTTGTACGAAAAAGTAAAAATTCTTCAAGTAACTTGGCTAAAATCTACATAACTGTGTGCCTTATTATGATAGTATTATAAAATTTGAAATCTAATAAAATATTTTGCCTACCTTTGTGAACTGATAATCAGATATGATTAAAGTATACATATAAATTTTATTGAATTTACACATAAATATTCAAAGTACATGTTTTAACCTTTAGATTTAAATTGACATCAATCAACCTCTCATTTCTTTTCAAGAACAAAACGTATTATTATATTTTACAATTCGTCAAAATGAATGGGCGCGCTGCAAGTCATTATTAAAGGTAACATCAGAAGCAGACGTCAGGGTCCCATCACTGCCAGATCAGCCCTCCCCTTAAGAAACAAACAAGTCACCACACAGTATATACAACCTTATTTTTCAAACAATACAGATCAATTTTCAACAAGCTTATCTAAGATATAGGTCTTTTCTGCTTAACGAGTTATCGGCTAACTTTTGGTCCTGCATCTAAGATGGCGAAGGCTGTACATCTCGCTCGCTCCTATGAAAGTTGTATTGCCATCTCCCTCGATTTCTTAAAAGAACTTGTGAGAGGGGAATGTGTAAATAAAGGATTTGTCGATCGATGGCTGATGTAGGTATGGCGTTTACGAAGAAAGTTACTTTGACGCAATTTTCACGCGGAGAAAAGATTACACACAGCCATAATTTTATTTAGACAGGTACAAACCTAAAAAGGAATTTGATTTGAAAGTAGGTACGTATTAAATACAATTAAGATTTTTATTTTATTGTTCTTATATAACAGACAAGTGGGCAGAAGGCTCATCAAATGTTACGTCATTCTGCCGCTTATATATACTTAAATTGCTTGAAGGCTCGCAAGTGCGTTTCCAAAAATTATTGTGCGTATTGGTTGGTTGTATCACTTAACAGATGAGGTAGGTACTTGTCCATTTGCCCCTCGTCCTAAATTAAAGAAAACAAATTAAATAAAGCTCGTGTTAAGTATACACATATGATATAACGCGGTTAATATTAATGACAGTGTATGTTTGTATAAAGATAGTGTAGCGGGTGGTGGTGAGTGGGTGTAGTAATTGCGTTAGTGCGACCAATAGCCGAGGACGCTTCTACCTACGTACGAACGAGTAACACTGCTTATATATATATAAACTATGTTAGTATGAAAATATTATCTAGCTTAATCATAGGTTTTTATACTAGATTGCACCAAAAAAGCAAACCAAAAATACAGAAAACATTCACAAGTAAACATTTGAGCAATCTTATTAGAGTATTTAGTTCAAGACAACCACAGAGAGTGACAAATTTCGGAAACAATCTTAATCACAATATAAATTATTAAACAGGTCACATACTTAAGTCCTTATGTGTTCGTTTCTTAATATTATAACAGGAAAGAAGTAAAAAAAGAATGTTATGTGTTTACTTTACTTATCTTACTTTAAATAAAACAAACATACATGTGTAATGCATTCGAATGATTAATTTCGATTTTAATGACATTCCTCCGACTGGACAAGTTTAGTGGCATTTTCAATAATTGTATTATGAGTGTCTGAGTCTGTATAGTGCTTCCGTTATTTGAAATAAACAATAATAAACAAATGTTAATGTTATCGTAATTTTAGTAAGGATGCCTATTTTTTTTGAAAATGAAATATAGCCTATGTCACTCAGGAATGATGTAGCTTTCCAACAGTGAAAGAATTTTTCAAATCTGCCAAGTAGTTTCGGAGCCTATTCAATTCATACAAACAAACAAAAAATCAAACCTTTCCTCTTTATAATATTTATTATTATTCAACATTGGCATCCGGTAACTAACAGTGTAAGCCTTACAATCAGTAAGGTGCGAACGGAGGCTATAGCCCGACACATAGCACAATCAAATAATCTAACGTTATACGCCCACTTATACTAAAATGCTACGTTCACCATCTACTAAAATCCATATCCAATACTGATCATAACTACATTCGTTAATTCGACAAACGTTAATATTTGATTTAAATTAATTAATTTGCAGCTTCGTAAGATAGAGTGGCTGAAGATGACACAATGATACGTTTGTTGCAATTTAAGATTAAGACGTAAACGTTAGTAAGATAGTAAAGAGTTTATGGCGGCCATCATCCGCCATAAACTCTTTACTATCTTACTAACAAAAAACCCACTGTAAATCGTTACATTGAAGCTCAAATTCAAAACCTACCAGGAAGCTACACACGTATAACTGATAGAGAAGCATAGGGTAACGATCGATAGTCGATCTGCTGTCCGCAAAAAGACGAGCGAGTGACATGGAGTGCCCGTCGCGGCTAAACTTTATTGTCTATGCCAAACTCAGTGATACCTACTCTTGGGTATAGGTTTATTTTGTTTTTATTTGTTTGCAATATTGAATGCACTCATTGTATTATAATAGTACCTTAATAGGTTGTGAAATAAAAACAACACCGAACCAACACAGTATTTACAAGTTAAGCATGTAGTAGCTTATTTAGGTTTTTAGGCAGTAAAATATATTTTTTTGGCTTTTCGGAACTTATTGTAAGAGAACAATACTCTTAAAAAGACTTATATAAAAATATACAGAGTCCTAATTATTAATAAGAAGTAAACATTAATTAACTCAAACTCTGATTACATTTCATTACAGTATAAACTTGACTGAGTTTTATTAGTTTTCTAATCACATTAATATATATGATATTATACAGAGGAAAATGTGTATTTTTGTATGTTTGTTACGAAAACTGAAAAACTACTGGGCCTGTTTTTAAATATCATATTTTAAAGTGGAACCCCTTACTTATGTTATGAATATTAGGGTATAATATAGTATATACCTACACGGGACAGAGCAAATTTAGGTACCTTATTTACACGGAGTAGATCTTTCGGATGTGTCTCGAGATGATTGCATCGGAAGGCTGACTTCCTGACACGTCATCGTCACCATTGATACATCCACAATATGAAATTGCTTTTAGGAGGTTTAAATAATGCTATCATACGGCGTTAGAGAATGTGATATCGGTATTATTTAAAAAATATTTTTCTAAGTATTAAACTAAATGTAAGCTAAAACTGATTTATTCAGATAAAAGCAAAATGTTGTCAAAATTAAAAAAAAATATAAGTCGGTATATTTTCTATCTTTCATTTTACAAATATATAAAATAATATAAAATTGTTGCTTGTCATTTAAGCGACTTACTTTTTTTTTGAGTCTTCCGAGTTCATATTGTGGTGTGTCTGTATCATTTAATTTATTTTTACAAACTGACATTTTTTAAATTTATTTATTATTTATTTGTAACAATAGCTAAGTCTGCCTTTGGGACTATTAAATGAATTTAACTAAGTATGTTGACGACACGCATTACTCAAGGGATGTAATGGTATGTATATTCACTTAGTCCTACGAGACCTAGAATTGAACAAATGTAGGTATACTGTGGCTTTACATAAAATACATTTCTAAAGCTACAGTATTAAAATAAAAAAATATTCACAACAAATTAAAAATCTCCAAATTACGAATAAACGATTGCAAATACAATTATGCGACAATCTCAAGCTCAAAGCTGTTATTTCGTTTACAATTACGGCTAACGCATTTACATCACAACACATGTCGAGTCAATTTGTTACACAATTAACGCTAAAAGACTCCACAGTGCCAGATAACTCAATTACGTCCAATCCTATAACAAACATCGCGGCGCGGCGGCGGCCAATCGTGTCGCACTCTGAATTGAAATCTGACAGATGTCATATTCGGGCGCCATTGTTGTTTTTTATGACAGTTGGCGTAGGCGGGCTCGAGAGTTGGTTTTATTGTGACATTTTTATTCAATCAGCGTGTAATAAGAAAGTAACTAGAGATGCCCCGCGGCTCGATGGATTTTTGTTATTGTTCTGTTTTCGATAATCCCTTCTTTGTTTTATTTTATCCAATAGTGTTTGGAACAAAGCGCAAATGTAATAAACGAAAAGTTTTTAATGTAAAGGCTAAATGTAAAGTACTACGTTACGTTACTACAATAATATAGCATATTTTACATATTATATTATTATATATAATTATTCTTTAAAATCCCAAATAAATGTTTCGTATGGGTTTCGAATAAAACCATAGATGAATGTTAAATCATCTCCTATGATTAATAAAATCGTTAAAGCTTTAAATAGAATCGTATTTAAATGCGTGTATAAAACAACTAGAACATCGCATGTCTACCGAAGTAACAGCCCTACGTTGGCTAGTTTTGGTAACATTTTATTATTATTAATTACCAAAACAGCGTTATTTGTTGACGTTTGTTCAGTTATAATTAGATTTCCGAAATGATTGCCTATCGCTCCACCTGCACGAAAACAACGACATTAAATGCGTGCCTTATTACTTTAATGTTTCACTTTGTTGTAAATTTTAATTGCTACGAATTATATGGGTTATTTGGACTTTATTATTTGGGTAATCATATTCTAGGTTAGATCTAAGATAGGGTGTGGTAAAGGTTAGACTTTATTAACTTAACTTTAGAGAGAGGGAAACTTAAGAGTTTGTATCGTTTATTTATTATTTGCTACGATTATTATTGCTAATTGATTTTCTTTTCTAACAGTAGATACTCATAAGTATCTACTGTGTACCTGCGGAAAGCTTACTTATAGGTACATAAATAAAAACCGAGTACGAAATAGTTGTTTTGCATTCACATAATAGGTATTATCACCAGTCAACAAATAATAATTAAAAAACAGACTCTACTACTCGTCTGCACACTGTATTCTTAAAGGAACGGTTCTATTAAACCATTTTCTATGATTTGTTCTATGCCCTACGTTTGCCTAATATATGGGTAGCAGACGACGTCTCGAGCCGACACCATATCTCATGGGTCCCCCACATACGATACAGTAACACGACTTTTGACAAACTTTCATACTCTATGATACGGATTGAATTAAATGCCATTATCAATTACAAGTCGTTTGTGAATCTTCTGAATGTTACTAGAAGAGGGAAGAAACTAGTCTATGTTAATTACTTTTGCTAATTACTATGAAAGTATGGTGGTATCAGCGTGTTTCTTTTTTATAGAACAGGGCTCGCGAGTGCGTTGCCGGTCTTTTAAGAATTAGTACGCTCTTTTCTTGAAGGACCCTAAGTCGAATTGGTTCGCAAATATTTCAGTCGGCAGCTGGTTCCACAAAGTGGTATTGCGCGGCAAAAACTTCCTAGAAAAACGCGCAGTTGTGGAACGGTGGACGTCGAGGTGATACTACTAAGCCTTGTTATCCGTTCTTTTCTATTAAAATATAGGCATCGTCTTGGCTTTTAGTCGCGTAAGCGTATTTTAAACGTCAATTCAAAATCGATGTAACGTTTAACCAAGTTTAATACGTTTGGCAGAAATGCGATCAAGAGTCGTGTAACGTTCTCTGCACAAATCGTAGAAGTCACGCCATGAATATATCATTTGACACTACAATTCGACACCAAATTTATACCTTAACGCCACTTATTTAATTTAAACCCTATAGTCTTAGAGATAAAGTAGATATTTATTGGTGTATAACGTGCAAAATAAGTATACGAAAACAGGACATTTATATGATTGAGTTCAAAGTTTTGTTATGTCTAGTCTGATATGGTTTAGGGACGTGTTTGGCGGCTGATTTATTGTGAACGAAACTGTAGTTTTACGGTTGAGGGTAAAGTTTTATAGTATAATGGGCAAATAGATGGCACATCAATTTCCAACGACTCACCTCATTAATTTGCTTTTTATTGTTGGTAAAGTTTGTGATTTAAATTGTGGTTTATCGGTGTCTTTGGGCGTTGTGTAAAAGAAAACTTGGCGATCAAAAAGAGTGCCGGAGAGTTTATTGCCAGTTCTTCTCTTCCGTTCACCGCCCTTGATTTGAGATCTGGCAGTAAATGTAAAATTAGAAGCATTTAATGTATATTTCTTTTTTTGACGTTCATAAGTGTACATTATGTTACCTACATAAATGACACACACACATGATTTTTGATTTGATTTGATTTCATATACATATAAAGACATTTCAAATAAGTACATTGAAACTTTTGTAAGAAGTCACAAAATGTCCTTGATAATACTTTTACTCTCTTAGACTTTTCTTGATACCTTTTTCTTACGTTTTAATCACTAGTTAAAAAAATGTTGCTTATAAGTGTCCTATGCATTTCAGGTGTGGTTCCAGAATCGTCGAGCAAAGTGGCGTCGGCAGGAGAAAATGGAGGCCGCTCGCCTCGGATTGTCAGAATACGGCTGTGCACCGGTACCCCGTCTGTCTGCCCTTGGCTTGCCTGTTGATCCTTGGCTCGCCCCACCCTTGCTTACTGCTCTACCCGGTACATATTGTGTTCTTTTAGTACTTTTCCATTGTAGCCTTGCCTTGACGCCAGGTGTACCTGTTATTACCTGTCAAAGGGCTTCCAACCATAGATCAGATGTTATAAGATTCAAGTCATATCAATGCATTTATTAAACTAAGAAAAATACATATACATTAATTGTTTAATACATACTTTCCGTGTACCATACACGGTATTTATACTTATAAATGCTTGCTAATGTTTTGCACACATTGTTAAAGAAAAAAATAAATAATAAAATACAATATTTAATGTAACAATCAGTTTTAACAAACAGCAAACATAACAAACACGAAGAGAACATCGATTCATAAATTATAAAATACTAAGGAATGGTTGATTTCAAAGTGTGTTAGAAGCAGCTATACGTATTGATATCTATCTCGTTTATCAGAATTTGCAATCTGGTTATCGATGAGTTTTGGAAAAAATGCGTGCAAAGAAAGAAGAGAACCTCTCCAGTCGAATTTAGTACAGAAAAGTGCGAGTGTCTAATTATATATTTCATTCCAGGTTTCTTGAGTCATCCACCATCAGGGTACCCAAGCTACCTAACTCCACCAGCGCCATCCGTCCCTGCGCCACCCGCCCCAGCCGACCCGCGATCATCCTCCATCGCAGCGCTGAGAATGAAGGCCAAGGAACACGTAGAAAGCCTTAGTAAAGGCCTACAAATGGTTTAGTGATACGAGTGAATGCTGAACATTTCTAAAACCTATGTGATTTGATATTTTATTTCCCGAATCTTTGGCAAAGATCGCTTTATTTTTGAGCATGATGACTATTTATTATCTGTGGAGCTTTTTCGTCTTTCTTTGTATTGCTTTGGCTGGATCTAAAATGTATTGATGAATTGACAAAGAAAAAAACTGTGAACAATTATGTTAAACAACTGAAATTATTCTTATGATATTGTAAATACTGTATACAATCGGTAGTGTATGCTACAATAGTGATCTTCTCTGCTAGTTTAATTGAGTTGTCAGTGTTAATAGTCACGGTATTTCAACCAATATAGGTTAATTTATTTGTTTATATGTGATCATTTGAGTTAATTTTGGTTTTGTTAATTTGGTTTTCTTTTGAGACAAAACAGTTTCTTTAAGTCGTAAAACAAATAGTATAAATACAATTAAGCTTTCTTAATATATCATGAATTAATTTATAAAGATGGTTAGGGAGTTATTGTGTAAAACTTGTGTGGTAAAAGCAATGCTATATTGTAAAGAATAGAACATTTGATAACAGGGCATTGGTCGTCACTATGGGTCGTTAAACTGTAGAATATTTTTTTTTTTTGATAGTTGTGTCTCAGAAACACGGTTCTTAAAGGTGAATCGAATCGGCTTATAATATATTTTTCTTCTAACGACCTTACACAGTGATGTCAGTTTCATCTAAGGTTATTGAAAATAATATTAAATAACTATCAGTTGACGGCTGAATTAAGGTATTGGACGATAAAAACCTTCGTTTTCCAATTGTGTTTATGGGGATTTTATTTAATTGTTTGTAAATGGCCTAAATATTCATTACCTTTTATTGTACCACTGTTAGTACCGTTATGTCTCTAAAGAAAACGGTTTATATAACATTGTAAATATTGTAAATAACATATGTCTTTATTTATTAATAAAATGCCATATTTTTTAAATAAATTAGATAAAGTAGAGCTATTAGAAATGGAATATTATTTCCTTTAAATATATGACGAGTTGTGATTACGATTCGAAACGAAACTAAAAAATTATTTAATTCACGCGCAAGCTAAATACATGACTGTTTTTTGTATTTTAATTTAAAACGTATACACTTTATCACTAATAATTAGTTATTGTCTTGTAACTCTTATATAAATTTAAAACAGATTCTACACTTCAGCAATCACAATCGCTATTTTAACAACAAAATTCTTAAAAAACAATTGTAATCACAACTTTGTTAAACAATTTATGTTCTCTACCAATTTTATTTAAAGAAAATTATTTAACTTTTATGTACTTAATTAAGAATATATTAGTAGTAACTGTAAATAGTAAAGTAACGATTGAGATTTACTTATTTAAAACGTTTACATTTATTTTACCACAGCTACTCGAACTTAAAATTGCCAATAATTGATAAAATGTAGCGATTCCGTAAATTAAGGTTATGTAATATAAATATAGGATAATACGCAATAAGAGATAAATAAATGTGTTCTTTCATACACTTTTTTTTATTATTTCTTTAACCCTTAAATAAAATCTTATGAACTTATATAAACCTTACTTTTTAATTGGTATGTTTCGTGATTTGAATGACCAGGGCTGTGGAACATTTTGCTCCTCAGCATAATGCTAGGGCCAAATACAGCCACAGTACACACACATTACATGCTTGAGACGAATCGAATGGGAAAAGGAAAAATATATACATATCTCTCATTATATCTTTTATTTCATTTTTTCTCTTCGATTATTGTTTTGTGTGTTTATGTGTGGGTGTTTTTGTTTACAATAAATGCTATGTCTATATCTATGAAATAGGCTCTCAGTTATGAATCTCAAGTTTAAAATTTTGAGGTTGATCGCGGGAAAAACACAAAATTTGCCATTTCTCTTTTTTAAGAACTCTATCAATTGCTTAAGGTACTCAACAACTTTTGGCATCTCCAGGGAAGCAGATGGAGAGTTACATAACAATTCGGTTTATGATATGGCAAAAATTCAAAATATTAAACTGAATCGCACTACCATAAATAACCAAAAGAAGCTTATTAGAGCAGCGCCACTCTATTTCCTTGGTCTCGCCAGACCCTTGACTTTTTCGTAGTGTGTAAGTTGATGATGAAGGCGTCGATACCCGGTTCGATGATTTGAAGATGCCTTGCGAAATTTCCATGCCATGAAACTGTCTACAAACACCGATTTTCTTAAAATCTTGTTTTTGTTTTTTTTTTAGACTATAACTTCCACTCCGTCAAATTGCCACCAGTTCTTAACCAAATGCAGCAAATTCCCATTAGAAGTCCACGGTTAAGACGGGCTGTTGAAATCTTTTTTTTGAATCTTCATATTCTGAACATGAACTTTAAACAAGCTTTAAACATAAGATCGTCCAGTTCGTCATAACACAAGACTTTAGATCTCAACTCTCGTGTTTGAGGGTAAGATACAGTCGGTAGGTACTTAGCGCTAAACACGATTTTCATATGTGATATTGGATAAGTGAGTCATATTTAAGAACAGTGGTTTTACTTCCAGACCTGTGGTTATGGAAGAGAAGAGCACAAAACTATAATAAATAATAATAAAAATGTTTATTGTTTCTCAAATTTTACATTAATACATGAGTATGAGACAGCCTCCGACTGTCTCTGACTATAAGTAGTCACACAAGTACAAGTACACTTGTGTTTGGGTTGACTCGATACTTCCCTTATTTATACAAATTCTCATAGACTCTCATAGAATTGCTATGAACTTATTCTATGCATGCGTGTTTGTGTGTGTATGTGCGCATGTGAATGTGTGTGCTATGTGTGTTTTTGTGTGAGTAACAGTGTGCATGTGCAAAACTGAGACGCTATAAGTCCTTTTGTCTACAAATATATTAAGCAACATCCGACTAACCCAACTGAACGTTGGGGTTGAAATAAAGAACGCATTAAACGATTGCTTTACCACCTTTTTATCTTAATATAAACTCTAAGGCTACTTTGTATTACATTAAACATCTAAAAAGTGTAGAAGAGACACTTCACAGACTACACTTTAATAAATAAACCGAATTGCACTCAATTATTGTGTTTTTCTCTCTCGGTGTATGTTTGTGTTCGATGAAAAGATAGGGTTACATGGAGGCTCTATAATTTTATTAAGTTCCTTTCTTGGTTCAATAATACGCCTCAACGGCATTTAATTACATTTACCTGCATTACTTTTTGTTCTTAAATCTGTATTTTCCATGGTTATTTCGTCACGATTTAATAGCAAAAAGGTGTAGGTGCTCGTCGTTTGAAAGGCTTACGACGCAGGACGAATACATTTCGAGTCGATTTTTTTTTGTATACACTACCATTATTATTACTAGTACCTAGTCTATATCCAGTTTTATATAAGCATTATTTTTACTTGCGCATTGAGTGTGTGGGCTAATATGCAAGTAACCAGGGAGCATGTGACGGGGAAGTACGTAGGCGAGCACAGAACCAGAATATGGCTAGACATAAATGTAATGTAGCCTTCGCCAGATCTTTGGTATTTTCTATATTTTAGTATTCATTAGAATCCCATGTGTAATTTGGGATTTTTGAGTCATTGGATCGGCGTGGCGTGTGTGAGCCTGATAGTGGGAAAATAAGTGTGAAAATAGACAAAAAATATACCAAATCAGAGTAATGTAAGATTACCCAATGATTAGGGTAATTGTATCAGTGTTAGTGAAACAAAAACTGATAAATTCCAGTTCCATATTTTTTTTCGATTACACAAATTATTATTATAAAAAATAGCCTTTCATTATAATCTGTAAGACTGCTTATAAAACAAAGTTATATTAGAATAAGTCATTTTACTTTCATACAATTATTAGTTTCGTAGTTATTACGATTGGATCCTAAATGTACTTGTGTTATTCCTTAACCCTATACTATTAAACTATTATTCTTCATTCTGTAAGAACTCCTTATGTTGGCCTACAAATTATGAATAGCAAATTTGCATTTTCATTTTTTACCCGCTGTGTTCAATATTAAATATTGATGCCTCCATGTGAGCCTTCCATACCGCGCCCGTAACAAAATGAATAGTCCGCGTCGTCGCACTCGATTAGCGCGCAAACGCCGCATTAACATGTTATTGGACTGCCTCCCCCTCCTCCCACTACACCCCTCACTCCACTACCCCCCACCCGAGACGAGCCGCACTGATTATTTGTTTTCAATGTTTTATCAGTTCAGTCAAGGTTCAAAAAGGCTTAATTAAAATCACGATTCGATTTCATTATTGATCCTGAATATATTTTTGAAGTATGTACGTAAGTAATGGAGACTCAAATCTGGGTTTGATTTACTGATTTGTACTTTAATGTGACTAAGTAATCAACTGGGTTTACTAACTTATTATAATTTTGCCGACCTCCGACTTTTACCCACTATGGAAGTCACGTCTACCTACCCATTCAGTAATTATAAAGAACAATTTTTTATAGCTTCATTCTGCTTTTACAATTTAAATAAATGAACATAATTTTTGTAGTTCATTAAGCGCGTTATAGTAGAGACTGAAGCGCCAGTTGTCATAATGATCAAATTATACAGTCGAGGGAGTAGAGCATTATAATGACGAGATTTGCATCGAAAATTAAACAAATCAACTAATTACAGTTCCACCTTAAACAATTATAATTGGCCTAAGAGTCAACGTCATATATTTTATTATTCAAACGCCATAATCACTCAATGGCATATTATATGTCCCAGAGAAGCACAAACTTTCAAGTAGGTACTTTCGACCAGACACCTTTTAAAATGTTTAATCATAGTCTTGGCACGGTCTCTACTGGAAATTGTAAAAAATTGTTCGAAGAATGTTTACACTACGAGAAGCTAATTTATGCGTGATAAGCGATTGCTTTATTCAGCAACGCGACGTTACCAAAATCTTTAAAAATTAAAAAATGTAAATTCGCCGGTCCCGTGAACGTTATGCGGCTCTACGTAGTGTACGTTTGCGTTTGACAGTCGCTATGATAGGGTTGGTCACGGCAGTCGCTCGTTAGCACTGCCTGCTCCTTACAGTTAATTGTTAATACATTTGTACACTTCTAACTTACCGCACTCATTAAGTTAATTTTAATAAACATGCCCATTATACAAAAAGTTAAATATTAGACTTATATTAGATTAGAAAATATTAGACTTTCGTCGTTATCCATCATTGTCTTCGTCATTGCCTAATTATGTGTGGCTATTTTGTTTCGTATTCCACAACTCTATCCTGGATTTAAATTTTTTTACTTAACTTTTAGTTCTAACTAAGCAGCATTCTGTATTTTTGTGGTAACTATCAGAAACTATGATTCCCTCTAAGTAATTATTATATAATTAGTATCATATGTATATAAGAAAAATCTATTAAAAGAATCTATCTCAATTATAAATACAGTTCTTTATTATGATTATTTTAGTTACAAAAGCGCCATCTATGGTCGAATAGGACAATTTATCTGTGCGCTAATAAACCCGTAATAAAGTTAAAAAAATATTGTTTACTTATTTCAACTTTAAATTAAGATAAAAATCTCAATAGGAATAAGTACCTAATTTAAATTTAGTTCTCCAATTGGCCACATAATTTACCTACCTTTCGGATGTTTTCTAATTAGTTTGCCCTTAGGCTCTTAGGGTCGGAAATTGGGATAAAGGGTGTAGGACACAAAAATACAATTTGCAAGTCAAAGCCACTAAAAACTCGTAAAAACGTCCGAAACGATCCCGTAGAACCAATTTTACATAACACACGCTTTGAAGACTAATAAAAGGAATTTCGAAGTTTGTAATAATTAAGTTTTACGTAAAACGTAAAAACAAACAAGCATATTTTTTATATCTTAATCAACCAAAATTGGACTTCTAATATCAATTTGAGTTTTAATTTAGCAGTAAGCCTATTCGGGTATAGTTCTATTAAATGATTCTCTTATTTAATTTTGAAACAATATTTATTCCTGTTTTTTTTTCTCTTTCCATGTTATTTGTTATCATTAATGACAATGATTAAAAAATATGATTATTATACATTAAATCACACATTTATTCAAGCGCTCTCAAGTGTTAAATAGAAAAAGTAGCATAAATTGTGATAGTATGTCTTAAATTGTTGTTTACTAATTTCGCTAGGTGGCGGTATTCTAAATAATAACTGAGTTCTAAATTTAACAAAACTAAATATTCTTCGCAAATCTTTAGCTAGATGTCACTACAAGTGTTTTACTAGAATTTTATACGTATTTCGTAGACGATAATCAAATGACACAATTCAACAATAATTAAGACAAAAGAAAACAATTCTTAGGCTCCGTATATTTTATATTTTCTAAACCCTGCTTTGCTTCCTCCAACTCCTTTGCTAACTTCAAAAAAATCATAAGACATATATATAATGTTTCTAGCAAAGTATATAATAGATTAATATGTAATACATTTAAATCGTTCTCATAAAAAATAAATTAACATGTAATCGTGTCGGGCATTGTATCGTATAGAGTCCACAGACTGCTAATGCGACGACCCCAAACGAAAATTTAATAAAGAAAGCTAAGCTATCCCTCCCTCCTCCCGCACCGCTCCGGGCCGGGCGAGCGCGCCGCCAGTAATAACGTTTGTAAAAATATCCGCAGACATACGCTTAAGGCCAAGTGCCACGCGTTTTTTAAAAGTTTTTAATTTAAATTACTTACGGCATATTATGCTTTATGCTACCCTTAATAAATATATTTAAAAAATGTTAAATCCACGAAATAGTGGATGCCACGACTTGTGGCATATTAATTTGAATTCTTATATAAATTAATAAATTAAAACTAAAGTCGTTATTGACCCTAAAATTGACTTTTCTTAAAACAAAAAAGCAAAATAGGCAAAAAAATATTTAAAGTGAAAACGAGAACACAAAATTAAGAAATTATAAGGTTACGGTTAATGGCTACCGGTTAGTAGGACATTTACACTGCTCTCATATATTAAAATACA
Source organism: Pieris rapae (assembly GCF_905147795.1). Taxonomy (NCBI): domain Eukaryota; kingdom Metazoa; phylum Arthropoda; class Insecta; order Lepidoptera; family Pieridae; genus Pieris; species Pieris rapae. The sequence continues at coordinate 3,555,945 of NC_059515.1, read as the reverse complement.
AAGATATACAATGAAAATCAATAGCCGTATTTGTCAAATATTTTTTTTAATAATTTAAAATGCAACTTGAAAATACCGATAAGGCCATTCCCATACATTTTGGCACATTTTGTTTTAAACTAACTTTATAAGCTTCGCCTTAACTCTCTCGGGAGCGGTCTCGGTGAGTTTTATTTACACGTCGCCTTAACCCGCCGCCGACAATATTAAATTCTGCAACCTCACCCCCCCTCCAAACTCCCTCCATCGCTCATTTAAACCCAATCTATTCAATTAGATTATAGGTCTAATTGTTAGTAAAAACGCATTACGTTAATATTAACAAAGCTATATACAACCCAATTACATACAAGATATAATATATACAAGATATATGATAGATACAAGTTTTCAACTAGCCATTGGGCCCTACCACCGCCTATTGTGTTGCTCAGTCTGGTGGAGGAACCTTTCTTAAGGAGAGAGGAAGAGCGGCCTCCTCCAGAATATGCCACTTTATTTTTCTGTACCTTAACTCCGATTTACTTAAAATGTAAATGTATTACAATGAACGTTATAAATGTTTAAATTGTATGTGGAGGTTACTTGCTCTCAAAAACTGAACTCAGTGATACAATATGATAAAATAACACTGTAACTGTCAAAAGGCGATGCGTAAACATCTTCTATTTCAGGTTCTATGCCAGAAATGACAGAATGCCACAAAGAGAGTGCTAGCGCGGTTTTCCTTACATATAAAATTTCCTGAAAATGTACATAAAACTGATATTTTTTTTAAATTGAAATATGGTCTATATTATATTATATTCAGTTATATTCTAAGCGTAGTACCATACCTATAATAAAACTAAACTAATTACTCTGTTTTATAAAAACAATATCCTTTTCCATCAAAAGCACTTCAATAGCTGCTATGAGAGTAATACCTAGTAACATTATTTTCCGTAGCAGATCGTATCCCTAGTTAAAAAATAAAACCCTACTTATTCGTGCATGTAAGACCCTTTCAATAAAGTAGTTATCCAAATACATCGCAAGTACTCACCAATTGTACCCTAACGAGGGATTTGAACTAATACAAGACTCACTGTTCACAAAAGGATTACTATTGTATTTTTTATTGTCTTTAGACTTTTCTGGCTACTGAATGAATGGAGTCTAAAAAATACATCACATATTAATTATTGTGATAATGGTTACTTTTTGCTTGTAATATTTTGTTACTTTAAATATAGTCATTGTAAGTGAAGGAAAGTAAAAGTAAAAGATTTCAGTTTTTGAGAGCAAGTATATTTGTACAAAATAAATGTTCTTTTCTGGACGAAATAGTAACTTAAGTACCAAGTAGGATTCATGTATGACTTCTAGACTTCTCTACTGTACTTTGCTACAGTCTGTGTAAAAAAGAGGAGGTAAGTAACTGTGTGTAAGGAAAACCCAAGAGAGCAGGAGTGAAATGATCGTAGGAATTTATATATGGACCAGGGGAGAAAATATCAAAATGATAGATCTGTAATTGATCAATAATTCCTAAATAATGTTATATAAAACATGTATAATTGACATGCAATCAATTTGCATGAAGTACGTAAAAAAACTATTTTTTTTATTATTTCTACTGTTCATAACATTGCGTTTTAGTTTGAAGGAAAAAAACATAATAATTGCAATTACTCCTCTCCATTGTATATAATGGAATATGTATAATGATACAATCTCTTTTGTAATTAAAATAAATCATATTATTATATACCTAGTGTGCAGTTATTAATAGGTAAAATTTTGCATAAAGATATTTTAAGAGCTGTATATGTACACAATTCTTGACCCTTAGTACAAATTTTCAATATGCATAATAAATATATACTGTACATACTCTACGTATATACATACTGATTTAGGCCGGGCTGATCTTGCATATAAAGAAAATAATAAATGCAAGATATTTGTGACTGTATTACATGTGACATTTATTCTTAAAACTACTTTGGGTATTTAGCAAACGCCCAGCAAAGTGTTTTGAATACAAAAACTCTATAATTCCATGATGTAATAATGTAATCGCTTTTTTGAGTACCCTTTTCAGTATTGTTGAAAGAAAAGCTTTAACTCAACTATTTGTAACAAGGATTATGTACCTGTTAATCTCTTAAATTGTTAAGTAGAATTCCCAGGGGTAGACATAAAATTCGTCTCGTTCATTGATAGGGTTATCAGTTTTCAGTGTCACGATGGAGGTCGTTAAATTAAATTGCACCACAATTAACCACAGCAATATATTTTATTTTCTTATTAAAATTGTTGAATTTCGTGTTTAACTTTGTATTTAGTAGTTGTTGTAAGTTTTCAATCAAATTGCAACAAGCTTTTTCTTGGTTCCATTTAAAATGTATTAGAACCGTTTCAACAATTTCAGTGAGAATATGAAGTAGGTGGCGTAGGTTGAATGTAAATCTATTATTGTACAAGACTGAGCTCTCGTTACAACGATATTATGGAATGTGACCGAGTTAACATTTTTCTATTATTCATATATACATAAACTATTAAACAGATTTAAAAAATCTTTTACTATTAGAAAGATCTATGAGTACTTACAAATATTTGTATAATAATTAATGACTAGTCGTGCAAATTCGATATATGCCGATGGTCATGGAATAAACAGGGATTTGTGTTAGGTAAAACATACGAAGCCAATCAAATTAAAAACCTAAATATTTTTTACCAATTCTTTTCAAGCAAAAGTAAATCAGGACTTTCTGTCTTTTAGAAAATGTCTGCGAAGGTTATCTTTGACTTAAAAAAAATGTTTTGTTATTTGTTAGCTGCTTCATAAATATATTTTTAACAGGTTATAGGACTATTTAATATATAGTCAGTTGTTCAATATTATTAATAATTGATGTAACAATCAATGGGATTAATACATGAAGAATATAATTTAGGTACAGAGGCTCCAGTTTAATTTCTCTCTTAACACCATAGACATTTAATCCTGGATAAATATTTCAATGGAAAGGCAAACCAATCACAGGGAACCGCTAGTAAAGAAATTTACAATCAAAAATTGAGTATTCAGTAATGAAATTCTGATATAACCGTCCTGCACTTCAAAAGATCCCCCGAACAAAACACATTATAACACAATTTATAATTAACTCGACACAATCCATTTTGACACAATATCAAACTGATATCGGAATATCAAAAGAGCATAGATCATTGTAGCGATCGCATTCAAAGCTGTTAAGGGCGATATTAATAAAAAGCGAGAGCGCGTTCGCGGTCCGACGGTTCCCAAAGCGACGTGGTGCGCGCAAGCGAAACGAGACCTTATCGACGCCGCGACAATTAAATTCATTTAAGCTTTGATCCATTCCAACAATGCTCTTTTATCTGCCCTCCCGCTCCTACACAGCCCCTTGGGAGGTTAATCATTATTAATATTATAGTTTAGTTAGCTATAAATGAGGCGTCGACAACTTGTCTAATATCGTAGCGAGCAAATAGTCGCGGTCTGACTGGCACGGAGCTAGTTCAATATTTTAATGTCTATTTCTAAATTACTATCTATTTTAATTTTATGAATCTTATCAAAATACTACAATTGAATGGATTTTCTTTAGAATATGCAAATTTTTATCAATAAGACAGTCTTTATACCAAAAAGACAGTCAAATACTTTTAAATTATTGCATTATTTCAAATGCTTATAATATAATTTATAATTTAAACTCTATTTCAAGATCATTATTAGGCGTTATGGATTTGTACATAGTAATCGTACCTATCATCATGGCTGGTTGACTCATAAAGAAATAAAAACCATATGTTTTAGGCTGAAGTTAGTTAATATAGTTTTAGTTTATATTAATTTCATTTATAATTTTTAATTTATTGAAATTTGATTATTAGACATAGTAAAGCAACAACAAATTTAATATGGATTTACCTACCCACCTATTTTCTCTCAGGTAATGCAAAAACAGAGTTATACGAGCCTGACAAAAATAAAAATCGTTGCAACACACTTAAAAATGTTAAAGTGAAAATGCCGGCAAAATTTTCGCCGTTTTTGATGGCCAGATGGACAGAAAGACCCTTACTTGAAACAACCCAGTGGAAAGAAAACATACAGGACGCCCGCCACAAACCTGGGAAAATTAAATAAAGAGAAAGCTGGGTAAAATAATAGAGAAGATGAGAGACAAATTTAGTAATTTGGAGGAGGTATTTACTTCGTTAATGTAATCCTTATTATAATATTGTTTTTTTTTTACTTTATAATATTAAATAAAAAAGGTTAATTTTGTGTGCAGCTCTTAAACTAGACAGCGGTATATTAGCAATTCGCTGAATATTTCCATTGTTTCAAAGCTCGTTTGCAGGCAACGAGGACTAGCGACACTACAACCACTTATCACTGCTTATTACATTACGAGTACAGGGTGTGGTAAGTAATGGCGTTGTAAGTAATGAAGTGGAAGAAACTACCCAGCAGTGTCCCTGAGAAACCCCTTTATCAGTCAAGGAAATTTCCGCATAATTATCTCTTTTTCATACTTATACTGTGTTCAACAGCCTTAGGCGTTTCCTTTTTTTTTTGTCAACAAAAATTGACGGCGTGTCACACAAAGAATGTAGACCAACTTGTATTTTATAATTAATAAATGATCACGAAACAGACAGAGAAATCTGAGTCCACAAGTCCTAGAGGTTGGAACGCCGTCTTACATAGTTTTCGACTTTTCGGCGTCACTCTGACTTTGATATACCTAGTACTGTCTCACAGAAAACCAGCGTAAAGTGATACAATGGCTTCATCACAAAAGTATGAAAGTGTAGTATGATTAGAGATTACTTTACATACGTCTCCTCTGAGAAGAATCGCCCTCTAGACAATCATCAGAACATTCAGCATTCGGTGGTGGTCACATAGGCTTTCTTCTCTTCTTTCTTTTTAAAATTTATATTGTGACAGGTTTCGATCTCGGACAAGCAAATGTTTAATCGCCAACTATTTAAAGCACCATGTATTCATTAGATTTAGAAGAGTTCGTTAGACATTACCGCACATTCTAAGAAGTAATTACTCCTTTTACGTGTTGTACCTCCCTGGGAGTGGGAGGGCTCATTTAAATAGTAACGCCTTTCTTCACAATTGGATCTGTTCGACTGAAAAACGAATACATCTCGAAACTCATTACGCAATTGTTTTCTAAATCAGAATTATATTAAATCTTTTATAAGCTTGTTACCTATACGAATAAAGTATATTTTAATTGAGTAACTTTATTTGTATATAGCAATATACTTTAATTGTTGTTTATAAACCATTATTTTTCTTCATTTTATCTTTTTTGTCTTTGATTTAATTTATCCCTATTATTTTTTTTATAACAAAATCAAAGCTAAATAGTTTTGTAATACACAAAATATCAGGGACAGTTACAAGTAAGATTTGATTTTTTTTTTGCTTTCGTTCAGTTCCATATATATCGATAACGCAGCACTGCTGAAGTTATAAGTGCATGTTATGTTGTTTTTCCTAAAAACTCTCGAAAACGTAACGCAACGTACGATAAACTATGATTCATTCAAATTAAGCAAATAGTTTGGGAACATAAATATTGACGACACATTTAAATTAAAGCAGGCGTAACCCGCATTCAATTATAAATATTATATTTAAATATAGCTATTTGATTAATTGTATTTACGTCACTAAATTATACAATAATTAGTCATTTAGTTAAACGGGAATCCCAAAGAAGATGCAAACATGTGACAGGAATCATTCTACGCTACACAACTAAAAATAGGCAAATTTAAAAGACAAAACCTAGCGAATCCGTTGCTATCCTTAACTAAAACAAAATTTAAAATTAAAGAAAAGCAAAAAAATTGCCACAGCTAAGATGATATAATTTCCAATTTATAAATATATACTACATACTACGCAACAAAGTTAAAAGAAAGTACAATATGCTGATGATTTTAAATTTTTACAAACAATTGTATTATTTAAACTCAGTAAATCAACCAGAATTCCCTATAGATTTGTCTTAGTCCAATAGAGCTATCACCTCATTAGGCGACCGTGGTTATGAATCACGGCCCACACCATTTGCCCCGCGTCTTGTATAGCCCTCGTGGAGTTGCCAACACGCTGATCGAAGCCAACAATAGGTATTTAAGCACTCAACGAGTGAACCCTTTTAAGGCTGCGAGGGGAAGAAATGACTCGATAAAACACGAATAATACGTATTGTGATCGAGAGTTTAATGTGTCGACGTCTGAAGACGGATCAATCACAAGTATCGATTAATGTATTGTTGTGTAATGGACGTGTAATGTACGCGCTAATGGCGCGGCATTATTGGATTTCTCATTTTCAGATTTTTGTTCAAGCTCCACGTAGGATCCCGGATAAAACTCACTTCAAAATTACAAGTTTATAGATTTAATATTTTTCAACTGTTCCCATGTTTCGCGTTGTATGATCTTACGTCATGATTGTTAACCCATGTACGCTAAAATACCGTTTTGAAAATAGCAATACGTGACACAATTAGAAATACATATTGTTGATTTCTTACAGTTGTTGTATGTTGTTGCGAAGATGATCTAGAAATTTAAAACACTAAATAATATCGAATTAGATAAATTGCAGTTAGAACGAAAAGAATACGGCACACATGCTACGAATACGTGACTAACAAATAACCAAAGGAAAGTAGAAGATAATTCAATTATGTCTATAGAACACGTTGGTATGAGAAGTACACAGAAAATAATTTTCACTACTTCTAAGTTTCTATATACGAACAACTTGTTATCGAATTAAGAAATTAATTGCAAACATAAGTGATGAATGAAATGTATTTGTAAATATAGAAATATGTACGATTGTAAATCCCCATCGCGCTGAAACAAAAATAGTGTGCGTTGAGTGCGCCATACATGTAGCGGCCGCGGGGGAGTCTCAAAATACACTCACTGCTAGCCACCGTGAATAACATCGACATCTGATTCATCACATTGTCGGATATAATACCTTTATGGCTAACCTCATTAAAATTATTGCATAAATCTCCCAGATTTACTACAACATTAGCACAAGATCACAAATATAGAGCTCTGACCGTCATTGTTTACACATATGAGCTGAGCTTGTTTCAGTAAAATGAGCTGGGCATGTCACGATTACGTTGAACTGCGCGGGAGTCGGGTATTATTAGACGGCGACGATTTTTGGTGTGCGGGGGTGAAGGGGGAGAAATCCCTGTGTATAGTGAGTTAGAACTGCGATGTTCCTATGACGACCGTCGACACTAAAATAGACGTACCGGAGGCGGCAGCCCTCTTTACTATTTATGGTAGTGAGAGGCGTTAGTCAGATGGGCTATATTCGGCCGATGTAATAGGAATGCTGAATGTGATGAGATGCAAGGCGCTTCTGCAGCCTTGCATGCCTGGGCACTTTTGTTGATTGCAAGTGTAATTTTTAACTATTGTCAGTGTGTGTATGTAATTAATAATCTAACTGGTGTGAAAGGATATTAGGTCGAGGCGAAACTAATAAAAAGCAAAGTCAGCAGATGTATAAAAAGAAATAATATTGTAATTACAATAAATAAATTAACCGTTTATTTATTAATTACATTTTGGCTTGAGATCCATAACGATCCCGTGTATAATAAAAATAAAAAAGAAAATTAAATTTATATAAATTTTACAATAAATTACATTACACGATAGATGGCGTTACAATAGATGTTCAGTTCTGTCAGGTATCACTAGGCACAACGTACGAAATGCTTGCGTTCCCACCGGACACGAGAGCACCACCACACACGCACTAGCACCCCCTTTCCACTCAACATTGCGCTTAGAAGCACTTGCGGTGGACGATTCCGGGGCCGGACTCGTCGTACTCCTCCTTGGAGATCCACATCTGTTGGAAGGTGGACAGGGAAGCCAAGATGGAACCACCGATCCATACGGAGTATTTCCTCTCTGGGGGAGCGATGATCTTGATCTTGATGGTTGAGGGCGCGAGGGCGGTGATTTCCTTCTGCATCCTGTCGGCGATACCAGGGTACATGGTGGTACCACCGGACATAACAGTGTTGGCGTACAAGTCCTTACGGATGTCGACGTCACACTTCATGATGGAGTTGTATACGGTTTCGTGGATACCGCATGATTCCATACCCAAGAATGAAGGCTGGAAGAGAGCCTCTGGGCAACGGAATCTTTCGTTTCCGATGGTGATGACCTGACCGTCGGGAAGTTCGTAGGACTTCTCAAGGGAGGTGGAGGCGGCAGCGGTGGCCATCTCCTGCTCGAAGTCGAGGGCGACATAGCACAGCTTCTCCTTGATGTCACGGACGATTTCCCTCTCAGCGGTGGTGGTGAAAGAGTAACCCCTCTCGGTGAGGATCTTCATGAGGTAGTCGGTCAAGTCACGACCGGCCAAGTCCAGACGGAGGATGGCGTGGGGCAGGGCGTAACCCTCGTAGATGGGGACGGTGTGGGAAACACCATCTCCGGAGTCAAGCACGATACCGGTGGTACGACCAGAGGCGTACAGAGAGAGCACAGCCTGGATGGCGACGTACATGGCGGGTGAGTTGAAGGTTTCAAACATGATCTGGGTCATCTTTTCCCTGTTGGCCTTGGGGTTAAGGGGAGCCTCGGTAAGAAGCACTGGGTGCTCCTCAGGGGCGACACGCAGTTCGTTGTAGAAGGTGTGGTGCCAGATCTTCTCCATGTCATCCCAGTTGGTGATGATACCGTGCTCAATGGGGTATTTGAGGGTCAGGATACCTCTCTTGCTCTGGGCCTCGTCACCGACGTAGGAGTCCTTCTGACCCATACCGACCATCACACCCTGGTGGCGGGGTCTGCCCACGATGGATGGGAAGACGGCGCGGGGTGCGTCGTCACCGGCGAAACCGGCCTTGCACATTCCGGACCCATTGTCCACTACGAGCGCTGCTACATCGTCGTCGCACATTGTGATTGAGTTTGTGTGTTGGGACGCGTTGGAGTTGACTCTACGGCAGCGAGACTGCGAGTGCGGCAGATTAAGCCGCTCTGAGCTTATATACCGCGGGCAGCCGCCGCGGCGCGAGCCATACAAGGCGCGCGCGCCGGCCGCCCTGCGACACCTACTGACCAGCTTCTACAATCATTTAACGATTGTTTTAAGCTTTGACAACCTCTTCTTTTGGTCCCAATAAAGCTCAAAGTCTTCTACGGCTCTCCCGGGACCCGCAAGAGGTCGTAAATCGCAGTGCCCGCCCGCCCTTAGTCATTTCAGGCGTTGCCGACCGCCCCCGCGCAGCTACGCAACATTTACTTAGACGTTAATAATTATTCATAATTAAATAATATTATAAGTAATCCCTTTTAATATGAAATAACAGAAAAATACAAAAATCTCAGTTCTCATAAATAAAATTCAAAACAAATTATTATTATTGTTTTGATTCTAATTTCTTTTTAGGTTCTTTATTAATTTGCATTCCTTTCTATGACTAAGGGTCTAAGCGAAGCATGTCTTAGACAAAAATGATTGCCATCTAAAAATCAAGGTCATCTTATGTATGAAGCACTGTTCAATCAGTATTACACTTTTTAAACATCAAAAACCATTTTAACGTTTTCATTTATATTAGCACGAAAGACTACGACAAAATATCTATGCTACGTTTTCCAAAAACTTTTTTGTACTGTACAGACATTTCCGCAAGGAATCAAATCCCTGATATCAACATAATAATATTAAAGGTAGTAAAAAAGTATTCGATGGTCCAGTAATACATAGGATAATTTCATTAGGTAATATTATGATAACTAGGCCTCACATTTTCCCATTCTGCATCTCCTATTTACTGTATCGCCTCATAGAAAAAATCTAATCTCTTATCTTATCCCTTAGACGAGATCATCTGCACAAAGTACTGGTCCTGCACATATGAACCATAATATGAAACATATGGCATGAAGCTGCAAGTGCAGAGTGCATTGGCCGGGTATATTTAGAATCAGGTGGATTACGTGATTTTGAGTTAAAAATACTTTTAGTGCATTTCATACAACTTATAGCGTGAATTTCACTGTAATGTTGGAGGCCCTTTTTGGTGTTTATTGGATAACATTTAGAAAACTTTTAAGATAAAAACGAGACTTTTTTACAATGTGTCAATTCCATTTAGTGATAGTGCAATCATTTTTGTGTATCTAGCTTGGGGCAGACACATTTATGCGTTTGTTCCAATTATTATTTTTCATAACGATCAGTACCACACACGCTGTGACACCCATATGTCAAACACTTATTGAATTTTGACATACCGAAGTCAAGCACTTGAGTCTCGTTTCTGAATTACACTCACAATTATTCCTCACGAAATTTTCCACCGTACAAGCTGCAACTGCAAAATTAATAGTTGCAAGCTTCGACTGGACATTACCCACTACACTCATATTTGTCTAAATTATAGGCATTTTGATATTGTGTTGTCATTACAGGCATGCTATGCTGGCTTCACAACCCGAGTAACAGGGGTACTTGCAACGTCTGTTAGTGACACCTTAACCTTTCCCATTATATTTTACTCCCAGATCCTGCTACCATTTATTTGTATATCATATGAACAAAATTATTACCAAATATAATTGCAAATTGATCAGATATACATTTCAAACGACATTAATCGTATCAAACTAATATTAACTCATATATTTTCATTTATCTAAATGCTGTGCAATTATGACCATTAGTTAGTCGTAACACAAACGTCCCAACGGACAGATAAACAGACATAGCCAACGGCATTACGTGCACATTAGACCTTGTTTATTTAAAGCAAAACTAAGGAGTTTCGCTAATTTTGATCATATATATTGAGGTAACCTGCATGAAATATAGAATATATAAAATTAGAATCATTTAATATAGATTTCATTTTTTTTGACGTTCCTAAGTGTACATAATGTTACCTATATGAATAAATGATTGATTGATTGGTTTTAGGTTATGTTAGTTTATAGTCATATCTTTAAGTATGTATAGTAGTTTATATATAAGCGTTATATTAACACTTATATATTATATATATAAGCGTTAATACTATATGTGTTTATTTTTAGTGAACACAATTCTATTGTTACAGATAAAAGGCTGTACAAAGTATCTGCTTGATAATGATTATTAAAGTTTATCTCCAAGAAAATATTCATTATAAAAATAAAAAAAAACCTTTTATTCATGTATTCATACATTCGTTGATGTAAAAATATATAATCTGCACGTTTTTGACGTGTAATAGCCTCTTTTTTATATCTGATAGAGACCATTATACATTCCTTTGTACTTCCAGATACGATTGGAAACGATTGGTATTCCAGATATATTTAAAAAAAAATAAAACTCTGTTTAGGTCTCAAACAGACTGTAACGGAGAGAAGCGCGGGCTGAAAGTTCTATGACATAACCGCTTTATGCTATTTTTTTTTTATAGAACAGGGCGCAAACGGGCAGGAGGCTATATTAAGTTAATACAGTGTTAACGTAAGCGAGGATAAGACTGCTGGATGGAGAAGATGACAGTATAGTTCTTGATGCTTGATATTAGTGTTTTAAATCCTTTTTGTGCTATGCCAACCTTTAGCCTTTCTAAAACTATTATACCCTGATGACTACATAACTTTCAAAAACTATAAAAAAAAATATTTAAGAGACTTACATGTTAGGTTAGAAGGAATAACTCACTAGGAAATTGTTAGCGAAACACACCAAAATTACTTTAATTTTCAAAACTAAGTTTGAAATAAATTTATAAAATTAATAGTATTAGAAGGTTAATAAAACAACAGGAGGTTAGTTACACAGTTTCTTAAGTAATAATAGAATAAATTGTAACTTTCCTACTTCTTATTTTATTTATTTATAGAAATAATGTCATGAAATAAATGATTATCTTGATAAATTAATTGTTTCGTTCTGCATAGTACATTTGTTTAGTGTGATCTTTGCGTGCCTATCGCGTGCCGGCCGCGTGCCGCCCGCAATCACTGCACTAATTGACTAGCTTCTACTACACTCATGGACAAATTTAGTGATACTTTATTGACAGTCTTATGAAGGCTTATCAATATAAACGATGCGAAACACAGATGAAATAAAAATCAATAGTAATACAATACATATTTTATTTTCATGTTAAGTATTATATAACAACCCATTTAAGACAGTCCTAAAATTTTAATTAAGTTTGTGATGTTTAGCTGAGTAATTATTAGCCACAGGAAACAAACTATTTAAATTTGTTTCGAAATTCAATTTTCTTTTAGTTAATTTTTAATTCCTACTGTATGTATTTATTCTTGGTTATATAAATAAATATATTTCTATTTTTTTTATGAAACTGAAGAATACTGCTACTTCATACTATGATTATAAGACTCATAAAACACGTAGAGGTACATTCCTGCACTTCAACATTACCATGACATATAGCAAAATGCATCATAACTTTCAATCAATCACAAATCAATCTATAAAAACGGAATAAAAGTCGAGCATTCAAACACAACAAACACTAATTTTAAATAAATAAGAATAACGAATATTGAATGAATGTTTTTTATTTGTTTTTCTAATACGGTATATTCAGGACGCTTGAAGCGTGTACAAAATACATGTCTCGCAGTGTATCGCTGTAATCCCTTAAAATGATCCCTTAGTGAGTTAATCTATCGTCCATTGTGGCGCGCTCGGCTCGTTGGTGCCACTAATTGGCGCTAGTTGCTCTTTCGGGGCCAATATTGCCGGTGTCGCGTGCCGGCCGCCCAATTTGCCGACTTTGACATCCCATGCGATTCCGTTAATATTGTTAACTTTTTGTTAGTTCATTATATTAAATTCATTTAGATTTTCTAAAGGGAGGAAACGTTTGTCAAAAAATCGAATAATTTAATTGATTTTACGAGACATTTGAACCGGAAGAATGTAATTGAGTAGGTATTGTAGGTAGATAATAATATTTTTAGGTGGTATGAATATTTTTTTTTTAATTCTTGGTTTTAAGTTATACAAACTTTTTGGGGCATGGGAAATAAAAATAGGATTGATGATCTTTTTTAGTAACTATTTTTGTGCTTACCAAAGCTAAAAACACAACAATAATTTCACCGTTATTGGAACTCGGGACCTACGGAGGCGATAGTTTACAATTTTCCAAAAAAAAATTACTCAATACACTATCACTTTTATTACAATCAATTAGCAGTTAGGGGGTGTCCATAAATAATGTGAGGTTGTTTTTAACTTTCCTGTACCTCCCTCCCCACCTGGTGAGATGTCGTGAGATTTCATTCAACCCCCAATCTCACGTGAGATTTTTCAAGTATACTTAAGTAAGTATTAGTATGTATACAAGTATAATCTTAAGTAAACGCGTTGGATTGTTATTGTAAAAAGATAAAAAAAATTGTACTTTTGAGCTCAAATAGCATAAAATAAGCGAAATGTTGGGCGTTTAGGTATGGAGTTCGTCTGATATTACCAAATATAATGTCCTATTTTTAGGTATAATTGAATCTGAATTATCGTTTAATTTACTCTTTCATCATAATATTATGTGTATAAAATGTATTGCTATAAATTTTGTATGGCGTTCCCACGGGATAGCCAGTGTGTGTGAATGTTTGTTGAGACAATACGAGCCTGTCAACTGACATTATTTCATTTCGGATTTATTATCACACAAATAGAAGGGATATTCTTATTTGCAAATTATTAAATATAAATATATTCCCCACCCAAACTCAAGATTAAAAAAATAGTTAAAGCTCAGACGTACCTAAAATTCGATAATATTTAAAAAAAACACCTTTATCTATAAAGAATGAATAATTTCAAATTTATTATATAATGGCATTAATAGTACGTGTATAGTCTTCTAGATTTCACCAGCGTTTATAAGTCTGATTGCTTTTGTAGACTTATTGTGATACTCAAATACTTTAGCAAAGGCTGGAAATCAGTGATTATATTTCAGTTATAAAATTATGTAGAGCGCGTGGGTGCTGCCAGTCGACTTACTGACACACTGAACGAATTCTAAATATTCGCACGGATTTATTCCCCAATATTTACATATTTATGTTTGGAATGGTCTAATGATTCCGTTGGGGACTGGGCTGGGTTCTTAATTATATAATTATTGTATGTATCAAAGATACAGCAACCTGAGACACGGGCGTATTGATAAGATAATCGTAGATACACAGGCGATCTGACCTTTTACCCTTTACCCTACACTTTCTGTACGATGACCTTCAAAGAGGAAAATTGACTTTGAAAAACTATGATTTATTCATTTTTTTTAAATTTTGAAACAAATTTATTTCTTTAATAGACTAAAATGAAAAATCTTGATTGAATCATGTGTTTCTTGTATAGTATTATGTTACTGTAAGAATAGGAAAAAAAGGAATAAATGAGAAGGGAACATGGAAGAAATAGATTTATATATTTCTTTCGAGTCATGCTGTAGTCTAATTTTAAACAATTTTGTAGATCACATAATCTCTAAATGTAAACCCAATTTAAACTCAAAAAAAAAATATTTTTAATGATCTAAACTTATTCTACTAGATATCCAGCACAGATTGACTATTGACCACTCTCGAATCAAAAAAATTAAGATTGAGAACCTAATAATTTTAAAACTATAAAAGTATTCTTGATTTAATAGAGTGGGACTATTTTGTCATTACAGAGAGAGACATTTATTTATTTTTTTTGACGATATTAAAATGTTAAACCCCTTTAATTGTATACTTTTAATAAAATTACTGAATATTTCGTTCTTTGGCTCTCATTATCAAAAGTAAAAAATATGTATGCGACTTCAAAAATAGAAACTGTGTTTTCATACCAGCTAATCTTTCCACGTCATTACATATAATTAGTTCAATAGGCCTTGCATTTCACACGTAATTAGATTTTTATACTTCCTGCAGGAATTTTTTTTTTTAAATTAAGAAAATTCAGATGTTCCAATAAAGTTTATATTTATTATTATAACACACATGACAACGTTAAAATAGACATAGATAAATTATAATAATGCTATAAAAATGGTATTTTATTTGCCATAAACAAATCTGGTGGTCGTTGTCGAAAGCTCAATAAGTCCATAATCAGCGAACATTTGAGCGCGGGCCGCAGCTCTCACCAAATAAGTCGTTACATCCCTCACATTCTGCAACGAGCTATTAATATCTACGCAATCTACTCGACACGCTATTACACACCCAGAGACTAGCGCGTAGAATACAAAGTCTATTGCCGCTAGCCGCTCACCTGCCGGGCTATTACAAATTGTATTTGGCTACCGTAAACAAGCGAGGAATTGCGACTCTATGTCTTTTTTCCTTAGAGTTTTCTATGATGGAAGGCTGCATGTCGCGGGTGCAGCTACAGCCTCCAGAATGTAGAGCCTCCCTGCGCCGCCCACAATATTTAAATTGCACTTTAAACTTTTAGCGGTTGAAATGAAATTTGTTCGCTGTGTCAATCTTGAAATAACTCTTTATATACCTTCAAAGTAAAACAGCTGTTATTGCTTAATTATAGAGTTCAAATTTTAATGTATCACTACGCGAGTCTGTAAAAGTGATGAGTTGATGTGAGTTTCGCCACAAATGGTGTCGCGATGCAGCCGCTCCGTCTCTGTCTGTCGGGCATATATTTTGCAGGGAGATGTATTTCTGTCTCGCTCGAGTTAAATTAGTTTTAGTGGTGAATAAGTCCGCATTTACACCGTTATATAGTAGACGCCCCCGCGCCGGTGACTCGCGGTGTAATTGATGTCACGTCAGGAAGTGCATTCAGCATAGGCGTTGTAAGATATGAATATACTTCTTCCTTCCAGTATAGTTGTATATTTGAAATAAAATATTCTGTATGTAATCAGGACTAAATCAATATTTGGCTTGTTATACGACTATGATTAATCTGAAAAGAAAAATAAAGCATTGCATTTACAAAATTATGATAAAAATAACAAGCTAGAGTTTTAATTACTCGATATTTTAATCTTTAAAATATTTCAATAAAACCGCTAAGCATTCTCAACCTAATTGTTTTTTTTAGATTCTTACATTTAGGCCGGCAGCACATAGACCCGGCCGGCCCAAGCAAGGGAACTTTTGAGGGTTTGGAGCAGGACTTTGCCCTATTATGGAGTTTCTATAAACTAGAGTTAAAAACTTGTATTAAGTATTATTATTAAATTATAACATTTTTGGAAATAAAATATTTTTTATTTCCAAAAATCTTTATTATTATTATAACCTAAAGAATTATTGAGTTTTTTCATGAGAAATAAAAGAAAGACAAATGTTCCTTATTATCAGAGTATTAACAGAGAAAACAAAATGTTAGTTTTTGTATCTTGAAATTACGCCATTTACTATTACTATTACGCCCGTATGATTTTTTAATTTAATGAGACAATCAGAAGATTCAAACGACAGACGAAAAAAGACACATATTATGTAGAAAGCAAGCTAGATCAACACCACAACTTAATTCTTAGCCATGGTGGTGAAGCGTCCGTGACCGCGAATGTACAATATCCGTTCCGATATCCAAATTAAGAGAGCGCTGTAAAACAGCGCGCATCACCAAAACGCGTCTGAACACGCGAGCGAAGGGTCAAGCTATTTTGGTTGCTAGTGACGTAACTATGCACGTGTATTGAAGCCCGGTTGCTCTATCGCCCCTCTAACCCTTAACAGATGTTTAGCGACCCTAGACCGGTTAATTGTTTGACAGAATTGCTGTCGTAAAGGTTTCGTGTTGGCCAATTACTTTTCAAACGACGTCAATGTATTTGTCACATGTTCTTGAAACTTTATTCCTTGATCACATTTAGTAGTGAATTGTTGTACAAAAATACTAAAAACGTGATATTTTTTCCTATATTGCTTAAAATGGTTCCTAGAATTCCAACAACCCAATTATAACAATATTTTTGGAAAGTAAGCTAGATTTATTGGTACTTTATAATTTAGAACCAATACATATATGCGTACAAGATAAATATCATGAAATTATTATAAATATCTTCGATTTTGCCAAAAACATTTGCCAATTGCATTGAGTGAATTCAAGGTTTGCTTTAATGCTCCTTGCAGTGTTAATATGTGGTAAAATAAATAATTATATTGATAATATAATAAACTTAAATTACATTTTACTCAAAGAAAGGTCTCCTGCAAAAATTATGTATTATATTTTAGCCGTTCTTGGTATTTTTTGTAAATACATCGATTCAGTTTTTTTAATTTTTCAGAAAACTGTTGCCTAACTAATTAAAACGAAACCGTTATAATTTTAATACTAAATTATGGTTTAGTCAGCCAATTTTACTTATAGTTTAACCGATGTTTAAATTTTAAGTGAACACGATCCTCTTCTCTATCGACTCCCGCGCAGTTTCAGCCCACAACACTTTAGTAGCGCACTGCTACACGCTACACATATTAGTTTTTAATCGTAGTCATTCGTTATTACTTTTTTATTTTTTAAATGTAATTATTAAATTTGTATACATTTTAATTTAAATTAAAAATAGTAGAAGAAAATTTTCGTAATAATGTAAAACCGTTTTGCAATTTTTATCAAGTAAGTGGTTGTTAAGGTGATAAAATTCGAAGGCCATTTTTACATACCTATTTCTACCGGGACTTGTTATAATTGTTGTGTAACATTTCCTATCAAAATTCCGTTTAGTTTTATCAAATTAGGTCAATACTTTTTAAAAATGCTTGCAGAGCATTGTTATGCCTCTCTTTTTATGTGCGCATGTAACATTTTCCTGGAACGGTAAAGAAAAATCATGAGAAAACCGGCTTTACTTAGACCAAAAAAAATCGACGGAGTGTGCGAGGCACCGGAGGCTGATCACCTACTTGCCTATTAGTTTGACAAATTATCATGAAACAGATATCTGAGCCCCAGACCTAACAAGGTTGTAACGCCACTGATTTATTTTTTATATGAAATATATTGATAAAATGTTCTAAACGGGGAAGGCGAAACTATAAAACTGGTGCGGAATACGAAGTAGTAACTAAAGTAAAATTCTATTATAAGAATTTATTATATCTAATTACGATTTTTCTTATCAAAATGTACTACAACAGCCAAGTAGTTAACACTTCGGAAATAATCAAACCAAATTCGGTTTATAATCGTTTGATGATTTTATTATGAAACGATGCCTTTTATGTCCGATACATTATAGAACAACTTCATTTTCAGTCATGGCAATATATTTATGATATATTAATGTCACTTAGCCGCTACATTGTGAAAGAAAATGTCATTTTATTATGTATCTGAGACTGCAGATGCGGTTATAGTGATTCAATGTCAAATCAAATGTAATAAAAACCTTATTATTGCTCTTTTTGTATAATTCTTAAGATTTTTTATGTAAGTATTTAATAGTGTGTCAGCGGGTGAGCCACTAAACACCTTTTGAAGTAATTGTGTCGGTTTGTATACATTTTTTGCTTCACAAAATATGTCACTCGATGACATACTTACACAGCGTGCCAGTTTTAAGTGTTCGTTAAATATGTTTAATATACTTTTGATCACGAACGACGGACGGAGGTATTGCCAAAAGCAATAATTTAAATACCTAAATAACACCTAATTATAAATAATAATACCTAAATTGTATTGGATTTTAATTATGTCTAAATGAGTTAAATAATACATGTAATGTGAATCGAAACGGTTATGATTTATGGGATTAAATTTATACAGCCGATCACGCCAAACTATAAATTAGCTTAAATTGTCATATGATTAATAGAACAGACGCGAAAATTAAAAAAAAACGCAATCTACTAAAGAAACCCTTAACCTTCTCATCGAAAAAATCAAATTCAACTTTAACCTTTTCATTCTAATTATAGTTATATATGTATATTGACAATGAGACGTCCTCCGCAGGACAACGCCCGGACTCTGATAACTGATTCTAATCGGCATCTTCCATACTTTTTTTTTTTTGGAACATAAGATCATCTAGGTATCACTTATTCCAAGTCAATCAATTCGAACTTGTTGTTGTTATTTGGTATAACTAGAACATATTCCTTTTTAAGGATTAAGGAAATTAATGTGAGACTAACTAGCACAATTTACGAAACACACTCAAGGTATATTAATATATAAACTTTTAAAGATGGACAAAATTTTAGGAAACAGCACTACGTAATGAAATTGCCTTGTAAATTATTTGCCAAATTACGTAAATCGTGGTTAATAATAAAATTAAAAAAAATTGAAAAATTATGTCATGTTATTTTTTTCCCGCAAGTGTACCAATATTTTTACAAGACCCATCAGACTCATAAATTAATTACTTCGAATTCAAAACTCCCGTGCATACATGTATTATATGTATTAAATAAATAGTATAAAATAGTGTTTCTGAATTAAGAGGAAAGCAAGCAGAATATTATTATTAATACTAAGCCGTCATTGTATTTCCCACCATAAAATACAGATGTTTCCAACAAAAATAAATATATTTTCAACTAAATTAATAATTTATTTGGTTGGGTCTTTGGTTATTGGTATAAACCTTACTTATTTGGTACTTCCATTCATTAAATATCCATGGCTCGCTACCGCTATGATATTATCTGATCAGCGTTTTTTAGGTAAAAAGTATAGGTGGACACGCCGTTCACAGCTTTACGTCAATGTTTTGTATGTTTATAATTTCTATAAATATTATTATAATGTTACATATATCTCATAGATTCTGACTGATCTGAAGATGTTTAGAAACTATAATTACTGCATACTATAAAATTAAAATAAAACACTAAACGATATTTTTTTTCTCCGTGGCAAATACAATTTCTAGATGGTACTGACTTCGGCCTCTAGAGTTCATAAATTAGCGCCTGTGATTTATAACCTATAGCCTTAAACAGCCTCAGCCCTATGCAATATAAAATTGTAACTACAACCCTACCTAGTGGTTCAGTTTAAAAATCGTTTCATATAACAACCGCAAACATTTCAAATCCCTGTAATTATGTGTCATTATAAGATTTTAATGAGAATAAATACATTTCACCCCTTGCTCTCCACAAAGATATTAGCAATAAAAAGTGTTGTGTAAACAGGGGTATTAGGCGGTTCAACAATGCGCCATATTTATATTAATATTGGTTCATACTGGGCGGCGCACAGCGGGACCCGCCGGCATGCAAGGAATTAGCACGGTGCACACTAAATGCTATAATATTTGACTTGTAAAGCATACTACAATAATATACAGGCACCAGGATGTTTGGGTAGACATGTTTTCGGACTTTTTTCAGAATGGTCAAGTGTACAAGTGATCTCATACCTAGCTTCACCGTTAATACTGCAAATAACAATTGGTTTGAAAATGTATGCAGAGCAGAGCTAAAGCAAAAGATAATATTATGAAAATTATATGAAAATTCTAATATTAGCATTAGAAGAGCGCTAGACCAATTTTTTTTTTTAAATCCTAAAAATGCCTTTCATGGCTATACAAAAAAAATATTTACTTACCATAAAAAAGTAGTGATCTTGTTGTATTCTATTGGCGATCAAAAGTAAATCATAGTACATTTTAAAAATTCTAAATTCAAATCTTAGCAATCTCTATCTATGCATGAGTGAGCGAACCTTATCCTAAGGCTTTCAAAGGCAAACTCGGAAACCGTGTGTTCATTGTGTCGCTCGCCGCACGCATTTCCGCTAACAAATTGACACACATATCGCTTACAAAATAATGACATTAATTTGGAACTTAAATTCAAGTACTTAAGACATATTTTTAACCAGCTAAATTTTTTTGCAAGCTTAACGAAATTGATACTATTTACAATTGTATAAAGTCGCTCACAAATACGACAATTTGTAACTTATTCAAAAGAGTATATTATTAAGAGATCAATTTCACGTGCGGTTTCAAATACGATACCTCATTTTGCCTGATTTACCTTTGATACTGTTCCTGAGAACTCGCTCTAATTCATACGAATTTGTAAACTGTCGTATTGTGATGTGGCGAAAAGACGGTCTTATAAAGAAATCTACCGAACAAGGAAATGTCTATTCAGTTTTTTGTAACAATTCACGCAAATTATCGGCGAGCCTCATTCTCAATTATTTAGTGTGTGAAGGTTTGTTAACCCATAAACATTGGCAAAAACACTTTTGTGCATCATGCTGGTGATCAATATTACAAAGTGTTTCGCTGATATTCGAATTCCTCGGGTGATATTTAAAATAATGGTATAACTATCGGTAAATAAATAGGTATGCAGCTGTGTGGCCTAGTGGTTACAGCCAACGAATCTCATCACGGAAGTTGTAGGTTCAACTCCCGGCTGGGCAACAATAGACTTTCTGTCTTTGTGCCCATTTGGCAAACACTAGCACTTACACATCGTGGGGAAACCCGCGTGCGTTAGACCGAAAGTCAAAAATAAATATCGTGTGTGTGTGTGTGGCACAGACTAGAGGACTGATCACCTACAAGTCTAATAAGAACAATGATCACTAAACGAATACAGAAAGCTAAGGCCCAACTCTAAAAAGTTAGGTATAGGGCCGCAGTGTTTTGGTTATTAAATGAGCAAAAGTTTTTTCATATTTTATAATATATAATCACGCCTTGGTCATGTCTCAAATCTCCGATGGCGTTTTAAATGCTCTAAAAAATGATAACACCGTAAATATTACATTAATTTAACTAAAACTAAAATTTCTTGAAAGCACTGGCAACGTTAATAATGTTATAAAAATAAATGTAAAGAAAAATCCGATTACTATTTGTTAAAGATGTTTTAACCAGGTACCAAAAATGTAATTACATTAATCGTAATTTGTTTTTGAAATTAGCAGAATGTTTCTTTGACATCAATAATCATAAACAATCCAATGATTTTCATAACATTCTACATAAAATATTGGCAGGTATCGGTAAACTCGGCCCGTGTATATCAGCAGTTAATCCGCCGAGTTAACGAGACCTCGTCAAGCCTTAATTGCTCACACAACGCTACAAGTTGTTACTTTTTTAACCTTTTTAAAATTAATTTCATATATAGAAAACATTTAATTTTTTTTACTTGACTTAACTATGAGATCACTAATTGAATCCTGTTTCGTTTAATTCTCAAATAAATTATTGTAAAAACTATATTATTATTAATAGTAAAGATACATAGACGTTTATGGATTATTATTTAAACCGGGATATCAGCATATTATTATATTTTTTTAATTAAACACTGTACCCTACTATATGCGCGCGATATCGTCCAGTAAACCTAATAAGGCAATTAAAATTAAATAAGGATGTCCAGAACTGCAAATCTACAGTAGTATATAAATTAATAAAATAACAAATAAAGTAAAACAGATGTAGAATAGATAATGATGATATAATGATGATAATAATAGAACACATGAATTATTTCTAAATAATTTAGGGTATATGATGTCCATAAAAAGACAAACGCTCCTTAAAAATATGTAGGTCACATATTAGATATAAAATAACTTCCATAATTTTCCATAGATTCCATAATGTCATTGTTTTATAACGTATTGTCGGAAATCGTTTTAAATTTAAATATGGAACGCGATAAATTCACCTAAAATCAGCCTGTATACGTTGCCCAAGCCAATACTGTTTTAATTGGTCCTTGTAGGTACAGTATTAATACGTTACGGGCACTTCACGGCAATGATCTTTATTATTGCATTTTACTCTTTTTGCGGATTCTCACTCGGCTATGATGCTGGTAATTTTTTGAGTTTAAAGCATTCTAGATCATTCAAACATTTATCTCTATTTTTCATGTATACGTAGACGCAGACGATATATACGTAATATGTTTATATTCATTTTCTCACTCCTAAATATCCTAACATACTTTCCATTCATTACACATTTTCATATAAATAGTAAATAATTCAATTGTCTACAGAGCCCCGTCATGGTCCTCCCATAGCGGGAACATTGAGCTCAGTGGGTGCCGGAGAAGAGCATTCTCCACCTATTTACAGGCCTGGCTCGCAAGCGTGAGTATTACCATATTCCAGTATTGGATTTAAGTATCCTATGTACACTTCTAGAAATTCGTTGAGGCAGTATGCAAATATGTTCACTATTCCAAATTTGTTTTTATACGGTGTAATCATTTCAAAAATAGAACATATTATATAGTTTAATTGCTTGCTACCATAACGATACCACACTTTATATATTGATTGTATTTGTACGGTTCCTGGGACTGAAAGATATTTGTAGAGAAATAAAACACTGACAATATCTTATTAACAGTTACGTAGTATCCCAGTTCGTGAAGCCAAAGCCCCCTCACCAGTACTGGGAAGAGGAGACATCTCAGTCCCTTGTGCCTGAAAATCGAAACTGTTTGTTGTGTGAGAGTCAAGACTCGGGCGCGTGTCGAGCTATGCCCTCATGTGTCTACTGCGAGCCCACTGTCACTGCTCTGTGCGAGAGAAGTACTCCATGTCTGCGATGCACTGGTGAGACACAAATTCCTAAAACAATTTTTAATGGATAAAGTTTGCCAACGCTCGGCACACTGATACATTGGTAAAAACAAACACAAAATACAATTTTGAATGTGATATATATAGATATGTTTTTATATAACATTTAAATCTTTCGTTTGGTAATTGTTACAGTCATTAAGAACCCATTTTTTAAATGCATCCCAGGAGAGAAGTATATGGATGAGTGCGATTCCTGCCGATGTACCGATGGCCACGGTGGTTGGTGTACGGATCAATTCTGTGATTTCAGAGCGCTCCATATTTATGCTATGAAACTTTCGGATGGAGAATTTTACTGAAAGAATGCAATAAATATTGTTTTGAAAATAGGTTGTATATGAAAGGAAGTATAGGAACTCATTTCCTAACCCAATATTATTCTCATGAATACACAAATAATTTAATAGATTTTTATTACAAAATCATACACATATTTTTTAATATAATACTGCATGTAAGATTCTCATTTCTTGATGTCTTATATAAGACCGTTGTATTACCATCTACGAATGGATTATAATTAACTTATAGGATTAGCACATAACCTTAAAACTCAGGCTCAAGACCAGACGCGATGGAGACTCACTGTGGACGCCCTCTGCCCCATCTAGGGATTACTGAACATTAAGTCATAACATAACCTACTGGTCCTAGCAAACCATTTAGGAACCTAAAAAAGTTTTAATAATAGTTTTAATGTAGGTAATAAATTATGACGTGGAGTGATAATTATCTGGTGGTCCATGATATCTGAATTCTTAATTTAGTTTTATGTTGTAAATGTAAATATTATATTTTCAAAAAAAAAAACAAAAATTCCCAAATGTGAAACAACAGGTAACCCTTTAAGTACTAATATAAGATTATCGCAACAAAGGAATTCTATGAATGAATAATACAAAAAATATTATTGTATAAACTTTGTATTGCTTAACGATGCGCGATATTTCGGATCAATATTACATCCGTTCACAAGCTCTCACAAGTAATTACAACTCTTTACAACGTACTATTTATTTATACACACACACATTTCCGGATGATTCTATTATTTCTTTATAATACAAACTAACAAACTCTAAAAGCGCGCGAAACTAGACCGTCAAAATTTTGAATAAAGAATTGGGCTTTCAACAATCACACATAAACTAATATAAATTATGCTATTATTTATCAATGAATAATATGCCATATTATCATTACATAAGATCGATATTGCGATAAATTATCTGCAAAGGCGGGCTGAACAAGTTGCCACTGAATTTCACTAATTAACACAAATATTTACACTATAGAGTATCCTTCAAGCGTGTATCCTCCACCTCAAAGCATTAAATCTTAAGTAAGAAGGCTCAAATTAATTATTTGTAAAGGTTTGTGGAACCTGGGTGGGCGAAGGATAATCCATAATAGTGTGGTTTAAAAGTCCTTTTGTAATGAAATGAAATGTAGATTCTAAGATATGTT
The DNA here is from genome assembly GCF_905147795.1 of Pieris rapae. Lineage (NCBI taxonomy): Eukaryota > Metazoa > Arthropoda > Insecta > Lepidoptera > Pieridae > Pieris > Pieris rapae. Next base: position 3,530,785 of record NC_059515.1, on the reverse strand, counting down.
TGTTAGTAAAAAACGAATTGGTTTTGAGAAAGCGTTAAATACTTAAGTTAAGATTGATAAATAAATATAATTTATATATCACTTTAAACATACATTGAATTATCCGTTGAGATTTATCTTTAAGTACCGAAGTTACTACCTTCGACCATTAATCGAAGTCTACTGTATTTGTCTACTTAACCATTATACATGTACTGTTAAAGCGATACTATGATTTAACTTGTTATATAAGTTAATTATATAATATTTCATTTTGTATCATATAATACTTTAGTACTTACTAAAAATTCTAAGGATGCTCATAAAATACTTATAATGACATAAGTCAAGACCTTGGAAAAGAAAAAACATATAATGACAGACATAGCCCAAACATTAAATAATATTAATATTGTTAATGGTAAAAAAATCCATCAACTCTGTTTTGTTTTTTAAAAGTAGCAGTCATTTGATTGCGTCGCATTGGAACGTGCGCTTAATAATTCGTTAAAATTAAAATATCTATTTTGAAGAATTTGACTAAGGAGCTGGAAAAATACTTAAGAAAAGCATTAGGGTTTCATATGGAGGAGCCATATTCAACTCTTTTTTAAAGACAGAACTTCCATAAATGACCTACAGACTCAAGAAATAATTTAAAATGTTATAAAGTTTGTCTCACACGATCCTCGTGCGACTGTTTGTTTAAAACAGAAGAAGTGAAGATTTCTATAAAAAATGGTATAATATACGTTGGTATATTATACCATTTTTTTTACCAACCATTTTGGTATGAAAAATGTGTCAGCGTGCCTGGGTGGCCAGAATAACTGTGCACTTTTCGCTGAAATCAATGAGAGAGAGAGAGAGAGAATTTTTCAAGGCTGTTTGGGTTTGTTAGAAATAGACGACCGATTGTTAAATCGTAATGGACAAAACATTGCTTCATCATTATGCATTTTTTTTATAATATCGCGTATTTTAACTTTTTATTATGTTACCATGGCCGTATTAGTCTTGATCTTACGCGTGCCAAAAAAGCTAACATTAAAACTATTTAAAACAGTTATCAGTTATGTAACAAATAGGTCATTGGCAAGATTGATTTCATTAATAATGTCAGGTGGTCCCGTCACACGAACAAAAAGCATATCGTACCTATATGACCGATGACCGGTGATATTACCTGCGCATTATCAGATAACTCGATATTCAGACTTCATTACTATTATAATCGCTTAAAGCTTGATATATAATCAATACCCACTCTATCAAATCATAATGTAATTGCTATATAATATTAAACATCGTAATAAATAAAATAAAATAATAATTGTCTATAATTTTACATGACCTGCGAGGAGTGAATACCTCCTCCAAGTACTTTCATTAATTGGTTCTCATCTTCAGCGTTATTTTCCAACCTTTCTCCACTTTGTTTTCATCTTTCCAGGTTTATGGTGGACGTTCTCTATTTTTTTTAAAGAACAACCTAATAAGGCCAGTTTGATCGCTTTAATTCGTCTACGCTCTCCGTTTTACAAGAATTTTGGGAACTAGCAAACAGTGTAATCCCCACCCGGTCACCACGGTCTTCGTCTTCAAATGCTTTAATGCAAACATAACTTCATATCATTTTGGATGGTATATTGTGTGCTAACTACCTCATCACCTTTAGTTCTATTCAGTTACTTGGACACAAAGGACGTGTGATAGATCATCTTAAATATTTTAAGATCAAATTAAATATCCGTCTCATTATGAGATGATGATATATATATTACACCATATTAAATGCTGGCCCTGAACCCTCAACGAATGCATCAAACCCCGAAGGATGTTTCAACGTGTAATTTATTTATCGACTTATTTTAAGATTTAATAATAAATTAATAAGATATTTTCTCTATCTCTGTTTATTAACAGATTATCATAAATAGTTTACACACGAAGCAATGTACAATGTATTTGGCATACTATTTACAGGATTAAGTATCTAATAGTTTTTATATAAAGATAACCAAGCTTTATATCGCAAGTTTATTATAATCGTGTGTATTTAATAACTTGAAGTGATTAAATTATCCGTTGGGAGTCCACAGCTGCTGATAATGTTATCATCACAGATAAGGTACAATAGTGAAATAGCCCGTAGTCCGGGTGTAATTTAAAAATATATAACATACACTACTTTGAATTTTATCTCCGAGGCTACATTTTCTTTTTACTTGCATCTTTCGTTAACATCACTACATAGTATAAAACAAAGTCGCTTTCTCTGTCCCTATGTCCCTTTGTATGCTTAAATCTTTGAAACTACGCAACGGATTTTTTTAATAGATAGAGTGATTCAAGAGGAAGGTTTATATGTATAATAACATCCATTAAATAGTGGAGAAGTACTGATATTTTTGAGGTTTCTAATGTGATGTCGTAAATAATTACATTTTTTCCGCTTACATTGCAAACGCATGCTGAACCCTACGAGTTTTATCAAAATAATGCACTAAGTATTGTACACATTGAAAAGGTCTACAGAAAAGTCCTTGATGGTATATGTCTATCTCTTATGGATAACCCACATTTTTATATACAACGTTCACAGATTTTCTGTAGTGTATTTAGTATCAGCATTGCACCTGTGCGAAGCCGGGGCGGGTCGCTAGTTGCTTATAAAATAAAAAAAACGTGCTTTATGAGGCACTGAATGCTAGAAAATATATAACCTAACAAAACGTGTTTTCAAAATATATAATTTAAAATATCGTTTTCTTTTATTTATATATATATTTTTTATTCCCTATCCTAATGCGAATAATAATAGTATTCATGGCCTTAACTGGGCAGTACTTTCTCCTTCTCCCCCTTTCTTTCTTTTTGCTGCTAGCTTCCTCCTGCTGCTGTTCCATTTTTGAAATTAATTAACTGTATTAAAACATATGTTTAACCTATTTCAACTAGAAAGACGAAAGTAACATTTACAAACTACTACTTTAAGTAATAATAATTGAAAACTAAACCGATTCTAAAGTCTTTAAACTGTGATGCAAATTGCTTTTGCAAACCAGTTATTTCTATAATTTAACATTTAATATTTTTTTTTCATATAAACATTCTCAAACAATTAATTTCAATAAGTATAAATCGACCCACGACGGATTGTTAAATAATTTAAGAACAAAGGATGCAAAAATTAGCGAATTTATTGTATACCAATTAAATGAATGAACTTATTGACATAATATTGAAATAAACAGGAATAGTTCTCACGTGTGTCAATTATTAGCGGCTGAGTGAGTGACCCGCGTGTGAAATTACTCGTTCAATAAATGTCATGCATTGCCTATTGAGGGGCGAGTTCAGAGAATGACATTCGCGAATTAGCTGATCACTCAACTCGTTAAATCAAAGACTGTACAGATGCTAAATAATTTTCTTTTCTTACTTATATTTGGTATATAATTATTGCTTTATTTAGTTTAAGCGGATTTTGTCAGTGACAGTTTGAGCGGTGTTGGCTTCCAACAAAACAAACAAAATGGCTTTTCTTCCCATGAGCCCATTTACCATTTGCTCAAACGGTAAAGAAAAACTTTGTGTGGAAACCGGCTTGCCTGAGATCCAAAAAAGTCGAGGGCGGTTGTCAGGCACAGCAGGCAGTTCACCTACTTACCTATTAGATCATGAAACAGATACAGAAATCTACCCCAAAAAGGTTGTGGCGCCACTTGTTACTCTTTGACAGACGTCTGGCCTAAATTCCACCTGATGTAAGTAAGATGGACATGGAAGCCTATGCATGTAAAGGCCACGCCTGCCCAGGATATATCTAATTAGCCGCTCCTTAAAAACATATTGTATTTTTAGACTATACGGAAAGGGGTTAGATGATTTAATATTTGATTAAAAGGACGACAGTAATTAGGTTGGTGTAATTAATAAACCATACTGTCTAACTAATTCGTATCATGTTTTAATATTTTTTAATTTAATGTGACGACCTCATGTCATGATGATTTTTACTAAACATATAATAAAGATCCTCACACACTTAATAATTTAAACGTCTCAATAAATGACCCACTGGATATATGCATATAATAAATATGCTTGAAATATAAACACTAATATAGTAATATTATTAAGGATGGCGTCTACGGTTAATAATTAAATAAAAAACGTTTTACCCAAATGATCTTAGTAGCGAACAGTGAAAAAGTTATCTTTGGATGGAAAGAAAATATCACACAATAGACACGTGTAATCGGAAAATGCATTACTTGTTTCACAACCACCAAGACATGTGAGAGATGTAAGTTCCATGTATTCTATCTTTCTAAAAAGATCATACTGCTCTCCATAGACCGCGCAACGCTCTCTCTAAAATTACTGTCTATGGGCTGTGACTTCTGCCCTTTTTGGGCGTCCCGTAGGCTGATTATGCTTCAAAAAACTACGTTAACTTTTATAACACATAAGCAGCGTTTAGGTTCGTCAATGAGCATCGCATATTAACTCCGGTGTAAAGAAGGGTACAAATCGCTGTATAAACTTAATATCGGCCAAATTGCCGTCGCCGGGGGGCGCTGGGGGCGGGGGTGTCACCCGGGGAGGGGGGCATCGGGCAAACATCTGAAGCTTTTATTGCGATGATCGTGTATTGATTCCGCTCATAAGCCGCTGTTACAAGGATAATTTCATCTGGCGGAGCGCGGAGCGTGCGACTTTCGCTTGGCTCGCTTAACTTTAGGGTTGTCTACTGTTTAAAGCTAGTCAATTGTATTAAAATGTAAAGTTTTCTATGTGTTAAGTTTGCCTTTATATAAGATTAATTCAAGTTCCGGTAGAGGTAAATTTCAAGTTATTTCGCTTCTAAGGATTTCGGCGACAACCCTTTAATTCCAAGTTAAAGTTTTCTATATTTCTTTCTTTTCACCAATAATTCAAAAGTTAATATTAGTGTAATTACTTACTAATATTATTTTTATTGTATCTAAAGAGTCCCAATTCTTTAAATATATAAACAGAGGGAAAATTTAGCATTCTAATGTAAAATGTATTTTCGTTACAGACAAAAATCTATAAAAATGTAACAGTATTTTTCTAAAGGCAATATATATCTATATATCTTGCCTTGTTTCATACAAGCAACGCTTAATAAAAATATATCTTTTGATGAATCATACTTTCGCAGCCCTGAAGCCGGGAGCGGTTACATTTATTAGTTTATTCAGTGGCGGGCGAGTCTTATGAGTCTCAGATTAACCTTATTTCACTACATATTAGTGTGTTTGCGCCGCGGATGTCGTCCCCACTGTCCCACCACCCCACGGGACGATATTACTTTTGCTTAAACTCTCCTTTATCAATTTTGATGAATTTTGTTCGACTTTTTTTTTGCTGACTGATGTGTTTATAGGCCAGTACTGAGATACGTTATATTTCCTACAATTATATGATATACAGAAGAAAATCATGAGAAATATGCTTAAAATAATTCTTATCTTCACCTCAATTAATGTATTGTCTGGTGTGTGAATTAATAAGTAGATTAGAGTAATAGATCGACATTTTTTTAAGTGTTTTTTTTTTATTTAAGAGATCGTAAATGGAAAGAAACCCCATCTAGTGTTAAGTGATAACGGCCCGGGCCCCATGAACTCACATTGCGTTGCCGGCCTTTTAAGAATTGCTACGCTCTTCTTTGTAGGAAGTCGTATTGGTTCGGGGGGTGCCGTATGTGTGTGTATTTGAAAACAGTACTCACCAACAAGTTATGAATAAAATGAATCAGTGAGAAAAGTTATACAAATTACAAATAATATATTTTTAAATATAAAATGCGATAATGGGTTTATTTCGTTTGATTACAATCGTTTAGAACACAATATTAACCAGCAGTTTAAAATATAAATATTATGCGATTACATTGAGCTGGTTTTAATGAGCTTTTAACGAAACAATAAGTGTCAACTGCATGACGGTGACTGTACTCAGATCGTGGGGAGTAGGTACAATGCGATTCTAAAATCAAGATTTGTATTTAATTAGCAAAAGTTTCTTTTATTTTGATTTTTTAAAATTCTAATGCAATTTATAGCAACTTTAAAATGTCAAATTTGTGATTACTACATGAACTCTTGTTTCTAAGGATTTTTGTGATATATAAGCTGCTATAAAAGCAAGATGATTATTTATTATGATTTCTAGATATTGCATTATATACCGATAATTCTTTCATTTCTCCACAAGCATCTTTGTATACACTTGTGGAAATATGACGGTGCTGCTCGGAAATCGAGCAGCATCAGGTCGTCGACCATTCTAACCAATCTATGGCCATCCCAAAGGCCCCAGTTTCTAAAGTCAGGAAGTTATTTATATCTTAACGGTCGGAATAATAATATTAACGCATTTCAGGGTGTGATGAGGTCGCATACATTGTAGCCGCACTTAACAATGATTTAAATCACAATTAGTCAAATGTATTAAATAATTTTTGTTTGTTTGTTCCCTTTTTTTAAATCTTTTTATTGTTAAATATATCATGTATTCCATATTTGGCTATATTCTCAGTGTATTTGTATGTCATTATGTATAATTTATGTTAGCTGTAGGAGTACTAAATAAATAAATAAATACCAAAAGGTACCGCGTCAAGCTTATATATTTTCTAAAAGAGATAATATTTTCCTTCATTGCCATTTTATTCTTACTATAAAAGTGAGGAATTAAATATCAGGATAACAAAGTGGTCTACGCCGAGTGGCTGTGTCTGACACCAGAGTAATCACGATCCACAAACAATCACATCGACTCATTAAATGTGAGCGTACCAGCCCTTCGCAAGGTAAATTTTAAAATTATTTTACCAGTCTCTTGTAGCAAAAAGTAATATTATTTTAAGAAATATAGGTAATGATCGTTTTTATAAACTGCCAATTATTAAAAATTTAAACTATATTCTACGTTATTTAAACTTTCTATCGAGGGTTCGGGAAAGAGCTTAGCTTTATAAATAACAAGTTTCTATGTCATCGCCTATAAAAATTGTTTGTTTCCAAAAATTAAATACGAATTAAAAATTTAATAAATATAATTAGTTAGCTCTGGTTTCACGCAAATTATTAACAAATAATATAAAAAATCATCCCGATTCAATTCTATTTATAGGTAAGTGGTTTCTTGGTAAGTCATAATACGAGTATTATAAAAGTTTGAACCCACAATAGGTATTATCGGAGTTCATAGCTCGCGGTAACTCGCTAAACAGTTTACCGGGTGAGGCGGCCAATTACATGCGCCGTCCGCCCTGATGCCGCCCGCCCTACACCCTTCTCTTATAGGCAGCTAAACAATGTCAAACTAAAAGTTTTTTTTAATTTACTCAAATTGTACAGCCTTGACTCGTACAGGTATTTTGCAATACATGATGTGTCTGTTAGTATTTAGATATTTTATGGTAATATTAAAAACGGTTATGCATTTGAAACTATTATGATTATAAATTGTAAGGAACTCATAATTCTATAGTACGTAATTAAGCTGTAGTAATCCGCTCGCGAGAGCTCAACTGCTCAACTGTTCGGTGCCCAATTTTTCAAATTAATCTTTCTTCAAACACTCGAGTCCGTGAGATCGAGACGCAAATTTAATCTTGTGCTCGTTCGAGAGCTCTCCGCTCAGACAATAGCGCTGTGGGATCCGACCAGTAATTAAATTTGTATTTTAAATCCATCAAAAAATATATGGATTATGCTACATTCAGCTATGAAATTTTTTCATGCTCTTATCGATAACGAATTGTATGAAGTTTACAAGTTAATATATTTGAAGAAGTTAAAAGGCTAATATACTTACATTAGTCAGGTCTATCTATATCTAATAGACAAATTTCCGTTTTCTATTATCAAGTTCAAAAAAAATTGTTTCACTCATTATTACCTAATTGAATATAGGAATTTAAGTCGAAAACAACTCTACTTGGTGGAAAATTTATATATTTGTTTTAATTAAATGATTAGTTTAAAAATCAAATTTAAATTTACATGGGACACCACAACATTAACAATATACCGATAGGAGCGACAGTGTAAGTATGAATTTCGATAAAATGATTCCCTAAAGCTTCAACAGGTAATAAGTCAGCTTAAACAATGGTTTTCTTCTTATGAAGGCTGGGAGTCTTAAACAATAGTTAATGTACTATTGAGCTACAGTCCCTAGTGACAGATTACTTATGGCACACCCATATTGTTTAGAAGGCAAGGGCTCAAACCATGATGATTTCCCATCGACATTTACTGTTCCTTCTCAATTGGCATAGACACAATTATGGTTCCAACTCACAACCTCTGAATACAGCTGTAAAAGTTACACTATGAGGAAAGGAGATGATAAAAGGTAACAATGAAAAGCCTGCTATTTTGCAACTAATATATTGAAAGTGCTACAGTTATTGCAAACCCGCTACGTGTCTACTTTAATAAATTAATTATTCTTACAACTATTATGACAATATTAGAGACATCTACAAACACAAGAGATATTTTACAATTATTCTCAATTAAAAGAAATTATCTTCTTTACGTAAATTAAAGAACATATTATAGCTTTCAGATAAACACTAAATTAGCAGTAAAACAAATATGTATAATGACAGCCGTACTATATTTTCATTGTAAGACTTTTTCGTTTACACGTCTTATCTGTGGCTAGTAGCCATGCGTTCATGACTAGGGTATCTCGTATCTAATTTCGGACATCGAAAATGTGTTTTAAATTCTTAAGCAGTTCTTGAAATATGAATTTGAACGCTAGTTTTGTGTAACCTAAGCAGATTAAGTACGAAATTATTTTGTCAAACAATTCATTCTGTAATATATTTACAATACAATCTATTATTTAAATTATTTAATACGGACGATTCGAACATTCAAAAACGCCTGTTTTAGTTTTGTGTCAGTATAAAATAAGTTTAATTTTTCATAATCAAGTTAGAATGAAGTGTTTAAAATTTTGTGGTCGTACATCTGAAATTTTATGAATCATACTTAAAAACATACTATAATAAAATTTACAATATTTACAACTTCAATTTATACATCTTAAACTTTAAATTTATAACATAGTTATGTAACTTACCTATTAGCAATCTTAATTAATAACTAATGGTCATCACAATATACACAATCACGAATTGAGATCTCAAATGAAAAGTTGAAGAATTTATTAAGGCACACGTAACATGAGATATAAAACTTTGCCGTAAATTTCCAAATTGTATGAAAAATTATAAATCTATTTTAGACATATGTAATAGAACTGTAAATTGTGACCAGTTACTTATCTTTAGACACAATTATTTATTAAAATGTTTTATGATGATTATGTATTATCGTGTCTTCATGTTGTCTACCTAGAGGCGGTCTCAGAAGCGCCAGAGTGCGGGTGTTATGTGTGGACGCGATTATACCGTTCATGTAAAAGCCGCAACGCATCTGGCGGAACGGATAGTGCGCTGGCTGTACCAACTGAGCGGAGCGGCGAGCGGGGTGGAGATCGAAGCGGAGACGGAGAACGTGGCACTGGAGAGTGAGTGGCGGGTGGCGGCAGACGAAGGACGTACCTTGGGGTAAAAATATATTTTTTAACATGGTACATGTAAATACCAGTGGTTGCCTCGAGTTAAGCGAGCGATAAGGCCGCCAGTTGCCCTCCTTTTCATTTAATTATGTTTAATTTTTTTATTGTAATGTAACGAAGTGTTCATAAATAAAATAAATAAATATACTTATTAATGGTAATTTGTCAAAAATCTGTTCCTGCCATGATATATCTTTTTATCTAATACTGACCTATGGAGTAATGCAGCTAATGCTGGTTCGGGCCACAAAGGTGCAGGAGGCAATGCGCTGAGTCCAAGCGACCACCATTCACCACCTGGTGCGCTGGCGCCGCCCCATTCTCCTGTAGAAAAATATAATTTTATTTAATATATAAATATAATAAAATTAATTTTATTTGTTAAAATTTTCTGAGACTGAACTGGCCAAATTGGAGTCGAGGCAGCTGATCAACAGATCAATAATTCTTAAGGCTATAAATAAAAAAATAAAAATAATATTGCAGGGACTGAAACCTACACCCTGATTAGACCAGTTTCAAGGACAAGATGCAAAGTCGAGATATATAACACGACTTCTGTCTGCAAAAATCCAATACATTTTTAACATTTGGGCATCGTTCTTTGCGTTAAGTAATGGCTATATTTAATGGAATAAATATAAAAATAAGAATACAAAATATTTAAAATAAATAACTTAATAGCAGTTGCGTAGTTTTGATAACAATAACAATGCAGCATTGTTCAGGCAACAACATGACACCTGCCTGGAACTGTCCCTCATATCAGTTATTGATTTATGCTAATATGGATCACCTATTTGTGATTTCTTTACAGTTCATAATACATGTATAGCACTTATAGTATACTTTGTGTAATTGTCAAATTTTTAGCGAATTATTTAAACAATATTATATTTTTGTTTCATTTTTATATGGATTACGCATTTTGTTGTAATTATACGCAAACGATTGTATAATTACTTAATTAGACATAATTTATATATACATAGAATGAAGAATGAGAAGAGATGAATATGAGATATGGAACATGGTGTAATGGTTGCAGCTTTGTTCATGAATAGCAACCTTACAAACATTGTGAAAAAGAAAAAACTGGTGGCGGAGAGTTTATTGCCAGTTCTTCTATTTCCGTTCAACGCCCTAGATTTTTTGACGTTCATAACATGTACATTATGTTACCTATATGAATAAATAAAAATTTTGATTTGATTTGAAGCTCCGTAAAATATTGATCCGCCTATTTGCTACAGCTTAGTGATAAAGATTTACAAAGTTTCTAAATTAATTACAGTTTAATTATTCTTAAAACCATAAATCATCTAAACAACATAAAAAAACAGTTAAGTTAATTTTGATAAAATGTTAAATTCATAGGCGAATGCAATATATAGTGTCACGCAATACGAATGTGATTTGTAAAATATTAAAACCTATAATTGCACGATGTCCCATGATAGATGGGAGGTGTCACTGGGTGACACTTTACAAGCTTCATTTGTCGTTAATAGCGGCTATATCGACACATCTCCCTCAATAATTCCAATTAATGGTTTTATAATAATAGTTTAGTCCACCTGTGCGTTGTTGCTGCTTGTTAACGATACTGATTGGAAACAGATATATAAAGAAAATAGACAAATAATGACGATAATTACTAATACAGGTAATGCCCTTAAATGACTATTTAGACTATTTACGAATGATTTTTAGCTTACAATAAAAGTATTATTTATTTAAATTATACGTTTTTGTGCAACTTTTGAAAATAACACGTTTTCCCGTCATATCGAATGATATTTGCTTACATGACATTTGATTGCGTTCATTAACAGCGGGTTAGTAAAAACCAAATAGAAAATAGGTTTCAGCTTCAGATTGCATAAGCATCTTTCGTCATTTTAATAAAAATATGAAATATCATAGACACGTAGGTCACATTTCTGTCTGACACACCTTTTTGGATTTGAGGCATCACGGCTTCACCACCAATGTTTTCCTTCACCGTACGAGCGAGTGTTTGATACGTACATAGACAGAAAGTCCATTGGTGCACAGCGCATTGGTTGGCTGGGAATCAAACCTACGACTTCAGGGATGAGAGTTGCACAATGAAGCCAATAGGTCAACACTCCTTTTCCCCCCTCCAAGTTTTTTTATTATAATATAAATGGCAATAAGTCAATATAGAAAAAATATTATCAGTGCTTACCATGATCATGATGCAGGAAAGGAGCATGTTCGCGCCCTAAAGCCTTTTCTCGCTTGCGCCATTTTGCGCGACGGTTTTGGAACCACACCTGAAAAAACAATTATCTTAAATCGATCCTTGCATACAGATATTACTTTTTTAACTGACAGAATCTACAAAATTAAAAAGATATGGACTATATATTTTATTTCATCGGGAATGGCTTAGAATGGATGGACACAATTTTGCTTTGTAGGTAAAATACCAATACAATGTAGTAGTCGACACGACGCAATCCTGAATACAGCTAGGGCGCTAATACCTCAACTCGAGTCCACTTTTAATTTTTTTATCGCATAATTGTCGCCAATTTGTCGCTCTCCACTACAATGGGACCGTAATGAAAAGCAATTACGCATACGTGGCTCTCTGTACTCATTGCATAGTATGCATTTTAAACTTTATCCCAAAGAGATAAGGTCGCTCTTGCATCGTAGGATCACTTAGGATAGAAACAAATTGAGCTAGTCGACTCGTATCGCTAATAAAAAGACATTGTAACTGGCGAAGGCAAAAATGGTATAATTTGATAATTTGACGAGGCCGCCGCACCGCACCTCACCGCCTATTGTCATCCCTCACACTCTACTGGAGATGTGATTTGATCTTAATTGAGACCATCATTTATTAATTTCATTATACAATTATTTCAGGTTTTTAAAAAGTAAATAAAATATTTTTAAATATTCAAATTAGGGTAAAATCGCTATTTTTAACATAGATTTTGTAAATGTGTGATGTGTGTAAAAGCCTAATGGAATTAAACGAATGAAAACAATAAGTGACTCTTGCTTTGCCTGTTGTATCGTGAGCAATTAAATAATTGAAGTAAATGTGTGGGCGAAGTATGAGCTATGTAGGAACCACTACACCACCACAGAGCCAAGTGGCTGAGGGCCGCGGAGTGTCGCCAATCACTTCAAACTCTTTAATACATCTCAATTGCACACTAATTCCCACTTTAAGTCTACACCTCAAACCACTATCAATCTTATCTACAGAAATTAAAGTCGAATATCAAATAAACCGGTCGTTCTACAAGGGGCTCGTAGCTCGTTTGTCGGTGAGCGCCATCTATGGAGTGGATTAAAAGCAATTTGCAGCTTCGAGTGTGATTTAGAGGGCCCGACCCCGTCGGGAGTATTCCGCGAATACAATATTTAAAACCTCATAAATGTAAAATGTGAAATGAACGCAGATTACCGAAACTGTAATTACGTTCTTGCCAAGTTTCATGAGTCATGAATTCCTCGTTAGTGGCTCTACACTTGCACTCCGAGAGCAGGTTTATTGTCTGTCCTCCCACTAAATGGCTTGTAACTACACCACTAGTATTTTCTCCTCTAAATTTAATGTATTTTTAATAACATATTAAGTAGTCAAATCATAATGAAATGAAATATCGCTGTTAATTTCAATAAATAAAATGTTTTAATTATACACTTATAAGTTCTGATAACCGCATCTTAATGATTGAAGCATTTTTGTATAGTGCTGGCGGAGATTACCCTCTTCCCACCCCAGTGGGAGATGGTGGCAGGTAATTACCAAATTGCACCGGCGCGGTGAGTACTCCACGCTCAGACCAAGCTTAATTAAACTATTGTTCCTCATTGACGGCTACGAACATGTCACATTTTAAAATACATGCAAATAATCTAATATCAAGAAGTATTACACGGAAAATTCTAATCTACACGTAAAAAAAGAACCATAGAGGGTAAATACGAAGTAAAAAATGTATAATATATTGGAATAATTTGTTTTTTTTATTATGTGGTAACACTAGCCTACAAATTTTCAGATTTATTTAAAAACGTATGTCAAGAAGAAAAAATGTTAAAGTCCTACAATTGTCTACTGTATTTCACTTATAAAAAGAGCATTATATCTGTTTTTGCGTATTAGCAAAATAGGAATTTGTAATTACTTACCCCAACTTAACATGAACAATGAAGATAAAAAATTCAAACAAAAGATCAAAACGTGTAAAGAGTCGTTGAAATATGAATGGGATTCATCAGAGACAGTGAGTAGGCAGAGTGTGTAGGATTAGCGGAAACAGGAGACTGATTACATCTCCATGAATACACATAACGATATAACGAGACGCCACACAGCTCTCACTTATATAACACCTTAACATCAGTAATTAACGAGGCAGAGTTACAGCGATATTTTCTGGCCTTACATATTTAGCATGAAAAAAACACTATTTAGATAAATTATCTTCTCCGCATTGTTTCTCAGATTTACAACTCTAAAATGTAAAATTAAGTTATTTGAATTGTTAAAAATTTTAGGTTTACCATTTAAGCGACATAAATGGGTATTTAAAAAATGAAAAGCTTAAGTTGCTAGTTACATTCCTCGACTGAGAAGTCGCCCACGGTGGCTCATAATGACGTAATTCGCAACATGGAAGTATTTAATCGCTTATTTCTATTTAACTATTTACGCGTTGAAAATAAACTACCTCTTATTATTAAGTCATTTATGAAATTGTGCATAATTATAAGATTGTGTGCGCCGGCGCGGGGGCGGGGGAGTTAGGCGGCTAAACATTAGCTCGCTGTCGAGGCAAGAGGGTAATGAACGGAATTAGCGGCCATTGTGAGCCAAACCGACGCGCTGCTACTGGCTGCAGTTCCTGGACCTTCATATTGCTTTGTGATAGGGCAAATTTCAGGATTTGTATGTAACCAGTTGATTCATTATTCACGAATTAACGGCTATCGAGTTGAAATCGCTTGATGTTGAAGTTTCTCTACACGTATATAAGAGATTGTAACAATTTCCGTTTATTAAACAACTTAACAGAATTAGAAGTGCACGCAAGGATTTAGAATATTCTATTTAAGTTTTTTTTTTATATGGCTTTCATTTGTGCTATCTGGGCACAAGGTACTTCACCAGTGTCGTGTAGATGGAGAAGGCTATTATGATTGTTCAGTTATAGTTAGTTTCAAATATATCAAAAATAGGCTGGGTGACAAAAAAGACAAACTTAGGTTTAGTAATAGGAAATCAGTAGGAAGTTCGGTGGGCATTATAGGTTTGTGGCGACTGATGGGGGCCACAAAGCCGCAATCTAGAGCACATTGTCGCGAGTGCAGCCCGCCGGGTGCGGCTACAATGCAGCTAATTTTAATTGTGCCCGCAACTCGCCTAATTCCTGATGACATTCAAATCAGACATTTTGACACTATCAGAGCAACAATTATCTAAACTAAATGTACGACAATCTCTGGCCAATCATAGCTAATTTATAAAAGGAATTATTATTATTCCACTGATCAGCGTCAAAAATTGTTTGATGTGTTATTAGAGGATCGATATACAATGGTCTTTGCCCTCGCCTTGAAGTTATTATGGGCTGAATTACATACTGCTGAATATTACAGCTACTAATGGACCCCAGTAAATAGTAATTAATGTAATTTATATCCTGAAGGCATTTGTAACAACCATTTAAGCCTTTTATTCGTCGCGAGCAGCCTACATTATGCAATTAGTGTGGAGTCTTCGCTAAACGTCTCTAATTGCCACTAATGTATATCAAACCGCGCAATTATAACGCTTTGTTGCTAAATTGGGCCTCGTTTATATTGAATTAAATATTTTACACTGGTTAAGATATTTAATTATAACATATTAATAACGGACCAATAAACGAGTCATAGAGTTGTGAACTGAATACAACAGAGATTTCAATGCCGATTGATATTTTGTATAGAAACACTGTCTATTGTTTACGCGAGTCCTATTAATCTTAATATATTTAAATCTCCTGTAACGATATTTGTCTGCGACGGACTCCTAAACTAATTAACCGATTCTAAATTAAATTGGCACACTGTGAGCATTCTGGTCCTACTTAAGAGATAGGATAGCTTAGATCTTAGATTATAGTCGAAATTTTATTTTATTGCAAATTATTTGTCTATAATAAATTGACAGTCACAATTATCTGTTAACTACAAAAGATTCTAACAGATGTCGAAACTTTACAACTGTTACATTAAGTAAATTGACGTCACTGCTATCGTAAACCGACAAACGTATCATATAAACTACAACTCAATATCATGATTACCACGTGTTATTGAGACTAAAGTATAAATTAAATTAGAGAAACGTAGTTCGCGGGGGCAGCTAGTGTTTATATAAAACTTATTTAACGAATGTATCCGTCATTACAGAATCAGTATCAAAGGTGAAGGTGGTATGTCCTCGCTAAAATATGATTATATATCTATTAACTGACCTGTACTCGCGCCTCGCTGAGATCCAACCGTAGTGCAAGTTCCTCGCGCGTGAAGACATCTGGGTACTGCGTCTTGTCAAAGGCGCGTTCCAGCTCATGCAGCTGGTAGGTTGTGAACGTGGTCCGGCTGCGACGTACCTGCTTCAACGTTCCTACTGTTAAAATCTGACACTTTTTCACTTCAAATAAAGACTAGAAAATTCAGAGATAAAATTGATTTTTAAAGATATCTCGAATGTATAGAAGTACGTCTGCGAAAAGGTTGAACGTTAAGGTACTTTTAACTTTTCTGTAGCTAGATAAATAGACACACAAAGTACTTTTTCACATAGCCTCAATGACAACTGTAGAAATAGGCTTTAAATCGACCATTATTGTTATTCAAAACTAAGAAATAACTATGCGCATAGTTTATGGAACAACGGATATTCTATGAAGCAATTTACCTTGCGTGGTCTATTGGCATCCATGTCCAAATGGTCAGTGTGTTCTGCGCTCGGGTCAATGTCCGGTTCGCGCTCCTGACCCTGCTCGTGGTCATGATCATGCTCGTGTTCATGCTCGGAGTCTGAGTGCACGCTCTCGCTTTTCATATCCACGCCATCTATAACCGTCACCGTATCATCTATACAAAAAGTACTCTTACTAAACTGATATTAATAGTGAAAATGAAAATAATATTACTTAAGTAATATTCTGTCAAAATTATTTTACCAATAATAATAATAGCCTTTATTGAGATACATTTTACATTATATATTTTATATACATTTAAACAAATTATTAATAAATAATAATTATTGATAAATACAACAAAGTTAAACTGCTACTGAACAGGTGTTACTGGAAATCCCTTCTTAAATAGGGTTTTTTCTACTATGTATATATTTGTATTCCACAAAAGAAAGTGACTATATGAATTACAATCTAGTCTATACTATAATTATGGCGGATAAGTAATATTATGCTGATTTATTTGTTTAACATACTTTAACTAAGATGATGTTAATTAAGTCTTAGTATTCTATAATATGTTCTTGGGTTATAATAAAATATTAAAATATAAATTCGATTTAGTTTAACTCAGCTTTTAACCACGGCTTTAAAGTTAATGTTAACGAAAAACAAGGTTGCGTATAGAAAGTAACATGATGTAAGTCATGGCTTATAACCGTGACTCGAAAATATTATATTGAAATAAAGTAAAAATACGTATTGCATAAAGATTATTATGTATTGATATGCGAATGTGATCCTGTCAAAGTGCCACTCGATGTGTCGCTCGTTAGTGTTCTCCAAGCGACTCTCGCATGTATAGCATTCGTAATAAAGTTTACAATACTATGTTAAGACTGGCAAATCTTCTTAGATGTATTATATTGCATTCACTTGAAATGCTGCCTTTTTACATCGATTCTACGAGATTAAATCTGATGGTTATCTTTTATACTATGAAGCATTTTTAACTTCTTAATAGTCTAATACCGAATTAACAGCTTTCGTTGGCCTATTAACCAATAAACAAAGGAGCTTAACTAATTTGTGTTTTTAATGCGATTTATTTAATGTCTATTAACTTCAATTCACGAGTGTGAGAATATACATTTTGTCTTTATAATAATTATAGATTTAATTGATCATAAAACTGTGATAAAGAACTCGTTTATAAATTAATGTTTTTTTTTCTTAATACATGAAGAAACACAAAAGCTATTAATATAGATTGTTTAAAAACGTTTACAATTAATGATATACAGAACGAGAACTACCCATCTACAATTGTATTGAATGTAAAACTTTTTTAACGCTATAAAAAATTCACTAAACGACGAAATAATCTTTGATAATATTTACTCAACATTTGCATTATAATGTCATTCAAACTGTATCAAGCAAGAAGGTCACACGATCAAAAGTTTAATTGTAACATAATAATGTTAGCATATTCCCCTCTCGTCCCTTGTAATCAGTTGTAATCTCTTTGTATAATACTAATTCCTTGCAACAATTACAAAACTACAAAAACACTATTATAAATAAATAGCGCGACTAATGTCGAGTGACGCTAAGTGCTTTATAAAAAGAGTATTTTGTTTGTATTTGATGCTAGTACGAGTTGATATTGCGTATTCCTTTTAAGTGATATTGGTATATATACCAATCAGCAGAGAGGTCATATTCATTTGGTATGGAAATAAAAGGGTGGCTATGTATGCAGCGAGTGCAGGGATTAAAAGATCGATGTCACGCGGTTGACGGGACCGGCTCTCCACTCATTAATTGCTGCAATTGATTTATATTGGACGGACAGGGATTACATTATAGCCAGTACGATTGAATTTATCTTGCTTTAATATACAGGAAATGAGGTAATTTTTTTTACGATTTACAATGTATATGAATTGTTTTTTGTTAATTATTTAAGCATTTTAGGTTTAGGTTTTATACAACGAGTTCTAAGAGCAACTTTTATGATTGCCAAAATCTAAGTTATGATATGATTCTAAAGTCATGGAGGTTACTTAGCAAATACATATAGCTAATATTTAGGTTTTCGCAAGCAATAAAGAACTAAAAATAATAATAATATCGTCAATTTATTTGCCAAGAATCCTAATTCTAGTCTCTATCGATTCGAATTATATTTCTGGGTCGTTTGAACTGTTTAACAGTGTTGCTACGATAAATAGTACACTGCGGTGCTACGCTAGGTTTAAACCCAAATGCTACGACGCTACGAAATAATAACATTTCAAGTAGCTCATAATAACATCATAAACCTTCAGTGATGCACGGGAGCGTAAAGCGAGCACAATATTTAGTTTACACAATGTGTCAACACAATATTACTAATACTGGCCATTATTTGGCCCATCGGCAGCCGTCCTACCGTGCACTATTACATATTTCAATAATCTTTTGTCTGCGAGTCAATCGATTTTGAGTCTTATCTCGCAGTACTAAAGATGAATACTCTGTATAGATATTTAGAAATCCCATATAATGAGCCCGCGGGGGGTCGAGTGCGCTTTAAAAGAAATATCAAAAAATGCAAGTTATTAAGCTATAGTTATGATTCGAAGCATTGTAACCACATGAGGTTGGAGAAAAAACTTTATATTTAATAATTATGTATAATCAAAATCATAAGAGCGCGACCAAATGTTATGGGAAAATTATTCCTTAATAGGAATCGACACCTAATATTGTATTATTTCACTAGTCTAATTAATACAATTAGTTTCTATAAACGTACTATGTGATGTCAATATAGAAAGCAACAACGTCGGATAATTAGAGTAAGAAGGAAATACCTACCGATACTGAGCATTATTAGGTTAATAAGTATACATAAATCCTGCCCGTTTGCCCCCTGTTCTATTAAAAAAAATACTTAATAGATTTTTTTTACTTTACATATAATTCAATTTCCTTTTTATATCTACTGCAAAAGTTATTTTTGCTCGACTTAACTTTATTTATTATTTAACACTTCAATGCAGTACGGTATAAAACGCAACGCGCGACCTTCTTGCTACAAATTTGCTTCCAGAAAACCTTTTAATGATACTACCATGCCAAAAACTATGTTTAAACTATTTTAAATATCTATTTACTAAGTGGCAAAAGTTATTCAACTCCTTATTTATCAAAAAGATTAAATACATCAATACAATTATTGTTTTAGACAAATGATTTTTTTGTGGGGTAACATGTTTTCTTAGAAATTTAATTTCTCTAAGTAGAGATTTTGCATCTCTGGAAGACTATGATGGAAAATTTATACTTTTTTGTTAGTTTTTTAACGTTTTAAATTTATTGTAAAACATCTTACATCAACTTAAATATATTTTAAGTAATAGTAACCGGATATACCGTCTTACTTCCTCTAAACAATTGATATTAGATATGTATTGTATTTTTAAGTTAAAAAAATATTATAATATAAACGATACATTTATTTATTGTATTTACAATCAAAATAGCCATACAAATTGATTTTAAACTTTAAGCTGTAGTTTAAACTTAAAGGTCTAAAGTAAGTTTATTTTTAATGTTTAGACATAATATACGCTGAATAGGTTCTAGCCTATATTAGTGGTGATTAATTTATTTCCTGCTCGTTCCTAATTATAGTAAATATTTATAGCATTTAAATTAGTGCAAAGAAAATATATAACATTTTTTATTTTATATCCAAACAATTACATTACACACAAAAGCCAAAACGGAATACACATATAAACAGAAACATAAAGCACAGATATAATTTTATATTATTTTTTATATATATTTATATTTAATTTTAAAACGAGAATGATCTAGTTCTTTAGAAGTATTTACCATTACCGTTGTTAGGGACTCGATGGCCGAGGATACTGTCAATGGTGTAGGCCACACCGCGCCGCGCGCTCGACATCCCGCACACTAACTACACTTCACTTTTTAGTCTCAGTCACTTCACTACACTTTATTTATATTTTGTACATTTTAACACAAAGTAGTCTAATGTTTTTTATTTTTTTCCTGTATATATTAATTCCTTTCTAATGTTAAAGTTATACCAGCAACGAGTATCGTAAGCCGCTGTTGCTGATTTATCATGACGTGTGTTCCCGTCAAACTATTATCAAACTTTGACAGAGGTCCGTAAATGCGCTAAGGGTCCCGCCTTATGGGATCATTTTGCATCCCTTTCGCACCAATTACGACTAGTGTATATCCATCCCTGTCGCAGGCCCCGCCTTTCGTCGTTTTGATTGGCTAAGCCCTGTGGGTGTCGATTAACGCAAAGGTTGCAGTGGCTGTTAGTAAGATGCAGTCTCACTTAACTCAGCAGTGGATTGTTTAATGCAGAACTAAAATACGGTTTAATTAGTCACCGCTTACCTTAATTAATATTAATTGAAAATTTAATTAAAATGTAGGTATATCTATTTTTTGTCTGCTAAAAAAATTTAATTTTCGTAATCTTCTAGACATAATTATTATTCATTCAACAAAAAATATACTTATTTGGTGCGCATTTTTTATTTTTTTTTATTGGTCATTTAAATAAATTTAGCCAGTAAAGCTCCTCTTATAACACCTAGCGAAAGACTGTCCTATTCGAAATGTATCTTATAATAGTATAATATTATATTTATTTAGGGTGTATATAGGTAGGCGCAGAGTTCGCTTAATGTAATTCTTTAAAGTGAAGCCTATAAAAAAATTAAAGGATAAAAAATAAATAATCGATGAAGTAGACGTATAAATGTGTTTGCCATATGCGGCATGTATATATG
Organism: Pieris rapae; assembly: GCF_905147795.1. Lineage (NCBI taxonomy): Eukaryota > Metazoa > Arthropoda > Insecta > Lepidoptera > Pieridae > Pieris > Pieris rapae. Next base: position 3,509,355 of record NC_059515.1, on the reverse strand, counting down.
TAATATTAAAACAATAACCAAGTAAATAACCTGTTCAACAAAAAAATTTTCCAGAAAGGAAAGGATATCTATTTATCTCAGACTGATATTTTATTCTTATGATAATCAAGAATAAAGAATAAGTAAAATTTTTACCACTTTCGCTGGATCCTTCTACTTTCTATCCAACTATATGTTCTATTTCAGTTCCGTTTTTTCCCGTTTTTATCCTATATTTTCGTCGACCAACCTTATTATGCCAAATATTAATTTACCTACTAAGCCTTTAATGATTCCAACCGTAGCACCCTGGCATATGAACATTTGTTTTAGTAAGAAGTTAGGTTAACGTAATACACATACAACATAATCTAATAGGTAGGTATATCAGATATGCCAGTTTCGGTGGACAGCGTTATACGGGATATGTAGGCATATTTCAGCTGCTTCCATTCTTATCTATTGTTAGCTCTTGTCTCTTTATTTGTCTTCCTCTTTTCAGTTTTTTGTGTACTAAATACATTGATAAATATTTCAACTACTAGACTTGATTCTGTTTATATATTTTTTGTAATACCTCATCAGATTGAAACACGATTGACATTTGGCAACACGGTCGAAAAATCTTCAAGAAACAATTATGCTTTATACATCCAAACCATGACCAAAGCAAGCACAGAAAATCATTTCCTTTAATAAAAATTATAATTGAAAATTTAGAAATACTAAGTACAGTAATGGAGTACATTAAACGATACGGTATGGCCAAGAAAAATACTTTAAGTTGTTTAAGATAATCTCTGATGTTAGTCATCAGAAAAAGTAATTGAAATTGAGATTTAAAAGAGATAAGGGATCCGCGAATCAGTTTAGACCGGATTATAAAGAGCTGATTAGTTCTAATTACTAAGACACATTCACTACACACTTGTAAGCTCTTTACTTCGGAGATTTGGAATCTGCGTAATGCTCTTAAGTATGTCTTAATTTTAATACTTTACTTATAACGGAAACATATGAATACCGTTGATAAATTACGAGTGATTTCTAGTTATGAGTCAGAAATATCAAGTGTACCTATCGTCTTTAGTATTTAATAATAAATTATATTTATTTCAGATAAATGAAGTTTTTGTAAAATTATACATATATTTTAGTGGTATCTTAATATATATATTTCTTGTGTGTGTGTGTATGTGACTGAACTCCTCCTAAACGACTGGACCAATTTTGATGAAATTTTTTGTGTGTGTTCGTGGAGATTCGAGAATGGTTTAGATTCACAATTTTGTCCGCTGGACAATGTTTTTTTAAATTAATTAGTAGTTGTTGATTTTGGAATGTTTTACATTGGATCCGACAGACGGCGCTACCATCGCACTGTCAAATTTTAAATAATATTCGAATTTTAATTTTAGTCTGTCCCGACAGTTAACGCTGCGATCAAATTAAAAAAAAGTTTTGTTATCATTGTGTTATTGTAGACCATGTGCTGGATCGTTAGATATTGTCATAACATTTGAATAATAATTTACATCAAAATGGTCCAGAATGTTTTAGCTTATTAAAAAAAGTTTGAAATTTTCAAATTAAAGACGTATAGACAGGACAACGTCTGTCGGATCCGCTAGTATTTTTATATATTCATATGTTTTATAGGCAAAATAAAAGTTTGTGTTTTTTGTATGTATGTACATAACGAGTAGAGTAAGCTGTGTTGAAAACAAAAGTCTTTTTTAACAGTAATAATTTAAATACAGTTTTTTTCCAAGTATGATTTTAATTATTATATATGTATTTTGATAAAAATTACTTGTTTTCTCATCTTCGAACACGTACCACTTAAATTATTAATATAATCATATGATTATGTATATGCATGTTAACATCAAATTGTTAATATACGTAGTTCCTTTTTGACCCACAAATGTGTGTTCCTCGCTAGTAGCCTGTGTAGACGGTATGACAATAAGCGACAAAGAGGTTCCGCCCGCTGTCTCTTTGCCGCGAATTAAGGCAATTTTCTCAAAGCCGGAAAATAAAATAATAGCCGGCCCATTAGCGATCTGTTGTGTTCTCTCTTCCCCCCCCCCTCCAGGCGTCCCCCCCACTACCCTCAGCTAATCTGCGGAAATGAGCGCGGAGTGAGTCTCTTTGAGTGAAGAGGAGTTTCATTCCGACTCATTTAACGTCTCCGCTCCGAGCACGCATCAAATATATCATTAAGTGTCCTCAAATCTTTTTTTATTCTTACTTAGTTATACAAAGGAAAAAGACCGCGAACTTTATTTTATGCAACCAATAAAAACGATATGTCCTTGAGACATTACCGCACCTTTACAAAGCTGATTTGGTAGGTTATTATATGTTGTTATTTTATTATTAGTAACTATTTTGGTTTTCTTATAACTTGGGCAAGTTCTGTCTCTTACAATACAGGAATGCATGTAGGGACCAAGATCTGTATCGACCATCAATTGACTTAGTAGGTTATTTATATATATGATCCCGTTTGATTATTAACAACTGTATAATACCTCCCTCGAGCAGTGTTGGCCTAGTGGCTTCAGCGTGCGACTCTCATACCTGAGGTCGTAGGTTCGATCCCCGGCTGTGCACCAATGGACTTTCTTTCTATGTGCGCATTTAAAATTTGCTCGAACGTTAAATACATACAGACATTTCTCAGACCCAAAGTCGACGACGTGTGTAAGGCACTGGAGGTTGATCACCTACTTGCCTATTAGATTTAAAAATGATCATGAAACAGATTAAGAAATCTGAGGCCAAGACCTAAAGAGGTTGTAGCGCCACTGATTTTTTTTTATATTACCTCCCGACATAAAATCACTACGTAAATAATATAGATGAAATTTAATATTCTTCCGAGTAAAACGGTTACAAAGCTATTAAACAGGGCGGGAATGAGATATAAGAATACCGTGAGTCCGGTTGGAGTCGCTGAGGTAATTGCACTACTTTGAACTGCATCACACATAGGGTTATGCTTTTTGTATTTTTTTATTCATTTAACCAAAAGTATAAAAAGGAAGATTGTATGTTTGGTTTTTTGGTCATGTTTAGTTTTACTATAGAAAATGTCAAAACAGTAAATAGCATTGCCAACTAATACACCATAGACATAATGCTATTTTAATAATACAGGTGGCAATTGGTCAGGAGGCTCACGTGATGATAAGTGATGCCACCGCTGATGGACACTCAATACCAGAGGCCTCGCGAGTGCGTTGCCGGTGTTTTAAGAATTGGTACGCGCTTTTCTTTCTTCAGTTGGCAGCTGGTTCCACATATTGTTGATGCACGGCAAAAACTTTTTTTTAATTAAATTATTTGATATTTATTCAAAGAAACTATTTTGTAAAGTATATATATTTTTAGTGGCCCATTCCTAGTTTACGTCTAGAAGTTTTTCGACACTGGTGGATAAGGTAACATATTCGGTAAAGAAATATTCAATTCATTAGAATTTTAAAACATGCGATTTCTTCTCATTGACAGCCCTGAAAACTCACCCCCGAACAATTATCGTGTTTCTTGCTCGAATTCCCGCGACAAGGAACTACCTAATCATCTCGCGGCCCTCACATCCACACTCCAAAACCCATCAATCATATTTCACACTACCGAGAGTTTACTGTATCCATAACAGTCATAACTTATTATACTCATGTTATAGACACAGTATTGTTTTAATTATTTACTAATTGTTCGAAATAGATAATTTTAATTTTATAATATTTGACGAGGCTGATCCCAAATATTGTTACTCGTCAGATCTTCACATTTTTTGATTGGTCATTGATCTACTCGGGTTACGTTAGAAACATTTTTATATATACTTTTTGTTAATTATATTTGTCAATAGTTACGTCCATCTCGAATTTTATACTGTGTGTTTAGTTCGTGTTTAAGAACTATTGTGAGATAAGGTATCAATCAGCATCAGTCTAACCACTCTTTATTCCCAAACTATTAGAATTTCTCCAAATCCTTACGGCTGTCAATATTGTGTGCCTTTAAGGTACATTATAATGAGTTCTGTACTCAGAACTTATTATTTTACTATGAATTGAATTGTAAATCGACGGCTACCGATCCATTCTTTGTAAATTGTAATATAATATAAACAATGAAAAATTTGTAATGGTCAAGTCCTTTTTCGTGTAGTTAATTATTAATATAAATTTTAATAGTAAAACATAATTCAACAGGAACTAATAGTATCTATTCATTTTAAATAATTTGCATTCTAATTTAAAGATTTCTGCGGATTACGGATTAAATAATATCACAGAAATCCAAAATCACGAAGAAACTACATATTTAAAATTACAGTTCAAATGAGTTCTAAGAACTAAATTGTGTAATTCAGATTCGAAGCATTTCTTTAAGCATTGTTAACCTCGCTCTACCCACTAAACACTTTGTGACAAACTTGATATCGACGCGTAGGTACTGTGACTTAAAAGCATTTCAATATTGCATACAATTGAGCGAAACGTTTACTAAACGTTTAAAAACAATTAGAACCGATTCTGCTCCATTATACGGTTACGATATACATCTGTTCGATATATGTGGTAATGCGAAACCACTCACGAAAAGACGCGATAAACAATGCTGAGCTGACGGAATTTACAATGCGATAATGTGTCGCCAAAACTGCTATTTTACATTACAGACTATTAAGAAGTATGGTAAAAGAAAAGGAAGTAGGCAATATAGTCACTGAAAGCATCTTACAATTATATATACCTGTAATGAATCGCTCGACATGAGAAATTCATCATCCAACACTCCAATCAACATGTAGCAGTCGAGGACTTTTAGTACTTCAAACGACATCATCGCGGATGTCGTTGCGTAGTCGAACTGAAGCCTGACTTTTGACTATATTTTAACTTTTCTTTAAATTTAAAGAGGTAATGAAGAACTATCAGTGCCTCAGTGGTAAAAGCAATCATAAATCACACCTATTTTTGTATTTATCATTTTACTTTCCTTTTACATATTTACTTTTTCCTTTCCTTTTACATATTTACTTTTTCCTTTAATTTACTTTTCATTTTACCTTCAATTTCCTTACCGTTTACTTATTCCCTATAACTTTTGAAACTTGGCTTGTCCTTTTGCTATTGTGTTGATACTTTGTTTCCCGATCACTTGGAGGGAAAGGCTAAATTAGCCTTCAAAAAGCTTGATGTGCTCAGCAAGGCCAGACGGTACTTCACTCCGGGCCACCGCTTTCAACTGGAGTCCTCTCTGGGCGAGGGCTCCCCTACCGGGGAAGGAGTGGAAGGAGTTGGTGCTCCAACTCCTTCCACTGACCGTATACACGAAGAGCGGTTCGAATCGTCGACGACCAATCTCTCTCAGAGCATCTTGATCCTTTGGCGTTGCGTAGAGATGTGGGGTCACTCGGCATCTTCCACTGCATTTACCATGGAGAGTGGTCAGTGGAATTATTCGGATTAATACCTGCAGTTGAGTTTCATCATCGGACGTCGTGGTGATATGGGTGGAATTTCGTATTCTGCGTCGACGTGGCCGACCACGTGCCACAACTACGCGTTTTTTAAGGCAGTTTCTGCCGCGCACCACGACTTTGTGGAAGCAGCTGCCCACTAAAGTATTTCCGAACCAATTCGACTTAGGGTCCTTCAAGAATCCAAACCTCTGTCATCGAGAATTATATAATAGGGATCTAATCTCTATAAGAATTAAGCATGCGTCATTAAATATATGAGCATTTTAATGCGATGTATGTTATACAGAATCTGTCGAGATTATTATACAATACTTCCGTAAACAAAAAACTGTATAGATGGCGCGCGTCTTCAAAACGTTGTGTTTATAATACTATTGTTTTATTCTACAATATGCAAATTCCATGGTATTTAAATAATTCATCTTGAACGACATTCAATTATGTAGTCATATCTTTATATAAATAAATTAAATGGGTGTTTCTACTTCTATATACTTAGTGGTGTATAATATTTGTTCACTTATTTCATTTTATTTTTGGGATCTCTGTGATGTATACAATAAACTAATGTCTTCGACAAAGACATTAAAATGATGAAGTGCTAGTTCCATTTAAAATTTGTAGATGGCATTGCGTCAAATTTGCTACAAAACTAATGTTATTGTAGTTCCAGGTGGGAACTCTAGATGGCGTAAAAAAATTTAGCCGTGCTTTTGACTGATGAATGACACCCACGGGTGCAACGCGAAGATAACAGTTTGCTGCAGTGCGGCGGTGAACCCGTTGGTGGCGCCGGGAGCCCCGTTACGCCTCTGGGCTTGCGGGGGGTTTTAGTTTCGCGCCCGCTTCAACGGCGGGGCGATCGTTGTGGCGGGCCCGAAGTGGCATAATTTAAATATGAATGTATATTTTGTATATTTTCAGAAAAAACATAAGAAAAGCAATCAAAATCTGAATAATTTGACAGAGACCAAATTAACAGAACGGAAATACACGCTATCTAAGTGTCAGTATAAAAACTAAAACGATTTAAAAACCGTTCAGCTGAAAGTTTTAGCCCTTAACCTTTATGGTAGATAAAAAATACGTGACCTTAACCCTGAAGCTCCTACTTTAATTATTTTTTTAAGTATCGCTAAATACAAAAATTAACATAAATCTTATTAGGTCATAATTACAACGTAAAAGTAAATCTTTTAAGCCAGGAAAAGACAATTTAATTTAATTAACTGCTTTTGATCAAACATACCTACTATGAATCATAATTAGATATTTTAATATTATCACTTAAATTTATTTGCAAATAGTAATAATAAGGTATCGAGATAAAACATTCTATCACTTTTGGTATTTGAAAGTTGAGGTTTCATTGAACCTAAATGATAGAAATGTTTTAAAATCCCATATTTACCAATTGCAACTACATATTACATATTACGACGTAGTAAAATACGTGATTATCAGACACAGTACACTCTGTCGGATTATAAACGATATACTTTTATAGGCAATATATGCCAGCTGGTTTTGCTGTAAAGTTTTATTGTATTACAATTATTTTATATTTTTTTAGATTAGAAGTTTATCTTATGTTTAGTTCGTCGTTATCTTCAATTGGATCCACTTTTTTTTAACGTTAAAATATTAATTTTGACTTAACGCCGTTTCTTGATACGCAGTTTAGTGGTGTTCTAAGTTTAATGATCATTAAGCCTTCTAGCCTTAAGAAAACTATAAAACATTACATAGTCAACATCAAGAATAAAATTTAATTATTATTTAATTTTTAAATAATATTTCAAATTAATATTATTGTGTGTTTCTGAGTGTGTTTTGTTAGTAATAAATGTTATGTCTATGTCTAATTTGTAAAAATTTTCAAATAAATACTTAATAACAATTCAGACTTTTTATTAGGACATTCCATAGCAATTAAAGTTTGCTAACATCTTTATTAGAGTTGATTACAATTGTCAATACATGGGTAAGATGTACCCTTTGCAAATCTATCTGATATATTACCGACAGAAACATCAAAGGGATTCGTTCGTGATGGGTAGTTGATAAATAGTAATCGGTCCTATCTCAATGTCTAGAAGGAGAACTTAATATTTACTATATCGGGTATATATTAATTTTTGGTATAGCTGTAACGACTGGGTTCAAAAGGAAAGTCGCTATATTGTGATGTTTTCTTGTTGTCATGTAAAAGTCAGAATATAAATATTATGTAAAAATTATTTCGTATCCATGGAACAGGCAAATTTATGCATGTTCCACGCAAAGGTTCCACCGACTTTAATGGACGATAAAAGCATATCTGACGAAATATTTTTTTAATTTATTCGTTTGTAAAATAACCCTAAAGCATTAATAATAAAACAAATTTTCATGCAGTGATCATGGTAAACACAGACTTGATGTAGAATTGATTTTAATTTCTATATAAAAAAAAAGTTAATATGAAGTGTGAAATTCGATACATTAGGAGCCAATTCTTTTTACTGTGAAAACTTTGTTATAAACAGGTGACCTTGTTACCTAATTTGCGTGAGTGCTACGTGTGTTTTGTATTCGTAACACTGTCAATATAAAAGTGATGATTCGCAATTTGCTGAAACATTAATTTGTAAATGTGTGACACTGAAATTTTAACCTTAAAGCAGGTAGATTTTAACGATCGTCCCAAAAAAATAACAGGGGTTCATGAATCTAATTTTATACCAGCGGCTTCACATGAGCAACGGCTACCCGTAACCTTTGAAAATTTATATATCTTTATCGCGAACATATACGACATATAGAAATTTGTTTAATTAACTAAAAAAATGTTTCAGAAACAAAGTGTTTATTAATTGAATGCTTTATGATATTATGACAATCATTTTTTGTTTTTCTTGCGCGTATATAATTAGTTTTGTTGGTATTCCGGACACAGGAACAGGTTTGCTATATAAAAGCCAGGATTACTTAATATAGTGGTTAAGTATTCTTAAATTCTCTAATTTTCCGCGTATTTTTTAAAATAAGAACCTTCTCTTGATACAACAAAAAAAATAACGAAATCGGTACAGCTGTCCACGCGTGATGCCGTGACCAAGCACTTTTATATATATATATATATATATATATATAATAGTTAGACATGTTGGTGACTTTTTTGTATGGCTCTGACCGATATGGCAACGTTCGTACGAAGCTGTTTCCATTCTCCAAATAACTACAATCCGACTACCACGAAAATGTAATTTTGGGTTAATAAATATGTCACTCAAATAACGTGGCTTGTTATTGGTAAATACTTGTCTAAATAGGGTCGGTAGATCCAGATATTAACCAATTACAACCTCACAAACTTTATCTATTATAAAATATGAATATAGAAGTATAGATAACATTAGATGCCTAACCAACACACTTCACGTTCATGAAGAAATTTTTATAGGGGATTGGGAATTTCGAGTACAGCGTGTAGGGTAATTGCATTATTACAAATAATAGTTTTTGTTTTATTTTTATTTACACTATTAAATTCCACGTTCAACCCTAGAGTGGAGGTAAAAAGTCCGCTACGATGCTTCGCAGCTCGCGTAGCAAAAACGTGAACTGACGAGTATGCAATTTAATTTCATCCATTTTCCATCGTAACCATACAAACAGAGTACAAGTTTGCATCTGAGTTCTGACCTTTCATACTCACAGAAAACAGCTAATCCATATTTAATAGGACTGACTCTACTTAAACAGTTGTGTGTCTCTTAGCAAACTCGTAATGACAACTGTGAGTAAAATTATGTAGCTGATCAAAGACAGAAAATGAAATTCGAAATAAGGACGTGCGCGTAATTAAGATCGATAGCTCCAATTAATTACAAAAGGGGGACGCGGGGCCGATACAAACGATATATTATACGGAAACTTTTGTGCGTGATATGATTGCCGACGTAACGATTAAGCATTGAAGTTATTTCTATTTATTTCAAATGCTATAAATATGCTTTCTTGAATCAGTTTGAATTTAATTCCAAGCGAATAAGGTAGTTTTCAAATGGTCTTGCCATTTTCAATACCAAAGTTATTTTAAACACGTCATTCATGAATTAGTAATGAACCGAACATTTAGGGCTAAATTATTTTTCACAATAGCCGGTATTCAGAAGTATTTTATATATGCAAATAACTAGTCAACGCCTATTTTATATATTCTTTGCTATAGATACAGCGTAAACAACTAAATGTATTATAGGTTTATAAAAAAAACTCAATTCATTTTTTCACTATTTCTCTGTGCATATCTTTGTATCTACTGAAGGCTAATATATAGTATATAGTAATATATTAAACTGCACTTAACTTTTAAAAAACACATATAAAGTAGGTAATTGTATTTAAAATTGTGTTCAATTTTTTTACTTTACAAAAACATACATCTATTGTAAACTTCGATTTCAATTACTCCATTTTTCTTTCAATCAGGCATGAGAGGACCTAATTAAAATGAACTAATTAAATTTCTTGAGATTGAGTAATGAAAGAGTAGACAAAGGGTCTATTCTGTAAACATAAACGAGGAATAAAAAATCAAAGTTTTTCATTTATTATACAAAGCTTTCCGCTGTATTGTACTGAATTTTCAATGAAAAATCGAAGCCGTACATATTTCTTTATAAAGTGTAAAGATATTTTGAAGTTAAAATATGTTAAAGGTCTCATAAGGCTAAAAAGGAAAGTTGTAATATTTGAACATCTAAAAATGTATAGAACTAAAAATTCAATTTATTTTTTTGTTCAACTAAAGCCTTTGTGCTAGGTAATTTTTCTAAATAAATAGTAATTATTTTGTTAAACTTTTTTATATTTATTTATTTATTCTTTGGACCACAATAGTAGGACAAACACAAGTCAAAATTAACATACATACGAAAATATAAAAAGCGGTGTCGTCCCTAAAACATCTGGACCCGACCAGATAATCAGGTAGATGCAATAAACAGTGTTAACTCAAAAACAACCATAAATTTAAAAATTAAACTATAAAGAATTAAACTATTTGAACCAAGAATAGAAATTATCGGTATTGTGTCCTAATTCTACTCTTAGCCGAGGCCAGCGAACCATGAAAAATGTCAAAACTCTATGCAATATCATTATGGTGACGACATACCCTATTAATTGGAGAGTTTCTACCAACGTTTGTTCGGCAATGTGGGATGTGAAAACATCTGCGATTGTTTAAACGACTCCCGAACCGAGGAACTTCTATGGATACATGTTCTAAAATTTCTGGGCAATCCACAATTTCATTAATAGCTATAAAAAGGTATAACAAGTCGTTGTTTACCCAACGAACGCTCCGAGATTCCATGTTGTTAAGTTTAACCGATCCTCATATTTACCTAAAATTGCACATTTATAATTTTTGAAAGATACAAAGTACAAAAACTTTATTTTTTCTTTTTAAATTACTAACTAAAATAAAGCTAGTAAGCTCCAGATAATTGTGTGAGAATTCCGAATCTTCAACAGCAATCAGTTACACACAAAGAGATTGTAACGAGCTTTAATTCCGTATAAATGTATTTCCTTGTAACTCTATGAATAAAAGAATAGGGTTGTATTATAATTAACATAATAATTCTTTCATACATTCCAATATTAAACTCCTAATTTATATAATAACAGGAAGTGCCTTTTAATGAAATGTACATGATTTTGTTAGCAAAAGCATTACTGATTCATCAAAAAAGTTGGGAAATTTTCCACTCGAAATTTTATTATGAATGTAACAGAAACAGTCTCCTTTTGACGTTCAGTCGAACTTCGATATACCAAAAACGAATGTAAATTAGTAATACTTCAGAATGTTTGGCAGCATAAAAATACGTAAGTTGTTTACAACTCTTAATAAACACAAAACCAAATAGGAAATTATTTACTTATTTCTATTGGAAATTTTGTACGTTCTGTACTGTGTCAATATAGAGTTCATTCAGTCGAATCAACGATTTCGCATTAAAGATAATCGAGTACATTAAGCGAATACTTTACGACTTCCTGCCATATTATGATGTCACTAAGAATTAATGATGGCAATTTATTGGCTTTTGTTTTCGCACTGTAAGCGTTTTTTGATCCTGAATGTTTTACGTTGCATTTTTCACGCCACGGGGGCCTTTCCGTCTCGAATAGTGCTCCTATCTAGATATAGAATTACTTGATGTGGTATTTATATTACAAATATATCAAAAGCTTTTGAAAATCCAGCATTAATTCGGGTAATTCTTAACGTAAAGCCCACGCCCACAACCAAACAAAATTATTTCAATTTGACTGATTATATTTAATTTACGAAGAGGAAAGCTTTAAAAATCTTACTTTGGCAGATAGTGTATATATAATATATAAAAATCTGCGGGGACTGCCTTCATTCGCGGATAAGAAAGACGACATTACAATGGAGTATGTAACAACTCTTGAGTATCAAATACACTACTGCAATACTAGTACACACAACATTTATGTGTTTTAGGCTGTTAACACAAAAAAATAATAATAAATGTTTTATCTGTGAATAAAATATTTAAATAATTCAAGGTAGGCAAAATTGATTAAAAGGCTAAATAAAGTTTAGAAGCTAACCACCCTTGTTCTTACGCATTCGAATCGTGTTATTTAAATAATGAGGATAATTTTATAGGATTTAACAAAATTATATATAATAGTATCTTGCCTGTTAAATAATTAATCTAAAGCCCCTAAATCGTTTTTTTTTCTATTAATTTTAGTAAAAGCAGCTAGACCGTACAAATTCACTAACACAAATTATTTATTTATCTAAGTACATATCTTTATACAGAAATGTTGTTATTCGAACATTTTTACAACGCTGGCCATTTATATTCAACAAAATATATTCCAATATTCCTGAATACAGGTGGCGTCTGAAACAAACATCCCTTTTTGCCAACCCAAATATACGCGTAGTCTTCATATGAATTGCCTTGAAACGATATATCACTTTTTCTAATACCGTAATTCATACTGGAACATATAAATAGAGGTCGAAAGGCTTAAACAAACTTAATAGTCAAATCAAGTATCGCCGCTTTGTGCTATTTCCTAAAGAAAATGAAGTAGGATTGTTTATGTGATACGGTTTATAATAGAGCATGCTAATGGTTCCTGGTTCCCAAATCCTTCATCACTTTTGTAAATGTTATTTAAAAGGAAATAAACTTTAACTAAGTCACCCTGTAATCACGTAGCCAGCAACAATAAAATCGGAATAGTTTTAGTATTTTAATTCATACTAATTAATTGTATACTTTACCAATAATTCTTAATAATTAATTCCTTTACTTAGCTAAAACAGAGCTATTAGATCTAGACTCAATAAATAAAAGTAATAACGTTTTTACGGGATAATATCATGTTACAACGAAATATAATTCCTTATTATGTCCGTAGTTTTGTTACAATAATACCACATTCTATAGACTACAATCTTTCAAGGCTTACTAAAACTTTGTACTTGTAAAATAAAAATAATAATAATAAATTTGTTTATTTGTTTGGTCTTTTTAAGTGCTTTCCAGTAACTGTGCGATAAAAGTACTTATATTGTGTCTTATATTCTGGTCCGGAATCAATCCTTGCCGATCAAACTCCGAGCAGTAGAGTGTATCATTTCAAATACATCATACAGCGAATAAAGTATTGTTCATAGTTAACACTTTATTATTATTCCTCTTAAGAGTCTGAGTTACTAATTTCAAAGTAACTCGTGTTTCAATGCTAGTAACAGTGATTACGAGACATGATGCAGGAGCGTGCTAACCACTTTTAAAACGATGACTAGTCATCCTTCGTATCTCGCTGTTACTAGGACCTCCAACTTCTTCACCTATCAATCACTAACTATGAAACCGACATAAGCGTTGATTTCGTTCTTATATCTATAAATAAAAGCATTTTGTAACGTTAGGAAACCAAAATTTTTTTTTTTGGAATAGTGTTTTTGGTAAAACAGACGATATCGATTATAGCTTTTTCAGAAACCACTTTTCCTCACTATATTTTCTATAAAATAACTTGTTTTCGTTTATCTTTTGACTTCACTTCCTAATCATCTCTTCATGTGTTGAGTACGACCTGATTAATAAGATTTCAGACTGACTTTACTGTGTATGTAGTAAAGTTTTAAAGCAAATAACGTAACTTCGGCTTGATTTACAAGCGATTTAGTTGAGAATTTCTAGCGAAAATCTATAACTTCCAGTTTGCAGTATAACTTTCAGCTTTACGAACTAATCGTGTAGGTTTCTCAGTATCTATTAAATATACTTAATAATGGTACGGGAGCCCACGATGCTAAATGGGGATTTACTCGAGCGTCGTGGAGACCTATTGGGTTGCAAAGCTTAGATGATAAGAAGAAAAAAATGTTAAATGATATATACCTTTTCATCGGTGGGGAAAGCGGCTATAGATGTTTAAATATGTAAAAAAAAACTGTTGCATGGACATACTCGAGCGCGTCAGATATTGATAGCATCAATGTCCTACGTATTTTTAATAATGTACGTATGTTAATCTGATCATTTGCATGATGGGGGTGGTTGTACGTAAGGTTTAAAAATGAAAAAAAAATAAATTTAATCGAGCGCGTCAGGTTTTCTAAGGGGGTGTTAAGTGCACCAAAAAAAAAGCTCTCATTTAATAATCTGACGATTTCGATCTGACGCAAACTCGCAGCCATTATTATAATGTGCAAAAAAAATTCGCCATTTTGAAATACTCGAGCGCGTCAGATTAAGATATATATGGTTCAGATTTATATTCTAAACGTACTGTCTCATAATCTGACGATTATCTAGAGGGATTTGCCTGATCTGACAAAAAAAATATTAGAAAAACGGTTCACCCTAAAGGCCATCCCTGCAATTCCATTCCTGGGCGCTTAAAATTGTACTTATGAGCTCGCTGAGTTCAAAGAAATAATATTTCTATGCGTTTGAGTTCTCCCAGCTCGAAAGTCTGATAGAAGTTTCATAGAACACTATTTTTGAAATTTTCAAACCCCAATAACTTTTGAATGGATCAAGCAATTTTCCCGCGGTTGACGGCGATCGACGCATTTTTTAAGCTCTAATTGTTTAATTTCATCAAAAACGATAATCCGATATGAAATGTCGAAGTTATGTGATAGAAACACTTTTTTCGGTTTTCTTTCGTTCACGATATCACTCGAACGAATCAACCGATTTTGACCAGTTTGGTGGCGATCGACGTCGTTTTTCAAGCTTAAAGATGGATTAGTTTTATGAAGTTGATGGATAAAGGCGTTTAAAAGTTATTGCAAAAAAACACTTTCAAAAAAACAAATTGTTATTTTTTTAGATTTTTCAAAATTTCCCAAAATCTATCGGTCCCCATCGGTTCAAATTCACATGAAATCTAATTTTGAGGGAAACGCGGAGAAGGAAATGTAGGCATCACGCAGCTGCACGCGTTTATCGCACGAACTTTATCGACGAAATTTTGTTATTTCGGCTTGCGGAAATCGTCAGATTATATATTTTTCAATATTCTTGAATTATTTCATTCAAAATAAAAAAAAAATTAGCTACGCTCGAGAATGTCAAGATGACGTTTTTTTTTTACAACTTTGCTGCCCTCCCCTCTCTTTACGTCACTCTCAAATTGTCAGATTAGTGGAATATGCACTTTTTAGGATGTGATTAACTCACACTACCTTAATCTGACGCGCTCGAGAATGTCTGATGATCAATTTTTTTTTACTAATCTGATCCTGTATCCTTCACGGGCGGCCTTATATATGGGCCTCATATTTGGTGGAGGTACTTAACCGGGTACAAGGTATCCCCCTGTATATTAATCTGCCGCGCTTGAGTAAATCCCGAAATCCCCTCTTGGGCTCCCCTACTATAAAACAATACTCTTTTTTTCGATAAAATATATGTGACCTAGTTCTTTCTTGTTTTTGACGTATCCCAGCTATTCAAAATATTCTCCAATGATCCCATTGACATGACATACGTCACTACCGACGAATATTGTAAATCAGTACAACAATCTTTTAATACAATATTTTTGAGTTAATCATGTCTCGCTATCTTTGGGGCATTGCACAAATTGTGAACGATCCGTCAGCGGAGTTGATAAATATCATTAAAAGCCGCATAGCAAGCCACACCCAAGAAAATATCCCGGCCTCCAATAATTCAGCCGAAGAAGTAATACTTAAAAAGAACAAAAGTGTCCAAGTTTGTATGTTTAATCCCGAATTGTCGGATAAAAAGTCAATCGAAGTGCAATCGAAACTTATCCAAGTTAGATCACGAACAAAACACAGACAAAATATATCGAGCCAGTGTGTCCCATTCAACGACTTTCAAAGCAAAGCCACGAATACAGAAAAAATATCTACAATTGACTGCGGTACTTCTTGTGACACCTACAAACTTCCAATAAATGCAAAAACTGATCCTATCAAACACAAAGTCTGTTCGGAACACCGCCAAGTATTTAACATCCTCGAAAATTGGTCAGATAGTAGAATGCAATCAAATGAGTCATCGAATATTAACAGTTTGTGGTTAAAAATAAAGAACAATTTGAAATGTTTTCAAATTAAGAAAATTGAAAGCTTACCTGAATACTACCAAACGGACAAACATAGTATTGTTCTGATGTTATATAAACGTGTTAATTTCAAGTAAAGAATACAAATACTTCTTTAAAGTTTATAACTTTAAAGAAGTTTTTATCCATCTCTATTAAGATTATTTCTAAAAGAAGCCTTGTATATGCTCTGGAAATCCCTAGTAATATATGAAACAATTACCTAATATCTTTTAGGAAATTCGGTATTTTCCTAAATTAAGTAGTTGGTTGTAGTCATTTAGTTTTTTTAATTAGAGTTACCCTGCCCGAAATTGATACGCCACGTACGAAAAGTTAGATAGCAACTTCGATTAATTTTATCTCTAGAATTAATCTAATTCAAGTGGTTAATTGTGTAATTTCCGATACCCTTGTAGCCACAAAGGCAAACCTGAAATCATGTTTTGGTATGCTTGAAAAATTTCTATTGAAATATTAAATCCTTAAATAATTCTCTTATACTGATATTGTAAGTAATTCTCACATCGAACCTCTTTTGTTGTTACATGGTCGTAAGTTAGCTTGTTAATTAATTTTAATATATTTCCAACCAGTAAGTCGCTCGAAGCAAATTTTGTTATCCTTAATTCAATAAAAGTGAAACAAAACACTCCGTAGGATCCAAGAGTTTTTGCGACTTTTACGTAATAAAGGAAAGATAGGTTAGTTAATGCTGAAGTCTATTAGTATAGAAGATATATTTGCAAATCAGGCAGCGAATAAAAATATTTTCATACTAACTTTCTTTTGTTTGAGTGTTTTGTTTGGAGTTAATAGTATAAATTGAACAAGTGTACTTGAGCAAACTTTGTAAGGACTGGTCACATCCCTTTTCTCAACTACTTTGGTACTATTATACCCTGGTACTCGAAAATAACAAGAAACAAGTTTGAAGACTTTTCACACAAATAACAAGAATTTTTATAAGTTTATTATTGTTAACATATTTGGGTAAATATGATCCATACAGTTTTCCGGGGTAACTCTATGAATTCATAATATAAATATTGTGAGATTGTAGAAACAAGTATCGTTACTTTTTAAAGACAATATTCTTGTTTTAAAAAAATAACGATAGAAGTAGATGTATGAGTACTACCAACGTTTAGTTAAAAATTGACTAATTTAGTTAATAGGAATAAGAAGCGAATGCACCTATGAGCCTTCGATTTATATTCATCAGAAATTGAATCCAAAAATTCTCCAGGAAATTTAGAATTTGTTTGATATAGAACCTCACAATTTATGACAGATATGATCACACGTGGGAGATAAAATTTATAATTCAGGTCAGAATTAAAGGGTACAAATCACACATATCTTGCTGCTTTTATAAAGCATTTTTTAATAAATTTATTACGCTATCTATCATGGGCTTTATATTGCAAATTCGTCATGTTTTTGCAATTCTGAAAATTTATGGTTTTTGTGGATAATCTGATTACCTCATGTTCAACATTCCGTATCAATTTTATTGTTTTAGGCTAAAAATACAACAACTATGCGATACTAGTGATGATGTATGTATGTATATGAAATTCATAAACTTAGTAGCACTGTGGTTAGGTTTATTTTCGAATCTGAGGTCGTGAGTTCACATCCCTGCTATGCACCAATGGATTTAATTAAAGTGGAGAGGTATCACAACAGCAAGACAACGGGCACCTTACAGTGATGCAACCTTTAGCAATGAAAAATTTGCCTCAAATAAAGAAGAGAAGTAAAAACTTATATGTAATTAAAATACTAATGTTTTGTAGGAAAACGTTCGGTAAAAGTTTTACAAACAAATGTTTACTTAAATTGATTTTATGTTAATTAGAAAAGGTTTCACTTACACAGTTAAATTGAAATTCTAAACATGAAACAAATGTTGTGCTAAGTGACCGGAATATAAAGCTTTATTACCGTTAACCATTAATTTTCGTGGCATAAGCCGGTTAAATGTAATTTTCTTTAACCACCGCTAACAGGGTCGTAAAGGTTTGGATATTAAATTGAAATTTCATCAGCGTCACACTAGTAGGGAACTCATGTTTAAAAAATTTAAATTATTCACAATTATTATAATTTAGACGTTGTATGATATTTAACGTAATAAAGTTTACGTAACATTTTTTTAACTGAAACTTCTTTAGGTTACATTTTTACGGAACGTCACGAATATGTGCAGCGTTTTTGTCGAAGAAAAGGGAGAGAGCGATTAAGAATTACTAACGGAGAGAGAGAAAGAGAGATCAAGAAAAAATACCCGCTATTGGTTGATGTATTCGTTTAGTGGCAGATGATAGATGATAGATTTAGATGGCAATTCTGTGGCATGTAAACGCAATTTTTTTATTTATTTATATTATCATTAGCACGTTAACATTGTCAATATAGATGAACAAATACATGGAGTGATCATATACTGGTACATGATCATCTATAATAATAGTGTAAATACCTTAGTAATAGTAATTAATTTACAAAGAAGTTTATACGCACGTAGTTTTTATTTATTTAAAAACCTCTACTACCGGTACATGGACAGTGTGCTGTCTTAATTACATACATATTGTAATTTATTAGTAGATCTTCTTAGTTATAAGTGTTCAATCAATTACAAGGTATTCATTGTTTTGGGGCAACGTCGCGGTTTGGTAAAGAAAATGTGTCGGCTATCTTGCTTACAAGGTTCGTTTAGTAAAACTGTTTTACTGTAATAGAATTAAATATGCTTGACGTCAGTCAAAAAATTAATCTTTTTGCGCATAGCATTTCAAACTTTTAAGTATTCATAAAAAAAACTTAAATTGTTTGGCATCTTAACTCTCGTTGACAGCACAATGAAGTTAAACTGCTCACTTGTGCTCACTTCAATATGAAATAAAAACCTCTCCGGTTTACAAACTTGCAAATTCATCGTCTGGAAATGTCATCCTGGTGTCTCATCAATATTCGACCATTACTTGCCAAACGTACTTGTATTTATATTTGCATACGTTAAGCTTGAGGCACGTTTCCCAATACCAAAGGTATATTTACTTGGACAGGCAGCGTTAGTGAGCGAACAATTTGTGAGGTTGAAGTTTATATTGTATTAACATTACGCAAGTTTAATGTTTAATGTTTAATGTTTTTAAAGAACTTTATTTCTCATTACAAAACAGAAATATTTTATTTACATGAGAAACTTAATATTAATATGTATATATTATATACGAGCGAGATACACGTCGCCATTAGCCGTAACAATTTTAGTCAGCTACGTTCATTCTAACATGCATCTTTAATTGTAAAAGTTTACATTTAAATAAAATTAATTTACTAATATGATTGAGAACGAATTGCATTATTAACATAATGAAACGTTATCAAAAATATAAACTTCATATTAATCTTACTCCAAATTACATAATATACGCAAATTAATAATATAAATATAATATAATCTGTATTTACAACCTATAAGGTAACTCGTAAAAGTTTTCTTTTCGTATTCAAATGAAGTATCAAGTTTAAATTGCTTATGAGGAATTGTGACGGTAAAAAAGTTAAAAAACACACTGCGTCCCGATAAACTTAGTACTCACGAGATTCTCTTCGTATAATTACCATAATGTTCGTGTACTTACACTGAGCTACACTGTATTACAACTAAATTTTATGTTTTGCTCCATTAATAATTTCTTTCTTACCATACGCTCGGCAACCATGCTCTAGAAGATAAACCACTCCTTATATGGAAATTGTATCCGTTTTAACAATAAACTGGCAAGCGAAATTAGAGAATTATCGTTAAAAGTAAATGAATAAATTAAGCTTTTTATAAATGTGACGAATACTTAAATGATCCTAATCCTTGATTTTCTCCACTTCAAACAATTTGTATGTCTTAAAATTTAGCGATTAAAAAGAGTGGCGGAAAGTTTCTTGCCAGTTCTTCTTGCCCGCTGTACGCCCTTGACTTGCGAACTGGTAGTAAATGTAAATTTACAATTAATTTAAATTTTTTGCCATTCATGAGTGTACCTGTACCTGTATGAATAAAGATATTTTGAGTTTGAACGATTTTCCATCAAGAAAATAAAGTAAAACATATATCAGTGCGTATAAAATATATTTAGTGACGCAGTATATAAAGACCACTTATAGGCTACAGACGAAACTATAGTACAACGATTTATAAGATCTCCCAGAGTCTCTTTTCTATGCTCCATTTGTGCGGTCAGAGAGTTGCTAAAGTGAAACTTGGGCCTTTATAGCTAATTGTAGAATTTCTTCGTAACAGTAAGCAGGAATAAAAACTTAACTTTATGAGACCAGATCCCAGTGGAATCGAATTTTTGTCACAATACGCAGCTTTTTGATAATAATACCTACGATCCTGTCGAACACACCATTAAGTACTCTTTGCCTGCTCCCGGAGGAATAAATTTCATATTTTTCCAAGTTATTTTCATACAGAAAAAACATAAAAGACTTAGATAAGACAGTGTTTTAGAGATCAAATAGAAAAGCTTAATTTCCGTGGCATACAGTTCGCAGTAAGTTAAATAAAATGGAATGAAATAAGATCTATTATAGAATATTTTTTTCACTTCAAAGCTTTTTTATATGCTCGAAAGCTTAGTATTGACGAAAAAGGCACATTTATAATGGAATTCACAAGCAACCACAATCAAAATCTAAAGGAATACCTAATCTTTCTTATTAAATTTCTTATTCCCTTGCCTGTTTAAAACTATATAATAAAAATCAAATAAAACTTTCTTGTCGCATAAACTGAAACTAAATTGAATTCTCGGTATAAAAATATTTCAAAATGCTGTTTTAACATTAGGATACATTGTTTTCAATAAAACTTGGAATGAACATGGAAGTTGGAACGTAGCTAACTCGGAATGAAGTTAATAAAACGTTACGTACAATTTTTGCGTAACTCCTGGAAATATTTATTCATGATCTCAACAACATACATATGACTTTTTTCGTATTTCAATTAATCCTATTCTATACTATTACTATATTACGTGGCAGCATTTATTATTTATATTTATTTACAAAATTACATATTTAAGTCTCAGAAAAAACAGGTTTGTAGTGAAGCTTCGTTCTTTTATATGATTATGGATGTATCTAAACCTAACCTTCACATGTATGTTTATGACTACTCATATTTGGTAGACAAAGCCGATAAATAGTCGTAACAACCGATGGCATTGTAATTAATATATGACATTATTAAAATTAGTATGATATTCGTAAGCCTATTTATATACTATAGCAGATTGTGCGGATTTTTAAAGTTAATAGATATAAATGTACAACATTTCTTTGCAAGTATTTATTTATTATTTATAGTCCACAGTAATTACTAGTTACATTTATAAATTTCTATAAACGTACTATAATCATCAAATAGTAAATGAATCTTTTATCTTTCTACTGCTCAATATTATACTAAATTTGGCAAGCTGTCTAATGTTTATAGTATGTTTGTGAATATGATTATACATTTCTAAAAAAATATAAATTATTCATATTTTTAACAATAATACATGCAAGATTAAATTAATTTTTACTGAAACTAATAAAAAACAACATTACATAACTCGTAACATATAAATAAGAATAGGCCACATTTAAGTAATACTGTATTGTTGGTAAAATGAATTTTTAGAATTTCTTCTTAAATATGATATTGTCTTCACATTCTATCGAAGATTAAAACGTATTTAAATGATTAAGTACAAACAAGATCGTTTGCCAAAAATTTTATCAGTTATATTTGTATACATTCCTTATCGAAAATATTGTCCCAGGCTGAAGAGAATCGAGAGCCTCGTATACAAGCGGTTTCGTAAAGGGGCCGTAAAGCCAAGGGCATCGATTCGACTCCCGGTCGGAGGGCTATTTAATTAAATTTGGAACATGTTCTTGCTGTGAGGGGTCAATGCTCTGAAATCAAATTTCTTCAGCTATTTATTTATGTATTAATATGTTTTAAAACAATGAGTACGCATAAAATTATACAATTTAATATGACATCACAAACTTTACTTACTGTATACACATATACATCAATTATATTAGAACATAAGATAGCTAGCAAGAGAAAAAAATAACAGGCAATCACAAAATAAAAACGTTGGAAGAAATCGCTCGAAAGCGATAAGGCAGCCAGTTGCCCTCCTTTTCATTTAACTATGTTCAATTTTTATATTGTAATGTAACAAAGTGTTAATAAATAAAAAAAATAAAAATTCATCAATGTTTACAATACTTTCAATCGAGTAAGAGCGAGATAGCATATTCAGTATTCACTATATGTACGTGGTACGTATAGAGGACTTAGTTCTAGTAACTCTAGGATTACAAAGAAATAAAATTTTTGTAAGAAGTTTACAAAGGACGATCAAAGATTTGAGAGAAAAATTGTCTTGTAGGTCGTATACTTGGACAATGCCTCGTGGGCTTGTAAACCAAAATCAATTTTCGTTTCGTTTGTCGTCTCAATAGCATCCAATTAACAACATAACCCATTTGATTGGATTTATATAAGTCCACCGCAATCTAATCGGATGCCAAAATTGATTTTACTGTTCATTGGTATTATATTGGTTATAATCCGGACATAATTTCATAACTAATTTGCATCTTTTTTTAGCTATGTAAAAATAAAAGTGGTTGTCTGGAAGAAATCGCTCTAAAGCGATAAGGCCGCCAGTTGCTTGTCATTCAATTATGTTTAATATTTTCCTTTTATGTAATGCAACGAAGTGTTAATAAATAAAATAAAAATTTATCAACCACTGAAGATAATTTATTGAACAACATTGTTAGTGGTAGAACAAACTTGAAATAAACAATATTAAAATTAAATAAATAACACCTCGACTTGACAGTTTGGGCACAGCTGGGTGGGTCGAGTCCTCGGAGGTGATTAGACGCAGATACTTATCGACAGGATAAATGAGGTCGTCAAGGTAAGATGTCAAAAATAATAAGACCTGTATCGAGAAACGTATGGGCAGGATAATTGGATAGATATATTTTGTAACTCTGGTAATAGTAGTTAGATATGAGTTAGTAAGCAAATTTTATTTTAGATAATTTATTTTAATTTTAGATAAAGAATTGATATTAGATAAAATTATTTTTTTTTTAATTGCAAAAAACATCGCGACAAAACAAGATGTAATTTTAACCTTTAAGAACTCACAACATTTTGGCATAATTTGTTTAAAACATTGATGTAGTGATATAAATTCTTCTTGTAATGAAAGTTTCCAGAGAATTAGAGAGATTAAAAAATTCCAGTGTAAAAATTTGACTGGAATGCTTTTATCTCTCTAATTGAAAGGAAATGGTTAAGAGAATAAACCTTTGTACCAACAGTCCTGGTTAAATACATGTCAAATCTATGTAATCCGAAATCCTTTTATATGATATCAAACGCTACGGTAAATGATTCCGGAGAAACGGAAATTAAATCTTGAACAAAGCGAATTTAATGAAAAGAAATAATTTTGTTTGATTTTATCTCAACAAAGAGAACTTATGTAGTAATTTTAATTATCAAAATGAATGACGCATTCTGCTTCCTTTGTCAATAATATAACAAAGAGTGACACACGAATTCGACTCTTGTTTCAGAGTAACCCTCAGTCGAACAATACGTAAGCGGATTAATGATCAGAATTCTCATATATCTCAAGACATCTTTTGTTTTACTTGCGCGTATTGTTTCACGTCGGACATTAAAGTGTTATTGAATCAAGTTCAGCCATAGAATAATAGATATTTACGTGATCGGACACGCTAAACGCATTATATATTTCCTTAAGCGGCAGATAGAAATATGTTGTGACAATTGGGCTATGGCGTAGAGATACTACTATAATGTGTATCTTGTAGCTTTATCGCATTTCGCTACGTTGCTAATACGCCTAATACGCAGTAATTGTGCGTAGTATTTTTAATCAAGTTTATTTCTTTTGGACAAACGGCTCGTATGTTACATTTACTTTACGAAATTAGTATATTTTTTTCACTTAAGAAAACCACATGCTAACATAATTTTCACGATATTTAAATATATATTCAAATTGTACGCTATTGTCACTAGTAAGTATGAAAAGGTTAGTCAGCTATATGAACCCTACCTTATCTCGAATGACAACGTCGTGACACGCAGACAAAGTGATTTGGGTTATTATAACAATGTCTATCGTCGAGGATGCCCTAAATTATACACCCTACTCATAGCGAAGTTTGCTAATTGATGACTTTAACGAGTAATAGTTTTTAAACAATTAAAAAACGTCAACTAAAGAAACAAAAAACCACTTTGCAAAATATTACTAATTTGATGTGCCCCGTCTTCTAAACTGCGCTAATTTAAGAAAAAAATATACATAAGTTTTCTTGGGGATACATGGTCTACAGAATTTTTTATCAATTCAAATAAGTTTCAAAATGTTTTCGAATGTTCGAACATCTGACTGTTTTAATTTCATGACATACTTTTGTCTTACCGTATACAGAAATATATTAAACATAATACACTTATAACCTAAATAATTAGTATATTGCGACACCTCGTAATAATATTGTATCTGTATCTTGATCTTGGGATAGTATATACTGGCATATAATAATTTCACAACGAAGTGTTTGTGTTCGTAACTCACTCATCCGTCACTAATTTTCTATTAACAAACCGAACCTTGTGTTTACTTTTGCGATAGGACTCATTGTGTCTCAACGGAATAGCCAACCAACATCTCGTCAGTTAGTTTCAGCTACCGATGGCAAAGTTAATCTAATCTACTTTTGTTTCCTTCCTTCCTTTTGTGCCGTATTAAATATATATCTCCTATTTAAAATAAATTCTATAGTGGTCCTAATTACAACAATTAGATATATGGCCTAATATTCATTTACATTATGAATTTTACGTTTTATTTAAACATCAATTACACTTAACATTCCATGACCTATAATTATAATATCCATCAATACAATAATTAACATCGTTATTTTTACATAGTTAAACCTAAAATGACGTACTAAAGTTTAGAAATATTTCGATAAGTATTCCGTAGTAACATTGAGGTTTATGGCAACATATATACATACATTCATCACGTAGTCAGAGGGCTTACTGTCAACATTAAAAATAGAATTGTAAGCCAAAAAGATTCCATATATAATTTAACTGCAAAAAAAGTCTGAAGAAAATGGCTTTCAATTACTGAATATACAAAGTATTTTTAGAACACAGATAAATATGGCATTTACAAATATAATAATGACTACGTAATCATTACCATTTGACATAGTAACGCGGAATTTCATTTCAGTTTTATTCACAAAAAACAAAAGAGACCTTTTTTAATGGACTCATGGCAGGAGTTTACTTTGTATAAAACATGTTGAAGGACACGTCCCGGAGGAAAGGATTTCACGAGAGGAAGTATAGCAAAAATTTAGGTTTTCATCTTTCCCGGTTCATGCCTTTAATATGCACTTTTAAGTTTTAACCTAGACTGACACTCTATGTAAGGAAACAATAGTTTCTTTTGCATCCTTAAATATTAATCCAACTAAATCATTTACATTATATTCATTTCATTTATTTCATTTAAATTTACTTAAACTTTCAAAAGTAAAGTGCGATTCGAAAGCTGTCGTTCACCATAATTGACTGTAACAGTAGCACTAAATTGTTATCAAAGCTGAGCAGCTGTCGTAGCTGCGCTACGCACTCGCTACGCTTTCACCGTAGATGTTGTAGTCAGGGGTTCGCTCTCAGCCCGAGCAGGAAGCGGAAGTAGTTTACGAGCCAGACGGGTGAACGTGCACCTGAATTGGCGGCTCATGCTGCAGTACAGCACAAAGTTAACAGCTGATCCCACCAACGCCATCAAATCCATTACTTCACCTATTAACAAAAAAGTAATTGAGTAAAATATGTTTAGTATCTTGGAAGATAAAAACATAAAAGTTGTAGTACAGAAAAATATATATGTTATTATTATATTGAAGAGACTGATAGTAACGAGTTAAAATTATTGTATAGACGAGAAAAAATCTTTAAATATTGTAGGAAAATATAAATCTTAAGCTGTTATGAACTCGCATATGATAATGGTATGGTAATAATTTTATGGTAGTCTCGACTTTATTACTAAAGACTATGATTATAAACAATATACGAAAAATAATTGTATTTCATGTTTCATACATTCTTAAAGATTATACGACAATATAGATAGAACAATATTGTTTTAATAATATTTTTTGTTTTACTTTAGATTAAGGTTCTTTATTTTTTTACATGATATTTGCACTTCTTGCACTCATCGTTTTTCTTTTTCTAGTATTTATCTTACTAGGGTTGCCTGGAAAAGAACGCTTATTAGCGATAAGGCCGCCCGTTGCATCTCTTGTAATATTTATGTATTGTGTTATTTGTATTTTTTTATTGTAACGAATTGTGAGAAAAATAAATAAATAAAATAAAAATAAATAGTTAACCTTTTTTATTGACTTTAGTTAAATTGTAAATTCACTTTAGTAAAAGTCGTTTTTAAATCCATATATTTTTTCGATATCAACAACTCATTCCATTCAGAATATATCAAAAATTCAGTTGATGTGGCAAAGAAAAATAAACGTGAGTTCAAAAAAATCAAAGTGAAGACTCAAAGCGATAATCCATTAAATCTCTACGAATATTTAACAATTTCCTCAAGCTCATACCGTCTTGTTTACATTGGTTTATTTATCAATTATAATGAAAGATCAACAATTCAATATTAACCTATCTTCTATTTGATCGATCTTTCATCATAACCTCATGGCTGACTAACTAATTTTATTTCTTATTTCAATCCAGTCAATTTCTAAGGGTAAAAAATTAACGAGTAGTAATGGTGACTCATAGTTTTTTTGGACGTTAGATTTTTTTAATATACACTAATATAGAGAATATGAAAGTTACAGCGTTGAGCGAAACTCAAGCACTCGTAGTCATATCTTCTATCTACCAGTCATCGAACTAATTTAGTCCTTATCTGAAAATAACAGAAAGATTGACCATGAAACGATTTTAAACATCAAAAGTAAAGAAAAGTTCACAAAAAACTAAAGTAATTTAGTTTCATAAAAAAGCGAGCTTGTTAATAAGTAGGCGTGTTGTAGCAATAACCATTAATTTCAAATATTTAACTCCAAGGGCGTCTCATTGGCAAGGTTACACCTATGCTAAATTACAATAAATAATTTCTAATATAATGTATATTAGATACATCGATCATTCTTCAAACATGACAAAATAGCTAATATCGAAATGTGATGAGCAATAAATTGTTACGCGACCAAATTCCAATCAATCTAGTACAATATACATTCAAGCCCAAATCTATTATGCATAGGCCTAAATTGGCATTTCCCGTCAACACGAGATAAATGTCACGATCAAAATGTTAGTTTATATAATTTTAATTGTTTATGCGGAAAACAAAATAAATAAGTTTAGGCAATAATGTTGAAAATTCTGCCACCATAGGATAAATTCTTAAACAGGGTCTAAATTTTTTTATTCATAATCCGTTCTAATTATTTTTTATATACATATTTTCATTTATGTAAGTTGATTTCTGAAAATATAAATTTCTTATTTAGTAGTTTCATGCGAGATGGAATATTTTTAAAAGTCATGTTTTTTGAATTCGTTTGTATAAACACCTTTTTTAAATAATATATCATCGAATTATCACTAAATTGATATTCGTGGAGAATCCCCCTCTGGGCGTCGTGGAGAATCCCCCTCTGGGCGTCCATCATCGGAACAATCAGTATCCGGTGGTGGATGCACAGGCTGCCCTTCGTATTCTGGGGTGGGCAAAAACTGCGCTCTAAACAAAACATCCAGTTCTAGTTTTAGGTTTCGATCTCGGGGCAAACGGAAGAATTCGCCGAAGGCAACCCCTTCCACGCTCACAGTGGACTTCACCAATGTTAGGGGGCTCAACTCAAACCTAAACGCGGTTCACTTTCACCTTGAATCTGCGAAGCCGGCCTTATTCTTCCTCACTGAGACTCAGATATCCTCCCCGGCTGATACTTCTTACCTCTCCTACCCGGGGTACAAATTGGAACATTCATTTGTGCCGCGGGCGGGAGTTTGCGTGTACGTCAGAGAGGATATCTGTTCTCGTCGCCTTGGGACGCTTGAAGGAAGGGACCTATCTAACCTCTGGCTCCGCATAGACTGCGATGACCATCCGCGATTCTATGCGTGCCTGTATAGGTCCCATAGCGGAAATGACGAAACTGACCGACTCATCGAGCACATCCAAATGGCTACAGATTCCCTGCTTGAAAGGGTTCCTACCGCCGAAATCGTGATACTTGGCGATTTTAACGCCCACCATGCCGATTGGCTCGGCTCTGAAACCACCGATCACGCGGGAAGATCCTTTCACGACTTTGCTTTAGCCTACGACCTGACACAAATGGTCCCTGCGATTACGCGAATACCAGATGTGGACGGTCATAAACCCTCTTTGTTGGACCTTCTGCTGACTTCGCATCCGGAGAACTATCAAGTCTCCGTTGACCCGCCATTGGGTTCATCGGATCATTGTGTGGTCCGGAGTACTGTGCCATCTACGCGCCCTTCGCGGTCGCGCTTTTTGGGTTTTCGCCGTATTTGGCACTACAAGTCAGCAGATTGGGACGGGATGCGGTCTTTCTTTGCGTCCTACCCTTGGGGGCCTATTTGCTTTTCGTCTGAAGCTCCAGATTCCGTCGCTGCCTCTGTCGCCGAAGTGGTTCTGCAGGGAATGGAACTCTTTATTCCTTTTTCTGCGGTGCCGATCGGTGGCAAGTCTCAGCCATGGTTTAAGCGTTCTTGCAAGACAGCCTCGCGTCGAAAGCGAGAATGCTTTAAGGCATGGGCAGAAGCGGCGAAATCTCGTGATGCTAATACCAGCGAACTCAAAAAAGCATATAACTCAGCCTCCAGGTCCTTCAAACGGGAAATCACTAAAGCAAAGTCAGAGCACATTGCCAGATTTGGCGAGAGATTGGCCCAACTCCCTTCGGGGACTCGAGCCTTCTGGTCTCTAGCCAAAGCTGTC
The DNA here is from genome assembly GCF_905147795.1 of Pieris rapae. Taxonomy (NCBI): domain Eukaryota; kingdom Metazoa; phylum Arthropoda; class Insecta; order Lepidoptera; family Pieridae; genus Pieris; species Pieris rapae. The sequence goes on along the minus strand of NC_059515.1, from coordinate 3,480,045 downwards.
CAAGGGAATTTTTGTCAGCCTTCCATTCCACCATTGCACAGGGAGGATGACTCGCTGGCCCACACTGCGAAGGAGAAGGCCGACCTTTTAGGCTGTCTCTTCGCGTCCAACTCGACTTTGGATGACCAAGGGAGATCACCACCGAGCATTTCACGGTGTGATTCTTCGATGCCGGAAGTTACATTCCGGCAACGTGCTGTCCGTAAAGCATTATCTTCCTTGGACATACATAAGTCGAGCGGGCCGGATGGTATTCCTCCAATTGTGCTGCGTACTTGTGCTCCTGAGTTGGCTCCGGTCTTAACGCGCCTTTTCCGGTACCTGTACTCGCTTGGCACTGTCCCGGAGTGCTGGAAGATCGCATCGATACATCCGATCCCTAAAAAAGGCGATCGCTCCGATCCGTCCAACTATCGCCCAATAGCGATAACCTCCTTGTTCTCCAAAATAATGGAATCCATTATTAATTGCCAGCTCCTGGAGTATCTGGAGGGCCACCAGCTGATAAGTGACTCTCAGTACGGCTTTCGTCGTGGTCGTTCGGCTGGTGACCTTCTTGTATACCTTACGCATAGATGGGCGGAGGCAATTGAGTCCAAGGGGGAGGCTCTAGCGGTTAGTTTGGACATAGCGAAAGCCTTCGATCGGGTGTGGCACAGAGCACTGCTCTCGAAGCTTCCAGCCTACGGGCTTCCCGAGAAATTATGCGATTGGATCTCCAGCTTTCTGGCCGATCGGAGCATCAAGGTCGTCATCGACGGAGCATGTTCCGACCTTAAACCCGTGAACGCTGGGGTCCCACAAGGCTGTGTTTTATCCCCGACCCTGTTTCTTCTGCATATCAATGATATGTTGCAACTTAGCAACATTCACTGCTATGCGGATGACAGCACTGGGGACACTCTTTACACTGGCCGGGCAAGTATTTCTCGGGCAGATGTCGATGAGTACCGGAACAAACTTGTGTCTGAAGTAGAAACCCTACTATGTGGAGTCTCTGACTGGGGCAGACTAAACCTAGTCCAATTTAACCCCAAAAAGACACAAGTTTGCGCGTTTTCCGCTAAAAAAACACCCTTTGTCGCTACTCCTCTTTTCGAAAACACTCTCCTTAAAGCCACAGCCAGCATTGGAATACTTGGCGTTGACATATCGAACGACGTTCAGTTTCGCGGTCACTTGGAGGGAAAGGCAAAATTAGCCTCCAAAAAGCTTGGTGTGCTCAGCAGGGCGAGACGGTACTTCACTCCGGGCCACCGCTTGCAACTATATAAAGCTCAAATTCGGCCCCACATGGAGTACTGTTCCCACCTTTGGGCGGGTGCTCCCCAGTACCAGCTTCTTCCACTTGACCGTATTCAACGAAGAGCGGTTCGAATCGTTGACGACCAAAATCTCTCCAAGCGGCTTGATCCTTTGGCGTTGCGTAGAGATGTGGGGTCTCTCTGCATCTTCTACCGCATTTACCATGGAGAGTGTTCAGAGGAGTTGTTCGGATTAATACCTGCAGCTGAGTTTCATCATCGGACGTCGAGGCAGAATACGAAATTCCACCCGTATCACCTCGACGTCCGCCGTTCCACAACTGCGCGTTTTTCCAGGCAGTTTTTGCCGCGCACCACCACTCTGTGGAACCAGCTGCCAACTGAAGTATTTCCGAACCAATTCGACTTAGGGTCCTTCAAGAAAAGAGCGTACCAATTCTTAAAAGGCCGGCAACGCACTCGCGAGCCCTCTGGCATTGAGGGTGTCCATGGGCGGCGGTATCACTTAACATCAGGTGAGCCTCCTGCCCGTTTGCCCCCTGTTCTATAAAAAAAAAAAAAAAAAAAAAAAAAAAATTTAATAATAATAATTTAGGTGAGCCTCTCAATTCTTGTCATTGCTTGTGGCGGCGTCCATGCGTCGGGTTGTCTCTCTCCCTAAAATATGGCGAGGAGACCGATTGCTGACCATATACTCCAGATGCCATATGAAACATGGTGTAATGGTTGCAAAAGAGTGGCGGAGAGTTTATTGCCAGTTCTTCTCTACCGTTCTAAGCCCGTGATTTGTGAACTGGCAGTAAATGTAAATTTAGAAGCATTTAATGTATATTTCTTTTTTTGACGTTCATAAGTGTACATTATGTTACCCACATGAATAAATGATTTTCTTCTTCTTCTTCCTCCTGCCCGTTTGTCTCCTGTTAGAAAAAACAACTCATGGTTTTGGCAGCTGAAGCGAATTATGATGTTTTTAAATTCGACCCTATGGAAAGAATAGCATTGTAGTCTGGCGAAACAAAAGCGGTGAAATGTATTCTACAAAGTAGAATAAACAATGAAGCAGATGAAGACATCTAGTTATAACCGAAAAAGTTTTTTAGTGAGTTATTCAAAACAATTTTGTCGATAATCTATCATTGCTTAACAGTAACAAACGATGTCATGGTAAACAGCTAGCGAGGAAGTGTTAGGTTTATGAAATATTTATGAATATACTGAAATGGAGTTAATGAATAAAAAAAGCATTATCATGAAACTTCCAAGGCAGTTTTATTATACCTATAATTTATACATTTTGTATTAGCTTTACAGGCCATATTTAAGTGAATTGTAATATGATGTGACCATGTAAGGAGTTTACCGATTCAATTAAGTCTCTCGGGTCTCCAATGCCTCTTACAATTTAGCTACACGTACCCTGGTAACTATATTCACGTTATAGGGTTATATCCTTTTATGACAAAACAATGCTTGTCTATAGACTATTGTTTCTTTGATACCACTCATGAATTGTGTGATTCTATGGATTAACAGTTTACATAGATAATGCAATAATGCATTTCCTACATGAATACATGAATATATAATAGTTGAAACACATTGCTATTTTCTTCGATCTAAACGAAAGTTATATTATAGTATACTGAAGTTATATTGAAGTGAAAACTTCTTTAGCATCGATGTGATTTGAAAGTCGATGAAAAGAAAACGCGACAGTAAGAAGAGACAGACACATATATTCATAAGATTTTACGTTAGAGAGAATGAGATAGGAAGCATTATACATTAAAAAAAACAAGACTAAATAAAATGTTTTCAACAAGTAACTGTCACTGAAACACGTGTATAAAAGATAGACTACACACCCTATGTATTAAAATTAAGCAATTATAATACTTGATCGTTCACAATGAAGGCCTATTTTCAGGTTCACTGCGAGATATTTCGCATGTTAGGCACATAATAGAGATCCCATTCGCTCATTCTATTCAAGTTTATATTGCTATGTTATTTGAACTTAACAACATATTCAACGAATGCGAAACATCTGCTTGAAACATCCATTTAACAGGCTGTAAAAATCGAAGTTCTACATTTAGTAAATATATATTATATCCTATATATTATAATTAAAGCTCAATTTAAAACCAAATTAAAAATCGCAGCTTACAACGTCAGGACCCTATCTTCACATGAACGCTGGTTGGAGTTAAATGAAGCAACAAAAAAAATCAATTATGACGTAATCGGTATCTCAGAGATCAGACGACTTGGTAATAAAATAGAGGAATATGACAACTTAATATTCTGCTACATTGGTGTACACCAGGTAAATTTGGAGTGGGCTTCATTATTAAGAAGTCTCTTAAAAACAACATCGAAAGCTTCATCGGCCTAACAGAACGAGTGGCAATGCTAAATTTAATACTTCACGAATTTAAGATATCCATTATACAGGTATATGCACCCACCGAATCCGCAAAAGAAGAAGAAATAGAGGAATTTTATAAAACTATCGACAAAGCTATGGAAATAACACATAAGAACATTATACTAATGGGCGACTTTAATGCGAAGGTAGGGGCTCCTAAAGAAGGTGAATACTTAATAGTGCATCAACATGGGGACGGTGAAAGAAACGATAGAGGACAGAGACTTGTCGACTACGCACTTGAACACAATTTAACTATCATCAATACATGCTTCAAGAAAAACCGTAGCCGGAGATAGACGTGGTGATCCCCAAATGGACAACACAAAAATGAGATCGACTATATACTATCCAACCAACCAAAACTATTCAATAACTTTGAAGTCCTGAATTTAAACTATCCGTCAGACCACCGATTAATTAGATCAACATTAAAAATAGTCAAACAAAAACAAAGTAAGACAGAGACAAATGGGCATCTTTGGAGGAGGCCTTCACCCAATAATGGGGTTCCTACAAATTATATTATTTAAGTATACTAAAATCTAACCAAGCTAGCTAATAATACAATAAAATAATGTAATAGTAAATATTATCTAGTTGTAAATATGATATATATAGTAGCAAATATTATATAATGTAATATATTAATAACAATAAATAAAATAGTTATAGGTAAATAATAATAGAAAATAAATAAAAATAAGATGGTATTTATTTTAATTAGATAAGTAAGCGCTTGGAGATGGGCCAATGTAAAAAGTCATATTTGTAGGAAATAAAAAGGCTTTTTTATTTTTATTTTATTTTCTATTATTATTTACCTATAACTATTTTATTTTTTATATATTATAAGTATTTTAAATTTGGTTCGGACCGTTATAAGTATTATAAGTATACGTCACACTTTACTTAAAGTACGTTCTTAAGAAACATACGATTTTTATTAATTCGTGGGACAGCTTTTTTATTAATCATATCAGTCATTTATGGGGATAGTGGGGTAAAGCACTGAATGTTGATTTTGTTATTATTAATCAACATCACAAAAACACAGATATGTCTATGAAATTAATACATGACTTAATACTTTATGTATTATTTTATGTAAATTTCATTAAACACAAAAGCCAAGACGGCCACTTTCTAACATAAACACAATTAACAATTTATACCTATTTATACAAAAATAAATTAAAAACATATGTATTTAAAAAAAAATCTAAGATGCATTGATCATTATTATATATTATACATATGTAATAAACAGGAAAAATAACAAAGCCATAATTAATAAAAGGGCTAAATGCAACAAAATCGTACAAATGTTAACCTGCTACTTACCAAAAGCATAATAGCAAATTTCAAACAATTGTGGAGCAATAGCTGTCAGTAGACCAAACAGAGCCTGTGGCAATTCCGTGGCTAGGAAAAGGCCCAATAAAGCGACCAACATCCGGGTAGTGCGGTCTGTGCGACTTCCACCACGCTTACCATCTTCGTGTAGTCGGCCTTTTTCACCCTGTATAAATGGAATTTGAAGTTGTATGAATAATTTAGATTATTTGGCAAGTACTAACATTAATAAAATGTGAAAGTTTTGTTGTATTATTCTTAGATTTATGCTTTTAAATGCGTTCTTAATTGTTCAACGATATTATTTTGTTTACATTAAATAAAAATATAGAATTAGTTAAAGTTTTAAGAGCAATGAACAAATGATACGAAATTAACTTTATACTCTACGCTTTGATCGAGAAACTACTTTTAAATATAAAGTTTCGTTGCAGCATAGTTTAAATAACTCAGATTCAATTTAGTTTTAATAACTCAACTCTGCACACGAGCGTTTCATATTCAGTCTAATCTAAGCTCGTCTTTCTTTTAAACCGCTCTTCATTAATCAAAAGGTTGTGTGATTCATCAACATCCCTCGAAAATTCTTGTTTTAGATACGAAAACCACATAGCGAAATAGGTCAAATTCTCGAGTTAACAAGAAAAATCTACCTTATGAAAATACGAATCACACGTTTGACTCATAAAGACATTACGTAGGTGCTACGAGCGACTAACGTTTTGTATAAACCTAATATTTTTTACAAGCAAACATATTTTATATTTCCTATTGAGATATTGAACTCAAAATCATTCAAACCTTTATATATTTGTATAATGAAGGTAAATTTAATCCTGCACGGTTGGAAAAATTCAAAGTATCGCAACCTACGAACACCAGATAAAAGGAATGAATATTATTTGAAAATGTACCCGACACGGTACATTACACCCATTCTCACTTAGCCCGTAAACGGTGACACGTTTGAGTGAAAAATAATATACAATAGTCGATACACCTTTATATATCAACTCAACTACCCATTTAGTAAAGTGCTTGAATATTACATATTTTTCATGCAGCTTACCGATTTAATACCTAAAACGGAACGGCTATTTCTTATGTTGGCTTTACATAGAAGTTGATTACCAATGGTTATTCGTTTTAATATTAATATTTGATTATATTGATTTAATTATTTTAATTTAAGTGGTCTCTGCCATCTATTTAGTGTACAGACAATCTTTGATTGCATAAATATTAAATGTTTACGCTCGCTTGTAGAGGGAGATTCATAGTACAATTCTAAAGTAGAGATCGTAAATCTCAGCTGTAAGGTCTTATATATTCCCAAGATTGCCTAAATTGAGAAATAATATTATTCAAATATGTATTTTACTAGATATTAAGTGTACTTGTGGTAGCAGGAATATCTTTTGAACGACATCTCTTTAATATGAAAAAAATATAAATATTTTTATTCGCATCCACCCAGTAACCTTCTATTCGATCACCATTTCTTTTATTTTATTTCTAATAATTTTTTCTAATCACGCACTTTAAAATAGTAATTCTGTCAAAAAATTTCTTAATAATTCTTATCATACATGAATATTTTGATTTACTTACCTCTGTTGCTGTAATTGCCGATTTATTCAAAAGCTTTTGTCTTCTCTTGTCGCTAGATTTCATTTTCAATATCAAACAAAAACTAAAAATTGACAAGACTATACAGGGTATAAGTTTTAGAAATACACTGTATATCCAAAATATAGCTGTCAACAATTCTTTATTATTTGTCATAGTTAATGCATAGACAGGTTCTCTTATTGAAGATTCGTTTTGGTGTATAGATGCATTTATCGTTGCATTCGACTCTCTATTCGTCGCTGGTACCTCTTGTATGTGCATTGCAAAATAAATTGGAAGGCACACGATTGGACACACTACATATGCAAATCCAATTGCAATATTTGTATTTCGCTTGTTGCATAGAGTTCTATTCTTCTGGGGAAACTTTATAGCTATGTATCTCCAGACTGCAAGCGTAATGGTCAGCCATATGGAAATAGTGTGAAATGTCTGACTGAAAATCGAGTGAAAATACACGAACACCGCCCAAGCGTAAGAATTCCTATTAAGATTTGCACCAATTTTGATGTAGATGTGCAGCGCAAAGGGGACGTAGTCTAGCATAACTAATAGATCTGCAACAGCGAGCGCTGTTAGGATGGAATTCGTCGATGAAATCATTTCCTTGCGGCTTAGTACAGCGATGTTGACGGAGTTTGCGATAGATCCGAGAAGGCAAATTAGTAAGGCTATATAGCCATGAATCTTCACGTAAACACGTTGGAATTCTTGTCCACCAGGCAAACAGTAAGCCGCGACATCCCCATCACTCTCCAAACTCGACATACCTTACGGGTTTTAGTCTTGGCGATCAGAAGCTTACAAACGTTGACATTTTCTGAAAACAATAAACGTCTCATTTAATAAAGCCATTTTGTGGCAGTGTTTTAAACATAATATAACGTCATTAACATTGTTGCTGACACATATTAATGATGATAAAGTAACTGAATTTTGTTCATCAAAATTATGAAACCTATTTGTTTACAGACATTGTTGTAAATTCAATTACAATGAGAATAAAATAAAATTAATATTAAATACTTAAAACATTAAATGTCGACGTATAGGTGAAGCTGTATAATCGTTTTATGTTCGCTTAAAGCGTAAAGGGAATTCAATATATATGCTTGAGTTAAATCTGTTCTACCCCTCGACACGATATGCAAAACTACAAACTATGTTATCCGAGCTATCTCTACTTCCAGTTATAGGAAGCTATTACCACTCAAAATTTTATGAGTGACGTGCTCAGAGCTCTTTACATGACTGCTGTAGACAGATAGATATTTATTTATGAGTTTGCGTAGGTTTCATCCAAGATTCACATAGCGATATTAAAGATTTACCTAAACATTACTTAAGATAAATTTAAGATATATAAAATCTATGTATGTTGGTTTTTTTCTGGTTTCTGAAGCCCGTTTAGTATATTCCTAGCAGACACATTTATTATTGTGCGTCTAGTTTATATTGTTTTTAATTCCCATTAAGTCAGTAACTATTATGTACATAACGGTCTAGTTATATATACACATATTATACAACATAATCAAATCGATTAACTTTGTCTCTGAATTATTAATATTATTTCAAAAAAACTTTTTCAATTCATTCAGCAAAGTTTTACGTGTCTTCTTGTTTGTCAATTTGTGAATCCTCATTTTAAAGATGTATGGTATTGTATTAATAATTATTTAATTTTAGTTTACTTTGGTGCTTTGAAAACAAAACCAATGTCAACATTTACACGAGAGAAATGTACTTTTATTTCCATGATATCTACGAGTATACAAAATAGGTCAACATAAGTGTGGTTGTGAATTTATCTTTAAAAAACCCTTGGGCACAATCAAACAATAACTCGGTAGGATAACAATACTTATTGGTTTAGGATTAACCCTTTGTAAACCTGGGTTTCCTTAAAGTTTTGATACTATTGAATAATTAATCTCACAAATCGTGAAGTGAGTATTTGGACGATGTGAACCTTTTAACCTAAGTGACTCTTACGGTTATGTTAATGATCTCATCCCTGAGCCTTCATAAACATTTAATGAGTCAGTAATTAGCAACCCAATGAAAGTTGGGAAAGAAAAAAAAATCTTCATAATATTTTCTCGCAACGTTTGTGTAGTTTTATGACTATTACAGATTAGTTATATCGGTAGAAAAAATATATAAACTACTCCTTCACCGCCCGCTGTGTGCTCCCCAGCTGAAAAAATAACAAAAATTAATTCAGAAGGTATAATATTTATAAGAAGTTTTCAGACATGAAACCAAAATCTGTTAATTTTGAACTTTGCTAGAGTAGATTGTTGAATGAATAAACGACATTATGCCGTGTGTAATCTGTTTAGTTCTAAATTTAAAAATATTAAAAGGCGAAACTGGCTATATCAATACTTGAAAATGCATTTGAGGTTCAGGTTTTTGTCTTTCCATTTCTTAAAAAAAATATTTATGGTAACATACATAGAATTTCTAGGGAATTCGTTTTATAACAGAAATATAATTCGTTTGTGGGTAGTTATTAATAGAGTGTAAATTCCCCTTCCCTTGATCAAATCGTCTTGTTTCATTTTGTATTGACTTCGATCGATGTTCATATGAATGACCCCAGTTTACTTTTTGACAATCTCATACCTCGTAAAGAACGCCTTTGCGTCCTTGAGACAAAGAACGATTTTCGTTTTATGGAAGTATATAGTAGTACATTTCCGTCTGAAAGATTTTATTATCACATTTTATGTTAATTTTTGTATTATTTTTTATAATTGTTTACCTAAATTAGGTGAACTATTGCAGGTGAGTTGAATAATAAAGTTCATAATTATACGATCATATTCAGCGACGTCAATAACAGACTGGCAATGAAATTATTTCGAGTATGTCTGTCTGCGAAGCCAATTATTTAGGTTTTATAACTGAAGAAACGTCTCAGACGAACAGATCATAGGCTAAAAATGTTGTTTATAAAACAAGAATAAACGGCAAATTTCATGCGCTCGTATTTAAAGGTTTCAATATATATTTAAAGTTTTAAATATGGAATAAAAATCTCAACATTAAAAAAAATCGAATATGTACTCAAATATATTAACTTACTTAACTACTCTGTCCTGTCTGTGTACTGTATACTGTCTTTATTATTTAAAATTACTTTTATAAAGATTTTAGAACTGTCTGCTGCTTTAATAAACGTATTACCATACATCACCTATATTAGATTGATGTATAATAATGAAACTAATATAGTTCAACCTTTATATTTAATGATAATTTTCTCTAATAAAAATATATGGTCGACAAACCTCTAAATTACGTCTAATTGCTAAACGCTGCTTTATTCTACCTTGGCAATTATGAGTCCACGAATGTGCAAATTGAAAATACAATACAAAAGTTATAAATTTTATTTACTGTTTTTATGATGAGGCCATGTATTCGAGTATTTTTTATTATTATTTGTCTCAAATATCAACACAATTGATGAATCCCCTCGGGTTTCACTATCTCTTGACAAGAGACGCACTCAATATTCCAATGAAAAATGTTCCGCAATATTTCTACGTGCTCTCAAAAGAGATAATTCCCGTTCATTGAATAACAACGGGTTTGCTACTTTTTTATATTATATTGAATTTACTAATTACGAAACATTTTTTAGGAAATTGAACCTCTTATTTATTTAAGTTATCCTGTGACGGCGAAAAATTAAAACAGTTTTATAATATCAAATTTGTGATAGGTAAAAATATTTTTAAGCTCTAAAAATTTTATTTGGAGTGTTAGTTAAAACATGGGGTGATTAAACCGTTACCTAAACGGTTCAATTTGAAAGTTACTGAAATAATTACCATGCAGTTATTAGATAAAAAGTTATGCTCCCCGTTAATAACAAGACAGGTGAACAAGTTTAATATTATTAACATGAGACTTGAAAATGCTTTACTTCCTAACGTTCATCAACTCAAGTTCCCAAGTTTATAGCCACATTCGTGTTTCATATTTCAAGTTAACCCCTGCTAAAACAAAATATCGTCATAAATTTCAAGCTCAGTTCAAATCTCCAGACTTTGACCTGTTATGTAAACAAGTCCTCATCGTGGTTACGCCCAATTCACTATTAGATTTTGTTATTATACCTCATGGCAGTGACAAATATTTAAATGCTGTTGTCAATATGATTGAATTAATATAAATCAGTATTTTTAATTGGTCACAAATACAGATTAATTACTCATTTGCCTATTTTATAAAATCGTAAATACAAATAATGAGAAAGACACAATATTGTCATAAAAATAAATAGTTTTTATTTTTTTATAATTTATTTTTATTTTTATTTCAACATTTAAATAAACTATCTTCATCTTTATATATTTATGAAAGCTTAAAGAAAATATTAACTGAATCAATTGAGGATACAGTTTTTAAAAATGTCTTTAGATTTAAAGTGATAAAGCTTCATTTTTGCATAAATTTTGAACGGATTATAAAAATCGGTACCCATTGAAATAATTTAAAACGCTTTGATTTGTATCAGCTTATATTAGTATTTACCATTGATTAAACAATGTTGGTAGGTTATTGGCAGACAGTTAGACCTGATGTTAAGTGATACTGCCGCTCATTGCGAATTGAGTTTGAGAGGGCTTGCGAGTGCATTGACGGCCTTTTTAAGAATAAGGACGCTGTTCTCTATGAAAAATGTCGTGTTACCAGACTTCCAACTCATGTAATATCTATGAAGCATGATTGCTAAATCACGCAGTATGCACCCTTCGTTATTTTGTTATGCCACACTATTTAATTATTGCCTTTGCTAGTACTGAAGTGAGAACTGTGAGTCGTGCGGTCTCAAACGGAGGCAATAATTGTTATATAGCGTTGAAATGAATACCTCATTCGCTCTGTTTAAATTTAATAATTAAATGAGAATGCTTGAAGTGACTATACACTGAACATTGTTCACTTTGGTGAGGCAATTGCAATTCCAGAAAGCAAAGAGAAAATCTCTGTAAGGCGGAGTTTTAATATATTCCAATCACGATGAAAGCGTAGGGATGTCCAACTTATGTGTACATTTATTCATGTCAGTGGGTGAAATGATTTTATTACTAATATTCTATGAAATTCGCGCGAGCATCACATTTACAATTCACTCTTTTCACTTTTACACATGAAAACGCAGTCAAAATATATCTCTCATCTTCTTATATTCTACGTTGTTTTTTTTTTGTAAGCCTGGATGGGATGGCCATCATCCTGTGATCAATGTTGCTGCGGCACGCGGAACATCAGAATGGTTTCTAATTTTTAATTAATAAAAATACACGTTTCATGATTTATCTCGATTTTTTTTGGTTTTATTTGTGATAAAACCAAAATATTTTTTTTATATTACAAAACAGTTTTATTTTATTACATAAACATTTTTTAAACAAACTGAAAAAATATGCTTTGCGAATTACGGCAATGGATTGAAAAAGTTTTTTTCATCAAGGACAACTCACATACTCGTATTAGACCGTGCATATATTTTCTGTATATTCAATGTTTTTATATTTCGCCTCTAAGTGAATAGAGTACGTCATCCGCGGAAATTGAAACCCATCAATTTCAAAGAATGAACTTATGTGCGAGCTTCATCGAACACGGCTACATCTGACGCAAAATATCTGTCTGAAGCTTGTAGACACTTAGGAAATAAATATTAAACCTCTAATGAGGTTGTTGAATTCATTTAACATACAAAAGCTGGCCGCGAGTACTAAGCCGCAATGGAACTTAGAAATATGTTTAGTTTTTAAACAAAAAATAAAAGTATTCTATCACTTTTTCAAATCATCGTTGGTTGTTTTGGCACTCGTACATCTTCCTTAGAAATAGACCCATTGCGTCATTGGTCATTTAATACACGTAGATGAAGTCTTCTATGACTACAAACCCGAGACAATAAATTTTTAGAAGGGACTATGTGTGTAGCTAGCCACAGTATGCGGTTTTTAGCATTATTAAAACCTAATGAGCAAAATCAATTCTAGTATCAACCCTACACCGGTGGTCGTAAATACTCCAATGAACAGCGAACTATCCTCAAACACTATCGTGATTGGATTGGTATAGGATATTGAGTGGTGTAATACGTTCATAACAGTTATTGATTGCTCAAGAAGTAGTTTAAATAATTCAATACTTATTCTATAAACACAGACTGATACCTATTTAGTTTATTAAAAAAATATGTTATGACTTATTGAGCATTGTTGGCCTAGTGACTTCAGCATGCAACTGTCATCTCTGAGGTCGTAGGTTCGATCTCCGGCTGTGCACTAATGTACTTTCTATGTGCGCATTTAACTTTCGTTTGAACAGTGAAGGAATACGACTTGCCTTAGACCAAAAATCAACGGCGTGTGTCAGGTATATAAGGCTGATCACCTAGTCAGACCGAAAAAGGTAGTAGTGTCACTGATATATTTGTAATATATAACTTTTTTTAAATATCATGAGGCAAGAAGACACTAATCGCCTATAATTACCGAATCAAGCCCAGAAATATGTGTTCCCTGCCTCTTTCGAGTAGAAGAAACGATTAAAGATTAGTTGATTGTACTGACTAATAAAAACATAGATTTAATTTTTTTGTAGGATCTCAGTGCTAATATTTTTTACAATATTTTTTTTAATTCTTTTAAAATCAGTTAGCAAGGGAAACTCTCATTGAATCCAATTTCAATTACGAATTTAATCACTGATTTTACCAAAGTTATCTCATAACTCAATAAATTACTTTTTCATTAACAGTAAAATTTAAAGAAGCTACTATTACCGAATATTACTTTTAATTTTGCATATACATATTTGCATAAACAATATTTGAAGGCAGCGTTGCCGTTTATTTATTTATTTATTTATTTAGTACTAATACAGATAACATAAATTATATATAATTATACAACAATTAACAAACAAATACACTGAGAATATAGCCAGAGATGGAATACATGATACATTTTACAACAAAAAGATTTATGAAAGGGAACAAACACACAAAAAGTATATAAAACATTTGACTAATTGTGATTTCATTTATTTAACTAGTTTATATTATTTAAGTAGTTATTTGGTTTAGCGCGGCATTCTCGCGAATCTCTCTCGAATACCGCCTGTACACAATTTTTTTTATATGTGGCCAATCCAGCACTGAAGAAAAGGAGAATGAAATCTGCATCTCGTATGTTAAGATCAAGACTTAACGATAAGTTTTCCCGAAAATCAAAAACCTGTTAGAATTCGACATATTGGAGTCATCGCGCGAAGTCTCGAGTCGAATTGTGGGTCTACCAACAAGGTCTTGTATTAGGCACAGAATCTATCTAATAAATAACCCGGTCCTTTATATATACACAGTACATTTTATACTGTATATGTCTAATTAATTTGTAGTGATTAGAGATTATTTAAATGAAAGACTCTTAATACCTGTAATAGACCGTCTGAATAATCTTCAGCTTAATTTATGAAGTTTATCTAAAATGAGTAATACAAGAACATTTATATGGCATGAAAAAGGAATTATAGAAATACGTCTTGTTATTTCATTCTATATTATCTATGCTTCAATTATGTCACATTAGTTTATAATTGTACTGTAATCTATTGTTTAGTTAATACCCTAAGAATGATTGTCGTGTGAGAAAGTTATTAACTGATTAAGTGTTATTTCAAGGATTAATATACAATAGGAAACAATTATGTAAATAAGTACTTCTTAGATTAAATGATTACACTAGGTGACAAATACAAAACTTTAAATAATGCATGCATTTATAAAAGTTTTTAATATTAACTTCTTAAATAAAATAAAATAAAAAATATTAGACTCTTACATATACCAACGTTTTAAATACGTCAAGGGTCGATATTGAAGGTCACTCAAAAACTTTTTTTTTAATATTCAACCAAAAAAACAAAAGAATATTTCTTACCACACTTTAACAGTTTGTTCTAACTTGAAAGTTGCTAACCACATGTAAACACTTCAAACATCGTTGGACCAACAGTCATTTGTCCTAAACGTGACATAGTCGACAAAGATTATGGGATAAAAGTTAGAAGCTAACAATTCCTCAATGTTCTTAGGGGCAAAAACATCGTGCATAGAATTATTTACGTAGCGCCGCGAACGTCGTTTGACTGAATGTGTCAAGCGTGCTACGACGGAGACGCTCTCATTGTAACTGCTGAATGTCGGCGTATGGAACACGGACTGCAACTTGACGGACGCAGACGGATCACAAAAACCACGATTAGGATGTTCCAAGCCCTGACATATCCATTAAAGCCTCCTTTGTATTAAATGTGTAACGCGTTTACCAAAAAGATTTATCTGATAACAACATAATCAAATTCATATGACACACTTTTAAAAGCTGAACACGGCCACATCTCGTTTAGTGATGTTCTCATTTACAATGCAAATGCTTATCTCAGGCGTATTTTTTACATTGACAAAGGAAATCCAGCACACGGGTACTGAAAAATTTATGGCCTCTATACGTTTTAGAGATTTAAAGCTAAATTGGAGCTGTGAATCACTCTGTGTCCTGTAAGGTTTAATGAGTTTATTTCCAGGCGTGGCTAAGAATAGAATTCTTATAAAAGAGGTTTTACGTTTCTCATAAATTCAATTGAGGTAATAATAATCGTTATAAACCTATAGCAATGAAGGTTGTACTATTAAATCAACTTCTTAAATAAATAATATTAAGCAACATTTAAGTAGGTACTCGGAAACTTTAAATTCTTTCTTTTCAGCGTTTGCCAATAATTTGTTAATGATGTTAATATTTCTGAATTCCCAATTATCGTATAACTCTAACTTTAACAAAAACAATAAAGCCCCGAGTAAATCTTTTTGATTGGTAAAATATTCAATATGAAATAATTATTTCTTTCTTCAATTAAAGTAAAATATATTTTTGGAGTACAAGAACGTGACCTAACTTAAAACCAAACCATTTCACGATTGTCCATGCGTTAAATCTTAATTTCCGAGTGGAAAAGTCGGAGATATTTTCTTTTATCAAGCCAAAGGCTTTTACCTGATTTTTACAAAAAGGAATATTTAGTAAATTATTTTACCAGAGTCATTTTTCATCCAAACCAAAATAAAGGTTATATGAATAAGTTAGGTTTCATAAATATTTATTTATTTA
Organism: Pieris rapae; assembly: GCF_905147795.1. NCBI lineage: Eukaryota > Metazoa > Arthropoda > Insecta > Lepidoptera > Pieridae > Pieris > Pieris rapae. Next base: position 3,464,146 of record NC_059515.1, on the reverse strand, counting down.
TTTCATTATATGTAATCTAACAGCTTACTTAATACATATTATTATACAAAATACTAATACAATACAGAAAGCCAAAACAGATTACATAGATTAACAAATTATGTATAAAAAACAGAAAACAAGCAAGCGCATTAAAAGACAAAGAAACATTCAAAAAAAACAAAATAATAAAATTAAAAAACTGAAATTTGACATTTAAATGCAACAAATAATACTAAGAATTTAAAACTACTACTTAAAAAAAACAAAAATCAGAGTCTTCCCGCTTCTCCAGGTACTTCTTGACATCTCTCTTTTCGTGGTGGAAAAGATCAATGTCCTGACAATGGTTGTCATAGTTCGATAAAACCCGACACAATGGCGAATTACGCAGGTAATTCGACTTCGTACGAGGCAAACTGTACAGGCACAATATAAATATTACAATATACCTACCTAAATGTGACTTGGCATAGTTCATAGCAAAGTCTTTTTATTTTATCAACGTGATTTGTCGTGTCTTTTTTAATTCAAATATTTAGAAAAGATGAAATTATAAATCAGAAAAGGCTAAGCAATATAGGTACGCGGTTCTGCATTATTCTTCTTTTTGCTCACCTTTTCAAGTTCTAGTAGTAAGTTTGCAAGTGTTGGAAACGAAATGGTGGTAGTCAAAGTACCAACACTGGTTCGAGCACACAGTATCACCAAAGGTGCATCCTTATTTATTTAGTATGCAATAAACATAGGATATCCTATAATATACTATAAAATAATTTTAACATAATATTATACAGTAGAGTATACAGTATCATAAATCGTCGTAAAGACTTAGGAAGGAAGCTTGTGATGCTGTCCACGTATATTTCTATAGCCGATAGTCCACACCATCAATATTATTTCAAAAGAGAGCAAGAAGTTTCTGATGTAAATTATAATATGACAAAAATTATATTAGTTAAATATAATTATGTTGTGGTTGTTAAGGGAAAAGATTATAATAATGATTGTATGGAATTGAAGGTTTAAAATCTTAATTTGAGCACAACTCATAAAAAATAACAGTGCAGAGACAAATTGAAAAAAGAAGAAATATAATATCCAAAATAGGAGTTTTGCTACTCATAATACGCTAAGTCTCTTTAGTTTGGAGCCATGGATTTTAAACATACATTTTCCATCAAATTAATTTATTATTGTAATTGACTGTGTTGTTGTAAATATTTATTGCAATATTTAAGATATTTAAAATTGCATAAATAGAAATATTTTTACTATTTATTTATAGAATTTGTATAGAATGCGTAAAATACGAATATGTGTATAAATAATTATAATGATTACTTGTTTGAAAATCACAAGTGACTACAATTATTTTCCATTCAATTCACCATCTAAACATCTCTGTTCTCTCACGTTTTATGTAAATTAGAATTCGGGAATAGGCTAATCAAGTAATCAAAATAACGTCTTTTCAAAGCTAGTTACATGCGTTCCATGTGTAACATCAAATTACGCGATCTGTGAAATTAGTATCATTAACTTAATCTACGCTCTACGCATCAGGGCTTTCTACGATCCCATGATACGAATTTTACGTAGACATGGCCCAACCCACAATAATTTAAGCCTACAACTGTTTTCTTCCTTCTTCCTAGACCGTTTTTATAAGTATATATTATGGGTCTTTACTTGGTAACTAATGTGACGTGAATATTAATTGTAGTTGCATTTATGTATTTAATTATACATATTTGGTACTTCATAACTATATATTAAGGCTTAAATTCGATGTCCTTAAAATGGCGGAAAAATAAAATAAAACTGTAATAGTAACTGTAATAATAAATAAAATAAAACACTAATAAAAGTTGCCGAAAAGTGTACTTTGCAAAAATTGATCTGTATATAATAAAGAATAATTGTCAATTGATTTACGTTTGTTTTATTTTTCCTTTACATTCAAATTAGTTGCAGTGCGATATAACTAATCATGTAAGCTATTTCAAAAGAAATTCAAGGTCTGGATAAAATGTGGTACGGTGAAATGTCAACCAGGTATCAACTGAGACTTGACAGTGACACTGTCACAATTTGATTGCTTGGTGGCCGCTGCTTGCTGAATGCTTCTTGCCGGCTATTGCTGTAACCCGAATAAAATTAGCATTAATTTAATTCAATTCATGGTTATAGAAGTAATTTATGAAATAAAATGTGTTGAGTAAAGTGACTTCTACTAGTGGATTTATTTTTTTAAGAAAATATTGTGATCAGAATACAATTATAGTAAAAAATATGTATGGGATAGAAGTCTGCACGATTTTCTTATTTATAATCAACTATGTGACTGGCTTGGGAGAAATAATATATGCCGTTAATGCTGGAGGACCGGCACATACCGATATTTATGGTATTCACTATGAAAAGGATCCATTACAAGGAAGAATTGGTACCGCTTCCGACTATGGCAAGCAGTTTGTCATGATCGGCAGAGTGAATTCTAAAGATGAAATATTATATCAAACTGAACGTTATCATCATAGCACGTTCGGGTATGATATTCCAGCTAATAAAGATGGTGACTATGTCTTAGTGCTCAAATTCAGTGAAGTCTATTTCAACGCTCCAAATATGAAAGTCTTTGATGTTGTTTTAAATGGGGACCATACTATAGTAGCTGACTTAGATATTTTTGATAAAGTTGGCCGTGGTGTTGCACATGATGAGTATATTCCATATTCAATAAAGAATGGTAAACTTTATTACAATGATGAAGAATCTGATATAAGAGGAAGTAAAATCAAAGTTGAATTTATTAAAGGATACAGGGATAATCCTAAAATTAATGCGTTATATGTTATGAGGGGAAGCATAGAGGAAGTTCCCAAGTTGCCACCAATAGTGTGGCCTGAAACTGAGGCTGAAGAACCACGAGAAGCACAAGAGGAAAAGGTCACTAAGTCAAAAAGAGCAAGTGGACCTAAACAGCCAGACCCATATTCTATAGATGATAGTTCAGTAATGGTGCCTCTATTCATTACAATTGGTGCTTTTCTACCACTATTATTTTGCCTATGCAAACTTTAAATGTAGTCTTTTAGTAAAATCATTTCATTATATTTCTATCATCTCCAGCTTCTAATGTTTTTTTAAATCCTTTAAAAATTTGTAGTAAATAAAATACTATTTTATTATTTGTGACTATTAAGCCAAATGGTACAAATCACTAGGACCCGTCCTACTTATATTTACATGACATTTATGCACTCATCGCTGCAGTTGCACATTAAGTGTAAATAAATTATTGAAAAAATTACTTGTTTTAATTGTCATCTCTCAAGAAAATATACTACATTATAATATACCAACTTTAATATTTAACTGTGATCTTAAATTTACCAACAAAATGTAGAATGTTTATGTTAATAAAACACAATGTAAATCATTACATATTTAATACATGTTGTTACAATAAGCTGTATTTAAGTACTTCTTCCAATCTAAACAACCCTCCAAATTCCATTATTATTATTAGTCTTCTTTATTTTCTCTTCTTAATTTAAGTTTTTGTGATAATTTTACTAATTTTAACAAGCTGAAACAAATAAGTATTAAATTATTGATTAGTAGAAAAAAATAACACACTGAAACACCTTTCTTGTTAGAATAGTTCATACAACAGCAGGTATTAAAAGTTCTTAGAAATAATGCCTTATCCTATGCAAAAAGCGAACTTATTCATTTAATTTTTAAAGTAAGGTAAAGCCCTCACCGTAAATTTTTTCAACGGATAGAAACGTCCGTCGGCGAGAGGTATGTGATAAATTCGCATTATTAATATGTATATGTAAATACTTGCGAAATTTAAGTAGATATATAATAATATAGTCACAGATGTTTTAATTCAATATTTCTCGCCGTAAGCGAAAACTATATTAACTGTATTTGTTGTACGTTCGATATTTATTATTGGGTATACAAAAAAATTCAATAAAATAAAAATTGGGTGTAGCTAAAATTCATCTACCGTGAAACCGATTAAAACAACTAGTTTACAGTATTATATTTGTTGTTTTAGGCATTATCGTAAAAAAATATTATGAACTCGTTGAACAACATAATATAGTCACGCCTGACATAAAAACGCCATTTAGTCATTTTATATCTTGGACTTGCAATATTACAGTTATTTTCTGAGGCGAGGACCGTATTCATAGTTAGCTGAAAAATTTTGGTTACAATAAAAAGTCACGAAGATTAACGAAAGACATAATCATTAATAACATAATCTAGGATATGTAATTACCTATATAAATGGACCTATACTTATCCTTAATGTCGAAATATATATTGGGATCTATTCCCAATGCTTATGTATGTAAACTGTTCGACCCACCATTTAAACTAATGATAGTATTTTGAAATTTTTCTATGTAACTTGTCTTATCCCTATTCATCATAGTTAGGTACTTCTTATTTTCTTGCTACTTAGCCATATAAACTCTAGTCGAGCTAACTTTCTGTGACAATAAAAACTATAGGTATTAAAAAATACTTACGCGTTGCCCGTGCTCTGCAATTTTAATTCACAGTCGCCTTTATAATTTAAAACGAAACCTTTTTTGCATTTTTTACCATTCGTCGTTGAGTTTGGAGAAGCGATTGTATTCAAAGGTGTTTCTGATGAAGCCTCAATGGCGTTTTTTGTAGTTGTATTATTGTCGATAACGGTCACGTCTGTCGATGGTTCATACAATCCTGTGATAGGAGCTCTGGTTGGTGGTTCTGTTTGATCATGCAATGCCGGTACTGTCGTCTTATTATTACTCACAGAGTTAGGCTCAGTACCGGTTGAAGCGTTTAATGGTCTCGGGGTCGTCCGGTTCTGCGGTTTGATTGTCATTTCATTGTAATCATACGCATAGTCATAATCCTGTAAAATATTTTAAGTTTTTTTTAAAGCCGTCTGACGAGAAAATATATACTTAACTACCTATTTGACGAACGGACGGACGGATTACGGACTGATTGAGTGATACCTTAACTTATACATACAAAACATAAAACACAAGGTTAATCAAGACTAACCCAATCTAATAATAATAAAATTATTAAACACAATTCTTAAAATATTTAATGAAAACGCTTTCCGCTATTTTGATTTGAAAATAATCGAATACTAGGTCCAAACAAGTACATAAATATGCAAAGAAAATAAAATAATTCTAAAATGTAAGTAGGTACCTACCACATATTCTTCTTTGCCGCCATTCAAAAGTGCTATGATCTGTAAGTCCTTTAGTCCAACTTGAACATTAAAATCGCCCGATTGACTTTGATCGTAATGCGTACACATGACGCATTTCATCACTGCTAAGACTATTACAAAAATTAATTCACTCTTCATTCTAGAAATATTTTAAATTATAATAAGTACTATAAGCCAAGTAACCGGCGCGTAAATGTCTCCGTTGCTGTACCTGCGCAGTTCTGAGAGCTCCTAAGTTATTTCCATCAACAGAACAGTTACTTCAAGTAACCGTAGGAAGGTCGATAGCCTTTGCTTATAAGATGCGTCCTCACTTCGAATGCGTAGAGACCGCACATTTTTCATGCTAAAATAACAATCATTAAATAAGCTTACTCAAAACTGAAAGATTATCGGCAAACAAACTGAAATATAGTTATGAATACTGCCGACTATTAATTCACATTTAAATACAACTTCCTTACTGGACACAAACGCAATTTATCAATATACGTTTGTGTCGAGTTTACATTATTTTTCCTCATTACTCGATCTTTCGAGTGCTTTTCAGCAGCCATGTGTCTCTTGCTTTGCGATCGATTTATCGATTGCTTATAATAAATTTGCTTTCAATGCAGTCAAGGAAGTTTTATTCAAATATTTTGTTAATATGGTATACGTAGCGTGAAATTGCGAAATTATATTTAATTAATATATGCATTTAAATGATATAAAGAGTTTGATGCTATAAATCTTCTAAGAAGAAAGACGAAGCTAATATTGTAACTAAATAAATATTAATTTTACAAAAAATGCTGACTTCTCAGGCCAAACCCCGTCATTGGTATAATTCCTACACCAACAGTTTAATTTAAGCTTTAAAACTTTAAACCTATTACTCTAGTTTTAGTTAAGATATCTGTAGGATTACTAAAAGATAAACCAAATTTAAATAGCCAATCTGATGGAAAATTGTACCACCATCTTAGGGTTTTTAAATCAACTGTTCAGTGATAACAGGATTACTCATTACATTACAATATAATAAAATAATAAGATTAGTGTATTATAATTATCATATCAATTATTGATTACTTTAGGCATTACATAAAAAAAATTAAGCGTATTTTTATAAGGAGGCTGCTGAAATATAAGATTTTATATGTATGTAGTTACAATTAAAGAAAATATTATCTGTAAAAGTCTGTCTGAATGTCTGTGCAATATTATTGTCAGAAATGTCACTTGTGCTTGCCTTCGTTGACCGTTTCTATTATTGTTTTCGATTTGCCATTGACTCTCATTACGCCTTATTTACAAAATAATTTTGCCGATCACAATATGAACGTGTATGTCAAATAGCAATCATGTAATGTGTAACGTAGCGCGTTAATCGTGGCTTGTAACAAAACCTCTTGTGTAACGCTCAAATGTAATCATGATAAAGTTTTGGAAAAGTGCAGGTATGATTTTTACCAATAATTTGTCCTTCTATTATTTCTTATATAAACTGAATTGCTTATTTTTTGTGTAGCGAAAGGCAAGAGTGGATGTCCCGTGCGGCCACCCGAAGAAAATAGATCAAACGCTCTAGAGGATAATTTTTATATTAACTGCACTTATAATCTCGACGGTATGTGTTCAATGATTCTTGCTTCCTTACAAGCCTTTTAATATGTATACATAATATTATTATTATTTTAGATGTTGCTGAACTATTTGAAAAAAAGTCTAAATTATGTTTAAATCTTAATGATATACTAAAGGATAAAAAGGCTGTTAAAAATTTCTTAATCTTTATGGAATCTCAAGGAAATTGTTTATTATTAAAATGTTGGTTGGAACTTGAAAAATTTCGATTAAATGTGTTATGCTCCAATGAAAGTAATGAGAGAAATCATAGTAGGATATCTCATGCTAAAAGTTTGGATATTCACTGTACCTGCATTAAACCTAATTATCTCCATGATAATCACACACTGCTTAATTGGAGAGCGAGCGCCAGTAATTTAAGAATGTTGGAACGGTTACATGCTGGAAGTTCTTGTAGCAATTTAAATGACAACTTGGTAGAGTCATGTGATTTTTGTGAAATTAATCAAGATATTGACATCACTAATGAAGCTGTAAAATTGTTTAAAAAATATGTAGCATTAGAGGCACCATGTCAGCTGGATGTACCAGATAAATTAAGAAAGGTGCTTATATCTAATATTTGCGAACCAGAAGGGCAAATAAAAGAAAACTGTTTTAAACCTATACAAGATTATTTGTTTCAACAGATGGAGACAAAATATTTTAAAGGCTTTAAAAATCATGCTTTATACACTAAGTCACAAATTGATATTTTAACAACTGGAAGTATTAATTTGAGGGATATTATTTACAATGAAAATATTTTATTTTACTTTACTGAATACTTAGAGCAAGAATCTCGTAGTATGCTTCTTGAATTTCTTATGGCTGTCACTCACTTTAGAGACAACCTTATTAATGGTAATACGAATCCTGACCAGGCTCAAGCAGATGCTATTGTGTTGTATGAAAAGTATTTTTCATTACAAGCCACTAGCCCCATTGGCTTCTCAACAGATATAAGATTAAAAATTGAAAGTAATATTTGCAGAGAAGAAGGCACTATTGCAACATGCTTTGACATAGCATACATAGTTGTTTATAATACCTTAAATAATTATGTGAAAACCTTTTTAGAATCTGAACTTTACTACACATATCTTTCAGAAATGGTAAAATCTGTAGACCTTCTTTCTCCAACTAATTGTAAATCTCAATCGGATTGCAGTAGTGAATTTAGCATAAGTACTCATAATACATTATTGGCTATGGGTGATCCTCTCTATAAAAAGAAACGTAATCTCTCTGTACCTGACATGACTATAGACTCTAATCAACTTTACAATGCTGATGCTCTATGGCAAAGAAAAACACATGATGGTTTGAGTCTAGGAAGAATCAATAGTTTAGGAAGATTTGAATCTAAATTAGAGCCCGATCCAGATAAGAAAGATAAATCAATACTAAAGAAAATGGTCAATAAATTTGTTCCAATGAGCACATCCAGAGTAGAAGAGGAAATGGCTTGGCAAATAGCACATATGATAGTTAAAGATGTCACTGACTTGACAATGGCACCACAGGAAAATGATAATGAGGATTAAGATGTGATAGTTACTAATAAGTTATCCATAAAAATGTAAATAATAGTTTTATGTAAAGATTATATTAAATGTTTATGTAATAATTAATTAATAACAAAATCCTCTAAATAATATGAGAATTTTTCTTGTAAAATGTAAATAAAACAAGAATAATACAGAACTAACAATATATTTTTGCGTGGATTACAAAATCTTTTATCAATATACAATTCACCCTTAACCTATTTACCAATCAAATCACAATCAGATTTTATTACCATACACAACATATGTAAACTGGAAGTTAATGTTGTTTTCATAATATTTTAAAATATCAATAGTAAATCATATAATTGTTGACTAAATTATCTTAGTAAAGTGTGTATATTTGTTCCTAGAATTTACTCTTGAATGTTAAGTAAAATTGATTTTCCTAATGTTCAATTTATAACTAGTCAGAATTATAAGTCAGCCTTTGTTAAATTTCAATGCTTATCAATATGTGCGTGCCTAAAATATTAAAACATGAAACAAACAATATATAATCACAACAAAACAATACACACATGCAAAAACAAAAAAGTGCATAAATGCTAAAACAACACTAGAAATGTGGGTAACATACTTTATAATCATAATGCAATTGAACAGTTTAGCACCAATTAATTAATTACAAAAACTTGTATAAGTGAAATAAACACACTGGGGAATAATAGAAATACAAAAATCTCACATTACTACTACTAGTAGGTCTCCCTACAACCATGAGTATAATATAAATAATTACAAAATTAGTAACATAATGGTCATGTTATGATGATAATAATTACTTCAACATGACATCAAATTAACAAGGCACATAAATTGGTATTATATTATAGATTTTATTTAATGTTGCTTTCAGGTATGAATATATAAAACTTACAAAAGTACAAAATTTTTTGGAGCCTACAATAGTTATAGTTGTGACATACAAATATCCCGTGCATCTATTTGCACAGAAGTAACCATTCTTCTTTTTGGGCTCACAAATCATGTGATATGCATTCAACTTTAAAATAATATAAAGAAGTTTGTTTGCCATGGTTTTACTACCATAATTATACTTAAGGCAAGTAATTAAGCTATATATATATCTAACACATTGCACATTTTCTATCTACATTGGGACGATAAATGTCATTTGATTTGTTATTGACTACTGCATTGTAGGGTTACCCTACAATTGTCACTTAAGTATAGTTTCATAAATTTGTACTGCGACTAGCTATTTTAAAACCGAAAACTTCTATGTATAAATTTTAAAATCAAATGCAGACAGAATTTATAGTATATCACTATTCAAACAAAACTTAAAATTTTGTTCACACTTTCTACTAATAGAGATGGCAACAATAAAAAAACAATAATGGCAACACTTGCGTTTATAATGTAGCATAGTTATTAATAGGGGAAGGGATCGGAGCTAAAAGTAATCGAGATGGTTCCGACCCTAAAAGTGGCGATTGCTCGTCACTGAAATTGAGCTCCTTATGATCATTGTGGAACATTGGCTGATATCTGTCTGTGACATTCCACTTTCTATAGACTAACGCATTGAGAAGGGCTTGCATTGGATTCATCAATGCCTGAAATTAATCGAAATTAATTAATTATTTAAATTATACATATTTATACTTGAACATTAAACATGCAAAAATATATAGCGTTTTAAGCCTTATCGAGAACAGCCAGATTGGTTTTTATTTATACATACCAACTTCGTATTCGATTAAAAGAAGCGGTTGCTTGGATTATTATTTTTATTTATTTAATAATTATTTGCGATAAACATATAAAACAATCAGTTTTTCCTAATGAATTTGACTAAAATGTTTTTCCTCATAAAAAGAGTTTCAATTCGTGCTAGATTATACTGACCAGCAAGTTTTATATTTCTCAATGAGATTGCTTCTGCAGTTTGCTGTTGAATATTCTTTTAAATTCATAATCTACCCTATCCTACATACAAAAACGATACATATTTCTACGATTGTTGTGTTAGTTAGTTTACATAGCAATCGAATTATTTGTAAATATTGTTACTTTGATAACACTCGTTTAAGTGTTAAATTGTGAGCAAACAGATGCCAATACGATAATAATTTTATTCTTTTATACTACAGATTTTACCACGAAAGGTTACGAGCACGCCAAGGACGGTATAGTTTATCACATTCTCCATTAAAACGCGACTTATCGTCAGATTATTTTTTAACGTGTAATATTATTTAAATTAAAATAATGCTGAGTTAACGTTTTATATCGAGAAAATTGTATTTATATATGCATTTTATTTATTGTATATAATATCCTTGCATTTCAATATTACAATGGAAAAAAGTAAAAATGAAATTGTTTACAAAATTGAAATTTCTTGATTATAGTACCATATTATATACTTCGTAACAAGCTGCATTTGTAGAATCAACTATTTTTATATTAGAACTAAAACTATAATAACTTTGATCATTAGTAATCGTAAATTTGTTTAAAACAAACAACAAAACCAGGTTAATCAGTTTTAAAAAAATGTCCAAAATATAAGACGGACGGATAACATTGTTTAATTATTCATTAAAATAATTACAATTTCCTTAGGCCTAATCGATCATCATGAATAATAAATAAGTAGATTTCCCACGATGTTAAACCTCAATTTAAAGAGTTGTATTAAAAAATATTTGTTTATAGTGACTGTGAAGATCACTTTATCGAACCACTAAAACAATTTTTTTACATTCGTTTAAGGCCCCATGCCCCATTTATGCATGATGTGATTCTTACCATTATATACCAAATCGAAATAATCGCTTTGACGGGCATTGTAGACCACATTGTCCATATTAAAATTCCATTTATAAGATTCGGCAACCAGCACACGTAAAATACGACGTTTATCAAAAAGAATTTCAGTCGTAAAGCATCCACAACTTTTCTTTCTTTGCTTGTAAACTGGAAAAAAATAACAATGACGTAGTGGAATTGTATTTATTGTGACAAATAGTTAATACCAATTATTGATTATTATTTACTATTATTACATTACCTGTGCTAATGGCAGAGCTACTGTAACTTCAAGTTTCTTTCCCGCCAAAATGTATATAATGGGATTTATGACCATCACTAAAGCTATGGGCACATAAGTTGCACAATAGTTTGGTAGAATCCTTAACAGCACATTCGATAATGATGTTAAATTATGGCACCTGCAATTGTTTTTTGTGTTTGAAATTCTAGACTGACACAAATCATATTTTTAACAAAAAAAGTTGTTTTTAAAAACTTGCCTGTTTAAAGTTTTTACCCAGTTTTCACGGAGCATTAAACATTAGTTAGGTGAGTTTTTAGTTAATAATTAAAATCCCAAATCGAATGTTAGCCATTGCATACTTGAAGGCAAAATGACCCCTTTAGTTTTTCCCTAACTCATAAATTGTAATATAATATTTCCGATAATGTCCAATAGACTATATTCTTTATAAGTAACATAAGTATCACATAGCTTGAAGAACCCTTCAATAAATAAAGATAGTTTAACCCACACACCCCAAATTTCAGGACCCGGCTTCAAACAAACTTTCGTTTAACATATTTGGACATCTTTACAACCGCCACTGAACGTAACTCGCGTTAAACCTTTATTTTTTAATATTAAGCAGATCTCGCGCGGTAATACTTACGTAGCATTAGGTATGTATAGTATGGACAGACCTATACTGGTCGTCGCTGCAGGTATTCCCCAAGCCAAGGAGTGGTAAAGTAGAGGTCGTGTGTCTTTACCCTGTATTGACTGCCATATGTCTACCGCATAGAATAATGTCCAAAACCACGTGGCTGTGTAAAAATATTGCGTCCATGCCTGAAATTATAAAGTATTCGATAATATATTTTTATAGAATAAATTTTACTCTTACTAAAGATATATTAAATGTATCTATAATTATAAAAATCTCGTATCACGCACTCTACCGGAGCACCTCGATGGTTTATTAATCCGTAACATAAATATTATACTGATGATCTAATTTCAACGTATTTTGTATATATTTAGTTGTAGCTTTTTTATGCTTTTCGCAATACAGACGGTAACATCTAAAAGCTTATAAAAGCTATTAGAATGGCACACATTTTATTAATAATAACCATCGTTATTATAAATTATTTATTTATATTAAGTATGTGCATAATACATTGCATTACTAAATGACCTTCATTCTTGATTCCTAGTGACAAAAACAATTCTCAAGAGAACCTGTTTGAGGTTGTTTGTTTGTGTATTTTTAATACATTAACAGACTTGAATGTAATTTATACGTAATATTTTTACATTAAGTTTTTAAATCGAGCACCGTTTCCCGAATGACATGGTTTGATCTGAAAACAATAGCAATTGTTTACAGATACTGAATCCTTATCACTTCACGATAGAAAAACGCCGAAATATATTCAATACATGACTCAAAAAATGTTTACTTCATGACCTAATTGAATTTAAAAACTATGTGCAACAGAGTTAACCACAAAACAGATCATGTTACAGACATTCACTTTAATTTATCCTTCTGAATATGGTTTCACATCTATAGTTACCTATTTAATTTATTGTTAAAACATTGGGAGGTTGAAATTTGAAACTTGACTTATTGAAATGGTAATAAAAAATGGTACGCACCGAAGTAATGCTACAAAATAGAACACTAATATTATCATCTGGAAGTGGTAAGATATTTTTGTACTTCAACCAGAAAGATGATCGTACCAGCACACCTGAAAAATTATATATTACTATTTAATTTTAAACAACAATAGAGCATTTTTTGTACATGTTACTGTTAATTTTTTTGAATGTGCAGACTATGACTTCCTATTTATTTCCAATATTGATGACTTGTCAAGGCATTGAGCCCAGTTCAAATTACTTTGGTAAAGATAGCATGACAGAATCAAGCAACTCATGATACAACTGTGTTGCTGGAAAATATAACTTCCTAAAAAAACTCTCATTGAATTGAACAACCTTTTGTCTAAACTTGAATTAAATATAATTCAATAAAAACCTGTTATTGTTAATAAGTGTGAAGTATACAAAAAAAATCTACAGTAGAAAGGAATGAGAGTAAGATATAGCAAGATATTTCAAGTGAATATGACTTTGACTTTATTTCGTCGCAGTGCAATCATTTCTTTATGGAATCACTTGTTTATAGTCATTGTATATCAGTGTTGATTATTTCCTCCTTTTAACTATTTAGTCATAAAATAAAATTAGAATAGTAGTAAGGTAATAATACTTATTATTACTTATTGCTAATATGTGGGTAACACTGAATATGTTTAGAACTGTCCAATTAGAAACATTGCTAATGAAAACTTTTTTGAATTTCAATTTATAATCAAATTTCAAAATATAATACTCTTTAGTAACCCTACATAGTATATTGCAGTAATTTGTTTTTGTGAATTGGTGGCAAATCTAAAACTCTTGTTACACGTGAAAATGAACCTAACGCGAGAAAATATTCGGGCAATGATTTATTATGACTTTCGTTATGGACTTAGGTACTCAACAACAAACCTATGATAAGATGCAATTAGCATTTCTTAATAAAGCTCCGTCTCGTGCCACTATTTATAGTTGGTTTAACGAGTTTAAGCGTGGACGTAGCAATCTCAAGGATGATCCGCGTGAGGGACGTCCTTTAACAGCGACTACTGAAGATAACATCAGTGCTGTGCGACGCATGATAGAGGAAGATAAGACAGTGACCTATCAGCAAATACGGGCAAGCCTAGGCATCAGTAGGAGTCGCCTTAAAAAAATATTACACGAACATTTAGGCGTAAGGAAACTTTGTACCAGATGGATTCCTCATACTTTAACGGACGACCAGAAACACCTTCGCATGGACTGGTGTCGCCAAATGTTAGATGAGTTCAACGGCGGTGAATTAAATGCTGTAGTTGACATCGTCACAGGAAAGCTGCTGAATATATTGCTACGAACCCGAAACCAAAAGACAATCATCTCACTGGGTGCTTCCTTTTGAAGAATGGCCAACTAAGGTCAAGAAAGGACGAAGTCAAGGAACTAAGATGATTTCTTGGTTGGCCTAAATCTTTGGCGGGAAAGGTCATTTAACGGTAGTTGTGCTAGAAGATGGAACTACAGTTATTGCACACTGGTATGTCAATCGCTGTTTGGCTGTTGTCTTGCCCAAAATTCGTCAGCATCGCCCTCGAAGCAGAATTCTACTTCACCACAGCGCACTCCGTTAAACAATTGAATATATGACTATGGCAGGTGTCAAGATAATGAGTCATCCGCCATATAGTCCTGACCTGGCGCCCTGCGAGTCCCATATTTTCATAAGAACTAAAGATAAAATTGGAGGTATTTGTTTTCCAAACCCTGAAGATGAAGAAAGAAAATGCCATAGGAGAGACCACTAAGGAAGAATGGGCCCACTGGTTTTCTCAGTGAGTGTAGACTTATAGAGATTATGTTGAATAACAATAAGAGTATTGGCAACTTTCTACATTAAGGTGTTTTTTCATTATCTAAAAATTTCCAGTGTTACCTAGGTGTAACATAGGGGTCCTGGGTTTGATTCTTGAAGAAAATGCAATTTTATGTAATTAATGCCCAGGTTTCTTTTAGGTAAACATCAATTATATATACAGAATTAAATATTATCATCTTTAATACTTTTAGAGTTGCTAAATCATACCGAGAGAGGCTAAGAGATCTGCAACTGCCAACCACATTATGATCTTTCTTCCCCTGCTTGGACTTTGTATTCTCCGTACACCATTTAGGAATATCTTAAAAAATAAATAATTAACAATCTTTTCTTACTCCAAAGAAATTATTACACAAATTTCTTAATTATTAAAATGCAAAGTCTAAATTAATAAATAGTTATGAAGCTTAATAAATAAACAAAAAAGGACCACACCACGTTAAAGAGTTAAATAAAAGTAATTGTTATGATATTTCTTAAAGATTAATCAGGATATTCAAATATTTTCTCAAATACTCACCTGATACATAGCACCAAGAATTCCAATAGTGGATGATACCAAACAAACTGTATTGTAAGATTCAGTATTAAACTCATCCATTATTTGAATGGTTACTACTCCTCCTTGATTATCATTATGATGGCAGCAAAAAGTCTGTATTGTAGGATCAGACATTTTCGACTTGGTAAGGAAACAAATCAGAAGGTGCGCTAAATTAACTATAAACTTATTACGTCGATATTATTATTAAAACTGATTGTAAAAAAAACCGGCTGAGACCAGACACAAAACTAGCTTTTATTGTTAAACAATATAAACTGATGATGATAAGGATTCGATCGAACCGTAAATATTAGGACTAATCTAGTTAATAAATGAGCTTCATTGCTCATTTTTTAAGTCTGTTATTAATATATGATATTTATATATATTAATTAATACACAAATAGAATCATTTATTTTGTCAACAAAAAATTCACCTTTAAAGTACCGAACACAGATTACTTATCAAATATTATTTAAAACTAAATATTTTAGTATACCGGTATGCCCCAAAAGTAAACAGTCTAAACACTACTACAGCAATCGCCACCGGGCACAGACTAAAAAATATTGACTACTCAATACGCATTAATTACACATTATTGACCACATACAATATTAACTTTTTACAAAACAAGTGCAACGTTTGCAAGAATAGGTTTTTGCAGAATTTGATTAATGTTAAGTTAATAGAATTAGCTTAAAATTCATAGTTTTTACTCAAATAGTTTTCGCAATCATGTATGTCCTCACAGCGCACTGTGCCCAAGAGATTGCGTGTCGTATGTGTATGTGATATGTCGAGGATTAAAAAGCATGATTTAACAGTCCAAAAATGTCCATAAATACTTCTATTTACAAAAATGTAAAGTAATATTGTAACAGGATTTATTTTCGTACAAAAGTGCCGTACTAATAATAAATAAAACAATTTAATTGCATATATCCTTTTTAATTGTACCACACACATTTTACAACACAATCTTTTTATTTGTTTTCTTAAAGCAAGTCAGATTTAGTAGTGGAAATGAGAGGTATTACAGTTAAATTATTTTTTACACTAAAGCATGGGTTAATAGGATCACGAATTTCTCCCGATTCCGAAGTCGTACAGTTTAACCCAACAGAGAAGTCCTTAATCTCATCTTCACTAGAAAGTTTTAAAGCTTTTGGAGAATTTGAATCGCTAGTATTAGTTTCTACCAAGGTGTCATTTAGAGCAGTTTCTGCAAGAACGTTCGGTGGTTCTGTAACGTTATTTTGTGCTGCAGTATTCAGTAAAATGGAACATGGTATAGTCGTCATAAATTCTTTACTATCTTTTGTTACCACAGTGATCGTGCATTTCGTGTCATTATTAGCATTCTCAACTTTATCATCCTTAACATTAGCATCAGGTGTGAAGGAAGTTGCGATTGAACAAGGTATTGCGATGACTTCCGTAGCATTAATACTGCTGATTGTGAGAGTACAGTTTACTAAATCACGTAATATGGAATCTTCAGCCGAAACAGTTCCGTTTTCGGCAGCTACTGCAATAGGCTGTCCTCTATTATCATAGATAACGGTATGATGATGATGACCTGTAGATCTAGCCAAATTCCACAATGCCAATCCAGTAAGCACGGTTCCTATACCGGCACCTGCTAAACCAACACCAGCTAGCGTACTACCAGAACGGCTTACACCACCATAACCTTTGTTGGTGTAGCTGCCAAAGTAACCAGGCATTTGTGGACTGTATCCTGGTCCACCATGACCTCCATACCCACTGAAGCCATGTCCATAGTTGGAATATGGGGGTGGAGGGCCTTGATGATTGTTATTTCCATACGGTGTGTAGGGTGGGGGAGCAGCCTGGTAATTATTTCCAACATTGTTCGGTGGGTGATTGTTTTGTAAATTGTTATTAGTTGGGTACTGTGGCTTATTTGGTGAATTATACGACGGCGGAACCCCATTTGATCCGGATAATCCTGATCCTTGTGGATAGCTAGAGCCAGCTGAATTTCCAGATAGTCCATTGGACGCAGGATATGCGTGGCTATTCGTTTGGCTCGGTGACGCAGGATGAGGTGCAGTTTGCTGGCTTGGTACATTACTTCTTTGAACATGCTCCTGTTGCTGAGTTTGTTTTGAACCTGCACCAGAAAGCCCAGTGTTGCTTGCAGGATACGATGGAGCTTGATTTCCTGGTTTAGATTGATGTGATTGCGATATCTGTGTCTTTTGAGCAGGTTTTTCTTGCCAACCAAATAAACTTGGTTTGGGAGCTGACGCTTGTGGATAGCTCAAGGAAGTTGGAGCCGGCTGAGGCTTATAATTAGTCTTCCTACTAGAACCTCTTCCCGAGCCTCGGCTTCTAGAAAGTTTCTTTCCTTCAATAGTCACCGCAAAAATCAATAACAATAGACACGTTACTTCGAGAAGTTTTTTAGTCATTTTTATGATGTATTTCTAGTTATTTACACTGTAAATTATTTTAGTAACTTTCGATCCAAGTGGCGTGCAACGTCGTTCGTTTCACGAAAGCTATTGTGCTTCTACGATATGACGCAGTACGTTTCTGGAATTAGATTGGTCAATATTCACGCGCCCTTTAAAACGAAGCTGGTCGATGCTATTACTATAGGAGTTTTACTAAATATAGCCATATAAGTAAACATAGTAACCTCGAGGTGAACCTCGACTAACAAGCGCAAACAAGCGACTTGGTCAAATCAATATTTTGTACTCAGGTAAATTTAAGGTAGGTACATATCAACGTTCTACATGCTATAAAAAATGGTTACTTACCTAAGTATACGCAAATTCAAAAGTTATAAACACCATGAACATGGTCGTACAGTGAAAATAAACATTAAAAAAATAATATCTGTGAGGCAAAAAATATTAAATACATTCTTAGGCCAAGAACCCTGTTTGTAGTGCCACTGCATTATTATTAAACCCGTTAACGAGATTTATATTAAGTAATTGTGTTATGAAGAATTCTATAACGCTGTGTGATATCTGATGTTGAAGAAATATGTCGAGAAATCGTAGTAACAAGCTTATTATTAAGAACGGATGTGTCACTTTAAACTCGTTAGCTACTAAGAATTGAAATTGTACTTGGATATTGAGACACGTATTGTAAATAACGAAGAGATCTATGAATCGATAAGGCTTTATAAACATAAGTATTAAATTGGTACCATTAGTCTGGACCTCAATTTCTGAAACTTCAGAAACACTATTCTGTGCTAGCATTTTGTTAATAATTGTTAAACACCAAATAGAAAGATACACACACTTTAATTCCTAACGGTGATTTAATAGAAACAAAAATTATGCAAAAAGGGGGTAATGCAGGGTTTAAAAAAAAACGTGTACTACTGTTCTATATCTTATACGACCAATTCTTGTATATATATATATATATATATATATATATATATATATATATATATAATTGGAATCTCGGGATCGGCTCCAACTATTTTCATGAAATTTAGTATACGGGGGGTTTTGGGGGCGATAAATCGATCTAGCTAGGAATCATTTCTAGAAAATATCATCTTATTCGTGTATTATCACACTCATGATTTTTTTCATACTTTTTTATTATTCTGTCGGTAAGATCGAAGAAGTTATTCATATTTCATCAGTATTTATTTCGTACTTAAATATAATTTCCAAAAAACAATTTATATAAAATATAAAAAAATAACGAGCAAAGGTCGGTCATCCAGGTACTATTTATAAAACAACTAGAGGAGTAGGTATCTCTATATAGGTACTACCTACTCCTCTAGTATATATAATATAATCCTCTTCATATATTATATAACATATTCCTCTTATCTTTTTATCCTCACCGGCACTTGAGGATAAAAAGGTGTTAAATCGTTTAACTGGTTTTAAACGGTTTCTACATATATTACTAGTATATACTATCAGTTATGTCATTAACTTAATTCTTAATTGTAAGAGTCCCTCGGGTTTTAAATTATCATCAAGAGTCGTATGTGTATTCGTGTAATTTACTAATGACAATTACCACGTAAAAATCTGGAAATTACAATGTTTAATTTATTTTAAAACCACTACTTAATATAATTTAAAAAAAGCAATTTGTATAGGTTCAATTGACGCTAAGAATTAATCTTAAATGGTTTTTAAAGAAAAAAGTTATTAAGGATATACACAGTTATGAACACTGTATAACAAGATTTCATTTCAAACTGGAGAATTATTAAATAAAATATTTATAATAGACGAATCGGAAATTTCTGTTTTATCTATATATTTTATTATATATGATAGTAAACAAATGAATAACATGTAAAATTTTCAGAGGTTCTTATTTTTAGATATATTATTTTTACAAAGTATATTAATGTTAAATTAATAGTTATTTTTCTTCTTTTGTATAAATGTTATTTTATTACAAAGGTATGTTTTAACTAACACAACAACACTCATTGAATTGATGATGATGAAGCATTGAATAAATTGATCGAAATTTTGAGCATGTAAAATGTAAATTCCGCTACATGACAGTTCACAGTTGACATTTGGCAAACAAATAATTGACAATATACATTTAATATTTTATTGGATGTCACAAATAATGTTCATAAAAATTATATCTTTCAACTTTCCAGTTTCCAACTCAACATTTTATTAACATGTTCCTAATTCCTATGATGTGCACTAACTGTTATATAAAATTGTTTTTTAAATGATTACATATCAATTTTTAATAGGTATTAACCCTACTCATGCAGGGTTACGTATATCATATATAACTTTTCACTTTCATATTTACGGTATCCGTATTCCTTAGCTATTATTTGACAAAATCGTCATTTTACCACAACATTAACAAAAGAATGTTTCTTCTAACTTAGTTTGTTTATATTTATAAAAAATATAAAATGTCTGAAGTAAAAGGAACAAAAGCTTTGGAACTATGGTGCAAACGTCTCGTAAAAGATTGTCCCCATGTTCAAATAGAAAACATGACTACATCTTGGAGGAATGGAATGGCGTTCTGTGCACTTGTACATCATTTTAGACCTGACTTAATGTAAGTAGTACAGTATTAACATATCTTCATAAATGTAGATACAAAGTATTATATATTCAAGCTTTAATTGTTTATAAATTTTATAGTGATCTTACAAAACTAAATCCGGAAAACATATATGAAAACAATCAGCTAGCCTATAGCATTGCTGAAAAGCATTTAGGTATACCCGCACTGCTAGATGCAGAAGACATGGTTGAGAATGATGTTCCAGATAGATTATCAATATTGACATATTTGTCTCAATTTTATCAACGACTTGGTCATACTGGTGAGCCATAAAACATTTTTTTGTTTAGTATGATTTTAGTTGTCATAATATTTTCTTAGTTGATTTCATACATCTCAATAAATTTTCAGTAAATGCAAAGGTTTCAGAAAGTGAAGCAAAATCGTCACAGTCTCCACAGATAACAGTAAGTATGCATTTGTAAGTATTTATACACACTCAAATGTTTACTAAAGTATGTTGCCTGCTTATGTAGATATGTGTTGTCTTTTTGTGTTTTAATTTTATCACTGTTTTTTTCCTATCTTTTCTTTACTCTTTTTTTCACTCTTGTAGACACCAATCAAATTTGGAAAAGTGGCTTTGGATAAATGCGCCGCTTGTGGACTTCCTGTATACTTAGCACAAAGACTCATTGTGTCACAGAGATTGTATCACAGGCAATGCTTCCGATGTTCCAAATGTTCTGGACATTTGAATCCTAAAAATTTTCACATGTTGAATGCAAATGAATTTTCTTGTGACGCTTGTAAAAATGAAAAGACTGTCATATCTAAATATCTTAATAATAATGATCAAATGGGAATGTTGGCATTTTGTAATGATGATAATGTGTCAAATAGCACGTTGGACATAGAAAAGGAAGACTCTATTGTAAAAAAGGAAAAAACAAGACCAAAATCAATATTAGGTGAGGATTTTTCAGTTTTCTTGCATTGCATGTGTGTTTTCTTTTTGATGTCTGTGTATGCGTCTGATAACATTTTTAGCATAAACTACAAAAACTAGATTTTGATTAGCACATTAAAATTTATTGGATGTTGCATGTGCATTTGAATGTTACATAATAATATTATTGCACCAATTGTTATTTTTCCAATGAAAGCAGGTCAGTTGTTACAATCAAAGAGGTGACTTTCAATAAAAGTAATAATGTGACTAATCAATAAAATTCACTGTAGAATAGATGATAGAAAAGTAAGTATAATATAATCATTATCATTTTGTTAAAAACAATTTTTACTTCTTAACAAAGTATCTATATTATTTGATATCTTGAATCTTGGCTTTATTTAATTGAGATATTTTATCTATAATATTTTTAAACCAAATAAATTTATCTAACTGTTGATTTGTTTCAGAAAAAATAAATATGTTTGAAAGTAATATAGATAAAGAAAACAGTATTGAAAGTAAAATAGGAAATCTTAGTATAAAAGATTATAGTATTGATGAAAGTAAATATAAGGATATAAATATTAGTGCTAATCATGAAGCTAAAGATATAGATGGTACTACAAGTGCTATAAAAAATGAAGAACAAATTAGTTTAAATAGTTCCATTGATTTTAAAACAGAGAATGATAAAGATAGAAATGATATGTCACAAATAGCTACACCAGAAAAAAAATATACTAGCACTATTGAAAAATTAACTTTTTTACAAACACAATTATCTGGAGAAGCAAATTTTGATAACTACTCAAATCAAATGAAAGTAAACAATGCAGATATTGAAAATGTTTTGCAAAAACCAAAGCAAATAGATGGTAAGAATTGGTCAAAAGATATGCCAATTAACATAACAGATGATAGCCGATTAGCACAAACTGATATAAATTTAGATATATGTGTGTCATTAGACATGTCTAATAAAGAAGGGATTGATAAAGATTCATCCAAACTGATAGACACAAATAAGGAAGTTAAAATAAATGTACCTCCAAGGAGGAAGAAAATCAATAATCCTGAAAAGAAAATTGATACAATTGCTGAAACAAAGCAAACAAAAAATAAGAGTTATCCTGATCATTTAAATCCATTCTCTGATGACGAAGAAGAGGTAAGTGACCATGTTCTATGTGCCAATATACATTAAATTTTTATTTAACTTGATCATTTGGTAAAGTTTGAGCATCACATACAAGTATATTATATAGTGTTTAGCTATAGATCTCTTTTCAGAATGATACAAAAAATTCAACTAAGAAAGAGAGTACTAATCCTTTTGGTAGTAGTGATGAGGAAGATGATGAGGTCCCTCCAATACATTCTCCAGCAGCAAATGTACAGACATCAACACCTGTGTAAGTATATTAAGTTCTTGTTTGTGGCTCAAATAATTTTCCACTGTATTAATCAATTTTTACATAAATTACTTACATTCTCTTCTAGGGAAGCAACAATGTGTAAACTTTGATTTTTCATTCCGTAGAATTCTAACATCTTATAAGTGTTGCTACTGCAAAAGTTTTACACAGCTAAAGGGACAAATTTGACCCCTTTGAGGGCAATAAAAAATAAAATGCTACGAATTTTTTATGTTTTACCTTATAAAGTTAAATCTAAATATTTACTTACTCAAGTGAACTAATACAAAAATATTTAATATGTATATGTAAAAAAATTATAGCTGTTAGCATTCTACTTTAGATTTTGCCAGAGTCGAGACTTAGCGTAAACTATAATTAACATGTTTCAATATCCCATTCATTTAACATTTAACACACAGTTATAATTTAAAATTATCCTAAAATGAGTAATATTTACAGAAGACGCCATATCATAGCATACAATCCCTTTTGGTCAGATGGGGAAGAACCATCGTCAGATGAAGATTATGATAGTATGAGGTGAGTAATAAACATGTTTTCATATTGATAAATTAGCTAACGGTAAAATGTCATGAACAAACACCGAAAATCTATTTCAAATGTACAGTAGAAAAAGATAGAACAAATGCGTAAAGTCTTTCACTGCATCTCAGATTTGTGTCGTATCATTTTGATGCCCGTCGTACCTTCACGAGGTAGCAGTTTGTATAAGAATGAAATTGAAATTAGCTTCGTCACGTGACCATTTTCATACTATGTTTCCGTCAGTGGGTCACGCCTTTCGCAAAGTGATTTTACCTAAAGTCCAAGCTCTATCAAGAATTGAGTATGAAACGGCAACGCACTCGCTGGTCGTCTAGTTGTGTTCATGGGCAGCTGTATCCCTTAAAATCAAATAATCTGGACTAATAACAAACCTAAACATTTCATAGAATAGTGATCATGAAGACTAAAGCTTTGTATCAATGCCACATAATTACAACTTTTTTTATGTTTGTATAAACTTTTTACTAATTCTTAAGTAGCGTAAATCATTTTATTATTAAAATTATTTACAAAAAGAAGTAGTTGAAAATTAGGAACGGCCTTTCTCAGATATGTAAAAGTTATGAAAATTTCAGTTCCACAATGCACAAAGGGTCAATAACGGCGAGTACCCCAAATCTTCCTTCGGGAACTCCCCGGCGCAGGAAGCCAAAAGCTCCGCCTCCGCCTGTCATAAATCTCGAGCTTACGGGCCCATCTACATCTATGGAAGATGTCGCTAGCATTTCTTCTGTCAGCTCGCATGCCTCAACTGTACATTCTGACCAGGTGACATTATTTATAGAATAGTTTTTATAGTACGAAACAGTTAATAGTTTTTTATACATATATATTATTATATAGGATTTTACAAAGAAATTTGTATAGTAAAAACAACGGTGTTGGTAATGGCTTAAGCGTGCTTTTGCCAAGCCTGAGGCAGTGCGTTTGAATTACGGTTGTGAACTATTTCTATGTGCGCATTTAACACACGCCTTTGGTACCCGACACACTATCACTATATTTGTCACCCACTTGCCAGAATAAAATAAAATAATCACGAAACCAATGCAGAGGTTATAGCGCCACTTGTGTTTATATGTCTAGTAAAACTGTTACAACTTACCATTGATAGTCTTAATTTGTTTAAACACCTAAGTAAGATTAAATACATACGATTTTACTAATACCAATAAATATCAACTTATTTGTAGAAATCAATTGGTAAATTGACGCCCAGATCAAAGAAAAGACGGTTGGCTTCAACCCCTCCCGATACTCAATCTATGGCTTCAGGCTATGGCGCGTCGCTTGAAGCAGATATTTCTTTACGGAGTAATGCTTCTGATGGTAAGAAAACTCTATAAACTGACCATTCAAAAATCGTAAATTTTTATAACAAGAGTTTTACATCCGGTTTTGGTTCGAAGCCTTAAGAAGATAGTATCAAGCTTTTTCTTTTCAAATATTTATGAATATTGATTATTTGTTATTGTTTGTACATGTCTTACCTAATATATGTTTAATATTACTTGATTTTGAACTACGTTTAATAAAAAATATAACAAGACTTAACACCACAGCTTCTATTATCTATTCTTCTTCTATATTGGTCACGTACGTAATTTTAATTTCTCGCGGGAAAAATCACACTATAGACTCATTGAGAACCGAACTGAGACTCGGGGTCAAATCATTTTTATCCGTCTGTCTGAATGGGATAGGTAAGATCGATATGCCAAATATAAAGAATATTTTTTCTAAGAACTAGACAATTTTATAATCAATATTTGATAGTTTTAATATTTTTGTTTAAATTTTACTCTTAAAAATAGCGAAATGTATTTATTAGAATAATTCTTTACGAATTTACTTTTTGTTTTTCAGGTCGTAAGAAAGGTCCCGCCCCGGGTATTCCCTTACCAGAACGCCGTGAAGTGAAGATGCAAATGACTCCCGAGGAGTTACAAGTGCAGTTGGACTTGTTGGAGACGCAACAACTCGGCCTCGAAAGGCAGGGCGTGCTCATAGAACAAATGATACGGGACAAGTGTGAGGGTAAATTACATTTATGCACTTTTACACATTATTTCCAGCATGCACGTGCACAACAAATACCTACAGTAGAACTCCAATTATCCGAATTAATGGGGACCGGGACCCATTCGGATAATCGGATTTAAAAAAAAAAATTACCATTGGAGAGAATAAAAGTTACGTTTTGATATTGCACTACGCCGAACGAAGACTTCAATGCGCCGGAACTTGACTTAACTTGCCGTTGTGTCTACACACGCGGGGGGAAGTCAGTGTAGGCACAACGGCAAGTTAAGACAAGTCAAGTCAAGACTTGACGCGCAAACACTGGCTTGGCGGGGTGAAGAATGACAATTTTTTGTGATTCGGATAATCGGCGATTCGGATAGTCGGAGTTCGGATAATTGGAGTTCTACTGTATATGCTTTAATTTAAACCTCCTTAATCATTATCGCAGAGGCAGTGTCACAAATGGACGTTTTCCATGTTTGCATTTTAAACTCGACCGTATGGTGAAGGAAAATCAATATTTTCCATTATACATATAGATACCAATCTATCCCTTAGTAGATCTACAAATCGGAGTATTAGGCACAGAAAAATGAACACAAAAAATTGTTTCTAGAAGTCAGATACAGATCAAATAATGGCATAATTTTGTTTAGTACAACATTTGTCCATAGTGAGTAAAACTATGATTTTAATTGTGGCACTGCGTCCTTACTCGTATGTTCAAATAGGAATCTCGACGTTTATGTGTGCAAGTTCGATGTAGTTCTCTCCATATCGGTAGTATTCGCGCAGAACAAATACAATTATTATGGCGATTGGAATCGCCGTTGATAGTTGCTGAGTAGTCTCTGTACAAGTAATAATCCTTACTATAGAACATAGACTATGTTCCCATAGTGATTAAATATCGTAACAATATATAGTACTATCGTTATTTCAAGTTTTTTACCGGTTAGCGATTCGATATTTAATAGTGATATTCTTATATGTAAATAAGACCTGAAATAAGGTTTACATTTATTTTTTAAATAATTGTTTTCAGGTGATGAAGGTGTTACAGCTCCGCAAGAAGAAATCGAGGACTTGGTTATACAGCTGTGCGAGCTGGTCAATGAGAAGAATGACTTGTTTAGGAAGCAAACAGAACTAATGTATATGTAAGTGTTTTTATGAATGAGCAGTGTTGGCCTAGTGGTTTCAGCGTGCGACTCTCATATCTGAGGTAGTAGGTTCGAACCCGGGCTGTGCACTAATGGACTTTCTTTCTATGTGCGCATTTAACATTTGCTCGAACGGTGAAGGAAAACATCGTGAGGAAACCGACATGTCTTAGACCCAAAAAGTCGATGACGTGTGTCAGGCACTGGAGGCTGATCACTTGCCTATTAGATTTCAAAATGATCATGAAACAGATTCAGAAATCTGAGGCCAAGACTTAAGGAGGTTGTAGCGCCACTGATTTACTCTTCTTTTTATTTAAAACATCGCCGGTACTCTGTAACAAAAGGGAAGATAAATTGGTTGTTGAATAACCCCAGTGCTGATGTCTCAATATTGATTGATTTATTGCTAAAATCAATCATAGTATACAAATATATGATCTAAGAATAAAACTTAGGGAAACTACAATCATAAAAAAGCTAGCATCACCGACTACATATTTATGATTATACAAAAATTTAATTAAATTTGTCTAGTATTTGCCCCTTAGTCGACTTGGCAGATAATGTTTATATTATATATCATGTTGTTTAACAGTACTGAATGAGCCAACCACTCATATTATAATATTATACATACACATACACTCATATTTTTTTATTTTTTTTATTTTACAAAATCGAATCTAGTATATCATATCAATAATGTCATATTTCAGTCGTAGACAACAAAGACTGGAGCAGGAGCAAGCAGACATTGAACATGAGATTCGAGTGATTCAGTCGAGACCAGTCGTCAACAGGATTGATGCTGATAAAGTAATATATTTTTTAATACAGTTGCTCAAAAAGTGGCATATTGCAGGGAGGTATAGCGTTCGGAAAGCGGGCTATTACACACTCGTGCTTTTTCTTTGCCATTCCCGCACTCGTGCGTTTTCTTTGCCAACTGTCAAAACAATGTGTATTAAAAAGAAAAAACCAACCACGAAGGTTTTATTAAAAAGATTCATAGAAGTTTTTATGATATATGATGTCTAAATATTATAATAATTGGATTCAATAAGTTCGGTCAGGTTTCTTTTCATTTCATATCAATTAAAAAAATATTAAAAAGAATTTTATAATATATGCAAATATGTATTTTTAAAAAGTTTACTAATAATTGGATTCAATAAGTTAGGTTAGGTTTATTATATTTCATATCAATAAAAAAAATATTAAAAAGAAAAAACTAACCATGAAGTTTTTACTAAAAAAAATCACAGAAGTTTTTATGATTCATGCAAATATTTTAAAAAGAAGCTACTATTTGTTTAAATACCAGATTTAATAATTGGACTCAATGAGTTAGATTTGGTTTTCTTTCAATAAAGTTCCCTTTGCCTACCCAGAATGGGTGAAGAAAAGAAAAAACAAGCTTTGCTCATATTCTTTGCGGTTGGCGCCATTTTCCAAAAATGTTCTTTCGAGTTGAGTTATTTGTTGCACAAAATGAGTAATTTCGACGATATTTTATTTGAATGAATACCACCCGAACGCAGTATAATTGCATAAAATGCTTCGGAGAACAATTTACCGCTACATATCTACGTGCAACGAATTTATTCCGTAGAGAGAATAGAAAAAAAGCAAATAGTTTAATTAAATTGCTTTATTTTTTCGCAACTGTATTAAAAATAGTCGTTCAGTACACGTGCGGTACCGTCATTGCAACTTGTCCCGACTGTCAACCCTCACCTTCGGCTGCGCCTCGGCTCGGGTAGACATTCGTCGGAACTCGTTGCAATGACAGGCTTTCCGCACTTGTAATGAAATATACTATTCTATAGTCTTTACTGTGAGTAGGGAAATTTTGATTTATCTATGGTCGCGTCATATTGATCGCGTTTGAATGCGATATTAGTATGCAAAATCTTATAACTGCGTAATTTGTTGTTTGTTTCTTTTCTTGATTGTTTTTTAATATACTATTATACTATATAGCCTATAGTAGGCATTGCACGCCTTAAGAAAAAAATTAGGAACAATGACGCAACTCCTTTGAGAAATTATTAAATATAACGGCACAATACATATGCCTATGTCGCCCTAAGTTTATAGAAATTTGAGGCTTGGTCCGACTCTAGAAAATTTCATTGATAATAAAATTTAGTTTACTTTTAATATGTTTAAAACGGATATATAATCGTCTAATTTGTATAAAATTATAAAACATATGCAATGTTTTTCATGTTTTCAAGATGGAAACATATACACATAGGATTAGGTAGATTAAGTGGCTAAACTATAGTTTTATAAACTTGAGAAAAAAAAGCCACATGGAATGTGTCTCAATCCAAATTAATTGTTAGAAGATTTGTCTTGAACACACTAAACTCATTATAATATATAAAGTAAGGTACATAAAACTAGTTAATTAATGGTTATAGATGATTTTTTGTCGTTTGTTGAACGTTACTTTATTGAAGGCGAACAAAAATTGTTTGATTGTGGTTGTTTAGTTTAAAACATTATAAAACGTTTTTTAATACTAATCATTGATCATAGGCCCGCGAAGAACAGTTAGTCTGTCGTCTGGTGGAAATAGTGCGAATGCGTGACGAATTAGTGCAACAAGTAGACGCTGAGAGAAGACGCGAGAGGCAAGAAGACCGTGCCATTGCCGCTTCCATAGCGGCTAAACGAGGTAAGCGTCGATACATTTACAAATTCAAATTCAAATTCAAAATTTATTTATTCATGTAGGTAACAATGTACACTTATGAACGTCAAAAAAAGAAATATTATATGAATTTAATTTTACATTTACTGCCAGTTCTCAAATCAAGGGCGTAGAACGGAAGAGAAGAACTGGCAATAAACTCTCCGCCACTCTTTTTAATCGCCAAGTTTTTTTTTTTACACAATGCTTGTAAGGAGCTGCAACCACTACACCATGTTCCATATGACATATTGAGTAATAAAGAATAAAAAATTAAAAATTAAAAAAATTAAAAACAAAGATTTGACCTCTATCAGCAGGAGGCATGGTGAAATAGGAGCACGCACTTACGTACTCGTGAGAACAACACGCAAAGACGTAGTATAAACAACTAATATCACCGCAAACACGAATTCAAGTACGACCAGTCACCACAAGTAGCACCCGTTCACGAGTATGACGCATGGCCAGCCATTGGCCCCCTCGCCATATTTTAGGGAGAGAGACAACCCGACGCATGGACGCCGCCACAAGCAATGACATTTGAGTGAGCATGACGATCCTTGAAATGTGCACTTGGCTACACAAGAAAATAGTAATAATACTAATTATACTGAAATAATTTGATACCACATGAATCACGGTTTGTTCCCACTTTACATTTAAAAAAAAGTCGTAGATGTCGACGATCGCCCCATAGTCTGAAAATGCAGCCGAGAGATTCTGTCGCGTTACCTATTTATACTGAAGCAATTCATATCCAAGCACTATGATCGTTTAAGTATTCATTTATATTATAATAGGCCTTAGCAAGCAGTTTTACTTTAGTGTACGATTTAAATTTATTTATTGACAATATTTGTATCTCACTAGGGATTTTGTTGAAAAAACGTATGCAATTGCCTTGGAAAGAATTACTCGTTTTATGCAGCCTTGTGGTTGGTGCACTAATTTTGTCTTTATTACGAGTACTATAATTATGGAAGCTACTATTCTTTTTAAAGATATCTATATTTTTCCGCACATACAAAATATTCTCATAAATGTATTGACTTGCCAAAGTTAAAATATTTAATTCCTTAAACTTATTTCGGACTGACTCCCGTGGGGACAACCCACAGATCGCTCTTATAGCCCGTTTTTGCACTACAAATATCGAACTAATGTCGGCGGCATTACCCCACAAAATAACACCATATGACATGATACTATGAAAATAGCTGAAATAAACGAGCTTTGCTGTGTTCTCATCCGTAAGATCGCGTATCTTTTTCACTGCGAACGCTGCAGAACTTAGCCTATTCGAAAGACCTTCTATGTGTTGGCCCCACTGGAGTTTACTATCTAAGGTAATTCCCAAGAACACCGCACTATCAACAAAGTCTATTTCCTCGTCTTTAATTATTATTTGAGAAGGACTACTTTTTACATTTGTAGTTTCAAATTTAATACATTTTGTCTTCTTCTCGTTTAACTTAAGATTATTTGTACTAAACCAGTGAACCACACTGGAGATGGCACTATTTACATTCTCAAGTGATGGATTTCGTCGTTTCACTTTAAATAAAAGCGAAGTGTCATCAGCAAACAGTACTATCTCGTGAAGCTCCTTTACAAGAAATGGTAGGTCATTTATATAGACGAGGAATAAGAAGGGACCAAGTATGGAGCCCTGCGGTACGCCCATCGTAACAGACGATCCCTGTGATATAGCTCCATTTACATTTACTTTCTGAATTCTATCGCTCAGGTATGATTCCATAAGATTTAGCGCTTTTTTGCCAATGCCATAGTGTTGAAGTTTTTTGATAAGGATTTCGTGATGGACACAGTCAAAAGCCTTTGATAAATCGCAAAAAACTCCAATGGCATCATGAGAATTTTCCCAAGCATTTAAAATCTCGGAAATTAATTTAAGGCCAGCATCGGCTGTAGAGCGACCTCTTGTAAAACCATACTGCTGGCTATGCATAAGTTTATTATTATTAAAATGTATCAGTAATTGATCTAGAATAATTTTTTCAAAAATTTTACTCAATGCAGGCAGCACAGATATGGGTCTAAAATTTGTGGGGTCAGAAGTGCTGCCCGTTTTGAATAACGGTGTGATTTTACTGAACTTCATCTGGTCTGGAAAGACTCCACAATCTATACATTCATTAAATATTATAGCCAACTCTGAACTGATAGCATCGATTACTGATTGTACAATGAAAACAGATACACCCCAAAGATCTTTAGTTTTTTTAATTTTTAGCTGTTTAAATGTTTTTATAATATCATTGCAGCTAATGCGGCTAAATATAAACTCACGATTGCATACAGGAACATTCTGTTGCAATAATAAAAGGGCGGCTGATGGCGAAGAATTCAGAACGCTGGTTGTATCTATTGGAATATTAGTAAAAAACTCTTCAAATGCAGAGGCTACTTCGAGGTCGGAACTAATTACTTTACCGTTTATGTTCATCTTATATTCAGAATCCTTTCTGGAGGTTCTTCCAGTCTCCTCGTTTATAATTTTCCAAGTAGCCTTTATCTTATCAGAGCTGTTGTTTATTTTATTACTTAAGTGTTTTGCCTTAGCGATTTTGCACTCTTGCCTAAATTTTTTTGAAAATGTCCTAACATGAGTTTTAAATTCTTCACTGTCATTATACTGTTTTTCATCATACAATTCATACAATTTTAGCCTTTTTTTGTGTAGTTCCGGAGGTGCCCAGTCACAAAAGGTAGGTTTCTCCGAGACCAAAAAAGTCTTTGGAGTGAACACATTTTTGAATTCATCAATAAATGATTCAAAGAATGTGTTATATAAGTTATTAGGGCATTGGTTACTACGCAAAAATGGCGTATTAAATATAATTTTTTTTCTAAATCTGTCTAACCGATCATATGTTACAGGTATTGTGCATATTGTCTTTTTTGGATCTTTACATTTAAGTATATTTTGAAATTCAAACAATTGACCAGAGTGGTCAGATGTAAGTTTGTTGATAATACAGGTGTTGAGAGGAACTATATTACTATAGATATTGTCAATACATGTTGCCGTGGTGGCTGTTACCCTAGTAGGTACAATAAAATTATTAATTAAATTATATGATTTAAACAGATTAAGCATACGTTTACTTGAATTACAGTTGTCAAGCAAATTTACATTAAAGTCTCCACTAACGACCAACTTTTTCTTGGATTTTTGCAATTTGTACAGAACTTGCTCTAATATTTTTTCTAAACTATCATATTGAGCTGAAGGAGGGCTATACAAACTAACAATGATAAATTGCTCCAGCTCCACACAGGATACTTCAATAAGGCGTTCCACAGAGAGGCTCACTATGTCCTTCCTTTCTTTAAATTTTAATTTTTTATGAAGCAATATTAATGAGCCACCGCGTATTGCATTTCCTCTGCAGAACGAACTACCAATCTGATGATTACAAAAATTGAACATAAGTTCACATGTCTTTAACCAGTGTTCTGAAATACACAATATGTCAATATTTTCACTGCTCAAAAACAACTCAATTTCTAGTAATTTACTTTTCATGCCTTGTATATTTTGGTGAACCAGATTGATAGTTTTATTATTATTATTCTTAAATTTACTTATCTTACTGACTAATTCTTTGCCAGAGAGGCTCTCTGTTGTCTTAGTAACTAATTTAAATTATAAATACTATGTCTTGGAATATCTTCCAAGGTCTTACTAACTAAAACCTGCTCAATAGAAGCTGGTTGTCGAGCCAAATTCTTGGCTGTTATAAACAATAAATATGATAGCGAATCAGCTATCTGTCTTTTCAAATACATAGGTAGATTATATCTATCCTTCGTCAAAAAGTAATTATTACAACTTATGTACCTATTGGTATCAATTAGTGTAAAGTTTTTATTATACATAGCAAATGTATGCATTGTCTGATTTAAAATATGTCTTACATTATTTTCTTGTTGAGTGAAGTTTTTACTATAAGGGAATGTAAACATAATCAGATTTTTTGTATGAAGTGAGCATAATTTTTCATAGCAGTTAATTAGCTCTTTTTTGTTTAAATTCCCTTACTTAATAAAAACAGATTTAAACATTTTACATTGTATTCAATCCAGTACCACTTTCACCTATTGTTTTTGATATATTAAAAAAATTGAAAAATTTAACAGAATACATTCGGGATTAAATTAAATTAAATTTTATTATTATAAACACTAAACTTAAAAGATACAGCCGGCGTGTTGCTTACGCTAAAGTTTTTTTACTATGTACTGAATTAACAATATGTAAAAAAATTACGTATTTTCAGTAGATCTCTCAGTTTAATCTAAAATGCAAATAACTCAAGCGTTGGGATCACTTACTTTTGATTTAAATATAATTGTAATGTCGCAAAAATAAAGATTTGGGAAAATAATAAAGTGCGTCCACTTCATCTACCTCTTGTCAAACTATTATATAGAGTTTAGATAATCTTAGTTTAAGTATTACTTACTTGGGCTTGGAAATTGCTTTTTTATATTTCAGCACAAAGAAATAGTGACTCCACAAGTTCGTCAATCAAATCGTCAGATGTTGTGACACCAATAAAGAAAAACAAAGTAAAAGACAAAGTAAAGAAGCAATTGAAGAAAGCGAAACATACGCTTATTGCTAAGAAAAAGGACGAAGACAAAAAACCAAAATGATCTTTATCTATTATATTAAAAGGTACTTAATAATAGACTGATATACAAAGACATTCCATGTTATGTTATGAATACTTTACACTATAATAGTTTTAAAAATATGTTACTCATATCACTGAAATTATCGCCATAACATGTAAAGTATATTTTTGAAATTACTTCTTTGTAGTCTTCTCTTATTTTATTTTAAGTAGATATATGTTGCTATTCTTTTTACTGTGGTAAAATACCAACAAATTTGGATAAGTTTAGGACGAGACAAACGCACGTGGGATTCCGTACTACGAATTTTTATTATGCTAGCATATTGATACAGGCCAACGAAATTGGATTAAATTGTATGTAATCATGCGCACAAATCAATTTATGGTGCGATCGAGCTTACCTTTTATATATTTGTTACTGTACTTGTCGGTTTTTCATTTGAAAAACAGTATTTAATGTGGAGTGCTGTAAAGAATGCGTGGGTCTGTACGTAATTGTGCGTCGTTACTCAAGAGTCCTAAGAATTCGCAGCCTTAAACTTTATAGATTTTACAAATTTTTACATTAATTTACGTGAGCACTAAATGTTACCGAATTATATTTGAATCTCAACCAACCTTATGTCGTACTTGGATATACATATGGGACTATTTGCATTAGAATTTGTTTGGTAAATTAAATTAGTTTGCCCCCTGTTCTATAAAAAAAAAGCGTCTATCAGCCATATTATATTTTTCTTAGTTGATAGTCTATTTACTAAGACTGCCTTCTACTATAATTTATATGCACAAGTTCCAGTTAAAGCACAGATTTATTAATATTAAGACCTTGCTAACTTATATTTCCCTATTAAACAAGGCAGACATCATTCAATGTATGGATGGATGTATAACAAAGCTTGTTGAGAATAAACTTAACTTTTACTATGCTTATTAAGGCCTTATAAATTGGAAAAAATATAATAAATTTACTTGGTGTTATTGTATGCTAAAAATGGATTTTTTTTTAATATTTTAATTATTTAAAATCACTAAATTGACAACATAGGGCCTAAGTTTATATTAAGATGAAAAAAATAACATTTTAACATGATTCATTACAAGAATTACTTTAGTATTAGTGAAACACATAAAGAATCAATTGGAATAGATTATGTTGACCCTTAAACAATTCATATTTATTCTTTGTGTGATTTTTGAATACTCCTTAGATCAGTTTCTTGTCACATAGTGGAATCATATTAAGGCATGATCAGAACAACCATATTTTTGCTTTATTTATTAACACATATACTAACACATTAACATATTATTAAGAGCACATACATGTTGTAAACATGCACAAAAAAATATTATGAAAAATAAAAGATTACACACTGTTATAACATTTTATTTCATTTATACATAATATAATTATTTCCTAATTCAACAAATTGTTCTATCTGGTAAGAAAACATGTTAAATTTTAATTTATTTAGCATAATTATTATCAATTTCAATTCTTAGATTTGACTTTGGCTTACCAAGACGTTCTCTTAAATCATCAGACTTACTGTGTTTCTTTGTTTTAATAATTTGACGTAAATCTGTTTTATTACTAGATTGTTCAAATTGTCTATCTAATCTAGACCAAACTGTAGTCTCTTTGTTACGATTGTCAACTTTTTGTACTTTACTCCTTGTATTGTGACTATCAAAATCTGAATCTGAACAGCTGTCACTGGTACATTGATCATTTGGAACAACTTTGGCACCGAGACGTGATTGTATATTTTGGTGTCTATGACCTTTCTTGAACATATTTGATAAAATGTGAGATGAAGATGATCTTTTTGCAATAGAATTTTTGGAATTTAACACCTCAATGGATAAGGGTGCATACTCCTCTTTGTCATTTGAATTATTTTGTTCCATAGGAATAACTTTCTTCATTTTTGATTCTTCATCATCAGCTCTCATTCTCATTCTAGGCACTTTTGATTTCTTATTCCATTCAGTATCTGAATCACTAGATTCATCAATCTGTTGAACTTGGTTTCGATTTCCCAGTCTCATTGCAAGATTTTTATTTCTTGGTTTAATAATTTTCCTAGGTTCTTCATCATCATCATAACCAGGTGAGTATGGTAGTTTACGTTGAAACACTTCCTGATGATCATATACCCCCCATGACATACAAAGATCACCCCATGGATTTTTGTCATTTGAATCAATGTGCTTCTTTTGTTTAAGATGCACTGAATCATGACTTCTTTTTGCCATCTTCTTATCTGCATTTGTTGCAAACCTCATTAAAATAACATCTCTTTTTGGATGTGGAATACCTTCTCGCCAATGATATGCAGATCTTTCTGATAACATTTCTTTCAAATTATCATCACAAATTTCATGGGAATGAACCAGTAAAGCTAACGCTGCTGCAATATGGTCCTGGCATACCATGTTACCTGTTATATAAGAAAATTCAAAAATATAATAATTGTAATCACATTATTAAACTAGTCACAATGTAAACCAATAATAACTTACAAAACATTAATAATTTATAACTTTTAAACAAACAACAAAACGGGTTGGGTTTACAATTCAATACCTTGGATTTGATTATACTGAGTATGTACGCTAATCTAAGCATCCAAAAAACGCATTATTATTTAGTTCGGTTAGGTTAGGTTAGTATATTAATATTTTATTTTAAATATCTGTCCAAAAAACGAATTATTGTCTAGTTTGATTAGGTTAGGTTAGGTATTGAATAGTAAACTTCAGCCGGAGCTGTCGCTGTTGCCGTAGACAAGATAGTTACTTATGATATAATTTATATTTAATTATTATTGTTATATACTTACAAGAAGTACTATCAACCCATTCCAAAGAAACAGGTTTGTAATCTTCTAAGTATTCAAAAACATCTTTAGATGTAAGGCCATCTATTCCAGTTATATGTAGTGTGTCAAGCCTATAATGCCTTTCATTTTCTTCAATACCAATGTTGGCATAAAGCTCATCAATTTGTTTTTGAGTAACAATTCTATTCCCACTTAAATTCAGTCCAAAGCGCTTTGCCCTTTCTTCAAATTTTATAGAATCTATTTTATGCAACTGTTTGATTATAGGCCCAGTCTTATCAGCCATATAAAGCTGAAACATGCAATTTATTATATGATTAAAGCGAAGTAATAAATAAAATAACATTCAAACTGGAATTTGAAATTACAAATTATACATACCAAAGTACATTCTTCTGCTTGAATTTCGGGTTTTTGATCTCTTTCCTCGATATCCATTTCATTGTCGTCACTCATTTCACCATCTTCTTTATCAAAATCCATAGTACTCTTACCTCTAGAGTGGAGATTTATCAATTAGGATTGTGTAGGTATTAGCAGGGATTTAGTCAGTTTGGTATACAAAATACAAATATATCTCTGGAGATCTATTGTATATAATTAAAAACAAAATGAGCATTGAGCACATAAACGAATAATACAATTTTTCACAGATAAGACACTTGAGTAGAAACAAATATGATTTATAATATATATATATATGAACTATGAAGGATCATGGCACCATAGAATACAGAATACATTCTTCTGATTGAATAAGATTTTGAATAAAAATTTAATACTCTAGCGAGCGGTTTATTTAAAATTTATGTACCATTTAATTAATTATAATTTTACTACATTTTTTACTAACAGTATACTACATTTTTTAACTTGTCACGTTCGCAATACACGGCCTTTAATGCCGCGCGCAATACAAGTACTTAGGGGCATGGGTAAATGAAAAGTGGAATTCCTATCCAGCCATGGCCCGCACTTCTTTTCATAAACTAAAAAAAGAAATATGTTGTCGCCAATGAGTATCAAACTGAGGGTTTTATTCTTACACTGTAACTATCTTATGTGACCAGTGGCACTATAGCCATATAATTATATGGCTGTGAGGCCTTAACAGAAGACTGACACTTGATATGTGTCACTTATTCCAGAGAGTGAGAAATGAAAAGGGTCCTGCAACGAATCAGGATAACACGAAAGTTTATGCTGACTGTTGAAATACGGAAAGTGGTGTAGGCGATTCATCGCGATTTGAATTTTCTACGATGATGTTGCTCACAGGAATTCGGAACCCACTTCATAATACAAAACTTTATTTCATAGAGTATATCACTAATACTGTGATATCATTTTAGTGTATTCTCTAACGCCGTTCATGTTTGACCAGTGATGCCAACTTGGGGGATTTCTTCCCAAATTTAGGAGGTAACAAGGGAGAGGATACCCTGGGGTTTTTATGGGGTATTTAAACATCGCATGAGCAATGTTGGCCTAGTGGTTTCAGCGTGTGACTCTCATCCCTGAGGTCATAGGTTCGGTGCCCGGTACCAATGAACTTTCTTTCTATGCATTTAACATTAGTTCGACCGATGAAGGAAGACATCGTGAGGAAACCTACATGACTTAGACTCAAAAAATCGATGGCGTGTGTCAGGCACTGGAGGCTGATCACCTACTTGCCTATAAGATTTAAAAATGAACATGAAACAGATTAGAAATCTTAGGAGTAACGCCTTAAGTTGCAACGCCATTCATTTTTTTAAATTTAGAAATCGCACGATTCTTTAGTTTATATTAAATCTAGAGCTCAAACCACAAACTCAACAAAATAAATTTTAAACGTTACTATAGTTAAAATATCAAAAAGTTGCAATGCTCCTAGATTGTATCATGTATGTACATATATTGTATTTTCATGCATATTTGAAATTACCAAACCGAGTGTACCTAGTACCAACTACAAAAGTTTGAGTGGCTTTTATTCGATATTTAGGGTATTTTGAATTTTGAAGTTGGTCCTGGAAGAATTTTCTGTAGGAGTTGGCATCACTGTGTTCGACATCCCAATTGATCAGAAATCAGAATCCATCAAATATATTGAAACTATACCCACAATAACAAAGTAACGCGAACCAACAAACTCTGATTTGACACTCCTTTTATTGTGGTTCAACATTCTTTGTATCCTTGATTTTTTTCTAAAAAATGGCGTCCTACGTGGACATGAGCTTAGATGATATTATTCAGAAAAAAAAACGCGGCAACCCTAAGTATAATAAGTATATAGTATGAGCTTTAAAGCTATATTATTTCTCTTTACAACTTGTTTTTTTTACTTAGGAAATTAGTACCAAAGAGACTACTGGGACCTGTGCGGAAACCAGCAGTTTTAGATGCCAGGAATAAAATAGTTTCTAAAAAAAGGACTCAAATAAAGGATGCAAGGGAAAAATTAATAGCAATTGCTCAACAAAAGGATGCACGTTTAAAGTTGCAACAATTACGAGCAAAAAAGGTAAATTACGTACAAATCATTACTTTCACAGGGATATATTAGCTTATATAGGGACAAAGATAACATTTGTTATAGGGTAGTATTTTCCGGTATTTATCGTTTGTGTTTTTATAGGGCATAACTACAACAACAGCATCAAACCCAAATAGCAAAAAATATAAAAGACTGAATGTCCAGTCAGAACGAGGTAAGATCATATTATGTTATTGGTGTCTGATTTTTTTGACTGAGAATTCAATTAGATTTACCTGTTTCCAGTATTTTCTGACCCATCTAGGTTAGTTGTTTCTCAACCTTTGCAAACAAGACCAAGGCAAACCAAACAAAAACGCTTTCTGGAAGAGAGACTCGTTGCACCAAAATCTCACTGTAAGATAGTTATATATTTATACACTTATATTATTCATAGATAAATTTTATAATGTGTAATAAATTTTGACTTTCACCTTTTTGTAGTAAAACTTCCGTTGAAACCTATAGTACGTACAATTGAAAATGATCTAGAAATCATAGATGATCCTATGGGGGATGACTATGGACCAACTACAGCAATACTTGCTAATCGAAAAACTAGTTTACAATTGAAAATTGTTACACACAACAATGATAACCAAAGGTACATCTGAAAAACCACCTAGTAAACATATAAGCATTTAAAAAATTTGAAATTGCTATTTAACTAGATTTTGAAAGATTGTAATTTTTTTTTACTTTTTTCTGTTGGACATAAGTCTCTCTTAAGACCTTCCTCTTAAGCAGTTTACTAAATATTCTTAATTGTTCTTATGTTAAAATTTCCACATTTATAATTTAAATTAAATTTTGAAATTTGTATAGAATAATGGTTAGAACAAGGGAAAAAAGTCCACCAAGACCACCATCTATCCTTAAAAAGAGACCAATGGCTGCATTAAAAATGGATAAAATGGAACAGGAAGTTGAAAAACCGTTGCTAGAGTACCGCATAATTGTTAGTAATTTACGAGATACTGTGACAGGGGCAGATATCAAGGTAAGACATAAATAATTAATTAGTATAATAAAAAATTTATAGATTGTTTTCACTATGGGTTATGTTATAACAATAAGTTATTACATATTCCATTATACAATAATTTTTTTTAGTCATACTTGCATATTAAGCATTGCCTTTTCAGGAGTTGTTTGGAGATGTGGGTGGAATGGTAGAATCCCGTTTGGTCAGACCTGGTACAGCAGAAGTTATTTACAAGACTGTTGAAGATGCACAAAGAGCTGTTGATTTGTATCATACCAGACAGCTTGATGGACAACCAATGAATTGCCTTCTCGTCACCCCACGTGTCTCCAACAATTTGGCAAAGTATGATATTATCCTTTAATTATTTATTTTAATTTACCTGGGTTGAAAACTAAGACCTATAATTTTTGTGAAGTCCTGTGATGTTCTCTTGTAATACACCACATTCTCACCCTAGTAATTATATATAGAGATAATTTTTCATAACAAGTTACTCACTTCACTCTTTATAAATTATAATAGGAGGAATAAAAGGATGTAAATGTATAATCATCTATTTAATCTACTTAGTATATTTACATATTACATTTTATTTATTATATATTATTGTTCTAGGAGCAGCTCCAATCCAGCACTAGTAAGCAGCAATTCTAACGTAGAACCTGATATTTCAACATTTCACAAAGTGCTTTTTAGTAATTTTTAGTCTTAACTTAAACTATAAATATGATAAATAATATTACAGCTTATGTAAGCTTTGCTACTTGTGTAAAGATTTCAGTTTTTAGATCAATAAAGAAAGGCTAAGACTAGTAATTATGTGTTGACCTGTATCTATAATATTTCACTTTGTGGAACTAGCTGCCCACTAAGTGAAAGTATTTCCGAACCAATTCAACTTAGGGTCCTTCAAGAAGAGAGCGTACCAATTCTTAAAAAACCGCCGGCATTGAGAGTGTCCATGGGCCGCGATTTCACTTAACATCAGATGAGCCTCCTGCCCGTTTCCCCCTGTTCTATAAAAAAAATTTGCACCATTTCAACTAAAGGCAAAACAATAGGTAATTTAGCTATAAGTGCAATTAGACTGATTAAGTTTTTTTATGAATAAGGCAGTAGTATTTTTGTATTGGATTATCATTGGAATAATTGCGACTGCTCTATACAATAACGCGATTAAATGTAAAAAAATCTCGGACCATGCTTCTCGCCCGCTCAATGAGCGTCCAAACTACTTAGTACATTACTACATTGATACAAAACTGTTACTCAAAAGCGCACGCGCCAAATGTGTACTTGCTCTAATTAATGTTTTTCATGCCCAAAACCATTTCAGAAAACTTATTAGTTACTATAGAGTATAGAACCTTAAGAAATTATTATTTTAAAGTATTAGCTTTGTTAATTCAAATACCATCATAAATCTTCTCTAAACAGGATGGCATCGCACCTAAGAAGGATCACGCTTCATAATACGTTAACAAATGTAGTTTTTTACGTGTTACTTATTATAATTAATAACACAAATATATTTATAACGATCAACAGTCTACGAAATTATTTAAATTTAGATTAAATAAAATTTATATTTCAGATCCTACTCACGATATTATCCTTTATAGTTATTGGAAGAGTTTAAACACTTCAACTTATGTAGGTAGTTACTAGTTCGGCTGTAACACTACCGCATCGCTGCGAGAAAGGGAAGCGTAACCAAAATTTAAAAACCTCTGGGATTTTGTCAAAGTAAAATAAAAAAAAATATGTTTATTTTGTAATGATACAGGTGTCATTTATTCCACGTCATTAAATTTGAATGGGCAACCCTACTCTTTGGAAAGAAAGACAGAGGGTATAGGCCGAGAGAAAAAGCCGGCGTAAAAAACTCGGTACTCTTTTAAAATAGCATGTAATCAAACAACACTTATTTAAAACAAATATCGCAAATTAATTAGAAGTAGCCTGCCTAGCACTAGTCCCAGGCCCTTTTATCAACTAGATAATCGTTAACTTTGTAGTTAGCCTTTTTACACAGCTTTTATTTAATACGTTTCTAAAATTTATTAAAAGGCAGAGATAAAAGAGTCCCTGGGATTTTGTTAAATAAAAGTATCCCTTTTACCTAACTTTAGATATCTAGTACGGGGAAATTGCAGCCTGCGTTTGCTTCGAGTATTGTGCGTATGTTCTATTCTAATAAACTTATCACTATTTTTGTATATATATACATAATAATTTCATAAATATATTGCGAGGGAAAAGAGAGTATATTATTTCCTTGAATTTATCTCCGATCATAGATTTCATACATTTTAAATTATACATTGCACAAATAGCCCTCTTCTGCAGGATGAAAGAGTTTCAACATTTATTTATTTCCTTATTATTTTTTCAGTAACTTAATACAATAGAAAACTAAGCTAAAACATAACAAGTCAAAACTTTAAAACCTAAACCATTTTATAACTAATTATAAAAAATGCAATTCTTGTGAATTTACCAACTAAATACATCTGTCTCATACGCAATAATATTCAGTGTAGATAGTGCTTCTCTGAGTAGATCTTTACGGGCCCGAGGCACTGTCAGCAATTGAGATCGCTTACCACGCCGAGTGTCGTTTTTTGGCACACTGGGGCTACCCCAGTCTCTCCAACATTTCTGCATTATAAACTTTACCTCTAAGGACCTTTAAAACATATAATGAGATAGTAAGGTCGCTTCTTACCTCTTCAGCTTATTTTATCCAATACCATACCCAAGACAAAGTTGGATACATAACTGGATAAAATGGGTAGGTATACTCCATTCAACAACATCAGCAGTATGATCCCATAATAATAAGCCATAAGTCATTAAGCTGTGAAAGTAACTAAAATAAACAAGTCTAGCTGTATCGAATTTAATTAACCGCGTAAGCTGCAGAACTCAGTTTCTTCGTCAATCGGTTAATATGAGGGGACCAATATTTTGAATCCATTGTGACAGTTGTATCATCCAGATTCAATTCTTCATCGTTTATTTTTGGTCCAGTATCCATAACCCTTGCATTTTTTGCACAAAATTTAATGCATTTCGTTTTTTTGCATTAAATAGAAGGTTGTTCATACTAAACCAATGGACAATCAAAGTTAGAGCATTGTTCACATCGAGAAAATTTGTTTTTTGTCACTTGATCTTAAAAATCAAGGTCGTATAATCAACAAACAAAACTATCTCATGTTTTTTCCCTACCATGAAAGGTAGATCATTTATATAAACAAGAAAGAAGAAAGGGCAAAGAATTGAACCCTGTGGTACTGCCGACCCAGAGGACCTCTTACCATTCACGGTGCTATTAGCAATCTTGTTTTTGATATTAAAGGACTTGGCTGCGTAACAAACTTTCTTAAATAATTTAGAATAATTACGAACATTAAGAGTAAATTCTTTATTATTGCATGACTTTTCAGCGTAAAGGTCATACAAATGACGGTATACTTTTTGCTATCAGACTTTCTAACGTATACTAGTATACGTTGATAAGTGATATCATTCACTTTGAAGTCGGTTAAAAACTACATCGTCGATAAAATAACGTTAAAACCATAGTG
Source organism: Pieris rapae (assembly GCF_905147795.1). NCBI lineage: Eukaryota > Metazoa > Arthropoda > Insecta > Lepidoptera > Pieridae > Pieris > Pieris rapae. The sequence goes on along the minus strand of NC_059515.1, from coordinate 3,420,175 downwards.
CTTTTTACTAGAAACTGGCATAAAGTTACAACCATTGCCACTCTAAATATATAAAAAAAAACATAGTCTGTGCATACTTTATGACAACGCGAAGCGTCGGCGTCCCCAGTCCCCACTGCCCCTGTCGTGTTCCGTATCTCCAGTTAGCGCGCTAGCGTTTCCGCCCGCCATTTTGGTGTTTCGTCTGTCTGAGTCCCGGCGAATTATCGGTTTTTTATTTTAATCAGTATTAAAAGAGAATTCCGTGTTACTATATGCGTTATTTCTAACTCTCGTTCCGTGTTAACAAAATCATGGGTGATCGTTAGTATTACTACAGCTTTTTACATAGCATGGTAAAAATTATAGTTCAATAAACGTGGTTTTTTTAATTCTAGCTTACTCGTCCTCAGATTACAATAGTGGATCTTATGGTGGTCAGTATTCAATACCACCTCCTTCACTAGGTTCTGGAGATAGCAGTTATAATGCAGGTCAACCACCACCCAGCAATTACAACCAAAGTGGCTATGGGGGTCAAAATTCTAACCAGCCGTGGAATCAACAAAACTCCGGTGGAGCCGGTGGAGGTAGGGTATTGTGCTTATGAAATGAAATATTTGAAAGAAATATGAGTTAATAAGTAGTTGTTGTGTTTTCAATCTTGTAGGCAGCAGTGGTGGGAGCTATGGAGGCCAAGACAATAACTATGGCTCAAATCAAAATTATGGCTCGAATTATAACAGCAGCGGTGGATTTGATCGCAATGGCAGCAATAGTTACAACATAAGCGGCGGTAATGAACGTGGGGGAAGCAACTACGGCGGTAGTGACCGTGGAGGAAATTTTGGAAACAATGATCGTGGAAGCAGCAACTATAGCAGTGGTGACAGAGGAAGTGGAGGATATGGAGGCAATGATCGCAGTGGAGGGTCAAACTATGGCAGTGGGGAAAGAGGAGGCAGTGATCGTGGAGGCTATGGAGGTGGTGACCGGTCCAATTATAATAGGGATGGTGGAAGTAGAGATGGTGGTTATGGGTAAGCCTTTTTTATTTGAAATTATGTTTTTTAGTGGTTAATATTGGAAATCCTGTTTCGTCAATGAGATGTCAGTATACTACCAAATTTATTATAATTAATTGTACCTTTAGAATATGGTCTGAGATTATAATTTTATAACAAATCATGGAACCAGGTCAGCCTATGTATATGCAGAGCAAATGTGACTCTACCTATCATAAGAGGCAGTCATGTTCATGTTGGTTTAATGGTATATTTGTAAAACATTAAATAATAATAAATTCATAAATGGTTTACCAATAAGAGAGTAAATTTTTAATATGCTTAAAAGTAATTTAGGTCAATATGGTGCTTCAACAGGATTTATTTTCTGAGATGGTAATTTTTTCTTACTTGATAGGAATTAAGTTCATTGGTTATGCCTTTTACTGACTTGTCTGGCATTTACAAATTATTAATAGTTGGTGTATCAGTCAAGCAGAGTAGGAAATTTTATAACAGAATCGTTTATTAATATTCAATGTTTATGTAACACCACTAATCTGTATTTTTTGAAGGATGGATACTATTTTCAGGTATATTATAAATTAAAAGAGCAACTAGAAACTTGTTTATTAATCAATAATATTTGATAGGATTTTAAAGATGTAGTTAAAATAGTAAACTGTAAGGTCTTGCTTGATTGTGACAATGATACATTACTGCTTATATTTGCTATTGTTGTGTAAGGTTACATTACTATCTATACTTCAATCTAAAAATAAAAAAATCAATATTAGGAGGTCTTCAATTCAAAGTTTGTTGTATGGTTTGCTGTTTTTTGAGATGTTACAATTAAATCTATTTTTATCATCAAAATATATACTAGCAGCTCAACACATATCATTATTAATTAGAAATATGATGTTCATTAATTGCCTAGGTTTTCTATTATAAAACAATGAAATTTGGGCACTCAAGTTTTAGGGCACTGCCTAATATTTTTATGGGATAGAAGTTATTGTCTAATCTTGAGAAAGTGTTGTCCCAAAATTTATCGTAACAATAATTATGAATAGCAATAACATTTTATTTCATACATATATGTTTATGGTATTACCTGTGAATTTTAGCTTTGTTATTAACAATAACACTTTTTCAAGAAGAAAATGCATGTGTTTCATCAAATCTTGTACATTGTTATTGCTATCAAAATATTTAAGGTGTTCAAGGTTTTAATGGTTATGAAAAGGACCCACATATTGGATTAAGGTCACTTATAAGGACCTTAGGTGTCAGTCTACGTGCTTCATACAATGTGCCCCCAACCTGCCAGTGTGAACTAAATGGTGTTTTTATTGTTATAGTGGCGGCGGCAGGGGGGGTGGTTTTAACAAAGGTAAAGCTCCTCGTGACTAACGAGTGGTGCTATTGTTATATTTTTACTCGTAAATCTTAGGGCTGCCAAATTTCAAACTTGTGCTAATCAAAGGATGTCCAATTTTCACGTTGGGTGTGCAAATTTTTCAATCATTATATATAACTTTTTGTAATTGCAACTGAATTGCATATGTCATCAATTTATACTGATTTCAGTTTAATACACTATAACAATCCTATATGACATTGATGCTAATTGCAATATATTACTTGAAGATGTGGAAGTTCTAGACTCTAGGCCACTATCATACCATTAAGTCTAGCGAAACCAGTCATTGCAGATAATCAATATCGTCAGGTTCCTGCCAGGTTGCTCAACGTATATACTTATCTTCATCTAAGAAAAACTAGATTAACATCAAAAATACAATTTTAAGTTTTTTTGCAGTGGTATTTTTAAGGGGTAAAGAAACATCTCCAATGCTGTTCTTACTTTACTGTTATGGAGAAGCGGAACATATTGTAATTATCTAATACTAGTAATAGTCTATATGCGGTTGTATGTTTTTCAACAATTGTAAATGATATAAATAAATTGTGTTTTTAGAATTCTGAATATAATATTTTATAGTATACGTCTATTTGAATTAAAAATTTCTTAAGCGGCCTTGTTGGTACGTAAGTGCTTTATTGCGTTCAGAGAACTAAGGATAACCCACGAAAATTATCTTTGGCAGCCCTGACCTTCATATTATTTATGTTATAGTGCGCATACTTTTGGTACCGTTTATGTTATTATTACATATAAGTATTTTGGTATATTGCAAATCTTAACGATTGGTACATAAGGTCTAAATAAACGATTGGTGCAAAAGGTCTGAATATCTTTAATGAGCATCAATATAATAGTGTCTAATGTTATTGGGGAAAAATATTTAAGAGTGAAATTATAAATGTATTGCGATGATATTTTAAAAATCGAGTTTCATTGGTAAAAAAGCTAGGTACATGTGTAACATACACACATTACTAATAAGTGTTTCTTATAGGCGGAGGCGGTGGCTTTGGTGGTGACAGAGGTGGGGGGGGTGGTGAAATGGTCACTCAAGACGACACCGTTTTCATTCAAGGGATGAATCCATCAACCACAGAAGATGAATTGTGCCAGCATTTCGGAGCCATAGGTATCATTAAGGTACTGAATTGTTTATCTAATCATGAATAGATGTAATTTATATAATACTTCTTTTATTGCTTCTGAAACTGATTAGTTAAAAGCGTTTATGAATCTTAATTTCTTGATTTGGATTAGTTGCCGGTTACTTATTATTTTTTAAATTAATGAATATAACAAAGGAAATTGTATAAGTTTTTCTAACGTAATTTGTTTAATTTAATAGATGGATAAAAAAACACAAAGACCCAAAGTATGGATGTATAAAGATAAATCAACTGGTCAACCGAAAGGAGAAGCGACAGTAACGTACGAAGACTCCAACGCCGCCACATCGGCTATACAATGGTTCGATGGAAAAGATTTCAATGGCGCAACAATTAAAGTGTCTCTCGCGCAAAGACAAAACACGTGGGCCGGAGGGAAAGGTGGTGGCGGAGGCGGAGGCGGATTCCGCGGGGGTCGGGGCGGCGGAGGAGGTCCGCCGCGAGGCGGCCGCGGAGGGGGTGGCGGCGGTAGCGGACCACCGTCAGGCAACAGAGAAGGAGACTGGCGGTGCCCCAATCCCAGCTGTGGAAATACGAACTTCTCGTGGAGGAAGTCGTGTAACAGATGCAACGAGGAGAAGCCCGGTGGTGGCGGTGGGGGTCCGCCATCAGGCGGCGGCGGTGGCGGTGGTGGTCGTGGAGGAGGCCCACCTCGGGGGGGCAGAGGAGGTGGCCGGGGAGGAGGTGGTAGCTGGGGTGGTAGACCAGATCGTGGTGGAGACCGATCGGGAGATCGCCGAGGAGGCGGCGGTGACCGTCCTAGCGGCGGGGCTATGAGAGGAGACGGCGGGTGAGTCACAAAATAATATAATATTTTACTAACAGTTATAGCTAAAATTTAGTTAATGCATTGAAAAAGCAATTGAATGTAAAACATTCATGTTAGTCAGACATTATACCTAAACTATCTGTATAATAATTTTTGATTATCTTGTTTCAGTGGAAGAGACAGACAGCGGCCGTATTAAGTATAATTTATTCATAGTTCTTACATAAAATTTGAAAAATACTAATAGATCCTCATCCTTTTGTTTTTATTTCATAGTGTAAATTGTCATTGTTATACGAATGGATCATGTTGTAAAATCAATTGGTATTTGAATGGCTGTTTTTGAGATTTTCCAGAACTACATTTTGTGCATAATTTGATCTACTAACATAGCATTACGATATAGTAAGGCATAGTATAAGATAAGTTTTAGATATTAATAAAAACTCTGCTGACATGTTCTAATAAAGTATAATTCAACCAAAATAATTGTTTAATTTTCTTGAAGTGCTGCATTTTTTTGCCCAATAAGAATATATATACTTATAATAATTATTTAATAAATGATAATGTATAATAGACCTTTTGTATATGCAAGAGGTGCCAAGGGGGCCTACCATGAACTTTCTTAAAACAATCTACTTGAGATGCAGTTGAGTTTAGGTACCTGAAGTCAATCGCATTTTTTCGTACCATGAACTATAAACTGAAACGTGTCTGAATCGCAAGATCGACTATATTTACGGAGATTTTAGTCATATATTCTTTGCCTGTACTCGACATGACCGTTCCGTGTTTATCCATTAAAATTCCTTTATTTATATATAATTTTAGACAGTTTCGTTTTTCATAACCTATGTTATATGTATATACGTACTTAAATACTAAATTTATCTGATCCTTTTCCAAATTCCGATTTCCAATCCAGTAAATCTAATAACGCACATCCTAACTTTTTTGCATGGCTGACGCACAAACTGTGCAGGCAAAGAAAGGGGGGTAAAATAGTTTAACACAAAATATGATGCGGATGATTTAATACCTACATGGAAGTGAATTCCTGATATTCTTATCTCGTTGCATAAGGTATTACAAGTCGACTGTTAACTCAAAAGTCATAAGTAACTATAATAAAAATGAATTCTTTTAATTTTAGAAATTTACTTTATACGTTAACTAATTCATAAAGAAAATATAAATAATAATATTTTCTTTAAAGCTTATTCTGTCATAGTTTGAACGCGCAACGATCCAATTTTGGTTCAGCCGAGCGGTCATGGTATGAATTTTCATACAAATTGAACAAACGAAATCTGATCCACCGCTAAGGTCACATGGGTACCTAAACCGTCTCGTTTTTTTCGGTGTCATGGTACGAATAAGATGCATTTCAGTTGTAGGTTGTCAATAGGCTCGCAATAAGAGCTCGTAGTAGGCCCCCAGTTCCTTTCGAATTCAGACCTAGTTTAATTCTCAGATATAAAAAGGAAATGTAATGAACAGTTCCTATTATCTTCTAAATAAGACAAAATAATTCCACATGGAAGAATTAACCAATAAAAGACTAGTATGAACTCTTCACATTTATTTACAACTCAAACAATACACTGGAGCTTCTTTGGTGATTGTATTTCTAATTTGTAGATTTATAATACAGTGTAAGGACATATCAAGTAAGCAAATCTCTACGCGACTACTGCCTCTGGAAGGTCAATATCTTGATAAGTACGAGGCCCACAATTGTCGCTGCAGCAACACCAATACCAGCCTTCCACCACGAAGTGTTGTCACCAGCGAAACTCGCAAAGTGTTTAAGGTGTCTAAAAAAGCAATCAAGAAAGTCAGATTTTATAATACCATAAAACAACACTCATGAAATCATAAATTGTGCTAAGTGCTAACTATTGGGTTAAAACATTTATATTAAAGTAGATGTTCAATTACCTGCGTTTGCTGAATAAAATCCAAGCAGCTTGAAATTGACTGGTCAAGAATTTAATAAAAATAGTAATAAATTATTATTCATACACATTTTATTAAATTGAAATGTAAGTACATAACTTCAGTTGGATGAAAAGTATGTTTTAGATTAACTGGACAGATATTTATTTATCTATTTACTGGAGTTATTTTTATTTTGGCTCTTGTAACAGCAACAGTAATGATATTTCAAAATATCAGCCCTAAGTGATTTTCTATTACTCAAACATATTTGATATGAAATATATACAACAAAAACACATTTTTTTCTCTTGAAAAGGTCAAATATACTTACGGAAATGCAGCCATAGTTGCTAGTTTAACTAAGACATCGTGTTTGTTCTCCTTAATATTAAATACTTGAGGTGGTAGCAGTTGGTACTTGCTACAGAATACTTCAGGTTGCAGAATATACTCTTGCCTTATCACCATACCATCACCTTTCGTTCCAACTATTAGAACTGGGATGTGACTCTCGGCAAAGTATTTCTTAAAGGGAACATTAATATAAGTATACCATTCCACTTATCATAGTTATAATTTAACAGCAGCAACAAATTAATTTTCGAAAAAAATTGCTGTTTTGAATGCATGTACATAACTATTTTTGTTACGTTAATACAATTGTTATTTAAATTTATTATACTAAGATTTTGATAATTAGATAATTGTATTCTAAACTCACAATGTATATCCTAGCAATGTACTCAAAGGACCTAGAGGCAGTAAGGTCGTACACAAGACAGGCAACATCACAATTGACCTCATGCGGTTGCAATGGGTCAGAAACACGAGTTATGGCAATCTCTCTCAGCACTAGATATTTTTCCTGTCCATACACCTGTACTGTGTTGATGCAGCAGTTACTGTCACAACTGTGAGCATCACCTCGCTCGTTTGTGTGCGGTTTAATTCTCTATGGTAACAATGCATTTTATAAGAACAGTTCATTAAACAATTATTAAAATTATATTAGTAAAAAGTCATGATAAAAGATAAAAAGAACCTAAATTGATTTTGTAGATATTGGTTGATGATGGGCAAACTATGAAGTTGCATGCGGGCCTTGACGGACAATAAAGGTGTTATTTATTAGTTTTGTTTGTCTATGGTGTGTGCGTCATTTTTAATTTGAATATTAAGTGTTTGTTATGAGTAAATATAATAAAAAGTGATTTTTTTATTTTTTATTAAGTTATGAATTATGAGAAACTATTTTCGCTAATTTTGTCAGAGATTAATTCTGCGTTAATACTACCCATTTAGACCCGAGACAGTTTTATGTTCAGGATGGTTTCTAAAATCTAGGGTATGGTGCTGTACTCAAATTAATACATGTTTGATCAATATATTTTCCACATCATCATCACTTTCTTAAAGATTGCATTTTTGGTACTGTGGTATCAAAAGTTCGCGCATCTGATAAAACCATGAAACACATTAAATTATTTTCATAAAATTTGATAAATTACCTTATGTGCTATTCCTAAAAAGCTTCTACATATAGACGTTTTCCCACAACACCGAGGTCCAATAATATGACATTGGTATACATTGCGGCTTGATTGTTTTTTTGCGACATCTATCTTTTTCTCACGCGTTACTGAAAAACATTAAACTTTTCAATTTCCATTCAATATCTTTTATTAGTGAGAAACCAGAAAGAGAAAATTAATCTATTCATAGAACAAACATTATTATACAAAATACATCGTGAGAAACGTATTATTAGATTATTACTTACTGTGAAAAGCTGATTTCTGAGTATCATTTTCCAGGAAATTGTATCCCAAGTATGCTAAATAGGCACTTGTGTTTTGCAAGTCAAGAAGAGTCATTAAAGTCCAACGACACATCCAACCTTGTAAAGTCAAGTAACCCTGAAAAAAAAAATTTTGTTAAAATTTCCTTATGGTTGTTTATTTATTGAAATGAGAAAAACACAAAAATGTATGCGAGTACACTAGTCAAAATATTGATGCCTGAAAAATGTTAAAAAGGAAAACATAACATTGTTGGGGTGTATATTCTTGAGGTGAAACCATTTATCATTGAGATGTTAGGTAGATTAACAGTGACATTTATTTGAGAGTCACACAAGCTCTTGGGTAATTACATTGGGAAATTCCAAGTTACCTTTTCATTAGTTGGTACTGTATATCTTAAGTTATGCCAAGGTATCCGCGGACAGCATGAGAATACATTCTTTAATTCAGTTGGGTTTAACATGCCATCCTTGTCTTGGTCATACTTTTCGAAAACTTGAGTCAAAAACTGCTGTCCCTTGTATGAAAGTTCAGAAGTGCACCCGGCAGGCACTTTAATGCTGAAACATTTGTTAATTCATTTTAATAAATGTCTACACAGTGCAACCTCTGTCTTGGTATTGTATACATATAGTAAATAAATCACAACTTCTGCATTTTATTTTGCTACATTACTGTGTAGAACTTTAATCAAATAATTTGCGTAATATATTCACTCACTTAGGATATAAATAACTTTGTGTTAATTCTAAGCTTTCATCATATCCAAAATTACGAAGAACAGTCCATGTTGTTTCATTACGTCCTCTTTGAATAAAAAGACAATGTAAAAATATAAATCCTTTCATTGTGATGCATTCATTTTCGATTCCTCCAGCTATATTTTGTGCGATAACTGACTTTACTTCATCTAAAACCTACAAAAATATATTACTTAATATAATTCTTAAATTTGCCACCAATAACTGTGGCATAGTCATAAATGAGTTTGTTTTATTCCAAATGTAAAGCGACTAATCTTAATAAAAAAGTAAACCTGCAACTGTAACGGAGAATCAAAGCACTTCTTTTGAAATATTGTTATTTCATAATCATCTAAAACTCCATCACCATCTAGATCACATATTTTGAATATTCTTGACAATGCCTTTTTACACCTTTCAGTTAACTGAAAAATAAGTCAAGGTTTGTAGAATAGAAGTCAAATAGAAAGTTACTAAAACTTGCCATATATCATAGCAGACAGTTATAACAAAGACTTGAATTAATTTTATTGAAATATAGCTATTTACAACTACAGTGTATTTGATTGATTACAACCTTGGTTATAGCAAGTATTTGGTTATAACAATGTTAAACATAAGTCCTTTGAATTGAAAGCAAAATTTTGTATAAAATGTGTGGCTATAGCAACTTTGGATGTAACACCAAGTTGATTGTAGCAATTGTTTTTAATAAATAATTCATTCTATAATAGATTCCTAAAAATCCTATGCAGATATTGCAACTGGAGTCAGCCACCTAAGACACAAAGATTTATTTCTTCACTGGTCCATTCATCATTTCTATACTCCAAATCCACTGTATATTTAAATAAAAATTTATACTAACTTCCTGTTCCTCAATTGAATATATAGGATGGATTGGATGTAATACAGCTTTTTGTGCATTATAAAACATTTCAGAGACATTAGTTAAAGTCTTTGCTGAACATTCAATACATCTATCCACCTCTGGATATTCCTCTGCAATATCCCAGATATTCTATAAAATAATGTAATATTGTAGTAAATATGCAGAATTATAAAAGAACCGCATGTTTTCACAATTTAAAAATACTTACGTCTATAATAGAGTAATCAATCAAATCAATTTTATTTCCCACTAAAATAACTGGTTTTCGATAGTCATTTGGACAGTTATCCCTGACAAATGGTAACCAATATGAAGCTATTTTATCCAGGGTTTCTTGTTTGTCTACAGAGAAAACTATACAAATAACATGGGCTTTTTCAATTTCCTCTGCAACTTGCTCTATAGTCTGCTCATTTACTAAAAAATTAAAATATTCTATATTTTTCTGGTGAGGAAGCTATGCCGTACAGTATAGAGCAATTTCAATAAAATTTATAGTTTGATACATACAACACACATCTACAATATTTGTTGGTACTTGTTCAGGTGTGACATCTGCTGGTATTGTAATCTCTTCTGCCTTTGGTGGAACATGTTCCGTAAATTCTTCAGTGACTAAAGAAAGAATTAATGATGTTTTGCCGACTCCCGGTTCACCAAGTAAAATTATGCGCACTGTTCTCGGTATACTTTCATACACCATTTTGAATAATTTTTAACATAATAATTGTAAAATTATATTTTGTTGTACAGCTAAAAACTAATTAACCATGCAGTAATATTCATGATCAATATTCTTTCCTAAAATTTTATGTAATTTCGGCTGTAAAATCTAAATTGTTTTACTTCAACTTTCAAGAAAAAATAGATACCCGTTTGTGTCTCTTGTCATTTTAGTGGTATCTGACATAGATGTCATTGTCAATTACTTTGAGTGAATAACCTGAAATTGAGTCATTAAGCAGTATCGAAATTAGTGATGGGCCGAGTTGACTTTTTGGTAACTCGAGTAACCCGAGTTGAAACAGATACAAACCCGAGTTGCAACTCGTTTTGCCTTATGCGTCGCGTTGCCATGTCGTCGGTCCGAGTCAATATATTATGCCGACTCGGCGTATCGTTCCGTAGGTTGCTAGTTTGCTACGTTCACGGTTCGCCGGGTCAGTTCCAGGGGGCTGCGTCGAGTCTTCAAGTCACATCACAAAACGAACTTACTTATGTAGCGCAAAATATAATTATGGTAACGTTTTTACCTTGTACATAATAAGAAACTAAAATAAACCTAATGGCACTTTATTCCTTAAATTAAACACAACACAGTTTGGTATTTGGTCATCTATATATCAACTTATACTTATTTGAAAAAAAACTAATCAACATCTAAGTAATTAATGACACTTATTTCTTTTTTAACACTTTTTTATTTCCAGAACTTAATAAAGTCTACAAATCAAATAACAGAAACTGATAAAACTGCAACAAAACAATAACAAAAAAAAACATATGTGCAATTCACACATTGTAGAAGTGAAACCTTCAAAAACAAATATAAATTAATCATTTTCCACTATCTAAATGTGTGTGTTCTTTAAAAACAGTATATTTTAATGATACATTTTAATTTATAAGTTTAATATAAATCTTTAATTTGACAAAAACTAAAACAACGAAAGTTTGAAATTCGATCAAAAAAAAAGCGGCAGTAAATAGAGGCTGTATAATGCCTCCTATCTCATTTTCTCCCACGTTCAATCATATGATGAATTGATGTTTCTGTCTCTCTTTACCGCTGCATCCGGTTTGAAATCACGACGATTCGAAAGAAGTTTATCTATCTCATTTTCTCCCACGTTCAATCATATGAATTAATGTTTCTGTCTCTTTTTACTGTCGCTTTTTCGTTGCATCCGGTTTGAAATCACAACGATTCTAAAGAAGTTTCACTTCAAAAATTAACAAAACAAATAAGCGAGCTGGGTTTTTATCTCAAAACTCTCTCATAAGAAGTAAGAACGTCAGATATGAAACCAACAACGGTTCGAGCGACGACGACCGAACTTCGGTCGTCGGGCTGATTCGGGTTGTTCGGCACTGAACAGTTGAACACACGCCGCGCGCACTCTCAGAGTCAACTCGGTTTGCAGATATTTTAGCTCGGGCTGACTCGCCTCCGCCCTAGCCCGAGTTACTCGAGTTAGATAACTCGAGTTGCCCATCGCTAATCGAAATTCTTGGTTTACACTTCACTGTCAAAATCCTGTGTTCAAATTTTAAAAACAAAATTCTGCTGTTCAAGTTCTAGACTTGCGGTTTTATTTATTAAAGGGTTTTATTTTTTAACACAACAAATATATTCTAAATCAAACTAAATATACTATGACATATTTTCGAGTTTGTTCAACTATTTCTTGATAAAAATGGGTGAATTATTAAACCAGAAGGAGTGGGATAGTGGAAAAGGTTTACGCGAGCCTATAAAATGCTTAGAGGTTAGTGTTATTATGATGTATCTAACAAAATTTTACTAACTACGTCTACAAGGCCTGTCTACACTAGTTTTATTTTATATTTGTAACATATTATATCATATGTTGTAACAGTGTAAAGCTTAAAAGGAGAATTTTGTTTCAGGATAAATGGAAATTGGTGCCTTCATTCTTGCAAGTGAAAGGCTTAGTGAAGCAACATATTGATTCTTTTAATTACTTTATAAATGTTGAAATTAAAAAAATAGTTCAAGCCAATGAAAAAATATTCTGTGACTCAGATCCACTATTTTACCTAAAATATTTAAATGCTTATGTGGGAACTCCTGATTTAGAAGAAGGTTTTAATGTTACTAAAGCTACCACTCCTCATGAATGCCGTCTGAGGGATTTAACTTATTCAGCACCAATAACTGTTGACATTGAATACATAAGAGGCAATCAACGTGTTATTAAAAATAAACAGTTAATTGGAAGGTATTAAAACAATTTTCTATAATTGTCTATCTATAAATCTATTAAAACTTACATAGTTCATGTGTAAATGTTTTGTTCCTGTGCTAACTATTTAATTTAATTTTTTTAGGATGCCATTAATGTTGCGCTCTTCAAATTGTGTCTTAACAAACAAATCAGACTATGAATTATCTCAACTTAATGAATGTCCTCATGATCCTGGTGGTTATTTTATTATTAGAGGTAAATATATTTTACTTATTACTTATGAATGTTTTGTAACAAACAGTTGTATAATCATAGGAATGTAGTTATAAGTAAAGTGTAATCTTATCCAAAATTGAAATATTATTGGACAATTTTGCTAGTTTTATAGCTGTAAATATAACAATTTTATGTAATACCTTAACAGCTTTTTGGCTGCAGCTTATTCCATGGTTTTACCAATAGTAGTAAAGTACATATTGTTATCTGTATTTTTGCTTTACATGTTTTAACGGATAACTGAAAATCAAACTTGGTTTCCTTTCCATAAAAAATTATTATATCAATTTATTTATCACATTCAAATAGATCTTTCTCCTTGAGAGAGAGAGAAATCTTTGAATAATATTTTTTATGATGTAAAGAAACTTGTAGATTGAAATTTTTTAATTGTTTTTAAGGTCAAGAAAAAGTGATATTGATACAAGAACAGTTATCTCGAAACAGAATGATTGTTGATGAATTTAAGGGTGCTATTCAATGTCAGGTTACTAGTTCTACACATGAAAAGAAAACAAGGACAAATGTTATTGTAAAAAATGGCAAATATGTTTTAAGGCACAATGCATTATCTGAGGTATATTATTAAAAATCTTTCTGCTTGTAGCACTTTAGTTTTATTCCCATTTAGGTTAAATATTAAAGGTGATTGCACTACTACTGTTTTTGTTTGTGGTATTAAATCAAAAAGTTTTATCACATGTAAAGCAGATCAGTTTTATGGTTTAATAACTGTAATCACATTCATTTTTTCTTAAACACAATTTTAATTAGGAAATGCCTGTCATTGGTTTAAAAAATTATATTCATCAATTGGAAATGTCATGTCAATATATTTTCATTTTAAGGATATACCAATAGCCATAGCTTTCAAAGCCATGGGTATATGCAGTGATCAAGAAATTATACAACTTATAGGAACAGATGACAACACTTTAAAGAAAATGGCGCCGTGTATTATGGATTGTCATAATTTAAAAATATTTACACAACAACAGGCACTTACATACATTGGACAAAAATGTAAGACTAAAAGGTAAAATTTAATACATCATTTTTGTGTGTCACCTGCGCTTTATTTTGGTCTTTCAAACTAATAATATTTCAGATTTACGATGAATGAGGGAATCATACGATTCTAACCCAAAACAAAACCTACAGTTACAACCACTTACTCTATGCTCAAACAACACATTAGTTTACATTCCATACTTGCAGCTTTTAATTATCTAATTTATTAAAGCTCTAATTTATATATAAAGTGATCCAGGATGCTACGAACTATTCTAATTATTTATTGACTTTGTATTCCAGATTTCCATCAAACATGTCGAAAATGAGAACACCAATCGACGAAGCTCGTGATCTTCTTGCCACTACAATATTAGCTCACGTTACAGTTGAAAATTTCAACTTTTACGTAAAAGCGATTTATTTGGCTATAATGGTGAAGCGGGTTATCGAGGCAGAAACGAATAAATCGGCAATCGATGACCCAGATTATTACGGAAATAAGCGATTAGAATTGGCTGGATCTCTCTTAGCGCTTATGTTTGAAGATTTGTTCAAAAGATTCAATTGGGAGCTAAAGAATATAGCAGAGAAGATTATACCGAAAGTCAAAGCGGCACCGTTTGATATCGTCAAACATATGAGGCCTGATTTGATTACTAACGGATTGTTCACTGCTATATCAACAGTAAGATTTTTTTATATTATTTATAGAACAAGGGCAGGAGGCTCATCTGATGTTAAGTGATACTGCCGCCCATAGACACTCAGAGCCAGAGGGCTCGCGAGTGCGTTGCCGGCCTTTAGAAGAATAATTACGCTCTTTTCTTGAGGGACTGAGAGTACAATTGGTTCGAAAATACTTTAGCTATTTCCCTATTCTTAATACACTGTCTTCTGTAACGTTTTCGCTTGTTTCAAAGCTCTACTCTGACTTCGCCTTAATTATGAAATAACTAAAGTTATCGTACTTAATTTTTCATTTTAAAACTTCGTTATTTTTTTATAAAATATAATTAGCAATTGCCTTGAAACAAACAATTATACGAAAGTCTTCAGTATTGACTGGATTTAGAACAGAAATCTATTTATCTAATTTAAAATATTTTCCAAACTTAATACTTGTGTATAACTTTTAATTTTTTTAGGGCAATTGGACGATTAAACGTTTCAAAATGGAGAGGCATGGGGTGACGCAAGTTTTGAGTCGCCTCAGTTACATATCTGCTTTAGGGATGATGACTAGGGTTAACTCTCAGTTTGAGAAGACTCGCAAAGTTTCGGGTCCTAGATCATTACAACCATCTCAATGGGGTATGCTGTGCCCTTCTGATACACCTGAAGGCGAGGGTTGTGGTTTAGTAAAGAATTTGGCTCTTATGACTCATATCACAACTGAATGTTCCACGGAGCCCATTGCCCGTTTGGCTTGTAATGCGGGGGTGGAAGATGTCAGACTTTTGGGTGGCGAAGAAATTAATAATCCCGCTAACTATATGGTGTTTCTTAATGGTAAGTTGTGCTATTTGATATAGTTATAAATATCATATTTTATTATTTGTCTTAAGAGAAGAAATGTTTACTAATATTAAAAAGAGAGAAGATATATATGTATGTTTGTAACGAATTCACTCAAAAAGTACTAGACCGATTTAAAAAAAAAATCACAATTTGAATGCTTCATTATTACTGCTTTATATAGGCTAATTTTATTTGCAAGAAATAATAAGGATTTAAGTGTTATTAACCCTAAAAATATAGATTATTACTATTGATGATAGAACAAAAAAAACTTGTATTCAACAATATTAAAGAATATATCAACAAAAAATGTTTAAAAAATTTATATTCAACTGTGCGACGCCGGGACGAGGGGTCGCTGGTAAATAAATTTGTGTTGCTAGCTAGTATGGTTTACTTTTTGATCAAATGTTACCTTTATAGGAAAATAATTTTGTAAAACATTGTTTTATATTTTAGACTTTTGATTTGGTTCGAATTTTGTTTAGTATATAATCTTTCGGAATGCAAAGGATAAAATAAATTCATTTCGATCACAGAAATTCATCTCTGTAACTCATGCAATTTCGTTGACAGGTAACATATTGGGCGTGACACGTCATTACAAGAAGCTGATAAAAATATTTCGTATGTTTAGACGGCGAGGGCTTATATCCTCCTTCGTGTCAATATACCCCAATCATAACCAAAGAACAGTGTACATTTGTAGTGATGGCGGTCGTTTATGCCGACCGTACATAATAGTAGAGCGAGGCTTTCCCCTAGTCAAACAGCATCACATTAACGAGCTAAACAGAGGGCTGAAGAAGTTCCAAGATTTTCTGAAAGACGGTCTCATCGAATACCTAGATGTGAATGAAGAAAATGATAGTCATATAGCAACTGTGGAATTAGAGATTGACCCATATGTCACGACGCACCTTGAAATTGAGCCATTTACGATACTCGGGGTTTGTGCGGGCTTAGTACCGTACCCGCACCACAATCAAAGTCCTAGGAATACTTATCAATGCGCTATGGGAAAGCAAGCTATGGGTAAGATCCAAATTTATTATTGTAATAATAAATAAAATTCTTTATTCATTTTAAGTAGGTACATCTTTCTTTTCATAGTGTAAGATTTGGGAAACCTTTTAAGTAAATATACCTGTGTTAGGTTTCCCAGCTCGTCCATAACAAACATAATTACTTAAAATATCATTATTTAACCAATTCGTTTTCTTTTTATTTTTTGAACCGTTATAATCACACCTGAGTGTGTGCATGAGTATGTGTGTGGGTGTGAATGTGTGAGAGGCTGAATGAGTGAGTGAGCGAGTGAATGAGTAAAGTGTATTTACATGGTGGGTGGGTCTCAAAAGCAGCTCTAACACTGCATAAGACGTAATATAAGCATTATCTTAAAATACACATGAAAGATCAAATCATAGTATTGGTTTTGTTTTACATAGATTTATATGTCGTTTACGCACTTTTGTTTATTAACTTCAAAGTATTAGTAGCTCATATTCAGCATTATTCAAGATGGTATTATAATGTTTCTGCTAGCTTTTCAATGAAATGCTTTAAAATTTCAGGTACGATCGGCTACAATCAAAAGAACAGGATAGATTCGCTAATGTATAATTTGGTATATCCCCAATGTCCAATGGTTAAAACGAGAACAATAGAGTTGACCAACTTCGATAAGTTACCGGCCGGACAGAACGCCACAGTGGCAGTAATGAGTTACAGCGGCTACGATATCGAAGACGCGTTGATATTAAACCGAGCGTCAATAGACCGCGGGTATGGCCGCTGTCTGGTCTATAAAAACGCTAAAACCACTATGAAAAGATACAGCAATCAAACATCAGATCGAATCCTGGGTCCCTCGAGAGACGCTAACACGGGGAAGATCATCAAAGCACATGAGATACTCGATACAGATGGAATAGCAGCTCCGGGAGAGATGGTCGAAAATAGACAAGTCCTGATTAACAAGCAAATGCCACCAGCAACTCTAAACCCGATAAGCCAGGGTCAACCGCAGCAAATAGATTATAAAGACGTTCCAATCACGTATAAGGGTCCAGTGGAGTCGTATATAGAAAAAGTTATGGTGTCATCTAATTCGGAGGATGCGTTTCTCATAAAAATACTCTTGAGACAGACAAGGGTACCGGAAATAGGGGACAAATTTAGTTCCCGACATGGGCAGAAGGGCGTGACGGGTTTAATAGTGCAGCAAGAGGACATGCCTTTCAATGATAGAGGGATTTGTCCGGATATGATAATGAACCCTCATGGATTCCCGTCCCGTATGACTGTGGGCAAAACTATTGAACTGCTGGCTGGAAAGGCTGGTCTCATGGAAGGGAAATTTCATTATGGTAATGTAACTAAAATTGGTAATACCTATTTAATTTAATTCATAACATAGTGAAGAAAATGAAACTTTTTCTCTCTATGATTTCTTTTCGTTTTTTGTGTCAATTAAATCTTTTTTACTCTAGTTTGCTAGGTATTTAAAATTAGTACCGTGGGGAGTTATACCAGGCCATTTTAATTCCTTAGTGCTTTTTTGGAGTTTTCTGTACAATTAGTTTATTTATAATATATCAATAAATAATAATATAAAAACATATTGTGGAATAAGCGAGTTCGTCAGTCTTATAGTGAAGATTCAAGTCAACACAATGTAATAAACCTTAAATATCCCCGTTCAATATCCGAATAAATACGTGTTTATGTAGCTGAATATTTTCCCAGCAAATAAAACCGTCCGGTAAATTTCCTAAGTAACCGACGAAATTTGATGATTTTATTAACTGTATTTATAATAATTAAGATTATTTTTGTAGGAACGGCATTCGGCGGATCTAAGGTTCGAGATGTGTGTCAAGAGCTGGAGAAGCATGGTTACAATTATCACGGGAAGGACATCTTTTATTCTGGGGTAACGGGCGAACCTCTGGAAGCTTATATTTACTCTGGCCCAGTGAGTATACTATTACTTCTAAACAAATTTTAATACATCATAACAAAAGTGACGTAAAAAAATTACTTTTAATTTTTTTTTTAAATTTCGTCAAGTTTCACTTCGTAAATCCAATAGCTACAGAGGTCCCATTAGTAGGAGATCCAACCCTAAATCGTCCTGCACCGAGGTGATTAATGAACGAAACATATTTTAAATGAAATTTACAATATTAAAAAATAAATAAACAATGGGTTCGCTGAAAAAATCCTGGACAGGCTGTATTAAATTATTAATTAAAAAATGATTTTTTATTGAAAATTGTACTGATGAGATTAATAAGAAAATCTTATACCAGCTGAAAGTATGAGACTTGCAGAATGTGCTATTGTTAGGTTCTTTATTTTTTTCCTGGACGGACTCAAGGTTCACAGGTATACACAGGTATATTAATAGTAGGTTTTTACACTGAAATGATTAATCAATAAATTTTATATCAATGTGAGCGCTGTTTTATTGCAAACACGTTGATATAAGGTTCACTGCAAAAATGTTGGTCCTAAGTGCGGTTCGCGAATTTTGAAAATTTGAATTTTAGTCCGGCTGGGAACGGCCGACAAAGAAGTCCGAGCTGAGTATCTCATGGGACAGAAAAAGATGCAACAATAATGCACGGGCGTTATCAAGCGTGTTCGTTTGATTTTTTTTTTGAATGGAATCGGCACGGGTGTTATCAAACGAACAAGCTTCCGTCCTGCACTTCAGGCGATTGACCCCCCCGCGACGGCCCAAGCCGAGGTTCGAGTCTCACAGGAGACGCCCTTGCGCGAGTCGCGGGAAACCCCCCCCTTTCCGGCTGAGCTAAGCTCGCCAAACAGCCCGTGCTGAGCTGTAAAGGCCCTTAAGTCCAACAGATTCCGATTCCGATTCAGAAGGCGAGATTCCATTAAAAAATAAAATCAAACGAACACGCTTGATAACGCCCGTGCATTATTGTTGCATCTTTTTCTGTCCCATGAGATACTCAGCTCGGACTTCTTTGTCGGCCGTTCCCAGCCGGACTAAAATTCAAATTTTCAAAATTCGCGAACCGCACTTAGGACCAACATTTTTGCAGTGAACCTTATATCAACGTGTTTGCAATAAAACAGCGCTCACATTGATATAAAATTTATTGATTAATCATTTCAGTGTAAAAACCTACTATTAATATACCTGTGTATACCTGTGAACCTTGTGTCCGTCCAGGAAAAAAATAAAGAACCTAACAATAGCACATTCTGCAAGTCTCATACTTTCAGCTGGTATAAGATTTTCTTATTAATCTCATCAGTACAATTTTCAATAAAAAATCATTTTTTAATTAATAATTTAATACAGCCTGTCCAGGATTTTTTCAGCGAACCCATTGTTTATTTATTTTTTAATATTGTAAATTTCATTTAAAATATGTTTCGTTCATTAATCACCTCGGTGCAGGACGATTTAGGGCTGGATCTTAGACCACATTAGGTATTGAGTTTTTGTGTCACACGATGCTAAGTTTGTGACATCAGGGCTACGGATATTCTATCGCATTTTACAATTACTTGTCCAGGCAATTGTTTAATTAATCTTGTACTAATAAAAAAATGTATTCAAATTCTAACGAATTTATTTGACTTCAACTAAGGGTAAGGTAAGGTAGGTGGGCTCAGTTTCCGCAACTAGACTCGAAATTGGTCCGTTTTGCGTAAAGCCCTGGCTACTTAAGCCAGCCCAGCTCCTTCCAGAAGCACAGAAGTCTCCTGGGCACTTCACAGGTTTTACGGAGCGACCTCACTGTTCCGAGGATTTCTTTACGTTGTTTAGCCACAGCCTCGCATTCCAGGACTACGTGGGTGACTGATTCCTCTGCGCTGAAACAGCCTCTGCTTTGACTTCAACTATTGTGACACTAATTTTTCGTTCTAGGTTTACTATCAGAAGCTTAAACATATGGTTCAAGACAAAATGCACGCGCGCGCTCGCGGTCCGCGCGCAGTTCTCACAAGGCAACCCACTGAAGGAAGGTCTAGGGATGGAGGGTTGCGACTTGGGGAGATGGAAAGGGACTGTCTTATTGGATATGGAGCGAGGTATGGGTTTCACAAGTGTAAGAAATAATTTTTTCAATAAACTTTTTAACTAGTAATTTTCTAAGATATGTATATCTATGTTCCTACAACTCTATGATAGAGTCTTAATAATAACAATTATTCAATTAGCTTAAGATAAACATAAATTATGAATGGATAAATTGAGTAAAATAATCACACAATGGTACCCCAGAGATGGAAAGAGAAAGAGAGGTAGACCACAAAAAGGTGGAAACAACATGGGGTAGAGTGGCCATAGAAAGGCCAGAATGGAGAAGATTGGAGAGGGCCTTTGCCATCTGGCAAACGGACACGCAAAAGTGGAACAAAAGAACAATCTACGAAAAATAAAATTAAAATACCGTCTTGTCCAATAAAAAGGCTATTATATTATATAAACAATGCAATCGTCTTTTCAAATAATTGTCTACGAATCTAAAGTACCACAAAGCTATATATATTTACTATGTGTTTTTTTAAATATTTATGCCATTTTTCAGTATGCTTTTAATGGAGCGACTAATGTTCGCGTCGGATGCATTCAGTGCGTCGATTTGCGGAGCTTGCGGTCGTCTTGCGAGTCGCGCCTGGTGCCACGCCTGTCGCTCCTCGGGTGCGGTCGCAGCTGTTGAAATGCCTTACGCCTGTAAATTGCTCTTCCAAGAATTAGCTTCTATGAATATTGTACCTCGATTAACGCTTAAGAGATATTGTTAAACTTAAATAAAAGTAACAAATTATCTTTATTTTATTTCTAAAATATACTCACAACGCTTCATACACACATTTTTGTGCCAATCAAAACCTAAAAAAAAAGCACATTCACCCTTATCACAAATAAAAAGTGCGCCAATTTGTCGATCCGTTTTGCGCTTTATTTGTCTAGAATAGTAAATCTGACAGTATGAAAAATAGTTTTCAATTATTAAAAATCTATGACTAAACATTTTGATTTCACGTGACACACAATGGTCACAGCTTACTCGAATCGACCATAACGTAATATATATTTGCCTATGTAATCCTAAAACTAGCTTTTAGAATTAAAATACGTCGGTTACGTATTTGAAATCTAAACAATATGTGTAATTCAAGTATGCATATAAATACTTTGCTAACGCACCTACGTTCTGAAACCCATTTGACGCTTGTAGACCGCGATACTATCAATTTTTAATACTGTTCATGATGAAAACAACGTAATAAATATTTAATATTTATTTATAACTAACACACCATATGCCAACAGTAAATTACCAATTTGATAGATGTCGATCTTAATAAGATACCTAATAATAAATGTGCATTAAAAAAGTGGACTAAAGATAGATAGCATTTAGTAAAGCCATAATGATAACATTAATTCACGATTTATATATGTAATGTAATACGAAAATACAATACCCTTCATTATAATTTATCGACGTGAAAATGCAGCAATCGACCACAAAATACATACGTGGGTAACACTGAAAATGTTTAGAACTGGCCAGTTAGAAACATTGATACTGAAAACTTTTTTTGAATTTCAATTTTAGAACTCTTGGTAACCTAATGTAGTACATTGCATTTATTTGCTTTTGTAAATTGCCCGAAAATCTAAACTCTTGTTACACGTGAAAATTAACCTAACGCTAGAAAATTTTCGGTCAATAAATTACTATGACTTTCGTTGTGGGCTTAGGTACTCAACAACAAACCTATGATAAGATGCAATTGGCATTTCTTAATAAAGCTCCATCTCGTGCCACTATTTATAGTTGGTTTAACGAGTTTAAGCGTGGACGTAGCAATCTCAAGGATGATTCGCGTGAGGGACGTCCTTTAACAGCGACTGAAGATAACATCAGTGCTGTGCGACGCATGATAGAGGAAGATAAGAGAGTGACCTATCAGCACATTCGGGCAAGACTAGACATTGGTATAAGTCAAGTTCAAAAAATATTAAACGATTCAGGCGTCAGAAGGCTTTAGCTTGTGTATACATTTGCATTTTAGTACGTTTTGATGTATTTACGAAAACCGTTCCGTACCTAATTGAAATGAAAAACCCTTTCAAAAAATACATTCATTTATTGTTGAAAAATTATTACGATTTCAGAATTTTTAACATTTTCAATGAGGCCTTACTTAATACAATCAAACAAAACATCATGATTAGGAAAAACACATAGAAAAATCCACTGTATGATAAAAATCTAAATGCAAAATATCCTATAGTAAACCAGACTATAAAAACATTGGACGCTAATCTTCTCAAAGACAGTCGAGGTGGGAGTTCTTTTAGAACAATGCTTTTATGATTGACCGTGTCTTTCATGTAAGTTTGTACCGTCAAAGGTTTTTGTAACACTTCTCTTACGGCATAACCCCAAAAACCTTCCCTATTCCACCACCTCATAAAATCGTCTTCATACTGAAAAAAAAAACATTTCGTATTATGAAATATAAAAGAGAAAGTTTGTAAGTTATGTTAGTAGTCTTCATCTATAAATATATAAAATATATTTATGTACCTAAAATATAAATCGATAATTCTTTTAAAGTACAGTCAAAAATTAGAAAACATAATTGAAGGAAAAAAAACATACAATTTCATTTAGCTTTGTAGCGAGTTGGTATAAAAAGCGCACTAGTATTGTATTTTCATATGACATAATGGGCATGAGGTCCGGATCACCCGTATACTGTAGGCCAGTTGATTTATTCCTCAGCTGAAAATAAAAACAACTCTAGTTAATGAACAATAAAAGTATCTGTCAACATTAACTCTCCGGTGTCCAGATTAAGCATTCTGATAAACAAGCTAGGTCTGGGAATATCCAGAGTTTCTCCCCTTACACTTTAAAATCGATTTTAGTTTAGTTTTTTGTAATTGTTTCTTTTTTGTAATGTTTGTTTTGTTTAAAAATTGTTTCGATTGATATTTGTATGTGCTCTAAATGAATGTCATGTTTGACTCTAATTGCTTATCACATTCAAAATTGTATTTTGTGTTTGTTTTTACCAATGTATCAGTGTGCCGAGCGTTGGCAATCTTTATCAATAAAAAAAAACACTAAGAATTTATATTACATGTCTGAAAATGTTTCCAAGAAATTTATGAACATACATACACTCACGACATTTAACATACTAATTCCAACAAAATCAAACATGTTCAAGAACAGCCATGCCACATCTCTGACAAAATATTTAAGTATTATTCAGTTTTTTTTCTTATTTCACCTATATTACTACCTATTGTTATACATGGTCTTGTAACAAATATAATAAGTATTACACACGTTCCCTGAGATCGATACCCAAGTTAAAAACATAATGCCATTCCATTAAAACACAAGATATAGTTTCTTTTTGGAAGGCATAGCTTACCAAAAAGCATGTGAATTGTTCCTGCTTTATCGTAAGATACGAAAGAGTAGTCTTTGTACATAGAGTAGAACGCAATTTGACGGGAATGGCTGAAACTTCTTATTTATATTCGTTTCGAATTAGTTTCGTCTCTTTTTTTTTAAATTTATTTATGAGCCGGATACTTCGTCTCTTTTGGTGAAATTGTGTTTACCTCTAATGAGAGGAGGCAAATTCAAATTCAAAAATCATTTATGGGTAACATAATGATTATGAACGTCAAAAAAATACATTAAATGCTTCTAATTTTACATTTACTGCCAGTTCTCAAATCAAGGGCGTAGAACGGAAGAACAATTGAGTAATTAAGTTAAAATGGTGCAATTATATTTAGTTTTAAGAATAGTTTTGGCAGCTTTATTTAAAAGTATATATTATAGATACATACTAATACTTACTTTTTGTGCAATAGAAAACGAGAAGTTATTTGAATTGGCGAAGGACGATTGCTCCATTGAACTGTCAATAATGTCCGCCTCTATTGGCAGTGATTCATTTAGCTGGAATTTTAACATATATATTTTTATGGCGCTAAAGGATTCGTGCTGGTTATAGATTTCAGTAATTTCTTGTGACGTTTATATATTTGAATCCGAGAAATGGACGTATGTCAATAAAGGCAAATTAACGAGAAAACAAATCTTAGGTACCCCAGAGGGTTGAAGCATGCAGCAGTGTACTTAATCCGCCGAACAGATTTTGATACATTTGAGTATTGCTCAAAATATAGAATGCTCCACGCATGCATGAATTGGTACAAATTGTTTATAATATTTGCATATAATGACAAAAAGTTTTTTTTTTAATTTAAGTAATAATTGCTGTAAAATATTTTCACGTACTGAAGTACGCTTAAAATTCTCCTCCTCCTAGCAAATTTTCTGAATAAGCCACATACAAAATTACATAAATAATATATAAATTATATTATAAAAACTCACAACAAGTATATTTGTGAAATAATTGATGCAATGGTTTAAATATGCGGGAACTTTTTCTGATTCCTCTAACAGAACTTTATCCTCATTATCATAACTTATCATAAACCATTGTTTTATACCAGCCCAGAAGCCTGCAACATATAGTATATTAAATCATAAATTAATATGTGTAAGTAATTTTGTTTTAATTACTTAGAATTGAGTAATGATTTACTATAATTGTATTAAAATTTGTGACTTTAATGTATT
This sequence comes from Pieris rapae, assembly GCF_905147795.1. NCBI lineage: Eukaryota > Metazoa > Arthropoda > Insecta > Lepidoptera > Pieridae > Pieris > Pieris rapae. The sequence goes on along the minus strand of NC_059515.1, from coordinate 3,395,026 downwards.
TTTACTACTAAGTATAAAGGATTTTTTTTTCTAAAAAACAAAACCATACATTAAATTAAAAAGTTTCCTCTTCCATTTTACTTTTAAAGCCTTGGATTAATTCTTACTCAGGGGTATGACCTGACTCACCTTGATTATTCTGCTTAAATTTACTTCTATATTCCTCCACCAATTTTTCTGATTGAGCCTTCGCCGAGATAACTTTCTTAACAAATTGCACATAAAGTGGTTTTTTATCATCCACCCAAATAGGGTTGTATTCTAACGTCGATGTCGTGTTGAACTCTGATATCGCTTGTTTGGCAATCGACACCCATTTATGAAGTGATATACCGTTGTACATGTAACTGTAAAAAATTGTGATTTATAATTACAGTTACGAATGAGACGTTTAACTCCTAGCTATTGCTAAAAAATAGCCGGACAGCATCTTTAATCATTCTGTAGAAACTCTTTTTCAAATCAAAGGCTATAAGAAGAACTGTCCATATTAATATTTTTAATGTTTTACTATTTTTTTCTATTAGAATTCTTAATACGACTATATTTCCTGTGTTTACTTTTACCTGTGATCTAGGTTTGAGTTGTTCAAACTGTTATTTGGAGTATACATTGACCCTGATATACTATCTGTGACGGCTTTCTCCAAATTCATCAACACTGGTACTAAATGGTTCTGTGAAAAGACCTGAAAACGAAAAGAGAAAGTGTTCTTTTAATATGATAATAATACTCATTATAATAAAACCTAGTTATAAACTATTAGTAACTTTAATACTTTAAAAAACGGTACAAATTAATAAAAAAAAACAATAATGGCTGGTACATACAGGATGGAACTTCATACTATTTAAGCCTTAATTTATAACATTTAGGATAATTATTATTTTAATTTAAAAATAGGAAAATAAATGTATATTTACGGTATCAAAGAATATACTTTGGTAGAAATTGTTATTGGGGTCTATTATATTACCTATCAGCTTGAACTAAAATGTGTGGGAGGCAGTACTTTTTATTATATGTGTGAGTGTAATAGACATAAAGAAGAATTTTTACTTGAGTTACCAGTGTTTTAATAACAATGTAACAGAATAACAACTGCGCGTTTCTCAAGGCAGTTTCTGCCGCGCACCGCCATTTTGTGGAACCAGCTGCCCACTGAAGTATTACCGAACCAATTCGACTTAGGGTCCTTCAAGAAAAGAGTGTACCAACTTTTAAAACGCCGGCAACGCACTCGCGAGCTCTCTGGCATCGAGAGTGTCCATGGCCGGCGGTATCATTTAACATCACGTGAGCCTCCTGCCCGTTTGCCCCGTTTCATTAAAAAAAATTACCTTTCCTAATCTGAACAGCATAACCGCATTTTTATAAGTAGTCAAATCCAGTCTCATGAATCTGGGTAACATAAGTTGCAGTATACAAATGTAGGAAGGAAAGTTCTCAGCAACAAATTGTATGTACGATGGATCAAAAGTTGCACTTGAGCCTTCATCTTGATTACGATTCATATGCGAAAATCTGAAAAATATGACAAGTATGACTCCTGTATGTCAAAATCTAACACATTTTGTCGAACGGGAGTACTGCTTAGCGATTACCCTGGTATTCTTAAACGCTTCTTTTTATTTTTTTAGACAAGTATTTAGGGTTTTATTACTTGCCGACTTCCTCGCTATATTTTCACCGTACTGCATTAACGTACCGCTATTTCTTAATAGCGCAAATAGAACGAAAACGTCAATACCAGGTTTGAGAACGCACGCTTAAGCAACTAGGCCAAAACTCCTCGGAAGCCATCCTTGAGAGCTATAAAAAAAAAAACCTTACCTATCTTGTGATACAGTATTAGTGTATCTCCAAGGTTGAATCAGGCTTAGCCAAAGTTCCATAACAAGCCTAAAAGAGGCATCTAAAGGCCACGTCGACACCAAGTGCTTCACATATTGATATGCCCGCGAGCACATTATTTGTTTAGCGTATTTACGTAACGCTGAAGATCTTATGGCAGGGTCTGAGTTATACTTTGACGAATATGAATAAATTTGTTTTATGACAACACGCACTAAACGGACTCTCTCAGGACTAGAGAATGTTCCTGTATAGTTTCTTTGGTACATCTGAAAGAAAAATATTTTTTTATACATAAATATTAACGTAAAATACATGTGAAGATTTTATTATTGAAAAGTATTTTGTTTGCTATTTTATTGAAAAGTATACAAAATTAAAAATATTTCTCACTTCAATATTTCTCATGTCAAAGTGTTCAACACTCATCCAAATATCAATGAAAACTTGCAACACCGTTTCAGATCTCCATATTTCATTTCTCGACTGATTCTGAGAAGATGGGTGCTGATTGCTGATACCTGATAGGTCAGGTACCAGAAGCAGTGAGGGTGAGCCTAGAGGTCTGAAATAGATTAAAATGTTTGTAACCAAAGCAAAGATAAGTTTATAAAAACAGTTCAAGACAAACTTCTGCAAACATGATATCATTTCCTAAATACACTCTTAATTATCTAGTGATAAACTATGTCAAAAATTCTCAATATTTTAACATGATTATTGAATTACCTATTAACAGATTGGAGTGGTGCAACTAATGGAACCTTTCCATTATAATGTGGAATGTGGGGTAAAATACATGTATTAGGGTCAGACGGTAAGAAATATGTCAGATAATCACAAGCTAATGCAAAATATGCACTGTTCCAAATCTCCCACGTACCACTGTTTTGGTTATTACTTGTTAAATGGAGAGCAAACCTGAATATATAATAGTCAAAAGGATCTGAATTACATTGCTAAGGAATATATCATGTTTAATCTTGTCAAAGATTAAAAAATTATGTATGAAATACTGCAAATCTCCACTGAAGAATAAAGCAGACATAAGCGAAAATCTGTTTTATCATTCTTTCTATTTTGTGAATAAACCCTTTTTTAATTTGATTCTCACTTAAGCAATTTTTGTATTATTGGAAAATAAACCTATCTATCTACCCTGCGACCCTTAGGTGTTAAACCATGTCACTAAGCCATGGAGGTAGTATACAAAAATTAAATTTTACTGCTATTGGTAAGTAGCAGACTGATGTCTCAAGTCTGCTAGAATAGATCATTCTGTGATCACAAAGCTGAGCTTTTAATCTTTTGTCTGAATGTTAGGGTAAATATTTCTAACATGACCTGCTTATAGATTACCTATAGCTTAAAGATCACCATGTGTCTAGCCAAATAAATCATTCTTTGTCTGAGCTGTGAAGTAACCATAAAAGTAGTGGTGGTGTCATGTTATCATACAACTTCATGGAAACATGTCATTATTTTAAAAAGGATACTCAGAGCCAAAGAAACTATGTTCAGGGAGTTAGAGTCTAATGTCACCATATCAGAGTAAAATTGTGGACACCTTCCACCTCTTTCTAGCATCATTTGTAGATCTAACTGAAAAGTAAAGATGGGCATAATTATTTAAAATAGAAACATGCAAGATAATATTTTATTACAACAAATATAGGCAGTTTATGAGACTACTTCAAAGTATAGCACAACTTACTGGTAAATTATTTAGTAAAAGGTTATATTTTAACTGTGGATCTGCCAAAAGCTTATAACACATCCTGAAAAGTGGTCCCTGAGGTTCAAGGAAATTTATTAATGCTTCAAATTCAAATCTATTTTGTTCGTAAGTTAAATGTCTTAAACCCCATCCATTGTTTGCAGGTGAAGAAAAAATATTACTAATTAGCTGTGGGAATAAGGCTTGATAATCTTTAGTAGGTCCAGACTGATCTAATATTCTTGTCAATTCCATTGTTCTCTCTAATATTGGTAAATTTAATGCTGCATAAAACTGACTCTGAAAAAAAATTTAAGTAATTGCTTTAAAATATTTTCACGTATTAAATTGTTTATATTTATTAACACATACCATCACATCATTTTCCATTTTATATTTAATTTAAATCAGCCTATCAGGAAATTCTTAAATTTTATATTTTTATAAATGCAACTCTGAACTCATGCGAATATGTTAAATAGTTATGGAATTGGTATTAACGAAAGTTAAAACTTTTATCAAAGTTTTATAATTTAGTTTTTTACAAACAAGTTATTATTTCACGCTGACAGTTTTTCAATCTATATCTATTATCTACACGCTAGACGCAGAATATAATTTACAGAGTGCAGTCTTTGTAGACGTTAGATGTCGTTATTCTTGCTATCGGAAAACCCTTAAACAGGCATATGTTGTGCTTTTTTCAGTAAGTATATGAAATTTTTTACATAAGTTTTATCAACATAGACCCTTACAGATTATACGCAACATTTTGTATACTCGATAAAAGTACAATATGAAGTATGTATGAAATATTTTATACAGAAATTTCCCTTTTTATTTATGTCTTATTTAATCAAAATGTTTAAAAATATATAAAGTTCTTAATAATTAATAATAATCTCACTATTAAAAATTACGTAGAAATCGTAGTAAAATCTATATATTATGCTGAGAATAGCTTACTACTTAAGAAAAGGTTATTTAGCACTGCTGCTATTACAAATCTCATGACGGTTCTCTTTCGGCCAAAATAATTGGATCCAGATTCCAGTGCAGAAAAAAAACCTACAAACTAAATACAAATGATAAAACATAACCTATAATCATTGTAAAAATTTAATAAAATTATAGAATTAGTAAGGTAAATTAAATAATTTATAACTATTTTGTATATAATCTGTAATTTCAGATCTGTAATAAAATTTAGGTGTATGTTCGAATATAAATAAGTATATTTAACAGTTGCTGATATGTACCTTAAACCTGTTAAATTTTCCTAGTCTATTTACAATTATATTATATTTTTCAGATTAATGAAATGATTAAAAAATAACAATTATTAATTTAAACAGAAGAAAATACATAGACATATGTATATTTAGTATGCTTTGAAATTAAATATCACTTCATTAATAATTACATCATGTCATGTGAATGGTTTGAAAGAATTGGTCGACCACGATACGTGGTAGCACCTATGGTAGATGCAAGTGAGCTCGCTTGGAGGTTACTAAGTAGGAGACATGGTGCCGATTTGTGTTACACACCGATGTTACATAGTGCTATTTTTGTAAAAGATACCAAATATCGCAAGGAAAATTTCACTACATGTCCTGAAGATCGCCCTTTAATTGTTCAGGTAACAAAGAGCTGAAGCTATTACTACATAAAATTTAATTCATTAACTTAAATATAATACTTATTTACTTGTTTACAGTTTTGTGGAAACAATCCTGAAACATTGGCTGCTGCTGCTAAAATAGTAGAAAAGGATTGCGATGCTATTGATATTAATCTAGGTTGCCCGCAGTCCATTGCCAAACGTGGAAGATATGGAGCATTTCTACAAGAAGACTGGGATTTGTTACGAGACATTGGTATGTAACTGAATTATTCCATTTATCTTTTGACCATAATTTTTATCTATGCTAATAACTCTTCATTAGTGACATTTCTTCATTTTTTAGTTTCAACTATGTCTAAGGCAGTATCAGTACCAATAACATGTAAAATAAGAATTCTTGACTCCATAGAAAGGTCAATAAATTATGCATTAATGTTGCAAGAATCAGGATGTAAATTGCTTACCTTACACGGAAGGACAAGAGACCAAAAAGGACCACTAACAGGTGTTGCTAATTGGGATTATATCAAAGCTGTTAGGTTAATCTTCATTTTAACACGATATTGTTATTATATACAAACAATTTTTTTATATTCTATTTCCTTTTAGAAATGTTCTTTCCATTCCAATGTTTGCAAATGGGAATATTCAATGCTTAGAAGATGTATTCAGGTGTATAGAAAATACTAAAGTTGATGGTGTGATGAGTGCCGAAGGAAATCTTACTAACCCTGCAATATTCAAAGGTATAAATCCAGTTTCATGGGATATAGCACTGGAATACCTTGATTTAGTGGAGAAATATCCATGCCCCACATCATTTATAAGAGGCCATTTATTTAAAATATTTCACAAAATGTAAGTAATATTATAACTACTAATATCAACAAGTGTTAAGAAAATGACAAGGATTTTTTGTTCTTTTAGATTTTCATATCCAGAGAACAATACTGAAAGAGAAATTCTTGCTACTGCTCAAAATCTGGATGATTTTAAAACTGTGTCTCAGATGCTAAAAGATAAATATTTACCATACCACCTAGGTGAACTTGTATTTAGTAACAATGAGAATCTAACTAGACAAGGTTTTAATTTGATATTACCCCCGTGGATATGTCAACCATATGTCCGCATGTCTCCAGAAGCTCACACAGAAAAGATGGACAATATATACAAAAAACAGGTAATAATGAGAATTACTGAACATTTTGTCATAAATGTGTAACAAAATTATAATTAATGTATTATTATATTATATATGGACATTGTTTGATATCAAACAAATTATTGATGAGAAGATAAATTAGTACAGCTATTGAAAATTGTACTATATGTAATTCATTAAGCTATTGCATAGATGTTACGATGGGCGGACGAATCAAGAAATTCTGTAACGAATGTAAAACTTAACACACGATGACGTAAAAAGGTGCGGCCATTACGCGTTAGAGCGGGACAGAACGCATTCTGCGTATTCACCTCCAATGCAGCCGGTACGCGTTAAGGTGCGTATCCATTAGAGCAGCCTCGACTTGAAGCAAACCGAGGCTGCTCACTCCGAGGCATAGGCTCGAGGCACGTTGCGGATCAAGGCATGTCGCCTCACCTAGATCCGAAACTAGTGTAAAGTAAGAACGCGATGACACCAGACGCGCGTGGAGTAGCCGCTGCTTTAATAGCCAAACATTATAAAAAAAAGAGAATACAACAAAAAACTATACAAAAGAGGAAGCATCGATGGTGGATAAAAGAGTTATATCGCAATAGAATTCAGCATGGATGTGACCAATTGCTATTGGACATAACGTTTGAAGATGAATCGTATAATTTTATTAATTTATCTGCAGTTTCGTTGTCCATTGCGACCTGAGGCGACACGCCCGTCTCCACCGAGTGCACGGCTCGGACTGAGGCTTCTTTGAGCGCGCCCAAAAAAACCGTCAAAATATGGCTCGGCTCGCGGCAACGAATTTGCCTCAGGGCGCGACATGCCTCAAGTTGTGGCAGCGTCTCCACTTGTGCGGCCTCGGATCAAGCGTTGCCTCGCGCCGAGTCTGCCTCAAATGGATACGCACCTTTAGAGTTTAGACAAACTATTATATATGCGTAGTGTTGTAGATCGAAGTAATATCAACGAAAACAATTGAGTTAATATCAAAGAAAAAAATACTGCATTAACAAAAAATAAATAAATAATTATAATTGCATATGTTGATAAAAAATGCTATGCAATAGCTGTATCGCAGCAGTCCAGAAAAACAAATCACAGAATACATTAACATTATAAAAGATGCAACGTTCGGCCTTATGATCTCTTCCAGGCAACCCTAGTAAGAGAAAAACTAAAAAAAGAAAAACAATGTTCTTGCACATTGTTTTCTTTTTTTAGTTTGTAGTAGTAGTGCAATGTTATATAAAAAAATATAGAACCTAAATCTAAAGTAATAATGAAATATAATTAATAACAAACTTATACCATTATAATAATATACTTTTCATTTTTGTATTAATTTAAGAACAATAACTGTGAGAGCAAGCGAAGTCTTGAAGATCCAGAGGGCAATCCTATTTCGAGAAAGAAAATGAAAAAATTGTTGAAAATTATAAGAAAACCAAGTAAAGCAGACTCTGAAAAACAACCCCGGAGAACTGGAGTTATATGTTCCAATGAAATATGCCCTAATCCTCTTGTAAGTCGAAACTTTTTGATACATGTATATAAAAGCTATATAAGCAGTATGTATTTGTACACAAATATTTTGTGTAGATATACTAATAATGTTACTGTTTGCCTCTATAATTGAATATTTTTTATTAGTAATATAGTATATAAAAATAGAATATATAGCGATAGTATATAAAATCTGCAATCTTTTTGGTTTCAGGGAGGAAAATGCAGCTATCAATTATGTAAAAAATGTTGTCGTAACAAATGCTATGAGGTTGATCTTGATTGTAAAGGCCATGGAATACTAGTCCACACTAGGAGAGAAACTGCAAAAAAGTTTGCATCTGAGAATTCTATAGGTTAATCCACTACATGTATGTACAGACTAAAAGTTTGTCATAATTAAAAAAAAATTAGAAAAAATACATAAGTATGTAAATACATACAGTCATACAGAGAAGACAGATTAGTTTAAGTTATTTAGTTTAATGTTACTATTTAGATTTCTTATTATTGTAGTAATTATTTATGTAAGCTTATTAACAGGGTCATGACCATGTTTATAATATACCGATAGTTTTACATCTATTTGGTGATTCATATATTACAAATGGTTTTAACTTAAAAAAGGTAAAATATAGCTATTTTCTCTATTATACTTTGCTTTCTTTGATCAGTTGCGCGCGCATTAATGATGACCTTATTAGAAACACTTACCTACTTTGTTTTTAAGCTGTGACCAAGGCAACTAAGTTTTTATATGTACTTACAAATGGGCGGAGGTCATGTATCTAATAAAAGCCCAAAAAATTTGCGCCGCATTAACGGATTTCAACTACCCTTAAATTTTTTGCAACTTTTTGGATGGATGATCTTAATTGGAACCGGATTGCTTAGTTTTGTTTTTTTTATCGACATACAACCCCATACGTATAAATTAGCGACCTTGACTATCTATGCAATACTATATGGTTTGCATATTGTAATTCATGTTATTGCTATAGGACTAGATCCATCTGAACATGAGATTCGTAAGCGGGAAATAAGTGAGGTACCTGAATTTAATAGAAATTTACACGCTCATGTCATAGAGAATGGACGGTGCCACATTTGTAATATCTACACAAGTGATAAGAAGACGAAACATTGTGGAATTTGTAATAAATGTGTTTATAAATTTGATCATCATTGCAAGTGGTTAAATAATTGTGTTGGAGGTCGAAACTATTCGGCCTTCATTGGGTGTGTCGTCACGGCCTTATTTATCTCTGTATTTACTTTGTCTCTTTGTATAGTCGATTTAGTTATTTTTTATACTTATCCCCTTAGCTTTGAGGTGCCAGTTTCATACTCGATTAATTGCACAAATACAAATGCTTTTTATCTACAGAATTGTAAAGGTTCCATATTCTTCGTTTTATTTTTAATTGTTTACTTAGTATGTAGCTTTGTTATAACATGTGCGTTGTTGCATCTTCTGTGTTTTCATGCGTACATAACACTTTTGGGTATATCAACGTATGAATATATTATCAAAAACAAAAGATCGCCATTAGAAATACGATGTCAACGGATGACTAAGCATAAGTGTATTAGTAACAAGCAAATAAATAGAGAGACTGAATTAATAAGAAGCGAACCAAATGTTGCTAACTTGGTTGGAATAATAATTGATTATGAATTAGAAAAAGCAAAAAAACTTTTCAATTATGGTAAAAATAAGGTTCATCCTATACAAACTACAGATAATGGGCTGGAGAGGTAGTTTGAAATGCAGACTGGTGAAAGCCCTACTTTAATCAAAACCTAACAGAATTAATATGTACAAGGCAAAAATGCTTTAAACTTAGTGGTTTACCCTTTATTGATAATACAAGTAATTTAGAACAAGATAAATAAAATTATTAATTAAAACACCCACATTTTACCAAATGCTATATAAATATTTCTTGAGCGTTATTTAATCACGTTTGCGGCGACGTTGTTGCTCCTCCTGTAATTAAGTAAATATTTATTGTTTGTGAATGTTAATGACACATTATTTGTATATAATAAAATAAACTGTTTTCTATAAGATTCATGCCTTATGAATTATAATTATATCTAAAATAATTTTTTATCTTCAGTTATAGTAAAGAGGTGAATAATATTTTGCATAAGCCTTTAACTTTTACCCTTTTAGTGGACTTCACCTTTTGTGTCAAAATGATGACAAGACGTCTAAACATTCCAATGAAATCAATAAACAGCTCTAGAGCATGTTGCACAAAGTCCTTGCTACCCATGCGACGTTTCTCAATAATCAGTTGTGTGTCAAATAAGACAAATCCACACATAAGCGCAAGACCAAGGTAAAGATGAGCCTGAAAAACAAATGATAAATAAATAACAAGGACTTAAAAAAATTTTTTAAGGCTGTGCAATCTAGGTTCAAGAAGGCATCAAAAGATCAATCTGAAAATTCTTATTAATGAAACAAATTTTAATATAATATGGAAGATTTTATAAGCTGCTATTACAAAAACTTCAATAGTTTCAGTCATGTTATATACTTTTAATATACTTATTACTTACTTGGTAGATGAACTGAGACTGCAGGAATATATTAGCAAGAGACATGACAAACATTGATGAAAATAATGTCATCAGAGTCCCTCCCAAGAATAACCAACTGCCACGCTCAGCTAACATTGCAGCAATTGAGAAGCATACAAATACCAGAGTTGTTCCCAAGAGGGCTGTTATAATTATTGATGGGTCAACAGCACTAACATACTCTAGAAGGGGTCCCAAGCTCATACCTAAAATAAGTAAATAAGACTAATAGAAAGTCTAAAAGACTTAATATAAGGAGAATTAATATTTATATATATATATATTTATAATTTATATACTGAGTAAATATAGCTTAAAGTGATGCAATTTTAAGTATAAAAAAATATCTGCTACACACATTTCATTTCTAAATAAATTGTATAACCTGATTATTAAAAGGTTTATAACATTGTATAGTTGTAATATTTAATGTGAGTACCTGAGGTTAAACCAAATCCAGTCAAGTATCCCAAACGCAATTTCGTGTTTTTACCATCATCTGGGGTTGCAAGCAACATCAACATTAGACCTGCTCCCACAATAGCCGACAAAAATCCTGCTTGGAATCTTGTGAACATGTCTACATAAACACCAACTGATGCAGCAGTGCAAGTCATCATCAAAGTCCCATAGACATTTTTAAGATGTTGGCGAACTGGGGGCTCCCTTTAAATAAGAGAGTTTAATCTTAAGTATAAGGGAAAATTAATGCATAATAAAGAGTTGTTTTTATCATTTTATGCATAATAGGTATCGCCTATCGTGTAAAATGTTCTAGAATAATGGCGTAAGTAGTATGTAATAATTCTTACGCTACGCAATTTGGATTTACTTTCGATATATATCATACTGAAGAAAAACACGAGGTCAACTTTAACTTAAATATTTAATTTACACACATTTAAAATGCTAATCTTATCAAATTAGAAGAAAAATAATTATACTTACAAGCGATTTTGGAAGGAATTTATAAACGTTTGTATATTTGGAGTCATTTTGCAGAATTATTTATGGATAACAACAATTATTAAATTAAAGCAAGTAGTTCAATTCCTGAGTACGAATGTCAATAGATACGTAATATTTAGCGTTTATTTATAGAATCGCGCACCAGTATTCTTGTTCTCACGTAGACTTTGGGAAAAACAAATTACAAAGGATTTCACGATATTTGAGAATTGGCAGTTGACGCTGACAACTGACACTAAAAGCCACGTATACTTTGAATATGACGTCAAAACGCTGCGGCGCTGCAAGACGCGCTGCATATTTGTCTTTATTGTTTTTAAATTCTCACCACAGCTGTAGGATAGGCCAGAGTATCACAATGTATTGTACATATACCTAATAGATTAAATATTAAATGAGTATATTATACTACAACAGTTTCAGTGCTGGTTTCGGAGCTGCAAAATTTGTCTCGAAAAATAGTTCATCATAAACAAAAATATGAAACGAAAGCCACTTCAGTTTATTTTTAATGGCGAGTTCTGCACGTTTGATATTGTTTAATATACACAATTTGAGTGAATTGTTATCTGTCAGATGTCATCAAATAACCTACAATAATAACCTAATTCTAATAATGTTGTCAATTTATGTCGATATGTACACTGCGTGAGTTAACCTTACTTTTAGTAATGGTGAAATAACATTTACGAAAATGGGAAAGAAAACAAAAGTTGGAAAGCAAAGGAAAGATAAATATTATCAGCTTGCGAAGGAAACTGGTAAGTGTCTGCGTTCGGGGTCATCGGAATAAATATACCATGCTACATCAGTGTACTACTAGCATCTAATTTTTGAAATTTTTTCTTCAGGGTTTCGATCGCGTGCGGCATTCAAATTAATCCAGTTGAATCGAAAGTTTGGTTTCCTTCAAAAATCACGAATATGCATAGACTTGTGTGCAGCTCCCGGTGGGTGGATGCAGGTGGCTCACCAAAACATGCCTCTATCAAGCATTGTCATAGGTATAGACTTGTTTCCAATTAAGCCTATTCCAGGCTGCATAAGCATTACAGAAGACATAACAACTGAAAAATGTAAAACAGCTATAAAAAAGGAAATCAAAACTTGGAAAGCAGATGTAGTATTAAATGATGGTGCTCCCAATGTTGGTTTAAATTGGATTCATGATGCATACCAGCAGGCTTGTCTTACTCTAAGCGCACTTAAGTTAGCCACAAATTTCTTGCGACAGGGTGGATGGTTTGTCACAAAAGTATTTAGGTCAAAAGATTATCATGCTCTTTTGTGGGTATTGAAACAATTTTTTAAAAAAGTACATGCAACAAAACCTCAAGCTTCTCGTAATGAGTCTTCAGAAATATTCGTGGTTTGTCAAGGGTATATAGCTCCCGATAGCATTGATCCTAAATTGCTAGATGCTAAATATGTGTTTGAAGACTTAGAAATAGTAAAAAAAACACACAACAATATCTTGCACCCTGAAAAACAAAAAAAAGCAAAAGCAGAGGGTTATAAAGAAAATGATTATACAACACATCATAAAGTTATGCTGTCAGAATTTTTGGCTAAAGAAGATCCAATTGACTTACTCCAAGAATGTTCAGAGGTAATATTATATTTTTTTAAATTTATTAATAAATTATTGACTGAACTTGAATTATAATTACTATGATGTATGCACTTTATTAACCAGAGTTATTTTTTAGATTGTCATTGATGATGAAGATGTTCATAATCATCCCAAAACTACAAAAGAGATAAAGGAGTGCTGCAAAGACATAAAAGTATTGGGAAGAAAAGATGTAAAAGCAATATTGAATTGGTTGAAGCATATTAAAGAATCTAAAAAAAGTAAAGAACCTACTGAGGTAAGTTGACCCAATTGTTTACTTTATTAGATAAAATATTATGTTAGTTAATGATATTCTTGGTGTAATGATATTTTTCAAAATCAAATTTAATTATAGGAAAAGGCAGATGTTGATGATAAGGAGGAAGACAAAGATGAGGCTGATAAAGAGGAAGAAACTATTGATGATGAAGTAGCTGAGTTACAGGTACCATTTATATTATAATAATTATCATTATTGTTCAAAGAAAAAAAAAATGTTTTTTTATGATATTTATGATTAGCAATTAAAAATAAAATATTCTGTACAAATTTTGTTATGCTTATTTATTTACAAAGGATGAAGAAAAGCGGCAATTGAAAAGAAAACGAAAGCAATTAAATAAGCAAAGACAGAAATTGGCTGAAAAGATGAATCTAAAAATGGTACTGAAAGGTGATGATGGTCCAATATTGGAGAGCAATGATATGTTCAGGTTATCTGATATAAAGGATGTTAAGGTTTGTATTAAATAAGTTTATACATTTTAATGTAAATGTAAGGTGCAAAATTAAGTTAATTATAAAAACCGATATATACGAACATATTTTAGTAAAGATAAGAGATATTATGTGTAATCTTTATAGTTTAACAAGATACTTCTTTATTTTGTCAGTATTACTTGTATATTCACAGAAAATCAAAACTATATCATATAACAAGTAAGGTAAAGCCAAGGACTAAATTTTGCATATTTGATCTTAGGCAACAATGAATATATGTATAGTTGTAATGAATAGAATAGAATAGAATTTAATATACAAGATTTTATAAATTTCAGCAATTAAATATGGTTATTGATCAAGCTCCAGACATTGTGGCAGAGGCTAGTGATTCTGATGATGAAGGGAAAGTAAAACAAAAATACATGAAGTATGATGTGGAGGACACTAGGCTTGACTCATCAGGACTCTTCTATAAAGACTCTGACAGTGAACTTGAAATGGAGAGTGACTCAGACAATGAAGATAAGCAATCTTTAGGTAATAGTTTGTTAAAAACATGTCTTTCAATAAGGAAAGCAAAACCAAGTCATCATTTTACTATCAGTACTTATTATGAAAATCTCTGGTATCACTATATATAGTTAATATACATAATAGTGTTATATATGAATCCTTTTTATTAAATGAATAGATTTTAACCTGTTGACATTGTAATAATCACAATAAATTTTTTGTTTAAGGTTTTTCAGATTCCGATAATGAATCTAAGGATATTGACAAACTTACAAAGCTCAACACATTACGGAATAGTAAATTAAAAGCGACACCAGCTAAAGCCAAGAAGAACCCTTTACTCACAGACTTAGATGACACTGATCCTGTATCAAGAAGGTCTATGAAGGCTGAACTGTGGTTTCAGAAAGACAGTTTTAAAGATATTGATAATGAAGAAGACGAGGGAGTAGATTTGGATAAATTAGCAGCAACACATAAGAAAAAAGGTAATAACTTTTTTATTTTAATTTTTATCAGGTTATTGTTAACTCAATAAACAACTTTAAACTTTCTATCAACAAATGCTACTAGCCCCAACAATACAGAAAATAGTAAAATCTAATAATTAACATTATAAACCGAAAATAATATTTGTTTCAATGAAAAACTTGAACAAGCCTGTGAAATACTCCAAGTATTTAAAAGTGAAGCTATATACAAGGTTATTAGTACTTCAACATATTCCTGTTAGGAGGTAATAGGGGTAAAGTATTTGTGACAACTTAAACCCCCATATGCATTATGCTAAAGTAAAACTATTAAATACTCGCTATTTTATTACTATAAAAACAATTACAACAATTGTGAGGTTATTTTTAAAAATGCGAGATGAAAAACGATATTATTTCTTCTTCTAGATATAATAATATTATTATAACAGTTTTATCTCATTTAATTATTAACGTTATTAATATATTTTTCAATATATTTGTACAGAGTTAATATATATTCAAAGTATTTTTTTTCTATGTTAAACTGAGTTATTTAAGTGTTTCCATTTCTTAACTATAATAATTATAGATAATATATCCTTGAATTAAAATAAAATAGCCTAGCCTTATTTAACATAACTTAAGTTCAAAGAGTAGTCAGCTCATTTACTAGTATAATCTTTATTAAAAAAGATCTTTTTGATTAAGAGAATCTAAAAACTAGTATTTTCTTTTATTAACATAATCTTACACATTTAAAGAAAACACTTTTTCAACGGATTGCAGCTATAATATTATTATAAATCAATAATTATTTTACATAATTTTAAAATTTTCTATAATAAGAATACAGTTTTTTGTATTTATTTGACATCAGAGGCTGTTATTTATATAATTAATGTAAAAATACGTGAACAGAAACAAGTCAAAAGAAACAAAAAGTTAGATATTTATGGCTTCGTTATTTGATTATGTTTATTGGGAACACAAAATTAGAATAATGGTCACGTTGTCTGAAGATAAAGGGGTGGTGAATGTAAATAGGTATCACAGTTTTTCAAAAAGTACATGCTACAAAACCTCAAGCTTCTCGTAATGAGTCTTCAGAAATATGATATTGAAAAGATGAAGGGATTTTGCAAAATTGGCTCACGTTGTCCTCTCTCTATTTTCGCCTCGGAAAAATTTAAAATTATGTAAAATAATTATAAATTTATAATTATACATAGCTTCTTTCCGTTGAAAAAGTGTTTTCTTAAAATCGAATTACTAGTTAAAATTGAAATCCTATTTTAATAATTATAGGTAAAAAAGTGGCAGATAGCAATATATCTGACATGGGGAGCCAAAAGCGTATGAAAAGAAAGCACAGTGAATCGGAAAGTTCCAGTGATGAAGACAGTGATTATGATGTTGAAGAGAATGTCGCGCCTACTGTCGAAAATGCTGGAAATAAAAGCGGCAAAGGAAAAGATGGATTTGAAGTTGTTTCTCAGGACCCAGGTAAGGTTTTAATTTCTTTTTTTCTTTTTTTTGATAAAGCTTGCCAACTCTCGGCACAAAATTGTATTTTGTATTTGTTTTTACCAATGTCTGATACAATTTTTAATGTGACAAGCATTTAAAGACAAACATGACATACATTTAGAGCTCATACAATACATACAATTTATACCAATGGAAATAATTATTAAACAAAACGAACATTACAAAAAAGAAACAATTCCAAAATCGATTTTAAAGTGGGGGGGGGGGAATATTTACCACAAACACTTATTTGTGATTCTAACAGTACTTTGACAAACAATCATACATATACATGTAAATATTGGTTTCACAAATTTTACATGGTGCCCTGTGACATACAGATTCTTAAAATAAAAGATATAGATATATGTATAACATTAATTATTTGTGCATTTGTACTTTACACCTTAAGACAAGAATTTGCGAATGAATAATAGAGGTGATATGATTGACTGTTAAACAAATCTAATTAAATATACTATCTTAACGTTCTAGTTATGTTTAAAGAATATATGTGGAGTATTATGTGGCTATATATTATTATCTGTTCTAAAATGCGATTTCAAGTCTTCGAAATCATCGTTACAATGAAGAAAAACAAATAGAAGAAAAATAATATTGGCAAAAAATACTCGACAATTTTAGTGTAAATGAATTTAAATTATTCACATTTGCAGAGTTAAAAAGGTTAAAGAAATCTATGAAAATGGACGCAGAGACACTTGCGTTGGGCACCATGATAGCCACGTCTAAAAAGTTCAAACGCGACCTCGTTGACGACGGCTGGAACCGATATGCCTTCAACGACAAGAATCTTCCAGACTGGTTTGTTGAAGATGAAAAGAAACACATGAAGAAGGAAGTTGTTGTTCCAGAGGTACATTATTTATATTAGCAGTACCTAATTTATTGGTTTAAGATTCTCTTCATTTAATGATTGCATTACCTTTTTAAAATTAAAATTTTCTCTTAAATTGCGCTTTTACTATTCATACAAATTCATTTGGATGAAATATAACAATAGCACATCATTTTACAACTACAATATAACTATTATTGCTGAATATAAAAAAAATCTATCAAAATATTTTGGAGTTGACTTTCACCCCAACTTGTATTCAATCCTTTTTGCTTTAATCATATGATAATAAGCACTTTTTGTGTATTTATTTCCAGAAATTTACGGAAGAATACAAGAACAGGTTGCAAGATATTAACGCGCGGCCAATAAAGAAAGTCGTAGAAGCTAAAGCGAGAAAGAAGAAGCGTATGATCAAGAAAATGGAACGTGCGAAGAAGAAGGTTGAGGCCGTTATGGATAATGCCGATATGTCAGAGCGAGAGAAATCACAACAAGTGAGACAGCTATATAAGAAAGCGCAAACGGAGGTTAAGAAAAAGGTTACATATGTTGTCGCCAAAAAACATACGACAGCTAAAAGAATGAAGCGACCCACTGGTGTTAAAGGACATTATAAGGTGGTCGACCCGAGAATGAAAAAAGATCTCCGCGCTCAAAAGGCTAAGGAAAAAACAAAGGGCCGCGGGAAGAAAGGAAATATCAACAAAAATAAAACTAAGAGTAGACCAGCTAAAAAGAAAGGAAAGAAAACAAAATAGTGTAAATTACATATGAATAATGTAAGGACTATAATAAATATTAGTTTATTTTAATAAACTGTTATTATTTTGGAATTATTTTATTTATATTGAGTTTTATTTAAAGTAAGTATTGTAAATTGATCTAAATCCTCTAAAATAGAATTTGGCCAAACTATGATGTTGCAGACAAGTATTTTCTAACTACCAAAACACATCACAAATATATAAGTATGATTGCACTACCTTGATAAAAATTAATTAATTTATCATTTGTAATCCTTTTCTTGATTCTAGTAGGGACTACAAGAGATGCCACAAAGATGGCACCGGTGGTTAGGTTAAGATTTTTAGCTAAATAAATTTATAGGTGCAGACATACTATTTCATAAAACCTATGTAGATTGCATAATGAATTTTAGCAGAATGATACAGCATAGACGTGGTATTAAAATACAATAATACAAGTTCATGGTCGAAGATATTTAAGTGTATGTGCGTCACTCGGGCCTAGTGGCTAGAGTTCAGGGACAGAAACGCCATAAATGATATCATTCGTTATTCGACCTTGATGTTATTCTGATTCGCCTCGTCTACGGCGTCTGCTTGTTAAATATTTTACATTTCGCATTTTAACCTAATAGCTCTATTTTAAATATCACATTGAAAAATAACGTAATTACATAGTTAAAAATGTACTTACTTATACCTAATAAATACCGTTTTTTGTATTTAGTAGAGATTCATAAAAGTGCTTATTTAGATACCTAAGAAGTCTTTAACATCAAAGGCTGTTATATTTTATATAATGAATATAAAAATGCGTAAACAGAATCACGACAAAAGAAACAAAAACAAAAAGTTAGGTATTTATGGCTTCGTTATTTGATTATGTTTACTGGGAACACAAAAATTAGAATAATGGTGGCAATGGGTGGAGTGGTGTGAGACGGTGGTGGCAGGTAGGCGGTTGGGTCGCTATATTGAGCGCGCGATCACGGCCAAGGCCATTACGCCGTCATCCTCCGAACTGGGCCTTATTGAATGTTATATTATTTACTTAGGATGGGGGAAATAGGAACAGGCTTATTCCTATGTCATATATAATATTAATATATTATATACGGTTACTTTGCCCTATTTGTGAAGATCTGTAACAACCCTAGAGGGCAGGTCTGTTCATTTTCAGTATATTTATTTTATACATACAAAATTTAACGTGTATTATATATAGATACATATACATAATATGGATGATATGGGCAGCGAACCAAAGACAACCTTTGAGCCCCGACATAAAAAATTCAGTTTTAATAAAATTAACGTGAAAAAAATAAAACGTTTTATATACAAAAGTTAGAAAAATATAACGTTATTTCAGTTTTCTTTAAGCTATGTTAACTAAAAAGTTTAACATAATATGTGTTATACATATACATATGTTTTTTTTAATCTAATCGACAAATTTCATATAACAAGTGTTTGTATACCTATGCCTATTATGAGGAAAACGGCGCATTCTGGATTAATTGAATTGCGACCTTGAATTGTAAATTTGAGCATGGTGGGCGGTGGAGTGACGTCCGTATAGGCACGAGGCAGGTAGGAGGCAGGGTGGCGTGACCTCGCCCCGACAAGGTCGTGGGTGCCACTCCAACTTGTTCACCCCACCCGTTCCCAGTACTCTTCCATAACGCGCAGGACTTTCTGCGTATTGCTATACCTAATCAACAATATAGAACCGCTATGGCAGTATCACGTTTATTTATATTTTTCACCCCTGAAAAATTACAAGACTAATTGTTTTTACTACAGTTTAGTAATTGTGTTGATTTCGTACACGATAAATAATAATAAATGAAGTTTATAGTTTTAAAATATATGTGATAGCTACTGTTATTATAGAAAACTCGTCAATGGTGCTCCGTGACATATGACGATTTCATGAAATGATGAATTCGCCGATTCGACCATCACATATAGTCCATATTATAGTCCATCACATATACTGATGGACTATAAAATGAATACTTTAAACCTAACAGTTTTTTATCCGTATCAAGATTATTCTTGTTGCCTCATGTGTTCTACTTCACAATATAATATCTCTATATATAAAATATTTTCATTTAAAAAATAAAAATAAATGTTCGGAGCAGAATACGGTATTCAAACATGGAGAAGACATTTTATATTTTCTTTTTTGTTTCTGTTTCTTGTCTGTCTGACTCTTCCGCTAATTTCTAAAACTGCATAAGGAATTGCAGCATTCTCCATTAAATTAAACATAACTTAAAACAACGTATTTTGGGCTAAACTATTATAAAACAAAAAATGGTCGACATTTCATTATACATATTTTAAATTGTACGAGAAGAATATACCAAATAATATCGCTATTTCGTCGTTTTATCTTTTACTGGTTAATAGTATTTTGGCTATAAAGTAAATAATGATCGTAATAGATGAATAATGGCCATGACTACAGAAGATTAGCGGGCGTAAATTATACAATTAGAAGACATATTATATTTAGTCATTAAAATGTATAGTTTTCGTCTTTTTCATTATAATTTCTATTTATAAACGAGTAGTTTGACACAGCATGACTTGACTGTCTCATAATTATAAATTGAAGATGTAAAGCAGCACCTATATCATACATTACATTTACTGAATTTATCAATTTGTTGCTATATGTGTGTTTATCAAAGGTTATGAATTCTATTCAGAATCTGCGTTAAAATAAAACCTAAAAAATGTAAAATATTTTTATGGTAAGTATTAGAAATTATTACTTTTGCTCTTTAATATCTTATTTATTTTAGTATAAGTATTTTTTCCTGGCAGCGCATTTAATTTGTAATACTACATTGCAAATGCATTAAGTATTATTATTTATTAACATAATATATATTAGAAATTAAAATATACACATGTATTTATGTGATTCTAAATGTCAATATGAATATATAATCAATTTTTAAAATAATTTGGAAAAACAGTAAATCTGGTGAACATTTACTGTTTTATATTATAAGTTACAAGTTAAGTATAAAATAAAATTATATAAATACATGTATCATGTATCAACAATGTGGTTGAAATATGTAAGCCTAAAACAATATTTTGTCCGCATTTAATTTATTTTCGGTGATATATAGACAAATATAAGAGCAGTACGTACTGAGTCTGGCACTGCATTGATCGTTGCATGTCATCATGTTGCAGATGGATGTTTGCAACATCAACTAAACAAACATGTTGCCGCCCCCGCCCAATAAAATTCATAAACTAATTGCCTGCCCAGTGGGTGATCGTCCCGTTTCATGGCCAGAACGGAAACTATGGCAAGTAAAGACACAGATGTGCCGGGGCGACAGCTGACAGTTATTCACAGGTGAGTAGCGATTAACCTCTCACTAAACGGTCGTTATACCCAAAACAGATTCATAAAATAGGACCGTAGGTGACGCGATCCTTGTTACGAATACCTGACAGACATTTTACGGTCACGGTTTAACAATAAAACCTGTGACGAACTGTCGACGTGTGAATGTATTATCCTTTCTTCAGTTTATTGTTCCGATTTGCATTGTTCGAATTGCAAGTCCAATCATCAGGCCATATAAAACAAATAATGGTTTTAACAAATATAGATGTTTACTTAAGATTTTTGACTTTTATAAAGTTTTTAATTTCGTAACGGGACTTTTAACCAATGCGTTATACTGTTTTCATATATTTGAAACATAAGTTGTAACAATTTCAACAGCATCTATTGAATGATTAGCTTCCGTACCATATGACGAATACCACTGAGCTATCACGACTAAACATAGTTTTATCGCATCCTCAAGAACAAAGGTGAAGATTTTTTTGAATTGTACCTAAAATTCTATACGATAATCGTGCTTCAGCTACGACGTTTTTCGTTTTTGATTGATAGATAGTGTTAAAATGACCAATAACTATACGCTATTATATTGGTATACATATGTTGGTAATTGTGTTGTGTTCAAGTATTACGTAAGCACTGTAGGGGGTTGGGGGAGTCTTTGATTTTCTTATTCGGTGATTACGTCAACAATAATTATTTACTTTTTTACACATATTAACCACCCACGTTGTCTATACTTGAAAACGAAATGCATTTTCAGGGTATCCTACAAAAATTAATACATTTTTGCTCTTTTATTTTGCAGAGCTTTGTTTACTTTTTCTAACAAGAGGAAGGGGGAGGGGATAAATTGCGTCTTTACGTATACTTGAACGGCCGTATACCTGTACAAAAATCAAAAACATTAAATTACCTAATAACTCGCTGGTCCAAAAATAAGAAGTAATATATAACGCATATTTTTAACATTTTACATATATACATTTAAATATTCAGTAAATTTATATAGGTTTTTTAGTAGTAAGACATCTTTAACCTACGTATCTACCACACTGAAAGTTTTTATTATAAAATAAATATTTACATCACCGAAAATGTTTTGTGTCTAAACTTTATTTATATTGTTGTAATTGATAAGAACAAAAGCACTTAAAGTGCATTGAAAATAAGTAACGCCGCAAATGTACAATGGGCAAAACGCAGGCCGCCTGCGGTCGTCGACCTAGGCCCTTGACTTGTGCGCGGTTCAGCGACACGGCTTGACACCATGCTTTGCTACTTACGAGACGCAAAGTTGACGCATGGTCCTCTATTTTCATACAAGAATTATCTATAGCAAAAGCTTATACTTTATTCTTTATTTTAAAATATTTAATTATGAATAGTTATTACTTCAGACAAATTAAATTGGATTACAATGACGGCCACTTTTTGTGGTTATTTAGATGTTTCCAGACATTAGTATGTTGCATTAAGAATTGGTGTTTTAAAAAACATTCACTGTACGTAGTATACCCAAAATAACACAAATTATGTGATTAATTGGTATAGTAATGCTTAATAATTGTGAAGTTACATTGTCCTTTACTTATACATAGGAAAATATTTTAGGACACGTTTTATATTGTCAGTGTAAAAATCTGGTTACAACAAATATTTAAAATTTAAATTGAATCGTTTAAAACAGAACAAAAGTTTATATTTCTAATTTGAATTGAATCGTTTAAAATAGAACAAAAGTTTATATTTTATTCAGTTATTTATTTTTAAAAGCCCTCAGCATCGCAGGTTGCTAGATGTACCTATACAAGTCTTGTGGAAAAAGCAAATATGATCGGGAATATCGAAATTCCACACACGAAAGAAGTCCGACGCAAGTTTTATAACGATTAACGATAAGGTGAGAAAATATTCGGTCGATAACCCTAGTGAGAGGATTATTTGGCTCTGTCGACCTCTCGTACGTATGCTGTTGCTTCGTCTGTATACAACTTGGCTGTCCGTTTAGATCAGATTTAAAGAATGTCTCATAATAGTACAGTAGTAGTCAAACATTCTACGATAAAATATATTGATATGTATAAGAAAAAACAATGTTTAACTGACTTCAATAATATAAAGGGTAGGGGTATTTTGTATCTTTTGGTGCTTTACTGAAGTAAATTATGTTTACCCCTTTCAGTTAGCTGTCGTTAACTTAAAACTTGTAACCCTCTCCTGCTACTTTCTTATTTTGCATCTGCAAGAAAAACCTGTTGGTGATAGTGTAAAATATTAACACCTGTCTTTGTTTGCAATTAATTTAAGTATTTTGAACTTATTTTAATTTTACGGATCCTAAAGCAGCAAAACCTGATTTTATTTTAGTCAGCAAAAAAGTTACAATAACAGTGTTTTTATTGTGTATTAATTACCGTAATGAGGCAAGTGGGAAGCCACAGCTGCGCATTCCAGAGTATGTTGGTGACTGATTTCTCTGTGCTGAAACAGCCTCTACTATTTACACCCAGTAATTATTGTCCCGCCAGAAAACAAACAAAGGCTTATATGCTATGTGCATTAACCACTATACAGCAGAATGTTGCTCAAATTTGTAGTAACTATTAACATTCAAACCGTTTTATTTACGTTTACCAAAGCCCGAAACAATTAATCGATTGCTTCAGACGTTTTACTGAAATAAATTGGTATTTCTTATTTTATTTAACAGCCACTATATCTATATAAAGGTGGAACTAAAAAAAAAGTCTTCGACTTCGAATGAATGAATTTAGCTAAGGGCATGTCGGAATGTCATCCCAAATACTCCGAGATATAGATAGGTACTACTCTGAGACTTCGCTTGGAGACTATGCGTCATTTACAAAGTTTACGTTTATGAAGTGTTTTGATGAATTATTTGGGTTAATCATCACACGATTCGAAATAATTCCCAAACTATCCGTACCACATTGTTGTCCTGAAATCTTTCCACAGTTCCCTTGAATAGACATTTACATTGCCTTTTGCAAAATAGCGAATCGATTTTTTAACAAGAAATAATGATGCGAAACACAAAGTCTCAAACTTTTCTATTAAGAATTTACTTTAGAATTTTTGGATCAGATCTTATTCATAATTGAACTGTAAACTTAAAAAATTAATACTAATAATATTACGAAAAAATTCAACTCAAGTAAATGTACCTAGTTCTTGATTCAAATATATTATTTCGATTATGAACCAATTAAAAAAGTAAGAGTAAGCTTAGCATTGCTATATGTATTTAATTCTGTTAATATCCTTCGTAGATTCGGTACCAGTCATTAAATAGGCGTAAGGCGCCCCGGCGCGGGCGCAGGCTGTAGGTGCACCAGTGCTAGTGAAAGTGGGTTGAATGCGACGCCACTACTTTCGTTTTCTCTTGCGCGAACTTGTTACAATAAGCATTACATCCCGCCAATTTCTCGCTCTGTGAAATTTCGCCTTTCCACCTCAGTATTATGTGAAGACAGATTGCTTCTTTCTATCGGTAGAAAGTGATTTACTATTCCATTGTCTTACTTTCCACCGCCTTGCTTTGATTGGAATAGAATTTTGTTTTGAGAACTCAGAGCTTGTTTTTGTTGTGCTACATAGCTAAATCTTTGTAAGACTTAGGAGTGAATTATGGCGAACTGAGAAAAAGCTTAAAAAAATCAGTCTTAAGTTAAATAATAGATGAAATATATAATACGGTAGACTGTCCAACAAAAAAATATATCAATGCGAACCCTAGTAATTCCGAAGAATGGGGAGTTCAATTACAAAAACGTTTGCAGATTTACAATACATATTATCAGTAGTAGTAGTACCCCCTGTAAGAGGATTCTATTTTTAGTTTGTATGTATGACTTTCACCAATCTGAGCACATGTAAGCTACGACTGCCTTTTTTCAAAGGCCTAAATCCATTGAAGGTTTACAATGTTTTGTGATCTGAAAAGTGAACCGGATTTTAGGCATATTGGGCGATAAAGCGAACCAACAAAGCGCGCTCTCCAAGACGAAAGTTAAACTTTCTAGGTCACCGCTGGCACACGCTAATCACGCACTTTTAAAACGCATAAGTTTCTAATGGCATATAGACCGTACATAATATTTTATTTAATATTTCATTAATAAGTATTTACTTTAAAATATTTATAACTCGTTCATATCAACGTATTAAATGGAAATGTATTTTTTTTCATTTAACATAATTTTTTCGATTTATTTATTGCAGCATTTCATCATTCTTTCCATAGACAAGTAATTATATAATTTATAGCGACAAAACTCTATTTATACTAATAAGACATTATGACAAGAATCTTTGTCTTATTTGCGATAGTTAGTATCGTTTAATGCTGTAAAGTAATAACTTTTTCTAAACAGTATCGGATTCTTTGGTACTATTTAAAAAAAAGTGAAGTATCTGGTTAGGAATTGTGTAGGTTTGCAGTCGTTGAATATCTTCATGACCTATTTTCATATGCAATTTCGCATGCGTTCAGTGACATTCAGATAGGTTAAAAGAGTAATAAACTCGATGTCTTTATTAAATAGTACTTATAATGATTGATGTCAGTCAGCAATCAATATAAGAGAAATTTATTGTATTACCTAAACAATAATGGCTAATTCGACACTGACAATTGCAATCCAAATTTTATTGTTTAGTACTTTACCTAAAAATAGTAGTGCTTATAGACGATTTAATGTAAAATATTCAGTTTGTATCTCAATGGTCATTAGTTTAATTTTCGGCGAAACAATCGTTTCGAGTTGTAAGTCATGCAGAGCAATCAACTTAGTAGTGATAAATAAATAAATAAAAATAAAAAATAAAAAACTTACCTAAAAACAATATTAAATGGACTATTATATAGATAATACGGGACTTCTCTCAATATTTATATCTTATATTTTAGAGCAAGTGATTGCTTATTTAAAACATTTATTAGTGAAAGGGGATTTGCTTTCGTGGAATTTAATAGTAATAAATCTAAAAATATGAATCTGTCACGCAACTCTCAAGTACCTGATTGAGTTGCATTCGAAAAGAAACTAACGAAAATGAAAGTGACCCAGATGGTCGGGCTGCGCCCCCGATGCTTTCTCTTGATTTTTCGGTTTAATCTATTTTCTCTTATGTTACCTTGTTATTACTTTCGAAACAAAAGTCAACTACATTAACGATAACGAATAAACTTATAGTAACTTTTTCTCAACAGTATCGGATTAGTTTAATTTATAAACGTAACCTGAGACTGTAAATTGACACCTTAAGGACTTCAAATTATTAACTTTATGATACATATAAATTAAAACAAAATAGTAACAAAGACCAAACGCAAAATAGTCAGTATGGTGTAATATTTTTTATTCTCTCAACTGCCACTCTGGAATCCCCAGATCCATCGACAAGAGCCTGTCATCTTATACCATGGGGTTCAAAAGTCGCGACCCCTTGGTTGTAGACTTGTATTCTCTCAATTCTCACTAAACGTAAATGTAACATCCTAAACTTTACAAGACAACTTGACAACTTTTACACATTTTTTAAGGAATTAAGGGATATCTGCAATATATGTGACTTTATTTATTCTGCGATGATTTCTCCTGCATATCCGGTCATCATCAATTTATCTTTTTAATGATTCGAATGGAATAACTTTCCCACTTAACTTTCTTCAATACTGTTTTAGGATGTTTCAGACCTACTTTTATTTCTTTAATAAACTATACTGAATGAAAAAATACACAAACATATGATGTTATAATTTTTAAACATATTTATATATTATACCCAAGCATTCGAAAATTAAAAAAATAA
Organism: Pieris rapae; assembly: GCF_905147795.1. NCBI lineage: Eukaryota > Metazoa > Arthropoda > Insecta > Lepidoptera > Pieridae > Pieris > Pieris rapae. The sequence goes on along the minus strand of NC_059515.1, from coordinate 3,367,911 downwards.
ATTTAGAAATGAAAATTAACAGAAGCAAGTGACAGGCAAAACAGGAACCCTAATTAATAACTTAAACCTCATAAACAAAGGAAGAATTAATGGGATCACTTTAAAATCTATCAATTTATCTTTAATGTTATTAAGAGCGTTGTATGGGCAAAATAGCCTATTCACAGTATTATTAACATGTTAAGCATATATGTATAACACAAAAAGTTGTAATAGGTTAACTTAAATTCAAAAAGATATGCTTTCATGACAACTGTATGTTAGACTATGTTATTTTTGTGTCATACAAATAATAGAATTTATAATATGTGTTATTACAATAATGTTTCAAGATCTTATTAATAAATGCTTAAGTCAAAATTAGTAAAAAAAGTCCATTACTTTTCCAGTGTAGTCAATCCACACTCCATCGAAAACATTTAGAAAAGAACATGATATACTGTGTCATTATTTATTTATTTATTTATACTTTAATACCTTATTCAAAAACATACACGTAACAAAAATAAAAAAAACAGGTTACAAAAATTATAAAATTACAACGGGCGACCTTATCGCTAACAAGCGACAATCATTCAATGGTTGTTAGGACGGGATTAAACCTATATCATCCAAGCTCTAGTTAGTGTGTGTTAATTAATTCCTTACTTACTTGGATTTTGACTTTTGCGAATTAAATCTCTCAAACAGAATGGTGCGTAAGAGGGGACAATTTCCATTTTGATATGCTACGACAATCAAGATGGAGTGTGTGATTTTTTCATAATGCAGCGATGAAATCACTGTAGGTATGTATACATTTTTATTAGACTCCAAATATACTGTACGTTGGATTCAAAACCTAACAATTAGACCAAAACATGTTAAAGTTTTAGTAGCTCATTTAAGTGGTTTTGAGGTCAAACGATAAGCCTGCGTCTATGAGCTGTTGTGGAAATGTATGCCCTCAAATAGAATGAACCGTATTATTTCCCGTTTTGAACAATGTGCTGCCTTCAGTGCGGGGGGAAGTGCACAACGAGGGCATTAACCCACCGTACTCTGTTGACACGATTTTACTATGACAAGTTTGTAACTATCGCTAGTCTGCGCTCTATTAAAATTTAGAATTAAAATATCATGTAACAGCTGCATTTTAGAATGTTCTGTAACGGTATTTTATTTTCTCGATGTCAAGGGCCTGTAATTACTTACAGGCTTTTATAACTTAAGCTTATATTTTGAATGATAAACATAACTTATTGCTTTTTAATTGGGCAAGTGCCAACTGGAAACTTGTTTCCTTATTCCAGCATTTTTGCCTACTACAACATACCTTTGTTGTAGATAAACATCTGATTATTAAATAATACCTATATGTTATAGATTTTATATAGATTGACGACCTTTATTAGTGCATATAAAGATAACATTTATTTAACCTCAGGTGTGGCAACGCACATGGTTATATGGAAGAGATTTAAAAGGACATTAAAATTTTCTCTGATAAGTAGGCATAACCTTAAATATTGTCTTTTATAATAAATAAACGTGAGAATAGTTATTGTTATAATAACATAGCAATTCTTAGACAACACACAATAGCTTAAAGCAGTCACAACCCCTTTAAGGTTGGTTCACAAATATAGGCTTTGGAGTTACGTTAAGTAGCGGGTGAACTAGGCGTGCGCGTGCGGCTACGCGTAGCTAGAGATAGCCGCAGGTCACCGACCGGCGCGGGGTCAACGCCCGCTGACGTAATGTTACGCGAATTCCGACCGCCCTCACTTCGCACCGACCTAATTCCTTCGAAGCCACTTCGTTTCTGCATCGCTAATTATAAAACGTCGTTGCATTGCAGTTTGCACTGACACACACGCAAGATTCTAATTTATTCTAGAACTTGGAGGCTAACCAAATGAAGATTAATTACTTGAATCAATTGTTTTATGTACAAGTTCTTGTATGTGCTCATGTCCATGTCAAGTTCTAATTAGTGTTGGTAAACCCGTTCAGTTATTTAACACTTCGTTGCATAATAATACAAAACAAGAATAAAACCAAAATACCCTAATGAAGAACAACTACGACCAGTGATTTACGCCAGGCAATGATAGACTAGCTGTTTTGATGTCATCAAAACAACAAAATACATGAGATATGCATTTATCAGTTTCCTTTCTACATAAGTAGAAAATAAGTTATATATTTACCTAGTATAGTAAGGATGTTGTATTTTGTATTATGTGTATGTGTGTTCTCACGAAGTCCGTTTCTTACCTTAACCTTTATTGCCGCAAGCATTTGAATACGTATACTATGATATTTATTGTTATAGAACAAAATAAATAAAACCATGCAACTAATATAGGGCATAATTACTGAAAAACACAGTATTAACGCATCTTTAGAAGATTTTATATTAGCATTGATCTTAACAGCTTCTAAAATAAGATTTGAAAAAAAAGTAATCAACTAGGAAGAAATAATATGCGATTTGAATACCAATTTCTTTAGGTAACTTGTAATTAATAACATACTTGTAATATTATAATAATTCAAGCAGAAGTCAGTAATGAGTAATTTTATGTAGTATCTACGTAGTAAAAAGGCAACAATAATTCTGGTTTTGAATGACCTTATGGTTCTCGTATATCGAAGGTTGACGTCAGTGCATAATAAAACGTTTGTTGAAAAAATAGCGGTCGTACAATGTCACCCCCTTCCATAGGGGACACGGCCCAGTCACATTGATTCGTCCCACCTGCCCCATCGCTACGTCTGCGATGCATTCAGAAGCATTAAATACGCAATTCTTAGATTCATTGGTTTTGACGACTATAATTAGTTTATTATATAAATAATTATAATTATGGAATGGAAGGAATAGGAAATTATTCATTAAAATTAACGAAGCATATTATACAATAGTTCTCCGTGCTCCTTTCCTAGCCATTCTTATGTACACTCACAATAAGGTGTCTAATTCAATAGAACCTAGGACAATTTAGACACGCTACAGGATTATCAAATTAGAATATGCGTGATATGCATTAAACGCATCTTAAAATCTGCCAATTTTTTGGCAACGATTAAAAAAAAACATATTTTGTTATTGAAAATAAGTGTTATTATCAATCATAAACACATTGCATATAAATGTTTTATACAATGTATTATGCAAGTACGGGCCACGTGTAAGTTTATTGCTTTACGGTAAACGTGGATTGCGAACATCGTCACAGAATGGCGTTCCACTGAAACGGGAATGACGCCTACGCAACCAATTAGCTTTAAGATTATATTTGCTTCAACTTACGATATCTTCTCAGTCGACGTACGGATCAGTTACAAAGATTATATAAGAACAGCTTATATTATTAAGCCAAAATATAAAATGTTTATTAAATTTATAAATACATTATTAGAGAATTAGGATTAAATTATGCATTCAAGCTGATTAATTTATGTTATATAATAAGAATTAGGCTGTTTTGTAAGTACTTATACAATTATACATATAGGTGTCACATACCCCAAAATAACAGTGCTAGATTAGATTAGCTAGCTAGATTTAATCCAGGCTTCAAAATAGAAAAATACATCATTTATAACAGTCGCTTATTAATTTTAACGTGACTAATGTCTGTGTGCATACGTTGTTGAATGTTAGAAAACCAAGTTTTTACCAAGTCAACCATCTCAAAATCACCAAATTATCTCGAAAATTTTTTTTATATGCAGTCTTCTGTTTGTTCTGTTATGTTACATTAAACTATACCGATGCACTCGACGGAGACGATAGGAGCAAAATAATGTTGTCGTAAAGCAACATAGTTTGATTACAATAGCATTATTCTTTCAACATATGCCTATAGTACGGTTTTCGTCCTCCAGTAGATACCCAGTTACCACAACTGGTGCAAAAACGCATAAGATAACGCTTCTGTCGTGTCGTGTTTATTACCACGGAACATCCCAGAGAAATTTTATTTATAAAATTGTGAATGCTTGATGATGCGTCAACGCACGTTATCGGCGGATGCCGCTTATCACAAGGTTAGTCGATTCCACGTGTTGTTGACCATTGTTAATTATACACGTTTTAACCTTTGCAAACTATTTAATTTGCACAATGTAATATTGAAAATAACATACCATATAATAATAATAGTATCGGATTCAAACGTTAAACGATCAAATATGTTACTAAATTTATTAGTGAATTCATTTCATCATTATAAAACCATAACTAACTTATATTTTTATTTGGCTTCTCTTTTAACAACAAGAAGCAATAAAAAAGCTTGAAGTTAGAAAAAGGCCTAAAATAAACTTTTAATTGCGCACCCACTGGAAGTCGGAAAGTTACAGGAAAACCTACCTATAAAATATTAATATACCTTTAATCATAAAAATAATGTGAGTTACTCTTTGTTATCGTCCTTTGCGTCGCAGACATAAAACGAAGACGTAGATAGTTACCTAAACTTTTTTGGATCAGGCCCTTAAATATTAATTACGAGATAATTAAATAACTTCACATAACAATCAAAGTTTTTATAAATACGCGTCATTCGATAAAACAAAAGTCATAAACAATTTGAATGTTATACGAATGTCGGAATATTATTACCCTTCAGACAATGTCAGTACAAACGGCGTTACATAAAGAGTAAAGTCATTGCATGGTTAAAGCCCGGGGCCTGTGCTAGTATCCAGAAGTAGGTACGATAGACATTTATCAATGACAATGTTGGAAAAATAGTTCGTTGCATGAGAATGATAGGTGTCGTTGAAGTTGCGAGGGCGTCCGCGCGGTCGTCTCAAGATCAAGGTCTCTGTGCAGACGTGTGAGGCAAGGTCACCCATTCCCCGTACCCCTCGCCGCAGACCGCCCTTCCCCTCCCGCCTCAGCACCCCTCCCGTGCCAAGTACGCCTTGGAAGCGCGCAAATATTTGCGACCGTCTGTCCTCCGCGACCGATATGCCGAGGTCAGACCGTCAAGCAGACCTTGAAGTAATATTATCCGACCTCTCTACAAAAGACATCATTGATATCGGACTTTATTGGCTCTTCCAATGACCAATTTGGATATTAATATGACATTGATTAATGTCACTGGGCAGAACTTCCAGTAAATAAGTGGAAACTTATAAGAATCGGAAATTTAACAAAAAATTGTTTTACTCAATATTTATGTATAAGAACTACATTTTTAAATGGTATTTATATATCCGTAAGTTGAATATTATTATTCGAGTAAGAACTTATAAAGATATTTGTATATATACTTTTCAATAACAGTCATTAGTAAAATATGTATAAATAAATATTTGGTATATTATAGTGTAAGGACGGAACATTTTTATTCTCAGAGCAGGTACAAATCCGACCGTTTACAATTCCAATTTTTCTGTTTATACAATTGTTTGCTGGTTAAGGACGTCTTTTATTATTCACAAGGATTTTTAATAAAAAACCATTTGGTTCCTATAGCCAGAGGTCACACAAGTGAATGCATTACGCTGTTTTAAATAAATTGCCTTGGTCTACGACAGTCGGTAAATTTAAAATGTACCTAAGGACAATTCAATGAGGAACTTGTGCTTCTTATTTCATTGTTTTATACAATTTTTAATTCGCTTATATTTTTTACCTGAATTTTAATATATAAATAGCATGATCATATCACTGTATACCTACACTATTACATATCTTAATATGTTTATATTTATACATAAGTTTTTCTTTTCTCTTCAAAATTTATATCAAGATCAGAATATGTGAAATAAGTTTATATTTTCTTTTAGTTTAACCTATTACGTTAAGGAAAAAAATAATTTACCTTAGTCTTACAATTTTAAAAATTCTAGCCAGCGATGAGTTTGCTGCGTGATTCACGTTTATTTTATTAAAGCTTTAATTTTAATTCGTCCTTTGGTCTACTAAGTTCTGTAAGTTCTTTGCACATCTTCGTCTAGATATGGTTATTTAAAGATCTACGCCCGAACTCAATAATGAATCCACAATCTCAGATTGAAAACAATCTCAGACCGTGAGAGTTGATCGATGTCGATCGATTTCCTATCTGCATCCCAATTACCAAACCCTACGAAGACAATCCATTTTTGGCGACGGATAGAATGCAATCTCTTCGCTCTTTACACTCATATTTCATAATCAAAATAAACCAAATAAAGTAAATAAAACCGTACAAATGATGCTAAAATATACATGTCTATGTTTCAAACATATCGAATAGCTTTTTAATTATGTACTTTAAAAACTGGTGTAAGTTAACGCATACACCGATCCGACCTAACATGGACAGCTTGTATCGACAGATGGCTATTAAAATCCATCGATTGGTTTTTTATAATATTTCACACTTTTATAATCTTTGTATAAGATGTCTATCTCAGATTGTGAAAAATGGATTAAGATAGTTTATTGGGTTTGGGCGTTAATCTGTTATCGCCTACTCTGTGGCTTAGTTTGTATTGATATATTTGAATAACTTGGATTATTGTAGCCTGTAGGCTGTAGGTAGGGCTTGATCCAATTTTTTTTTAATTTTTATATTTTTTAGCTATAGAAACTTAAGACGCTTACTTAAAAATATGTTTGTTCATAATTAATTAATTAACTTAACTAAAATGGCGTAACATAAAAAAAGTTTTTTTTACTTACTCATAAATTGTGTCAACGCCGTTTAAAGAAATCAGTGATAGTTTAAACAGCTAAATAAGGCTGTATAAATACCAAACATTGAATCAAATCAGGTTTAATAACTAAAACATTTTACATCAGTCCGTGTTTATTAAATATAAATACAGATAGAAGTATGTAATATAATTATTTGCCTAAGTTGAAAAACATTAATACAAAAATGACTGTATTGTACGAAATTTAGGTTATTAAAAGTCCTTGCTTATTAATCTAAACATCGAGCCCGGAAGTCAAACTCTGTGTATGACCTCTCCTTGTTAATCGAAACCTTCGAAACCTATTAATAATGTTTTGACCGCGAAATAAAACACTGACATACATTACGCCTGAATAATGCCATATACTCCATAATTCATAGAAACCTTGGCCTCGATGCCCCGAGCATCCAGACCTTAGAGGCGCGGGATGGGATTAGGTAGACTTTAATGTTATTTAAGTGTTCCCAGCTAAGCCATCATATACTATGTCTATAAGAGTTTTATTTTTTTGGTATTGTCATGCCAAATTATTTTTAACGTCTTAAGGGCTAGTTTATTTATTATCGCTTGAAGATTAGCCAATATAAATATTTACATAAAATGCTCGCTAGTTCGTTAACATATTTCTACTTAGATAATTATGTTTGCTTAACCGGAGTAGACTACATAAAAATAGGATCATAAATTGAAAATATTTCTTGAATACATAATGTCTTAACTATGCCTCTTTTTCACTTCAAAGGAAACAAAAAATAAGTGTAATGAAATCGATTTTGGGTTGAATGGTAGACTTAACTTTAAACATAAAGTAATTTATAATTTACCTTAATAATATACTCTATACTCTTTAAATTAGGAACGAGACGGCTTTAGTTTAAAAAAAAACTACGACGTTAGTTATTGGGTAAGTATTTTGTTTTGAGTACATATATTCAAGTATAAATTGCTCCTCTATCAATGGACTGTATTTAGAAACTTCTTAGGATATTTACATCTCGTTTATAATAATATCGAAAAATCGTTTATAACTTTTAATTCATGGTAATACATTACAATATCTTAAACTGGTGACATTTGGAGTTGGTTCGTTTTTTAAAAAAAAGTTATTATGCTTATAGTAAAAATAATATTTCGTGGGAAAAATAAATTATCGTTTTACCAATTACCCTACCCACCTACGCAGATGTATCTATGAAAGAATAGAAAAATCATTTTGTTCGTAAGTTTTGATTTACATTACCTAGTTAATTAATAATGTATTGTTTTCACAATACTGAAAATTTTAAATAGGCAAATACCCTTGTAAAATCAGGTCATGTATTAACAACAGATTAAAATATAACGCGGAAATCGTACGCAAGTAATATCGAAAGGCGAGCAGACGCGGCGCACGCGGCATTCGATTCTAAATGAGGTCAGTGGAACACGAAGCATTACACTTGACCTCTTTACAAGTCCTTACCTCCGCCAGGCCTTCACACTTTTTACAACGCTTTTACGAGCTAGGTCGGGCCAATTATGTTTCGAGCAGTAACAATGACGCCCCCGTTCGGCCAGCAGTAAGCAGATGCATTGCTCTCGGCCGGTCCGCCCGTAATCTTGACACACATTCCATTCAATGTTTGTACGTTGTTTTAGTTGATTACGGTGGATATATCAATGCCATCCTATATCTATCTGTGATTAGGTAACAAATTTGATTAGTAATGCAGACGATATGTTGTATGTTGCATAAATATATCTATCTGTTTAGTAAATATTGTTTAAACATCGATAAGTACTGACATTTATGTTTTACAAGAAGAGCAATAATTGATTTAGAATTTGATTTTTTAGGCTTTTTCCTGTTTATTGCCAATTCATTCTTAATCCAATCACAACACATTTCTGTCAAGATTCTAGATTCTAGATTTTCTAGGCCAATAAAAAATACGATACTATATTTACATGAATATTAGATAGCGAATAAACATTAGATTAAACCAATTTTAGAGCCCCATAGTACCTGTTAGGTCGAGCTTAATAAAATTCGTAACTAAAAAAACTTAACCATAACTAAAATAATAATATTAAAGTTATATGTGTATTTCTTAAATAATTCTATAGTGCATTTTGAATATGGCCTTAATGCAGTCATCACTCATTCAAGATAATGGAGGGATAACACAGATAAATTGGTGTTTTTATAATAACCTATTTATCGGCACAAAATAGGTACTACTTAACCGATACATAGTGGTTCTCTGTTACGATCACTTCAGGTTACTACTAAAGTTAATTATGTACATAAATATAATGATTACTTTAAAATGTATCACTAACTTCTGTGAGTGATATATTTAAATTATTGGATTTTCCAAAGTTCAGAGAATACTCGCGTCGCAAAGGAGGAAGCAATCGCGTTGAACATGGCCTTTGTTCATCGCGACAAAAATCTGCAAATAATAATAATATTAATACCTAAAGCGACGTATCAGTATTAAAATATACTCTGACACGTTCGGTTCCTAGTAAACAAGGTCGAGGTGACCTTGGTGGAGAATTGTATTCTTAATATTATTTAAACACGTAAAAAGATCACGCTGACAAACAAGGAAGTCATCGGTTATTTTGCGAAGCGTTTAATTGAACTTTGTTATGTAGATGTGTTGACTGGCGTTTACTGTTCAGGGTCAAAGCAATCGTATGTTATATGAATCAGGCAGGAACTGTTCGAGCTTAGTACGAACCATTGACTCGCTTTTTTGGTATTTAAATACCTCGTTCGATATTATTTGATAATTTTACATGTTTGTATCGAATATTCTCAAAACTACACCTTTTACAGCTTTTTCCTAGTGTAACATGAAAATTTTGACGTTGTGTCTACGAGTTACATGCCTTCTACGACTTTCCTTCTAAGACATTTATACATTTTGTATATACTATATATCATTTATTTTACGAATGGGACATGTTTTTCATGATTAATAATGAGTAAATGATGCATAATGAATATTGTTTTTAAGGTTTTAATAACTAGTATTACTAAAAAATGGGTCAATATCATAAGATAAGCCTATAAATTCGGCTTTGTAGTGTACAAATGACAAATAAGTCATTGTATGGTTCGTAGAACGCACTTTATTTGATCTATGAACAACGGTGCATTATGTCTTTATTCAAGTAAATGACATTGTGACAATAAATTCTGAATTAATAGGATACATTATTAGGCTATCTGTTTTGTGTGTGTAATTGATTCGATATAATTTTTTGGAGGAATTCGATACGTTTTACTTTTAACGATGTGTAGTCTTATAAAGATTTATGAAGTACACACTCAACTAGGTTTAATTATTTTTTCTACTAAATGTTATCGACGATACAATTATACAAAACTTAGATCAATCCGTTTTTGTTTTATTTTTTAAATATTTGTACTAATACTGTATAACAAATATGAATTAGCTAATATTTATTCGTTAAGGAAAACAAGCGTTTGATAAGGAAGGGCGGTGCTCCGGCGCCGCGCCTCTATCGTTCAAGATTAAGGTCGAATGATCTATAAAATGACAATCGTACCAAGTGTGTGTAATGGCGACGTTTTAGGTGACATTAATTTCGTCTTTTTCTATTGGTGAGACCAATTTTTAATAAAACGAAAATGTGAAAACAGTGTCATAGAACTGAATTAGTTTCGTAAATAAAAGTTTAATTTCGCAATATTACTGTTACGTGCAGTACTGCTAATTCAAACGTTTATTGAGCAGGCATTATTAGGAGATTTCGGAAGTAATCTGATTTAGCTGTTTAAAAATATTTTCTTATTAAAAAGAAACATGCGCGTACCATATACATAACCGTCTTTATACAACTCTAAAGGTCTGTTTCACAATGTCCGGATAAGTTCCAAATAAGCTATTTATTACTTATTGGTAGAATAAACAGTATTTTTGCGTTTCAGGACTGTCAGCGCTATTTGTCATGAAACGCGAAGTATCTTATTTGGAACTTTTATCTTCCGAATAATTTATGTGTTGCATAGCTATTTGGTACTTTATCCATACATTGTGAAACAGGTCTTAACATCTCTTTGAAACTGAAACTTATATGTAATAAAATATATTATTAAATTACTTATCTTATCGACATACTATGTACGTGCCTCTCGAAAATTACTAAAACCATAATTGTGACATTGAGAATACTTTATCAATTGTGGCATGAGTACAACATTATTTCCTGGTACTAAAGTATTCAATGGACCTAACTTCGATAACGTAAATATGTATTTTAAACTTCGTAGGATAAACTAGTCTTTCTCATAAACATTTTTTTATGAGTAGTAAAATTTGTCTACATCTTTAGATTAATTTATATGTATGTCTTGATTAGGACTTGAAGCCCTGTTCACTTTTGCTATTTGAGGTTACAGAGTGTCATAGACTACATAAGAAGGATGACTTGGACATTGAGAGGAAAAGATTATAGGGAAAAATAGTATGCGGCACTAGGCTTATAAATCTATTCTCTTAGCCTTATTACTTCTTCCTAGTAGTACTGGACATTCACAAGAGACCTTCATAATTGTTTACAGAGCTAGGAAAAACAATGATGAAGTACGCGAGTGTTTGCCAAACACAATTGCGTAATTGAACAAGAACAATGTCGGTCCGACTCTATGTTTCCATAACATGTACGACGATAATTATTTTGTGCTCTCCGAGGAAATTGATCGAATGCTTATTAATTATCATACATACGGTTTATAGAAGGATAACGTTTGCAATGTTGCACCACTAGTCATCATTGTTTCCAGTGGGCAGCTGGTGCCTTTTTATAAAATTAGTGAGTCATGTAGTCAATAGTCTGTGGCATGTTCGTCTGTTAAGGAGATTTATACAATTAGCCGAGAAAAAATAGTTATAATAAATTTTCTGTTTTTTTTTAATAAGAATTTAATAAAAAACACTTTGTTTATTTAAAAAAATACATAGATATTATCATATAATCACTCTTATAACTAACTTGATCTATGATATCGAATTTAGTACAGAATGTAAAAGGTACAAGTGTAAGGAAGTCTTAAAACTTTTATAAACAAATAGATAGAAGTATATTACAAATTAATAAGGTTCTATGTGCAGTGTTGGCCTAGTAGTTCAACATGTGGTCTCTTATCCGTGAGGTCGTAAGTTCCATTCCAGGCTGTGCTCCTTTGGACTTTCTTTCTATGTGGGCATTTAACATTCGCTCAAAAGGTGAAGGAAATCATCGTGAGGAAACCGGCTTGCTATAGAACCAAAAAGTCGACGGCGTGTGTCAGACGAAGAAGGCTAGAAGGCTGAACCTACTGGCTATTAGATTGACAAATGATCAGGAAACAGATATAGGAATCTGAGTCCCAGACCTAAAAAGGTTATAGTACCACTGATTTCATTTTTAGATATATGATAGATTATAGATACCTCCTACGGCAGACTTAATCTGATCATTCTAGGACAAGAAGTTCTATGGACTGATGACCACGCCGAGAATGTAACTATGCGAGATTGTACTGTTGAAGACAGACGCTGTATGTATCGAATTTTTGAAGTATCGAGACGTTTGTAGGAAACTCGATCCACGAAACCTCAAGCATTCTGTTCCAGCACAATATTTCCTGAGCGTCTATTTTCTGCCTGACTTCATCTGGCAAGGTCCACGTTTCAGCTGCGTATAGAAATATGGCGAATATATGTGTCTAGACAAGCTTGGTCTTCGAGGTTTTTGTTATATACCGGTTTTTTCTTAAATAGAACAGTTAAGTGGTACTGCCGCCGATGGACACTCTCAATGCCAGAGGGTTCGCGAGTGCCGGCCTTTTAAGAATTGGTACGCTCTTTTCTTGAGGGACCCTAAGTCGAATTGGTTCATTACCGAACTCAGTGGGCTGCTGGTCCCAATAAGTGGTGGTTCGCATAAGTGGTTTCTGCATATCTTTTGCATCCTGTTCGTCGCCGTTCTTGTGATGAGCATACGTCGTCGTTTGTACCACTTTTGTACAAAATATAAAATAAACTCTTATACAAGTTAGAAAGTAACTATAGACAATTATAGTAATATAGAATAGTTAGTTCATTGCAGGGAACCCTAAACGGGGTATTAGAGCTGGTTGCGTGGGAGAGTGGGATCATGTAGCCGTGAGATGCCGAATATTTTTCGCACTGGCAAGGTCGGGGTCAAATCGCTTAACTTCCTAGATCATCGTGGCCTCGCTTCTTAAACCAGGAATTACGTATAATATTTTTGGATCCAAAAATTCTATATCAATAATAATGAAATAAAAAGTAATCCTACCCTTTTTACTAACATAAATTAAAACAATATGATATTATAGATGTTATAAATAAGTACCTATATGAATTAAAAGTTTGTCGTTTTATAAAAAAATGTATCTTAAAAATGCCTCACAATTTTTTAATAACATTTTATTATAAATACAAGTAAAACTTTATAAATGAAGAACTATTATTCGAATTTGAATACATAAGTGAATTAATAGGCCCTGTGTTCGTAACGAAGGCTTAATTATCGTTAGTTACCTAACCAGAAAAATAATCAATCAATTATTAATCAATTACCAGATATCGTATTAAGATTGTCATACCTACACATCAACACGAGTATGAAATTAATTTGCGAAATAACCGGATAAAAAATACATTCAGGGTCAGCCTCAAGGTCCTTTCTGATTAGAGCTATTGCGATAAGGATGGGAAAATACAATCTAATATAGAATCTTTTATTTGCACAATAAAGTACAATTCCCTCCATAGAAAAATATTATAGCCCGATATAAAAAAACTATAACTGTTCGTTGTCGTCTGATTTATTGTTTTTTACCCATTACATTCACATGTGTATAAAATTCAAGGATATTCGAACTTACTGGTATTTCATTATTTATTTTTCATAGCATTATTTTAGGGAAGTTACTTTTTACTATAACTGAACTAAAATTCTTAAGCGTGTGTGATCCTGTTACATACAGACAAAATAGACATTTTTGTTATAATTTATTTTATACCTGGTAACACTGAATATGTTGAAGACAATGAAAAACGGCTTAATGTAGAAAGTTGCCAATACTTTTATTGTTTTTTGAAGTGATCTCCGTTGCTCTCTGCACATCGTCGCATTTGATGGAACCACCGAGAAAAACAGTGGGCCCATTCTTCCTTAGGGGTCCTTCCTTCCTTTTCTACTTCATTTTCGTCAGCTTTTACCGCATCTTCAGGGCACGTAAAGCGAATACCTCGAATATTGTCATCATCAGTGAATCATCTTTTTTCCTTGACTTCTTTCATTCTATAGGTATCTTATTTGGCCGATCCTCGAAAAGAAACACCCACTGTGCTGAGTGTTTTTTTGGTTTCGGGTTCTTAGCAATATATCCAATTTTCATCTGTGACGATGACAAATACAGCATTTGAGTAACCGCCGTTGAACTTATCTAACATTTGGCGACACCAGTCCATCCGGCTGGTGGTATAAAGCTTCCTGACGTTTAATTATTCGTGTAGTATTTTTAAACTTGACTCATACCAATGCCTTGTCTTGCCCTTATCTGCTGATAGGTCAATCTATTATCTTCCTCTATCATGCGTCGCATAGCACTGGTGTTATTTTCAGTATTCGTTGTTAAAGGACGTCCCTCAGACGGATCATTATTGAGATTACTACTTTCACGCTTAAACTCGTTAAACCAATTGTAAATAGTTGCACGAGATGGGGCTTATTTAAAAAATGCTAATCTCAGCGTATCATAGCTTTGTTGTTGAGTAAGCCCACAACGAAAGTTATAATAAATCTTTGACCGAAAACTTTCTCGCATTAGGTTCATTTTACGTGTAACAAGAGTTTAAGATTCGCCGCTAATTCACTAAAACAATTGACAAATGAATGCAATATACTACATTAGTTCACCAAAGAGTTTTAAAGTTTAGAAAAGTTTTCATTAGTATTTTTTCTAACTGGCCAGCAACAATATGAGTGTTACCCACGTATACTATTATTTACTTAATAAATTATAACAAACGGAAGTTGGTACAAGTTTGGATAAATTTAGATGTCACTAGAATCGCAGTGTTTTTTAGTCAATGGACACAAGTTTTTAAGGATATGCATCTGTGAGAGTTACATTACTGGATATTTGTAAATGCTGAAATTGTCTAGAAAAACATTCACACACATTATACAAGTATCACTATTTCTTTCCTACGAACTTTCGTTCGAACGTTCTTGAGCTATCGCGACCCTTAAAAAAACAAGTCTCTCGGCATTACTACTGTTTTTATTTTGAATTTTAATATATTTTATTTTAATGTATAGAATGTTTTAAAAGATACATATTAAGGTCATTGGTATATTTATCAAAATAACGTTGGTTTAGCGTGTTTTATTAATACAAAGTAAAGACGGTAACAACGTAATGATAAGTTATAATTGCACCATATAATGCATAAAAGGGTTTTCATGGACACGGCTCGACCTTGTATGACGTAGAGCGCGGACGCTTCCTGTTATCTCACTGAGATATCCACTCGCGACCGGCATTAATCACTACTGGAACAAAGAATGTCCACGGTAATTGTAATTAGCACGCGTCGGCCTTGATGTCCTCATTATCTCGTACGTCTCGGTCACCATAGTGGATAACGTCACAATAGAACAACCTAGTATCTAGTATGCGCTACGCAAAAGGTTTTCCTCGGTCATTGTTAGTAATTTTATTAACATTTTTTATTAATTTCTAACAATTAATAAGGATAAAAATGTATAAATATCGCATTTAATTCTGATAACTACTTATATATATGACTTATATATATGATAAATACTTATGTATATGACATGCATACGCATATCCCGAATTATATTAAAACCCTATCCTCGTTTAATAACCGCACAATACAATTACTAGTCAAACATTTGTTGTTATGTTTCCATGCTATAGGTCTGATTTCTAATTATTTCATATATCTATTTTAAAAATGTCATTATAATGTCTAAATAATAAATTCACTCATTTAATTTATAAAATTATTGAAAATAATATTTATTTATTTAGTCAAGTTGAATATTTCCATTTTCCGCGCAGTTATAGCTGTCACGTGTGACTAGCGATGGAATAAACCCTGTTATAGAAATAATTTATGGTATAAGTAGGTACAGGGCAATATAGGAACGTCATAGAAATGTCGATGCGCAGTGGTTACTGCGCAAACATGTTTACCGCCTTGCTCTCAAAGTTCAAGGCCCGAGCTAATGACAAGTGTGGAACAATGTACTTTCCAAGTGGAGGTTTACTTAAGGACACGAAGTAAACGTTCTGGATATAAATACATTATTAAACATGAGCAAACAACGTCAACAATGAAATCATTACTTTATGTGAGTTTAAGTCCTGATCTTTCGGTAATATACGGTTCCGAAGCCAAAGCGATTGGGTAAACAGTACGAATCAATATCTCCTAAATGCGGATTTCGAAGGATCATGAGTATAACAGCTATTATCTGTAGAGAAACAGATAGGCGCTTACGAATTTGTTGATGTCTAAAATGGTAAAAAAATCTACTGTCTTCATAGTGTAGACTGAATTTGCCCTTTCTAAATTATACAAATATTTTTTCATGATGTATACGAATCTTGATGAACTTTGAGACCACTTACAAAGATATTAATTAATTATTCAATTCTATAAACGAGTATACTACATATACTAAAATAGCTAATTGCAAACTGTATTTTTTTTTCTTTTTAACAAATTTTAATTAAAGATGTGCTACGTTTTTGACATTGGCCTGGCTTCCTGTGACTCGTCTATTTACATGACTATTGGTTGCCTTCACACAAGCGGGTTAAGGCCAAATCCTACCTTTACATTATTATGAACAATGACGGTTACTAAGTGATTGAAAAGTAACATTAGTTACAAATATGATTTCAGTATGAGATATAGTCAAGGAAAATTATAAACCTTGGCTCTCAATTGTTATTTCATCGTACGTATGCGTCTTTGTGAGATGAAGGAAATATACAAATACTTTAAATATTAATTATGTGATAATTAACAACTAAATTCCCAAATTCAGTAACATAAAATGCTTTCATGAAATTATCGGTTTTAACTTAAAGTGCCCTAACTGATTGTAATGTACCAAATTAAATGTAAATTTTATATAAATAAATATTAGGGGTTGTTCTAAGTGCTGGCTATATCAATGGAAACCCGAGACGGGCACGTGAGTGAATAGCGGCGTTCGCGTCGATGGGTGACGGGCGGCGGTCTGACCCTGAGACTTGAAATAGTCTTCCGCATTAACGCTTAGAGCAAAAATATCGTATGATGCTGCCGCAAGGCTACTTGCCACAACTGCTCCTCTCCCGGAGTCCGTGATTTGCGCTACTACGAAGGTTGCGTTTAAAACCATTTCCTTATTAACATGTCTTTTATATGAGGTGTGTTGTCGTTCAGGGGCCGCGGTTTATATTTTTTATTTAAGTTTAAGTTACAACCTGATGTACATCTTTTACATCAAGTTAACTTTATTTGTATCAATGATATTTGCATGTGTGTTTTATAGTTAAAAATTGTCAATAGTAAATCAAGTTGTCAAGGAATATATTTCTTATTTATAGTATTTCATGTAGTAAAATATTTCAAACATAGCGCATATATACGCTATGTACTAGCTTTAAATATATACGTTATCTAGACTTCCGTAAAAAATTTCTATGAATGAAGGTCACAATAACACATTTTTTTACTAATACTAAAATAAATTCTAAAAGTGTATATCTTGTTATTGGAAAATTCTTTTAAACGAACTAAATAAAAATTATTTTGTGGTAAATAGTCAAAATATACAATTTAAAATACATATCAAGATTTTTTTGTTTATATTGTATTAGCATAAAAACTATTATGAGACACGGAATAGCGAGTTGAGTATAGCGATGTTACAATTAAAGTTGTTGTAAACAATATCGAAGAACAATATCACAAAAATATTGTGAAATAATAGATTTTTATAATAAAATCATTTACGTTACGTTGCCTTGAGTGAAAACACGTAATCCAACACGTGTAGTCGTGTCGATAAATGATATTTGCGTCGCAACCGAACAATTGTGAATTAACTGTTTTTACAAATTCGGTCAAAGCAATGTCAGCTGAAATACCTCAGGGTTCATAACCTTAGAACATTCGATTAATGTAAACAACTAATAAAGAAAAATTAAACAAAATAATGTGTTTTTATGCCGAGATATCTGGAGGATTCGTACTACCTACCTCGTAACTACAGTGATTCCAATCCCGATTCCTACAATATTCCTATTAATAATAATAATTATTATCTTTATTTCTTCTCTCACATATACATACATGGTTACAACGATTAAAGCTAAGATGATAACATTCTATTGAATACTAGCGGACCCCGCAAACGTCGTTTTGACATGGATATTATTTCTAGTAAACATTTTTTAGTTCAATAAAAATAACTATCGACTATAATAAGAAATATGGGTTTATCGTAGAGGGTTGTAAAATTCAGGGTTATATGTGTTTATTAGTAAATCTAATAAATACATATAAATAAGCTGTATCATAAAAAAATATATTTAGGGGTGGATTACCCTTAACATTTAGGGGGATGAAAAATAGATGTTGTCCGATTCTCAGACCTACCCAATATGCACACAAAATTTCATGAGAAGGAATTGTATTTTGACATACGGGACGGAACTTGTATTTCGCGCTACGTCGTGCTTCTCAGCCTTAGAGAGCTATATTGAAAAACTATTGGTATTGTTACTTTGTTAAAGAGTGCTGATCATAGTCATTTGGAAAGATTGGTACGTTTGTTTCTGGAAAAAGCTATCTACAGCCGTCATAATTCCTAAATGGCAAAAAAATGCTGAAGTTTTATGTATGTATTAATGAACAATTAAATTAATTTGCATCGTGATTGTAACATTAAATCGAAGCTACGTGATAGACGTCACTTAATATTATTATTGTTTTAAAACAATTGTATTTGCGCTATGTGATTCTGCATTTTATGGTACGTCGTATTCTATAATTACTGAGTCTTTCGTTGGTACGTTTACGTCGTACAACACAGGCTTACCTTTATTCCTAACTTAATGAGAGGATTAAAAAAAAACTTGCTTAAGAAGGGCGATAGTCAGACGCGCGGAAAAAGAACTGGCCTGGTGTTCGAGGTCGCATAAGAAATTATTTTTTTTCTTAAATGTCGACAACACACGTTAAAGTACATTAATAATCTTAATATTTAAGTAATTTCAATTTACTACACAAATGGAATAGATCGAATGGACCTTGCCTTTCCGCATAAATTTTAGAATAAATAGTTCACTGTAATATAATATATGTTATGTCGAATTCATGATTTGGGTCTGGCCTTAATTACGAACAATAAACCTATATAAAATGTTACAAATCATCGAAATATTTGTGCTAGAAATTAGATGGAAATTATTCCGAAGTTTAAAAACACAGAATAAACAATCATAAATTTCACAGAAAAACAAGACAGCTCAATAAATTTCCTGCTGAAACCCAGTATCATCTGCTTAATCGTTTTATTTTTGAAATCTAATTTAAAAAGCAAAGACGTGGCGGCCAATGCGCCCGATTGTCGTTCCATTTGTGCACTTGTAAGTGAACAAAAACAAAGTCAACCATATTAAATTGAAAAATTTAGGTGGTGCCGGCTAAGCAAAAATGCAGGTCAGCGACCAAAGAGGCGATGTGATGAAACATGAGAATGCAGTCGCTGTAGAGAGTAAACTGAAATATGAGCAATTAATATTTTTAAACTAAGAAAAATGTGTTTTTAAAGGATATATGTTATACCCTACAATGGTTGTACAGAAAACGCTAATGTAAATATGTTTTCAATTGAAAATTAAGGTTGTACAAGAAGGCATCGGCGCGTGGCAATGCGGCCCACTGCCCTGACCTACATAGGTGATGATTGTGTGTAGATTTTGTCAGCCGAGTGAGATCACAGCCTGCACGTTTTCTCCTTCCATTGTCCTCTGAGATATTCGTAAAACTAGTTGAAGTTCAAGCCGAACTTAAATATTAAAGAGGGCAAACTTTAAACATGCATCACAACGAGGAAAAGTCACCAGTGTTGGCAGCAACCAATGCAAATTTTTAAACTATTTTAGTTTTCGGTTTAAAGTTGTTTAACTAAGAAAATAATATGTATATTTAAACCTAATAATTAATATTTTTTAAACATCTAATTTATTTTCACTTTACATAAATACATATATTAGAATCACATGAAATACAATAGAATGCAAGAGTTAAGCAGAAATCACAATGTGTTAACATTTCAGTTTTAATAATTATATTAAGTCACTTTCTTCGAGCCCACTGAGTAACACAATTAGAGGCTATATTCTAGAAACAAGAAATAACCTTACGATATACTTACCCCATTTTCTCTACGTAAGTGAAAGTTGAGTAAAAGTAGGTGCACGATAGCAACATTTAGAAACTTAAGATTTAATGTAAAATGGTTTGATATAATCTGTTAGTGTTGCTAAAGTAAGGACGAGGTCCTTTCTCTGCAGAAATGACTTGAGCAAATTGTTTTGGCCAGTTTCTGAACCGGTGAAGATTTCTCTTACCGTATTTAGATTCAGGTCGAGCTCGCCTCACCCAAACGCTATGGACTACTTTTGCCTTGCCATACATGAAAGTTTGTACTTAGTACATTTAACCTTAATTAGCTTGAAATTGCAAAATTATTATTTTTTTATCTTAAATAAATTAAAAATAATTATGAACTTTACTCTTCTTTATCGTGTAATTTAGGTTTGTATTATTAATTTTACCAAAACGGAACTGCAAAATGTTATAAGTAGCTTTATATTTTACAATGAACAATTAATTTTAAATGAACCTGATAACATCTTTTTGACTATAATTCACCATTATACTTTTATAATTAAATTTATTTTAATGTGTTTTAGCTATTATTTATGAAGCGATATCATAAAGTAAACATACGACGATAGTATTATCACATAACAAATGTAGATACATAATTATTATCTTATGTTAGGCTTAGCGAATCGCTTCCTGAAGCGGTGTATCTAGAATAGCTTAGATTAATGCTGGTATTTTTGCACGACCATGAAGAGACAAGGTCATGTGATGCAGTGCAGAGCAGGCCGTAGTATGTAGAAAGTGACTCGAATTTTTAAACTGTGTGATTATTTGGGATAATTGCCAACAGTGAAATGTTCTACTGTCAACATTATTTGATAAAAAAATTTTATATTTAGATTGTAATAGAAGTTTTTTGAAGAATTAATGTTTGATTAAAAATCAAGAAATAATTGAAAAATAAACATATTTGATGGATCTTTCGACCGCAGCTCTGTTTTTCTTAATACAATTTATCTGCTCATAATCAAGGGGCTTTGTCAAGTAGTACCTAAGCCTAATACAACACACGTAAAAAGGTATTTCTCCTCATCTCTTTAATTCGGGGTTTATGAAACATAACTTTAACTAACTTAGTTACAGAAGTATCATTTAACTATTGTTAAACTTCCTTATTTAGTATACTTAAGCATAAAGTCGATAGTATTCTATTTCTCATAGTTTTAATATGTTTGATGCCCACGTGGCAAATAGCAAGGCGGAAGCTTCAGAATAGTGGCGGCTATCGGTCGTCAGCGGTTGGCGTTATCGCGGCACCTCAGCCAAGGTCCCTCGGAGGTCACCCGCTGACGTCACGCTGATAACGATTTGCGCGGTGACCTTGTCGCTCGCACCGAATCTCAAGGTTGCAACTATTTGTACAGTCTGATACCGCCCGCGCCCGCGCCCGCGCCGCTATAATATATTTGTTGCTTTATTAGGTATTTAGGGAGGTCATCTGGTTTGTTCCTGAATCCTTTATAATAATTATTTTAAGTCATTATGAACTACTGATTTGTTTGTTAGATTTTTATTTTTATTCAATTTAAAAAGTAAAATCAAGAAAAACGTAACGTAAGAGCGAATTTGGTACACTTTTAAAAATAAGTAACGATTAACCTTGAATAAACATAGCTCTCAAGAGACACGAGGAAGCGATTGGATTATACAGTCGTTCACGGAAACAAATGATATACATAAGTAGACAAGTTCGCGGTCGCAAACGTCAATAAATATTGTTATTATACAGGGTGACCTCGCTTTGTCCCGTCGCTCGCGGAAGCAACTGTTGCGAATTAGTTGACATTCAAGGACTGCTAACTGGCCAAAGACCGCTTTGTACGTTTAAATCCATGTAGAATATTTTAGGTTATTGTACGAACACAATTTATATTTTAGGTATATAAAAAAAACAGTTTATTTCTCGTTAAATTTAATAGAATGTTTAAAATGAATGAAGTTTCCCTAAAAAAACGGCTATAAAAAAATAACTTATTTTACATATTTCCGTGTCTTTTGGGCTTTTTAAGCGCATATGTTCCTCAAGTAATTTCCTCTTTTTTTATTACTTTTGAAATAAATCTAATGAAAAGTAAATCCTGTTTAAAATTACTGTGACATTATTAGCAGCATTGTACGATCATGTCTCACCACGCCTAACTAATGGGGTAATGTGAATTTATTACGCAACTCATGCGCCCGCGCCGCGGCTGCCGCGTGAAGAGTGAAGTTCAATGTCACACACACGCACACCACTTTTCGCGTTCGCGATTCCCAAGTGCGTATAGGTAATGTGTATGTGTGCGAATCGAGATATCTGAATAATCGTAGCCAACCCGTTACTCGCCTCTATCGGAACTTCCCGGAATAATTTACGAAAAAACGCGATTTTCCTTTGTATCACGAACATGTAATTCGATCGTCGTAATTACAAACAAGGTCACGATAATGTCATGTCACTATTTTCAGAACGTTTGCGCTGTTCGATTACTTCTCTTCGATCTAGAAATGTGTATTGGCATCAACAATTGTTGTAAGATATTTCCGATAAACATTGTCTTTTATTCGTTTTGTGTTCTAAATTGTTAGCGCCTCTGTCAATTGACACTTTCTTGGCAGCTCCCGCAATGAGAACATCGGGCGTTATGAAGGGCGAACATTTTCCGTCGGTCAAGGGCGGGTGACATTTGTGACCTACATCATAGATAATGTGGCCAGAAGGACACTGTGCTCATCAGTTCCATGTCTCTTGCCCGATAAAATCAGTCGACCATTAAGTATATCACTTCGTTTTACGGTCAATAGGTTGCATTTCACAGGTAATTAAACATTTAGGTAGGAACGATGAAAACATTATATTGAGCGGCAGTGGATATTTCATATTTTCAATTACTTTTACCAATATGATTTTGGTTATCAACCTCATGTAATTTATACACAGATGGGTTAATTTCTTAAAATTTATAAATTAATCTTAATCTTGTTAACTAACGACCGAAGCCAATAACTAATCCACAATCTCAGATTGAAAACAATCAGAGTACAGACCGTGACAGTCGATCGATCTCATATGTATTTGCATCCCAATAACCAAACCCTACGAAGACAATCTATTTTTGGCGACGGATAGAATGCAATCTTTAAGCACTTTATACTTATTTAATAACTATATTTGATAATCAATATAAACCAAATAAAGTAAATAAAACCGTACAAATAATATTAAAATATACATGTCTATGTTTAAAACATATCAAATAGCTTTTTAATAATTTTAAGAACTGGTGTAAGTTAAAATCTTAAGACAGGATATTGGTAAAGTTGAACTGTCATTTTCATACAAAGGTAGCTTGTATAGCTTAAAGTTTTTAAGTATAGCTTGTATCGACAGATGGCTATTACAACCTGTCGATTGGTTATGGGCACACTTTTTTTAACATTATCTATCTCAGTTGGTCAAAAACGGATTGAGTAAGGTTATTGGGTTTAATAATAATAAACTAATATGCGGTGCAAAAATATAATACGGTGCAATTTTAAAAATCTTTAAAATCTTAAAAAAAATCGCTAAAAATTGGTTTTATTGGCGCATTATATTTACAATAACAAACTTCGACATTTATTTGGTTTATTCGTCGTATTACAGCGTAGTACATGCGCAGATATTGGGTTTTGGGCAAGCGACCCGCGTCCTTGATTAAGCCTTCCTCCCTCTCCAACACTTATCTAACTCACTCCAGCATCACAACCTCAAGACTCTATTATTAATTCATCTATAGAAACTTACGCGCAAATTTACTTGCTTCAATCCGATTTCTCTCGAAGTAAAATTTAATGTTTGATATATAATTCAATAAATATATGGTGGATTGTCTTACTAATGGTCAACTTTTATTAAACTTGTTTTATTTCAAAGAAAACTTTTCAGTATACTAACGCTACGACCAGATAACCTAAAAATTATATTAACTACTCGTATAGTTGGTTCTACATACAAAAATATTAAGAACATGACATGATGTATATTTTAAGGTCATGTTCATTAAGCCTCTATCATGTTGCTAATAAAACCATCCTATGCCTTAATTTTGCCCAGAATAAATTAGGACGACGTTTTTAGGTCGAACCATTGTTCGTTATAACTTTGTTTGTCCTCGATCGTTCATAACCTAAATTCCCAGACAAAATGCCTATAACCGAGGCCAGGGAGGGTACGCTAAGGATAATTTATGTACCGATATTCTGACTATATAGTAAAAACCCGTTATTTTATGCTTACTTAAAGTTAATAAAGATAAATTAGTCGATCAATTACATTACGAAACAATTTGAAATATATGTTTCGTGACTTATTGGATAAATAATTTCGTTATAGATAAACCCTTACGCAACGGGTGACATGCGTAACATTGCTGAGACTGAGGTCATGGACAATCCAGTCCGCAAACGGTTCGCCCTAATAACTACTTTACATAAGAGATAAGTATATAAACCTATTGTAATTGCACGTTACAAATAACAAGGAAAAAAATTATTGCGTCATATCAAACGACGTGTTGATTAAATAATTAGTTAAGATATGCGTGGTACTGTTAATTTTATAGATTTGATCTGAATGTTAACATTATTTTGTTAGATTACATTTTTGTCCCTTACTACGAACAACTTCATCACATGCATTTTAGTTACAAACACACAAGCATTAAATTTAACTTCAATGCCAAAAACCAGATCAGAAAGCGGTCCCAGAAATATAACCTATGTCGAAACGAGTCTGTATCTGTACAGACTCGTGTCGAAATAGCTTGCCTCTACGAGAATTAAAAGCAGAGGACCCGATTCATATACGCCTGCCATGTTTTTGGTAGTTATACCTACTCAATGGAATAACAGCTTACGACGATATTTAACATTATCATGTTTCTTTATATTAAATTAATTACCTCATGTAAATGACATGTATGTTTTTAATGAGAATAAATTTCATTCAACCTAAATGTGTATTTGTCAAATGTTGGAGATCCAATCGAATGAAAATTGCTGCGGATACTTGAGGTATCTGTTATGTTATATTCTAAATACATCCTATGGAGGTACCTAAAGGAGGTAGGTTGAGCAAAATGCCGGGGTCGGAAACTCTGAAGGTCAAAAGGTAATGACGTCAATCCGGGTTCCTCGTTAGGTAACTGCGGTTTTCCTGAAAGTGTTTTGTTATAAATGAATTTATATTTATTCACCTACCTAATATGGACCCATGTTTTAAGTGGTCATTGTTTTCATTATTAATTTTGTGACATAAAATTATCTATTTAAAATATGAAGTAGTTATAATTAATGTAGAAATATTAAGATAATTAGTCATAATTGTGTCCGTTATAATTTGATGTTACGTGACTTTATTTAGATGAATAAATATTAAAAATAAGTATTCATTCTACTTATTGTTTAATTAAAATATTAACATTATGTTATACTATATATACATAATATATTATTTAAAAAAAATAATTAAATAAGTTAAAATTATAATTGTAGTTAATTTTAATATACCTTATAACTAACCTTAAAATTTAATAATTAAAATATATTATTAAAAGGAGTCCCTTTAGGCAAGGTTCCGAAGATACTGGCAAAGGGGGATACCCTTTAGCTAAACAAATTCTTTGTCCAAGGTTTCCCTAAAAAGCCTTATAATGTATATATACTACAGAGAAATTTATATTCAGATACTGATTAGAATTGCAAGTTTCGTTATGTAATAATAAAAACTCAGGGAAAGATACACGCAACTTACAATTTCCTCAATCCAGACTGAATTTCAACATTTTAGTGCGTAATACATTTGTGCCTGTATACAATTACTTCTCTGGAGCGTGGATAAAGGTCGCGTCCCACGCAAATCTAGGGTGTGTTAGGGGTCCGGGGAGCGGGCGGGCGGTAGCGGGCACGCGCGGGCACAGCGACCTTGCCCGGCTGTGACTCTGCGACCTTGAGGCGGACCGCGCTCCCCACTCCCCGCACCCCTAACCACCTTCTACCACCCTCACCCGATCGCCCACGTACAACCCCACAGCCTCATTTTCCGCCTACCTCTTTATGCAAAATTTAATATTATCCTGGCTTAGAACAAGATCGAAAGGTTCAATATTGTTATCGGCCATGGAAATGTTATAAAAAGTATGTAATTATTATCCTATAATCTTTGACATTGCAACACTACTAACATTACATTTATAAGTTAGTATAATTTTTGGCTTTTTTTTTCATTTTATTCTTTAACTTTTAATAGAAAAAGAAATCCTGAAACTAATGTTTTATTTACTACCTATTTCATATTATGTTCTTTTTGTTTTAACTTCCTACAATTACGTAATAAATTACAGGAAAAGCAAAAAGTTTAGAATTATCAAAAGAAAAATAGTTCTTGGTAAATAGACGTAGTCTGTAAATAGTCTGAGACCTTCAGGCGACATACGGAACACTCAAAATGCCTACGTCGCGACCTTGTACTTCGAGGTCGAACCCGTCGATGGTTCCTACAGAAACAGGATATCTCATACATAAAATTATTATTATATTAATTGTCAGTTAGCCATCTATTTAATTTACAACGCAATACATTATGATACATATCATAATTAAGCAATTTTTCAGGTAAATATTAAATTAGAAACTAGACGAAAGAATTCCAAAATAGTAATGAAAATGTAGTCTGGAATTAGTTTTCTCTTTTATTGATCACAGATTAAATTTAAAATTAGCTCGAATTAATGAAAATGTATAGAAGATTGTGTATCGGTCGAGTATTTCTCAATACACTTATTCTTTTAATATAATTTTAGGCATCTTATATAATATTAGTTTAAAAGGATGACCTTTGCTTACTACGTGGGCGAGGATACAGATCCGGGGTTGGGCAGGTGTGGATAGAGGTGGGCAGGGAGATTCAGGCTCGGGTTGCGGGCGGGCGATGCACCTACGCCGAGTCAAGTGCATGGCCGCTGCGCCAGTCCTGCCGACATGCGCTCAACTCCCGGTCAATACCCGATTGCAATCCTTGCAACTTGATATATCTTTAGTACATAATAAGTTAAGATACGAAATATGGTAACGTTGAAATGTTCTTATTAATTATTTTATATGAAAATTAAAAGATTCTCTTCTTCGTATTGTTTCTAAAAATGGAATATCACGAATTTTGTTCTATGTAGTTAAGTCTTTGTCTTACAGAATCAATATTAAATTTTAAAAAATCAACTTAAATATTAAATTCATTCAAATGTCTTACGATGTAGGTACATGATGGCTAAATTTAAATATGAAATGAGAAATTAAATAATTTAAACCTTTTCTGAAGAAATAATAAAGAACATAACAGAACATCTCATCTCACATCGCAGTGAATATATTGACTATAGTCATCGTCCAAGACATACCCAGTTCTTTGGTTAGCACAAATATAATGCAATTTCTTGTTGCATTCATACCCATATATTCCTTAAAACAGTTGAAGGCCAGACATACTGGCAGATGTTAAGCAGAACAATGGCTGCGAAGGCCTTGGGATGAGGTCAAACTCAAGTTGACGATTGATCTCTTTCTCAGACGTATAGCTTCGCATTTAAATGATCTGGATTTGACATGATTTCTGATACACTTAAGGAGTTGTATGTACCACGATATACCTACTCAGAAAGTATGATACAGTAATAACAGGACAGCAGTTTAACAATGGCTTAATTTGTACAATAAGCTACTGTAAGCTGCGTAGCTACGTTATCACGTGGTGGTATTTGCAGTTTGACCTTTGAGCTCAGACTGATAAAAATTTGAATTTCAAAAAATTATAAAAATATTTTGAAAACCCGATTATAAATTCGATAAAACTACAAGGTTTTTATGTGGTAAGGCAAGGTTGTGACACTACTTTATTCATCGCCGCATATTAGATATTATTAAAATTTTCTTTAAATTTCTAATCAGACGTCTCGGAAGAATAAAGGCCTATGGTTAGGTCATTTTATTTTGATCATTATTAATATGATATATAATAATAGAAAATTTATAATCATTGTTTTACAATTTTAGTTTATTTTTGAACTTAGGAAGTAAGAACTCGAATATTTGGAAATAAGAGTAAATAGAAGATTTAGAATAATGTAATGTTTGGTTCTTTATTACCAGTAGGTACATATAAAAAATTTAGATATCGCTAAGACATGGCCGATACTACTTTCTTTCGTAACACTAAACTACCTTCCTCAACAAAACTTATTAAGTAAGTTGATTATTAATGCCTTGCATTTTCTATTCTCTTCTCTAACAAGTTATTGAATTTTCATTGACCGAATAAATAGTAGTGAGATAAAGTTAAAACGTCTTCATAATGTTTTTCCATATTTAATTAAACCGGGATCAGACCTTTCGTTTATTAAGTGCGAATATACCAGATTTTTTGCCAAGAGTATTACGCTCTCGAGTGGCCGAAACAAGGAAGCACTGCAGCCCTGAGTTCTGCGGAAGACGGATGGAGGTAGCGTAGGTCAAACTTGTTACAGACGGAAGTGGTATTCACCTAGGTCGGCCATCGACCGCGGTATTGTGTACATTAAAAATTATCATCGTATTCCTAAAATCATTAGATGCTTTGCTATATAAACGCTAAACTCTTTTTCATTACTTCTATTTTGGACTAATGGATAAATAGGATAATTTAGATAAGATTTTTAATCCTTCAACTGGAGAACTGATTTGAATTAAATATGTAGATTTACTTAAATAAATCGAACATGATCAAACCAGACTATTGGTTGCCTAATCTTTTCAAATGTGATATTTCGATAAATTGGTTACAATGAATAAATTTCTTGTCTTTCCTATTTATATAATTATTTTATAATAATTACTAGTAGTATTTTATATAATAATATATAATAATTACTTTCAAGTAGATTAATATAGCGTTTATACGATGATCTAAGTAAAGTCTTGAGCCGTTATATTGAACGGTCACGTACATGTAGTACTTGATTTTAAGAATAATACTTTTTTAGACAATTATATAACTGTCTCCAGCTTTTACATAAAGCTTTAACTTTTTATTTAAAATTTGTAATTGTCAACTCTCTTGAGACATTCAAGCACATTTGTTCTGAGATTTGAGGAGGAAATAAAAGAGAAAATAAATTTTACAAGTTTGTTTTATTTTAATTCGACAACCTGTCATTATAATTAACAAACAAATGACTGAGCACGCTCACATACGCACATACGTTACACACATTTCACAAACACACTGCGACCGGCGCTGCAATGCATTATAAATTAACTTATATAGTCTTAAATTATTATTCAGTCTATTGCGCTCTCCTCGTCCCGCACCGGCCACGCAACCACGCGCCTTAAACGAATTATCACATATAATATATTAACCGATTTGCGAACGATCATTAACTACAAAGTTTGTTTAATTCAAAGTAGGTCGGGGTGGGGTAGCGGAGACCTGGGGCTCCGCGGGCCGCCCTCACGCTTCCAACATGCGCGGCATGTATGGGCGCGGCGGCGACGGCGACTTCTTTGACAGATTGAGCGGAGCATCAGCTACGTCCACCTGCAGCTCCAAGACGGGTTCGGGCGCGGGAGAAGCGCCACGGTAGCACGAGAGCAACCCTGAACGCAGAGGGCAACCATCGGTAGATGACGTGCTGCCGCTCGCCACCTCACCGCGCCGCATATACTGCTGGATAATGTCTGTGCGTTTTAGCTGCTCAGGAGTCATGCGAGGCCCTTCCATGAGGCTCTTCGCTAGCACGGAGTGGGTCGAAGACAGAGAGACTCGCACCGGCCTGGGAGAGTGTGCCGGATGTGCCGGGCTCGCCGGGTGTGGATGGTGCGGTGGTTGGGGTGATGGAGTTAATGGCACCGCTCTGGCTTCAGCTTCGCCTGTATCGCGCCGCATGGCTCTAAATTTCTTGTGTGGCTTGTAAGCCTCGTTCATCAAAGAGGGTGTATCATAGAGTGGAGGAGCCTCCAAAACACGCTTGAGTACTGGCATATCATCAAGACGTGTGTCATTTGGCATAGGAGGTCTCCTGTCTTCAAGATGCTCCTCTAGAGAAGATCGTGGGCTGGAGCACCCAGAACCGGGTCCAATGATTCTTTCATGTTTCTCATTTCCAGACTCAATACCGGAATCAGTTGGGGAGTCTAGCTTTCTGTAGCGAGGTTGCGGCCGCACGGGTGTGACGGTCAATCCGTTGTGTGCCAGATGAGCTACGCCAAGTGCTTCTTCATCAACTGAGCCGCGGGAGTCTAGACGTCTACGTCCCGCTAATGTCGCGGCAAGCAATGGCGTGCCACAGTCATTTACAACTTCACCTGATTCGCTGCTTGACACGGAACCGATTGGGCTTCTTGCAGATTCATCAGCAACGGAGTCAGCCCAAGAGCAACCTTCTTCTTCACCCCACATTTGTTGTCTTAACAATTCTTTGTGTTCTGTTCTAAACACGACAAGCTTCTCAGTGTGAAGTGTGCTCAGTGTGCGTAGATCTGGAAGTGTATCCATGAGTTCTCTTAAGAAGCCAGGTCTGTCAGGTCTGTTCTGGGTGATGACGGTCTGCAGGCACGCCTTGAGTCTTGCGTGCATTCGCTCAACTAATTCAATATTGCGTAGTCCCGGCCTATCAGGAGTGATTAAAACTATAGCGCAGAATAAACCGATTTCAGCATCGGTCAGGTTCATAGAGTTCATTCGTTCCGCAAACTTAAATGTAGAATCCACAAGAAAACGCGCATTAGCACCGCTCTGAATAGAGTCTCTTTTCATTAATTGTCCGTTGAGGCAGATTATGCTATTGAGTGGAGCATCAAACATACAAATTAGCCGCACAAATAGAGCGTCAAATAGACCACTTTTTAACAATGTAAACTTGTCATCCTGAGTGAGTAACTGGAAGCCGGGGATTAGGCCAGCGAAGTCAATCACGCCACGAATGACGTGCGCGAATCTCTGGGAGAATTCCTTCTCGGACTGTAATTCAGGCGCAGGGTTGAGGGGGCAAGCCTGTAACAAAAGAAACAATAATTTAATAATGCTAAACATCATTTAATATTAGCTATGAAATGAAGGGCTAACTTTATTTAGAAGATATATTAAAAACAATGCTTACCAAAGTGGGTTGCGAGTAGGTGGGACAGTCGCGAGCTCGGGCACGCATGGCGGCCACGCGGTCACGCGTAAACTCGCAGGTATCGAGATGTGCGCGCACCACTCGCGCTAGTAACCGTGGTGCATCATCTAACTCCGCTGCGGCGGCTTGCTCTTGGGCTCGCGATGATGAGGATTGCTGCATTGCAGCTAATATACGTGCTTTCTCCCGTTTCGGAACACGTCCAAATCGAACAGCTGTAACAAAAGAAAACCGCTTTTAATATTCAAACCCTTTAAACCAGTGTAACATAAATCGATTACATTAAAAGAACAAAAATGTTGTGCAAGGTCGCGGTTTACATAGAACGGCAGGCAGCTGTCGCTAAATGCGTGCAAGTACCTACACAGGCGAGCATACAGAGAGCCATGTGTATGCGCAGCTGACGAGAGGGTAGAGTTCATCGCCCGTCGCAAAGGTCTACCGACCCTTATGTCTAGCGCTTTGAAAAACGCAAAACTGCCCGATTATAATAGCTGAACGATTTAGTTTAAAAAGCGAGTGACAAAGCGCGATCCATGAGGTCACGTTAAAAAGTGTTACAACTTTCTCGACGCGGGCGTGTCGCGTATTGAAAGGTAGTATGCGTCTGAGACGAGCGTGCCGCTTATGGCATTCATGCGCTGGCGTTGGTGAAAGTGTTTGCGCGTTCAGCACACGATTGAAAACGAAAGCGGAGTGCGCCCTCTCGCCATTTCTCCCGACTTTCCCTGCATTAAGTAGGCCACTACCACGATCCACGAACTTTTGTTTCAATAACAACGAAGAGTTATTTAAAAATAGTTTCAGTTGTATTTATTGAGAGTTATGAGCTTGAAAAAAAAAATCATAATAATATTTTTATTAACGACTAATAATAGTTGTATTTCAGGTTTAGTGTAAAATTAAAGTAACTATTTTTTTTAGTAAAGTTTATGATTAAAAATTAAATCTAAAATCGCAAATCGTATCATATTATATTGTTTACAACTTTATGGTTATTTACTTCTCTTGATAATGAGAACTAGCAAACTGTAAAGCAGTTAAATAACTTCATCATTATTAATTACCACATCAATGATAATCAAATATTTTTAAAAGTAAAATATAAATAATGTTTTATAAAATATATTATATTATAAAATATATAAAGTCAAATTCAATTGTTCTATAAATAACTAACTATTCTCTAATTAGTCCTAATTCACTTTTTACATGAAATTAATACATACGAGCATTGTGATATTTGACGACTCCATTCAGGATGCCTTTGAGAATCGGTAAATCTTCACCCATCTCCGATACCATTACTAATCTTCACTACACTAAATAATCACAGCCAATCGGCGTTGATAACTAAATCTGGTAACTACGTTAAAATATAACCGAATTAATAAGTGTCACATATCAATACTTGTAATTCACTAAATTGTAATCCAATGTTTATATTATGTTCGCACAACGCGGTAGAGTTAGCGAGCTGCGACGTTCGAACGAGCACTGTGAGTGAACATCGAGCTCTCGTGGCCAACTGCGAAGCGGCGTACTAACATAGCGATAGTAATGAGGGCTGACGACCGATGCGCGGGCCGGACTCCCTCGCACTGCGCGGCGGCGCGCGCCGTGCCAACCTTGAACTTGAGGAGGGAGGGCGAACGGTGTGAGCGGCGGAGGGGCGCCGTCAATAAACTCCGCGCAGGCCCCTGCTCCCATCTCTCCCCCCGAACCGTTCTAGTTCTTGCAATTTACCAACCGAATTATTATTCCTTTAATTTTAAGGCCTCAAATTTTTCAATTTAAAATAGATTTTTAATACGCGATAATCGTTACGAGTTTTCATTCATTGCCTCAGATTGGTAGATTTTTAATTAATAGCGAAAAAAATTACATATTTATTTTAAGGATACGGAATGAGCTTAAGTTCTTAAATATGATTAAGGATATATTATTTAATTAGATTATGGTTTGAATATTTATTTCTTTGTTTTTAATTGCCTAATATTTGAGATGGCATGATTTGTTTTGACAAACTCTGTCATTTTATAATATAGAGTTATTAATATAACGATCGTTATCCATAAAATTAATAAATCCTCCCCAATAGTTTTACACCTACGACATAACAAGGGTATGCTTTTATTAATTTGCAAGCATTATGATCTTTCTTTAATGTTCGTAGAGTCTTCGTAGCTGACCGAACAAATCAGACTACGATAAATGTGTAGCTGATTTTGGCAAACAGCGCCATCTATGGGCGAGTAGCCGAACTACAGCAAGTTAACTTGGTTGTGTGATAAGTAACGTGAAATTTTAAACTGTATCTCATTATTTTTTCTATGTGCATCGAATGTGAATTTGTTAAATTGAAAGCAAAACTACTTTTTTGCGTATAAAATACGTTTTAAAGTATAAATGTTTTGACAATTATAAAAATGCTTTTATAGCGCTTAAACAATTTATGTATAATTTTACTTTATATTTTAATCATTTTTGCCCATGAGAGTTAAAAATCTACATAGCAGGGCGATGAACTCCGCTGCGAAAGTGAAAACAGAAATTTCACTCTCGCGCTTACGAAACACCTTTCTCTGCTTTCACTGCGCGCGTAAGTAATAGAGGGGAGACGACGTACGAGCAGAGGGAATGTCGCAACACGCTGAGCGGAGCAAAGTGCTGAGCAACTACGGCCGTCGACCCGCTTAGCGTGCGCTCACCCGCGCTTGCATAACCGACCTCCCACACTGCATGCGTCCTCTGGGCCCTCCTGTCCCCTCCGCCCCTCGCACCGGACCGCACTTTAAAATAGGATCTGATCGTGAAGCAACGCGCGAACATCGCTTCTAGGCGCTAGCAAAATTGCGTGTCCTACTTGGCGCGCTCGAATGACAGAATATCTATTGCACGAGATTGCGCGATGACCTTCTAATACTGGTTGCGTACTGAATTCGATTAGACGTTACGTTTGTAAAATATTCTAGTCATCATTCAGTTTAAATATTATTTATCATAAGAGTTCATCTTATTCCTTCTAAATCCTTCTAAAATAAGTTTTATATCACATATTATATCACAGCACGTTTTATATCACAAAACGTATTCTATAAAATATATTTAAACAAAATGAAGAATGTATGTTTCTTAGTAAATATCGATTTTTGGTGCAAAAGTTTAATAAATATATCATAAAAACGTAATTTTTCATTTTGTTTCATTAAAAAAAAATATTGAACTTACCATCTCTGCTCATCCCAACAGCGATGCATTTTTTCAGTCGGCAATATTGACACCGATTTCTATTTATCCTTAAGATAGAGCACTGTTGGTTTTTGGTGCACGGCCTGTATTGGATCTTCTGTTGTATGGACCGTCGGAAAAACCCCTGTGGATCACAGCGGCAATTAGAGTCACGTTCGGGATCGGAACTTTCGTCACTGGAGCAACCGGAGTCCGTCGACTCGCGGCGCGCCTCCAACATGCTCACTAACACCGAGTATCGCTCACGCAACTCAGTGCCACACGCCATCCCAGACACCATTCACAACTCGCAATCACCACTCACTCGCCACTACCACAGTCTGACTACTATCCGCGCTCACTATAGTGCACCGACACGGATGGTGGCCGACGACGAACTGTGCGGGCGCTGCGGCGGGCGGCGCAGTTACCCGCGACCTACTTGCCGGCCACCGACCCAACCGAGAAAGTGAGAGTGTTCGCCCCCTGCGCACTTCACCGCTCCCGCACTGCTAACGGTCCTCGTCGCTCTAGAATGCGCCGCTGCCGCTGCACCGGTGTGCCGGATATAGGCCGGGCGCATCCCGGCGGGCGTCGAGGCACACGGCCGTTCACCCCGGGTCGACGACCGCGCGATTGCACAACGGCCCTTCCCCGCGTCCCTCGCGCCTATCGAGCTGCCTGCCCCGGGAGCTAGGGCGCGGACGACAGTACAGGGCGACGACCGACTCAAACCCAGTGACGTCAACTTTGCGTCACGGCCTACCTCAATGCGCGCGCGCTACTACTTTAGGGGTGCATTAATTGAATTTTAAATCTTCATTGAAGACCGGAGAGTGCAATGCGTCCGAGCTACGAACTATTGTTTATTTGATGATGCACGATGAATATAATTTGATATTATATTTTGTAACTTCGTTTAGACAACCATTGTGATAACTACATTATGAAAATATTACCTAACACAGTATATTCGTATGTATAAAGTGTTCTTGTATATCAATCTAAATCCTAATTTGTTTGAGAACAATATGTATGTTAAAATAATACTTACTATAACTTATATTAAATCTTTGATGAAAGTTTTTTAATTTATTACATTGACACATGTTTTATATTAGAGATATAATAAAATAATAAATAAACTTAAATGCGCGAATGAAGCCATGAAGCGAATGCGGGGTCGCGGGGAGACAAAGTCTGGCCCAAATTCGTATAGCCATCGATCCATTGTGCGCTGTGCGAGTGGCCCATAATTGGTCGCAGCGGGCACTGACCGACCCACCGAGGTCGACGAACCTCTACTGCGAAAACAAAACCATTCCCTCTTGCCCCACATGAAGGTAGTGTTTAGTAGGTGTAAATCTACTAACTTTCAATAAAAAAAAGCTGTAATATGTTTCATACACATAGCATAAAACAAATTTAAACAATTCATTAAGGATTAAAATGGCGCCACCGCATTCTATTAGATAATCTTTGACATAATATTAATCATCTCTTGTAATAATTAAATAATTAAAATTTGAAAAGAGCTTATTTTTAAACAATGAATCATAACCATTTTGGTTTGAAGCTATAATGAATTAGTCAACATTTAGTTTATAAAACAATGTTTATGTATGTGATATAATTTAGGTTTATGTATTATCGAAAGTGTGTAAAAATATCAACAAAACACTCAGGGTGTTTACACAAGAATTTGTCCATTAAGCAGCAATATCTAACATGATTATATGTTTTAAAACGATTTAAAAATACCAAGTTATGTTAGTGATTCATTAAACTTACGAGAAAGGCAAATAAAACCACGGCTGAGGGTTTCGACAGTGCAAAGTAGGTTACCAATTCACCTTCTAGAGTTTTCGACATAACCCCGTTGCTTAGCCGTAAGCATTAAGCGGACCAACAATTTTTTGTCATTAACGTTACATTGACATACTTATAATACTTTATTGTTATTAACTGTGCTGCGTTTGTAATTTTTTATTACGTTTATATTATTAAGTTCATGCTTATTTGCAAATTGTAATGTTATGTTATTGTTTAGTATAACATTGATTTTCCGTTTTCTTTTCTTATATTTGTGACGAATATGATTATGGTTACTTTATTATTATTTGGTGCATTAATTTACTTAATGAATTACATAGATTAACGGACATTTTTCATTATCCGTTGAGTGAGCTGGCAAAAGTTATATTATTTGTTAGTGCCTATAGTAGTTAGTGAATTTCTTGTATTTTTTATTTGTTTGTTTCGTCTGTAAAGTATATAACTTATTGTTCACTCGTGTCAATTTAGGGTCACCTGTTAAGGCCGGAGTGTTTTTATAAATAAATAAATAAATAAATATTTTAAGTACGATGCAGAAAATTGCATTTACCTAAAGCAATTTTCTAAATGTTATTCTAATTAAATGCTTATAATATTTAGCTTTTTTATAAAGATAACTTTTATGAATAGTCAATAAACTATAGTCTAACTGTTCTAGATATTAGCTATGTGACAAAGTCGCAAAACTTATGCGTCGAGTAACGGTCCAGGGGGACAATGACTTAACACCGGCTAAGTCAAAAACATGCTGACGCATCTGTGTTTCCGTGGAAGCGTCCAACGACCGACCTCGCAACTAACAGTCCACTACGTGCTGCACAGATATTTGCTTGATAACATTTACTTGGACGAATGACTCACGCCTATATTGTGATTCACTTCCTGTTCACATATAACAAAATATCTATGTAGGTATCCTGATATCTAAAATGTTTACAAAGAAGTATAATCAGTTACGATTTTATACAGCAAGTAGTTTACAAAAAGGGATATATATGTGTATTTTTATTTGATGTACACCTAAAGACAAAGATGACTACTGAACATAGATGAACCTACTGAACTAGAAATTTATGCTGCTGATGTTAATCATATGCTCTGTAATAAGAATTTAACATCTTAATTGTGGAAATCATAAAATGCTTTTCAGCTTCTCTCGATAAATAAACACGGGATCAACGAACTTTAAATCTCACAGTTCAAAAATAATGTAGGTTACGATCGTGTTGCGTACATACATTCGTTGACCGTAAAAGTTATTACAAGGAGGCTGTAGCTGGAGCCATGCTAGCGAGAAGGTCGACGACCCGCGCCACAAATTGGTGCCGAAAAATGAGCGACCCACAATACGGCCTGAAATATGTCGGCCAGTATGCGAACAAAGACTCAGCCAGATTACTTACCAAAGCCAGTGATACTCGTTTATCTTACCTAATTAAGTAATTAATAATAAAATAAAACAAAAGTATACAATTTTTGGTCACCAAAAATTGCTTCATACTTTTATCTTTATATTTTTATGCAATTTAATACGCAGCCTTACAAATAGTAAATACTTTTTGATATTATTTGATTTTGATATTAAATAAAAGTGCAAGTTTGAATTCTGTCATTAAATATAGAATCAAATCATATAATATAATAATAATAGATTATTTCGAAAGGTATATTTAATGTAATTAATGTTTTTCACTTTAAATAAAGTTTAATTTGTCTATATTTGCTAACGATAGCTGTAAATAAACCTAAATAGTAATGTTTAATTAAGTACATATATAGTAATTAACGTTTAAAGGGAAAATTCAAAATTAATATTAAAAAAATAGTAATTGAATGATGTAAGTCAATAAACTCGAGTTCGTTGACATACGAGTAGTACGAATGAATACAAGCCTCACGTGTGACAGTAACCGTCCATTCAAAACGCAACTCGTTGGTTTTCAGCGCCCTCTATTATCGAGTAGTGAGATTTTTGTTTCTATAAAATGCGTACAGCTGGCGCTAGTGTTGCTGATATTTAGTTAACAGTGTCGCGATGCATGTTATTATTCATAATAAGAAGACTATTTAAACATAATTGATACGTACCGAAAAACTAAAAACTATTTTATAAAAATAATTCGAGGTAAGAAACACTTGAAAGTAGTTAAAAAGTAAAGCAATTTCTATGAATAGGTAGATAGGCATATTTGTTTACAGATCTTTTAAAACCTCAAATAGTTATGAAATGCCATGTAACGCTTGTAGTACGTATACAAATCTTAAACCGAAACAGTTGTCTACACGTGTACACACTCACCTCGCGGTGAGTTAATAATTTAGATGTGATAAAACATATCACAGATTTATTATTATAACTGAATTTTGCCTTAAAAATAATCAGAAAAATGATGTAGCAAATAGCAGTCTAAGAAAAAATATTTGACTGTTATTTCAATTATCCAAGCTACATAAATTACAGATGCACAGACCTTACAAATACATATCTATTTGGTTCCCCTATTAACCTCGACGGTAAAATGTGTGACACAATTTTTTGTTCCCACATGATTGTTTCGGCATTCCACACAAAATAATTACAAATTGGGGCGCCTAGGACGAACCGGCTAGTCGGGGCCGACAGGTATCAACGAATCAAAAAAAAAACAACCTATACGTGTATTGCAGCTTTTAGATACATTTAAGTAGTATTTTACGAAGGTCAAATGTGACATCAATGCGTTGAATTACGGAATTTAAATAAGATTTACATCAAAAATACCATGGCCAGGCTTTGTTGACTAACTACGGTGATTGTCTTCCGCGTGTTCGGCCTTGTTTACATTCTAGAACATCGAGACCGCTTCCTTTCGTAAATTATAAAAAAATATATCCTTTTATTTACGTCGTTTATGAAGGGTCCATATGTTATTTCCATACATTCTGTTCGATCATAGGTACACAAGTAAGTGATGGCGTGTGAACGACTTGTCAACGGTGGAATTGAGCATGTGAAGAATATTACTAATAATGTTTTTAAATTCAAAATTTTGACAGTGCTGATATTTACCTTACAACCTTCACAGGAATGCACGCCGTAATGGAAACCACTGGCCTTATCACCGCATACGCGGCACAGCACTGTTGTACCATCGAACTCTGAAACAAAACATAACACATTTAGTAAACATCGTGATGTTGACTTTGTGCTGATTACGGAGCTGTAAATGTATGTTAAACATCCTACGTGCCAATATTGTTCGTTACCAAAGCACTAAACTCATGACATTCGCCCAAGAATATGATTCAAACAACCTTGCACGACCGAACGTTCAACTAAGAATCACCTTTGTTAAAGTCATTTTTATATTACTTATTTAAACTTCATATTTGTTTATCACGATACATTGTTCGCACATGGGTCATATTGAATCGATAATCTAAGTGAGAAATGGTGTGTGTTGCGTGACAAGTAATAAGAAGTTAATTATAATTACTACTATAACATGACGTTACTAATCTCTTGTTCAGAGAAAGCTGCCAATGTGTTCATCATTCTGAATTAATCAAAAATCTCTCTTTATTAACATGTGTTACATACGTTATAATATAGAGTCCATAACTGGTGTAAGCCGTGACGTAACTTCGTCACATGCGTTGGTGACACTGAATAGTTATTTTAGAAAGCGCAGTCTTTACTGCATTTGAGCAAAGTCGTTGACCCTTCAATGTTCACTTTGTGTAATATTTACGTTTCCCTACATAATTTATGTTTAGTTTAATGCAATAAGAA
The DNA here is from genome assembly GCF_905147795.1 of Pieris rapae. Classification (NCBI taxonomy): domain Eukaryota; kingdom Metazoa; phylum Arthropoda; class Insecta; order Lepidoptera; family Pieridae; genus Pieris; species Pieris rapae. The sequence goes on along the minus strand of NC_059515.1, from coordinate 3,327,691 downwards.
TAATATAGCTGATATAATAACAAACGCAATAACTACAGACTAATGTGTCAATTAATGACAAAAGCTATTTGGTTAGTAGGTCAGTGATAGATAAAAAACTGACCACAACAGGTGTGACGTCAGATGTTATTAGAGGATCTTAAGGACGCGCTGTCGGGCTACGATCAGGAAACAGGTTCGTTTGTTCGGCTCCCCCGACCGCTCTCACTTTTCCCTTGCCCATGTTTGTTTATTTGTTCAGGGAGCAGGCTTCTTTTTGAAACTTTCTATTTCTGAACAACTTCGCCTCGGGTCGATGCTCCTAGCGCTCGCTTTCTATGACGTTACTTTCTTTTAGGTGCGTTCGCGGGCTCCCGTATTTACAATCTACATTCGGCGTCATCTTTCGAGTAATGAGTGGGGATTACAAAGACCCGCGAAAGTGGTTGCATCTAAGACATAATAATTGTAGAAGTAGCGTGCAGCAACTTCACCTCGTGTGATGCAACGCAAACGTTTTTCTGATTGGCTCGTGTGAGAGTCGCTCGTTACGTCTATTAAAGAGCAAGGAAAGTGCACGAGAAAGTCTTGCGACCGCGTAACACGAACAGGCATTGAAGCGCACAAACACATTGATTGGCTTATGGTGCCCTAGATATTAGTCCGAATATTGTTTGTTAGTAAATATTTTTTTATATGTATAAGCTCAAGCACTAATAATTATCATTCAAAAGTAGGTAATGCCACGGAAAATATGCATATATAAATACAGATGCTTGTTAAAGATGTTTACGTTTTGTGGTTTGAATGAGATGTATACACTTGTATTCCACACATCAAACTTGAATTATATTAGTAAATTTATTGTCACAATTTAATACAGCAAAGAAATGTGTGAAATGTATCTGGTTAAAGCGTAAAAACTGGTTTTGTGAAAGACTTGTAGAAAGTAAAAGTGGTACAGCGAGGCGGAAGCTGACATTAGAACATTGAACCTAGTCATAAGACGGTTATATAAATACGTGTAAGTCAACAAACCCTGCCAATATATTCCCACAGCTTTTTTAAGTATTATGACAATTATGTAACAAAATAAATGAATTTTACAATTGATAAATCGATTTTTATCGCAAGATCATTAACGTTGAATCCCCGCTGACGCAATATTGAACCCCTTTGATTTTGAAGGGGGTCGAAATTATGTTGTAAAAACTTTCGCACTGTGTTAAAATTAATTGTTTTACTGTTTCTTTTCATTTTATCAACATTCAATCGATCAACTATTCGTTCCGAATGTGTATAATAGTTTTTACCCCCATTATTTAAATGTAAAGAAATCATTAATCAATATTAACAAATAAAGGATTTATTTGACAATGTACAGAGTCGCATTTTTATTATTATTTCGTAAAAAGCAGCCGTCTGAATTTGTCAGAGACGGTTTTTCACGCACGTTGAAGTTATTATATTCTAAAATCAAATCGCTTTAAAAGAAAATAGTAGACATTTAAGTTTTTTTTTTCATATCGTTACGATTTATTAATTCATTCATTGTTAATTTTATAGTAATTGATATATAGGACTTTTCAAATTTTTGCTAAATTTAATTTGAATTAAGAGTTAAGGTAGATGTAATCAAGCAAGATAATTCTATACCTATATTGAGCTCTGGCTCCCGTTCCTTATGCACCGGACTCATCATATTTGTGTCGACTGGCGTCGGCGTATCGTAACGCCCGTAACTGCTATCCGGAGACATCACTAAGAGTCCTTAATTAACTATACAATAATAATTGTCCTCCTCCACACTGCACAACACGTAAGCCACATCGGAGCTCGACAGCTCTAAGACACGTCCCGTTCACTGAACAACTGGATATAGGACAGGAGTGCACAGGCAAAGCGCGCGGCCGGCACGTAGCAAAGGATGAAGGTCGCTCGTCCTAGAAAACTGTCGCTGCACGCGCCGCGTGCGTTTCACTCGAGCTCGATCGACGAACTGAGCTCGCGCCGTACGTACTTTTCGTCGTAGCCATTCGAGTCTCCCCTTAAGAGTGAAAGTCTGCAAAATGATCGCGGCTCTGTGCGATACAATCGGTTCGACGACGGGTGGAGAGCCGCCGAGCGAATTTAGGCTTTATTGTACTGTAAAGCCTGTCTCTCGGCGCGCTTCAAACTCTGGTCTCCGAGGTCATTGCCGCGACGCGGACGGACCAATAGAGAGCTCGCGCGGACGTGCGCGCTGAACCATTGGAGGATCAGAAGTCCCCTTCCCGCGAACCTCACCGCGCTGCGAGTTCGAAGACCTGAACCTTGCGGGCTCACCGCGGCCAAGGTCGCGTGAGAGCGGTGCGGACTGAGCACTCCGCGGAGCGTTCGAGTGGGACGCAGCCGTAGTTGCGTCACACTACTAAAATATTTTTGGTGATGGAGCGCGAGTGAACTTGAACACGAAATCGAGCTAATGGATGGCGAACGCTGTGTAGGTCGCCGCGTGACGGACTGACCCGCTGCCGTCGGAACTTCAACCTACTTGCCTGATGCCCAATTTGAATGTCCCTTTTAAAATTGTGACCTCCAGAAATAGCACATTAGAGATACACAAACAGTTGCCTGTCATGGACAACTGCCTTGTTTAAACTTACATAATACGTAATTGTAAAATTTCAAAATTTAAAACAAATCCTATTTAGAATTGAAAAAAAAATAATGTAATACTTCAGATGTCCTCTATGTTAATTTCAATTAGCATCAGTTATAGATCTTCTAAATTTGAATGTAACGACAAATCACAGTAGAAAAAAAATAGAAAGCCAAAACACTTAAATGAGAAAATTGCTAACGATAAGGTTTGCAACGAAAATAATCGAGACAACACATCGAATATGCTTATTGATAAACAAGTTTAACCGATATGTGCTTACATGATTTAATTTTATATAACGTCTTGAAGAGTAACGTGCTACTGTAATTTATATCATATATTAGAATAAATAAAGTTGGAATCACATTGAAGAGGAAAGTTATTTATGCGAGATAAAGAAGAGCGGTGGTGGGCGGCGGGGAGGTGAATGAACTGTAATTTTTGGCGCAGGCCGGTCAAGGCCACCGTTCGCGCAGTCGCTTTGTGACTGAACACTGAAATATATTATTGTCTTGCTTGTTTCATTTTAAATCTTTTACGACGATGCCAACTACCTAGATCACATTTTTAGATCAACTATTTTCGAGTATGGAGTCGATATTGTATAAATTACAAGGACGGAATTGTACTAAATACTATCCAGCAGCGAACGCTTACTAATGAAAACTTACAATGTGCCATGCCATATGTGTATTTCTATAAAAAAATTGCATTAACCAAGTGAAGCAATTTTTCTACTTCCTTCCGTCGCGGTTGTCCCTACTTTTTTGATACTATTGGATCAAACGCATCAAATTACATGGTGTTTTTAAGTTGTAGTTCATGTGCATAATATTCAACTTTAATACAACGAAATAAGATTTTTAATTCTTTGTAGAATTTGAAGCATGTTGGGATAAAAAATGGTTTGATCGCAAGCCACATGTGTATTTAACTTCGTCAGTTGTGACCAGTTCTTGATATTAGGGATTAGACAGACTAAATGATAAAAAAAATTCGACTTCTTCATTGTTTAAACGTCGGCAGCTCTTATGTTCTTCCGGAGCAAAAAATTTATAAAAGTGAAAGTATACTTTTTATCCATTAAGTAGCTATTCTGTAAATTTTGTCCAAATTCGGAGTTAGTTAGAGGGCTTAGATGCTAATTATAGATATTATTTTAAATAAACGGTCGTTAGCAGTCGCCCTTTGTAAAGTCAAATGTAACAATTGTGGGGCAGACGGCCTTCTCGCGGACACAAACCAAGGACACTGGGACAATGGGCCAAGCGTGCCGAGCCCACTGGCGAAACGGGTCTTAGTGCATAATTTATTGCACATCCATTTTACGACCCATAAATATAGGTAACTGTATGAAGCTAAGAATTAAAAAATAATTGAGTGTTGTTGGAAAGCAAGGACAAGTAAAATCGGGTGAAGCTATGAAGATAGCTTTTTAAAACCTATAATAGACTGCGCAAATTGGCGGCTTCAGACCTATTGACGAGCTGAATCTCAAGCAGGTAAGATAATCGAAGGATAAAGACTAAGTATTAATATGCATTAATACATAGGTATAAGCAGTTTACGGATTTATACCACACATATTCGATCTTATTACGTATCAGTTGTTTTGACAAAATATGAACTGTATCGACTTCTAAGAAGACACGATGAGCTCTGTCGGCATTTTGTTTGGAGCCAAACATTTGCGATGTAAGCTTGGGTCAAGGTCTCCGAGACCGGTGTTTGTGCGCTCGAAACCTGAATACCCAACAAGCCTCAAGTACTAAGAAATTATATGCAAATACGATATTGTTTACGTTATTAGGTGTCATTTTAAGCTGATATTAAAAAATTATCATTTATACTTTCTTAAAAACATTAACCTACCCAATAGAATGAAACTATGGAAATCTTCCGTCAATTTGAATTGTGTTTCTGGAACCTCTATAATATCGTTGTCGCTTAAATCGTTCCTTTCATGTTTGAAAACCTAATCTAATCATCATAGGCACGTGTGTCTTCAAGTATTCGTTTAACGTAATTGAATAAAAATCACTCCCTTTCTAAAGTCAGTTAAAAATGGGTTGCTTATAGTTGTGGAGGCGACGAGTGCCGAGCTTGTGCGAGTTTTTCCGAAGCAAGGCGAGGTCAGAGCAAGTCAATTACCCCTACAACGACGTCGTTGACGATGAGCCCGCAACAATCGAATCGCATATCTTATCAAGTAGTTATTATGTTACTATCTATGTTTTCTAGGTAGGCTGTTTTGGGTTTTAGTAGTAATTTACTCTTTTAGTATTTCGTCTGTTTAACAACAAAAATTAACAATACGCTGTTTGAAAATATTATTAAAAAATGGCTTAAATAATGGTTTAATCACTATTGTTAACCATACAATGTGTAATTAGGTAACTCCAAAATTACAAATAATACAGTTAAAATAAATCAAAATTAAGTCCAGACGATAACGTCGAATCAAACTTAATAATGAAAAAGACTGTGTTCGCTTCACATACTACTTATTCAACTACATTTGGTAAACAAAATGACTCGTTCTCAGCTTACTGGGATAGGATTCATGTTATTTATCACTTTGTTCTCAATAGCCATTTAAAATAAAACAACATACAAGCCGCGAGATCCGGACGAGCTCATTTGCTGCGACCTCTGCATGATTCGGCAACTGCCAAGGCCAAGGCCAGCCGGGTGCTTTAATAGAACAAACGAACCACACTAGGGGCCCCAGATTAAATAATCACGTTTGGAGTAACGTTTTCAGTTTTCTTCGGTAAATTGACTTCAATAACCCCGAAATTTTCCTCTGGGCCAATTACCGGACATAAACAATCATTTGACGTCATAAGGCTATTAAAAATCTTGTATTTATTGTTGGTAATGATTTTATTATGAAATTGACATGCATCTGAAACTGTCGTTTTTTTAATGTAAACGATGTGTCATGTTTAATTGTCTGCCATTGTCACACTAGGTACGTAGACAATCAAAGAATTATTAGTACTTCCTTGTCCAAATAATATTGCATATCAATGTCGGGAGTTATACTAATTTAACCACAATGTCAGACGTCAGTTTCCAAGGTAAAACGATATGAGGAAATAATGATTGCACCGTACTCGAGATCTATTTTTGTTAGCTTTAATAATATAAAAGGTCACAAATAACATTACAACCACATTAATGGAAATTTTTAACACAACAAATCCTATTGACAAGTTGACGCCATACTTAATAAATTCGAAGAAAATAACAAAAATGTGCCTAATGAACTACAATAACCTTACTCTAATCAAGATGATTATTTTATAATAAAAATAAGTACTGATTAGACTATTAAAATCCAATTATAAGTTACTTTCAACAACAAATGAGTATACAGGAAATGTCACTAGTAGGTAAGTGTCCAAAGTATAACCGGTATACATTATTTATGGCAATAACAGGTACATTTCAAGATCATGGGGTGCAGTTCCTTTCACTACAGTCTTCCCTCTTTATCGACGCGTCAACTTACCTTGATATTTTACTCTATAAAACTTCCTGCTCCTATCAAAGGACAACAACAATTCGCCACTCATTACATACTTAGAAATCTGACGAACAGTTTTGTTCATTTAAGATTGACATATCCCCAAAACAAGTACGAAACTGACACTTGACATTGTATGTATCAAGATCAAGAGAGTCAAGAAGAAAGAGAAAGGCTCCTGCTTTCTCTTATTCAATTACTATTAGCTAACCAAACATGATCTAGTAAATTATTGTTTAGAAAGGATAGTAATAGAAATAATTGTTCTTAAATATAACACTTCAATATGTAATTCGTCGATTAATTGGTGCAACTGAGGAGAAATGTTATGTGTTGTTACGAGTAATCAGAGCGCAGCGAGCGCACAGTTGATGCACTCGGTTGTATAATGCGCCAGAGTTGTGTGCGCGTTACGTTGCATTACACACAAATACACAACAGGGACAAGAATGAGGAAGTGTGTTTGTTTCCTACTGTTACATTTACTCGCCCTCATTACTATAGATAACAAGTGATTGTTCAACAACTTTTCTGTACCGCTTTTATTTATTGACAGCAAGGGACTCATTGCTTATACTTGGAAACTGTAATGATCAAAACAACTTTCAAGATCATCGAATATGGAACTGCGCCAAATTTTTATTCGAAACATTCTATTTTAAATTTGGCCCATTGTAATAGATTGAAATTTGGTGCGATTTATACAGGCGTGTCCTGATTTTTTGACAGATACTGCGTCAATTTTACTCGCGAATACATACACTTGAACTCGAACTAAATACATTCTAAATAAGCTGTTTTCCCAATATTCAAGTTTGCTGGCAAATTCTACGTCTGCAAATTACAATAATTAATAATTCAAAAGGTGTGATGACTCCGTTTGACGGAAAATAAAATCACGCATTCAAATTTCGATTTGCCGACGTTTGATTAAGTTTGACGCCCATGTTATTAAATAATTGTCAAGTAATCTCGAAGAGTAGGTAGGTAGGTAAAGGGGCTGTGATAGGTCGAAACAGATATTGCGCAGCAATTGTTCCTGAAAACGTGTCCGAAGAAAGTTCACGGCCGCGCGTTGACGCCACCACCTGCCGTCCCGCACCATCATGCCCCTCTGTACCCGCCATCGCTTCCGCACCCGCCATCCACCTTTCGCGCTCTCATCTCGCGCCTACGTTGAAAAGCTTCATCTGCACCCAGCCTCTATTGCCTTTATGGATCTACGGCCTACATTAATTACGCATTCGCCCTTTTCTGTAGCCTATAACAACGAAAGTTGGCTACTGTGTTCTTGCTAATTGCACTAAATAGATTACGATAGTAAAACTATTGGACATGACATAACAATTATTTATTAAACAAGACACAATTTTTTATTCAATAGCCGATTGCAATATGCCAAAACAATGGCTAATATTAAGTGCAAATTTGAAAACAGTTTACAAATTTTCCGTGCATGAAGATGACATTGAGATAAAGCCTGTAAGGTTATTAGAGGTTAAATTTGAGTTTCGGGGGAGGTGAGTGGAGTGGAGGAGGTTTAGGTACACCATGGCCTTGGTGCGTTCGTTGGCCGCGCGGCGCGTGTAATGCCGCGATAATTTCGGCGGTTGCGCGCTCGAGTCTACTGACCCCACGGTTGTTTGCGACGCAAATGATCCTTGACTTTATTTAAATCATCGGTTTTTAAGTAACCACCTTCCATATTTCGATAGACAAAGAGCCGCTTCCCGATTTTAAATTCAGAAAAACTGAAAAATATGATTTAAATTAACAAATGCGGACGGCAAAGGTGTATTTTATTACTTTTCTATATTTAAATTTCTTTCCTTTTAATTATATGACCAAACTTTGTAAGACGACTGCTGGAGAAAGGAGAAAGTAATAACTTTCATCTTTAAACAAGTATAAAAGTACCTATGTAATAACCGGTTTATATATCGATTTGTTTATTTGTCTATTTTATGTTATGCAATCCCTAAACATAGAACATAACTAGACATATAGGTAGATTTGGTTTTTAATACGAATTATGAATATACCTACCTAAATATACAAAAATATAGTATTTGAGTGTCTGAATAATATTAGCGTAGCTTAGATATTGTGTATATATATATGTAATAAACAATAATGCCATTCCTCCAAAAATTGGATTTTGTATCCCATAACTTAGGCACGAGGTAAATAAAGAACCATATAATTATAGTAATAATAAAAAGTTTCTTTTGAATGTTTTCACTTCCTTCTTGCCCAGCTGACAGAGAAACCAAAGTGAAACGCGCTAGCAGACGGCACCATCTTATTAGTAAAAAGTTGTAAGGTATCGTCATTATAATTTTTGAGTCTTTTGTGGTAGATTTTTTTAGTAATTGCAATAGTGAAAATGTTCACGTGCCTTTCGTGTGCCAAACACATATGTTTTGTGCATCTGTGAATAAAAGGTGCCATTTCATTTCTAACCCTTTAAAAGGCGTAACCTATTTAAAAAATCAATGTGTCTATTAAATGGGTATGAAAATGGGTTGGAAAGTTGTATTCAGATTGTGATCATATTTTGTTTAATATTATGATAATTAAAATCAATATTGAATTTATAAAAAATATTTTTTAGAAATAAAAATTTAATAGATTGAAACGACAATTAAATTTAAAAATAAAAATAAAATAAAGCTAACTAAAATAAAAATTCAAATATATTTTTATTTCATCTATCTTCACGGTGCCTATACGTAAAGCGTGATTACATGGTTATCCATATAAATAAATATATATAAGTTAAAAAGGTTTCAGTTTCAACTCATTTCATTTGATATTTATAACTATTTGTTATAAATATTAACTGAAATGAGTTGTTGGAGACATGTACAATAAGTGTGGTGTCGGCGACCGAAGAGCGTGCAGTCAACTCAAGTGCGTGTAACGGTTGTCTACAATGGTCGTACCATTGCAAAACCTAACTTCGCCAACTAGACACAATCCAAGACAGCTCACCGTGGAATAATAGCTAGGCTATGAAAGTTTTACAATACTAAGAAATAACGTATAACATGTAGCCGTGATTTAATAAAAAAATCACTGGTCACAATCGTGACCCACATATTGTCCTGAGAGCAGAGAGCAAGAACCCATTTGATGCCATCTGCCAAAATAACAAAGCAAAAGAAATCAACTGCGTTAACCCTAAGCTGAGCTCCCATTCAGTTTCGATTTTTAAGGATTTCTATTTTAACCTTTTGCCAAAAAAATGCAGGTAACACCAATAAAAAATCACAACGCGAATCGACGTACCCCTTTATTCATCTCCGATTTCAAGAACAGGTAAAGTATTTTTTGTTTGTATGTGTATCTTTGTGCGAGTTTCGCGATTTCAACTCTTCCAGAAATTGTAAAAAACCAAATTATTGTTTAATCGAAATCTTTTTGGAGCAAAAAAGGGATGAAATTTTGAAAGATTCGTTTTTAACTTCCTTTTGTCGTGCGAATTCGTAACCGACATTCCCAGATACATGATGTATTGTATTTTGAGTTAAACGATATCTCGATCGAGGGACGATCTTGAATATGGACAGCTTAATGATAAAAATATCAGCGGGATATCTAGCAATATTTTCACAAAATCGTATTCTTACTTTATTAATGTGACAAAATATATAGTTAAATTAATAAAATAATCTATTATAGTAATATATTACATTTGGCGCTTTTAAATCACGTTCTTTAAGCACAGACATTTATTATTAATGTCGTTAGTTATTTTTTTGTTTCCCTAAAGTTTAAAAAGACGTTGAAACTTAATAGGATTTTACATGTGTCAAAGTTTTAACGACATTTTGGTGAACAATCACAACATGAACAATGTCAAATAGCCGTGACAATTTGCGGGTCCATTTATTTGTTACTATTACTATACGACAGCGGGGTGCCTGTGTTCGGACCTCATTATCGTAATGTGCGCGTTTCGTAGAAATAACTTTGGGTCAATTTCTATTTTGTTCTTGAGATTGGTTCTGAGGGGTTTGCTATGTCCATGTTCGCGTTCATAATACAGTTGGAAAAGCATTAGTAAGCGATTGCACGACAATTGCGACGCGATGACGGCAGTGCAGTTCGCGAGTTGCAAGCGAGTAAGGGCGAGCCCCGTTAGGCCGGGGTGACTGACTCCACCACTGCTGCCTGGTGCATTGTGCTCTAACGAGAACGCATTACTGCAATCATAACTTTTGCATTCTGCTCGGGAATTAAAATCTTACCGAAAATCGCATTCACCGAAAACACTCACCTGAAACAAAAGGAAAGAAATTGTTTATATATAAAGCAACAAAATTATATAACACTGTTAACTTAGGCATATCAGTAAAAAGCCGGTTTTTGACACCGATACTAGAGTAATTAACATTAACTATTATGTTATGTTAGCGTACTATTAAATAACATGTTGTACGTGTTTTTAATAAAGACGGTTTTATTTTCCCTCACAGGAAATGGTGAGGGTCAACGCTCGAAATGGTGTCATTCACAGCCGAAGGTGACTGACTGTCGACTGAAACTGATCCGGTTGTCCTTGAAATTGCTACCAAAATTGCCAATCGCCAGCACCAACACATCTGCGAAATTCGTTGGTACGTTTTTAAGTACCTAACGCACACACTTGCAGAATTCAGAAAGTTCCAAACAACGGAAGTTCAGCATAAGTAATTTAATGAAAAACCATATACAATATATAATATGTAACGAAACTTACGTAACAATATAGAGGAAATATTCTTCATCTAATATAGGTTTTCGGAGAGGAAACAATTTTTTTTAATTTATAGAAGTTATGTTTTTGTAATAATAAAATCTTTGTTTTTTATTTAAAAGATAATTTTTTTATCATTCATAATTTGAGAGTATATTACTATACAACTTGTACCTGAATATTATGTAGACCGTACGTATATATTTTAGCCACTTTGGCATGTGTTGAGTACATGGCAATGGGATTTTATTATGTTAATCTTTTTCCAAATCTTTGACTTTAATTGTAATAGAATAACCGATGTTCTTCAAAACAATTTATCAATAGGCTTACGTACCTATCGTTTCGATCATAATAATTTTATAATATTCGTGCGCGTCGTTCAGGCCACTGACCGGAGCCAAATCTCAAGGTCTGCACATAGCTCGACAAACAAGTGACGATAGCTGCTCTATGTGCTAATATAATGTGGCTTGAATCTAGTTTTGTATTTGTAGTTTTAAGTTCGTTGACTATCTCCTCCATAATATCCAGGTCCTCCATAATGTTTTTATCGACACCACAACTTTTATAATTGTAGTTAAATAATATTTAACATTATAGATAAAAACAATACCAAGTTAGTAAAGACAAAAGTGTCTCATTTTAGAAACACACATGATTATTAACCGAGAAAAATACAAGCGAAGTCGCGGCCATTGTATGTTTACTATTGAAATTATATTATACGGCTTATAACCATATCCTTGAATTGACAACAGGGACCACCTAAGTTTAATACCGCTTATAAGTGTGAGGTCATATTTACAAATTATAATATACCTATTCCCAAAATAGATGTACAGATCCTTTAGTCACACAGGGCATAATAGAGCCTTATCCCTTTAAAGAGTGCTTCATAATATATAACCGGTTAAAACTGGTTGCGATTGCTTGAGCAGCTTCTCAACAGCCGTTTGAGGTCTGTGGGAATCGCGGGCGTGCGATTTGGATAAATGTTCCAGCAGCGGTCAGCAGGCCGCTCGATGGACTAGATATTTGTGCACTGCTTATACACAGAACTGCACTGTTGTAAAGCATATTTATTTTTCAGTTGCGCTTTTCTTTTTTGCGTATTTTTATGAAGTACTAAATGAAAACTTCTCTTTTATTTTAGAAAATGTTGTTGTGCTTTGTGATACAAGTTTTATACATTATTATTATTTTGGAAGAAATTTAATTTCGTTAAAGATTCATTAGATTAATATAATTTTGACATCACGCATACGGTAATACGTGATGCCAAACTTCATCAAGAGGTTCATTAACATTTTATCAATTTACCTTGGTTTTATCAATGTAAAAGTATTGATATGAAATCATTGTATGGATCAATAAATTTCTAAGCGGATTTGCGATAACTTTCACGATGCAAAAAATTTCACTGCTCTCCGTATGGCAGAAATATGATAATCGCGGCGCATCTATGAAACTTTATACTGGAGTCTTCCTGGTAGGGGAGTGACACGGGAGTATAGTATCAAGTGTAATGCGAATTAGCGATTTTCTAGCGAGTGAACGCCAAAGAGTCGCCGCCAATAGCAGGCGCGATGTCGATGCCCTCTTTGAACTTTCCACCAGTTAAACTTGATTATTGACACATGGCTGCTGGTACCTAGCTCTCGATATTACATAAGAAAACTCGTTTTCTAATTTAAATTATCGTTAGTCTCACAGTTTTTAAAATAATGACTCCGATTAGAATGTTTATAAATTGGAAACACAAAGTTTTAATTAAAGGTGTCAAAGAACCTTTTTATATTCCCATCTAGCTAAATGACAAAATGTATAGAATGCCGAATATAAGACAAGAAAATTCGCTTCACTACTTTTAAGCTTTCCATTAATTTATACATCTTTAGTGCATTACTCGAAAAACTAATGTGTTTCCAAAAAAAAAAAAATTCGTTTGACATTTGACGTGTCGCAAATGTATCGCATTGTAATGACATACGCATGCGTAACGCGTAATCGCACAGGATTCGAAGCGTACGTAGAACGCATCGGGGTGCAGTGCGCGGGACGGACGGGTTCAATGGTATTTGATATAGTGCACTCAAGTTCTTTAACCCCTTAGCCTACCTGCAATTCCTGCGAATGAGGCTCGGCCGATGTCCCTGACTATCGGCCACGTCACTTTTTAGGTCGACTTATGTTGTAAGGATAGCATAATATGAGTAATTATCGATGTAATATTACGGGAACTTATCTAAGGAATCATAGGACGGTACAAAATATGCACCTAAGTATTGAGAACGTAGGAATTAAATAGGGTATTTTTATTAGAGTTTATTTATGCAAATTAAAATACCTTAATTGTAACGTGTTGCATAGGTTTTTTAAAATTATATTTATTTATAATACGTATAGTTATTTGAATGTATTTCATCATTCATCATCATTCTTCAACTTTAAAGACAATTAATTGACAACAATTAAATAATAATTCAGTGTTGCTAACGGGATGTGACCAAAGCGCAATCTCTAGTTTTAGACTTACATATTGTAATTTCACTATATTTCAGTATGGATGAAGTTGATATAATGAACATTAGTTGCATCAAAAGTTTTATGCTGACTATAGCTAGTGATGTAATGCGTTTACCATTAAAACTCTGGTCACGTTCAAAATGACCGCATGTCAACTTAATCTAGGATTTTAAATATTCGCAACAGGTATAGAATGCGCGGGACGCAGTTTAGCAAACGGGGGGGGGGGGGGGGGGGAAGGCAATCAGGAGGGGGGACTGGACTGGTTTCCGTTGTTTCGCAATATCACGAGTTCAATGACGCCTCCGTATTTATAATTATTATTGCCTGTGTGTCACGCTGATGTATCTACGCCCCTTCACTTCTCACGTAGACGATTCTGTACGCGTAAGCACTAGAAAATACCTAGTCAAAGGATTCCTTCCTTATTTTCCTACCTTTATAAGATTGCCGTAAAAGCTTATAAATAATTCTTGTAATGTACCTCACTTTTAACTAAATCTTTGTTGTTGGTGGTAATTTCTAAAACTCGACCTTAACTAATAAAATGTGTACAACGTCGCGGTACTAAAAACATTATGGGGGTTCTAGTTGCGTCAACCAAAACAGTCCAAATGGCAAAATGTCTCCGTCGGTATATCTGTAATCAATTATCGATCAATACTTAAACTGAGTCTTCGAGACATAGAAACAACCTACTATTAACAAATATAATTAACAATCTCCTATTGCTGTCACAACAAGTGATAAGTTCGTAAGGGCAACGAAAACTAATATTTAATCTTCTACTGACCTAAATCAGTTATCAAAGAAAGTAAACTGACAAAATCAATAAATTATTCATGTATAATGTTTATATTACTAATATTTTTTCTATTAACCTGGAATAACTACTAAAATTATTCCCATATTTTTTATTAAACTGCTGATGTTGTTTAAATTGAACTATGAATGTAACATCATCTTAAGAAATCAAATGTAACATCGAGAAAATTTAGTTATTAGGTATATTAGAATTAACTATAATTATATTTTTATCATTTTATTTAATTGTGTTTAAGCAAAGTAAATGTTTATTTACTTTTGTCAATGTTAAAAATATGAAAATACTGTGTTTTTATTAACCTTACGGTGTAGTATTAGATTATCCGGCAATTTCTTTAAAATTGTATTAATGTTTTAGAATTTATAATAAATTATATATATCGTCTGTTGTTGGCTGGCGCTTGCTCTTACCGCGACGATGACCTCAGCCGGCGAACGTCGACCTAACAGTGAGCAGGCCATTCGCAGATGCCACTCATAAGGATACGATCTTTACCACGTTTCATCAGTGGTAAACAGAATATATTACGCAGATCCTTTAAATAACAATTGAGCGATCATGTCAACAAATAGGATTTGTTAGGGCGAAGTGTCCTTATTCCAGTGTATTTTCAAACAGATTGGCAGAATCCATAGTTTATTATGCTCTGTGCTATGTTTTCACTTGCTCGTATTGTTAAGAAAATCATAAGGAAACCAGCCAGTGCGAATGAGGTGTATAAGGTTAAGCTATTTGCCTAAAGAAAAAAGTGTAGCCAGAAATGTCCCGGGCCAATTCCCAATTTAGGGGTTATGAGACTACGAGTACATATTCAATAAGTCATATAGCCTATCGTAAAAATTTACCACAGATTTTAGATAGAAGCTATTTACACAGCTATAGACGACGACTTAACGACGTTTCATAGCAAAATGGTGTGTTGACCTAGAATGAATGGGTGTTTTATTTTCATATCTTTGACAATGTCGTTATATAGGAAGCTTTACTTTTAAAAAAATATTTATTCATTTACATACAATTTGTTACTTTCACATGCTATCAGATAATTCAATGTTCTCGAAATATTCAAGAGTTTCGTAAGCGGCCGTGGTCGATGACTTCGAACATTCTAGTACATCTCTCCGCGACGTTACGTAACTGCGTGAAAGCCGTGTACACAGTGCACCGTCTGCACCGTTTCGAGTTTTCAGTCATCCATGAGCTTGAACTATTAAGTGCCTTTTTCGTATAAGGAAAACAATATTGCTTTGGTACATACGACAAATAAAATTGGATAATTTTGTGTTTGGAACGTTTTATGTTTGAAACGGAAGACTGATTAAAACCGAAATCGTATTTATTTTGTATTTATATTTCGTTCCATAAAATAGAAATCCATAGAAAAAATAGAAATAAATAAATATAATCCGAAATATTAATTTCTTGTAGCCTAATTCGGAAATTTTTGGCGTACTGTTGTTCTCTAAGCAAATTGAGAATTTGTGTTATAATTAACTAAATATTATATAAAATATGCAATAAGTGCAAATCTATCATTTCAATACTTTCGCCCAAATTAGTTAAATGGATGAAAATTTCGTCACAAATTAGTTTATTCTAAAAAATATTGAGACATATAATTAAAATAATTTAAATATATTTAACCTTGCAATATCCTGACGGAGAATAAATGTCATTGTCACTACGTTATCAAATCTAAAACCATTTTTATATAATTCTGGGTCAATGTACCGAAACGATGTTTTGTTCGGCTTATCACGTGTTTATTATCTAGTGTGTTATGTATGCCACTGATAATAGTCATATCTTTAAACAAAGGAGTGACATCTTAGCTGAATCCTAGAGTGGTAATTGGATCTAATGGGAAACGATTATGAACGATGACGATAAACCACATATTATGTATATTATCATAATGTGTTTAAGCATAGAAACCGAAGAATGTGTAATACGAATAAATGGCTAGGGGTCAGTGGACTTTAGTTTGAAATCGCAGCAATGAGTCAGCCATATCCGTAAATACCCAATTAAAATTTACATGTTATGGTCATTTCAAGGAACTAAGACTCTTCTTATGTACGGGATTTTAAAATTCGAAAATTTATACACAATACCTATGTTGTTTCTATTATGCCATTAGGAAATAATGTATTAATGAAATCGCTAAGGGCATTGCCCTTTTGGCTCTAGGCTGACTGCATATAAATTATAATATGATGCACACGAATCACGGCACTATAACGTATTGTATTAAAATATGCTACAAAGCTTAAGACGTCATTATCAATGCATCATATTGTTTACGTGCGTTGTACTATTGATATACCTACAGCTATATAAACTTCCATTCATTCACACTGACATGTTCCTCTTAGTGAATTTATAAGGTCCAAAACTAAGGTAATTTTAACGCACAATTTTATTGTATTCTATTAAAGTTATTTCATCGGCATACGTATGAATACTTGCAGCGCTATATTGCCAGGATGCTCATCAATTCAGGACGTGTTGCCCGATCCTATCGGCAATCCGCACAGGATCGTTCTAGACTAGACCTATACAGTTACATAACGGAACAGTCATTTCCGCGTCCACGCATTCGAAGACTGTATCAATATTACTAATAGTCAGCCTAATTCCAAAAACCGAATGGCCCATACTTCTTATATGAAGACGCTATCAAAGTTCGGAGACATGTTTGACCCATAGAAATCTCTTACCACACTAGCTCATAGGAATGGGGGAGACGTGCACGCATTGCGGCCAACGACCGCGGGAACTTGAAACTATTATACATCCGTACACCCTGGACGACTAATATAAGTATCGTTTTTCAAATATTAGGTTAAGGAAAATAAATGTATTTAATAAATGTAGACTATCTAACTTTTAATTTTAATTATAATATTTAAGGTTCAGTTCATATAGAAGTAGATTTCTATTTCACGAAGCTATAAATAAAACCGCATGTAAAATAGCAGTAATAATGGACATAGTACCGAATTATTTATGATTGCCAAATAGTCATAACACATTGGGGGTGGTTGTGGAATTTCATCGTTACGACATATCGCGTCAAAGCAGCTAAAATTAGCAAGGGGACGATGGAAATGGAAAATCGCGAGGTGCATCGGGGTGAGGGGTGAGGCGCGAAGAGGGGCCGGGTACTGGCGTGCACTGGCCTATATGCAGTGCGACGACACGGCGCCCGGGAGCGATGCACTCTAAGTACATAGTCGCGTACTAGACGCACACTCAGTCACACACCTATTTTTTTCACTGCAGTTGTAGGGCGACGACAAGTCTCGCTTTACAATTTCTTGAAAGGAGCCCTCGAGCTGAGAAAGATTGAAACCGTCGTGTTCCTTACATTTAAGATTGCACTTAAAAGATTGCATTCTGTATACCTGTTGTTGATATGAGAAAGACAATACATCAGACGAATTCTGTTATGACGACCGAACACATTTCAGCGACGTATTGCTATCGTCAAGCATTTCATTTTCACTGTAATTTTTATTGAAAGTCGAACGAAGAAATGTAAAAGAGAAATGATATAGGTCGGTTTGAAATTATTCATGAGCTATATATCATGGAGCTTGGTAGTCGAAAGTGGAACGGATACAGTGACCGGTGGTATTATGCAGTAATGCATAGTGCAGTGAGGCGCTGACCGCACCGCAGCCCGCTGAGGTAACAGGTTCCGGTCTCATGCCATATTAGTCGCTTTGCAATTTTTTTATATCCACGACACAGGAAGCTCTATCCATACACTGCAGGTGTTAAACGCAATATAAAGTTATCAAACCAACCAACTGGAATTAATTATTCTTTCAAGTTGCAGTTCCAATTTATATGGAGCACCACATAAATTAACTAGACCTCTTAAAAATAAATCAATGGCGCTACAATCTTTTAAGATTTAAGCCTCAGATTTCTGTATCTGTTTCATGTTTCTGTATCTGTTTTCTGTGCTTGACGCACGCCATCGACTTTTTGGGTCTCAGGCAAGCCGGTTTCCCTACGATGTTTGCATTCACCGAGCGAATGTTAAATGCACACGTAGAAACAGATCCATTGGTGCACAGCCGGGGATCGAACAACACAACCTCAGGGATGAGAGTTGCATGCTAAAGCCACAACGCCAACACTGATCAAACCTCCTCTAGACCTCTTAGTCTAGTTAATTTATTTTCTAGACGGTCTAGTGACTTCTCAGTCATAATATTATTAAAATTTAATGAGCCCATATGCATAAAGCTACTCTATCTGATAATTAATGATTTAAGTTGGGATCTGGTAGTGACAGTACCGGTGCTTTCGACGCTCAACAAATCAGTATCGCAATGTATAAAGAAAATTATTAAATCTATAAAATATTTTTATATCACTGCCTCATCTTTTTAAATTTATTTTAGTATCTTATTTATTTATATTTTATTATTATGTTTAGCTTAGGTTAAGATTATATTAATAAATGAATAATTATTTATTTGAGTTACGAATGAATGTATGTTGGTTTTATTTATCTAATCTGCATTAATGAGACAATTTTAAAAGTAATAAACCACGAAAACCAATGTCATAGCAGGCTATATTAAACATTATTGCAACCAGTAACTCCAATGTCCTGACAGAGCTAATGAATAAAGTATGATATAAGCAGACGACACATTCGTTATCATGTATTACATTAAGTCAGAAGGCCAAAGTTCAACGACCGTAACTTTCCAGAACATATCGAACACGTGAGTAAACATTAACCTTACCTGCAATCCTGTCAGGTGGTAGCATATTATAGTTGTTTTCCGATTCCATAACGAGGAATTGGCAGGTTTAGGTTATAACCAGCGCGCGGTTGAGGACAGTTTGGCGCGAAAGCTGAACGTAAAACGCGTGGGCGATTAGGACGCATGCGCTGTTGTCGAGTCCAGACAAACTAACCCCATCACTACCAGGTTTTATATTTAGATTTTAGTCAATAATTACTATTTAATTTGTGGGGGGGCAGGCTATATGATTTAGAGAAAACCGCTTCGTCTTACGCTTTTTACGGTATATTATATTTTTAACGTAAGAGAAATGAGGTGTATTTGTACTCTTTAATTATATTCTTATTTATATAAATAAGTTAGTTAGACATAGTAGAATTTAGTTTAATTTAATAACTATTAAATTTTTTATAATAATAAATATGAAATACTAAATAATACTCCTTCGATTTGAACAAAGGCCGTGACACTTAATGAGTGCTTAAAACTGTGCGCTATTTCTGTTTAAAAAACCCAATACGATACTCTTTAAATATGTATCAAAGGAGAGCACGATTAAACGATGAAGTGATAAAATGCTAAAAATCAAAGTTCACGAGGTGAAACGGGCGGATGGAGTGGGGCAAAGGGGCAGGTATAGTAAGGGGCAGGGGTCAGCTCAGTTCACGGCCGCTCCACCCACCCCTACCCAGCTGCACGAGCCAACATGCTATTTATAGTATTCAGCTCTGCTATTTCGATATATATATAATTGTTTATTTATTTATTTAGGAGCTTATCAATAAACATAGATATGAATTGACTTAATTTTATAAGTGATTAAATCATTTTTTTAGAGCAATATAGTATAGAAGTTATTTATATTGACTGTATATATAGTACTCATTAAAATAAGAATTCATTTTTAAATATCTTTTAACAATTCATATTATAAATGAAAATTAAAGGTCATTGAAACATTTATAACATATTATATTCGTCATATTTAGAATTAAAAAATGGTTTTCTTTTCTAGCAAACTTTATTGTACCATTTTATTCAAAGGTTGACAAGTGGCGCCATCTCTTATATCATCACCCTTTATCCTACTCGACGCTAGATGGCGTGGATAAGCATTAGCTGACTGTGTACAAAATAATTATTCGTACAAGTAGAACCTTATTACACTAATGAATTTGTTTTTTAGAAATTGTTTTTTATTTATAAAAAAATATTTGTTTATATAAATATATAAAAGTTTAAAAATATATTTATACCTATATTAAAAACCTTCATTTATAAAATAATGTAATTGGTAGAAATTCGTGATTCGATGCACGGTAAATGCATAGTGAGGGTGTAAGGTTAATGACCCGCTCCCTTGCCTACTTTGACCGTATTTAGAACACGTAGATTCCCACTTACAATCAACACGACACCACAACTAGGCCAGCGCTGACTCAAGAAGACTTAATCATCAACTTCTACATAACGTAAGCACAACAATTGCGTCGTCATACACGGTTCACGTAATGTTTCGTTCTATTTTTTGCCTATTACATTTGGAAAGTAAGTAACGTTTTATGTGCTCACTCCAAATCCATATAAAAAAGAACATAAAATATATAGACATACAATTACAATCCCGGTTTGAGGATGTATTACATGACTTATTTATGAAATCTTCATCAATTTTTTTGTGTTAATAATATTGAAAAATAATTGTTTGAAGTCACGATTCAATCTTAGGACGAAAAGCTAACTACAGAAGTTCAGCATCACCGGTAGGTATGGAATTGGCTTTTTTCTACTTTTATTATCTGTGTATTACTTATAATTATTGTTAATATTTATGATTTGCGCAATTTCAAATTTAGGAATTAGCTTGTATCATTCATGTATTGGGTATTTTCCGCTCATTTTGCCTGGACGAGGTCCGCAGTCGAGCTGTATGACGCGAACGCAGATCAAATTGGGGTCAGGGCGGCGCGGGCGTCGACCTGTAGCCTCGCTCAACCCGTTTCCCCTCACTCCGCTACCCTTTTATTTGAACATAATTCCCTCTTAGCCCGGTTCTCCCCGGATTACGAGAATTACATCACGGTTACTCTTCCTAGAAAACTTTCACTGACAAACTTTTTGTCGAAATTGTTTTTCTTAGTAATTTAAACGCGCATTTAATGTTTTTTTTTTCTTTTTATTTAGTAGTATCGGCAACGCCCGGTTTCACACAGCGGGATATTTATTATTCAAATTGTTTTGATAATAGCATACACTAAAAATGAAAGACTTGTTTAAATATAACAAATAATACAAGTGTAAAAATAGTATTATATCTTTGCTTGATTTCTTCGTTCTTTTGTCTCAAAATCATGATAGGATTAATCGTGCAAACATTATCTGTATTTGCAGAGTATGTTAACTCTAATCCAAGTGACAAGTGACAATATTATGACAAAATAGGGACGGATTTAGAATGACTTTAAACAGTTATTTGTGTAGCGCGGGGTAGAGCGGCGAGCGTGACCTAATTGCTTGCGGGTGAACGAACTCGAGGCCTTGATCGCAATACCGAGAGAGCGTGCCCCGCGCCCCTCATCCCGCGTGCTCACCTAGCTTTGCGCGCGACTACGTCATACCGATATCAGAGCTTAGTGCTTAATACTTAACGCATTGTTTGATTAAAAGTTGTCTAATATACTGAAATTCTTTTTTTTTAATATTAAAAATCTACTCTCTATCTCTATTTCTTTACTTATTTTCTCTTAAAATAAGTATTTTGGCCAAAATTATAGACATTATTTTATATTGAATAAATCTACATGTTATAAATTTATTTTACATTAATTAAGGATTATGTATGGTATATTAATTTCAATGACTCGTTACAAGATACATAAAAATCTAAAACATTTTAAAAGTAATATTTACAAAAAAATAGTCTAGAATTTGTATTCATCATCCAGTCTAAGTGACGTTCGAGAGAAAGAGACAGTGAAACCGACTACCAGTAAAGAATATAGAGTAGCGATTGCAAAATATTCGTTGTTGCTATTTGTATATGGGGTTTTGGCACGAAAGACTGGGACGACTATATGTCCTAAGTCGCTGTCGAGATTATTATTAGAGTATCGGTGCTAGGTTATTCTGAGGCGACCTAGATATCGTACGGGGCCGTTGACCGCGGGCCCTCGGCGTGCGCGCGGCCTCCAAAATAAAATGGCATTCAGTGCGATGGGCTTCACTTGCGAAATGCTAGTTGCTTGGCGGTTTAATAAAGACAGTAGATACTTAGTGAATTATGCAATGTGAGAGGTATTGCTAAACGGAAAAAACGGATGAATAAAACGATTAGTTTCTCATCAGAAATAAGTTTATATTTTCATTTTGTGTTCATTTTAAATGTTGAATTTAGAAACAATTAATGAATTCATTTTAGTTCATTTAAGGATCGAGAGGTATTTATCAGATGTTATGTAGTTATAATTAATCATTTTATTTATGCTATTATATCATTTTAAGTCAAATTAACCCAATAAAGAGACAGGCAGGAGGAAGGCCGAGGGCAACGAACTCTGCTTGACCCAGATTCGCAGCCCTCGATCCCCCTCCCCCCCTCAGTACCTTACGTCGTACATGAAAGTGAAAAGAACATCCCTAATTACTAATCAATCTCTGAATAACATTCAAGTATGGTTAGTAGTAACTTAGTATCCGTTATCATTGTGATGGTGGCGATAAGAGAACAGCTGATTGCTCACCTGCTAGTACTCTGCCGAGTAAAACATCATTGTCAGTGGGTGCCGGCGCGGATTCCAGGTGCTGTCGGCACTCGGTCACAGTCATATCTACCGGGAGCCGCATGGGCCAGTACAAGAGGGGCGCGTGTGGCCGGCGGCGGCGTCAGCGCGAATGGCGCGAGTTTCGCTACGCCAAACGCCGTGGCTTGATACAGGGGCGTTCGTAGCACGTCTACAAGTCCGCCCGCCCCTACGATCTCCCCTTACTATCATTCGTCTACCCTTAGTATTTTTTAAGCCCGCCGCGTTACGTTTGTATTTTATTTACTTCATTGTTATCGTGTTTTACTGTTTAGAGTAAACTATACTGTTTTTTGTAAGCATATCTCAATCATTACTCGAAAATTATACGAGACAAAGCTTACACGTATCTGAGTCCTTTAGATTTTATATTTAAAAAAAATGATATAATTTTGGTCCTTAATTTCCCAAATTGTCATGTTAAAATCTAAACAAATTTTTAAAGTGTATAAAATAATAAACAAAATATCTCATAAATAAACGTTTCAAATGAAATTAGGAAGAATATTATTTTTTCTTAACAAAGGTGAAATATAATATAAATTTTATTAAACATCTAAATGGCTACTATAAAAATAACTTCGTTTGAAATTTTATTATTTAAAAAATAAAACCTGCTAAAATAATAAGTTAAAATTTCTTTAAAAAAATATGTTCACATGGTAAATTGTCTTTTTTCCCAAAGATCAAACCAAGAACAGTATCTGATCAATTTAACCGTAAATCAATGGCGCTAGTAAGCAGCCTCTTATCTGTAAAAATATGTTTAGTCGGAAGCTTCCACACCAACCCATTGAACTGAAAACCTAATTCTAGAATTGGTGAGCGGAGACGCGTTTATAGGCCAAGGCAACTAATTTACCGCTAAGAGCGCGTTCAGCCGTAAATATGACATTTTTATGATCGTCGATAATTCTATGAAATGTACTAACAGTATGTTTTCAAATGACGCATGGTTTGCTCAACATCGTAATTATTTTAACCCATGAGATTTAATAGAGTTTAATTTTCAAACATTAAATATCATTATAAGCTTATAATACTACTCTATACATATTAAAAATAAAATTCACATATATGTAAACATAAAATAATTTTCGATTTATTATTAAATTTGTGTAATCGTCTAACGATCGGTGATTACGAGTTTATCTGAGCTAGAACAGAGAAATACCTGAATAGTGTCGAGTCTTATATAGGTTTGTTTGAAGTCACGTTACGCCCCAATGGGGCATAAGGCAGAACCATTTATGCGTCTGCTTCATTAATCATTTATGATTAATTGCCTATTGGTCAGTCTTCTGTGCCTACCTGAAACAATTAGTGTTTCGCTAGGAATCGAAACCAAAACCTCCCAATCAGGGTTATAGGCCAGTTGCTTATGTATGAATATTATGACAATAATATATAAACTAATAATAATATTGGATAAAATTAATAAACCCATGTGACTATAAATAGTTATGTTATGTATATTTTCCAAAAAGTACGTAAATTATTGAATATTGATTTATTTGTCGTATATCTTATAACAAGCTTAAAGCCATTCGAAACGCGTAGCAATCTTTCGTAGCAAGAAACGTAGCAGAAGTACAAAATACAGTATACAATTATTTTTCCTGTTGCTACATAATTTTATAATATTAACATTCTCAAACATAACACATGTTAAAATGAGGACAATCAATTACATATAAAAATATGTTACAAAAAAGATATACACGTTTGAACAATTTAAAAAGACGCAGCGCTTACCAGATCTATGCAATCCAGTAACAGATTAATTATATATATTATATGTATTTACATATTATACAAAATTTAACAAACTTTTGTTACATGAAAGTGGTCTAATATATATTTTTTATTCTTAGATTACGCGATAGAACAAAGAAATATTTTTGTTAACTCTACGAAAACCAACTACTTTCTGTAGATATTTTAGGTTACGGTTAGGATTTGGATTTTTTAATTTTAGGAATACTTGAGCACCAGTAATGTATATATTATATATTGTTTTTTCGAGTAATAAAGTTGGACTATAGTTACAAACTGTGAAAATATTTTACGGTGTATATGAACGATGAGAAGTACCAATAGATGCAAAGTATCCGGTCATAGTTCGGGTTATGCCAGAGCCAGCATCAGGTCGCATTGACGTCATCAGAGGTCACTCACCTTTTACCCTCCACCCTGTTTGCCCTATATTCGAGCTGGGACATAAAGTATTGGAATTAAGTTAACAGTTCTCAGTGATTAAATCATTATTCATAGACAAATGCTTCGATTTACATCTGTATTTATAAGAAGTTATTATTTTATATTAATATGTTATTATTTATTATAGATGTATGTTCCTTTTAGAAATGTAAGAGCTGAACATCAAATATAATTTTATGTCAGTTGTATTTTGTCATTTTTAAGTAAGTTTAATTTTCGAATTTAATTATGTCTGTCAATATGAAATATTCTCTCACTATTAAAAGTGGGCTAGCTATTTGATATAATTAATTTACAAAGTAAGATTAGGTAAGGGTAGGATTTGAAGATTCTCTCACTATACCTAAATTTAATGACAACAAAATCAGCGATCGACCAGTAGAGGGAAAAACCACGCCTTAATAAATAATACTAGAAATTATTCAAGAATCTCATAGCATTTCTTAAAGATGAGAATATTTTTATTTCTTTCTTCAATCATCATTGAAACAAAAGCGGACGGGTTTAATAGGTCAACGGCGCTTAAGACTGAGACAGCTAAAACAATGCCATGGCAAGGCAATATTGTCATAGAAAATATTTTTCTTAATAATATTGTTGCAGTATAAACTGAAGAAAATTTGTTTTTAAGAAGCGTATATATATTATAATAATTTGTGCTGGTTTCTGATCTGAACCACATAATATAATGTGATTGGATCATTAATATGTTTTATATTATGTTGTTCAATTTTAGCACAACATAATATAAGTTTTGTTGTTAACTAGACGAAATAAACTAGGTGTTGATATTTAAATTCAAATTTAATAAAAAGTTATTACTATATATCCGTAATAGTCAATATATATATCAAGTATTTATAAAAATCTTTCTTGCCAGTCTTCAAACGCTGGATTTAATGTTAATAAAAGTAATAGAGTTGGCTATCATGGTAGTGGTTTGGTAATATACTTGTCGCCGCACATCACCTATTCCGTTATCAATCAATATCGATTTCCTAAAAGCAGCCTGGGCTACCACTACGACAATTTACTCAGTCTTTTTTGATCCATAAACTGCTTCCTACCGAAAAAGTTTGCTATTTTCTTTTATTCGGAGAACATGATTACAACTAAAGTGTGATTGCAGCGCTCGAGTGTCAATTAAATTGCCGTGGCTTATAGTATACTAGTCAGCGTAAGGAGTTTGACCCCAGCGAGGAAAGTGGACTATAATGGCATACCACTTTCATTTTCGCGTAACTCTCACCGCGAGCCGAAACCGAAAGTGTACTACTTTGGATGGTGCGTGCGCGCAGCCCCACCATACCGCCCCTCGATCCAACTTTCCTATGTCAATGTACGCTTTCTTCTGATGGCTTGGAGTGGGACTTATGCAATTCGCTTTCTAATTGCATTGTAATCGCAGCGTGACAGTGTCATTACGTTATTAGTATTCTGTTATTTAATTAATTACAAAATCACACGAGTTTTATAATATAGCTCTTTATTATAAAAACTAAGATCTTATCGACTTATTGTTTTTAATTTTCGTTCTTTGTAAAAGTACTAAGCATCCTTTCTTAACAAATATACGGATATAAGCATATTTTATTTTTGCATATGAAATATCATAATTATCTATGATATTTCATATGTAAAAATAAAATGTAGTTATATATAGGTTTTTTTATATTTTGTTCAACTCCGAATGAAAATGATTTCTAAAATGTTTCAGTTTAAAGGCTACCCACCCAATTCCCTACTAAAACGATGTCAGATTAAATGTAATACACAACATAATAGAAACATTTTCAGTGTCAGACGGAAAGTGCTAACCGGGTTTCTGGCACAAAATTGGATCACAAGGCTGATTGATAAACATAACACTTATATTCCATTATGAATCAAACTGAATAAACAAATTCATTTTTCTAAAATGTTGCACATACAATTTTTTTACATTGACCAGATTTATATTGAATCCTAATAACAATTATTTATTTTATTTTTATAGAATAAAAGGGCAAACGGGCAGGAGGCTCACCTGATGTTAAATACCGCCGCCCATGGACACTCTTTATGCCAGAGGGCTCGAGAGTGCGTTGCCAGCCTTTTAAAAACTGGTACCCTTTTTAAATAATTTTAAATCAATATACTGTGAAACAAGTATTCAGTTGGTTTATAATACGATTTCGAAATACATTCTAAGAAATATAAATAAATAACACTATGATGTATTTTTACCCCGTTTACATTTTAAACGGCGATAACCTTTAACATACAATGCTAAAGAGGAATAATCAAAACACTATAGGTAAATCCAAATCCTAAGTGAAACTAACCCTTGTTCTATAAAAAAAAAACAACTGAATTAATAAACAAGATGAGAACAAAGGCGTATTTAAATCAACTTTCTTATTTTCCCGAAAACCGTTTCAGATGAACCAACCGTCTACCACGAATTTGATTATGTCGGATAAAACTAACCGTGTTGCTAGTTCAGATCTAGGTTTTTAGTACAAAATTTTGTAGATATGCATAAATTTGTGTCGAAATAAATCGAGACCGTTCATGGTATACACTATGTACAATATAAAAAGCCATCCCACCAGACATCATTTAAATTTATTTTAAATGGTATAAAGTCAGAGTTGACTTTTTGAATTTAATATTCGTGATATATATAACGTAATTATAAAACAAGATACTGGATTTTGGATGGATACTTCTGAATTTTTAGATTTTAGGTCAAGGTTTATTGACCTAAAAAGTACAGACACTGAATCATAAACATCCCGGATCTTTTGGATAGTTTCGATTTAATAATGTAATAGTTGAGTAACGTATATATATATCTATTATTTACTTATTTTAATCTAAAGTTTATAGGATCACAAATGATTTATTTACTTTGTATTTTCTATTTGTAAATTAAAACTATATACTCAACTTTTTTGCTTCAAAGCACTATTTTCTTAAATACTTAAAATCAGCTTGAAGGCGACTTTTAACAATTGTTTTACAACTTATCTGTTGTAATAAGTAAAGAATGTCACATGTTTAAATCTATGCGAAAAGTAAGAGGTTTGCCCCGGAGCGCGCAGCCTTGAGTGCGTTGAATAAAATTGGCAATATCCTGGAGAGCCAGAAGCTCGATTGGTGAAACCTTGTGACGTGCAAAAGTCGGTCGACGAACTCTCCAAGGCCGGACCTCGCTTTCTTTGTTCAAGCTGTCGCAACCAATGTTCGGGCTCACAATTCAACCTCGGCTCGTTTTATCAAGCGTTCACCTATCAACACGACCACTGGTAAATATTATAATCTTGCAGCTTATCGACCGAGTTTTTAATTACCTACTATATTGAAGGCCAAAGTATGCTTACGGTTTTATATCGTGTATAAAAGCTTTCATAGGAGATGGAAAGTGTGTTTTTATATAACGCCAGAGAAACACAGTTTGGATAACTGGCACTGAAATCAATTATTGTCGCGCTCATTATAATTATGATTTTGTTTATATGTATATAAGCTTTAACTTTAAAATTCAGGTTTAACAGACATGACAGTTAGCATATGGCGTATATTTGAAGTCCGTAGGCGTATATTATGTGAAGATTCAAAAATAATTGCATCATCTTAATAGACTAAAAGAATCAACCAACAGCAAAAATATGTCTTCCCCATGCCATAAGTCCCATTGGACTACTGGGTTTTAATCAATAAGCCAATAATTTATATTACGAAAAAGCAAACACTTGCAAACGTTCTTAGATTTTTACCCCATAATAGCTTGCAATATCAATTAAGTTTATTAATGTTTGAATAACTCTTATATTACAGATCTGAACGAGATATCTTTCATTTAGAACTTGTCCACAAATCGACTGGTAATTTTTTATCACAGTATATTAGAGAAATTTCTAAGGTCAATTCACTTTCACTGTTTGACGATTTTTAGTCATAATTAGTTTAATTTGATGACAGACACAAAAGTAAGTCTACATGTCTTTAGAATAACAGTAGGAATTTGAGGTCAATACGTATGTGGGGTAGTATCGCCACTGGATAATGAATTATGTTTTTATTAATGTGACACACATAGAAACACTCCCCATAATAAAAAAATGCGCGGATGTGTCCCGAATTTTCTATGTATGTTGCAGGTAACTGATATAAAATATGTTACTTTTAAGTAGATTTTTTAAATTATAACGATTTCACTAAACGTGACGGGTGTGAAGTTACCGAAACAGCACGTGCTTTGAACGTGTATGTTCCACTAATTTTTGCAATGAATTCATTTTAATTATAAATTATGTCGATTTTAACAAAAAAATACGAAAATAACGACAATATTTTTTGTTTTCTAAATAAAAAATAAAAACAAATTGATAGGTGCATTAAAATTTCATT
Organism: Pieris rapae; assembly: GCF_905147795.1. Taxonomy (NCBI): domain Eukaryota; kingdom Metazoa; phylum Arthropoda; class Insecta; order Lepidoptera; family Pieridae; genus Pieris; species Pieris rapae. Next base: position 3,298,253 of record NC_059515.1, on the reverse strand, counting down.
GTTGTTAATAATTTCACAGTTGGTTCATAATATGATTTTGAATTACTAAGAAATAAATAATAATAATTTATGAATAATATATAATTAAAAATTTACATAATATGTTTATAATTATGTAAATTTACTAATTTCCATAATTATTTATCAACATACGTTGTCTATAGTGTTGGTTTAGTGCCTTCAGCGTGAGACGCTCATCCTTGAGGTCGTAGGTTCGATCCCCGGCGATCCACTAATAGACTTTCTTTTTATGTGCGCATTTAACAATCTCTCGACTGGTGAAGGAAAACATCGTATGGAAACCGGCTTGCCTTAGACCCAAAAACTCGACGGCGTGTGTCAGGCACAATAATACAATATTATATAAAAATGAAATATAGTATGTAATTCTCAAGCCTTCATTTGACAATAACAGTAACAAATCAATGAACATTGTAAATCACCCATTATCAAAAATTTCATAACTGTTTTCTCAATAACATAAATCATTAACAGTGCTTACAAAAAGGAGGAAAACTTGAAACAAGTTTGCTTTACGTAAATCGTTATTACGTTTAATACGTTTACGTAAGATGCGTCTATTCAATCGCTAGTTCTAGCGTCTGCTTGTTACGTAAGACGCCTTGCGTATAACAATTATTTTTGTTCGACAATATGTCACTGTTTTTAGATCAAGCGATGGAACGAAAGTTTAACAACAAGAGTAGGGCGATTAAGGCTAAGGTACAAAGTACCCTAGTAGGGAATATATTTCTTGTTCATGTTATTTTTTAGATCAAACGCAAACTGGATTTTATACTAAATTTGCCTCCAAAAAAGGTTGAAAGGTACAAGTTAAAATAAGAAATTGTTTTTATTTGCAATAAGCTTTTTGTATTGAAAACAAAACCAAGTTTAAAATACCTAAGTATAATAATTAGGAAGTGAAAAAGGGACACTCTACACACTCGCACAATGTGACATTAATAACAAAGGCCAGACGCTTGCGAATTCTGCTAGCAGTATCGTAATAAGCTCCATGGCCAAGTTGCAAAAAGCAGACGCGTGCGTTAACTTGCCTGGCTCTACCAGTGGGGGGGAGGAGCACTTTCACCTGACGAGGCTGCGCGGGCGTCGCCCTCGCTGGCCTACTCCGCTGACCTACTACAAACGAACCGAAACACTACACTTTCGTTTCTGTCGAGCTCATCATTAGGAACGTGGATTTCTCACTGTCCCAATTCTAAATTACAAAATTTAAGGCCGTTTGCGAATTTAATAATAATAATAAAGCCACGTTAATTCCATACTGTAAAAATTTGCATATCAAATAAGTTAGTTACGTTATTATTCTCTTAGTCTACATTAGTTTGAGTTTACTTTGTTTTCTTCAGTATGGACCCATTTGGGTAGTGGGTAGAGGTCGACCCCTCACCAATTTAATACTTATAACATATGTTAAAAAAAGCGTTCAAATTAATATATTATGAATTCCAGATTGTATAATAGAGATTTTTGTATCTATATTTTGTTTTAATACAAGAGTTTTTTAAGAGAGGTTTATAAGAGAGGTTTTAATTAAATAAAATATGTGTATAATAAAATTAAATCTCTTCTATGTCTACGCAATTGGTTGGATCCAGTAGAGAGTTGTTGAGCAAGGCTTGCGTAAGACATGTCGAGAGTGAAAGTTGTGTTGCTGTCTCCATACTAATGAGCGCAAAACGAGCCGGAATCCACAACACTAGGTTAAAGTGTCACCAGACTACTTTTTTACTTATATAATCGATTTTTGGAACTATGATTCACGCAGCTCTCAAAGCTTTTCAAAATAACAGAGGTGCCGAAATGCGTCATACATTTATTTTCGAGTAACAAATCCAATTACTGTATTGTGGTTATTATGTGGTATCGTTAGACGTAAATAACGATTAACACCGCATAAAAGTAGAACCTGAATTTAAAACTTCGAAAAAATTAAGATATTATTAAGTTAAACGATAAATATTATCCGAATTTACAGAAGTCGTTATCATTTCCATTATCAATACTATAGGAAATCGGTGTTCAATTTTCTCTCATTTTCAAACTCGTTGAAATATAATGATAAAAACTTTAATTTTGATTTCCAATGGCATTCAGGCGCAATCGCATTCGACGCTCAGCATTCGCTTGAGCTGCGGCGGGCGGCCTCGAGATCGCAGGGCAACGAACGCTGACTAGGCCGAATGAATTACAAAGTCCGAGTCGACAGCAGCCGCTCCCTGCCACTCTGCTTTTGAGATCCTAGGCCCGCCTTTTACTGTCACTGATAGCTAAAGGCTGCCTATTTCAAGGTAAAACAACAGTCTTGCCAGGATACATGATTCACGATTTGCCTTTTGCCGTAAAAATTGAAAAATCACATTATTGTAAGTCACAGATATTGTTGTGCATGACACAGACACAAAGATACAAAACGCAGCTTCTTCAGGCGTTCTTTATATTCTGTATGTAAAATGTATTAAATAGGTTTGAAATAAACAGCTATGTACTGTTTACAGGTTGTTTCTTTCATATAATAAAATATAAATATGAATTAAAATAATCAACCAATTTCTATTTATTATTACAATTTCTTGTGATGAACAATGTAAAATGAATTTTTTTACCTATTAATCAAAATATATATTATATCGATTTAAAGTCATATCATAACGAAAATAAACTTGCCATACCATCGCTAGCCTAGTACAAAAGCTCTGATATAAATAACACTATTCCAGGTGTCCTGGTGAATATATTGCTCTACAGAAAAAAGAGCTATAGCCAGAACAGATAAGTTTGTTTTGAAGCCAAGCATAGACATCATGTGACAGATATAATAGATAATATACCATGTTGAGGTACATAAAAATGGCTGAACAACCTGTAGTTAAATTCGCCAGCATTAGAATGCGAATTTGCGCTCGGCTCACGTTTGCAAGATAAGTCAGTCAGGGTCGACGCGGTGCCGTCGAACGGCCATGCACCCGCGCCTTGCGACACCCGCTCCCCGCGCACCCCTCGCCCGCTACCAACATGTACAGCCAACCTTAATCACTGACACGGTAAAATAATACTTATAACAACGCATTTAGATTCAATGGTTATAAGTTGCAATTTTACTTTTGCAATTGAAGTGGTATAAATAAAAAAAAGTGGAAAAATAAACGACACAGTTAATATAAATACGTAATTAACTTGAATGTTAATAATACCAAACTTGTTCAGATTATAAAATAAATAATGAAAATGAAAAACCTAAGCAATACATCGTAAGTAATCTATTGCGTTTACGAAACGAAACGAAATTTGAGACACGCAAAATAACACAGATATATCAGTTAATCATCAAATGATAGCAAAAACAGAATTGATTTCGAAGTATAGGAAAATACCCAGATGCACTTTTACTGGGATACCCAGTTACATACGCTTATTGTGTGTATGATACTGTTACTGAATAACATAGTAGTCTTTACCGCCTCCGTGCACTATATGTTACGCACAATACAATTCTTCATACATTCTGGGTACATTTCCAACAAAATATTATTTCTGGAACCGACTTATTTCCACATTAAACACACTTTGAATATGAGGGCTGTATATGTTTTATTAGTTTAATTTATAATAGGGCATTTGTACTTGTCTGTTAAGGAAATGCTATGTTAAGGCGATGTTAAGGAAAACAAATTCAATATATTTAATATTACTTGTCTAATTTGTTACTTATGTCAAATAGCAAAGATTTATAAATCTTTTCAAGTAATTTTATAATCTCAATATCCATTGTTAATACAACAAATTAAATTCCAACTATATCTAGTGAATTCAAAGGATATCTACTTTTTTGGATTACATATTTTAAAATCACAAGCCATATTATAATTTTATATTATCATTGATTATTCAATTTCAAATAATTTTAAGATGTAATAAAATGTATAGAGCTGGGGTGAGTTGATGGGGTGGCACGGTGGAGTACCTAGCGGGGTGACCTAATTACAGTTCGCCGACCGTATTATATTTAGCTTCTCAAAGTGCTACTGCTCACTGCTAACTGTAACCTCTAGCTATGTATTTGTTAATAGAAATGAGAAATTATTCAAACAAATACAACTATTGTCATAATTTTAAATTCGACGACAGAGTCATAAGTCTGTCTTGCTTTATGCTAAGATGGAAGCAAGTCAGCAATTGTCGACAAGTAAAACCCAACTCAAATAGTAATGCCTGCTAATTACAAAAAACATGGATTTGAAGGTTAAATGATAGTAAAATCGAAGTGTAGATAAATCATTAAATTGTTAGTTTTAAAATTAATGAATTACTTTTACGAGTATATATTGCCATATATATAAGTAAGATAGTCTTTTATAGTATATATTGCCTAAACTCGCGCACTGAGGATTTTGGTAAACTATAATTAATATTAATAACTAAAATTTGTGTTTACAGTATATTTGATCAAACTGAACACTTTGTCTCAAATAACATTCATTACTTTTAACGTATAAGTATAATTAATAATGATGTATTAATACTATTTTACTTATTAATTAATGTTTGTCTATAAATTTATAAAGGAATTTTGTAATCTTAGTTCTTCTTTTCTTCTTTTTAAATCGTTACTACTTTACTACTACTCCTGAGATGTACGCTTCAAGTACTTATTAAAATGTATGTATATTAAATAATTGTAATCTAAACAATAAAGATTTCTTACCAGTCATATACTTGTCTGTTGTAGCATTAAAATGAGGCTTACCTGAAATAATGCAAAGAACTGTAAGTATACAGAGTGTTAATATAATTGATGTTATGAAACAAATTCTAAGTCATTATTATCCTAGATAGAAAACACTTCGACATAACGCGCTGTCGTAGTCAGCGTATTTGCCTAATTGATCAAATATATTTAGTTCAATGCTCGTATTTGCATCAAAACCACTCGTAATATTACTAAATCAAAGTTGAAACTTGTTTGAAGCGAATTGGCGCTCAAGTCATTATGTTGTCATCGTCCTAATTTTGCAGTGTCCTCGTTTTTGAGGTCAGTCTCTATCGGGGCAACGAACTCATGCCCTTATCGCGGGTAGAAACGAGAGGACGGCTCGTTCAACGTTTTGCCTTTGTTCACCTATTCTACAACAGATGGCGTGGAAATTGGCATTTACTTAATTACTAAACCAGTGCCTTTATAAACTGTCTTATCGTTAACAGGAAAAACATAAAATAGTAGGGGTTTTTTTACTATTCTGAAATTCTTGAGTAAAATTCAAAAATATGTGACATCTGAGGCTAAATATTTTTATTTTTTCAAGTGTCTAAAATTATTTAAATTTTTAATTTTATTTATTCACAAAAAAATTCCGTTTTTGTCTGTTGGTGGATTGCTTTTTGGTACATGTGACGCGACAAATTACAATAAATGCATTATTGTGGCAAAAAATATTATGGCGCGAATCATAGTATCGTACGCACACACGCGTAGTATAGGTACGTAGCGTAGGCATAGGTCGACGAACGGCAACCGGGGCAGCCTTGCTCTGTCCTCCGCGCCCTATTTCTGTCGCTACAGCGCTTTCCCTCCCCCACCTCAACTCGCTCCGGGCTCACTAAAATACAACTACGAAATTAAACCTAAATTATCATACAAAATATTTTTGATGTTTTAATATCAAATTCAACATAATGATGCCTTAAGAAAAGGTTATGGAAAAGTACTAGCTGATTAATCACATTTAGATGTATAAACCTCTGAATTAATAACATCTGTATTTCTAGTTTCAATATTTTAATGTATGATATTGTGTAAAGTAAAGATGAGGTCATAAAGCATAGAATGGACACTATCTGCTGTATGTTGAGCTGACGAAGGTCAACAAACAACATCGAGTCAACAGTTTCAAGGCGTTAACGTAAACGTTAGTATAACCGACCATGATTATAATCTGATCGATTTCAATATTTTGTTTTATTTGTATCCGCAATTCAATAACATTTGTTTAAGGCTGAGTAAAGGGCCATAGCCTTCAAGTTCCATTCTAAGTTTAAACTGTCCCTTCAAAATAATGTTGCCATGTTCCAAATTTAACCTGAAAGCTGCTTTTGTTTTGATATATTGAATAACTCAATAGTGCTCTTTGTTGCAATTTAATAAGTTAATTGCTTCATTTGATTTCGCGCATAGTGATTATCTAGATTACGATTGTAAGGGCTTGGGATTTAATTGCTTAATTACTATAGTAAAAATTGTTAAGATTACCTTTATCTTAGTCGAGATTTCTTGGGTTAGGATCAATATGTTGGTTTTATTACATACTAATAGTAACCATTTGTGTACCGGTATTGTATAACTCCTTTGTAACTTGATTGTAATCGAGTGTCATCTACACAAAATACAAACTAACACTTTAATAATGTTATTGTACATTTCATTCTTTGCATGTGTGAGTGTGACGTGGTTTGGAGCGTGTGACGCGGGTTGTTGGTTGCGTCAACTTTTACTCGCACTTTCTCGCTGATCTTGCGCAACCACCTAGCGCAATACTGGTTCGGTGGACTCGTGGCGCGCATTGCATTTCCCTTCGAATCATTTAAATAAACTTCTAGTTGTACATACTTTAAACGATGTACTGTTATTACATATTAGATATATCTGTAAAAGTAGACATACATATACATACTTACCTTGGAATATTACAAAGATTGATTAAGATAAGTTTATTCAAATATTTACAAAAATACCGTATGTAAACAGGTGTGGCTTAGTAGTAGTAGGTTTTTAATTTTTGGAAGAAAGACCATCATAGTTAAATAAATTCTGGTGGTAGGTAACAGGACAAAGGGGCAGCGGGCAGGGTTGGGGGGAGCCGGGAGCACGAGGTACGTGCCCTAGTTTCGCGCGGGTGCATGAACTCTAACGAGGTAAGGCCACCGACCGCGTACGGCTGCTACGCTAAATTGCACTCTATCACACACAAATTACGCCACTATATTGTATAAACAGACTATATCGATATTAACCAACTAAGCATTGATACCAAGGAGCTGGCTATGTGACGATAGTTCCAGCTGCGACACGACCTTCGCAATTATCGCCCCCGTGAGAGCCGAACCGCTTTGACATACATCACATATTTTTCGATTGTATATTATGTAACATACATTACGGTTTTCACTCATAAACTTACACCATTTATAAGTGATCTGTTCTCGCTGAAATATCAACATAGAACGAGAAGGTTACATTTTGTTTATGAGCGCGCCTAATCAAAAATCACCAATTAATGGTTTGAATAAATATAAACATGACAGGAAAATATAGTTTGAACCTTATATTAGTCATATAAAAGGATTATAGAATAAATGAAGAGTTCATTGTGTGTTAAATAGGTCACTGCATAATAAGGTGTGTGGAGATGTCCTCGTGTGAGCTTCTTTATATTATGCACAATGATTTCTTTGAAATTTGCAGTAATATTATACTTGACTATATAAAGCCAATGCTTAGGAAACAAACGAAGTATTTCAATTAGAAAGGTAATATTTGTAGGTAACATGAAGTATTGCCTTGGCGCTGCCTTGGTCGATCTAGATGTAAGCTATGGGTGTATTTTATACACAAGATTAAAATATGTATCGAAAAGATAAAATTCACTACAACACACAATTAATATTGTTTTATAAAAAGCGATCAAACTATTTAAACAAATGTTTTGTAAATCACGACAAAATGTCTGTTTATTTACATAGTGCTTAGGTAATGATTTCCAAAGCGAAATATTATGTATCAGTCGGTTAGTGATACTCAAATACATACGAGTTGCAAAAGTAAACAACCTATAATCAGAACAATAAACTTCATCAAGAACGAGCGATGTTCGATTGTTAATAATTATCTTACTATTGAATGCAGCGCTTATCTTAACACGGCACAGAGACGTATCTCTGTGTATACTGATTAAAACTATTAACGATATTTAAAAAAATATTATCATTGATATCTCAGTTATTATCCTTAATTTTAAGTATTACAAAATTATCTTCTTTAGTTATTGCAAAAAGGAAACTGAATTTTGAAACACGAATTGGCGCCAATTAGTTACAATAAAAACTTTTTCTAGTTTAATTTTCAGATTTATACATTAGATTTAATGGACATAACAGTTATTTAAGTAGTTAAAAATTGACAAATGTAAGTTCTGGAATAATCCGAATATCTATTTTCTAGCCCGCTGTACATGCCTACTATTTGCTAATAGATGTTGGCATGCAAGCGATGCAGGTCCTTTCTGAAGGTTTCCCCTCACCGCGCCGCGTCGGAGCAATAAACTCTGCAAGGCTGCACCGTGACTCGGCTATCGCTAACTATAGTTTATAGTTACGATATCGCCCTTCTCCGACGAACTGCTTTATTTTATTACACAGCTCTATCGATATAACGCGAAGGTCTTTGATAAAATAACCTTTAGACAATAAAATACCGAACACAAGCGGTGAGACTGTTGAGTTCTTTCTTATTCTTGGTTCTTTTGGTAATTAGAATTATGCACTATATTTATATTTTAAAAAATATATAAAAATCTTAAGATTTTTTTAGATAGTCATAGACAATGTAGAAGATAATATCCACTACTTTTAAAATTATTAAGCATATTACTTTTATTATTTTTCCCTATACAATAATCGACATTACCGTATGTACTTTAATAATTAAATGAATAAATTTAACTCTACAATAAACTTAACAGTGCGTACTTGTATAGGTACGAAAGCGCCATCTCTTGTCAAGTAGCTGAACTAAACATAATTTTAGTTAAAAAATCTGTTTAATCTGAAAAGAATAGTTTAGTTTTAAGCATTATTTTAATTTTAATTAAAGCCGTGCTTGATTTTTAAAGACCGATAAAAATTGGGGATGTTCTTTATTGTATCTATATTATATAGCATCGAACCAATTCCAACTCCTATAGAATGTCCATTCATTACTACTAACAATTTTCGATCCGCGAACTGGTACTAAAAGCATCATAAATGTAAATAACAACTGACGTAAAAGCGAGTAAGCATGCAATAAACAAACTGAGTCAAGAACGTAATTTTTTCTGAAAGGGGCCGACGACCGCGCGTGCGTGCGTCACAGGTCGCCAACGGCTCACTCATTATATCAGGGCTAGTGAAATAACCTCATAAACATAATTATTCATTGAAAATTAATAAGAAGACATAATAGAGATATATGGAATATTTAAAAGACTTATGCTTTTATACAGCAGAAAGTTATTTTAGAAAAAGTATTCGTTAAAGTAGCGTGAATCCATTCCACAATCAAAGTTATACTATTAATAATATAAAATAAATGAAACTGTACATATTTACTATTTTATTTTTGGTTTGTCTCAAGCTAAATGTACGAGTAGCTCCATCTAGTCAATAAAAGCCAAATGCCGTGTAGGTGAAATTGAATGTTACGAGCGCCATCTTACCGAATTTTCCAGAACTAGAAAGGCTCCTTTTTGCTTGTGTTGTAGACATTCACTTTAATTCCAAGAGAGAACGCTTTAAGCCATTAATTTACGGTGTATTTATTTATGTAATTTATAGGAATTGTTTCATAAAACTGGATCAAATAAACGTTTAAAAACTCGTATTATTTAACATTTGCACGCGAAATTTGAGTGAATTTGTATGTGTCCGTTTCTTCTGAAATAACTTAGCTTAAATAACTCAACTTTGAATATAATATAACCTTTTGAAAACAATTAATCTGTTTTGTAAATATAAATTTATCATTATGACACCTTGGTCAGTGAATCTTGGTTTCTGTGCATGATGATGATACTGCCTGGTGTAAGTAACCTTAATATATCATGGTTGCATATGATCCAGTGTATCAGAAAAAATACATAAGTAATCGGTAAATATATCCAGAGAGTTACGTATGTTTTGTGGCATTGAGAACTAATAATAATAGGTGAACTTGACATTGAGAACAGAGGCTCGTCATCGTAACAAGTGATGCTATCTCAATCGCACATGGCTATTACATTAATGTAGGAAAAAGACGGAACAGGAATCTTTATATACGGCCATTTGTAGGTCAGTCGTGTATATGTTCCGGACGATAGTCGGAAAGTCGACTGGAGGTTACAAAACATATTTATTTATAATCCCACTTATAGCGTTTAGTTATCATGATCCGATTGCTATTTTACCAATGCAAATTGCTTGTGAAAATTGTATTTATTATGTTTTATTTATGTGACCGGCTTGTTATTTCGTAAATGTTTAATACCTAGTGATTTGACTAGTTTTAGGCGTAATAGGAGATTAGAGATAATTGAGGAGAAAACAATTTTTTACACTACACACTGTAGGAATACATATGGTAATCAATATATAATACATCAGTAAGCGTCCTGCCCGTTTGCCCCCTGTTCTACAAAAAAAATCAATCCAGATTATTCTAATTCGCGACCTTCAATACGGATATCGGTTCAGAACTTTAATATAATATGTTTATAAGAAGTATCATATAAATTATTTCGAAATCCAATTCTCATGCAGTAACTTTCCTATATCCTACGTTTTATGTGAAAATGGATGTAAGATTAAGTACAGGATATCTGTAAAGAAATAAAAGTTTTTCTAGCCTGAAGATTGTTATGGTCTGAAGATTGTTTGTTCCAGTATAAAAGTATTGAATTCTTGTAAATTGTATACTCATTAATATTATTTTGCATATGGTGTATTTTGGTGCACTAAATTTAAATTATGGTTTGCTTTTAAAGGTCACAAGAGCTATGAACACATTATCTATATTAAAAAAGTATTTAATGTTAAATTATGCTAAAACGGACTCTTTCAGTTAGCATATCTAAGGATATCAACAAATAAAATATAGAATTTAATACATATTTGAATTATTGTTTTAAATTATTTAATAACTTGTTATTCTTTCAAAAATTTTTTTTTGGAGCATTGTTAAAACTGTTCTTCCATTTAACGTATATCTATACTAATGCAAGATTACTCGCTAAACTACATGTTAAATTGAACATAACCCAGAGACTGATATATCAATAAGACATGCTTTTTGAAAATAAATTTTCTATAAAACTTTAATATTGTACTAAATCTTCTAATTTCGTTTAATTACATGATATATTACATATTCAATAAAATAAATGCTAAATACAACTTCAATTCAATTATACAATTTCAGTATTGTTGTAAAACGGTGATTGCGTTTAAAATTTGGTGCTATTCGAATTGCAATGGAATGCCTACTGGCGGGCGCGGCCACGCATTTCCGCGTAGTGCAATATTGATCGCGGCCGTGACTCACGCCGCCCTTGCCCGACATTCATGGCCCCCTGCCTCACCACCCTACGGCCTGCTGCACCTTACCACCCATTCTGTCTATAAGGAATCTGTTGTGCCTGTAAATACAGCGCATTGGGAAAGCCGGGTATTGGTGCACAATATAATATTGATTTTGGGACGAAGTTTTATATCGTCGATAAATGAAGGATTCTAATCGGTTTCTTATCTAGTTTGTGTTAGTGTTTTATGTCGATTGACAATAAGTTCTTTATAAAACATAGCTCGTGGGATTAACCAATCTGTTGCCACTTCTATTTTTATGTCATTTATATTTACAAGAAATTTGTGTTTGTAGCGGTGTAATGAAAAATACAGCTCCGCTATTTAATTGGTAACGCATATGGTGCATGGCTCTAGATTCGATTACCAGTGTAACTATTATAATTGGACCTACAATTACCTATTCACATACTTAGGTTTGAGATTTATGTCGATTTTCTATTAACTTGTCTCTTCTCTCCCCATGACCAAATGGACATCTGATAATTACCGATATGTGCAAGATTCCAAATATCGACTATATGATTAGTAAGATATTCCTTGAATTGAAGAATTTCCTTGAGTATCCTATTGTGTTGGAAATTCTGTTTAATGATTTATTAAGTAAAAATCTCAAAGCAACTGGCACATTGAATGAGATACGTTCGACATTGGATTTTAAATTTGTTTCCGTGTTACGCAAGCAAGGTTGTAAGAAACATTGAACGATAATAATAGACTGAAATGCAAATAACTAGGTCTTTATTTCAATTATTAAGATAGCTTAAAAATAATATTTTAATGCTAAACAAAACATGGACTTAAATAGAACATATAAATATTTTCATTTTACCATGCTAAGGGCCTGTTTCACAATGTCCGGATAAGTTCCAAATATGTAAGCTATTTATTACTTATAGGTAGGTTAAACAGTATTTTTGCGTTTCCCGACTGTCAGATAGCGCTATTCGTCATGAAACGCGAAGTATCTTATTTGGAACTTTTATCTTTCGAATAATTTATGTGTTGGTACTTTACCCATACATTGTGAAACAGGCCCTTAATATAAAATTGTTTTCAGTTAGTCATACATTTAAGTCTTGATTATCTATAGTACGTATATTAAATCTCACGATTATAAATAGCAAAACACGCGGAAAAATTACTGCAGCGTGACGAGGTCGAGAAGTATCACCCCGTTGTAATTGAGCATTTAATACTAGTACCAACGATTGCATAATAGTTTCAGAGAACTGATGTATGAAAAAATATCCTGACACAATTATTACCTATGACTGGAACTTTTCTTAGGGAAAGATTTAGGGGACCACCGTACTACCCTCATGACCAAGGAACCCCAGTTACTTTAATTTCGGAAACGTATCGCGAGGATTAAGGGAGAAACGAAGAGGGTTAAAGGAGACGCCAATTCAAAGATACACAAATATTGGCTAGAGAAACTTTTTCATCTTCCTATACTGCGAAAGACAACAAAAAATGCAATATATTATATAATCGTTTTAAGTTCTTAGTTTTTGCGTAATAATAATAATAATTTAGAAAAAGCATTGTTGGGTGAAAAAAAAAAAGCTTTCTCAAACGTTATTCGCTGTTTTTCTGATAATTTTTTTTTCTCTACTTTAAGTACCAACATTCTTGGTAATTTTATTTTATTGTCTTATTTGTCTTATCTTGTTTATGTTTTTAATTGTATTTTTTTAAATTCCTATTTTTAGCAAAACTTATGTTTACGTATATTGTCGTACATAACAAGAATAGAAGATTTTATAAAATTATCAGTAGATTTCGTAATATGTATGATGTTGTAGACTTAATAAAGAAAGAAGAAGTACTACTAATTCTGTATTTTGTTAAATAAATCAAATTATTAGTCAGACCTATATCTGGGTCAGATTTACTGATTTATCAAGCCAAGTTTTTAGTTTGTCATCGCCAAGTTGCATTACATTACATACAAGTACGCAATTATTCCGTAATCGTTTTATCCTAACACGTATTAAGACGCGTGGTTATAGAAGGCGCGTTGCGCGAGGGTATGGTATAGGTGTGGATCGATGCCGCCCCACGTTCACGGTCAACGCCCTCCGCCCGCCCTACGCTTCCGTGTCAGCCCCGTCCCGCTGTGCCACGCTAAATATACCGACAAGACCCTTCAAACTGTTGTGAAATACAATTAGCTTCAAACTATTTCGAGAACGTAATTCGTCTGCTCTCTGACGACGTAAAACGACCGACGCCATGCTATTTTCATTAATCAAATATTTCTTTATTTCTCTAGAACGATTATTCGTTGACTATTTTATTTTATGATTTTTATATTTATTAATAATAAAGGAGATATTAATCTGCTTACTTTATTTGTTAATATTTTTAGACAAAATAGGAAACCGCACTGCAGAACAAATTTTCAGAATAATTGTGTGAGGTTGAGCCATGCTGCGTATAAAAGATAATTCAAAATAAAACATTTTCGCAATAGCTAGTGTACTGCAGGTTCCGTAAATTATAAAGCAATTCAATAATTACGAAGGCCTTTTAATTAGCATAAGATTAAACCATGTAATTTCCGACATTTGAGCTAAACAATTTGATAAAAACACCATGCGGTAATAAGGGGTAAAAGGTCGTTTTTTGGTGTCGTAATTAACGCCAATGTATTGTTACTGTTAACTGTATAGTTCTCAGTTTCAAATTAATAGATGCAGGTATCATGCACAAAGGCTTATAGAGGGAAACGGCCTATTGTTACAAGTTCACGGACTTGTCTATTTAATGAACTTTCAACATATTGTTTGCTTGATAACAAACACCGATTCCACGACATCCGTCGCTTGAAAGCCAATTTTTACCTTATTTTCCTTATAAATCTTCTTAATATTAATCAAAGAGAAAAGATTAGTTCCCAGATACATATGTTAAACAAGGATGCAAATATGTTATGTAACTGTACTATTGACTTTGAATGTAACCCTGAATTAAGTGTCACTGTCAAACGGAAGTATACGTAGCTACAGTTAAGAGTAAGCAAATATCTCTCAGAAGCATCCTTTTTGTTCGTCACTCTAAGGATCCGCTCCAGACAAGAGCATTCATTTCGCCCTGAATGTTCTATCCGTCTACATAAAGAAAAAGTAATACAAAAACTGCGTCTGATGCGACGAGGGTCCTCAGACAGTGGTATACAGTGTGTATCTATAAGTATGTCTGTGCAGTGAGTGGGTGAGCAGACTGCAGTCAAAGCCGGCTGAATCCCGGAAAACTACCGACCCAGTCTAGACGTGGGGGCACTTCCCCGCTCTGGACCCCGCACCCCGCTACCCTTACCACCCAGCCGCTTTCACCAAAGACTTGCAGACATTATAAAAACCGAATGCATCTACGCTTTTGGCCGATGTCGTATACGTATTACAAAAAGCTTTAAGAAATGGAGCGGTGTAGGGATAATTGCAAGCTTCAGTCTCTTTTAAAACAAACAAATGTACCGTTTTATTTAACTCTATATTCACTTTAATAGAATATTTAGCTACCTAAATAATATAATTGTCATATAGCATTTTGTTTTTTTTAATAATTTGAATTAAATAATATCTGACTTCAAATGCACTAAAAATATAAATATAACATATAAAATAATAACATTTCCTTGTTGATAAGGTCTTACTAATCATACAATTTAAATATAGTATGTAATAGTTTATTTATTTATATACAAGAGCATTAAGATCTGAATGTTGTTGGAACTGTTGTGTCTTATTGGATGCTGGTGCCAAAAACATAAACGTTGAATTAACACCATCTTCGATGTCGGATAAAAATATAGTGTATGAACAACAATTACTATAAAAAATCGTTCAAGAATTAAGCGCCTAATTATTCATCCACATTTAAGATACAAAGAATAAAGTCATCATAATCTTGACTAGATTACCATAGCCGAGTCGTAATAAGCCTTGCCTTGAATTAGACGTGATATGCATGATTGACTGTGCTGCAGTGGGTTAGTGAGAGTGAATTACGGGGGTGGTGTAGGTGAATGCAGACAGGGTGGTGTGGGGCCAGACGGGAGAAGCCGCCGCACCTCGTTTCCGTAACCCGACATACATACAGACAATATGCATTTACTCATGCGACGTAATAACAGTCTACAATGGCCAAGTCTGCAGCGACAAGGCGGTCTTGTAAGCGCGATGAGGCTTCTTAGCTTCTAATTACACGAGTTATTTTTCAGCTATATAAAGATACAAGCATTTACAATTATTTGGTCTTAATCTGTTTCGTCGGTTATTGTGAAACTATATTAAAGTTGTAAATGTAAAATTAGAAGCATTTCATATACATGTCTGTTTTTGTCGTTCATAAGTGTACATTGTGTTACCTATGTGAATAAATGATTTTGAATTTGAATTCGAATGTGATAGATGTATTTGTGGAAAAACACAGTGACAATACAAATACAATACCTTACAATATAATTCAGCGCAATATGGTATATTCTAGGGTTATACAAATATTTTTCAGCAAAGTATATTTTATAGAATTTTAAAATTTTCTATAATTTATTTTATTTATAGATTTCATGTCCCATAGCTAGGAACAGAGAGTTCCTCTTAAACCATTTTAGAAAATAATCGCTATAGATCTAATAATTTATGAAAAGATTTGGAAACATTAATGCATGATAAAGAACATATAGTTAAATAGAAAACAGCTGACAGAAGCAAGCAAGGTAGTTGGGCTTTCTATGAATGAATCTAAAACGAAAATAATGACGAATAGAGAAACTATTACCATACAAATGCCGAGATGCTATCGAATATGTAGATCACTACGTATATTTAGGGCAACTCATATCATTTAATGACCAAACAGATCTTGAGATAGAAATAAGAGTGTCTTGCGCCTGGAAGAGATTTTGGTCCCTGAAGGAAGTACTTAAAAGTAAAGACTTCTCAATGGTAGCTAAGAAAAAGGTGTTCAATCTATGTATCCTACCATGTGTCACATATGGCTGCCAAACTTGGGCATTATCTCCAAAACATCTTCTAAAGTTGAACATGCCAAATAGGAATGGAAAGAAGCATGGTGGGCGTGACACTGAGAACTAGAGGACATTATAAAGAAAATAAGGCAATTGAAATGGCGCTGGACCGGGGACAAAAATAATTACAGAATGGCAACTACGCGATGGAAAAAGGAAAAGAGGAAGACAAAGCAAAAGATGGCCAGACGATATAAAGAGAATAGGAGGCACAACTTGGACAAGAAGATCTAATTAGAAAAGAATGGAAGCACCTGGAAGAGGTCACAGGACACGCTGATTATCCAAAACGGGTCTAGTGCAGTACTAGATTAAGTTTTATTTATGTATTAGAAATTAAGTTTTTATGTAACTTAAGTAAGTGTTACTGTATTATACTGGGTGACAGCAATAAAGGCTAATAAATGTATAAATAAAATAGAAAACTTAATTTAACTTATTTATTCGTTACTACATTTTTTCCATTCGTTCCATTAAGTCTAATTAGACCAGGAATATAACTGAGAAGTCAAGTAATCATTATCTTTGACGTAAAGTTATAATGAAAACCACAAAGTTCCTGTTGTGCCTTAGCACCGAAGAAGGTATACATTATAAAGTATAAGTTTCTAAGGCGCATTGTAATTGTAATCCAGTTAAACTAGTCGCACACACGATACATTGAACAAGTCCATCTTGATTAGTTGTCGTCTACAGTTGTGTTCATTTAGCTCCATTACTGTTTTCGTATCTTTGGAATACAAACGCGTCAGTTTATATGCTCTACTGAAATATAAATCAATTACATACAATAACAGTATTACATATGGTACATATCCAGTATACATTATTAGATTTTTATAGTAATTATAATTGATTATTCTCTCACGATTTTTCTCTACTTTTTAAGACCTTTTGTCGATCCGAAGTGGTGGAGGCCTGATGACCTGTGTCTTGAGCAGGCATCAGTCTCACTCAAACAAGCAACAGAAAAAGAAAATCAATTATTAATTTATTATTATTTAAAATAACTTACAAAAAAATTCACGTGAGATTTTAAAATACAGTTTCAAAACTAAGATGTTTAGCTAATATCCGTACACCGAATGAGTTCATATGTATTATAATAAAGTATTTAGAGGGTTCATTGGTAATACCAATAAACCCCTAACAATATCAGGCTACTACATAGACTATAGAGTATCGTGTATACGGTCGCCGGTTAGATAGCGCGTCCCTGACCGTGTGGGCCTTGGCCGCGGCCGACGACTTCATGCTTGTTTTGCGCTCTGTTGAGATACTTTGCTAACTTAACATAAACATAATATATGATTTATATGATATAAAATACTTACTGACGATGTGTACAAGACAACATTGTTAATAGAAATAAAGTTACAAACAAAGAACATCTTTATACTCATGGAAAATTACATAGAACAGCTCGACTTATTTTATCTAATTACTATTTTTTCGTTAATATAGACTTTTAAAAGAATAAATTATGCTTACAATATTTTTGATATAAATCGCACAATATGAGTTGAAATGCTTTAATAAAAGCATCTTAACTCATATTTTAAACAGTTTTTAGACTTTTATACTTTTTTGTAATTCTTAGGTCACTGGCGATGGCGATTAATTTATAGATATTCCTGGAACCCTGTGAAGACAAAATCTGCAGTGCAAGAAGAGGTATTCAAGTAGAAGTGAGGTCAAACGCCGAGTGCGCACGTCGAGTGTAGTTCGTTGGCCGGTCGCCCGCGCCTCATCAGTAATTCTGAACTTGGGATCGCAAAAACCCAGCCACCACCTCGTCATGGGATCCGATTTAATAATCACCTCTGTTTTATTCATGATCCTGTTTCTTTACAAATTGAAGAGATAAAAACCTGATATGGGAGATGACAGTGAAAAGGCATTATGAATACGTATACTTAAAATACTGAATGATATAAAAAATATTTTCCAATACTTTTAGTATCATAAAACGAATATTTGTGCAAGTAAGATGTAGCGTATAGTTCTATTTTTATCTGTTTTATTAATTAATTTTATATACCATTTGGTTAAAAACTAGATTTTTCATGTGTCATTCAGTGGAAAATTTTAAAAATTTTCCCGCATTAAATTTATTCCACTTTTATGTAAATATATAAAATAAAAATTACCACGAGATTACGTTTTAAATATTATATTGTAAATTAAACATTTGTCTTCAAGTTATAATGACGTCAACCATTCTCGGGTCACTGCATTACAAATTAAAATAATTTAAATTAAGTTAGTTGACGTGCTTTATAAAATATTGAAATTCAGAATATTTTATCGTATAAAGGTTATTTTATGTAAATAAAACCTTTTTTGCTAATATTTTCGATCTTATTTGTGTGTAGAATTTATAGCATATTCAATGACTCAGCAGATCTTCGGAAGAATCACAATGTCGGGATTCCGGAGGGATTTCCACTTGTATCGATTTCTACACGTCATGCTTTACCCAAATTGTATCATAAACGTCTGATGACTAATATAGGTATGGTTTCCTATTTTAACTTTGAGTATTTTTCAATATGGATTATAAAAAAGAAACCATTTCATAAGCAATTATACACCATTCCGAATATAATGAATAAGGTATTGATTTCATTCAAAGTTATGACGACGAAAAAGTTATAACTGTTTAAAAATACCGATTATTTTACTACAATTTAATACAAAGCCATTTTCATTCTAAAAAAACGAAAATTAATTATGCAAAACTTTAAACTAAATATAATATTTATAGCGAAGTCTAAATATCAAAACTATAAAACTAAAATTTTTATGAAAATAAATTTAATCAGAACGTTTGATTCAAAAGTAATCCTTATTTAGGATCTAATAAAACCTACATCACAAAATCTTTAATGCCCCAACCCTGTTTAACTCTGTTAAACCCTTAATTCAAATTTTTAAAACAAGTATTCTATTTGCCAACCCGAAAAAATTCTTGGCCAGGAATCGTTTTTAGAGACTCCCAATGGTACGCACTATAATATTTGGTAGATACGCTTCATAGATGACCTACATAATAATGCGTTATACTTTAATATTTTTGCGTCATTTATAAAGTTATCACAGGGTCGTGTCGTAGCGATGTCGTAGGGGCGCTACGAATACTAGATGCGCGAACGCAACAGGGGTCACTGGCACTACGCGGCCACTGCACCCAGCTTAGATACTTCTAATACTGCAGTTTTTTTTCTATTGCCAACATTCCCAGCCCAGTCAACTGGGTTCAAAGCAAGTTGCTAACTAGTCGCACTTGTTAGTGTGTGTTGAAATAGAACGCAGTTTATAGAAAGCTGCATTGGAAAATTTATAATGGTCAATGGCAATCAGAAAATTCTAAACATATACATTTAATAATTTGGTGGTAATATAAGAAAGCTCTTAGGATCGTAACGTTTAGTCTAACTAACTACTAACTAATAATTGAAGTAGTATGAATTTTTTTAGACATTTATGTTTAAAATCTTTACTCACAACCACAAAATAAGTTAGTCGGTTATATAGGTACATTACGATTCCGTCTGACCTCCGGAACTTCGGTCCTGTCTGGTCTCTTTTAACAACCGACAAACAAGTTCAGCATATTGATGTAGGATTTTTACAGCATTTGCGTATTTATTCGGGATTATAGAATCAAATCAATTCAAAATCTGATCCCGTTGTGGGGAGAGAGTGGTAATGTGAATCACTTTCGCAGCGTGCGCGCGCGCGGTTGATTCTCATCTAAAGTGCAACGCCCCGATGAACTTCGCGCTACTAAATGAACTATGCAGTATGCATGTTATGCCTTTATCTAGTATTAGTGCATTGAAGAAAATATTTGTATAAATAATCAATAGGACACAAATATGACAAAATGTATTTAAAAAGAACTCCAAGTTCTTCATTAGTTGATAACAATGTAGTAAATAAAGCTCGTTAGTGTTATCTCTAACATATTTTACTCTTGTTACAGCTAGCTATCTAAGCCGTGTTCTGAAATAGTCAAGACGGGATCTTTTCGCTGAGCAGCTGCCCGCGTTCGTTGCCCTTCGTAGAGCGTGGCAGAGTAATAGATGTACAACGATCTCTGCAATTAACGCAAAGACTAGGGCTGCCTGATAAAAAATATTCCCACAATTTTCTGCTTGTGCAAATAATTATATATATTTATGTTCCTATACCCACATATTTAGCTAGGATTAACAATTGGTTATGTTATCTGTGATTATTAGAATATCAATTTTGATATTTTAATTAACATTTATCGCTCACAGGAGCAGATACAGAAATCAGAGGTCATAACTAAAGCTTAAATAAGATCTTTCTTAAAATTTCCTTAGACGTAAAAGTTTTTATTCTAAAAGAGGATTATTAAAGACTTTTTACAGATATTAATTCGGGTTCATTACACTCGTTGAAGAGACGTAAAAGTCAACTAACCCTATAATGACTCGAAACTCGAACTGCAAGTCTCAGTCACCTTCACTGCTTAGAAAGCAACATCTATTGCATCTACGAGTAACTCACCTATAATAAACGCATACTTGGTAACCGCTGCATAACACATTACCAACTCAAGTAAAAGTGAGAGCAGTTGGTGCAGAAAATTTCCTATTAGCTACTGACTTGACTTAAATGAACATTATAGCACATAGACACCTGTAAAGCCTATAACACATCCAATGTATGTAATAATAAAGTGAATTTTATTTGTATTTTTACTATACCGATTACACAAAATGGATTCAAAGAAGATGTTTTTATCTTAGAGACTTATTCCAGTCTAGTGATCGTTCAGAGCAGTGTTGGCTTTAGCGAGCGGCTCTTATGCGTCTGAGGTCATAGGTTCGAACCCCAACTGTGCACCAATTTGCTTGTTTTCGATGTGAGTGTACATTTGGTACTCGTACGATGAAGGAAAACATCGCGAGGAAACCTTAACCCAAAACGTCGATAGGCACAGAATGCTGATCACATACTAAGAATAATTATATTATAATAAACAAATAATCACGAAACAGAAAATCTGAGACCCAGAGCTAAAAGGTGCAACTCGGGTTTAACCTTATTAAAACAGACATATAATTACATCGCAAATATTTAATAAAACCTTCTTAGTACTTACTGTCAAAGTCTTCGATTTTTAATTTACGTTCTCACGGTTCACAAATTGATTATAGTCTTAATTGTATTGATTATACGAAAATTAAACAAATATTCTTGTTATGATATTTTAATATTTCGCTAATAACAATGCAAGAAAGAGTCAGTGATTTAATAATATATTTCTTAAACAATGGCATGAAATCGTTTTTTGAATATTCTATTGAGAGCTTTAATTTACCTGTGTAGTATATAAACATACGATAAAACATTTACCGTAAAATGTTAAAGTATAGCTATCTCTAGAGAGGCAGATGCCCTCAGCTATTGCTTCATCATCACTAAAAGGCAATGATGAAACGCCGGTATACAGCCCCTTGCTTGCATGGTGGTGGTGGCAAGTTAAAACCAATACAATTAGGAACTAAATTAGCTATAGGTATATATTCCTGATATTCAACCTTTAATTCAGTATTAATTATTTTTAATTAATATTTTGAATAAACAATTATTGTATCACATGTACATTAAAATTTATCAAAAGCATCCTTTTGATACATAAATTGCATACTATTTTAATGTATTAAAAAATACATACATAACCTATGATTAAAATGTTTTATTTATTTATTTATTTTTTATTTAAAATGACACCTATTTACCCTTGTTGCTTTAATAGACAATAGAGATAGGAATAGAACATCTTATTTTGAATGCATTCCCTCTGGATCGATCGACATTCGACCGTGACCATAGCAACGCGCGCACAGTGCGTGGGTCAGGGTTTCTACAATCTACTGTACAAATAAAACAATACACGATGCACATTTTTTTGTAGTAGGATAACGGGTTATTGTGACATTCATATTGACCTTCTCGTCTTTCAAAGGGTATCGATTAGTAAAAATAATATTTGCATACATATTTTATTAAATCTTTTAATAAGAGGAAATATTAAGTAATGGTATTGGTGCTTTAATATTCTAGGTAATTAGTAGAAATTGGGTTAATTCAAATATTACGTATGATTTAATGTTTTTAATTGATTTTTTTAATGCATTTAAAGATGCAAAAATCATCATGTTTTTGGCAATTGCGAACTGTACACGAGTATATGAGCACGTACTTTTATTATGACGTGCAGATTTTTAATAGAACGGATTTCTTATCAGCGACCTTCAGCTTAACACCGCTTGTAATACAGAAATGAATGTTGCATATGTTTTATTTTATTTTGTTTTACATTGACTAAAGAAGTACCTATTTATGTACAACTGATTTAACTTTACTTAAACTAATGAATGTATATTACATTAAAAATAAACGGTCTTGTGTATACAATATGTTTAAGTTGTTTCTTTAAACATAGTTTTAATACAGAAATTTTATTATTATATGAAAATAAATCACGGTTGCATGTATAAGAGATACTTTAAAACACTTTGAATACACAATAAAACCATCTATGTATGGTAGAATAATAGCTACCACTCACAGATGACAATAATAATTGATATAACTGATCATTTAGCCTCAACCTTGGCTCCGTTGGTTCACGTAGTTGTGTGGTTATTGTGGAAGTCTTGTGTTATATAAGAAGATTATACACTCATTACTTAGTCATTTTAAAAGTCTTTGAAATTAACTGCAGCATTACTACTTTAGCGCCGGTTAAATAGGTATTAGGCTTATCAAAGATTTGTATTACTTCGCAAGTAAACGAAGTCATTAATGTCTTCTATATTTCAGCTAGTCTTATTATCTAGTACACAAATTAATCACAATTATAAATAAAATTGACTGTATCTAAACTATTTCCTGTACCGGCGCTGTTTGCACCACGCAAGTTAGTTAGTTATGTGTCAGTATGTTAGAGAAATACGAGTATGCCACAATACAAGTAGACGTAAAATAAATATTGCAATACTATGTAATACAAATAATGCGTTCCAATATTTACTTAATAGAAGATATTTCCTTGTTTTGAATCATTAAGGTTGCTTCATATTATAGTTACATGACTCTGATTACGTCTAAGTACGGAATTGACATTAAAATAATATAGGTCAATCCGAACTTTATTATACATGAAATAGGAAATTTCTCGAGTTCTTACTTAATGTTTAAGCTGTCTGTGGATATGGAAGTTAGCTTGGGGGCTACATAAATATTTATTTTCATACATTTATTTTCCGCTACTTTATGAAGACTAAATTTAAAACAAACGCTAAAATACTATACAAGAATAAAGGCTACACAACATTTCAATACTGTCTACCCACAAAAATGTTGGCTTATTTGCAATGTAAGGAAGTAAAAGGAAAAAAAGCCTTGGATGTATGAAGTCAGGATAATGGTATATGAAATTATAAGAAAGTGAAATAAGTACGACCATGACCCCAGGGCGGCCTATCGTAAGGTGAGGGTGAATATCGTCGGTGAAATTGCTTTTGAGTATACCGTAGGGTAGATGTACTTAATTTAGGAATAGAATTGTTATCGGTACATTACACGTTTATCGTCTTCTATATGTTGTCTCATAAAAATGATCAAGACTCATAATTTATACTAAGGGCTTTACAGGACTTTACTAAAAGTAAAATTTTCTCCCTACATGATTTTAAAAAAAATGGCTTCATTAACTAAGTAAAGAACAAGCTTAATTCAGAAAGCTGTCATCAGTGAAAACCTGACTTAAAAAGGAATACATGTCAGGGTGGGCTTTGTAACTATCTCAAACTTCTCCTCTTTTAAAAAGAGACTCACAAACAATTAATTCGAACCTAGTGACGCTAAAACCTTGATGAGTAATAATTTTAGATTTGTTTCATAAATTTTACTTATTTAAGAAAAAATAAATTATTACTATTTGTAGAAAGTATACGAAACAAATTCCGTAAGGATCCATAGCTATTGAAGAGACAATCTTAAGCTAAAGATAAAAATGTGTATAATCTTAGTGTGATAATTGCAGATGTTTTGTTTCTCGCGCTAATCAATAAGCAATGAGTTCTAGTTAAATATATTTAGGAAACTTTTGACATTGGGGGCTTATTACCGTCGAAGTGTTTATGTTATGAAACAATTTATGTATTGTTAGTGTTGCGAATGACGCTAGATGACCTCCTGCAAGGTTGCGCCGACACTTCCCTGTGTACTCAATCGTTTACTGCCATGTATTATATGATTGTGTAGATCATAAATATACATAGGGTGTGATAATACATTGTGCGTGTGTATTAGTGATAAGTCCACAACACAACTTTGTATTAAGACCAGAAAAACAAGTAAAAAAACGAAATATGCAATACTCAAGTGTCCCTTGCATCAAATTATTTATAAAAATGTATTACATTTTTTATATTTTTGCACAAATCGTAAATAACGTTATTCGTACATAAAACATACATATTGTGCAATACTCCATGTATTTTATTTGTCATATATGTATAATTATTGCTTTTATATACTCAAACATATTCTTATCGCCTTCTTATTTAATTACTTTGCTGTCTTATCTTATAATATTAACATAAAGACATCTCTAGGACATTTAAGGTGTACTGAAATGCCCTTGCACAGGTAAACACGGAAAAGTCAGAATTGGCGAAAGGTCTCATTGTATCAAGAAAAAGATTATATTGTTATGTGTATCAGCAGGAAGTGATTCGGTCTCTCAGAAGGTTGCGTAGATAACAACTGGGAAGCTAACATTAACTATTAGCTCTATCAAACGTTTGACATTAGATTTAAATTCGAATTAATAATAAAGATCATAACAATTATGAATATTTTAAAAGATTCAGACATTTTTTTAAAGGGTAATGAAAGAGCTTTTATTATTAGCTGGGAAATATTATTAACTTAACTAATTTAAATTGAATTTAATGGTTAGTTCATAATCTATTATTTCTAACAAAAACTGAGTATTTCAAAGTCGAAAATGTACAAATGGAGTCATAAGATGAGTAGGTAGTTCAAGACAGTGATTAACCGCAAAGGGTTTGTAAACAACAGGTAGGGGTCGAGCTCACCTGCGCCCGCGCCACTGACATTGCGAGATAAGATACGTATATTATTTTGTCACCACTATCGGCCCAATGTCACAGTGACCTTAATGACACGAATGACGACGCGTCACAGCGATCGTCGCTCGCTCTGACCTTGCAATATTTATCTAATCTTCCGTTCGCGAAAATGTTGTTAGCGTTATTATGTATGTTAATGTATGTACATTGTGGTCATTTGAAAATATCAGTATAGTCCTTTAACAATGTGTCTTCACATAAAACCTGAATTTACATCAAAACAATAATATATTCTGTATATTTTTTAAGTTGATGCTTTGATAGTTGGTTCAATATGCCCGTTTCTGATCTATTAAATTATTATCAAAACAAATAAGACTAGGCGACGGGATTTTCTTATTTGATTGTTAAAATAATACATTAACATTTTGAAATAAATTATTGTTTTTGCATTTTCATATATATTGTCCTACTGTTTATTATACTTGTTTCATTGACAAAGAGGCACAATCCACAAGGGCTAATTTTATTTTTATTATTTACAGCAATTAATAAGGAAAACATTCACGAAATTGTTACCAATGTGTATCTACTAATAACATTAATCTATATATTCGGTTAATTTGTATTTAACCTGTAAAATACTAAAATGTTACTTTTTGGTTTTGGTCATTAGTTTTTACACATTTACAAACTTGGCCACAACAAGACCGCTAGTTCGGTGTTTTTCTTTACCCTAATGCCATTCAAAATATTTTTGGTGGGCATTAGTGGTATTTAACTATATGCATTTCACACATTTACAAGATAGAGAACGAGAACTAATTATTAATTTTTATGCATATTTCAATATAACAAATACTTGAAAATCATATCTTATCTTCTTGACCATTATTCTGATTTGTATACGGTTTTATAACATAATATCGATCAATAAAGTATTATGCATGTTATAAAAGCGACCTTCATCAGTTATCGTCATCACCCGGAAATCACTTACAGGTAAACTATCTGCTCTGTATAGTTTTCACAAGCAGGAAGTACATAAATGCATCAAATATGCAATAAATAGACTCATTACTGTTTGAGGTTTGGTTATTTAGTTAAAGGGTTTAATAGCAGAAAAAATAAACAACTTTTGGTCTACTTTTTTAAATGATATTTCTAAAGTCACCTTAAGTAAACATTTCATATGAATTAGTTAATTTAGCTCAACGTAAATATTAATATTATATTTAATGGATATAATAATCGAATTCAGCATATAAAATAATCTTACATTTAGAGGAAGTAGCTTACCTAAATCAGGAATGGAGCTGGATGGCTCTTCGAACATCGAAGGCTTGTGGATACGCGGTTGTGGCGGCGGTGGCGGAGGAGGTCGCATGCACTGGATGACCGACTGAACAGGCGGCGGTGGCGCTGGCGGCATCAGACACGGCGCGCGGAATTCCTTTCCAGGTGGTGCCGGTAGTTCCAACCGTCTCCCACCACCCATCATCTCCATCTCATAAGGATCCATCGGCTCGCGCTTCGGCGACAACTTTTGATAGCACTGCATTGTTTATAAACTTGTCACAAAAGTTCAATGTTCATAAAAGTTTTCAGAAATTCCAAATAAATATTGTAGACACAAAAAAGACATCGAAAGAGTTCTTATATATTTAAAACAATTATTTATTAGATCGCAATAGGCGCGTGTAGCGAGTCGTTGCGGCTTAGCGCCGCTCCACTCGCGAGACTCGTTCGCTCGCCGCGACCAACTTTCTCTCACTGGCGTAGCAGAGCCCGCGGCTGGACGAAAGTGAATCTGCAGGGCGCCCCCGCACCCTCGCAGCCCTCGAGTCGCGTTGCATCGCCCGCCCAGCGCCCTCCGACACGACCACTGCTCCACCTTAACTTTAACCTTACTCTCACCTCTTGAGTGCAACGCTCCAGGTAGGTACCTTATTAATTTTCATCTGTACTTATTAAAAAATTCTGCGCTGAAGAAAAAAGCTTAAGTCGCTCATAAAATTAAATGTGAATCTATAAGAAATACCTGATTTAAGATATTTTATTTATAATAAAACTCGTAAAAGTGCAAGCAGGCAAAGATTGATTTGTATGGCCCTGTAAAAATATAATTGAAATCATGTACAACATAGTCAGCGTAACATATTTCCTACAATGTTTTATGTATAATATATTAATAACAAACCTTCACATATATTTTGCTACTTCCGTAATTCAATGACACACTAAAAAGTTAATCTTAGATGTTATATATTCTGACATCATAGAACAAATAATAAATACAAAATATCAATTCTGTCTAAATTTTTGGTAACCATTTTTATAAGGACAATTTAAGTCTTAAATAAAATTAGCTCTACTCATTTTTTTCTAATTTTCAGGTGGACTTTATTTTATATTCATTAATTGTGAT
Organism: Pieris rapae; assembly: GCF_905147795.1. NCBI lineage: Eukaryota > Metazoa > Arthropoda > Insecta > Lepidoptera > Pieridae > Pieris > Pieris rapae. The sequence continues at coordinate 3,270,247 of NC_059515.1, read as the reverse complement.
TTATAAGTTTCGTATTATACTTAAGTGAAGCTGTTCCCACATTACATTTTAAATAGCATTAAGAAATGATGTTTAACTTAAAGATTTTTGAAGAAAAAAACGCTAGTTGTACATATAATATAAATATGAATTAAATGTAACTACCATATCGAATCCCAAGATGACTGAGGCACGCATACTGATAAGTGATAGTCACCGATAAGGTTTCGAAGATAGCTCAGACGGGGACGTGACGAAAAATTATGGGTTTTAAATATAAAACAGCCAAAAGAAGATAGTACACGGAATATTGTATAATCTTTTCATCAGATATTCTTCGATTCCTAGAATTAATTTCAATGTAAGTTAATTAACACGTTTATGTGACAATTATAAACCAGTTATTTATTCTATAAAATACTCTTTTTAGGTAATTGTATCGCATGTGTTTGTATTAATGTAATAAAATACAGAACACAAAAAATTCCGTGATTCATAGCGGCCCTTTCGATAATACACGATTTCTTTCAGCCAACTCTATTTACTCGGAACTCCTATTGTAAAACTATGAAAAAACTGACTGGTGGAAAATAGGTATTTTAAATAAATGTTTTATAGTCTCACAGCTCAAATTAGGAAAGTAGCTTAAAGTCGGGAAAACATCAGGCGGGCTCTGTTGCCAATTCCTCTACATGGAGGTGGTCGGGTAGGATGGGTGTGGAGGCACGTGCACTTCGCAAGGCGTGTTGATCAGGTCACTGCCACCGGCGGCTCACGGTCGAGACCAATGTTCACATCTATTTTGGCGACGAGTCTCACTGAAACTTATCTATGTATTACAATTAAAAATTCAACGCGATATACATGAGTTTATTACTGACAGATATATATCTGATAAACATTAAAACTTAGTTGATGAGGGAAAAGTGTAAAATATAATAAATAGGCAGTTTTTGCCGCGCACCACAACTCTGTGGAACCAGCTGCCAACTGAAGTATTTCCGAACCAATTCGACTTAGGGTCCTTCAAGAAAAGAGCGTACCTATTCTTAAAAGGCCGGCAACGCACTCGCGAGCCCTCTGGCATTGTGGGTGTCCATGGGCGGCGGTATCACTTAACATCAGGTGAGCCTCCTGCCCGTTTGCCCCCTGTTCTATAAAAAAAAAAAATATATGTATTATTTCATGGTAGAAAGTCAAAGGAAGTTGTAGCAACTGTAAAAGTATCTCACTTGTATTTTTAGATATAAGTTATATATTATTAGATATAAGTTACTGTATGAATATTTTTAAATATATGTCTAGCTAGACACCTATATAATCAAAGATTTTTAGACTTTGTAAACTTTTTTCATAAATTTGTCAATGAGATATCGATCTTTCATAAATATAATTAAATTTTAAAAAATAGTTTATTTAGATATGTAGTTATTTTATTATTTACGAGCGACGTGTCCTGTTTTCGCACGGCTGGCATTAATTTTTAATATATTTTATTATGGAATATATAGCTTATGTCGCTCTGAGAAGATATAGCATTGTATAAAAAAATTAAATCAGGTCCAGTACTTTCGACTTTTTTCTTTGAAACATACAAAAACACAAATCGTTGCTCTAATATTCGTATATAAAAATGATTAAAGACGATATAAAATCTGTTTTAATATTAAGTTTTATAAAATATTAAGATACATTTTATTTTTCAGTTCTGAAATGAATACTCTTATAAACATTAATATAATATCCAAGGGAAGAAATGCATGTCTAGCCAGTGCATATCGATCGACGGAGGTCGCGACGGCGACTGCTGAATCAGGACGCACTTACACCGATATCTATTTAATATTCTCAATAATAATTTCTAGAATATTCTCTCTAACCATTACACAAAAACAATCAGTTTAATTTAATTTACATTGGAATTCTATCTGATGTTTGCCACGTCGTGTATGTGAGCAACAAGAACAAATGTAATTATTATTAACATAAGTTTCATGCGAAAAAGGTGAATTCCATTTCAAAAGTACATTACCTAAAACCTTTATTCTACGTGTAAATTAATTAAAATGGTTCTTATGTGTTTGGCTAATAAAACTTTCTATAAAATTGTTTCACATTCTGCGTGACTATATTGATAAAACTGTGGTCATTATCGATAAAATGTACAGATTTTATTTAGTTAAACTCATGAATAATTAGAAGTACCAAGTTCAAGTTCACACGCAATTGTTAGCATGAAATAAGTATAAAGTTCATGGCTAAGGTATATATTATGTGGGTCAAACTAGCAATCAAGATTAAATGCTTTGCGTGTAAAGGAGTTTTAGTATTTAAAAAAGAAAAGCAAATGTTTTTGATGACAATCTTATGTCTTTGTAAGGGGATTTAGTTGTAGACATTTTCATGCCTTATCCTTTACAGATGTACGTAGCAGGTGATATTAAAAAAATAAATCAAGTCGAATATATTAATAATAATAATAATAGCCTTTATTTCCAAAAAACTTTAAAATTAGGGGACAATAAAACGTCATTCACTTAAGTTTTGGTTTGTCCACCGTTGGACATAGGCCTCCTCCTTCCGGTTCCACTCGCGTCTGTCGCGGGCCAGGCGCGGCCAGGTAACCCCCAGGCGCCCCTGCGGCCGGCTCGTGCCGCGCGGGTACCAGTGCAGCACTCTCTCGCTCCATCTGTTGTCACTTGTTCTTGCTGTGTGCCCTGCCCGTCGAATATATTGGGATGTTTAATATATTGCTGAATAAAAAATATATTGTGAAAAAAAGTATCACACAAAAACACAAAATAAATACTGAAGAAAATATTTTCAACTATTGTGGAACATCGGTGTAAGTGCAATCAAAGCGTGATGCATAAGATTGTATCTGTTGCGCATGCGGCCCGTAGACACCCTCGCCGTCTGCAGCTCGTGTGTCCTCGTGCCCTTCCCAACCGACTTTCACTCCCGAAATCCGGACAGATAAAAACAACCCATAGACACGCAATGTGTAGATACTAGAATATCGAACAGTACTAGGGTGTGATTGAATATATTAATTGTTAAAAGTTGTTTAAGTATAAAAATACATTGTCATTGCAGTATCTTGTTTTCTATTTCATAAAATCTATAGATTTATATTATAACATTGAACTTTTAACAAGATATGTACTTGTATCAAAATTTACAAAATATTTTACGACAATTACTATAAAGATAATGGTGCTAGAATTACAAATGATTCCATATTAAAAATTAAATGTAGCACTTGGCTACCCTATACTTGTACATTTAGTATATGTATTTAAAAAACACGATTACATTCCTATATCCAATATCAATAAACCTAGTTCATTGTTTGAATTCAGTTGAACTCAGAATATAGATCGCGAGTGTTTCGACGCTTCAAGCCTTGAAGACTGCAGCAGTGGAATGCCCTTGCAAGGGTATCTCAATGTCGGACTTTAGGTGCCAGTCGTCGCCCTCATGCCCCCTCCGCGACCCCGCCCCTCTCCCCATAACTTAACTCTTTTAACTGGATGCATCTGAGTAAATAAACAATTGAGTTTGACCTTTAATGCATGCTGCACGAAGTGTTTGACTTAGTGACCAATGTAACATAGTAATTATAAGGAACACGATTACTGGCGAAGGATAAATTTAAATCAAAATTTTTAAGAATAATCAGCGTTTGTATGAGGTCCCTCTCGTATCAAATGAATTGTAATACATATTATGAAAAAATCCCAAGTTAGCTAAAATTCGGATAAATATACTGAATGTAAATTTAAAGACAAATTATTCTAGATATTAGAATAAAACACCAAATACGGTAGGTGATTTATCATTTTAAATATCACCCAATTTTAGGCACACTTGATAACTTGTGAATACTTTTTTGTGTTTATTTTCCGTTTTATTAATATTAGTATTAGTAGAATTGTACGAACAAACTACTTTATCTCAGTATTATGCGACAAGTGCAATACATGTGTCATAAAGACTGAAAAAAAGCTTAAGCTTAAATATCTGTTTTTTATATAAGAAGAAATGCAATTAAAGGGAACCAGTTTTATACATAAGTGGTACTGTCAGTAAGCTAATTTTTTACAAAACTTTGGTGGGCTTTGAGGCGCAGGTAGGGGAGAGGGGCGTGGTATTCCGCACGAGCCGAGGTTGACTGCCGTTGACACCGCTCGAGGACACGTTCCCAAGGTCGATTTGCCCAAAACGCTCTATTATTTCATTTTATTAACTGGTCATGAAACAACTTTTTGGCTACCCTTAAAAAATGTCTCATCTTTGCTTACGCACACATACAGTTTAACTCTAGAGTAATAAAGCGTTTTGTTTATTCATTGTTTAAAAAACGATTCGATTGCCAGCGAAATAACGTTAATGTGTTCTAGTCACAGAAAACTATTAAAGTATTAACCTCTAAAGAAATGTAGATTTGGTTATTGATAAAACTTCAGTAAAACAAAGACTGACATTGCGAGGGTCCTTATACTGCGTTCGAAGGAGTTCAAGGTTTATAATACAATATATTAATTGCTATCAACTTTCGCTAAGAAAACAATGCTATCTGTTAGCAATGAAATAAATCATTTCATTAATGAACTAGTCGAACTGTCATATAGATAATCGTTGAGTTTATTCTACGTAATTCTTATAAGTATTTATATGTCCCTTTACTTTTATCGTAATCGACATCGCCTTCCTGTAACCTACACCCTTTCTACAGTATCTAATTCAGAATAAAAATAAATTCGATTTATATGTTTGGACACTGTTATTAAATCATTGTAAACGAAAAATACAATGAAGAAACTAGGTACATTCGTTTAGTAGTTACTTGCTATTTTTTCGTTCCGTGATTTTAAAATAAGGTTTTTAATGTCAAACAGAGTCTTTAATAAATTGAATAGCAATGAAAATATGATTATAGAAATGATCTCCATTGAGTCATATAAAATCTGATACATATTTATCTAATAGTAAGTATTATGATAAGTAAGTAGTAACACGTTACTGATCAAAATTAGATCAAAACGACAATAAACCCTCTACAACTAGAAATTCCAAATTAAAATAAAATAGATTAGAAAAGTGTTATTAAATATTTTAACATTTAAACAACATTAACAGAAGAAACAAAACTTCGATGCAAATGAATCAGATTTGTTAACTGGCTTATTGTATGGAGTGCATACTGCGTAATTGATTTCATTAGCCGAACGAGTCATCATGGATCAAGATTGTGAATGTAAAAAGTCCGCGACAGTCGGATACGGGTTCCCGAAGGACCTGACGGGCGAGGGGCGGGCGAGTGCATCGGGACGTTGACTGTCTGGCTCCTGCTTGCGTTATCTGCAGTTGCCCTTTCGATGCACCGTACGTCCACCCCCTGGCAGGGGTACCAGACTACTGCAACCCCCAAACGTTCCAGAAACTGCGATTGACCTGAAATAGCAACGGTTCTGCCAAATTAATCTGAAGTAAAGCGTTGAATGTTTTACCCCGGTGCTTGGTTTTGCAAATATTTTTCCTTTGCTCATCGTAAATATTAAATACGGCTGTTATATCCAAAACTTATAAAACACTTGTTTATTGATATATCAAAAATATTACAAATAAAAATATTCAAAACTAATTTTCTACACTAAGCAATATTTAAGTATTATCCCTAAATTATCAAAATATATAGTATCTAGATTTCTCTATCTGAGCAACCAACATTATACCAACTCGCAACAAAATGATTTCAGTGAAGCGAATTTTATTTAAAAAAGGTAATTTAGTTTGTTTTGTCCTTATCACTCTAACGACACTTTCAATATCAATAGAGGAGATAAAAATACTAATTAAATTACGTTATTTAATGAGACAGTTATAGACAAAGTAATACTTGGTATGTTATCTAGCTTTCAATATACCTGTTGTACATTCAATCATCTATTCAGGTCGTATTGATTAGCAAACGTCGAAACATTCACCTATATTATATTAATAGGTTAAAGTTGGGATTGGGGCAAAAGGACTATAAGTTATGATACTCATAACAGTTCCTCGGCAATCCATTGATTTTACTACTTACGAGTACGAAATTACGAGAAGAACACTTACTACGGAAGAACATTTACTATTCAAAGAGTAAGTACACTATTTGCTGTGATTGCTGACATGCTATGCCGTGATTAAGATCAATAGATTTATACTTCATCAATTGTATTTGAAAGATTGGGTACGTCATATAGCGTTTATATAATGTTTCCTGTACAAAAATTTCGAAGGTTGAAGATCTCATAAGTACCCGAGGCCCGGGACCAGCTCAACTCATGAGCTGAGCCGAGCTGTGTCAAGGCCGCGTCCTCGGCCGTGACCGTGATGCCCCGCGCTCTCCGAATAATATCGACATTCTTAATACACATAGGCTCTGGCTCACAATACGTTAGTATAATAGGAGATACACAAGTATACGTAGTAGTACATAGTAGATGTACAATAGTACATGTGATATATGATAAGTCATATAGTGCAGTGTGTTTAGTTCCTGAAAACGTTAGAAACAATTATCTTTTGTCCAATTTTATTTAGGATAAGGGTATAAACGAGGGGCATAAATGGCAGACATTGCTGCCCATGGACACCAATTTGTGGTTATTGGGTGCGATGCCGGTCTATATGGGAGCAGGACTAACAGCAAAGGAAAATGCCGAGTGAAGCGGAACGTGGAAGACTTAAGCCATCAAGGTGATGCAGATAAAATCTTCAGATGACTAGTAGGGTGATAAAGGCAGACATGAGGCAGAAGTGATCAACATGATAAACAACTCTTTAAAACACTCATCATAGTATACTTTATGGAAAACGCATAGATACACAATGACTCTGCGTGCATGTCTGTAAATAAATAGAAGAATGAAACATTCTGTCTTTCTTAATATGTATAACTATATACATTGGAGATTGACAATAAGACAAGCCATTGATGTTGACATTCAAATCAAAATGTAAATTACCTGAATACCTAAAACCCTGTTAATTGACTGTTATTTATATAAAAAATTGTCCATTTTGTCCCAATCATTTGACTGTTGTTCATGTCTAGAGAAAAACGACACTTTGTCATTCAGAATAATGTGTGTAATGCATAAGTTAATAAATAAACATATCACTCTAAATCATATTGTCCGCCAGTTTCAAAAACACCAGAATTAGACTCATTATCTTTTAAATTACCTAGGTAAAGGTTTTTTTATATATCAAAAACCTTACATTTCTGTCTAAGTTCAATGTTCAAATCAGTATAATATAAAATAGTATATATAAATCAGTTCAAAATAATAATCGTCAGAAAATAGTGAAATCTTCCAAATGCGCTGATCCATAAGGTTCGTTCGCATCGTGTTTTTATCAGGCACTTATTGTTTTTAATTTTTTACAAATATAAAATCAGCGGTCCAATTAATTTCTTTTTTCCCTAGGAATCAAATTTTAGAGCACAAAATCCAATATTGAGTGCTATTGTGTGATGTTACTTTATTCACTAATAAATTAAATAGTGAGTAGGATCCACACTATACAATAGAACGAAAAAAATACCTCAAAAAAACTAAAGGAAGTAAGGCTAAGAAAAAGTTAGCTTCTGTTTTCGGATTAAGTAGCTGAATAACGCAACCGCCTACGTACACGTGTCTGTTCAATCAACACGCAGAAGGTCACGCGTCCCAAATTGTCCATATACTCCTCACAAATACGGGCCTGGGCCGTTGATCTCCTAGAAAATCTTTCAGAGCCTTCTTCGCCCTTGACCTTTACCCGCGCAGGCGCCTTCTTACTTATTATGACCCGGCTCCTTTATCAGATAAATCTAAAGAATTGTAATTTTCCTTATGTTAAAATTATAGTATTGATCGCAATATTTCAATCATACAAATAAAAACCACTATGCGTAATTTTAATTTATTAATTAGACAACTATTATACATTTAATTTATCTTAAAAAGTTAACGCATAAATTCAGATATAAATAAAGTTTTAGGTATTTTCATAAATATAAATTATAACATATTTGTATGTAGAATATATATTTTCTACCAAATATGGTATATGTATAGTTTTGTCAAATCGGAATATATAAACTTTATATACCTCTGCCGCCATCTAGGAGACGTTACTTGCAAGTTGAAAGTAGCGACACCTAATTGTCGTCTGTCTATTTCGCGTTCTGTCTGTCAAGGTAATATTTTTGAATACCAGCTTTAATTTAAAGTCAAGCATTAATAATAATAACTAAAAAATTGGCACCTTAGCCAATTTTTTAGATATTATTTTTAATTAATAATATATAAAATAATAATTACATATATCACAATATGCAATTGTCTGTCCAAGACATACATATTAAATGAATTACTATTTTTTTCCCTAATTTAGTTTTCCTGAGCTTTAAACATTTCAGCCCTCTCTGCATCTTAAATGACCTTTAAGATCTGAGGGTATGAAAAAAGGTAAAGTACATATTTAAGTGTATAGAAGTTAGGTGGGCGAGCGCAGGCCGCGACCGCGTTGCAGGGGAAGCGAGCATTAACCCTTTCTGCAGTTCATTCGCCGTCTGGCCTCACCCCTGCAACCACCCACTCGCCCCTTGAAGCGACCCAACTGCACATTTACCACACTGAAGCCAAATTACACATCTACCTGTTAAACTTACGCTATATTGTTTTAATTCTAAATGACTTATTTTATACTTTATCAACATTACATACTTGGGGCACCCATTTATATTATATAATTAAAGAATATTGCTAAATAGACATTATTATTTATTTTTGCTTATCCTTAACGGTTACGAATAAATTAATTATAAACTTTAAACTACTTAATTATTAATAAGTTAATGGGTTACCACAATATTACCAAGTGATGCTTTAAGATATCTTGCTTAAAAAAGTATAGTTCTTTACCTGTACCCACCTATGACCACTATTATTTAAGTGATACCATGATCAATAATGGATTTGATTAGATTATCTGGATAGTATATCAATGGTCTTATTTTATTAAAATATATTAAATAAATAATTCTACAGCATGGGAATAAGGTCCGCAACATAAATTAAACTATTTTGAAATTGACATTAACAGACATTTGAAGTTACTTTATGAAATATATTAGCTCCTATAGTAAATCTGGTACACGTAGGTACGTGTACTGCATGTGCATGGTCAGTGCCGCTCTAACAAAATATTATATCGCAAAAAATATTTTCTGTAAACGTTTAAAAATCGACAGTGCTACTGGATGTGGATGGAACGAGTTCCTATAAAAAATAGGGACAGCTCCGAGGTGAGATTTATGCTAGTTATTTTTGCAAGCGGAACAAAATAAATCTAACTTTACCACCGAATTCATAATCAAAATGAGTAAATTTTTTTTGACCCATATTTTAACCAAACAATTTTTTATTATGTTCATAAATAGATATGTTTTAAATTAATAATAATAATAATTAATAATCTGTAATAATACAGATAGAATGACTATTCTGTATTAATTTTTTATTTGTTTTTTGTGACTTAAAATAATAATTAACATTTAACTTACTAGTTTGTGGTTTATATTTATAACAAGACAAAATAAACCTGAAATTATTTATTTTACCTAAATCCAAAATTCTAATATTAATTTATTTAAAAATGTTTTGTCATGTTTATTTATTTACAATCACACGAGAGCGATAATGACAAAACATAATATGTTACGATATTCAAATAATATCTTGAATAACACCGCTTAATATTTCATAAATTTCACTAATAACACGATCAAATTTTATAAGCAATTGGTCTTCTTTCAAAAGTTAAAAAATATGAACTAAGCTCTTCCGACAACTAGGTCTAGGTCTAATACCTGTCGTCGGTATGTAGTATGTACCCATGTAATAAATTAATATAATAAAAACATAATTTTTGAATCTGTGGTGTAAATGTCACGATCACCGTTTGTGTTTACTGTCATTGTCAAAAAATTTCATAGACATAATCGAGATCACCCTCGATCGTCAACATTCTGGCGAATTTTATGTTTAATTCGTAGTTCTAATTTGTCTATGTTTGTACTCAAGATCATATAAATAATGCCGAAAAACAAAGGAAAAGGAGGTAAAAACAGGAGGAGAGGAAAGAACGAGAATGAAACCGAAAAGCGTGAGTTAGTTTTCAAAGAAGACGGTCAGGAGTACGCCCAAGTCACAAAGATGCTCGGTAATGGCCGCTTGGAGGCCATGTGCTTTGATGGCATTAAACGTCTCTGCCACATCAGAGGGAAACTTAGGAAAAAGGTTTGGATAAACCAAGGAGATATTATATTAATTGGTTTACGAGATTATCAAGACGCCAAGGCTGACGTCATTTTAAAATATACACCTGATGAAGCAAGGAACCTTAAAACTTACGGTGAATTCCCAGAGACTGTACGTATTAATGAAACGGTTGTTTATTCCGTGGATGGTTTGGATGAAGACATAGAGTTTGGAGATGAAGTTAGCTCAGATGATGAAGCTGATCCTGTTGATGCAGTCTAACCCCTGTTGATCCTAAATCCTTTAGTAACTATGTAAGTTTTTGTAAATTATTTTTGTTACATAGAATGATTTACTCCAATAAATAAAATTTCATGGATCTGTCTATATATTTAGGCATCTGCAAACAATACTACAAAATTCTAATATTTCTATGTCCCTAACAAAGTGTCTATTGTTAGTATTATTTATTGAAATAGTTAATTTACAAGTCAAAAATTACTTGTCATCCGCTAGGACATATTGCACAACATTCCTGGAAAATATGTAAAAGTTTAAAATTGCTTAAAATCTAAGGAATGTACATAATTAAATACTTTTAAAAACATTCTTGTGTTTACTTTAACTTCTACCATAGTGTACTTTAGTATTAAGGTTTTTGTAATGTTTGGCCCTTATACATTTGAATAACTACATTTTTGATAGTTAACTACACTGTTAAACCAAGTTGAACAATAAAAAAAGTCTTGATTACAATTCATTAAAGTTACCTATTGCATTAGCATAGAATTAAACTATTCTATATTACATTTTACTATATATTGAAGTAGAATTGGTTTAAATAAGCTAAGCTTTGGAAATAACTATACTCTATAGTTACTTAGAACATTTAATGGGGATCAATTTTTGATGACGATTGTGTGTATTTAAATTTACTTATTGTGTATAGAAAGACATACAATCTTCAAACTGATTAATTTATAGAAAAATAAGAATTGCTATTGAGACCTATTTGTACCTATTTTGGTAACATTATAAATATATGAATTGCAATTAATAAGTATAGAAAGAACTAGGTCTTCCTGACACATAAATAAAGAAAACTTACAAAAATTATAGGGAGGATCCTCAGGTAGTCTTAACACCAACAAGCTGGCCTTGAAGCCCAGTGGCTAAGGATGAGAAGTGTATTTGTGCAAAATGTTCCAATGTTTTAACACTTCATACATTATTAGCTGATTAGATTTTAAGGCCAAGCATAGCGTATTTCCTATACTTGGTCAATCTTAAATTTTTTGTATTTTCTTACACTTTCCAATAATTTTCACAACTTGTCTTGATTGCTAAACTTTGGTGATTCTCTTATGCATTATACCTTAGCAATTGGACTTTATTACAAATAGATTGATAAAAAATTGGTAAAGTCGGTATACGGGCGAAAGTTTTACGTGACAACGACTTTGAGTGGTAAAATAATTTTAATGTGAATATTCATTAGTATAGTAGGAAGAAGGATGAAATAATAGTAACAATTTAAAACATTTATTTATACAAAGAATCTCGCACTGAATTTCATATGTCTGTCTCTCTCGCTCTTAGGCGGGCTAACCATGCCCGAGTGGAAGGGACGCGTGCCTCTCACTCGCTCTCATTGTGAGCGCATAACGTGAGCGGAGCGTAACGCAGTTTCTTGAAGTGTCACCCGGCAAACCAATTTATAAGACGTTGTCACGTCAAAAGTTTTTGTGTATTGAAGCATGGCTGGCTTAATTAGACAGGACTTAACACACATTGGACCAATTATGAGTCCAAAAAGAATATAAATAATAGTGTTATTATATATATGGCTATACCTAAACATGCCCAACAGATTAATACATATTCTGTTGGGCATATGAATATAAGATTTCTTAAGTGTTTATCTGCTATTTGAAGCCAGCATGTTTTTTTTATGAATTACTCTGTATTATTAAATTATTTCTATATTTTTCGTCAGACAGCAAAATAAATAAACCTCTTACAAGAAGCTTTTCTGTTGTAATGATACATTTTATTGACATGCATTACAACAAAATTTTGTTTTGTCATAAACTATGTAGCCCTTTTAATGTACTTAGACTCTAAGTTTTTTAAATAATTTAACATATCTAAGACTTTTTAATTTGTTTTTGTAAAAAAAACAATCAGTATCCATATATTATAGCATATATGGTAGACATTCGACATCCCTTACTTCACTGGTTAACATTACCCCTTTCTTTTAAAACTTTTCTCATTGATCAAGAATGTTTTTAGACCAAGCAACTTATTCATTGCGTTGATATATAATTGTATGCTACAGGCAAGTTTCTAAAGCAAGATAAAATCTAAAAACATATAGGGTTAAAAAAATGTTGGTCTTGCCATCTTCAATTAAGTAAATTAAGAGCACAAGCTAACATAAAATCAGACCTAAATATAAATATTTTTCGGCAAGTTAAAAGAGAAAAACACAGCTTTTGAATAATTCAAGTATTAAGAGTAATGAATACAATTTTATTAGCTTCATTTACTTCCATTATTATATTTCTACATATACTTGTTAAAGAAGAATACTGTATGTTGCAGTGAAGTAAGCGCAGACTGTCGGTGTCGGTACTATATACTGTGCAATAAATATATCATACCACAAGGATAAAGGATCCAACACGTTATTTAATATGTGTATACATTATACACATTTTCACGTAGAAATTAGTCTGTAGTAAAAACTGTCTATTATAATCTATTTCTCAAATTTTAAGTTCTCTTTGTATTATCTATTAAAAAATATACTCTATAAAATGTTGCCATCCTGAACTTTTGTTTGCATTGGAAAATGTAAATTGTAAATGTAATCGCCATATTGGATTTTGTTGTGCATCGGTAGAAAACATTGTGAGCACGTGGATTGTTGGAATTAAATTATTCGGCAAAAATTTTAAGTACATTTATATATTCGCTTATTTTAGAAGTACACTTATTTATTTTATACTAAATATTTTAACATCATCACTCATATCAAAGTAAGTACCGTATTTTATTTACCGGCATCATTTCACATTTGGACCACGGTTCATTCTAATAGTAGGTCGCGATGACGAGACTTCATAAAAGATTTACTTGAAATTTATTTAGTTTTAGTAAGTGCACATCACATCCATACTTTAAGTCTGACGAATAGATGGCACGTTGAATGTTCTATATTGACATTTCGTTAATTGCGTAACCTTTCGTTTTTTAAGTTCGTACAAAATGCTTACGTGTTGTTCGTGAAGGTTTCTCAGACCACATTGCTCGTGACCCAAACCGGACAACGTTTACATATCCAACGTAGGTAATAACACAAGCACATGGTCAACTAAAATTCCTAATTAGACCAGCTATTTTCTGTTTTTAATTGAATTTGAATGAAAAAGTGCATTCAAATTAATAAACGATCCATGTAAATAGCACCGTATGTTCTAACCGGTATACTTAGTATTTATTGTGGTTATTATCTACACGCGTTATTAAACTTTGGTATAATAAATTATATATATTGCTACTAAGTCTACAGTATGGCTGCGGTACGTAATTTTTTTTAAATACTAATTTTACAAAATATGTTTTGCTATATGTATATGGGTTTTGTTTAACTACTTTAATCCGTACAGATAGTTAAAGGCAACCTGAATTTTACTTAAAATGAATATTATTCTCTTATAAGTTTTTTTTGTTATCAATTTAATCTGGCCTACATTCGCCAAAAACTCTGAATGATAAATATTAATCTTATAGAAGCATTTCGTTTCTATTTATTGTCTTATCAAATTTTATAATTTTGGTTCAGTTATTAATTGTGTGGAAGCTAAGAATTATACAGTAATAATATATTCATTTATATATTTCTTTATTAACTCAGATGATAAATCATACAATCATAGTATTATTTTATATCTTCAATTAGAGTTTTTTTGTTATAGTTGTTTCGTAAAAGTGGCTCTTTACAATGGCACCTTGTCGTCAATTGCTTATGTGGTCAGTGCCATCAATAGCTGTCTTGTTAGGAATCTTTTGGTTCAAGAAAAAGAGAGAGTATGCAAAATCTGACCCAGGTGGAAGAGAAAGAATAAAAAGTCTTCAACAAGAACTAGCAGAGGCATTGAGTGCTGAAGCTGAAATTAGAAGATTATCTCCCCTGGGAAAGGCTGACCGTTCCCTCATTAAATCAGCTCCTATTGATATTATTCCTAATGGTACTGGCTCTCAACGATCTTCTCTTGAATTAACAGATGAAGAAGTTGATTTGGAGATTGAAAAGATTATAAGAAAAAAGTCACTTGACAAAGAAAAGAAAATGTCTGTAGTTAGAGATAACTTAATGGAAAGTGTAAAGGTGAAGGAGGATCCTTGTGTCAAAAAGGAAGTACAGTGTGATATATACTCATCTTTCAGAACTGATATGACTTGTGAAAGCAGAGAAAATATGTGTTCTACCGAAATGAATGAAGATTGTGGAACCTCAATTGCAATGGTAAATGATTGTGATGAAGTATCTGTCATCAATTCTCAGGTGAATAATACCTCTAAGCTTGAAATCTTCCCATCTCAAAGCAATCTATCTGAAAATATAACAGATAATAAATCTGAAGAATTAACTGCAACCAACAATGAAACTGAAGAATCTAGAAGTAGAGAGGAACAAATGGATGGACAAGATACATATTCAGACTCACAGCCAAGAAGAATTTCTGAAAGAGATTCAGCCAATCACAGTCCGGTAGACCCTATGCTAGCAAGTCCATCCATGTGTCACTTTTCAGATGATCATAGTGAGGTAAGCCAATCCAGTTATGGTTTGTCTTAGTTAAAAATGTATGTTTGTCTATATTTCTTGTATTAAAAATTTTTAAACTGTTTTTTAACATTTCTAGGGTTCTAGTGACAGTGGTAAAGGATGTTCAGAAGCCGCTAGCCCTCCTCCAACTAATATGAATATTATACCTTCCGAGGCTGGTTTAAGAATACACCAGTTCTTAATACCTACATCATTAGTGGGTCTTTTAATAGGAAAATGTGGTTCATTTGTGACATGCATCAAAGCAAAAACTGGTGCAACAGTATATGTAAGGAGACATCCAGAACTATCTAAACAGAAAATTTGTGCAATTGAGGGTAAATATAATAAATATAACTTTATAAATAATACTTTTCACTAATTACTAGCAATAACTTTACAAGAATATGTTATGTTAACATTAATTATCAGATATAAACTCATTTACTATAATTGCTTATTAAATTTTAGGGACTCAAAGTGAAATTGAAGCAGCATTAGAAATGATTAAAGATAAATTCCCTGAAAAAAGATTCCCAAACTTTACCACACAGGAGATCAGTGCGGAATTATATCAACGATTGGCACCTTTAGTACCAGAATACCTTCAAGTAAGTGGCTTTGACATGTCATAACACATTGTGCCTTACAATTTGTTGTCTAGGTTGTGTTTGGTAATTTCTTAATTTATGTGTATATAATCATATAAGTAAGCTCAAAGCATCTAAAAATGAATTTTAATATTAAATGAACTCCTCAACTGCAGTTGCAGCTAGTGGAGTCCGTGAACAACGACACTATCCTGACGTGTCTCGTGAGCGCGGGGCACTTCTTCCTGCAGCAGCCGCTCCACCCCACTTTCCCCTCGCTGCACGTGCTGCATCGCCTCATGGTCGACACCTACCAGAACCCGGACGTACCGACGTTGCCGCGCCCGGTGAAAGGTACTGACCTTACATATCCAAATAACTCGCTTTACTCTCGCAACTCAACCTCGTTTTAACATTTCATTCTCGATATCACTCACTTTTAGCAACATTTTTATTATATTTGTCAATTTAATTAACTAGTTTTTCATTTTAAATACACTACTTACCACCATATAATGCAACCTGCCAATATACCTGCATTGAATTTTATCAAAAGTATTTTATTAAATTAAATCCTTCACCTATATAAGAAAATTAAACGGTTGTGAATAAATATTTAAAGGCGAGAATATTAGTAATTAACTAGATTGTTTAACATTTTGATGCAATTTAAATATTTCTATCTTCCTGTAGACTAAAGATACACAAATTGGATCTCTAATATGTGTTTGACCTATAAAATGTTATCTGTGTTCTGTTGTTTGGTATATACTTTAATGAGATTGAGGTCAAGGTTATTTGAATTAGAAAACATACTTTGACACCAAAAGTTCTAAAATAGCTTTGAAGCTAAGCTAAATATTGACGATAGAATAGAATGTATATATTTTTCAACTGCTTATAAAAATTATATCAACATAATATAATTTCTAATAATTTAATTTAATGCATGACTAAAAGCATTAAAAAATAATTTAAAAAGTGCAATAAAACCAATTATATGGTGGATACGTGAATTGTAAATAAACTTTATTAAATATTATAAATAACACGCTTTTTGATATTGTTTTTTTTCATATGTTATATTTGTATAAGTATCGGCCCCAAACTTGGCAAGATTTTGCGTAGTGGAAGAAATGTACTTGCTTGCCAATTTTATTTGCCGGAAATTGTGAAATAACTGACGAAACTTGTACTAAGCTAAAAAATAGCCGGTCTTCTTTTACCTAAAATAAAATGAACACTCATATTTAGTTATTCACACTAAGAAAATTAGTCTTGCTAAATATCTTCCATGTATTGATAGTTGATATGATATATGTGCAGTATTTACAAACAATTTACTTTTACTAGTTTGTACGAGAAGTTGTGAAATGCAAGTTGATTGAAAACTACTTTCACATATCTCATGTAATGTTAATCACTAGTTTAAGACCTAGACCAACATATTGATTTCATTTGTCATTTAATGAGTATTTAATGTTAATATAATGGAACCTTCCAATTTGTTAAAGAAAAATAAATGTTTCTTTGTTTATCACCACAGTATTTGACACTTTGAACGTTCGATGCGTTTCTGAATCGTCTTTACTTTCGAACAACAAATGGTGCATTCATTGCGATTGCTTAAGGCAAATAATATTATTTTGACACCTATTCAATTTTACGTATAGTTCGTTTAATCTGCATCAATAAGTCTCGAATCTTCCCAAGAGATAATATATATTATATTAAACTTAGGGTATAGAGAAGTATGTTATAGCCTTTCTTTACAATTTTATGAAATTCTAGTTCTAATTATGAAATTTTATCCAGAGGGTTCAATTTGTGCGGCGCCGACTGAAAACAACTGGTATCGCGCCCAAGTCTTGTCGACGTCAGAAGAAACCGAGACATCTGTAGTGAAGTTAGTCGATTATGGCGGTTACCTTACCGTCGATAATGACCAGCTTAAACAGATCCGCTCAGACTTCATGACGGTGCCTTTCCAGGCCACCGAGGCTCTCCTTGCGTTCGTCAAACCCGCGAACAATGGTAAGCTGCGTTATGTTGACAGTTCAAAGATAACATGTTATCTTTGAACTTTATTTAGTGCAACGAAATATAGTGGTATGTATATATAAAACTTGATTGATTGGAGCTTAAATTATGGTGGTACTCGGAATTTTATTTTTCCTTTGATAATTTTAGTTTGCAATTCTTTTGTTATTTATATAGCTCATCATTGGGACTTCTATGTATAATTCAATAAACACAACTACACAAGAATAATAAATACTTATAAGCCAAAAATGGAATACAAATCTAAACAGACATGTACAGTGACTAAATAAAAGTTAATTTTTTGTTATTTTTTTTAGAGCCAGATTGGAGTAGCGAGGCACTTCGCATAATGGCGGGTCTGACGGCGGGACAAATGTTACACGCGCAAGTCGCTGGTTACGATGAGACTGGACTGCCCTTAGTACATCTTTACCTTACCCTTAACCCACAGGTAAACTTATCCCTTACTTATAAACGCTTCTTAATTAGTCTAAAATAGAATCTATTCATACTTTTAGTCTGTGTACACAACAAATTTATAGAGTGAAAACATTGCAAATTTCATACTTAAAGAATATACATTAGCTGATATATGTATATATATATATCCAATAATATATATATAAAGCCAATCAATTATTCAAATTATTTTTGGCAACTTCTGAATTATGGAAGAGACTTGGTTTGGTGCATTGGAATCACAGCTGTAGCTATGTATTTATCTATATACATGCGCATACTCGTATTAGTATGGTGAGGGAAAACATTGTGAGGAAATCGGGGGATGTCTTAGACCTAAAATATTTTAGGCTATTGTCATAATGCATAAATTATATTAAGAAAAATATACAGAAACCTAGACAACAAAGATCATGGGACCCCATTTTTATTCTTATATGCGTATGTTGAAGCGCCACTCCTTTTTTTATTTTTCAATTTTACAAAATTCAATAAACACAAAGAATAATGATATGTGCATTGTGCATCATATGATAGTCGTGTATTAGTTACATTGAAAGCAAGAAAATAAAAACAAATGAAATCATAAAAACCTCTTGAATTTATCGCAACCATATTAAATCTCATGCTTGATGTCGTCGTTAACGGTTTTGACTGTACATATATCAATAGTTCCACATGTACATTATAGGTGTATGTAGCCTTATAAATATAATATGTAATTACAATTTAACTACCAAAAATCCCATTTATGTATCTTTTTGTATTTGTAGTTAGAGATATGAAATAAATAGAACGCGGAAGAATTTGATTCGTTCACGTACCGAATAAATGTTGGTGACGCATTATAAACAAATACAAAGTCCAAAGTTATGTATTATTTTTTCATCATTAACACCATTAAGTTTATGTCATATTATGATATAACGAATTGAAATTGTGCCAGTTCTATAGGAATAAATGTTCGATGTCTTTCGACCTTAATTTTATTAGATTTGGTGACTTATAACGTAACGTTTAGATGTGAAAAGGAAGAGACTGGCTGCCCACAACACAGGGAATCCTAGTGTGGGGGCCAGTGCACTCTACTTTATAGAAACATTAATGTATTTTGTGTCTAATAAAGTTATTTCTTTCTTTCTTATAAGTTTAGTAGTAAGTAACAAATTTATTATCGTTATAAACATTGTCAGTCATAAACTAAAAACCTCATTGTGAACATTTCAGCAAGTGATATACCTGAACCGTGAGTTGGTGGAGCGCGGGCTGGCAGAGTGGGAAGCGCCGGCCGAATCGTGAGCTCTCTTCGCATCTCTCGCCGTAGTATCATAAGACAAGTAGTTCTACTAGATGAGCGCTCGACCGTTTTGTAACTACTTCTCTTACCATACTATGCTCCTCTCGTGGAGTCTAGTTCGCTTCCGGCGCACCCGTCGCCCTGAGTTCCTCCGTCGGTAAGTATGGCGCCGTCTTCAAACATTAATCAAAATTAGTTCACTCAAATATTGCCATACCCTTATGAAACATCCGCATTTAATATTTTGAGTTCCTAATTTTAGTTAATGTTTCAATATTGCGCCGGTAGATTTAAAATTAACGTAATGCTCAGTGACGTCACACTGCTCGAACTGAGATACCGTATGTTAGTTTGTTTGACTTGTTTTGTTACATTAAACTGTAATAAATACCCCAGGATAACGTTATCCCAACTATTTTACTTACAACTAAGTATGTTATTCAATATCTTACGGATGAACTTTAATTTTAAATGATGACAAATTGTCTCCTAGTGTTAAGAAGTTTTTCGGCGATTGTTTAGATTCATTAAAATATAACGGATCGTATTTAACGTGTTTAGCGGCGTATAAATTAGTTGGTCAGGATGCTCATTATAATATGTGGTAGCACTGCCTTCTGCATTTGACTAAGCGAGTGCCGTATTACCGATATTGCGTCACAGTATATGACATTGGCGATCATTGCCTTGAATCGTGCCTTTCAGCGTTAATTAGTTTCCGGTAATGTCTAGAGCTAACTTTGGTGTTCTAACCCATTACAAGTTAACCATGCAAGTTATATTTAGTTCATGATCGCGGTTATACTTTATCGCTGTGTGTGTTAAATTGGATGTGAGATAGATATATTTTTACACTTGTATGCTTTTTGTAAATTGTGTAAATTGTAGAATACAAAGTTGATTAAAAATAAGAGTACAATATAACGTTGTGTGGTTGCTTCGTGTGTTGATGAATTCTTGTACGTCGGCAGTATCGCTTCGTTGATTTGTCAAACTTGATTCTCAGCAGTTTAAAACTTGCATTTCAAGCACTCAAATACCTGTCCTTGCTGACTTTTCTTTTTGGTTTCATAATACTATCTTAAAACTGCGATAGTCAAGGATTCGATAGTAATTATTTAATTTATAATGAGCATGTTGATGTCCTGACTTAGAGTAAAAGTGTACATACTAGAAAATTTAAGTAGTTACTGTTTACGAAAGTTTGAAATTTGTGTTCTCTATATTTCAGTATTTGATGTGTTTGGATATAGGTGTTTAGTGATTTATTTTTGAAACTGCGATTGCGTCGTTACTCGTTAACATCGCCGCAGTGCATCGGCTAATTCTTAAAACTTAATGTAGTGACTTGGTATAATGCAACTAAATAAATTGACCTCATTCACTTCTACAATGTGACGTATATAAAGACGTTGGAGTGAATCGGTTGATGTTACATAGCAGGCTATCAGTTTGCATTTTGTTGAAGTCCTTTTTTGTATATAAACTAATATATTTGAGGTTAAATCAATAAATTATCGTTTTAAAAATTATACTGTTGTTTTACTTTCCGATAACCCTAACAAAAACACAACATTTACTTAATTCAAGTACTGTATCAAATTCTTGAATAGTACAAAGATGATTTATTCTTAGAAGAAGGTGGACTATATCAATCCAACTTCTAAATGCACCTAGTACTAGTCTCGTAGCGGATTCAGAGTCGAGACTCATATGAAAGTCTTTGTTATCACTCAGAGTTCATGAGTTACAAAATAGCAAAAGATACACAGTCTATGCCATGCCCAGGGATTATGCTCTTAATTGTTTTCAGATAAGTGAGGGAGTAAATCTTTTTTCATCTGTGAAATCTTATCATATTTATATTAAATTATATATAAATAAGTCTTTACTACTAGTCAGTAGTAGTATTCGAATACTTGTATTGCTAAAAAAATAGTAAATTGATAGTTTACTAAGTTACAATTAGTCTATCAATATGTACTGCTTCAATAGCAGCTTTTTGTATGGGTTTTCGAATTCCAGCAGGTCACAAACACTTATTTGTATGGTAACCTTTGTGTCCTGCGCCAACATTTTTTACGCATTTGTAAGCCTAATATTATCAATACAATATACTTTGTACTCATAAGGGATGTAAATAAATTAACAAGCTATAAATGAATTGGTGTTTATTATATATATAAAAGTCAATATTAGAACCTTTCTTATATACTACTATTTCCCAGTCCACTTATCTAAATATCAATTATTCAACACACAACTTTAACAAACAATACAATTTCAACACTTCGTTCGGACGACAATTTTAAATAAGTCCATTACTTTATATTTTAATATAAAAATGTATTTATAAATTAAAACACTACTTGACTTTAGTTTATTGTATTTAGTTCTTTGAACGATTATTTCCTACTAAAAGTTACTTTGTCCAAAAATATGGTAAGCACATGTTTATTATAAAAATACGTAATTTACTTTTTAAATAGGAAGCGAATTTTAAATCGAAAGGTCATCTATTGTATAAGATGCTTCATATTATTAATCGCACAACGAAAATGTATGTATGAGAAATTATGTATATTTAATCAAGGTCAACATTTTAATCGTCAAATGAATGTAATTAATTGAAGATAATTTTCAAGCTTTGTAATATTTAATCATTAAAATAACAATCTGACATCTGTTTCCTAAACTAGATTAGATATTAATATTTTTCAAATAGGAATCACTAAAAACGAAAAAAAAATTTAAATAATCGCATAAAGATGGCAATTGTAAATGTCGATTTCAAAGTTTATTTTTACAAAGTTATATGAATAACTTAGTCAAAATACCCTCATTATACGAATATAAGTCTAATCATAAATAAAAAAATCACGATAACCCCACCGCATTAGTATCTCACTAACGACAGTTATTTATTCACATTTGATTCAGGTTAATTGAGCTAAATTCTTTTTCCTTAACTCCACACGTCGGCGGAATATTTCTTCATGGACTCGAGTTTCTTGAGGAACTGCGTGGCCTCACTTTCCGAGCGGCCTCCCTTTTCGACGATGGCCTTCGTCACGATATTGCGCACGTCCACTGCCATGTTCTTTGCGTCACTGAAAATTATTTAATAAAAATTTATGCATATTCAAATTCATGTTTAAATTATTTAAAAACCTAAGAGAATTCGAATTGTTACCGTAGAACATTACGTGAATAATACTGACGTGGCTACTAGCTATGTTCTTCAAGAATTATTGAAACTTTTGTATATGTAAAAGAATAAGTTTGTTGCTATTATTAAAAATGAAACAATGATTATATTAATGCGTTAATTAACACAAATGTATATTGTGGCTATAAAATCATTAAACAGTAACAAAATTTTGCGTAACAGCTGTGTCAGAGTTCATATAAATAAAAATGTGATTAAACTCATTTTAATCATATTAAGAGTGTTCTTAATTGCACTTTAATACATAATATTATTCGATGAACTTCTATACATCTTGCACTGACACAATATTAGGTTTGATGCAGAAGTGGTGAATCTACGTGTCAATTAATAATAATAATCATATGCTCGTAATCCATAATAATCAACATGATTTGGCAAATTCAAGTTACTTATTTAAATGTACCTATTTAGCGATTAGGAATAAATTATTACGTAAAATTTAAATAATAAATTTTTAACTACAAAGAAATGTTTTGTACGCCCAATCAGCTTGCGTTCGAGTTATTAATATAAAGAAAAAAAACCTAAACTTTATTGGGCTAATTTACTAACTTTTGCCTCTGTTTATGGTTTATATAATCTTTGGGAAAGATTCAGAGACGCGATCTAGATGTAAAAAATTCTAAATTATATTTAGAATTTTTAAATATTTTAGAACGGGGAAATTAAATTGTTAATTAAAATCTTGATGTAGTAGCTACATTATTAAACATTATGGTTGCGATATTTCTAAGGAAAAAGTCAGCTGTAGAATAAACTAAGTTTGGACGTGGCGTGAACACAAAAAATAGGTTGAAATATATATCTTCACAACACTATTATTAGACTTACCCACAAATATAGAAGTGTCCGTTTCGTTTCCCGATGACGTCCCAAATTTGATCTAAGTTTTTCTCCAACAAATGTGTTACGTAAACCTTTTTCTCTTGATCCCGAGAGAATGCTACGTGCAGGGTTACGTCACCATTTTTCTCATACTCTTCCAATTCCTGTAATTAATTATTAATTTCAAATGCATTTCAATACAATTAATCCGTTACGTAAATTAAAACATGATGTTCCAATTTTTCCCTTTAATGCATTCATCGATATGGATAAACAGTTGTGAATAAAATACAAAGTCTAATAAAAAACCTGTTTGCTTAACGAATGCCTACAAGTATGATTACCAGAATTCAGGGTTACTCTTAACTTCTTTTCTAACGTATTTTCACATGGTTTTACTAAAATTCAATATAGATATTTATATATTCTCTCATGAGATATTATTACCTCTCTATAGATGTAGTCTTGGTCACGATTCCGACAACCAAAGTAAAGTATGGTGCTGCCAACTTCTTTGCCATTTTGACGGGCGATGGCACGCTCTTGAAGGAATCCACGGAATGGGGCTAAACCAGTACCAGGGCCGACCATCAAAATTGGTGTCTGTGTTTGTAGCGGTAGTCTATAAAAAATGAAATAACATACATACATACACATACATTTATCTAAGACGGATGCAATTTGAATTAAATGCATGGGATGTGCCATGCTCATGCATTTAATTCAAATTGCTCCAGAAATAGTAGTTCTTCAAATGAATTTATTTAATAAGTGACGCCATACACAAACATACCTATGACACACAATACTTGTATTTGTGAATAAAATATTTATAAAACACCCAGAATATGTAAGAATTATGGTGAATACAAGATCCTAAAAAATGAACAGAAATCTCATTTTTTAATATAATACTACGTTCATCTTTATACATAATATATATAAAAATATTCGTCTATTTTTATTTATAACGTTAGTGGTCCTTATCATCGTTTTTGACATTCATAAGCATGCCCTAAGACGCATCTCAATTGAATAAAAGAATTTTGATTTGAAATCTCTACAGAAAACGATTTTATGTTTTTTTATATAGATATATATTTAATCCCCTTACATTTTACATTATATTTTTACACAATATTTTTTACCTTTTGATGGTCATTTACCGCAACTCATTTATTTAGCAATTATATTCAATGGCCGTATATTAAACGCTACATAAATTGTAGTCGAGGAAAGGCTTAACCCAAACCTTTAATCTATTTGTGAAACGTGAAAACCACTTTTAACGCGTCATAATACCGGGACATGAGTTTAAATAACTGTTAATGTTGCTATTGTTAGGCGCGTGTGGGCCAATTACCTCTATTTAAGGCAGATGTTATATGCTTAGAAGGTCGTCTACAAGGTGATATAGGACATTACAATATTTAATGTTTGGTACTTTCAATTGAACAACTCATTTCGTGTCACGTGCTGCTTTTATCGAAGAAACATGAGCTGTATAATATGTTATAACTGAATGAACCTAAGTAGAACCCAGCTTGTATGTAACTTCGAACTCCATAAAGAGGCCCCTAAGCAAATAATCACTGCAATCAAGATGGATCCGATATAACGACCGTCAAAACATGACTGCCATTTTTAATTGGAGTGCATCGTAAAATACACTTTAGTTCAAAGCAATAGAGACACTGTTTCAATTCACGAGAATTCGAAGTAATAAATAAAGTCTTGTTGATGTGATCATTTAAGTCTAGGCTTCTGTTTTCAATACATATATATGTACTTAAAAACAACACGAACACGTAAACAGCAACTTTAGTATCATATTAAATTATCTACAACTTTGAAATAATTAATGTAGTAAATTTAAGAACAGGCTTGAATTTACAGCTATGCCTATTAGGGCATGTTATGCATGATATATATGAGGGCAGTAACCTAATAAAGAAATACAACTAAATAAGAGCCTATGCATGACTGTGTACACAAGACTATAATTATATAATCATAATGTTATATTATTTTGCTCGGTTTATCGTCAATGTCATATTTACAAAAATAATTATCAGTATCTTGTGATTGTCAACTGTCCATTGTTCGTGTCATTTGTTACCATGCAATATGAAGAAAAGAAAAATAAGTGACGACTACTCACAGACACATTTAAAAAAATACTCATACGCGTACTGTACAGAGGACTCCTATAGAGTATTGAAAAGTTGGCGTTTTATTAATGATGTAATAGTCTGAGGGAAAGCTATCCTATATGAATGGTGGGTCAAAACGGTCCCATCTCAAATACATTGGAAACATTTAGTTAAAATTTGGACGTACTTTACACTTTACGAACTCACTAAAATAAACATAGGCAGAAAACAAGGCACAAGATAGGATTTAATTTCAAAACAACTTGTATTACTAGCCTAATTTAAGTAAACATTTACTTAATTGAAAGTGATAATTGTTAAATATAACAATATAGTACGGAATAAGATATTTTTAAGAATTTAAGTTTTTGTTTCAACGCAAACGACGCTATCTTGTCATGACACGTATTATCTTAACTACTTAATTTATATCTGCTTAATTACCATTGGACAAGGTTATTCAACTTATTACTAAGAACAAGCGAGAAGCATTCACGGATATTCGGGTATAAATAATAAAATAATATAAATGCTTGCGGAAAAATTCATTTTAAACGTTGAAAAAATATTGAAACAGATTTTTAAATATTCTAAAATGAATATGCAATTAGTAATTTCGAGATTTTGTAAAGTATAATTTGACCGACCCTGAAAACCTCAATTGAAATAAAAAATAATTAGTATCTTTTTTATAGAATATAATTGTCGACCTTGAATCTTCGGGGAAAACCATCGTTAACTAGTAAAATATTCAACCAGTTATCAAGATTAAAATTTTTAGTTGATATTTTTAATAAAAACTGTTTCAATAACATTAATGCTGGAAATGAAATTGTAGATACAGGTGTAACAGATTAAGAATCTATTTTTTTATCATGTGTGAGAAGTAATCAAAACTACAATAAATGAAGTAAGGCTTTAAAGTATCCCTGTATAGGAGTGAATTCAGTAATAAAAAAGACTTACCGGAATTGAGACTTTCTGATGAATACTGGGACTCTTGGAAGTGGTTCTCCAGGCAGGGGCTTGTGTTCTGCCAGCCAAGTGGTGGCCACACCTTTATTGACCCGACCTGTTGCCGTTTTATATTGGACAACTACAGCTGTTATGTGCACAGTCTCTGGGTGCAGCTGTAAACAACAAAACTTTTTTAATACATGTAGGTACAGGGTACATGCTCATTAAGAATAATTTGTGACAAAACTGTAAGAAACAAGGATCTTAAAATTTAAGTAAATGAAAGTCATTACAACATACATTTATTTAAATACATATATAGAAAATAGTTTAAAAAACTATGAAATAATGCTTACTTTTGGGCTTGAGGAGATAGAGTAATATCTTGGTTGTAGTCGAGGTAACAATTCACAAATGTGGTCAAGCGATGGTCTACATGACTTAATATCTTCCAAAATATGCACAATATGTCTGCATGCATCAACTACAAATGACTGGTATAATGCTTTACCCTCTTGAGAGTTAGTGGCCATAAGGAGTAGTTTCTTCTTATCCTAAAGAGGTGAAATTACTACTATTAATATTTTATAGATTGCTAACTGCTTAAATGGTATTAAAATATGCAAATTTTCACATAAGTAAAATAAAATTTTTCAATCACCATTCTTCAATAAACTTATCAGGATCTAAGCTTATTCTTTAAGTAAATAAAGTCAGGAAAAAATTAACCATATTAGTTATTAAAAATGTAATAAAATCAAAATTAGATATTTAAGAAGTTTTACCTCTTCATCTGTACAATATTCCACAAGTTCTCTGAGAATGTGTGTTCGAGGTAGAGCTGTTATCTCTATGTAGTGTGAAAGTGCTGTACGGTATGAAGTAGGACAAGGGAATGGATGTTTTTTAGAACTCTCTTGATCTGTATTGACCAAGGAAAACACATCATCTAAATTGGCACCAGTTAATTCTCCCAGCCTATTGACTAGGTTTATATCATTTGTAGGATACACTGCCACATGATCACCTGATAAAAAAATTACATTTTGACATTAATTAAATCAGAAATATCCTCCATTCTACATTCAATTTGTATAAAAAAACAAGTAAATTTTGATTTTTAAGGAATATCAATAATATATTAATAGTAATGCAGTTTAATTATAAAAAATATTTCAAAAATTATAAATTTACAAATTGCAAATATTTTGTATTACACTATAAGTCATTTTAATTTACTTCAAGTTATTGAACTAAGGATGATAGATAAATAGAATTATTTTATTAAGTAGGGTTATAATTATTACAATATGATTTCTAGTTATAAAACATAGAAAATATATACATACCAGCTTCATACCTCATCTTTGAATCTGATATATCTAACTCAACATGAAGACATGATCTATCTCCACCTTTATGTAATTCCCTATTAACTTTGATCTGAGCCAAGAAGGGATTCTTAGCATCAAATGGTCTGAAAAATTATATGTCAAAAATATTTTTTGGTTGAAAAAAAAAACACAATCACTTGGTAAATCTTCATAGCTGTACACAATGAATTTATGTGAAAATTAAATACATTTAAAACTTATTATACTTACGGCCTCTGTATGTCCAATGAATGCAATCTAGACATTTCTCCCTTAAAGACATCATTTGGTGAAATATCTCCAGATGAATGAGAGACCAAACTAAATTGTCTTGTTAACTCTTCTTCCCCGGTACTCTCAATATTAAACTTCTCACATACAGATGGCCAGAACTTTTCTTTCCATGTAATAAAATCATCTTCAATGCTAAAAAGGATTTAACATCAACATTACTATTTCTGGATTCCAAAGCTAACAAAGCAACATTAACATAGAAAATCTAATTTTTTCAAATTACTTAGTATAATATTCTACAATGTTGTACATTAATTATGTGACCAGATAGAAAAAGAAATCAAAATCTATAACAATATACCAGTGCTATTTAATAATTAACATTTAAAGTAAAAGGAAAACTATCATCTTACTTTGCATCATCATCACCCATTCCCAATTCATATACTCGTGTAGCACCAAGTTCTTCAAGGCGCTTGTCCAAATATATAGCAACAGCATTGTAGTGTTCATATGTTTTGTTTCCAAGGCCAAACACCTAAAATATAAAAATTATAAAACAACATCCTTTAAAGTAATATTAAATAAAATTTGATAACATTAAATCAATTACCAATTATGGACTTCGTACCATGTGCTTTAATTTCGGAATTAGACGTTTTCTATTGACTTGTATCTTATTTAAAATGTACCAAGGTATTCTTAGATTATGTTTGCAAGTGTTTGCACATACGGCTAACATTTTAAAATCACAATAGGAAATTAGATTTATCCTGTTATGTTTCAATAGCCCTTGCTTAGTCAAGTTTGTTGAGAAAACAATACAAATACAAACAGTCACGTTTCACGTTTTTAATTTATATTTGGCTTATCAAATTAACAATATTTATTTCGTTATTTTTGTAAAGAATTAGAATTTAAAGATCCATACAGCAACGAATGACACTTGACTATTGACATGCACTGACTCATAAACCTTAGAAAACAGAATGACAACTGACAATGTATGGCGGACGTAAACGAACGAATGAACTAAAGTGAAGTTTTGACGGTCAAATCATATCTTACAAGTTATTTCTTTTCGATTTACGTTTTTATTATTGTCATAAAAATCTGGTGCCACGATTTTTCACCTACATAAAATTACGACATATATTTCATAAAGTATCACCAACATTTATGTTACTTTTACTTGGCTTGTCTATCTATATATAGGTATCTGTATAATGATTCTGATAGGCTGGACTGGTGTGAGTGATTTAAATTAATGTTTACTGTAGTTGAGCTTGATAGTAAATTTAAACGTACAAGAAATGATGTTAGTGATCTTATCTAGAACAACAGACTTGCATGATAACATAATATTATCAGTAATTATATAGACGTCTACTTGAAATCTATATTCGTTGAAAACTACGTTGGAAAACCAGTTATGCAACTTGGCTATTTTATGTCAATATAAAATAAATTACGCAATGATTTACGTTCTTATATGTTTAAATATGCAAATTGTACCAGGGAATCAGGCGGGTCGCGGTTGGCGTACGTGATCACAACATATTTATTTTACATGTAAGGCGAACATAACAATGTACGTATATTTTTTTTTATATCCAAGCGGAACACTGACGCTCTTATAAAACACACAGTAGAATTAAAATCTGAAATTCAAATTCTAAAGACTAACTGTTGATCGACACATTTGAAAATTGCTAAATACTTACAGCATAGTTTACTCCAGTTAAATCTGGATCTCCATTCTTTAGCCATTCATAAAACTCCATGGCGTTGTCTGTAGGATCTCCTTCACCATAAGTTGCCATACAGAACACAGCTAAAGAATTTTTTATATCTTTTAGCTTTGCAAGTTCTTCCTGGAGATTACAATAAATATAAGTATATTACATTCATAATTATTTCTGTAACTAAAAATAGATGAAGAAGAACAAACCATATCACATTCTTCTGGATCGGCAACCATTCCCTTCAGTTTGTACCTTATTCCCTCTTTGGCCAGTCTACCCGCAAATTCTTCACCAGTACCAGTCTGTGACCCGTAAAATACAACTAGACTTCTCCCAGAGGACTGAAGCTTGGTAATAAACGAATTTTCTGTTACTTCTATTGTTGCTGCAGGTCTATAAAAATTAAAGAAAAAAATCTATATTATCAATACGTACTTTTATATGCTTTATCTATAGTAATATTTACGAAATTGTTATTGTTAATTTATGAAGTACACGTGTAATCTAAGCAACATTGTTATATAACTTGTTTCTAGGTATTTTTACTACACTTGTTTCATTGACACATCCTTATTTCTTTTCATTAATTCACCTTGAATATATTAGTAGCCATGATCCAAATTTGCCCTACGCAAAACAGGAACCGTTACGTGCATAGATATTTTAACAATAGAATTACTTATACTTTTAAATATTATCTCTATCTGTTACTGATGAATAATTTATATATCGATACTGTGAGCGTAGAATATCAACACTTTCGAAATAGGTTAGATTCATGTTTAAATATTTTTTTTTTTAAATCATCTCCAACCAGTACTTATATGTGATTATATTTATAATGTTCAGAGTTATTACTGATGCATGTAAAGATATAGCACGTTCTTTGAAAACAACTACCTAATATGAATTTCGTACCCCATCGTATAAGGCTTTCAGACAAATCTTTTCATGTAAAAGTTTAATATGATATGTAAAAGTTTTGTTTTCATATACTTTTTCTATATACACCTTTTTGTAAATTTAATATTATAATTGTTCTACCGGTTTTTTTTATTTCAGGGTTAACGTCAAAAGTTCTTTGATCATATATCTTTGATAATAAGGAATTTATTCCTTGCCAATCAAAAAAATTCTTTAAAAATAGCTATAGGTATATTCTAATTATAATGAGTGAAGTAACACCTCTCAATTATTACATATAATATAATATTCGTTATGATAATAAAAAATTATTGTCTTTGATTATATAAATACTTATATAAAACATTTTTATCATTTTTGTTCAATCACTCGCATGGATTTAAAATATTCCATTACAAACGCCTGAGAAACTAACCAAACGTGATTGTGGCCTTGTTCGAGTGAACTACCGGCCACCTACCTCGTTTGACTGCTGTTTGTGACGTATTAAGTAGGTATTTCCTTATGTTTACTTTCCGTAACCGAAAAGTAGTGTCCAAGTGACTGGTCCTTGACTATACGAACGAGGTGGAAGGAACTGGTACTGACGAGCTCCCACGCTCCGCCTTGTCCTCATAGCAATGAACGTTGCGAAGTTGCAATATGCCATTGACAATCACCCTTTGTGCTAAAAAATGCTTGGTTAGAAAGCTGGAGATCCAGTGGCAGTGTTCTCATAGAGTCCATATGCTGGAAGCTTTTATCGAGGCTCGGGCTATGGGCGTGAGCCTCCCCATTGGATGATTTCCGTAATCGTCCTCCCTTTGCAGGGGTAGAAAGAAGAGCTGTAAGAAATTCCTTTGGATAGCTTTGGCTTAAGACCCCCGAAATGAGGCGGGCCAATCTCTCGACAAATCGGGCAATGCTCTCAGACTTCACAGAGTCATATGCTTTGGCATGCTCCAGTATTCGCATCACGAGATGTCGTCGCTTCCACCTACGCTTTAAAACAGTCTTCCTTTTGAAGCGAGGAAAGAACTTTTAAACCAAGGATTTGATATGCCACCAATCGGCATCCGATGAAAAGTATTTAGTCTTCCACAGGTAGGATATAAAGAATACCGCATCGGGACAGCCCAACCTATAGTGCCAAATACATAGACAGCCAGCCGGAAGGGCGCGTAGTAGGCATAACGTAGTAGCCCAAAGTATAGCCGACGGAGACATTATAGTTATCCGGATGTGAGATCAGCAGGAGGTCCAACAAAGATGGTTTGTGACCATCTGATATTCGCATAGATGAGGGAACATTTGTGTCAAGCCTTATGCCAATACAAAGTCATATAAGGACTCGTGTAATCGGCGTTATCAGAGTCGAGCCAATCAACATGAGTCTGTAGCCATTTGGATGAGCAAAATTTTGGCATTTCCGCTCCGGGAAAACTCCGAGTGCGTGTAACCACACACTAAAGAAAACGCGATTAGAATAAGAAGAACCTATTACTTAACATAACAATTAGTTGACGCCGGTTTTCCGTAATTCAGTGGTATTGCCCCGGTCATTTGAGTGAAGAAGCCTGAAAGCAACAGCATGGCACTCCCACTAGGTATGACTAGAGCAATCAGCTCTAGTGAAAAAACCTTTGTAACAGGATAATTCACCATTTTATGGGCTTATGTAATATTAATTCAAAAACAACTATTTTATCTGTAACCTATTAATTTCGATACCACGGAATACTATCTTATTGTGTACTAATGTTATTAAATTAATAGCTAATTATTATTTTGACACAAAATATACAATAAAACTTACAAAATGAATTTTAATTTAATAACTTTATAATTAATCTTTAGAATGCCAGCTGCTCATATACCTAGATAAGATTTATTTTATCATTCTTTATAAATCTACACAAATTATGCAACGAAATTTTATTTTTCTAGGCTATAATATATTATACGAACTAATACAGTCTGCGTCACTATTTCTAGCCTCTATTTCTATTCTAGCCATTTATGACCGAAATATGCTTGTGACAAAATTGATCCAACGTTAGTTCTTACACTAGGGAGCCCATGTGTTGTGGGTGACTAGATTACAATTATTCCGTTGGTGCATGTTTAAAAGAAAACAAAAAAAATCGTGTAAGACCTTAAGTATGCGTGAATGTAGAGTTTGTGATTTTTTATGGATAATGCACTCTGTATTTGAGAGTGTGGCGTGTTACTATAAGCGTGCGGTTGTGTCTTTGTTTTTTATTAACCTCAGATTTTTGAAACCTCAGGGTCATGCCAAAATATGTAGTATTGCCTCTGAGCAATCTTAATCCAAATCGGGTAGCATAACTTTTATGTGTTTTAGTTTTGTATCTCAAATAGTCAAACTATGTTAAAATCCATAGAATGGGAGATATTATTAAAAGTTGTCAGCCCGATGTGTCCAGATTTAGTAGTCGATGGAGTTGTGATATCTTATACAGATTCAGTTTGCCTTGTTTGTTTTGTTTGGTCTGAAATCGACCTATGATAAAATGCAAATTTCCCTAGGTGCCTGTTTTTTGCAAAAGAGTTTCTCAACATTTCAGGAATTTAGACGGCAATGTGTATCTAATTTTTTTCTAAATGTATATCTTATTTTTGTTTGTGTCTAGTAAAAGAAGGCATTATTAGATTAAATTACATATATACACATACTATATGTCCCGTGGAATTTTTGTCCCGTATTTTCCACAAAATATTATATTTTCCTTAAACATGACGTATTAGAGTATTAATTTCGTCAATCTGTACAGTAATCAGTATAGGGAAATAAATGTTACGACAAATACGTAAATGGTTTTATTAATTACTCTTACGACTTATTATACTAATTTAAAAATAAACTCAGTGCATTATGTTTTGATTTTGGATCTTAGTACGTGGATTTCACCTCCGGACGATTTTCAGCCGCTTATTCTGAGGAATTGGTTCAGACACCCAAAATTTTATTTTTTAGCTACTTATACTGACACATATTTTTAATAAACTAATCCAATTATACCTACATAAGTCGTGTAGTCTCGGTATTGCAAATATTTTATAAATATAATTTTACACGATGCTCATTCAGTAAGGCCGCTAAATGAAATTAAAAAAAAATGATACTAGATTTTGGAATAAAAACATGTCTTTCAAAATCTGTGGGGGTTTCAATTTTGTTTATTTCTTCAACGCGAATCTTTAGTCAAGAGGAACTTTTAGTAAAATACAAGATCTTGACCGTTAAGGATGGCGATGTTAAAAGTGAATGACTATATAACACGTTCTCTTTATATTGTGCTTACACGGTAAGGTAATAAGAGATAAATCAGTGCTTAATTAATAATTCAACAAGTTAAACAGTGTAAATAATTCTGACAAAGATTTAGATTTTAGAACGATTATATTTGTGACTTAGTAATAATAACACAAAAACTCCATTGGACCTTCTTAGAAATAAGGTATTTCGCTTTTATTACTCAAAATCAGAATAAAACCTACATAGATGGCGCGTTAAAACCCATACCTACTACATACCTTCAAAGACGATAAAGGTCATTGACTTCTTGAACTTGTAACGCTTTAGCGACTGTCGATGTTAAAATATAATATCATAAGATATATTACCTAACAATTTCCTTATAGTAAATGTAGTTATTTAGCTATTGGAAGTCATGATAAGTTAAGGTATAATGGTCTAATGTGATTGTAGAATGTTCATATCATTTGTTAGTATAGTATTTACACATATTATCTACGGTATGTTTTTTCACGTGGTAAATTTTAAATTGTATTGTAAAATTAAGTACATATAATAAAATTGTGACTACTTTTACTTGTAAAAGGCAATTACTCAGTCAAGTGTCCTTTTTAAGTGCATCGTTATCATTGAATTAATGTAATTATTTTATAGTTGTTACCTTTAACAGATACTTCGTTACACGTCCTCTATTTCTATTGGAAGAGAAAAATATACGTGTAACTTGATTTCTCAGGCATGCAAGCTTGCTTCAATTGCGTAATCTCAAAACATTTTGTATCATTGTTAATACATAGTAAACAGTCACTTTGCGTTTAGTACGTAAGTATTTAGCGTGCAGAAAATTCAGTTTTCAAAAACTAGTTAAATTGAATCGGTAATGTAATAGAATGTAGCGTATAAATGTTTTTGAAGATACTTACAGAATTGAATATTTGCTTAGTAACAAGTCGTCCTTCTTATTGTCTTTTCTAGAACTATAGAGCCACCAAAGTGCCGCCCCAAATAAAACGACGAGCATTATTATGTCGAATGTGCTAAATAGCGATCCACTCACTGCAGCGGCGGCCGCGGCTTCTTTTATTAAAATATCCTGTGTGTTCTCCGACATTTTAAAAAAGTTTTTTGGAGTTTGTATAAATTTAATTTCACTTGTTAGCACACAAGGTCACCCGATGACGTTAAGTTAACACGAAACAAGTCTGCGATGTTGGTACCTAGTAGGTCCTATACATCATATTCACGACTTTTCGGTTCCATCAACTATAAATAACTGGCGAATAAAGTGACGTGTTTCGTCCCCGACTCCTCTTTGCACCACTGATCACTGTTCGACGTCGTGTATTTCGTGATATCAGTAACCACAGTGCATTTAATGATGGTGACGTAGTGTAGATTGTACAGCCGACAACACGACTGGCGGGCGACACGGCAGAACGTAAAACGCGAACTGAGGTCTGCAGACTGCAAAGTGCGAACTGCGAAGTACGAAGTACGATACGAACTGCGAACAGCCGGATGGCTAAATATGAATGAAGACCGACGAACGATGAATGAAAATATGCTAAAAATCTCTACAAAAACTTAATTGTCAATCGAAGCAGCTGCCTGTCTTTTGATTATATAATTCATTTGCCTGTTTTACACAATGTATATTTTATTTTTTTCCCTAATACTATGAATTACAAATATAGGATAAAAAGTGATTCTAATTATAAAGTTTTCTCAATCTAGAAGTACTAGAATGGATATAACGGCGAACGCGAATCTTACGTGTAAATTATGAAATACAGTACGAAAGTCATTTGTACTAGAACTTAGTATATATTATTAATATATGACTAGTAAAAATAAAGCGTAATAATTGTGTTTTATTAGTTTATTAATTAATCACTACATAGTATAAAACAAAGTCGCTTTCTCTGTCCCTATGTCTATTTGTATGCTTAAATCTTTGAAACTACGCAACGGATTTTGATGCGGTTTTTTTAATAGATAGAGTGATTCAAGAGGAAGGTTTATATGTATAATAACATCCATTAAATAGTAGAGAAGTACTGTTATTTTTTAGGTTTCTAATGTCGTAAACGATTACATTTTTTCCGCTTACATTGCAAACGCAGGCTGAACCCTACGAGTTTTATCAAAATAATGTACTAAGTGTTGTACACATTGAAAAGGTCTACAGAAAAGTCCATGATGGTATATGTCTATCTCTTATGGATAACCCATAATAACCTTTTCTGTCATTTACTTTTTACGACAAATAATGGCTAATTTTTGAAGCGATTTTAACCAATACAGCATTAATGCTTAACCAATTAAATACCTTGAATACATTGTTCATTTAATATAGATCTGTACAGCCCATTACAGCTTATTTAGCAGCGATCGAACGCGTATATTATCGGAGCTTTCCAGCGAAGGAAATAACAATACATAATAAAAACCTGCTTTTCATCAGCATTGCACCCGTGCGAAGCTGGGGCGGGTCACTAGTATATATATATATATATATATATATATATATATGTTTAAAGTAACGCCTATTCTATTTAATATTATTCATCTACATTTTATGAACTTAATTTTTTTATATTCAATAGATTATTCCATTTACGCTATTTTTATTTACAACTATTGTGTTATCGACATAAAGCCAGCAGGTAAATGAAGTGAGATAAAGATCACCAGAAATTAATATATTTCAAAACTGAACGAATCTTATATAAGCTTTAGTCTTGAAAAAAGATGCCATCGAAATTATTTCTAAACGACTTCCGGTCATCGGTGGTAGATTCTGGTTTCACCGTCTAAGACACATTTGGGGTCGCAGAGAGTCGAAATAAGAGAGAAATTAGTGGAAATGTTTCTAAACCAATATAAAAACGAGGTTTTACTCAGGAACATCGAATTATTTATTTTATTATATTAATATAATATTTAAAAAATACAGCCATATTATTATGTAAAATAGCTGACATATATATCGCATTGTGTATAATACCTATAAAATATAAACGGTATATACCGACACATAATAAAACAATCGTTATACAACTACAACAAAAAGGAAAAAACACGTCGCCTCCTGCTTTATTATGTACATAATATGACGAGGTGACGCAATGGGGGTCAGATATTCAAGGTGAGGGACAGCCAGCCGAGTGGCCTAATATAGACCAGAAAGAGCTCTTAAATGAAACATCACGATCTTAAGTGCAAAACGTAATGAGTTAGAAGTTTAAAGATAAAATAAAATGTTTATTACGTTTTGTAATTCTTACCAATAACCCGTAAATGCAATTCTATAATGGCATTTAGATACCTACCAGGATATGATTTGCTCATGTGGCAGACTTTAAATAGCGATAATTATATAATTAGAAATATTAAGGACTAGGTCTGCCACCATGGTAGCGCTGCGTTGTCAATTGACACCCGCAGGGCCTGATTAACCCTAGGCTAATTAAGCTGCAGCCTAGGGCGCGACGGTCTAGGGGGCGCGGGCGCGCTGAAATCGTGAATGCAAAACAAAAAAGATGTATGAAGAAGAATAAACCAAAATTTCATTTTGATGAAGGTAAAACGGGGCACATTGAGTTAGAAGGGAGGCGATCTTTTATCGTTGTTAATTATTACACAGCTATTGAGTTCACTTACAAAACCGGGAAATTATTTATAATACAGTAAACACAACGACATCGAGGCCGAGCAATATATTTCTGCCAGAACTCCAAAGGGTTTGTTGCAGTTAAAAAAATGTTTTTATATTTCATGCATATTCCCGAATATAGAGATATACTAGCGGATCCGACAGACGTTGTCCTGTCTACACGTCTTTAATTTCAAAATTTCAATTTTTAATAAGCCATTTTGATGAACATTATTATTCAAATGTTATGACAATATCTAACGATCCAGCACATGGTCACACACGATATAACACAATGATAACAAAAGCAAAACTTTTTTTAAATTTCGGGACAGACTAAAATTAAAATTCGAATATTATTTAAAATTTGACACTGCGATGGTAGCGCCGTCTGTCGGATCCAATGTAAAACATTCCAAAATCAACAACAACTAATAAATTGAAAGTTAATTAAAAAAATATTGTCCAGCGGACAAAATTGTGAATCTAAACCATTCCCAGATCCCCTTGAACACACACAAAAAATTTCGTCTAAATCGGTCCAGTCGTTTAGGAGGAGTTCAGTCACATACACACGCACACAAGAAATATATATATAGAGATATATGTACTTAATTTTTTCTACTAACTGTAGCACTCATTGTCACAAAAAAAATTCGGTGCGGCAGCGGTGAAAGGTCTCTTTCAGTAGTTAAAAGAGTAAAAAGTTATTTCCGCTCTACCCAGTCTCCGCCAGTAAAAACTTGCAGCGCTCTCGCTAATGTACATAAAAAGTGATTTTTTACAAACTAATGTAATTTGGAAAAATTATGGAAAAATTTGCTATCGTTAAAGCAAGAAAAAGGCCTTTTGTACGGGGGCCAGTAAGACATATTGCTAATGAAAACTTTTTGAATTTCTATTTTAGAACTCTTTAGTAACCTAATGTAGTATACCTTTTGCATTCATTTGTCATTTGTTTTTGTGAATTGGCGGCAAATCTAAGACTCTGAAAATTTAAAAATTAACCTTACACGAGAAAAAATTCGGTCAATGATTGTATTGTGATATGACTTTCGTTGTATACTCCAGTCATTATATACATTTGGAAAAGAAAATGAACCGAGAAAGCCAAATTTTGGATATTACGTGGGGGGCGGCTAGAAAAGCTTAAGTTGTTTGTCAAATTGTCGACCAAAACAACCTTGTGCAATTTCCGCCATCTTGAAAAAAGTTGGTTGGTTCTTGGTTACTTGGTTCGGGTTATTCACGAGGGTGCTGATGAATTTCGACTTTCCGATAAAGTTCGTAATTTTTCTCGAAAAGAAAAAAAAGAACACGCTCTAGAAGTTTTGTTTTGGACACATTTCGATATCTTTGACGAGAAAAAAGGAAATAGCGAAAAACAATTTTTTCTCCCCAAATTTGTTTTTAAATCGATATCACGAATTGTAGATCGTGCATATAGCAACAAAAAATTATTCTTCCAACGTAATATCCAAAATTTGGTTTTCTCGGTTCATTATCATTTCTAAATATGTATATATAATGACTGGAGTACAGTGTTTGTTTAAAAACCACGCGAACAGCGTAGCGCTACATTTACTATTAAGAGCCTCTTTGACTGTTGTTTAAATTGTTTAGTTGTTTAAATCCTAAATGTGGTTCTCTGCTATTTCGAAAGCAAACCACTTTTCATGTTTTCTGTGTGCCATAATATTTTTCCTCATATT
Source organism: Pieris rapae (assembly GCF_905147795.1). NCBI lineage: Eukaryota > Metazoa > Arthropoda > Insecta > Lepidoptera > Pieridae > Pieris > Pieris rapae. Next base: position 3,230,672 of record NC_059515.1, on the reverse strand, counting down.
CACGAACTGTATGGTTAAAGTTAGTAGGTAAATAAAATGTCTGCCTATTTTTTTTGTATTCAGGGGGCTTTAATAAATCTAATAGACCCAGTTTAACTATACAAGCAAATGATTTATTTTTACATTTTTACTTATACCTACTGTGATAATGCATAGACCTGGATGTCTGCCGTTTAGTTCATTATCTAAATAGTATTGACCTCTAACCCCAAAGGAAAAGTCGTTCAAATAATTTAGTATAATTTTTACAGATTTAAACTATGACATACGACCTTAATTAAACTATTGCTTAAAAAATTTGATCGCATAGGAATAAAAGGTTGTGCGGTAAAATTTTTCAAATCTTATCTATAAAACAGAACCCAGACAGTTAAAATAGGTAATGCTCAAAGCTCAGAAATACCAGTTGCATGCGGCGTCCCACAAGGGTCTATATTAGGTCAATTGTTATTTTTAATATAGGTACACTAATAACATTCACAAGCTCGGTATACATGGCCAAATCACTCTCTACGGTGATGACACCGGCTTATTTTACTTCGGTATAAATATCCAGACTATGGTTGCTCAAGCTCAGTCAGGCCTAAATTCTCTATATGCTTGGTTTCAACAAAATCTGCTAACGATTAATCTCTCAAAAACATCTTATTCAGAGCAAAAAATAAAATAATTCCTATCTTTAAACCGTCAAAAGTTCAAAACGTTAATATCACTAACAAACAATGGGAAAAATATCTGGGTCTTAGAATAGATATTATTACACATATTTATAGTGGAAATTTCATATATCACACATCATTACCAAACTACAATCACTTACAGGCAGATTTTGGTCAAACGTTTTCCTGAATTCGTACGTCATTCAATTAACAATTGCTTAGTCAAGCCACATTACATATATCTAATTGAAATATGGGGTACGGCATGTAAAAACAAAATTTCTAACTTACAAACACTACAAAATAAATTAATAAAAGCATTATTTAGATATATTTTTTTAACTCAGACTAATAAAATCTACCCAGAAACCAAAATTATGACGATAAAACAACTACATATAATATGTTTATAGCACCTGTATCTTAATTTTAAAAAAATTAAATAACTCTCTTCATAGTAGCTTATCATTAAAAAAAACAAATACACAACTACACGGAATACTCGTCGAGCAAGTTTGCTTATCTTGCCGAAGCCGCGTAAAAATTATTTGAAGAATTATTTGAAGAAGGGTGTGCAATTATTTAATCAATTACCATCTGAAATTCGCAATATTGGTGTGTTTGACAAATTCAAAGAGGCAGTAAAGATGCATGTTAGAGTGAACACAGTTGACTAAGACAGAAGACTAATGGCGACGTGTATCTCGCTCGTATATATATATATATATATATATATATATATATATATATATACATATTAATATTAAGTTCCTCATGTAAATACAATATTTTTTTTGTTATGAGAAATAAGTTCTTTAAACATAAACATAATTCATTAAGACAAATTGAAATATAATTAATAAAATAATTTTAAAAAATTACAAATACATTCGGATGGGCCATTATCGAAATTGGTCTGATGTAAGTTTTATTACACTCAAACATAGTCTTTGTTAATACAACTCCTATGAGAAAAAAAAATTGGAAAATACGATACACGCATCTTATTTAACGCATTTTATAATCGATAATAAGATAATACATACAAACGTATCGAGTACTGATACCTAGAAGTGACAAGAAATATATCTAAAAAACAAATAATCATTTACTAAAATGTGCAAATTAATCACTTTCTAACTATTTACTATCACTGACTGCTTAAGTTCTGTTTTTTATATTTATGTATCTACTTAATGTTTCTGAATGTATTTTTTAAATTAATATTTTTGAGTTTGTTATAAAATTATTTTTATTATCCGCTTTGGAACAGGTGCATCTCACTAAAACAAAAATTTAAATAATTTATATTTAAAAAAATATCGACACACTGAAGCAAAAACGTTCGTAACAATAGTTAATAAGCCTTAACTTATTTATTAACCATAAGAATAATATAATAGCGTTGGAATATATAATCAAAGTCAATTACAGTAGTCCTTAATTTATCTTTGTTATATCTAGAACATTTTTTCTGGTAGGACTGAAATTCCATGAGAATATTATTTGAATTTCAATTTATAATTTTCCTGAGGTGACTACGGCCTATGCGCCCAAAGGCAAAATACATCAAAATATAAATATAAAATATGCTAATTCATAATCACAAACGCATCGTCATGATTAGATCACCATTTTCTATACTGATAAGAGAGTGTTGGTATTAGATATAAACAAAATTGTTATTATCTAGTTAATTTTATGAGTTATAAGAATAATATTTTTACTTATCTTATAACGAAACTGCACAGTCATGATGATCAATATTTTTTTGCGAGGTGCAAGTCATCTTAGAAAAATCCTTAATATGTATTTTTTATATTATTTTACTATATGAAATTAAAATAATTTGCTACTAAACATTTTACTAAATCACTTTTATAAAAAGGGACCCCTACATAATAGCCTATCAGGCACGCAATTCGACAGATGTGTGACCGAAAAGCGAGGCAGCAGTGAAATGTCAAAATCTCCCCTATTTCGGTTACCTCCTCTCCCGTGTCTTCATTTATCATAAGCAGGACATCAACTGCAAACGCTTGGTGCTTGACTTGCTCAGCCTATATCATCTTCACGCATCCATTGCTTGCTCTTCTTAAGATTTTATGGGCTGCGCGTTTTATGATGATGCTCCTGTCCTGGAGATAATTATTCACAATCCTTATTTTTTTGCAGGATGTTCCTCTTCCACCAGTCGAACCAGTGGCACCAAGGCGCCCTCTATATCGAGCGATATCACAGCTATAATTTTCTTTTTTTCGAGCTTGCTCCCAATATGTCTGCTGTTAATTGTAGGTACAAATATATTTCTATATTATACGCCTTTTATTACCCATATCATAATTCAATCTTTATCTACTAATATTAATTATGTTTGTTTCATTTGTTGAACGCAGAAATTTAGAATACGAATGAAATGGACTATCTAACACAAATGTAACTTATATTTGTGTTAGATAGTCCATTTATCAACGAAAGTTACAGTGGCAGATTTACAAATTTTCAAGGTATAGGCTGTGAAGTTAGCCCTTGCCTGTATAATCCAAAAATGTCGTTCAAATTGCACAGAACATAATTTGGATTTGATTTTTGAGCACAAAATTTTACACAAATCATCTAATCGCAGCCTCCAATCAGTAGTAGTTAGAGCCTGGTGCGCAAATTAACTGTTTAACTCTAGAATATAAAGGTTTCCGAATCGTTCGTTCTCCGAATGTACAATGACACAAGTGAGAGGGAAAGTCACCGGCAAATTTTGATGCAGACAGTACTTAGGTACGTATAGTTCTATCAGCCAAAGATCAAACAACCATCGTGCAGAAATATTTTTTATTTCTATGAACTAGCAAAAAGCGGTTCCCAAATGCCACCCTAGGCCCCAACCTTCTCAGCTGGTAAATCCGCTTCTAGGTAGGAAGGATCAAACAATTTAAGTACAATATAAGAAAAGTTAACAAAGAAAGAAACGTTTACGTAACAATAGAAGAAAAGTTTTTTTAGTAAAAGATCATATTTTTTAAAATAATAATTTAAATTCGGTGCATAGTATTTGTCTGTCCCTATGTATAAGTGCGTACCTGGGCCACGTGTTGCGCCATGACCGCTACCACCTCCTTCAACTAATATTCCAGGGAAAACGGCTTGTTGGTCCAAGGAAGAAGTCATGGCTTCGCAACGTCAGGGAGTGGACAGGTACTGCGAGTGCGGAGGGGTTGCTGCATCTGGCGCAGGACAAGACGCGGTTCAGAGAACTGACGGCCAACCTCCAGTAATGGAGTGGCACTTGAAGAAGATGTATAAGTTAATCGCCAAAACTACTGAACCTATTTTTTTCGTGGTTTTCACTAATAACTTTTTAAATTTTGGATTTATTATAAAAAGTCACAAAAACATTCATCATTAAAGTTTTTACAAATTTTATGTACGATCGATAGTATAGGAGATATAGCCAAAAACGTGTTTTCCTTTGGCCGGGGGACAAAGGCGCCAACTCCACAAACTTGAGGTTAAGCTTGTATGGAACCCCCTACATGTTCCATAAATAGAATTGCGTCACTATCCAATTTTCAGTTTGGCCGTCAAATTGTAACATTTCAATGGACTATTTGGTTACTCAGTATCTGCCATATATTATATTAAACAAGATTAACTAATACTTCACCTCGGATAATAGCTAATAATAATACATAATAGGACTAGCAGACTAGGTCAAGCGTTGCTGTGGCTAAGGTATTTGTTATATTACATAGAAGAAAACTATTCAAAGAAACGATTGGAAAACTTAACACAGCGCCATCTGTTAGAATTGTTTGAAACAATAAACAAATATTTGCAATAAAATAACGACTATAATTAAAGATCTAAGCTATCCTATCTGTTAAGTTGGACCAGACTGCTCACGGTGTGCCAATTTAATTTAAAATCGGTTAAGTAGTTTAGGAGTTCATTGTGAACAAACATCATGACAGGAGATTTATATATATATCAAAGATAAGCAATAAAACACAGGAATGATATTTTTGTTTGTATTCTTATAATGTAATTTGCTTATATGATTCCAATCTTGTTGGCAACATCTAAAGCGTCGTAGTCTCGCGCTAGCCGGACGTACGCCTTCTTCTTACCATCGGGCCTGAAAGCATACACATGTTAAGCATACAAAGATTCCACCTCATGCTTTTAAATGAAAGTGGTTAATATAGTCAGAACTGTGTATTTTCTTTTTTCATCCTTTTTCAAAGAGATTCCCACTAAATATCTCATCATATCAACTGAAAATAAACTATATAAAAAATTAAAGATATTCAAACAAACCTGATTAAAGTGTTCACTTTAGCAACATTGATGTCATACAGTTTCTTAACTGCAGCCTTAATGTGGTGTTTGTTAGAGCTTGTGTGAACAATAAATACCAAGGTATTATTGTCTTCAATTTTTTTCATTGCAGCTTCAGAAGTCAACGGATACTTTATGATGTTATAGGCATCCATACTGAAATAAAACCAGAACTAAGTACCAACTCCTACAACTTCTCTGTTCATAGTCAGAAGACTGATTGCAAGATGCACTCTCGAAGAAAGAAAAGAAAAGTACTAACTAACTTATATTACCAATAAGTTTCATGTAGGTGCTCTGCTAATAAGGCGTAAGTGATAGGAATTAGCACTGGCTTGTGGTAATTTTAATTTGGTAGCTTGACTTGATATGACGTCCAATAGTTACAATTAAAAGTTTGCTAGTTAGTAAGTAGTTAGTCAAGTTATGGAAGAAAGAAATAGTGAAAATAAAGCAACCAAGAAGTAATATGGATCATTTATAAATTAAATGCTTGGTGCTTCATGAGCAGTGCAGGATCTTTTCGTATTTCTCAATCATGTTATTAACTTACCGATTTCTTTTAGGTAGTGATTTCCTTGGATATTTAGGATGTCTTGGAGCTTCATAAGTCTTAGGCCTCCTGAAATGCACAGATGTGCGGATTTTCCTGATCCTCGTTCCATTTTCTCCTTTGACTACCTGGAACATACAAACAGAATTAAATAAATATTCTAAATTTATGATATATGAAAAAGTATACATAAAAAAAGTACTTTTTAACAAATAATACCATAGTATGAATTTAAGGAATTATAACCTTGGGTTAGGATTGAGAAAGGTGGTGATATTATTTCTGAAATCAGACAATATGTAACAATTGCGTATTTGCTTTTAACATGCATGTGCATGTAAGCAAAGAAACCAGTACAATTTACATGAGGCCTTAGATTACAAAGTAAGATTCTTTGGATTATATTAATTTTAAACAGTAACTTAACTAAGTTCACAAAATGCCTAATTGCCATCACTACAATATGGATAAGTTTCAAAAGTTATAACTTTAGACTAATTCAACATTACTATTCTCACTAATAGGGAAAAACATCACTAAATACTGATTACACTTCCACACAACCAGGGTATTTAGAACATTATAAAAAATATAAGACTTACCTTTCTTTGAGCTTTAAGAGCCTTAACCACTGGTTTTACAACTTTCTTTTGGCCTTTAATGCCAGTCTTCTTGGGCTTAGGAGCGATCTTTAATTTAGCAGCTGCTGGCTTGGGTTTAGGCTTAGAGGTTGCTGCTGCTTTCTTTGCAGAGGGTTTAGCACTAGACTTAGTCTTTAAAGCTGCAGCCTTAGCAGAGCCAGGTTTCGCAGAAGGTACGGACGCCTTTTTTTCTGCAGGCTTAGCTGCAGCTTTGGCTGGCGCTGGTTTAGATGCAGCTGGAGCCGATTTCGCAGCAGCAGCCTTGGGTGCTGGAGCTGGTGTTTTAGAAGAAGCCGGTTTGGGAGCACTTGCAGATGCAGTCGCTACCTTAGGTGCAGCAGCGGGAGTCTTGGCTGAAGCTGGCTTTTTTTCAGCCGGCTTCGACGCTGAATGAGAAGAGGTTATTAACAAATATATGTACTCCTAAGTAACCTATATTACAAGATATTAATACACATTAGGTCAATATTGAATGCACACTAACCTAACCTTAAAACAAAAATATATTAATATTAAAGCTGCTTACATTAAGATGCATCGGATGTACCATTTGACTGTATTAATTCATTCGGACTGTTATTGATTAAACAATAAAATGTTAAAACACAATAAAAATTGAAGCATGAACCGCGTGGCGTGCAGTCAAAACGTCAGTGATGTTGTTTACGAGAAAAATCAGAGATTTAACACTGCTAAACATATTTTTTTACATCGGTTCTTAATTTTAATGGCTTTATGTATAACCAAAGTTACAATAATATAAATTACGATAATATTTTAAACAAAATGGAAAACACACCTGATTTCTCTGGTTGCTTCTTAGGAGGCATCGTGACAAAAAGATGGAGTCGGTGTGAACATATCGAAAATCAAGAAGTACCACTAACCCTGGCAATACTAGTTGGGATCATTTTTGTATTTTATTTTTTAATATTTCTCAAAAGTAGGGTTGCAGTTTTTCAAATTAAAACTTCATGAATATAACTTCCTTACCTAGGCTATTTAAATTGTATTTATTACATAAGCTATTTTGTTTTAATTTAGAGCTATAGAAAGTGTTTTTATATTTTAATTTTAACTTGATGACATATTGCAATTTATTAATATGAAACCACTTAACTAATTTAATTGCGAAAAAAAATAATGCAAAGTTTTCTACTCTCCCTGTTTATTTTTCCCTTTTTGATTATTAAAATTTGTAGCTAATAGTAACACCAAACGGCAAACCATAGGCTGCAGGCAGATCAGTTTATAGACTAAATACTTATAAAATAAATGAGAACAATGATAAGAATAGACTATGGAATTTTTGGTTTGACAGATTAATAATATACTTTTCGTTAACACCCTAACGTCTTGCTGTCAATTAACACCCCAGCCGCCAGCATTTTTTATAAACATTAAACAGCTCCGAACTATCGGCCTGACAAGAGACAGACATTTAGCCGAACTCCGAAGCCTTTGTAATAAACTGACTGGCTAATGCTGAGAATATTTGTATGACAGAGTGATCAATGGCAGAAATAAAAATATATTTGAATTTAAAATTCTAAAAGAAAAAAATTAGAGCTGTCACGGGACGCCTGGCAGATGTGAAACATCGACATTATTTTGTAAAAGTAATATGCAGAAAATAATAGATTGTGATATGTCATAATGTCATAATGATAAAATAAAATATTACGATTTTTTTCCAGATAACGATGACTGAATAAACATTATTTTCATTAAATATTTTTAATGTGAAATTTACTACTGCATTTAGACTGTATATCATATAGCGTGGCGATGCGTCGCCACGGCATGCGTCGCCACGCCAGAAATCGGCCATTAAAATCACATCAAAAATTTAAATTAAATAAATAAATGTATAAAAATAACATGTGTTTTTACTTTAAGTTTTTAACACTAAACTTCACTACAGATAGAAATTTATAGGAAATCAATATCAGGTAAGGAGGGGGGCTACCCAACACGGAAAAACATGGCAAGGGGTCTACGACACCAAAAAAAATTTGGGAAACTCTGGCGGTCTGGCCTAGACAAAGAATCGTTATCGAGTATCGACCCATTACCCAAGTCATTCGCTGTTTTAATTACTTACAATTTATGCATAATAAAAAAAAGGAGAAAACTAATCGCGACATAACATTAATGATTGAAAACGCATTAAATTTACAAAAAATATAGCATAATTACATAAGGGGAAAAAGGAATCAAAATCGTTCTGAAAACATTGGTAGGTATAATGAAATATGTTTCTATATTGTCACTTAAAATGATAACTTCGTATGTAAAAAAACATTTATTTTTTATTCTTACACTCTTATGTGATTCACTGGTATAATCTAAATTTAGTGATGTAAGGACGTATTTATGTTATTAATAAAAAAGTCCTTTTTACCATCCAAAACTATGGACACAAGCACATAATATTTTAACGAACATTGATGAAATTAAACATTTTTTTTCGTTTTATGCAACGTTTGGTTCTCTGGATTAACGTCGTACGGTTATCACTCTACAGCGACGATATGGTATAAAATAATTTTTATTTCAGTACCAATCTTACTAGAAGTTTGAATAGTGATTCAGATATGTTGGTCATCTTAATGTCCATAAATCGTTCATAGGTTTTTTCCTACAATGGAAAATATGGTCACCTCACGTGGCAAGTGTTGCTTGGGCGCTAGACGATATAAATATTACTGAAACTAATAACTTTCATAAAAAGAATGCTTACTGCACATTTAATTCAAAAGCAGGATTTCGCCAAATTTATATATTACTAATGAGAAATTTTTCAATTTTATTTAATTCGTAATTTAATTTATTCTTAAATTAAGTAAGTGGCATGATTAAATTTGAAAAAAAAAATCAACTGGTATTTACTGGGCACTATAATTACATACTAGAAGCTATATTTGAACAAGTTTATTAAATCATGACTTATACACGAGCAGTAATAATACTGTTTTTATAATAAATACTAATAATATTGTTAAAAAATAGGGTAATTATTTAATTCAAGATTGCTTTTTTGCCTGTTTTAGCTAAAAGTTTTGTTTATCACTATGGGCTTGACTAGAACATGGGGTGGCACGATGAAAAGAACCATAATTCAAAAGTGGAGTATTAATATTCCTATTAACATTATTATGTGGTGCTACAGTTTCTGAATGTGATATTTGTTGTACTGGTCTTTTGCCAATAATTAAAGGATAACATTCATCTGAAATACCAGATAAAGCAGTTTCAATTTTTTTCATTCTATTTGAACATTCTTCGTAATGATCATATAAATACTTTATATCTGGTGTATTAGCATTATTGTGTGTTCTTAATTGTCTATCAATGACTTTTAAACCTTCAGCTGAAGTGTATGTAATTTTTTCACCATTGTAAAAAAACATTTCAATATCAGTTCCATTTTCCATAAGCTGACATTTAGCCAATGATGAATATAAGGTTATTTTAGGTGTTTTAGCCTTAACAAGATCAACAAAGCGGGCAGCATATAAATATTTTTTCCAATGTTTTTGAGGTAAATTGTGGTAGGAAAAAATTTCATCTGGTTTTTGTTCAGATTTATTTGATAATTCTACTCCCTTCTCTGGTGTAGATATTATAATCTTCATACCATCTTTGGATATATTGCAGATTTCTACAATTTTCTCTTCTCTATCTCTACCCTTCTTTTTAATAAATTCCACACTAACCCCAGTAGGTTCTATCTTGAGAATAGCATTTCTTGTCTTGTGTGATATAATTGGTAAGCGGTCAGCACATAAAGGTGGTACCCCAATAGTATTTGAATTACTAACACATAGTTTTTGTAGGTTCTCCTTGTTGTCATCATTTAACAATAATACTTCAGGTTTCTTATTTATACCAAGTCTTTTAACATCTTCAGTAATGCTCCGAATATTAGTGTTAGAGTTTGGCAGAAAATTTTCAACACTCTGATGGTCAATTTGGTTATTTGTAGGAAATATTCTATAAGACCCACTACCACTAGAAATATAATTATTATCAGTATGCTCTCCTAAGTGATGTATATTATTCACATTTTGTTTAGGCTCCAGATGGTTATTATAATTTGCATTCTCTGAAGGCAAATGAAAATGGTTTATAATATTATTACTTAAATAATCAGAATTATTCTTCCTGGTAGAACTTAATTTGTTACTGTGCTGAGTGCTGTGTAAAGTAGTAAGAAATCCGGAGTCTTTAGATAGGTCTTGCTTAGATGCTCCCGTTGCATTAAAAAAATTATTAATAAAAGGATGTTCCATTATACATTTTAATGTAATTCTTTGTGATGGATCTTTACACAATAATTTCTGTAAGATATCCTGAGCTTGAAATGACAATTCGCTAGGAATTTTATAATCAGCATTGATGACTTTGTTGAGAGTAGTTTTAACATGTTGTGTATGAAATGGTGGACTTCCAACCAACAATGTGTAAAGCATACATCCTAAGCCCCATACATCTGCTGGTAGGCCATGAAGCTCACGAGATGCAACTTCAGGTGATATATAGTTTGGGGTACCACACATTGTAACATGCTTTTCATCAGGGCCATTTAATTGAGTAGCTAAACCAAAATCAGCAATCTTAACATTTAAATCTTTAGTCAATAATAAGTTGTTAAGAGATAGGTCTCTATGTATAATGTTATGAGTATGTAGATATAATACTCCACTCACAACTTGTCTAAAAATATCAGCAGCTGCTTTCTCAGAAAGGCCTCGAGTGCCTAATTTAAAGTGCTTTGCTAGTTCTCCATTGTGAGCTAGTTCTAAAACTAAATAAACATAATGTGCATCTTCAAAGAATGTATATAACTCCAAGATTGCTGGGTGTTTTAAGCGAGAGTGTATTGTGACCTCTTGTCTAACTCTTTCTATCATACCAGCTCTGGCCATTAAAGCTTTGTCTATCATCTTGATAGCCACAAAGTACCCTGTTTTTCTGCATCTTGCTCTATATACATGTGCAAACCCACCTTTGCCAAGATGTTCTAAAATTTCATAGTCTTCTATTTTCTCCCCAAACATATTGGTTATAATATAATGAGAATGTAACTTCTAAATAAATATTTACTGTTCTTTAGCAGTAAAAAGAAAAAACAGCTACTTAGCCCCATTATTACTTTGTGTACTGAAAAAATAAGGATTTCTATTTAATTCTATGATAAATAAATGGATAGCATCATACATAATTAAAACATAAGGATTATATAAATTAATGTTTTAGAGTTACCTTGTTTATTATCCAATTTGCATCTTCCTTACTCTTAGTGATAATTTCTCTTAACCTTTCTGGATCAGATTCTGTCTTATGTTGTTTATAACTCTACAAGAAAAAACTGTTCACGTTAGTTACAAATAATCGTATATCTTAGTAGTATGGGTTAGCTTTTTACATAAACTTAACCTGTTTTACAGCGAATTTATAATATTTACAAGCGTCCGGAGGCAATTTCTCACATTGGCGTAATAGATGTTTGTATAACTGTAATGATGTCATAACACAATTTTTATCTAGATTAGAAAATTTTCTCGCCCAGCAACAAATCATTTGATTAGTTACCTATTTAAATGGTATTCTATATTACGTAATTTTCTTTAATTATATAATATGTCGTCAACACGAAAATTATTATTTTATATGAAAAGAAGCTGAGTAAATATTTATAATTTTATAGCAACAAAATACCACAGACTATGTGTCTATGAAAGTATGAAAGACTATGCCAATTGGCAATTAGTATTTTAAGGCCACTTTCTACTAAAATTATAAGTAAAGGTCGCTAAGTTCAGTCATTTAACTAAATTATATTTATATTTGTTTTAAAAGAAACACAATAGTATGAATATAATATCTTTCCGATTACTTGAACATGGCTTTGAATACTATATACTAATATTTAAAAGTATACTTGGTATTAATATACTTAATGTCTGGGGGCTTGATCCAGCCAGCCAGACCAGCTTTTGTACAAGATTTCTCGATAGGAACATAGGCCTTATAACTTATTTTGTATACAAAAATAATTCATAGAGTACATAAAAATGGTATACATTTAGTGGATCACGCCTGTCGTAAAGTCTCATGTCATGGTCCCCCAAGACTATGCATTTTTTTAAATTAATTTTATAGCCTGGAAACGAGACCTTTAAGCCAATTTTTATTTTTGGTCACTAAATCGAAATTATTTTCCTGCATTTAATTTCACAAGGTATTCTAACTTTCCACTTGGTCTAAGAGCCCGTGGGAGGTCGTCCTTCACCGATCTGATAACCAGATGAGACGTATTTTTTATTAAATATTTTTTATAAACAAATATGCCTATAATTGCTTGCTTAACGAAAAGTGGTACTGGCTATTTTTAATTAAATTAACTTTTATCGATTTTTTTCATCACCTTCATCCTTTTGATAACCAAATGAAATTTATTTGACTGATAGTTTTTGATACACAGAATATGCCTAGGTATGCTTGCCTATTCATTTCAGTGTATAACTACCTGGCAAACAGGTGACTCCATCGATCTGCTAACTTATCAGATCTGGTTATCAGATCGGTGAAGGACGACCTCCCACGGGCTCTCCTACTAACTTGTTTTCTTAATTCTTCCCCACGGTGTTTTACCAAGACTGTGATTTTGTCGTTGCTTCAAGTTGTGCTCATTGTAAAAAGAATTCTATAAAACTACTTTGTAATATAAGCGAATTTTTATGACTCGACGTTACTTAAGGAAACTTTGCGAACGAACCTTAACGAAATGATAATTGCTAATAAAAAAAATTTAAGACTTAAACTTACTTAATTGAACACTTGACACCTGAGTCGCATTTGGCAATTGTTGTGTGTGTCTGTGGTTAGTAGTAGTTCTTTCGTCTTTGGCTTTTGGTTGGTTTTGATTGTTTCTTTCTATTAACTTGCTCGGTTGGTACCTACAAGTACTAATTAGGTATTATGTGTTACTTTTTGTATCTATAAATTTATTTCATAGCTAACGTTACAAATTTTCGTAATGATTTGTTAAAACTTAAAGTGATTATAACAATCGTCCTGTGAAAAAAGTTTAAAAAAGTTATTGGTGCTATACTTATTGGTATTGTGTTATGGATGAATATAAATTTTTCGATTACGGTTATTCTTCTCTTGGTTTTCAGTTTTAAAGTGATTCATTGCTAGATTAATGATAAGTTTTATGGGATCGCTTTATGTTCGTGATTGTGTATTACTTTAATAATGATTGGTTAGGACTTGTGTGGTATGGCATTGGTAACAATTCGTCGTACTCCAAGTGTCCAAACGCCTAAAAAAACGGTGAGTTCAACCAATAAACTACTTAATTGAGTATATTTATATGTAATCATTTTATTTATAAAGTTAATATTTATTGATAACCATTTCATATTGGTATTCTTATCAGAATCATTTTATTTTATAATGTTGACATTTGAGTATCATCCCATTTTAGGTACATAATGGAAACCCCTAAATATTTATTATACTGATGTTATATTATACCTTTTCATCTTTTCATTTGTAAAGTAATAGTTAATAATAAATGTTATTTATAATTTGGTACAATTTTTTTTTGTTTATAATAGGCTTAACCCCGCTTAATCTCTGTCAATTTATACCTTATTAACTTGAAATTATTAAGTTTAATTTAGATTTAGTATTTGTTTTTGAATTATCAATCTGAGCAAAAGATTTACTTTTCATTTTAGGATGAAGAAGAAAAATCTAGTGAAGTTGATGAAGATGCCACAAATCGAACTAGTAAAAGGTAAGTCTTTAAAACATGATCCTTAAGTTAAATTTTTAATTCATTAACGTTCTGTTATTTAAATCTGATTCATGTCCCATAAACAAAGAATTGTATTACGAATTAAATTCAATATTATTAATAATGTTTTACTATTATTGTTCCAAAACTAGATTGCGCTTCAAAATATGTACTATTTATAGTTGAATAAGCCTATAATAAGCTTTTTTTGCTTCACTAATTTAATGATGAGCTCTGTATTCACATTAGTAGTTGTATAGTTCTTAAACTTGTTGTTTAACTACAAGAATGAGTATATTTAACTGTAGATCTGATCTTAAATTAAAACCCTTGGTTGGTTAACATATGAATAAGAAGTGCATTTTATCACACAGAAGTGCATGTATGCCATGCCAGTCTCAATATAGGTTAGCTACCTTGACTGAGTGCTCCCGGAGTATATTATTATTATCACTCATAATTGCTACAAAATAAAATGTATGGAGTGTGAATTGAAATTACCAATGAGGCATGACAATTATATATTTACGTGATTATAATTTCATCAGAAGTTGTGTTTATTTTGTGTTATTATTATCCTAGTTAACTTTGTTACAACTTAAATATGTACAACAATTATTTTATTCAAGTAAATCTAAATTAGCTTAGATACTTGCTTTGATATTAGAAGCTAAGTGTCAATGAATTTGAATATTCTGTTATATTAACAAGATTTTTATCATCATCATAGTCATACATATATCTTTTATTTTTTAAAAATTGGCCTAATTGTGTAAGCATGGAACTTTCCATCTTTTATATCTTCATATGTATTTAAATTTAGACTGTTCACCAACAGGTTTTCTATTTAAGCAATTAATATTTTACGATTAGGCAAAACATCGTGAATAAACTGACAGTATTTATATATGTATATAAAACAAGAAGCCGAGACACATGTAGAATCGAACCGCCACTGCATAATCATTACGTATTTAATAATTCGCTACAGATGATAATGAAAACAATAGAATAGGTGTTACATGTCAATATCTTTATATTGCCTTAAAAGTTGAATTTATTTAGAAAATACATAATGTTTGTTCTCATAGTGTAACTACATACTTCACTTTCATGACGTGAATGTCGAGGCCATCCGCCTTCTTGAGTTTGCACTACAGGACCTGTTAATGTTATCCTATTTCATACTACTACACAAAGCATCAAAAATGGGCAACATTCATTTGTTTTGGCCTTTTTTTAATGGTCCAATAAAGGGACTGCAGCATCTAACGGGCGTCCATATTATTAATGAGTGCCTGCCTAGGCATAGATATATTTGTAGTTTGTATCCATTTCGAAGAACTCCGTAGGGGCCCAATTCAACAGCTAAAGTACGCATAAGGAATCTTAAAGCTAAATATACAACATTTTTAAGCTATCAAGATTTAGGAAGAGTTGAGAATAGTTTACAAGAACACTGTCACAATTAGTCAACTTTACAACAACAGTGATTAAATTTGGTTTTATTTGTTGGTGGTTTAATTTGGCCACCCAAAATACCCAGCATTTCTGTCTTCCAGATGACTGTGGAATTTTTTGCTATATGCCAACTACAAGTAGACTAAAACTTTAATATAAAAAAAAATTCAAACGTCACACTTAACTATTTTATGTTTAAATTCAAAATATTTTTTTCATATAGGTAACACAATGTTCACTTATGAACATCAAAAAAGAAATGTACTTATATTAAATGCTTTTAATTTTACATTACCCAGTATTTGTAGTACGAACTGTGACTTATGCTTAGCGTTCTTTCTAAGTCTCGACTCTGATTCTTATGCTAAATGTCTGATCACTAATAGACAGTTAACCAGTTACACATATAGGTAGTGTTTTTCGAATTAATACTAAAACATAATTTCAATACAACTCTTAAAAAATAGGATTTTTGTACTAGTAGCTAAATAGATATTATACTAGATATATGTTAATATTATAAACTTTTATAAATAATTATTTATATATATAAAATACAAGCAGGAATGGAGGACTTTTCTATTTATTTAGAAAGTTCTTGATAACATATCAGGTTAATAACGTCATTTATTAATTAGAATAAAAGTACTGTGTATAAACAGAAAGTATAAATTGTTCCTAATGAATCATTATTATATTATTATTATGATATCATTATTAATACCTATCGCAAACGGCAAGATTAAAAAGTAGTCTGCTGAGGCACGAGTGTTGCGTGTAGCGCATCCCAACTCCTTGTTCCTGTTTTGCGTCGTGTTTCTATATTTACGCTGCCAATACACGCTCGGTTTAGACTTCAGAGGAAAGCCGTGACGTCTGACAACGCATGGCCGTTCACGGCGTAATGTCTGCGTTAGCGCCTTGCAATGTATTGTTGTTGAGCTTTTGAAGCGGATGGTGCACGGTAAGGCGCGCACCGGTCGTGCGCTCGCGCCATAACTCATACTATATCCGATGCGACGTCGCGAAATCATCCATTACGCTTTTGTGCTATAAAATATTTGTGCCATATTTTTGTGTTTTGAAAATATTGTGAAAATACAGTGCTCCTTTGTCTCCATCATGGTTGCATTTAGGTAAAGGTGATTTTCGTTAAATCTATTGGCGTTTGTTTACAAACTGACAACAGTGACCTCCGTTGTTTGTAAATATTTAGTACACTATAAAATACTAGTACTATATATTAATTTAACGCATTAGTACTTTGAAGGGGCGTTTCATAAGAATTGTATTTTTATATAATTATGAATTCGTTTAGTAATTAAATGTACTTTTAGAGTCAAATTACCATCTTGATTGATGTCGGTTGTGTATTTTTTTTAATAGGTACATTTGTATATTTTATGATTGATTGATGAATGAAACATACATGAATTTAATTAGGATTAATAAATACTTTTTTTTTGCTGAAGTAGGTAACAACATTAGTCTAAGTTCAAAAAAGCAAATATATTTGCTGACCTTACTGGTTATCATTTCATAAACACGTGTAGGCTTTAACAAAGAAATTGTTATGTTTAGAGAACCAATTACCTAACTTTACTTGTCTGTGATGTGGTATTACTATCATAACACATTTAAAATCTTTTCTTTGCTCTGCTCATATAAATATATCAAATTCTTTAGTAAAACGAAAAACATTGCTATCAACGTAACATTTAAGTCCTAATGTCCACTAATTGAGCGAGTACATCGTTGACGATAACGAGGTAGATAAACAAATACGAAGCGATTAAGTACTTTTTAAATTATTGTCTTATCTTTAGTCAAATTTTACGTTTAGGTAGGTAAATAAAAATGTAAACCTTCTCGTATTGCAATTATAGTAGGTACCGCATCGTTATCCATATGTGGTAAAGATCAGAGAAGCAACACACATGCTGCGTACGCGCATGTATGGTCGCGCAACGCTTCTTTGGCAACGGGCCGCTACTCTATTTTTATCAAACCTTGAGAGCACCCGCCCTTGCTGCTATAATGGAAATGACACCTAAACATTTAAACACCGTCGTATTAGAGAATAATCATACTACTGGATCGCATATGGTGTGGGGCCATTTAATTATATTTTGACACTACGAAATTATAACAACAAAAACGTTTTAAGAAATCGACTCATCACTGTGCACAAAATTACTGAACTAAATAAATGTTCGATCGAAATGAGTGACTAATCGTAATCATGACTAAATAAGTGTTACGTCAAACTCACGGCTCAAGGGCCAGCCAGCGCGTCGTCTGTCGGCTCCGCAAACGAGCCGAGCCTCGTTTTGTCTGTTCCCTAGAACTGAACTCGACACTGGTGAAAGGGAGGTAATTGCTACGCCAATACCGATTGCGACAACAAGTTAAAAATGGCGTCATTCATACAGTTTGCGATTAAAATTTACAAAATCTGACAGTTATCGCGAGACATTAATTTCGCATATCGCCATTTACTTCATCATTAAAAGCAGGTTTTAGCTAAAAAATATGAAAATTTCTTCGCGTTCGCAGCTTACTAAGTAAAGGGCTAAACTTTGCCTAATGTTTTTCTAGTCTCAATGAGTGCTACTTTGCGAACAAGGGCGCGGCACTGGTGCTGGGTAGCGCAGAGAACGGTTGCGCTGACCGGCGGCGATCTCCGACCCGTGTCCAGCCGCAGCCCGACATACATCACCACCTACAGTCCATGTTTTACTTGGTGCGCCCGGAGGAGACGCTCAAAATGGTAATTATTTGTATGTTGTTTCTCTTAAGTTGGTCGATCCTACGGATTGGATATTAAATAGTTTATAAGCTTGAAAGGGTCAATGTTGTGTGACTAGAATAATCTTGTTTTAATAAACATTGTTGATATTGATACTAGGCGGTGAAATTGGAGAGCGCTCACGCCGGTCGAACGCGCTACCTGGTAGTGGTGTGCCGGCAAGATGAGGCCGCCCTACTGGGCATCGACTGTAATGAGGGCACGACTGTAGGCCTTGTGCTGCGAGTGCTCGCCGATACATCTATCAAATTAGATGGCGATGGGCAAGTACATTTACATTATTTAATTTCTATAATTATTTATTCGTCATAGGCAAATGTTAACCATATAATTATGTCAAAAATACAATGGCCGATTACTATGATTTACAGTGAAAATAAAATAAAATATTTGCAACAGTTTTGCAATATAAAGTGAATAATAACGTTTTTTGTCCGACCTACAAAATATAAAACGAGCAACCGACCTTGACCGTTCATTGTGTTTAAGATATTTCTACTTAGATCACTCAACTTACAATTGTAGAATGTACTATTCTCTTCGAGGACACCTGAATGCGTGGGTTATGAGCTTGATTTAATAATCCACTTGCAAATTTATATTAATAATTTACTGTTTGGTCAAAATGTGTTTATTCGGATATAATCCGGTAATGTGAATGTAAGTGATAGGAACGCCCTTGGTTTAAGACATTAACTTAGTCTGACCTTTCAACATCCATTATGTGAATCGTCTGAACCTTACCGATTCGATGCACCTGCTTAAAGGAACATTATGTTTAGCCTTTGGTTTATTCAGATGGAATAGAATGCAAATATATTGTACATAAAACGTAATAAACGCAATACCCTGGTATATTATAATTTAATTGAACTAAAGTAGTAATAATTTATCCTCGATAGATATTTTTTTAGATTCGACCAGGATGTTAGCGTCAGGTCATTCAATGGAAGAAAATTGTGTGACCATTAAAGGATAATGATGCCTTTTTAAAACTAGGTCATGACTCAAACTTGAAAACAATTGTAACAAAACGCAACAATGAGTTCAACGTTACTTGTTCTAAATGTAATCTAGGTAACGCGTTATTTAGAACTAATTTGTGGGTCTCGTGCATTATTTGTAAATTTGCTTAAATTATTTGAGCATGCGATGTATGCGATCGCAAATCGATGGCGCATAAAACAAAAATCAATTTCGGTGTTTGTATCCAAGTAGGGTTAGCGAGTGTTTGAATTTTTTTCTTCTAATGTTTAAATTGTTTTTTTTTGCCATCTGTCAACCCTGTTTGAAAGGAACAATAACTAATTGAAGATTCATTGTCCACAGCGGGTTTAGTGTGTGTGTGTGCAATCGACAACATATATTCAAACCGGTGTCTGTTCAAGCCATGTGGTATGTACTCTATGTATAATTTTTTGTCATAGTATTGTTGACATTGAATGCAATTTATTTGTAGTCGTTTGTGCACATTATTTGCAGTAATAATTTGCTTCCCTTCAGCGAATGCTTAAACATTCAGATTACGAGCAGGTTACCGAAATTAATTTTTAGTTACCAGAGTAAAACAAGTAACCTATGTTTACGAAAGCAGCATTTTGTATAACCCTGTACCAGTTGGGTAATACTCACCATACAAACAGACGATGTTTCTGTAAACCGATAATTCGCTATATCGTCTAAATGACTTGATATTGGTAAAAAGTATTTCATTATCCATCATGAAAATAAATTGAACTTTGTTTCATAGTAAAGTTGAAAAATTAATTGAATAAATGCAAGAATGCTTCTAGGAAAAGCTTGAGCGTTAATGGAATGAATCAGAAAAAGCTTGGCAATACACCAGGTTTATACTGATTGTTTTTCAACTGAAATCTTGTTTCCTTATCTTTATAGTGTTCCATCAGTATACACATTCGCACTTATAGTCATAGCGTCGCTGAAGTCATCTATGCTTAATATATACGATCCATTCCCAAAATCCTATGAAAAATTGTGATAGCGTTTAAATAAATAAAAAAACGTATACAACCTACAATTTGTTCAGCCTATCAGAAATAATATTTCTGATCAGTTTCCTTAATTATTTATTTTGAATAATATTGTCACAGCATCTGAGTGAGCCGGTCATTTTCAGGTCGGCTCTACAGACTCTCCACAGGGCGAGCGGCAGGGCGCGGGAGTTGAACCATTTCGCGGGCGGGACATCTCACGCATGGTGTTCGTATTATGAAGGCCATATAGATTCGGACCGCTCATGCCTTAATGAATGGCACGCCATGGATTGTATTGAATCCCGCCGACCGCCCTCACCTGACTCTCTTCGACATAAGTGAGTATCGGCTTAACAAAGGCAAAGTATAAAATGAACTGCGTAATTGAAAAATTTCGCGATGTACTATGCGACAAGTACTTTATGTATGTGTAGTCTTATCCTGTTCCAGTAAAAATATTCAACAAACCAACCCAATTTGCTCCTTGGGACATGATGTCTTAGTTGCTTAGTAATTATAAAAAATCACCTTTTGGAAACATTTAAAAACGCAACTGTTTGTTTAAACTTTAAATCCCTAAACAAAAACATACACATTGTTTTTCTTGGTTTTTTGTCGTTATGGAGGAATTGAACCTAGGACCTCAACAATAAGACATGGATTATATCATAAAACAGCCAATCTAACTGCTATACTGGTCCTGACACTAAGCTTAATCGTATAATTTACTTGCGATAGTTTTTTATACGAATATTTTTAGCGAGCGTGATTATTTGTTGTTCGAGTTATCTTTGCTTTATTCTAATTATACAAATACGTAATTACGTAAATTAACACGTTTCCTTATTGACATCCTCGTTGTTAATATCGGCGCGTTGTTTTGTTTCTAATAATTATTATGTCTTGCACAGCACATGTGGACTGTACAATTTTGTTATTTAATACAAACTGATGGTTGGACTTCTCCAAATACCAAGGCGAGTTTCTTTCCCCTGATATTCAAACAAAGTTGTTCATTAAGAATAACAGTAGGCACCAGGCAGCTAAATGAGTTCTATAAATATAATCGCAGGCTTAAGAAGGTTTTCCAGTGCCCAATGCTTTCCTAAACCTGTTGATGTTGGAGCGTTAAATTTCCTGCGACTTGCGTCATTCTTTAGATATACATAGATACATATGAATTCGATTAATCTACCGTTAGAGTTTTCAATTAGAATGGCGTAATTTGTATTTTTCGCGAATCAGGTAATTATTAGTAATCACATACATTATGTTAACTCAGCAATTTTGTTTGGATATAAATCTTGTTACGATATAAAACCGTTACGGTACCTAGACCTCATTTCTCGACCTCGGAAAGGATCGGACGTTGGTAAATACGCTAATTAAACACATTTGCTGCGTGCAAAATGCTCAACGAAACAATTTTGAATTATCTGAGAGTGGCACTTGCGTCAATTTGTAACCTATATCAAATTGATATTCATAGTATATACAAAAATAGATTGAACGTGTCATTAATAATTTGGTGTTGGATATTTGTTCCTCTTTCGAATACCGCGACGATTACTAATTTTGTGGCACGAACGCCAAAATTTTGATTTTATTTCATTATTAAGTTTACCTTTAAGGTTAACTTTAGATTGTGTTAAAAATAAAATGTCTAATTTGCCAGGGTCAGCTAAACATATCACGATACACAGAATTTGCCTCATATATACATATAATAAAAAAGATTAACATTAAAGTAATGTTTTACAAGTATGTGCACAGTTTGGATTCTAAAATCCTACACGAACGATAAATCTATTAATGTCCTACGATTCATTTGTGTTAACATTTTGAAATTCTTTAAATAATGTTATCGAAACGTTAATTCACATATATTATAACTCTGGGGATGCCAGAAATCTACGCAACAAAATTTATAGAATGCAATTATTATAATATTAATTATTTCACGACGCGTCGTGCATTGATTTCATACGTGTTGCCCTTTTATAGACTACATTTAATACCCACTTAATATTACTAATAACTCCACAGGTAATATTACGAATAGAGTACCTACAATAAAAGTTAAAGCCAAATAATTCCCATACCATATACTGCAACTGTAAAATTTTGAAATAATATTGTAGAATGACTTAAAATACATGTTAGAATTATAAAAAAACTGATAACTTATAATAGTCTGATAATTCCCTAGTACCTAAGTGTCTCGACGGGATAGAAATTTGTAATCTGTTATCCATCACGGACATTTTGGTATTATTTCGGGGATTTTTACTAGTAGACACTGTATAGGTCGTGTTATGCATGCATTTCTTATGTCCTATTTATACTTTTTCAGACCTCGACAAAGAGACGAAACAGAGCGAGTTATAAGGTGCACACTAAAAGAAATTATGATGAGCGTAGATTTGGACGAGGTTACAAGTAAAGCGATCCGCGGACGCCTAGAGGATGAGTTGGATATGGATTTAGCTGAATATAAATCTTTCATAGATCAGGAAATGCTGACTATACTAGGACAAATGGATGCCCCCACTGAAATATTTGACCACGTCTACTTGGGATCCGAATGGAATGCCAGCAATCTAGAGGAATTGCAGAGGAATGGGTAAGATTTATTGTAGTTTCTAATTGATTGATATTTGGTTTTCCGTCAGTCTGATCAGTCAGAGGGCATTTTTTTTTGGGGATTTTTTTATTTAGGTTGTTATTTTTCTAGGTCTAGTAGGCTTATAAGACCTAGGTCATTATGTAAATTCTTATATTAAAAATAAAATACAACCAATTTAAGATACAATGAAAATTAAAAAGATATTTCAAAAATAAAGTTTAATACAACATTGTGGTAAAATGTTTTTTCTTTCTTTCAGAGTTCGACATATTTTAAATGTAACAAGAGAAATAGACAATTTTTTCCCTGGCATGTTTGATTACCTAAATGTAAGAGTATATGACGATGATAAGACTGACCTTTTAAAACATTGGGATAATACTTATAAATATATTAATAAAGCCAGAAATGAGGGATCAAAAGTTCTCGTTCATTGCAAAATGGGGATCAGCAGATCTGCCTCTGTCGTGATCGCTTATGCCATGAAGGCCTTCAATTGGCATTTCGATAAAGCTCTCAAATATGTCAAAGCGAAAAGAAACTGCATTAAACCGAACACAAATTTCTTGAACCAATTAGAGACATACCAAGGTATTCTCGATGCCATGAAAAATAAAGAAAAGTTGCAAAGGTCTAAGTCAGAAACAAATCTTAAGTCCCCAAAGAATGCATCGAAAATGGATAACAAAATAACAGACCCCACGCCTTTAGCTTTGGCTATGACAGGTTCTTATACGGGACGACCGCGTTCCTGGTCTCCTGACACTAAACTAGCGTCAGAATTACTTCCTCCGACTTCGGTGTCCCTTGAACACCTCGCTTTGTCAGAGACCCGACATATGTTGATGCCTTGCGCTAGTGGCAGCTACAGTGTCTCTCCAAATCAAATCATTAGACTAAAGGAAGAAGGAGTTCTTTCAGTTAAGCATATCGTTAATGAAATCGAAAATGCCGCATCCGGGGATAAAAAGGATGCTCCCCGTAGAAATCAGAGATTAAATTTTAACAACGTCCCCGATAATATTTCAGGCAGTAATATCGGGGATCAGTCAAGTAAACTCCAATCGTCTCCCTTACGCAACGTAGGACAAAAGTATTCGCAAATAGATGATAGAATACACACGTGGGATCCGGGGGAAGCGCAGTGGGTGAACAGTGAAGAATTAGGGAACCCTAGCGACAGTGACAATATAGTGAAGAGTGATAGTGGTATTGTGGACATTAAATTAAAACCGAATGACGTCATATACGGTTCGGTCGAACGAAGTTTAGACTGTGACGAGAGAAGAGCCGTCGACGAGGACGCGCCGCCACCGAGTCGACAGAGCTCTTGGAGCTCCTTCGACAGTGCGGCCCACGACCTCTCTCGGCACTCCTCGTGGGGCTCCTACGACACGCGCTCCTCTCGCCCCCAGGTGGTCGCAAGAGACGACAAACGGCCCAAGGAGCCGCCCGATTCGCCCGCGCCGCCGAAGCCCGCCTCCGACCTCGGCATCATCGACGAGCATACGGAACCGCGTCGGCGTGGCGCTCCGCCCCGTCCGCCCGTCGATATCTCGGAAAACGAACGCAAATTCAACGAAACGTGTGCCATACTGAAGGAGATCGCGTCTACCGAGGCGGGCGAGGAGCGGAGTCTTGCGGCGACCTGGGGCGGAAGACTGTCGGCCTCGGCACCGCCCGACACGTGGTTGCGGTCCGGGCCGAGACGCCGTCGCCTAGCCGCCGCGTCCCATGGAGACCTGCCGCGTGACACGCCCGCGCCTCCGCCAGCCGTCTCGGGTGCGGCGGGCTTAGTCAGCAACCTGAAGAAGGAATTCGAGGCGCGCTCCGAGAGCGAGCGGCCGCGACGGTCGGCGTCGCGGGGTCGCGGCGGCGAGGACGTGTCGGTCCGGGTGTTGGTGGACCGTTACGACGCTCCGACCCGCGCTCGCTCGGAGTCGGGCGGGGGCGGTCGGGCGGTTCGCGGCTCGTTCTGCGGCGCTGAGAGGCCGCCCGTGGCGCCGACGGTGCTGGCGCTGGCCCCGCTGCACTACACGGACCTCGTGGTGTCGACCGTTCTGTCGAAAGCTCAAACAAAGAAACTGACGCAGCACGGGAAGACGCACCCGTTGACGAGGCTCAACTTGAATCGATCGAACGCTAGGTGTTCGAATCCTGTGTACAATACTATGTAGAGATAATTGTTTTATTTTATTTATTGTATAAATATAATTCTTGCCAAACTCGAAATTTTATCTTTCTAGAGTTTTATACTATTTACAAATGAAATCACGGTGTATTGTGTCTGTCACATAAAATTGTATATTAAACTTAATATTGTTTGTTTGTAGAGAAAATGTAAAAATTGATATAAATGATGTGCAACTTTCGTGAATATTTTTTTGTGAAGTTCCGATAGTTATCCAAAATCTACAATCTGTAATCGTTTGCCAGTAACGAATGCTACTCTAGGTATGTTTTGAATTTCGCTTATTTTCTTATATGTATCGGGAACTTTACTCATTTTCCTTCTTACTGTTCCGAAATCAAATGCATATATTGCGCCTGGATTGTTTCTTATTGAGCATTCCGTCTGAAAATCAATAAAACCAGATAAAATATAAATCCGAAAATAATATTAAATTTAAAAAAAGTTTATTCACTTACAATCTTCATATTAATGTCAACAACTCGCAATGTGTTCGAATCGGAACCACCGCATACAGCCAAGTTGGTTTGAGGAACCAACTTTCCACAATACAGCTTCGATTGGTGGTTGTCGGGAACTATAGTTTCTATTAGTTTACAAGAGCCGTAGTCCCAAATTTGAATTGTGTCTTTTTCTTGCCACGAACAGGTAAGTATCTTAAATGTTACCACAAAAGTATCTTATGGTTATGGTACGGTCTGCCTTACTTTATTTAATGTTCGTTTTTATTTATGTTTACGGGTTATGTACTCGAAAAGCAAATTAAAAAATAGATCAGGAGGTGAGAATAAAAATGATAGTCAACAACAACGAGGTGTACACCGACTACTAGACCATTTAAAGTTAGTAATTATATTTTGGGAAAAGGGATAATCTTCTTTAATAAAATCTCACTAAAGAAAAGCTGTGTAAAAATCAAAAAGGCTTACTGCAAAGTTAGTGATTATCTAGTTGATAAAAGGGCCTGGGACTAGTACTGGGCAGGCTACTTCTAATTAATTTGCTATATTTGTTTTAAAATATGTGTTGTGTTTCGAGAGTTTTTTACGCCGGCGTTTTCTCTCGGCTTACACCCTCTGTTTTTGCCGATGAGTAGGGGGATGCCTACAGGTTCAAATTTAATGAAGTGGAATAAGTGATACCTGTATATCTTATATAAAATTTATTTTATTCCACGTACATCATGTTACTGTGTCCGTTTGTACAAGCACAATTAAGGCAATATTTGTTCTCCCGTCAGTACCCAGATAATTTACGTTATCTGTGGAGACAACATTCGCGAGTGGCCGTTTTTTTGTTTTCTTCCAAACTTTTGCTAGGTTACATACAAAAATAATTCCCTCATTTGAAATAAATACCTGCTTCCCAGGTTTATCGAAGTCCAAACCTTCACCACACATGTGAACTCCTAGGAAATATTTGGTCGCGAAGGGTTGACGATCGTCCCAGCAAATCACCGTGTCATCCCAGCCGCCTGATATAAGCTCATGGTGCGACTTAGGGTTAAATGCACATGCGAAAATCCTAGACGTATGTCCATCTATGATATTTTTTCGTTGACTGGATATAAGAAAAGATATGACAATTTATTGTACGTACTTTATGAAAAAAAATAATATAAATAAAAAACTCGGCGCAAAAGCAAGCCCAGCCAATAGTAATAAACCTAAGACTTTATTCTGACGAATAACTTGATCGTATGCCCACGCAGATAACCTCACTATATGTGATAATATTGTTTTATACGCAAAACAAACGTAATAAAGGTCCTTAATAAGATAATATACCTACAATTGCCACAATTTAAATAAACTGATTTATTATTTTTGAATTTTGGCATGTATTAAAAAAAATGTCATTTAAATTTTAATCGACTTCTAAGGACAGCTATCACTCATTAAGTTTGTAAAAGTTTATTTTAATTATATTGTTTTAGTTCAGATTTTAGCAGGCCGATTGATAAGGTAGGTACTCAACCGCCACGCATAAATTGACTGAAATATATGTATGTGTCATGTCCTTCTGAAGGCAAAACATGTTAAAAAGACCTTGAATAGAATGTTCTTTCCTGCGTTTGTGCTTCTTCATCGTACATATTAAGTTTTGCATCATCTCCATACGTAACAAACTTACTAAATCGTGGATGGTAACATAAACCTAAAGTCTGGCGCTTTTCTCGTATGGTATAAATACATTGGTCGTATTTATACTTCCAACATTTTATGCAACCGTTAACATCTAAAACATATTTTCTCGTGAATACACGTTCTCAAACAAGTGTTGAATGTAGACAAAAATATACTAACAAGATGACAATAGGATGTTCGTGATAGGATGCGCCTTACTAACGGGTCTATGTTTGATCGCCGTGACTGGGCCAGGATATGCACGACATTCATCGTCTACAAGTGTGTGTGTGCAGTTTCCAGTATTGCAATCAAATAACCTGACCGTTCCGTCAATAAAACCAGTTGCAATATCTTTTGTGTCCTCAGTGTATTTGCAGCACACAATATCCTTATTTGTATCGCTATGCGAGATAAAAGAATATGCTTATTAATAGAAAATACTAAACCCTAATTTTACATTTTATAAGAATTTGAAGATATTTACATGTATCCCTTGAATTATCATGGTTAGATAATGCCTAATAAATTTTGAAATACTGAAATCTTACTAATTTATTTCTCTAAGTATATTTTTTTATACTTACAATCATACCTTAAAGGAATATACTTACATATTATATTTAGAAAATCTACATTTTCAAAGGCCTTGCTTTGGTAAATAGAAAGCTATGCTTTGCCATAATGCCAGGGATTCGTGTGAATCGAATTAAAATTAATAGAAGTTAGTACTTACATTATAGAAAGAACATTCACATCACCTTGGTATATTTGGTTTTGTTCACTGTGAAATGATCTATGTTCAATTTGCGGTGAACTAGTATGAACTGTGATAATTTCCTTCTGAGGTGTAACATTTTTTAAATAAGTATTTGTAACAGCAAAACTCTTTCGTGCTGCTTTAACACTGCTTGGTGCTACTGGCCCAGCCTCTTTCTTTCGTTGTGGGTCCATTTTCGATATTCCATTTTAATGAAATATCCACTAATTCTTGTACAATAATATGTTTCTGCTAACACAACAATTTAGAACGGGTAATATTTGTATATTATTATAATTAAGTCTTGAATCTAATGTTTCTAAAATGATGACAATGACTTTATTGGCATATTTTATGCATAGATTATGCAAGGAGAAAGGCTTTTAATTAATAGCAGCTTAGATATAAGTAAATAAAGTGATTACCGTACATACCTAGGTACTATGTGGGTACGCGGTCCATATTCGTACTGCAACTGTAACTAGCCACGGACTAATATTCTATATTAGATAAAACACATATAGGAAACACAAATAAATGCCCTATGATAAATAATCATAATCAATCATTGTAAGATCACATATTCATATATATGGTAATAGTGAAATTCCACGTATTGATTATCTGTTTTAATTTGATGCGGGCGGAAAGTATATTT
Source organism: Pieris rapae (assembly GCF_905147795.1). Classification (NCBI taxonomy): domain Eukaryota; kingdom Metazoa; phylum Arthropoda; class Insecta; order Lepidoptera; family Pieridae; genus Pieris; species Pieris rapae. The sequence goes on along the minus strand of NC_059515.1, from coordinate 3,202,046 downwards.
CGCTGGCTTTCTAATCATATGATTTTTTTTGAGAAAGGTCCTTTGACGATTGTTCCCAAGTTTTTATCTTTATTTTTCAGACAATTTGATCATTAATGATGTATTTGTTCTTGCGAATAACATGGTGTGGATAACTTATCAAGTAACATTTTTGCTGTATCATTAGTACACACAGCCAACTATTTTGTAAATACCTAGACGGCAGGTATATTAAGTACGTATGTTGTATCCAACCCGTATCAATTATTAGTGTGTACTTTACTGATTAGAGGTAAATATAAATAAACGCTCGGAAAAATTAAAGTCATGGCAATATCACTTTTATTTTAAGTACTTTATTCAATCAATGCAGACACAAAAATTAAATTCAATAGAATCAATAAAAACAGGCATAGAAAAAACTATACAGTATATCGGTTCCATTACAAAATAAAAAGGAGTTACACTCTAATGACGGATTATAACTCAAATATACACAGTGCTGAAGATAATAAAAATAACAATAAAAGCTCTAGTTATTTATACACAGACTCAAATCATTCAACATGTTTTGAGTTAGAAACACTACACAACGTTCCAAACGTTACACAAAATCCTCAATAATTTAATAGGCACGGTATATGGTGAGGTTCGTTTTATGTTAATTGAATCTTTGTTTAAGATATATTGCATTTGCAAAGAAGTATCTCTATCGTATTATTTTTATATCACTATCAACATTCAAATTAGTATGCATTAGTCGATAAGCTTAAGTAATGTCTACGGAAAATATGTCCCAAGAAAAAGTAAATTAAGTTTAATCAAACTAGCTTATTAAAGTTTAATGCTAAGCTGATTAAAGTTTGATCAACAACAAAGTTTGATAAACGCGATATAGATACTTATTGCCAATATGATTGTACAAGTCACATACATATTATATTCTATAAGAACTCATTATAATTTCATCACACTACGCTGATATTGATGAGCTATTAATATCATCGATTTATATAGCACCTTGTTTCTTTGATCCTATTGAAATATGTGAGAAATTAATTGTTACAAGTAAATATGCAATGACTAAGCGCACACACGAACATCGGTACTCGATTAATAATTTTTATTTATAAGTTGGTAATAATTTAGTTCATTACATTTTCATGGACTGTAAGATACTTATATACAAATATAATGTATTGCACAAAATAAACGATATTTATTATTTTATGTATCATTTTATAGTGTTTTCACCACAACTGTCATAACAAACTAATGATGCTATTCATAACGTACTATAAGTCTAAATTAGTTGAAACGGATTTTAAATATATTATATTTTTAAATGTCACGGGATTGATTAGAATATTCACCTGCTATTTGAGGCTTATAGTACGTTTAAGAATTAATATATTTAATAATCAAATAAAAATGTATTAAAAAGTGTTGTTACCGTAAGTATGTACGTACTACATACACACTTTACATATATAGCAGAATTATTTTGAAATTTCAATCAAATATTTCATTAGTCCTATGGAAATATTTTTGTCATTATGTTTACGTCCTGTTGTTAGATTTATGATCGATCGCTAAGCCAAGCAAAAATGAACCCGTTCCTACCGATACTATCCTGACAAATAAAAATTTTCACGAACAATAATAAATAACGTCAACCGATGATGTCCCATCTTATCGAATAAGTTAATAACACAAACAAACCCAAGCGAAAACTACCACTTATAGGTACAATAAAAAAAGGAATATTTCTTTTCAAGAGTAACATAGTCAATGTTATTGATATAAAATAATGAATAGGTACCCACGACAATCAGTTTTAATGTTGAGTATTTAGCTAAAATCTAGCTACTCACACAGTTAAATTATACAATATTATAGTAAGTGTTTACCAATGCAATGTTAAAAAAATTTATTGAGTACAAATTTTACAATTTTCTTATAAATTATATTGAAAGTTTAATAGATTATAATAGTTGTGATTACTAAAGGTGTTGTTATTAAGTTACTTTATCATAGGTACCTGAACAATAATTTTGTAATAATGTTGTTTTATTTACTATTATAAATTTTAGTCACTTTAACATATTTGAAGATTCTGTTAACATTTTTTCAGAATCTATTTTTTTAGCAAGAATTTGGAATCAATATATATATATTGATTGTTGAGATATACAAAATATATTTTCCAACATATAATTACAAATACCTATTTTGTATGTATTTTTCGCTTAACCTCCTATGCTACTTTATAACTTCTATTGCCATTATAAATGTTAAATATTATTTAAACATAGCTATACATTGTATCTGACCTTTACTTATTTACAGTCTTGAATTTTGTACAAACAGCTTTTGTCTCTTAGACACACTAGTATTCTCTGTTACACATATGCCAGGATTCTTACAACTATAGCTAGGTACCCATTCAATAAACAATTCCGTAAAAATATAGCATAGTCACAAAAATATTCTAGCCATTTATTTTGTCAAAAATATATATACTTATCCTTGATTTAAGCCACATGTCCTGAGGAAACACAGAATAAATTTATAATAATAATCAACATTATTTACTCTGTTAAACAATGATAACAATCAATAGATTCTCTATCTTTTCTATACACAAGTATGACCTTTCAACAATCTGCCATATAACTTATACCATTTAATTGTACAAAGGGTAGTACTCTTATTCTATCATAGGTACAGTTACACTTCCATAGGATGTTTTTGCTCACTTTAAAATATAATGACAACATAAAAACAAAACAACTTCAATCTTCATACACTTCTTGTAAATAAATCGAAACATTTCGAATATATTAATAATTTCTTAAATAAAATGGGAAGCAATTACTGAAGTGTCAATATTAAAATATTCTAAGTTGTTAGAAATTATGGATTTTTAATATATATTAGTGTATTATACAAATAGCTGATAAAATTGATAAGTGCAACAACAAAATATTCTTATTTGTCATAAAAGTAATGATAATAGATTCCTTTACTTTTATGAATACTTTTTGTCCATTGATGTCCAACAATAAAATATATACTATGAAATTAGTGAAAATTGAAGCTAGAAATTTTAATTAGTTTTTTGTTGCTAGTGTGCTTGTATTTAAACTATAGTACACCAATAATAATATTTATCATATGTGAATGTAATGTGACAAAAAGCTTTTTAAACTACAGTAAAAGTTAATGACAAAAGAAAACAACAAAACAAGCAAATTCATAATAAATTAATATATGTGTATAACACCAGTAGCAAACCACTCTACACCAAAAACAACCCATATATGTAGTAGTTAATTTCAAATAATATAATCTAATTTTTGCTACAATCACAGAGATTATTGTGAGCTTATTATTTACCATTGAATCAAACAGAGTGGCCTTGGGATTGGTGCCTTTGTCCCCACTGACTAGAAGGTCCCTGAGCTGAATTACCTTGTTGCATCCAAGATAGGAAATTGGGTGGAGCTGGTGGTGCAGAAGATGCTGGTCCAGCAAATGCACCTTGCTCTGATCCTCCAGAAGGTATGTTGTTAATGAGACCCCAACCAGCTGCTTGATTTAATGCAGCTGCTACTAATGCTTGGTTAACTGGTAAACCTCCCATGCTCAGAGGCATATTACCACCTTGACCTTGTCCAGCACCAGCAGCAACTGCAGATTGGCCATGTTGGCCAGATATACCTAAAGCTTGCATATTAACCATATCCATGTTACGGCTACTCCAGGAATTGTTGTTTGATGCATTGTGATGACTCTCTTCATAGTTCCGACTGGGTAAGTTACGTTGATTTGAACTACTTTTATTTTGCTTTGGTGAGGCATTTGATACATTCACAGATACCCCTTTTATAATATGATCTTGACCACACAAACTTTGTGCAACTTCAGGATCTAAAAATGTTATAAAACTGAAAGCACGAAATGGTTTTGGTATAAACACATCAGTGACTTCTCCAAACTGTGAGAAGTATTCTCTTAGGTCATTTGCTGATAAGTCTTCAGTACAGCGTCCAACAAATACTTTGCAAGGCATTGAGGTGATAGAGCCTTCTTTAGAATTAGGTATCCGAACATCACACCAGCGGCCATCAATCATATGTCTTTGAGCTAGAACTCTCATTTGTGATGTATAAGATGAAAAACGGATAAAAGCAAATCCTTTTGACATACCCGTCTTCGGATCTCTTTTTAACTGAGCCATTAATACCTCTCCAAATTTTTCAAAGTATTCTCTTACTGTTTGTTCTGTGGCCTTCCAAGGTAATCCTAAGACAATTAAATCAGAACATAAGTTGTCGTTTCGTTTATTTTTTAAGAGTGTAATCTCAGAGCAGTCACCAGATTTTCTTTTATTTTCTTTTGGGAAACTGCAAATGTATAAATGATTGCCCCATCCCTCTGGCGGAGGATATAGTCTGCCGTCTCTTAATCTTATACCTCTAAATGTTTTTGTATCAGGATGACGATATTTTAAACCGCAGCAACCTGGAAATTGCGCAGACACAGTTGTTAACATTAAAGTCCCATCATCTTCGACTGGAAGTTCTATGGGTTCTTCATTTTCATCTTCAGCTACGGGTAAGTACTCGAAGGACATTATTTCTTAATCATGAACAGAAATAAATAATATTGGATAAAAATAAACACAGATGGTACACTTATCACTAAAAATCTGTACAATTTCCTAATTTATACAAATATAAAATACGTCAGCTACGGGTTAGAAACCCATTGCAATTTGCTAGTTGTTACTTGAAAACATACTGCAATGATATATTCTTGATACAATTACATTATACGATATAACATTTTAATGCACAGTTGTGGATCAAAACTTATAAATCGCATTATATTAATAGACAACTTTCTAAAGTTGACAACATTCTTTTAAAGTTACCTTACTTCAGAATTACATAATAAAACATACTAATTTTTAAAATGGCAAGTATATTTTACCAAAAATATAAATATTGCCATAGGTTGTATAATTATTGTAGTTAATAGAATAGATATATTATGCCGTTTATTTTTAAATGAAAGTTTCTGCGCTTTAGTGGGTCTTTTTAGTACTTTACAATCTGTCCCTCAGGCTATAAATGCCCTAGTTATCATAGATGTTACTATCTATATAAGTTACTTGAGAATAACGGTAGTAAAAATATATATTTGGTTACTGACATTATATTTTTTAATGATTTACAATTAATAATACGCGAGAGGTTTTTGGGAAACTTTTTGCGGCTGGAAACTGCCCACCACTAATATAAATTGTATTAAAATTTATACTGTGAGACTTGTCTATGGAGTTATATTTATATATTATGTCAAAGAGGCATATATTTGTCAAAAAATTATCACAAAACATTAGATTTAAATCGTTTGTTAAATCATTTGATTATCTTAATTTCGTGTTTATAAATTGTGATTTTTTGTTTAGAACACAAGAATATGAACAGTATCATCTTTATTTGATAGATTTTAATTTTACCGTTGGCTCAGAAAGTTTTGGTTAATAATTACAACATAACCTTTACGATGTCAGTAGTAAGTTAAAAAATGTACTACGCTTTTGTTATTACCTTGATGTTTTGATTGATTTTACCATTTGTCTTTATTATTTTAGAAATACTACTTACTTAAGTGATCTATATTATGGATGATGATAGTAAGGATTATAGAAAAAACAAACCACAACAAAAACTTTATAGACCAGGTAGTGGTCCTCTCAGAAGGTCTAGATATGGTTTAGATGCTAAAATGGAGTCATATGAAGTAGATGATTCTCAAAACCGGAAATCTCGTAGTCATTACGGCTCCGTTAATTCAGTAAATGGCGACAGTGATTCATTAAAAGAACCCATGGTGAATAATCGTTTTCGTAAACCCGAACAGCAAATTTACCAACCCAGATCAGGAGATTTGCATTTCGAGGATGATAGAAGGGTAAAAAAAGCCGGAAGTGGTGATTCTAGTCATTTTAATAGTAGACTATCAAACAGGCAAGATAACTATAGTGGTGGAAATACAGGGTCATTTTATAGAAGTTCAAGAAAGGAAGGCAATACAAAGGATGGTGTTAATAGTGATATTAATTTCAATAGACAGTATAAACAAGATTCAGTGTCAAGGACAACATCACCAGCCAGAAGTGTTGGAATGAATTCCCTTGAGCGTAACCGTGACAGTAGAAGTATGGAAACTTGGGCAGGAAGATACAAGGCACATTCTGGTGGTAAACCTCCTTCAGGTCGTAGAAATTCAGCTGGGTTTACTTCTGAACCTAGACATAAACACCTTGTTAACCTAGATAATATACCACCAAGATTTAGAAAAAAATATTTGGAACAATCTGGTTATCACAGTAATGAGAATATAGATCAATGTAATAAAGGTCAAAATGATATTTCACAATTAGGTCCTGGTCAGACTCTTAATTCAAATTGGTCACAAACATTACCATCTCGTGGGAGAGGTCGATTGAGGGATAATGAACATTTTGATAGGGATAAATATATTAATTCATACTTAAAGAATTATGATCTTCAACATTCTCATAGATCTACACCCAGCAGTTCATATTCAAACTTATATGATACCAATGATCTAGATATTAAAAATACAAACAAACAAAGTGGCTATATTGATGTTGAAAATGACAGGAATATACTTGAAACTGGTAAGTTTGGAGTTTTTTACTGGCAAAAAATTTAATTTCTAGTTGCAGTAGATTTATAAGTGATAATTATTACTTATATTCATTATATCAATACCATTATGTGCTGCTTTTCAGAGATGAATAATGGTGTTGAAAGCTGTGCAAAAGAAGAAGAAAAACATGATGATACTAAAAGTGCAAGTGAACAATCAAAAGATACCTTCACTAGTCTTTCTGATATGATAAACTTGGTAAGGCATTTAAATGTTTTAATGTGTGGTATGGTACTGAACTCCTGCTCTATTGATTTTGGTTTCTAAGGATAATATGTAAAAGTAAATGATTATCGCTATAAAATTGTGATAGTACATATTCTTGTGTAAGGAAAACTTGAGCATGAGACATGCAACATTTCATTGTTTTTGTTCACTGAAATACATTGTTTAAATAGAAATCATGTATCAAATCAATCAAATCAATGCATTAGGCACGCCATTAATGACCTTTATTTAGACTGCCGCCAGCCCGTCACAGTTGTATGATACAAGCAGTGTTGGTTGGTTGGTTGGTTCCACAGTTATTCAAATACACAACCTCAGTATTGAGAGATGTTACTTCTCCAAAGTTTTTTTTTGGTTAATAATTTAAATAACTTTGCGGTAGCTTAAGTTGATTTTTAAGCATAAAACTTGCAGGACTGGACTGAAGAAGTGGAGAAAAACATAAAACTGGATGAGATCTCAGAAACAACAACTAGCTTTTCTTTAAGTGTAAAGCCAATGCAAGATGTAAGAGCTGTAGAAGTAAAGGATACGAAAAAGAAATCACGTGGTAGAGACAGGAGGTAAAAAGTCATCTAATATTTTAAAATTCCACATATATATTTTATGTTTTTTATTATACTTTATTTAACTAAAGTCATTTTAGTTTGTTTATATTAATATGAATACTAGAATTAGCAATTTTAAAATTTATTTTCATATCTAAACTGAAAAATTTGCTCCTACATTATTTTAAATTTGAGACATTTACTATGAGAAAAATACCTATTCTTAGTTATATTATTGGAAAGAAAATGAAACATCTTTAATTTTCCTTTAGAAGTGGTAGCAGGGGTCAAAGAAATTCAGAAAAGAAAGATCGCAACAGGAAAGATAGTATTGTAAGCATACAAAATGATATTGAGTACACTCGCAAAGACAGTAATGCTAGTATACAATATGATCATATGCCTGGACCAAAACACCGCGAAAGAAGAGACAGTCATCGAAGCAATAGATCCTCAAACATTGGCAATAGCCGAGATGATTTGGATAGATGGAGGTCACTACGCTCATACAGCCGGGAACATAGTACAGAACGGTAAGAAAAAATATCAGACATTTTGTTTGCTCTGTATTGAATTTTGGTTGTTATAACAAAGCAATATTTCATATATGCACCCGCAGTTTAATGAAGTTAATATATTAAAAAATCTTATTAATCTAAATGGGTGAAGCATAAGCTAAATATTTTTTACAAATGTATTCTTTTTATATAATGTTACATGGTTTCTCCCAATAATACTTTATAATGATTGGGCCATAATACATGAGCATAATTATTTCAGAAGAATTGTGTCACAATGTAATAGCAGGGATACATCAGTGAATCGAGCTATGAGTCCAAGAGACCATGACGGTTTTAGAGTTCCTACTATGGCCCCTAGATCAGGAAATTGGTCTTCTAACCAGGTGTGTTTCAACTTTTTTAAATATGTATAAAATATAAGAATATATTTTTAATAAAGATATGATTGTTTGTCTCACTTAATTTTGATTGTTTTAAATTTGAAATTTTAATATTAAAAAAAAATTATCAAAAAATATGTATGTAAGAAGTTGATAAGCTCAATTAGTTCAACTATTTTTTAATTTATACCTGGAACTGATGTTTTTATAAATATAACAATTGTGAAAGTTAAAGATAGTAACCTTAAAATCAGTTTTCTTTTTCTGTAATTGTAAACTCAATTTCAAAGCAAGGAACATTCCATATGCTACTAAAATGGTGGACTAAGTCAAAGAATAATATTATGCCGAAAAAAAGTTCGCGGGGGCTTCTAGTACTCTAACATGGCGTTAATATAAATTTTATTAGACTTAAACCATCTAGGTGTCAAGTTGTAGCAGTGTATGTTTTTCTGGCAAAATTTTTTAAAAGCACTCAAAACGTTGAGTTATATAAATAAAACTTTCGCGTTTATATCCGTTAACAACTTATAATTTAAATATATGTAAGTACTGTTAAACCATACTTTATTGTGTGTTCTCTCAAAGACACAAAACTAGAATATTTTATTCCTACTTCACGCGAGTCTAATAATTTTAGAAGCGGAACGAAGGCTGGAATAACCGTCCATCAAGCGTAGAAAGAAGACGCCAATCTCCAATGCCAAATGCCGAGCCGAGCGAAAATGTTGAAACGAATACAGGGGGCGGTCGAAAATCCCGAAAACGAGCCGGTCGTAAACGTGGACGTAATACGGAGAATGTACAGCCGTCGCCACACCCGCCTGGGGCCGTACCAGCTCCAACTAATATCAACTGGCGGGAAGAAATACTAGAAGCGAAGAAACATCAGGCGTCTGACCGGTAAATTATATGTATACAGCATATTATGCAGTACTAAGGAGCAGTGTTGGCCTAGTGGCTTCAGCGTGCGACTCTCATACTTGAGGTCGTAGGTTCGATCCCGGGCTGTGCACCAATGGACTTTCTTTCTATGTGCGCATTTGACATTTGCTCGAACGGTGAAGGAAAACATCGTGAGGAAACCGACATGTCTTAGACCCAAAAAGTAGACGACGTGTGTCAAGCACTGGAGGCTGATCACTTGCCTATTAGATTTAAAAATTATCATGAAAGAAATCTGAGGCCAAGACCTAAAGAGGTAGCGCCACAGATTTATTTATTTATGCAGTACTAAGATGAGATTATATTTAGTTTGTTAAAGGAATAGACTTGAAATAAAATGTGTAGGCCCATGTGTCATGATATTTAATGTAATGTTGTTGTATTGTAATATGAGTGTAACATTCTAAAGTACAAATCAAGAATTGTAATGTTTCTGTGAGATTTGATGTTTTAGTACTTCAACCCAAAGTTTTGATTATGAAATTTCATATGATTATCTTAAGTTAAATTTCATTTTCGCGTCTTCTTTCAGTGTGTCCGAAAATTCTCATCAGCGTAACAGGCTGAACAGCGTTCTTTCGGATAAATCGTTGAACGAGGCGTCTTCTTCACAACCAGGAGTTCTGGTATTACCTCAGGCATCTTCTACCCAGTTGCATAAAGATCAAATGTAAGTTTTTACATTTTTTTTTAATAGTGAGCTATATAGAGTTTGTCCGGAAAGAAAACCGCCATGGGATTTCAGTGCATTGCTAGATTACCTTGTGTTGTTACGTCATTACAGGACGGTCTTATCTTGACACTTAATATGTATCAATAGGAAATACACTCTTTTATCTGGAGAGCCAAAACCTGTAACTGTATTTATATATATATATATATATATATATATATATATATATATATACTAGCTGACCTGGCAAACGTCGTTTTGCCATGTATATCATTTGTAATAAATTGATCGTAGAGAGTTGAAAATTTAGGGTTGTATATATTTTTTAATGCTGTTGATACAGTTGATAAAAAAATAAAAATTTATCTAAAAATTTAAAAAACATACTTGGGGGCGACTTCCCTTAACATTTAGGGGGATGAAAAATAGGTGTTGTCCGATTCTCAGACATACCCAATATGCATAAAAAATTTCATGAGAATCGGGAAAGCCGTTTCGGAGGAGTTCAAACAGAAACACCGCGATACGAGAATGTTATATATAAGATTTATATAATAAAAACCAATACCGATAAAATTCTTAATGCCGTAGCAAACCGCCATACCTGTTCTCTTTCCACACATATCCATACGTTTACTAGAATTGTATATAATTTGTAGGCGGGCAGCACCAAACGATATCCAGAAAACTCTATATGATCACCACCATCCATCCAAGCCTATTATTGTCCAAACGAGTTCGGCTAAACCCGATAGTAGAATGGAAAGAGGTAAGACATATTTTTATCTTATTTTCACAAGCAAATAAAAGTGTCCGTTCATCTCTTGTATCACAATTAAATTGGAGTTGGTTGATTGAATTAAAAAAAAAATATATTTATACTGTAATGCTAAAAAAATAAAAATTCATTTAATAAACAATTATTCTGCCTATAAGTATAATCCACAGACCGATTTGGATGATTACAAGAGGAAGATTATCATATATTTTTTATTAGAGCGTAATTTGTATTTTTAAATTTACCTAGTAATTGGTAGTTTAGCATGACTATATAGTATGGTAGTAGTAGGTAGCTCACTATTTTATACTGTACTATTCATAGTTTGACGCAAATTTTATGGTGGTTCGAATCTTCAAATGAAAAAATAAAGTTTAGATCCTAGTAAAGTCTTCTTGTATTTTTAGATGGATCTCCTTGTCTCCTTACTCGTAACTAAAGAATTAACTTTATTAAGGAAAACAGTTCTCGACATTGCATTTAAACCCTAACTTCCGAGCCGATAGAATTTTGCGTCGGACTGTTTTACTTTATTTGATCTTTTCTTTTCTTCAACTGACCTTATATATTATATGCTGAATTATTTCTATTGAATGGCAACCAGTGGTAGTTGTACAGTAGTGTTAACATATTCTAAGGCCATACATTTTTCCTGCTAGCACTTTTTAAACGGCTATATTTTTTTTTCAATTTAGGTGCTTTATATTTTAAAAGCGACAATTGGCTGCTTGTAATACTATTATTGGCTCATTAACCGTAGCGGCTTAAGCTTCACGTAGATATCCGACAAATTCTGTAAACCAAGTGTATAGATTTGTCAGGTGTAAGGGAGAGCGGGACTCGAAGCGGTGCAACTTACGAGGGCGAAGCTGCAAGAGCTGCGAGACATGTCGCCGTGTTGCAGAAAGTGGACCGTGCCGATGCGATACTGAAGATGCATACTGTACGTGGCGCGCATGCCCTTACCACTAATTGGCCGGATGTAACTGAGACTAGGTAATAGTTAGTAGAAGTATGTTTTTTAAAAAACAACAGAATGAGAAACAAAATACAAATGCTTATTTATTCATAAAGGTACGGCAATTCACACTTATGATTATTAATAAGTAAATACAAATTATGATTCTTACTTTATATCTATTGCCAGGTCATAAATCAAGGGTGTTGAATGGACTAGAAGAATTTCCAATGAATTTTCCGTTACTCGTTTTTATCGCCAAATTTTATGTTAGGTATAGAAAATGTTTGTAAGCTGCAACTATTGTATATGTTCCATTACATCTTAAAGCAATTAATTAGAATATCAACAAATTAATAATTTTGACAAACTATCGTTTGACAGCAACAGGGTTGTTGTAATAGGATCAGGCACTTACATTTCTGTGACAACAATATTTCAGTATTAACCGATTTAATAAAAAAATACAACATTTTTAGATGTTTGATATCTGCGTAAGTCATTAAACTTTTACATTTAATTGTTTTTTTCCAGAATGTTCTTGCAAAGTGCTCTTCAGAGGTTGCTCATGTCTGATCTAAAATTCTGTCAAGCGGAAAACATAGAACAGCAATTTTGGAAAATTCTTTACTACCATTTCATTGAGACGCTAAGAAAGAGTATAAGTCAGGCAACACCAGAGGAAAAGCTGGAAATAGTAAAACTAATAAACGTTATTATTGACGAGGGCAACACCTTTTTTGAGAATCTCATTCAATTATTAGAAAAGACATATAAATTTAATACTGAAGATTATTTAAATGACAATAATGCTCTGCCTCCCAAAGGGTTGGGCTACGTTGGGTTAGCGATGGTTTCAGTCCAAAAATTGTACGTGTTTTTGGGTGATTTGGCGAGATATAAGGAACAAGTGAACGAAACGAATAACTATTCGAAGAGTAAGATATGGTATACGAAGGCTCAACAGGTGAATCCAAAGAATGGGAGGCCTTACAACCAGCTGGCGATATTGGCTATATATGCCGTAAGTGTAGTTATATCACTTTAAATTTTGTTTAAATAATTATATTTAAACAGTCCAGTTATACATGATCTTATAGGATCATTGATTTTTACATATAAAAAATAAACCAGTGGCGTAGCAAAGGGTCCGCATCGGGTGTCACCTTTTTTGGGGTGACACACACCCCGTCTCTCAACTTTAAGAACAATGTCCAAAAAAAAAAATCGCTAGCATATAAATTTATTTTTCAGAGATTCCCCCACTAGCACTAGCTCAGATCTATGCAGAATTCGGGGATTCCCGCAAAAGAGCCTGATACTGTCGTGGGGGATTCCCCTTCCCATACTCGCGATCTTTTAATACATAATATGCATTTAATCCATGTCCTTTATTATATAAAATTTATTGCTTTTTACTTTAAATTGGGTGGCAGCTTTTTATATAAGATGATATTGATATTAAGAGACAGAAGAGTTGATTTAAAAGACGATTTTATTTTATTTTAAAAAATAATATAAATTTATTATTTTATAATTTCAGAGGCGAAAGCTCGACGCAGTTTACTATTACATGAGGAGTTTAATGTCTTCAAATCCCTTTCAATCGGCTCGCGAAAGTTTGCTTTCCCTGTTTGAAGAAAATAGAAAAAAGGTAATAATATATTTATTTATTTTATGTATTTTAATATTTTATTTGTATATACCTTATAATTTTATTTCTGTTTAGTACGAAGCGGCAGAACGAAAGAGACGCGCTCAGTTTGAATGTAAAGGTTAGTGTACTACTATTTAATGAAGCTAATACGAAGTACACAATAAAAATATACATATAAATATTATGTAATCATAAATTTTTTATTCCTCATTTTAAGTAAGACTTACGTACCGACGAAATGATTGTCTCTGATGGGTAGTTATTATATGTAGATCAGAGACTTCTTAAAAGAGTTAGAGAGGTGTCACTTGAGCGGGCTTTCTAGTTCTATTCTATGCGCCAACCTCTGACATAGTCAATATGTAAATTAAAACCAAATAAAAACAACTTAATATAGTTAAAACAAATACCGGAATATCTCTGAAAACTTTTCCCATTGGAAATTATACTGTAAACATTGTAAGCAACATAGTTGTATTATTATTCGCTGTTGTGAATTGTAATGTATTATACAATGTTCATATGTCAGATACAGTCTTGGTTTAAGGTATTTATAATATATAATTAATATAAATATCGCCTTATTATAAAGTATAGTTAAAGTTTCTACCTTGTGTTTAGGTAACGAAAGTGGAGGTGAGAGTAGTTCCGGTACTAGAAGAGAAGTGTGGATTCGACCTGGAACTGCGCGTGCGCGGACGACGTATAGCACCTCTATGCACGACTATGACGATATGACGCCAGTCGAGGTATTTTATGATCACCAAATGTGCTTCGAAACATGTGAAACGCGATTTTATACTACTGAAATGCACTATCTATAGAAATATCTACGATCTGTATATGTTGGTTATAGGACATATAACCAGTGCTGTATGAAGTCTTGTGGTGAACACAACGGGCAAATGCGCCTGGAAACTGTATCAGGTATATTGAATCTTCATATCCCAGAATATGAAGATTCAATACACCTGTATACAGTAATTTCTATCGAAGTAGTTGACGATGACGATGACTAAGGTGGTTGGAGGTTTCGTGTTAAAAAAACTTACAATGCTCACGTGATCTTTTCAAGTCAAACTTTTGTATCTCAAATAGATACACAAAAACTTGTTTTCGGAATTAAAATAATCTGTCAAATTTTAAGTAGCAAATGGGTCACCCGAAAATCGTGGCCCATGAACATACATTTTAGTGGATGCGTTGTTGGCTTATGAGGGAGGAGTATAATCTAATTTCTTTAAACATGTGGAGGTCGCATGTCCCAGGGAAAACCCTCGCCGGGAGTCTTATTACAGGATATATTTTGTTTCAGTTGAATAAGAACTTCATTACCGCGTATTTGCATGTTCACGGGAAGTTAATTACAAAGATTGGGTGAGTGCTGTTGATATCGAATTGTAAAACAAATAAATTGATTTTTTTTTATATTCACTGACATAATACATATAAGTACCATACCATATAGACTATTCGATTCAAATTCAATTTTTTTTAAATTTAGATCAAGTCTTTTAAATACCTGATTATACATAACGAACAATAATAATATTTATGAAATATATATGCTGTATAATTAAAAATTTCATAAATTAAAAGTTATTAAAGAAAAAGTTATGAAATATTAAAGAAGCACATTCAGTTATTCCTTATCACTAAAGGTTTTTAATTAGAAGATATAATATGTAATTTACCTTTTAAAGTATTTGAATATATTGAACACTGATATTATGAACATTTTTACGTATACTACATATAAATGAAAATAGCAGTTAATTTGGTATGAATTTACGATATATTTATTAATCTTTAAAACTTTATCAGAATGGAAACTTTCTACGAAAGTGCGTCGCAAATGTTGGGGCAATTTCGGGCCCTTCTCCACCGACAGCCATTGCCGTCGCCAGCCGCGCGTCTTCTTCAATTGACAGCGCTTAATATGTTTGCTGTTGAGACTAACGTCTCTAAAAACAAGGGTGAGTTATCTTATTTTTTTATATGGAATAGTAGGCAAAAGGGCCTACCCCCCTACCGCCCATGAACACTCAATGCGTGTCGCAGTTGGCGAGTGTGTTGCCGGCCTTGTAAGTAGTGGTATGCTCTTTTTTTAAGGAGTCTAATTCGATAATAATTTAAGTATTTAAGAATTCTTGCATGCTTAATCGTACGAGATATGACGTTACAAATTTTACACAATTAGTAGAATATTAAAGTTCAGAATATTAGAAAAAAAAAAAAAGATTTAAGAACTCAAATAAACAAGACTTTTCTCCATTTATCCTGTAATGTGAATAAAATTGTAGCGTGAACGAAAATCACAATTTTTTCCCCATCCACACACTACGTATTATGATTTACATGGATACTGTATATTAATAATAACGTTAATCCACAAATCATCAAACGACTATCCAGAAATACAGTTTCTTAATAAAATGATAGTCAAACAATATTATATTACTGTTGAAACAGCACATAATATCGTTAGGTAAATCTTATTTATAAAACATTAGTCATTTATAAATTAACATTAAGTCTAAATTATATTTTACTTGCACTTCACTTCCATATCGTCAATGTCTCTTTTTTAACAATGCGCCATATTTGTTTAATAAAATGAATTCAGAATAAATGACTTTATGATGAAAGGGAAGATAGAATATGCTGTTGTATAATATCGATTTTGTGTTCAGTATTTATAATTTATATTGCCTTAGCCTTACTTTTAATGTTCTTGTAAATAGGCTCTATTTACAAGAACATTAAAAGTAGCATATAAATGAGCCGTCGGTAAAAAGTTAATCTAGGATAGACAGAAATAAATTATTATTGAAAATTTTGCAAGGTGTAGAATTTAAAAGTTAAAAACTATATAAATAAATCAGGTCAATGAGTCTGAGTTTGAGGGATAATTGGAAAGAGTTTTCTAAGAAAACGTTTGTGAATTGTCTAAATATGAACTTGTCATATTTTAACATATTTCGTTAATTGATTTGTATATAGACATAGTATGCCCAACGCTTAATATTAATACAATTTAGTGGCTAATTTTTATAAAAAAAAAACATTTTTCGGCATAGGACCGACACGGAAGTACCTCAATAGAATTACTAATAAAATTTCCTTCCTAGAATTTTACGTCTCCCCTATAAATTTATTATTACAGAGTTGTTTGTACCGACTTTTATTTTTTTCCTATTATTCACATTCGCATATAAGTCGGTTTTCCTAGTATATTTAAATTACTTCAAACGGTTTAGTCAGGATGCACTCAATCTTCATTTAAGTACTCAATTATCCTTGTCTCGAAATTCGAATACGTTTTTACATGACTCAGTCATACCTTTATTCGTTGTTTACTTCTTGCTGCACATTTTGGAAGATTTTCGTTTAAAAATTATTAACGTCTTGCGAGCTATAGAACACATATATATATACACGTTGGATTAAGAATTGCTGTTGATTCGATGATCCATAAAGATGGAAATCTTAAATAGTTTAAGGAAGCAAGCAAAAAGTAAAAAGATACGTATTTTTTTAAATACATATTTCAAAGCATAACACTTGCAACCTTATAAAATATTGCGTTATTAAATTTAAAAAAAACTACATAATATCTGATATTGCGAAAC
This sequence comes from Pieris rapae, assembly GCF_905147795.1. Classification (NCBI taxonomy): domain Eukaryota; kingdom Metazoa; phylum Arthropoda; class Insecta; order Lepidoptera; family Pieridae; genus Pieris; species Pieris rapae. The sequence continues at coordinate 3,184,997 of NC_059515.1, read as the reverse complement.
ATGTATTGACAACTTTAAAGATTCGCTGTCTACATTTTTTTTATAAAAACACCTTTATATATATTTTACTTGATTCTATTTCTTTTAATTAAAACATATTACATCTTTTCCTACACCTTTTGGTTATGGACGACTTGTGCGTGGAAATATATTTTTTGCCACTTTCCTTAACAACCAAGCGTGACGAAAACCAATCATTACTGGAGCTTAGAAAAAGTTTCCTATAAAAACCGTAAACAAAAGGTCGGGAGAGTGCACACACTACAATACAATGCTAGGGGTTTTGATATATTTATTAAATTTTTCAGTTTTCTGCAACTCTTTAAATCATTTGTTTCAATTTAAATTGCAACAGCTTTTAACGTCCGATTAGTTTTTAATTGTACTTAAAGATTCTCTAAGAAAATCTTCTTCACATACCTAATACTACTGATTTATGTATACAGAAAGCGAATATTATTTCATTATTAGAGAAAAATTATAGCTGATAATTTATAAATCAGCTTCTTATATGCAGATAATTAGCAGACGTTTTTTCATACTAATATCTGTCTGTCAGAATTGCTTTATCATGTTGCGTGTTGCATGCTAATACCCAGATATCAAATACAAAAAGCACATCTAAATTTTAACGTAATTATTTTATTTAAATAAATTGCTTCGAAATCTGTTGCGATACATTAATATTTGTTGCACCAAATTGGGTATTAAGATTGCAAAGCTATAATTGGACCTATAAAAGTTTAAAAGGGTTAAAAAATAACTTGTACATCGACTTCCCGTACTTGTTGGTTTTCTAATTATATGTTATTAAAGGTTGATGCACTGCGATCGGCGCCCAGTGTATTCACAGGCCGTGTTATGCATGCTTTCGTTGGTGTAAGTTCAACAAACTAAGCGGTTCGCATGACTCATGACATAAATAAACGCAATATTTATTATAAAATATATATTACATAATTTTTTTTACACAATTCCTTCAATAATGGTGATACCTGTTGTCTAAACATAAAACTCAAATGTGTCACTATTGTCTATGATTCTCAGGAGTTACGTGGTAAGAGGTTCAGTAGTTCCAAAGATTTCCTAAACAACAAAATTAACCCTTTATAACACCACGTACTCGCCTATATTTTGGCCATACAATTGATCTTGCAGAATACAGAAAGCAAAAGATCGCATGGACGTTCACCAACCAGATGGATCGATCAAATGAAAGACTCATAGTCCTCAAAAATATGCACTGTAATAAGTAAAGCTAGACAGAAACTGGTGGTAACATTGTCCGCTCCAAATGTTTCTTTGCTAACCTCGACCCTCAGACCGACTAAAGAGATATTTGTCACTAGAAATATTTAGATGTTAGACAAAGTTTGAGTTACATACTACTTTATAGTATTAAGGCTATAAGTACATAAATTCTAAATTAAAAAAACTACTTTAACATGCATTTGTCGCGCCTAAACAAGACTGCTATGTAACATATTGTGATATATTATTAGAAAAAAGTAAAATATTTTTTTTTATTATCAAACCATGTATTCTCGACTGGAACTGTGTGTGTTACACACACAATATATACAACTAATTACCGCAATTTCAGTTGTTCATAATAGTTTTCAGATTTCACGTACTTTACGTACGTAGTTCCAGAGGAGAAAAGTAAATATAATCGAATTTAGAACTCGATAAACCTAGTGTAACTTAATAAAAAACGGAATGGACCTGAATCCGCAGGTGCAATCCGTGCAGAGTTATTTTTAGTTATCTATTTTTAACGTACCGGTCCTCAGGAACCTTCAACTAATAGTCGGTCATTGTCTATCATGTATCTGTTCTTAACCCATAGGAACAAGTTTTCAGAAAATAAAGCTTTGAATGTAAATTGCAATTACATGTATTTCGATATCTATACAATTTAAATACATTTTAATATTACAATAATTTTAATCTTATAACTAAGTGAAATTTTGCATAGTTTGTCTATCGATATCAGCTATTGACTAATTTCCTGCCACGTTTTACTCATTTTTCAATACTTTTTTAATTCCTTCTAAAGAAGTCATGATATTCTTGACCAAACACTCCAATTTAACATTTTTATTTAATTATTATATAATGTATGATCAATGATGGTATTCGTCTCGGTACGTAACCTAGCGAGATTGCGTGTCGGGGCAAAGTTTGAACATGTTCTTTCAGTAGGAAAAAAAGTTAAAACGATTCTTCTGATCTAATACTATTACTTATTTTTCATATAGGGTGGTAAAACTTATTTTAGGGATTGGTTCCCCTTCTAATGTATGTAAAATAAATATTAATTCGGTGAGGATGTAATGTAACGGTAAAATGCACTTGATTAGATTTATTTGTGTAATTACACAAATTGAATTATTCAAAATTCCATTAACATTTGATAAGGGTATATTTAAATTTCGGACGTGGTCTGTTTTCGTAAGATTAGTGTAGCGTCATCGAATCTCGGGTGGATGCTATATATAGATCGGTTACGGTTGACCTGTTACATATTGTAAGAACGCTGTTGCTAACCGATTGTGCATGGGAATTCAGAACTCATACATACCATTCTAGCTCACACTTGTTTCGAAGAAATATAAGAATGTTTTAATGAAAACAATAATAGCTGTATTTTAAATACGTGGAAATTATAGCTTATATTTTAAAGGAACGCAATTTCGCTTAAATGGGACATTAATATGATCTATGTATCAATCGACTTTTATTACAAGTATTAAATATAAATATTATTCTTGCTATCTTTTTAATATAAAACTAAAATATTTTTAGATACTTTTATAGACTCGATTATTATTAGACAAACCCGTTTTATTAACAAACTATGCGTCTTACGTGTAGCCGTAAATTAATGGGATGTTGACAACTGGGCATTGGATTATTTTGTGTTATTATTCAAGGGGTATATTATGTTCTGCATTCAGACTAGACGTTTAAATCATAATGCAACAACCTAAGGAAGTAGATAATTCCGGTTTGGTTACCGAATTTACTCGTCTATATTCGTCTATACAATAAATTAAATTTGTTTCAGGTAATGAAAGCACAGAACGAACTGCATGGTTAGATTGTGCGTTAGGAGTTGCATTTTTAATGTTTGGTGCAATGTTGGAGCGTTGCTGTGCCTTGCTGCCTGAACCAACTCATTCGCAGCAACATACAGATGCATTGTCCCTACTACCTGCTATAAAGGTAAAATTAATTTTCACAAACAAGAGAGTTTTGTTTATTTCTCATTAGCTGACAGTGTCTGGTCTTTTCGTTTGACCAATCTTAATAGAACGAAAGACGCCTTCGACTGTTGTCAAAGATTGAAATCTGCAGTCGAAAACGTAAAAAGACAGTTTTAATTTGATTAGTCATTAGCTGTTAAAGCATAAAAGCATCAAGAGTATATTATAACCGCCTTGATTTACACACATATTGTTTAGTAGACATTTAGATTTTTTAAAGACATTTTCTGTCGCTATAATTTGTGTGTGTATTAAGAAATGTCTTTTATCGAATCAAGTCACGCGTCCAATCGACAAGGTCAGATTATCCTTGTGTATTGTGCATAAGTTGCGAATTAAGCTGTGAGAATTTAAATTCGTATTTCAGGTGTGGTCCGACTGGATGTTATGTCATAGTAGCGTTTGGAATCCACCGCCGTCCCTGCACAATTTCGGAATAGAGTGAGTATGTTTTAGCAATTTTTAAAGATACATCAACATTTTATTGGCTGAAATTTCTCATTATTTTTTATCAGTAACGCTCTAATCGCAGTTAATTGTATTGTTTAATTTTAACTGAATACGTTTTTTACTTATAAAATGTTTTGACTATAATCCAGATTATTAACTGATTGGTTAGAATATATTGTTAATATAAAACTATTTAAAATTCGAACACAAATAACTAGGATAAAATATTAATTTTAAAATTTTAAATTTTTTAAAATTTGCAATATCTTGATCAGTACTGGCTTACACAGGAACGGAAACGACCCATGGGACTGGCTAGCTAAGTTAATGAATATTCTGGAATCGCTCGATGAAAAAGCAGTAGACCTCGAAAGCGAAATGAAAGAAGGTAAGATCAAACGCATATAATGAACGATTATTTAATTAAATCGTGTAATTGCAGTTTCAATACGGGATTCTTAACATGATCTTCTTTTGTTCCTAAAGTATCAGATTTCCCACATCCATTGACTGCTATGAGATTTTCCATTTATAAGCCTGTGTAGAATGCTTTATTTTTTGTTAAGACACCTATTGTAAATTATTACTCAGTCATTAAAAAATAATAGTGTTTTTATACTGGTAACATCCGTTGCAGTAACAACTCGGTAATTATTTTATTTATAACGGAATCATTAAGGAAGCTTTTCAATTTTAAAAATTTTCACGAATGCATCAACGAAACACGCAATGGTTTCGTATGTTTTATGTTCTCCCTGATATTGTTTGCGTATGAAATCGATTATTTTATTTTTATTCATTTAGAAATAATAACCTTTTTAACAAATAAGTCAAATTGTCGGTTTTTACTGAGTACTGTGTCTCTTAATCACAGTGTAAATACAACGAGAGAAGAAAATATATGAATTTAAAGTGGTATAATTATAATGATTATCGTTGTCTTATTATATATTTGATAACGTTTTAATATAATACAAAATTTTGCCAATATATATAAAAAGTTGCAGAATATGTAAAAGAAATGCTACTTTCACCCCTGAGGTCGTTGGTTCTATTCCCGACTGTGCACTAATGAACTTGAAGGAAATATCGTGAGGCATACCAGTGCCATTTAGGCATAGAACTAACTTGACTATTAGATTTTTTATCATGAAACAGAAATCTGAGGCCTGGACCGCAAAAGGTCGAACTGGTGTTTATATTCGTGCAAATACTACTACACCCTCTGTCTTTGCCGATGAGTAGGGATGCCTACAAGTTTGAATTGATTGACGTGGAATAAGTGATACCTAGAAGATCTTATGTTCCAAAATAAACGTATTTTATTTTTTATTTTAATAAATAAATATAGATTATACTTAACAAATGTTTAGGTCACACAGTAGTACGATTAGCGGAAGACACATCGTTGGCTGGCTTCACTCCGCTGATGTATATGGAGCCGGCGATAGCGTGGGCCCGCTCTAGCCCTGCGTTATCACCACACGCCGCGGAACACGTTTTACGTACAAGGAAACTTCTATTTTTCGGCACCGAGTAAGTTGTTAGACGTTTAACTGAAAATGGTTACAGAAACTTAAAATAAAAAAGGTTTAATAAATCATTAGCCAAATCTTATTTGTAGGTACTAGGTGTGTACTAGGGTTGTACTGGTGTGTACTAGGTGTATTTGTAGGTACCATTGCACAGACTATTGAGTATGACTATATTATATAGTAGACTATACTATATTCACTTCACAAAAACACGAAACCGAACTGTTTCGTGTATAAAACAGTCTTAGGTAAAAAAATCGTATCGCTTACTCAGAAAGATGACCACCGATGTGCCTTAATAATCATATCAATAAAAGAGACACTGATCCCCGTGCCCTATTAGCTCAACTTTAAAAATAAAGCATACAAAATAATTTGTTTAATAGCATTTAAATATTCTTTTTCTTTTGTGTGTACACCTGTATAGTCCTTTGTAACAATTTAGAATAATTTGTTCTATTATAGTAAGTATGTGGACTATTCTTACGTAAACGATAACCTTACAGGTACCTAGTGGGTGTAGAGCCACCAGTTTTAAAATTAGAATACCCAGCAGAATCCCAGCCCCGATACGTTAGTGCTGTTCAACAGACGCAGGTCAACTACCCTCAATTACAACACTTGGTAAGTTTTATGTATATTCGTCAATTTGCCAGGTTCATTTATTTAATAGAACAGACGACACAAATTCCACGAGTACCAAAAAGAAAATACAGTCAACCAACCATAACAGCGATTCACGTTACATATATAAAAACACATTAAAGTAGTATCGCAAGTATCTACCCACATTATAAAACAAAAGAATTCTATCTTATAATCATACCATCGTCAATATGTAATATATGAGCAAGAGTAATTTCTTGCGACAAAAATATCAACTAACTGTGTGTAATACGTGTCCATATGTCCGCCGATTTTATTATTATAATTATTTTTGTTTGAACTATACAGGAAAACCTGCGTTATTACCATCTCATTTCACCTAAATATTTCCACAAATCCAAAGTTTACCATGAATCACATTGTTTTATGTGTGCTGTGCGAAGCCAATATTAAACGTTTTTATCTCATAGACGGTTGACGATTATAAAGACGTATGTATATCCTGGATACCATTCCCGGAGAAGATTTTTATTGTTCTGGTTGACACAGAAGGCTAATCACATGCCGTGCACATCTTTGCCCCGCTGAGTCGATAACAGACTTTCCGATGCTGATTATTTAATATAGTAACCATTTAGTAAATGTGTCTCAACATCCACAGGCGGAAGATTCTGAAGATGACAGTGCAAGCGGTACTACCAGCGGTCCGACCAGCCATAGCGAAGGTTTAGATGTGGAAGGTACTGATGAGGTCACTAGAAGGCTTCTTAGAAGGAAAGAACAACTAGAATCCCGAAAGGCTACTATGGAGAAACGAAAGCAGCGTATGCAGGTATATATTATTATGGAATTTATTTCCACATTTGTTTTTCCTGACTAAAATGTATTAAATATAAAAGACAGGTTGACTATCTTTTAAGAAAGATACAAATGCTTTTGATAGGAATAATATTGTATTCGTTTTTTTTTTGTTTAGCTACTTAGAGAATTCGCACATGAAAAAAAATAACCGGATTTTTTTCATTACCCGAGCTAAGTTTAGTTCTTTTGATGTTCCATTATATGTGAAATGTAACTGTTTATAACTGGGTGTTAACTGGCTTTAATTATATAAATATGAGCTTATTACTAATTAGGGATACTGGGGTTTATGAGTGTGGGAAAAACTAAAGGGTTCATTTTGGCTTAAAGTTTGCGATAATTGCTCAAATTTGATGGCTCTCTTAATTATTAACTAAACAATATGTAACTTAAGTAATGTGAGTTACATAACTCCCGCAAAAATTTTTTTCATCAGACAGAAACACTTAGTAAACCTTCTATATTTAACAAAATTTTCTTAACTTCTGGTCTTCGGCATACTTCTTATTTAAAAGAACAATGCAAAGCGGTTTATTGTAATTATATAAATTGAGAAGAAAAAACGCTATTTAAATAAAAAAAACTGGTAATTTCGAGCGATTAAAATTTCTATGAATCACAATAATTGTGACTCATTACAAATCCTAAAAAAAGGAAGATAAAATCGTTCATATCAATTAGGATTTTTCGTACGGGTTTTTGTAAAATATTTAAATCCTTGCGTCGTTCTATGAGTCAAAGAATCTTATTTTTTCCTTATTGTCGCCATTCCACGGTATTTATGTCACAATGTTTATTCAATCCTACGATGATTCCACCGTTATTGTAAATATACGTAACCTAGTAAAAATGTCATGTGACCGTTTTGTAGGCTTTGACTATAGTTAAACAATTAACTTTTAATGTCGCAGCGGAAAACTTACCGACCATTACATATGTTTTATTACAACTAAAGGTATATTTAGGTTATCTGAAGTGTACTGAAATTCCTTATGCTCGGGAAACAACTTAATTTTGTTTTTTTTTTTTATATTTAATATAGATTTTAGCAATAATGTATCGCATAAAACGGTGTTAACGAGGATGATGTTGCAGGAAATGTTGGGCGGTGGATCTGCAGTTAGCGAAGTGGAAGTGCGTCCTCGATGGCTAGTGCCCGACACCAATTGCTTCATCGACCACTTGTCACAATTACAAGCTGTTGTTGCGCCTACGCAGCCATATCAAATCGCCGTTCCACTTGTTGGTAAGAAAAAGAAAAGATTTATAAACAAAATTCACCGGAAGAAAACGAACAACAATTTTTTTGAACTTCAAGTTTTCCTGATGCATTAAGCATTGATCATACTTGCCGTAGCACCAGAGAAATTTCTTAATTGAAAATAAGTAATTTATTAATTCAGTTCATGATATGTTACGCTTATCTTGGGTAAACTATGCCTTTGAAAATATAATCTGTATAAAGGGCTTTTTGACCATGTATTATATTTCAATCAAAATCAGCCCCCGATAAGATTAGTCCAGGTCAGTTTAAAGATAAGTTAGACGAAGGCATATAGTTTACAATTATGCTACTTTATACATTCTTCTGATCTTTGACCGTTTTGTGTCATGTGAGTGATGTGTGAAAATCAACATTTATAATTACTAGGTGACCCGGTAAACGTTGAATCTCCTTTTATCATATACCCTCATATTTGTGCCTAAACTTAATTGTTTTTTTTTTAATACCAAAGAAATCAGACCTTCTACAGATATGAAACACTTTAACTACATGACAATCAAGTGACATTTTATATATCTAAACAGACCTTAGACAAATCAAATATTTCTCAGCTAAGTACAGTTATTATCGTAAAATCCAATATTCGTTTTTACAATTTTTTTACTATTTATGTTTCCCACCGTTAAAACCCTGCCTAAACTTTCAAAAAATAATTCATGATCATCATTAGTTATGTTTAGTTTTTGTTAATATTAAAACTTGTAAATATGGTTTGTGTTTTGTAGAGTTCGATTGTCTTATAATGAGTCAAGTCCAAGGACGTTTGGCAATTCGCCAGTTCTTAAACATCATTAAAGTACTTCTTATGCATTTTATACATTACATCGTTTCATAGTGTTTTCCGAGAAAGAAATCTACTTGATGTACATGATGGTATTGAACCATGTTTTTTTAATATTTTTGTAAAAGTTTTCATAAAATATAAAACAATTTCGTAATGTCATTATTTTACAAATATAAGAAAGTGTTCTTAAATTGTTACACAGAGATGTCCTTTTTTAAATTAAAGTGTGAGCAACACTAATAAAAAATAAAAAAAAAATATTGAAAATGTAATCACATCCATCAAACACAAAAGACAAAACAATTACAACAACGAATTAAAAAAAGCGATTGTAAGCAATAGGGGAAAATGAGCAGGAAAACACATCAACTTTGAAAATGTAAGTGTTATAGGAATTACACATTCTATCTATGGGGCCACGAAATCCGATGTTATTACGGTTTCGTAGTAGTAGTATTATACATCTATATTTAACGTTTTTGCTATTCAAAGTAGAACTAAGTGGTCATACAGGGTCTCAATCTAACATTTCTTCCGAAGTTATGACTGAGCTGGAGGGGCTATGCAAATGTTCGCGCTTGGGTGAGGCTGCCCGTAACGCACTGAGCTGGGTGGGCGGGGCGTGCACGCGAGGCGTACGACTCGTTACCGCACGTGGGTCACTGCTGAATTCGCGTACATTTACTGCGGAGAACCACAGAGCCGGCCATTCGAATGATGACAGAGTATTGGATACAGCTATCAATCTACAGGCGAATCTCGCTTCTGAACAGGGTAGGTCCAATTAATAATATATTATTAAAATATTTTAATTCAACCTATTTTCTGATACTTGTTGATACTTGATGTTCTGTTCAAATAACGAGAAAAGAAATTTGGATGATTGAAGTGAAGTTTTTTGACATACATATATCCATTAATATGTAAAGAAATAGTTTATCCTTATCTTATCGATCAACTTAAAAATTGGCATGCCAGAATGTAGTTTGGTTTATCAAAAAGTCCTACCATTTTGGAACTAAGACATCACGATTCAAAAGTTCTTTCTAAATAGGTTTTTAAATGAGTAGGTAGGTAGGTTTTTAAATGAGTTTTATTTAAGTATTTGTTAAATTTTAGTCTTTTGAATAACGTACTAAAAGAGAACTTTATATTTAAACAGATACAAAAGAAAATTCTGACACGAAGAGTCCTAGGCGCGTTTTCGAAGTGGTATTGTTGACAGATGACCGAAACCTTCGAGTCAAAGCTCTAGCTGCGGAACTGCCGGCTCGAGACCTACCCTCGTTTATGCACTGGGCGGGCATTGCATGTGACGTCACGGTAATAACATTTTGTCATTAATTTTATTTGACCCTAACTAAGAATATGTTTAAGTTTAAACTGATTTTTGTATTCATACTTATGATTGAATTTAATTACAGAGGGTACGAACTGTAACTAATACGTAATATTAAGTATGCAACATCTGCAGATATTAAAAATAATTCGAATTCGTTGTATGATGACCCCCTGGCTTACTTAGAAGAGCCAATGTCAGGAAATTATAAGGGAATCGTTGACATGGTTGCTGGCTTTGAACATTTTTAAAATTAATTTTAACGCTTTGATTAATTTTGATGACTTGTTATTAATTAACTTAACATTTCATTTTAACTACATTTTCCCGAATTCAACTCAATATAAAAAAATATGCTAGGTATGAGGTATATTAATGGCAATGTTGTATTGAAGTTTACGTAAGCGGATTATTTATTACTTCGTCATCGCGTTTATGCCTATGTATCACAAATTAAATTGAAGTAAAATCCTGACAGTCGCATTTTCCGCTATGACGACTCTGTCTAGCTTTGGGTGTAGAAACCCTTATTTTATTCAAAGTCTACATGTATTTTTAAACATGGTTAAAGCCCTAAGAGACAAGAATGTATGAAAAACAAACAATGAAACATATTCATTGTTTGTTTTTTAGTTTTATTTGAATTGGAGGTGAAACCCTCGTGTCAAGTGTTAATATATCGTTCGTGGTAGTCAAGAAACAGTTCAAGAATCTCAATCGGTCTACATCATAGTGACTATACTCATGCCAAGTAGTAGAATATAGTCATATGAAAAATGTGATAACCTATCTAACAGACGTAATATACTGTGAATTCTTGTCGGAAGGAAGGAAGGAATTTTATCGCGCTTGAATCTAGAAGACTGGGAGTCTATCCAAAACACTGGATGTCCTCGTGTCTAATTACTTTTTATTATTTACAGAAAGCGGAGTGCTTACCAGTCGACTCTGCCACCATCGACTCTAAATAATCCGAAAATGATGAATTTAGTATAGGTTTGCATTGGACAAGGTAGGAATCTACTCGCCAGAGCATTCGACACGAATGTGTTTCACTTAGTTATATAGGAATTGAATAGTTTAAGAAAAGTACACTAATAGATACATTAATTTGTTAATCGCTTAAGAAGTCTTGGGTCAGCTTTTTCATTGTTACGTGTATTTTGTAGAATTAAATGTTGCTGTCATTTTTAGTGGAATTTTTCTACATAGTTTATGAAATGATATTTTTATCACCACAAAGTACATTGTTAGCGTTAGTAGACGAATATTGCCTTGTAATAGTTAATACTGTGAATTGTTGCTTAAATGTTGATATTTAACAAGAATTAGTGTTTATTTTATCGCTTCATGAAATTACTAAATTGGATCCAAACTTAGGTTAAATTGTAATGTTCAAACTGACTGGATATTTGGTGATTGTTTAAGCGATTCTAGAACTAATAATAACATTCACTATCTTTATATACTTTTGTTATATTGATAAATCTCACTGTCAATGTTTACTATTAATCAATTTCCACTTTATTCCATTAAAATCTATATTCTTCTATTAATTTTTGCTAGGAAAATAAATGTAGAATAACGAGTTTCATATACTTTATAGCTAGAAGAAGTATTATATTGATAACAGATTATTGAAGGAGTCTTAATTATATAGAGATATACACTTAATTTTCTTTTAGAAAACTTTTCTTTGTCTTAATCATGTTTAATTAAACAATGAACACAATAAACGATATTTTATTTGTAACTTACCGATTTCCTATTAGATTAATTGCAATAATTTGGCTGGGAAGATATTTATTGAGTTGCCAACTAGCAACAAAAACATGCGCTTAAGGGAATACAGCTTTATCGCAGATGTATATGTTGCGTAAGAAGACCTTAGAATTTACCTTTAAACGTGCATTCTAAGGAGAGTCATGATGAGCATTTCTGTTAGTTCTTTTACGTTTCGTGCGAGGAGGTAATCACCCGACCGCACCATAACAGGAGCGGACAGGACAAATAAGGTTTTTGTCTTCGATTGGGTGGAAGTCACGATCTATTTAAGGTAAGTGCGGTGCTAGACACGTTGCAGATGCACATATTCTAGATGCATAGTTTAAGCAATATTTTATTGTAGAAAAATAAAGGAAATTAACTTATTTGGAAAAAATAATCACAAAAAGCTAGGCAAAGCACCAACTCCGTTTATAGTGGCTGTCAGCAACCAGACTGATTTTCCGTGATTTCTTGATGTTTATGATAATCTCTGGTACTCTGCACTTTGTGAAGGATGACAATTGAAAAGGAAAGACGAAACGATTGTACGGCCACATTCGATACGTATTGGTCAACAGTATTTAAAGTGCAATGCGCTTTGACACTTGACATGATGCAATATGTCAGAAGGACCATTTGACCAATTAAAATCATTCTTTTTGCGTCTGGTCTCACATGGTCGCTTTCTGTGCTAGCAAAAGTATTTTTTATTCAAATCCGTTTGCTGGCTATCGCGTTAGTACACATGAACAAAAAATTATAAAAATGTAATTTATCGCTGCTGTAGGCTTATTTGTTTTTGTTTTATTTCTTTCAATAGTGATATGAAAATACTAATATTACATACCAAGTCCGTGAGAAATATGATGTTATTAATTGTAACTTGAATTATAAACAACGGGAAGAACTGGCTTGCTTATACAGGTTTATTGGATAAGAATTTACTTTTTAAGTAATGTGTCGTAAAATATAAGTTAAGTCGATGCCTACTACAAAGATCTGGAACACGTGAACGTGTGATGATCGTTAAATTTGTTTCAAGTTACGTATATCATAAATAATGACAATTGACCGGTTTAGGTCATCTGTTAAGTCAAGTGTAGGGCAAAGACCTTTACAAAGAAGCAAAACGTATTATGGACATTGGTTTATGTTGTCTTAATCAATGTGAATAAGTCGCAGGTCCTAGATTCGTTTTCTAGCTACACAATAAAGTTTCAGTAGGACATCGACGGACTAGTAGTTGTTCCTAAAAAATACTCAATTAAAAATAATTATCTGTCTACTGACTCTGTATTTATATATTATGGGATTACGTGAGTTTACATATGTACATTTTTATCTAAGTCTAGAGCATCTCAAATCATGTACAACAGTCTTTTCAAAGAAGGACAATATTTACGAGCATGGAAGTGAGAAATTCCAATGTTTAAGGGTCGAGTATTGAGAATTGGCAAAGTTCCGAGTCTAGGTGAGCGCAGCGGTGCCGAGGCAGTATAACCACCGTTATTCTTATTTACCTTGCGCATCTCGCTTTGGGCGTTAGATTATTTACAATATACGAGATGTATGCGCGATGGTTACGACACAATGTTTATAGGTTTATTTATTGATTTTCCATGTTATACAGTTACTTTGATTTGACTGACAACGTAAAATATTGATTGTAACTGGACTTCCAAGCGATTTAATGGTTAAGATTTAAACGAAATTTTAATATGCATCAAGGGACTAATAAATCACATATACGTAATTAAGTCTCGTGTTTATTTTAATACACACGAAACAATATGAAAATTCTTATCTGAGTTACATGAAGTGTAATTTACTAAAGTAATTCAAGACAATTTTATAATATAGATTGCATATAGGAATGTAACCCCAAAGTACCTAAGCAGATACTTCTGAAACATTAACGGAATCAAGGTGCAATTTGACACAGATTTTTGTAAAATGTAACAAGGTTTTGTATTTTTTTAAATTTTATGTATAGTTAATACAAAAAAACTATCTTCATTACGTTGTTTTAGTTATGATATAAAATATATTTTTTATGTATAACTTAATTGTACGATTCACAAGTCACTTTAATCAAAGTCATACGCGTACAAACTACCTTAAACGGCTTTTAAATATCTTGTACTCATATTCGTATCGTTTTTTATATAAATAAACTTAAAATATATGGCTTAAGTACGATACATAATACCATTAGGGTAAAAAGATAAAATTTTAATTCACTTACATAAATCACTAACGATAATTATAACCCTTTGTTTTCCTCAAAATTCTTATAAATGCTGTCATTATAAAGATTCGATGCACTGAGATTAATATTGAAGAGTTTCCGTTAAGCTATTAGTCGAAATATGTTAATGGACAACCTAGTTCGCTTTACGTTCTATGTACATTTAATCAACGGTTACGAAACTTTAATATCTGTATTTAAAACGGAATTCCTTATATTCTTTTTAATAATTTCCCCTTTTGACTATCACAAACGTATTAAAAACTATGTGATGTCCTTCATATTGTTGTGAAAATATAAACGCTGAACATTAATAAAATAGGGACCCTTCTTATAAAAATATGTGATTTGCAATGTAGAATCTATACTATAATAATAATTTTTGGACAGATTTGTAAACAAATAAAGTCAAAAAGTAATGAATCGTTTTAAAAACTTTTTTTTTTTTTTTTTATAGAACAGGGGGCAAACGGGCAGGAGGCTCACCTGATGTTAGTTACATTATGCCTCAATCACATAGGCTATCTTTCCAGAATAATAAAAAATACGCCCAGCTCTTCGAAGCTGGGACAGACCCTTAGACACAGAATTATTGGCCCTTTACGACATTAGTATCTTAATACTATTACGTACATTCATATATAATGTTAAAATAAATCAATTTTTTTTTAAAAAACTAAAAATTGAAAAAACTATCGTGAAACCTGTAAGGCTTATAATTCATTTCTACATTTAAATTAATAAAGAACATCTCCGTGTTTTCCTTAAATAAAATAACAGAGACACAAATCAAAGAAAACCCTTGATTGACAATCCACAGGGTTTTAAACCATTTAAAACATTAATTAATAATTTTAGATGCAACTAAGAGAAAATGTTTACGGAAAGTATTATTTTAGTTTAGTAGTTAAATCGTACCTATATCGTATTAAATTCAGTTAAATATGTATAAAAATATTAACATTATTTTTAAACTAAGTAAATTGCAGTATAAGTTAACTAAATTTTATAGCAAACTTGTCTTTTTCTCCTAAAATAAATTGGATAAGAGGGATTTTTGCGAATTCTTGACACAATTAATGCTTGATTAATGCCTTCATGGTCAATATCGTAATTGGGATTTCGTGATAGACTTAATTAATTTAATAAAATAGGTATGCACTGGGATGAAGCGATAAAAAATTTGCCGCTTTGTTCCAATTCATGCATTATGCTCAATTTTTACAATACGATTAACTAATTGACCATAAATTACTTAAGTGATTCAAATAAATATTCCATTACACTATCACACTGATACATTAGGGTCACGATCGCATCACTTAGGAGGTTTGGAAAAATAAATTTTGAGGTATCAATTTACTTAGATAGAATGAGTTCATATATCCAACGGGTATTTTTGTTAGGTTCGGAGATTCATACGTGGCGAAATACATAATATCTGAGACTGAAATTCGTAAATCTATTATTTGGCATACCTTTAATATAGTACGAAAGCGTAAAATCCTAACACCCATTTATTACACTAAAACATTTATAGTAATTGTGAACCTAATTAGCGTTTACGATCAAAGTGTTCAGGTAATGAGTCGTCTGATGAATTGCAGTGGTCATTATGTAGCTTACATGTACTGCTGTGGACAAACGCCACATAAACATTGGCTACCAACTCAATACTCAACCTAAGCACGAACTGAGTGTTTCAGAGTAATTATCACATTTGAATAAATTACCTACAGTTATCAAGAAATACTTAGTTGCAAGTGTTCGTGTGAGGAAATCTATGCATATAATATGGCCAGACAACAAAGTTGTTTAACGATTTAATAAAAAGATTCTCTAAGAAAATGGGTGAGGAATTCATTAATTTCGTGAGGTTGAAGAGATTGTTATAGCAATTCTTCACACGATAAAAGAATATGGGAGTGAGAAAGAGAAAGTAAAGAAAATATATAATGACGTTTAACTTTTAATATTTATATTAATTTTTATATAGCTTTCTTTTAGGTTTTTTTAAATAAATTTTCTTATTGTTAAGTAAAGTTGACCTCTCCTAAATGAGATCATTTATCGAACTATTTTTGCCCTTCTTAAAATGCAATAACTTGTCGACGGCTTTCCCTTAGAGATTGGTTAAAAGGATTACCTAAGTATTATGTAAGTTTGCTGAAAAATATTACGAATTTTTTCATGGACTGAATAAAGTTTACGGTTGTACAACGCCCAGAGTTAACTCTATGCTATATAGTATCTGTAAGATTGGCACTTGTAGAGATGAGATTCGCACGAATATACAATAAAATACCATGGATGACCACGAAGCCTTAGCTTTAACTTTACAAGCCATAAAATATAAAACACCTGAATAGCACTTATGATGGTAGGTGTCCAGTAATTGCAGCTAAGCAAATTAAGTGCCTTTCACGTTTTGAGTAACCTACAAATTCCCGTTAGCATTGTAATAATTTGTTTTACTGTCTACTTCCCGATTGTGCGTAATAATTAGTAATTTGTCTGAGTGATTGATGCCTAAATAAAGTACCTAATAGTATCCCTTAAGCAGGAAATAAAACACTCATTATTTAAGCCAAATGGATGGTCAAGGCCTGTACCGCAATTTGATGCATCATTTGAATTGTTTTATTAACAAATTATTTTATATTATTTAAGGGTATTAACTTTAATTCTTATAGGGCAGATATATAACTATATCTGTTTTTATAATATTTTTAAAGGTGTCTAGAATCATTAATTGTTTTGCACTTTGATTCTTATCTTGCACTTTGAGCTACAACGCGGCGTGTTTTTATCACTAATTCACTATGACGAACTATATACTACTATAGTAAATACTAATTTTTATAACTATAAAATAATCAGTGGCGCTACAACCTTTTTAGGTCTTGGCCTCAGATTTCTGAATCCTTTTCATGACATTTTTTTATCTAATAGGCAAGTAGGTGATCAGCCTCCAGTGCCTGACACACGTCGTCAACTTTTTGGGTCTAAGACATGTCTGTTTCCTATCGATGTTTTCCTTCAGCGTTCGAGCAAATGTTAAATGCGCACATAGAAAGAATGACCATTGGTGCACACCCGGGAATCAGGGATCAATCACCTCAGGTATGAGAGTCGGATGCTGAAGTCACTAGGCTAACACTGCTCTTTAAAAATAAACATTTTTATAACTAACTAGACTAGAAACTAACTAGAATAAAAATAATTATTTAAAAAAATTTGTGTTTTGCCTACGTTGTTATATTGTTTATTTACACTTTTCTCTTCAAAAGTCCAGTTCCGGTTCGATTCGCGATGATGGACTAATTGCTCTTAAATGATTCATTAATTTCTGAGAAACAATATTTGTAACAGGTACCTGGTCGAATTCCTATAATTTAGATTGTATTAAAGTAGCTGGAATCTTTTCAATATAGAATATGTTATTCTATTTTAAGCTTTAACATTTGCTAAATTAAGTTTCAAAACCTTATGTTGTCACACAGTGCTGTCGTCTCACAACGTAAATGACGTTAAACATGAGATGTCTTACAGAAGGACAATTATTATAGAAAATTAAAAGGATTTCTTAGTCTTTCTTAGTCCTTTTACTCGGTTGTGTAAAATCTTACAAAATATATATACTCAGTATAGTAAATAGACAGCAACCGCCGAAGAAGACGGTTATGAGTTTTTTTGTATTAATTTTGAGGATCTTGTTTTTGGCGTAGTGTTGATATCATCCTTTATTTGTTAAACATCCGGCTAATAGTATCGTTTAAATGAATCACGAAAAGAAGATTAGATTAATCGTTATGTTAATATTTCCGGAAAATTGTATAGAATAAAGCCTGATATCATCAGCACTATTAAAAAAACACAGATTCATTTTATTACGTACTTATTATCAAAGTAAAATATATGTATGTAAGATTTTACTTTTATACGTTAATATAAATAGAAGTTTAAACATCGTAACTATGTCTCCGATACAATTAGAAATCCAATTCTTTAAAAACTCGTAGATTTCGTAATAGTTATTAATTTTGGCCGATGATTGAATTTTTTACTCATAGCCATAATCAATGAATCGTGCGCGAGATCGGGGCGGCTTAGCTCATCCGGCAGGCATTTGGGTGGTTTTTGTGATAGATGCTGCGTCAAGAAGGCCTTCGTGAACACGATTTTAAACGAGTGATGAGATAATCTGATGAGCTCTTCATAAAAGTGTTATAAAAGCGCTTACAATACGCGACGTCGGGATTATCTTGATTTCAACCAAGGTTTCCTTTTAGAGATTTGACATTTACGATACTTGCGAAATTTATAATAATATTATGAGTTAGGCAAGTTCTGGTAAATACACCTCTAATTAACTATTGATAGCAAAATGAGTTTTTTTTTTCATAAATAAAAACTCAATATACAAATGTCAGCGTTTCGTCCTCCATTCACAATGTTTTCGTCACACTATTCATTCACAAGTAGCGACGGTCACGCGCAGGCGCGTTACACGCTTTATATTAGACATCAACGCTTCTGCACGTCTTCTAATTAATAATTAGCAGGAAGAGCAGCCATTGCGTCGCGAATTTTCATTAAGTACATCGAATTACTTTCCATACTATTACCATAGCACTCCGGTAATTATGTTTCCGTTAAGATTTAGTAATGCAACACAGGAATGAGAGACAACTTACCCCCTATGTAGGTATTTTTTACGCAATTAAATAATACGTTAAAAATGTTGTTGCAAAGTCTCAGGTAACAGATTATTGACTCTAGTGCCAAGTGGCTGAATACACTCTTGCGAAAGCTCCGCTGCAACTCATTAATGAACTTCGTTATAAAATAACCCGCGGGCACTTAACTGCCACCCTCCGAGATTGCTTTTCGTGGTCGGCGCCTATTAATATTTATTTATAGGAAAAACAGACTGTTGATGTGGCAGCATTGTCATTTCAATGTCACACTTGGCTGAAGTTAAGCAATTACATGATTGATGATGACATTGTGTTTGTGACAAATTCACCAACCAAAAATCACGAATATTTTTAATAGAAATTATAGGATCATGACATTTTTATCAAATTATCTTTGGTTGGAACCTTCATTGGCAGGAATAATACATATTATATTTCCGACGCAATTTGACTAATAAGCTATGTTGTTATTATTTACAAGTGTTAACTAGCATAGAATTACATAGAATGAAATGTATGGTGCCGGTATTCGAAGACTTGCACTCAGAGTCGAGAAACAAACGCGCCAAACACTGCCATCGATAGAGTAATAACTAATAAATAAGTGTACTTGCATGTTAATTGAGGAAATCATGGAAAAAAAATTTACAAAACGATTTTTTATTTCTTCATGAGAAACATTGCTTTTAAAAATATTTTGTACCGTTAGCGAACAAACTAAGATAAAACAAATCCTTGTATTAGGATCAATGTTCCATTTCATGTAAAATTACCAGTCCAGTCGGGTGTTAAGTTGGCCTGTGCAAACAGGACACAAAAACTTGAAACGAGTTCCTTTGCTTCATCAGTCTATCATCCCTTACTTAGTCTGTGTTAAACATTGAATCTGCGCTATAATAATTCAGATTCTATACCTAATAAACTGTAATGAAACTTTTTTATACCATTTTTTTTAATATATAATGCTCCGCAAATCGTGCATAAAGTTTGTAGTCTATTCATTTAATTTTTATTTATAGGTATTGAATGCTAGCTTCAAAATCATAACATCTTATAGGTAAACTTTATAATAAACCTATTTTAATACTGATACTAAAAGTATTCATATGTCCACAGACAATCCTATTCTCCTTCGGTATCAAGTAGGGATTTAATTTTAAATATGGTAGTGATGCAAGTCAGGGTGAGACATTAGTCGGAAATAAAGATCCATTGTCCTTGAAGCGTCTACGTCTTTTTTGTCTTAACCACGTTTGTATTTTTTCTATTTTCGTGACTATAATTTGAAGTAGCAATTTTAATAAAATTGTTAACTAATTCACAAATTTTAGTAATATTTATAGAACCCGATAAAAAAACATACTTTGTTAAAGTCTAAAAGTTTGAATAGATTCGTGACTGATCATGTCACATCATAATTGAGATAAAGTCTTGAAGAATGCAATCAATAAATACATCTTTCTTCTTTATATTGTTATTATACCAGTTATACATTTTTCCAATAAAAATGGTGAGGGAATATTAATATAAAATATTAATAGAAAATTAATAGAAAATAGTGAACGTGGGAACATGGTAATGACATGAACCCTACGTGTACACATTACACGTCGCGTTATAAATACGCCATGTAAAAGTGAGGTCCCATTGCTTAAACACTTAAGATTTCTTTTTAAATCATTGTATTAAAATACTGGTTGTATCGCATTATCGTGAATTTATTGAGAGGACAGTGTTCATTCTAAACCCAAATTAAAATTTATCGTGAGGCCGATTGGAGTCCCTAAATCTCGGGAATTTAGTGATGTCAGGAGTGTTTATGGGTTTGGACAGTACGCGATAGTATGTAAGCCTTGCCAAGATACCCTTGAACCTAAGTGGCAACTCGCGCTCGGCTTGCCATTGACCTCGCGCGAGGCGCCCGCCGCCGCTCGCCGGCTAACTCCTTCGCTAATTGTTATGTCACTAAGGCCAAAATTGCAACACCTACTATACCTCGACATTGAAACCGTTATATTTACTTTGTTCTCGTCACATGCTTACATCTTTCTATTTCAAAACTATAACAGCTAATTATAACCTTTAAACAGTTTACAATGACTTTTAATGAACGAAACGCTTGTTCCTTGATGTCATTAAACTTTTGGGTTAACAGTATAAGTAGTGAACGGTAAAACGAAAGTCAGGAGTTGTTATGTCCAAAATTTTACAAAACAGAGGTAATGTTAGGGTGCGCAAACAGGTTCCGCAATGCGAATACAGCTTCCTGCCGCGCCAGAGGAAGAGTCACTGAACTTAGCACGTCGGGAGTTCTTCGTAGTATTATGATTGTAAAACAATAATACCACTTTATATACCTATAAAATATATTACGCACATTTATAAAATTACTCTTGCCTTATGGCATCTCAATTATATACAATGTAATATGCGATGTATTAATAGTTCTATAACATAATCTTTCGCATTTATATGTAATAAATACTATTTATATATATACGACGACTGACAGCGATTAATAGTAATTATTGTATTTTTTAGAGCTGAGAAATGTTATTTATGTGGGTGGTTAATATTATCCATTTTCATTGTAGTTATAGATTCGTTGAGGTCTGGAGATAATGGCCTGCTATGAATAAAATAGGTATATTTAATGTTTTTACTTGCTTTTTTAAAATCACCTCCAATCTTATTTCATGTCAGTTTTTTTAAAGATTATAAATTTGTTAACACGTTCCATTAAGGTTCTGAATCTTATTTAAAATCTTACATAGCGTTGTGATCTGTGTTTAATTCAGCTATTGTAATGATGTAGTGACCATTAAGTACGTATAAGATTATATTTATATTTTTGTGACAAACACATTAGTTATATTAAATTGAAAACATAATAAATTTTAGGTGGACACCAAATCTTCGAACAACAGTAACAGCGAGCGCCTCAGGCGTTTGTGCTAGAATTTTGATTGATATTTTTTGTACACAGCTCGATTACAATAAAACAAGGTGGACGTCGACTGGCGACAAGAGAAGTGCGAAATGGATGTAACTGAAAGTATATATCAAGGTTAGCCATTGGCGAGCGAAACTCGGTTAACAATTCACCTACAAAGCAAAAACCTGGCAACAGCGCCATCAAATAGGAACACCACTTTGTGCTCTACTAATTTAAATTAATTTTTACAATGTTTTGAATGGCAACATTATTGCTTAAATTAAAGTTTCACACCAAGTTACAATTGTGTACTGACAGATACATTCACTCTTTTACATTACCATTTACCATACAAATTAGAAATTGATCTTAATTTCTCTACGTTACAATAGAGGAGAGAGTTAGTTAATAATAACAAAGTCTACTAAATCCTTTCTCCGCTTGTACATTCATTGATAAGAATTCAAGTATTCATTATTGCTAACATGTAAGTCCCGCGCAGTAATCAACATCGCGTTGAAAGAGTGTTTGAGCGGCGACCGCTTTCTTAGCCTCAATTTAGAAGGCGCCATAATATTCATAGTCAACAAGCTGATATATCTATATCGATGGCTTGTAGGCGGCCTTGAGCGTTAACCATTAATTTGTGTGCAGACTCGAGCAGCGCGGTCCCGTTACATAGCAAAGAGAGCGCCTGCTTGTGATTTGACGTCTACAAGTACTCGTCTAGAAGGCTTTATATTTTTATTATCGCCTCCTTTCTCTTGTTAAATCTCATATAAACAACATTGAAGTCGATAAAAACTATACACGACGCTTAATAATCCAGTTATCTGTTTACAAAGCATCATACTTATAGAGTATTATTTACCGCTGTTACACTTGAAAGATTGCAAATTTTGTTTCTTATATACCTATCTAATTTTTATGGCATAACGGGAATCTTTTATATACAAGGTATTTTTAGATTATAATAAACTTTGTTAGTAATAAACTTTATATTTATTGGAAAGCTTTAAACGTTCATAAAGTGAGCTTCAGCATCGTTTAATTATACGCCATGTTAAGCTAGAGTCTTGAGTAATATAAAACAACTGTATTATTACATGCCAAGTATCCCATCAAGTTAATATCGCTCAGAATATGGTAAAAATTGAGATACCATCAGAAATCTCTCCGAAATTAATTTGTATTTTTTTGCAAATCTTTTATTTTGGTACCTTTAAATTGCTAAGTAAAGAGCACGGTCGCATACAAACGACATAATTGTAATGCGTTTATTGTAATTTTTTTCAACCATATAAATGGATACAAATATAATTTGATACTTAAATTAGGCTTCGGAATAACCAAAAAGTTTAGTCCAGCATCTTTTAGTTTATATACATATTTTATTGCAAGATTACAAGACACAGATACGTATTGCATTGGGCAGTTGTGAGACTGTGAGCTGTCACCCAATGTCTCACTGCTTGCTCGGCCGGTGTGATCAGAATTTGTTTATGTCGCCTGGGAATACATTGCTTCGATAGACCTGTTACATGACTAGACGGAACCTAAGCATTTTAGTGTACGTTGTGTAAATACAAATAAAGTCCTGAATTTAAACCTGTTAGAAATTTACATAGATAGGAATAAAATTACTCTAGAAATATTTCTTTTCGTACCGTGTACTAAGTGTAACGCTTCGAATTGCGTTTGACGCGCGTGATCTGTAAAGAGATTGGTGCGTGATTTAGAACGGCCAGTCATGGGATTTGCGAATTTCGTATGTCGCTTGTTAATATACATTACAGGTGCCGAGTATTGTATATAAAGCAGACAATAATAAAGTGTGGAGAGTGGATTGATACGACGTGACCGCATCGTCAGTTCCATTGGCGCAGACGTGCGACCATTGTTGCCGGTAATAGATAATTAGCAGGGTGCCGTTACTTATCCGACGATCCGAGATCGATCGCCATTGATGGCCCACTTCGACACACTACTCTACTGTGCTAAAACATACCATAGAAAAATTAAAATCGGCGCCTACCAAGCGCCTTTGTACGTGCGCTCAATAATTATAATCATGATTTGTGATGTCAGTTTATCTAGTATTACGCCGTTTAATACTTTACAGCTTGTTTGAAATGATAGTGGGATCGTTAATGGCGGAATAAGTTGCCCGTTACATTTTAATTAATCATATCATTAAAATAAATGTTAACAGATAAAATAAAGTATTTAGGCTTATTTTAAAAACCTGTCTTGCTAATGATTAGAAAAATATTTTTTGAAGTATTTCTTGACAACACTACCTGACCTTAGTGTTTTGTAGAGTTCGTGGTAGAAATAATACTAGAACAATATTCGCAAACGATACAAATATATTTCCATCGTAATAGTGTTAAAGTTCTGCGTACTAGTTAGTCCTCGTTCACACGATTAGGTTATTGCGTCTACATATTGGTATGTGCGCCGAGTGGACACCTCATTACTTATTAAACGGCTTGTCACTTCATTCACAACTGACAATTTTCACTTAGCACTAGAATCGTTTTCTTTTTTTAGCATTGATTTAAATGTTCAAAGACTACATATATTTTTTTTTTGAGTTTATGGCCAAAGACTATATAATGTATTAGGAAATTTGTCAGTTTTTTGTTCTTTTAACTGATTAATTGATTTTTTTTAGATTTAGGGTGTTAATAAATATAAGTTACTACTTAAGAAACTTATTAAATTAAATTGTATAAAAAAAAACAACTTGTTCTTAAAATTTTATAATGTTTTGTGATTGCGCAAAGTTGAATCTTTGCGTATGAACTGACATTACGAAGTAAGAAGACATTGTATCGAAGATTTTGAATAATTAAATCTATGTTTTATACTTGCTTCGGATGAAGGTGCGGTTGCACTGAAATTAAACTTTGAAGGCTTTAAGCAAACGTCTTCCAAATTTTTCGTTATGTAAAACATTTTAATCCATGTTATTAATAGTTATTATTGCAAACCCGTAGATATAATCTTCAATCTTAGATAATGTCGTGATCTCATGAGTAATAGCCGTTGTATTAGTGCGTACATAGTAAGTGAATTAATTATCTATGTATTCATAATGACGCTTATTAAACGTCTATGCTATCTCAAGAATCAGGATCGTCTCCGCTTAGCCGGATGTTCATTCTCGTACAAGTATTTACGTATCACTCAAACTTCTGTAAACCTTTTTTATTTGTAAGACGGCTATTTCATGATGTTTTGCTTCCTTTAATAATCATTAGAAAAGATAAATAAGGTACACTAATTAATGGTAGATCATTACATCTTTTTTTCTAAAGGAAGTCAAAATCAAAAGATGTTTTCTATAAAAAAAATTACATCACAATGATGGTGTAAAATTTTATAATTCAGGACTTTTAGATTTTTTTAATCGGCACGGGCTGTGGGCAGTAGGCTCGACTGATGGTAAGCCTTGGACGCAAGTGTGTTGCCGGCCTTTTTTATTTACAGATAATTAAATGCTTCGCGGACGTAGGTGGTGACGATGACCGTACTGTAGGTGTAAAGCGAGATCGAATAATCGTGATTAAAAATGTAAGAAAACGTTTAATATTAGTCTTAGCAGAAACTAAATTTTGAAAACTAAAGCTATGAACTATATATTCCGTGAAACGACGTAAGACTCCATGGTTTGGACTCAAAACTTTGTGTGAACTAAAAGCTTAAAGGAACACAGTGTCTGTATAGGACATAATTTACTTCAACTGTTGTATCCGGATCAATTAAAGTAACACAAAAAGCAATATCTTGTACCCAAACCTTCGTGGTATTACTCATCTAGAGGTTAGACGAGGACAGAAGCTTACTTAAATCGTCACTTCAGGTCACGAACTCGGTAAGAATGAGTCATAATACAAGGAAGATCTAGCAGCTATGGCGTCACCAGCACCTTCGGAGCGGCAGAGCCTCTGGCACCACGAATCACGCTTTAAACATTAACAAGTAATTAATAACCATAATAAATAACGATGAATTAAAAATTGAAAGACCTTGGTTCATTTGCCCACTTTTTCACTTTCGGTAAGCCATCGTTCAAGTATTGAGATGTATTATAACTCTTACTTTTTAAATTGTGAAAGAACAATGAAAACTTGACGAGTTAATAAATGGAGATATGTAAAATGTCAAGTTGTTTTGACGTGTACGAAAAGTAACGTTGGCTAACAAAGAAGTTAATTTGTTTAATATTCGGTTTTAATCACGTCAATGATATTTATGTTTCATTTTACGTTTTTATTAAACTACGTCAACTATATTACAATTATGCGATAATTACGATAAAACAGAAACTAAAAAGGGAGAAGAAAAATTACTTACATTACAAAATTTTTAATTATACATTTCATTCTTTGATTTGAAAAGGCTTTTAATCCCCATTTTAGCTAAATGGGAATTAAAAGCCTAAACTCCCAGTAAAAGAAAAATATACATCTCATTTACTAGACAATTATTATTGTTATTATAGAGTAAATACATATTAAAGGTCGTGTTACTCCTGTCTATGAGAACATATGAATCGATGAATGAACCCTAATTTCAAATAAACAAGTTCTTACACTGTATTACTAATCTTATGAATTTACATATTTTGATATTAATATTATAAATTAATCTGCTCAATCTTCCTCGGTGTTTGCTTTTCTTCTGACAAAGGCCTCCTCCAGATTTTTCCACTTTAGTCTGTCTGTATGAGAACATATAGCGTGCATAGACTTTAGGGCCAACATTAAATAATTTTCTTTTTTGTTATTAAGTACGGCTCTAACTAGCTCTACGCGGAATCTTCACGTGTTAATTTGAGAAACAGATAGACCTGTCGTCATGAACCAAATGTGTGAACTTGTCACTAAAACAACATGCTTCTAACGAGTTGTTGCGGCAACATTCATGAAAAATTACGATACATGTTGATTAACAGTCATGTCAACAAAAAATATTTATACACAAAATCACTATTTCCATTAACTTGTATGTAAATATATTCCAATTGTAAAGTCAAAAAATTAAGTTATGTTATTAAAGGATCGAGTGTATCTCAAACACGGTAAGACCAATGTAGCTCGGTGGTCAAGCACTTGATATTTTCATTATTTCTTTAACGGTTTTAAATGCTAATTTATTACGTTATTTACGTTTCGAGTGCTTTTCAGCAATTTTGGTCAGCGTGTTACTTTCAAAGTATTACTAACGCTCGGAGCTTTTGCATTCGATTTCTGGCCAAATAATAACAATTAAGAACCTATTTAATTAATGTGTACCTGTAAATCAATTCACTGAATATGCTTTGATGATGTTATTTATCTACGTGTGGAGAGAAACTCCTCGTTTAAATGTTCTATATCACACAATGATTTCCTTTATATACACGTCTTCGCGGTACTTATAAAATACTTGAATCTTAAGAGCATCACAAATTTTATTAGTTTACGATATTCTTTACACATTAAGGAGTCATTCAACTCTACAATTGCGCTATTTTATTTAAGTTAAACAGCATAAGTATTTGTTAAATTACTCAATTGCTGCGAGCTGTAACGGAGAACTACCTACTTACACTTAAGTAAACCTATTTTTTCTCAAGTGGGCTTGGAGTGGATATATTTTTTAAACAAAATTTGATTAAATTTTCGAATAGAAGGCGAATATGTTTTCGTTTCTTCCGCGTACTAAACGTAAGAAAGACGCACTTAAAGATAACAGCAACACAAAAGTGTTCCAATTACTCTGCACTAATTCAACATAGACATTGATTCCGAAAAATATATCATCATTCTCAATTATTGTGCCCATTATAAAGTCATTAGCGTTGCGAGCAACGGCACTTGTTGGGCGCCAAATTACCAACATTATCAATTTATATCAAGCCCGCGCATAAACAAAAAAGTCGAAAGTAGATGACCAGTTCCCGTTAAGAATTGTGCAATGTAGGAGAAAAATAGTAATGCGTGTTTTCGGCGTAAATTTGTGGTGAAGTTTAATACCGCTACGTTTCATTTGCGTGTATGTATGCTTTCACTGTAGCTTTGCGCCCAACATCAATCATGTCTCGGCCGCGCCGTACCTCCGACAGCTGCGGCCTCTCACATTTATCTATGCTTCAGCTTACATTTTATTAAAACCTATCATGACTCTAGGCTCAATCGATTGTTACGCGCGTGATTTTAATAGACTAATCCATTAAAAACTAAAGAGCTCGGCAAATATTACCACAAGGAACAAGCCTGTTTTATTCAATTTGCGGATAGGGATGGGCATCAGTTGGTTAGTGGATGTTAAAAGACATTTTAAAAGCGGCCTACGGGATAAATTAATTTTTCTTATTCAAATTTCTACTTTCCAAAACTTCTTGTCAAAATGTTTTTTATCAGTTCTTCTTATAAAACGTAACGTTACAATTTTGGATTTTTTTATACAAATGATTATGCCAAACTATCACGAGATATTTTGTAAGAAGTGTGATACAAATATGACAATTAATTTCAAACAAAATTAAGGGCCATTTGTGCAATGTGCTACCGCCGTGCTAAAAAAAATTTGCAATGCACTTGCAAATTTTTTTCCACAAAGCTTTACTAACATATGATTTGACCCTCAACCTATTTTACATCCCATCCATGTTAATTGAGATCTAGACTATTGAAGAGCACGCCTTTGCAGGAGGTGTCTTTATTACGCACTTGTATAACTCATGTTATAAGCAGTATAACTGGAATTACCTTTTTTGATAAATACTATAACTATAAACAGCCCAGAAGATTGTTTAAAAATCATTTATAGATTTTGCTATTGTGTGGTATAATTACCTGGTAATTAACTCGTTTATTGAAAATCGTGTATGAGTAATAACTAAAAACTAATATTTGTACGTAGTGTCAGAAGTTAAAGGTTATTTCCTTATCCATCGTGCTACAAGTTTGCGTAATAATTCCTCTCGTCACGTCTAATAGATTTAAAATTTGTACGGTGATCATCACTTACTGTGTTCACAAGTTGTAAACAAGCTGAGTCCGTGACTTTGTTGATTAAATACAACATTTGCTCATTGCTAATATACATATTTCATGCAGCGACAGTATGCGGGTAAAATTATAATTCAGTTATCCAAAAAACCAGACATCAAAACTCATTTAGCTCATTCGGAGAAAACTTGCACAAGATTTTTTTAAATAAATTATACAATTGCGTATTTTGGAAGAGAGTGAGTTTATTGCTCAGGTAATTAAGATTTTTAATCGATAAATCCGGTTGAAGTCAGATTAAAGATTATCGCGAACATTTAGAAAACATAAAGATTTTTTTGATTTTTGTATTCTTATTTTATGAAACATAAAATTCAATGAACACGTACATCAATCGCACTGTAATGATATTATGCAACTTTACCAGGTAATCGTAGGCAGAATGGGAAAAGAAGAAGTTAATGTTATATTCCAGATGAAAAACCTTTAATTAAAATAAATGTATGTTCCACGTAAACTGGCTAGGGCTAGGAAAAGTTAGTTAGATAGATTTATATTTACTATTAAATCAATAAATAAAATTAAATATAAATTACACAGCAAATAGACAGTATTACGTTTTTTCGGTATTAGAAATATATTAACAGTTTATTATATGTATAGAAGAAATAATAGCCAATTTGTCGGCCTTCGCAAGGACACTGTTGGTACAAAAGGTTATACGGTATTAATATATTTTTGAGCGTGACCCGTTATGTTTCATTTGCTATTACTTAATTTACATAAATTGTCATTAAAATATTATTTCGTAATGGACTATATATTGTCATTAATCTCGTCACTCTGTTTCTAGTTTGTGTGAAAAATTTAGTTTATAATATACCTAGACTTTATTTGATACTTGTAAAGATGTTTCTGGTGGAATTAAAATAAAATGTAAAACTACTAAACCGTTTCAAGTGATTGCGTGCGACATAGTTGTAAAAAATATGAAAACAGAAACCTATAATAAGTATGTAATATGATGTTTCAGATATATTTAACACCAGGTAAAATGGTACTAGATTCTGTCAATTTACCGGTATGCGATAGATGATTATTCAAATTAGAAACGAAAAATGAATAATTGCCAAGGCATGATTAGATCAACATAATCTTTGAACTATATTGACAAATGAATGGCTGTGTATCTAATCGCTATATCTAAGTGCGCATATATAAAGAGAAACAAACACAAAGTTGATAAATGACCTCGTTATTATAACGGTCGGGAGAGCTGCATGATTTTCTTTTCGAGGTCATCATGTATCTGTTTGAAACATGTTACCATGTAACTTTTAAGTCCACTCGGTACCTACTTGTCTTTTATTCGGATCAAACTTTTTTGCAAACATTCCGAAAGAAACAGCCAAAAACAAGACAGATTTTTACGACACTTTGCCATATTTTTTGCGAAATATTAATTTTAAATCACTCAGTTTTTGCTGCAACTTCGAAGGGTCCCACAAAATAAGAGCAATTGAGCCAATCGAGGAATATTTTAGCATACAGATAACATTCGTGTCTGTGTCCTTTTAAATTTATTCAACACAAAGGGTTCGCTTATTTCGCTTGCGACATGACTCAGTGCCTGACGTTCCCACAAAGGTATTCACAGGAAAGACTTATTAAACCTTTGTGATAATGTCCCCGTGAGATCAGAAAGCATTAAAGGTGCACATTAAATCATTCGATTCAGCAGAGATGAACTCAATATAATTACGTCAAAACCGTTCTATAATTATACGTGCAACTGGAAGCGTTCTCGATAAAATATGTGGGTAGTGTATTCAATTATCCGTTCAATTTAAGCTTTAATCAGAATAGATGTCGACACAGAAACGTAACCTACATTAAAACACGAAAGCCCGAATAACTGTTGGCGTATTTCGACTAAACACAGGGTGTCCACCTAACTCATTACATTTTGATAGTCTGCCGGTCCAAAGAAGGCCGCGCGACGACCTTCCAAATTGTGGACGCGAACGTTGACCGCTAATAATTTAGCATCCGCTTGCTGTGAACGATGCCAATTCGAAACCCTTTTCCTTATATTCCGTATTCCTTAATATGATATTAAATTCTCTATATAAAATACTTTATACAATAAATTAAATATTTTATAATTCTATAATCTAAGTGTATAATAGTTACTAAAAATAATGTATCAAGTTATCTACTATCAGTTTGTCTTGTCTGGTCTATCTATAATATTTTTACCGTAAGATTGATTTCTAATTATTCATTTTTAAATTAAATAATTAATTTTACCTTTTAATGAAATGTTTTCTATGTATTAATCGTTATTAAGATTTTATCTATTACTAGTTGTCGGCACTAATGAAAATAGCTGCGAATTATATTTTATGCCCTAATTTTATTCAAAGACATGTACAATTTGACATAAACCATTAAAACATTAATTGCACCTGTACGTCAAGTTCACGAAGATTATTGAAGGATATTACGCTTCCTGTCTCACGAGGTGGTCGACCTTTGGTGTTAAATATTTGTTCTATATAAATCTAAGTGATTTAGAATTGAGTCATGGGAGTGAATTTTGCGAAAACATTGTTGTGCAGTGTATATAATTTTATTGTGTGATAAGACACATGATGCATGGAATCTATCCTTCATAAATATATTCATGTATAAACATTAATTGTTAAATTCAGTACTTGTGTAATAAATAAATAACAATAAAGACCGTTTATTTGCAATCTGTACAAATTTTAACATTACGTATATTATGTAGTTTTTATTTGTCTATTTATTTTTCCAACGTAGGTACTCTTTATCCAAACTTCCATCAGTACCATTAATTGGAACCTCTTCTCTGGTAAAGGCCTCTTCCAGTTTTTATTCTCCATCAATTCTTTTACTTTCGCATCTTGCTTACGCTTACATTTCTTATATCCACCTTCTTCTAGAGCGCCCTCTACTCCTGCTTCCCCTTGGTCCATACAATATAGGTTTTAGTCATTTTTTTCCGCTCAGTTTTAACCTAGGCGAGTATCTAGTATTGTCTTTTATTAACATAACTTTTACACATTTAATACAACACTTTTTTACGGATTATAGTTATGTATTATTGTATTTAAACTTATAATTATTTGGACATAATTTTAAATTTAAACCGACGTTTCGTGTGCTTTACAGCGTGCGTGGTCACGGTGACTGCAGACAAAGGTGTTAAATGTCAAAAAGTATTACAGCTGCAGAAAATGTTGTGTTATCTGTATTTATTTCCCCGGAGTTGGTATCGACTAAAAGATGTAGGGTTTTTGCAGAAATTGCTCACGGTGTCCTCCATTTTCGCGGATTGTTTATTTTGAGATTTTAATTTGGATATTATTGGATCCCAGGTGTTTGATAATTTTAGGCCGTCCTCTCTATTGAAATTGGCGTGTTTTTTGATTTCAATGGCTTCGCGTACCAATCTTGGGAAGAATCTTTTTTCTTTCGCAAGTACTTTCGGTTGGTCAAAGCGTATGTAGTGATTAGGCCTATCTAGTGTGTGTTCACAGACTGCTGATTTTGTGTGTCGTCTATGTCTTATGTCTGCAATGTGTTCCTTGAGTCTGCTGGACATATTGCGTTTAGTTTGCCCTATGTAAGACAGGCCACAGTCGCAATCCAGTTTGTATATACCTGCATCTTGCAATGGGGTGTTACTTTTGATTGGTCTTAGGAATTGCTGAATCTTCTTGTGCGGCTTGAAAATTGTATTAATGGAAGCTCGTTTTAGGACCCGGCTAATTCTATCTGTAACTCCCTTCACATATGGAAGGTAAGCTGGCTGGCGAGGAACTGTTTGTGTCTTGTTTTTGTTTCTGTGATGCAGCCGGGGGATGCGCAACTTGTTTCGGTGTAGCACCTGTTTGACATGCTGTAGTTCCTCCTTGAGGTGGGCCGCATCACAAAGACGTTGGGCTCTCTGAAACAAACATTTACCGACAGAGAGCAGTTGTGACGGGTGGTGGTGGGATTCACCATTGAGGTACCTATCTGTGTGGGTTGCCTTTCTGTGTATTGTGTGACCTAGTGTGCCATCTGCTTTGCGTATAATTAAAATGTCCAAAAAGGGCAGACAGTTGTTGTTTTCTTTTTCAACAGTAAATTTAATGTTCTTGTGTATTGAATTTAAATGCGTTAGAAATGTAGATATTTTGTCATTGGGGAGTACTACAAATGTGTCATCGACATATCTCTTGTACAGTCTAGGTTTAACCGGGGCATTGGCCAGAGCTCTCTCCTCAAAGTCCTCCATGAAGATGTCAGCGACTATAGGTGACACCGGAGAACCCATGGCTACTCCATCAACCTGCACATAGAACTCATCTTTCCACATTAAGTACCCTGATGTGAGACAGTGTTTTACAATATCTACATAATCTGGTGACATGTTCTGTTCCTTAAGTCTTTTTGAAATTATATCTAGGCAGTCATTTAGTGGTAAGTTTGTAAATAGTGACTCAACGTCAAAACTCACCATAGTTTCGCTGTGGAGTAATTTGAGATCTCTACATGTTTCCACAAAATGGTAAGAGTCCTTGACATAAGCACTAGTGTGCCCCCTGAGAGGGGATAATATTGATGCTAAGTGTTTGGCTAATTTGTATGTGGGTGAGTCGATATGACTGACTATTGGTCTTAAAGGATTGTTGAGTTTGTGTATTTTTGGCAATCCATACATTTTTGGAGGTTTTACACAGGCTGTTGTTAAGGATTTAACATCTAGTGATAGTGTTTTAGAATATTTAGTAAGAAGGCTGGATGTTTGTTTTATTACCTTGTTTGTGGGATCTTTATCGACTTTTTTATAGGTATTTGGGATATAACATCGTTTAAGAGGAGAGCCATCTTGCTTTCATATTCCGACGTATCCATAACAACGATTGCGTTCCCTTTGTCAGCTCGGAGTACTACCAAATCTTCGTTCGCCTTTAGATCCGCGAGAGCCTTTGTTTCAGCGAAGGTGAGGTTTCTTTTTGGCGGTTTGCTCGATCGCAGTATGCACGAGATGTCCTGCCGTATAGTTTCGGCCTCATCCTTTGGTATCGAATTTTTGAATATACATTCCTCTACGTAACTAACAATTTCTTCGTGAGGGATTTTTCAAACACCTGGGATCCAATAATATCCAAATTAAAATCTCAAAATAAACAATCCGCGAAAATCGAGGACACCGTGAGCAATTTCTGCAAAAACCCTACATCTTTTAGTCGATACCAACTCCGGGGAAATAAATACAGATAACACAACATTTTCTGCAGCTGTAATACTTTTTGACATTTAACACCTTTGTCTTCAGTCACCGTGACCACGCACGCTGTAAAGCACGCGAAACGTCGGTTTAAATTTAAAATTATGTCCAAATAATTATAAGTTTAAATACAATAATACATAACTATAATCCGTAAAAAAGTGATTTATTAGGCGAGTATCTCTCAATCCTGAGGTCCAGCTTCTAACCCCAGCTGCGCTAAATAAATCAAGCGAAATTAAGGGAACATATCGTTAACTAAACAAGACGAAGAAGTCGTAAAAGATATATAAAAGAGGTGAGCGAAAATATTTTCTATTGTTTCATTGGAAAAATATGTTAGAGATTTGGCTAAAACTTATAGTTATCGACTGAGTGGGTGATTATTAAATTCAGCATTTCAATCTATCCGGGGTTTTAGCCAATCTTCAATAATTGAATATCGACTATTGCTAATGAGAATAGCGAACACATACCATCCTACGTAGACATTTATGAAATCGCTCAAGTGCATACATGTTTTAACATACCTAATAGTTCAACTATTAGCATGAAATCTAAACCTCATAATCATCTGTATATAAGTATAATATAACTTTATAACTCTATGAAAGGTTGCAGAATAAACAAAATATACAAAATAAGTATTGTATATGGTTACGTCTAATCGTACATCGTATATCGTATCTTTACAAAAGTCATGATCATCGTATGTCGTAAAGAAAAAGTTTAATTTAAATATAATAAATGAGTTTATTGACGTATTTAAATACATGTATAAAACAAATACTTTATCAAACAATACTTTATTTACTGTATACAGAATTAGCATTTATCAACCAGAAATGCGTTTACGGTGATAAACGTGAAACAATTAGCATATCAAATCGGTAAATTATGATTCATAGTTGACGTCTTTAACCGGTATTGTATTCGACAACGTCAATAAAAGATTTTCAGCATTGATTGGAAATACTAAGTATAGTAATTTGTAACAGACCAATTAGCAAAAAAATTGAATATCGATCAATAACATATTCAAGTCGTGTAATCCCATATACATATATAAGTACCTGGATGACCGAGCTTTGCTCGGAATTTTTTTTATAAATCGTGTTTTTTGACTCTTATATTTAATTACAAATTACATACTAATATATAATAAATATGAATAATATAGAATATATATGCTGGAATAGCTTTAGTGTTGTTATGTCGTTAAAGCAATTTAAAAGAAATTGTATTATTATTTGCCGATAGATGTCAGGAAGAGTCATTTTTCTGTTTAAATTCCGACTACTCAAACGCCACCCTTTTGTTTTTTTCTATCATCTATTCCTTGCTAGATCGATTTATCGCCCCCGTAACCCCACGTATACTAAATTTCATGAAAATCATTGGAGCCGATTTCGACATTTCAATTATATATATATATATACAAGAATTGCTCGTTTAAAGATATAAGAATAAGATAAGATATTTAAAGATAAGATAAATAAGGGCATAAGCCAGAGTCATTTCACCATGAATTTTATTAATCATTTTCATAAAATATTACAGCGGACTTACCAAGACATTTATGGTTTCGCTAGGAATCAAACCTGAATGCTACATCAAGAGCTCTAGCTAGACAGGGGATTATTAATGTCTTCTCTCTTCTCTCTTCTCTCTTGTTATGTAATATTTACATAACGAATGCGTTATACAGCTTTATATATAAAACAACGTCGGGTTCTTTCGTAAACTTATAACTCAAGAACGGCAGGAAAGATTTTCATGGTTTTTGATAATTGTTGTATTTGTCTGCTGTGGTTTCAATGTTATTGGAAAAATTACAAAAAAATGAAATCTCTCCTTGAATTAAAGAACGTATTAAAATAAAGGTTTCGAATCGACAAAATATATCCACAATTAGGATAATAGTGTAGACAAGATTTTAAAAATAAAGTAGTTCACTTAATACTTGTTTTGTATTCGTTGTATTAATTTTTATACAATCATAAATTAAGTTCGGGTAAGCTGCAACACAAAATTCATTGACAGTACAAAGTGTTCTTATTCAGCTACGTAATATCGGTCCCAAAAATGAAACCAATACTAAACTTAATATTTGGCTAAATGCGATAGCATGTAACTTGGGTTTTTACAATAATTTTATACAGACACGTATCAAGTTAGCTAATACTACGCATAGATGGCGCAACATTCATTAGAAAGTTAATATTTTATAGCTTTGTTTTTCAACCTCTTAATTATGCACTAACTCATAGTATTTTTTTATTATTTTAATGTTATTTGTTATTTTAACACACACAATTATTTATTTCAGAAATATATACAGTAAATGCATTGTTCGCTTTTAGCGACCTAGGGTTGTATTTGCCATGTGAGATATCGACATTCGACAGGCACCCTCAGTTTTTGTGTTCGTTTCTTTTCCTTTCTGATTAAACCTAAATAGCCTATATGATCGCATTCTGTACATTATGAATTAAACACCAGACGGTTTCGTTTCATACATTTAGATTTGTCTTACTTATCAACCATGGAAGTTCTTTAAACATTCATTAGATGTAACATATGCTTCGGCGTGTGTGGCCGTTAGTGATAATTTGATGATCGGCATCTCGAGAGGACACGCGTGGTCGACGCGTCGTGTTTGCACCTCGAGTGTAATGCCCTTTGTATTCCTTGTTTTGTTACAAAATATTGGACACAGTTTCAGTTAACACTAACGTTCAAATTACCCGACTATTGACTTGTTACGACAACGAGCTGTGCATAAAAACTATTCCCATATAACGAAAGAAAATCAATGCAAATTAGAAGCACTCGATGCGTTTATGATGCTAATGTTAAACGGTATAATGTAAACCTCTAGTATTTTTTGTAATTGCACGCATAAATTATGTGTTATCAGAATCGATTATGTTATTAGCCAAAGTTATGAAATAAAATGATTAATTTAGTCTTATTTTGTGAGAATAATTACCGAATTTGTACAAACCAATTTTGTATTATTAGATATTTGTAATTGTATTTTTTATTTTATTTACATAGGGTTTGGAGAAAACACTCTCTCATCTATGAATATTGATGATTTTTAATTGTTTGTTATTCAGTTCGCAATTTAATACGGTTTAAAATAAGGTAATTAATTTGGTTAAAAGCAGCGTGTGTAAATAAACCTATGAAAAAGAACATAGTATCCAAATGTTATAAGACATTGTCCTTTTATAGTTTTGACGTTTAATATCAGTCCGATGCCCTTTAAGATTGGCGTCAGCACTGGCCTATAGCGAACTAGTTTTTTTGGCAGTGTCCAAAAAAACTATTTCTTTAAACAGTTGTTTATTTGCCTTATTTAATTAAACTGCCCTTTTTGTTAAAGCTCATATCACTTCTAAAACATCACAGTCTGAATTGTGAAATAGTTTATAATAGTAGTAATTACTGAAATACATTTCATAACAAAATAATTTTCATATTTTATGAAAAGTAGTTTAGCTCTTATAAGTTTTCACTCAGAACAAGTACGTGACAAAAACTTGGTATCTCATTATTTACTTGACGTATATAATTAGTACCTAATATATAATAGATACCTTCTAAATCTTAAGTACCCACAATGATTATAATATAGTAAAGGCAGGGCGGTCACCGGTAATGCAATCAGAGATAGAAAAAATATATTTAATCTTCACCCAAAATAACAATGAACAAACAATAAGCAAATAAAACAGTACACAAAAAAACTCATGCGAAAACATGATAAAAGTAGATTTAGTTTTTGTAGCACGTTACTGGTATTTTTTGCCAATTACAACTTTACGACATATATAAATGAAAATTAACTTGACTTAATGTAAACACATTAAAAGCTTTCATCGCTTTATCAAAAGACAATTATTACAATGTTTTGGATAATATATAATATAAATAGATACGGAAATAAGAACTGTCCAAATCTCTAAAATTATCACCAAAAATACTGTACTATATATATTTTATCCTGAAAATCATTGTGCAATATAATATGATACGATTTTCAACTTTAATTAACAGTTACATTAAGTTAAATTTATTTATTTGTTTTGGTTAAAGCATTAAAGTTTAACAAATAAAAGTACTATTTTAACGTATAGTTCAATGTCGATCAATAATGTTTAACTGTAATGATCTTTCACAACAATTAATTATTTTTTACTACTGTTCATTATTTAACAAATTAATTAATAGGCATAAATAGAAATACTCTTAATAATTTTTTGTTAATAATTATTGTTTTTTTTGTTTTTAATGTTACATATACAGCTACTATGTAAGCAAGTGCATCATATTCTTACCAATAAATAAAGTTAACTCTCACGTATAAAGAACGTATTTTATTATTGTGAAATCTGAATTACAATTTGCATCAAAATCTGAGACCAAGTCCAGATTATGCTAGAAAATCCATTATAGATACACCTTTATCCCATAACATCGCAATAGTTCCATTCTTTCGGAAAATGTTTGAGAAAGTCTTCAAGATTAAATTAAACATAAACTCTAAGCCTCTTCGGCTTAGGTGCAATGATTGAGTATTTAATGTGTCAACAAGCTAATGGCAAGCCAAAGATCATGTTACGATACCAGTTTGGTGAGTAAGGAACAAAATGGTGGTGTACAGTGCATAAATTCTATGCAATGAATGCGCCAAAGTGTGTATGCCATTGAACTTAAGACGGCTATTGACAGGTATTGCGTTAAGACAAATAGACGTTCCGGCGGCTAAGACTGACGTCCGTTTACTTGACCTGCCTCTGTCTACTACAGGCCTGGTATTTCGTACGGCCACAATCTTCCTGGGAACTTCTATGTAAATAGATAAGGGCAAACATGCGTTCTTCGTCTCAGAAAAAGTTTCCATTTAAAACAACCGGTAATTATGTATTTGGTAAACAATTATGTTTCCTAAGTATGAAAATCGAACGATTGACAGAAATTGTTCCGACCGAGACTAAAAAGTGATTTAGATACTAAGCCGATTAGACATAGATTTTTATAGAAGAAACTTAGTGATTTTTATAGCATATTTTACTTTTGGTGTTTTGAATATTAAACGAGCCTTTGAAAGTGCGTAATTTGATTGCATTGGAACAAAAATATTTATTTACCCTCTGGCATTGAGAGTGTCCATGGGCCGTGGTATCGCTTAACATCAGGTGAACCTCCTGCCCGTTTGCCCCTGTTCTATAGTTAGTGCAATAATGTATATTTCTGAAAAATTATTGAATTAAACTTCGCTAACAGAAGCTCCATATGTTTGCAGTTAAATAATTGTATATTATTTCTACAAATTATTAAACTAGATAGCGGTGGCAATATACTAATATTATAAATATATACAGTTTATAATGATGTTACTTAAGTAACACGCAAGGAGCGTGCATAAAATGAAACACATAATATTATAATAGATAAGAAAAGCATATAACCCAAAATTAACGGCTCTTATGACTATAGTAATATTTTGGGAAATTAACGGTTAAATTTGTATAAATAAGGCTATTTACAATATAAATGTATGATGCTCCCGTGAGTTCCGCCCCATATATTTATTGCAAGATTTATTACGACCATATCATCAATAATTATTATTTTTAAGAACCTTTGTATCTTGATGAAAACCGTACTATTATCTATTCGTAGTTATCATTAATTAATTTAACGCGTTTGTACCAATATTCATGGCTATGTATTATGTAGGTATATTGTAGATAGATTAGTTAGTGACCGATTCCTTGTTATATACAGAATCTGTAAATAGGCGCAGAGTTAATAGTATCAATTAAAAAATGAGAAAAAGTCCAGGTCAAGACTCCTGGACCATTCCTTGATCAAAATAATATACACCTTAATAGTACGGGTTGCGTTTCCATCACAATCTGCCGCTTATACTAGCATTTAATTTTACAAATATTTTTCACTGTGAAGTAACAGTAAAGACATTTTATAGAGGTCAAAAACTTTTGTAATTAAAATTTACCCATGTATAATTAGGTTCTAACATTGTTTATCTTCAAAATAATTAGAAAAAAATGCTTTTAACAATATTTCCATTTTAACTGCTTATTGTCTTAGTGGTGTTGAGTTGCTCTCCGTAAATTTATTTGACTCAATTAATTGAGTGTCTTAAATAAAACATTCAGATGTTTAGCAATTCACATTATTAATTAAATTATTCACATTTTTGTGCTACCGTGTTCAGTAATTTAAACATGTTATTATATATAAACATTATTAGCTAAGGTAACTGTTATTACCTAAATATTTGTGTTTTCCAGGTTCCTGGATATACTCATACACATATGTCGTTTTATATCCAATACCAACAAATACAACTGTCTCGAACCAA
This sequence comes from Pieris rapae, assembly GCF_905147795.1. NCBI lineage: Eukaryota > Metazoa > Arthropoda > Insecta > Lepidoptera > Pieridae > Pieris > Pieris rapae. The sequence continues at coordinate 3,144,509 of NC_059515.1, read as the reverse complement.
CCTATTTATAGGAGATTCATATTTGCACCGTATACCTATAATTAAACAAGTCTTTCTACTGTTCATTGTTCCGTAGGACTAAGGCTTTAAAAGTACTTCAAGACTACAAGTCAGACTTGCTGTTTGACAGCTGGGAATGAGTCCCCCACACCTCCCACGAGTAACATCATAATCATAGCGTGTTTGACAGCACCGACATAACATATAAAGTTACGTTTTTAGAGCCCAATAAATTCCCATATTCATGTGACGTAGTTAAATAGTTTTCTTTTGTCGTATTCCAAGAGAGCACATTTAACTCCGCGAGGAATAATATGTTCATGTCTAATCCTTTAATGGTGTTCTAACTCGTGAACACTAATGGCTTTGAGGAAGAAATAGGTAAAATTCATCAGTGTAGGAACGGTGTGGTTGTTATTGATTGTGACACGGTAATAGCCAGACCTATGCCAGGCGATAAATCACCCTTGTATATTGAATGATGAACAGATTATAGGCGACCTGCATACACCCAGTATCCTACGTTATTTGGCCTCCTATTGTATAGACCAGTTGTGGGTTATATTGTAAATGTTCTGGTTCGAATACCTCGGTATAAAACTAAGTATCTCATAAGTATTATATACCAAAAATCTCGTTTAAGGATTTATGATTTTTTATAGCGTATCTCGACCCGAGTCATAGCTTGAAGTTTCGTTTTAGACACTTTATGTTACAAATTAATTATTACTGGTTCGTTAATATAAATGAGCATAAACCAAATGTGAAAGTAAAATTGCTTCGGTAAGTTTATTCGCTAAAAGTATAAATTTTAAGTGATAACGAATCTGATTTTTTTGTTAATCGTTCAAATAAATTTAAAACATGTTATAAAGGTTGACGATGCCGAAAAACATATTTACGAAAACAAACGTCTGCTTCCCTAAGTATACTTTTTGTTCACAGTGAGTGATAGTAAAGTAAATCTTTTGAAGCACTTTATTAGTTCACAGGTCATGGATTCGATTCCCTGAAAAATATGCTTTTTGGTGCGAATTCTGAATGAAGTATATCATAGCTGAATAAGGAATAATATTTTAATTAAGCTCCTATTTACAGTGAAAAACTCCTTAATGCTAAATTATGCTATCAAGTCTTTGCATTTTTGTTTTAACTTTGTAAGTTGATTGTGAACAGGATTGGAACAGGGTTCGATATCCTTGTGGACATGGATTGGATGGACTTTAGATGTTTTGCTTTTTTTGGTTTACTCAGTCAAATCGACCCTTAATTCAAGTCCCGTAGGTATGCACACATTTCTCTTCCACCATTGCACAGGGAGAATGTATCACTAGCCTACACCGAGAAGGAGAAGGCCGATCTGCTGAGGTGTATGAGATGAATCTCTAGGCTGACAAACAACACGACTGACTTGTAGTCACTAAAATTGATTAACAATAGTTTAAATATTTTCGCTATACACACATAGGTTCACATTAAGAGGTTTTACGTTATGGGTTCTAAAACGCTATTATTTTAAATAATGCCTAATGATGTCAGTGAACAATTCCATGAAATTGTGATTCGTCGTAATTTAGGAATAACATTTTAAAAGGATGCGTTAATCATAACCACGTGTGTTTTGCGGTAACAACTTCTTAAAAATATGAGTATCATTATTTTTCTGTTATTTATGTATGAAGCAGGAAAATAATTGATTAGTGAATAGACCGAATTAGATAGTGTCAATAACAAATATAATGTAATATAATATAAGTTACAAATTGAAAACTACTTCCGTTGTATCCGTGCTTGATGGTTTAACTAAGCCAGATAGTTGCCAGTTTTATAACTTATAATACTAAATGAATTGATTGTATTTTTTTTGGTAAGTTTAAGTTGCACACTCGACTAATTTAAACATAATTTTATTGGTGTTGATTTTATCCTTCTAATTTACATTAATTACTAAAATAACCGTATGTCGTAAGAATAAATTCGAATCTATGAATAAGATAATAAATGTTGCCATGACATTTTAATGCTACGGTCCGTAGCATTTCTCTCGCTACGTTGTGAAAGAATAATAAGTCATCGGGGGACAACGTAATAATCATTTCACGAATAATTACTTTCATTAATTAAATTTGTTTATATCAGGGCTTTTGTGTTGCGAAAGTTATTGTACGTATATTTTACAATATATTTATGAATAAGCTAAAGTCTGCAAATACAGGGGTCTAGGCTCTGAATATGATTTTGTCACATTCGGTGTCGAGACCCTTGGTCCGTGAGGTCCTAGCGCGTTAAGGCTTTTTAGGGAATTATCAAAAAGGTTAGTCGACATTACAGGAGAACGAAGAGCTGGCAGCTACCTCGCACAAAGAATTAGTCTAGCTATTCAAAGGGGGAACGCTGCCAGTATCTTCGGAACCTTGCCTAAAGGGACTCCTTTTAATAATATTTTTTAATAATTAAATTTTAAGGTTAGTTATTAGATATATTTTTATGTATAATGTTATTTGTTTTGATACATATTTCTTTTATGAATAGTACATGTGTTTTTCATACTAGTGTATAACTCAGCTCCCAGGTACTTTAAACGGGCTAGGGCCCAATTAGAGCACTTTCCCAGATTTGGCTAGAAATATGGCCTACCTACCTTCGGGGACTCGAGCCTTCTGGTTTCTTGCCAAAGTTGACTAAGAAAATTTCTGTCAGCTCTTTCTTCCACAACTGCATAGGGAAGGCAAAGGAAGCTAGAAGAAAATGTATATAAGCTATATAATAAATAATAAAGCTTTGGCATAGACTAAAGTTATATATTACAAAGTTTTAATTACGGCTTTGATATTCAAGACACATCAAAGAAACGCCGTTAGTGAAACGGAAATATTTAGCGGTAATTAGGATTAATGAGAAACGAACTGAAAGAGCTTTTGACACGATGTAATGTGAGACGACGACTTAGGAGTAACATTTGGGTGTTTTTAGTTCGCAGAAACAGCATAATTAGCGCATTAATTTGTATGATAACTGTTAAATCCAATTCACATGTTATGAATTAATTTATGTGTGTTTATTTTATTTTAAAAATCATGATACATAATTAATAATAAAATCTATGTTATTGATTCATACTCAAAGAAAATTAACTTTTAACTCTAGGCCTCAAATCTCAGTATCTGTTTCGTAATCATTTTTCAATCTAATACGCAAGTGATCAGCCTTCTAAGCCTGCAAACCATCGATTTTTTGGGTCTAAGACGTTTCCTTACGATGATTTCATTCACCGTTCGAGTGAACTATTTCAGTCTTCAAAATCAAACCCCTTAATTGTACCTACTGCGATAAGTAATTGACTTGAATTAACATGTTTTTTTTTCATATAATATCGTACTTAAAATTGTATTCTATTAATATTAGAAAACCACTATTGATTAAACAAGTGGTGGTGTCTTTACCATGATTAATTGATAGTATTAAGGTAAAATGTAGGCTGCAAAATCAGTAAATTATTTAGGTCTGTTTTCATTGGCACGCATTTGATAAGTACTGTTATCGAAATAAGTATAACAATATGTTGGACCTACGTTTCTCACAGAAATTAAGAGCAATAACGGTCACTTAGGGTAATATTAAAACTTTTTGATTTTTTTCTTTTAATTTCCATAATCTGAACCACATCTTGACAGCTACAAGTGGCTGGAGAGTTGTTGTTCCGCACTCGTACTATATATACGGTATTGGTTTGTAATATTTTGAGAAATTATTTCCAGAGTGATTTTTATATAGTACAAAAGAGTTATTACAAAGAAAAAGGTATCCGGGTAATAATTGTTCATTCTAATGATTAAAAAATAGCCTTTTCGACGCAAGGATAATGCACGATTTTGGTTTTATCTTTACGAGTTATGGCATCGATCTAGTTGGTTGTGACTCCACTGAAGTGGTGTTGAGTAGACGTTAATTTCATTACCCCAATGTAAAGTATAATGCATTTCAAATGGAAAGTACATTAATATGTTTGTTTCAAATCGGATCCAGATCTGAAAGAAGAAAGCCTGTTTCGAGTAAAAGTAAACGATGTACTTACTATATTTTATTACACATTATATTGCTTATTATAACTGTTGACGACAGTAAAAAAATTATTTATTAATAAATATAAAAATATATATTAATAAAAGATTCATCAAAAAAATGTATTAGTTATTTAATAAAATTAACTAGATAAATCACTTTCAAATTAAAATATAAATATAACTTAAATAGCCACAAAAAAACGGACGCTATCCACAACAATGCGATAGTGCCTCGCCTCTTCCCGTCTTTAAGTTATAATACTTTTGACATTCGAATATTTAAAAAAAATCGTTATTCCCTATTTAAAAATTGACGAAGTTCCTTTTTATCCTTTCAAGTATCCATACAAGCATTGCATTGGGCGGGTGCGATAACGAATCAGATAAAATGTTCAATAAGAAAATTCCAGGCAATTGGCAGCCTCCGTCTAGACACAGATTACGTAAAATAGCTGAAACTTGTTCCTTTTTTCCAACCTTTATAAATTCTGGACCTATGCTATTCTCGAAGGTTTTATTGTATCCACGCATCGTGGAAGGTTTTGTTGCTATATGAGCCGTTTCTTTTTAGTACTTATTACCTCTTCACATCTTTGTGAGTTTTTTTAATTCTTATTATTTACGTTAATATTGATCGATTAAAAAAATGTTTATAGACGCTAACCACACGCAATACTTAATTGATATAAAATAATATAAATTTGTCTCGATACTTTTCTAATTTATTCACACTTCGTTAAATAAAAGCACAAACACTTTACCGTACAGCAAGTCTTAGATGTGCACATAGATAGAAAGTTTATAGGTGAACAGCGAATTTCATTTTAATTTGGATCGAACTTACGCCCTCAGGGATGAAAGCACGCTAAAGCCACTCGGCCAACACTGCATGATATTTGTTGTTGTATTTTTTTTTACCAATACAAATTAATATTTTGCTCTCATTCACCCATATTAGCAATTATTCACAGAACCATTATTCCCATACATCACCAATGGCAACAGATGGGGTACCGTCTCTTCGTATTAGTCGTTAATCAGTCTGTCATTATTAATGAATGTCGATCGTTGACGTGCCCTTCGAAAATATTTACAAAGGAACTTCTAAATTCGCCGCGCAAATGTTCATCGGCCTAGCTTTATACCCTATAATGGAAATTGCGGAAACTTAATATAAATCGCATAATCCAGTTCGGTGCAGGGGACGTTTTGGGAGGATAAATCTCAATCGGGGGTGAGGCGAGGACTGCGGGAGGGTAGCAGACTGGCCCGCCCGGCCATCTGCTGCGCCGGCTAATCAATAATATTTAGGAAGCTTCTAAAATTACTTAAATATCTTAAAATACATACAGGTTTTGATTATTATGATTTACGGTATAACGAACGAGGGGAAATGTGTTAAAGATAAATTTTCTATTGAATCGTCTCACGAACGACTTACCTTTGTTGAAAATATAAACAATAATAAAGCTATGAATTAAAGTTTAGTCCTTTATATCATTTACGAGAGCCGTAATTAAGTAAGTCCCTTAAAAAAACGCGATATTCGCCAAATAAAGTTACCGTGACATGCCAAATGACACTTCATTGTAATTTGTTTATTAGTCGTAAAGTTTTAGTGAAGGCCATATTTTAGATTTCTAATCTTTCATTATACAATGTAAATTATTGTTTAAAAAATATTAATCAAAATTTATATTTATTGTGGCGTCTATCTCATGCATACATTTTTTAATAAAAATAGGGACATAAATGTTTAAAAGTACAATAGATTTCATTTGATAAAGTTAAAACCGAATTCGTGATACTATAAAAAATTTGTGACCTGAGTTACCATCATAGCTTTAGCCAGTTTGCTAAGAACGATTTTGCTAACAATACGATATAAATTAATTTCTTTAATCTCAATTAAAACTGGATACATAATATAACTTTGAGTACTCTAAAAATTTATGTAAATGTTTGTATTAATAAATTTATTCTCCTTATCATGACGTTAATGATAATTAGAATTTATGAGAGATACCTACACTAACAACAGGGTTTGAGTCATGATCATGACGCAAAATGACGTTTTAAAACCCTGGCAAAAAATAACCTTATTATTATTAACCTGTGGTTGTCTCAGTTGAAATTCAATAATAAGAGGCGTATTTTCCCAATCGTGCGGTGAGTGGTCAGCCGAGTGAAGTCTGATGAGTCACGGGCTAATCGTACTCTCACAGGTACTCCGGAGTCCGGACCTTCCTATAACTACGCCAGCATTCCTGGCGAGCGTTGCCTCGCTATATTCGCAACCACTCTGATGCAATATTCAACTTTACCACGTCCTTGCAATGCCGTAATTCGTTACTACAACTTTAATCGTATCGTCTTCATCCTTTTTTCTACTACAGGTTCTATCCAGCCTGCACTCAAGGCCGTTTTGGCGCCTTTAATTGCCTTTTGTCTATGGAATTACAGTTGATGTCATTAAATAGTTTGTACATGTCTGGGTAATGGCGACCAACAAGTTTTTATTCGAAAAGTTAAAAGATTGAGTACAAGCGAAAAGATGTCTTGTTTAGTGGAGCACGTTAACGTTATACAAATAAGTGGCGAATGTCTGTCATGTTGAGTGGCAAATTGGCAGCGTCTCTGCATTTGTTCCACGGCGGCCGGCGATGTGTGCTGCGTTCCGCGCGCGTAACAATGGACCTTGTGCCAGCTCACTTACCGACCAATGTCTATGTCAATGTCACTGGCATGTAATTCAATGGGAAAATGAACAGAATAAGCGAGTTCGCATAATTGTCGCACAGTTTTAATGCATAAGTTTGATAGGAGACAAACTTATTATCATTTTAGGGGTAATTCGCAATAATGATATGATAACGAGAAATATATTTTGGTTATGATTTCGTTTCGTTAATTAAGTATCTAGCTTACAATACAGTAGGTACCAGTTATGTGCTGCCAAATGACTCAGAGATTGGCAGTTAGGACTATGCAATCTCATTTACTAAGCGCATGATCACGATCGAGATCACGATTTCGACAAATGAAAAATAATCGAAATGTATGTCGCATAGTAAGTGGGTATAGTCGTCTCGATAGCCGATAACCTCATCGTGACCGTACTATGTATGTGACGATAGATTCGTTTAGAATTGCCGTTACCTTCTTCACAAAATATCTTTACTGAATTTTGCGACATCTCTCCGGCTATTTAATTGTCATGTACAATAAATTCAAAACTTTCACGTCTCTTAACAACGTTTATGCAAGATATTTCTTGCAACATTAATTGGGTAGCATTAATTATGAAAATCCTAGACCTACCTCTGCAAAAAGAATACATTTTTTTTTTTTTTTTTTTTTTTTCTATATACATGTGTCTTCACTGAGACATCATGGAACATTACGATCTAGCCTAACTTAAGACTAATAAGTAATTTAAGTCTAACCTAATTTACTAAAAAGGATTATTATATAAGTGAGTGTCCAATAACACTACTTACAGTCTCTATTAAAGGGAAGAAGACACTCTGTTCTTGTGTTCTATGTTGCAGACACTCTTTAGCACTTGATATTTACGTACATTATCACTAAATCACTAGTTCAAATGGTTTTGTCCTTTTCAGTCTTCTCACTAAGTCCGTGGTGTCAAGGAGTTGGATAGCCTCGACATTCACGTGATGGTGGAGCCTATGTTCGTGTGCTCCAGCAGTCTTTTTTATTACTGTAGCGACGTCCTCAACATTAAGGTCCCGGTGGAGGTCGTAATTGCGAATGTACCAGGGAGCATTGACTATTCCCCTGAGCACTTTGTTTTGGAAACGTTGGATCACTTGGATGTTACTATTACTGGTGCAGCCCCACAGCTGGCAACCATAAGTCCATACAGGTGTCAGGACTTGTTTGTATATCAATAATTTATTTTGTACTGATAAGGTGGAATGCCTTCCGAGCAACCAGTACAATTTAGTGTAACGGAGATCCAACTCTTCGCGCTTCTTTTTAACATGGACCTTCCATCGTAGTTTAGTGTCCAGCGTCATACCTAGGTACTTAGCTGAATTTTCGAACGGCACTTTGTCGTTATCAATGTATACTGGCAGGTAATTTGATGTCTTGTTGGAAAAGTTAATGTGAACTGATTTCGACTGATTTAGTCTTATCCGCCACTTCTTGGTCCACAAGCCAACAATATTTATAGCTCTTTGTAGTTTTACTACCGCTTCCTTTTCAGTAGCTGCCGTAGACATGATAGCAGTATCATCGGCAAAGGTCGCGATTATGTTATCTTCTAGTTCAGGGATATCGCACGTGTATAAGAGGTACAGGACCGGACCTAATACACTCCCTTGCGGCACCCCAGCTTTTATTTGTTTCAGTTCTGAATAATCATCTTCTTGTCGTACCCTAAACGTTCTTTGTGTTAAATATGACTCGAGGATATTTGAAAATTGACGAGGCAGTAGTTTCTTCAATTTGTAAACAAGTCCTCGGTGCCACACTTTGTCAAAAGCCTGAGCTACATCCAGAAAGACCGTGGAGCAGACTTTTTGTTCTTCTAGTGCTATTTCAATATTATTTGTAATTCTATGGACCTGCTCTATGGTAGAATGTTTATCTCTGAAACCGAATTGGTAATCCGGTATGAGCTGCTTTTTGGCAATAATGGGGTTAAGACGTTTGAGAAAGAGTTTCTCAAATAGTTTTGCTATAACAGGTAACAGTGAGATTGGCCGGTAAGATGTTACTTCGTGTGGTGGTTTTCCTGGCTTGGGAATCATTATAACTTCCGCAACTTTCCACATACTGGGAACATATTGAAGTCGAAATGTGGCATTAATTAAGGTTGTCATTTTAACTACGGCTTTACGGGGGAGATGCTGTAGTATCTCACCCGTAATTAAATCAAAACCTGGCGCCTTTTTCTTAGTTAAACATTTAATTTCTCTTATAACTTCTTTCGGTGTGACTAGACGGATGTTTAACTCTTCTAACGATGTTTCTTCGAAGTCAAGTGAATCTTCTTCATCGATTTGAAATATATTTTCTAGGTGATCAGCAAACCTCCTAACTTTTTGTATGTTACTTGCAGCCCAATTCCCATTAGACTCTCGTAAGGGAGGAATATGTGTTGTAGGTTTTTTGATATTTCTTATCGCTTTCCAGATGGAGTAGTTGGTGGAACCATCAGATGTTAATTGGCTTAGGTATTTATTTATTGAGGTATCTTTATATATTTTTATCTCTCTCCTTAGTTGTTTAGTAAGATTATTCAGATGTTTTTTGTCTTCAGGACATCTTGTGGAATGCCACCTTTTTCTTTGAGCTCGTTTTGTCTGTATGAGATTTATAATCTCTTTTGGAAAGTAGTTGTTTTGTACCTTTTTCTTAAATTTAGGAGTATTGCTCCAAGCAGCTTGTTGGATGTTCTTTGTAAATTTATTTACTTCAAATTCTAATTGTTCCTCAGTCTTTAAAGGTACTCTTAGGTCTATCATATTCTCAAGATAAATTTTGAAGCTGTCCCAGTCCGTATGCGGGTTTACGAGAGATGGATTCTGTTTTCGCTTTATAGGGTCTTCGCCAATTGTGAGTAAGATTGGTGAGTGATCTGAGTTCATATCATTGGCTTCCTCTATTTGGAGAACATTTGGTGATACTTCTCTAAATATGAAGAAATCTATAAGATCTGGTATTTTATTCTTGTCTGTTGGCCAGTAGGTAGGCTTTCCTGTCGAAATAGTATCACATCTCAAATCTTTCATAGCATTGAACAGTTCTTTTCCTTTAGTCGATATTAATCTTGATCCCCAGTAGGTATGTTTTGCATTGAAATCGCCTCCCAACACAAATCTATTTCCAAGACTTTCTAGTAGGCTTTTGTACTGATCATACTTAAGTGCATGTCTAGGTGGGCAGTAGATAGATGAAATTGTTAATGGACACTGTTTCATTGCTACGCTTACAGCCACAGCTTGAATATGCTCTTTTTCATATTTAAATGTCTCATGGTGTTTTAAACTGTCCTTTATTATAACTGTACTTCCCCCACTGGATTTATTACTGGGATGAAGGGCATGGTAGGCTTGATATCCTTTAAGTTGAATGTATGACTCCCTGGTAAAATGTGTTTCCGATACCAAGCAGATGTCAATGTTTTCATGTTTAAGAATAATATGAAGTTCTCTTTGGTGTTTTAATAACCCATTAGCATTCCATGCCATTATTTTTAAAGACATCATTGCTTCAGACGTTTAGAAGCTGCTATTATGGTGCCGCTTTCTAGTTTTTTAAGTCTTTCATCAAAAGATGTCAATAATGAAAGTATGGTGTTAATCTTTTCATCTATGCCTGTGTTAGCTTTCTCATGTTGTTGTGTTGAGGATTTAGCCTTTGGTCCTTTAGTGACCTGAGCAAAAGAAACAGTCTTGGAAACTAGTTTTTCTGGTTTTACAGATTTGACCGGTTCTGTATTTGATTTTGATTTTAAGACGTTTCTCATTTTTTGCAGTTCTTTTGCAACTACACAGCCTCTATAGTTAGCTGGATGTGACTCACCACAGTGAACGCACTTCGGTTTCGCGTCTCGAGGCTTGTTACAGTCTACTGTGAGGTGCTTTGCAGTACATTTTACACACCTCGGCTCCTTGGAGCAGTATTTCTGTGTGTGCCCATATGCCTGACACCTCTTGCATTGAGGAATCAATTTTGGTGATTTCAGTGGCTGTACATCAATTTTGCAGCCAAGTATCGATTTGATTTGATAAATGTTCTTTATGTTTTCCTCATGATGGAAAGAGAGAATGAACATGTTCAGCGGTTCCTTGTTTTTCCAGCTATATTTAACGGCTGCGTCTAAAATTTTAAATCCTTGGAGGATGAGGTCTTCAACTATCCTATCAGGCTTGCAAGAAGCATGCAGATTTTTTGCCATAACTCTTATTGGTCTGTTCTGCTTGTTTTCGTAAGAGAACCACGAGGCTTCTTCTTCTTTTAGATGTTTTGTGATACATCTATAGGTAGCTTCGCTATTGGTATTGATCTTCACCGATCCATTTCTGAGCATTTTTACTGTAAAGGAGTCTTTATTTAATTCTTTTTTCATTAAAGTGTCGTAAAATGATTGGTATTCAATCACATTTTCGACGATAATCGGGGGTGGAAGGGGTTCCTTTTTGGACTTTTGTTTGGCTACTTCACAACAAGTAACTTCTTTCATGGGGGAAGGGGAGGTGTTTAGTTTCCTTTTCTTTCTGCTTTTTTGTCGCACCCATTCCGTTTCTTTAGCCAGTTCTTCTTCGAAAAAGAATACATAAAGTATATTTTTTTCAATTACATTTGGTTCCCCTAACTTGGTTAGGTAGGTGGACTCATTTTCCGCAACTAGACTCAAATATGGTCCGTTTTGCGTAACATAACATGATTGTCAACATCTTTCAAATTCATGAAAGAAGTAAGTAAATTGACATATAAACCTTGTCCAATCCAACAGAATACTATTTATAGTTCTTTAGCTTTTTAATCCAAGAACTTGAATAATGTAAGTAATCTCGTCCATCTTGCCTATTTTTACCAACAAGATATCTTTAGATAATTTAGCAAAAAGCGACAGGATAAGAAGATGGAGGCATGTCGAGTTGTAGGCTTCAACGTCCGACAGTGGGCTGTAGATGCCGCAGCGGAGTGCGGGGTAACCGGGCGAGGCTGTTCGGCTATACGCCGCTCACGGCCGGACTAACCCGTCGCTCCAGGTCAGCGCTCCAGCTTGGCTATTTATAGAGGTGCCCCTTAAACAGAGTAATTATTCATTGATTAGCACTGCGAGGAATAGAGGATTGCGTTTCTGATAGCCATCGCACAAACGAGAATAGTGGCTGGCGCCATACCTCGCCTCGCCCGCTATCCTTACACGGTATTCTAACAACATAAACGGTTCATCGGTCTGTTCTCTATATATTAGGTAACTATACTTAATTATTGTAATGTAACGGTCTTACGCATATCAAAAGATTTGATTGGTTAAATTATTTCTTGTTACGTATATGAAAATACACACCTTAATTAGTTAAGTAATTAAAGGGAAAACCAAATGATTTAGGTCTTTTTAAGATAAAGTATTTTTTACTATTGTAAAAATTGTCAATCTCCTGGTACGGTGACTTTTATTTGAGTCTTCGTTAAAAGTGTCGGGAATTATGTCACACGAAACTACCCTTGGTATAATTTACTTCCACATAAATCTTTCAATGTTCAAGCTGTCGCTGTGAACAAAGCATTTCCTAACGGATTTTTTTGTATCCATTAGCCATCGTCGTTAGCCCTTTTTACAAGAATTTTCTCTTTATTGAGTAAAGGGTAGAATTTTCACGGACGCCAAATGCACCTAATTGAATTAAAATTGTTACGAATACTTTTATCTAAGCAACGTACATAAGCTTTTGTGTCTTTTAAGACAATTATTATATCGTAATTGGATAACTTGGATTGGTTTATTCGGACAAGATTCTATGTCATGTCTTATCGCTTACTATGACGCCCGTATATCAAATCAATACTTTTGTATTAAATAAATAACATAATGTTATGTCTAAAAAACATATTAAAGTTCAGATAGACAGAAGAATGAAAAGAACATAAGTATGACACCTAGTATAGGATATACAAGATGTTCCTAGCTTTGTTCGCCTGAATACATAATACATACATTTAAAAGTATGAGAAACAATAAAATTAATTTAAAGATTTCACATATAACTTAAACATTATTAATACAATTACATCGACAGATAATGGTACGTCGTGTACAGATGCGTTATCAATTTTATAATGTACTCATGAATGAAACAATAACAATATTCCGGAAGTATATTGGTAACTAACTAAAAGTATATATTTATTGTATCGTAAATTGCGCACCTGAGGCAATAAAAATGACAGAGCCCTTTGATTAATTACTATTTTATAACTGGCAAATTGTGTTATCGGCATTGATGCAACATGATGATGACATAAGCATAATAGGTTTTCGATCATGATGGAGGTATTTTTATGCATTTGGAAATATTGCCAGCATTAAAAACAACGGGGACCAATTGTGTATAGTATTTTAACTTTACATAAGTAACTTTCATTCACTTCTACATAGAACTAGTCATTTTAATCGCAGACAGGGCAATGTAGATTACAGAAATACATTTTTAATATGAAGAGTTTTTTCTCGACTCACCATATTTATTTATCTGGATAAAGCACCTTGCCGTTTCTGACTTGCAATTTTATTTACCAACAGTTCGCAACGCTTCAAGAAACTTGAACTTTTATCTAGATTCTAGACTATAGGGAAGCCCATAGCAACCAATGTTTTAATGTTATCTAAGATATTATAATATGTAACAATTTTTTTATAACAAGCCAGTTAGTGAAGTTATGCGTGTAATTTAAACCATGACAGGAGGGTCGTACCTTCGTATCCTAACTGCTCACCAATGGACCATTCTATATTTCGAATTAAAATTTGCCCGTAAGTTTAAGGCTTGCGCGTATACTGAAAAATCGTGTGTCAGGCACAGTATTAAAGAAACGTTATAATTGGACGCAGGATTCTGAAACAATCGGCGTATTTTTATTCTTCGTAGTTGTATTATACGCTTAATTTCAATAAATTGATGAGACATTAAATAATTAGCATCCTGCCGTTCCCAATTTTACGTTGATCTAAATTTCACAAAATAACAAGTAACTCGAACGAATTCGAATATCCGGAAATGTAAATACCGTTAGTTCAGCAATTAAAAATTTTTATAAGGCAAAGGCTGCTTAAAGTGGTGTTTCAAGGGTTCCGTCCGTTTATTTAACGCTCAATAAAACGACGACGTTAAATTGATATTATCATTGATTCTTTGATCGTCTTTTTTCGGAAAGTCAATTATATTTATCGAAGATAAGGATAATTTAACAAATTCTGTTTTATATACTTCTTAAGTGTCAACTCGTGAGATTCTGCACCATACACCTCTTACACCTTTTTTTCGGTGAGGGAAGACAACCTAACCCATCATGTCTTGGTCAATATCTGGTACACTTACTTGCATCATAGAAACAGAGGCAGAAATAACCCATACCCCGTTTGGGGGTTACGGGACTTCATACAATACAGGTTTTGCTCCAGTTGCAACTTTTTACTTGCGTACTGCAAGTAAATATATCTCGGTATTTTTAGATAGAGCATTCGACAGTTAACGATAACCAATGTAGTAACGTAAATTGTATAACATCCAATATTAAAGTTGCCTTTTAAGGAGTGTAAATATGGCGGTTTCTAGGTGGCTCTTTTTGGAAGAACCTACTTTCCGAGCCATATATATTATTTGAATATCTGCATTGACTTATACTATTGCTGTCAAAACAACTTGTTTTCTGTATTTCTCCATTTTCCATCGTTAGATACATTAATCACAAAGACTAAAAGTCCTATGTGCGATAATAATTATAGTATTTAATAATAATTTAATCCATATCACGGTTCGTGAGGGTTATTCTTGAATTAGTCGATATAATGAAGGAATTCGCGGAAGGTCTGAAGGATTCGCACAAATTTTGTACGGTGCTAAATGTGGGGTCAATAATTTGTGTGGTTTAAGGAACAAAGGTTTAGCCTGTGTTAATGTTCCTTTATTATCAGGAAACTTGAACTTGATTCTAAACTAAATTAGCTCTAGATATAAAATCTACCCAGATTTAATTAGACATGTCAATTAATATATAGATAGGACATATGAATTTTCGTATTACTCGACATCAATAGAACCCTAACAACCATCTGGTATACAGTAATAAAGGATTGAACAATTTTATTTATTTACCTGCTATCAATCCACGTTTTACCCTAGCTGTATCAATTAATAGATATTTCCTAATTGCTAAATCTCTCTCATAGGCTATAATCGATTTCTTATTTTGAGAGCAGTCAATAAATTGATATTAATAGAGTTCGGCGGCTTATAGGTATTGTGACGGGGTGTGCGTTTTGGGGTGGACAAAATCAATAGTTGGTACATACGAATAGCTACCACTACATTCACGAAATCTGCACACATTGCGATTCTTTATTTGGCTTATATTTGCTCACGTACGCCTGAACTTATTGTCTTACGATTCCTAGCAGGTGGCGTTCATAGCATCTCATACACTGAGAGCATTCGGACTGAAAATAATACACTGAGCGAGCTTTTTTATGTATTCTACGCAGAATGGCGCGTTTTTATTATGTAAAGTGCTTTTCTTAAGTTTAATGCTGCAAGGGGTTGTATTTATAGCTGGCAGTTAGTGTTAAACATTCTAATGAATACTTAATTAGGTCCGAGTTTGTCCTAGAGCATTTAAAAAGAAAACCAACAATCTCACCACTACTTAAGAATAAAAATTTAATACAAAATAATGAATAGTTTTTTAAACTTATTTCTATGTATAATGCCTTATCTTATGAATTTATTGGCCAGGCGATTGTTGATCTATCAATCATAATATTTGCGCTACAGTTAAGTTTAAAAAAAATGTGTGTCACATTACGGATACCAGAAATACCCAATAATAAATTAGCATAGTAATGTTTGAAGCCGTTATTTTACGATTGGATTTGCTTTAATTAATTAAAACCTAGTAACTAATATCTAAAGTAAATCACTGTAATAACTAATTAGGCGTTTATAAAACGAGGTTTATAAAGTAAAATCACGTGAATATAATTAAAGACATTATGATTATTTTATTTGTTAACCCTATTTGTGGAAATCTAGCAAAAAATCTCAACCGAAATAATGGTTTCACGTACGTTAGATTCAATATCTTTGAAAGCCATTATATGATTGTAAATATACATAGTAAATTCAACTACTATATGTGTAGGTTATATTGTTATAATCAACAAATTTAGTAGGTTTAAAGACAGAATGCAAGTTGTAAAAAAATACGCTCAAAGCACGTCATTTTAATTATATCATAATTCTATTACAGTCAACATTCTCAAGCGAAATGTCACTGGCCTTTAAAGATTACGTCGGGTAATAAACAGTGAAATGATAATTGAAAAGTTTTATGTTATGAAGATCTATTTCTGCGGTGATAGCTTATTTAATTGATGAAGGCTTGCGATTTATCGCCACATCTAATTGATTTATGAAATGTATATACATAAATTACAACTAATATCTTAGATGGGAATAGAAACGATTTGAATTAAATTTGAATTTTGGTTAACGATTTGCATAGGTAACACCTCAAGCCAAGCGGAAATGAAGTTTGAGTGCGTTTAAATGGAGTTCTGGAATTATGAATTCATTTAAAAGTGTAATAGTATAAGTTGATGGTTATAAGAAATGTTAAAAAATACATCTAGTGTTCTATTAGCTGTCCAATTAATTCCATATTATTTGTCAATTATGATAGTGTTCTGGTTCGTTCTATTTACGTATCATACAGGGGTATTTATTTTATTTTTAGACTAGTAATAAAGTCCTCAATATTTTTCTTTAAAAATTAAATAATAGTGCCTAAACTACGTGTTGTAATAGAGATTCAAACACAAAGATACAGATATTTCTTTGATAATGATTTTACACTTTATGTTGATTTTTAATTGTTATTGTGTATCCTCCAATATCCTTAGTTTAGGAGCTTCATTCCCTCACAAGTCCATTGCGTAGGTTGTCTGCAGTTTTCAATGTGCGTTGTACTGGTCAAGCAAGTATCTATCCTGTTCTCTAGACTGGAGCTTTGAAGCACTGACTATATTGAGATAAATAATGTTAACATCCTCGGTTTGATATTGGTTATTCGTCGACAACTTCCGCGACGTCCAATTAAGTTATAAATCAAGACTTTATTAACCTCTTTTTTATACAAAATAACGAAAATTAAAAAATAAACATTTTCATTAACGTACTTAGCACTTATATAACGGATACGCTTGAGTTGTATTCACCTGCAAGTGAGTGTAAAGCAATTATACTGCGTGGCGTGTATTAACTTCGTGTATACGGAAATCGTGACAAGTTCGGGTGGCTAGCCTTTGCTAATTGGCTGTGATAGATAAGCAATAAAATCAATCTGGAGGACACCGACTGCATCTTCAATTTATGCCGATGTGGATTCGCGATGCGTCCATGGTCCGGCGCCGGCCCCCGCCACTGCTCCTCATATTTATACGTTAAGGCGGGCACTGCGCAGAGTTCAAACGTGCGACGGGCGTTCGAAACAGTAGACGATAGTAAGATCGCAACGCGTGGGTAGGCAGTAGGAAGAGGCTAGGGCGACCGGCGAGTGCAGTGTGCAGTGCGTGCGGACCGTGTATTGCTGAAAGCTCGCGCTGCGAAGCCTCCGAGAGCGGCGGCATCGCGCGAGCGCCCGCTTCGCGTCAGTGCCGGCCCGGCCGTGCCATAGGCATCACGTTTCCCATACCACTGGCTATTTGCTGCTGGACAGTGCCACTCTCATATACAACGACTTCGAATTTTTATAACGAACACTAACCACCACGGAAGTGGACGCGAGCTTACTACTGAAAAGTGTGGTAAGTTTTTTAATATTTTTATTTAATTAATTTTGCTGAACAAAGCCGAATTTTAAATTATTTATAACTAAAGTTATTGTTTGACTGATTGAAAAAGTTTTAAAAGTTTGACTTGCATTAGCAAGTTGGGAATAGTTTGAAGACAACGCTTTACGGCTGAAAGAGCCGGTTTGAGCTTTTCAAGAGAGCCCCGCCGCGCTATCGTCGCGTCCGCTGAATTGCACATAGCTATTCTATTGTCTTAGGGGACTTTACATTTCAGATTTTAAAGATTTATTTTCATTTTCAATGGTTTGTGCAGTGAAGCGTAACTGTTTTATAAAGGAAGCTATTTTAATAGTACACTAAACGCGATGTTTTTAACACTTTATAATGCAACACTTTACAATGCAAGTGAATTTTTTTGAGAATATTTCAAAATTTATGATTTCCAGCAGTGAGGTTTTGTAATGTAGATTAATAAAAAATCGGTAAAAATAAACCATTTCAATAAGCCTTATATTTATCTCACACGTTATTAATAAAGTCAAAGATTCTTAATAATAAAAAAAACCATTACAAAATAAATAGCTTAAATATCACTTACAAATAATATTTTAATCGATTAATTGCAATAAATTATATTATTTCCTGTATTTACCAATGAATATAGAGGCAGCTAAACGATTCGAAACTAATTATTTTTGTAAAAATATTTTTTTAAATAAAAAAAAATTGTCGAAGTTATTTCCCCAGTTTTATGAAACGCTAAGTGGGTATAAATAATAATTAAATTGCAATGCTCTAATGGTAGCCTGCGTACTGATAAAGCTGACGAGAACAAGCGTATCCAATCCGATATTACACACTCGTCTGTACTAATAATTCGCAATTGTAGTTACAGCTGCCACGTTGAACCAAACGTTTAATAACAAAAACTATAAGCTATTTAATGAGTAAATTTATTGAAATAAATATTAATTAACAAAATTATTTAAATCCGACCGTTTTCCTCATATTTGTTTTAGAAATATTAGCTTCCGTGGCTTTTAAGATAATCTAAAATAATAAAGTTTTTTTAAGATTTTTTTATAGTGGTTGAATAATATAATAAAATTGAATTATAAAATTAAATAAAGCCAAAATGGTTAGAAAATAATTTGGTCTGAACATTGGATAGCTATATCATTCCATAAATTGTATGATCTATAGTTTATATTTTAAACATACTAGCCATCAAAAAAGTATTTTACCTTTACGACTTCAACTACAAAATTTATTCTGAGGAAAAATATTTACACATTTTCCTTTAATCGCATTTTTTATTAACATGATGACTTACTGAATCATACCTTCGCATATTCCTTAATCAACTTTTCTTTTTTAAAAAACTTTTTTTTTATAAAAAAAAACAAGAATAAAGTACAGAAAATTCGTTTCTTATTTAATGTACAAATATAATGCCACGAAGCAGTCAAGTCGATAAGAGTAACATCATGTACAACAATTATATTTACATTCTTAATAAAATCAAATAGTTTATTCATTTTAAAAACATTAAATTATCCTTGGTTTTTCAATCTATCTTTACGCGCTCGGAGGAGCAGCCTAAATATTTTCATTCACAAGCATATTTGCACGTCTGGTCTGGCAATTTTTAACGAGCATTTAAATATTTCTTTAAATTTAAATAACTTTGACTATACTTTATATATTTAGTATACTATATACGTGATGATGGATGGTTGTTTTGGAAATAATTGTCAGAGTGTGCAGATAGTGTAAATGTTCGACGTGGTTGATTGCGCAAAGCTCGGCGGGCAGCGGACGTGCATTTGAGTTCAAGAGCAGGGTGAAGGTTCCGACGTAACGCCCTCCATCTTAACTTACGCAAACCGCAATTACAATATTTGCACGTAATCATTAAATCACTATTGAAAACATAAGTGGTATTATTCGATCAAGTGTTTACGCTGTTTTTTTACATTTATTGACTAGGTTTTAAAACATCAAAAACATCAGCTTTTCATGCATTATTATTTAAAATTAAATGTCCTTCGGTTCGGTTTTTAAGTTAGTTAGAATTAAATTTCATCGCTGAATTTCAATGACAAAGCAATAAAACACAACAGTCTCAAAGTAGCCTTGTTTCAAAAACATTTGTTAATACATTGTCGATATAATAACGAGTTACATAGTTAGGTATAACGTCACTTTTCAAATTGCGTCGATAATTTTTACGATTCGCAGGGATTGATGCATCACTGAACATTGTTCACGTAGTAAGCTTCTTGTGAAGCTACCATTCTTAGAATTTAAACATTTCTGCGAACATTACATACAAAACGTTGAGTACTAATATAACTTGGCAATGACAAATAAAATGAATGGGCCATAGAAGAAAAATATATTTATTTACGCGCGCAACAATGATCCAATAATATTCAAATATTGAATTTAGAATATTATGTAAAGTGTACAGTTGTACTAAAAGAAGGTGCTTTAAATTTTTTTTTTATCAATGGATGTGTACACGAGGCTAAACAAAGAAAATATGTTTGAAACCGTTACAAATTCCTCTTTCTCAGAAATAAGCCTCTAATTCTACGGTTATTATAACCACATAAAAATCGTATTCTGATACGCAAATGTTTCGGTTTATATTTATTGTTGAAATGCTTTAAATTTAATTCGACAATGGCACTGGAACAGGTTTATAATGATATAATTATGCAAATTATGAATACCTATGGGAAATATTAAACACGAGGTCTGAAACTAAGTCTCCGAAGTGGAAAATAGTATCATTTTTATTTTTTTTATCTAAATACGGCAACAAATGTATTATTTTATACGTAAATTGTTATAAAAACATACAGTTGTATAAATATTTTAAACATTTATTTTACCGACACCACCCAGATGCAATATTTCGTATAGATAAGATTTGTCAAGATGGCAAGGTCGGAATACTTCCGATTCTTTTGTTTTGCGTAGAGCCTGCACTTAGCGCGCGGAATTACGCTCATTTGATGGCAGTTAAATACCTAGATGACTTCTTCTCTAACGACCCTGATGTTTCGTCGCTTTTTTTGACAAATGCAAAAACACAAGGCCAATAGCATCACATCTTATTGTTTACGGATATCAGAATCATGCCCTATTCATCGTCGATCATATTTAACATTCAAACATAATGACTAGTAAATTACGTGACGACTTAATTTTAGTCGAAATCAGTTGTGATTTTTTATAAGATATAAAAACAGGTTAGAGCAGTGTTGGCTTCAGCGTGCGACTCTCATAGTCGTAGTTTCGATCCCCGGCTGTGCACCAATGGACTTTCTTTCTATGTGCGCATTTGATATTTGCTCGAACGGTGAAGGAAAACATCGTGAGGAAACCGACATGTCTTAGACCCAAAAAGTCGACGATGTGTAGTCACTGGAGGCTGATCTGAATGATTATGAAATAGATTCAGAAATCTGAGGTTGTACATTATTACCATTGATTTATTTTTTTATAATGTTTTTATTTTAATAAAGTATACATGGTGTTCACTCTAGAAGGGTAAATATGCGTTTAAATAATGAAATAGCTAAACGAAAACCTTCTTAAATATTTGTTTACCAGGTTGCTGGTGGTTGGCTGGTGGCAATTTGATTTTTTTAATAGTTTTAACATAGACGTAACGTCTATCCATAAGAAGTTTTAGATAGTTTTAATGAGGCATGACAAGAATTCAGTGAAGCGTCATGATAGCTTTTGAAGGTAGCTTCAACATTCTGGCCAATTTCTGCGACGAATATGAAGAACCTTTTAAAAAATAATACGAAAACTAATTCCCCATATTATAATCAAAGGCCGTGTGTTAATGAGAATATGCGCCAATATTCGTGTAATAGGACGGAAGACTTTTAATGCTATGCTGAACTGCAAGCCTCGCACCGCGCCGTTTCCTAAGAATATTTCAACTTATGGGGAACTCAATCTGGGCTCGTGGGCTCGGGTGCCATTGACCTGTAACAAGTACTAGCCAATATATTGTCAACCATGAAGTTCAGCGGTCGTTGTTTTAAATTTATTCGACTTAATTCACTATTATAATAGTATTTTTTTAAATTACCCAACCGTATTTACGGATAAATGTTCACTTTAAAAAGGCCTCCTTAGAATGAAGACGCAAAATTTAATATGACAATTTTATAGCAAAATATGACGAAGCAATTTTCATTTCCAGTAAATGGTATCATAACACACTTTTGCACGAAATCAAAACCGTTATTCTCTTTTAAGTTTGTTATAAAAACACGTCATTTTAGTTCCTTTACTTCGGTCTTTATTTGTTAATTCAGCCATTACTTTAGACGCTTAGAAATAAAGGTGAAAGTAAATTTGCTTTTCTTATAAAACTGTACAAACTTAAAGGAGTTTTCAAAATTAGATTGGGTTCATTAAATCTCGAAGTGTAGGCTCTTTAATTATTTATTGTTTTTTTTAATAAATAGTAATTATTGTTATTAAATTAATTCTTAATGCGGAATTAAGAATGTTGTACTCAAGTGACGCCTAGACATATTTAGCAAAAATAGGTCTTTGAACATGGTGAATACATTCACTATTAATAAATTGCTAGCATATTCATAGGTTTCCGATGAAGAAAGGCCTGACACAGCTTGCATGTAAGAACCTTGTGCCGGGTCACCACTTGAATATCAATATAGCATAAAGTCTCTCCACACCGGACACAATGACCGATAAAGAAAAACGCACGAATATGGCCTTACGTTCATTCGTTTAGAATTCACATAAAATAACAATACCACATTCACTGTTCGATGGAATGTAGGTTATGATGTTACTTAGCTTTAGTTTTTGCTTGTGCCCCAAGTTTTTTATTACAATTGTAATCGCCTTTCGCGTCAATCAGATTCGTATAAGGCGTGAAAGTTTTAACGTCACTGTTCCCAATATTTTTTCTCATTTGTGACCCCTGACTAATATCTTTTGGTGCTATTCAGTACCTTTATAGAAACATCGATTTATAATTAACAGCCAATTTGTTAGGTATTGACATTTGATTGTGTCTCGAACTTTTTGTTTGCTAAGTATGGTATTGCTTATAGCACAATTGAGTTGTAACATAACCAAAATTGCTATTATGTGACTTTAAATGTTTTATGTTTTAGTATTTATATTGCAAGATCTTTTTTTATTAAAATTACTAATACCTTAAATAATATATTTTTAATAATGGGAAAAGCTTCGAAACAAAAGGAGGCTGTTTCATTTGCTACCTCATTAAAGAGCTCTCGAGACTCACAGCTAAAGTCATGGCACCCACACTCTAAATATCAAGACAAATAGACATATCCACTTTACCATTTACCAAGTAAAAATTCTCAAGTTTTGTTTGCATAGGTCTTTTACCAATTAGTATTTGTACCGATATATATATGAGTTTGTGTTAGTGAAGTGTGTCTGTTGCACTCACTACAAACTTTGTCTGGAGACCGAGCCGACGAGTACCTAGAGGGTGAGGCGTGAGAGAATAAGGAGTCTACTTAACACTGAGCAGCCATTGTTTGCGTTCAAATAAAAGCGGTTTGGATCTTTGCCTTTGAAACTTTCGATCCGGGAAAACAGATATAACATTGACCCGACATTAACAATGTGTACTCGACAGTAATTCGAATTCATTCATTGCCAAATGTTTTTTTTCCTTTTCGTGACCGAGTAATAAAGGTCCTCATGCAGTTTTATGTGCCAATTTTGCAAACACCGGAAAATCGTAAATTAATTCCGAATTCGTTATAGAAAATTCAAAACAATATACAAAGAATATCGATTAGAACCGTTGTATTATAGTCAATTATGTCGGTTATAAAAAGTCTTGAGATTATAATTTATAAAGTTCAAGTTTTATCGTGCGGAACGTACGATGTCATTGTCCTATAGTGGTGTGTTGTTGCACACTCTGCTCAATTTGTACTCCCAATCGCTGCATGATTTTATATATAATAGTATCGATAATTCCCGGCGAGCATAAGCTCGCTAATGCATTTTCAGTTTCTTGCAAAATATACCAAAAACTATCTGAAATAATTTTGATGTAGAATGCAGAGTGATGAGTAATCGTGTGCCAATCCTCTATTATTAAAGACTTAAAATAAGGCTTTTTTGGTACATTTAAATTAATTTGTACATTTAAACAGTGACATTGATCTTTGAGTTACATTAAAAATAACTTGTATTGAAAACTGGTAATATTAAGAGTCAAGAATCGTTCTAAGAATACTTGTTAGAATAAATTAATGACATTGCGTTTACATTATCAATGAACAAATCAATGCAACGGGAACTAATGCAAATGGCATAAAGTAATTTATTTAGTCAGGTACATAGGCACAATAGAATTTAACTGTTTTACTTGTTTTATCTTTTTAAATTTACATTTCTTATTGCAGACATAAATTTAATTTAAAGAAACATGTGCAACTGCTGTCATTATAGAAGGGACAGTATGGGATTCTAAACAATACGAAATAAGGTTGAAATAGTGTAGTAATAAAAATAGTAGAATATATATGTATACAGTTCATATATTCATATATTCGGGAAAGTGTATGAAGGCTAAACAATTTAATATTTAAATAAAAGTATTGAGTTTAGAACTCTCTTTATTTCTATAGACGAATAAAAAATCATCTTAGTACCCGCAATTTAACTTAAATGATAGTTATCGTCGTTTCCAAATATCACAACATAATTTATGCGGTTTATATGTATTTTTTGCGATTTGTTAAGAGTTCAAACTTCAAAGAGACAAGTCACAAACATCGTACAATAACATTGGTACAAAATTAAATTTCCATTTCGTAGTCGGACAGGTCTATTACGATAAGAATGACGGCTTATCTTTTTCATGCATCGAAATCGATTTTAACGTCCATTTCTTTGCTTAAAATCCATGATGCAATGGTTACAGTTTAGCGCTGGTAAATATTTATAAATTGGTATTGATTTTTTTGTACAAGCGATAGTAAAATTTTAGACGTATTGTTGTTAGTAATGTTGCCGGATTGTATAATATACACATAATAACCTGATATAATTAGTATTACGTTTATGAAATTACGACATATGGAATTCCTAACATTTTAATTTTATTTTTAATGTCAAAACTTACTTGTTAATTCTATGGCATAAATTTTGTCAATTCTATTCACAAAAAATATGCTTTGTATATTTTTTTTCTCAATTCAAAATCAATGAAATTTATAATCTATTACTATTAAGTTTTGGAAATAAAGGTGTATTACTAATACTGTTCTCAAGAATTTCTGCAAATTACTTTATATAATATTTCAAGAAATATTTATATAAACTTCAAATTAAAATTTCGATTATAGTAAGTTGATATGTACGCATCTTGCTAACGGTACGAAATTATACTTAATAGGGAATGTTGCATAAGGCTGATGTGCGTAAAACGAGATAATTTCCGGTCTCAGAGCATGTTTTATGATTATTTGATATAGAACTTGAATTATTCCGCTTTAAAACAATAATTATGATTACTTTTCTATTCGGTTGTAATTCAAATTTGATTTGTGTGATTCGTTTAAAGGAAAATATAAACAAAATTAAGCAGATTAAATATCTGATGATCAAGCAAAACAAGACGTATTCCATGTCCATCCTGATAATTTTTAGAGCAATTGATTACTTCAAGAACATTTTTTTTATTTAGCGCAATAAACGAACGCCATAAATATTTTTTTATAAATATTTTAACTTATACGATTTCATAATAAAATAATTTTTAGATAAACATTAAGAATTACGTAGTAGTATTGATATACGATATAATATTACCCCAATGCGGTTTATTAAGAAGAATTCCTAACATGTAAAAACAGTTGCCAAATGGGATATGCTGGTAGTGTTTTGTTTTAAGATATTGATGAGGCTCAGTCGTCACGATCGCATAATAAGACTATGCGGGCTTGGCCCAAACACCGCTATTGTGTCTTCGACTTACTAAATCAATATTTGCGCAGATGTCGGCGCAAGAGCATACTATGCGACCTAAAATTCATACAGCTTATATGGCAACGTTAGCGGTAAATTTTCTCCACAGCTACTTGTATTCCTTCAAATGTGGGTCGATGCTGTACGCATAACTTGACCCCGCTGGACTTAAAGCTTTCATTAATATTTGTTCTATACAAGTATATATTAACTATTAGTGATTGTCAATGAATAATTAGACGTTTATATTAAAAGCAAACTTGTCTGGTTAAGTCTCAAAGCCTTGCTAGTCTCTTCATGAACAGATAGAGACATCATTGGTGCCTCAGATAAGTGAAATATACTTCTGAAATTGGTGTCTTTAATATTCCTTACATAGTTTGAAAATAAAAACGAGTTCAAAGGTTATTTTTTTACATTACACGTAATAGTTTTTATGGATTCTATATGCAGTTAAGTGAAGGACAAGCACAGGCTTTTATTTAACTAAAATGTATTAAAGAATCGATATTAATAACATTGATAGACTTTGTGTAAACAGCTGGTCAACAGGAAGGTTATAACTGTAATGCATAATAAATTACAAAAATTTCAATATCTCCACAATGACTTCTTAATTATAGAATTATTTCCATTTATGAGCACCACGAGTTGCGTTAAATTTTAATGATTTTTAACGATACACGTAGTGAGTTGATTAAAACACGACATTTAATAGCTTTCATTTAATAGCCTTGCAATAAAACCCAACCTCGCAGCTAGATGATAATACCGGCGGTGTATCTTTAGAATCGCTCGTAAGAACCTTATTGCACGGTTAATAAGTTGAGCTCCGCGCTCTGGGTCCAGCCATTTCCTCAAACAGACGCCTCATACATAACTTCGCTCGTTATCTGAATAAGCACCATTACGAATGAGTCTCTTGCTTCTCATATAAAATGTTGCACTCTAACGTTGTATATTTTCTATAGTATTTTGCTGAAATATATTGTTTTTTATTTAGTACAAAACTAACTTTAGTACACCTCAAAAACATGTAATTTATACACGTTAGCCTGCATAGTAAACCTTCTTCTAGTAGTTTACACCAACATTGGCTCTATTGTTGAACTTATTTTTTTTAAAATAACATAAATAACTGTTTGAGGTCAAACATAGGCTGACTTGCAGTCTGAGTAAAAAGTTAACAAAAACCAAACTTTTTGCCAGGCCGCCTGCGGTTGCCAAGTGAAAACGAATAGCATAATTTTCTAAGAGATGAACACGATTCCCGTGTAATATGATAATGCATCACATAAATATTTCATGTTAAAAACCCTTTTTTATCCTTTTTGTAGTCGAACCAGTTCTGACATTGCAGGCTCTATGAGAACAGTAGTGCCGCGTTTGAATTTTATGTTTCTTAAGCTCAAATAGAAATAGGAAGCTGATTACGATGCAAAACATGTTAATGTGCGAAAATTCCGTATGTGAATATGCAGTTTTGAAGCGCAAAGAGTGCTCCTAAAAAGCACATACCTACGAAGCATTCTAACTGTAAAAGGCTTTAGGAAGTACTGCACTTAGTGGAAAATGGCTGTAAAGTTAAATTCAGTACGTGCCTATGGTTGGTCGTTCAAAGGCAGATTTGACGTTAGTTTACAAGTGCTTACTATTCATTCCTCACATAAAGATATGGCTGGTAATGACTGGCCGGTGAGCTATCGGTCAGACGCTCGTAAAGACGACGACACGAACCATTCGTACATGACTGCGAATACAAGTCAATAGACATCACGTAGCCTTCGGTTACTTCCTAGTACCTAGTACCTACATATTTCCTATCCGCGGTGTCTAACTGTACCTGCACGTGTTTTTTCCACTCCCCAACGATTCCGATTGCCCTTAGCCCCTTCAATTACATTTCAAATACAGCAATAACCGACTTAAAGGTCACTATGAACGCTAACTCTAATTTAGAAGGGTGGACAAGAGTTTCGGGTCAGTGGTCGCCAAAATAACTATCAGAATCGGTACTTATCCCAAAGGACGAAAAACGTGCAGGGGTGGCACTACTATGGGTAAACGGCGTCGTTAATTACACGAGGGATACTCGAAATCGTGTCTAATATTGAATGTTTGCTCTCTTAAACATCAATTTGTATTCATGGAAAAATAAATTATATCTATACACTGTGACAATAAACTTCAAACAATATGTGTAAAATATTTAAAAATCTAGATTACCTGGAGACACGGTCTAGGCTTAACTGTTAGAAACAAGGCCATAACAATTTATGGTCAAGTCTAAACTGTTAAAAATGTACCTTGAATGTGAGATGGTGGCGCAGCAAAGGCACGCAGGGGCAATGTTCGTCGTGTGAGCGTCGCGGCCGAGAGCTATCGCGAAGTCATACTATGCCTAGCAACAGTACTCATACCTTCCCAGTCGACACTGCTTTCTTCGAACACACACACAAAGGATTACTTACTAACGTAACTATGAAATGTTATGACTTCCATAAAATCAATAGGCAATATAAGCACGAAGGTTCAATTGAATAGGTATATCTGTTATGTTATTATAGCGGATGTCGCATTCATATTTAAATCATAACCTTTATTAGAAATAAATAATACTATCTTAGTATTATTTATTTCTTTAAGTAATATGTTGTAGTAAATTATGTGTCCAATTATAACCAGCCATATTTTAAAAAGATTTATCACAAACGCGAAACGGAATGGAATTAAGATAATTCGTAAAATATCCGTTTGGAATGTTAACACAGTGTAACGGTGATGAGATGTCTAGCTTGGATTTACCTAAATTATTCGGACTACGTTAGCAAGTCGTACGTGCGCCCGCGCAATGCCCGATATCACTACGGCCTGACTCTGCCCGGGGTCGAGTTAATACGGAACGTGAGATATATTAGCTCTATTCTAATCATGTTCGCCTCCTTTCGATAACACTGAATTCCACTATTGGTGAACTCTATAGAAAGTTGTAGAATGTAATATCGAGTTGAGCTAATGTACCAATGCCAACTATATCCAAGTATTTAACCTCAGTCTATATTGAATTTTGTAAATATTCTACATTTATTTAATCAACAGTATAGAATGGTATAAGAGAATTATTTGTCTTCCCATCGATGTTCATGTCGATATATACTATAAATATTTTCATATAATTCCCTATTTAAATCAGATAAGTCTATAAACAGGAAGCGAGACGATGAAGATGTGATTAGGAGTTAGCACCGCTAGGTGTCAGCCTAACTGGAGTAATCAAAGTAATTTATCACATCTAATTAACGTCTATATTCTCTTAGTATTTTCCGCTCCACGAAACACTGGTTCAAGTACCTATTTACATTGTTGTCATTAAAATTTTATTGCTTTTAATAAGAAATTATGAGTCATTTAATGGGTTTTCCTTTTGTATTGCGCTCATTTAGTACTATATTTGCAAATTAATTTACTGTCTATGTCCTTTTTAATATTTCTCACTTACTTGTGTTATTATTACTTTTTTTTTCAATTTATCCCTAATGGGAAAGGTTGCCTTACTTGTGTTATTAGTTATTAGTGACATATGGTTATTATTTTAATATATCAAACACGAAACGATATTCGATAATTCCACTAGAAATTTATCGTCGTGGTTAATTAGTCATAACCTGACGATGTTAAGGAAAATAATATAATTCGAAAATCTCATTTAATTTTATAAATACGTCATTGCATTACTTATTTACGTAGTTATTTTGATTTGTATTTCTGTTAAAGGAAGTCATGAATTATTGCATACAAGACTTAGTTTGTCATTGCCTGATACTTTCAAAGATAAGATGTGCAGAAAGTCCCAATAAAAAAAACCCAAGAACTGTTATGTAGTGAAGCAGTCTAGATAGTTTTTACTGGTACAATCTGACACAAAATTTGCACGGGTCAATGAACTCCAAACGACTTGCGAGGAAAATAATATTTGCTCTCAGCCTACCCATTTCCCTGAGAGACGTAAACTCTGTCACGTGAATTTTCTTCCACACGAGTGCCCTATATCGAACCCTCTTAGCTTTATATATTATTCAGCATAAAACATTGTGTTGCCACCCTGAATCTCTGATGTCTTTGATGTTACTTTGAAAGCGATATTACGAAGACAATGTTATTGCGCTAACGGTGATACTTAATAAACATTAACGTTCATTATCCGGAACGCGTGAGGTGTACCAAATACTTTGTATGCACATGTGTCTAAGTCTGCCGTTAATCGACCGCTACAATTTAAGGACAATTATTGCTTAATAATGCAGCTTTTAGCCGAATCTAACAACTAGGTGTCGCCGTGTCCACGACAGCTATGCTAATCATTAGTAATTTACGACAGTTGATAATCGCGAGTTGAGTACGTGAGCGCATTGTGCGAACAGCTACGCGTGCATGGGATAGCTGAGCGTGCGAACACGCCGCGCCACCTCACGCCTTTATTATGTCACTATTTTTTAACATAGACCACTTTTAGGATTCAATCTATAGAATCTAAACTTTACTTTTATCTCAGCATAATGTTGTAATCAGTTAAATTTTTCAATTAATTTTATGCTATTCAAAATATCGTTTGTCGAATTAATATTTATTTGTGTGGTACATACAACCAAAGCGGAAACTCTTCGTGACAATTTGAAATAAGATGTCCGTTGATGTCAATGTTCGCTGCGGTTGCACTATTCCGAAATTGTATATTGGGTAACTGCGCCACGAACGACGGCCACCGACCCACAGTGCCCTTCTGATACTATTCAATCATTTTTATTGGTTTCTGGACTGATTGCACTCAAATTGCATCTATATTCGGTCGTAAATGCAGTACTTTAATCGAATTCCGTTACATGCCACTTAAGCATTGATAATAGAATATTTTCTTCATTTATATTTTTTTCTCATCTCGAAATAATATTACTTATTAAGACAAAGTTTTTTAAATTGCACAGCATAGAAAATCGTTTGAAATAAGCGGATTTAATCAAAATTTTAATAGCTCACTTGACCCATTTGTGCCACACAGAGGAAGTTTTAAGTATACTTGATGATGATGACACATTATACATGGATATTATACATCAAGAAGACGCATAAAATATAATACTTACAAAGAACTATCGTAATGGAATTCTATTTTAATGTGAAAAAAGGAAAATGAATGTAAGCGTAGCGAGGTGTAGCCCCGAGTTAATCTCCATATAAAAACTATAAAGAGAGTCGCTTGACCCGATAGGTAAGCCGCCGTAAACTTATAATTTACTTTATTTATTGTAAAGCCCTCTCCGATATTTTACTTTATTTTATCAGATTACTGTTACATTGGAAGCTACATCAGTGGAACAAACGGTACACTAAATTATGTTTGGGAAGTAGAACTCCATTGTAATGCTGTGGATTTTTTTTTGTTCCAAAGTTAGTTAATTGTAAGTTTACTACTGTGCTTTTACCTTTCGTATTATGTAATACTAGTGAGAAAATATCATTATTAAACATATTTTATATCTTTAAACTGGAAAAGCTTTCACATTTCTATTTGTAGGGCTTCTGCAAGTGACAGAGAACCGTGATATCTTTAGTGGAGCAAATAAACAGATAGTGTTGAATTATCCGCGCCCTCACCCTCACAGCGGAGGTGACTTGCGAAGCGTCTAGACGGGGCACCCCTGCCTATCTCCGATTGTGATAATATTTATTCACCCAAGATGAGCTAAGATGAATACTCCGAAATCGATTTATTCGATGTTTGAAATTACTTGAAAGTGTACAATATAACGCGAGTAGGATCCTACACATATCTAAACATAGACAAGAGGGAGGAATATAAAGGTAAACATTCCCCTCTCTCGTACAATGTTCCTTAGAATTGTATAAAAAGGAAATTGTAAGCAATGAATAAGCACAGGTAGGCTCTAGAAGCTACAAATACGAGTTGTAAGTGTTGTGTATGTGTGACCGTGTGTGTAAAGAACAACACGCGCACTGGGATGTGTTCCCACGCTAACGCCACTCCGTGCTGGAGTAACAATAATTCGCCCTCTAGTTATTGACTCTTGTTACTTACCATAAATATTAGTCTGTTGCTTAAAGATTGAGACTAAAAGACTTCGCTGATTACGAAGTGTAAGCATACGCTTTACCAGTTATCACTTAATTTCTATAAGTTTCTAAAGAAGAAAGAACTAAGAACTCGGAAGTAGAAAATTGTTTTAATATTATTATGTCACTACAATATTTGAATACAATATACACAAATCGATTTTAAATAAATCCTTTGTTTGAGTATTATTTGCATAAAAAAATATTTACTTGATTTATCACATACATTTATTAGCCTTTCGAACAATTTATACCCCAGTTTTATTATTGTGAGACGTAAAAAGAGTATAAAGCCGCTTGGACATCGATGAAACCATGCGGTCACACAATCATGAATATAATAATTTAGCAGACGTGTGACAATAAACGTTAATGTACATATCCGGTATTCATAAAAACATGTCATTGAAAGTGTAATATCGTCGCACACACGCGCCGAACCCTCTGCACAGCTCACTACTCAGCTCTCAAGCACGCGTCCTCAATTCTTACTTCAACGACACATATTCGCCCTCCTGTTTACCTCTATTTATTACGTCCGAGCGAGAAAAAACTTAAGAATACTCCAACCGAGTGTATTTTGTTACGCCCCATATTACGCATGAGGTTATTAATTAAAAACTCAGCTACTGTTCCGCCTGAATCAGCACATTTTAATCAAGAAAGAAAAAGCTTTAATATTCTGCCTCAACATCGCTTTTACCTCGCTCAGAGCTAACTTATTAATATTATTCATATTCATTCTTGCGGTTAGAAGCCAAGTGGTTTTTGTTCTACCCGACCCTTATTTAGGTTAAAGAATTTCTAGTCATTATTTAGATGCTAATTTATTATTTTTTGTTTAACCGAGTACTTTAGCATTAATATTAATGTCTGTATTATGAATTCCTTTTTAAAACGTCTTAATTGAATAAATATTTACGCCTGTAGAGCCTATTATAGTAGTTTTTTTGTATACCATTAATTAAAGAAATGTAATTTTCTTTACCATAAATAAATCGCATTGTGTGTAGGAATAAAGACGCCCCCTATCGCTAATAAGAAAACTTCTCTACGCCATTCTACGTTCGAGCTACGGTTTTTTTCGTAGCTGCTTCATTTAATTGCCTAGTTGAACACCGTGAACGAGGTATAATTAAAATATAAGAACGCGTGCGGCATTACGTTTACACGGGAGAGTTATAAATGAAAATATGGTAAAAATGGAAAGCAATACAAATGTATAAATGCATATTGTACCATTCAATAGTAATAGTAGTGAATTTTTTATTCAAATTATTGAATAGAAAAAAAATAAAAGTATTTTTTTATTTCTGGAAAATGCTTGGCTTGTGTAAAATGTTACTCAATTATATCAGAACAAATACTGGATTAGGACTATATTTGGATTTTGGTACCACGTATTAAATATACTAATTCCATATTATATTGTCATTAATGACATGGGACAGACCAGAACCAATAAATGTCTCGCCAATAATCGAATATCAAAGTCGTGCATTAAAAACTTAACCTTGTTTTTATAGTATAATGTATTAACGATGTTTTCTTCTTTTCAGAACGACGGCAAATGGATCAGAGGCGCGCGGCGGCGGCGCTGTTTGCGCTAGCCGCGTGCTTTGCGTGCGCAACAGCAGGTACAAACAACAAAACAACAAAACATTACTAGCAAAATACCCCTGTATTTGTATATGCTATAATAAAGCTAATCATACTTTTAAATACGGAACCATCAAACTTGCTTTAATGTATTCGATTTGTATTTGATGAATCATGATTAATTAAATTAAAATGGTATTAGTTACATTTAGTCGTAAAGTAAAAACATAAGAACATACATTTAAATACCATAATTTGCACGTGTTTATTTTAATACTCCTTACAATACAAATTAAAGCAGCATCAATAATAAACATGAATTATTATTTGGCGCCGTATTAGCATAATATCCATCTGAGATATGCGAAATATTTTAAATAATTGCCTGTGAATTTATAACCCATTCGTTAACCTTTAACACTCACACGGTAACAACAATGAATACCGTTTTAATGATATTAACGGATCGCCATAATAAGTTTTCCTTTTATTTTGTTTTATTTTAACAAATTAGTTTTTTGATATA
Organism: Pieris rapae; assembly: GCF_905147795.1. NCBI lineage: Eukaryota > Metazoa > Arthropoda > Insecta > Lepidoptera > Pieridae > Pieris > Pieris rapae. The sequence goes on along the minus strand of NC_059515.1, from coordinate 3,110,614 downwards.
TGTATTCAGATTTATAACGGATCAAAAGCTGTGTGAACATAAAAATACCATAAAACACTTTTTAGATTTGCCTTCTACAGGTTTGTATGCACACTACCAAAAACAATCTGAACTTTCCGAGTAGTTCCTTATATATGTAGAATAATAGTATAGAACTAATGGTATTAATAATTCTAGTATGCCGCGTCAAGAATCCAGAAGTAGTCGATTCAAACGGGCCAAACTCAAATATTTTATTCAAGTACAAAATTTACGATACTCATAAATAATGGTCTTTAATAACGATAAAACCCCGAGAGCACATGAATACGATAATAGGATTGTATTGTATTTTATTCGCTTATCTAGTCATAATTTACAATATTCAGTTGAACTGAAGAACAGGTAAAACCGTTGTTCTGTCTCGTGACCCAGAAGTAGTGGTTACTCGTGAGATGCCCGTACGCGATATACGCCTCACATCGCTAACATAAACTAACCCATACTAATTTTGATTTATTTCGGTATAAGCAGCCAAGATCATAAGTTGAATGAACCTTTATCGATATATTATTCACATCGAAATATTCCAATTCGTGAGCATTATTGGTAAAAAAAGGACTTAAAATTTCCAACAGTAATTTAACTAAATCTTAAAATCAATGATTCATTTCATCTCTAAGTAGCAAAGGTCATTTTTTACTATAATATATGAAATACAATTTCTTATCCATTTTAATAACTTTAAGGTATTAGAGAATAACAACATAATACGTAAGAAATATTTTATTCATAAAAAGCTATAAATTATAATATGACGTGCAATCTGACGCGTTTCGACAAATGAACAAGTACATATGAACACGTATAAGTAGATTAGGAATTTTAGCACGGTTAGTTCATAGAATTTGTGTAGAATTTATGTTATACTTAGGAAGTATATTCAAATTCGACCTACAATGTTTAGGTCTACCGTGTGAACTTCATCAAGCATGGCGACCACGGCGACATTCATTCATTGAAACGACAATCCATATTAATGTAGTGCAAATTTTGAATTCATGCTGCCTCCTCGCTTCGATTACTTCGACCGTGTCGTTAAGCACACGATTTTACATACATAAGTAGATTCAAATATATTTGACTATATTTAAATGAATAAATAATCAGTAATGATCTTATGCGTTTATTTTAATCTTTACGCAGTGTGTACTAACACAATTGTGTATTGTATTTAAGACTTTTTACGACACATATTATGCAACCATTGAAGCAACACTTTGTGTCGAACCACATTAAATTTAATAATTTATTCTTGGCTAGGTCATCATCTGATAAATATTTTAATTCCAGTATTAGTTAGTAGTTTATCGTATAAAAAACAACGAATTATATAATTATTGATTTGTTATACAAAAGATAAAAATATCCAACCAGATGAACAACATTCCAGGAGACCGTTAGGTAAACGGCTGACGATCTCAAGTTGAATGCAATACAAGTCCTTTTTGGTTCATATTATGAGTTTAATCAAATTAGTATATTTATTTGTTAAATTGAATGTCATTATAAATTTGAAACATGTCATGACAAAATCTGCCAATACGACTAGGTATGAAATTTAAGATAGATGTGTTTACCACGCAAACGTATCTATAACAAAATAAAAGTAAGAAAAGTACAATTACAACTCTTTAGTAAAACTACGATATAAAATCAAACATTTATAATGAGTATAAAAAAAAGTGAGCAATGGTATTATTTTATTAAAAAAATACATTGAAAGACAGATGTACGTTTAATGTTTTTAATGAACTTTAATGAACAAATATTACAAAGTATCATTACATCATCGACATACTAAAGTTTGATTCATTAGAAAACGTGCCTTAAAGATTTTCCAAATTGCGAATTTTATAGTTATTATCCAACTTACATGATTGGACCGCTATAGGAATAAAAACAGCGCTATGCTGTTTTTATTCTCTCTCTGATCTCACGCATCAACACAATTGGTAATATTGATAGCTCGTCGTTTGCCCTCCGTAAGCAGTTAAGAATAAACAGTTTCAATATATACGCAGTTACTTTAATTACCTTTTGTCGCATATTAAGTAATTATATATGAGTGCGTAGTACATTTTGTCTGTAAGGCTTATGTAATTGACACTTCTTGCTTAATAGGAAAAAATTTAAAACAAACACAGACGTGTGACTGCCCCTGTGCCATTTGGGTTGTTAAGGAAGTACACACACAACTCCTGCCCATTTCTTTGTGTTGTTTGTGTTTGGCAATTCACAATAGTGCAGAAAAAGCTTAGGTTAAATATAGGCCAACTGAAAAATGCGATAATCTTTACTCTGAATAATGTAAGTGCCCTCGTTCAGAATAGACTTGATGCACTTTTTGCCAACTTATCAAGTCTCTAATACAACCTTATCCTTTAATGCATAAAGTATCCTTGTGGTATACTGTTTATATAGTGTTATCTACCTTTTGCTTATTCAATTTCATTTCTTTTCAGCACCTACTGCAAGCAACCAGACGGCGCTAGATATCTTTGAAGGTGAGAAACCAAAACTATAACAGATATTGAATGACATAATGACAACATTTAATTAAATATATGTATACATACTTATGAAACTTGAATATAATATCTTATATTTATCTTATAATTTGGAAATTGTTTGTGACATTATCGTATCATTTCATCTTTTGATTTTATTGAATAAATATACAATATTAAAACCAGAATTTATCGAGACATCATCTAGAATTTAAAAAAAAAAAACAAAAAATTGAGCGTCGAATGATTTCAAAAGATCAAAGAAAATTAATGAAAAATACACTTGAATTTTCAGCTCCAGTCGAGGGATGCTACTATAACTTCCAGCACTATGGCGAAGGCGACCGCATCATGACCAACGAGCCATGCCTTAACTGCACGTGTCACAACCGAATGCTGATGTGTTATTTGAGGGTTTGTCCATTCACGAAACCCATTGGACAGGACTGTACCGTGGAGAAACGCGCGGATCAATGCTGCCCCATTGTCACATGTCCAGATGGTAAGTAGAATTTAAACCTACTGTCGTATAGTTATTGTATTTTTTAAGAAATGATACAATAGCTTTTAGAGATTCGTTTCGTAGTACGTATCTTAATCCGTGCTTCTAGTCCTGGATTCAAAACAATTACTCATAAAACGAGTTTAAAATCGATATATCAATTATAAATTGGGTTGAAAAAACTTTGTGTACATTTTGTCCTACAGCGTTTCATTTTCCTATAACTATCCCTAAGCTATTGTATTTTTTTTTCAGTTCCAGTAGATCTACTGACATCCACATCCACCTCATCTCCAGCAGAATACGGAGCAACTGGATTAGGCAAAATGGACAAATATGGCTGCAGTATTAACGGAAAATACTTCCCTGAAGGGTCCAAAGTTCCACCAACACCGAACAAGCCATGTGAACATTGCTACTGCATTCATAACATGACAACGTGTGTTATGCAAGAATGTACTTTGCACGTAGATGGTTGCACACCAATATATCACAAGGATGTCTGCTGTCCCATTCGTTACTCGTGTGGTAAGTATTCTTCTATTTATGTATTGTTCGTATTTGAGTCTGAAATCTTAAAGAACATGAGGTATTTCCAATTATGTAAAAAGTAACTTTGCGATTTGGCGAACTAAATAAATTTTACTTACATTTGTAAGTTTACATTAAGCACTATTTTTTATTTACGTTACAGATCATGCCGAAGATGAGATACCTCTTCTGGATGACATGACGACAACAGTAAGACCAACACCTGGATTTTTATTAACAACAACAACTATGATGCCAGTTACACAAGCTTCACAAGATTGTGTTCACGATGATAAAATATTTTCTGATGGAGCTCTTATAAAGACTGAAAAAGCTTGTGAACATTGTTATTGTATGAAAGGCGATATAGTCTGTGTAGTTCAAGAATGCGGTACACCTATGGAAAACGAAGGCAAAAATTGTACATCGCTACCTCCTAAACAAGGCCAGTGCTGTCCAGATACATATATATGTGAAGGAGACGAACTATCTACCGCGCAATTTAATGATGAAACTACTACCTTGACACCTCCAAGAAGATTTGGGGTTGAAGGAAGTGGATATAGAAATGAGCCAGACGAGTCTTACACTGAGACGTCATCGATTGGTGATACTGAAATAGAAGGAAGTGGCGAAGATTTCTTGACAACTATACCGGGCTTGCATTCTGATACACCTCCAGTAACAAGCCATAACGTATATCCATATTCTACAGAAATTAATGCAGTTTCTTCAGAAGTAACAACACAGAGCGATATTGTAGACGAAAACAAAGTATTGCCAACGGAATCATCAGATTTTATTACTTCAACCAATACAAATGACTCAAAGGGAGATAAAGATGATGAGAAGGATTTGAATGTGATGACAACAGTAGCACCTTCAGACCAGCCTATGTACACTACGTCTGTTGAAGATAATTTGAAACAAAAACAAGACACCACCTCAAATGATATATCTACAACTAAAACCTTAGATCAATATACTACATTAGAGCCTAATGTTACACCAAAATTAAATGAAGTATTAACTGAAATAACTACTAAACAAAGTTTACTAGACGATGTAGATAATATGACTCCAATAGACGAGGAATTTATTATTGCTACAAAATTACCCGAAAAGACTGATAATATTGAAAATAGTTTCGAAGAAACTCTTACTACTTTCAAGCCTATGCATAGCGAGGAATCCATTACTGAACAAGGAAGTAGTGAGACAACGCCAAAAGAAATGACGTTTACTGAACAACCAACATATTCTTCTGTTACAACAAGTAGTCAGGAAACTACTACAATAAACGTACAAGAAAATGAAATCTTAGAAGAGACTTTACCAGCTAGAATACCGGGTGAAGGAGACTGCTTGCTTGGCGGTGTAACATTTAAGAATAATACTTCAGTTCCAAGTACGAATAAATGTCATATAAGTTGTAAATGTGTTAGTAGTATTATCAAATGTGATCCTATAATATGTACTCCACCTCTAGAATATATGGAAAATATGAACGATTGTCAGCCTATTTATGACTCGCCTGACTCGTGCTGTCCAACATATGTTTGCAATACTAAAGAAACTATTGCCCCAGAATCACATAGCCAAATGTCTGGTACGGAAAGTCCAAAGCCTACTGAATGCGTTGGTGATGTATGTCAAAATACAGAACCATCCGTTTTGCCACAAAATGACATAAATAACTGTAGAAATGGAAACTGTGACTCTAAGAAGGAACAAATCCCAGTATCTGAAACCCAACAATGTGACGAAACAACTGGCTGTCAAGTACCAGTAATCAAACCATGTGAAGGTGAAAACTGTATTACAAATCCTGTTGTCCCGACTGATACCCAAGATAACTTGGAAACGAATAACAAGCCTTGCAATAATGAAAATGAATGTCAAGTACCAGTTATAACACCATGCATGGGTGATGATTGTATAACAGGTTCCAAATTACCCAATAATAAAGAAACGGATGTTCTAGATAAGGAAACTAAAGATGAAGAAATTATTTGTAAGGATGAAAATTGCCGGCGAAAGGAATATGATGAAACTAAAGCCAACGTACCATGTTCCGGCACAGATTGTAAACAACAGGATACAGTTTCTCCTAGTGTTGTTAATGATGTAAGTTCATCCGAACCTGGTCCACCTATTTCAACATCAAAACCAAACCAAGCAAAGCAGCCGGAAGATTTTACATTATCTGAACCTCAAAGTACATTAGAGCCATTTGTAGAGACCACGGTCCCAAGTATAACAACTTCTTCTGAAATTAAACAAACGGTTGAAACTATTCGTGAAGAAAGTACAACTCAAAATTATTTAGTCGATGATAGCTTAATAAGTCATCAACCCGATAGTCATTCAGAAGCTGTTAAGCCTTCTACGGAACCATCTGTTTCAGATATTGACAGATTAACACCATCAATATTTGATTTAAGTACTGTTAAAGAACATCTCGTTATAGCAACAGAACAAGCTACAACTGAATACAGTTCTAAAACGTCAGACGAAACTATTATTCAATACACGACTTTAGGTGCATCTTTAGACGACAAAAATACAGAAAGTACTACAGGAATGCCTGATAAAACAGAAATCGGAACAGAAACAGTTTCTAAAGAAAATACAAAAGACACTTATAATATGTTGACTGACTACCCTAAAGTAGAATCAACTACTGCCGATACAAGGGTTTCCTCTGAAATTGACAAAGAAAGTAACCAAAATGAATTTATCCATGTTACCGGACGTCCAATTATAGACGAAAAAACTACGTATGATGAAATATTAGAAGAAAATATAGCAACTAGTGTACCGCGGTTACCATCATCTGTTGCATATGATGAAAGTTCATCTGATACCACAGAATCTGAAATTTCATTTACAAAAGAAATACCCGATAAAGATCTTTCAGTGCAACCAATCTCAGATGTAACTGGAACACCTGATTTTATTTCTGGACATCTAACAACAGAACAAAGAGAAAACTACCCAAGTACTTTAACCCCTGAGACAGAAGAACATGATTCTGTATCATCCGATGTTCCCACAGTAACAGAGGCAGAGGTGATAGAAGAAGCCACAGAAATATTCTACAGTGAAGGAACTACTTTCCAGCCTGAGTCACATAAACAATCAGAAACAGAATTAACATCACCTTCAGCTATTGAAGAAAATCAAACTCAAAAAGCCATAGACAAGGATATACCTGAGCTTTTTACAGAAGTCAGCTTTGCTACAACCACTGAGTTTAATCAGAATGATAGCCAAAAAGATCAATCTGAAATAGAGCAAGATCTCACATCAATTGATAAGCAAGAAGCTCAAACCATCATCCCTGAAATTAAGTATACCGAAGTGATTCAAGACTTTACTACTAAACTTCCTCAAAATCCAACAGAAGATAAGATTTCAGATATTAGGAAGGACATTGAGCAAAACACTGAAACATTGACTACCATAGCACCTTTAATTATAAACGAAGAAACTACTACAAACACAGAAACTAATGAATCTCCGTCTGAAAAACCTGTTGTGGATAAAGAAATAACTACATTAAGAATAAATGAACCATCAGATTATACTACAAGCAAGCAAATAGAAAATGCGTACACTAATGAGTTTGAAAAAACAACAGAGTACCTTGTAAATCTGAGTGGTGATAAAATAAACACAACACCAATCTATAATGACATATCAGAAGAAACCACTATAATTTCATTACCAAATATTTCTGAAAGCGTAAGTGAATTCGTAACTGATATAGCAACAGAAAACTATCACATAAAGGATACACATACGGTAACTGAACCCTCAAATGAATTAGATAAAACTGGTAATGAACAAGTTACTGAATCATCAAATGCATTAGACAAAACTATTCCAGAGCAATCGACTGGATTACCAGATGAATTACAGAAAACTGTTACTGAAAAATCGACTGGATTACCAAATGAATCGGACAACACTAGTACTGAACCATCGAAGGAATTAGACAAAACTGGTTCTGAACAATCCACTGCATCACCAAATGAATCAGACAAAACTGTTACTGAGCAATCGACTGGATCACCAAACGAATTAGACAAAACTGGTTCTGAACAATCCACTGCATCACCAAATGATTCAGACAAAACTGTTACTGAGCAATCGACTGGATTACCAAATGAATCAGACAAAAAACTTAATGAACAATCGACTGAACCGACAAATGAGTCAGACAAAACTGTTACCGAACAAGCAACTGGATCGCCAATTGAATCAGATGAAACTATTCCTGAGCAATCGACTGGATTACCAACTGAATCAGATGAAGCTATTCTTGAGCAATCGACTGTGTTACCAAATGAATCAGATAAAACTGATGAGGAACAATCTACTGAATCAAACAAAACTGGTACTATACAATCGAGTGAACCATCAAATGAGTCACAAAAAACTGTTGCTGAACAATCGACTGGATCGCCAAATGAATCAGACGAAACTGTTACTGAGCAATCGGCTGCATTACCAAATGGATCAGACACAATTGATGAGGAACAATCTACTGAATTAGACAAACATGTTACTGAACCATCAACTGGACCATCAAACGAATCAGACAAAACTGGTTCTGAACTAGCAACTGGATCACCAAATGAACCAGACAAAACGGATAAGGAACAATCGACTGAATCAGACAAAACTGGTGCTGAACAATCGACTGAATCGTCAAATGAGTCAGACCAAACTGTTACTGAACAATCGACTGGATCACCAAATGACTCAGAAGAAAGTGTTACTGAACAATCGTCTGGATCACCAAATGAATCAGAAAAAACTGATAAGGAACAAACTACAGATTCAGGCAAAACTGTTACAGAACAATCGACTGGACCATCAAACGAATCAGACAAAACTGGTTATGAAAAATCGACTGAATCACCAAATGAATCAGACAAAACTGGTACTGAACAATCGACTGGATCACCAAATGAATCAGATAAAATCTATAAGGAACAATCTACTGAATCAGACAAAACTGCTATTGAACAATCGACAGCATCATCAAATGAAGCAGACAAAACTGGTTCTGAACAATCGACTGGATCACCAAATGAATCAGATAAAATCTATAAGGAACAATCTACTGAATCAGACAAAACTGCTACTGAACAATCGACAGCATCATCAAATGAATCTGATAAAACTGGTTCTGAACAATCGACTGGATCATCAAATGAATCAGACCATACTGGTAGTGAACCAGCCACTGAATCATCACACGAATTTGACAAAGCTAGTAATGAACAATCTACTGAATCACCAAATATATTTGACAAAACTGTAACTGAACAATCGACCAAGTCATCGAATGAACTGGTTAACAACGAAATTGTTCAACCTACTGAATCGCCAAATGAATCTAAGCCAGAAATCTTCATAACAGACAAAATTGAGAAAGATGAAATGACTATTTCAAACACAGATAAACCTAACACTACATTATTAGATGAACCTGTGGACACAATGACACCTGATCAAAGTACCGAATCTTCTGTAAATGATGACCTAGGCCAATCTCATGTACTTGAGATTGAAAAATTAGCCGTGACCACTCAAACAAACATTATTCCAGAGGTTCCAGAGAAAGAGACAACATTAAATCCTGAATCAGAATTGAGTTCAACGACGTCTCCGATTGCAATTGAGTTAGAACAAGAAACGAAAGCATCTACTGACAGGTCAGAATCACAAGAAAATCAAACTTTATCTCCGATGTCACTTATAACAGAAAAACCACATACAGTAACTGTTACCGAAAATATACAGACAATAGCAGTTACTACTAAGGAGTCAGAACCAACTACTGGCGTGGAATTTACAACAGTAGGCAAAGATTTATTGACTACAAAACAAAATGCAGATACTGTCACGCCATCTATTGAATCTACTAGTAGAATAAAAGATTCTGATGTTACAACTGAATCACCTAAGGAAGAACCAACTAGTAAGGCTAGTCAATCTTTAGATGAATCTGTACTTGGTTCTATTACTGAGCAACCGGGTACTGAAATAGAAATGACTTCTACGCCTATAACTCAAAATGAAAATGAATCTAAACAAGAACTTCCAGGTATAGAAGATGAAAGTTCTCTAATAAGTACAACATTAAGTGACATTTTGATGGAGAAAGAGCATCAAGGAGATGTTTCTACTAAACCATCAGTACTATCTGAAACTCACGATGCAACTGACTATCCCATATTTATTGAGGAAAAAACAAAACAACCTGAACTATTTACAACTGATTTAATAACAGAATCAACAAAGAAATCGGATCAAATTACTGAAGAACCACTATCAATATCACCTGATCCTCAGGAAATTACTATGTCTTCCGTAGATGAACATACAGTATCAAATAGTCAGGATGGAATTTCAACAACTGTAATTGTAGAAAATGAATTCGAGAAATTCACAAAAGCACCAGAATTGCCCATAACTCCTAGCGATGCAGATACAGTTCAACAAGAAATTGATTCAACCAAACATAGAGAACCAGAAGGCAGTACCGAAACATCATACGAAACACACACAAAAACAACAACTGTAAAAGAGGAAATATTCATTCCTACCCAACATGATATATTATCTCAAGACAAGACCGATAAAACAATCTCGACACAAAGTCTTCAAACTGTTACACCTGAACAATTCGCAACAAACTCACCGATCGACAATACAAAATTGGATTCCATTAGCTCAACATTAACGGACACGACAGGTATTAGCACAGAACGTACATTAGCTGATAAGATTGATGTACAAGAAGCAACCACTGAATCCAAATATGAATATTCAGAGACAACGCCATACTTTGTTGAACTTGAAGAACATACTCATCAAATCATGCAAGAGACCTCTATTATGCCTATGGATGAAACATCAACAGAAAAGGCATCAAGTATTGAATCCACTGAAAGAGGTGACCAATCTCTTTTTGATAATTTAGGTAATGGGCTAACAGAAAAATCCACCGATGTAACGAAAACTCCCCATGGCTATAGTCAAGAAACTACACTGAGTAGTAATGACATATACACGACCACCGCGTCTGAAGTAAGCAGTTCTTCAGAAACACAAAAAGATACAGAACTTAGGGAGCAAGATAAATTGGAGCCAACAGACGAAGGAATTGAAACAACACTTTCACCAACTCAAACGCCTTCTTTGATTCAAAACGAAGAAAAAGTAACTTCTATTCCATTGGTAACGAAGAAACCGACTATACCTGATCTAGAAATCATATCAACGACAGAAAAATCCCATACTGTTATGAATGAAGAAGCTCAAAAACCAGACGTGCTATTAGAAACAAAGATACCCGATGAATATACAAAAACAACTACACCTCACTACGTTCATGAAGAAATAACGTCTGTTAAAACTACGTTATTTGATGATAAATTGATTGAAACTTCATCTACAACTAGCAAGCCCATCACAACAAAACCTACTGATGATCAAGCTACTGATGAAATACCATCACCTGAATTCCCACCTAGCGGTGACAGTGGTTACGGCCAAGAACCAGACTATGGCGAAGAGGAACAAGCAGTAATACCTGGTATATGTCGTTACGGCGGTAAAGTTTATGGATCTACACAGCAAATACCAAGAGACGACCCATGCGACTTTTGTTTCTGCTTTAGAAGTGATATCATTTGCTTGCAACAGAGTTGTCCCCCACCCATCCATGGGTGTCGTGAGGAACCTATTCAAGGATTCTGCTGTCCTCGCTATGAGTGTCCTGTGTCAATGGCAACGACACTGAACGTTACCACAACGACAACTACTACCACAACAACTCTACCTCCACATTTTCTTCCCCACGCGTATAAAGGAGCAGCACAAAGAAGAGGGTGTCACATTAAAGGTCATTCGTACAAGGTTGGCGAAGTTGTACGAGCTTCCTCTGGACCTTGTCTTCACTGCACGTAAGTCCCTTCTCAATTAAGTTGACAAGTTACTTCTACTTTACTGCTCTTTAACTAAGATACTTTAAAAAATTTAAAACTTTAAGCAGTTACCCCTTTGAAACAATTATTAAATCTGAACACAAATGAGAACACGACTTTGATTTTAAAACATTTTAATAATTTATTACAGGTGTGGCGGCGATGGTCAAATGAAGTGTGACCCAAAGGCGTGCACCCCGGAACCGATGCTGAGACAGATGATAGCAGCCGCGGTGTCCGCCCGACGGAGGTGAAAATCTGAATTCGAAGAAAACTACATGAGTGATCACAGAGATTAAAACATCTTCGTGATAAGAAATACTTTTTCATAAAAATATTCTTTGATGCACAAGAATAATGCTCAAATTTCGCGATGGAATAGTTTTAGAATTTGTGTCATATATTAGTAATCGATATTATAATTTTCCATTAGAGAGTGGCACACTTAAATATTAAAAAAAAACGGTGACTGTGATTAATGAACTAAATACCGAAATCGAATCTAATTTTTGTGAGTTATAAATAATTTTTACAAGATTTAGTGCCAAACGAATGGTTTATAAAAAACTATGCCATTATAATAGGTACTACGTATATTCGTCTAAATTTATTATTTCCATACTTAATAGTTTTATAAAACTGACCAAAACGTGGACGTTAAGCGTTTGGTAGCCACATATCTTCCCAGATCCGATACGAGTCGTGCTGGTACGGCGCATCATCCTAGCGACATCGTTGGTCAGTTTAGATCGCCGAAATCTTGACCATTTTTGATCGTAAACTAAATTGATTTACCGATATCACATTAGTCAATTCTTTATTTTTACACGATGTTACACTTCAATCTAGTATCGTGTAAATGTGAAGTTTCTTTGTTATTTAAGGAATTCTGATGTTGTAAATGCCTTAATTTGTAATAATTTATATAATATGTTAGGTGTATAGTACTTAAGCCATGTTTAAGACCAGTGATTTTTTTAATTTAGAAGTACAGGAGCACGTCTTATTGACTCGAAAAGTGTCGATCGATGTGATCCTCGCCGGCAACCTCGGCCGATACTTTTCATAATTTCACGATTTACAGAAAGTGACTTCTATTATAACCTTGTTTTCTTTAATTCGTGGAAGCTCCAATTTTTACTAGCACTTGTTAAGTGACAGTGGCCAATACGGAAGGCATTTGAATTATACAATAATATCGTTTTGTAATCTTAGATTTTGATACAAAGTGCTGGTAGACTTTTAAATATTTTTACAGAATTAGATCAGTACGAAAGTTATAAGGCTTTTGTAACGCGCATTAAACGAATATGTCAGTTACATTAATTCGTACAAATCTGTTTCTGTGTACGCAGGTTGTAGTTATATTATATCTTATTTATTTAAAGTTATAGCAATAGTCAAACCTATTTGTTTAAAGCGTTACGTTTCAAAAAATACAACAGTAATAAATTTAATGTCAATTATTATGTATTATCTTTGGATTTAATCACAATTTACCGAACTTAAGCTAGAATTAGCTACCTGTACAACTGTGCAAACTGAGTTTAAATAAAACATTCAAAATCATATCTTTTTTATTTTCTCTTTTCATTTCTCTGACGTACTTATAAAACATTTACATATTGAAATCAACGTCACTCACATTTAGGTCCTAACATATGAAATTGGCGTTTTGTGTGGGAGAAAATAGTGCTACATGTCCACAATTTCCTATACTTACACGTTTTTAAAACAGATAAAACTAATGTTATGATTTTTCGAAAGGTTTAACAATAACAAACTTAAATTAGCAATAAGCATAACTACTTAGGAACTATGCAATCATTAGACTAGATTTGAATTTTTTGACATACATACAATCAAAGTATGTACCATTGCTATCTTATACGCAATTCATTACTCCCTTTTGTAAAAAACATGTGTGCAATTCACACGTGGTAGAAGTAAATATAAGTTATTTATTTATTTATTTATTTATTGGGAAACCAAACAGATACATCCTTATAATAAAAACAAAGTCAAAAATAAAACACAATACAAACACATTGAATGCATCCACAACAGGTTACACTTATACAACCATAAAAATAATACATGACAACAACACACATAATTAGACAGAGACTTAAGAGACTGACATTAAGAGCTGCTTTATTTTATTCTTAAACAAAGCAGTAGTGGAGTGCGAAAAAGGGTCAATGTTTTTGAATGAATCTAGAGAAGAACACATCCTGTGAAGAGGCTCGCGGAACCCAATGTTGGTTCTGGGAGTCTGAAAATTAAAAGTTCTATGTAAGCGTAGAGACCTGGCAGGAACATTAAATGGTATGAGTTCAAGGAGATCTGAACAACTTATTTCATTTACGCATATTTTTCTCACTGTGACACAATCTATTAGATTACGCCTAGTACTCAGAGAAGGTAATTTATATTTTTTTTTTAAAAAGTTTATAGTGTATAAAGCTTCTTAAGTCATTCCCCATGTTAAATCCTATAAATTGATGAGGCTCTTTTTACAGTCACTTTCTCGTTTCATCTTCTTTCAAATCACAACGATACTAAAGAGGCACGATTTGGCTGGTTTGCCTGGGTACAACCACTGTGATGAGCGCTTCCAATTATCGTACAGATTCACTTTTCATTACAGAAGATTCGTTTTAAAATCCCAGTAATGAAGGGATGTCGGTTGAGTAAATTTCTAGCGGCCAATGAAACGGAATGGGAAACCTCGGGTATGAGAGTCGCACTTAACCTCTACGTTATTGGCATGTGTAAACATTCAATTTCACTCAGAGGGCAATCTTCAATATCAAATCCGTCCTCTGAACGATGGGTTAAATAATAAGATTGGTATCTCAATCCTTGGGATGAATATTGGCATGATTTTCTTCAGAAAAAATGGATTGAGATTGCATATTCATGTTGGCCGTAAGTGACTTTCGGAAAGATATTTTTTTTTATTAGTCAAAAAGTTTCTAAAAAAATAGCGTCTTTTCTAAATTCTCTTTTTCTTATTTAATAACGGAACCGTAATAAAACATAAAAATATCGCAATATTAACTTGCCTAAAAATAAAAAAACAAACTGTGTTCATTCAAATAGACAAATATGATTTAGTACCTAAATCTACTTAAAACTATTAAAATTTAATTGTAGTAATCGATAGCACCGCCCCAATACGCTAACCTACGTCGGGATATTAACGTTTGCTTGAATGCAACCACCGAGCGTCCACTACCAGCCACGTACAAACAGTTGCCGCCCCGTTTGCTGGCGCTCATCCGCCGCAAACGCGCCCTACGTCGACGCTGGCAACAGACCCGCTGTCCGCGCATGCGTGCAGAACTGCACGCCTTCGCCGATCGGGTCAAGGCTGCACTCAACGACCACGCCTCCGAGTCGTGGGACCGCGGCCTTGATGAGGCCAGCACGGATTGGGTACGGCTGCACCGCCTTTGCAGGCGTCTCAGTGGCACAGCCGACCCCATCCGCCCCTTGCGACACCCAGACGGCACACTGCGCTACGACGCCGAGGGCCGCGCCGAGCTGTTCGCGGACCACCTTCAACACCAGTTCTCCCCTAACCCTGCGGAGGACCCAGCCCGTGCGCTAGAGGTCGAGACCGCCGTCGCCGAGCAGCTGGGCGCCCCTCCACCGGCAGACGAAGAGGTGCTGTTCTTCTCGCCGAGCGCCGTCAAGAAACAAGCAGCGCGGCTCAAGCTCAGGAAGGCCCCCGGCCCAGACGGTATCACAAACGCAGCACTGCGTCACCTGCCCCACCGTGCGGTGGTGACGCTTATGCGTCTCTTCAATGCGATCCTCCGGACCGCACACTTCCCCGAAGCCTGGAAGGAGGCAAAAGTTATCATGTTGCCCAAGAAGGGCAAAAGCGTCTTCGACCCGGCGAGTTATCGCCCTATCTCATTACTCGCCACGCAATCCAAGCTGTTCGAGGCCATGTTGCTGCCGACAATCAGGCGACACTTTACTCCGAGGCCCGAACAGTTTGGATTCCGAAGTGAACATTCCACCACCCTCCAGCTGTCGAGAGTGCTGCACGACATCACCGCCGCTCTTAATAAGAAAGAGGCGGCGGCTGCAGTATTTCTCGACATGGAGAAAGCCTTTGACCGGGTCTGGCACGCGGGACTTGTGCACAGGCTCCTCGCTTCCGACATCCCGCGGCGCGTGGTGGCAATCATCCGCTCCTTCCTTCTCGACCGGCGGTTCCACGTCTCCGTCGAGGGGGTGAAGTCGAGCTGCCGGCCGATCACCGCGGGGGTCCCGCAGGGCAGCTGCTTGTCACCGAGCCTGTACTCTATTTATACCGATGATGTTCCAGTCGCTGCGGGGTGTGCGGTGTCATTGTTTGCGGACGACACCGCCTACATCGCAACGGCATTCAACGCGCGCTACGCAGGCGTCAAGCTGCAGAGGTCGCTGGATGCCCTTCCCGCCTGGTTGGCTGAGCGGCGCCTGACCGCAAATGCCGCCAAGACCCAGGCCATAGTCTTTGGCCGGCGACATCTCCCGCCACCGCTCCAGCTACAAGGGGTCGAGATCCAGTGGCGCCCCAAAGCAACCTACCTAGGCGTCACATTGGACCGAGGCCTCACAATGCGCCATCACATCGCTGCAGCCACGGGCCGCGCAAAGGCGGTTGCCGTGAAACTACGCCCTGTGCTCCAGTCGTCGCTGCCTATAAAGCGCAAACTGGCGCTCTACAAGCAATACCTCAGACCGCACCTTACGTACGCGGCGCCCGCGTGGTATGCGCTTGCGGCCGAGACGCACCGACGTCGGTTGCGGGCCGTGCAGAGTACCACACTGCGGCGTATAGTCGACGCGCCGCGCTACGTAAGGAATTCCACCATTCAACGTGACCTCAAACAGGAGAGCCTGGATGACTTTATCAGCGCGCTGGCGAGACGCATGTTCGAGCGTGCGGACGCCTCCGGCTTCCAGCACCTCCAGAATCTCGCCCCGCTCCACACCAGGCCTCCCGACCACCGCCGATCCTTCCCGCGCGAGCTAGTGCGCGCGGAGGACTCTGATGACTGAAGAAGTCCCTACGCATTCTCCACCCCGCTGACACACAACAACATTGCAGCCAACACGCTACATAGCAACTAAAAGACCCAGGGCCGCTCCAGGCCCGCCACAACGACCACCCCGCCCTTGAGCGGGGCGCGAAACTGATACCCCCCGCAAGCCCACGGGCGTAACGGGGCTCCCGGCGCCACCCACGGGTGCAGCGCGGAAGACAGCAATTGTTGAATGCAACACGACTCCTCAGGTTGAAGACTACGATCAATTCTATTGGACGGCTAATATAGCATAACATCACCTATAACATCAATATTTGTGATGAATACCTAGTTTTTCTAGCTTTAAAAATCATGAATAATTCATTTATTGCGTCTACATCTAGCGGAAGAAAGAGAAAACTAAACATTCTGCGGTTACCCAGTAAAGGTAATTGTAAAAATTCATCGTGGTTCCTATAATTTAAGCTAGGTGGCGCTTTATACATACCGTAATTAATATTTTTAGGACATTTTTTCGTATATTTAAATTGTGGAATGCTTAATAAAACAGTATGCATTTATATCACTGGCATTTATTTAAATCGTCTTCGTAAGATATTAATTTTATAATTTAAAAACAGATCTTCACATGCAGAGATATTTTATGGTTGAAAATCTATGAAATAAAATTATTACTTTTAAGTACCTACTTCAGTTTTAAGTGTTCATTAAATATTTCAGAAATGTATGTTAAAAATTATTATAATAGGTCTATTGGTTTTAAGTTTAAGGAAATGTACTTTAACGCAATCAATTATCATTAAAAAAAATTTTAAATTCTAATTTCATATATACTGTACAAACATTTCGCACATTCCGTGTATTTGCAAGATTATCAGTCAAATAATGGAAAAGTTATTACCAGATTAATGTGGTACGATATCGCGTTAAGAGAATATGTAACATAAATGCTTCGATAACCAAATACGCATGAATCTTATAAGTTATACTACCTGCTCAAACTACATATTCTAACTGAGTAAATACCTGTTCTTGAAGTTGCTCCTTCAACTCTCTTCAACAGGAACTTTTCTACTTTTTGTCCAATAATCATAACATGGGAATACCTTATCAAACTATAACATAAGGTCATTCCAATAAGTGTTCAGTTGCATATATTATGTTTCTTTAGCTAAAACTGTCGCATTTTTTAATGTTTCAAGTCAAACGAAAAAGACAAAAAATAGATAACTGTTTGAGGTTTTTATCCCGTTTATAAATACAAGGTTAAACTGCTTTCTATGTCCCTGAACGCCTGTCAGAAGAATACTGGTAGATCCACATTAAATAAGCTTATTCAATTTAGTTTATTTACGGTGACTGACAGCGATAACAAAATATCGCGTATGGGTTTAAAAAATATTAAAAATTAAAACAAATGCATGTCCACTGTTTCTCAACCAGCTATTTGTTACCTATGTACAAATATGTACCCTCAATTTGAATAAGTCCCTCTTACTCACTCTAATGAAAATCTACTTTGTCGTTCTCACTCTATCCCATTACTTTTATATTGTTCGCTAACTTTCTTGTTTTATAAGCAAATACACGTATTTGAAAGTTTGTATATTTGTTGGTTGTATTGTAGCTACGATAATAACTCGGCACACTTTTGTTGAGTATTCAACTTATTTCAATTTATTATAAGTTTATAACACGATTATATGCTACATTGTTCACTAATTAAAAATTATACATGCAAATTTGATTCAAATCCTTTTTAAAATGTTAATTTGTTAATTTTCGGTGTTTTGTAGGTATAAACACCAATCGAAATAATCGAATACTCTTGTAATATATAAATACATAATAATAATCCATGTTGAATCGTAAATAAATTATCACCATAATTAGCATAATTTATTATTGTACGCTTTTAATCATGTAGAGTATGATTTCTCAAATCATCATATGGTGTTGTAATATTGTTGGTAATTAACAACTGAGAAGATTTGTCATTTCATATAAAAAAGTCATAATCCCACCTAATTAAGGACTCGAGTTATTTCAATTTGTTCTTAAAATGTGGGAACCTCATTGAAAACTATTTTAAGGACGAATACCTCTACTGAACTATTTAACAAGCATTCACCCCATCAATATAAGCGATCATTCCTAGGCTGGGGACTGTTTACGGCCACGATGCGATCTACGGAAAAGCCTTTATCCTATTTCATACAAATACGCTTTCACGACCTTCGACAATATTAATACAATAAAATCTAATATGCAATTCCTTAGAGTTTTACAGAAATTGGATTCTCGGGTATCAATGATTCAATTGGTTAATTATTGATATGAATGTTTTTATTAGGCAAGGAAATGCGGGTTAGCGCACTCGCGGGCTCCGCGGAGTCCCGTGCACCCACCATCCTGAAGCCGCGGCGCCGCCGCCCCGCACCGTTCGCGGTCTCCATGGCGACCAGCTCAAATGACGTATCGATCCTGCGGGGGGCGGGGGGCGCCGAGGCCCGCGGGGTGGCACCGCTCCACCCGCTGCCTCCCCCTTACACCCCTGCCACTGCCTCTCGACCGTTGGCCCATGCAAAATGACGGATGTAAAGTTTGGATACACCTCCTTGGAAGGAAATGATATTTTCATTAAAACGAAATGAGGTAATGCTTTATGATTTACATATCATACTCGTTCGAAGATCTATTGTAAAACACAACCGGAAACACAATTTGGCAAAACTGATGTGAGATAGAATTACAGCGATATTCCTTTTATTGAGTCGTAAATCGTATTTATTGTTATTTGAAATATATAACTTCGTTACAGAATAACATCGGTTTCATACTTTTTAGCTTTTTCCTCAATGGTTTTATTCTACTATACTGAATTGATTGGGTTTTGTTTGTGAATACCTACAGAAAATCCTTATAAAATACGCATTAATTACTTTTTAAAGCGTTCTGGATTAAGTTGCTCAACTTCCATGAGATTACAGTACCTACTGAACTCGTTATTTCTTAATGGCATATAAATTACTACTATTTGAGTTTGCACGATTAGAATGCAACATATATAACTGTAAAATATTAATATTTAATGAGGGGCCAAACAAGTTTCAAATGATCTAATTTTTTAAAGAAAAATTTGCAAGTCCAATACTTAGCCTAGTGCTCAATAGTATATACTTATCCACTAGCAAATATTATCATTAATAGCTACTATGTAAGCTTCAAAATAAACATTCCTGCTAATGGGCAACGCAAAAATTGTGTGTAAAGAAAGATTTTTCAAACAAATAAACACTAAAATTAAGCCAAAATATTTTAACAACACTTTTCGCTGTATGAGCTGTGTTGGTCGTTAAGCCTGCATTCGACCTCCATTGGATCTTTCTGTCTATGTGATCAATATTCACAGTAAAGAAAATATATCGAAGAACCCGTATTGTTGGAACCTGAAACCCCTTCAGATTTAAAATTAACGTCAAGTAACTCTTTATGACATATAGGAGTTATACTTAGTGCTAAACCTTCTCAGAATTTACCCTTAGCCTTGCCGTTAGGCATAGATGGTCGCCAAATTGCACAAGATAAATGATCATTGGAACAGGCTTCAAACAATGTGAATTCATTCAAACCAATAGACTAAAAACTATTTAAATTACATAGAATAGAAAATTACAATATTATAATTAATTCATGAATTATTTTAAAGTGACTAAATTAATTAAAATTAGAATACATTAGAAGGAAAATTATTTTGCGTCTGGCGCTTATCATCAGGAAAACTCTATTAGAGCAATAGTATGCGGCTTCGGGAACACGGACGAAACTTTGATTAGTTCGAGGTATTAATTAACTGAAGTTAATTTTGTAATGCAATTACAGAAATTTAAATTAATTTTGCTTATTATAAAGCAAATTATACTATAATACGGTTCGCGTAACCAGATAAGTGTAATCAACATTTATTCACCTAAACAAAATATGGGCACGGGAGCAGAAAAAAATCTGCATGTTTCAATGATGTTTTAAGACCGTAGGGTGTAAAATAATATTTTTTCGCCACTAACCAAACCAAGTGGCTAAATCACTAAGCCACACTCGTATGAAGGTATGATACCTTCAAACACTAAGGTATAAAATTACGGACTTTGGGCTATTTTTTAGGTTTTCACGCCACTGTATATATCAAAGAATATTACGAAATTTTACAAAATATTTACTTTTAACATTAAGGAAAAACTGATTATAAAGCTAGACGCCAGAAATGCCTCTTTTATTAACGTATATTTGCCAGTAATTGATTTGTACTATCTATGTTCTATATTCGCAGGAGTTATTTTTTTTCAGGAGGCAGACGGGCAGGAGGCTCACCTGACGTTAAGTGACACCGCCGCCCATGGACACTCGCACTGCCAGAAAGCTCGCAACCGCGCTGCCTTTTAACAATCGGTACGCTCTTTTCTTGAAGGAACCTAAGTTGAATTGGTTCGAAAATACTTCAGTGGGCAGCTACTTCCGCATAGTGGTGGTGCGTGGCAGAAATTGCCTTATGAATCGCTTAGTTGTGGAACGACGGATGTCAAGGTGATACGGATGGTATTTTGTATTATGCCTTGACGTCTGATGATGAAACTCAGCTCAGCTCAGCAACGATGCAGAGAGATCCCACATCTCTACGCAACGCCTATGGATCAAGCCGCCCGGAAAGTGACTGGTTGTCGACGATTCGAATCGCTCTTCGTTGAATGCAGTCAAGCAGAAGGAGCTCGTACTGGGGAGCTCACACCCAGAGGTGAGAACAGTACTCTTTGTGGGGCCGAATTTGTGCTTTATAGAGTTGCAAGCGATGGCCCGGGATGAAGTACCGTCTCGCCTTACTGAGCACACCAAGCCTCTTAGAAGCTAACTTAACCTCCTTCCAAATGGCCGCAAAACTGAACGTCATTCTTATGAGGCATGTTTTTTTTATTTGATGAACACCATAAAAACCATAACATAAATTTTTGTAATATTTTAATTACTTGAATTATATGTTTCATCTATATTTTGAATGAAATTGGTAAGCTTAGGGCGTTGTTATAAGTGATTTCTATTACTATAACTAAACCAATAGTATTTAACGATGAAAAATTTGTTATCCTCACACAGCCAATAAATGCAGAATAAATTGTTGTTAGTGTTATTTGTTATAAAAAACATTTTAAAATTGACTCATTGCTATGTTTAAACGTCTCTTCGAAAATTTTGTTTCAAACATTAACATAATTAAGTGGTTCTCAAAGTTTTCCCATTATAAACTTAGCGAGAAATTTTATTTTTCCCTCAAGTCACGGTCCTCTGTGTGCGTTCGTGTGTACGGCACAGCGAATTGGATTTACCCTTGTGTGAGTAAACCTACTTTTGTCGACGGAACAAGGGAGCTTTAGAGTCATTAAATATTTATGAGAAAATAAAAATTATTTAAAGAATTCTACATAAACATGTTTAGTAAAACTGTTAGAACAGTGAATGAGAAAATATTATATAATCCTGTATCCCGACACTAAATATACGCATGAGTGAATTGAAGTCTTTAGTTTTTCTTTAATTTCAAACTGAATTTTCGCGTACCATTGGTGTACAACCAGGAATTGAACGCAAAACCTCAAGATTAACAGTCGCAAGCTTAATGCATCACTGCTCATCACCGAATAATGATACCAAACTTTTGATAATCCATAGTTTTTTTAAATAAATAATGTGTATATTTTAATTGCGACATTATTATTAAAGTGACGTCAGTTCACGTTAAATTTTATGCCGGCAGAACTCTGTTTTCAAAGCTCAGTTACCAATTGTTGTGTTTTTATTCTCAAGGGTGTGAATGTTTAAAACAAAATCTATAAGGAAAATAAATATTTTTTTTTATTACGATTATTTTGGGAGATAATAAAAAAATATCATATACCACTCCAAGCCTTTATTTTTCAGTCATAACGTTCTCCCTCAATGTGAAGCAAGAAATATAGATCTGCGCGAGCAAAACCTGTATAAATCACTGGTCTATATTACATATATTATTTAATATTGCTTATTATTTTAGTATACGTTTAAAATTGTATGTTTCTCGTTAAAGTTAAGCATCCCTGGATTGTTCTTGCTTAGTTAGAGAATTATATAGTTGATGCCTAGGATGCGTTATTCTTTAAATAATCTTATGGCCGATTAAATAAACTTTAATCTATTGAACTTATAAATCCCGTTAACTTAGCAAATGATTAAAACTCACATATTTGTAATTTTCTTCGTTAGGTGCGTATATTAATTACAGCGCTAATTTGTATCTTATTTTTATCTTGCATCGTTTGGACAATGTTAAAAAATTCAATACCTATGAAGAAAATAATGTCTTTATTTAAATATTTCTTTTTTAAAGCCACAAGGTAAAGGGTTGTGCGATAGGATTACCTTGATTCGGTTCAAGTGCTAGGGAAAAATAAATTAAGTTCTATCAATTTGACGTTTTGGCCCCTGTGACTTCAAATATCTCCTCTTTGGTAAAGAGTTCCAAATTCAATTTTTTACTCGTGCATTTGTTTTTTGACCATGATTCTTTTTATTAATTTTTCTTTGCGTCGACTTCTGCGTTACATTACTTAACCGGCGCACAATAATGAATGGATTTTAAATCGAATCATTATCTGTAATGAAAAGTGGATCCTGTTCGATAGTCGGAAGCGCTTGTCGCATTGGATGAACCCAGCCGAACCGGCCAAATCGTGCCCCTACTAGTGCCTGCGTCGTTCACTTTAACTTTATTAAATCTGGCCAGATGATTACGGAGATGTCTATGCAGCAACTGCAAACTGTGATGGAAAAGCAAGCTGCTAAAAAACTAAGGCTGATCAATCAGCCACTGCTGCTTTTCAACAACGCCAGACCATACAACAGACCTAAATTAGAGGCGCTTCAATTAGAATTTCTAAGACATCCACTGTACTCCTCGGACCTTGCTCCAACAGATAATCATTTTTCATGAAATTTGTATCTTCATGCAAGATATAAGATTTAACTGTAATGGGGCAGACGTAACCTTTTAGTAACGGGATCAAGGAACCTATTAGATAGCAAAAGTACATATATAGGAATGGTACATACGTTGATTAATTAAACATATTCCATTTTAAAAAGTCTACTTTTTGTTCCTTTTCATACATAACGTCAACTTCTTATGTAAAATCCTAATATTACAATAGGTGCTTAGGATGTTAATGGGGAAAATGGCTATCGGTGTAAAAAAAATGGTGGGTAACGAACTGAAAAATTCAACCCCAAAATGTTCAGCATCTTCACATTTGTGCAGCCAAATCCAGTTAATTTATTATTTAATATAATATAAATAATAATTAATCAATTTAATTTGTGCGGCCAAAAAAATTATGATAAATAATATTCTTAAAATTTAAAGAAGCTTATATACGTTTTTTTCTACTTACAGCATAAGCTGTCTAATATAATTAGATAAAGATATAAATAAATATTATCTGGATTCTTCGCTGGCATGAGAAGTTTAAATGAGAATGTTATACATTTTTCTTACTATCTCAGAACGTAGTTAATATTTTCTATTACAAACCGGTTTCTTAGATTGAACAAACTTACTTCGTTATCTTTGAACCTGGTAATTTCAGAATTTAATAACCATGTTCAATGAACGCTGCAGTATTATTTTATTTCGGTCTGAAGTCTGCGACTTTCTATATAAAAATCTATGGTTAACATTCAGGTACATATTTTAGCGCACATTCTCTCTCGTATCTGTCAAAATCGAATGACATTATACAACTATTTAAATTGTCTCTGAATGTTGTCCTAAATACCAGTCCTCTGCACAACTAAACAAAATAACTTAGTTTATGCTTTATGCTTTGTACAAAGCACTATTTAGTTCCCCGTATTAATTTCGTGTGCTAATCTTATGAAGAATTTTTAAAATATATATGTCATATTTAAAATATCCTTTCCGTTTTCTATGAAATTATTGCGTGAACAAACTATATTTTCAATCATTCTTAACTAATAAATTAATTTAACGAAATTTATCAGTAAAAAAAGTTACTTATTTTTAACAATTAGAATAAAGCAAATATCATTTCACTGACTTAATTACCAACCTCAAGTGTTCTCAAGTTTTTCTTAAGTTTTTTATATAGGTACATTTTATAAAACTAGTTCAGCCAAAAATCATTGCTCTAAATGTATGGCTATAGGGTATAGTACTATTTAGGTTCGCTGTTTATGAGACAACTCTACTACTTTTTTTATTTAATAATCTGACTGGCATACGTCGCAGACAAAATGCATGATACGTTTGTGTAATTTTGATGATTATAATCTCATACGTTATTTAACTAACATTATTGTAACAACCTTGAAAAGATAAAATACATTGCTTTACTTACTCGTCATCAGAATTGTTTATTAGATGCCTTTTTGTTACAATTTTAATCACTACTATAAAGTCCGATCCAATGATAAACATTTATGTTTTCAGTAAATCTATCAATTAATATAATATAATGAACGATTTTGAGTATGGTTGTTAGATTATTCAATTACCTTAAACGGATTGAAATAATAGATATTTAAATCAACATTTATGTCTTAAATTAAAAAGTCACACGACAGATTACGCAATATTTATATTTATTTAAGTAATATAGAAGAGAGATAAAAGGTGCTCGACTTGAGATTTGGTCGGATTCCTCGCTATATCGAGGCCTTCATTTGGATAATATATCATAATAATAAAATCTATACACATGAAAATTATGGGTTTTACAAATTAACATTATAATAAACTTTTCACATTTAAGATATGCTATAATTCCATAAACCTTTAGAATTAGAATGGGTAAGTAAACACATCTGTTTCTTCTTGTCTAAGCTACAAATGGAGTCAGATGTACTTGCGAAAGCTTATCTAAAAAATGACAACTAACAAGATTGTATACAATAAACATATGTTCAATAAAATACAAAGGTGGTTTGCAATTCAACGTGTATTTTATAAAGGCGTTTATTACATTATACGTTATATACTAAAACAATGTTTAATGTTCTAATACAATAGTTTACCCGTTTACTAATTAGTTTTAATAAACATTAAATAGGTATTTTGTTGTTACAAGTAAAATCTAATCGAAAGGTTCTATCGAGAACTTTTATATTGCTTATTAGTGGTTGATTCAGCGGTGAGGCGCGCGTTGGGCCAAGCGCGGAGTGAGCGCAGCTGTCAAGGCCAACTGAGGTCACTCCTCCGACGATCTCCAAGCCACAGTGCCCACGACCGGTTCTACAATTTTTAGTCTCTTTTTATTTTCATTTTTGTATACACGACGCGACGCTGAGACTAAACATTGTTTATAATGCCAGCCTCCGCGAGATTAACTTTTGTTTAATATGAAATAACAAAACACGTTAACTCTCTTTGTTTAGTATTATACCTTTAACTCAATTCAACGTGAATATAAATAAGAGAACGCACTGTAATTATATTCTTATTACTAAAGAAAAATAATATACTTTAACCTATTCTCTCAATATTTATTTAATATTTTTAGTTAAAACATGAATTCAACATTTTCAAACATAACAATTTGAAAATTGAATTGGACATTTTTATTTCTTTTTCATACCGATTTATAATTTAAAGTACCTATATAATTAAATATCAAAATAAATACTTTTTTAAATTTTGAATGAATGTTGACAACAAAAAAATCTACACGTTTATTTTAAGTCGTTTTACTCATAATGAATAGTAAAAAATGTACATTAAAATTAAAAATTATCATTGTACCGCTATCCCTAATCTATTTTTGATTTGTTTGTTTAAGTACAAGTTTATTTTCTTTGATTTGATTGGCACCAGATGGCGTGTGTTTAAGTTCCCGCGCACAGTCGACATGCAACCCTCGTTTTTAGCTTTGGAATTTTTACACGCACTTTCTCAGATGAAGCTAGATTGAGGGGTTTCCCAACACCTGATACGGAGCAAAAACTTCCAAACTGGTCACTCGGTCACATTGATTATTTCTTACAAATGACCCAAAATTTAGTGTAAGTGCTTTGTGTGATACTAACGCGATAAATGTAATCTTTTCTATAGTAAGAAGATACACATTAAGATAAACTCACAGGTTCTGTCAGAATTACATATATAAATATTTTACAACTATAAAAGTTTGCCTTTTTTGCTTGCAGCACCGCGATATTTACCCCTTAATTACCTATATATTGATGAATTAGTTTTGGCAAATGTTATTTTTTATTGGAATATTACCACGAATATAGCAGAATTTAATGTCCAAATTCATTAATTCGATAAAAAATTACTGAGCGCCAAGACACACAAGTACATATTATTTTAAATGTGTTTGCACTGATTGATATACTTACTAAACTAAATTCTGGGAACCAAATAATATACTTAATATTGAAAAAAAGCATTTATAGCATAGAAGCTTAATAATAAATATGTCATTTCATAAGCTACTTTTAACCCAGAAAAATCTTCCAGGTACAATTATTTTGCATCAAATGTATACAATCATATCAAAGATCAATTACCATTAATATAATTTAAGAAATAAACCCAATATAGCAGAAATGTAAGAACAATGGAGTATTATGTGGTAATAGTGGAAATATATGCGTTTGGGTATGCGTGGAAAAAAGTATCTAAACAAATCGTGGTATTGTTATAGCCAATACAAGAATAAAACGACACTACTTCATTTAAATAGTATTATGGACACAGTGTATTGGAGACAAAGAAGATTATCTATGGTATTGATTGAATATTATATTTTCAGAAACGATAATTTGCTATCCTATGGAATATTTTCTATATATAATTCAGTAGTTTTGCCTTGTTTGCGTTTAAGGTATTAATTCCGGCAATTATGTAGTAGTATAGCTTTTTTAATACTTTAATTTCAAATTACATGACAAATTAAAATAAAAAAAGCTATATAGGTGACGATTATCAAATATACGTATTATTCATTATTCTATACTTTGGTGTATTATACAATTGACTACAAAGATTTGAAATTCTTCAAAAAAACACTTCTGTTTCTTCTAAAATGTTTGAATGTGTACCTTACGTCTGTTAATTTTTATAATAATTGCTATAACGTTACATACATTACACAACATTACGGTATCTCTCAATAAATTATGTGTGTATGCCACCTGTTTTACATGTCAAATATTTTCCATCTCATCCTGCTTTGACACAAAAAGTTTACCAGCGCTCACCATCGTAATAAGAGCCTTCGTGTTCACATTGCTTGAAAGAAGTCCTTGTATTTGCTCAGATAGTTTATGAGAGAAAGGTCTTATAATTTGGTTACAATCGAAGCAAGTCACTCGTCGGGGTCATAACCTGTTCTCGACTCCACCCTACGGGTCGTTTAGACCTGTTTCAAAACTTTTAACTACAAAATACGCGCTTGAATCATATCTATCAATGAAATTTTAATATATATATAAATATTTATATAATTCCATAAGTAATTGTATTTAAATAAGAATTGAGTGTTATCTTAATTTGGCCCACTGCAATACAACATTTGGTTAAATATGTATTATATGAAACCTCATTAAAGTTATGAAAACTATTATAATATTAATATGATAGCGCTGTTCTGTGGATATTGTTAGGGCGCACAATGCAACGGGCCGTTGTGCCTTGTGAAATGTTGCACGACTACTTTTTTCGTCTGGATTCTATACTCACGATGGTCGTTTTTTGAGCCACAAGCCCGAGATGTACAGGTTTATCTGTTTAAAATTTATTAACATCGAAAAACAATTTAAAACCTTTTCTTTAAATGGCCCATTGGATGAAAGAAAATGTATGCTATTATAATTTATTGATTGTATTCGTGAGACAATGTTATACACTTTTACGTTTTTGATTGTTTGAGTTTTAGCATTTCGGTTGTTAATATATATGAGGTTTTGGTATTGAATCGTGTACTTTATAACGTTACTGTGGCAGTAAATAACTAGATATAAATGTAGGTCCTAAATCATCATGTTGCTTAAATGCATTCAAGCAACCTTTATTACAGCGGAGTCAACAAAACAAAATAGTACTCCACCACTACCTCCTGCAAATGATGACCAATAACTATTATACAAGAGAGAAATAGATTCCGGAAGCCTATACAGATTTTAAGTCATAGAGCCAGATTCCAAATCTTACAAACTCACTTAGCGGTTGAGAATGTGGTACAACACATAATAATATTTAACAGGGATAAAACAGCGTTACTATTGTTGTCATAATGTTTATTTATAATTATATTTATTTAATAATACCTTGGTTAATTTCATTCTACATTTGTATATAAATTGCAATTTTAAAACATAAAAAATACAAAGAGTATAATCAAAAAATTGTGCTACCTAAAAACTTCGACAATTTGAGCAAAGTATAGTCCCCGCCGACTGTCGCAAATGCCCTTCTAGGTTTTACCTGTTCGACATATTTTCGTTATTAATATTTTCCTAAACTCGAATAACGGTGGAGTTCCAAAAATGCCTTTTTTAAAGAATTCGTTTCGTTTTTAGTTCATTATTTTTGTGAAAAATAATTTCGTGCACACGCCGGGATATTATAACAAATTTCCGTTTTAGAGCAAGTCATGTACTTTCCTATTATTGAAACAGACAGAAATTTGTCTACCGTCTATACATAAGTTAACTATAAAGTTACTAGAATGATAATCGTCAAAGCATTTGTTACTAGGTATATGAAAGAAATATAATAGAAAGCAATACTTTCCGTCAAGTTTAATTTTGAAATTCACTAACTAATATTAAGTACAAACAATCTCCATCCATTTCACCTATAATTAACGAACTCACACTTAAAGCATCCCAAAAAATGTCCCATTAGCATTTAATGTATATTTTATCTTTATACCGTTAAAACAGAAACTTCTATCAAACCTTTCACGCTGTATTAATATTGAGAAGCTGTTAAGTGGTCATCATTGTTACAAATATATACGCCTTACTTGTAAAATAAATTTGTCTCTGAGTCAAAGCTGAACAAATATTAAAAAGTTTAAGTGATTATTCTTAAGATTATTTAATTGTTTATAAAATATAACGTATACAGTTCCAATTTATACATGGTTAGAGAAATAATGTCAATTTCGATAATAAACTGTGGTCAATACTAAATATATATAAAAATCAATATAAAATATTATTTATATAGTACCATTATGAACAACAATATGATAACACTATTTTTTGGAAATGTGTTTTTCAGGTCCACTGAATAAATTTTGATGAAACTTGAAAAATTTCATCCGAATCCTAGATGTGTTATTTTTTTTAAGCGGAAATCTGCAAGCTATCTTTGTCTTAAGTAAAACTGACAGAGATCTATATAACGTAATCATATACGTCCCAAAATTATTGTATTATATATCAATTATAATGGATTTTATCGTTCTATAGTGATATAATTTATAACATATATAAGCAGTTAGAGTTTTTATTAGTTAGAATAAAATATTTTATTAAGACAGGACAGCACTGAGTAGACTGAACACATAGGGTTTCAATCATTACTTGATTCTTATATCTTATATATATATATATATATATATATAAGTTTATTGTAACTATAAACAATTGTTTGAGATTTTACTCATGTTTAGTAACTTAATAGATTCGTGGCATATTGCAGATTTTTTAACAAATATGAAATAATTTCACTACGTAGATAAACTCAAGGACATTAGTCTCACATATACAATGCTAATTACATAACAAAAAGCTTTCAAAGCTCTCGATTGAATCGCAGTCAAGTTGGGGTCGCGCCCTTTTATATTTTATTAGCCTCTTAAATAACATTGTTACCAAATTTGGTCGTAGATTTATCCTCTCAACTTTATTCATAAAAATATTTTATAAACAAAAATGTTTACATTTTTTTATGAAAGATGATTAATTTTTATATATGTATATTTCACGAAATATTAAATTCGTTATTGATTTATCCAATTTATATTACATATTTACATTTAAAGTAACTTTTATAAATTTAGGTGTGGTATAAATGTAAATATTTATTATAATAACTTAGCTATTTTTCTAAACAAAAAACTGTATGGTGTACAATTTTAATTTATGTGCATAAGTACGCATCAACTGAATTGAATGTTTCTGTAACAAAAACACTTAATATATCATCCACAACTTACTCTTCTTATATAACGTCCCAAAATTATTTTATTATAATTGAATTTATCGTTCTAGAGAGTTATAATCTATAACATATATATGCAGTTAGAGTGTTTATTCGTTGATTATTAGCTTAACAGCACATCTGAAATTTAAATATATCACAAGTGTACCCATTCCATTCTATTCGAAATAATTTTTCTTATCACTTACATTACCATTCAATTTAAATAAAATCAATACGTAAAAACACGGCGCTTTCTTAAATACATAAAGCAATGGTTTAATCTAAATAGAACCTTAAGGGTGTCTATATATTGGTTATCAACATAATATAATGTATTTTTGTGCTCTGTATACATAATATAATGTATTTAACTAAATTTAATATCAATTTATATAACCCTTAAATTGATATTAAATTTAGTTAAATTTTTTCAGTAGTAAATTGGAGTGAAATGAAGGAGCGTCCCGCCGCGGGACGGAGCGGAGAATAACACATGGGGTGCAGCGAAGGGTGCGGCGCGGGCAACCCACTGAAAAGTGCGCGGGTGGGGCTGAACAAACTCGCGGGGACATACAATTGACGTCTCGCGTTTTATATTAAAAAATATTAAAACTTTAATAATTAGTTTTGTCTTTTATTAACATAACTAAAATAATAATAATACATAGGTTCAATCCGTTATAAGTTGTTTATTTTAATACTTTATAACTTATACTTGGTATTTATAGCAAAATCATGAAATATATTTAGAAAAATCATGATCGATTCTTAAAATGTATATATTAAGAATTACTAACAGCAAATTTGCCAAATAACTTAATTCACACATTGAAACTTATCAATTTAGGCATAGTATATTTCTTCATTCAGTGAAATAATTGAAGTTTTTGTACGCGAACGTTAATTAAATACAAATTCCAACTTTAAACTGTCATGTAAAGCTGCGAATGATAACAGTGTAGTTACTATGATAAGACTTAAATAGAAAGTGGGTCACATTCGCGTTGACTTCCGGTCGTAAATCTTACGAAGACATGACACGATAAGAAAAAAAATTAAATGAAAATATCGAAAAATGTGTTTATATTAAAGACGCCACTCGAAGTCCCTCCAGCATGTACTCTCAAATAGGGGAACAAGCATTTTAGCATTACCCCCGTGCACAACTCTTCCCGCGGGGAGGGGTGGCCCACGGCGACGTAAAAATCAATATGCTGGAGTTGTTAAATCACGCTTATAAACGAGCACTCGTCTTCGTTTCATTTCTAAAATTGCTTAAGGATATGAATACCCTTTAAAATTGTTTATAATAACATCCTTAGGTAACTAATGTAACACGTGGGTGGAAAGATCGCAGTTGGAACGTCGCCCGTCAGATTAGTAGTTCTATATAAAATCTTCATTTTACTCATTACACACATTTACTTTACGATTTACTACTCTATTTTCGTCATTACGTTGCGTAAGATGTTTCCCGCATTCCTTTTCTACAGAGCTGTATAAGTAGGTACCTAAATTTTTTTTAAATTAAGAATTGAATCCTATTTCTGTTCTATATTATTCATGTTCGCCGAATTTTTCATTAGATTACCAAACTTTACGTTAAAATTATTAAATTTAAAATACTATGTCTTTAAATAGGCTTCGAAATTTGAGCATTGGCTAAAAAGATTTCCTATAAGTAAAATTGTTATCAGAATCTAATGACAGAGTTTCAGGCGTCATATAAGGACGTACAAGATATTTATGTAATTACTGAAAGCAATAAAAGTTATAAATCCGGTGTAATAAAACATAATATATTTTACAACCATATATGTTATACAATAAACATATAAAATAAGCTCAGCTTACTGCTTACTTTAATCATGATTTTTAATACACTTTTACATCCACTGATTCATTAGAGAATTCATAAGGTAAGAAATTGTATCCCTCATTGAAAACATATAAAATACCAGAACGTGAAGACTGAGTTTTGGGAGTATTTAATTAGTAATTAATATTTGTGATTCGGATTCCTCGGATTAATTTAATAACTTGTCGTCGGCTAAAAGCTTCTAAGTTTAAAGACTTTTAGTCTTGATTATTGAAATAGCTGTCTGTTATATTTAATTATTTCTTACATACGAACGAATAACTACTAAAAAATCAATAACATTTTATTTTTTTCATTTTTTAGTATTTGACTCCGAAAAACCAAAACGAGATTTTCTTCAATGTCAATGTCATTTTAAATTTTGTTTTTAATTTATGTTCACATTATCCCGGTGCATCTATATGTGTTTTTGCTTGTAGTTGCAAGTAAAATACACACCGCGTAACGTTAACAATAATATTCAGTGACAGTTAACCTTTTATATATAACAAAATAAATCATAAAATGTTTGAGTCGGTGTATGTTAATTAATTATTATTTTAACTAAATATTAAAATAATGTAGTAAATGTATCTTGCAATAACGAATTTAGCGCTGCCGTAACGAAAAGATATCGACTTTTGCTGGGCTGATAAATAACAATTGCTTTTGTTTAAAAATCTGAATAGACCTTATAAAATTAGATTTTCCTAAGTTATGGTTACCTACTATATTCTCTATACTATATATTCATTAATAACACTTGTTGAATTGTTTACTATGACTTCACATATGTATATATAATTGTATTTATATATGTGTATCTCAAATCTCTATTTCAAATTATTTTTCTCTACAAAAAAACTATACGAGTGTTTTTTATTATATATTACAAAATTTTAATCAGAATTTAAAATAAGTAGTTAATATTTACCAACAGGATCTTACGGGAGGTATGCATAATAATAACTGAATAATAAACATCTCTGAGTTTGAATAAGGAATTTTATAAGAACTTATTACTTTAAAGAATAAAAAAAGATAAATTAATAATATCAAATAATTATTATTATTTGACCGTGTAGTAAAATAATTTAAACTACGATGTTAAGTAATAGTTTAGGAAGTAATTAGGTGTAGTTTTTTAATAGAAAGTGATTTTGTTTTTTAATTAAACATTTTCCTTATTTGCAATACAATATTATATTATTATCTTGATAGAAATGTGAAATAGTTACCTAAAAGTAAAAAGTAATATTACTTGTCCTGTTAAAGTGGGTCACCCCCCGGGCCCCCTGTTCCCTGTCCCTCCCCCCGCTGCCCCCAACCCACCCCTACGTCGCCGTCTCTCGGCCGCCCGCGACTGCCCCCTTACCCCCATACCACCCCTAACATTCATTGTGCCGCAATATATTTCTTTTTATGTGCAAACAGAAAAGTCATTTATTTAAATTTTCTCACGAATTCGCATCGCAATTTTATTTTATTATATTATCTATATCGCATTTAGATTGCTCTGAATTTGATTATTGAAACATGTATAGAAATTTGATGGTGTATAATTCGATTCACACATTCCTTACCTTATTTAGAAATCTTTTTGACTTCCCAATAAAAATGTTTAACATGAATTTCCGTAATGTTAGAGCAAATTGAAGTTATTTAATTTCATGAATTTCATCTATCTTTGAAGCGAGCTCGCGTCATCGCTATTATGTCCCCAAATAATTAAATTGAAAGCTCTCGACGTTGTAGAGAATAATATTAAACTCAATCACATTGAAAGATCACAATTTTCCTACATTACAATATAATAGGTACATTTTAAAGACTTTAAGTAAATTGAAAATTGTAATTTGTTAATCGAAACAGTAAAGTATTATTTTTAATATAGAAATACTTTTAAATAAAATATTTGTATTAGATTGGCATAATGAAATCCTTTAATTGCTTTTCTTTTACAATAAGTATATTTAATAGTATATATAAATAAAAATATAAGTAATAGTAGTATATTTTACATAAAAAACAGCTTTTGCTATTTGATCCATCCTCATTTAAGAAATGGTTGATGTTATAAATTATAGATATGTAAACACTCGAAACTCTTCACATGTTTCCTTGATGAAATAGCATAGAGATGTTTTATATGCATAGAAGATGATCTGTCTCTTACGTACGCGATCGATTTCAGTGTGCTGGTTTGTTCACCACGTTTTCCTTTAAATATGAACAGAAACCAATTTGAAAAAAATTTCATTGGTGCATGGGGTGCGAACGGTCCACTACCTCAGGACAGTCTCTCGCTTAGTCACGTGGCTGTTTATGTTCACCGAAATAGTTGCAGTAATGTATCTGCCTCATGCAGAGTTGTGGAACTTCAATGTATGATTAGAACTTTTCATCTTTCAAGTTTATTTAAAGATTTTCTAAACCAATAAAACGATCGAAGGCATAAAAATACCATACCATATCCAGTACAAAATCTATAACATAATTGAAAATAATTTGAATCTGATTTCTGATGGAATATTACTTAATCCATAGACCACAGTAAGTTGTACTTAAAATTTTTGGTATATGCGTATTAAGTGAATTAAAAGTTTTTGTACCTACACGGACGATTATTTGAAAATATTTATAAATATAACCTGTATAAATTAAATTGATATGCACATAACAGCACACCATACGTATGTACACCAAATTGGATAGCTTCACAGATTTGTTAATTCTTAATAATATGTAGCATGAGTATTTTTTTTTTTAATATAACACGCCCCCAAACGGGCTCACCTGATATTAAGTGATACCGCCGCATGTATGTATGTAGGGACTCCGTTTCCGCAATTAGACTCTTGGACACTCTCAATGCCAAAGGGCTCGCGAGTGCGTTGCCGGCCTTTTAAGAATTGGTACGCTTTTGGCATTTAAAGCTACGACCGAAGTAAGAGGTGAAAACAAGTTATATAATATTTTTATAAAACAATTTTATAGAGAAAACTTTTACGTAACTTTCATTATTATGTACATGTTTAAGCTATACTTATACTAAGTGCAAATGAATAAAAATAATTATAATAAAAAATAGATTTTCTGAAAACATAATTAATAATCATTATTGTAGTTTAATTGCTTCTTGCTTTCATAGCTTTGCATAGCATGCGTAGAGATTAATTATTTATTGTGCAATTTAAACAAATTACGTAATATTAGCATTATTATACAAACAGGTGTTTACAGTCAGAGCTCAGTAATGAAGCAGCGATAAAAAGCGTCGTCGGCACGACCACGTTCATTCATACTACGAGGGCACGGCTCGTCGCACGAACTACGTACGCATTCCTTGACAGCTGATATGCAGACCAATGAAGACAAGCCTTTTCAGTTAAGAAACTGGCTGTAGAATGACGACTATACGCAACACCACGTAATCAAAATAAAGAAAGAGTTATTGGTTAATAAGATGGGTTGTTTTTTATTACAAAATTGCTATATCGAAGTGTTTCACTACAGTGAATCTAGAGTAACATGTGATTTTGAATAAAGAACACAAGAAAATGGCAATAATATACATCGCTGTAAACGCGTAGCGCGTAGACCGTAGCACGTAGCTAATTACTACAGCCGTAAATGTCCGCGTTTCTTCATAAAGCTCGACAATAATCAGTCACACGAATAAAAGGTCGTTTCCTTGTTTTCATTGAGAGGGAATACAAGCAGTGTTGTGCACGAGTGCGGGCGGGGTCACTTAAAGTTAGTGTCGGCTCGTAAACGTATCGGGCGGCTACAGGCTACCGCTCGCTGCCGGCTCGCCAGGCCCCGCGGCGACCGCACTCGACACGCTGCACGTCGCCGGCTGAATCGCACCCATTCACACGATATCATTGTGTGGATATTTCTTGCGAAATATTATTATTCAATTTTTGTTAAATAAATATCTGGTTTGATTTTTTAAGTCTAAGTATTGTCTTTTATTTATCTCGTGAAGTAAATTAATTTAATATTATTCGAAAATGTTATGATGTACCTTATTAAAGTATCTTTATTAAAGGCTAGATTGGAAGCACTGTAAAAAACATCATTAAAATTTTTACAATATTTATTAGGGTAAGAAGTAATAAATCGTAAAATATTTCACGTTTTTTTTTGTATAAACTACAAGGTCATCTTTAAAGATGACACATTTTGGAACTTTCAGTATGAATAGTATGAAAGAAATTACAAAAAAAAATTATGCATATTTTCAAGTGCAAAACATTAAAAAGCTTAACAACATCAAATTATACATCGAAATCTTCTATCAGTAAAGTTCGCAAGGCATATCCATACTAGGCTCCCTTGGGAAAGGCGGCGGCGGCGTTCCGACAACAGACAGCGGGTGTCAGCCGCCACGTGCTACCCAAGGCCACTCGCTTAGTGTCAAGGTCATTGCCACTCCAGCTCAGTACACGCGGCTCCCACGCTTCTCCTGTCACCACAAATAGACCAACCCACTCTCAACAACCTGTACACCGCAAAACTGGCTCAGAGGAATCACAAATGACTCATACAAATTCTCCTGCGGAGGTTGTCGTATCAGCAGACAGCGTACTTTGTACAACAGCTGACACAAAGTGACTAAAATAACGTTTGACCTCCAGTGTGGTTGACTTAAATATTCTTCTAGGATTCCCCTGGACTCTGCCAATATCCAGTCCCCGTAGTGGTACGCTGATAGTATATGTTTCAACATTCATTGTTCCTTTATGTTTCTATTTCAGGCCTGAAACTACATTCAAACAGAAACTTAATTAGTATGTTTCACCTCGTAATTTTAACTATGTACCTTTTAATTATCAAGTAATCTTTCTGTAACTATAGGAATGTCGTAATGTAAAAGCTGGTGCAGCTCTAAGTTTACCATAGACTCCATTCTGTCAGTTGCTATACTGTGAGTTTTCAATCAGAAAATAACCCTGCGGCAGTTAAAATAGATTATACAATCTATTTATAGATTTATTAGTTATTACGATTTATTCAAAAAATATCACGATATTATCTGCGTTATGTTCTATATCTAATTTTCAATTAAAAAAATTTATTTACTTTTTATTGCTTTTACCAATATCTATAGCACCTTTCACAACTCTTGTACTCGAGAGTTATACACTCAATAAATAAAAATCAAACTTTGTATTTGAGTAACTTTGATTTTTATGAGCACCAGACGAACATTTTACCGGACAGTATCAGATCTAGGAATCAATTCCGTACAATGCATTCGTAATTGATAAACGTAATATTTCATTACAATACTAATGGAAAACCGCATTTGAAGGAAGATCTTTCTAGTGACAACTTCATTATAAATAATTAATTTATTATTATCCTCAATAAAAGAATCCTAAATCAAACGGTAGATTACCGTTATGAATTGATGAAATATTTCTAACAGTTCCAGATTTGTGAATTATAATTAGATGCTGGCAACTATACCTCAAATTACCAAAAAGGTAACAAATATTCTTACATTTTTGGTAATTTATCATCCATAATTTAATTGCAAAATTTTACGCACACAATAGCGAGGGTTAGCGATAAGGGCTGGACGGGTCAATTGATTGCAATACGTATGCTTTGAACACAAACAATTATGGCATGTCTGGCTCTGAGCATGCCACCCCTGTTGTCTGGCGCAGGGATTTCCTGTAATACATCATTACAAGTGCACGTCGTACGATCAATGATCGCGAAATATCATATAATTACCATATAATATTGCAAAGTATATGAATATTTATTGAGATGTGATTGACAGCCGAAAAAAACTATCAGGATTGTGAATACATATTAATAAGTGCATATATCTCTGATCGTATTAATAGCGAGACGCTGACACTTCATAGCAATATTTTACTAACTGTTGTATATCAGTTTTAAAGATATGCCAAGCGATCAACCAGCTTTAACTGTAATTCAGCTGAACAAATGTATGGTCGGCATAATTACTCTTATTATACTCACTTTTTCATTAATTGAAGTTCTGAATTCTAATTCTGAAGAAGTACCGGACATGACTGTAACATGTGATAAAGGTTCAATCATGTCGAACATAAAGTTGAAAAGCTAAATAAAATACATCCAGCCATCAACTTGCTATTGCATTAAGTGCCATAATAATTTATATAGTGGCTATAGACGTAGATTGATTTAATAAAACCAAAGAAGAAGTAAGGCATAATACATTAGCTTGGTAAATATGTAATCAGTTACGCAATTTCCTAATCCAGCGTAATGAATGACATCAAATTAAGCTCTAAGCTTAACAGAAAACATTACTGAAGTTTAATTTGCGATTAAGGCGAGTATAGAATGCGGGGTGAGCGGTGTTGTGGAGGCTTCGAAGTGCATGTGCGGGGTGAGGGGTGAGGGGT
Organism: Pieris rapae; assembly: GCF_905147795.1. Lineage (NCBI taxonomy): Eukaryota > Metazoa > Arthropoda > Insecta > Lepidoptera > Pieridae > Pieris > Pieris rapae. The sequence continues at coordinate 3,071,441 of NC_059515.1, read as the reverse complement.
CGCTGGGAGAGGCGGGAGTGCCGCGGGCCGCCACTTCTCTGTACTCGAGGAACCCTGGTACACCTCGGTTTCCGGCGGTCGCTCCCTCGCGAATTCTAAGTGTCCCGTCGCGTTGCTTCCTGATCATCTCGAACCGGCCACGTGCTCGCCCTTTGCTTGCCTTTTGGCAGTGACACCTCCCACGGTTTACCCTTTAGTTCTTCATTGATAAACCTGTACCCTACGTATCGGAATGCCATATCCCTTTTCTCACTACACCTATACGCGTTCACAATTTATTAATTGTTGATTTTTCTTATATTGGACTTACTATCAGCGTTTGTTTACATTACTCTTTTTATAAACTGTGCCGTTTTAGTTTGTATTAATTGGATTTTGTTTTACATTTAGTAAATGGACCGTTGCATTTTATTAATTTCCCATACTGTAGGTAAAACAGTATGGAACCTGTTCAAACAGCGGGGGATAGCCGTGAACAATCGTATAAAATCTACAGTATGTATAAGGTAATGATATTTTTTTTTCAATGTACTATAGATAATATTTAATTAAGAATCATTTTAATTCACTTGCCATTGTTTTCAATACTCAGATTATATAGTACACATAAAATAAGTTAAAGCCGTTTAAGTAATAATATTATATACCTATTTATAATTTCGACTATACTTAAGTTTCATGTTTAACGATAAATTCGAAAAAAAACTTAATTTAATATCAATTTCATAATTCTAATTAACCTTTAAACAACTAATAAATATCTAACATTTTAATTAAGAAGATATATATCCAGATTAACATTTAAATTTAATCTGATTTTTCATTTAATTTAATAATTTGAATCTATGTTATAATTTGATCTCAGTAATTAAATAACATTTTTTTTAAATTACGTATTTATATATGTTATTAAGCATAATTACTTTTTATTATTATTATCAATATTATTATACATAAAAAAAAACCTTTTTTCTCTTATTTCTTTCACCCAGGCATATATAAAATTATAACTAAACATTAAAGACATAATTTAACTGCATATTTGAGCGAATTTCCATGTATAATGTTCAAATGGGGTTCAAACATTTAATATATAAGACAAAATATTTATTATGAATCAAACAAAATGAGCCATTAATTCAAATTTTTAATATCTTAAACTTTATAATATCTTAAACGTACGTAAAATGCTGTAACCCCACAGAACTGATAAAGCAGTCGAAATCTTTCAAATCCTCTGATGAATAAAATTACGTAATTTGACGAGTTTATAATATAGGAAGGGCCATAAGTAAAAATGTTATACCATTTATCCCTATCCCTAATAATATATGACGCATACACATATATATTCAAATATAAGATTCCGTGTCAGTGTAATAAATTACATTTGTTTTTGGATTCGCTTTTTGATACAATGTATTATTTAGGTATCTAAAACTTATGCTGTTAATTTCTTCATTAAATATTTACTTTATGATACATAAGTTGGATTGATACTACACCGTAGTCTACATTTTAAAAAACATACAAATAATACAGTAAAAAAAGTACTCTTATTCCCTATTTATATAATTTTCATGACAGCTACCATCGACACAATATGTTATCTGTGGTACTACAGTGAAGTCAAAATTCAAAATTGTGGCGCGGTTCCTCAGTCCCCACCGCAGCCCGCGTGCAAACGCCACGCAGTCTTCCCGCGCGGGTCGCACGTGCGTGTCTGGTGTGTAGTCATACAAATCTTGTCATAGAATCTTTCCCGCTGTTTTGACATATTAAATATTAACTAATAAACGCCAAATTACATGTTGTGACCTTTATGTGATTAACGAACGTACTAAGTGTGCCCAACAATTGCTGTGCTTAATTCAATTAAAACTGTAATTACTTAAATTTTTCCTTCCTCGATTTTTATTAAATCTTAATGAAGCCGGACTACTTAATTAATTGGATTTCTAAACGCTCCTTGTGATTAAAGTAAGTAATACGTGGCAGTTGATGCTAATTGCATGGGTTACAAAAACAAAAAAAAATATATATTTATATTTAATATCGCATAATCACAATAATAATGACATTATTAATAGTGTTTGTTATGTAAGTTTTCTAAATAAAAACAACTCTTTATTATGAAATTCACCAACATTTGAAAAGGTAACTTGACATAAGAACGTCGTTAAGACATAAATTTAAAAACAATATATTGTTTTGTATATAGCTATTATAAATTTAAAGTTCGGTTTACTTTCGCAAAAATAACTATAATATTTAATTGAAATAAATTAAAGTGGAACAAAGATAGACGTAGTGTGATATTCTAAAGATAAGAGTGCATGATAACATTCGTATATTATTAGTAGGTATATACTTTAATAATTTATGGAGTTATACAAGTTTGATTTGATTCATTAAGTCGACCGTATTATTTTCGTGACAGGTTTCTTATTAATTTTAAAATACGTTTTAAAATAAACCACTTACAGACTAATATACCTAATATATTATGTAACAAAGACCTATTTTGCGCTTAACACTTTTGGTCCATTAATTTAATGTATAGGTTTTCGGACTATACATTGTGGCTTATTTAATTTTTCACGTTTCATGTTGGAATGATTTTATCAATCTGCAAGAAAAGTTGTGTTGGCTATTTAATGCGACATGTCATATTTCTGTGTACGTCATAGGGCAAGCAAGGAAAACTCCTAAACTGCCATCAACTCTAAAATTATTATTTTTCCGAAATTTATCTATTCTAAAAAAATATGGATTATCTAATATGTCCTTAATCAGAATTACTCGAATACACGCTTTCATGCATCTCGATAGAAGAAACAATTTAACATATCCAAATCTTTTACTATTATATGAAAAAAGCGAGCACCCTATTTACCTGCACCCTAAAACACTTTTTATATCGTCCTGTCGACAGACTAACCTCTTTCTACCGTTCTTTTAGGTTATCTTTTATTAGAAGAGCGTAAGTTCCAACTTCAAATCGTAACAACATCAATTGATTTAACTCTATTTTAGTGGACAGAACTAAATAGGGGTCATTGACCATTACAATTGTTATAAGAGCATGTATATTACAGCGCCTTTAGCAGACATTACTTACGCATCTTATAAAATTAATATTCCTGAATTATAAAAATGTAATACTTTTTATTTTGTAAAAGTATTGCATTTTGATCCATCGAGCTAAGTGATTACGTCTGCGTGTAATTAGTTTTCCTTATATCCATAAATAAAAGTAGATTTAAATTATATAATAAAGTTTGATATGATTTATGATTTCGGGAAGATTTTATAGAATTGTAAGTTGTAAATATATATACTTCATTTGGTTTTAATATACCTTGATTAATGTGACCTACTTTTTTCTTACTTTCTACTTTCCTCGCTCTAAATACACAGGTATTAGAAACTCTAATTATTAATTTAGTTTTTGAATCCAGTGACATCGACAATAGAAAAGTAAAGACAAAGTTGCTTACGCTCGTCTCATATAAAAACCTTCAAAAGAGGTAGGAGTAGTTGGAGTATTCGTATATTTTTACTTATAATCAGTAAAATTAATTACAATTAAATATAAGTATTGTTGTTATTTATTCTAAAACTAACTGATTTTTATAAGCGGTCACACACTCCTTTGTTAGAAGACTAAAAGAAAGATTAAATAGAAAATCAAGATTCCCAATACATCAAAAGCTATGTACGTTTGAAGGCAATAAAATCGGCCATTTATTTGATCCAAAAGATGCATAGCTTAACTGTGTGTTAAGGAAATTTTCCGATAAACGTAATTACTTTTCTTCCAAATATTTTTGGTAATTTATAATTATTTCATAACACTAAGACTAATATTAATAATTTATAATTCGTTTAATTGCAAAATATAAAGGTATTATCGTGTCCTTTCACTTAGTCGATATTGGTATGTTATGCTCAGACCCATGGACTCAGCCGGTGTGCTACAAACCGGTTACCAGAGAATGAGACCAACTTGCCGCATAAACCAGTCCAAAAACTGATCAATTGATTTTGGAAGCTTTAAATCTTTTAATAGCCACATCCTATTAACTATCATTTTGATATTACGTATTTATCATTTTATAAAATTAGTTAATTCTTGCTATATATGTAGGGTATAATGCTATTTACGCTCAAAATAGTTTATTTCGTCTGATAAAATAAGTTAAGTTTACAGATATTTGGATACTTTTTTGCAAGTCGAAACCAAAGTGCAATAAAGAAAAGTATTAAAAGTATATGTTGGAAATGGTACCTGCAGAAACTTGTATTCTACCTTATTACATAACCTATTCCGGCTTGACAAATAAATGTTACGAATGTAAAATATGTTCAACTAACAATTATTAACATAGAAATAGATAAATAAAGTATTAAAAGACTTCAATTCAAACTAAATAATTCTATTTATTGAATCCTATTTTTCGTAGGCTTGCTTTTATCCTAATATTCATGTTTATGTTTGGTAATAAAATTTATAAATACGAATAACGCTAAAGCACTACTACATATTACTCTGCAAATCTTAAAATAAAGCGCTTGAAAAACATTTTTACTCTTAATGTTAATTTATGTTACCTTCTAACATGTCTACAAATATTCCTGCTTTGGTTTTCCTGCGACCGTAATCAAGTGAACCATAAGAATAAAAAAAATATTTGAATAATAATAATAAGAATCACGTGTGTCAATAATAGAATATATACTAAATACAAAAAATCATTTTTCAAACTTGAAACATTATTTTTTATCAATATTAACACGCAGGCATAATCAAAAGAGGCTCAACCGATGGTGTACTTTCTTTTGCCTGGATATTTTTTAGAATAGTTCTTAATGGTCTGAGATTAATATTGTAGAAACCAAGTTCCTTTGTATGAGCATATATGTACGTTCTAATTAATTTAATTGAATAAGCAGCCATGCCATCACACCTTCATATTCGTATGCTTCGATGGAACTAAGGGGGCTTGGCGTTAGCCTACATCTTTAACGATTATAAAAATTATTTCTCATATTAGCGCATAACACGGGTCCACATGACCAATTTCATGACTGACAAAAGTCTTCGGCCCGTGTTCTTCAACGTCATTCATACTCAAGTCAAGCATATTTGACAGCCATCTAGACGAGATTGAATAAGAATAAGGACCTTCATCTTTCTCGATTTGTTTATTATATAAAAAGTTAACTAAGTTTTCGATTTTTTGCAGCGGACTGAAAATCACGATTCTACGGCTAAACTTAGTTCTATTCCCCAAAACAATCGTAACGCGAAGCCAGGACATTATACCATGAGCGATCAGGTATGTAGAGATATGGGCACATTATCATCACCATGAACTTTGGTCAGGCATCTCGTGCCAGGATGGGAGCATAATTAACTTTTTCTTTGTAAAATAGATATGCCAGAACTCTCAAGCTTGTTTCCAAATTGGTTATTTTTGTTATATTTTTTCCCCACAATTATTTTTATAATATTTGTTACAGTTCTGCAGCAATATATACTCTTTTTAAAACTAATAAATTTCTCAACTTTATCCTGTCTCCCAAATTTTTGTATAATTTTCATTTGGCGAGCCGAAGAGAAAGTTTTTTTACAAATTATTACTTTATGTGTGCAACTAAATATAAACAAATAATTCCGGAAATGTGAACAGCCGAGAATATAGAACTACCAGTAATTATCACGAGTAACATAAAACTTTGATTATAAGTGCTAAGCATCATTAGTCATATTATTCCTCATTCATTTTCATTTTTAAATTATGCTTTTAGTCATACGTTGTTTTATTGCAGACATTTCATACACCTTCCTTTGGCGACGAAGAATTTGATATTCCTCTTATCCATGGACAACATCCAACAAGCGGAAACGGACAAAATTCTCATATGCAGTATCCACAAATGCACCATTCGGCACCTCAGGTATTGAGAATACAGCAAAGCTCGTTTATTTCAGCTATTTTCATAGTATCATGTCATACGGTGTTATTTTGTGGGGTAATGCCGCTAAGATTAATTCGATATTTGTAGTGCAAAAACGGGATATAAGAGCGATCTGTGGGTTGTCCCCACGGGACTCAGTCCGAAATAAGTTTAAGGAATTAAATATTTTGACTTTGGCAAGTCAATACATTTATGATAATATTTTGTATATGCGGAAAAATATAGATATCTATAAAAAGAATAGTAGCTTCCATAATTATAGTACTCGTAATAAAGACAAAATTAGCGCACCAACCACAAGGCTGCATAAAACGAGTAATTCTTTCCAAGGCAATTGCATACGTTTTTTCAACAAAATCCCTAGTGAGATACAAATATTGTCTATAAATAAATTTAAATCGTACTTTACAGTAAAACTGCTTGCTAAGGCCTATTATAAATGAATACTTAAACGATCATAGTGCTTGGATATGAATTGCTTCAGTATAAATAGGTAACGCGACTGAATCTCTCGGCTGCATTTTCAGACTATGGGGCGATCGTCGACATCTACGACTTTTTTTTAATGTAAAGTGGGAACAAACCGTGATTAATGTGGTATCAAATTATTTCAGTATAATTAGTATTATTACTATTTTCTTGTGTAGCCAAGTGCACATTTCAAGGATCGTCATGCTCACTCAAATGTCATTGCTTGTGGCGGCGTCCATGCGTCGGGTTGTCTCTCTCCCTAAAATATGGCGAGGGGGCCGATGGCTGGCCATGCGTCATACTCGTGAACGGGTGCTACTTGTGGTGACTGGTCGTACTTGAATTCGTGTATGCGGTGATATTCCATTCTTTATTACTCAATATGTCATATGGAACATGGTTGCAGCTCCTTACAAACATTGTGTAAAAAAAAAACTTGGCGATTAAAAAGAGTGGCGGAGAGTTTATTGCCAGTTCTTCTCTTCCGTTCTACGCCCTTGATTTGAGAACTGGCAGTAAATGTAAAATTAAATTCATTTAATATTTATTTTTTGACGTTCATAAGTGTACATTGTTACCTACATGAATAAATAAATTTTGATTTGATTTATTGTATACATTGCTTTAAGTGTTTTTAATGACTTGTCAACATTAGACTGTTAGAAAAACGTGAATAACATCTTTGACACTAATAAGAATTATTATTGTATTATTTATATAAATTTGGTGTCTAATTTATTAATTCCCACATGTATACTTACATAAGTCCAACACAGTCACTTCTACACATCACTCTTGGCTTGGGTCTTGGACATAATATGTAGTTGTCAAAATGAGCGTGTAGAACTTTCGTGTGTCAATTATCAAATATCTTATATCAGTATATTTCTTTGAAATTCAAATCTTGTTATCAAATTCAAATAAATAAAATAGTTTTTCAGTAATCTGAACCTTCCTCGTCTTTTATGTTGTAAATTATGTGCAAAACAAAGTAAAATTACTATTTTGCTTTCAGCGGTTTAGATCAATTTTGTATTAAAAAATAACCTCACCAATATATTATTTAGGTTGGTATGATAAATCCTGCTCAAGATGGCTTAGCACCGCCGGGCGGCGCGCCGTCATATCAACAACCCCTGTATTTACAAGAACCTCATCCGCCAGTTACAACTCACAGGTGATCATTCTAAATTAAATTATCTAATACTATATTAATTTTCGCTCACTGTTGTATAAATTAAAATACACATATTATACTTAAATCAACTAACAAAAATCCCATATTTTAGTGCTGCTTGTGCTCCTGCTGGAAATTATATAATCCAACAACAACCAGGAGGGCAACAACTATTGATGCTACAGCCAACACAAGTAATGAGTGGACCACCAACCCCAAGCACTCCCAACCAACCTGGTCCGGTGTATGGATCACCACAGAGAGCATCACCCCCAGGCACTACTAGTGATGATTCAGATGATAGTGTTCCCTCACAACATTCTCAGGTATTTCTCATAACTTTATTTAATAACTATGTAGTGTAACTTCAAGACACATAATATATTATATATCTATATGTATACAATGCCACTGTTACCCATGTTAATATGCCATTTTGATAAATTTTAACTTTAATCATTATGTCACGGTAGTTTATGTAATATTGAATTTTGTTTGTCATTAAAAATACATGCATAACTTGAACTTAAAAAAAAATCCCAATATCAAAAAAATATAATATCTAATGCTTATAGTTCATTGGCATATACACTTGTTAGAATTATGTTAAGTGTAGTGAATTCTAATGAATTGGTTGTTTGTTGGTAGTTGCCTGGTGATGCGGAAAGCCTTCTGCCTATCCATTATTGCTCAGCGAGCCGGCAGCAACAAACTGCGCTTCATCAGGTATAGGCAAATTATGTAGTTTCAATAAATTTGCTACTGAAAAAGTGTTAAATGTGTATTGCCAATGAATTATTATTTTAGATTTATGATCATTCAATATTAGATTTGTATTATTATATGTAATTAACTTTTTGTAGATGAATTTGAACATGGGAGTAAAAAGGTCCTCTCCTGAACCAATTGAAAATGGCATAAGTCGTGGTCAAATGCAAAAGAAACCCAAAGTGCAGAAGAAAAAGAAGAAAAGGGACCCCAATGAGCCCCAAAAGTAAATATTTAAAAATTACTTTTTTTACTTTTGTAATAGGTTTTATAATTTGTTTATTCTAATAAATCTTTGCAGACCTGTCTCAGCATATGCCCTATTTTTTCGTGACACACAGGCTGCTATTAAAGGGCAAAATCCAAATGCAAGTTTTGGTGAAGTTTCAAAAATTGTTGCGTCAATGTGGGATGCTTTAGATTCTGAACACAAAAGTGTAAGTATATTTCATATTTGATTTTTGGTTTTCATATGATTGCAATAATATTTCATTTTTCTTTTACAACAGGTCTACAAACAAAAAACAGAAGTTGCTAAGAAGGAGTATCTCAAAGCTCTCGCAGCCTACAGAGCAAGCTTGGTTTCAAAGGTAATTATCTCCACCTTTTATAAGTTTTGGTAACTTGGCACACTTACTGCCTATTCATAAATACATAAATCCATGCATTAAAATTTAAACAAAAATACCTATGTCAAGTACTAATGACTGTATTAATATTATATTTTTTTAATTCAGAGCAATGGAAATTAGGTCCAAGTAAAATAAGCTTTATTTTTTTTATGAAATCTGTGTGTAGCCAGGACAGTTTATTATACAGATTGCGATCTTATTTATTAAAGAGTACAGTTGTTGGACTAGTGGTATGGTCGAGTACCTGTCAACCCTGAGTTCGAAGTTCAAATTACGTCTGTGGTCCAATGAATTTTTAATTGTTTCATTGGCTCGTATGGTGAAGTAAAACATCAACGGGAAACCGGCATTCTCCAAATATCCTACTTTCAAGAAAAAAATAATTAATTTAAAATATGGTCGGAAAACTTTTTTTATAATACAATTATAAAAAAATGTTTTTACTCTATTTTCAATTAAATAATATGAAAACATTTACATCACATATTAAAAATAGTATCTGTACAAGATATAGATGCAACAGCTTTTAGCCTCGCGATGAGAATGATAAACTAGTAGTCTGAATCGTTTAAGTTATGCTGCACTAATCAATAATGTTATCTGCCGTTGTCACTGTCGGATGTCAATTCTCAGTGTCATATTTTGTGCCGCCTTTCAATATCGCGCGACGCGCAAGCGTGTAGCGTGCTTAAAAATAAAATGGTAGTCCGAACTCTGAAATAGGTGGAGCACCGGCGTATTGTTTATTTTTTTTTTTATATTGACAAGTGAATCAACAATAAAAATATTATTCATATAAACTAAATTATGTACATATTTTTTTCTATTTTAACTATGCAATGATAATCTGAAATTTTATATAATAAAATAACGCTAGTAGTTGAAAGTCAACGATGTATTTTGATCCTACCGAGTTTGATATATTGGTAAGCCTTAATTTACTTCTCGGACTCTTATAATTTATAATAATAATTTTGAGTAAAATATATCTGAATCAGGAATCGTAATTATCATAATTTGTGACATAAACTTTTATTACTTAGAGATTAAAAGTACAGCATCTTTTTCTTGCTATAGTATATTATGTCAGTGGATTTATTGTTTATATTTTTTTAAACTAGAAGTGAGTTATAAATGTAATATGGTATTTAAGACTATTGATTTCTAAATTTTAACCTTTTAGGGATCAGAGCAAGAAAATCAAGTGATATATAATCATAATAATGGAAATGCGAATTACGGAAATTATTACCAGGGTCAACCATATGGTAATGGTCATTCACCCCAGGGATTTGTGCCAAATAGCACTCCACAAGGATATTCGCCACAAAATTATCCAGGTGGCCAATCTCAAAATTCTTACAGTGGCCAGACCCAACAGGCTTATCCTACAAACCCACAACAGTCACCTCAAACCTATCAAGGAAACATGGGACACCCAACTCAGTCATACCAGGTATGTTCACCAATATTTTTGCTTATACATTTACGAACAAACTAATAACAGTAAAAAATGTAGGGAGTATAAATACAGTTCAAATCTATTATTTGACATTAATTAATGACATTGAAGGTCCAACTAATACTAGTCATAACAGCCGATGATGTTGTTATTAAGTACCTAATACAATCAAATTCAGCCGGGACCTTTGATTTTGGTCAATATATGGTATGTTGTTCTAAACTATGTTGTTGTAAATGGTTTTGACTCTAATTTGAAAACAATAAGAATCCAAAATTTTCAGGATATGCATTTAGATTAAACAATGTTACCCTAGCAATATCTCCTAAAATTTATGAACTTTAATAGGTTGTACCAAGTCAATCACCACAAGGCTATCAAGTGAACCCAGCTACTTCTCCACAAAATTGTCAACCAAACCTAGCACAGTCACCTAGAAGCTACCAACAGACACAATCACCTCCAAACTATCCAGCAAATGCTGGCTTATCACCATCTAATTATCGGCAAGTGCAGTCACAGTCACCACCCATGGCAAGTGTGCATGCAGCCATGCAGTATCACCATGGTCAACAGGTAAATTGCAGAATGACTTAACATAAACCCAAAGGACTTCTAGTTCATAAGAACCTCCATAAGCAGTTCTATATTACGAAAAATGTAGGCCAGATTAGATAATCTGTCAATCAAGTGCAAAATGTGGGAAAAAAAGAGTCATTAATTAAGTACATGTTGCATATTTTTTTTAGAAATATAAATGTGTTTGAAAAGATATCTATATATAATTATTTCTTTATTACATTAATGCCTTCTCTTGGTGATCCCTCTTAAAATATTTTAATATAATATATTTATTATCAGATGCAGCAAGTACCCCAATATCAACAACAGCCACAGAACCACCAACAATCGCAACAACAAAATCAAAACCAACAACTTCATCAACAGCAAACTCATCAGCAGCAGACACCACAGCAAATTCATCAACAGCAAACACCACAGCAAATTCATCAACAGCAAACACCGCAGCAAATTCATCAACAGCAAACATCACAGCAAATTCATCAACAGCAAACAGCACAGCAAATTCATCAACAGCAAACACCACAGCAAATTCATCAGCAGCAGCAACAATCACAACAAATGCACCAACAAACACAACAAATTCATCAACAAGTTCACCAGCCACAGCAAGCACAACTGCATCAGTCACAGTCCCAGCCCCAGCAAACACAAAACCAATCAATTAAAACTGAACATAACTCAAATGAGGATGGTTCTTCTGGAATGCCACAGAACTCTTCAGAGGTGATACAAAATACACTTATTTAATTTTAATTATTTTTAATACAATTCTAGTCAATGACTGTGGTGCTTATCAGATTTCTATGCTTTTCAAAGTATGAAGTATTTACTAAGCTGTTTGTACAAATTACAACTTTAACAAATAATAAATCCTATTAGTTTCTGTGTAAAAAACATTTTAGTGCTCACACAAGTCTTTTTTACTTAGCAAAATGAAACAAGAACTCCAACATCATGTGTCCGTCAAGGTTGCACCAATCCTGCTATAGCTAATAGTGAATGGGAAGATGAATATTGTTCAAATGAATGTGTTGTCAGTCACTGCAGGTATGCTTGCGATATATTTTTATCTTATAATAATAGAATATACAGCTAGATTACTTAAAAATGGTATATAGAAAGACAAATTAGTATTTGAAAAAAAAATTCAATTCTTAATTAAATACTAAAAGCAGCTTTTCTACAAAGTTTTCAAGTTCTTTTGGATATAGAATATAAATATGGAAAAAACATTTTCCATATTTATATTATACTATAAATATAGTAAAAGGTAAAAGAGAATTTATTTATAGTGTATTTATATTTTCAGGGATGTCTTCAGTTCCTGGGTTGCATCTAATGCTAACAATCAAATGCAAAGCTTTTCTGCTGTAAAATAAAAAGCATATCATTCCAAGAACATTGTTATCCTGACTTTGTAATGAGAAACGTTAATAAATTTGTATTCATACAATTGAATCATAATTTATTATGGTGTGTATTTTTATTTTGGATAATTATACCTCAAAGCTATCAGTATTGTTTTGTATAAAGTAGTTATCACAATCAAATTAATGATGTCATATTTTATATTTTTCATTACATTTTAGAAATATCTAGAGTAGAAAATGTTGTAACATGAAATCTTCTTAGAACAAGAATGTTGTTAGTATTGTTTTTTTTTTTCCTTCAAAAAATTATTGAAGAAATCTATCAAAAAGAATGTGATTAAAAATTTCAAAATTGTTTTCCTTATAGGACTGCAGTGTAAATAAATAATCAATAGTCACATTGTTTATTTAAGAGAATATTATGGTTCTCTGTGTCTTACAAAAAATGCAATACTGGATATTATTTTTTATTATTATAATCTCAAAACTTTGATGTTTTTTACATTTTGCCTTATAAAACTAAGATACATACATGTTTTAACTAGCTCATAAGTGTTATTAGACAATTATTTTTAACAGACTCTTCAGTCATAAAAATATTACTTTATCTCCTAAGAGTTTAAAATGATATGAATACCTTATGTGAATAATTAATTAGGAATGTAGAATTTTAGAAATGATGTTTAACATTTTAAACTATGTACTAAGTGATACTATAATATATTATGATGTATCAAACATTGCATGACATTGAACTTGTGCTTTCTTTTTTATACATATAGTAGTTACTTCATGTACAATAACTAATTATATGTACACAATGGCAATATTTACTCATTCCTCTAGGAGTTGTGCTTAGTATATAGGTTTTAGCTGGACCAAAACGTCATTTATATTATTCAAAGCAATGATAATATTATTTAAGTAATGTTCTATCTATGGTAAACTATAAAAAAGTGATGTAAATAAATATATGCAATAAGAGCAATTCAATAGTGGCAACTCACACTTTACAAAGTGTATTTTGGCTATGTAGTCCTATTAGTTCACTCTATAGGTGAAAATTTTAAAAAGTAAACTTACAATGTATAAAATAATGTAATTAGGACTTCATTAAAATTTCCTAAGCAATGGTTGCTTTTATTTTTCCTGATAAATTTTTCTGTGCCATTCTTTCCTGATTAATAAAAGCCAATTCTAAGAAACATGTCAATGAAATTCAGAAATAGTAAAGATTAATTATAGAAATTTATAGTATGCAAGTTGTTGTGGGGTGGTCAAACGCAGGGCAGGACGGATGCTCACTAAAATACCGCGGTTTTTACTCGAGTCTGAATTGCCTTTGCCGCGCGGGCAACTTTTAATTTGTTATTAACTCACGTAATGGCATTATCGGGATCCAATTAAATGTGTCGGAGCTTCCTACGGGCATTGTTGTCTGGATGGTAGTTTAAAGAAGCGTCTCTTTACATTTAGCGTTTGGACGCCATTATATATATAGCTATACTTAGGATGTTAGGTCATGGAGAAGTTAGGCACACCGGACGCGCTTCTAATGAATCGCGACTGGAGTACCTGCAGACTGTAAATATGTATGGGGGATTAGGCTAGTGTAGGTAATGCATGAGCGCATGCAGGCCTTGTACAGTGTTACTCAAAGGAGTCTTATTCAGACGGAAGAAGAGATATAGGAGGAGAATAGAGGATAAGCGCGACCGGCTGCTACAGACCTTTCCCGTGTGAAGGATGGCTTGCCCGTATTTAGAGACGTGGTTGCGGTTTGGAAACTGTCTGATGACACCTTTAGAGCGGTGTTATTGGCATAAAGGGCTAACTCTATATTGGCTGACGCAGAACAGCGTGAATAGGAAGGTCGCAACAACTAAACATTTTTTTTAAATTAATTACTTAGGGCTCGAGACAAAATCACTTATCGGCAATCGTGACCAAACGAACGAAACGCCATTACAGACTTCAGTTGTATGAAAATGGTCATGTAACGTCATGCCGGCCATTTAAGAATTGGTACGCTCTTTTCTTGAAGGACCGTAATCGAATTGATTCGGAAATACTTCAGTGGTTCCACGTGGATGATGAAACTCAGATGCAGGTATTAATCCGAACAACTCTGAACACTCTCCATGGTAAATGCATGGTAGAAGATTCTTTGGCGTTGCGTAGAGATGTGGGTGACCCCATCAAGCCGCTCGGAGAGAGATTGGTCGTCGACGAGTCGAATCGCTCTTCGTTGAATACGATCAAGAAGTGAGAACAGTAATCCATGTGGGGACGAATTTGCGCTTTATATACCTAGTTGCAAGCGGTGGCCCGGACTGAAGTACCGTCACGCCTTGCATACCAAGCTTCTTGGAGGCTAATTTAGCCTTTCCCTCCAAGTGACCGTGAAACTAAACGTCGTTCAATATGTCAACGCCAAGTACTCCAATGCTGGCGGTGGCTTTAAGAAGAGGGTCTTCGAAAAGAGGAGTGGCGACAAAGGTTGTTTTTTTAGCGCAAAACACTCAGATTGCGTCTTCTTGGACTTAAATTGGACTAGAGTTAGTCTGCCCCAGTCAGAGACTCCACGTAGTAGAGATTCGACTTCAGACACAGGTTTGTTCCGGTACTCATCGAAAACTGCCCGAGAAATACCTGCCCGGCTAGTGTAAAGAGTATCTCCAGTGCTGTCATCCGCATATCAATGATGAAACAGGGTCGGGAATAGAACACAGCCTTGTGGGACCCCAGCGTTCACGGGTTTAAGGGCTGAACATGCTCCATCGATGACGACCTTGATGCTCCGATCGGCCAGAAAGCTGGAAATCCAATCTCATAATTTCTCGGGATATCGCCGTTACCGCCCATAACTTACAGCATTTACGCTTTCGACGCAAGCCGCCTTGTAAGAACGTTTAAACCAGGGCTGAGACTTGCCACCGATTGCATCGCAGAGAATGGAATTAAGAGTTCCATGCCCTGCATAACCACTTCGGCGACAGAGGCAGCGACGGAATCTGGAGCTTCCGACGAAAATCAATAACTTATACGTATATATAACTCAAAAATTTGTACTAAGTATGTAAAACAGTTCCACTGCTTCCACAAACACTTTCAAAAAGTTCGTTAACCGAATCACTCGCTTTTCAAAACGAAAAACCACGTATCTCCGAATTAGCGGTAAACAGGGTGTTCTACGCTACTTCGCAAATATAATTAGTGTTGTCATTTGCTAATGTCCGTTGTTGTTTTATGTCTATTTTTGGATTATATGTAATTCGAAACATAACACATAACACACAAAAGTGTTAAAGAAAAAAAAACAACAATATAAATAATAGAACATTAATCTCGTGTGCTAGATAGAGCATTAACGTTAATACTCGAGGATTTGACGTTGTATGCACGTACTTATGTTGTACACTTGTTCTGTGTACTTGTTGTTTTCTATAGTTTTCTGTAGTCTGTAATGCCATGTAATTTATCTGAACTAATTGAAGTTTATAATTCGTATTTTATAATGTCTTGAATTTCTAGGCGAATAAATATGTATTCTATTTAATGTAAAAAGATAATCATTAAACGCAGATTCTAGAAGCTAATGTGATTTCTGTTACACATAAGATCGAAATCAAAATATGATGGACGGTAGTGATTTAAGTTCTGATACCAGAAGAGGTTTTGTATCACAAGGATGGACACGTATTTCACAGGTTTATTAATTGTCTTTAATTCTTTTCGTAATTTTGGTTATGTTTATTTTAAAGTTTATATTATATTATACTCTTAAAATTTTTTCTTGACTGAAATGTAGTTTATGTCCAATCGCATTGCAGATATATCAAGGGTTATTAGATAAATGGACTCCTCATTCAAAAAGCAGATGGACTGTAGCTTTCTTACTGATATTACTATTTGTCCTCAGAGTATTTTTAAAACAAGTAAGTAGTTTACACTCAACTCTATTTAAGTTACAGGCATATGCATATTACATATTATGAACTATGTAACATTGCTTCCAGTACTACAAATAAACCTAAATTTGTAGGCTATGATAGCTGGAGACAAATTAAATTGAACAAATTAGCTACCCGTCATCTAACAATGACAACTTATTTTTTTACCATGAA
Organism: Pieris rapae; assembly: GCF_905147795.1. NCBI lineage: Eukaryota > Metazoa > Arthropoda > Insecta > Lepidoptera > Pieridae > Pieris > Pieris rapae. Next base: position 3,054,864 of record NC_059515.1, on the reverse strand, counting down.
ACAAATTGTTGTCACTCAAAGTATGTGTTATTATTCGGTTGTGGCCAATATGTTGTGCAGTTTCTACTATGACACTTCTCTCTTAAGCTAGTATTATAATTTCAACTGTTTGTTTATATAATTGATTTATTTTTATTTCAGGGATGGTATATTGTTACATATGCTTTAGGAATATATCATTTAAATTTATTCATTGCATTCCTGACACCAAAGATTGATCCCGCTATGGATTTTGATGGTTAGTGTAGTTCTTATAACTCTCATATTCAGATTTTTTAATAGCAAAACATGCCAATAAGTAGTTTTTCTGTAGTATGTAATTAAGTGCCAGTCACTGATTATTTTATCAGTTACAGTTATTGACCCTTAGTTGTTATTGTATTTATTTCTATAAAGATTAGTGTCAAATATACAATACTCAATAGTTTGAAAATAATATTTATGAAAAACTTAACTGAAAAATAAAGAGTAATTTAATTGAGCAACTGGGAATTTAATAAGAAAAGGAAATTTATTATTTATTAAAGTTACGTAATGGGAAACTTGTGGCATAGTCGACATTGAAATCACTATAAGTAAAATAAGAGTATTCTTATTTGACTCAAGAGCAAAAATTTATTATTTCATTAATTTCTGCATAAGTTAAAAAAGCATTTGAGTATAATTGTGAAAGTTTTACATACCAAATTACAAAACTGTTAAAAAAGTCTATGCACTTTATTCACATTACTTTAGGTTTATTTAAAACCATTGTAGAAAGTGATTGAAGCTTAATTAACAAACTACTATTTAAACTATATATTCTTGCTTAATTGCTGGTATTATTAGAGTGAAATTTTGGCATAACTTATAAGACAGTATCAATAACTTCAGACAGAGTTAAGACCAGAAGCTTGTATACTTTTAAGAGTTTTATTAATAAAACTAATAGATTCGTGAAGTACAGTAGATTTCGCATATAAAGATGATTAAGGAAATTCTTATTTCAGTGGTATTTCCAGAAGTCGTAACAGGCAATGGTTTAGAGTTACTTACATGTTTAAAATTTTGTATTAATTTATAATTGAAAACATTTGCACTCATAGTTATTAACTGGTACAATTAAAAAATAACTCAGTATACCACTTTAAAACTGACCATAGTTTACTATGAAACTTCAATGCTTATATACCTACTTATCTGATATTTATTAACAAAAATAGTAAAACACATATCAAAATCGAAACATCTTTGGAAATTAATTAATACTAAAGTAAAAACCTCAGCAGCTGATCAGGTTCCAGTATAAAATCACTCCATGTATTTATGTTTATCTATATTCACACTGTCTATAGCTAATGATAATATAAATAAATAAAAAAATCTAAGTTTACTGCACAAGACATGCAACAGAATTGCCATTAATTTATTCTAATATATAACTACTAAACGCATCAACTAATAGCGATAATTTTTTTTCTCGATCTCCCCTTCCGACAAATACGCTGCACATCTTTATCCGGAAAAAATTTCAACTCACGCGCCTAAAGAATTTGGGCCATTAGTATGAATGTAAAACAAAAGATTAAAAAGTTTGTGAAAGAAAAAATCTATGTGTCTTGGGCAATCCGGTAGCAATATCTGCATCTCTAGGAAGGAATCCTAGGTTTTTAGTAAATCATTTGTAACAAACAAATGATATATTAAAAACAGTCGCCACACCGGAACTCGCCGTTACATCTGAAGTCGCTATAGCCACACTATAGCCACCAAAATTTTCTAAAGTACTTTTCTTTAAATTCAAAGGAATTAGATTTAACGTCGTTATAGCTGAATGGTCACTACAACCAAGGTTGTATTAAATGAAATCCACTGTATTTGGTAAAAAAAAAAATTGTTTTATTTTACAGGTGATGATGAAAATGGTCCAGCATTACCAACAAGATCAACTGAAGAATTCCGACCCTTTATTCGAAGATTACCAGAGTTCAAATTTTGGTTATCTGTAACTAAAAGTACTATATTTGCGTTCTTCTGCACCTTTATTGATGCATTCAATATACCAGTATTCTGGCCTATATTAGTGATGTATTTCATAACTTTATTCTGCATTACAATGAAGAGGCAAATTAAGGTATGCTCTGTTTAATTTAACTAATTTCCTTTAATTGCTGATTTAAAAATAAGTTGTACCGTCATTATTCAGGCAAACGCGCTCCAGATTATATATTACTTACATATTATGTATTTATTTGTTTTTAAATAAACTATTACATACACATGCCCTTTAGCCTCACACGCGGCTTTGTTGATCAATTTTATTTTACATGACTGTTGGCAATGTTATTTTACATGATTGCCAACGTTAAAACCTCAAAGACTTCTGAGAAGGCCTAGACAGAAGATTAGTTTCTCGAAAAATGTGTCTGTAATATTTTTACCACTTTGAAGTGGTAGTTTTTTCTGTCAATTAATTCTACACCATTTAGGTACAAGGTTATGCTTATATAACCTTAGACCCTGATTTAATTAACAAACGTCTTATATAACGCCAACTTATAGAAAATAATATTTAGCCATGTTCAAAAATGTCAAGTCACATAATTTATTTGCAAGGTCACAACTATGATAAGGCCAAAACATTTAATATTGTTAAATGTTTTGCACCGTTTACTGTACATGTATAATTTAAGCTGACATTTAAAAGTTCGTTAGGTTTTTATCTTCTTAATTTATAACGAATCGTTATTGTTTCAGCATATGATAAAATATCGCTACTTGCCGTTCACCCACAGTAAGCCGAAATACAAAGCGGTCGATTCAGCAGTAACTGTGAACTGACCGTAGGTATTACGATTTAGTTAATACAATGTTCAGATGTACTGCACACCTACAGCTACAGATGATCAACGCGAATATGTTGTACACACCCACTTATGTTTCTAGAAATACAGTTTATATTGTAATGTTTTTAATTTTATTTCAATGTAATATTATGAATTGTAATGTAATTAAAAGTTATTGTAATATTTTAAGATTTTATATATTATTTTTACCAATATATGTATGTATTGTTTGAAGTCCCTTAACTTTAAAGCGTCTATACAGTGGTTTTTTTAGTGTAATTATTTACCTAAACTTCATAATCGAAAATATTATTATACCCTAATTTTAACCCAACCACGAAGATTTTTTTTAATAGTTAGGCATTTTAAAATAAAATTCTTATACTTTTGAGAGACATTTGAGCTAGATAATACATAAATGGATTATAGTAAAATGTTTAGGTACATCACGCACGGCCCCAAGTATACGAACACTAGCGTATTACGAGCGGCATAGCTTGGGCTTGTTTAATAAAGAGCTAAACAAACGAGATAATTTGTTTGGTTACTAGGTAATTAAAGTATATTTAACGACGGTTTATCAAAGCAATTATTACCCTAGAGTTAAAAATAGTCGCTAAAGATAAAAATAATTCATTGCGTTGGATGGTGCAAAGCGTAATGAGAATAAACATAGCGGTTATCGTGAACTTATATTAGACTGTTTAATACGTGAAAAATAGGCCTTTAGTTCCGGTAGTAATAAAACCCCATTGGTTAATGTTTGGTTGAAATCGTAAAACTTTTAACTCATTTCGATGGCATTTAATATACGTACTGCAGATATCATTCTAGTTACGAGTAACAAAAACAATATTTTTTGAACCCGAGAATGCAAAATTTATCTACCACGGTTACTGGCATTAAGGTTTCAGTGGTCATAATGTCTAGGCTGTATTAATTGTTTGTTTTTAAATCCACAGTGCAACAATCTTATGAATGTTAGCTGACAACCATCACTAAAATATTAATTTCCACTTAAAGCCATACTAGAAGAGGCGTTTAAGTATAAAAATATAAGTATGTATCATTGAAGATACGTTTATTATATTCAATCGGTATTTGATTAAACTGAGTCTGTTTAATTTATTTTATTGAAATCCGACGATGGTCATTATAGCAATTAAATATAAAACGAATCATCATTTTATTCCACAAGTTCGAATTTAATATTTCGCCAGTTGCCCTACATTTGTTCTGCTATTTTGTTTTTTTTTAGATTTCAGTTATCTGAAATAACTTACTCTTTTTATTATAATCGTTGCAAATTACACCAAATTTTTTATTAGAAATAAAACATTTAACTGTTGTACAAAAAAAAACATGCTGGTGGTACAACTGACGAACCAATAGCGTGTGCGCGGTCTGAGGACTGGGGAGATCTGCTGCCCAGTGACCCATTTGACAGCGGGTGCTGCCGACTGCCGAGGAAAAATATAGACTTCATGAATTTAGCGATTAATTCAAATTCATAATGTGCACGAAATGCTGAATGTGTTTTTTGTTGTATTATGTTAATAATTCAATATCATATATTCCTGAAGTTTGCTTGGAGAAGTACTCTTCATTACACACCTAAAACGATTTTGATACATACACTTAGGCATTTTTAGACATTAAGTAGTAACAAAAACATTATTTTGCCTATATAAAACGTAAACCATTTATCGTAACCAATAGCATTAATGGCGTAAATTTGAAGTATTTTTACCTGAATTATGCGATAGCGCATTTATTTAAATTTATTCAGATTTAACTTTCGCTATTGATAGAAACTAATATCTTTCATTCCATCAATTATTATCAGTCGATAGTATACTGCGAATCAAGCGTCGGTAACATTACGTAATACGTAACGCAAATCAAACGACAGTTTATGCCAAAAAATAAGCGAAAGCAGTTTAGCTATCAGAAGCCGATTTTTAACAAATACTTGGTAGGTTGTCTGTTTTCCACATGGTCACCCTGCTGCCCTACTAATGTTACCAGTTACTATTTCTAATTTCAGTGAATTCAGTGATACAGTGAAAACGCGCTCGATATCCCTGTTTCTTTTATTGACCACTCGCCAGAAGTTTGCGCATTGTTTTCCAGTGCGCAGTAGTAAACTATTCTCTCGCCTCCTGTGAAATACGGATTTAATTTCTCATCTGCCATTTTTAATTTCGAAAATAGTGGCGTTTATGGAATTGTTCTTACTTCAACAATATGTGTGACAATAATGAAAAAGTTTCGACTACGCAGCGAATGATCCAAAGTGTAGCTTTCCCTCCCAGCCATAAGCTCACCGTATCAGAAGTATTCGATGAGAAAACGGGCAAACCTCTTCCAGATGTACTTAAGCAACATTTTATTTTAGAAGGCCGGATTGAGGAAAATGCTGCTCTACGAATTATCCAAGATGGTGCCACCCTTCTTCGTTCAGAAAAAACCATGATCGAAATTGATTCCCCGGTCACCGTATGTGGAGACGTCCATGGGCAGTTTTACGATTTGATGAAATTGTTCGAAGTTGGAGGTTCTCCTTCATGCACCAAGTATTTATTCTTAGGTGATTATGTCGACAGAGGTTACTTCAGTATAGAATGTGTACTCTACCTATGGGCTTTGAAAATTTGCTATCCGAAGACCTTATTTCTATTACGCGGTAATCACGAATGCCGACACTTGACAGAATATTTTACTTTCAAACAAGAATGCAAGATCAAATACTCTGAAAAAGTATATGATGCATGTATGGATGCATTTGATTGCCTACCTTTAGCTGCACTTATGAACCAGCAGTTCCTGTGTGTCCATGGGGGTCTATCTCCAGAAATAAGCAGTTTAGATGATATTCGTAAACTAGATAGATTCAAAGAGCCTCCTGCTTATGGAGCTATGTGTGATCTACTGTGGTCAGATCCATTGGAGGATTTTGGTAATGAGAAAAATGCAGAACATTTCTCACACAACTCTGTAAGAGGCTGTTCATACTTCTACAGCTATGCTGCATGTTGTGATTTTCTGCAAAGAAATAATTTATTATCCATTATTCGAGCGCATGAGGCTCAAGATGCAGGATATCGAATGTATCGTAAAAGTCAAACAACTGGATTCCCCAGTCTTATCACTATTTTCTCAGCTCCTAACTATTTGGATGTATACAACAACAAGGCTGCAGTTCTTAAATATGAAAATAATGTTATGAACATCAGGCAATTTAACTGCTCACCCCATCCTTACTGGTTACCAAACTTCATGGATGTTTTTACATGGTCACTTCCTTTTGTTGGTGAGAAAGTGACTGAAATGTTGGTGAATGTATTAAATATTTGTTCTGATGATGAACTTATGACAGAAGGTGAAGATGCTTTGGAGGAAGCTAATCTCAGGAAAGAGGTCATTCGCAATAAGATAAGAGCCATTGGTAAGATGGCTCATGTATTCTCTGTGCTACGTGAAGAGAGTGAGTCTGTTTTACAACTAAAAGGACTAACACCCACTGGTGCATTACCCTTGGGTGCCCTTTCTGGAGGTAAAACTTCCCTGAAGAATGCACTGCAGGGCTTTTCACCAAATCATAAGATCACCTCGTTTGCTGAGGCCAAAGGCTTGGATGCCATTAATGAGCGCATGCCTCCAAGGCGTGATGGCCAACGCACACCGGATACTCAAGAAAAGAAGCCACATGTCAACAGTAATGCACACTCGTGAAGTGCTTGTTGATACTTCTCTTCAATCCTTACTCATAATTTGTCCCAAATGAGGAGTGCTGGTGAAATGTGTTACGGAGACTTAATCTTTGGAATGATTTTTATGAAAACAAGGTGGATTCGAAGGGATTTGTCATACTAATGTTTTAAAATTTGGATTTAACTTTTTTTCTATAGATAAAATTAAAATTTCTCTTATAAGATATTAACTTTCGATATTTAAAATATTATACCAGATCTGCAGGCAACAAATTTGTTTAGTCAATTAAATAATAAGAATGCACATTTATTTATAATGCAAAGCACTGTTTAATTTTTGGTAATGTAATTTAAAATTTTCATATGAAAAGACATGATATTGTAATATAAATTTATTCAAATTTTCTTCTTAACACTACATTAGTGAAAATTAGACAAGTCTATAATTTTCAAAGCATAATTAGCTGTGATATTAAGCGATCAATGTATTATTTATTAGCAAATTGCTAGTCGAGTACAGGCATGTTCATTGGCTAATCATGCATTGAAATTATTGTAAAGTGGTGAAGTTCAGCTTTGGCATGTCCTTTTATTCTATATAAGTAATAAAATAATTATTATGTACTATAGTGTTGAGCACATGGTGTGTTGTTGCCATGCGTGTGTGATGTGTAAATATGCCTCGAGCGTACACACACGTTAGCTTTAACACTTTAGATAAATATTACTCTCTTTAATATCTTTGCTACAAGTTGTACTTAACTGTATTTTATTGTACAAAATATATAAAAATTACTATCTAAAATATACTTTAATAATTTATATTTGGATGTATGCTGAATATTTGCAGCATGTGTGCAGTGGAACTTGTATGCTGGAACATCTCATGTTAAAGTCTTAGTCATAATATATTGGTATACATATAAGATGTAGCGGCTAGTCTAACTGCAGATTTTCTTACAGCTTCTATTTCATATTTCACTTAATAAATACTAAGGTTTAATGACCTATGCACTGTTGGAAAATCTCTTTTGGTCTGCCAATAATATTCTTAATTCTCTAAGTTTGGCATTGTGGATACTAAAAGTGGCTTACATAATTTCAGTCAAAGTATTCAAAGTTTATCTCAATTTTTAAGCCTTATATAGTAGTAAAAATTCATTTTTAAGTCTTTTAACTATATCTTTCCTATGTAAAAACTAACAATGTATTTTATTTCATTTTGTACTAATCATGGGAAGTGTTGTTTTATCCTTATAAAATATATTAACATTGAGATCCAGATTATAGTTTTATTCTTAGAATTATGTCTTATAGGTGACAGCAGTTTTAACAAAAAAAAATATGCTAGTATTGTATCAGTATTTATTCAGTATATACTGCTGATGACATCTGTAACCTCTCAAGTGCTAGTGTAATTATAACAAATTGTGATAAAAAATGTTACTAAGGGTTCAAATTTAAATAACATGGCCCAGCTGTGACCGATTTTTTTACATTACTCATAAAGTTATGACCACTTTAATTTATAACTTATCATGCCCAGTGTACCACAGTTAATTTCCCTAGACCTTTCTATCTATAGCAATAGAATGCTAACCACCAGGAATAATGAAAATGTGTTTTAGATATAGCAAAGAAATAATCTTGCCACTGCCTATAAACACATCACAACAACACCAGGTGTCTGCTCTATGGTATAAGGAAACTAAAAGACAACATTTAAATATTTTTATTTCTATTCAAATACAACTTCTTACAAACATAACGGATATCTAAATCATACAGTTGTGGTACAGTATTTTCATCAAAATCTTTAGGTATTGTAGAAAAATATTTTTTTTTACATTTTTCATTTGTCTTACAAATACAAACAGGCTGAATAGAAGTCTGATATTTGCTAATTTTATTACTTTTACAACTAAACTTATCCCAAATAGAGTTTATACTATCACATGTAAATGCTAACATAAGATTAGAACTGGGATAGATTAGAAAAGCAAATAATGTCAATGCAACTAAACATTGTATGGGTACAGCTGTTGACCAAAATTTTTGTGGTATATAATAAATATACATGTAATGAAAATACTCATTAGGAACTATGGCCCAAATCAAATACACTGCAAGCAATGTTTTACTAAATAAATACATAGAAAAACCATAAACTGATCGCGCTGGACTGGGAGCTGGAGAATGTTCTGGCATGTTTTTTTTACTTTTTACAAACTAAACAAACTTATGGTTTTGGTAACTAAACTTAAATTTTGGAGCAATCCATTCACTGAAAGTCTTAAAAATTTGTAGTCGTCTCCTTCAAAATTTCTGAAAAACAATATATAGATACTTCCATATTCCTTATAGTCATATTTATTGCTTGCTTGATCTTTACTTAAAGAAGCTGTTTGGTCATTAACTATACTTGTAATTTTCCACTTTTAATACAATATTAAGAATTACAATTAAAATTTTAGTATGTAAATAAATAAGAAAAAATAATATACTCACATAATAAGGTTACTATCTTCAACAGTTAAACTTCTACTTACACTTTTTAATTCTTTGTCAACATTAATGACATTATATGCAATGCGAGCATGAGCATTTGTAGAGAATGGAATATTTAGTGATCTGAAATAAAATGGACCAATATTTCCTGTATAGAACAATAAAATTATAAATCCAGTGTATATAAATAATTTGTGGAATCTAGGAGAACCATCTCTGCAAAAAGTAAATATTTTATTTTGAATATTGTGAAAAACATTACGTTTTCTATTTACCCCATTATACTCAGTAATTGGGTTATATTTGAATACAAAATATTCTTTTTCATACACTTACACTTTCCTCATTTTTCCCGGCATGATATTAGATACGTTTCAGAACATTCGATTGTATTGAATGATGTTAACTAAAAATAAATTATACATGACTAAAATATATTTTTAATAATAAATATTCAATAAAACATAAAATTCATTTACTTATAGTATATAAGTAATACCCAACAAAAATAGTACCCTCGGCAGTCGGCAGTGTGGCTTGTCAGTTGTCAAGTATTAAGCATAGATAATTATATTTTTTTTTATTGGAGTGAATATACAATTCATCAGGTTCGGAGATGATATAGCTGCCATAGCTGAAACGGAAAAAAATAGAAGACTTAGTTAGTAATATTATGAACACCACCTTTAACAAAGCGGGAATAAAATTAAACACCGCGAAAAAAAACCCTGGTTGCGTCAAAAACAACCCATATCAAATTGAACGATAACACCTCGGAGCAAGTTCAAGTACCTTGGGAGCATAATGATCAATGACTCCAGAGTCCAGACGTCGTTGCAAGGATAACCATGGCAGAAAGAGCTACAACCAGAAAAAAACACCTATTTAAAGCCAACATAACACGACGATTTTGACGGAAACGTTAAAAAATGTTTCAATTAAGTACGAGTATATATAGCACTCGAAAACTTTACTTTTAAAATATGTACATGAAAATAAGTTTCTTTATTCAATAATTAAACATATATACTAAATCATAATATATTATTGTGATTGATGAATTATTAAAAATATTTTTTTTATATTCAAAACTTTAACCGAAACCTCAAACAAAAGTATCGTTCTTTTGAATTCAATACATTCCAGTTTTATAGGTAATACGAAAAAATGCTATTAGATTTTGGAACATCATCAACATCACAACTATGTTTTTAAGGCTCCAGGTGAAAATTGAGTGCCTCATTCTTCCATACAATGTACCTTATCACAAAACGAGCCAAATACTCTTACTTTTTGATTTTCTTAAAAGTACTAGTAAAACATACATATTTACGATGCTTAATGTTAATAGGTACCAGATGGCAACTCCACTTGTCATTAATTCATCATTGAATGTTTATTAAAACGCATATTTTTTATTATGTAAAAGTTTTTATTAATATTCAAACACAATTATCAACTATGTACAAATTACTTGTAAAAATATTAATTCTTGTCTTATGATTTATTCAATCCATTGTTGTAGGTATCACTCTAAAAACATAAAAAAATATTATATCAATCAATAATAGTAATTATAATATTATTTTCCATTACATTTTCGCCCAATAAGTACATGACAAATATTGTTTAATATATTGTATATCCACATTATGTGGTTACATATAACCAACTACTCTATTTTGCAGCAATTAAGTCTCGCATAAATTTACATTTAACCACATTGATATGGTGTTTTAATGAGTGTTGCACTAATTATTATTATTCATCATAATATAACATTATAATATAACTTCATTATATATTAAAATAAAAATTATTATGCTTTAAATATGAATCAAACATATGATAAATGTTTTAAATAATGGCATATTTAAACTTAAAAAAAAACCGCTATGGCGTGATTTGGCTCTAAAACTTAATGTATCGGAAAGTTAAACATCGTGCCAAACAGATTACTGCAACATCGAAGAAAATTCATAAAATAAAAACTAAAACAGAATGTTTTGTTAACTTAACTAAGCAGTTAACATATTTATGAATAAAAAGAACATTTAAATAAAAAAATAACAATATAACGATTACGTTTAAAACGTATCTTTTTCGTTTGTTTCTAAATTCTGCTTAGGTGTTATTTTAAGTACCCTGTGTCAACACCTCACAGGTATTATGCAACAGAAATCCTTAACAAAAACTGTATGTTTCTTCATTCTCATTATGATTTTAATTTTATACTATAAATCAAGCATAGTTGAGACTTAAGAAGATCGCAGTAATCTGATAGAATATTAAATGGTCAAGTGATATAGACAGTGCCATCCAGTACAATAACCCATTTTTATATGATCCACCTTTTTATTAGTCCAATCTGATATTTGTAAAACCAGAAGTCGCATTCGAGGGACCTGTTTATTTATTAAATTAATTTAATTCTCCAGAGAAGTAGATAGAGATAGATAGATAGATAGTAGAATCACCTTGTAGATGATGTATGTATGTACTATTTTTGAACTTAAATCTTCGAAAACCTGTCCTATTTTTCCCTAAAAATAAAGACAGTCCTCAAGACTCAAAGTTAAGACATCAAAATGTATTGAATAGTCAAATTCTAAAAGAAAGGTCGGTTGGGCTTAATGTGTGGATGGCAATAAATGTAATTAGCGGCGTGGTCCCCAGGCGGGTGGGGCGCTCGAAGGCGTGGCAGTGGCCTTGGGCCCACCGGGCATTGTCGGGAATTCGTGTGTAGAGGCCGTATCGGGCGCGCGTTGTTCCCAAGGCCCACCCTTAACTACGAAACCGGTAGAGGGAGGGTTGTTGGTATTCACGTTTGCAGTAGATGCGTTCTCGAGCACTTCACCGAAGTCAGCTAAAGACGGAGCAGCGGGTCTCTGGTATCGGTCTGCGACGTCTTGCAGCTGTTCATATAAATTATATGTTAGTTAGGTGTTTAATACATTAAATAGTAATTATTTATAAGTATTTTTATTTGTATAATTAATTAATTATGAATGAATAATTCTTACAGATTACAGAAGGCTGTGTTTTAAAAGCAGAAATTAAACATAAGTTTAGAATGTGTCTGCACTAATATTCAACTAGATAAGAATCATCCATCTAAGGAAATGCCTATGTTATCTGTTAATAAAGTAACATAAAAAAAAATGGGTGAAATCTAAATCTAGATTTAGCAAGAAGTATGATTCAATATGGTATTTGACAGGAATGATACTTAGCACTGAGCATCAAATACCACATTCCACTTACATATTCTTCAGCAAGGTTAAGGAGATGATCCTTAGCATCAAGGACATTATCTTCATCCCCAGTTATGACGACGATGCTATCATCGCCCTGCTTCGGGAAACGGATGTCAACCTTGAAGTCATCCATGATGCGACGGATGTTCTTGCCTCGGAGACCTATAAGGCGTCTGTGGACTCGTGGATCGATGTCAACCTCCTCCCTGTGTTGGTTATCCTGAAAAGCAGATGGATGTTTTTAAACTAACTTGGCATGTTAATTCTATGTCTATCCAATACAAAAACATGTTTTATAGAAGTTAGTTTAGAAGGTAGGTTAAGAAGGTAGTTTCTTACATTGGACAAATACAATAATTTCTACATAACACTTAGTATTATTTTACTATTTATAAGACAGGTTTGGATGATATTGCTTAAGATTTTTTATTTTTTATTGATTGTGAGTGAATTTATAAAGCAAGTTAAAGAGAGTAACAAAATTCGATATATTTGTTAAACGTAAATCGTTACTAATTACTATTTAAAAAATTAGTTGTTTGCTAAATACACTGTGTTGGAGTGAATGCACTCTAAATCTATTAACCCCTTACTAGGCACTAAGAATATGCACCACATATTAAAATAAACTTTGTTCAAAAACCACAAACAATAGATTGAAAACAACTTTTGTATGTGATTGAAACAATTAAAGTCAAATTATTTTAGGTTGCTAAAATTATTCTTTGACATTGTTTTTAATTTTATCATTTGTGTTTGTTAATAATGACTGTTATAATTTTCTATTATATTTTTAATATAATTTTTATTCAATATAAATTATAAATTAACTTACAAGTTGATGAACAATAGCCATGATGGCTTCCTTAGCTTGGTGTGCTTTGTCTTCATACCCTTGAATGGTAATAATGTTGTCATCCGGCTCTCCACGCTTAGGCAAGTTAATTTGTACTCCATAGTCAGTGCGAATCTTTGTTATCACTGAACCACCCTTTCCTATCACTAGGGGATGGTATTCAGGGTCTACTTGGAATTTCAGCTCAAATGATCTAAAAAAATATAGTAATTTTAAATTTATTAATCAAATAACTCAATTAGTTGTTAACCAATTTGATTTTTATACTCCTGGGTCAGAGGGTAACTAATTTTTTAAAGTCACAGACAACTTTAAATAAAGGTTACGCTATTTTTTTATTTTTTAACCCATTATTATTTTTATTATTTTTTATAAATCCATAGCATAATCTTTCTAAAGTAAGATTAATTTTAAGTTTACGACAAAAATAAAATGTTTATTTTCAAGTCACACAGCCTAAAACACAAAATAAAAAACGTTTATTTTGGAACATAGGATCATCATGGTATCACTTATTCCACGTCATGAAATTCTAGCCTGTTGGCATCCCTACTCATCGGCAAAGAAGACAGAGGGTGTTGGCCGAGAGAAAAAGCCGGCGTAAAAAGCTCTCGGTACTCTTTTAAAAAAAAGCAAATATTCAAAGTAAAGTAAATCATCAAGTAGGAATAATAATGATAATAACAGGTGTCTCAAAAGAAAGTTGTACATGAATTACCTGAGCAGTCTATCTTCCTTTTCTTTCTCCATATCAGTTATTTTCTCCGTGAGAGCTTGTTTGGCTTTTTCAACATTAGTTGGTGTTCCAGTCACCTATAATCATTACGAAATTTAATCTAACATAGATTTTTATATGAAACACTATCAAATATACTATACTTCTTGTATGTTGGGGTAAAAAGGTTCTAGTACCTTCAATGCAAGCATATTGCTTAGGGGCTATTCAAGTAAGGTAAGCAGATTCACAGCAATTTATTCCCCCTTCCTCCTGTCAGCAAAAGTAAGAGAAGCTCCCAAAAATAATATACATACATAAACATATTATTTTTTGTAGAAATCCTAGAAAATGCATTTCTTTTTCAAGCATATACATTATGTGGGTAATGTGTGAAATACTTACTTACGTAATACTTGAACAGCATCTTATTCTTAGGCACATAAAAGTCAATAAAATGCTAGCTGCATAGCTTATAGTCGATATGGATAAAAATAATTACCTTAACGATATCGGTGATCTCATCATTAGGCGGCATGAGGATGTGGACATCATATGTCTGCATCAAGTCTCTTCGTTTCTGACCAGCAAGTAGTCTATGCAGGTCATTTGGCACTTCGACGTCAATAGTTATAGGAACCTGCAATTAGAAATATATTATTACAAGGCATAATATCAACGAGCCATAGTTATGAAGATTGAAGGCGCATTTGACGTTATTTTTTTTTTTTAAAGATCGATGGATATAAATAAATGAATTTGTGGCTTATACTACATTTTTAATAAGTTAGGAACTTAAGAACAATACTTTATTCAAATTATAACCTATATTTTGAATAAAATATACCTGGTCGAGAAGAGCTTTCTTAGCATCCTCACAATTCTTGGGTCGTCCGGTTATCCTGATAGTGTCATTTGGTCCCGGTTCCGATCCCTCTTCACCTCGCACTGGAATGTCTGCTCCTTCTGTCGTATCTCTCTCAGGGAACTTTATCTGAACATCGAACTCTGCAGTGATGTCCTTGACTTTAGCACCGCGAGCACCCATCACTGTTCTGTGATGCTTTTGTGGAATGACGCATTCGATTGTTATCTGTGGAAATTCATCAAAGAATTAATGGAAGAATATCAAAGGGAATCGAATCGAAGCAAGGATTAAAATTAAGAAAAGTATGTTATCATCTAAGCGGATAATTTAAATGGAAATCGTTTGAAATAAGTTGGAAAACAGACATTCAATATACAAAAATGATTTTCATAAGATATTTAAGGCTCACATCTCACAAGAACTTCGAGATCTGGTATTAAAGTACTTAACAGCTAATGAAAATATAGTCTTTTTTTTATGTTCTAGACTTTTTACACAAATTTGGATATTATATGTACTTAAATCTACCAATTAATTACTTTAACTCAGACATAAATTCTGAATTCTAAAAGCCAGTGCTGGGGTATTAACTCTCAATATAAATTACCATGATGAAAAGAATGAAAAGACCAATACAAGATTAATTGGCAATATTTAATTTTGCCAATTATCAAATTGCATTATCAGTTTCAATATTGGAACGGGCACGACGACTCAATTTATTTCCTCAGAAAAAACCAACCTTAGCTTCTAAATCTTCGATTATTTCGTTGATCCGTATTTTAGCAGCTTCGATGCATTCCTTAGGCCCCTTAAGAACAACGCGGTCACTTGCCACGCCCTGTCGCGGGAATGAAATTTGAACGCCACCGCACTCATCAGCAATACGCCTGAGGACTTCACCACGCCTTGCCACAAAGTGCCTGTGATGACGAGGGTCCACTGACATTTCTCCCTCTGATACGTTGCTGATCTCCGCTACTGCGGTTTCTAGCTGTTTTCGGGCAGCCTCCACTTGATCTTCGCGACCTAGATTAAATTTTAAAGCAATTTCAATCTCCTATCATGAAAAATCAGGTGTAAGCGATTTTAAAATCGTATTATAATATCAAAACTAAACTTTGTAGTCTCTTAAGAGTTAAGAGTATCGATCATTTGTTAAATTTATTTGCACTTTCTACATAAAGCTAAAATTTGTAGATAGATGTTAGTCATGTCGGGAGGGCTCGAATTTCCATGGCTAGAACTAGATAATATATCTAAATAATTAAGTTTATATATATATCAAAGCTATATGAAAGCAAAAAATGTTTTATCTACGCGTAAAACATATTAATCAATTTTATTATCAAAACACTGAGCATTGCTATATAAACAAAATAATGCAAGTTTGTATGATTTTATAGTCAGATTTAAATTTATTGGGGTTATGTGTACACAAGTATTGACAGATATTACATAACATTTATGATAACCCATAACACAAAAGGAAACAGATAATGCCTTGATAACTACAATGTAAACTAATATTTAAGTAATTATGTTTCGATGTTTGTACATATTTTCAACAAAATATTTTTCAGTTACCATCGTCTTACCTCACAAAGGATTACAGATACATTATTGTATCTGTTTCATTCAGCATTTTTTTATTTACTTATATCTTCACCATTATATCGTGACCTATCTATATACCTCTCTGTCGCTCCATACACTTGAATAACATGCACCATGCATACTCGTTAGTTATGGGAACTTTCGACCTATAGTTTCTCTAATACCTCCTGGATTTTATCCAGGTACGCCAATGCTAATTGTTAACCGCTTTTCATTTAGTCCGTTCTACATGGTCAAACCACCGAAGCATTTCCTTTCGTATCGTTATCATTACTTCCACTATTAAGCCACATTGTGCCATATTATGGAATAGGATTTTTCGGTTAGTCTAATCGAGAACGGAGAGCGAAAACTTAAAGCAAAAACTAGATATCGGGAATGATTTGCCAGTTTATTTGACAAAATAGCTGCACTATTTCTTTTTATTTTTTTATATAACAAGGGGCAAACGTGCAGGAGGCAAATCGGATGTTAAGTGACACCGCCGCTCATGTACACTCTCAACGGCAGATGGCTCGCGAGTGCGTTGCCGGCCTTTCTAAGGTTAAACATTAATAGAAAAATTGAAAGGCGAATATTTCTTACCAATAATGAAAATGGCCTCCTTATCCTCATCCTTTTCAGTGGGGAATATGATGCGAGCGCCGGTAAGTTCGCGGATTTTCTTAATATTTGCCCCGCTCTTGCCAATCAGGAACTTGTGATGTTCGGACTTAGCCCGCACGGTGGCCGTGTGTGACGTCAGCTCGCGTTCCGACGCGTGCGCAAGTAATTGTTGCTTCGCTTTCTCCACGTCTTCGACTGGGCCTTTGATTATAACCTAATAATGTAAATAAATAATTTAATATTATCTAAACTTAATGACATTAAATTAATTATCGTGGTTGCGCTACTAAAGGTTTATTAAATGAATCACCAACATTGTTTACTGGCTCAAACAAAATTATTTTCGTCAGTTCTAACTTGGTTTGGACATATAAAGTGGTATGGAAAAGTATTTCAGTAAAATACTTTCAAACTCCTTCCCTACGAGCCTATTTCAATTTGCGATACAAAAGCTAACACAATTATAGGTATACCTTGTCACTATCACTCTCAGCCGGTGGGAACTTGATGAGAACACCGCCACATTCTTCCATAATTGAATGAATTAGTTTTCCTCCTGCACCGATAAGCGAGTTATAGTACTTGGGTGGAATGGTCACTTCTTCGGTCACAATATTTGCTTTCTCATTATGAATCTGTTGAATTCTTTTTACGGCTTCCTCAACATTTTCCCTTTTACCCCGCACCGTTATAACATCGCTGTCATCACCTTCCGCCGGCAAGTCGATAGCAGTTTGAGTTTCATCCCGGATTTTTCTCAGATTTGCCCCACCCTTTCCGATGATAAATTTGTGGAACTGTTTGAATATAGGCACTTCTTGTACGTAAGACGACTCGGCAATCTCTTTCATAAGCTTATGCAAGTATTTCTCACACTTTTCAATGTCTTCCTGAGGTCCTCTAAGTTTGATCGGACTCCTCTTTTGTCCCTGGTCTGGTAGAGATATTAGGACGCGTTCAAATTTCTCACGAATTTCCTTAATCTTGTCGCCTCTTACACCAATCAGCGATTTGATATACCTATGGTCGACATAAACTTCCTTGGTCCTTTCATTTTCCAGCTTATTAACCATATCTCTTAACTCCCTCTCGGCTTCGGCCACCCCATGGTGACTGCCCTCAATGCGAATCACATTGGTACCTTCGTTCTCAATAATATTAATAACTACACCAGTCTCATCTTTCAGTCTGTTAACTGTAAGAAAGAAAATATATTTTTGAATGCTCTGCAATTGGTATAACGAAAAACTTATAGAGTTCACGGGATTTTGTTTTATTAATATTAATTTTATAACATTCATTTATGTATTATCTCAAAAAAAAAACTTTGTGTATAATTTTTATCCACAATGTCTACTATTTTAATAGAAAACTTAAGAACATAGTTTTTAAATTTTTTTTTGGAAATTTAAATTATCAGAGAACATATTGACTATAAGCAATAAATTATATGAAATATATGCTGAACCTATAAATTGCAAGCATCAAAAACTTACTGTTTGCTCCGCTTTTTCCGATGATGTGTTTGAAGAACTTAGGGTCAACAGTGAGTTCAACATAAGTAAGTGTCGCTAGTAAATTCTTGACAAACGCATCTAATTCCACTTGAGCTCGTTCAACTTCTTCTGGGGGACCATCAATTTTAACTTTGTCTTCCGAGTGTGTGATGTCAACATGTACCTACAGAATCATCACATTGCTTAATACATTTGCGACTTCTCACATAAACAACTGATACGTTTAATTACAATTAAATAAGTAAGTTTTAGCCAACTTTGGACATACCTATATATATAAAAAGTTGTATGTTTGGTCAATTCTTAGAATATTTCAAGAAAACTTCTAGTATAATTATTATTTTAAATCGAACACTCACTATGTTATTGAGAATTTAATTTAAAAATGTTTATTATTAGAGGACGTCACGTGTTCGATCACTATAGCCAAAATTTATAGAACAAAATGACTAGCCTTAAGTTGATACAAATACTTTGTACGTGACGTCAATAGGCGTTTACGTCTTCATAGTGCGAATATTTATAATACCAATGTTATATATGAATGTTAGTGATAACATTTCAATAAAGGTCACAGAAATAATTTTTACCTTAGAGAAGTCCTGAGTGATTTTCTTAATGTTCGATCCATTTTTACCAATAATGTACTTATGTATCCATGTTGGTGCATCAACTGTTGCTGTTTTAACGGAATTCGCCTTTTCGCATACTTTGGACAGAGCTGAAATAAAATACATGTTAATATAAAGCCATGTAAAACATAAAAAAGATATTCTATAACATAATAGTCTAAATAATGTATAGACAGCTTAATTTGAAACCAGAACAATTATCACAATTAATGGGTGACCTAATTAAACAAAATTATCATTAATCTTACCCAATCCAATCTTATTGTGAGGGCCGTGAAGTGTGATTGTTCCTGTGGGAGAATCTGGAGGTGGCATTTCAACGGACACACCGGTCTCCTTCAAAATTTCTTGAATCGTCGTCCCACGAGCACCAATAACATATTTATGCTGGGATTTAGGCACTTCTACGCGTACAGTCGAACATTTCTTCTGCTAATATATGTAAGTAAATATGACAAATTAAAAACAGTATATTTTTTAAATAAAATTAATCTTTAGTAATTTCATTTAAAACATGTCATGTCATTCATGTATTATTCTATCCCGGGTTTGATTTTTAGGAAATCAATTTGAAATGAATATCTAATTCTCCTATAAATAGGGTGCAGTGATCCCAAAAAAATTTATAATGTACTAACCATTTCCTCATAAATCTGTTCGATCTGAGCTTTAGCAGCAAGTACACCAGTCTTCTCTCCAGCTACAACAATCTCATCGCTTTGAGTAGAGGCAGGCGGAATGTGAATGCGAGCGCCGGTCTCAGCACTGAGTGCCGCTGAGCGCTCACCAAATGGCCCTTGGATGAAGGGATGGTATATCTTGGGCACGGTGATGCGCTCCAACGCCTTACGTGACTGAAATTTCATATTACATTAACTTTTTTTATTCACAGAAGACATAATGAACAACATTTGTTTATGTATGTATCACATGTTGTTAAATAAACATAAGTTTGTCTATTTTTATATTACTGCTTATCAGTGTGACAAAGTTGCAAAATAAGTAATGAATAAAATTAATATTTATATATTTTTTTAAACATATTCTAAATCATTAAAATTTATACTAGATGAAAAAATACTGTAATATTTTAATATATACCTGTTCCTCAGAGCACACTCGAATCTCATGTTCTGCCTTCTCAATACCTTCCTTAGTACCAGTAATAGTAATAATTTCGCTGTTGTCTGAAATACTGGGTACATTAATCTTGGTTGCGGTCAATTTCTCCAACTCCTTCAGCTTTTGTCCTTGCTTGCCCAAAATCCAGCGGTAATGTTCTTTAGGAATGTTGATTTGCTTGCTTGCCTGTAGTGGATTAATTAAAAAATTAATAAAAATTAATATTTCAATAACAATTTGTACTGTATTGCATTCAATAGGACCTAATTTTACTATGGGATTTAATCATTAATTTGTATACCTGTTGTTGAAAGTGCGTCAAAATGAGACGCCTTGCATCAAGCACAGCACTATGTTTTCCTGTAATGAGAAAAGTAAGACTTCCATCCTTGCTGGTAGATATCTCAATGTGAGCCCCAGTGTCCTTGGTGATTGACTGGCATGTCCTTAATGACTCGCCTTCACCAAAAGTATTGGCATTATCCAGTTTCCTCTCTTCATAGGGTACATGGAATACCTATAATGTAATGTGCTATATATATATACTGTTAAAAAATAGTATGAAATGAATTTACAGGAGAAATATAGACATGAAATTATTGTAATTGTAGTAGTATAGTGGTATTTACCTGGGTATGGAGTGTAGATCCAACACGAAGTTTGTTAGTAACCTGTTGAATGCTACGTTGGACAGGGGGTTGTGAGTGAGGCAAAGCCGGAAAAAGATCGTCATAAGCTGGAGAACTGCTGTTCTCGTAAGCTACATTGTTCATGTTTTCATTGTTATGCACGGGTAGTTCAGAGTGTACGGGAATCATATCTCCAACCATCATGGATTGCTGATGCATCATTTTCGTCTCCTCCAGCAGTCCTTATTCGCGCCAAGTCGTTACAGTACTAAAATAGTAATACAAAAATTTTAAAATGTATAATTTTTGTTTGCAGTCCAACTAACACATTTATTGAACAATTGTTCAAATAAATGATTATAATTTGTTTCTTTATGTAATTTACATTATACAATGTTCAAGGACACAAGTAAATTGTATTAGTAAAAGAAATTTACTTTTTAAGATAACAATGAAATAATCATTAAAGGTCAATTTGATTAACTAGTAAAATTATATATCTAAATATAGTAAAAGAATATAAACCTTTGGTCTTGGACTCAGATTTTAGTATTTTAAATAGTAAAAGTAGTAGTTGAATATAAAAGTAGGTGATCAACTTTTGGTGCCTGACACACGCCATCAATTTCCTTTCACTGACTGAGTGAGTGTTAATACTAATATTTAAAAAATTCACTTGCCATTACTGTATGTAGTACCCTACGCATTAGGACAACAGTACTCTGTAGATGAATTTAATCGTTTTATTTTCGATATGAGAAATTAGTACTAAACTATCTAACTATATCAAGACATTTACATACATAAAAAATTATATTAATATTCATGTACTGGATGACAAGTAGCTGTGATTCTTAACCTATTGAATATAGAAACTGTATAATATTTATATATTGTATGTAATAAGTAAGTTACTGAAGTACACAACATCAATAATTTCAGAATTGCTATAATTACGTGAATTTCTCAAGGGACTGGAGTTTAAGTAATTCTTGGCATTTATTTTATACTACACATAATATAATTTTTATCTAGGCTCTATAAACAGCAATATTTTATATTGATGTAATTTGTGGTTATTTGATAACCAAATTACAAACAAAATAATTACTGCATTTATTACTAAGAATGTAACTAACATGTAGAAATTTGTGTAATATTAATTTTTGCTTACTTCGAGTTTTCTGTACTGGTATAAAAATTATATATTTTGTTGTATAAAATACAAACTGAAGGTATAAATCTGTAGAAAGCTTAACTTATTAAGTTTATAAAAAAACTTTTTTCTAACAGAATATTAGGGAATACACTTAATAGTTCTTAATTTTATATTCTCGGAAAGTAAGTGGTAATGAAGCTGCAACTCAAAAAAGCCGGTTATTAAGCTTAGTGGAATAATAATAGGTACATGTGAGTTGAAACATTTCTGCATGTTTCTAATAAGTATTTACGGCGAAAATAATAGAATTAACAAGTAACTTGACATAAAAGTTATGGTAATCCTATAAGGATTTAAAGCATAACAAGATGTTTAGAATAATTAATATTCTTACAAGATCGGCACCCGGAATCGTGAATTTGTGATAATACGTGTCACCTTCTTCCAACACATTTGACGTGGAACCTATGTGCATGGAAAAATCGTTAAATATTTACCTAGTGTACTGTAGCAAATCAACCAAAACGTTTATCCTTGAGAAGCCAGGATCGTTTTTGCTTCCTCCTGATGACAAAATTGTTATTAAATAATAGTAAAAACCTTAAAATATTTTTATCACTAACACACGTACCCAGCGCTGCCGCGATCGGAAACCATAGACAATTTTCCAAAGAGAAACTGATTTAAGTAAATACATATTTTATATTTTGTAGGTGGTAGCCCCCTTAAGAGATTAGTAGTCTATAGATGTCTGTGGTATCAGTAGCTTGTTTTGCGTCTCACTCTATAGTCTATATAAATTAGAGTTTTATAGTCCGCGCCACGACTCATTGCCGACGGGAACCCTGGAACTAAATTAGACATCTCCGCCCAGTGTTGCCAACTTAGTGGATATTCCACTAGATCTGGTGGTTTAGTTTGTTTCATTCAGTGATAGTGAAATTCAAGACACATCTGATAGCGATCCTGATATTATGGAACTAAATCACGATGACCATACTTATTATAAAAAAATCTGGTAATGAATTAAACATTGATGAAAAGTCCATAATTTTTTTTTATAAATCTTAATTTTTATCTATGCCTTATTTATGTTATGTTGGGGTAAAATTCGTCTAGCACTAGCAACATCTTAGTACACCACACTAGCGCCGCGTCCATCGGCAATGAGTGGTGGCGCGGACTCTAGCTAAACACTTATACGCTCTATGGTTTATTTCGTGTACTAAATACTATGTCTAATTAATTGTGATTAAGATTTTCGGCTTATTGTAAGACTTATATTATTAATATAGAAAATATTTTAAGCGCATAGATGAATTTAGAAGATATAGGAAGATCATAATGGATAAAATACCGAGAACTCATGAAGGTAACCCTTTTCTATTATTATTGGCCTCACCCACTCCTGCCAGCCATTTTTAATATTGGTATAAAATATAACCTAATATATTTTACTAAAAGTATTCTTGTAAACTGAATGTTTTATTTCCCGTGCAGTATCAGGTAGTTTATGTTATATTTGTGTAATATTAAACGACAAATGTATGGGAAATTTATAGAAATTCAAAATTTCTATTCTTGTTTATTTTCAGCTATTGAGGCTCAAATAAGAGAAATTCAAGCAAAGAAAAATGAATTACCTGAAAATGGTTCGGGGAAAGGTGTATCTTTAGCAGACACATACTATGACAGTGATATATATGATAGCTCTGGTCAGACAGGAAAATCCAGGTATGAGGGCTATGTAACATCAATTGCTGCTAATGATGAAAATGAAGATGAGGATGTTGAAAATGTTCCTATAAGTCAAAAAAGACCAGGATACACAGCTCCTGCCTCATTACTAAATGACATTGCACAGGTAAGGCTAGGTTAATTACACTTGCTGTTCTAAGATGTATGTTAATTGTTAGATATGCCATATGGCATTTGCAAAGGTCTTGTGCAGGATTGCACTGAATTAAAAAAAACAATTTTATTATATAGATCATGTAATGATAACAATATGTAGAAAATTGCTGGTTAGGAGACTACAACTTTTAAAGAACAATCAATATTCATTTGTGTTAACTTGCTGTTTTAATTTGTAATGTCTAAATTTTTAAAAAGGAATATTTTTTTTAAATCACTTAAGCCATATTAATTTGTATAATAAGTATAAAGTATAAATTAATAATATTAATTTTATTTAAATTTTAATTAAAGCTTTATAATAATAATAATACTATACCATAATTCATTGTTTACATTTCTTAGTATATGTATTAGTCATGTTAGTATGAGTTCTAAAACTTAAAGCTAGTGTTCCAGTTTTAGTACTTGAGTTTTGTATAATCCCATTCAGGATAAAAAAAACGCTTCCTCTATATCTATAATTTTTTCTTCATCTCGAGCAACATGTGATATGTTCTATCTGTCCTTTGCTAAGCCGCCATCAGATTTCCATGTGGCTACTGAGAAATGACAACTGTAAACTGTCACTCTATAAGAGTTTTAACCCCAGTGAAACCCATATTTTCATTTGTTATCCTATGCATCTCTTTTGAGTTGGTACAGCCTATATGGTATTACTTAATTTTAAATATTGTATTACAGAGTGACAAAGATTATGATCCATTTGCTGAAAAAAGACGACCAACAATTGCTGATAGGGAGGATGAATATCGCCAGAAAAGGAGAAGGATGATAATTTCTCCAGAGAGAGTGGATCCCTTTGCTGAAGGTTATAAAGTATTTTATCTAGAATATCTTAAAAAATTTGAAGCTTTAATTTTAAATTTAAACTTTCGATAAATTTGTTAATTGTGCTGTATCATTCATTAATATTGCATTTGTGTATTTTATAGGGGGTAAGACTCCTGATGTTGGATCTAGGACTTACACAGAAATTATGAAGGAGCAGTATCTCAGAGCTGAAGAGACAGAAGTAAGTGATGCATAAACATTACATAAAATATTATATTGTTTTACTGTTTAATATAAATTCTTATGAAGTGTATTTTTTTTTAATATTAATAAAAAAAAATTTGTTAATTAGTTGCGGAAAAAACTGATTGAAAGAGCTCGAGAAGGTACTTTAAAACCAGTAGCACAAGCCAATGGTGAAGCTGCAAAACCAGCAGCTAAACGTAAAGGAAGATGGGACCAAAGTACTGAAGATACCCCTTCAGTTAAGAAGACAGTTGCATCCGCCACTCCCAGTTCACAAGCAACACCATCATGGGAAAATGAGGTTTGTTCATTTTTAAAATCATATGGCTATATGAGATATTAGTATATTTTAAGTCTTTGGCCTCTTATAAGACAAACGAAACAAATGCGTCACCAATCTTCTTTTGCACACATTATTAGGTGTTAACCAAAATTATGTTATTTTGCTGATGAGGGTTCAATGCATGCATTAAATGTTACCACACAACTATTTTTAACAGATTTTAGCATACGCATATAAACTTTTGAGGCATCTGCATATAAGTTTTAATACATTGTTTGAATGAATGGAAGGAATGTGTGAAAGAGAACTTAAGTTTGATGAATTATCTGTTTTAAATCTAATTTTAACAAGTACAAAGTTACCATGATATTTATTACTTGATTCAATTGACAAGATAATTTTGATATTATATGTATTAAATGACTTGAATGGATATAGATGTAGATTGGAACTTAAGTCCATGTTATATTATCCATCCATAATAAGTTTGTAAAAAAAAAACATAGATAAGACTCATTGATTTATAGTCAAGAGAAGAAAAGAAAACTATTAAAATTTTCAAATATCAAATATGGATTTCAAATTTTACTTCAATTTTGTACATATTAGAAATTAACAGTCTGGTTTTATGTAACAATAATGTGTGTCTGGTTACAGCGTGGTGGTTGGGAAGAGACCCCTGGCGGAGGTGGTCGAGGGGGTGAGACACCCGGTGCGACACCATCAGCTCGTGTGTGGGATGCGACACCCGGTCATGCTACACCTGGGCATGCCACACCCGGTAGAGAAACGCCGGCTCATCACGCCTCTCGGCGAAACCGGTGGGATGAAACGCCCAAAACTGACAGGGGTAAGTTATTTTTTTACAAAAATAATTTTTAAAACTTAATCTTTAATTTATAAAAAAAATATTTATTTTTTATTCTAATAGTAGATTTTCTCTTAACTTTTAAACATAATCTTTAATTTATAAAAAAATTATTTATTTTTTATTCTAATAGTAGATTTTTTCTTAACTTTTAAACATAATCTTTAATTTATAAAATTCCCAATAGAAACTCCCGGACACAGCAGCGGTTGGGCTGAAACACCTCGTACTGATCGTGGCACTGGCGTTGATACGATACAAGAGACTCCAACGCCCGGTACAAAGAGACGGTCTCGATGGGACGAGACGCCAGGAGCCACACCAGCCCCGGCCACACCCACCCCATCTCACGCGACACCCACACATGCTACGCCATCCCACGCAACACCTGCCCACGGCACCCCTACCCCGGGATCGCATACACCGGTGTTCACCCCTGGTGGTGTAAGTAACAATAACCTTAAAATATAGCACTGAACATATGCAGTTTTTACCCTATTTTCATTTAAATACCACGACACGTTTATTTTGGCAACACCATTCAAAAAAAATGTTGATAGAAATGAAAGTAATTTTACATTCAGAAATATTTTTTTATTTATTATTCTGTTTATTCCAGTCGACGCCTGTGGGTGTGAAGGCTATGGCTATGGCTACGCCTACGCCCGGCCACATCGCGGCCATGACTCCGGAACAACTCCAAGCTTACCGCTGGGAGAAAGAAATAGACGAGCGCAACAGACCTTACACTGATGAAGAGCTCGATGCCATGTTCCCACCTGGGTACAAGGTTTTGCCTCCTCCGGCCGGTGAGTACATATCAATTTGAGGGATCGCGTTTATTTTGAGTTTTTTAAGTAAAAGTACTTATCGAACAGTTAGTAATTGAACCAAAAATTTATTTCAGGGTACATGTAAAAGCCTCCGAACTCGTCAGGATAACCTACATGGTGTTCTTTAAATACATGTACTATTCCATTCGAACTTTACATCTATATTAAATAAGAAATTTTTCTTTCAGATGAATGATGACAAATGTAGTGACGTCGGAAACCCTACGCTGTACCACGATTATAGCGTTTGGCAAAAAAGGCTTTTGTAAATTCACTTAAATAACCCTTTTTTGCCAACCGTCACAGCATACGGTTCCGACGGGCGTGAGTCTGACGTGTCCAATTGTTGCCCAGGTTACGTCCCGATACGGACGCCGGCCAGAAAGCTTACCGCGACGCCTACACCGTTGGCTGGTACCCCAATCGGCTTTTTCATGCAGACGGAGGAAGCCGGCGGCTCGGCAGCTGCCGCGGCGCGTCTGCTCGACCCGCAGCCCAAGGGCTCGCAGCAGCTGCCCTTCATGAAGCCCGAGGACGCTCAGTACTTCGACAAGCTGCTCGTTGATGTCGATGAAGACACGCTCTCGCCCGAGGAGCTCAAGGAGAGAAAGATCATGAAACTGTTGCTCAAGATCAAGGTATACCGACTCGAATGGTTCACTAAATAGCTTGATTATGAAATGTTGAATTATTAATGTAAATTAATATAAGTAACAATGTTTATTTTTAGGTTATTGAATAATTGTTGAATATAAGTACGACAATATTTTCTACGTTTTTGCTTTTTCAAAATTAATACTTAAATAAATTCTTAAAAAAGAATTATTTAAAAAAATATAATAAGTAATATTATGTCATCTTTCAGAACGGAACGCCGCCAATGTGTAAGGCTGCTCTGAGACAGATAACAGACAAAGCCCGTGACTTCGGTGCTGGGCCACTCTTCAACCAAATATTGCCACTTCTCATGAGCCCTACACTGGAAGACCAAGAGCGACACTTGCTTGTCAAAGTTATCGATCGTATTTTGTATAAGTTGGACGATTTAGTCAGACCCTACGTTCATAAGGTAATAATATTTTTACGTCTTACACTGAAAGGACATGCATCCAAATACATTTATTAATTTTTATTTAATTTTGTATTTCTATATTCACACTTACACACTGTATATGAGCTAATTATAATATAATGAAATAAATAACCTGCATTTACTGCACAAGACGTTATGCGACAGAATAGCCATCTAAAATTGTAATATGTACGTAGGTATGTAAACTACTAACGAATACATCAACCAATAGCGTGTATTTTTTCTCAATCTCGCTTTCTCACTCTCTCGCTCTCTTAATCGGTCTCAATCGCTCTCTCCCTTTATCTCGATATAAACGCTGCACATCTTCCTGACGGTCCATCATAATTTTACCCTTATGCGCCTAAAGAAGTTTCACTTCAAAAACATTCCAAGATACTTAATACAAATAAATTAAAAGAAACCTGAAAACATTTAAACATCGTGAATTCTGCAAAGTTAATGTTAAGTCCAACTTGGAAATGTGATGTGATGCAGCTAAGTCAACATAAGCATTAAACTGTTTTTCTTAAGTATAAAATGATTTTATTCTAATATCTTTAGAGCTACTAATACTAGATACTAAAGTTAAATTGGACCAAGGACGGAACAGTATTGAGGGAATTGTTCCCTGTTTCCCCTTCCCCTCCCTTTGTATTTTCATTGGCTTCAGAATACATTTTTTTTATTTTCCACAGATATTGGTGGTGATAGAGCCTCTTCTGATTGATGAAGACTACTATGCACGTGTGGAAGGTCGTGAGATTATATCCAACTTGGCCAAGGCTGCCGGACTGGCCACCATGATCTCCACTATGAGGCCTGATATTGACAACATTGATGAATATGTACGGAACACAACTGCAAGAGCCTTTGCTGTAGTCGCTTCAGCGTTGGGTAAGTATTAAATTTTATTAACCGATATTAAAAAAAGTAGATTTTCTTTAGCTGTATATTTTGTTGGAATGAGGATTGTGGAACAATAATTTATATTGAATATGGTATATTTCAACTTAGGTAACCAAGTTTTATCAAAATCGTTTTAGTAGTGTTTGAAATCGGTATTGATGCATTTTTTTTAAACAGGTTTACGAAATAATATTACATTTTTGCCTTTTAAAATCGTGTAACAGTGCAACGAAGCATAAGGCAAGAACCGTATGAATATGATGAATCTAGTGGATTTATGGGCTAAAATAGCTTAAGCTCAGTTTTAACTTATTTTAAGAAATTTAATATTTCATTCACCTTTTCAGGCATTCCATCTCTATTGCCTTTCTTGAAAGCTGTGTGTAGATCAAAGAAATCTTGGCAAGCGAGACACACTGGTATTAAGATTGTGCAGCAAATTGCTATATTAATGGGATGTGCCATCCTCCCACATCTTAAATCACTTGTGGAGATCATTGAACATGGTAAGTAATATATTTACAGTCTAGTAAGAAAGTAATTTCAGTAGTATTGTATTTTTGAAGTCTGTTATAGCCTATAGGATTGCCACATGGGACACTAAAAATTTAATAAAAGATTTTATTTACTTTTATGGAGATTTATTTAAAACTATTAAAAACTGTCTGTAATATTTAATCATTCCTTGAATTAACATTAATTTTCTGTATATGAAAAAAAAACTGTTACTACCAATTTTTTATTCCATATTATGTATATGTATTAACTAAATCTTATCTTTATTTTAAAAGGCTTGGTGGATGAGCAGCAGAAAGTGCGTACAATCACAGCCTTGGCAAGTGCCGCTTTAGCCGAAGCAGCCACACCATACGGTATTGAGTCCTTTGACTCTGTACTAAAACCCCTTTGGAAGGGTATCAGAACACATAGAGGCAAGGGTCTGGCAGCTTTCTTAAAGGCAATTGGGTACCTGATACCCCTCATGGACGCCGAGTACGCCAACTATTATACAAGGGAAGTGATGCTTATCCTTATCCGTGAGTTCCAGTCTCCTGATGAAGAAATGAAGAAAATTGTACTCAAGGTAAAGTTAAACATTAAAAAAAATGATATGGTTCAAAAAAATTTATTTCCTCAAAATAAAGGAAATTATTCAAGTCATTTCCCGACATTTTCAATTTTCATTAAGCTGTATTGTTCGCCCCGTTTATTATAATAATTTTTAATTTATATTTATATATTAACACTTCATTACATTACAATATAAAAATTGAACATAGTTAAATGAAAAGTAAGGCAACTGGCGGCCTTATCGCTTTTGAGCGATTTCTTCCAGGCAACCACTATTTAATAAAACATTAAAAGAAATCTTGTTGAAAAAGGCACAGAGATGTTGGTTTGTTCGATACTGGGCCTACAATACATAATTGTGATTTATATAAATTGTTTGTGTATGTCGGCAATTTTAATCAAATAAATATATTTTAGGTAGTGAAACAATGTTGTGGTACGGATGGTGTGGAGCCACAGTACATTATGGACGAGATATTACCGCATTTCTTCAAACACTTCTGGAACCATCGCATGGCCCTCGATCGCAGGAACTATCGCCAACTTGTTGATACCACTGTTGAGATCGCAAACAAGGTAATTCATTATTGATGCAAAAAAATAACTGAAGATCATAGGAATCTGTATAAAATAATGGTTAGATGAAAAATTATTTTGTTGAAAAAAAAAATATGTCCGTTTACTAACTTTAACTGACTTAACAGGTTGACTCTTATTATTTTGTATACTTGTATAGTGCTGCTTAATTTTTTTTATTTTAATTGATTTATACATTTTAAACTGGTTTCCTCATGATTGATTAGTGCGTGCTAATACTTTTAAAAGAAATACTTTTTATTGAAACCAGTATATTATTTTACAATTACGGATTGTCTTAATTTAGATAGCTACATATTATACTATATTGCTATTTAAATATATTTCATTTTAGGTTGGAGCTTCAGAGATCATAAACAGAATTGTGGACGATTTAAAAGATGACAATGAACAGTACAGAAAGATGGTAATGGAGTCGATAGAAAAGATACTTGCCAATTTGGGTGCCGCTGATATTGACTCGAAACTTGAAGAAGCCCTCATTGATGGCATCCTTTATGCATTCCAAGAACAGACAACTGAGGTATTATATATTTTTTTGTCATTTCAAGGTTTATAGAAAATAATAATAGGATATATTTGGGGTCTTTCAAGTATTCAATCGAAATCAATCAACGTACGTTTACGTCGTTTAATATCCACACATTGTCTATGCTTGAAAACGTATTGCATTTTCGAGGATTCTTATAAAGAAGTAATAGTTTTATCTGCTACATACATAAGGCTGGGGTGGGGGGGAGATAAATTGCAGTAAATCTGCTTAGGTAATACTTGAACGGCCTCTTATGAGAAAAATTTATTGAATTCCTTATTGAAAAAGCGTTATTAGAACTAAGTTGTATAATGTAATGTAATGTAATCATTATTTAAGAAAAAAAATAATTAATTTATTTTTATATGTCAGTCACATACGGTCGTAGTTTAGTTGATAATGACGAACCTTGTAAATAATATGTCTTGGCATATTTATCCTAATCCTTTTTTGGAGTTTAATTTCATCTGAGTGTTTTTGATTTACATATTATGTGTGTATTTGTATACTATTGTTGCAGCACCTAACAATAATTCTACTTTGTATATTTATTTCTGACAGAGCAAAAACTATGTTACCTTACTAATTATAAGACACACAAGTGAATATTTAATAAAATCTGTAGTATATGGTAGAAAAGAACCAAACAGCAAAATAAATATCTTATAACTATATGTTCGATTCAACCCCTGAATATCTAGTCTAAATAAAGAAATATAAAAATAAGTACCTTTTATTAGTATAAAAGATAAATGAATTGTAATTTATGAAAATTGTAACTTTCAGGATGTAGTTATGTTAAATGGATTCGGTACAATAGTAAATCAGTTGGGAAAACGGGTGAAGCCATATCTGCCTCAGATCTGTGGTATCATCTTGTGGCGAATGAACAATAAATCAGCTAAAGTGCGTCAACAAGCCGCGGATCTCATATCCCGAATCGCTGTTGTCATGAAGACATGTCAGGAGGTGAGTATTAATAAAAGTAAAATATTAATTTGTTAATTTTGTACCGTTTATAATTAATACAATTATCGAGTATTTTTTATTATAGGATGCATTGTTTTAATTAATTCAAACATTAATTCGAATTGAATAATAATATCAAAAATGTATCATTCATTAAGGGTTGGATCTTATATTCAATACCTTGAATTTGATTATACTGAGTATGTAGGAGTCTCAGCGGACCTTGATTCGAAAACCTCTGTGAGATTTGGAGTAATTTATGCTGCTTGAGTTGTAATTTAAGCTAATTAATTTTTTTTTCGATGTTTTGTGCAATATTATAAATTTGTAAACAATCCGCCAGAACAGTGTGTTAGTGTTACAGTGCAGATTATTAAAAAGCCGTTACTTTTTACATTTCTGTTGTTTTCTCGTCAATGTGCGTGCTTTTATTTGTTTTTTTTTAAACTTGGTGAATTTTGCTTGGTGAACGACCGGCTTATGTGGATGACTTTGAGGACGATGGGCCCAGTTAATGTTAGGTATTATATGTATGTTTTGGTTTATTTTTATTTTTCTACTGTTATAAATGTTTCTAGTACTTGAAATTGGTTGGGGGTGATAAGTTTACCCTCCCCCGACCTCAAAATCGAGGTATTGAATTGTAAACCTTAACCTTAATTAATAATCATTATTAAAAAAAAATTTTTTACAAAAAATAATATCACTTAGCATTTGGTTTGGTTGGAAAGATTTAGTTTACTAATTTTAAAGGCCTTTCTATAAACTTTTTTTCAGGAAAAACTGATGGGCCATCTCGGTTTAGTGCTTTATGAATACCTCGGTGAGGAATACCCGGAGGTGTTGGGTTCCATACTGGGTGCCTTGAAAGCCATTGTTAATGTCATTGGTATGACTAAAATGACGCCGCCCATTAAAGATCTTCTCCCTAGACTGACTCCTATTTTGAAAAACAGGTATTAAATTTAAAAAAAGAGTGTGTGCACATATGTACATACGTGAAAAGTTATAATTCTTTGGCGTATCGAAAAAAAATAACTAAAATGCAGTAGTGATTAAGGCTAAATAATAAAATTAATCAAAATGTTATTTAAATAAATAAATTATTAGTAAATACTATCACCGTCGTATATGAAATTGATTTAAAAACACCAAAATAATATTTATTTATTCACACTGTTTAATTGTACTGTTACAAAACACGAGTTCTAAATTTAAAATTACTAGAATATGCAACTTGAACATAGTTATCGATTTTCATGGCACCTAGACCTAACTTCATTCTGTTAATATTGTGTCACGGTGCGCGCCAACCGTAAAATTTCACACTCGTCAAATTTTCACAACGCGCCTAAAGAAGTATAACTTCAAAAAACAAATGTATGAAAATGTAGGACATTGTTTTCACATTTCGTCCGTTTGGTCCAATTTTACAGCTGAACGCGGTTTGTCCATTCAGTTATTCTAAATATATTTAAAAAATGGTGAAATCATGTTAAATGAAATTTGTTTCCTGATTAGTAAACAAATCATTTAGGGAAGTATATGGATACTTTAACTCATTCTAGTCCTTAATAAATGTAAATGACTTATAACTCTGAGTGCGGTTGTAAAATGTGCAAACTTTCACATTTAGCCTCATCTGAAGCTAGTGAGATACGCCGCACATGGTATTAACACCTACAAAGCCTGGACTGCCGGGTTATTTTGAATGGTTAGTTTTTTCTTACGTAAACTAACTACTAAAACTTGATTTGTACTATGTGAATTTGACAGTTCTTTAGAAAAAGACATATTTTACTATGAGTATGTTTGAAGAACCCAGTCGTAAATAGTACTTGATAATGTCTCTGCTTAAATGGCGAATGTTCTACATGTTCTTATATATTTCTCTTTATTTACCTTTAAAAAATATTTAAACTACCCCGTATGTTCGTTACATTCACGTTTAACTCAAAATTAAACGCATCTATATATTACTATTCGAAAATGTAATATATATAACATTTATTTATATATAACCTTTTCGAATATTAAAAAATATAAGATTGATACAAGAGCGAAGAACTCTAGGAAGCAAGAACAAAAATGAACTTTCCGTCTCTCTTTTAAATCCGCTTTTTATGTTACGAAGTCGTTTTTTATAATCTATCTTTATTTACAGACATGAGAAGGTACAAGAGAACTGTATAGATCTCGTTGGACGTATAGCCGATAGAGGTCCGGAGTTTGTTTCTGCAAGGGAATGGATGAGAATTTGCTTTGAACTCCTGGAACTGCTTAAGGCTCACAAGAAAGCCATCAGGCGAGCTACGGTCAACACATTTGGTTATATAGCGAAGGCCATTGGACCTCATGATGTACTGGCCACGCTTCTTAATAACCTGAAGGTTCAGGAAAGACAGAACAGGTAGATACTTTATTTTTGTTTATCCCATTTTTGGTTTGTAAAATAAATGTATAATACATGAGTTTGTAACAAAATATTGTTAAACATTATATAAATTTATGTGATTATAATATAAAGTACTGAAAGCTTTCATTCTTATTGGCATACATAATATTAACTAGAAGTGTATTTCACTTTACGAATTATTATTTTTGTTATTTTTAATTTTATTATTATAATTTAATTCGAAATATTTACTTCACGTGAATTTTGTCAAGTAACGTATGAGAATCTCAGTTGGTATTCAGTTATAGTTGTATAGTTCACTATTACTACACTACTATTCAAATAAAAAAATTAAGTCCTGTTAAAAATTTTAATTAAAATATACATTACTATGCAATTGTGTACTACTATAAAAATATTTTTCTCATAATTCATATAACAATATCTATTTAACTTAATTTCCTTTACAGGGTGTGCACAACTGTAGCCATCGCTATAGTGGCGGAAACATGTTCCCCATTCACAGTATTGCCAGCCCTAATGAATGAATACCGAGTTCCAGAACTTAACGTACAAAATGGCGTGCTCAAATCGTTATCTTTCCTCTTTGAGTACATCGGAGAGATGGGCAAAGATTATATTTATGCTGTGTGTCCGCTTCTGGAAGATGCTTTAATGGATCGGTAAGATAATTTGTATTTAGTAAATCGTATTAGTTTCTGGACCCATATTCTTAATCTTATTTCTTTTATATATATGTCGCAACCTAGCTTTATATACCGTTCAATTAAAAGCCTAACTTTTTAACTAAACAGAGTCGTGCACTAGCGGCATCAAAGATATTCAGTCATAGAGAAAAAGATTTAATGAACTGGCTGGCTAATGCTTAGCCATTCGTACGATAGAGTGACCATGTGGAATAAAATAAAACATATGGCATAAAAATTAAAAAAAAATTAAATTGCTGTGTTGGAGTACAGTCACAACTAAATTCACATTATTATTTGTGGTTTGCCAACGCCATATTAGCAATTTGTAGAGTTTCGCCTAGAGTTTGAGAAGCCAGAATGTGGAACAAATTTAACATTCAACAGGCTCAGCAAATAATAAAACGTTTTTGAACCACCTCATTTGCCTAGCTAGCCGTTTCATGAACTAGCTGAATATTTATTAGATCGCTAGTTAAACGGCGCTGTTTAGTTGAGAGGCTAGTCATATATGAATAGAAGAAATATGTATATATATATTACATTTTCACCCAAATTTATGAAATCCCAAACTCTTTTAACAAAAAATACTGTTTCTGTAATTTGAACATTCTTTACGTGTGAAAGAGAGAGATGTAATTTAGTTTAAAAAAATCAATATTACATTTTTTAAGGGTGACCTTTAAAAAGTGCGACATGTATACAACTATTAATATCTTTTTAACATTTTCAGAGATCTAGTTCACAGACAGACCGCATGTGCAGCTATAAAGCATATGGCGCTTGGCGTATACGGCTTTGGTTGTGAGGACGCATTGGTTCATCTCCTCAACCACGTGTGGCCAAACATATTCGAGACCTCGCCGCATCTGGTACAGGCTTTTATGGATGCTGTGGAAGGAATGAGGGTCGCCCTTGGACCTATCAAAATTTTGCAATACGCTTTACAGGTTTGAATTTCTATGTCGTAACATTTAATTTGTATGTCGGTAAATACATATCTTGGCTTATATGAATGCTTGTTTCGAATTGGCAAGCACAGAAATCTCGATCAGATTCGTAAATATTATCAAATGGGTGCAAAAATATGTCTGACTTAGGAATTTCAAATCCAAATGTTTAATATACTGCTTGATACTATAGGACATCTTACTTTGCTCTAATAATATCTATTGTATTTTAAATTTAATACTTTTGATGATGTAATAACGGCTGGAGTAATTGGTGGTAAATATTTCCTTAAGATAAATATTAAGAAAAAAATAGAGAAATATTAAAGTCAGTTGAAACCTGGACCAATTCGTCACAAAATAAGAAGTGCTATTTTAATTTAGACTAATGAATTTTTTTCCAGGGCTTGTTCCATCCAGCCAGAAAAGTTCGAGATGTATATTGGAAAATATACAACACCCTATATATAGGCGGTCAAGACGCGCTGGTAGCAGGTTACCCCAGGATACACAATGACCCCAACAATCACTTTATTCGATATGAATTAGATTATATGTTGTAAACTCTAATATTAACAGTGTGGCTAGATTTGTTTGCGCAATAAACTTTGATCACAAGTATATATTTTTTTAATCTATAAAAAATATTGACGTAAATTTATGAACGCAAATTTCGTTTCGCGCCACTATTTTGATTGCTTACAATTTTGCAAAAATATTTTAGAAAATAACGAAGCGAAGTGATCTTTATTAATTGAATTGTTTCATACTTAATATATTTACTAAAGGAAAATAAAACCATGCGTTACGTCTTGATAAATTGTTACTAGATATTTATTTCTTAATACATCGATAAAGCGCAATGGTTGATTTTTTTTTAAATTATTCTTTTCATAATAACATCGCACTATATTTATAAATAATTGTTGACTAGAGAATAGCAAGATTAATAATACCTCGGTTTAAAATCAAACTTGGATTTTTCAATTATGGTTAAGTTGCTAGAAATATAATTGCAATTAAAATATTGAATAATTGAAAAATACTCCTAATAGACTTATTACAGAAAATATTTTGTTACATAATTATGATTTATTTGTAATAATTGTTGCATTGAATGAACAAACAGCATTATCAAGTATTTGACATCTAGATAAAGTACATTAATTATTAACTAATAAGCCTGCATATAACAATACTGTAAAAATGTAAAAAAAAATGACTCATTTCCATGACTGGAATTGGAGACTTTCCAAATCCATAAACATTTCTAATTAATAAACGATAGCCCAGATGCTAAATAGTCATCAGAAAAATATTTGCTTTTTACGACATTGTGTGTTATTCTTTCAAATATGTACTAAATAATTTTCCATAAAAATAGCACATAGATAATACTTCGGAGCTTGAATATGAAAGAAGAAATAGGCTGCTTGCCTAGAGACATACGTCGAACAATTGTTCAAGTGAAGCCATGTCCTTGAAACAGTGCTAGACGCAGACAAGCTGTAGGCTAATTGATTCATAGTATTTAGAAGATGATTTCAATAATTGAAAACGAAAGAGATTTTCAAATTTATGTTAATTTTGTTAAAGTGCAAAATATTATCTTATCTCATGAGATAATGGAAAAACAGCTATGCCATGAGAATTCAAATCCATAAATTATTTACAGTAAGTATTGTTATTTATAGTCTTAAGATCATATATCGGTAAACATGGAATTCGTGATAGATCACTAACCTGTTAGGAATGTTTCTTACATAAAATATAAAGGAGATCAAATTATAAACAATAAAATACATTAATATCATTGCTTGTGCGAAAATAACCGCAGTTAAAACTTATATTTAACGCTTTGGAATATAATTAATGAGCAAAAAAATACTTATAACGATATAAACTACGAGCCTCTTACGGATACATAAACACAAGGAACATTTAAAATAAGTTGCCAGGCTACACCTAATACGTTATCTGTGGTGAGACCAAGTCTTCTATGCAGAGAGCCGTCGGATCGCACCGCCCAAACCTCTTGATCCTTGCATGATACATGTTTGTATGTGACGTCACAATCTGAAATAAATGAATAGGAGATTATTGACGTGGTAAAAGAAGTACGTTGTAAAAAATATTCGCTCAATTTTTTGTATATTTTTTTCTGAAAGATCTTATATAATAATCTAGATAAGGTCAACACAGCATAGTTTACGTGTTATAACTTTTGAAAAACCTTTTAAGCCAGTTATACAATACGAATTTTTGCAGTGAGTAATTACTCAGAATTAGGTTCTCATCATAAAAAACAGCGGTACCTTACGGAATGTAGAACTAATGAATTCTAGAACGTTAATCAAATGTAAATCTAACATACAAGAGCTGTCAAATCCGGTTTCTATAAAGTTTGGCACAATATGAGGTTTTCATATTGGAATATGAATGAAATAGGGT
Organism: Pieris rapae; assembly: GCF_905147795.1. NCBI lineage: Eukaryota > Metazoa > Arthropoda > Insecta > Lepidoptera > Pieridae > Pieris > Pieris rapae. The sequence goes on along the minus strand of NC_059515.1, from coordinate 3,016,269 downwards.
TTCTTCACATATGTGAAAAAAATAAATTACTTAATTTGTAATGTAAAAAAATGTATTATGATGATTCTTGCCTGTTATATACTTCCAATGCTTTCCACAAGGTTCCAAAGGAGAAATATCAGTTCTTACAGCCAAACCTCCATTCGTGGTGAGGACCCACGCAGACGTTGAAGACAATGAAACCATCTTAGCCCCAACAGCCGATTTATAACTACTCCCAATACTGCCTTTAGGTGCTTCTATTAGCCTCCAACTTGTTCCTGCAGGGTTTTCTTTTGTGATTCCATCTCTATAGTAAAGTTCTGCTTTCCTCCCCACCACCCAAATAATGTTGTTGCAAACACTTATAGCTACTAAAGCCTGTGGGCTATTGATGTGTTCCCAATGATTCCCCTGAAATAGATATTTACTTATTTTATTCATAACTGTTATGAATATGCGATAGAATCGTATATTAATAGTTTTTTTTTAATTTCCTTATTACAAGTACTTCAAAACACGATTTTAGAACACGTCAAATTTAATTTTTAATTCAGAAATGCGTCAGATGTTAAAATTTCAAATGTATCGTCATGAGCAGTGTTTATATAGAATATTGAACTAAAGTACTAATTCGTCTCTTTTCGTTAAATTATGATCAGCGTAACAGAGAGAGATGAGTAATTTAGTTAAAACGTTGCAATTAGACTTAATTCGACTATGAATTAGCGACTTTTAATTATATTTAACTTACGACAGGTGTAGCTGCAGTGACTCCGGTTTTATAAATAACTTCACCGCCTAGAGTAACAGCCCATACCGATACGTCCTTATCATTGCCTGCCTAAAATGTATAACAAATTATTCAATCATTTTGTTATGGACAGAACAAGCTGACAAAATTTCTAAGGGATGATCATGGTGGAAATCGAACCCCAAACCATGCTTGAAGACGGTATATCATACTCAACCCACACTTTTACTAGCGTCATCTATAGTACGGATACAATACAACCAATTAACAAATAATATGAATGATGTGATTTCATAAACATTAATATACTAATAAATTTGAAACTATTTCTTACCCACACTGATATATCCAGTAATGCAGTTGACCCGGCGCGAATCCAAGGACCTTCTGTATTAATTTGTGCCTTTCTATACCAACGGCGTCGTCTTACACAATCTGTGAAGATTTTCTTCCCGTGATATGGCGCCGGAAAATCTGTTGCATATTGCCACCCATCACTATCAACCCCACCTGGTGTATTGTAGTCTATCATCCATTCTGAAATCTATAAGTAAGACGTTAAATTGGAAATAATATTAAGCATCAAAATAAATCTGAGCACATAAGTACTACCCAATGCCAGTGACGATTTAATAATTTCGTGTGCTCCCTGGTACGTTTATGTTTGCCTGTTATGTCACTCCACATGTAGCGATCAGTCGGTAGGCCCGTAGAAGTGTAACCAGATAAAGGATTCCACCTCTGATTTTCATATATACAATATGTTTGAGTGTCTGTCATATTGTGGATTCCATCTGTACTACCAAGGCCTGCCAACATTAATTATTATCAAATTTTTCAAATTATAATATAGATATTTACTTTGAAATAACATACCTTTTAAGGGTCCACCACCCCAACCGCCTGTATACACCCATGCTCTATGATCATGAGATATTCCCCAAACAACATTATTTGCACAACACTCTACTTTTCTTAAATAGCCACCAATCATTTTCCAAAACATTTCGTCAGGGCCAATAATGATACTCGTGGAACAATATTCCATATTGTACAATTTCAAAGGTCCAAAAATATTAACAGATGTTATGTTTTCAGGGCTTAATCTATGTTTAAAGAAACAGAAATGTTTATCATTCACAGTGACAGTAAATCCAGCTGTATCACATAAAACCTTTATGGTAAATTCTTGACCAGGAATTAAAGGAAGTTGATACCGTTCTTCTGGTCCCCAGTGACCAGATTTTTTTGTGTTGCAAACAACAGCACCCTCTTCAAAGCGCACGTTAAAATGAAATGGAATTTCGGTTACTTCCGATTCAATTTTATGTCTCTGTTTTACTATTTCTGGACCTTGTAAATTTATATGAAATCTGTTAATGTCGTCAAACAAACAACCTGCTACTTTTAAAGTACTGCCAGGAGGAAAATTATTGTACAACATGCATGTGTATCCCTTTTGTATGTCTTTACCAAACAGCTGAAATTCTTTTGTAAAATTCCCAGCACTTTTTTCAGCGGTTAAAAGTGCTGGAGCAGGATCCCAGTTTAATATATCTCCTGAATTTGTAACTACCCACACTGAACTTTCAGATGGTCTTCCTGAGTGTCCATAAATCTGAGATATAATATCTACTAATACATTGAGCCATTCTTCTTGTTCCATTTCTGAGATAAATTGGATTTTTAATATTTGACTGCTTTGGGTGGGTATTGTTAGAGAAATTCGTGGACTACCTGGTTCAGAACAAGATGTAATACTAGTTACTTCACTGAGATTAAATATAAATTTAATAGTACCATCAGGTTGGAAAACTGACAGTGTTCCCATATTTTCAGAAGCATGCCAATAAAGAGATATTATACAATCCTCACTAGTGTTATTATTGTTAACTATTCTTGACTCACAACTTCGGGTCCAACCTTTTTCTTCAATAGCTATGCCAAATTTGGTAACATCTACACTTAAACTGTTATTTCTAGCTTTTAATTTTTCTAATATTTGCAATCTCCATTTAGCTACTATGTCAGTGTTATGTACATTTTGAGAATCACTGAACCAATGAGGTGGTTGTACTGAATCAAGGGAGCATGCACCAGCTGCAACAAAACTCCAAGCCACATCACAGGTTCCCCATGCAGTTTGACTCACTTCTTCATCAAAAAACATTCCAGAATCAAGATCAAAAACGCTACTGTCACTGTCTGGTTGTGCCTCCATTCCAACAACAGAGCCCACACTTCGAACTGGGCTCCAAGCTCTAGGATTTTTTAAGGTAGTTTCGTAACTTTTACCAGTCATGTCCATATTTTCTACATCCATGCTGTTTTTTTGCTTTAATTCCTTTGAGGGTTTAAGAGGTAGGGTATTTTCTATTGGGGCAGAGTGTGATTCCTCCCAAGAATTTCGTAAATTTATATTGGACTTCAGTTCTGGAGTATTTTCATTAAGTAAACTTAAACTTTGGTGTTTCTGATTTGATGCCGAAGAAACTATACTAGTAGCACTTGACGTACGACTAACTTGCATATTGGCTTGCACCATTCTCCATCTCTTGCCTGTCAGCTCTGTAGCATTAATTCCACTTCTCCAATAAACACTTTTGTTTGATCCTCCAATTGCAAATACTTGGTCATTTATTCCTACTGAAATGTGCACCATATTTCCATTTATTTCTAACCATCCATTACCCATAGCAGCCATTTCTGAACATCCAGAAGCATTTCCATCTATTCCTTTTCTAAACCATACTCTAGTGTCTGCACTTACTGCCCACACAACATTTCGTCCAACAGACAAAACAGTTAACTTTGTGTCATTAGGTGATTTCACTTCTAACCAAGCTTCACCTGTTGGACAATCTTTGCTAATACCTTTCCGTACTATTGCTCTGCCAGACCATAACAAAGCCCAAACTAAGCCAGATGGGCCTACAGAAATTTGTTTTATATCACAGTTTGGTGGAATGCTGACATTTATCCATTTTAATCCTTCTGGTGAGGTAGTACTTACTCCTGCTCTATACATAACTCTACCTTGAGCAGTTATGGCCCAAACAGAGAGAGTACCAGGAGAGGCATAGGGTATTTGATTACCACCAATGCTAACATCAATAAAAGGTTCCTGAGTTGGATCTTTGTGTAATGGTGCTATAGCACACCAAGAATTCATAGCACTAAACTTTCTGTACCTTATCCATTTTCGCCTGCGAACACAAGACTTCCATTGCTTAACCGATCCAAATTGAGCAGGAAAGTCGACGGCATAACTCCATCCATCATGATCTAAAGGCTGACCATCCAAGGTTAATTCCAACTGCCAATCTCCTTCCCATTGCCAAGCCATTGATGGTAATCGAATACAGTCAATAGATCTGTCTTTTGTACCATCTTGAGACGAAAAGTGATAGCGATCTGTAGGCAACAGCCGGCCGCTGAATCCCTCCAAGGGCAGCCAACGTTCATTTTCATATGACTCTTCTTTGACTCTTATTGGAATCTCTAAACCATGTACATGTAAATATATTTGCCGATCGCCTCCTACAGCCCATAAAAAATGGGGCACAGCTGATAGCGTTTTGAACTCCAAGCCTAAATACATGAATTCTCTCCAACAGGATCCATTAGTAGGAAGAGCATATACCTTTCCTTCATTATTTATAGAAAATAAGAGGGAGTTGCTCGACATTTTAAGATAACTTTACCTTTGGAATTTTAATTTCGGCTTATAAAAATATGTGTATTTGATATTTAATTAATTATACATTGTCCCGTGTTTATAACCGTTTTTCTTATTTTTTTATAAAAAACATTTCAAGACCATAAATAATTTAAATTTAAAAGATCTACTGGAAGTGTAAGAGTATAATATACTAACTATACACTTAACACTATCAGCATTGAGCATAATGGAAATGTAATGTAAGATATAAATTTCAACTAATATTCTGTATTCTGTAATCTGTATAGGTATTTGGTAACTAAAATTGTCTTCTCTCGACTAAAATTAGATGTCATGCGCCCTCTGAACTTCAACGCCTGAACTACAACGATTAAATTACATTTTTATTAAAAATCAAATTAAAACACTTAAAAATATTTTTCATATCTAAATATCAAAGTTTAAATCGTAATATTTCGCTTTTATTAACGTCAATGACAGCTATTTTCTTTTCATGTGCATTTTTCACTTTATTGTTTCTATGTAAACATTTTGACGTTACGATTTTATCTGATAGTTCTATTTAATCTGTGATAAGATTATTTTGTTTAAGGTTATGTTTATATAAATCTTAAATTATAGAATTAATGGAAAATATATGGCATGTTTTTTTGTTTTAAATGGACTTTCATCCTTGGAGATTTCACTATTTTCTATGAGTAATTAATATGAATGTTAAAAAATCAACGTTTTTAAAACCTGGCACAATATCAACTAAAATAATGAATTGCGACGTATCCTTGACGAAAATAGATTTACAAGTATTGAAAATTCTGATGGTACAATGAGTTATCTAAGTAAATTTGCGAAAACCATTAAACATCCTCTTTTAAGGGGAATGGCTTCATATGGAGTGATATGGCCCATTTCAAGTTTTATTCAACAAACCTTCGAAGGAAGGAGTTTTGGTAATATAATTAAGTTAAAAGATCATATAGATAATAGATAGATAAAGACCATATCCATAGCTAACCAATTATATAAACTACATATAATTGCTTAATTAATATTTCAGACGCCCATTCCTATGATTGGTTGAGGTGTGCTCGTTTTGGATTTTATGGATCATGCTATGTTGCTCCTACCTTGTATATTTGGTTTTCAATTGCAAGTGCTGTGTGGCCAGGGAATACATTGAAGTCTGCTCTGATAAAGGTCTCTTGTCTGTAATATATCAAACTGAAATATATAAAATTTAGTTGTATGATAATAAAAAACATTTTCTTGTAGACTTGTATTGAAACGATAACCTACACACCATTTGCTATGTGCAGTTTTTACTTTGGAATGAGCTTATTAGAAGGTAAATCAGTAGAAGATGCAGTTGCAGAAGTTAAAGCAAAGTTTTGGCCCACATATAAGGTAATTAATTTCATAGTGTTAGTACTATATATATGTTTTTTTAGTTGAAATTGTGTTAGATATGGCAATTGGCAAATATTAATTTTATACTTCATTATTACTAGATTATTTACTTTCACAATTGTAACAATAATTGAATAAATTTAAAGACAGAAGAAATGTAATATTTACAGGTTGGAGCCTCAGTGTGGCCTGTTGTAGCAGTCACAAATTTCTGGCTAATCCCTCCAGCAAACAGAGTTCCTTTTATAAGTGTTTGTAGTCTTATCTGGACATGTTTCTTAGCTTATATGAAACATTTGGACAAAGAAAATGTGCCTCAAAGTTTTAAACATAGATCCATTAAATGACAGGGATAGGGATAGCTTTAGATACTAATAGCCAATTTTAGTAAATTTTTGACATAAAATGTCAAGTACATAGTACTATTTTTTTTTAATTAGTTATTTATAATTGCATGAGTGATAATTTAATAAAGTCAAATAAAAAGAAGTATTATGAAATATAAGTATTAAAATACATTTACTAAGTATTCATTTTTATTAAACTATACAAAGTCATTCCATCTCATTAATATACTTATAATCTATATTACTTTGTTATTTACAATAGTTAATCATTCAACTAATAAAATGTTGTTATTGTTCATGTTTTACTGTTTTTTTATCACCATTAGCATTTTTGACTTATTCCATAATTTTTAAACTTAAGACATTACTGTTTGAAATGATAAGAAAAACAAATTTAAACATATTATAAAATTTATTATTTGATTAAGTACTTATTCTAAGATTATTTTATTGGAGATCCTTTTTACAATAAAAACATATTTACATAAATTTTTATAAATTGTATAATACATACATAGGTAATATATAGCTGTTACATCATACACAGGTAACATTATTTAAGGATATACATATTTTTAAAAAATTCTTAAGCTACAATAACAGTTAAGCTCGACTAAATGAATGATTACGGTACATTTCAATGATAAGTGCTTCATCTGGATACTGAATCCTCTTTTCGTAATTTAAGACATATGCAAATCCATCAAAGTGACAAAAATCTTTTGAAATCTGATCTTCCAAATGATAGAGACGACTTGGATGTGGTAGATTAATAAGATTCTCTGTAATGAAAAATAAAAATGTCAATTAATTTACGAAACATGTTATTTAATGAATTGAAACAATAATAATTCAAATTAATTTAACCTTGTGCCACATATCTCTCTGAGTGATCTGCTGCTGTTACACTGTAAAAAGGCTGTTTACGGCTAACATTATCAACTGGGATTTCCAAGTGATCCCCATTTAAATCCCAATCACGGATTATACAAGTGTATTGATACCTTTTATGATAGCAAATCATTCCTACAGCATAAAGCACATTTTTGTTGTGTTTCTTCGATTTTAACTAAAATAAGCGAAATTAATTTTTCAAAAGTTCAAAAGTAATGTGTATGTTTAAATAGTAAATAGTAATGGTAAAGTTATAAGACTTCTTACATTTCCTTCTCTGGGATTTACTGACTCTGAGATACACCCTGCATTTAATGATGTCAAAGATAAAATTATTTCCCGGTAGAAATGTTCCAACTGCAATAAAACGTTGACTTTACTCATTATATTTATGCATGCAGTGTTTGAAATAAACTTATTTTATAATAATAGTAATTTATTAAGTGTATTTTTAACTTTCTAGCTTTATTTATGTTTTGAGGAACTAAATTAAACTTAAAACTAATTTAAAATTAAAGACTTAAACTGAGAAAATAGAATTGACTAATAGAAGAAAATAAAGGCTGATTAATAAAATAACATACATATAGAATATTCAATGGTCTGTCTTGAGCACTTATTTCAGGAATCTCAATTAGATATGCAAATACATTTTTATAGGGATTTTGATAACTGTCGCTTGCACCCAGAAAGTTTAATAAGTGTAGACAATTTTGTACATTCCTGAAAAGAAAATGTCCCTTGAATTTAATTATTATTAAATATAATTTTACCAGACAAAGATGACACAGAAGCAATGGAAACTTGGAGAAAATGATAATGGTTGGTAACACAGTAGGCAAAAGATCACATGGCTGTTCACTAACCAAATGTACTGTCAAACAAGTAATGTGGAATCAAGTAAAACGGTGAATTGGTGGAAAATCAAAACTATATGTTACCGTTGTACTGTTATAAGAGAGGCACTAGAAAGTAAATGGTGGAAACTGATGGTCCACCCCAGATGTTTTGACGACGCTCAGACTGAGCTTCCAATGCAAGAGAGATAATATTGCTAATAATAACACAAAAAATGATCATTTCATATAATTAATGACTAAACGTAAATTGGTTTTGCAGAACATGAAGGGTTGGTTGTTAAGTTACCATAATGAACTAGGTAAATACTTATGCTTACCAGTTCCGAATTGCTCCCATTGTAACTAAATAATTAGAATATATGTACTTCAAAAATGAGCGAGAGCAGTAAGAATAACTGGTATGTTCATTGACTTGTGAAAATGGACAACGCCGTTTTGGCTTTAGCTCTCCAGTATCCAAGCTAATTGTATATAGTTTATTAGGATTCAAGTCATCTACCCATTCCAAAAATAGGTGATTTGGAAATGCAATCAAGTTAACGTTTACCCCGCATTTTCTTGCAACCGCATGATATATAGCTGCCAAGGTAACAGCATGTCCGCACTTTTTACTCAACACCTGTAATAAAGGCATTTTATATATTTGATCAACATGAATAATCTTATAAAGTTGTAAGCATAATAAAATCTTAGGACACCTAACCTTAACAATATTCAAAGTATCCAGGTCAGCTGCTGATGTTATTGCAATATGCTTTTGGCCATATAAAACTTGTGACACTGCAGATAGTATCTCACACCCTGTGACCTTTTTCCTTTCAACTTGAGGACTTTTTCTACCATAATGAATCACATCCTTAACATTCTCTACAACTTCATTTAACTGAAACAGCAATTTATTTTTATTTAATACACATACATTGATTATGTATCATGAAAATAATTAAGCACCACTAACCATATCAGTAATTGTTTCATCCGAGTAATAATGGGCTGGATCAATCCATTGTAGACAAAAATTAAGTACTAGTTCTGGTTGAATTGGTGGACCATTCAATGTTTGTGCTGTTTGTAGTCTAGCCCACTTAATACCAAGATATGTATGCATTAAATAGCGGAGCACAACTTTTGCATAGTGTTGTTCTGTTAATGTATGCGGCCTAGGTAGAAAACAGTTGTAAAAACTTACTTGGTATATTCATTATAAATATTAGTAATATTGTATATTTATATTACTTCTTTGTACTTACTTTTCACAAATATTTTGGTTAAGATTTTTGATTGCATTTTTTATTACTTGCTGCAAAACATGTACTGTATAGTAATAGCTCAATTCATCTTTTGTCGCAATTGTGAAGAATTTTAAAGAATCTTCTATTGTCAATTGATTCATTCGCCTAAGAAAAAAAAACCCCTGACTTAAATTTGCTTACTGCCTTAATAACATTGAAAGAATAAATTTTGATATTTACTATATCTTTGTATATTGTACTAACCAGTAAAATTTTGGTGATAAAGCAAGCAATTCAGTTATAATGCTATTCTTCAAATCAATAAATTCCTTTAGTTGATTGAACCAGTTGCCATTAGAATGTTTTAAGATTGTTTTGATAATTTGATGAGGCAACCTATAAATGAGTTTGCTCTATTAGAAAGGAATCCACAAAATATTCGACGTTGTAAAAAAAAAACATTAAAGTTACGAACACTTCCAAGCACTTCGTTTTCCAAAGATGTTGGTTATTAAAAACCACATCAGAGAACCTTTTGCATGTTATTCCAAACGCAATAATATCATTGTATTTGCATTTATGCAATACCATAGAAATTAACTCATCTGGTAAATGTGTAATTGACCATATCTTTTTGTAGTCTTTATCCATTTCTGAAGAGAACACTTGTAAGAATTCACTAAAAAGGTAATCAATTCACGGTAAAAACAGTCGCGAAATATTGAATTTATTACGATCAATCAGTGACAACAATCTTCACTAATGCATTAGGGCTTAGTTAATAAATATAAATAGTAATAAATAATAATAATTTTATTTTTATTATTGATTCGCCTTCCGTCAAGAATTTAATAGGACTTTGATGACACGCCCTCCTAAGTTCAGCTGTTGTACTAACTACTAGAAAATAGAAAAATGACAGGCAGTATTCAGTAATTCAGATATAAGTATACATAATTTTTTTCATAACAGTGGATACAGAGTCCTTCAGTCGGAATCATAGGGATTACAAAATTACATAAAGTTCTAAAAAGTACGTAATGGAATTTATATTATAAATATAACTTTTTTTCTTTAAACATTATAAACAATTAGTAATACAAAGTAGTTAATGCAAATTATCATTCAATATTTATTATTTGTCAGTGACAAATAATAAACGTTGAATGTTAAACGTTTCGCACTCGAGCAAGACATGCTTAATATTTGCATTTTCCTTTGAACAATATCTACAATAATTATCATCAAGAATGATGTTCTTGAGATGTGTGATTTTACATTAACTGCCAGTTCTTAAATCAAGGGCGTAGAACGGAACACTCTTTTTAATCGCCAAGTTTTTTTCTTTTACACAACGTTTGTTAGGAGCTGCAGCCATTACACCATGTTCCATATCACACCTTGAGTAATAAATATTAAAATAAATTAAAAACAAAGATTTATTCTCTATCAGCAGGAGGCAATGAAAAAAGTGAAATAGGAGCACGCGCTTATATAGCAGAAACAACTAATATTACCGCAGACACGAATTCAAGTACGACCAGACACCAAATATAACGTGTGATTAACCTGTTATTGATTGTAGGAAGGTTAATCACACGAATCCTATTCTCACTATGTGTTCGTACTTAAATTTAGCTCCAAAATCAGGAACGTAATATAAAATAGCAGAAAAACTGTACTTGGTGTGTTTTTGAAATTTCCCCTAAAAAACCGTAAATAGTATTTCCCCCTTTTCAACCCCTAACTCGGTTGAGAAACCCCTAAATCTAGGCGGGAATCTCATGATCTGGCAACACTAAATCTGATACCTATAAATTTATCCCGTTGTCGTGAAAAAATGGTAGATTGGGACGTTGCCAATTGTAAAATTTGAATTCCATCATGTAGGTGGTAAAAATACATAAGATAGTTTCAGTTAATAAAATTGACAAGTCGTTGGCGTTTTGTGCAAAAAAGGAGGGAAATCTCAGGAAATATCGGAGTGTAGAGAGAGTATTCGTTATTATTTGTGTTATCTTGTGTATATTCGCTTTCCATCCAGTCAGTGTAGTTCGGTCAAGTTTTGTGTTTCAGAGTGTGTTCTCCAGATTCCTACCAGATTTCACCTCCAGATTTCGGCTCCATCCCGAAATTAAATTTTAAAACTTCTATTTTGATTTATTCTTCAACTGACTGGCTTGTTCCGTTACGATGCATGGCGGTAATCCATCATCTACGCTTCTTCCAACGTATTTAAATCATTGTTCTTTCCCATGACAGATCCATATCAATAAATAGTTGTAATATGCAGCAGCGAATACTACCGCAGCAGCAATATCGGCTGCTGTGACATCCATCTTGTGTGCCTTTCGAATCTCTTACATACAACACATAGTAGATAGACTCATATTGTGTCATAGGTATATATAGAACACAAAATTTTTAATAATACACAGAATTCTTTGATGTCAGTAAGGGTTAGGGTGATGATTGGGGTAAGGATTGAGATAAGCATAGTTGAGAGATAATGTTACAATGTTGGCATGGTTGAGTATGCACCCGCGGCACTTCCACGCGAGTCGTGTAGCAGCGATGCTCACAATTACCTCGATTTAAATAATCTACAATTCACGTTAAGGCAAGTTTAAAAAGGTGTCAATATTACGAAGTATTTTTTTTATAATTTCACCATTTACTTAAAGAAATTTAGCATAAAGGTCAGAATATTTGAAAACGAATAAATTTTTTATAAAGAGAAAATTGACTAAAACGAAATATTTTGGTAGGTAAAGAAAATAAGTCACGAGTGACCCCTATAATTGTTTACTTTCATCACGCGAACGTAGCGTTTAGTATACGCTATTACTCTAATTATGATGTCAAACCCCGATAAGACAAATTGTATAAAACTCCATTAAAACTATATAATAATTGTAGTAAAAAAGTTATAGTGGTCACGTCCAACTTACGAACACAAAACTGATTTATGACACGTGTTATGGGTAATAGGACTTCTTTTTTTGAGATTTTGAAAGAAAAATCCATTCAATATTAACACTTTTACTATTATACAATAGTGGAAAAATCAGTTCAAAGAAATGCTCTTAAATATTTATGTATATTCTACAGTCATCACGTCATAAGTTTAAAAGTTAAACTTGCCTATTAGATAATTAAATACCTACAAATAATAAATTAGTGCACTAAATAAGTGTAACATTCAATATTTTTTTAGTCAAAGACGAAAATAGAAACTCGTCGCTGCTTATATAAATAAAATATAAAAAATGGCACTAGTATATAGCTGTTGCTTCTGGTTTTCTCTACGATTGGGAGGCTTATTGATTTCCTTTTTTTCAATTGTAAGTAATAACTCAAATTTAGTTATCAACTTATTTTAAATTGGTGTACCTGTGCATCTTAATGTTTATTTTTCTTAATATTTCCAGTTGCAAGCTGTATTATTTTTAACAATCTTTAGTCTCTTCTGCGTACAAGATTATGAACATAAAATTGATAAATTAAAACTATTGGACGATATAAATCTCATTTATATGAAATCTTTTATTACAGCCATTATAGAAGGTAAGTATGGAGTAAACATATTATTTAGTTCAAAATGTGATTCACTTTTAATAAATTTAATATCTTTTTTTAATAAATAATGTTTTTTTTTTAGAACCTAATTATGACACTTACATTAAAACGATAGTTTGTTTGTATATTATAGTATGTGTTATATATATCTATGGAGCATTTAAGGTAAGTGGTAAAAAACAGTAATTAAAAATTAACCCACTTTAAACTTGCTGACTGAGATAAATAAAACCGATACAATTAAAAAAAATATTATTTCGGTATTTCTTTTATTCTTAAAAGGCCAGTAACGCACTCGCGAGCTCTCAGTCATTGAGCGTGTCCATGGGTATCACTTAACATCAGGCCTCCTGCCCCCTATTATATAAAAAAATCCCTCTGAATCTTAGTTTCAAAAATTAGTGGACAACACATTTAACTGATAGCACAAATTGTTAGCCGTTTAAAAATAAGGATATTACGCAAGATATTACACAGTTATTATAAAAACGCAGACTTTTGTTTACAGCTCGTAAATATTCTCATGTTTCCGTATATTTTTTTGGAGTTGCTGCGCCTAATAGGATTATCATTTTTTGGAATAACAGGGTTGCTAGTACTCAAGAAAAATACCATGGATATTGGTCTTCTTATTGGCATTAGTTTGGTAGTAGGTTTCAGTCTTCGTAAGTACCTCAACCTGATAATTTTTTATCCACTTACCTACCTTCCTCTGGGCTAAATAATAATTGTAATGATGTTAAATAAACTAAATACGTATATTTTGATATCGGTTTAGGTAATTCAATTCAAAATGTGTTTCGACATAATATTATAACTATATTTAAGTAGTCTTTTCGTTAATGACAAAAAAAACGTAACGTATTTAATGAATTTTGCATTACTTGTACTTTCTCATTGTTTCTTGTATATATAATCCTATCATTAGCATTGTTTTTATAGTTGGAATGTTCTACCTGTGGATATGTGCGATGAATTTGCCGATTGTTATAAACGAGATAAAAACTAATGAACAACCGGCATTATTTGGTACATTAAAAAATAGAGTGGGAACACACAGAGTTCATAAAAATTTGCTTTTTAGCGAGTATGGTAATATTGGTGCTAGCCAAATACTTATGCAAGCGACACGACACAATAGACTTTCGACGTCTGACGAACCACCAAGATATTATTATTAAATAGTTGAGTTCCATATTACATTTTTGTAGTGATTTTAAATTAACCCTTATATTAATTTTAATTAATAAAGAGTTATTGATATTATGTCGTTATTGTGTCATTTAACAAAATTATTTTTTTCCAGGTAGTTCATATTTTATAATTAGTGTTTAGTCTTGAGGTGAGTTTACGAAATTGAACTTAGCATTATAACCAGTATGTCGTAATCATACCTAGGTAACACTGAAAATATTTAGAAAATGAAAAACGGCTTTTATTGTTTTTCAAACTAATCGTTTAATCCGTTCCTCTCTACACATCGTCTAATTCGATGGAACCACTGAGAAAAGCATTGGGCCCATTCTTCCTCTTCTATGGCATTCCGTTTTGCGGAGTTCGCTGAAAAATTCTCGTGGAAGGAGGACCCAGCTTCGAGGGCGCTTCTGTCGATTTTTTCCAAGACAACAGGCATACAGTGATTAATATACCATGCATTATCTGTCCTTCCATCTTCTAGCACAACTGTCACGAAATGACCTTTCCGACCAAAGAATGAGGCATTCATTTTTTCATGACTTCTTACTTTACCTTAGTTGGCCTATCCTCGAAAGGAACCACCCACTGAACTGAGCTTGGTTTCGGGTTCGTAGTAATATATCCTATCTAATATATATATAATAATAACTATCATTATAATATAACTCTAATATAGCTTTCATTAAATGTGAATCGTCACATAAGCTGTAATTGTCATCGGTCAATTACAGCTTTTGAGGCACTGCCATTGAACTTATGACATTTGGCGACACCAAATTGTTATTTTAAAGTTCATCTAGTTCTATACTCTATTTTCGGGAAAACTTTTAGGCTCTTTTTTTTCATATATGGCCCGCACGGTTTGTGTTGCTCGCATTGTGGCCCAGGGTAAAAAAACAGGGAAACGGGTAAAAAGTTATAATTATCGGATGGAACGTAATGATTGGAAAATAATTTATAAAATAAACGATGAATTATTATAGATATAGATAAAAAAAGGATGAAAGAAAAGATATTTACATATGTACACATTTATATTATCTAAATTTTTTATATCATTACTTAAGATAAAAGCTGCTTAAAGTTTAGTTTGGGTCCATTGTTGCAAGTAAACAGGAAATGAGAAATTTGAGAAGAGCCGACCGGTCGCGCCGAGAACAAACAGACATGATGTGATTCAAATAAGCTTCAGCATATCCACTATCACACGTAGGATTGCCTTTAGGCTTATCTATGACAATTATGACATATATATCTGCCTAGGGGTTTAATCAAGATGCCTATAACGTAGTTAGTAATTTTTGTATGAAATTTTGTCGACACGAAGAGTTATTTTTATTGAAATTAAGGTAGTGTGGCCTAGCTGATAAACAAATGTCGTAAAACTTCAAAAAAAAAAAAAAGGAATTGATCTGTGTTTTAATCCTAGACTAGAATGTTTACAATTTATTACGAATAACAATTTACTTGAGTATTGTGAAGCATAAATATTTTTCCTTTAAGGTGTAATAACATATTTATAATAATATATTCAAAAATACAAATAAAACCTAAATATGCCGACAAGTTATCCCTGGTAAGAAACCATTATTCGTTCTCTATTTGCAATACATACATTACCCCAATATAGATGATGTATGTTATTTACTCGAATTATATTTCAGGTCTTCAGCCAAGAAAAGTAGACGAAAAAATAATGTAGCTAGTTTAGAAGTTAGTACCCATCCTCTTAAAATGGACAACATGAGAATTGTATGTACAATAATCCTAATTAATTAGTTATATTATTCTAATAATATCTAAAGTTCTTGTTGTACATAATGTATAATTGTTTTTGCAGACACCAAGTCTAAATAAAACTTTAATGGAAAGTCTACAGAACTGGAGTATGCCTTTTGAGGAATTGGATCCTTTGCTACATTTTGAAAAGATGAATTTAGCAGAGGCAAGTTTTCATACAACTGCTGTTTTCTTTTTATTAAAATGATATTTTATAAGCTTATAACTATTTCAGGAATCAATGTCTTTAGATACATGTGAGGATGAAAAAGAAAATTACTTGAGAGTATGGAATCGTAAAAAGACATCTATTCTAAATAAATATACCACAGTTGAAAAGCTTACAATCATAAGCAGTTTTCTACCTGGTGGAGAAAAGAGTATGTTTATCAATATTTAGAAATTAATTGCTCTTTGATACTTTTAATAACATATATTTCTTTCCTTTCCTTTTTTGTTATGTTTAGTTAGTACTTTTTCAGCATTAATTAGACAAGTGTCCAATCTTAATGAAAAAGTAAAGCATAGATTAGAACAACTTGATGATTTTGATGAAGCTTCAGTAAGAAAGACTATGGGACTCTCTCAACAAGAGTTTGTAACTAAAGTACATATGTTGGATGAGGAGATAAAAAAGGTGTTTCAAATTTTCTACAATTATATAAATACTGTTTTTGACATGATATACTTAGGCAAATGATTTATTATGAGAATGATGTGTTATTTCACTTTAATTACAGGCATGGGATTCAGAGCAAAGAGTAAATGCATTCAAAATTGCAATACAATGTTCAAAATTACTCTCAGACATTAGTGTAATGCAATTTTATCCCAGCAAGTTTATTCTCATCAGTGACGTTTTAGATACCTTTGGAAGTTTAGTATTTGATCGTCTTAAGAATAAAAGCTTTGGGTTAGTAACTTTTACTAAAAATATTAAATGAAAATACACTATTTATCCAATTTAGTTCATACACATTTCCACTATCACTTTTTAAATTTCATTCATATAGTTTCCATGGGATACACATATAGTAGAATAATAAAAAAATTATACAGATACACATAAGTATGTTATGAACATAAATTTTATTTTGTAAATGTACAAGGTTAACCCAAAATTTTATTTTCAGAAACAAAAATCTAAAATTTCAAGACATTGATCCACATACAGTTTTAGAAATAGCCAAAGAAACATGCCAAAATTGGTTGTTTAAAATGGCATCTATAAGAGAATTGTTACCAAGGGTCTATATGGAAATAGCTCTTTTACAGTGTAATGTATTCATATCTAGAGAAGAAATGAAACCAACAATAAATCGATTGACAAAAATGATCAGAGGAATGGGAAATCCCCTAGTAGCAATATACATTAGACTTTATTTATGTAATATCTCCTCTAAGTTATTTGGTAAAGAAAGTGAACCATATTACAGGGACAATTTATATGAATTTATTAATGAATACCAGCAGGTAAGCTATATCTTAATTTATAATTATTTTAATTTCATTTTACTTTATTGTTTTATTGTATAGTCAAATGAGTCTTTCTATATTTTTTTAGTTTATGTACATTCTTTACTATACTCAAACTTAACTGCTATTGTTGTATATGGCATTTAATGAGACACAGGCAGAAGACAATTTCAGTTTTGATTTATAAATTAGTTAGCTAGTTTTATTCTTATTTTTTAGTTTGCAATTGTTAATTCTTTTGCAATTGCTTTGGAACAAGGCTTTGATGTAACATTGAGGAACATATTGGTCCGATGATATTTGAGTTACTCAAATAAATAGAGAGAATATGTAACGAAATAAACTTGATGAATATGTAATCTTGTTACTTCTAGATATTCCACCCTACAATGTTAAAAAAATATGGCGCTCAGCTTTTAACTGCTGATCAATACCTGAATCTATATGTACCTGCTGTAGATTGGCTACTGTTTGGTACTCTCAATTGGAATCATGATAAATTAAATCTCCTTGAGGAATTGTTAAAAAAATGTAATGAAATTGAGAACAGGTAATTAACAAATCCTATCAGCGTAAAAGTATTTAAGTCACGGTACAACTTAATTTAAATAATTTGTTTTTTGTGTGACGGTATCTGTCACCGAGACACGGATAAAAATAAAATTAATATTCTGGCATCTAAGTATTTTAAATAAAAAGCTTGGTATCCGCAAAGCTTTGACTATAGTTAAATAGCATATAAATTATTATATTTTAAATTATAGTACATTGTAATATGTTTGTTAACAATTTTAGTGAGCTTCTCCTGTGTTGCGTAATCTCTGCGTTTGATTCGTCCAGTATCATACAGAAATCTTCAGCAATTTTGGAAATCATACGCAAGAATGCTGATGGAATGGGTATGTAATGTTTATTGAGCGATTATGTAGTATGTACCTATTTGTTTAGTTATTAGTTATTATATATATATTAGAACTTAAGATGGCAATTCTGTCGCATAAAGTCCTGTGCAGTGAAAGCATTTCTTTTATTTATTTATATTATCATTAGCATGTATACAGTGTGAATATAGATCATATATTGAAACATGATACATTGGGGCTTAGCCGAAGTAATAATTAATATACAAATAACTTTCACTTCTGATATGTGTAATTTGTACGCACGCACTTTTTTTTAATATAAAGTTCTTGCTTGTCAACGGAGACGAATAGTAACTACTATATTTTTTTAAACACAATAACACCAGATTGAACGTCATTGGTTTATAAATTAGGGAATGTTGCTATTTTAAATTTTAAAGATTTGAAAAAATACTCGTAGTGATGATGCACCAGGCATTATCTTCGCTGGGAGAACACCTATGCCACGCTGAGAGCTATCGGCAAGTCTCAGCTGAAGTATTGAGTCAAACATGGTGGAAATTAGCCAGTAGTATGAAGAGCACGGCTAACTTCTTACAAGTGCTGGAGCCGTGGATTCAATTCGCTTGTCTTCAATTATCTGTGAGTTATTGATGTCTGTTATACGTCATAAATGGTTCTTTTTTTTAATGTTTTTCGACGTGTAATAAAAAAAAATTACTAATTATCTGGCCTCTTTATGTATAATTGTTGTGATGAACAATGTGTTCCAAAGGCTGCATTAGGTTTTTTAAAAGTCTTGAAAAATGTAGTTAACAGATTTAACATAATTTTGATATAATGTTGCAATACTAATTCCATTTATTGTATCTACGGTTTATGCGCGTACAAATATATAAAAAACACATATACATATATACACACACGTATACATTACTATCTATCATTAATTAATTAAAAACATAGTATTCTTTTTCTATTTATTATTTATTTTTTCTTTAGAGTCAACATATTAACGTGATTCTTCGTGGGACGATTCGCTATTTAATCAAGAGTGGTCAGCCGCCGGATAATTATTCTGCGCAGATACAGAATGTTGTCAAAAGAATACTCAAGCATATTCCAGATGTTGAGGAATTATTTTTAATGGTAATTATATTTAACTCAAATATAAAAATAATTTAAATAATTTTCTAAGTTCTTGATATAGATACTGTTAGGAAAATAATATATGTATAACCTTTTTTAATTTCAATTATTAGAAAACAACACCAAAGCATGATTCGTTTATTATTCGTATAGAAGTTTAAAACTATTTCGGTTTAAAAAATAAGTAAATAATTCAATTTCGAATTGAACTAGTAAATCGATTTTGATATACAGTCACAATCTGTTGACATAGAATTGAGCCGCAGAAGCACTCGAAAATCGATTTTCGAGTGCTTCAATACAATATTCGCTGAATTTTATTAAAAAACTGCCATAAATATTTTAGGACGCCTTTATGCCGTTGGTAGAGCTGGTCCAGACATCAGCATCTCGCACATCAATGGCTCGGACGGTACTCACAGTGTTCTTTGAGAGAAACAAGTCTGAACGCATAGATGACCCCATAGTCATCGCTAGCCTTATGAGGCTTTGCCGTATTGTGCACGATTCTATTAAGTAAGTTTTTTTCCAATTCGATACTTGGTTGTTCGTATATCAGAAAGAAATAATTAATAGTATACAACAACTTAATTCATTAAAATATCAAACCCGATCAATTTTCTTATAACTCTTACTCCTATAAATATTATATTAATTACCATACTATAATTTTACTAAGTTAACAGATAGGTCTAACTTTTATAATTCCCCTTCATTTTTAAAGAGAAATTGGAATTTATTACTTTGTTAAAAGAAAATGAGCATCACATGAATAATATTCACTTCCTTAGTGCTGTGAGTGTAGAAGACGAGAGCAAGTGGAGTGGGGAATTAATAGTCAAATGCATTCAAGCCGCGAGACATGAGGATCTTGATACACAACTCAATTTCTATGTGGAGTGCCGAGCTGCTTTTCTCAAGTTGGATGCTGTACTTGTCGCATTAGTTCATGTAAGTATTCATTTGATATTCTTGACATTGCTGTGTTTTTTGACAATTTTGATCGAGACTTAACATTTATTTCTGGTATTGTTATCACACCCTTAATTTACCCTCCCTCTACATAACAATAATTCAAAGGAAAATGTCATAAACCACAACGTCTTTATTTCCGTTGATTTTCGTCTATGTTCGTCAATTTTCGTTTATTTCCGTCAATTTTCGTTTATTTTCGTCAGTTTCCGTTTATTTTCGTCTGTTCGTCTATTTTCGTTTATTTCCGTCTATAGTCGTTTATTTCCGTTAATTTCCGTCTATGTTCGTCGATTTTCGTTTATTTCCGTCTATTTTCGTTTATTTCCGTTTATTTTCGTCTATGTTCGTCGATTTTCGTTTATTTCCGTCTATAGTCGTTTATTTTCGTCTATTTTCGTTTATTTCCGTTTATTTTCGTCTATGTTCGTCGATTTTCGTTAATTTCCGTCTATAGTCGTTTATTTTCGTCTATTTCCGTTTATGTTCGTTTGCTATCGTTTATTTCCGTTTCATTCCCTCTATTTCTGTTTATTTTGGTTTATTTCCCGTCAATTTTCGTTTATTTTTGTTTAATAAAATCCACCACTTCTCACACATCTCGGTCTTTTAATAAATTTAAGAAATGTGTAAAAAACTGTGTAAAAAAAGGCTTACTATAAAGTTAACGCTTATCTTGTTGATAAAGGGTGTGCTAGTGCTAGACAGGCTACATCTAATTCCGTTTATATATTTTTGCAACTCTTTCAGGCACTTATATTTTTTTCAAACGAACGCATCAGAGGTTACGACGCGCCGCGAGGTAACGCTGCACGAGTCATGTTTTTTCGTGTGTGCAGCCGGCTCCGTCGAATTATAAGACGTTACGTCAAAATTTATATACATACCTAGATTTTATAGCTAATAACATAACAAGCATCTCTTGTGCAAACAAATAGATTTACATTTGTAAACAGTTACAGTTTAAATCGACCAATGAGGCTTCGTTTACTTAGAATAAGTGTATTTTCATATAGTTTTAGCATCGTAATTACATAATAATATTAAGAGATTAAAAAAATATAAGTGCCTGTTAGAGTTGCAAAAAATGCCTTCTCTATGTATTCCTCTTTGGGCTAATGATAAAATACTGTCATAAGGTGGTGAACACACTATCGACCCGCGGTGCGGCTTCCCGCGGCAGATGGCTGCAGCGCGCGTGCGCAGCCTACTGTTACATCACTGTGCCTTCTCTGCAATGCGCACTATCCCGAGCTACGCTTTACCTCCTCTCAGGACAGGTTGCTCTGCTCAATAACTGCATTGGACAAGGTATGTTTGGGTTATTCCTTAGGAACTGGAGTTCAAAAATTGACAAGTATTAATTATATTGACGTGACAACGTCTTATAAATTGGTTTGCCGGGTGACACTTCAGAAACTGCGTTACGCTCCGCTCACGTTATGCGCTCACAATGAGAGCGAGTGAGAGGCACGCGTCCCTTCCACTCGGGCATGGTTAGCCCGCCTAAGAGCGAGAGAGACAGACATAAAAAGTGATTCATCCTTCTTCCTGCTATACGAATGAATATTCACATTAAAATTATTTTACCACTCAAAGTCGTTGTCACGTAAAACTTTCGCCCGTATACCGACTTTACAGGCAACCAATTCTTTTTCAAGTATTTTTTTACCATAAAATTACTTGTTCTATAAATAAGTAACAAATAAGTTTCGCTTAAGCTCTCGAATGCAGCGCTGTAGATATCTTGTCCCACGTTATAATAATAATTTTCCCTTGATATGATTGTCTTACTAGTAGCAGTTACGATGAAGTGAATATTCTTCTTTTCCTAACATATATTTATTTGATTTTCCACCAGGATTTGCACCCAGTAATTAACGGTTAGGGTTGAGTAAATTACAATAATTACATTATTTATACAGTAAAATGATTTTTTGGGCCTTGTGTTGTGCAGTAGTGTTTTTCCTAACTTTGGATTAATGATATTAATGTTTAATAAATTAAACCTGGAGGTCTTAAGTTTGATAACCTTTAAAATAAATTAATAAAATGTATTTACAGCTGAAGCGAACTTCAAAGCACTGGTTGGTGTAATACCAAACATACCGCAATACATACAAGAAGATGGCCAGAAGAAACCTACTCACGATAGAGTGGCTGGTCTTATCAGTAATTTCTTATCAACGCTTCTCGTATTGCCGGTAACTTACAAGCTTATTAATGTTTATTCACACTTCCAATACATATACAGACAGTATAACAGGCATGTCTTATAAGTATGTAACATATACAGACTGACATAACTACAACAGCTAATTTAAAAAATATACACAAAACGGGTATTTTATTTTTATTACCCGACACGCTTGTGTTGAAAAATCTTTCCATTGATTTTTGATGATCTTATGATTTATATGGGTTCTACGTCTATTTGCCTTAAAACTTTAAACCTTTATATAATCCCTAAGACACGGGGTTACAGGCATACAGTGGATGTAAGAATTTTCTAGTAACAAATTTGTTGCCAAAAACAAACACCAATTGGCATGATATCTACACGTAGATTGATTTATAATCATTTTTAAATTTAGACAATTTAAGTACATGATTTAAATTTAAAAGCAAGGAAAGAGTGTTGCAATATTTTTAAGAATTAAGATATTTATTATTAACGAAGTAACGTAGTAATATAAAAAATTAATGTAACTTAACTAGTTTTGTCCGTCTGTATGTTCTTTCATTGCCCTAAAGGGCCAGAAGAATATTCCATTGGCCTCTGTTAATCTCAGCCGGGATTTGAATGTGCTGCAACGAATTTAGAGTCGAAATCCTACGGATTGTCATTGCATCTACTATCACTAGAATCCAATAATAACATTTCCTTTAACTCTCTTGTTTCGATAGTAATATTTTATTATTAAATGTTTTATTCTACATATAGTGATTTATATATTTTTAGGATAATGTAGACAGTAACAGTAAGGCGTATATATTAAGCGGTTTCATTAAAACCCTGGAGAGGGTAGAATGGCGGAAAACAGACACCTTATATTACACGACACTTTTGCGAGTACTGGACTTGCTTTGCGAGATGACACAAGAACAGTACGCGTATCACATAGATTCAGGTTAATATCATTTTTATTTCGTTTTGTATCTATTAATTTATTATATAATGTGTTTTGGTGTGAATGTAACATGTTTATAATTAGCATCCTTTTTTTGAATTTGGTTTTACATTGCTCTATATATTTAAAACTTGAAATAATTAAATGTCTATTAATATAATGATTTTATAGTAATATCCAACGACGAACTGTATGGCGCTCAAGAAGAATTCGTGAAGTGTTTAGAAAATTATGCAACAAATGTTTGCCAGGAGTTGCTAGTGGTTTTAAAAGCACTGTCAGACGCAAAAGAAACTAAGAAACAATATAGTTTATCTCTCGAGTTATTTTGGAGGATTATAAAAAGAGGGGATTTACAGCAGTCGTCTATGTCCGGGTTGGCTTCTAATTTGTGGATTTTGTCGCAGAAACTTCAAGATTCTAATGCGAAGTATGCGGTTAGTATTTCGGTCACCAACTCATGAGTTTGTTTGCTATATTTAAGTAGGTAATATCGAGATAATTAATTCTGACAGCCTTCAAATATCATGTGATCAACTTCAATTTTTAAATTTCTCTAGACTATATAATAAAATATAATCTATACTGTTCCTACCGTAACATCTACAGAATAGATATATTATAAAAATATAACATATTTACTCGTTATAACCTTCCCTTTGAGCTACATAGTACATACTATATTAAATATCTAAATAATTACGACGCATCATTATGTCGTCTAACGACTGTGTCTTAAAATGAGATGTATTGCCACGCATTTTGTATGCAATTTTAATAGGAAGCCGTGTTCCTTGTCGACCCGATATCAGTTATATGACATGGAAAATCTTAGAGTTTTATCACACCTGTGTAAAACTGGTTCATTTATTAGTTTTGATTTTTAAAGATTCTAATCGTCCACGATGCTACAATCAGTGTTTTTTTTAATGCTGTGCGCATTTAAAGTTGTATCTCGTCTAGTTTTGACACGTGTAGGTTTGACACGACAAAGTTGGCGTAGAAAGAATGGGAGCATCTATTTGCACATCAAATTTTACATATAAAAATACATAATGCTTTTGCACACGAGATCTCGAGAAATTATTATGTATGTAATAAATCGCTATCAACGAAAAAGTTAGCCAGTTTTATATTTATAGATTTTCGTAAGACCTGCGTTACTTGGCCAATCTCTTGCTGTTTCCAGATGTTTCCTGTATTAATTTTGCTGCAAAAAAGCTATCGTTTATATTGTTTATTGTAGGACTTTGTATCTACAAAATTATGAAGTGTATTAGTCTCGCCTTATAAAATGTATATGGTTGTGTCTTCTATTATTAGTAATTTTACCTAGTACTATCCGCCGCCCATGGACACTTGCAATTACAGAGTGTTTGCGGATGTGTTGCCGACATTTGCGAGAATAGTACGCTATTTTGTTGAAGGCCCTTAAGCAACTGTTTTCACAAAGAGGTTGTGCGCGATAAGGCGTTGTGTTGTAGAACATCGAGGTGAAAAGAGTGGAATTTTACATCCCGCCACGACAATTCTTCAGAGCTTTAGGAATACAGTTATGGGGATTCATTCACAGACACGGGTTACAACGCAGTAGGGTAAAATGTAACATATTCTTAATAACATTCCTTTGTAAAAAACGAGAAAGGCCTAGGTAACATTCCTTTTAAAAAAACGTCGGTCTTATAACGCAGTTCGCAAATCAATTATTTATTGGTCTCTTTTTGGCAGATGATATTAGTTAATGTTGGAATAAGTTCACATCACGATTATTTAGAACGGATTAAAATGCATTAATTACAGGCCAATCAAATCAATCAACTTAAAACTTATATAACGTATTTTCTTGTTGTGAAATCTGATTTTGTAAGAACTAATTATAGAGGCAATACTGTTACACCGATACCACAATCTCTAAGAAACTGTAAATAAAGTTTAAGTTTAGAACCGGCTAAATTAAAAAAAAACACTCGCACACAAAAAGTTTTCTTAAGAGTTTCCCACTTTGTGGTATTTCGTAAACACATTAATTCCGCTAATAAATTTGGTTTCGCCACGTTAAGAATGCAGTTTATATATAGGTCAGTGAGACAAAGGGTAAATAACTAGTCTTTATAATTTGAGTTACTGTTTCCCTTATTTCATATTGTATAATTTAATATCGAATTATTATAAGTAACGAACATTATATGATTATGAATGATAATCGTTTGAAATTATTGTTTGGCATTTTAAAAGCCACTTTCGCTAATAACGTTTTTAATCGATTATTAAATGCGATTAAGTAATAATCAATAAACAAAAATGTGTTACTTTTATTTCTTTCAGAAATCAATATTGGCTGTTCTACAAGGCGACCCAGCTGGGCGACAATTACTAGAGAAATTGAAAGTCCAGTGATAATGTGGTCACATTCCAATGAGCTTAAGAATAAAGAATAAAACATTTAGAAATAAATCCATGCTATCTGTATTTAACAATTTAATAAATAACGCAATAAAATATATTAATATTAAATGCTTGTTTTCTTACTAAGTCCTTAGTCGTGACCATAGTTAATATCTCTGACAAAACTTTCAGTAAAATAACAGAGATAAAGGAAAGTTATGTTTCTGACAAAAGGGATGGGACACTCATGTAAAACAAAAGTTTCTGTGAATAAAAGTATCTACTGAAGTACTATTTGACTGTTTGTTCAGTACTATTTCAGGTTAAAAGCATATTTAACCAATTCAATTTCTTTAAATTTATTCCAGGCTTCGGTTTCTGGACCTGTTGTCTGCTAATTGTAAGTTTCGTGCAACTATATCAGTTTAAGAATTCTCATACTGATAGCTAGTTAGAAAGCAAAAGATGGAGGTACTTGTACGCCTTCTTATTGCAGATGTTGACCCTAACAGTGGCGGATGGAGTAAGCGGACATTGTCCGATGCGACACGCTTGAGTGGTGCCCACGCTGTTGCACCGATCTTTCACCTTCGCAATAATAACGCCTATAAAACCTTGTCATTGTAATAATATGACGCTACTTTAATCTCAACTCAAAACAGATATACAACTCGATATAGCAGGAAGTTAATTCTATAGCGTTCTTTTTGGGTTTTTACCCATTTTAAAATGTTGGCATTAAAATGTTTGGTACGGTATTTTAATCTATTGTAATTGTTTTGCGAAAAATATCTCAATTTTAATACTTTCACACTGTTACAGTTTATTCTAATAATTACATGCGGAGAAGTATTCTCGAATACTGAAGAACGCACTGGATTTGATCAGTCACTGGGCACCGAGAGCATTTTCGAGGATGTCAAATCTGGTTAGTAAATTTATTTAATTACATAATATATGCTACCGTTCGATAGTTAAATGAAAAATTACCAAACTCAAACCCATTTCGATTACAGGTAAAATATCTCTTTCATCAAATCCCGTGGCTACTGCAATGCTAGAAGTTGATAAAAATCTATACCCTCAGTTCTTTGATACTATAGTCAGTAGTTCTATCGATTCTATTCAAAGAGAAGTGGCTCCCAAAGTTAATATATTCGCCGCAGAAAATTTTGGTTTCAATCCTATTGCAAGTCAAGGGTTTACTCATCAGTCTCTACGTCGTGAAGAATCAGACCTGACACCACAACCTCTTGATTTATTGCGTAATGCACGCCCACTTAAATATAATATCCGGACCTTTCATGATCCCAATTATCGCGTCTTTAAACCCGAAGAACAAGAAGACGGGACAGAAATTTTATCAGCTTTAAAAAAAAATCCCGCTGTGTCAGCCTATTTCCAACCTCTTGTCAATGCTCAAGTTACACATCCTCTGCATTATCGAAGAGAGGAATCTGTCGAAAGTCTTGAAAGTGACTCAAACTACAAGCCAAATCCTTACATTGCAGGACCTGTGCGTATCCGACGTTATACCAGAGGGCGAAGCCGGGAAAATGAGAAAAATAGAGACGACGATGATGATGATGCTTCCTATGACTATAGTTCAGAGTATGAAGCTATGCCAAAAGCTTTCAAGGGAAGTCGTTATAGCGCCTATAAGGAAGATAAAGACTCAAAGGATAAATACGATTATCCTTATAAATACGATAGTGGTTATGATCACAAAGAATATGACAGAATCAAAGAATTATCTGAAAAACAAGCTGCAGAAATTAAAGAAAATCCTGGTAACTGCAAGGAAGTTAAGCGAGATGGGATGACCTGTAATGTATGCAAGGACCCTAAAACAGGTGGTAATTATGAATCCTGTTCATACCAGGCTGAACCGAAAAATAATAAATATGCTTATTCAAAGGAAAAAAATTTTGACAGCAACGATGAACCCGATGATAAGTCAGCCGAAGAAAATGATAAGCCCGCAAAAATAAAAAACTATGAAGACTCCCCTGAAGACAAAACGGGTCCACAAAAATTTACTGATTCCGAAGAAAAGCCTTCTAATAATTATAAACGTGGCGACGATGATGATAAATATAAATCATACTATATTCATACATCCAATCCTAAGCCTAGCGAAGTATTACGAGCATCAAGCGAAGAAAATGACGACGATAGGACCAAATCAAAAGGATACGACTATCAAAAGGCACTGCCAGGATTTTATTCGGACAATGAACCAAAGAAAGATGTAGAACACGTACTAGCAGAATTTAAAAAGAAAGACAGATCGGCATGTAATAAGGTTCAGAAAAACGGAATGACATGTTTTCAGTGCCTTGATAAGGCTGGATTAAAACATGAAGAGTGTATGTTTGTTTCCGAGTCGGCCCCCAAGCAAAGTCATTTGGCATATCAGGAAGTTAAAGAATTTACATCTAAACCGGCTACGCTCGAACAAGGAAACGAAGGTTCGGAAAGTCAAACTATAACCACAAGTACGCCTCCATTACAAAAGTCAGCGATAAGTAAACAATTGAATAAACAGAAACGTAAGAAGGCAACACACGCATCTCTGGCTTCGTCTGCTAGTAATCCTGTAGCTGCAACTGCACCTAAACAAAGGTCCGCTAAAGTTAAAAGAAGCGAGAACAGTGAAGTAAATGAAGAAAATCCCGTCGCTGATGAGCCAAATATTGCCCCGCCGGAGGAATTTGCAGGTGCCGATTCTAAAGGTGCATTTTGGGCAGAAACTGACCCACGTTACAGCGCAGATTTAGGCGTTTCTTTGCCGGAATACATGCTTCCAAGATCAGAGCATGAGGCTTCATTTGATGAGTTAGTCGTAGGAGCTTAAGATAAGACGGTGATACGTTAAAAGATATTACTATTAAAACAGGATCGTGTTAACACACACGACACACGATCCCGTTACGAGACTACACCGCCTAGTTATTCCTGTTTATAATTGTGAAACAAAAGAACTAAATAGCATTTGTAATGTAATGTAAAAGTGGAAGGGTATTTTTACAGACTTGTTTTAATTTTATTAAACCTAGGCGTTTTATAATACTGCGAACAATACTTATTATTATAACGTTGTTAAATTTATAGATGGGAATCTAACCTATCTAGATATTGTTGACTAGTTTTATTTTATAATTAAATATTTTTATATAATTGATGTGTTTTTGTTACAAATATTGTTTTCGCGACAATATTTTACTTTCCTGACTTTGAACCTGAAACTACTGCGTGATCTGTGTCTATCCAAGTATCTCAATAATATCCTATTAATTGCCTATGGATACGATTTAGTGGCAAACATTTTAAAAATTTAGGCCCATTTGAATATGCAAAAATAGGTAATGAAACAATGAAATTCTAAGCTGCTGAACTTGTTGGCATTAAATCCGGTCAGTGTCCCAGATGTCAATGTGTACGCCGTATTCCGATCAACTGGTAATTGTCCAAATTTAACGTCACAAAGACTCGAACCGCGACGTAGTGAAGATCCTACGAGGAAAGAGAAAGTACTTACAATTCGATTTTACGTCCACTTATTCCTTTGTTGAAAATTCATCGGGAATTCCTAAAATACCTTGT
Source organism: Pieris rapae (assembly GCF_905147795.1). Classification (NCBI taxonomy): domain Eukaryota; kingdom Metazoa; phylum Arthropoda; class Insecta; order Lepidoptera; family Pieridae; genus Pieris; species Pieris rapae. The sequence continues at coordinate 2,986,980 of NC_059515.1, read as the reverse complement.
TATTCTGTCTGCGAGAGTGTAAAACAACAGTGCGTGTTTAATACAATGTAAGTTAACTTTGTAGCCCTATTATTTATAAGTAATATCAGTTATTTATAATAAATAAAAAAATAAATTAGAACAAATTACAACTTGTGTGCAAATTTTGGCATAATATAGATAACATAACGTGAAAAATTTGCCAAATTAATCATAAATTAGTTACTTAGCGTTGTTCGATCTAAATCTGAACTGTGAACCATAAAAAATCTTTTTAATAATACATTAAGTTTACCCCCATATATTACAAAGCGAAAACTTTGTTGGACGAGTTATCTTGGAAATCGCAAGACATATTAACAATATTTTCGTCTGTATTTAATTTTATTTACAATGTTTTATAATAAAACAAATAGGTGATGATAGTTTTATAGCGAATTGTAATTACTTTAGGGGTTAGATACATTTACCGAGGAATAACAAAAACAAAGACGCGTAAAACTGCAGGCACAACTAGTTATGTATAGTAATTTTACATAAACTTCATAGTTTTCACATTATTAGAGGCCTTTTAAGCCGTAATTTTTGATTTGTAAAACCTGACTTGTGATTATTCTGTCGTATAATATTCGTACCTTGGACAATGACATATCTATATTTTTCTAATCTACTGATATAGTTAGTAATACAAATACTTCCCAATATTTTACGAAATGACCCAACAATAAAAAGTAATCTTATGAGAAATCGTTCAAACAGGCGATGTCGAAAATGATTTCTTGTATCTGTGCCAAATAACCAATTCAATTGAATTGCGTAGTTGTTTCTTTACGGCTTGCCCGTGTTTATTTTTATATCATCAAACGTTGGCCTGTACAAAAGCCTAGAATGTTTGGTGTATATGTATATATATTACACAGTATATCTAGCAATCGGAAATTTTAGTTACAAAAGTTTAGTTTTAATAAAAAGCAGTGGCTTACCATCTGTGGCCCGTGGCAAATTCTTATGATGGGTCCCTATCAGTAAACATCGTCACATTTTACTGTTTCACGCTAGCGTTTTTTAGACTTCAACAAACCGAACTTTTTTAATTAAACGTCCTGCTCATCTAGTAGGGTTTAATATTTATGTTATTGAAGTAGAAGGCTTACTTTCTTTATTAGATACTTGACTTGAACTTGATAAAATATTCTATCTTTTGATATTATACCCAAAAAAAAAATATTAATTTGTAGAACTGTTAAATGTTTTTTTTATAGTCATAAGTAATAAGTACGTAAAATTACTACTCGTACACTGGTAATGTGTTCAAAAATGAAACAACATCTTTTTGTTTAGGTTGGTTGACGATTAACTTAAATTTTATCATGGTCTTTAGTCTCACTTTGGATTTCAAGCAGAACTTATAAAATATACTTTTTAAATAAAATACTCAGGTACAATGTTATAAATATTTTTGAGCTCGCAGCCTCCTGGGTACAGGCCCTCTTGGGTCGGGGGGCCGTGGCATTTTGCCCTGCCACCCTATTGTTATGCCACTGAACAAAAGTATTCCATTGGATTAACAAACAATGTAGAAGAACAATACAGATTAATTTGTAACGTCTTGATTAAAAATATGAAATATTTGTTTTATAAAAAAAAAAATCAGTATAGTCATAATATTAGAACGGCTCCCGTAATTTTGGTAAGCGAATGCATGAAGAACCTGGATTCGATTTCTGTCTGATCATTTGTATTACTTATTAGGACAGACACATTTTCCACCAGGACTAGTAAACCTCCAACAATATTGATATATCTGGGAACGTAGTTGGATATTGTTATGTTTATGTTGAACAAATAATTTTCAGAACACCCCATTCCAGTGATAATGAGCGCAGACTATTTAAATTACGATGACGTCTCTGACATTGACGTGAATTCGCTACCTTTGAAGCCACCACGACCTTTGATTCCTCCCGAGAAGGCAATCCGGCGGACGTGGCATCCAGTTATGTGGGATGATGGCAGCCAGCCAGGAGACCAACCGACTAGAGAAGTAAGCTATATTATGTTTCCCCTGCGATGCACAGGAACTTGATTTTTTATTTAGATTTTCAATACAGTCGAAGTTTGCAATTACCACATCATTTAGTTCCTCTCATAGACGATTAGATTTCGTTTTAATAATTTATAATGTAATTATGATTAACTAGTTGCTATAAAGGCATTTCAGTATCACGTATATTTTGATTTTAGAAAATAATGTTTTATTGTAATATTAAGCTGATAAATTTGAATTATATTTACTCTTCTCGATAGTGTAAAATATGCAAAGAGTCATTAATCAATTTTATCAGTTACATATATTGACACTATGAGTTAAGTTTATTTAATGTTCTTTTTTCTAGGAACACCCACCATCCAAAGAGTTCCCTCACAAGAAACAAATCCGTAACATTAGACGTCTCATTGCTGAAGGAAAAGTAAAACCGACGTCCGAAACTCTTATTTTCTTTCTTTGTAATAAATTTGCTATCTCAGAAGAAAGGCAAGCGAGGATGAAAGACTCTAAAATATAAATTATATGACTTTTTAAATTATGTACTTAATTAGGACTATATACACCACGTTGTATGTATATGGTAATATAAAATTACCTATGTATCTTTGAATGTAAAATCTGTTATAATTTAGCATTCATTTATAAATCAATTATATATTTGGAATGTGATATATAAATTTCGTTATTAAGAAATAAATTTTATTACTGTATCATTTTATATTTTCATACTTAAAAGTTGTCGTATGTAGATGTAAATAAATAACAGGTGAATTAAATTAAAAAAATAAATAAATAAAAATCTATCCGTGTAGCTTTAATGTTCTCTTATTTATCGAAATGCAGCATATTGCAGTATCCTCCACATTCAACATAAAATCTTTTAAATCTATATTACATAGACGCCGATACGTATAAAAATTATGCACTCTATTCCTTGTACCGGTCGCGGCGCGACAACAAATTGACCTACGAGTCACTCGCTCTAACGAACGCGACCTCGATTCGGAAACATTACATATAATTTATATTCTTCATAGAAATTATCTACACACGAGACTTTTATAAATCAAAATTGTATATAACTTAGATAAAAAAAAAATTTAGAATCGCATCAATCGAGGCGGCGGCCGGGCCACGCGATCCGTCAAAATAAATAAAAAGTATAAAAAATCGTTATGTACCGGCGATGGATCGCGCACTTAAGTGTCTTCTCACTGATATAGTTCACTGCACTGAGGCCGACACAAAACTCACGCGCACAACCACGGCGACACTTCTTACGATAATGGAATAAATTAAATATAACATTTAAATTTAAGAATACATGAAAATCATAACTTAATTAAATTTAAAATTCGAATGGAATTAGTAGCACAGTGTAATAACTATGCCACTAAGAGCCGCTGCGTCGACGCCGACAGAAGATATTGCCTTTAACATATGCGACATTTACCGCAACCAACAATCAAATCTCAAGTCTTTAAACTTCAGCATCAGCTGGACAGCTCAATCTGGTTTCGACTGATTCACATTCGGGAACCTATCTGCCTCGCGTACGCATAGAAAAGCGACAAAAGTTCCGCTCACCGCAGGGCTTCGAGTACTCGTGTCGCCGCGGGTTTAGCGCGTGTCATCGGCGTGACGCGTGTACGTACGCGGTTAATTCGTGCGGGTCTAGCGTGACGGCTATGTGGGCGGGACCGGCGGGGGCGCAGCGGGCGGAGGTACGCTCTTGCTGCCCGCTGCTGCCCCCGCTGCCGCTCCGGCCGTACTCGTCGCTGCATTGGCCTCCTCCTCCTCCTCTTCTTCAGGGTCGAATTTCAACATTAGTTGCTTAAACTGAAACAATACGATACGAATGAAAAATACCTGCTCCGACTGTTGTTATTATGTTAGCTTATTTCATTGCAATTGTTTGGCCACTGGCAAAGTGAACAATTTAACGTCGAATGGATTTGACTAAAAATATAAATATGCAAAAAAAATTGTGTAGTTTATATGTATAGAAATACATAAAACAGCTACGAAATAAAGGAACAGAACAAAACGGATTAGGTTAGGAAGTAATAAATTTCATTTAATAGTTATTAAATTAAATTGTATTATATACAAGAGTTTCAGCAATGCCAACAAAAGAAATGTTAAAAATGATGAGTATTGTAGACATATTTACCTCTAAGTAGTCATCGACGATTCGACGACGCGCGCGTTCATCGAGTTCTTCATCGACATCGCCTTGTTCGAGCTGTGCGATCGTCGCTTTGGGCTCGAATTGCGGCGCGTGTCTCCGCGATATTGCCTTCTCATATACTTTCACATTTTCCGATGGCGAATACTGATTTATTTTTCTATAAGAAAAAAATTGTGGCTTTAGAAACTAGGAATAAGCTCCAATTTCTGATAAACCCAATATGATTAACCAGACTGTGCAGTGTGCATATAAACTAAAACAATTGACTCCGACGAATCACTTGTTCCAGGTAGATAGGAAGAGAAAGATAACCTTCTGTTCACCTATTTCATTAGAATTAATCAATAAAAATAAAAATCATTAATAAACATTTTCGTGGGAAGAACACGCAAATACATAATCGAAATAACTAACATCACCGCATACACAAATTCAAGCTAACATGATTAAAAATAAAGAAGTGGCATTGCCTCAAGCGGTGGTATAATCTAATATCTGGAACCTGAGGCAAAATGATTGACATTACTGACATAAGTACAGTCACGTGATCATGTGCTGCATAGTTCTATCAAACAAATTGTAAAATTAACATAAATGAAACGTCATGAGGAGTTAAATACTCACGCGTCAGTGAGGCCGTATAACTGCTTTAAGTGCTGCTTAAGCACGAGCAGCAATAAGCAGCCCCGGGCCTGTCTCATAGCGTCCCTTAGCGGCCTGGCATCTTCAGGCATCCGGCAGACCAGCGACTCGGCTTCCTCTTCCTCGTCTTCTTCATCCAGTGCCTCTTTTTCTTTCTCCTCTGTTTCGTCCTTAATTAATCCCTGTGAAAGGTATGTACAAATATCAATACCATAGAATGGCTTATTGATTGTAAATAAGATAGCTTTTTAAAAATGTTCTGGTGTTTACATAAAGTGTATATGTATGTAAACGCTTACCTCACGAAAAAGCTGCAAGAGATTGGATCCCGAAGTAGAAATGATAATGTCGATATGGTGTATTATAAAAAGGGGTTCATCTTGAACTTGATATGGAAAATAACTTAAGTTATCAGCCAGAAACAACATCTGATTCAGTGGTGCAGTCTGAAAATCATAAAAGTTGTATTATATGAAATTATTCTAAACCAATTTTAAATCACCAACACATTAGTAGAAGAAAATATATATATCAATAACAATTGATGGAATTAACAGTTATTTTAAGGAATTTTTGTTTGATCGATAAATATCGGCCAAAGTATAGTGTGTGACAAATATGGAACAAATGAATATTTATTTAATAACACTTCGTTACATTACATATTACAATATAAAAAGTGAAAATAGTTAAATGAAAAGGAAGGCAACTGGCGGCCATATCGCTTTCGAGCGATTTCTTCCAGGCTCTTCTCAAATACTTTTCCTCAACTACTAATACAGACGTTTATGTATAAAAAAATCGTCTTTGTCATTTCATCTACTTTCAAATTAATTGAATTTAAGATTATAAAAAAATTTGGGCATGAGCAAGCTAGATGAATTTTATCATAGTTCCACAGTACAATAAACCAAATAAACTAACCGAAGCATCGTCGAACTGTTTCAGTAACGACAACACGAGTGCCCGTCTCTGCGGTCTCGTATTTCGTAATAATGAATATAAAAAACCATTCAGCGCGGACGGTAGATCGTCTTGCTCCTTTTTCCTAGAAAAAAAAATCACTAATTACCCTTGTGTAGGAAATACAATTCAAAAAAGAAATTAGTTCTTGAATTTAAAAGACAGATTCTCGACCTTTGGCAGTATAGCTTTTGATGAGCCAAAGTGGTCAACAGAAACATTTAATTTCGTAAATATTTGTAACTACCCACAATTATGATATTTTCTAAATACTGTTTTTATTTGTCACCGAAAAGCTTCCTATATATTTAACTTAAATAAATCATATTTAGATAAAAATAGATCAGTAGCGTTACATCAATTTTAGGACTGAACCTCAGATTTCTGAATCTGTTTCATGATCAATTGTCAGTTGTTCAGTAGACAAGTAGGTAATCAGCCTTCAGTGCCTGACACACGCCATACACCACACGAAATTTTTGGTCCAAGGGAAGTCAGTTTTCTCACAATATTTCCCTTATAGTAACTTGATACTTAAAGGTTTGGGTTTTGTCGTCTAAGAATAGGGACACATTAAGTGGAACAAACTAATTAATCTTAACTTATAACGTAAACAGATGGTTAACTTATACAAGGTAAAGAAATAGTAAATGGGTAAATAGAAATATTAATAATATAGTGGGGACCACATAACACCTCACCGTTTGAGCGAATGTTAAATTAGCACATAGAATGGCCATTAGTGCACCGCCGGGATCGAACCTACGACCGCAGTCATGAGTCGCACGCTGAAGCTACTAGGCTAACACTACTCAAACATATTTTCATACATTTATTTTGATTTGAATACCCACATAAAGCGAAAAAAAAACATACCTAAACCCTCTAATGACACCTTTGTTTTTCGCCTGCAAAATCTTCTGTAACTGGTAAGACAGCTTGATACCAAGTTGAGCCTTCATGTGAATAAAACCTGGATATTTCTTGTCAATCTCTTGAAGGTTTTTGTCCGCTGTATGTGACACAGTTACTTCTGTATCTGTACTCATCGATATTAAATAGGGGACAATCTGAAATAATATTTATGTGTTACCAATTTGCATTTTATTATTGTTGAATTAAAAAAACATTATTTTCTTGATTTATTTTGAACTTTAAAATAATGAAAGTAATTTTATTTTAAACGCCGATCACATAAACTATTTAAAATGGGTATGCAACAAGTAGTGTTATGTAAAAAGTTATATCATATCCATGCCCTAGATAATTATTTTAGGGGTACTACACACCTGAACGGGATGGACCAGGCCCTGCGCGAGCACCAACTGAACCACTTTCATGGCACTGGATCGCACTGTAGTACTGGGGTGGAGGAAGGAGCCGAGAATTTCCTTCAGGTACAACTGGATCACGGTCGATGCCATACCAGATGAAACATCTCCCATCTCCTTTAGGTTCTCCATTTTGCAATTTTTTGACCCTAAAATTATGAATGTGATTAATTAAGGATTTCTGATACATTATTTTAATATTTTATTTAATTACCTAAAAATACAAAAGTATATATGACAGTAGAACACAAATTGATCCCAAATTCTAATCTACCGAAACGTCGACATTCATTACAATAATATTATAATACTTTAAAAAATAGAAAATTCAAACAAGTTATAATAATTACCAACTAAATGTTTCTAATAAATTTGGAAAACTTAAGTCTCCAGAATGAGGGTACATGGATTTATTGTAATATTTTTTTGAATATTCGTTTTAAGCCTGGCTATTCCACTTACATTTACTTCTACAACAGACGCAAAATGTAAACAGTTAGGTAATTTAAAAAAAAGTTTTTCCGTGATAATGTGAATCCTAATATGTAATTCATACCGCAAAGCTTCGGGAATCATTAAACTTAGAACATGTTTAATGAAAGATTACAAATATGATGGGACTAATAAAAACCAATCTATACTTACATTCCTTATCCTGTCTGATCATCCGCTGTTCTTCCTCTTGTAAGTACATCTCAATATTTCTGAGAACATCTGCTTTCATCTCAATAGGAGCAAGGTCAGACGTAAGGAGATGGTGATAGAACTCCTTCAATTCTGGCCTTAACATGAACTCATAATGCCTGACACACACAGAGCCGAGCGCTTTCAACGTGTGTGACACAAAGTCTTCGTCTTCAAGGCCAACGAAATACATTAATGTACTGTACACTTGTTCTTTGATGTCATTCTGAAATATCGTTTCAAATATTATTTCGTGATATAGTAAATATATTACACCCATAGTAAATATACCCACCCATAGACATAAGATGCATGTAGGTCAATATGATGTGCCTTTATTGATATGATACAAGTTCCAAGAGGTAATATAAAAATTACACTTATTTAAAACAATTTTTTTTAAATGTCCATATATGCCTTAGGTTGAAATTCAAAGAACATTTACATATAAATAAATACATATATTATAACGTAAATAAAAATTGCGCACGTAAATATTACTCACTTGTAATCCGTCAATAACTTTGCCATCGGTAAAGTCAAAGTATCTTAACAGAAGGCCCACAATGAACAGTGCTCGGCGGAAGTGGGGCCTCGAGTGCAATGACCGGGTCACGTCGGGATTCCGTTGCCAGCCCTGTTTCCACTGCAGAAGAATACCTTGGAAAGAAAAGCAACTATAAAACGGACACATATTCATGTATTATATAGTAAATCTGAAATTTTATAAAACCAATGGGTCTTACATATTTTTTGTATTTTTTTAAAGTTTTTAATTTTACCAAAAATGTAACAAAACCACTTAAGTTTGTATAAATGTTTCGGTCTTGACTGAAAGTGGTTTTTTAATAGTTGTTCAAAAAGTTACGTATTGTAGAGACGTAAAGCGTTGGGGATGTGGACTTATGCGTTCTCTTTCCCAACTATCAAAATAATGAATATTAAAGAGAAAAGGGCCAACCATGAAGTTTTTACTACAAAAAAATCAGAAGTGTTTATGATTGTTGTTGATGTTCATGCAAATATTTCTATAGAGAAGCTACTATTTTAATGATTCGATTCAATGAGTTAGGTTCGGTTTCATTTCATTTCAAATCAATAAAAAAATCTACTGAAGACATGGCTGTATGGGCATAGTCCCCTTTGCCAACCCAGAATGAAACGCCAACTTTTATACAACTACAAAAAATAAAGAAACAATTCAAAAAACAAAGGGATAAGCTAGTTAAAAACATAATATTTACATAAATATTAAATCTTAATATTATTATTGATGATGAAAGAAGATAGCACATTATAACACAATAAAGGATACAGCAAAATGAGATTTTAGTCGGAAACGTAACATGTAATAATTAGTAGTAATTCAGAAAGGAGGTGTGGTGCGGTCATATTGGGAACAAGATAAGAAAATTTGATCGAAAAAATATCCTTAACTCTTTTTCTCTCGAAAAAACTTCTTTACGCAAAAAGAAGAAATTTATTTACTCTGTACTGTTATTGCTGTATTAAAAAAATAAACTAAATAGACTAGACGGGCCCTGCTATATTGATGTAAATTGTTTACATCAATATAGCAGGTAAATTTATCATGTGATTAAGAGGTAGTTTTAGGTTTACGAAGTGATATGCGAATGCAATACAGAATAATTAGATCAGTAATATAAAAGTTTTACCCAGCCAAAAGGCTTTTAGAAATAGGAATATTTTTTCTTGAACGGTCTTGAATGGTAGGACTCAAAGTTGAGACTTAGAGCGAATTTCTGTGAATACATCGAAAGCAGATATAAGACAGTTCTTCAGTTTGAAATGAAATAATTAGCTATACTAACTGTGATATTGGTTAAAGACGTCCCGTATGAGTTTGTAGTTGTGCGTTAGATTGTTAACGATGGCTGCTAAGCAGGCGATGCATGAGGCTATAACTAGCTGCCCCCGCTGGAGAATCAGTTTCACTGCGTCTTCCTCCAGCTGAGCCAGAAACACTTCGCTGGGGTGTTCCATTAAAGGCACTACCAGCTCCAGGGTCGAAGCCACCGTTGACATTATTTGCTGCTCGTATTGGTTCTAAAATAACAGTTAATTTTATTAGTCAGTAATTTTAATGATTGCTGCAATATACGTCAGAATTATTTAAACTAAGAAATGTTCCAATACTTTTAACGTCATAACTAAATTCATATTCAATTCTATATTAAAATAAAACTGTTTAACATGGAATATGAAACATTGGTCATGGAAATATGAAATGGAAAAAGCAATTAATTTCGCAATTTTATATACGTACATCTGTGCGCTCTTATGCAATTCTTATGAGAAATAGTTATTCTTGACCTCAGTTCACATGTATATGTAAATTATGAATGATGCGACGTTGCCGCACTCAAAAATTATTAATATAAGGTTTTTAAAATATTGCTATATTAATTCAAATTTAATAGTATTTCAAACCGCAACAACACATGACATCTTTAAGTAATAATAATATATACGTAGCAGTAAAGTAGGTACATCAGAGAGTTAATTGAATCTCTAGATAGTTCATTGAAAAGCGATATTCAATTAAGTCGCTAAAGTTACGTCAGACAAGTGACTGTACGAAACGTACTCTTTTTTTCTCTCAGTTCTTCACGACTTCATTCTCGAGAAACAACACGCCAACACATAATTGAAATAACTAACATCACCGCATACATGAATTCAAGTCCGACCAGTTACCACAGATAATTATAATTTGATAGTAATATTCATACAATTAAATATAAAATAGAATTAGACATACCTGACATTTTAAGCTCAAGTATGGTTGCAACGTAAGTGCGTGATTAACGAGCAACTGCGGCCGTATTTTTGCAAACAAATGTAGTGTTGAGAGGCACGCTAAAATACGCTGTGATGAACTGTTACCTGTAATAAATAGTATTTATATTACTTATAAGATTGAGGTAATCTTTACAATTAATATGATAATAAAATATATCGTTACTATATAAAAGAAAATAACACTTTACAGGACAATATCTAATTTTCCTATAGGATTATTAATTATGTTTTTTGTACGGTGAGTTTTTTACGACTATTCAAGTGAACCCGATACACACAATAGTATGTAAATTTGTGTAAATTTCTATAGATATAAGACATATATGTCTTTAAACCATTCTTGAATCCACAACTTTTTAACCAAAATCGGTCCAACGTATAAATAAAAAAATTGGTAGCAAGATACAGTGAAATAATAAAAAAAAATGCTAGTTCAACTCGTTGCGACGAGATAGATAAACAGACAAACAGACTTTCGTATTTGTTATTTCACTCTACTTACCATCCGTATTCGTTTCCTCTAACTGCAGTAAATGTTCTATGAGGCAGTCAACTATTTGTTGACACGCAACAAGCAGGGATTTAGGCGGCTGGTATATAATCTTCGTTGAATCGTCTTTGTCCTCCTTAGGTTTAAATAACTGAAAAAAAAAAATAACACATAAGAAACTTGTTTAATTTCCTTCATGGCTAAGTAGTGGGTAAAAAATACTCTGGGATCTAAGGCACCTTCCCAAATTCCATTCCACGGTAAACAGATTTTAAGGATCAAACAGTTGTACGATGTTTATTGATTAGCAGTATTAATGAAAGTTATTAAAATTCAATTACATAATTACAGTGAACATATGTTTCCTTAAAATATTAATAATAAAATTTTATAATCAATTTAAGACTAGCCAAAATAAAAAAGCAAATGTAAGCAAAGTTGTCAAAAAGAATAATAGTACATAAAAGTATTAATTTTTTGTAGGAATCTTCGAAAATGCACATCGTTTTCAAGCATTAATATAAATATGTTTAAAAAATTAAATAATTACTGTTGAAGTAATCACTAAATAAGAAAATCAAAGACTTGTATGAATTATATGGTCGAATGCTTGTATGTAAATGTTGAGGGTAGTTACTAAAAGATAGGGACGAATGGTGCTGTGTATTTGACATTCTGGGTTATAAATTATTTATTGTGACTATTTGTTTGTATTATTAGATTTAGTAATTTTGGAATCTATGTAACTTTGTGAGAGGTTTGTTTTTTGGTAATTTTGGTTATATTTTTGCCCCATTTGAATTTAAAAAAAAATGTTAAAACTTGGTTTAAAACTAATAACTTGATTTTTCTTTTATTTTAAATTAATAATCCATAACAGAACCAACTGGGTCCATTCTAATGTATAGTAATAATTAAATATTTGTTTTGTTTACTTACACTAGTCAATAACTGTTGGAACCACTCCAAGCCCATATCCCTCGAGGAGATCACAACATCAGTGATGTTCAAGACCTTCCTAGTCAGGGGATCTGCTGTGGCCGTGGTAAGGTCTAATGTTCCCGGTCTGGCTGTATTACGACATGGCGTAAACCACATATTTTGAAATACCTCCATAACTAATTTCCGAATACCCTCCTCGTCGTTCACTCTCCTAATCATTTTTACACAAATCTCGGGTATTTTCGGAAACTCGGGACACTCTATACATATATCTTTTAAGATTTTTATTACTCGTTTTCTGACAGACACACCCGTGTCCTGGAAAAAAGTTTAGTATAAATTTAAAGAATAAACACAATTCGGTTAACTTTAAAATCTTTCGAAAAAAAATCAAATGAAAAGTTTAAATCGTTTAAGGTGCCCATACACGGGACAATTATCGTAACGATTCGTCGCTCGATGTTAAAATCGAACGACAAATTGTACGTGTGTGGCATCATCTTTAGGATGAAAACGTAATTCCTCAAGAAGATTGATGTGAGAATATTGATGTCTTTTCAGAAGCCATCTCTTAGTCCATTCTCTCCTAGTCTTTCTTTTATTTATTGTAGAAAGTATATAAAATGAGCGCCAATGCGCTTAAACGAAGTAGTTGCTACTTCATCGCTCACCCACGTACGTGCTACACGTTTTCACTCCGCACAGAGACAGAGAATCGTACGATCACATCGTTCGTGTGTGACGGACGGAAATCGAAGGATAAAATAGTACGATTTTCTTGACGATCGATCGAAACAACAAATTGTCCCGTGTATGGGTGTATGGGCTCCTTTAGTGAACCAGAAAAAAAAAACTTCACATTATAATGGCAAGTTTTTTTTTTATTGAAAACAAAATGGAACTTACCAATATCCTGTTAGAAAGCATTCCATAGTACTTGTCTATAAGATCCGGTCGACTGAGAACGAATTTGCCAACCAAGTCAACGGCCGCCTCCCGCACTGCAGTAGACTGGTCGAGGAAAGACCGGTTGACACCGATCTGCATATCAGGCCTCGCCAGCACAGAGGGATCCGCCTCCACGATCATCGTTAAACACTTCATTGCTTTCGTCCGGATAGCTATTGTATTTTCACACAGGATCACTAGGATTTTTCTAAGGTACTTGTCGAAACTCTGCGAGAACGACCGCTTGGAAGCCAAGTACTGGGAGATAAGTTCCGCCCCACTGTAGTCTATGTAGGACTGCATCACTTGGACCTGAGTTCCACCTTGATATCGAAAAGGTCGGATTTTCTCCAAGAAGAAAGTTTTCCTTCGCTCTATCGTTTTGAACTTCTCCGCGGACATTACAGCAGTCGTCACCTGTTTCTTGGACTCCCTTTCGCTGTCCTCGTCCGCATCAGAGTCTTCATCACTGCTGAGAACTTTATATCGTTTCTTAGATTTGTGTTTGGGTTTTTTCGTAGGCGATGCTTTGGGCTGAATGACCATGTCTCTATACCATTGTGTGATGTAAAAATGCCTGGAGCAGTTCCACGCTTGATCTTTTTGTCCGTTGATTGCTAAATAGTCAAGAAGTACTCTTTGTAAGAACTCTGTCCTTTCCTCGTCTTCGTCTAGGCCGGATGAGGGTGTCTATAAAAAAAATCCATCCATTATCTCATTTTTTTTAAATAAAAAAATACGTTTATTTTGGAACATAAGATAATCATGGTATCACTTATCGTGATTCGATAAGTGATACCATGATTATCCATACCAGACGAATGATCACGTCATTAAATTCGAACCTGTTGGCATCCCTACTCATCGGCAAAGAAGACATTGAACTCATCGGCAAAGAAGACAGAGGGTGTTGGCCGAGAGAAAAAACCTGGGACGTAATGTGGGACTATTGATGTACCATAAATTTCAGAATTTATAGAGTTATTTCATATCTAAAGTCAATACAGACAAAATTAAAGTATTTAATATATATGTTTGTATATCATACATGAGCTTGACTGCCGTCCTTTTCTTCCTCGGTCCGTATATCTCGTATAACTGCGTCCATACTGGAAAGCTTCGCTCGCGATTGCACGCTATCCCTTCTCAGTCTCGACGCCACCAAACCCAAATATTCCAGAGATGCCACACGAACTGGCATTTCCATTGATTTATCCGACATATATTTTACCTATAAAAAACAAAATTGAAACATTTCAAAGGAAAACCGGGCTAACAAACAATCTCTTCATAGGAACACGAGTCAGGAATACAATTAAAACACTGGGAAAGTGAAGCCATACAATTACAAATACATAATTCATAATATTAAATATAATGTAAATGAAATAAAAATAAAAAAATAAATAAGTGGCGCTACAATCTCGTTTAGGTCTTGGCCTCAGATTTCTGAATCTGTTTCATGATCATTTTTAAATCTAATAGGCAAATAGGTCGACTTTTTGGGTCTAAGACATGTCGGTTTCCTCACGATGTTTTCCTTCACCATTCGAGCAAATGTCAAATGCGCACATAGAAAGAAAGTCCATTGGCCACAATCGAATCTATGACACCAGTTAAGAGAGTCGCACGCTGAAGCCATTAGGCCAACATTGCTCTTATATAATTTAAATGATGTTTACTCAATATTGTATTGATGAGTACGGACGGTATTTATAAGTATTTTAAAATCACATGTCAAACACACTTACAAGCATTGTCCCAAGAAGGCTCAGTAGTAATTCCGTAGCGGGCCACTCTGGCTTATTTACAGTTGTCAGTAAGTCGTGAACAAAATTCTCAAACAAAGGCCTAAAATCCACTTCCTCAGAGCGACTCCGGCATTTGTTTAAGAACGATGTCAGGAACGTGCCGCCCACACTGATAGCTGCCTCGTACTTTGAAATTATTAGGAGATCTTTGTCTACGTGCTGAAATGATAATATTTTTTGTATTTTGTGTGTATTAATACGATTAAGAGTATACGGTTCGTTCTGTGGGACTGTTTATTATTTTCAGTAAATTGTTTAGACCAGGGGCGTAAGACACTATTAATAATTTCTATAGATTAATCACAATCAAGCAAAACACTAATGGACGACGAATCGCGTGAATAGGAAATTTAATTAGAAAATTTATTAAAACCTATCTGAATTTCTGCACATAGTTATTTGCATATTACATTGCATGCTATGAAAAATATTAATGAAAAATTTATTTACTTTACTTACTAATTACTTTACTTGACTCATGTTTAGAAGCAAGCCACAGGCGGTGTGACACTCGTATGTCAAAAAAGTATTGGATTTGACATACGGGAGTCATAGTTCGCGCTTTGTCTCGCTTTTGAACCACGGCCATACAGTTCAAAATATACTTGTAGCATTATATATAAGTTAAAGATGAGAAAAAAATTAAGTAAAATATCTGTACGCAAAATATATTCATAAATAAAATCTCTTACCTTCTTACTCTCAACCTCAACCTCTTTATTCTTATCCTGTGACTTGCACAGAGTCTCAGGTAGGGTGACCACACATTGGACCAACTGTAATACAAGCGCTGTCAGCATCTGAATGTGCTGATCTGAGCTAAGCTGGAACGAACGTAGATTGTGCTTCGAACTCGGAATACGAGCTATTGACGCTAGAATATCCTCCAGAAGCAACCGCCTGTGTTGCTCGTACTTTGTGAATATCTGTAATATGTTGATTTTATTTATAATTGCATAAAATGATAAATATTTATAAGATTCTGTATAATCTTCGAGTACACGCAATAAAATCTGACAATGTAAAACTCACTCGCATATTTTAAGGATTAATCTGTAGTTGCTTCACTAAATAGTTTAAATTTATTTTAATGACATTCAATTGGAATAACTAAATCTATTATACTTTTTTTTATTATAGTAAATGATAAGGATGAAGCCCAATATTCTTTTTATTTTAGGATGCCTTTGGTATCTAAAATACATATGAATCTGCACCTATAATATATTAGAGATATTAGTTAGCAGTGTAATATATTTAAATGGCAAAACAATATTGACCGGATCAAAAAGATATTATGTAAAATAAATTTTCCATTCGTCTACATACTATAAATAAAACAGTCCGTCACGTCATGCTTCACCATTTGCTCTTTGAATTTCACTTTATCGAAATAATTTATTAAGAAAATATATTTTTTATACATAAGGAATCCTTAATACTGACCGTAGTAACAAGTTTGAGAGCGGAGAGCTGAAGTTCGCTGATGTTCTCGACGAAGAACGGCGATACGGCGACAGTAGAGGCGTGCAACACAGTTGTGTCAGTCAGTTGGTGCGCGGCGAACAGTTCGCCGAGCAATGTGACACACTCGTGCGCATGTGTGTAGAGTTCCCGCACTGCTCGCGTTGAATTCCCCGCGCTACGCTTGTTCGACTGATTCGCCCCACCACCCCGACGCTTTCGACCATCCACTTAAACAGAGATAACAGCTTTCATACTGATAATATAATTGTCCTAAGGGTACCAATGTAACCGGTAACTAATGTAAAGGGTCACTATGGTAAATAGATCATCTTCTATTTATGTCAAAGTATTTATATATTTCTTATAGTGGACAAACGGCCAGGAATCTCATATGACGTTATGTGATACCACTGCTCATTGACACTCTAAATGACAGAGGCTTGCGAGTGCGTAGGTAGCCTTTTAGGAATTGGTACGGCCTTTTTTTGAAAAACACCAAGTCAAATTGATTCGACGTCGAGGTGATACGGGTGTAATTTCGTATTCTGCCTCGACGTCTGATGCCTGCAGGTATCAATTAAATTGTTTCAAATATTAAACGTATTTCATTTATCTTTTAAACTTTATTTATTTAGTCCACATCATTATTCTATCTTAGCAGTTACTACTGATGCGATAGAACGACACAATAATACCTACACCTATTATCCTACGTTGTAAAAAATATTTTTATACTAAACTATTGGAATGTGTACACCCAAAAGTTCTCAAATAATAGGATAAACAGCAAAAATAGGTTTAACATCCACTAATACCTAGGTGACTTACCTTTCTTTTTCGAAGTAGACTGGATGCTATACACAGGATCGTACACGCAATAAATCGTGTTGTTTAATTGAAATTTGATAAACATTATAATCCTATCAATGACGTCCTCGAGGAATATGCGCTTGGGCATACTCGGAGAGGTCATTATGTAGAGTGCCGTCAGACATGCGTCCGATGCACACATCACTCTCTCTAACGCAGACTCTAACCATATTTGACGCATTTCTTCGCTGTCCTCCTACAAAAAAATCTCTATTATAATTCACTTGTGATAAAATGCCAATTTGAAAACATAGGTCTTGATGCGTAAAAAACATCCTTTTTCGATAGTATTTGTATTGTGTCAAACAAAAACAATGTAAAAAAAAATAGAATTTTGTTATAGAAAATTAAAAATTTATAATCCTTTATAATATACATTAGTCATCTTTAAACACATTTATATAACAATCTGCTCCAAATAATACTGCCATATTCTTCAAACAAAGATTGATATATATTTTAAAATAATTAACAAAAATCTTTACTAACCGGATCTCCAATAAGTGACATTTTTTCAGCAGCCCTTATGTTTTTCTCCAATATATTAAGTAACCGAAGCAATCTGTCAGCTGGAATAGCTTCCATAGCACCAAGTGTCTTTAACTTAGCAGCTTCTGAACATAACTCTTGAAGTTGGTATCGCGGCAATAACAGTTCTTGTGGTATATCTGGACCTTCTATAATAGATTTTGACAAGTTTATTCAGTTTATCGATTTTCTCAAAAGTATATTGCATGGTTCAGTTTAATAGAATCATTATAGTTTAGATATATTTAAAAAAAGAGTACCTTACATATAACAATATAATTCTATATCCAAATAGCATGATTTATATTAAGGTTTAAGTAATTATGAGTAAACACTTAGCAGTGTTATTTTAAGATAAATGAAAAACAAATAAAATTTTGGTCTTCATTATACATTGAAGCCAATTATTAAATCATCTACAAATACAAAAAAAATGATGAATTAAATATAATGTAACATTTAAGACTTACCCATTTCATCTGTTATTATAACATCTTCATCAATTGTTTCAAAAACTGCTTCTATCAGTTTATTAAATCTTTGATAAGTGTTGGTCTCCATAAGTTCATCAACAGATAACATCTCTAATACAGGTACTAATCTCCTTTCAACCTTCCGTAACTTGGGTCGAACTGCGAATTTTAATACATTTTAATCAAGTATTATACATAAGTCATAATGTATAGTGAAATTGTAAAATGCATGTATTTATCACACCAATATAAACAAAACAAATATTTTCTTTTAAATACTTGAATGCCTCATTGTATTGTTACAAATATAACATTAGGAATTTATTATTTAGATTAGTATAGGTTATTTAGTCAGTTAAATTCCTACTTAAAGACTGTCCCAGTGTTATCCATGCCACATATATTAATCTAGTTGCCTATATAGGCATCGCACAGCTAGAATATTATATTTTTAAAATAAATAAACAAATGTAAGTAACTCAGCGACACAGCAACATTCTAATGGTGAAATCAATTTTTAATTCGTTCAGTAGTTTTTTTTTTTAGTTTTAGAATGTATTCATTGAATATACAAGAATTGTAATTGTTCTGTTTTATGGATTGGATTTTCATTTATTAAGACCTATATTTTATTGTATTCAAATCCAATTTTTTATTTTATGATCTTAACTTTAAATAAGCTTTTATTACCGATAGCGGTTTCAGCCTCCTCCTTTTTACTAGCTTCCTCATGTTTTCTTTTAACAGCTTCCCAATTCTTTTCTCGAGCCATGTCAATAGCTTGCCTCTCTTTATCGAGAACTTGTGTGTTTTGTTTTTGCTTTGATAGTGGTTTTAATGGTGTGTTGTCGTCTGAGTCTGTTTCAACTGTGCTATTTTTCCGTACCCTCTCAGTGGTAAAATCATGTTTTTTCAGCAAGCCCTCCTATAAAAATACAATTATTACAATTATAGCAAGTATAAAATTGTTAAAATTATTTGTTATAAATATTGTAATAAGAGTTTTACCCATAATAGATGTGATATATGTGTGATTTACATAATCCAGAGTATAGCAAGTTTCAAAAGATAAAGAAAAGTTTTTCATACTTACAGACAGACGACCAATTTTAACCACTGGATATCTAGTATTTACAGTAGTAGAACCTCTAGCCTGATCTTGTGCATAAGGAGTGCCCATGGAGGGTTGAGGCACTTGAGGTTCTTGGCGTAGCGGTGATGGTGCTACGCTAGCCTGAGCTGGGGATTGTCCAGTCATAACATTTCCATCTAGTGACAATAATTTTATTATTAATTAATATTGAAGACCCATATTTACTTATTTGTAGTATGTTTAAAAAAGAATAAATCAAATTTTCGGCAATTAAGCTCACTAAAGTATATATAAAAGATTTCTAGGGCATGTACTGACAAAAGTAATATGAGCAATTATTAACAATAGCTCTTTATTTACAGTCACAGTTTACAAATTGTCTTATAAATTGAGAAACTTCATTGGGGAAACATCTTACCTTGTTCAAATACTTTGTCCTGAGTTTGCATAGTAAGCTGTTGTTGTTCTGGTAAATTTCTTGGGGAATCAGAGAGTGGATCCTTGTCTTCAGTAATATTGGTCTCAAAACTTCTATTTTCTTGTAGCAAGCTATTGTAGAACCCACCGTTTTGTGAATTAGGTGTATTTGTTAGTGGACTTGTGTATGTTTTAGACTGATTAGCACTGCTCCAAGGGGGAGATATATTATTTTGAGCAGCAATATTGACTTGACTTCCTGGTCTTGCCTGTGATGGTGGTGATCCCATATTAACATGAGGTGATGACTGGCATGGTGGAGCTACCAACTGCTGCTGATTAGGAATTGGCGCTGAGTGGACTGCGGTGCCATGTGATGATGGACTTGAATGAACAGTATTATGTGATGTGTAGTTAAAGGTTGGTGATGGTGACATTCCATTAAATTTTGATGTATTTAAGTGATTGCTCCAATGATTCCTTTGTTGTTGGTCAAATACATTAGGATTGACACTAAGAATTGCTTTCAAGAGCTCAGGAGTGGATTGTTGTGGAGCAGGGCTTACAGCATTTGGTATAGTTTCATCCTTTAAGTCTCTGTAAAAAAAATCAGATGTAACAATATACTGTTTATTAGAGGACAGTTATAAAGTTTTAACATGCAAAAATAAAATTTAAAACATCTTACATATGCTGAACCGATGTCTGCATTAATGATTGCAATAATAATGAAACTAAATTATCATCTCTTGTAGCAAGCAGAATAGCAGCTTCTTCTGCAACTCGTGGATGAAATAACTGAGATTTGTTGTTCAATGTAGATGGTAGAGGAGTTGGAAGAGGTAGCACTGGTAGCACTGAAATAATAAGTAATTACAATTTGTAAATTTTCACATTGGCTTGATGGATATAACGCAATATTAAAAATATTGAACTAGGCCATTAAACTAGAATTAAGTAAAAAAAAAGTACTAGATAAGATAGGCTTAAAAATGAAGCACTTTAAAAATATACCTCATAATGAGCCTGTACCATCTGTAAGGTAAATGCTACAAATCACATTCTGCAAAAAGTACATAATAATATGTAGACATAAACAAACTCAATTTGTAAGTTACTAATGACTTGATTTATATAAAATATAAGGTGCAAATTACATACAACTTGTGCCTAATTACTGTACATAATAAATACTATGTTAAACTAAACTTTACTTCATATTTATTAAAGAAAAAGACATTTAATTTTCATATACATATACCTACTTACTCAGTGTTCCAATCAAAATAACAACATTAGTTTTAAATCATTTAATAATACCATTAAGGTTTAAGGTTTAAATCAAGCTAATAAAAATAAATTAAAAATTCTAGTCATGAAAGCATAAAAATTTCTAAATAAATTAGTGTAGTTTTATTTCTATGAATATAACTTTCTATGGTTAAACAAGTAGTGTTATTCATGTATATGTTCATGTGTAGTTTTGATTTATAGAACTATGATGTAAATGAAAATATAGTTAACATCTCATTTAACATTAATTAATCATTAAATGTACTTTAATGTTAAAGGCAACATTATTTGTGCACCTCATGTGTATTTACAAGATACTTACAGTCAGTTAAACTGGCTACTCCTGCTAAAGTTGTAATAGGGACACTGGGAATATCCCTCTCGTTCATCTTGAGAACTATTTTTGTTTTATTTTGCAAAGTTGACTACAATTATCCTAAAAGTCAAAAAGAAAGTGTTTTCTCTGATAATGAAACACACACTATTGGAAGTTGTTTGCGTAGTCGCAGTTTCCATTATCGTTTAAACTTCACATACACTTGTCACAATTGCACCTGAACGTTTGTAATTGCTAGGAGCGCGAAAAATATGCCTTGAAAACTAGTTTGGGTAAATGGTAAGATTGTTGTGAAAATAGGGCAGCCGTCAATTTGATGCTTTGTTGTGCGTTGTGCATCAAAACGAAGGTCAGCGCATCTGTATGACACTCCCATTAAAAAGTTAAAAGCATAAATATTTAGCATTGAAGTGTTTTTATTTTAAACAAATGCCTACATACTCACTGGAACATATTGAAAATTATTTATATCCAGGACAAACCAAACATTAATCCTAACATTAAGATAAATTATCTCAAGGAAATCTAGAGAACAGAGTTGCCATTTCTTTTATTTTCTATTTTCTACCAAAGAGTATAATCGACGGATCATAACTAAAAGAATGGACCATAGAATAAACAAAGTATGGCTGGTAATTTCATGGACAATTTATTAGGAGATTTAATTATAGGAACAATAAAAGTAATTAATTAAATTAAATAATTTAAAAAAAACATTATTTATAACGGGTTACGGACACAAACAAATTACAACAATATCACATACATAAATTTCAAACAGTCACCTTTTTTAAAGTAAAACTAAGGTTAAAATATCATATAATTTTCTTTCCTTATAAAATCTTTTTTGTATGACATACGATAATAGTGGTAATATATTTTGATATCGAGTCTTGTTTTAAATTAGAATTTTCAGTTTGAAATTAAGAAATACCTAAGCTAGGAACTTACTCGAATGAATAAGGGTTTTTGTTTAAATTATAAATAAATAATATTTATAACCTAATTTAGTTAGAACATAACATAGCATACACTACTTTTTTTTTGTCAAAGTTTAGCATTCAATACCCAAAACATTTTATTTAATTTTAACATTATTTTGTAGGATTTTATTGCAAAATAAGAACTAAACATAAACTGTCAATGGGTTTTAAAATGGTGTAGTTAGAAAAAACAAGTAAAATTACCTATCGATAGTCGATACTATAATGCGTAAGAAAACTATTAAAGGCTAAAGCAACTTATGTCAGTTCAACGATTGTCTATGGCTATACGTGCTCTCTTGCCAAAAAAACCCGCCAAAATCGAATTTAGTAAAAATTTATATTTTAAATGAACTCCAAACATTACTTAAACTTGAATCTTCCAATAACGTTTAATATATTTCTTTAGAACAATAGTTCTTAGAAATTCTTATAATGTTGTTATTTATTTATTATAAATATACGAAACGAACGAACGAACGAACGCTGCTAGTATCTTCGGAACCTTGCCTAAAGGGACTCCTTTTAATAATATTTTTTAATAATTAAATTTTAAGGTTAGTTATTAGATATATTTTTAGTTTGTAATTGTATATTAATATAATTAAATGTATTAAATTGCTAATAATATATCTATATCTATATTGTTTTTACGCATATCTTCATACAATTTCGTCAACTAGGATGTACCAATATAATAAATTGAACGTAATGATGTCATTTCTTCCATAAAACTAAATTTTATTAGGATAGATAGACTCTCAAAACAAGTGGAACGTTATATTATATAATAATAAATATAAAAAAAGACTTGGCTTAAAGGTCTCGTTACCAGGCCATAAAATTATTTAAAAAAAAAATAGAGAAACTCTCATGAGTCATGAGTGTCAACTCTCAACTGTCAACTACTGTTCGGTTTAAATTGAGTAGAAATTTCTAACAACTATATAACAATTATTGGAAAAAGGCGGGAAACGTTGGTCGTGGCGGGAGTTTTGTTTTTTAGTAAAATTTATAAATTTAATTTAATTGATATAAAAGATCAATTTGTATATAATTGTATGTAGTAGTTTAACTTAATTGTTTATTTTTTTAATTTGTGTATATATTCTTCAATATTTGGTAAGTTTTTATACTTTTTCCTCAAGGCCTGGAATCAGGCGAAAAAATGAACGAGCCCCCGGATATCGGGGGCTCGCCCCCCGAGGTTGCATGTAATATTGTAGTAGAAAATAGATTTTCTAAACTGGACGAGTCCAGTGTAGACACAGATGTGGATCAACGGAGTGACCGTAAAAGAATGAGATTAGGTAAAATTTGCAAACATTGTAATAAGAGGAAAAAAAGATTTGACCCGACGCGTCGTAACAAGCAAAAAGAGACTGATTGTTCGTGCCAAATACCGGATATTGAATTTCCCTCATTATGTACTGAGATTAAGAATGCTAACGATATAGATAGTTTTCAGCAAAAAGGTGACCCAGCACATAAAACAAGTGTAACTGTTAATATCCAACAACACCCCCCATCAGATAGTTCTCAGTCTCCAAAAAATCCTACAGGCAGATCGTTTTATGAGGCCTATGACATAGGGCCGTTTGTAGTTCATGTGCAAAAAGTTTCTTTAGATACTGGCATCGCCTCCCTGCACCCAGTCCAATTTGGGTATTTCCTAAAGAAAAATTCATTTAAAAACATTATTAATGGTAGCATTAAAAGGATAGGCAGAAACCGAATTTCCCTATCATTTTCAGACCACAAATTTGCAAATGAATTTGTTAATAACCCTTGCCTGACAATTAATAATTTTAAAGCTTTTATTCCTTCATTTAATGTGACTCGAATGGGGCTTGTGCGAGGTATTCCCGCAGAATGGTCTCCTGAAGATATATTAGACAATATCTCCTTACCTGCAGGCAGCGGAGGAATAATAAAAATTAGACGCCTAAATTATAAAGTGCGTAACAGCTCCCCACCTGAGTGGAAGCCATCACAGACTGTTGTTATAACTTTTGATGGCCAAGCTCTACCTAAACATGTGTTTGTATGCTACAATGCCCTACCCGTGGAACTTTATTCATACCCCACTATTCAGTGTTATTCTTGTTGCCGATTTGGTCATACTAAGTCCAATTGTAACTCTCGACCCCGATGTTACAAGTGTGGCCAAGGCCATACTGGGGACACATGCAACATACAAGATGATGCAGCATCTTGCTGTCTGTGTTCAGGTCTACACTTTGCTACAAACAGGAAATGTCCAGAATATGAACGACAGACTAAAATTAAATTATATATGGCTCAGAAATGTGTATCTTATGCAGAAGCAAACAAAGTGTATGATCCTGTGTCAAAATCTTTTGCTGAAATAGTAAAGTTTTCAAACATGCATAATTCTCCTAATTCTCCTGTGCCATCTGTATCGCCTTCCTCTTCCTCGATTCCGTCGTATAGTAGATCTTATAAGAAAAACATATTTGTTAAACCAACAACCCCCAAACTAAAACGACTGGGGTATAACAAAACAGAACACTTCAGTTTAATAAAGGACTATGATGCTCCAGCTTCTCCTAACGGGGTCGCTTTAATAAACAGTAACGACAACAATAATGAAACAATGTTCTCAATCTCTGATGTTATCCAACTTTTGACTGAAATAAAATCCATTTCTAACTCTGACAACAATGTAACCGAACAACGCCGCCCAACACTTGCTTCCTTAACTCAATTAAAATCCACCTATGCGTCCCGAACGCGAACAAATAATCCAGTGGAATTGCAGAAGCGCAATCTGCAATAAAAACGATTTAATCTATTTGCATAATAAATTTGAACCTTTTGTCTCAACTCTGTCGGAAACATGGCTTCGCCCGGAATTGACATTTCGAATTCCAGGTTATGTTATTCTCCGACAGGACAGACCTGACGGCTATGGCGGTGTTGCCATAGTCATTAAAAATAATCTCCCCTATTCCTTATTTCCACTTCCCTCATTCGGTGATGACTTGTCAGTCATTGCTGCTATTGTAAATAAAATTTGTATAGTATCTATTTATTTTTCTCGTCCTAATGTAAATATTTTTTCTCATCTTAATCAACTGTTCTCCATCCTCCCAAGGCCTTTCTTAGTCCTAGGTGATTTTAATTGCCAACATCAATCTTGGGGAAGCACTTCTTCCAACTATTATGGAGATCAATTATTAGATATTATAGATTCTCATGGTATATGTATTTTAAACACTGGGCTGCCAACTCGTGTTACTGGTCCACGCGAAGGTGCAAGTGCGCCTGATCTATCTTTATGTTCACCTGATTTAGCTTCAACTTTGGACTGGCAACCTCTAGCATCTTCGTATGGTAGTGACCACTTTCCACTTGTTATTACTTTTCCTTCATACAAACCTATCAAAACCAATCGCTCTCCTCGTTTTAAATACAGATTAAACAACGCAGATTGGAAATTATTCAACCAAATAGTAGAGCAGAAAACTAATACTTATTCTCAAGAAGGTAGCCAGATCTCCGCAGAAATTCTTTCTCAGGTTTTGATTGAAGCTGCCGATGAATCTTTTTGCACTAAAACTAAGATCCGATCGCAAATTCCTTCACCTCCCTGGTGGGATCATGAATGTACAGCTGCAATAAAAGAAAGAAAACAGGCCGAAAAAAAATACTGCGAGCATATGTCAGAAGAAAATTTCGAGTTATATTTAGAATCTGCCCGTAGAACTAAAAAATTGTTTAAGAAAAAGAAATACGATGGTTGGCAATCATTTTGTGCCTCCATTAGTCCAGATGTCAGCCCGTCAGAGGTCTGGCGCAATATTCGTAGATTTAGATCTGCATATAATAATTCCCCTTCTTCTAAATTACCGATAACTCTAGCTGATCAGTTTATGGATCATCTTGCTCCCCATTCTGTACCGGAACAGAGATTTCCTCCATTAACTATTCCTGCTTACATTTTTGATGACTTAAGTGGAATAAACGCTCCGTTTTCTTTGATCGAACTTAAAGGTGTGCTTAATAAGGTAAAAGACTCTACTCCAGGAGAAGATGGGATTCCATATTCTTTTTTGAAAAATCTTTCGGACCGTGTGCTGATTCTGTACTTAAATATTATAAATTCCATTATGATTTCTGGGTGCATTCCCAAGTCTTGGATCACTCAATCAATTATACCTATTTTAAAAGACAATAAGCCAACCGATGATCCTTCTTCTTACAGACCCATTGTCCTTTCTTCTGTTTTAATGAAAATAGCAGAACACCTAGTAAAAATCCGTTTAGAATGGTTTTTAGAGAGTAAAAATCTATTAGCAACGACCCAATTCGGTTTTAGAAAAAGTAGAAGCACAATGGATAGCTTAGCAATATTCACTACAGACATAAGATTAGCATTTTCAAATAATGAGTCAGTAGTAGCTACTTTCTTAGATATAAGCTCAGCTTATGACAATGTTCTTATATCGGTTCTCAGGGAAAAACTGCTATGCTTAAACGTACCACCAATTCTAACAAACTTTATTATAGATATGCTCAGTGAAAGATACATAAATTTATTTATTGAAGATGTCAAACTATCTCGGACCGTATGGAAAGGATTACCACAGGGTTCTGTACTCAGTCCTTTGCTCTATAACATCTATACGTATGATTTAGAAACATCATTGCAGGCATCAACAAATGTACTACAATATGCAGACGATCTTCTTATATACCAATCGGGCAAATCAATTGAAAATAATTGTCAAATTCTAACATCTTCCCTTTCATTTTTAAACTCATGGCTGACTTCGAATGGTCTAGACATATCTGTATCCAAGAGCAGGGTTGTGTTGTTTTCCAGAATGCGTAAGCCTCCCCCGATCCAGGTAGAGTTTGATAATGTTTTGATTCCCTCAACTAATAATGTCAAATTCTTGGGGGTAATTCTAGATTCTAAGCTCACCGGTGTATCCCACTGTGAGTATGTAACAGCGAGATGTGAACGAAATTTAAATATTCTTAGATGTTTATCGGGCATCTGGTGGGGAGCGCATTCACACTCCTTAAAACTGATTTACAACGCCATAATCAGAAGTGTAATGGATTACGGTACTTTCCTGTTAGAACCAGGAAATGTTTCTGCTTTCAAAAAATTGGATAGTATTCAAGCAAAAGCAATGAGAATAGTCTTAGGAGCTATGAAGTCAAGCCCAATCAATTGTATGAGAACCGAATGTGTAGAGCCACCATTAAACTTACGCCGACAATTTCTATCTGATAAATTCCTTTTCCGTTGTATGCAATTTAGTAACCATATCCTTACACCTAAACTGACATCCCTGACATATATAATCCACACTTCTCAATTTTGGAAAAACAAACGCACACCATGTTTGGTTACAAGTTACACAAGATTTACTTCTCTTAAGGCTCCTACTCACCAAGCGAATTCCAATCCTTTGTTCAAATATAGTTACGATTCCCTTATAATCTCTCCTGATATACATACAAGCATAGGTCTTGTTAAAATTGAGAAAAACCAAAAGTTAACATTTAATTATATTGTTGATACTAAGTGGCCACAATGGCATCGAATATTTACAGATGCATCTAAACATTCCAGTGATGGGTGTGTAGGTGTTGGTGTAATACATTCTAACTACAATATTGTCCAAAAAACTAAACTCCCTCCTGAATCCTCCGTGTTCACTGGCGAATGTATTGGCCTATTCAAAGCTATAGAATACATCCTTCTACTGAAACTTCAAAAAACTGTAATTTTTACAGATTCACTTAGTTCTTTAAATGCCCTGGCCCGGTTCCCATTTGGATCACATTATCAATTCCCTGTCATTTCCGAAATTAGAAACTTACTATTGAAATGTTTGAAAGAAAACTATTCCGTATCGTTTGCATGGATTCCTGGTCACTGTGGAATATCTGGAAACGAAAAAGCCGACCGTATTGCCAATGAGGCAGTGGATAGTGGAGATGTGGATATTTTTGGAAACTATGCGCATGACTTGATGGCTCTTTCTGGGATTTATCTCCGGAATTCCTGGACTGAATCCTGGAATCAAGATCGTTCAAAAGGTCGCCATTATCGTGCTATTCAACCTTCTATACCCATTAAGCCCTGGTTTTGGAGACTGAGATTCGGTAAAAGAGTTACAACAATACTGTCTCGTATGCGTCTGGGACACGTCTGCACCCCAGCTCACCTTGCTAAGTTTAATATTATTGACAACCCTACGTGCGAATGTGGATATGCTGAAGCTGATTTGAATCACATCATTTTTGTTTGTTCTCGGCGCGAACGGTCGGCTCTTATCGACGGTCTCATTTCCCTTCAAATTCCTTTCCCTTCATCCATATCCTGTTTACTTTCAACAATGGACCCACATATATATAAACTTTTAGCAGCTTTTATCTTAAGTAATGATATAAAAATTTAGATCCTATGAATGTGTATATATGTAAATATCTTTTCTTACACTCCTTTTATATCTATCTCTATAAGAATTGATCTTTTATTTTATAGATTATTTTCCTTTCCTTAATTCCGTTTCATCCGATACATTTATTTTTTTACCCGTTTCCCTGTTTTGACCCTGGGCCACAATGCACAAACCGTGCGGGCCATAATAAAAAAAAAAAAAAAAAAAAAAAAAAAAAATTTATTAGTATAGATTTTGTTTTAGTTTAAGCATATTTATGTTGTTGCGTATCTGATTTCACTGTTGGATTCCAAAAGATAGGTTCTATTTGATTAAATTCTCAAAAAGACAAAAATCGTTAGCTTAAAATGCAAAATGCAGAAAGGTGAAGGTGAATGACGCTATCGGAATCATTATTAAAAACTTAATTGGATATAAACCAATTATTTCCCGTTTTCACTTGATATCACTGACATCTACCGCAAAGAGATTTAAAAAAAAACTTGAAAATTACATATGTATTATGTATCAAATATTATACGCTTATCGCTATTTGACATTTTGATTCGTTATCTTACATTGATTTTACCCTTTTAACTTTGCCTCTACATATTCTGTGATTTTATTTTTGACATAGGTACTACTTTGTGAGTTTACATTATTTTCTTTGTTTAAGTATATATGTTGTCCTCAATATCTATAATATATATATATATATATTATATTGTACTTTTAAAACTTGCAGAGCACGTAGGATCCGTTTACTTGACCTCCACAATATTAATAGCTAATTACATACAATGAAGAGCCTTGGAGTGTCCTGGTTTTTAAAATACACTGGTTTATCGATATCGGTTGCCTTCGGTATGTTACATTTGTATAATAAATATATTGAACGTAAAAGAAGAAATGCATTGGAAGGAAAGGTAAAGGACTGGTCAGAATTTAAATAACTTAATATTTAAATTTTTATTTTAAGTAAGATATTTTGATATTTGCAGGTTGTGGTAATAACTGGTGCTAGTTCAGGCATTGGGGAAGCACTGGCCCATGTATTTTATGAATATGGTTGTAATGTGATACTAGCATCTAGAAGAAAATCTGAGTTAGAACGAGTCAAACAGAATCTTTTGTCTAAAAAAGTGGTGTGTATATATTTAATTTCATTCGGTATAAGTTGTCCTTTAAATTACTTAAACTTCCATGTCCATCGTAAAAAAAATAAGTATTTTTTTATATCAAATTTTAAAACTATTCATATATCAATAAAAAAGAGATGGTATTTGTTTTTTAATTTGATTAAAAGCTGAATATGGAATAATAATAAAATATATATTTTTACAGGAGAATACAGTGGAACCCGTAGTAATTGAGTTAGATTTAGCTGATAAAAATCAGTTTGAATTATTTATTCAAAAAGTTCATGATGTTTGTGGAAAGATAGATATTTTAATAAATAATGGGGGTGTTTCACATAGAGACTCTGTTATAAATACCAAGATGGATGTTTATGAAAAGATTATGAACATTAATTATTTTGGCTCAGTGGGTCTTACTAAAGGTAGGCCAGTATGCTTAATGATATGTCATAATGCAAACAGGTGCAGGATATATTGCATTCGTAGATCATTAGTGCCTTAAAAGTAAATTTTATGATTTCCTTGGGGTATGAATCTATAAAGATGCAGTATTAAAAAACTTGAAAGTGTGTTTTAAATTTATGGAGGTGTTCAAAGTGAATAGATTTATGTACATACTAGATAATATGCAATAATACATATTAAGTAAATATTATATATGTTAATTGTGACAAATTTAGCGTGTAATACATAAAATTAAAATCTCACACCTTATATTTACATCAGAAGTTTATACAAAGCTTTGTTTAATAGATGTGCTGTTGGTGTAGTTTTATAAGTTAATTAAAAAGCAGTAGTGACAACTTTGAATGGTTACAGCTGCTTTGCCAAGAATGATTGAACAAAAAAGTGGCCATATAGTATTTATTAGCTCGGTTCAGGGTCTTATTGCAATCCCTGATCGATCTGCTTATGCTGCCTCTAAACATGCCCTTCAAGCATTTGGTGATTCTCTACGTGCAGAAATGAACCAATATAACATAAATGTATCTGTTGTGAGTCCAGGATATGTTAAAACAGCAGTGTCTTTAAATGCATTGACTGGTTCTGGTGATAATCATGGAGGTATGCTTTTTAAACAAAAATTTTGAAAGTTTTTTGCCTTGTTCTAATAATTGTTTTATATTATTTTAGTTATGGATAAAAGCACTGCATGTGGATTTGCTGCTGAATATTGTGCTATAAAAATATTAGACACGGTGGTCCAGAAAAATAATGAATTGGTTGTGAGTCAATTCACACCTAGATTGGCCATATTTCTGCGACAGGCTGCTCCATCTTTATATTTCTGGATTATGGCTAAACGAGCAGTGAAGACTACATAAGAAATAAAACCCGTTGCCTATGTTCATTGTTCCAATTGATGATTATTGTATAATGTAGATAGACTTTTATTAATTTCTTAAGTTTTTTTTTGGGCATAATAAAAACAGTGTGTGTATTCTTAAAATTATGATTGATTATAAGTTTAATGACTAAATCAAAATAATCAATTATAAGGCAGGAAAACCTATTTTACTTCATTAAAATAAAAATTATATATATAAAACACAAATCAGTTTTATTTGTCTGTAACATATTGTTATCATTAATCTTAAAACACTACATTAAACAACCTTTTTAATTTACTAAGAAGCATTTTACACTATAACAAAATATATTTTGTACAGATTAATTATTTATCTAAGTGTACATACAAACATAATATACTTTATAAGAATATACAATATTGTACAATAAATTAAACTAAATTGAGACAGAAGACACTAGAAGTATAGTTGAGTTACCATACTCGAAACAAGCTTATGTAATATAGCTTGGCAAAATAAGGTTCACTTAAATGTTTTGAAAATTCTCCATAGACATATAGTAACTGCTGCAATAGATACTGTGCTGTGCAAAATGATTTTTCGTCTATTATCTGTGCGTACCAGTACAACAGGTGTAGCAGATGTAAGGTCACTCAACATTGGCATGGTTGACAAGTGGCGGCGATCTTTTTCCTCTTGATATTTACAACAGGGATCCCATTGCCATGATAGAGTATAGCAACCAGCACAAAGAACTGATACCAATCCAAAAGGTGTGCACATCAAGGAATTCCAAGCTAAACCTACAAAAACAAAATAAGTCTAAATGAACATTCTTTATCTTAAATATTAATTTTTGACCTTGAATAAATTATGTTTAATAAACAATATTTTCATTTTATAATAGTAGATTTAATTTTGGATTTGTGTCTTTATTTTAAATTTTGTTGAGGTCTTAGAATGATTTTAATAGCTACACATATATAATTGAGCAATTTTATTGTACACTACATAAACCTCTTTTGTTTATTTTAGTACCTGATGATATGCTGCATAATCCACTATATAATGACACTTTATGTAACAGGTTACCAACGTAAATCCATCGGGCAGTTTCTTCTCCGAGTGGCTCTGGTTCTATAACAATAACGCTAACACCAGCCTCGAGTGCTCTTTCCAATTCCATTTCAAATTTGATGTGGGCATTTTCACTATCGTACACTTCTCGTATAATAGCAACACTTGAAGGTTTGAGATCACTACAAAACAGAGGTTTATTACAATAAAGCATGTAATATTTTGCATATTTATTGCACTTGTTTAATATATAATAACTGTCTTATATAAGTTTAATAAAAATAATTTTCTAGTTTTCAATATTTACAAACCTGTCACTTTCATCACCCTCCATGTTTACTG
The DNA here is from genome assembly GCF_905147795.1 of Pieris rapae. Classification (NCBI taxonomy): domain Eukaryota; kingdom Metazoa; phylum Arthropoda; class Insecta; order Lepidoptera; family Pieridae; genus Pieris; species Pieris rapae. The sequence goes on along the minus strand of NC_059515.1, from coordinate 2,954,372 downwards.
TTTTTTATACAGAGTACAGACTACAGAATACAAAGATTATACAATTATCGCTAAACGTTCAATTTGAATTAAGTATTGCCATTTAATATTCTTGGTATGTTAAGTTACAGAATATATTTTTAGTTAATTTTTCTCCCGATCTAAATATAAATATTGTTTATTTTGTATTGTGTGTTTTGTTTTCCCGCTTAAGTTATGTCTAAGAATTAAAAGAAAATATAAAAAAATTGTGTAATGTACGTAAATTGAAATTCGTAAGCAAACCGTACATTTTTTTTTATAGAACAGGGGGCAAACGGGCAGGAGGCTCACCTGATGTTAAGTAATACCGCCACCCATGGACACTCTCAATGCCAGAGGGCGCGAGTGCGTTGCCGGCCTTTTAAGAATTGGTACGCTCTTTTTTTGAAAGACCCTAAGTCGATTTGGTTCGGAAAGGCTTCAGTCGGCAGCTGGTTCCACAAAGTGGTGGTGCGCGGCAAAAACTGCCTAGAAAAACGCGCAGTTGTGGAACGGTGGACGTCGAGGTGATACGGGTGGAATTTCGTATTCCACCCGTATCACCTCGCTGCCTCGACGTCCGATGATGAAACTCAGCTGCAGGTATTAATCCGAACAACTCCTCTGAATACTCTCCATGGTAAATGCGGTAGAAGATGCAGAGAGACCCCACATCTCTACGCAACGCCAAAGGATCAAGCTGCTCGGAGTGAGTTTGGTCGTCAACGATTCGAACTGCTCTTCGTTGAATACGGTCAAGTGGAAGGAGCTGGTACTGGGGAGCACCCGCCCAGAGGTGGGAACAGTACTCCATGTGGGGCCGAATTTGCGCTTTATATAGTTGCAAGCGGTGGCCCGGAGTGAAGTACCGTCTCGCCTTGCTGAGCACACCGAGCTTTTTGGAGGCTAATTTAGCCTTTCCCTCCAAGTGACCCCGAAACTGAACGTCGTTCAATATGTCAACGCCAAGTATTCCAATGCTGGCTGTAGCTTTAAGGAGAGTGTTTTCGAAAAGAGGAGTAGCGACAAAGGGTGTTTTTTAGCGGAAAACGCGCAAACTTATGTCTTTTCCATCTCCACGTAGTAGAGTTTCTTCTTCAGACACAAGTTTGTTCCGGTACTCATCGACATCTGCCCGAGAAATACTTGCCCGGCCAGTGTAAAGAGTATCCCCAGTGCTGTCATCCGCATAGCAATGAATGTTGCTAAGTTGCAACAAATCATTGATATGCAGAAGAAACAGGGTCGGGGATAAAACACAGCCTTGTGGGACCCCAGCGTTAACGGGTTTAAGGTCGGAACATGCTCCGTTGATGACGACCTTGATGCTCCGACCGGCCAGAAAGCTGGAGATCCAATCGCATAATTTCTCGGGAAGACCATAGGCTGGAAGTTTCGAGAGCAGTGCTCTGTGCCACACCCGATCGAAGGCTTTCGCTATGTCCCAACTAACCGCTAGAGCCTCCCTCTAATGGACTCAATTGCCTCCGCCCATCTATGCGTAAGGTATACAATCAGAGCGATCGCCTTTTTAGGGATCGGATGTATCGAAGTGATTTCGAATCGAAGAATTTTCTACTTTTCAATTGGTTATTAGACATATGACATTCAGCATAAATAAAAAATCGATTTTTAAATAATAGCAGCAGGAAAAATCGATAAAAATCGATAATTTTTTTATATTGTTTTTTTTTAATTTATCGATTATTTCGTAATTTTTGAATTTTAAAGTTTTAGAATAATTTGAAATTATCCTAATTTCGTTTTGATAGATTTTAGGTTAAATCCCTATTAATTATATAAACGCAAACCGCCATTTCAAATGTAGATTTTGTCAGAAATTAAATCCGTTACTTTCAAGTTTACGTGTATGTGCTTCTACATTTGTTTTATGTAGATTTTTTGCAAACTGGGCTATAATTTACAATCAAGGTAATTGTTTTATAGCACTATTAATTAATATTTACTTTTTTTTGGCTCTAACACGGCAATGTTTACTTTACATTGCTTTCAGTATGTCGGTGTTTACAGAAGTCATAGTTTTTATTCAACTTAGTTACTTAGCGCGAAATCAAAATAATAATAATGTTTTAATATTAACCAAAAATAACGATAACTATAGTCACCAATAATTAATAATTGAATACCGCATTTCGGTCCGCATTTAGTACTACGGCGAGTAACGAAAATAAATGATTTAAATAATTTTAATCTCCGAATCGAAGTTTAATCGAAGTTTTCAGTTAGCCCCATAAAAAATAGTATATTAAAGAAAAACTTTATTTGTAGCACATACATACATACTTATCATGTAGCCATAATTTACATAAATTATGCTATAATTCTCGATTATCAGACGCCTTTAACGCCACTGTTATATTCTCAATAACTTTATTGCTTTACTTATTCATCAGGCACTCATTATTGAGTCAAATAAATGATAATAAAATATCAGTTTAAAATATGTACTAAGAAACCTCTGTTTACCCTTTTTATATAATTCGTAATGTTATAGCACTTTTTAATTATAATTGGCATTATGATAACTGGACGGTAAATTATATTGTACTTTTTTACTGAATAAGTCTAAAAAATTAAGAAGGATTGTATAAAGTATGAATGCTTAATGGTGAACAAAATCTTGTATCATTTAATATATCACATTACTCTAGTTGTACATATTGGCAAAATATCTATGAAACTTATATCCACCACTTCCTCCAATTTCATATTAAAAAATATATTTTCTTTCACTTACCACCCACTACTGCCATTCTAAAATCCGTTTGCCACATTAGGCAAAGGTGAATGTTGCAAGTATAAATCTGATATTTAAAATGTTATATTTTCTTAAGACTAGAAGTTAAAAATTATCTCTATTACAATACCATAAGATCTATAATTCTGTACAGCGCTTAGTACCGCTTGAGATAGTTTTCGAATAGATGACTGGTGCTTTGTGCTAAGCTATGATACATAAGCGGTCCGCGTGGGTGCAAGGCTGACCTTACCTGCCCACGAAACTTACTAAGCACTTATGATCCCCGACCATGTGGGATGTCAACAACTTTTGACATTAAAGTTTCTATTTGGAAGTTATATCCTTGTTCTTAGGTTATATTAATTCTAATGTTAATTATAACGCAAAACAACATCTGCGTTGCAAGATAATGACACAAAAATAATTTTAATTTTGATAAAATCTATAATCGTGGAAGAAAGTGATATAGGAAGCATTATATCGCACACCCAGATCAATACTGCACTAAGTCAAAATATAACTTTTTTGAGTATCGACTAAAAACTGTTTTATCATATAAGATGTAAAGTTATTACTAAGATTTTTTAAATATTGTGTAAATAACCAAATGCTTATCAATAAACATTAGTTAATTACTGTAAAAAACTCACATAAAGTGTTTAATCCTTACTTTTCGAGTTAATTCACTGTTGTAAAACTATTGAACCAATAAAATAAAAATTATTTCTATTTACTCCGTTCTTACTGATTGATTCTGAAATAATGCAGTGTAATCCTATCATAATATATTTGGTCGTAAATATTCAACAAAGAATTATCTGTTTCAATTTCAAGAATGTATTCATAAAACAGTAAATAAAACAATGGAATCTATGAAAATCAGCATGCACTTTTATTATATACTGTGACAGTGTGATCAGCTATATTATGTTATGAAAAAAAACAGTCTTACATGTTTGGGGTCTAAAAAAAAGCAATCTTAAACCAAAAATTAATGTAACATCACAAGTTTACTTTCATAATTATCTATTGACTACCTTAAACTTTCTATAAAAAATAAAACAATCACAGGATACTTAGATATGAAATTTTCAATTCAATGAAGGAAATTACGTTTCCTGTAAGTGCTGTGCTACTCTAAATTCAATGCTGTCTTGTAACTGAGTTGACATAATTAGTAGGAAAAATATATTTTTTAATTAATTCCATTATATCTCTCTTTTTGTTTTCAGCCACAGGTTGTTTTTCTGTATATGCTTTAAGAAATTGCGGAGAAAAGTTTTGATCTTTGTAGCGCCTTCGAACACAAACTTTCTTAAAATTAGTCTCACTGTACGATGTTTTATAGAAGAAACTCAAAGGATATTGCTTTTCAACGCGAAGTTGCTTGATGTCAATCCACTTGACTTGGTTATTGTCCTCATCCACATTAAAATTATTGCCCCTAGATTCCTGAAGGGCTTTCAGGTCATAAAAGTTATTGTGTAAAAGTTCTTTTACATGATACGGCTCTCCTGTTTTCTTCGCAGTACGAATTAAAGTAGCATATTGCTGTGGGCAATAAATAGGAACAGATTTTAAGTATCTTTTAATCTATTTTTCTATTACACTGTGGACGTTGTCCCCTTCGTTTCGAGAATGCCCGCGGAAGAAATTATGTCTTATGGAATTAACTCTAAGCATGTTGTTAACTGCGTAAGCATAGAAAGATAGTCAGTATTTGTTTTTTTGTTGCCGAAAGCAATTGTCGCTATAGAATATGACATCACATCATTATTAGGATCCTTTTTTGCAAGTATCAACTCAATGTATGCAAGGACACAACTCCCGATCTCACTTGCACCGCGCTCCGCTTCGGTTTCGGGTATCTTCTGCCGATGGGCCTGGTCTATTGGATTCATTGTCAGATGAGCACTTTGAGCTGCTAGAGCTTGATGACGATGAGCCTGAGTCTGAAGAGGTACTTGAGCAGGAAGACGAAGATACCCGTCTAGGTATTACAGGTGGCCGGAATTTTTGTATTTTTCGGATAGAAAAAGTAGGATCCGTTCCGATCCGAATCATCTATAAAATCTCTTTCATTACTCTTTTCGGGTGTCAAAAACTTATTTGAAGCTACAATAGATGATACCTCGAGAGCTGATGCTGCAACAGGTGATACCGTGATAGTTAATCATGTAACTGGTGATACCACGATTGATGATGGTGATGCATCTAAATTTTTGCTTCATTTTCAACACAAATTTCTATTTTTCTTTGTGAAGTGGTTGACGCAGCCTCGATTGCCGTTGCTTCCAATGCCTTTTCAAGCAACAATAGACCCCGACCCTTCATCATCTGCCAAATAACATAAAATATTCAATTTCATTCACTAATACTGCATTATCTCAAAAAATATGTTAAATCTTCTTAAAAATAAATTCTAAAACCAATTTTCAAAAGTATTCTTTTAGTTTAGATAATAAGTAGTAATTCTGAGTATTAAAAAATAATATATTGCTCTATTTCCAGAAATTATAACATTATTCACGTTTACCATCAATAGTGCATTATTTAACTAATTTTCAGCTTTATCAAACAACACTGTACTATTTTTGAATAATTAAAAAAATATAACATACCGTCGTCACCAATACAGTATTATTTAGAAATACTATCAAAACAGCAGAAGCAGGAAATTCACCAACACTGCATTAAATCTAAATAATTCGGAGTAATTTTCTACTTCATTCAACAATACTTAACCATTACAAAATAATTCACTGTTACGTAACGTCACTATATGCTGCTTCTATAAAGGAACAAGTTGTAACTCGAATTAAATTCTTATTCGTGGTACGACTAGGCAGTTATTCATTCGCCAAAAGAGACTTAGCACGACATCTGTTGGCTGTTTTAGCAAATAAAGATATGGCTGTCTTTGTGGTATGTGCGGGAAAAAAATGCCTATTTAACTATATAAATAAGTCGATTCGGGGATTTTTTGACTTAGTGCAGTATTGATCTGGGTGTGCGATATTATAGTGTACAAACTTTGAATTACTGTTATAAGTTTTCACAAGTTTTTTTATAATTAAAGTTATGTAAATAAAAATATGTAAATAAATTAGATAAAATTTAAAAATGCTTTAATTTAATCTCTTTTTTTGCACATCTATGTTTTTTTTCGGAAATTATTAAATACACACTAATTTAAAGTTTATACACTGTATAATGCAAAATCAACTTCTACGTTAAATCATATGAATTTATGTGTCTGTCTCTTTTTACTGTCGGTTTTTCGTTTCATCGACTTTGAAGGGACTATAAAAGGCAAACGTATTCCAGAAATTAACGCGTTCAATAAGTCTTTATCTATTTAATAGACATAGACATAGACATAGACATAGACATATTATTTATTACAAACAAAACACACACACATAAATACACAACACAGCAGTAATCAAAGAGAAAAATTTAAATAAAAGATATAAAGAGAGGTATATTATTTTTTTCCCTTTCCCCTTCGGTCCGCCTCAAGCATATTTTGCGTGTGTGCTGTGGCTGTAAATGGCCCTGGCTCAGCATTATGCTGAGGAGCAGAGTGTTCCACAGCGCTGGTCATTCTGCCAGAGACCACATCAGCTAGTTCTCTATCAGCTAGACTCAGTCGCAAAAAAATAATATACTCAGTAGGAAATGATAATAATAGTATTATTGAAACTTAGCAATATCGGTAACAAAGTCTTGTGTAATATAGTGTGAAGTAAATAGGTAAAATTGAATAGGTAATATTAACGCGAATTTAAATTACTTCATTGTTGATAAATATATTTAATTATCGATTAAACCTAATTAAAACTAGCAACTCAATTACACAATTGTATCATAATTTTTGGATTATTTTTTATATAAGTTAAAATTGTTTTTTGTCATACCCCGAATAAAATATTGTATAAAATCATCTAATGACTTTTGGTGTTTCTTGATGCTTTCGCCCTGCAATTCTCAAATTTATACGAAACGCTTTACTCCATAAGTGGGGTGTCCAACACAAAATAAATTATTTTATTTAAAACCTATAGTTTATGAGATTAATGGGTTTAACCATACTCCCTCATAGATTTATTAAGGTATTGATTTGAGTAACGAATGCCTCTTTAGTAGCATGCATAGTAGTATGCATACAATCATGTTTTTTCTTGTATTCATTACTATTGTGTTCAATTGTAGTTATCTAAATATTAAAAGTGCATGCTCTCATTTTCCACTATTCATATTCATTACAAAATTTCCTTGTTTTTACAGTTGATTTGATACACCTGTTTCAATAATTGTACTAGTACCTGTTCCTATTATTATTGCATACGTGGTATTTGTTTTACTAAAACGATTTATTTCAAAGAAACACTTGTCCTAAATCTTATACGCTGCATTTCCAAATATTTTTCTTTTTAAGTTTAATGATTATATGACACTACCAATCTATATTAAAATCCAGGAATTCATCAGAATCATTCAAACGTTTGTTTAAACACAAAATAGTTACGTGGCAATATAGCATATTTTTTATCTTACTAATATTTTAGAAATGAGTTGGTTGTGTGTTTTGACCGCTAGACCTTTGTGTGTTGATGTTCGCCGATGGTAATTTACTAGTCTATACACAATATATCCTTATTCTTTGATAGTAGATGATTTCTGTTCTGTGATTTACTACGGTTAAATAACGTTGTACGATTCCCACCAAGCTGGTGCGATGGAACGGGCGCGGGTATTGAACCCGAACATCCGCGGGATTCACGATGCCTTCCCCCGTGCCTCGCGCCCCGCGCCCTTAGCTTAGACCTTTACTTGCCTGTGCTACTTTGCTGTTCTCATGTCAGCGATTATAGTCCCTTTGGGAGAACACGTTTCATCTCGTTGTGGTTTTATGGAATTTTACACCTTTCTAGAGACCAGATTTCGACGATATACACAATTCGTGTCAATTTAGTTGTAAGGTACGAAGATATGTAAGGCACTATTTATGTCTTTTCAGGTATGCAAAAACAAAAGACGATGGAATGAAGTGGCGTATTAAAATTGTTACCCTCTCTGAATGCACTCGTTGTCCTTGCAATCCAGACGACGTTGAGGAAAAAAAACATTCTCTACCATAACGTAATTATGCAGACTGCAAAGTTAAAAACAGGGGCATCGAGGGGGGACGTATTGCATAATGCATTGCGTGGCATACATAATGTATTGGATATGCGATAACAAGATGTAAAAGGGATACTGATCACTTCAAACATAACTCAATCTTGGATAGTATTTTATTAGCCAATTCGCCAATTCTGGAGAATTATTCTACGTATAGTCCGAAAAAATTATTTTTTCTAAAATCAATGTACGTTAATCAATGTAATAGTTTGATGCCAATGGGTCTTATACCCTGATCTATTGGAATTTCGATCATTAAAATGGGTTCAAGGAAGGCGTAACAAAAACTCAATCTCCCATTCAATACGCCTATATTAATTATTAAGGTTATTTAAGGAATTCGATCGATGTAATTTATAAATAAGTATGTTTTTAGCTATTATAGGCTACCGGCTGGTGACGTTATTGTACCACATTGGCCAGAATATTAAATTATAAACCATAATTTAAATTATTAATAAAATTATACAATTTAGTTTTTATATTTTTTTTATTAACATAACTTTTACACATTAAATTATACATGAATATTGACATGTTCTGATTTATTTCTAATACCAATTAAAGGTAGGCCGCCTTATATGCACATATTTGCTGTTCACTGGAAATTTGTTACCGCCTATGATTTGTATTAAGAGAATAAAGTGTTTAAATGTAGGTCGCGCATACAATAACATGAATGCTAATATAGAGGCCTACCATGGCTGCGTAAATATATTTTAAGCAACGTGTAAATATCATATTGAGAGACGTACCAACTAAAACACATCCTTAAGAAATGCTTCTCAATTTATTAATTTTCAATACCTTACATTAAAGACGAAATAGTATTTTAGGTTTAATATATTTTGCTAAAAAGAATATTAAAGTATTTCTTCGATAATATCTCTGTGGTCTCTTTTGACCCCAAAAACGTTCGTCTATTTGCACTTTACACTGCATATAATATAAAGTCAATATTTAATAATGAAAGCGGGAAAGTCGTTTATGAATTCCTTAGTTTTTGCGCGATTATCTACCATCGCGCGTTGATAGTAGGTACATATTAAAGTCATTGAACCAATTCTAAAGATAGACTAGTCTGTAATATCTGAATATTTAGAAATTATGAATAATATTTAATCAACAGACATCACCCAGCTACAATATTTTTAAATATGTATTGCATATATTCACCTGACGACACAGTACGTTCGCACATCGAGGGCATTGGCTTGGCGCCGCATATTATATAGTTTATGGTGTAGATAAGCGGTTTTATTTTATTTGCGAAGTTGTTTTAAAACTATTTCGTATGTTAACACGTACAATGCATGCTGTATTTCCCTTTAAAGCATTTGTGTGCCGTGGTAAAGTGGTCTGCTGCGATTATTTCCGGTAATGTTTCCAGTTTCGGCGACTTGAGGTATCCGGTGTCCTAAAGTATGGTCCCGTAAGCTTCGGTTGACGCAATAGACAAGAGATATTTTTTGCGGAGCGGCACGATTCTATTGTTTTTTAGCATCGGTGTGTTTTTTTCATTGCTATGTTTTATAAACTGATCAGACAAAAGAAAAACTAAGTGTTAGGTGGTCGGATAAAAAAAAGTGACTTAATCCGATCTTGCCCTGACCTGGGTCAAAATGGGGCAAATTCTTTGCCACATGTTTTCTCACTAAAACTCAAGGTTAAACCTCTTGTAGGAAATGCTTATCTTCTGCGGTCAGGTGATGAAATAATAATAACACACCATGATAATCACTTAGTTTGATTAAAATAAACAGATCTAAGTCTTAATCGTGTAATTCATATGCATAACTATAATATCCAACTGTACTCACAAGACATGATGTAAATTCGAAATAATTGCAAAAATATTCATACACTTGTCCTTGGTATCAGTAATTAAATAAAGCCGAAATTAACTTGTGTACTCAAACAAGTCTCCAGCATGAGATGAGAATAATGGACTTTGATACGATTGAAAATTCTAGAACTCGTACGAAGTTTACTATTCTAGATTTTTCTGGTAATTAAGATTACAGGTAAAAAAATCGCAATTGCCAAGTGGATGATATAGAACTATACATTAGTAGTTTTGTCACGACCATCTTAAGCGGATGTGCGTCCTAACCAAGCCTCGCCATAACTGTTAATGAATAATGAACCGTAATAAGTTCTTGCTGCTTGATGGGACAAACGTCCAGAGACGGCTCCCACTAAGTTTTATCATCTTGATGTTTCCTGTCACTTCTTGATGACATAATACAATCAATTTACCCATCCCCGTACTGAGATGTTTTAACCAACTCCGTTGTTTGGTTTACATTTGCACAAATATTGAACACTCACTTCTATAGGCAAAACCTTATCCCAAAGAATTGTAAATATGTGTTAAACCCTTACTCGAATTCAAATCTTACCGCACTTTTTGTTCTCTCCAATTTGCTATTTTTATAACCGAAAAAATTACTGCATTAAACAGTGTCTCTTTTATATTCTATGGGGCTAAACTACCTATGCTACGGTGAACAATTGTAACCAAACATGGAAATAAAGAGCTCGCATACATTCCACAAGAAGTCAGGTTATAAGCCTTTACCTACTTAGCATACCTAAGTACGTTCTTCTTAAAAGGACTCCGACGTTACGTTTTGTACATAATGATTCATAAAAATTCCATTTCCTGTAATTTGAGTCTGAGTTTTGAAGATACCTTTGAATGTAAATGAATTCTATTCTTACTATCCTTGGGACATATAGACTTAGGGCATATTTAAAGAATTTATTTCTCATAATCGTAACATGATTCTGAGGCAATTAAAATCTTTTGTCACATTTATTTATTTTCAAAGTAGCACAAGATTAACCCTCTCTAGAGATCATTTATTTTTTACGAGTGACGCGACATCCTATTCAAAAAGAAAAAAAAAATCAAATAAAATAGTTTTTTTTATTGAATCTTATCGTTGTTGTCAAATGTTCGTTATATAATTTTATAATTATTGTTGATATTTTTCTGGATGCGTATTTTAACAAGCCGTTTCCTCACCCCTCCCTCTCCGCCACGGTCACTGAACACTCTGACCTCTGGCAGAACATCCACGATACTGGCGTTCTTCAATGTCTTATGCTATTAAAAAGACACAAAAACACGCTAGAGCATTATATGTACAAAAAGCATTTAAAACAAAGAATACTTAAGAATTATCATCAATTTATTTTTACGTTTTCATGCCAAGGTCTCTCAAAATGTTCAATTATAAGTGTCTTCGAATAGTTTGAAAAATATTTTTATACGACGTTCAAAACGCAATTTTTCTTTATAAACGTATGAAATTATTTGAAGAGAAATAAGTATAATATTATATACAAACGAAGTGACTGTATAATTTAAATAGAAACTTTTGAAAACATTGGCTATCAACGACCAGTGAAATATTACTTGATGCATTAATAATCTATTAATAACATATATAGATTAAATTGTTTTTTTATGAGGATAAAATGGATTTACAATTAAAAGGGATCAAAGGTTATATCTTATTTTTATTTAATTACATTTTTATTATTTGTTATTTTTGTAGAATGGCTTGTTCCCGCGACTTCTCTGCGTAGATTTATAGCTACTACTACGATACCTTCTTTCAATATAGTATACATCAAAATCAGAACATCATCCAGAGTTATCCAACACGTTTTCTGCAGCAAGTATTGAAACCATAACAAATACTGAAGAAACATTACAAAATATTTAATAGGTTTATAAGTGAAACTGTTAATTGCAATATGATGGTTCGTAATATTTAAAACAAATTGGGGTTTTTCCACAAATGGTACGTAAACAAACTCTGTTTTTAGAGTACTATCTAGTAGGGCATCCTATACCGAAGCCCATCCCATAATCCTCGGGATTAAATACACCCCATAATATAACATATAGGTCTTTCCAGATATAATAGGAATGAACCAATAAAGGGCCATGTTTGTAAGCAGTGTTAGTGTACGCGTAGTTAATTTTTCGTGTGGTTTGTACAGCGATATTTCCACGAGGGACAACTTTACGAAATTTCAGTTTCTCCATGATGGCCTCTCAAACTTTTTTGGCCCCTGTTCTATAACAAAAAAAAAACTATAATAATTTTACAAAAACCAAAAACTATCTTAAAGTGATTTCGAATTATCCATAAACCGGTAAATGCTGGTCATAAAATCTCCAAATACATATATAAGTACCTAATATCCTAGTCCACCTCCATGTTTAAGGAATCCACATTTTTAAAAACAAATACAAGTTCAAACCCACATTATTGTTTATTACGAACTTTTTATCGGAAAGATTATCTTTAAAATATGACACCTGCGACCCAAACGAGATGACAGCTTCAAGATCGTTGATGTCTTTTACAATAACATCATGATTATAATAAAAAAACATAAATGTACTGAAAGATTTATTTAAAAGCCAGCAACGCACTTGCGAGCCATCTGGCAATGTAAGTGTCCATGGGCGGTGGTATCACTTAACATCAAGTGAGCTTACCACCCGATGGCCCCGTTACATAAATAAAAACTTATTCTCATGGCGTTTCATACAGTTTAGCTTTGATTCCATAACTAATCTTTAATATTGTTTAAAATTTATTATGGAATTTGTATTCCGAGTAATTGTGATAGATCAGAAATTGGAAGATGTGTCAGCTTGTGCCTGTGTAAACTTGAGTTATCATACAGTTAATTTAACTGTATGATAACCTCAAGTTTCGAGTTTCATCGATTTATATTATGGTCCTATTTCTAGCCTTTGAATTTACAAAAATAATACCTGAACTAAAATCAAAGTAGGACTCAATTGAGCAATCAATTGTAAGAACAATAACCATTTACTTTACTTAGTATTACGGCCTACACGATGTATATACAATGTTGCTTTTACCGTACGTTGTAAAATATTACAGTATATAAATATTATATATTTTGATCACAGAACTCATAAAATCCTTAAATAAGTAAATACAATACATTGTGATTAATTACATGTCTACCAAATAAGTAAAATAAAATATATAATAAATCAGTGGCACTAAAACCTATTTTAGGTCTTGGCCTACGATTTCTGAATCTGTTTCATGATCGTTTTTTAAATCTAATAGGCAAGTAGGTGATCAGCCTCCAGTGCCTGACACACGTCGTCGACTTTTTGGGTCTAAGACATGTCGGTTTCCACACGATGTTTTCCTTCACCGTTCGAGCAAATGTTAAATGCGCACATAAAAAGAATGTCCATTCCAGTAGTCCAGGGATCAAACGTACGACCTCAGGCATGAGAGTCGCATGCTGCAGCTCAAAGGCCAACACTGCTCTTTCCAAATAGTAGTATTTATTTATTCACACTTCGTTACCTTATAACGAAGAGCAAAGACATATACATATATAAAAAAGCAGTAATAATACAAACTATTAGTTTTGCAAAATTTGTTTTGCAAGTTTAGTTAAAAGTTAAATAGTTTTGTTTCCAATAGAGAAAACTTAAAGGTGTGACTACCAAAAAATCGTTGGTATGCATCAGAAAAACCTATCTTCATTTATATAGTATTACTGATCAAAAAATAATTATAATAAAATAATGTTTTTTAATATTAAACATTTACATAGAACAGATACAATAACTATTCAATATTTTCTATGTTATGGTTTTGATAGCCGCTGCACCTTCTTATAAACAAGCGACAAAATGTTTCTGTTGCTATAAAATTAATAAGACTTAAATTACACTTAATAATGAGCGTTTTATGACAGCCATTTTTCTTCAGATGCGTGCAAAAGAACATAATTTTACGAGCGTTGAACTTTGTAAAATCCTTATTTGATATAACTGGCCATAAACATTTTCTCCAGACCGGCGTTATATTTGTTACATAAAATATAGAGAACGTGTTTTAAACCGAATATAATTTTTGCGTTCGTTATAACCAATTCAAACTCTGCTATTAAGTAATTATGTTTTGTTCGTTCGATTAAGTCGTATAGATCATTCTGGATTCACTTTAAATATTTTTTCTTATTTGCTACGTGCAAACGAGGCGTGCTTTATTATAAAATCAATCAATATCTCGGTTTAAGTGTGATACATATGTAATCTCCATTGTTTGCTCTATTATGGGGTAGTTTTTTTGTTAATACGTGAATTATTCCTTAAGTTTTTAACAACAATTCACTCGTTGATTGTCTAGATTTTGTAACATCTTTACATGATTTACATAAAATGGTTTACCTACTTTGTAAAATTTAACGATAATGTGTTAACAATAACGATTGTAACGTGCGTAACCTTCTCGCAAGAGATTAGCGCCGCGGGCTCCAATGCGACAGGGTGATGTCATCGTCCTCAAAGCAAAGGTACCTAATATTATCCACATTCAGATCGTGGTCTAATGGTTGTTTGACCACTAGTTTCTAAGTAAGGTCACGATGTTGCTCACATTAGGTGTCATCTGCATTTCCATGGTAATAATATAAGGTTAATAATTTTCTAATAAAATCGACCGGTTTACCCACATTAAAAGTGCAGAATGCTGATTAACATTTGAAGTATTTTAATCAATGACATAATATAACAACAAACAAGCTGAGCAACGAATAACTTATATCTGTTATATTGGCAAGAAATAAGATGATACCTGGTGGTATCCTATCGGTATTTAATTCTCCGAGATTTAATTGATTTACGTAGTTTCAAATCTACATTAGGTCGTACATACCTTAATCTATTGTCTGTGTGTAGTCAATGGAACAGCGACAAGTGTTGTCCATTATATATATATTTTTGGTAACTAAACGATGTTTTAAACACTATCTGTGAGTGCGGGTAAAATTTATTCCATTTTATTTATTAATTCCATTTTAACCTTTTGCTATGAATACATTTTTACTTATACACTTCATTTTTGTTATGTTCCTTAGCATAAAGTTTGTAATAGGTCACTAATTGTAAACATCACTTAACATCAAAATACATTAATTTTAATTTATTTTAATGAATCATAATCTCTCACAATTTCGTGAACATTTAGTACGTATAAGTTGCGCCTCTCGGAAACCACAAATTTATAACTTAGTAAAGTTTTTTTAAAGTTTTAGGAATAAATTGGCGGATGTACGTCTTCATCATTATTCCTGTTTATTGAATGGAACAATGTCGAGGTTGTCCGGCCAGTGCTTGCGTGCTGCATGACAATAATTTAATCTCCGGAGAACAGGTAAGATAGTCATAGATGTGGTGATACTAACATAAACATACATATGTCTATTAACGCAACATCCTGGTAATTTTATTGAACAAATAATAAATTTAATTATAAGTACGATGACTTAACTCATAATGATCCGCGGCTTGTTTTTTCCTGACTTTCGTCAAGGTTGCTGATGTCATGAAAGCAATACCTAATTATAATTACTGCAAATCGAGTATTTTTTATTGCATAAATCCTCTGAGTCCATGGTTTATTATAAAGGATGATGTGATGTGTAAATGATTCGAATCACTTGGTTGCGTTCTTCCCATGCATTAGGTGTGAACAACATGCCGCGTGAGAATATTTCTATAAGCGCCTTATTGGCACCCAGGTATATAATTTTAATCATCTAGGTATGCTATCACTAGTTGCGACTGTGACTTTACCAACTTGCTAAGGTTTAGTCAAAGAATGCAATTATTGGGCCTCTGAATCACAGACCGAACATGTAATTGTAAAAAAAAACATAACGAATACAACACATATTTACTTATTTTAGGTACACAGTTGTTTTATTTATTTTATTATTCTTTATTACTCAAGATGTCATATGGAACATGGTGTAATGGTTGCAGCTCCTTACAAACATTATGTAAAAAAAAATTGGCGATTAAAAAGAGTGGCGGAGAGTTTATTGCCAGTTCTTCTCTTCCGTTCTACGCCCTTGATTTGAGAACTGCCAGTAAATGTAAAATTAGAATCATTTAATGAATATTTCTTTTTTTGACGTTCATAAGTGTACATTGTGTTATATATGTGAATAAATGATTTTTGTTGTTGTTGTTATTACGTTCATCTCTTCTTAATAATGCAATAGTTTGGTTGTTTTCTTTTGCGATCCTAATTATACAAATAGCTTAATTATGTAAAGATTTATCTATTCCGTACACATTTATTTGTTAAACGACAAGTAGTTTATCTTGTTGCCCGCATAATTCAGTAGACATGTCTTAAAGTAAAATAAATATTTATCTAAATCTACTTAGTAATTGTTGTTTGCTTCATTGCATTATTTTACTAAGAATATGTATGACCTTTGTTTTCTAATGTGATGTCAGAATTTACTTTGTCGAACCACAGACCTTGAAGCAAAATGTTGGCAAGATGCGACTAGCTATTAATAGATTATTGTGAGGACCTGTTGGCTTTATTTCATACATTATATCTTTATTCAACGGCCTTACAGGTAGGGATTGAGACATTAATCTTACTTGCAGTTTTTTCCATTTAAACTTTAATTTTATTGTAACAATGTTATCCTTACAATAAAATTAACTTTTTATTTTACGAAAATACATAACACGTTAAAGTATAAATGATAATCACTACATTTTACCAAGAATCATCAATTAATCGAGTTATTTTATTCCTTCTGGTCTGAAGTCTGTTAAAATGCCATTATCAGAGACCCGATAAGTCACGTAGATATAAAGACTTCTGCTGCCAGAATATATAACTCTACTGCGTTCACAAAATGGCAAGTTAAAGTAGGGCAATAGAGTAGGCACAACAATAGGTAATTATTATTTTCCGAAGGATACCGCGTCGGTGACTAATTTGCTAAATTAAATTACTACTGTCTTTAAACTTTATTTTAAATAACATTATTTAATCTTTGAAACTGTGTCTGTGGTTTAGTTATTAGATACGTAGCGTAAAAGCTTTTCGTTTCCCAACAGAACAGTACTTTTCGAGTCAGAAGGCATTAATGATAATTAATGATATGTGGAAGCCGTAATTCTTATAAATAAATACGTATGTGGATAGACCTTTGTATGAAAATGGCAGTTAAACTGTGCCAACATCCTACCTTAAGATTTGAACTTACACCAGTTTGTAAAATAATTATTAAGCTATTTGATATGTTTTAAACATAGACATGTATATTTTAATATAATTTGTACGGTTTTAATTACTTCATTTGATTTAAATTGATTATCAAATATAAGTGCAAAGAGCGAAGAGATTGCATTCAATCCATCGCCAAAAATGGATTGCCTTCCTAGGGTTTGGTTATTGGGATGCAGATAGGAGATCGATCGACGGTCACGGTTTGATTAGTTAGATAGTTAGATTGTGGATTAATTATTGGGTTCGGGCGTAAAAAGAGTGGCTGAAAGTTTCTTGCCAGTTCTTCTTGCCTACTTGCCCTTGACTTGCGAACTGGTAAGAAATATAAATTTAGAATATAACTTCTTTTTTGACGTTAATTTCGTTTCGTTCGACTTTGACCATATTTTACTCTCTTCAAATGATATGTATCCCAATTACAGTAACTTTCTATAATTTTTTAAAATTATTTATTTTGGTACCGTTTTGTTCCAAAATCATTATGCAATAGAAGTTTCAACAGATCGAATGACGCGGGCGCAACGGAAATGGCACGGGGTCACTCTTTCTTGTCCACGCCTACATTATTTAAACATCTTCGTCTATAGGCAAGTGCTAATTTTTTGAACAAACAAAACGCGGAATACACTGATAACGATATCCGAAAAACAAAGGAATGTTCAACCATCCAAAACTGATAACATTTATTTATATAATAAATTTTAAATTTTGGTATTAAATGAATACCGCCCATAAAAGACACCAAAGCATATTGATCTGAAGACAGGTAAATATTTATTTTAAAATAATATATTTAGAGAACGTCTATGATTCAATCATCTTGTGTCATCCATCGAGGCCTTTCGATGATGTCATACATTTGCAGAATTTTTATGTTATTGCTATATGTATTAGCATTGAAATGTTTTGAACAAGTCTAGCCGAATCGTAGTTCAACATATTTTATTTTACAATTATGTACACATGCAATTGTCAGCTAATGATAAGCCTCCGATATGATAAGTTTGTAATAGAAGTGACGATGCACATATATATAATATACATATATGTATTGAAGCCTTGTAATACAATTCATTCCATATTTTTTATCAAGATATAAAATCTGTACATGAAAAATGTATACGGCGAGTACTATACATTTCAGTAATTTATTTTTAATTATTCTAGAAAAAATAATCAATTATTTCATTTTACAATTTTACCTCTAAATTTAATCTCGTTCTAACAATTTTCGAGGAAATAATATTTAAAGCATAACTTTAATATGCGATCAGTGTCAGTGATGAGGCTAAAATATGAGGATGGAACTTGTCAATTCCTGTTGCGGAATTTCATACATATATGTTTTCAGTTCTTTATAGTGCTGGGCAGCGAGAAGCTCTCCCAATCCACTAAAGAAGTTTAATTGAAATAATAAATACTTATATGAAATTACTATGAAGGTCCAAAGTAACTATTAATAAAACTACATCTTTCAAATAATTCAACCCTGGATAAACCTATATAAGTAGTAATTACGGCTTTCGCTTTGTTTTATTTAACCATTGCAATGTGAATTGAATGCATTCATTGAAATCCAAGTCTATTTTGTTCATTGCATTATTGTTGGTCTTCAATGCCGATACATTCTGTGAAGTTGCTTAACGTATCTTATTATAAATCAAAAGATATTCAAATATTTGTGTGCAAGTATGTTTATGAAACTAAAAAGGCTATTTTAATAAATTTACAGGAGTTAATTGCTATTCTTATAGCATGTATTTAAGTTACGGGTCCTTAAGATAAAGTTTGTAAGGTACATATAAGGTAATATAGAGTTCGCTCTCTAGTTACTATGGTAACAATAACTGAGCGAATCACAGATATAACATACCATGCACTCCCCATGTTTGTTATATACTAATGTTGCAATAAAACATATAGTCTAAATATATTCATACTTTTGTATGAGCCATAAAATCTTTGCATTCCTTCTCTCATATTTATAATTTGCAATTTAGCTTTATCTTCCTGGTAACTTCTAAACCCAAGTTTTCTATTTATTAACAGATTTATATATCCCTCCCTCGCTTACATTTCCCTGGCTTTTTATAGAAATTTGTATATCAAAACTACTGTCATTGTCTTTCTCGTTTGACACAAAAGGACGAGGTTCCAAACCCCATGAAAGATTTATATTATACACATAAAATATTCTAACTATATTAAAGATATATTGACGGTTCGTTAAAACTCGAGCCGAATATTAAGCGAAACCAGTTTGGATGACATCATCTTCCTGTGCAGTCAATATATTTTTCAATATGAACAAATCTCAGACGTGATATTCTGAAGACAAATAAATTCAAATGTAATAATTGATCGTAACTTAGAGTTTTAAATTAATTATATTGTGATGTTATTCATATATTTACTTGGAGACAAAACTGAAATTATAATGGCGTTGTTTTGGCTACTTACGTTATGATTTTGTTTTGTTTGAATTTAAATTATATGTTTGAACTCGAGAATGTTTTTTTTTCATTATTAACGACATTGATTGAATTCTGGCGCAATTCTATGTGCCTAAATCTTGTATGTAGGACGCAAATGTGCGAATTTGCAGTTACACAACTTTATTTCAAGCTTATGGGCCCGAAGATAATAAAACACACATTATTCATGTTTTTTTTTTAATAAAAGTTAGTTTTTTGTCGAGATTACAGATAAAGTATATATTTAACTAGTTCATTTAGTTTAAGTCAGTTATTTATATGATGTTATTTATATGATTTATATGATGATAGTTATAATTAAAATATTATTTTACTAAATTATTTTTATACTCTTAGGTTAATGGAATGGGCTATGTATAAAGCTGTAAGAAGTGGCCAAGTGGAAAGAAACCAACATAATTTAATGAAGCAGTCGTTGTTTTTAAAATAAAATAATTTCGCCAATTTCTTGTAACAGTTTGCCGTTGATGGTTATAAAAAATTATTCGCGCGTCCTTGCAATGAAACTATTTCGACCTAACTTTCAAGATGGCGCAGGATGACCGAGGACTCGTTTGAGGGACGGGGTAAACGGGATGAGACCGGCTGTATCACCCAGCTAACTATTTTTAGCGCTGCGTCACCGCGGTACGCCAGAATCTTACATCTAAGTGAAGGCCTACATTGTTGGCAACGCAACGTCCACCTCGACAAATGAAACAATGAGCTTAAGTATGAGAAATTTCGACACACTAAATCACTTCAATGCTTCTATTGCTTTGTTAGCGAAGACTCTCTCTTAACAATTGCAAAAATTCCGTGCGATGTTTTAGTATATAATTACTCAAAAACCTTCTTTAAATGTTATTTTGAAATTAGATACTGTTTCGTTTAAGGTACTGAAGGGATACTTATTTCTATTCATTTTCCTTACCATTGACTATAGTTAAAGCATAAAACCTTAGTTTACTTACATAGTTTTTATAGTATTATAATAGTACTTTCATACTGAGATCGGTACGGTTTTATTGAAACAGAAACTGAAGGTTTTCAAGTCAAGACAGAGCAATGACTTCCGTCCGTCAAAATACATTATATTACAGAGGTTGAACTTAGTGCTGAGACAATTCTGATTATGTCAAACTATTCCTCGATAATAAATCAAGTGTCATGAAAATATTGCCGAACACGATAGAGGGAAAATCTTTATTTGCTCTGTATTTAATTCTAATATTGTGGATGTGTAAGAGTTTACTTTACAATGACTTTCCCTTCGAATGAAACCTGTGGTCCGCGTACACAACATTTTAAAATTAAGATCACGTCCTCCAGTCCTAGAGGTAACAGTAAGTGGTCGTCATGATGTCATTGGCATGCGATAAGTAAGTGTCCTACAATATGACGCGAGTTATGTAAGTAGCGGTACAGTATAACTGATACCTTCCTACGTACGCTACAAATTACAGTCCTTGTGGTTGGACTACGTTATTATGTTGTCCTACGCCTTGCAGAAAACAAGAGCAGTACTTCTTTTATAGAAATGTTACATTCTCAGAGACAGTCCAATACTATAAGAGTAATCCTAAAAGTCCTCTACATTTCTCTTCTTGTTTATAGCAATCGTTGCCGAATCTGTACCTATTATATGTTCGTACAATAATATTTATCCGACCGAATTCTAAATACTTTAGACTTTAAAAAAATAGAAAAAAAATTATAAAGAAATAATTGAAAATAATTACTGTTAGTCTGTTGGTATAAGTAACTTTTACTGTGAAAGTTGTATCAAAATTTTGATGCACAAGATTATCTAGGCGATAAAGAAAACTCGTGTAGTACATAAAGTAAAAGTCAGAATTGCCCATACAAATGTACTAATAGTAATAGTGATCAATTGCTTTCAATTATTATTTGTCAATGAATAACAGTGAGTTTCGTTTTACGCCTACATGCCTCTCCTTTTTATGTCAGCAAATGATATTGGCACTCCATAACCTGCCGCGAGACTTCGACCTACGCACGCCAGCGCGTTATGCTAAAGGACTCGGCCCACGACATCACGCAATTACTGTTAATTATGAAATATTTTTTAATATTAACCCTTTACGATAAATTTATTAGGATTTTATTTTGATAACGTTTTATTTTACAACTATAAATATTTTTTTTTATTTAGGAGTTAGTTAGTTAAGGAGTTTTTTATATAATGTAAATGCCTGTAATGAAGAGGTCTTGATTGTGTATGAGTATATTGTCATGAGTAAGACGAAAAAATTAACAAGAGAAATTGTAAAACTGCTTGTCTTGTCTTTTAAATTATATTCGAACGCCTTGTTTAGTTTAGTTTAGTTTCAAAACTAAATTCCTATTTATTTTGCGGTTTTGAAAATATAATAAAAAGTATCCACAAAATTTTAATAATAGCCAATTTCAACTTATTCTGTTCGATGTGATTATTCAAGTTTCCATTTTAAAAACACCTACATAGTTACGACACGTTTGTGATTCAATCTCTTGCCATTTTCAATATGGCGTTAAAAATAGTTCCGGTAAGCATTTTCCACGTTCAAATCACTGTAGTTTACCTTGGTATTTAATCTGTTAGATTAAAATGTCAATGAGGATCGCAATGTGGACCGGACAGTGTTGACATATTGCAACACAGAGAAAGTTAAAGTCGTCTGGTGAAATCACACCCACGAGCGCTGTGCCAAATCTTCGAGAATTAACCCTCACTTATGTTACCGATATGGTATATCGAGAGCTTGGTAAAAGTTGTTTTTGTTCATTTACTCATTCGAGAAGGACACGTACTGCGGTAATATATAGTATTTTGTAGGTGAATAAAATTTTTCAAATTAAAATGTTGCACAATAAAGGATATCCAGCCTACAAAAACTGAATGATGTAATTGAATACTTTAACTACTACATACATAGGGAAAAAAATCCAAAGGTACTGTAATATAAAATGTACATTTCAGAAGATCTCATTGAAGAAACTTTTAAGCGCTATCCAGCTGTTAGTTTTGACCAAAACGAGTATAGCATTGAGCTTTCTGATAAAAAAATAAAATACGTTTATCATCAAGGTAACACTTATTCCACGTCATTAAATTTGAACCTGTAGGCATCCTTACTCATCGGCAAAGAAGACAGAGGGTGTAGGCCGAGAGAAAAAGCCCTCGGTACGGTAAAGTAAAAACTCTCGGTACTCTTTCAATCATCAATCATCAAACAATACTTATTTTAAAACAAATGTAGCAAATTAATTAGAAGTAGCCTGCCCAGCACTAGTCCCAGGCCATTTTATTTACTAAATAACTTTATTGTAAGCCTTTTTACACAGCTTTTCTTTAATACATTTCTTAAATTTATTTATAGGCAGAGGTAAAAGAGCCTCTGGGATTTTAATAAGAGAAATAATTTTAAAAAGAGTATCCTTTTTCCCAAAAAAGAATAAAGATAAACGAGCCAGATCTGGATAACCATTATCCATAGTTGCTCATTTGAAATCATCACACATGTGAATCGATGTTTTTTTTCTCTTCATGTTTGTTGTTTGCCTATAAGTGCTTGTCACATTATACCTAGTATTTTATTTATATTTATGTACTGTGTATAGAAGGCTCCTTGACACCACGGGGCATAGTTAGAATACTGAAAAAGGACAAAACTATTTGAACTAGGGAATTAGTGAAACACAAGAATACAATGTTTTCCACTTAAATGACTGTTAGTAATTTTATTGGACACTTTTTTATGTTAAATATCCTTATTAGTAAATTAGGTTAGACATATAAATGTTTCATAATGTCTTAATACCAGCACATGTATAATAAATATGTACCAATGTGCCGAGCGTTGGAAAGCTTTTGTAAATAAAATAATATGATACAAAATACAAGTTAAGAAATAAATTCACCCTATATTAAATAACACCCTTTATATAAATAATCGTCTATAACACTGTTACGTATAAAACGCTTCATTGCATAGAATAAACTTTACTATTAAAATAGATTGGGAATTTAATAAGAATTTTCTGTAATTATACAGTCGTGGGCATCAGCAGCAATTTATATAAATTTGCAGAGGTAACCAGTTAGATATAATATAGGAATTGGTCTTAAGAATAAATGTACTATGGGTAGGTACATCGATTACAGCTTACAGCCGTTTAAATCATAACAAATTTAAATTCCAAAATGATAGTCAACAATTATTTTACTTTAAGCCTAAACATGACATTTATTTAGTAATACCTCGTCGCATTAACATAATACAATTAGAATAATTAAATGAATAGGAGGGTAACTGGCGGCCTTATCGTTTTCGAGCGATCTCTTCCCGGTAACCATTTAGTTTAATTTATATATGTAGCATTATGTAAGAAAAAATTATGAGAGTTGATAGGTCTGTTTTCGGGGATTTATGTGTATAGTACTCTTAAATCCAGTAAATAAATAAAATCTCTTATGGTAACAAGGGCAATATAAAAAAATATATTTTTATATTTGATAAAACCTGTGCAGAAAAATGTTGTCCAGCATACATCTAATCCTACGCAGATCAAGATAATTTGTATATAAATGATTAGTTACCATAATCTTACGTTAGAATTGATTTAATAGCTGATTCGCATATCTTCATTAATTAGCTTACGACGTGTAGAGTTATGTTGCTTCTTACTTAGATACTTGATATTACTAGTAATTTGCTCTTCAACCTTGCATGGCGGCCCCCGGTTGCAAAAGGAAGCCGACCGTGACAATGGTGTGGGTCATGATAATGACGTCTTCATCCGGGCCTTTGAGTATTAAATAATTAAATATTATTATACACTATGACTTATATAACTCATATATACACTTGCACCTTGCTTTGTACCTTGCTCTTCTTAAGTAAGACTGTACCAAAAATTATTTGACACAGACTTACTCGTTGTAGGACGTGGGAAAAAAGCATTAAGTGTTATTGTTTTGACTAATAATAAAGAATTAATTTCAATTGTTAACACAATCAAATAAAATGTAAATAAAACGAACGTAAGTACGATGAATGTAAAATTCTTTGAATTCTTGCTCACTGTTACAAGTAAGTAGTCGTGTAACTAAAGGAACAGTTACCTTCTAATGTTTCCGTGCAACTAGAGAAAGACTCAAAGTCCGCAATTCTGATTTGTTGATTAAAGTTGCCCTCCAACTCGAACCGCTCGAAGTAAGTTCGAATAAGTACAGTGACCGTTAGCCGGTCACCGGTATCACGGGTACCTTGTCTTAACGAAACTCGTCTAAAAATTCATTTAGCATTTTTGTGAAGAATTTGTTTCGTTATAAATATATACTTGCGGTTTTGAATAAGTCTATGTCTGTGGTTAGAGAACATTTGAAAATTTATATATAACAAATTTTATAAATGTCGTTCAAATGACATATTAAGTTCTTGCTATCCTTTAAATACTGTTAGACGTTTTATTATTACTTAGTAAAGTATGAGATAATTGAACCTTAGAAGTACCTATGAACAAAATCAACGTTTAATCACTAATATTTTTTAAATATGACTATATCTGCGCTTGTGTTTTATAAGGAACTATCTAACTATAATTTAGTACAGTTTTATAATTTATATCTAATTCAACCTATCAAATTAAATTTGATAATATTTTATTTGATTGCTGGACTCAGTTATAACTCAGGCCGCTCATTAGGTCCGTTGTGCGCATATTATTAATAAAAAATAGTATTTAAGGTTTTTATACTTTTTAAATTGTATAATTTCTAATGAAATAAAAAAGGGAGCGAGCGCGTTGATGTCTTCAATATGAAACTTTATATATAGAGGGTGTAGAGCTGTAGTACCAATGTTACTTAAACATTGTGCAATAACTTCTTTTTAAATGTAATCTAACTCATATTCTGTTTGTAAGTTATCTTACTTTTAACGATCTCAAACGAATTAAGATAATGGGTGTTAAATCGTTGAGTAATCTATTGTTAATATTATTAGCCTTAGCCTCGGTTTTGGCCATAATTTAAAAAAATAGAGACAGATGTTTTAACTCAAGTTTTACTTTAGACTAAAAAGACGCAATTTTATACTAAAATGATTATAATAATAACTTTCTTTATAAATTATTCTACTTGTCATCTATAATGCTACATAAAAAATAGATCTCTCTTGAATAAAACGCCACATTAATATAATTATATAATTATTAATATGTGATTTATTCGATAAAGAATATGTTAATAACTGCGAACTCTTGCAGAGAAGGAATGAAAAGAATCATTTATCTAAATAATACAAAAATGCCTGACCGGTTATCCGGTTTGTCTTCACCCATGCAGTTTCTTGCAGTTTTATTATCAGATTGAGGATCCGGCTCCATGCAAAGCCTTGCCGCCCGACGCTCGTTTCTAGCTAGAGGGTGGAGACGGGTGGTGAAGGCGGGGGAGGGGCGAGGTGCGTGCGCGCAGCCTGCGCAACTCGGCTCACGGCACTCACCCAGTCCCAATACGAATAGCGCGCTGTTCGTACAACTGACGTGCGTCGTTACTGAATTCCGTTCGTGTCCATTAAAATCCACTCTAAACTAGGAGTGTAGGTGCAGTGTGGTGATGGTGTGTTTATAGTTATACAACTGGATTGTGTATACCTACAAAGTACCCGTCGGTGGTCCGTGGAATTTCCACTGAACTTTAGGCGTTCGTCTGGCGAGGAAGGCGATCGTTTACTCCGGGAGGAATGAGCCCCGTGAACCACTGCTTCCATACTCACCGATGATCTCAAGGTTGGCATCGAACTCACTGTTTAAGCGCGGCTGTGTCGCAACTCTCACGGTCCCACGATTCCTTTCTGCTCTTATTACAATAGTACTAACAACCAAGTTACGGTCACTATACTGTTACTCCACCATTAATATTTGTAACTGTAATCGTATGAGAAACATTTCGGAGACCTTAGATATTCCTATTAGATTGTTGAATTCTATTTGAACTCACAGTAATGTATTTGTATAATTCCACGTCTGCAATTACATTAACTGTTTTCCAATACAATGGCTTTCTCAATGCATGGCTTTCAAAGTTCTAAATTTTCCATAAATTAATGTTTTCATTATAAATTTCTTATTTTATTTTGTTTAGGTTTTTAGTATATTTCGTATATGTTATGATCATGTAATCCTTGATTAAAAATATTTATATACAGTAAAAAATAATACTATTATATTACACGAATGTATTGTTTAGTAGTTGTTTAGCTTTTAGAAGCTATTTCAATTATAGACAAGTTTGTTGATTTAAACTTTTTCGTATTAAATTACCACTCCTCAACCCATAAATTTTTTTTACGCATTCGTAATATCTAAATAAATTATAGCTGATTTGTTGCCTTAGGAGTTTGATATTCACTATTGTATTTTATTTATTAAATTAGTAATCTTTATTTAAAGTAAAAGCAAATAATTAATTGGCTTACTCTCCTATTACATTGACAAGAAAGGACACGGTTTCACTAGGTGGCGCTCACTGCTTATGTAAAAACCCGCTTCATATCCATATAAAGTCAAGCGATTTACTTAGAGGCATCCGACATAAACACCATACTTAATCTGACGTAATGTAGTGAATAAACTCTTGAAATTCTACGAACTAAGAAGAATTTATTTAATTTTCCTCAATACTAAATTTCCAATATACTTTTCCGAGCTCGCGTATTTGGTATTACACATTTGAGTTAATTTAAATCTGTGTTATACCTTCAAGCTGATTTCTTCTATGAAACATAAGTTATATTATAGGAATATTGATCATGTTAAAATTGGTATACGATACAAAGTATATATGGAAATATATATTTTTTCGTAACAATAAAAAAATGTCATATAACTAAAAGAATAAATGTTATAAATTTAACTTAATTTCATATATTATTATTCGTCAATTTGCGGTTTTTGTTACACCGACGCTTACGTCAATATTGTAACTCCAAAAAAAGGCGATTCCACAGAATCTTAATAGATTTAATGTTATTTAAAATAAATCACCTTGATGGCTGTAAATCTTCCACAGTCCGATTCACAAGGCATTTTCTTTTGCGAACTAGCGAACTGTGGAATCGACTACCGGCGGGAGTCTTCCCTGAGAGATACGACCTCCAAATATTCAAAATTCGAGCGTACTCCTCCCTTAAAGGCTGGCGACTCACCCACTAAAAGTGGGTGTCTATGGGCTGCGTGACTGCCCTTTTTGAGCGTCTCGCAGGCTCACGTGCTCCGCTATATAAAAAAATCCATAAAGCACATAAGCATCTTTTCACTATAACTAATATGTGACCGTACTCTGTATTAATGTGAACCAACTTGTACTATCTATATTAATTGTTTAATCATACAATGTTATATCCCACGCCATTGCAACGTAGAAAGTAGTAATTTAAAGAAAACACTTTTAAGTAGTAATTTGATTTTTATCGCGCAATCGACTATATTTTCTAAATAACCAAAACAAACTTTTCTACGAACTTCAAAAGCATCAGTTTAGAGGCTAGTCTTGAATGTTGTAAAAGCTTACATAATTTATCATTTCTTATACACCATATAGTACAAAAATTTATACTCGTTTTAGATGTGTCGAAACTTTAAAATATAAATTACGGAATGAAGCTTGGATTTATAGGGCTACAGACTCCAAACGGACCAAAACGGCCGTATAGAATAATTTTGTTCGGTTTTTGCTAATGTATTTAGTATTTATAATAATAACTGACATCGAGCTTGAATCATAATCTATATAGGTTGATAAATCCGAAATTTACTTGAATTCATATAGTTTAACGATATTCTTATTAATTCTCAAAATGTATTTAACAAAATACCACTTCTCTAACATAAATCACATCTCTAAATACTATAACTGCGATTTTTCTTAATCAAAGCAATGAATAATAATAGCAGTTAAATAGACGGTTAACTACGGGCCAACTAAACTAAGTGAATGTAACATGTAAATCACAAAAAACCTCTACTTTCACATCAACTGCAATTAATTACTGCAGTCCATAAGTCGGAACTGTGGTTTGGCAGCTCTAATATTTTGTTGTACGTATTAATTGACGTTCACATATGGCGTCACTATACAGCTGATGTTATAGGTATAATACCCCATACACCTGTCATTGACTGCAGGCCGGTGACCGTTATGTCATTCTATACCATTATCTCACGCGAGCTATGAACCATTATTTTTTCCATCGTAGGGATTATTTTTTGTGACGTTTGTTGTGGTATATTAAGTATCTTTAATTATTAATTATACTGGCTGACTCACTGTCATGTGATTGATTTTCTGATAAACAGCATAAAAAGTCACATAATTAAACAGGCATACATATATTTTTCGTATCGTATATATAATGTATTGTGTGTTGTGTGACTTGGTATTTTTCAATGCCCTAGTAGAATATAAACAATCGGAAGGAAAATGTTGTTAGAAAATATCGTGACAAATTATCAGAAAGTGGGTTCTAAGTATTATCTATCATCACGATCACGATATTTTGTGTGTCATTGAATATGTATATCTGTAGGAACTGTATAATGAGTAATTATTTAATAATTTTAGTCGTGATGTCTTAGCCGCGACGTCGCTGCATGTCTCTGCCGCCGGAACTAGACAATATAATTACAAAACAAGTTTGTTAACCATGGTTGCTCTATAGTATTTTTATGATGTCCAATTTATGTGACTTAATACTTTCAAACATTTTAAAACACACCAATTAATTAGACTAAACTGTTAAGACTTCAGAAACATCAGTTTACTTTAGCGAAAGGCAATTGTCAAAAGCTTATAAAGATTGATCAAATTTCATGGTGACCGTGTTGATTTGAACAAGCGAAAGATAATGTTGTCTGATGAAATGTTTAACTTTTAGGAATGTAATGAATAATAAAACTTTTCAAGTGACGCGAGTGTTTCTGATCCTGTCACACTCTCAACTATACATTACTTTTCCAATTAAAATACTTCTCGTTTGTCATTATGTTACCGTACTTTGTGAATTAGAGCGAAACATTTCTGTAGTACATTTAAATTCGTTCCGTGCTTCATTCCTTATGTGGTGTCAGCGAAATTACTCATATTTTACTGCTGTTCCGCTACGGGTCTAAAATAGCTGTACCGCTAGAATTTATCGCTTATCGATGGTTTTTCTTAGGATACACTATAATCAAATCTATTATGATATGAAGTTTTATTTCTCGTGAAAGATAAGAAATGTACAGGTTTGAGAAAATAAGGTGCTTGAAATCACTCAGGCGTAATATTCTGACTAACAAAAGTTTTATACAAATAATATTATTGTACCTCTAGAATGCGAAAGACAAATTTATCTTCCACAATTGTGTAACCGTTTAAATAGGTTTATTATAATCAGTGGTGCTACAAGCTGTTTTGTGATCTATTTCAAATCTAATAGGCAATTAGGTGATTTGCCTCCAGTGCCAGGCACATGCCGTTGACTTTTTGGGTCTACGACATGTCAGTTTCGCACATAGAAATTTCCATTGGTGCACAGCCGGAGATCGAACCTATGGCCTAAGAGATGAGAGCGACTAGGCCAAAGCCGCTCAAATATATTTGAACAGATTATTATGCGAGAGTTAAATTTATAAAACTATCTGAGCTTGAAGGTTTAAATTCATCGAGTGTTTTTTAAATGTGTTTTATCCGAGTAAATAAAGATCAAACTAGTTTTTACTATAAAGTTGACATTTATATGTTAAACTTGTGACGTATTAGTGACCGCAACCGTCGCTCATTGGGTCCAGAGCTCTGTTTAAATTCTCAAACTCATTATAACTGTATTCATATAAAAAACCTAGTACATTTATGAACGTCCATAGAAAAGGTGTTAAATTAATTCTAAATTTACATTCCAACCAGTTCACAGTTAGCTCTACCAACTTGGTTCGACTCCCAGCAATGTAATAATTCTAATCATATTTTGTGCAGATGCTTTATACTTATTTTAGTATTCAACCCAAAACCTTGAAATATGTATTGTTTTAGGAAGCAGAATTTTGTTAAGAAAATAATTTTTAGTTCTATGCAAAGGAGTCGACATTCATACAAGTAGATTCGTCATAAAGTGTTAATGAAGTCAACGAGTTTTACAAGGTTGAAGATACTTTTATAATTATGTTATTTGTATTTAAAATGTGATACAACTAAATTCTTATGACATTGAGAGTGTCCATGGGCGGCGGGCGGTATCACTTAACATCAGATGAGCCACCTGCCCGTTTGCCCCCTGTTCTATAAAAAAAAACATCAATATTAGATTTAAATATATAGTAGAAGTTATGTTTGTTCGTAATTCACTTACAATTAGTAAAATAACCTACCGTGGGTCTTGGATTCAAATTAATCTCCGTAAGTCCTTTGTTTATTAACGAACGTTTGAGTCAAAACATGCAGGTTTCCTCACAATGGAAGAAATATCAATTTATTCAACGTATGACCTCAGTTTTGGGAGTGGCAGTGATGCAACACAGTCCAAATGAACTACTTAATTATTTTATGTTTAATATTTTAAGACCAATAATCTCCCGAATGTTTGCTTACCACAGTTTGAAATAACAATCAGTAAGTTAAAAGATAGTTAGAATCAGTGGTGTACACATACATGTACATAGAATTGTTTCTCAAGAGAGAGAAACTATTATGGTGCTATTGTTTAAAGCCCACTTTCCGTACCGACGTTTTGTCAGAACCCGAGATGTGAAAGTGAATGCCATGTCATATACAGACGGACACCCAAACTTTCAATATGTTTGTCCTTATTACAAGCTCAGATTTAACTTTCTTCTTAAACAAGCGAACTTGGCTGAACAGGCTTTACAGTAGACATCAATTGTATTGAAACAAAGTTGTTTAAACAAAAGTGTTCATGTACTAGGCTAAACAGCAGACATTAGTTGTCTTTAAACAAAGTTATTCCAAATTTTTACTATGATATTAATATGTTCCCTGTTAATTTAATAAGAGGAAAAAGCAGGGAACACATATAAATACTTTTGATTGCAGTTGTTGTCTAGATAAGTGTTACACTAACGTTAAGTTAATATTAAAAAAAGGATGTTTGAATGAAACCTCTTTAAAGGCACTTTATAAACACCAATTCATTGCACAGTTTTTTAATGTATGTGACCTTAACCATTTAAGTTTATTATAAATACAGATTAAACCCCATAGCCCTTAAAAACAAAACAGTGTAACTCTTTCGAATATTATTAATAACGACATAATGATGACATTAGCGTCAGTTTGTTTTGTAAAAATGAAAATTTTAAATATAATGGTATCATGAGGGGTTTGATAAATGTGTTATGCGGTCAAAATAATATATTTATATCTATTCTTCCCAACAAATTACATGTGAAATTTCTTTTGTAGCGTAAATATATACCCAGTAAAAATAATACAAGAATATTTACTAGTAGCTAAATTATTTATAATGATCCTAATTTGTAAATGTAAAAATATTTTGCCAACGTTAAATTTAGTAGTTTTTATCAAAATATTAATGACCATACATACAATAGAGCTGAATAATAGGTTAAAGTCGTTTCATTTTGTATGTTTTTGTACAATTTTTCTTCAACGCAGACCAAGTAAATATTTTATTTCATAATTAGTTTGTCTGCATCTATCGAACAAAAACATGACTTTACGTAAATACAATTGAACGATTCATTTTAAAACGTTTTAGAACCTTAAGTTTTCTCTGATAATTTAATTTTCTAATATTATTAAATTTGAGTAATATTAGTTAATAGAACACAAGAAGAGAGTGTGTTCCCTAAAAGAGGTTGTAAGTAGTTTTATCGGATACTTAAGTAAAGTTTTTATGATATCTTTGTATATATATTTAAAAAAGTGTTTAGTTAGTTTGTACAAGTGTTTAGTTACTAGTTAGTTCGTAAAGTTATTGTTTACAAAAGAAGGAATTTTTTTAGAAGTACAAATTAATTATTGCATAATTTCTCTCGGTATGCTGAAAGGGTTTCTCCTAATACATTAAGTGTAGCAAAGTACAAAAGTACCAAAATATATAAATAATTCAATGTAACAAATGATTTATACATACGTTTATAAATTATCTAAAAACATTTTATAATAACAACTTTACGATGAACACTAAATTTAAAAACATATTGAGAAGGTGACATTAAAGTTCTGGTCGAGATTGAACGAAATCCAGTTATACATGTGACCTCTTACATCAACAGGATGTAAATCAGTTTTGTATATACATTCATAAATAAATCAAGAGCTGTAGTATGATTACTAAAACGGTAAATGTGCATCCAAAAATAATTGCAAAGAGAAAATAAACACACAAATACATATTTAGTCCTTCAACCACATATGACATATTCAATTGGAAGGACCGATTTACGTATATGATAAAATATTAATTTTCAATAAAAGTATTAATTTCCTCCCACCTTTCAAACTGATATTGTTCAAATGCTAGAACGTAAGTGAAATAATTGCTAGGAATACCAAATATACCTCTTAAAGTTAAGTCACGTGTACAAGCAAGATGATTGATACGATATATCAAGATTGTTCTATTTTAAAATTAGACCTACCACAATACGGCTGCGATTAAAATAAAACTGTATTTTCTTGACATTCAATATATAATTCCTATTAAAAAGAACCTTCATTCTTGTTTATATTTAAATGATATCATTTAATAATTATAAATTTTCCGTTACTTCATTAACTTTTAGAATTGATTTCAAATAATACTCGTGTTACATATCTAAATAAATAAATAAAATTATTATTTATTTATTTAGATATATATATATATATATAGATATATATATATATATATATATATATATATATATATATATATATATATATATATATATTTTCGGAACCTTGCCTAAAGGGACTCCTTTTAATAATTACATTTTAAGGTTGGTTATTAGGTATATTTTTATGTACTTATTATGTTATTTGTTTTGAATAAAATAAAAAAAATATTGTAAATTCAGAGTATTTACAATATTCTGAACCTACCTAGTAAAAATAATTTACTACGGGATAAATAGAAAACAAACAAGTCCCTGTGGCAGTATACTTTTAATGCTGGCAGCATTTTTTCGCTGTATTGCGAATTGCGATACTTATTCTTTGAATATACATATTATTAAGTAGTTTTGGCAAATAAATAAGACACATTATCAACAACAACTCTAAACACATTGTGATCATGTGTATGTCTACATTTTATAGTCCTATTATTATTCAAGTTTGTATGGAATATTATATGACCATAATATTTTATGACCATAATACCATAACTGTTACAAAAATAAACTTACATACAATCACTTACATTAGTGGTTACAAAGACCACTTGATAATTAAATTGACTTCTCTCTCAAAGTGACCTCGAACTATATATAACCTTAGCATTTGTCGCATGCGTAAATAAAATACTTAAATAGCACCGCATAAGTTTCTCATATTATATTATTCTTCGTATGAGCCTAGTTACTTTCATACGAAACCAAATTTATTTTATACGAATGGTTCATCAAACAAAAACATAAAATAACGACCATTTATAGATAGTATGAGGTTTTTCTTCCGTGCAAGTCGTGGTAAGAAAATATGGGATTAACACGAAAGTGAGTTACGAAGTTATATTTATATGCGTAAATGACTTCATCAAGCAAAGAAGAGTTCTTTATTGTTACGTCATCAATGTCGAAAGCAAAACTCTGAATTTTTTAAACTCGTGTTTTGTAGAAATTCCCGAAATCTCTCGTCTTGTTAATGACCATTAGAAGTTGCACCGGCTCCAACCTCGGTCCCATCACTCACACGAATCGCCTGTTCGCTAGTTTTTAATTGTTGGTAAAGAAAGTAGTAGCTTTATATACCTAATAAGGGAGAAAAATATAACCGTTACGTAACAAAATATTGGAGAGAAATTTCTTATTATTGATATTATTATTGCTTTCATAGAGCATAGGTCAAGGTCTCAAAGTAAATTTATTATTATATGTTTGTATAAATTTTGGTAGATAATTTAAAAAACCGGGTCACGGTCAGATATTATAAATGAAGAAAATACTCTACACATTTTCCTACCCTGTTACAGTCATAAATTTATAATTCATAAACTCATATATGATAAATTTCAACTTAACACAATACAACTTTTTATATTATTTACAACAAGACCTTGAGTAAAAAACTTTCAAAATAACATTTAAATTACAATCGTACAGCTAAACTAGGAAATTTCATAGAGTAAACTTGCTTGCTCGTTAAATGTTTTTTCATTGTTTATTTACATTGATTTTCAATATAAGAAAACTGGATTCTTATTTGTTTTAATTTCTTTAGTATCAAAGAATATTTCATAATTAAAAAAAAGGGGTTTAACCTTGGCCGATATATACAGGTTTCTCAAGATGTTTTGTTTCTCCATACAAAATTCAAAAACACAGTAGGGATTCAAACACATGCTCGGTCTCTAGTTATCAACTGTAGTCGAACCGTACTTTAATCAATCTTGCTTTAATCTTTTTTTAAAGAATATACATATAATATATATAAGTATAAAGCTTAACTTTACGACAACATTGTATGTATTGACGATGTCACAGTTTTAAGGTATTTAGGCAGTTATAGATCTTGTAAATCTCGTTTTGTGAATATAATATAAATTTAAAGAGTGGCGGAGAGTTTATTGCCAGTTCTTCTCTTCCGTTCTACGCCCTTGATTTGAGAGCTGTAAATGTAAAATTAGAATCATATAATGTATATTTCTTTTTTTGACGTTCATAAGTGTACATAATGTTACCTATATTAATAATAATTTTTAATTTGATTTGATTTAATTCATTAATCCGTAATGTTTCATTAAATGCAATTTTCTTGTTTCAGAGACAATGTACAAAGAAACCTTACCTCTTGTGGTATGGACGCTCTTAGTCATAACAACAAATGTAAGTAAAATTTTATTCTTTCATTTTTAACTTAATTTTATTCTTCAGAAAAGTCAGTTGCTGATGGAGCACATCTCTATTTTCATTTGCATTTTCAGTCATATACAGTTTTGGTGATACATAGATTGTTTTTAGAAATGTGTAATTTATTTATTCTGTAACAATATAAAAAAAATCGACTGGATAATATCTTATACTTTAGACATCAAATATCATTATGATTTATATAAGGGCAAAGTGTCTGACATACTGACTGACTGACATTAGTTGTACAAAAATATCGCTGTGGTCTAATTCCTACCAACTTTTAATTTTTTTTTACTGTACATAAATCCAAATTTATTACCTACATTATTAACGCGACTTTACAAGTCCCTTTAAAGCGCCTATATAATTCTATTTTATGGAGTTCATATATTAAATTCCAGTACTACAATGCTATTCTATACTGAGACTTAATGCGACTAAATTAAAGATCTTTATTGCCGCTTATGTTATTAATAATTTTCGTTACAGGTAGCGACGCAAAGCCAGTACGGAATAGGATTAGGAATAAAACGAGAAGTGTTTTTCTTAAATTTAGAAGACGGCTACTTTGGCTGTCAAGTTAACGAATCGACTCAAATATTACAATTATACGAATTATCAAAATTATGCGATGGCGTACCCGACTGCTATAAGGCATCTGATGAGCTTAGAACCGAATTAAAGTGTTCAGGTTAGTACTAAAATATTTATAATACCAGTTCAGATATAATTAAAAACGGATCATAGAGAAAAATAAGTATTAAAAGTGCCATATTTCGTAACCTAAGAAAGAAATAATTGCTATTCACAAACATATAACATCTCATAATTTCACTTTTTTAACAGAATTTAATAAAAATCTATTATATAATAAATTGAAATTACTATAATGAATTTTTTATAGATGACTGTACCAAAGAAGATGGGGCGCAGTGTATAAATGGTGCTTGTCTAAATGGTGTTTGCTATTGTAATGATGGGTTCGGAGGCTGCAATTGTCAGGAACAAGGTAAGAAGCTAAAATAAATAATGATACGGTTATTATTTACATGATGAGGGAAGATTTAATATATCGAATCCTGGTAAGAACTGGTTCCGAAATTCAAATGTAAAAATATTTTTGTATATGTGTTTATACCTAGTGTAACTCTCTACCACATATCAGTAGAGTCAGACAGCTAGGCTCATCTCTGAATATCTGTATTAAGAACAACAAGCATAGACTTGACTCGTGCCCACAGATAACAATTTCCTTCTAAACAAAACTTCTTTAGCAGATATAAACGCGGGCTTATAATGCTGAAAGATTTATGTAAATGTATATTCGCGTAATTCAAAGCCAAT
This sequence comes from Pieris rapae, assembly GCF_905147795.1. Taxonomy (NCBI): domain Eukaryota; kingdom Metazoa; phylum Arthropoda; class Insecta; order Lepidoptera; family Pieridae; genus Pieris; species Pieris rapae. The sequence goes on along the minus strand of NC_059515.1, from coordinate 2,917,404 downwards.
ATTATTTCCTTCCTTTGATTATCACAAAATCATCTATCATCATTATATTACGTCTATGCCTTAAATATCTTATTTAATTCAGATGTCAACGAATGTAAGGACCGGCCTTGTGATGTGTTCGCACATTGCACGAACACAGTCGGAAGCTTTCAGTGCTCTTGTTTCCCTGGATATGTTGGAGACGGATTCTCTTGCAAAGGTAAGTTGGAAATATATATATGTACTTCACTTTTTAATGATAAATATAGTAAAAAAATAGTGGTCAATACACGATAAAAGTAGTCAGAACATAGTGTATAACTGCATATTTTTAAAAGTTTCTAGTTTTTTTTAACGTGCACGGCCTCTCTTGATTATGGATTGAGCACACTATATAAAATTTTCTTAACAGACATCAATGAATGTGAAGACCCAGCCATAGCAGCGAGATGTGTGGAAAATGCGGAATGTTGCAATCTTCCTGCTCATTTTATATGTAAATGCAACCGTGGGTTTGAAGGTGACGGCGAAGAAGAATGTCGAGGTGGGTTTATATTATGTATCTCTTTTCTGTATTCAAAAATATCGTACCATAGCAGATACTTTATTGAAATATTACTATTAATTGTCATTGGTCCGGAGTATCACGAAATCGGGCGTAGGTTAAGTAAATTTCGAGATAGATAGATATTTAAAGAAAAACACTTTTTTACGGATTATAGTTATGTATTTTTGTATTTAAACTTATAATTATTTGTACATAATTGCGAAACAAGTTGCGCATCCCCCGGCTGCATCACAGAAACAAAAACAAGACACAAACAGTTCCTCGCCAGCCAGCTTACCTGCCATATGTGAAGGGAGTTACAGATAGAATTAGCCGGGTCCTAAAACGAGCTTCCATTAATACAATTTTCAAGCCGCACAAGAAGATTCAGCAATTCCTAAGACCAATCAAAAGTAACACCCCATTGCAAGATGCAGGTATATACAAACTGGATTGCGACTGTGGCCTGTCTTACATAGGGCAAACTAAACGCAATATGTCCAGCAGACTCAAGGAACACATTGCGGACATAAGACATAGACGACACACAAAATCAGCAGTCTGTGAACACACACTAGATAGGCCTAATCACTACATACGCTTTGACCAACCGAAAGTACTTGCGAAAGAAAAAAGATTCTTCCCAAGATTGGTACGCGAAGCCATTGAAATCAAAAAACACGCCAATTTCAATAGAGAGGACGGCCTAAAATTATCAAACACCTGGGATCCAATAATATCCAAATTAAAATCTCAAAATAAACAATCCGCGAAAATGGAGGACACCGTGAGCAATTTCTGCAAAAACCCTACATCTTTTAGTCGATACCAACTCCGGGGAAATAAATACAGATAACACAACATTTTCTGCAGCTGTAATACTTTTTGACATTTAACACCTTTGTCTTTAGTCACCGCGTGACCACGCACGCTGTTAAGCACGCGAAACGTCGGCTTAAATTTTTTTTTTTTTTTTTTTTATAGAACAGGGGGCAAACGGGCAGGAGGCTCACCTGATGTTAAGTGATACCGCCGCCCATGGACACCCTCAATGCCAGAGGGCTCGCGAGTGCGTTGCCGGCCTTTTAAGAATTGGTACGCTCTTTTCTTGAAGGACCCTAAGTCGAATTGGTTCGGAAATACTTCAGTTGGCAGCTGGTTCCACAGAGTGGTGGTGCGCGGCAAAAACTGCCTGGAAAAACGCGCAGTTGTGGAACGGCGGACGTCGAGGTGATACGGGTGGAATTTCGTATTCTGCCTCGACGTCCGATGATGAAACTCAGCTGCAGGTATTAATCCGAACAACTCCTCTGAACACTCTCCATGGTAAATGCGGTAGAAGATGCAGAGAGACCCCACATCTCTACGCAACGCCAAAGGATCAAGCCGCTTGGAGAGATTTTGGTCGTCAACGATTCGAACCGCTCTTCGTTGAATACGGTCAAGTGGAAGAAGCTGGTACTGGGGAGCACCCGCCCAAAGGTGGGAACAGTACTCCATGTGGGGCCGAATTTGAGCTTTATATAGTTGCAAGCGGTGGCCCGGAGTGAAGTACCGTCTCGCCCTGCTGAGCACACCAAGCTTTTTGGAGGCTAATTTTGCCTTTCCCTCCAAGTGACCGCGAAACTGAACGTCGTTCGATATGTCAACGCCAAGTATTCCAATGCTGGCTGTGGCTTTAAGGAGAGTGTTTTCGAAAAGAGGAGTAGCGACAAAGGGTGTTTTTTTAGCGGAAAACGCGCAAACTTGTGTCTTTTTGGGGTTAAATTGGACTAGGTTTAGTCTGCCCCAGTCAGAGACTCCACATAGTAGGGTTTCTACTTCAGACACAAGTTTGTTCCGGTACTCATCGACATCTGCCCGAGAAATACTTGCCCGGCCAGTGTAAAGAGTGTCCCCAGTGCTGTCATCCGCATAGCAGTGAATGTTGCTAAGTTGCAACATATCATTGATATGCAGAAGAAACAGGGTCGGGGATAAAACACAGCCTTGTGGGACCCCAGCGTTCACGGGTTTAAGGTCGGAACATGCTCCGTCGATGACGACCTTGATGCTCCGATCGGCCAGAAAGCTGGAGATCCAATCGCATAATTTCTCGGGAAGCCCGTAGGCTGGAAGCTTCGAGAGCAGTGCTCTGTGCCACACCTGATCGAAGGCTTTCGCTATGTCCAAACTAACCGCTAGAGCCTCCCCCTTGGACTCAATTGCCTCCGCCCATCTATGCGTAAGGTATACAAGAAGGTCACCAGCTGAACGACCACGACGAAAGCCGTACTGAGAGTCACTTATCAGCTGGTGGCCCTCCAGATACTCCAGGAGCTGGCAATTAATAATGGATTCCATTATTTTGGAGAACAAGGAGGTTATCGCTATTGGGCGATAGTTGGACGGATCGGAGCGATCGCCTTTTTTAGGGATCGGATGTATCGATGCGATCTTCCAGCACTCCGGGACAGTGCCAAGCGAGTACAGGTACCGGAAAAGGCGCGTTAAGACCGGAGCCAACTCAGGAGCACAAGTACGCAGCACAATTGGAGGAATACCATCCGGCCCGCTCGACTTATGTATGTCCAAGGAAGATAATGCTTTACGGACAGCACGTTGCCGGAATGTAACTTCCGGCATCGAAGAATCACACCGTGAAATGCTCGGTGGTGATCTCCCTTGGTCATCCAAAGTCGAGTTGGACGCGAAGAGACAGCCTAAAAGGTCGGCCTTCTCCTTCGCAGTGTGGGCCAGCGAGTCATCCTCCCTGTGCAATGGTGGAATGGAAGGCTGACAAAAATTCCCTTGGACAGCTTTGGCTAGAGACCAGAAGGCTCGAGTCCCCGAAGGGAGTTGGGCCAATCTCTCGCCAAATCTGGCAATGTGCTCTGACTTTGCTTTAGTGATTTCCCGTTTGAAGGACCTGGAGGCTGAGTTATATGCTTTTTTGAGTTCGCTGGTATTAGCATCACGAGATTTCGCCGCTTCTGCCCATGCCTTAAAGCATTCTCGCTTTCGACGCGAGGCTGTCTTGCAAGAACGCTTAAACCATGGCTGAGACTTGCCACCGATCGGCACCGCAGAAAAAGGAATAAAGAGTTCCATTCCCTGCAGAACCACTTCGGCGACAGAGGCAGCGACGGAATCTGGAGCTTCAGACGAAAAGCAAATAGGCCCCCAAGGGTAGGACGCAAAGAAAGACCGCATCCCGTCCCAATCTCCTGACTTGTAGTGCCAAATACGGCGAAAACCCAAAAAGCGCGACCGCGAAGGGCGCGTAGATGGCACAGTACTCCGGACCACACAATGATCCGATGAACCCAATGGCGGGTCAACGGAGACTTGATAGTTCTCCGGATGCGAAGTCAGCAGAAGGTCCAACAAAGAGGCTTAAATTTAAAATTATGTACAAATAATTATAAGTTTAAATACAAAAATACATAACTATAATCCGTAAAAAAATGTTTTTCTTTAAATGTGTAAAAGTTATGTAAATAAAAGACAATACTAGATAGATATTTATTGAAAATAATAACCCGTATAAGTTTAAATTTAATTTCAAAATAAAATGCGTTTACTTCTTAATACTAATTACATATAAGTGTATTTTTCTTCGTCACTCAGCAAAATCTGATATCTTACAAGCGATTAATTAGACAGTCCTGATTTTTACGGAATACAGGGTCAACGTCTACATGATCTTCTTACAACTATATTATTAATTAAGAGTAACGGAGAGTTTATTGCCAGTTCTTCTCTTCCATTCTACGCCCTTGATTTGAAAACTGGCAGTAAATCTAAAATTAGAAGCATTTCAAATATATTCCTTTTTTACGGACATAAGTGTACTTTGTTTTACCTATTTAAATAAGATTTCGAATTTGATCATAAACATACTGCGATTCTGTACGAATTAATAATATTTCTGAAATATCAAAAATATCTGTTTTAAAAGGTCCGCGACAATTTTCCTGTTATTAATGTTCCTAAGATTGGCACAATGTATTTTTTACTAGTAATAAATAATTGATAATTGTGTTCATATTAAGTTAATAGCTCTTAGCTTCCTAGTAATTAACTTTGTATTCCTAGCTCGCAACTTCCTCATTTTCATGAGCGCATCCGGGCAAGTCATTTGAAATGTGGAAAACGTATTCAAACGTGCAAATCATCTAAAATTATTTTTAAAACTCTTATAGTTTATTTCATTTTCTTAGACAATGACTGTATATAGGTAGCCATTACATTATCAAATTATAGATTAATAATTATTTACATCGGGGTAAGCTATGAGATTTATTGTCCTATTAGCTCACGACTGGTTTTGACTTTTTTTTAGATATTGATGAATGCCGAAGACCTGGTGCTTGCGGTTCAAATGCCGTTTGTCAAAATTATCCCGGAAACTACACATGCGCCTGTCAAGCTGGCTATACAGGAAATCCATTCGATGGAGTGAGTCAATATACTAACTTTTTTAACGAGTTTTAGATATATAATCATTCTTTAAAAGCCTTATTTTGCCGTTACTTTAAATTTATTTGGTTTTTATTACTTCTCTCGATGACAGAAATTTTTAAGTTTCCAGGCATAATATTATTGTTTGATAATCGTTTGTTTCAATGTGGCACAAAATAAAAGAAAAACATATTTTTATTTATGTCTTTTACAACTCAATACATTAATAACTCAATAAATCATTGTTTTACATAATTCATGGGAAACCAAAACTGAAGTTGAACTGAAGTGTGTTTCAATGGAAGGCAAATTCATGCGATGTTTGGAAATTGCCGTCCAAATTATACAAAGTGCACTTATTATGATGTATTGATACGCAGTGTGTTGACGTCGACGAATGTGCGAACTCTGATGCATGTGGGGCGGGAGCTGTGTGCCGAAATCTTGTGGGAGGCTACGAATGCAGTTGCCTACCTGGACACGAAGGCGACCCAAGAGTCGCCTGCACGCCTACGGATCAATGTTCTAGAACTTCATGTGGACGCGGGGCACTCTGTGAAAACCTTCCAGGAACCTATCGATGTGTCTGTCCGCCAGGTTTTGAAGGCGATCCCAATGTCAAATGCAATGGTAAATATAGGAAAAGGCTTTATTCTTATTTCTCGTTTTCTGTCTGTTAAATGCTTTATAATCCTAAATAACGGCGTGTGAACAACGCTGACTACCGCATATTAATATGCGCGGTAGATTCACGCTTTTACTAACTGGAATAACTCTAACTCGCGACCGATTTTTGGGGATTTCAAGTTGTATGTTTCAGAAATGAGCGGAATGCCGTAAGGTGTCATCATATTTTCGGTTGATTAATTAAATTTTCTTCACTAGATTTGCATCTTTCATCGTTTCTATCATGAGTATCTATTCTGCTATTTCTTCTTCGTAGTGGCTGTCGTCGTATCTTTCTCGTACGTATATACATATATTTGGGAAAGGTGGATGTTGTAATAAGATACGAGTTGTTTCTTGTTCAGACGTAGATGAGTGTAAAAATAGCAAAGCGGTTTGTGGCGCCAATGCTGTTTGTGCAAACACGGTAGGAAGCTTCGTATGCAATTGTTTGCCCGACTACACGGGAGATGCGCGCGCTTCGGATGGTTGCAAAGATGTGGATGAATGTGAGGCACTAGAACATCCCTGCGGATTACATGCTATCTGTGAAAATGCCTCACCAGGATATAACTGTCTTTGCCCTCAAGGGTATAGTGGCCACCCAGATCCGCAAATTGCTTGCGAACAGGTAAATTCTAGCAATAGTTTTCTGTCGTTCTCAAATTATTTGCTCTTTTTCTAATACGATTTCGAATTACAGGTGGATGTTAACACTTTGTGTAAATCTAATTTCGACTGCACAAACAATGCTGAATGCCTAGAAGGACAGTGCTTCTGTAAATATGGTTTCCAACCGAAAGGATCAGTCTGTGTGGACATAGACGAATGCACAAATTCTTCATTATGTGGGGATAATTCGATTTGTATTAATTCCATTGGAAGTTACGCTTGCGAATGTGTTACTGGCTACGTAGGGTCCCCACCACAACTGAAATGTCGTGCTCCGTGTGAATATGTGCAATGCGGAGAGCATTCATACTGTAAGTTCGAAGGGGCCGATGCCTATTGTATGTGCGATGAGGGATGGAATTTCAACCCTAATGATATATCTGCTGGATGTGTCGATATTGATGAATGTGATACAGCAAATGGAGCAACATCTCACTGTGGTGCTAATGCACTTTGCTCAAATAAACCTGGAACTTTCATGTGCCAATGTCCCGATGGATTTACTGGTGACCCCTATAAGAATTGTTTTGATATCAACGAGTGTCAAATAGATAATAGTTGCGGTGCCGGCGCAGAATGTATAAATCAAAAAGGTTCCTATTCATGTTCATGCCCTGATGGAACAGTCCCAGACCCTGATCCTCGAGTAAAATGTTCTGAAATTCTTACTTGTCATACAAGTAATGATTGTCCTGGAAATGCTATTTGTGATGTCAATGCAAAATGCATTTGCCCCGAGCCAAATATTGGAAATGACTGTCGCCGTAAGTTTACATATTTTATTCTCCCTATTGAAAGGTTATGTTTGTGAATGAGTTTAATAAATAATATATTTTACAGATCCCTGTGAAGCGTTACACTGTGGAAGTAATTCTGAATGTCTCTTAAACGAGCAAACTGCCCAATGTACATGTCGAAACGGCTTTAGTGGTGAACCAACATCAGCGATTGGTTGTCAAGATATAAATGAATGTGAAGCTAATCCTTGTGCCCCTGGAGCCGTGTGCAAAAATTTACCCGGACATTTTCAATGTGAGTGTCCAGGTCAATTTAAAGGAGATCCCTATACTGAAGGCTGCTTCATCAGTAAGCAACCTCATGCTTGCGGCAATACAAATCCATGTCCGCAGGGTGAGCAATGTATACTAAATGAAAATGAAAACGTTTGTATTTGTGGTCAGGGATTTTCTCGTAATCATGAAACGGGTTTATGTGAAGATATAAACGAATGCATTCAATATGGCCGCTCGCCTTGTGGTTTAAACGCTATATGTAAAAACTTACCTGGAAGCTATGAATGTAAATGCCCACCAGAATATAGTGGAAATCCATACAATTTATGTGAAGAATGTAACGATATATCGTGTCAGTGTCAACCTCCATACAAAGTTGTTGATGGTAATTGTGTATTATCTGGCTGTTCAAAAGAAAGGAAATGTGGAAAAGGAGCAGAATGTATCACAATTTCTGATAATGTTAGTTACTGTGCATGTCCAATCGGTTATTCTCAAACTATTGACGGAGCTTGTGAAGATATAAACGAGTGCTCTCTTGATCAGCCTGTATGTGGATTTGGTGCGGAATGTGTTAATACTGTTGGATCTTATGTATGTAAATGCCCTCCCGGTTATGGGAAAGACTCAATTTCAGGTCATTGTAGCTTAAACCAAAAGCGCTGTATAAGCGACAGCGATTGCTTCGCCAATGAAAAGTGTGTCCAGCCCGGAAACTGTGTTTGTCCGCCTCCGTTTTATTTAGATATTACAGATGGGCAGAAATGTAAAAGCCCCTGTGAAAGGTTTACTTGTGGGATTAATGCAAAATGTACACCAAGTGACCCACCCAGGTGCATGTGCATGTCGGGCTACGAAGGAGACCCTTACACGGGTTGTACAAACAGGAATGAATGCCAAAGTGCTCCCTGTGCTTATGGCGCAATATGCAATGATGAACAAGGTGGATATAAATGTATATGTCCACAAAATATGGTTGGCGATCCTTACAAATCTGGATGTGAGTATATCTTTTGCTCCAACTAACGTAAAGTTAAATTTGGTATACAAATATATTTAAAAAAAAATTTTTAGGTACTGTCGAACAAATACCGTCACAGAAACTATTATGTAGCAAAGACAATCAATGCCCTAATAACTTTGCTTGTCTAAATCGAACATGTGCATCACCATGCCTAAGTGTATCTTGTGGACCAAATGCTTTTTGTGAGGTTGATAATCACGCCGCGTGGTGCCGTTGTAATCCCGGATACACAAAACCAGAAGGTGGAAAATGTGTTTCAGGTAATGGTTATTATTTATTAATTAATTTTTATAAGGATTATCTACTGAGTTTTTTTGGACATACCTTTTAAAATATCTTTCTAAATTTTGGGTGAAATTGGAAAAATTTATGTATGTTGCTCTTGTTGTTCTCAAAATAAAATATTTTAATGTATTTAATATTTCCAGGATGTGATTCCTATTTATGTGCCTCCGGCGCCCACTGCATTATTTCAAAATCTGGTCCAACATGTGTATGCCCAGAGGGTACTGTTGGAAATCCATTCCCTGGAGGTATTTGTAAACGGGACTTTTGCGGAGCAGGGATTCCGTGTGAGGAACCAATGTCGTGTGTAGCCGGTAGATGTCGCCAGCGTTGCGAAGATGTCGTTTGTGGTATCGGTGCCACTTGTGATGAAGGAACAGGCCGCTGTATTTGTAATGCCTTCTTTGTTGGTAACCCAGACTTACTTTGTATGCCTCGTAAGTATAATTTTCAAATTACTTTATGAATACATATATATTTAATAAATTTAAAAATTTACTACTGATAATTTTTTATCAAAGATAAAGAGGGAGAGCTCGTTCTCTTATCATATCTTTTTTATTCATAAATTTTATGAAAAATTCAATCTGTTTTATATAAATTCCACATGCCTTTTCTTTACTTTAACGTCTTGCCATTGTTACAGCCGTAGCCCCACCAACCTGCAAACCGGGTTGTGCTGAGAATGCCTATTGCGTTTATGGACAAATTAATGTTTGCAAGTGCAATAAAGGATTCACCGGTAATCCATATAAGAATTGTTTACCTCGAAAAGAAATAACATGTGCCAAAGCCTCGTGTGGAACGAATGCAGTATGTCAGCAGACTAGATCGCACGTAGAATGTCTTTGTCCACCAGGATATGTTGGTAATCCTAATTTACAATGTATCGACATAGACGAGTGTGGCTCACGTCCATGCGGGGAAAATGCGATTTGTATCAACACACCTGGAAGTTACAGTTGTATATGCAAGAGTCGGTATATTGGTAATCCATACGAGCTCTGTACTCAAGTATCAGTATCAAAATGTGTAGATGGTACAGCGTGTACATGTTCCCGTAATAGCTCGTGCCCAGAGGGATATTTTTGTGAAAAATCTAGATGCATTGACGCCTGTCGAAATACGCAATGTGGACCAAAAACTATATGCGCCGAAGGAAAATGCGAATGCCTTCCAGGTTACATAGGAAATCCCAATCATCTTCAACACGGTTGCACTATTGATAAAACATGTTTTACTGATGGAGATTGTAAAGACTCTGAAATTTGTTTACAATTAGGTAAAGACACCAGAAAGTGTTTAGATGCTTGTAGTAAACGTCAATGTGGACCTAATTCGATATGCGTTAGTTCAAATCATCACGCTCATTGTATATGTGCTGAAGGTTATGTAGGAAAACCTAATGATGTTAAAACTGGATGTCAATTACAACAACCCGAGCCTAACGAGGTCGAATGTAATGTAAATACTGATTGTGCCGAGCCGCAAATTTGCGTGTCAGTAGATGGTTCAACTAAAAGATGTCTCGATTTATGCTCTACTATAATATGCAGTCCCAATGAAATATGTAAAGTTATAGATAATAGCGCTCGTTGCGACTGTAAGGAAGGTTTTATATGGAATCCCTTGAACTCAATGTGTGAGCAGCCTACAACATCAAATTGTAAAAATGATATTGATTGTGATGATGATAAAGCATGTCAAAAAGATATTTTGGACGTTAAAAAGTGTTTAGATATATGCCAAACATTTACGTGTCCGCAAAATTCTAGATGTATAACAAAAGATCACAAAAGTCAGTGTCAATGTTCTCCAGGTTATGAAGGAAATCCAAATGATCGAATTGGTTGCGTACCAAATAATAAAAATCAATGTGTTAATGATGCGCAATGTAGAGAAAGTGAAATCTGTAAGACAATCAATACTATTAAAAAATGTGTTCCAGCTTGTCAGCAACTGATTTGTGGACCAAATGCTCTCTGTGTAACTAATAATCACGTTGCTAATTGTCAATGCCCTCTAGGACCGTATATGGGAGATCCAAATGACTTAAAGAATGGATGTAAACAAGTACCGTGTGTTTATAATTTAGATTGTATGCCTAATCAACTATGCAATCGTATGACACATACTTGTATTGACGTATGTGAAGAGGAGTCGTGTGGCGAAAATGCCGTGTGTATTGCGGAGAATCATAAATTTACATGTCGTTGTCCAGCCGGTTACCTAGCAAATCCGATACCTGAAGTTAGTTGTAGAAAAGTTGACGTGTGTCAATCAAATCCTTGTCATAAATCAGCAATATGTGAACCATCAGGATCCTCCTTCGTTTGTAAATGTCCTGATGGATTAGTAGGTGATCCGAAAGAAACAGGCTGTGTAGCGCAGAACCGATGTCCAAAAGGCGACGATGATTGTCCTACAGACACCGTTTGCTTAAACGGGCGGTGTATAAACCCATGTGAAAATGCATGTGGAGTTAATTCATTGTGTAAAGTTGTTGAGAGAAAGGCAATTTGCATGTGTCCCGAAGGATATGAACTTATACAGGGGTTAAATGCGTGTAAGAAAAAAATAATTAAATGTGCTGATGATTTAGACTGTGATGGTGACATTTGTCATAATGACCAATGTTTCACTGCATGTAAGAATTCTACGCAATGTGATCACGGAGAGTTTTGTATCAAAAATTTATGTATGAAAGAATGTACTACGCATAGTCAATGTAGCATTGGAGAAGCGTGTATTGGTGGTCAATGCTTGATTGGATGCCGCGGTAATAATGATTGTATCAGTGAAGAAGCGTGTGTGAACAACCAATGTATTGATCCCTGTATCGGTTCAAGAATATGTGGCCCGAATGCAATTTGTTCAAGAGTTCAACATACCACAACATGTGAATGCCCTCTAGGATTCGAAGGGACACCAACGGCTCAACAAGGCTGTATTAGAAAACCAAATTCATGTTCTAAAACTTTAGATTGTCCGCCAGATCACATGTGCATTGGATATTTCTGTCAGGTACCATGCCAACTTAATTCTGACTGTGCCATGGGGGAAACATGTTTTGATAATAAATGTCATAAGGTTTGCCACACCAGTAGCAACTGTTTACATGGTGAACACTGTAATTCCGGAGTATGCATACTTGGATGCAAGGCAGATTCAGACTGCATGACTAATCAAATGTGTAAAGAAACAAAATGCCAATGTCTACCAGGATTCAAAATGACACAGAATGAATGTATAAATGAAAACGAATGCGTAAATAATCCGTGTCACCCCTCAGCCCAGTGTATAGATGATATCGGTTCTTATAAATGTGTCTGCCCTACGGGTGCCATTGGAGACCCTTACAAATCAGGATGCTTATTGCCCAATCAATGTAGACGCGATAATCAATGCGAAGATTCACTTGTCTGTTTCCGAGGAAAGTGCACAAATCCGTGTGAAAGAAATGACCCATGTGGAACGAATGCTATTTGCTCAGTAAATAGGCATAAAGTAACATGTAATTGCAAAAAAGGACATCTGGGTAATCCATTCGATAAACGAGTGGGCTGTTTTAGGGTCGAATGTGTGGATGACACCGAATGTCCAAATGATAAATTTTGCCGATTAGAAAGTAACAAATGTTCAGGTGTGTAACTTTTTATGACGTTTTCTAAATAATATATAATAACGATTTAATTTAATTAATTATATCTTTATTGCAGATCAATGTGATGAAACAATTTGTCAAGGTGGCAGCTGTAAAATTATAAACCATAAATCCGTTTGCACTTGTTCATCTGGATTTGAATTAAACAATTCCAAATGTGAAGATGTAAATGAGTGTCTTACACACCCGTGTCCATTGAATGCAATTTGTGAAAATATACCCGGGTCATATGCTTGCACATGTGTAAATGGAACTGTTCTTGATATCAACACAAAACACTGCAAAAAGCCCGGAGACTGCTTTACTGACGAAGATTGTTCAGAAATGACAAAATGTAAAAAAAATCAATGTACAAATCCTTGTGACACTTCTCCTTGTGGTGACAATACTGACTGTTACGTATTAAAGCATGAACCTGTGTGCGAATGTCAAACGGGTAGTCATGGCGATCCATATAAGGGGTGTGTAAAATTCGAATGTGTAAAAGATGTAGATTGTTCCTCAGAAGAAGCCTGTGTAAATAACAGATGTAAAAACTCCTGTAGCATACCACGTGCATGTGGTAGAAATGCGAATTGCTTCTCCAGAAACCACATTGGCCACTGTTTCTGTGCACCTGGATTCACTGGCGATCCTGTTTTGGGATGTGTTCCAGTACAGTATTGTAACGATGATAGCAGATGCTCATCAGGGACTAAATGTATCGACAATTTGTGCCTAGGTTAGTAACTTTTATAATTATATACGTTTTTTGGTGAGTTCGTGCTATTCACTTACCTATTAAGGTAAAATTTAATCAATTATAACCATACTGACTGAAAGAATTGTCTGCCCTTAATAAAAGAAGAACCAATGCGTCATAATTGACATACTTTTCTTTTTGAAATTGTATCGAGTAGTCTAATAATCTAAATAGTTTCCTCTTTAAATTTCAATATTGTTTTAGGGCTGTGCAAGAATTCAAGGGATTGCCTTAATGATCAAGTCTGTATCCAAGATACATGTAGATTAACGTGCACAACAAATGATACGTGCCTTGACTCATACTATTGCTCTAATAGAATTTGTATCAAAGAAATAAAATGTAGCACCGATGATGACTGTTCTGATGATGAACAGTGCTCTGAAGACAAAAACGGAATACCACAATGTTCTAAATTATGTAACAATCAACCATGTGGCAGAAATGCTCACTGTATTGCTACTTCCCATAAGGCGTCCTGTTCCTGTAAAGAAGGATATTTTGGTGATCCAGTTCAAGGTTGTAAAAAAATTGAATGTGGTCAGGATAGTGACTGTTCAGATGACAAATTTTGCGAAAAAAATATGTGTAAAGTTGCGTGTTTGTCTCAAAACAATTGTGGAGAGAATACTGTGTGTTCTTCAGAAAAACATCAAGCCCTCTGTTATTGTCAACCTGGCTATACTGGTGATCCATCAACGGGTTGTCGACAAATAAATTTCTGTCAATCAAACCCTTGTAGCGATGGAGCACAATGCAACAATACTAGAAGTGGAGCCCAATGTGCCTGTCCCCAAGGAACGGTAGGCGACCCTTATGAAAAAGGGTGTCAAAAAGGCTCAGAATGTAGATTTAATAGGGATTGTCCCACCGTTGCACGTTGCACCGTTATTGATGGAATTAGAAAATGCACAGGTACTTTGATATTAAACTAATATATTAACTATTTAACATACTGTTTATATCCTTGTAAACAATGTTGGTTTATTCGCAGATGCTTGTGATAATATCAAATGTGGACCTAATGCTGAGTGTCTTGCGGCGAGACATTCTGGCCAATGTAAATGTAAAACTGGATTTACTGGAAATCCTTCAAGTGAAAAAGGTTGTCGACCCGATGAAGTTTCTTGTAATGCAAAAGACGATTGCCCTAAAAACCAATATTGCCATGAAAAAGTATGTCAAGGTAAGAAAACTTTCTATAATTTGTTATTTTTTAATTGCAAAAATAGGCTACACTTATATTTTCTTTCATTTCAGCTTTATGTTTACTTGACGAAGAATGTAAAATGCAAGAAAAATGTATTAACGGCCAATGTTTAGATCCCTGTAAAATGGAAAATACTTGTGGTTTAAATGCTTTATGCAGAACTGATAATCACGTTATACAATGTAGTTGTCCGAATAGATTTACTGGAAATCAAGACGTTGAATGCGTAAGAAGTAAGTACTATTATTAATTAAACTTTACTACTTAGAAATGAATATTTACTCCAATTATTATATATTCTTCATGAGGAATCTTACACTAATCAAACTGTTTCCAGTACCAAGATTGTGTGGTGGATCTGGAGAATGCGAAGATGGGCATTATTGTCAAGATTCAATGTGTGTACCTAAATGTACGGTGGACGAAGAGTGCGCAATGAATGAACGTTGCTCCAAAGGAACTTGTTTGCGTAAGCAATTTTAATATGTTTATTATTTATGTATCTTATTTTTATGTTCATTACTGTTTTATTGATTTTTGACCAACTTTTTCAAAAAGACGAGGTTTACAATTCAACGTGTATTTTTGGCTAAAATTAATTATTAAATTTTTCAAATATTTAAATATTTTTTTGTTTGTTGCAGTAACTTGTCGGGTAGATAACGATTGTTTCCTCGGACATATATGTCTTGCGAATAGCTGTCATTACGGATGCAGACAAGATGACGACTGTGGACCCGATGAATTTTGTAGAAACAATTACTGCCAAAATCCTTGTGCGAATGAAGTAAACCCTTGTGGACCTAACACGCGATGTACGGCGGTAGATCGCAAAGCTGTATGCTCATGTCTCGATAACTTAATACCAAATCCAACACCTAATGTTGGATGTGTACGTACCCCTTCACCCACTTGCAAAATGCATTCCGATTGCGCAACAGGATGGAGATGTGAAGACGACCGATGTAAGCCAGCTTGTACGCCTGACGGGACAGATTGTCTTCAAGGGGAACGTTGTGATTTAGGCGTTTGCCGATTCGCTTGTACCAATGATGACCACTGCTCCGATGAAGAAATTTGCGACGGCAGATTTTGTATTACGGGATGTAAATCTGACTCCCAATGTTCAAACGACAAAGCTTGTATTTCTGGCCAATGTAAGGATCCTTGCACCAAACCAGCCACTTGTGGTGCCAACGCACTGTGTTTATCAATTAATCACCAACCGATTTGCACCTGCTCTACAACTTTGACTGGGGATCCAAAAGTCGCTTGCAGAAGAATATCTAAGCCTTGTGATATGGACAAAAACTGCGGTGATGGATTTAGTTGCTACGGAAATATTTGTTATCCATCGTGTAGAAGGTAAATAAATATTGAATACTATATTAAATATATACTCTTTTACGAACTCTGATATATTTGTAAATTAATCTTATTGTCTTATATTATTTTAGTGATACCGTTTGTATGTCTAATGAAAAGTGTATTCGTGGCATATGCAGAGTGGTTTGTAATAGTGATGACGTATGTAGTGATGGCCATATTTGTGAAAACAGAATATGCAAACAAGGCTGTCGCCATGATAAAGCTTGTAGTGATGGACAGGCTTGTTTTAACGGGCAATGTAAAGGTATGTATAGACAAAATATTTGTCTTTTATGATTGGTATTGCTTTAATTAATTTAAACTATATATAAGCATAACCATATCCTATCCTGATCAATCGTAACTTTTTCTTTTGTATTACCATTTATGAATTCGTGACATTAGCTTTTTAGTTTTCAGTTTGATTTAATAATATTTTTTGTATTACTTTAGATTAAGGTTCTATAATTTTTATATACAATTTGGATGCACTCCTATAAATTTTTTTTTTTAGATTTTTCCCTTAATAGGGTTGCTTGGAAGAGATTAGTTAGTGTTAGCGATAATGCCGCCCTAATAATTTTTATGTCTTATATTATTTGTTTTTGTTTTATTTTTTAATGTAACGAAGTGTGATTAAATAAAATATAATGTTTATATTTTAGATCCTTGCAAGGAAGGCAATAGTTGTGGCACATGCGCTGATTGCAAAGTCATCAATCATAGACCTCAATGTAGCTGTTCAAGCAATTATACCGGAAATCCTCTCGTAGAATGCAAAAGAAAACAGTTACAATGTGACGGATTTTGTCCTTGCGATGACAGCGGTTTTTGCATTTCACTTTGTGACAATAACTCCGATTGTAATTGTGATGAAAAATGTCATAATGGCGGATGCAGGGTTATGTGCTCATTGCGCAATAAATGCCCGCAGAGACAGATATGTTCACAAGGAGTATGCTTACCGGGCTGTAATAGTAACAGAGACTGTGGAGATGACATGGTGTGCTCATCTAAGCAATGTGTCCCCGTTTGTCGTGAAAATTCTTGTGGGAAAAACGCTTTGTGTTCTTCAGCACGACATCGTCCCATTTGTAGTTGTCCCAGCGGGTTCTCTGGCGACCCTATTAAGGAGTGTAAAGTCTTTGAATGTTCTAACGACGATGAATGCGCTTTGGATGAGGAATGTAATGAAGAAGGTAAATGTAAAAATGTGTGTATACATGCTTGCGGAACAAACGCAATATGTAGATCGGTGAATAGAAGTCCTCAGTGTACTTGTCCTCCAAACTTTATTGGTAATCCAAAGCTTGAATGTGTAAAACCGACTGGGGGAACTTGCTCTCGAAACCCTTGTGGAGTTAACGCTCGTTGCCGGGATATGGAAGATGGAAGTTACGAGTGCACCTGCCCACCGGGCTGTGCGGGTAACCCACAACATCAATGTTTCTGCGGCACTATGATGCCGTGTGCTGCTAAAGTTTGCGGTACCAACGCACAGTGTCGAATTGGACAAAATCGAGAGACACAATGCTATTGTCCACGCAATTATCCAAACGGAGACCCAAATATAGAATGTACGTATTAACATATATAACTTATATGTACGCGCTTCTAATTTTATTGCTTGTGCGTATTACTAATTAACTCGTATGTTATAGGTACTCAAGAACGCACTATTGTTGATTGCCGTACGACTGGATGTGGTGTTAAAGGAGAATGCTTACGAGAAGGGGCAGAGTTTGTATGCCGATGTGTTCCCGGTACGGAAGGCCAAGCTGATATAGAATGTCACACCAGTGAGTTACACACATTTTTTCATGCACATCACTTGTAAAAATGCACGTTTGAAGTTTACAAACTATAAACTTTCATTTTATATTTTCCTTTTTTTGTAAAAAAGTAATAATTATTTCTATTTTACTTAATTATGTACAAACTTAGGGAGACTTCTCGTTTTCTAGATGCACAATTTCAGGCATTAATAATGCATTGGGACTGAAATGTCCCATATAAGTAAAAAGTATAGATTCTATAATTTAGGGGTCGTGTCAAACAATTATCAACATCGATAGTGAGAAGGTCAATAACATTATATAATTTTAAAAGAATCACAAAAATAATTATTATATGTTATCTTTGTGACACGATTCCTGAGTTATGTAAAAAAATAATTTCTCAGTGTACAAAATGTATACATTAAATTAAAAATGACACATTTTTGTCGATTATTAGTGGAAGCATTCTCACCATTCGTGCTTGATTTCAGTCAGTAACATTTTGTTCGGCTTCATGTACATATCGCTTCTTTATAATATTCCTACCGTTATATATTTCTGGTCATAAAACTATCAGTTTCAAAAAGCATGCACTGTCTCGTGAGAAAGTTTCCTCTTCACGGCTGAAGGTACAGCTCTTTCGACTCTGCTTTCTTCTTTCAAATCTTCCTAGGTATCGAATGTACGAGCGACAAGGACTGTCCTGTCGACAAGGCGTGCCTCAGTTTGCACTGCGTGGATCCGTGCACAGTGCGCGGTGTGTGTGGGGAGGACGCCCTGTGTGTTCCTGTCATGCATAGAGCGCAATGCTCCTGTCCACAATGCTACGTCGGACAACCCAGACTTGCCTGCCGGCTGGACCCCACCTGCAAATCTACTTCGGATATAAATAACACATTCACATGCTCTGACACCAAGCCCTGTCCGTCAAAGTTAGCTTGCGACTTAGCTACGAATTACTGCCGTAACCCCTGCTCCGACTATCACAGCTGTCGGCCGAATCAAAAATGTGAAGTACGTAATCATCAGCCTGTATGTGTTTGTCGAAATGGCTTCGCCTTAAACGAAAGAGGTGAATTGACTTGTGCTCCTGAACACGCGGAATGCACTAGAGATGAACAATGCCCTTCTAACACACTTTGTAAAGATAATAAATGTGTGAATCCATGTTTGGCATCTAGAGAGTCAATGTGTACGAAAGGAAAACAATGTGAAGTTGTGGAACACAAAATTATGTGCTTGTGCATTAAAGATTGCCAACCATCAGTATCGATCTGCTTGAGAGACACCGGATGTCCTCAAAACCTTGCGTGTCGAGATTTTCAATGCAAAGATCCTTGCATAGGTGCATGCGGAGATGCACCTTGCTCTGTAGAAGATCATCACCCCGTTTGCAAGTTCTGTCCCGCCGGTTTTATACATGATGAAAAACATGGCTGTATTAAAGGTAATTTGTTTTTTGATAGTGATTTGAATGTGAAAGTATTTAGTAATTTTATATATTTTAGATCTTGACTTGAATGAATCTTAATAATTTTTTTCTTCATATTCCAGGAAATATTGATCGTATCTACCCTATGTCTTCATGCCGTTCTTATTTCTGTTCTTCTATTCTAGCTTGTTTGTATTTCTTTCAGCGGTTTAAACGCCTTTATACGTAAGGTAGTCTGTGGAATGATATAGTATATTGTTTGAGTACTTGTGTGTTATATAACTATTGGTGGTTGTGTGCTTGGGTGACTATTAATGCAATGTCTAATGCTTTCGCGAATTTAACAGCCTAAAGCTCCCACGAGACAAAGTGAAAATATCTAACAAAATGCTTTAACTATGAAATGCCTATCTTTATATTTATCTGTATAGTTTATTGTAGATAGATGAACCTATGTATGTTATATATTATGTTAATTTCAGTAGGCACAATTTAGTACCAAAATTAAAGTGAATAGTTTAAACTGTTGCTTAAGCCGATATTTAAAAAATAAATGAAAATGAATTTACAAGTCTTGTACTTCTTCGTGTACAACTATATAAACGTTAAATAATTGTAACTAAAGTCTTAGCCTTAATAAAGAAACAACAAAATACCGTGCAACGGCATACTTAGATAACGTCGAAAAATGTAATAAATGATGTGGATTATTTTAAATCTCAATCCATGCGCCATAATAGTAACTTATAGTCAACTCTACCACAGCGTTAGGATGCAGTGCCCATGAGCAATGTGCTTCGGGACTCGCATGCATTGAAGGCCGCTGCTCTGACCCATGCGCACAAGGTGGTCCTTGCGCTGGTGGACATCATTGTGCAGTCGTTGATCACCAACCTGTTTGCTCTAAAGGTAACTTTGTGTGTCTGCTAGGCCCTCAGAATCTAATTTCATGTAGACACTTTCTTGCTCCATGTATCGGTGTTAAAGTCAGGATAAACGAACCTCTTTGTATTTTAATATATTACACACTTATTAATTATAAAAAATTATTTAGATTTGAGTTATGAAAAGCGTAGAAAACATCACTGGGACAAACTTAAATAGGTTCATTTTAAGGTAAAGGAATCACTAAAAAAACCTTGTTTCTTTTACAGTATGCCAATGTCAAACATCGTCGGACTGCGCTAGGCATCCTAATACTAAATGCGATGGATGTGTTTGTATTCGTGGTAAATATGCATTTAGTTATTCGCTTATAGTTATATTTGTTTCTATTGTAATACGAAAGACATTCTGATAATTAATATGAGTGTTTTTTCAATTTATTATAAAACAAATCGCCAACAACATTTCTTTAGCAGGGACCTAACACATTCAATTTTGAATAATTTAACAAACGAACAAGTTTTTATTTATGTATTTATTTATTTGCAACACCGTACTATGTATTTATTTCGGAACATGGATTAAGTATCATAATCTGGTATCATAAAAGCCGACTGATGTTGGCTTAGATTTTTAAAATGTAAAGGTGGGTCCAAACAAGCTTAGTATGTGTTCTTATGTATTTATTTGAATATTTGTGCAGATGAAAAGATATCAACGAATTGCGCACATTGCCGCCCAGGAGTACCTTGTGATCCGTTTTCTGGAGCGTGCATGGAAAGTAAGTACTATAAAACTATATATTTGTGTAATTGTCATATATTTAATCTTACTAAATATTTATAATTTTTATTAAGGGTTTACTTATCTTGATTTACCTATCTTACTCACGCATTTTATTTGTTGAAGATTGCAGACTTCTACTGTATAGCTAGCAAGTCTGCGCCTATAATTTGTGAATAGCAAAACTCCAAATGAACTGGTTATTGCTATTGCCTACAACGTATCATTTTGTCCGATATAACGCCACGAAGTACTGGCCACGTTATCACGGCAGACCCGGTTAAAATGTTGTTTTCAAAAAATCCGATTACGGAAGTTACACTGAGGACCTTAGACGCTGTAGATATTCTTTTGTAGTTGTAGTCATTATTGTATTTATTGCATATTTGTTGCGCATTTTCATTGGCTTGCACATTTGACGGTTTTATGTACAGTTTTTGCTTTCTTTCATTATTTTACATTTTAATCCACATACTGCTTGACTTGGTGATGGGATAATGTAGTTCATGTGTGAAATTTATTTGTTATTGTCATGCATTTTAGGCACAATTATTAGTATTAATTGCAAAATGAATATTAACAACCCATTTTTATTTTTAAATGCTTCTTAAACTTATTTTCTTAGCCTATTTGTTTTTAATGGTTTGTATATTGTTAAGACATTTGTATTATTTTTATTAACAGATGCTCGGCCTATACATGTCCCACTAACCGAAAGAAACTCCGATACTACCACAGATCAGTATTCAACGAGTGAATCAACTACTAATACTTTAGAACTAACTAGTTTGACCTCAAAATCCCCATACAGTACCGTTATGACTTTTGACATTACAGAGACTAATGAAATAACAGATACAACTTATGTAGTAACGGAAACAACTATTCCAGAGAAACGTTCAACCATATCTATTACGGAAAATTTCTTTGATTCAAGTGCTACGTTAAGTCAAGACTTAGGTAGTTCAATAACCTCACCACCTTCAGAAAATCAAGAATTTCTGGGCAGTGATGAGGTGGTTGCAAGTAAAAGTCAGAATACAACAACTGCAAAACCTTACTTAAAACGTAATGAAACCAGCGGCACTCATAAACGTGTTAATGAAAATAGAAATACAAAAACTCCAGAAAATCGAAGAAATCTACAAAATACGTATGATTCGAATTTTAAAACTGCAGTTACAAATTCTATAAATATAACAACAAAACATCCTAATAATGAAACACTTCAAAACGATCTACCAACAAAGAAAACTTACAGTGTAGAAAGAGGAGATCAAACTGTTGAAATACCAGATATATCAACTACGGAATATGCTTTAATAAGAGAATATATCACAACACTAAATTCGCAAGAAGCTGATCATAGCAGTACTTCTGACATCGTTACAATAAATCAAAGTACCAAAGAACAGTTTGTGACATCATCTGGGTACTCACTAGGAATAAAAAGTACCCCCTTTATAACTTTAAAAGAGAATAGTGAAGCCACAGTGACTAATACAACACCTCAAACTTCTACTTCTAATTCAAAAGGGACAACTACAGTAACTGAAATAAACTACAGCATTACGCCACATCCTGGTGAAGATAGTGTTGATAAAGAAATAGAAAATAAAGCCACGTCCTCAGTCACTGATGCCTCAGAAGTACTTAATACGGAAATATTGGATGATTATGATGACATTAACTATACTACAAGTCGCATAACTGAGTTAAATCCACAATTAAATGACAGGCGAACTAATATTCCGGTAGAAGTGGAATCAAGTACAGTCACCACATATTTTGATACAGATAAATTAAACGTAAATAGTCAGGAAACTATAACAACATCTCTAAGTGATCAGATGGAAACACATACTACGGAAAGTTTATATACGAGAGAAGACGTACCTATTTACAACACAGAAAAATACACGTATAATACTGAAAATGTATTGACAACATTTGAAACTTCTTCTGTAGGTCCTAACGAAGTAGTGACCGGTCAATTTGATTCCATTAATACCAATGAAGAAGAAATGACAAACACAAATTCAATGACAACATCAATTTTAGGAACCGAGGATATATCACAGAAATTCGATAGTACTATTCAAGATATTGAGTATACAAATACAGATTCTACTTCATATATTCTTGGCGAAAATAACCATAAAACACATTTAAGTACTTTAGATAACTTTGCAAACGTTAATACTTTTGTTGTATCTACTGAAAGTGCAAATCAACCAGAATTAGAACATACAATATCTAAAAGCTCTCGAGAAGTGGAATCTTCCACGAATTCAATAAGCCAACAAAAGTTCTTTGACAATACTGAATCTTCTGCTGAAAGTAGAACAACTGCTGCAAATCAGTTAATTATATCAGAAACCAATCCAGATCAGTATCACTACACAACTACGGAAACGACACAACAAATGAAATTACTTGAGGGGACAAATGAAAATGAACATATTTTTACCACGGCATCAACAGTTTATGATTCAAAAAATATACCAACTGATAGTTTAATAGACAAATATGATCAGTATACAACTGGAAACAGCACTGACGTCGATATTAAATTCACTACTGATTCTTTGACTGATGTTACATCAACAAATTATAAAGAAATCAGTATGACAACAGAAAATATTCTTGATATTTCAGAAATAATCTCTACAGAGGCTGGTATACCAACAATCAAATATAGTGGTAGTTCTGGTTATACAAATCCAACAGGCTTAAACACAGCTCTTAATGTAGAAACAACTACAGATAGTAGAGAAGTGAAAACTTCGTATCTGGAAAACAGAAACGATGGTACAACAACATATAGTGATAATATCACAGGTATTGATAAGGCATTGCATCTTACGAAAAAAAACCCTGTTGAAAATATCTTTTCTACAGAGCCAATACACAGTACTTATGAATCAATCACAGAATTTACCAGTACAACTAGTAAAAATTTCGGTGTTAATGATGAAAATGAAGGAAAAAGTACATTACTTACAACTAATTCAGATGTTACTCAAAAGGTTTATAGTGTAGATAATAAAGTTACAAACAATTCTGAGGTGTCTGATATTTCTGACATGAATAGCGTTGAAACAAATACAGATTCGTATGAATTGTACTCATCAACAAACAGATATACCGAAAAGAATGCATATTTCACAGAAAAAGATACACGTGACAAACCATACATTGAATATTTAAGTACAACTGCTTCGACTACTTTAGATACAGAAACAACAGAAGAAACTTCTTTAGATTTTACATCCTATGACACAACAAATATTGAAGCTATTGCGACAACACAAGACCATATGTTTACAGAGACAACTTCGGTTATACAAGATATAGGTAATAAGAAAAATTATTTACCCGAAACCACAGAATCAACATCCACTGAAATGATTGAACAATCAACGGTTCAGAACCTAGACCATGAATCTGACTCAGATGTTCCTTACACTAGTATAACGCAGCTAACAAATACCTTCGAATCTTCAACGAATTCATATTTAAAAGATACATTTTCTACGGGAATGGATATGGTTGTAATAAAAGAGGAGGATAACAAAAACCCATCGATAGAGGTTATTACGAAACTAAAATCTAGTACGGCTTCAACAATTACTGTTGATGATGATACCCAAACTACACAAGTAACACCCAAGGAAACGAAAACCTACGGAATTGATATTACATCAACAGAAAAATCTAATTTATTAATACTTACAACATCATTTCAATCAATAGATAATGATGTTAAAACGTCTACTCCAAAATATGAAATTGGAACCACACTTCCTCTGGAAACTATGAACATTCTAACAACTCAATCAGGCATGTATTCTGAGTCAACGCAATCTACAACAGATGAGGTCACTTCTACCGAATTAAAAAGTGTTACCTCTATTGCTTTTGATGAAATAATTAGTAAAAACAAAATACTCGAAAGCCATGGGTATACATCCACTTCTACCGACACAAATGACATAACCACTAATTCAAATATTGATACAACTACAGAAGCTTCTGAGGTAAATAAAGGAAAAAATAAATACCCTTCTACAATATCATCAACTTTCAATGCATTTTCTGATAACTTATCTTCGAGGCAAAAAGACACTGATATTTTCGCCTGGACTGAGACTACTTTATTTACTGAATCGACACAAACTTATGATTTTGATGAGGTGACGACTAGAGTTGATTGTACATTTGACATTGACTGTAATATAAACCAATCTTGTCTAAACGGGGTTTGTCAAAATCCGTGTGAGGTCCAGAGTCCGTGTGTACAGAATAAAACCTGTAATGTTTACAACCATGTAGCAGTTTGTGAGTGTATCGACGAGGCCAGGGACAACTGCGTTAGAGGTATGCTCTTTTTTATAAAGCATATTTCTATACAAATAATTATGTTTTTACACATAGGCATAAAGTTCTTCGTCTATTATCTGTCGAGTACGTTGTTATATCGGACAAAATGTGTATAAATAAGAAATATTTTCAACTGTACAAAATATATCAATAATAATGTAAATAATAATTTCTAAGATCTCAAGCTATTTAACACACTAATTATTAATAAACCATGTAACATACTAGAATCACCTGGGACAGCTAAAGCACCAGAACCTTGTCATTCTGATCGCGACTGTATAGAAACCGAAGCCTGTTTTATGGGACTATGTCAAAATCCATGTGAATTTGATAATGTGTGTGGAACCGGAGCTAATTGCAATCCCGTAAAACAAAGACCCATGTGTTCATGCCCAGCCGGGCATGAAGGAGATCCAGCTGTAAAATGTTCACCTAAAATAAGTAAGCTTCACTTTGTCTCAAATCCTAAAATTAAATACAACTCAATATGAAGGTATATTTACAAACTCTGTAATGTTTAAACATAAACTTACTATAAAAAATACTACATTGAGAAGAAGTATAGTAGGTATGTATTTATTTACAAGTAGACATGGTGTTATTTTTTGGAAGAAACTAGCATGCTAACATATGAGACCAACGTTGAATACATTTCAAGTAATGAGGAGTGACAAGATCGCTAATTGAACTAATTACACAGAATTAATATTAAGATGTATAAAATAGTTTAGCTGTACTATATCGTTCTAGGAGCTCAGTGAATTGCATGTGTAAATATAAATATTTTTTTACATTTCACTCAGCCGGTTGCACTCGAAATGAAGAATGTCTTGTGACGGAGGCTTGTATAAATAATGCATGTCAGCATCCGTGTGCGATACACAACCCGTGTGCACCTAACGCCGTCTGTATAAACACAAATCATGGTTCGGATTGTAGCTGCATCGAAGGGTTCCAAGGAAATGGATATGTAGGATGTGTACCAGGTAAGAAGATGGATTTTAATGAAATAACTTAGAAAAAACAGAATGTGTTTTAAATTAAAAAAAATTTTAGTGGTTGAATCTCGATCAGTTTGCCAGTATAATGAAGATTGTCCTCCGGAGCTATTGTGTGACAGATTAAACAGAGTGTGTATTAACCCATGTGCTGTGAATACATGCGGTGATAATGCCGAATGCTACCCTGCGAGTCACGGTATTCAATGCAAATGCTTAGCTGGTTTTACTGGAAATCCCTTCTTGGAATGTTATCAAGGTAACTGATTTAATATTAATGTATTAATTTTATTTAGTTTATATAAATATGTCGGCGGTAGTTCATAGTTGGTACAAACGAGACAGTGTTATCGAGCGTAATATATAAATGTTATTATTATATGTCTAATATTTAAAAATAAATACTTTTTACCGTCATTTGTGAATCATACTTGTTTGTTAACGGGTATAAAAGAGTGGAGTTACAGTGGCGTAGTCCACCCCTTCGACTAAAAAGGCTCGCAGGAGGCCCCGACACATTCTAACGGATCCGGATGATCCAATCACATTGGCAAACAACAAATTAAAAGCCGCCCGCGCGGCCAATAATAATAACAATAGCAGTAAACAGAATAATGTTAAAAACTGCCTTCACCGGAGCAGGCGAGGACCGATACTTCGTACTTTGCTCACTCTTGTGAGCTTCCATCCAGCCCTTCTGGCGATTGACCACCCGGAGATGGCCCGAGCCGAGGTTCGAGGAGTCTCACAGGAGACGCCCTTGCGCGAGTCGCAGGAAACCCGCCCATTCAGGCCAAGCTAAGCTCGCCAAAACAGCCCGTGCTAAAGGCCCTTAAGGCCAACAGCGAGATTACTTAAAAAAAAAGTATCGGCACGCATTGTTTCTGATTGCATGCATGGACCGGAGTCTTAACCGACTGTCACCTCGTTCTCTCTCACCGCTAATCAGTGTCCACTATATTAATGGTTTAATGTAGGATAACAATGATAAAACGATTTAGAAGATATTTCTAACCTTATTTGTAAAATGATATACCCACTTTTATTGGTCAAATTATTGATCTCTGATATGATATTACTATATCTCGTGTTATACTTCTGATGTCTGGGCCTATTCCGACATATACAAAAAAATACAAAGTGGGTTCTTGACGTTTAATACGACTTTTTAACGACGCAACAGTAATTTGTATTAACATGTATTAAATTTTTTAGTACAAGGATGTCGATCAGACAACGAATGTCCAAATGCAGAGGCTTGTATAAATGGTAAATGTGATTCACCGTGCCGCTGCGGAATCAATGCCGTTTGCGATGTAATAAACCATCGTGCGTCCTGTAAATGTTTACCTGGATTCTCTGGGAACCCATCAATTGGTTGCGAACCACCAACAAATCCATGTGTTCCAAATCCATGTGGTATTAACGCTTTATGTGAAAATGACAATGGTAATCCCATTTGCTTCTGTCCTAAGGGTTTAACTGGAAATCCATTCAAAAATTGTAGTAAGTATTAAGTATAATATATACATTATTAATTATTATTAATTATAATGTATATGTATGAAATCGCAGAACCGCAACTAGGAGACGTATTACTCCACCTGTTTCATTGATCACTTTATTTTGAACAAGAAAATCTTATGAGCGACACTTGCACTTATTGTGTCGCTCATAATAATCACGAAAAATAGCGCAAATGCAAAAGAACCCATTGATACACGCTGGGGATTAAATGTAGGTTAGAAAATAATCCTAATCACTAAGTCAACGCTGTCACATCTTGATAAATCGTTAAATTAAGTTATTTTTACTACATTTTCAGTTCCTGAAGGAAATGAATGTGAACCTAATCCATGTGGACCAAATACAGGATGCAGGGTGATAGAAAACAAACCAGCGTGTTTCTGTTTGCCGAACTATGAGGGAAACCCACCCCGTCAACCATGCCAACTACCAAATAATCCTTGTAATCCATCTCCTTGTGGGCCTAATACACAATGCACTGTGCTATCTAACGGTTTCTCAAAATGCACGTGTTTATTAGGATATGTAGAAAGTCCAAATACTGTGAGGGGTTGTGTGGAAGCCAGAAATCCTTGCGAACCTAATACTTGTGGTGTTGGTGCTCGTTGTGATGCAAACAGAATCCCAGCGTGCTATTGCCCTGAAAATACTATCGGTAACCCTTATAAGTCATGTAATCATCAAGGTTACTTACCACCTGACGTATTATGTAAACCTGGAAAATGCGGAAGTAATGCAGATTGTTATGTCAGTAGTAACACTGAAATGTGCTTTTGCAAAGAGGGATTCTTCGGCGACCCGGATGTAGGTTGTCATCCACTACAGAATCCTTGTAGTCCAAATCCTTGTGGGCCTCAGGCGATATGTAATGTAAACTATGAAGGCCAATTCTCCTGTTTATGTCCAGAAGGCAGTACTGGGGATCCTTACAGTTTGAATGGCTGCATTTCCCGAGAGTGTGAAATAGACGACGAATGTCCATCTAATAAGGCCTGTATTGGATACACATGCCGTGATCCTTGCCCTGGAGTCTGCGGTATAAATGCTAAATGTTACGTGGAAACTCATCATCCCGTCTGCGTTTGTGAAGATGGTTATGAAGGGAATCCCCTTATTTGTTGCTTACAACCAGAAAGTCAAAAATCGAATAGGCCTTGCACAAGAACTACTTGTGGTATTAATGCAATATGCCAAGATGTTGGCGAAAAGGCCATTTGTGCCTGTCTACCTGAATTCCATGGTGATCCTCTGATAGAATGTAAACCAGAATGTATAATGAACTCAGATTGTTCATCGGGCGAAGCTTGTATAAATCAAAAATGTGTTGACCCATGTGATCACAACAACATTTGCGGAATTAATGCTGTATGTCTATGTTCCGATCACACGGTGTCGTGCTTGTGCCCGGAGGGATACATTGGTGATCCATTAATACAATGTCTTTACCGACGTAAGTAGAATTTATATAATATTACGTGTTTCTTATGTTGTTATTTTATATTCATTGGCTTTATTTGTTACAGCGATTATTATAATACCAGATAATACTACAGTACAACCATGTTCACCGAATCCTTGCGACCCTAATTCTTATTGTGACACATATGGTGATAAATTTGCAGTGTGCGATTTATGTGTTGGACCCAACTCTATTAACAATCCTGCTTGTAGACCAGAATGTCTTTTAAGCTCTGACTGTATGTTTGATAAGGCTTGTATTCGAAACCGATGTGTCGATCCCTGTGCCGGTTCTTGTGGTCTAAATGCTGAATGCACGGTCTATCATCACGATCCTATTTGTCGCTGCAAACCTGGCTTTGAAGGAAATCCGTATGAGGGTTGTAAAGTAAATACTCAAGGTAAGTAATGCGAAATTTTGTTAATATCATATTACTTGGAACTTTCTTCTTATAGTGATGTTTTTATTTTAGTTATACAACCGAAGCTA
The DNA here is from genome assembly GCF_905147795.1 of Pieris rapae. Taxonomy (NCBI): domain Eukaryota; kingdom Metazoa; phylum Arthropoda; class Insecta; order Lepidoptera; family Pieridae; genus Pieris; species Pieris rapae. The sequence continues at coordinate 2,888,054 of NC_059515.1, read as the reverse complement.
TGTGATAATACGGCATGCGGACCTAACGCCGTATGTGACGAAATAAATGGTATACTAACATGCCAATGTCTCCCTAATTTCTACGGAAATCCGTATATTTCATGCAGGCCAGAATGCGTTGTGAACAGTGATTGCAGTTCAAATAAAGCATGTTTAAATAATAAATGCGAAAATCCTTGCAAGGATATATGCGGAATAGGGGCGCAATGTGAAACCGTAAACCATCACGCCGTATGCTACTGTCCTTCAAATCTTACAGGCGATCCCTATATTAGGTGCCAGATACAACACAAAATACCTTCTACTTTGTCTAAATGTGATCCATCACCGTGTGGTGCATACAGTCGTTGCTTAGTGTCAGAAACAGGGTTTGCTATATGTTCTTGCTTACCAGGATTTAGAGGAATACCGCCAATGTGTCAACCTGAATGTGTGAGCAATTCTGACTGTGCACAAATAGAAACTTGTGTAAACCAACAATGTGTTAACCCTTGCCAAGGGAGCTGTGGAGTCGGGTCTAATTGCATCGTAGTTAACCATAATCCAATTTGTAGTTGTGGACCCGGTGCAACGGGAGATCCATTCGTAGCATGTACAGCGTTTGTTGACGGTCCATCATCTGAAGAAAATCCATGTGTGCCCTCACCTTGTGGTCCAAACTCTGTTTGTGAAATAAGGTCAAACCATCCAGTATGTTCTTGCCAGCCAAACTATTCAGGAACTCCACCTTTCTGTAGACCAGAATGTGTAATTAGTCAAGAATGTTCACCAAATCAAGCTTGTATTAATGAAAAATGTAGCGACCCATGTGTGGGTGCTTGTGGAAACAACGCTAAGTGTAACGTTATTAACCATACACCATTGTGTAGTTGTTTGGAAGGTTATAGGGGCGATGCATTTATTGGATGTATTGCAGTAAGCAAAGACGAAAACGTATCGCCATGCAATCCATCACCGTGTGGTGAAAATACTCTATGCACCGTCATTAACAATGCAGCTCGATGTTCTTGCATCCCGCCAAATATTGGTAATCCGTACGCGGGAGGATGTCGACCAGAATGTATTTCAAATTCAGATTGTCCTAACCACCTGGCGTGCTTATCCAGTCATTGTAGAGATCCTTGTCGAGATTTATGTGGCCTCAATGCACAGTGTCTGGTAACTAACCATGTACCAGTATGTACATGCTTCAAAGGATATCAAGGTGATCCATTTTCTTCGTGCAGACCAGAATATAAAACATGTAAGTTTAACACTTCTTTTAAATAAAACCCAAAGAGTAATTTGGATATTCCGCAAAGAAAAAAATAGCGCGTCGTTTTGTTAATATTCTCTTTTATTTAAAGCCGGTCATGAATTATTACTTATTGTTGTAATTAAATAGTATTCTTTTAATATGATTTCAGCGGTGCCATTCAATCCATGCGAACCTTCTAGCTGTGGACCAAACAGTGAATGCCATGTAGTAAACAACCGTGCTGCATGTTCCTGCCGTGTTGGATATCTAGGTGCTCCTCCCAGCTGCAGACCGGAGTGCGTAGTTAACTCCGACTGCCCTCCTACTAAAGCCTGCATAAATCTAAAGTGTAAAGACCCCTGTATAAACAGCTGTGGACTCGAAGCTCGTTGTCACGTCATTGGGCACAACCCTATTTGTACCTGTCCTGAAAACATGCCTGAAGGCGATCCGTTTATTAAATGTTATAGAAAGAGTAAGTGTTAATAGTATTAATTACCCTAATTTCATAAAACTGAAAATTCTATCAATTTTCTTATAAACTTATTTATGTATTTAGAAAAATCTTACATCTTATTTAACTTTATTAAATAATAGTTTGTAAATCGTAACGTGAAAGTTGATTTAGTGACATTATGGTTTTTTGTAGCGTAAGTAATATGAGTAAAAATTACTTAAAATAATAATGATGTTAGGTATTTCGACACCGACACCAAACCCGTGTCTTCCGTCGCCGTGCGGACCACATTCAACCTGCCGTAGCGAAGTTGGCCGCGCCGTGTGCGCCTGTGAACCTGGAACATTGGGAGCGCCACCCGCATGCCGTCCGCAGTGTCTCATCAATCAAGACTGCCCTCTCGCCCTCGCGTGTCTCAGGGGTACTTGCATCAACCCTTGTGTCGGTTCTTGTGGTTTCAACGCGAAATGTTCCGTACAAAACCACCAGCCTCTATGTTCCTGTGACGATGGTTATTCCGGAGATCCTTTCGCTGGCTGTAGTCCATTTGAAAGTAAGTTTATGCTTTTTTCTGCATTCTTAAGCTTTGGTAGTTATCACTGCATGAAAACTTGTTCATGAACTTTTTCCACCCTACTTTCAGTTTCTAAAGAAGTTCCTCGACAACCATGCAATCCTTCACCTTGCGGATCTAATGCGATTTGTCGGGAAAGGAATGGTGCAGGTGCATGTACATGTATAGATGAATTTTATGGGGACCCATATCAGGGTTGTAGACCGGAATGTGTTATGAATACAGATTGTGCTCCGGACAGGTCTTGCTTTAATAATAAATGTGTAGATCCTTGTCCGGGCACATGTGGGCGAAATGCTGAATGTAAAGTGACCAATCATGCACCTTCATGTTATTGCTTGAATGGATTTTCTGGAAATCCTCTTCATGCATGTAATCCCATTATAAGTAAGAATCTATTTCTTTATTTTCCTTATACTTTATCTAAGTTCTTTATTGTTATTTCTTTATTTACTTTTATTTACTTCAGCTATCCAAGAACCTGTCAATCCTTGCCACCCTTCACCATGTGGCCCGTATAGTAAATGCCGAACTTTTAACGGTCATGCTGTTTGTACATGTCTCGATATGTGTGTGGGATCTCCACCAAATTGTCGGCCTGAATGTATTGTGAGTTCGGATTGTCGACCTGATAAAGCGTGTGTTAATCAAAAATGTCAAGACCCATGTCCGGGTACTTGCGGTGTAAATGCAAATTGCCATGTTGTCAATCATAATCCAGTTTGCAGTTGTTTTATTGACTATACCGGTGATCCATTTGTGCGATGTTACTTGGAAGACAGTAAGTTATTTTGATTTAATTTTATTCCCAAAATTTAAGAAAAAAATACTATTACTATTCATTATCATTTATAATTTTTTGCGCAGAACATATGGTGCCAGTCGACAATTGTCTACCAAGTCCCTGCGGACCAAATTCTCAGTGTAAAGATTTAGGTGGAGTACCAGTGTGCTCATGTTTAAACAACTACATTGGTCGACCACCAAATTGTAGACCTGAGTGTACGTTAAATTCTGAATGTCCCAGTAACTTAGCATGTATATCTGAGAAATGCAGCAATCCATGTCCGGGCTCGTGCGGCATACATGCTACGTGTAACGTTGTAAAGCATATCCCCATATGCACATGTGATAAAGATTACACTGGGGATCCATTTTCCGGTTGTTATTTAACTCCAAGTAAGTGTTGCGACAACCATAATAGGTACTAATCATCCCAGATTTATTAACAAATGCAAATATATTACAGTTACTGAATCAAAACTAGAAAGCCCATGCTCCAGATCACCTTGTGGTGCTAATGCCGTGTGTAAAGAAAGACATGGGGCGGGCTCATGCTCTTGTCTGCCCGATTATTATGGTGATCCATACGTGGAATGTCGACCAGAATGTGTTCTCAATTCCGACTGTCCCAAAGATAGAGCGTGCATTAATAACAAATGCAAAGATCCGTGTCCTGGCGTTTGTGGTATGAATGCGGAGTGTCGCGTAAATAACCATGCACCCTCTTGTGCATGCTACCCTGGATACGAAGGAAATCCGTTTACTTCCTGTTTTATCAGTAAGAAAAAATATTATGTAGTACTATGTTTTATATTACATTTAAAAATTAATTCATATTTTTGATTCGTATTTGTAAATCGTTTTAGGCCAAATAGATAAACAGAAACCCGACCAGCCGTGCAACCCATCGCCATGTGGACCTAATAGTATTTGTCGAGAAAGTCATGGACACGCGATTTGTGCTTGCCAGGACGACTATTTCGGTTCACCCCCTTCTTGTCATCCCGAATGTATGGTTAGCAGCGACTGTATGCCAAACAAAGCCTGCATTAACAAAAAATGCATAGATCCATGTATCAGTGCCTGTGGGAAAGACGCGAAATGCAATGTTGTGAACCATAATGCATTATGTAGTTGTCCCCGTAATTATATTGGTGATCCATTTATACAATGTGTTTATGATCAACGTAAGTGTTTTCGTAAATAAACCAAATATAACATAGAAATTATCAAAAATTTAATAATAACAAAACCTAAATCTTTTAAGGTCCTGAACCAAAACCGTCACAAAATCCATGTATTCCTTCTCCATGTGGACCAAACTCACAATGTCGAATGGTAGGTGAAACACCAGCTTGTTCATGTACCGCCGGTTACGTGGGCAGGGCCCCGAATTGTCGTCCCGAATGTATTTATGATGAAGAATGTCCTAGTAATCTTGCTTGTATTCGCGAAAAATGTATGTCACCTTGCGATGGTTCTTGTGGCGCACACACTGATTGTATGGTTATTTCACACAAAGCTGTGTGTCGTTGTCAAGATAGCTATACCGGTGACCCTTTTAGTGGGTGTTATTTCATTGGTAAGTCTCATTTTGGTAAAACCAATAAAGTTATATATGTTTACACCAAAATATATTATATTGTTTCACTTTCATTGTAGTGACGGTTGCGAATGAATATGAAAGCCCATGCGATCCATCACCGTGTGGTCCAAATTCGTTATGTACGGAAAAAAATTCAGCTGGTGCTTGTACATGTGTCCCCGGTTATTTTGGAGATCCATACATGGGATGCCGTCCAGAATGTGTGACAAATAACGATTGCCATTTCGATCAAGCTTGTTCCAACAACAAATGTGTAAATCCTTGTGAAGGTGCTTGTGGAGTAAACGCAGTTTGTAATGTAGCACACCATACTCCCGTATGCTTATGTATTGATGGTTATATAGGAAATCCTACGGTATCATGTTATCCGCAGAAAAAAAGTTAGTAATTAAAATATGAACTCAGTTTAGAGTATATGGAATTGTACAGCTGATGATGCAAGTTTTGAATAAAACATTTCATACTGTTTCAGTACCTATTGAAGAAAACCCCTGTGCACCGTCACCATGTGGCCCATATAGTAATTGTAAAGTCATAGACGGACATGGAGTGTGTTCGTGTCAAGGGGACTATATAGGGTCGCCCCCTACGTGTAGGCCAGAATGCGTTACAAGTACAGATTGTCCTCAACACCAAGCTTGCATTAAGCAAAAATGTAGGGATCCTTGTCCGGGAACATGTGGAATTAATGCGAAATGCCAAGTTATAAATCATAATCCTATCTGTACATGCAAAGCAGGATTCACGGGTGATCCATTCGTTACTTGCCAGCTGGAACCAAGTAAGAAAATAATAATCGATGGCGTTAAAAAATATATTATAATAAAACCGTTAACAAAATGTGTTGTTGTATTTTATAAAAAACCCTCATTTAAAGTTCACTTATAATTTCTCTTATATCTTGCTATCTTATACTTTACTATTCTATATCAATTTTATTTATTTCTTTTACCAATGTTTGCTGTTTTCTATACTTGTTTTCTTTTTTCCTTAGAACCTATTCTTGGGGTGCCTAAGGGAAACCCATGTGTACCATCGCCGTGTGGCCCTTATTCGCAATGTAAAGTAGTTGGAGAAGCGCCTGCATGTTCATGCTTACCAAACTATATTGGTGTCGCACCAAACTGTAGACCAGAATGTTCTATTAATGCGGAATGTCCTGGTAATCTTGCATGTCAAAATGAAAAGTGTGTAGATCCATGTCCGGGATCATGTGGCTTTAACGCTGAATGCACCATCGCAAATCATATAGCACTCTGCCATTGTATCATTGGATATACAGGTGATCCGTTTAGTGGATGTTCTATCATCGAACGTAAGTTTTTTTGTGTTAGGAAATTTATAAATGTATGCATACCACTTAATTTGAAGTATAATACAAAATTATAATATTAACAGATGCTAAAGACCCACCGCCAAACCCATGCAATCCATCTCCGTGCGGTGCTAATGCAATATGCAAAGAGAGAAACTTTATTGGTTCGTGCTCCTGCCTTCCTGAATACTTCGGTGACCCATACACCGGATGTCGTCCTGAATGTGTTTCAAATTCAGACTGTGACCGAAACAAGGCGTGTTCAAATAACAGATGTAGGGATCCATGCCCTGGCGCCTGTGGGATCAATGCGGAGTGCAGAACTATTAATCACGCCCCAACCTGCACCTGCCTTATAGGATACACAGGAAATCCGCTAACAAAGTGTGACGTGCAACGTAAGTGCTTAATAATTTTTAATCAAGTCATTATTAGTGTGGCCTTTCTTATGAGAGTTGCCTCTCATATCTATGACTTCTTTTTTTTACTAGACAGACGTTTGACCACAATCCCATCTGTGTGTGTGTGTGGTAACCTGGGCCCGTCTATGTGAAACATCATTATAAATTTGTGGATTATTATGTATATGTTGTAATTAAAATATTTTTAATATTCTACAGTTGTATCAGAAAGAGACGAGCCACAACTCAACCCGTGTCAGCCATCACCATGTGGACCTAATAGTTTGTGTCGTGAGGTCAACGGTCATAGCGTTTGTACTTGTGAAACCGGATACATCGGAACTCCACCTACTTGTCGTCCTGAATGTATTGTTAGTTCAGAATGTCCACAAGACAAAGCATGTATTAATAAGAAATGTCTGGATCCTTGTCCAAATACTTGTGGGTTGAATGCACGCTGTCAAGTTGTTACCCACAATCCAATATGCAGTTGCACTCCTGGATATACTGGTGATCCCTTTACAAGATGTACATTGACAGAAAGTGAGTATGAGTAAATAATTTAACATTCCGTTCTAGACTATGTTTTTAGGGTGTTATATAATCATAACAAATTATAATAAATGAAAGGTTACGGTGTCAATTTAATATTTAATTTTCTTAGGGACGGTACCAACTAACCCGTGTGACCCATCACCCTGCGGGGCAAACTCGGAATGTCGTGTGATAGGTGACCAAGCGGCTTGTTCTTGTCTACCAAATTACATTGGAAGGGTACCAAATTGTCGGCCAGAATGTACAATCGATCCTGAATGTCCTAGCAATGCAGCCTGTATTAACGAACGCTGTAAAGATCCATGCCAGAATGCCTGTGGATTAAATGCGCTATGTATGACAGTGAATCATAAAGCTATCTGCAATTGCCAGCAAGGTTTCACTGGAGACGCCTCTAGGAACTGCATTCAAATTGTTATTTCGTGTAAGTTTAGACATATTTTTATAGCCCTTTGTTATATTCTAATAACTTGTATACCTAATTGATTTATTTTCTGAAACTAGCGACGGAAATGACACCGACCTCAAGTCCATGTACCCCTTCGCCGTGTGGACCAAACGCGGAATGTCGTGAATTTAATGGAGCGGGTGCGTGCTTCTGCTCCGATGGATATGAGGGTGACGCCTACAGCTCGCAAGGATGTCGTAGAGAATGTGAAAACAATGATGATTGTCCATTAAACCTAGCCTGTACGCGTTTCAAATGTATCGATCCCTGTCCGAGAACTTGCGGACAATTTGCACAATGCATTGTTGAAAAACATATACCAGTCTGCACTTGCCCCAGAGGTTATACTGGGGACCCATTCTTCCAGTGTAAACGAATAGTTTTGGAAGGTAAGGCAAACAGAAAATTATATTTTATTACTAGGAACTACAAAACTTTTATCAAAGTATAGTTATTAAAGTTAGTGACTCATTCTTTTTAGACGTTCCACCTTCAAACCCATGCGAGCCTACTCCCTGCGGTCCAAACAGTCAATGCAGACAAGTAAACATGCAAGCGGTGTGTTCGTGTTTACCAAATTATGTTGGCTCTCCGCCATCATGTAGACCACAATGTATTGTAAATAGTGAATGTGATTCATCGAAGGCGTGTATTAATCAAAAATGTGATGACCCCTGCCCGAACACCTGTGGCTTGAGAGCACATTGCCAAGTCAAGAATCATAACCCTATTTGTACTTGTCCAGCTGGCATGACTGGAGATCCGTTTACACAATGTTACCGTAAGCATTTTTTATTATTTTTTATTATATTTTTATGTGATTAATTTAAAATTCAATGATGAAAAATTTGTATTACAGAAATTCCATCAAGTACTACCGAACGTCCTCCTTCTTGCACTCCTTCGCCCTGTGGACCCCACTCACGGTGCCAATTGTTATCGAGTGGTCCTGCTTGTTCTTGTCTGCCAGGATATATTGGCTCACCACCATCATGTCGTCCTGAGTGCACAATTAATTCTGAATGTCCGGCTTCTTTAGCTTGCGTACGACAAAAATGTGAAGACCCATGTCCAGGTTCGTGTGGAGTGGAGGCCAATTGTCACGTCTTGAATCATGTAGCAGTTTGCGTCTGTAATGAAGGCTACACGGGAGATCCATTCTCCAGATGTTCTCCAATTAGTGAGGGTAAGAATCGTTCAAATGATGACTATTGTAATTATGTTTTTCGGAATATAAAGTACTTATGTATTAATAAAACTGTAAAATCTTTTTTTCCAGTTCCTACAACCCCTACCCCGCTAGATCCATGTAATCCGTCACCTTGTGGATCAAATGCTAAATGTGATAATGGCTTCTGTACATGTTTACCAGAATATAGAGGAAATCCTTACGAATCATGTCGACCGGAATGCACTGGCAGTCAAGAATGTCCTAGAGACAAAGCTTGCTTCCGCAATAAGTGTCAAGATCCTTGTCCAGGTGTATGCGGGCAAAATGCCAAATGTGATGTTATTAACCATATACCAAGTTGTTCATGTATTGCTGATTATACCGGAAATCCTTTTGTTCATTGTCTACCAATGGAAAGAGAAAAGTCTAGACCTAACGACCCATGCCATCCATCGCCTTGCGGACCGAATAGTATCTGTAAAAATGTAGATAATACAGCCGTATGCGCTTGTGTAGAAGGCTTCCAAGGATCGCCACCTGGCTGTAGACCCGAGTGTGTTGTCAGTTCTGAATGTCCATCAACAAAAGCGTGTGTGAATAAAAAATGTGTTAATCCCTGCATCAATGCATGTGGTCTGTTGGCACGTTGTGAGGTTATAAATCATAGTCCTATCTGCAGCTGTAACGTTGGTCAGACAGGAGACCCATTTAAGAGCTGCTTTGACATTATAATAATACCAAATGATCCCGTCGACGCGTGCAATCCTTCACCGTGTGGTCCGAACTCGATATGTGTTGAAAGAAATGGAAAGGCTAATTGTCGATGTGCCGATGATTATATAGGACAACCGCCTAACTGTAGACCAGAGTGTGTGATTAATCCAGACTGTCCTTCCAATCAAGCATGTATAAGAAACAAATGTATAGATCCTTGTCCGGGCTCCTGTGGAGTTAATGCTGACTGTATTATTGTCAGTCATACAGTCTCTTGTGTATGCCGTGAACTATTTACTGGAAATCCATTTTTACAATGTGTACCACAAGAAGGTATAATATTTTTAAATTAGTTGAGTTTAAGTATGACAATATTAGCTAAACTGTAAGTGTTATTATTTTATTTTCTCTTTCAGAAAAAGTTGTGGAACCCTGTGATCCTTCACCCTGTGGAATGAATGCTGTGTGTACTCAAAGAGATGGAGCTGGTGCATGTTCTTGCTTAGAGGGTTATCAAGGAAATCCATATGAGGGATGTAGGCCTGAATGTGTTTTAAGCTCAGATTGCTCTGCAGACAAATCTTGCATTCGTAATAAATGTGCTGATCCATGCCCAGGAATCTGTGGAAACTTTGCTGAATGTACTGTGGTAAATCATGTGCCTACATGTGCTTGCCTTAAGGGATATTCTGGCAATCCTTTTGTACAATGTACTAGAGAAGAACCAATAGTAGAAATTAAACCTTGTCAGCCCTCACCGTGTGGTCCAAATAGTGTTTGTAGAGTAAATGGTGGCTTAGCCTCTTGTGAATGTTTACCAGACTATAAAGGAGCACCACCTGATTGCCGCCCAGAATGTACTGTGAGCAGCGAATGTCCACCAGATCGTGCCTGTCATAAACTCAGATGTGCAGATCCTTGCAGAGGAACTTGCGGTCTTGGTGCACATTGTCAAGTTATAAACCACAGCCCATTATGTAGCTGTCCCGCGGGTACTACTGGTGATCCGTTTAGTCGGTGTCAAGAAATACAGTACAGTGAAACAGAAGTTCCGTTGGAGCCCTGTTCACCTAATCCTTGTGGACCTTATAGTGAATGTCGACCAATTAATGGCTATCCTTCATGTTCATGTAGCGGAGATTATTTAGGTACACCGCCAAATTGTCACCCTGAGTGTCTAGTCAATACCGACTGCCCGTCTCACCAAGCCTGTATAGCTGAAAAATGCACTAACCCTTGTGAAGGCTCATGCGGATTTAGAGCCGAATGTCGGGTACAAGACCATATACCCATTTGCAGCTGCCCCACAAGATATTCTGGAGATCCATTCATACAATGTGCGGAAGTAATCGGTAAGATATTCACGCATATATAATTTTAAAATTTTCTTTATTGAAGTTATACTTCTTTTGGCGCGATGCAGATGAAATGATGAATTTTAATATTTATCGTTAATCACTACTGCATTTTAGTTATTTTTTTTCCATACGCCAAGAAGTATAACAAGAAGTATAATATTCTAACGCGTGTACATAAGTACACACACTCTTTTTTTGAGTACTACGGTCAGTAGCCACTCCTTAATTACCATTAGATAATATTTATAATAAATATTTCTTACAATGTAAATAATGTAAAACACTCTCCTTAAAGCCACAGCCAGCATTGGAATACTTGGCGTTGACATATCGAACGACGTTCAGTTTCGCGGTCACTTGGAGGGAAAGGCAAAATTAGCCTCCAAAAAGCTTGGTGTGCTCAGCAGGGCGAGACGGTACTTCACTCCGGGCCACCGCTTGCAACTATATAAAGCTCAAATTCGGCCCCACATGGAGTACTGTTCCCACCTTTGGGCGGGTGCTCCCCAGTACCAGCTTCTTCCACTTGACCGTATTCAACGAAGAGCGGTTCGAATCGTTGACGACCAAAATCTCTCCAAGCGGCTTGATCCTTTGGCGTTGCGTAGAGATGTGGGGTCTCTCTGCATCTTCTACCGCATTTACCATGGAGAGTGTTCAGAGGAGTTGTTCGGATTAATACCTGCAGCTGAGTTTCATCATCGGACGTCGAGGCAGAATACGAAATTCCACCCGTATCACCTCGACGTCCGCCGTTCCACAACTGCGCGTTTTTCCAGGCAGTTTTTGCCGCGCACCACCACTCTGTGGAACCAGCTGCCAACTGAAGTATTTCCGAACCAATTCGACTTAGGGTCCTTCAAGAAAAGAGCGTACCAATTCTTAAAAGGCCGGCAACGCACTCGCGAGCCCTCTGGCATTGAGGGTGTCCATGGGCGGCGGTATCACTTAACATCAGGTGAGCCTCCTGCCCGTTTGCCCCCTGTTCTATAAAAAAAAAAAAAAAAAAAATAGCTTTTTAGACGTGGTAAAAAAATGTAATTAAATATAAAAAAAAACATTTTCCTTTATTTAGAAATTAATATATTTATATGCTTAATAATGTTTCTACATTTTAGTATCGACGCCCCCACCAACTGCAGACCCTTGCAATCCATCACCATGCGGATCAAATTCTATATGTGATAATGGCGTCTGCCTTTGTGCTAAAGGATACTTTGGAGATCCTTATTTTGGTTGTCGTCTTGAATGCTCAACAAATGGAGAATGTTCACCAACACGTGCTTGTCACGGTGGAAAATGCTTGGATCCCTGTCCTGGAGCTTGTGGGACTGGTGCCATCTGTTCTGTTAACAACCATATACCATCTTGTACTTGTGCAGTCGGTACATCTGGTGATCCATTCTCATACTGTACGGAGATAATAAAAGAAGGTAATATTCTGAAAAGTTTGACTGTTAATAGGTTTTTTGCATTAATAATTAATACTAAATTTACTTTTAAATTTGTAGAACCACACCGATCGCCGTGTGCTCCATCACCCTGCGGACCATACAGCGAATGTACAGTGAGTACAAACGGTGCGGCTGCTTGTTCGTGCCGCTCAGGTCACATTGGGTCACCGCCAACTTGTCGTCCTGAATGTCTCGTCAGCTCTGAGTGTAAATTACAAGAAGCATGTATAGAGCATCGTTGTCGGGATCCTTGTGAAGGAGCTTGTGGTCGTGGAGCACGCTGCCAAGTTATAGCACATTCTCCAATATGTACCTGCAATGATGGTTATTCTGGTGATCCGTTCACTTATTGCTCACCAATACCGAGTATGTTTAAAAACAATACTATACTTAAATAATATATCAAAAACGGAAAAATTAACGTATACATATTTTTTAGCAACATCCCCCATCCCAATCGATCCATGTGAGCCAACACCCTGTGGTCCGAATTCAATATGCGTTAAAACAGGGGATATACCAGCATGTAGTTGCCAAGCGGGCTACATTGGATCACCACCTAACTGTCGACCAGAGTGCACGATCAGTGCTGAATGTCCTGCTGCGTTGGCCTGTGTGTCACAGAGATGTAAAGATCCATGCGCGCACGCTTGCGGCACCAACGCGGTGTGTTCTGTTGTAGATCATCGAGCGACATGTGCCTGTGAACATGGTTACCAAGGAGATCCATTCCAGGGTTGCATTCCACCTAAAGGTATATTTCTTTTCATTACTAACATCTAAATATTTGTGTTTTTAGAGAAAATTGAATATTCATGATATTAGTAAAAATGACTACTATCTAAGGTATGAAAAACACACGCGACTATTCAAGTGTACTTTAACGAAATATGTATATCATATTTTAAAGTTTGCATTAACCCGCTGCTTTGCAAAGCGTGATAATTATTATTCATGCCTTAAATTATGTGCTTTAGTTAAGGTCAATCATATAAGTTCACGGCTTCACGCCTGACATGGTATACTAATGTAAATATAGAGTTGTACTGGCGGTTTTATTTAAGGGCAATGAGACTACCATGCCAGTCGCAAAGCCTATTTACATAATTTCGCTAATACAACTTCTATTACCGTGCTTTAATAATAATTTAATCAATATTCACATTGAAACGGTGTATAAGTTTCTTAAACGATTAATAATGAATAAGGATGTTAAGTGCTTTCAGAAGGGATGTAACACTATTTTTAACTTGTATATTTGATTGAAAATTAATGCCTTGCTTTTCAACGGAGCACGCGGAGATAACAAAGCACTTACAGTAAGCTTAGGCCGTTCTCTGGGGCGGCCGCTTTCGATTTTCGGCGGGTTCGCAATGGCGTCATCGGATTAGAGAGGTCATCTAACGTCGTCCATGCCGAGTTAAGCTTCGATTAACGCTTGGAAAGGAAAATAGAAGTGCTTCTACGGTGAATGGAATGTATTGGTAAGTGATTCATTTTTTTATAATTATATTTCAGCTTCTTCTGAAATTGAATATTTGAACCCGTGTGAGCCTTCCCCTTGTGGTATAAACGCGGATTGTAAAGTACAAGGAAATGCGGGATCTTGCACTTGTCGTCCTGATTATTTTGGTGATCCATATCAAGGTTGCAGACCTCAGTGTTTAGCTGATTCTGATTGCTCTTTAATGATGGGATGCGTAAACAACAAATGTGTCGATACTTGCCCCGGAGTATGCGGGCTCAATGCAGAATGTTTTGTTACAAATCATAAACCGACGTGCAATTGTCGATTTGGTTTTACTGGAAATGCGTTAGTCATGTGCTCTCCAATACTAGGTAAGTCCACATAACCATTCACAAAAAAAATATAAATTACAAACTATTAAATTAATATTATTACTTGCAGTGAAAGATACATCGATTGACGTATGTAATCCGTCTCCGTGTGGGCCTAATGCACAATGTAAAGTGATTAACAACCAACCAGTATGTTCATGTTGGAGTAATTACATAGGAGCACCACCCAACTGTAAGCCAGAGTGTGTTATAAATTCAGATTGTCAAACAAATCGGGCTTGTATGAATAACAGATGTGTGAATCCGTGTCCAAGACCTTGTGGAAGTAACTCGGACTGTAAGGTAATCAACCATAGCCCTGTTTGCTCCTGCCGACAAGGATATACTGGAGATCCGTTCATATCATGTACCCGGAAATTACGTAAGATTCTTTTAATTTAATATTACATATTGATGGTGCTATTGAAACATCTTTCTGATTTAAATTTGCATTTGTAATATTTCAGAAGTTGCATTCTCTGTAGAGGAACATACAGACCCTTGCTTATCTTCACCATGTGGACTGTATGCGGAATGTAGGAACGCGAATGGGTTGCCTTCCTGCTCGTGCCTTCCATCTTATATTGGATCACCGCCATTTTGTAAACCTGAATGTGTAGTGCATTCTGATTGTCCTAGTGATAAGGCCTGTATTTCTGAAAAATGTCGAAATCCCTGTGATGGCTCATGCGGCTTATATGCCAATTGTTTTGTTAACCGACATGTTGCTGTATGTTTATGTTCAGAAGGATTCACTGGGGATCCATTTAGAGAATGTAAAACTGTTGCTGTAAAAGGTACAGCGTTAAGGATTCTTAGAAGTCATTGTTTTTTGCCTTACTTATGCTCTATATTTATTCTTTCTTTGATGTTTTAGAGACTGTGTTATATGAGCCTAGTGATCCCTGCAGACCTAGTCCATGTGGTGCCAATGCAATCTGTAACAACGGAGTTTGTACTTGTATAGCTGACTATAATGGAGATCCATACTTCGGATGTAGACCAGAATGTCTATATAATACAGATTGTCCTCGAAACAAGGGTTGCCAAAAGAATAAGTGTGTAGATCCATGTATAGGCACATGTGGACTTCACGCCATATGTGAAGTTAACAATCACGTCCCCATGTGTTCTTGTCCACGTGGAATGAGTGGCAACGCCTTTATTGAATGTCGTGCTATGAGCGGTAAATATTTTACCTATAATCATTAGAATATACATTTATTTTTCACTTAATGGTGCTTCTTATTTGTTTAATATTATAATTCACGTAATGTCATTTGTTTTCAGTTATTAACAAAAGCCCCTGTCAACCTTCACCGTGTGGTCCCAACAGTCAATGTCAGCAATCACACGGCCAAGCTGTTTGTTCATGCCTGCAGGGATATCGTGGTAGCCCTCCTAACTGTAGACCAGAATGTGTTGTGAGTTTGGAATGTCCACTTAATGCAGCGTGTCAGAACCAAAAATGTGTTAATCCATGCCAAGGCGCTTGTGGTATAGCTGCTGTCTGTGAAGTTATAAACCATAATCCAATTTGTACTTGCCCAGCATCATTCACTGGAGATCCCTTCAGAAAATGCGATTACATTGGTAAGATTTTTATATTTTTACTTGTGATACTTATTGGGTAACTTCTATTACATAATGGTGCTTTTATTTTTATTTTTAGTAAGTTTACCAATCCAAATCAATCCTTGTGAGCCATCTCCTTGCGGACCCTATTCGACCTGTAGAAGTAAAGATGATGGACCAGTTTGTGCTTGTCTCGATAATTACAAGGGGACACCACCACATTGCAAACCAGAATGTATAAGTAATAGCGAATGTGATCACAATAAAGCTTGTATCAACCAAAAATGTTCTGATCCATGTATAGGAAGCTGTGGCATTAACTCTGAATGCAGAGTCGTCAGTCATTCTCCAGTTTGCCTCTGTCAATCGGGTTATACCGGCGATCCATTTTCACATTGTAGCTTAGAAGTTATATCTCGACCAACTGAAAGTTTACACCCCTGCAATCCAAATCCTTGTGGAGCAAACGCTATATGTAGAGAGCAAAATGGAATAGGCGCTTGTCTATGTGCAGAGACTTATACTGGTAACCCGTACGAGGGATGTCGACCCGAATGTGTTGTAGATTCCGACTGCCCCCTGAACAAGGCCTGTTCAGGCATGAAATGTGTTGATCCATGTCCGGGTTCTTGTGGGGTAAATGCGTTCTGTCTTGTAAGCAATCATATGCCAAACTGTATTTGTCAGTCTGGATATACTGGAAATCCATTTAGTCACTGTGGTATTCTACAAGAATGTAAGTATCATATAACAAATTTACGACGGTAAATATTAAAGCTATGTTGCTCTTAAAACAACTTTAAATTTCTTCCCAGCTCAAATCTTGGAAACAAACCCGTGCAATCCGAGTCCATGTGGTGCTAACAGCCAATGCAAAGAAATACAAGGCCAAGCGGTGTGCTCTTGTTTACCTTTATTCATAGGAGCCCCGCCCTATTGCCGCCCGGAATGTGTTATGAGCTCCGAATGCCCGCCGAACTTGGCTTGTATCGACCAAAAATGTTCTGACCCATGTGTCGGGAGTTGTGGGGAGAGGGCCAGTTGTAACGTTATCAACCATAGCCCTATCTGTGTATGCAATCAAGGTTTGACTGGAAATCCATTTTCAAGATGTTATCCGATGATAAGTAAGTTTTTAATTTTATCAGATAAATTTCGTTATTTTTTTTTATTAAAATTGTTATTGGCAACGCATAGTTATAATTTTATTAGAATCAGTACAGCATATTGTGGAAACGTTTACTAAAACTAATAAACGTAATAATAAACGTAAATAAAAGTAAACTAATAATAAAACAGAATCAAGTCAACGACGTAAAACCTAAAGTTTTGACTAAAAATTTTATTAAAGAAGTTTTTTTAATATAATTCAAATACTTCTTACAGTTTCGTCACAGCCAGACCAGTCGCAATCTTCAGATCCATGCTTACCATCGCCGTGTGGCCTCTATGCAATATGTCGCAACGTTGGAGGGGCACCGTCTTGTGCATGCGAAACGAATTATATTGGAACCCCTCCTAATTGCAGACCTGAGTGTACCATTAATTCTGAATGCGCTAGTGATCAAGCGTGCATTAACGAGAAATGTAGAGATCCATGTTTAGGCGCATGTGGATTAAATGCACAATGTAGAGTATTCCATCATATCGCGCAGTGTAGCTGTTTAGATAAATACCAAGGAGATCCATTCAGTCAATGTCACCCTGAAATCGAAAGAGACGGTAAGATGATAATTAAACTTGACTTAAATTTAATAAGAAATGATTAATTCTGTAAAACTTCTTCTAAATAATCTTAATCTTCCACAGAAATTACGGAATTGGATCTATGTAATCCATCACCATGCGGTCCAAACGCTGAATGTGACGAAGGCAAATGTACTTGTATACTTGATTACCAAGGTGATCCATACGTCGGTTGCAGGCCGGAATGTCTCCTGAGCAGCGACTGTTCTCACGATAAAGCATGTTTCAAAAAGAAATGTGTTAATCCATGCATAAATACATGCGGTCGTCAGGCTATATGCAACGTAATTAATCACGTACCGATGTGTACATGTTTGCCGCATCACACAGGAAATGCGTTTGTAGATTGTAAACCTATAACAATTATTGAAGACGTAAATCCCTGTCACCCAACTCCATGTGGACCTAACAGTCAATGTAGAGAAGTTAACGGTCAAGCCATTTGCACATGTCTACCTGGATATAAAGACGCCCCACCGACATGCAGACCCGAATGTGTTTCTAGCTCTGAATGTCCTCTTAATAGAGCCTGCTCTGGTCAAAAATGTATAGATCCATGTAAAGGAAATTGTGGACTTGGTGCTATTTGTCAAGTAATAAATCACAATCCCATATGTTCATGTCCTACAGGATTTACAGGTGATCCATTCAGTAAATGTATACAAAAAGGTAAGAATTCTCACTGGTAACTAATAATCTTTGATGCACATGTTTTCTTTAACACAAAGTCTACATTTTTTTATTATATTTTATAGAAAACGATGAACCAACTTACGTCAATCCATGTCAGCCATCACCTTGTGGTCCTAATGCTATTTGCAAAGAAATCAATGGATCTCCGTCGTGTGCATGTCTTGATGAATATACAGGAAGTCCACCTAATTGTAAACCAGAATGTATTGCAAATTCAGAATGTCCTAATGAATTAGCTTGTATTAACGAAAAGTGTAAAGATCCTTGTCCAGGCTCATGTGGATCCGATGCTGAATGCAAGGTCGTGAGCCACGCACCTCAATGTTACTGCCCACCAGGTTTTACTGGTGATTCATTTATAAATTGTATTGTGATAGACGTGCCACTTACACCATGTTCGCCGTCTCCTTGTGGTCCCAACGCTTTATGTAAAGAATTCAACGGTGCCGGATCATGTGTGTGTATACCTGAGTACATAGGAAACCCCTATGAGGGCTGTCGTCCAGAATGTGTTGTAAATTCAGACTGCGCATCTAATTTGGCCTGTATTCAAAACAAATGTCAAAACCCGTGTAATAATGTTTGTGGACTAAACGCCATCTGTAATGTTATAAATCATACACCTAAATGCGAGTGTTTACCTGGTTTTGTTGGGAGTCCGTATCAAGAATGTATCGTGAAACTTAATGGTACGTTTAAATGAAGTATTAATTTCTCTATCTATTTTTTCATTGGCTATTCTTTAGAGAATAAAAGTATGACAATTGTAAAACATTTATAAACTGTTTCAGTTGAAGTCTTGCCTCAAAGGAATCCTTGTACTCCTTCACCCTGTGGTCCTTATAGTATTTGTAAGGAGGCCAACAATCAAGCCATCTGCACGTGTAAAAATAATTATTTGGGCTCTCCACCATCTTGTAGACCAGAATGTCTCATTAGTTCAGAATGTTCACAACATCAAGCATGCATAAATGAAAGGTGTAAAAACCCATGCGAAGGAGTTTGTGGTATTGATGCAGAATGCAAAGTTATAAACCATAGCCCTATTTGTTCCTGTACGGCTCAGTATACAGGAGATCCGTTTAATAGGTGTTACAGAGGTAAGAAATCTGATCAAGATTTGCGAAATAAATACAAAGTCCATTAATTAATGTTAAACTTTAACTTGCTTTATTTACTCTTATATACATAATAGAAAGCACTATTTTAGATACGTAATACAATAATGTAGATCATTTATTATTCTGAGGATTCTAATACTGTAGTCACGAGATCTATATACTTATCACAGTCATCCTTTTTGCAGTTATAGAAACATCTGTTGTGCAGACAAATCCATGCGTACCAAATCCATGTGGTTCTTTCTCTCAATGTCGTGACACGAACAATTCACCGTCCTGTTCTTGTTTACCGCAATACATAGGTAATCCACCTAATTGTCGCCCTGAGTGCACGATTAACACAGATTGTGCTAGTGACAAGGCTTGTATTAATGAAAAATGTGTTGACCCATGTCCTGGGTCCTGTGGCTTGAATGCTGAGTGTCGGGTTCAGAATCATATATCAATTTGTACATGCATAGAGGGATATATCGGGGATCCGTTCCAAAGTTGTGTTTTAAAGCTCCATCAAGGTATGTTCCAATACATATTCTTATCCTATCCTTAGTTATATGTACTTTTATTATAATATATACTATTGCTTATTTCTCAAAATATTTGAATATTTTTCAGAGGTATCACCGCGTGACCCTTGTAATCCGTCCCCATGCGGTGCAAACGCGATTTGCAATAATGGTATTTGTACCTGTCTGCTTGAATATAGTGGCGATCCATACTTTGAATGCCGACCTGAATGCACAATTAGTTCAGAATGTCCTTTGGATAAAGCGTGTGTTAGAAATCGGTGTGTCAATCCGTGTAATAATACTTGTGGCTTAGATGCGGTTTGTAATGTGATGAAACATATGGCTATTTGTACATGCCCTCCCAAAATGACAGGAAATGCATTTTTGCGATGTTCTCCAATGCGAGGTTTGTACACTAAAGTAAAAATTATAATAATTTAATTAAATAATATATTTTTGTTTATCTATAAAATCATGAAACTCAGAAGGTATACTTCTTGTTGGTATAATAATATTCTTTCTAATGCAAGTAGTCTAATGTGGTTCCAAGCAAAAACAATTTATGTTTAATATGCCATGTGTATATAAACATTTACGATGTACAATCGTTTACATATGTCTTTACCATCCTTACAGAAGCTGTTGTTACTAACCCTTGTGAGCCCAGTCCCTGCGGACCTTACAGTCGTTGTACGGAACACAACCAACAAGCCATATGCTCTTGTATGTCTGGTTATCAAGGAGCGCCTCCATCATGTCGTCCAGAATGTGTTAGTAGTGCCGACTGCACACTAAACAAGGCTTGTAGTAACCAAAAATGTATCAACCCTTGTGAAGGTGTATGTGGTGTTGGAGCAAAATGCCAAGTGATAAATCACAACCCCATTTGTATCTGTCCATCTGGATATACAGGGGATCCTTTTACTAGATGTATAAATATGCGTAAGTTTATTTTTGGATTAATAAAGGTACAAACGTGCAACAGTGAATTTATCTATACTTTTTTCCACAGCTCTCTTTGAGCCAACGAAAACCAATCCTTGCCAGCCATCACCGTGTGGTCCAAACTCTGTTTGCCAGGAAACAGCAACGGCAACTGCATCATGTCAGTGTTTGCCCAACTTTATTGGCTCACCACCAAACTGCCGCCCCGAGTGCATCTCTAACACTGAATGCTCGCCACTTCAAGCTTGTATAAACAGAAAATGTCAAAATCCTTGTAACCAAGCATGTGGAACGAATTCGGAATGTCGCGTTGTAAGTCATTCAGCTCTATGTATATGTCCAGAGGGATATACTGGAGATGCCGCATTAAAATGCACGTTGACTGCTTTGGTTTCTGTTGAAGAAATAAATCCTTGTTCACCATCACCTTGTGGATCAAACGCTGAATGTATTACGCGTAGTGGGACAGGAGCTTGCATATGTCTAAAAGGTTACTTTGGAGATCCGTATGAAGCTTGTCGACCTGAGTGTATAGTTAATTCTGACTGTCCAAGCAACAAAGCGTGTACCAAAAACAAATGTGTTGATCCATGTCCTGGTACTTGTGCAATTAATGCGGATTGTCAAGTTGTTAATCACTCACCTATATGCACATGTCCTCCGCAGTATTCTGGAGACCCATTCAGGCATTGCATATTAAGCAGTAAGTATTGAATACTTTGTCACATTTTTTTTTTCATTTTCCAATAAATATTAAAAAAAATTATTCTTACAGTTCGTGATATGATCCCAAGTAATCCTTGTCAACCGTCACCATGTGGTCCAAATAGTCAATGTAGGACATTAAATGAACAAAGTGTATGCTCCTGTTTGCCCGAATATTACGGATCGCCACCAAATTGTAAACCGGAATGTGTTATAAATGCAGAATGTCCTACAGACAAAACATGCAAAAACCTAAAATGTGTTTCAACGTGCCCCGGGCCTTGCGGACAAAATACTGATTGTAAAGTAATTAATCATAGTCCAATCTGCACCTGTTCACCAACCTATACAGGAGATCCATTTTCCCGGTGCTATAAATTGATTGGTACGTATACTTTATTGTTAACGGAATGTAGTTAAAACGATATCAATTTTTTTTAAATTGTCTTAATGTTTTAGCTTCAGTAGATGTTCTTCCTGTTCGGGATCCCTGCATACCTTCACCGTGTGGACCCAATTCTCTGTGTAAAAATAACAACGACCTTCCGATTTGTTCATGTTTGCCGCTTTATGAGGGCAGCCCACCTAATTGTAGACCAGAATGTACAATAAACGAAGATTGCTCTGGTCATCTTGCCTGCATAAATCAAAAGTGCCAAGACCCATGCCCAGGTTCTTGTGGTATAAATGCAGATTGTTTTGTTAAAAATCACATATCAATTTGTAATTGCCGAGATGGTTATACTGGAAATGCCTTTACTCAGTGCACTCCGGCTCCACAAAATGGTATTTTTTTTTATTCTTTGGAAAAATATACACGTATGTGTTCTGTATATTAATATTCAATTGTTTTCACAGTTCCTGTAGAAATTGATCCGTGTAATCCAACGCCTTGTGGAACTAATGCACAATGTTATAATGGTAAATGCAGTTGCCTTCCGGAATTCCATGGAGATCCATACACTGGTTGTCGTCCTGAGTGTACTCTAAGCACAGACTGTGATCGCACCAAGGCTTGCATTAGAAATAAATGTACAGATCCATGTCCGGGCACTTGCGCTTCAAATGCAATATGCAATGTTGTCAATCATATTCCTATGTGTAGTTGCCCCGAGCGGATGACAGGAAATGCGTTTATAGAATGCCATTTAGTATCGGGTAAGTTTACAACACCAAACATTAATTATACTTTTATTGATTTAATAAATAAATCTGTAGGGCTACAACCTTTTTAGGTCTGGGCCTCAGGTGTCTGTATCTATTTCAAGATCATTAGCAAGTAGCCGATCAGCCTCATGTGCCTGACGCAATCCATCGTCTTTTTGGATCGGTTTCCTCACGATACTTTCTTTCACCGTTCGAGCGAATGTTAAATGCGCACATAGAAAGTCCATTAGTGCACAGTCGTGGATCTAGCCTACGACCTCCTACGTATGATAGTCGCACGCTGAAGTCTCTAGGCCAACACTACTCTTTTTATTAATTATTTACGAATAAATTGTGTTTTATCTATTTTAGAACCGAACAACATAAATCCTTGTCAGCCATCTCCATGCGGCCCTAATAGCCAATGTCGCGTTTTAAATGGTCAAGCTGTATGTTCCTGCAATCCAAACTTCCTTGGCAGTCCACCAGCTTGTCGACCAGAATGCACAATATCTGCCGAGTGTCCGTTGAACCAGGCGTGTAGTAATCAGAGATGTACGAACCCGTGTGTTGGTGCTTGTGGAGTAGATGCTGAATGTCAAGTTGTAAACCATAGTCCTATATGTTCGTGCCCATCTATGTTCTCCGGAAATCCGTTCTCTCGCTGTTTCAAACTTCGTATGTATTCAAACAAATAATTAAAATTTGTTTATTTATTTTATTTTCTCGTTATTAAATTATTTTTTATTTTAGCCACACAACCGCAAAAGCAAATTGACGTTTGTTCTCCTTCACCATGTGGTCCTAATTCAATTTGTAAAATTATCAACGAAGTACCATCTTGCACGTGCCTTGAAAATTACCATGGACAACCACCATATTGTCGTCCCGAATGTTCAAGCAATGAAGACTGCTCCACACAAATGTCCTGTGTCAATATGAAATGTATCAATCCATGTGAAGGTGCATGTGGGAGCAACGCAGAATGTAGAGTAGTCAGCCATTCGCCAAACTGCATATGTCCCTACGGATATACAGGCGACCCATTCTTCGGATGTATTGTAGAACCCTTACGTGAAGAAATTATTACAACTCCATGTTCGCCTTCACCATGTGGATTTAATGCTATTTGTAAAGAGAAGAATAATGCCGGGTCTTGCTCCTGTGTTGACGGTTATATTGGAAATCCATATGAAGGGTGCCGACCTGAATGTGTTGTGAATACGGATTGCCCAAGTAATAAAGCTTGTGCCAATAATAAGTGTACTGATCCCTGTCCTGGTAGCTGCGGCTCAAATGCACTCTGTCAAGTAGTCAATCACGCACCATTATGCACATGTATCAGCGGCTACACTGGGGATCCATTCAGAAACTGTGTTTACCAAGGTGGGTTAAGACTTATTTTTATAATTTCAATCAGTTATACAGTATTATGATTAACGTAACATTAATTATAATTTTCAGAACCCCTATTGGTGCAACCCACTGATATTTGTTATCCTTCGCCGTGTGGACCTAATAGCCAATGTAAGGCCATCAATAATCAAGCTGTATGCTCATGTTTACAAGAATACATCGGAACTCCACCAAACTGTCGTCCGGAATGTGTTGCAAGTTCAGAATGCCAACGTGACATGGCCTGCATAAATAATAAATGTATTAATCCATGCGTAAAAGCTTGCGGTATTAACGCTAACTGCAAAGTTATCAATCATAGCCCTATTTGTTCCTGCAAGAAATCTTATACAGGAGATCCATTTACCATTTGTACCTTCTCTTCTCCTGGTAAGTATTACATAAAATCTTTTACAATAATTATTTGTGGATGAAATATTAACATTTATAATTTTAAAAAAATAAAGTGTGATTAGGTACTATATTTCATTATAGATTTATAATGACTGATATGTTTTTAGTATCATATCCTCAAGAGACCAGTGACCCGTGCGTACCATCACCGTGTGGACCCAATTCAGTGTGTAGGAATATTGGCACTTCACCATCGTGTTCATGTTTATCTGAATTCATCGGAAATCCACCAAACTGCAGACCAGAGTGCACAATACACGCAGACTGTGCCAGTGATCGCGCTTGTATCAACTCAAAATGCCGAGACCCTTGTCCCGGTTCTTGTGGGTTATCTGCAACGTGTCACGTACTTAACCATATTCCGATATGCTCATGTCTTACTGGTTACATTGGAGATCCATTCACAAATTGCAGACCTCAACCATTACAAGGTAAGCTTATTTTCGGTAAAACGATACAAGTTTTATGTAAAGTTAGATGGTATTTGACAGAGTATTTCATCTGAACCTTAAGAAATCGCTTTTGTTACTTACAATATATTTAAAATTTATTCTACAATTGAAACAATTTCTTTACAGTCGAAGCAACAGTAACTGATTCATGTTCGAATGTGCGATGTGGATCGAATGCTGAATGTATTAATGGCCATTGTCAATGCTTACAAGAGTATAAGGGGGATCCGTACTTCAGTTGTCGTCCCGAATGCGTAGTAAGCACGGATTGTGAGAGTAGCAAAGCCTGCGTTCAAAAGAAATGTGTCAATCCTTGCATAGACGCCTGTGGACTAAATGCAATTTGCCAAGTAGTCAATCATATTCCCATGTGTAGTTGTACTACAGGTCATACGGGCAACGCGTTTATTGCGTGCAATCCATTTAAAGGTTCGCACCTATTATTTAAATAATTTTAGCGGTTGTTTATTATTAATAAAAATAAAATTTTAATATTAATATTAAATATTCAATAATAATAAATTTAAATATTCTTAGATTCTGAATAATATGTTCATTAATTTTTGTTTTATTAAATATTTTCTTTAAATACTCAAAACCCTCCTGAATTTGTTGGTCTGGAATATATGGCTTATAAGCGTAAAGACCACTCGATGCACGAAGCTACTACTACGATTGTTAGTATCGATATATTAATGGAAAGTTATAATTTCAGCCCAGCCTATAGAAAATCCTTGTAATACTGAAATTTGTGGACCAAATAGTCAGTGTAGAGTGATAAATAATCAGGCCGTTTGTTCGTGTCTGCCAACATATTTGGGTGTCCCACCTGCATGTAGACCAGAATGTACTGGTAACTCAGAATGTGCATTAAACCAAGCTTGTATGAACCAAAAGTGTGTTAACCCTTGCATTGGAGTATGTGGAATAAGAGCTACTTGTGAAGTAATCAATCACAATCCAGTATGTGCTTGTCCAAACCGATACTCTGGTGATCCGTTTGTGCAGTGTAATATTGTGCTGAGTGAGTATAAATGTTAAAAGATTCTTATTTTAATAATCCAGCAATATACAATAATCTAAAAATAACATAAAAAATAAACAAAGATGATAATAGACATAATTTTTTAGGTTCACCTGTGATTGTGAATCCCTGCCAACCATCTCCCTGCGGTCCAAACTCAATTTGTCACGAAACAAATGATAGTCCTTCATGTAGTTGCATGCCTGGGTTTAACGGCCAACCTCCCTATTGTAGACCAGAATGTATTAGTAACAGTGAATGCGCACCTCACTTGGCTTGCAGAAATCAGAAATGTCATGATCCATGCACAGATGTCTGTGGAGAGAACTCAGAGTGTCATGTTGTAAGTCACGCTGCAATGTGTGTCTGCCCTCAAGGTTATGGAGGAGATCCCTTTACCAGGTGTATCATACATACTACAGTTGAAGTATTAAATCCATGTTTTCCATCTCCATGTGGGTCAAACGCCGCTTGTAGGGAGCAAAATCGAGTAGGATCGTGCACTTGCAATGAAGGCTTCTTTGGAAACCCTTACGAAGGCTGCAGACCAGAATGTGTTAGTGACTCAGATTGTCCTGGCAATATGGCTTGCGTGGGTAATAAATGTCAAGACCCATGTCCAGGAGCCTGTGGAATAAACGCGGAGTGTACTACAATCAACCATTCACCCACATGTGCTTGTATTAATGGATATACAGGTGACCCAAATAGACGATGCAATCTAGTTCCAATCACAGCAATAACAACTGCCATTTGTCAACCAAACCCGTGCGGCCCATACAGCCAATGTAAGAATATAAATAACCAAGCAGTCTGTAGTTGTTTGCTCAACTCCGTTGGTGAGCCGCCTAATTGTAGACCTGAATGTTTGATTAATTCTGAATGCTCGTCAAATTTAGCGTGTGTTAACCAAAAATGTATAAACCCTTGTCCCGAAACTTGCGGAGTGAAGTCAGAATGTCGGGTGATACACCATAATGCAATATGTAGCTGTATTCAAGGTTTCACTGGAGATCCCTTCACAAGGTGCTACAAAAAACCAGTCGAAATACAACAACAAGATGAAACCAAAGATCCATGTCTTCCTAGCCCGTGTGGCGCGAACGCGGAATGCCGAGTAATTTTTGGACAAGCTTCGTGTTCATGTACAGCGGGATATTTAGGTAGCCCTCCTAACTGTAGGCCAGAGTGTGTAACTAATGAGGATTGTATAAGTTCTCTAGCCTGCATAAATGAGAAATGTATAGATCCCTGTCCTGGTTCTTGTGGACAAAATGCCAAATGCACTGTCAATAAACATTTGTCGATCTGCACATGCTTAGACGGCTATGCAGGGGATTCGTTTACATCATGTCACTTACAACCACTGCGAGGTATATACTGCATTTTTTATTCTTCTTCAAACAATGTTATCTATACTTAATAATATCTATACTAATATTATAAAGAGGAAAGGTTTGATTTTTTGTTTGTTTGTATGAATTGAATAGGCTCCGAAACTACTTGGCAGATTTGAAAAATTCTGTCACTGTTGGAAAGCTACATCATTCCTGAGTGACATAGGCTATATTTCATTTTCAAAAAAAATAGGCATCCTTACTAAAATTACGATAACATTAACATTTGTTTATTATTTGATACAATTCTAACAGATGGCGCTGAGTTAAAGGTAGTTTAGTTTAGGTCCGTGTCGTGGTACCAACGTTTCACATAAGTTCTCCTACGGTTTCCCTTGATTAATTTACTACTATGTAATATAACAAAAACCTTAGCCACAGCAACGCTTGGCCGAGTCTGCTAGTTAAGAATAAGATTATAAGATAATTATTTTATTTTTTAGAGCCTGATTTATGCAACCCTTCGCCGTGTGGGTCTAATTCAATATGTGAAAACGGAGAGTGCTCGTGTATTCCAGACTATCATGGAGATCCTTACGTAGGTTGTAGACCTGAATGTATTACAAGTTCTGACTGTCAAAGAAATCAAATCTGTCTCAAAAAGAAATGCTTTAACCCGTGCCCTGAAACATGCGGTTTGAACGCAGTATGTGAAGTAATTAATCATATACCTATGTGTACTTGTATGTCAGGCTTCTCTGGGAATGCATTCGTAGCCTGCAATCAGGTTCAAGGTAACTAGATATCACATTAGCCAATTTAAATATTACCTTGATTTGTTTTACCGTTTTTTAAATATACCATAACCTTTTCAGCTGCAATATCTATTCCATGCAATCCGAGTCCATGCGGACCAAATAGTCAGTGCCGTGAAGTGAACAATGTAGCAGTATGTTCTTGTATTTCTGGTTACTTCGGAAACCCACCAACGTGTAGGCCAGAATGTACCACCAGTGGAGAGTGTCCATTAAATAAAGCATGCAATAATTATAAATGCATAAATCCCTGTGTGGGCGCCTGTGGCTTTAATGCTATGTGCGAAGTAATAAATCATAATCCTATATGCTCCTGCTCTAATGATTTGACTGGGGATCCTTTCAGTAGATGTATTCCGAAGCGTAAGTACTTTAGCATCGGTGAATTACCATCATTAAGCATAACATTGCTATAACAAAATCATTACTTATATATCATTATATGTTACAGCTTTGGAAATACCGCCTTATACAAACCCTTGTGTTCCATCACCATGTGGGCCAAATGCAATATGTCAAGAAGTAAATGGATCACCTTCATGTTCTTGCGCGAATGAATTTATTGGATTACCTCCTAACTGCCGACCGGAATGTACCAGCAACAGTGAATGCCCGAGTAACATGGCATGTATTAATAACAAATGTGGCAACCCTTGTCTGGGGGCATGTGGTTCTTTAGCAGAATG
This sequence comes from Pieris rapae, assembly GCF_905147795.1. Classification (NCBI taxonomy): domain Eukaryota; kingdom Metazoa; phylum Arthropoda; class Insecta; order Lepidoptera; family Pieridae; genus Pieris; species Pieris rapae. The sequence goes on along the minus strand of NC_059515.1, from coordinate 2,859,582 downwards.
CCGTGTCGTCAGTCATACTCCAACTTGCGTTTGCCCTGTTGGATACAATGGAGATCCATTTGTTTCCTGTAAAGTTTCAAGTACAGCTATTGAACAATCATCGCCCTGTACACCATCACCGTGCGGTAGTAATGCTGTATGTAAACAGCGTAACAATGCCGGTTCCTGTTCGTGTCTGTCAGGATATTTTGGAAACCCATATGAGGGATGTCGGCCAGAATGCGCGGTCAATACTGACTGTCCTTCTGATAAAGTTTGTCAACAGAGCAAATGTCAAGACCCCTGTCTAGGGACATGTGGCCTCAATGCGCAATGTCACACTGTGAATCACGCTCCACTTTGCACTTGTCTGCCAGGCTACACCGGTGATCCCTTCAGAAACTGTATTTACAAGCAAGGTATAAAGCTTTTTTAAATACTAATATAAAAATACGAATAATAAATTTAAAAATAATAAAATACCAAGTTAGAAATATGATATTGTTTGAATTAATACAGATATTTCCTTTTCAGAAATTGAAGTGATAACAAATCCATGCTCACCCTCACCTTGTGGCCCTAACGGTATTTGCAAAGTCAAAAATGAACAAGCTATTTGCAGTTGTAATCCGGAATATCGAGGATCGCCACCTAATTGTCGCCCTGATTGTGTGATTAGTGCAGAATGTTCGAGTGATAAAGCTTGTGTTGGTCAAATATGTATAGACCCTTGTTTGGGACAGTGTGGACAGAATGCAAAATGTCGTACTATAAACCACAGCCCAATATGCACTTGCAAAGATAAATATACTGGAGATCCTTTCAGTCGATGTTATCCAATTATCTTACATGCGGTTGAAGATACAACCACAAATCCTTGTTCACCATCCCCATGTGGTCCATTCAGCCAATGTTTAGAAATTGGTAGCATACCCTCATGCACTTGTTTACCAGACTTTATTGGTTCTCCACCAAATTGTAGACCGGAATGTGTTATCAACTCTGATTGTTCTAGTAACTTAGCATGTATTAATCAGAAATGTAAAGATCCGTGCCCTGGATCATGTGGCATAAATGCTCAATGCATTGTAAGGAATCACTCTCCTATTTGTACTTGTCTTGTTAACTTCGTCGGAGATGCATTCACGGAATGTAAACCACAAGGTAAATATACTAAATTTTATAGTTTAAATTTATTCATTATTTTTAAAAAGTCGGTTTTATTAATTAACACTAAACAATTGTCATTTAGTTGCAGAAGTAATACATGATACAATAGATCCTTGTGATCCATCACCTTGTGGGCCTAATGCTGTGTGTAATAACGGGGAATGTTTATGTTTGCCTGAATTCCATGGCGATCCCTATTTCGAATGTCGACCAGAATGCGTGCTCAGCTCAGACTGTGATAGGAATAAAGCATGTCACAAAAACAAATGCGTTAATCCCTGCAATGCACAAGTGTGTGCAACAAATGCAATATGTGAAGTAACAAATCATATACCTATGTGCAGATGTCCAGAAAATATGTTTGGAAATGCTTTTGTAAAGTGTTCCCCGATAGAAGGTAAGCACATAATTTATATATGCCGTAATGCGGAATATGTACACCTACTTTTTCTTACAATTACAGTATTTCATTTTTATTTTTATTTTAGCTGTTTCTCATCAACCTTGTAATCCGTCACCTTGTGGTCCAAACAGTCAATGTCGCGACATTAATAAACAGCCTATTTGCTCATGCTTAGAAGGTTTTATCGGAATGCCACCATCATGTAGACCAGAATGTGTAGTAAATACTGACTGTCTGCCTGATGAAGCTTGTTCAAATAGAAAGTGTACTAAACCATGTGAAGGAGCATGTGGAGTTGGAGCAAAATGCCAAGTTATTAATCATAATCCTATTTGTTCTTGCCCTCTGAGATATACAGGCAATCCTTTCGTCCGATGTTTCTTGCAAGAGTTTATTCCAGAACAACAGAATCCATGCTTACCTTCGCCGTGTGGGCCGAATAGCATTTGTAAACAAATTTCGGACTCGCCATCTTGTTCGTGTCAGCCTGGATATTTTGGGACGCCACCACATTGTAAACCCGAATGCATAAGTAATTCTGAATGTCCAACACATCTCGCTTGCATTAACGAAAAGTGTGTTGATCCATGTATTGGATCGTGTGGTTTGAATACTGACTGTCACGTTATAAGCCATTCACCATCATGTGCCTGTTTACCTGAATATACTGGGGATCCTTTTATAGAATGTCATAGGAGAGACGCTATTGAAGAAATTACAACGCCATGTCAGCCGTCGCCTTGTGGAGCAAATGCTGTTTGTAAAGAGTTCAAAGGTGCCGGTTCCTGTACATGTTTGCCAGAATTTTATGGAAACCCGTATGAAGGATGTAGACCCGAATGTATCATAAATTCAGATTGCCCTCTAAACAAGGCATGTTTACAAAATAAATGTCATGATCCTTGTGATGGTTCATGCGCACCTAATGCAATTTGCCAAGTTATAAATCACGCACCATCGTGCTCTTGCCCACAAGGATTTTCAGGCGATCCATTTAGATATTGTGTAGCTCAGAGTGAGTACAACATTTTTATATATTTGGTTTCTAATTTCCTCGCCATTAAGGATTTAATACAAATATGTTTCTTTTTAGGAGACGAGGTAACTACGCTGAATGTATGCAATCCCTCTCCATGTGGGCCAAACAGTCGATGTCAGGAGGTCAATAAACAAGCTGTATGTTCGTGTATGCTGGAATTCATCGGAACACCACCTGGTTGTCACCCTGAATGTGTTATTAGTTCTGAATGTCCAAAAGAAAAGGCGTGTATAAATAAAAAATGTGTCGAACCATGTAAAGATACTTGTGGAGTGAATGCAGATTGTAGAGTTATTAATCACAATCCTATTTGTTATTGTAAGCAATTTTACACAGGAGATCCATTCACTAGATGCAGTCCTTTGCCACGTAAGACCATGTTTTACAACTATTATAAATTACCTTTATTCTTAGGTTGCTTTTACATTTATTTTAAAAATATAATGAAAATCAGATTTATAAGGTTTAATTTTTTCGAACTGATTTACACCTAGACCCAAATATTTAACTATTAAATATCTTATCTGGTTTAATTGTTTCTAACTTCCATCGCTATTGGTAAGGAATATATGAAGTCAAATGTTGTTTTAACTTGGTCGTCATTATGACAGTAATGCACACAGTTGAAATGTATAAATGTTGCTGTTTTTTAACTTACATCCTATTTTATGCGTAAATCCATATCCATGCGGGTATTTTTACAAAGTAAACTGTCATTTAAAGCGATGTATAATGAGACTTAAAAATATGTATATAATTATTTCGAGAGCTGCTGCACTATTTTTTTATATTAAATTATCAGTATTAATTATTTGATTATTTATTTTACAGCACCTATCGCTAATGCTGTCTTAGAACCTTATGGTAATCCTTGCGTACCATCCCCCTGTGGACCAAATTCAATATGTAAAGAGGTTGGAAATGTACCTTCTTGTACTTGCATGGAACGTTTTGTTGGAAGTCCTCCAAACTGCAAACCAGAATGCTTACTGAATTCGGAATGTCCAACGTCTAAGGCGTGTATACAACAGAAGTGCCAAGATCCCTGTTTAGGCGCATGTGGCATAAACGCCATTTGCACTGTTACCAGACATACACCAATGTGCACTTGTAATGACGGTTATGTTGGGGATGCTTTTACTGCGTGTACTCCTCAATTAACACCTGGTAAGTTCATATTTTAGATATAGTGTAAATTTACTAAAATGTAAATTGATTACAATGTAATATTAATTTTAGTGTACGATATCATCGATGCCTGTAATCCTTCACCATGCGGTACAAATGCTATTTGTAAAGAAGAAAGTTGTACGTGTGTTGAGGGCTATCAAGGCGATCCGTACTTTGGCTGCCGGCCTGAATGTGTTTTAAGCACAGATTGTGCACGAAACAAGGCATGTGCAAAGAATAAATGTGTTGATCCATGTGCAAACACTTGTTCGTTAACGGCTATCTGCGAAGTCATAAATCACGTGCCCATGTGCAGTTGTCCTCATGGAATGACTGGTAACGCATTCTACGGATGTGAAAAGATACAAGGTAAGAATTTCAAGGATACAAATTAAGTATACTAATTTATATGACGTAATGAAAATGTAATTAAATATCGACGGCGTATGTGGCTTGATCACCTACTTGCTGACTAGAAAAAAATAAGAAACAGCGTACTATTTCTTATTCTGTAAGAAATGTGGAATTTTTATGCATCATATGCACTGTTAAATCAAAGCAATTGCCATTTTCAGTTCCAGTGAAAACAAACCCATGCCTCCCGTCCCCTTGTGGGCCTAATAGTCAATGTCGGGAAGTAAACGGACAAGCTGTATGCTCTTGTGTGGCGGGATATATCGGAAGCCCACCCTTGTGTCGACCCGAATGTGCTGTTAGCTCGGATTGCCCTCTTAACTTAGCGTGTTCTAATCAAAAATGTATCAACCCTTGCAAAGGCTCTTGCGGCGCGGAAGCAATGTGTCAAGTTGTAAAACATAACCCAATTTGCTCCTGTCCTCCGAAATACACAGGAGATCCCTTCATACGCTGTACTCCATTTAGTAAGTGTTTAATAATTTAAGAGGAAATCTTAAGTACACAAAATGGACACATGTAATAATCTTCATAATTTTTCTAGGACCTCTTTTAACAGAAGCTGCTCCATGCACGCCTTCCCCATGTGGGCCCAACGCGATCTGTAAAGAAGTTTCTGGATCGCCATCTTGTGCTTGTTTACCAAACTTCTTTGGCTCACCTCCTTACTGTAAACCAGAATGTATAAGCAACAGCGAATGCCCAACGAACAAAGCTTGCGTTAACCAGAAATGTCAAGATGCTTGCTTAAACGCCTGCGGTTTCAACGCACAATGTAAAACAATCAGCCATTCTCCAATGTGTTTCTGTGAAGCAAGTCACACTGGCGACCCGTTCACTAATTGCTATTTACCAATGAATATTGAACCTGAAAGAACGTCACCTTGCGAACCCTCTCCATGTGGCGCTAATGCTATTTGCAAAGAGCAAGGGACCGCCGGATCATGCTCTTGTCTATCTAATTATATAGGAAACCCATACGAAGGTTGCCGACCTGAATGTACTGTCAATACAGATTGTACACCAGATAAAACATGCATACGTAATAAATGCCAAGATCCCTGTCCCGGTACTTGTTCATTTATGGCTACTTGTTCAGTGGTAAATCATTTACCATCATGTAATTGTCCACCTGGATATACAGGTGATCCCTATCGACAATGTATCATTCAAAAAGGTATGCAGAATAATTTATTAGTACATTAATTGGAACTTATTATATTTATTTGTTTTCCTATTAATGGTATCTTATTATTTCAGAAGAAATAAAAGAACCCACACCATGCGTTCCAAACCCCTGTGGGCCCAATAGTATATGCCGTCCAGTGAATGGTCAAAGCGTATGTTCCTGTATGCCGAACTATATCGGGGCGCCACCTGGCTGTCGTCCGGAATGTACATCTAGTTCAGAATGTACTCCAGACAAAGCCTGTGTAAATCTCAAATGCGTAAACCCCTGTCCTGGGCATTGCGGCCTAAACGCTGAGTGCAGAGTGATAGCTCATAGTCCAATATGCACGTGTAATCCTCAACACATTGGTGACCCATTCACTAGATGCTACTTACAAGGTACAATCCAATTTTATTTACACATGACCTCAAAATTTTGTAAAATCCTTCGCAGTACGATAAAAAAACAAGAATTTATGATCAACAAATCAACGTTTAAATATATCCTTAAATTTGATATTTTTTTTAGTGCCAAACAAAGTTACACAGCACAGGGATCCATGTGTGCCGAATCCATGTGGCGATAATGCAGTTTGTAGGAATCGTAATGATTCACCAGTATGTAGCTGCTTGCCAAACTTTGAAGGAGCCCCACCGAATTGCAGGGCGGAGTGTGCAATCAGCCAGGATTGTCCTTCTAATAAGGCGTGTATCAATATGAAATGCATTGATCCGTGTCCAGGTAGTTGCGGCTTAAACGCGGAATGTTCAGTATTTAACCATCTTCCAGCTTGCACATGTCCCCAAGGATTAACAGGAGATCCTTTCACTCGTTGCATTGTAGTAGAACCTATAAGAGGCAAGTATTTTGTTATGATTCTAAACTCTTATTTTAATCGTAGTAAGTATTAATAATTAACTGTTTATTTTTAGATGAAACACCACAAGATCTTTGTAATCCATCTCCTTGTGGATTTAATGCGCAATGCAATAATGGTATATGCACGTGCATAGATGAATATTTTGGGGATCCATATTTTGGATGTAAACCTGAATGTATCACGAGCATGGAATGTGCATCAGATAAAGTCTGTTCTCGTAATAAATGTATTAATCCATGTCCCGATATGTGTGCTTCGAGTGCAGAATGCAATGTTTTCAATCATATTCCTATATGTTCTTGTCCCACGGGTACAACTGGAAATGCATTTATCGAATGTCATAGAACAGAAGGTGAGGTCATACGAAAATCGTATAGTTTAATCTTTCCAGAGACTACTTAAATTTTAATAAATAATGTTTATAATGCTTTTAGTCATTGAAGTGCAACCATGCAACCCCAATCCATGTGGACCAAATAGCCAATGCAGAGCTGTGAACAGTCAATCGATATGCTCTTGTTTACCAACATACATTGGAAGCCCACCATCCTGTCGACCCGAGTGTACTTTGAGTTCAGAGTGCCCATCGAACCAGGCATGCAATAACCATAAATGCATCAATCCATGCCTTGGTACATGCGGATATGACGCTAGATGCGAAGTTATTAATCACAATCCCGTTTGTTCATGTCCACCTCAATACACAGGAGATCCATTTACTCACTGTACATCGATTGGTAAGTTTCTAAACATATCTGGTTCATCATTAAAAATTCGTCTCATTAAATTAATGTTTATTTTTTTAGTATCTGCGCCCCTGCCACCTTTAGATCCCTGCACACCATCACCTTGTGGACCACATTCAATTTGTAAAGTTATAGGAGAAGCTCCTTCATGCACTTGCATGACAAAATTCATGGGGGCGCCACCTAATTGTCACCCAGAATGTGTAAGCAACTCTGAATGCCCATCAAATCTAGTATGCGTTAATCAGGAATGCAAAGATCCATGTCCAGGGAGCTGTGGCTACAATGCAGATTGTGCGATTGTCAGTCATGGATTGGTTTGCACGTGCCCGTATGGACAAACTGGAGATCCACTTATATCATGCAATCCAATAAGAGGTATTTATTTAAACAGTGTCAATTGTCTTTCAACTATTTGGTATATAAAATTATCTTAAAAATTGCTGTTTCAGATTCTGTCATAGAATATAACTCCCCTTGTGAGCCTTCCCCTTGTGGCTTAAACGCTGAATGTATGGAAAGAAATGGTGCCGGGGCATGTAAATGTTTGGATACTTACATTGGTAATCCATACGAGGGATGTCGACCAGAATGTGTCTTGAATACTGATTGTAGCCCAACTCTTGCTTGTATGCAAAATAAATGCAAAGATCCCTGTCCTGGAGTTTGTGCACCAAACGGAATATGTCAAGTTGTAAATCATATTCCGTCGTGCTACTGTCCCCCTGGCCTCGATGGTGATCCATACACATATTGCAGACAAAAAGTTGAAGGTATGTAAAAGTATAGTTATCGTTTTATACTTTAATCAAATAATCTGAGTCCTAATTTTTATTCTATTTATAGATGTAAAAGTAACACCGTGCACTCCATCTCCTTGCGGTCCAAACAGTCAATGTCGAGAAATAAACTCACAAGCAATATGCAGTTGTCTTGAAAGTTACATAGGATCACCGCCTAGTTGCCGACCCGAGTGTACAATAAACAGCGAATGTTTAAGTGATAAGGCATGTATTAATCAAAAATGTGTGGATCCTTGTCGGGATCAATGTGGGCGAAATGCTAAATGTCGTGTGATATCTCATAATCCGATTTGCTCGTGCCAAGAACAATTCACTGGAGATCCATTTTCCTACTGCATGCCAGGTAAACTTACTTCATTTCCTTATGAGAGTATAAAAATATACAAAAACAAACATTCATAAGCTTAATTAATAATTTTGTTTCCAGTTGCGTTATCAGAACCACAACGAGAACCGAGCCGAAATCCATGCTACCCATCACCATGTGGACCTAATTCTCAGTGCCAGGAATATAACCAGAACGTCCGATGTACATGTTTGCCAAATTATATAGGCACACCACCACGCTGCCGACCAGAATGCACTGTCAGCTCTGAATGTAACGCAGTCAGCGCATGTATCAATAATAAGTGTAAAGATCCTTGTCCGGGCGCTTGTGGTATTAACGCACAATGCAATGTTAATAAACATCTGCCAATATGCTCATGTTTACCGGGATATACCGGTGATCCCTTCTCACAGTGCACCATACAATTATCAGGTAATAAATACTAGATTTGAAATTTAATTGTATTATCTCACCATATTTAAACCAATTTATTAAATAAAAAATAATTTCAGAACCAGACACTGTGAATCTATGCTCACCGACACCATGCGGGGCCAATGCTTTGTGTAACAATGGTCAATGTTCATGTTTACCTGAATATTTCGGAGACCCCTTTACAGGCTGCAAACCCGAATGTCTTCTTAATATAGATTGTGACCGAAATAAAGCCTGCGTTAACAACAAATGTGTAGATCCATGTCTTGGCACTTGCGGTAACAATGCTACGTGCGAAGTTATTAATCACATTCCAGCCTGTTCTTGCCCTTCGGGAACTAAGGGTGACCCATTCCATTATTGCAGTATCGTTAGAGGTATGATAATTTAAGTGTTATATTAATTTGACGATATGAATACTTAAATAAAAACACTATAACCTTAAGTGTTTCCTTTCAACGAGGGAGTAGAAGTAATAATGATCATTAACTTTTCAGAAATGGATACACCAATTAATTTGTGTAGCCCCTCCCCATGTGGACCCTACAGTCAATGTCGGGAAATAAACGGTCACGCTGTCTGCGTTTGTGTACAGGGCTATACAGGTTCACCACCCAATTGTCGGCCAGAGTGTACACTTAGCTCAGATTGTGGTCTCAACCAAGCTTGTTCAAACCAAAAATGTATTGACCCCTGTCCGGGCGCCTGCGGTCAATATAGTAATTGCAAAGTTATCAATCATAACCCTGTTTGCACCTGTTTACCCGGCTATTCTGGCGATCCATTTACACTTTGTCAACCAATACGTAAGTATTATGAAATACGTTAGTTATATCGTGTGAAATGAACAAAGTGTACAAGTAAACATACTTTTTTCTTATATGCAGGTGCAGCACCTCCGGTCAAAGTAAACCCATGTCTTCCATCCCCTTGCGGACCAAACTCACAATGTACTGAGGTTGGTGACGATGCAAATTGCAAATGTTTGCCAGATTACATCGGTGCACCACCGTCATGCCGACCTGAATGTACCAGTAATACAGAATGCTCCACAAATATGGCCTGTATCAATAGAAAATGCCGTAATCCATGTGAGGGTGCTTGCGGAATCAATGCTGAGTGTAGAGTAGTCAGCCATACACCGATATGTATTTGCCAAAACGGTTATTCCGGTGATCCATTCATTCAATGCAGCATTCAATCAGAACCTACAATTATTGAGCAGCTTACGCCATGCCTACCCTCGCCTTGTGGAAGCAATGCTGAATGTAGAGAAAGTAATAATGTCGGTTCTTGTGTATGCATTTCGGGATACTCTGGAGACCCATACATGTCTTGCAAACCTGAATGCTTAATTAATTCTGACTGTCCTTCAAACCAAGCTTGCAAGCAAAATAAATGCATTGATCCGTGTCCAGGAACATGTGGTATAAATGCTCAATGTTATGTAACGAGTCACATACCGAACTGTGTATGTCCAGAACAATATCTTGGAGATCCATACAAAATATGTAGCTACAGACCTCAAACGGAATTATCAGAACCATGTAGTCCATCACCTTGTGGGCCAAACAGCAAATGCAATTCGCGGGATAACATTGCTGTCTGTACGTGCTTAGCCGGATACCAAGGATCACCTCCTAATTGCAAACCAGAGTGCGTTTCAAATGCAGAATGCTCTCTCGATAAGGTGTGTGACAATCATAAATGCTTATCACCTTGCCCTAGAGGTTGTGGCGTGAACTCCGATTGCCGAGTAATCAATCACAATCCTATATGTTCTTGTAAGCAAGGTTATAGTGGAGATCCGTTCTCATTTTGTTTTGAACTTAAAGTGGAACCAGTCTTAAGTTCTCCATTAGATCCATGTTTATCATCTCCATGTGGGCCTAACGCTGAATGTCGTAATTTGGGTGGCATACCTTCTTGTTCCTGCAAAGTTGGATTTATCGCTAGTCCACCGAACTGTAGGCCAGAATGTATCATAAACACTGATTGTAACAGCAACGAAGCATGTTTGAATATGAAATGTCAGAACCCCTGCTTTGGATCCTGTGGATTACAGGCAATCTGTAATGTTGTGAATCACGTGCCAGTTTGCTTATGTCCACAAGGATATAGAGGAGATCCCTTTACGCTTTGCACTGTTCAATTAGAAGGTAAGATATTTTAAGCAATTAAAGATATATTGGACCGTATATTGCTTGATACCTTTCCATTTTACTAAAACTTATTTTATTTTAGAACCACTACAACATCTAGACCCATGCAATCCTTCACCTTGTGGTCCAAACGCCGTATGCAATAATGGTGAATGTACCTGCCTAGCGGAGTACCATGGGGACCCTTACTTTGGGTGCAGACCAGAATGTGTTCTTAGCACTGACTGTTCCAATGACAAGACGTGTTTGAGACAAAAATGTGTAGATCCGTGTCGAGATATGTGCGGGGTAAATGCTGACTGTAATGTCTACAATCATGTTGCCGTGTGCAGTTGTCCAATACGCATGACCGGGGACGCCTTTACACAATGTCTGACTATAGAAAGTATGTATATTTATTTTTAAACTAAAAATGTAAAAAGTATTGTTTGAATAATAAAATGACTATTTCTTTCAGAACCACCTACTAGACCATGTGAATCTTCTCCATGTGGACCTAACAGTATTTGTAGAGAATTGAATGGACAAGCTTTGTGTGCATGTATACAGGGATATATAGGAAATCCACCAAACTGCCGACCAGAGTGCATACAAAGTACAGATTGTCATCCATCCTTAGCTTGTATAAATATGAAGTGCCAAGATCCTTGCCCCGGATCGTGTGCATCTAACGCAGAATGTAGAGTCATCAATCACAATCCTGTATGTACTTGTCCACCAAGATATACAGGTTCACCGTTTACACATTGTTATGGTATGTATCATCTTTATTGAGATTTTTTTAATATCAGAGCAAGACAATAACATTATTCTGTTTGCAGTTCAACAACAGGAAGAAGAAGTTCAAAACCCATGCCACCCTTCACCATGTGGAGAAAATAGTTTATGCACACCAACACCAAATGGAGAGGCAAAATGTTCATGCCAACCAACATTCGAAGGCACGCCACCTAATTGCCGACGCGAATGTAGAACAAGCGATGAGTGTCCCGCAAATAAGGCTTGTGTAAATTACAAATGTATGGATCCCTGTATTGGGTCTTGTGGCTCCAACTCCCTTTGTATTGTACGACTTCATACAGCGATGTGTTCATGCCAAGAAGGTTACACTGGTGATCCTTTCTTATCATGCTATCAACTACAACAAACGCCCGAAGTAATCGATCCATGTTATCCCTCTCCATGTGGAGCAAATAGTGAATGCAAAATATCCCCAAGTGGAGTAGCCGCCTGTACTTGTCACAAAGATTACTTTGGGAACCCCTATGAAGGCTGTCGCCCTGAATGTGTTATTAATGCCGACTGTCCATATAACAAGGCTTGTCTTAAGAACAGGTGCCAAGACCCTTGTCCAGGAGTCTGCGGTTCTACGGCAATATGTCAAGTTATAAATCATTTACCTTCATGTTCTTGCTCACCTGGTTACACCGGAAATCCATATGCTTTTTGCCATATTATCATAAAAGAAGGTGTGTTTTTAAGACAAATGTTTGGATATAAATTTTCATCCCTGAGTATAATTATAATATAATAATTGCCTATTAATTTTCAGAACCCGTTCCTAATGATCCATGCATACCAAATCCATGTGGAAGTAACACAGTATGTAAAAACAATAATGGTCTGGTATCTTGTTCTTGCTTACCGGAATATTTCGGAACTCCTCCCAACTGTAGACCTGAATGCTCCGTCAATTCAGAGTGTTCATCCACAAAGAGTTGTATTCGGCAAAAATGTGTCGACCCTTGTCAAAATGTATGTGGACAAAATGCCGAGTGCAGAGTTGTTAATCATGCACCAATATGTTCGTGCAGAAGAGGTTACGAAGGAGATCCATTTATAAGATGCTCAACGATCACAAGTACGTTTTCTTATTAACTTAATTAAAGCAATTATTTGTTACACATACGGTAATACTTATAAAACTAGTTTTCGGATAAAGTTGATTTCTTTTTATGCTTAGTAAATAAGTAAGAATATTAATTTTCCAGATACGCCATTAATAGAAGCAAACCCATGTACACCATCACCCTGTGGGCCAAATTCTCTTTGCCAGGTGCAAAATAGAGTACCCGTATGCAGCTGTATTTCGAACTATATTGGGTCACCACCTAATTGCCGACCTGAGTGCACCATTAACTCAGATTGTCCAAGCAACAAAGCGTGTATTAATCAGAGATGTAATGATCCATGTATCGGATCATGCGGCCTACAGACTGTTTGTAACGTACACCAACATTCCGCTGTGTGTAGTTGCTTGGAAGGATACACGGGTGATCCATTTGCAAGCTGTTACTTCCAAGAAGCGATAGGTATGTTATTTTTTATTATTTATCTAATTATCGATACTTACATTTCAAAAGGTACAGTTTGCGAGATTATAGGAATGAATTTCTGGATCTACGTGTAATGAACCGTTAATATTATGAGAATACTTTCTTTTTTATTGACGATAAAAATTAAAATAGCCTTGATTAACATCAACCTTTGAAAGGAAATTACACTATAAGAAAAATATCACTAAATAAAGTTTTATTTTTCAGAACCTCTACCTGAAAAGTATGACAGATGTAATCCCAATCCATGTGGCGCTAATGCTAGATGCGACAATGGAGCTTGTACATGTCTACCAAATTATTTCGGAAATCCATACATGAGTTGTCGCCCCGAATGCACGGTTAATTCTGATTGTGCAACGGATTTAGTCTGTGTTAATACAAAATGTGTTAATCCGTGTGCCAACCTATGTGGCCAGGGAGCAATATGCGAAGTTTATAACCATATTGCCATGTGTTCATGCTCACGAAATACTACAGGAAACGCCTTTGTTGCCTGCACACCGGTATCAAGTAAGTGGTTAATAAAAAAATATAGCTATGTTAGTTAGTTCAACTTTTAAGAAGCCAACTGTGGAATCGACTCCCGGTGGGGGTCTTTCCTGGGAGATATCAACCTCCAATTGTTTTAAGACAGAGTATACGCCAATCTCAACGGCCTACTGAAATTGGGCTATGGTCTTTGGGCTGCAATAACTGCCCTTTTTGGGCGACCCGTAAGGCTCGTTGCATACATCAAAAATCTCTTTAAAATGTTTAGGTAAATCAGGTTTATACTTATTGCTAAAACGTATTTCTACATTTCAGTAATTGAAGATAACAGAGACCCATGCATTCCATCACCATGTGGACCTAACAGCGTATGCAGGACAATTAACAAACAGTCTATGTGTTCTTGTCTTGTGGGTTATATCGGTACACCTCCATCATGCCGACCTGAATGTGTTGTGGACTCTGACTGCGCACCTATGCTATCTTGTTCTAACCAGAAATGCGTGAATCCCTGTAGAGGATCTTGTGGGATTAACGCTGACTGCAAAGTCCATAATCATAAACCAATTTGCTACTGCCATAATGGACTGACTGGAGATCCATTCATACAGTGTTCGTTTGTACAAAGTAAGTTAATATTATATTAAATTCAATTTATAAATGAGTAGTATCATAGAATAACCATGTATTGATAATTTTATTGAGAGGTTTGAAATAGTTATTACAAAAATAATTGTATTTTTGATTTATTTATTTTATTTGTTTATTGTATACGTTATCTAAAGTAGAAAAGAAGTGGTGGAAATACAAACTGGACACAGTTTTTCTGTCTACCAGGACGTCGAACATTTTTAAATAATTAGGCCAATGGCATATACACTATAACATTATAACCATTAGACCAGAAAAATTGCACGTAAAACGTTATAAACCAATTGAAACATTTACGCTCCATACATACCCGATGCAAGAAGCCTGTTCTTAACGAAAATTCTTATTCGAATTCAAAATGTTCCTGTATATGAATATGAATTAAATGACGATGATGTCAGATTAGCCTAGTTTTTGTTATACATAATTTATAATTGTTTGATGTAAATATATATATTATATTAGTAAGAAGTGTAGGTAGCGAGTTTATTAATTTTGAATAATATATTCGAATGTTATTGATCTATTCTTATATCATGAACTTTATATTTATTTTAGTTTTAATGAATATAGTCACTGGACCGACTTTAAATTTCGTTTCTTATAACATTTGTTTATTATTCTTGAGTAAATGCAATATATACAAAATTTTGACAAAAATCTTTCTAAGCCGGGAAGTTGACTATAAAGTATGATTTTCCACAGATGAACCAGCAGAACACACCACTCCATGCGAACCTTCACCTTGTGGTCCGAACAGTATTTGTAAAGAAATAAGTGGAACTTCGGCCTGTTCTTGCATCAATGGATATACAGGACGACCGCCATATTGCCGACCAGAATGTGTTTCGAACAGCGATTGTAATTTTGACAAATCCTGCATTAATAAGAAATGTGTGGATCCATGCAGTGGAGCTTGTGGCCGCAACGCGGACTGTCGTGTCGTGAGTCATTCCCCACAGTGCTCATGCCAACAGGGTTACACTGGTGATCCATTCAACGAGTGTGTCCTCTCAGGTATCGTATAACGTTTATTTTACCTGATAATTGTTAAAGTATAAACTCATCATTAAATGGCGTCATCAAAAAAAAACCTGAATACTATACGTATATATATATATATGTACATAGGCATTTAACTTTTTGTAACCCTGTAATTCAGGGAAGGGTAGATATCTTAATATAACAATTTTATTAAATATTTTTTAACAGGCAAGTAAGTTATGCTTTCCAGCCCTTGGAATCAACTAAGTGATGATTTAAGTAATAGAACTAAACCAGTAACATAATTATATTATTTATTTGTTATTTTTAGTGATATCTCAAAAGCCCTTGGAACATCCAAAACCATGCACGCCCAACCCATGTGGGTCAAACGCGATCTGCCAAGAAAGATACAACTCGGCGAGCTGTGTGTGTATCAGTGACTACTTTGGCAATCCTTATGAGGGGTGCAGACCAGAGTGCCTACTGAACTCTGATTGCTCACAGAATCTTGCCTGTATAAATAATAAATGCACCGATCCCTGTCCCGGCTTTTGTGGTATAAACGCCGTCTGCCAAACTGTTAATCACGTACCAAAATGCTCTTGCATTACTGGACATATTGGTAATCCCTACGATACATGCATTGTCAGAGAAGGTAATTTTAAATTTTACTTGTAAAAAATTATCTTAGGATTCATTTATTAGTGCTCAACTGTTTAAGTTTTTCCATAAACTTGACATATTTTTACTTCACCTTTATAAATGACTTCATTTTTCATTTTCAAGTGACGTAATTTTTTTTACAGCGGATCCTACTGACCCATGTTCACCTTCACCTTGTGGGCCTCATAGTGTCTGTTTAGCGAGAAATAATAAAGCTATGTGCTCTTGCTTGCCCGACTATACGGGTTATCCACCTAACTGCAAACCTGAATGCGTTATGAGCTCGGAATGTCCACTTAATAAGGCGTGTGTAAAGCAGAAATGTATAGACCCATGTATAAATACATGCGGAGAAAACGCAGAGTGTCGTACACATCACCACAGTCCGTACTGTACTTGTTTGAGTGGTTTTGAAGGAGATCCATTTGTGCGATGTGTCAGAGAAAAACCTGTACCGACGCACGATCCAACACCCTGTGAGCCCAATCCCTGTGGCCAATATGCTATTTGTAGGGATGTCGGTGGTTCAGCTGTTTGTAGCTGCAAACCAGGATATATGGGTACTCCACCTTCTTGTGCACCCGAATGCACTATTAATCAAGATTGTCCCAATGATAAAGCCTGTGTTCGTGAAAAATGTATGGATCCATGCCTAGGCTCTTGTGGAAGTAATTCACAATGCCGAGCTGTGAACCATCTCGCTATCTGCATGTGTGTTGACGGATATCGAGGAGACCCATTCGTTGGATGTTACGCAGTTATAAAAGGTATAAACAGAATTATTTAAACAGTAAAAAAGTTGTGTCACAATGTTTCAAATATAAACAAATCCCCGTAATCATACACAAGAAGATTATGGTGTTTGAATAATATTTATATAAAATATCATAGCAATATTCTCTTATCGTAATAAAATAAAACAAGTATTACTTTATATAATTTCAATTGTTTTTTAGATTCGGTCTCACTAACACCTGTAGATCCTTGCGTAAGGTCACCATGTGGTATCAACGCTGAATGTCAGAACGCCACTTGCTCTTGCATAGCGGGCTATCACGGAAATCCTTATGTGGAATGCCGACCTGAATGTACCATCAATCAAGACTGCTTAAAGAACCAAGCCTGTGTTAATTACAAATGCATCAACCCATGTAATAACGCTTGTGGTTTGGAAGCCGTGTGCAATGTCTACAACCATATGGCGATATGTGATTGTCCATCGCCACTTCAAGGAGATCCGTTTATTGCCTGTCGACGCGTTATAGGTATTTCTTTAATCTATTTAGTTTTCAGCCACATTTTTTTATTTATATGTAGTCTTTTAAAGCTAATACGGCATACTTAAATAATCAAGGAGCTCTAAGCAAAAAATATACGCACTTATTTATTTTATATAATAATTATATATCTACACTTATTATAGATCACGTGGTGTCCGATCCATGCACACCCAATCCATGTGGACCAAATAGCATATGTCGTGCGGATGGAACAGTGGCTCATTGCTCTTGCCGTCCTCCCATGTATGACGAGCCACCGACTTGTAGACCTGAATGCCGAAGCCACTCTGATTGTGCCCAAAATCAGGCTTGTCGTAATAAAAAATGCCAGGATCCCTGTCCCGGTGCCTGCGGTACACACGCTATATGTCATACATCATCCCATTCACCTATCTGTAGCTGTCCTATACGATACACTGGCGATCCGTTCATTCGTTGTATACCAAGTAAGTAAATTACGAAAGGAAAAAGTATATAAAGAAAGCAAACACATTTCTTTTGTGTAATATTTGCATTCACTTTCTTTTGACACATTAAACAATATTTCTTATAGTGATCCAGTCTGAAGCCAAAGTACCGTCGCCATGCCGCGATTGCGGTCCCAATGCGGATTGCATCCAAGAGTCATGTCGCTGTCGAGATAATTACATAGGCGAGCCGCCAAACTGTCGGCCCGAATGTCTCAGCGCTGGTGACTGCGACTGGCGACTCACGTGTGTCAATAAACGTTGCGTCGATCCTTGTCCTGGTGCTTGTGGCTACAACGCTCTATGTACGCCGGCAGCCCACGAACCACGCTGCGTCTGCCCTCCCAACACATACGGAAACCCCCTTACAGAGTGCCGACCCGTCGAGAATATTCGTAAGACAGACATTGTTGGAAGATTGCTTAATCTTACAACGTCTCGTAAAATGTTGCTAAATTATATTTTCGTCAAAATGAGGATGCAATCCACTAAAGTTTTCGCTTTTAAAACTTAGGCATGGGTTTCATTAGCGAAACTTGGTGTTTAGCAAACTTGTTCAAATTACGCTTCCGAATTCGCTTCGCCGATAAAAATTACATCTGATAAAATAGCATAATTTCATTATCTTTTTATAATTTACAGCTGATGTTCCAAATGACCCATGCAATCCATCACCTTGTGGGCCTGGAGCAATTTGTCGGGCCAGAGGTAGCGGTGCATCGTGCGAATGTGAGCCTGGCCTAAGAGGGGATCCTTACTCAAATTGTCGACCTGAATGTCTTGCGGACTCTGATTGTTCCCCTGCTCGTGCTTGTATAAGATCTAAATGTCGAGACCCATGTGAAGGCACCTGTGGAGTGGGCGCTGACTGTGAAACTGTCAATCACATACCACTTTGCTCATGCCCAACGGGTACTAGAGGAAATGCTTTTGAACGATGTGATATAGTAATAACAGGTATGATTTAAATATCTTCTTTACATAAATGTACCAAAATACATTTTTTTTAACACTTGGCAAATAAATGGTTATTTTTCATTTTTTTTATTGTAGCACCACCATGCACACCATCACCATGTGGTCCTGGAGCGTTATGTTCCGTTGTAAACAATAATGCTGTATGCTCTTGCCCGAGTGGGACCAGCGGTGATGCTAGTTCCGTTGGCT
Source organism: Pieris rapae (assembly GCF_905147795.1). Taxonomy (NCBI): domain Eukaryota; kingdom Metazoa; phylum Arthropoda; class Insecta; order Lepidoptera; family Pieridae; genus Pieris; species Pieris rapae. Next base: position 2,840,839 of record NC_059515.1, on the reverse strand, counting down.
GCAGGCCAGAATGTGTAGTAAGCTCTGAATGCCCACGGGATCGCGCCTGTGTTAGAAATAAATGTATAGACCCATGTCTCGGAGCTTGCGGCAACGGGGCCATGTGCCGCGTATTTGACCATGCACCAATTTGCTCCTGCCCTCCATCGACTACTGGTGATCCATTCTACAACTGCGTAACGAGAGGTATAATTTGTATTCATTTTAATTAAACCTAATTAAATTAAATGAATATCCCCTGATAATTATTTCAAATGAAAATAATAATAAATATTTGCATTTTTTATAGACGTGCCTACCACTTCACCTACAGTGTTAGATCCATGTGATCCTAACCCGTGTGGACCTCATGGAACATGCCGCGATGGTTTTTGTTCATACCCAGAGTGTGTAGTAAACGACGACTGTCCCGGTGATCGCGCTTGTATGAACCGAAAATGTTCAGACCCTTGTGTCGATTCATGTGGAGTTAACGCTATCTGTACTGGAGTAAGACATTCAGCTGTTTGTTCATGTCCTGCAGGATACACAGGCTATCCATTTGTTAAGTGTGAACGTATTACAATTTCGACACCATCACAGCCTTTGCCAGAATGCACTAGAGACCAAGAGTGCGCTGACAACATGGCCTGTGTAGATACCAGATGTGTCCCAGTGTGCACACAGAATAGTTGCGGACTTTATGCTCAATGTATTGCACGACAGCATAGAGCTCATTGTGCTTGCTTACAAGGATTTGAAGGAGACGCTTACACTGGATGCTATTCTGGTATGTATTTATTTAAGGCCGTCCTGGTGCTATAGTAACTACTTGCTCTTTAATAAAATACTTATACTAAAAGTCAGACTTAAAACGATAACGAATATTTTTGTTTCTCAGTGGAATGCCATAGCAACAATGACTGTCCTGATGATGAAAGTTGTGATAGCGGAACATGCATAAAAGTTTGCTCGCGAATCCGATGTGGAGCTGGGGCCAAATGTATCGCTCGGGGACATATCGCCTCGTGCGAGTGCAATCTTGGAGCTCGTGGTAATCCATGGGTAGAATGTCGTACCGAAGAATGTGCCATTGATAATGACTGCCCATCTTGGTTAGCCTGCAGAGGAAATGTTTGTAAAGATCCATGTCCAGGAAGCTGTGCTGAAAACGCTCAATGTTCAGTTGTTAGACACGTACCGGTCTGTGAATGCTTACGAGGAACTAATGGCAATCCCAAAATAAATTGCCAACCCGGTGAGTAACGGTTTTTGTAAGTTAGCATAGCATAGATATTTTTTTTTTTTATTGGACCACAAAATTAGGACAAACACATGTCAACATCAACTTACATACGAAAATATAAAAAAAAGCGGTGCCGTCCCTAGAACGTGTGGACACGACCAGCGAAATTAAGCGAATACAATAAAGTGTCAAAACAAAAAACAAACTAATAATATCAACATCCTTATCTAATATTTATCATTATAGTTCTTGAAGAAACCGAATGCTCCAACGATGCAGAATGTGGGCCAAATCTAGCTTGCCTACAAGGAAGATGTAAGAACCCCTGTGACTCCACATCATGTGGTGTGCGAGCGGAATGTCGCGTTGCAAATACTCTACCATTCCGAACATTAGTTTGTGAATGTCCTAAACCTTTGAGTGGTGATGCTTCTGTACAATGTAATCCGAGTAAGTTTTACGCCTTATATTTGCACACATAAAATATCACTAATAAGAAGCTTCATTTACAGCCGTGATTTAATTGAAAAATGCAAGTCCGTTTGTATCGTAAGTATACTATAAAAATATCAGAAAAATTTTACATACGGTGTCGGTGTGTATATATAGTACCTTTATATATACGAATGATTCACTTTATTATGTGTATGATACACCACCAACAGATATTATTTTTCAACAATATTCTACATAATGAAAAACTTTAGCTCTTTATAGATCATAAAATCTAGAAATGTGTTGTACAGTATTTTTGTAATATTATTTCATAGCTTGGAGAGATAGAACACGTTCAGGCGTTTTAATACTTGGCTGGTTGGAAAACTAGTGATTTTGTCAAGTTATAAGTTCTTCATAACCAAGCACATATTTAGAATCAACATATTTCTTAAAGCTAAGTTACTACTGATTTTGCAGAAGGTGAATGTAGCGAAGACAATGATTGCGGAGAAGAAGAACGATGCCTTCAAGGTCGTTGTGCATTAGCATGCGATTCGCAGTTATGTGGAGCTGGCGCGGAATGTCGTGCTGTCGCACACCGAGCTTCTTGCTCTTGTGTACCACCACTGCAAGGAGATCCAAATGTTGCTTGCACACCAGGTAACAATTTAAAATGTTCCATTATATTGGTTAATTAATATTACAATGATACTAAAATATTGTTAGAACAAGTATAACAATGTTATCTCACTAAACCAATAATTTATATTGCAGGCGTAGATGGAAGTATGTGTCTCTCAGACGCGGAATGTGGTGCGGCAGAGGCATGCGTGTCAAGGCGGTGTGTGTCCGCGTGTGCTGGCGCTTGTGGTGCTGGAGCACTCTGCGAACCCGACAGACACAGAGCGCGTTGCCGATGCCCGCCTGGCACTGCAGGCGACCCAGCACGTGCCTGCTATACACGTCAGTATTTTTTATAATATTTACCGCCAAAATGAATACGATATTAAAACTATTTTAAATTGTTTAAACGATTTTTTTTATATCAACTTTTACGTTGTTACAGCCGAATGTACCGTCGATGAAAACTGTCCTTTCGACAAGTCCTGTATGAATGGGTACTGTCAAGACCCGTGTGCCCTAGAAACACCTTGTGGACGTAATGCAGTTTGTGACGTCATCGCCCATGCAGCAACGTGTCGATGCCCCGCGGGAACGCAGGGCGATCCACGACGTGCGTGCGTCGCAGCTGCTTGCCAATATAATGAAGATTGTGATCTCACTAAAGCATGTGATAGACTGAACCGCGTTTGCCAGCCCGTTTGTTCCGAATATGCCTGCGCGCCTGGCGCTACATGTACCCCAAGCGCCCACCGAGCGATATGTACCTGTCCTCCAGACCGATCGGGTGACCCCTACTTACGCGGATGTGTAACAGTCGAAAAAACTGATGAATGTTCAGTAGATTCAGACTGCCCTGCGCCTTTTGCCTGCGTCAATTCACGTTGCATCGATCTCTGCCGTGATAACCCGTGCGAATCCGGATTGCTATGTAAAACCGTTGACATACTACCGTTGCGAGCGGTCGCTTGCGTGTGTGCGGATGGTGGAAGAGTCGCGCCAGACACGGGCTGTCGAGTGCCACCACAAGGAGAATGTTCCTCGGACAACGAGTGTGCCAACAGCCAAATATGTCGCCGCGGCAACTGTGTGGATGCGTGCAAAGCAGCACCTTGTGGACAAAACGCCCTCTGTGAGGCGATCGACCATGTGGCACGTTGTAGCTGTCCACCAGGATATTTAGGAAATCCAAGAATTGAATGTAACACAGGTATTATTTTTTAATTGGAAAATATCTTATAGTAGGTGGTAACCGCTTTGTAATCTTGTTTTCCTCGGCTTATATGCAAACATAGAAATTTTATTGTTTCATTGGTTGTCTTGTTTTTGTAAAGTGCATTCAAGTTATTATTTTGCATTGCATTTACCTTTGAAAAAAGATTAAGTATATCATTTTTGAAGCATAAATAAATAATAGGATTTTCAATTAATTCCAGAACCAAGACAGCCTGCAAAGTGGGATTGCTACAGCGACAAGGAATGTGGGGAGGATCGTGCGTGCGTTGACCGTGTGTGCGTTAACCCCTGTGTGGGCGCATGTGGACCTGCTGCGCTCTGCCGCGTCTTGCAAAGGCAACCTGTGTGCTCCTGTCCGATGGGTTACACTGGCGACGCCCGCATACGTTGTACTCCACGTAAGTTTATGTATATTATTATGTGTATAAATGTAAGGTAAATAACAATACTCGTAATAAGGATGAACTTATAGTACTAACAATAAGGGTTAAACAATTTCCTTTCCATTTAACGTAAACTATTACATATTATAGCATATTTTAAGGATCCTAGAAAATTAGTTTTTCATTTGAGTTTGGTGTCCCTAAGTTAAGACTAGCTATGTTACAGTTACATATTATTTACAAGTATTTAATTCATATTTATCATATAATTAAAATATCGTTTTCAGCGTCGCAAGATTCCGTTGTACCAGTTGGTTGTAAAGCTAATTCTGACTGTCCACTGTCTCAAGCTTGTATAAACAACGCCTGTGCTAATCCTTGCGCTTGCGGCACCAATGCCGAATGTACTGTTGTACGCCATCATCCGGTTTGCTTCTGCCAAAATGGTTTCTCTGGCAACCCCTACACTGATTGTATTAAAGGTATGTTTTTATATTTTGAACTATCTTTTTTGAAGTTTATATATCTTTTTATCTATATAATATATATATTATTTCTTGTCTTACAGTAAGCTGTACAGCTGACCGAGATTGTCCCGATAGTGACATATGTTACAATGGAGCCTGTATCAATCCTTGTATAGTAGAATCTCCGTGCGCTATAAGTGCGGAATGTTATGGCAAATCTCATAGATCTAACTGTCGCTGTCCTCTTGGGACACACGGAAATCCATTGTCCAGGTGTCACGTTTCGGAATGTGAAGTGGAATCTGACTGTAATGATGATAGTGTTTGCGTCCGTGGAGTATGTCAGAACGCCTGCTCTGTCGCTGGCCTGAATCCTTGTGCTTCCAACGCGGAGTGCTTCGCGAAAAACCACGCCGCTTCTTGTAAATGTCCTTCAACACTCCCACTTGGCGATCCCTTGACTCAATGTGAAAGAGTTCCTCCGGTTATTGGACAGCCTGAATGTCAAATGGACGGAGACTGCCCCAGCGGACAGGCGTGCCTTAGAGATGTTTGTCGAGATGCTTGTGCTGAGCTAACACCTTGCACTGGAAACTCACGCTGTTCAGTTTCGGATAGTATACCGTTCCGTACGTTAATATGCAGATGTCCAGAAGGCTACGTGCCTAACGTAAAAGGAGCTTGTGACCCGCTCCAATTACCACCACTAAGTTGTTCATCTGACACCGATTGTAGTGACCAAGAATCGTGTGTTAATAGGATATGCCGAAACCCATGTAATTGCGGTGACAACGCCGAATGCTTCATTAAAAATCATAGACCTGTCTGCTCCTGTCGAGACGGATACGATGGCAACCCTTACAGTTCTTGTCGTATAGTCGGCTGTAGGACCAATACAGAATGTCCATCTGACGAGGCTTGTGTCAACGGTAATTGCGTCAGTCCTTGCTTACTAAATAGTACTTGCGGATTTAACGCTGAATGTTATGTAGAAAGAAATCATCCGCTATGTCGGTGCAGGACAGGTTTCGAAGGTGACGCATATACAAATTGTAACCCAATTGAGTGCCGATCAAACGGAGACTGCCCGAGAGACAAATTATGTCGAGGACACAAATGTATCAACCCTTGCCTCTCCGACAACAATTGTGGACGAAACGCAATATGCCTTGTACGTAATCATCTACCGGTTTGTAAATGTGAATTTGGTTATAATGGCAGCCCCTACATCGAATGTAAGCCGGAAATAACCACTGAATGTACCGTGGACGCGGACTGTCCTTCCAAGATGGCATGCTTATCAGCAAAATGTGTCAACCCATGTACTGCTTTACGACCTTGTGTGACACCAGCGCAATGTGAAGTACTTGCTACGTTACCGGTGCGAACAATGTTATGTTCATGTCCACCTGGATATGTGAGTGGTGGAGGAGGTGTATGTCGTCCAGCCACCACAATAAACGACGTCACTTGCGAAATCGACAACGATTGTACTTCTAACCACGCTTGCGTAACATCTTTCTGCAAGAATCCATGTGATTGTGGACCTAATACTGACTGCCAAATACGCGATCATAAGCCGGTCTGTGCCTGTCGACCTGGATTTCTAGGGGATCCTCATACCGGTTGCTACTCAGTAACGTGTAGAGCTGATAGTCAGTGTAGCGACGATGAATCCTGTATCAACAATCAATGCGTACCAGCCTGCTCCGCGGAGCCCGATCTTTGCGGAGACTCTGCCGAGTGCTATGGAGAACAACACAGAGCTTTCTGTCGATGCCAAATTGGAACAACTGGAAACCCTAACCTCGCTTGTACTCCTATAAGTTGTCGAGCAAACTCGGATTGTCCTTCTGAAAAATCGTGTGTCAACAACAAATGCGTAGAACCTTGTACAGCATCCGCTTGTAATGAGCCGGCGGAATGCAGAGTTCACTTACATGAAGTGTACTGTGTCTGCCCACCGGGTTACCAGAGCACCAAAGATGGTTGCAATAAGACTCAAGAATTGTGTACTTCGGACATTGAATGTCCACAGGGAACAGCGTGTCTTAATAGCAAATGTGTTGACCCTTGTGTTGAAATAGAGCCTTGTGGCAGAAACACTAAATGTCTAGTAACAGATACGAATCCCGTTAGGACCATGATATGTGAATGTGAACAAGGATACAAAGGAAACGCGTTGCTCGAATGTACACCATACAAACGTAAGTTGTGTTTCAACACCTCTAGTGGATACTGAAGTATAATGTATATGTACTTATAATAGTTATTAATTTAAATTTTTCTTTCAGCACCAATAACAAAATGCATTGACGGACAGGGAGTAAACGAATTTGGTGAATGTGAGCCGTGTCTTGAAACAGATGGCAAAATAGTGGACGCACGTGGTCGATGTGTATGTGACGTAGAGCGCGGTTTTACCTCTAAAGGTGATACCTGTGTCCCTATTGGCTGTGGTGTAGACGAACAATGTGCTGATGATGCAAAATGCATGAATGGAAAATGCGTCCCAGTATGTGAAGCTGAACCCTGCGGTCTATTCGCCACTTGTACCGGAGTAAGTCATCGCTCGCGATGCACCTGCATAACAGGCTACGTCGGCAATCCGAAAGTAGCATGTAATGCGACAACTCCAAATATTACGTATAGAACTGACTTCCCACTACCGGATATGCAGGTAAATAATAAATTTTCGGTTAAATACAATTCACGTTCATCTGTCTTATATAGGTAAAACACACTGCAAAATATTTAATGTTTTAAATGCCTTTGAGCATTAAAGAACGTATTGCGAACATAAGAATTCGTTGGAAAAATGGGTGACGTTGAAACTTATTTTTAATGCTATTACAGGTACACTGTTTAGCTGATGGAGTACAAGTGAGTCTAAAGATAAAGGACTTCAATGGAGTACTCTACGTGAAAGGCTATAGCAAGGACGAGCGCTGTCGCCTCATAGTGCACACAGCAGAAAACCAAGAAAGCCCTGTTGACTTTACGGTCCACTTTGGCGATTGTGGTTTAGTTCATGTTAATGTAAGTTTTTTTTTAATTTAAGAATTATACAAAGTGTTGAATCTCTAAACCGATTTGATATCGATCCATATGCTATTTAACGCCAATGAAAAGTATTGTACAACATAATTATCTTAAGTAACAAGATAAAAGCAACTAACATAACTTTGTGTTATGTAAGTCTGATGCGTCTAAATACATCCAAGCAGACGACTTGTATAAACATATATGGCTTGCGAAAGCGTAGGCTGTTTAAAATGATCAATTTAAGGACTTTTTTTACGTTTGAAAATATCATTCACAAGAATAGTTTTAATAATTATTTTTTAATTAATTGAAATAAATACATATTTTTTATTTTTGAGATTTCACATCTTCAACTGCATTTAATGGTGTTATAGTGGTAAATTAAAGAAAGTAAAAAGTTCAAAATATAAAACTTACCCACCAAATTTACAGGGTCTAGCAAGCTTTGTGCTGGTAATGCAGAAACATCCTAAGCTTGTGACGTCAAACGCTAAGGCGTTCCACATCAAGTGCATATACCAGACGGGCGAACAAAACGTGACATTAGCTTTCAACGTGTCAATGTTAACAACTGCGGGAACTATAGCGAATACAGGCCCGCCGCCTACTTGCTCTATGAGAATTGTTTCTCGTACAGGAGATGAGGTTAGCTCTGCCGAAATTGGAGAGAACCTGGTACTGCAAGTAGATGTCCAACCATCAAGTAAGTTAAACACTGTGTAGTTGAATTGAATTGATGTCAAATTTAATATTTAATTTTGCACTAGTAAACAGAATTAGGTAATTTGTTCTGAAACCTCCCTATCGCACAACCCGTAAATGATACATGTGCCTTCCTCACGGTTGCTATTTCTCGCTAATGAATTATAACTAAATGTAAAGTATTCGAATGATATTAAGACGCCGTACAGAATTAATCTATTTGTTAAGATAAAGTTTTCTGTTTTATATATATGTATATATATTTTAAATGCTATTTTATAAGTTTCTTTTCTTACGTTTTAAGGTATATATGGCGGCTTTGCCCGAAGCTGTGTTGCAAAGACAAGTGAAGTAGCGACGAACATAGAAAATGAATACACTGTGACTGATGCGGACGGCTGTGCGACGGACGCCGCCATCTTTGGGGAATGGGAGAGAAGCGAGGATGGCACCGCTTTGCGGGCAGCCTTCAACGCTTTCAAATTCCCAAGCAGTGATAATATACGATTCCAATGTAATATACGTGTCTGTTTTGGAAAATGCCAACCGGTAAATAACATATATTATAATAACTACTTCATTTATACTAGAATGTCTAAAAGTTTAGAATCAATTAAAATAATTTTGTTTAGCTATATGTATGTAAAAATTTCAACGCACATCATAAATACAGATATTTTTGACAGATTCATATCGTTACTAAAATGTATCAGCATCAGCAAGCAGTTAACAGTTACGCAAGAGCAAAAATACTTCGACTTGTCTATCTATCAATCCTGAATATCAAATAATGAAATTTTCAGGTGAACTGCCGGGGTAACGACGCCTTCGGCAAGCGCAAAAAGCGTGACGTAATCGATGACAACGCGTTATCGGGACGTCTACGCGAAGAGGTGACCGTGGAGTCGAATCAGATATTGACGCTGGAGCGGCGCGATCCATCTCGCGCGGCCCGACAACGCGACGCATCAGACGGTCCGACCGGCAACGCCGCCGCCGAGGTGTGCGTGTCGGCAGCCGGGCTGGCGGTCGCGTTGGCGCTGACAGCCCTGCTAGCGCTGGTGGCCGTGGCAGCCGCGGTAGCGTGCTGGTTGGTGGCGTGGCGCCGAGCCCGACCTCCACCCGCACCTCTGCCCCACCCCCCCGACTTCCCTAATCCCCTCTTCCAGCGCTAAGTGTATATAGAGCCTCTACTATATTAAGTGAAGCATTATTAATGAACTAATCTATCGAACTAGTCGTGCCCCGCTCCTCCGTCGGCGCCGGGCGGTGTCGGTCTTTTTCTAGTACTTCGTGCCGCCGGAGGACCGCCGGGTGAGGACGCGACGGGCGCCCCTCGCTCGCGCCCGCTGCGTCCTACCTTTTTTTACTTTGTGTTGACGTCGCCTCCTTCGAACGTTGTGATATTATATAAATCGAATCAACGTAATGTTGTGTATATTAATTATCGAATTAGTTTGTAAGCAATTAATAAAATAATAATAATAAGTGTATTTTCATTTATACCTCCGAATTACAAGATTAATCACAATGATCATAATAAAAATAATAAGCCTTTATTCTTCCACATTTACATAAATAAAATAAAATAGATGTAAATAAAATTATAACTTAAATGCAGCCCCTGTCCGGGAGAAGTTCTCCTCCAACTTTTTCCACCCTAATTTATTGTGTGCCATCGTCATCAAATTCCTTCCAAATTCCCTCGCGATCCCGTCAGCCCATCGCTCTATTGGTCTTCCTTTATTTATTGTCTCTTTTGGGACAGTCCATTCAGTTACTGCTGTAGACCATCTGTAACCTGTATAATGCTCTACGTGGTCATCTCCATTTAAGTTTTTGGACATATTGCTCAGCATCAATAATAATGTTTTTGTCAGTTTTTCTGCGAATATATTCACTTTTACGTTTGTCGCGTAATTGAATTCCGAGAATACTCCTTTCTATGCACGAACGTATTTTAGTTTTTGTGTTATTTTTGAAAATCCAAGTTTGTGCTCCATATGTAAGCCATGGCAGCAAGCAGGAATCCACCGCCTTTTTCTTTAGCTTAAGTGGGAGCTTACTTTTGAGGATTTATTTTAAGCTCCAAAACTTCTTCCAAGTTCTGGTTATGCGGCGCTCCAGTTCTTTGTCGTGTCTTTGTTTCTTAAATGAAACTTGTTTAACAAGATCAGTATAACTGTCTTCATACTCGATGGCTGTTCCATAAAGCATAATACGGTAAATGTTGTTATTTGTTGCAACCTTCGTTTTCGAAGTATTTATTTGTAGTCCTATTTTTTTGCTGTCAGTACTTAGGTCTTCTATCATTTCTTGTAATTGATTTGGCGTTCCTGAAAACAATACTATATCGTCTGCAAAACGTAGGTTGCTCAAATATTTCGAGTCTATTTGTATTCCTTTCCTTTCCCATCGCAGTTCTTTCATACTATTTTGGAGGACTCTTCTCTACTACTACAAAATTTTGGTTCAAATCTGTCATGTTTTACTTTACTGGTACTCTACTTATATTTGCCTTTTATAATATTTATGTATACAGCTGGTATGCCTTGATATGATAGCGCCTGCCAAATACTTTGTGTGAGATGCAGTCAAATGCTTTAGTATAATCAAAACGTAATAGATACAGGGGCTGGTTAAACTCTTGATGTTTTCTACTATTAAATCTACCGTGTGTATATGATCAGTCGTTGAATATCCTGCCAGAAATCCAGCTTGTTCTATAGGTTGATGCTTTTAAACATATATTGCGAACAGTTTGTACAAATTTGTTAGAAGACTGATAGGGCGGTAATTGCCAATATCTGAAGGGTCACCTGTCTTATACAACAGAAATATATTAGATTCACCCCAATTTTGGTTATTTCTTCATTTTTCAATATCTTGTTGAATAATGTGGTTATCAATCTTTTAAGGATATTTTTTCCAATTTTAAGGCTTCATTTGGAATACTGTCAGAACCTGGATTTCTGTCATTCTTGAGCTTATTTATATTGGTTCGAAGAGACTGGTGGAGAATCACAATGATCATACGTATGCTTATTAGAACTTTAATAAGTAAAATACACTATACACACATAGAGTGAATTATTTACAAAAAAATGTATTGGTGCAAAAAATACCGATCAGATTTGAACTGCTGCTCTATTAGCTTCTATGTGATTGAGCTGTAGGTAAGTATCTTATTATATTAGCTAATGAGGGCGGCGCCACGTTTGCCTTCAATATATATTAATCACGAGCCCGCGTAGTTGCCTCAAGTAGGTACAAATATTAAAACACACCTACTAAGCGTGTATATTATATATCTTATTACCCATTCGGAACTCTTTCTTTTGTTTATTTTACTGCCTTATTGATTTACCTGTTTCAATTACTTTACTGCACATTATTAACAATATTTTACTGAATAATTTTAATGCCAAATTTTTAAAACGATCCCATACATTTTTCATAACAAAATGTATAAAATTATATTCATCATTTCGAGTTCATGTGAAGTTGTCAGTTCTGCTGCACCTGCTCTCGTAGTCCTTTGGTCCTGTTGAAAATCCGTCCCATAGGAGTATGTGAAAATGAACCAGTGTTAAACATACGCATACTAGAGCACATTTCCTACATAAATGGACAGTCATAATATTAGTACGCAGCTGGGGCCGACTTTGGTATAATGATGACTAGCTCAATCGCCATTAAAATCCTAAAAAAATCATTAAATTGTCTTCCGCTTAGAAGTTTTGCATGTAAGTAATCAATACAGGATAACGCTACAAGTTAATTTTAGGATATACGGGTATAGGTCTGTTGTGCATAAAGTCCTGGCTAACTAAGCCAGCCTAAGTCCTTCCAAAAGAACAGAAGCTTCCTGGGCACTTCGCAGGCTTCACGGAGCGACCTCACTGTTCCGAGGATTTCTGTACGTTGTTTAGCCTCGCAATGCAGGTCTACGTGGGTGACTGATTCCTCTGCGCTGAATCAGCCTCAGCACGAGGGGCTGTCTGTCGCGCCTTGGACAAAAATATGTTTATTAAGGAGACAATGGCCCGTGATTGTACGGTATACCTATCATAGCATATGCGGGATAGAGGACATTCGATCATGAGTCTAGTTAAATACATCGTGATATACTTGAACTTCATCCTGGGTTTGGTAAACAAAAGAATTAAGACGAAAAAACATTATTTGGCGAGAGAATAATACGAAAGTAATGTAAAAGTCAATGTACGAAACATACACCTGTGAACTTAAATGAAAGTACCTGCTGTGCATTCAGAAAAGGTAAAAAAATAAGCGTAGAATTGTACAAAACGCAATGTTGAATAATAAGTAATAATCTAAGCGTTATTAAATATATATATGTATCAGTTTTTCCATTTCCTATAAATGTTAATAATAGTTATGTTAAATCGTGCTGAAAGATGATTAGCATGTTTAGAGGAGGGGCGTCATGCGAAATATTTATTGTACAACCAATCAAATATCCTAGTTAAATTGTATTAGCTGAACGAACGAGCCACAAATCTCACGAAATAGTTCAGAAAGGAGGTTGTGGAAATGACAAAAATTCTCCCAAAAACTACTTATAATATCCTATGGTGAGTTTTTTTTATAATTAAGTTTTTATTGACATTCCTTAATTGACCCAATTTTTTAGTAAATAGGTAACTTAATCACAGTAAATTCTGTAAAACAATTTTAGTGTAATCTAATTTGTGCCAACGCTGTTCGTAACTACTCGAATAAATTTATCAAATCAGTGCATACTATTTGTTAATAAACATCACTTTTAAATACTAAGAGTAGAGATCACTCTGTATCTTCTACCGCTTTTACCATTTGGTGTTCGAAGTAGTTCGGATTAATACCCGCAGCTGAGTTTTATAGTCGGTCGTCGAGGCACAATACGCAATTCCAACCGTATTGCCTCGACATCCGTCGTTCTGCAACGGAGCGTTAAATGCATTTTTTTAAACACCCACTTAAGTATTTCCGATCTAATTCGACTTTGAGTAATAACAAGATAAGAGCGGACCAATTCTTAAATTATTGGCAATTTGAGCCTTCTGACAGTCTACGGGTCCATGGGCAGTGGGGTATCACTTAACATAATATACTATAGCTGCCCCCACAAACTTCATTTCTCGATAATCCGATTTTACTTAGCCTACCTTTTTAGATCATACCAACATGGAACATTTTGCTACCCGAGACTGTTGTTTTCCGCAATAAAAACTTTTTATTTTTTCTGTGAATTTTTCTCTACATTAACCTCAAAGTTCAAGTCATAAGATTTTAACTAACAAACAAAAATAGGGGTTCATCGTAGAAGGGTGAACATTAAGGATTGTTTGTATTTTTGTATGATGTATCATAAAAAAATAAAAACATTTTTTTTGTCTTAAAAATAAAAATAAAAATTTAGTGGACCACCCTTAACATTTAGGGGGATGAAACATAGATGGTGTCCCATTCGTAGACCTAACCGATAAGCTGGATTTTTATATTATATATTAGAAGTTACCTGTGCCTCCTGTCCGTTTTCCCCTGGGGCCCTTGGCCCTTGCCACAGGGGCAAACCGGGGATTTTTAAGGTAAAACTATATTTCCTTGAAAATAATTGATTAAATTTAATATTAAATATAATATTCAATGATTAAAATAGGTATTCAATTTTCAAAATTGTTTTGTACACATTAAAAAATTCAGGATTTGAATCATCGCTACGTTGTTTATTATTTTCATTAAATGAAATACATATATTACTATAACGAATTATTATAATTCGACATTCACCTTCAAAATTAGTCTACATACGATTTTCTATATCAAGATCAGTCTCTCTAAGTATATATGTCAATAAATTATATAAACGATAAAGGCTCTAATAGATATAGAGCACATAATTTACTGCTGTTTATATAACACGTTATTCAAGTATATTATATATTACATACAAAGATTTTGATTTTGTACAACGCCTAATCACAAGTTGCGCGGGCGCAAGTAGCGTATCGCGGTCATCATGGCGCATGCGTGGCCCTCGACCCGCCCCCCACCTCTTCCTGTACTCGCCCCACTCCGCAATATAACAGAATCACATTGTGTTTACGAATTGTCGCGATTGACGATGACAAACCAGTCGGTCGGCCACCTAACCCGATCTCGCTCGCTGAGTCGGTAAATTACTCATAAGTCGCGGGTTGCCAGTGGCAAACGCGGCGTCGATCACCGCGTAATGACCCTGTGACGTGATAACATGAGCAAAGACGTAGAAGATATCTCGGAGGAAGCCACCTCGCCAACTCTGGCCGCCCACGTGGATCACTACGATGGGCCAGATTTGGAAAATTCAAAACTGTTGTATTTACAATCACCGACTCCGACCGTAACGCCATCTGGCCAAATGCGCAAGGTGAAAAGTTTTACCGATACACACCGTATACGAGATGTGAATGCTGCGTCTGGTGCAGCCTCTGCGAGGAGTCTGCGTCCTTATGAACATGTGATCGCTTACCCAGATGGCTCGGAGTCCAGCACAAACCACTATGCTCCCTCTGTTCGCTCCCTTGCATCTATTGGGATGGGTTGCACGGATGGCCGGAAAATGGTCATACGACGCGTCCCAACTTCTCCTACCGAATTGTTTCATCTCGTTCGTCCTCCTACGTGAGTATAATATGGGAACGGATGTCACTTCCTTTAAGAACCCATTATTCTATTGAACTAAACACTGCTTTAGCGACATTTCTGTGTTGTTCCACGGTTTAGTTTTAGATTTAACAGTAATTCTATTCACATCTGTTAAATTTTCTGGTAAATATATTTAATACTATAACCATACAATATGGTTCGTCCAATTATTTAATTGTTGTAATTTACCTTAACCCGTTGAGATCTGTTAGGGATAAGGTGAATAAATAAGGAAAAAAAAATTCTGTATAGTCTTTAAAAACTTCATCCAAAAGTAGTTTCACAAAATGAGGTTTCTCTAAACCCGTTCCTGTCACATTGGCCTGTGACTTATGAGCTTGTCTTATCAATTACACCAATTCTTTTTGATAAACAAAATATTCCCTAGTATACAATACAATATTAAAAAAAAATTTTTACAAATATTTTATACTAATTTACTATTAGATCTTATGCATAAACATAAAGGTTTGAGCTACTACATAAAAGTTAAAAGTTCGCTAAAGAAGAAGAATAATATTTACATTGCGAAATAAAGATTTTTTGTTATTTTACACTCGGTGTTCGCTATACGTTTATGACATAAATGCTTTATGATATAATAATACATATTATTCGTTATTTATAGTCTACATTTACGAAAACAATAAAAGAACACACATACTATATATAAGACTTAAACGTTGAAATCTAAATAAGGTTAATTTAAGTTTTCTTAACAAAGTAATTTATAAGAAATCAATGTCATAATATCGGCAAATATAAAAGTCCTGCACAAAAGCGCAGCTCTACCTTATTTGCAATATGTAGCATTTATTTTTATTTAGATGTCAATCTATTGGGATTTACTGTGGATTTCCAAAATGTTTTATTATGTCTATTATCATCGACGTAAGCATTTCGTAATCTTAAATCGCAAGATAACTTTGATAGTGGGATTACATTTTGCAGTGTTCACAAAATGCATAGAGAATTAAAATGTCAACTTATCTGTTTTTCATCACAAAGGAATTTTAATGTTCAATAGTAAACCCCTATTTGAAAAATATTAGGGAATGTTTTTGTCACCTTGAAGGTCAATTGTCGGCGAGATAAGGCTGCAACGCAACGTCGCCCTTCAGTTTTCATACACACCATAGTTACAACGATTGATCGCACGTTAGGTCTTATCACAGTTTATTTGATAATGATTAAAAAAACGTTTACGTACTTACAACTTGACATCTAAGGATTACACTGTTACATTTTTAAACTCTCTTCAAATGTTTATTTACTCGAAAATAGGTATTATACGTTATCAGACGAAGTCTTTATTTCTTGAAATTTGAATTATGGTTTTATTACTAGTATAAAGAACAATGACTGTTTAACGTTGTATCCT
Source organism: Pieris rapae (assembly GCF_905147795.1). NCBI lineage: Eukaryota > Metazoa > Arthropoda > Insecta > Lepidoptera > Pieridae > Pieris > Pieris rapae. The sequence goes on along the minus strand of NC_059515.1, from coordinate 2,824,648 downwards.
GTTTCCGGCATGTCATGGTATAAATCCATTTAAAAAAATATTTTATTCGGGTATACTGTAGGTATTAATAATAATATAATATATATAGCATCGCTCAAAAAAAAGATAGAGAACAGTGGAAAGGGTTAGAGGCACACCGAACTCCGAGATATAATGGAGTATCGGAATTAAAAGGCTATATTATTATTATTATATTATTATACATAATATAATTAATAATAAATAAAATAAGTTTACCTTATATTGAAGCTAACACTTCACACTGGAAACAATAATTGCCTTGCCGATAAGTTATGAGAATTTTTTTATCATTCCTTCAAAGTTATTCTTGGTATATCTATGACTAATAATGATTTTTTTTATTTCCAATGAAATTTCGATAAATTCTAGTGTCCCACGTGACATATTGTCTTAATAGACACACGTGAATATTTATGCTCTAAGGCACATAAAACACCGCGTTAATTACTTATCTAACTAGAAGCGATTTTCTGAATGATATATGTATGTACATATGTTAAAAAGAATAGTCATTTCGTCTAAATTATATTAAACAGATATTAATAATGTCCCATTCCTGGAAGGATTTAATTAATTGTGAATACTGACTCTATATCTCTCACTCAGGAAAATGTTACATTTATTCTTGATGTTGTACTGAAGAGAGTGCGTGCGTTTGGCTATACTCACGGGGCGTAACGCCGAATATATATGCAATTGCCCCGTAAAACTAAGAAAGCCTGCTGATATATATTAAGCAAAATGTACGGTCTTGGCTTGTACAAAAATGCCTCTTTTTGAATATTTTCACTCAACTATGTATTAAATAGTATTAAATTGAGTAGTTTTATGGCTTATGTTACCTAATTAGGGTAATAATCTAGGATTTTAGTTATGACGTTATTTACTTGTCTGGTTTTTTACAAATCCTTTGAGCTCTGTGACCTTTCCTTTATCCGTGGCTCATCTGTATTTATTAGTTTGCTTAATTACGGTAATCTTGTTTAACTGACGTCTATACTATGGTCTTGTAAAAAATCGTTAAAAATATTTTTGATTTTTGACGATATTCATATTAACATATAACTAACTTATAATAATACTTACATAATTTACCTTTCTAATAATATTTGGACATTTTTTTTATAAAACATCTTTTCCGGTATCTGACACTTATAAACAAATACAAATATGTATATTTTTAGCCAAGGTAAGCATTAACATTAACATATGAAAATATAAAATTGCGTTAGGTAGTTTTACAGAGGAAATGTAACAAACAGATAAAAAAGTTATGGTAACTTGTGTTTATAATCAGAAAATTATAAATACTTAAATATTTTTAAGTATAATTATAATTTTCTGAGTACATATATAGAGAATCCGAATGAATCAAATTGTCGTTGATACTCAGCAACACATTGACTTAGCCATAGTAATATTCTTTGTATAATTTATTCTATTATTATTATTTATTACTATGTAGTTTGAATTTTGTAAAAAGAAGTAAAATATGTGTTTATTTTTCAGGCCACCCGATGAAGACACCGCGTCACATGACAGTGACTGTGGAGAGGAAGAGGAAGATGCTGAAACGGTGCACCTAAAGCCGCGTAGACCTTTTTGGGCAAACAAAATACAATTTGTGCTGGCATGTGTTGGCTATTCCGTCGGACTTGGAAACGTTTGGCGATTTCCATACCTATGTTACAAAAGTGGTGGAGGTATGTAGCACTTACCATCTATAGTCGCTATAGTATGGATAACTAAAATAAGTCACTGTCAATATCTAAAAGGCCCTTTCTGCGCTTATCTGCATGTGTACTCACCAAATATTTTTTTATGTAATAGGAGGCAAACGAATGCCCATGGATACTTACAATGCCAGAAGACTCGCAATTGCGTTGCCGGCCTTTTAAGAATGTTTTTTCTATAGATATAGAAACCAATATAGTTACGTATACCAAACTTTCAGTTAAAAGTGGAGAACAGATTTTTTACTAAATTTAAAAAAAATAAAGTTGAAGTTCAAAATACTTCTGTTTTAATTTTATTAGTTACATGTACTTCAAAGATTGAAAGAAAATAATAAGTTGATACAATACAGTAAATTTTAATGTAATGTTGATCGAACGAGAAACTGCGACATTATGAACACAGCTCTACAAAAACTTTACCATCTTTAACACACAGTACCATAAAAATCCCGAAGAACGAGGATTACAATTCGACATGTAAATATTTTTTGAGTGTGAAACATTTGCAAATGTAATAAAACGATGACTATAGCTAAATAATTGTTCACGACTTAACTTAGTCAACATGCAAAATAGACTGATCTCGTGGTGTCATTGTATTCCACATTAGTTGGTGTAAATTACTTTTGATGTGTTTTGTAAACTGATACGACACGATGCATGCTGCTCACGCGTCCTTTCGAGATATCAAATGATATATTGCTGTGATTTATTTAAATGTCATACAATACGAACAAGTATAGTCAGCAAAATCAACAGCTTGGTCAGTCCTTGTGCAATTACTTCAATAAAATGCATTAAATTTGACCCCACAAAGCACTTATCAGCATGGTGTCTTCATTTTCTTTGAGAATGAGTTAACGGGTTCGGGAAAAATTGTCTGACATGTTCACTGCCACAAATACTTGCAATTTATTTTGTTGATTGTACATATATATAAATAGAATAACAATGCAACCAACATAAAGTAACCACGATATCTGATACGATAAGTAATACTTTATGCTCTTTATATATAAATCACTAGTAATACCTAAGAAATCATATAATAAAACCATCTATAACAATAGTCAAACAATATCTATTTATGAACACACTTAATAAGTACTACACAATTGATTTAACATAGGAACAAAAATACATATGTTTTAAATGAACTACTACTAAACATTTTAAAATACATTGTGTGTAAAATTCTAACAAAATTTCTTTGTTTAATAACATAAAAATTATTACCTGATAAAACAATTCTGTGATAAAAGTACTTTATCATAAAATTAAGGAAACGATTAGATAGGTATTTGTCGAACAGAATTGTAAAATCTAAATTTAGGTAGGGCACATACGTATTTGTAAGTTATAACAACTAACCATGACCAATACGTCAGTATAATTTTGACGTGTTAATCTATAGATTGCTCATCAGTTCCTCTGGGGATTAGATGGTTTAAATGTTTCTGTAATATTATGGTGTGATTTGTTTCAAGGGGTACAGTAACGAGACTTGAAATCGGTAGGTAGATGAATGCAAAATCGTAAAATATAGCAGATAACACTTGAAGTATTGTAATAGTTTATGAAATGGCAAAGGGTAATTCAAATTTTGAAAGTTATACATTTACAGGAATTACTAATTATAACGATCAAATTTTCATCGTTAAATTTCATGATTTCTATGGTGAAGTGCCTTAGAGAAGATGAATCGAGTGGAATCTCTATACCTACTTGAGGTAGTCTTAAACTGATACAGTAATGATCGGGTTAATTGCGTAAATTCTCCGGGTCAATTTAGATATTGTACTAATGACGCACCTACAGCATCCATTACATTCGGGTAAACAAGTAGTGCTTAACTGAATGATTAAACCATCAAATTGGTTTAGCTATTAAATTTTAGCGTGTATAACGGAGAGTTAACCCTTAGAAACTGTGCCTTTCCCTATATTTTAAGGCTATGATTTCAGCTATGGTTGCTATATTTTTTTCTTTTATTTATTATTCACACTTCGTTACATTCATACAGAAAAAAATATAAGAGATGCATATAACGGGCGGCCTTATCGCTAATAAGCGATTTCTTCCATGATTAATGTTTATGCCGAAGAGTTTTTAAAGATGATTGGGTAGCCAATCTTATGGAGTTGGGCAGCCTGTTCCACAACTTAATGCGGTGAGATCCTAAATAAATTTCCCAAGAAGGATGAGCTGTGCGATGTAATTTCCAAATAGTATCTTTTGGAGGAGCTTTACATAAATTATATTTTTATAATACCTGAGAATTTTTATCATTTTTAAGATAAGAGGGAGTTTTGGGATTGAAAAGAATTGAGTATAGAAGGTATATGTAAGTATATATTATGTAAGTTGTAGCTATAGGTATAGGCGTCCGTACTATAGCCATCCTAGCTGGTTGCGAAATTAAGACACGTTCGTGTTTCCTAAGACCAAATATAAATCGTATGCAAAAAATCTGCAGGCGTTCGATTTAATACTATGCCGCGACGGTGCTACTATAAGTAAGACTACTAATTAGAATCATGACTATGTATATTTACAGGTGCGTTCCTGATTCCTTACTTCATAATACTTCTGGTATGTGGCGTGCCTATGCTTTTCATGGAATTAGCGATAGGCCAGTACACAGCCCATGGCCCCATCGGCGCGCTCTCTCAAATATGTCCATTGTTGAAAGGTATTATCGCTTATAACAAATTCAAGGGCGCACATGCCTACTATGAACGCGTGCTATCTATTGTTAGTAGTATTGTAATATGAAAATAAAATTTTAAAATTATATTAGATACACCTTTAATATCATTATACTAAGGATTACCTATAGTATTTTTATCATTTCAGTCGCATTACGGTTTTGTATATTAGACCTAATCCGATAACTTTATTACATAGGTAATTAGAATAACAAATGATGATAAAATTGTTGTTAAAAGTACTTTTAAATGTTTAGCATCAAAATTTGTTAAAACACAGTTCCTTTTCTGACTTTACTTGGTTTTTAACCGTCAAAAGATCCTTAAATACTAATATCTGTTCTCTTCCTCCCAGGGGCCGGACTTGCAAGTGTTGTAATCTCGTTTTTAATGTCCACATACTACGCAGTGATCATCGCATGGGCTATTTATTACTTCTTTACGTCATTTAAATCAGAAGTCCCCTGGGCAACGTGCTCTAATCGATGGAATACGCCTTCTTGCTGGATCCCAAATCATAACATTACAAAACCTAATGGATCGCAGACACCCACAGAACAATTTTTCGAGTAAGGTTTCATTTCGATAATATTCATAAGAAAACGTAACGTTGTTAATCAATAGTAGACGTCTACAATGCCCACAATGCATGTGTGATGCGGCCTATCTAAAACGATATTACTGTAAAGTTTAACAACTTACCAAATACAATTAAAGTTACGTACAAATATAAATAATGTAATAATATGTATAATAAGTATATTTAATAAATATAAAGGTACTATTATTTATAAAAATATTTTATTTTCAGGAAAAAAGTATTAAGTATGAGTGATGGTATTGAGTTTCCGGGGGGTATGCGGTGGGAACTGGCAGCTTGTCTGGTGTGTGCTTGGTTGCTCGTCTACTTTGCACTTTGGAAAAGCATAAAGTCATCCGCAAAAGTTAGATACATAACGACTACTCTTCCATTCCTACTTATTATAGTATTTCTTGGAAGGTCATTGACTCTTGATGGAGCAGATGAAGGTTTAAGATTCTTTTTCAAACCAGATTGGGAATTATTGAAACAATCGCGGCCATGGGTAAACGCAGCTTCACAAATTTTCAACTCCATCGGCATTGCCTTCGGGTCTATGATTATGTTTGCGTCATACAATCGCTTTGACAATAATTTTCTCCATGATACCTTGGCAGTCTCACTGATCAACGCAGTGACCAGTCTTATAGTGGGAATTTTTACATTTGCAACAATTGGAAATATTGCGACTGAACAAAACACGAGTGTAAAAGACGTCATTGCAGATAGTAAGTATTTTATGATAATATCTCAAATGAAATACAAAGCTGACTGTATTAACACAAACCTTGCATTTTATAGTTTAGGTGAAATAAATTATGTATCCACGTTTGTTCCAGGTCCTGGGCTCCTTTTTGTCGTTTATCCACAAGCAATTGCAAAAATGCCTGCATCCCAATTATGGGCCGTGTTATTCTTCTTTATGTTCCTTTGTCTGGGACTAAATAGTCAGGTGATTATTTTGACTATATTGCGGTACATTGGAATGGTTATTTAACAGAATAGAAAAAAAACTAATGATTTAATCGTGATTTTCAGTTTGCAATCGTAGAAGTGGTTGTAACATCAATTCAAGATGGATTCCCTGACATGATACGACGAAGATTGGTTTATCATGAGTTATTAGTCCTTCTTGTTTGTGGAATTTCCATGGTCTTTGGTCTACCTCATATAATACAAAGTGGGATATATCTATTCCAATTAATGGACTACTACGCTGCCTCCCTTACCATAACATATCTTGCATTTTTCGAAGTGGTAGGGATAGCATGGTTTTACGGTGTAGAAAGATTATCTCGAAACATAAAACAAATGACAGGTAAATAAGATAATATTAATTTTTTTCGTCCCTATGTTGCACGAGTAAGTGGTTCAAAAGATATTCTTGTTTCCACTACTTACTACAATTTTATAGATTTTATGCATTTTAATTTCATTTATCTAGAATAACTTGATATTTTCTCAGGACAACGTCCCTCTTTGTACTTCCGTTTTTGTTGGCTGATTGCTGCACCAGCGCTATTACTAGCACTTTGGGTTGCAAGTTTAGTTGACTATACTCCACCTAGCTACCGACAGTACCAATATCCGGCATGGGCGCAGTTTTTGGGCTGGATCATAGCCTCCCTTTCATTGTTATGTGTACCAGGATACGCCCTGGTTGTCATAGTAAGATCTCCCGGGAAATCTATTGGGGAAGTATGTATTTATTTTACTTATTTCGTTTAAAATGTGTAAACATCTTTAATCTCAATCCTAAATCAATAAATTCTACACTTTAACTATACGTATTAAATTACATTTGTATTGATTCCAAGATTTTTTTAAATAATGAAAATAATAATAAATAATAAAATAAGCTTTCGCCAGAGTTTTAGACTAATGACTTATTTAAATCGTTAAAGACATTGTTTTTGTTTCAGAAAATGCGTAATGCAATAAGACCAACGTTTATGTGCGACTGTGGTGTGAATGGTTGTGATATATGTTGCTCAGAATCTGAACCTCCTGATGATAAAGCAACAATCAACTAGTCTACATAATATATTTAGATACTTGTAAGTTATTTATAGTCCGTGTAACGGGTTTCGTCTACTTTATATCTACTTCGTGATATCAAAAATAAACAAAACGATGGCGATAAAACGTTATGTTCTTCCATCATAATTATCACTCATTTGCAATGGCACAGAGATCACACTCGACCTCAAACTGTATTGTTTGCATTGTAACAGTGACATAGTTTAGTTCACTCGAATTCAAGGGTAAAGAAATAAGTACATTTAAAGTACTTTGCACAAGGATCTGTAGATATGTCTTATGTGTTTATTATTTTATTTATAACCTGAGAGTTGCTTTACATTATGTTCAGACATTAATATGAAAAAAGAAATAGTTACTTCCCCTTTTATCATCATTATTAATTGTCAAAGCAGCACAATATATATTTTTAATGTAATAAATATTAAATAGATAATTTGATAAATGTTGTTAATTTTATATAAAGTTCAAAATGCACTTGCTTTTATTGAATTACCAACAGCTTATTGGGAATGGCCATGTCCAATAAAGGAGAATCTTAGTTTAATATTATATATTCAGTTATTCAATTTTATTATATTATATACAGGACATACTTAATACTCTCAGAAATATTATAGACCTACTGCACTATATATTAATAAGATTTCTTTCCAACACATAAAATTACCCACTTCTTTTGGTTCCTCTCCATTTCTGGAGGCCAAATGTCTCTTAAAGGGTGTGAAAATTACTAACACCATGGAACAAATAATATTTATTGAAATTTGCCTATACTTAATACACACATTAAAACAAACATCAAATAATTATGACTGTGATTAAGACATTCCAATCATTTCATTCTTAAGGTATTGTTAAGTATTTTAATATTTATTCATGTTTGACCAAATATTGAATGTGATTGAAAATCATATTTTACTTTATAATGATGTAAGTTCAACATTGAGAATGTTTCAAGAATGTGTTGGTAGAATAAATAAAACATAATAAATAACATTTGTTTTAATTATAATATCCATACTTAATAATATTAGTGAAGCTTAAATTTATTTCTTCTTTTTCTTAGGACTAAGGCTGGTATTTTCATCATCACTACTGTCATCACTGGAATTCATGAATGAACCTAAAAATTAAACATACAGATAACCTCATGCAAGTGTAGAAAGTACATTTACTTGCTGTATAAAGTTCTACAATTTGGAAAAAACAGTGATGCTACTCCTTTGTATCTACTTTGGGACAAATTTCCTAATAGGCCTTCTGTGCCCAAACACAATGTCTTTTGGTTCTAAGGCATGCATTATTTCCTCACTATGTTTTCCTTCTGCATAGTGAGAGCCAGTCATAAATGCCGTCATAGAAAGAACATACCTTGGACGTTTTCAGCATCCCATTATTTACATATCTAGGCAGATGGTTTAGACAAGTTATACTAGTTCTAATATAGATTTTGGCTTCATGTGAATTTTTAAAGGACCAATTACTTTTATACTAATTATACCTACTTTGGCTATGTGCTATAAGTTTATTTGTGAATAATGTGTTAATTCTTTCACGAAAAACATTTAAAGCTTGAGATAATTCAACAGGATCTGTATTTGTTTCTTGCACAATATTCTCTATTATCTGATCACCTTCCATTATAGATAATTTCAACGTCATTGTATTATTTAGATAAAGATATGTAACACCAAAAAGTAATAACTGTTTATGTTTAATAATAATCACATATCTAAATCTTATTACAACAAAGTCCGTTTACAGTTTACACCAAGCTTGAAGCACTACTGCCAAATGCCAATTGCCAAACCGCCCAAATGACAGCCAAACCAATTTGTAAGAAAATTATCACGTGACAACGCATGAGGAACAAAATTGTTTAGCGTCAGTGAGTCACGCCTGTTGAAAAGTGAAATTGTGTCGAGCCCCTTGCTTGTCAGACGTCAATTGCTTTCAAGTTTCAACAAATCTATGCTGTCAACGGATAACAGAAATAAGAAAAACAGAAAATTAAAAAATGCCTAATAACAATAAGTAGTGAATAGAAGATAGAAAAGTGAAATAAAAACAAATTTAATGTTCTCAATTCTTATAAGTTATCACAAGATGATATAAAAAAAGATAACGATATTATGCGGGAATTTGGAAATTTTGGCCCTCTAATTGGTGCTATTGATGAAGGAACATCTAATGTTAAATTTCTGGTACGATTGTAGTTTGTACTTTTAAAAAATCTAATGCTTTAATACCAATTTATTAACACGAAAACTTAAACAGATATTTGCAGCGAATACATCTGAAGTATTAACTTACCATCAGCTTACTCTCAAAAGGTTTAGTCCGCAACAAGGTTGGGTAGAACAAGATGCTTTAGAAATCCTAAGTGCTGTATTAGAATGCATAGAGGTAAGAATTTTCCTTATGTATATATTAATTTAAACTGGAGTCCCAAAACATAAAAAAAGAGAACTGTAATATATTGTGTTTTGGGTGGTTTTACAGGTTACCATAGATAATTTGAGAAAATTGGATATTGACCCTGCGGATTTAGTGGGTATTGGTCTGACTAATCAAAGAGAAACCACCATAGTATGGAATTCTTTGACAGGAGAACCCTTATATAGTGCAATAGGTGGGGATTTTATAACTATTGTATAACACTTGTATTAATTACATTTTATATACTTTTTCGTGATTGACATATGCATTTTTCAAATAAATGATTTTTTTTAGTGTGGCTAGATGTGAGAACTTCTAAAATTGTTGACGATTTGATTAAAAGTAAAGGAACACAAAGTATTTATGCTGTCACCCAAACTAGCGGTCTTCCATTGTCCACCTACTTTTCTTCTGTGAAATTAAAATGGCTCTTACAAAATGTGACAGAAATTAAAGATGCTGTCACAGATGGCAACTGTATGGCTGGAACTGTGGACTCATGGTTAATTTGGGTAAGTTTATTACAAACAAATCTTCAATACCATGGCTTTGTTCGTTGTATATAAAATATTAAGTTGGTGCCATTATACCATTTTATATTGTATGAGAATGTTTAGTATTGTCCTTATATAATTTTTAACACTTCTAATATTTAGTAGACTAGATTGAAAATATACTACACAATGGCACCTTAAGTTAAACGAAATAATAAATAGATAATATAAAATAAAAATGTCTTGCATTTTTATTTCAAATTATGAAATATACAGTACATAATATGTAATATCAGGTATATGTGTAAAATAAATAGTATTTGGTCAAACTACGCAATATATTGTACTAAATCTTTTTAACTGATATAGATATGAATTTTACTATTTACCTACATGACACGTGCTTGTTCTACTACTATCTGTCATACATAAGTAAGCAACACTCAAGTTGTCTAAATTTTTTTATAAAATGGTGTTTATAAGTAATCACAAAGCCATTAACTTTTTCAAGTATAATATTCAATCAAGCTATGGTATTTTTCTAAAAACAATATTTTATTTAATCATATAAGAATAAAATATGTACATTGTACAATTTATTTATATATACAGGGTGACCCAAGGCTTTGGGTATATTAAGGGAAAGTACCTAAGCCAATATCTCTCTCTTTCAGCACAATATCCTATCTACAATATTTAAGGTACTATCCCTTAATGTACCATAGGCTTGGGATGTTCCTAACAATTTAATTTTTATTTTAACAGAATTTAACTGGAGGATGCCGTGGTGGTGTGCATGTTACTGATGTTACAAATGCATCACGTACACAGCTAATGTGCCTCAGAAATTTACAATGGGACAAAGGATTGTTGAGATTTTTTGACATACCACCTGAAATATTACCAAAGATTAAAAGTTCCTCTGAAGTATATGGTTACATTTCAACGGGATCTCTTCTAGGCACACCAATTGCAGGGGTAGGCTTCTTATGGAGTATGCGTAAGTTATTTAGTATAAACAAAAGAGTTTGCTATGACAAAGCGGAAGTTTTTATAAAATTAACCATATTAAACATTTCCTTTGCTTATTTTAGTGCCTAGGAGATCAGCAAGCAGCATTAATTGGACAAAATTGTATGAATTTTGGCCAGGTTAAATGTACATATGGCACTGGATGTTTTTTATTGTATAATACAGGTATATATAATATTTAATCAATTAAACAAAGATTATAACTTAAAATAAAGGATTAAGGTCTAAAATTTAATATATTATTTCTAGGGCAATCAATTGTACACTCACAAAATGGACTATTAACAACAGTAGCTTATAAATTGGGCCCTGATACACCTGCAATATATGCATTAGAAGGTTCTGTAGCAGTGGCTGGTAAGAATATAACTATTATTTACATTGGTCATATATGAAATCTCAGTATTAACATGTTTACTGGTTGGTAATTGCTTCTAGAGATATTCTTAAGTATTTCTTTATATTTGCATTCATATTTAAGAATTGGTGATAAGTGAGACTTGAATGACCAAAATGTAATCCAGATTTAGTCACAGTTTGTCTTAAGTTAGTATTTTAAAAATCGAATCATGATTTAGTTTCATTGTGTTATTTTAAGGTACATCTGAATATTTTAATTACTCCAGCTTCTTTCTTTTTTTTTAATTGTAAATAAAACTTAAAATACCAGTTAGAGAAGCAACAAACCTTTTTATTTTTAATTTAAATAGCTGTTTTTATGTCATAATAATGTGTACAATAACACTTTACAAAAATGTGTAAAATGGGGGCAATAACAAAGAATGCCCATTTGTTTTCTAAGACTTAGAAACCTATCCTGCATATTCACCTCCATTTCCAAATGGAATGCAAGCACTATTATGCACTATTTAAATTTACAATACAGGTGACACACTGCAATGGCTACAAACAAGTATGGGTATCTTGAATGATGTATCGGATTCAGAATATTTAGCCTCTCAGGTGACAGATAATGAGGAAGGAAGCATATCTTTCGTACCGGCTTTCAATGGCTTGTATGCACCTCACTGGAGGAAAGATGCTAGGGGGTAAGTGAATGTTCAATATGCTCATTTTTAGTATAGATCAAACCATACAATAATGGTGAGTTATGAAAATAACAATCAAATAATATTTACAGTGTGATGTGTGGATTTAGTAGTGCAACGCGCAATGAACATATAATCCGTGCAGCATTGGAAGCAGTTTGTCAGCAAACACGAGCAGTGGCAGTGGCTATGGCCATTGATTGTGCACCAATACGAAAGCTTTTAGCTGACGGTGGCATGTCACAAAACTCAACTTTAATGCAAATGCAAGCTGACATACTGGGAATTCCCGTGGTAATTTTTTTCTTAACTCCTATTATTTGTCTGTGTTATATTCATGCGTTGGCGGGATTTGGCGATGCAAATGGAAATCCCAACATAACTTGATTCGGAATAGTTTTTTGTACTACATAAATCCAAGTCGATATGATCGCGATGTATTTTAAAAGAACTACAGGAAAATAAAATTTTTCCCGCAGTTCTTTTAAGCAGTAGTTTAAATTTGCAAAGTTAAAATATTGTTTTGTGTGAAAAACACTAGATTCGACCACTGATGATGGAGAGCACAGCCCTGGGGGCAGCCATTGTGGCCGGCCGAGCTCTGCGTGTCTGGCCTCCTACCACACCGAGTCCACCGTCAGATACATTCTTGCCAGTAATATCTAGTGAAGGTTAGACATTCAAAATTACTTACAGTTAAATTTTTTCAAGTACATCAATTTGTTTCTATCATAAAAGCCTGTCGTTACGTTACGTGAATAAAATAAAAATAGTATATTTGCCTTCACAAGCATAATTTATGCTTGATAATATATGGTCATCATGTATTTTGTAAGAAGCTGGTTTAGCAAAAGTTTCTTTCTAATTTTCAGAGCGAGAAATACGCCGTAAGCGATGGGAAGAAGCACTTAATAGATCCATAGGATGGACAAATGAAGACAGAGAAAAAGATGGTATGTTCAGAACCAATTTGTTTAATAGTCTATATTAATATTATAAAGAGGAATAATTAGTGTTTTAATTGAACCAATATCTACTGGACCGATTTCAAAAAGCTGCCGACTGAAGTATTTCCGAACCAATTCGACTTAGGGTCCTTTAAGAAAAGAGCGTACCAATTCTTAAAAGGCCGGCAACGCACTCGCGAGCTCTCTGGCATTGAGTGTCCATGGGCGGCGGTATCACTTAACATCAGGTGAGCCTCCTGCCCATTTGCCCTGTTCTATAAAAAAAAATTTACTCATGTCGGAAATTATATGTAAAAGGATGTTACGAATTTAAAAATGTATCAGATATATTATATTCATTGAAAAGTAAAATCTGCATATTAATTAGATAATGTGTGTAAAGGGAGTGAAACCGCAGGGCATTGCTCGTTGTGTATAATTGTGTTTTTATAAATTAATAAAGGTCAAATATCTTGTTAAAAAATTTAATAAAACATTTGTTTCAGATGAAATTGATCACACTTCTACAGTAATTCCTCCTGGATTATTTTTTCTAGGAACAGCTCTACTGGTAATTTTAGCAGACAAATTAAAAATTTAGCCATAATATTTATTTTATTATAATTTACAGTAGGCCTTAGTAGAAGTAGTATTATTACAGTATAGTAAATTTTAGTAGATTGTTGAGAAAATAAATACATTATCCATGGAATTTGTTTCTTTTGTAACAATAAACATAAATCACTCTCTTGATATAAAGTTTAAATGACTAATAAAGGTTATTAGTGGTTGAGAAACTAGATAATCATATTATGTATTATAATAACACGACTACCCCTTTATTACAGCTATAGGACGCAATTTTACAGTCTTTTTACTTATCCCAGCTGCATGGCAAGTGTTGACAACATCTGTAACATTTTTGTATGATTCAGGAGCTTCTTCCATTACTAATTTCGGTGATGCAACTCTTATTGATATTCCCATGTTTTCTAGTTTGTTCAATACATCCTTGTAATCTATGTTACGCCTCGACTTTGCTCGAGAAAGGGCTCGTCCCTGAAAACAAGAAATTCATGAGCAGACAAGTCATAAGTAAATAATAGCTCCAAAGCATTCCTTAAATAAAAGTATACTCACCGCTCCATGGCAAGTGGAACCAAATGTTTCAGTCATGCCTTGATGAGTACCTGTGAGGACATAGCTACATGTACCCATAGAACCACCTATTAATACAGGCTGGCCAGTTAATTGATAATCTACAGGTATAAGGGGATGGTGAGGTGGAAAAGCCCTAGTGGAACCCTGTAAATAAGTTATCATAATTATTAAGTCTTACATGCATGCATGACAAGATAATATATAAATTTTACCTAAAAATAAAATTTGTATTATGTTTCCTGAGACGTCCGAGGTCCATTATGAGAGTACATCGCTTCCGTTTCCGCCCAAATCGCTAGTTACCGACCTTTTCCCACCACGTGACACCGCCGCCAGCGCCCAGCGTTTGAAACTGGAACTAACTTTTTATCGCGCTAAAGCAAGCCGCCAGAATTCTTGTTCATTGTTTGTCTCATAATTAGAGAACCAGGAAGAGCTCGTTTGGACCTCGGACGTCTCAGGAAACATAATACAAATTTTATTTTTAGGTAAAATTTATATATTATGTGTTCCGTTTGACGTCCGAGGTCCATTATGAGAGACGTGTTTGTTATCTCCTGGTGGCTTGTAAGGTTATATAACATAACTAAAAAACGCAACAATGTGATTTGAATTATTTATTTTCGATAGAATCATGATGAAATAAACAATACAATCTAATTAAAGCCTAAGCTTTAGTACCATTTAATAAATATGGTAAATAAATTTTCATTGTTTATATAGAAGTAGAAAACCTGGCTAATTCATTAAGCGGCCGAAAATCCTACTGCGAAAGAGACTTTTCCGATCGAGTCTCAGCATTCCGACTATTATTTTCTAGATTTCGACAATAATATTTCTTATGAACTTTCATGACGCCACTTTGCCTTAGCAATAATTTTATTTATGGGAAATCTTTCTAAAAACTTTAGCGAAGCTACACCTAATCAAATCTACGCGGCGATGATTTGATACCCGATTCTAAAGGGTTTTCTTAACCTAGCTCCCAATAATTGCGGGGGTAGCTAGTCTTACAGGATCTCTGGTTGTAATAAATAAATTTGTCAAGGAGCCACGCCTATTATTAGAGACGGTTATGAGTGTCCTAAGACAAATGACGGATTTAGATGCTTATTCGGGCAAGATAAAAACGTCCAACTTGATTGTCTATACGTTTCTGTATCTGTTTTATAACCGAAAACCATGCAAAGTGATGGAATTACGGCTAATAATAAAATGATGAAGGTCGCCACGCAAGAGTCAAATCATGAACTCTGCGCCGAGATGCCAATAAAATTATAATGGATGTGCATCCCATACTGGCAATTCCTGCGTGATTGGTTTAGCTGTAAGCGATATGAGGAAAGGAAATGCTTTACTATGTACGTTTTTAATAAATTATTATTAGATGGAATCTTAACATCGCTTAGAGTCTCACAAATTGAACCATATGCCAGATGATTATTTGGTAAATAGTTTTGCTAAGTATCTAACTACATCAGGAGGAGCCGGGAATCGACATATTCAGTTCATATTTAATTATATATAATTATATATATAGTTATAATTTAATTTACCCATTTATACCAAAAAGGGGCTTATGTTTTCCTTGTTGAAGTTCTTCAACACGACGAAAGAAGTTTTTCGTCTCAAGCCAGTTGTCTGTTAAAGATTCCTAGCCAAAAAACGTTTCCAATTGTAATTTCTGCACTTAAGGAGGAGGTTAACTAGTTACGGTATGTATATATCAGGGTTTGGCTTAGATTCCGTACTGATAGCGAGGGTGCAAGTGTTCGGGCTATCAAATCCGGGCGCCAAAAAATGCTTCCTCCACCTGGGTGCTATTATTATGCTATTATTTCCCTAAGAGGAAAGATGAAATGGTGCAGCACTCGAAGTAGAATCGCTGGCGGTGGAAATATCAACACTAGATCGTATCTCCAGTATTTGCTTAATGAAGGAGTCGCAAGCGTTCGAGTCTAATAGTTTAGCGACACATAACTTGCTACGACATGAACCTCTCCAGAAGCGAAAAGATCTATATGGTTCGAATATGTCCGTGGTTGCCCTTTTAAGAGATGCCCTTTGGCGCCCCTGCGATTGCGCGAGAGGTAATTGGCTTCCACGTTGTACATTCCCGGCAAGTGTCGTGAGGGATAAGTACAATATTCAAACTGTACGTCAGTGCCAGAAGATCTTTTGTCAATTTTAACAGCATTTATGACCTTGTTCCTTCTTCGTTTTTTATGTACTAAACTACAGTTTTGCTGTCGCTTTGCAGGATTAACGTCGAGTTCTTTAAGACCCCGGAGTGTGTCAAACAGATTGCTGCTACGAGCGTGCATCTCCCTCAGATTACAATGCCACTCCATTTGACTGTGTCCAAGAACCTTTCAGGGGTTTGTTGTTGACCTGCACTCCCTTTTGTAGATCCGAGGCATCGGTGACAATGTAATGCATATGCCTTGTTTTTAAGTGAATCGGGGTCTTGTGACCGAGGTTGTGCAACCACCATACCATGTCTTGATTCACCCCCACTGCAAGAAGACTCGGGCAAAGAGGAGGTCTCCTTAATGAATTTCTTTGTCGCTGCAGTGTTTAACAATGCCACCTTCCCCGGTAGGTGATGAAGGTCGCAAAATTGAGATAGGTTATCCACTATACCATGTCTAGATTCACCTCCTCTGCAAAAGGACTCGGGCAAAGAGGAGGTCTCCTTAATGAATTGCTTTATCGTTGCAGTGTTTAACAATGCAACCTTCCCCGGTGGGTGATGAAGGTCGCAAAATTGAGATAGGTTATCCACTATACCATGTCTTGATTCACCTCCTCTGCAAAAGGACTCGGGCAAAGAGGAGATCTCCTTAAATCATTCCTGTATCGCTGTAGCGTTCGGCAATGCAACCTCCCCCGGTGGGTGATGGAGGTCGCAAAATTGGCATACCCTAAGAGGCGTTGGGCCTGCTTGAGGGTCCAATTTGCCGGCTGACAGGCGTGTTAACTGGCACTGACGAATTTTGATTACTTTCTCTGCAGGTGAGGACTTCGCTTTTGATATTGTGTCCCTCGTGATACCCGGAAAATCGATCGACCTCATTGGAGTGCATATCGACTTCTCTAGATTTATGGTCCAGTCCAGGTTCTTAAAGATAAAGGGCATGGCTACGAGAACCTGGGAGTTCAGACTTGTTCTGTCCTGGTGGACCAGTAAGTAATCATCCAAGAAAACGATTACTCGTAAGCCTTGACGGCGTAATAGCTCGGCTGTCCAAGTTGTCGCCGACGCAAAAAATTTTCGGAGCTATGGCCAAAACATGTCATTTGACGGAGCCTTCCCTCATAACTGGTACACAGAAAGAAACGATGTTCGTGGAAAATCGGTACATGGTACTGGGTTTGGCCGAGATCCTTCACCATTGCTTTATTATAGGAAAATTTGGCATTTGGTGGTGATGAAACAGATGAAAAGGTTCTGGTTTCATGAAAATAAGGATTTTGGGTTGAAAATAAATCGCATTTATTTATTTATTTAATTTTTCGTTATTATAAAAGAGGAGATATGAACAACGGGGTCAGTAGGGCTGGCTCCAGTATTTATTATGGTTTAGAATCATGAAATGGATTTCCAACGACATCGAAGTTGAAACAGGTGTTTGCAACTTTTTTAGGATTTCCCGCGTTGGCAGTATTAATGGCGGTTGGAAGAGGGTTTTAATTTCGCCCAATTTTTGTGATAGTACCTTAAACAACCATCCGAAAAGCCTATCGAGTCACTTATACTTGTATTTATTTAATCTGTTATTTTTGCACCCCCCTTTTTTCTTCCTTTCGTGATCATCAAAGTTGTGACTCTTTTGTCCTTGTTTTGAGTTGTATCGGTTACAAAGAAAGGGCTTTTGACTGACCTGAGAAGTTGAAGCTATAGGCTATTCAGAACGTACGGGTGATTTAACGCGTATTGTTTTAGGTTGGTACCCGCAAATTCTGCATAATTTGTCAATACCACCAACTTTATGTAAATATGTAGATAATAGTTCCGGATTAAACATGTATACCGAAGAGAGGAAATTCTTTTTAGGTTTTTTAGCAATGTTTTACAGCGAGATTCTAAGACTTTGGCCCGTTTGCCGCAAATAATTTGTAAAACCTCGTGAGCCCGTTACTCACTTTATACACTTTATACTTTAACCAAAACATTCGTACAATTGATCATGTATAGAATTGAATTAAGCGTCACGTTCAAGTGAGAATACCACTCTAAAACGCTACGTAACGCCTTATTTACTAACTCATTTTGAGCTACAAACGTGCTCGATAAGACCGCAAAACTTTCCATAATAACCGTAAACCATAAACCGTTCCATGATATACAATTATAAAGAATCTTCTAGGAAACGTCTTTATTAATTTTGAAATCGGTAAAAGCAGAAAAAGCAACGTATTTCTTTTGTATATCATATAACGTACACAGTTCAGATCAGAAGCGTTAAGCCGCATGGTTTAAAAACGGGTCGTTTAGGTTTGCATTATTATTATATATAGATTGAGGCACTTTTTAAACATGCCAGATAACGCAGCATAATTGGAGAAAGTATTATTAAGATGACTCACCAATTTCTGCGACAATTACTCAAACCTTTAAAACAAATCTGGAGAAGAATCACGTGAATTACTGCGCACGTGGTTATTTCGTCTTTGTTTTGGCGGCGGTTCTTCATCCTCTTCACTCGTGCTTTTGCGAACTTTGCGAAGAACCCGGCTTGTTAGAGACAAAATCTTCCGTGACATTATGAGAAGGCTTTGTAAAGTGTGGGCTAGGCACGTTCGACCGCGTGGCCAACACCGCCGATTTTAGCACTTTTATTAACCATTTTTCACCTATTTTAGCACTTTACTTAACCAATTTTCACCGATTTTAGAACTTTTCTTAACGATTTTGTAATTATAACGTGAAAACCGAGTTCACCGATTTACGTATTTTCACTTTGAAAATAAATTTTAGGTCGATATAACTTTAAATATACTGATTCGTTTTTTAAGTTTGCACTAGCGACTGTGCTAGACGAAAAACGACGCAACAATGAACAAGAATTCTGGCGGCTTGCTTTAGCGCGATAAAAAGTTAGTTCCAGTTTCAAACGCTGGGCGCTGGCGGCGGTGTCACGTGGTGGGAAAAGGTCGGTAACTAGCGATTTGGGCGGAAACGGAAGCGATGTACTCTCATAATGGACCTCGGACGTCAAACGGAACACATAATATGATTTCACATACATTCAAACTAATATGGAGAGATTTAACACAAGTAAATACCATTAAAAAGCTATATTGAAGGTTACAGCTCATTAAGAGCTGAAAAGATATGAATATTATCATTAATGTTAGAACTAATAGTATGAGCAACAGAGCCTATTCAGTGGAGCATTAAAAGAAGCAGATAAGTGAGCTGTAGGTCCATATATAAGACTTTTAGTACTAGTATCTGAAGGATTGCAAAGATAAATTTTGCAAGGTAAGATTGAGTGATTTAGTATTTAGTAATATTTACTACAAATGAAGATCAATGAATTCATGTCAGAGTTTTAGGGTATCTAACTCGAAATAGTCCAAACCAGCCTCATATGTTTGCAATAGATGGTCAATCAATTGTAGACAATTGCAAAACATTCAAAGGAAACATTTTTGAACTATTTTAATGAAAATTTATATGCACTTTAAAATATGGTGACCAGTTGCAGATTTTAAAATACTGTGGACAAGTGTTTTGTAAAGAGTTACTTAGTTTTAATATTGAAGAGGACCTTAATATAAAACCTAGCATTTTATTAGCTTTGTTGGTAATTGTACCTTTTAATGATATATGACTATTAAATATTTTTTCAAACTTACCTTTCTATGAACTAAAAGAGTCCTTAATTTTCCATCTACTATATGCTCTTCTACTTTAGCAATATTGTGAGAAACATCATAAATAACATGCATATCTAAATCATCAGGAGCCATTTTGAATTGTTTGGCGAAAGCTTGTCTTGTTAGAAAAGTCATGGAACTGCGATTGACCCAAGCAAAATTAGCCGCTGCTGCCATAGCTTTTAGGTAATCCTGACCTTCTTTTGAATTAATTCTTGCACATGCTAGTTGTCGATCATTAACATCAATCTGATCTCTTTTCATTGCTTTCTCCATTTGCACCAAAGCATCAGTTGCTACTTGGTGCCCAAAACCTCGACTTCCCGAATGTATCATAACACAAACTTGACCTAATCGCTCAAGTCCCATTTTACCAGCAGCAAATTTATCATATATTTCATCAACAACTTGTATTTCAGCATAATGATTGCCAGCACCTAAAGTCCCAAGTTGTGGCAAACCTCTTTTCTTTGCTCTAAGACTTACTTTCGAAGGATCAGCATTTAACATTCTTCCATATTCCTCACAATGCTCCTTATCCTCAGCCCAAACATAACCCTCCCTAAGTGACCAATCCATGCCCATTTCCAACGCCTCTTCCATATCTCTGGCATTCATAGGGATGATTCCTTTTGAGCCTACTCCAACAGGAATATGATCAAATAAACTTTGGGCCAATTGCTCCTAAAATGTACCAAATAATTTTTATAACTCAATCGCAATTAGCATTGATCAAATGTCAAACCTAATTATAATTTATATAAACCTTAATAGGAAGAACATCTTTCTCATGTAGATTTGTTCTTAAAAGCCTGACTCCACAATTAATGTCAAATCCTACACCTCCTGGGGAGACAATAGAGTCTGGATTGGACATATCAAATGCTGCCATGTTTCCTGCAATAGAAATTTTCATCAGAAATGAGTTGATTGATCATAGCAATTAAATACGTTAAAATAATTTGGTATTGTAAAACTGCATTTTATAGGGTGATTAAGTAAACATCCAATTAAGTCGTACACAATCGTTATATGGGCATTGTAGAGATAAACTAACCAATAGCAAAACCATATCCTGAATGAACATCTGGTAAACCAACAGATCGACCAACAATACCCGGCAATGCAGCTACGTTGGCTATTTGTTTTACGCCAGGTAAAAATCCTCCGGTCATTCCAGGTCTACAGGAGTTGCGTAGCTCATCTAACATAAGTTTCTCTAAAGTATTATTGACATAAAACACGCCCTCAACATTCATATTAGGTTGAAAGCCTTTTTTAATTTTCCAACAATGCGCGTTTATCTTTTCCAGATATTTGAGCTCCTCGTTGTATTGGCGGACCACCATCGTGATAAGAATAAATAAGCACTTTTTTCAAGAGCGTCTACAATTTTTTTTAAATACTTGAAGTGTAAGGGATCAGGGAGTGTTATAAATTATAAAATATACTTTGAAATCCGTCGATCGAGAAAACCGGCGAGTAATATCTGTCATCTATATTTAATAAAATGGTAAGTGGTAAACATATTATAATAGCTTTTTTTTTTTTATGGAGTTTATGGCCTGGTATCTAGACCTTTAGTCCAATATTAATACCTATATAATATGATCACAGATAAGTTTGTAACATCATTATGCACACATATTGTCATTGGTAATATGTGTGCATAATGACAATTGACACTAGGATTTTGTTACTTTTCGCAAATTTTTACCTTTTGCTGTCAAGAAAATGGTTTCATAATTAATTTTCACAGCTGTAAGAGGAAAGAATCGACTAACTTTAAAGAGAAGTCTGTTTAAAATTCAACATTTAAAGGTGAAATTTCTATTAGGACGATACAATGGCAGCGCTGATAAAACTAAAGCATATGACTATGATACAACGATGTCTTTGGAATCATTTAGCTAAAAGTAGTCGTGCTATTTCTACATCCAAGAAGAACAGCGATAGCGCTGCCACTGTCAGTGAAACTAAAACCGAAGATAAAAACTGGGTAAGCTACGGGTTCGACTATACTAGTAAGGAAGACGATACAAATGCTCATCATGCGTCTTACTTCTTCACTGTAAGCTTATGCATTGTATTTGGTGGTTTCTTTTGGGCATACTATCCTGATATTCATCTGAAAGACTGGTCGCAAAGAGAAGCTTATCTGGAATTGTACAGACGTGAGAAGGCTGGATTAAAACCAATTGATCCAAATTATGTGAACCCTAAAACCGTAAAGCTTCCATCCGAAAGTGATTTATGTGATGTTGAAATTATCATATAAGACAATACTTGGTTATGTAAAATCTATATAGTAGTTATTAAAAGTGTTCTATAAGATGAGACTTTTACTTACAATCCTATGTACATATATTTTATACATCATTTGAAATAAAACCAATCAATACTTAATAGAAAATATCTTTATTGTTCTCATAGTAGGATAATATATTAATTACTAAAGCATAATAATATATCAGCTCTAGCTAGACCTATTGATATAAACATTGTTTTATAAATAAAATAGACTTTTGCAGAACTAACATTAAAATTAAGTACAATTTGATAAAATCCATTAACTTACATAGATTTTATTATAAGAACACAACCACCTGTTAAAAGGGCACAAACATGATCCAAAGATATTGTAACTAAAGCATTAATACATCCACCAAGATTAATTTCACCTGCAGCTTGAAGTCTGTCCCCAGATACTTTCCATCTACGCACAAAACCATCCCAGCCAGCAGTCCAAGCAAAGTCTCCACTGGTTGTAAGACTTGTCAGAATCATGTCACTTACCTAATAACAATAAGCTTTATTAATTCTGGATATAGTTATATGGTGCTGTTTAATAGTTAATATAATAAAAATAGTATGTATAATTTGGTTCTTATTTACCATAGGTAATATGTAAAGTTTGTTAATGAATAAGTACTAGTAGATGGTAGTAATTCATTCCGGTTATTTTATTAAAAAGAAAACTAAACTGAATGGTCTAAACTTTAAGATTGCTATTGGTTGGTAAATATGCATTACTACGAAAGCCGACCACAATAACAAAACTCCGAGGGAGACAAACTGACAATCCCAACAAACATTGATATACAGGACATGACAGGATAAACAAAAAACATGCTAATAACCTAACGTTCCTACTCCTTACAAGCTATGCAGTCGTTTCTCCTGGTGGGCCGTGGCGAGATGGAGAAACATCTGGTGGTGCCCTGAATTGGAGAGACACCGTCGGAAGGTCAGGAACTGTATACTTGTCCCAGTCAGTAATTGGGCCGTAAGAAGACGATTTAAAAAAAACTGGCTGGCTAGCCTGAACGGCAGATCCGCCCAGATCTTCAAAAGGAAGTGGGACTCTTGTAGAAGACTATCTTGTGCCAGTACTCAGAGCCTACATAGCACAGCGTTATAAACCACTGAAATGGAGAGAAGAAAAAGAATTTCGTATCCGACAGTGCATCTGTGCTGATACTGGAGTGTCACAATGCACTGGAGGCAATAACCCTGACAAACATAGTTATCCTACAATGGATTAAGGGACACAGTGGATCTCTTGGCAATGATGCTGCAGATGAACTTACGAGGAGAGGCTCTCAACGTTGGTCACGAAGTGCTACTGACAAAGCAGCTTCTAAACTTAAACAGAACTAATTTCAAAATAATGATAGGGTCAATTACAGGTCATTGTCTCCTTAATAAACATATTTTTGTCCTAGGTGCGACAGATAGTCCCATGTGCAGGCTGTTTCAGCGCAGAGGAATCAGTAACCCACGTAGACCTGAATGCAAAGCTGTGCCTAAACAACGTGCAGAAATCCTCGGAATAGTGAGGTCGCTCTGTGAATCCTGCGAAGTGCCCAGGAGGCTTCTGTGCATTTGGAAGGAGTTAGGCTGACCGAGTTAGCCAGGACTTTACGTACAACGGACCTACTCAGCATCTAAGTGCGGAAACTGAGTCCACAAAAAAGTTACGTAGCCCGCGTACACGTGACTTTGTTTTTAGCTGCTGTGAGATAATTTAATAAGAAGAATCCATAAGATAGATTGTACATGTACTCTTATCATCTTGGTATCAAAGGAACTATCTAACCCATTTGTGTGGCCAAACAGTATGTGGTGAAGCAGTGTAAATTTGAATGGGTAAGCAACGGATGCGGCTTTACGAGAAATAACGAAAACTGCCAAGCCTCGCTTATTAAGAATAACAAAACCTTCATTTAAGATAATAAAGTATATTAAATTGTAAACTTATTGTATTTTTAGGTTAGTAATTCACTGTTTACTCTTGTATTTTTCTTTTTATTTTTAGGATGCTTGACATGTATTATCAAAACGTTCAAGGATTGAGAACTAAACGGAAAACTTTCTCAAAATTTATCAACTTCTAATTACAAGATCATCGCTTTTACCAAAACTTGATTGAAATCTGAATTTAATTATTTGACAATAGATGTGTTTATTGAAGAGATCATTCGAGGTTGTGTGGGTGTCGATATTCGCAGTCTCCAAAGAAGCTCCTTTTTTCAGAGTTGTGTGATGGGAATTGGATTTTGAGGACTTATGGGTCACCTAACATACATAATAATTAAATAACAAAGAAACTTAATATTTGTAGTATATCCGCCTCCTCCTGTAATTTGGACTTTGACACATTTTAAAACAACAAACAACATTGATGGAGATTTAAACTTAGCTGTCATATATAAATAAAACAGCTTGTAATGTAGAATATTGTATGCTGTGATAAACTTCAATAAATAAATACCTTTACGTCATGCAGTTTTTTAAATTTCGATTCAAGTGATAACTCATGTAATTGTAAATTATTTCCACCTCTCCCGATCACCACTAAACGAGATTCGTTAAGTATCCTCATTGGCGCCCTTCCTTCCATAACATGGCGAGTGACAAATCGATCCTTTGATTGATCTAAAATATTGAGTTACATAAGATCTATAAATTCTTTAAAAGCACTAAAGACTATTTCTCGTTGTATGAAATTAAAACTGTATTAAAAATGTAACGTTGTTTTAACAGTTAAACGTTAATCCATTTTTACTGGATCAATACGCGATTTTATCTAGATTTTTATGTGAGAAATAAAAGACAGAACTTACTTAAATATGTTGATTTCAATCTTTTTATAGATTTAGAAAACAATCATAATCGTTTTACCTAAAGAAAAAATGAGAATAGATATGAAACCTAAATTCTAAATACTTGCCTGGTTTAATTTCAGTTATTGTTACATAGAGATCACGAGCAGTAAACATGTATGGAGGTTTCACAACAACATCTTTGACCTCTTCCAAAACATTGTAGAAGGCTTTCAGGGCGTTATTCTCGTAGACAAAAATCTGTAAAAAAAAGTATATTTAGGAACGTTATGCGCCTTAAAAGAAGCTTTAGCAAATAGTACAATAAACGTAATGTGAAATAATACAGACGGTTATTTTATTCCGATTTTTCATTCTTTTGTATGCGAGTGTAAATTCTTTTCTAACCATTAAAATTTGTATACATAATATATATAAAGTATATACTCGACAGTGCACACTTCTATTTTATCCTAAAGGTAGCAATTCCGTAAGCTTTTTTTAGCTAACGCATAATATTGTACTTAGATTACGCGAGTACTACTCAAATAAAACTTATTTAATGGTTATGTATGCGAACTCTTATTTCATTATTTAGAGATACATGATTTCCTATAAGCACTGGAATAACTTTAATTATATTAAATTATAAACATTCATCGTGCTAAAGAACTCTTATTTACATAGTTAACACACATTACATTAAAATTTCAGCGTTTCCCAATTTAATTATTTTAATTGCTTATTTCATAGAAATTAAACTTACATTTCCACCTTCATCTCCTGCATATAATTCTTGACCTAAGACAAACATGGCTCCTATATCGGCGCCGTCGGTTTTTAATTCAGTTACTTTTTCACCTTTTAATGTCCAAACTTTAATACTTCCATCATTTGAAGTTGTATAAACATTAGAGTTGCTTATAGCTATAGCAAATATCTGTGCTTCATGAGCTGCCCATTTTGTTTCAAATTGAAGATTGTCATTAAGTACCTAGAACATAAACTACTTAATTAAAAAAACTACGAATTAAAAAAAAATTTGCTTTAAGAATTCAAGAAATTTCTCTAATAGCAACCACTTACAACAACAGATCCACATTCCGTTCCGATAAATAGATTTTTATTCCAGGCAGCCACACATGGCTCAAGGCCTACATTAACATCGGTTTCAATCTCAAGCGTCATATCTTTACTTAAAAATCTGCAAACGTCTAGAACAGTGACTTAGTCCCAAACAACTGCCAATAACTTCGAGATCAGTACCAAAATAATCGCCAACAGCAACTGAGGATATTTTGGACAATTTAAATATAGAACATTCGCGCTTATTTCAAACTCGTATGATATCATTTTAATTCAAAATACGCAACCATAGAGGAAATGTGTCAATAGTCGAAATTTTGAAAATCAATCGTAAAATGGTATTTTCAGATAAGTCACGATTCTTCCAAGGTTACATTACATACGCTACAATCTGCAATTTAGCACGCGGAAATGAAATACAATGGCTCTCCATCGTCGCTTCTCGTATCGTGAAAGTATGGAGCGCGGATATAAACATAATTCCGTGTGATAGTTCATAATCTTTACATACATTGTTATTTTTTAGATGAACAAATATGAACTGTATTACGCACTTAATAGATGTATATAGAGATGTAAATGTAGACTATGTGTAATGACTATAGAGGCGACGCGACGCCAATAGCTTAGCGAAGAGTATGGCACCGCACACATTATCAATATCGATATGTTGTGTGTAACATATCACAATCTATAGATTTTAGGTATTTTCTAGAAAAAAAACAGATTCGCTTGCAGGCGGATAAAATGTGAATTTCGGGAAACCTGTATGTAATTATATTCTATAAAGGGTATATTTATGGATAGATTCATATACATTCATTGATTCATATACATTCTATGATTTTTTATATATTGTATTGAAATGTTTATATATTAGGTTACGCATAACAAAGTTTTTCTTTTTAGCATCACACTAACAACCCTCTCGTAAGCTATTTAGCGCTGTATTACACAATATGGCCGATGGTGATTAAGAAATATTTACTTTAAAATTTATCACTGTCGACTGTATGTGTGCGTTTAAAATGTAAAACAAAGGTTTTAAAAGAAAATACAGTTAATATCAACATTTTATTATATTTTCAACGATTAGATATAAAAAAGTGTATTTACAAGAAAATATATTTTGCATTATGCACAAGAAATTGATACAATCAAGCTGAAGCTGATGTTTCTTTATAATGATTGTACCCGCATGACCCATTGAACTAATAAACTATCTATAAGCAATTGGCTTTACTCGTTCGACTGTGTATGTATAGGTTTCCAATACATAAACAATAAATAAAATAAATTCCAATACATAAATTCAAATAATATAAATCTGAAATAGTCGAATTTTGAAATCTTGAAAACTTGTGTATTAAATCATTAAGCCCTTATTTCTTATATCACAGATAATATATTTTTGTATTTACTACCACACGATACTTTTGGGTTAATTTGTGTTATAGTTGATGAAGTTATGCCATCTACGTAATCAGAGCTTCGAATGCAAAGAAAATACTTCGATATTTAGATAGTCTTTTGAAAGTTTAAATTTTTGGAGGCAAAAACTAAGTTGTTTAAAAAATGAAACAAACTAACTGCAGTCTATCGTTTTGCGGTCACGGTCAACAAACTTAGCATATACTAAATATAAAAATAGAAATATATACATATTTTTGGTTTTCCTACTTACGCTAAAAGGTATTCTAAGGAAAGCGTATTTGAATTTTATTTATTTTTAAGGAGCGCCGTATTCAGAAGATGGAGCTGAAGCGGGTGGACCGTATTGAGAAGCTGGAGGCGCTGCAGCAGGGTAACCGTCTTGTTTCTGAAAAAAAAAAACAAATAAAAACTTATCAGGTTTAAAAATCACTCTTACAGTATTAATTAATGTAATTTTGTTTTGATTAAAAGACCACCATTACGCAATGAACATAAAATAATTAAAGTATCTTGTGACATTGATATATGTTTTCTTGATTTATGTGCTACTTGAATTTATCGTTTTAAAATTATATATATACATTGTTATTCATAGTAAATTGAACGAACATATAAGTAATTTGTATTCAAGCCATACCATTATATATGTTGTAATGCCATTCATAACAATAAATAATTGTAGTAGTTAACATACTTTCATTTTCGAAAAAGAATGCCCTCATACTTATATAATTATAAAAAGATTTGTAAAGATGTTTAGTAGTACACTTTTAGAATATCGTTGACAAAGATCTGACAGATATTTAAAAATAATTTTATAACTTAAAATCGGAGCCCATTTTCTTCCACATAGTGCAAACAATCCCGTGTCAAAAATGAGATTAATAAATTAATTTACCTGTGTCTTATATCTGATGAAATAGACCTCCGGCTTGGAAGGCTGTGTCGGGGCAGGTGTAGGAATCACAATATCAGGTTGATCCTCAGGCTTTTTAACCAACACATATACAAGTGTCTTTTCTTCGTTCTGAGGCTGTACTGGAATAACAGGTGCGGTCGGCGTTGGCGGTGTCGGTGCTTTGATGAACACTATTTTGTAGTGTTTTTGTGGAGGAGGCACGTATATTTGCTTCTGGGGTTTGGGCACTTCGTTATCGGGAGGAGGAACGTGGACGTAGACATGTTTGTGAACAATCGGTTGTTGAGGGGGACCGTACTGCGGGGCAGGTACCCCGTATGATGTCGCCGGGGGACCATACGACGATGGAGGCTCCGGCCTCGCTACAGCACACACCAACACCGCCGCGAAAATTATTGTCTGCATCACCTACACAAATAAATATTATAAAACAAATAATAAATTAATATTCAATAGTTTTGACACAAATAGTGCAATAACAACGCTGGATAAATTAGATTACGACTCGTACCTTTTTTTGACACATACTGATGCACAAATAGCAGGCAAAGACAGTGTTATGTCCAGCAGAGAGAATGAAGCAGAGTATTTAAGAGGTTTCCGCTCTAACCTAGGGTGGGGGCACTTTCGTTGGTCCTCATGCCTTGCGCAACCTTATGGTTCAGCCCTCCTGCTGACAACATCGCAACACGTATTATTTTAAAAGAAATTAGTATTTAGCAGGAGATACAGATATTTCTTTCATTTATCGTAACATATTTTATTCTAATTATAATAATAAATAAATTTTATTTTAAAATTTACATATTATTATTTTTATACTATGTTAAATTGGTATTACTAAACTGGTCATATTTCTTCAAAAACAACAGTAATTAATTAAACTATAGCAAACATGCACAAATAACTAGCATCTAATGTACCTAATAACTAACCTTACAATTTAATAATTATAATATTTAAATAAAATAATTAAAAGGAGTTTAGTTTATATTAAGGTTCGTTAAAGATCTACAAATGACATAATAGGATCTTAGAAAACGTGGCTCCCATCAATTTTATTGTTACCTTTCATTAACTCAATGACTTTAATAAGTCCGACAATTAATGAAGATAAACCTGTTTCCTATGCTATTATAGTGTTAAAGTTAAATAAATCATAAATTACTGAATAAACCATCTGACGATTGAAATAACCATGAAATATGGATTCTGCGATAAGTGCCCCTTTTGTTGAAAACAAATAACAATTTAAGCGTGCCTAAGCCTCGCGACACGTGCGAAGTAATATCAGTCATTAGTTAGAAATATCCATTTGAGCAAGTGAAATTGGGAAAATATGTAACGAAGTTTGGTCAGAACCTACGTCTATAGTTTATTCTCGGAAAAAGCACCTAGATGCCAATCAATGCGTATTAATTGTAAGTGTATATTTATAAATAGCCTCATATCAGAACATATAGCCTTTTTTAGCCATTAGCCTTTTTTAGCCATTAGCCTTTTTTAGCCATTAGCCTTTTAATTTTACCATATGAATATTATGCATTTTAAAGTTGTTAGAAATCATGGTGTCGATGCAACTGACGAATGATTCCACGGTTGACCAATCATTTCTGATAGCACGCACAACTTAGATGTTATTGTATAGATTGTATGAGGCATTATAATGTTTCTTGATTACTATAAAATAGTCGCAATAACGGATATAACGTTACAATTGTTTCAGCTGAAAATACATTTCACGAAATTACAAACACAAACAAATTTGGATAAATACCATGTATCGTAAATGAGCGAATAATATCAAGATGGATTATTTAATTCACTTAATTTAATGTCATGTTCTTTAAGTTGCAAATCTTGGAAATATTAATTATTGTGCAGTGATAATATATTGGTGATGAATTTTCTTAGATAACCAGAAAAAGGGTTCATATAAAGAATGTGAAGTGAGACAAAGTGTTCTGTGTCATCGGATTAATTACCATTTATTGGTGTGCATGTTGGGCGTTCAGTACAGTCAAAACTAAACAGTGTGGTCAGGACGTGTATTAGTTCGATTACGGTCGAACGTTTTTTTCTTTGATAAAGTGTAATATGGATAGAGATTAATCACAACATATTCAAGAATGGCAACCGATAATTTCAAGCGGCGTTGTCCTTTACTTAAGGTAAATTGTAGTTTGAGAATTCTCTAAACGATAATATATGCATGTTTTAGATTGACTTATGAGTTTATACACTCACATTTAGATGGTCGGCGTCTTAGAGAATTAAGAAACCGCTCTAGGAAACACTCACGAAAAGTTGTTACGTGCCAATTACTATGTCATAATTTCGTAACTTAATACGTACATAAAGTAATTATTATTATATGACATAGAAGGTTAATGTTATGAAGATTATGAAGGTTTAATTTTTTTTTTAATTCAGTATATATTTCCAACATGAATGCGTATGAGTAGTAATAAATACCAACAACAATTAGATAATTTACAAGCTTAAC
This sequence comes from Pieris rapae, assembly GCF_905147795.1. Classification (NCBI taxonomy): domain Eukaryota; kingdom Metazoa; phylum Arthropoda; class Insecta; order Lepidoptera; family Pieridae; genus Pieris; species Pieris rapae. Next base: position 2,793,502 of record NC_059515.1, on the reverse strand, counting down.
CTACATGTTACTATGACAGTGTACTTTTCTAGTAATACAAGTTCCCAAAAGTTCCTATACCATGGGGCATTGTAACGTTTTCGTACCATACATACATACATACGTCCAGTGGCATAAGAAACCTAATGGGTCTTGTCCTCAGACGTAACGGTATCATGAAGCATTTTCCTTTATAGGTAAGTCGGTGGGCAGCTTTCTTGGCCTGACATGTTTATCCATGTGGTAGACAGAAAAAGACAATATATTTAGAAATATTAAATAAATAAATCGACATAAAATATTGTAAAAATATATTAAGAAATAAAAAACTTTATTAAACACAATATATATTTAGATAAAGTAAAGTGGATAACACTAGGATTCCGTGTTGTGGACAGCCAGACACTTCCTTATTACATGTAAACAGTATATAACTAAATTACTTCTTCATAATACATTCATATTTAAACTGTTTTGCACAGTAAAAATGTTTTCTGTATAGGTCATCGGTCAGGCATTATATTGTTTGAGATGTTTGTATTTGTAATGCGATTTTTTAAATGTTACTGATAATTTTATTTTTAAGGTAGTGGTTAAAGAGGAAACGGCTTCGTAAGGAGAAAAACTATGAAAACATCTCCTGCCCATCTGCCTCCTGTAACATAAAAAACAATAAACGTAGTCGTCTTTTAATCTTCGATCGTTAAAATTTTTAATTTTATTGGTTATTTTAAAATTTTATAGAATCTCGACCGGAAGCGAAACGCAGACGTGAGAGAGCGAAGAGCGAAGCGACGACAACATATACCATATAAAATAAATATATCTAATCCAATCTCATAACATTTAAAAAGACGAAAAAAAGTTTAATCCATCCGGGTTAAATTTTATCCAAATATGTTTCATTCAAAATCACTCACTCACATAAAATATAATATTTATCTGCATATTATCCTTACTAGCGTATATAGAAAAAATACAAATCTGTTAAGACAATGATATTTTACACCCATTATTTCCCTAATAATATATGTTTGTATTTATAATGTAGGTGTGTAACGTGTCAATTAATAAATAATTCAATACACTTTGATTCAAATGTCTTAACTATTTGTTGATGTTGTATATAGACTAAGACTCGTCTAGAGCCACGTCTCATTTTTTGGCAGTTGTCTATGCTTTTCCTGAATGTAACGAAACATTGGTTTCGTAAATATATCTGCGACAAGAAACAGGAAAATCTACAGATGTTTTGTATGGTCTTGAATTATCTTAACTCCGCATGACAAGTTTATTTTAATTGCTTGGAATGTATCATGAATGGAGCCACGCAAACAATCCCATGAGCTGTCAGTAACACCATATAGTTTTATATTATCTGGAACTTACCGCCGTAAATAAGTTTTAATGAACGCTGAACCGGTTTTTTCCAATTCAGCTCAATTCGAGATCGCTTCGTAGCAGAAGCTGAAATAATAGGCATAACGTCGACTTTAATAAGCAAGTTATGCTAATAAAAATTTATAAAGAATTTTATTACGGTTGCTTAATTTCGATTCATGGATAGTGTTTTGTAGATATTTAAACTTAAGATATTCAATACATATTTATCAAATTTCCAATTCAGAAAAAAATTAACAAAGATATTTACTATACTTATATTCAAAATACATAAAAACTCATCATAAACACTGAAGTAACGACAAAATTAAGGAACCTCAGATATTATTGGTCAAACCTTTTGCTACCTTGCTTAGCTTAACATCTTGGCTTTAACACCAAGAGCTGCAAGAAACATGGGTCGGAACTAGTTCCTTTGTTGGATTAGAGCAATTACAGAAAACTAGTAGAATAAAATAAATAGAAAATTCAATCGCCTTAAAAAACTCAAGCAATCTATTAATTAATTAAATTGGAAAATCACTAGAATTAACGTTATAGACATGTTCCTTGTAACTCATTGATCAAAACCGTTTTTACCGACACCTACGCACAATTAACTTCCGTCATTACTGCAATTGTAGGGTGTTCAATACACGTTTATAAACGCGTAAATGTGTTGAGGAATAATGTGGCTATAGATTCACGATCCTTATATAAGTATAGCCCTGATCTTCAATTAAAATGGATTACTTTTAAAATTACTATATTACTTATTACATATTACGAAATAGATATGTAAAATATATTTTTGTTTCAGTTGTCGTTATTACATAATCTTGTAATTTTTACGACGACATCATGCCTTTTTGCGGCCGCCTCCGCATCAACCCTCAATGCCAGTACATCCATAAACAATACCAGCTCCGGAAATGAGACCGATCTCTCGGAACTTTTTCACTGGCAAGACTATGGGGTACTTGCTGCTATGTTATTTGTTTCTTGTGCAATCGGCGTATTTTATGGCTATTGTGGTGAGAAACAAACGACTGGAGATGATTTTCTTTTAGGTGGATCATCGATGGGAACATTTCCCATGGCTTTAAGTTTAGCGGCTAGGTAAGATTGTCTACGCTTCTATTCAACTTACGTTATTATTTATGTGCTTGGAATGTTTGTTTTTTTTTTATATTTCAGAGCATATTTTTTTCTATAAATTTAGGCCCGACAGAACTTCACGACATTGATATTTTTTTGTGAAAATATTCTATTATTTGAATTATTTACTTTGATTTTACTAGAACCACAATTCAGTAGTTTACGCAGTGATTCAATAAATTTTTGTATATCATAAAAATGCGCCTTGATGCATAATTAATAATTTTATCTTATAAAAACAAGTTGTGATCGATATAAATCAAATCTCCAAATTTCTAGGACAAACTAACTATTTTTTTTTTCAGTTTTATAACTGCTATCGAATTATTGGGCAATCCAGCAGAAATGTACATAGCTGGAGCGCAGTTTTGGATGATTTGCATTGCTTTTGTTCTGGTTGTTCCCATTTCTAGTCAACTTTATCTACCCGTTTTTATGAGGCTTCGATTGACATCATGCTACGAATACCTGGTAACCGTAAACTTTCAATATACAGTAAGAAAATTTTACTTACCTTCTCGAAACATTGAAACGGGTTTAATTTCTAGTTATATAATTAGTAAGTAAAATTTAGAACTACATGAGAAAAATAAACGTCTAATTTTCGTTCAATGTGTTTGTTATCAATCCCTATTATACATCAGTAAGAAACATGCGGCTGTAATGCATATGTATGTGGATATGGTCGTAAACACGCTGTTTGCTTATAGTCCTTGATTAAGAGATAAGAAGTGAAGGAATTGCTTGTATGTACTTATTTATTACGTATTGTTTTAGGAGGTGCGATTCTGCAAATCTATACGAGTTTATGCAAGCGCATTATACATGCTTCAAATGATATTGTACACTGCAGTAGCTGTTTATGCTCCAGCTCTTGCTCTTTCAGATGGTTGGTTTTTTTATTTTATTATTGATTATCTAAAACGTATTAAGAATTGTGACTACCCGTGATCGACCCATACGTGTGTCAGAAACCTTTTGGATTACTCCCTGAACCTAATAAACCTAATAAAGAAAAACAGAATTAGCTAAAAATCCTGAGATGCCCAATACAAGATTTGGAACGGTTTAAAAAAAATCTGAAGCAATGCCGTTCTTTAAAATCTTCTAATAATATTTTTAAAAGATGTTAATAGAAATGATAAGTCGGAGGTTATATTAAATAATCGTTCCGAACGCGTATTCCTGTCGACAAAAGAAAATCGAAATTATGGTAACGAGCGATTATGAAATTCAAAACGTAACGCGAATGCGACACACAATGACACAATAATAGGGTCGTAAAATTAATTCAGTTATAGTAATGTGAATATGACTTCATAGCATTTCGCAACAGTTCCTTTTCAATAACGGATGGTAAAATGTTACCTTCTATTTGACAATATGTTTACTTGTTACTTACAGTGCTCTATGGAGACTGTAGGAAGAGCGCATAGCTTCAAACCTGCACATATTTTAAATGCTTAAATTAGAAATGCCCTCGATTAAATTTCCGGAGAACAGAAATCGCTTAGAAGAGCTTGAAGGCTTATGAATTGCCTTAAAAGTATCGAGAAATTAATTGAAAACGCTCTACTATTCGATTATAAAACTCCATGATATTTCTCGTATTATTATAAATGATTCATATAATTCATTAAATACGAAAATGTAATAAATACATTACAATTTAAAATGACCACGGATCTGATTTTTTTCCGTTTGGTTTAAAATTGCATACGCACAGTGCTTTAAAGTACTTACTTTTTTTCAGTAACTGGACTAAATACGTATGTAGCAGTATCGCTCGTCTACGTAGTTTGTATTTTTTACGCTTCCCAAGTAAGTAAACATATTAATCTACTAGAACACTTACATAGACTTAAAACCCACTACATTTTTAATATTAAACAAACCAGCGTAAAGCGACATTGTTCCTAATTAACCTAAAAAAATATCATAAGACTAATAGGGGTACAGTAGAATTTTGAATTTTCATTGAATTAAGAGGTATAACATTTTATAATGCCCCAATATAAAGAGTATATAGGCAAAGTATAAAGGTAAAGGTCGTTTGCTTCAACTTTGAACATCTATGTAAGACTAAGACGATTAAGTCTATTAGCAAATGAATTTCCACTTGACGTCCATTTTGAATGTGGCTCATTACTTTATTTTCAGGGTGGAATGAAAGCGGTAATCATGACAGATTCTTTTCAATCGGCAGTTCTTTTAGCATCATTAGCGACAATATTAGCTTTAGGTGCCGACCAAGTTGGCGGTCTTAACGCAGTATGGGATTATTCTAGACGTTCTGATAGACTACACTTTTTTGAGTAAGTATTGCAAAGTGCAAATAATTATTAAGATAGATCTCAAAGTTGCACCGTTCACTATTGTAAAATAATTTCTCCTTGCAAGTAATACGTTCTAATCCATTTCGACATCGATATATTAGATGAGGCAACAATCTTCTGCGATAAACTATTTGCCCTATCACCTCGGTAAATATGCAGGATTGTATGGAGAGGTGTCAGGTATATTTCGGGCTTTCGGTAATATGTCGGTACTTAGTCGTCTTTATTAGAACAATATTAAATGATAATGAAACTCAAAGACAGCGGTTGGTTTTATATATATTTATTTGGTTTTATTGGTTGATTATAAGCAAAAAAAGGTACTTGCGTCCGTTTGAACGCAGAAAATAAATCATAAAAACTAAAAAAATATATTTACGATAAGAGCCAGGTAAAAACACATTTAGTATATAACATCAAAGAAAAGAGTTATTAATAAAATAATATAAGGTCTAGAGAAGTAAAAGACGTAAGCAATTTGTCTTAACATTACTGAATTAAATTAAAAAAGTTAACATTAGAAAAACAAATTGTATTAGTTAAACTAAAAGTTACCTTTTTGATCGTAAAAATGATCTTGGTGAAACTTGTGATACGATCGAACGTGTATCGATTCGATAAAAAAAAATTTAAACTTTTGAACAATATAACTAAGTTAACATTCTTAAATAAAATAGTGTAAAAATACTGAATAATTTTAATAATTATATTAATTTATAATATTTTGAATTTATTGGGGTTATCTTTTATTTAATGTTCCTTTAAAAGGTTGTCAAGAGAAATTCTATTTATTGCATATTTAAATGGTATTAATAATTTACTTAAATTTTATTATTTTAGTATGGACCCAGATCCCACGGTCCGCCATTCGTTTTGGTCAGTAGTTGTTGGTGGCACAATGTACTGGGTGAGCATGTTTTGCGCAAACCAGGCTTCCGTACAAAAATACTTATCTGTTGAGCGGATATCACAAGCTAGAATCGCTCTATGGGTATCTGCAATTGGCTTGATTGCCGTGTATTCTGTGAATTTCATCACCGGAGCTGTGCTTGCCGCCCATTATTCTGGTTGCGATCCAATACAGGTGAGTTGAATATAAATTAGTATAATTCGTCAGGTAATTTGTACTGTCTCACTAAGACGCACGTTGATTCAAGTTGAATCTGAAGGATCAGTTTACGGGAAAACAAAAAAAAAAATGTTAGAATGATAATTCAATGACGAATTCACAGTTAAATGTTATGAATTTTAATACAAAAAATAATTATATTTATTACTTTATGAATCCATCCAAAGTTCATCAATTCAGAAACCAAAAATAAATAACACTTTTAAATCCCATAGCTATTAGTAATAGGTATACAGTAGTACAAACTTACCAATTCCTAGGCTGGAGTTATCAGTGCATCAGATCGATTACTTCCACTATATGTGGTGAGGGAATTTGGAAAATACCCGGGCGTTCCTGGCTTCTTCGTCGCTGGCATTTTCGCTGCTAGTCTCGGGTAAATATTATTCTTCATTCTGATGTAATCAGAATAAATAGACCAAATAAAATATATATTTTAGATTGCGTAGGATACACAAATTACAGCTGAGTAACTAATAAACTAAAATTAATCCTATTAAATAAGTTGAGTTTATGTAAAGTTTATTCATTTTTAAATTAATTGTTAAGCATCAATGCCTTACGCTGGCTGGTTGAATAAGCTTCGGACGCTAATGCTCCAAATTATAGATTTGTTATTACCTACCCAAGAATTGTTGCCCAAAAATCTCAATTTATAAAACACCATTATAATACACTCAATTAAAACTTGTAACCCGTTGGGTATGATAGCTCTTGAATAACTAACTCAGATTCAGTATTAGGTCTTAAATTAAGAACTAACCAGAAATGGCCAGATATCATTCCGGTTTCAATTTGAGACATCTCCCTCGAATTTAACATTAATCAAGTCAATATTGTGCGATAATATTTTTATGTAAGGAGTCGGAATACATTTTCAATAAAGGAAACCGTTGCAATAATTTTCATTATCTATAATTATTCGTTTAAGTCGGGTTATGAAAAATTTCAATCATTAAAATCGTTGGAAAGCTCTCAATTAGATTTAGGTTTGAATGTGGTTGTATAATAAAGACCTAAAACCATTCAAATTCTTGCTCTTCTTAAAACGGATTAGTAATATTCCTAATATAAATAATTTACTTAATATATTAAGTTGTAAATTGATTGGAGTTGATTTAAATTTGTACGAAGTAAATTGTTTGCAAATTAATAATGGATGTATTAAATTAAGTATGCTAAACTTCCGAGACGATTTTATTTAGAAAGATTAAGGGCCTGTTTCACAATGTATGGATAAAGTGCCAAATAGCTATGGAAGACATAAATTATTCGAAAGATAAAAGTTCCAAATAAGATACTTCGAATTTCATGACGTATAGCGCTATCTGACAGTCGTGAAACGCAAAAATACTATTTATCATACCAATAAGTAACAAATAGCTTATTTGGAACTTATCCGGACTTTGTGAAACAGGCCCTTAACGTATTAGACAGCGTAACTTGAACATGTTTATCTATATTGTCATTTCAAATTTAGTGCTATATGTGAAACTATAAGATTATGAATTATTTCCACAGTACTGTTGCATCAGCCCTAAACTCTTTAGCTGCAGTCGCGTGCCAAGACTTAGCGAACGGCTTATTAGGGATAACACTTCCAGAAGAGAAAGGCGCTATGGTAAAAAACGTTAATAGTTCTAAGACAGATGTACCTAACTGTAGCTAAACTACAGTTAGGTAGTATGCTATACTTAAACCGATTTATAAGTTTTATTTTGATACTTTCCTTTAACCATTGCTTTTAAATTATCTTATTAATACTTAGAAAATACATCAAACTCTTAAGTTTTGATAAGACACTTAAAATTCGTAAGTAATTAATTTTTTTTTAATTATTTAGATAGCAAAGTGGGTCTGCTTGGCCTGTGGTGCCATCTCCTTTGCCCTGGTCTTTATTGTGGAACGACTTGGGCCAGTTCTACAATTGGCGCTATCATTCAACGGCATGGCTGGAGGGGTTTCCTTGGGTCTCTTTAGTTTAGGAATGTTATTCCCATGGGCTAATTCTAGGGTAAATCTATTAAAACTTTATGCATCCTTTCCATTTATTAGTTTCTTTGTTTTTCTTATAATTATTTTACTATGTATTAGTGCACGTTGTTCTTCAACCACGCGCGCACTTAGCGAATTCAATGCGACTACATGAGATTACTTAAAGGAAATTACACATTAATTTTAAACTCGTACCAAGGGTTCAACAAGAACCTCCAAACTTTTGATTACATATTATTTTCTCATAGGGTGCAGTGGCAGGCGGTATTTTCGGACTACTCGTAGTGGTTGTAGCAGGCGGTGGTGCACAATTAGCGCAGGTTCCACTCCCGCGGCTTCCTACATCAACGGATTCCTGTCCTGCTTACTATAATCTGACTTTGAGTATTTCCCCAAGGTAAATACTAGTTTATAGACTGTTTCTTATTTTGAACTTTTGCCACAATTTGCGGTTTACACATGATAACAATTAATCAGTTCAAATTTTTCGTACGGTCTATTTATTTACGATATAAATGGTCACAAATAATTATATTTCGCAGTGAAAACCAAGACGAAGCAGTTTTTTGGCTATTCAGAGTCTCATACCTATGGTATTCAAGCCTAGGTTGTGTAGCTACTATCTTGGCTGGAATGGTTGTATCAGTGATAACCGGTGTAACGGATCCCGCCCATGTGCCAATTGATCTAATTTCGCCACCCGTCATATCCCTCTTAAACGCCTTGCCGAAGAAGTTAAAGGTAGGCAATGATGCATCAGTTTACTTTTACACACGATAGTAGGAAACATTACGTTAAAAAAATTGTATAGCGGTCCCGGAGAAACATAGTAAGTCATTGTTAGGATAACACTTCTTTACAAAAATTCTGGCTTTTGCGAGAATATTTAAAACTGCAAGATTTTTTTAAATCAGTCTTAATTTTAATTTTCATACATTCTTTTATTTACCATAACAGTAAATAGTATGTTTGTCCAGATGCCTCTCAAACAGACAAACAAATATTTCGGACTTTGCCTAAAAGAATTTGGCAAACCTGTAAAGGTTTCACCACTCCGTGAACTTGTTTACATTGTAAGAATTGGTTAACTGCTTATGATTCAGAAAGCGTTACGGATACCAACGCGTATGGGCTTGGAAAGGCGGCGAAGTTCGAGCGTGCGGCCGCCAAGTATTGCAGATGACAAGGACACGAGACGGCGCAGGCGCCTCTCGGAATTAGCTGGTGGTGTCTTTTATAGCGACGCACAGATCCTTACGCAAGGACATGACAACCTCGCATTGGACACAGAGAAAAGCCACGATCATAACCATCGCACTAGCTTTAAATTGGATACACAATCAAGTCCACAACTTTCTAGAACATCTACCTGTTAAGTTTAGTATATTAGCGTATTACTGCACTAGAGTAAAACGTAACGTACAGGTATTCAACAAATAATGAAGGCATTTTCTTCCTGGGTACATATTAGAAACCATAACTTACAAATTATAAATATGTCGCAGCCAACTGGCTTAATGAGCCGTACAATTAACAGCTTAGCCTTTTTACAAAACGGCGCGTTTAACTAACGGCCTGAAAGATGTTCCGTCAGTTGATCAAACAGCTAGGCAAATCACTTGGATCGATGAAAATAAAATAAAAATCTGTTCGAAATCACAGAACAGATTTTTATTTTATTCTGTACTTGACATTTTCCTTTGAATTATTGTAATGTTTAGGGAGGGTAAAAGTTGCTGAATTTCTTGCCTGTTCTTCTCAGAACAAGGCCTCCTGGCAGTTTTTCGAACGGATAGCGTAGTTTTGCTCTTTCGAGAATTTTGTAAACGTTTTGACATTCATAAGCATGCCCAAAGACGCATCTACATTGAATACTTAAATGAGTTTTGATTTAATGACGTTACATTAATTCCTAGCCTGTTGACTGTTAATTTAAATTTAATTCCACTTTCTGCCATTCTCAATCTCGAAACAAAGTTTCATGAAAAACAACAAAAGTGTAGTGTTTTTATGTGTAATGTGAAGTGTAAAAGATGAAACATGGTTTCATGTTTTTTATTTCTCCTAAACAATTGTTCTATGGTATGAATGGCCTAAGCTTTAGCCAGCCAGCTTATTAAAATAAATGTTGTAACAAACACTACGGCGGAATATCTTTCTGGCCTAAAGGCCAGACTAAATGTAAACGGCGCCATTTAGTTAAAAGTCCAGGTTGTTAATTGGATGGCTAATTAAGCTAATTGGCTTCGACATATACACATTTATATCATATGTACTTAACGAAAATAACCAAATTAATGTTACTGTCAATTATTTATATTCCATAAATTTATGTACTTACTTAACTGATTCCAGTAAATCGTGTATTTAAGGCTAATTTTACCGTTTCATTATTGATTAAATGTCTAACAAGTGCAAACCAGTTTATTAATGACCTTATAGTTTGAAAATGTGTGGAATATTATTCAATTGTTTTGCATCGTTGAATTTGAGTTACTGTTTTGTTATCGCAACGTACGTATCATAATAAATAATCAATTTGTTCACGTAGCTCATACGTCAAGTATAATAAACCTACATAGCCGTATAACTAGGCACCGAAATAGCCATAAAGTACCATACCACGGCATCGAAGTGAGATTGATACTTAAACTTTTGTGCATTTTTTAATTCATAATTACACTGTTCTTCATAATTTCTGTGTGCCCTGCTATGCCACTTGTTATTCTATTACATATATCCAAATCACAATTATAGGTTGCTAAAAAATGGTAAAGATTCCAAATAGGTTTTTGGGTTTCCATTATCATATTCTAATACTAACTAGAACTAATCCATAATCAGGAATAAAAAAATCGGACTAATTGAGTGTTGGATTTATCTGTATTTCAAATAAAACAGTGCAACTGTCTAATATTTTAGAGTTTGTACAAAAAAGTGTGCTTATAAACACTTTTGCTTTTTTATCACGTGTGTGATAATGTCGGGGGCAAAGATTATCCATGAATAGAACTTCTGTATATTTCATTATTTATTTCAACCTAAATTAAACTTATTAATACAAATAAACGGAAAACAAATATAATATAAGTATATGAAACATCTGGAAATGTCTGATGTAAAATAATAAAAATGCTAAATAAAATTTTAAATTTTTACCACAGTATGGCCCAAAACATTCCTCGTGCATGGAATGACTCAAACCAATAAAAAGAAATTAAAGTTGATTCAACAAATTTGGGGCAACTGAATCAATTATATACAAAGCTATAAATATTTTTATACAATTATCATCTGAATTATATCTTTAATAACATGTCAATTTTTACGATAGTAAGTCTTGTTGTTGATAGGCTTGTTGTTGGTGTATCTCTTGCATTGTGGTTACCGGCAAAGTAGCACTAACAGTTATCGAGGGCATGCCAGGGAGAGAAACAGGGGTCACAACAGGCAGCCCTGTGGTACCCACTAAAGGCGGCGGCTGTATTGGAGCATTAAAACTACTCATATCAAATGTTGGTACCAGATTTGCAGAACTCTGAGGGTATGATGGCTCCTGATTTTGGGTGAAGCTAGGCATGATTGGAATATACGGCTGTGGCTGGTTCATAGGAATGCCTGGCAAGCTTGGCAATGGAGCTGGTGGCTGCATGTTGGAGACAGATGGGATGCTGCCTAAGTTCATTAAAGTTGTATCAGTAAAATCTGTAATAAAAAATCAAGTAATACAGTATGCCTATTGAAATATCTTTCATTAATTACCAACAAATTCAAAATCAAATATTTGTATAGATGTACTATGTACATTTATGAATGTTAAAAAATAAATATATACAAAATGCAACTAATTTTACATTTACTGCCAGTTTTCAAATCAAGGGCATAGAACAAAAACAGAAAGATTTTGATCACAAAGTTTTTTGAATTACACAAAATTTGTAAGTAGCTGCAACCATTATGGCATGTTCCACATGACATGTGCAACAGACAAGCATAGCTTTTTTATCAGGTACAAGAAAATTAAAAGAATATTTCTCATGACTGTTGACAATTTTTACTTGAAATTGGTTCAGAAAAAATTACAGTATATATATTATATAAGAGCATTCCTATTCAATAATTACATTAATAGTTGCCTATATGGGTTTATTTTTAAATACCAAATTGATGAACAGAAAATATGTGTTTGATTTGACATTTGTGTATATACTCACTTGTAGAATAGGATGGTATATTAGATACTACAGATGAAGGTTGTGACATTGTTGGCTGAATTGATGTTTGCGGCTCAACATTTATTGGTGCATTTGCAGTCACAGGATTACTTATTCCTGGATTCACCATAGGTACTCCTGACAAAAATGGTGGGGGAACCTGAACATTTTGTGCATGAATATTTGCAGTTACATTGCCATCTGGTAAACCACTAGCTTGTTTTTGTGGTATCTGAAAGAAATATACATACAAAGTAAAAAAAAATTGTTTTGTATTAATTAACTAAGTACTTGTATTCAAAATAAAATATCATATGGTCTAAAATTATTTTCACATACCTCCTCAAAAGGCTTAGCCATCTTTGATGCCTTGTTTGCTTCATATTGAATGGGAATCCTGTGCAGGTATCCATATCCAATTCCACAGCCCAGGCTACCTTCTCCTCCCCAGTTATGGTTTGGTGTTATGACAACTTCACGACATACATCCTCAGAAACATTATAAACATACAGCTTAAGTGGTCTTGCTTCGTGCGCTTCTATCAGAGTAAATAGATCTTCACTTTCATGCATAATTGAATCTGCACCAATTATGTAGTCAGAAAATGGTTTTAAACCTGCTAGTTCTGCAGGAGATGATGGGTGTACTTCCTGAAAATAATCAGTTTAATAATAACAATGACCACTCAGTTAGGTCACATGGTTTTTCAAGTCCTAATTTCCTTTTAGAGATATTGCAGGTCCAGGACCTAGATTCATCCCAATCACCATCTCACTTTTTACATGTTTTTGTGATGATTTTTTTAATAAAATACATCATATTATTCTTCCAATCACCTAAGAGCTATGCTACTTTACCTTTATAATGTTTAATCTTAGATAATGACTAGAAGCTTTCTCATAATATATTCAATATCAATCAATTTAAATGTATGAAATCCACTGCTAATATACTAAAACAAGTTAAATTTCTTTAATCTGCATTAACCATATAGTCAAAGTCAAATATGTATTACCAATATATGCCAAACATTTTCAGTTGCTCCCTCAAATGAGCAAAATCGTATGCTGACACCAAGAAGACCCTCACCACCCCAGTTTGCACAAGGTGTAATTGATACTTCTCTCACTGATTGAGTTTTACTACTATAAACATGCATTTTAATGTTTTTATCAACATTCTGTTTTAATAACTCTTTCAATGTGTCATTATCTTGATCTAGTCTAGTATTTTCTATTGACACAATAAAATCAAAAAACGGCTCTAGTCTTGCTTTTTGACCCGGAGAACCGTCTTGAACCTGAAAAATTAAATTTAGGAATCAATAACACAAAACATTATCATAATACAATTGGTCATTTTCTACTAAACATACCCGCAAAACATGATAACCTTCTGAACCTCCACCCGGTACTTCAAGACTCTGTGAAGAGCCCATGATGAAAGCTAGCTTGTGAAACAAAAAACTTAACTTCCTGTGAGGATTTTAAAATTATCATTACAAATTAACAGAAACACTATTCTAATTTCTATTCAATGACTGCCTGGCACTTGCCTGTTGGCTGTTGCCAAATGTCAATCTACAAACTAGCTGTCATATACATTACTTATAGTTGACAATCATACGTGGCAGCCACAGGTAAAATTTCCCCAGATTCTGACTAATATTTATATACTAACTCTATAATTACAATTTTATACCCACAAAAACTATATTTTATGCATTGGATATACTTGTAGAATAGTCATTATTTTTACATAATTATTCAGACAGTTGTCTCCTGGTGAAAAAAAGTTAAAGCTTGAGACCTTTAGTCGTGACTATTGCAAAATAAATTTGTCGAATTTTTTTTTGCCAAATAGTAAGTTAATGCCTTTCCCATATTATATTGTAAGCCTTTGATAACATATCCTGTAGGCAACTCCAGTATTTTTTACATTAACCACACCAATAACTCGTGAAAACTGAAAATATTTAGTATGTAACGACTGTGGGAATCTCAAACTAAAATGTATATATAGGTTGTCATGTGTAAGTTGGCGTGTGGCAGAAAAAGGTACTAATTTTGACAGTTGTGTTGACAGTTCTAACAGCTTGGTAGCCTCACGTGTGTCGGTGCTAATAATTTGTGTTTTAAAGTGTAAAAATCATTACGAAACATGCCAAAAGTAGTGCGGAGTGCAGCTAGAGAAATTATTCTAGCTGTAAAACGTTTTTGTGAAGAGGAGAAACGTAACAATGGGCCGATTATTCCATTTCAACAAGTGAATGCTCGAACAGCGGCTTTGACAGGTAAAGTATTGCCAGTTAAAAGTGATATTTATATCCCCAAATTTAGGGAAAAATAATAATTGCTTTTGAAAGTAAATGTGATTGATGGATAACTTAAAATATTTTTTGTTTTATTTAAGGTGTTTCTGAAAGAACCGTGAACCGTATAGTTTCAGAGGGAAAAATCATGGAAAGTAATTTTACAGCGAGAACTGAAGTCCCTAATCAAGCAGCTCAAGGACCTTCCAGAATGGAGGAGGAGAATGTCTACTTAATTGATGAAATATTAAAGAAACATGGTCATAAGGCTGTAAGACTTCCGCCTTATCATTGTGACTTTAATGCAATAGAATTCATTTGGAGTTCGTTCAAAAGAATATTTACAGACACAAATGTTACTGGCCTCTCTGAAAACATGGAACAGAGAATCCATAGTGCATTTTCCAAAATAACTGCTGAAGAATGGCAGAAACACTGTAATCACGTTATAAATGTTGAAAATAATTATCGTATGACAGACAACCGCCTTGAAACAGTAATGGAACCATTTTTAATTGATTTGAATAGCAGCGACTCAGATTCTTCTGACACAGATGACTCTGAAGAATTCATGGAAGGAATAATGCCTCTAACAGACCATAATTACTTTAAAAAATAATTTTTTGTTATTGAGTTTTTTATTTACCTTTAATGTAATATCTAAGAATATCCATCAATCCAAACTAAACAAAAAAAGTGGCAACACAGAGGGTTGTAGGAGGCGCCGCCACTGGAACGCCAACTTATACTTGACGTCTATACAAGTCGTCGGAAATATCTGCGAACCTCGCTGGAATGCGCTTCCCCGCACCCCGCCCCGTTTTCGCCTATCCAGTACCGTTGCCAACGCAATCGCCGACGCACGTGTATTATTCTTGCTTTCGTAATCGCATTTTAGTGTTTATTGTTTCTCTGTTTGGTGAAATATTACATAAACTACCTATTTAGTGCTGTATGTAAGATGGGTAGGACTACATAAAACTCAATAAAAATAAGTACACAAATAAAATATTTTTTATTTTTACATCTTCAATTTTTTTGCTATCTCTCCAGTTTGTATGACGTCATTAAGCCAGGTTCGCAGATATTTCCGACGACTTGTATCTATTGACACTTGACAGTTATATTCATAAGCATAAACAATTAAATTGTATTGTCAGTCACTACTCACTGTATTATTTGGTATATTGTACCTAGAAAAAAATGCCTGAATGTTAAAAATAATTAAATTGTACGTTATCCTGTTATTATTTATATATTAAAATCAACTAAATATTTAACTGTGTCTAGTTATTAGATTATTTAAAATATAACAATTAATGGAATTGAATAATGGAATCTTTATATCTTCAAAAAACCTTAATCGTTTGTAAATTTATATAACTATATGTAACGTAAAAAGATCCAAAACTTCAAAATTACAATATTTTGCACGGCAATTGCATTTACTTACAGAACCACAAACAAAAATCATCAATGGGATTCTAGTGTGATGACTTAATAGAAATTGCTCAGCTCATTAGAAGCATTATACAATTTTCCTCCAAACCAAATTCGCTTGAAGAAGAGATTCGCTAAAAGTCTGGCTATTACTAGCAAAAGTTATCAAAATGGCTGATGGAAAACATTTAATAAAAGAGTGGCTTAGTGAATATTCTTCACTACAAGAACACGAAATAAAAAGTTTTGCTGCAGAGCATGAACATAATCATGAAATTGCAACAGCTATATTCAATTTATTGTATAATGAAAATCATACAGAAAGTCCAACACTGAGTCAAGATGTATGTGAAGAGGTAAAATGAACTTTAAAATAAAAAAATGACAATTATATGTTGAATATAAAGAAATATTTAAATATTTTCAATGTAATTTATGAAAGTAAATTAAATTTGCAGATGCTAGAAAATGTTTGTATGCAGTTGTTCAGTTTCTACAGATCTAAAGAGACAGAATTGCAAAGATTTACATTACAATTTGTTCCAATCTTTATTTATATATATCTCAGCTCTGTTGCTGTAGGTAATACCAAATCTATAAGATGTATAGAAACATTACTTATAGGTATGTTATGAACAATTAATATAGCAAAATTTTCTTTAAACTTACCTTGTTAATTCTTAAAACATATTTCAAAGGTATATACAATTTTGAAGTGGTAGATGAAAATGGAAAGCCCAAAGTTGTCTCCTTCAGACTGCCCTCTTTAGCACAAGCTTCCATCTATCATGAGGTAACATTTTCTCTTTCATCCTATTCTGAAAAATCTTTAAAAACACAATTAGTTTTCATTTATTAATGTTTTTTATTGCAGCCCCTAAGCTTAGGCTCTCAATTTCTAACTGAAAGTGCGTTACGGAGGTGGGAAGAATGTAACACAAAACTTGTTAGTTGGGGACCTTTATCACAAGTTGAAATACTCAATGCTCAGAATCGATTAAAAGTGATGGCTGCGCTTTTATTTATTTATAACAGACATCTTAGTCTGTTGCCTAAACTTGCATTGAGATATTTTTGCATTTCAGCATCCAGGTAATTTAAATATATTGCTAATCTTATAAAGAAAACATTTTTGAAACTTTAGATCTCTTATTATTAACTTGGTATACAATTAATTTTTTTATGTAACTTAACTTTTTTAAATTTGTAGAATAGTCACACAAGGCTTCAATCACAAAACTGGACCATCCAAAACAAAGTCCATCCAAAGGATTCCTGTATCATCCAATTTCCTTTTAGAAATGATTGAGGGTGCATATTTTGCTATGTTTAATGAATTCTACACATTAGCTCTACAAGCAGTTCAAGATATAGATGAAAGAGCTCAGTATGAGCTTCTTCCAGATGTAATGCTTGTAACAAGTGCTGTTATAAATTCACTAAATAGTAATCCTTCAGGTTTGTATTAAAAAACATCTGAAATTATTTCTATTTTTAAACTAGTAAAAAATATATTTTCTAATTATATAAATTTTATTTCCAGGACAACCTTGTGATGGTCCAATGGGCATCAGTGTAGCTTTATCACCAGCAACAACCACAGTTACTATGTCAAAATCTATGATAACAAATGCCTCCTTCCGGACTAAAAAGCTTCCAGGTAGTATCTTTTAAGTAAAGAAATTCATTTTAAATCAAGTAAATTTATGCTTTTATTCCATTTACAGATTCTAAACTTTAACTAGTAAATTGTAAATTCTCCAATCCATTCTCTATTTGCATGTTATTATATTTGAAGGTTGGTTAAAATGTTTATTAATAGGCATAGATACTACAAGCATACATTTAGTACTTATATTTTATATATTTTTGTAATACTATTCCTTAGTGCCTCTTAAGGTAAATAAATTTCTAATAATAATATGTTTTTCAGATGACATTCCAATACAAGCTGGCCAGGTGGTACCTACCGATTCAACAGATATACTGACCGCAATAACAGAAGAAGGGGAGGTAGAAAATGCAGCACCAATGCAAAGAGGAGCTCAAGTAAGAAACTCTAAGCCAAAACTAAGTGCATTTCCAGTTTTGGGTAAGAAAACAAAAGACCCCAAAGAAAAGAATACAAATACAACTGATAAAAAAAGTAATATCAAGGAGGCTTCAAAAGGAATATGGAACTCTATAAGTGGGGGTGGCGACATGGTGGATGCTCAACAAAAGTCAGGCAGTTCAGATATTGATGGAAATGGCAGTCAAAAAGATGAAATATCCATGACTTCTGTTCAAATCAGCACTGAGACATCTGATTCACGTTCACAAGTAACTACTGATTCTTTGGATATAGAAACAGGATCACGATTTTCTGCAATGCAAGTCAGCTCTGTTTAAGTCATAGAAATAGTAGTTATTTACTAAAGTGTTAATTCTATAAATAATGTTTATTACTTGTTAACACTTTTGCCTTTTTGTTGTGGCTGTTAGATGTAGAGTTATGAAAAAATTAAATGTTGGTTGGTTGTAAAGGTATAAAATCATTTTTTTGAGGTCTTGTATTTATCATCATATTTACTTTTCTATATTATAATGGTGTTGTGCTTCAGAATAAAAAAAAATACGTGAAATAAAATAATGAAAAGGCTGTCAATTTTATTTTCAATATTATATGTTTGAAAAAATAAATTATAGAAAATATGATAGGTTTTAGATATTTAAAACTGTTAGGCAACTTTACAACGTTAAATGAGATTAAATCTTCTTTAACGTAATACAAATATTTTTTTTGTATTTAACACGAAAAAAACATAAAAAAGGTTTTTTTAATATGGTGATCTTGTTTGTATCGTTGTGTATTATGTCAGAAATGTAAAACTTAAATTTGCAGAATTTTCGTATTACAAGTACATATTTTATTCTTTTGTTCATTCAGGTCAGGTTGCGTTAATAAATAATAATAATGGATAAGTATGTTTTATTTTCTATTCAAATCTAACGAAAAAATATATTAATAAATATTTAACAATAATACATACTTTATCCCTTTAGTTCAGGGGCTGATTCCGAGAGGGCGTATAAATAAAACTAAGCGACAATTTTTGTTGAGAGTGGTTTCTATATTTTCTAATCTGTGATATCGTGCATATTATTATTTAACTCGATTCAAACGAAAAACCATACGACCCGCCCTGCAGTACGTAATAATTTTATTCAAGTAATAAAATGTTACGAAAAGGATTTGCCACCTTACTTGAGAAGAAATTTTTAGTTACATCTGCTCAATGTAAGTACAAAAAAAATTGATTATTTTTATTGTACTTATACTTTAAATACACACAATTATATAAAAAAATGTTTTATAAGTGAAAAGGTAAAAGTTTCTATCTTATATGGTCGGCTGAGTTAAATTCCATTAATAGTTTTGGCATTGCTTATGTTATTGATCTTCTATAGTTTCGTTGGTTGGCCTTAATTCGTTGTACCCCTCTAAAAGCAAAGAATCACACAACCCCAATCCTAGGTATAAATTCCAAAACAATAAATATTAAATACCAGCAGAAATGTAAATGTAGCTTTACCAACAATAATTCACTACTATAGTATCACATTTTTTATGCATTATTTTGATTATAATATTATATTTTGATGGCTCATATTAACAGCTAAATAGTTATCATTCTTTACTATTACATTAAAATGTAGAAATATTTGATCCATATTTGATTACAAGAAACACTCTTTTAAACTTGCTTTTCTAGATTCAAAAAAGTTGAGCATTTCATCTCCTCTTGAACCTGAAGGACCATCAATCAAAACAACAGTCCCTGGACCCAAAACCAAGAAGTTGCTAAAAGAACTCTCAGCTTTGCAGGTATAAGTTTCGTAAATTTATTTGTTAAATTAAGCATACCTATGACAGGAACTACTGTATCAAATTAGTAACAATGGAAGCATTCTAATAAGAGACTTGTAACTTGTAAGACTTGTAAGACTCTTATTAGAATAGTACTTTTATTTCTAAAACGAAGTCAAGTACCCACCCGCGTATTTATAACTGCACATGCGTGAAACAGCTAGTAAAATATTCTTCTATGAAGATTTTTTTTAAATTTAAATAAAATATAAATACCCACTAATCATTGCCATTCAGGATCTGAGTTTAGTATTTATAGTCAGTTTGTTGCTATCTACTGCATCTGAATTAATATTTCAAACTGTATGAAGACCGTGCGTCGTGATTTTTAAACGAAACGAAGGCATTGCTTTGCATTGCGATTGGCCTCTATCTATTTCTTAGATTTATGTACCTGTGACGAGATTTTCTTAATAGGGTAATTTGAAAGTGATCACTATTCTGTGCCTGAGACAGGCTGTTGATTTTGAGGGCTAAGAAATGACAGTTTTCTTTAGCGTACAATTTAGTGTTAATTACGCACGCCATAATAAAAGTCCATAGGTGCAAAGCCAAAAGCTCATTCTCACTCACACTGCTCTAACATTGACTTTTTTACAACGCATAGAAAAATACAGTGGTACTTTGCCGGTATTTGAACTTTGAACTCACGGTCTCAGGGTTGATAATCGTATGCCAAACCAGTAACGCTGTTTTTGTTCGTATTTTGCATTTAGGCTGCATTTATTCTATCCAAACAAAAATCATTATCGTACGTCAATTCGTAATGAATACAATAATCATCAAACTATAATAATCAAAATTGAGTATTCTATGAAAATACTGAATTTTTGGGATAAAAATGATTTTTGTTGCAGCAAGCTGATTCTGTACAGCTATTTGCTGACTATGACAAGAGCATTGGAAACTACTTCGTTGATGCAGATGGTAATACATTTTTAGATGCCTTCACACAGATATCTTCTGTACCTCTTGGATACAATCATCCTGAGTTGCTGACAACATTTGATGATAAACATAACTTGGTAAGATAATTATGTCAATGCTTATGTTTATCTGTTTGTTATGTATCTTGACGAATCTTCTTGTTTAATAAATTTAAGCAATTTTTGTAGAGAGAGCTTATAAACAGGCCAGCTCTTGGTGTATTCCCAGCTCAAAATTGGCCTGATCGATTAAAAAATGTATTGATGTCAGTGGCACCTAACGGTGTTAATGGAATTGCTACCATGATGTGTGGATCGTGTTCTAATGAGAATGCTTATAAGACCGTCATGATGTGGTACCGTAATAAGCAACGAGGTGGTAATGTTGATTTTACACCTGAAGAGCTCGCGACTTGCATGCTTAATCAACAACCAGGTTCTCCAAATTTATCGATATTGTCCTTTAAGGTAAGGATTTTAATATTCATCTCATTTTGTTTAGTTACCGTAATATATTTGAATGCGGTTTCTCGAATTCTTACCATTAAGGATAAAAAATCGGACGTAAAGTAATTCGTCTCTGCCCCACGAAAATAAGCAGCTTAATTCACATTAAAATATAAGATTATATATTTTTGTGCGCTTGTAAAAATATTATTAATTGAAAATAAAAGTCATCGTACTTTTCACTATTATTAAAAATCAACGTACTTTTGTACTAATACCTAGGTATTAAATAATAAAATAGTATTTATTTAATAGTATTAGTAATAAAAGTACGTTGAACATAAATTAACTAACCCATACGCTGTATAAGGTGCACGGTGTATTTAAATATGTACAGTACAATACAACACTCATAATATAATGCGTTAGTTACTAGAAAATAAAAAATGCTACTGTGTACTAGTGTACACACGTTAGAAGC
Organism: Pieris rapae; assembly: GCF_905147795.1. Lineage (NCBI taxonomy): Eukaryota > Metazoa > Arthropoda > Insecta > Lepidoptera > Pieridae > Pieris > Pieris rapae. The sequence continues at coordinate 2,771,795 of NC_059515.1, read as the reverse complement.
GAAACTTTTGTATGACCTTATTTTTTCGAATGAAATGATCTACTATATACAACTTTACAGAAATCGGTTAATTAAAGTTGAATTAGTTAAATTTTAACAAAAGGTTTTTATTATCATATTACAAATATGTAATACAATTATTTCATTTTACCTTATTTCTAATCAGGTTATTACAGAATTTCAATAATTATACTGTAATGATTACTACCATTTTTATCGTTATAGTATATTTTTGTTATTAATGGGTTCAATCTCTTCGAATTAACCGTGGCAGGAACAAGAAAAGAAAGATGGCGCGTAACCGAAACATGTGTTTCTCTTCAACAATTTCAAATGCTTTAATAATAAATCATAGATAATATACCGTTTTCAAAAAAAAAAATCTAAAAAAAGTACTAAATTAGACTGAGCGTCTGTCGAGGGCGTGCTGAATAATTTGCTATAATTTTAGGGAGGTTTCCATGGACGTACATTTGGTGCATTGTCCACAACGAGGTCAAAACCAATACATAAATTGGATTGTCCTGCATTTGATTGGCCGGTCGCTCCCTTTCCAAGATATAAATATCCCCTCGATCAACATGTATCTGAGAACCAACAGGAAGACGCCAAGTATGATAGATTATACTTAGTTTTATTATGAATAACCATTTTTTCTTTGTTTTCTTTTTTTTTACTTACTTATCTTTTTATTTCTCTTTATTTCTTCTAGTCTTATTAAATGGTGATTATTTAAGAGGTGAAGGCGGATTAAAAACTGGTAGGTGCTGGTTTATTTTTGTTGTAGACTAATTTATTAATTGTATATGTTTGTTGTTTACCTACACATAGTTTAGTCTGAATATTTTTTCTCAATGAAAGATTTTTTTTCAGATGTTTAGAACAAGTAGCAGACGTTATTGAGAAGTATAATAAAAATGGTAACCCTGTAGCCGGTGTAATAGTGGAGCCCATCCAATCTGAAGGGGGTGATCATGAGGCATCTCCGGAATTCTTTCAAAAACTACAGAAGATATGTCAATCAGTATGAAATCGTTTCCATTAAATTTTTAGTAAACAACATTATTTGATATTTTAAATCAAATAGGGTCAGCTAATATTATCGAAAAAAACTCACTGATTAAGCTATAACAATACAGCCTTTAGCAATGAACAAGACTAATATGCCCTACTCTAACGGGTTAAGAATTTACTATTCTTACTGTATTAAATGAAGCTTTTTTTTAAAATTCGAATAAAATTCCTTTTTTTCTGGTATTCCTTCTAACAGAAAGGAGTTGCATTGATCATAGACGAAGTTCAAACTGGGTGTGGACCGACAGGCAAAATGTGGTGCTATGAACACTTTAACTTGCCTTGCCCACCCGATGTCGTTACATTTAGTAAGAAAATGCTGACAGGTGGATTTTACTTTAACACTGAGTTCAGGTAAGTACCTCCTACACTTATTTGCATATACCGACGAGTAGAGATAAACCAATTCTGATTACTTTACCTGTAGGCTTTAATTCTAGATTAAACTATAGTTTAGGATTTGCATTTTTGTAATCGGTCATAAATGTGTCGGTAATTTCACTAATACATAATATTATATAGCATAATACGGATTCCATTGATCCGTTGAATTTTATCAATGACGGAATTTTTTGGATAGATTTCAAAAATCAAATTCTCTTATTAATGTTTTGGTTAAGTTAATACAAGTAGTTTGCTTTCGTATTATAAATATTTCAGGCCCATTAAAATAGCAATAAGCCCTCCACTGATTTATTCAATTGCTACATCGTTAGTGAGCTGTTATTGTGACTCCAAGCCAATTCACAAACATTACAATATATGAATATAAATTATCGCATCCGTTATTCAACTCCTAGTTGTCCCATACTTTACAAGTGATTTCGTTTGTGAACTCTAAAAAAAAATGTCTATATCTTATTTTTCGTTCAGCGGTTAACCAAACAAATAATGAACGAGTTTAATTATCCTCAATGACACAGAAATTAGCGTATGACCAACAAAAATTAGGACCAGTTGGTCGTTTGTACATGCTACAATGTCGGTAGATATATTTTATTATTTAAGATGGTTTTACATGAGGTTAATTATATTTATATTAATATATCTATACTAGAACAATGTGAAAACACACAATGGAGAAATGAATTTGACCTTGACGTAATCATGACAAATCTCGCTAAGACAAAGATAAAACGAAGTCACATCTGATGTTATATAAGATTAGATGCTACAAAAATAATCTTCCTAAAAATAAATTAGTGTAGGTGAAAATATTTTAGTAATGACTCTTAGTGCGTCATAGTATTTCCTCTTTGAAATTTATTGCTAGTGGAGTGTGAGATGTCGTCTTTGTAAAATAATGTATAGGTATATAGTATATGTATATAACTTGCAAAATGCTCCGTGTATACAAAGATTCAATATGATAATTGAAGTCTAAAAACTCTTATTTTGCGTTTGCGTATAAAGGCTAGTTAAAGTTCTCAGAGTAGAGTTGGTGGTAAGCAACTTTAACTTCGGCAAACAGATATCCTTATCACCTAGCAATAAAAATATACTTTACGATCTATTCTCATACCTAAAAAAAAAACTCGTTTGATAGAGTGTGACCGCGTCACAATATAAACATTTTTATATACAATGTATAATTGACTTGCTTAATATTTTTAGACCACCTCAAGCCTACCGAGTTTTCAACACGTGGATGGGTGATCCAGGAAAGCTTATCTTACTGGAGAGAGTATTAAAAGTGATAAAGTCTCAAAATTTACTCAATGTCGTTAATGAGACTGGGAAGACTCTTAAAGATGGTCTTCTTGAACTTGAGAAGGAATTTCCACACCTCATAAATAGCGTTAGAGGACGTGGTACATTTTTATCCTTCAATGCACCAACGACTGATTGCAGAGACAAAATTAATGCCGACTTAAAGAAAAACGGTACCTCCCTTATGAAATATATTATCTAATGTTTTGTTGAAAAATTTGTTCACGTTATACAATTATTATAGGTCCGACAATCGGCACACGAAGAAAAATTATGTATTCATTATGTTTGCAGGTATTCTTAGCGGCACATGTGGAGAGATAGCCATAAGGTTACGCCCGGCACTTATTTTTCAACCAAAACACGCAGGCATTTACTTGGATATACTGCGTAAAACTTTGAAAAATGTCAACTAATTTCCTATTTACTACATTCAAAATCTAATGTATTAATTATGCTATTTAAACCGATTGTGTTAGGCAAAAGTAAGTATAAAAAAAATCATAAAAATACCTATACATATGATACCCATACTTTAACTTTTTGGTTCTTTTATAATTTTTACATCAACAATAATTAAGTTTAAGTTAAAGTTCCCTACAAAAAATTGGCCAAAGTTAGTTGGTAGTTGGGTTATTGTTTCGGGCTTGTTGGGCTATGCGGAATTTTGCTAATTTAAATCTTGCAGAGTCCGTTATATAATTAGTTAATAAAATTATTTAATTCGGTATCTAAATTATGCCAAATATGAATAACTATATTATTTTAGTTTAAATTCTATGGTGCCATTTAGCTATAATATTAACACACCTTTGTCTTCCAATAATGGTAAATAAATAATTTTAAGATTGCCTGTGTTTTATTAAACTATATATGTATTCGAATTATAATGGTATTCGTTACTTTGTCGCTTCGATTTATTTATTAAGAGCCGAGTTTCGTTAACACTTTTAAACAATACAGCCTGTTCTTTCATTATGATTGATCGAATATATAACACACCAGAGCATAATTATTTATTATTTCCCTATAATTAATAAAAGCTTTATAAAACTGATCTATCTTTCAAGTCGACCTGTTTAAAAACTTTACATAAACGCTATGAGAATTAGTTTTTAATCTAAATTTACACTTTTTTCTCGAACTTAGAGGTCCTGAAGCTTTTTTAACCGACTATAAAATTGAAGTTTTCATTTCGACGAGATTTATTTAGTGTGCTCTGTGGAATGCAGCAACAGAATATAAACATTGAAACATTCTAGATCCATCTGTCATTAATGACTGATACTGATGTGAAATCTGCCGTTCAATGTTAAGTTTACTTGTCTAGTCCGATCGCATTTGGTAATTTATTGAAAGCTGAAACTTGATTGAAAATCTTTGATCCTTTCCTTGTGTTGTTATTTCAAGTTAAAAGTAGTCTCTGTGAAATACTTTTGAGTATATTTAATGTATGTTAGTGCATTCATTAAATTTAAGCGACCATAAACTGTTTATAGAGCCCATTATTAGAAATTTCCCAAGATACTTATTTAACACGACTGATCAGTGAATAATACATTGTTGGTGGTGAATGGTGATACATACTACCTACATAGTGACATTTGAGAGGTTGGATTAGTGAAGTCGTTGTAATTTGTGTATCACTAGTATACTGCTTAAAACAACAAATGCAAAGGTATCTAAATATTACATAATATTCACTTTAAATTAATTGTTTAGACGACATAATTATCCAAACACAGATGCTTCCCTAAGTATTGTCATGTTATCATTTTGATGAGCATCAGACTTTGTGTAGGTGTGTTGTGTCATTTCTTTAGAAGAATTCCCTTTTTCTCCTAGTTATATTAATTTAAATCACTGGCTCTTGATTTCAATTCAATAAATATTCTAAACTAGAAATGATTAAGAACATGTTATTCACTATTTTGCCTTATCTAGAGAGTTAACCACTGGTGCCATTTAGAGGCCAAGTTTTTTTTCGAAATTGAATTTATCATGTCCTTTATGCTAGATTTTAAATTAAAATATGGTATTAATGCAAGTAAATGTTTTAAGAGCTATTAATGTGTCTTTAATAGGATGTGTTTACATGAGATTTGTAATTCTTCCTCATAACTTATCCCAAAACTTTTTACTTCAAATGAAATTAAAAATAAAATGCTGGTTGTCTATTATTCATAACTGTCAATAAAAAAAATATCAACAAAATACCTGTCATAAGTTAAGTATTATAAATGGGTATGTATAAAAAATAAAAAGAAACAGGGGTCAAAATTATTGAAGTTTTAAAATTACCTCTATCTTATTTAAATTAAAAAAAAAGCAATGTTATGTATGAAAAAAGAATCACCTGAACTAAACTTTACCAAATAATGTAGACATACATAATAAAAATTAATCAAAGTAATAGAATTAATTAACACTGATGTTAGATGTATAATTTTTTAATAATATAATTGATGTTCATTTATTTTAGATCTACTTGAACACCCCTTAAGGGAAATTAGAAATGGTTGACTACTACCGAATACTTGGTGTGACTCGTACATCTTCAGATGCAGAGATAAAAAAGGCGTAAGTATCTTGATAATATATATAATACATTTTTACAATTGGCATATGTCAATAAAGTTTATTTGCCATAATTTAGCATCACATCTGATGTCTTTTCCCAGTTTATACTTTGTTACTATCTTTATTTATTTATTTATTTATCCTTTATCGCCTTATACAAAAACACACAACAGAAATAAAAAATCTCTAATTAACCTTTATAATTTATAGGTTCATGAAACTATGTACCTATAAACCTACATTAAGTGGTTATTACCAACTGATTCTTCTTTGATCTTCTTCCTTCTCCACCATTTACTATTTTTAACTTTAACCATGGGTTATATACATTTATACTAATATATGTTGATTAGAATCTAAAATATTTATGTAATATATGCTTTACTCTTGTACCTTAAACATTGTTACAATTTCAGGTATCGGAAACTTGCTCTTAAATGGCACCCTGATAAGAATCCTGACAACGCAGATGAAGCCAATAGGAAATTTAAAGAGATATCTGAAGCATATGAGGTTTTATCAGATGGTAAATGCTTTGATATTAAATACAAATAATGACAGTAACTTATTTTTATATGTTATGCGACATTTCAAGCAGTGGCTATTAGTCATTTCTGACCTTTCAGATCTGAAATAAATTGTAATGATAATGTCCCTGAGTAAAAAAGAGTAAAACATTACAATCCTTTTGAGTGACTAAGCTGTTGCTCTCATTCTAACTTTAATTCATTGTTGTTTTTGTTTTTAATGTAATATCTTAACCGTTATTATATCTTGGTGTCTGGATAATAAAAAAAACATTGTGTATCAATAAGGCACTGTCCCTGATTTAAAAGAGTTTTTAAACTTTTACTAAGCTTTAAAACTTAGAAAGTGTAAAGAAACTTTGTTGTTGGGTAGCTAACAAGCGGAAAGTGTATGATGCACGTGGGTCCAGTCACCATGGCCATAGATATCAGAGCAAGAATGGAGTTAATGGCCATCGGCACTTTAGCTTCAAGGGTTTTTTTGGAGACACACCTTTCCATCGGTTCTTTGGTAGATGAAAATTTCTTGTAGGGTTTTTGCTTTAATTTGAATATTATCATAACCCAATGGCTTTTTTTATAAATTGATATTTAAAAATATAATTGTCTTTTAAAATAACACAGTTAACAAGTAAAACAATACTAAATATATGTTTTATTTTTGCATGTAATGATACTATTCAAACATATGTATCTAACAAATTATATATTTTTATGCTGTTTAATTATGAATTAACAGGAATCAGCCATTTTCGTGTTTTACGCTTAATTAATGATAGCTAACATTTGAGTTTTTGTGGGGTTTTTCAACATATTTCTACAAAAAACTACTTGAGTTTCGTGGGGTTTTATAATCATTTTTCTACAATTAAAGACTTATTGAAGTTATACTTCTTCAGGCGAGTTAGAGAAAAGATTTTTTGATGCGCGCTCACACCGTCACAAAACACCCACACCCTGAATTTAGCTATAGTCAACATTTTAGATTTTTAAAGTTATACTTCTTTTGGTGCGTATATTTATTCTATTGTTAGTGTAGTTTTACCTACAAACGTAGAATAAGGCGAAAGATAAATTTTTTGAAAAGATTCTTATCTTGTACCTAAGATGTATAACTTCTAACGCGTGTATATAAGTCCTCACACGTTTTTCATGTTTTTTAGTATTTCTGTAAATAAGCTATCTAGAGTCATAGACTTTAAATAAATTAGAAAAACATTTGACTACATAAACCATACTCTATACTATTTGATACAATAGTTTATTTATGTGCAATTAATGTCATGAATGTTTTATATAATAATGAAGTGTATTTTGTGTGTTCAACTTACATTTTATATTTATTAACTTTTATTACATTGAAACCGCGAATATATGAGGGTATCACAATGTTTGTGCTACTGGATTTTCACTATTGTATAGAATAGGAATGTTGTTCACATTTCAAACAGGCACATTAGATTTCTTTTAACTAGCTTTTCACTCACGTTAGACCTGTGAACATCATAAACGTGTGCTTGGCTCTTGGTTACTTAGCTGCTGAGTCATTTTAAGACTATAATGAATGTCTCTCCTTAATTGGAATCAATTTAGAGATTTAGAGGTATTTTGTTCGAAATTAAAAACTTGTTATTAATTACTTACTACTAAGATAAGATTTTAGATAAGAATAATCATGTTTATAAAACAGATCCCAATAATAATAATTATTATTTTTAAACAAATTTATTTTAATATAATTAAGTTAGAGTCAACCTAAATTGTACCTAAACTGTACCCAACCTAGCTTGTGATACTAACGTACTTTATGCGTACTTATATTTAATAATATATCGATTATTATTATACGGTGATAATTAAAAACTTCTGTTTGTAAAAGACATTCAACACACTCAGATATTTGATCATGATATAGTAATAAGATACAGTTAACCATGCGTTGTAGACTTAGCTGCTTCTGCATTACCGAATACAATGCCATGCTATAATATTCTATATTCTTAACAATATTAATGTTTGAAATTTCGATAAAGTAAATTTAGCTTAAAAGTCAATTTAAGTTTTGATATTAAATTAGAATATTTTTTTAACAGAAAGAAAACGACGTGTCTACGATCAGTATGGCAAAGAAGGTCTAAACAGCAGCCGCGGCCGCCGATCAACTACTGATGAAGATTATGACTTTGGCTATCACAGCTTCCCGTTCACATTCCGCGATCCAGAGGAAGTGTTTAGAGAATTCTTTGGCGGGTCTCCGTTTAGTGAACTTTTTGCAGGTAGGTTTCAAAAAGCTATAACTATACAGCGGGTAAAAATTCCCAATGTACAGAAGAGTGATCACCTTCTTGCCTTCGCGCATCTTCACTCTCCAAAAGCCTCAGCCAACATTGGAGTACTGAACGACTGACTGACATATCGAATAACCTTCGGGTTTGCGGTTATTTAGATTAAATGTCTAAAAGGCATGGTGTGCCCAGCAAGGCGGGACGTTACTTCACTCCGCGCCACCGCTTGCAACTCTATAAAGGGCAAGTTTAGCCCCATATGGTGTAATGTTCTCACCTCTGGACGGAAGCTCCTCATACCGGCTTTTCCACCTTACTATATTTTACGAAGCGATTCGAATCGTCGATGACCAGTCACTTTCCGACTTCTACCATGAAGAGTGTTCAGATGAATACTTCAGCTTTGTTTTGTCATTGGACGTCAAGGCGTACGAAAATCCACCTCGACTTCGATCCACAACTGAATATGTTTTAAGGTTATTTTTTGCCGTGTCCCCACTATGTGTCAGCTACTGAAGTGTTTCCGAACCAATTCGACTTAAGCTCCTTCAATTCTTAAAAGGCTAGCAACAATTACGAGCTTTCGCTAATGTCAGTGCCCATGGGCGGCATGGTTTTTTGCCAGCTCTGGCCCCTATAAAAACATTTCTTTTGTGGTTCGATAACACATGAGTATTAGCTGTGTTTTAGTCTGGCCGATTTCTAGATAACAATCCACGCAATAATGATAATATTATAGATCAATATTACATGCTTCATCTTTGCTTCAGATATAAATGGACACGGTAACCACAGACACGGGCGTCGTAGTCACCATCCAAGCACATCCCTGACATCGTCTTTGTTCAATCCGTTTGGCTTCGGGATGCAGGGTCTGGATGATTTTTTCCAGGCATCTAACGGGAACGCATTCACTTCCTTCTCGACATTCAATAGCTCGCTGGCGGGCCCTGGAAGTGCTAATATGAGAAGTACTACAACCACCACTCGCGTAGTCAATGGAAAGAAGATTACTACTAAAAAGTAAGTAATGATAATTATCATATAAGGTAAAAGTTACCATAATTTATTAAAACAATTAATTGATTTAATATATGTATAATTGATACACATAATCAAAGACTTGATATATTCAAAGATATACAGATAATCTACAGTCTATTTATGGCTAAACAGTTTTTTTTACAAGAAGGGATACTGCTTGAAAAAAAGTCACCTCAGATTCAGATGTTACACTTTAAACTATTCAATGCAAGATTCCTACATCGTCAAATCTATTGGTGGTATTTAAAAGTATTGACACAAGAATTCATTGGACTATTAAGAATCTTGCTAATCTATATTTTTAATAACTGACATTAAAAATATTTTTTCAGAGTTACGGAGAATGGTCGAGAAACTGTGATGTCTTACGAGAATGGGGTCCTAAAATCAAAGACTGTCAATGGTGTACCTCAGTCACTAACATACAGTTAATTTAATTATTTACACCCTAACTTAACCAGATCCAAATACCTACCATACTCGATCGAAAGATAAATTGTTCAAACATTTATCTTAATTACACTATTACTTAATAATATCCAATTTGACATATTGAGAAACTAAAATATCTAAATTTTAAAATAACTGTATTTTGCTCATGTTAAGTTCACTATGTTTAGTCACACTTTTTTGATCTCGACTCATGGATGAGAATTTTACTATGGCTGCGAATTTAAACCTTTTGGTGTTGTAGGTAAAACAATAATATTAAGTAATCCACACGACGTTTTTAAGAGCTGTTTTAGTAATTACAAAAACGTGATGAGCATTAAAATTGTATCTAGAAAATTTGTAGGGTTTTGTACCTAGTCGAGTTATTTATTATGGTTTGGCTTTATATAAGATTGTAACCTCCAAAACCAAGCTTTATGTAGTAATTTGATTAGTCATAATCAAAAATTAACAAATAGAATTTCTATGAACTAAAAATATCACAATTTTCTAAGCTTATACTACATTAGGACCAAATTAATTCTACATTCATTTAATATTCAGTTAACGTTAGACAATCATCACAAATATTTGTCCTTGATTTTAAGATTGTATAAATTAACAGATTTACGCAAGCTTTAATATATTTGCTTTAGTGTGTAAACATTGAACAAGGCTTTCATATTGTAAATTGCAGTTACTTAAAAATTCTGTGACTAGTAAGCAGTGAGACTCGTTAGCTAACATTAGTCGCGTTGACTCGCTTTAAAGTATGGTTTTATGACTAAAAGTGGCTTTTCAGTAGGTACTTAATTAAGATCTTATTCATAATGATGTAGGATAGTAAATAATAGCCGAAAAATAATTTTTGCATAAAAGTAACGTTTTCGTAATTTGAAAAAATTATGGCAGTCTTATTTTTCGTGTGCCATTATCATTTTCACATGTAAATAGTTGAAAAGTTTGTTGCAATGCCCAACCAAAATTTTTGTCAGCTAGTAATGAGCACTGAACACAAAGAAATTGATAAAAAATAAACTATAATAATTTGCTTTATTATTCCTTGTCTTTTATTTCTAAATCTACCCTTTTTTCCATTTTAACAAGCATTTCTTATCTTATTTGCTTACTGCTTAAAACTACTACCCGATTAGCCTAATTATTACTTATTTAATTGATGTGATTTTCTTATGTACGTAGTTGGCCCCAAAGTTCTGTCACTGGTACATTAAATTTCATTTCACACAATATAAAATCATAAAAAGTGGTTTTTTTAGTGTTTTTTTTATAGAACAGGGGACAAATGGGCAGGAGGCTCACCTGACGCTCGCCCATGGGCACTCTCAATGCCAGAAAGCTGGCGAGTTCGTTGCCAGCCTTTTAAGAATTGGTCGGCTCGTTTCTTGAAGGATCCTGAGTCGAATTGGTTCGGAAACACTGCAGTCAACTCCTATGAATGCTCTACATGGTATATGTGGTAGAAGATGCAGAGTGACCCCACATCTCTACGCATTGCCAAAGGATCAAGCCAAGGTCAAGTGGAAGTAGCTGGTACTGGGGAGCCCCCGCCCAGAGCTGAGAATAGTACCCCTGTGGGGTTGGCCCCTTTTGCGCTTTTTTGAATTGCCTCTGCCCCTCTATCTGTAAGGTATACAATAACGTCACAAGCTGAACGACGACGACGAAAGCCGTGCCCACTCAGGAGGACCATTAATAACAGGATGTAATATGGAGAACACACCTCCTGTATAGGGCGATGGTTGGACGGATATTGCTATAATCTGTGTCTAAAAATTAAGAAATACAATATGTCTTTGTCACACTTGACTATCTAGTTGACATTGATCTATTTACATTTAGCTTTTTAGATACTAAAATTATTTGTAGATTTGTTCTAAACAAATTACAACACCTAAGAGCTAAAATCCTAAAATGTTAAATAAAGTTTTATTATCAACTGACGTAGCATTGGTGTGTGTGCAACATGCTCTTTCAACCGAGAAAGAAGAAATTATGGGATTGTTAATTGGGGAGGTAAATAGGCCAATGAACTTTATATTTGTATTTAGCGAATTGACTGTGTTTTCAATTCCAAATTATATGTGAAAAGTTTAAGCTAACTACGTTTAATAAATTCTATATAAACATTAGTCTATTAAATATAATATTTATTTACTAGGTACATAATAATGGGACCTTAGTCTCTATTGTATCATCAGTAATATTACGAAGGTTAGACAAAAAACCAGACAGAGTTGAAATATCAGAAGAACAACTTGTACAAGCAACTCTTAGAGCTGAAGAACTAGCAGCTGAAGTTGGGAGACCATTAAGAGTTGTAGGGTGGTACCATTCCCATCCTCATATTACGGTTTGGCCGTCTCATGTTGGCAAGTTCACATTTTAATAAATGAAATTTTTTTTTAAATATAAGACATAGCTGACGATTATTTTTATTATTCTAGACTTAGCTACTCAATTCATGTATCAAAGAATGGATTCAAGCTTTGTTGGCATCATTTTTGCAGTCTTTCTCTCAGACCAAACTGCAAAAGCCCCTTCGGTAAATATTGATATGCTTTAGTTGGTCCTTTACTTAGCAATGTCATTCCATCAATAATTTAATACGATTAAAATTGTTCAATGTATTTTAGGTTCAAATTACTTGCTTTCAATCTGTAAGTGAAGGATCAAGCCAGGGACGGCGTGAAATAGAATTGGAAATTACTAATTGTAATGATTCCTTAACAAAGAATAATTTTGAAGTAAGAATTTATAATATGATTATAAGTTTTATTGTGTTTTGTTTGAAACAATTAAATGTATATCTTTAACAAATGCAATTGCCTTGTAGCTTCTAATTTTTTTTTGTGATAAACATAAGTAAGTGATTTCTTGTAATAGATACTGACTCAGTTACCCACAACTTTAAAAGAAGAAGAAGATGAAGCTTTTAGATTGGAAGCTGGAGAAATAGAAACAGATGATATAATTATTAAACAGCACAACACAGCCGTGAGAACTATAGCCATTGGGCACATAGTAGAAAAGGTGTGTATAGTCATAAGTCATAAGAAATTTGTTACTGTGATAACTAAAATACCTTTAGGTATTTACTAACAGTTAAAACAATTGTAAACTGAACTTTGACCAATGCAATTACCAGAACTGGCAGTAAATGTAAAATTAAATTCATTTAATATTTCTTTTTTTTGACGTTCATAAGTGTACATTGTTACCTACATGAATAAATAAATTTTGATTTGATTTGACATTACTTGTTATAATGAAAGTTCAGTTTACAATTACGATAATCACATAAATAATAGAAAGATATTAGTTTTTATTAAAATAATTAGAAACCAAATATATATTATTGCTAGACATCTCCTTCAAAATTAAAGAAAACATGTTTAGAAAATCATTTTCTCTGACTTTAAGGCGTTTGTTTGTATGTTTAAAAGGTAAAACAGTGATGTTTTAACCTTGGCAAAATGAAAGAAATCAGAAAGGCAAGACATCTAGGACTCTAACTTTTCTTAGTTAAGTTATCAATTTTATTATTATCGAAATAAATATATATGGCATATCTGAAGTATTGTGTAAAAACTCTGCAAACAATTAAAGAAAAATAGTCTGCCACCATCATAGTGCTTCGTTTTATATTACGAGTTATCGACAAAAACAACTCTATATTATTTAGCAAAAAACGGAAGGCAACTGATGTTTTTTTTCAATTTGGAATTCATATTTATGTTCCAATGTAAATAAAAATGTCAAAACATGAAATAAGTCATACACTCATACTACGTGTAATCGTAATAATTAGCCGTAATACTTTTCGCTAACTTCAACAAAATGTAATAGTTTAACTCAGTAAGTAAAATGACCCAATTTCAAGTTCAGTTCAAGTTGAGACGTGGATGTCTGCCTTGATTTTCTTTATTATTTAAATTATATTGACTACTACCCGCAGAGGCAGAAACAAGCAATTAATTTATTTTCGAGTTTTTTTTTACAGATTTAAACCTCTAGCTTAAAAACGCAGATATGTAAGACCTTAATTAATGAAGAAAATTTTGCCGTATTGGTGCATTTTTTAATTCCTATCAATACGAAATACGAGCAAATCATATACATACTTAAATGCTAGCCCGCTCCCTAGTTACTATGTATATAATAGTGGTAAATTTAAGCTCCATAAAGTTTATAAAGATATTTTAGTACTTTTAATAAAAGTATTTTGAAAAACAATTTGTTACACTGATAAAATATTTCAGGTATCAAGACCAATGCTTGAGGCACTTGTAACAAGGAATGCCTTAAATAGTGTGCGTCTGAAAGCTTTAAAGAAGCATCATCAAGATTTAATGTCCAGATTAGATAATATGCCTTGTAATATATAAAGAATATAATATTCAATAAGTAAAACAATTTATGTTAATTTTTAAACCACCCTATTTTATTGTACTTTAAAAATAAATATATACAGTTATTAAAACACTAGTATTTAGTACATACATTTACATAAAATCATTTTTATCTACCATTTCAAAACCATCAGATGAATCAATACTCGATACTCTTTTTCTTTTCTTCTCTTCATTAGGATTGTATACAATATTGGCTACAGCCCCACCTAAGGAAGAAATAACATTGAATGCAGAACTGCTCCATGTACCAACAGGTTGTACCTCCATTGATGTCCTATACTGTTCAGGATGTACACCTGAAATGTAATTACATAGTAGCAATTGACAACTTATTACTATGTAAGAAATAGTAAGAACAATAAAATTCTAAACATACCCTGGGGAATATATTCATCTTCACTGGAGTCTGATTCTTCACCATTTCCTAATGTCTGCAATTTTTCCATAGATAAATTTGTTACTAGAGAGCTACTATTATCTGAACTATCACTTGCATCATCTGTAGGTAAATCTTCAGGTTTCCAACAATCTGAAATGTGAAAGATATATAAAGTTCAACCATATTACAGCCAAACAAAATTTTACATATGCATACTAAGTATGTAGTGCTATGATGTGATAATATTATAAACAGACCTAAGCTCTGTTTGTCGTCACAGAGTGGTCTAATGTCAGCTTCAATAGATAGTAGATCTAAATTAGCAGCGGTTGCATCTGGCAAAAGACCTTCCAATTCAAATTCAGATTCTGAAAAAAAATACAATAATAAATTTAAAAAAAATTGAGATAGAAATCGTATTCTTATTCATAAAACTAGTACAATGGCACATACTTCTTGTATATGCTATTTTTATTGAATGAGCATAAGGTTGACTACTATGTATATATATGAAAAAAACCATACCCGCTGGTTGTCGAATTTTTTTCATTAGTGTAGACAAAGGAGGCATTGTTTTATTTAAAGTCATCAGTACCATAAAGAAAATGTACATCAATGTATATCCACTTATGTATCTGCCAGTGATGAAAATTGTACCAAATACTATCTCCAATATTATAAATGTCTAAAAAGAAAATAGAAAGATAAACCACTGAAGAGAGCAGCATTCATTTTATCATTATTATCATCAACATTTCTTAATGATAAAGTTAAGACAGCGGATGGGTGCAATTAAAAATTGTATTACATTTTAACTTACTTTGGTAGGATTATTCTCACGCAATTCCAATAAGTAAAACATTTGATTCTGCATCCAGGAGTATGTTTGAATCAAAATAGATGTTAATTTATTATTGTCATTTTGTTGTGCTAAACGCTTGAGACAAGTTGTTCTATGTTTGTACCTTAGCCATGATTCCAAAGCATCAATAATTATAACGAAAATAGATAATCCACATACCATATGAAATAGATCAAACTGACGTAAAAAGCACACTCTAAAAAAACTCGGTTATTAAAATGGGTTTTACCTTCAAACATTTATGTATTTATCAATATTTTGAACTTACAAGAAAAATAGATGAAAATAAAACATAAACAACAATGATAACCACGTCTTTTTCCAAAACAAAACATCTTCTAAAACATTAGCAATTATTACAAAAACCAATGACTTAGTACAAAGAGTGGTTTCTGTACTTTTCGAAGAATTAAATTTAAAAACTTTTTTCAAAGTTGAGAGCATGTTTACAAATCTATATTTCATTCGATTTTTTTTAAATATTGAGTAAAGTATCATATAACTCTATTTGTATAATATTACGTCCATAATTTATTTTAGTCACTGTTTGTTTTTAATTCAAAAATTTCAAAGGTATTTTTTTATAATCGCTACTTGTCACTTTTAACTGTCACAGCTAAAGTTGAAGTAATAATGTACTAGGATATAGATATACATAGTAATGGTAGTTACTCACGGTTAATCACAATTTCTATACAAAATTAATTTAAATGTGATTTCATTGATTTGAATGAAGAACTTATGAGATTAAAATCAAGTTCAATACTAAGTTCACCTACATTTTGTTGTACGGCAATTTTTTTATTAATTCCGCTATTTTTATACAGTTTCGACTTTCGGAGCTTCCGGCTTAGTCAAGATGCCTTAACAGTAATGTATGTTAAAAAATCGATAAAACATATTACAAGTATTATTAATAACATATATATAACTTGTGACCCGCCCCAGCTTCGCACGGTTGCAATGCTGATTAAAAGCAGGTTTTTATTATGTATTGTTATTTCCGTCGCTGGAAAGCTCCTGTGATAGGCTGTATCGATCTATATTAAATGAACAATGTATTCAAGGTATTTAATTGGTTAAGGATTGATGCTGTATTGGTTAAAATCGCTTCGAAAATTAGCCATTAGTTGTCGTAAAAAGTAAATGACAAAAAAGTTATTGTGGGTTATCCATAAGAGATAGACATATACCATCACGGACTTTTCTGTGGGCCTTTTAAATGTGTACAATACTTAGTACATTATTTTGATAAAACTCGTAGGGTTCAGCCTGCGTTTGCAATGTAAGTGCAAAAAATGTAATTATTTACGACATCACATTAGAAACCTCAATGATGGTGATGATGATAATGGTGATGGTGATGATAATGGTGTTGATGATGATGATGATAATGATAATGTATCCTCGGTGATGGCTGATCACAGACATTTACGTGCGTAACACTTTAGATTTAGTAATAATTAATTATCACTACATCTTTGAAACTACGCAACGGATTTTGATGCGGTTTTTTTTAATAGATAGAGTGATACGTTATATCAAAATACTCAAAGGATATAAATGTTCGTGTTTTTACTAAATTTAGTTTCGAAAACGTTACAAAGTAGAACATACAAGTCATACAACCACCTAATCAAAAACTATATATGTATAGGTATGGACTTTCTATATATGTATATAGTCTCACTACACGGTCAGCTGCGGCGAAGTGCGAACTATATGCGCCGCCATTTTGGCCTTGACTGCTTTGACGAGCGCCTTTCACGTTTACCAGTGTTCACAACCGTACGATAATTATCGTACATGTACGATGTACATGGTACGCGACTATCGTACGCAGATCGTTCGATAATTTCCGTTCTTATGAAAAATTTGATGATTACACTGATTTTATAGCCCAATAATAATTACAGTTTTGTAGTGTTTGTGCCATCTATTGCCATCATATAACAACATATTATTGTCACGTTTCATATGATTTTTATAAGTATTTTATCCATTTTCCTGACTTGTACGATAATTTTTATCCATGTACGATAATTTTTCGTCCCTGGTACGATAATTGCCTGGCTTCAGGTTGTGAACACTTTTACCCTACTCCGCGGCCGACGGACACGCGACATGCACCACACTGACCAAAAAGTTTGAGACGATGTAATAAAAGTTTCACTTTAATGAAATATGAGAAAAACGCGGGAAGCTTCGAATTTGGCGGGCGCGATTTTTGCTTGAATTTTCTGTAAAATAATATTTTTAAAAATTTAGTGATCAGAATAGTTAAATATTGTATATATTTATAATTTGTATTATTATTTATATTTTTCTTCTTCTTTCTTCGAGTTTTGGTAAGCTTTTCTGAGTTTTATGAACGAGCCTCCGGACCCGGGGGGCACGGCGCCCCCCGCGGTTGCATTTATCACAATTTCGAATGAATCCGGTATGGATTCTGACTGTTCTTTGGCCTCCAAAAGGAAGCTGAAGCGCAGTCACAGACAAAATTTACACAAAGTTTGCAAACATTGCAATAAAAGAAAACGCAAAAGTACTACAGAACACTCTAAACCCTCAGACAGTCCTTCTTGTCAATGCACAGATGTATTTGCTGAGACCACTGTGACACCACCAACCAACAATTTGCATCCACCTAGTCCTTCCACTAATAAGACAACAATGCCTCTTCTTTCCACTGATATATCTTCTAAACCCACCACACAAATTGGTAGAGCTAGTTACGATGCCAATGACCACGGCCCGTTTGTGGTACATGTGCAGAAAGTACAGTCTGCTGATGATGATAGCACAGTTTTACACCCAGTTGTATTCGGGAGATTTTTAAAAAAATTTCTGTTTAAAAATATTGTAGATGGTAGTTTAAAACGTATTGGCAGAAATAAAATGACATTAACTTTTAGTAAATATACAGACGCAAACAGCTTTATAAATTCAAACTGCTTACCAACTAACAACATGAAAGCTTTTATCCCTACTTTCAATATTACAAGGATGGGTTTGGTTAGGGGAGTACCAACGGAATGGTCTCCTGAAGATATTATGGAAAACACTAACATACCCATTGGGTGTGGGGAAATTATAAAAATCAGGCGACTTAATTATAAAATCATGGTCAATAACTCACCTACGTGGAAACCTTCACAAACAGTTGTTTTTACATTTGATGGACAAGTTTTGCCTAAACGGATATTTATGTGTTATAATTCTATGCCGGTTAAATTGTATGTGTATCCCACAATTCAGTGCTTTAATTGTTGCCGCTTTGGGCACACCAAGGTCCAATGCAGGTCAAAGCCCAGGTGCTACAAGTGTGGTCAAGGCCACACTGGAGATACTTGTAATGTAGAGGAAGACCATGGTTCTTGCTGCTTATGCTCTGGGCTGCACTTTGCTTCAAGCAAAAAATGCCCAGAATATGTGAGACAAACAGATATAAAAGTAACAATGGCAGAGAATAGCTTATCTTATATTGAAGCGTCAAAATTACATCCCCCAATTTCGAAATCATTTGCTGATGTTGTATCCTCTCTCCCAAGTAAATCTCTTCCTGGTGGAAATACAGTATTGCCTGGTTCACCACCTCCACGTACAATATCTTATAAAAAAACAGTCTTCACTAAACCCAGAACGCCTCCTCAACACAGTAAAGGTTTCGATCATGTAGCACATGAGTCTCTTGTAAGAGACTACAATATGCCAGAGCCTTCTAATGGATGTGCATTACCATCATCGCCTAATGCAAATTCACAACAGACAATAATAGAGTTAATTACTACATTAATTAAATTACTTTCTCAACCTAATTTATCTATACCGTCCCACGCTGCTAATTTAATTAATTCCTACACTGATAATAATAATGGCCAACATGGACAGGTTAGTTCAATGGAACTGCCGCAGTATTATAAACAAAAAGCATGAAATTATACACATTATAAATAATTTTAATCCTTTTATTTTTTCTTTATCTGAAACCTGGCTAAAGCCAGATCAGGTATTCAAAATCCCTGGTTATTCTTGCTTAAGAGAAGACAGGGCTGATGGGTATGGTGGTGTATGCCTGCTCATCAGAAACTCAAGCATCTTTTCTTCCTTCCCTCTTCCTTCACATAGTAACAGCTTTTCTATCATTACAGCTATTGTTGATGGTATCTGTTTTGTCTCTGTATATGTCCCTCACCCCTCCTTGCAAATATTCAATGAAATTAAAAACTTAATTTCAGTTCTCCCTCAGCCTTTCATGATTCTGGGTGATTTCAACTCTCATCATACATCGTGGGGTAGTTCAGTATCTAATAGGTACGGGTATGAATTATTGGATATCTTAGACATGTATAACCTGTGCATTTTAAATACGGGTTCTCCTACTCGCCTTACAAAGCCTGGTGAAGTAATTAGTGCCATTGACCTGTCCATCTGTACTCCCAATTTAGCATCTTCTCTCTCTTGGTCTACTTTGTGTTCATCTTACAATAGTGATCATTATCCCATAATCATTTCATTTCCCTGTAAAAAAAATAGTAATATGTTTATTAAAAAGTCTCGCCTTAAACACAAAATCATAGACTCGAAATGGAGTCAATACAGTTTATTAGTAGAAGAGAAACTGAATAATTGCTCAGAAGATAATGTCACAAATAGTAATTATTTACAAGATGTTTTGTTAGAATCGGCTGATAGTGTTTTTCCTAGGAAAAAGCCGAGTAGTAATAAGTTGTCATCTCCACCATGGTGGGATGAAGAATGTACCACAGCTATTAAAAAACGCAAGGCAGCTGAGCTTAATTATCGCAATGATATGTCTATGGAAAAATACGAGGTCTTAATGAATGTAATGAAAGAGGTTAAAAAACTATTTAAAAAAAAGAAATCTGAGGGTTGGAGGAAATATTGTAGCTCTTTATCACCTGGAATAAATACTTCTGTCATTTGGCGAAATATCAAAAGATTCAGGTCAGCTATCAATCCTTCTAACCCGTCGTTGCTTCCTATAGAATTAACTGATCAATTCCTTGATCGCTTGGCTCCTCCTTCTGCTCCAGATCTCATCCACTCTTCTACACAAAATAACTCTGATGTTGTCCCTTCCTCACTAAATCTACCTTTTACGTTATTAGAATTAAAAGGTGTATTAAATTACGTTAAAGACAGTGCTCCTGGGGAAGATGGGATTCCATATTCCTTTTTGTCTCACCTTGGCGAAAATGGATTAAATTACTTTTTAAATTTAATAAATAAAGTTCTTTTGACAAATGACATACCGCCATCTTGGCGAAGTCAAATAGTGCTGCCATTTTTAAAACCGTCTAAGATTCGATCTGATATTAAATCATACCGTCCTATAGTCTTGTCATCGGTGATAACAAAAGTTGTTGAACATTTAATTAAAAATCGGCTTGAATGGTATATAGAAAATAATAAATATCTGTCACCAACTCAGTTTGGATTTCGAAAAGGTAATGTGACAATTTAGGCATATTAGTCACGGACATTCGTAATGCTTTCTCAAATAAAAAGTCAGTAGTTGCAGCTTTCTTGGATATTAATTCGGCTTATGATAATGTTTTGTTACATATTCTAAAAAGTAAATTAGATAAATTAAAGGTTCCTTATTTTTTAAATAATTTCATTGTAAATCTTCTATCAGAGAGGAAAATTATTTTAGATGTTGGCGGCCCTTACATGCCTAGTAGGCTGGTATGGAAGGGCTTGCCACAAGGGTCTGTGCTGAGTCCTTTATTGTACAATATTTATACACATGACCTAGAAAACTCTATCGGAGATTCAGTTAGTATATTACAATATGCCGATGACTTGGTTATTTATGCCTCTGATAAGTCTGTAAGTAATGCTGAACAACGTGTCTCGTCCTCTTTATCTTTCCTAAAATCTTGGATGGATGCAAATGGCCTAGATCTGTCTCCCTCAAAAAGTACCGTCGTACTTTTCACTAAATCCAGAACTCCTCCCTCACCAACTATAAGATATGATTGCGATAATATATTACCCGTCAATAATCAAGTAAAGTTCTTAGGAGTTATACTTGATTCTAAACTAACAGGTCAACCACACTGCGAATTTGTGGTTGGTAAATGTGAGCGACACTTGAATATGCTGAGATGTCTCAGTGGAGTTTGGTGGGGTGCTCACCCGGCCACATTGAGGTTGGTATATAATGCTGTCATTAGAAGCGTTCTTGATTTTGGGACCTTTTTCTTAGATCCAGGTAATGTAGCAGGCTTTAGAAAACTAGATCTCATACAGTCTAGGGCTTTGAGGATTGTTTCTGGTGCGATGAAATCGAGTCCGGTTAATGCTCTGCAAATAGAATGTTGTGACCCTCCATTAAACTTAAGGCGTCAATATCTGTCAGATAGATTCATTTTTAGAACTGTCCAATTCCATAATCATCCCCTCATTTCCAAACTGGAATCTCTTTCTCAAAAATTACCCTCTTCACATAAACCTTTACCTTGTCTATTAAAAAGCTTTCTGAAATTTAAACAATTACAAGCCCCAACTCATTCCTTTTATATACTTCCCCTATTTAGCTCTTCTTATGATTCTCTACTTCTTTCTCCTGAGATATGCTTTTCTATTGGCATTGAAAAATCTGATTTTAATGCCAATGCAAACTTTAATTCCAATGTCAATATGAAATGGCCTAACTGGCATCAAATGTATACAGATGCTTCTAAACACTCCAATGGGTGTGTTGGTGTTGGAGTGTACCACAAACAGTACAACATAGTTCAGAAAATTAAATTACCTCCAGAATCATCGGTCTTTACCGGTGAATGTTTTGGACTACTAAAAGCTCTTGAATATGTGCTGTGTTTCAAACTCAAAAAAACCGTTGTATTTACCGATTCCTTAAGTGCATTACAGAGCTTAGCAAAATTTTCACTTAAACTAAACCCATTCTTTCATGTTATATTTGAATGTAGGAGAAAGCTGTTGCAATGCCAATTACACAACTATTTAGTATCATTTTGTTGGATACCTAGTCACTGTGGTATCTCTGGAAATGTGAAAGCTGACAGTTTGGCTAACAGTGCTACTGTGACCGGTGACGTATACCCGTACAAGAATTTTGGCCATGATCTTGCTGCTTTGCCCGGCATATATCTCCACAAATCGTGGAATATGTGTTGGGAAAAGAACGGCCGGATTAAGGGTCGTTTCTTGTATGATATACAGTCTTCCGTTCCCAGGAAGCCGTGGTTTGCCAAATTGTCGCTTGGTAAAACTGCCACTTCTACTATAATCCGTATGCGTCTGGGACATAACAGCCTTCCAGTTCATTTGCACAAACTCGGTATCGTAACTAGTACCGCCTGTGAGTGTGGCGAGAGCTATTCTGACTTGAATCATGTTTTCTTTTCTTGTCCTAAGTATGACCATTCTTCCTTATATACTTCTTTAGTTTCTCTGTCCGTTCCCCTTCCTACCAATATTTATTTACTTCTTCGAGATTTAAATCCCCTTGTATATAGTATTATAAGTATGTTTATTGTAAATAATAACATTAAACTATAATTTTGATTTTTTTCCATTATTAATTATTCTGATTTTTTGTAAATTTATGCGCTTTCAATTATTTATGTTATGTCGCGATTGGTTTCCTTAGTTTTTTCATTATGCATAAACTGTAAATAATTAAAACAACGAATTATAAAAATCCCATACTTGACGCTGGCTAATGCACAAACAGTGTTAGAGCCAAAGGGAAAAAAAAAAAAAATGAAATATGAATAATATTATTCGATCTTCACTACAGAATAATACAGAAATATAAACTGGTTATTTAAAGAAAAAAATCATCACCATTCCTATCTATATCGATTTATCGCCTCCGAATCCGTATTCCGTACACTAAATTTCATGAAAATCGTTGGAGTCGATTCTGAGATTCCAAATATATATTATATATACAAGAATTGCTCGTTTAAAGATATAAGATTTTAATCAATTTAAAATTTCGAAATTCGATCTGGATATGGATACATTTTTATCGTCTGTCGATGATACGAATTACGAATAATGATTAATGACTAGGGATGTGCCAATCTCACGAAGTCACCAATCCTATTAATGAAGTAAACAAAACAATGAACCTAAAAACATAATAATTTCAAGTAAATATTAGTAAAAAATAAATAATATAATAATTTTTTTATGCAGAAATATATACTCTATCTTGTCTTATCTTCTATTTCTTATTATTTATTTCCACATCTTTATTCTATTCTTATTCACAGCAATGTCTGGCCGAGATACTTTTTTTGAGAATCCTTATGAAGATTATTCTTCTAATTTGCAAAATAGTATTCTTAATGATTCAAAGGATGGGGTTGGTATTCTTAAATTTTACTAAACTGTATTTATTCCTCGAACCAATAATTATATATTTTTATGCTTTTAAACATCACACATGTTAAATAAAATATGTGAAACGAATGGTATAAAAATAACATCAGAAGTTACAAATGAAGCTGCACTTAGTAGAATTAATAAAAAAATTACAAATTTCCTATTTAAATTATATATCCTATTATAAATATTTTTTATATAAAAAAAAATTAAAGATTTCAGATGTTTTTCGAAAGAAATTGGAAAATTTTAAAGCCTCAAAACTTCAGCTATTAACAACCAATTTAGAAACAGAATTATTTTGTGATGGTACAGTTTATACTGGTTCATCTGGACTTGCTCTTTATTATACATTTAACTGCCTCACAAATAAGAATCAGTCATGTTCTGAACACTTACAGGTAATTTATATTAGAAGTATTTTATGTTCAAGTGTCATAAAAGTTAAAAGTGCTATTATTTGTAGAGAGCTTTAAAATATGTGGATATTGAAAATTTAAAAGGTCGGAGAATTAGTTTTCTATGTGGAGATGCTGGACCATTAGCTATTGCTACTGTTATTTCATATAAATTGGGAAATAGACAATTAAACTCTTTGCCTGACTATAAAGAACTAGTTCAAAGGTAAGTAATAAAAAATAATAAATGCATTTTTATAAATGATCTATTGTGTTATTTATTTTCATATTCCAGAATAATAAAGCTTGAGTCTCTTCTAAATGAATCTCCTGATGAAATTTTGTATGGAAAAGCAGGATACTTGTTTGCATTATTATTTATTAATAAGCATGTTAGTAGCAAGGATATTATACCCATACACCACATTGAGAAGGTTAAGTATATTTGGATTATTATACTTTGATTAATGCTATAACTATGAGCACTTATGACCTAGTGCACTTATGGTATGGTTGATGGACTCAGAATCCTCACTTAGACTATATATAGCTCATTCAGGGTCGACTGATCTGATTTGACCTGAAACTGATTTTTTTGACGTTCATAAGTGTACTTGTTTACCTAGATGAATAAGATAAGATATTTTGTTGTTGTGGATCTCATTCCTCATCTGTACATGGTTAAATATGAGATGGTTAGCGATCCTATCGCATGGCGCGGCTGCGTGAGATAAATACTCTATCTCCTGGTTTAGAATCGCTGTGTGTGTGCTGTAGTGATTTTTCATAGATCCAGTACAATAATGGATATGGCAATTAGTGCTGCCTCCTGCTGTATGTGTAGGTCTAGAGGTACATTTTGCAGGGCTATATCCATTGCTGCAATCGGTGTTGTTTTTATGCAATCGCTAGCAGCTGACAAGGCCAGCCTCCGGTAACGTCCAAGTTTCGTGATTGCCGTTTGGAGTTCCGATCTTGGAACACGAACCAGGTCTCCATAGACCATAGGCTAGCAATCGCCCGATTACAGCAGTGTAAACCATAATAGCAATCTTAGGCGTTAAACCCCGTGTGACGCCCAGCATCTTTTTGCATTGATAAAAGGCGATCGTTGCTTTGTTTAGTTGTAGTATGTCTAAAACATATTTAGATGTTTGTTCCATAGCAGTTTTCTGTTTAAAATCACACCTACTTGGTAATTGATTTGATTTTATTTACTACTTGATTTCTGCCTTGAGTTTTTGTTGATGTTGATCAGTTTTGGAAGTCTGTACAATCCAAGAACTCTTCGGTTTGTAAAAAGGCTTATCCTTTTTTTCAGTTTGATGGGTTGACGTAGCTCGAGGTCTCAATTGCAATCAACCATATCTTAATTACTCTAAAGGTCTTTCTCATGAGATCACCTGAGGTGCTTTCAAAGCCCGGTACTAGGATAGTTATGTCATACGCTTACTCCACTAGAGATAGCTAGCTTTGAGTTCTGTAATGAGCTCATTAACTACTAAGTTCTACAATAGCGGGAATAGAACACCACCTTGTGGACAACCTCTGCTGACTGCTGTGCACCTATTAACTTTCCGTGTGTACTTATTTTCGCTCGTATTTCGAAGAAAAACAATGTTTTTCTTCCAGCCAGCAACCGGTAGGCCTAAATAGTCAAGTGTGTGTCAAGCAAAAAAGGCTGCTCATTACTTGCCTATTTAAAAAAACTAATGATTATGAAATACCTACTTACCTATAGAGATATAGGTCCAGATGTGGTTATAAGAATAATAAATATATAATGTATGTACACATACAGTGTTTTATTATTAGATAATATTTTAATATTATATTTACTATAGGTTGTAAATGCTTTAATTTCATCTGGAAAGCAATTTTCTTTACAAATGAAAGCAGAAAGTCCTTTACTATGGCAATGGCATGATAAGATATATCTCGGTGCAGCTCATGGTATGGCAGGAATACTTTACATGCTATTACAGGTGAGACTGTAATACATTAGAAAATGTAACAAATTTTCAAACCCAATAATTGGCAAGTGTACTGTGCAAAGCTGAATCCTATTTATTTTTTTTATTCAGAGCAAAGCTTTTTAGAAATATTAATATGTATTTGCTTCTTTTTTACCGCATGTTAAGGTGAGTTTAATAATTTATGGTCGTACTGCATAAGGCGCCAAAAGTTATTAATTTCAATCTTAATATATATATTTCTTGTGTGCGTGTGTATGTGACTGAACTCCTCCTAAACGACTGGACCGATTTAGACGAAATTTTTTGTGTGTGTTCAAGGGGATCTGGGAATGGTTTAGATTCACAATTTTGTCCGCTGGACAATGTTTTTTTAATTAATTTTCAATTTATTAGTTGTTGTTGATTTTGGAATGGCGCTACCATCGCAGTGTCAAATTTTAAATAATATTCGAATTTTAATTTTAGTCTGTCCCGAAATTTAAAAAAAGTTTTGTTATCATTGTGTTATATCGTGTGTGACCATGTGCTGGATCGTTAGATATTGTCATAACATTTGAATAATAATTTTCATCAAAATGGCTTATTAAAAATTGAAATTTTGAAATTAAAGACGTGTAGACAGGACAACGTCTGTCGGATCCGCTAGTATTTTATAAATATGTAGTGTAATTTTTTAAGAAAGTGTGTAAATTGTCTTACTTTAGCAATTTTTGTACAAAGGAATAAGTAACAATGAATATAAATTCTTAAATTAAAAAATGATTTCTACAGGCTCGATGCTATATAAAAGGAAATGATTTAAGAGTTTTCATAAAACCATCCATAGACTGGTTACTTGGATGTCGATTATCTAGTGGCAATTTCCCTTCGTCACTTCGTAGCAGTTCAGGAGATAAGTTGGTGCAATGGTGTCATGGTGCACCAGGATTTGTGCCATTGTGTATCGCAGCATATCAGGTTATTTATATTACATTTTCAACGTTTTTTTATAGGTACCTAATTTCAGATGCCCCCAAATTCCCCATTCAAAAGGATATAAACACACACAATCTTGAAGCCTTGTTGTATGTACAAAAAAACTTAAATGATTTTAAAACAAATGGTGACTTTCACCAGTATAATACGCGTAATAGAACTAATTTGAGTGTGCGACCAACCAGGCTCCAGAAGATAAACCACTCCTTATATGGAAATTGTATTCATTTTTACAACAAACTCCCAAGCGAAATTAGAGAACTGTCACTAAATAAATTCAAAGCCCTTGTTAAAAATAAATTAATTAATAAAGCCTTTTATAAATGTGACGAATACCTAAATGATCCTAATCCTTGGGATTGATTTGCTCCAGTTCAAACAATTTGTATTAAAAACTTGGCGATTGAAAAGAGTGGCGGAAAGTTTCTTGCCAGTTCTTCTTACCCGCTCTACGCCCTTGACTTGCGAACTGGTGGTAAATGTAAATTTACGATTAATTTAATTTGTTTTCTTGACGTTCATAAGTGTACATGTTTACCTAAATGAATAATGATATTATGACTATGACTATGACTATATACTAATGGTCCACCAATTTTGGTCACAGTTCAACCTACACACACATCCAAACTGAAAACCACATTTTTCTAAGTTGGTTAAATAATAATGTATTACGTGAAATGTTTTGAGTTGCAATATAGTTGAATTTTGACAGGCATTTGATGACGACAAGTATTTAAGGATAGCTACCCAATGTGGTGAAGTGATATGGCAGCGGGGTTTGTGTACAAAGGGATACAGTCTCTGCCATGGTGTAAGTGGCAATGCGTACGCGTTTCTACAATTATATCAAGTGACAAAGGTATGATTTAAACATTAATGTTTAAAAAAGTGCGTGAGTACTAAGTACACATGTCAGAAGTGAAACTTCTTTGTACATTAATTATTACTAAGGTACCAGTATATGATCACTCCATGTATTTGTATATCTATATTCACTGTTTACACACTGTATAAGTGCTAATGATAATATAAATAAATAAATAAATAAAAAATATGCGTTTTATGCACAAGACGTTAAGCGACAGAATTTTCATCTAAAGTTAATAAGATGTAACTACTAAAAGAATACATAAACCAATAGCGTGCATTTTTTCTCGATCTCTTTCTCCATTTCTTCTACAAAAAACACTGCACATTAATTTTTACCCTCATGCGCCTAAAGAAGTTTCACTTGAAAAATGTCATGTTAATTCAAAAATTTCAGACCCAGTCTTGTTATGTTAGTTGATTTTGAGTTAATGAAGGGGAATGAAACCTTTGCGTCTTTGCCGTCTCTCGGAGGTCGTAGGTTCAAAGCCTGTGTTTGCAAAAAGTTACTTTCTACGTGAGTATTTAACACTCGCTACGCTGAAGGAAAACATAATTACGGCATGTAATGCAATAGACCCAAAAACTCATCAAAGGCGTGTGCAAGGCACGCTTAACTCGTATATTAGAAAAAACAAACGAAAACAAAAAGGTTGTCTGTGCACCTTTTTTTAAAGATCTTTTGTGTGTCATTTGTGTTAACACTTAAATGTAATTGAGTTACAAATTACATTTTGTTATAATTACATCGTTATTGTAGATATATTACCATAAACAACCTTCTGTGTAAAGAGTTATATTGTCATTACAAACTTTTTAGTGACTGTGAGGAAACAGAACGGTCCCGTGATTTGAGATATCAACCGTGTTACCTTTTCTTGTTTCAAGGCGTCATTATGATATATTAAAAATAAAATTATATATTTTTTGTAAATAAATGAAATGGAGCGTTGCAAACATCAAATATGGTTCAAATACGGTTCTCTTGCTGCAGACTCATAATCAAATAACTCGTTTGCATCTTGTGTAAACACAATTTGACAGAATGTGACGAAACGGTACGTTTAGTGCATTTAGATAGATTTATAGAGAAATAGAGTCAAATGTTATGTTGGTGTATAGAAACCAGTTCATCTGTACCGCGCGTGCTGCTTTATGGAGTGGTGTGCAGTAGAAAGACCAGGTACAGAACTCCATCGACCTGACCGTCCGGCGTGTCTCTTTGAAGGTTTGCTGGGTCGAATATTTTTAGCTGAGGATATCACCAGACCAATGGATTCCAGATTCCCAGCCTTTTGTTTATAAACTGTATTCTTTTAAATTTTTTATCTGGTCATGAACATTTAAAAAAATTAAAGTCATACTTGGTTTTATTTTCCATTTATTACATTCCTGTTGTATAAAATATATCACATAGTTAAAGGAAGGATGTATATGTTTCTAAGTATATACACAAAGGTTATTAAAATTATAAAATTCACTTAATGTAGGTATAAATCGATAAAAAACATTTTATTTTATCGATATTTTTTTATATGTTTTAACATATTTATTGCTAATTATTTTCGTTTATACTAAATATTTGTACAAGAAACTAAATATATGATTTGTAACAACTAAAATATAATGTCGGAAATTGCTAATGCGCTGAGATTTTGTAACATTTGCGTTAAAATGATGGTGCGTTTAACAATGACGAGCCTATATTTGAGTTGGCAGTAGTCTAAATTATAAAGTACATATATAATCAAAATTTATTCGAAGGTACATATTTGGTCGTAAAAGCCGATGATGTTAAGTACCTAATACAATAGAATTCAGCCGGGACCTTTTTGACCCAGGGGAACGGGAATGGAACCAACTGGTATGTTCTAAACGGTTTTGATTGTATGATTTTTGTGAATAAATTAAATGACTTAAATGTTAATAATATAAGCCAAGAATGCGTAAGCGGCCAGCGACTGTATCAGTATCAAACTAATAAAAAAACAAGCTTTTAACAAATCCCCAATATATTTTTTTCCGTAAAAATCTGTAGTTTTAAATTTTATAATTATTAGTTTATTTATAAAATACTTGTAAGTGATATGTTTTTGCATAAGTTTTATCAAATTTAATTAGAACAGTTTGTGGTATTATGACACGGGCGTAATTTTTGTGAACCAATAAAATAAAATTAGGTTTGGTTAAAAAATATTACACTACCTAAAAATATTTAACTTTGTTTAAATAATTTCAAATAATGTTTACTAACTATTACAGATAAATAAACTATATTGTAAACAAAATATTAATCTACTAAATTTTTTTGTTAGTTAGACAAACTCTATTAATTAAATATGTATTTATAAATGCTTTTCCTATGATTCAAAATCTATACAAAAACTATTATAATTTAATCAGTTTCGTCTTAACATTCTTGTTTATCCCATGGCTCATATTTGTGTGATTATGAAGTATTCTTCTTATTACGTTTAATCAAACATCAAAGTAAGTATAAAAGTAGAACGACAAATAGTGCATTGTATTATGGAAGTAATAAAAAAGTAAAAAAAATACCCTAAATAGAACCAGTCATTATTTTGGAGTATCTTTACTAGATTCACTAAAATTAACTACGAGAAATAAAGAAAAG
This sequence comes from Pieris rapae, assembly GCF_905147795.1. Classification (NCBI taxonomy): domain Eukaryota; kingdom Metazoa; phylum Arthropoda; class Insecta; order Lepidoptera; family Pieridae; genus Pieris; species Pieris rapae. Next base: position 2,741,227 of record NC_059515.1, on the reverse strand, counting down.
AATAAGAGTGAAATTTGTGTGGTATCGGGTAGTATACAGTGTACTCGGGCTTCAGGATATGTCAGAGGAGCGCGGCGCCTGCTTCGGTCCTAGAATGGGGCAACGGAGGGGCAGATCGCCAGGTATTCTCCACTGGATCATATATTTCCACCGATGAGAGCGTGGTTCGTTCCTGGTAGAACGCACGGTGTTCGGTTTCTGTGTCCCCTCCTGCGACCACTAAAACACCCTCCGCTGCGCCCGCTACGCAACACGCGCGAGCCTCTTTGAGGCTACCTACTTCTTCCCATCGATCCTGATAATATGCAATTTATATTAAAATAGGTGATGGAATCATTATTTGTGTCGTGACGGTATTTTGACGTGACAACGTCTTATAAATTGGTTTGCCGGGTGACACTTCAAGAAACTGCGTTACGCTCCGCTCACGTTATGCGCTCACAATGAGAGCGAGTGAGAGGCACGCGTCCCTTCCACTCGGGCATGGTTAGCCCGCCTAAGAGCGAGAGAGACAGACATAAAAACATTAAAATTATTTTACCACTCAAAGTCGTTGTCACGTAAAACTTTCGCCCGTATATAGGCCCCGGCACGGAACTTGGCAAGAGTCGTTAGATGCGCAGAAGTCGTTTTTTAGGTCTCTTTGGTGGTGAAGCGGGACGCGGGGTATGACGTAGCGCCGATCACAGCGCGCTATTGGTGCGTCAGTCGACCCTTGCCTCCCGCACCGCGTCTACATTACGTTCGCTCCCGATTACACTTGCCGACACGAAAGTTGTACCATTTGTTTTTGTTGACTTTTTGGTACGAGTTCAGTTTTAAATTAAGTTTTGGTTTTGTTAGTGTTATTGTTGTTGTTTTAAATTTAGTTTTTGTAACGTTTATTACAATGCCAGGACCAAATACCGTTTTACGCAGACATGCCAGAAAAATGGTATACGATGTGTACTGTTTCATGGAGAAAGAAGCTCAAACTGAAAAAAAAGAGACGGTAATACGGACTGCAGAAGCTACTAAAACGTCAGAAAGAACAGTTAGACGTATAGTCAAAGAAGGTAGAAATTCCGATTCCGATAGTGACCACGAGAACTTATAATTTTTAATAATAATATTTTTTTACTTAAATAAATAATGCATATCATGTTTTATTTATAACACCTAATAAATGTCACGAATTCCTCTGCTTTGTTTATATACAAGATTTAAAATAAATGATGGCAATAACCATAATGACAATCAATAAAAGTGAACAGTTTTTGTTCCACTAAGTGTACGATGCGCGAACTTGCCCCCACTACGCCAAAACCTTGCCCACTACCGTGCCGGGGCCTATACCGACTTTACAGGCAACCAATTTTTTAATTACACTTAGTATTTGCTTCGTCTAGAATGACAATTTACATTTATTATCATAATAGCCAGGCTTCGCACGGGTGCAATGCTGATACTAAATACACTACAGAAAAACTGTGTACAATACTTAGTAGTACATTATTTTGATAAAACTCGTAGGGTTCAACCTGCGTTTGCAATGTAAGCGGAAAAAATGTAATTATTTACGACATCACATTAGAAACCTCAAAAATAACAGTACTTCTCCACTATTTAATGGATGTCATTATACATATAAACCTTCCTATTGAATTCTCTCTATCTCTATCTATTAAAAAAACCGCATCAAAAATCCGTTGCGTAGTTTCAAAGATTTAAGCATACAAAGGGACATAGGGACAGAGAAAGCGACTTTGTTTTATACTATGTAGTGATATATTATTATTATACTGCATATTACTTATGTCGATTACACTTTTATATGCGAGAAACCTGAAAATGCGTGCCTTCACTTATTATCACAGCCAGAAACTTTAGTAAATAAGATAACAAATGTTTCCATTTCATAATACAAAAGAACTATTTGCGATTACTGCGATACATACCTAACTACAATTTTGTACTTACATCATCGAAGCTATATCTCTCAACCGAAGCAAGAACAGTGCGTCTCGGTCCAATCCCTCCTATAACGTAGAGATAGTTGTCCAATACAACAGCTGCTGCCTGACTTCTTGCGTGTCGCATGGACTTTAGTGCCTGCCATTTGCGTAACAACGGGTGATAGCAGAGTAAGTCTTGCGTGTGACGCCACGTATGTGTACACCCCCCTACTACGTATATTAGACCTGGAAGGTGGTTGCGAAACGTATTGAAATTAATCGAAGTAATAAAGGATATATACTGCTTTAACCAAAACGCCAATTTTAGGAAATTACTGTTTTTCTAATTAAACATAGCACAACATAAAAAATATACAAAATATAAAAAAGTTATTTGAAGTTTTTCTTGTTCTGTAAATAATAATATAAATTTTTATTATAAAACAAAGTTGATAAGTCTAGAGGATATATATATATATATATAAACTTTTGTGAATAAAAAAAAAGATTGAGACCTTCAAAAGTAACAACGCCCATGCCAAACCTTGGCTCTGGCATGTCTTCAACCAGCGTCCATTCATCAGAAACCGGATCATAGAACTCCACAGAGGACCCCATGTCAGACCCCACCCATCCCCCAAAAGCGTACAAATTGCTCTTCCAAGCCGTCAGACCAAATTCGCATCTCGCCTCTTTCATTGGCGCGATATCTGACCATTTATCGAGCTGAAATAAAGTTTCGCAAAAAATGATGTGGTTTCGTTGGACAGCAGGTAGGAACGAAGTTCCTTCGACTTATGTAGAATCGACACAAAATGCAAAAAAAACCGTGCTCTATTTTATGTAGGTTTCCTTGATTTTTCTTTAAAATTTTGCTGATTAGTTTGTATTTAAGTACAAGAAAGTATTGAGGAAATAATAAATTACTTAAAATAAAAAAAACATCGTAATTCAAATTATCAACTAAAATAACAAAATATTATGTCTCTTTATTTTTGTTTGGCAACATAAAATTACATACATTACATCTCATTTAACGGTTTTATTCCACGCACTTTTTTCCACGGATTTTTTCTTACGGTTTTACTATCACATTTTTTTGAGTTCGGTCGCGCAGCAAAATCCCTATCCCCTCCAAGCCTGCCGTAAGGAACTATTATACTATATTTTACCGCATTCAAAAGTTATTTATAAAACGTGAACTTTAACGTTACGTTAAAATTTTAGAGAAAGATAAAGACAAAAGTCGGAGGCTTTTTTACTGTTTTATACGACTATAAATCGTCTTCTTCAATTCGCAGCAATGACGGCTCTTTTATAACTTACGAAATCTTTTTAATGTAGAGAATCCAAACGTAATCCAAATGATGATAAATAAACATAATAAATAGCTGTAAACATTCAAAAGTATTTTACAGTTTGGTCTTATCCGAATTTCAATAATCAGATCCAAGCTTACTCAACATTCTTCAATTGATCTTCAATTGTTAATTTTATAACTGAGCTGCATTTTTTTACACGATTTATTGAACTGGATTTAAAAATTAATACAGTTAATTAAAACTGTAATTCCGGTTTTAATTAGGTATAATAAATTTAACGGAGTTTAATTCATCAATTATCTCGACACGCGTACCGAGTTCATATAATGACTTACATAAATAATTAGAATAATTTATACAAAAGAAAATATAAAAGAAGGTTATGAAAAGTCAAAAGAGATTGTTTTCAAAAAATCGTAAACATTTCACCGTGTTGCTTAGAGTATTAAGCCAGAAAGGAGTCGCCTTTACGCGCGTCCCCCTCTGTCAAAGTACGAACCCGCTGGACATACCCGTTATATAAAACTGTTTCTCGACCCTTCCGCGCCATTCCGGTACGACGCTTGTTAGTGTAAAGAGCTCCGACAAAAATGACTGGATGCAGTGTATTCGGCTGTAAAAAAAGGTCTGACACATCGAGTGTACAAAAAGACAACGTGACATTTCATCTGTAAGTATTTTCTTAAGTAATATTATCGTATATTATAAGAATACGTGAAAATCAAATAAATATTCATTGCCGAGTAATGCCGAGTCAATGTTGCCAGTTTATTGCAAAGTTTCGCACTATAACGTTTTTTGTGGCTTAATTTTTTATTTGCATAATTTTTTTACTAACAGATGGTACTTACATAGGGATCATATTGTTCAATGACTTAAGTAAATATGCTTTACTATTGATTATTAGTTGTCCTGTTCGTGGATTCGCTCACAAGTACTTTGAAGGTTTACCCGACACTTCAAATTTTCTTATTATACTAATGTCTTTAATTAATGAAGAAAGGGCGTGAAAAATTATAAAAATTTATCACATGAATTTATCCTAATAATGGTTATTTTCCTAAGTTGGTAGTTAGCCACACCAACGCCGGTTTACGTCATTTTAGAGAGGGGACACATACTATTTTTTATCGATAAATTATTGAACGAATGAACAATATACTGTATTTATGGATACATTTTTTTAGTTTGAAATAAAACAGTTTTATTTTTATTATAGATTTCCAAAAGACCCTATCCGTCGACAACAATGGATAAAAGCTTGTGAAAATCACAGAACATGGCTACCCAAACGTACAAGTAAAGTTTGCTCCGATCATTTTGATACGTCATGTTTCTTGTTGCTGGCTAACAACAAAAGAAAATTAAAGGAATCAGCAACACCTACTTTTAAATTACCAAATGTAAGTTACATCTAGTTTCGATGCAAACATGTAGGGATCTGTAATAACGTATTATGTATTCCATATAGTTTTGAACATCCACTGAAGTAACTAAAAAACGATTAATTGCTTTTCCAACACCAATGTATACCTATTCTTTACTTCAATGTATACCTTAAAATATAACGGTTTTCAGAAATTTATTCTGTCAACATACGAAGCAAATAGATCTTTATGATTGTTATTTTAAACTAACCTTCTACTTGCGAATTCGTCTCGGCGGATTTTGGATTGTAACAATTTTTTGACTATCCCTTGGGGACCTTACACATTTCCGGGATAAATCATAGTCTGTGTTAGTAGTGCTTGTTCCCTACACCCCCCAAATTTATTAGCATTATACCTTGTCTCCTTCAAACTTAAACACAATAACAAAATTAATTTGCAGCTCAATAACGCGTTCGTCATATAAGTATGACAGTACAAGATTGAAACACTGATTTTGTATTACAAACTTGTTGTCACGTTAACAAAGTATGGCGCGATTTGTTATTGAAGCGCAACTAATTTTGTAACCGTGTTTAAGATTGATAGAGACATGTTATTGGAGCAGGACGCATCGCCTTTCAGACTGAGTATCAAACACCAGTAAAAACCGGTTGTTTGAACCGGTTTTTACAGAAACAGGGTTTCAAACTACTAGTCGACTGCAATTCTACACTATCCGTGTGCAGTCACATAGATACAAAGCTCAACTTACGCCTCACGGACTGTAGTAATGTTATTTTATATGTTATTTTGTAGGCTGACTTCGAAAAACCAACCGATTGCCAACCAGCGAAAAAAATGAGATTTGAGTCTGAAACCTCGGCTAGTTCACCACCCCACTCATCAACTTTTCGCTCTGAGTTATCAACAAATCATGTTTCACCTACTACAAGTACTAATGTTTCTTGTTATAAATTGGACCAAGAAACACCACGAAAACGGAAATTAAGAAGAATATTAGTTCAAAAAAACAAACAAATTAAAAGACTTCAGTCGAAAACACGATATTTAAAAAAGAAAGTTGCTAGTTTAAAAGAAATACTTGATGAGTTAACCAAAAAATCTTTAATAGATAAAGAAAGTAGCAATAAAAATAAATTGTTTTAATGTCAAATGATTATACAGTTACATGATGTTTTCATATTAATAAATACTTTGATTGACAATGTGTTTAGAAACCCCCTGTTGTACTTTTTAACCTCTTTGTAATAAATATTTAAGTACGTAACGTAAAACGTTAAAATATTTAAAACGTAACAACTAAATGATTGAATGAATAAATTTTATCGACATGGTGGTAGCTCTAATTATCTCGGGATTGTTGCGTATGTGTGCTGTACATGTAACGTGTAAAGATACGATTTCTTTAAATGTGTGCGTTGCGGTTACTCTTGTGTAAGCAAATTAGGTTTGTGTGCGTGTGTACAAACATTGTGCAATTTGTTTCTGTAGTAAAATTTTGTCTGTGTGAGTGCCTCGTCCCCCGCCGATGTTTTGGCAGAAAAATTAATTAGCATCGTTCGAGTGATGGCGTCTCCTTTCTGGCTTAATACTCTAAGCCGTGTTGTAATCTTCTTAAGTCGAACATAATATAACCATAAACATACATCATACCTGTGGATCATAAACTTCTCCATTAGCCAAAATTTGACTTCCCTGTTCACCGCCGACAGCGTAAACTCGACCACCTAATGTGGCAACACCTGGCTGTATGCGAGCTATACCCATTGGCGCAAGCTCCTCCCATTCCCTATCGAAATTATATCATTGGAATGTTGCCTTAAGCCTCTTAATATTTTAATTTTTTACCAAAAAAGTTATAAAAGTCAATTATTTTTACTAACCGTTTATGCAGATCAAATTTTAAAGCAGAAAAAAGAATATTGTCTGTTGTAACAGCTGGATGAGGTACGCTGTCATGACATGACCCGCCTACTATAACAAGGACACGCCTAGCGCGGGCACGGGGTTCTGCTGATAGTGATACTAGGGCTCCGCGCCCTGATTTCTATAATAAATTAAAATTACTTATTTTTCTGTGCAATTAATAACATACAACACTTATAAGACATGGCATAGTTTTTTATAGCCTAACCTATTTGCACCTCACACCTTGGGGCCGTATATATTTTTTGTTACATTTGAAGGCATCCTTGGTTGTTTACATATTTTAACATAAATATATAATTAAATATGGTCTATATATTTCATATGACACTTACCATATCCACGCGAACAGTTTTTAAGGCAACAGCTATGGACGGGTCGTGAACAGTTTTTATAGCGCTATCCAACACTTGTGGTGAAATTAATGGTAACCGTACATGACTTAGAACTTCAAAACAATGACGTCTTCTAGTTGCTGGGTCATGCTCTAACCACTTTAAAGCTGGATATAGAACCTAAATTAAAAATATTTATTTCATAAATGTGGTTGAGCCCCAATGAACACTAGTCATCAATATTTCATTTCTAACTAAATAAAAAGCAATACATTTAAAAAATATTTAAACCTGATAATCCTTACCATCAAAAATTACTGAACAAATTTTAAAATACGTATCTTTGTTACCTTAAGTATTAGACACAAATTTATATACACTGTAGGGACTTAGTAGATGCAAAGTTCTTTTAAGCCATATCAATATGTTACAAGTGGAATAATTAATATCCCAAGAATTAAATATAATAATGTATAAATTACTAGAAATACCTGTGCTTCATTATCAACTTTAAGTTGTTCAGATGATAACAGTGTTATAAGTTGCTGCAATGGTAATTCTAATAATTCGTCACCATTTGCTACCAAATTCCAGTGTGCTTGCGCGTGGGTTAAGGCTTCTTCTGCTAACTCTTTACAGTTATGTGTTTCTGCAAATCTACAATGTGTCCAAAAAGATTTAGCTGGCATCTCTATATATTATATATCTCTAAATTTTTTTTAGTAATTGCTGGAGCCTCCTAATTAAAAATAAAGTGCTTAACAAAATAGATAGGAACCATTTGTATATTTATATTATTAATGCATTTACCTAAATATACCAAGTGCATTTGATGGATGAAGTTCCCTTTTTAAAAATTCACCACAGCCATAAACTAGTTCTCTTAACTGTAGCATATCAGCAGCTATCAATAAGTTTTGTACTGTTGCTTTATCAATTGTTATTTCACCTGCAATAACAGTTATTAACATTGTATGCAAGAATTTCAGAAAAACATACTACAAGTAAGTTTCATACCTGTGTATATAAAATCAATTATTAAAGGAAGAATAACAGATGGTACACTGTGTAATAATACACGACCCTTTTGAGTTTCTTCAAGTCCAACATTGAACATAGCATCAAAATATTCACAGCTAGCAGCTAAAACTACTCTATGGGCCTGTAAAGGAGTGTTTGCACAATAATATTCAAACTTTGCAAAGGATAAGAAATGGACTTACATTTAAATCTTATTTTACCTTTTTGTTTTGATTGTAAGCAAACTACAGCAAATATTTAAAAAACATATAGAAATATTAACTAAATAAATGTTATTATAATAAAGTTACATATTAGTATACAAAAACATATTTGACCATAGTTTTGAACATAACTGGACTGATGTATGAGTAATATAAAACAGAAGTAAAATCTTATATATTTACATTTAGTTTTAATAACCTTCTAATAATTAATTAATCATTCTTTGGAAAAAATATTAAACTTACCTTGACTTTTGTCTTCCCAGAAATTAATTCTATGTCACAGAACCTTCCATCTTTTCTAAAGTAATGTAGGTTTGCCGACACTTTGTAAGGATATTCTCGGCACTTATACAATTTAGATCCCTCTTGATTATTGGTCTCGATCGCGATTGAATTCATTATTATTAAATCACCCGTAATCTTTAGAACATACACATAGGAATTTCCTTATTAGGTAGTATAAAAATTCATCATTATTGATTCAGTCTGTTTGGTTTATTTCATGTTATTGAAACTTAGTTTTTACCTAATCCTTTTCATGCAGTACAAGTGATTAAATCATTCCTTGTTTCAAAAAAGATAAATCTAAAGTAAACATATAATATAAACACCACTATTCTCTTACGACGATACTCGTTATATTCTTTTTAAGAACACTTGTCTCATAAATATAAACTATTTACATATCCAAATAAACATAATAGTTATTATTTTTTTTACCCACTGCCCACTATTTGACAATTGACAAACAGCCTAATTTCACTAAAGATAGATTTGAGGTTTGTCTGACGGCATTTTACATTATCTTCGATCTAAACCGTATTCAAAAATCCGAAGGAGTAATTTCTTATTTCATCGTATATACTTTTTATACGATATTAATGTATTTGATAATTAATATTGCTGCATTTTTATACTATCCTTTCGAGCTTTATCTATATCAATGTCAACTGTATAGTCTTTGAACAAAGTTTAGTAGGATCTGTATTTTGACCCTGGCGCATGCGCTTGACAATTTCGGCCATATTGTTATGACGCATACAAGATCATAGGTCTCCGCCAGTGACGATTCTTCTCGCAGTTGACGTGGCTACTACGTACCGTCCCGTTCGCCCACTCCGGACGCAGCATATACGGTGACGAGGAATACGTAACTGGTGAGTGCATGTATAGAAGACATCTTGCGTTCTGTCACGGTCGCCAAAAAGTGGTGCTATAAACATGATTACTTCGCATCCTAGAAGCCTCACTCTACATCAAGATGCAATCATCCCGAAATAATGTAAACTACTATGTACGCAATAGGAAATTTTCCTTATTATGACGTGATAATTTAGTTCAGAATGTCACCAGCTATCAACAGTTTCTATATCTGTGAAAATAAATCACATTGGTAATGGTTATGTTATAGAATATCATCGAAAACAGAGCGATGACCTTGAATGTTCTAGGTGAACTAATTTGGCATGGACGGAATGGTGGAGGAGAACGGAACTAGTGGTGGTGCGAATGTCACAGACCCATTGGCAAGTCCTGGTTCGTCTGCAGGCACAGCTCCCCCACATGTTGTTGTCACGAGTATTGTTCAATTAACATTACCTACTCAAGCTCCTTCAGCACAGGTTTCTATTTTAATTACGTTTATAGTTAAAATTATTTTAACATTTATTTGAAGTTGTGACTATTATTAAAAAAACTTATTATGTTGACAACTACTTATTGTTTACAAATGTGTACACAAATGTTTATTTACAATTTCAGGTGCAATCTGTTATCCAACCTAATCAACAATCAGTGATTCAGACTGCTTCTAATATACAATCAGTGCAACTGCCTAAAGGAAATGTGATACTTGTTAGCAAACCTAATTCTGTTATACACACTACACAAGGAACCCTTCAAACTTTACAGGTAAATATATAGTGCTCCTATTATAATACATTTTGCTATCTTGTTATCTACTATATTTTTAAAATTATTATTATTTTTTAGATAAAACCAGAGCCTAACACACTATTGAGTACACAGGGACAATCTTGCAGTGATGAAAGCTGTAGTGATGATGAGAGTCCCAAAAGAAAATATAGGGAAATGCTCACAAGACGTCCTTCTTATAGGAAAATTTTAAATGACTTAGGCGGAGCAGAAATTGCAGGTAATATAGGTGATATTTTTAATTAATCTTATTAAGTGTGTGAAACAAGTACCCTGAAATGTTGGAACAGTGCAGTTATAAAGGATGTGCTATATCTTAGGACAAATTTGAAGAGGAAATTTAAACAGTTCTTTTGGTATTGGTAATATGCTTAAGCACACTCATAGTAAACTGGTAATTATTTACACAACAGTGTATTGTATGAATTTACATTGCTTAAAACTCAGTATTACCATGTAGCATGAGCTACAGTACAAGGAAATATGGTATTACAGACAATCGCATGGGAACTAAACCAGGACCCGAGAATGAAGTGTCGCTGTCATCTCCTTTGTCATTTGCTCCAGGTTAGTTAAATGTGCTGCAGTTGACACTTTACTTTCTGTGTGCAACATGTCACTAACCTGTTCCAGCTCATCACAACCATAAACCGTGTTCTTTCACGGCATATAACCATTAGCTTTTGGAATATGTCATCATTTTACTTCACGACATTACTGGCTCGGTCTTGATTTAGTGTCTCATGGTGATCTGTTGAATACATATCCTTATTTTTTAACTTGTCATTCTGCCATTTTTAGTTTTCTATTTAACTAAGTGTAAGTTATATAGTAAGTACTTTTATTCATACTACATTTTAACTAGATGATTATTAAATTAAACTACAATTTATAAGTCATATAGATAATATCTGATGTTAATGTTTTATTAATTGGATAATCTCATGAAATAAAATCCAAAACAAGTATTACAGTTAAAGCTACGAACAAATACTGCTTTTTCAAGTATTGTAGTCTTAATTGTTGTAATATTGTAGTTAGATTTTATGATTGGTATCTACTATATATATATGTAATAATAATATATAAGTCATAAATTTTCTTAAAAGCATGGGATATCTGCGCTATGATAAAATTCTGGATACATTATAGTAAAATTTTGAAAATAAGTTTTCTATAGAAATAGCGCCAATAAACTTTTTTAGTTATAAAACTGATCGAAGTTAATATTCGATTTTAAATATTTTCAAAGTCGAGATATTTTCATTTCATTGTGCTTAAAAACATGTTTAAATTTATTCATGAAAGGTGACGTAATCGTGCTTGAACCAATGACAATGACGTCATGCCAGCAGCTGTGTAATATGCCGCAGACTTGAATCATTACCATAAACTAATATATGGCTTTGATTTAAATTTAGTCAAGAATTAAATTATAAAAATTACAATAATTAAAAAAAAATGTTACTGTAGTATTAGGATCATACTTTATTATATAATTATACAGAAAGATATTCTGTAGTACATTAACGTTTTTAACTTTTCTCTCACTGACTAAAACAAGCATTCATTACGGTCAATCACACACAATGTTTTAACTGTTATCGACAATTAAATTTATTGTGTAATGTAATTTTGTGTATCAAGTATTCCTTTTGAGGCATTTACATTTGAATAGTTTATAATATAATGGAATAGTTTTAATGTATGTACATGTATGCCTAAATGTATTCTGATGGATGGAAAAGGAAGTAAGGAAAAAGAAACGTATTTTACTATTTCTAAGCTGACTAAGTTTAAAATAGATTCTGAAAGCCTTTGAACTCCTTCCCATTGGTACTTCTTAGTACGTGGATGCATCCACATTCTGTATACAATTACTGAGGTTCAACTTTTCTTATCCTCAAACTTTGTATTCTAAATGTTATGCTAGGTCATTTGTCTACCTTTCAGAATTTCTTTTAAATACAAGATTATCATTTATGTATTGGCAATTATATATCTCATCTCCGAATCTATGCATTCGATCTTGTTTTTCGATTCAATTACGAGGTTTTAATATATTATATTTAGAGAGTAGAGCTTAAGCGTTTCTGCACACGATGCCATCGCCGCGCCGACGCAGTACAGTTACTTTGTAGAGTCGCGCGAAGACCTCTGCTGCGCGCGTTTTCTCTGTTTGATTCACTCCATTACCGGCCGCGTACTAGAGTAATGGAGACTGGCGTAATGGATTGAATCAAAAAAAGGAAACGTTCACGGCGGCGGTCTTCGCGATACTCGTATCTACAGAGTAACTGTGTGGCGTCCCGCGTCAGCGCGACGACGGCGATGTGACTGTACCTGTGTGTACAGCCCCCCTAGACAAGTGGCATTCGTTATCAAACGTTTCGCAATCGAATAATACGCACGATCTGTCGTGAACGCAAATCGATGCCTAGCCAAACGGACCTAAGTTCGGTTAACGTTGCATCGTTTTCCATTTGCGTTAGATATGCGATAGATATGTGAAAAAACCACAATATTCGCGCGCTGTCAGTTCATTTTGATAAGCTGTTGACAAGCACAATCTTGGTGTTGCTATTATCATGACAATTGCTACATATATGATAATTTTTAACTAATGACTAATGTGTAGTTTCTGTTGTTATTACCCGACTACGGCAAAGCCAAAAGGACGAGTAATGTTTTAGCCGTCTATGTTTCTATATTTGTTATTTAAATTGTATTTGTTGTATTTATTTTAACAAACGAAATAAGTTTTTTTTAAATCGGGTGATTTTACAGTAATTGTTATGGCAACCCATCAGACTTTGGCGCTGAGAAGGTTAAAATACATATGAATGGTTTGATTTTGAAAATGAACCGATTTTAGTTATTATTTAGTCTTATGTATTATGTACAAATTCTTTAAAATAATATAGAGATGATTTGGTTTTGGAAAAACATTTTTATTTATTTATTATTTACTCTTGAATATACCTACCACGAAGGTACCTATAAATTCTTAAAAATAAATATAAAGAGATGGTTTGGTTTACCAATAATATATGTACAGCTGACTAAACAACGGCCATTTTTGTGGTTATCTACAGGGTCCTAGCGGACGATTTGTCATCGCTTAATCGATACGATTGATGCTTACATTACCTGTCAAAATGTGCCATTTGGCTACGAATTGTATGGCGTAGCGAACGACGCGTTTCGTTTATCCAATGCGATAATCGAATCATGACAGAACTATGCCACTTGGCTGCGAAATAAAACGATCGCTGTATTTGCGATAAGGTAGATGACGTGACAAATGTCATTCCCATACATTTTAATTCTATTCTACTTTCGTTTACGATATTAGATGTCCATTTGTCTAGGCCTGCAGGAACGCTAAATGATGTCGCTACTAATAATATTTTATAGGCATGAATTGTCTATTATAAATTCCATAGCAAATGTTATGGAGGAGCTTCATAAAATAAGCTAGCTAATAAATATTTTATACAGTATACTTTTAACATTTGTTTCTTTGGCGTAAATGATAAAGTGAATAGAATTTGTTGTATTCATTTTTTTAAAGACACCAAAATGTTCTTTAATATTAATACATTTTAAGCACAATCTTTCCACTAAAAATTGCACTCAAATTTACCACTGCACTGAAAAATTGTACATTACAGACATTGGTAGTTTGCTTTAGTTTTTCATAAACCTTTAAATATATTATGATGTCACTACTTTATAGCGTCAAGCAGTTTTCTGCAAAGGTTTTATTAATTGACTTTTTTGAACAGTTATCCCAGCGGGTGCATTACAAACAGATAGTGGTCTTCACACATTAGCTGTATCTGGAACAACGGGGGGCACGGCCATTGTACAATACGCTACGAACCAAGATGCACAGTTTTACGTTCCGGGTGAGTTCAAACATTTTAGATACTTATAAAAATAAATGAAGATTTTTTTTATTATTACGAAATGAACAAATGGTGCTATATTTATAGGTCCTATACTAGAAGATCAGACACGGAAAAGGGAATTACGCCTGTTGAAAAATCGTGAAGCTGCCAGAGAGTGTCGACGTAAAAAAAAAGAGTACATTAAGTGTTTAGAAAACAGAGTGGCCGTTTTGGAAAATCAGAATAAAGCACTTATTGAAGAACTAAAGTCATTAAAAGAATTATATTGTCAACAAAAAACTGAATGAGGTCCAGCTGGCTAGCCAGACGTGCCACTGAAATGCTGGCAGGAACTGTTAGGCACAGCTTGATAGCGTCAATGATGAGAAATCAATCGACTCAGCTCGATCTATTGAGATGGTCAAAACATTCATCATTTTGGAATACAGTTCTCTAACCAAACGACAAGAAATCTTTTTCTGTACACCTTTGAGCTACTTAAACTATACTGACAGATACATCTTTTAAACTGTATTTTTTTTTAATGAAATGTAAATAAAATGGGTACTTTTGCCTGAAAGTATAAATTTTAATACGAAATTTAATAAATCTTAAGAAAAGATGACTATTTTAAGTAAATTTTGGTCTATTGTTTACTAAAACTTAGAGTATTGTTAGAATTTTATTTATATGTTTTTACTATTTCATCATGCTTAGTGATGTTATTGTTTTAACTTACAGCTTACTTTTTAAATACCACTCAAACACAATGTTATTGTACTGAATTATGTTTTTATATTGGAGGTAGGTGTTAGTCACTTTTTTCTCGTTCTGATTTAAACTGGTAAAAAAGTTCTTGTTGGCCTACTTCTTTTTAAATTTTATGAAAATAGAGAATATATTTCATACTAAAATGAGTAGTTCACAAGGTAATATTTTGATGAATGTAATATTTTTGTTATTTTTACAGAACACCATAATAATTCTGTTGTGTGCCATTTATTATTTTTATGAAATTAATAATGATATTCTGTTAGCACACAACTGCTTTTTAAAATATCAGTGGTAATATTGTTTGTTATTTTATTGTATAGAAAATTATTGTAAATAAGTCTTTATTACCGTTGAATGAGAATTGTCAGAGAAGTCCTTATGAAGTGATAAAAATTAAATTTACCTATCATAAACCAATTCATATAGTTTTTTAGGTATTATGAACACCATATAATATGGTTTAATGGATAAGCCAAAGTTATTATTTAGTTTATTTGTGCAATAAGTATTGCAATGTACAGTATAGTAGATATTATACCAATTTTCAGATTGTACAGTGTATGTACAGATAGCGTTTATATAGATGGTATTGCAAATTGTACATAATATTAACTATGAAAATACATTTGACTCACATCGCATATCACAACAAAATTTTATGCTCATTACTTTGTACAAAATGTACATGCTGTCTTTAGTTCCGCTATGGAAAACTTAAACAATATTTTCTTATTATTTTATCCTTGAAGGGTATAATGATTAACTGATTTTCAGAATTAAAATTAGGGTGTAAGTTTATATATAAGTGATCAGTTGCCATTAAAACAGTATGACGTTTTTAAAATAATTGTTAATACCTATACATTTTCATTCTGTTACATTCTTATGTCGGCATGTTTTAGTGGCAAATGATATGATTAATGTAAGACATTGTGGAAAGTGCCTTTTAAATTAGTATGTGAAAGTTTATACCAACATAGCTTTTTATGTTAACTTATGCTATTTATAATAAATAATAATATTAACTGTTTGATGTACATGAGTTATTTTATTTAAGACTTACAAAATAATATTTTTATTTGTGACTATATATAACTCTGTTAAGGAACCTCACACTACAAATAGATGATATTAACAAAGAACAGAAACTGTTCATGCATATAATATTTACATTATTCAATAAATTGTTGATAGTTTTATTCCTTTATTAATGAAAGAATGCTCTGCATTTGATTAGGATTGCCTACTTTTTATACAGATAAATATTACATTAGTGGCCTCATGCATTGTTGAAAAAATGTATGTACTAAGAATAAATACTTAATTAATATTTTTATTACCAAGTTTATTTAGAAAGTATTTCATGTCCATAATAAATAATGTTATATACATAATACATATACTCCACACCTGTTTGCCTAGTAGAGAAAAAATGAAACAATGATTGAAATTTTCTATCCAATTATATTTTATTTTCTGAAAAAGTTACATAGGTAAGTAGTACCTATAAGACTGCATGTTAAAAGTGAATGCATTGAAAACTTTAAAAGTTACCAATTTCTTTTATAACATACAAACAATAAAGATCAAATAATATACAAAGCTGGTTTGACAGTGAAATAAGTAAGTCATTTTGAAAAAAGCATTAAAATGAAATGTCCTCTCAGTGAAAATTAATCATCAAAGGTTTGAGATAAAAGGAAGTTTGCTGCTAGATTTTCATTCTTCTCACATGCAAAGTAGGCTTGAATAACCATATCTTC
The DNA here is from genome assembly GCF_905147795.1 of Pieris rapae. NCBI lineage: Eukaryota > Metazoa > Arthropoda > Insecta > Lepidoptera > Pieridae > Pieris > Pieris rapae. Next base: position 2,724,707 of record NC_059515.1, on the reverse strand, counting down.
TGGAAAACCAAGAGCTTTTAATCGTTCTATAGCTTCTTTATCTTGAGGTGAAACATGAATAACATTTTGTGGTGGCTGTGGTAACTGATGCTCAGGGGGCAATACATCTTCAGACACAGCAGCAGCACCACCACTTGTAGGAGTGCTCATAGGTTCATTGAGCATTCTGACAAAGGCCTGTTGATTTTGACTTATTAACTGGAGGAGGCGTGGGTTAGATTGACCAATTTGCTGCAAAATAGTATTTAACAAACTAGGATCTTGTTGGATCATGGCCCGCATTTGTTGAAATTGCGATTGATCACGGAGGAATGCTAATGGGTCATCATTTGAACTTGCTTCTTCCTCCTGTTCTTGTAATATATTTTCAGGTATACCAGTTATTAAATATTCTACAGCTCGTTCCCGATTGTTGAAAGACGCACGCAGAGCTTGTTCAACTTGTTGACGATTATAACCCATATCCATAATACTTAGAACAGTAGATTCAAAATCAGGATCAGTAGATATTGTTGGGGGCTCTACGAGACGTTCTGGCTCTGCTGCTGGAGGTGGGTTGGGAGACTCCAAACTTTTGGTTTTAGCATCCCCGCTGTCAGTTGACTTACTTTCACCTGCCTCAGGGGTAGACGTAGATGTTTGAGGTGTATCACCTGTCTTTACTTTAGTAACCATAATAACAATGAATTTCTTTTCATCTATATTATATGTGCTAAGCTTATGATCGTCGAGAAGAATTTTTCCAGCATAAATAAGCCTTTGGGAATCCACCGCATAATCTTTACCTTTCTCAACTTCAATTTTGAGTTTCAATGCTTTTACCGATTCATCGGGATCTATTTCGATTTGAAATGTTTGCTGTTGTAATGTTTTCAGAGTCACCAACATTTTTAAAGGTATTTTTTATCTTTACTGATAAAAGGATTTTGTTACAAAATCTGACTCGACAAAATTAACCAGTAAACATAACCTCGTTCTAAAATTCCCTAATTCCTACTGTCATCGTTGTTCATTGTCACCACTCACCAATTATCAATCTCCGTTCAAATTTCTATTCTATGGTCCGACTGCATTTATTCATTCTATAATGATAATTGATAACTTCATTTATTAGTAGTAATAAAGTGTATAAGCTAACTATGAAAATCGGCTTATTCGGAATAAATTTAATTCTTACACATGGCAGAGTCTGCGCGAAGCGGTGCGTTATATAGGATAATTTATCATTTGCGTTGTTTCACAAAAAAATATGTAATCTTTTAATTTTTTCATAGTAATTGTAACAGTATTGTCGACAACAGAAATGAAAAGTTGTAATTAAGCAATTAAAACTTAAGACATCTATCTATTGCAAACTGATTTTGTCTCAAGCCCCTGGTATCCTTATCTTTTATTGGGGCGTAGAATATGCATAAACATACCATACTAACGGATCAAACGGAAGAAAATGTTGGTCCTTTATTTTCTAACGCGTTATTATATTGCTTAAAAAGGATACGGTCAATGTTTGTCGTATTTTAAGGTAAGATAAGTGGGGGCAAGATGAAAAAAATTGGTTGCCTGTAAAGTCGGTATACGGGCGAAAGTTTTACGTGACAACGACTTTGAGTGGTAAAATAATTTTAATGTGAATATTCATTCGTATAGTAGGAAGAAGGATGAAATAATAGTAACAATTTAAAACATTTATTTATACAAAGAATTATATTTAAAACATTAATTTATACAAAGAATCTCGCACTGAATTTCATATGTCTGTCTCTCTCGCTCTTAGGCGGGCTAACGATGCCCGAGTGGAAGGGACGCGTGCCTCTCACTCGCTCTCATTGTGAGCGCATAACGTGAGCGGAGCGTAACGCAGTTTCTTAAAGTGTCACCCGGCAAACCAATTTATAAGACGTTGTCACGTCAAAAATAGGGTAAGACAATAAATCATCTAGGTATAACAACAATTTTAACACGAGTTCTCGAGTGCTGGTATTTTTGTTAAAACCGTCGAAGTTAGCCGCCCAGAGTGCGTGGAGGGCGGGAATTTGGATAATTTTGGCTTGTGATTTTTTGGTATAATCTTCAAGTGATTTAATATTACCCCATGTGCTGTAACTATAATAACAAGATGGGTGCGCTTATATCATATAAATAATTCATTATAGTTTTGAAGTAAAACTTCTTTAGGCGTGACTCGGGAGGGACTCAGATTTTTTATTGTTAGTTACGAAATCACATTAAAATGCGGTTATTATTAGTAATTTAGGATATATCTCAACTTTCCGTCTTAACCCAAAGAAAAATTACGGGGTAAGATAAATATAGAAAAGTTTCGATCTTACTCCGTTCCCAAGTGTCATACAAAAGTTCAGTTATTCTGAAACTTCAATTGGTAACATAGGAAATCAATCTCTTAATCCGCGTATTTACTCTATCCCCAATAGGGCAATGTATAATATAATGCATGTAAGCAATGGCTCTTTTTTGAATTAACTCCAACATGTTTCCGAAGATCCCTCATATCCTGCTGGAGTATCTCAATTTGCTTTTTGGGGCGCTCGTTGTCTTCCCGCAAAGATCGAGTTTCCTTAGAAACTGATAGTTGAGCAAGCACCCCAATATCCTTCCGCATTTCCGCAATAGCATTTTAGCCATATGGATGGACCCATATTAATTCGATATTGGACAATTTTGTGGCGACCTTTTCAACAAATCCCAGGCTAGCCTAAATCCTCTTAACTAAATCCAATGACATATCACCAGGACAGAAGATAGAATGCAACGTGTTTCTCGAGCTTGAATATCCAAAGCCAAAAGCTTTTCTTCCTCCCGAGTCTTTTTCTCAGCTCTTGTTTCTTTCAATTTGGCAGATTTGTTAGCTGGAGCCGGATCCACATTCTCGCCCTTAGTGGATGGTCGACTTGGGCCTTTACGCCGCGTTATCTTTGAAGACGCCTGTAACATCTGAATCGGTGTCAGCGACTTCTCTGAAATGCGTCCGGGAGCTCCAAAACCGCGATGAAACTGTCAAAGAACCCCTTCCTTCAACACCTCAGGATGTGGAAGAATCCGACATCTAAGGGCACTCCAATATCACTGGGGGGCGCTGGCAAAAGAGCCCGCCGTTGCCAGTTGCCACTCCAGCTTCCTGCTCACTCACGCATCACACGGCATCTCCACACTAACATCTTTTGATTTGGTTTCTTTGTTCTTTAGATTATAATACTAACCTAACCATTTCAATATAACAAAACACGGAATTTTCAAGCTCTCGATTTTTTCACGATCACATCGATTATGGTGGAGTCGACAACATGTTTACAATTTCACCAAAGACCACAATTTGAAACACAAAACCACTTGCAGCGTATCGTAGATACGCACTAAAATGTACATACTATATGGTGTAGTATTTTCTATACGATTTTGATGTACGTGGCAACATAAATACAGGACACTTAGAAAAGAAGAAAACAGACGTCACTCAGAACAGACTTTTATGATGAGTGAGCATGTATTTTTTTTTATGAGCGTTTCTATAAGAATATAAATTAATTACCGTTGTTTGTGAAGAAATATATCAATTTAACAAAGATAAAAATGGGTTGTGATTTATAAAAATATAGAACATCCCATACACTCATATGCGAACGTTTGCTAAAAGAAAGACTAAAAGTAATCAGCTGTTGTCGTGACCGCCATCTTGTTTTACATTATTAATCAACACGCTGGCTTTCGGTCAGACAGATAGTTAAACGTTTTCAACGCTGCTTTATTTAAATCAAAATTCTAGCGACTTGATTGAATATAGATCTTTAATTGACTGTCCACAGATTCAATTGACTCTCTGATTTAACTACTTTCCTGCTACAGATAGGTACTTTTCTGGAAATTTCTACCTATAAATTACTGAAAGAAAACTTTAATTTAGTACTTTAGTAGTGGTTTTGACTGAAATCTAGTTATTTCGTCCAAGATGGTCTCTAGTTATTATTTTCCTTTTAATAAATTATATTTATAAAAAAAACACTTCATTGTTAGAAAGAAGGTATAATGTCATAATATTTACAATGTGTGTTAGTATTTAGTAACAATTTTGGTTATTTGCAACATAAACTTATCAATGAAAGTACGGTTATATGTTTATATAAAATATGTTTCATGGTTTTTTTGTTACCTTTTTTAAACCTTTCCAAGATTTACACGATTTTTTTTTAATATTAGACATGTAACTGTAACATGACATTTTGTAATTACAACGTTACTAGCTGACCTGGCAAACGTCGATTTGCCATGTATATCATTTATAATAAAAAATAGGGGTTGATCGTAGAGGGTTGAAAATTTAGGGTTATATGTATTTTTTAATGCTGTTGATACAGTTGATAAAAAAATAAAAATTTATCTAAATAAAAAATATATATTTAAGGGTGGACTGGACTACCTTTAACATTTAGGAGGATGAAAAATAGATGTCCGATTTTCAGACCTACCCAATATGCACACAAAAATTCATGAGAATCGAGGAAGCCGTTTCGGAGGAGTTTAACCACAAACACCGCGACACGAGAATTTTATATGTATAAGATGTTATTTGGTCTTCACCGACTTGACAACTTAAATTTCAGCGACACACCGAATTTGATGGTGCTTAATAGGCTTACAAGTTAAAAGTATCAGAATTGGTGAATTGTTTTTACGACTAAGTAAAGAACCAAAAAAGCACATAAACATACATTAGGCATAGGAAGTACATTTATGTAGGGCTTAATTTATACAAGATATTTTTTAAAAGCATGATTCTATACAATTTATATTATACCTAGAACCCTACCAATAAACTAAACCAAATGCAAACTATAACTGAAATATCAAAAAGCTATATAATACATACAACATAGAATTTCCATACATATACTACATGAATGTAATTTTGTTGGATGCATAATTGAAATTACCTTTAACTGAGTATACAAGACTTTAGAAGTATATGAAGTTGGTTCAAGGGAAAACATTCTGTAGGATTTGGCATCACTAGATAGACTAGACATTCAACTCATCAATTACTTTTACGTGTTATTATATTGAGTAAGGTGATTTTTTTCTGTTTTAAAAGCAACAGTTTAATTGTGATAAATACTGTGCATTGAGTTAAATAAAGATACAAATATTTTCGAAATTTAATTGAATAGTTATAAATATTTAAACAAGCTGAGAAAAAAAATCCCATGTTAAAAACTACTTTCCCCTTATGTATATATTATAGTGTGTTAATTTATAGGTCTTTTTTGCTCTACTCAAGTTGCCTATCATTCCTGAATTAAAATATCAAAAGTAAACAGTAGTGGTAGAGTATAATGAGATTTATGTATACTACAGCATATGTCTTAAGGATCATATAAATATGTACATTTTATAGCAATTTATGGTTTGCTTTCATTACAGCAAGTATACATTTCCATTACAATATCTGGTTTTGGTAAATAAGTAAATAATAAATGTAAAAAAATAAACAATTATGGATAGAGAATTTACTTTTCTATATTTTTTTCACAATTAGAAAGCCATTTTTGAGGTACAAGTTTTTTATGATTCTGAATTTGTTTTATCTCATTATATAAAGCAAGATCTACAATACTAAACTGATTCTTATAAATCCATTGAATATCACTGCTTGGAAATAATTTTTTACACAAAATTGGCTTTTGAGTCTCTGATGCATTTTCAAGCAAATAGCAAGTATCTAGCAAATTTTCCATTTCATAGTCATTGTAACTGTATACAGCAGTGTTTGGGTACTGTTCACAAAGGTATCGTAAAATATTTACATTACCCCTGATTGGTAAACCAAGGGATGAAATTTTAAGTTCTGTAGTACCTGAAAGGAAACAAAATTATTTATATTAAGACATTGAATGGACTTAAATGATACCTAAAGCTTTACGAAAATAAAATTTCTAGCTTCAAGTGAGAAGTATTAAGTGTGTAGTGACAAGTAATATTCTATGGCATATGTTCCTTAGGAATAGATATAATTTAGTCAAATTAATTCTCCAAATTTTTTGTAAGCAATATCAAACTGTACCATAAACTTTCAGGCAGTGTTCATATTATTTTAATAAATAGTATTACAAATAATACTTTCTTCTATAACTGTTTTTATTAATATATGTACCAGTAATAATTAATTCAATTTTACTCAAAACAATATTTAACTTTGGTCAAAATTCCTCTTGGGAATATTTTATTTCAACAAGTTTATGATGTGCATGGGTAATAACATCCATGATACCATAGGAAACTGTTAGGTAATGAATATTTATAACTTACTTTTTTTAAATATTATCCTTAAATTTACTCTGGGTATATTGCTTCCTGCTGGTGGCAAATTTATGTTTTTGAAAAAAGCCTGAATTTTGTGAATTCTGTTAGCAAGGACAGAGGAATGAATGTGCCATGTATATTTTAGACCTGGATTTTCATGTAACAAAGGTATCAGAAACCATGGTAATTTATCTTGGTTTATAGTGATCACAACTTCATTCAGATGCTCCTGAAAAAAATTAAATTCAGTTCACTATATACATTATATAAGAAAGCTACTGGAATATGTGTAAATCCTATCTACAATGAAATATTAAGCAGTTTTATGAGATAGAGATAATATCTATTTTCCAATATCTTTTTCTTGTAACTGATCACTAACTAATAAATTAAAAAAATATTAAATTCTTCTTTCAGTGCTTCACAGTACTTTTTAAGGATTACCTTTATGGGTTTTGGCACAAGGATAGAATTATCTTCTTTTATATTATCAAAGTTGCAAGAAGACCTTATTATATTTATTTGCTCATGAAGTTTATCCAACTTCTTTAGTAGTTGTTTTTGTCTTTCCTCAAGATCTAACATAGCTGTATGTGATGTATTCTGAAAAAAGCAAGAGTTATCTTAACAACTTCCATGTCAGATGAGTCACAGGAATGGTATGGGATAAGTTGACGAGTCACAGGTGACTCATTTCTCTATACAGATTTAGGCACTATTTTTGTAATGAATGTGACAGGATACGTTTTTTTATTACAATTGAATATATGGCAAACAACCTAAAGTTTTCAATAAAAAAAAACTCTGTAACGTAAGACTGTCTTTTTTTGTGAGGTCATTTTTGTTTTGGGTAACTCTGGTGAGATTACATTCAATCAATCAAATCTATCCTCACCATGTAAAGATTTAGAACGTGATATTGGAGGAATTATGATTTATACAGAAATCTCTATGCTTTTCACTATAATTTAGAATAGTTATAATGATCCGATGTTCCTGCAGCCCCTACATGGGTCTTGGCCTCAGATTGCATTAATGATTTTAATCATTGTAATTTTTAACACATGCAGGCAATCAGCTATCTGTGTCTGACATATGACATTGATTTTGGGGTTTGAGACATGAGCTACCTTGTAATGTTTGTCTACACAGTTGGAGAAAATGCAGAGGAGAAAATAAATTCTATTGGTGCACAGTGTTATTTAAACACAACAACATCACTCTGTTCTTAAATAATTTAGGTTACTAAAAATAGAATTTTATTGATTGAAACCTTGACTAATTGTATAACCTGGTCACATATTTTTATATCAATGTCATCTTTGGAAACTTCTTGCGTAGGATTCCTCATATTATACATGCAAGTTGGTAGATCTATACAACTATTCATTGGAACAATATTTTTCATTAAATACATTGTCCGCGCCAGTCTGAAATTTGCAACAAATGTGCACTGATTTTGACTTAAAATAATTATATTGGGTTTTTAAAGGTTAGTTAGATTTCTATAAGAATACACTTTTGTAAATTAAATATTTAAAATAATAACAACGAGAACACCATACATAGTTTAGTGAATAAAAAATTTAAAAAAAATCACCTTTCCACTATCCACGACAACTAATATTTTATATATATTTTTCCAATGCAAAATGCAGGGTAAGCAAGAGTCAAGGGCACAGAACAATATTAGCCATAGGCAACGTTTCTTTTTTAGAAATGGAATCTTGCTGTTTGAGCCTTTACAGAGGCCATAGTCAAGATACCCTAGCAGTAATTTATATAGAAATTAGAAAGACGAAAATTAAATTGTATGAAAGTTTGTGGTAATACTGGTAGTATTAGCCTCATTTCCACTACACCTTTTATATCAGAAAATGTGATTTTTATTTTGCCGTCATTCTTGCATATTTTTACTATGTTTTTTATTTCATTTATGGTTTTGAAAATCATACATGTACTATTATTAGTATTTTCTGTCTATAATCATCTGTAATTAGGCTTCCGTGCGTAATAAGATTCATTCTCAGTTCTCACCACCTCGTAGGTTTGTCGAGGTAGGCTGCTCAGGTATGCCCTCTTGTTTCGTTCCATTTATATTTTATCAACCTTATACGTTTATTTGATTTGTCTAATTTTACTGTTATTTACAAATTCATAATAATTTAAATTATATATTTTTTGTAAAAATTAGGAACCACGCTTTTTCGATTTCCCGCCAAGAAAATCTTTACCCAAGTCGGATAATAATCAAAGAGCATAATCTATGTGTTTATTTTACTTAGTTGTAACGTTACATCACAGTAATACTAACTTTTCAAACCTCAACATAGTCTGTATCATAAAATATAGTGCTCAATGCACACAATCTATTCATTCCATCATTACCGAGCCATAATAACTATTATAACTCCTGTAAAATAAAAAAAATCAGCCACCATTATGCGTAATTTCTTTAAGACATAAAACACCAAAATTATTCGGTCAACTTTCTGCAAGTCTATAATGAATTATGAATATTGAATTGTATTGTATTGAATGATATTTGTTTATTTATCTTAAATATTAAAAGCCAAAATTCATTTACACATTTTAATTCATATATTATAATTATGCCGCAGGGTAACACAAGCTTGAAACATATTGACTCGATAAATGGAAAAAGAAAATGGCTGCCATCTTCGGAAATAGCTTAATTTTTACGACGTGCGCCCGTTGAATGTATTTGTGTTATTTAGTGTCTGCCAAGTCATATTTGCCATTAAAATATTTTTCTTCAACAAAATACTCAATTTGTCATATATTCTGTTGTTAATATTTTAAGTGAAATATTTTTTTTTATTAGCATAAAAATTCAATAAACCACAAGGTACAAAATCAACATGGCGGGTTAAAAACCAGCCAATAGGCGCTCAGAATCAAGCGTTTGAGAATTGCATGAATAGGTACCTACCTACCTATTCACATTTCGCGTCACGAAAAGCTTTTGGTGCCTTCTGTAAAATAAATAAAAATTACATTATGTATGTACTGTTAGCAGTGAACTTAAAAACTTGCGATTTAAAAGTGGAGGTGTAAAATGACAGTAATTTTGTGATTTGTGACAATAGTTTTGTGCTAAGCGTCGTATGAGGCTGAGATTATGAATCCTTTGGATTTACGATGAAGCTAAATAATATTGGTAACATTTTGTTTTTGTAAACAAGAATGTGTTTGCGATACACGTGCGAAATAGTGTTTAATTGACAGTTGTAACTAATGATGTCGGGGAGGGGGGCTAAAAAACGCGGGAGACCCCCAAAATCCGGCAATTTTGAAAAGAACAGGAAATTTCAATATCATTTATTAAAGAAACCTAAATATTTGCAAGCTCAAAATATTGGAACCGGATCATTAACGAGTACTCCATCTGCATCAAGAGCGTCATCGCCACAAGGTAGTGATACTAGCAAACGTAGTACTCGAAAACAAAGAGGTGGGAAATCACACAAAAGTAGAAGAGGTGGTCTATCTAATGCTTATTCGAGAAGAGGATATAATCCTCATGCAGCAGATTATCATGAATCGGAATATCACTATGGATCCGATTTTGGAGATGAGTTTAGCGATCGATCAGAGCCTGAAGAGGAGCGAGTTAGTGAGAGCTCAGATGGTTCCGGGAGTGATGGTGCTGGAAGTGATAGTGACTTCTCTGTTTGCTCTATAAACTCTGCAGCAGGAACTCCACGAAAATCAGTTTCGAATTTTAATAGAGTTCCTAGTCCTGATCCTCTATGGCTTCAGCAAGAACGTCAAATTCCCAATTTAGTACTTCCAGCCTCATCTGATGACTTAATAATTCCTCATAGTTTAGTTTTGCAAGTGGTTGGTGTTTATGAAGTCTTACGCCACTTTAGGCATCTTGTTCGGTTATCACCTTTCAGATTAGAAGACTTGTGCGCTGCAGTTAGCTGTAATGAGCAAAGTACACTACTAACAGAAGTACATATAATGCTATTGAAAGCACTATTACGGGAGGAAGATGCCCAACAAACTCATTATGGTCCTTTAGACCATAAAGATAGTGTCAATATAACACTGTTTCTATTAGATGTCATGACATGGCCAGAAGTATTGAGAGCTTATGTGGATAGTGACAAAACATTTGATAAAAATGTATCAAGAATTTTGAATTCTTGTGAATATCCTTTCACAACTGTTGAGGATCGCCTTGCTGTTCTGCAGTTTTTGTGTAATCAATTTCTTATTACTAATCCAGTTCGTGATGATTTGATTAGTGAAGGTATAATTTTTATTTAATTTATTGTATTATTCATATGATATAGACATTTAAGAATTGATTTGCCTAGCTTGTTAATCACCAGCATTATATTCTAGAATTTTAGAGTAATTTCATAATTTGTTGTAAATATTGTACCATTCTCAGTTTAAAATACTGAAAACTATATTTTTGTTGCAGCACCTATACAATATGATGATCATTGTAGAGTATGTCACCGCCTAGGTGATTTATTGTGTTGTGAAACATGTCCAGCAGTATATCACCTTGAATGTGTTGATCCTCCACTAGAAGACGTGCCTTCTGAAGACTGGCAATGTTCATTATGTAAACAACATAAAACTGTTGGTGTTACTGATTGTGTATCTGATGCTGAAAAACAAGGATTACTTTGTCGTCATGAACACCTTGGTTTTGATAGGCATGGTAGAAAATATTGGTTTATCTCAAGACGGATATTTATGTAAGTAATGATTATGTATTTTTTTTTCATTTTGGTTGTTATTTAGACAGAATTATTTAAAAAATATGACCCATGATTTATTCATTCCAGTGAGGCAGAAAATAGTGATGTCTGGTATTACACAACAGCAGACCAGTTTCAAGAATTACTAAATATCTTAGATTCTAAGGAAATGGAAGCTCCCCTTGTTCATGAATTGCTTGAAATGAAGTCTGAGATTCTTCGACAAATGGATATTACAGAAAAACTAACTAATCAAGCTAAAGGAAACAGGAAGTCATATTTAGAAGTACAGAATGCTACTATTCTTAAAAAGAAAATGTCAAAAGAAACACATAAACAGCAAGGATTCAGTATTAATGATGATGATAAGGGGTCAGATTCACTTGTCACTGATGGAGATATTGTAAATGAAGTAACTGTGTCTAGTGAGGACAATGAAAAATATGAAGAAAATGAAACCTATAATCCTGATGACAAAAGCACTAATAAAAATAAGTTAATAAAGAAAAATGATGAAGGTAATCATAACATTTAGGTCAATTGCTGGATTCTTATTATTGAGTTTCCATAATGAAGCCAATTTGCTATGTGCAATTGAAATATGAGACATTTTAGAGTCTGTTAATGTTCTAAAAATATTTATTTCACTTAGTGCATCAATCATTATGGCAATTTAGTTAAAAATGTTTGCTCTATAGACATCTAAAGTACAAAAAAATATGTATGGATAATATAAAATAATAAGAATTTTCATGCATATGTTTAATAATATCATATTTTCAGTGTCTGAACGTCTTACAAGACAAAGATCAAATCAAATCTCAAATGGAACATACTTATTTAAGCTTGGAAATGAAAATGTATTTAAGACTTATGTCAATCAATATACATGTAATCCATTAGCCCTAAATAAGCCCCAGAGAAATGAAGAGCGCGATAAGAAGAGATATATTTCACACAAGTTTTCACTATCATCCGGACAGGATTTCAAATGGATTGGTTTATTAAATGGTATGTAAAAATTTTATTCAAGCTGCAGTATTTATTTTCTTACTGTTGTAGTATTTTTCTTATTTTTATAGTTTTAAATCAGCCTTATGTGCTTATATTATATCTTACTTTGACAATTGTTTGTACATTAAAACTTGCCAATAGTTTTTATTAATAAAAACATTTTTATTTTAGCGACCAAGCCATTATTAGTAGCAACATTGCGTCAAACACTCCTACACTTGGAGTCTAATATAGTAATACAATTCATGCATCCCAATTGGAGCCTCCTTAGGAAGCCCTGGGTGCAAGCTGTGCAGCTCTGTCAAGCGCCTAGAGACTTTGCAAGAGCGCTTTGTGTCTTACAGGTAATTTTACATTTTAATTTATAATATGTACATTGTTTTAGCAATAAAAATGTTTGTATATTAAAATTCAATTTAGGGGAACTTATAATTAATTATGAAAAAAATTATAGGCATGCATTAGAAGTGTGGTGTGGGTACCAGCATGGCATGAACAGCTGGGTCATGTACGGCTAATGCGGACTACTGCCCTAGAGCGTGAAGAACGTAAGAAAATCGACAAGAGAGAAAAAAAAGAAAGGGATGAGGAAGAAGAACGCTACCGCACCGCATACAACTTTGTTAAATACTCCTTAGGTCTTCACAATCAGGTAATATCATATAGAATTTATTTAAACAAACATATAAATATGTACATATATATATATATATATTAATTACTATTTTGATATACATACTATATATAGATATATATATAGTTTATATATGATTTATGTATCAGGTTTGGAAACAAAAAGGTGAAGAATATAGAATTCATGGCCAGTGGGGTTGGCTCTGGAATTCATCTACTAGAAAGTTTAAAAAGCGATACAAGTCTATAAAATTGGGTTTGAGCAGTGGACCTGCAAAAATAGCAGTTAGGGTAAGAGAAGGAAGCATCATTAAAGTGTTGGCTGTAGAACCTAAGACATATGATTACCTAACATCTGATGGCTCTACTGATCAAGATGTTTTAGCAAAATGTAAGTAAATATATCAAGACATACCAATTACTTATAAAGTTATATAGCTTTAATTGAAAACAAAATTTAGATACTTGTTTTAGTTTTTATTATACACCTTCTTTTCTTAATTTTATTTTTCTATTGGGACATTAACTAGTAATTAACTTTTAGTACCCCCATCAATGAGAAATATGACATTGGAAAAGGATGTTGAAGATTTTGAGGAAATTAATGTAGAGAAAGCATTAAGTTCCACTGTAAGACAGTACTATCCTAAAATTGCAAGAAAATCCAAATTAGATGATCTTTTGGCTCGGCGTACATACTTAAAGTTCATGGAGGAAAAAAAAATTGGAAACCTTTTAGAGAAAGTGAAAAAAGAAGAAGAAGAGGTAAGAAACGAAGAAGACAAGAGTATTGATATTGAAACTGAAGATTCAGAAACCGATGTGACAAACATGTGTAATACAACCAATAATGATAACCAAGAAAATAATTCTATAAGTAGCGAAATATCTACTCTGCGTGAGCAATATTTAGTATTAAGTGGAATTACCAAGCAGTACAATTGTTATTCCATAGATTGTAGGAATGCTGAAACAGTCTTAAACCACACCGGATTAAAAGTAAATTGTTATTCACCATTGTGTATCGAAAAAGCTAATTTGCTAAATAAACTCCTGTCATTGTTAAAAAGTAGTTCTGCCAACAACAAAGGTTTTGGTTTAAACTCACAGGAAAATAATAAAATGTCAATATTAGAGCAATATCTCCTAGGCAAAAGATCTAATTCAAATGAAAATATTTTGACTGATCTACTGTCGGCAGTTGCATGTGCCCAAGATTGTGACAATAGAAATACAGATTGCTTCATCAAGCGAAAGTCCAGTAGTGACTCTGAATCCAACCTGAAAATGGAAAGAAGTGACACCAATATGCCTTTTGCTGATAGTATTCTTAAAAGTGAAAATACTTTAGATGAGTGTGCCGTTCCAGCTGTTGGAAATGAAATGGATATAGACATAGGCAATAACAACATTGATGATAGTGATGTGGAAATCGGACCTTTGAAGGAGCTTACGGAAAGTGATTGTCAGAATGCAGAAAGCGGCGACGATAAGTCCCGTCCCCCTATTCCCAAGTTAAAAATAACAAGAGGGAAGTTGGCGAAGTTAAATAAAGAAGCAAAAAATTATGAATGTTCCGTGAAGACTGAAAAAACAGAAGACGTACCCAAGTATCGAGCTGCAATAAATAGACGATTTGGGGCAAAAAGTATCAAGAAGGAAGAAAAAGCAATCAAAGAAGAGAAGACTGAATGTGGAATCGTTAGAATTTATTCTACAGAAAAACCATGTGGAAAACTTTATCTAAAAAGAGTCCAAACATCCGCAACTGAAAAGAAAAAGAAGAGGACGCCGGTGAAGTATCCACCTTGTTCATCATTTCACACGAAAAGTAAAACAAAAACCATAATGGTTCTGCCTAACCATGAACTGAGAAAATTGAGTCGACAAGGAGGTCACTCGACGGTGCAAGGATTCAGCCATAGTGCTAAGCCAAATCAGCTGGTTTGGCCGTATCCTTGTCCTAGGCCTCTGTTCAAAACCTGTTGGTTGTATAGAACAGTGAACCTCCAGTGGTTGGCCAGCGCCGCCCTGCAGCTCAGAGTGATGTGGGCATGCCTGCGCTGGGACGACATGGCAGCCAAAGCCGCCACGGCTGACGGCAAACACCAGCTCACCACGGACACCGAAATCGTTTCCTTGGAGCTTTTGAAACATCGTCACGTCGGCCAATTTTCGGAAAAGACACAATATCTAAGACGGCGGGTTGTCATTCCTCTCGAACTACCCAAAACCGTGCGTGAGGTGACGTCCATTCGCAGCGGTTTAAGGAAACGGAAACGAGCCGAATCTCCACAAAATACAGAACCGCAGGTCAGTTTGTTTTCCTTTTTTTGTTATATTTCACTTGTTTTTCATTTCATATATTATATTTTTAAACGAGTAATTCTTGTATATATATAATTGGAATCTCGGGATCGGCTCCAACGATTTTCATGAAATTTAGTATACGGGGGTTTCGGGGGCGATAAATCGATCTAGCTAGGAATAAATGATAGAAAATAACAAAAAGGTGGTGTTTGAGTAGTCCCAATTTAAACTGAAAAATGAATCTTCCTGACATCTATCGGCGAATAATAATACTATTTTTATTAAATTGCTTTAACGACACAACAACACTAAAGCTATTCCAGCATATATAATCTATATTGTTCATATTTCATCATTTTATTAGTATGTAATTCGTACTTATATATAATTTCCAAAAACACAATTTATATATTCGGCCATCCAGGTACTAGTTAGTATATTTGTTCAGCAGACACGTTGAGCTTATGAGACAAGATTAGAGGCACTAATGTTACCATAATTAAGTGTGGATTTGTGAAAACTGTAGGTAACGGAAGAATGGGTAGACGAGGACAAGTTGGAACTATGGGAGGTGCGTCAATACGGAGAGCGGTCGGAGCGGATGACGCCAGTGACGCGCACCACCACCGGCAAATTGCCCCTCAGGGGTCGGGCGCCAACACCTCCCCCCGCCCACGCGGCTGACATCAAGGACAAGATGGAGCAGCAGCTGCGTGAGCAACGCGCTGCCCACCAGCAGAAGAGAGCGCTCGAGATGTCACAAGGTATACAGATATTGTTACGTTTTGTTATTGCTTTGTTTGTCTGATCGCTTATGAACCGAAAGGGCTATTCCAAAATTATCAATCAGTTCAATCAATCAGCGATTAATATTTCGATTAGCCTTACTTTTCAATAATTTTTTATTTTTTTTAATATTATGTAATACATTTTTTTTTAGATAAATCCAAGGGAACGCTCAACCACAATTCAGGGAAAAATACTTTGTCGACGCTATTGACTGCGAACACCCCTACGTCGGGCGGACAGAAGAATGTTATTGGAACTAGAAGGATAATAATGACTAAGGGAACCGACGGGACAACACGCGTTATCAGTCAGCCCGTTCAAAGTGTGAAATTGTCCAGCGAATCACCTAAATCGATGACTCCCTCCCAGAAAGAGGGCCCCCAAAAAGTTCAAATCTTCCGGGGAACCGACGGCAAGGTCACCGTCAAGGGCCTCCTGCCGGGGCAACAGTTGGTGCAGATGGCTGACGGTAAACTGCACGTGGTGATGGCGGGCCAGCAAGGCGCCACCGGGCAGTTGATCGCGGCCGCCTCGGGAAAGATTGACGCGGAAAAATGCAAAAATTTAAATGAAAAAACTCCCAAAGTTAAGCCGGAGGAGACGAAACCGGTGCAACGAGTGTTGCAGCCTTCGCAGAGCGTCACCGGCCGCCATCTGGTAGTGCAACCCGCGCAGCCGGTGGTCGGGCAAGCTTCGCAACAGGTGATGGTGCCCTCGCAGCAAGTGGTCGTCCAGCCGGCGCAGCAGCTGGTGGTGCAGGCGGGCAACGCAGGCGGTCGGGTGGCCGCCGCTGCCACGCCTCGCATGCAGGCCGTGCTGATGCAAGGACAGCTGGTGCAGCGCGCCGCTACCCCTTCCCGCGCACCCCCCGTCACCCCCATCCGCCCGCAGACGCCGCGGCCGCGCGCTCAGCAGATCGTCGTCAACAGCCCCGCCCTGGCCCAACAGCTCGCGACCGGCAAGGTGCAGCTGGCGACGGTCAACGGACAGCAGGTGCTCATCCGGCACACGGGCAACAACCAAGCGCAGATTGTCGCCCACATAGGGCAGAGCCCCGTAACCGCGCAGGCCTCTCCGGCAGCCACCACGGTGCAGGCTATGACGCCTGCGCCCGCCGTCCAGCCTGTCTCGTCGGCGCCCCCCACCCCGTCCTTGGTGAGGCCTCCGGCTCTGGTTCCCGCCTCTTCCAACTCGCCCCAACAGCTTACGGAGGATCAGATTATGGAAAAGAGGCTGCTCGCCGGACAACCGCCTGGAACTGTGATAAAGACCGTTACGGCACAGGTGTGTTTTGTTGTTGAATAATTAAATTGATTTGGCATTAAATTAGACAAGTATTGTATATTAAAATTATAAATTTCGCTCTAAGGTGATGCAGACAAGCAGCGGTCCCAGTATAGTTTTGCAGGGACTTCATGGTTATTCCTTAACTCCACAACAGTTGGGACTAGTGCAACATCAAGTCAAACAACAATTACTAAAAGGTAGCGTTTGAACATGATCCGTTCTTAAAATCCCCACTAAAAATAAGTGATATTAATTGGGCCATTTTCTTTCAGCGCAAGAGTCTACCGGCAAGCAGGGGATGTTGGGTCCGCGCAAGATGTACCTGGCGGTGCAACCCGCGCCCACGGCACTCCCCGCGCAGCCCATGCAGCCCATTCAGCCCATCCAGCCCATCCACTCTCTCACGATACCCACTCCCGCGCACCAGGTAATTTATTATTATTAATACAATCATGTCACTGCAACTGTGAAAATCTACTTCAAGCCAGCAACAGAACGAACTTGAAGACTAAAAAGCCATATATATACATTATAGAAACACAATTTTAATATTTGAATCGTATTTGTTAAATGTACAATTTTATATGCTTCCGCACGAAATAGCTGAACCATACCTGGCCACACTATATGTATCTTAATCTCATATATTTGCGGTGTTCAATTTCCGTTGTTTTAGTAATTAAAATGGCGATACGATTTTCATAGGTGTAATATACCCGCTGTACATATTTCTATAATTAATCGAATAATAAGATTTTCCGCTATACATCTCTTGAATTCGGTTCTATGTTTATTAAAATCATATCTAATGTTAATTTGTAATCCAATTCTGTGTTAGGTTATTAATAACAACGAAGACTTGTAAAATTCAGTTATTATATGGTTACTTAGCGTGTATAGTTGACAGGTTTAAACACAAAATCATATTAATTTAAAAGTACTTGAAACATCAATTAATCATTCCACACAAGGATTATTATTGAAATTTGTTAAAACGATTGAAATGATAAAATATTTTTTTAAGTGTTATTTCAAATATTTATGAATATGGTTTTGTGCCCATGATTTTAGAATTTCCTTCTAAATAGACTTCGTTTAGTATTTTTATGGATAAAATTGAAAGTACGTAGTTATCCTTACGAAAAGTGTAAAGATTTTTATAAGACTGGTTTAATATAGACTCTCATAAGCTTAGAAAGTAGGCAATGGACTGATTTGTTTGGACGATTTTATGGTCATATTTTATACCAAAGAAATAGGCTGAAAATTTTACGTTATTTGCTTGAATTGTCCTTCTAGGACTGGGAAAGGAATCGTGTCGTTTCCGCCGAATTATATTAATTGTAGTGTAATTAAAAATATTAAAATAATTTCTTATTATCAATTAATGTGGCTTTGTGGGAAGTTGCAATATACTATGTTCTACATATAAGTATGTAAATTGTGACGGTTGTAGTGAAAATTCTGTAAAAGGTGATATATTATAAAAAAAATTGGCCCTAAAGTAGAACAATTATTGCTAGCTTTAATTTACATTTAAACAGTATTATTTCACTTTTATATCGAAGCATTTCGTATTTTACTGACCAACGAAAAGGGGCATTTTATTTCTGAATATTGTACAGGGGATGGGGAATCTAAATTATTTTGATTTTAATGACTTTTATGAAAACAAAATATAAAACCATAATTCTTTAGATGTCCCATCCTTTTAAATTTACCGTCATATGAATAATGAAATCCTAGTTACTGAATTGCTCATACACCTCGTGAAATGTAAAATTGTAGTACTACATTGATATAACGGACAGTGCAATATAATCAGTAAAAAATAAAATAATATGAAAATTATTGACTTTCATTTGAATAGACCTTTATTGTTTGATCGAATTTCTGTTTTTGTTATTGCTATTTTGTGGGGGTGTATGGGCAATCTTAGTCGAGAAAATTATGTAAGAAAAGATTTCATTATGTCACACATTGTCATTAACGTATTGTAAATCAGTAAATCTATAAATGAAATTATCATATATTCCCACAAAACGTTTTTGTTTCTTATTTTTTGTTTTGTTTTTTATTTATGTTGGTAGTAGAAATATGATTTTGTATATATTCTAGGAGACAAATGAAGAAGATAGATTAAAGCGATCTTTAGTAAACGGTGAAGACAATGTGGCAGTGGCGGTTAGTAGCAAAGAAGCCGTGCCCTCGAAGCCTGAAGATATACTGGGAAATATTACTAAAACAGATATCGTTAACTCTCAAGATGAGACTCTAAATAATAAATTTATCCTCACTCCTGACTACATCCAACAGAGTAAGTATTGACTTCATCAAGTTTTAATGCCAGGTTTACATTCATAGCAATGTTACAAAAGTTAATATAATTCAAAAAGTTACAAAATATACCAATTATGTTTACATTGCTTTGTTACATATTGTTCAATTCTATATTGTTCTTTTCATTTGCGTAATGAATTCGCAGCAATCAAAAGTGCCTTAAAGCAAGAGAACTTGAATCCTGAAATCGAGGAGAAACTACTGCAACTACAGCGGTACCAAGAGAAACAGATGAAGCCCGAGATTGTGGAGCGCGAAGTGCGGGCTCTCCCACCTCCCGTCATCTCTCCCTCTCCTTCGCCCCCCGCGCCTGCTCCCCGCCGCCGTCCCCCCATCCGTCACGACGATGACGACGAGTGGGTCGAGACGAGCCCGCGGAAGCGAGGTCGAGCTCGTCCACCCTCCCCGATCCCCAATGTCACTCCTCCCAACCCGACAGCCTCGCCCCGCGCCCCTCCCAGACACGTCCCCGTGATTGCACAGCCCCTGCACGCTCCCCCTGCGCCGGCCCCTCCGACGCCTCCCAGAGCCGTCCCGGTCCCAAACCCCGCGCCCCTCTCGGCCGCCGACGAGCGACGACGCACAGCGACGAACAACTCGCGCCTGCAAATGATACTGTTCAAACACAAGGAGATGCTCAAAAAAGATATCATCAAGAAGCGCGGGCTGTTGGAGAAGGAGCTTGGTGTTGAAATACAGGTGTTTATTTTTATTGTATTGATATTGGTTTTAAAAAAATGTGTACTAGGTATAATGGCTTAAATTTACATGCACATCATTGTACTGTATATTGTAGTGAAGAATAACTCATATTATGTATTAAAATTAACTTTACATCCTAACTTATTTATCTGATTATAAACTGTTTTAGAAGGAGTTGTCTGCTGAATTGGCTCTAAGAACTCGTGCCGAGAGAACTAAACAAGAAGAAGTCCGAGGCAAAAAACGAACGACCTCGGTCAGTCGCGATGCAACTCCGAAGACTAAGAAGTCAGTCAAAAAAGAGAAACTCTTGTGTATATGTCGGACTCCATATGATAATACCAAGTAAGTTTTATTCAGACCGACTGTGCCTTTTTTTTAAATCGGCTAATGTTAGCGGTAATAAATACTATCATGATATTATTTCTTCACATGGAAATTTATGAATGTAAGCTGCGAATCTGGCGCCACCAAATGGACAAACATGTCATTAAAAATACAGACAATAATTAATTATATTATTGACACATTACTTTAAAATACACAAAACTTTATAATACTTTCTAAATTCATGCTAAATAATTATGTTTATTTATTTAACATTATATATTTAAAACTATTTTTTTTAGACCAGATTTCCGAAGTTTGACAATACTAATGTTAGAATATAATTATGAATATGGTGGTCGCGTCTGCCTAAGAATATTAATATAATAATTTAATTCTTGACATTATACTTTTTTCAAATGATTCACAGCTACATTTATATGTAAATCACTATTATTTTCCATCAATTTTAAAGGATCTAATAAAAGGCTACTCCAACTGGCTTTTACCTTCCATCAAATTTTCTGCATATGCATTTTATTATTTAGTCACTATTACAATTTCGCAGATTTTACGTGGGTTGTGAACACTGCAGTAACTGGTTCCACGGCGACTGTGTCGGCGTCACTGAAGAGATGAGTAAGACTATGGAGGAGTATGTATGCTCCGAGTGCAGAAGGGCTGAAGAGACGCAAGAGCTCTACTGTCTCTGTCGGCAACCCTACGATAATTCACAGTAAGTTATTTCGACTAAACTATGACTTATTTTGAGTAGCTGTCAAGAACATAGGATATTTTAACCTACTTGAAAAAAGTGGTTAATGATTTTATAATATGATCTATTTAGGCTTCCAAGTACATACCAGTTTATTACACAACAGTTATGAGAAATTAGTTTCAATAATAAATTCAATTCACAGGTTTTACATATGCTGTGATCGATGTCAAGACTGGTTCCATGGCAGATGTGTCGGAATACTCCAGTCTGAAGCAGACAACATTGATGAATATATTTGTCCTAATTGTCAGAAAAATAATTCAGTCAACTTTGCTAATATGAAGGAACTCACGCCCAAAGATTATGACAATTTGAAACGACTCATCAAACAAATTCACTTGCATAAGAATGCGTGGCCTTTCATGGAGCCAGTTGACCCTAGGGAAGCCCCGACGTATTATAAAATAATCAAGGAGCCCATGGGTGAGCGGCTTTTGAATTTACTTATAGTTAAAAAGGAGGATTCCTTATATATTTATTTTATTTAAAAAAGATATGCGTATGAAACGATTAAGCTCTTTAAATAATAAAAAAAAAAGTGAAAGCTAGTTTGATATTCCAAACAAGTAACAACATTTCTCTATAGACTAATGCCCGAACCCAATAATGTATCCACAATCACAGATTGAAAACAATCTTGATCAGACCGTGACGGTTGATCGATCTCCTATCTGCATCCCAATAACCAAACCCTACGAAGACAATCCATTTTTCATGGATATAATGTTATCTCTTTGCTCTTTACACTCATTTTTCATAATCAATATAAAGTAAATAAAACCCGTCAAAAAATATTAAAATCTTAATATATATATTTCTTGTGTGCGTGTGTATGTGACTGAACTCCTCCTAAACGACTGGACCGATTTAGACGAAATTTTTTGTGTGTGTTCAAGGGGATCTGAGAATGGTTTAGATTCACAATTTTGTCCGCTGGACAATGTTTTTTTAATTAATTTTCAATTTATTATTTGTTGTTGATTTTGGAATGTTTTACATTGGATCCGACGGACGGCGCTACCATCGCAGTGTCAAATTTTAAATAATATTCGAATTTTAGTCTGTCCCGACAGTAAGCGCTGCGATCAAATTAAAAAAAAGTTTTGTTATCATTGTGTTATTGTAGACCATGGGCTGGATCGTTAGATATTGTCATAACATTTGAATTATAATTTTCATCAAAATGGTCCAGAATGTTTTAACTTATTAAAAAAAGTTTGAAATTTTCAAATTAAAGACGTGTAGACAGGACAACGTCTGTCACGCCACGTCACGGTCCGCTAGTATACATGTATATGTTTAAAACATAATATCAAATAGCTTTTAATAGCTTGCACCATGGACAGCTTGTATCGGCAGATGGTTATTACAATCCGTCGATTGGTTATTTTCTAATGATTAAGATATCTGTCTCAGGTGGCCGAAATTGGATTGAGATAGGTTATTGGGTTTGGGCGTAAGACAGTATTATACTTAACAGAGCTGAAATATGGACTAATAATATCTCTATTTGCAGATCTTCAAACGGTAGAAAGGAAAGTGAATGACCAAACGTATAGTACTTTGAGTGAATTTATTGGTGATATGACTAAAATATTTGACAATTGCCGATATTTTAATCCAAAAGATTCGGAATTTTATCGATGTGCCGAAGGACTTGAAGCATTTTTTGCACAAAAAATTAAATATTTTCGTGAAAAGTTATTCGAAACCACACAATGATAGAAGTGCTTGTGAATTAAACTAAGTGTGTACGAGATTGTGTCGGTTTATTTAGAGATGTATCTATTATTTTACTACTCTTTGTGATCTGTATCATCTGTAAATTGTAAAGTGAAGTCGAGGAAGAAAATAAACTGTATAAATTATTTCTATAGTATATATTAAGATGTCAGCTTAATGTTAAGTATTTATTGTATTTATTCATGCTTATCACACGGACATTTCATAAGCTGACATGCTCTTCTCGGAAGAATATTATGTACCTATATACATTTATATGAATAAAATACATTATGTTAGCTATAACTTGACTTGAGTTACTTTGGTAGTGCATAGCATAGGTAAAACTTATTGTATGTAAGAAATAAATTTTTTATTAACATACACGAATTTTGTTTGATTTTACCAAGAACAGTATAGTATTGAATTATGTTGCCAAAGTTGAATGGCGGCAAAAGCACGCAGGGCGCGGTATTACTGTAAAATAATTTATCAACCGTCAAGTTGTTTGGGCACAACCATTTTGCTAACAATAGAATTGCTTCCTCGTTTCTCCATTTCGTGCTTATTTGTAGACGACTAAAACAATGCCTTACAGTTTAAACGAGTGCTCTTTTAGTTAAATTATTAACTGGACTCATTTAGATTCGGTGACGGCACAATGTTTTGAAAAACTCGTTATTTATAAAAAAAATTGGTTTTATGATACTACGGCAAAAGTGAAACTTCACATTTTCATTCAGACATTTAACTAAAAATCTTTGAAATAATATTTCATTAAGGGTATAAAATCGCTGTATCAGTCTTAATTTTATACTTGGAAAATTGGAATGATAATGGGACCAATAAAAGTAGACTAAGTCTCCAACTAATATTTTTATTGAATTCTGTGTCTTAGATAGTACGACATACATAATACTTAACAATTATTTAGAATATATATACATATTAAAATAACGTGGAGCACTGGCACAAATGAATTAGTCTATACACTACACGGTCAGCTGCTGCGAACTATGTGCGACGCCATTTTGGCCTTGGCTGCTATGACGAGCGCCTTTCACTTTACCCCTAGTCCGCGGCCGACCGTCACCGGTCACGCGACATGCGTTTATGCAAGACCAAAAAGTTTGAGACGATGTAATAAAAGTTTTACTTTAAAAACAATGTTTTTTTATAAGTCACGCTTAAAAATCAATGCTTTTCATACATCATTATAAAAGCGTGGTACTTGATCCATAATTTTGTTAAAAGGAAAGGGTAGTAGGTACAATAAAAAACATACATTTTATTTAATAATATATTCACATCCTAGTCTTTGTATAATTAAAAATAAGTGTTAATGCTTTTTAACACAAATGTATAAAATGTAGGAAATGGCACTAAACGTTTAATAAACAGTCCGATACAAAACAGAGATGGAAAAGCTGCCTTATTATAAAACTATTAGACAATTCTTAAATTATTTAGAAACAGTATATAGCCCATATTTGGCTAATTCTTCAAATAAAATATTATTACAAGAATTAATTTGATTATTTACTGACATTGTCCTATAAGACAAATTATTTTCGAATATCTAACTTTTGCAAAATTGCAATGAATATATGTGTTAAAACCACTCATAATGTAAAGACATATTAAAGTGTTTCATATTCATAGGGTTGTGCCAAATAACTTCATATGAACTACTGTGATTATTTACAAAGAAGCAATATTCTAAATCAGTCAAAATTACGTTCTTAATAGAACACAATAGTAAAAACTAAACATCTAAACATAAACTTCATTCGCTGCTAATTCTTGAATTCATACATTTTACGTATCTCTTATTTATTATATCAAAAGTGCACATAAAAGTGCTTCCTTAGCACAAACGATCAAATGGTTAATGCAAATAGTAAATGAAGTTGAATAGCGCTCTGTTGTATTGGAACTTATAATCGTTTATTTTTATGTTTTATGTCATGTTTGGCCAAACGAGCCGACTGAACAGCTAACAGGCAGATACCGCAGCCCATTAACACGCATGTTGTTGGGGCATTGTTGGCATCAAAGGGTTTAGTACACCCGTCTTTCAACTAAGTTAATTGATTATTTTGATAGATTTGTGCTAAGGCCGCGGAATATTTGATTAGAAATGTAAAAACTGGTGTAAAAAGCTGTACATAAAATGTTATAAAAATAAACTGGATGGATAGAAAAGTAAAAATAAGCTTATAAATATAACAATACATTAGAGTAAGTACATTAGGGTTAAAAAATAAGTGGAAAATATTTACAAATTGTACTACAACTCGGAACATTTTTAAAATTACGTAATGGTATCTTAACTTTGACTTACACATTAAATTAACTATTTCATAAGTTGAACATTACTTATGATTGATATGTACAGTTAAGCCTGACTCTGCTTGTTCAATTGTCTCGATTGGTCTCAGTGCCAAATGAAGAAAATAAAATAAATACCGATTTAAATCCAATACTAAATATCAAAAGCTTCTAAAAGTATTGAAGAACAAGGTACTCTATAACAACAGTATTGGAATACGTCAAACACTGAAGCAATAAATTCTAGTCTCAAATAATTTAATTTCGTTTAAGTTTAAAGTCAATACGAACAAGCAGTGTTAACGCTAAGGAATGGGCAGTGTTAGATATGAAGTGCGTGCGTCGCGTCACTGGCGTGTACGCGCGACGCGGCGGCGTCCTGTCATACGAACGAGGAGAAACCCGGCAAAGGCGCCCGAGACCTCGCCATATTGTTCATCACTATCTGACCCCCGTTGAGGCTTACCACTGCGCTGCCCTCGGGCTCCGAGTCCGTGTAACTGGAGTAGTTGCGAACGGGCCGTTGCCGCTTCCACGATTGGCGTAACGTATCGTTCACGTTCGCGTAGTGATTGACGAACGAGTGAGGCTCCGATCTCACGCTCTCGTTTTCGCTTTCCGAGTTCTAGAAAATACGATTGTTATTAGGCATTTAATATAAATGGATAGCTACGAAAGATTTAACGCGGAAATACTCGCTATTAGCTCACAACACGCTACTTGAAGCTCGAAAGATAGCGTTAGAAGAATCGAACTACGTGCTGGGGAGAAGCGTGACACATAACTTGTTATATTTACCGAAAAATCCGAACGTAGAGTACGGAAGAGAAAAGAACGAGTTAGTGTAAGCCCTTGGGGTTTAGACGACTGTGATCCTGATGGTTATTACCTGCGAGTCGGAGGAGCTCATCTCCGAAGGTTTCTCGGTGACGGAAGAGTCATCCGGGTTCTCGTCGTATCCGCGGAGGCTTTCTTCGTCGCTGTGGTAGGCTACCGAGGCCGGAGAAGGTCGGGGAGGTGATTTTGCCAAAGCGGGGGCGGGAGGTGGCTTCCGGCGAAGCGTTCCGGCTCCCAAGGCGGCAGCTGAAGCGCTTGATCCGGCTCTCGACCTGTACAAGTCCAAAGCCAAGGATCCCCGTTCCTCCGTCTCCCCGGCGAGTGACTCTTCCAGCGTTTTCTGCGCCTCCTCTGTGAGACCGATATAATTCCCTTGAATAGAGTAAACATTCCTCACAAGGTAGAATAACGGGAAAAACAAAACTGGATGGATGTTCGTCAAAGGGTTTAAGTTCAACAAATTATAACGAATGGCAAGATGTTAAACAAACGAGTAAAATCATTTAATGAAAATGAAGGTAAATTGAACTCACTTTTGTATTTATAGCTTTTGCTTTTCACGCACAATATAGCTATGACCATAATGATGATGATAATGGAGGCTGCAGCAAGTGCCACCATAAACCAGGTGCGTCGGTAGAAAGGCCGATACTGCAGGTATCCGTACTCTAGGTACAATTTCGAAGGCGTCACTATAACCTAAAAACAATTATCTATAAAGAATCATGGATTTAAAGAACATTACTAGATTAAAACCTGTCGAATTATAACTTTTAAAATAAACTTCCAGGAACGTTAGCTTGACGCACAACCCTGTTTGGTTAGCCTTTTAAACACTAACACTGAATTTTGAATTATTCATTGGTTCACAACCCTATTTTACCAAAGATCAATATCAAAGTCAAAATTTATTTATTCATATAGGTGACATAATGTACACTTATGAACGTCAAAAAAAAAAGAAAGAAATATTAAATGAATCTAATTTTACATTTACTGCCAGTACTGAAATCAAGGGCGTAGAACGGAAGAGAAGAACTGGCAATAAACTCTCCGCCACTCTTTTTAATCGCCATGTTTTTTTTACAATGTTTGTAAGGAGCTGCAACCACTACACCATGTTATATGTCATATGGTGATAACATAGAAAGCAAATCGGTATGTGTTAGACCTTAATATAGGCTCTTTTTTCATTGTTACAACTTACCTTATCGCTATAAGTAGGGTTACTGATCCCATACATATTGTATGCGATCACCCGGAACGAGTAGGCCGTTGATGGAAGAAGGCTTTGGTACGATATCGTGAATTCTTCCAACATTCCGTTACTGGTACGCGTTATTGTCTCCCACCGCGTGTCATCTGAAATATGAATTATAATTATTGCAAATCACTAGAAATTTTGGATGCTTAAAAATGTAGTTAATTTTACTTATAGGTTTTGAGAAATATTCCTCTATTGCATCGTTTGTATATATTAAAGTAGTTACCCAAGAGTATCATATATATAAAATTATGTCACAGTATTTGTAACCACACTTCCCCGAAACAGCTAGTCTAATTTTATTGTTTATTATTATTTAATATTTGACGAAATCTATTCTCAGACACATTAACCATTTTTATACCAAGAGATGACGATGGCCCATTTTATTATGTTTGAAAAAAAATCCTTTAATAAACTTTATTACATAATATGATCAATAGTAACGAATAAGTTATGTCAAAGTCTAAGTTAGTTTTAATTATCACGCAGCATACATTTATATTGCAAAACAACGATTGCTAGTATACATATACAGAACTAGATTGTTAATGAAGACTTACATGCTTGCCAAGTTTCCTTTGCTGCATTGAAATTAAATTATCTTTTAATACTAGATTGTTACTAAACACATATTGCTCACCATTATAGTTATTTAAATATATATAAGACTCTGAATAAATGATTGACTTTAAATGCACTTAGTATAAATTAAATACCAGATCAACAGGAAAGATTATACTTAATTTAATTTTTTACCTTTTATTTTTATTCAGTATAAGAAAATGAAGACGTACATTTGATATACCACATAATAATAATTTATTTATAGAACTGAACTCATCGCAAAAAAAATATAATTGTGGTAAAAGTGGTAATACCACAAAAATTTTATTTTTTTAATTTTTTTTTATGCTTAAAGGATTATTTTTTTTAGTATTTGCAAACACTAAATTATTTTACAGTACTAATTGACTTGGAATTAATAGGTAAGCAGTTCTTAAGTGCTAATCAACTTATACGTAACATAAAAAAGTACCTTTCTTCCGCCCTTCTATATAGTATCCAAGAAGAGGTCCTCGTCCGGAAGGGGCGTTGGTCCAGCGTAGATGTAAAGCTGCGGGATCAGCCCGTAAGGCAAGGGCCCGTGGGGGCTCCGGAGACCCGGGCTGTGGCCCCGTGCGAACCCGTGATTCCCCAGGTCCTCCAGCACCAATAGTCACTGCCCGGACGGTGAATTTGTATTCGACTTCTTCTTCTAAGCCGCCGACAGCCAATCGGCGCTCGGAGACTTTCTGTTTTACTTGTTTGCTAAAACCTAAGAAAAATATATATAATATATAGTTTGTTAATACATAATGAAAACAATCAGATATACAGTATTTACAATTTTAACCTACATAGTAATAATAAAAATAAATAAAAACATAATTTAAACGAAGTTTCTTTTATCGGTGTAGCAAAGGGGACAATTATAGACAAAGATACATTCAAAAAAACCTAAAGAAAACTGAAATTTAAAACTTAAAACAACAAATAATACTTAAAATTTAAAGATTTCAAAGACTTATTCAAAATTATTCATTAACCATTTCTATGTATTTTATAATTCATATCGAAAAAGTACGATTTTTAAGGGAAATCGAAAAAAAAAAACATACAAGCTTGCCCCAGGCTTTACTTACGTTCATCCTGCTCGATAGTCTCATAGGTGACCAGATAAGAATGTATGAGTCCGTTTCGTCGTCTCGGTGCCTCCCACGAAACGACCAGACTGTTCATGGTGATATCGCTGAAGGTGATATTTCGAGGCGCTGATGGTAGACCCTGATGTGTTCGTACCAATATCGCGTGTGAGCGCGGCCCATCGCCGGCTGGGTTAAACGCTAACACCTACAGTAATGTAACTTGTTAGTAAATCGAATTAAAATTACTAAAAAATATATTTAATTCTAAATGTTGATAGAGATTTAGCGCTTATTCATAAATTAATCCAATTCCAGTCAATAGTAATAAGTTTTCCGTCTCTTTCTATCAAATTGTGGTACGCTATGTTGAAGAGAGAGCGAGAGGGAGTATTTGTTAAAAACGAAGCATTTTAACTTAATTATTTTCCTATTTTTCCGAATTTTTGTCCGTATCACTTTGGACCTATCGCAAAGAAAAAGGAAGAAAAAAGAAGGATTTTTTTGGGAAAGTTCATTTGCCGGTAACCTCACCTGTATGCGATACTGAGTAAACTTATCAAGGAACACGAGTGAGTGAGAAGTAGCAGTAGCGGGAACGACTTCTATTTCTTCTTCAATGCGTCTTCCGGGCTCTGGTTCCTCGGGTGACTCCGTCATTAGATAAAAAATCTGGTAACATTTTATTATTATTAACTTCTATTTTATAGTAAAATTGTATTCTTTTTACAAACATAAATATATGTATATATAAATAGTTATAGTTACATGTATTATTATATTTGCTTTTTTCTAAAAGAGTACTGAGAGTTTTTTACGCCGGCTTTTTCTCTCGGCCAACACCCTCTGTCTTCTTTACCGATGAGTAGGGATGCCAACAGGTACGAATTTAATGACGTAGAATAAGTGATACCATGATGATCTTATGTTCCAAAATAAACGTATTTCATTTCATTTCATTAAAATTGAAGTTATTTTTAAATTTATATACCTTGTATCCAAGCAAATCTCCATTTTGCTGGTCAAGTAGCGGCGGGCGCCACACAAGACCGACCTCAGTGGGGGAAACGGGTTCCGCCGTTACTTCCTGTGGGGGTGCAGTGGGCACCGCTTCGCCCACCCACACGACAGCTGGAACCCCACCGGGCCCCAATCCTTGGGAGTTCACGGCAAACACGCTGATCTCATAGTTACGGTCAACTGCTAGTTCAGTTAGAACCACTTCTTCGCTCTGTAAAACAACGCTCATAAAAATTCACGTCTATGTGAAATTGACTAAAATACATATTTTATAAATTTTTATATATTTAAATTTGTCAACATTGAAATAAAACGAAAGGATATATAACACACACACACAAATTAGAGTAAAAATTCAGTACGCATTTGATCTACAAATCTTATACTCGTCGTACGTCGTTAAAATGACAATATCCCAAATCCATTGTGCAGAATGACGAATATTATAAAAAGATCAATTTTTAGGACTAAGTCATGGTGGTTTCCTCATGATGTATCTCTTCACCAAAGTCTATTGGTGCACAGTTGGAGGTCGTACCGACGACATCACAATGCGGCCATTGGGTTAAAGTATTTACCTTGATTCCAGGCACCTCCTGTTTCATAGTATTCTGGAGTGTCGCAGTGAAGTCGGTGAGTGGCTGGTACAGAACCCGGTACCCTCCGGTCCTAGCATCGCCGCTCCAATGTGACTCTGGGAGCGGTGACCACTGAACGCGTACGCTGCTAGGCGTTATGGGTACAACACGTAGATTCTCTACGGCTTTGCTTGGCGCTGGAATTAAAGCATACGTAAAATTATCTTTGATTGTTAATGAAGCTAATCAACTAAAACATGCAGCCTACGAATAAATCAACTACACATTAAAATATCTACTGTTTTTTAAGTTTATAATTTAACATGGTTACCAATATTTAACTGATATTGAGCCAGACATTGAGTATCAAATAAATTAAAACAAAATTTAAAAAAATATTGCAAATATAAACTTTCCATCTATAGATGGCGCCATTGGTATAACTAAGATAAGTTATAGATTTAAAATCTAGAATTAATATCGTAAAGGAATAATATAAGAAAATAGCTTTATTTATATACAAATATTACCTGCGGGCAAAGTTCGAACGGTCTCAGTGGCGTTGCTATAGCGACTTGGGCCAATATCATTGGTTGCTCTTATTCTGAACTGATACGCTGTGTAAGGTTTGAGGCCATCCACTGTGTATGACGTCGCGAACGGATCAACTCTTTCGGGTAAAGTTTGCCAAGTCCCACCGTCTTCTTTTTGCTGGACTGTGTAGTATCTGTATAATCGGAATATAATTAAAAAATATATCTAAATTGTTATGAAAAAGCTGAAAACCTAGACATGTATTATTTACTTACAAGGCATGCAAAATATTAAACATTGCAACGCATATCTACTTTATACTTAATATACTTTAGTAGTAAAAGTTTATTGCACCGATTTCTGTCTATAAAAAAATCTGTAAAGTACCTCAACGGGGCATATCCATCATCGCCCGGTGTCCAAGAGAAGGTGATCTGATGTGGTTGAAGTAAGGAGCGAGCGAGATGCGGTCGCGCTGGAGGCGCAGGCGCAGCGCGATTGGCCGTCGTTAGAACGAGCACGCGTGCAGTCGCACCCCACCCTAAACGCGTTTGCGCGCGCACCGTAAAAAGGTAGTATTGCTCTGACGATAGTTCCGTTGCTCTGTTGAAATATATTTTGAATTAACTAAGTTAAGGGTTGTAACTAGGTTGGCCTAGTGGCTTCAACGTGCGACTCTTTCTTTTCTTCTCGTTCCTCAAGTCGTAGGTTCGATCCCTGGCTGTACACCAATAGACTTTTGAAGTCCACATTTAACATTTGCCCGAACGGTGAAGAATAACATCTCGAGGAAACCGACCGAGTGTGTCAGGCTGATCACCTACTTGCCTAGATTGACAAACGATCATGAAACAGACACAACAATCTGAGGCCCAGACCTAACATACTGATTTATCAAAAAAAATTTTAAATAAGTAATTTAGTTAAATATCATTTATATGCACTGTATAAACTAAACTAATCTTGAAAATTCAAACATCGCAATTTAATAACATAAAAAATCTCATTAGTAAAAATCTTATATTTATAATAAAATGTTTTGTCACACAATAAAATAACTTACCTAAACGTCCTATCCGAGGGTAGGAATTCCCTTGAGAACATGTGTTGCGTAGAGATGTTCAGGTGATATGTGACCTGATAAGCGAGTATTTCACCGTTGGGATCTTCAGGAACGTCCCATATAATTCGGGCAGATGTAAACGATACATCGGGGAAGGATACGTTTGAAGGTGGTCCGGGAGCTGTAAATGATTATTCTCGATTATCTACTTTTATGGGGTTACAGTGAGACCAAGACAAAAGACACCCGTAAGAACAATTAGTAAAAGATTTTAATGTACCAGTACTAAAAATAAAATGATTTCTATATAAAAAGCGGAAATAGTTAACCTTAAACTTACTGTAAAGATTTTTAATTAATCTCGTATCGATTTAACCACGCTAAAGTGTAGTTTTAACAGACTTTTACAGATTTCTTTATTGACGTTTCAGTAGAAAAATTTAATAATATTAACATGACTGTAACCTAAAATTCAGACATGATTTTCAGTTTTTATAGTACATAGGGATCCAGCCTATTGAGAGTATCCCTCAATACCATAGGTGCTTGCGATTGCGTTGCCGGCCTTTTGAGAATTGGAAAGTATTTTCTTGATACTATGAGCGTAGAATTATGGAAACTTAATACAGTTAAAGAGTTTAAACATTGGAATTTTTCACTCATGTTCAAAAGTAATAAATTCTATATTTAAAATAAAATGTAATAAATTCTATAAATTGCATTTGCAAATTAAAATTAATTAAATTAATAATTATTTATATTAATATATTGATTGCCTTCTTTTAAATGATTTCAGAAATATACAACTTTTGTTAAATTGTTTCTAACATAACGTACATATTGCTGAACAAGATAACTTACTGTCCTCAAATGTCCTGACTGTAACTGGTGGATCACTAAGCGCTCCATCACCAAGACGAGTATAGCCCAACACTTGAATATGGTAGACCACATACTTCCTCAGCTCTGTTAAGGTAACTGTATGCGTCTGGTTTGATGGTATGGCCTGGCATTCAACCTTTTTATGGTTCTGGGGTGGAGGGACAACCGCCGCATAGCAAACTTTGTACCCCTCTATGAGACCGTTCTGATCTTGCACTGGTATGTCACCCCAGAGTACAACAACTGTAGTCGACGAAGTGGCATTGGCCGAGACGTCCGTTGGTCCACTAGATGGCACTGTCAAACAAAAATAGCAAATAAAGTTTCATTTTTTCTGTCTGGATATCTTATAAAATATACTGGCTCAGAAAATAATATGTTAATACAGTCAAAACCTGATATAGCGACATTGAAGGGACCGTACATTTGCCGACGTTATATCCGATAGTTGTTATAAGCAATACACATACATACATAATATGTAGTTACCTTAGTTGTGTAGTTATATTATTATAGGTAAATATCTATCTAGTGTAGGTATAGGTTATGTATGTGCACTTGTTGTCAAATGAAATGTTAGAAAATAAATAACAATACATATTTAATTTTATTCATTGTTATTTTAGATGTTTAGATTTTATTGTTATAAGGTTTGGAATTGTAAATAAATCTTACAAGCCCCTCCTATAATTATTTATTTAATTATATCTGAGATGTAAAATATATAAACGAGTTCCTTATTTATAAAATAAACTTATCACAAGTTTAAAGTAGTATTTCTTTAATACAGCCTTTTTCAATTCACTTAGCTTGTGTAAAATTAAAATATGTATTTCTTACCGGCTTCTCTCGTCCTTTCAGTAGCAATAGGGCTCTCTTCAGAAACTCCAACCTCATTAATAGCTGTCATACGAATTTCATAGAGGGACCACTCTTCCAAGTTAGAAAGCACGTGAGAATTTGCTGTATGATCCTCAATAACTGCATACAATGTATCACTAGTACCGCTTCTTCTATAGGTAATGTTGTAACCCTTTGGGTTGCCATACCATTCACTTTGTTGCAGAGGCTGTGGTAAGAAAAAGAAATTAAAAATTGCATTAACTACTTGTCTATGTATACGACTAACACTACTCACTAGTAATATTGTTTTATAAAGGCCCGTGAGAGGTATTACTGCTACCATTTTTAGATAAATGATCCACCAATGTATACATTTAATTAATATTGGAACACATCCTGTAGTCGATTGAGAATTCTCGTTAAGAACAGGTTTCTTGCACCGGCTATCTATGAAGCGACAATGTTTCAATTGGTTTATTACGTTGTTTGTGCAATTTTTGATGGTTTGATGGTAAAAATGTTTTATTGTATATTATGTCACTGGTCTTAGTATGTAGTTAGGTTAATTATCTCAATATTTTCGACGTCCTGGTGGACAGAAAAACTGTGTCCAGTTTGTGTTTCCACCACACCAACTTCTTCTATTTAAGATTATTTATACAATAAATAAATATAAAATATATACGCTAATAATGTGGCTTAGCCGTTAAATCACAACGACTAGTGCTGACATAGTGAAGGAGTTACAAAAGTTAAATGATTTGCAGTGTTGCAAAGCGCAATTCTGGAACGCGGTGCAACGGACCGATTTGATTATTTTTTTAGTTGTTTTTTAAACACTGAGGAAGGTTTTGATGGGGAGGAAATTTTGAAAAATATAAGGAAAATTTAGTTTTCCTTAGTACTTGGTTTTAATTTCGGAAAAGAAAGCAATCTCTATGGGAGTAAGTAGCATATCAAATGTTTCTTATGTTGGCACGCAGTGTAAAAATATATTAAGGCGAAAATAAATAGCCCCTGCGAATTTAGTTATAATTAATAATATATGTACTGTGAAGTGAGGTACCGTTAGTGTTTATGCACCGGATATGTGAACACTCATAGAGTCTATATACGATTATTTTCAATTGTGATTAACAGATATTATTGTCACGAATTAGATTACATTTTTATATTATGGATTTCACATCAAATGGCAAGTTCAGTGTACGAGGAATTTTACATGACAATTGTAAATTAAATACAAATTTGGTTCAAATCATACTAGCTCTTTTTAAATAGCCCCGTCCGATTTTTTCTTAAATCACTATTTTACAGATGAATATAGCCTTTCTTAACTCAAGAGACATTCTAACAATGGAATTTTCGAAACAAATCCAGACTCTTTTGAGTTTATGTACTCATTGCAAAACTACTCTATAATATTGAGTATACAAAAATCATTGTACAAAAAATATTTGATTTAAATAGGGGGTAAACAACGAGACTTAAAACAATATATTAATTTGTTTTTATAAATATTATTTATTATCACCATTCTAAATTCAACATTAATTTAAAACCCCGGCAGTCTCACAATCATATATGTACATATTATACCATACAGTACAAGTGTTTTATCACAAATTGGAATTGCTTTGCTGGTAGTTTAAAATATTTAAGTAATAAATATTTTAATACTCACGATCCATCTCACTCGAAGATTATTAGCACTGACAGCTCTAACGGTGACATTTCTTGGCGGATGTTGGGGCGGCGCTTGTATTGTTTGGAACTCTTTGCAGGGCTCCGAAGGTGGCGAAGTCCCAACCACGTTGGTCGCAATAATCCGAAGCCGGTATGTAGTGAATGGTACCAGACCAGTTACCACGATGGACTGAGCCTCTGGTGCGCTCACTTCATATATTGTTACCCAGGACGAATTACGTGCTGTTTGTGCCTATAAAGAGGTTTTTTTTTAAATTATAACCCGTGTCCTCTGACTTTGTCATAGGTCGTTCATAGTTTCTTTGAAAATAATCATCATATTATTGCGGGTAGGTAGGTACAGAATAATGACTTCCTATTTTCCTAAAGAAATAATGACAAATACCTGCACGGTCCAAAGCGCTATAGAAGAGTTTCCATCAAATCCAGGCGTAAACTGTAAGAGTACAGAGAACGCATCAATGTTGGACAGAGCGAGGTTCCTTGGTGCACCTGGTAACACTGGTTCTACTCCAGACTGTATGGAGGCCGACTTGCGTGGACCTTCACCGATTCCAGTCATGGCACTAACCCAGAAGTTGTATTGTGTACTCGCCTACAAAAAATGATATTAAAGAAAACATTATACAAAAGATTTTAATTAATAAGTAACTTTTGTATTAAAATAATAAATACTATACGGTTCAAAATTGTCACAATCTCATAACTAACCTGCAAATGTTCCACATGAATGCTGGTAACATTCGGAGGTAATATCTCTTCTTTTAATGTGTCTGGGTTTTCCTTCACTTGGTATGACAATTTATAGCCAATAAGCACGCCATTTGACTTCCTTGGGGGTGACCAAGATACGCGAACCGCCCTATCTGATATATCGTCGAACTGTAGGTTGACGACTTCATCAGGTACTAAAAATTTAACAATCTTATGTATTAGAATAGCAGTCACTAGTTACTCATAGATTACTTATAAAAATACTGTTATTTGGCGTTAATTAATTGCTGGTTAACACGGTGTTACATTACAAATTGTTATTTCTATACATTATATCATTATTTATATAAAAACGCAGGCTGTAATTTCCCCGTACTAGACTATTTAAAGTTAGTAATTCTTTTTTTAGATAAGGGATACTCTTCTTTAATAAAATCCCAGAGACTCTTTTATCTTTGCAATTTTAATAAATTTAAGAAATGTATTAAAGAGAATCTGTGGAAAAAGGCTTACTATATATTTAACGATTATCTAGTTGATAAAAGGCGGGTTGCTGGTCCTAGGCCCTTTTATTTACTTCTAATTAATTTGCTATATTTGTTTTAAATAAGTATTGTTAAATGATTTGCTTTTTTAAAAGAGTACCGAGAGATTTTTACGCCGGCTTTTTCATTCGGCCTACACCCTCTGTCTTTTTTGCTGATGAGGAGTGCCTACAGGTTCAAATTTAATGACATGGAATAAATGACACCTTGATGATCTTATGTTGCGAAATAAACGTATTTTACTTTATATTTTTTTACAAAGACATTCACTGCAACTATTGCATAGTATATACCAAAGAGAGACCAAAAGATTTTATATGTATACTTAGGAACTAAGAAACAGTATTTTTGTAAATATTGTATCGTATGTATTGTTTTGTTTGTGACGTAAATGTAATTAGTTGCCGCATTGGAGTACTCTGTCTGTAATGGTAACTTTTTGTTAAACAAAAAAAAAACAAAAAAAGACGAAAACAAAACACTATTTGTATTACTTACTGTCTTCCTTAGTCCTCACAGCAACGAACTCGCTTCGCGGTCCATCTCCAGGTTCGGTGAAGCACAATACTGACACATTGTACTCGGTGAACTTTTCGAGACCACTCATAATCGAAGACTGCTCAGTTAATGGATCCAACAAGTTCGGAGGTACGCTCACAAGTTTATATTCTAAACTGTCGTTTTGTGAATCATCCCATTTCCAGGCTTGAATTTTGTATCCCTGTAACAGACAAACATTGTATCTACGTGTTTTTTAAGGGTTTAAATTCTTAAGTTTCTCTTTTTAAAAAAAATTTGGTCACCGCTTTTAAAGACCATTATTAATTATCTCATTAAATATTGTTCAAAAAATACATTAGTGTTAGGCGTTTTTTATCGATAAAAATTAACTGTATTGCTTGGTTCTAGCTAAGTTAAATTACCCTTCTATCTAGGACTAGGTCTAGGATAAAATTATATCTGTTCTTTGCCTAGACACATCCATTTCTATACTCATTAAAAACTGCCTGGTAAGGAACGTTAAAAAAAAACGTACCTGATTAATACCATTAATTTTCTGTGGAGTGGGCGGAGTCCACCAAACTGTGATTGACGTGGAATTAAACGCCTCACACCGAACACTATCCGGTGCTGCTTCTGGCACGCCTTCCTTCGTCTTTATAGTATAGCTATCGGAGAACATTCCAACGCCTTTATCGTTATAACCAGCGATTTGAACGTTATAATCCTTCCAGGTGATCAAATCTTGTATAAGATAATTTCTCTGAGCTTCGTTCGTTATATTTTGATACGTCCAGGGACTGTTGTCGTAGCCCTTTAGCCTGTATCGTATAACGTAACCTAAGATGTGCCCGTTTCGGTGTTCCTCTAAGGGCGGCTGCCATTGTGTTATAATTTCTGAGGAAGATCTGGCAGAACCCATGAACCCAATCGGCGGCCCAGATGGCGCTGCAAGTCAATACGTATCAATACAATTCAAAGGACTTGGTGAACAGTTATGTTAGAAATTCGGTAGGGTATTTTATATAAAATTAAAAATAAAATAAATTAATTAGGATACCTTTTCCTCAAAATAATTATTTGTATCTTCTGTACGACATTGTCATGCAGTGCAGGCGTAATTAACATATAATAAGAGGACAAGCATGCTAGCGTGTCATGCATATTAAACAGGAATATTTTTATTACGAATATAGAAATATTAACCCAACTGCATACCTTGGCAGCATATAATGTCACTGGCTGCTTGAGAGAAAATAATGAATGAAAAATGATCATGATCAAGAATGTTTTTAATATGTTATGTTTGTATTTGGGTAATAGCATACTTACTAATTCTTTACTTAGCCTTAATAATGAAACTCCGTAACCGAATTTAAGTAAAACCATGTTAATAATTGACATATAAATATGTATATACAGATCAGTGCTAGCCTTGCGGAGAAGGCAGCATGTTTCAATCCTTTAGATTTTTTTTGCATTCGACTCCGGGTTAACACTTGATGAGTGTTCGACAATAGACGGAAAAAGTATCTAAATTAGAATTTATTTAATATTAATTTACCTTCTTGTGGCAATGTGAGAACATCTGTCGGGTCGGACGGAGGTCCCTCACCCACTGTGTTCACGGCCGACACTCGGAACTGATAAGATGTGGCCGCTTTCAAGCTTGTTAGTAAAACCCAACGTTGATTAGCTGACACATTCGTTGGCTCCGTTATCCAGTTTAGAAGAGGATCTGGTGTTGGACCTATAAGGAGAATGGTAAGTTTCTTTGTCACCAGATCACTTTAGCCCTTTAACCCTGATTGATATAGAGTCATTGTCAATTCGACGCCATTCTTTTTTATTTAAAGAAACTACATACTCAGTTAAATATCATAAACGTTTAACCTTATCAAGTATCAATATATTTTTACATTAAAAACCTAAAAATGAGCGATTCCACCAGTAAGCTGAATTGTGTGGCAGTGTTGCATACGGCACAAATTTTTCATTGGTCAACATCATTCAAGCGAACAATAACAAATTGTACGCAAATATTTTAGCAAAATTCGCGCACATCTATACACTTGTATACGCGTACACACTACAAACAGTAGACTCGTGACTACGCGCACACACTCGTTGCTCACGAACTCAGTTTTGCTTCCAAACTGTCAAGTAATTCTTTGAATGATTAAGAATATTACCTAAAATATGGACTGGACGAATAAAAAAAACATGAAATTTAAAAACGCGACGCCACTTTTGAATTGAATCAAAGTTTCAAGTGTCTCGACTGAGGTAATTAGAACGTTTTCCTGCCCGTCTATAT
The DNA here is from genome assembly GCF_905147795.1 of Pieris rapae. Classification (NCBI taxonomy): domain Eukaryota; kingdom Metazoa; phylum Arthropoda; class Insecta; order Lepidoptera; family Pieridae; genus Pieris; species Pieris rapae. The sequence goes on along the minus strand of NC_059515.1, from coordinate 2,684,927 downwards.
TGGCAACTGTCAACTTATTAACATAAGCAGGTCAGAATAAGGAATCATTTGTCTTATTTTTATAAAATAATATTTACCATAGACATTAGCCTTTAGCGCTAATAAAATCTTTAAGTATAGTATTATTTTCATATTATCTAATAAGTAGGTATAGACTGATGGACCGTGATCCAATAGACCTTCTATCTGTGTGTGTCTAATACGGCGAAGAAAAACATTGTGAGGAAACCGGCGTGTCTCAAATCCAAAGGTCGCCGACATGTGTCAGACAAAAGGCTAATCCTACAAGCCATGTAGTGTCGTAACACCATTGTATAATTATTATATTGGCTTAATCCTTGAATATAAGTAAGTTGAGAATACTCACCAAATTCAGGAACAACTCGCCGCTGCACGATAAACTTCTGTACCGGTGAGTTCCCATCAAAGCCTGGAGTCCACGAGACATTGACGGCGCGTTGGGACGTAGCGTCCAATCTCTCCGCTCTCACATTCGTAGGAGAGAATGGCAGCTCGATGACGGAGAGAAAAGCTCTCCTCGTGTGATTGCCCCCCGGTGACGTCACTATACATTTGTATTCACCCGCGTCACTCGCTCGTACCGCTTGAACTTGCAAGGCACCATCACCCGATACTAGCACGCGGGATCCTGCGGTCATTGGTCTGTAATTTAATTACTAGGGGTTAATACCATTAATAACCCTCTAATGAGTGTGATTTACATTGGCACTGTTGCATACGAATTACCTCTGTTGAATAAAAATAAGAAGCGATAATAAAAAGGATCGATTGGAAAAATATCATTTAAATGAACGTACGTAACAAGCACGTTTTTAATAGAACGGAGCAAACGGGCGGAAGTGTTAAGTAATACTGCGACCCATGGACACTCTTAATACAAGATGGTTCGTGAGTGCGTTGCCGGTTTTTGTTAACTTGTATAAAACAGTTGGTCAATTAATTAATTAAATAACGTATGTACCTAATACATCATTTAAAATTAGACTATTTTTATTTTCAATTATTTAAAAAAAAACCAAACTCATAATTTATTATTCAGTCAATTTTATTATATTGTTTCTAAATTTTTTTAAATTTCTTCGGAGTTCATTCGTTCATGATTGATAACGAGACTGAAATGAGAGTGTGATTGCATACATTTTTAGCATAAATAAAAGTGATAAATACATCTTCACGATGTTCTTTACGTTGTTCTGTATATTAACATACATATTGTAATTAAAATACTTACTGATTGTTGTGGAACCAGTCTATGTTATATTTGACGTTGGGGTCATTCGATACTTTGCACTGCAACGTCGCTGTGTGGCCGAGCAGAACGCGTGTGTCTACGGGGGGTGCGATGATTTGAGTTCTTACTGAAAATAAAAACTATATTAACTACATGCTTAAATAACCATAAAGTGAATTTTAGTTCAAAATATAAGTCCGTAACCATAAGAAGTCATTCATCATGAAACTAGGCGGGTGGAATTTTATATCTAAATACCCGAAATAGTATTTGTTTTTCCGGGACCCCAGTAGCTCTGGGATAATTGGTACTTGCTGCACTGGTGGCAAACATATATAAATTATTGTCTATCTTAACAATAAATTTTATATAATCCGAACAATAATGTTTAACGCACTCAAAACAAAATCTCTCTGTCTGCACGGAAGACGCGTGTTATTATTATATTATTAATATTATTGTAACACATTAATATAATAATTTATATTATTCGTATCTAAAAACAACTCCAAAGGCAGTGTCAATAAAACAAATAAAGGCGGGATGTAAATTCTATAAACGTCACCCAGTTTGTTTAAATAAAGCTATATCGATGCTAATTTTAACTTACCTAACACAGTAAGGTAAGCCTCTCCCGAAACACTGCCCGCTTCATTAGCACGCTTACACGTATATTTCCCGCTATCTGCTGTGGTAGTACTTGTTATTAGCAGATCGCCTTCCTCCAGGGCTTGCATCCGTCCAGATAAATTTATAATAAGTGAGTCTGTAAATTATGTTTCTAGTAAAAAAGTATGATTGAAAATTTTACTCACTTAAAAATTGAGTTATTTTATGAAAATAATTAAGTAATAAGTCTTCTTCGCTGAGATAAAATTAAGAGATAAAAGTTAGTTATAGCCAAAAATTTTTCATGTAACATAAGTTTATTTATACAATAGCTGTACATACTATTATAGCAATTTAGAAGTGTAATAATTTCTACGTTTTAAATACGCATACATATATTTTACTAATTGGGCATTGAATTAAGGGTACCTTTTCTTCGGATATGTGTGTATTTATTATATATTTGCGTTAGTAGTAGTCTTTAGAACATAAAATATACACCTTATTGTAGTAAATAACTATACAATTTTCTAGCTTATGATGACTTTCTCTCAAGCAAATACTAAGCATTGTTCTAGGATGCGACAAACTAGCATTTTTAATTACAATATTCATCAATAATTTTCAAAGAGCTTTAAGTATATAGAGCGGGCAGGAAAATTGTCGTAGAAAATCATTGCGTTTATTCTAGTACTAGAAGAATTAACTAATTTTTTATTGCTTTGTAATGCAATACTTAAATCTGTTTGACACTAACTAGTCTAACCTAGTATTTTTTATATACATTTGATTGATAATAGCTGCCTTCATCTTTAACTACAATTTTTTATCTGCAGAAGTAGTGGATCTTACCATTGAAATACCAAGTGATGTTAGGCGTTGGGGCTCCTACAGCCCTGCAGGTGATGGTGGCATCTTTGCCGTCCAAAACGGTGAGGTTTGATGGGGCACTTTGCATTACTGGTGGAGACGCTACAAGCCACACAATCAGTTAGTCTACCGACACACATTTACACTATAGGAATATAAAATGCGGTACAACATATGGAAGAAAATATTTTTAGGTGTGGTGATGTGATTCTAAGATTGTTATGACCAGATAGGTTTTGATGCGTAGTTTTTTCTTTCACATGTTTTATTCGCATTGTTCTAATGTTAGTTTTACACACGGTGATCACATGCATAAAAAATTATATGATCTATTATTAGACCGGTATTCCAAAACGTGACTCATATTCTGTTCTGTACAACAAATAATTTTTTTTACTTTTTGTCTAGAAATACGTTTTAAAATACGGACATATTTTGAAAGGTGCGGGTAAAATTCTGGTTGAAGGTTCACAAATTTTAATAAACGGATCCGTAAGATTAATTCAACGAAGAGTCTTAATGAATAAATAACATTCCTTAATTAGTCTGTTAAGAAACTCAATATCACGTTCTTTTATTCGTAATATTTTTTAACGATGATCAGTTTCGCGATAACAATGATTCATGCTTTTGGATAAAATTATGATTGTCACATGCGAACAAATAATATTGATAGTGATGACCAAACTGCATCTACGTGTTGGTGATGAACTAAAAAGTTTAAAGCATCCACACTGTGATAAAAATTGTAAAAGTGCAGGAATACACCAACTGGTCGCTTACTGCCGGCATCGAATTTAAACGTTTTTGTTTTCCTATCAGAAGTCCTCATACGAATTAACTTCATGTGACTGCGTCGGATGCGTGTACCATCCAATGCTGCGACAGTATTTAATTATTAATACAATTCTTATAAATACCAACTAAACTGAGACCTGTACTTACTCTTAATTTTCAACCAAGTGTAAATGGATGATTCTCCAGCTTCGTTACTCGCGATACATTGGTAAATGCCCATGTCTTCCATTTTAAGGTCGTTTATAACAAGGCTTCTATCAACTTCAACTCTATACCTTCCCCCACCATCGTCGACATCAGCGTTATCCGCTTCGCCAGCATCTGCGCCGACGCTCGCAATTTTCCTGGCGTCCTTATACCACGTGATACCAGGCAAAGGTGTACCTTGTACGTTGCATTCCAATACGATGGCGTTTCCATATTCTCCATATGTCTCGACTTTTAGGTTAGTGAGCATTATTGGCTTTTCGAATACCGTCACACTTGCAGCGGCGGTGACGGTTGCGAAGCCCCCTGTTTTCAATCTGGCTTGACACATGTACTTTCCCGTGTGCTTGGCATTGGCGGATATCAGACTTAATGTTCTATTCCACTGATCATTTAAGTCGTAAGTGATTCCCGCCAAGTCGATCAATATGCCGTCTTTGAACCATAACGTTTCCAGTTCATGCAGAGGCCGAGCATTAGCTATGCAATATAGGTTTGTGTATTCTTGACCTTTAATCACTTTAGTGTCCTGAGGTTTTATTATAATTTCTGGGGCAATTTCTTTATTGTCGTCCCCGTATACGTTTAATCTGATATAAGGGCTATTTTCTACTTTACCTAATTGAGTATTGATCGCACGAGCTCTGAAGCAAAAACAGTTTATGAAAATCACAAGAAACCTTACGTCTAGAGTAAAATGATTAAGTTCAAAACAGATTAGTTTAAAACGCAATGTTTCATGTAAGTCGGTCAACTTGACAGTTTTTGTCAAACCAACTCATTTCAAAAGGAAAACCACTAGGGATACACGTTTCTATAATTAAAATACCCAAATAAAGTTCGGCTATTATTTACCTATACGCTCTTTGATCTTCCCTAGAAGCGCACAAAATAACAAGTTGATGTTTATCAGTGATAGCATATTTTTGGTCGTAGCTAGGCACTCCATTGACCCCCTTTTCATCCTGCCACACGACTGTCGGAGGTGGTTCTGAATCAATCGGTGGAAAGTCCAGGATAGCTGCCTTACCAGATTCTACAGTCACAACTGACTCAACAGTATTTTCAAACATTCCCATATCTGTAATTCCAAATAGAAAAAAATGTAGGTCTCATCAATTATAATTGTACGCAACAAATATTCTCGAATCATTAATAAAAAAACAAGAGTGAAAGATTATTTTTAAATCGTTATTTGTGGGTGAAAAATTTTAAGTGTGTTTTAAATTTGTTCTTGGATAAAGGCTGTTTTAAATCTCCGCTTACATGCAACAAAAATGTTGTTTTTTTCACTGAATATAGCACCGACGTCATTCTTTGCTATACACTGGTAGGCTCCGGCGTCATCCTTTTGAGTATTCTGAATTTTATAAAAGAGCTCCGATGAATAATCTCCAAGTGGTATACCGTTTTTTAACCACCGGTACATCGGTTGAGGAATACCTACAACATGATACTTAGATTACGTACCAAATTAAAAACGAAATGTTTTATATTATTTTATTATTATTTATAACTTAAGATGTCATGTGGAAGATGGTGTTATGGTTGTAGCTGCTTACAAACGTTGTTTAAAACAAGAAAAAAAACTGTGCGATTAAAAAGAGCCATTTATCGCCAGTTCTTCTCTTCCGTTTTACGCCCTTCATTTGAAGACTGGCAGTAAATGTAAAATTAGAAGCATTTTAATAATATTTTTTTACCGTTAATAAGTGTACATCTATATGAATAAATGAATTTTAACTTTGACTTAATATTATTTAATTTCTTACCGATTGCAGAACATTGTAATATCTTTGTTGTACTTTCTCTCACAATGCTATTTGAGGAAGATGGTTGTGTGGTGAATCTAGGTGGTTGCATTTGTGCTGTAACAAAAAGAAAAATAATTTGAATATAACTAGAACTGTTTAATTTCTTAATATAATTCCCATTGGATAGCGGATTAAAGTATTTAACTACAATTACAATTGCGTAGTATTAAAAACGTTATCGGCCAGTCATTTATTGTGACATTATTAATTCAGCGTCTTCCGAGAAACTTATTTGGGACTCGAAGTTCTGCGTCATCAAACTTCGTAATTTTTAATGAATGCGGATCACTCGGGGCCCGGCCCCAGGAGCGTGGCCTCTTAAATTCCTAAAGGCATGCATGAATGTATGTATACATACAAAATTCATCCTTATGGGCAGGGAAACGAAAAATGTGTACATTAGCAGCTTCGTCGCGGCGTTAATTCAGAAATTGGTCTGTAAGTAGCACAGTCGAAAGAATTGGTACTTCTTAAACAGTACTGTATTTAATGTAATAAGCAGTTTTATCTAAAATTGTTTTTGAATGTGTGAGTTAAGTGGCTATAACCAGCTATTAAAAAAGCAGACTACACTACTATATTATAGTCTGCTTTTTCGCTAATGTAACTATATATCTCTTTCTTTAATATTCTAAAAAAAAGAGTGTGTGTTCTTATGTACACGCTTTAGAAGTTATATTTATTTGGCGTATGGAAAAAAATAACTAAAATGCAGTAGTGATTAACGATAAATATTAAAATTAATCAAAATCATCATTTTTCTCCATCGCACCAAAAAAGTGTAACTTAAATAAATTTTTATTAGAAGTTAAAGTAGAAAAATAATAAAAGTATAATCAATAGAAACTCATCAACGGAAAATGTCTTACTTAAAATAATTAAAGTTACGTAATAACTTAAGTAAAGTACTAACTCCGTGGCTCAAATTGTCATTTGTTCGATTTTGGTCCAAATTATAGCTATTGGTAGAAATCATAACGATTCCGAGTTGAAAGTCTCAATAAAAATCCTCATTAGTGGATGCGGGATTTTTTAAAGTAAATTATAATGACATGTTACATAATAACGTGTTTTAATTATGGCGACTCCGATTTGTTAGCTTAATGAAAGAAATATTAACAAAAAAATCTCTATAAGGATTATCATAAGTACTCATACGAGCAATGTTATTTTAGTGGATTTAGCATACGACTCTCAAGATTGAGGTGCGTTCGAATCACGGCTGTCCGGATAGATTTTACCTTTCTATGTGCGCATTAACACACGTTCGTACAGTGAAAGTATCTTAAAAAAAAACAGCATACCTGAGACCCAAACAGCGATAGCATAAAAGGACAGAATTCTTGACTATTGGACCAAAATAAATAAAACGAAACGGATAAAGAAATCACTGTTCTGTTAGTACTTAAATTGTCTTTTCCTTTCAGATATTTTTCACGCCGAAGTTCTAAGCCCTATTGTTTTATTGAAGGGTAAGTCAGTAAACTTTCGCATTTGTCGCGTAAAACCTTATTGATAGCATTTTCTCTTTGAATTGATACGGAACTTATGGCTTCACACGTTCTTTGTGATAATTGACTTCAATCAATAGCGGAATAGCAATGACAGAGTTCTTATCGTGGGTATTTAATTCATTTTTAAACATCTACGTTTACGTTTTCTTTTCATACAATAGTATAAAAAAATTCAAGACCAATTACAATCTGTATAACATAATCTTGCCCTTATAGATTTAAGATAGAAAATACTGTTACTAATCGTATACTAAAGCAATTACCGAAATAACAGAAAAATTAAATACAAAACTTTACTATTAAAAACAAACCCATAACCCTGGCTTATTTTTTTTTAAATCCATGGAATACCAGTCAAATTTTCTATGCCCAAACATTTCAATTCATACAATTAAAATACCTATAAATTATTGTCATTGCAATAAATGCAGTTTGCCTATTCCCAGCCTCTTCACTGACATAGAAGAGCTCTCATCCTAAAGTATCTTTAATGCAAAGATCGGGCAGTTACGATGTTGTCTATCTTAATATTTATCCAAGATCAAATTAACCCCAATACAGCTAGTGAATCATAGGATGCGGATTAAAGGCATTACATAGTACTGCGAAATTAATAAATCGTGCCGTTATAGTTAACCTCAATAGTTAAAAATACCTTATGATAATGTATTCTAGGGAATTAAAATAAAAGGGATGCTATGCCCAGATGTGTAATTTGTTTGGTTTTGTGTGCTATTGATTGACTCCAGTAACTGGCCCAGAAACACTCAACACGTGTTACGATTTATGCTTAAGTGTAATTTATAACATTCACGAAAGTTTTCACAATACCCGGATGACGTATCGAGTTCTACTTTATCGATAAATATTTTTAATCTACAAAAAAACTTAAGGTTAGGGTCCATGCATAACTCGACTGTGAATCTATATAAGGTAGGGAAATGAAAGTTCAGCCGCGCGTCTTTAATAAATTTACATTTTTTTCAGTCGATTATGTATAATATTAAAGACACTTTGGGCGTTAAAAATAAATAGTATGTGCAAATAACAACCGCGACTACCTATTACAATGAAATATGTTTCAATTACTGATATACATATAGCAAAATTTCGTAAAAGATTAATGCATTTTAATCATGAACAAATATAAATTCTTGAAATACATGGATTTCTATGAAACCATAATTTTCTTTATTACAATGGAAGTTTATCTCAAGTCATACAGTTGCCCATGCAATAAGGCTCGCAAGTGCTTTGCTGATTCTTTAGTAATCGGTAGCTCTTATCTTGAAGGGCTCTAAATCATATTTAATATTACCAAGTCAGTACTTTTTGCTAATAAATTAATTCTTAATATGTAAACAGGAAGTCGACGTCAAACTCGCGATTTGATGCAAATGATTTTTACAGATCTTGGAATAATAAATATGTATTAGTAAAATTGTTACTGTCAAATACTTTAACATGGGATGAGGAGCACAATATAGTGGTTGCATCTGCAACAACATTTGATAAAGAAAACCTTGGCCATTTAAAGATTGTCAGAGAGATTATTGACAGTTCCTTTCGTATGTTCTACGACTTGATTTGAGAACTGCAGAAATGTAAATTAAGAACCATTTATTTATTTTACTGAAGTTATTTATTTGTTCAAGTTTACCACAATACACACAATACATAACACTATATCTACGGTATATGTGACGAACTCTTTTATCTAAAATATAAAACAATTTCAAAAATAATTATACATGAACAAATGTTACTTTGATTTTGCGGTATTATTTCAGGTATAAAACATAACAAAACTAAATTGGATAGTTAATCAGATTATAAAAACTAGACCAAGGACAATTCATTCATACCAGTTCATGAACCATAATGACACCATAAAAAATGAAGCTATTGTATGTAATGAAAAGGGTGACTGCATGGTTATAATCTAAACTGATAAAGTAAGATAAGCTATCACATACTCAACGTAACCCACTTTAATTGGCACGATTTTTTGGAACATGCGTGCTCTTCAAAATCTCTTGTAATCATTTACGCAGAGACAATATTACCTTATACGACGCGATTATACGTCACTTTATTCTTGATAACTGTTCAACTACATTTTAACCTAATAAATCTTCTACTGTAAATCTTTTATTTATCAATAAATGCGAAAAACAAAGATTACTGTCAAACTTGCAATATTACAAAGAATCTAAGTTTTATTCCAATTAGATTAAGTTGAATGAAACCAATAAAGTACAGAAATCAAAGTAAGCGAAATTAAATACTGGCGATTTATTAAGTTCTATCGTATTCATCACTATTAAATAAAATGCTGTTTGTCGTCGTGGTTTGGTTAGGCAAAATCAAATAACTTTCACATAGAGTTTCTTCTCTTTTCTCCAGAGACTAAGTCCTTTTCTATCCAATTGTCTGAACCTCAACAGCACAGCAGTGGAAGATTATGGTTTATTCTTAGTATTTTGTGAGCAGTTGTTCCACTCAATAGACCTTGTATTGTGTCTCTGTGCTCCACCAATCGTGAGGAAACCGGCATACCTTAAAATCAAAAGTCGACGTCGATGTCAGGCACTGGAGGCTCTACACCGAAAAAAAAATTACACGAAACAGAAACATAAATCTGATGCGTGGTCCTAAAAGGTGCTAGTGCCAGTGGTGTGGTTTAATTAAGTGTTTAGTACCTTACAAACTGTAATAAGTACGTCATTGTGGTAGAAGAGTGAAAAAACGAGTTTTGAACAGCTTTTTAAAGCAAGTCAAACATGCAGAATCGAGCGTACCTAGGTCCCTTGCCTAATGCCTCAGGTCACATCAGATATGAATAGGTTGGACGGAAGTTGGTCGTGTTGCTTGATTGAAAATGTTTTTTTTTTTTTTTATAGAACAGGGGGCAAACGGGCAGGAGGCTCACCTGATGTTAAGTGATACCGCCATAAATGTACATTACAATGGGCTAATAATTAAAAGTTTACTATGTTCGTATGTATGTATTATATAAATTAGGAGGTGAGAAGTTGTGCCTTGAACCGGTGATTTTTAGATAAGAATAAATACGTATTCGCATTTATTTCATACGAATGCATTCACTATTTTATTAATAGGTGAAAGAACCTTTGTTTTTCCGGGAATCGATCATGGGCCTTTCGGGTTTTACGTAAAATCTGTTACTACAGAGTAAAAGTGGTATATAATATACCGTCTCCTTGCAATGATTCTAAAATTTATTAAAACTTCAGGTAGCTGTCAAATCGGTTAATTATAAGTTTTAGAAAATAAACATATCTTTTAAATAATTTTACAATATTAATCTCATATTTAAATAAAATTTATGAATGCATAGCGTTTACATTGCTAGGTAGGATTTGGATGTTTTAGGTTGTATCAAAAACAATAAACATGCATCGACCACATTTTTTTTCTTATGACCGACGAAAGAAATTATATATACACAAAAATTATTTAAAACAGAAAGACTGAATCCGATAAAATGTACATGAACTATGATGATTAACGCTGTTACTAGCATTTACTTGCATCGCGTGTTCACGTGTGTTGTATTTTACTTATCGCGTAAATTGCTCACAACTTTTAAGGTAAGCAATGTTTTTCATACTTCATTCATGAAGTAAATATTTCTTTAAAAATATATTACATTGAATTTAGCTTTAACGCCTAACCTATAATTAAATCCAATTCAACGACAAAATCATTCACTAACAATCTTGCCCTATCAAATACAGCTTTATTCGCTCTTCAATTGGGAAATAGAATCTAGCGGAAACAAAATTTATAAGATAATGATTTCTAGGCATTTCAAACGAATTACTTTGCAACGCGTAAAAATACAACGACTTCTTAACCATTTCGACCGCATTAAAACCTGCTTAAACCTAAGTTATTAATAATATTATAAATATCTTAATTATTCTAGTTCTCCGGACCACCTGTGGTTTTTACTTTTTACGCGTTTTCTAGTAATTGCATTTCCAATATAACAAGCTTACCCCTGGCTAAATGCCAACATCTGAACTGTTTCGCAAACTTAAAGTATTTACGTCCCATTGTTCAAGTTTCAATCAGAATTCGTTAACATAACTTCGATCCCCGAATTGAAATCGTATATGTATTTATGAAAATAAATATAAATTAGAAATAGATACATTAGAATATGTTTGGTCCAGATTAGGATTAAAATTGATCTAGGGATTGTTTGATTGAATAACCGTATCATACATAAAGTTGTATCCAGAATCGAAACTGCAAAATTGAAAACTTACTGATGAGGTATTTATTAATCATTACAAGTGATGCAATATTATGTAGAGGATTTGGGAAAATATAAAAGAATACAGTGCAAGAACATTTTTTTATCAATTATTAAATATTAATTCGTCGTTTTATTTACAAGTAATGATTGATAAGTGATATCTCTAAATAAAAGAGAAATCTCACTAACAACCAAAGCCCGGAGCCATTTGTTGTTTGAAGAGCTTTGTAAAACATTTTATTGTAGAAACTTTTTATTTCAAACAAAGTTTATTAAGGCTTGAACAGTGCTCAAATCGGTCAACTAGCCCTAGTTTAAATTAAATTGTTGGAAGAACTGTCGCTCATATGCATTTGAAAAAAATATATATTGTGGGTTGAAGCCTACTGTATCGATTGATAAAATCAAAAAAGATAAAAGCAATACCAATTTCCCAAAAAAAAATTTACCATCGAACCGTAGATAAGACATAAATTACAAATTCGCTCCAAAACGGTTTATGCGATTTATTTTAATCTAACACGTATTATTAGATATAGCATATATTATTATTTTGATAAAAAAAAAATTGTATTAATTCGTTTCCTGGGCATGGAAAGTAATAAAAGGTAAATAAACTCAAGCGCAATGGGCTTCCCTCCGCATTTCACACCCGCGAGCCCTGCATGCGGCTTGTCTTCAGTCCACCTCAACGCTTTGCGACGGGAGGACTACGCTTGTGTGTCGAAGCCAATAATAATTAAATATTTGCGTATTTTAGTTTTTACCCGCGGCTTTTTTTAGAAATGCCAAAATAAAAAGAAATATCAAGTGAGGCGAGGACATGAACTTCGGAAATTATTGTATGTTATAAGTATATGTATATAAGTACCTACCCAAACAAAACTCAAATTTAGAGTTGTCAAGTTTCAAGTGCAACTTGTACAACCAAGTAAAATAAGTCGCTGAACCTGATACCTGATGGACTCTGAAAGTGGGTACTGGATCTCGAGGATGGTAAGCAGTAGACATACCGTCATTGAGCTCGTTGTAATCAGCTCAGCGAGACGATACTAGAAATGTGACTAAATGAACCTGATGATGGACTCCGAAGGTGGGTACTGGGTCTCGAGGATGGCAAGCAGTAAACATACCGTCATTGAACTCGTTGTAATCAGCTCAGCGAGACGATACTAGAAATGTGACTATATGAACCTGATGATGGACTCCGAAGGTGGGTACAGAGTCTCGAGGATGATAAGCATTAGACATACCATTATTGAGCTCGTTGTAATCAGCTTAGCGAAACGATACTAGAAATGTGACTATATGAACCTGATGATGGACTCCGAAGGTGAGTAGTGGATCTCGAGGATGGTAAGCAGCAGACATACCGTCATTGAGCTCGTTGTAATCAGCTCAGCGAGACGATACAAGAAATGTGACTATATGAACCTGATGATGGACTCCGAAGGTGAGTAGTGGATCTCAAGGATGGTAAGCAGCAGACATACCGTCATTGAGCTCGTTGTAATCAGCTCAGCGAGACGATACAAGAAATGTGACTATATGAACCTGATGATGGACTCCGAAGGTGGGTACTAGGTCTCGAGGATGGTAAGCAGTAGACATACCGTCATTGAGCTCGTTGTAATCAGCTTAGCGAAACGATACTAGAAATGTGACTATATGAACCTGATGATGGACTCCGAAGGTGGATACTGAGTCTCGAGGATGGTAAACAGTAGACATACCGTCATTGAGCTCGTTGTAATCAGCTCAGCGAGACGATACAAGAAATTTTACTATATGAACCTGATAATGGTCTCCGAAGGTGGGGACCGGATCTCGAGGATGGTAAGCAGTAGACATGCCGTCATTGAGCTCGTTGTAATCAGCTCAGTGAGACGATACTAGAAATGTGTTATATGAACCTGATGGTGGACTCCGAAGGTGGGTACTGGATCTGATTGACTCTGATTTCATTTTCGGGCTTAGATATAACATGCACTCGTAGGTTTCAGAACCAAGAAAAATATTTAAAATTTCAACTGGAAGACGAATCGTTGAAATTGATTATTTTTTCAATAAACTCAAAGAAATATAGTGGTATTATAGTAAATATTACCTAATATTTATTTAATATTAAATGTTAATAAGTTCATATAGTCATATTTCTAGTATCGTCTCGCTGAGCTGATTACAACGAGCTCAATGATGGTATGTCTACTGCTTACCATCCTCGAGATCCAGTACCCACCTTTGGAGTCCATTATCAGGTTCATATAACACATTTCTAGTATCGTCTCGCTAAGCTGATTACAACGAGCTCAATGATGGTATGTCTACTGCTTACCATCCTCGAGATCCAGTACCCACCTTCGGAGTCCATTATCAGGTTCATATAACACATTTCTAGTATCGTCTCGCTAAGCTGATTACAACGAGCTCAATGACGGTATGTCTACTGTTTACCATCCTCGAGACTCAGTATCCACCTTCGGAGTCCATCATCAGGTTCATATAGTCACATTTCTAGTATCGTTTCGCTAAGCTGATTACAACGAGCTCAATGACGGTATGTCTACTGCTTACCATCCTCGAGACCTAGTACCCACCTTCGGGGTCCATCATCAGGTTCATATAGTCACATTTCTTGTATCGTCTCGCTGAGCTGATTACAACGAGCTCAATGACGGTATGTCTGCTGCTTACCATCCTCGAGATCCACTACTCACCTTCGGAGTCCATCATCAGGTTCATATAGTCACATTTCTAGTATCGTTTCGCTGAGCTGATTACAACGAGCTCAATGACGGTATGTCTACTGCTTACCATCCTCGAGATCCAGTACCAACCATCACAGTCCATCGTCAGCTGATGATGATGACTCGGTTTCGGTATTTTAGCAATACTGACATTAAAAAGTTTTAACCTCAGAATGAATTAAACATGTAAAAAAATCATGTATGTACTAGTTAAATAATTGGCAGCCACCATTTTTTCTAGACCAATATTAATTTATAAATTTTTATATTTAGCTAATAATTGGTTTCGTATTCACGTAGTTTTGTTAGACTATTCACTATTTTGTTAGACTAGATGGCGTTAGTAAATTATTGTTTGTAGTAGAGGTCAAATCCTCAAAGTCATCGGCGTATGTTAGAGTCTTAAGGGAACTCCCATTTATTCCTTTTTATTGAAGTATGTCACAGCTGAGCCCAGATTAATGCAGGATAATTTAATTATCAAGACGTTAGGATAAGTATGGAAAGAGTTAAGTCTTTACTCTATGAGAAAGTTAATTAATTAATAAAGCTTTTTATAAATGTGACGAATACTTAAATGATAGGATCATTTAAGTATTCGTCATCCTTGGGATTGATTTGCTCCAGTTCAAAGAATTTGTATTAAAAACTTGGTGATTGAAGAGCGGCGGAAAGTTTCTTGCCAGTTCTTCTTGCCCGCTCTACGCCCTTGAATTACGAACTGGTATTAAATGTAAATTTACAATTAATTTTAATTTTTTTGACATTCATAAGTGTACTTGTATACCTAGAAGAATAAAGATATTTTGTTGTTGTTGTTGTTGAGAGGAATGACTTCAAAAAATTCCCGCTAAACCAGCGGACCGAAAAGCCTTGATGGTTCGGTCTGCGTAAACTCAAGATCCTCCTCAAAATCTTCAAGACCTCAAGATCAAATATTAAACTATCTCACTACGCTCTACTTTATGGACAATAAAGGCCGCATAGGTGAACCTCAACAACCATATTGAGCGTTAATGATTCATGCTAAGGTTCTAGTTGCTTGCCTTGTCCTTTAGAGCACCTTATTATATACATCGCCTAAAGCAATTATTTTAAAAGGATAACCTAAGGTAATATTCTAAAGCAAAACATCCCAATATATTATGTAAAATTCATTGAGGCTTACATTTCAAAGTGAAGCAGCGTTTCCGTTACGTGACTCAGAGCATTGGCACGTATCGTAAGACCACTAACATACTAATAGACTATAGAGCCACAGAAGACCATTTTTTATTCGGGGAATTCAGGAGGTTTAATGATTGAATACATATAACAATTCTATGCGCATCGTGAAATGTCTTAACAATTCAAGCGTAGTGGCATTTGGTTTGGAAGAAACATTTATTGCAACAAGAGTTTTTTACCAAGTTTATATCAAAGTTGCATTTTATATCCACTAAAGGTAATAAAGGAGATTCGGACCTATTAAAAACAGCGTTCTTAGATCAAAGACGTACAATACTTTCGTAAGACTACATTTTAACTTCCTTTCCCTAAATTTTCTTAAAAGAGCGGCCGATGGTGGCATTATATAGCCGATTTTTTGTCTCATGAGTTGTTGCATCAAAAATTCTTAATGAAATTGTACACATACATAATTATTTATTAATACAACTCTATTTGTAGCAATAGACACATAGTCTTTGTAATCGCAATGTGACCCGCCAGTTGGGCCGGTCTTGTAATCCGAGCTGTACCACATACCGCACCCGCGTACTCTGTATTGACCAGAGAAACCTTTCGCCATCACATGCTTTGTTCGAGTGAACGAAGCCTGTCAAGTTACTATACGACGTTCCTTTTAAATTTAGAATACGAGTTCGGGTCTTGAGTCATGGTCAGCTCAATAGTGAACATTGTCGGTATCTTTTCCGGTTAAGCTATACTAAGTATATATAATTATTACAATATTGTCAGTATAATTTATTAAAAAAAAATCAGTAGTGCTACAACCTCTTTAGGCCTTGGCCTCAGATTTCTGAATCTGTTTCTGTTTGTGATCTTTTTTTTTAATCTAATGGGCAAGTAGGTGATCAGCCTCCAGTGACACACATCGCCGACTTTTTGGGTCTAAGATATGTCGGTTACCTCAGGATGTTTTCCTTCACCGTTCGAGTAAATCGAAAGAAAGTCCATTGATGCACAGCTGGGGATCGAACCTACGAAATCAGGTATGAGAGTCGTACTCTGAAGCCACTAGGCCAACACTGCTCTAATTATAAAACTCATCTCTCATAATTTATAAAACTGATGCCAAATCGCCTAGCTTACATAAAGCTATTAGTTTTATAGTAATTTCATTATACACGGCTTCAGGATTCGGTACGATTTCTTAATATAAAAAAAAATCTTCAAATGCTCCAGCAGTCAATAAAACATTGGTCTCGACTCAAATGACTCACGATCAGTGGAATGACCACTCTAACACGTAACAGTACTTTTGTTAATCCTTTTAAAAAATCACAACAAATAAAAATCGAATGATGAAATATGTATAATCAGAATATCGTGCACGCTGCCCGCTACAGTGCATGCTAAAGGTTTGCCCTAATTCCCCGCGGCATACTTAATATTAATTTCAATTTAATCATTTTCAATGTATAGAAAATTAACCTACATGAGCAACGGCGCAAGAAATTTATTGAAATACAATTAAAACCAATTCGGGAATCAATATGGCGAAAACTGCGATGTTGCAGATTTGAACAGTTCGTTGGTTTGGTAATTAAAAGTTTACCCAAGCCGATGTTAAATGGCAAGAGAATGCATTTTAATTGTTAAACAATTGCATTATTTTAGCAATGTTGCTTTTTAAAGGGTCCCTGAGTACGGTTGTCTTTAAATTTATTCAGTAGGTGCAGCTTAAAAAATATTTTTAATAATAATAAGTTATATTTTATAAAACAGAATACTTTTTCACATGATAATGTATATTAAGTCCGCTTGTTTACATTGCCTACAAACCTCTGTTATCTTTATTTTTTTTAATATCTTTAGGTACATTTACAAAAATCAATAGAAAGAAATGCTGGTAATTATTTATTTAGTAGAAGTTCAGAAACATAAGAAATTTTATTGGGTAGATGCCCTTGGCGCACGGCATTATGTGTTAATTGGCCATTTCTAATCGAAACCGGATCAAATAAGAAAAAACTTGAAATGCACGCTATTTCAATTTTGTATATTAGAAAAAGCTCTCGCCGTTATGTTCATCTATATTTTAATATATTATTTAGACTAACTAAAAACTGACGAGAATGTAGGTAAAAAATTAATACTACTAGTTCGATGTCTACGGCGAAAGAATGTATAGATAGGTGGTCTTTTTTAATGTGGGACAGGTAAAGGCACGCCTAAACTCATTGGTTAAGATTCAATATCAAGAATTAGTGCTAAGTCTGACTACCGCATGTCAAAAATGTATCAGATTTTAACATAACGTTGACGTTTCTAAATCATACCCATTGTGCTTGTAGTAGTTTATAGGGTAAAAATTTAAAAAAAAAATATATAAATCTAATATATTTTGACAATCTTCTCTGAGTCGCCACTCTGAATCTTACCAAAAAATTATGGCCATCTGCCTTAATTAATACTTATTATTAAACCATAAAGGAAGCAAAAAGTATCAGAGTAAATTGTTAATAAGACGAATTCACCGTTAACTCATATGTATTATTTATACATTTACCGCGTAACTATTCGATCATCCCGTTACATCTGCTGAACTCTCAGACATCCCGACTTGGTGCTTACTTGACTTACACCAGCCAATTAAGGCGTTCTCCAGTTTTTATTACATCCAACGCTGTTATCATTTAAATCGTCTAAATACACTGGGATCACGAAGACACAATTTATATAAGTATTTCTAAAAGTTATTTATCATTTCGTGTTAACAGCATGGTCACGGAATTACCAAATTAAATGGCACAATTAAATCTGTATTTTTTAAATTTAAATTTGTAATACGCCCTAAATATATGCCATTATACGTATAAAACATAATATATTTTAACAATTATACATTACTTATTTCCTATACTTATATCTGTGTTTATATTATATCGAAGGAATGCAGTTAAAGTCGCGGACAACGGACAGTTAAAATACTTTCTTTGGTTCTAAAGTGAAACTATCATCGCACGAGATTACTAACTGGCGAGTCATCATTTCGAATCTGTTAGAAATCATTACCTAACATTATTTCATTTTTAACGACTACAAAACAACTGTATGCATCAAATCCAATAGTATTTTGCACTTCTATAATTAAATTAGAGTTTGTTTCAACGTTTTAAACTTTTATTCAATATTTATTGAAAAAATCATATTTGTAAATCTAATCTGTATTAAACCTTTTTTTTATATAATAGGGAGGCAAACGAGCCTGCGGGACCCCCTAAAAAACTGTAATCGCAGCCCATAGACACCCATTTTTAGTGGATTCGTTGCCGACCTTAAATGGAGGGAGTACGCACGAATTTTATCATTAGGTTTAAAATTCGAACATATTTGAGGCACTACTTTATACTCAGTATTTAAAAATAGAATCTTCTTTGGTCTAAGGTACTTTTCATGTATAAATTATTATAATCATGAATATTGAATAGACTAGGTAGCCTATACGAAATGACAATACACAGAATACAATATAGTGTTCATCTTTAAAAAAACTTATTGACTTTGTTAAGGACAAGTGACACGTATAATAGAATCGATTAATTTCTATTTTTACTCTCGGACGTATCACGGTTGAGAGGCAACGCTCACTCGGGTGTAATGATTAACAAAGGATGCTAACATTTGACCCTAAAAGTATTTTCATGTAAAATGTGCCCATCAAGTACTGATTGATGTTGTTCCCAGTGGTCAATACTTTTATTAATCTACAATACCTCACAATGGAAACGCCATTGTGTTCGTTTGTTCTAATAGTTACAAGTTTTGGACACAAATACGATCAATATAACGTTCCGTTTTCGGTTGTTTATATATGACACTAAAATACTCTACGTCCACCGTTCCACAACTGCGCGTTTTTTTAGGCAGTTTTTGCCGCGCACCATCACTTTGTGGAACCAGCTGCCCACTGAAGTATTTCCGAACCAATTCGACTTAGGGTCCTTCAAGAAAAGAGCGTACCAATTCTTAAAAGAGCGGCAACGCACTCGCGAGCCCTCTGGTATTGAGAGAATCCATGGGCGGCGTTATCACTTAACATCAGGTGAGCCTTCTGCCCGTTTGCCCCCTGTTCTATAAAAAAAAAATAAAGACTGAGCACATGCTTAAGATGTTATGTTGGTAATAAATATATACTTCTTCATAATTATCGAAGTTTAAGGAATTATACAAAACATTTATCGTTCGTTATCGCGGCATTACAAAAGCAATGATAAAGAGAACCAATTGAGTGATGCTACTATAATGCAAACAATTTTATTTTATCTGCACATTATTGATATTATCAAACAAGCTGACAGATAAAAAACAGTTTTACCTTAGATTAAAAGAGAGTCTTTATATAACCATGCCCAATGTTGCCTTACGAGCTAAATTGTGAGATATACCTAAATAAATATTGAAAAAAAAAATCCTGAATGAAGGACCGGAGTGTTAACAGTCTTATCACTTCGAATAAATAAACTTGACAAAACATTATACCTATTTGAGGTTAGCCCTACAATAGTAACTTTCTGTATAATATTATTTAAATTATTCAATAGTTTACACATACGAATATTTAAATAAAAGTATGGAGTTCCTTCCGCATTAATCAGTATTATTTGAGATTTATAGAAATCGTTAAACCTGGGCGATCGTTCATAAGGCAGCATAAGGCTAAAGGCGGTAAAGTCTCCACATCAGTTATAATTACGCCGCAGTTTAAACGTAAATTAATTATTGATTAGCAAGGAAGTTTAACGCTGCCGCTTGGAGTTCCATAAGTTTATATTTTACGGCTACTGAACAATTAAACACATACCTGCAATATGAAATGTTGCTTAATAGCTGTATTTGTTTAATATAAATTACACTACGAAAACTATTCCATATGAATATTAACAAATTAATTCTACGGTACTCAATTGTTGGGATATTCCCGATTTCACCTTGAATAATAAAGAAGGGTTCCTAACCCAATACCGAGCTAGGTATTGCAAAACACTGGTAATGCATATATGTATAGTATGAAGGTACGGAACACAATTCAGGATAAAGGGTTATTTTTGCATGCAACCGACTTCACATATGTTAGGGATCTTTATAATAGAAAGCAAGGTCTTAATTTAAATTTTTAAATAGTCTTTAGGTACGGTTGGTAATTTGAATTTTACAATTCAAATTTAGAATGCAAAATCGGTATCTCAATTCGACAGATATATGAATTATGGAAGGATTTACATACTATTAACGACGATAATGTATCAAAAATCTTGCACAATTTATTCTTTATTAACATGTTACATTAATAGTACATATTAAACATCTTACACAAATTATTAGGGAGGCATTGGGCCTTATTTCTTATAAGCGAACTCATCAAAGCAACATTACCAACAAAAGTGTCACAAGTAAAAGTGTAGAAATAAAAACATTGAATTAGAAATTATTACATTTTTTATGGACCAAGAGGCAAATGGACTGGAGTGTCATCTGATGTTAAATGATACCGCCGCCCATGGACACTCACACAGCCAGTAAGCTCGTAAGTGCTTCTTTAAATACCATAAGTAAAATTGGTACAGAAATACTTCAGCGGGTAAAATACTTTAACAGTAAAAAACCCACTTATTAAATAATATTTTTAGTTCCTTAAATGCGCAAGCCCAACAAAACTGTAAACTCTTATCGTGTATGGTGTGAAATAATATTACTACAAATTACAAATGAAACAACTAAAGAGGTTAAAAATGTTATCTAACTTCTTGAAATGGCGATAAGGTTACAAGTGAAATAGGGAGAAAGGCATTGAACCTTAACAGGAGCGATGGCTCATTGCCCGTATTTACTCGGCCAGCGCACACGTTTTAATATTAATAACACCCCATACAAGAAAGCTTCAGCTGGTTCTAGGCGCTTCTGAATTTACGAGAGCTACGTAGAACCTTTTATGACGATGTTTACCGTGGTTGCCACTGGCTCATACAGAATGAACATGTATGCACTTTTGTGAATTTATAGCTCCTAATTAGCTTAGTTGCTCGTTAGCTATTAGTGAAGTTTGAAATTCGAATATGGTCAGTGGTTTTATTGGTAATGGTAATAAACATTTTCCTTTAAAGGTTATACGTTCAACTGAAATTTAAATTGTAACTACTTTAGTTTTAGTAATAATCTACGCACAAATAACATTAAACCTTATCCAAACTATTTATACAAATTAGCCAAAACTTAAGTTCGTTACTGTAGGAACTTAACCGATTTATAAATAATAAAATATATCTATTAATACAAACATTGATTTATAAATAAACAGACTCAGCTAAAAAACGCTAAAAAAATGTGTTAAAATTAAGTTACTCTTTTCATTACACACAGGTTAATCGAGCAAGAAAATGCATTGATGTGTGTTCACGGCACTTTGCGTTCGTGCTCCTGAATGCATTTTTGTGAGACGGCTAGTACTCTCAAGCCCTTCAGGATTTTCAAAGAGTTATTCAGTCACACAGTGTCATATCATAAGCCGTAGTAGCGACCCATTGACTGGTAAACGCCGAGAAAACGGAAACAATTTCGAATGAGCCAGAAGTTTATTTCAGAAATGTGCTTGAATCTAAACTCTGGAATGCTGTTAGGCATGCGAAGTTGCTTTTTGTTCCCAACGTTCCTATTAAACAGGTCTCGTTCTTGCGGCAGTAGGTTCTACATAGACTAAGTTCATTATAGCTGTAATGTACTAAGGACACTAATCTACGGTCTGTATTCCGTTTGCATTTATGTAAGTATACTCAAGTAATATTATAGTCTTGTTTTGAGATATCTTATAGTTTCTAAGATCTGTACGTAAGTACGGCTCTTGCCACTGAGTCAGCGAAACTGATCATATCATATGTAACATATAACGTCACTCAAGGGACTGTGGATATTATGACGTTACAAAGAAATGTCGTTTAATGGAAAGGAGCAAAAGCTGTATACAAAAAAGAAAAAGTTTATTCCTTATCTTAGTCCTTACATAAAAACAATCATTATTTGATCGCTACGTTATGAACGTTTAGTCTGTTATGTTCGTCTAGCGTTTTTTGCTGCAACAGTTGTTACATATTTTACGTATTTTATTCATATCTTGCGATATTGGGGAATGATAAAGCACGCGCAAGTAATCCCAAGTTGTATACAAAAGAGCGGATTTACTATGTACGTATGATGCCGAAGAACGTACACAGCTACGCAGTTTTAACTAATTTCGGCAACATAAAAAGTATTTTTTATTATTTAATTGTCTTCATTGAGGGTGGGTGTAATGTATCATGTATCATTGTATAAAAAACAAGCTTAACTAACAAAATCCAAGTAATTTCGACGCTTTGAGGGTTTGTCGTTAAGTCCATGGACGTTACATTAATTTTTCGGTGTATATAGTGTAAGAAATGGGATATCCTTGCATTTCCTTGATAAAGATAGCGTTGTGAATCAGTGAATATAAAAAGATGTAGGGATTTTACAATCTCTAAAATCTTTCTTGAAGTTTGCCACACTTTTCTTGCTTTGTCCTACTTATTGCTTTTGTTTTAGTTTCCACACATAACAGTCGTACTTAAGATGAATCAATCTACGGGTAAAATACTTAAATTCTTATGGTTTATAAAAACTTTGCGTCTCCGTGGCTTAGTAGGTATCGTTTATCTTGCTGAAAATAAGTTAGATTCCTGCCACGGAAAGCTAATCAAAATGATTAATCGTAACACACTGAAATTGGTACATATTAGCATTACGGGATTAGACAGTATTAAAAGTCGTTAATAATAGGATATGGTTAAGCGGTAGTAATTTGAATAAATACAGCACACAGGCACATCTGTTCAGTTAAATAAGGGGTAAATTTTGCTATACAAGATAAAGACAAATAAAATTCCGTTACCAAGTATGTGCTTTTCTTCTTATTACTGTATATGTAGTATACAATGAATTAGATGGAAACGTCAAAATAACGACGAAAGAAGAACGTGTTTGTATGAAAATTGTGACATTGTAAACTACGCTTTTTTGAACTTCGACGTGGAAATGCGTTGTGTATTTTGAGAGAGGGTGGCGCTCAACCGATTCCAGGCTTTCTGCTAATCAGACAGAAGGATGGTGATTAAAATTAACCCCATCATTGTCTATACTTCTTGTAAATCATTTTAGTAGAATTTGTAAAATATAGACATGGTGTATGGTATAAAAATTTTATGTGTGTGTGATCACAATATAAAAACATATTGTGATATACATTGCTTGTGGTAAATGAATATAAAGAAAATATAAGTAAAACTGATGAATGTATGTATTTTTTTTCACACAAGTATTATATTCTTATATGACATTAAAGTAATACAGCTATATCAAAATTGAAATAAACTTATGCCACAGAATATAATGCTAAGAAGGTCTGAATAAGCAATATGTCATTGTCTAGTGTTAAATTGCTGGTGAATATTTGAACAGCACTTTAACTAGGCAAAGTTCATTAAGAATTATGATGGACCTGACTGTAAACTTTGCCTAACACACATTAAGACATAAAGATTTTAGGGTGATAACAGTATGATGTTTTAAGGTACCTTTTTGTTAACATAGGTTTCTTTTCTATCGAAAATTCTTTGAGGCCTTTTAAATCTATCAATCCAATGGAGCAAAAGCAATGATACGATGATTATTTATCTTTAAAGGTAAGTGGGTAATCATCAGTCTGTGTTTTTTACTTGATATTATAAGAAGTGTGTAAAATAATGATCTATTGACATTCATAAGTGTACATTATGTTACCTATATGAAAAAATGTTTTTCATTTGATTTGAGTAAGTAATATATTTTTTATTCTCTGTAGCAGTAAAAATATTTTTCTGAAGTTCACTTTAAGATAATTTAATTGATAAGTTTAATTGATAATCATTTGTTCACTGTGGATTGAATAAATGTAGCAACAATATTATAATACCAAATGTATCAAATTAGTCAACTGAGAAGGAATTGACTGTATTTGCATGATACAGTACAAAGCAACAAGATATTGAATGTATATGTTCTCATAAAAGTTTTGTTTCAACAGTAAATACCTTATCTAATATATTCATAGTGGTTTTTTCCTTTACTAACAGTGGTTGTCTGGAAGAAATCGCTCTAAAGTGATAAGGCCGCCAGTTGCTTGTCATTAAATTATGTTTAATATTTTCCTTTTAAGTAATGCAACGATGTGGTAATAAATAAAATAAATAAATAAATACTTACCTATACTTTCTGCTGAAGATGAAATTCGTGCGAAGCAGGCGACAAATACAAACACTTTTAATTTCAGCGACATGTTTCTCCACCGCTCAAGTTCTTCCATAGCACAAAACTACTCACAATTTTAGAATTCCATAGGCATATTCTTTGTTTACCTCATTATTAACTATACAAATACACACCGATATTTTAAAGTAATAAAAGCTCATGTTTTAGGCGTTGCTATGCTTTATATTCACCACAACAGAAAGGATACGTTAGTACTTGCGGGATTACCATTTGCCAGCAAAGTACAAAAGTTCACTAAACTTTATAATTCGTCCTATAAAGCATCTAACTTTACTTAAATTCTCTTTATCTATTCATATGTTGAAACAAAACGCTTTCATTATCTTTTAACACACTGTGACACGAATTTCTTTAAAAAAACTTTTTATAAGTTCGAAAGTTTCAATAACTTCATTTCGCAATCTTCCCGAAGGACGCTCTAAACTCAAAAGCTAAGAGTTGAGACAAAACACAACCGTGTGTTCCAATATCTGTCGCAGACTCGCGGACAGCAACGAAGTTCACTTCGATTCTGGCATCACTTATCTGTGCCCAAACCACAGACTACATAGCGCCTAAATAATATTAGTAGTATAGTAATATAGTAACTATGCTCCATAATATTATTGTATTTTTGCTATTTTTGGTGTTATTAATATATCCAGGGTATAATTAATACCCATATAATAATAACACTATAAAAAAATGTATACCTTTAATATAAGGGTAATTTGAAATTGAAATTTAATTAATTTACATGGATTTATGTAAATTTTTACACATTTACGTTGAACGTTTATAGTAAACAATAATTCTTTATTAATTGTAACTTGTTTTATGCTTTTTGCATGCATAGGATTGCAACACCGTAACATGTGACTTGGCCTTTGTTTGCTGGCTTTGGTGCAGGGATATAATATATGCTATATTTTTAAAACGAAAATCAACATATATATTATAGATGATTTTAATTAGACTACTTTATGAATTATTGATTATTCCCCGAAAGTGTAGCTATCGTCATATTTAGGTATGATCTGTCCTATTTTCGACTTGGCAACATCATAGCGAACCATATTTTGACTATGGACATCTTGACATTGACAATAGATGATCTCAATTGCCAAAATAATTCTTTTTCAACTAGCCTGTCATTACGGAAAGTTGCGGCGGGTTTTAAATCCTAGGTAATCATCCTTTTATTAGAAAAATAAGTCTAGTATTATTGATATTTGGTGTATTTAATGGTTACTTTGTGTAATGGGAACAATATTTTGACTTCAACTTAGTGCGGAATCCGAAAAGTGACCTAGTGTATTATTGTTTAGGCTACGGTGTTACGAGGTTATAATACCTGTTTTCAGTGGTTATTATAATATATGTTTTAAATCTTTACAGCCATGGTGCGAATGAACGTATTGAGTGATGCTCTCAAATCAATCCACAATGCCGAAAAGCGAGGCAAAAGGCAAGTGCTCATCCGCCCTTGTTCTAAAGTTATTGTGAAGTTTCTTACTGTGATGATGAAGCATGGTTACATTGGAGAATTCGAAATTGTAGACGATCACAGAGCAGGAAAAATCGTCGTCAACTTGACAGGCAGATTAAACAAATGCGGAGTCATTTCACCACGATTTGATGTACCAATCAATGATATAGAAAGGTGGACTAACTTATTGCCCTCTCGACAATTCGGGTAAGCACTTTTTTATTTAAGAAACTATTCAGGTATGTTTACTATGTCTTTTAGTTGGATTCTACCATTGACTATTTTGTGAATCGGCTGCTAACATTAATACTAAGTTTTAATTTGACATATATTGGTTATTATTCTGTTATCAATATTTTTGGGGTAAAATTGTTCATATAAGATGATAATATATCATGTGCCAAATATTGCTTGGAATTAGCAAAGTATTCAGTGGGTAAATAAAATGAATTTACACAGTCATGTTAAATATTTCGCAGCATCAACATTCAAAAACTTTAAAAGTACAGTAATAATACTAATACATATCACTTTATTAACCTTCTAAATTAAAGGAGGCATACAAAACAGATAACATTACTGATTTTATGAAAATTTAAATATTATGCATGACTACTGCAAATGACCCTCAGTTGTTATTGCTTGTTATTTGATGTGCAAATTTAGAATAGTGTAAGTTTTATGTAATTATAGTCAACATTGTTTAAGATATACTCTACAATTCGTTTGCAACAACAATACCAAAATTTATGATTAATTCAAACTCAATAAAACTCCCCATGTCTCTTATGTCATACAGATATATTTATTATGCAAATTGACAAGTTCAGGAAGAAATTTTATTATAGCACTTGTTTGCTTGTCTGTCGAATTCATTGTTACCATATCTTGTGTGTACAATGGAAAGTTCTATGTATATAACATTTATTTTTATGACTATAGTACCTCCTCACCTAATCTTGGTGTAAAATAACTTTGTTAGATTAGTTTAAACTTTTACATAATTTATGTATTAAGTAACTATTTGAATTATAACAGTTTTATAGTTGAATGATACATAAAATAATAATAAATAAGGTTAGGAGTTACTTTTGATAGTAAATAAATCAACACACCCATTGATTTTATTAACAAGTGAAGAAAATTTATTGTGGTTAAATATTTTATTAATATTTATTTTATTATTTTACAGATACTTAGTGCTAACAACCAGTGGAGGCATCATGGATCATGAAGAAGCCAGAAGAAAACATCTTGGAGGCAAAATATTAGGTTTCTTCTTCTAATCTAATATACATTTAAAAATTTACTCTTTGTTTAATTTTTTTCATTACACAAAATATCAATTCTGGTCTGGTATTAATGCTTTGGCATACAAGATGGCGCCACGCACAGCAAATGGATGTTATTATTTATTTAAGTAATCTGAATTTTGTCCATATTTTAAAGGCACTAAGTTGCGTCTTTTTTTAAGAGTTAACATCTTAAACAAATGAGATATGGGAGATTATGGACAATTTCAATATGAAAAGCAATTGCTAGATGTTGGTACAGCTAGCTGGTTTCAAGAATCTTGTTTTTTCTAGTAACATATCTTTGATAAACTTGTGACATGAGCTACATAAATTAGTCAACAATAGTAAGGGTCTTCCATGTGAAGTTTGATGTTACAACGAAAAATAAAAGTAATTGTGTGCTCTAGTAATATAGGTATAGTGACGTATGGACATATATCTATAAAATATTAAGCTGTTCTGCTATCACATGCCGTGTTACTTATGCCATTTCTTAATCATGAACCAATAAACTATTTTACACCAGCCTGCATCGTGGAAATCGTTAGCTATGGAGGATGATCCTGCATGATTTGGGGCGGCATCTCTATCGACGGCGTCAGACCTCGTGTACGTCTCCAGAGCTGGAGATGATTGCGGCCAGGGGTCTCTGACTGCTCACCGGTACATCACCGAGATTTTGGAGGAGAATGTAGTTCCATATAGTTTTGTCGGTGTCAACTTCGATTTTACAAACAGCGTGCGGTTCGGTGCCACACAGCCTTGATTGTCAAGGACTACCTACGGACGTTATGGACTGGCCAGCAAGAAGCCCCGACCTCAATCCTATAGAGCACCTTTGGGACGAGCTGAAACGGCGAACCCGGGACCGTGATTCAGCTCCTGCCACTCTCGTTGAGCTTCGAGATGCCGTCATCGAGGAGTGGGACAACATTGACCAGGAACACGTCATGACGCACATCAGGTCCATGACTTACCGCTCGGAAGTTGCTCGGAGGGATAGAGGAGGAAACACTAGGTTGTAAGACTAATTTTTAAGGATTGTTATTGTTGATGAAATGATACTAATAATACATGAAGGATCTTAGGAGTTCGCTTGACACGAATTTTAGGAAAGGTGCGAATTTTTTTGACGCCGATTGTATTTTGCGTGAGTGACAAGGGTAGACTTCTTTTGCGTTACGTTTTTTAGAATATTTTTTATAAAGAATTTCAATTATCTTACAATAAACTTTAAAATCTTCCTCAAAATGTGGTTTAATTTTTATTGAACATAACTAATTATTTTGCCAGTAGTTATTTTCTATATTTTACGCTTTGCACTGCTTGCCATACTAGACGAACTATTTTGCATCAGGGCTCGTATTAGGAATACATACTTTATCGGCGCCTTATGCTATGTTGGAGCTGATTTTCAACAAGAACTACATATTTGCTATAAAAAATGTGTAGGCGTAAGTGTTTGACATAATAACATAGTATTTAAAAAAAAGGCAATTGTATAAAAAAATGATGCTTCGTGTTGCTCTAGTCTTGTGCATAGTATAAAACCTACTCTATGCTCTTATTTAAATAATGCAACTTGAAACCGCACGAAATTTAAGTAAATACTACAAGTTGTAAACTAAGACTAAGCTATTCTTTAAACTTATTTGTGGACTTCTTTCTAAATAAACCCATGGCTTTCAATAGAAAGAATTACGACTTTTGTATAGAACCCGGGAGTGACCAATACATACAATACCGTGATACGCTGTCATGCAAGCAGAATCGGTGATTTCATTGAATGAGTGCATTCTCTAGCGGTAATCGAGGCAGCACGGCGAGGGACGCGAGGACGGTCGACATTCTAGTCGCCAGCCGCCACCCAATACCACCGTGCCCCGCCATTCTATAGTTGCACGCCGTACGCACTACTACGATCAAGTCGCCGCACGAAAATGTATTACGCGTTTTAAATGTGCTAAAGTTTTAAGTGTGTGTTCGTGTGCCGTAATATAAAAATACATTTTTTAATACCCAAAGTTTGAAGAAAAATAATGATGGCTCCCGAGACAGTGGTAACAGTCGATGGTAGTAATAAACCCGCTAACCAAGCGGCGTCGCCGCAACAGCAACAAGGCGGCGCATTGGACTGGATCAAAATTGACGTAGAATACTTCAAATCAACACCGGGCTTATTAAAAGTTATTGAACTGGTATGTATCTTTTAAATATTTGTTTATGGCATTCCTAATCATTGAAATAAAATAATATGTCGCGTCATTTTATTTTGGATTAAAAGGGCGTTCGTATCGACTTATTTCATAATTTTAACACCCATGAGAACGCAGCGTGTGTTAATTCTTATTTATAATCTTGCAAGTGGCATTGCGCAGTTTGTAAGATACGTTAAGTATTATACCTACTATATATTGTTTCGCGAATCTACCTGACATATGTCCTTCATTTGTGTCTAGTTAGCTGTTCTGTAACCGGTGCTGAGTAGGTATCTTACCTACGTAATAACGTCACCTACATCTAAGTTGTAATTATCGAGGTCACGTGAAAAATATCTACTACTTTGAAAGAAAGTCTTATAAGCGCACCACATAAGACTTTCTTTCGAGAGCTCGTCACTACGTTGAGGAATGGCGTTCATACATACAAATAAACCCAGCCTATTATGTATACTTATAAAGGTAAAGCTAATACACTAGTTAGCGAGGTTTCAGGACTCATTAGTTAAATCATAGCAACTTACAATAAATAAAATAAATATTTATTTATTTATTTACACTTCGTTGCTAAAGAAATACAAATAACACAATATATATAAATTACAAGGGACGCAACGGGCGGCCTTATTGCTAACAAGCGATCTCTTCCAGGCAACCCTAGTAAGAAAAGAAATAAATAAAAAAAATGATGGGTGCAAGAAGTGCAGAAGTTATATAAAAAACAAAATAAATTTATATTAAAATATAGCACCTTAATCTATTAATAACTATATATATTATACATAATAAATACATTGTAATTTTAAATTTATATGACAGAAAGTTCGATGGAACAGTATAAGCGTTATACAAGTTATATTTAAAAACCTTTAAAACTTCTACTTAGTTATACATATTTTGTGTGGGCTACTGACCACTGTTGGGGTGACGAGATGTAGTGTTGACATCATCAGTAAATAAATGCACACACTTTATTGATGGTTACTCATAATAAAGGTTGGGTAAATCTATCTAGCGAAACAGATGCAAAAATGTATCTGCCGACTATCTCAAGCCATGATTTAACAGATTTGTTTTCTTAATATCTTATAAATATAATTTTATAAAATTCAACATAATAAAGCTGTGAAATGATTCATAATTATTTAGTCACGAAAATTCTAACAGGACGACCTTGAATATATATTATCTCGCTTTGACTATTGAATGACGTTTACAAATATGTCAGGTATTTAAGGATAAATATGGTGTATTATATTTATAATTCGGTAATTTGATTAATTGTTAAAGTTACTCAATCTTATTACTTAATATCTCTTTATGAATGTTTTAATTGTGTATTAACTAATGGCATTATTTCGTAATCATTATCGAAACGATTGCAGTAGATATATTACTTTTTGCTAACGGAAAATATAATGTACAAATTACTGTTATACTTGAAACATATAATAATACATTTTAAATTATATATTTAGAAATTATAGCTATTATTTTTGAATTAATGTGGTATCGCTTTATCGCCTACGTACCAGTGAACGAATTTGTCTTCGCGGTTCCCTGCCGCACCGCTTATCTTTCGTAGCCAAGATATAGTTGGAGCTAATTTTTGTGTATAATGAATGTTAAGGTTATAGTAAGGAATTATTAACTTGACCTCACGTTTAAAGGTCGCATCTAAAAACTAATTGCTAAGAAAGTGAAAACATTGACCCCTAACCCGAGTAATATCGCCCACGCTTGCTTCAAGAACGAACAAATATTTTATTAATTCATAGAAGGGTGTTCTTAAATATATTTTATTAGTTTAGCTTAACAGTTAGAAAAAAATAGCTTCATACTCAATAGGACAATCGAGTATAAGAAGGACCGAAACGACTGTTAAAGTATATCTAGTATAGTTTTATTTCTGGTTTACAATATATTCAAATTGGATATAAAATTTCAATAATTTTCAGAGTTTCCTTATCAACATCGATAACAAATCGATTGTTTCACGTTACAGAAACATAGTGGGCGTTCTGTAAAGTCCCGTATTCTTACAGCGCGGGTCTATTCTATTTAGATATTTTTTTCTGAATGAGCATGGTCTCTTCTCTTTTACCTCGAAATTGTTTTTACAAACTTGTTAGGAGACAAAATCATCAGTATGAGTATTTCGCATTCTATTACAGCAACTAAAACAATGTTTTCATATGTGTATCCAGTTAATGTTGAATAATAGGTACATTTTGAATTACCGACTCTGGCGCATAGTGGTAGCTCATGGAGTAGGACGATTCGGTTCATCTTCCAGCAAATCAATACTTTTTTCTTGTTGTTCATAAAAGCTGTTGTTCATGATCTATATATATAAAAGAAAGTCGTGTTAGTTACACCACTTATAACTCAAGAACGGAAGAACAGATTTGGGTGAAAATTGGAATGGAGGTAGCTTAGAGCCAGGAGACGGACATAGGATACTTTTTATCCCGTTCGACAGCGTTCCCGAAGGACTTGACATGAAACGTCAGTCACTATAAAACGTGGTATAACAAAAAAGAATAATAAAACGCAAATGATAGCTATGTAATTGACGTATAATGACAGCTGTGTAATGACGTATATATGACAATTTGATATTTGTAAGAAATCAATATTCAAAATATTTCTATTAAATAAATAATTAAATGTAATGATAGTGCCATTGCCCATTCGTATAAACAGTGAAGAGAACTATAAATCTCGATATGGTCGTATGTATACAGTTCGTCCAAAGAATGATGAATGTTTCTATTTGTTGTTGTTGTCGAAAGACGCATTTAATCGAGTATTGGAACGGGAACGTGAATATGATCACCAGGAATTAGATTTAGTAGTTCAAACGAATGTAACCCTGTTGAATTACCAACAAAAGGAAGTTTATGATACTTTAATGAAGGCAAACGATGATGAAAATGGTGGTTTATATTTCCTAGATGCCCTTGGTGGAACTGGCAAGACATTCCTCATGTCATTAGTTTTAGCAACTGTTCGGGCGAGATCCAACATAGCGGTTGCAGTTGCTTCTTCTGAAATAACAGCCACATTGTTAGAAGGATGCCGTACGGCTCATTCAGAATTAAAATTACCGTTAAATCTTCAAACTATTGAAGAACCAACGTGTAATATTGCAAAACACTCAGCAATGGCCAAAGTTTTAGCGGCATCGAAAATCATCATCTGGGACGAATGCACAATGGCGCATAAACGTGCATTAGAAGCACTTAACAAAACATTAACAGATTTACGCAATGACTCGAGATGTTTTGGAGGAGCAATGATTTTACTGTCTGGCGATTTCTGCTAAATACTGCCAGTAATTCCAAGATCTACGACTGCCGACGAAATAAACGCTTGCCTCAAATCGTCAAATCTATGGCGCTATGTGAAGAAACTGCAGCTGACAAGAAACATGAGAGTTACATTGCTTAATGATACATCTGCTGAAGATTTCTCGGAGCAATTGCTGACTATCGGTAATGGTGAGGAAGTTCTTATTCCGAGGATCCCGATGATCCCAACCGATATGCCGTTTGAATTTAAAAGACTTCAATTTCCGATACGTCTTGCATTTGCCATGACCATCAACAAATCACAAGGCCAATCCTTAAAAGTTTGTGGTTTAAATCTAGAACATTCATGTTTTTCCCATGGTCAATTATACGTGGCATGTTCACGGGTCGGAAGACCATCTGCGTTGTTTGTTAAGTGAAGAGTAACCTATGTACTAAAATACAGAAATAATAATGAATGATTAATGTAGGTATTTAATTTTTTTGTATTTTGTTCCAATAAAAAAAAACTGCTTATTTATTGCCATTAAGGCGGAACAAAGTTCGCCGGGTCAGCTTGTAAATTTATAAATATAGCTTTATAAATTTATCATGAAAATTAACTAAGTCTATAATTATCAAACATGATTAAAATATGATAGCATGTATAAATAAATAACACGTATGAATATTATCCTCAAAGCGATGTTTTTGCGAGTTGCCATTTTTGTGTCAAATTTTAATTTTGAGAGAAAGCGGTGTCGGTTAATTGCTTTAATGCATAACAACCATTTAAAAAATGGTGAAATCTGTTCGAAATTTTCCGAAATTGTTTTAAATGACAGACATTGTTTAATAATAAATTTAATATATAACAATTGATGTCTTGAGTTGCGTAAAATTATAATATTAGGGTTTGTTTCACAATGCCCGGATAAGTTCCAAATAAGCTAAATACTTATTGGTAGGATAAACGCAATTTGCGTTTCAAGACTGTCAGAAAGCGCGAAATTTCTTCGGAACTTTTATCTTCCGAATAATTTATGCGTTGCATAGCTATTTGGTACTTTATCCATACACAAGCTGACCCGGCGAACTTTGTTCCGCCTTAATGGCAATAAATAAGCAGTTTTTTTTTATTGGAACAAAATACAAAAAAATTAAATACCTACATTAATCATTCATTATTATTTCTGTATTTTAGTACATAGGTTACTCTTCACTTAACAAACAACGCAGATGGTCTTCCGACCCGTGAACATGCCACGTATAATTGACCATGGGAAAAACATGAATGTTCTAGATTTAAACCACAAACTTTTAAGGATTGGCCTTGTGATTTGTTGATGGTCATGGCAAATGCAAGACGTATCGGAAATTGAAGTCTTTTAAATTCAAACGGCATATCGGTTGGGATCATCGGGATCCTCGGAATAAGAACTTCCTCACCATTACCGATAGTCAGCAATTGCTCCGAGAAATCTTCAGCAGATGTATCATTAAGCAATGTAACCCTCATGTTTCTTGTCAGCTGCAGTTTCTTCACATAGCGCCATAGATTTGACGATTTGAGGCAAGCGTTTATTTCGTCGGCAGTCGTAGATCTTGGAATTACTGGCAGTATTTAGCAGAAATCGCCAGACAGTAAAATCATTGCTCCTCCAAAACATCTCGAGTCATTGCGTAAATCTGTTAATGTTTTGTTAAGTGCTTCTAATGCACGTTTATGCGCCATTGTGCATTCGTCCCAGATGATGATTTTCGATGCCGCTAAAACTTTGGCCATTGCTGAGTGTTTTGCAATATTACACGTTGGTTCTTCAATAGTTTGAAGATTTAACGGTAATTTTAATTCTGAATGAGCCGTACGGCATCCTTCTAACAATGTGGCTGTTATTTCAGAAGAAGCAACTGCAACCGCTATGTTGGATCTCGCCCGAACAGTTGCTAAAACTAATGACATGAGGAATGTCTTGCCAGTTCCACCAAGGGCATCTAGGAAATATAAACCACCATTTTCATCATCGTTTGCCTTCATTAAAGTATCATAAACTTCCTTTTGTTGGTAATTCAACAGGGTTACATTCGTTTGAACTACTAAATCTAATTCCTGGTGATCATATTCACGTTCCCGTTCCAATACTCGATTAAATGCGTCTTTCGACAACAACAACAAATAGAAACATTCATCATTCTTTGGACGAACTGTATACATACGACCATATCGAGATTTATAGTTCTCTTCACTGTTTATACGAATGGGCAATGGCACTATCATTACATTTAATTATTTATTTAATAGAAATATTTTGAATATTGATTTCTTACAAATATCAAATTGTCATATATACGTCATTACACAGCTGTCATTATACGTCAATTACATAGCTATCATTTGCGTTTTATTATTCTTTTTTGTTATACCACGTTTTATAGTGACTGACGTTTCATGTCAAGTCCTTCGGGAACGCTGTCGAACGGGATAAAAAGTATCCTATGTCCGTCTCCTGGCTCTAAGCTACCTCCATTCCAATTTTCACCCAAATCTGTTCTTCCGTTCTTGAGTTATAAGTGGTGTAACTAACACGACTTTCTTTTATATATATAGATTGTGAAACATACCCTTAAACTGTTGAGTTATACGTCAAAGTAAATGTATACTCACAAGATCTTGCAGAAGTATCAAATTGCATCATCTATTCTCAACATTCCCGTAAGTATTACTATTACAAAGGTTTCGGTGTTTGGACAAACATTGCTTAACGTAGTATTAAGTTATACTGAGTCGAGTTCTATATAGTTCTTTAAAAAGAAACGCGTGTTAAATATCTTCTATAAAAATTTGATACGGATTCAGTGAATATGATTGGTACTTTAGATTCGCAGCTCCAGCATAAACTGCTTACGGCAAAAATAGCTTTCTTGCCGATTATTTAAATCTTAATTATTTCTCGTGCGTAGGATCGTTATAAATTGTCCCTATAGTTTTATTATTGTATATATTTTATTGTTAGTGAGAGTCCGATTGTTATTGAGGTTTCTTGTTGTTTTATGTGTTATAAACAAGCAATGTTTTACTTTAGCGTATTGATATAAAGCCACACATAACTTTACGTATCAGGTGGGTGAAAGCTGGTATCAAAATGAAAGTAGTTCTGGCGAAGCCTGGCCCACCGGTGACGCGTGTGTCGGTCGATGTTGACACGATTGACCGGTATTTCTTAGTGTGTCTCATCATTTCACTTTTCGTACAGATAAGTGGATATCGTCTGGCCTGTTTAGAGATTTTTATAATATATTGAAAAAAATACCAAAGTTTTGATCGATAAGAGAAATTTTAAGGAGCCCACAAGTAGTAAAAAATGTTAGAATGCTAGATGCACTAAAAAATATTTTAGAACGACTTAATTGCTATAAAAGTAGTTAAAATATTATAGTGTATTGTGGGTTAAGTATGAGGCAAATATTTAACATAACTAACCAATCTATTTTTCAAATTATAAATTTATATCGCGTGAGTTAATCATAAACTTAATTATTGAACATTTTTAATCAGTATAAGTGACATACAGGTCTTAAAAAACGTTTAGTTTTCGTGTAACAATCCTCAAGAATGTTCAAGCTATCGAAGCGTGTAAAGAGAAACGTAAAATACTAATTACACAGACAATAACACTAACAGCCATTAATAGGTTAGTAATACCATTTCCTAACCGTCACCATGGTTTAGAAGTACTGCATATGACGCTTGAAAATGTCCTGGGTTCGATGCGAAGCGGAGCGAAGATCAAGGTTTGGGTTGGTACAAATTCTTGATGAAATCTTCATTAAAATATAAATTAAATAGACAAAGAAATAAGACTCTTGGCTAGGTCTAGGGCAGGTAATATACTGTAAACCTGATTTAAAATTTATATGATAGTATTTACTTATGTAGATAGGTAAGGTCCCAATGTATAAAATAAATAATATTTAAAAAATTACGTCGTTTCTGTTACAATAATTTAAGAGTTTAATTAATAAAACTTTAATTAATTGAAAATTCTCATTCTATTTCAAGGACTTTTTTGACATTATATATATTTATAACATTATTTATTAATTGTCTACGATGAGCATTGTTGATGTTTAGCTGAGGCCATTCGTTGAAATCCTGGTTCAGTTTTTTTTTAATTTTGTGGTGTCGATGTGCACATAACATCTGCTAGTAATCATGACATGCCGATTTGTCTAAATTGATGAAGAAGATTATAAGAAATTTATCAAAAATCAGGTAAATCTGATGTATTTTATAATGCTGTTAAATGTATTGTAACTGAGCATTATGTCACGCACAATTTTAAACGTTAACACCCGTTATATTTAGGTTTCTTACAGCAACTGATATTTTTAGAAACTGTTGTCTTTATTACAGTATCTAGGCTGAATTTCTGCTTTTTGATTTTACAAGCGAAAAGTTATTTAAACTTTGAATGATATTTATAAAGACTCAGAACATATTTATTTTGTAACATTTATTGTAATTTTTAACGCATCATACATATTTATTTATGCTCTCATTTAATTAAAAAAATATATATCCTTAAATTATTTTTGTTTCGATTGGTCATTTGACCGATGCGTAAAATAGTTTGCAGTTAGATTTGGCTTCACATTTTTCCCGCTTAGGAATGTTCCAGGATGGAATTGTCCGAGATAATAAGAAATTCCTTTATTTTATAAATACTAAATTTAAATTCCATTATTTTATAAATACTAAATTTAAATTCCATTACTTCGTAAATGTTATTTTTATACGATTTTCGAGGATCAACAAAATAAGGTTTATGATTCGTCAGTTTTATGCGTAGGTTTTAATTATGTAATAAAGCGTGATGACTAAGAAGTATTAAAAAGGTTCAAGCCGTGACTTTTGATCTCTTTATTAACAATTACCGTTGCTAGGCCACTTAACAACAAAAAGGATGTGAAAATGTCTTATTAAACTACATAGTTACCAAAGTTCAACAACAAGTTTCTGAGATACCAATTTGTCTATTCTTCAAGAAATGATGCGTTCACGGTTAACCCGTGGGTTAATACAAAATAACGTGGAACAAATAGGTTCTTGGTTAGGGGTTTTAAACGGAAAGTGCGTGGGTCTATTATCTTTAGATATGATGTTATTTGACATTGATCTAAAACTAAAAGTACCTGAAAAGCCTGTTAAGTGTATTCATAATCTAGCGAGATCTTTGCTAGAATAATAAATAATAATAATAAAAAAAAGTATAGTTTCTTAAATTTTTACATTTATAAATGAGTATGAAACTAAAATTAATTTTGGTAATAGATTGATATCCGTTTCATAGTACTCAATCTCTTATTTTACTTGTGATAAGAAGAGATTCGGTCGGTTATAACAGTGTCAGAATATTTAGTATCAAGAACGTCTTTGAACCTATACATACCTAAACACTTTGTATACTTAAGTATTGTATGTCTTACCAAGGTCACTTCGATCCGATTGTACACGACATTCAAGTCGATAATACTAACAAATTCTTGAAGTCACGTAAAGTTGTATATGGTACGTTAAGCATGTTTCTTTGGCTTTTAAAACAAAAAGAAGATCTTCTTATTGTTATCTTGTGCTAAATTCTGTAGCGAATTGAACGCGCCAGTGATTGCTATTTAGACAAATAAATGATTGTTTATTGTTACTATCCGCTATCATTAATCGACAAAAACATTCAGTACTTTTTGCTATATAATTATTTACCGTCTACGCCATATACTAACATATAACTCATAGTTTTGTAGAAAAAATGTCTGTTTATTTTAACAGAATATTAGAAGGGACATCCATTATTCGACTAGATAGTGTAAATTTCTTAAAATAGTATTACAGTCTTCAAAAGTTCCCTGAAATTATGACATAATATTATTGTGTCTGTGGCACCATTTCGAAGCTGAGTTAAATCATATGACACCTCAATCATCAAGGCCATAGATGGAAAAGTTCATTCGTTTGACTCCACCTTCGGATATATTTAAAATCGGTTAAAAGAGGCCGAGGTTATAAAAATTATATTTGTTAAAAGGCTAAAAATAGAACAATTTGATTTAAGCGTCCAAGAATTCCTGCGCCATATTGTCTAAATAAACAAAGGCGAATCATAACTTTAGCTGGCAAATATAACGCTGATAAATTTTTAGTAAACATTTCTTTGTATTGTTTTAGAATACTTGTCGGTTTTCTTACGATGTTTTCCTTTATTTTATAATTAGCTGTTAATTAGCATCAGTTAAATCGTCTATTTAAATTATACTAAACAAAATGGATGTTATATAAGGAAAATGCAATGCATCTATTAGGTTTTAAACCAGCTATTGTGCGAACTATGTATTTATAATATACGAAACTATAGCTGCATGTAGGCGAGTAAAATATGTGAATTGTAATTTGTTGGTCCAAGGTGGGTTACATCCAATTTTGGCTGTGCAGTAGGTCGTTATATAAAAATATGAATATTATAAATAAGTATATCTAATAAAAAGGCGTTTTAGGGCAGTTTGCCGCGCACCACCACTATGTAAACTGCTGCACATCGATGTATTTTTGAATCAAATCAACTTAGGGTCCTTCAAGATAAAGATTAAAAAGCCGGCAACGCACTTGCGATCTCCCTGGCAATGTGATTCTATGGGCGGCGGTATCAGTTAACATTAGATGAGCTTCCTGCTCGATTGTTCCATAAATAAAAGGTTTCAAATGAATGAATTTAATTATCATTATTTTTTATAGTCGACCAGCTTTTTACGCCTTCCTATCAAACCTAGGGCATGTGCATTAACTACTAATCCATGGATAATTACAAGTAATACAAAATAAATAAATAAATACTTGAATTGAGAGAGTACAAAAGATATTATTTTTACAATAACTGAATTCGGTTATATTTTAGTACTTAAATAATGGCCTTGAACATATATAGTTAGATTTTTATAAAATTTAAAGGCTTTTCAATGTTTAACTTGTACCATTTTTATGTTTCTTCCCACAATGCTTTAAACTACATAACTTCCGGTAAGAAGTTTTTGCGTAATACGCGTAGGTAGAAACATAAGTATTTGAGTTCTACAGTTGCAGTCAATTTAATCGGGCGATATTTTTGTGAAATAAAATACATAAAATCTTAATAATGGTGCATAAGTGTAAATGTGAAATTTTTAAGAAGTATTAATATATTTAACCTGAACTAAAATGTTCTCAGGAACAAATCCTCTGTCAATAACTGTAGATTCCACGTTAGACTGCTTATATATACAATAAGGTTTTACACAAAGCCATTTATATGTTGCTATGGGGAACAGCTGCAACTTCGAGGTGTGGTAACGGGAAGCGCATATTGACTCAGGTCATTGACTGTAAAACTATTTATAGTTCAACGTCACAACTGACCGACATTTTTACAGTTTTTTAATTCATTATTTACACACTCACGCCTTGTTCCCAAAGGGGTAAGCAGTGACTACCCCACTTGCTACGGTCTATACCTCTCTTGCTCCACTTTCAAGACATTCGCCATCCATGGTCGTCGCTCATGGGTACGAAAATCTTATATAAATATGATATACGAGTAAGAAGAGTCGAGATTTATCAGTATGACTCTCATATGTCAAATCTACTATGTTTTGCCATGCAAAAGTAATTATTGGTACCTACTAACGTTGTTCACTGAAACAGTCAATAAAAATTTTAGCCTTTTAAAAGTATAGTAATTAATAAGCATACCTTTATGAATCTTACGATTCTGAACTCAGTCAAAAATCGTGCTTTGAATAAAAGTCAGTGAAACTGTAATACTATATTTGTCGTGATGCTCCCAACCCTGTGGTGGCAGATTACTTCATTGCTGTGTCCATGTGTCATAATCTCCATCTAGGTAAATGGCATCAGAGACCTTAGTGCCCAGGTTATACCTGGTCGGTGCATTGTTTTGTCGCTCAGGCAGCTCCTTTAGACATGGGAAATTGGTTTCATGTTCAAGCAATATGAAGCATATATCGCTAGCAGGATAGAGAAAAATTGGAAGACAGCTTCTAAAAATGTCTATAAGACCAATATTTATCCTGGATTCGAATCTGGGGTGTTTGTAATAAGCCAAATGAAATCGCTGGCACTAACTACGTTAACAATAAACAAAACAAACAAGGGGTAAAAGGTCACATCGACGGATGAGAAATTCACTGACCTCGAATATATAATATGATAATTGAATGTTATATTTAATTTATATTTGGGCGTTGGTGAGCTTGGCAGCATTAACAAAACTTTCTTACGCCGACTCACAGGAAATAGTTATGGCTGTATTTATCAATTATGTTTTTTAAAATATATTTTTACCGTATTTTTCTATAAAAATAGTAATTTCGTAATTTAAAAATTGTGCTATCAATTATTGAGAAAAATAAAACATTCATGTTCAAATT
Source organism: Pieris rapae (assembly GCF_905147795.1). Classification (NCBI taxonomy): domain Eukaryota; kingdom Metazoa; phylum Arthropoda; class Insecta; order Lepidoptera; family Pieridae; genus Pieris; species Pieris rapae. The sequence continues at coordinate 2,643,536 of NC_059515.1, read as the reverse complement.
GTATTTCTGATTGTTCAAAGGTAAATTAAAGAGAAAAAGTAATTAAAAAATATAACCGAATTCAAATACATATCTGTCAAATGAAAAGAAAAAAACCTATACAATTTATTGTTTGTACATGGTCAAATTAGAAATGCGTGCTTATCCATATCTTAAAAATTACCAACATAGACTTCTCACACTTGCTTAAATAACGGTAAGGAGAACTGTGCTGGGAAACGCCATTCAGCCGCCACATCTTACGTTTATATGGATCTTTCTCAGTCTGCGTAAGGAATCCTACAACATCCCGTGGTCGCCCTAAGCAATCCTGGAGCCATTGCGTTTGGATTGGCGAAGTTTAGTTCGTGCCTCAAGAAGGAACGCGTTGGTTACGTATGCATTGTGGACGCATTATACCCTTATTTTTATTTATTTATTTATTTATTTACACTTTGTTGCATTACATAAAAGGAAAATATTAAACATAATTTAATGACAAGCAACTGGCGGCCTTATCGCTTTAGAGCGATTTCTTCCAGACAACCACTGTTAGTAAAGGAAAAAAAAAACCACTATGAGTATATTAGATAAGGTAGGCAAGAAGTGCAAAAATAAAAAGGGAAAAAAAAAACAAAACAAAACATACTTAACAGAAACAAAAAGAAATAAAAATAAACTAAACTGATACAAGTTACATAAAACAAAACAAAAAGTAAACAGTGCACATGAATCAGGACAATCCTAGATGAAGAAGATCGGTCTCACGTCAGTAAGTAGTTAGTGGTATGACATGGACAGGTAATGTTTATAAAGCAGAAATTTAAAGGAAGATAGAGAAGGAGCTAAGCGAATAGTGACGGGAAGTGAATTCCATAGCCGAACTGCTGAAACCTTAAAGGAATCGCCAAGAAAAGAGGAGTTATGAGATGGGATTTCAAGGGTATAGTTTTCGGAAGAGCGTAAACTATAGTTATGTGAACCCAAAAATTTGAAATCATTTTTGAGATAAGAAGGAGTTTTAGGATTGAACAGGATGGAATATAGGAGATGGAGAATATGAGCATCACGTCGCTGTCGAATGGGTAACCAACCTAGCCGCTTACGGAACGCAGAGATATGATCATACTTTCTTAGACCGAAAATAAATCGGATACAGAAGTTTTGGAGACGATCCAGTTTGTTTAGCAATTCCTCGCTCATATCGGAGGAGCAAGAATCGGCGTAGTCCAGTAAAGGCAGGAGGAGAGATTGTGCCAGTGAGGTTTTAGTACTAAAGGGAAGGAAATTACTGAGACGTCGGAGGATACTAGAGGCACCATACAATTTGCGGCTAACTTCTTTGACATGCTGCTCCCAGGATAAGTTTTGATCAAATAAGACCCCCAAATTTTTAACTGCACGGCTTATATTTAAAGTTACGCCGTTGATATGTATAGGTGGTACAGTGGCCCAATCAATTCTCGTCGTGAAATAGGGGCTGCCAATGATTATTACCCTTCCTGGGAGATATAAAATAAGTCAAGCCAAATCTTATCCTATATCATTTCCAACAACAAAAGTACATACAGGTGGCACTGATAAGCATATTTTTATGAGTCAACCATCAAAGATTTTACCCTCTGTAATCAGAATTTACGTTATCAATTCGCACTATCTACATGCAGATTAGTTATCATTCCGTCGTTGTATCGGAAATCCGGTACTTGTTATTTAGAGCGAAATTTTAACATGTATGACCATTGATTTATGGAGGTGGGGTCCCATGTGAATGCGTGGCACATTGGAGTACGCACTTTCACCGGCGCACGAGTCGCACACATGACATCGATTTTTGGCCTCGTTTACTTTAAACGTCTTTGTTGCATTTTCAAACGCATTAGTTTAAATGGCGCAGTGTCGAAATCGTTATTGCTTACCTAATTTGTATGAATACCTTACTGTTTCATCTGACCACACAGATTACAAACTTAAACTGTTAATTTTTACTCTTTTAGTAAGAGAATTGTGGAGTTAATATTTTTAGGTCATCAATAAAGCTCGATTCTTTATGATTATATAACGGCTGTCAAAAAGAGTATCTATAGCATTACGATTCGTAGCAATTACTACTGGTAAATTGGTTATAGAGTCCGAGTATAAGTTGTCAAAAGTGTAAATAACACCTGTTTGCGAACAGTACGACACGCAGCTCGCGTATGTTCCGGCATCAGCTATAACCGGTTCTAACCGGTGGGGAGGCATCGGAGTCCATTTACCTGGCCCCGTTGCCCTAGTACTAGGATTTTACCGCTAAGATTTCAATTAACTAAGCAAACTATTCAATTGTAAATATTATGAGCTGTTTTGTATTGCCTTATGAATAATTTCTAGTAATAATTAAGTTTAAATCGTACACATTTCTTGTGTTTATTCGCGGTATATATGATCTAACCTCAAAAGGTAATCTGTAATGTTTAAGTTATTGTGTAATAGACTTCCTTGGTTCGGTGACTATGCAGAGTACGCGAAACATCAATACATTTTATACCTAATTTTAGCCTGAAACAATTATTCTAAAACTAATAATTAACTAATTTAATTATCAAAACCTTACTCATACACGATGTAATACATAAATTATTCACTAAACAGTTGTCGATGTTATTGAAAAGGTTTTTAAAGGTCAGGTTCAAGGATCAAGAAAATCAATATATGTGACCATTTTGAAGGGTTGTTAAATCAATATAATTGTCTAGACTAGATAACGTCTAGACTGTTAGTGGTTTAAATCCTATTAGGAAATGAATATGAGGAAGCTTCTTGAAGTGCAATAACCAGACGGTTAAATATTCCTAGTTAAACACTTTGACCACATAGAGGGCCAGTAATTATGTGAAAACAAAACTTTATTTTTATGAGTTAAATACTGTGATTGTAATTGAATCAAGCTTAGCATTTTTTTGCCCAAGTAAAACATATTATTTTTACAACTAGGATACAATTAATATTTTACAATAGAATCCAAACGTAGGCCGTACTAAAATATAAAATAATATTCACTTTTATTGTTTTTAGTTACTTTAATTCATTACATTTATTTTTGTTTTTAATTTATTCATTAATTTAGTTAATTAAATCATATATTTTTTTGATTTAAGAGGTTGCATTTCATTGATCCCGCAAATGTACTTTTATTATACCCTGACCAACAAAAGTAAAATTGAAATAGACGGAAGATGAGCTTTGTGTGAATGAAACTACATATTATTAAGTTCTAGTTATTATTTTGTTGTAACAAAAACTTTATGTTCCATTTTTAAATTTCCAGATTGTCGGCATAATATGTATGTCTCTGGGCACTCCATACTCCTCGTCATGGTACGTGTTCGTAGCTGTGACCGCATTTATCACCACTCTCATGTGGAGTTTCGTGTACCTACTGAGTGTCAAGGACGCCTTGAAGATACCCATCAATTGGGTTTTATCTGTAAGTAATCAATAGACTATACATTTAATGGCACAGCACATAGTACGGAGTCCAAACAAAATTATTATATTGTTACGGGTTGGATGGTATGCAAGGCTGGTACAGTCACCTAAACATGTTTGTTTCCTCTCCCACTGATACAAGAATGAACACAAAACAATTTTTTTTACATATGTTCTGTAAGAGTTTATTGTATATTACTATATAGGTACTTAACTGATAATATATGTTTATGATATATTATTTTATAATAATATGTATTAATTCTACTATTGTTTAACTTCAATATATGTTATGAAAATGTTGTGTCAATACAAATTGCGTTAGAATTTTCAATTTAAAATAATATACAAATAAATTCATAAAATGTAGTCAAAAGCAAAATATAACAATTTTTTTCTACTGCGATGTTTTCATTCAACCTAATACATATAACCTAAATGCTTATCAAAGTCGTTTATAATTGGAACACTAATTAGTTCACAATACGTACCTACATGACATAATTACAAATTTAATTAAAAATTTAGTTCAAAAGTTAATAAAGTTATGACAAATACCCATTTTATTATTATCAAAAGCGCTGTAAATATTTCAAAAAACCAAATGGAAATTTGAAAAAAGCAATTTAAATTTATGTAATACATATATATTCAATGAAACAAAGCGCGCAATTTAAGGTAATAAAAATACCAGAGATTCAACAAAATCGATAAAACATGAATAAATTCGACTTTCATTGTTTTCAGGAGCTGATAAGCACTGCTATAGAGACGCTGTTCTACCTGATAGCCTTTATCGTGATGTTTACATCGATATATGGCGCCTATGGACGCAACGTTGCTGCTGCAGTAAGTAGAATTCCTTGCAGTAATTTACGGATGTAGACGGACCTTGAGGGTTTTTTTCTTCAAAACTGTGATATTTTCTAAGATATTGTTTGTTTTTAAAAATGAATGAATGAAATGAATTTAAAAAAGTACATGCCGTTATAATTTGTCTTATCTAATCACATTCGGAAACAAGTGTTCACCTTTGCTGAGATCATCGGTCGCTTTAGTCACGAACTAAAAATAAATCATCTTATATTTTCTTTAACCAATTGTTTTTATAAACAAGTTAATTACGAGCACTAAAACTCGCTTTTGATAAAATTGCCTGATAATAATGATTTATTTGTTTTGTACTGCGATGTTGATTTCGGTACTGATAAAATATAGAAAGTGTATGAAAATGCATACTGATTTTGTTGTTTTAATATGTGTATATAGTGAATTTTGGTGCTCCGAACATTATCTTTTGTGTGTAAATAAAAAAATTAAACTAATATAATAAAGATTGTCTTTACGCAAAAAAACTAAATATGCTAATTTGTCACCAATAAATATAACATGTCAGATTAATTAAATATGTCATGAAGAGGTAAAAGGGTTAGTTAGGTTATTAAGGGTATAGTTTTTATATTATTTGTGACTTAGCTAACTTTACTAAACAATCGCTATAGACCTGTTACGAAACACGTTATATACCAATTATAATTTTGAGCTTTTCAATTATTTGCAATTAACAAGAATTTAACGTAATTCGTTAATAATTCACTTCAAATAAACAACTCGTTCTTAAATTTACCTTTTAAATTTAATTAAAGATCACATCAAAATTTAGGATTTATGGAGTATTCCATGTATTATTTTTAATTCTTAAAAAAGCCGGCAATCTCATTACCGCTTAACATTATAAACCTCCTGCCCGTTTAAAAAAAAAAAATAATAACATAGTTGTAACTTCGTTTTGTAAATACATGTAGTTGTTAACATATCAATTTTTACAGGTATTCGGTATCTTCAACACCCTGGCATATGGCTACAGCTCCTACTTGCTGTATAACGAGCACAGAAACGGTGCATCAGGCTTGGCGTGAGCTGAATAAGGCTTTGAGCGGCAAATAACCTCCGAACAATATTAAGTTTATTATGGTTTAGATGTAATTTTAAAATTATCTCAATGTACAGCCAATATTATAATTTTGCACCGTTTGAATTAATATGCGATTTGTATGAATTAATAAGATTAAATGTTAGTTTATTAACGAAAATGAAATTATTTTAATGGCCATAAAATACCAATGATATGGTTTCAGGTTTTATTTATTATTGTTCTGATTGTGTTCATCTTGACTATTGTTTGCTTTTGAAACTTTTATATTGCTGAATTTTCAATCATTAACGCGCCTTATCAAACGCTTAGCTTTGACCTTTTTGCTAAATATCATCTTCTACTTAAATCTAAAGCGTACCTTGACTGCGTTTGATTAAGTCTCGAAAAAAAATTTAATTAATTTTGTTTTTTTTTTTTTTTTATTTATCAATTAATACAATAATCATAAATTCAGCTGAGTTGTTGTCTACTGACACAAGAGTCTATATACTTTTGCTCCTAGCGTATGCTGTTTTTGACTGCTGATAATCTAGTGTGTTTTGTAGTTGAAGAGAATAATTTTAATTTTGTTAATCGATTGAAAATTCAGTTTCTATCGTTGTAAGTTATGTTTGTGGAATCAGCCTTTAAGCTATTAGCCCAAAGTTCACAGACTTTCGTTAAATATCACTTAGCTTACATTAACACGAGGTTAAACGGTTACATTCGGTGAGCTTTGGTCTTAATGTTTCTTGTACTGACGTCATAAACCGTCCAAGTTTGTTGTCATTTGACATAGTTTATTAAAGTTACACATATTTGCATGATTGCACCTTTCTTTAATTATAAAGCCTAGTCGATAATAATGATTAGTTCATATTCAAAAAGGTTTCATTGTTATATACTTTAAATGTACTACTTGGGGGTTTAAAGGGTTACATAAGAAAAGACAACACTTTGGCATTTCATTTTTTTATATTTAGATTTACGGAGTTTAAATTTTTTAATCTCGAATATAATTAAATTTTGATGAGAATTTTCTTATACTTAGGTTATATCTAATTATTAAATCGAGTACCTTATATTAAATGAGAGTATATTTCACAATTATAGATTAATTTATAAACTAATTTGTAAAAAGATAATAAATGTATGTTAACAAAGCTATCTTTTATTTCTTTTAATTTACGACGCCCGGCAACTCTTAAGTTTATTTTCTATTAAGGCTTTGTATTTAGAACAAATGTCCTTTTTTCAAATTAAAATACTTGTCGCCTTTTAAACCTACCTAAAGAAATAATGCTGAGTTTATATTGCTTTATTTGGTGGAGGTTGAATATAAAGGGTGCAAACAGAAACTGGGTGTAAAAAATATATTATGCAAACGAAATATGAAAACGTCTAAAAACAACTTACCACAGACCACAATTTAAAGTAAATATAATCATATTCTGCAATCGCAGAGTTTCGTCTGGGCAATTACGTTGACCCGTGTGTGAAGAAATAAATGCATAATTAAATAAGAGAACACAAAACACACACAGTATATTTATTCTTTATTAGATCGCTTAATAAGTCTAAGATAGTCACATCATTTCATTCACAAATGAGACTTTATCTGACTCCCTTACGATTTTTTTATCAATGGCCAAACGGGCATGAAGCTAATATGCTGTAAATTGCCTATGTACACTCATATTGCCTCGATGTGATCAATTGCGTTGGCTCGTAATTGCGTTTTTTAATAATTGGTGTTTTCTTTTCTTGAAGGACCCCTAGTCGAATAGGTTTTTTTATACGGGACTCGTATCGTTTTTGAATATCACCGAGTGTCAAAGCTAAAATGCCGTTTACTCACTCTTAGTCTGATGAAATATTGTTAAAGAAGAAACAGTCAGACTATTAGTTCTTAAACAATTGATTTACTTGTTGACTGACTAAATTTGCCAATACAGACAACGTATTTTTGACTTCAAATCCAAAAAATATTAAAAGAAAATTAGTTGCATCTCAGACACATTAAGAAGATATTTAATGAGTTGGTGAACATAACTATAGTTCCTAGGATAGTAAGCTATGTATGAACGTATAATTCCTTGGAACAATACTTCATGGTGCAGCCAGAATAAAACAAGAACCCCCAACCCATCTCTAATGAAGTATCGATTCTGATGAAAAGGATGTACTAAGTTCTTGTGAATAAAGTGTTAAAATGGGCAATAGGTACATAGCCTCTTGGACTCATGCTCTTAGAGGCGGCGTATGTTTAGCATGACGCATCTGATGCTAACACGAGTGGTGAAGAAATATCTTATATGTACTTATGATATGAGACATAATACATCTTTTAACCAATATTGCCTTCAATATGGATACTTATTTAATTGAGAGTTGATGTAGATTATAAAAATTACATCTTTTGAAGAAATTATTATTTGTTAATTTTGACCGAAAAAGCTGTTCTTCAGTTATATTTAGATTATATTTTCCTCAATAGGTAAAACCAGTTCGCTTCCGCTTATTTAGGTAGAGGAACGGACATAGATTCGGCGTTCACTTTAAAATAAAGTAAGACAAAGTAAAATTAAGCGACAAATGTAAATATTATCTATACGTATAGAATAATAGAAATATATGTTTTGTTATTTAAATTTGCGCTATGTACGCGGGTACATTTAAATTTAAATGCTATGTAGGTAGGTAGTAAGTAGCTTATTTATATTGTTGTGTAAGTTAAAAAAAAAATCGGTGGCGGCGCCTTTATTGTCTTCGCGCGAAGGATGATCCTTTAAAATCTGGCAACGGTGTGCAAACTTGCACTGAAAGCTGCTGTTAAATTGTCAGTTAAAAACGCAGAAAATGTGCACCACGTAGTTTATTCCTTATAAAAACCTTAACAATAGAGGCATTGTGTATCGTGCGAGATATATATGCGAGTTACGAGTATATGTTATATACTTAGGATTATTTTATAGCCTTACGCATGCGCAAAGCCACAAGTGAATCAGCGTCTGATTTGTTGCAATCAGCAGTTGTTCAGTCGCGGTTCACAGAGTTGCGCGCTATTTTCGCGGATTTCCCCAGATCACTTGCATTTTGGAAAACTATTAAAAATGTAAGTACGCCGTTTGATATACAATCATAATACCAATGGGTCATTTCTATTTATAGAGTTATTTTATTTATACATTAATACTTTAACATTTGTTATTTAATATTTATTTATTTGCGTTTAAAACCTTTTTCCTGTTATCGTCGGCATAACTGATATTGTATATCATAGAGTATAAATACTTTAACGAGTTATATTTTGAACTATAGTAAATATAATGCATTAGCGTCAAACTATAATTCCAAATTTAAATTACAATAAGATGCCAGATGTTTCAACGTGGTTATTATTTCATGGGTACTCAACGATATGTTTATATGCGCGGTTCCAGGCGGCCTCGCCTTATAAAACTCGCGTCGGCACGCCAACGCGTTGACCTAGACCGAACATTTTGGGTGATGGAGTAATGCTTATTGACATATTAAAAAATAAATACGCACTTTTCGCAATAGGTCCTCAATACAGACGATTTCCGGACGACCGTACCCTTCACTATCAACGGTAACCAAGTATTTTACAATCGTTTCTTTAATTATTTCATTTTATGTCACATCACAATAGTGTACTTGTAAATTTTCATGCAAGCAGTTAGATATCGTTCACTATAGAGGACTTATGTAAAATTGAATGATACATTAGGTGTGAATAGCAAAATTATTAATGAAGTATTAGTATTTATAAATATGTTTGTACATGCTTTGTTTTCAATATATATACTACACCCCTTTAACATAAGATTTTATTTTCTGAGCCTAGTTTTAGAATATCATTTATAATTCGAAGGTACACAACATACTAAAATAACTTTCAATTTAGAATAACTTTGTTACTCCAGAAGTGATTATACTTTGTCATGATTTTATTACAACGATTTGATTTCAGCGTAAAGTTATATATATTCAAAAAAACATACCATTTTGTGTATTCTTTATTCAAATATATTGCATATACACAATCATGTAATTTTTACAGCCACCAGCAATGTCTCACACAGTAACCATAACGAGGACAACTGCTACCACATCGGGAACGCCGCTCTTTGTCAACACTGGCTACCTTGGCACTGTACCTGGCTTACTTAAATTGGCACAACTGGTATGATTCTTAACAATTCTCAATAGAATACCTGGTGATATTGACTTAATGGGTCAAATTTTGGTAATGCTTAATACACATTAAATGTTTAATAGGGTCAGCTGTAATCGGCCTATGACTCACTTTTATGTTAACCCCAGATTCCTTTGCGCGAAATAGAATTTTGAATTATTTATATAAATATTTATTATATTATGTAATGAGAATTTAAAACTATTAAAATAGTAGTACAAAAACCAAACCTACGAGAATTTTCATCTTTTAGCTTTTTGCTTTTGAGTTTACCAATCAACGGTTAGAAACCAAACCAGGTTAAACGCTTATTAACCACTAAGCCACGAAGGATATCGTATTTTTAATTGACCTATTTTATCGTTACGAAAACCGTCGGAAGAGTTCTTACGTAAAATATACACATGTATATAAATTAGGTCAATGTATGTCAACATTATTTCCCTTATATTTCGTATTACATTTTACATAATGGAATTTATAAAATATATCGTAGTTAATTGAATTCTCAAATAAAATAAGCAATTGCTTAAAAGTGTCCTTATACGTCACCTCAAACAAAATTCTTTGAATCATTTGTGAATGATGTCATGTCGCCATCAGCAGGTTTATCGTCTTTATAAAAAAATCATCAATTAATATTTAAAATAGCTTATATATAAACATTCTAATTATATTGTTTATAATATAAGAATTGACTTTGACTAATAATGTGAAATGTAAATAAAGATAATATGCGAACGATTTACGATTGTACCACCTTAACATTTTGTACCATATTCTTGCAATAAATAAATTATTATTATTAATAAATCATTAATTTATTTATAATGCGTATGTTTTGTCTTTTACGAGGAAGGCTGACCTTTTACAGGGTTAAATAGCTAGTTTAAGGAATTTCAATTGATACTGTACTGTTGATGTCATGTTTTCCTATAAACACTAGATGCTAAGGTCTAACCAAAGTTCGATCTTTTATAGTTAAATATAATTATTTTTAAATAATAATTTGATTTATAAATGTTATGTAATGCATAAATACAAATATTTTTTATGTTTGTATTTTAAGGTCATAAGAATCGCTCCGCCACTCTCAAATCGTCAAGTTTTTAGTCATACAAATTGGTTGAACTGGGATAAAATAATCTCAATGATTACGATCATTTTAATAACCGTGACATTTATAAAAATCTTCATTGATTAATTTACGTTGAACTCTACTCGCAGATAACATATTATCCATTCATTACACCCTATATAAATCGAATCCAGACCCTGTTGTGCGTTAAGTAGTACGCCACGGCGACTGTTCAACAATATAATAACTATCCATTCCTTCATTGATTAAGGTTTGAATTTTTGTTAAGATATAAAGTTATTTGATTTTTTTTTCTAGATACTTGGAGCGGCCTGTGTCGGTGTGGTCAGCTATTATTTCGAGCCGAGATATGTGAAATACAATGATCAGAAACCAGAATTATTCTTCCTTCTAATATCGGTGGCATTTTTGATAGGAACATTCTGTTTGCTTCTGTCGTGTGTCATGTCATTTTCAACAGCTACAATGATATCCAAAACTTTGTATGTAAGTATATTGGAGAAGTGATATGTAAATAAGTTCATAACTACTACTAATAAAGTGATTAAAAACTATAGATTATGTAAGATTTAGTAAATAAGAATTCTAAATATCACAACTAAACGAATTCTATAATTTTATTTGGAGAAATGCTACGTCAAAAGATTAAGCTAGCCCTTGAGAAATATAACTTTGCCATTGCTCTTTCAAAATATTTATTGATAATGATTATATTTCATTAATATAACCTAAAGCGCATTTAACATTTGCTCGAACGGTGAAGGAAAACATCGTGAGGAAACCAACATGTCTTAGACCTAAACAGTCGACGACGTGTGTCAGGCACAGGAGGCTGATCACCTACTTGCCTATTAGATTAAAAAAAAAATTACCTAAAGAGGTTGTAGCGCCACTGATTTATTTATTAATATTTCAGGAAGTCGTGTATCACGGGATTGCGTTCGTACTCTACCTAGCGGCAGGTCTTACGCTTTTAATAGAGGTGAATCACCGGAGAAGTGGCTATAGGAATGACTTCGAACCCTACCTAGCTGCCGCCGTAAGTGTTCTAGTCCTTTTGAAGAGTTTTAAAGCATAATCAAAATCATTTCTTTTGTTAAAAACAGTATTTGCCTTGTGTGACTCATCCCTGAGATAAAGAGTAGGTCCGATGCACCAATGTGACTTTATGTCTTTGCGCATTAAAGTTTCGCTCGAACGGTGTAGGAAAACATCGCGAGGAAACGTGCCTTATACCCAAAAAGTCGAGGAAGGGCAGGCACAGGAGACTGATCATCTACTTGCCTATTAGATTGACAAATGATCATGAAACAGATACAGAAATATGAGGCCCGGATCTGAAAAGGCTTTAGTTATTTGTTAGTGGTTTTTATTTATTTTAAATAGCAGATTCCCAATAGTTTAATACCGATTCGCTTACGAGTAAATGAAAATCACATTTATTTTTAATTTACAGTTAAAAGAGTGTCGTCGTTTCAGCCCCATTGGTTACTCTTAACAAAATAATTGTATAATTTTACGTTTAAAGACATATTTTCTTACGATATAACTCGTTGTTTATTTTAACTTTTATACTTTTTTTCAGGTTATGGGCCTCGTGATGGCGATCCTTTATTTATTTAGTACATTCTTAGCGAACCGTTCCTACAGAGGCTTATAACTTATACGATTATGAATGATATTGTTAATTAAGAATTAATTTATTGTTGTATAAGGTTTTGAATGGAATTATATTAATAATACAGGTTTAAAACATAACATGGATATTATTAGGTACTCTTCATACTCTAAGCGAAAATATTAGTTAATTTTATAAAAGTAGGAAAATGTATCTTTGTGCTTTGAGAAAATTTCTAATAATTTCGTATATTAAATATCCTCTCATTAATTTAACTAATGATGGAAGAATATTTTTATTATGTAAATATTAATGTTGCTTTTGAGTATCTAAAATGTCTAACGCCTAAGTGATCTTAAAAATTGTTCATTGTCATTATATTTGCGGGAAAAACACATTTTAACTTAATTTGTATGTACTGACATAAACAGTTTTGCAACGTATAACCAAAGACAGTTAAAGTAATAGACAATATACCGAAATTTCTGGCTACAGTGACGTCACCGGTGGAAATCCATGATATCATTTAATATAAGATTGTTTTTTAATCATTTTAAAAATCCTAAGTGCCGCATCCCATACTATTTAATTTGCGATGTTGCATTGGCGCGCCTTCGCTGATACGACTTATTCAGTTGCCGCTATTCAAATATTGGCACCATAGCCAAGTCGTAAGTGTATATAGGACGTATAGTATATAGTATATAGGAAGTATTTTTAAAGGTATAGTATATCGCGACGGTTTTCTCACTTTTCAAATTATTTGGTGATAATATCATATTTTGATAAAGCTAGAGACATCCAACATCATATTTTTAATGCTATGAGAGTTACGACTTTTCCATTGTAATGGCGGGTCTACTTACTTTAAATGTCTTTGATGAAAATAAATTGATTGTACAAAAAAGTGTATTATGGTATGTATAATACCTATGTATTTTTATATTTATATACTGGTAAATGAAACAAATGTCCAAATTAATATAGCTAAGTTTCAGCATCGGACAAAGATGTGATTTACATTTGTAGAATTTCGTTGGCAGTTTTTGCCACACACCACTACTTTGTGGAACCAGCTAACCACTGAAGTATATCGACTTCTAGAAAGGAGCGTACTATTTCTAAAAAGGCTGGCAACGCACTTGAGAGCCTTCTACCAGAGTAAGTATTCATGGGTATTACTTAATATCATATGAGCTTCCTGTACATTTGCCCCTTGTTCTATAAAAATAACTTTGAGGGGGGAGGGGAAATACCGGACGAATGGTTTCATGGACTATTGATGGCTATTATTGACTTGCCATTGAAAATATTTTATAATATAATCTATAAGTAAATATGCCTTTACTCCAATAGAACAGAATATACTGTTCTGAAATTAGAAGCTGTGCCTTTTGTAACAAATTCTCGAACATTAAGTATATTTTTTAATATATTTAATTAAACGTGCTTCCATGCTTCTTATATGTACTATATTGTAAGATTTTAAAGCCAGCATGTTCAGCACAAAACTGGAAGTATAAATTATATTTTATTTATGTTAACATATTACAGAATGTTATATTTTACCACATCTATTTTTCTATAATAAAGAGAAGATTATATATATAATATATAATATTTATTGAACTGTTCATACAAAAGTAAAAAATCATTTAGCCTCAATGATACCGAACTTTTTGTTTAACATGTTCAATGCGAAAAGCAAATTTGAAATTCAGACCGTTACATAGTATTTAGCATGAAATATTAATACCTAATGCTTCATATCAAAAAATAATAATAGATCGTCAAGGAAACCTACAATAAGAAAATAAAACTATTAGCAACAAAGCTCGCATATAAAAAAGATTGTAAGTCTTCATGTATTTGAAATGGTAATGTTATTTAGTATTCCAAATTACACAAAGTAAAAAACATTGTTCATCAGTTAGGTTTATTTTGAACAGACAAATATACAGTTATTATAATATTCTTAACTTACATAAAAATAATAATAATAAATAAAAATGGATCAAGAGAAAATCAAAACAAATTTAAAAAATTTGGTCCCTGTTGCATTTGCATTTAATGTTAGCAGCATATTCTGGCTGTATTGTGATACTTATCCGTTATCGAGAAAAGCTTCAGGATCACCGGTCGGCCAGGTCCAACTTCAATCTTTAATTAGCGCCAGTACACTTGAACTCTACGGCCCAAGAGGATATAGTCTTCGTCATATATTTGCAACATTGTTATTCTTTGATTGAATCAATTTATTGAAGTGGGTTCAACAAAAATTGTTATATGCAGCGTTGATAAGGATGGAAATTAAATGCTAGAGCACCATTATACCACATTATTTTTTTGGCAGGAGTGAACTTTTCAATCTTTAAGTTAATTGTTTATGTAATAAGTATGTATATAACGAAATGTTGGGTCAATATACGATATTGAAGTGGTTGTATGGATAACTATTCTATGAGTCTGTTATAATTGTTACACTGAATTACTAGTCTCTTAGTCTATTAATCTAAGTTTGTAGGATTTGTCTTAAATATTACTTAAGCACATAATTGTATGTTTTTAAAATTTTCCTTGAATTTAATTATTATTCATTCTGTAAACGTAACACATATTCAGCTTACTTGATGTACGTTTTTATAAAAAATATTACAAAAACATTTATAATTTTATAAATACATGTTTTATTTACTATATTATATTCCTAATCTCTAGATAATATAAAAAGAAAATCTAATCTCAAGACTAAGTAAGTTTTTTTTACTGGCCTGTTCTGAAACTGGCCTAAGTCTTAAACTCTTTATTATAATTTGTAGTTAGAGTCACGGGCTCACCATACATTAAGGGTATTTATAGCTTATGAAACAAAGAATGGGATGAGTAAATGTACATTAGAGGACACCCTCCTGCGGCGCGTGCGCATCTATTTTCGTTTAGGATAATATGGTCCTGACACGCGCAGCAGTCAAACCAACAATTCTGATCGCGTGGTCGTTCGATTTTTAAAATTAAATTGTATTGAGAGCAATTGTGTTATTAGGACAGAGGGTTTAATGAACTGTGTGCGTGCGAAAATTGTCTAAAAATATTTTTGACGCACGAGTGTAAACTCAATTTCCTGTCGGGTCAAACAAAGTTGTTTGTTTCGCGTATACAGGTCTGGAAAACTAAATTTTTATTAAAAATGACCCGAGGTCCTACTATAGTGCGTGTGGCGCCGAATTCTGGCCGTGGCATTAAGTGTTGTTGTTGTAGATGCTGTGAATGCATCAATTTTGGCTATTTAACATCACAACACGGATTAATTAAATTAACGGAAGCTGTAAGTACTCATTTTGAATAACATATAAGTTACTGATGCTCTTACCGAATATTGGAAATTGCGGCTATTGTACGATTAATTTACTAGTGTTTTAAAGCTTAATTCATGGCAATTTGGGAGTATGCTTGCCAGTGGCGGATTTATCACCAGGGTGAGTAGGCTGGAACCTGCCGATTTTTAGAGCGGAAAATGGGAACAGCTTTTTTGCTACCTCATAGATACATATGAGGTAGCAAAAAAGCTGTTCATATCACACATACATATCAGTCCTACTACTAGTGGGCAGCTGGGATGGTCGTTGTATAATTTTGCGGTCAATAATCAAGCCCAAAAACTTATACGTGCAACGTAATTGTTGGATTGGTTAATTTGGGCGGTAAAAATTTCAAAGCTTAAAAATTTGTAAATCTGCCATCGATGCTTGTAAAGATCTACAGATAATATATCAGTTCCATAACAGTTATATAACATTAATAAATTAAATTAGTTCTAAAACACTGTTACTTTTATTTGATTTTAGAAGGTGATAACAAAATTAATGAAATAATAGCTATTTAAGGCCCATATTATGCTTATTTACAAGGGAGAGAATCTAAATGTCTACCTCGCTTAATTAATTATGGTTATATTCTAAAAAAAAATATTAGTCCAAACCTGAATTGAAGATGGTTTGTTTAATTACAATAAACATTTATAAAATTTGAGACATACGCATGGTGTAAAGGCCCATTTTTTGCTTGGACCAAGCTTTTTAAAGCGACTTAGTTAATCCTAACTCTTTCCACTCAGTTTTGCATCAAACTTTGCTAACAAATTTTTGTAGATTGTATATTTATATCGATATTTCTTCACCAGTTATTGGGCTCCTTGTGCCAGAGTCTTCTCGTGAAGTATGGTCTATCAGAAGCCAGCAGCATGGGCTCAGCTTTCCACGGATTCCTGACTACAGCATCAGCCTGTCTCCTTACAACATCATTACTCATAGCTTGTTATGTTCTTTCATCAAATTCACAGAGCTTAATACGCCAGTCGATCTTCGTAAGTATATTAAAATCTATGTCTTATGTAACAACATACCAAAACAGAAACTGGCACTATGATGCTTTGAATTAATTCTAATTAAAGATGCTTTTACGGAAAGCATATACATTTGTACTCCAAACGTGAATGTGAAAACAACACGATACACTACATTCATAATGACTACTTAATTTTCTTAGTTATAGGTACCACAACCTTTTCAACTCAAAAATTACTTCGTAAAGCTTACGTAATGGTAATAGACATAAGAATGTTATTCAAAGACGTATTTTGAAAATTTTTGTCATAAAGTACAATCATACGAAACAAAAATATTATTAAATTAAAGATATATTAGAATTAAGCCGTAGCCGGCATAATACCAATTATATTAATTATTATATACCTAAATTCAGAACCGAAGAAGGTCACAAAAATGACTTATTAATTATTAAATATAATATATATTTAATTTAGCTATTATATAAAATATTTTGGAGCGAGTCTACAGCGGAATATAGTAGTAGTTTTTGCAGCGTTAGTTTTTATGTTATTAATATTATAATTTTTTCTTATATAACATTATTATTTACCTACCTAATTCTAATGTGACTTGGTCCGTTTAACTTATTATCTTTCATTATAATCAAGTAGATGATTGCTTTCATTTGGAAATTGTGTACGACTAAAAGCGGTTTATTTAACCGAATCCAACTTAGTCAAAGCAAAGAAGACATAGTCCAGACTCCAGTCTCCACATTACACTGTAGTGATTTAGACATTTATATATTGTTATATTTAGTTTATGAACAATTTGAAAGTTGATACGCATCGATAGCGCAAGTTACACAAGGTGTTATAAAAATGCAATTTTATATCCAATGAATCGAACGAGTTTGTCTTATGCAACCTGTGTTGCAATGAATGCAATCTAAGACATACAATGATAACCTTAATATCCATTGTTGTACATTATACAATGTTCATTTCGCTGTAAGAGAATGTAAAGTTTTATGAATTACGATGTTTTATGAAACGAGGTGTGGTCTTGCCTTTTAAACATTTATTTATGTATTCACACTTCCTTACATTTATAAAAAAAAACAAATAATAAATATATAAATTATAAAGGATGCAACGAGCGGCCTTATCGCTAATAAGCGATAAGCTAACAACCCTATGTTGCCTGGAAGATGTAAATAATAAAGGTGATGCGCAAATATGAAACAAAAAAATATTAATAACATCAAGTTAAAAGCTACTCTCACAGATTCATTAATGGCAAAACAAAAGAAAAGGAAATACAAGAATTATACATAACAGTCTTAAAAGTGATTGTTTGTTAATTGTGATAGCTGGATTTCATTTATAAAAACAACCTTTGGTATCAGCCACATATATATATGTTTCTTGATAATATTTACATTATAGATAAGTGGTCAGCCTTTTAATTCATTGCCATTTTTGCCCTAAGCATACCTTATCACGATTGCTTCACAAACGTGATTCTAAAGCACGATCAAGTTTGAGAGCAGGGCAACACCTATAATTTCATGTATTTTAAGATATTTATTATGTTTCAGGAGTGCGTATTTAACTCGGTAGCATGTTTCATGTACCTGTCAGCGTCGTCGTACATGGGCGTTGCCGTAAACTTATATCTTTACCCACGCTATGCTCTCGTGAATATGTACGCCGCATATCCCGCTATGACTGCCGTATATGTAAGTAACGCAAGTTTAAGATCCCACAACCTCGCAGTGGGGCATGGGATAAAACATATTTCCGCCTTTAAACCATATGTAGAAATAATAAAGATTTTAATAGCACTTTCAATATTAAAGATTCTGTGTGTCCATTTCGAACGAATTCTATGTCAAATCTAGATATTCTGAGGGTTTAAAGATAGGTGAAATCCCATTTTAAACCCATCTTATACGGTCCGGTAAAGTTTTGGAAGTTTTCGACCAGAGATGGCGTTGCATACACCGGATTTGAAACATAACTCACAACAGAAAACTGCATTATTGCTACATGACAATGGCGATGGTCCCATATTTCATTATAGTGAATGATTCTTTTAAATCGTTTTCATGGAATATATCACAATCGCACTCCGTGGAAAGTCTTAAGAAACAGTTACAGTAGAACTCCAATTATCCGACCCATTCGGATAATCAAATATTCGGATAATCGGATTAAAAAAAATTGCCATTGGAGAGAATAAAAGCTACGTTTTTTTATTGAATTAAATGAAAGAAACATGAAATTTTCACATGTTTTAAATATAAATAAAATGTACTTATGTACAAGTTTAGAAATAAAAATCATTGTTTTTTAAACATCTTCGTCAATGTAAGCTGTTTTGCGGTCTTTTTTGTGATTCGGATAATCGGCGATTCGGATAGTCGGAGTTCGGATAATTGGAGTTCTACTGTATTGTAATGAGAATAATAAAAAAAAAGTAATCAATAGGTATTTTGTCAATCACATTCCAGTTATCTACCCCAGACGATTAAATTTAAAGATATTTTAATAAATTGCTATAGCTTCATAATTAAATGCCGAACCCAATTTGATGACTTATTGAAAACTTTGAATACTTTAGATAAACTTCTGTGGTACAAACATTGGCTATGTAATATTGAGAAGAATTTCTTGTTCTTTAATTAACATTTTATTTATTTTCAGTATATTGGAGTTGTGGTGGGCATCGTTCACGGAGTAGACGCTTATATATCCTATAAATATTACAAAGGAATTCGATAAATGTTTTAAAACATATGAAATCCTTATAGAAAGATAATAATTACGACATACTTATATAAAACAGCAATAAGTAAACCATTCTGAAACTGTTGTAATGAATGTTATGTTATATGTTAATTTGATTTAGCCGATATTGTAGTTTCAGGAATTAATATTAGAAATACGAAAATTAACCTGGGTACATACCCCAAAATCCCTTGTAAAAAAATATATGGGCATGACATTACCGCACACTTGGTCTCATGACTTTTCCAGACCAAGGACGACGACTGAGTGCCGTGCGTCATTGGTCTGGACAGATGAGCTCGTGCACGCTGTATATGTATGGAGATATTTTTCTGCAAGGTATTCGTAAATTCGGCTTGTTTATCTAGTGGTTAAGCGAATTATTCTGAAGTCTAGCCGTGTAATCCTGGCTGTATAGGGTTTTTGGGTACGGGATACATCGTGAGACATGCCTTGGTCCCAAAAGTTGATGACGAGTGTCAGGCACAGAAGCTTGACAATAATAGAATTAGGCAATCTATTTGGTTACTAGAAAACGAAGCAGATGCAGAAATGTCACATCCACATCATAAATGTTGTAGCACCACTAATTTTTTTAGGGGAAATATGAAGAAAATCTGTTTGCCTCTAAAAAAAATACGACTAATTTCAGGCAATAAAGGAAATGAGATGAATATGATTAATGACACAGATACAGCCTAAGCTTTTATAATTCAACACATACAAAGTGGTATAGTTATAGTACTTTTTAATTATAATATTAAGTATTATTTTATGTTGTAACAAACGAAAATCTATATCTTATATGTATCTTTGGTTAGTGACATCTAGTGGTTGTCGACGAAACAGACATAGAAAACAAATGTTATATTAAATTTCTTAGCTTTTTATAAATAATAAAACGTGTATGCAAGTTTGTAAAACAATATCTTCATTCCATTATCTTGTTAAAATATCTGTAAATAATAAGTGATTTGTTTAGCATTTACTGATCTACTGGTATTTTGTGTACGACTGTTTGTTAACTAACGAAGAATTTCACTTAAAGTGGACCCTTTAGGATACTAATATAATACATTATTCCCAAAGTATACGTTATTTGTTTTATTTCTTTTCATAGTCAGATTAGAAAAGATCGTCACACCATCCAAGTTCAAGACCTACATATTATTGTAGATTATTTTAATTTTCTCCTTTAAATAAAACCGAGGACTTATTACTGAACTGACTGAAACTAGTTGATTAGTGTCCTTTGGCAGGTTCAATTCTTTAACTATAGTGAAGTAATAAGTGACGTCTCGTTTGCGAGCCTAATGCGGGGCATCACCGCCACGTCTAATCCATAATTTATCAAATATTATTTAGAATTGGCACTCAAACAACGTTCAATAACTAATAATTAAATATATATAATAATTTAATTTAATGTTATATTAACGAAGTTTCTAAACGGTTTTTTCAGCATAAGTGATGTCTTAAACTTGGTATTGCGTTAGACTAATTATGTATTAAAGGCACTAACAAATTGTAGTTGACTTTTGCTCAGTATACTCAACTGACAATGAAATGTATGTAAAACCTATGTAAAAAGTTGACCAACGTATATAAATAATTGACATCGAATAAAGTGTCCATTTTAGGAGGTTCCCTTCAAAACGTATATATGACATATAGAAATGTAAGATGATTACTATATTATGGGACAGGAGAACGAAGAGCTGGCAGCTACCTCGCACAAAGAATTAGTCTAGCTATTCAAAGGGGGAACGCTGCTAGTATCTTCGGAACCTTGCCTAAAGGGACTCCTTTTAATATAATTTTTTAATAATTAAATTTTAAGGTTAGTTATTAGATATATTTCTATGTATTATGTTATTTCTGTATTAAACGTTATGTCAGTGGATGTCGCCTTCTCCCATACCCATCACGCATATTGATGTTAAGACTCTGTTGTTCGGCCGAATTTCCGTCCTTGCCGTGTAACAATTTCATTCATAACATCGCAAACGCGAATTTTCGTCAGAGGTGAAAATTGGTAGCTATTGCAGAAAATCTCCCGATTAGAGGAGCTGTTTTATATTTTATTACTCAGTTTGTATTTTAAGCGTACGCACATTATAGTCAAAGTAAAACTAACAGAGAGATTTGGGTTCTGCTATTAAAGTGACCATTTTTTGTGTATCAAAAAGGACGCTATTGTGTGAACGCGGTCTCAATGTAGAAATTCTTGTAATACGACGTTTATTTACGTCGTACCAGGTACGTGGAGTTACCGTTCTTTAACACGTTTAAACACTTGAATAACGAGTCTCTGTGTGCGTGGTACGCAGACAGAGACTCGGATTGCTTATTGCGGATGTATAAGCGGCATATATATTGCTGCTAATTTTTTAAAGTTTTTTATTTAGTCAATGAAATTTAAGACATTCATATGTATCCCAATGAGTCAAATTCTTATAATTTATCAATTATTTTTCTTAACGTTTCGTGTTATGTTCTAAATATGAATCCCATAATAAAAATGTTATCTTGTTTTTGTTGTGCGATTGTGATCAATCTCATTATTATACATTAACATAAAACAGATATTCTCATTAATTACATATTCTACCGTTACACTTAAAAACTACAGAGGAGCGAGAGACGACAAAATTCCGGATACAGAGTTGTTTAACAGGTTCTATAATTTATGATATAGGTTTTTGTATCCCATAGAAATAAATTAAATAAAGCCTAACGCTTTTAATATCCTATTTATTATATACTTAATTATTAATTAGGCTAGCTTAACATATGAATGTGAACATTTACATGGACACATATTTTCCTGGGTGCGGCCCAGCCTTGGCGAAGCATGCTTTTTTTAAATAATTGAATTGATTCGCAAAAGAATATGCCTAGTGCCGTGGGCCGTGGAAGATTTAACCATTAAGACGGTGTGGTGTATATAAATCTGGATTTATAATCATTTGTAAAATGATGAATTTAATTTTTATATAATTTAAGTTTTGATGATGATTGAATGGTATTTCCACTTCCTGTTACAGCCTTCATGCAGTTAAGAAAGCTCAACCACTAAAAACAGTGCGTTTGAACCACAGTTTGTACCTATTACTTGCTCTTATACGTGAAATAATAACTAAGTCTTATTTTGAAAGAAAGAAAAACGATAAGTAACACAAAAAACAGTGTACAGCAACATAATTTACAGTTTAATTTCTTATACTTAACACATATCAACTAAATAGGATAAGATATGTAATTGAATATAGATCTAAATAACTAACGAATCAACTAGTTCCTACTTGAATGAATGAATTTGCTCTAAGTTCTTTTTTAAGGGTATTTCAACATAGACTAAGGAAACATAGACAAAAATGTCAGAAAAGACCGCTAATAATGAACAACGGTCAATGATGTCTCGATAAACAACGATTGGAGGGAAAAGAAAAATTATTTCCACGAATGGCAGGCTGTTGCGATACATTATACCACGTTTCCTAAATCGGTCACATTTAATAGAAAATCAAATCCTTTGCTAATCTTGAATGCCTCAGCTTATGCCCATAGACTATAAGAATAAATAATATGAATAAATAATGAAGAATTAACTCAATTGTTATCCATTTGACGACGAGCATAATCAGTAGATGAAGGAGAGAGGTATGACAGGACAGTAGAGACGGTCTCTGCTCACCCCATATATAAATAGTAGATTTAAAATTACCGAACCAATTCGACTTAGAGTCCTTCAAGAAAAGAGCGTACCAATTCTTAAAAGGCTGGCAACGCACTCGCGAGCCCTCTGGCATTGAGAGTGTCCATGGGCGGCGGTATAACTTAACATCAGGTGAGCCTCCTGCCCGTTTGCCCCCTGTTCTATAAAAAAAAAGATTTGTAAGGCTAAATGCGTTAAATTTAATATATGTAAGAATATATTATAAGAATGTTTGAATAGGAATATCTCGTCTTACTTTATAATACTAAGCTAAGAATGTACGCCAGTAAACATAATTAACTAAGTAATAAAAGACTGATTAAAAACGAGACGACGAACGTGATAAGTGTAATGTTTAAAACGCTAACACCACGATTGAATACTTGTTATGATAATATTCTGTACTTGCATCACGTTTGCGGTGTAACAAAACAATGTTTAAATTTATTACAATGCCAATTTGTCTGCTGTTCGGACAACTAAATACATTTCAATCTTGACCTTAATTCTGAGCACATAGTCCAATCAATCAGTGATCAATCTGTATTTTAAATTTTAAATGTTTGTTCAGGTGTCTGAAATAGTTTTTAAACAATTTTTTATTTAATTTTAGAAATGCAGTAGTATTTGTACTACCAAAGACGAAATAAATATAACATATACATATAAAAACCTTTTCTTCATAGTATTAAGGGTACATATTTATAAATCCTACACACTTTTGTCTTTTGCCAAGTAGTTTTTGTGCAATGGGATAGAAAGATAAGTGCGTTGATTATAATAGTGTAATAATTTATTATATTTTTACGAATTACAGTTGGACGTGTAGATTTAAACACTTTAGATGCCATTCAAAATACTGATAAATGTGATACATATTGTTAACATGTTTGTTTGTTGTCAAGATTAATCAGTGTTGGAAATTACCTGCTCTTACAAAATGTAGCGAGACTGATAAGTACTTCATTAACATGAATCGGTTCCATCAAAATCGAATGTAAGATAGGGAAGTTTTCGTAATCTAATCTTCTTACATATTACGCATTTGGAGAAGTTTCTATATAATGTTTAAAATTTAGCCACGGTGCTACGTGTTGCGGCTATAGAACATGGCGCTGGAGGCTAAAGGCTACTGACACTGCTAGAAGACTAGCAAATGCTTTGCCGGTCTTTTTGGAATTGGTTCGGTTTTTGTTTTTTATCTTGAAAGTCCCTAAGTCGGATTGGTTTGAAAATACTTCAGTGGGCAGCTGGTTCCAGTGGTGGAAGAAAATGTCTTGGAAACCGCTCAGTCGTGGAAAGAAGATCGCCAATGATCTAGGTGCATTTTGTTTCGGTTGTAGATTTACTTTCCGTTACAATTATATGAACACTAAAAAAGAGTTTGTAATATTTACTTTGTATGACTAGGCTTTTACTTTAAATTATAGTCTATCAACTTATGTAAAGTTGGCAAGTGTGTAACACAAATTATTTCATAGTTTTGTAAGTATTCGTGTCGGTTCATGGCTTTTTTTTTTGCTAGAAGAAATCTTTCAAAAATTTGACGACATTACTTAATTAATGCGCTATTTATCCTTTGCGCAGAATACGTATCGATAGATAAAACAATTTATTTTTAATCAAATAATAAATTGTCTATGAACAATATAAGTCGAGTCGAGAGTATCGAAATTCAACTATTCATATTACCGTTTCGTCACCGTCAACATCCGTTGAGAAAGTGGGACACTTTGCCTACAGAGCCACTTTACTTACCATTAATTAACACCGAATGAACGTCAAATAAGATAAAATCTTTGTAATGATAATTTTGATTCGTGAAGTGATAAGTTCGTCGAAGTCCAAAACTATCCTATAATATTAGTCAGTTATCTATTTATAATTTAATCACGTGAGACTTCACTTTAAATATTTACTTTCTAGTGTCTGTGATATAAATATTATGTAATTTTAATTATTTTAATATTGTTCGATATCATAGAAAGAATAGTACTATGTCTTTTTTAAAGGGATTTCCCATAATTTTGTTGAAAAGGAAGTTTTTATATACCAGCCAATTAAAGCGTCGGCGGAAAAATAGGATTTCTACTTTTAGTTTATGTTCGTTAAGGTATTTAATTCAGCCGAAGAGGTCGTGATAACGTTCCGAATAACGTAAAATTACTAGCAAACACATTTAAATGGCCTTTAGATCATTACTTGGGTTTTTACTAAAACATCAAGCAAATAATTTGAGAATATTCTACATGATCATTTTTTTGTAAAGATTGATTGATCCATCGCTTGCGTATCGTTACGACGTCTAATGCCAGTAGTATTTTTTATATGTAAAACTCTGAGGCGACCGAGCATAAAACAATTAAAAAAACGAATCGAGCCATAGGAATCTTTATGTTACGCGGCTTTGTCGATATATTCTACAAACTTCAATGCTCTATTGAGCCTTTTCATAAGAACGAACATTTACTTTCACATTCATTGTACCTCATTACAAGTGCCTCTATAGTTCAGTTGGTCACGCACTTTTCAAATAGCTCTGAGTTTTAGAACCCAAAAATAAAACATGTTAAAGAAGGCAAGATTTAGTTAAATATAAGGATTATTTAGTTAAAACTGTTTACCGTAGAAACTCTCTTATGGGTCCTCTACCCATACGATATTAAGGGCCAGAATTTAGCAAACGTCCTATAATGCAGCCTAATTTTCAATTCGAAATTTTATTTTTTAAAATTAAATTTAATCAGTTAATTGTATTAAATACCTTGTTTGTTTGTTCTCTTTTTTAAATCTTTTTATTATAATGTATCATGTATTCCGTTTGTGGCTATGTTCTTGGTGTATTTGTTTGTTATTATATATATTTTGTGTTAGCTGTTGGAGTACTATATAAATAAATAAATAAATAAATAAATAAATAAATAAATAAATAAATAAATAAATAAATAAATAAATAAATAAATAAATAAATAAATAAATAAATAAATAAATAAATAAATAAATAAATAAATAAATAAATAATCAGCTCATATTTAAATGATATTTTTATTAAAGATAATCCCAATTCAAAACAATCCATTGTTTGCTGCTTATCTACTACGCTAAGCTAAAGGGGGCGGTTGCAAAGTACATAATATTATCTGTATGGACATTATCTGGGTCTGTTTTTTTCCTATGATTCATGGGGCTTTCTCAATAATATTTCATATATTTAGTGTGAATTTTGTACAAACAGAATTGTCTGTAAAAACGAAATAAATCGCAAATCTAAAGTCCAAAGACTAATTAATAAAATGTAAAAAATTATTGTAAAATTATGTAAATAAATTATATATTTAACAAGTTGAATTATAAAGAATATATTTATAGTCTAGTTTATATCAGGAGAAAGTAGTTCTAAATTACATAATTCTAATTATTTTAAATCTCACAAGTTAATATGAAGTTGATTAAATAGACAACGTTTTGTAAATGGTTGGTTAACTGAGAAAGGCTTTAGTAGGATCTCGGCGGATACGTTCACAGTCAGAGACGTGCCTTTGAGTATTGCGCATGAGCATAGCGTACGCGACGCTTATTTATAAAATGTTTTAATAACAATTCGGAAGAAGTGTACAGTGAACAGTGAAATTGAAATTGTGTAAAGTGAATAATGTAAGTGCGTTTGGGGATTTCTTATCTTATGTAAACATTTGCATAAAAGTACTTTTACTTGCATTCACAGACACGGTTAGAGATAGATTTTTTAATTTTATCACCTAACATAGTTTAACTGTAAGGTGATAAAATTAAATATATATAGATAATAATTTTGTGGCTTCCGTGTATAGTAACTATTTAGCTAAACATTTCGAGGCTGTGAGAAAAATATTTTCCTCAAGCCGTCAACCTTCGTATTGGCCTCCAGAATTTGTGTCAAAAACATAAAGCACAAATACGTACGTCGTCTATGTACAGTTGAAACAATAAGGGTGATATTCAGAGCGGAGACTTAGCACTATGAATGACAAGTCTTTTCCAAAGTTCATTACATTGGTTTTATCGGTTATACGGTGAAACTGCTGATGGACAAACAGTTACTATCAAATTCGTTCAACAGATTAGATTTGTGACTGAGTTTTATTACTTCCCGATTAAGTACGTGCATATGTTTGTACGGTTTAGTTGCCCTCTGGGGTCGAGAGTGTCCATTATTTTTATAGAATCGGGGAAACTCTCGATGGTAGAGGGCTCGCGAGTTCGTTGCCGGTCTTTTAAGAAGTTGTACGCTCTTTTCTTGAAGGACCCTAAGTCCGTGGGCGGCGGTATCACTTAACATCAGGTGAGCTTCCTGCCCGTTTGCCCTTTGTTCTATAAAAAAAACGGACATCTCGTATTACTCTCAGGTGTACTCGACATAATTATGTGTCGTATTCGGCGTAGAAAGCTGAAACATCTCCTTATCTGCAAATTGATTCAATTGAATCTGCCCTAATGCCTTACTTAAATAGCAATGTAGGCTTTGGATGGCCTTTATTTTCATTACAATTTAACTGATGTGAAAATAATCAGGGATATGTGTATTATATCGATACCTCCTAAGTATAATGAGTCAACTGACATTTTAGTAATTTTACAGGAGAGCCATTTTAAGGCAAATCGTTTATATTTTTGTGAAATCAAACTAATTCAGAATAAATTTAATGTTTTTATAATAAAGATTGAGAGCTCTTCCTTTGGTATAACATGAGTTTGCTGATTTTTGTTCTTAAATGCTATTTTATGTACATGACTTAGTATACACGGGCGGGACTCAATAGTAAAATGGTTTAACTACCAGTTATATTCATGTACGTTGTACATCAAAATCTATAGTTTACACCAACATTTTGTGGAATATGATTATCATTTAATTATTATCATCTTACTTTTGGTTAGTTTCGGGGTTTTTCGTCTCACTTAATAATAAAATATTGAAATTACATCACTTGACTCATTATACTAGGAAAGTTATTAGCTATGTTAGAATTTTAAACCTCAACGTATACTGGACTAATATAATTAATCGAGGCTTTTTAATTACTAATTTTATTTCTAATACCCTACGAAATTAATAAAAGCTAGGAAGAAGTAGACTCATTAACAAAAACAACGCATTTTAAGAATTATAATGTATTTTTAGTTATAACTATTTCAATTTTTAACCTTTTTGTTAATATTATTTAGCCTTACTAAATGCTACAAGTTTAACAATGCAACTAAAACAAATTATCAATGTAGTATCATTAAAGTTTCATAATAAGTAAAAAACATCAATAAAAATAATAGGAACTAAAAATAGTAACTTACGTTAAACAATATTATTAAAAATAATATAAATGTATAACAAAAATATATAAAAAGTTTAGGACGCTCAAAGGATAGCTTTAAACCTTATGGTTTATTATCAAAATGAATGAAAATTTTAAAGATTTAACGTATAAAAAATCAGTCTGAATCACTGTCATCTGCTCCATTAGAGTTTTTTGAAATCAAATTATTAAAAAAACAAATGATACTCCTTAGGAATCACCAGTGTCTTACAAAGATCCATGAAGTGTTTGTACTTATTTTGGTAAATAGGAATGGGTCTGATAAGCTAAAGAAATATTATCTATGTTAAAATTCAACTCTCTTCGATTTGGTGTAGCTTTAGGTTTTTTTACACAATCTATCTACTTGTAAGCATCATCTTGGTAACTTGTTTTATAAAATGTCCTAAATTCATTTTCTGCTTTAACAACTACTTCCGTGACTTTGTTTCAAGGCATTTTAGATCCATCATTAGTAGTTGTCCAGTTGTTTAGTCCTTACTTTGATTTAAAGTCTTTTATTAAATACTGAGACACTTCAATAACTTTGTATGGTTTTTCGTCGGATATGGCAAATCTAAAAGCTGTATACCATTGATAAGGCGTATAAAGCATTTTATCTTTTGTCTGTATTTCAATTAAAGCATGTATACTGTCGCCTTCATTTTGGGTGTGACCCACTATTAGAAAGCGATGGCTAATATATATGTATACAGAACTTCGAACTAGCTAACAGATACATTAAGAAAACAATCCTATTTCTATATTGGCTTCCACGGTTGTCTGACCGAAACCGGTAATCTTTGACACCTTCACCCACCGTATCTTCTATAAACTGTTGATGCCATGAAAAACAATAACCTTGTCGAGATTCCAGACTGAATATCGTGAGAAGATAAGTTTCCGTTTATAATAAAAAGTACTAACGTTCCCGTGAGGTACATTAAGACACTTTTGATGATCAAATGCTGCTGTATCTTTTGTTTTCTAGCTTTCTCTTTTTCTTTTAAATGCTCTTCATGCTTTTATTTATCTGCCTGGTTAACTTGCTTGTTATTTTCATAAATGTGACATTGTTCACAAACACCTTTTTTGGGTTTATGAAAACCTATATTGATATTTGTATTAACTGATATTTCTCGATACTGTCTCACGGTAGTCGCTTTAGAAGATTTCCCAAGAACATAGTCTTGCAAACCGATATTTTTGTAGTCTCAATATTATCTCCTTGACTGCTTGGAAGAAACTTATAAAAGGAGCATATTAACTTAAGTTGCATGCGCCCTGGCTGTCATTCATCGTATACTGAGCCAAAATAAACATGTATCAATGCGTCCCTTTTCACGCCCCGCGAACACTGATTCAACGTTATTTGGATCAGTATACAATGTACGATTTTAACAGATGTTGAAATTGATTTAGTATACGTGAAATTATCTCGGTAACTATAGTTCTTTTTAAAAAAAATTTAACACTAACGTGAAGATCATGGTTAATTATGTACGTTTATATAAAAAAAACCAAATACCTAAATTTGTTAGTTGACTCAGTATACTTAGGAGGTATCGATATAATTGCAACTGAATTGATTTCTTGGTTCAAACTGTAATAAATAAATAGTCCAAGAAGAATCCATTATATGTGTAATGAATGTGGTAATTAATCTGTACATATAAATAATATTCCTTAATGACCTTATGCATTATTGTGTTGCAATTAATAAAATAATTTCAAAAATTGACTTGGTAATTGAAACATTAAAAAACCTTGCTAATTTGTTAGAAAAACTGGGTTATTAAAAATTTTCTCAAAAAGCAAAAGTAGCGGAGGTATATTTTTTATCAAACAACAGAGCCATGAAAAATTATAGTGTAATTAAAATGGCTTAGTAGCATTAAAGATAAATTAATATTAAAACAACATTGCATCATTGTACGTTTTCCTTTTGTACTAGCTTGGATTTCTCTTGGCCCTGAAAGAGTACAATCCTTTACTGTTTCATTGCGACCTTCATTCGTAAAAAAATATATATTTTATAATCTCAACTAGCCAATGTTTTAAGTATTTTTTTCTTCTTGAATTACTCCCCCCTATAGCTATCGTATACAGAAACATTCAAGCATTATGTTGAACTAAACAAAATATCATTTTTCGATTCACCATTTTAAGTGTCAGGACAGTATAATCAGTTTGTAAACGTTGTTTTTACACTATGTATCGTAACCATGGCAACGGACACGGTAGTACAAGTTTTTCAACGAAACCGACACCAATAGACGTGTGAAGAATCATTAATTAAATAAGGTTTTGTCACGATATTTTATTTGTAAGTAGACGAAGGACACTAAAGGAAAGTTTGCACATTTAAGACATACAGTTAATGGTCGTAACTATAAACATCATAGAAAAGTTTTAAGAAGAACTTAGAATTTGATTTAAACGAAATCGAACTTTAATATATGATTTGTTACTGCAATATTTTATTATTTTACTAAACTGAAAATTATGTTATTTTCCATAAACATTTTCAAATTGGAATACACTCAAGTATCCGAAAACTTCAATATGATAGTTGTTTTCCACATCTCTTTAGATTTTAAAACAGTAGTTTAGTTTTATGTAGTTTACACAAAATTAATTTTTGAAAAATAACTTTATGCAGAACAATAAATAGACTTATCTTTAAATCTTAATGATTTTCGTCATACTTTAATAATAATTGATAGTTATCTAATCGATTTTCTTGGAAATGTTTTGTAATATAATATCATTGTGTATGCAATTTGGAGATTGTTAGAAAGTAATTCTTCTTCTTTAATCTCCATCTCCATACGAAGGTTGGCGAATATCATGTCTCCTATGATTTGAAATGTCGCGCTACTAACTTGTTTTTTTTTCGTGGGGAAATGCGTTACGCATAAGCCGGGTAAACTAAGTTAATATGTAGTAGGTAATATCTGTTCTATATATGTTTGTGTTTGAAGTAAATTGTGATAGAATCACCTATCAATTATTATTTTACGCGTTCTTCACATACCTGCGCTATTAGCAACTGTTTCATAACGTTTTTTAATTCTTGGAACGTTCATAATATATAAAGTGCTGCATCACTCTTGCACTGAATGACGTGGTATCTGACCACGATCAAAAGTCTGCACACTTGGCCAAATAAATAAATCACTGTTTTCATAATTTAATTACAATAGATTAGCCAAGCTGTTGCTTCTAACCTTAAACTGTTGATTTGTCAGGATTTGAGCTTAGGAAATAATTTAACGTATTATATGGCCTGGCATATTATGAACGCTTTATTTGAAATTTTTAACTTTTGTAAATGTTAGAAATTATATGACTATAATTACTGTCGTATTGAATTATGTTTTTGGGACTTTTATTCTTTACAACCGACTTCAGAATGCACTAAAAAGTAAAAACAAATAGTGCCTTTAATTCTTAGATATTGTGCCCATTTCTTGATGTAATTATTTTTTTTAGTATTAAGGCTAATTCTTGGATGACTAAAGAACACAAACAGAACAATCTATAATAGGAAGTTAATTTATTTCTTTTATTTTCAGTTAAAGAGAAGTCAACACTCAAACAATGGAAGAAGAAAACAATGGCAGTTGGGACTTAGGTAAATCATTTATATTTTGAATTTTAAAACGGATTCAAAACCTATCGTAGAACGTTACTAGATGAGTCACCATACATTCCAAACGTGTATGACGAATGCATACTAAGTAAATTAGTAAGAAACTGTTAATAATAAAGAATTTATTTCCTTTTTTACGTTGGTACGTTCGTACTTTGATTGGTTGCGTGACGTTGGTACGTCTTAAAACATAATGGGAATGTTCGGATTGAAAAACAGACTGAGCGCGAAATTCACCTCCCGTATGTCACAATGAAAGTAGTTTTTGACATACGGGGTGATTCTTATGGGCTTGTTTATAATCTCGTAACCACCGGAAGAAACATTAGTCTTATTCATTTATAATTTGTGAGAACTTGTACCAACGACATATACTAACTCGAAACATAATTTCGGAATGGCATTCTCGTATAACCTGAAAATAATATATTTCATTACCTAATAAGCAAAGATAGGATGCTTAGGAACACACAAATATTATTTAGTAATTTCTTCTATTAAACAAAAACAAATAATTGCAATTCTTATGAGAAATAATGATATTCTTAACCTAACCAAATATAGTAAAATTATAATTACATGCGATCAGCAAAAAAGCCGAATAATTCAAATCAATAAAGACATCAATAATTTCCTTGTATAATCGTCAGTCAAGTGAGACGAAAT
The DNA here is from genome assembly GCF_905147795.1 of Pieris rapae. NCBI lineage: Eukaryota > Metazoa > Arthropoda > Insecta > Lepidoptera > Pieridae > Pieris > Pieris rapae. Next base: position 2,610,746 of record NC_059515.1, on the reverse strand, counting down.
ATCGTAATTCATAACGAATTGCTCAGTTAGGTAATATCTAGGTACAATACCTACTATCTATGAAGTACGTTTAAGTTTATAGTATATAAATTAAACACCCATTGATTTTATACGGCAAAGTAGTACAAAGTACATGAGTATTTTTTCGTTTATAAAGGATTTTGTTTAAATCGTTTGGGTTTCAAAATCAAAAGATTTTCTCAGGATGTTTTAAAAAAACTGGGACAGATATTCGGATCATTTCATTAACAGGTAGATATACCTGTTAATTGAATTCTCAAAAGCCAAAAAACCTTCAACCCACATCAACTGTTACAGACAGCCTCGAGAAATTAATACGAAAAAACATTACCATTTGGGGTAGAGGGATCGTAACTGTAAAACAAAAATTTATTTATTTAAAAATAGTATATCATAGACAGCCTTCTTTAGGCGTATTTATTAACGGGGATCTGTGCAAAAGACACCAGTCTTTTGCCACCAGGCAAAAAACCATTTCTTGAAGAGCACGGGTTGTTCATCACCCCCCGCAAGAGTTTAAGTCAATAGTGGGCCAACTGGAAGTCCCAACTTGTTTCTAATTTATTGTACCACCATCCCTAAGAAAAATTAAACTGTAGCCCAAATGTCTACACCCTCTGTCTCCTTTGCCGATGAGTAGGGATGTCTACCGGTTAAATTTTTAGAGACGTGAAAAAAGTGATATCTGTATCTTTTTTTTTGTTTTTTTTTATTTTATTAAGTACTACGGCTACTCCTTAAACTAAAATTACATTATACTCACGAAAATCAAAATCGGAATACACATTCAAACATAATCATAAAGCACAGTTTTACCTATTTAAACAAAATATATAACAAACTATAAATTCATACTAAATTCTAAATTATAAGTTCTAAGATTTATTATATATTTATATTTACTATATATTTATTTATATTTATATTTATTATTAAATACTTAAAATAAAGGAAGAATAACAAACCCCTGTTCTATAAAAAACGAGCAGGAGGCTCACCTGATGTTAAGTGATACCGCCGCCCATGGACACTCTCAATGCCAGAGGGCTCGCGAGTGCTTTGTGTTATAATCTGAAGGTATACGATACATGAGTTACGTAAATAGTTTGTATTAGACTGAGGAATTTGGAATATTTGGATTTGCCTTGCGTATGAATAAGAGGTGTGAAATAGTAAAAGCGACAATACAACAACAAACAAACAAAACAATAAGTTAGGACAGTCAATTAAATCATTCCAAATAGCTTGTAAAAACATTAGGTCGTATTATTTACGTTTACTTATATTCCAAAAAAAAAACATTTTTTATTTATTTCATATTTTTAATCTTGGTTGGGTTTAAATCAGAATTGGTTTCTGGTGGGAATTAAGTCAAAATCTCTTTCTTTATTTCAGAACTATCCGAGGCGACAGCAGACCCCAGCATATCAATGATCGCGGAAGATGTACCCACGTTGACGGTGGCTACTATACTAGGCATAACAGCTTTGATCGTTATAGCTATTGTTGTCGTTTTCATTCTAGGAATATTAATCGATTGTCGACAACAGTGAGTAATATTTTATAACATGTTGAGAAAATATGTTTTAACCAGGTTTTATCTTTAACATAGATTCTAAGTTTGTGAAAATGCGTAAGATCTTTTCTAAAATGGTCAGCAATTGTAGCTTGTATAACGTTCTAAATTTAAATTACTATGAAATTTACATTCTAAATTTAAATTTAATTTCAGGCGGATTCTCGATAGAAAAATTGTACAGATGAAGCGTAAACGAAATCAGAAGAGGGTCGCCAATCCACAGGGTGATGTTTTAAGAATAGCTGATAATATGGAGGAATCGTCTAGAACTCCTGCACCTGCCGAAATCCTTCGTGAAATACCTTGACAAGAGATTGTTTTGTAATTTATGAGTCCTATATGAAATCTATACAATCTCATTATGAAGATTTATTATGGCGTAGGATATCAGTGTCAATTTGTAGTATTAAGTATTTTATATTATACACAATATTTTAACCAAGTTTGGTAAAGCCTTTATTGATAAATATTTCTTTCACATTTCATATAGTTCGACTTTGATTAGAAAAAAATAACAAAAGTTTGGCACACATATAAACCTTTATTAGTAATCATAACAATCAATATAGTATTTACAATTTTCTTAACCTTAGTAGTAATATTAAAAATGATTAAAAAAAAAAAGAAAATTTAAATAAATATTATTAGCGCCTGTGCACTTGTACCCACACATATGTAATTTTAAACTGAATTACTAGATTTTTTTATATATTATAATTTTACAAATATATAAAGTAATGAAAACCACTTCACATATTTGTAAAATCTAAATTAAGCCTGACTTTATTGGAAATAACTAATCTATATACGATCTGTACCTACTTAAATTACCTAAGATAGAATTTTGTGATATGTAATTAGTTATTGTTAGTATATAGGTATTTGAAATGTAAAAATTATTACTTAGCAATCATAACGAGTTGTAAAGCTCAGTAATTACAAAATATTGAATTGTATTTAAACCATTTTTTATTTTGTTGATGTTTGTAATTATAATATTAATAAAAATGAGTAATTACCAAATTATATTTTTTTACCTAGTACTAAATGAAATAGGTGTTTTAAAGGTAATCATTCACAAGCAAATCTATCTCTTTAAATTAAATTCTGTACTTCATCGCTTATTCATACCATGACGTCGATTAAAACAACCCGTTTAGGTTTCCACGTAATCTTCTCAGCAATCACATTTCGTTCAAAGAATTTGTGTATGAAAACGTTCGTTCAAAGAATTTAGTACGGAACCTCAATATGACCGTTTAGCCTTAAACTATGACAGAATAGGCGATTTTGAAAACGGTATTATTTGTTAATTTTTTTTGTATCGAAGTATCCAAATAATGGTACGAAAAAATGCGACTGACTTTGTGAATATATAATCATCAGAATCTCATAGCCTTACCACGGTATCACTTAACCCAAGATCTTAGTAATAGACTATCCCTAGAAAAATGAATGGCTACATATCTAAATCCTTGATGAAATGGAAATATGTAGTCTGTATCTACGGAGCGGTATGGTTGAGCCAGGTCCTAATTTATCTGTCAGGTAATGGTACATATAGTACATGGAGATCTACAATAGAAAATATTCAAGAAAATTCTAAAAAACAATGTAATGTTAGATTCTGTTAATCATAATTACATATCTTAATATATATATTTCTTGTGTGCGTGTGGATGTGACTGAACTCCTCCTAAACGACTGGACCGATTTAGACGAAATTTTTTGTGTGTGTTCAAGGGGATCTGGGAATGGTTTAGATTCACAATTTTGTCCGCTGGACAATGTTTTTTTAATTAATTTTCAATTTATTAGTTGTTGATTGATTGATTTTGGAATGTTTTACATTGGATCCGACAGACGGCGCTACCATCGCAGTGTCAAATTTTAAATAATATTCGAATTTTAATTTTAGTCTGTCCCGAAATTTAAAAACGTTTTGTTATCATTGTGTTATATCGTGTGTGACCATGTGCTGGATCGTTAGATATTGTCAAAACATTTGTATAATAATTTTCATCAAAATGGCTTATTAAAAATTGAAATTTTGAAATTAAAGACGTGTAGACAGGACAACGTCTGTCGGATCCGCTAGTATGTATATATGTTTCTGTTACTCTTTTTGAAAACAGGCAAAATACACAATTATAACCTGTTTATTACGTATAATTTCCCAGTCTGTATTATGCATGGCACGCAATCAAATAGGCAAGTCCAGCACTCATTTCAATGTTTTCACATAATTCGCAATCCTATCAGTGAAAATCAATAAATTAATTATCAATTACTGATAAGATTTCGAAGAGAATGGTATAAGCAAAGACGGTTATCAATTAGTTCTATTTGATATCGTTAAGAAAGTACACGACAGGTGCATTTCTCATTGTGCAAATGTGTCTCCAGTATTAAAAATGGGAAACTCAAAGTCGAAGAAGTCACAGAAAGAGCCGGACAAATTTTTTGAGCGTGCCCGGTGGAAGGAACACAAAATTGAAGAGAAAAAGAAGAGAAGTGCAAATCCTATTAATAAAAGAGTTGCCGCGAAAGAGCCGCCGTTGGACCCTGTTTCCGCGCTGAATGGTCCTTCGCTGGGGAGTTCCCCGCTGCCTGCCCCTGCGCAAGTTCGTTCATACGACGAGGATGCTTTAGATCGTATGCGATATCAATTGAATCACGACTCCGATGCGTTTTTGTTGAATAACATCCTTTTGTCTGTGCAGTTCTTCGAAAATTATGAACGGTGAGTGTAACGTCATTGTTATAAGAAACAATAGTTCTTGATAATAATAGGCGCCAGGGACAAGAGAAGACTTTGTGCGTATCATTTTTCTTGAGCAATGCTTGTCCGCCGTGCTGAACTGTAGATGAAAGAGAAAAAAGAAGAGAGGTACGGAATATTATAGAAAATTGTAAAGTGTGAGTGTAGGCATAGTAACGTATTTGTTCTATAGATGAATGTGGTATAAAAAACCTTATATATCAAATTGATATCCTATTACAAAGCGTTCACTTTAACTATGGCATATAGTCAGCATATTTGACTACAATATAAGGTGGTTGGTAGCCCTTAGTTAGTAAGTTTGCTGTGTTTTAACAACCTGAGACGTGGTGTCGCCACTCGTCCCTCACCGCGGCTCAGACATAAAACTGTTGGTCCTGGAATGTTTTTGTGATACTGCTGTCATGTCGTACATCAACCTCATAGGTATACACAAGAAAATTATATATGTGTGAAGCAAATCTCAATACCAATATTATTCTTATTTAAATGTGCTTCTTATCGAATTAATATATGTAATCAAGATTACGTGTAAAATATTAAGATATTCAAGTTGTGATTTGATAAATATAGCATTCGAAAACTTTGATTTATATTCCAAATAGTAATAAAATGTAAAACACAGAGTAACTTTGCCGGAGTTTAAACGCTAAAACCTGTGTAAAAAATTGTACATTTATGTACTGGACTAACGACTGTTGTGTACGAAGGGCAAGAAGGAAAAATTTTCCCATACAACCGGTTCATATGAAATGGGTCTGGTTTGCGAATGGATGGAATTATTTGTTTTCAAGTGTCAAAATAATATTTGGTGGTTGAACCCTTGTCTCTAAGTCTCTTCTCTCTCTTGTCTGCCTCGTGCTCTTGCGTTGTGATAGCATATTTAGATGGTTTTTGAATTCTATTTACTAAGCGTAGGATAATATCCCCTTTTATACCATTTTAGTCTAATTTATTTCAATCTCTCTGAACTTCACGTAGTTTGAATTAGTTTAGTTTAGCATTAATGCTCTTCTAATATTTAAACTTCTTAAAGCTTTGACTGAAGTGTGACAACAATAGCACTTTAGATAGCACAATTGTAAAATAAACGTTTATTAATTGAAAGAAATATTCCGACCGATATGTGTATTTGTGACGGATATAAAGGTTGGGACGATAACGTTTCAAGAACATACTTACTTTGATATGATTATCATACCTATCATCAGCGGTGATTTCTTTTTATTATAAATCACATTTACTCATTTAAATCAATCGCTTATTATCTTTAATTCTTAAGAGTCACTTTAATAATGAATGTACAATTTGATTAATTTTTTTAGTTTTTAAATGTTGTAAATTAATTACTCTGCATACTTAGAGTCATCTTTTTTTTTACAAAATAAATTTATCTTGGTATGTTTCCTTTCAGGGAAGTTCAGACTTTGAAAAATAATCCTATAAGTGAACGACAACACTTAATGGACGCAGCTATGGTCAAGTGTCACAAACACGTATTTTTCGCTGATAGATTGCTTGAATGTGTGCAAGAATACGTCTGCTACCAGAAAAGAAAAGATCTCCTACAACCACTAGCGGCACCAAGGTTGTTTATCATATATGATAATGTAGAGGCCAGTGAACCCGGAGACACTTCTGATTATTCTGCTGTTCTAGATGCGCCATTTTATAAACTACGTATCGAAGACACTAAAGAGTCGGGTAAGTTTAATAGGATTAAAATGAAGACACTCATATGTATTTAAATACGTCTATAAATTTCTGGTATTTTTTTAGGCTTTGTCAAACTAAAAAAGTTAGAGATACTAGAGAGTACTCTATCTAAAGAAACAGATCTGATAAAAACAAGTCACTCACAATCAGACGACAGCATATACACTGAATCAGAAAAAGAGTCGATTGCCTCCGATGTTTCACCTTATTTTGGATCGGAAAGTTTAGATAGAAGTGCTTCTCCTTCCGGAGATCTCTCAAGATATGTCAAAAATAATGCTAGAAAAAGTGTTAGTATTTATCAGGCCCAGGAAAGTGAGATAAATAACAAAATTAACAATTTTGATGCGCAGATCAAGCCAAGAAAATCCATATTAAAAAATGCAACTCTTGAAAATACCAGCAATATTGAAATAAGTTATAACATGGAAAATATTAATATGGGTGAAGATACTGAAACGTCTGGGTACCGATCAAACTCGAGTCGACAAACAGAATCAAGTGAAACAGAATCGGATTATGGGTATACTACTATTACAGAATCAACAACACCAAAGAAAATTAAACTAACTTTACAATCTAAAAATTCAGCAAACTCTGCAGGCTTACCAGATGAATGCTGGATTACTGTTAGTGAAAAGGCTTTTGACTGGAGTGATGACGAAGAAGACGAAGATGCGGATACAGCATCAAAATTATCTTTAACAAAAACTCTTTACGAGACACATCAATATCTTAACTCAATTACGTTTATGAATGATTTTGTAGACAATTTTATTGTTAGTATCGGGTCTGGCTTGGGGTTTCCCCAAGATGCAATAAAAGATGCTTTAACACAAGGAGCCAGTATATACTGTGATAACAATAAAAATATTAGTTATGAAGTATTCCCAGCACTTTTAGCAGCTTGGCCAAATGCAGCAAATCAGTGGATTATTCGAGAAAGAAAGATAATTCAGAATCCTCGAACTAACTTCAGTTATCAATGGCCAACTAAATACATGGTCGGCAAGGCTATTGATTTCGGATGCTTGCTGGTACCAGTAGGATTTCGCCCGAAGCGAGGATTAAACCCCAATCAAAAATTACAATGGAAAATAACATTTCCAGCAGCTGAACGATATTTAGAAAGCTGTTTAGCTCATTCGCATATGAGGTGTTACCTATTTATGCTTGCCTTACATAAAACTTTTATTGAGAACGATACGTCTAAAATTGGTATCGATGCAAGTCATATAAAAAATCATTTATTTTGGCAATGTGAAGACAATTACGCAAAGTGGCCAGAGGACAGACTAGGAGAAACACTCCGTCTATTCTTGCGAAGTTTTTATTCACATTTCGGACGTTCTCGATTTCCTAACTACTTCATAGAGACGTGTAATGAATTCAAAAGCGTACCGAAACCGTTACTATTAAAAGCCCAACGGAAATTAGCTGATATTTTGGAGGCACCGGTGATGCATACACTATATGCATTGAATAAAGTAAAATACATGAAAAAAGATTTTTATCCAAAGTTTAATAGCCGCAGATTATATGAAATCTTAACATGCAAAAATCCATTGCGCCTGATAAATCCCTATTTACCAGTACATTCTGTACCAATGAACCAAGATTCTTCTGATAGTGAAGACGAAAATGTAAATAGTATTTGGGATAAAGCTAAACTTCATGACAAACACTATCAGTGGAAAAAAGAACGACAACGTCAAATAAAAGAACGGAGAAAAGCAAATTTCAACATGAGAAAACCAAAGGAAAAGGAAAAGCTAGAAACAGAGATTAATAAAAATGTAAGTATTATATTTTCAACACTTTTTGTTCATACATTTTGTTGTTTCGTCTGATAATACAAATTGATTGCGATAATGATTATTAGATTATGCTATGATTCTTTCTTTCTAGATAATTTTGCCGACAAAAATGGACTCGGAACGACGGCGGTTAGTATTTGAATTTTTCATTTCTCACTTCATTGCTATGGCTCGATCAAGTGAAAAATTCGACGCTATCAGGCAAGCGGTGATTTATTTAGAGCAAGCTAAACGTCTTACGATTCTCCTGGGGGAGGAACCTGCCACCGAAGCATCGGTGCACGAATATGATCATATTATACGTGACAAATTAGCTGATTGTCAGCGAAAGCTAGCTAACCACATTGGCTACAAAGTATCTGTTCGAGAGCATGACCGATCTGTTAACACAAACTTGATGCGAAAACAGCGACCAAAAGTTGAACATATAATTAATAACCAAGGCTCCCCAACGGACAACTCAGCAACTCCACCATTCGCTTTCGTAGATGTTCATGTTGAAAGTATCAAAATTCGCGATAAAATGCCTTTCGTTGAAATAGATGACCTTGAGGAATCTAAGTTATAACTTTTTGTTGCACTAGGTATATTTTATGCAGGATAAAGTAAAGGTTAAAATATTTTTTTAAATTCTTGTTCTGTTGTAGTCGTCGTTATATTTGAAGCGTAGTTTCTGCTAAAATATGCTCAGGCGCTATGCAGCAAGTATATAATATAACTCACTGTTATATTATAATGATGTTTAGGTTTTCAAAACTTTGTAAATTGTCAAAAAAATAATGTCATTAACTTTATTTTTAGGAAAAAATACTATGTATTTAACGTTCTATTTCTAATAATAATTTATTATTTATGTAAAATTTTTGGTTATTTCGAGGTGTGATCGTTTTTAACTATTGATATTACATAAAATGTTAATTCGTATATCATTGAAAATGTTCTCGAGATTAATTTTGTATATATAAATTATGAATGCTTTAATAGTAAAATGTGTCGAAAAGAAATCATCTTCTATTGAGTATTTTGTTGTTCAATATGGCAGATGGGTCCATGGTGGCAACATAACTTCTCGAAATGCTGCTAACCTTCAAAACTCCTAGAATTTTTTTCAGGTTACCTTACCGACATTGTTCATTTATTTACTAGTGATTTAATTAGATGTACTTTACAATGACTTTTTAATCTATATTTTAGTAGCCTGGGCTCTTATTGTAAAAAATCTTATGTAAGTGATCATGTTCCAGAATCTCGCCTTCATAATATATTAAAATTCAATATATAATTAAAACACTTTTAAAGTATAAAATTATGATTTTTGGTTTCTTTTTCTTATTGTTAGAGTATTGTTTACATTGGATTGATATTAATAATTTTAATTCACTGTATGTATCACCGTGACTATGAATAACTTGGCTTATACAGCTATTTAAGTGTAGAAGTATTACGTTATGGGCTGAAAGTATGTAGAAAATGCTACCCTTTTCATATCATCTACAATTTTATGCTATATAATTTGTACTTTTTTGTATAAAAATGAAACAAAGTTTAAAAATATTTTTTTAATGTCAGTAGTGAAAATATACTATATATATATATAGTTATAAGTTTTACTAAATTAAAGGATTCACACTAGCCACCATAGCGAGTAGTGCCATACGCACATACATGCCGTATTCTGCCTGTCTGAAGTAGGCAGCTCGGGGATCTGTGTCGAATTCAGGCGAAATTTCATCAATTCGTGGCAAAGGGTGCATCACAACCATGCGACGCTTTGCACGGGTCATCAATTGAGGAGTAACTACTAGCAGGCCACGTATCTAAAAAAATAGACCAAATATGTTTTTGAACGTTAAAACTACTAATGCTTAAGAATTAAACATTTATCAACTACTCATATATAAAATAAAAAGACTTGATTACCTTCTCAAACTCCTCTTGGCTTTCGAATCTTTCTTGTTGGATCCTGGTCATGTATAATACGTGTGTATCAGCTAGAGTATCTTCCAGCTTCTCATACACTCTTTGAGGAACACCTTTAGACGCCACATAGTCCATTATGTGTTTTGGCATTCCCAATCCAGGGGGACTGACATATTGCAACTGTACTTGATACAATGTAAGTAGGCGAGCTAGGGAGTGTACAGTCCGGCCATTCTTCAAATCACCAACCATGGTTATAGTCAGACCATTCACAGTACCAATTTCTTCCCTTATAGTGAAAATATCTAGCAACGCTTGAGTAGGATGTTCACCTACACCATCTCCAGCGTTAATAATAGGTTTACGACAATGTCTTGAAGCACGCTGCAAATAAATATATAGCTATAAAAATTATATTACATATGATTAGCATGTAGGTATACCAAAGTAAAGTAAAAATTTTCAGTGGGAAAATTTCTAGTATAATCTAATCTTTTTGTTACCAAGAATGAAATTATAGTTTACTTACAGCAACGGCTCCAGGTTCAGGATGCCGGAGAACTACTATGTCAGAGTAACTAGCCATCACGGCAACACTATCTTCTAAAGTTTCTCCCTTTTTAGCAGACGAGTTTGTGGCGTCAGTATGAATCACTGAACCACCAAGTCTCTGCATAGCTGCAGAAAAACTGCAACTGGTTCGAGTGCTGACTTCATAAAATATGGATGCCATCACCTTGCCTCGCAATAAATCATCCAGACATCTGCCCTTACTTACGTTGGTTTTCATATATTGGGCTAAATTGAAAATATCATTCAATGTATCTTTACTAAACGTATCAACAGTCAAAATACTTTTGCCAAATAAATCGCTACGCTGCCGATGTGATGATGTAACTTGTGGAGGGTATATAGAAGTACTGTCACATCGCTGTCTTGTAGTAGTTTGGGGCGGTAAAGGAGAGGTGCTTCTTAAACCAGTGCTCTCATTGAAATGAACGTTTAATTTATTATCTGTTTTAACTGTTTCTGGCTGATCCAATTCATAGTCACTATATTTACTTATGTCTAGTGAGCTGTGGAAGTCTAAAGCTGAATTTGGTCGGCTGGTTTCTTTTTCCAGTTTCTCAATCGGATATATAGGGAACGTTTGTTTTTTTGGTGCTGGCCAATCTCGTACATTTTGTCCAAAACCTGGCGGTACTAAAATTTGTCCCTCTACGTACGCTATTTCGCCGCGTAAAGTGACTCGATGAATAGACCCACAAACATGCATACCCGCAAACGGAGTCCATTTTGATTTTGTGAATTCCATGGCCTCGGGTATTGTCCATTCGTAATCCATATCAACTTCTACGTATGTATTCGGTTGTTCGGGTAAATTAAATATCTTTCGCGGGTTTCTGTGAAATTTGTTAATTAGATCTTCCATCGTCAGACGGCCTTCATGGACAGCATTAAGGAGTAGTGGTAGAATTGTTTCTAGGCCAGGAAAACCAGGTGGAGGTTTTTCTGAGTTCTTCTCTTCGACTGAATGTGGAGCATGATCAGTAGCAAAAATGTCAATAATATCCATATTCTTCCACAGTTCTTCCTGATCCTCGGGACTACATAAGACTGGTCTAACCTCAGCACGGCCAAAACCGATTCTGTCCATATCTCTGGTACTTAAAAACAAATGATGTGGACAGACTTCACATGTTACCTTTAAGCCTCGTTCTTTGGCAGCCTTTATAATCATTATTTCTTCCTTTCTTGCTACATGGCAGATATGAATTGGGCGATCTAAAAGGGAAGCCATTAGTATAATAGCTCCTGTTTTTTCTTTCTCTGCATGGGCGCAGATAGGTACTTTTTTGGGCCAATTCTGTAGGTGTTTTTGCCAAACAGTCATATCGTCGAGTGTAAGAGTTGTATAAGTTTCATTAAGGTACATTTTTAAGGCTGCTGCCTGTGGTGCTAGTTCTGCTGCGCTGTCTGTGTTGCTGGTGGAGGCACCAACAAATAATGCATAGTCACAACGTGCGCTTACTCTAGAGAGAGCCGCGACGTAGTCATATGAAGTACGATCAATCACAGGTGGATTTGTATTGGGCATGGCACAAATCATAGTTATACCGCCAGCAAGAGCAGATGCTGTACAGGAATCGAAGTCTTCTTTATATGTTGCACCTGGTTCCCTTACATGAACATGAACATCAATAAATCCTGGTAATTTAATAATATTTCTTGATGTCATACAATCTGTATGGGTTTTCATTAGTGGAACACCGCCGCATCGTAACATTGCCTGAAAGAAATTGATAATACTAAGATGATGTTTATTTCTTAAACAATGTAATTTATGTTTTTTGTCACTAATATATTTAGGTAAATGTTTGTACTAGTTAATTTTAAGTTAATGTAATATTGTTGAGAGAAATATTAAGTTACCATCTAAAATTATCCACACAGTTTTTTACGAATTACTGTAATTCTGTTACCTGTACTAAAAGCTTAGCGCACTTCACATCAGTAACCAAAGGAACTGCGTAGTCTACAGCCAGTCGCCTAGTGCGGTATCCATGAGTTGAGAACGAAGATACACGACGAGCTCCACCGCTCATTGGTAAATTGATGACGAGATCCAGTTGTTTTCTCGCCATAAAGTCTGCTAAATGCATTAATTCACCGTCCGATCTTGCATCGTCCAGATCTCCTATATGGTCAAACGTCCATTGTACACTTTCAACCTGAAATTAAAATTAGGTAATTTTATGAGTCGACGTTTAGATAAATCATATTCAAATATGGAAAAACAACATTATTATGTGACAATACGTATAATGAGGGTAACATTTTTACGGATGAAATGTCACGAATAAATAAGTACGTATAATTATATTAAGTATAATGTATATGTACTTACATCGATTCCGTGCTCTGTGTAGAAATCTCCTGTTCCCATGCTTGCATATAATTTGTATCCCATGCTTTGTAGCACGCGCACACTAGGCAATAGTTCCATTTTATGCTGGAAAAGTATATGATGATTGTTACTGTATTTTTAATAATTAATGAATTCACAACCTCATAAAAATAATTAATGTTGTAAGGAATGAACTATTTACCTTGTAGGTTCCTATGGACAGCAAAATCGCCTTTTTCGGTATTCTGAATCCAGTACTCATAAGTGACTTCAAATAAGCTTCATACCGATTTTCGCCAAAGCAAGCTACCTCTCCAGTTGAAGCCATTTCGACTCCTAAGGTAACATCAGCGCCAGACAGTCGTGAAAAAGAAAATTGAGGAACTTTTACTCCAACTTTTCCACAGCCACTCATTACATCTACGGGTTCCACAGGAATTCCAAGGATTACTTTTGTGGCCATAGCTACAAAATCATGATCCAGTGTCTTAGATACAAACGGAAATGATCTTGATACTCGCACGTTACATTCAATCACTTTCAGTTCGTTGTCTTTCGCTATAAGTTGCATATTAAATGGCCCTGTGACATCTAAAGTTTCGGCGATAATTCTGGCTATATCTTTTATCTTTTCTAATGTTTCCTTATTTATATCTTGTGGAGGCGTAACCAGCGTCGCATCACCGGAGTGAACACCAGCATTTTCAACGTGTTCTGATACAGCCATACAAAGTAATATTCCATCAGCGGCTACAACATCAACATCAATTTCTTTGGCATCCAGAATATACTTCGAAATAACCACCGGATAGTCCTTACTTACTTGACTTGCTGATTTAAGATAAGTTTCTAGCTCATGGTTTGAGAAAGCTACATTCATAGCAGCACCACTTAAAACATAAGATGGGCGAACCAAACATGGGTATCCCACTTCCTCGCAAAAACTGATAGCCGATTCTAAATTTGTCAGTTCTTTCCATCGCGGTTGCAATATACCTCTGCGATCTAACATTCTAGAAAATTTGAATCTATTCTCAGCATTGTCTACCATGTCTGGTGATGTACCTAATATAACCGCTTGTTGTCTATGTAAGTCCATGGCAATATTGTTAGGTAACTGGCCTCCCATACACAAAATGACGCCATCTGGGTGTTCAATATTGTAGATATCCATAACAACTTCAAAGGAAATTTCTTCAAAGTATAATCTGTCACTCATGTCGTAATCCGTACTGACTGTTTCCGGATTATAATTTACCATTATTGTTTTCTTTCCTTGATTCTTCAATTCTCTTAAACAACCAACAGCACACCAATCAAATTCAACTGAACTGCCAATTCTGTAAACACCAGATCCAAGGACCATAGTAAATTCCCCTGGAAATTCTAAGTCGTGTGTACAACCGTTGTACGTCATATATAAATAATTAGTGGAAGCTGGCCATTCGGCAGCTACAGTGTCAATCTGCTTTACGAATGGGGTGATCTTGTATTCTTCTCTTAATTTTCGAACAGCAAGTTCTGTACTTTTAACAGCTGCAGCGATTTGCTTATCAGAAAACCCTATTTTCTTCGCTTGTTTAAGTATTTCTGGGGTCATAGAACCATTTATTGCCTCAAGATTACCATAATAATCTATAATATTTTTCATTTTATTCAAAAACCAAGGATCTATTTTAGTCAATTCATATAATTTATTTACTGAATATCCCTCTTTTAAGGCTGCTGCTAATATAAACATTCTTTTATCTGTAGGTTCTCTTAAGTCGTTATCGTTAACTTTTTTTATGTAAGGATCAAAACCATTTACATTTTCATCCACCATTCGCAAAGCCTTTTGAAAAGCTTCCTCAAAACTTCTGCCAATAGCCATCACTTCGCCTACACTTTTCATAGAACTTCCGATTTTAGTACTAACTCTATTGAATTTGGCTAAATCCCATCGGGGTACTTTCACTACACAATAATCCAAACTTGGTTCAAAACAGGCTGTGGTCACACTAGTAACAGAGTTTTTAATAACAGGTAGTGGTATACCTAAGGCTAATTTAGCAGCTACATATGCTAGAGGGTAACCAGTAGCCTTGCTAGCTAATGCAGAACTTCGGGACAATCGTGCATTCACCTCTATGATAAAAAACTCTTCTGAATTGGGGTTTAAGGCATATTGAATATTACATTCACCGACTATCCCAAAGTGTCTTATTACCTTAATAGCCGTATTACGTAACATGTAATATTCACGATTAGATAACGTTTGGCTTGGCGCAACAACGATTGATTCACCTGTATGAATACCCAATGGATCTACGTTTTCCATATTGCAGACCGTGATGCAGTTATCATATGCATCTCTTACAACTTCATATTCAACTTCTTTCCAGCCTTTTAAAGATTTATCAATGATTAACTGTTCAGAATGTGACAAACCATGATGAGCTAGTACTCTAAGTTCTTCTTCGTTGTTTGCAAAACCTGATCCTAAGCCACCAAGAGAGAAAGCAGAGCGTGCCATCACTGGATAACCGATTTGCAACGCTGCTGCTAAAGCTTCTTCTACAGATGAAACTGCAGCACTTGGTGCTACTTTTTCTCCTATAGCGTTAATTTTTTCAGCGAATATTTTTCGATCTTCTGTGTCAACGATAGATTGTATTGGAGTACCTAGTACATTAACGTTATACTTATCAAATATTTTGTTTTTTTCTAATTCAACACCACAATTAAGGGCTGTTTGACCTCCAAAAGTAAGTAAGACACCAGTTGGGCGCTCGGCTTTAATAACTTGTTCAACATATTCAGGAGTAATTGGAAGAAAGTATACTTTATCCGCTAATCCTTTCGATGTTTGAACTGTCGCAATATTAGGGTTGATCAAGACAGTTTGAATCTTTTCTTCTTGCATAGCTTTTACACCTTGCGAACCTGAATAGTCAAATTCACCAGCTTGTCCTATTGAAAGCCCTCCAGACCCCAATATTAATACTTTTTTAGGTCTATCTTGTAATATAGGTGTATATTTTAGTTTCTCTATAATCAATTCATTAACAACAGCTTGCTTTTTGTTTTTGTATAACTTTACTAAATCGATAAAAATATCAAAAAGACATTCTAAATCGGTTGGTCCCGCTGTATGTTCAGGATGAAACTGAACGCTGAAGTATGGTAAAGATTTATGAGAAATGCCTTCATTAGTTTTATCGTTCTCATTAGTAAAAAGTATATCCCAGTTCTCTGGTAGAGTCTTAGCATCTACGGCGAAACCGTGGTTCTGTGACGTCATAAAACAGCGGCCTGTTCCATTGTGCGTACAAGGCAGATTGTGTCCACGATTTCCGTATCTGAAATGTGAACATTGAAGTTTTGATTTCTTTTTTTATGATGAGTAGCTTCTTGCAAGCAATTTAAGGATGAGCTAAAAGTATTTTAATAAAATCTATTAATCACTAAGACTAAAGACCAAATTATATAAAAAATCTAGATGATAATTGTAAAGCTACCGCCTCAGCGTGTTATTAGGAAGTTTACAGATATAAATGTTTATTACCGAGTTTTGTATGTGTTACAGCCCGCTGCAGTAGCCAATAACTGATGACCCAAGCAAATACCGAAGATTGGCTTAACATTTTTTTTGTCCTGTAGTCTCTGTCGCAAATTGTCTACCGTCACCTTGCAAACCTCTGGATCACCGGGCCCATTACTAATGAAAATTCCGTCATATTGATCTGTATCAAATTTATAATTCCATGGCACTAATATCACTTTTGCATTTCTTTTTATTAAACATCTAATTTGATTATATTTTAATCCACAATCCACAGCCACTATGGTTATATCTCCTTTAGGATTAAATATCCGTGGTTCCTAAAAATAATAATTTTTATTAAAGGTATTATAAAATTCTGAGTTCAATTTGGAGTGTGGAGCTCCCCTATATAGCACATGGACAGCATTAGACTAATTTCTGCCACTTTTTTGCTGAATAATTTTAATGAATAATTAAATGCTGGAATTCTATACCCCAAACAAATATTATCTTAAATCTTTGGTAACTTTATTTTGGTCAACAGAAAAAGATTTTAGTAGAAAAAGTTTAAGTAGTTTTGTAGATAACTCGTGAAACTTTCGGAAAAAATATTACCAAATTATTTTATTTTTGCTGAGAGCAGGAATATACGCTTGGTATATAGAACTTTAGGTAACTTACTTCACACAGAGGATTGTGACATAAAACTTACCTGAATAGAAACTTCTGCAACCAAGTTCCTCGTATTGGGATCAGTCAAAGGTGCCATTACTTTAAAAGGGGGCACACCTTGGACTATTCTACCCAAAGTCACACCTTCTCGAAGTCGTATTGTAAGAGCCCTAGTATCAATTTCGCATAATCCAGGTACACCCTTACTAGCTAGCCATTTGCCTAATGATTTTTTAGCTCGCCAATGACATGCTGCGGTGCTAACTTGGCCAACAATGAGAGCTGCTGCCCATATGCGGGTAGATTCGAAAAATCTGGAATTTTTTTTAAAATTTATATTTAATTAATAATTATGCTATTACTTCAGATGTTAAATATACCTACATCTGATTCGAATTCTTCGCGAATTCAACAGAATAAATAATACTTATACATTCACATATTTGGTAGTGGGTTGATCAATTAAAAAAAACATTGTTAAGTGCCTATCTGATACGAGTACGTAATTCGCTGTTTTGTTGTATTTTTTTTTCAATTATGGCAAACATAAATTTTATGTTTGCCATAATTGTCATATATTTTATAAAATGTAGCTTGTAACATATAGAGTAGATTGAACTTTTATAAATAAATTAATATCTTGTATTATATAAAGGTGTTTAGTATTATATTTATCTTTTATTTTACGTATGGGAAGATGGATAATGGGCGTGCCCCGTTCTGTGATAAGAAATATTTTTTTTATAAAATTGCAACTATAAATATCTGCCTAGCTTTGTTTTTACCAAATATATCATACTGTAAAATTTAAGTCTTGTAAGGATGAAGAGGGACACATTGCGTAAATTTTCCAAAGGTGTTTTTTTCTATGGAACTTCCGAACCAATTCAATGTCATAATTATTTATTTATTTTTAATTTATAAATGTCATGGCATTCGTAAATTCTAATGCATATTGTAAACGAAAAATTTAATTTGTAACTAACCTGGGTAAGCCATGTTCATCATAGTCGTTCTCATCTGGCACCCCGTAGTTACCGACAAGGGGATAGGTCAGTACTAGCAACTGCGCGTGGTAGGACGGGTCTGTTAGGGATTCCGGGTATCCCACCATACCAGTTTGAAATACTGGAATAGATTGCTACAAATTAATATAACATAGCAGTTGAGCTTTCAAATGTCAACCCAGAGTCTGGTATCCGATTTGGAGCGATACGGGAATTTTTACACGAATAAAATGTTTCTAAATCCTAAGATGTTTTACAAATGTT
The DNA here is from genome assembly GCF_905147795.1 of Pieris rapae. NCBI lineage: Eukaryota > Metazoa > Arthropoda > Insecta > Lepidoptera > Pieridae > Pieris > Pieris rapae. The sequence continues at coordinate 2,592,534 of NC_059515.1, read as the reverse complement.
GTTATACAAATGTTGGTAAACAGCAGAAACTTATTAATAGGTGTGGTATTCATAATTAGGCTTCTTTTAAATTTTAAATTTTTTGAAGCTTCCAACATAAATTTTAGAATTTGATACAAACCGAAAAATAATTATACAAACGACATCAGGAGTATTTTTAATGGGAGGTGAATAGCTTCATGCTTCATGCCTATTACATCGAAGAAAACAAACAAAAAGACACACACACATAGGATACCTCATATACAAAATACATTAGGAGGATTTGGTTGGAATTTGAGAAAAATATAATTTATCCCAAGCACAGTAATGTTGGTCTTGTGGCTTCAGCGTTCGACTCTCATCCCTGAGGTCGTAGGTTCGATCCCTGGCTGTGCAACAATGATTTTTTTTCTATGTGCGCATTCTACATTCGCTCGAACGGTGAAGGAAAACATCGTGAAGAAATCGGCTTGCCTCAGACCCAAAAAGTTAAGGAGGTGCGTCAGGCACCTACATGCCTATTAGATTAACAAATGATCATAAAACAGATACATAAATCTGAGGCTTAGGACCTAAAACGGTTGTAGCGCCATTGATTTATTTTGTTTGAACCTAACCGTACTTCACGATACAAAGTCCGTATCTCTCGTATCAAAAATCGGATTCAGACATAGGAAGACAGGTTAAAAACCTTGATAAATATTTAAAATTGATTCTGACCTTCACGTAACTATACCAGTTTTATCAGATTAACAATAAGTAGAACAAAGTTCCTTAAACTCTTATCACAGTTATGATTATTATTCTAAAACAAGTTTTTAATTTGTATAAAATTTTGTTTTAAATACTTAACGGTTTTATTTAATTTTGAAAATATTATAAATGATTTATAGAACCGTCATCAGTCACTAATTCAAATAATTATAACTTAGCTTTTACAAGCTGCCTTGATGAAACTAATATCGGATGTTATTTTGAAAGTATTCCGTGAAAATTCTTAAAATAGCTTTAAAGTTTAAACTATTCGCTATGGCGGTTTTTTCTTTCATTAACAATTTTACAACTACTAATTGTTGTGTCAGTCATCATCAATTCAGTCACGTGCAAGAGGTGTAAAATATAGTCATATCTTACAGGATAAACCTCTTTTGACCAATGCCTACAAGGACGTATAGACAGCTAATAAATAAGAAATAATTATAAAGTGATAATATTCAGTATATATATTATCAGCATTTTTAATAAAAAAGGCCTAAATAAAGTGTGACTAATTACTTAACAAAAAGTCACATTACTTACAATCTTACACTTACATTTACAAAAAGGTCGGCACAGATCAGAAAAATTTAGTTTTTTTATGTTAAAATCTACCTAAAAAAATAAAAAAAAATTGTTAAGACCTAAAGCAAGATGTTTCACTTACCAACTTCCCCTTCAACAGGTACTTGGGCTCCAAAACTACGACCCTGAAAGACTGATCCATCAGCTAGGACCAGGCTGCATGGCGGCCCGACTTCACAACTCAGCTCATTATTGTCGCACATTTTTTCCTGAAATAAAATAATAATTTAATACAATTTATTTAATTAATTTTTATTTTAAGAAAAATTATTTATAAATAGAATCCGTGGTGAGTTAGTACAGCGAGAGCATTGCGGTTGTAGTTGCGGCTTTTAATGTGCTCCTTGGAGATACATAAAACATAATATACAAAAAAATAACATATAGAAAAATAAATATTAGTTCATTTATTTCATTAAGATTTTTTTTATATGGAGAAATATATATTTCTACGATGCTAAGTTAATATTTTTTGATCAGGGTTACTGACATGACTTGTTCAAATTACAACTGTATTATGCTTTAATACAGGTGACAGTGCAACTAGTATTAGGTTTCATGCAGTAAGTAATTGTAACATTAGTTAATATAAATTAGGGTTTTGAGCGTAATAAAATCTTTAAAATAAGGGCAAGAAAAAGCTACAATTGGCGTCAGGGGACCACCTATAGGTGTATGAGTAAGACCGTATTCACAAGACTTTACAATGTTTGAATGATTCTTATACAGAATGAGTAAAAATTCACAAAAAAGCCTACTTTGTAATACGATACCAGGCCCATTATCCCCATAACACTGTGTCTACTCAGTTCCTATGGTCTGTTTAGCCGTATCTATATTAAATAATTGTAAGGCAAATAAAGTAATAATAAACAATTTTTGTCTTTCTTATAACACTTCTCTGGAATCGACATTGCATATTTTTACTCAATTAATGAATATTTCTTATATTGGAGATATATTTTTGTGTGAAGGCGACGTTGCGTATTACCAGTATTTCACTGTTTTCTTTTAAATTGTCCTTCGCTATCCAAGAATCAGTTAAGTTGACGAAGAGGTATATTCATATTTGAATTACATATAAACTGACTCATTATGAGTTATTTTCTTTTTGAATCTACTAGTAATTAAATAATAACACTAATTATAAAGAATGTTTATATAAGTAGATCACTGTTTTATTTGCTCATATATATCCCATCGCTGGTCCGAAGATGTAACCATTTGAGAACTAACCTGTTAAAGTATTTATTCATATAGAAAAAATACCGTATGTAACGGGTCTAGTTTTTGGTAAGGTCGCGAGGACAGTCGTAGACAAAACTAGTCTTAAAGCAAGTTAATATTGCTTACTGTAAAAAACATTTTTTATTAATTTTGACATTTTGAAAATAACATTTTGGACATTTTACAATCCTGCATTCTAAATTTTGGTGCGTCTATTTTACATCTAAATTATAATTTATTTAAAGGCTGATCATTTTCTACCTAAAGTTATAGATATAATATCAAGGTGATTTTATCATTAAAACCTTATACATATAAAGATATTTTTGACATATTATTTATAAATTTCTTAACCTACAACAATACAATATAAATAGAAACTTAAAACAAATTTATAGAGATGTCACGGTGTACCTTACTGGTAGTACTTGCTCGCTGTTTTCTATACTTAATCGTTAAGCGAGGATACCACAAGCTCTGGGGCCACCGGTACTATCTACAAATTATACCAGGCGCAAACTTATATCTTTGATTAGCGCCTTTGCACTGGAACCCCACGACCCAAGAGTGAATAATTTTATGTATACTATTCTAGAAATATATGTATACTATCTTCATTACAACAATTCTTCGTTTATTAAAAATTCTAGAATTCGTACTCTGAAATGTATGGTTAACGTGTAAGAAGATCAACGTCACCAAATACTGTGGTACCACTAATCATTGTTATTACCACCGTAGTAGTATCTATGGTCAAATCAACTTTCCAGTTGATTATAACTAAAACAGAAGTTCCTATAGTAAAATGCATACTGATATTATCAATACTTATTTCAAAATAAGGAAGGAAATAGAAGTGTATTTTTTGATTGAAATACCATATTAAATTTTATAAAAACTAAAAAAAGTAGGTGTATTAGGTGCTAATATAGTGGCGATCTGTGAATTCAGGACTCAAATATGTACGAAATAAAAAATTGCAGAATTAGCTGTTAACCTACAAGTTACCTCAAAATAACTATGGTTTTAACTTATGTCTATGAACATAAGGTAAAATGTTGCGTGAAATTTTCAAATCGTAAAATCTGACATTTCATCGGATTTCAGTAGATATATAATAGATAAATTATATAAACGAGATGTAGTATAATTGAATTCTAATTAAATAAAACATGTATCGATACTTAAAGTTAATTCACAACTAACCAAGCACACCGCGTGTCAATGATCACATATTGAAAAATTGTAGCCACTTATTGTATAATACGAATAATAGGCCGTTTAAAGAGCAATCGAGTTATGTACTCACTTTTTAGGTTTAAAATGCCGGCCACGTGGTTTTTATAGACCACAAAAAACGGTCCGGCGCTGTCGGTGTCCCTACAACGACAGACCGCATTCAGCGCTCGTTCAGTGTTCCACTTCCTTCAAGTTACGATAACATAACACGTCACAAAACCAACCAGTTAGGATGTTAACCATCCTGCTCTGATGTAGACTATTTAGATATAGCCGTCTCCCTCAGTCACGGCTAAGGTCAATGATGTGAGTTGTGAATACTATTGTTTGGAGTTCCGAGGGTTTTATATACGTCTTAAGTCTGTAGCATCTTTTCTCACCAAATTTGAATGATTGACTAAAAGTAAGGACGTTCTTGATGATCTTATTAACAAATAACATTAAATAAATGATAATGTATTTGTTTATTATTTCAAAAAGTGAATTAAATTAAATTATTGTTTTTTGTAATAAAAATTATTTACATATACGTATATACTAATCGTGGTATTAAGCGGTAATTGAAAATAGATTTGTTTGTTTTTTAGGGTGATTGATTGTGATTTGTGACAAAGGGAGGATTCATAAATTAAGACTTATTCATTTATCACTTTCTCTCAAAGTGGCGAAGACTCCTACAAGACCTTAATTATCGTGGTGAATCTGCTCGATAGCTTTGAGATAAACCCACCCCCACGAACCTTTGATCCTACCCGTTGCGCTCCGTCTGTTACCTTAATGTTTAAGTCTCTTGGTGCAGACATTCCGTACTTATTTATTTATTAATTCATTCACTATTTATGTGTTAGGGTACGTCTGTGGGCCTTAAAGAACCGTAAGGTTGTTAGGTTCTTCCCTCGCATATATTTAGTTATCTAGTGCAGCTTGTTCATACATACATATTCTCCTGACATTCAATACATATAAATTTTAAACACACATTTCGTAAACTACTAGTAAGCTGTACAATAAGTATCATTTCAGCATCGCCATGGAAATTCAGTGTGGAATCTAAATGGAATGGAATTCCAGAAGCTATTCAAACTCAAATTGAATGAAATTGATGACTGAGTAATTACAAAAATACTAAAGGCGTAATTGTACGGTTATTTAAAGGCCTCGTAATTACTATAATCAAAGCCTAGACAGATAGATTTATGTCTTCTACTTTCACGTTTAAAACGAAAGTGTTCAAATGTTTCATTAGCCTACATGATTTTTTTTTGCTATGAAATAATCACTGACAGTTTACTTCTTTCTTGTACATACACACTATTTTAGATTCCACGAAAAGGTGTTTTATACACGATATCGCCATAAATAATTAAATTTTAGTTCTTTTTTTAATTTTAGTTCTTCAGACCGTTGCAAAGCGTATACTGAAGTCTTACATTAAAGTGACATTTGACTCCGAATTACAAGTTGATTTGTATACCTCCTTCGGTTAAAGTCTTTTTAGAAAAGGTCGGTAGGTAGAATAGGTCAGACATTGGATGGTATCTTTCTACTGACAGAAAACCCGCGTACGCTACCTACATTTAAAACACTTTTTCTTGAAGGTCAAAGACGGTCAAAAATGGCGACCTAGATTCACAGCTAACATCACTTTTCTAAGATATTATTATAATATGTATCTTAGTTAATAATATACCCTTCAATTTTATTTAAACTGAACTGGATATAGAAACTTAATTTAAACGTTTGTGGTAATTACATACTTTACCATAAGCGTTTGTTTATGCTTATTTAAAAAAAAAACACATTTATTACGGACCTTTATTGAGTATTACATAAAATTCGAGAATTCGCTGGCGCGTTATAAAACGTTACTGTTAAAGTTAAATGAATTGCTCATTAATTAAGGTAAAAATAAGAGACAAGACCTGCCTAGAACTATGACTGCTATATCACAAAGGTGTTGTTACATTTTGACATATGGGAGTCACAGTTTGCGTCTGTGTCTATTGTCAGTCAAGTCTCGACACTGAATCTTACCCTTAGTATTTGAACTTAGATAATTTTTATATTTAACCCGCTAAAACGCGTCGAATTCTCCCCACATATGCAAGAATTAAATTATTATCTTATTATAAAGTTGACCCGTTTAAAACTAATTAACATATGAACAACTTAATCCATTGTAACTGTACTCTGTCGCGGTTCTATTAAGAATTGGATAGTCGATAAAATTAACGGTGGAATTTATAGGCGTCTTATACAATTCCACGACTTCGATGACATTTTGCGCAGGGGCAGATTTTAGCCATACTCCAGGGACGTATAACGTTGCTTGAGGACCAGCTTCAGGCCAATATCTTCCAAGAAGGCGGCCGTTGATTGTTATGTAACCCTAGAATGTGTAATAAAAAATGTAATCAAAGTCAAAATTTATTTATTCACATAGGAAATATAATAAACACTTATGAACGTCAAAAAAAAGAAATATTAAATGAATCTAATTCTACATTTACTGCCATTTCTCAAATCAAGGGCGTAGAACGGAAGAGAAGAACTGGCAATAAACTCTCCGCCACTCTTTTTAATCGCCAAATCGTAATACTCATACCAAATACAACAACTCTCAATCAAAGTCTCAACTAAAGTAATTGTTCAACTATCAAAATGTGTTTCTATTGCATTTATATGTCGCAGTGGCATATAAACGTAAGAATCTATTAAGATGACCAGTGGCCCTAGTAACGAGGAAGAATAGGAATCGAATTTTTACCGATCGACCAAAACACAGTTTTGTTTAAAATACTTGGTACTCCAAACTTGAAATTAAATATCAAAGATAAATTTACTGTAATTTTCTTTGATACTACGAAAATACGGATATTAGAAGTAAGAAAACATTGTGTTATAATACATTACCTTTCCCCAACCAGTCATATCCACAAATGTATCTAAAGGATCTCCAGGCGGTAAAACAAAGTCACCAGTGAACAATATTGGGGAGCAAGCCGTTGGTTCATACAAAGATTCTTGTACCTGCTGAGGTCTTTTATCTAAAGTATAACCTGTTATTGCCCACGGCCCTTCCAAGGTTTCATTGTTGAATACTACAGTACTTAGGATTCCCTGTAAGAGACAATTAAATATTTTGTGGTTTTTGGCGTCTGACATAAATTTTACTAAGTTAAGATGATCTATTTATAACAATAAGCCGTTTTAACAAAGACAATTTACTTTAAACTTATTTCGTTTTAGATTAGCATATATACTAACAAAATAAATGAAAAACAACTTTTTTCTATGAAAACATCTATACATCTATACACCGCAGACATAATTTCTGAAAAGAAAATTAGTCCGGTAATTTAAAATAATACTTAATGACATACTTAGACATCGTGGTGCAATCGTAAATTGAATACTTTATCCATCAATAATATCAGCGAACTGGCCACAAGATAAATTCGATTTTTTCCATTTTATGTTAATAAGCACAACAACAATACAACTTTAGAGAATTTACATAGCTTTCAATGCATTAAAACTATTTTAGATATCTTAAAGCGTTAAAACTTTTTACAGTATATGAATAAGACAAATAAGAAAAATACCGTGCATTAACTAGAGAGTGTCATATCGATTAATAGTACTAACCTTATAATCATGCAGTTTAGGCCCATAATTGATTCGTCCTTGATTTTCTACGAGCAATGATAAAGTTGACTCGCCACTTGACTTGATATTCAAGGAATACGCTTTGTATCTTCGATTTATCACACCTTGGAAGCGCTATAATAAAACATCATTTAATCGTACAATTTACAACGTACTTTATAGAAATTTTATTGAATCGAAGATAATGACATGTATTAATTCAATTAATTTGTTTCAAAACATTGTAAATGATAATTTGCAAACATAACAATAAAACAGTAAAGATTTATCATCATATAGTTTTCGTCTTCCATTCAATCTAAAATAAAATCTTCAACGTACGAATATCGATAATAATACATAAGTATACAATAATTTAGTCTAGTGATAAGTAAGTGTGAGCGTCATACAATTTGAAAATCTATTAATATATTAATTTAAATATTACTTTACCGCAAGATATATTTTATGGTTAAATGTTAAAAATATACAGCAAAAATATTAGCATAATTTCATTAATAAATTCAATTTTTTTAAACAGTCAGCTTATATCAACAGAACTTACATTATCAACGTAAACAAAAATCCAATCTCTTGGTTTTCTGATTTCCAATAAACCATTTCCATTCAACGATGTCTCATATAGCATCAATCCGGAGAATTGTTTCAATTCTTCAAAAGTTGGCAACTTTTTTCCCGTTACTGTGTTGTATTTTTTACCCAAATTCGTTCGGCCAACATTTGATAAAAGTTCAACTTTAGGGGTTAGTCTGACTGCACCGTATGCGCCTTTCTTCGAAATTGTTGGAAGAGGTACATTTTTGACTTCTGGATTGAACTATAACAAAGTCATTCATAAAATAAATACATAGAAGTACTTCCCATACGAACAGTATCTGAAATCTAATACGCGACGCGTTTGAGTCGAAAATCTGTCTGACTAAAAAGGTTCGTTACAAACCCTTTTATACAGGCAGTTATTTACGGATAAAGACCAAAGACGTATGCTTACACTGTACAATAGGACTAATCATTTGAGTAGTATGTAAGTAAAAAGTGAAATATATCGATATTTAGATATATCGACGTTGGCTGTACGTGTAAAACACTGGGAAAGTTTATAATAATTATACAATTTCCCACCGTATTTGCGGGATAGGGAAGAATCGCCCGGGGCTGAAATCATCGATGTCGTTTTCAATTTTAACTCAATCGTTTGTATTTGAATAATAGGAGGACGCACTTACATAGTAGAAACAACTAATATCACCGCATACACGAATTCAAATACGACCAGTCACCACAAGTAGCACCTGTTCACGAGTATGACGCATGGACGCTGTTCTCCAATGAAAACATCTTAAGACTCTAACATACGCCGATGACTTTGAGGATTTGACCTCTACTACAAACAATAATTTACTAACGCCATCTAGTCTAACAAAATAGTGAATAGTCTAACAAAACTACGTGAATACGAAACCAATTATTAGCTAAATATAAAAATTTATAAATAAATATTGGTCTAGAAAAAATGGTGGCTGCCAATTATTTAACTAGTACATACATGATTTTTTTACATGTTTAATTCGTTCTGAGGTTAAAACTTTTATTGCTAAAATACCGAAACCGAGTCATCATCATCAGCTGACCATGGACTCTGATGGTTGGTACTGGATCTCGAGGATGGTAAGCAGTAGACATACCGTCATTGAACTCGTTGTAATCAGCTCAGCGAAACGATACTAGAAATGTGACTATATGAACCTGATGATGGACTCCGAAGGTGAGAAGTGGATCTCGAGGATGGTAAGCAGCAGACATACCGTCATTGAGCTCATTGTAATCAGCTCAGCGAAACGATACTAGAAATGTGACTATATGAACCTGATGATGGACTCCGAAGGTGAGTAGTGGATCTCGAGAATGGTAAGCAGCAGACATACCGTCATTGAGCTCGTTGTAATCAGCTCAGCGAGACGATACAAGAAATGTGACTATATGAACCTGATGATGGACTCCGAAGGTGAGTAGTGAATCTCGAGAATGGTAAGCAGCAGACATACCGTCATTGAGCTCGTTGTAATCAGCTCAGCGAGACGATACAAGAAATGTGACTATATGAACCTGATGATGGACTCCGAAGGTGAGTAGTGGATCTCGAGGATGGTAAGCAGCAGACATACCGTCATTGAGCTCGTTGTAATCAGCTCAGCGAGACGATACAAGAAATGTGACTATATGAACCTGATGATGGACTCCGAAGGTGGGTACTGGATCTCGAGGATGGTAAGCAGTAGACATACCATCATTGAGCTCGTTGTAATCAGCTCAGCGAGACGATTCTAGAAATGTGACTATATGAACTTATTAATATTTAATATTAAATAAATATTAGGTAATATTTACTATAATACCACTATATTTCTTTGAGTTTATTGAAAAAATAATCTGCGCTAGCCTATTTTCGTATGGCACCTTTTTTTCGAGATGCCACTGGAAAAAACAGGTGCCACAGTAACCTTTAATAATTTAAATGATGAAAATGACACAAATGGGTGTCTAGGGATTTGTACTGATGCATATCGTCTTAAAAGACTTTACATATAAGTAAGCTAACCTGAGTAATAGCGTCTCGGATGGCAAAGTATTTTGGTGTCGGGTCGCCGGCTTCTGAGATCGGTGCATCGTAATCATATGATGTTATGTCTGGCTGATAAAAACTGCCGTAGTTTGCACCTAAAATGGTTATACACGTAAATATACTTGAATATATTTTAAGCCTGTACTCTTCATAATTTTCTTGTTCGTTAAACTTAACACTTTAAGAATTAAGCTTTTTAACCATGTATTTCTAATTTTAAAACTGTCTCGATTTTTGCATGGTCACTGGATGATTTAGTTGTTAAATGTCATTGCTGTGCGCAAAATCTTATAATCCAAAACCAATCTTAAAAAGATCTTAATTTCTTATCCTATATTTTATTATAATTATACAACAATATAAAATAGGCTCATACTCATACCCATACTAATTCTAATAAAATTCTAAAATCATTATGCTAGCTTGACCGCCACGCCTCTCTTTCAGCGCAGACTCTTCTGTGAAACTAATACCGGTTTTTTTAATAAATTCAGCACAAACCAGATGTAAATCCGAAATTGGTCCCTCCATGGAACATATAGAAGTTGAAATTAATGTTGTGCTCCAACATATCTCGTAAAGTGTTCACCACTCGATCAGATGATACTTGCTGTAGGTCCTCAGTCCAGTGAGTAAGCCAGCCCGGGTAATACTCCGAGTTCATAAGAGGGCCAGATGGCATAAATCTGCGGAGATCTCGGAACGCTTTGGTCACGCTGTCAACTAAAATTTACAAATATATTTATAGCTATTCCGTATGTTTATAGGACAAATGGCATCACTAAGATTAAAATGATTCCGCCCATGAACATCTATAACGCTGAGAGGCTTATGAGGTGTGATGCAGGGCTTTCAAGACATGGACACTCACATTTCAGAAGGCTCGCAAGTGCGTTACCAGCTTTTAAAAAATTGGTATGCTCTTTTTTCAAAGGACACAAAGTCGAATTTGTCCGGAAATACTTCGGTGCCTTAGAAAACGCTCAGTTGTGGAACGACAGACGTCGAGGTGATACGGATGGTATTTTGTATTTTGCCTTGACGTCCGATAGTGAAACTTAGAGGTAAAGTTAATCTGAATATGTTTTAATGTGTATTTTCCTTTTCCACGCAAATAATTTAATGTTAATTGTATATACTTACTTGGACCAAAATCGATGGTAGTAAGAGCCCCGCTCACAGATCCATCATAAAAATATGATCTATACATGCCATCTGTTGTGTACAAAATCGCATTGTCTTCAACATGTTCGGAAATTATGTCGCGCAGTTTTTCCATATACTTTTTACTGGCACCATAGCTCCCGTACTCATTTTCCACTTGAACTAAAATCACTGGGCCGCCATTTCCGTAAAGCAAGGGCTTCACTAGTGCAAAAAGCTTATCGAACCATCGTTTTGTTTCGTTGATGAAATCTGAAAAATATTCGTGAGTTTTAATAGGCTAAATAATACTGTATATTTTTGACCGGGACTTATTTTTGTATCTGTTTTGTGATTATTTGTTTTTTCGGTTCACTGTATTAACCTTGATCTTATTAGCGAGTGTTAAATGCGTACACACACATAAATATACAGCCGGGGTTCGAACTCATGACCTCAGTGATAAAACTGGCACGCTAAAGCCGACACTGCCCTTTGTATCAACAAAAAATGTGTGCAGTGGTACTACAACCTTTTTAGGTCTACGCCTCAGATCTTTTTTATCTGTTCCATGATCGTTTGTCACTAAGGCAAGCCGGTTTCCTCACGATGTTTTCCTTCGCCGTTCGAGCGAATGTTAAATTCGCACATAGACAGAAAGTCTATTGGTGCATAACCAGGGCTCGAACCTACGACCTCATGGACAAGAGTCGCATGTTGATGCCACTAGGCTAACATTGATTTGCTGCTCTTGCATACATTAAAAAAATCCATTTAAAAATAAATTGTTCTGATTGATGTATTTTATTTCTTTATTCCATTTGAAAACACAATTTTTTCTGTTGTTTATAAAAATATAAGTCCCACAAAGACATTGAGTAGCACAAAAACCACTAGAAAAAGGTTTTTGTATTTGTTTCATAATTTTTTTTTAAAGTCAACAGTCTGATCAGCCTTCTTTGCCTGACACACCTAAAGTTTTTCTTCACCATAAGAGCGACCGTTGAGTACACAGAAAGATTGATTGGTGCACAGGCGTGATTAGACCGCACGACCTGCGCGTTGACAGACGCTAAAACCACTAGGCCAACACTAATTTGTCTGCAGTATATGAAATTAAGTCTCCAAACAGAAGTGTTGAAGGTATTTCACAGTCAATTTATTTCACAGTGATGCAGCCTGATAAAGATGCATGTAATTATTTAGTCTTTTAAATTCGTAAATTAAAAGCCAATATTACCGAAAAAACCTGTTTTGATTACCTGTATCAGTTGTACGCAATTGTATATTTGGATATTTTCCAAGCAGCCAATACGGGAAACCACCCTGAAAAAAACAACATTCAAGAGAACTGAAATTCCGTAATGTGGCATGATCCAATTTTATTAAAAATGTTACTATTAATGTCTTTCGATTTTTTTCGTCCAGAATCGAACACTATACACTATCTGCTCCACAGACAAAGCCAAAGATACGGTATAATATTTATTTATCATTTTTATTAGGAATTGAGATAGTTTCTTAATACAACCTGTTATACTAATATTTTCTAGATTTGACATAGATTCAAGAATGTTTTAGTTTTTCATCCAATTTATGCTATATACTCACCAAATCTCTTTCAGCACAAATATAAGGTCCAGGTCTAAATAACACGTGCAATCCTTCCTCTTGGGCTATATTCAGGAATTTAACTATATCATTGTCCCCTGAAAATGATTCTATCCCTTCTTCGGGCTCATGGCTGCTCCATTCAACATACCTTTAATATCAATAAAATGTAACGTTGCAATTATTTTAAGTATTTAATTAGCGATCAGAGAATGTCTGTCAATAATATTGTACTGTGTCCTTGGGTGTTTAACACGCATTTTGATAAGCTTAAAATTTAGTTGAAAATATCCGAATACTGTAAGGCCCGTTTCTCCACACGCAAAAGGTACGTTTAATTCAATAGAAAAAAAGCAGTCAGTCAACTTGGATTTCTATATCTGTTTTGCGATCATTTGTTTTTTCTAATCGACAAGTAGGTGATCAATCTTATGTGCCTATGGCAGGTTACTCACGATGTTTTACCGTATGAGCGACTGTTAAATGCACAAGAGGTAACGTCGAAACATTAATAAAGGAGATTTACTGCAATATATGCCCCCGCTCTCTTCTTGTCAGAAAAGTAAGCAAAGGTCTGAAATATAATTGTATGTAAACGTATTATTTTTTCGTTTTCAAGCATAGAAATGTATGGGTAATACGTGTGTAACACTGAAAATGTTTAGAACTGGCCAATTTCAATTATAGAACTCTTTTTACTCATCTAGTAAAATCGCATTCATTTGTCATTGTTTTTGTGAATTGGCGGCAAATTCCTCCGATTGTCATTTGTTCACAAGAACTAAATATAAAATTCGAGGTATTCGCTTTACGAGCCCTGAAGATGCGGAAAAAGCGAACGAAAATGCTATGGCATTTGCAAGAGACCCCTAAGGAAGAATGGGCCCACTGCTTCTCTCAGTGGTTTTATTAAATAAATTAAAGCAACTGTCAATGTCCTAATCCTTGTATCTCTTTATTATAGCTACAGGTATATAACATTGTCCGGATTTATAAATTTTGTGTTGTCATGTTTTGTTTTGTTTTGTTTTGCTTTGCTCTGTATCATGTTTTTATTAGTGAACCTTTTTGTGGATACATCAAATGTGTTTATTTTATGTTTTATTTTTAACTTTTTTATTGTATAGATGTATCTATTTAGCTTCCAAAAAATAAATAAATTATGTGTAGATTTAGACTGAAGTATTACCGAACCAATTCGACTTAGGGTCCTTCAAGAAGAGAGCGTACCAATTCTTAAAAGGCCGGCAACGCACTCGCGAGCCCTCTGGCTTTGAGAGTGTCCATGGGCGGCAGTATCATTTACCATCAGGTGAGCCTCCTGCCCGTTTGCCTCCAGTTCTATAAAAAAAAAATTGAGAGTGAAACGAAGGTTACTTCGAAAAACAATAAAAGTATTGGCAACTTTCTACATTAAGCCGTTTTTAATTTTCGAAACATTTTCAGTGCTACCTAGTATGTGTAAAAAAGTAAATAATTACAGTTGACGTATTGACCAAATAAGAAAATCAAGGAAATGGTGATGATGTAATAATTAATTAAACCACCCCCAAAGAAAGAAAAATCATAGGTGCAGTGCCATGATTCGAATGCACGACCAAAGTATTGAAAGGCCCACGCTCAAGACTAGGCTATTGGCCTGGCTGCTCAACGTTCAATGTTTACCTAATTCAACAATTTTTATCATCAGTAGTTTTTAAACTACTGATGAACATATTATCCTACCGCAACTTTATCTGCGTAGTAAAAGTCTGCGTAAAAATAAAAATAAACTTTTAAATATTATAATAAACTCAACATTAACGCCAATTCACAAAAGCCGCTCGTAAATTACTTAAAACCTTTTGTAAATAAGTTCGTGGATCCTGAAAAAGATGTTAAATTTCTTTCCCTTCCTTATAAATCGGTCACACAGTATCATTTGAAAATCTTTATAAATATAATGGACAACTCTGAGTAGGTGTAAAAACATTAATTGAAACATACGTGGATACAGAATTAAGACCGGCCGCCTTCAGCTTCCTTAATCTATCCCGCCAATATTCGTGAGGCACTCGGAAGTAATGTATTGATCCGGACATGATGCGAAATGGCGTATTTTCTAGCATAAACTCATTTCCGACTATGCTGATATTACGTTTGAACTGTGGACAAATAATTACAGTGTACAACCTTATGTAGAGAAAGTACCGAAATAATCAAATTGGCTTTAGGCTGGCTGTATTAAAAATAGTTTCTATTATTTTTTTTATTGATCACAGATCTCGGGGTCACGGTGGAGACTTTTAAATTTGATATAAACATGACTCCCGCATGGGACTTGTCCTGAAACTTGACCTGAAAATTTTCATTTGCTAAAAGAAATAAATTTTTAATTTAACGAGAGAAATAAAACACATTTGATACTTATCCTATATACCTTATATATATATATATTGATAAGTATCAGACACATTTGGCATGAGGTATTTAACCGCCAGTCCCACATCATTATTACACCAAACCTTGGACTAAGGTGCTTCGCTTTATCGATATCACAACATAATAGCTGTTTTGTAAAAATGTATATCTGTCCTGCTTAATGTATGACAAATTGAAGAGCAAGTAATTAATGAGATTTATCAAACATTGTAACAACATGTTAATTAGTTATTGGTGCTACTGAATAATTTTATTGATTAACAGGATATAGCCATTCGGTGTTAAATGATCTGGTTTTATGATTCTGAAATGTAACACTTTTGTCCTTATCATAAACCACATCGGAAAGTGCTTTTTTTTATTTGCTTTATCAAATAAAAAAGGTCTCATACTATTGTATATCTATGTCTTATTAAATAAAGGTATTTAAATATTCACGCCTTTTTCTAGAAGTTTCTAGGGGTTCTTCATCCACATTCGGCTTTATGTTGGTCGGTTGAGAACTTCAACTTGTTGTTCTCTAGCAGGTACTTATATATAGAACATTATATAATTACTTATCGAGAAATTATTTAATTTCAAAGTAATATGAAGTATATTTTTAATTTGGTAGGTTTACATGCATATTCTGGAACGTTCATAGCAACAAAATATATAACTACTAATTTTAAGTTTAAAATCAAATAGATTACTGATACTTAAAGCCGGAAGTTAATGTATAGCCATTGGTGAATTCGAATTGAAACGGATATAAGTTGAATTTTTTTTATTGCAATTTTTGAAAGGTAGAGAAAGTTGTTCGACATGCCCCCTAATCAATGCCAAATATAGTGCCAAGTCACTGAGTCCATAGATAATACAACTTGCAAATTACGGAGTGAACTCATCTTCATTAATATTACGTCCATTGAAAGCATTGACTCGTATTAAGATTTCATATTTGCTAATTTAATTACATATAAATTCTTATTGTTTTGATAGGACAAAAAATCCTCGAAATATTCCGTTTAATATGCATATTATTAAAAACAACTTTACTATATAAATATAAATCACTTCAATGTATAATATGTATATAGAAATTAAGCAGATAGTTTTCTCCATTTTACTTCCAAATTTTTTTAATTCTGTAGTCAAATTTTATTTATTCTATGTGTCTTTTAAGCTAAAATGCAGGCAGGCATGAACGAAAAAAGAATCTGGCTTCTTATATAACTAAATAATAAAAGTTTAAAA
Source organism: Pieris rapae (assembly GCF_905147795.1). NCBI lineage: Eukaryota > Metazoa > Arthropoda > Insecta > Lepidoptera > Pieridae > Pieris > Pieris rapae. The sequence goes on along the minus strand of NC_059515.1, from coordinate 2,576,042 downwards.
AATTATGTATCTTCTGTGAATTTTAAGTATTATGCAAAAAAATTATCTGTTGGCACATTAAAGACAAGACAGTTACAACACATTTATAATTTTCATTATGTATATATAGTATGGTGCGACTTACGCGTGGTGATATTGCTTCAAGTTCACTTCCTTGGACAAGTTCCTTCAGTTGTATGACAGAAGGTACTGAGCTGGTCGAATCCTCGCAAAGATAAGTCGCAAAGGAAATAATTAATTGCAGTAATATAATTCTATGCCTCATTGTGGAAAACAGAATTTATTCCTGAACTGTTTTAAAATGCAACTTCATATATCTGAAAAATATTTTAAATCCGTAAATATTGTTTCAATGAATTTAAGCATTGTGCAATTGAAACGTTAATTTCTTACTTCCACAATAAATAATGTCGAAATTTAAATAAACGCACTCGCGAGCCCTCTGGCATTAAGTGTCCATGGGCGCCGGTATCACTTAACATCAACTGAGCCTCCTGCCTGTTTTCCCCCTTTTCTATAAAAAAAATAGTAGTTATTTACATCGCGTTGTTTGCCAGATCTAAATTTATTAATAAGTATTAAAAAAGAAGGAAAACAAGCCATAAATAACAAAAGGATAATGTTGAATTAATTGATTTAACTAAAATTGTATCTGAGACTATAATAATAAATATAACATTAGAGATGTAAATAAAAACTTGTCTAATCATTCTGAAATTATAAATCGCGATTTCGAATTAAGAACTCGATCTAGATTTTTTGTATTCACACAAATCAGTTGGGCACTTAGTTTCAAAATTGGATTACTAAAAGTTTGCATTCTAGTTTTTCTAAGTCTTACAGCATATACGTTACCGGTTTTGCGGCAATGACCCCTAGACGCTTGAGCGACAGTGAACTCTCTTGGCCCCGCTTGGCAATCACAAATGCAGAGTAGGTGGGTTATTGGAGCGGACACTGCAACTAACACGACCGCTCGCCTCGATCCTTCCCTAGATACTCATATTTCGGCCCTGTGCCTGACGCGTTGCGTTAATGTTCCTTAATTATACTATTGTTTCTAATTATAATTAACATTTCCTCATTTGACTAATGAAAATATAAAAGTAATCTTGACCTATAACCTAAAATGAGAATGTGTTTACATAAAAATCGCCAACGTAGACTAACAAGAAGACAAATCTAGACAATATATGCTTAATATAAACTTATTTTTAGTAATATAAATCCTTTAATACTATAATTTACGTACACTTTTTAGGTTATTGTTCATACAATGTAGATTTAGTACCTATTACATTAACAATTTTTAAGGCAGGTGTTCAAACCATTATAATTTTGCCGGATGCAATAATTCAAACTCAGTGTGAGTTTAAGTTCGAGAAAAAGTTATATTTGCGTGTACTATGCAAAAGATTAGCCTTGTATCCGGTGTTATTTGAAGGGGAGAATATAATTCATAATTGAGCTAATTGTCTCGATTCCGTGTGTAACAATAGAATATGTTTATATGTATCTAGGACAACGTCAAAGTTTACTTGCGGTGCATATGTAATGTTCACTATATCCTTCATGTAGATATAAATTCAATGAAGTTCCGTATGACTTTTGAAAGCTTTTTGCAAATGTTTGAAAGATCGTTTCATCATAATAGAATCATTGTTTGTTAAATTATTAAAACATTATTTAAAGAATGGTTCAATGATATCGCCGTATCCAATTAATAAACACATTTACTTCATATTAATATTGTGATATAAACAATGGTCATTAATAAGACATTTAAAATGCGAAAATATAACGAATTGATTAACTTTTATAGGTCTTATATCTAAATAAGACCATTTTGCAGCCACATTCGACAACATAAAATCAGCCTTTAGACAGAATACCTAGTTTTATATAAACACTAAAAACACATCAAAAGGAGTGGTTTGCTTCTTGTGTTAAGTGTGTGGTGTGGTGTGGTGGTTTAAGTGATATATTATTAACTAACTGAAACGAAAAAAGTACATTTTAGAAGGAATGTCTATACAATTAAATAAATTTTGTACAATTATGATTGCCAAAGGCATTACTAAGTCTAGACTAAGGTAAGTATGACAAAGGAATAAGTATCCAAACTAGACCATTATTTTTATACCTTGCCGTTTATTTTTCGTAAGGATCAGTTCTTTTCTTGTAGGTGTCGTAGGATAATTTAGAGCTTATCAAAGAAAAGATTAAAGTAATACCCAAATAAGATTAGCAGTAAATTGTTACTTGTAATCTGTCTAAAACGTCATGTTTATTAAAATCACTTATTTAAAATCTAGACTAAAGATAAAATTTCAATGACACAGATTTATAGATTTTGTTCTCTGTCTGTTACATTAACTTATTGTGATAATATGACTTACTTATGTACAGAAATAAAACATACCTACAATTTTTTTCCAAAAAAGGTTGTTCAATATAATTAAAGATTTCTGCCAAAAATAACTACGTTAAAATAAAACGAAGATAAATGGTATATAATCGCTAAATTCTCTCCCAATCTCTCCCAACCTCAAATCTCCCAATACGGCCGGTCACCGCGGGAGAGTACGATCAAAACCCTCCAAAAAAGCCACACAGACGGTGATCAGACAATACAAAAACACAACCAAATTAAAAATCGCAGCTTACAACGTCAGGACCCTATCTTTACATGAACGCTGTTTGGAGTTAAATGAAGCAACAAAAAAAATCAATTATGACGTAATCGGTATCTCAGAGATCAGACGACTTGGTAATAAAATAGAGGAATATGACAACTTAATATTCTGCTACATTGGTAGTACACCAGGTAAATTTGGAGTGGGCTTCATTATTAAGAAGTCTCTTAAAAACAACATCGAAAGCTTCATCGGCCTAACAGAACGAGTGGCAATGCTAAATTTAATACTTCACGAATTTAAGATATCCATTATACAGGTATATGCACCCACAGAATCCGCAAAAGAAGAAGAAATAGAGGAATTTTATAAAACTATCGACAAAGCTATGGAAATAACACATAAGAACATTATACTAATGGGCGACTTTAATGCGAATGTAGGGGCTCCTAAAGAAGGTGAATACTTAATACTGCATCAACATGGGGACGGTGAAAGAAACGGTAGAGGACAGAGGCTTGTCGACTACGCACTTGAACACAATTTAACTATCATCAATACATGCTTCAAGAAAAACCGTAGCCGGAGATGGACGAGGCGATCCCCAAATGGACAACACAAAAATGAGATCGACTATATACTATCCAACCAGCCAAAACTATTCAATAACTTTGAAGCCCTGAATTTAAACTATCCGTCAGACCACCGATTAATTAGATCAACATTAAAAATAGCCAAACAAAAACAAAGTAAGACAGAGACAAATGGGCATCTTTGGAGGAGGCCTTCACCCAATAATGGGGTTCCTACAAATTATATTATTTAAGTATACTAAAATCTAACCAAGCTAGCTAATAATACAAAAAAATAATGTAATAGTAAATATAATCTAGTAGTAAATATGATATATATAGTAGATGGTATTAATTTTAATTAGATAAGTAAGCGAATATTTGTAGGAATTAAAAAGGCTTTTTCATTTCATTTTTCAATCGCTAATTTATTACATTATTTACAGTAATCGTCGATTGAAGCAAAAGGATAATTTTTTATTGTTATATCTGTTGTCGACTTTTTTTTATATAATAGGGGGTTTCAGTTAGTTAATAATATATCACTTAAAAACACCAGAAACAAACCACTCCCTTTTGATGTGTTTTTAGTGTTCATATAAAACTAGGTATTCTGTCTGAAGGCTGATTTTATGTTGTCGACTTCATTGTTATTAATCAAATATTGATAATTTTAAGAACGCTTCTCTAGAGAAGAAGGCATCACACACATCGTTTTAAATTCACGTAAATCAAACGTTAAGTATTTTTACAAGTCAATAATTGTTAAACAAATACATAAATATAATGAATAGATTATAAACTATTTTAAAATCAATTACATGCCGCAGAAATTAAACTACAAGACAGTATGAACGAGGATTAGACAGTTAGACACAAGTGACACAAGTTTTGTTCCACGTGCCTGTAAAAATAACAATCTTTTAAAACTGATTTTAGAGATAAATTGTCAAATTGTTGTCATACTTGTAATCCACGGTCAAATATGATAAAAAATAAAAATATTTACTAACACACAGTATTATAAATTTTATGAAAAACAAAAAGTACAATAGAAGAGTGTGGTGACAATAACAATATAAATTTGATTTACTTTTAAAACAAATATTTTTTATGCCATATGTTTCATCTTTTTTATTTCTGACAAATAATAAGCAGCCAGTTTATTAAGTGTTGTTACAAACACCACGGCTGAATATCCCTCCCCATTATAAGGAATCCCTACTCATCGGCAAAGAAGACAGGGTGTAGGCCGAGAGAAAAAGCTGGAATAAAAAACTCTCGGTACTCTTTTAAAAAAGCATATCATTAAACAATACTTATTTTAAAACAAATAAAGCAAATTAATTATTTAAAAAAAATTTGTCATTTGATTTATTTATAATCCAAATTTTATATTTATTTAGTTAAATTCATGTATAATGTAATAAAATGTAATACATAGCCTGCACGTCTTAAAGTTGAATCACAGCCACAATTTAGTCGTGCAATTAGAAGTCATCTAAAAGAATTTATCATCACGGAAAGGAAATGTCTTTGTTATGATAACTACCTCATGGATGTATCTCTTTATGATGATACATGATTGCTTAAAGTTTTTGTGGAATAAACCATCATTATTCTTATCTTAGATCATCTTGGAGAGTTAAGTGATAAAACTTGTACTCTTTAGAAACTGACATTCATTGCACTTCAATTGTTTATCATACCCCGGTTTCCCTTGAATTATCGAAGGAGGCAAGACAGTACGAAAAGCTATCGTAACCATATGATACGGTAACAAGAAAGGTGCTATAGTCCATGTTTTATAATAACAAATTCGGTTGTCAGCTGATCAATTAAAAAAAGCATTGTTAATACATCTGATACATCTGATAAATAATCCGCTGTTTTGCTATAATTTTTTACTTCTTTCTTAATGAAGTAAAAAATTAATAGTAAAATCTGAAAGTTCCTGTTTTTATTGTATTTTTAATAGTTTTCTTTATTAATTTTGGGTAACATTTATGTTTACCATAATTGTCTTACATTTCATAAAAAGTTAACTTATACCGTTAACCTATTGTAGAAAAAGCGTTGTATATGATGTGGTGTATTTCAATTAATCAACAAATAAGTTTATAAATGTTTTACTGTATACTGCCATCTGGACAATATTGGACCCACAACACACAAAGACTCGGCTGATTGACTTTAATACAGAAAAAATATCCGTTGATGCACAACTTAGCATTCTAATACATGACCGAATAAAAAATCTAACACCGATCTACCAGCTAAGTTAACCCTTAATAACAACCGTTGTGTTCTATGTTTAAGGCAAGTCAAATTGATACCGCAACTACTCGAGCGAAACCGCAGTATATAAGTTAAAACATTAAGTGAGGCTAATCTTGTTTAGCTAAACATTCTAAACTCTTAAATATTTAGAACTCCGAACTTACTGACCTCAGCTATCGATCAATGGAAATTGAGGTACTTTCATTAGTTAATTTTTATCATCAATCTAATGAAAGATGATAAAAAAAATTCAGAGCACATTTTCATTTTAGGCAAATAAATTTAATACAAACCACAGTGGTTTTCTAATGTCTATCATGATTTTATTTAAAAAAAAATCAATCGTTTATTCAGTTTAGATGCGTCTTAGGGCCTGCTTCTGAATGTCAAAAACGTTTGCAAAATTCGCCAAAGAGAATAACTACGCCATCCGTTCCAAAACTACCAAGAAGAACAGGCAAGAAACTCAGCAAGTTTTACCTTGTTATATTGTTTGTATAAATGTAATAAAATTGCTTTGACGATTTTTATGAAGCTGTTGTAACATGCTATTTATATAAATCGACCACTTTAGAAAAACCAGCAAGAATTATAGGCTATTGGCATTTAAAATTCTGCTTTGGAATGTTAAATAAAAATAAGGCTTTTGTTTAGTGATTTGCCCTTCCCGAAGCGTAACAAGTTCGCGCTATGCATGATTTTCCGCATAGTAAACTCGAATTTAGGTGAAAAGCTATATAATTTTGAATATAATAAAGATTGTTGACGCAGTGACATATATACTATGCGACAGTATCGTGTTTGTGGGCGGTTGAACTCCACACAAGCGGACTGTGCAATTTGCACTACATTTCACGCATCAGGTTACACTGATTAGGCTGTAGATATTCTATTATCGCTAATACAATGATATTACCTAAACAGAAAATGAATTTCTAAAACGTATGTACGTTCCTCAGTAATTGTGCCCATACAAGGATTTGAATGCTCAATAATATTTTCTTTGGAAACATCTCGCATATTTAATACATTTGTGACCTAAAACAAATTTTGAATAACTTCTGAAAACATTAACCTTTCATTAAAACCGCTAACGACTAACAAAATTAAATAATCTTGCTCACTAAGGAGGTTTTATTTAACTCAGATGATATAGCTATAAAACTCTACGAGAAGGTAATTGCTGGGTTTTAATTAGCCTAGGCTTAATTTCTAATACTTTCTTTTCAATAAGGTTTTTCTACAGGAAGTATTAAACTAATAAATGTAGAGCCTCGTGTCGACTAAACGAGCTGACCTAGTGGTTGCGTATTGAAAGCGAGATCGTATAATGACAGTGGCAGGGAAGGTGGTTTCCACGGAATAAGCCAGTCGCTGCCAGCGTACAGTGCCCGCGCACTTCGTCATGCAAACACTGTCTACACATGGCGCGTCGCCTGGCGCTCTTAGCGCTCTTGGCGTGTCTCGTCAGCGCGCTCCATCCGCCTCCTCGACACGCGGACCTCTCTGTCTCCGAATCAGACGACCCCTTTGCCTTTTGGGACGATTACGACGAATCTCCAGAGTTCGTACCCATCCAATCATCCATCCCTAAAAATCAACCCAAAGTGATTATACGAAGCAAAATACCAAAAGTTAATGTAACTATGAAAAAAAGTGATAAAAATAAAGTAATTAAGACTACTATAAAAATCGAAACTCATACAAACTTTATTGTGACAAGGCGAACACCAGTGTATAGTAAAATTACGCGATCCCCTTCAAAAAAAGTGGTGGTGTCAGATCAAGAGTTGTGGGTGGATATCAATGCAACAACGCCGAGGAGTACTTCAAAAAAACCGAATGTTCGGAGGACTACCACAAGTCGGACTACTACAACCAAACGTCAAACAACAAAGCAGCCTCGCAGAACTACTCGCAGCCAGCACACTACGGTATCACGGCAGACACCTAAAAGGAAATATAATTTGGTATCAAAAAGTACAAAAGCGCCAAAGAATAGTCCATGTCCTCCAAAACACTCCGGTTACAAGTCAACGGTGTTAGAAGATGTTAAAGATAAAAAGCCATCTAAACAAAATAACTCAGGTTCGTTTAGAGATATGTTTTTATAGCGCAGGGCTTTCTCGGTACTGGTTTCATTGCGAGCAACCCAACTGATGTCATTCTAGAATCTTGTTTCTAGTCTGATTCACTAATTTACTGTTTATTCAAGGTACACTAGCTATTAAAGTCATTCAAGAATTTTCTTTGATTGAAAATCTTTCCGTTACATTGTTAATATCTCGTAACGAGTAACTTATATAACATCATAATTTAATCGTAAAGTAGATTTTACCTATTTGTAGTTAAAAATATATGTTAATTTTTTTATCAACACACAATGTTGTATTGTCTTTTATTAACATAACTTTTACACATTTAAAGAAAACACTTTTTTAACGCGAAACGTCGGATAAATTTAAAATTATGTTTAAATAGTTAAAAGTTTACAATAATACATAACTTCAATCCGTTAAAAAAGTGTTTTTTTTATACAAACAATGTGTAAACTAAATTAAATGAAGTAGAAATGTAAAAATGGAGTAGTTAAAAATCCGATGAGTAACGCAAAGAAATTACAGTTACTAGATGTTGAATAGTAGTTTAGAAACTTTGAAGGCATTAACGGAAATGGAAAGTTCCTTTTATAGCAGAAAATATTTATTAATTAGATAAAATTTAAGTTACTAATATCTGATGTCTATTTAATTATCTATATAATAGATATTATTTAGATTATCTATATAATATTCTTATCGTAACTTTAAATCTATCTGGAAATAAAATCCCTGACTATTTAGAATTTTACAGTATAAACTATTAGTTTTATTAGCTTTATATATTTTAGAATTAAGGCACAGAAAACTTTGTTTTCCTAATATAAACGCCAATTACCTACGCGCTATTTATAAGAGAATTTTATTTTAATATTCAAAAATTGGACCGAAAAGTAATAAGTTGTGATGAATCCATCGTTTATGCAGTTAACTTTGGTTCTAAATATTCGTCGTAAGTTAAACTTCAATTATTAGCAATGTATAGCTACTTTTAAAAAAATTCTCTAGTCTATAATTTAATAATTTTCCCGTACAAGATTTGTGATTTTTAAAAAAATACTATTTTTACCAGGCACAGGCATAATATCTATATAATATTAAGTGTTTGTGTTTTCTTTCTATATAGTTCCATTTCCCCAATCGCTCGAAACGCTGTGTATAATTAAGTACCTGTATTTATTTAGAAGCTAAAATTTAAGAATTTATTAGTACCGTACAGCACAGTAGTATTGGTAGGAGTATTATCAATGGTTCATGTTAAACACTTTCTATTTTAACATCCCTATAAAGTGAGTTGTTAGTTTCTCACTAAAGCATATATTATATTGTCTGCAATAAAATAATATACATTTTAATTAATGAAGTGTGAAATACCAGTTTTTAGTAATATCGTCGTTTCACCGAGACCGACATAATGAAAAATTGATCGTAAATTAAAATAATTTCCTAACAAATGTAACAATTTGACGAAAGCCTCTTTTCTCTATTAAACATTTCTCTAATGGAAATTTAAAATTTTCCATTCAATCGTTTCCGTGAAAATACTAGACATTAAGAAGAAAATACTAACTAATAACTGTTTTCCGGTATAAGTTCCTCGAAGTCTAACTAGACTTAGACTAGCTATAAAAAGTTTACTCTTATTACAATATTATAGTACTTTATACATAAATAATAGATTGACGCAGACCATTAATTTTTATTGAGTCCATACTCTTTAATATTACTTCTAAGATTTGTAATATTTCTTATTATTGTATATTAATAACTTTATTATGTTAATAGGAAATTATTTCATATTACAAACACTTTGATATAAATTGTTCCCATATATATAGGTACGTCATTATTGTGGGCGTTAAAAAATCTGAATATTCAATTGTTTTAAGGTATTTTTACAAGAATTTATAAATGGATCGTTGGGTCGAAGACTTGGTTTAGTGGGGGATGGTTTCAACCAGACATCGATCCGATCAGGATCAGGACCACGACACCAGTCCCCCCCAGTACTTCAACTGGGAACTGGTTTCAATTATTTCTGGATTCGGAGGATAACGACGATGCCCATTCATCAAATGGGGTCAATAGTAAGTTGTAACTCATAAGAAAAGTAAAGCTGAACATAATTTTTTTTCATGACGAATATACAATTCAATTACCTTCCTACCTACTAATTCTGTTTTAGGTGGAACTATTCTAAAATGGTAAATTTTTATTTACAGAAAAGAAGTCTGATAAAAAGATCGTGAGAAAAAATTACAAAGGTTATCAACTCCTTCGATCATACCCCGATACGCAATGGAAAATACGATCCCTGTTAGACCTACAGGAAGAGGGGGAAGGGTCTGGCTTAATGTGGTGGACTCTACCCTCTCTCAACGGCTCCACTGATCTCCTCGTTCCACCAGATCTCTTAGTAGACGTAAAAGATCACTTAAAATCCTCTAATGTCGACTTCGAAGTAATTATCTGGGATCTACAGGTATTTTGCTGCTATAAACTACCCTCATAACGCAACAGTTAAGGTTTTGATTTATTTAAAAGATTTTTTACAGAAAGCAATTATGTATGAGAATCCGAAACTTTCGAAGAAACAACGACTGGAATTAGTTCAATTGAGAGGACATCCTATGACCTGGAGGCGATATCATCGCTACGCTGACATCCTGAGATATTTAGAGTATTTGCAACTCTCCTATTCTGATATTGTGGAGCTGGTGCCTTTGGGGCGCTCTTCAGAAGGATTGCCTTTAGTTGCAGTAAAGGTACCTAACTAACCATCTAAGATATTGATTGATTAAGATATTGAGGCTATTTGAGAGTCCGCGACCTCATTACCATTATTGCTATTAGCAAAGTCTTAATCCGTTTGAATGCTGAATCGTAAATGTACAAGCCTTTTTTTTGATATTTCAATTATATTAAAAAAGCTAATGTTATATGATCATAAAATTGGCCGGAATGGTATATATGTCGTACTCAGACTAAGACCCTAAGCTAATTAAAAAATCCTAATGGTTTATGAATACTGATTTGAAATATTGTTTTATAAAATAAATAATATTATAAAGAGGAAAGGTTTGATTTTTTGTTTGTTTGTTTGTATGAATTGAATAGGCTCCGAAACTACTTGGCAGATTTGAAAAATTCTTTCACTGTTGGAAAGCTACATCATTCCTGAGTGACATAGGCTATATTTCATTTTCAAAAAAATAGGCATCCTTACTAAAATTACGATAACATTAACATTTGTTTATTATTTGATACAATTCTAACAGATGGCGCTGAGTTAAAGGTAGTAGTTTGGCAAGACGACGTTTGCCAGGTCAGCTAGTATAAAATAAACAAACAGACAAAAACAAGCCTGATAAATATGGCAGAAAGCATATAGATTTTAACATTTAATATTTCAACAGATTTCTCTACCAACCAATGAAACAGTGACGAAGGCTTCCATCACCAAAGAGCAGAAGAAAAAGTGGAAGCTACGTTCATACACAAAACCAGCTATTTGGATAGATGGCGGTTCCCACGCAAGAGAGTGGATCGCTCCAGCTGTAGCTTCTTGGTTAATACATAATTTAGTTGAAGGTGAAAAAGACTCCGGTATGTTGACCTTAAGTGCCTACACCCTAAACTTGTTCATAACTCTCAAGTTTTGATTGATATCAAACCTAATAAAAAAAATGTCCTTAATACCGTTGGTGCATTTATCCTGTATTTTTGTTATATTTTTTTATTCATACATCATTACTCTAATAATATGTAATAGAATTTGCTCTCTCAAATGTATTAAATTAAATCTGTAACACAATATATATTACAGGCATAGATTATGAAGTACTAAAAGTGGCAGATTTCTACATAATGCCGGTGATAAACCCTGACGGATATGAGCATTCGCACACTCACGATCGCCTCTGGAGGAAAACAAGATCACGGTTGTCTGACTCCGACGATTACGGCGGCTGGTTAGAACCTAGTTTCTATAAAAACTCACTCAACCTGTACTTAAACCACTCAGTTTATTTGAAGTCGACAATTTAACTCGGCGCTTTGATGCCTCTGTATTTGGATTTTTTCAATAATACTGGGCTATTTTATATAATATGTTAGTTTTTATCTAGTTGATGTATATGATTCACTTTGTCGTGTGTTCGAATCCCGGCCCTAATATTTCTTTAACCGAAGTTAACATGCAATACCAACAAATAAAACAATGTCGAACGTTGTGATGTAACGCATGATTTATAGTAAGATTCGGTAAATCAATTGTATATAAAATCATATTGAGCGCTTAGTCTCGACTTCGAGACTCTTAGAAATAAGAATTGTAAACGACTTATAGCAGACAGAGTGGTCCGTATGTCCGCTCGTTGTATAATCCTTTCTCGGATATTGTGCCATCTCAATATTTCTATGGCATCCAATTTTGAACATCCATTGTTTCAAGGCCCAGACTCTTCAATTCCACTAACGCAGCCTTGGTCTGGGTTTAGTAAGGATCTTGGGTCTCAGTCGACTACCATTTCGTGCACATATGCCTGAGCCTGTATATTTTATCAATTGGATGATGTTGCCGCAGTCAACGATGTTTTAAAGTTCTTATAATAGATCAGCGTTTTGAATAAAAAAAATCAATTAAACAGACGCAGAAATGTGCCTGCCTCGTACAAGAAGGCTTTGAGAACTTCTTCATTACAAAAGTTATACTCGCATAACTTGCTTAACAGACAAATACATAAAACTAAATCATAATTCCAGTTTAAAGATATACTGACGATTATCTTTACTGTTTTAATCGTATTCGAGATGAGTTTCGTTCACGTGAAAATCTCAGACGAGGATAATTTTTGCACAAATATTATTATATTATTTTATATTGCTTAATAATTACTGCTGAAAATAAACAAAATGACGTACTTGTGGAAAATGTATTTTATGGATAGTTTACAAGTTTTATTAAAAATAGCGTAGGATAAATTGAATAAATTGCCATAATTATATACTTAACTCTACTGAGCTTTCTTGTTTATACTGGATGAACTTTATCGCTTGAATATTTTCCTATCTGTGAAAGGTAAAACAGTTTTATCTATACATACAAGTATGTTGTTTGTTTTACATTACTAATTTGGTTTTATGGATTGTACAAACTTTCCATTTTTAGTAATTTAAATATAACCTACATTAAGAAATATGCAAATATACATCGTAGAACAATGAAAATTATTTATAAATAAAAAGCTAACTCTTTATAAATTTAACATTAAAGGCTACCATGGAACTGGGGACGTACAGATTGTGTGGGTGTGGACACAGACCGCAACTGGGATTATCATTGGAGGGAAAAGGATTCCTCACAGGACCCTTGCTCAGACAATTATGCCGGACCCCATCCATTTAGTGAGCCTGAAACTAGAGCTGTTTCTGAATTCTTGGCCGAACACAGGGGTCAAATTAAGGTAACATTTAAGCATTTTTTCCAGTAAAAAAAAAAATATTTTCGCACACTCTAAATCTAGTTTAAGTTAAAATAAACTAATCTGAATTATTTAAAATAATATATATTTCAAGGTTGTGGTCTGTGGAGCTAGGGATTAATGGCTGTGGCGATGTCATTGTATGCGTTAGTTCGTAGTATACAATGTATAAGAACCAGTTTAGCAATTTAAGGATTAATAACGACATTTTCACATTTATGAAATTTCTAAAAAAGTTATTTACTCAAAGCCTACTTTCTTAATTTTTCTCTTAAAGATTTATGAAGTGCATATACTTTTCTAGGCCGGTAACAGCGCTGTCATGGATTTTAGTATTGCCATTGAAGAAAAATTATAATACATAATGATTTATTGAAATGTCTTAATAAATCAATGTAAATTGGTATCTAGAAAATACAGTTCTGTCACATATACTCTCGTGTTTGTAACAAAACAATATATATTATGTTTTAACATCAGAACAAGCAATCCGCACTGTTTGATAATTAACTATAAATATTTTCTGAAAATCAATCAATCCTATTCTAATAGTGTGATAAACGCCCACATTTTACGGAAATTATTATTATGGCTATTCAGAGAATTTTTAGGCCATACGCACTTCGCGTGCTTAAAAACATGATTTATTACAAACATAATTAAAGTTCATGATATATCTCTTGAAAGTTAAAACATTAATTATGGTATTAAATTGACTACGTTTAAAAATTACAATGTTATTTTAGAAAGCATTTTATGAATCATTTTATGTAGTAATTTATATCTACAAAACTGAGGTAGACCGCATAGAGGGAAATCATGAATTATTGTGAATACGGTATTTGGCCACATGGTACTTTCAAAATAGTTTCTACGTCAAAATTTTAAGATTTATTATAATTATGCTATTGTATGCAGAATTTCTTTTAGTTTACTACAATCTACTATATATAAGTTCCGTATATCTCTACCGGAGCATAAAGTTATGTTCCCGATTCATGGATCATAACTTTTTGTTTTTTTTTTCATGTTTTCTATTGATGAAAAACATCGGGATTTCAGAGCCTTCACCTCTGGAGGTTCCTACGATACGATATGGATATATATAAAACATATATCAATCAAATATACTAATTTATATTTTTTCTATAATAAGTTTTGGAATTTATCTTTTACTTTAAATTTGACATGGCGCATAGATTTTATGAACCTGCACTAAACACCCTAGGTAGATTGCCAAATTTAAAGATGTCTAAACCTAACAGGATTTTTAGTTTCGACTTTGTATTTAATACATTTAACTCACTAATATTACTATATTTTCTTGTAGAATATTGTCTTATTTTGAAAACGAACCGGAGAATTAACTTACTTCATAACAAATTAATCACTGTAATATGAAGTAAGATTTTTTTACTTTCACCATGTCAAAACTGCTTAGCTTTCGGTATCGTATTTGGAATTTTTGAAAGATATATGACCTCTCATGCATAGAACCATTTATAGAACAAACCATGACATGACATCAAAGTCCGCTTTGACCTTGCTCTACGAAAGTAAAATTCCAGGTCTACCTGTCTCTTCATGCGTATTCACAATCGTGGCTTCTACCAAGTTCACATGCTTACACATCGTACTCCGATGACGGCGTTCTTATGGAAATGGGAAAACTGGCTACAGCCGCTTTGGCAGATATGTATGGTACGAAATATAAGGTGCGTGGTATTTAATCATATTAATGTAATTCGATATTTTTTAATGGAAATAAAAAACATAAAAGAAGAATGCAATCATTTTTAGATATAATCATGCACCTACTTATCGTGCTAAAAACCATCTTAGCTAAGTTTCACGTAATTTGTTTATTTCATAAGTTTAGCACTCCATATAATTTAATAGTTGATATCACGCATGTGCCTGATTTCTACAGAATGAGATTTCATACCTGTTTATATAAGAAAAATAGTTTGGAAGGAAAGATGAAAATATTTGTGAAAGACACGAAGAAATATATCTGTGACATAACGGGTAACGTTGGAACCCATGCCTCATACACAGCCATGAAAAAACTAACGTGTCATGGGAAATCGGGAGTTTATAAAGATGTCCGGAATTTATTAAATAAATTATATCATCATCGTATCATTTATTCACATCTGATGATAACCAACTACTCCACTATACTAGAACATTTAAGCAGCACCAGTTTTTTCCAGGTTGGAACAGCTGCAGATATCAAGCAACCAGCATCTGGTATGTCCCACGACTGGGCTAAAGCTCGGGCAGGAATTAAATTCTCCTATCACGTGGATCTTCGGGACTCCTACGGCCCCTATGGATTTTTACTGCCAGGTTCACAAATCGTCTCTACGGCGAGGGAAATATGGCAGGCAATAAAAGCTATTGTAGACAATTTATCGTCTTGACTGTGATTTGTGTGATTGTTTATACGCTTCAATAGAATAAATTACACTTACAAGAGTTTTTAAAATACAAGTTTGCTTTTGTGGTTGGATCAAAATGACTTTTCGAAAAGTTAAGAAAATGATACAAATTATGAGCATGAATTTGGGAAATACACTTATGCGCAAGCACTGCCGATATATTTAAAAAAACGATCGATATTGTATATTTAGTGAAATTATTGGTGTATTCGGTTCGTTATGGTATGTGATATGGGCCGCTTCAGCTGTGTGGGCATAATATATTAAAAAATGTGTCGATTATTAGAGACATTACCTACTATTATTATATAAATTAATTCAACACACTAAGTAATTTCTATTTTAAGTAAATTATTATTTAATTGCTAACTTTTAATAAACTTAAGATGTTATGTTATAAGAATTTTTGTTAGAATTAGGAAAATACAGTATTTTGTGATATTGACTTTTTATTTACAATTATGTATTCCTCCATACATATATTGTATGGATATGGTCTTCATCAGCTTATATTACGTGAGGGTAACCTATAACTCCGTTCGAGTGAAATTTTACGAAATAGAAAGGAGCAGACATAAAACGATGAAATATATATAAATTTTTATTTTTTATTGATTACAATCAAGTATACGGTATTAATTATTTTCTTAACCTACAAAAGTAATGCTTAATAAAAATAATTAAAAAGAAAATCAAAACAAATTTAAAAAGTTTCGTGTTGATATGTGGCAGCAGTGGTATACCACAATTTAAATATGTTTAATTAAAAAGTTAATTATTCTTCTAGTCTCTAATACAAAACAGTAATTCTTTAAATACATAGATATGTTTTATAATCTATAAAGAAAATCAAATTACTAATCTATTACATATCGGCTAGGTTGTAAAAACGTTGTTCCTTATAAATATGTATCTCGCTATTTCGTGTGATTCACATATAATTACTTTCATTTCTTCAAGCTTTACGTTGGAATATATATATATATAGTATGTATAGTTTTTACTATATGAAACAATGCATTTCGATTTTGCCATTTCCCATAAATTTGCCAGGCCATAATATTATCTTTAAAAAATAACCTTTCATAATTCAAATATTTGTTTTAGGCGCGAAAAAGTAAAAACCACAGCATGTTAAAGAGTTTAAAGAATAATTTTATTATTTGTCATTTTTATACAATACTTATGTAATAATACGTATGTAATAAATAACTAAATAAATATTTCTCGTATCATACGACATACACCACTAGTAAATCTAGATTAAAAATCTATATACAGTAAGAATGGATTAAATCAAAATTAATGCATTAAATTAATACTTGACACCGGTTGACAAAGAATGACAACAAATGACAAAGTCAATCTTTACAACTTACAAGTTTTCGGTTAGAACTTATAACTTAAAAGTTAAAACTTGTTTATAAATAAACAATGCACGGATAACAGATATTGAAATCATTTCTCTCTGTGCTAATTTACTTTTTTTGAGACACTTCGATGTCTTGATTCTGCAGTTTTCTATAATGGAGGAAATGGAAAATATCAGACCCCAGGCTTTAATGGCAGATAGCATGATTGATCCAACAAAATTTGATCTTACGATAAATGCTCTCTTAGTGGGGCTTGGAGCTGAAAAATATTTACCACTATTCAGGTAAACAAATTAATATAATTTTTGAGATATCCTCTACAGGGGTTAGGCATCTAAGTGCAATTTAACATAATATATGTATTGCTACAGAAATCCCATGTAGTTTTATTTACAAAAAAAAACTATGATATTAACTCAGGTAAATATTCTTCAGTAACAACACAAACAATGATTGTTTTAGGCAACACAATATAGGGCAATGTACCTTAATGGAATTAAATGATGAAGATTTGACAAAAATTGGTGTGGATGACAAGGAAATCAGACAAAAAATATTAAATGAAGTGAAAAATTTACCCATTTATGAAGAAATGATTGTTCAATCGTAAGTATATTGCCATTGTCTTTGGTGAGTCTTTAAAGTTTATGATTAAGTCATACTTCCACATTTTAGGTCAAAAAATTATACAACCTTAGGCCCTATGGAAATTATTGAAGCTTTAGAAGAAAGTTCACAACACCTCTATAGACTGTACTTGAGTATGATGGCAAACACAATATCACTTAAAAAATCAAAGAATGTTACCGACTGCTTATTACATGAAGATAAATATGCTTCAGATATATGTATTAGTACTTTGAGCCACATGACAAATATTTTGAATTCTATGGATATATCACTACACACAAAATTCAAGGTAATTTTTAAAATATTTTTAAAACAATAATCTAGTATTAAAAACTACCAAATCAATAAAAAAATTATAGAAATCATTGTAAAACAATGTATTTTCAATTGATGAGAAGTTTAGCTGAAGATTAAGAAAAATATAAATAATATGTAATATATTATTTATAGTTGTTACACAAGAGACAAAACTGGGTATTTCAATAAGCAAGTAGGTTTTAAAAGCCTGCTATTAAAACTATTCTGCTGGGAGTCCAACCAACACTACTCTCTTAATACTAAAATTGATTAATTCTCATTAAATAATTTGTTTTAGGTTTCGTCAAACAGTTCAAGAAGTAGCAGAAATAAAAAGATAATTGTGGGTACAGTTGGAAGTGCTGTTATAGTTATATTGTCAGTGTTATTTTTTCGTTCCTTAAAACATATCTAAAGTTCCTACAATGAACATAAGATGTATCATAATAAAGACATATTTTGAAATACTTGATTTTTCATTAAACAAAGTAGCATACATAGAAATAAGTACATATTAACCTATTGCTAGTCAAATATATATAATATATACAGTTTAACTTAATTGTTAAAAACATGTTATATTTTTTTTACTGGTTTAATATCATTCAATTTGAACCAGTAGTTTAAGAATAATAACTAGTCAAATTTCCTTAAATTTTTTTTGTCTTTCACTGACTGGATAAAATCAAAATTCTAAGGCCTTTCTAGCAGACAAAAACAGTAGTGGCAGTACAATCCTGTTAGGT
Organism: Pieris rapae; assembly: GCF_905147795.1. NCBI lineage: Eukaryota > Metazoa > Arthropoda > Insecta > Lepidoptera > Pieridae > Pieris > Pieris rapae. The sequence goes on along the minus strand of NC_059515.1, from coordinate 2,557,482 downwards.
CTGGTTCATAACTTGTATGTGTTTTATAATCATTTGTCAATCTAACAGGCAAGTAGATGATCAGCCTCCTATATACACGTCTGACGTCAGCGACTTTTGTTTTAAGGCAAATCGGTTTCCGGGCCAAGTCGACGTATTTATTTAAAACATTTATACTTTCAAGATTTTCATGTGGTAACTATAAGATGTTGTTTGATTAAATAATTACTTAAGAAAAAAGGTGCCTTGACTAGAAACTGAATGAATTAACCGAATTGGTATAACATAGATGACAACTTATTAGGGTAGAATTGGGTTGCAAAACTTGATATTTTTACAAATTATGTTTCGATAAATATATTAGACCATAAATAGTTATGCAAAATATTACTAATTTAAAACGTATGTACAGCTGATTTAGACAGACTAGAATCGCGTATTTTCAGTTGGAAAACTTTTCGTAGTTTGGGCTTTTAATCAGTCTCTGAGATTGTATCACCGGGAAACGAACTGCGATATTGCACCAAGAATAAGGAAATCCGGTATTAGCATTATAAAACCAAAATTAATGATCAACCCATATAAGCGGCATATTCCAGGTAACCCAAATGGAAAATATTTAAGTTGGTACTTATATAATCAGATTTACTTGTGATTTCATTATTATATTTAGATATAATCAATAAAGGTTAGTCACAGTATATGGTGAGGTATACGAATGACGAGATTCTATTGATATCAGAGAAGCTCTCATTGTCTATTTGGCCCCATAAATTTCTTAATTTAAAATGGATTTATTTTACCGGGCGAGTGGTGGTGGAGTTTAAGATAAATACGATTTATATTTAAATTTTATTGTTCGGGTAAATCTGCAACTCAAACAACCCAATTGTTTCGACCTCACCAATTAAAAAGTAAGGTAAATGTTGAGCTGGCATGGAGCATTGTTTGAGCAGCGGGCGCGGGTGTGACGTCACGAGGACGGGCGCTCCGGAAGCAGTCCTGCGTTCCCTGGACCGACAACGTTTATTGCAACTAAGCGCGCCAATTGGAACGCGTGTCCGCTACTCAGTCGGGATGCTTGAGCGCGATATTTTGGACAAATCTTCATTCAAAAGTTTACCCAAATCCTTGTGGTAGTCATGATAGTATTATTCGCAGTTAGTTTAGTGTTCTTTAGTTTAGGTAACGCAGATGATGTTATTACAGGTATTTAATTTTTTTAATTATTTATTTATACATTATTATGTTTTATATAAAAATTTAATTATTTAAAAAAAATAGTACAGATTTTCGATGATTCGTATCTTTTATTTATTTAAAAAAATATAGCTATTTAATTTCATAAACGTGTTATTTGAGAAGATTGCGAGCGATGTTTCCGTTTGTCAATTTTATGTTAATTTTAATTTTATAGAAGAGTTTTGCCTTTTTATTGTATAATAGATATATTTTCATTTTGCTTCGACTTTGTAAATAAAGGATTTTGATAGAATCAATAATGCTTTAATGCTACGCATAGTAATGTTATAAACGTGAATATGTATTTGTATATCTTTTAAACTGATTTTTGTTTTATATGTTACTTGGAATCGTATCCATTTAATATTCTTGCTTTTATGGTGTATGTTTATGAAGTTTCCATAACATTTCCATATTAACATGAGTGTCTTTATCTATTATAGATTATATGATATTACCATAGAATACATTTTTATACAAATTATTTTAGTTAAAGCTGTATTGGGAGAAAATGCTGAACTACCTTGCAATGTAACGGCCGTTAACGAAGACGACAATCTCAATATATTGGCTTGGTATAGGGATGGATCGTCGACGGCTTTTTATAGGTAAACAATGCCCATTTGCTTTAAATATAACTTCATGACTTTCAATGTCATTTTCCTTTATAAGACAACGGAGGAGACAAAAGGAGTTTAAAAAATCTTTAATTTAGAGTTTAAAAAGCCTTCTAATTCTTTAGACTTAGTTCGAGAATGCTCGTAAAGGTATAAATGTGCATATCTTTTTAACTGCCAGGGTATTTGTTATATAGATCAGTTTTATATAAGCTATATTAAGTTTCCTGCATGCTTGACTTTTTGATTTAAATGACAATCGATTGGCGCCATTAAATAATTAGGCCTCCCGCCTCGGGTGCACCGACTGCAAGGCCAGGGTCAGTACAAGGGGGCCCTTGCAATTTAAAATAAACAGTACAAGTAATAAGGAGATTAACTGTTAAGGGAGAATTTACTGACTTTATTCCTGCTCTGTAGAGTCGATAATTTTAGAGTATATAACTCAAAATTGTGTTTTTTAATAAAAAATAAACCTAAAGACAACAGATGAAAGTCATACATATAATATTTATCTTCGATAGGAATAATGGATATAGGTAAATATTATATTTTTGTTAGTTTTTTCTTTACTAGGGTTGCCTGTATAATATCGCTTGTAAGCGATAAGGCCGCCCGTTCTATCCCTTATAATTTGCTTGAACTTTGCATTGAAGCATTGATGATTTTAATTCAACATGAGCAGTTAACATTCCCTCATAGAACTCAAAATATCTTAAACAACTCCACCAGTAAAATCATAAAATTTTGCATCAGCAGTCGCGACCTTCGTGGAGGTTCTGGTAATGTAATGTCTCCAAGCCCTCGTTACCGATTGCTGACCTCTGAAGAGGAAGGATTAGACACCCTGGAGATATTGACTATTATTCCATCGGATGCAGGAATATATCACTGTCATGCTGATTTCTCAAAGAGTCCGACTCGTAAGAGCCATGTGTTATTGGTTGTAATAGGTATGTATTTTTAATAAATATGTCAAGCAAATCTCTTACCTAACAATTGAAATATATATTTTAAAATACAACGTTTTATATAAAATCCTTTAATGTATTTAACAAATGAATAGAGGTCTCGATAAAATCTTGGACTATTTAGAACGATTCTGTCAAATTATGACAATTATGCAACCCCTAAAACATTTTTATCAGTCAAACTGTCACTAACTAAATGAGTTATAGATGAAACATCGAGAAATGTAAGACCAAGATCCAAAAAGTGTTTTAAAACCATCTAATAGTGTAATAGGTAGAAACCTTTACTTTCAAAAGTTCCAGAAAAGAGCGAACCAATTCTTAAAAGACCGGCAACGCACTCGCGAGCCCTCTGTCATCGAGTGTCCATGGGCGGTAGTATCACTTAACATCAGGTGAGCCTCCTGCCCGTTTGCCCCATGTTCTATACAAAAATTCAAAAAATAAAATATGTACCTATATCGTATCGCATGGCTTGTGTTTTATGTTTGCTAGTCTAAATAATGTTAAGTAATATTCAAGGAAGCCTAAATAATGACATAAATTAGAAATTATACCTACATCTTGCGCGTAATCACAAAAATAATTATAACGAGTTAAAAAAACAGATTATCGCTTCATAGATTTGTCTATAAAATAGGTCATGGAATAAAAAAGTTAAATATTAATGAAATGGCCGCGCTTTCGATTAATTGCTGGCTAAGTTTAATGAGGAAGCTGACAGCGCCGGAACCGTTCACTTTATTTATACTAACAATAATTATGCCACGTAAATAGCGAGTTATATGAAGGTGTAATATTCTAATTATGTTTCAACTACCGGCATAAGAATGCTTAAACTTATGTCGGTAAAGGGCAACATCGTATCATTGAAAATTATACCCTATTAAAACAAGATAAGGCTCTTATTCGGTTCGTAGCGGTGATGGTTTGACCTGAACTCCCGTGAAACATAGGTTAATTATAAGGACACTTGCCCTGGAAAAATTGGAGCAGTAAGATGTGCTACGAATCTATTTTACCTATGTAGTATGACCGAAAAGTCGATTACTATAGCCAAAGATTGTTTGAAACTGCGCTTATTACGATTTTATTTTTATAACGTATATGTACTTATATTTTATACCCTTTGCACATTTCTAAACATTTTACGCCTTCAAAAGCGCCTTAGTTTGTATTAAATTACAAAAATCTTTCAAACCTAAATCTGCAAAAACCAACAACTATAATTTCATATTATGATTCTCGTGTTGTGTTTATTTGACTTTAACAGTTGGTCAGGGTTGAATTAAATTTACAAACGTCCAGAAATATCATAGTTTACAAAATTATTTAACCTCACCTCCAGTGGACTATAATCTACATTCGTGAATCAAATATATCCTAAAATTCCCCGTTACCTGAAGTTTCGGAGATATTTTTTAGGCTATCAGAGTCCTGCCTGCAAGTTGGCAGATATTATAAGGATGTCTAACTTAAAATAGGTTGTAATTTTTTAACCAGATCAAAATATAATTCGGCCAAAAATCTTCCCTAACATGAGGACGTATTAAGTTAACCTATTAGTCAATATTTAGCTGTGGTATATTAGTTTTACGTGAACTACTAATGTATATGTTTCCAGAACCACCACAAAAGTTGTGGATAATTCACGAGAATGGGACTCGAGTGGCCACTGCCAACGCAGGCTCTAACACAAGTAGAAATATTGGTCCATACTACATCGGAGATACCATAGATTTAATTTGTGTTGCATTCGGAGGTACGGAAATATTTTAATTAGATAAAACTAAAATTATTTTATCAAAAATTATACAGTTGACTTTTATAGTGAATCTATTAACGCGTTACATTAAACTTGTTTTTGCAGCTTTATCGTTATACCCCTAAATTAAAATAAAATAAGCTTGCTCGTCCGCCGTTCCATAACGGAGCGTTTTTCGAGGCAGTTTTTCCGCGCACAGCCATTATGTGGAACCACTTGTCGACTGAAATATTTGCGAACTAATTCGACTTAGATCCTTCAACAGCGTACCAATTCTTAAAATGCCGACAATTCACTTGCGATCCTTCTGGATGGGCGGCAGTATCACATCAGATGAGGCTCCTGTTCTATAAAAATATGTATTATATTAAGAAAATTACTATTATAGGTAAACCCCAACCAAGTCTGTCGTGGTGGTCGGAACAGCAAATGCTGAAAAATACATCAACGGTACTTTCTGAACTACGAGTGCGTAGCGATTTACATTTCGGGCCGTTGGCTCGTGAACACCATGGCAGAATCTTCACATGCTTCGCTCAGAATAACGACGAGACACCACCTTTATCTATCGATATTTCTATTGATATGTACTGTAAGTGTAATTGCTTGCCATAGACAAAAAAACCGGTGCAATTTATATCATATTTAATGTGTATTGTTAATGCATGTAAAAATGCAAGCATTGCATAGCTTATGTGCTTTGTATATACAGGTAACAAGAGGCGTCTCTGTATGGGATATTTGAAAAATGATTTTTAATAACATGCCGTGAGATAGGAACCTCACGAATTTAACGTTTCCAATTAATAATAATGATTAATCATACGTGCGTTAAACAGTAAATTTAATTTAAATTTATAATATAAAAAACATGCACTATAGATATAAAATCCATGTACTGTAGTTATAACCGTGTATGTTTTTTCATCTAAGGGTAATCATGGTAACCAATACGGCATCTTTATGACTTTATTTGTAATATTTTAACGGGTGTTAGCTACGGCTAAAATCATTCTTTGATACTCGTATAAATCGAAGACTAAATCAAACATTAAATCTACTACCATACAGATACGCAAAGGCGCTAAATATAATATTATTTTACATAATTTTTGAAATTACATTTGTAATGCTTTATGATATCCGCATTGTTCTTAGCTTTTATTTTTGTTATTTATGCTTCTGTTGTATAATTTATGTAAATTTATTTTAAGAATTTCTATAATTATATAACGTATGATGTATGAATAAATTCTTATTTATATGTATTTTATATCTTTATTTTACACCACGTTAACGATTTTTGCTTACCTGAGTTCACTTGGTTTATTTGTTTTTTGACTTTCAAATTGTAAATACACCACCAAGTACTATACTACAATGTTCTACTACATTTGGAGATGTAAGCTAGTGTTTTCCGAAAAATTTTAATACTACACAATATGAATCTCATAGATATATAAATATACTTCCGTTATACAGCCTGAATATTTTGACTCTCACTTAGCCCCTGTGTTTGTCCCCAAATGGTGCATTAACCATTATGCTATGTACCAGTACCTCCAGAGCTGGTGTCAATACACGTGGGTGACAAAGATTCAGTGTTTGGTGGGCGCGCACGCGCAGGCGATGTCCTAACAATGGAGTGCCGTGTCTTCTTCGCCAGACCGTTGCCAACTGTCACATGGCGCATAAACGAATCGAAACTGACCACTCCAGAACAGAATACAATAGTAAGTAAATGAGAATAAAATGAATTTATTATTTAATTTTGTCCAATTCTATGACAGCTACTCTTTGACTTACTGCGAAAATCTACTTGCTAAGTGTAGGTAAATATATAAATATAAAATAATGTATATTTTTCAACAAATATTTAAAGACACACTTTACCTCGACACTTAAAAGCGACACGTAAAGCGTTCCTAACATTCGTATTAAAACTTAAGTAGAATCTTGTTTGTAAGTTTATATTTTTTTTATTTATACATCTTTATTATAATTGTAACGGAAAGAAAGATTGTAATCGATTTTGGTTTCATCCTCCAACGTCGCATGATTTTTATTATATACATTTTAAACTGTTCTTATTTTCCATTTTATTTTATTATGGGTTGAAATCAAACAAGCTATATTTTTCTAGGTAGAACCAACCCAACAGCGATTAGTAAATGAAATCCGACTCAATGTTACCCCAGAATTTGATGAGTCCCGTATAACTTGCTGTGTGCCGGCCTATCGCAGGGACTCAGAAGAGTATATATGTGCGCTGGCGCAACATTTATCTGTGCAATGTAAGAATAAATAAAGGAATTATGACTCGAATTACTAATCAATAAGGGGTGTTTAACACTAACAGCTGACAACAACATAACACAGTATGTTAGGTAAAAGCTGTCGTCAAAAGTTTCGGTTTGGTATTAATGCAATTGCAACCCTCTGAGTAGGTACTTATGGAAGCCAGTTCGTTCACAACGTGTTAAATAATGTAGCAACCAGACGTATATACTTATACTTGTTCTTTTTTTAATGAATTCTCTTGAAACCGAAAGTATTGGCCAGGCTCATCACTGAAAATAATCGCACTTACAGAAATATGCCGTCACAGTTTTGACGTCTGGCTTGTACTAGGGCAGTACGTATATTAATATGAAATTTAATGTTTGTAGATCGACCCCTTGTTAATATAGAAGTTATTGGTGAGACAGTTGAAAACGACACTTTATCCATTGTTAAAGGCTCGAATGTGTCAATGAATTGCAGTTTTGAAGCCAATCCAGCAGTGTTTCGGATGATTTGGTTTCATAAGGTAAGTCGTAATATTGTGTAATCTGCAAAAAAATGTTTTGAAAATCAGAAGGTTCGATTCTTGGGGAACCAAAACAATGTGTTTCAAGTGTAATTACTGTATAAACTAAAATTATTTCCCGGCACCCTTTCTGAAACATGTTAGAAGTAAACATTTACGTCCAACCAAATAAAAAGTAAAATCATATTGTTATTGAAATATTTGTTTGAAGAATAATGTTACAGTGTATTTGCTTTTAAGATCCAAGCACATTTATCACGAAGAAATTTTCAGGGATAAAAAATCTTGTATGTTTTTTCTTCTATAAAATCCACAGTCGCGTAGTAATTTTTGACAATTGTATATGCTGCATTGTAGTTCAATTTCTGGACAAACAAAACATATAATTAACGTTTCAGGATGACATACTTAGTGAAAGTACGGACGAGGAAGTGTCTCCGACACAAAAATTGGATTTAGTTTATGTTAGCGAAGATGAGAGTGGCGAATATGCGTGCTCCGTTACTAACGACGAAGGATTTAGTTATAGCAAACCCGTCGTTATAGATGTCGTTTGTAAGTTTCTATAACCTATGTATTAATATTGTATATTTCTGGTGTAAAATTCCTAGTTCAATACATTCAATCATACACGAAAACTTTTCCTAACCAAAATCTCGCAAAACGTGTTTAGTTTCGTACTCGCTAAATACAAAGCGATATAGACGAATTTGTAAACATTATTTTTTTTAGTGTGTAATTTTACTTTTCCTTCAATATAACAAATATATTTAAACTATGTCACTTCGTTGTACCAAGAAAGAGTTAAAATATTCTATTTTTTTGAATTGCAGATCCGCCATACTGTGAAGATGAAAGTGTGGTAGAATATGGAGTGGCTTCAGAAGAGTGTATTAATATAACATGTAAAGTTAAATCGAACCCGCCTCCTACAGCTTACCGATGGCTATTGGTAAGCGAGGTGGAAGGTACGAAGCTGCATACAAACCAGTCACAAACATTGGAGACTGATGACGATACCCTTACGTATCAGAGGCCTAATTGCACTACAAGTAAGTATTGTTTTTAATTTACGAACGTTTTTGAAGACTAAGCTTCCAATCTTCGGACGTCAAGGCAGAATGCAAATTTCCATCCTTGCCTCGACGCCTGGCGCCGGAAACTGGGGGTTAACGTGCACAGGCGCTAGGTAATGATTTAAGTTGACACCTGGTAGATAGTCTTGGTGACTCAAGTGCTGGTGCTTTCCTCGCTCAATGAAATAAAGTTGAAATGCTGCCAGCTTTATAGGTACACTGTCTCAGGGACAATTTTTTGTTTAATTTTCTTCTCATTATTCAACACTCGCGCAAAAGGAAAACAGACCAAATAAAATAAACTGACATGCCGTAGACACACAAAGTTGCGAATTTCAGGTACAGAAGAAAACACAAATGATCACGAAACAGAAATCAAGCCAAGGCCTAACAGTTGTAGCCTGCTTTTTTGTTTTTATGTACATCATTTTTAGTTTATTTAGATGTTATACGTAATAAATTCCTGTAAAACCAGCGCTGAAATATATATACATACATTTATTTGTAGCGCTAGTATACTGCTGGGGTTTGAATTCCGTGAAAAGTAGTGATCTTCTACAAACGAAATGCACATTTCTGGTGACGGATGAGACTGTTCCACAACCTCCATCTAATTGTGAAGCCATTAAGGATATGCAAGGAGATGTCACAGTTACCTGTAAGGCAGGGCATGACGGAGGATTACCACAGGTACGGTTCTATCGGAATTAAATTGTGTTTTACTATCAATAATTTGTACGCCGAAGCCGATGTAAAATAAATTTGTTCGATATTTAATTTTAAATAAATCGTTTATTTGCAAAATTAAAGTAAAAAGGAAGAAAGAAGAATAAGGACCAGAGATTCAGAAAACATTATCTCATACATTAAAAGTTATGCTTTTCTTGAGTAATTGATTGCTTAATTTGGGTGATAAAGTTACTATGATACCAATGAATCTCAAAGCCCCTAGGGTAGGGTAGGCTCAAAGGTAGTAATTGCGGTAGGTACTAAATGTCCGAAGTTCGCAGGAAAACTTTCAGAATGGAAAGCTTTATGTCTATATAATACATATAAACTGTACTGTACTTGTACATATAAACTTTCTTCTTAAAGCGCTATTCATAAAATTAAAATTCGTTTGTAAAAAAATCCAGCGTACAGACGAAAAGTGAATTTATGATTACAGTAGAGATTTATTTACAAAAGAACCCTACTAGAAACTTAAAAGTAATAATGATAACTTCCAGAAATTCAAATTTATCGTCACCGCAGCGGATTCTGAAGAACAACTCGTTTCAATAATAAATCAAGAGCCAAAGTTTATGATTGAAGAGCCCAAAGAAACAACATATAAATTCAATATTATAGCTTTTAACGATAAAGGTGAAAGTAAAATAATAGAATTGGATAAGGATAGCATCATTGATGAGGGAATTGGTAAGCTCCAAGTATGTTTTACAAAAGATAATTAGTCAGCAAAATGTGTTTGGACAGGTCGATTACTTATATATATATATAATATATATATATATATATATTATAATAACTTGTGATTGTTATGATTATTACTTGTTATTAGATTATAACTTGATTATTGCGACATTATATTTATTGCAATTTACTTACTTACAAATTTAATTGTACTACAAATAGAAAAATGCTTAATGATACAATTCGTTTTAATTGCAAAACACATATCTACTTGATGTACATACTTATTAATCTACGTATTTAAAATAACCATTTTTAAGAGTACCATTAATTGCAGACCCAGCTCTCACAATTAGCGCAGTAACGAATATAACGACGCTAGCTTTGTCGTTATGTGGGGGCGTGGCTCTGTTAGCTTTGATCGCGTGCGGCCTGGTGCTTTGCGCTCACGACAGACAACAAAGACACGACCTGCCCAGAGATTCACATCCACCCCTATGTGCTTATACAACTGACGGTAAGTTTTCATGTTTTTCAGTAAAGATTTTAATTAAAATTTAAAGGCCAGAAGTCTATTATACATTTTCTATTCTATGGGCTTTATATGCCTAAGTGTCTGTGATGACGTACACTGGTTTCACGAAAGCGAGCTATGAACGTTTCTACTTGGATATACTTTCTTAACTTGTTACAACTTAATTTCAAAATGCAAAAACATATTATTTTAGAGTTTTGTAATTGTAATAAATGTTTTGCAAAATTCAAGTCGACAAGGGCAAAGTACTGTACACAACGAACGTTGTGTTTTTTAATTCTCTACAAATATTAACACTCTTACATATTTCTTTAGACCATTTAGCATTTTACTCATGAATAATGTCATACAGAATCAAATTGCGAGACATGCAACGATAGTGACGAGGGCAGCGAATGTAATATACATCGTACGGAATCATTCCGTAGAGCAATCGCAAAGTATCCCCAAAAAAACTATGATATGCGAAGGACCAGCTCTTTCCACTCGGCCAGATATATGAGAGATATGTCCGAGCCAGAACCGAAATGTATACAGACAAGACGTACGAACTGCAGAGTCCATTCCCTACAGAATATTAGTAGGAAGAGAGAAATGGATACTCTGTGTGACCATCTTGTAATGCATCTACCACCTGAACCAAGCTATAATGTGCCTAAGCCGGTAAGTAAGAACATTACAATTAAGAACACGTGTTATACGGAATCATATAGAAGTAATTAATTACTTTTGAACTAAGGAATATTATTATTCACTTGTTTTTAGTTTTTCGGTGTTAATGGTAATGGTAAATAATTATAATATTAATTACTAGCATTATCTCCATAATTTTCAAAGACTGATTTGGAGAAAATAAATTACAGAAAAGTGTTTTATAATTATAGATGAATACATTCTACACTATGCCACGGAAAACAAGACATAGATCGCAAAAAGAGGTAAGCGATGAGACGTCCGAGATTACCCAGGCATCAGATGGTTTCTCCCTTCCACCACCGCCAGATGAATTCGGCACTTATCGAGCTGCAAGTAGGATTAAGGACATACCCATAAAATCAATTCCCACATACACTACTATTATTCGGCAAAATTCAGGAAAGAATTTAAATAAATATGGTGCCATGTCTCCTATGAACACAGTGGGTTTGCCGAGTATAAGTGGCCAGCCCAGCCTCTACACATACCCAGATGATGAACAGGTAAAAAAGAATCCTTTTGATGATGAATCTTAATTCGATAGCTTTTTGTTTTATTATAGTCTTTTTTTCCGAAGATCAATAAATTGTAGCTAAAATTGTTGAAATTAATTTATGTAAATACTCTTCATATTGTAAATGTAAGTGTACAAATGAGTTTTTAACAGGTTTGGCTACCTATATACGACATACTGTCTTCCTAAGTGACAATAATGTTTTATTTTTCAATGCGCTCAGACGGGAATATTGTATGGATGTAATTATATTTATATATAGATGTTTATTATTTTATTTAAGGCACTCGCTTTTAGCGCACTTAAATCTTTTAATGAGGGTATCTTAAAATGAAATAGATGAATATATATGTTGGTGCTGTACTTAGAGTCGTCAATTAAATTAGCGAGTAGTGTCCGCAGCCTTGGGCTATCAGAAATCGGGAAGACCTACGTCAGACAACGGGCCTATAAAATTGGTTGCTAAAAACTGTTTTTCTTACCAATTAATTGTTATTTTGTTTGCAACTACCGGTCAGAGAATAACGGCTTTATTTAATGTCAGCCGGAGGCTGGCTATCAATCGTGGGGTCTTGAGTTCGAATAACTAGATCACGAAATAACAATCTTATCTTCCAATTCTATCTATACGATCGCAAAACAGATTTAAATCCGAGACTCTTGGCTTCAGTTTTTAATGTTTCCTAGATTTGCAGCCTCCATTTTTTTACTATAAAATTTGTTTACGGCACAATTTTCTATAATATAATGACAGTAAAATAGTTTCTCTAAGCGTTTACACTAAATTATTCGTGTATGTCAAATTCAATACGTTTTTGACATATGGGAGTTACATTGACTCTGAATCTTAATTAACGTCTCTAAGTACGGATGTATAAATGTAAAATAAAATTACAAACTTTCAAACTAAATTATTTGATTTTAATGTAGTTTTAAAACCAAAAACAATTAGTTTTTTCAATCATTTTATTTACAAAAATAGAAGATGTACTACACTTTAATTCTTATTTAATAATTGTTCAATTAAACGTATCAAAATGTAACCAGTGATAGTATACAACACTGCCGATAAAAATTAAAACTAATACATAATTTTATAGAAATTGTATTTTTAAGACCATGGGTGAATTAAAATATAAATAAATTGTCTACAATGTTTTCTTTGTTTAATCCATTCTGTCCAAATGCGCTTGTGCCACAGTAATTTTATCGATCAATACTTGGGTGTTGGGTCGACTCTGAAAACAAAATATTTTTATTAATTAAAAATTTATTGGTTCAGAAAAAAATAATTATGTGCCAAGTTAATATTAACTATAACAATGTTTTTCCATGCCTGTTTTAGCTATGGCTTAGTTCCATTTCTTACATTAGTTGTAACAATGACATTAACTGAGGCTATCCCATTCTACATTGGCGGGTATATATTACTTACAGAAACATTTTAATTAAGCTTATTCAATTTCGATTAAGATCCTAAGATATCTTATTTGCCTTTTTTTTTCAAAATCTAAAATGTATAATATTAATATTATAACCATTAAAATCAATCCTGAATCATTGAGTTACACAAACCATTTGGAGTATACCAACCAAGCCTGGAGTAGGCTAGAAGGGTGGATACACATTCAATTTAATTTATCTATTGACATATTAAAATATCCCTAAATGTTAAAGTTTTTTTGGAAATAAAGGCTATTATTATTATTATTGACATATCTTACGATTCATTATGTAATGCTCCAAATGTGAGTAGCGTAAACCAATTATTCTCACTACACATAAATTTGCTAGCCCTAGTTGTAGAGATTTTATCTTCATGTATACAAATTACGCGTCAAGTTGTTTGTCCGCTATGGACTACTAAACTACTTAACCGATTTCAATGAAATTTGCACACCATTGTGCAGTTTGATCCAACTTAAAAGATAGGATATATATATATATACATAAATCTACTGCACGTGTGCATGTAGCTTCTCTTAAACGGTTGGACCGATTTAATTACTTTTTGTATACGTTTGACTAGCACCCTGGATGGTATAGATTCACAAATCAACCCGGCAGATAGCGCTAAAGCCAGTACTTTCATATTTTGTTTAACATCCTAATAGCTTCAAATATCACGCAGGACAACGTCTATCGGGTCCGCTAGTAATAAATTTTACACACAAAACTTGGTTTGTCCCTGAATAGCAGACTTAGACCTTTATAGGTACTCACCTGTAAAGCGGATAGTGCGGCTTCGTGTAGGTCCTTGCAACGAGCGAGGGCTCTTCGCCGAGGCGCGGCAGGCAGATTGGCAACCTCGCCCCTCGCCTGCTGCAGGAGAAGTACGGCAACGCCGCACACGTGCGATTCGTCACCGCAGCCCAGCCACACCCGTTCGTTTACGCTCACCAATCTGTAAAAACAATTCTTTTGTCAGAAACTTTTATTTCCTTATTCATATAAGTGCTGATTAAAGAAAATACGAGAGAGAAGTGAATCTTTTGAAGAAACTTCCAAGTTTACATATATAATTAATATAATCAATAAATTTATTAGTAATCTCAATCTCAATTTTCTAGTATGTTACTATAAATCTGTATGTATGTCATAATATAGACTGTATGTTGGAATTTTATATTTGAGTATAATTTATTAGCACTTCATTTTAATTATTTTAAATTTACTTAAATTTACTTATTTAAGATAATAATTTTGAACAGTATTCGTTTAAACAAAGTCACTTTAGTATTTTTTGTGATATATTTTTTGCTATGAAAAAAATCTAATCACTATCTAAAATGGAACTTTTGAACATTAAATTTAAAAAATGACTTAGTCGCTCTTCCAAAAGGTAGTTTAGTGTGGAGAAGAATAGGCAAGAAACTCCACACTTTAAAATAGGTTTAACAATACTTTTTAACCATCATCATTGGTAAACAGTAGTTTATACTTACTTGACATAAATATCCAAAACTTGCTCTAAAGAAACCCCAATGTTCAGAATAGTTTTGAAAACCATACTTTTTTCAGCTTGTATTTTGCAACTCAGTATTTCCAACTGACGGACAATGAAATCTGAAAATGTAAATACTTTAGTCCTGGCAAGAATAAAGTTTAAAGTTATTTATAAATAAAAAATATAACTTCAGAAAATAAGTATGTTACAAATTGACATAATCATAAAAATATCATGGTCAAAAATCTTAGTTAGTTAGTTATATTTGCCTAAAATATAAAAAAAATACATTTTTGAATTGGACACCTCTTATCACAAGGGGTAGTAGTAGCCGATTCTCAGACTTACTGAATATGCATAAAATATTTCATAAGAATCGGTCGAGCCATTTCGGAGGAGTATGGGAACGAATATTGTGACACGAGAATTTTATATATTAGATTAAACTTTACTATCCGTTACAGAGGTAAAATACATATATACATAAAAAATAATTTGAAATATAGAACAGGAAAACGATAAATACAGAAACACAGTTAACAAACAATAACACAAAAAATAATTTATTAGGTTTTAATGCTATTAACTTACATAAGGGAAAGCAATGTCCCGAATTGACGTATTCCCGTCCCAATGTGGTTAATTTGCTAAGCACAGAAGAGAGTTTCTCGTCCGGCGAGAGTAAGCCCCTGGCGGCGTTCTCTGCTTCAGCGAGAATATTGCTCCATATATTCTCCACCAACAGTGCATCATTATGACCAGAACATTGGACTATGGCCAGTTTACACTCCCATAGGTTGTATCGGTCCGCGTATTCTTCGTACAGCTGTGAAATAGTAAGGTCGATTTTCAGCTAAATATTTAAGGCACAGAAGTCTGAGGTGGTGAAACTTTGTGCCAGAAGGGTTAGCTCGTTTGCCATTGACAGATATTTTAACATGATTGTTTTAGAAAATGTAATGAGGCTTCGGTACTTCCGTTTTAACGCCACCGTGGCAAAAATTTAATAGTTAGTGTGGATAACCTAAACCTAAATTATCGATAATTAAATATAAAATTAATCACTTTAGATGCCAAAAAGGATGAGGTTAGGTTTAGGTTGTTCACTACTATTAAATTTTTGCCTCGGTGGCGTTAAAACGTAAATATCGTTTCTAATAAATAAGGGAATCAAAACGTGCGTTGCGTTAAATTTTAGAGAATGTAAAAAAGAGTGTTTTCTGCCTATAAGCCTGCCATTTAACTCCCATAGCAATTCCAACTTCACTTCAGACTTCGTACCGAGTAAATTCAAACTGAATCAAACTTAGCTTAGATGACGTCAACAAGGTTCTTTATCGCGAAATGAGAATTATTAATAAAACGACTAAAACTAATACAAATAGAATAGTTATATAGAATAGCAGGTCTGTTTTGATACATAAAATTATAATTTCAACCCTCATAGCAAACCGTCGCAGCCGTCTACATGAAAAACTGAGATATATAAAAAACATAATATATATAAACCTGTGTAATATCCAGTAGCTCATCATCCAGGCGATGCAGCAGCGCAGGTGGCACTGGAGGTGACTTGGCTGCAGCCCTAACGGCCACCTGCACCCTGCCCACCTCGCTGGCCTCTTCCAGCCGACGGACCAACTCCCCTCCCACACCTCCGGCACCACGGACGCAGACCACGCCAGCGGACAACCACGACATACGTTGGGCTAGATTTGCACCAGTTCTGCATCCACAAAATTTGTCAATTAGTTTTATCTAAGACCGATTTTCACACGATGTTTTTTCTTTATCGTAGAGCAAATGACAAAAGCGCACTTAGAAAGAATATCCTTTTGTGGGGATCGAACCTACGGGGGATTAACCTCTCAAGGATGGGAGTCACTGAAGCTCCTAGCCCACCACTGCTCTGTGTCAAATATTTACTTTATTTTATCATCACATGTTTGTATTTAACATATTATACATATAAATATCTTTGAGTAAATTTTTTTAAACACCATTCCATACTCTGTGCTAATCAATCTATGGTATATTATTCGTTTTATAGTCAGTAATGGATGGTAACAATGTATAACTCATTAAAAGATAAGGATATTAATTTATTTCAACAAATGATTCTGACAATTTTTATGAAAAAGCTCATTTTAATCTTCTTAATTTGACGAATCTATATAACTGTTTTATATTTTTTTCCACATAAAATTGAATAAACAATTAAAATAAAGAAAATAAAAAAATTATAGGCTAAACACGTGACAGCGATACACATTAATCAGTCAAGTCTATAACATGTATGGATCTTCCTATTATTAGAACCATAGTTTATGTTTTTAAGAATTCCCTTACCCTGGTCTGGTAGCGAGTCCCTCGAGGACCTCGGCAGCTGCTAGATGGTCTCCGGCCTTTTCTAGAACCTTCCACAACAAGTCTAGAAGTAGAAGTGCCGTCCGCCCTGAAGCCTGTCGCGCCGCGGCCGTTAAGTACGTACGAAGAGACGCCGGCGCAACTCCACTTAGCGTTACCAATTCTGGAATAAAACAAATAAATGTAGGTTCATAATATAGTGGTTGTTCCACACTATATCTCGGTTGGAATCCTGGGTGGAACCAAAAATAAAATATAATATAATCTCCTGCATACAGTCTCAATAAGCCGCAGATATATTTTTTTTTATAATTATAGAAAACTAGCGCATCCGACATTCGATGTACGTGTTCGTGTTCGCACGTCTTAAATACAGAAATGAAACATGCGTTTATTGTTATACAAAATACTTGTAACAGCTAAGTTTGAAACTAAACTTAAGCTTTGGAATGGTAAAAAGTTTAAAATCAGGAATGTGTTTTTTTTAGAGCAGAGACTAAACTTGCTAAAAACTTCTTTGAAAGATATTATTTGAAGAAAGTCTTCTTTAACATGAATACATACCTGCCCCTAGATTCTTGGATATCAACCATTCATAGATAGCCACGTGCAGTAGTTCATCTTCTCTTGACAAGCACTCTGATACTAATTTCCTTCCCTGAAACACAACGTCAATTAACTTCAATAACAAAAGCCTCAAAGAACTAAGTTTCTTATTTAAAAACAAAAATATTTTACCAAAAAAAAGCTATAAGTTCACCTAAAACGACTACACTACTACAAAAAAGAAGAAGTATTAGCTTTGTATATATTGTTGGAATTGCATATTTCAGCCTTTCTGTTAAAGTAAATTCCACTTTCATCAAAATCAGTTCAGCGGTTTTCGAGATATTTTCACTGTTGACAAGTACTTGCAACTTAATATTATTTACCTGATAATTGGCGTCAGCGGGCGACATAGTAAGTAATGCGTCCGTAGTCTGCGCATGCGCGCGTTGAGGAGAGGATTCCGAGTTG
Organism: Pieris rapae; assembly: GCF_905147795.1. Taxonomy (NCBI): domain Eukaryota; kingdom Metazoa; phylum Arthropoda; class Insecta; order Lepidoptera; family Pieridae; genus Pieris; species Pieris rapae. The sequence continues at coordinate 2,539,534 of NC_059515.1, read as the reverse complement.
CCCTCAGAGCTGCGTTCGTATAGTCTCTCGAGCGCAGTACAAACTTCACGGTATATCTCCATGCTGTTAAAAATATCTCTTTCTAAAGGATTTTTCTTACATCAAAAACGTATAGGTATTTATGATATAATAGTATTTAATAAATGGTGGAATGGGTGGAATTTAATAAAATGATTATTATTATTATTTTAATAAAATTCCGTTTCATTCTAATTTTTCAAAAGTAAATGTAAAAACGTATTTTAATAAATAAAATACGTTTATTATAGAACATAAGATATACTATAGGTATCACTTCTCCACGTAATTAAAATGGCAATAGGCATTTACTCAACGGCAAAGAAGACAGAACATTATTTCGAGAGAAAAATTGTTGTTATTAAAACCAATTAATAAGTCATACAAAAAACCATCCTACACGAATACGATATAGTATGTATAACACCAAATTGAATGCTGTGTAACATAGATAACAATTTAATCATATTAAAATTGCGCCATATTAGTCAAATGTTTTGTTTTTATCGTACCGTTAATTTCAAATTTATTATTCACATCCTTTATCAGTGTTTTTTGTACTTTTGCAATATAATCGATGCACGGCTCCCATCAGTAGCCTTCTACATACAACGATCCAACACAATTTTTTTTAATTCGTAAAATTTCTCATATCAACCCATTCAAACACAAAAAACATTTAGTACCAAATTTTCTACATGCCATCTTGTACTTACCGTTTGTAGTACAACAAATGTCCTTCCCGGTCTTGCGAGGGCTGATCGCTCTTGTAGTAATATATCGCTCTGTCCTGGGGATCGATCTTCGAAGCGCACGTCACACACAGTTCAACGATTCCAACATAAAACCCAGCCGATAGCAGTTTTGAACAAACCAGGGGCAGATTTACGTTGGGAGCGACATCCTAAAAAAACAAAATAATATTAGTTTAATTAATTTTAATTCTTTATTTTTCTAAATGAATAAAACAGGGAGCAAACGGACGCTGGCTTTATGTAAATTAGCACCGCCCATGACCACTCAACGCCAAGGGCTCGCGATTACGTTGCCGTCTTTAAAGAACTGGTGGTTTTTAAGTCAAATTGGCTCGGAAATACCTAAACAAGCTTAGTTATAGAACGACGGACGTCGAGTTAAGTTGTATTGCTTTTTTTGGTTGACTGTATTTTTTGGTACTCGTGCTATTTATGAATTATCTATATATTACATAAATTAAAAATATGGCAACTTTTTTATATAATATGTCGTTCTTAGATAACTTTTGGAGACTCGAAGTTGAACTGCGTTGAACGTATATGATTTAAGCATTTAGTACAATAAACTCGAAAAAGATTATTCAAATAACATACTTTACAGAGTTTTAGAGCCTGTTGGAGCATTTCTTCACGTTCTGCCGAATTCTTCTGTTGTTTTGCAAATATCAATAATTCATTTGCCTGAAACAATATAAAATACAAAATTAACAAAATATCCATTTAGTGTGAAATACCCCTTGTATTTCATTAATATTTATTATTATATTTATATATTTTCAATTAAAGGCGAACCTTCATTCATTTGCTAAAATGTATGTAAACTTTTACAAGGTATTTTACAACAAAGCGGGTAGAAACAAAATTTACTCTGATTCTCACCTTCGAACAAGTGGCGTCCTCTTGTCTATACAAACTGGGACAGAGTTGTCGTAATTTCTGTGAAATGCCATCCACCGAGGCGTTGTCTCGAAGGTAGCCCGCGACGAGCGAACCCAGAAGAAGGCACGCTACTTCCTGACCACCAACTAACAACTCCCTGTAAACCGATTCCAAATGTACACAGGAATATTGTTCTTGACACATTAGAAAAAAGTGCGTGCGTAGAAAGTACACATATCAGAAATGAAACATAGTAAATTAATTTATTTCTAAGGTAAAATGCTCAATGGATGAGCATGTAGTACCAGTATATGATCACTCCATATATTTGTATATTCACACTCTTTATCTAAATCCGTCAATTCAAGAAACACATTCTAAAATCTGCGTTTACTGCACTAGACGTTATGCGACAGAATTGCCTAATTGAATAAGATATATAAGAGCTTTAGATGGCAGTTATATTATAGTAAGTTTCTCAATCTCCCTTTTTCACTTTCTCTCAATCGATCTCATTCGCTCTCTTCTATAAAAAAAGCTGCATATCTTCGTGACGGAAAAAAAAGGTTTTCATCTAAATATTAGAATTACTTTTTGTTATTTTGAACTTTTGTACAAATCATTTTAAACAATTTTTATTATTATATACTAATCTAAATCGCATTGAAATACATACAAAAAAATAATTAATTTGTATGAGTCTTACCGAAAACAGGCAGCCTGCAAGGCTTGCTGCTGCTCAGGTGGTAAGCTGGCTGCAACCACGTGGAACTGATGTTCACACAGTACCTTCCATAAACTCAACATCTCTATGGCCATCGCTGTAATAGACGAAGTGTAATTTTGTTATATTTACTATTGGTATAATAATTCTATAGATGATCGTAGTCTGTAGTGACATCACATTCACTCAAACATTAATATTGTACTTGTGCGTAGTAGGCATAACCGTTTGCTTTGTTTGTAATATTTTTCATGTTGATTAGTCTAGATCTAACCAGTGTACTGAGCACTCATGATAAATTAAATATATTTATTTCTGAATTTTTATTAAGTTTGTACCAGTCTAATTTGAAAAACTTAAAATAAATACAACATTGTTAATACAGTGCTAATACAAATGGCACTTTTAAAAAACCCTTAGCTTTATAGCTAACAATAAATTATAGACTTGAATGTTATTTGTTTAATTCTATTTATAATTTATTGTTGTTTTCATTATGTTATCAAGTTTTCTAATTTTGTGTAACTCTTAATTGTCGGTGTATAGAGATTGATTATATGTATATAAATGTCTAATATATAAAATATGTTAAATAAATTAATAGCCCATTTTTATTTATATACATATGACAATTGTTTAAAAAAAATAAACAGACTCGAATGTCCAGTGTATGATTAAGGAGCTTCAAAGCGGTTGCTTGCTTTTGAAGTTAAGTATCGCAAATAGAAGAGATTACTTCGGTTTTTTTAACTGTAATTTATATTTCCATATATTTCTAACATTTACATAACTAGATGCTTCCTGATCTTAATAAATTTATTTGGAGCTATTTTACATTAAGTGTGTAATAAATGTGTAAACTCCATTTTAGATACTCATATACTTACTTATAAATATCTTGAGCGCGTGAATAGAAGCATGTTCGTCAGAATGCGGTGGCGCCACCACCCTTTGCATGAATGAGGACACTCGCTGCAACTTCTTCACTATGAACGCACAATCCTCACCCGTCACTTTACTTGACATCTATAATAAAAATCATGATACAAATAATTAAATATAATTATATATTAAATCGGTGGGCTGATCTCTTAGGATAGTGGGTCTTGGGCAGGTGAAATGATATGAAATTGTTTATTTGCTAAGACAGATACAATTAGATACTTTAATTTTAAAAATCCCCCATATATGCGTACGCATGCAGATATCATATTCATTTAATAATGTAATATAGTATCGCATGGACCTGAACTGCCCAGGTCAGAAATTTATAGTGACCTTTGTCTACAAAAGGCAAAAAGGAATGGAAATAATCAGCTACATTTAAGTATATTTTTTTTAAACTTAATATATATATTCTAGATTAAGTAAAATAGTATATTGTAGGAATAAAGGCTTATTACTATTTAATTACATATAAATGACCTCCCTTAATTTCTTAAATACCGTTTTACTAAATAGAATGCTAAAATACTTTAAATATATACAAATCCAATTCTACTCTCACTTTCAGGCAAGGTTAAAAAAATATGTATCGAAAATCGAATCTTTAACTTAAAAACAGATCCATAGACAATTAAAAAAACAACTTACAAATTCCTTCTTATCGGGCGTGAGTGACTTGGTGACACACTTCAAATTCCATATGGGACACAAAATTCTTCCAACATAAATATATAGGCCGTTGTGCTTAGCGCTGTATTCTATTTGGAAATCTCTTGGCTGACTCATGTTCCCCACAAATGACGATTGGTTGAAGGGTGTCTGATTGACGTTCTGGTAGGGAGACATAGATTGATTCCCCATCGATTGATTCATTTGTTGGAAGGATTGAGCCTGAGGCCTCATTTCTTGCGGTCTAGACATTGGTGTTGACATTTGGCGAGGTGAGAATTTTGGTGAACCTGGTGAGAGATTAGGAATTTAAATCCTTTGAGTGTAGACGTAAACAATACGACCTAATATTTTTACATCGTATTTGCAACGGCTTAATTGACTGCCCTGATTTGTTGTCGCTTCTGCTATTTAAGACACAAATCTTCTGTATATCACACAATACAAGGCAAACCCAATTATTCCAAATACCTCGATCTAAGAGCAACTATTTATGAAATCAGTTATGTATTGTATACCTACAGATTACAACATAAATTACTAGATATTAATGTGCTTCAATAATTCTTAAAAAAATATTAAAAAAAAACTCTAGTATCTTTTACTAATAATGGCATTGTTTTTTTCCTTTATATTAAATATATATTATAATGTATCAATCAATCAATCTTATAATTTAGTATGGATTTGTGCTTAGTGAAACTGTGCTTTATGTTTTTGTTTGAATGTGTATTCCGTTTTGGCTTTTGTGTATAATATAATTATTTGAATGTTGGAGTAGCTGTAGGAATACTTTAATAAAATAAATAAATAAATGCAAAATTACATACAATATTTAAATTACAAACATAAATTTTCCGATATATAGAAGACAAATCTTTGCTTTTAATTTATTTTATTATTCTTTACTAAAGATGTCATATTGAACATGGTGTAATGGTTGCAGCTCTTTACAAACATCTAAAAGAAAAAACTTGTCGATTAAAGAGTGGCGGAGAATTTATTGCCAGTTCTTCTCTTCCGTTCTAAGCTCTTGATTTGAGAACTAGCAGTAAATGTAAAATTATAAGCAGTTATATATATTTCTTTTTTGACGTTCATAAGTGTACATTGCGTTACCTACATGAATAAATGATTTTGGATTTTGATTGATTTTGAAAATCAAAGGTCCCGGCTGAATTCTATTGTATTCGATTATAACAATGTTATTGGTTGTTATGGCTATCTGTTTTTACGACGAAATATGAGTAGTCCCTTCGATATCGTTATACAGATGGAGAGACTTGTATAAGAATTAGCATTGAACAATTTTTGTTTTCATATTATATTGAGAATTTTAACTACATTAATATTATTGTATTTACCATGACGTTATAGAAATTACATTATACAATTTTAAAAAATTCAAATAATAATAGTCTTGCTAAAAGTGTTACCTATGCTTGGTGCCTGTGAGATCTGATGCGATTGAAGCGGCGCAGGCGCAGCTTGGGTTCCGTAGATGAAGAACGCCCGCGACGCCCACTCGCCTATGGTGAGGTCGCCACTTGTGGCTTCTTCGCACGCGAGATACAATGCGCACGCGCAGGCCTGATCGTAGCCTTGTAACTGAAGATAAAAATTATCTATATAAACAGCTTTTTTTTTACTCAATTAAAATCTATCAATATTGAAATTCATGTATTTACAAAAATAATAAACGTAATGATCAGATAAAAACGTCAAGTATACCTGAAACAAATCTTTAACAGGTTGAGCATCGGGTCCACGATAATCCCTTAGCAAGGCCCGGAGAAGATCCGGTGGAGCGCCGGCGTTTATGAGGGCGGCGCCCCACGCACTCACCACCGCCCAACGGGAGCCCGACCATGGGTCTGTTATATGGGGTATATTAATACATATTTCGAAATTTTATTTGTGAAATAGTTATCAAATAATTAAATAACATCCTGTAAGACATAACAATATCTATGGTTTATATGGTTTGTGTTTGTTTGTGGAAAATAAACTGTTCATTATTTAAAGTATAAACACTTGGTATAAAACTGTTGTAATATATATTTTTTAATTTTATATTAATTATTAAAATTGTTCCATCTTGAATATGGAACCCAAACATAAATAAAAAAATATCTGACAAACATCAAATATTAATGAGCATGTAAAAATATTAAAATATTTATACAGCATTCATTACTTTTTAATATTTTTAAATTTTCTTGTATTAATATTATTTATATCTTTATTTATTTCTTTAATTTTATTATATATACCTATATAACTAATAAAACTAATTGTAATATATACATATATCATATTTTACCTTTCTTAGCAAGTAGGGCAGGTGAGAGATGAGCCGCTTGTACCATGGGTAAGGCGGTAAGGGCCCACACTGGTCCATCCAGGGGTAGGAGAGAATGGGCTTCACTGAAAGTTGCTCCCCCCAGGGCTCGAGACATACACCAGAGTGTCTCAGCTTCACCACCACCAGTGGAGCAAATCATTACCAGAGTACCTAAGGAGTCACAAATAATCATGCATAATTCATAAATTTTTAAGTACTTTGAGCTGAAATTCTACTAGAAGTAATAAAATAATAATTTTCACATAATATGTTCTTGTCATGTCAAACACCCTTTATTTATTTATTTATTTATTGGGAAACCAGACAGATACATCCTTATAATAAAAACAAAGTCAAAAATAAAACACAATACAAACACATTGGATGCATCCACAACAGGTTACACTTTAACACTTACTAACACACGCATGCGTACCCTTCCCCACTATCACACACAAATACACACACACTCACATACACAATCCCTTACAAACTTCCTTTTTGTTATGTATATGACTTGCTATGGAATGGAAGCCTGGTTATCCATATTACAGGTTCTTACCTAGTTTGGAAACCAGTCTCCCAATACTGTCACTATATTATGAATTATTATTGTTAATGTTTAAGGGAGAAAAATAAATAAATTATTATTATATAAATAACGAAAGTAATTTAAGATTTTACTTTTTCTAAATTCTCTTTGAATCAACTTAATAACCTAACATTCCTTAATAGGAATATAGGTCCATAGGTCACATGCAAATATTTTAAGTGAAAAGATGTTATTAGGAGAAAGAAAAGATATTTAATAATTCTTAAAAATAAATGGCTATATGTTGCTTTGAAATTGTAACAAACAGTTGTAACATGGGTTTTGGATAATTGAGGCCATAACCAAAGTGATTTAAATAAAAAAAATAAAAAAACTTAAAATTATTAACTAACCTTAACAATTGAAATAAGTCCAAAAATAAATTCATAATAACATACCATTATCGTATACAGCATTGTGGACTTGTTTTGGTTTTAGAACGGATGCATTTGGTGTGAAGCCAGGTGGAAACCTCACATGTAATAAAATAAGGTCCTGTGGCCTCGCTGGACCTCCTTGATTGACACTAAAATATTAAAATATATTAAAAAAATTCCATACTGGAGAAATTTGAATTAGACTGGGGAGGTAAATACGTAAAACAAAATATGATTGTGCACTATGTTTGATTGTGTTTTCACTTGTTATAAATAACATAGAGTTCTACTAGTAATGGGGTGACAGTTGCATGCTGAAGTCACTAGGCCATCACTTTTTTTTATAGAACAGGAGGCAAACGGGCAGGAGGCTCACCTAATGTTAAGTTATACCGCTGCTCATGGACACTCTCAATGCCGGCCTTTTAAGAATTGGTACGCTCCTTTCTTGAAGGACCCTAAGTCGAATTGGTTCGGAAATACTTCACTGCCTTGCTTTTACGTTTTACATACAATATTTAACTTACTCTCTACAACCAGTGCTAAAATATAATCTAGCTCCAGATTGTGTGATGGCAACAAGATTTAAATGTTCCGATTCACATTCCTCAACAGCAGATATTGCAATCACTGGCTTGAAGTTATTGGTTTCTACTGTTCTGAAAGAAGTAATGGGTCATAATTAACATTACAAAATTAATTCTAATGAGACACTGGTTATATAACATAACTCATCATAGGTTCTCCAATTGAGCATCTAGAGCTGCAAAAGTAGTTATTATACAGATATAATCTATATGCAGAACCCCATATGAAAGTACAAAAACAGTGGTTTGATCATGGACGGACAATAATCTCCTTTTGTTTTGCAAACAAATGGGAATGTCTATGAATAAACTTGAGGCAAAAAATAATATGCAACATTAATATATTTATTTATAATCACATTTAATAATATTGATTTAGATTATTTGCACTCACTTTACTATATCCAAGGCTGACGCAACAATTCGATTTTGTGTTAATCTTGTTATCTTGCTAATACCTTCACCGTCTTCACCAAGATCAAAAACTTCTATACAACCCTTCTCACTAAGTGTATATAAAATATGCCGAGAATTATCAACTTCAATTTTAACAATAGGATCTTCATCATACAATGCAGCATTAAGAAATGAAGGCACTAGGAATGAAAGGGCACTAGTAGAATGGTTAATTTTTTTACAATGTTTTCCAAACCAACCTAATTGTGCCTGTAAAAAAGAATTGTGTTTATTATATAATAAATTACATATTGTCAATATATACAAGGCTACTCAATAATTTTGGAATTTTAGGAATGGGCTTGGTCTCTAATTATTTTAGTTAACTTTTTATTGATTGAAGTAAATAAAATAATATTTGAAACATGTACTGTATTAACTCCATATAAAATTGTTCTAAATACCTGGTAAGTTATTTCATAAAGACATCCATCCTTGCCACCCATAAAAATTCTTCCTCTGCATGTTGATTTAACACATAACATTGAAATTCCATCAGTTGGCAACACAAACACTGGTTCAGGAACTAAATGTATTTCTTCAAACTCAGAAGATCCATCTTGTTTATTACTTGAAAATGTTACACCTGTAAAACATTTATTTAATTACAAAGAGTAAATACATAATGCTAAGCTTTTTATTATAAACTAGAATTCATAAAAAGAAGGGATATGTACATTATATTATAATATCAAATATGTGATATGTTTAGTATGGGATGTTATGTTATGTTAATGTCATATAACCCCTAGGTGGGGCAGAGGGCGGTTACAGTGAGTCTCCATCGCGAGTTTGGGATCTGTAATGTGAATTTCTGTTTGTGGAATTACACTTATAAACCAAGCTTTAAAGGAAAATTCTGTTTATTTACATAATTTATACTACTGTATGTATTATATTTATTTCAGAAACTCACCTAAAACTACTATTTCCACTGTTGTAGTAAGAACCAAGAGGTATTTTACAAAACTTTGAAATACGCCTGGCTTTGGTTTGACTAGGCCCACACTTACTATTGTTTCCCCCAAACCATCAAAATATGCTACATCACTGCCATGTTCAAAGGCCCAAACGTAAATATTACTGTCTATAGCTAACCAAACTCTGCTTATTTCTGGAAATACACCCATCAAACAATGGCACTGCATGTCTGTTTTTAAGTTAAGGAAGTTAAAGTAAAATGGACTAAAAGAAAATTATCTTTTTGTTTGAATTTCTATAGCTTGTATGGTATTTAAATATAATGTTGATATGCTTACAATAAACATAATAAAGCTATTGTAAATTATTTAAAGGATACGAGCAAAGTGTTCCATTATTTCTGGTGGCAGTGGCACTTTGTTTAAAATCTTTAATTGGGATAAAGTGGAATGATTTAATAAAGCTGCTAGATTTCTGTAGTCACCAGCATTTAGGCCACTACATGTTGGAGTCCCTTGTACTGCTATACCAGTTATCTAAAATCAAAACAGAGAATAATTCATTAAATGTCTTTTATATTTTTATAATTACATATCTCTTAAAAGAAGTAATATCTAAAAACATACCTCGAGAAAAGAAGGGCGGGAATTATCACAAGTAATGTACCGATCGAGTGTGCACCCGGCCAGTTCTAAAGACTCCAGCTGCATTTTACAATTTTCAGGTTTTCTAATTACTTCGTTATTACTAATTATACTCGGCATCTAAGGGTAAGAATTTTTTAACATAATAACACAAGGTAAACAAATTCAAACAAAAATTAGGTTATTTTCCCAAATTCACAATCTGTCAAATTATTTGACAAAAGTTTTACAATTTATGGCTTCTTAGTTTTTACCAACCTTTTTTAAATGTTTTCAAAAAGCTATTGCAAACTTTATATTACTAAACACTTATCATTCAGTACTAAAACGTTTATCATTTCCATCAATTAGTGAATTAGTAGATTTTGCACAGTAAAATAAAAAGACCTGTGACTGTGAGGCACGGACTATGAAGTAAATTTATGTTTAATTCTTAAAATATTTAACGGCTCCTGCGACTCCAAGTGCGAAGTTTTAAAAATGTGGATGTCAATTGTCATTTGTCAGTTTGTTTCAATAGAGGTATAGAGGAAGAAAGTTTGTAAAGAACATAAACTCTATTTTAGATATTTTTGTTTAATAGCGAAATATAGAATTTGTCTACTGTACAATTGCCTTTGATAAGGGAAATTATAAAATAAAATATAAAAGTCAGATCAAACAAATTTGTTTTATTAAAACATACTCATAAGTCTAAATTGCACTATTAGCTAATTATTAAAAACAATATTTTCATTTATTAATAACTCTCCTTGGGGACCATCAATCAGTTCGCCCTCAGAAGCAATGAGTCGGCCTCTCAAGAACGTATGGATCACTTTCCCTTGGAGTACTCTATACATATATGGACTGATCTAAAAAAACAATTTCTATTAGCAAAATGTTTCCACATACGTAAGCGTTGAAGCAGTGTGATATTTTCTGTATTGATATTAGGACATTTATTACCATCACCATAGACACACTAAACTTTTGACCAGTCTCAGTTATATTATAATAAATCCAAAACGACAATGATGATCATGAAAACCTACACATTCAGAACTAAAGATAAGATGTTTCTTCAAATGTAAATAAGTTCAGGTAGTCTAAAATAAACTCTTTGAGATTTTTCTAAATTTAAATCGTCGTGAAACTTACTTTATTTTTATACATAATAATTTCTGGTGTAAGTACGAAAGAGGCTTCAGGATCGAAGTAAATCATATCGGCATCATAGCCCGGTCTTAGCATGCCTTTATGCTGCAGACCTGTCATCATAGCAGGGCCTGATGACAAATACCGACTCACAGCACTAAGAGAAAAGCCGCGTGCCTTTGCCTCCGTCCAGAATAAAGAAACGCCTGAAATATTGTTTTCTTTGTGAGATTTGATTAGTATTTTCTAAATGCTTGGTTAGTATTTTCTAAACCTGATTTGTCTTGTATAAAGACTCACTTTAGTATTGAGAAATGTCACTGAATTTTATTTTTGTACATCCATTCGTACCAGCTTACTCAGGGCTACATTAATAATAATAAGATTCGTTCGGTCTAAATAATAAGCAATATTTTCATAATAATCGTTATTATACCACATCATAGTAGCAGTCGTGGTAGTTATAAAAATTATTACCAGCTGAATTTATTAGATGTTTACCTTGAATCTTGTTTAAAAAAGCAATAAGAAGTAGAAAATAAATAATAAAAATCCAGTGGCGCCAAAATTTGCGTCTTGTCTTGTCATTTACCTTGCATCAAATATAACACAAAAATTAAAGGCAATGCAAAAATTGAATATGCAAAATTACGGCAATTTTGTTAAATTTTAACAAATAAGTAAAAGTAAAATACGGCTATTGGTACAATATTTTACCGACCAAATTGTACTGATGATACTCCTCCCCACGCGGTTAAAAAGTTGGTGCCTTTTAAATTAGAAACAGATGGAGAATGATCAGACGCAATTAGATCTAATCTGTGCTCTTTAATGTACTGCCACAGTTTTTCCTGAAAAAATTACAAATTATATTTGCAATACGATAAGCATTTAAAGCTTGTTCTTAGCTTCTAGACTCTAGAGTACAATTAATACGATTCCTTAAAATTTGGTTTATGAGTACCTGAAGGATCAAAAACTTTCAATGAGACAGACTCAAACAAGCCTGCGATAATTGAGGTTTTCCGGCACCTTATTCGGAAATTAATGTATCAGGATTTAACATAATTTTTGAAATTTATTATATATTATATATTGGTGAAATATATTAATTTTAATTCTATACCCACTGCATATAGGTATTATATATTTATAGAGTAACTTTTATTATTAGATGAAAGAGCAGTGTCGGCCTAGTGGCTTTAGCGTGCGACTCTTATACCTGAGGTCGTAGGTTCGATCCCCGGCTGTGCACCAATGGACTTTCTTTCTATGTGCGCATTTAACATTTGCTCGAACGGCGAAGGAAAACATCGTGAGAAAACCGACATGTCTTAGACCCAAAAAGTTCACGACGTGTGTCAGGCACTAGAGGATGATCACCTACTTGCCTATTAGATTTAAAAATGATCATGGAACAGAAATCTGAGGCCAAGAACTAAAGAGATTGTAGCACCACTGATTTATTTTTTATCATTATTGTTATTTTATATATTAATATAATTTTTATTTCCCCTCATTGATTTAAAATGTACCAAGTTTTAAGTTATTCATAATCTACGTTGAATAATAAATGCAAGTTTGTCGTGTTTTCTCCTAGTTACAAGCAACGAATTGTTCTATCAATCAATTTGTAATATTTTTCTCACATTTCGTTATCAGGAAAGTAGGCTATAACAATTAACGATTTTTACAATTAAATGTCTATTTTAACGATGCAAAAGACCTTGTTGGCTTGATTCCGGATGGGTGGGGAGCATTTGTACTCGGTATGACCTGGTGGAATCTGTTCTGAAGCAAGGGTAAGGTAATGATGGCAGGTTTCCGCCGTAACACCTCCTCGCCAGCGTTTGTTACCACTTGCAATTCTTTGTTCACGGGCTTCCTCCAGTATTGGAACAACACCTTCCGCTGATACGTGGACTACGTGAACATGAACACTGAAACATATTTTCGCTACGTAACATATTGCGAGGATTTAAGATAAAAGTATTAGCATATATAGTATTAACAATATATAGTATTAACAACAAAACAATTGTTTTATTTAAATTTAACCAAAAAAAAAACATTTGTGCAATTCACACATGGTAGAAGTGAAACCTTCAAAAACAAATATAAATTAATCATTTTCCACTATCTAAATGTGTGTGTTCTTTAAAAACAGTATATTTTAATTATACATTTTAATTTATAAGTTTAATATAAATCTTTAATTTGACAAAAACTAAAACAACGAAAGTTTGAAATTCGATCAAATGAAAAAGCGGCAGTAAAGAGAGGCTGTATAATGCCTGCTATCTCATTTTCTCCCACGTTAAATCATATGATGAATTGATGTTTCTGTCTCTCTTTACCGCTGCATCCGGTTTGAAATCACGACGATTCGAAAGAAGTTTATCTATCTCATTTTCTCCCACGTTAAATCATATGAATTAATGTTTCTGTCTCTTTTTACTGTCGCTTTTTCGTTGCATCCGGTTTGAAATCACAACGATTCTAAAGAAGTTTCACTTCAAAAGTTGAATTGAATTAGCTTTTACATTTTCTATTTTAATATGTATTCTGTCTTTTAAAATTAACGTTCTCCATACATAGCCAAATTGTAGTTGCGTAATAGAAATACATAGTTAAAAAATAAAATAGTTTCTTCCCTTTATATAAGTAAACATGATTCTTACTCATACTCTCCAATATATTTAGCGATTAACGAAACGGCATCAAGCTCCATTTGGGCTGGGCGTGTTGCGAGGTATGTGTCGTAAAGATAGGGTTCTGGAAATATTTATGTGGTCAAATTTTTGCTCAGCATGACATATTTAAGGATACAATTTTTTAATAATTGATTTCCTTGTCCTATAAAGTAATGAAATTACATTTATTATATTCTGACCTATGGCCACAGATTTATATTAAAAAAACAATTATAACAACACCATTATGTGGAAACAGCTACCCACTGAAGTATTTCCGAACCAATTGGACTTAGGGTCCTTTAAGAAAAGAACATACCAATTCATAAAAACCAGAAATGCAATCGTTAGGATTCTGGCATTGAGAGTGTCCATGGGCGGCTGTATCACTTAACATCAGGTGTACTGCTTACCCGTTCTATTTAAAAAAACGGAAACATAAATGTTTCACCGTGTGGTAAGATTTCAAATACTGGTGGTAGTTTATCTAAATCTACATTGTGAATACAAAATATACATTACCGACGGCACGTGTTATTTTTATATTCATCTCAATAGTGATAAAACTGAATACTTAAAAAAACTACAACTAAGTAATACACTTATTTTGTAATTTACGACAATGTGAAATCGGTTAAAAATAACTGAAATAAATAAAATTCCACTGATATTTAAAAAATCAGATACATATGTATTAAAAATAAATTATCTATTTAATGATTATGACAAATGCTTGGAAATTCTTTTGTCGGCCACTAATATAGTGTGACTAACTATCCAGTCATTAAGAATAATTATTATTAATAAAGTAAAAATACCTGTACAAAACGCGCTGCCATCACAATTATTTATTACATTTGAGTCGTTTAACTCTGAATGGAACTAAAACAAATGAATTTATGAAGAAACATTTTGCAAAATTGAATGCATAACATGTTTTTAAATAGCTAGGTCATTATCATTTGTTTTAAAAACTCACGGCCAAAACAACTTCAGTCCCATTAAATGCAGCGAATACTTTTTCTAAATCATCAACCTTCAGGTTAGGGAATTCAGGAACTCCACTATCTATAAGAAATCCTTTAAACCCTACGACCCCGGCTTCTATCATACTTGGGTACTCATTCTAGAAAAAAGAAAAGTATTTTCACTTTCTGAAATATATCGTAAATATAACAACTGTTCTATAATTATTTGTACATACTTCATTGTTTGGAATAGCACCACCCCAAAAACCAACATCGACAAATACTTCTTCCTTTGCAGCTTTTGCTTTGATTCTAAGATTTTCTAGCGTTGTTGTAGGAGGTATAGAGTTCCTAAATACAAAATTAGTTCAGGTTACCTCTTTAGCAATGTCATAGCTGGTAATGTGGTATATCCATTTGACCCAATTGCCGTCTGTATTTACTTTATCGATGCAAAGTCTCTTACCCTCATCTCTTACGTATAGGAATAATTAAAACAAAACTACTAGAAAGTTTACAAGGGATTAACATGTTCATATTTATAACAGTTTAGCTGCTATACCTGTCTAAGACAAATTATTAAATTTTCAATAACGCAATTTTACCTACAAAATTATGTCTATAGAAATGTCAATCCCTTTCAAAACACCATCTAGGTCTGAAGGCATTTCACTGCAGAATCATATTTTTATGATTATTCTTAGGTTTTGAATTACATACAAAGGCATATCCAGAACAGTGGTAAACCCGCCTACAGCAGCTGCCTGTGTTGCAGTAACAAATCCTTCCCAAGATGTCCGACCTGGTTCATTCACGTGAACATGAGAATCCACAGCGCCAGCCATCAAAGCTAAATTCCCTCCATCAAACACCTGCAAATTCAATTCTCTATTATTTATTTGTTGTCATAGTTATAAAATAGTACTTACCTCAATATTACTGCTACCTTTATCGTTCTTTCTCCACTTTGAAGCAAAGCATCAACAGATTTTCTAGTTAAAATACTTTCAATAACGCCATTTTCATCAACCAACACACCACCATCGAACTCGGCGGATTCAGTCACAACTCGCCGACTAAGGAATAGCTGTTTGCATACTTCATGTTGCTTTAGACCCCGACATGCAGCAGCCGCAATTAATCCTCAAAAAAAAAAACACGTATTACTTCAAAATTAAAAAAAAATAGTTTAAATTTAAATAAGTACCTAATAATAAAATAGATATATGATTAAGGAGCATATTTAATGAAAACGTTGTTTAAGATCTGCGCGTTCTACGCAACTGAAGGCGTTTCGTTCTAAGATGCGATAATCCTGAAAATTATCTCAATGTAAATGGAAATATGTGTTTTGTTAGTCAAATTTTCATTGAAAAACAATATTTAAATATAATTTTTTTGGATTTGTCAATCTAATACAGTAAGGCTCTCTTTTCTCAATGATTACAGCTTTAACACGCGTGTATATGTAACTATTAATCATTAAAATTTTAATATTACCTTCTTGTATATAAAAGATTTCTATTTAATAAATTAAATTGGCAATAACGTGAACCGTATTAATATCATGTCGTTATATAAGATTAATCTTATAAATAACACGTTTAAAAATTTAAGATATGTGATTGACATGTTATCAATTGATATTTACTGATAGATGAATGTAAAAGATTGAATATTCTTACTAGAAGGACATTTCCAAATCAAATTATAGTTATCATTAAGTTTAAGCAATTTATAAAATATTTTTTTAACATTATTTCATTGTATATTATATGTATGTACTTAACCCGATATTGATAGTGTTATCAATTTAATATATGCATATAGTGTATAATAGTTCTTTTAACAATGTTTTTATTAGGTATGAATATGTATGTGTACAATATGAGTTGGCAATTCAAAATTATTTTATTATCACTTTACAGTCAGTAAACGCAGTCTTTGCCGCGCACCACCACTTTGTGGAACCAGCTGCCCAACGAAATGATTCCGAAACTATTCGATTTAGGGTCCTTTAAGAAAGGCTGGCACCGCAATTCCGGGCCATCTGACAATGTGAGTGTCTATGGGCGGCGATGTATTTTTTCTGCTTAGATATAATAAACATTTCACTTCAGACAAGAAAAATGAATCGTTAAATGCATGCAGTTATAAACACGTATTAAATCAGTTATTTGTTTAGGAATTAAGTCGAATGTGTTTATAACCTGTGCTATGTCAATAAAAGATTATCATATCAAATAATTGCTTAGAATCCTTGGAAAATTTGTATTTCAACCAAAATCATAACAATCGTTGACGTATTTTTAACTGGTTTCGTACAAATTATCTACATTATTTTTCTCTTGCGATATTATATCTGTTAAAAAATCTAAAAAGAGAACAACAACACACTTTATAATACTTTTATTAAATAAAAATGTTGACACAGTTAGGCGGTTTGCATGTTTGATTAATTTTCAACCTAAAAAAATTATAAAATTCAATTTATTCCACCTTAATTAATATAGGTAAGATCCAGGCAAAAATGCGTGCTGGTAAAAGGAAATAATCATCGCTGCGCAGTGTTAGCGAGTGGACGGTTTTACGGCTGAGGAAGCTGCAAGACACGCTTCACGAGATTAACAGCCAGACTTATTTATTTTTATTTATTTACACTTTGTTATATTAAACACACAAAAACAAAACAATTAGTGATGTAGAGTCACCACAAGAAGACTTTGTAAAGTCAAAGTCAAAATCATTTATTCATATAAGAAAAATACATAACATGCTTCTAATTTGAAAGAGAAGAAGGAGTAATAAACTCTCAGCCACTATTTCTAATCGCCAAGTAATGTAACTTGCAGTTTCGATCTGGTTCTTTCAAAAACCATAGTACTGCTGATAATGTAAATATGGAAAAGTGCGGTACAAACACTGACTCGCTGTCAAATAATTTAATAACCTTATGACCCACTCGGTAGCTAAACAAATCTTTCACTACATCACACTTCCCTAAAGAATTTCATGTCGTAGCTAACTAAATGCAGTACATGCAAATCTTAAAATATCAATATTTAGGGATAATTTAATCGGATGACAAAATGCGATTTATTTAATTAATATCATGTATTTAATGTAACTAGAATTTATTGCTAATAAAGATTTTGCAAATATTTTTTTGCATATTGCATTGCTAAATGTTTTAGTAATATAATATTAATATTATAATAAAATAAACATTAAACAATAGCCGTATCAAATATATTTCATAATTTATCTTTACTCAGTTGAGCGAATTATATTCGAGGTTAAATAATAACATTTAATGGAGTTTAATTCCCTTCATTAGACAAACATTCAAAATCCGACAAAATCTTTACCAATCCAAAACCAAAGCAGTTATTCAGTTCAGTTTATAATAGCATGTAAGTAGCATGAAAATAATAAAACCTCGATTAACAATTTTAAAACATTTATTTATAAGTCCTGTAATAACAATTTTCCTTTTGGCTCCCCAGTAGTGTCACCATCGGTAAATATAAGTTCGCCTCGCAGGAAGGTTTTCTTCACAGCTCCCCTTAATTTCTTTCCAATGTAGGGTGTAAGCTGAAAAATATGTAAGGTGTCATTCTAAGTATATTGCCATTTATAAACTCATTAGTGTACTTTGATACACTTTTCTATTGTGCATCGAAAATCTCAATCTATAAAAGGTAAATAAATCTTATAAGATTACTAAGGATATACAGAAATCGATAATATGTCATTTTAAAAGCGTATAAAATAACATTAAGACAAATTTGTGACTAAAATTGATTTATCAAAGATGTGCTGCTTATAAAACGTATCCAGGAAATACATCTAATAAACAATAAATAATTAAATGACCCTCCAAAGTCAAGTTGAATTTTCTTAATTTTATTTTGTTCCTTTACAGTATAAAGTTTTAAGATTTGGGTATTCCGGTTTCTTACCTTGGACAAAAAGTAATAATTTATTTTCTTTAGATCATAATATAAACACATTACCTTTTCATTTTGTCACATTTGTCATATTACCTTTTCATCTAATAATAGTAGTCTTTTTATATGGCACGAATCTCAATTATTACATTTATTATTAACGCCCGCGCTTGTGTATTGTTCCCCCTTATTTATAAGTTCCATGAGCTTTAGAAAATTATGAATAATACAATTATGATTTAAAGATAAATAGTAGTTTACGCGTAGTTAGTTGTCTACAAATCTAGAACCTTCCTGATCGAAATCCCAGAATTTTGAATTGTCTACCCTTGCTAATCGCAAAGCTGGATGGGTTCGAGTTCAGTTACAAATTCGGCCTACCTATTCTCTTAGCAAAGTCATACAGAATCAAATCTGTATAAAAGAAAATCCCTGGAAAATGCATTCTTAGGTTTTAAATTTATACCTTATTTTTGTGCCTTATAATGTCGGAAGTAACAACAAAAACTTCGTTAGGGTCGAAGAACACAATATCAGCGTCAAATCCAGGTTTCAAGGCGCCTTTTCGTTTTTCCAGGCCGCAGAGATGGGCTGGTCCGCTGCATAAGTATTTGGAAATAGCTCTCAAATCCAATCCCCGGGCATATGCTTGCGTCCAGAATAATGATAAACCTACAGTACAAAGCCAACGTTAATATCTTAAGACAGTGTTTATAGAATTTTCTTTTCTTTGTTTATAACAAAAAGTAGAAAGCAGCATCAGGATTGAAATCAGTACAACTAATTTATTTTTATATGTTTTTCGTGTATTTTAGTACTAAACTCGTCGTGTTGGTGTTGCATAGCTTCCTCCATTTCAGATTTTCAGCAAGCCTTAGGCAGCGTTTAAGGCATGTAAGGACCTTAACTTAGTCGGTCTGTTTGCATATTAAATGTCCAAATAAGCTTTGGATCTTTTGGTAAATGGAAGAAAGACAGTTCGTCGCTTATAATCTGAGAATATACAATTTTGTTCTTTTACGCTGTCCGGGGATCCTAATTTGAGTCTCTAACATCATATTTCGAGGTCATCTAGGGAGGACATAGCGTGCCAAGTTTAAGCCATATAAGAAAATTGACAACATTAGTGAAAGGACCAAACTTTTTTCAGTTTTTAATAAAATATGGCCATCTAAAGCCAGGCTAAATAATAACGCAGTTTTGAAAGTTTCAAGTATGTAAAACTTTCCTGTTACCATTTCTTTAAAAACAGACAGCATAAGCTTCTACAGGCAACCACGTAGAAAATAATTCATAGCAGATATCACAAGTCGGAAAATGTTATTGCATTGAGTAAAGCAAAAGGCGTGATCGTTTTAATACATACCAAACTGTACGGAGGATATTCCACCCCAGGCCTCTAGATTGTTTTTACATTTAAGTTCCGGCGTACAAGGTGAATGGTCAGATACAACCATGTCCAATTCATCCTTCAATAAATGGCGCCACAGCAATTCCTATTTCAACCACATCGCTGTATTTACAAGTTAATGTAGTCTAAGGGCCTGTTTCACAATGTCCGGATAAGTTCCAAATAATCTATTTATTACTTATTGGTAGGATAAACACTGTTGTTGCGTTTCACGACTGTCAGGTTTCGCGAAATTCCTTCAGAACTTTTATCTTCCGAATAATTTGTGTTGCATAGCTATTTGGTACTTTATCCATACATTGTGAAACAGACCCTAAATCTAAAGTCTATTAATAGTAGGTACTATTTAACGAGAAGGTAAAACCAAATTATGTTTGTGACGAGAGATAAATTCATTCTTGATTTTACTATTAGTATATTATAGGTACAGTTTCCGTGGAAAACCTTGGAACCCTTTTAATTAACTGTGAAGGTTCAATATTAACATTACAGTTATGATATTTAAGAATTGTTGTCATAATGTAATTTAGTAAAACGAAACGTAAAGTCAACCGATAGTGGGATATAATATAAAATCCATTTTTGCCATTTGATAATAATGTTATTATTATCAATACACTACCTTATTATCCTTTTCCCGAATAGGTGGGGCGCACTTATATTCACTATGCCCTTTGGGGATTTCTTCAGCGCTCAAAGAGAGATAATGGTGGCATGTCTCAGCGGTAACTCCACCACGCCAAGCTACGTTGCCTTTGGACAGTCTGGCTTGTCTTGCTTCTACCAGTAATGGTATCACAGATGCTGATGATACATGCACTATGTGAACGCGAACGCTAAATAATTATGTGAATATTACATAGAGTTGGCCTAGTCGCTTCAGCGTGCGATTCTTATCGATGATGTAGGTTCGATCCACGGCTGTGCACCAATGGACTTTCTATGTGCGCATTTAGTTAGCATTCACTCGATGTGAATGTGATGTAAAAAAAGCGTGAGAAAACCCGATTTCCTTAGACGAAAAAGGTGACAGAGTGTATCAGGCACGGGAGGCTGATCATCTTGCCTATTAGATTGACAAATGAAAATGATAATTAAATCAGTGGCCCAGACCCTGTTGTAGCACCACTGGTTCTGGTTCTATAATTGTATTAGATACTGTTCACACATAAAAATGGCTCAGAAGGTATATAATTACTTGATACAACGTTAATTTCAGAAGCGTTTACTTGGTGAGGTAAGCAATTTATTTTGTCAAAGTCATCAAGCCAGCTATTTACAAATGATGCTTAGAATAATTTCACCTGTAATAATATAAGAAAAATTACTTACTCGGAGGTCATCACAAATTTTTTGATCAATGTTATCGCGTTCAGCTCCATTTTAGGTGTTCGTGACTCTAAATATGTATTATAGTCTTCTGGGTCTGAAATATTACAATAAAACCGTCATAATAACTATAAATTGACATATTATAATAATATGTAGGATGTAGGATATATGTACCTAACTGTATCTTACATTTACAAGAGTATCGAGAAAAAAAACCGATTATATGTAAACGTGCTCAACTAAATTTTATTAATAGAGA
Organism: Pieris rapae; assembly: GCF_905147795.1. Classification (NCBI taxonomy): domain Eukaryota; kingdom Metazoa; phylum Arthropoda; class Insecta; order Lepidoptera; family Pieridae; genus Pieris; species Pieris rapae. The sequence continues at coordinate 2,517,873 of NC_059515.1, read as the reverse complement.
TTACATATTTATACTTTGATTTACTTATACTTTTTTTGTCATATTCGTCCCACAAAGGGTATTGGAAAATATTTTTATGTCCGCAACAAATTAACTATGTTTATAAGTTGCCGATTCTATGAATTTATAGTAATAAGTGTCAGTATTTTGAAGGAACAGAAGGTGTAACTTGATACCTTGAGCCGGCTTTTTTGCTTCACACGGAGTATCGTCATCCTCTAACTCAGCGTGGAACTGAAAGTTTAGTATTCTTTAAACGTCTATATAAATTGCGATATCAATGTTGGCGTAGTGGCTTCAGCTTGCAAATATCATCCCAGTCTTAGGTTCTAACCTCGGCTGTGCTTTCTTTATTTTGTGCACTTGAATCTCGCTCGTACGGTGAAGGAAAACATTGTAATAGCTGGGAAGCCCAACACAGGATTTCAGGATTTACTCCAGCGTGGGGCGAGGAGGAGAAGGAGAACCTTGTACCCCTTTAAGTATCTCTACCAACTATGAGCTCTACAAATATGGCCGCCAGTCAAGGATAAAGAATCAGATTAGTAAAGAAAGTTAATGATCGGTAGGCTAAGTTAGTTAAATGCTAAGAAGTGTATATTTCACTAATTTGACAATTTGGAAACAGATCAAAATGTCTTAGGCGTGTATCAGGCACAGAAGGCTGATTATTTGTCTATTGAAAAAAAAAGTAACGATCACGAAAAAGGTACATAAATCTGAAGCCCTCATCTAAAGGTTGTGGCGCAACTGGTATTTTATAAATGTTATTTAACTTGTTTACTCAAATAACAAGTGTCTTAAAGGCACAGTAAGGATGTAGTTAAAAACAATGAATACCGTTGTGTGTTTGTATATTATGCAAGCACACACAACGGTAGTTTTGCGTTGGTACGTTTCCATCACATACCTATTGCTATGAAAAATATAGGTTTAACACAACAAACCTTTCAAAGCAGGAACGGCTCCACGTTTTGAATTTTTTAATACGATGAATTAAATAACTTAAAAATGATGATGTCTAGTATCATAAGCATAAATATACTATATTCTACTATATACTACTACTATATTCTTTTTATATTTTTGTGAAAACTATAGGTTGAACACAACAAACCTCAAAATGCCTCCACGTTTTGAAATTTTTAATTAGGTGAATTAAATAGCTCACAATTACTTGTCTCGTATCAAAAATACATAAATTAACCAAAATTATAGGTTTTCTTTACTGTTATTTGTTGAATAATCTCAATTTTAATGTTCAATTTTAATAACATAAGATAATAATCGTGTATGAACTGACTTACTCGTCCTGCAAATACTTTGTTAAATATACTATAGAGTACATACCGCTAAGACTGATCCTGTACCTTCCAGAGCCTGGAACGCCAATTTAAGATCTTCAACCCCCACATTTGGAAACTCGTCTACGCCACTCGGGCATAGAAAACATTTGAACCCAACTACGCCTGCTTTAACGAGGTCTTGAAGAGAATCCTGCAAATAAATATTGGTTTTACTTTGCAGACGGGAAAACAGACAGAAGAGAGAAAAAAACCTACCAAGGCTACATTGTTGGCATACATCACGACGCAATAAAGTGGCATTATTTATTTGTTTTACAAAACAACAAAATAATTAATCATTGCATAACCCTGATATTACAAACGGGTCGGCCAACGGATTAAATTTTTGAAAAAGAAAAATAACATAAAATACTTATCACACATGCCATTGTAGTAATAAAAAATAATTAAAATTGTTTTAATTTGAATTAATTCTTACCTGATTTCCTGCAATTACACCACCCCAAAAACCTACGTCAACGAATACATTCCCCTTAGCTGATGATGCTTTAACTTTCAGATTTTCCAAAGTTGTCGTTGGTGGGATTGAATTTCTGTAAACGGATTCAGATTAATACATACAGTATCAGAATGTTCTTATTACATTTTACAAAATAAATAAATAAATCGGTGGCGCTGCAACCTCTTTAGGTCTTGGCCTCAGATTTCCGAATCTGTTTCTTGATCATTTTTAAATCTAATAGGCAAGTAGGTGATCAGCCTTCAGTGCCTGACACACGTCGACTTTTTGGGTCTAAGACATGTCGTTTTCCTCACGATGTTTTCCTTCACCTTTCGAGCAAATGTTAAACTTGCTTTTTACAGAACAGGTGGCAATTGCCTCACTCTCTCTCCTCGATAAGTTATTACCCCACCCATGGAATGTCCATCACGGATCACTTCGATTTACGAGTGGATTACCAAAGTCAGTCATTTATTCCAACCTAAAATGGCATTTTTGAACTTTAAATAAATAATAAGGATTATTCTAGTTGCCCCTTCCAAAAAGTAGTTTCGTGTGGAGAAGAATGGATAAAAAACTCCAAACTACTCTTTTAAAATACAATTTACAATATTTGTTAACATTAGTTAAATAATTATATATAAGGACAATGTACTCGTAGAATAAAACTATTACAAAACTACTTCTACGGCCTTTTAATCATTGTTACGTTCTGTAAAATAGCACCAATTCGCTGGTTCTGAAATACTTCGATAGGCAGCTGTGGCGGTGCGAGAGAAGATAATGTTTGAAGAAAGATAATGTTTTCAAGAACAATTAATTTTTTAAGTATAAAAAGTAAAAATAGCTGCATGATTTATAGTGTAAATGGCATCGTTTATAGAGCCAAGAATATTAACTGTTATTTGAATGGCCTCTCGCCAGCATAAAGCATTTTGTGCGATGCATACTTCGATAACTTGGCCCATTAGGAAATGTCCTTGCCAAATGTTATTCAGCGTTAAGGACGAAATGGACAAAAAGATTTATTAAAGTGTGATTTACATTAATGTCAGAACAGACAACTGTATAAAGTCCCAATAGTACGCAAATGCATAAAAAATCAAAGGAACTTTAAAAACTATCACGTGTATATCACGATAAGTCTAATTAATTACGGGACCTGCGATAAATGTTGATTTATGCTTGTATTAAAATTAATAGCTTTTTTTAATTGTGATTATAGAACAGGGAAAAAAACGGGCAGGAGGCTCACTTGATGTTAAATGATATGCCCATGGAAATTCTCAATTGCAGAGGGCTCTTCTTATCTTCTTTCTTCTTATCTTCAATGCTAATTGCCGACCCATAATAAATATGGTAGACACATTTATGTTTCTATAGGCAAAATGATGAAACCAGAAGAACTCAAGGATTATCGTTTCCCAGGAAATCTGAATCATACCGTATGTATAGTATGGTATTGTACTATGTTAAGATAATTATGTATTTTTAATATATAAATCATTAAATAGATATAAATAATTTGTCGGATTTGTATTTAAGTAATAAAAACGAACAAGGGCATGTCAACTATAGTCGTGATGCCACCTGCTGCCGCCGCGTTGGTTGCTGTCCGAAACCCCTCCCACGCGGTGCGTCCAGGCTCGTTCACGTGAACATGAGAATCCACCACACCTGGTATCATCGCCAGATCTCCTCCATCTATCACCTAAAAAAAACAATTAGCACAAAAACAACAATTCCAATTTGTATCGTTGTGTCTTTTTCCATAAAAAAGGAAATAAAACATAGACAATTTATGCATCAGCAAAACATAAATTGCGGAGTTTTACATCAATTATCTCATTTTTTAATTTATTTTTATTGTTAGCACTAATTTATAATTTAATGTTAAAAATTTGTACGTGTTTAATTCTTTACATGATATGCCATAAACAGTCATGATTTTCAGTTCTTGGATTAAGCTGAAGCAGCATCACATAATCGAAAAATACTACATATTAAAATAGTCATTAAAACGTCCACAATCAATCAGGCAAAATCCGATTAAAATTATAAAGAAAAACCTACTCATGTATCCAAGCTTTATCAAAGATATACCTACTCTTATAGATTGAATTGACTCCCTTGTTGCATTTATATTAAGGAAATATCTCGTTTAACAATTTAATGTCCAAATTGTTTATCGCTTATGTAGGATTAATATGAATCAGTAAACGCATCTATTAACATTTGACGTTGAAAAATGTGCAGTCGACATGTTATAGGTACACACATAAAAACTTTATAACTAAATTGCTTAAGATCAAGGATAGCACCTTTTTGATATTAGAAAGGTGATAAAGAAGTTAATAAAAAACCAAAAATACTAAATATCATATGATTTTTACGAGAACTTAGTTACTATGTAATAATAATAATATTGCAGCCGACTATTTATTTATATCATATTAGCCCAAACCAACAGGTTTTCGAAAAACAAGGCAAGATTTAAATGGTACAAGTTTTTATGAAGCCATCTTTATATATAAATCTAGTGGGTTGAGCATTCAAATAAATACGGGTCTCATAAAGAAATTAATGTGATGGAGCCAAGTTTATTATTAAGCTGTTTGGCGGCATAATTGATCTTAATTAATGCATTTTTTTTTAATTTCGAATACATTTACTCATTATTTTAATGTGGACTAAACATGTAACCATTCTTTCATGAGAGAATGGTAACCATGGCAACAAACTACTTGTATTTCTTATCGTAAAATAGGTTTTACTAATGAGACAATTATCACTAGGCATAATCGAATTTCGCTTGGCTAGCAGTTGAAGTGTTTTGGCCATTCGACTGACATGGCTTAAATTATTATGCCGAAAAGAATAATTCTTTTTAAACAGCTAATAAGTACAACATATCGAAAGTCTAGAGTCAATAAGATACAATGTTATCATATTTATGTATTGCCAAGTGATAAACACTTGTTTTGATAAGCGGTTTTTCATAATGAATATAATATAAGCAGCGAACTCATTATTAAGTTAAATTTAACGTTATTGTTTTACCTAAAAAATTGGTTATAAATATATGTAGTCAAAGGTGCACACATATACAAACAGTATGTACCTATTAAAAGAAAACATGTGCTCTATACCATATACCATTTCTGTTTCATTGATTTTTGAGTGTCAGACTCAGAGCTGTGTTTTCCTTCAGCCTTCGAACAAGTGTTATTTACTGCACATGAATCGCATACGATAAATAAAAATTTAAAACGTCCCAAATAAGTCTAAGTAGTATAACAAAATCTTACTTTGAGTTTGTCCCCATATTCTATACTCAATTTCACTGCTTCATCTCGACTTAATAGCTTTTCAATAAGTCCGTCTGCAACTAATACTCCGCCATTGAAAATTTTCTCCTCTGTTACGACAAATTTACTTAAAAACAATTGTTTTGTAGCTGCCATCACTGCACGCGCACTGAACCTCACAGTTCAACTGCTAGGAACAAATGATAAGAGAATCGCTAACTTCATTGAACTAATTATAGCTTGTTATTACGCTGACATAGTAACTACAAACGTAATTTCTATTGCAGCTGGGTGGTTTAATCGGAAAACTATCAATTATTTCAAAGGGCAAAATGATTTGGATATTAACCACATACCAAGTGCATACCCAGCTCTATTGAATTATTTTATAAATAGTAATAGAGCAAGAGTTTTTTATACCAAAGTTGACGAATCGTCCAATAAATGGCAAAGTTTTGCCTTGAACTTGTACGGGATGGTCCCAACACCCTTGGCGTCCATTGCAAATATGCGCCGTACTCAACTCACCTAGTTTTAAGTAAACACCGACCGGTTCATTTTAAAATATAAACAAAAGGAGAGACACTGTTTTTTTAGTTCGATGAACCTGTTTCTACTAATACACTGGAGTACATCCGTACTACATTCTAATTATAGTTAATGTTTGCTTTAATACAAAGACGTGCCAAAGGACGGGCCGAAAGTTTTATACCGATAACAAGAACTGGTCCTCAAATGCCTGCGACTTAAGGCGTATCCTTCAAAAGACCTTGTAGATGCATCAAAGTATATTCTTAATTTAAATATTAAATGCACAGAAACCTTACTGGGTCGGTTTAGGTTTAAATATGAGCAAAACAAGGTCATTGGCAATTTCAGGGTCCACTTAGTTTACTGTTATTCGATGCGGCAGCTATGTACCGAGAAACAATGTGTGACATTGGCGGGAAGAAAGGAAGAAACGCTACATGAATAGTAATTAAGACGACCAGCGACTCACGTCACCACGTACCATCCTACAGTACCGGGCTAGTGGTAGCGGCTATATGAAACTGTGCTTCAGTGTTATCATTCTACTTGATAAATACACATTAATATATTTTAAATAGTCAAATATTAATCAGTGCAGTGTTCTAAGTGGTTTTCAAGTGTCCTTTAAAAATTTTCAATTTGCACGATTTCTAATTTTAATAAATGTCAAAGTGTGTAAGTTTATAATGCTAATTGAGTTGAATGGATATTTCTCGTTTAACAAATTTGTTTATATACAGTATAAAATGCATTAAGAGGCTGCAGTAAAACTGTAAGCTTAGCAGTCCAATAAATAATTATTTATTGCATCAAGGATCATAAAAACGTTATTATTATGTAACCTTTGTTTAAAATAATATGTCGAATTAGGCCATGATTTAGAACTCCATAAAACTGTAAATGTCAAGATGATTAAAAGATTAATAAATTCATGTATTTTCTTTTAACTTTGACCTATTTGATATATATAATCATAATTAAAGGATAATAAATAAGTATTTTTTATTCTCAATACTGCGTTGTAGAAGGCTGTAGGATGGTTTTAGAATTATTTAAAATGATGATACATCTTTAAATGATAAGAGTAAAATTTGCGTATTAGCAAGTTCCAAATTTTAATATATATATATATATATTATATAGGTGCGAGATGAGAAGCTCGATGACACCGAGGTATTAACATTGGGCTACTCGTGCGTTGTCAGCTCAGTCGCAAACCTCACGCGACGCCGGCGGAGGCGCATATAAAGCCAGACTTTTGGAGAAATCAACCCTTATTTTTAAAAACTTTTTAGGTAAGCAGATATATTAATTAAATTAAAGCAAGATTAATTAAAGAAAAATTTAATGGAAAATAAATAAATAAATAAAAAAAAATAAATAAATAAAAAGATTTTTAAGATCAAATTCGAGGTTTTAATTCAATTATTTTCAGGTTTATCACGTGAGGGGTGCAGAACCCCGAAATGGGGTTTAATTTATTTAAATTGGTGAGTAATTTTTAACTATATACTTACATACATAGGTGAATGATTTTCATTAAATGTGCGACATTTAGACTCGTTTCACACCTTTTTTGTTATTTGTGAATTTTTATAATACGAACCAGGATGTTTTATTTTCTGCGAGATACTTGTACTATATATAATAAACAAGAAAAGGCTCTTTTTGCACAAATTTTACTTAATATCTTCGTTAAAATACTTAGTGTAAAAGTGTGAGTTTAAGTTACAAACAAACACAGATGCACCTAATAATAAATTAGGCTAATACATAACACAACTAAATAAGTGTTTGTTTTAATTTTATATTATAAAAAGTGATACGAAAATGTTGTTATATTTGTAGTAAAAGAAAGGCATAGTATATCAAGATAAGTTTTATTGTGAATAATAATATTATAAATTTTCATTATTTCACAATATATTTTTTATACATAAATGAAAACACAGTATTTTGTTAGTTAGGCGGCGTCCTAATAAGTGTCGGTAAAGAGAAGGAGCCAGTTATATACTCGTATATATGTTCATTTTCCATTCAATCAGGAAATCACAAGAGTTTTTCGAAATAAAATCGGTCATACAATTAATATTCATATCTTTGTGGGCCGCATTCCTTTGTCTTCTTATACTGTCCGCGTCTTCATTTACGAGGAAATAACACCGTTTATTTCCATTGAAAGCATATCCATAATTTATCCTAGTTGTATTTAAGACTAAAATCACTGCGCCATAAATCAAATCCTCTTTATAATGTTCATTAAACATTAATTATACTTATTGGTGGTATTAAAATCATTTGATTGAATGCATGGTTAATATCCAGCCTTCTTTTACATGCAACCTCTAAAATCACTCAATTAATAAGACTGTATTCAACCCACGATCTTATGAGGACGACAATGAATGCTCATAGGACTACAAATACCTTAGTTTAGTTAAATTAACAATTTCCTATTATTATTCTCATGATCTAGAATCATTATTGGCGAAAATTAAAAAAATACAAGACTGTATTGATATGAATTTGAAAGAATACAAGAACAATTATAAAAATGGGACTCATTAATTTATTGAATTTGTTATTGTTTATTTATAGTAAAACTAGCTGCCCCCGAGAAATCCGTTTCTTCTCAATGGGTTTTCACTAAGCCTACCTTGTTTAGTACATAACTAACTATATGGAACATTTTGCTATGCTACCTTCGGTTTTCCGGAATTAAAACTTTTTAAGTTGTTCTTCGAAATTTTTCTCTATATAAGTACTCGTAAACCTCCGAGTTAATGTCATAAGTTTTTAATTAACAAATAAAAAATAGGGATTAATAAAAGAGATGTGAAAATTATAGGTTCTATGTATTTTTGTACACTGTACTAATTTAAATAAAAACAAAAGTTTTGGGGTGGACCAACCTTATCACTTCAGGGTTTGAAATATAGATAGTAGCCGACTCTTAGACTCACTGAGTATGCATAAAAAAATAATAAGAATCGGTCGAGTCGTTTCGGAGGAGTATGGGAACGAACATTGTGAGACGAGAATTTTATAAATTAGATGTAGCAGTAATTATTACGAATGAAACAAAGAACGAATTTCGATTAAAACTAATTTATTTTACCATTCTAACGAATTATCTCTGTTGTTAGCTAAATGTATTAATACTTCTATATCAACACAATAAGGATATGAAAACGTAGATACAATATTAAGAGTGCTAGTATTTCTATGCCATTACAATAATATCGCTAATGCTGGAGTACCTTTTGTACATGTATAGGTAGCATTTGAATAAAAGTTCGGAGTTCTCAAAATTAACTAAATGGGTCCCTTAGTTTATCGTTATTTATGGCCCTTGACATTAAAAGACGATAAAATAAAACCCGTGTCCTAATCGCAGGCTAAAATGTCAAATAGGTTTCTTGGTGTGGTCGTGATGTGGTGACGATGACCCCAGCCTACCTGCCCGGGTTGCTTGTATGCAAATTTTGTTATTTTTCCGAGTCAATGTACCTGATATTTAACAGAAATTTATTAGATCAATCTTGAGACAAAAGTTGCGTTATCTACAGGTTTTATTTATTAGTCCGCGAACTTGTTTTTAAATAGATTATAGAGATTGATTATTATAGAATCACCGTATGAAAATTAATAATTTCGTTCAAAATTCTTATGATTTCTATAATTATATATATATATAAAAACTTTAGTTGTTACTGTTGTATAACCTTACATAGAAGAGAACTAAGTTATGTTCTTTAGTCGATTAATTTCCCATTCTTTAAAAATAGGAACTCTACTTAATTTTTCCTTCACACTAATTAGCTTTCCTTCCATGTTTTTTTTTATATGTATATTTATTAGCATTACACAAGTTTTAGGAAGCCTTATATCATTTATAAGACACAAAAATCATCCATTAATACTTAAAAAAACAATACTTATGCTTAAATAAAAACAAAAGTCATTTATTAAAAACTACTTGATGTTAAAGGTCCAGTCCAATAAATTTGGTAATGGAATAACAAATGAATATAATAATTTATTATCATAGGTTTACTTAATATCGTGTTTGTTTCACCAAATCTCTCGGTCAATGCCTTTTCTTGGAGACATTGAAAATAAGATGAACAAGTCTCAAGTGTTGATCTTGGTTTTTCTGTCAAGTTATGTAAATTACGCAAAGTTATAGAAGCATACTAAATCTATAGGTCAATGACTGGCAACACCCACGTTTTATTCTAGATAGAGTATGTTTTGGCGTCAACAATAGCTCATACAGTATAATTGGTTTTTTTTTCACGCGACACTTATAACTCACGATTTTTTGCTCATTAATCGACTAACGGATCTTTTAAAGATCTGAATAAAGGTTAGCATTCTTGGCTGAGTAATAGGTATTATTTGTCACATTGTAATGTTTTAATTTTCTTTCAAAGGTCAACAGTCTCGAGCTTTTAAGTTTGTCAAAAATTAAGGCACAAAACATACCTATTGAGAATGCGAACGGAGTTTATACAAGTTTTGTAGGCATAGAACGATTCAATAAATAATATAAGACAGCGTAATTACAAAAATAATCGCAGTCTTCCATCAGCAAGTTTGTTTTTGCTTTATTGTGTGTCATGTGTCATAAATGAAAAGAAAAGAACTGAAGAAAATTAACTATGTTTAAAGGTTTGATATTTGGAAGTCTTGCATATTCATGACATATTCAACCTGTAAATAACGCGAAACGCATTATAAACGCATTATATATAAAAAATGAACCACGTCATAATCTCTACTAAGATTATTTCTTTGCCACTTTCTTACATAATATAGATAATACGTGATTCGCCCAGCCGCTAATAAAGACGCATTAAATTTGTTATGTACATTATATTTGTGTTTTAGTGTATACTGCTGTGGGCAAGTGCAGCAGCATCACCACAGTATAGAGACGAGAATGCATTCGACAGAAAAGCTGTGGAAGGTGTCCCTGAACACGAACCCATTGCGACCCCTATTAGGGCTTCAGTAGAGAGTGTCCCGCTAAGGTAATCTTTATTTTAATATTGGTAAAGCAAAAGTTGTGATGATTATACTCTAGGTCTATGGTTATTTTAATCTCGTTAATGTTACTATTATTATGTGTATAAACACACAAGCAGATTAATATGCTGATGGGCGCGTAATACTTTTAAAAGAGTTTAAAGTTTTATTGTCCATTATTCTTAATTACATATATAGAACTTGTTTACTACTTAAACTGTATAGGGTTAAAAAATTGCTAATAGTGATATAGCATGACAATTATAACTAATATGAGTAATTTTATAATAAAAAAAAATATTTGTCTTAGAAATCTCCCGGATGATAGTGATGGCCGTCTACCGTTACGAGATGCTGTAGAGAAGTTACCAATTCCAGTGTTGGATCAGGAATCTCTTGTCAAATTAGTAGGGGTAAGTTAATTAGATATTGCGATTTACAAGTAAATTAACATTGCTTACTATAAATAAAAACTACGATTTAATCTTTGCAGAAATCTCATATGTCCTTGAAACACGTCGAAGACTTCAGAAAATATTACGGAGCTGCAAGTCATTTAAACAAGTGAGTGAATAAAAATATATTCATATATTGTTTAAATATGAAAATAGTACTGGAATTACACATTATCTCTTGTTTCAGTGTCTCTCGTACGGATGAAAGGTTACATTTGGGAAACGCAAATCTTCAAGGTAAGTTCAAGATGGATTACATAACGATTTTTGTAGTAAAATTACGAAAATCGTAAAATTAATTAGTAGTACAAAATTTTTTTTACCTTTTATGTAATGCAACGAAGTGTTAATAAATAAATAAGTAAATAAAATATGAGAGGTACAGTGTACACCCTCTATTTTAAAATATCCCTTACAGTATATTGAGATAAAGACATTTTGAATTCAGAATATGGATTGTTGTCTATACATCATATAACAGAAAATAATTAAAATTATATTTTTTCTGCTTTTTTATAACTGCATACATTGCCGCGGTATGGTTTTAATAGACACGTAGATTGAGCCTAACTACCGGATACAATACTTGTTTTGCCGGATTCGAACCGTGGTTTTAACCACAAAGGCATGGCAAATGTCTAGTTTGTACTAATACTTCTCGAATATTTTTTGTAGCTGAGTAATTACTTTCAGAGATGCAACAAACTGTTAGCGGCACAAATCAACGGCGTATGGTCGTTTGTTACTTGGAATCTTGGGCTGCTTATAGGGCGCCGCCCTTAGCATTCACAGCAGGGCTGGTACCTAAATCATGTACACATTTGCACTACGCTTTTGCTGTTCTACATCCACATACGTACAGCGTTGTGTCGGCAAATGAAGATTATGATATTATTAAGGGTAAGTGTGTGCGTAAATCGCGCGATGCAAAAATAGTCCAAGGACTTTGTAATAATAAAGAGGTTCTATATATTATTGCTGGAATATGTTAACTGTGGTCTCACCCACTTTAACACTTGCACAAACGTCAGTTTTGGCGCCAAACTTATATGATAAATAAAATTGGCTTAATTTGACTCAAATATTTTAGACGTAATGGCGGAATGACTAAAGAATAAAATATATTTTCATGAATGTAAATAAATGAAATAAAATTAGAGTAATTGCTTCTCGAAAGACTCGTGTATAGTGTATGTAACTGCATTCACGTACTTCGGCACTGGTATTCATTTGAAGCATCAAACCTTCATAAAAATCTATAGAGAATTTCAAACTCTTGTTTTCTGTTCTTCTAGCAGTTTTTATATGAACTTTGTAATTTCATAAATGGTAGTCTTAATTATTATTATTGTTATTATGTTTTTTTGTAATTTTGCAGTACAAATAATACATACGATTATTTAAAAATATTATTTTGTGCTTGGTTCATCGTTGTATTGAAGGTTCGATAAATAATTTCAACTTATTTGAAATTATTTACCGAACCTTCTAACACATTTATATTATACAGTAAATTAATAACTTTGCTATGTGTATCAATTTCGCTTTAAAATAGGGCGTGACTATATCAACTAATAAGTCATTACAATGCAAGGAACTAACTGATCATGACCTAGTATGTGTCAGGTCAAAGTGAAAGCGATGAGTGAAATTTACAAATATTATGTTATTTTAATATATTCTTATGTATGAATTTGCTTTTCCGATATAAACTCAAATTCAAAATGACAATTTATTTAGGTTACCAAGTAAACATCAACGTCAACAGAAAAGATGTAAGATTGATTCTAAATTTACATTTAATACCATTTTCTAGTATAATTCAAAAATTCAAGAAATATTAATCATATTAACCGTTAAAATAAAAACGTGCTAACTCTATTGTTAGAATGGAGATCTCTCAGGCGACTTCTACAAATTACTAATGAAACCTGAATTTAATCTAATATCAAATCCATAATATATCTTAATATATATATTTCTTGTGTGCGTGTGTATGTGACTGAACTCCTCCTAAACGACTGGACCAATTTTGATGAAATTTTTTGTGTGTGTTCGTGGAGATTCGAGAATGGTTTAGATTCACAATTTTGTCCGCTGGACAATGTTTTTTTTAATTAATTAGTAGTTGTTGATTTTGGAATGTTTTACATTGGATCCGACAGACGGCGCTACCATCGCACTGTCAAATTTTAAATAATATTCGAATTTTAATTTTAGTCTGTCCCGACAGTTAGCGCTGCGATCAAATTAAAAAAAAGTTTTGTTATCATTGTGTTATTGTAGACCATGTGCTGGATCGTTAGATATTGTCATAACATTTGAATAATAATTTTCATCAAAATGGTCCAGAATGTTTTAGCTTATTAAAAAAAGTTTGAAATTTTCAAATTAAAGACGTATAGACAGGACAACGTCTGTCGGATCCGCTAGTTTAAATATAAAGAAATAAATGTTTGTTTTTTTTTTTAATTATACCTATACTTTTAGGAGGATATAGAATAGCTACTGGATTGAAAAAGCGTATCCCTGGTCTCCGAGTACTCGTCAGTGTAGGAGGAGAAGGAACAGGAAGGCTCTTCAGCGAAATGGTCCAAATGCCATACCGCCGTAATTCATTCATTGATAGTGCAGTCAACTTTTTGCGAGAACACGATTTTGATGGACTTGACTTACATTGGGTATATTCAGGTACGTAAAGTATCAAGATATTTGTAATTGTAGCCTAGAATCGAATCCATTTAAATAAATCATCAAAATCAAACCATTTATATGTATAAAATTTGTTTATTTTAGTATTATACTGTTTGGTATGATTATATATTTTTTTTTACATTACAGGTGATAAAGATGATAAAGAGAAAGATCTGTTGACAACTTTGTTGTATGAGTTGCGTGAGAAGTTTTCGTCTTATGGATTGTTACTCTCAACTGTATTACCTCCATTTAGGTAACTAATAATAATTGTACCTTTATTAATTATCTTTAACATAGTTGCAGAATGTCAGTGCCCTTAAACTTATTAGTATTTCTTGATATGCCGTAACCTTGCGAATACATATTTCTTCAGAATAGACGAGAAGAACTGGCAATAGACTCTCAGCTACTCTTTCTACAATTTCTACAATTTTTTCACAGGTATCAAATAGAAGATGGCTACGACCTAAGCGCAGTGAGTGGTGCGACGGATTACACAATTCTTCAGGCGTGGGATATGACACATGGGAAAAAAGATGAACCTCCCACAAGGGCTGTGCAGCACAGTGCCCTTCACAGGGACCCTGGAGCGACTGCTAGGGACCAGCGATATGACAACGTGGTAAGAAAAAAATACCAATTACAAAAAAATTTAACGTCATGATAATCAGATTTATAACGGGCTAGTGGCTGAAGCCAGCAGCGTATCATACGGCCTCAAACCTCTCCTTCGAATCCAGGTTGTGTACCAATGGACTTGCTGTCTATGTGCGTATTTAAAACTCGTAAGGTCAAGGAAATATCTTAAAGAAACTGGTGGCGAGTGTCAGACTCCATCACTTGGATATTAAAAATGACAAATGATGACAAAATAGAAACAGAAATCTATGTAACCTTAATTTTATAGTTATAAACGGTAAAGTTTAATAACTAAATCAATATTATATTTGGACTGTTATAAAGTGAAGTATTATTTTTTCTCTATCTGTCAAATTGAGTTTTCGTATTTATAAAAAGAGACAGATGACACATATGAATAAGCAGGTACACAAGGTAAAGTAGATAATATTTTAAATTTTTGCAGGAATTTATGGTGAAATACATTTTGCGTCATGGTATGGCAGCAGAGAAGCTCGTCTTGGGTGTACCACTTTTCGGACGCAGTTACACATTGGCAGCTTCAACCTTACCAGCTCCTGGCGCAGCCGTTAGTGACTGGGGAGACGAGGGAATATACACACAGACAAAAGGAACGCTGGCGTACTTCGAGGTAGAACATAGTTTTATAAGTAGTGCTTGTAGGATCTGGTTTAGGGTCCTTAGCGTCTTCCAAAAGTGTAATTAATAATATACCGGCAACTTCTTCAACCGATCCTTCTAAGCATTGATTTTCTTCTTCGCTTACAAGTAGAATATATAAAGCACCCGTAGATGATGAATAAGACGTGAATGTATTAAAAAATAATTTTATTTTTTCGTAATTAACATCGATATGTAAACTTGTCTACTGTATATGGTTGACAAAGATCACATTATATTGTCGCAGATATGTATGACTGAACGTGATGGTAAAGGCTCCAGTGGCGTCGATGAAGATGGAAACGCGTTCGCTGTCTTTGACAACCAATGGATCAGCTTTGACACACCGAATACTATTATGGAGAAGGTATCTGCTGAAATACATTTTCATTCTATTCACATTATTTGTAAAAAGAAATATTTCATACAAGTATTTGAATTTAGCAAGCTGTTTTAATGTGTATTTTTTATTTAATTCACGAATAGTTTCACTTTTTTTTTTACGAAATTTAAAGCAAATGCTCAATGTAGGAATATATAAAACTTAGGTATCCTATATAAAAAAAAATATTTTTAAACTCTACAATATTTTCTACAAAATAACTTTGAAAATTCCACCTCATAGAAATTAGGGAACAGTTATATGGAACAATTTTAAATGAACATGAAAGAACTGGTGTAATAGCAATAACTATGACAAAATTTCTAGATGAACTTCATAACGGAAGCTGGTCTCGCGGGGGCAGCAGCGTGGGCTGTAGACATGGATGACTTTAGAGGACTCTGTGGCGCTCCCTTCCCATTGCTCAGTGCTATTTCTATAACACTTAATGGTAATATTTCATGAATGCACGACCAATATATATTATATATTATATATATATTATATATATATATATATATGAGTTGACATGAGTTTGACAAAGTATATTTATAATATCAAATTTGTGTTTAAAACACAATTTTATAAAGAACAATAATTTGTGAGTTCTAACGAATAAAAAACTCTAACTCTCAAAATTGATGGATCGATTTTTTTCACTAGTAGAATGCTTGTTAACCCTGAGTAGTGTAGTAAGTAGCACAGGAGGATTCAGAAATCTGAGGGTCAGAGCTAAAATGTTTGTAGCGCCATTGGTAAAAAAACAAAATTATGTGTATGTAGTACAAAGAAGGTGGCTAACAATAAACATAATGAAAGATACTAACTACCTTTATCTTTTTATGAACAAGGATTATTTTATTATTGAAGTGAATTTATTATTTAAATAATGGGATATAGGCGAATCAACACACACGGACCAATCATCGCTTAAAGTGGGATCATGTGAAGCCATCAACCCTTACTTGGCATCAGATGAGGAATCGTGCGCACACTTCCATTTCTGTACCGGTGGAATCAGTTATAGAATGATCTGTGAGGACGACAGGCTTTATGATCCGTCAACTGGTTTCTGTGGGTAAGTTTTAATGTAGATATAAAGATAATTTTACGTGTGTACACACACCGGGTATGTATTGTTATTATGTATACATACATACCGTACATATATACATTTATTCTTCCATTATTTATCTCTCACACAATGTCTCACCCAGCATTCACTCCCAACATCAATCCAGGGAAATAAAAGAATTTGTGTCTATTTTAAGTATTTTAATGATATATCAGCAAACATTATTAATTTTAAACCAACCCATGGGATGTCAAAAAATATGATTACTTTTTTTGATTTCTAATAATAATGCAAAATAATTCTAACAGGACTATTTTACTAATTGAAAATACATATATTGGTTTGTGTAATACTCGAATTCATCTCTACAAAATGTGTTAATAGCCTTCTGATTTCAGACATCAAGACGTAACCAAATGCATCCCAGGACAGAGTCTAAGAATAAGTGTAGAAGACGCAGCAAGATTCTTACCTATCGCTTACGAAAATGACTTTGAAGTAAGTATTATTGTCTATGTACATGTATTTCAATTGCTTTTTATGCAATTTATTTTTCTACGCTAATATTATAAAGAGGAAAACTTTGTTTGTTTGTAATGAATAGGCTCATAAACTACTGGACCGATTTTAAAAATTCTTTCACCATACGAAAGCTACATTATCCACGAGTAATATAGGCTATATTTAATTTTGAACAAAAATAGGGTTCCGTAAGATATTAGGGTTTTTCGGACACAAGGTGTAAAAAATCAACCAAAAAATAAAAAAGGGGGTAGCATAGCAAAATGTTCCACGTTGGCATGTACTAAAAAGGTAGGCTAGGCATTAAGGAGAAACGAAGTTCGGAAGCAGCTAGTATTATATAAAGTCAATTCGCTATTTTTGAATGCAATATTTGAATAGGCATACATTTTTTCTTCAACGACCTGTTTGAGTCAGATTCGAGACTTAGCGCTTTTTAAACCGCCTATGTCTAAATATATTGAATATATATAAGTAATATATAAGCTAAGCCTTGGCTCATACAAATTTACAAAATAAAGGATTATTTTCGTAAATATGTAGTAGTTATTTAAAAGTCATAACTTTGATTTTGTTTTCCTTTTTCTTACAGTGGAACATCTCTCCAGAAAGAGCGAAACCCCTTCATAACGCATATACAGCTTTAGCGGACTTTAAAAAGAGTAAGTAATATCATATACATATTCAACACATTTATTATCTAACAATTGTTATAAAATTATATAAAAAATTTAATTAAAATCTAGGGGAATGCGGTCGTCATTTTAATGGACTCTTATATATCACGTCTAAATTTGTATATATTATTGACTCAGAATAAAAAATAATTTTAGACAAAGAAAATGACAAGAAGGTTGTATGCTACATAACCAGCTGGGCATTCTACAGACGTGGAGATGGAAAATTCTTGCCCGAACACATTGATACGCGGCTTTGTACGCACGTCGTGTACGCGTACGCATCTTTGAGCCCCGACGAGCTCATTGCTAAACAATTCGACCCCTGGGCTGATGTAACAAATAGTGAGTATTATTTATTTTTGAAAAATATTGATTTAGTTTAGTGTTGTCCTAGTGGCTTCAGTACTTTACTTGCCTATTAGATTGACAAATGATCATAAAATAGATTCAGGTACTACTCGTATATATTTTTCCTATATACATATTTAAAGGCGTTCCATTTACACATACATTTATAGGTCATCTATGTATTTTTCTAAGGACGTAAATGAAATAAATATCGTTTCGAAATAATGCGCATTATTATTTATTGCTCATGAGAAACGTTATCTATATATTCTTGCCTTTGAAATTTAGTTAAAAAAATTAGGAAATTAAATTAGTAAATTGCCCTTTTCAGATTTATATGAGAGAGTGACGTCATTGGGCGATGTAAATGTATTGCTTGGACTTGGAGGATGGACAGATTCCTCTGGCGACAAATATTCACGTTTAGTATCGTCACCAGTTAATCGCGCAAGATTTACAGAGAAACTCATTCCGTTCCTGCGAATGCATAATTTCAAGGGTCTACATTTGGACTGGAACTATCCAGTTTGTTGGCAAAGCAACTGCAAAAAGGGTGCCGTTTCTGATAAACCGAACTTTGCTAAGTTTGTCCAGGTATTCATTTCATTCTAATAGATTACGATTTAAACCCGATACTCTTAAACATCCACACATAAGGAAATTATACAAAACATAATAATAGTATTGTATATAATTTCAGGAACTATCAAAAGCCTTACATGGCGCGGGAATGGAACTGGGTATTGCTGTTTCTGGCTACAAAGAAGTGATAGAGTCTGCGTATGACCTGCCTACAATATCAAAAGCAGTAGATTTTATGAGCACAATGACATATGACTATCATGGAGGATGGGAGAAATCCACTGCCCATCATACACCTTTGGTGCCTTTGAAGAAGGATGCGTTAGCTTATTACTCTGTGGTAAGTACTTCTTTAGCATGCGACTCTCATCTATGAGGTTGTAGGTTCAATCTACAGCTTAACAGTTAGATCAGTGGGTTAGACACAGAAGAATATAATTTAAAGAAAGAAAATTTGTTTAAAATTATCTAGCTAATTTTCTATGAAAAATGTATTTAGAACTTTCTTTACCTATGTAGTATTTGCTGGCAGAATTTTATCACGGTACTTATTCCTTGAAAGGTAAAAGTACGAGTACAAGTTAAAATCTAAATAAATGGATAATTATATAAAATGTTTCAATGTAATTTTGTGTTAACAGGAATACGCTGTCAAAGCTCTGATAAGCAGAGGAGCAGATCCCAAGAAATTACTTCTGGGTTTAGCTTTCTATGGTCAGTCGTACCGTTTATCAGAAATGGACAGTTCTAGAGGTCCAGGTACTACAGCAGCTGGACCTGGAGATTCTGGGGAGTTCACTAAGCAACCGGGGATGCTGTCATATTACGAAATATGTTACAGAGGTATGTTATTCTCTTTAACCGACTTAATAAAAGGAAGTTATCTCTTTGATCTGTATGCTTGTGTTTAAGTAAGTGTGTTTAAATTTTCCAGGTAGGTAAATGGGGCAGAGGGCGTCAACACCTTGCTCCAAATCTTTTTTTTTCCCTTCGGCTAATGCAGAAATAGTAACTGTCTTTGCCTCGTCTGCAATATCTGTCTGTATAAGTACGACACCAGCTTTGCTTGCGGGTTCCAATCAAGCGCCTGCTTGGATATATGATTGGAATCTCTTCGGCGTGTATTGGCTATCCATTTGAATCTATCTGAATTTATCGGCAGATCGGCATTGTTCTCAAAGTTCCTTATTAGAGTTTTGCTCTAATAGCCTAATCATAGTAGGTACTCTGAATTCTACGACGACAACGGTTGAGGAAGACTTGAAGTCGGTGCGAGATGTCTTTAGTGACACGTTTCACAATCATAGAGCAGCACAGATTTCACGTTGGATCCGAATATTTTACGCAGCAGACAGGTTATCGGCATAATTCATATCTTCTCAGTTGTTGTTTTACCCCCAGTCTTTTCTTATGTGTGCGATGCATAGTGGCGTGGATAACATATATAACATAACAACCAGGAAACGTGGTGGCAAAAGTAAAGATCCTTGTGTGCACACTGCACAGTTTTCCACTAGGTACATAACACAGCAGATATTTGACTGACTTTCTTTAGGCAATTCTGACCTGACTCAGCGATACCATCAGAACCATCCCCTTCATACCCCAAGGAAGGAAAAGGATTTATGCTATGATTGAAATCACAATAGTGCAAGTTTTATCAGAACTGATTTATTGTTTTTTAGATATATCTGTTCCGTATAACATTGGTTAATTTTTATCGAGTTAGTTAACAAGTCTTGCATTTTATTAACAGTGAAGAACTTGAGATGGAAAACAAGCCGTCAAGAAAAGGCCGGGCCATACGCTTACTCCGACAATCAGTGGGTTGGATATGATGACCCCAAATCAATCACTGAAAAGGTAACCATAGTCATTAGTTACAAGAATTCTTAATATGATTTAAATATTATACATTTCTATATTCTATATTTCTATATAGTTTTACCTTTCCGAAATTCCCTCGCACCTTAATTAGTATTTACTATGTTCAGAGACTGTGATGCGTAATTATACATAAAACAATAAATGTAAAACTAGTAGGAAAGTCATAATAATACAGCTGTTTCAGACAGACAGGTTTGAAAGAGTTAATTAATAAAAGGGTTCAAAAACAATTTTAGCATTAAAAATTGAAATATAATTAAATATTTTTTATAGGTGGAATGGGCGCTTCGTCAAGGTATGGGCGGTGTAACAGCCTGGGCAATAGACTTGGATGACTTTAACAACCGCTGTTGCAATGAGCCATCGCCATTGCTGCGGGCTGCTGGGCGGGCTTTGGGCAGAACCGTTCCTTCGCCTCCGACATCTCCATGCGAGCGTCCACCTGAACCGGTTACTCCAGCGCCACCTACTACCACTCCAGCGGAATCTGATGGTATGTCGATTAATTTTACTTTATTCGTACTTCAAACTGTATATATTTTATTGTGATATAATGTAATAAACATATATATATATATTTATTGAAAAATACTGTTATGTCAGGGTCCATAGCCGGCGGTGGTGGTGGTAACCACAACCATGACCATGGTAGCCACACGTCAACCACATGGCCAAGTTGGTCACCTTCAACTACACAGAGTACCACACAAACATGGTGGCCACCAGCTACTACCACTCAGATGACAACTACAACCACTACAACACAACGACCTTCTACAACACAACGACCTACTACAACAACTACTAGACGTACTACAACTTCTCCAACTACGACTACAACCACTCGGAAACCATCAAACATAAATACAGGTTAGTAAAACGTTAAATATTTTTTACTCAATTTTACTAAGTACGAAAGTGGTTTCAGTTCTTCAGAAGATGCTATTAAAACTTTATAAAAAACCCATCGTAGGTTGTCTATTAGCTACCGTTTTTATAGCTATAATAAAAAAATACATTAGTATTTTTATATACCTAAGCTATAAAATCGGTATAATTATTAAATTGCAATCAGTAATTTTAATAATGAAGCCGTGCATATTCTTCAAACGATTAAAATACATTAATTATAGACGATGAAGGATCAGCATGTGAAGCGGGTGAATACAAAGCTGCACCGGGTGACTGTGAAGCATATCTTCAGTGTGCAGGAGGCCAATGGCGAAAGAACCGCTGTGCGCCTGGCTTGCATTGGTCTACTAAAGCCAATAGATGTGATTGGCCATCCTTCGCAAAGTGCACGTGTAAGTAGATTTTCTAGGAAATGGGTAATAACAATTTTTTATATATTTATCGAATGGAAATTGGTATGAAATATTACTAGTAGTATTAATTAATATAACTGAAATAAAGTAGACAAAGTTATACTTTCTTGTATATACTTTAAGTCTATAAATTAGTACGCTAGCAATTTTACATAAAGACTGATTTAAGAAAAGCTACTTCTTAGAACTCAAGCTGATTTAAAGTTTATTTTAGAAACTATACCTTTATGTATACTAGAACTGACTTAAACTTATATATATTATAACAATAATCATAAGGAATACATATATTGTTTGACTGGTGTTTAGCGCAACCAGCCAGCGAGCCAACCACAACAACAACGTTAGCTCCATCTACAACATCTCGACCGCCTCCAACTACTACTACTAAGCGAACCACTACAACTAGAACCACAACAACTACTAGCACAACAACTACTACTACTGCTAGGACAACATTAGCAGGTAAAGGCAGGAAAAATACATTATAATAATACATAACTTATTTTTACCATAACAACTTTCTATAGAAAACAGAAAATAAACCTATCCATAGCAAAGAGAATGATGAATTCAGTCAGTGTTAAACTAGTTCAGTGTCTCTGGAATTCACTTTTTTCTAATGTATATTAAGCTTTTATGATTTTTCTATAGATGAATATCCTGAGTCATCTGAAGGGAAACCATGTGGTAATCAAGATTATATGGGATCAGAAGATGACTGCAACTCGTACTTGCATTGTGATGGGTCAGTTTGGAGGCGGCAACGATGCGCTCCTGGCCTTCACTGGAGTGCCGATAAGAAACACTGTGACTGGCCAAAATATGCCAAATGTGAAATTAAATCTGGTAAGATCTGAAGAAGAGGTTTATTGTAATTAATATTTAGATTGGCAAACTTAAAATATTTTACGATTAAATATTTATTTTTATAACTTTTCATCCAATAATTATTTATAATATATTAATGATGAGCTGTAAATTTTATTACTCTTCCTAAATTAGGAAATAGGTTTGATTAAAATGTAATTCAGTTCACCGATATTCTATCGTTGTATTTTCTATTGTCTCTTTTTTATCAGGTGCACAAAAAACTACGACTACACCTAAACCAACGCGACCTCCAACAAACAGACCGACAAGTATGTAATTTTATTTTTCTTGCTTGCTACTTCTATGTTAAATATTACTGTGATACCAAAACATTTTTCAGACTTCTCTAGTTATCAAGCGGAAACTAAGTCAAGGCTTTCGATTTAAAAATTAAGATTATTATTATTAAGATATTAATAATAATAATCTGACTTATTGATTTAAGGATTTAAATGCAGAGAACAATCGGAGATGATCACTTAAAATTATTTAAATTATGTTTTTTTTTATTCAAACTATAACACAAATAAATGTTTTATTTTATAACTTTTTTGTGTTTTTAGCACCAAGCGCTAACAAGGCGAGAGAAGATGGCCCTTGTGGCGGAAATGACGTGCACGCAGCAGCCTCTACTTGTGATTCTTACTTGTTGTGTGTTGGAGGCAAATGGCGTCGCCAGCTATGTCCACCGGGCTTACACTGGGACAACCGCTCTAAACGATGTGATTGGGCCGAATTTGCTATGTGCGAAGGTACAGTTAAAATATCTTATTAAAAAATCACTATGTCTCTTTAGTTTACCACATACTGTATCTATATACATGTTACAAACTTTTTTTTATCTACAATGTATGACAATTTAGGTAAACACGTTAAAAAAGGTAAAATAAGAATACTTGAACCTTTTTGTTAAGCAGTGAATTGAAATATCCCTTGTATGTATTATTATAATATCCCTTTTAGTTATCAACCATTTCTGTTCCTAAAGGTTTGGTTGGTTTAATAAAATCTTACATAGTAAAATAATTTCTTAACTTATACCGAACTTTTACCTGCATATCCTTTCTATACCCAGTCGAATATTACCTTTATTTTTGTTTTTAGTTAATTTTCATCATATTCACAGCACTCTGACAAAAAGTCATAAAAAATTATATATATTCCTACTCACTATTGCTACTGAAATACTTACATATAAAGAGACCACTTATTTATTAGTAGTTGCCGAGTATATGGCTATTTTTAATTACATATATTTAAAACTAAAAATATTTTCTATAGCTAGCAGAGTTACATCGAAACCGCCGTACCAAATGATCGTCTCGACGACAACAACCAGAAGACCAACAACAACAACTAGAAGACCAACAACAACAACCAGACGGGCGACAACAACACGTCCATCGACAACAACAAGACGATCCTTCACACAAAATGAACAATATCAAAAACCCACGGTATTTAAACGCCCTTTATATTTTTATTGTAATAATTGCTTCGGGATGGAAGACATGAAAGTCGGAGTAGAGGTAGACGAAAAAATATCATCGACATCTGATAAAATTGAAATACTTTTTTTAGCGTTGCCGTACCGGCACATACCACCCCCACCCGCGGTGCGAGAAATTCTACGTTTGCGTGAATGGTGTATTGGTTGCTCAAAGCTGCGCCCCAGGCCTTGTGTGGAGACACGAGCGCTCCCAATGCGACTTCCCCACACAATCGTCGTGCACTGATAGAAGGCAGGTCATTCCAGGTGTATCGGATACTAAGCCAAGTGCTAGTTTGGAAGTGGATGAAAAACCTGGTGAGTTTTAGTATTAACAAATCACCAAGCTGTTCACAATAGACGACAATAACTACGACATATATAACGATAGGGATTTTAATGTTCGTTACCTCACGAGCTTGTAAAAGAATCATCGTGAAATTGTATATTCATAATACTCTACTTTTTCTAGGGTAATTTTCCACAGACTACGAAATTTTTAAAACTATTAATTCAATTCTTTCTTTTGAAATTGAGCCGTATATTACTCTTAGGAAGTAGCGTTCTAGCGTAGGACTTTCGTCCCTCGGTTCTGATCCCAGGCTGTGCAACGATGGACTATCCGTCCATATAACACCCGCTCGTATCAAATGTAAACCAGGCATGCCTTAGACCCAAAAAGTCACCGATGTATGTCAGACACAGAAGTTTGATCACCGACTATGAGAAATGATCATGTAACAGATACAGAATTCTGAGGCCCAAACCAAAAAGGTTATAGCGCTATTGGTATAATCCAATGCGCTCTATTTCAGCATTTCAATGAGTTCTATTTCAGCACTGTGCGAAAATGGTCAATACGCAGTGAATCCATCGGACTGTTCACGTTACATGCATTGTTTGTTTGGCAAATACGAAGAATTCTCTTGCAGTTCAGGATTACACTGGAATCAGGTGAATATTTTATAAATACGTTCAATTCTAATTTACAAAACGTTGTTTCTTGGACACCAAGTTTTATTTTACACGGCTTTTATACCAACAACTTATCCCATCTACCCTTTAACGTACCCAACGTTGTTAGAGTTGATTGGATACGTCAAGCTATACCGGACGACATCTTGTTGTTAAAGTTTCTAGTTTTAAGTTAATTATGAGTAATCCTAGCGTTCCGTAATTATATGAAATTCATTTATATCAAACGACAACCATTTTTTTGTGAAGTAAATAAATAACATACATTTAACTTTAAAAGTATTTTAATATTTATTTTATTTCATAATCTTATATAGATTTGATGTCATGATGAAATGTCTATAAATGAGTTTTTTAAACCTTTGCTAACGTTCTACGTTCTTTAGGATAAACAAATATGTGACTGGCCTCAAAATGCGAAGTGCACGGTCCAAACAGTAACAACGTCTACAAGCGCTCCCGCTCTCTCTGAAGAGGATATCGAGGTGGTCCCAGCAAATCCCATACAATTGCCATCTGAAGGAACCGTGGACGAAGCTTTGCGTCCGCCACTTCGCAATAGTAAGATTAAATCAATCTGAAATTTCCAAAAAAAAAATATTTTAACACAATTACTATTCTTTTCATCATCACTTTCATCCCATTCTTAGTTAAATTTTAGAATTCTACATGAAATAAGACATATTAAAAAAGGAATATTTAAAAAATAGTTTATTCTAATTTGAGTTAGTCAATTAACCTAACCTACCTTGCTGTTATCCAGGTCGGTTTAAACTGGTTTGTTACTACACAAACTGGTCGTGGTACCGTCCCGGTTTTGGCAAATTTACACCGGAAGATATCGACCCATCGCTCTGTACTCACATTGTATACGGATTTGCTGTTCTAAGTGACGATGGGCTCATGGTTGCACACGACCCGTGGGCAGACAATGAAAATAGTGAGTTTAACTACTTTTTTATAGCCAGCACCAACAAGGACACATAAAACAAATAAAAAGAAACGAATTATATCAATTATGACCAATGTGAGACGATCGACCGATAGTAGGTGCGGACTAACTACGAGCATAATGCTTATAATTAATAAGTTACAATATTGATACCTACAAAGTAATAATAATATTAATAATTAAGAATTAGTATGTATAAAGTTAAAACAACTTTCCTTGTTGTATTGCGAAACACATACTTTGACCGAGGAAGGCACCAGTGCTGGAGTCACCGATATTATCTATCAGGCGCCAACTTTAATCTTTGATTACCACTTACACTTTAACCTCACGGGCGAGGTCTCTTCTCCAAAGCTAACAAAATCAACGTTTGAGTCGTTTATTGTTTTCCACCTGATTTTCGCCAACTTTTGCTTTATTATTAATAAGTTTACAAAGTTGACTAATACAAAAAGATTACTTTAAACGACTTTAATTATAAAGCATAGCAAAATAATCTAATAAAGTGATAGCAGAATGCTATAGACCATCCGAAAAAATATCAAGATTCTTCGAACTCTGTTGCCAATTGCACATTCTAGCCGTTTTTTTTATGTGGAGGGTAAAGCTCCAGTTACCACCCCAAACAGAGTACTGGAGAAAACTCAATGCTCATTTTTTTAAACCAGTTAACTGAGATAAATTGTATGAGAGTAATAGAAAATTTCTGATTAAATTACGATGACTAAATACTGCTACAACCGATAATAATCCTACATAAGAAGTTTGTCTTGTATTCTAGATTTTAGAAGTTAGGAATTCCGAAGAAATAGATATTTTCAGATTCTATATTTATTACTAAATTTAGATAATTTTCATTTAAACATTTCACAGAATTCTATGAACGTGTTGTGGATTTCAAGAAGTATGGTACAAAAGTATCAATAGCTATTGGTGGATGGAAGGACTCTGCCGGCGACAAATACTCCAAGTTAGTAAATAACCCTGCTGCGAGGAGACGCTTTGTGAAACATACCCTGGATTTCATCGAGAAGTATGGATTTGATGGACTTGATTTGGACTGGGAATATCCTAAGTGCTGGCAGGTAATATAAACTTTTTTTAAATATAATTGCTTTTATACAAACTTTATTTAATTTGATACTGAAGTAGAAAAGCCTGAATCAACGAAGCAGTCTTTTTCAGAATTTTTAAGTTCCCAGCATTATTTTGGTTTCTATTTTGATAAAAATACGAGTGAAATCGAAGGTAGAACCTGTAACAGGAACACAGGCAGTAGCATGACTCTTACTTTACCTACCTCCTTAAATATAATAAAAATCTCTTTTAGGTGGACTGCTCTAAAGGCCCAGACTCAGACAAGGAATCCTTCGGTGAGTTGGTTCGAGAACTGTCAGCCGTTCTGAAACCCAAGGGACTCCTGTTATCTTCTGCGGTATCACCAAGCAAAATGGTGATAGATGCGGGCTATGACGTTCCGGTGTTAGCGAAATATCTAGATTGGATTGCTGTTATGACGTACGACTACCATGGACAATGGGATAAAAAGACTGGTCACGTGGCTCCACTTTACTACCACCCTGATGATGACAACACTTATTTCAATGCTGTAAGTTTTATATAACTTTATTTAGATCAAAAGTCCTATCAATTAACTCCATGGATGTACCAGGACGGCAGTAGTAGACTCTTGCTTTTATTAAAAGAAAACTTGTCAAGTAAAATATGACGCCATTAGCAAACGAACTCTTGTTCGCAACTTAGAAGTTTATTTGCCGACGTCGAATAAATACATTTCTAATAATATAACCCATGTCCATATACTAATAAGAAACAGGCAAACGTTTTTTTTATTGTCATTGTTTTCTTATTTTTTATATTAATTATTACGCTCCAAATAAATACACTTAAAAGTCCTTCAAACACGAACTTAAGATAAACAAGCACACAAAACCGAGGAATTTGTAAGACTATACTTTATATACTTGTTAAAAGCTAATATAATAATAAAAAAACTTTATTTGTGACAATTAGATTGTTATATATCTCTAATCCCGAAACTAGGAAGTCCCTGTGTTGAAAGTATCTAGATAACATTTAGACGGTGGTACATAGTAATTGTTTTAAAACTTTTTTTCTAACTAATCAAACACAAGTCGTATAAGACAGTAAGTATGTATGAATGTGTGTAATCCCGAAACTAGGAAGTCCCTGTGTTGAAAGTAACTAGATAACATTTAGACGGTGGTACATAGTAACTGTTTTAAACTTTTTTTCTAACTAATCAAACACAAATCGTATAAGACAGTAAGTATGTATGAATGTGTGTAAGTGCGCATGTATTTAAGTATATGTGATTATGTAAATGCGTGAACGCATGCATTGAGAGTGAAATATTTTTTATGTATGTAATATATTTTATATGTTTGTTTGTCTAGAACCTATGTATCATTTTTAAAACACTTATTTCAGAACTACACAATGCACTACTGGATTGAGAAAGGCACTCCTGCTAACAAATTAGTCATGGGAATGCCATTGTATGGTCAAACATTTAAGACCATGTCGCGTTGGAATAACAGAGGAGCAAGTAGTTTGAACTCACCAGCTCTTTCAGGAGGAGATGCGGGAGAATACACTAGAGCAAGCGGCTTCCTGGCTTATTATGAGGTTTGTTACTTATTTACTTAGAAAATATCGGAAGAAAATGCTTCAGACTTAAAAATTCGACAGCATCCGTGTATAGAATGCTGATCACCTACTAGACTTAAGAAAAATTATCAACAGACAAATATAGAAATCTGAATAAAATTAAATTGTTCTGTACTAAAACCCTAAAATCAGCTATTTTATAATAAAAAAAACTTTAACGAACCAGGCTGAATGATAGTAATAATCTAGAGCGAATTCTTCTAATAAAAACAATCTAGCTATTCTTTTGATTGACAGTCAGAACGTACAATAGCATTACTATGTACACTGTACATAATTACCATCGGTAATTCAATAATATATTTCATTTACAGATTTGCGACAGAATCAAAAATCGTAACTGGGTAGTCGTAAAGGATCCTTACCATCGGATGGGACCTTACGCCTACAAAGGTGATCAATGGGTATCGTTTGACGATGTAGAAATAGTGAAAAAGAAAGTAAACTTCATTAAATCGATGGGTCTCGGCGGTGGTATGGTGTGGGCTTTGGACCTTGATGACTTCCAGAATAGGTAATGATTAGATTTTTTTCTAATACCTTGTATTGGACTGAATGACTACCTACCTCCATTCTTCTTCAGCTGTCCAATAATCAAGCTAAATTATTAAAACTATTACAGCGAAAAAATATTAAAGTATCCTTTGTATGAAGCTATTTTTATGGAGTTTATGGAGTTTTACATGTGCAAAACTGCAAAACTTGATACATTAAGACACTTTCGGATATGTATCCGTAAGAGTATCTTAAGGTATCATCATCATTTAATCAATTTTTTATAATATTTTTTTATTTAATTAATAACCCATGCCATAATAAAAACTTTATTATTTATTTTTGTTTTTAGATGCAACCAAGGCAAATATCCTCTTATGAATGCTATAAAGGAGACGTTTCTTAACCCTAAAATTGAATCCGATACAATTCTTCCTCCACCTTTACCCGAACCAGAGAATAATATCGACGAAGATCTTGACGACATCGAAGTAATACCCAGTTACAATAAACCTACAAGTCGGCCAACACAAGTTACTCAAAGCACCACTCCAGAAATAATCATGGATGAAATGGAACAACAAAAAGTAGTGTGCTACTACACAAATTGGGCTTGGTACAGGTAATATATTGAAAAAAATATTGATTTCTTTGTCTGTCTGTTTACATGTATTATAACAATAATGTCACATGTGGGAAGAGTAAAAACCATTGATACAAAAAACTAAAATGATAACTACAGCTTACTTCAAGGTGTCGTTTTTTGTGACTGTGTGTGGGTGTCGGTTTTTTGTGATGGTGTGCGCGCATTGTAAAAGTTTACTCCAAACGGTTTTTCCTAACGCGCCAAAGGATGTTTAACTTCAATAATTTAAAGCACCGCAAAAGTCCCGAGTGTTGCGCCATTAATAAATATTATATACAGACACACATTTTAGTAGTATTCCCCTACTACAATAATGAATATAATTCATAACCCTATTTTTTTGCAGACCTGGCTCCGGAAAGTTCGTTCCGAGTGACATAGACCCATCACTGTGTACCCACATCATCTACGCTTTCGCAGTCCTTGACAGCTCCAGACTTGTTCTCAAACCTCACGATAATTGGCTGGATGTTGAAAATAGTAAGTTGGAAATTATTACTCAATTGTTTAAATATCTTTTTTTAACGATGTGTGATGTGATATTGTGCCAAAACCAAAATGCTCACATATTGAAAGGCGGATGGAGCGTGCAATGCTAGGCATTAGGCTTTTTTCTGTCGCAATATGTAAGTGGCGGTGGGGAGGCCACATATCGCGCATGGACACTTTGAATGGAGACCTCGGCAAAACAAAAATCCGTCACCATCAAGGAGGTTGGCTCCCAGGAGGCCAGTGCAGGGCGTACTGGAGGAATAGGAGAGGCCTACGTCCAGAAATTGACCATATAAAGAGGCTGATGATCATGGGAATAAGCAAAGATTTTTCCATCTAAACAGCTACTTAAATCTTGGATTATTAAAGTTTTTGGAGCATCACATTACACAAAATATTGTATCAGTTTTGCAAAAAACACGTGCTTTAATTGAGCGTGATAAACCTCTTTTTTTGTATAGAAAAATAAAAACAGATTAGAAAATAATAATACGAACTATATATCATTCAATCAAACTTTGTTGCAGAGTTCTATGAAAAGGTAATAGCTTTGAAGAAACAAGGCGTCCGTGTATTACTAGGATTGGGAGGATGGAACGACTCTGCTGGTGACAAGTACTCCCGTCTCGTGAACAATCCTGGCGCAAGGAGGAAGTTCGTCGTCCACGCCCTTGACTTCATCGAACAATACGAATTTGACGGTCTGGACCTTGATTGGGAATATCCTAAGTGTTGGCAAGTAAGTCAGTGCGATGATTTATTTATTAATGTTAGCCATATATAATATAATGCATTATCTACGGTTGTATATGATAGGTTGTATACGCTATCTCTTCTAAAATACATGACAATTATGGTTAACATAAATGTGACGAAAAATTAAATTAATACAATTCCAGTTTAAGCTTTTACTAGTCATTTATTGTAAGCAAAATACTAGGTAGTAATCATATCGACCGGAATGTTTTTGTTATACTCTACTATCTTATCACGAAAAAAAGCAATGTTGTAGAGCCAAAAATCTTCCACGTGGGTCCTTTATTAAGAGTCCAAGTCTATTAAGAAGCGTTATAGCCAATTGTTCTATGATCCATAACGCTGTTTCTTAACATAAACTCTCTAAATAACAGGTAGAGTGTGAAAAGGGCCCTAGCTCGGATAAGCAAGGATTCGCTGAATTGGTAAAGGAATTACGTGTTGCCTTCGTCCGAAAGGGTCTCTTGCTATCAGCTGCAGTGTCTGCTAGCAAACGTGTTATTGATTATGGTAAGTTATATTTATATATATATAGACGAGTAATAGAATAGATAATATACAGTGTGAAATTTATATGTAAATAGGATAGATGTAAGAATACGAGGTACATGTCAACAAAAGGTCAAATTTTAAATAAGTAAATAATTTCTGGATGGCATCGAGTTTATTTTAAGATATTTTTAAAAAGCGTGTCTTAGCTTCACTAGTGGCATTTACTTCTTTTGTCCATAGTTTGCGCTGGACATGTAATGAAAGGCACATAATATGGCTTATCTTTTTACAAACAAACATAAACCAGGAATAATGGAGCATTCTAATGGGGAAATAATTTTACCATCGGACAAGTGGTTTTAGAATTTATTAGCTATAAACATACAAAATATAGAGTAAATATGTGTTAATAGGCTCGTAGATATATTACAAACACCTAATACAATAGTTAAAGAACATTACAAGTTTTGGATTTTCAAAATACTTTTTTTCAGCATACGACGTTCCAACACTGGCGGCAAACTTGGATTGGATATCGCTAATGACATACGATTACCACGGGCAATGGGACAAGAAAACTGGGCATGTCGCACCCATGTATGCCTCTGATGACGACGAGGACAAAACCTTCAATGTGGTATGTAATCTAATTGAAATTACAGGTTTTAATAACAAACAAATTTTCGATTTGGACAATAATAAACTAGATTAGTTAGATAGTTACTTCTAAAACCAAGTTTAATTTATTTATATGTGCACCTATATTAATCGTAATACGAATAACTACAAACATTTTAGGAACAAAGGAAGAAACTTAAAAAAAACTAAAACTAAACCTTCAAGCAAAGAAAAGTTATCCAAACAATTTTTTTTTCATCTGCTTTGGAATCGATAATGAAAAAAAAATATTTTTTAAGGATAGTTCTTTAGTTACTAGGAACTATGTTGAGAATAAAAAAATATATTTTATCCAAACACCTCTTTCAGAACTTCACAGTGAGCTACTGGATGAGCAAAGGCGCTCCGAAAAGCAAGTTGATAATGGGTTTCCCATTCTATGGTCAGAGCTTTTCTTTGATGGAGAATGCTGGAAATAGTTTAGGCGCACCGTCGTACGCAGGCGGGGAAGCTGGAGACGAAACCAGAGCTAGAGGTTTCCTGTCTTTCTATGAGGTAAATAATAGAAAATTCCGATGTATATAGAGTAAAAAACCTTATATATATAAAAATATAATCATAATATCATAAATCATGTAAGTGCATGTTTCTATTTTGCCATGCCTACTTCTGTTAATAAAACAATGGTTTTTAATTGGTGTGATTTTACTCGTGTCAAGTGGCAAAGTTTATTGATTGGACTTTATTAAATGCTCCTTGTAAATGAATGTTGGCAGTAATACATTGGTAAAAGATTGACAGTTCTTCTCATCCGTTCTGCGCCCTTGATTTCATAAATTGCAGTACAACTACATTTAGAACGTTATAACTTAATTGTAAAGTTCATAATCTATACATTTTGGATATAAGAACATATAGATAGACCACACGGATAGAATTCTAGTGGTTCTTTGTGGTTCCAGTGAAAGAATCATACTATTTCAGATTTGTGAACGCATTCGAGTCCAAGGCTGGCGGGTCCGCCGGGACCCCGGAGGTCGTATGGGACCTTACGCCACATTACACGACCAATGGGTCTCCTTTGACGACGATTTCATGATTCGTCATAAAGCTGAATTTGTTCGCGCCATGGACTTGGGAGGGGCCATGATTTGGGCCCTGGATTTAGATGACTTTACGGGAAAATATTGTGGATGTGGGAAATATCCATTGCTTACGACTATCAACCATGTTTTAAGAGGACATGATGCACCACCTAGATGTGGACTAGAAGAAAGTGAGTAAAACTCAATTTTATACTTCTATATAAACTACTCTAACAATTAGGGGTGATATTTTATTTAAGAACAACACTGAACTGTCTCACGTATTATGTTTGGTAGATCTGAGATGTTTGAATTTTCTAGCTAGAAATCTGTAGAACGCTAAAGATTTTTTCGAGTTCCTTATGCCACTTAACATGTGTTTTGCGCCATGAAGACAGATTACTGCGCTGTTTTTTTTATATATTTGTATGTGTAGGTATATGTTTAGCTTTGTAGAGCAGTGTTGGCCAATGGCTAGCAGTGGCTTCAGCATGCGACTCTCATCCCGTATGTTCGATCCCCGGAAAAGTCGATGTCGTCTGTCAGGCACAGAAGGCTTTTTGACTTTTTGACAAATGATCATGATCTGAGGCCCAGACCTTAAAACGTTGTAGTGTCAATGATTTATTTGTGTATCCAGTACTTTAAAAAGTATTTTTTTATCACAGTTGAAATTCCACCGAGCACTGAAGACAGCGAAACAACGACAGCACTACAGCCTATGCAAACTACAACTCCTCCTTTAGCTGATACAGAAATAGACACTGATGTTGAGGTAAGAAATTAGAAATTGTTTTTCGTTTTTAGAACTTCGTATCCTTGAACAAATGAATTCGTATCCAATGGATTCGTATGGAATCTTTCTATAGTAGCTATCCTAAAATAGGCCCATTCTAATAAAAACTTCCTGTGAAGGTAACTTCGATAGAAGGATCGTCATGTACGAGTGGATTCCGCGCAGACGCAGTCGATTGTACCAAGTACTACTTATGTATCGGAGGTCGTTATATGCAGCTCGCTTGTCCGCCACCATTAGTATGGAACCAGGTAATTAATGATTAATTATGTGTAATATATAAGCCTCTGTTTAACTTTAAACCACTTTAAGTATATAGTAGAATCAGTTAGTTAATAATATAGTATATATTATAGATGAGATTTTATGTAATGCAATGCAAAACAAATTACATGCAACAGAAAAAAGTTATGGAAATATGCTTTGCAAGGGCAACCAAAGGGAAAAAATAAATTTTCTTCAATAGCATAAGTTTTGACGACACTTACACCTTAACTTTTCTTATTAAACATTTTATATGGCTGATTAAGAATTTTTTTTATAAATTCCTACTGAATGTGCCACCTTCTTTGCAAATAAACGATTTATTATTATGTAACTAAATAAAATGTTAAATATTGACTTCGACTATGTAACAAAAAAAAGAAAAACGTTTTTCAGCCACATTGTCACCATTAATATTGTCAGTACAGTCTCTTATGGATCCGAGTCTCCGTGTGTAGGCCATTGCAATCTATATCGAACGCTTATTAATTGGAGGCCCTTAACGACTCCACGCAAATCGTAGCCTCGGTATACCGGCTATTTTTTGCCAGCAGGTTGTTAGCTCAGTATTGACCTTGGGGTCTGTCTTCCGTTATTTGGTGCATATGTCCCAATCACTTAAGCTTATTGCATTTTATTGTTGGCGATGTCAAGGATGTTCATCATTGAAGCGAAGACGCCAAACACCATTGCAAACAATCACATCACATAACATACTTACATGTGTATATATATTTCAGAATCATTGTGATTGGGCAGAAAAATCAAATTGCAAGAACAAAGCCAATTTAAAACTGAGTTCGGATCAAGACGTCATAATGACTGAGAAGCCAATCATCGCGTGTTACTTCACCAATTGGGCATATTACAGGTACATCAAGATCACGCTATACACGCACGCAGTTATAAAAAACATCTACTTACTAAACAAGAATCTCACGAAATGTAGTTTTAAATCCGTCCAAAAATATTTATTTATCTATTTCTTAACAATTATTGCTACTTTTTTTTTCTTTTATTTAATATACATTTTCATACCAGACTATTTAAATATTATATTTACTGCTAACTTTTACTAATATTTTTATTTTTTTACTAAGTATTAGTATTTCAACATTCCTATTTTTTGCGACTGAGGTGAAAACTAACTGCTGTGGTTTACTGGTGGTAACCAGCGCAGTGGAAAAGTCTGCTCTTCAGCATAATGCTGCGCCAAGGCCAGTTACTATACCTACACCTGTTTTTTTTAAAAATAAGTGTTATTTTTATTTTTTTCTTTGATTATTTTTATTTTGTGTATTTATGTCTATGTCTATAATTATTCATATAATTATACAAATAATAGTCATATTTTAGATATTTACAATCGCGTGTCTAGAACCTGCCATTATATGTATAAACGAACTAAAGCGTTAATTATGTATTGAATTTTAAAAAATGCACTCCCAAAATTTAAATTTTGATTTAAATATTGAATAGAATTCTTACGTACCTATATTTTTTCTATAGAAACTTCCACTATAACGTGTAAATGTATATAATTATATGTAATATATGTAAGGTTTTGCTGTACATACATACTATTTAAACGTTATTTTAAAGCTTCTTTTTTTAAGAAAAGTACTATATATATATGTTAGTTTTAACCGAAATATCTTTATGATTCAGGAAGGACGAAGGCAGCTTCGGACCTCAGCAAGTAGACCCATCATTGTGCACACACCTTATTTACTCATGGGCTCACCTTGATAACAATTTTACTCTCTCAGCTGGAAATCCAGAGTTGGATATTGTCAATGGTAAGTATGAAACTAGGAAAAATAACTATTAATATTAAAATCAGGTACAGTAAATTAAAATATTATTCGGCATGTCAAAAGTGTAAAAGTTCTTTATTTCTCGCTTAGTTATTATTGACATTTATTATTTTTTAACAAATTTATTGAATAATAACTTATTTTTAATAATATTGGTACTATAATTTAGAAAAAAAATATTTTTCATTTCTTACATAGACTACATAGACATTACCATGTGAATACTAATGCTAATTGTAAAGATTATAAAGCAATAAAACTAAAAACATGAAATTATTTTATTAAATTATAAGTGTTCAAATAATTGTTTTAGATTTCTATGGCAAAATTACGGAATACAAACTAATGGGTATGAAGGTTATTTTGGGAGTGGGTGGTATTGAAAATTCGGAAGGAGACACTTGGAGTGAAATGGTGTCTAAAGCTGAAAACAGGAAAATATTTGTTAAGTCCGCGCTAAAATTCATACAAAAGTGGAATTTCGATGGATTACAACTCGCGTGGCAGTATCCTGTCTGTAAACAAGTGAGTGGTTTGTTCTTAGTGATTTTTTAGACCTTTGCAACAAACATAAACGCTATTACACTGTAACTCTCCGAACTTGCATACAAAAAGCTATTGTACAAGATACAGAATACAGTAAAGTAGTGGGTGCCAACAAGAATAAATAAACAACTAAAAAGAGTTTAAAATCATGAAGCTTATAGTTCGATTTAAGTAAGACAACTTCGTCACCAAAACTTAAAAAAGTAAGACCACATCAAAATGTAGGTATGACAGCTACAACATTTAACAGTATTAAAAATAAAGCTTTATTGAAACTAACATAACTTAAGAAAGCCTTATGAAGTAAAATAACTTGTTATAATTATTAATTTATAATAAAATTATGATTATAGATATGTATAGATTTATATACGTCAACCACGTGACACAAAGCGGTCACAGATTAGATCATATTGACGATGACGTAGCATGACTGTAATAAAGTCTCTGCTTGTCCAATCCTAAGACTGTCAGTCTAATTTGGTCGGAGACTGTTGTTTATCGAAATATAGGCTATAGAAGTGAACGCGACAAACGTTGTCCTGCAAGATATTTCAAACGATTAATTTATATTAATCGTTTTGAAATATCTTGCAGTGTCGTGTATAGCGATCCTTATGGATAAATCGAACAGCACAGACTGGGAATCGAATCCACGTAGTTTGGTTACGCACCAAGAGCTCCGCCCGTTAAACTATCCGAGACTCGTACCTGAAAACCAGCTGTTTTGTTGCAGTTAAGATAAATAACTAGATAGTACCATCTGCCGGGATGGTTTGAATCTAAACAGGCTAGGACGCCACCCGAACGCACACAAAAATGTATTAAAATCGGACCAGCATATACAGTTTCAGTAGAATTATATCATTAAAAAGGATAAAGCAAGAAAAATACAAGAAAAATACGTAAATGTGTTTCGGATCATCGAATACAACCACTTCACTTTAGGGTTAACAACAATCCTGTATTTTTCATAAATTCGGACTTATTAACTTTATTAATTAATGCAGGTTCCATGCTCCAACAAAAAGGTGGAAGAAAAAGAGAATTTCAGTCTTCTCTTGACTCTTCTCTCAAAGGCATTCCAGCGTCATAATCTGGAGGTCTCAGCTATGGTTTCCCCTCATCCACAAATAGCAGCGCTGGCTTACGACCCTGAAATTCTTTCTACTCTGGACTGGATTAGCATAGCAGCTAACGATTACTATAGCACGAATGAGAAGACCACTTATCTGTTGCCACTTGAGAAGACTGAACTTAATGAAATGGATAACTTTGTAAGAACGTTTAATATTATTTATGGAATTAGGAATACTTATATGTACTTTGATTGATATTTGTAAGCGCAAATTCTATATTCTAAAGAATGATAAATTTTATGATATTTTATACTAAACGATGATTAGGTATATTAGGTTGGTGGTTTCACAGTAGTTTTTATTTACTTTGATTTCATTAATTTTAAATACTTAAAAAGCATTTTATAGAGCAGGGGGCAAACGGGCAGAATGCTCATCTGAAGTTAAGTGATACTGCCACCTATAGACACTATGGCTTGCTTCGCTTAGCCGGCATATTCCTGTTAAATATTTTTGTTTTGCTCTTCATTTATTATTTATTTTCAGCAATCAATAATTCAATACTGGAAAAGTATAGTTCCAAGTAACCGATTAGTGTTAAGCGTACCGGCATATGGCCGTTCATACACCCTGCGCTCTGAGACAAATGCTATGCCCGGGGCATTGGCCATTGCGCCTGGCGAACCTGGGGAGAGTACTAAAGTTCCTGGATTCCTCGCATATAATGAGGTATTATTTTAATTTAAACACTCAATTATTCATTTAAGAATTGAATATCTTCCATCCATTTATCCTTTTATTGACAATGTTCAAAATAGCCACAGCCATAGGCACTTCTAAAAATACGGTCTTGTTACAGATATGCAAAGGAAAATTAGATAACTGGAGGATCTCAGCTAGTCCGTCAGGTACGTATGTGGTCTCCGGTTCCCAATGGGTCACTTACTTGAGGCCCGAAGAGGTACATCGAATGTCCGCCTCCATTGCCCTTGAGGGACTTAGAGGCGCTGCTTTATGGGCAATGGACCTTGACGATTGGACTGGGTCCTGTGCTTGCAGGCCTTGGCCTATACTAACGGCTTTACGCCAAGGACTTTTGGAGCCCACTCTCCCACCTGTCATTTGCCTTTAGAATTTCTCATTGGTTGAGAGGAAAAATTAAGACTTGACTGAAACCACGGTTTTTAATTTAACATTGAACCTGCTGTCTGTAAAAAGAAATTTGAGTGTCTTGTACTGTTACCTCTTAGACGTACGATATACCTATAACGTTCTGGCGTATTTTACTCATGTTACTTTATTGAAATTTTGTTATAAAATAAAATAATTGCCAGAGCTTAAAGTGTACAACACTTTTTACTGTTAGGCATATTGAATATGTTGACAGTTTTTCGTGGTATCAACTACAATTTATTGTATAAGTTACTGCCTTTATGTATAGAAGAAATTTGACAGTACTGTATTGGCTTATCTCTAGTATATTTGTAAGAAAAAGACTTATATGTTTAAGTAGATTTTTTAATATTACGATATTTTAAACTTATTTTTGTAGGAATTTCTTATTTTCTAATAAAGTTCTAGGCAGATTTATGTATTATTTTTGTTACTATTGTATTCATAACTTAAAACAGTTTTTCGTATTGTATATAGTAGGTATTTCCATCATTCGAAAAAAAGATATATGTATCTCGATATTGTTACGCAAATATTTCATCAGAATTTATATTCAACTTAATAGTTTAAGAGTTACCAGACGACAATATGTGTGCAATCTGAGATTTTAAATACAAAATGATATGAATTCGACTTTGTTTTATTGCGACCTTGAATACATAAGATAACACTTTAATTAATATAAGTTTAAAACAAAATACGTTGGCAAAAAGAAATGGTACTCATGCTAAAAAGGTACCTAGCTGATAGAGCAACTTCTAAATTCTAAGTCGTAAAATTGAATTGTTTCTTACATTACCTATTCTAGTCTATAAATGATTTTATATTTATAGACTATCATGAATCTCAATTCAACAATCGGGCATTCAGATGATTTCACTGATAAGATAGATACTTTGAAAAAAATTAAAAACGTATAATTTCTCGATTCAATATCATTAGGGGAAAGGATTTAATAAAAAATACTTTCGGAATTCAATAACCATATCGCCTTAGTCTAACTCGCTCCTCGTAGATGAGTTTGCAAAACGTGATTGGGAATGCTCAGAAAACGATTTGCTTAATACTACGATAAAAAATTAAAAAACTGATAATTTTTCATGTAGAGGTATTCCTATCAAAAATATCACGCGAATATCGCTCTAACTCCAAACGGACAAAGTCTGATATTGCGTCATCGTTTACCGAAACAAATGACGGACATGGCCTTGCGAGTCATACCTCGATTTACAAGTTCACGTTAAAAACAGCATTAGCACTTTGCATTTGCTACTGTACAAGTGTACATCGTTGTGTAAAATTATATTAGATATAATTGACGTATTTTATAATGGCGTAATATTCTAAATTCTAATGCTATAATATTATTGTTCACATAACCTCACTTTAGGTGAATACTAAATATTTGTGAATGAAAAGTGGTGTTCCGTGTTCATTGAACGATATCAGGCACACATTAAAATGTCCAGAAAGGCTGCAGCATCAACTTTAAACCGTAGTGTGCAATTATTAAGACCTAAATTGCATTGCTTTGGGAGTATTAAGTACAAAAGTTTACATACTACAGTGAGTATACTTTTCTTATACCTATACATAGTTGTCTTTAAACCTTCGGGTCCTGATTTTTATAAATTTTAGCATAATAATTGAAACCATGTTATTCTATATAAATAAATTTAAATAAAAATAATATCTATAAGTACAAAACGAGTCTTACATGATGTAATAAAAATACACAAGCTCAATATATTTTGAGCAATAGGGATGGTACGATTGTTAATTATGTAAATAATTTAATTTGTAATTTAAAGTTTTAACATACTCTTCAGGTAAAGGAAATTAAAATACCAGTACCATGGGGTCATGTCTCAGCAAAACTATGGGGAAAGGAAAACCAGAGACCAGTTTTAGCACTTCATGGGTGGCAAGACAACGCTGGCACCTGGGATCCACTTGCACCTATGATCAGTGATAAATTACCGATTCTTGCAATCGATTTTCCTGGCCACGGCCACTCATCGTGGATTCCACCAGGTAGTTTAAAAAATATATAATGAAATGCTATAATTAAAGAATTATGTTTTCTAATGATATTTCATCTTTCAGGTTTCCAATATTATCCCTGGGATCTACCAAGATTGATACTCACAATCAGAGATTACTTTAAGTGGGATAAAATTTCAATCTTAGGACATTCCATGGGTTCCATAGCTGGGATGCGATTTGCCTGTGTATTCCCAGATGATGTAGACTTCTATATAGCAGTGGACAGTCTTATTTACGATGACTACGACTTGCATCAAGTAGTAGAAAGATTCCCTAAAATATTACGAAAAATACAGTTAGCCCAAACTCGCCTTAATGACGAACCTCCAGCATATACGATGGACGAAATTAAGCAAAAATGGTATTTAGGTACAAACAAATCTGTAGCATTGGAAAGTGTGCAGTACCTAGCACAACGCGGTGTAAAGGCATCGTCGAGTGACCCAAATAAGTTTTATTTCAATAGAGATGCTCGACTAAAAAGCATACTTTTTAATCCCGAAAATAAATTACTAGTAGAGACACTTGTCAAACGCTTAAAGTGTCCTACTTTATATTTCAAAGCGATAGACTCACCTTACGCATCAGACGAGTATTCCGTGGAAATGCGAGAAGTGGTTGAGAAGAACAATGCGAAATTTGAGAGCCATTTTGTCCCAGGAACACATCATGTTCAATTAAATAATCCTGAGAGATTAGCACCAACTATTATAAGCTTTTTACAAAAGCATAACTTTATATAATCGGTACTATTCTATAAAGAATATAGTATGATATATTATATTCATGCATCATCTTAGACCAATAACACTTGTGTCTCTATAACTTAAGTAAAAAATGATTAATGGATACTTAATCTATGTGATAAGTAATAATATGCTATCTATTTATTATACCCTGCAATCAAAATCAATTTGTGTAAGGTTTTCTGACTTTGTAAAAAAATTACAATTTGTTATGATTTTCTTCTAATGCAAGGTTTTAATGGGAATTTATTTGAATTATTTTAGTTAACTGAACTAATTTTAATTTAGAAACGCATGTTTTTATTTATGACGTAAACTGTGTAATATGTTTAGAAAATATTAAATATAAGTAGTGCACAAATATACCAAATAGTGATCACACAAAACAATACAGGCTTAGGCGGCCTTAGAAAATGTTTGATTAAAGTAACTATGGGCAAGCTATTATGATAAAACAAGCATAAATTATTGTCTAATCCAAATTTTAATGAATAGAGGATAACACGAAAATAGAATAGAAGAAATAGAAAATAATTTCTATATTTACTAGACTTATTTTGCTCCTTAGTAACTGTATTATGCCTGTTAAAAAAATTGTAAAAGTGGAAAGGTGTTCTAATACTTAATCTCATGCCAAATATAAGTATAAGGAATATCATTTATATACATATTTAATACTGTAATAATTACCTTAGTCTGCATAAAGAATACTTCTGTGATTATGTTACATATTATTCTGTTAAGGTGTTAATTTATTATTAGCGTATTGTCTTTGCATTTACTCATTTAATTTCAATGATCCAAAAATAAGACTAACAAAAATCACAAACAAACAAAGATACAAAGCAGTGTATTGTTGAAGATATTTTATTGTTTACAGGTGATAAAAATGTACAATAATAAATAAAAATATAGAAATTGTTTTAAAAGTCATTGGATTTATTAGTTAACTTAAATGTCCTTAAAAGAATTAAGAGTCTAACAGGCTCTTGTCATCACATTGGCCAGTTTGTTCTAAGCTTGATGCAGAACTACTATGGTTAAGGTGTGCCCCCTTCCTCAATGGTAAAACTTTCAGAAGAGCATCATCCCACTGGTTTCCTTCAGAAACCCGTAATATAATTTCAAAAACTGTAAAAAATATGATTTCTAATCAGTATCCAGAAATGTTTCAAGTATGTATTTAAAAAGTTATATTGTTATTTTCACACTAAAGACAATGAGATGCATCTCTTTTTTTTAAAAGTATGTATGTAATAAATTACTTACCATGATCAATTGTTAAAACTTTCCTAGTCTTCATGTTCACATATTTGGCAAGTGGTAACTGAGCATGTCTGATACCTTGTTCAACTGCTATCTTATAACAAAGTCCCTGAAAATTTTAAAACAACTCTGATTAAACCCTATCACTTTTAACTTATTTTTAACAATAATGGTCATTAAAAATACCTTACATCTACTATATCTAACACCATTTAATATTTACTATAAAAATATTTTAAAATGGGATTCATGAT
This sequence comes from Pieris rapae, assembly GCF_905147795.1. Taxonomy (NCBI): domain Eukaryota; kingdom Metazoa; phylum Arthropoda; class Insecta; order Lepidoptera; family Pieridae; genus Pieris; species Pieris rapae. The sequence goes on along the minus strand of NC_059515.1, from coordinate 2,474,370 downwards.
CTCATGCTCAAAATTCAAATTATAACAATAACTAAACATGCTCCAATTCATTAATATGGACCCATACTACATAAAAGAATATAATTTAGTAAGCAGTAATCAGCCAATAACTTACTAGTTTTGATTACCAAAAAACATATATCAAACCTTATGCTGATTATGGTCAACTAAGCCCCCAATGATATATAAATTATCTTCCTCGAACTTTTCAATAACATTTTCCGATTCACTTGTAAGGTAAACCAACTTTTCCTTAGGAAAAACTTCTATGTATGACTTTTCATGGTATTCAATCTGGAAAACGATATCTTTTGATATTTAAATCTTATTATATACAAGGTTTTTTATCTGTATAAATATGAAACAAACCTACATCCCAGTTCTCATAACCATTGTGTCGAGAAATATCAACTTTTGTTTTTTCTCCAAAACTAGTAACGTGAAACTGAAGAGGTGAATCTGATCTTCTATTAATTGAATAACATCTCAAAAGTTGTTTTATAACTTTATATCTATCTTTTTCGCTCATTAAATGATCAAAGCTTAAATCTAATATCACTCCTATAAGACTTTTATTTTTCTCTAACTTCATTTTCTTCAACATCTTCCTATTTGGACCTAAATCTATATTTGCTGCACGAGCTTCTCTTTTTCTTTCTTTTGCTCTGGCCTTCTCCTTACTACGCTTTTCATATTTGTGTTTCTCCCATCTAACTTTTTTTAACCATTTTCTCATTTGATTTTTGTTAAAGGGTCTTGGTAATTCATTTCCGTCATCGTCTTTTAGACCTGGATCAACTGTGATATCAAAAAGCGTGTACTGGTGAAAGTCATTATTTGTTAAAACATCGCACTTTTCAGGTTGCAGATCCATTCTTAAATCTAGCAAGATTGTACCTTATATCTCTTACTTTTTAGAACATTTAGTTTTTGTTTTTCGTCGCATACATGCCAATTAAGGTAAAATAAATAACTCGTTTCACGTTTTAAATAGGTCCTACATATTTTTCTTAATTAAATAACCTACAATTAAAATCAAAACAATTGCACATTGTATGTATTAGAAATTTAAAACGTCAAATTTTTAATTTCATCATCATTAAATGTTGTCCGTGAATCCGTCAGAGTCAAGAACTAAACAACAAACTGACAGCCGACAACCCACATCAATGATTACACGACTCTACAAAAAAAATTTCGTTCTTTGTCCTAAAGTTTATACTATTATTTTCCAGTTAGTTATGCACAAAAACGAAAAGAAAATACCTTTTTTCGGTATACAGTTTGCTTTTGTGATCATGAATTTTGAAAAAACGCTATCAAGGCCAATACAATGAAAACATGATGTAGTCGCCCATCATTTGGGGTTTATTGAGAGAAAGTAGCTATGAACATAAAAGAAAAAGTAAAAGTGTGCACTTTTAAGTTATTTTCCACTTTTCTGTAAGCTAATTTGATAGTAAAACTTAATAAAAATAATAAACATTTTTATTTCAATAGTTTTATTTTCAATCAAAAATTTAAATCCGAGATTTTTAAAAATTTCGTTCAATCAGTCTTCTAAGCACAAAAGCAAAGTTTTTCATGCCATATTTTTTTTCCGTCTTATTACGACCTAAACTACCGAAATTGAATGCTTTGCAATCAAAGTCAAATTTCATGTTGACCCGTGTTATTGATTAATGTTTATTGTTTATTTAAACTTTAAAATCATTATTAAACGACAGCCAAAACAGCGAGGACTTCTCGCGCCAATTATATATGTATTTATTGAGATTTAAGCATAAACACGGTTACTTGCCATTAACAATAAAAATAAACCCTTTGAACACCCACATGAGTATAAGGTGAAAAAATTATTCAACAGTTCATTACTTTTTTTGTTATACAAATACAATATTGTAGTGACGAAACGGCCAATTCAGATATTTTACTAATATGTATTTGAATTGGCCGTAGAGTTTGTAAATTTAGGTTCAATACGCTTTACATTTTCCAGTTTAAAGAGCCAGCTTTAATGCCATAAAAAATGCGTTTTGCCATTATTTTGAAAGTTTTTGGTGGGATAAAGAAATTATTCTTCTTAAGAATCGGTTTTGTATAACGATAATTTCAACATATTATATTTATAAATAAACATTGCTAAAACTATCGGTTACCTGATTGGTATATAATTATCAATTAATAAACAAGCAAAATACATAAGATTATAATATTTAACAAGTACCATACAGTAGTATTTATGACCTTTCACTGTGTGATAAGATCCACAATCGACTGCAGAAAAATATATGTATTATCTAAATTTAAACATCAGAATCGTTAAATAAGAGCGCATTTTTAATTAACTATAATAAATAAGTTGTAGTGGAACAAATTGCAATGTCGGCAGTAAGTGATTTATTTTTTTATTTATGAATACTTCTTACTTTAGTTGTTTTAGAAACGCCTAAACGCCTCGCCTGTCAAAAGAATTATGTTCCTATATGTTTTTGACTGATAATAATATTTTTCATACATGATATACTTGCTTAGGTACTTAAAACCCGATCCGATTACGAGATCGAGATACTGAGAGGTTAATGTTAATTTTTATAACCATTAATTTTAAACCTTTATCAATTCTAATATTATATTATGTTTAAAAAAACCAGTGCCAAAGCTTTTGGGTCTGGACGTCGAATTTCAGTAGGTATGTCTAATGTTACACAAAGACACGTGATTTTTTTTATCTAAGGTATGCCGGTTTCCTAATAACAATGTTTTCCTTTACCGTTGGAGTGTCAAATGCGCACATAGTAAAGTTACTATGCAAGTGCCATAGCCAGGTTCTTCACGACTTCAGGTTCGCACGCTGAGACCACTAGGTCAACACTGTTCATGTTTAAAAAGGGTTCACCAATAATTTCAGGATAGATATCAATTATGGGGAGGTTGCTTCGAGGAGGAAGCCTCAACGGATCTGAAGCATCTTAACGACTCTCTTTCAGTGGACAGTCGCTTGTTTGCGGAGGATATCCGTGGCAGCAGGGCCTGGGCCAAAGAACTGAATTTATCGAAACATATATCTGATGATATTTACACAGCTATCGTAGAAGGACTGGATAAGGTAATAAACATATTTTTTATTATTTTAAATATGTACATTTATTCGCATGAAAGTTTACGCCGTGTGTGTAAATAATAAAAATATATAAATAATGATTTACATTTTACTTCATATAATTTAATTCTTCCATAGTGGAAAATTAAATTTAAACAATACGCTGGGAGATGCTGTCTTTCTGTACTCCTAACTATGAACAAAGAAATACAGATAGGCTCCTTAAAAATTATTGCAGGTCGAAGAGGATATAAAAAAAGAATTAACAAAGAATGGTCGGCTTTTGGATGAAGAAGAAGACATCCATTCTGCGGTGGAAAGGCGACTTCGGGAATACGCGGGTGATGCTGCTCTTCATCTCCACACGGGTCGCAGTCGGAACGACCAATCTGCCACAGACACAAAACTATGGATGCTTAATTCACTAAAGAAATTATTAAATGAAGTTATTCAACTCATTTCGGTAAATATAATACCCAGAATACTATCTTTTTTGTATATTTAAGAGTACCTACACGATCTGGGAAGATTTAATAGTAATAATACATTGGCGCTACAACCCTACGTCCTGACCTCTTTGGTTTCTTTGGTTTTTTATTTACCTTGGGCAGGATACCGTAATGCTAAAGGGATTGCGGACACTGAAAGGCGGGAAACGTTGGTCGTGGCGGGAGTTTTGTTTTTTTAGTAAAATTTATAAATTTAATTTAATTGATATAAAAGATCAATTTGTATATAATTGTATGTAGTAGTTTAACTTAATTGTTTATTTTTTTAATTTGTGTATATATTCTTCAATATTTGGTAAGTTTTTATACTTTTTCCTCAAGGCCTGGAATCAGGCGAAAAAATGAACGAGCCCCCGGATATCGGGGGCTCGCCCCCCGAGGTTGCATGTAATATTGTAGTAGAAAATAGATTTTCTAAACTGGACGAGTCCAGTGTAGACACAGATGTGGATCAACGGAGTGACCGTAAAAGAATGAGATTAGGTAAAATTTGCAAACATTGTAATAAGAGGAAAAAAAGATTTGACCCGACGCGTCGTAACAAGCAAAAAGAGACTGATTGTTCGTGCCAAATACCGGATATTGAATTTCCCTCATTATGTACTGAGATTAAGAACGCTAACGATATAGATAGTTTTCAGCAAAAACGTGACCCAGCACATAAAACAAGTGTAACTGTAAATATCCAACAACACCCCCCATCAGATAGTTCTCAGTCTCCAAAAAATCCTACAGGCAGATCGTTTTATGAGGCCTATGACATAGGGCCGTTTGTAGTTCATGTGCAAAAAGTTTCTTCAGATACTGGCATCGCCTCCCTGCACCCAGTCCAATTTGGGTATTTCCTAAAGAAAAATTCATTTAAAAACATTATTAATGGTAGCATTAAAAGGATAGGCAGAAACCGAATTTCCCTATCATTTTCAGACCACAAATTTGCAAATGAATTTGTTAATAACCCTTGCCTGACAATTAATAATTTTAAAGCTTTTATTCCTTCATTTAATGTGACTCGAATGGGGCTTGTGCGAGGTATTCCCGCAGAATGGTCTCCTGAAGATATATTAGACAATATCTCCTTACCTGTAGGCAGCGGAGGAATAATAAAAATTAGACGCCTAAATTATAAAGTGCGTAACAGCTCCCCACCTGAGTGGAAGCCATCACAGACTGTTGTTATAACTTTTGATGGCCAAGCTCTACCAAAACATGTGTTTGTATGCTACAATGCCCTACCCGTGGAACTTTATTCATACCCCACTATTCAGTGTTATTCTTGTTGCCGATTTGGTCATACTAAGTCCAATTGTAACTCTCGACCCCGATGTTACAAGTGTGGCCAAGGCCATACTGGGGACACATGCAACATACAAGATGATGCAGCATCTTGCTGTCTGTGTTCAGGTCTACACTTTGCTACAAACAGGAAATGTCCAGAATATGAACGACAGACTAAAATTAAATTATATATGGCTCAGAAATGTGTATCTTATGCAGAAGCAAACAAAGTGTATGATCCTGTGTCAAAATCTTTTGCTGAAATAGTAAAGTTTTCAAACATGCATAATTCTCCTAATTCTCCTGTGCCATCTGTATCGCCTTCCTCTTCCTCGATTCCGTCGTATAGTAGATCTTATAAGAAAAACATATTTGTTAAACCAACAACCCCCAAACTAAAACGACTGGGGTATAACAAAACAGAACACTTCAGTTTAATAAAGGACTATGATGCTCCAGCTTCTCCTAACGGGGTCGCTTTAATAAACAGTAACGACAACAATAATGAAACAATGTTCTCAATCTCTGATGTTATCCAACTTTTGACTGAAATAAAATCCATTTCTAACTCTGACAACAATGTAACCGAACAACGCCGCCCAACACTTGCTTCCTTAACTCAATTAAAATCCACTTATGCGTCCCGAACGCGAACAAATAATCCAGTGGAATTGCAGAAGCGCAATCTGCAATAAAAACGATTTAATCTATTTGCATAATAAATTTGAACCTTTTGTCTCAACTCTGTCGGAAACATGGCTTCGCCCGGAATTGACATTTCGAATTCCAGGTTATGTTATTCTCCGACAGGACAGACCTGACGGCTATGGCGGTGTTGCCATAGTCATTAAAAATAATCTCCCCTATTCCTTATTTCCACTTCCCTCATTCGGTGATGACTTGTCAGTCATTGCTGCTATTGTAAATAAAATTTGTATAGTATCTATTTATTTTTCTCGTCCTAATGTAAATATTTTTTCTCATCTTAATCAACTGTTCTCCATCCTCCCAAGGCCTTTCTTAGTCCTAGGTGATTTTAATTGCCAACATCAATCTTGGGGAAGCACTTCTTCCAACTATTATGGAGATCAATTATTAGATATTATAGATTCTCATGGTATATGTATTTTAAACACTGGGCTGCCAACTCGTGTTACTGGTCCACGCGAAGGTGCAAGTGCGCCTGATCTATCTTTATGTTCACCTGATTTAGCTTCAACTTTGGACTGGCACCCTCTAGCATCTTCGTATGGTAGTGACCACTTTCCACTTGTTATTACTTTTCCTTCATACAAACCTATCAAAACCAATCGCTCTCCTCGTTTTAAATACAGATTAAACAACGCAGATTGGAAATTATTCAACCAAATAGTAGAGCAGAAAACTAATACTTATTCTCAAGAAGGTAGCCAGATCTCCGCAGAAATTCTTTCTCAGGTTTTGATTGAAGCTGCCGATGAATCTTTTTGCACTAAAACTAAGATCCGATCGCAAATTCCTTCACCTCCCTGGTGGGATCATGAATGTACAGCTGCAATAAAAGAAAGAAAACAGGCCGAAAAAAAATACTGCGAGCATATGTCAGAAGAAAATTTCGAGTTATATTTAGAATCTGCCCGTAGAACAAAAAAATTGTTTAAGAAAAAGAAATACGATGGTTGGCAATCATTTTGTGCCTCCATTAGTCCAGATGTCAGCCCGTCAGAGGTCTGGCGTAATATTCGTAGATTTAGATCTGCATATAATAAATCTCCTTCTTCTAAATTACCGAAAACTCTAGCTGATCAGTTTATGGATCATCTTGCTCCCCCTTCTGTACCGGAACAGAGATTTCCTCCATTATCTATTCCTGCTTACATTTTTGATGACCTAAGTGGAATAAACGCTCCGTTTTCTTTGATCGAACTTAAAGGTGTGCTTAATAAGGTAAAAGACTCTACTCCAGGAGAAGATGGGATTCCATATTCTTTTTTGAAAAATCTTTCGGACCGTGTGCTGATTCTGTACTTAAATATTATAAATTCCATTATGATTTCTGGGTGCATTCCCAAATCTTGGATCACTCAATCAATTATACCTATTTTAAAAGACAATAAGCCAACCGATGATCCTTCTTCTTACAGACCCATTGTCCTTTCTTCTGTTTTAATGAAAATAGCAGAACACCTAGTAAAAATCCGTTTAGAATGGTTTTTAGAGAGTAAAAATCTATTAGCAACGACCCAATTCGGTTTTAGAAAAAGTAGAAGCACAATGGATAGCTTAGCAATATTCACTACAGACATAAGATTAGCATTTTCAAATAATGAGTCAGTAGTAGCTACTTTCTTAGATATAAGCTCAGCTTATGACAATGTTCTTATATCGGTTCTCAGGGAAAAACTGCTATGCTTAAACGTACCACCAATTCTAACAAACTTTATTATAGATATGCTCAGTGAAAGATGCATAAATTTATTTATTGAAGATGTCAAACTATCTCGGACCGTATGGAAAGGATTACCACAGGGTTCTGTACTCAGTCCTTTGCTCTATAACATCTATACGTATGATTTAGAAACATCATTGCAGGCATCAACAAATGTACTACAATATGCAGACGATCTTCTTATATACAAATCGGGCAAATCAATTGAAAATAATTGTCAAATTCTAACATCTTCCCTTTCATTTTTAAACTCATGGCTGACTTCGAATGGTCTAGACATATCTGTATCCAAGAGCAGGGTTGTGTTGTTTTCCAGAATGCGTAAGCCTCCCCCGGTCCAGGTAAAGTTTGATAATGTTTTGATTCCCTCAACTAATAATGTCAAATTCTTGGGGGTAGTTCTAGATTCTAAGCTCACCGGTGTATCCCACTGTGAGTATGTAACAGCGAGATGTGAACGAAATTTAAATATTCTTAGATGTTTATCGGGCATCTGGTGGGGAGCGCATTCACACTCCTTAAAACTGATTTACAACGCCATAATCAGAAGTGTAATGGATTACGGTACTTTCCTGTTAGAACCAGGAAATGTTTCTGCTTTCAAAAAATTGGATAGTATTCAAGCAAAAGCAATGAGAATAGTCTTAGGAGCTATGAAGTCAAGCCCAATCAATTGTATGAGAACCGAATGTGTAGAGCCACCATTAAACTTACGCCGACAATTTCTATCTGATAAATTCCTTTTCCGCTGTATGCAATTTAGTAACCATATCCTTACACCTAAACTGACATCCCTGACATATATAATCCACACTTCTCAATTTTGGAAAAACAAACGCACACCATGTTTGGTTACAAGTTACACAAGATTTACTTCTCTTAAGGCTCCTACTCACCAAGCGACTTCCAATCCTTTGTTCAAATATAGTTACGATTCCCTTTTAATCTCTCCTGATGTACATACAAGCATAGGTCTTGTTAAAATTAAGAAAAACCAAAAGTTAACATTTAATTATATTGTTGATACTAAGTGGCCACAATGGCATCGAATATTTACAGATGCATCTAAACATTCCAGTGATGGGTGTGTAGGTGTTGGTGTAATACATTCTAACTACAATATTGTCCAAAAAACTAAACTCCCTCCTGAATCCTCCGTGTTCACTGGCGAATGTATTGGCCTATTCAAAGCTATAGAATACATCCTTCTACTGAAACTTCAAAAAACTGTAATTTTTACAGATTCACTTAGTTCTTTAAATGCCCTGGCCCGGTTCCCATTTGGATCACATTATCAATTCCCTGTCATTTCCGAAATTAGAAACTTACTATTGAAATGTTTGAAAGAAAACTATTCCGTATCGTTTGCATGGATTCCTGGTCACTGTGGAATATCTGGAAACGAAAAAGCCGACCGTATTGCCAATGAGGCAGTGGATAGTGGAGATGTGGATATTTTTGGAAACTATGCGCATGACTTGATGGCTCTTTCTGGGATTTATCTCCGGAATTCCTGGACTGAATCCTGGAATCAAGATCGTTCAAAAGGTCGCCATTATCGTGCTATTCAACCTTCTATACCCATTAAGCCCTGGTTTTGGAGACTGAGATTCGGTAAAAGAGTTACAACAATACTGTCTCGTATGCGTCTGGGACACGTCTGCACCCCAGCTCACCTTGCTAAGTTTAATATTATTGACAACCCTACGTGCGAATGTGGATATGCTGAAGCTGATTTGAATCACATCATTTTTGTTTGTTCTCGGCGCGAACGGTCGGCTCTTATCGACGGTCTCATTTCCCTTCAAATTCCTTTCCCTTCATCCATATCCTGTTTACTTTCAACAATGGACCCACATATATATAAACTTTTAGCAGCTTTTATCTTAAGTAATGATATAAAGATTTAGATCCTATGAATGTGTATATTATATGTAAATATCTTTTCTTGCACTCCTTTTATATCTATCTCTATAAGAATTGATCTTTTATTTTATAGATTATTTTCCTTTCCTTAATTCCGTTTCATCTGATACATTTATTTTTTTACCCGTTTCCCTGTTTTGACCCTGGGCCACAATGCACAAACCGTGCGGGCCATAATAAAAAAAAAAAAAAAAAAAAAAAAAAGGGATTGCGAGTTGCCAGATAATTTTGATTTACACGTAAGTAGATGTTCTGTGCCTGATACGTGTCTATTTTATTGGTCTAAGATTCCTCACGACTTGACTTCATTGCATGATCAAATGCGACACATAGACCATTGTCATGTGTTAATTTTAATAATTGTTTGTTTTTAGATATAATTAACTACTAACTGACGTGAGACTGGTCGGAAATTGAATTATCATGATTCATGTGCACTTCATGCATCAGTTTAGTTTATGTTTTATTTCTGTTTAGTTTTTTTTCTCAATAACTATATGTAATATGTATTTTTCCACTTCTTGCCTACCTTATGAAATTTAATTTCTTTTTGTCTTATCTCACAATGGTTGCCTGGAAGAAATCGCTCGCTCAAGCGATAAGGCCACCAGTTGCCCTCCTTTTCATTTAATTATGTTCAATTTTTATATTGTAATGCAATAAAGTATTAATAAATAAATATTTTTGACTAGGTAACACTAGTTCGGGCGGAGAATGAGATAGATATAATAGCTCCAGGATACACTCACCTACAACGAGCGCAACCAATACGATGGAGTCACTTCCTCTTAAGGTGAAAAATGGAATTAGTTAATTACTCAATGGAATTACAACGGTCGTAACGCGTAGAGATTTCTTTTTCTTCTAGGATTACCTGCGCCGGATCTCTACTTTCAATTAGGTACGCTAGCGATTCTGAAATGAAATAAGGAAACTATAATTCCTTATTCGACACTAAATTTACAGAGTGGAAAGTTTCGAATGTATTATTGAATAGGCTCCGTTTCTGCTCCACTTCCGTCGCTGTTCTGTCTCTATTAGAATCTTACTAATGAATATAGGCACGAAAAGTTAGGGATACGCATAGAAACGTCGATACTGTAATCCAAAATGTAAAAAATAGCAAAAACTATTGAAAATAGAACAAAGTGATTTACTACGTTTTTATAGACGACATTAATATATAAAATAAATGCCATGTATAACTATAACATATTTTATAAAAAATCCAAGATTTAAAATTTTAGAACTTATACTATCCCAAAACTTTTTTAATATAATAATCTGGCAATCCTACAGGACGCCCAATAAGGGCAGTCATCGTAGCCATGTCCACGACACATTTTTTAGAGAAAAGCGCAGTCTAACTTTGAATAATTGGAACTTGTATCTCTAAGGGAAGACCTGGGAGACGATAGGATAGTTCGCAAAAGTCTTCTTCTTTTTCCAAAGTCCGTTTCACTGCCTTGAACAGTTTTACTTCCAGCCATAAACTTGTCATTAGACTTCAGTATCGACATCTTTTAGCACTGGAGTGCCACTCAGAATAATAAAATAAAAGAAAAATAAATCAGTACATGTACATCGCTACATCTTCTTTAGGTCTTGGCCTCAGATTTCTGAATCTGTTTCATGATCATTTTTTTAAACCTAATAGGCATGTAAGTGATCAGCCTCCAGTGCCTGATACACGTCATCGACTTTTTGGGTCTAAGACATGTCGGTTTCGTCACGATTTTTTCCTTCACCGTTCGAGCAAATGTTAAATACGCACATAGAATTAAATTCCATTGGTTCACAGCCGGGGATCGAACCTACGACCTCAGGTATGAGGCCACTCAGAATACAATTTAATAAAGTAATAGTTTAATTTCCCGATGGAGATAATTTTAGGTTTTATAAATTACTGTAACGAATAATTCAAAGTAAATCTTTCTTGTAGCTATGTCTGGCTTTTCAAAGAAGACGTTTCGCGATTAGAAGAACAAATTGTCCGTCTATCAGTATGTCCTTTGGGTAGTGGCGCGATTGCTGGGTGTGCGTTACAGATTGATCGCATTAGGTTGGCCCACAATCTTGGGTTCAATGATATTACACCTAACTCAATGTACGCTGTTGGATCCCGAGATTACATAGGTATGGCGAATAATTATATGGAATATATATTACAATTTTGAAAAAATACTTACACCTTAATATAAATATATAATTTGTTTCATAATAATTTGAATTTAATCATCGATATTATAGGCTTGTAACCCGTTTTCAAAAATATTATTATTATTATGCATGAGGCCAGGACGTGAAGAAATATTGAACGCTGACATCTACGTGAAATAAAATAATTCAGACCATTTCTAGCCTTGTAATACACAATCAATAAAACATGGACATGTCTCTGCTCGATTGAATATATATATATAATAGGTTTTATACTGTTACATTAAAAGATAAAATATCTGCTAGTAATCGGCGTCCATATGTGCGTCGAAACCGACAAAGGCCTACTCCAGCTTTTTCTTTTCTGCTCTTCTCTCTCTATCTTTAAACTGTTCTCTTCTTTATTATTCGGTTACAGTACATCAAAAATAAACATATAGAAATTTCGTATATACGAAATGATTCTATGAATTGTTTATTGTTTCAGTTGAGTTTTTAAATTGGTCTGCCTTATGTGGATTGCATCTGAGTCGGTTCGCGGAGGACCTGATAATTTACAGCTCACAAGAATTTGGCATTGTGCAGTTATCTGACAAATTCTCCACTGGATCGAGTCTGATGCCTCAGAAGAGGAACCCAGATGGATTGGAGCTGATAAGGGGAGCTGCTGGATTACTGTTGGGGGACAGTTTCTCCTTTGCATGTACTTTAAAGGGATTGCCGAGTACCTATAACAAGGATTTGCAGGTGGACAAAGAGATCATGTTTAGGTCTTATGACAGACTGATGCATTGTATACGAGTCATGAATGGAACAATCAAGACTATGACCGTAAGTTGACCAACGTTTTTTTTGAAGCTGTTTCGTTAAAGATTGCCAGTAATAGTTGCTCTAATCTAACTAGATATATATAATTAAACTTTATGGAGACCCAGAGCCGGATTTAGAAGTCTTGAGGGAAACAAATGAGTGGAGGTCCGCTGGCACCAATATTACTTTTCTTTTATTATTTTTCTTCTCATTGGGAGGGGTAGTATGGATCTGTTTAGCGTTGCACCTGATACGTAAATTCATGTCATTTCCACACGTGTAAATCTTATATCTTAAATATTTGAAAGTATTTAATGTCCTTTTTACATGTATGAGGTTGAGAGCATAAATAAAATATGTTTTTTATGTACTTATTTCCTTTCGCTAGGTTTAATTTTGAATGCTCTATCTACAACTTCTTTATTATACCGAGTCGGTAAATGGTCATACATTCTCCCCTCTGTTATCACTGTGAATAAAACTGGGTAATCATTCCTTTGCGAATTATCAAAAAAAATTACTATCTTTATTTATTGTCTTACCTTTCCCCGCGTTTAGTTATAGATCATAAACCGACTCCGCGGCTAAGTTCAATCAACTTTAAGAATATTTAACGTTTGGGATTTATGGAAACTGTTTGTCTATGAAGTAAAATGGTGGAACTTAAATTTATCTGCATTAACTAGGTCAAATCTGAAAAGGCAGTAGCCCTGTTGGATCCGGGCATGTTAGCTACAGATGTTGCCCATTACTTGGTGCGTCAAGGAGTGCCATTTCGGCGAGCGCATCACATTGTTGGAACCACCTTAAGACGGGCTGCTGCACTTGGAGTAACTCTTCAGAACATGCTGCATGAGGAATACGTTGCGATATGGTATTTTATTCTATCTAAATAAAATCAAATCATTTATTTAAATTAGACCACCTAAAATGGCACTTTTGAATGTTAGATAAAATATAAAGATGTTTCTAGTTGCCCCTTCCAAAAGGTAGTTTCGAGTGGAGAAGAATGGGAAAGAAACTCTACACTTACTCTTTTAAAACAGGATTTACAATATCTGTATATTTTAGTTTAATAATTATATGGGAAGGCAATGTACTCACAATAAAATTACTATACAGATCTATTATTGTATTGTTAGTATACATGTTCCTGGCATACTTACAAATTTTTTTTTTTTTTTTTTTTTTTTTTTCTAGAGCGCATCGTGCAATCAGTCTTCTGACTATGAGCAGATGAGTTGTAGGAAGACTGACGGGTGGAGACATTCCTCAATAGGAATATCTACCATAATAATATTAGCTCAGACAATGTTGCCGAGCTCAAGGGTTCTTCGTCTTTTGAGACGGCTTATACACTCGGGTAGGGTGAGTTGAACAGCTAGGTGGTTAGGATGGTTTTCCAGCCTAGTCTTGTACTTCTGGGCGTACAATTTTATTTCTGCTTTAACTGTAGGTATGCCCAGGTGTTCATGTACTTCAGCGTTTTTAATAAACCACGGCGAGTTGCTTATTTGTTTAAGGATGTAATTTTGTGTTCTTTGAATTTTAGTTTTATTAGAGTCGCATGTTGCTCCCCACAATTGTATTCCGTAGGTCCACACGGGTTTTATAACAGAATTGTAAATAAGGAGTTTGTTGTCGATGGACAATTTCGAGTTTCTACCCAATAACCAGTGCAGCCTCTTGTATTTCAAGTTTATTTCAAGCCGTTTTGCCTCGATATGCCTTTGCCATGTCAACCTACGGTCCAGGTGCAGTCCAAGATATTTGACTGTATCACTTTGAGGCAGCTCCCTTCCTCCTAGGTTGACAGGCGGGCATGTCCTTCTTCCCAGAGCGAATGTCACCTGCACTGACTTGCCCGTGTTTACCCCGATTCTCCATTTATCGAACCAGTTGCTTATTTCATTTAGGCTTCGCTGGAGCTTTAACGTGGCTTCTTCCGGTTGTTTACTCGAAGCCAGGATTGCGGTATCGTCTGCATAGGTTGCAATATTGACGCCAGGGGTACATGGTAGATCTGAGGTATATATGGTGTACAGCACTGGACCAAGTACAGAGCCCTGAGGTACCCCTGCAAGTATATCATGAAAGCCTGATGTACAATCCATCTCTTTCACTTGGAATATTCTATCGGTGATATAAGACTCTAGGATTCCATAGTAACTATGAGGCAGAAGTGACTTGATCTTGCATAAGAGCCCCTTGTGCCATACCCGATCGAATGCCTGATGAACGTCCAGAAAAGCTGAGGAGCAGTACTCTTTTAGCTCGAGGCTATTGCTTATGAATTTACACACCCTGTGAGTTTGTTCAATGGTGCCATGTTGTGCTCTAAACCCGAATTGGTGATCTGGAGTTACAGAATTTTCATTCATAGCTTGCAAGAGTCGTCGTAGTAATATCTTTTCTAGTACTTTAGAGACAATCGGGAGAAGACTTATAGGTCGGTAAGATGAGACCTCATGTGGCGATTTCCCGGGCTTATGGACCATAATCACTTGAGAAACCTTCCATAGCGCTGGAAAGTATCCAACACTTATAATCCGGTTGAGAAGGGTTGTCAAGTAGGTTATAGCCTTACGAGGCAATTCGGAAAGAACCTTTTTGTCAATGAGGTCGAAACCTGGTGCCTTTCTATTCTCCATTTGTTGTATAGTTCTTTGTACCTCCCTTGGTGTTACAGTCTTCAAGGGCAAATCCAATTGGAAATCCTGCTGGAGAATATCATCTATTTCTGCTTCATCCGACCCTGGAGTGGCTTCGTTTGGTACAAATACTTTAGCTAGATGGTCAGCAAAAGCATTTGCTTTTTCTAGTTTAGATCTAGCCCACTTGCTTCTATCTAGACGTATAGGTGGTTTAGGGTTTGTTGGTTGATTTAGATTTTTGCATGCCTTCCAGAGAGAGTAGTCGGTGTCTTTTGTAGCTGTTAACGACTTCAGGTTTTCCTCAATAGTAGCATCTAGATTATCTTTTATAGCCTGTTTAAGGTGTTTAGCGTAGATGTTTAGTGCTTTTTTGTCAGCGGGATGACGACTATTGTGCCACACTCTACGTAATCTTCTCTTCTCTAGGATCATGCCCTGAATTTCGTGGGGTACAGAGAGCTGTCTGGTGTTTTTCCGACCCACTTCCTCAGAACTCCTCCAGCATGCATCCTGCACCACCTTCGTAAATGCCAAGACTGCCTCATCTATTTCCTCCTCATTCTTTAGTGAAATCCGCAGAAGTAGGGCGTCCTCAACGAGTTCACGAAACATTTGCCAATTTGTTCTATTGTTATACAGTACTAGTTTCCGTTGGCACTCCAGGACGTTGGTACTAATAGTTAATATCACTGGGATGTGGGCTGAAGAACCATCGAGAAAGCCATCAATGTGATGAAAGAGTCGTGAGAGACCCTTCATTAGAAAGAAGTCCAGGACATCAGGCAATCTTCCAGGGTCGCTTGGCCAGTGGGTAGGCTCGGGGGTGGAGATTGTTGTTAAGTGGTTTTTATCAACGCATTTTTTAAGTTCTCTACCTCGCGTGGTAATCAATCTCGACCCCCAATGCAGATGCTTTGAATTCCAATCTCCACCTGCTATGAACCTTGGACCGAGACTGTTTATATATGTGGTGAAGTGTTTCTCAGTTATAGCGTGCTTTGGAGGACAATAAGCCGAGGAGATACAGAAATTCCCATTTTCATCCTGTATATTTATTGAGGTGGCTTGAATGAATTCAGATCGAAATTGTGGGAGTTCATAATGTTCTATGGATGATCTAATTATAATAGCAGTGCCTCCATGTGCAGTGCCATCGGGATGATTTGTTGAATACACGTTATAGTTTTGTATATGAATTTGGCTGTTCGATGTAAGGTGCGCCTCAGAAATAAGCAAGACATCCAGATTATGCATTTTTAGTAGGATTTCAGCTTCACTTTTCTTAGGCGATAGGCCATCTATGTTCCAGGTAGCAATTTTGAGTTTATTTATTTTTGTGATAAGTTGGTAACTAGAGTAGTCAAGAGCCCCAGAATGGTGCTCATTTGTTGTAGGATTGTATCAATTTTTTGTGATTGCTTTATAAATATTTCCTCAATTCTGTTATTCAGTGATTGATGATCCAGTACAGACTGTTGGTTTGTGCATCGATCTAAAGGATTACTTTTAGCCACTTCATTATACCTCTTAAGTGTATTACTTGTTGGTGGGTTCGAGGGTTGGTTTGTAGGTTGTGAGTTTGGGCTTATAACATTATTGGGAGAGCGTGACGTAGCAGTTTTTCTCGTGCTTACAGACAAGCGCTGTGTTTTTCTGGCTAGGATTTCTTTATATACCTCGCAACCTTTATAATTCGCAGGGTGAGGGCCGAGACATAGTGCACATTTCGCAGGGGTACTGCGGTCCACTTTAGGACAATCTTTAGTTAAGTGTGATTCTGCACACTTGAGGCATCGACCTGGTCTCATACAGTAGTTTTTGGTGTGACCATACTGCTGGCATCTTTGACACTGAACTATAGTGGTCCTCTTTTTTGGGTCTTCTATAGTAACAATTTGGTGGAAAATATGTCTAATTTCCTTGGCTGCTTTATTATGCTGACTAGGCTGCAGGTTAACAAAGAAAGTTGAGGTAGGTTTTTTATCAGGCCCAAATCTGGCATTGATAATCTCTCCAACTACTATGTTTCCCGTTTTCTCAAATTCAGTTTTTATAACATCAAGTGGAGTAGTGTGGTGCAAGTTTCTTACTACTAGTCTGTAATTTCTATCTTCTTTTCGGTTGAATGTATGGCCAATGAGACCCTTCTCTCTTACAGCTGTAATAAGTTTTTTGTAAACATCTATATCTTCACTAATAATTCTAATTTGTGTTTTGTTTACTATCTTAAACTTGAATGTGGATCTTTCAGTTGCAGATTCAAGAAATTCCGTTAGTTTATTGACATCTTGGACTCCATATAATATGATTGGAGGCGGATTGCTGGGCTTCTTTCCTTTAGTTTGAATAGGATCTTCAACTAGAGGTAGTCCGTCGAACATATTCGAAGTAGCTACACTTTCGGGGGACTGATTTGAGAGTTTCCTTTTTTTATTCGGCTTTCTATTCACTGGAGCCGTTTGCCACTCAGGTAAGTTGGTATCGCAGGCTACTTCTTGAGAGTTCTGTGGTGCCTTCTCCTCATTTCTGGTAGGCAGTAAATTCCCAACCGATACACTTCTCTGTCTTATAAACAGGCTTGGATGGAAGGCTTGTTGTACATATTTCTTACTTTGACCAGTTGCATTCACTGTCACGGTTGCCTGAGTACCCACCCTCGTGTTGTCTTCCAGCCCGGGTGGAAGGCACCGCGGGTTAGCGGGATCGCAAGACAGATCACATTCGCTTTCATTATACATTTGGTGTGGCAAAATTTTTGCCTCCCCAGAATACGAGGGATAGCCTGGGGATTGCTTTGAGATGTCGATTTTCGAAGATTTAGGTGGTGTTCTTTGCATGATGTTCCCACGAGTAGGGTCGAATAAACTGGTCGCTTCTAGGGTGACGCCCTTTTTCCCAGAAGAAGGCACATTACGACAACGTTTGCCAGGTTCGTTGAAGTTGGACGCTAGAGACTGAATTATCCCATCAGCCATATACACCCCATGTAGGGGCATACACATCCCTTGGCACGTTTCCCACCGTAGGATAGGGGTAATTTATTATAGAGGTTTTCTTCCTCGCGGCCCAGATGATGAAGTCCAGACTCCCGTTCCCGTAGGTTTACGGTTTGAGGTGACTCTTTCGAGACACACTTGATGCTTGATCGGTTTTGAGGCGCCGATGACTCGCCTTCGCCCGTCACAGTCAGCAGTACAGACCCCGAGGAGGATGTTTTGTGTGAAACCCGTTAACAGATCTGTACAGTACCCAGGGGAGGCGACGAGGACGCCCGTGACTCGGGCTTTCGGGTGCGCGCAATATAGCCAAGCTACACACTCGCAAGGCGTACGCTAGCAAACACAGCATTTTTTAAGCATGCATCCAGCATCGATGCACACCACCGTGTACTTGATACCCTTTCCCCCCCAAATACTTACAAATATCGATAAGAAACATAATGCTTAAATTTTCTATCGTAGGAATTTAGTAACTTTGTGATTATTATCGAAAAAGCCGAGATTAATTTAATTTAATAATAATCAAAAATCTGATTTCAGTCCAGAATTTGGTACAGAAGACGAATTTAAAAAGATATTCTCGTGGGAAGCCAGCGTTGAACAGTATTCGAGTGCGGGCGGAACGTCTCGCGCCGCTGTGCGTCAACAGATACAAACATTAGCTGAGTGGCTGCAAAAATATAAAAGCTGCTGATTTGTTTTAAAACGATTTAAAATCCGTATTATTTGGTTAAAAATATATTTGATTTTATAATTTGTCTTTTATTGATGTTCTCGTCCTCCGTTATACGGCCAAGTCTAATTAAGATTTTTTTTATTCAGTAACAAAACTAAAATATCACTTACGTTCATATTTGAAGTCAGAAACGCTTAAAAGTAAACTTAGTCCAAGTGATGGAAAACGGTGACTTTAGCGAGGCTAATTAATGTAATGTTAAAGTATAACGTAAGTTTGACTCCCGTATATCAAAAACCTTTTGTCCTATGTCATAGTTCGGTAAGGGTCAATTTATACCGCAGTCGAAGCGTTTATCCAAAACTGAACATAAAAAATTCAACCTTAACTCCACAGCGTAAAGCTCGCGTCTTTTTGATATCTCAAAAAGATTCGAGCAGCTTACTTGAGCTTAACGCACACATTATTACTGAGATATCAAAAAGACGCGAGCATTCCCGCAATTACACGCTCCCACTAGCGAACCTACGCGTCATTAGTCTGAAGTTTGCCTGTGTCAACGTTCATCACGATGCATTCGTACGAAAAATAAATTCACCTGGTGCAAAAATATGGATGAAAAAATTTACTGGAATCTAATACTATACATTTAATATTGCGCGTTCTTTGTGAAGAGTTTGAGGCTTTGACTCTGCGCCCTGAGGTAGTATAGATTGACCCCAAGTATCGCTTTTGAATCTTGCTGTCAATGTCAAAACTAAATGTCAAATCCTATACATTTTTGGCAAACGAGTTGGTATTGTACCACGAATTTTAATTCAATTCCTGATTTGACATTAGCTACTGTCATTTTGTAAAATAATGATACCACATATAAAAATGTAGTGATGTACATAGTCTTTTAATAAGTACGCTGTAGACGAAGTGGCAGCACAACATCGGATCACGGTTTTAAGACTGAAGAAGAAGCTCAAAATAATAGAACCTTCAAATTAACAGACGTGCGAATTTATTTGAGGAAGGCATTCAAAAATTACGGCTACCGAATGGTCTAAATGCGTATGCCATGTTGTCAAAGTTTAGTTTAGATATACTACTATAAACCAGAGGAATCTATCCGAAAACATTCTGTTTCCGTCAATAATTTCGCAACGTCACTATTTCTTACTCGTCATAACGTTGCAAAACTGAGATTGTCAAATCAGGAATGGAATTAAAAGTTCTAGTATAGTTTTATTATGTTGTTAGGACTGGTTAACTAGATGTTTAAAATAAAAAAGTATGTCAAAACATAAGGTATATTATACCACATATTTACTAAGTCTAACCTACAAACTAATTATCGTTAATCGTAAGAGGTATTTACATTTGTATCAATTTATTAGTTCCATTACAGCTTGATAGAAAATTCGGTTATTATCGCAGATACATTTTGTTTAAAAGAATGTTACGACGTAACTTTACAATAATGAGTCAAATATATAATTTATTTAAAAATAGAGTCGGTTAACTGTTCATTGGATTGTGTATTGTGACATTAACTACCATTATTACACAAAAATATTTTTTTTAAATTTAATTACACAATGTATAGGATAATTATAAAACTGAAATTAACATATGCATTACAGTCTTCGTAATTCTCAAATAAATGAACACATCGGATTTGAAATCAGTTAGTATTATTTTTATATTTTAGAAATGCTTTTATTATTTTTTGTACATTTTTTTACATTTTCATTTTAACTTTAATTAACACGAACAGTGAGACAGGATGTGTGAAAAATGCTGACCTTGCGTAGTCTGCGTTCTCATTCAATAACAATGTAGATCAAAATCCAGTTTGGGTGTAAACAAGTAACAAACTTACATTTTTTACCGTTTCTGATACATACAAACGGGTCAAATCTGAAACCGCGTTATCCTAACCGAAACCTTTTAAAAAGAATAGAGAAGCTAAATTTTGAATAGTTGTTCTAAACAGAGATTAAAATTGACCCGAAGCACAAAAAAGCCGTTCCTGTCTCACTCTCACTCACTCACAGTCACATAGAAATTTTTTTAAATTATGTTCTATATCTTGTAACTATCACAAATACCATAGACAATGTTTGGTGTTCTGGAATATGAACGTTGTGTTTAAAATTTGAGCGAGAATCCCGGAGCCACGTTCAGCGATCGGGCCTGAAGCTGGAATCCCAGAGTTTCGTCGGAGTCCGCCCTCGCGTAGTTAGCATATGCAGCGCCACCTGCCGGGGGCTTCGGACTGTGGGTGGTCCGACGGTTGCCTTCGGACTTGGCTGGCCACGTCGGAAACATTGCCGGGTCGATCGCCACTGGGTTCTCCTGGAATTGTGCAAAAAAGTCACAAATAGTTCAAGACTAAATAAATAAGCAGGAATTCTATAAAGGCTTACAATTATTACATTATAAAGTCGAAAAGATATAGAATCTTCGGTGGTTAAAAGATAAAGAAGCATTTACAAAAAATATATACCCGTAGTACCTGGCTTCATTACAGTTATATGGGATTACAGTTTTCTTTCAGATATGGTTTTACAATTCAGATCATATGACTGAATGCATGCATTTCTTAAATTAGACTATTAGAATAAGTCTAATATAATTTTTTTATACTAAATAATATTAAACAAACAGAAAAATGGACAATAAACATCA
Organism: Pieris rapae; assembly: GCF_905147795.1. Classification (NCBI taxonomy): domain Eukaryota; kingdom Metazoa; phylum Arthropoda; class Insecta; order Lepidoptera; family Pieridae; genus Pieris; species Pieris rapae. The sequence continues at coordinate 2,453,148 of NC_059515.1, read as the reverse complement.
AAAAAAGAATAAACAAAATACTTTAATTTTATATCAAATTTCAGCTCCCATATCTCTTATAGTCTCTTGTCTGGTCTTTTGGAGATTAAACTGTGTTTCATACACAAATAACAAAATTAGGTTACCTTAAAGTACGCGTGCTCAAGTGCCGCATCAGCAGTGACACGCCTTAAAGGATTGTACGTGAGGAACCCTTGCAAGAGGGCCAGGCCTGCTTCAGACAGCAGATCAGCACCAACCCGCTGTTTGAGACCTCCCGGAGGATGCTCAGCGAATGTCATCTTCTGAACAGCCGGCAGCTCTTTGTATCCCGGCCATAACAACTCTGATGGGGTTCCCATGTCCTGCAAAACATCAACTCTGTTAGATACATTTTTAGTGGTTGGTAATTATACGAGCAGTGTTGGCCTAGTGGCTTCAGCGTGCGACTCTCATACCTGAGGTCGTAGGTTCGATCCCCGGCTGTGCACTAATGGAGTTTCTTTCTATGTGCGCATTTAACATTTGATTGAACGGTGAAGGAAAACATCGTGAGAAAACGACATGTCTTAGACCCAAAAAGTCGACGTGTGTCAGGCACTGGAGGCTGATCACCTACTTGCCTATTAGATTTAAAAATGATCATGAAACAGATTCAGAAATCTGAGGCCAAGACCTAAAGAGGTTGTAGTGCCACTGATTTTTTTTTATTATACGAACAGAATTTTATCAGGTAACTTTTTGACTGTAAATTGTTTATTTAAAGTCTATATACAACAAGTTCAAATATTAGTTTAAAAAGCCATTCTCACCTTAAATATCCTGTTCAATTGATCGACTTCAGATTTGCCAGGGAACAGAGGGTTCATTGTAATGAATTCGGCGAATATGCACCCAACACTCCACATGTCAATCGGGGTGGAGTACTCTTTGCAGCAAAGCAACAGTTCCGGAGCACGATACCAAAGTGTCACCACGATAGGCGTATATTGACGTAGAGGGGACCCATACTCTCTGGCTAATCCAAAATCGCCAACCTAGGAAATTCAGTTAACCTTAAATTGCAAGCTATAATATTCATTTGACCCTGATATGGACTGTTGGATAAAAATCACCACGTCTTTGTGGGTCAATTTCTATGTACAAAATAGCAGGTGAAATCGCTACGAGTATATTTAAGTTATAGCTTTGAATGGTCAGGCTGAAAGTTCTAATGGTGACATATAGATTAATATTACGTTCATATGATTTTAGTAAGGTCTAACCTTCAAAAACACGTGAATAAATTTCAAAACTGTCGTAATATTAGTTTCTAAGATATTGACTTTTTAAGTTACGAAACTTTTGTTTGTATAAAAAAAAAAATAACGGAATTTCGTGAGTATGAGAATAAAGCATTGCTTTTTAGCGAATTTTATTAATTGAAACCAGAGTGCCCAGAAAATCAACCATTGAGAAGTGTTTTGTTATACTATGTAATAAAAATTATTAATAAAACAAGTAAATATTATTTTACTCAGACCGGCATGGTATCATGTCATCACACGTATATTATCGTTTACCGAATTAGCCAATGGCAACAACATATAAATAAACTAACCTTTAAAATTCCTTTATGTGACAATAAAAGGTTGCTAGTCTTGAGGTCTCTGTGTAAAATCCAATTATCATGTAAGTGGTGTACCGCTCTCAACAATTGGGTCATTAGACATTTCACTTCACCTGCAAAACATTGTATTAATAAACACTAGTTAGATTGCAAAAATCAAGTGTTAATCTTTTTTTTTAATTGAAATTAATGTAACAGAGATAATTCTGAAAAGCGCTCTATAGATGTATTTAGAACTCAATTCAATTAAATATAAGTAAAATAACCAACCTGGTAAAAACACTTGTTTCTTATTCCTCATAGTTTCCATAAGACTCTTTAAGTCATGCTCAACATAATCCATGACGATGAAAATTTTATCCATATTAGAACCCACAACGATTTCCCTTACCGTGACGATATTCGGATGCTGGCCCTGCAACAATCAAACAAGGGTATGCCACCAGTGAGCGAACAAACCTGTAAAATTTCATCAATCCATCTCGCTGTTTTATCTTGCTATTGGGTTGAATTTTAACAAAGTTAACGTAATATTTTAAATTGTATTCTGCTACATTATGATAGCTTTCACATGCACAATGATTCCTGGGCTCTTCTGAACTTAACAAAACCATTAGAATACATTTGTAAATCAGACCACACATTTTGCAAGCCGGTACACAAAAAGTATTGAAATAATAAATTCACAATCGACTCCAGTGTAACTTGCTTGACAAAAAGTAGTTCATTAAGACAAAGGCTAAATACAAACATTTCAATAATTCAAGCACTTATAATAAATAAACTTCAAAGTGAAACTGTAGATGCATTAATCAATAATAAAGTCTACTTTCTAAAAGTGCTTCTAGAAGAAGAAGAAGACAATTCATATGAAAATTGTACTTCTCTCACATGTTACCACATTGTAACCTAATAATAAATAAATTATGTAAACTATTTGTTACATATATGATTAAATAAATAATTATCGATATGTAAATCAAGCCTTAGTCTTAAACGAAACAATAATAAGAAGCTTGTAGAAACATTGTATCGGATGGTAGAAGGAGACTCAATTGCAAGAATTCTTTAGTTTTAAAATCCGCGTTCTTTGTAAAATCTGAATACAAACTTAAAAAAAAACACACATACATATGTTCACATCATTAACTATATGATAAGGTTCAGGGACCATCCGTAATTACTACATATATAAATATAGACAAATTTTGATAAATTAAATGGTCTTTTGAGAAGTTATTATTCACTACCAGATATTTGACTGCGAAATGTGGATAGTAATACTCCAAGTCCATACAACTTTTTTTTAATGGTTTAACTGGATATAGTCAAGGAACATATTGAACTGATAGTGAAAGAAAAATGAAATGCTTCGGAATCAAAACTTAGTGCTAAAGTAAGATTCAAGTATTGCAAAAACGAATTGGGTTTTGCAGTTTTGTTTCTGAATCCTAACCTCAGATATTCAGATACGAGAATTAACTTTAAATATTACCCCCGCACGTCAAAAAATATTTAATTATGTCATACAGGAATCAAAGTTAGCGAAGTCTTGTTTCTGAATAGTACCCTAACCCCAAAATGATTGATATTAATAAAAAAAATATTGTCTAGTGATAGTCAAATATACAGAACATGTAACATATAAATTCAATATATAAAAACCATTTTACCTTCTATTTTAAAACTAAAACAGTCTTACGTTTTCACTAAAACACATCGTGTCTCTGAACACAATGTAACACAGACAAAGTATTTTAGTTAAAGCCTGTATAAGACAGATTGGTTTAAAGATTAACGTAAAATAAGTAAGATTTACTACGAACATAACCAGATATAAACAAATATATGAAAAATAAGAGATTTACAAGAAATAAATATCTCTTATTTTCCAATCGTTTTCAAAATACAGGCAACACAGACGGTGACTATTTTATATTCGGTTATAGTAAATTTTAAGTGGAGGGGACAGACTATTTAATTTAGGATTATGGATGACCCCTAACATTTATAACATGACATGTATGTAAAACGATTAAAAAGTAAAAAATACATAATGACATTCACAATTATGCATCAATATAAACTACCTTAAGTATAGAACACATCAGATTTTACAAACAACTTAGATTAAAAAACATATTGTAAAATATTCACAAAATAAAAGTGAAATTGCCCGTAAAGACAATTATATCCTCAAGAATTTGTTGCTAGTGTTAATTTCAATGTAATATCGACCTGAAAAAAATATTCTGACATGGCAATACAAACTTTTATTCTATTTTAAATGTATTAGATTATAATCACGATTAACATTCTTTAAACACTTTTCGTGAACAGTCATGTTTTGGTGATGAAAGATATGAAGAATTCCTATTCATGATTAATAGAGGTAAAAGGTGGCTTCATTCTAATAAAAAACAATATTCTACTATAGCAAAATCATAAACTATAACTATTTTCTGAGACCATCATTTACACTAAGTACTAAGCTAAATGTAGTTGTAAAGACATCTGAATCACAATTGCTATTGTTTATTTAGTCTACGTAGAACACTGGCATGAGTTCTCCTAAAAAATTATGGATCTTTTTGTAGAAAAAGACATCAGCTCCTTTACGTAATGCCTTATAATAAAATTAGTATTATATCATGTCTACTCATTATTGGCACAAGATAAAGACAAAACATTTACCAGCTATTTTAGCTTAAAGAAAGTTTATAAGACTGGACTACTCAGATTGGAGATTCTCTCTTACCGTAAGCTACGACTATCAAACTAGACTCCCGTAAATCAAATTTAATACGTTTTTGGTACGGGAGTCATACTAACTACAACGGAATCTGTCAAATAGCAATGCAAAACTGAAGCATTGTCGTTTTCAGTGAAATTGCGATTAAACTGTGCTGAAAACAGGGGGATAAGTGCTCTATTAATGAGTTCAATCTAAAAACCAACAAATTGGTTTATATTTACTTAAAGAAAAAAAACTGGAATATGCCTAAAATACTGTGTTTTATGTAAAACAATTTTTTTTTAAATATAGAATATATAAAGCAATCAGAACATATTTATGAATATATGTATTAATTTTTGTGTAAAATAAACATTTGCCAATACTTTAGTTAAATTTATAAAAGCAGAAATGTAAGTTAATTCAAACTATATGTTTAAACCTATTGTGTCTCGGTATATTATTTATGGGGCATATATTTCCTTATCCACAATGAACAATTCCGGCCAGTTAAAAATAGATAAAATTACGTTTGCTGATTCTAAAAATTGATAAGACTGAGGCCGATTAATATTGCATATCCAGAAAAAAAACCACATTAATTTACTTTCATATAATCGAGTATCGACTAAGACATCGACCCTTGAGATAAGTAAATAACTAAATAGGCCTAGACTGTGGTGAATTTCCTGGTGAAGACACTGGCAACCATGTCAACAAATACGAAATCACAGGGACATTGTTAGGAAGAACGCCGTCTTTTTTTAACTAATTGCGTTTATGTTGCAATAAAAAGACAGAGATATAGGAAATAAAATAAGCCGTGATATTGATTGGTGCCGGCACTTGAGATAGTATGCGACATCTATGGCACAAAATCTTGAAAGTTAGAGTATACCAATCTTTGTTTTGGAGGCGATTAAAACATACAAATATTCAAAACTATAGTGACTTGGGAGTACTCTAGTCGGTGGTAATGTTTTTGTTAAATCTAATATTTAGCCCGTCATCTGTCAACCAGTCTAAAAAAAAACAATCTCTGCAAAAGTTCTGTTTGGAACTATAGAATTTTTTAATATTCTTTATAACTTTTTTCTGATCAGAATAGAATAGACCAACAAAAATGGAGGTGGACAGGACATTTGATGCGTTCTTCAAAGAACAAATGGAGCAACATTGTCACACACTGGTATCCACGTAACGGCAAAAGATGTAGAGGACGTCAATACAGACGATGGGAAGACGAACTAAAACTGACAGTAGGCCCAAACTGGAGGAGAGTCGCCTTGGACAGAACACAGTGGAAAGAATTGGAGGAGGCCTTTGCCGAAAGGCACACTGTTATTAGGGACATTCTATAATTTTAATGTACATAATATATATAGTAACTTTAACAGTAATAAAGGCTATTTTATTTTATTTATTTTATAACTTTTTAGATTGTCTATAATTTTTTAGACTTTAAGTACATTTGAACAAAAAGAATTTAACAGATATAACCACCATGACTCTTGTCAGTCTTGAGATTCCGACGGACCCATTAGGTATGGCCCTAATGTTTTATTTAAACATGTTAATAGATCTATCTAAATACCTACATACTCTTCTAAATTAGACTGTATCTAGTTGTAAGGTTAAATTTGTGCTCTTTTAATAATGAAAATGTATTTCACTAATTTTATATAAAAGTAAAACTTTTTATAAATTTAGTGAAATTCATTCTATATGCCTCATTCTTATTTTGTTATAAGTAACATTCATACCTATATAAGACTTATAGTATGCTTATTAATATGGTAGGAACTTATTTCAAAGTTTCTTTACTTAAGTGTTGGTGATCCAGTTATATTACAATCATGATTACATCATTATATTTGCCAGTTAAATTAACTTAAATGACATAACTCCGTTACACTTATCCTAAATTACGGTTACCTTTTTGAGTTCCATTAAATCAAAAGTTTGTATTGCCATTTCAGAAAATCGTCGATATAAAAAAAATTACTTTTCAAAAAGAATGCCTCGTTATCCCCTGGAATAAATTCCTTATAAGATACTTAGGCCCGCCCATGTTTCGAAGTTGTTAACCCTTGCAATTGGGTCACACCTCTAGCACAACCCTCTTGAAGAGGTGCCGGGCCTGTTGGAATAAAATACAATGCATTAATAATGGGATTGTACAAGGGAGCCAGCCGAGGGCTCAACTTATGCTACGAAGGATCAAAGGGTATACCTCAGTTTGTCGTTATGATGGCCCAAGTGAGCTTATAATTAGGTTTAAATAAATAAATATGATCCTACCTTAAGTAGAGTGTTGATTTCCCTCAGTGATGTTATGGGAAATCCCTCCTTCTCCTTTTCCATTTTGAGCCGTTTAAGAGCGACAATTTCTTCTGTGGTTTTGTCTCTAGCTCTATAAACAACCCCATACGTCCCTTCCTCAATTCTATTTAGACATTGAAATTCTTCAACTGATCGACATCCCTATAAAATGGTTTCAGTTAACTTTGAAGGAAATTTGCAGAAGCCAAACTAAATGTATACATTTAATTTGGTTCTATGTGATAATGTGCCATCAACACAATATGGTATTTGTAAACAACTGAATATTTCACAAAAAGTGTAATATTTTCACCATTTTTTTTCAGGTTTCTAATTACCTCTCTACACAAAAACAACACAAATTTCTATGCACAACACAAGAGAAGAAAATCTAAAATCTCTTAACCTTCATCATCAGTCTCAGAGGTTGGCAGCATTCAAAGCAATTTTTTCTATTCATTTTAATGGCAATTATATACTTACTATTTATTTATTTCTTTACACTGACACCTATTACAAGTTAAAAAAAAAAGTATGGATTTATTATAGGATAAGGCTTAAGTTTGAATAAGAAATGAGGAAAATTGATAATATTATTCAACTATTCTTGGCTTTTCCTGCTAAATAATTGTAGCATTTTATAGTTCTAAGTGATAAGTTTACCTGTAATGCAGGGAAGTATGGAGGTAACGAATTAATAGCTTCCTCTTTGAGTCTAGCACTTTCATCATCTTCAGTGGGCTTTACCTCCTCAATGGGAGTTTTTCCATTTTCATCTGGCGGAGGGGGCGAGAACGAGTGTGATCTACTTCTGCTTTTCGATCTAGAGAGTGACCTGAAATTTATTAATTTCCTTTTAAAACTTTTCATACAGAGTATCACTTAATATGCATCTAATTACAATATTAGACACAAGTATTTCAAGATTTATTTCATTAAAACAAAGAACTTATTGTTTATGTTCAGAGTTGATATTGAGCATAAAGGTTTGCAATGGTTTTGCAATATCAGGTTAATGGTAAAACACGATTGACCAGTCACTATAATAGAATTTAATGTTCTCAATATCCAGGAGTTTTGAAAAATTACATAATGCCAAGAAGTACCCAAAATTACCTTCGACTTTCATGAGAGGATGGGCTGGCATGAATTGATTTTGGTGAAGGTGATTTAGACTGTGCCTTAGGTTGGGGTTTCTCATTTTCATTTTTTTCTTCTACATCCTCCTCTGATTTAACAGACTCTGAATCTGTTGATGAGCTGTCGTCTTCGGTGTCACTGTTTGAATGCTCACCTACATTACAAAAAATATTTTAAATAGTATCTATTTATTAACAGTCTGACACTTTAATGCTTGTTTAAATTAAATAAATCTTATAGTAAAATTTTGAAGAATGTTGTACTGAATATTATTCAACCGTTAACAAATATAATAAAAAAATGGTATCTATATTTTAACTAAAAATATATCTTTTCTGAATAAGTTACTATTGTTTCAAACAACTTACCTTCTTCAGGCTCAGAATGTGAATCAGTCTTCATCTCAACATCACTAGCATCTGAGACCTCTACAACGGAGTCACCATAGTTGGGCGAATGAGATGTTTTATTCTTTTTACTGCCACCTTCTTCTGGTGTCACCGAACGTTTCTTGCCGCGACGTCGGCGATCCTCGCGACGAGCCTCTAATTCACTTCGAGACTCATGTTTCCTTTTTACCATTTCCCTTTCTGAAATGGCACAAATCTATTTAAAACACATTGTTTAATATAACAAGATTTCCAATTAGATATATTTTTATACCTACAGCTTTTGTTTCTACTTAACACTGTTAAAGTAGATTATTTAATAGGTCTGCTATAAAATCCCTAAAAATTGTAAGTATCAAGGATGATAAGGACTCATTTTATAATTACTTGTCAAAGAACAGAAACCAGTTGGAGGTTAGATCTCAGGCAAAACCATAATTAATTTGGTTTGGAATAAAGAAAAATTATCACATTGTTATAAGAAAAGTAATCAGAGGAACAGAATGTGTTTGCCCCATACCCCATTGGGAGGTTAAGGGAGTTAACACACACATACCTGCTTCAAGTAATCTATTTTTTCTTTCCAAATGTAATTTATCATAGGACTGTCTAGAAGCAGATTTAAAATCTTTTTCATATTCAGGGTACTTTTTAGAATCCTGCGTTTGAAGTTCTTTTGTCATTCTTTTACTTAATAATCTACTTCTTAAATCCTCCAATTCTTTATCACCTGATGTTTTATCCCTATTTTCTTTTTCATGATTATGAGAGCCTCTGCCCTCATCTGCCACCATCCTGAGTCTTGTTTCAATTTTTTCAGTTTCAAGATGCTTTCTTTCAGCCTCAGTGTACTTGTATTGTCTATCTCTATGAATATACATCTCACGTTCTCTCTGTCCATCTTTATCTTTATATAATTCCTTACTTCTGTAAACTTCTCTTTGTCTTCCAACATCCCGGTAAGCATTCTCTCTATACACATCTCTTTCTCTATAGTGGTCCCTTTCCCTATATGGATCTTTTTCCCTATAAACTTCTTTCTCTCTATAACCATCCTTTTCTCTCATTTCCCTTTCTCTATACACATCTTTTTCTCGTATGTCCTTATCTCTATAAAGGTCTTTTTCCCTATAATATTGTTTATCTCTATAGTAGTCTTTGGGTATGTCTTCACGATCCATATTGCTACTCACTTCTCGCTTTATCTTGTCTGACTTATCACGGTCCCTGTTGAAAAAATGCAATTATGATGTTGAACATCCCCAGACCAATCAGTCAGACCTTAAATAATAGTATTGACATTAAACAAATGTAAAGTAAGATATTGAGTCAATTTCTTAGTAATAAAATAAGACTTACCTATACAGTTTTTTTTCTTTTCTGGCACTTTCCTTATATCTTTCTTTAGCTGAATGTTTATGGTTTCTTTTGTCCCTGTGTGATCGAATAACAGCTTGGGGTGGTTTAATAACCAAAGCATCTGGATTGTCTCGATCTTCATCAGACAAACTAAATAAAAATATTAATTAATGTTAAATAAATTTTATCACCTAAGAAATAAATTTAAAAATTCCTTATAACCACACAAAACGACGGTCACGATTACGAAAGCCTTCTGCATTGGGCCTATTTCAAAAGTATTAACAATAAAATTGAGACAAATCTTTATGATAATGCAAAGCAATACAAAATAGTATGTCAATATATATAACCTTACAATTAACAGTAGTTACGACAGTCATCTTTAAATTTTACTTAAGCGTATTACAATAACAATATAATAAATTACGAAATTTAGTACAAACCTAAAATCCATTTCATCTTGAACGGGGCTACGTGCTAATTCTCCATCTTCACTTTGATCGTCTTCGTAGTTACTCATCATGAATGTCCAATTGCTTTGGTAGTCAAACGTTCAGTCAAGTCCAGTATTTCAAAATTGTAATGAAATTATACTAAGTAATAATCAACACAATACACGAAAGTAATAACAATTATATTTTATACACTTCCCGAACATGGAATTTTAGGATTTCCTCAAACACAAGCACAATTCGACGCCATCTTGAGTTAATAAAACATGAAGTACATGCCATAGAGTCTAGACTCTAGAGGACACATACATATAGTCAATATTGTATATATATAGGACAGATATCCCTAAAAAAATGTAAACCATATACTTTGATGATCCAACCGGGTCGACAATCATTTAATAACAAAATATGATATTTTTTATAAAACAAGAGGTAATTAGGCTGGAAGCTCATCTGATTTTAAGTTGACCGTCGCCTACAAATTCTTACTCTGACAGAAGACTCGCGAGAGCGTCGCTGGCCTTTTAGTAACCAGTAGGGTCTAGTGCCTCGTCCGATTGCTCGTATTAAATTATCCATTTTCATAGTGTATATTTTTTTTAGAGTTAGTTATTACTTCACCTTAAATATATATCATGTTTCTAACTCCAATAATATTACAGTTGTGATTCTTATTCTAAAGGACACATATTTAATTAATATTTAGCTTTTTAATAATTATTGTTGATAACTACTTTTGCTACATTACCAAAATAGTAATTTATCATTTAGGTTACCTACCACTACTACTAACCTGTTTCTATGCATTCTGCTGTGGTATTTCTCAAGCCATAGTTTCAAGTAATCTGTGGTTGGTCTACAGACTACCGTGAATACGTTAAAAAGGATAACAGAATGACTACAAAAAGTTGTTAAATAAAATGTAATTTTTATTCATATTAGTTTATTTACGTTTTGTTTAGTGTTTTAAATATAAATGATATAAAATTAAATGTTATCTACAATATCATGAATGAAATAAGCACATCAAATGTAATTCTGACTTCTGATTACCTCTTGTTAAACGGAGGTTTGATGATAAATACTTCTTAATTTAATTAAGTTTTTTGATGAAATTCGTGTTTATTGTAATTAAATTTGGCATTGAATTATGTAATTTATTCTTTATTATTGTTACTTCACATTTTTTCACAACTATATTATTATTTTTTTAAATTATATAATTACACTTTTAGTCTACGAATAGAAAGTGGTGTCTCGAAAAATTATAGATACAAAGGATTTAAATTGAAACAGTTGATCGGCATGGGTCCACTATGTAAATATGCTATCCATTCATGTATGAAATTGCATTGAATTCCCGCACTGAATGGATAATTACTATCTTCATTACAAATGTAGTCTTTGTGTCTTATTCAATCATAAATATGGTAAGATAAATAAATTTATAATATTTTTTATTAATTTAATATGCATTTAAAAATTTGATATTATTTTGACAGACCACAAATTTCTTAAACACTATAACAAGTGCTATTGAAAATAGGGAGGAGGAATTAAAAAAAAGGAAAGAAAATGCTAAGCTAATTCTTAAAGACTTTATTCTTTGTATTGAAAACTGTCAAAGTCGCTTTGGAGGAAAATCTGAATTAGCTACAGAAGATGATATAAGGCATGTATAATATACTTTTTACCATTACCATTACTTGCTATCAAGACAAAAGTAGTATTTGCTTGCTAAGAAATCATATTTGTGTTGTAAATAATGGTATAAGAATGCATACTCTCTTGTGTTGGTAACTCTTACCCTAGTATCATGGTGAATGATTGTCCTCCAGTATGAGTTTTGTTAAATTCCTGTCACTATTCTTTGTGTGTTTAAAATCCGCAATGAAGTGCTGTTGGTATATAGTTGCTAAGAGAGTTTTACGATGGAGCTGGGTAGGGATTGATGCATGATTGTTTTTTTTTATGATTGTTAATTAGACACCAGCTAACAAATAAAAACTTAAATTTTCTCTTATAGAATAGTCAACCTTTGTGAAAAGTGGGAAAAAGTTCTAAGCCACGGTTTAAGGACAAACTTGTCTAACTATACTTTACAGAATTTTGTTACCGCTGGCCTGAATTTCAATTTTAACATTATTAATGTTGGTAAGTAAATTTTCAATACCAACCTTATTATACTTAAGACTTTAAGTTAATTTTTTTTACACTTAATATATTGATTTAAGGTAATTCACTATGGAGCTATTCTTGTCTGCACTTAACAAAACATGAGAAAGAAAGATTCAAAATTTTAACAAATATAAACACTCCTTTAGGTTACTTTCGAAGTTTCCTAAGAGCTGCTTTAAATGAAAGATCTTTAGAAAGGTAAGCAACATAAATAGGTCTAATCATTTTTCATGTAATTTTTCAGGCACTGATATGATTTTATACTTTTATATCTACAGACATTATTGTATTTCTGAAGTTTTGGTAAACAACAAATACAGTTTATTTACAGTTGTTTAGTTTTCAATATCCATACTATAATTGTCATTAATAACATCTTTAATTTTTTTATAAAGTTTAGAAACACAGCTTGTTAGTTTATTTGAAATACCTTTTTCAGATATCTACAAAGTTGGATTTGTCATGGACTTTTATTGGAATATTATGATGATGGAGCTATTGTTCGTAGTGAAGAAGCAAACCTACTTCCCAATATGGCCGCAGGTATGTTTCATTATGTGTAGCTTATACAGTAATTTTAAAACTTTACTGATAAGATCAATTAATTTTACTAGGTTAGTTTACTTAATATTAGACAACATAGATTGTTCATGTGCTTGCTTCTTTACATATTTAACACATAATGCATTTTTCATATATACAATATACATACACTTTATTTTTTCGATTGCTAGCGTTTCTTAGGTAAGGTAGGTAGGTAAAGTTAAGCCATTTCATGAAATGCTCAATTTGAAATTCTCGCCACGACATATCTAACTGATTTCAGGGTTATCAACAGTTTTATTTGCGTTATCTATCGACAGAGCCGAGTTGAATGATTCACAGAACAATAGCCATATGACCAAAGCGGAACTCGTTATACCTCTACCCACACCAGTGAAACCGTCTCATACAAAAAGAAAACCATTGAGACAAGTGATATCTTTCGACAAAGAGAGTAAAAATAAGGGTGAAACGCCGACTAAAAGCCCCCCAATAGATGGCGCGGCCGAGTCGTGGAACAGCGCTCCAGCCACCTGCTTAAACTCTCCTGACCCTCAAATGGCACTGCCCACAGCATCGACAAGTGAACCGACGAGCTCGGATTATAAAACTGGCATTCGACACTTCTTCCCAGATGGAGTTAAATCTATAGAGAGCCCCTTACAGATACTATCAAAGCTATCGGAGAGCGCGAAGGAGATCTTCATGAGTTCAACTAGTATTGAGAAGAATCGTGATGATTCATCAGATTTAAGCGTGAATTGTTTGAAGATATATGAAAGTGATAGTGAGGAAGTGGGTGGTAGTATAGACGGAAGCACTTCGTGCTTGGAGCTCTGTTTTACAGAGGACGAGAGTGTTCCCGATGAGAAGACACTGGATTCTGTGTTGAAATGTAGAGAAAAGGAATTCCTAAGCTTACAACTCAAGTATAACCAAATCGAACATACAAGTAAGGATAAAATACAGAAGCTGGAAAAAGTTGTGTTAGATCTTAGCAGGTGAGTAATTGATTTTATGCTGATTTTGTAACTATATTTCCCGTTATACACTGAAATATCTATAACTCGAACCTCGGTAAGTCGTCCTCAGTAAGTCAGAAAAATTGCTATTCCCTTCCGCTGATCCCTTAAATACGCGGATATCCAGGACTATTTAGACTTTGTAACTCGAACAAAATGTTATTTCCCTAAAAAGTTTTTATACTCTATAACTCGAATTTTGAAACTCCATAAGTCGTAGTTAGGAAAATTCAATGACGAGTTACGCCCAATTCCCTGAAATAATAACCATAAAATACAAAGTGAATATTCAGGCTCGGGGCTTTCCAATCTATTGTTTTTGATTTGGGAAAATGTATACGAGAGTCGAAAGAGGGCATTTAATTTGTAATTGTTCAACAGTCAGGTAGTCTTCGAAAAAATACGGACAAGTATGACTGAATGTTTGATGTATCTGTTACCACAGTCGTTTATTTTCAGAGAAAACGACAAACTAAAAGAACAACTGAGGAACTATATGTCAGCAGTGGAAATGGGAAAAGCAATGAAAACTAGTAATGGAGAGGATGAAGAAATAACACAGTATGAACGAAAATTAGTTCAGGTTTGTTCGTATATTGTAAACATTTGTAACCTAGATATAACATATGTATTTCCGAAAGAAATAGACCTAAAGAGTCGAAAAGAAGACTCTAAACCGCAGCAGCAGTAGAATTCTACTACTTAGAGTCGTCTAATTAGAGAAAAAAAAATTAATTAAATTTTCGAAACACATTATATTATATCACTTCTTATTGTATTAGATACGGTACCACAAGTTATGCATTTAGCGTGATTAATGTTTGTTGAATGAATGAATGATGTTTCAAGGCTTCAGCCTAATAACCTTAAACAGTATTTTCTCTTTACATCGAATACTGATCTTGCTACGGTCCTGACATACGCTTTCGCTTCATCCATTTACATGACATTCACATTGCATGCTCGGTTATGGATACTTTTATATGGGCTATTTTTATCTCTAATACCTTCTGGATTTGGTCCAGTTCTGCATGACAAGGCCTTCCTAACCATTCATTCAACATACTCTTTCGTATCGTTGTCAGTACTTCCTCTTTTAAACCAGGCTACTCACATATCCAACTATTTCTTAGCCCATCACATACCCGGAAATAGTTCTACTTTCATTTTTGTCCGCCATACCCAACATTCAATACATTAATATAACGTTAATATATAAAATGGTTTTAGGTAGCAGAGATGCATGCTGAATTAATGGAATTCAACCAACATCTACAAAGACGATTGCAAGACTTGGAGAGTACAGGACTGGAAATTCTGGACTGTCCGGAATCAAATGTCAAAGTGTACATCCCCAGTGCTTTCCTCGTTGGGAAGAAAACCCATTCCTACCATGTTTATCAGGTAACTGTAAGCTATTTTTACCTGTTATCAATAAAAACTGTGTAAACTCTATATAACGACACTCAACGTACACGTATACGTACGTATATACTAGTATTGTCTTTTATTAACATAGCTTTAACCCATTTAAAGAAAACACTTTTTTAACACAAAGCACATATATACTATGTATATATATTCTTATCCTGATTCCTAGGATTAGATCCCCACCGACATATTTTTGTTATTCGTGAAGTCAAGTCCTGACGGTATTTAATTGTGTGCATAATATTTTGATTAAAGGAACGTACGAAATTTCATGAAACATATTTAACATGTTATTCTTCGAAACAGACTCATAACAAAACATTTTCATACAATAAAAAGACAATTTCTATAGTAATGTAGCGTCGAACAAATAAAAATATAGAATAAAATTTTCCTTATCATAAAATATAACATAAACATATAAATTTATTTTCTCTAATATTTGATTTCCTAATTTGAAATCTACCGGTAAAGTCACAAAACAACCATATTTACTTAAAGGCTATTAAGAATTTAATAGCTGTTTGAATTTTCTTTTAGATATTCCTGAAAGTAGGCCAGGAAGAATGGAATGTGTACCACAGATACGCGAAGTTCTATGAAATGCATACGCAACTCAAGAAATGTCATCCCGATATCGCTAATTACAAGTTCCCACCGAAAAAGACCTTACGAAAAAGGGTAAGAATTTCTGGAATATTTTTGTGGAGTGTTAAGGATTTAAGATCCATGTTTTATGTCGTATCACAAGATATGAGCTCGTCCTGAGCGCTGTCAAATAATATTTTGACAGATTTAAGTTTGGTTGACGATCTAGAATACAGAACAGTACCGTATACCAATTTCCAGGTATTTGACATACGAAAAGGTGTAAAAGTCAAAATTTATTGCTGATGATAGTCCTAGCATTGTCCACGTCTAACAACATAATAATTTAAATTTTTTTAAATAATATTTTGACGTTAATTTGTGTACCTAGATGAATAAAGATATGTTTGTTTGTTATTTTAATATATAATCGAATCTCAGAAACCATTCAAAAGTTTTTGCGTAATATAGGCAATCTTCCCCATATAATGAATACAAAAACTTTCTTGGTTACATTTCAGGACGCGAGAGTGGTTGAACAGCGTCGCATCGCACTTCAAGCGTACTTACGTCACGTGTTGCTCGTGTTACCAGAGCTCAGAGAGTGCACGAGTCGTTCACAGCTCATCACTCTTCTACCGTTCTTTGGGTGAGTTATCATTTTTATATGCTTTTTGGCTTAGAGATTTTGAAGAACATGTTATCTTGAGCGAATTTACTTAAATGTTAAACGTATCAGCTCGTAACTGACGAACCTGTCTACAGTGGTATTAGTACGACTGTGTCTGACTCCGGTCTCACGCACTATAATATCAGTGTAAATTCTAGTCTCAATCGAAATTATTCACTTAATTGAGTCGGCCTTTAGAACACCCACAAACAATCCACCATGATCGTCTATGAATTAAAATAAATACTATTAATAATAGATACTATACTATTTATATTAAAATAAATAAAAATAGTCTGTGATTTTTCTTCATCACACTTGTGATTGATGCGCTGCTTTGTGTCTTTTAGTATTATATTATTTTTGTATTGTGAATGTGCCGTAATAAGTAAATAATTAATATGTTTTAGTACATCATCGACAATTAAGGAGAACGGTGTTAATATCTTCACCCGACAACATTCCAACGAGTCGGCGTCTACTTACGACCCGATATGATCATTGTCATTTATCACATAATGTCTATGCTTGAAAACGAAATGCACTGTCGAGGCTTTGCTTACTTTTTCTCAAAAGAGGGGTGGGGGGGTTAAACTACAGTAAATCTGCTTACGTCAAGCCTTTGAAGCCATGGATTCGGCACGCTAATGACAATTGTCAGTACATGATTTGACCTTGACTTGGAAACTAAATTGTAAGATAGAGATCGTATTTTTGTAAATAGGTTAATAGGGACCGAGTGGATTATTAGATATAAAGAGTTATAATGATCTTAGATCCGAATAGGAAGCCGTTAATTTTGATTGAAAATAACAAATTCAATGAATATTTATATATTTATTGAATTTGTTATTATTAAAATAGGTTGTATATATTTTGAGTTGATTTAAATTCGGATTTCAAGGGGCGGCTAGGTTACGCAGTAGAAAATGTATGCTGAATTATTTGAGATACACACTTTAGCAAACAGTTAATTTAAATTTTAGCCTGTATACAGATGTGTGAAGGTTCAAGGGCAGATCTAGAATTAACGGAACGGGAGGATGACAGTCAGTTTAATTATATAATGTACCAGTAAAATGACCAAATTATCGGTTTATTACAGAATCTGTGAATATCCTTGTTTAACAGTACTACTTAACCCTTTGCTATGCAGCAAACTCTGCCCAGAGTCAGAATCTTAATCCCCCATGGTTTCTAAAAGGTGGGATTTTATTTTTCTTAGTTTAAATAGCAGTACTCTTCGTACGTTAAACTAGCCTTTAACCAATGAGCAATTACGTATAAAACAAGTCCATATGTATTCAGTCATTCAGAGTTAACTGGCAACAATAAAATAGCCATTAGAAATATAAGATTCGCTTAGATTTTTAACAGTGTGATAGTTATACGTTATGTAGAGTAGCTAATTTATAAATTAGAAAAAACCTTTTTTACGTGTCAACATTGTTTTATTTAAGTAACATTTTATTTTGGTTCATTAAATTAAATTAATAACTGTTAAATCTATACTTATATTACAAAGCTGAAGAGTGTTGAGTTGAATGCACTAATTTAAGTTAAAAAAAATTTGTTTGCGTAAATTATTTATGGAGAAATGCTATACCGAATTAACACGCGTAAATTCACAAGACAGCACTACTATATTTATAATTATTATATTACATTATTTTATATCAGACAAGATTTCTTAGAACCAAATAATTATACGCTTTGTTAAGTTGTTAAATGTTATAATTCGAGTATATTATTTTAAGTATTTTTACATAAATCTGTGATAACCAAGTAGCGAATGTTCAAAAATGTGAATCTAAAATATCATGTTATATACTATATTGTTTATAAGGCTATGAATTTAAAGTTTAAGGTTTTAATGAAATAGTTATGTAACCATCGACATTATTTGTGGCTGTTCATATATATCGTAAGCTGGAATGTTTTTAATATCGCTATATATACCGTGTAAAAGCCATCGATTTAACGACAAACCTAATCGTTATCACTCATCGGAATCACTCAGCTCTAGTTGATTTAGCTTCTCTTCATACCATTACACCCAACCTCCATAACGATAATGAAATAATACAACGTACTTTTTAAACTGCTGAAATTAGTTAAAACTGCGAGTACTGTGCTGTGTACGTTATTTTGTCTCAGCCCGTAATCTTGATTTCCGGCATCTACATAGGTACCTACTAAAGCTATCTAAGAAATCCGGAATACAAATTTGGATTGCAAGATATAAATAAGTAGAAAATACAGCAAAGTTTTTGGTGCGCCAAGACGTCAGGCAAAAATAACATGGCTAGGGTAACTAAGGGTCTGTTTTACAATGTCCGGATAATTTCAAAATAATCTATTTATTACTTCTTGGTAGGATAAACACTGTTGTTGCAGGTAGCGCGAAATTTCTTCGGAACTTTTATCTTCCGAATAATTTATGTGTTGCATAGCTATTTGGTACTTTATCCATACATTGTGAAACAGACCCTAAGAATTGTATTACATGTAATTACTAACACTAGTCTGAAATAAACTTTATCTTTTTCTCATACAAATTTTCCTTATATGATACGACAATCCTTGTAATATTAAAATTTGCACAGTACCTTGAGTGTTATTATATAGAGTTTACACTGTAAACGTTACAAGCTAGATCCATAATTCAAATCATAAAAATAAAAAAAAATTCTGTGACCCCACTTTGCTTTTTTGTCACAAATATACCATTGTGTATTCAGTTATTTTTGTGGGCCAGTGTGATCTTTAATTGCTTGGTCCAATAGCTATGAAGTGTAAATGAACCTACATTTTAGTTGTTGAACGCCCATTAATATATTCTCACATTCCATTATTTTTTAATACATCTAATAATTTTTCTATATATTACTGCATTTCATGATACTTCAAGATATTTAAGCATGTCAAGATTGTATAATTTATGTGAATATTTATTGTTAATACACAAATATATTCTATTATTTTGGTGTTTTATTAATCAAACCCTTACAAGCAGACCACTTATATGTTCAGTTGTAAAACTAAAGGATTGTGTAATTGAAAAACACTGTAGCAAATTAAAGTCATATTTTTATTTTCATAATAAAGAAAACACTCGTCCTGAGAATTTCCCTATCATATACATCATACAAAAGATGCTGATTAAACTAAATCACTTGTTGCAAAGGCAAGCCTGGGTCAGGGGTCGGCCCTTTGAGCTGTCAATGCTTCGGCGATCGGAAACCGAGAAAGCCTCTTCCATACATTCACTTAAGAAACAGACATACGCCTCCCGAGCTGACAGTTCCGGCGAACATACGCGATCATGATTAAAAAAACCTTGTAAATACGTAAAAAGCGTCTCTCAAAAGTAAATAAAGACGAGAATGTAATAAATAACTAAGTAAAGAAATAATTTACTACTTTACACCTAAATAATATGTATTGCAACACGCTGAGGAGCTCCAGAACCGCAAAGTAATTTCAGTTGGTAATCTCGATGAGTTTGTGATTTATCTTTGGTTAACTGACCAAGTCGAGGTCGGTTCCACAACTCCCTTCCATATTTCATAAGTACTTACATTAGTTACAGATCTACGAAGCTAATTAAAAGCAAATAGAGAACGTCAACCGAATCGCAGGCGCAACCCAGTTTGAATCGATAAGATATCGCCAATATTAAAGTGAATCTGTGAATTCCTACTAAAAACAAAAGCTTTAGAATACAGTTAGCATCGAAACGGGAAACTACAAATCATCACAGCTCTGCCAAAACGTATAACGCAAGTTAGGTGACCCGGGTGATAACATATTGGGAATTGAAAGGTTTTAGTTGAAAGTGATTTTCGTATACCCTTGGGGAATAAAAAAATCGCCCACTAAGGATTCGTGCGTCGGCGCAAATAGTACCTCGAGGCCGAGAACTTGCTCGTCACAGCAAGTCGCCCAGATACACACGCCCATGTGTCTTACGCGCAACCGTAGACCGGTCCATATAGTTCATCATGTTTGAATCGATTTGATTTTCTGACTAGAGGAGGGGAGGGCAAGAAACTGTACAGTACCCGGCCATTTTTAACTCGCAACGGGTTTTAGAAAGAGATACTCGGCTAGCTTCGGCCTCGTATAGCCGTCTCTGTCTCCTAATACATATATAGTGTGAGAGATGACGCTCTACAAAGCGACTATCTCTTTCTAAAGCACGATGCGACTCATAAATCGCTGGTACTGTAAATCGTTACGCGTGCGCGTAGTACACGTTACGTAATCACCCGGCGCCATTAACTCATAAATGCTGACATGTCGGCATAACGCTTATCACAATATATAAAAATATTTTAAAGAAGCTTACACTAGAACTACGCGAACGCACTCTGAATGCATTTGCCACCACACTTGACACGACAGACATAATTTTTTTTTATACTTTTATATTTTTTCTTTGTGCGGCAGCGTATGCCTGCGAAATTCATAGCGGGTAACTCTCGAAGGAAGGAATATTAGACGCCGGCCGCTTCGTGGTAAACCGATTTGTACTGACCGGCCGCAACATTACTTCCTCGGGAGATTCAAGGCGTCAATTGGTACTAAATAATACTCGTTCGTTTAAAAACCAATGGAAAGTTGAATATTGTGTTGAAATCGCCAGAAAAACTTGCATAAGCCTATCTCCCTAAACATGTGCATTCTTAACATTAGGATTAAAGAGGTCAAATGTTAAGCCTTAGTTACTACTATATTGTTATTTTTGCTGTGTAACTTACATATTAGGCTTTTGATAAATAGTAGAATAATTGTTTTTTTTTTCAAGAACGATTTTGCCGCGTTATTTAAAAATACATCTATGAATTTTCACTTAAGATTCTCTATGATGTAACAGCTACCTCTTCAACTTTCATCTGGAAAAGGAATCATTAATTTATTAAAAATATTTACACACAAAAATAGACCCGACGCAAAATTAAGTATCTATGTATATTTTTTCTAAAGAATAAACGACTTTTTGTGTTTATTTACTTTCATTCTATTTATTGTATATGTAAAAGCGTACCTCTAGCTCCAACAATGATGGACTTCCGTTTAATGTCCTGCGCAGGCGCAGGTCGCACCGCGCCTCCGCCCGGCAAATGGCCGCCACCAGCGCGGATGGGTTTGGCTGCAAGAACAGATTATATAAATATTAATAAACTATAAAATAAACTTACGGCTAAGTTTGAATATAGACTCTGAATACATCAAACGAAAATGATCAAATTAAAAACATCAATAAACATATTCTTGACTGAATCTAAAAATAATTAAAAAGTAATAATATTACTATAGAAAAATCATTGAAATACTGTTCAGTCCGGCTAACGCCGTAAATAATTTATGTAATCTAATCTTCATACCAATTTGTGCTTGCACGCCCCTTCGCGCGAGGTTCTTGGCACGTACGGCTTCCTTGATTCTGTCCACCTCGAACTGGTATCTCTTACGGTCACGCATAGCGCCTTCTTTAGCCTCCTGTTTAACAAAAAATATATTAATATATATAGATTCACCGCAATTAATAATTGCAAAATTGGTGTGACTACCGTCGTCTGATACTTTTATTTAATTTTTAAAGTCAATGTGCACGTCCGGCAGTAGTAGGGATTCACGGGTTCTGCCTCACTCGCTGCCTCAGTCAACCTAACCCCCCGTGCCGGGGACTGCCTCACTCGCTGCCTCAGTCAACCTAACCCCCCGTGTGTTTCTGGCTCAGCGGCAGTCCCCCCCTAAAAAAAAAAAAAAAAAAAAAAAAAAAGTTTGGTCTCTTTCCCCACTAAACAGACCGTGCTGAGTCGATAGCACTCACTCCCGAAGCGATATTTCTCTCTGTTTCGAAGTTAGGTTTTGCTATACGTTGCAAATTAATCGATTTACTAATCACCTCATAATAAGAATGTAACGTCTCGTCCAAATCCTCATTTACTAATCACCGAGTCAGTTTCGTATCCATAATTAGCAAATTACCATTACGCATACGCATTTACCTGCAAATGCACCAGGACAGATGGGAAAAGGATTTACTGAACATTAAAAATATGATTTCCGTGTTTTATGTGTTTATTTGCATTATGTTACAATACAACTTTACTAGTGTCATGTCATTTCTTGGCGAGTCATACGAAAAATTTCTGAGGTAATCTTCCAAGCTGAAACCCCAGAACTTGTAGTACAAATATACTACACAATACTCCCCACAAAAGGCAGAATAGATGTCCTGAACGCTAGCTGTATTATAGCTCCATACCCGACAATTTCTTCTTAAAAAATCCGCTATTACTCTAATAGGTTTACGTCCAAAGGAATCAAAATATTCTCCAACTTTTTCGTGGTTGATATGAATAGCTACCCAATGAGATCCTGGTTGTGAGTCAGGGTCGAGATTGCATATAATAAATGTGGGTAAGTGTACGTGCATTGGTAGGCGATTCGAGGGGTACACGCTATACTGGATGCTGGGATGTATTTTATGGAGACTCATTTGCAGGTTTAATGTATTCATTTTTACTCCAACGCGTTTGACCTTCTACTCTTTGTATTTAACAAAAACGGAAAGGACCCTTGAGAATCACGTTGTGCTTACTTAGCAATTTAATACTGTCTTCGAAAACTATCGGAAGTTTATCAGAGCGAATTCGCAAAAGCGACATTAAATCCATAACTGTTAAGATACTTGTATATTTAGAAATAAATAGATCTGCTTACGTTCAATATTTATTCATGATTTGACAAACTTACCATATTTAAAAAATTACACAAACACGGATAAAATCATTACATTACTTATTGTACATACGTTATATGACTGTTGTATTATTAACAAGTTTGGTATAAAAAATAAAAACATTTTGATTACAATATACTATGATAAGAAATAACAATTATTTTAGTATTCAGAGAAACTTATTTTATATCAAAACATGACTTAAAATGAGTAGACATACTTTTATGATTGCATTAATTATGACAGATTCACATAATACTTTCTCTTTTCATAAAATACAAAAGTAGAAAAGTTGCAACGGAATGTAACAAAAATGAGATTCTGTAGTTGAAATATTATTATATTATCCCATACATTTTGAGATAATGAATCAGTCATACATAATAAAAACTTACAAAATGTGATGTATCCTAACTTTAGTGACAAAAATAGCATTTTTTCTTTTAAACATTATGTTTGGCGGTTAAATAGAAGCAACATTTACTAATAAAATGTATTAAAATAGACAGAAATTATAATAACATAGGGCAGGAGAAAGTAAATTAGATATTTAATTATAAACTATAAATTCTTGTTAAACAGTAAAAATATTAACAGGATTAATGAAGATCTAAAACAATAACAATACTTGTCTTTTTAGTAATAAAAAATCAAAATTGTTATACAATTATAAGAAGAAACTAAAAAAAATTAAATACTATTACCTATTTTAACACCAAAAATAAGATTTAAAATTTACATGTTGTCATTAATAAATATTTATCCTAACTATAATTTTTTCAGAACTTTACAATTACTTATTTTGCAATTTAAAGCTAGTCATTTGTCAGGTTATAATTTTTATGATACATTGAATTCCTAATTACCCTAAAACCATAACTTTGATTACACTACTTATTTATTAATATTATGATACATTTATATATGATACAATTATAAATCTTAAATAATCCATAATACTAGTATTGGAATCTGTAATTAATTATTAACCATAAATATATTTATGTTGTGTTGTATAGATCTCTCAAAATCCTATAAGTAATTAAAATGTCATAGAACATAGACAAATCGAAAAGTGTATGTAGATAAAACTCATGTGCGTATTCTAAAATATTTTATCAGAATTTTTTGGAGTTTAAATTATGTAGGTACTGATTTCGAATAAGCCTCTTAGACTTTTAATGTGAATAGTAGAAAAATAATAGCAATAGGTGAACAAACAGTCTACTAGTAATAAATAAGACGCAAATGTTGACGATTTCTTAACATAAAAATAATCACATAATCTGGAGTTCCTCTTAGAGTGGAATAATATAGTTTTATACACTTAATTAGTTCTTATAGTGTTTTAATGCCATCCACCAAATTAAAACTTACACAAACTACAAGGTACATACGCGAATGTAAATAGAGATATTAGTTTTATAAACTGTTCTATTAAACTGGCATTATTACATGAGTTACGTTTAATTTTGATACAGTGACGTTAAATATAAGTGGGTTATTTGTTTTAGTCTTTCAACGTCACATATTAATTTTATTAAAAGTTATTTATTTTTTCACATAACTGGCCGATAATAACAATGGAACACAACGGTAGTTTACCAGGTCACGTAACAATAAATAAATAAAAAAATAAAAAAACAAACAAATGATTGTGATATGTGCCAGATTCATAGGTTACTCACAATTCGTATACATTTTAAATTATAAATATGGATTCCTGGTGTGTGATTAAAAAATCGGTAAATGCGTTTATTGGTCCGATAGATTGTAATGAAACATTTTCCATCCCCGCGGCCATAGTAAATTGGGCCCGAAGACCACAGCTAAGTTGCTGCTTGTCATCTTATTTAGGCAGCTACGATCTTGTACCTATAAATATTATCTCTAGTAGGACATAAAACTTAACAATTTGAATCTAGGATTTATTTAACTATGAGAATGTGTGTATATGTTCATGGCATTTCATAAGTAGTTGTTCAGTGCTTTCCAAAACTTTTGCTGGAAGTATGTACAAAATTTGTCCATTTAATTTACTTTTTGAGGGATTCGTTATTTACTGATAAAATTTCTTCCAAATATTTAGAAGAAATCTTTGTATTGTAGGTAGTAAAAAAAACTTAATGTTTTGAAGCATATAAAAATAATACTAATTCTTTTGTGAAATCCTTCAGTGTATATATTTCAAATTATTTTAACTTTATTGAAAGGTGTATGTATTATATGTATAACAATCTAAAAATAATCAAAGAAATACAAACAATTATTTCATTTAGGTTTGAAGTGCCACAAGTTTTAATCATCATTTTTTTTAATATATAGCAAACGAGCCTGCGGAACGTCCAGTAAGGGACGACTCGATTTATTTTTATATGTTATAGTAAAATTAAAAAAAGACAAATACCTTCCACAAAAACTGCGTCATATAAATAATGGTTTTTTATGTTATTTATTTCTGAAATAATAAAATTTGTTTTTTGTATTATGAAGCAAGAAAGGTGAAAATATTGATTCTCGAAAAGCAACCTCTAGACAATTACAAGATTTTAAAGTATATTATGCAGTTTTTGTGGAAGGTATTTGTCTTTTTTTAATTTTACTATAACATATAAAAATAAATCGAGTCGTCCCTTACTGGACGTTCCGCAGGCTCGTTTGCTATATATTAAAAAAAATGATGATTAAAACTTGTGGCACTTCAAACCTAAATGAAATAATTGTTTGTATTTCTTTGATTATTTTTAGATTGTTATACATATAATACATACACCTTTCAATAAAGTTAAAATAATTTGAAATATATACACTGAAGGATTTCACAAAAGAATTAGTATTATTTTTATATGCTTCAAAACATTAAGTTTTTTTTACTACCTACAATACAAAGATTTCTTCTAAATATTTGGAAGAAATTTTATCAGTAAATAACGAATCTCTCAAAAAGTAAATTAAATGGACAAATTTTGTACATACTTCCAGCAAAAGTTTTGGAAAGCACTGAACAACTACTTATGAAATGCCATGAACATATACACACATTCTCATAGTTAAATAAATCCTAGATTCAAATTGTTAAGTTTTATGTCCTACTAGAGATAATATTTATAGGTACAAGATCGTAGCTGCCTAAATAAGATGACAAGCAGCAACTTAGCTGTGGTCTTCGGGCCCAATTTACTATGGCCGCGGGGATGGAAAATGTTTCATTACAATCTATCGGACCAATAAACGCATTTACCGATTTTTTAATCACACACCAGGAATCCATATTTATAATTTAAAATGTATACGAATTGTGAGTAACCTATGAATCTGGCACATATCACAATCATTTGTTTGTTTTTTTATTTTTTTATTTATTTATTGTTACGTGACCTGGTAAACTACCGTTGTGTTCCATTGTTATTATCGGCCAGTTATGTGAAAAAATAAATAACTTTTAATAAAATTAATATGTGACGTTGAAAGACTAAAACAAATAACCCACTTATATTTAACGTCACTGTATCAAAATTAAACGTAACTCATGTAATAATGCCAGTTTAATAGAACAGTTTATAAAACTAATATCTCTATTTACATTCGCGTATGTACCTTGTAGTTTGTGTAAGTTTTAATTTGGTGGATGGCATTAAAACACTATAAGAACTAATTAAGTGTATAAAACTATATTATTCCACTCTAAGAGGAACTCCAGATTATGTGATTATTTTTATGTTAAGAAATCGTCAACATTTGCGTCTTATTTATTACTAGTAGACTGTTTGTTCACCTATTGCTATTATTTTTCTACTATTCACATTAAAAGTCTAAGAGGCTTATTCGAAATCAGTACCTACATAATTTAAACTCCAAAAAATTCTGATAAAATATTTTAGAATACGCACATGAGTTTTATCTACATACACTTTTCGATTTGTCTATGTTCTATGACATTTTAATTACTTATAGGATTTTGAGAGATCTATACAACACAACATAAATATATTTATGGTTAATAATTAATTACAGATTCCAATACTAGTATTATGGATTATTTAAGATTTATAATTGTATCATATATAAATGTATCATAATATTAATAAATAAGTAGTGTAATCAAAGTTATGGTTTTAGGGTAATTAGGAATTCAATGTATCATAAAAATTATAACCTGACAAATGACTAGCTTTAAATTGCAAAATAAGTAATTGTAAAGTTCTGAAAAAATTATAGTTAGGATAAATATTTATTAATGACAACATGTAAATTTTAAATCTTATTTTTGGTGTTAAAATAGGTAATAGTATTTAATTTTTTTTAGTTTCTTCTTATAATTGTATAACAATTTTGATTTTTTATTACTAAAAAGACAAGTATTGTTATTGTTTTAGATCTTCATTAATCCTGTTAATATTTTTACTGTTTAACAAGAATTTATAGTTTATAATTAAATATCTAATTTACTTTCTCCTGCCCTATGTTATTATAATTTCTGTCTATTTTAATACATTTTATTAGTAAATGTTGCTTCTATTTAACCGCCAAACATAATGTTTAAAAGAAAAAATGCTATTTTTGTCACTAAAGTTAGGATACATCACATTTTGTAAGTTTTTATTATGTATGACTGATTCATTATCTCAAAATGTATGGGATAATATAATAATATTTCAACTACAGAATCTCATTTTTGTTACATTCCGTTGCAACTTTTCTACTTTTGTATTTTATGAAAAGAGAAAGTATTATGTGAATCTGTCATAATTAATGCAATCATAAAAGTATGTCTACTCATTTTAAGTCATGTTTTGATATAAAATAAGTTTCTCTGAATACTAAAATAATTGTTATTTCTTATCATAGTATATTGTAATCAAAATGTTTTTATTTTTTATACCAAACTTGTTAATAATACAACAGTCATATAACGTATGTACAATAAGTAATGTAATGATTTTATCCGTGTTTGTGTAATTTTTTAAATATGGTAAGTTTGTCAAATCATGAATAAATATTGAACGTAAGCAGATCTATTTATTTCTAAATATACAAGTATCTTAACAGTTATGGATTTAATGTCGCTTTTGCGAATTCGCTCTGATAAACTTCCGATAGTTTTCGAAGACAGTATTAAATTGCTAAGTAAGCACAACGTGATTCTCAAGGGTCCTTTCCGTTTTTGTTAAATACAAAGAGTAGAAGGTCAAACGCGTTGGAGTAAAAATGAATACATTAAACCTGCAAATGAGTCTCCATAAAATACATCCCAGCATCCAGTATAGCGTGTACCCCTCGAATCGCCTACCAATGCACGTACACTTACCCACATTTATTATATGCAATCTCGACCCTGACTCACAACCAGGATCTCATTGGGTAGCTATTCATATCAACCACGAAAAAGTTGGAGAATATTTTGATTCCTTTGGACGTAAACCTATTAGAGTAATAGCGGATTTTTTAAGAAGAAATTGTCGGGTATGGAGCTATAATACAGCTAGCGTTCAGGACATCTATTCTGCCTTTTGTGGGGAGTATTGTGTAGTATATTTGTACTACAAGTTCTGGGGTTTCAGCTTGGAAGATTACCTCAGAAATTTTTCGTATGACTCGCCAAGAAATGACATGACACTAGTAAAGTTGTATTGTAACATAATGCAAATAAACACATAAAACACGGAAATCATATTTTTAATGTTCAGTAAATCCTTTTCCCATCTGTCCTGGTGCATTTGCAGGTAAATGCGTATGCGTAATGGTAATTTGCTAATTATGGATACGAAACTGACTCGGTGATTAGTAAATGAGGATTTGGACGAGACGTTACATTCTTATTATGAGGTGATTAGTAAATCGATTAATTTGCAACGTATAGCAAAACCTAACTTCGAAACAGAGAGAAATATCGCTTCGGGAGTGAGTGCTATCGACTCAGCACGGTCTGTTTAGTGGGGAAAGAGACCAAACTTTTTTTTTTTTTTTTTTTTTTTTTTTAGGCGGGGACTGCCGCTGAGCCAGAAACACACGGGGGGTTAGGTTGACTGAGGCAGCGAGTGAGGCAGTCCCCGGCACGGGGGGTTAGGTTGACTGAGGCAGCGAGTGAGGCAGAACCCGTGAATCCCTACTACTTCCGGCCGATCAGAGAGCAACTCTACTCTATAACTTAATTACTCAACAATCGACTCTACGCACTACTGACAAATTGATATTGACTCATTAACATTTTACAACATGTTAGATCGTTCAACAATACAAATCTTGTCAAAAATATTATACATGTAAGAGATTGTCATAAAAGACGATGTCATTTGTTTTATTATAATGGCAACACCACGCAGAGACATCCTATCTAAAGTAATGTAAAACGGCTAATAAATCGGAGAGATGGCAGGATTTGTTTTTAGGTTATACCCCACCATGCAAATCTGATCCACTAATAGTAGTAGTTATATTTTTTGTGTTTTCACACTTACTCTCACACAAAGAGACATGACAGATAAAAAACCATAAATTTTGATAAAGTATCAAAATATCACTATCATAATAGTATATAAAATAAATAAATGTTCGACGTCCTGATAGATGGAAAAACTGTCAAGTTTACGACACTTTTGTAAAAAATTCTTTGCTGAATAAAAAAATCATGTATGATAAGGGCAAAGTTAATTGATCACCAATAGATAAAGAAAAAAGACAATAAGTTGCGTGTAAATTGATCTTAGACTATATATATGTAAATGTTTATCATAGCACTCTGTAAAGCAATCCTTATATTATTTACCTTGAGCGCGGTCTCGAGCGCCTTGACCCTCTCCATGGTGGCTCGGAGCCTCTTCTCCAGCTTGGGCAGTTCGCAGCGCAGGTCGGCGTTGTCGCGCACCAACTGTTTGTGCACCTTGGTGAGTTGCTCCAGGTTGTTCTCCAAGAACGAGATCTTCTGTTTCTGAGCCAAGGAGCCTCCCTCTTCCTCCGCGCCTTCCTCTGAGTTTGTGGATTTCTTTATCCTGGCCTGTAACAGTCAATTTAAGAATCAATTAAATCTTCGGACTTGAGATTTTTCGATAATAATTAAATGACAATTCATACAACATTCCTAAAAAATATAGTTTATCGTTTATAACCATAGGAAAAAAGTGTAAAAATCAATTGTAACAAATATAAAGAAAAATTAATATTTTTTTTAAATATAAATTACCTGCAAGTCTTGAACGAATAGTTTCCGTAGATTGTGCAAAGTCTGCAATTCCTTAGCCACGGTGTCTTCCAATCCCTTGAGATCGGCGCGGGCTTGTTCGCGACGCTCCACGCTTTGACTATAGAAATATCACTTATTACATAATTTTAATAAATAAAATATAACTACATACATATATCTACGTTGTATATGGAGTTTTACCTGCAAAGTGAGTTATCCTGCACGCACCCATCCATATATCAGGATTCGCTATTAGGCCATTAGACAATGCCACTCCCGGCAGAATGAATATGAATGGGATACGTGCGGAATAAAATGATAACTTAAAAATATAAAAAGCGAGGTGTCACAAGACCTTGCACTACATTTGTACTTAATAACTAATTTCATAAAATTATCACATTTCAATTAAATCCAGATATTATGTATTATCTTCTAGATTTAATTTTCAACCGTTAACTGCACGGTTCACAACATTGAGGCAATCACTCTTCGGCAGTCGATTGCTAAGGATGTGGGAGGAAAAAATAAATGCACAAAAGACGGGTTAAATAAAATGGGAATGGTCATGCATCAAAATAAATGCCAATGTAAATGCAATGATGACGTCATGGATCCTAAATGCCTATATGGCAACGGCCATTAATACTTTCAAATACTATGCGACACTACAAAATAATCTTTGGTTTATATGGTCACCGTAAGTGGTAGAAAAATATTTATTAAAAAATATTCTACTATCTGTACATTATATTTACAATTTATTTACATTTTGTCCATAAAATTTTGTGCTACTACTACCAGATTAGAAATTTAACAACGATTTAAACACGACTACTATCAAAATTCATGCTAAGTACATGCGAGGAAATACCGGTGGATTTTTAACACCAATTTATACTTTACTCAAAGAAAATATTAATTAAAAAAAAAACATATTTTTTATATTCAAAACGGCATATTTTTTAAAAAGAATGATATTTCTTAGTAAATTGATTTTTTTGTGAATTTACTGAAGGAATTTAGCTAATTTATTTATCGCTTAACGATACTATTCTCAAATATTGTATTGTTAATTTTTATAAAATAAGTAATGTTTTTCTTACTTTCTAAAGTTTTCTTTGAGTAAAATTTGTTATTATTTTTTTAATTTTATGGTTTAAAAATACCATCCTGTATAACTACAGTAAGCAAACAACAAATTTGACTAGATTTCGAATTCGAGCGAAGCATGGCCACCTTACGCGAGTTAACCTAATTTATTGCATATTTGTAAGGTGAACACTGATATAACATGGATCTCATACACACAAATAGTTAATAAAATGTTTTTTTTATTTGTAAAAAAAGAGGGTAGCATCAATGTTAGAATGTGTACCGGCAGTGTATTGCTGTGTATATTTGAGAGAATTTATTTTGCACAGACTAGTTAATTCAGTACCAACATAACAAGCTGTAGTACACTTAAAAATAAATTCAATTTCCACAACTTCAGTTAACACGAATCTAAAGAAATTTGAACACGTCTACGTATTGAATTACGCGATATTTGAAAGTATACTTAAAAATTATGATACCCGATAAATTTTACGAGTATATAAAAAATGCAATGTTAAAGGAATGTTATGGTAAGAGATCCACGAAAGCAAGCAAAGCTTAAACCAAAACAACAATTTGCGGGTATCTATGGGTGAGGAGGATCATAGTAACGGATATGAGCAGGTGAAGCTGGAGTGGGTGGATGTTGCAGGTGTGACGGGGGACTTTGGATATTGCCGAGAGCGACTTTTCCTCCCTCGCGGCCTTCTCTATGCCTAAATCGTATTTCTCAACTATATCACGGAAATCGTCTTTGATCATCATCAGGTTGGCGACTTCCTTTTCCGCTTTATCTAGATGCCGTTTGGGTGATCGTGAGACTAACATGAGCTCTTTGAGTTTGGCAGACTTGTCCGTCTCCTCGCGCTTCAGCTTCTCGTAATCGTCTTGGAGCTGTTGCTTGGCCAGGCTCAACTCCTGGTGTGTACTGGGGACAAATTAAATCATATTAATTACGTTCAATTAAGATTCATGTATTATTCATGTAATTGTCACAAGTATTTATAAGTCAATATTTAGCTTTTATTAAGCAACTTCAAAAACCCGAAAGACAAGACATTTAATTCGACGCATACAACTGAATAAACATATACATGAGAATAATATTTTATTCATTTTAATTTTCATTGTCAACAAATTAAATTCTGTTTTTCTGTTTATTGTTATTGTTTTGTTAAACACTAAATTTTTTTGATATGTTTAGGTACCTTCTTGTTATATATATTTATATAAAATGAACTATTTGTGAAGATTTTTAATTGGCCCATGTTGTTATGTATATATTCATTTATTTTTGTATTGTGCTGTAAATCTTCTTATAAATAAATAAATAAACTTGTGTGAACATAAATTTCGCAATCTAATGATAGAGTTACCAAGTTTCGTCTGGATCTACTTACTCCTTGAGGTCTTGGTGCTGTCTCTGCAAAGCAGCCAGCTCGTCCCGAAGGGCTGCGAGTTGTGACGCATGTGAAGCCCGAAGCTGTTCCAACTGAGCTTCCAGGGCAGCGCGGACTTGTGTGTCGGCGCGTTGTTCCGCCGCTGCCAGCTGGACGCGCTCTGCCGCCTGGTATTAACACACACACATACTTTACCTTAACACAGTACATACATACTTTTATCATCTTATTCAAAAAATTAATTCAGTCTAATTGCGTAGTTTCTGGTGTCCTATTGATCCGTCTCTCTTCATCACAGCTTAAACACAATGTGACACAAAAAGAGATAATGCGACTAAGTCAAAACAGTGGGTTGAATTATTTTTTTGGAATAACGAATTTTCTAAGCGCTAAAGAAATTTTACTATAATATGGTTTTAGGTGAAATTAAATAACATTTAAGAATGTAAAGTGCAAAAATATTTTTATAATTCTTTTCTAATATATATTATCATAGTCATTGGTCTCCTACTATCAATTTGTGTTTTATGAATATAACAATAAATCAAGAGTGTTTCTTCATTAGTTTAAAAGTATGCGGGCTGCTTTTTTCAAATGACTGAATTTTTAAAAACAATATAGAGCACTTATTGTCAAACAAACAATAAAAATTGAAGTATTAGTACTCAAGAAATTTCTAAGTTAAATTGAGTCCAACCACTGTAGTTACTATACCTGTAAACGCGCACACTCTTCTCTCAAAGCATCTGCAGCCTCCTCCAACTGTCTCTTCTTGTTCTCTGCTTCCCGCATGGACTCAGCCAGAGATGCGCATCTGGCCTCGTGCTGAGAAATCAGCAGTCTGCACTCACCCAGTGTCCGCTCATACTCTTCAATCTAAAATTGTTAACAGTAAAACCATTAAAAAGTGGTTGTCTGGAAGAAATCGCTCTAAAGCGATAAGGCCGCCAGTTGCTTGTCATTAAATTATGTTTAATATTTTCCTTTTATGTAATGCAACGAAGTGTTAATAAATAAATAAAAAACCAATACATTTTTGACACACAGGAGTACTTCACTATCAATTGACTATCCTAATAATCAGGCTGTTAAAATTAGTACCTAAAAATATATAGTACATAATATTTATTATAATATTTTTCGTATTGCTATTTTTTTTACATAAAACATTTATGTTAAATTCGAATGATTGGAAAGGAGGATTAGAATCAATTTTTTTTTGTGTATACTTCTTATGACAGTCAAACTTCTTCGGGCTACATATAATTTCAATACGAATAAATTATTAAATTCAGTAGGTGACATGTATCGACTAATCGGACCCTCTAGAGTTCAGCTATAAAAAGATAAATCAAGGTGCAGAAAAATAGACGATTTTTTTAAAATTTGAAATCTCCATTCTAGCTCTTTTATCAACAGCGTGCATTAAGCCAATTTAAAATTAAAACGTAAACCAGAACCACTACCACATATAGTAAAGAGTAATTTAAATAAATTATTCACAATATGACCACTGAAACTCATAACCATAAAAGGAGATATGCGATTATTGCACATAATAAATAACATACCCAATGGACATGTATCCAGGTCACGTAAACAAAAAAAAAAAACAAATTAGTGAATATTGCAACACCGACCTTCTGATTGGCGTCAATATTTGCCGTCTCGAGTGAATGGCACCGTTGCACAATATTCTTCACTTCACTCTTCATCTTGCTGATATGGAGACGTGCAACCGTGAACTCCTCTTCAAGCTTTCCGACTGTATCCACGTTCAACTTGAAGTCCAGCTCAGAACCACCCACGGCGGCCCCGATCTCCGACAGGTCTCGTAGAAGATTCGTAAGAAGCTCGGCGATGCGTTTGCGTTGATGGGCAGACAGGTCGCGTAGCTGCTGAAGTTCACCTGTTGCGGTTGCAAGGGCACTCTATAACAGAAATGTTATTGTTAAAGATAAAATTGTAAAGACTCTAAGAAATCTACAGGCCATAAAGATATACAAGCGGTAGACAGTTTCTCTGGTGGGAGTGGCGCTAAAACCCAAAGGCTCTTGGCCATAGACATCCGTTTCTTTGATCATTTTTATTTCATGGTTATTGTTGGTGTCTGACAAATGCAGTTATTCACGAACAACTCTGACGCGATTAGGTTAAACACAGATTTTATAGAATGCAATATATGTATCTTACATGCTCTTTTGTTGTTTGTTTACAGCGGATATTTAAACTGGAAAACCTGTGTTCAAGTATTCATATAGCAGGTATTACTTGGAAACATACTCCAATCAGAAAACAACGACAATCGTTAGGAGGGCGCATAAGACAACGTAAGCTATCCGTAACACATAACAGTACCACAAATTATAATAACTCTTCGAAATACATATTTTATATAAAATAAGTTTTGGTGTGGGTGATCTTTTAACTTTTTTGTAACTATTAAATGTTCGCTCAGGTTATACAGGACGATTTTTAAATTTGATTACCTTTTTGCCAATTAAATTGATTACTTACGGAAAACCTACCTTACCTCAAATTATTAAAAAAAGAGGTTGAAAGTGCCCATTTATTCGTTGACTTAAAACACATTGGTTTAGTTTAGGTCAAATAATAAGTACTTAGTCTATAAAAAAAGCACTTATTTATTTAGAAAAAGTTAGTTGGCTTAAAAGTTACGAATCACAAAATATCCATGGCATAATGTTTTGTAATATTTATAATTATCAGAAGAACAAATTTGTTTTAATATAACTGGTGACGATGTCAAATATGAATCTCTTGGCACGATTTTTTTATACTCGTCGTGTGGTTTCTGTAAACGGGACAACTTTGCGTTCCACAGTTCATTTCGGGGACAAATCAACAACATCAACACATTAGTTATAACCCATGAAGGATACTAATTTATTTATTGTTAATGTCTTATATTGTATATTGACTGGTACGTTTTTAAGGACTTAAATAAAGTTTATAACTATTCTTAAATCACGGTTATTGCTTTAGTAAAAACTAATATCTATACCTGTTTTGCCTGTAGCTCTTCCGAAAGCTGGTCACATTCGCGGCTCTTGCTGTCTACCTCTTGCGACTTCTGGTCGTAGTTCACTGCCAGCTCTTCCAGGGCCTGAAGGACCTCCTTCACTTCTTCCTTGGAAGCCTCGTTCTCTTGTTGGCTTCGGTTCATGTCTCCTTGCAGAGTTTCGTAATCGCGTCTACAAAGGATATATACTTATTTAAGATGTGTAAATTAAATTATATAACACTTAATAATACTTAGAAAATTCTTTTTTAACGGATTGAAGCTATGTATATATATATACACTTATAATTATTTTACATAATTTTAAAATTTTCCCGACGTTACATATATTATATGTTTATAATAATACATAGCTTCAATCCGTTAAAAAAGCGTTTTCTTTAAATGTGTAAGTTATGTTAATAAAAGACATACAATAACAGTTCATAATTTTATGCCTTCCCCGTGAAGTTTTAGGAGTAGCAAGGACAGCCTTCATGACTAAGTGTTTATAGCAGACAGCATATTACAAGTGCTTCTGGCTTATAAAAATGTTTTTTTGGGTCGATAAAAAATGAATACAAAAAAACCGAAACAAGGATGTGATGTTCCTAGAACAAAGCATGCTAGATTCAGTAGAAGAACTTTATACATGGCTTGAAGAAACAATCAAAAATATTAACCGCATAAATTTATTAAAATTTTTGGAAAGGAAATCCAATAACTCGGTATCAGTTACCGCGTATTAAAAATATCACCAGAATAATAAACAATCATGATTTATCAAAACAAATATTGAGCATAGATAATGAAATTATCAATATGCTTCAAATAAAAGTGAAATTGAAAGTGTCTGATTAAATTTATAACAATAAAGAAAATTGAGTAACACAGCCATGTGCATTCACATGTAAAGTTTTAATTAATTTATCTAATTAGTGCATAGAAAGTGCGTAAAATGTTTTGTATTAAATATATTTCAATATTATCACTTTGAGCGAACTGCATTAAAAAATTGCAAAGCACAAACAGTGTTTTTTTAATAATCATATATGTTTATATTTTGACCCAATGTGGTAAAAGCGAGAATCCGTAATAATCTATTACACTTTTAACAAGACTTCAATCGTGTGATAGTTCGAAATATTTTTGCGAACGTCCTTTGATCATTAAAATAATTCTAAGTGTTTTATTCCAACACTTGTAATATTGATATTTGATTGTAAGTATTTTAGTAAAAACTTGTAACGAGTTACCATTAGTTCAGCTTAAAAATACGCAATTACACAGATACGCGCAGTCAAAATTATATGGTTCGCATTGTGCGCACGTGTGTCCTATTTTTACTTAACGACGTAAGTCATACGTATTGTTTTCTCATGTATTTAAAATACCTTTGTACAAAATAGACCTTCTTATGTGGTTCTGGAAACCAATACTTTTTTGGTGTTGATTTTTATTTTGTTCAACATTGCCTAAGTTAGGTAAATCATCACTGCATTACCCGTGAATACGTATTCACTTGTTTAAATTTATTCTAGAGCGTAAAACATCAAACTTAAATCTATGAATGAAGAAATTAAAAAATTAAATAACATTCGAACGCGCTCAAGACCCGGTTGTGACTTGAGATACGAATTAGGATATATCAGTATTATTGTGATATTTTATTATAATTTTTAATTTTAAGTCAAATAATCATAACAAATAACATAGAACACACAAACACAGCCATTATCTGAGTATGTCAAACATTGATTTAACATATGGGGATTAAGTCTCTAAAACTCTCATACCTTGTGCAAGCGATGAGCTCTTCTTGTTCCATGATTTGTTCCTTAAGCTTTTCAATCATCTGTGTGTGCTGGTTGATTTCTTCATCTTTGTCATCCAGTTGTTGATACAGAGCTTCAAGCTTGCCCTGCATAGCTGCATCTTCCACAACACTGGCTACAGCTACTGGCACTGGCTAATAGAGAAATTACATTTTTCACCATATTTTCGAGTAACTGCATCTTTTTTTAAACAAATATAAACAAAACTGATTGAATTCATATAATTATACGGAAATATAATGTGTGTGTGTATGGAAATATGTATAAACTGTATCAATTTGACTAACTCTTTTATTGGTATTTAAAACTGAGGCAAAATCTAGAAAACTCTAGAAATAATTATACTTTATTACAATGACACAGTTTACCCTCTCCAAATCAGTGGTTCAAATTAAAATAGCCCAGAGTTGAGTCACATTTTAAATACATATTTTCACTTCTGAATATGATTGTCAATATAACAGATGCAGAAATGTCTTTACCATGATTTTACACTCAAGCACCTAAGGGGTTTATTAAATAATGAAAATTATATTTAGTTACTACACAGAATGTAGAATGTAGAGACTCCTTTTCCGCACTTAGACTCTTAGCAGGTCCGTTGTGCGTGAGTTACTACACATAAATACATATTTTTATTGTGACTGTAAATATTTTTCCAATAAAATTTTTTTTTTGGTTT
The DNA here is from genome assembly GCF_905147795.1 of Pieris rapae. Lineage (NCBI taxonomy): Eukaryota > Metazoa > Arthropoda > Insecta > Lepidoptera > Pieridae > Pieris > Pieris rapae. The sequence continues at coordinate 2,414,755 of NC_059515.1, read as the reverse complement.
AGAAAATTATTTTCATTAAGTAAATAAATTAAAATATCCTATCTTATAATAATGATAAGGGATTTTTTTTTCAATGTTATGGATGAGAAGAAACTTACAGGCACAAGAGGTTTCTCTTCAATGAAGGATGTAACTGGGGTTGCAGCATCAATTTCAACCAGATTGACCTGCTCTTCAGGGCGCACTGTTTCACCAGATCTCCATCTGCTGATTTCAGCCTCCAGTTTCTCAACCTAACATAAAATAAACATGCTTGTATTGGCTTAAAAGCTATTTCTCCTGGAAAACAGTTGCGATGTTTTTATAAAAAAAAATGTCTACCTTTCCTTTAAGCCGACCAACTTTCTCCTTCTCCCTTTCATAGCGACGTTTCCATTCCTCAGCTGTGAGTTCTTCATTGACACAAACAACATTCTTGACGGTTTTTGCCCTAAAATAATAATCAATATGAAATGTTTACTATGAATGTTATAAAAAAATAAGATGTGTATTTTATAAAGTAATACCTTTTACCAAAGTCCAGAGTACTTTTAGTTTCACTTTCGTTGAATGATGCCGGAGAGCAACAAATGACAATGGTTGTACGAGCATTACCTCCAAGAGATTCTTGCAAGATACGTGTCAGTTTTGAATCTCTGTAGGGAATGTGGGACTTATTACCATCAGCTAGAGCCGAAATGACATTACCCAAGGCTGACAGAGATTTATTAATATTCTTTGCTTCATCAAGTACCGTACCTTCAGCACCAGTTTTAGACACCTGAAATATCACAAGTTAGTTAATAGAAAATAGTTGTATTTAAGAGTAATTCACAATTTAGAAATTACATACCTTTTCTGAACCAGCCAAGTCCACAAGATATAGTTTTCCTGACAATTTCTTTTGATTTTCTAAATTTTCTTGTTTCACATTAATCAGGAACACTGAATGAGATCTAGATGAATGTTCATTCATATCTGCAAATATTTTTGAGTTAATATTTGTCCCCAAAGGTGTAGTACAGAACAACTCTTACATTAAATCTTAAACTTACTTGTAACAGCAATATGTCTATTAGATTTGCCTTCCTCTATAACTTCAAACACTTCTTCTGGACTTGAAACAAATCGTTCAGTAGCACCTTTTACAAATGGAACTCTATTCTTATCTTCGTGCACACTTAAGTTTACCTTTGAAACTGAAAAAAAAAATATTACCAGTTGAGGAGATATACAAATAGATATATAAATAGATATTTATACAAATGCCTCAAAAATAAATTTACCGTCTAATAAGTCTCTGATTTTGTCCATATAGATTTCAAAATATGAAACTTTTATGTGGAATTCAAGATTTTCTTCCATTGCATAAATATGATTGAAAATGTCATTGACTATCCTTGGAATGATACCCTGTTTACCTGGGTCTCCTGTAAATCAATATTATAAGTTAAAGTTTAAATACTTTATAATATAGGTTATCACTTAATTGACCATGTACAATGTTTTAAACAGACCTATGACACCCTCCATTGTATGTGTTTTTCCAGAGCTGGTCTGACCATATGCAAATATGGTACCATTGTATCCAGCAAGAACATCTGATACAATGCTTTTTGCAGCTTCATTATAGACTTTCTCTTGTGTTGCATTGGGCTTAAATACTTTGTCAAACAGATATACTTTACCCTTAAATAAAAAAATAATTTAATAAGAAACTGTCCCTGAAAGGTGGTGTATTTTAGTTTTATTTTCAATTGTGAATTTATGAATTATTATTTAACAATATTGAATGAATTAAATTTTAATTAATAGTGATTAGTGTTGTCTAGACTAATAAATGTTTGGAGATTTTATCACACAAATAAACTTGCTTGGCTGAAAGAAAATAATGCATTTCTAAAATATACTAATAAAGAAAATAAGGATTTTATCAGGTAGACAAAAAAATTTATGCAAATATTTTTTTATTAATTTATTAAGCAAATATTACGTTTGTTTACATTTAAACAACAAGTAAATAAAGAAAACCGTATGAGGCCTGCATAATTCCTTAAGAATTTGCAGGTCAAGGTCGAAAAACTATTTGTATTGATTTTAGTTAGAAAAGGATTCCTTAAATTCTGTTGCGTAAACTTTGTCATGATTCTTCTAATTTTCACTGTTGCAATCATAGTCAACGAAGCGTAATAAAAAAGAAAGGCCATTTCGTAGCAGGTGAACACCAGCCATAATGTATTAGTCATCACGATCTAAATTGGGGCGATGATAGAGGAAGTTAATATTGGTTTTAAAACTAGGGTTCACTTACCCCTATAGAAATGCAATTATCGTCAGGTCCTGAAGGAAATTTCACAATAAATTTTGAACCAGCTTTTTCTTCGGAGTCGTTGAGTGGCCGAAATCGGCATACGACTCTAATGCTGTCTTCAGCAGCTATTTCGCGGTCTGCTGCCATATTTAACAATTATTAAGCTTACACTAAAAATCGTCTATGAAATTACAAAAAATAAAATATAAACTGGAACATAAAACCGTGCATGAAGAACTACAAAGTTAAAATTTGTCACTGGGATATCTTCATGACAGCAGTATCAAAATGTCGGCCATATTCTCTGAACAAGAAAGGCCCGAGATCAACGTTCTATTGGTTGGTGTAATAATTATGCCAACATAATGACGAGATCGATTCGTGCTGCCAACCCTTAGATAATTGTGTATTAAGGATACGTTCAACTCTTCAAATCATACAACGTCATAGAAATGTGGACACTTTAGTGGTATTGAAAGAATAAGTTATATTTACTAATTATATGAGTATTTATAAGAGATATTTGCTATAGAATTATTTTTTTTGGTTAATATTTGTCATTTTTTATTATTAGGTGAATGTACGAATTATAATATAGTATTTAACTGCTGTACGTTAACAGTTGACACTTTACATTTAAGTTTTTATCTGTAAAGTGTGGCCCTTAAATGCTTTAATGTGAGTAATGAATATATGTTATGGTCTTGTATTATTCTTGTTATTTGGTTTATTATTAATATTTTAATTTAAACTGATCAAACGTAATTATATAGTATTGTGATTAATATTTTCATATATAATTATGAATACGCAGTAGGTGAAACGGAAATTACGGGTAAGTCACCACCTACACAGAGTGTACTTCTTACAATCTTTCTTTAATGAAGACCATAATTTACCATTACAATAATAAATAAATAAATATGAAATATTTATTCTAGAATGCTGCTTTAGTAACAATTCTTGAAACCAAGCTTACTCTCACTGTTTGGTCATTAATGCTGTTTATGATTCACTGTTGGTCAACAGGCATAGTTGATAAAGGTTGTCAAATTATCACACATCCTTCGTAATATGGACACTAATAGAGAAAATAAAATAAGCGAATATTGGTGTACATATTTACACGCATCCACATGAGAAGGGGATTTTATACTGCAACAATTAATTTTTTTGGTTTAAAAATAAATAATTAAAGTATTTGTGTATAGGTTGGGGTAATGTCACATTTGCTCAGGATGTAGATGATAACTGTAAATAATGATAACATTTGAGTAGGGATTCTCCATTCTTGACGGATATATGTTAGATAACTTGATAATAATATGATGCATTTGGTACAATACTTACTATGGTTAATACATATCTTACTATGGTCAATAGAGTAAGTGTCACATATTTAAAAAGAAAAAAAATTTTTCATTCAAGTTAATACTGTAATTATCCTATTTTAGACTGGATCATGTTATGTCAGCCTAAATTTATATTTACTATTTTATAACATTAACTTTAGGAGACATTTCAGTAGCATTTGTACATGTAGTTAAGATATGCTAATTACTTTAAATATTTTTCATATGACACTAGCAAGAGACACATTGTTTGCTTAGGTTATAAATTTTTTAAATTAATCATTTTTAAAGAAGAAATTCAACAAATATCCACAGATTAGTATTGTTAGATATTAATAATAAATGTCTCTAAAAAATTTATGCTTTATCCTTTATAAATGTCATTTTTAGGTGTTAAAAGTAGTTAGGTAAAAAATATGTAGTGTAGTTAAAATTTGAGCTTTGATGTTTTTAATGGTATTTATAAATATAATGAAGTCTATTGAAAATGTTATGTAAAAATTATCTTTTATTTAATAAACATAGGCAATAAAAAATCTACACACTCTCAAATACATATATATTGGATAATAAAATACATTTATAATCAAAATTTCCATTGTGACTGACTAATTATTATTATAATTAATTATTATTATAATAAGTCAGTCACACATTATTATTATATTTATAAAAAAATAATAAAACATATTTATACGCAGTCAAAGCTTTGGAATGTTATTTTGTAGCAAAACAATTGTTGAAAGGAAACCAGAAATTATATAATTAAGAAAAATTAGTATTAAAATATGATGTCTGACCATGTTAATATTAGTAGTGTTACCATAATTGTTTTTAAATCTATAAATACATTTAGATTTGATTGTGTTCATTTATGTTTTGTGGCGCCACGCCCGCGAACCAGACGGGAGCGGTCAGTGACCCGCCGTGCACCCTTACCGTTATCGATGTTTAAGGAAACCAGATTCAAGTCATACAAATAAGGGCTGATTCTTTAACTTGTAAGAGATAAACGTTATACGCATAAAAAGCTCTGATATCTGCTAGGATAGCTAATGTACTGTAATCCGTAAATAATAGCTCAAGCCTCACGGTATTATCTCATTATTTTTTAAAATATATTTATTGAGATTAGTCTCAATTTAACGATACATTTTTTTATGATTTTTAATACTTTTTTTGACTGATTTTTGCCAATTTAAAAAACAGATTTTATGATGTTTCGGGACTTTAAAGATTTAAGTGGAGCTACAACCTTTTTAGGTCTGGGCCTCAGATTTCTGTATCTCTTTCATGATCATTTATTAATCTAATTGGCAAGTAGGGATCAGCCTTCTGTGCCTGACGCACGCCGACGACTTTTTGGGTCTAAGGCAAGTAAGTTTCATCACGATATTTTCCTTCACCGTTCAAGCGAATGTTAAATGCGCACATAGAAAGAATGTACATTGGTGCACAGCTGGGGATTGAACCTACGACCTTAGGCATGAGAGTCGCAAGGTGAAGCCACTTGGCCAACACTGTTAAACGAAAAATCAACCCAAAATCTTGCTAGTAATTGATATTTTCGTATCTATCTACGAAACAAGCTGATGATGATTCTGAGATCGGTTTATAATACGTCATACTTTTAATGGTTCCTTAGTCATAGCTTTAAATTAATAAAAGTCAAGAGTTTTAATAATAATTTATAGCTCTTTGCAGATTTAATGTAAAAACGGTTTGTATTTAAGTCATTCAATATATACTTTCGTTTATTGACGTTGTATTAATCATAAAATTATATTAAAAATATGAGACACACTGACTCACACTTGTTGCTATGATGTAATCATTAAGAATTACCAAGAATCTTGATTACCTTATATTCTATTTAAGGTCATTTATACAGCCTTGCAGGAAATATTTCCAAAAACGATGAATATTTAAAGTAATGCGTGTTGGTTAAGCCCAATTCAAGACAATTTCCGTCAAGAAAAGAGCGTACCAATTCTTAAAAGGCCGGCAACGCACTCGCGAGCCCTCTGGCATTGAGAGTGTCCATGGGCGGCGGTATCACTTAACATCAGGTGCTCACCTGATGTTAAGTGATACTACTACTGCCCGTTTGCCCCGTTTAGTTCTATATAAAAAAATTTGGGGCAACGCTTCAAGCTTCTTAGATCCCTGGAGCATTTACCTTTTAAAACCTGGCGTGATTTACCTATTTAAAATTAATTTCCTTTAGATTAAAATCTAGGTTGGTTTCGGAAACATTATTTTTAAATGCATATTTCTGACGAATTTAATATATTACTGACCCTTGTATTTACAATATGAACTGCGAAGGCTATTAATGCTGTCATACTCCTGTTATATTGTATTGACTCTTGATTTGGCACGTATTGGTTCCAAGAAGGCATGGTGACGGCGCGCGCTGTATCACTCGCTGACGAAGTTATTTTCTGTATGATTAGTCACGCGTACATCCGGCGCGGTCTGGACGTGCTGCTCTGAATTGTATTAAAAAAGATTTGCTTTAGAAGAGCGGCAAATAATTGTTTACTTGTAATACAAAGTTTATGAATAAGTGAATTTTCGTTAATAATAAAATATATAATTGAAAAGTGGTGTTACTGGTTTTGCAGTTGTTCTGTGTAAAATTACTGTATGCCAAGTGCAGTGAGTGATAAGAAGTTAGTGCTAGTGAAAAGTGGGTCAGTTTTCGGAGTGTGAGCTTGTGCAATAAATTTATAAAAAATATTTTTTTAAAGTAGAATGGTAAGATAATCTTGTTACAGTTTATTTTACTAAGATGTGTACCTGGTACCTTATAATCTAGCACAAGGTGAAGTTAAGGAAAATAATTATAAAGCTTTACTATTTATCCATCTCTATGCTTAACTTATAAATTAGTCCATCGACAGAAAGCTTAAAAAGATAATATTGACTCATAAAATATTTTGTAATAAATTTGAACAACAAATCGTCTTGCAAGTTCATTAAAAATCAAGCAGTCGTTTATTACTGATCTCTATCCATATTTCTCGTGTCTACATATACGATATTATTTTTAGAATAAACAGTAATTTAACTTGATAACGGAGAGAGATAACGCTCAGCTGTTTTTAAAGAGGACTTATCTTAGTTTATGTTTACATATAGAATGCCCTGTAGTTAATATAGCTTGAGTTGTAATGAATATTTCGTCCATACAAACATGAATAAATATTGAGATTTATAAACTTTTACGTTTTGTGTCCCTTTATGTGCATTTTATGGCCCAGTTGTTATTTGATGTTTGGTGCCGCGACCTCGTTCAGTACAGATCGCGGGGGCGCCCTTTCTCGCCCATAAGCCGCCCACAAGTACAAGAATCCAACGTGGATACTGTGTTAATAGGAAAAATGGTACGACGCTACTTACCAACGATAAAAAAGTCGTAATAGCATTCGTGCGTAAAGAATGTCTCTCTAATTCCCAAAAGCTTTTCATATTACGAATAAATGTACTGTATTGCATGACTTATTAAGAACGAGTGGTCGAGTTCGCCTTAAAATTATTTTCTTACTTTTTTCAATCTGTATACTTTACCCCATTTAGGGTTCTTTTTTCCGGAATATAAGCCGAAGTACTCTAAATAAAACTAATTTCAATGATTTTCAAAATGCATCCAATATCTCTCGATATAAACGAATAAAACGAAAGATAAGAAATAAAAAAAATGCTAGAATTGATCTAGCCGTCTTCGAGTTTTGAGCTAAGCAACATATTTTTATTAATTAGAATTAATAAATTGTTGGTGAACATAAATAAATAATCTGACATACAACTCTTACGCACTTCTCTTATTGACTTACAGTCTTCTTTTTACCCGTTGAATCAAAGAAAAATTACCTTAAAAAAGTTTTATAGTATGTTTTAAGTAATCCCGAGTCCTTAGTGTCCAGTAGTGACACTAAAATAAGGCTTAAAATTTTATAACACCAAAACCTGAATACATTACAATAAAAAACTCAATCCTCATATAAATTGAACCTTATTCAAGTATATATCTCAAATATATGTTTTTATTCCTGGTGGACAGAAAAACTGTGTCCAGTTTATGTTTCCACCATACCAACTTCTACTATTTAAGATTATTTATACAATAAATAAATAAATAAATAAATAAATATTTCAGATCTTACTCTGAAAACGATACGAAATCAAAATGACAGCTCGAACGATCCTGGTATGGGTGTGTCTGCTCGGTGTGTGTTACGGTCAGCGGGCTGAACATCTGTTGGCCCAGAATCCATGTTCCAGCAAAACAACTTGTAGTGACTGTGCAAGGACAGCGACTTGCGCTTGGTGCTTCGCCCCTGAGTTTAATGGACCGAGATGCTTCAATCCTGCCATGGAAGGAGGCACCGCAGGCTGTGATGAAGCCTACATCTTTAACCCTGATAATCAGCAGTCTATCGATCCCATGTACAACAGAGAGTTGACAAGAGGTATAGAGCACCTTGAATCTTTTTAGTGATATTTTTTTCAGTAGAGTAGATATGGACACATCACTGATTGCATAGCTGATACCACTTACCTGCAAGAAAAGAGCGTACCATTCGTTCTAAGGTCCGCCCGGCGTTGCAGAAGTCCATTGACTAGATTGAGTTAGCACTATTCCCATCACGTAGTCCCGCGTATACTTGCCTGCTGTCCCATAAAAAAAACCATTCTATTAAGTATTGGTTCATAACCTTCAAATGAAGCACGCATATTTTCAAGAAATACTAAATCGATCCTCCAGGCGTTATGACGTATCCTATCATATTAAAAAATATAAATATTATGTATACATACAATATATATTTTAAATTAAGATGTTTTGTGTAAGTTTACAAGTTATGACTTTATCTTGTCGGATAGCCAACGAGGTGATCAGGCGTCTGCGCCTCCCAAAACGGATCACTTGTTAGTATTAAACAAAGGGTTGTTTTCTACAATGCTACTAAATATTTCAAATATTCTATAGTTTTAGTCAAGCTCTTTAACCGTGGTACTAAAAATAACGAATGGTTAACAATTTTAACTACTTACGACTGATATTTAAGTATAAACAGGCTCTTATTTCATTGGGTTCAAATGACTCGTTCCAAAAGAGTATTTTAAATTCTTCTGCATTTTACAGCGAAGGGCCGTATGGGTATTGGGATGGAGTCGGGTTACTACGAAGAGTCTATGAGTAGTAGTAGTAGTAGTAGCAGCAGTGGTAGTAGCGTCAAAGGCGGTGGTGGTTACATGGCTGCTGGAGCTGGTGAAAACCTGGTGCAAATTAAACCGCAACGTGTTAAACTGCAGTTACGTATGAGTAAGTGTAAAAATTAATTTTAACTATGACTTATTATGTGTGATTCTCTACTTATTTTTATTATTTTTATTTATTTATTCACACTTCGTTACATTTATACAAAAACATATACATAAACATAAGGGATGCAAGGGACGATCTTATCGCTAACAAGCAAACTCTCCCAGGCATATTATGGTAGTTTTAAGGTATATTTAGTCTTAAAATAATGCTACCCTTACATATGCATTTTTTTAATTCACATGTCTTTACACATCATGTAACATTACGGTCTAGACTAACTTAAGACTAATAAATAATTTAACTATTACTCAATTTTCTCGTGTCACGGTGTTGGTAATTAAAATCCCATGAAATGGCCATTTCGGAGGTGAAATTGTGTGTGCATATCGGTTTGGTCTGCGAATCGGACATCTATTTTTCATACCCCTACATTTTTGTTTTTATTTTTTATGATACAGCATACAAAAATGCATACAACCCTATTCACCGTTCTACGATCAACCCCAATTTTTTGTTATAGTAGATAGTTAGTTTTGTTGAACAAAAAAAATGTTTCCTAGAAATAATATACAAGGTAACAAAGTTTGCCGGGTCAGCAAGTATTATATAATAATTGTCATTGCTTGACAAGTCTCGCGCAGTTAGGTCATTAGTGTTTAGTGTCAATCTGGTAGATAATGGTACAAGGTCATTATCATTATGATAATGTTATTTTGGCTTTTGACTTGAATTATTCACATATCATTAAAATAAATAAATCTGTTGCGCTACAACCTCTTTAGGTCTTGGCCTAAGATTTCTGAATCTGTTTCATGATCATTTTTAAATCTAAGAGGCAGGTGATCAGCCTCCAGTGCCTGACACACGTCGTCGACTTTTTGGGTTTAGAACATGTCGGTTTCCTCACGATGTTTTCCTTCACCGTTCGAGCAAATGTTAAATGCGCACATAGAAAGAAACTCCATTTGTGCACAGCCGGGGATCGAACCTACGACCTCAGGTATGATCGTCGCACGCTGAAGCCACTAGGCCAACACTGCTCTATAATATATTATTATTGTTATATATAATGTTGGTCTGGGTCCGAGAACGCAACCGTTTTTTTGATAATTTTTAGTGTAGGATCAGCCACTTGTCTTAGATTTTTGCACTATTAAGATAAGCCGGTTACGTGCCAATACAATTAAAAACCAATTCTTTAGTGGTCGAACTCGAGAACTCTCAAACTCAGATTGAACTTACCTTAAAGTTTTATTCGTTACTTTTTTAATTATATTATTTTCTTTTAGACCAAATGCAAAAGATGTCGTTCTCGTACGCGCAGGCGCAAGATTATCCAGTTGATTTGTACTACCTTATGGACTTGAGTAGGTCGATGAAAAACGACAAAGAAAAGCTGAGTACTTTGGGCAGTTTGTTGTCAAGTACAATGAGAAATATTACATCCAACTTTAGGATTGGATTTGGGTCTTTTGTGGATAAACTCGTGATGCCATACGTGTCTACTGTGCCGAAGAAGTGAGTGATTGTATAAACTATTGTCTCTTTTTAAAGCATGTTGAATGAATGAAACAGCAATATTTTATATATATATATAACAATATATATATATATATATATATATATATATATATATATATATATATTGTTGTTCTTAATATAATTCAGTAACTATCTAATGACTTGATGGTAGAAACTTTTTCGGAATTAATGTAAAATCCAAAATAGATTTATTTTTATGAAGCAAAATCATATTATAAATTCCTGTATCAAATAATAGTACTATAACATTTTATTTTAACAACAGTTGGAGATTGAATTAAATATCTGTATTGGTACAATGGAGTAATAAAAGAGTATGAATCAATTCAGTAGAATTGCAGTTTAAGTGAAATTAGCATTTTTTGAGCACTCAACTACGAAATTTGTCTTCTTAACTTCTTAACTTCGTCTCAAAGCGGGAGAAAAATAACATTGAATAAAATTAGGACAATAGGCGGTTTTACTACTAAAAGCATTTTCTTCAGACTGACAGAATATATCATATAGGTGATTAGAGTTTTAAAGTCAAGGTGCCTTTATGTGGGCGATCTTTTTGAAAATAAGTTTGACAAAAAAATAATAATAATTAGCGTGACTTATAATTAAGACATGTTCATATATGACGTAATGAAAATGAATATGACTTTTTAATGAATTTTATTATTAATCGATATAAAACCTTCTTGCAAATAAGTGATTCATTATTAGTATTTTCTGTCCTCATTAAAAACTTTTTATTTTTTGTTATAAACGAATCTATGTATTTTAGTTTGATTTCACCGTGCGATGGATGCGCTGCTCCTTATGGATACAAAAATCAAATGTCACTCAGCAATGACACCGACTTCTTTGACGTAAGTAATATTTGTCATTGTTAGGGCCTGTTTCACAATGTATGGATAAAGTGTCAAATAGCTATGCAACACATAAATTATTCGAAAGATAAAAGTTCCAAATAAGATACTTCGAATTTCATGACGTATAGCGCTATCTGACAGTCGTGAAACGCAAAAATACTATTTATCCTACCAATAAGTAATAAATAGCTTATTTGGAACTTATCCGGACATTGAGAAACAGGCCCTTAATTTGATTGAAACTCAAAATTACTTTATTAATATAGGTAAACTAGTACACTACTGAATGTCAACCGAAGAAATTGCTTCTAAATTTACATTAATACCAGTTCGCAAGTCAAGGGCGTAGAGCGGGCAAGAAACTCTCCGTCACTCTTTTTATTTAACTATCAAAAGCATGCTTTGCAAATTTGAGGAGTATGCCTGGCAATTCAAAGTAAATCTTTCGTCTCTTTCTCTGTCATCTTAACGCTGCGATGAAAAGAGATACGAATACTAATTGACGGATTATGTTGGGTTTCTGATTTGTCCATAGTACGCTCATGGAGTAATTATTTTTACATGTTAAACAAATTGATCTTCATGTAATAAAAATTGTGTAGGGTCACAAAATATGTATACAGAATATTTTATAGAAAGCAGTAGCCCAAGCTGACGTGTCAGGAAACCTGGATGCTCCCGAAGGTGGTTTCGACGCCATAATGCAGGCCGTGGTCTGCAAACAGGAGATTGGCTGGAGGGAACACGCCAGGAAACTGCTCGTCTTCTCAACTGACGCTGGGTTCCATTATGCGGGAGATGGAAAGGTTCGTTTTGTGTGTATATTTATTTCCTACCACTAGGTAGGTACCTCTGGTACTCTTTGTTTTAAACACGAATAGACTTATTTTTATGAATGTACACCCAAACTTGGAATGTTTAGAGATTTATGGATCATCTTTATATGTCTTTAAATTTTCGAGAAATTTGTCGACAAACACAATACGTACGTAAATTGAGACGCGATAATTCCTCTAATAAATAATTATGAGTACCTCTTATAGTTACTAAAAGTTAACTTACGCGCGGCGCGCTTACCACAGATAATGTGTACTTAAATTGAATTGAAACCTCCTTGGTACTTTAATAATTAAAAAAATGTTTTAAAAGATTTGTTTTGTTAGGAGAATAGTTGCTATTGAGGGTTGTAGCCTTGAAAGATAAGTTTCGCTATACTATTTTCTTTTGCAGCTGGGTGGTATTGTTCAACCGAATGATGGGGAGTGCCACATGGAAGACAACTCGTACACACACTCTACAGTGCAAGATTATCCCAGCATTTCGCAAATTAATCTTAAGGTTAGTTAGTATAAGCTAATTTATTTTCACCACACAATTATATGTATTTACAATATCCTTACCTAGTAATAATAATAATAATTAAAAAAAAAATTCAAACAAATTTAACCTTTGAAACTTTCTTTATTTTTTAAATTTGTTCTAATTTTCTATTTATACATATATACATATATATAACTTTTTACACGTTAATTACAGGTTATATTTTTTTAAAGAAAACCGATATTTCCTACATAATTTTAAGACAATTTTTTCTGTATGGTTTCTTATCTGTTTGGACAGGGCTTAAAACGAAACTCAGATGTTTATTTAAAAATACTCAGAAATAATAATCTTTATGAACCAGCTTTTTCCCTTAAGCCGTGATATGGGTCACATATCACGGTTTAAGGGAAAAAGTTTATAAATTCTGCTAAATGTTTAATGTTGACCGTGACATAAATTTTACAGTAATCAGAAATATATGAATACTTCAAGAATTTATAGGAAATATGTTGAAATAATTAAATGACTCATTTTGATTTCATATTAATTGTTTTCTTGTCATTTGTTTTGAGAGACATTGATTTGAAACGTTACGTGCGTTAACTAATATGTCCTAATGTTTTTAATACAACGGAGTCGTCTTTAAGAAGTGTTCTCCTAACCTTCGACTCTCATCCATAAAGTAGTAGGTTCGATCCCCGCCTCGAACCAATGTGTCCATTCAACATTCGCTGGAACGGTGATGAAAAAACATTGTGAGGAAATCGGAAAGCCTTACACCCAAAAAGTCGACGGCGTAAACAAATTAAAAATCGAAAAAGAATATAACAATACAGAACCATGCAATTTAACAAAGTTATAATTTTTTTAATTGATAGTATATAGACACAAATTAAAAATAATCAGAGAAAAAAAACGAGAGAACTTTTTTTTTAAAGAATAAGGTATGTTTTAAGTATGTAATGCCTCTGTGCTGTGGTTGCAACTGGCCCTGGCTCAGCATCATGCTGAGAAGCAGACTGCTCCACAGCGCTGGTCATTCTGTCAGAGACCACAGCAGCTAGTTTCCTTGTATCATCTTTAGACATAATTGTCTAATAACTAATATAGTGGAATAAGCTTCTAATAATACCCGTTGCTTATAAATTTTTTATAGGTGAAAGAGCATGCTATCAACGTAATTTTTGCCGTAACGGCTGAGCAGATTAATGTGTATGAGCAATTGAGCAGACATATTGAGGGCTCCAGCAGTGGAATACTTAGTGATGACTCTGATAACGTTGTGGACTTGGTCCGGGAACAGTATAATGTGAGTAAAAATAATTGTTCTAAGTGAATTTTATGGTAAAAATAAATTTTAATAAAAAAAAAAAGATAACGTTTAAATATTAAATCATTTATTTGCAAGAAAGTGGTACATTAAGATCGATCAATTATAAAAATCTTTATAATCGGCAAGCTTCATCTGATATTATAACCAAACTGTTTTACCGAGATTCGAATTCTAGTTATACCACTAATAGTGACGTAATAAGCTAATGTAAACAAAACAACAGTTACAGACGGCTTTTTAAGCGATGTTTTCCAGGCAAACAGTTTCGTGGGAGATTTTTAAAAAATATATATCCGTGCTTTAATTTAAAATACTTTTTAATATTAATTGTCAATGATTATCGTAGAACAAGTGTATTTACTATTTGTAGTTAAGAAGCACTTAAATTATCGCAAAAACTAGAATTTGTATACAATTTTCTGTATGTAGATGTACGTAAATATATATATATATATATTTGCAGAAAATAACGTCGACAGTTGAAATGAAGGACACGTCAAGTGATGCAGTGCAGATTATGTATTATTCGTCGTGTTTGGGAAGCAAAGATAAGCTCGTACAAACGAATAAGTGTGAAGGACTAAAGGTAACGTGTTTTCTAATACAGTTTTTTATTTATATTATATTTTGATTTTTTTATATATACGTTATTTTTTATACAGTTGCTCAAAAAGTGGCGTATTGCAGGGACGTATAGCGTTCGGAATAAGGGCTATTACACACTCGTGCTTTTTCTTTGCCTTTTCCGCACTCATGCGTTCTCTTTCCCAACTGTCAAAACAATGTTTATTGAAAAGAAAAAAAAACAACCATGATGTTTTTACTAAAAAAATCCATAGTTTTTATGATTCAAGCAAATATTTCTAAGAAGCTACTAATTTGTTTTAATATCAGATTTAATGATTGGATTCTATGAGTTTTTTTTTGTTTGTTCGCAATTGTTATTAGTATTTTTTTGATTATGTATGTGCTTTTAAAGCTATTACAAAAGTTATTCACAAAAGGGTGGAGATGGATTCTATGAGTTAGGTTAGGTTTTTCTTTTTCATTTCTACTGAAGACTAGGCTGTATGGGCATAGTTCCCTTCACCTACCAAGAAAGGGTGAAGAAAACAAAAAAAATCACTGCTTATATTATTTAACGGTTGCCGCTATTTTTCAAAAAATATAAAAATATGTAAAGATATTGATTTGAATTTTCCTGAACCAGACAGATAAAAATATTAAATATTTAGTATTTTTAAATAACAACACGATAATTAAGAAAGAATTCATTTCTATATTTTGTACTAGTATTGTAAAGATTTGAGTATTTGTAATAAATAAACTCAAAAACTAGTTAGTTTTAGGTATTTAAATAAAACATGCTTCAATCCGATATATGATCAAACATTCTTGTTAGTAGTTATAGTAGCAATGCTTATAATACTACATTAAGTATTTTTTATTGATAACTTAATAGACTTAATAGTCTATGTATTTAACTAGAAAATCTTATTTTTGTTAGGTAGGAGACGTGGTCGAATTCTCAGCCGAAATTACCCTGAAGGAGTGCCCCAAGGACCCGAGCAAGTGGCGACAGACATTCACGATATATCCTGTGGGAGTTTCTGAAAGTCTCACTGTTGAACTTGACATGCTCTGTGACTGTCCCTGCGAGCACCCGGGACACCATGTAAGTAATAATAATAAAAATCCGGCTACATATACTACAAAGAAATGTATGGATACCCTTTTCTTAAAAAGTACTTAACCGATTTTGGTGAAATTTGACTTTTTATTAGAACTATGAATATATCTACAGTATATAGTAATAATAATATAAGCGATACAGATTAAAACAAATAAGATAATTATGTTGATATATAAAATGCTAGAAATTTTTGGATTTACGAATGCGCACGTGTACGCTCGTTGGAAGCCTTGATACGTCATTAATGTCGAATATTATTTAATTCCAATAATTGGTGAATAGTTTTTGTGAAGTCTGTTCTAATATATTTCAGGCTTACAATGACAGTCCGCTAGTGTGCAGTGGTCAAGGCATATCTGCTTGTGGTGTCTGCGTGTGTCATCCAGGACGTTTTGGCAAGAGCTGTGAATGTTCAGCTCACAGCGGAGTATCCTTGGAACAAGAGAGAGGATGTCGACCGACGAACGCAACGTCTGGACCACTTTGTTCCAACCGGGGTACCTGCATCTGTGGTGTCTGCGAGTGTAATAAGATGGATGATGTGCTTAAGGTGAGACCTTTTAGTATACTTTAATGACATTATGTCAATTAAACTTTTGTAAATGACACAAGTCCGTCTTCTCAAGATTTCAGCGATTAACAGTAATCCTGGTCAGTGTCAAACCATTTTGACTTCGATTAGAATATATGAATATTGCCATATTACCAACCATAACATATATACCAATGTACACTTGTACAATTTCCTCTATTGAACTGCTGTGATAAATTTATTTATTAAAACTTCGTTACATTACAAATTAAAACATCAGAAATAGAAATTATCAGTGATACAACGGGTGGCCTTATCGCTACCAAGCGATCTCTTCCAGGTAACACTAACAAGGAAAAAAAATAAATACTAATAAATTCTAAGAGGTGCAAACCTAATAAATCATAATAAATACAAGTACCCCTGAAAATTTATACAATTACCAAATCTAACAAAAAAAAATAATCAGATAAAATAAACACTTAAAGCTAATCTTACGGTTCTAGAATTTCAATACAAAATAATATGATCTTTAATTTCATATGTAGAAGACATAAATATCTATGGAAACGTCACAAAAAGAAATAATTGTGATTTCATATTTAATCCATAATTTCAGGTGATATCGGGTCCATTCTGCGAATGCGATAACTTCACGTGTGATATGAATCACGGCGAGATTTGTTCCGGTCCGTCCCATGGCGAGTGTGTCTGTGGCAAGTGCAACTGTAGGCCAGAATACACAGGTCCCGCCTGTCAGTGCCTAAAGGATCAGAGCGCCTGTATATCACCAGGTAAATTTTTATTAGCAGGTTATTTAGAGCTTGTGGCAGACATTTTTCGTTCATGTATCTCATATACTATCACTTACTATCACTATCACTTTCCGTCATCCCTTTAACTTCCCAAGTTTTGTTTTGTTTAATTTTTTTTTTTAAAGCTGTAACAACTACTTTACTCCATGTGACCACTTGAAGCAGTTATATGTAGAAACATAATAAAAAAAAACATATGTGCAATTCACACATGGTAAAAGTGAAACCTTTAAAAGCAAAGTTTTTATAATTAATCAAATATAAATTAATCATTTTCCACTAACTAAATGTGTGTGTTCTATAAAAACAGTATATTTTAATGATACATTTTAATTTATAAGTTTAATATAAATCTTTAGTTTGGCAAAAACTAAAACAACGAAAGTTTGAAATTCGATCAAATAAAAAAGCGGCAGTAAAGAGAGGCTGTATAATGCCTCCTATCTCATTTTCTCCCACGTTAAATCTTATGAATTTATGTTTCTGTCTCTCTTTACCGCTGCATCCGGTTTGAAATCACGACGATTCTAAAGAAGTTTATCTATCTCATTTTCTCCCACGTTAAATCATATGAATTAATGTTTCTGTCGCTTTTCCGTTGCATCCGGTTTGAAATCACAACGATTCTAAAGAAGTTTCACTTCAAAAATATATAAAATTACGTTTACTGTTTTCCTCTAGACAGTGATGTGATAGATTATAATATTTACAAAACTGGTTCAATTATCATTTAATGAAAGCAGTGATAATCCCACGATTCTCAATTTAACTTGAACTTACTCAAAAAACTTGGCGATGAAAAAGAGTGGCGGAGAGTATCGCCAGTTCTTCTCTTCCGTTCTACGCCCTTGATCTGAGAACTGGCAGTAACTGTAAAATTAGAAGCATTCAATGTATATTTCTTTTTTACGTTCATAAGTGTACATTATGTTATTTTATTTGAATTTAACTGCAAAACCCTTCAACTTTTAACTTATGACTTTGGTTACCTTGTCAGTAAGGACAGTCGTTGAATTACTATTTAATTACCTCAATAATGTTTTGAAGTCGAAGACTTTGGGAAATGTCAAACCCTGGATGGTTTAGATTCACAAATCATCCCGGCAGATGGCGCTGCAGCCAGTACTTTCATACATTGTTTAAAATCCTAATCACTTGAAATATCACGCAATAGAACGACTAACGGGTCCGCTAGTATATTATATTGATAAGATTAATATTAAGAACCGTACAATAAATATAACGACAATATCGCCTGACCCTGTCCCTTGTACCATTAACACATATTATGTATTTTTTTAAACATTGGCGTTACGTTTTTTTGGTAAAGGTGATTTATTTGTTTTCAGAGAACGGCAAGATTTGCAGCGGAAATGGTAAATGTGTGTGCGGTCAGTGTGTGTGCAGTGTGGACGACGACCGACACTACACCGGCAAGTTTTGTGACAACTGTCCTGTGAGTATTTACTCAAATTTACATTATACATAAAGTAATATAATTACATACACGTATTTAATTTATTTAAAAAATACTTTTTTGTAAAATTTCCAATATTTTTTATATTCTCTTTAATTTAATAACCTTAATCGCCCCAACCTGGTGTCGAGTTTTCGAACAAACCTCTTCTTGTTTTATATTAAAAACTATAAATAATTTTTTATTACCAAAATAGACTTATTTGTTATTTATAAAAGAACTGAAATTCCTCTTCAACTTCTCTAAAAAACTATTTTCCTATAAATAAATTACAAAATTTCGAATAATAAAATATAGTACTAATATTACAATATGTTTTAGACCTGCCCAGGTAGATGTGAAGACTTTAAGCACTGCGTACTTTGTGAGGTCCATAAACGAGGGCCGCTCTACAATCCGGATCAACCGGGTCGGGACTGTGGCGAGTGCGCTCTTTATCCGGAAGTTGTCGAGGGCAAGATTGAAGGTAAGTTTAATTCATAATCTAAGTGAGCCGTGTTGGCTTAAGCTCTATGTATTTTAGGTGCGAATAACACGGGAAATTACATAGACCATATCTTAATATATATATTTCTTGTGTGCGTGTGTATGTGACTGAACTCCTCCTAAACGACTGGACCGATTTAGACGAAATTTTTTGTGTGTGTTCAAGGGGATCTGGGAATGGTTTAGATTAAAAATTTGGTCCGCTGGGCAATGTTTTTTAATTAATTTTCAATTTATTAGTTGTTGTTGATTTTGGATGTTGGATGTTTTACATTGGATCCGACAGACGGCGCTACCATCGCAGTGTCAAATTTTAAATAATATTCGAATTTTAATTTTAGTCTGTCCCGAAATTTAAAAAAAGTTTTGTTATCATTGTGTTATATCGTGTGTGACCATGTGCTGGATCGTTAGATATTGTCATAACATTTGAATAATAATTTTCATCAAAATGCCTTATTAAAAATTGAAATTTTGAAATTAAAGACGTGTAGACAGGACAACGTCTGTCGGATCCGCTAGTATCATATATTATTAATTACATTACCCTATTGCTCTTATAATGTTTTACAATACAGAGTTATGATAATGGGGCATTTCACTTGAATTAAATCTGCTCTAAAAAACCGAATAACCGGACTTGAAAAATAAACATAAAGAAAAATTACATACGTTCATAACCATTACAGTTATGAATAACTCTTTTCTTGCGCAGTTCACTACACGTGAAATTCCCCATTAGAACATTATTTATGTATTTTAATAATTATTGCATTTTTGTGAATGAAGATGATATAAGATTAGGGCTTTTGGTACATTTACCTTTCAAAGTATAGTCTCGAGTTGTTTTTTTGTTGTACGTTAGATAACCTTTATCTTGACAAACAAAAAAAACTTATATTTTACGAAACAATGTGCATCTATTTATTTCTGATGATTTGTTAACTTTGCAACAGTAAAAGTTTTAATAGCTCGTAAGAGATTTATAAAAAGTATATTAGTCCAACTTCACCCATTTGACTAAAACTCTTCACCGAAATAATTAGCGCAATTAGATTGGTTTAGTAGAATTAAGCATTAATGAATTTTAATATATTTTAGCCAACGAAACATTGAACGAGCACTTGTGCAGTTTCTACGACGACGAAGACTGTTTGTACGTATACGTTTATTCGTACAACGACACACGCACCGTGCACATACGCGCGCAGAAGGAACACGAGTGTCCCAGAAAGGTATTACAATTTTCTTATCAAATTTATGTTCCTATGTTTTTATTACTTTTCTTACAATTTACTGTAGTTTTAAGTTGATTTTATATAAATCCCTTATCAAACTCTTGTAGACACCATTCAAAAATCTTGATAATCACTACATATTATAAAACAAAGTCGCTTTCTCTGTCCCTATGTCCCTTTGTATGCTTAAATCTTTGAAACTATGCAACGGATTTTGATGCGGTTTTTTTACTAGATAGAGTGATTCAAGAGGAAGGTTTATATGTATAATAACATCCATTAAATAGTAGAAAAGTACTGTTATTTTTGAGGTTTCTAATGTGATGTCGTAAATAATAACATTTTTTCCGCTTACATTGCAAACGCAGGCTGAACCCTACGAGTTTTATCAAAATAATGTACTAAGTATTGTACACATTGAAAAGGTCTACAGAAAAGACCGTGATGGTATATGTCTATCTCTTATGGATAACCCACATTTTTATATACAACGTTCACAGATTTTCTGTAGTGTATTTAGTATCAGCATTGCACCCGTGAGAAGCCGGGGCGGGTCGCTAGTTATATAATAAATAGCTCTGAAGTTAGGCATACAATTCATATTATGTATTATATTAAGTGGTACACGAATTTGTAGTTAGAAGAACCTTTGGTTATAAATTTTTACAGGAATCTAACCTTAAATTACCACTATATTTAAAAAAAATTTAATTAATTCATCAATTTTTGATTTTGAACTTTACAGAATTAAGAGTCTATGAATTATTTTGAATCAAGAGGATTCATTATTTAATTCTTTTTTCCAGGTGTTCATCTTAGGCATAGTTCTGGGTGTGATTGCGGCGATAGTCCTTGTGGGTCTGGCGCTACTGATGCTGTGGAAGATGGTCACCACGATACACGATCGAAGGGAGTTCGCCAGATTTGAGAAGGAGCGTATGATGGCCAAATGGGACACTGTAAGATTTTTATACATATCTATATTTTATAGGAATTCTTTTACAGTGTAGGGCAAAAGAAAAAAGGTGTTGAATGTCAAAAAAGTATCACAGCTATGGAAAAAGTTGTATTATCTATATTTATTTCCCCGGAGTTGATATCAACTAAAAGATGTAGGGTTTCTGCAGAAATTGCTCACGGTGTCCTCCATTTTCGCGTATATAATATTATATTATATTTTTTGTTACAGGGAGAGAATCCAATTTATAAACAGGCAACATCCACATTCAAAAATCCCACATACGCGGGAAAATAAGCGAAACAGTGATTATCACTGGTAGTGGTTACTAAGTCATCAGTATTTGAATATTATTGTAAAGATGTACTGTCAGCAAAATATTATCGCATTTATATTTTGTGAAATCGTTATTGACTATATACGTATTGATGACGGAATCTCATTGCTATTTTAAGCAGTGTCAACGTTATAGAAACTGTTTTGTCTCTTTCCGTCGAATTGTATCAACGTTGTGATAAAAGGAGACAAATAATGCTATTGTTGAACAGTATAATTATATTTTGTTTTTGAAGGGTTTTATATAACGGATTAACCATTATGGTAACATCGATTAGTTAACGTATTAACGCCTTAAAAAAATGCACGCACAAATGTATACATTCGTTTTATACCCGTTTTTAATTAAACTCAAAGCCTAATTTAAGTTTGTTGTTAATAATAAAAATAACCGGTTTGTACCCGTTTTTAATTAAACTCAAAGCCTAATTAAAGTTTGGTATTTAAAAATAAAAATAACCGGTTTGTACCCGTTTATTTAAATCGAGTTAAATGAATCTAAAATAGCGCTGCGTACATACGTACGTATAGCGTACGTTTTATTAATGATCTGATTTACATTCGTCGATTTTGCTGATAGTACAATATAGATGCCTTACTATGTGCCTTTACATTGATCAGAATTATACTCCACTCCAAAAGAATTGCGAAATGGGTCACTAACTGGTTATGACGTGACGTCATTTCGCTGACACTGTCAAATATTATGTCATAAAATATACTTTTTTTTACGTTTTATGTCTTTGATTGTATGTTATTATTGTGATTTTTGTATATAAAATCGAATTCTTAAAGGCCGGTAACGCACTCGCGAGCCTCTCCGGCATTTAGTGGCCATCGCCGCCTGTCGGCGTAGGCGTTCTATGAGAAATAAATTCTAGCTACGCCGCCATCTTCTTTTTGCCTTAATGTTTTTTTACTTCTACTTTATGGACTATTTTGCTTTGCTACCCCATAGAGACTGTTTTTTTCTGTATTAAAATCCTATCACTAAATACAACTTTTTTTTTTGTCTACATAAAAACCTTTCTCGGTATCACAAGGAATAAATAAAAATAAACTAGAAATGCCGTCTTCTAATTTTGGGTATAGCAACATATTTTGCGAGACATTTTTATTTATATTACATATGTTTATATGTGGAATCGTATAATAATTTATTGTTTGGTATTATAGACCATAAAGATCGCATGTAATGGTCAGATGGTAAATTAAAAATACTTTATGCGATTTTTTTGTACTGTAAATTTCTAACGTTTTTAATAAATTCTTTTGGAGTGTAGTACATGAATGTCTCCCATGATCTAATCTCATAGTACGCGTTTTGTACTTATGTGTGTGTGGTTTAACGTTAGTTTTAATTAATATATTTTGTAGATAATATTCACAAAGCACTGCCTGTATTTATTTTTTTATATTTCAAAAGTGTATAGTGCCTTAATGCTAACAGTGCCATTACTAATACGTGATTATTATTTATTCATAAACATCAAATTGTACATGAAATTATTTTTACGGTTTATTGCATTTTTAAGCGGAAATGAATTTTTTGATGATTTTTATAATGTACTGAATGTATATGAGTTTGTTACGGATAATTAACTAATTGTGGCCTTTTAATAGCTAATAAATAATTAGTAACAAAATCTGGTTTTTAATTGAGTGTATTTTCAGTTTAAAGGATCTTGGATAAATCAAACCTTCTCTTCTTGGATAAGTCTACCATTTTTATTTTTCGTATAAAATACGGGTTATTTTTGTAGAAAAACGTACGTTTTTCTAGGAATTCCTACCATGAATAGATGACTGCGAGGCATGAAGGAGACGTATTCCTGCCTTTTCACTAATATATTTTTACAAATTAATCAGCTTTATGTGCCTTCATAAATGAATATATTATTTGTCAAAAAGTCAAACTTGGGTTGTCAAGAATAATCCAGCTAGGACATGGAAGTTTTGCCATCGGCTAAGTTACGAAAAACAGGCTAGGAGCGGTTCAATTATTGCGTAAGATTTACAGCGATTTCTCCCCCTTCCTCTTTTTAGAAAAAGTAAGAAAAGCTCTAGAAAAATATAATTAAGTAATGAAATAATAATAGATATAAGTAATAACATTAAATTAAAGCAAAAAATAAAATAGTACATGAACGTTTTATTTTTTTGTAGGAATCCTCGAAAATGCATTTTGTTTTCAAGCATAGACAATCTGTGGGTTATATGTGTAAAAAAGTGAATAAGTTATTGTTGAAGTAATCACTTAATAAAAAAATCAAAGACACCCCCCTATAGTGCTTAGGTGATACTTGAACGACCCCCTAGACTACGTAAACATATATGCCTATCAGTTAATTTAAAAAGTTATAACATTAAAATACTTGAGGATTCTAGTATTAATAATGAGACTAATATATAATATATACTCCCAAGAATACATATATTTATATGTATTCTTGGGAGGTAGAGGCGCTAATTGATGATTTCACTTGCCGCATGGTAATAGTACCGGTGAACACCAGAGCTGGTGATTTCCTCGCTCAGTGGATAAGTATCGCAATAAAGCGAGGAAGTGCTGCCAGCATTAAAGGACCATGCCACGGACCAAACTATTTTAATTTGTTTTCATTCTCTATTAATTAATTTATATACATAATATTAATGTAAGGTTAATATATAGCTTAAGAAAATTGTATTCGTTTTAGTAGTATTTTTAAAACCGCTGAAAAGGTTTTTCTGGTTACAAAAACTTATAACATAAGTATACACATTCCGAAGTTTCGAGTTACAGTAATGGTCATTGTTAGAGTTCCTGGAAGCTCTTGACTATTATCCCCATGATTAGTAGCCCGATGGACTGGAAATAAGTGCTTACGAAATCCTGCCTATAACTGTTCAATTTGGAAATAGAAAATAAGAAACTAGGATAATCCAATTAATTTAGTTTAGAACTTGCTTATGATTTTTTTTATTTAGTACTAAATGAACGATTTTCTTTTATTAAAAGTATTTTGAAATGTTTACCTTGTTATATATATATATATATATATATATATATATATATAAAATGAACTATTTGTGAATTTAATTGGCCCATATTGTTATGTATATATTCATCTATTTTTGTATTGTGCTGTGAATCTTCTGAATAAATAAATAAATAAAGTACAATGTAAACAAGCATATTATATTCAAGATAAGAATGCTGGAAACAAGCTGGTCATGCTCATAGGACAATCATAAAGCCTTGACAAAATCAAATTGGTTGCTGTATGTAACAAAATATTGTAAAACCTATTTTAAAAGAGTAATTGTGCAGTTTCCTGCCCATTCTTCCGCACGAAACTACCTTTTGGAAAAGGCAACTAAAAATCATATTTTTTTTTAACATTCATGAGTGCCATTTAAGATGGTCTAATTGGAATAAATGATTTGAGTTGGCTTGACTTAAAAAAACCGAAACGTCTCAGAGCCAAAAATCTATGTGTATTTAAAAAGCTTCTTCTTGATCATTGTCTTTCTACCTCGTAATTAGTTCTGCTTAAATATATTTATTTTTATAGGTTTTTATTTGCTTTAAAATTTTTGTCTATAATTATTTTTATTTATTATTAAGCTATTTTTTCTTTGATTTTGTTTTATTATATTCAATTAGCTATAGTAACGCTTGTTTTAAGTTTTTAGTTTTTTTGGTTCTTTTGTTAATTGTTTTTTTTTTTGTACTCTGATGGTGTTTCTTTAACGTTGTTTTTCTTAGGGTTGCCTGGAAGATATCGCTTGTAAGCGATAAGGCCGCCCTTTGCCTTATATCTTTGTAACTGTTTTTTTATTTTTGTTATGTGTGTTTTTGTATAAGGCAATAAAGAATAAAGAAATAAAGAAATAAATACATATGCACTGAAGGTAACTTACGTAAAAACGAAAAATATTAATAAAATATACAGAAATATGGGGCCTATATATTTAAGCCTTTCTAATAGATCACAGCCCTAGCTGGAAAGTTTATTAAAGTGCGTATTGGATAGTTGAATGCTAATTTTAGTTCGTAATTGGACAATTACAAACATTCGACCATTACAATGAGCCGATTAATTTGCGATATATTACGAGTCGTTAATAACAAACTGTTTATTCATAATATGGACTTAGATATTTTTTTTACTTAAACAAAACAGCGCTTAGATTGAAATATATGCTTTCCAACCCTGAATGTAATTGATTAAAAAAAGAGCGCTATTTTCATCAGAAAATTTAAATGAAAAAAACTTATCATATTGTAAAAAGGGATGTTTGGTAACATCGTTATCATCGTTGTTTTTATTCATTTATATTGTAATGTTTTTTCTTATTTTATATTCACTGTGAAGTATTTCTGTTTCCGTCTTTCAACTGTCCTATCCTGGAACCCACAAAAACAATTCAATACCTAGGACGATTGATTCGACGCTTTGTTGAGGCCACAAATTAACTACCTGATTTCTACTAGTTCGCAAACTTATTCAAAAGCCTCAGAATACCTTCCGATCCATATATCAACATAGTGTATACTGCATTACGCCAGTCGATATTATCTTAGTGCATCTCGGCATGGAGTGGAGCGGTATTGGAATGCTGAAAATTGAGTAGGTTCTCAAGATATCCTATATTCCTTATAATTTTTTTTTTACTATCGATTCAAAAACTTTATCCATTCATTAATTATCTTCAGCAACATCTCAAATCGTCCTATGCTGAAATCGAATATTCTTCTATGCAAAGTCAGGTATATAAAATTATTAATATGATGGAAGGAAGAGACTAGCTGCCCATGACACAGCTAATCCTTGTGTGGGTGCATACTCTTTTAATAATACGTCCGTTTATTACATATTAATAACGTTTTTCTTTTTAAGAATAAATTCGTTTATATTTCTAAATGAATTGTAATTTATATTGCTTAATTTGTTATAAGTATCTATTATTTCCTCACCTTTTAAAACATCAAATTATTGAACGTAGGCTGAACAAATAAAAAATATCTAAGATGTACAGCCGACTCTATGTATTTATTGTTCTTTTAATTAATTTTAAATCTGTTTAACCATACGTGCACCTGGTGGTACAGGGAAACTTTGAAAGTATTA
The DNA here is from genome assembly GCF_905147795.1 of Pieris rapae. Taxonomy (NCBI): domain Eukaryota; kingdom Metazoa; phylum Arthropoda; class Insecta; order Lepidoptera; family Pieridae; genus Pieris; species Pieris rapae. The sequence continues at coordinate 2,388,071 of NC_059515.1, read as the reverse complement.
CAAAAATGCCTTTTTGTTTTTGACGAGTTCCAAAGTTGTCGGAAAAAACAGTTCGTATTATCAATTATGTGTGATTCTGTTTGCTGATGAGCAACTAGTTAAACAAATAACCTTTTACAAAATGAATCAAGGGATGGTATGTTTGATATGAAATAATTATTTTAACAAAAGATGTTTTTTTAAAGATTAATGCTAAATGCCCCAATGCTACTTATTGGTTCATAACAATAGTCATCACGCATCGTTAACCGGAACGATTGTCGTAATATAGTATAGTATAGTAGAGACTATATTGGCAAAATTACTACTGAAAAATATTGATATTCAATTATCACTTTCATATATCAAATTCAAATTTAAAATTATTTATTTATGTTGGTAACATGATGTACACTTATGAACGTCAAAAAAGAAATTTAATGTATTTAAATGCTTCTAATTTTACATTTACTGCCGGTTCTCAAATCAAGGGCATAGAACGGAAGAGAAGAACTGGCAACTAAACGTTAAATAAATTTTGGAAAATAACCAAAATACTCTAAATATTATTACTATTAAAATAGTTTGTTAATAAAATTACCTTGTGTTGTAAATTAATTTAATTAATCGCGTTCATTAAGAAATAAATATATGCACTTGATATACTTATATTTAATTGATTCATGTGAATATATTGAGCTTGAAAGGAGACGTTCTGGAATGATGTCGGGTAACCGCTCCTTACCTTGTACTTCTCGCAAGTGCGAACCTGTATTCGCCAGAGATCCACAGAACTCCACCAGCACCGATGGTTGAAAACGCAGTAGTTGTCCAAAATAACACAGCCAACATTAAACCCACTAATGAGAAAGCGATTTCTAAGCCTCCACTATAAGAATAATTCTATCTCCAAATATTTATTGAGAAGTACGAGCCACTGTCTCCTTCATAACATACCTGCATCGTAGGCGCGATAAACCGTCCTTTGTGCAGAGGCTGTTCCAGCTCAGAGGAAACCGTCACCCACGTAGTCCTGCAATGCGAGGCTACGAATAGAAATTCACGCAGCAGCAGTGAGCAGTAAGGTCGCTTCGTAAAGCGGAGTGCCCAGGAAAATTCTAAGCTTCTAGAAGGATCTAGGAGGACTTAATTAGCCAGCACAATAAACTGAGTCCACAGTGCACATATACATACAGCCTTTTAAAAACCTTACGATTAAATACATTTCATTTTTAAAAAACTTTTATCTTTTCTTGGCTAAAACACAAGCTTTCTGCTCTAATTAATAGTTTGACTTTTTACCCTTTAATAGGATTAAAGAAGTGGAAAACTCACTTATCAGCTTCTAATCACTAAATGTTAATAAGCGAGGAAGGTGACCATATTTTATATTTCACTCAGCTATTATCGCTTTGAACAATGTCCAGCTTAAATATGCATGAACTTAAAGCTTTTTACTAAAGTTTATATTTATGTTATACATTGGAAGCTTAGCTTATATTTCTTATTTGTATCTGCTAATTATGATAATATTGTCTCCCTTTGAAAGTTTTCTTAATGTAGGCAGAGACAGTCAGCAGAAACCCAAAGGTCGGTTTTTAAAAAAATAACTCTGAATAGTGAATATTCAGAGTGTTTTCAGTTAGTAGCAACTACTTAAAATACCTCGTCCACGATAAAACGCTACTCACATTCAGCCGTATGCACACTTTTTCACTTGCTTCATGCATATTTATGGCAAAGAACTAGAGGAACCTATTTTAAGTTCAGTGTGTTTCGTGTTAAACGTTGATTTCATAGCTTCATGATATCAGCGATTGAAATATTGTTAGTATTTCATGTGTATTTTATCAGGAATTGTTTAGAGCAGAAACACATTAGTGGTATACAAAGGCTCCGCAGGTGGCTTGGCGATTAATCACAGCGAGGAATTTGCAGTGGGGGCGGGCAGCGGGCGCGGTAGACGGTAGTGCCGCCTCGGGACTCCGACGCGTAGTACGCCCGCCCTAACGCCTGTCGCCCGCCCAGCGCTCGGCCCTGCGATCTCCGCAGCGATATATGAAAAATTTGAATTGTGTTTGACACCAATCTACACGTAAAAGGTATGCTAAAGACTCGAATTTATTTTGTTATTTAATTTCCTATAAAAATCCTAGTTCAAACGATAGTTGAAATGTTTTTGTTATATCGTATAAAGCGTTTCATATTAATCTGGATGCATGAGACTATTGCATTCATATTTTTCTAGTTTTTATATCGCCAACATTTGCACAGATAGATAATACATAAATTTGGGCGGGAAAAAGTTTGCAAAGTTTTGACGATCCTTAAAACAAACTGGTTCTTTGTTAACAACTTTTAATCGTTGTTTTCGGTATAATTTTATTAATACACCGCTTATTAATTTTGGCTGTTCGTCCCAAAACTTTATAAAGCTTAACAATAAGCTGTGGTTGGAATACTTGTTAAGTAACCGCAAAGAACTTTGACGATTTTTTTTACTTTGACATAATTTTCCTATACTGAAGAATTCACGTAAATCCAATACACTTTAATTTAAATAGATTTTATATTCTTACTAGCGGCATGTCCCAGCTTCGAATGGGTGGATAATTTTTTTAATTTTTTTTTATAGATATTGATATGTTCTTTAATATTGTGAAACTTTTTTTTTGTTCTATCATCAATAGTTTTCGAAGCGCATGCGCTGAAATACATATCACAGGCATTTTACACCTTGTGTAATATTATTCTAGTTTTAGTAGTGTACCTAATTTTCTTTCTTGCAATTAAAATAGCCTATATAACCAGTGATAATGTAGCTTCAAATGTTAGGAAGGAATTTTTGAAATCGTTCCAGTAGGCACTTTTGAGCCAATTCGTTACTTACTCACATAAAAATCTCTCCTTTTTATAATATTAGTCTAGATAATAGCGACTCTGTACTTTATAGGCTATGAGTTCAATACAGTTATGCAGGTTTACCGATTCGCCGAGTTTCCGAGTTTTCTTTTTAGTGCAATCAGTTTCTACGGTAAAAATAGAAAACCGGCACGGCGAAACGAGATCCAAAAATTTTTGCCAGTTACCGTCTGATCACACGTAATGATAAATCTTCGACGAAATATACGGACAAGAGTCATACGCTTTGTAGCACCCATGGGCGAGAGCTCAGAGATAACTTCACTAACTTAATGTTAATATTACATATATTTTATCAGAAAACTAGATAGTTACGTACATAATGTAACATATTCACCTTTATATCAGATTATGTTATATTTCATTTATTACCTCTTATTTGTGTTAATAAATCTCTGCGAATCTAATTCTAGCACATATCTGGAATCTTAAACTTTGTAATCTATGTTACCGAGTCCGTTTTTTTCGAATTGTAATGGATGTTTAATTACACGAAAATATATCAATCTTATTTCAAATTAAACATTAACCATTAATGGTACATTCACGAAGAAAGAGCTGTCATCTTGTCAACCTCAAAACGGAGTTTGATTCGCATTTAGAAATACGGTCAAACTGTCCATAAGAAAATTACTGAATTGAAAAGCCTTGCATTGTATAAGTGTATAGAACTATCATCATATTGTCGGCTTACCTGCGCTATTAAACGGATACATGTAGTATCACTTTTGCTCAAAGGATAAAGGATATATTGATAACGGCATGTTCAGGGGAAAGGCAAATTATTTAGAGCGCTGTTTTTAGTATAAAGGCGAAAAGATTAAATATTTATTGTCATATATCAGTTTTATTACTTTGTGATTTTCCTGATAGATACGATAATGTATCTAGGTAATGATACCTCATCTAGATTTTTTCGAGGCCATCTTTGCCTTACTTCTAAATTTCATTGTTTGTTATCGGCAATTAAAAATACATTTGTAGGGTTGTTGAAGAACATACTTTGGTTTGAATAATAAACCATATATTTGTATTTTCAACTCGTTGCCACTTCAATATTCCTATATTGTTATTTGTTGCTTTAATCTACTAGATTGTATTATAATTAATTAATCACTCACAAGTCCACGTAAAAACAAATTCCAATTCACATTATACGAAATGGCCGACGTAAGCTAAAGTTTTCAAAACTTAGTCAATGAAAAGAAAAATCCTCGAACAGCCTTCCACCATTTCCGATTACTCGTTCTTAAGTGAATGTTTTCATTGACTCTGCGTAGCGCAAGTCATCAATATTGTAAATGCTGGTATTAAAGTTTAACCAAGGTGCTTAAAAGAGGCATAAATTTCATGTTTCACCTGCTCTTGTTACAAGACAATGAATCACAAATCATGCACACTCCGTACGGAAATCATAGAATGTAATGAGCAGTATATTATAGGGGTTAGTGGGAAGTACGTTATGTTTTGACTAGCTGTGCACTGCGGTTTCCCTTGCGCTAGGAAAGATAATAGAAGAAAAAAATGTTTACTGTTTCTCAAATTTTACGTTAATACATGAGTATGAGACAGCCCCCGTAATTAGTCAGAGACACTTGTGTAGAATAGACTATTGTCTAGTCTATGAAATAGATATGACTCCTATGTATCAAAGTTCAAAATGTTTTTGACCTAGTGGAGTCTTCTAGTTTACAGTGCCACATACTTTTCTTGGCCGGTAAGAGCGTTGCTGTCATTAATATTAGTATTGCCAGTAAATACAAATGACCCATTATAAGGGGAATAATTTGAAATGTTACAGGCTTAATTAATAATTTATTTAAATGTTTTTATAAAACAATCTATACTTACTGGATATATTTCTAGAAAATACAGATCTATTCTTAAATAAATGTGACGCAAACTAAGGAACAACTGATAGGTTTTGTTACTTGTACCATTAATACAATAGCTTTTAAGATACCGGGTAATCAGAACCGTTCGATAATTAAAACTTTGCAATTGTAATTAATAATGCAAGGAATAAAACTAAATGCATTATAGTTAGGTTTTTATTAGATGGTGGTAGATAGTAAAATTGTTTATTGTACGCACCAAGACATTGACAATGTTAGTTTGGTACGTCAAAATGGCGACGGTAGTATGTACTACTTTCAGCCGCCGGCCAAGAAAATAAAACTTTATTTAAGAACTGGCAGTATAAATTTAATGTTTTTTGAGAATCGTGCAACATTTATCTTCTTCTTCTCTTACTGCCTCTCCATTATTGGAGGTTCGCCGTCAGAAGTCTCCTGAAGCGTGTCTTGTTCTGTGCCAGATGCAGCAACTCTTCCGCAGTTGCCAATAACCCATCCACTCTCTAACATTGCGAAGCCATGATTTTTTGTTCTACCATCATGTCGTTTACCCTGGATTTTACCCAAAATTCATCTACGTAAATGATATTTAGAATTTTTATTTTACGTGATATTTTACATACTATGTAATATACATAGTCTTAAGAGTTTTTATATGAGTAAAAAAATATTAGTCACGTTACTTGTTACTTTTACGTTCATTTTAATATCTGCAAAATTTACATACTGTATTCGATTTTCCTCTTTTGTTATAGTACCGACAGATTTTCATTATAAATTTCAGCCTTCAAAGAGATTTTAATATGAAATAACTAAGCGTAGCGTCTAGTTCTAAGTATTCAGATAGAAAATGGTGCTGAATTTGATAAATTTTAAGTAAATTAGTATAAAAAACTGAAATTTACTAGTCGGGAGATGCATATTTCAAATCAATTGTAAAATAGAGTAAACTTGTTAATTTATGCGGTTTATCATAACCCGAAGTTGGAATAACTAGGATTATTTTATGGAGCTTGGGCACAAAGTAAATTTTCTGAGGTGTCCAGCCTAGACTTAAGGCAACCATCCTTGGGTGGGTACTGCACCATACTGAGGGCACCAAAGTTAGAGTTAGACAGAATGAAAAAAAAATTTATTCACTTTAAGTAAAAAATACCTGCATCAGGGTTCCCAGTTTTTCCATAACAAACTTAATAGCAAGTTTTATAAAAATATATATAACGTATATTACTTAATTACATGAGTGAGTGTTGGGTCAATGTGAGTGAGTGAATTAAATTTATGCAGCCTATTTGCTATATTATGTCTGCCTGCATTTTGCGTCTGGGAAATTCAGTCCTTGGGGTCTGACCGACGACAACAGCCTAGTATCAAACGGCCTCCCTATGTCTGCTTTTAAAATTACACTTAGAAGATACAGCTTCCTAACGGAAAGTAATTGGTTGAGATGATAAAGCTCTTCCGATGGGAATCTAAATAGACGGCTTAGGTAATGCTATTACCGCATTATAGCATTACCTTTAAAAAAGCCCTATGTCCTTACTCTAATTAAAAAAAAACAATGTGGCACTCGGGGACTGCCGCGGTTAAGCTAATGCATAGCATTTTTCATTAACTTAAGCAATTACAGGTTATTATTTAGGCAGTATTTTTTTTCTTTCATATTAATTCAATCTATCACTACCGCGTACCGTCGCCCATGTCGTCAGAAAAATGTGAGAGGCAGTATGCGTTCTGTCTCGCTCAAACGCGTACACGCACCTTTATTACGTCATCGTGTGTTAGGTTTATTTTGGTTACGGAATTTCTGGATTCGGTTGCCGCACTCAAAGCCCGCAATAAAATTTATGCAATAGCTTTAAGGCTGGCATTTTTGAGCCTTCTGACTATGTGAGTGTCCACTGCGGTATCAATTAACATCAGTTGAGCATGTTTGTCTCCTGTTACATAAAAACACTAGACTTGTTTCATGTACATACGACTAATTAAGTTAACAGGTTTCAAAAAGAGTGGCGGAGGGTTTATTATCAGTTCTATATTCTTGATTTGAGAACTGACAGTAAATTAGAAGCATTTAATGTGTATTTCTTATTGTGTTACCTATATGAATAAACGATTTTGACTTTGACGGCGATGTTTCTCTAGGCATCGAACCATCAATCTGACACTGAGCCTCGGAGTTATATAATCTATAAATTCTTACAAAAGAAATATATAAAATATTTGATAACAATCTCTTTTCCAATATAATGCTTCTTTGTGATTGGTTTTACTTTCTTGGAAAACTTTTGCGTCTTATTATATTTTTACGGAAAGGTCGGGCTAAAATAGTAATATATATTTATTAATATCTGTGAATTCGGTTTTTATTAACTACAAAGAAAATTCTATGACGCAGCTTTGTATTGCCCTAAATTGGTTAGTTGACATTTTATTTGTGTTTGCAGTATACATAACTGTAGTCTTAATATTTCAGAGTCTTCGCTACTTAAAACACATTTAATAAAATCTGTCAAAAACAAAGGACGGGTGATAATCGATATTTTTATGCCCAACGAATTTTGATAACGTGAAAGAAGCGAGAATGTATGTATGTATTATATATACAGTGTACACTGCTGTTATGTTAGCACAGTTTTCCCGGACAGTACGTATACTTAAATTGTGGGTTATCTAAAGTCACAGATATAAATATGTCACTTCACTTAAAGCTAGGTTAACGAGTATAAAAACCTTAGAGTAAAAAACTTATCAATTTAATTATTATAATTAGTATTTTCCTTTTGTTGTGAACCAGCCAACATCATTATTGAGAAATTGCGGTTTGAAGCTATAATTCCAAGTTAAAAATATTAAACCAACTGCTTTATATCTAGCTTTTTATACCAAGTTTTAGTGTTTTTAAGTAAAAACAAAGAACAAAGCGTCATTTTGAATCTAGACAAGAACGGCTATTACGAAATTCTGAAGAAAGATCTTTGCTTGATAATAATAACGAGGGATTTGTTAGATTATAAATCCTATGTAAAGTCTAATATAGAAAGATCTACATCAGCCTTATATAATTCCTACATTCAATTTTAAAGACCATTAATAAGTTTTCGTTCACAAACAAACTGTAATAAATATAAAACCAACTATATAATTTAAGTGAGGTGGTATTTTCTTATTTGTATAGCCTTGAGTTTCGGTAAACCAACATCCTGGGGATGGGCACTAGATCATACTTCGGCACAAAATGTAGAAAAAAACAATAACCATTATTATAGTATGTTGGACAAGAATACGATTCGGAATTTCCGGAATTCAAAATATAGTTTATCGTTACAAAAACACTACGTATATACTAAATAGTTACTTCGTGTTCCGAATATATAAAAGAGATATACATAAATTGGGGCTTCAGCTCCAAGGCCTCCACAAAAAAGAAGAACAAGAACTAAGAAGATTTCGTAAAAACATTATTTTCCGACTAGAAAACGTTTTGTTTGATTTTGGTACAAAATAAATTATCGATTGAAAACTCGAGTGAAATTTTTTATTTAGAAATTAATTTGGGACAGGGACTCCATTCCTCTATCAAATATTTTTAGACAGACTTATCAAGCATTAAGTTACAATCACATTCAAAGATACACTTTAAAACAACTTAATTTCGTATGAATTCTGTCTGACGTTAACAGGGATTAGATGGACGAAGGTAAAGCTCTAATGAAAACTGTCCATGAATGTATCATTTAATATACTCTTATGATACATAAAAATATTTGTCGGGTTTTAATTGATTAATAAAACAAATAATCCTAAAAATCTGCTAAAGGATTTAATTAATTTTTTTATTTTACTTATCGTGATATTTATCTCAAAGATGTGGGACGTGATGTAAGTGTAAGAAGTGGAGATATTAAAAGACGACAAGTGCTTTGTGATAAAAGCGAAATGTTACAAAGGACTTGTGTCTGCGTTCAACACGTCTTCTATAAAAGTGTTAAGGCATTTAACACATATTAAATGAGAACAATAATCTATTTATTTTTATAATATATTTATCTATTAATTTCTATATCTTGCTATGTATTAAGTTGTTATTTATTAGTTGTTACCAATTAGACAGTGAAGATTATATAAATAATCCTTTGTCAATTTGGATAATATCCATTAACCTATTCGTAAGGAGGTGAAAATGAGCAAGGGCCTCGCCTTGGATGTTGGAGCTGACGCGGAGTCCAAAAACTAGAATATTAATATCTGATATAAATAACGTGTTGTTTGTTCGTTAGGGACTCCAAAACTACATAACCAATTTCAATCGAATTTGTGCACCGTATGCAGATTGATCTAACTTACAAGATGGGGTAGCTTACATATACATATATAACTACTATATGTGTGTATGGCACTGAACTCCTCTTAAACGGCTGGAACGATTTCAATGATTTTTTCTGGTATGCATTAGGATCAAGCCCTTAATGTTTTAGATTCACAAATCAGCTCGGCAGATGGCGTTGCAGTCGGTACTTTCATGATTTGTTTAATATCCTAATCGCTTGAAATATCATGATCGACAAAGTCTGTCGGGTCCGCTAATAACCTATAATACTTAGGTTTTTTATTAACCACAACGCGACGCACTCGCGAGCCCTCTGGCATTGAGAGTGTCCATGGGCGGCGGTATCACTAAACAGCAGGTGAGCCTCCTGCCCGTTTGCCCCCTGTTCTATAAAATAAATATAAAAAAATAACCCTTTTTTGTATTGTACATATTTAGCTTGTAGTGTCTATATACGAAATGGCACTATTTTTACGGTACATTTTCTACTATGCTTTTGTTGTTGTCTAGTAAAACGTTTATTAATAATTTATGAAAATCGGGTTCACCCTATCTTTTACAAATACCGCTGAAATAGCTGGTTATTAGCAAATTGCACTGCAAAGAATTTAGTACAATAAAAACGTATAGATTATAGTGACTCCGTCCTAACGTCCTTTGGAAATATTTAACCTAATTCTCGCAACGAGAATTTAACATGCACATTTAAATATTTAGATTATTCACACTGGCAAGGACTTTAATTTTTTAGATGGCATTCTCAATTAAGGGAATTACATAGTATTGTCTACAATCAAGAAATGTGTTTGGTTATAGAAGAGTGGTGAGAGAAGTTATAGACACAATTTAATATATAGAGCCTTACTTATCAAAGCATAAAGGAATTATTACGTTATTAATTATTTCTTAACAAAATTTGTTTAGTGTAATTTATTTATTTCTTAATACGTTACATATAAGTCTTCGTTCGATTAAGCACATTGAAATCGATTTTTGTTTAGTTTCTTAAGTTTTTTTTAATGTTAGATCTCTTCGTGTATGTCATGTTTGCCTATAAATGCTTGTCATATTAAAAATTGTATTTTGTGATTTTTTAGCGATATAACAGTGTGCCAAGCGTTGGCAAGCTTTTTATCAAAAAATAAATAAAATAAAAGTTAGAATTTGCGTATTATGTTGCCAGCGTTTTATTGGTGAAAATTTGTTTTGTTTTATTTACTATCTTTTGCTCGCGACAGTACCTGCATGATATTCCAATAAACTTTACCTACCCCCTTACCAACCCCCCTTTGTAAGATTAAAAAATATATCGAAACATCTAGGAATCAGTCGGTATCAAGAATGTCAAATGAAAATGCCTACAGAGGGTAAGTTTTGTGAATCGATTTCTACCTATAAATAACACATTATTTTCAGTTTTTATAATTTTGCTATGTAAACTTAACCCATCAATTAAAATCTAATTAGCGAAAAAAAATCTGTTAAGCTTTCTTATTGTTTTAGAGTTAAAATACATATCGGTTTAAAACGTATTTCATTTAAATATGGTATTTCAAAGTACATTCCGTAATTTTATGAAAGCTTGCTCAGTTCCGGTCAACAGCCTAAGTGGTAGCCGTGTGCTACGGGAATCTTTACACCTCGTAGAACATGTAAGCTCGTCGTGGTTTATCACTGTCAGAAGCTTTAATCTCATTTCAATAGGTATTATGATTTAAATGTATTATTGAAATTTAAACTGACAATCGACTGTACTGAGCAATTGTTCAAGTACGTTACTAGATATACTAAACAAATCAAGGTCTAGACAACATCTAGACAGTTCCAACGTTATAGGTCTATTAAGCATAATCTTGGACTTTAAATATTTAAATAAAACACTTTTTTACCGGTTTTAGCTATGTATTGTACAAATTACAATTATTTAACATAATTTTAAATTTATCCGATGTTTCGCGTAATATATAATACAAAGCTTCAATCCGGTAAAAAAGTGTTCTCTTTAAGTGTATAAAAGCTTGTTAATAAAAGATAATACTTTAAATATACTTTAAACTTAGAACTAAATCACTTTCAAATGCTTTAAAACCTTCTAAATAATTGATATGTTTTATAAGTATATTTAAAAAAAAATATTAAAATATAATTAATATAAATCAGTGGCGCTACACACTCTTGACAGACTCCTCAGGTTTGTGAATCTGTTTCATGATCATGTTTTTATGTAATTTTTATGTATTTGTATGTAAGTGGGTGATAAGCCATGAGACCACGCCATCGACTCTTTGGGTCTAAGACATATCGGTTTCTCACGATATTTTCCTTCACCGTACAAGTAAGTGTTAAAGTCTATTGGTGCACAGCCGGGGATGGAATCTACGACCTCAGGGATGGGAGTCGCACGCTGAAGACACTGCTCATTTTATAAATATAGTAGAGTTAAATGTGGAATCCTCCAAGGCTTAATCCTACATAAATATGTCCAAAACAAAGCTATATCGGGAGCATAGTTCCCTACGGGCAACCCTTATGTTGATGTCAAACTTTAAAACATTTCCGAGTTCAAGGACACTTCGAAGCCTTTAAACCTGACGGCTTCGTGCAATAGTGCCCTCGGAAATATGGAACACGTAATGGTCTCGTCTTACCATCATGTCTAGAACAGAATTAACGAACTTTGTGTTAAAAGCAATTCTTGCTAATAGCAGTGCGCAACTCATATATTTATCTACCCTGGTTGCTGATAGCACGTCACTTGTTCCATATGTAAGAAAGAAACGTACCCTTTTCATGAGAAATAAAAAATGACTGTCGAATCGATTATTTTGTTTCTAAGCTGAGTATATATTTTACAAATGGTAACAGAGGTGGATTCCGTAGTCTGTACCGTGATTTATATTATATATGTACTATCAGACTCGGCCAAGCGTTGCTGTTGCTAAGGTTTTTGTTATAATACATAGTAGTAATCTATTCAAGGGAAACGGTAGGAGAACTTATGTGAAAGGTAGAGAGATTATATGAAACGTTGGTACTTTTAACAAAGTGCTATCTGTTAGAATTGTATCAAATAATAAACAAATAATTTGCAATAAAATGAAAAATTGCGACTATAATTAAAGATCTAAGCTATCCTATCTCGTAAGTTGGACCAGACTGTTCACGGTGTGAATGTCAATTTAAAATCGTATAAGTAGTTTAGGAGTCCATCGCGGACAAACATCGTGACAGGAGATTTATATATTAAGATTTGACTCGATACAAAAGTTTGATAAACTAGCGACGCTAAACTCCTTCTCTAGTGCCCACATCGAATCCTTAACTTTCGTTCTAACTGATCTTACTGAAATTATCGTGAATCATGTGTCTTTCAATGTCTACATATTTTAACTGCTTGTTTTGTTCTATTCTTTATGTCTAAGTAATTATATTTAATACTATTTATTATAAGTGGACGCTGGAAAAGATCTCTCGAAAGCGAAGATCCTCATTTTTAATCAATTATTTTAATTTCGATGTATTTCTGTAATACTGGTAAGTATAAATAAATAAGTATAAGTAAGATACAGAGAATTGTAATATTTAATGTTTAAAGAACTTTATTTCTTATTACAAAAAAAAATATTTTATTTACATGAGAAACTTAATATTAATATGTATATATATACGAGCGAGATACACGTCGCCATAAGCCGTCTTAATTTATCATAATATTATATTTAATACCGCCGTAATTTCAGTCAACTGTGTTCACTCTTACATGCATCTTTACTGCCTTTTCGAATTTGAGATGGTAATTGATTAAATAATTGCACATTATACCTAATAGATTTCTTCAAATAATTTGCATGCGGCTTCGGCAAGATAAGCAAACTCGCTCAACGAGTATAGCGTGTAGTTGTATTTTTTTAATTGATATCTTAACTATCCCATAACCAAAAATTATTTTTGATAACTAACATTTTTACATTTTGTAATATAAATGTGTAAATAAACGGTGTCGGTTACAAAAAGAAACTAAAATACCAATACAATTCCTTACCTTTTTTAATATAGTTCTATTCTTTCGAAACCACAGACTAAAATATATAGGCCTCTATACAAACCGTATGCTTTTGTGCAAGTCATTACGTTTATTAATCCTTTCTGAAAAGGCTATGTTAGGCTTCAATAGACTACAAAGTATATTGTACTGATAATTAACAACACGCTATTAATAACAGGCTTTATTTCTTTAATCGTCCAATACACAGTGTCTACTTAAATTGGGAATCACTAAAATGTTTACAATAAAAAATACGTGCAATTTATGTTCGTTACACAAATCAAACCTGTTAATTTGAAATTAAATTTAACAAATTCAATAATTTGCCAACTCTGCCCTATAAATATGCGTTGAAGAATAACAGAATTGTTTGCGATTTTTATAAGAAAATACGGATTTAGTTAACGAACGTTACCTGTATAAGTACATTGTTCTGTAACTATGTTATGATATTGGAGTTGGAAAATATTTAAGTGTAAGGCTACAAATCACGTGTGTTTAATATCGTAAAGGTATGTATACACGAGTAAATTTATTTACTTAGGAAACAGACGTTCGATCAAAAACGGTTCATTACTTTTTGAGTTATGTAGAATCACGTTTGGCAAGATAGGACGTATACATAGGAAAACCACGTACAAAGTGCCTAAACCAGTTAATTGAAATATGAAAAAAAAATGTTCTTTCTCATTATTCTATAGTCTATACGATTGGCTTCCTCCCTATCGTCTTTTAAAACTCTTCTATATAAACATTTCCTAGCCTTATCATATCCTGATCAATCGTGACCTGTATAATTCTTGTATCTCCTCTTCTTTTGTATTACATCGCTATTTGCTATTCTTGAAACTTTAAGATTAGCTTTTTAGTTTTAGTTATTAATATTGTTTTTTTATTTTCTCTAGATTAAGGTTCTATAGATTAATATAAATATTTTTTTATATATAACTTCTGGTTATGCACTTCTTGCACTCATCATTTTTATTTACTGTTTTCTTTTCTTGCTAGGGTTGCCTGGAAGAGATCGCTTGTTAGCGATAAGGCCGCCCGTTGCATCCCTTGTAATTTCTATGTATTGTGTTGTCTTTCTTACTAGCTACGAAGTGTGAATAAATAAATAAATAAAATTATTATATATGAACTTTTGCTCTTGTATAAATATATAAAGGTTTTGGACTAAATTTACTATTCGCTGCAAGGTCTTGCCTCCTACCAAAAGTGAGCAACACGAAGACAATACTAACTAGAAATCAGGAAATTACTGGTGTTTACTTCATACGGAAATGAGACTGTAACCGCCGTATCCACTGAAACCGAATCCTTGATGAGGTAGGCTTTGTGTTCAATAGATTGGATCCTTTCTATTTAGACGATAAATTATGTCCATTCAAAGAAAATAATTTAGATTTACATGGAAATAGGGTGAAATTACTAAACGGGTTGGATGATTTAACGGGCGTCTGCCTTATTTTTAATTAACAAGCCTTGGCCGGGGTTTTGAACGCACTCCTAACAAAAAATAATGTTAAACAATAGTAATATATAATTCAAATACTCAAATATACAGTATAATAATCTTAGGGTCTGTTTCACAATAATCTATTTATTTATTTATTTACAGATACATCTTTACAATAAAAATAAAGTTAAAATAAAACATAAAATAAACACATTTGATGTATCCACAGAAGGTTTAACTAATATAACTATATGATACAAACAAAACAAAACATGACAACGACACGACAACGAAAAGTTAGGACATAAACAGTTGTTTTATTTTTTAAATAAAGCAGTAGAGGAGTGCGAAAAAGCGTCGATGTCTTTGATAGAATCTAAAGAAGAACACATCCTGTGAAGCGGCTTGCGGAACCCAATGTTGGTTCTGGGAGTCGGAAAATTAAAAGTTCTATGTGAGCGTAGAGACCTGGCAGGAACATTAAGTGTTATGAGTTCAAGAAGATCTGAACAACTTATTTCATATACGCATATTTTTCTCACGGTGACACAATCTATCAAATTACGCAAATTATTGGTAGGATAAACACTATTGTTGCGTTTCACGACTGTGCGATGACAAGCTTTGCCAAGCAAGTTGGCTTCAAAATGGCTGATTCCAGCCATATCCAGCAACATTAATTGCTGGAAGACCGGTGTATGATGTTAACTCTATGTCAAGTAGATTCCTCCCAATTGTCTCAAATCAACTTCGTATTCTTAAACGGCCGACGACGCTCTCGCGAGCCCATTAGCAATGAAAACGTCTTATTAACGACTTATTACCAGGTAAGCTTGTCTTGGCTTCTATTAATAGTCATGACTCTGATATGAGGAAATCAATTAAGAAACTTAACCGGGGTTTTTAAATCTAAGATTAACGATTAATTTATTATAAAGGAACTGGTAGAGGCTTTCACCAAATGTCTCCAAAGAGTGTCGCAATATTATGGTTATCTTAATATATATATTTCTTGTGTGCGTGTGTATGTGACTGAACTCCTCCTAAACGACTGGACCGATTTAGACGAAATTTTTTGTGTGTGTTCAAGGGGATCTGGGAATGGTTTAGATTCACAATTTTGTCCGCTGGACAATGTTTTTTTAATTAATTTTCAATTTATTAGTTGTTGATTGATTGATTTTGGAATGTTTTACATTGGATCCGACAGACGGCGCTACCATCGCAGTGTCAAATTTTAAATAATATTCGAATTTTAATTTTAGTCTGTCCCGAAATTTAAAAAAAGTTTTGTTATCATTGTGTTATATCGTGTGTGACCATGTGCTGGATCGTTAGATATTGTCATAACATTTGAATAATAATTTTCATCAAAATGGCTTATTAAAAATTGAAATTTTGAAATAAAAGACGTGTAGACAGGACAACGTCTGTCGGATCCGCTAGTAACTTATAACAATCAAGAAAATGGGGAAATAAACCAAGCGTATTGGTTGGGTGGGTCACCCAACTGGATGGAACGACCTGGTGCCCTGGGCACTTGACACCATTCAACTAACTGGGCATGTTCAAATTCAGGAGCATCACGATACTCAGCATTTAATGAGCGATCTTAGGTCTCAATTCTAGCAATTTTAAAAGCTAGTTTCAATGAAACGAATGCCTATTGTTTTACATGTGATTTTATTTAATTGATAATTCGCTTGGGATAAGAAATTGTATAAAATGGAGTTAATATACAAAGGTATTTGTTGAATGATTTAATTTCTAAATGCATTTATTTTAAAGTTTTAACAATGTAATTAAATTGAAAGGCGATTTTGAAAAAAAAATTTTAATCATTTTGGTATCATAAATTGTGACAAATATCAATGTAAGGTTTAGTATCTTTTATTTAATTTCGTGGGTTCGAATCCCGGGTGTGCCTTAATCTGTGCAGTAAATGGTTGGTATGGAAAGGAAACCATTGCGTATGAACTACCTACCTAGACAGATACAGATACTTCAGACCAAGACCATAATAGCGCAAATTCATATATAGAAAACAATCTTATTTCGTAAATAGCCGTTTGGGATATAGTTATTGGTATTTATTTTCTAAGTTGAACAGATATTTAGGCTTTGTTAAATTACTTTCGCACGCTACGCAAAAGTTATTTGAAAACGCTTCAGAACTTAGCCGGTGCTTTTTCTCAGTTTTTGTTAAAACTGCCGCCATTTTTGCTAATGGAAATGTTCATAAACCAAAAAATTTATCTTTAATTACTTTTCTATACACTTACGTTTCAATCTCCGAACATAACAACATTTCAAGGAAAATGTTTAATTATAGGTATACGTTTTTTTTACATAAAACATTATTTAACGTAAATCGTAGTGCTTCGTATGTCTACGAATTTGTTATATACGCGGTTTTCTTAATAATTATATTATGCAATCGTATTTGTTTTTACAAGTTATACATTTTAACTTCCAATCATCTATTTAATTATCATTCGTTGCAAATACCAATTTGATCAAATAAACGTTAACATCCGAGGCTTAAACATAATTGAATGAACATAAAAGATTGAAAAAGGCACGATTGGATTATGTTCGCTAAATGAATTATTTAATCAAATGAAACAGAAATACAGCAGATAACTGTTCCAGTTTAACCCTGAGGTTATGATCCAATAGATTTCCTTTATATAGGCTCGTTCGTTGAAGGTAAACATCGAATACCGGCATTTCGTAGACTCAAATCGGCACCATGTCAGTATCTACAGAAGGCTGAACATAACACATAATGCTAATTTTGGCCAACGAAACTACGCTTAAAATTATGACGCGTTTTAATTTATTATATTATTTACACAACAACAGAACAATATAAAAAAAGCATTATTATCAACATTGTTAATTATTATAAAATTACTAGTAAAATCTTAAATTAAGTAACATACATATTAGACAATATACTAAGCTACAATAGGTTACACAGCTAAAACGTATATATATGAAAAAGAAAACATTAAAAGACTATAGAATAAAGACAATTAATACGTAATATTTCAAAGGAAATACTTATTTAAGAATTATTAAGTAGACTTTAGTCTTCAAGCCTCTCTAATATTTTTTCACATCCTCTTTGGTGTAGTGGAAAATATCATAACCTTCATAATTATTATGAGTCATAGCTCATAGACACAACCCGAAATATTTTCGAATTATGCAGATGATACGTGTTTGTACGAGGCACATGGAACAATAATTGTATCTTGTCGCATACGGTAGAGGGATTCTTAGAGAAATTAACGACAGCAATTTTTGACATGTATTTTAGAATTGGCAGCTTGTAACATATATTGTAGATAAAGCATTATATATGATGTGGTCAACTAATAAATAAATAAATCCACAACTTGATATTTCGAATCGAGCAATCGTAGTTAATGCAAGATTACAATGCAAGATACTGAATTGCATTTTAATTAGCTAAAAAAGTTTTACAAACAAAAGGTACGTTTATATCTTCGTAATTATACACAGTAATGTGTAATTGTGATAGCAGCAAATTGGAGCAGATTACATAGATTTAATATATACGATGAAGCTTAAACGCCGCCTTTCGATTCGTGTTGGGAAGTCAAACGTTTAATGGGATTTTAAGCGTGCGAGCGTAGTATTTTTAAATATGAAACTTCTTTAGGCGCGAGGGTAATTTTTTTACAAATGTAACGTCACGAAGATGTGCAACGTTTTTGTCGAAGAAAAGGGAGAGAGTGATTGAGACCGTTTTAGAGAGAGTGAGAGGGGAGATCGAGAAACAATACACACTATTGGTAGATGTATTCGTTTAGCAGTTACATTTTAGAACTTATATAACAATTCTGTCGCAAAGGTCTAGTGCAGAAAACGCAGATTATTTATTTATTTATATTATCATTAGCACGTTTACAGTCTGTAAACAGATAGAGATATACAAATACATGGAGTGATCATATTCTGATACAATCATCTTTGGGGCTTTTACTTTACTCATAATTAATTTATAAAGAAGTTTCACTTCTGACGCGTGTACTTTGTACGAAGGCACTTTTTATACAAAATTGTTATGACTGTTACTGAAAACTGGACCAATTGTTTTAAAAGGTTTTCTGGTCCAGTTTGATTTCGAGATACTACCTCAAGTAGCCATTTAAGTCTTTTGTCTCTTTCGGTCAAACTGCATTTACGCTGTGATGAAAAGACAGGAGGATAAAGTACTTTTAGAGTAGGTACTTTCTTAAAACGGTAGAATGGTGTTTTTGTTTTCATGAATAAAGGGTGAATATAATGTCTATTTTTTAATGAATGGAGTATTTTCGTAGTGTTTGTGCCAGTGTTTTAAGTTTGAATTATCTATATATCTAAGGGATTTACAATAAAATGCGAGCCCTCTAGCATCGAGTGTCCATGGGCGGTTTGCCCCCTGTTCTACAAATAATAATAATAATAATTTCGTATAGGTATCAAAGTCATTTATTATGATGATGATACACTTAATTATTATCGATAAATCTTATATGACAAAAATTTCAGTTTTAATAATATGAGCTTTCAGAAGGTCTTCTAAGTATATAACATCCAATTCAGATTTAGGTTAACCATTGCTCAGTAAATTAAAGGTTCAGTTTTGAACTGGAGATTACCTTCATAGAAATAGTACTTTTCTCTCACTCACTAATTGACATGTTTTCAGTTAGTGTTCTCTTATGTTAATGAATCGCATGATGTCAAGTTATTTTCATGTTTAATTAAAATTGTGGAGGCACAAATTAAAAAAGTTCGTAGGTACAAACTACATAATATATTCTAAGGAAAAAGTTTTTGTAAATAAATTAATCATAAGGTAAAAGCCCCAATAGATGATCATATACCAGAATAAGATCACTGCGTGTATTTGTATATCTATATTTACACTGTATACGTGCTATTGATAATATAAATAAATCAAATAGCTGCGTTTACTGAACAGATCGTTATGCAATAGAATTGCCATCTATTAATGAATACACCAACCAATGGCGTGTATTTTTCTTACTCTCTCTCTATCTATCTCACTTGCTTGCTCCTTACTTTCGTTCCAAGGCTATTTGCTTCATGCTACGTTCCCCCTTTCTCACTCTCTGTCTCCAACGGTCTCAAGCGCTCTCTCACTTTTCTTCGATAAAACGCTGAACATCTTCGTGCGTTACATAGATGAAAAAATGAAATATAGAAAAAATTACTCTCATGCGTCTAAAGAAGTTTCACTTCGAAAATTGGTGACCTGCGGTAGTGACTAGTAATTACTTCTCACCAACGCCTATAATTTTTACATTACGTTCTGAAATATAATTATTGTAATCAAGTATTATTCATTCAGTTCTTAAAGCACAAAATAATAGTGACTTCATAGGGTTATTTGCTTATCTTGGATCTTAACGATTCACCCCGCCGCGGCTTCCGCTAGCATTTGTTACCCTCGGCTTTTTGATGGAAACCAGCATTTCATTTCTATTTGATAAAAGCAAATTTACAAATGTAAGTTCTAAGCAAATCAAGATAAAACACTTCCTACTTAACATGATGTTATAACAAATACACAAACATTTCACATAAATTGAAATATGTATTAATATAGACTTACTCTAAAGTAGCCTCGTTAGAATATTTATAAACTATTTTAATTGGTGAATTACTTTTGAATTAATGCACGTTAGTCTTAAGTGGTAAGTGGAAAAAATAGTAAACAAGAACAGAGTGTCTTTTCTTCTCTGTCTTCTTCCTTTAATAGACATAAAAGTAACTAGTGTCAGAGTTCTTATGTTAAATATTCTTATTAGGAAATTAGATTAGTATAAAAATTAGTCTTAATTTATGAATGATTTGATTATTGCATGACGCTGAAATTGTGTCTTTGTGCAGAGATAATTAAAAAAAATATCTAATGTACTCGTAGGCACTTTAAAATTATTGTTTCTGCTTGTTACACGAACGTATATGCTTACGCGCTCAAAGGCTGCCATGCATAAAATATAATTTTATACATATACGAGAAAAACAGCTTTTTTCTTACGCTTTCTCTACGCGGCAATGAACTAAAATTGACATACGACATTATATTTACCATTAAATTAAAAACGTGTTTGTGTGTTCAATTAAATTATGAAAATGGGATAATGCGCTTCCTTAAAACTATTACAGAACAGAAAATGTAATAATAAAAAAATCCAAAATCCTAAGTATTTTTTTATCAAGTTTTCTATGCTCACACCTTATGTTGTACCTAACCGCAAAATGAATGTCACTCATAAACTAAGTTTAACTCTAAGAGTGACGTAGAGTCTAGAGTTAAACCTTACCTTTAGTTGTAATCTTATTTATTGTTGTAAATGTTATATGGGAGAAAAATAAATTAATAATTATAATAGTTATCGTTTATTGTGACTCCCGTATGTCCAAACTACATTGCATTTTAAAGTAATAATAATATTTATTTCTCACAAAAGTTTACAAAACTTCATACATGAAAAGTAAAAAGTAAGTTTAAGTAAATACTTAATAGGCATATAGTATAAAGAGGTAATCAAAATAGTGTTCATTTGATGGTTTTAAAAATATTCAAAACGTTCACGATAAATTTTAAACTGTAATAAGATTCTAACGTTGGATGCTACAATCTAATCATAGATATTTACCGGTATTACGATCTATCAACGTGCACCTCGCCTTTAATCTTCAAAGGATTAACTTTATTGCCAACTAAAATCAGATCAAATCGTGTTTCTATTCCGAAGGAAAAAACATTTAAAGGAATTAAACTTAAAAAAATGGTGTTAAAAATTGATTTTGCTATTTATCAGAAATTTCACAATACCTCAAGTAGTTTTAAATTATACATTTTACGTATAAAACGAGAGATTATTATAATTTAACTCGAATGCGTTATAAATAAACACGTATTAATAAAATATATCTTATTAGTCACAGGTTATCAGGAACTAATGAACGATTATTAGTTATTTCAATCTTTCAATTCACCTATAAAGTTTTTAAATGTACATGATATTCAAGGATATTAGTTATTATAAGGCTATATTATATTTTTTTATCGTAGAGTCGTTTTACATAGCGTTTTGCGTCAAATCAAAGTCAAAGTGAAAATAACTTCATCGTTATTCATAGATAACAAGTACACGTATGAACGTCAGAAAAGAAGTAAAATTAATTCTTAGTTGGGCCTCAATCTAAAGTTTTATACTGAGAACGGGCGGACACAATGGATTTGATTTCTTGTAAAAAAAATACAGACTGATTGTTTCAGGATTTTTTGTGAATACAACCGTATCATTCCCGGTGGTAATTTACAGCATTGTTTTTCATTATATATTTGCGGTATGTAACAATCATTATATCCAAACTTGATAGATCCCTAGAGTGCTGATGAGGAGAAGATTAAGCACGTTCTGCATAATTTTGTCTTTGTCACAGACATGTAAAATGGCTACCTATAAATATTGATGAATCTCGATTCTAAATTTGAAATTTTAGACATACATGATACTTGTGTATACCTAACCTTATTAAAACTGTAGGTAGCAAAATATAGTCAGTTTTCTTTAACACAGTTTTACATGCATATAATATATTCGGTCTGAAAGATTTTCCACTGAGACGAACCGTAAGTAACTATAACCCCAGGGACATCAAAGGAGCAATGTATTTTTGTATAGTGTTGTGACTGTGATGATTTGTGACTCTTCTAAGCTTGTTCGCTTTACCTCCAAAATTTGCGTTTCAACTTTTGCTTGTACGTTGAAACCGACTGGAAACCGGCAGTCCCTATAAAATACAAATAGATAATAAATAAAGAAATACAAATCTATAATCTTGCTAAAACCCGTCACTACTGGAATTAAATGGTATTTAATTTACATGTCCTATTGGGAAACGGAACAGAGGAAGACCGCTCAGGAGATGGGCGGACTTCATTGCAAAAAGGCTGGCTGGGCTGGATGGAACTCACCCAAAACTGAGATACCTGGAGATCCTTGAAGGAGGCCTTCATCTGTGGAAGGGTTCTTGCAAAATAATTTGGTAATAGATATTAAAAAAATAGGAAAAATAATTAGTATAATTTACTTTTCTTACAAAATATATATGTAATAGTATTAGGTTTGCTTCTTTATCTTTTTTCTATTCACGTGTGTCACAATTTTCCTATTTATAACCTACCTATAGCTGGATGACGATTTGAAAAGTCCCAGCCTGCAGGCTGTAGTTCTCACTTCGCGGAGCATCATATTTTATGTAAACGTCAATCAAGTCGGATGAGAAAACCGTCCCCAAGGACGATGGAATGAGAATCAATTCTTACATCTTCATCATCCGATACTGACAGCAATTTCTTTTATGATACTTCCATGTGTAAAGGAAAAAAAACATAGCGTAATTTTCTGAGAGTCTGTTGCGTTGCGTAAAGAGAAGTAATGGTTTTATTTCATTGTGTTTTAGATGAGCTCATAAGCTTAACAATCGATCAGTGAAGTGGCTATTAGATACGATCTTTATTCCTAAGATCATTGTAGCTTGTTATATGGACGAAAGATCTTAATTTTAAATTTTTACAGTACAGTGATGATATTATTTTAAAGAAATATTTGACGTCCAATACAACCTGGAGTCATCAGAATAACATACTTAAATATATTTACATATTTTTCGTGATTAAATGAATGTTATCTTTTCTTTGAAATAGATGTTATTATTAAAAAGACAAGTTGACAAATTGTTTTTTAAAAGATGTACCTGACAGGATGCTATTAGAGGCTTTTAAGGGCTATTAAGAGCTTTCACAGATTTACATCAAGACAACGGAAGGCCTTACACCAATTAACTTTTTGATGAAGTACTCATAAGAATTGTAAACGTTTAGTACGTTTCGTTAGTCCACAATGGAACACTCAACACATGACATGTGAAGGTGAACTAGCAGTCAGCAAATTTGACCATGACCTTTGACCTAACGCTAGCTGTCACTTGGCCTGACGCGTACTGAAGATGAAGAAGCCTCAAGTCGAGCTTAATAGGTTGCAGAAACCTAGAAACAATTTCGGTGTTTCAAAGCTTTTGAAAATAATTATTTTCCGTGTTTAAAATTCTTTAAAACGTTTACGAAGATTTGTAGTTTATATCCACTATATTTAAAATTAGAACACGCTCTACTAGTCAGAGATTTAGGATAGGTATAGTTTGTAATCATAGGAAATATCGTTGTTTTTTGTGACAGTTTTCCAAAATACGATTTTGTTTTAAAGTGTTTATTACTTTGAATATTATTAAAACATCTTCTTTATAGTTATAATCAAATTTTTCAGATTAAAGGAATGTTATTAAACCAAGTTACCAACCAAATATAATATTAATTGTTTCATAAAGAATAGTTCCGTTGCAGTTGATACATAGTGTTTAGCAATAGGACCTATTGAGTACATAATATATGCTTGACTTGAAATTCATAACGAAAAAAGGTATATAATTCTCAGTCACATAAGGAAACAATCAGTTTAGGAATAATGACAGACTTTATACTGACATTAGACTGTTTTTTTGTATGTCCAATTTCAAAATTTTATTTAATTATATAAATATACAATTACAAACTAAAAATATATCTAATAACTAGCCTTAAAATTAAATTATTAAAAAATATTATTAAAAGGAGTCCCTTTAGGCAAGGTTCCGAAGATACTAGCAGCGTTCCCCCTTTGAATTGCTAGACTAATTCTTTGTGCGAGGTAGCTGCCAGCTCTTCGTTCTCCTGTGATGTCGACTAACCTTTTTGATAATTCTCTAAAAAGCTTTAATGCGCTAGGACCCCACGGACCAAGGGTCTCGACACCGAATGGGACAAAATCATATTCAGAGCCTAGACCCCTGTATTTGCAGACTTTAGCTTTTTCAGCCGCATCACAAGCCGCACCAGCTCTCTTGTTAGTTCCATGAAGATTGGAAGGGGCCAGTGTGTCTGAACAGGTGGCATCCCATACCAAAACCCGACCCATCTTCCATGGAATCAAACTCATACCGTCCGGTCTCTTGCCATCGTCTCTAGCAATTCCAGTCGGCTCAAGTAGATTAGGCACGTTGACGGTGGCAAGGGACCGATGTATGATATCGTTGAGTGCGGCATGTCTCGAGAAGCGGCCAGCACTTTTTTGACATGATAGTCCGTGATGTCCTAGTTTGTCGACATCACTGCCACAGGGACAAGTATGAGGAGCGCAGACCGGTACCCCAAGCCGCAGACAGGTTGCGATTCGATTATTATTCTTTATAGTATATTTGTGTTACATATTTATCTATTATAGTTAGAAATGTAATAAAATAATGCTTATAAAAAAATATTTATAAGCATTATTTGATAGTATGAAACGTACGTTTCATAACTTTTAGTCAGTTAGACTATTTGTAATGCATATGGGGTCTTTTATATTTTATTAATTAGTTGGAACCTCTCCCATACATTGGCATCTCTTTCACAATCGTCCTCCGGCATTTGAGGTTGCCCTTGGCGCGGTTTGCCGTTTGGCCCACGATTTTATTGGTTAGGTGTTTTTTTTTTATTTTTTGTTTTGATATATATATATATATATATATAGTAAATTATGGAATATAATAACGTTGTTTACACCCTTATCTATCAGAAGCAAACGTCAGAGCCAGACAAAAACTCATATTACGGCCTCTAGGGTTTCGCAACTTCCCCAAAATTAACTCGATTCCGATTTGTAGAAGTTGAAGGTAAATCCTGTTTAGGATTGAAACTATTTTATTTCTACCAGCAAAACAATATGATATAGCGAAATGTTTAACGCTTTTCAAAAAGTTCGCTTTTGATGCATTTTTTTTAATATAATAAAGATCTCTGGACAAATATACTAGTTAACACTACATCGTAAAGCCTTATAAGTAATTAATTTTTAATTTAAATGACTTATAAGTAATTTAAATCTAATTTACTAAAACAGCAAGATCTATGTAACTGGTAGAATATTCTATAAATTTCAACAGAACGAAACTTGAACGAAACGAAAACATCTACGCTTAATTGATATAGGTGCTAATAAAATATTTGTTGAAATTCACAAATGTATTACAGTCACAACAAAAAAATACTCAAAATTCTTCAAAAACTTTAATATGTTACAAGCGACGTTTAGTTTAAGTCGTAAACATTTACAAAGTTTTACTGGATTGTTGCAAATATTTTCTGTACAATTCGCGATTCTGGCATTATTCCAGCGTTGACATATTCCTGCCAACTTCAAATTTCAATACAAAAAATTCTTTATAAAGAAGCAATGTCTATTAATCCAATCGAATGATTATGATTTAATATCATACTTATGTTGTGCAAATATTGTCCACCAAAGATATCAATGAAAATCTATCAGAAATGTTTTCCCTCCATAAAATGGCTGACGGTGACGTCATTTGACGTAATTTAAGTATGTATTGTTGTGGTCTTGGACCGGGGAAATGTCTATAATATTTTGCTTACAGAAAACATTGAAAATTATAATTTTGAAAATAGAATATCTTATTTTAATATGGGTACATATATTCCAGATCATGTCCCAGATCGATTTGTTTCCCAAGGAATTGTTGTAAACCTAATGTGGCCAATTGTTGGTAATATAAAACAGCTGTTCGGCAGCAGCTGGTTTGAGCTATCAAGATTGGGTAAACATGATACTATATCTATATACCTTTGTTGCTTTTAAGTTAGGCCTATCATAATGCAATGTTAAACCTCCGTCTAATGAAACAAACAGATTGACAAAACAATATATTATTAAACTACTCCACGTTACAAAAATATTTTATTCATATATAAAAGTCTTTATTTGTAACCAAATTCCTCCGAAACAGGTCGACCGATTTTTATGAATAGGCAGAAGTGTGAATTAAAAATTAAAACATGTTTTATATTGATTTGACATTACAAAATCCCTAAAACCTTTTAAATTCACCCTTCTTCAACCCCTTCACTAATTATATTATATTAGTATGTAATGTAAACCTTCATTTTATCAGTAATTATATTACATTAGTATGTAATGTAAATCTTGTTGAGGTAAGGCATTTCTCGGGTCAGCTAGATACACCACCACAACCACAACAAGAAAAATATGAAAAGTAATAAACCTTATTTTTTAAATTCTAATAAACCGTCTTCATTTCCATTCAACAACAACAGATTACTACATGGAAGGGATTCAATAATATAATCTATGTATAGAGCTACGTCTATTAACAAATGTAATCTATTCCAAAAATGTCTACTTAACTCCAACTTCGTACAAAGATAATATATATTTCTATAGTCTGTTTACTACATAAGTAGACTGCATAAAGATTAAAGAGGTTAATTGCAGCCTGACCTCTGGTCAACGGCAGCCTATCGTCTGATCCCGTAACTATGTACTTAAAGTTTTCTGTTTTTGCATTAAAACAAAATATAACGCCATAAATTGCTGGGACATCGTTTGAGAATGCTCTTGATCTAGTAATTATTTCTACTGCTTTGTGAAATTTATTCTTGGTACATTGAACAATTATCGAGTCGCTGAAACTTTTCGTAGGATGATGCAATTAATTTTTTCTTGTATTTTTATTTATTTATAGCCGCACCAATATGGCCATATAAACAAATAAACAACTTACATAAACAACAAACCCATGTGTGGCCTGCTAAGAGAGTGATAACAGAAAACCCTGTCACATAGGCGGTACCAAAACTATCAAAATCGTTCGGGTCCTGCAGCAGATGGCACATTCTACCCATTCTGTTAAGTGGACAAAAAATGCGTCGAGACGAGACGACCCCTTCACCCAGTGTGAAATATTATGTGATAGAGGTTATTTTATCATTGCAAGTCAACGCTCTTTATAGTGGGAATGCTACCTTCGGGCTTCTGGAAAATGGGCTGGCACGACTGGGATAGTATCACTGCCACACACAAAACCGTGAAGTGATACAATAGGTTCATTGTACTCGCGTTTCGTGTAGCTAGTGAGACTCGCAGCCCAACACTCACAGATACAAATCACATCAGCCCACTGAAGTATTTCCGAACCAATTCCACTTAGGGTCCTTCAAGAAAAGAGCGTACCGATTCTTAAAATATCAGCATCGCATTTGCAATGCGGCGGTATCTATTAACATCAAACCTTCTGCCCGATTGTTATTTTTTAAAACTGTTATGAGGACCAGTTAAGTAAAAATAAAAGAAAAATGTAAAACTAACACTAGTTATGTACTTTATCACTCTCTTGGTGAGGCATCATTAACGTTTTTGAAGTGAAACTTCTTTTGATGTCTTCGTTTAGTATTTTTAGATGGCAATGAATAGAATTTTTGGATGACATTATGTGCAGTAACGCAGATTTTTTTATTTATTTATATTATTATCATTAGCACGTTTACAGTGTGTAAACAGTGTGAATATAGATATACAAATCATCTATTGGGGCTTTTGCCTTAGTAAAAATTATTTACAAAGAAGTTTCACTTCTGTAATGTTTACTTTGTACGCATGCACTTGTTTTGTGTATTAATTATATACATTCTTATATATTTAGAGATCCTAAAAATCCTAAAACGGGTTAAATTTTTAGGAGTTTTTTTTTTGTTTTTTCAGTCGTTATTTTAGTTACTGAATTAAGTTAAAGTACAAAAAACAACCGTCTGATACCCAAAATAAATCTCCTTACATTATATGTATATGCCAATAAAACGAATAATTTCATTAGTTTTTATTTCTATCATTAGTCATTAGTATGATTTTGATCGACACAAGGTTTTCCATTTAGCAGCTCCTTTGAAAACCGTTCCCTTTAATAGTTCCCATATGTTCAACGCTAAAAGAAAATGAAACGCGGTTGAGAGCTGTGTAAAGTTTATGAATGCCGTTGCGAGTTGCAAGATTGATGTATCGCACTTAACCCCAACACGAGGCACAGTTTAACTACGATTATGTGCATTTTCTAATGCCAGCTTTCCATACACGGCAAGTTGTGATAACACTGTTTATTTGGGTCACTAGTTATTACCTGCAATATATGAACTAAGGACACAATTAACTGTTTTATTGAGCTTGTGTAAGATTTTTGGAAAGGGAATGTGATTTTAATAGGTCTTGATTGGAGTTTTCAATATCAATTCCGTTAGTACCGTGTATTTTTTTTTTGTATATTAAAAAAACAATTACTTGTATAAAATATAATATATGCACCTGGATTACGTGTGTTAAATACTTGATTCGTTAGTTGTATTTAAAACGATTCGATTCCACGAGAAAATCAAATATAAATATTTAATATAATACAAGGAACTTGCGTGTGGTGCTTCATTTATGTTTATGGCTCAATGCGATTAAATCAGGATTTAATAGAAAAATGTAACACTTAAAATATATGTAAAGAAATAATTATATTTCTTAAATTAGATTATTAATACAACTGAAATAGTAAACTCGAAATGTTTTTTCTTAAATTAAATATTTTTGCAACACATTTGAGTTTAACTCCCTTATATATTTACTTGCGATTTGAAATCGTTTTTCGCTCTAGAAAGCGCAGTTTGGTAAACATATTATGATAATAACCACAGATAAGAAGTTGAATAATTAAGTAAATCCTTATAAACGTAATGCCTCTTCCGTACCATAAGCTTGAATAAGGCGTACAATAACCTAGTTACTTAGGTAAAAAGAGGTTTTAATATCTTCTTTGTCTTCCGAGTTATTATTTGTCTCTTAGACATTGTCTTAGTATTTTAATACTGAATTAAATGGGTTTCATAAATTACTAGCAGTCATTAACATTGGATTAATAATAAAGAGGTAGAGAGAAGATTTAAATGTGATTATCTGGACCTTCAACTTCTTGAGAAAATAAAAATAATTTAGCTGTGTATTTTAAGAATTAAATAGAAAAGTTTGTAATGCTTAGAAATATAAATATAATAATTTGTAGTAAATAGAGAAATGTCGTAACAGTTTCATAAAACCGTTTATAGACATTGAGGGAGGATATAATATAGACATTGAGGGTCGCGTAAATAAAAATAAAAAGTAACTAAATTGATTAACTTTAATCTGTGGTATTATTTGTCCTAGTAATTATATGTAGTATATGAAGTGTATATGTCTTTTTCGCCAAGTTATTAAAAGTAATGTAATTGACTATTAAGAATACCAAAGTATATTAGAATAATAATGTTATACACATTAACAAATTTTAAATTACAACAATTAGTAGTTAATATTTGTATAATTATTCTTTATTGTATTAATTTTTATAAAATTCAAATAATAATTTCTTTAATGAATGGAAAATTACATCGCAAGTGATCAAATTCGTATTCCAAATTTGAAAATGAATGTTTAAATATTTTCCAACATTTTCTACTCCATTTTCATTCACGAATGGATGAACTTTAACAATTGGATTTAATTTATTACCTAAAATAATTACCGCGACACGCATTTTGTTAATCTGTTAGTAACAGTTTTTATTTTAATATAAATAATGAACAATCGACAAATTTTGATTTTGGAGTCGTATCAAGACTGGGACGGGATCAATGCGTCTATATGGGTAAGATATATTAATTTTCAACAACCTTAAAATAAAATTAACAATTAAATATATCTACCGAATAGGTAATTACAAATAATAGTATAATATCTTTTGAATGAATATAAAGCTGAATATTAATTCTATCAATGGTTCGTACGCTTTACAATGGCTAACCAAATAAGGGCGGACAAGGTTAATTAAAATTATACATGTATTTAGTTAATAAATTAAACACCCTCAGTTAAATTTAATTTTATGGTTTTGACTACTAAGAATCGTATTTTTTTATTAATTGTCGCCACGTAACGAAAAGTTTTATAAATTTAATGTGGAAATTCAAATTTCGAATTCAATTCTATTTTACAGTACAAGGAGTACTGTAAACACATATTTTATTTGCACAATTAAACTAAAAAAGATTTATCATTAAGATTTATTTTTGAAAGCCTAAGGGCCTGTTTCACAATGTATGGATAAAGTACCAAATAGCTATGCAACACATAAATTATTTGAAATATAAAAGTTCCAAATAAGATACTTCGCGTTTTATGACGAATAGCGCTATCTGACAGTCAAAAAATTCTGTTTATCCTTCCAATAAGTAATAAATAGCTTATTTGAAACTTATCCAGACATTGTGAAACAGACCCTTAGAAACACAAAAAAATAATAGGTATTATATCTTTCAATGCTTATCTTTTCTTGAAATTTTATTTTTCAAAGTTATCTTGCCAATCGTTTAGAATTTTGTAAATACAGAAGTAATCATAGAAGCCCATTGTTGAAGAATGTGTTTTGTTTCCTGAACTTGCTTGCGATATTTTATTATTTTTATAATAGCAGCACTATTAACAGTGTGATATTTGCAGTTTTTCATTATTTAGGTGTTGAAACTCTCTTAAAACTGTTTAGAAAATGGTTTTAGTTTTAGTCCTAATAATTTTTAATGATAACGAATTTTTGATAAACATAAATCGAATTAAGTTCTTATCGCGCTAAACTCGCTTACTGTTCTATAAAACTAATTTATAACATATAAAATATTAATGATCGGTTAAGGTTCAAAGGGTAATATTTATAATGGATTTTAGAATTTTAACTACTTACTACAAGTGAGACATAAAAAAAATAATTTACGATTTTTACTAAAACTTAAATATTTTACGTCTATTTCTCTCGTTCGATAAATGTTTAAACAATAGTATATGTAATTTATATTTCATGTATAATATAACTAAGAGCCATCTAGTGAACTTTTGACAAATTATTTCTTATACGTGGGTTGGTTCTAGCACCTCACAAACTGCAAGCATATTTCAGAATAGATGGCACTAGCGACAGCAGTTTCAGAAATGTTGTATTAAGTTTGTAAATGTACATATACATAATACATATGTAGTAATCATTCAGTTTAAAATAACCTTGTTAAAACGTAGTAATAAACATACAAAATATAGGGTCACAATAATTAAATACGTAATTTAATTACGCTCTAAAAATATGATAAAAGCTGATAAATGAAAAAATAATTTCTAGTAGAATTATTATTAACTCCTCCGAATCTTTCAATAATTCTTGGATCTATTTTTTTTCAAATTTGTACAATTTAATTTTAGATTTTATAAGATTTTCCTAAATGTATATTTATGATGTGTTTATTAAAACTCAATTAATTGCCTCCTATTTGTTTAGTTACAATATTGCTTACGCACGTATCTGTGACAAGAGAAAGACACGAGAGAATTTCTTGAATTCCTTTTTATACATTATTGTATCAATTTTAGTGAACATATTATTTGTTCCATTGTGATGCTGGGTCCACAGAGCCCGGGAACGATTCATTGATCCGAACGTGAAACTCCTCGGCACCAAGACAAGGACGTACGGAGTTTCCAATAATATTATAACTTCTCTTTCATTCATTGCTAAATAGGCAATTATTATTATTTCTTTTTATGTTGTTGGTACGATTAAAACTAATTAGCCGGCACAAACAACTGAGAGTAATTACACATTATCTTAATACAAGGAGTAATGAATCAGTAAATAATAACAAAAACCTTGCTAGTAGATATTGAAATAATATATTCGGCAGCACTAAAATACTTAAAAAATATCACAACCGAGTATAATTATTATAAAGTAAGCAACGATTAATAGATTTTGTGTACACTGAACAATAAATCAGTGAATTTAAACATTGAGCAGGTACAGCTTGAAATTGAAGCTGCAGCTGGTCGACCGAAATTTAACGATGATATTGAAGAATGTTGACTCTGTTGAATAAGTCGAACAAGGACAGCTGTATGTAGTTCTTTCGGTCGCATAGTCGATCTTTGACGTAAGTTTTTCATCTCGCTCACACAAGCGGCGATTCATACATGTTTGTTGAGTCGCTGTTCGCCACGCGTGCCCCTCCGCCCTCCGTTTCGTAGTCCGTTCACCGTTGTTGCACATCGACGTTAACCGCTTTCAGTGCTATATCGTGTCTCTCAAC
Source organism: Pieris rapae (assembly GCF_905147795.1). Classification (NCBI taxonomy): domain Eukaryota; kingdom Metazoa; phylum Arthropoda; class Insecta; order Lepidoptera; family Pieridae; genus Pieris; species Pieris rapae. The sequence goes on along the minus strand of NC_059515.1, from coordinate 2,355,329 downwards.
GCTATATCTACCCAGTACATAACCTTAAATTTTAAGTCCGTATTACATTTCTATTATTAATCTTAATGTCAAAAGAATACTCATGATTTTTTCGAATAAGTAAGTTCAGTGTTGTGAAGCAAACGCCCATACCAAGGCGTACGTGGAGTGTATTTTTGTGCAAGATAAAGTTATACAAACGGCAAGCTGTGGGGTTCAGGGGCCTTTTTTTTGCCGCCGCAGGGGATGTACTATCCTGTAAGTGAAGTTGTTTTATTACCTCAAACTCCAGTGTTGTATTATTTTTAAATTTAGAAAACTTCCTAAGAAGGAAGTATTATAAGTTCTCGTTTGGCGTTTATAATACATAATGTAGTTAAAGTGACGCTAAGCTATGAATGCCTCTAGGAATTAACATACCAGTGATAAAATGAGTATCAAATTATTTTTACCTATATCGGTTTGTTATTTATAATTCAAATGTAATACTAGATGTTAAATCTAGAGTAGGTACCTACGGGATGTCTATTGTCTTTAAATGCGTGAAGTTGTCTGCAGAAGCCAGAGAGGTTAGCAGAATTGGTTGATATTATTTTGTAAATTGCGAGATTTTGTATTTTTTTATACTTACCGCAACCATACAAAGCTGGTATAATAGAAGAATTAGAAACATACCCTGCACAGTCATTTCAATAAAAAAAAATGCAAAACCTAATAACACTTATTTATAGAAACTCAACATATAATGCATTTACTACGTAGGTATATTAAAGTTGAGGAGTAGGGATTAGGGAACGAATGAAGAATTTATTTCTTTGCTGCAAGGAAATTCATTTAAATCGATCATGTCAGAAAAAACATAGACAAATAAGAGCTTTTTTATATGTACGATCTATTGTTGTGACATTGAATTATTCTGATTTGTGAATGAACCCATTGTTGTTGTCCCTTTCAAGAAATAGGTAATTCGCGTATGTAAGAAAGAGAAAGTTACATAATATAAAGCGTTTTTGTTGTGCGTAGTAGCATTGTTATAAATTTCTGCTTAACTTGTATTCAAAGTAATAAATTGGGCGGGATTCTATATTTTTAGGATGTATTTGTTGTTATTGGTTTGAGTCATACAAATCCTGTCATGAAATTCAGTTGAAATATCCTTAATAGTGCTAGTAAAATATTCTTTCGTTCATTTTACGTTAACTCTTTTTGAGTTTAGCTTCCGTAATTTATAAATTATTTATTTATGTAGGACTGTTTATATATTATTACGTAAAATGATTGTTTAACTTAATATTTACACACTTTTTTCAGTGACTTAAACCAAAATTATACAAAATATGGAAACGGTTTTTAGTTTTTTACGATTGAGAGTACTTTATACTCAAATGGTTTAGTGGTATATCTCAACTAAAACTATTATTTAATACTTATTTTCTACATAGATAAATTCAATTCAATGAACCCGTCATTGGCATAATATAGATATATATATTATCTGTATTATGGTTGTCTGTACGTTACAAGTTTACAAACAGATACTTTGAACCATATCTTTGAACCCAGCCTGCCTTTGTAGACTTAAGACCTAAAACGTCAGAAAATTCATTTTATATCTATTTAATAAATATTTGTTACATATATTAAATACATAATACGTATAGCTTTGTCATTGTTATTCTGCGACGACATAGGGAATGTAATTAATATTCAATATTTAATTTTAATTTGAATGCTATTTGATAAAAACTTTATACGCCCGATATATTTACAATTACAAAAGGAAAGGTAGCTTAAAAAATACATTGAACTGTTAAAATATTTTTAATGTCTGATGCCCAAGTTGTATAAGGATTAAATAACATTAGTTGGCTAGCTAAGGTACTTCTGTATTAAATAAGGACGGAATGTAAAGGCTAAAGGCCAACAACGCACAGGCGAGCGAGCCTTCGGGCAGTCTACATAAAAGTTTTTACTAACATCAAGTGACTCCTATTCGTTTGCTATCTATGAAAAAATTAAATTATGTTTTATTTCTATAATATTCTCCGTTAATTCTACGTGTACAAAGTCGAGGCCCTGTGATGTATTGAACGCTCATTGTTTTGACAGTTGCGAAGTTCGACTTACCTATCTGACATTTGACAAATCCCATACACATATTCTTTTTAATGCTGACTTATCAGAATCGGAAACAATATATTCTTGAATGATTTTAAAAAAAATTACGTCGGGACATGTTTAAAATCCGAACAAACTGCGTGATAATATAGATTATGATTTTCATTTCAAACCATAGATTAAAATATCAAGGAAGTGAATAAAGATTTATGGAACTGTAAAATGTGTTGGGATGTTAAAGCGTATGGCGGATGTGCTCAGCTGCTCCCTTCTACCTGAAATAGGATAAAGGAAATCGAGAATAAACGGGAAATGGGTAAATACTTTGCGACAAACCAGCTCCACTTTGCTGTTAAAACTTGTACTTTGAAAATAAATTTGATGAAATTAGTACTGGTGAACGTTAAGTATTACTAAAATTTACATCTTTATAGAGCAGTAATGGCCTAGTAGCTTCAGTGGGCGACTCCCATCCCTGAGGTCCTAGATTCGATTCCCAGGCACGAATGGACTTTTTTCTATTTGTATACATATACTGCAGCGGTGAAGCATAACTATCTGAAGAAGCCCGCTTGGCGAAGAAGTCTGATCATGTACTTGCCGAATAACTTGACAAATGATCATGAAACAGATATAGAAATGTGGGAACCAGGCCTAAAAAAAATACTTTTTGTGCTTGTATTTTATTCCTACTAGTGGGAATAAAATCCATAAACAATTCTGCGCAATAACAGTGACTATCTCTAACTACGTCATTATGTTTTTCGCGCATCTTGAAACTACTATAGAACATTGAACGTTTTATTGTGGCCTTTTTACACGACCTTTAAGCTGACTCCGGCCTTGGAGAGTTTATTAAAAAGTACACATCTTTAAGATAAAAGTTAGCGGGAAAACTTGAACTAGGTTTTGTGGTTGGAACGTTAATGGTTTTATAAAAAGCTGTCGGTCAAGTAACATTTTAAGTTTTAAAATAAAAGTATCGGAGGGTTGCTTATGGGAACTCGTTTCAAGGTGAACAAGACGATAAGATTTATTCACCCTTTGTTAGTGATTTCTGTTCGTTTCTGTCGGGCTACCTGCGCCAAACGGATAGACTCAGGTAGGCAAATTTCACTGGATTCCAAGACTTCGGCAAACTCTCTTTTGTTTATCGTTTTGTTATTTTTAATAGCAATTTCGTGCTTAGTGTACTAAAACGTCTAAAACCCAAGTATTCGTGTATTTTTGCTAAATTGAGTTATAATAAAAAACAGATATACTTTAGTCAGACCTGATTTTGTTTTTGGGATTAAGTGTGCTATGTCGCAGTAGATATAGTTATACTATACCTACAGTCGAAATCTGTTTAAATAACGACTTGGAAGGGACTGCTCATATTTGGTCGTAAAAACCGATAGTCGTAACAGCCGATGACGTTATTAACAACCTATTACAATAGAATTCAGCCGGGACCTTTGATTTTGGTCAATATGACCGGTATGTTGTTCTAAAGTCTAAACGATGTCGTCGTAAATTAAATATTAAATGAAAGAGTTAATCTTAATATTTTATAATAAATAGTATTTCATAATAAATGATTGACATAAATTTTACTACTCTAAGATGTAGACCCTGTTCGGGATAAGGCCCCTACCAATATTTTCCACCCTAGTTTATTTTTCCATTGTCGTCCAATTTTCATGGAAATTTTCCATCCCGACGGCGCATTGCTCTATTGGTCTGCCCTTGTTGATTTTTCCTTTTGGACAAGTCCATTCGATTACTCTTTAGACTATGTCATCTGTATACAGTATGTCATGATTTCTAAATTGTTTAGATAAAGGCCTAATATACAGTAAGGGCTTGGTTGATTTTTCTTGTTATTGCGAAATGTTAACATTTCATATGCGGGTGCATTCCATCATCATTATGAATAAATTATGCGGTTGCTATGTAAACGAGAGAGATATTGGTAATAAATTAAAATAATTTATTTCGTATTTATTCATAAATAGGTCACGTATATATATACACTCGCGAACAAATGATCATATGAAATGAAAAACATTTTTGTTATGCATAAATTGCAAAATATGAAGTATGATTGTTTAAGCGATACTTGCGGAACGCAACTCCTGTATTCCTGTATACCTTTATACATATATTTATTCCACGATTGAACGTTTTAGTGGTATTTGTTACACTAAACATAAATGTATGTGGCGTCATATTTTTTTGTTTTGAACAAATTAAAACATGCTTGCGCGATGTATGTACATAGTGTCTTGGTTAAAATTTTGCCCTTAATTATTATTTATACAGTCAAAAGGAGTACCCGATCTAAGGAATTATATTCGACGAGCGACTTAGCGCCACCCCTTTACCCTAAGACTTGTAAAAATAACAAAAACAGGACTTTGTTCAGGACAGAAATATGTTGATTTGACGCTAGTGAGCCCCCACTATGGAGCCTCTTGTAGGTAGGTAAATAACAATTGTCTGTGGTAGGTACATGATTCATGCTTATATATTTTTTTAAACGAAAAAGTAGTCTTTAATCAAATCACAAAAGTACACAACTTAAGTATGCGAGAGTGTATGAATATGTGAATGGGTGTGTGTGCGTATAATACAGAGTGTATTTTAGAGTGTGGCTTATGAGCGTGCTCTGTCTGTGTTAGGTTTATAGTAGAATCAAGCCCAAATATTTAGTAAGGGAGAATCGAAATCATCCATAACTTTTATGTATATATTGAATTGTATATTAACGCATAATTTTATACTTTAGTCACACAAAGGTAGTACAACACCAAACCATCGTGTGAACGCCAACGAGGTGGACTGCTCAAGGCATACGACTTCCTCAATTGTATGCACAGTTGTAAAAGCAGGACCAAAGTTGGTGAAGGAAATCATTCGCGCCAAATCCTTACAGCTAACCATATTACTCAGACATTAGTTATACTCAGGATACACAATATACCATTAGTGGCCCTAAAATTGCAAACCTTCTACGGATTTTTAATACCAAGTAATATGAAAGAGTGTCCCTAACAAAACCCTGATTTCGCGTAATGTACAATGGCGAAATGAGTGCTTTCTTTGTGTTTTCGTAGTGTATTGGTGTAGCGATTCATTTGTCTGTCTTGACGTTGACATACACAAAGAATTTTAATTGCACGTTTTTTGCGGGATGGCCTAAAATTCTATATTTACTTTTAAACAGTTCCATAGACATTCCGGGGATTTAGCTTAAATATCTTCTATTCTCGCCTTCTACTCGAGGGTAGGTAGACCACGGATCTCCACTTCCTAGGAGCCTGACATACCTCTCGCGCTTCATCCATTTTCATATCTATCAACATTTACTTTTGACCTATCCTTTCTCTAGTTTGTTTTGGATTTGGTACCACCCCACACACAGTTTCCTTGTATGTATATGTCGCAGCCACCTAGCGTAGTTAACAGTCTAGCTGTTTAACTTCACAGCGCCGTTTAACTAGCGGCCTGAAAAACGTTCAGCCAGTTGATCAAACATCTAGGTAAATGGATTGATGACGTTTTCATTACTTGCCTAGCCTGTTGACTGTTAATTTAAATTTGATTCCACTTTCTGCCACTCAAACTCATAACGAAACTCTTCAAACTGTCAATATTGCGTCGGCAAACCACAACTTTGATGGTGAATTCCAAAGTTTCATGAAAAACAACAAGTACAATGAAAAAGTGTGGTGACAATAATAATATGAATTTAACTGTCTGACTCAAACAGTTAAATTTTTAAAGAAATATTGTTTATTTCAAATGTTTTATATTTTTTTACGACATGAACACCCCATCGTATGCATGGCCTAAGCATTAGCCAGTCAGTTTTTTGAATGTTTTAATGGATGAATATCTTTCAGGCCGCTAGTTAAACGGCTAGGCTGTTAATTAATCGGCTAATTAAGCTAGTTGGCTGCGACATATACTACTAGTAGGCCGCTTCTCATACATACTTTCCACATGGGCAAACCACTTAAGCATTCCCTTTAGTATTTCACTATGTCTACTTTTATATCCCACTGTTAACGTATCTTCCATAAATATGTGTTGAGTGCTGCTTATCTAGTGTTATCTATCTGAGTAAGATTGATAACTGATCCACCTTTCTTCTCAATAAAAACGATTTCTACTATTATAAATAAAAATATGCTAAAGCGGCATGATTTGTATACGAACAATTAATCACAAAAAATATTTTACCATACGACTGTTACGTGATATAGACTACATTTATTTTCAAGGTTTTTAAACAAATTCTTCCCTGCAAGGCCACTAGTCCGATGGCGCTCCAACCCTTTAGGCCTGGGTATCTGATTTCGTATTTGTTTCCTGATCTGAATTATAATAGCCAATTGGGAGATCAGCTTTCGTTGTCTGCCATACGCCGTTGATTTTTGGATGAACGTACGTGTGGCGTTTAAAGGTTAAATTAGTAATAATAGGGCACATTGGTGGCTGTAGCCCAGTCATATTAGGGGTTTCACCTCGGAATGAAAGATAATAAGCTGCAAATTGGTATGAACCTTTGTTTTGTCATTCTAAATGTTGTCTCAAAAGTCACAATCGTTATCGTGTCCGCGTCTCAAGATATTCAAGGTCAAAGGTCACAAAAATCGGTTTTTCGCGAATATCTGGCTTCCTATCGGTTAAATGAGATTTGCATTTATTATAAAAGTTGTAGGCTATAAAATTCCCTACAACTTTTGTTTAAACTTTTTTTTCATACGACCAACCGTTTTGAAGGTAGAGCGCGAAGTGCACATCGTACAGTCATATACGGCCTAATGCAAGGTCAAGCGTGAGTTATGGTTATCAGTACGTTATAAAGTCAATTATTTACAATAATTATAATTATTAAACAATGCCTATTATTTATGTTCTAACTATTAATTATTTATATTTAATTAAAGTAAGTAACTTGATTATTTATATATAATTATTCATATTTAACTATTTAAGTATAAAATATTATTAATTCTGGATTATATATTTTAGTTTTATTTTAAGTTAAAATGATAGTAAGAGTATATATTTTGCACATATTTTTATTTATTATTAAATACGGCATAATATACATTTATCAAAATGTGAGTTCAAATATCAAAAGTATCTTTGTTGATTTTAATTGTAATGAAATTGGAAATGGAAGCTAATTATCTTCTTCTTCTTCGTCTTCTTCTTCTTCTTGTCGCTCAAAAATGTTCGATTCATTGTCATCATCCTCATTATCTGTCATGTTCATCTCCAAACCTTCCAGAATATCGGGATCATATGTATTTTCTTCATCGGGATTACTTGGATACAGTGAAGCGTTGAGGCAAGCTTGTCCGTTGCACTGGCCGCAAGCTAAAGAACATTGTAGCCCTGATTTTCTGCATCCACAGCGGGAACCACAACCATTTTTGCAATTGCAAAATATTACGTTTAGTAGTTCGGCTGGTGCTGGAGGTAATAACGTTCGTATGGGCTCCAGGATTTCATTTTCAAGCATCCAGCCCCATTCTTGAGGTTCTAAGTCCTTCCCTAACCACGTTTGAATCTGGTAGTAGAAACGTTTTATGTGTTGATGAGCTGCTACACTTGTTGGTGGAAGTGTTGACAGTTGTACAGGTTTATGACTGTACGATGTGCACTTCGCGCTCTACCTTCAAAACGGTTGGTCGTATGAAAAAAAAGTTTAAACAAAAGTTGTAGGGAATTTTATAGCCTACAACTTTTAAAATAAATGCAAATCTCATTTAACCGATAGGAAGCCAGATATTCGCGAAAAACCGATTTTTGTGACCTTTGACCTTGAATATCTTGAGACGCGGACACGATAACGATTGTGACTTTTGAGACAACATTTAGAATGACAAAACAAAGGTTCATACCAATTTGCAGCTTATTATCTTTCATTCCGAGGTTGACCCCTTTTCTTACCTAATATGACTGGGCTACTGAAGCCTGCTCCATTAAAGACAACGTACATTCCGCCAAGTGTTGTGAATAAATTAAGTCAATCGTGTCCTAATTGTTGATTCTTTGGTGTAAAACTTTTGGCAAATTGGCTTTCGTCCAAGTGTCGCAAATAGCGAGTTAAACGTACCTACTGCACGTATTTTGTTATATATATTAGTATCGTTTAAATTAAGAACTGGCATTGCAACGTTTAATTCAACTAAAATAACAAAATTAACGACATATAAACGAACATTTATTAGTTATCATAACTCGTTTTTAGTGCTTTTCAGCAATCGTAAGCGAGAGGCAATCAGCGGTGCTGTAATTGATATATAACATATTAATAATACAAGCATATCATTTAAAGCAGTCAGCAGTTTGGTTTGCAAATGCGACTCTAATCCCTTAGGTCCTAGGTTCGCTTCCCGCCTGTGCACCAATGGACTATGTGCGCATTTGACACTCGCTCTTACGGTGAAGCCAGTGGCGGATTTACCAACAGGCTGAGTAGGCTGGAGGGTGGCAAATTTGGGAAAAAATTTTTTGCTTCGTCGCAGAAATTGATAAGATTTATGCATGACGTTCTGCGCCCTCAACTCACATTTCGTATGCGTGAAAAGAGAGAAGTTGCAGAAAGTGTATTTCCCTCTTCTCCTATTCATGTTAGTCCGTTCACTGGTGGGAGGCTCAAAAATCAAACCCAAAAATGATGTGCAATAAGCGTGCAAGGACATTGTTGGGTTCTGAAAATCTAGGACATGACAATTGTAGAGAAACTTCACAGCATTTACATACCTTGAAAAATTGTATTTTAGCAATGAAATCCACCTCTTGGTGAAGAAAAACCCTAAAATCTACATGTCAGGCAGAAGGTCGATCTATGATATCTGATCTGTCAATGATATACTATTATTTAGTGAAATATTCAAAATTATACAACGTTGTAAGTTGGCAGACTGAAATTAGCAGAGGAAATTAATTCGCACCAAATCTTGCTGTTGAGCTGACCACGATGCTATGATGCGACTAACCGAACCAGTGCAGAGTGCATGAAGATAATAAAACATAAAACAAAGAGTGAACAAATTATTAAATAAAATTATTACGCAGTTATTGTATTTGGATTCAAATATATTCTTCCTACGTTAAGTTATTCTTGATACATAAGGACATTGTAATTCTTGTTTACGGCAGATAACGAGGTCACGCTATCAACTGATTGAGAATAATTAATGTCTCAAAGTCAATGATTTATTTATGTCTATGATACGGAATAACGATTCAGTACATGAACCCTTAGAAAAACCAGTGGAACTATACTTGGGTGATTTCTTTATATATACGTTATATATGTAATCAAAAAACACGACAATTTCAATAGAGAAGGCCTAAATTTATCAAATACCTGGGATCCAATAATATCCAAATTAAAATCTCAAACACAATCGGCGAAAATAGAGGACACCGTGAGCAATTTCTGCAGAAACCCTTCATCTTTAAGTCGATATCAACTCTAGGGAAATAAATACAGATAATGTAACTTTTTCTACAGCTGTGATACTTTTTGACATTCAACACCTTGTGTTTTCAGTCACCGTGACCACGCACGCTGTAAAGCACGCGAAACGTCAGATAAATTAAAATTATCTTAATAATACATACTTCAATCCGTTAAAAAAGTGTTTTAGCCACTAGGCCAACATGAATAATTTCAGCAAGAAAGCCACGCTCAATATGTCAATATAATATAAAAGTATTTGATCTATAATACTTCTGTAATTCCCGTGACCTTCAGCGATCTATTACCTGCTTCTATAACGATTAATTAACTCGTTAGAGCCGTAATATAATATTTTCAACCCCGAATCATGCAACAATGGGATAGTTAGCGTGTTATCTGTTAAAACAGTTAGTATTTAATCTTTAAGATTTTATAAGGTCAGCAGCAAAGGCAGCAAAGGCAGCCTTTGTTTAGGAAACATTTTTTGTATTGGCATTTGAATTATTATTATAATTGATATTTGACTTAGTGTTTAGTTTTGGCTAAAATATTAGTATGTAATTTAAGTTGAGTAATATGTAAAAGAGCGGCACGGGTATGGAACGAATGTTATTTATTATACAATATATGTAATGTAACTCGACTTAACATCATCTAATTTGTTGAAATATCTCCTTTTGCCGTTTGTGGTTTGATTTGTTATAGGGAGGACAGAATCATACTACTTTAGTATGATTCTGTCCTCCCATAAACACACGAGTAATGCAAGTACATATAACCTTTTTTGAATTTTTTTTTTTTTCATTGGAGTATAAATTGACAGCTCATCAATATGATTAAACACAAAAATTAGGTAAATTTCAAATTTTTATATTTGTGGTATATATATAAAATGTATACATTTTCATCTTATTTTTATTGTATTTCAGCCAATTGTTTGAGCAGGTATACCGATCTTTGAGTCGAATTATATTATATAATGAGTGTTTGTAAAAACATTTTTATTTTAAATAAAAGTCTACATTATCATGTTAATAGCCTTATAACAAAAAAATATTAAAGAACAATGAAACAATTATAAGTACAACCCATAGCCATTTTGGGTAACACATTGCATGTAGTTTGAAGGCGAACCAGTTGGTAAATATTAAATACCTGTTACCTGCGCAAGCGCATACCGATAGCAATACACAGGGTAGTCTCAGCGTGAAAGTGAAATTACCAGAAGAAACTCTGAAAAATTTAAATTAATAAAACAAGTTAACAATGTCTAACATTAAATTTCATTGTGCAATGGTTAAGGCTACAACACACCGAGGTCTTGGACTTATTTTTTATTTCAATCATTCCCTTTATAAAAAAGATTCCCGCTTACACCCTTATCGCGACGAAAACTTCTTAAAAATTTCGATTTGATTTTTATTCAGTATCGGATAACTTAGCGCTGCCATTTAGATTTCCCAGTTATTTGGTTCTTATTTCTTCAGGTAGATAAAGATTGCTGAAAAAAATATAATAACCGACTAAAGTACCACTAGACAGAGCTTCTGGCTACACAAACAAATTTTGCACCATTGATCTAAAGTAAAAAATCACCATCTCGAACTATTAACTATATTATAACGACACATAATAATATGTGCAGTGCGCAGCGAAAAAAGTCTCTCCGGCTAGCTTAGACACAAATAGTCGACGGCATGTCAGGCACAGGAGGCCTGACATGCCGTCACCTAGTTGCTAGGTTGAATGATCATGAAACAGATACAAAAATCCCGCGGAGCTAAAAAGGGTGTCGCGCCAATATGTTTTGCTTTTGACATCTTTATAACACAACTAGCAGACTCGGCCAAGCGTTGCTATGGCTAAGGTTTTTGTTATATTACATAGTAGTAAACTATTCAAGGGAAACGGTAGGAGAACTTATGTGAAACGTTGGTACTTTTAACACAGCGCCATCTGTTAGAATTGTATCAAATAATAAACAAATAATTTGCAATAAAATAAAATTGCGACTATAATTAAAGATCTAAGCTATCCTATCTCTTAAGTTGGACCAGACTGCTCACGGTGTGCCAATTTAATTTAGAATCGGTTAAGTAGTTTAGGAGTCCATCGCGGACAAACATCGTGACAGGAGATTTATATATATTAAGATGAGTATTGACTAACCTAGTCCGTTTTCGGCCTTGTACTTTAAGTTTGAATAAAATCCTTCAGATGGTCAGACTGTTACAGCACCACTGATTTATTATTTATTCATTAATTATATAGATATGTGCTACAGTATATGTACCGTATATTATTATAAATAATTAATGTCATGTATATGTAATAAATAGTGTACAAATATTAATTAGTGTTGTAAAATTTAGCAATCATTATGTCTTATAGGAAGTTTTTAGAATTTATTGTTAAAAAATCAATCATTAATTTTTAAGTATGGTTTAATAATTAAACATTCGTTAAATTACATACAAGTTTAAAATGTATTTATATTTACTTAATCATATAGTTTAATCACATATTAAAAATACATTTGTACTCAAAGAAGAATGCACTAGAATGATATTGAACTCTTTACTGAAGAATCAATACAGACTGACATGAAGACTATAGTAAAAAAAACGGTTTCGAAAGAATCAGGGCTTCTCGAATATACGGCAAGTGCTTTAACCATTCAGCCAATACCAATAATAATCCCGTGGCTCCTCAATATCATATCCAGATAATATCATATCATTAATACCACAGACATCAGTTTCTTTAGTCATTTTTACCATAGACAAGAGCCGTCACGGTAGAAGCACAAAATTGACGTACTTGAGTAGAATCAACACTTTAGCGACGAATAATACACATGTCTATTACTTCGAAGCAACGACCATTACGCTTGTGAAATTCGATGCGCACTACTTACTGAATCTTTTAATTATATTATCATTAATAATGCGTTAATTGCGGTAAATTGATGGTTGATTGAACTAGAATGAGATGTATGAGTGTCAGGATGAAATATTTGACTTTATTCAGACCGTAAGAAACTTTTTGATATATAGAAAACCATGTAACAAAAAATAGCACTACAAAGTTGCTTGACTCATCCACGCGCCTGTATTTGTTTTTTGGATCGATTTCTTCTCAATGAATACTTCACACATAAAGTTTATAACATCGGGGATGAGAGACGCGCTCTTAAGAAGGTAGACCATTAGCTAATTGTAAAAAAAAATAAACGGACAAATAGACTTAACATCGATATTGTCATTCGGTTTCTCTCAAACAGTCCGCTTCCAAACTAGTGAGCCGCGAAATCGGCTTCCGTAGGCCGTATCTCCTGGCCTGAAGGCCATCGTTGGGTGCGTTGCTAACATGAATGTCCATAATCTCTTTTATATTCTAACTGCTCTCCCATAGTCTCGTTTGACCCCTATTTTATAACGCTTTATATATAAAACGAGTTGAATAAAAAAAAAACATTCACGAGTTACGAAAAAATCTTCCTAAGAAAAAGTTTTATCTCTGGACAATCGCCTCATTGCATTATCCTCTATTGACATATAATTTACATACAAAGTGTATTCTCGTAAAGCCTGAAAGCTTATCTTTAGTTTTAGCAGTTAGGCATAAGTATAATTGCTCCACTTGTATGTATGTAGGTTAAACTGAATTACGTATTATATTAATGTATCTTTCAAGAGCTTTGTGCATCTGCATTCTACCTGTTCGAATATTCGCATAAATCACTACCAACTCATACATATATTTTAATTTTAAATAGCAACTGGGCAATATAGATATTTTTAGAACCACCAGGGAAAAGAGAGATAGGTTGAACTTTTGCACGGTGGGCTTAAAAAGTTGGTGGAGAAGTTTGCGAAAAGAATGCACAAGATAGATGGAACCCAATGACCTATCTCAATCCTAATGACGGATAGACTTTTGTATGAAAATGACAGTTCAACAGTGCCAATATCCTATAAGATTTTAACTAACTCCAGATTTTAAATACGTAATTAAAAAGCTATTTGATATGTTTAAACATAGACAAGTATATTATAATATTATTGAATTATTGTATTGTATTATTTTATTATTAAGTATTATTGTCCTTGGAAATAATATTGATTATTATTTCTATATAAGATTTTTAAGTGTGTATATTTACTTAAGATGAGTGAATGATTCTAGGTACAAATGAGGCTTAATTGAAATGCAAGTTCAGTAACATTTTGTTTATCAAGTTAATTGAAAAAATGCTTTATTTAGATAAGTTCGAAAACTGAATCCACCAACCATTAACCATCACCACAAGTACAACATTTGTATCGATTACTAGATTTTTGAAGCTTAGCTTGCCCTGAGGTTTTAAATTCTAATTTTGAAATCTTTCATCACTGTTTACTTGCGACAAAAAACACGACCATCTAATCAGGTCATTTCCGGTTGTCGGGGTAAAAGCCACACCCCACTACAGAGGGTACGCCAAAATACTCAGTCCGCAGAATTTTATTGATGAATTCGTGACCAACACGATATAAAGATCTGATCTCAAATTCATATGAGTTCAAATGTACGAAAACTGTCCCGATTGTATTAATGATGTTGTTCGGTTTCCGATGCTAAATGCATGAGTGAATCATAATTTGGTTAGGTATTGAAGTTTTGGATACAGGAAATAGATTTTGCGATTAAAGTCGTATTGAAATTTTCTATTGAAACGGTGTACCCGAGGGATAATGGGACTTTCACTTATGCAATTTACTTTCTTCTACAAACTACAATGCGGTTCAATATAATATATCGATTCAAAAACCTTTTAAATACAATGTATGTATGTATAATGAAAGAATCAAATGTGATTTTTAGATAGTTAAAAAATAAATATTCGTCCTTATTAATTAATTAACAGAAATCGATTTGGTTAAATCTTGAACTTCTTATTATAACTGTTTTGGTTGTGTATGATCAATTTTTTGATAAATCATTGATTGATTGATTTTAAAAGAACAAAAATATTGAACGTATAAAAATTCATTCAATATTTCCGTTAATTGTTATAAACGGAATAACAAAAAATAGAAAATTTTATTAGTCAAATAAATGTTAAACGAATATTTAAAAAGCTTTTTCGTCTTCCATTATAGCTTAATGATGAAAGACCAGCCAGAGAAGGATTAGGTTATATATTTAGGAACATGTTCTACCATCTTGTTAAAAAAGGGTCGGTAACGTGACATTGATCAGACCTATTAAAAATCTATTATGCATGCAAGATTCTACTTATATTATAGAGTATATAAAAGATTGCTTTTCTATAGTGGACCGGAGCGCGACTGAAGCTGGCACATGAGAAATTTTTGAGCCTTTGCCAGCTTCAGATACCGAATGTCGAGACGTTGATATACCAAAGTCAACGGAGAGTTACTATTTAATATGCAGCTATTTCAAATGTACCATTATGTGGCCCTTTTAAAGGATTTTCATGCTTGGGGGCTATGTGATGGATTTTTTATACATGTAACAACATTCTTCAATTGTTTCATGATTATATTTTAAAGAAGATTTTTGGTGCTACCCAAGGAAGCCAATTAGGTTCTATTTTAAAAGTAATATCAGTCGTTTTCTCGTACTAATATTACACGCACAAAACAACTTGGTACCTCATTTGGCGATAAAGACACTTGGCGAGGTACCTACTTAACTTCTACGTGTAGCACTAGAAAAAACATTTTTTTTACTAAGATTACAATTTTAATACAGTTTATTGTTTTGTGTTTAATTATAACACCTCTCATCACTCAAATATAAATAAACCTATATATAGGTTAATAAAAATATTATATTTTTCTTCGACGATTTACGAAAACGTGGGGACAGATCTTGTGTTGTCCGACTCGGTCACTTGTAAGCCTGACCTTCACAAAATCTTATCAAAAACGGTCACAAGAGAACTGTTGACCGCACTTTCTGTTAGTTTTATTTTGTATAAAGGTATATTTATAACTGGTATATTATTTATAGAGGAAAGAGATCCGGCGTGGCAATTTTGGAAAGTAATATAATTTCTATTTCCGTAATTTTATTTATTCACAAAAAATATATTTTCATATTACTGTGGTACTGTTGTCAATATAACAAAAAGTTATTAATACTTCTGTGATCTCAAGTAGTAGAAACGAATCTCTTTCCCTACGCACAATTTTTGAAGTTATACTTCTTTTGGCGCGATGGAAAAAATGATGAGAGTGAATTTTTACGACGCGCACGCCACCTAAATACGACATCGTAAAGTTAGGTCTAGTATTTTTTATATTTAGAACATGTGTTTCGTAACAGTACAATTAAACAGTGGGAATAAATAAATATTATTTTGGTGTTTTTAAATCAATTTCATATACGACGGTGATGTATTTACTAATGATTTATTTATTTAAATAAAATCTTTTTGATAAATTCTAATATTTATCGTTAGAGTCACTCGTAAGCACTCGCCGCGGAAACATCGATTTACGCAAGCTCCGTACCCAAAAATTCGTAATAGCGGGCAAAAGTGTTTTATGTAGCAAATCATATACCAAAAGACGCAGAAAATTACAGTGATTACAGTGATGTTAAAAGACTTACATTTCGATATACCATTTCGAATATAAGTTAACGACAAACTCCTGCAATCCTCACCTATTATCGTGCTTGCATTGTGGTGGGTCAAGTTGTAGAATATTAGTATTTTAAAGTTTGCCAATGTAACACTCAATATGGTTAATGGAAATTGAGACTGTGACCTAGAATAAATGACGCGCGTTTACCCCTGAGCTTCTGTTGGTGTCACTACGCTGCGTTTATTATCTACCCTCAAGTGGAAGAAAAGTGAAAAAAAGAAAACAAAAATAGTTGAGAAATAGAAAGCTAGACAACGAAAAAAGTGTAACGTGTGTAAATAAGCATAGAAGTGTGTTTAGCAAAATAGTGGACCCAAAACAAACAAATACTACTAATTTAGAACAAGAAAAAAAAGAAGTGGAGATTATCCTCGGAGAACAGTAAACTACTTGAAGATATCTTTTATAAAATAATCATTTTCAAATTATCAGAATATAATTAACTGTAAGTGTAGCTGTGTAGTGTAGGTGCTGTGCAATTAATTAAACAAAGTAATTGGACATTAGATTTAGTGAAATATTGTATAATATAAAAACAACAAGGGCTCTCCTGTTGGAAACCCCTCCTAGGTATAAGTATTCTGACACGGCTACCACCCTTTTGGGGGTAGACCTTAGTTTTAGTTTACTGACCCGGCTACCACCCTTTTGGGGGTAGACCTTACTTGTAGTATACTTAGGATTAGTATAGCGACACTTCTGCCACCCTATTGGGGGCAGATCATCTATTAATAAGAATCACAACTGTTTTACATTATAACAACCTTTTAACTTTGACATATTTTCTTTGCTTATTTATTATTTAGTTATCAATAATTAAACAACAAAAACAGTTTGGCTATAATAAGTATTAATTTAAAAATTTTATAATATTTGACGCTTCGGCCTACAACATATAAACAAAATGGTTATCGGTCCTAGTAGGACCCCCGTTAAAAAACAAGAAAAAACGAGCGGCCAAACAGCCGCTGAACCCGGAACAATAAGGCCCTCGGTCAGTGACCTGAGTAGAAGCCAACCCCAAAGGCGTAGTGAGCAGGGACTGGTCCAACCCCTGGTCGCCCGCTTCTCCATCTCTCCGCCTAAGAAAGGCGGGAAAGAACCCCCAATCAAAACATCGGAAAAAAGGGAAGAAAAAGGAAAAGGAATAGACCCCCATGTTCCGAATTTCGATATGAAAACAAAAGAGACGGAAATAAAGGGACTTTTCCAAAAAATTAACAACCAGCTCGAAAGCGTCAGGAACCTGAAGACAGAAATAAAAATGGAAGTAAAAGCAGCAACCAAGAGATTGCAAGAAATAATAAGGGAACTATTAACCGAAAGAAAGGAAAGCAACAAAGAAATTCTGGGGATAGCCGAGAAAGAAGGAGGAGAAGTAAAAGACGGAGAAATCAAGAAATCAGAAAGGAAGGAAGCTAAGGAAGGTGAAATGAACAAAAGAATAGAAAAACTAGAGACAATTAGTAAAAGCTTTGAAAAGATGATTATAGAAAGTGAAGAGAGAGTCATGGCGAAGCTGGGGGAAATTAGAAGTTACGCCGAGGTAGCAGCAGTAGCAAGGACTGAGTCGAGGGAAGTTAGCGGCAGCACCGCAAGCAATGACCTAAGGGAAACTGGACTGTACTCCCTGATTGTCGAGCCGGGTGAAGAAACCGAGACGGCCGAGGATACAGTCCAAAAAATTAGATGCTCCCTTAACGCCAGGGACAATGGTTTTAAAATAGAAAAACTCACAAAAATAAAGGGAGGCAAGGTGGTCATTGGTTGCGGTACTGAGGAGGAACGAGCAAGGGTGAGGGAGAGAATTGCGCACGTTCAGAATGGAATTACGGCCAAGGAGCTCAACAATAAGCATCCTTTGGTAATTTTTAAAAATGTATTGAGGTACAACACCCTCGAAGACATAAAGAAAGCCCTTAAAATACAAAACAAGGCAACGACCGGAAACCTACCCGGAGAGGACTGGGTGATGACGGAAAAGCACCGCCAAAATGCCAGGAACACGCACGAGTGCCACGTCATCGTGCAGGTCTCCCCGGGGATGTGGAAGGCGCTGACCCGGGCGCAGAAGGTCCACATCGACCTCCAGAGGGTCTGGGTGGAGGATCGGTCCCCCCTTGTGCAGTGCGCCACGTGTCTTGGATACGGACACACGAGGAAGCACTGCCAAGGGGGAAAACTGACCTGCTCCCAGTGCACAGGTGAGCACCTTAGGGCAGACTGCCCAAGTATAGACAAGTTACCAGAGTGTGCAAACTGTAAAAGAGCAGGAATGGACAGCGTAGACCACAGCGCGTTTAGTGCCGAATGCCCAGTGCGCAGGAAGTGGGATGCGCTAGCCAGGAGGGCGGTCGCGTATTGCTAAAGTCCCCCCAGGAGAAATCCGTATTATACAAGCTAACGTACAGAGATCTGCACTCGCCACGGAGGAGTTAATAATCGAGGCGAAAAAACGTCGCATCTCCATCGCGCTCGTACAGGAACCCTACATCGGGGCGGTGAGAAGAATGAAGGACTACACGGGCACAAGAGTCTATCAACACACCGGAGTTGGCAACCATACAAAGGCGGCTATTGTCGTTCTAGATAATAATATCCAGGTAACACAATACCCCGAGCTATCTAGTCCGAATTTGGTTGCCATATCCGTAGACACAGATAGTAGAAAACTAAACCTAGTCTCGGTATACTTCGAACCGTACCCGAATCCCCTAAGTCCGCACCTCCAGACACTGGAACAAGTCGTCGAGAAACTAGGACGGAGAACAATAGTGGGAGGGGACGTAAACGCCAGAAACGTCTGGTGGGGGGATAGGATAACCAACGAGAGGGGAAAAGAGACAGAAGCGACCTTCCATAACGCTGGATTGGAGATCTTAAACCAGGGTGGGACGCCAACTTTCCACACCACCAGAGGAAACACAATATACTCTAGTTGCGTTGACGTCACGGCAGCCACGCCTGACCTCCTCGGTCTCATTGTAGATTGGAGGGTGGACCAGAGTGTCACGAATTCGGATCATAATGCCATCCAATTCGAGATCATCTCACGGATAAAAAAAGATGATGGATACGCGAGATCAACTAGAGTGTACAATGTTCGAAAAGCGAACTGGACCCACTTTCGTACGAAAGTTAGACAGTTGCTTTCTCAACACGAACTCACACCACAGTACATCAACACTTTAGACTCCACTACACTTCTAGAAAACACCATAGTTCAATACTCACAGTTAATTACAGACACTTGTGACACACACATTCCAAAAATTAAAGTACAGGGAAAACACACCGCCCCCCCCTGGTGGACAAAAGAGCTGAACCAAATGAAGAAAGGCGTTCTAACAATGAGGAGGAAAATTCGATGCTGCTCTGCTACTCGCCGTTCCGCTGTTATAGAGCGATACAACAAGGCAAAACAGGAATACCTGGAAGCAGCAAACAAAAGCAAGCTGGAAAGTTGGAAGAGCTTCTGCGAGAAGCAAAGTGGAGAAAGTCTGTGGGACGGCATCTACAGGGTCATCAGGAGAACGAACGGTAAGAAAACTGATCAGCAACTCGTCAAGGATGGCGAGACTCTCTCCTACCAGGACTCGGCGCACTATCTGGCGGAGACTTTCTTTCCGGAAGATACGAGCGCCCGGGAAACCCTTTGGCACACAGAAATACGAAGAAAGGCTAAAATGATAAAAGAATCGGGCCATGATGGAGCTCATGACCCGCCTTTTACACTGAAGGAACTCGTAGAATGTGCCAGGAGTTTTAACCCCAAAAAGGCCCCTGGTGGGGATGGGCTAACGTCAGACATCTGCAGCGAGGCGATACTTGCGGACCCAGACGTTTTCCTGGCATTGGCGAATAGATGCCTCGACCTGGGCTATTTTCCAAGGATTTGGAAGAAGGCCACAGTGATTGTCTTCAAAAAACCAGGGAAGGAAAATTACAGTCAGCCCAAATCATACCGACCAATCGGACTTTTACCGGTATTGGGCAAAATAATGGAAAAAATGCTGGTGAAAAGGCTGAATTGGCACCTGGTCCCCCGACTCTCTTCCAAGCAATACGGTTTCACGCCGCAGCGTGGTACCGAGGACGCCCTCTATGCTCTAATGGAAAATATCAACTCGGGTCTAAAGAACAAAAAAGTCGTAACACTAATATCACTAGACATAGAGGGAGCCTTCGACAACGCTTGGTGGCCGGCCATTTGTGTGAGATTGACTGAAGAGCAATGCCCGTTAAACCTTGCACTACTAGTGCATAATTATCTAAGCGACAGGGAGGTCCGCGTCGTTTACGGAGGAGCTGTAGCGACAAAACCAACAAACAAAGGCTGCGTACAGGGATCCATCAGCGGACCCACTTTGTGGAATCTGCTGCTGGACCCACTACTAAAAACATTAGAGAGAGCCGGTGTTTACGCGCAGGCCTTCGCGGATGACGTGGTCCTCCTGTTTGAGTCCAACACGGCGTTGGAAACAGAAAAAGCAGCGAATGATGCACTCGCACAGATCTGGGAGTGGGGGCACAGAAACAAATTAAGATTCGCCCCCGCGAAAACCAAAGCGATGCTCATTACGAGAAGATTAAAATACGACACGCCACGACTCAACATGGGTGGCACACAAATTGACATGTCGGACAGTGTGAGGATTTTGGGTCTGACGATAGATCGCAAAATCACATTCAGCGAGCATGTCAATGCAGCCTGCAATAAAGCCATCGGCCTTTACAAACAGGTTTCCAAGACAGCTAGGGTCAGCTGGGGCCTCAGCCCGGAAATCATTAAAATAATATATACGGCTGTTGTCGAACCCATAGTCCTCTACGCGGCAAATGTATGGGCTGACGCGGCAAAAAAGAGGTACATGATCAAAAGACTGGACACAGTGCAAAGAAGTTTTGCTATTAAGATATGTAGGGCTTATAGGACAGCTCCACTCAGCTCCCTCAGAGTGCTGGCAGGCTTACTCCCTCTAGATCTGAGAGTACACGAAAACAAAACATTATACCAAATTAAAAAGGGGCATATGACCTGCGAGTACTTAGGGGGAGCTGAGGTGGAAACGAAAACACCTTTTCATAAAAGTCTTCACCCGGCAAAGACAGCACTGGAATATGTTATTCTAACAAACGAAGAACTAGCGATAAATAATGAAAGCATTGAAATATATACGGATGGTAGTAAGACGCAAGAAGGGGTGGGAGCTGCGATCTCCCTTTGGAAGGGAGAAAAAGAAATAAAGAGTCAAAAGCTGCCTCTGGCACATTTCTGCACCGTGTATCAGGCAGAACTAGTGGCGTTACAAAGAGCGGCGCAGATAGCGGTGCTGCGGAAGGAGACCGAGGTCCTCATATACTGCGACTCAAGGTCTGCATTGGATGCGGTTGCGGGGGGACGCTCTTTCGATCCCCTGGTCACCGAGATCCGCGAGCTTCTTACCCAGCACCCAGAGAAGAGCGTCAAACTTTTCTGGGTAAAAGCACACGCGGGGAGAAGAGGGAACGAAAGAGCGGACCAGTTGGCCAAAGAAGCCACTAACACAAAGCGGAGGCCAGTCTACGACCGCTGCCCGCTATCATACATTAAAAAATTAATACGCGCAGGCACGGTGCGGGAATGGGTCAAGAGACAGTCCGAAGAAACAACCGGGGCGACAACTAGGATGTTCTTGCCCGACCCGGAAGCTGCGTACAAAATCGCAAGGACCAAAGGGTTTAACCCTATAATGACCCAAATCTTGACAGGGCATGGAGCCTTTGCGGAATACCTCCACCGTTTCAAAATAAAAACGAGTCCCGCATGTGAATGCGACGAAAACACAATACAAACGGTGGAGCATCTCCTAGTGGAGTGCCCCATATTCGCCATTCAAAGGCACGATCTGGAGCAGACCGTGGGGATGCGGATGACACGCAATGTGCTGCCCGACATCCTTGCGGGGCACAGGACGGCCCTGGAAAAATTTTGCGAGCGGATTCTGCGGAGGACGCGAATATTCAACGGCGCCCGGAATATTGCTACGCCCTGTAATTAATTCAAAATGACCAAAATGCTAAATTTTTATGAAAGTATGTAAAGTGAATGTAAATAAACAAAGAAAATAAATATACAATTTAAATAAAGAAAACTACTACACTATACTAGGAAATGTAAAATGTTAAGTAAATGTGAATGCATAAAGCTGCTGTAAGAAACACAATATAATATAACATAACAATATTAAAATAAAAATAAAAAATTGAATGAACAAAATAAATACAGCAAAAAAGGACCCTGATAAGCAAAAGTCAGGGGTGGGTTCGCAGCTCTATAAAAAAAAAAAAAAAAAAAAAAAATATTTATCGTTAATCACTACTGCTTTTTTGTTATTTCTTTCTATACGCCAAAGAAGTATAATTTCTAACGCGTGTACATAAGTACACACACTCTTTTTTTATGTCTAAGCCTGTTTTTTTTATTTACAGGTGAGTAACGGCAATGTACTCGATACAGGAACACCGACCTTACTGGTATTTATTTCTCTTTTTTAAGCATGGTAATATAAGTTTTTTTAAACACTATACATTAACGTTAATGTATAGTAAATGAAAATTTCTATCTTAGAGATTCTTATTTTAAAATTAATGTATGACGGTAGTTGTAACATCAAACTACCCACATACTATTGTAATTATCAGGGTTCATCGGACGAAAGGGGCACGGCGTATACAATTATATACCGATGTTTCCAGTCACCATTTTAGTGGACCTTCACTGTTTTTATAGTATTTTGTGCCTTTTGTAGTTTAAAATAGTAGAAAACAACAGATTTCGTCATGCCTTTTGTAGCTTTTGTAGGTTTTTTTTCCTCAAAAAAAAATTCAGTATCACAAACACATAAACTGGCCAATAGGAGAGTAACTGCTAAACGGTAAATATTATTTATATAAACGATTATAATTAATGTACCTAAAATAATCTGTTATGATCCGTTGTTTAACTTTCCGGACGGCTTGTTCCGCTCTGAAGTTATTAATTAAAAAGTAATTTACGCGCCGCCGAGTAAAGGATAAAATTTTCGTAAAACTTATATAAAAGGGTTTACCTATAGAAAGCTTTTGTTTGGTCCTGTTTGTGTATGCGTAGACTAACGAGTCGACTTGTATGAGACAATTATAACAATGTCTCCAGTTTCCGCGAGTATTTTGTATCTATTTTTTTGCCTAGAGACACAGAGACCAGCTCTTTTGTCTTAGATCACACTAAGCACGCGGAGTTTGGATGTCACAAGCCACTTGGAAGCTGATAAACGACCGTAATTACGTACGGACCGTACTATAAGCCGACGTCAGGCAGCAGTATTTTTTTTCCATATAACAGGGGGCAAACGGGCAGGAGGCTCACCTAATGTTAAGTTATACCGCCGCCCATGGACATTCTCAATTCCAGAGGGCTCGCGAGTGCGTTGCCGGCCTTTTAAGAATTGGTACGCTCTTTTTTTGAAGGACCCTTAATCGAATTGTATCGGAAGATTAGTAATAAAATCTACAGCAGCTCGCGAATTGACAGAAAGTTGTGGGCTGACCAATCAACATGAAAGAGAATATATTAAACAATTTTTAGGCTTTAGGAATTTTATTGAAATATATAGCATATTTTGGTATATTGACATCCATAGCCCAAAGAATATTTATGGAGAATGGCAAATTTATCTATAAATATACACCCTTGCGTTGATTTACACCGTTATATTAAATTTAGTAAAAACGAATTTCAAATATAAAGCAACCAGCGTAAAACCAAAGTTTTTCAAGTGCTTCTTTATATCTGTTTCTTTCAGTTTAAATTTAGCGTTTTAATTAGCAAAATATTCTATAGAGATTTATAAATTTAAACATTTTTCTGTTTATGTTGTATCAACTGCCCACAATTTATCGGCTCTTACTGTGGGAGAAACAAATCTGTTAAATAGAATAATCAAGTAGCGTCCTCGACTTTTGGGACCTAAGCGTATCAATTTACATATATGACGAAGTATTTATTGGAAACATACGAAATTCATTGATAGCCGTAAAAAGCCATAGCAAAACACTGCTTGCATGGAATGCTTAAAAATATGTAGAAATATCTGCCCTATTAACGGATACAAACGACGTACATACAATGTATACTTAATTGATTTACAACATGCGATCGAACTCCTATTCTGGTATCGTAAACATACATAATGTATATGCTTTAAGCGCGGTATTGGTGTGAAGAACATGACGCCAGCTCACATGAATAGTTTCAATACCTAATGGGGGTGTTCGCCAAGGTAACTATTGTAGCCCATATGTTAGCCTAAATTCGTAAATCATGCTACTTTTAAATGTGAAGATTCCGTTATTTCATTTTACTCTTTTATCACTGATTCGAAATCTATAAATATTTAATTTTGATTTCAATTAATATTATTATAATCTCGGTAAAATCATAATGATCAATCACCACGCGCGTATTAATGAGATCTGTCCACAATACTTTAAAAAAAATTATAATAAAATCAGTTCCTACATTATTCTGTTTTCCACACTTCTTGGTAAACATAATCGTTAAAATACAATGATATCACAATAAAATCAAATAACTTTATAGTTCTGAGAAACAGTTTTGTGTTTAAGAGATTAACTACGTATATACATTACTAATTATGTATTACTTATTATCGAAGTGGTCATTGTTTAGGTAAATATAATGCGTTTAATGAGTTTATATTCTCCAATAACTAGTTTTCGTAATATAGTATGTGTACTGCAGTCGTATATAGTGACCGAACAAGTATTTATAGTCAAAAATGTTTCAAAAATCTAGTACATTGAACCGGGCAGAAATATTTTTGCAGCAATATATATTCGTGATTGAAATTAAATTTTCTTTGTAGTTTCTAGTGCTAAGACTGAGTACGCAGCCTTTATAAACGTATTTCCATGTATCAGATTAGATAAATATAAATATTTACGTTTTTTAACGTGATTTATTTATATTATATTGCTTCTTGCGTAAACATTAAGTCTAAGTTGAGACTAGTAAGTAACTTAAGTACCTAACTTATTAACAAAAATAAGTATTTCTCGATTACCCCAGACGCGTATATGTTTATTATGGAACATGAGATAGACAGCTATCACTTATTATATTTATCAGTAAGATGAGGAATTTCTTCATCAAACTATCGGCCAATATTAGATCGAATTAATGATTTGTCAGACGTGTGTTAAATTTTGGTAGAAGTAACCTTTGAAAATTACTATCGAAGTACCATTAAGGCCTCTCCTGGAACGGTGCCAGAGTCGCGATATTATTAGCACGTCGACAACGTTCGAGTTAATCAAGCCCAAATAAAATCGATATTCCCGAAGGTAGGGTTTGTCGTTGACGGGATAACTGCTTTGACTGAACTATAATGTAGGATAATTTAGCTTATATAGGTAAGGAAGATACGAAGATACCGAATGCGCATTAAATAAATTCAAAAGTTATTGAGATAAAATTACTACAACCAACCAAGTATTTAATCTTATTAAAATCAATAAAAAAAATTAAGGTTCTAAATTTTTACTTTCTAAATCAGTTCAGAAACAATGAAAGAAAGAAAGGAAGGAAACTTTATTGTTCATAATGTACAGGATATTTCGGTAAAGTGAAGTGCACTAGCCCCCACACTAGAATTCCCTGTGTTGTGGGCAGCCAGTGTCGTCCTTTAAACATACAATACAAACATGTAAAGTGTATTAAACTTCATGATTTCTACATAACACAAATTTATATTTTTAATAATTCTTGCACAATAAGAAAATTTTCTGTATCAGCACAGGACAGGTTGACAGGCTTTGAGATATTTAGTAAGTGTTTGTAATGTGAGTTTTGAAATGTTAGCCATATTTTGTTTTTAATGAAGTGCTTAAAGATGGAAGGGGCTCGGAAGAACAAAAAAAAAGAAAATTTTTAATACAATTTATACGACTAAGCTGGGTACTATCTTGTATATTTTTAAACAATCAAATCAAACAATATAATAACAAACAAGTACTTACTTAATTAAACAAAAATGTCAACTGTAGAAATTGATATAGATGATACTGAAAAACTTGATGATTTCGATAAACAATTTAAATTGAGTATTCCTATTTTCTGTAGTACTCATGACCGTAATTACTATCGTTGTACAGCGTAAGACTTAATAGATATCATAAGATTATAGAAAGTACACAGAGAACTTTACTGTTCAGAGAAAATCTAGGTTTCACATGAGACAATTATCAATAATTACGAGAACTTGTTCTAAGCCTTAGTCGGTACTGGTACAGCGGCCCACTGACACCATGAGTTTCGCAAAAACGTTTGACCCCGATAGCGCCAATCGCTCATATGTCTCGCACGATAGAAACGTGCTTAAGCGTGAAGCAAATATGGAAACATTGGTAACACGAATTAAAAATTAAATGTCAAAAACTAAAGCAAAGGTCCAGCAATCTAGCAATCTTCCATCAATCCAGTATTGAGAAGCTAATTTTAGTATACGATCCGATAATTGAAACAAATTTCTATAGCTTACGCAGTCAAATGCTTTGCTGATGTCAATGTGTTCCACAATTACCAATTATGAGAGATGGGTAGAAATAATATACTAGCGATTTGTTTTAACCTACAACCTATAAGTATTCCGGTTTCGTATTCTCTCATATTCTTCTACGTAAGAGATTCTAGATGAGAACTTCTATTTTTTTCTCTTTCCCAATCGACAGTTAAGAGACCATGCAGGCAAAATGAACATAATTTTAATCTTTCTATATTTCCCCGTAAAATATATTTACAATATTCATATACTATTAAAATACATATTTCGCTATTGCAAATAGATTACAGTATTACTCCAATTATACAGTGTCATAAATATATTAAAAAAAAATCAAACTCACATTCAATAATTAGCTGTAATAAACAGCAGTTTCCTATAATTTAAAATTATCATAATGATTACACTTTCAAATGATTTAATTACCATGTGCAGGTAAAAAATTACTTAGCGTGACAATATCGTATTTTGTACGTATGCAGATATTGAAGAAATTCCTTTCAGCTAATAAACGCTAAAGAACGGATAAGGTGAAAATTATTTGACATGCGATATTCTTAACTCTGACAATACGACTATTTGAAACCCATTGAAACGACCAAAAAAATATTTCTGGAAAACTATCAAATTATGTCTTTTATTAACATAGGTTTTACACATTTATAGAAAACACTTTTTTACCGGATTGAAGCTATGTATTATAAACTTATGATTATTTAATATAATTTTAAATTTTTCCGACGTTTCGCGTGCTTTATAGCGTGCGTGGTCACGGTGACTGAAGACAAAAGGTGTTGAATGTCAAAAAGTATCACAGCTGTAGAAAAAGTTACAGTTTCTGTATTTATTTCCCAGGAGTTGATATCGACCAAAAGATTAAGGGTTTTTGCAGAAATTGCTCACGGTGTGAGTATTGTCGCGGATTGTTTGTTTTGATAATATATAACTTCAATCCGGTAAAAAAGTGTTTCTTCAATACATGTATTTTTCGACGTGTATGATCATTGCTCCTCCGTTCCGGATGACGGAGGTGAGGAGGAAAAAGGGGTAAGATCATGTCACGCAATTTTTCCCTTTTTTAATAACACTTAATACATTCTCATGTAGTGTAGTGGATTAAAATGTATGTGTAGATTGTTGTGTGTAATTGCTATCTTGTATATATGGCAGAATAAATCGAGACGTTGAAGAGTATTATACAACATACAAACTTATATTTTTTTATTTCAAGTCGTTGTATAAAACATATTTATATTTTCCTCCTCCCGGAAATAGTTTCTCAAATAGTGATAAAAGATCGCAATTTTTGAAAATTTCGATGCTTGCAGCTGACTTTTCATCGAAGAGATGTCGGAAATATTTCACGTGAGAAAAGAGACGGAATATGATAAAATGTATGAATTCTTCGCAATATGAAAAATCGTAAAATTCTGTGCACGTACAGTATAAATTGTTCATTGTAAAACAATATTTTCATCTGTTTGTATTTTATTACGTGTGTATGCTGATACACCTCTCTTAACTTTATTAAAGATATCTGCTTTGTTGCATTAACAAATTCCTTGTAAAACGAAATCTTGAAGATTAAAAAAAGCAATGACGAGTTTCTTTCGAGTTCTTCTTTAAGAACACGTAGTAAATGTAATACGGGTAGAGCTAAGTTGGTGTCGCTGGTAATATTCAAAATATAACTTCTTTTTCTTTGAAGTCTTTATTACTGAAGCTCATAACTGTCTTGAAAAGCCCTAACCAATACTTCCACTTGCTGCCTCATCACCATTCTTTCCACAGCTTGTCTCAAGACAGGTTGAGACGCATAATTGTTTTTATTTGGTCAGACCAACGGGTGGGCAACCGAACTCGACTATCGCCATCACTGCTCCCTTATATTACTCTAAATCCCATTCCAATATAAACCTTGTATATTATTTATTAAAACCCAGTGTGTAATAACTTACGGAAATAAAAAGCTAGGGGACGTATGAAAGACTTAATTAACGAGGGCGGCGACCCATAACACAGCACAAACCTCCGTTGCAGCTTCAGATAAATTAACTTTTACCTTTGATATTCCTAATTACTTGCCTTTGGTATATAATTTACCTTTTTGACCCCTAATTTTTAAAATGACAATATTTGGTTATAATATATATATTATAATAGCTGAGTAAATGGGCTATTTAATTATTCAGAATCGCCTAAAATTCAAGGTTACGCAAATGATTTAATTTTATTGTTAATTATTCTCATTAAACACGGCTAACTAACGTAAAAGTTAATTATGCTCGATATTATTAAATATGTACAAATTTTCTTGTCAACATCGTAATATATATAAACATGAATGGTATTTTAAAATTTTTCCACGTCATTAAATCAGTATCGGCAAAGAAGACAGAGGTTGTTGAGAGAAAAATTTCTCGTAAAAAACTCTGGGAACTCTTTAAAATATCATATCATCATACAAAATGAGTATGTCAAATTACTTACTGGCGCATTTAAGAGAGGCATAGCCCAAAACACTGCTCCCGTCTTTTTATTAAACCACAGACAAATCAAATCAGTTAACATTCACACAATTATTTATTTGTTCTACGTATGTCAAAACTTGTAATCTAATGCCCCGCATTATATTATAAGCACAGTGCTTTCAAAACTAATCAGAATTCCTTGGGTAAGTAATGTCTAAGGGAAGGTGATTCTAGGATTTCTTATTTAAAACAGTGAGTTAGAGTTTATGAAACCTTTTTTCGCTTTGTATGTCAGATACATTGTGATGACAATGTATGAACGAGTAGCAAGTACATTCAATGCAGTCTGCAGTGGGCATTTGCGAATATGACTTTATACATTGTAGAATTGCATTCACTGACGCGTAGGAGCCCAGAGCAATTCTTTATGTGTATTAAAATGACTATCGTAACAATAAATTCTACTTTAAACCGTGAATTATTTTTGTGTGTATTTTTTCACTATTTAAACACGTTTAAATGAAACCTCTAAATAGTAAACGACATAAGATGTGAGATAAGTTTAAATAGGGTAAGAAAAAAATTGAAAGATGTGAATGTATATTGTTGCTATAGGTAAAAAAATTATAGATTTCATCTATTAGAAAGTTTACTTATAGTATATTATATAATTTATAATATAATTACAGTGTATAACTTTATAAATTAGAAATATTTGATAAGTCATTAAATATAATATATAATAAATTAAAACATAAATAGTAGTACATAATTGTAAAACTCATACGACTGTTGAAAACCACAGCGCTATGATCGCCAACAGACTGTTTGGCGATTTTTTGATGGTTTGTATACCATATATATGTTTGGCCATGTTTTGATAAAATAATAAAAATCTTGGTCGGTGAGAGAATTGTTCTATTAACGAAAATGTAAAAACATTTTAAATTAATTAACGTTTTAAAAAAAACAATAAGTTGATGTAAGGCGTCTATAACAATTGTGTTCTTTTTTCGAATTTACACTTTGGAAATCTAGGTTCTGCGGACATAGATTCTATAAATACTAAATACTTATGAATTTTCTTAACAAACGTTTCTAACATCAAAGGTTGGAAAGCGGCCAGAGTTAAACTGCCACCACCCGATCTATTAACTATTTGTCCCATTCGTCAGCTAACGCCAAGTACATTGGCGTTATATCTTTTAAATAATTGTAGGTTGGTTTAATCGTTTACGCAGTGACTTCGTGCCTGTCAAAACATATAAAATATGTAATACTAGCGTCCGTAGATTATAATCTGTTTTAAAAATAAATATACATAATTATAATTGAAACACGTGACACTTTTTACGGTTGATTAGAATTTCCAATGCATTAAACACGTTCGATTCTCGGCGAATATTTCTTTTGGTAAAGATTCGGCTAATCGTATTGCCTTAAAATTATAATTGTAACAATTGGAATAGGACAGGATTAATCCGTTAGTTGAGACTTTTCACGTTCGCACGTTCGATTCTCGGTGAATATTTTCAGTAAAGATTTGCTCTTTCGTTGCCTTAAATAGGAGACTGAGAAAAAATAGTGGCTTTTATATATATATAAAATATTTTTTGTAATAAATGCAAGGGTGAATTACAATCTATATATATTAGTTTAACAGAAATCACATTCACAAAATTCAACCGACCGAAATGAATTGGAAATTCATTTAAAACTGTATAAACGATTGTCACGTTTAAAAAATGTAAATTTTCATTCATGTTCATGGACATTTTCTTTATTGTCGATATCGCGTTGTAGCATAAGCCGTAAATGTTGATTGTGGTACAGGGCGCGTCATTGTGATGAGCTTTGCTGTATTACATTTGCATACATAACCGAATACCTTCCCGTGTGCTAAATATTAATGATCTCAACTGAATGTATGTATAAATGAATTTTTATAAAGGATTCTTGTGTAATATATTAAACAGAGTAGTAGCTCAAAGATTTAACTTAACGTTGCACAATTTGTTCTGTATTTTATTTCTGTGAAATTAAAAAAAGATCCCTCTACATGGTACAAATAAATTAGTGTATAAACGTTAAATGAAATCAACGCAGTTTAACTGTGTTAATTAATTAAGTTTATGACTTTATTTTGGATTTCGATATATTTTACTATATGTAATGATTTAATACCAATCACAATATTTGAAACGAACCTAACATATCTCTGATTATAGTAAAAAGTCCTCACAAATTGTGATTAAATTTTGTGTGGGCGAAACCTGAACCTCTTATTGGAAAAATCAATACCAATGCCCGACCAAAACAAGTGAATTGAGAATAAAGGAATCACTATCCTTTTCTTATAAAAATTTCAAAGTTTCTCTCGGCCCGGATGAAATTTTAATATTACACTGTGTGAAACTCGAACAAGCGGACGCCGCCGGAAGGAGGCTATTTCATTTATATCCGAGAACACTCCACGCACCCACTTAGCTATCACGATTTAACACTGGGTTACACATAATATATATAGACTCTAAAAGATAATTTGATGTCATTGTTTATTTATTCTATTTTGAGGTTAGATTTTGTTTTTTGGTTTATTAATTTATGTTACAATAAGTTATCTAATTCTGAAAAATGTAATATAAATAGATAAGTATATTTATTAAGTATTGACTGAATGCATTGTGCTCCATGGCTTAATTTATTCCTGAAATATATCAAATTATTTCAGAGTTGCGTTAGCAACTTAGATTTCAGATTAAATAATTAACGCAACTTTTGAGATTTCTGTTTTTTTGATCGGGGATCAGCGTTGACATGTCTAAGGCATGATGCCAGATTTCTCACGTTTTTGTTCACCGTAGGCTGCTTCATATGTACGTATGTTACATGCACACATACAAAGTAAATTGGTGCACAGCCGGGGTCGAACCCCTGATGGGGCCACAAACCTTGATATATGGCGATGGTAAAATACCAATAGTTTCGTGACATTGAACTATTTAAATAATTAAACATATTACTGATTTATCGGTTTATTGGTATACGATATTCATACGTTATCAAATTAGTTAATATTGACACAGTAAATGGAACTGTCAATGTCTCTCAGATTAAGATGTGTTTCTGTTAATTACACAACCATTTGCCCGAAACTGTGGTTGAAGTTTTCAAAGGTTTTAATAATAATTTATTTTCTCCCGCATAACATTTACACCAAAAAAAATAAGATTACAGTTGAGAAGGTATTGGGAGACTGGTTTCCAAACTAGGTAAGAACCTGTGTTGGCTATCCGGCTTCCATTCCATGGCAGTCGTATTGAGTGCTTACAAAAAGTACAGACATATATGGGTAGGCAAACAAATATATAGGCTCAATCAAAATAATACATTATTTACTTCGATTTCGGCAATCATGGTCTACGAGCCTGTTACTTCTAGTACAATCACCTCAACATCGCGCTAGTTTTTCTACTTTGCAACGATTTATTGACATGGTAGTAATGGATTCTGTGTTCAATCATCAAGGTATCACTTAATCCACGTTATTAGAACCTGTAGGCATCCCTACTCATCGGCAAAGAAGACAGAGGGTGTAGGTCGAGAGAAAAAGCCGGCGTAAAAAACTCCTTTAAAAGCCTTTTTATAACCTTTCTTAATACAAATGTACACAAGAATATCTTGATCTAGTACTAATAAAATTGTAATTCAATTGAAAGTTGTATCATGAAAAGTATAACAGTTTTACAAAACTATATAATGGAGGCAATACGATGAAAGCATATTTACCACAGATTATTAATCAACCTGTCATTGACAATTGACCGATTCGGTTTGGCCTTAGTCTATAATCCGCCATTCATATGCATGACGAATCTTACCACAAACGAAGGAAGCACGGAGCACGGTCGCCTGTTTAAAGTACAAATCCCCCATCGGTCACGTAGCATACTGCAAACTGTTGAATATTAAAACTTTAAATATTATCCATTGAATTCGCTATTAGAATTTCTTTGATCCTGTTCATACATATATAGTAATCCATTTAACCGATTTTTACCCGTTCACCGTCGGAATCTAAATTGCGTATGAAGTAAGAAGTATTATTTCTCCAGCCTTGAGCTGAGGGACTTGCATGACCTTAGGGTTAAGAACCACACGCAGATTAACTTGCTGTTAACGATAACAATGCTTTATTTCGGCCTTCATTGGCTATACATATACCATAGCCACTTAAGCATATTATTTAAATGTAATGTAATCACCTAAACATTTTGGCCTAATGCAGTGCTTCCCAAAGTGGTCTATATCGACCCCTAGTTGTCTATGAAAACCTGCAAAGGGTCTACGTCAGCGAAAAAAAAAAATTGGGGGTCCACGATAGTGGATCTCAACAGATACACTGATAGTATCTATTTTACATCATACTATCTTATAATATCAAAACATGTACATTATTTATAAAAATTGACGCCAGATGTTGATAATTTATTAAAAAAGCATCAGGTTTATCCTTTCACTAAAAATATTGACTTATTGCTTATGTTATTTATTATATTTAATGTTACATAACAGATACAAAATTTCATAACGGAAAAACATAGCAAGGGGTCTACGACACAAAAAAGGGAACTCTGGCCTAGTGGTTTCAGGTAAAAGCTGGTTAGGCACCAACGGGCTTTCATCTATGTGAACCCACTCATACGGGTGACGCGAACATCGTAAGTAAACCGGCAAAATCGACACGTTTCAAACAGAAGGCTGATCCTAATTGTCTATGAAATATTAAAGGAACGTATGCAATCCGAGGCTATTTACGGTAGAGGCACCACTGGATTATTATTATTAATATCGCCTCTTCATATTAGGTTGGATAATGCACACAAAATTGCTTTAAAAAGGGTTTAAAAAGTCCAAAAATGAATCCATTTGATGAACAAGCCGAGGGCGTTGTACGACAGTTTGAGCGAGGTTTTATTATACACAGATTGATGTATATTGAGCTTATCGTATATATTGTCACCCATATTGACCCCTTTAGTTGTCTAGTAGGTCGAGTTTGTGTTCGATATCTCGTAAGATGTCGTTTGTGGCAAGTGGCTACAACTCAAATTTTACACAATGGAACTCCTGAACTGAAATGATTGCGGTATGTTGTGGTGTATTTCTTTTGAGTAGCTTTTAAGATTCGAACGTTCTAGAAATAAAATAAAAAAGTATTTGTAGATGGAATAAAATTCCAAAATCTTAGTTATTCTATTTCCTTTTTATAATGTGATAGCGGCTCATATGATAAGTTATAGCGCCACCCATGAAACATTGCAGAAGACTCGCAAGTGCGTTGCCGGCCCTATAAGAATTGGTACGCTCTTTTGTCGAACGACGGACTTTGAGGTGATAGGATGGTATAATATTTAAAAAAACTAATTTATTTTAATACCGCAGGGGTTAATCTAAATATTTTCTTCTTTTTGTAAAACATATCGAATGAGGCTCGAAAACTTACACATTGTGATGCATACGTACTTAAAATGAATAAACACATTTTTATACCTACTTAATAAGAGCCCTATTTAACTATAACACTAGATATAACAGTACCTACCTAAGATTTAATCTGGTGACAAAATTAGGTCCATTTGTAATAGCAATTAGCCATCCCGACCGCATGACGAATCATGTCCACCATCGCACATGCTTGCCTCGTTCATTTCAATTGCGTTTAATTGAGTTTAATATAATTATAAAGGCGGCTGATGGGCATACAACAGGACTATTCTTTTACTAGTTAAAATAGGGACAGCAACGTGTGTATATTAAATAGCTTCTTGACCGAAAATGTATTTAAATCCAATTCAAATACGTTTCCACATCTAAGTATTTGCTAGTTAATCAACTAGCAGATACTACTTAGATTTATTTACGAATGAATGATTCTGTATTTACCTAAATTCTTTTAACATAAAAAAGTCTGAAACAGATGTGTATCCTTTGGGAACGGGACCAGACAAATTGTATAAGTCGAGACTACAAGATTCAACCATTAAAAGTGGTTAAATATTTTAAATTATTTACTCATTACAACATGTGTATCTTAGTTTAAGAATAAAAATTCTGACTTCTATTTATACTTTAAATATTTTTTTAACTACTAACAATCATACAATTTCTATAATCACATGTGCCTTATGGTTTTGTTTTTTCAAATTCAAAATCATTTATTCATGTAGCTAACATAATGTACACTTATGAACGTCAAAAAAGAAATATATATATATATGTTAAATGCTCCTAATTTTACATTAACTGCCAGTTCTCAAATCAAGGGTGTAGAATGGAAGAGAAGAACTGGCAATAAACTTTCCGTCACTCTTTTTAATCGCGCGTTTAAGTGTTTTCCTAGGATAAAGTTCACAAAAGAGAGTCTTAACATACATAACAAGCTAGCCTATACATAATAATGTAATATTTGACTAAAGTTTCTACAATACTAGCGAGTTTAAACTAAGGTACTGCTCATTAACAGACTCAATGCTTGTATGACCGAGATTCACTACACTGGGTTTTAGTTTAGTTTAGTTCTATTTAGGTATCTTGTTCTCGGATTGCCTCAACATCATATACATTAAGAATATTCTAAATAGTCCTTCTGAGCAAGCCATTACATACAACCTTTATAGTTAAGATCATATATTCAAAAATCAATTTTCTATTCACAAACATAATATACGAAAAATACACAACGTTCAAATTTTTGGACGTATTATATCTTGTTCTTTTATGTTCGCAATTTGCCACTAAAAGTAACTTTCCGAGCTATGCACAAAGAGATTCCAAGAATAAAATTTATCCCAAAGCTTGATGAAATACCTCTTTCTTAGAGATTCTGAGAACTCTACCTTCGGGCGGTATGTTTATAGATTACGTGTTTGGTGAAATACTGAGACTAAACATGTTCGGTTGAATGTACGACGAAATACAGAAGCGTCGTAAAAAAGTCGGCTTGTTTACTCCATCCAAGCTCAATGTGAAGCGACGAGAAAAGTACGCCACATGTTCAACGCAGTGGCAGGCAACTTAACACTAATAATAGACCGGAATAAATAGATGTTCACCGAGGGGCGTTTAGGTATTTTAAAACCGATATAGGAACTAACGTGCTAGGTGTTCGCGTTAAAAAGCATATAAATAAAGAGATTGTTATTTAAGATGTGTTATTGACACTGTTATATATATCTGACCGATAGACATTATATATTAATAATGTTAAGTATATTCTTCTTTTCGCAATGTGAAGCCAAAGCAAATAAATAATGTAACTTGTAAGAATAGAAATTGTATTGACTATGGTGGAGCATACCCATTACATTGCTGTGCCTAATTGGAGCTTATTGTAATAAATTATAACTCAGTTAAGAAATCAGTTATCTGTAAGAACACAATTTCTAAAATATTAATAGCAAAAAACGAAATACAAGGTGTATTAATTCGCGTCAAATATAATTACGCAGTTCTAATCCCATTATCCTTATATTGAAACTTATAGAAAAACAGTAGAACTTTCAATCCGCACGCCGCACAAAACTCCTACAAGTATGTAATTACTTTTGTTTACTATACTTATAATATGGTGTTTTGTGATTTTGAATGCCTTCACTTAATGATTAACTCTTCAAGTACTCACACAAATTGACGCCAAGAGATAATTGCTTATATAGATCAACTTCACAAATTGCTGTGCCCCATCACATTATTACGAATTAAAGCTTAGATATTTTTATCCATAAGGGCCAATGACCTGTTAAAAAACCTATGTTAAAGGCGTTAGACGCACACGAAGTTGCTGTTATGTTA
Source organism: Pieris rapae (assembly GCF_905147795.1). Lineage (NCBI taxonomy): Eukaryota > Metazoa > Arthropoda > Insecta > Lepidoptera > Pieridae > Pieris > Pieris rapae. The sequence goes on along the minus strand of NC_059515.1, from coordinate 2,318,173 downwards.
AGTTAAATATACTGTTTCCAGAAGAGGCAAAATTATCTATGCAAATGCATATTTTGCGTAGTGTCAATATTCAGAGACGATAAATTATTCGTCTGATTTTTTTTTGGCGACATAAGTTTGATAATATACATATATATATATTAATTCCAAATTTATTGTAATTCGACCTTCACCTTCGGATAATGTTTGTTTTAGTCATCTACCCGAGCGTGACGATGCGACGCGGTCAATTTAATCTAAAAGATATTCGAAATTTAAAAATATTGAACCTTCAAAGCATTAAGCTTTTAATGTGTATGTATGTATAATACAAGAGAACTTTAATCTAAGCCGTGCAAAACACGGAAATAGTAAAAGATGCACTAATATTGTGAAGCCATAGGTCAGAATATGATAAGTCATACGGAGAAATAAGGAACTGATCATTGTCTGATCTATGGCCACATAAATGTTTTTATGGGAGACAAAAATCTCGATCGCGAATGCCATCTTTGGAGTGTCTAGGTCCCTTGTGCTAAACACAAATTGCATTACGTAGGTAGCGGTCAAGGGTGATAGTTTAATCTATGTCAATAGCTTTCGTATTTATTTACGTGAAAATGTAGCGCGGCCTAAGTATTGTGGTACTTATGATTCAAAACAAGAGAGCACTCACTTCTGCGGTAGGCGCAACTCTTCACTTCGTGTGTTTTCAAATTGCGTTAGACATTGTACCCTCATTTTAACCTATATATATAAGCAACCTAAAAATCGCACTTTTTTTCGCTCAACGGTTTTTCTCCTTCCGAGGCCCATTCATCTTTAACCACTTCATTAAAAATAAAATTATCACTAACATTACAAAAATCACATTACATACTTTTACTAAAAAACTCAAACAATATCTTGTTAAGCTGTCCTATACTGATACAGAAAACATTCTTATTGTACAAAAATAGTATAGATATAAATTTGTTAAGTAAAATTAATTAATTAAATAACGTTTAGATGTAAAAGGAAGAGACTGGCTGCCCACAACACAGGGAATCCTAGTGTGGGGGCCAGTGCACTCTACTTTATAAAAAACATTCATGTATTCTGTGTCTAATAAAGTTCTTTCTTTCTTTCTTCTTTCTTTCTTTAGAGAAACGAGGTGAACTTTAACCCACATATATAGTTTTGCCACATTTGTGTCTGTTTTAGTGATCATTTGTCATAGACGTAGAATTATATAAAGGAAAAGCAATGTTTTTATTCATTCATTTAGAACTAAAATAGTAAATTATTTCATTTGTTTCAAAATTTCTATAGATATATCTGGATGCCTTGTTTACTGATTGAAGTTTTAAATTACGGCTTAAAATATTCAATCCCGGATTTAGTTAGTGTCTGAGTAAGAGATTCAAAGGATCCACGAACTCTAACATCTTATACAAAAAACTAGTTACTAAGCACGAAGTTTCTTGAATCTAATAATGTTGCCCTATCTCCTGTACATAACATTTACGACATCATAACGTTGAGGAGCATGCACCTATAAAACGGATATTATATTAATATATACTTCGTTTATATGGTCTTTATTATTAGATCTTTCCAATGTAATCATTGTTAGGCCCTTTTATGATACGCGACAAGTGTATTGCGCATGCCCTGTTGCGTTGAAGGTACTGGTGTGGAGGTCAGCTTACTTAGAAAACTGGGGAGAGCATGAAATATACCACTTAACGTTAATCTAGCCAGTCTGCTGAGAACCTAAAACTATTTAAGAAAAATATTCTTGACGGAAGTAGGGTTGTGACAAAATTGATCTAACGCTAGTTTCTGTGTTGTGGGAATGTATTCACGAAACATTTTTTTTTAGAAAACGTATGAGTTTGTAAATTGGGTTGTGTGCGTATAATAACTTTTTAGTTCTGAAATTTGAGTGTGTGCCTAAAAGTTGTTATAAGCGTGCGTTGTCTGTTTTAGTTTTTGGAACGTGAGTCATGCCAAAATATGTCTGTATAGATTCCTCTTCTGTACAAATACAGTCAAAATCTGTTATAACGACATCTAAGGGACTACTCACATTTGGTCGTAAAAACCGATAGTCGTAACAGCCGATGACGTTATTAAGAACCTAATACAATATAACTCAGCCGGGACCTTTGATATTGGTCAATAGAACCGGTATGTTGTTGTAAACGGTTTTTCACTGTGTTGATATTATACATAACAAGTTACATACGGGTTCAATCAAAAAAAAAGTAAGTGTCCAATGACAGAAGTGAAATTTCTTTATAAATTAATTATTTCTACGGTAAAAGATGACTCTATCAGTTTATGATCACTTCATGTATTTGTATATCTATATTTACACTGTATACGTGCTAATGATAGTATAAATAAATAAAAGTCTGCGTTTACTGCACAAGACGTTGTGCGACAGAATTGCCATCGAAAGTTCTATTATGTAAGTAGTAAATTAATACATCTCCATCTCCCTTTCCCTCAATCGGTCTCAATAGCTCTCTCACTTTTCTTCGACAAAAACGCTGCACTTCTTTGTGACATTTCATCCGTAAAAAAAATTACCCTCATACGCCTTAAGAAGTTTCACTTCAAAAATCTTTTCTTCACATACATAAAATCTCGGGAGTATTTTCATATTTATTGATGTAGAAAATGTATCATCTGTTATCAAGGAAAATTGCTTGGATAGGTTCACTTCCCGGGTCGCTTAATCCTATACATAATAACATAATCGATCGATGCTGACACATAAACTACATACACCGTTTTTGATTGGTAAAGACGGTCGGTGACACAAACGCTATTTTGCAAAACCCCAAAGTTCTTCGACAGTGTCCAGTTTAGTAAAAGTATTGGTACAGGTGCCTTAAGAATTGGTTTTAGGTGTTAAAACTTAACTAGAAGATTTCTTAGTCAACTTTAACGGATTGAACACAGCTTATCCGGAGCTGGATATATTCGGTAATGGGCTGATCGGTTTTAGAAAAAGCATTGTTGGGTGCCTTTCTCAATCCTAATTCGCCAACATTCTTGGTAATTTTATTTTTATTTTATTTTATTGTGTAAGTGTCTTATCTTGTTAATGTTTTTAATTGTATTTTTTAAATTCCTATTTTTAGTACAATAACTATATTGTCGTACATATTAGATAGAAGATATTATAAAATTATCAGTAGATTTCGTAATATATATGATGTTGGTGACTTAATAAATAAATAAATAAAAGAATTAGATTCGAGACTAAGCTCAAAGTATGTCTCCTGCTGGTCAAAAATAAGATTAGTATTAAAATTTACACGTCTAAACTATAAATCCTACCTAAAAACACTTTAAACGTAGTAAAAGCTTCGTTCTGTCTACAAAATTTGTATCAAAATAAGGACAAATATTGTATTAAACGATCCTGCTTTGTTGTCCTTTTAGAAGGAAGAGGACCTTCGAAATAAACCTCATGACGCCTATTCATTGGAAAACCATTGTGCGACGTACAATAACTACGAAATTACGCTATTCATGAAAAATGTATTCATTTTGATGTTTTTGTAATATTGCCTGGCATTGTAAGGTTCACGTAAAATTATTGCCTCGTAAAGGGTCCATTATAGGGGTTTTAAAAGACTTCTTGAAACGAGACCTCTTACGCGTAAATGTGCATATAAAAGTGAAAATTAAATACCTAACTTATATATACCAAGATAGTTAATAATAATAATTAAACCTCATTTACTGATTGAATTATTCATCCATCGTTACAAAAGATACACAATAATATTTTTTTAGTTTTTTTAAGAGCTTCCCAACTGGCTCCATCTCTATCTATATTAAGCATTGTTCTCCCTATCTTCTTCACCAACATCTTAAAGATCACATCAGCTCATCGCTCGCAAGGACCTCTCATACCTTTGGTGGCCATTCCACATATGTTTGTCCATCTGCCATTGTTTATGCGAGCTGTCTGACCCGCCCATTCCCACTTAAGTTTTTTGCAATAGAATAGTTCATCAATAACTGTTTGCTTTCACCAATATATTTATTAACTTTCACTTTCAAGTAGCACAGAAAATAACGGTTGACAATTACATACCGTATTTTATAAATAAACACTTCTGAAAATCCTTGTTGCATTATAACTTGTTAGAGTTAACGCGCTGCAAATTAACCGTGGATCGCGGTCAGAAGTAGTCAACGCAATTGCAACCAATAACCACTTCCTAATTTTCTCGTTTCCTCGCCACTGCGCACTCATAGAACTATTGCAATGAATAAATACAATTGAAATTTATACCAAGTGGAAACAATTTGTCAATGTATATTTCATTAAGTACAACCCTAATGTTTTTAGAATAGCCTAGTGGCTTTACCATGCGACTCTCGACTCTGAGGTCGTAAGTTCGATCCCAGGCATCAATTGACTTTTTTTCTATGTGCGCATGTATTCGCTCGAACGATGAAGGAAAATATAGTGAGGAAACCGGCTTGCCTTAGACCCAAAAAGTCGAGGGCATTCGTCAGGCACAGAAGGCACACTTGCATTTAGAATAACAAATGACCACGGAACAGATACAGAAATCTTAGGCCTAGACCTAAAAAGGTTGTAACTAAACACATTGAAAATGCGTTTGCCGGGATTCAAACAACGATAGGGTTGCTCACTTACACCACCAGACCAGCTTTTTAAAGCTTGATATTATAAAAGCCGAATGCAATTATCACAGTGGTGAATGACGTATTAATTTCGGTATATTTATCCGATTGAGAGCCCTATGAATAAGACAGATAGATAATTGAGTGACAATTAACTACCTGTGTTAGTGTGTGGCTGTGGCTGACACGAAAGTGTAGGTCGTATGTCAGTACTTCTAACATGGGTATGACAAGTAGTAGTATAGTTATTGTAGAACGATTCGTACAATATACAGTTAGCGACTAATCATTGTTCAACTGCATAAGAAGATTCCTTTACTTTTATATTCTACGGATACTTCATGACCTTTTACTTCCAAATGTAACCACAATATTAACTCTAGAAATAACCGCAATCAAAAAAAAAACCGAACTAGTCAATATAGTGGAAACGATAAATTCGAGTTTGTTTTTGATCTAATAATGTTGTGTATTTTATATACAGCCATTTGGAATAACTGATTAGTTATTGTTGTATATGTTAATGAAGCAGATTCTAGTATATGGTGATAATTTTTAATAATGAACTAGACGTTCGGATAATAGTCGTTAAACTTAATGAACTTCCTAAGGGTTGAATAAAGCCACTAAACTCGCTTAATCATGAAAGGTTGATAGATTTGAGACGGTGGGAGGCGTCAAGAATTTAATTTGAACGAAAATTTAATAAAAGGGAGCGTGGGTAATAAGTACTTTTCCAGAAGTTTCGTTTGAACATTGTTTTCTTAACCTTGGCCAATTCTCTTTGATATTGTACGATTTTACTTAGAAAATAATCGGTAATATTTTGTTCTTTTAAAAAGTTTAAAGGTATTTATAACAAAAAGCAAAATGTGCTATAATTAAAAGTCGTAACTGATTACCAAAGTTTTCTTTTAATCTATTTAATTTCTTTGAAATTGTTAGAAAGTTTCAAAAATTCCATTGAGATTTATTTGAAATGTCGTTAAAACATTTTCCTTTGGCTTGGAGGGCCTGGATTCGATTTCTACTGTAATCATTGTTTAGCCTTAGAAGGCACAACAAGCTGTAACTACAAACAAAAAAATCTGCCCCATAGCATCGGGAGATAACAGCGTCCTTAATCTGTGACATGTAAACCGATCCCGACAATTTTGCACATTTTTATCTAATACTAGAGAAACAGACAGGAGATTCATCTGATGTTTCACGTTACCACATTGCTAGAAGGCTTGCGAGAATTGGTATGATCTCTGGACCCTAAATCATATTGGTTCGGAACTATTTCACTGAGTAGCAGATTCCACATAGCGGTGTGCGCGGCAAAAACTGCCTTACTTTCAGTTGTGAACCGACGGACGTCGAGGTGATACGGATGTTACTTTGTATTTTGCCTTGGCGTCCGACAATGAAACTCAGCTGCAGTTATTAGACCAAACAACTCCTGTTAACATACTTTATGGTAGATGCGGTAGAAAATGCAGAGATACCCAGAGTACCTAATACTATTGGAGCACAGGACTCAGGGAGTGAAAATAAATTTATAATATTCCCCAAAATTCTAGTTCATTTTCTCTGGTATGCACGTTTGCCAAAATTCCAATTGCAGAGTTTTTGCTTTAATATAGATTATTCGAACTGAAGAAAAGGACAATTGGTTTTGCAACAATCGGTACGAACGTTTAGAATTCGAGTAATAAACATTTTAGCTATGTTCTAAAACTATATATTCTGAAACTTTGTCAAATAACAAAGTTTTTTTACATCATTCAAGCACATTGTTGATTAACATATTTATATATAAAATTTTTAATGTTAAATCTTACACGATCACTATGGGGGCTATTAATAAAAGCACACATATGTATTACACGTGTATGTAAGTGTATACTGTATTCTTGAACTCCAATGTGACAAATGTCCCACACGAAGTATCTCTGAAAAGGACATTTGATAATATCTTAAAAACATATTAAATTCATATGTAACTATAAAAGCTATGAAAATTATTAGCATAAAAAGCATTTATGCTAATAAATGCGTCGCATAATCTATGACATTTCATACACACCGCAAAACTAAGTTTTTTTATGTTTATTATTATTCAGCGATTCTGAAATTACCCAAATACACATATTGTAAGGGTGTGGTGGGTAATCCAAGTGTTCGCCAAGAACGAAGTTGTTTGTACCAAAGGGTATGTGCGACGGCGAAGACCAAGGCTGATGGCGGTAAGAGGGCTAAAACCAGGCTATTGCCCAGAACCCCGTCGCTTTCTGAATGCTACACTATCATTGTCTTATGTCCTCAGAGTGAGATCACATTAGCGATATTATGTTTCTTATGTATTTAATAATATATATTTTATTATATTACAGTCTTTTTCTACATTATCGTATTTGTTTAGTACTGTAAGGATATTTTTATATCGATTACAAACATTCCTGACGCAATTAGACTCCATGTATTTGGATTAGAAAGACGAAGACATTATTTATAAGCATTCTTCTAGAATTCTAAAAAGACAAAATCTTACCGTTTTGTGTCACGTGACTGACGTAAAAAATAAATAAAAATATTTTTAACTGTGGATGTTTTTACTTCATAAAGTGATATTATATATAGATTAATAGGATCTATCGTACTATTTCTTTTTTAAATAGTCAATCTTGCACCGACAGCTTTCAGGAATTAAGATAAACTGTTTCTAAGGAAACTATTGTTATTCAAAAAATCACAAGGCATTATATTTTCCCCACCACACCCATATTTGATGAAGCTTCATGATTTGCAGTCAAGTAAATTATCCAATAGACTAATGATTACACAAAACGAAATATTCTAGAATCGTATCTGAATATATCTTTATGACACAAAAGATCGTAATTAAAACCTATCAACATATCTAACGAGATACGTGTGTGCCGTTTCGAGTTTTGGCACGAGCACTTGGTGTCAATAATTCGATTCGTACCCCAGAAACGTCAGCTATAAGCAGCTGAATTTATTACGACAGAATTAGTATAGGCCGCGTCCCTGAAGTGGAAATCTCGCTTTTATACATCACCTGTAACTGGGACTTAATACACGTCGTGTCCAATCAAATAATATATCAGAATGAAAATGTATAAATTTGCATCTACGTTCATCGTTCCATACTAAATGTACGGAAATGTTTGTCGCCTGTTCAAAACTGATATTGAAAACAAATTGTTGAAAGCCTTTCACATCCAATCTTTACGGTTATATATAATCGTAGAAAGTTAGTATATCGTTTCAAATCAAAATCAAATCAAATCGTTTATTTGCTAGAATAGTCTTACAATAAATTACAAAAATCCGCCACATATAAATAGGCATGCAAATGTCGTCTTATATTTTATTTATTTATTTACATAAATACATTTATTATTCTTTCAGACATGTATGTACTTCTGTTCATGTTTGCGCTTAAGATGTGAATAGTGTTTTAACTAAATTTCTATTTCGGTGACCCTCTAGGCATCCCGTCATACCATTTATCCCTCTTTTCATAAGAACGCCTTCGGTGGGGACGGGAACGGGATAGAGCTCTGTGATCTCCAGGTGGAGCATTCTGATTAACGAGCTAGGTCTGGATAACCCTAGTCCCTTTCACACTTTGAAATTAACTTTCCTTTATTTTTATTGAAATTGTTGTCACATTAAATCTTACTATATTATGTTTTTCTATATATAACAAATGGTAAAACATATGTATGCTTCTTCGTCATGAAGAAGTTATAGCCACTTTTGTGAACTCAGCCAGATTATAATGAAATAGATCAACCTAAATCACTGTGTTGAACGCGCAATGTGTACTCCACTTTGGAGATTTTTAGACACAGAGGGCAAACGGGCAGCAGGCTCTTCTGATTAACTAATGATCGCCCATGGACACTTGGCCAGAAGGCTCGCGAGTGCGTTGCCTAATAAATATTGGTACGCATTTTTAACGACCCTTAATTCAGTTCAAAATTACTTCAGTTGGTCATCTAATAGTAAAAAAAATACTGTTTAATGTGCGAGATTAATAAGTATTAATTTTAGTTATTCCGGTGTGGAATTTACTGCAACAGTGGTCTTACTAAAATATCTGTATTAACAACTTCTTTCTTTTCCTGTTAGCATCTTAGATGTTTTAGCATCTAGATTTGGAGTCCTTGATTTGTTAGACAATTTTCGTGTTAACCGTGTCTTGTGAGGTCACTGAAGGTCTAATAAGCAATTACCTCTCAAAACGTGTTTCAAGAATTTAAATAGCTCTGAATTGAATTAACTGCTACAATTGTCAGTTTTCTTGTTTTTATTCAAAGTACCTGGATGGCCGAGCTTTGCTCGGTATTTTTATTTTTTTATAAATTGTGTTTTTGGAAATTATATATAAGTACGAATTACACACTAATAAAATGATGAAATATGAACAGAATATATATGCTGGAATAGCTTTAGTGTTGTTGTGTCGTTAAAGCAATTTAAAAAAAATAGTAATATTATACGCCGATAGATGTCAGGAAGATTCATTTTTCAGTTTAAATTGGGACTACTCAAACACCACCTTTTTGTTATTTTCTATCATTTATTCCTAGCTAGATCGATTTATCGCCACCGAAACCCCCCGTATACTAAATTTCATGAAAATCGTTGGAGCCGATCCCGAGATTCAAATTATATATATATATATACAAGAATTGCTCGTTTAAAGATATAAGATCTGAGGAATTCAAAGTAATATTTAACTAACAAACACGTGAGTAGTATATTAATATGTAATTTTAATTTTCCAGCACATGGTGGGAGCGGGCATGGCGGCCCCGTTCCCTGCGGCGGCGGCGGCTGCGGCAGCAGCAGCACAGTTCGCAGCCAATGGGGATCTGGCTGGTGTAAAAGCGGATGCAGCTACACAACCCTCCATAGTCAAAAGCGAGGGTCCGCCTCCAGCACCACTTCCGCCAGGCAACTTTTCACCACCCCCTCAGCAAACACATGTCAGCCAGAACTCAACAGAAAATCACAACACCAGTACAGTACGTTTCATAGTTGAATGAACTTTATTGATTTATTTCTGTGCTCGCGATTATAATAGGTTAACCTAATGACATATTCAAAATAAATTTATGCCGCACAATGGCTCAGTTCACACTTAGCTCAATCAATGGCATTTACCCGGGAGGGCATGGTTTCGATTCCCGGTAGGACGATATTTTCAATTTTACTTGGTTTATAAAACAGTTGGAGAATGTCTGCCCCATACTTTTTTAAGGCTTTTTTACCGCGCACCGCCACCTGGTGGGTCTATTTCCAGACTTATTCGACTTCCGGTCCGCCAAAAAAAGAGCGTACGATTATTAAAAGGCCGACAACGCACTCTCGAGCCCTCTGGTAATATGAGCGTGTATGGGTAAACTTAACATCAGATGAGCTTCCGGCTAACCAAAATTTACACTATTCAGTATCAGGTGTATGTGGCTTAAGCAATAAATTTTGATAATTTCAGCAAAGCGAAAGTGAGACGTCCGATGAAAAACCAGTCAGTGTAGCAGCGGTCGTAGCACAGCAAGCAGCGGTGGCAGTAGCACAGCAAGCGGCAGCAGCGCACGCGGCAGCAGCGGCTGTCAGCGCTGCGGTCGCTGCAAGCGCCACTACAACCACTTCCTCCACCGAGAAAACCTTAGTCCCCGTCTCGCAGGCGTCACAACCGAAGCGTCTCCACGTATCCAACATCCCGTTCCGATTCAGAGATCCGGACCTCAGAAACATGTTTGGGGTAATTTTTGTCCTATGCACGGCATGTTTTAATCTAATTAATCTAGAGTTTTTAAATGTTTATTTTATATTCCAGCAATATGGCACAATACTTGATGTAGAAATAATCTTCAATGAACGCGGCTCGAAGGTAAGAACCTGTGATAATCAACGATACGTCTAGTGGCTCATTGAAATCCATTTCGTATGGATTCCAACGTAGCCGCTTTTGAAAAATAATTATATTGTATCAAACTTCAGAACCAATATATTTAAAGAGTTCAATATGAATTTTAATTGGAATAATATCAGATTCAGTTGTATGAAAGTGGATATGTTTCTGTCCTTTAGCTTATGTTAATGTAGTTTCTTATACACTGTATAAGTATGTATAATACAGTGATGATTGGTTCTGAAGTATATAGTTACAGGAATATGTTATAAAAATTGCAAATTTTATATTTAAAAACCTTTAACATATTCCTGTAGCTTTCAAATGATTTTATTTGTAGTTATTGTTATTTTAAATTGTTCAATATATTTTATAACAATGACTATAACAACTACTGCCCAAACCAGTTTTAAATAAAGCATTGTAATGATAAGCTACCCTCGCTTAGTCTTGAGGCAAATGGTCTAAACATTAATTAATCTTTAAATTATTTCCTTCTCACAGCATTTCTTGTTTTAATGTTTGGTGCAGTATATCTAATTGCATTGTAAATTGACATAATAATAATCATTTCTAAAACTGCAATTTACATGATAAATATAATTTTAACGTTTCTTGGTTGCGACGGCGGTGATATTATTTTCATGATTGCGAAAGCATCGAAGCATCCACGAAAATGATATCACCAAAGTGGCTGATAACCGCAAATTGTATTTCTGATTATTGCGAGAAACTCAAAAAACAACTCAATAATGTCTTTTCGAATACGGTCCAGAGATTTGTGAAGTAATTATTTGACTGATAACGCTTTATCGTGTTGCTTTTCTTGTGTCAGTTTGGTGACCGAACCTACAGTAGCCCATGCTCATGTCTACGTATATACTCTTTTGATAATAGCTCCCAGTTATTTTTCTTCAATGCCTCACATTGGATATGTATTAGAGAATGATGCATCGTCACTAAACAGCTGATATTCTAATCTATTCCGACGACAGCTCTATTATTCAACACTAATTGAACGAATCATCCAAACTGCACCGATTTTGTGTGTTTTCTGATGAAAATTTAATTGTTATGGACATTAGTTCTACGCGTAGATGTTTGTTTTTACTTCTACCGCGTGTAGTTTGGATGGTGAGGCATTCGGAATTGTATTTTAATACAGTGTCTAGAACGGTTATGTATTTCTGTCTTTGTTTAATTACTAGTTTTTCTCAGTCATGCGCTTTTCCTAACCGGGAACATTCATTAGTTTTGGGCATGTATACTTCGCTGACTCTGAAATGTTTTGTCAATGAAGTATTTGTTAGAAGTAACTTTGGTGCATCACTTAGTCTAGCTTTGTCTCGATATTAGATTTTCTCGTGTGACGGGTTGACTTTGTTGTCGATTGGCGTGAGCACCTCGGCTAAGGCGAATGTAGTCATGTACAGAGCGCCCTCGCTTCAAAATACACGTTTCTTCCTTCCTTTAAATTCTCTTTCTCTCTGCCCAATTATTGATGTACAATTTGTTGCACCCAGAATGGTACTTATAATAATAGAGCTGTCATGCTTTATAGGTGTAAGCGTAATTATGTACGCAACTTGCCACTGTCACAAATCGTCTATTTTCCACTGTATTGTGTGCTGTGCTAGCTGCTTTTTGTATCTATGGGTTGTCACCATGTTATGAAATTACAAGTTTTCTAAGCACGAATATAAATATATTTAAGTTCAAAATTATCCTATAAAATACTGGCTTAAATTGTATAATGTCGCTTTTATAGTATTTTATAAAATTATATATCATTAGAGAACTGAGCACTGTACAACTTCGCACTATTTTTATTATATGAGTTTAATGCGTGTATATACCACTGCCAAATAAACTAAGTAAAGCGAAGGGTGATTATGACAATGCTAATTGCATTTAAAAGCGTCGTATTATTTGCTTAGCCGAACTAGTTTTCTTTAGTTTCCCGCATGAGCGACTTTAGAACAAATAGCAGCTATCATTTCACATAATACGGAAAAATAAATTGTCCCAAAGAATAATTTCACAGCTATAAACGTTTCTCTCGAGGCCCAATTACTTAATGTATCAATGTAATGTAATCCAAACGCTTATGTGTACCCATTCAGCTAGATACTTACCGCTCAAACTATCAACGTAATCGAAAATATAACTTTTAACAATTAATATAACACGATAAACGAATATGCATAGCATATATTATGTTAATTTTTGTTGCACGTTGTTTTTTGAGCGACGCTGTTTTTAATGCATGTTTTGTCTGTCTTGCATGCAGGGATTCGGTTTTGTAACATTCGCAAATAGTGGTGATGCGGAGCGAGCACGAGAGCGTCTACACGGCACCGTGGTTGAGGGCAGAAAGATAGAGGTGTGCATGATTCAATGATTACCAATGTTTACCATCCGTAGCACTCGTAACTTAACATTCCACTCCTACCACGCCCACAGCCCACCGCAACCTGCGCTCGTCTGCTCTGTAGTTATGCCATGCTAGTGCATTTTAGCACTAAGTATGCCGCCGACTTGTCTAATCCGTAAACAAACCTTATTTATTTTGTCCCTTTACTCTCTAGACGGTCATTTAAAATGCCGATCGATTGAGAGTCACAGTGTAGAACGAACGTCTCAATGTTGGCGAGGTAAGAATTACTGAATTACACTCTTTATCGCTACTTTATAATCATCTACTTCCTTCTTCTGTTTCACTGTACTACAAGAGCTGTCCTGGTTTTTTTTAATTACGTCATCCATTGACTTTCATAGTTAACTTTGTGATATCATGTTTTTAAGTAATTTAAAGTTAACGAGTTTATTATTTGATAGCAAATTTGTACCTGGGTTCGACTCCCAGTTGATACGTGACCTGATTTAGGATTTGTGTTGATTAATCAGGCTTAATTTTTTTTTTAAATTTCTGTCACCCGCCGCGAATATATTTTTACATATTGTTTACTTCCCAAATCAGGTAAATAATGCCACCGCCAGAGTGCAGACAAAGAAACCTCCAGCCGTGCCAAACGGTAAGAAAATAGTCAAACTATTATGATCTAAATTCCCACGTTTATTGTGTAAGAAAGAGTAATGCATCTTGGCATTTTTTAACCCATTCAGACATTCTGGCTAGAAATGGATCCTATCCCACTCTGGGTGAGAGTGCAGGCCTTGTGCAATCGGTGTTGTCCTTTATGTGTCGAGATCTCTACGTGTTAGATCCTTTGTGGGAATGCTTAGATGAATGCTCATAGATACTCCTTCGACATTGGAGTTGGCCTTTACCGACTACTTCCTTGATAGATAACATGCAATCTTCGCCTATCTATTCATATCATGCTGTACTTATATTAGTGAAAGTTTTTCACGAAACTGATGTATATCGGAACATATTTCTCTCTTTTGTAACATATCCATTTTCCACCGTCTTACGCCCGAACCCAATTATTAAACCACAAACTCAGATTGAAAACAATCTGAGATCGGACCTTGACAGTCGATCGATATTCTATTTAATATCAATCCGTCGATTAGTTATTGGCGCACTTTTATCAATATTTGGATTATGATATCTATCTCAGATGGTCAAAAATAGATTGAGTTTATTGGGTTTGGGCGTTAAACGCTTACCGTTCTATGAAACAGCATAATTCCTTATTTTTAAGGGTACTTATATGGAAAAGCTTGTCTTGTAGAGTTTTCCAACGTCATACATTTCTTGGACACCCATAAAAAGCTAACTCCAATGTCACCTGCCTGATTTCTTACCGAATACAGCAATAGTCGGCTTGTTAGTTAACTGTAAAATAATTTGTATAATGCGTCATTTAATACGATAATTCAGTGCACTATTTCACTTGTAGAGCATTCTAGACTTGGGTTTAGCTTTTGTTAATTGAATGTTTTTGTTACAGTGTGTGTCCAGTGGCCGGAAGGTGAGAAACAAATCTTTATACAGACTATACTGAACGATGAAAGCTTCGCGATTACATCTTTTATAACATTCATTCGAGCATGTACTTTTTACTTATATGTGGTGGGATAGTCTTAATTACGTATTGCTCGATAAATTGTTGTCACATCGGCATCTGTCTTAACGGCCATGCTTATTTAGATCAGAAAGTAGGAATGTGTTAATCGATCGCACGGTGGTGATTCGTGATTGAAATCGTGTAATGTAGCCTGGCCTGAACACTGGCGTCTATGACAATTTTTCTAGTTCTAATCCAAAGCATACCATAGTCATAGACAATAGAAGGTGATGTGTTAGTTACGTGTGACTGTCATGTTCGATCCTGATCTATAGGTCCCGTAAATCACAATCATTAGAACACCAGCATCTATTTGAGGATTGAGTGAGTGAGTTGATTTTGATACAGTCTTAAGACGTGGGTGGCCCAATAAATATTGAGATGAATACCAAAGGGACAATAATGGAGTTGTTTCACTCGAGGGAGGTGTTACTGATAGGAGCGATGGCGGAAAGCGGGTAAAGGAAGGTATAAGGTGTGGGGCCACCCCGAACTAGTTAGGTCAGTGTGTAGAGGCGCGGTGTGTGCGCAGGGCTGCGGGTTTCCGGCGTGACTTGGCCATGGCTGGGCGCGGCGCCGGCCGCCACGCCCGCGCCGCCCCTCGTGCTCGCCCCGCGCGCCGCTCAGCGACGCAGGTAACCCACACCCCGCACAGCACGGCACAGCACCCGCATGACTATACCGTGTAGGAAGCGCGCGCTTTTCCCCCTCTCAAAAAGCGCTCGCTTGTCCCTGTAGTAGCCCTATGTGTGTTGCATGTAGCCCAGTCGGCGTTGCGCGGCGCGGTCGTCATGAGAGGTTCCCCTCGTCCGACACCGCACGCGCAATCCTTCCAACCCATGCTGCCCCGCGCCGCTAGCGCCTTCGCCTCGCCGTTGCACGCATATGCACAGTGAGTACTCACCCCGCACTTCACATTCTTTAACTCATTAATCCTTTAATGCTTACGACATTCATTTTAAAGTTTGCAAATTTATTCGATAAAAATGACCTACAAATTTATTAAATTATGTTACGTTCCTATCCTTTAACATCCTTTTAATGAATTATTTAAAAAAAAATCTTATTCTGATTTGGAATTTTATTCCGTGTTTTTCTAAATTTATTATTTCTTTAATTTTTCGCAGACGAAACCATCATCTACACGTCCATCCTCCAGCATATTATCCTTACCGATTATTTTAATCACGAGACCCTTTCATCTATTTTACTTTTACTTTCGGTATGAGTTTAACAACTAATGTTTCATTAACAGCATCGCTATCTGTTACTAAACTTTAACATGTAAATTGTAGACGTGGCTTTTAAAGGTAGCTTCGAAGTTCTTCAAGCATTTACATCCTTATATATTTCTCTTCCGCAGTATTTGTAGCATTAATAGAATGTATATAGAATCTTAGCTGTATGTTAGTAGTCGGTTAAATTTAGCATTAGTTATAAATATTGCTTTAGTTAAATGTATATTGAGTTAATAGATAATTGTATTGAAGCTAACATAATTTGTTTTATTCGCAGCGTATATTATGACCCGTTCTTAGCTGCAGCAGCGACCGCAGACTCGAACTACAGATTACAGGTAATATTTCTTTATTTTGTATATATGTTTGGGTTAAACTCTTATATCTTAATTATGTATTTATAAAGGCGTTTATTACAATAGGGTATTTGAATAAACAAATTTCGCCATAGTAATCGAAATATTACTAAGCATTGGAAGCGCAGTGAATGACACTTCGTCTCTTAGGCAAATTCACTCAATTGGGTTGAATATTTTCCCCGCCAAGGCTGTCAACTGCCCGTCAATAACATAATGCAATATATTTCACACTTGAATTTAAGCTTTAATATACAGACTAACCCACACATTACTTAACAAAAGGTTCGATCATAGTTGTTCAGTCAATACGTAATTCAGAAGTACATCAAATCTATAATCACGGCACATACAAATTGATACCCAATTGTAATAAATTAACCAAATCGGGTCGTGAAAGTGGGTGTGTTGTTGCAGGCGGTGAAACCCGCAGCCGAGGTAATCAGGGCTCCGTCTAATTGTATTGCTTTCTGATTTGTGTCCACGCTAGTACAGTTTGATTGTGGAGTGAGTGCTGGGATTTTGGTTTCCCCTTTGTCAAGACGATTCACCGTAATTGGTTGCACTGTGTTTGTTGTAACAGAATCTGCGACCGCTTCCGTTCGTAGTGGGTCAATTAGTTCTAGTTCGAGCTGTTTTTATCTCAATGTACATTATGCAAAGTGTAGAACATTGAGCCCACAAATCACCCTCATACCACTAACACAGAAAAAAAAACACTTAGTCTATGGTGTAGTCGATACGGAGCATGATTTCATATTCGCCTTCTGTATAGTAACGGTGTGCAGAAATTCAAATTTGCATGTGTGATTTTTCATCGTCCATTTTGCTCGTTTTAGTTCGATGCGTTTATTGCTTTCCTATTTTATTTATCGAACAAAGACCTCATGGATTATGTCACTTTGGTAAGAGTCATCGACTTA
The DNA here is from genome assembly GCF_905147795.1 of Pieris rapae. Classification (NCBI taxonomy): domain Eukaryota; kingdom Metazoa; phylum Arthropoda; class Insecta; order Lepidoptera; family Pieridae; genus Pieris; species Pieris rapae. The sequence continues at coordinate 2,301,046 of NC_059515.1, read as the reverse complement.
TTTAACTATTCATTAGTATTATAAATGTGCCTTTGTGGGCTCATTGTTTTTGTCTTAGGTTTATTATTTTTTTTATATTTTTATAAACAAGGTTATTTATATTTATACTTAATCTAACATACCTTACTATTATGTACTATTGATGCTTCCAATGGTGACAATTCTAATTAAAAAATATTGCCGCCTGTAAAATGTTACAGAATATAAATTCTACTCCATCGAATTTTAGTTTAATGTGATAAATTTGGAACATGAATTGTACATAAATATTCTGTATAAGTACCAAATTGGTTGTCAACCCACATAAGTATATATTAAAGTAAAAATACATTTGCTATAATTTACAGGCGGCTGCGGCAGCCGCAGCAGCAGCTCCATTGCTAAAGTCGCCGTTAACGAGTGCCCAGCACGCTGCAGCAGCAGCAGCTGCCGCTAACTATGGCGCAGCAGCTCGGGCTGCGGCCGCCGCCGCTGTTAGTGCAGCACCCGCACAAGCGGCACTGACTCCTCTAGCTGCCACGTAAGTCTTGTTACTAAGTATAGTTCTGTATTTAGAATTAATAGCTGCCACGTAAGTCTTGTTACTAAGTATAGTTCTGTATTTAGAATTAATACCTGCCACGTAAGTCTTGTTACTAAGTTTAGTTCTGTATTTAGAATTAATAGCTGCCACGTAAGTCTTGTTACTAAGTTTAGTTCTGTATTTAGAATTAATAGCTGCCACGTAAGTCTTGTTACTAAGTTTAGTTCTGTATTTAGAATTAATAGCTGCCACGTAAGTCTTGTTACTAAGTATAGTTCTGTATTTAGAATTAATAGCTGCCACGTAAGTCTTGTTACTAAGTATAGTTCTGTATTTAGAATTAATAGCTGCCACGTAAGTCTTGTTACTAAGTATAGTTCTGTATTTAGAATTAATAGCTGCCACGTAAGTCTTGTTACTAAGTATAGTTCTGTATTTAGAATTAATACCTGCCACGTAAGTCTTGTTACTAAGTTTAGTTCTGTATTTAGAATTAATAGCTGCCACGTAAGTCTTGTTACTAAGTTTAGTTCTGTATTTAGAATTAATAGCTGCCACGTAAGTCTTGTTACTAAGTTTAGTTCTGTATTTAGAATTAATAGCTGCCACGTAAGTCTTGTTACTAAGTATAGTTCTGTATTTAGAATTAATAGCTGCCACGTAAGTCTTGTTACTAAGTATAGTTCTGTATTTAGAATTAATAGCTGCCACGTAAGTCTTGTTACTAAGTTTAGTTCTGTATTTAGAATTAATAGCTGCCACGTAAGTCTTGTTACTAAGTATAGTTCTGTATTTAGAATTAATAGCTGCCACGTAAGTCTTGTTACTAAGTATAGTTCTGTATTTAGAATTAAAAGCTGCCACGTAAGTCTTGTTACTAAGTATAGTTCTGTATTTAGAATTAATAGCTGCCACGTAAGTCTTGTTACTAAGTATAGTTCTGTATTTAGAATTAATGTTAGTAAGAAACGATGTTGGATTCATTTAATGTCACTATTCTTTCTTTTAAAAAAATAATAATAAATTATTAATAAATAAAATTAAAATATAATTCGAAAATGTTGAATTCGTTCAGTGAATAATGAATAAATGTTTGTAAATTAACCTATTTATGTATATACCTAACATATAATAAAATCTAATACATAAAAATATATCTAATAACTAACCTTAAAATTTAATTATTAAAAGGTCCCTTTAGGCAAGGTTCCGAAGATACCGGCAGCGTTCCCCCTTTGAATAGCTAGACTAATTATATTAATATATCTCTTAACAGATATGGAAGGGAGTACGCAGACCCATATTTAGGGCATAGCATCGGGCCAGTTACAGGATATGGGGTAATTATTTTCTTTACTAATTTGTTTTATTTCATCTCAAATTTCATTATCTTCAATAAAAACGTGTAATTTTTCCACAGACTGCAGTGTACAGAAGCGGATACAACAGATTCGCGCCATACTAAGCCAGTGGAACAACATAGCGATTTTATATCTCGAATATTCTTAGTACTTCGTACGTCATCTTTACGTAACATGACAATGAACTCTCTTTATACACGTACAAAATTATGATAGGGTAAGCAGTAGTACTGCGTATAGCTCGACGGGGCTAGAACTCATAAATACCAAAGTCATAAATTTCTCATTGAAATAGTTAATTATATTGTTAATATTTTCGAAAAAAAGTGCGAGCATCGTTCGAGGAATCTGACGGATCAGCACGTGTTACATTTAAACGTATTGTTAATTAGGTATTTCTAGCGTAGTTGTTACATATGGACAATAGATTTACTTGTAAAAATATTTAGTGAGCTTTGCACTTGCATATCATAGAGAAATTGTAAATACCCACATTTTAAAAACATTTAATTTTACGTGGAACAAAATTTTAGCTTTCGAATCCAATTCAACTCCCTTTAGAATTACAATTTATTTTTGTACACGTACAATACAATCCGTATTGTGTCCATAGTGAAGTTACCGGGTTAACGGTATTTGGTGCGAACCGGTGCCATTTTTCGGTTGTTCTAGAATATACGAACAACTAGGTTCAGATTATACACAAATGTTTCCAGGACTGGCTTCCTTTTGGATCAGCGTTTCGAGCTAATGAAATTCCTTTCGCCCTTTACGTAGAAGTTGTTTAACGATCGCTAGTTGTATTGCGTAGTGAAACAGTTGTAGGCAGTAATGCTTTAAACATAGTATTTAAGAAGAATTACTCTTTGGAGTTCTTACATATCATTGAGATTTCTCCTTGTAATTGCGTTTAATTTTCTTGAGGATTTTACAATAACCTCCGTTTTAACTTTCGTACGGGTCCAACCGTTAGACTTCGTGATTAGATAACCTAGAATTGTAATGTATTTGTATGATTCGCTCAACGTTTATACCAAAGCACAAATACCCATCGATTCATACGAATTTCGGAGCTTTTGCATGTTAATTTAAACCACAGTAGTAATAGTCACTGAAATTCCAAATCAAAATTTTAGTGAAAATTATTTTGGCAGGTTTTCCTTGCATACGTACGAAACGTATATGTACGTATTGGCACAGAATTTCTTTGAAAGATTCGACTCGTTTGGTTGTTAAGTGCGAACATTTTAATTTAGTTTTTAAACTCAGTTCTCGCGGTTGAAGCGATCAAAGTTAACGAAGTCAGCCTCCATATACTTCTACGTTTTCTAAGAAGTTCTAGTCTTTGCGCACAATTATATAGAAATAATGGTGCTTTTCTTGATTTCATGTGATAGCTAAGAAACCGTGTTTCGTTTCTGAGTTTGAATTTAATGTAAGTTATTTTTAGGAGCTATTATTACGTAAGCCTCTTCGTGTCATATTTTCTTAATTATAATTTCACTCACCTTGTAGTGCCACGGGCTTTATGTTTTAGGTAATCGTAGGATACGTAGTCATGTTGCAGCTTTGAACAAGATTTTTGTGCTTTATCGCTAAATACTCATGCGTGAATGTATTATATTTAGGGTCTAATTTAAGATTTATATGATTTTTATGCAAACTTTTTACATCTAAGTACAGAACATAAGTACACGTGATTCAATCGTTGATTGATTTCTATTTGTTTTTATTTCGGTTTATTTGTGGAGTCACAAATGATTATGTAACGTTTTAATTGAAGTATTTGGGATGGATTTTGATCCAGTTGACTATTAAAACACGACTCGTCCCGTTTACTCGTACGCTCTCTGTATCGCTGATTTTTGTATTATATTTTTTAAATCAATTTCGTCATAATATTTATGCAATCGTATTTGTTACATGGAGAAAAATCTGAATTTACACGACATATCTGACAAAATGGTTAGTGTGCTACGATAGGATTTTGAAAAAAAAGAAATGTCAAAATCAATGTATTATATAATAATCGATTAGATAAGTGATAACTGTATTTTGTAACGGTTTCTTTCTCTAATAAAATGTTGAATTAACAATTTTCCATCGCGCTGTGCACACATCCGCTTCTCGTCTATTAGGCATAAATTGTTATTTCGTGCATAATACTATCATAGCAGTTGTGTTGCGTCGTGTCAGTGGGACACAGCGCAACATAATTGTAAATAATGTTATGGCTGCGCGGACGCCTAGTGTTGTGCATACAATTTGTACCGTCGGATTTATATTGTTGAAGTAGTGAGTTAATAAGTAACACTCGTTTGTCAATTGCACTCGCTGTTTCATATTGCGCTGATTTGCCAGTCATCAGCCTATTCGGACATGGAGTCCGGCTCGTGACTGATAAATCAGCATTAGCGTAGTATTCAGATAATAGCTGGGCTAACGCCTACGTCATTAAAGTCGTAGACGTGCCGCCACTTCATTTTAAATAAATGCACCAAGTTTTATTACGGCATGTCTATGAGTTTAGATTGTATATTGTAGATGGCGCGTGATCTGTCCTTATTTCTGCGATTTAATGTACAGCAGTATACTGCCCTATTTGTTGAGTTAACAAAGATCCGGCCAGAATTCACCTGTCTGACCTTGACCTGTACTGAAATCGGTAGCGTACGCATTGCGGCCACGCGACCGGCTACCGAAAGCGATTCAAACCAATTTTCCTGAAAATGTGAGCCGATTTCGACCTGTTTTAATTCTTTTTATCACAATACTCTTATTTTACTACGGCTGAAATGTTTTACGTTTTGGGAAATGGTTGAATGTGCCGTAATGAGGACAGATTCCCGCCCATTTTATGGCGCGCGCTTGTCGCAACGCATAATTGACCAGTATTTAGATATTACTACTATGCTCAATTTCCATGTCTGTATGTTTGTATAATGTTAAAATTTTAATGTTTTTAGAACTCGAATATACTTAGTGAACCCGCGTTAAATGTCTTCCGTTTGGCACTTTTCATACAATCATGCACTTTGGTACCGACCGATGGACGCAACGAGTCTAGTGCACAGCGAATATGCGATTTGTGATACGGATTTTCAGTGTGGCAATAGACGGCAGAGCTGATTTTCTTAAATGTATAGTTATATATTTTTTCCAAATGAAAAATCGAATGAAGTGAACCATTTAAAGCCTTTGGCATTGTGTACTCATTTACGTTATTAATAAATATTATAGTATGAACTGTGTTTTTCTTATACATTTCCTAACCGTTTCAAAATATGTTTCTCGGTGGTGAGGTGATTAAATAAAACTGTGTGCCGTGGTAAATCAGAATCGGCCACGCTCAAGAATTATTGAAATGCTTTTCTGAATAGCAGTGATTGGGCAATGATAGTGTAATGATAAGATTGCAAGTTTCCTTGATAACAAACTAATCACCCTTAGAACTAAATAATTAAAACAATCGGCATGACAGATAATCTAGCAAAGCGATAAAGAATCGCACAGTAAAGTTAGTGCACCTTGTGTGATAACGTGTATATGAGGAAATGTTTTGAGTTTTAAATCGTGGGGAATATAATGGTGCTGTGTCCGCCGTTTCGGTGGTCTTCTAGAAACAGATTTGACCTGACAACTGCTGTTGCTGACAGAAGAAATGTTGGACGGCGGGAAACATTCTATGTGAGATATTATTTTTCCTTCGCAGCTATTTTATAATTATTTGATTTATTACCAAAATATTCAAGAGAAAATGAAGCAAGCCATCTTAGAACCAGGTCATTTAAATAAGGCATAAATGTGTTAAATTATTATATTTAAGGTGTGTTGTGAGACTAAGAAACGAATAAAATCAAAATTATCATTTGTAATCTTGATAGCTCTGATAATACTCGAAATCACAGCTAATTTAATTTTAATTAATGATTGTAGAGGGCTGATTGAGAAATCGTAATACTTGACAATGACCGCGACATTGTCTATGATAAGAGAAAATTTGATCTTAATGTACCTAAGGTATCGTGGAATATGCTGATGCTTAAATGAATATCCTCAACCTGCATCAGATGCACACCCTTCAATACCCTGACTTTAAACAACTCACTTGAATTAGCTAAACGTTTTTAATGTATTGTATTGCTTTCTTCCTTTCTTTCGTAAATGTTTGAACCTTTTTTTTTTATTATTTAAGTAAGGTATAGAAGTACGAAATAAATTCCAAAACCAGTTCGACACTTTATAAACTGTTTTAAAAAAAAATAATGTTTTTTTAATATATTTTATAGTATATTATTTAATGATAAGATACATATATTAAAATTGCGACCATACGAGAGAATAAGGAATGGTATTTTGAATTGTCTTTGTGTCTTTCTGGTTGTCATATATGTATAATATTGCAGAAAATGACCGGTCATAACTCGATAATTTAAATAAAATAAAATAATATAATAACTTCTACTTCCAGGGTCCTTAAAGAAATTCATAAGAATTCTTAAAAGGCCGGCAAAGCAACTGCGAGCCTTCTAGCTATGTATAGTTCTGTAATTTATAATCTGGTTGAAACAAAAAAATAATTAACGATGAAATCGTTCAATCGTTATTGATTGCCTTTAAGAAATATAGTATAGAATGCTCACTTATACATATTAGGATTAATTTGAGTTTTGCGTTCGATGTCTGTCACTGAGGAATGTGTGTGTATGAGGTGAGGCAGAGGTATCGCATACAAATTACGTGTTTATGACCTGTTTTTAAAGTAGGCTCAGACTCCCGTTTACGAATAACTAGTACAATTGGAATTATTCAAATATAGTTTTGTATATCTACAATAATGTTAAAAATAGTTTTTTTTTAATATTCCATCAGTCAGTTATTAGCGTAAGTAAGATATTATAATAATTTTGTAGTCAGCATTTAATTAATATTTAAATGAGCATGGAAAGAGTTGAATAATCCTCTAAAATAGGTAACACGGTTAAATAACCCCGGGTAACATAAGGGTTGTTTTCAAAACCGTAACAGGATGCATGAGACTCGTTTGATGTCACAATTCACAAAGGAACGATATCCCCAATCTTTGGTGGAGTCAGAAGAGTTTTTTACCTTTATATACTATTTTTATGGCCTAGCAAAAACTTATATCAAGTATCAAGTTAGCCACAGTATATAGATGATGTTTACAATTTTTAGGATCAGTTGTTTAATATTATCAATGCGTTTTGTGCCATAATTTCGTTTCACATATCGATAGAATTTTAATAAAAATCTATATATTTCATACCAAAATTAGTCCTTATATGGAGACAATGTATAAAAGTTAATTAGATCTCGGAACTAATGCATGTATCTAGTATTTTATGGTACTGTAAGCCTTACAATAATAATAATATTTATTACATAGACCATTCTAGGATAATTGCTTTTTGTTATTTACCTAAACATCTAACGTATGACATTTCTAATCGAAGGTTCTACCAGAGACGTCTGGGGACACGCAAAATGGTAACACGGAAATTTATAAAAAAAGCCTGGTTGTTCCTGATGTTGGCTCAAGTAAAAATTCCAGCTACATTAGTGTAGAAAGCGAAAAATATAGAGAGAGCCAATTGAGGGACTCTGACAGTGGATCAGAGGATCAAAAAATTAATTCCGGACGCAAAACAATATCTGAAATCGTTCAAAGCAATCCCGAAAGGCGGATGAGAAGGAAACGTGGTGTGATCGCTCCTCATGCACCGCTTGACAACTCCAGATCTCTAACAGATCTTCAGTATGAGAAATATGCTAAAGACGAAGAGTAAGTGATTCAACATTTTTTTTATTGTATAAATCCCAATATCCCAGACTCTTGTAGTGCGGGACCTTATTTTACATATATATTTTGTACAAACATATACACACATACATTAGGATATTTCCTAATAAATTATCCACATACACAAATACAAATTCTTAAAAGGCCCGAAAAGCACTCGCGAGCCCTCTAGCATCGAGAGTTTCGATGGGCGGTGGTATCACTTAATATCAGGTGAGCCTCCTGCCCGTTTGCCCCCTGTTCTATAAAAAAAAAACATAAATAAGTACATATTTCTACTATAACTAGTAACTGACAAATTCATGGTTTTATTTTTTATAATTTATCGTGTCAAAATAACTGGGATAAGTTATATATGAAATAACTTACAACTTGTACAAACTAGGCCCAAAGTCACATACGTATGTATATCATTTGAAATTCGATATTCAAAGTAGTATTGTTTTTATTTTATTTTTTACAGAAATATATAAATCGTGGTTTGTATAAATATAACCATAGCAGTCTTAAAAATTTAGATACATTCTATGTAACTACGATGTCAGTAGATAATATACCTTGTATAATCATTCACCAGAAATTAAATTTTCAGATCAATACAACAAATAAAAAAGGCTTTAATGGCGAATGATTTCTTAAAAAATATAATGGATGAAGATAGACTGGGAGCCGTTGTGGAGGCCATGAGCCCTCAGGAATTCCCTGCTGGAAGTCTCATGATACGAGAGGGAGAAAGTGGCAGTCATTTATATGTGTCTGCCTATGGACAGTTCGAGGTGTTGAAAGGTGGTCAAGTGGTGAAGAATTTTGGACCTGGAGAAGCATTCGGCGAACTGGCCATTTTGTATAAAGCAAAGCGTTTCGCGTCAATACGGTGTAAGCGGAATATAACTTTCTAATAACTTGAGTACCTACTCTACTTTGAATTGTAATGTATATAATTTGTTTTCATGGACCCACCTAAACAAATAAACATCAAACGAACCCGTCCTTCATTAATTAATGGCGTAGGCGTAGATAACACGATGACGGCAAATTTAAATTGTAAAACATCGCACGATAATTCAATGTTGGTCTTAATAAACGCGAAGTAATCGAATATTAATGGAATTTGTTCCCTTTTAAATGAATACATTTAAAAAGAGTTAGTTTAATTCGAGCATTGTTGGTCTAGTGGTTTCAGCGTGTGACTCTCATCCCTGAGGTAGTAGGTTTGATCCCCGGTTGTACACTAATGGACTTTCTTTCTATGGGCGCATTGAGCATTGAGTGAAGGAAAACATCGTGAGGAAACCGACATATCTTTGACCCAAAAAGTCGACGACGTGTGTCAGGCACTGGAGGCTGATCACCTACCTCTTAGATTTAAAAATGATCATGAAACAGATTCAGAAATCTGAGGCCTAGACCTAAAGAGGTTGTAGCGCCACTCATTTTTTTAGTATAATCCGCCAATACTAATTAAAACAATAGTTTTTTTTAAATTATTATAAATGTTTTAAGGGAATCAATTTTGTCTATGTTATGTGTCGTGATTATTTGTTTTATAGTTGGTACTTGGTAGGTAAATACTCTTTGGTTTTCAACGATTTTGAATTACAAATATAAAATTCAGGCATAACAGAAGCAAAAGTATGGACTTTGGAAAGGCGAGTTTTCCAAAAAATAATGGTTCGAAGTGGGCGTCAAGAGCAGGAAGACAACATGCGGTTCTTATCCTCTGTCCCACTCTTGCAAGGAATCCATCCAATTGAGCTTGCAAAAATTGCTGACTTTTTAAAGCGGGTAAGGATATATTTTATCTATGGCAATGTATTGTACAATAAACAATATATTTTTTTATTTAAGCGTAACAAATTGTGAGACGCAATAACACACAAATATTGATAATTGGAAAATGATTGTATGAAAACGTAAAAGAACAGTATCTTGAATTTTTAATGACTGAGCGCTCAGTGAAGCGAAAATTAAACACTTAAGATATTACAAAAACGAATACCTACAAATCGTACGAATTTATTATTAATTTACCGCATATGACATATGATATTAACATATACAGGAAATTTATACATTTATTGGTATACAAATACTTTACAAACCTAGGACTGATAAGGAATCGTTAACCTCGTTATTGTTTCCGTAAAAAGGATTTATGATTAAATATTAAATCGCTCCCGGCGTATTTGTTTCATACATAGAGTACTCTCAATAACCGTAGCACTGATATTGACTGATTATATGGATCAGGATTGCGATATCTATTGAAGGATAAAATTAGGGCCCTAAAAATATAATAGTCAGAAAACTGCAAATTATTGATTCAATTTATTAATCTTACAGGAATTCTTTGCTTCTGGTACACCGGTGGTACGTCAAGGTGACAAAGGTGATAAGTTCTACATCATTAGAGGCGGTACGGTCGTGGTGACTAAGCGGGATGGTGATGGAGGGGAAAGACGAGTGGGTCTGCTTAAACGCGGAGAATACTTCGGTGAACAGGCTTTGCTGCATGAGGACCGACGGCTTGCTACTGTTACAGCTTTAGCTCCAGGAGTCGAATGTTTGACATTAGAACGCGGGTACATTAGCAATTCATAGAATTAATTCATTCATTTAATCATTCTTTATTTTAACAGTACAAATTATTAAAAGCACATAAATTTACAATAATCGAAACTAATAATGAAATGGTCAGCTGAAATGTGAATCTATGTATTTTTTAAATGTTTTTTGTGTGCATTTAAATACACATATGTGGCGGCATAACTTCTAAGTTATTTAAATTACTTTTTACTATTTAAATTCAAGTAAGTCCACCCAAACTTCGTACTTCGTCTCTGTGTGTCAGACAAAGGTCTACTTGTCGATTAAGAAAAAAATATCAAGACATGTTTAGAATCTGAGGTCAGATCAAGGCCAATCGCCACCGATTTACCTTTTTAGATAGCTTTGTAATTAATGCTTAACGTAAAACAGATGTCTACATAATAATCAGCTGTTGTCGTGACCGCCATCTTGTTTTATATTATTATTCAACTCGCTGGCTTTCAATCTGACAATGCGAAATGTTTTCGACACTGCTTTATTTAAATCAAAATGGTAATAGATACTTGATTGAATATCGATATTTAATTAACTACCTAGAGATTCAATTAACTCTCTTATTTAACTACTTTACCGCAACATATACATAGTACTAGAACTTGTAACTTAGTTTGAAATAACCATCAAGCAACAATGCGCCAATGTTTCCTATGAATAACTCAAAGTATTTAAATAAATGTTACAAATGTATTTTTTCAGACCATTTACAGATTTATTAGGAAATTTGCAAGCTCTCAAAAACGTAAGACACGCTGTGCCTAGACCATCACAACAAAAGAAGACTTCGGAAGTAAAGAGTGGTAATTTTTCATTATAATCCTTTCCGGGAATTTCTTTGAACTTGAAAGATAAGATTACTAAGTGCGAGGGTAATTAGTTCTACGTTGACTCATAAACAATCATACGTTGATAGCGGCTTATATGAATGATATTTGAATTAAAAAATAGCATTCCAAGATATTAAGCTATCACAAAACAAAATTAATATACACAGTAAACAGAATTTTATTTAACTAAATTTTATTTAACTAATGAACGATGAACTATTGAGATTTATAAAAATATTACAACCATTTTGTGAGGTTCTATATATATATATACATATATAATAGTTACATAGTAACAATTTTAGTACCCCCTTCACAGATATAGAAAGAAGAAATGGTGAAGCCATGACGGTTCCATATTTAAATAACGTTAAAAAATTATGGGATTTTTTTACATAAAATTTATTTCGTATTGAATACTGTTTTTTTCATAAAAATACTATAGAATCTTACTCACAGCCACTTGGAAACTTTTATCGTCTTTAAAAATGTTTAATTTACGGAGACTTTAAAACAATAAAATTAAAGAGAAAAATGACAATACCTTACATTTAATTTTTCCCACAGAGGTTTAAAAAATATGGTATAACTTAATCTCTCTTACATTTCTAGAATATGAATACATAGAATTAAAAGACTTGGATATTGTGGGAACGATGGGTGTGGGTGGTTTCGGTCGAGTGGAATTAGTACAGTACAAGAAAGATACATCAAAAACCTTTGCGCTCAAATGCCTTAAGAAAATCGATATGGTTCAACAGCAACAGCAAGAACACGCGTTTAATGAGAAGAATATTATGATGTTGTGTAACAGTAGATTCATTTGTCGGTAGGTGGACTGTTACTACTTTATAAAGGTACCGGCAAACTTCTTGAGCATTAAACAAGGGAGTGGGGGAAAGTTTTCGCATCGTATCGCAGCGCGGGACACAAACGCCAACTGATTTACCAATCACGCGATCGATACGTCACTCTCCCCCCGCCACCTCCGTCACTGGCGCAGAACATATGTTCAAGATGTTTGCCTGTATCTGTAATATTACAAACATTAACACATTAAAAACTTTTGAGACTAAATAAGTATTTAACCTCTAGTTAATATTCAAGTTGTGCAGTAAAAGTGAAGTCGAAACATATAATTAAAACAAATATCCCGTCGATGAAAAACTGCTTGCTTATTTTCAGATTATATCGCACATTCAAAGATAACAAATACATTTATTTCCTAATGGAGCCAGTGTTGGGTGGCGACGTGTGGACAATACTGCAAAAGCAACGGTACTTCCCCGAGAACATTGCACGGTTTATGGCGGCTTGTGTGGTGGAGGCTTTTCAGTATCTGCACTCGAAAGATATAATTTATAGAGACCTTAAGCCTGAAAATTTAATGTTAGATAGGAAGGGCTATATCAAACTGGTAAGTACATATCTAGATAATAATAATAGCCTTTATTGCTGTATAACCTTTATTTATTTATTTACACTTATACTAAACATACAAGAGCAGGTTACATAATTTGGTATTAGGTATTAGGCAACGGACTTATCGCGAACAAGCGATTTCTTCCAGGCAACCCTAATATGGAACAATAAAATATACAATAATACGTACGGTCACGGTGACTGAAGACAAAGGTGTTAAATGTCAAAAAGTATTACAGCTGCAGAAAATGTTGTGTTATCTGTATTTATTTCCCCGGAGTTGGTATCGACTGTCGATACCAACTCCGTGACCACGCACGCTGTAAAGCACGCGAAACGTCGGTTTAAATTTAAAATTATGTACAAATAATTATAAGTTTAAATACAATAATACATAACTATAATCCGTAAAAAAGTGTTTTTCTTTAAATGTGTAAAAGTTATGTAAATAAAAGACAATACTATGTAGAATATCCCTTATCATAAAAATAAAGACCCAGAATATGCATCTGTTTTCTTGATAATTTATAAGTATTTACAGGCACAGGTAATCGTCCATTAGGGGTCAACAAATGTCTTCGATTTTTGGGCTCTAAGATTTCCATACCGTATATACCCTCACCGTATCTCAACTTTCAATTGTATGAAAGAAATATCCATTGCTTCACAGGACTTGAATGCACTACTCAGAGTTCAATGAATCCATTTTTGACATATGGGAGTCATATATAGCGCTTATTCCCGACTTCTTCATAGGAAAAATTTCATTGTACGTTTCATTTTCGTGAAGTTTATATATTTATAACTTCAGTTGTTTAATTGTATACAAATTCATTATACACTCCCATATGTAGTGGTTGTATACTTATAATTGTTTTCACATTGAAATGAGTGTACTTATGTTTGACACGTGATTTACCTATTGAAGTGTGGGAACTTAAACAGAAATAAGATCTTGAATAATAACGACGTTATTTATCAAAATTTACGAATTTAAGGAAGTAGGTTCTAAAATATGATATAGCAAATTGATGATTCAATTGGAAAAATAACAATATTATTAAAAAAAATCCACACATTATATTAATAAAAAACGGTAATATTATAATTTTGAATAAGCACTTATCATAGGAAATATGTATATAAAAACTTAAAATGTAATATCAAGCAATTTTGTAACTACATTTAAACCTATCTAGTGCTGGGCAGACTACTTCTAGTTAATTTAATATATTTGTTTAAAAAAAAATCTTTGATGATTTAAAAGAGTACCGAAAGTTTTTTATGCCGTCTTGTTTGCCGATGAGTAGGGATGCCTACAGGTTCAAATTTAATGACGTGGATTAAGTGATACCATGATGATCTTATGTTCCAAAATAAACATATTTTATTTTATTTTTAATTTTACCATGGAAACCCTCGGAATCAGGGGCCATTCTTTTACTCGTAAGTCCCATACTAAATAACGATTATTAATTCCAGGTCGATTTTGGATTTGCTAAGCGTTTGTCATCAAACAGTAAGACATGGACATTTGCAGGCACCCCAGAATACGTTGCACCAGAAATCGTTTTAAATAAGGTACTATATTTTATTCTTATAAGCTACAACAAACTAACATAACTGAGGCTGGGTTCAATTCCTGCTGAATGTACATACCGTACGTATCTTCAATAACATATATATGTAGTAACACATATATACGTAAATGTAAATGGTCATTTATCTTCAATAACATATGAGAGAGACTGGGGCTCTCAACCAACATTTATTCTGAAACATAAGATGTCATGTTATACCTTTAATAACCTTCATATATTGTAATTTAATACTTATGAGTTGTCTACTGTATTTATTTAATTATTTCTATCATTCAAAGTTATACCTTAGCTAATTCATCCTCTGCTTGCTAGAATCTGCTTTACAACTTTGACTTGTTACTTATAAACATATCGTACTTGTTTTTCACTTTTATTTATAACTAGCGGTCCGGCTTTTCACGGGTGGATTTTTTTTTTAAATTTTGGCATAAATGCCGGACATACCTAAATAATAATGTACTTAGAATAGTGTATCGCTGGCTCCCTTTTGGTGCGGGACTTGATTATTGAAAACAAAAATGATATATTTTATTATATTTTAGTTTTTACACCTTAGGTTACATTGTTTTAGTAGGGATCCTTATTTTTTTCGTGCAATTAAAATTGCCTATATTTATTAGTGATAATGTAGAATTAAAATGGTGAAAGAATTTTTAAAATCGGTCCAGTACTTTTGAGCCAATTCGGTAAAAATTTAAATACAAATCTTTCCTCTCTATAATATTAGTATACATACTGTTTTTCATCTCTTTCGTGTTATTTTACAAAAATGTTTTTAAAATTATAAACACTCATTTTCTTATTATTTATTATCAGTTTCTGGACATCCCAATGCTGTAGTATTCACTTGATCATGTGTACCATGCTACGCTTAATTTGCCGCTGACACAAACCAATTAAACAATTTAAAACAATAAAATTTTGCAGAACCATTGTTGCATCGTGGTATTTAAAAGTTTAGTCACTCTTGCATTTGCATTTGAAAGAGGTCGTTCTGAATTTGGACTTCACAAACAATAGTATTCTTTTGATGTCTGATTTTTCTTCCGTTTCCGGACATTTATCTTCCTACATAATATACCTTCATTAGTTATCTGCAATTTAATCCACATGCATTTTATCCTATGCCTAGTCACCCGGGCCCGGGCGGTCGCCGTCAAGCCTTTAAATAAAGTCCCTTTTTACGAAACGGGAGATTTAACACTTCCATCCTGGGTCCATAATTAAAATAAAAAATTGTGTGTTTCTGTAATAGGATTTTCGTTTTGATTTTTCGAGATTTCCTATTATAATAAAATCCTTGAATTTTACTTTAACATGTAGTTCTCGTGTATATTAAATTTAATCAAGTGTAATCAATACACAATGATAATTTTCCTATTAGGGGCATGACCGCGCAGTGGATTGCTGGGCGTTAGGAGTCTTCATCCACGAGCTGTTGGTTGGCAAACCACCATTCAGAGCTGCAGGTGGTGATCACATGAAAACATACACTCTCATATTACGGGGTATCGACGCAGTGGCCTTCCACCCTCGAGTGCCCAAGTCTGCTCAAATGCTCATACGCAAATTGTGTCGTGCTGTACCCGCAGAACGATTGGGATATTTGAAGAATGGAATAATTGATGTTAAAAACCATAAGTAAGTCAACATTTTGAAAGTAATTTTTCACGGGTGAAATGTGGTTTATTTTATTTTATTTATTTATATTAAATTTATTCATTTAAAATTATGTTTGCACGAGTTCACTGAATAATTCGAAAACATTATTTTACTAAAAACTGATGAAATTCCTCATGCCCATTCCATGTCTCAAAGACTAGTGAATCTGAAAAGGATCAAGTCGTTTCTGTTACGTTTGACTCATACAAATAAAATATATGAGCTCTTAAACAGACCCAATAACATTTTTGCATCAGTTTCCTACTTATTTTTGTGAATACATTTGATGACCCTCCCGAAATAAGAAATTGCCAGAAGTTGTATACTAAAGATGTGTTACCAATGTGGCGACAAAAAGTATAAATAAAAATGTAGGTGAAAGAAATGGTGTCAATAATATAACATCAACTATGACCATGCACCAATTAACTTCACTTAACGTTTACCCATATTGGAAATTCCCAACGCCGATTATACGCGTGAATCATGATCCCAGTTAGCATTCGAAATTCAAATCGGATGTATGACGTCATACAAACGAAAGTCGAACGTGTTGTTTTGAGGAAGGACAGCCGTCACACTTTTTTGTATAAACAAATATTATTCGGAAAATTAGTTCCAAAATAATGTCTTGGTTTTCTGGCACACAATTTCTTTTATTATGTAATTTTAAGGGATTATTATGAACATGAACAATAAATCCGTTGAATTGCATACCAAGTCTTATCTGTCTCTTTTCATCACAAAACAAATAAGAAAACTTAAAAGGTTGAGTTCGAGTTGGTTTTTTTTGTTTTTTTTATAGCCTATGAAATTTCACAAAGGGATTTTTTTGAATCGGTCCAGTAATATTAGTAGCAATGGCCAATATTTATTAATAATTATATTATTAGATTCTCTTTTGAAAATGAAATATTAATAGTTGTGAATAAAATATCGGATTTAAACGTAGTACTCTATTCGTGTACGCTTACAACCGAACCGTTGATAATTCAAATAAAAATGTATTGTTTTTTTAATTTCTAGGTGGTTCCTCGGTTTTGACTGGGAAGGATTAAAGGATGGAAAACTGAAGGCACCATTAATTCAGCCCGTATCCAACGATTTAGATTTATCCAACTTCGAGAAATATCCTAAAGATAAATTACCCCCAGACGAGACTTCGGGATGGGATATTGATTTTTAAGCGTTTTATATGTGGCTAAAAATATTCATATTAATTTAATTATATAAGTTTTAAGAAGTGTGTACGTTGTATGTTGCGACTTACCAATATATTTAGAGTTTATCTGTTAATACTAAAATGGGCCTAAATATAATGTAAAATTCATGTATCTTTATAACATATCGAACTATTATAAAATATATTTTTACAACAATTGCAGTTAATTTTTATTACACGTAGCACTTAAGATTAATCACAGTTGTATTCGCTGTTTCAATATGATTGTTTGTATCAACTATCAAGCTATGAATTAAAAGGTCACCAGTTGTTCAATACAACGCGATATGGGAAACAATTGAATAGCGGCTACTGTAGGTTCTTCTGGTACTTACTGCCTTATCAATAATTAAGTTTTTTAATAAAAAAATCTATACCTAATGCAAATTTTAAGCTCTAGTAACTTAAAATACCATGTCTTTAATAAAATACAATATTTAATGTGAACAGCACTGATAAACAAACAAGAGAAAAAATAGGCCAAAAATTAATTTAGAGAAAATCGATATAAAGTAACTATGGTATCCAGCCCATTTAACAGAATGCTCAATCGGTATAAATAATAGGTATAAAAAATAAATAATAAATCGGATATCGGTGAGTTTTGGCCAACAAACAAAGAGCAATGTAATATATTTCTTTTTTAAGTCAAGATATATGTTACAAAATTGTCAAGTTACTTTAATTTAAAGCTTAGACCGATTTTATAATTTTATAATTATTCAATTTCAAGGGCCTAATTTATTAATTATTAAACACTTGTTTAATGCCAGACGTAAATATAAGCAATCTCTGCCAGTGAAGTAAGCTATTTAACCCTAGAAAGATAGTCTGCGTAAAAATTACGCATGCGTTTTGGAAAAATTGCTCACTTTCTAATTAGCGCGAATCCATAGCTGTGCGTTTAGGACATTTCATTCGTCGTTGGGAGCTGCCACGTGCCGTAAGTGTCAATGAGGTAATTGCCACCGATTTTGAAATATAACGACCGCGTGAGTCAAAATTACGCATGATTATCTTTATCGTGACTTTTAAGATTTTGGCTTATATGACATTTTTATTGTGTTTCGTAACTTTTAATAATTTATATCATAACTAATATTGTTATTTCATTTTTAAAGATATTGAGGCAAATATATAACACAATGGGGAGTACCAATTTAAACGAACATGAAATCCTGGCCGCTCTTATGCAAAGTGATGATGCTTTCGTGTGAGGACACCGACAGTAAAGTAGCGGACCACGACAGTGAGTCAGATGTGTCAGTGATCAGAGTGAGATGAAGTGCAGAGTAACACAGAAGAAGGGTTTGTAGACGATATACAAGAAGAACAGCCGACGCCAAGCGGAAGTAATATCTTAGAAGAGCAAAGCAGTACTGTACAACCAGTCTCCACATCGGCCTTTCGTAGGATCGTAGCCTTTCAACAGCGGACAATTGGTTTACCTCAATCCCTTTGGCAACAAGCTTGCTCCAAGAACCTTATAAAATAACCATTGTGGGAACCATACGATCAAACAAACGTGAGATACCGGAAGAGCTAAAAAACAGTCGCTCCAGGCTAGTGGGGACATCTATGTTTTGTTTTGACGGAACCCTTACTCTCGTCTCCTACAAACCGAAACCGGCAAAAATGGTTTATTTGTGAGGAGAATGCTACTAAACGAAGCTACTGGCAAACCAGAAATGATAATATATTATAATCAAACAAATGGTGGCGTTGACACGCTAGACCACAATGTGTTCTCTGATGTCCTGTAGTAGAAGACAAATAGATGGCCTATGGCTTTATTCAATGGAATTTGCCTGCCTTAACATTGCCTGCATTAATGCATATGTTATTTACAGCCATAATGTTAATCGTAAAGGAGAAAAGCCTCTGAGTCGCAAAAGATTTATGAAAAATCTTAGCTTGGGACTGTCTTCTTTGTTTATGCGTAGACGTTTAGAAGTACCTATTTTGAAGAGATATTTGTGAGATAAAATCTCTGATATGTTGCCAATTAAAGTGCCTGATACATCCGAAGACTATAGCAATGAGCCTGTAGCAAAAAAAAAGGATTTATTGTTCTTTTTGCCCTTCTAAAAAAAGGAGAAAGGCAAATGCGTCCTGCAAAAAATGTAAAAAAGTTATAACTTTTTTTTATATAACATTATGTCGTGAGCATAATACTGATATATGCCAAAGCTGTTTGTAACTTACTTTTATGTAAATGTATGTTCCTAAATTATAAGAAAAGCCTAGTTAAAATGAGTCTGATTATTAGAATAAAAAATGAGTTTTCATTAGGAAGAGTAAGTGTTATACTATTTTATTGATTTATAGAAGACGTTTAAAGTTTTGTTTATTTTTTAAATACAAATAAAGAAGTTTAACAAATTATCTGCATTATTAATTAATTTAATATATGAGTATATATAATAACATAGAATTCATTAAAATAAACTATTAAACCTAAACCTACAACTAATTCAAAATGATGCGTAAATTTTACGCATGATTATCTTTTCCGTATTACAAAATATGATTATCTTTCTAGGGTTAAGGTAAGCCACTGCTCTGACCATTTTTTTATTTTATATAAATTATCTTTGCACAAAGGCTTCATTACATTACAATCTACCCTAACTTAAGATTTTCAAATCTAACGAGTCACTTTGTTCTTGTGTAGTATTTTTTCTACTTACCACTATTTAGCGTGCACTAACTCACTAATTCAAAAAAACATATTCCATAAAAAATCTCAGTTGTAACATAAATTATTGAACAAGAAAGTGCATAACAGATAAAACTACACAGTTCATGCGCTTGTGCAAGTGCATGTATGTAGGGTTAGCCAAAGCACAGTAATACTCGCTATGTATCTGTATATCAAGACCAAAAAGGCACCAACCTTCATCTAATACCTTTAATACTGAATAAACGTCAGGTATGATACAGATATCAATTAGCTTTTCTTTCGATTCAATATTTACAAAAATGACGTAAAAGGACGCAATCCATGTAATAGATTATTAAAATAATGTAAATAGATTAGCTATTTTTATAAACTTCTATTCATAATGCTTCAGTTGGGTTAATAAACTATGAAAATATATCCTTGAACATCCAACCCTAGGTCACAACTACAGTGAACTAACGCAGTCGGCCCCGACAAGGCCGCGGGAGTAATCGTCAACGAATGGCCATTTAAATAAAATTAAAATCTTACTTCAGTATTAAAGATTGTGGTTGAAACTAGTTGTAAGTTGTAGCCGACATTTTCACGTTTAGTTTGCCGTGAGTGTGTTGTACGAGTCGACGGTTCCACGCCGCGTCGTTTAAATATACAATTTAAAATATAACAATGCAAATACAATGGACGATTATATTCAAACACAACAACGCACAGTGAATTACAAACGGATTGCTTCAAAAATATTTTTGAATTAATTACGGTGAGTTGTTAACGTTTTTTTATTTTTTTTTATATTTGTTTAACTTTTATTGTAAAAATAATAATAGAATATATTTTTAATAAAGCATTGGGTCGCTAAATTATATTTGTTTTAGTAAAAGATGTGTGTAAGTGGTACAGAGAAAGCAGGTATTTTCTAATCGATTGCGAAGTCACTTTAATAAAAACAATTGCTTTTTTGTTGTTGTTAATAGTATTTAATTAATTTTTGATTGTCTTTTTGAACTGGCTAGGTCACACAGTTTCACCCATTGAACGATTTCATTGTTGTATGAAAGTGTGAATGCAGTGCTTCGTATATGGTATACAACAAACTTAATTAACTACAGACCCGTCCCGGTTTCACATCAGTTGCACTCTCTATAGTGGTTTCTAAACTGTGCCTATGTCTCGGATAAGAAGTCGTTTTTATATTATTGTGTGATAAAAAGCCTTTCGGTCTGGCCAGGATTCGATTCTCGGTACATTCATTTTATCTAATTTGTATACAGATTAGCTTTATAAATAAAGCAGACGCAGAATGGGCTTCCCGAGAAATTATGCGATTGGATCTCCAGCTTTCTGGCCGATCGGAGCATCAAGGTCGTCATCGACGGAGCATGTTCCGACCTTAAACCCGTGAACGCTGGGGTCCCACAAGGCTGTGTTTTATCCCCGACCCTGTTTCTTCTGCATATCAATGATATGTTGCAACTTAGCAACATTCACTGTTATGCGGATGACAGCACTGGGGACACTCTTTACACTGGCCGGGCAAGTATTTCTCGGGCAGATGTCGATGAGTACCGGAACAAACTTGTGTCTGAAGTAGAAACCCTACTACGTGGAGTCTCTGACTGGGGCAGACTAAACCTAGTCCAATTTAACCCCAAAAAGACACAAGTTTGCGCGTTTTCCGCTAAAAAAACACCCTTTGTCGCTACTCCTCTTTTCGAAAACACTCTCCTTACAGCCACAGCCAGCATTGGAATACTTGGCGTTGACATATCGAACGACGTTCAGTTTCGCGGTCACTTGGAGGGAAAGGCAAAATTAGCCTCCAAAAAGCTCGGTGTGCTCAGCAGGGCGAGACGGTACTTCACTCCGGGCCACCGCTTGCAACTATATAAAGCGCAAATTCGGCCCCACATGGAGTACTGTTCCCACCTTTGGGCGGGTGCTCCCCAGTACCAGCTTCTTCCACTTGACCGTATTCAACGAAGAGCGGTTCGAATCGTTGACGACCAAAATCTCTCCAAGCGGCTTGATCCTTTGGCGTTGCGTAGAGATGTGGGGTCTCTCTGCATCTTCTACCGCATTTACCATGGAGAGTGTTCAGAGGAGTTGTTCGGATTAATACCTGCAGCTGAGTTTCATCATCGGACGTCGAGGCAGAATACGAAATTCCACCCGTATCACCTCGACGTCCGCCGTTCCACAACTGCGCGTTTTTCCAGGCAGTTTTTGCCGCGCACCACCACTCTGTGGAACCAGCTGCCAACTGAAGTATTTCCGAACCAATTCGACTTAGGGTCCTTCAAGAAAAGAGCGTACCAATTCTTAAAAGGCCGGCAACGCACTCGCGAGCCCTCTGGCATTGAGGGTGTCCATGGGCGGCGGTATCACTTAACATCAGGTGAGCCTCCTGCCCGTTTGCCCCCTGTTCTATAAAAAAAAAAAAAAAAAAAAGAAATATGTCAGTTTCATAATCCGTTAGAATTCAATACCCGTGCAGTATTTTTGCGTAACGATAAATATAGATTTATTAAAGTAGTCATATGGCGTTCATTGTAATATTACAAATACTAAAATAATATAATATAATCTGTAATAAAATTTTATTCCACATTTACGTATGTATTAATTTCTGCAAGGTTCGGCTTTTCCTTATTATTAATATAAATAATAATTATTTATTAATATGGTATTGCGTCATGTAATTTGAATTACATATTCTGAATTTTGTCATTTTCGCTTCGTATTTACAACAACATAATAATAATTATTAGAGCTTTATTAATGAATCAATACATAATTTATTTCACTTAAATTTCTTAATATGAAAAAAAATTAAGTTAACTTCTCAGTAGTCTAGTATTGTATGGCTTCTTTTACGGTAAAAGCCTTTTCCATTTCTCTTTTTCTCTATGATTTTTCTCAATGCATTGTTCAGATCTAATCGTCTTATTTTGAATGATAGGGATCTTACGTTGAAAGTGCAAAATTTTAATAGTTGTGACGTGAATTGTAAAACCTTTTTCTGGGGACCAGCCGGATTGGGGATTATTTTGTTAATGTGGTAATTGAAAATATTATTAATATTTTGTGTTTTGTATTTATTTATTTATTTAATAATAAGTAATCAACAGCTACTTAACACATATTATTATACAAAACACAAATACAATACACAAAGCCAAAACAGATTACACAGATGAAATAAAAAACAGTTATTTGTTTAAGTTATTCTTCTTTAGTTGCTAGATTCACCAGATTTTTTTTTGCGAGACATTATGTCATCCTTTTCAGATGGTGATTTAATTGTGATTGTTTCCTTTCCTTCCTTTTTCCTCTGTCGATCCCTTCTCCTTTACTATCAGCTTATACATACCTACTCGTTTTCACCTATGAGACGACTAAGTTTGAAGTCAGTAGGGTTGGCAAGGCTTGTCATGAATTTTTCAGCTAACTATATAAATTGTTAGCCTAAATATTTACGTACCCCATTATTACAGTACCGGTAAGGTAAGGTGTAAGTGTAAAAATATAGTTACCGTTATTGTTCAGAAATGAACATTGGTTATACCAAGTCGATCTGTCTGGTCAAGAAGCGAAGCGAAATGATCTTGAAAATAAAACATTAAACAAATACCGATATATGCATTTTTTGGTATGGATGTTCAAACAATCCTATAGGATGTATATTATAGCTTATACGTAATTTTGACTAACGAATTTATTGTTGCAACTTTGTATTAAAATCAATTTAAGGTGGTTTGACAATTTAAGAATTCTGTATGTAATTAGGTGCGTTTTTATGTGAATTTTCTTCTTGTATTTTGTTAATTTATATAGCAGCTACTGCGGGCATTTTTAGTTATATAAACATATACGATAGGTTAGGTATTATAATGACAATGAGTTCGTTAAGGAGCCTTGGATTTGCGAGTACCAATAGGTTTACAGCGAAACTAAATGTCGGCCTTATATGCATGTACAGGATGTTGTAGAGATCACCTTCATACGTCACAGATTGATATGCATCTCGCACTTGCAACATGCATTCTCGTTTTTGTTCAAGGCACGAACGGTTTTCAAAGTGTAATCTAGAAACAGCAAACACAATTTTTTATTAGTAATATTTATAGGCAATATATATTAGAACTAGTTTTTTTTAACTTTGTACTTGTTGTTAAAACCATTTGACAGTAGTTTGTAATGATTTGTTAACGTTTACACACTCAATTTGTTTTACTATCTAAACTTTTCGATTTGATTGTGTACTTCATTTATTATTTCATTTTCTCACAATAGTGTCGTAATATAAAATAGTGTCCTTTGAAAAGCTAAGTCTTACTACGTAAACTTTAGTTTACTCGTCTATATGGATAAAAATAAAATATTTTGATATACATTTATTGAAAAATTAACTAATTAGATTTAAGCATGGCATGATTTGATGTGAATTGAAGATTATCATTTGTGTGTTTCGACTCAACTCGGCCATATTTATAACATTTTTTTTTATTTAATACAATTTCTATTTAGATCTAAAATATTTTTACTACTTCGCTTATCTATTTTTTACATTGTGTTTTGTTAAAATGAATTTGTAATAATGGAAGTAATAAATCCAAAGATGGAGGCGGTATGCGGTCGTGGCGACGGCATGTGCCAGGCATATGCCCTATCCGCTGCGCTGCATTCTCTTAATCTATACTGTTCTGCAATATCTGCCGCACTCGTCTGCTGCTGCGTAAACCGACGACCTCACTGGTAACTATTCAAACTTAGATTATTGTTGATATACTAGGATGTGCGAGGTTAGCTTCACTAATCATATGACTTTCATTTTCATCAATTTAGTACTATTTACCTTGCTTCACGATTGAAAGATCGGATAATACTCTTACGCCCAAACCCAATAACCTATCTCAATCCAGTCCCATTTTTGAGCATCGAGATTGACATCTTAATCCAAATATTGATAAAAGTGTGCTTGATACTAGCTATCCTTGGTAGGTCGGATCGGTGTATGTCGATAAACGTTTGTATGAAAATGGCACTGTGACAATATACTATCTAGTTTTTAAAATAATTATAAACTATTTGATATGTTTTAAGCATAGACATTTTAATATTATTTGTACGATTTTATTAACTTTATTTGGTTCGTAAGGATTATCAAATATGAGCGTATAGAGCGAAGATATTGCATTCTATCAATCGCCAAAAATGAATTATTTTCGTAGGGTTTGGTAATTGGGATGCAGATAGGACTGAGGATATCGGGAGGATATTGACTGCCACGGTCTGATCTCAGATTGTTTCCAATCTAAGATTATTGGGTTCCCGCGTTAATCACTCAGTTTCATTACTAAATTTATTTACTATTATTTATTTAAATAATTATGATATTTTACTTACGTAAAAAAATATGTTCAGTGTAAGAAAACGTTGGCGGTTACAAAATACTCGAGGCATCACAAGTCTGGTCCTCGCTGTGGTATGGTGCTGTTCAGCGGCGTCCGCCTCCCTTCGGCCAGCTGCTACAGTACACCTGGTGGCATCCTTAATGGCACCACTCTCGTGGTTGGCTGCAGCAGCCCTCCACGTATCATTATGGAAACGCCGATCAGCCGCCCCAATACTCTATCTGGGCATCTACTGGTTTCTGGCATCTATTTGTTCGGCGGCGGTGCTTTTCGAAAACATGAAAAAGGAAAACTTTGTGACACACATCGAAGTGTACCTTCAAGCTTTGTGCCTATTTCTCACGACGATTATGACTTGTGTTGATTGTTTGTGTTTTTATGACGAGGTAAGGAATCGTGCGAAAGTAAATCTTATTACACTTTTTATTATGTTTAAATTCTAATACTCAATTTACAATTATGATGAAACCATGTAGCTTTTCCTGTACAATGTGTGGTGACCTAGTAACAAGCTAATTAGCTGTATACAAGCGACAATTTTTTACGACTAATTAACTATTTACCTAGTTAGTTCGCGTTGTAAAAGAGTTTAATTGGAATGCGCTTAGTTGATAATAGGGTTTTCTATAGAAAGTTCTTCAATCGTCTACTGTACGAGTACATATAGTATGATATGCTTCATAGGAGATCGGTTTAGGATGTTAACCTCAATATTACTCAGAGGGAGACGCCAGACGACAGACGTGGAGACACGCTTCAAGTCTGGCGTCGCGCCATTATGTTTGTCCACACGATTTTATTGTATTTGAATTTACTATGCTATTTCCGCTTTGAAAGGTAATAAAAACATAATTGCACTCATTTACACGTCAATTTATTAAGTATCTAAAGAGTACACACGATGATTAATCAATTATCTTAAAACATAAATTGTTTTTATTAAAAACTGATTTTATGTATTAAAGGTGTTTTCACTTGTAGGTAGTGAAACGAAATTACTCAATTCAAAAATCTACCGATCCATATAAGATTGTTTACAAACACAATGAAACACATTTTTATGGGAAAATCACGTTTTTCTGGCTGAATTCAATTTTATACAAAGGATGTGAGGAACCTCTTGAAGGTGACGATCTCGGCTTTCTTCCCGAGAGAGAAAAATCAAAAACATGTTTTCAAAAGTTTAAAGACACCTATTATGGCCAGAAGGTAAGTTTTGTTCCGTTATAAAAGTAGATTTAAAAATATATATGTAGCCAGCATATATTACATTTTACAATCAAGCCTTATAATAATTTACCAAAAACATTCAATGATCTTCCTACTAGAGTCTTTAAAAATCGACTTAAAAGTGCGTCTATTGTGTGTGTATATGCATGCTATTAATGATTAGCTGCGTGAAATATGTAATAACATACTAGAATATATTTTAATAATGTAATGACGTATTAATAAAAATATATAAGTTTTAAAACAAATTTGCATGCCATTATGTGTGGCAGAATATGCAAACATTAGATTGTACTACAATTTAATTTTATACCAAACTCTTTTAAATAATATTATTATGTTTTACAAAAACATAATTTGATATTTCGTCTAAATGAAAATGCGATAAAAAACGTCTCTTGATTATATACTTATTAAAACTGCTGAAACATTATTTAAATATGAAATAAGAGAAAACTTATAGCTTTGATTCATTTTACTACTCAGGATCTGCAATGTCAAATAATTCGCATTACAGGCATCGAAAGACAAACAAGACAGACCGAGTCTATGGAAATGCCACGCTGCGAGTGTCTGGCCAAATTTCTATATTGCAGGAGTTTTGAAAATGTTCGGTGACATTGTTGGGGTGATACCACCTCTAGGCCTGGGCGTCATAATACAGTTTATAGAGAAACCTTTAATGACGAGTTACGAAAGTACGGATGTAACTGTTGACGAATTCTTGAACAATGGCTATGCAATGTTGATGATTGTGACATTAGCACTCGTGGTACAAGCTCTTTTGTCGCAAAACTCCACACATTTGGTAACTGTGGAGGGGAGTAGGTTAAAAACTTCGTTACAGGTACATTACTTACTAAAAATATTATATTCCATAAAGAAAACTACACTAATGAGATGATATGATGATATTATAACCCAAGATGAAATGAATATATTAAATATAACAATTATTGAGAATGAGAATTTTCTGTTTCTTTATTTAAGAACAATTTTTAATTCAATATAATAAAAAGCAATAAAACATTAGTTTTATCTCAAGAAGATAAAATTCTATAGTACTATTTTTTTCAGAATATGGTGTTTGATAAGTGTACACGTCTGGCATCTTGGTCTACTCACGAAGGCAAGGAAGACGAACAATCTCCACTGTTACATATGCCAAAAGAAGAAGCTTCGCAAACGGGAATGCTCATGAATTTGGTCTCTCAGGACACTTACAACATTATGTCTTGTGTTTGGATTTGTCATTACTCCTGGGCTATACCTTTAAAGGTATATTTTTCTACATCGCTTTTTACTGCTACACCTTCTGCATTTCGCTTTAGCCAACCATTACAGTCCCGCAATCTCCCAGTAGTACCCTTCCCTGCATTGCTAACTTGTTATTATACGTGATAAGCTTTTTGTTAGTTCCTGTTTTCTGGAACTTCAGGATGTTTTATCTAATGCATTGAATAAACTAAGCACGTGTTTGAATGAACTGGGTATCATAGGGAAGAGGCAACTTATAAATTGTGTTCGTAGCTTATTGGTTCGTAACTTTTTTTTGAAATTGATTCCCGCAACAGTATATAACTAGTAATATATACGGTCCTTACCTTTAATATTTATTTTTAAGGTAACAGTTATATTATACCTGTTGTACATGAAGTTGGGAATAAGTGCGATAATTGGCGCAGCCACCAGCGTTCTACTTATTACGCCGCTACAATTCTACATTGGCAAAAGAATTTCAGACAATTCCCGAATCATTTCAAAGTGCACCGACCACAGAGTCTCGAAAATGGCTGAGATATTGAACGGAATCAATGTCATTAAGCTGTTTGTCTGGGAGGATTTGTTTAACGAAAAAATTTTGCAGCTGAGGGAAGTTGAACTAAAACATCTCAATAAGGATTCTATATATTGGGGATTTTTAAGTAAGTTAAATTGTAATAATAATAAAAGCTTGTGTTTTAAGACAAAGATATTTTCGAAATTATGGACTTGGTTAAGTGGGTCACGCTACTACAAAACTAAACAAAGATATAATAGAAAGTAACATTACAATGTTACTTCTAACTAACGCACCTATGCTAACTAGAAACAATATATGATTTTTAAATTACACATAAATAAAGTTAATTTAATTTACAAATAAAGCTCCATTTGTACTTTCAGCATTCACAACTCAATTTTCTTCAGTATTAATTACAGTCATTACATTTGTTGCGCAATATTGGCTCAATAAAAGTAGTGCATTGACAACAGTAAATGTATTTGCTGGGCTTGTCTTATTCAACCAATTAACGATTCCGTTGCTGATCTTGCCCGTCACGGTGCTGATGATCATTCAAGCAATGGTAAGTAGCTTCTCATAAATGTACATTTAAACCCACTACAGTTACTTCCTTTAACGAGACACTACCAGTAAATAAAAGCAAACTAAAATTTCAGGTGAGTACCCAGAGAATCCAAGATTTTCTGGATCTACCGGAGTCGAAGAATTACAATGAAGATATAAGTAAAAATTACGAGTTCAATGATGAACAGTTTGCTCAAAATAATCCTATATCGCAAATAAATGAATCCAAATATGAAAGCATGGTAAATAACGC
The DNA here is from genome assembly GCF_905147795.1 of Pieris rapae. Classification (NCBI taxonomy): domain Eukaryota; kingdom Metazoa; phylum Arthropoda; class Insecta; order Lepidoptera; family Pieridae; genus Pieris; species Pieris rapae. The sequence continues at coordinate 2,272,073 of NC_059515.1, read as the reverse complement.
TGATTGCAATCATTCTGATTATCTGATGAGATTTAGAAGTGCAGCTTTTTCTTGGGGAACGAAGGAGAATACTTGTTTAGAAATTGAAAATTTGGACCTACCTTCAGGTATTAAATGTATTATGGTTTTGGATGATTAAATTGGCTATATTTATACGTAAACTGTAATTTTACTTTAACATATTTATGATGTTTCTTAGTATATGAAGCTTCTTAAATGTAGGTCAGGAAGATGCACAACTAAAAAATGTATTGCGTAGATAAAATAAATGCATTTTATACATACATATGCAGTAAAGTAATTTTCAATTTAATGGGTTCGTTCAAAGCTAGTAAAATCAGTTTTTATCTATTTGGCGCACATTTGAAAATTCACGGATAGTATATCCTAATGATATTGCAGGTAAACTAATAATGGTTATCGGATCATCTAATTCTGGGAAATCATCGCTGCTTTCTGCAGTTCTAGGCGAAATGCAACTAGAACATGGACACGTGGATACTAACGGGTAAGATCCTGTTTACTAACTCGTTTCTATGTGAATTCCTTATCATAAAACTCTTTGACTAAGAGTACTCTATTTAATTGAGGTTTAAAGTAAATATACCGTATCCTGTATTTATACTCAATTTATGTTCAACTGGGACAAAAATTGTAGAATGTAGTATGCAGTGAATCTCTATTGTTTATAGGCATGAGACGGACATATTTTTGATTGTCCATGAATTAGAATTTTATTTAATTATTCTTATTATATATACAATATTGTGAGTTTTTAGGCACTTCTCTAAATGGTATTCTGGTCAACCACCATGGCTTTTGGATTGGTCAATTCGAGACAATATTCTCATGGGGAGTACCTGGTGTGCCACAAGGTATTTACGTGTTGTGCGAGCTGTTGGTCTTCGTCCAGACTTGCAACTTCTTCCCGGTAAGATAAAATTAGTTGCTGTTTATTTGAATTTTCTAACCCCACAATTGAGTCAACTATAACTTGTTTTGTAATTCCCCTCAGATGGTGATAAAACGATATTGGGCAGTTATGGTACTCCTCTATCTGGTGGGCAACGCGTGCGTGTATGCATTGCTCGCGCTTTATACTCCCGGGCTCGTCTACTTGCCTTTGATGAACCATTAAGTGCTTTGGACGTACCTTTAGCGAGACAAGTAGTAGCCCGTGCATTGTTGCCAGCTGCAAGATCAGGCCGCACCATACTTCTTGCTACGAGTAGATTGGAACTGCTTCATTATGCCGATTTGGTAAGACCTATTCTTGAAATTAGATAGTAGTCCAAAGTATAACTTTCATTAATATTTCTAACAAATATTAATTAAATGAATGAATTTGGTTTGCTAAAATTTGCAAATTTTGAATGGACAAATTGTATCGTGAAGACTTTTTTATTTCTATTGTGCGGGATTCAGTTTATTTAGTTTTGACAATTGACTAATAATAAATAATCCCTTGTCTCGATAAGGTGATAGTAATGGACGGGGGTCGAGTGGGTGGAGTAGGTCGTCCAGGACTGTGCGAGGGCACGCTTGGCGAATGGTGGTCATTAGCTGGTGAGGCTCGTGCGTCTGCAGCAAGATGTGGTGCTGGTCCTCCTGGCGGCACAGCCCAAGAACGCTCTCACCTCCTTCATGCACTTTCTAAAATTAAGAACCAGAGAAGCGTTTCAGAAGACAACATTGTAAGTGTTTTAATTATAAACAATTAATTAAGGTGCCTTTTTTATTTTTCTTCAAGTCAAGTTTTTGTTAACTATAATACCAACATGAAAATCAACATATAGTTACAAGATATGCTATAGAAGCAAAAGTTTGTCACAAATTCTTGGTTCAAAGTTATCTAACTTTTATCTATTGCTTTCTTCTGGCTCTGCAAGTTTTAATTTTTTTTTAAGTAACAATATAATCACTAACTAACCAATAATCTCATCTAGATTTTCACGATTTTTTTATTTCAGATAGGAGTATCTGAGGCAACTGGAGCGCATCTCTTAGCTGAAGTATGGACGTGTGGCGCGGGGACCTGGAGAAAGACATCAAAACGCACTCGTTCTGCTTTATCCAGGCAGTTCTCATCGCCTCCGGCGACTGTTCAGGATCATAAGTAATCTTAATTCTTCTACCAGTAATAGACGACAAACGTTTTTTTTTTTCATTTTTAACATTTTATGGCAATAGTTATATCTTTGTGCCAGTTACAAGTAAAAGACGACTAGCTTTAAAGACGTTAAATGTATTGGAATAATATGTTATACGTGTTTGTGAAGGTTCCGTATTACTTTAAGTCGACTAGATCTGATGTTGTATATGTAATGTACTAAAAAAACAAATATTCTTTTTATATGAGTAAAAAATAAAAATATAAAATCACGATTATAATGTTATAATTTAATTTTTAGAGTGTGTCAATAGGTATTTGTATAAGTGATAATGTTTAAAAATCCAGGTTACGACGTGAAGTTCGTCGCACCGTTAGTGCCGACGCTTCTAGTGACACGCTGCAAAGAGATGCAAGTCTCTTGCGCAGATTACTTCGTCCACGAGCTACTAATACCCTGACAAGGTAAATACTGACGCAACCTATAAGCAACAATTTTTGTTGTATTGTGTAATAAGTCCATTTTTAATTAGTCGATATTATTTCTCTTATATGATTTTGTTAGTACTTTATACTACTCTTTTTTTATGAAAATTATTAACAGATTTTTTTATTAGATGGACTCCAAAAACATTGCGTCGCTTCATCAGCTCTGATTCGGACGACAACGTGGAAATCGGATCTAAAGGCAAGACTTTTTAACCAATTTAACGAGTTTGTTATACTAACTCCAGTTTCAAAAAAGTATCAACCTGTATTTACTTATCATGCCATGGCCCCAAATAATAATTTTATTCTGTTTTTTTTTGGTAAAATAATTTTTTGTTACGATTTTGAAGACTTTTAAAAACCACTTGGTAAATGGACGACCTGCTTTTATGTATTTAAGTCCTAAAACAACTTAAAAGTTTCAAACTAGCATGGAATTAAACACAAGCAAACAGCAAAAAAAACTAAAAATAGAAACTTAAACCTCATTAAGAGCGTGATACATAGTAGAGCATACTTACGGTAAGTATAAAGAGATTCGTAAAATATATGATAATAGCAATTAATTTGGTTCTCAGAGCGAGATAGCCACATAGAAGAATGAAAAGTAGCAGATCTGTGGCTATCCTAAAAACTAATAATAAATGAATTAATTCAGATCCAGTAGATGTAACATTGGAATCTACATTCACATCGTTGACCTCAAATGGTGCAGAAAATGTCGGCACATGCGACGCTCCGATAGCTAGAGAGGAGTCTGACCCACTTCGAAACGAGGTAAGCCAGACTGTGCAAATATTTTTTAATTATCAAGAACCTTGATTAATGTTATAAACGCATGCTTTTCAACCAATTTAAATGAAAGAAATCGTAACAGTTGAATAATTTGAATTATATCTGGCGCATTTATTCAAAAGTGTAAAAGACACACCAACACTATATTGTTATTTCATGTATACGACATTCAACGCCAATTAAATACAAATAGAATATTTTTTATATGATTTATATCTGGCGAAAGAACAATCCAAGGAGTCTTCTCCCTTTGCCTGTTTGATAAGCTTCTTGGATAAGAGATTAATTAGTTTTGAAACCGCCGCGATTCTCAAAATCCTCAAAGTGACAACTCATATAGGACAACCAAGCCAGTCCAAGCCACCATCTTTAGCATTTTCACTAAATTTATTTTTGCCTCTTAATTTATAAGCATTTATATTTTGTTACGTATATGTATAAATATGAAAATTATATATTTACCTAACCCAGAACCGTATAAATCTTTGTCAGTTGAGTGACAACCGAAGTTGCTATGCTATCAAAACTTTGTTGTCTCAGGAAATTTAAACAAATTTATGCAAAAAGCCCGATAGAAGCTATAGTCACATAAAATCATTACAGTGGTCGGTATGGAAGGAATACATAAAGAGTTGTGGATGGTGGGGTGTCATGTTTTGCATAACAGCAGCGACGGCGCAGGGTTTAGTGGTCGCCGCTGACTGCTGGCTGTCCCATCTCGCTGATCAGAACACACGACAGAACCTCACCCGTCAACAGGTTAATATGTGTTTATAGGAAATTTACTAATTATTCGATGAAATCAGAAGACCTTAATTTATTTATTGTTAATTAAATGTTGATAAAATTCACTTTATATTACTTATAGACCCTTAATAAAACCCACCATACTGATGTGAGAACAGAAAGAACAGTTCTAAACGTGAATTTTAAATTCCAATTTCATGAATCAAAAGCTAATATTCTAATTCAATCTTATGTAGATGTGGGAGATGGTACGAACATATGCTGGTTGGTGCGCGTGTGGTGCGACTGCGGGCGGTCTAGCTCAAGCGGCGTGCGCTTGTGCGGGCGCGGCAGCGAGGAGACTCGTACACGAGAAACTGCTAGCAACCACTCTACATACACCTTTATATCATCATCACGCTACACCACAAGGCGCTTATGTTCATCGTTTTTCTGCTGATATAACTATTATTGATAAGGTTAGCTAGTAATTATATCTTCTAATTTATTAAACATTTTTAATAATCGTTATATTTAAATTGCTAGGTTTAGGTCAAATTTTTTTTTTTTTTTCAGAAATTACCAACGGCAATTAGCCGGTGGGTGCAATTAACTCTCTTATGTGGAGCAGCTTTTCTTGTTAATATTATTCTATCTCCGTTTACGTTGCTTGTTCTACTACCGGCTGCTTTCTTCTACTTTGCGTTACAATCTGTTTATTTAAAAAATGCAAGGTAAGTAATATGATATAGGGTACTTTCATTTAAAACTATTTAAGAAGTCATATTAACTTGCTTTTGACTTTAAAGCGAACTTCAGCGTATTGAAGCAAGTAGTGCGGCAAGTGTTGTGTCACTGACAGCGCAGACAAGCGCGGGTGCGGTCACAGTAAGAGCGGGGCAGTTACAAGCTCGTCTTCGCGACGTATTTCAAAAGAGAGTAGACGATAATCATAATGCTTTGTTACTACTAAACGCCTCTAACCGTTGGCTTGGGCTTGGGTTGGTAAGTATAAGAATATAAGTAATTGTATATCAATATAAGACATTATCGTTTATAGAAATTTATTTTTTAGGATCTTGTTGGAGTGTGTACAGTGTTCACAGCCTTATCAGTTGCATTATATAGTGAAAGCTCGGGGTCGGTCGCCGGTTTAGCTGGAACCTATGCTCTATTATTACCTGTATACCTTGCTCATCTTGCTAAGTGCCGGGCAGATCTTCACCTGCAACTAGCGTCCCTAGAAAGAATACTCTCTGATACTATTGTGCCTCAAGAAGATTACAGAGACGACTGTTAGTACATCAAAGATTATTTTCTTTGTTAATTTTAACTTATTAATACATTAAGTACCCACTTTTTCATTATTTACTAAAAATTTAAGAATTTTTGTGTTGCCAACAGATCCTATACCCGCTGGATGGCAACGAAGTGGGAGAATTGAGTTCCAAGGTGTCAATGTACAGCATCAACCAGGTGCTCCAATCATTCTCAATGATGTTAATTTCGTTGTTGAACCTGGACAGAAGGTATTTGTCATTCATGTGCCAAACATTGTTTTCAAAAAACCATTATTAAAAGTTAGTTTTTTATACGTACGTATTTTTTCAGGTCGCCGTGTGCGGTCGTAGTGGCAGCGGTAAATCAACTTTGTTGCTAACATGCGCTGGTGCTACGGAAATACATAGTGGTCGAGTACTTATTGACGGCCAAGACATCACTCGGGTCCCATTGAAACCTTTGCGTCATCGTATCGTGGTATTACCACAGGAAAATATAATGTTCTCAGGGACACTGAGGGAAAATCTAGACCCACTTGCCGTGCACACAGATGAAGAAATTTGGCAGTGTTTGAAAGCTGTTGGACTGTATGATTTTGTTACGGCTCAATCAGCTGGTCTAGGTGAGTAGATTAAAAACACTTTTATATACCAACTAGCTGTTACCCGCGACTTCGTCTGCGTAGAACTACTACTTCGTGTAAATTTGTTTGGACTGAATAGGCTCTGAAACTATAATGAAACGATTCTAATGAAGCCGGCACATTGAATTATTGAGATTAACATAGGTAGACTTTTCCTGACCCTGATCCCTGACTTAACTTAGTTTAATACGTTTTTGTATAAGACATTTTTTGTTTTTCCTTCTTTGGTCAAAACATGTAGGTTTTGTGGACTCGATACTCGTGAGCACGCCACATACAGTTGCCCATGGGAGAAACAGTTTTTTTCTAAATGAACACCAGCTACTTTGAGTGTCTGTCCTTGAGCTTTGTTTATCGTCATAGCGAATGCTGCTTTCAGGGGAAATTGTACTCTTTTGAATTGGAATGGCAAATCGGTAGGGATTATTGGAATACGGGGAATTAACACTTCTTCTCCCTTTGCTGTTCCTGTCATAATTATTGCTCTCACAATATTGCGTCCCAGGTGTGTAATTTGTAGACGTGTGCCATTACACATTCTTGCATTCGCATCAACAGGACCGGGACACCTACTTTTAGCCTCAACTTATGGGAAGGCACCCCCGATAATTCTAAGGAGTTAAGAAATTCTACAGGGAACGATGTCACTTGCTCATATATGCTCCCCATGTATACATTGTAAACGCATTTCTCCTTTCTGACTGCCGTTCAGCATTTAACACACGTCGTCTTTGGGATTCTTCTGGCATCTCTGCAGCTATCAATGATGCGTATCGCTCAGCATCTAAAATCTGCCGGGCCTGAGTCTGTTCATAGGTCTCGGCAGCTCTTTGCGTTGCGTGTCGCTCAGCATCTATAATCTGCCGGGCCTGAGAATGTTCATAGGTTTCGGCAGCTCTTTGCGTTGCGTGTCGCTCAGCATCTAAAATCTGCCGGGCCTGAGTTTGTTCATAGGTCTCGGCAGCTCTTTGCGTTGCGTGTCGCTCAGCATCTAAAATCTGCCGGGCCTGAGTCTGCTCCTCAGATTCGTGGGATCTAGCTACTTGCGCAGTTCGAGCTCTTTTAGAGCTACGCGCTAAATTAGATTTACGCTTGCGAGGCATATTACTTAACCAGTTACCTACCTAAAGTAATAAAAACAGGTAAGTACTTATGCAAAAAAAAATTCTTTAGCTGACAAAAAAATTTAGTTAAAGGTACTGAGTACGAAACTATACTTAAGGTAGGTACTTATACACATGAAATAAAACAAAAACAAAACGAATTGCTAAACTAAAACTAAATGTTAAAAAAAATATACTATCCACATGGAATAAAAACAAAATGAATCGATAAAATTATATGCGAAACTACTGGAACTATTTTATTCACAAAACAACATTACTTACCTATTAATACTCAATAAAAACTATGCTGACCTTCTTAGGTACCGTAACTACTTACTAAATGTGAAAAAACTTAAAAAAACCTGCCTACTAATCTACTACAATTTTATACCTATCCTAAAAAATGAATTAAAGTATTTATTTTACCTATTAACTATAATTCTACCTACTACTAACTTATGCTAAACTAATAATAACAACCAAAACAACTAAGTAAATAACACAAAATGCTTATCCAAGAAACCCTAAACACCAATGAAAACGTAAAGAAAGCGAATACGTTGCAGCTCAAAATTGTAGATATCGCATGCGTCCGCCAACAACGTCTGCCCTCACGTGTCTGCCCGTTCGGGTAAGCATACTTTGTGATCTACACTCCTCCCACCGAGCCATCCGCGTCCCCCGCACGTCTTTGCAGCCGCGCTGCGCAGCGCGCCCGCGCCCGCCAGCCCCGCCACACCACACCATGCATCGTCACACTCACACATTCATAGTGTATAGGCCGATGGGCCTGATGGACATGTCAGGCAGAAAGTATTCTAAAAGCTGGCTAGGAGTATTTGAATTATGCGATACATAACTGCACCCCGCGTTTCCACCCGTATAATTCCGGGATCGGGATCGGGATCTGGATAAAAAGTACCCTATGTCCTTTCCCAAGGTTCCATCTATCTCTATACCAAAATTCATCAAAATCGGTTCAGCGGTTTAGGCGTGAAAAGGTAACAGACAGACAGACAGACAGACAGACAGAGTTACTTTCGCATTTATAATATTAGTAGGGATTACTACTCGTTGCATATAGAAAAGCCCCTTCAAACCTGCTTTCACCATTGCATTTAGTGACCCGAAAACTTACCACTGTTTTTTGCATTGGTAAGTTAAAAATACGAAAATCTAACTAGACTAATAAATCAAAATAAAGCGGATTGCATCTCATATACAGTGAATTTATTATATGCATCAACTGTTTATTTTTAGAGTGCATAGTAAGCAATCGCAATAACGGTTGGTCTGGCGGTGGACGTGTTGGGCGCGTGTGTGCCGCGCGAGCAGTTTTACACGCTCGACCGGCTGCCGCTTTGTTACTGGATGAGCCAGCCGCGGCGCTCGACGCCTCCGCTCAACGTGCGTTACTCCGAGCTCTTGCGACACTCGCACCAAATACTACTATCATCACAGTTGCGGTACATATTTTCTTTTAATTGAATTTAATTTTAAAAAAGAGTGCGTGTACACGCGTTTAGAGTTATACTTCTTTGGCGTAAGAAAAAAAATACAGTAGTGATTAGCGATAAATATTAAAATTAATCAAAAAGATTTTATTTAAATGAATAAATTATTAGTAAATATCTATCACCGTCGTGTATGAAATTGATTTAAAAACACCAAAATAATATTTATTTATTCAGTTCTAAATATAAAAATACTAGAATAAACAACTTGAACATAGTTATCGATTTCCATGCCACCTAGATCTAACTTTACGATGTCGAACTTAGGTGTTGGTGTGCGCGTGCATCGCAAAAATTCACTCTCATAATTTTTCTCCGTCGCGCCAAAAGAGGTATAACTTCAAAAACCTAAAATCATGGTTCCTTGTTGTGTACCAACAAATTGCAGATTTATCGGCCAGAAGTGTATGTTATTTAAATGGGAGTATTATTTAAATTGTAGGTTTTTCGACCTAATTCTAATTTCATTTACTTAATGTTTTGTCCAGTCTATTTACATAGTATCACGAAAGTATGATAAACAATATCAGAAACTTGTAAAACGTATAAAAAACAATGTAACTATATTATTAATGATGTTATTATTTCAGCACCGGTTATCATCAGTTCGTGATTATGACAACTGCGTAATTCTTGAAAAAGGCCGCTTAGTGGAACAAGGAAACATCAACAGTTTATTGTCCGATCCGTCAAGTCGACTTTCATGTATGCTGACAACTCCCGCCCACCTCATATAACCAAATAAGTAGTTTTACAAGCTGAAAATATTACCCCAAAGGTGCTTTTTGTAAAAACATTTCGTATTGTAAAATATTCATACTTTTAGTATTTTTATTATATACTTACTCATAAAACTCAGACTGTTTGCGATGAAAGATCTTTCATCGGCATTTTTATGAATGTGTTTGTCGTGCTGAAGACTGAATTGTGATTTGTACAATTAAAATAAATAAAACAAAGGTTTCATTCCATTGTATTTTAGACAACAATATAAACTCAATTAGCTGACATGAGCGCACTCCGCGCGTACCAGTCAACACACAACATTTATCACTACATAACAACTTACAAACGTACGTTGGCACCGATTTACATTAAAAAAATATTTGTGTAGTCATATAAAAATATTCGCTTACCTACGCCGTAATATTAAATATTCTAGATAAATCTCGACATGTAATAAATTCTCTGTTTCACTTAACGCTAGATTGGTATTCACGGGACGGGGATGGTTACGTTTAATCTTTGGTTTTGACGACAGGTAAGGCACTTACTTGGCAATTAAGTTCAATTTACATTGTCGCGACCTATACGTGATGTTATAACAAATTATTCATGCCATAATGACGTTAATGGCATTCGTACAAATTTATTGTGTATATGTCGCAGCCAACTAACTTATTAAGACGTTCAATTAACAGCCTGGCCTCAACTAAACAGCGCCGTTTAACTACCGGCCTTAAAGATATGCAGCCAGTTGATCAAACAGCTAAGCCAATGGCATGGATCCATGACGTTTCATTACTTGCCTAGCATATTGACTGTGAATTTAAATTCACTTTCTGCCACTCTCAAACTCGAAACGAAACTCTTCAAACTGTCAATATGGCATCGTTAAACCACAACCTTGCTGGTGTTTTCAAAGTTTAATGACAAACAACAAGGACAATGGAAGAGTGTAGTGACAATAATGTGAATTTAGCTGTGACTGAATCAAGCAATGTAATTTTTAAATAAATATTTTTCCTGTCAGATGTTTCGTCTAGTTTATTAAATGTTACAAACGTTACTTTTCCTTTCAGGCCGCTAGTTAAACAGGGCTGCTTAGTTAAAAGGCTAGACTATTAATTGAACAGATTATTAAGATAGTTAGGCTGCGACATATATAAGCTACAACAATTCTGAATATTTAAATTCCGTGGAAAAGGAACCATTTTTCTCGTTAACTACGTATGGTATGTGCAATTTTGTTGCGAATTCGTTTTCAATCAATACCGTGACAATCTAAATTGAACTTTAAGTCACTTGGATTGAATTTTGCATGTTTCTGTTACGTAACCTAGATTTATTCCATGTCAATATTAATAAAATTCCCATAATTTTGTGCATCGAATTAATCAAAAAAACCATGTGAACACCAATAATTGCACATTAACTCAAGATTAGTATCCGAACACCCTTTTAACTTTATAGATGCCATAATTTAGACCCTTTGAGTATTTTATAACAAGAAGTTAACAAAACGAGCCATAGACAATCACCGCACGTAACTTGGTTATATGCGCATGGGCACTTCAAAGACAATGTCTAGCCAATTGGACAAATATTTTCAGGCTCATAGAGCATTTAACATAAATTAAACAAATAAACATACATTTAACGTGTTAAAGGCATGATTTAATTATTATTTTGTTGTATACATCATGAGCGATGCTGCCAAATTATTATTTTTTATTTTAATGTAAAAGCTACATACGTCATTTTATTTATTACGTTTTACTTCTGCGTCTAACTCCGACCATTTCTGAAAACAAAATCTGTCAAACAGAAATATTTAAGTTAATAAATCTGTCAATGTGACAAGTATTGAATACTTGTCAAATTATGTTTGTTCTGTGATAAAATTACAGATGACAGATTTCGTTTTTTATACGCAAATATTTTTCCCATAGGCTATATATCGAAAAGTAAAATTACCATAATGTATAGATCTAAGGGCCCTTTTACGTCATGGCTTCATAAAGGGTCAACTTCGAGACATATACAACACACGCAATCTGAGACCAGTTAAGAAAATCTTAAAAAAGGTTACTGCGATGTTATTAAAAATTAAGCCGCACATAATTTTTCCCGAACAGTTATCCAATTTTCCTTTAAAAAAGTGTTTTCTTAATTTCACGGGAACAATTGTTTTGCAGTTGAAATCTATAATATTCACATGTACACGAATAACGTACAAGGGTTATAAATGGGCGTGTCTGGTGACGTCAGATTTAGGTCGGTTCTTTCTTGACGGCGGCGGCGGCCGCCCGCGCCTCTTCTGCCAATCTTTCAGGACTCGAAAGGATATCCGTAGTCGTACACAAAACACGCAGCGAGTTCAATACCGCTGCAAATAAAATTAGTTAAATATATATTTAGAAAAATTTAGATTTATACGAGTATATGAAATACAAAAAAATAATGTCTTTATTAATTATAAGTATGCATTACAATGTGTATGATTTGGGAACCTAAGAAATACCTATGTCCCAGTGAATCACAGCTCTTCCATCACAAAGTTAATATATATTTTTTAAATTACAATTTGTTTTTTTTTTTACTTTTTACGACAAAGTCTTCTCCTACTTATGCAGTCAAAACCGTTTATGACGACATCGTTAAGACATACCGGTTATATTGACCAAAAAGGTCCCTGAATGAAAAGGTCTGAATTTTATTGTTTTAGGTTCTTAATAACAACGTCATCGGCTGTAACGACTATCGGTTATTACGACCAAATATGAGAAGTCCTTTGTCGTTATAAGAGATTTTACTGTATATAATCAATAACTATAAATTAAAAAAAACTTGGCCAGTTAAAAGAATGACGTAGATTTCACAAGTTCCTATCTCCTGCCCTTTGAGAACTGGCAACTGAACCACATTTAATGAATAAATAATTGAGTAGACAATACCTGGTCTCATCTCAACAAGTGAGCAATGCTGCTCTGCCCAAAGTAGGGTTGTCCGTACGAGGTCTGCCCGACTACTGCACGAAACGCACGCGCTGAAGGACTCCACTAGGGCTGCGCTTACCACGCTAAACTGTTTTACTAGCTCAGGACATCATAGATACAAAAATAAAAATATAACAGATATATTACAAAGTTTATTAGTTGGCAACACCAATCTCAGAAACTAGTAGTAATCACATTTTTAAGGTCCCTTGTATGGCCATTTCATGATGTATGATGAACAAACAGTCGTATTGCCTAGAACGCGAATACTAAGGATGCAAATGTTGGTAGAACACGCTAAAATTTAGTGTTGCAAAAAACAAAAAAAAATAATTCCCGCTGCTGAATTAATTTAAACGTCCTTTCAATATTAGTTTCATTATAAAACCAAAATTGTAATTGATTAGTAATTATTTAGTTTAGTATTTGTCTAATCTCTTCGTATATGTCATTTATTTATTTATTTCATGTTTGCCTATAAGTACTTGTCACATTAAAAAATGTATTTTGTGGTTATTTTATCAATGTATTAGTGGCACGAGCGTTGGCAAGCTTTTATCAATAAAAAAACAACGTTGTTTATTGTGTAAAAAGTATTTTTCTTTCTTATTTAAAATCGAGTTTAAAAAAACCCGAAGAGGGTAGTTATTCAATTTTTTGACTGTCAGAATTTAAAAATTCTTACGACTAAACCAGTTCATACATTTTTCAATCATTCCGAGCATTTATGAAAAGGATACCAGCCAATACTTCCAATTGTGCATGGTTCTGGCTGCGACATGAGCGGCGAACATCTCCCGTAGACGACTAGCGCGGCCCCGCGACACCGGCGCCCCCGTCGCTGGTAGCAGCGAATGGCAGTTTCTAAAATGCAATATACGTTGAACTTAATGTTGCAGTAGTCAATTGCGCATGCGCATCGGTCGAATGACACTCGCTTATATGAAGGAAAATGTCGAGCAAACCCACTTGTCTTAAATCAAAAATCTATTTGTGACACCGAAGGCTGATCACCTATTACACTAAATTAAGAAAAAAAATGACGAAGGCTTAGAAGTTGTAGCGCCGTAAAAATAAATAAAATAAAATGAAATACGAGCCTGTTGGTAACCACGTAAATACAAAGAACAGATATTATATTAATGATTTTTCCTTAGTAATAATGAAATATACTATTCAATAACAATTTTTTGAATTCATGTAATAGCCATTTGACTTGCGTCTTACTTCTTATGGATATATAAATGAATAACATCTATTGCACGATAATAATAAAAACAACAAAAAGCTTAATGCAGATTTTTTAAATAGATTTTAAGAATTGTATTTTATATTTTCGAACATTCGTACTTATTGAAATGTATATGGAGACAATAATTTTATATAAAAAAAATATTTAAAGAAAACATAGTTTCTATATTTTTGCGTAAGCTTTTCACGACTATCAGTACTGTATCTTGATTCTAGATAAAATGTGATAAAAAGATTTGAATGTTATGATCCGATCCTTATCCATTCCTAATTTTGGCAGAATCAATCGTAACATGTACCATAATCAAGAACAGTTATTTATTTAAATCTATATAATTATGTACCTAAGAACGTCTAACTAATGGACCGATTTAAAAAACTCTTTCCCTATTATGATAATTATCCCTGAGGAGTATAGTCCTAAAATATCATAATATGTCCAAGTATACGTGGAATATATCGTAGCATTATGTAATAATTAAATACTTACGATATGGAATTATTTAAGCAATCAATTTGCTGCCTCAAATTCTCCATTTCTTCTTTAATTTGATTCCTCTCCGCTTTCAATTGTTTAATATACTCGGCCCCTTTTTGTAGCATGGCCGCTTTACTTATCTGAAAGATTATATTCGTTATAATGCAATATTTCCTACTTTTATAGGAGACAAAAAAATCTGATGTTAAGCCCCCGCGGTATCACTCGCGGTCAAAAGGTCATTTTATGCAATGATATGTTGTGCTCTTAAAAGAAGTCAAAATGGGATTACCTCGAAAAATTGCATATTCAATAAATCAATCAATCGTTTACAAATGATTTGGGCGATTGGATGATAGTATTTAATAGGTGTCACGTATTTGAGAAATCTTTTCTGTATGAATAAATAATCAATTTCCAGTCAATCAGATAAAATTGGCCTGACATTGTCTATTCTTTTATAAGAATAAACATTAAGATCGACAATATTACATCTTTATTATAATCAGTTTGCTATTTTGCTTTAAAACACATTCACATTTATATATTTTTCACTTTATATATTTATGACTATATCAAAAAAGGTCCATGACTAAAATATGCTTACCTTAGCAGCTGGGTTCGTGTTGAGATGAGGTATAAGCGCCTGGAGGGTATCGAAGCCATTCTTGATGTTATACCGACGTTTTTGTTCCGCGTGCAAATGCGTACGTCGCGGTTCGCGGGGTGAACCCGCGCGTGGCGAACCAGGCGATCCGCCTGGAGAAAGGGACTGCGCACGTGACTGCGCTCTCGACTGTCAAGATATAAAACTGTTATTATTACGGTACCTACTACAGTTAAAACCGTTTACAAGGACATCGCTTAGAAGAACATACCGGTTAATTAACCCATTCGCGTCGTTATGGCGGGCCGTACGTCACACCGCAGAAGTTTGGCATGACTATCAAAAACATTGACCCTTTTTCGCACTCCACTACTGCTTTGTTTAAGAATAAAATAAAGCAACTGTTAATGTCTTAACTCTATAATTATGTGTGTTGTTGTCATGTTTTTTTTTTGTATCATATGGTTGTATAAGTGTAACCTATTGTGGATGCATCCAGTGTGTTTGTTTTGTGTTTTAATTTAGACTTTGTTTTTATTATAAGGATATTTCTGTTTGGTTTCCGAATAAATAAATAAATAAATAGACACTACTGCCTTTTATTTTTTTACGGACTTTCAGAAAATACTTTAATTTTTATGGAACAAATCTTTTGATCGCAATTAATCCGACACAATTGGTTCGGCGGTACCAGCGCTGTGACCATCACTTTTCTTTTGTTTATTGCGTAATAAGACCCCTGTTTAACCGCCATACTGGTACGCAATACTTTGTATCTCCCGTTATCTCCCGTTCTACTACGCATTCGGGTAAACGGCGTGATGACAGAAATACATAAAATTATTCATAATATATTTATTTTATATACATACATATGGGTAAGATTCAAAGTCTAGACTTTGTCGTAAATATGACTCAATGTCAAAGTCAATGCTAAGAAAGTTACCATACAAACATTTACGTAATTACCACACGTCAGATATATAGTCAAAATTAATAAAACTTATATAGGTTACGGACAGATTACAAGATTTTTATTTTAGCGTCAAATACATGAACTGATAACGCGCGATAAGAGCAGACCAAAGTCTAGTGTCGGAGACAAGTTTCGCACAACTCCAGAGCGTGACAGGAATAGTGTAGTCAACGATTAGACAGAACAGCTGATAACGTAGGCCTTTTATACGATTTTGCAATCTTAAGTAGCTTGTTTTGAAAGATTATAGGTAAGCAATGATGACACCGAAACATTACAGCTAAAGTGGTATGTTTCTTATTAATTAAGTCTACGTATGATATGATGAAAAGAGACAAATTACGGTTGAATATGAATATGAGATACACACTGAAAAATTCGCATGTATTTTTGGTATCATATGCGTTTAACCAGTGATTCCCAAAGTGTTCGATATCGACCCCTACGGGTCTATGACAACCTCAAAGGGTTCTACGTCAGCGAAAAAGAAATTGGGGGTCCATTAAGTGAAAATGGGGGTTCACGATAGTGGCATACTCTGACAGTACTAATTTACTTACATCATACTATCTTATAATACCAAAACATATACATTACTTATAAAAGTACCTATGAAGTAAAAAAAATACTTTGAGTAGTTTCATGAGTTCAATTAATATCTACATGTATAAATTAACATGTGTTTTTTTTTGTAACATGTGATTAGTGTTAAAAACTTTTAAGTTTTTAACACTAATCATCACTACAGTTAGAAATTTACAGGGAATCAATAAAGAAGTAAGGGTAAGTAACCCAACACGGAAAAACATGGCAAGGGGTCTACGACTCAGAAAAGTTTGGGGAACTCTGCATTAGACAATAAAATTTAACAACAAATAAAATCGCCATCTAGTTAAATCACGAATGTCTGTCGTGTCAGCGAATTTAATAAAAAAAATTGTTTGCCGAGAACGCGATAAATTTTGCACAAGCCCAGAGCGTGGTATATAAAAAAACCATATCGCTCAGATAAACTGATTATGTAGGCCTTTTTTATATTTATATATTTAAGATTTTCGGCCTTAGCACACGTAGAGATAACACCGCGCCTTATCATTTATTTTACAGGAAATAAATCCGTCATGGTAACAAATACGTAATTTGGGTTTAAAACTTATGTAATAACAAAAAACAATTTATCGACAATGAAATTTATGGATTACTTTGATTTAGATTCCACTTTTTTTTGGTATTCTCCAATCCAGGAAATTTATTTTATTACACTAGACTACAGCGACCGTACTATGTAACTTCTAATAGCGACACCGATTCCTACGTTTTCTATACTAAATTTTATAAAGAGGAAATATTTGCATGTGAGTATGTTTGCAACAAAATGGCTGAAAAAGTTCTGAACCGATTTTAAAAATTCTTTTCACTGATAGGCATTATTAAAGAACATATAATTTTTTTTAAATGTTCACCCGCGCGAAGCCGTTACCGACGCTAATTGAATATAAAATCAATATTCCAATTGGGATACGTAGGTATCTATTGAAAGTTACAGAATAAAGGCCGAAAAGGCCCTAAGCCTCATTAGTACATATGTATATGGTATGTAAATGATTAAACCAAAATAATAAATACTACACTACCGTAATCAAAATTTAATTTATTTAAAACATCACCTAACTACAAATATTATCAATCAGCGCCGGTGCTGTAAAATGAGTTATAGAATACCAGCGCAGTATACTTGAAGCATATATACAATACAGCCCGGAAATATTAGTTAGATATAAAGGTCAAATAGATATACAATAACATAATCATATAATACATAATCGCTACAAGGCTTTGTGTCATTACTACAATTTCTGCATGTCGAGGTGGCAATTACTTAATAATAAAAATGATTTTAGATTTGAGATTATCTCTATCTAATAAATGTGAAAAAGTTGTGACGTCATATTATATTTTTTTATATACATGCTGTTTTAGGACCTAATAAATAAATTTTAAAAATAAACAACTTATACAAATCGTTATTTTTAATTCTTTATAAGCTCAAATTGAACATACACGTTTTCAAGAAGCCGCCAAAATGATTATCTATGTCAATAAACGTCAAGTTTTTGGTGCGTTAATTGTCATTTACTGACGTTTTGTACCACGTGACAGTTGTGCAAAGATTACTAATATAATTGTAATTAATTGCTATTTACTGCAAGTAACCTCTAAAACGATTTTAAATTTCTTTTCCTGTTCCGTTTCCTAATAAAATCGCCTGTCTTTTGAAATATCTTTTATTGTATTATAATGATCTTTGATAATCAATGATAATATTCAGATTTAATATGTTTATCCCTTTGTTTCCTTATTATGTATTTGTTTATTTTTTCTCGCGTGTACATTTTCTATCTTTAACTTGAAACTAGCATAACGTTTAAAGTATTGCCATAAAGAAAATACACGTTTAATACATTTACATCTAAACTAATTTATTTTCATTTGTCGATGTTTGCCTTCACACAGTCCCGCTAAAATGGGTCCACATCCAGACCAGACCAGAACACACGACCTCAAGACAAAACCTTAATGTGTCGTTAAAATAACTTTAAGCAGTTTACTTTAAATCTACTTACATGGTGTGGAGACATTATATCACTCTCTATAGGCGACGGCTGTCCTCTTAAAACTGGGGACTGCATAGGATCCGAATTTAGGCCTTCCTCAGCGCTGGTATTCAGCTTGTAGAGGCTTTGAGCTGAACGTACATTCATTATTGGATTATTCGTTGATCGGTATTTTATGTACCTTTCCACTGGGAATCAACCCACGACATTACTTAACTTTAATCCAAAAATACACCTGAATTAAGCCACATACGCAGCGTTTAACGCTTTTATACTATATAGGAAATATATATATATAGGAAATAAACTGATCCAAAGGTTTGATGTCTACCCTCATAATCAATAAAAATAAATTAATCCAAATTAAACCAATGCCTGTCTGAATTTTAATCAAAAATGGATTTTCTACTAGAACTTCTATTTTCCGTTAAATTTGTGCACAAACATACTTACACACAAAATTCGAAGCAGCATCAAACATTATCATTATCCAATTCCAACAGTATCAGACACACGGGGCAAACTGATAACCTCCATTTTTTTTAAGTCGGATAAAAACAAGTATTTACTAAAGCAGTCATTCGTGTCTCTCTCGCTTTAGTTAAAATAATGTAACTTATTTTAGTTTTATAAGAGGGTAGACTTGATTAAATTATTCGTTAGTAACAGCGCCCGTATTCTGTAATTTTCGATTGCTATACCGACGAATTTGTATGCTATTTCGATGTATTTCTATAACTTTTTTTTTTTTGAGATTGGATTATCTCAATTATTATTGAAATTATAGAGTCAGGACTATGTACTTGTATGTAATATTTAAGCCTCACCTCGGCGTGAGATAAACCTGACTATTTTTGTTTATATAACTAACGTAATTTAGACGTAAGTTTTTCCAGTAAAACAAACTTGTAATAAATTATTATTATTAGGACTCTGTAATCTGTAACTATTGATGGCGATGCCGACAACAATTCCGATTACAAAGTTAGTTTAATTTATTAGTTCCACGCCATCACAAGGCAGCGAAATCAGCTCTATGGATATTGGGAGAAAAAAATACAAACACAGACAAGCATACAAAATCGTTGGAATCGGTTCTATTGGAAATTACCGACTAAGCTGCTGATAGCATAATATATAGGATTAAACGTACAGTGCTGTGCTGAGAGCAACTGCGCCAACATGACGCTGGCTTGAGGCAGCGTGGGTTCGGAGGCTACGCTTGTAAGCGGCGGAGGCCTACGCGGCCCGCTGGTACCCGCTCCGCTTTCCGCTCCTGCGGTGCTTGACGTCGAGCGGGAGCGAAAGCGAATCGCGCTCTGATTTGGCTCGCGAGCCTATAACATAATTTTGTCGTAAAATTTACTACTAAAGTCAAGTTAGTAAATAATGATTATAATTACGATGAAAGTGTTTTGTAAGTAATGAAATGTATAAAAGAAAAAATAATATTAAGGATTATTATACATCAGTGGCACTGTTTTGGTCATTAATCTGATAGGCAAGTAGGTGATCAGCCTCATGTGCCTGACAAACGGTGTCGACTTTTTTTGGGTCAAAGGCAAGCCGATGCTCACGATGTGTTCCTTCACCTTTCGAGCAAATGTTAAATGCGCACACAGAAAAAAAGTCCATTGGTACACAGACGGGCATCAAACCTACGACCTCAGAGATGAGAGTCGCACGCTGAATCCACTAAACCATCACAGCTCATTATGATTATAGTCGCTTTATATATCGGTTTTAGATAAATCGTATACTCATTAAAAACGAAAAAGAATCAAAGCAGGATTATCCTGAAATTAATTTTTACAGCTGTAAATCAATCTAATTCGTCAAACTAAATTTATTGCAATTCATTTCGTTTAGAATTATATAAATCTTGATAACATAGTGATCATATTCCTAAGCTTCTAACAATTCTTGCGATAAGCAACATATAGTATATTTGAATTTTAATGTATCTCCATTGTCTTGTGTATGATAAGAAATCATCAAATTCTTGTATATATATTTAACTTTACAATACACATATTGCAGCGGTAAACACATGTTAACATTTATGCTTTACTTAATTAAAATTTCCTTAAAGGTGTATAGTTCGGTGGGATTTTTAAGCCTACAACCTAAAATTAATCGCCACAAGTGACCTCGGAGGTCGCATAATATAATCAATCGACCCGCGGTCGTAAAATTGAAACAAGATAACAAATTCAATAAATGGAAAATTACAAATCAAATGATATTAAATACATTACCCGCGCGTTATGTGCAGCTGGCGCATCGTGAGCTGTGGAGGGTCCACTTACGACCCAATCTGGACTCAGCTGTGACCCTAGGGGCAAGCTATGAGACCGGAATTGCTCCTTGCTCCGAATATTCGTCGTACTCACAACACTGGCTCCAGGTGTCACCTGTACCTGGCAACCATTTTATTTTTAGATGCAGAGTTCTTATTGGTTCTTCATCAGAGTCTGAGCATGGCAATATGTGTTTACTTTTAGGAGCAAGACGGGAATCGAACTCACGACCTCGAGGTTAGTCGCGCCTCGAGGCTAACATCAAATGTATAAGTTATTTTTAATGTAACCAGTTGCTGAGGTGTAGCTATTAACAAACCGGAAAACTTGAATTGATTTACATATTTTTGTTATGCAAAACTATTAATAATTCCTATACATAGATAACTGTAGAATATCAAAATAATATCAGATCATTTTTAAACCTCAAAACCAATAAAAACAACCAAGATATTTAAATTATAAGAAAACTTATTTTTTTCTTTAATAATAGAATGACAACGTTATCAGGCCCATAGCAACAATGCAGATTATTGATTATACATTCAGGTCATGGATAAAATTCTTGCGTCTTAATAATATAAGCTAGCAAGTAATTACTATATATTGTACAATTATAAAAAGATGTGGGTTAAAAGACGTAATGACAAGAATACGATAGGAAATACTTAGGTGGTTTAGCCATATTGAGCTGACGAATGAGAAGGTGTTTTTTTAGGATAATGTTTAAAGAACTTTATTTTTCATTACAAAAAAATATATTTTATTTAGATGATTTTATTTACAAGAGCGAGATACACGTCGCCATTAGCCGTCTCAATGTAAGTCAACTGTGTTCACTCTAACATGCATCTTTACTGCCTTTTTGAATTTGTCAAACACACTAATATTGCGAATTTTAGATGGTAATTGATTAAACAATTGCACACCCTCATACCTAATAGACTATGATATACAAAACAACCGTAGATGGTAAAATCTAGTTGCGTAAGCCTAATATACCTGGAGCAAATCCAGGACGTACAACAGAAGGGACAAGTTAAATGTACCCATAATCTGTGTACACTTTCATGGAAAATGCGTGATAAATGACGTAAAATATCTACAATTTACAAACATTTTGAAATCAGATATCCCTCATTAACATATAACCTAAGTTGTTTTATTATGAAATTTATAGTAGTAGTAATATCGCGAACAGATTTATTTGGTTTTCTATTGTAGATATATATATATCTTCGCAATGTTCGCAATCGCAATATTCTTCTATGTTAAGATTTATTTTCTCACCTGTGCTGAAGTCGTAGGCGCTAGTGGAGGCGAAGGAAGCTTAAAAGACCGAGAATTCACCGGCGAACTCTTCTTATATTCAGTGGGGCTTAGCTGCATGTATTGCATTTGCGGTGAACTCTGACGAACCGGTCGGGTATCAAAATTCTGGGGCACGTGCGCCTGCACCGACTGCGAATAACTCTGATACTGTGGATTCGGACCTGAGTAATGCCCCATACGATTTCTTGGCTTCTCCCTATATCCCCGGCCTTGGATGACCACGGTCGAGGCGTATTTAACACTAGGCCCTGGTTGCTGGAGTAAGGAGACGGTTTCGGGAGCCGTTTGTGATGGTGGAAGCGCTAGGGAAGATCAATTGAAGTAAAAATTATACACTAAAACACGATTTCTGTAGTATTTTATTTAAAAGATTATTAATTAAAGATAAATCTCAACAGAACATATAAGTTAGTGGTTTTAAATAAGAAAACATACCTGCATTGTATTTAGGGTAACTTTCTTGTTGAGGGATAACTTTGTTCGGTGCATTAACATACTGCAGCCGTGTTTTTGGATAAACATTATTAATTTGTTCAGTTGCCGTTTGGTCGTATGCGGTGAACGTTGGCATAATTTGGTTATTGAGAATGTTATTCTGAATTTCTGCTTCAGGATATAATCGCCCATTATACATTTGTATCGGCTCACTTTTAGTCTGTTCCAAGGGCATTATCTGAGTATTGTTGCTGGTACCTAAAATTTATTTCTAACATAAAATACATATATATAAACAACATTGGTTTTATTAAACGCTATAGTCTCTGGTATCATAGAAAAGGTGATTGTTGGTGAACGAGCAGTGTTAACCTGTCGTCTTAGATACATGCCTAATCGTATGTTTGATCCTTGGCTGTGCACCAATGGACTTTCTAAGTGTGTATTTAAATTTCGCTCGAACTATGAAGGAAGACATCGTAACAAAACTGGCTTGCTTTAGAACCAAAAAGTACGGCGTGTATCAGAGACACAGGAAGCTGATTACTTACTTGTCTTTTAGATTGACAAATGACACATACAGAAATCTGTGGCCCAGACCTACAAAACTGATTTCTTTATATCAATTTCAAAAATGGAAAACAAATCACCGAATAATTAAAAATAAAAACTGTACTAAATAGGTTTTATATGGAAATAAATCAAAACATGTCTACCCATAGACAAATAGTTATTGTTAATAAATATGTACGTAAAAGCATACCGTTGTTTTACGTAACATTATCAAATAATTACCATGAATGCTCATTTGACTCGTCGGCATTGTTGCTGGGGTTGCGTGACTTCCAAGGTAATTTTGGGTTGAATACGAATCAACCGACATGCCACTCCTGTACATGGTATCTTCAGTGGGTATCGTCGTTTCTTCAGGAACAGAAGGTAGGCGAGTTGACGACGTTAGAAGATCTTGGGGATACATACAAAACTATACATATAACTATAATCGCCAAAATGTATCCATAACTTCCAAACGAAAGGACTTATATAGAAAAACTTAACAGTGTGTGAATGAAATCTCTTTGAAATATATAATAAACGAACTAACAGAGACGAAGCTATTTTTACTACATTATATATAATATTTTATACTATAGAAGCTAATGCACACTACACATACATACACTCACTGTAACATTATCACACAACAGTAAAATTACGAAATAAATAATTAGCAGATGAGAAATTACCATGAAGGGGTTCCAACGTGTCCATAAAATCATCAAGATTAGGCTGCAGAGGACCTAAGCTTGGTTGTATGAAGTCAGCTAAGCTTGCACCCCTAGCTAAAATTAAAACCAACACTGTATCCATGCTCAAAGTGCAAATAAATAGACTACTAGGCACGGTAAATACCAATTTCCCGGCAATCGGGGAAAGCGAATGGTTGGTGACTGGTAATTGTGGAAAATAGTGTGTCGCTCATGAAATTAAGATAATCCTCGTCGGTCAGCATATTTCCCGCGAGGTCGCTGCACTGGGACTCCACCGTGTCCATATCCGACATCTGAAAACCGGACAGTTGAAACATCTGAAAGAAATGTTTCGCAATCATAATAAATTTATAACAATTCTCGAATGAGGTTATAGTTTTAAAACTTGTCCGACACGTGCTCGATGACATTGTTAAATATTAGTCTGTGGTAATTTGCTGTGCACTCACTGTATCCTGGACAGAGGTGTCCCCCTTTCCAAGGAGCCTCATTATATGAAACATGCGCCATTTTTTATATTCTGCAATTACGGCTTCAGCTCTTCGTTTCCAATATTTTCCTTCTAAAATTGTAGTCTGAAATAAAATTGTTTATTAATTCACATAACACACTCAAATCGTAACAAATATATCGAGACTTACTTCTGGCTTAACGTGTGTGTCTACATCCAAAGGAGACGCAAACTGGCAGACCAAAGTATTCTGTTTTTTTATAACTGAAAAAAATAACTATTATATAACAACCGAGCACTAAAAACTTATGTTATTATTTAAAATATTAGTAATAATAAAAACCCTACTTATATAATTGTTCTAACATCTAGCTAATTAAAAGCGATAATTATAATTTACTTATTACCTTGGACCTTTTTTGTTGCGTTTGTATTAATCAACTTGTATCTAAATTTCTAAAGCTTAGTGATAACAGGAATTTTTTCTTATAAAACATTTTTAAATTAAGAATAATTTTAAATGCCAGATATGCGTTCTTGCTTACAGTCAATTTATCTCTGAAAGCCATTCGTAACGTAAGCACGAGCTGATAAGAAGTTGTTACGATTTCTATTGCATTTAAGGCTCAAACAAGTATTGTCCAGTATCAAAAAACATAGCACTTTGTGCAATGTAGAATCAGTTTATCAAAGGTAAATGACCTTTAGTAATATAGCAATCAATATTTCTAGTCTTATATATTTATTTCTAGAATTACATGAAAAACATATTATTCAATACTACTGTATTATTTATTAGCTTTGTTCCGTTGTAAATAGTTCTCTAATAATTTATTATCAACTGATTCTCATATGAGGCAATTAATTGAAATCCCATTCAATGGTAAATAAAAACTGAGTGGCTATATGATATTAACTACAATTACCTTGATTACTTCATCAATTGGCATATGACAAACCTTATGTAGAACTTATTAACTGCCATGGTTATACTAATTGTAAATACTTAAGACTATATATAATGATTTTAACTTATAATAATATTATAAAAATACAGTATATTCTATGTATATGTACTTAAGGATACAACAATCAAATATATATATTGTAAATAAATCAAATTCAGTAATTATGATTACATCTATCTTTCCTTACATACAAATAATAATGAAATAACTTACACTGCATATGCCAACACCTCCATATAACGTTATTTAACCTTATTTTGTCCTTCCAGCGAAGCTTTATACCTTTAAAACGATTCCATTTGGGTGATGTTAGCTTTTGTCTAAAATAATTAATTAAATGTTAACTAAAGCACTTACCATTCTCAACTTAAACATTTCTTTATATTGATAGGTGAACACACAAGTTTATCAGAAATGGTAGAAGTCTTTAATATAGAAAACATTTTCAAAGTGTTTAATATTAAAAACAACATGTTCAATAATTATAAAGAAAATCAAGACACAAATCTACAGGGTTACTGGTTTACACTGAGTCGGCTGTGACAATGGTTAACGGTAGAGTATCTTATCTTTCTTATTATCAAAAGGATCTTAAGCTTATTTTAAATAACTGTTTGATAAGAGCGCCTGGATGTTTCTTATCTGTCTGTAATACTTGAATTCTATAATATTATTTTATGTCTAAAAACTAGTAAAGATTTAGACATAATATAATAATAAAATGATTATATAGGTTTACGAAATTTCATATTAGTTTTAATTAAATTCTTTAAGTTTTATGCAAAAGAAATAAAACCAACCACCATTAAGAGATCAATTCTAACTTCTTTAAAAATTAAAAAAGTAAGATCATATTCATTGTTGTCAGTTGTCCTTTAATGAAACTAAACTACTTCAAACAAGCAACTGTTACAGATACATACATTTTCTGATATTTATTTAGACTGTTACAGTTATAAATGACAAGTACTTGTTATGAAATTAAGTATAATATTGCATAATGTCATTGTGTGATATTCTAGCTGTATGTGCTAAGTTCATTTATTATTATGGATAAGTGTAACATATATAGATATTTCATTAGCTAGAATCCTAAAGCTGTAGGTTTATCGACATGGTTTAAAATATCATAGCTTTTGTGATATTTATAAATACCCTATTTACAGACAGACTTATCACTTCAAATGACCTGTGTCTTTGGTGAGGACTTTGATGACCTTTTCTTATCTTTGCACACCAAAACCAATCAGAAAGAATGTTTCCTTATTTTATTTATAAGTTTTATAAGAGTTAGGTTTATTATTGTTATCTCTAAGGTTAAAATTAACCCTTTAGTTATAGAGTTAATTGAACACCCAATATTTACATATACATTCAACCTAAACATGACCTTTTGTTTTTATAAAGATATAGCTACAAAGTATGTCTAAAGCCCTATAATGGAAAATAACTAAGGAAGATTATTAAGTTTTCCAGTACTAAATATTAGCATTAAAATATTACCTGTAGGCTAGTGTCATACATTTAAAAAGTTTAGTAAGAGATATCTCTATAGAAAGTTGTTGATGTTGTATACTTTCTTCTTTATCTGTCAGATGGAATGTTTCAGTAGTTACAGGAACTGTGTAGGTAGCTACAGCAGATTCCTTAGGTGTAGTCTGCTCCTCGTCAGGAACAGGAACAGCAAGATCGTCATAATCATCTTGCTCTTCAGCTTCAAAATGCGACACCATAAAATGGCCAGAATGTATTGCCTCTTTTCCTTGCCTCGATTGTTGTTTTTCCACATGAGTCATTTTGCTAGTGCCGTTAGGTACGTGGTTGTTTTCATCAATAACTTATAAAATAAATATAAAATTACTTCAGGGGTCAGCTTTTAGGCTTATCCATATCCATATTTTCACTTATCACTATCACTCACATTGTTTTTTTCCACATGCCTGACATCGGGGAATTGACTAACGTCAGACAAATAAAGTTTCGAAATGTTATTGACATCTTTGACAGCGGAGACAACCATAGAATATATAAATAACTGTATGTCAAAAAAACTGTCTAAAAACATAAACTAAAGAAATTAGATAGTTTGATAGAAATTAAATAGCCTGATCTTACGCCCGAACCCGATAATTAATCCACAATCTTAGTCGGTCGGCAGACAGTCGATCGATCTCCTAATCTGCATCCCAATAACCAAACCCTACGAAGCTCCATTTTTGGCGACGGATAGAATGCAATCTCTTCGCTCTTTACACTCATATTCGATAATAAATAAAAACCAAATAAAGTAAATAAAACCGTACAAATAATATTAACATATACATGTCTATGTCTATGATATTGGCACAATTGAATTTTGATAGAAAGGTCTATCCACATACACCAATCCGACCTACCATGGATAGCTTGTATCGACAGATGGCTTTTATAATCCGTCGATTGGTTATTGGCACACTTTTATGAATATTTAGATTAAGATTAAGTCTATCTCTGTAGGTAAAAAATGGATTAAGATAGGTTATTGGGTTTTGGCGTTAGCCTGCTACGACGCTAGAAAAAGCTAGCTAAGAACTAAGGTGATGGGAAATGTCATCTTCAAGGGTCTAGATCCAATTCAAAAATAATAACATTCATAGTACGTCTTTTGTCTTCTGATTATAGATATCGAAAAAAGAACAAAACTACAGCCACATCTACTTAAATTAAGGTGACAAACATTATTGTGTTTTTGGACGTAGTAGATAGCGTTACAAGAAAAGATTAAATACTTTAATCTTTACCAAGTTTACCTATTTAGGCATTTACATAATTGCGCCTATCTATACGCAGCTTCTTGATTATGTTGGATCAGAATAGGACGACGTAACGCATTCTATACTGTCAATTGTCACGCGTTATTTTTAGACTTGTGTATTTTTTTATTTAGATTTTTGTCCAACGTTTTTACAAGTTAAAACTTATTTTAAATGTCTACCTATCATAAAATAGCGTCAAGATTTTCAAAGAATTGTTCATGTTGAAAATTTAGCACTTTTCATTATAATAGCGATTATATATTTTATTCCAGTAAATTAATTATAGAGTATTCGAGTTACAAAGATGCAGTCACTACAAGATTCATCTCCAGCAATGTCTACTTCTTACAAACACTTGAAGTACAAGCATTGCCGTTCACCAGTAGAATTAAAGGAAAAAATGCGAAAGGTATATTGTTAGACTGAGTTTTATGTTACCTTGATTTTAAAACGCAGATACATTAACTGACTACTAGATTTCTGAAATTTCATTAGTAAACAACATTTTAAAAGATATTTTGCTACAATTAAAACAATACTTCTTTAAGGATTACAAGAGCAAGATTCAGCACTGTAGAGATATGTTGTTAAACAGGTTTAGAGAATCCAATGTAGAGAATGAACTTCAATGCACATTAAATGAGTTATATAAAAAAACCTTTAATTTTACTGAAACATTATCTTTAAATGAAGAAGAGAATGAACTGTTTGAGGAAATAAAAAATGAACTAATTCAAGAAGAACTTAAATGGTTTGTTTAGACTATTATAATCATTGAATATAAGTGCTTATATAGTAAGAGCATAATCTTAATTTTATATTAACCCTTAATGTCCTTAAAAATGTTTCATATTATCATTACAATTATTGACTATTTGTTCAAATTTGTAGGTTAAATGAAGAATATGAAAAGTCACAAATGGACAACATTGATTGGTCTTCATATCAAGTTGAAGATCATGTTATTTGCCCAATTTGCCAAAAGAATAATTTTAAACTTGATAATGGGCTGCTTCAATGTGACATATGTTGTATGGAGATAAGGACCCAAATAACGTCTTTAAAGGAAATCAAAAGTAATATTTTTAAATCAATGGAAAAACATACTTCTGAATGTGATACCCAGTTTTCAATAATTTCTGAAGGAGACCAAAGCCATATTTATCTAATATGTGACAGTTGTTTAGACATACAATTAATTGTTTAAATAATAAATTAAAACTTAAGTTGGGTTACCTAAAGTTTGTTTGTTTGTAAATTTAAGATGATTATTAAATAAAACAACAATATACAAAATAAAAATGACCTTTTTAATTCAATTTATGAAGCCTGGTAACAAGGTATAATATTGTTAATTATTTTTATACTCTGTCACATTCTATTCATATTCAGGTTAGAACATTTTAATACATAATATGAGAATAAGTCCTACCAAACATTAAACTAATCGGTAACTTGTATAAAATGTACATTAATAATTTATAATAATAGTATAAAACAGTACCATTTATGTTACGGACACAATACATCGGCAGCATTTGTAGTTCAATTGATTCTTAGTATAAAATGGTCAGCTATGTGAATTATTCTAGGCCTGTAAAGAAATTGTTTACATTATCATATAATTTGTTTCATATTTGAAGGGTTTATTCTATTTTTTTCACTTGATTAGTTTGTAATAGTAAATTATTTCAAATTGCTCATATGTTATTAACTTATCAATATTTACTTTTACCTAATTCTAGTCTACTATTGTTTTCTATCTAATATATCAGTGCAAACTAGATGTCATATTGTGTATGGTATATTCCAAAAAAAAAATTAAAAAGATAAACAATTGAACAATCATTTGAGTTTCTTTTACATTTTCCTAATATCACAGTTGTTTGTCTCAATTTTTTCAAAGAATTTATAGGATATTCACTTTTATTTAGTTCTTTACATTGGAGAAAAAAATATTATAAATAATTATGTGAGAGGCACATCCACACACTTTCATTAGGTATTTATTGGAGACATTGGAATTGTATTTAATCAAAATAGCAAACCATATTTACTTCCTTTGTTAATTATTTACCGTCATGATTACTTAAGCACAAATCAAACTTACTATATAGGTAAACCTTGTACATCCATAAGATCTTCAGGTTGAGCGTGTGAGTGGGAAGCCGGTGGAATAGTGAAGGCAGTATGGTGGTGTGGTCTAGGACGCCGCGGCGAGCGAGCATTGATTACGCGAGGCTTATGGATCTCATCCATTACTGATGGTGCCACATATGTGAATCCCTGTAAATTGGAATTTTATTAAATTGACAGATTCAATCCGTCATGTATCAAGGGTATTTGGTGTCTAGTCTGGATTACTGAATCTCTAAACAGACTTCCTGGAGTACTAGAACTATCTATATAACCATTCTGTATGGCTGTGGACCTGAATAGTGTAAATGTGAATAGTAAGATAAATATGCTAAGCGGTTCTTTTCATGTGTATTATATTTGTTACAATAATAACATCAATGAAATAGGTAAAAGAATATAAAATATTCTGAAGAAAACTAGAGGGAGCAGGAAAATACAAGACCTTTCCTATAATTAAAATTATTCTTATACAATTTCTGTATATACAGACACCGCTGCGTAATTGGTGTCGACAACAAATGTTATTTTCAATATCAATCAAGTCTTACTTAGGACAGGATCAAGCTTAAATATTTTTTTGGTCAAAATAAGGTAAAATAATTTTTTTCATATTTTTAAGTTACCTGAAACATTAGATTAGCGCTTTCACTCAGTGTAGATTCATCTGGTGAATCAATAGGTGTCTGTAGAGTAAATCTTGTGTCAAATTGAGATACATCATCTTCACTGGTCTGAAAATAAAGATGATTTTAACTCTGTAAGGCAAAACATTGTTTGGCATAATAACCCACACTCATCAGCAAATACAATATTTATTTGCGACAATTTAAAAAATAAAAATATTCCTGTTAACATTAGTGTAGTAATGTATAAATTATAAAGTTTCACAAATAGTTAGTTATTGTAATGAAGTGTTAAAGCAGCTTACAATATTGTAAACAAGCAATTTATTGCTAAGTAAACAGAACATACCAATTTAGGCTTGATAGGAGGCTCTAATCTACGAGCAAATACATCGTCCCAGTGAACATGTTTGAAGAAAGCATGTCCACGCACTGCGGCAGCCCCTGCAGCTCCTAAGCGCTGAGTCTCGGAACGTTTCATAAGACGTCGAATCAAATCGCGAGCGTCTTGTGTGAGGTAGGCGGGCAATATAAGTTTACCTTTAAGTATTTTTTCTATTGTCTTTGTACGATTATCTCCAGTGAATGGTGGCTGTAAAAGTATTATTTTAATGCATATATAGCCATCATCATACCTGGGTATTAAGACAATGTGAGGCAATATAATATCTTAAATCATTTATTCATGCATACAACTGCTGTGCTACTTAATATTTTAAATGCTTTATAGCATACAAAGAATATCAACCATAGGAGTTATATAATCACTAGTATGCATGTTACTTTAACTTACTTGTCCAATTAACATATCGTACATTAAAGCACCTAGACTCCACCAATCAACAGCTTTTCCATGACCACTCCTTGTTAATATCTCAGGAGCCCTAAAATAATTAATACAAATCTTTCTTATATCTGCTTTGTTTTATTAGACAGCTGTTAGAGGATATATAGAACCTTGGACAGTAAAAAAGGCCATTCTTTATCCTAATTGTACACTGATATACCCAAGGGCATGATCTACTTACATATACTATCTATGATAATAAAATTAACATCTAAGAGTTCCTTTTAACATATAAATTGAAGTAAATAATTATAAGAACTGAATTAGACACAACTACAATAAATTCTGCCATATTATTAAAGATATAAGTTATACATACATATATTCAATAGTTCCACAGAAAGTATGCGTAACAATGCCTTCTTGAATGTGTTCCTTACACAATCCAAAATCTGTAAGTTTTACATGGCCCTGTGCATCTAAGAGAACATTCTCTGGTTTTAAATCACGATAAATTATGCCTAAACTATGTAAATGTTCCAAGGCTAGAATTATCTCAGACAAATAGAAGCTGAAATCAAATGTAAAGCAAAATAGTTAACAGTTCAATTAATACATTTATATATAAATAATATAAAGAACAAGTGTATATTGTCTCAATATTGTGTTCTATATCTAAGGGTGATAAACCACACATGTTAAAACCTAAATGAACCTATCAGTGCTTGCTTGTTCAGTAGAAGAGATGTCAGATATTTTTTTGCCTAACTGCAGTATTATTTCTTTATTGTGGCAAAATCAGTTTATTGATACAGGGGATTATGACATAAAACATTAAATATATTTAATTATTGTTATATCCATTGAAGATATAATATAAACGGGAAATATTTATTATTTAATTAGTCAATTGTAATAAATAGACTTTTTCCTGGTAATTAAAAATATACACTAATTATTTCAATATGATTTCAAAATAATACATTGGTGATGTTTTTACCTCATAGACTAATAAACATACATTTAAATAAGGTAAAAAACTTATAAACTTACCAAGCAGTGTCTTCTAAAAATATACCTTCTCTTTCAAGATGCATAAATAACTCTCCGCCACTTAAATATTCTAGAATTAAATATAATTTACCACCAGTTTGAAAAGCATAAACTAATTCAACTATAAAGGGATGCTGAAATAAACAATATATCATAAGCATAAGTCACACATCATAAATTCAATGCAAAACAAGTATATCTTACCTTTACTGCTTCTAATATATTTCTTTCAGCTTTAGTATGAGCAGTATCTTTTTGGTTACGCACTATAGAAGCTTTTTTAAGAACTTTCATAGCAAAGTGGGCACCAGCATCTGTCCCAGTTATTTTACGCACTTGAAAAACTTTTCCATATCCACCTTTACCTAAAACTTTGCGCAACTCAAAGTCTTGAGGACCAAGACGTTTACACAGACCAGGGTTTACATTATCTTCAGATAGTTGGATTGTTTCAGACCCTTCAGCCCTATAAAAGAAAACAATTTATTTTTTGTATCACTCCTAAACTAAAATTATAATTTCTGGTTTAATATACTTACTCAACAATATTGTTAACATGTAATTCAGGATCATAGTCAACCTGTATAAAAACATATTTTCATTAAGTTTAACAACAGGGCATTGCTTGAAATTGTAACTGAGAGGTTATAAAAGTGCCAAAATAGATTAGAATAAAAATAAGTCACTTATACATGCCTCATCAACATCTATAATATCGTCTTCATCAGAATCTGCGACTGTAACCGTATCCACATCTAAATCTAAATCAAAAACACCTGCCATATAAGATGACATCTCAATATTATCACATCAGAAGAAAACAATATTTTAACACAAAACGAAAATACAACGTAAGTTAATAAAATAAACACAAATGATTGTCTCGTGATTAAATTGGCTTAGTTAAATTAAATTTTCATTTATCAGTAATCGAATAAAATAGCTATGCTGGTATTAATTTCGTAAAAACTAGAAGTTTGAAAGATCAAATAATGTTTGATCTTTCAAATCAGCTACAACAGAGTAGAACAATCCTGACTCATGACTTAAATCGTGCACATAGACAATATATTGTACGATAATATACTCTATAAGTACACAGATCACAGAAACGTCTGATTACTTGAGTTCCGGCGGCTTATATAAGATGGCCAAATCAAACTAAATCATTGAGTTCAAGACGACAAATTGATATACAAATTCAGTTTTCAACTTTCTATATGTTATGGCATCTTAACCAAGCCCCCTTGGAGTTAAATAAGTTGTAATGTTAGAGTCTGAAAATGTTACTACATTCTCATACTACATGTACTACTTACTAATATTCCAGATAAATCTAGAAGAAAAGCGATAAAGGATAAATAAATAAATAAGAAATATCAACAGATAAATTTAAACAAGACCTAAATTTTCTGACAAATGATTTATAATAAATAAATTATATTTGTACTCTATAAGCCAAATTGTATTCACTGAGTAAAAATATAGTAATAATGTCTACAGTGCTAGTGTCTACAATATTAGTATTAGTTGGTTTAGATAAATACTTACTCTACACTAAAAATTCATGAGGATAATACTAATAACGATTTAATATAGAAAAGTGCTTTATCTATGGTGTTTTCTTAATATTATCTTTTTAAAATTTATAGTGACAATATCCTTATGACAAAACATTGTTGACTGAAGTTAACATTATTTTCAATCTGCTATGTCCGTTGTCAGATAAATCGTCGCAACAGTCTATTTACAAAAAAAAATCTTTGCTACTTGTTTAACTTTGTAGTTTGTAAACTGTATACGCGTAATGCATTTGAATTTTAATTAAGAGGTGTTTCATAAAAATAAAAAAAAACATTTATTGAGTCAGTTATGCTTGTTCTTGGTAAATAAGCCTAATGTACGCCCAATGAAACCTTTCAATGGCCAGTGACAACGACAAAACTTCTGTTACTCATAACTTGGATGGGTCTTTGAAAAGTAACAAGAAACAAGGCACTGCAGCTGTATTAAAAGGTGATATGTGACATTTTATAAAATTGATATCAGTTTATTCAATCCTTATTTCTCTTTAACCTTACTATGGGAAACAATTAGTAGTAAACAATATCGAAATATATGTTTATATTTAAACATATTTCTTATACAGAAAGTTTTTTACTACGTTACACATACCATATATTTATTTTATAATCAAATTCAAATCAGAATAGTTCTAACACAGAAAACAGTAGCACATACTGAACTGGACTAATATTAAGAAAAATATTCTAAACAAAGATGAGTCATTTTTAGATAATGGCTTTACTGTGGTTTGTTTTGTTATGTTAAATTTGCTATAGATTTAATTTATGATACAAAACTTATTTCTATGATTGCCTAAGCAAATTATGCATTGGGGTGGTTTTACTGTTAATATACTCTGAACTGTTAATTAACTCTGAATTATTACAACTTTGATTTAATATTTACTATAGTTATTATACCATAAATATTTTCTATTGTTTCTGATTTTCCTGGGGTAATTATAGAAAGTCTTAAGAGGATATCAACATAGAGTCTGCTTGCCTAGAAATCATTATTATATATTATGTTTCAGATAGGATTGTTCTATACAATATGTATACACATTTTCATAGAAGTTTAGTATAGGACAATAGAAACATATTTTTTTAAAATTAGATTTGATAAACTAGTATACAGAGTTACAAGAACATTTCATGTGGCAAGTTTAATATAAATATCAACAAATTAGAAATGATGTAAGAAGTTATTCAAATTAACCAAGTGACCACAAAAATGCACTATAAAATTAGATAAGGGGAGATTCAATATTATATTGTCATTATAATATTTTAATACAGCTTTTATATTATATTGTATTATACACAGCAAAACAACCAGATGGCAGTACAAGTATTATCATCTCAAATGACAGTTGTGACATATAAGTATTGATATGTCAAAAGAATTACTGTCACTTGACATAGCATATTTTACATGACATGACATATGTTGGCATTTAAATGCGAATTGTTATTATTTACATAATGAAATCATTTTCATCTTTTGTGTTACATTTAAGGAGCATTTATTTTTTAACGAAGTTGTAAAAGTATTTTTCAGTATTTGAAAATTATAGTAAAAAATGAATTTTCCTCTTGAAGAGAGTACAACTGAAAAAATACCTGCCATTCTTAACAATGTGATAGAGAAGTTACAGTCTGATGGTAATGACTTAAACCAAAACGATATTTTTATTGTATTGATTCTTGTTCTTATGTTGGAAAATGGGTTTGTAACTAACAATGTAACTGATTATATTGACAACACAAAACAAATCAGCAAAATTATTCAGTCACAGAGAAAAACAGGTTTTTACAAAGAAACATTTCTTTTACATGGTCTAGATGATATGACCGTTGACATTATAATGAGCCCAATAGGATCTGCTGTAATTGTGAATGCAGCAATAAATAATGATAATCAAGAAATGTATTCGGTTTGTCTACCAACTAGTCGCTATGTTGTAGCACCAAAGGCCTCCACCATTCCAATGATATTCAGAGATTTAAAACATTTATCGACTGCATACAAAAATCGAATTGTTTCCCCAGTAAAAAGTAGAATTTTAAGTTACTGTGGATATCCCAGCGCTAGTTTGGTTGGCCTTCCAGATGATATATTCTTTAATTTAATTATGCTTATGAATATTGAAGATATTATAAATGTATCCAAAACCTGTAGAAGATTGAAAGTAATCTTAGACGATGAAACCATATGGCATGCACTTTATAAAAGAGACTTTCAAATAGTTGATCAGATTGATAGAACTGACTGGAAGATGATTTATAAAGAAAAATATGTTGCTGAATTGGAAAAGAAAAATTTACCTCACTTAACTGGAACAATACATGATTTTATGGACATTTCAGATATGATTTCTTATATTGATAACCCTTTGTGGGGTGACATATTATAAATAAATATTTTAAACTGTTTTGTTTATTAATTTAATTTTAAATTGATCTATTTATAGTTAAACTTGATATTTATATATAGTTTTATATTATGTATATGTGTACCAATTTTTTAAAAATTGACCTCTTACAGGTTAGAAATTAAAAAATAATTATGTAGTATAGTAAACTTTAGTTATTAAACCTGCATCTGCAGTTGCATGTTGAAATTGAGATAACTACATCTTAAGATTCAAATGAAATGCATTTACTGTAAATGATACACTGTTTCTGTATGAATCTTTAGCAAAATTTTTGCAATTATTGGTAAAAAATCTAGCTTTTACAGAAACAGGAACTTAGTTTAATTGATTTTTCTTTCCTAGGTGAAGGAGAAAAAATTGTGTTGCCACAAATTGGCAAAGGAGGGCGCCATTTATCAATTCCATTCGACTCTTCAACAACAAATGGTGAACTAAGTAAGTTATACTCAAATAAACTATTAAAATATATTGAACGATTTTCTATCTAGCAGAGACCATGTTATCGGATTTGGAGATTTGTTCCAATTTATTATAAAAACAAATTTTATAATTTTAACTTTATCTATATTTTTAATATTTATTACCAACACATCCTATCGTTCATTATGCCAACATTGCGTTGTAACGGGAGGGTTAGACAGGCGAGGGATGCGCGATTAAGATGCGCCGCGCAGCTTCCATTCGTGTTCTTGCCTTTATGGCGCCATCATCTCGCTGTTAACCAAAGCTTAACACAAACGATTTTGTTATTACTCTAAGGCCTTTGGCCGTTATTAAGTATAAATGGGTTTGAGGTGAGCGGAATTGTGGAGGGCTCGCGGGTGACGCGTGATAGACCGCCCTGGCGGGGCTACGGTCCCATGCTCACTCATAGTAGGTCTGAAGGCGACTTCCCCATATACACCAGAGGTGAGAAACCTTTATTTCATGTCACATCTCGTAAACCTATACCGTCCTTACTATACCTATCCTCTTGTAAATGTTAAGTGCAAAACTGTATAATCACAAAAATGTAATTATTTAATTGTTTCCCTAACCTAATAATAAGGTAATTATATAATTTTTCCTATCGTTATTATTTTCATTATGTTCGTGACTATTAATAATATACATAAATCCGTTAAAATCAAATTGATTAAAATGAATGTTAATAACGAAAAAAATATGAATTGAAATGCAATTAATTTGACCAAGCTCTGTAGCACAGCCGCGGAGACAAATGTTCAGTAATTTATTTCTTTTTTCTCTTATCTTTGGTTACATGTATGAAATCTGTCATCAGACAGGGGAGTTTTTTCGGTTGAACAATTAGGTTTTTAAGACTTAATAAATTTCCGTAAATTCAGCTCGCACTTAGCGTTATTAAAACATTATTTATTTAGGTACATTTTTTATATGATAAATGGTTTACGGTTGGTCGCGTGTATTACACGCCTAATAAGCTTGGGCTTGAAAATATGGTTCGCTTATTTTCTAGGACAAAAGGTATTCTAATAATATTAAATGCACGTTAGCCTGGTCGAGTCCACATCATCGCCTTCACTATGATCCATCAACCCTGATGATACATACGGCCCTTGTATAATGCGAATCTTCACCTTAAGGCTTGAACAGTGCTCAAATCGGTCAACTAGCCCTAGTTTAAATTAAATTGTTGGAAGAACTGTCGCTCATATGCATTTGAAAAAAATATATATTGTGGGTTGAAGCCTACTATATCGATTGATAAAACCAAAAAAGATAAAAGCAATACCAATTTCCCAAAAAAAAATTTACCATCGAACCGTAGATTAGACATAAATTACAAATTCGCTCCAAAACGGTTTATGCGATTTATTTTAATCTTACACGTATTATTAGATATAGCATATATTATTATTTTGATAAAAAAAAAATTTGTATTTATTCGTTTCCTGGGCATGGAAAGTAATAAAAGGTAAATAAACTCAAGCGCAATGGGCTTCCCTCCGCAATTTCACACCCGCGAGCCCTGCATGCGGCTTGTCTTCAGTCCACCTCAACGCTTTGCGACGGGAGGACTACGCTTGTGTGTCGAAGCCAATAATAATTAAATATTTGCGTATTTTAGTTTTTACCCGCGGATTTTTTTAGAAATGCCAAAATATAAAAAGAAATATCAAGTGAGGCGAGGACATGAACTTCGGAAATTATTGTATGTTATAAGTATATGTATATAAGTACCTACCCAAACAAAACTCAAATTTAGAGTTGTCAAGTTTCAAGTGCAACTTGTACAACCAAGTAAAATAAGTTGCTGAACCTGATACCTGATGGAATCTGAAAGTGGGTACTGGATCTCGAGGATGGTAAGCAGTAGACATACCGTCATTGAGCTCGTTGTAATCAGCTCAGCGAGACGATACTAGAAATGTGTTATATGAACCTGATGGTGGACTCCGAAGGTGGGTACTGGGTCTCGAGGATGGCAAGCAGTAAACATATCGTCATCGAGCTCGTTGTAATCAGCTCAGCGAGACGATACTAGAAATGTGACTATATGAACCTGATGATGGACTCCGAAGGTGGGTACAGAGTCTCGAGGATGATAAGCATTAGACATACCATCATTGAGCTCGTTGTAATCAGCTTAGCGAAACGATACTAGAAATGTGACTATATGAACCTGATGATGGACTCCGAAGGTGGATACTGAGTCTCGAGGATGGTAAACAGTAGACATACCGTCATTGAGCTCGTTGTAATCAGCTTAGCGAAACGATACTAGAAATGTGACTAAATGAACCTGATGATGGACTCCGAAGGTGGGTACTGGGTCTCGAGGATGGCAAGCAGTAAACATACCGTCATTGAGCTCGTTGTAATCAGCTCAGCGAGACGATACTAGAAATGTGACTATATGAACCTGATGATGGACTCCGAAGGTGGGTACAGAGTCTCGAGGATGATAAGCATTAGACATACCATCATTGAGCTCGTTGTAATCAGCTTAGCGAAACGATACTAGAAATGTGACTATATGAACCTGATGATGGACTCCGAAGGTGGGTACAGAGTCTCGAGGATGGTAAACAGTAGACATACCGTCATTGAGCTCGTTGTAATCAGCTCAGCGAGACGATACAAGAAATTTGACTATATGAACCTGATAATGGTCTCCGAAGGTGGGGACCGGATCTCGAGGATGGTAAGCAGTAGACATGCCGTCATTGAGCTCGTTGTAATCAGCTCAGCGAGACGATACTAGAAATGTGTTATATGAACCTGATGGTGGACTCCGAAGGTGGGTACTGGGTCTCGAGGATGGCAAGCAGTAAACATATCGTCATTGAGCTCGTTGTAATCAGCTTAGCGAAACGATACTAGAAATGTGACTATATGAACCTGATGATGGACTCCGAAGGTGGATACTGAGTCTCGAGGATGGTAAACAGTAGACATACCGTCATTGAGCTCGTTGTAATCAGCTTAGCGAAACGATACTAGAAATGTGACTATATGAACCTGATGATGGACTCCGAAGGTGGATACTGAGTCTCGAGGATGGTAAACAGTAGACATACCGTCATTGAGCTCGTTGTAATCAGCTCAGCGAGACGATACTAGAAATGTGACTATATGAACCTGATGATGAACTCCGAAGGTGGGTACTGGATCTCGAGGATGGTAAGCAGTAGACATACCGTCATTGAGCTCGTTGTAATCAGCTTAGCGAAACGATACTAGAAATGTGACTATATGAACCTGATGATGGACTCCGAAGGTGGATACTGAGTCTCGAGGATGGTAAACAGTAGACATACCGTCATTGAGCTCGTTGTAATCAGCTCAGCGAGACGATACAAGAAATTTGACTATATGAACCTGATGATGAACTCCGAAGGTGGGTACTGGATCTCGAGGATGGTAAGCAGTAGACATACCGTCATTGAGCTCGTTGTAATCAGCTTAGCGAAACGATACTAGAAATGTGACTATATGAACCTGATGATGGACTCCGAAGGTGGATACTGAGTCTCGAGGATGGTAAACAGTAGACATACCGTCATTGAGCTCGTAGTAATCAGCTCAGCGAGACGATACAAGAAATTTGACTATATGAACCTGATAATGGTCTCGTTTCAATAAACTCAAAGAAATATAGTGGTATTATAGTAAATATTACCTAATATTTATTCAATATTAAATATTAATAAGTTCATATAGTCACATTTCTAGTATCGTCTCGCTGAGATGATTACAACGAGCTCAATGACGGCATGTCTACTGCTTACCATCCTCGAGATCCGGTCCCCACCTTCGGAGACCATTATCAGGTTCATATAGTCAAATTTCTTTTATCGTCTCGCTGAGCTGATTACAACGAGCTCAATGACGGTATGTCTACTGTTTACCATCCTCGAGACTCAGTATCCACCTTCGGAGTCCATCATCAGGTTCATATAGTCACATTTCTAGTATCGTTTCGCTAAGCTGATTACAACGAGCTCAATGACGGTATGTCTACTGCTTACCATCCTCGAGATCCAGTACCCACCTTCGGAGTTCATCATCAGGTTCATATAGTCACATTTCTAGTATCGTCTCGCTGAGCTGATTACAACGAGCTCAATGACGGTATGTCTACTGTTTACCATCCTCGAGACTCAGTATCCACCTTCGGAGTCCATCATCAGGTTCATATAGTCACATTTCTAGTATCGTTTCGCTAAGCTGATTACAACGAGCTCAATGACGGTATGTCTACTGCTTACCATCCTCGAGATCCAGTACCCACCTTCGGAGTTCATCATCAGGTTCATATAGTCACATTTCTAGTATCGTCTCGCTGAGCTGATTACAACGAGCTCAATGACGATATGTTTACTGCTTGCCATCCTCGAGACCCAGTACCCACCTTCGGAGTCCACCATCAGGTTCATATAACACATTTCTAGTATCGTCTCGCTGAGCTGATTACAACGAGCTCAATGACGGTATGTCTGCTGCTTACCATCCTCGAGATCCACTACTCACCTTCGGAGTCCATCATCAGGTTCATATAGTCACATTTCTTGTATCGTCTCGCTGAGCTGATTACAACGAGCTCAATGACGGTATGTCTGCTGCTTACCATCCTCGAGATCCACTACTCACCTTCGGAGTCCATCATCAGGTTCATATAGTCACATTTCTCGTATCGTCTCGCTGAGCTGATTACAACGAGCTCAATGACGGTATGTCTACTGCTAACCATCCTCGAGATCCAGTACCCACCTTCGGAGTCCATCATCAGGTTCATATAGTCACATTTCTTGTATCGTCTTGCTGAGCTGATTACAACGAGCTTAATGACGGTATGTCTACTGCTTACCATCCTCGAGACCGAGTACCCACCTTCGGAGTCCATCATCAGCTGATGATGATGACTCGGTTTCGGTATTTTAGCAATACTGACATTAAAAAGTTTCAACCTCAGAACGAATTAAACATGTAAAAAAATCATGTATGTACTAGTTAAATAATTGGCAGCCACCATTTTTTCTAGACCAATATTTATTTATAAATTTTTATATTTAGCTAATAATTGGTTTCGTATTCACGTAGTTTTGTTAGACTATTCACTATTTTGTTAGACTAGATGGCGTTAGTAAATTATAGTGGTATTATAGTAAATATTACCTAATATTTATTCAATATTAAATATTAATAAGTTCATATAGTCACATTTCTAGTATCGTCTCGCTGAGATGATTACAACGAGCTCAATGACGGCATGTCTACTGCTTACCATCCTCGAGATCCGGTCCCCACCTTCGGAGACCATTATCAGGTTCATATAGTCAAATTTCTTTTATCGTCTCGCTGAGCTGATTACAACGAGCTCAATGACGGTATGTCTACTGTTTACCATCCTCGAGACTCAGTATCCACCTTCGGAGTCCATCATCAGGTTCATATAGTCACATTTCTAGTATCGTTTCGCTAAGCTGATTACAACGAGCTCAATGACGGTATGTCTACTGCTTACCATCCTCGAGATCCAGTACCCACCTTCGGAGTTCATCATCAGGTTCATATAGTCACATTTCTAGTATCGTCTCGCTGAGCTGATTACAACGAGCTCAATGACGGTATGTCTACTGTTTACCATCCTCGAGACTCAGTATCCACCTTCGGAGTCCATCATCAGGTTCATATAGTCACATTTCTAGTATCGTTTCGCTAAGCTGATTACAACGAGCTCAATGACGGTATGTCTACTGCTTACCATCCTCGAGATCCAGTACCCACCTTCGGAGTTCATCATCAGGTTCATATAGTCACATTTCTAGTATCGTCTCGCTGAGCTGATTACAACGAGCTCAATGACGATATGTTTACTGCTTGCCATCCTCGAGACCCAGTACCCACCTTCGGAGTCCACCATCAGGTTCATATAACACATTTCTAGTATCGTCTCGCTGAGCTGATTACAACGAGCTCAATGACGGTATGTCTGCTGCTTACCATCCTCGAGATCCACTACTCACCTTCGGAGTCCATCATCAGGTTCATATAGTCACATTTCTTGTATCGTCTCGCTGAGCTGATTACAACGAGCTCAATGACGGTATGTCTGCTGCTTACCATCCTCGAGATCCACTACTCACCTTCGGAGTCCATCATCAGGTTCATATAGTCACATTTCTCGTATCGTCTCGCTGAGCTGATTACAACGAGCTCAATGACGGTATGTCTACTGCTAACCATCCTCGAGATCCAGTACCCACCTTCGGAGTCCATCATCAGGTTCATATAGTCACATTTCTTGTATCGTCTTGCTGAGCTGATTACAACGAGCTTAATGACGGTATGTCTACTGCTTACCATCCTCGAGACCGAGTACCCACCTTCGGAGTCCATCATCAGCTGATGATGATGACTCGGTTTCGGTATTTTAGCAATACTGACATTAAAAAGTTTCAACCTCAGAACGAATTAAACATGTAAAAAAATCATGTATGTACTAGTTAAATAATTGGCAGCCACCATTTTTTCTAGACCAATATTTATTTATAAATTTTTATATTTAGCTAATAATTGGTTTCGTATTCACGTAGTTTTGTTAGACTATTCACTATTTTGTTAGACTAGATGGCGTTAGTAAATTATAGTGGTATTATAGTAAATATTACCTAATATTTATTCAATATTAAATATTAATAAGTTCATATAGTCACATTTCTAGTATCGTCTCGCTGAGATGATTACAACGAGCTCAATGACGGCATGTCT
Organism: Pieris rapae; assembly: GCF_905147795.1. NCBI lineage: Eukaryota > Metazoa > Arthropoda > Insecta > Lepidoptera > Pieridae > Pieris > Pieris rapae. The sequence goes on along the minus strand of NC_059515.1, from coordinate 2,228,370 downwards.
ACTGCTTACCATCCTCGAGATCCGGTCCCCACCTTCGGAGACCATTATCAGGTTCATATAGTCAAATTTCTTTTATCGTCTCGCTGAGCTGATTACAACGAGCTCAATGACGGTATGTCTACTGTTTACCATCCTCGAGACTCAGTATCCACCTTCGGAGTCCATCATCAGGTTCATATAGTCACATTTCTAGTATCGTTTCGCTAAGCTGATTACAACGAGCTCAATGACGGTATGTCTACTGCTTACCATCCTCGAGATCCAGTACCCACCTTCGGAGTTCATCATCAGGTTCATATAGTCACATTTCTAGTATCGTCTCGCTGAGCTGATTACAACGAGCTCAATGACGGTATGTCTACTGTTTACCATCCTCGAGACTCAGTATCCACCTTCGGAGTCCATCATCAGGTTCATATAGTCACATTTCTAGTATCGTTTCGCTAAGCTGATTACAACGAGCTCAATGACGGTATGTCTACTGCTTACCATCCTCGAGATCCAGTACCCACCTTCGGAGTTCATCATCAGGTTCATATAGTCACATTTCTAGTATCGTCTCGCTGAGCTGATTACAACGAGCTCAATGACGATATGTTTACTGCTTGCCATCCTCGAGACCCAGTACCCACCTTCGGAGTCCACCATCAGGTTCATATAACACATTTCTAGTATCGTCTCGCTGAGCTGATTACAACGAGCTCAATGACGGTATGTCTGCTGCTTACCATCCTCGAGATCCACTACTCACCTTCGGAGTCCATCATCAGGTTCATATAGTCACATTTCTTGTATCGTCTCGCTGAGCTGATTACAACGAGCTCAATGACGGTATGTCTGCTGCTTACCATCCTCGAGATCCACTACTCACCTTCGGAGTCCATCATCAGGTTCATATAGTCACATTTCTCGTATCGTCTCGCTGAGCTGATTACAACGAGCTCAATGACGGTATGTCTACTGCTAACCATCCTCGAGATCCAGTACCCACCTTCGGAGTCCATCATCAGGTTCATATAGTCACATTTCTTGTATCGTCTTGCTGAGCTGATTACAACGAGCTTAATGACGGTATGTCTACTGCTTACCATCCTCGAGACCGAGTACCCACCTTCGGAGTCCATCATCAGCTGATGATGATGACTCGGTTTCGGTATTTTAGCAATACTGACATTAAAAAGTTTCAACCTCAGAACGAATTAAACATGTAAAAAAATCATGTATGTACTAGTTAAATAATTGGCAGCCACCATTTTTTCTAGACCAATATTTATTTATAAATTTTTATATTTAGCTAATAATTGGTTTCGTATTCACGTAGTTTTGTTAGACTATTCACTATTTTGTTAGACTAGATGGCGTTAGTAAATTATTGTTTGTAGTAGAGGTCAAATCCTCAAAGTCATCGGCGTATGTTAGAGTCTTAAAATTAACCGTTAAGGTTAATATAGATATGTTTAATGTAAAATTCATTAAATGAAAACAATGTTGAATAGGTTCATATATTTTAAATTTTTATTAAAATACAGGTGTTTTATTATTTTAATACATGATACACTAATGGTATAAGCACAATTTGATAAAATATTACGTTATCAGAGCTATCTAATCTTAGCGGTTTTGTATTGTTCAATGTCTTAGTTGTAATTCAATTTTTGTTTAAATTGCACTGTCTTGTGATGGCGGATTCATAGTTATGTTCCCTTGTGGACTCAAAATGGACGTTCTTAAAAGAAGCCGTAACTCGCGACACAGACCGATTGATGATGACACTCGTAGTGAAAATGGGAATATAGAGGAAGAAGTATCTAGTAAGTTCTATTTGTTCAAATGTTATGCGAAAAACAAACAAGTTATGAACGGTCATAGATAATTTTGTTTTATTAAATTTATACGGTGTAGGGATATTGTATACTCAATACGTTATACATAATGCTTTGTCTCATTTAATTCCCATATACACGAGTAGGATATAAATGATAAACAATTAAAACACGATTGGATATGTATGAAAATGTTCGGCGATGTAGGTGATATAATGGATATGTATTTGATATCAAAGTTTGAACAAACGGTTTCTTAGAATAGCCGCATTATTAATTCTAATTGAAACAACGAATGATAAGAATGTGATTTATTATTTGGAACTTAGTCTTTCTCAGAATTAGACGGCGTGAATACATTTTACTTTGAATACACTTGATATGGTACTCAAGTTATAGTTGTATTGAAGTACGGAGTTGAACCTGCTTAAACGAGACCCTTGAAGGGGCTTTTGCGGTATAGCTTTGGTCTTGAATGTACTTTATACGCACGGTGCATTTATTCCCCAATGCATTCCACGCCTTTGTCATTGTTTATGTCTATTGTAGGTTATATGCCTTGCATACTAATAGATCTAGATAAAATACTTGCTCAAGACTACGTGCAGTCTTTACATAACGTTTTCCTTACAGGGGTATTTTTAAACTAACGCATATAGTTATTGCTTTAAAAGTTTTCTCATTATCTTTCGTCCTTTCAAAGATTCTACGTGTCTCTTAGATTTTTGTGTTATCGTATATTTTCTCTAACGTTGAAACAAGATGTTTTGGAATGACAAATTTGTTATCAGTCGATATGCTTGGTTATGGTTGAGCTAGTTGAGTGCATCATGCAAGGGCGACAAAGGCAGGCGGGCCCCCACCCTGATGGCGGCCCGTCTCGGCCCGCGCCAGTCCGCCGTGGAGCGTCCCTCGCGCCGCAGGTACAATCTACGATACGTGCTCGCGCGTGTTGTTGTGATCATCAGTGTAGTGTTTTTTTTTTTCTAACACCAATTACGTATGATATTGTGAGGACGAAATGGATAAGTGCAGTTGACATGTCGTTGAGCGCGACCGTTCAGACGGTACGCGGGACAAGGACGAGTAGCCTCGACCATCTTGATTTTCAAGAGCGCCGGCAGCTGATTGCAAGCTCGTTGTCTTTAACGGATTTCTTTCATGTTGGAGCGAAAGAGGTGGCGGCTGTCGCTGGTGTGTATTTATTCAACCGTAAATTTCTCATCTTTAATTATGAAGCGATCAGTTGTATTAACTGCGCCCAATCGCTGTTGTAACCAGACACGAGCCATAATTAAATGTAGAGTTGTAACATATCAAGCATTTATTAGTACGGAATTGTGTTTGGAGGTTTACTGATACATTCGTATTAGATTTTCGTTCATATTTCGCTTCGTTGTTTGCAGTCTTTATTGTTAACGTACTATAATTCTTTATTAGTCGAATGTTCTGTCAGATATTTGCTAAGTGAGAAATATTTAACTCTGATGGATTAAAATCATTTATTTACCTATTTACATTACACATATTTGCGAGTTTTTCATAGCAATGGAGGAAGATTAATTACACATTAGCTTGCAAACAGCGCGTACCGCATACCATAAACAGAGATATGACGTGATATCATAGATAATTGATAATATATAATTAACTGCGTAGGTAGGTGGTTTTTGCCTTAATGTTAACCTGACAATGAAACGTTACCTGGGTTCTAGGTAGCCTCGAAATTGCCATTGCGGGTTAGGGTTAAGCGTAACAGACGAAATAAAATTATCACTCGGGCCTTAAATGAAAACATGGTTTGTATAACCTATGTATGGAAAAACATACAGCTGTTAGATTAGTGTTCACCGCTAGTGAAGCGTGCGAGCATATCTTAAAACGCCCCCTTATGCATCCATAGATTTTAACTCGGCGCAAATAATACTCCCTCAAACGGGAAAGGAAAACTAGGATTCCCGAAAGTCAAGAAATGTGATACTCTTTACAAGGGACTTTATTCATATACTGATAATCTGCTGCGGCAGCTTATTTATCTTGATGGTATCTCAAATTAAGATTTAATTAACCTCAATGTTTATATCCATATTAATACAAAGTGGAAAAACCTTTACGTCTATCTAAAATAGATTTATTCATTAATAAATGCGCAGGGACCTGTCTGGATATAGTTCTTTCATTATTACTAGAGCCAGATATTGGAGTGCAAAAGCTCAATTATGGGGATTGCTGTAGATTACTATAGATTGTATTCCGGTTTTAACTTTTATTTATCTATATCAATTGATATAATCAAATAGTAAGCGTACGTTCTAAAAGTAGATTATCTATTTTAAGAAATTAAATTTCTAAACTGTTTGTGACGAGTGTGCTATCTACATGGAGAATTAAAATTAAGTACAGTTATTTTTATAACATGAAGCTTATTTTGTCTCAGCCTTACATCTCTAGACGACAATTGAAATTATTTATTTTGTAAATTTTGACAAATATATGCTGCGATAATAACCCTAAAATATGTGCAATTATTCAATCAATTACCGTCTAAAATTTGCAATATCGGCGCGTTTGACAAATTCAAAAAGGCATTAAAGATGCATGTAGAGTGAACATAGTCGACTAAAATTGGGACGGCTGATGGCAAAGTATATCTCGCTCGTATATACATATTTTTCTCGTGTAAATGAAATACATTTTTGTAACTAGAAATAAAGTTCTTTAAACATTTAAATGTATAAAGTAAAGTACTTAATACTAAATAAATAAGACAAATTGTATTTGTTAGTATCTCTCGATTTGGAAAACACTGGCATATAGTTATAAACTCTTCTTAGTTAAATAAGGAGAGAAAACAATTTTATAGTTATAAAGAGGTGATGAGGGCAAAGCATCGTTTAAACACTATTTATGTAGAATATAAGATCGTAACTATGCACTGAAAGCTGTCTAGTGGCTTAGGCGTGCTGCTATCTTCGAGGTCGTGCTTTCGAATAACCCGTGTACTAACAGCCGTAGGCTAAGGAAACCGGCATGTCGTATCTCCTTCCACGACCAATCCCTTTCGGATCAGTTTGATCCCTTGGCGTTGCGTTGAGATGTGGTGTCCCTCTGCATAGCCACCATTTACCAAGGACTGTGGAGGAGTTGTTCGGATTACCTGCAGCTGAGTTTCATCATCGACGTCGAGGCAGAATACGAAATTCCACCCGTATCACCTCGACATCGGTCGTTCCACAACTAGGCGTTTTTAAGGCAGTTTGCCACCACTATGTGGAACCAGGTGTCACTGAAGTATTATAATAAATTATTCTGTGATTCTTCTCTATCAAAAGGCCGGCAATTCTGGAATTGAGGGTGTCCATGGGCGGCAGGCCCGTCTGCCCCTTGTTCTATACAAAACTCCAAATAAATAATATGTCAGTCTGCCTCTCGTTAAGAACAATATTTTACCTGTACTGAGGATGTGAAATTATGAGTTATAGACTCGGCTAACACCAAGACGCATTTCTGTTAATATGTTTCTATTAGATCAACTAAGCTTACGCCGTAAAGTATTATGTTTTATGCGACTTAGAGTTGAAAGCTTGTATAGCCATACTTGGAGAAATAAGAAAGCTATTGGATATTCTTAGATTAAAAGTGAAATTTTAGTACTAAACCACGTTTTAATTTGGTGCCTTAGGTAAAATTGTTGGCTATTGTTAAATTCTCTCCCATAATGAGCTTTAAGTTTCTATTTGGTTTTAGTTATTATCATTATTTTTATTTCTTACTGGTTGGTAAACGTTTCCCTTGCTAGCTTCCTAATCAGCGTATAAAATTTATGTGTGATATTTTCTTGTATAATTTTATGCATACACGTTTTAGTACTTATAAATAAAATAATTAAAATAAAATTTCTTATAACAGATATTATACGCGAACTTATTAACAATGTTGTGTCGTCAGTGACTGCCAAATCAAATTGATAACTTTGGCGTTATGATTGCTATATTAAAATAGGTCTTGTTTTATAACTATGTGTTTTCCCCACTGCTCATTTATATATGTAAACCCTGGTTTGTTTTATCCTTATCATTCTCGTGTTAATAAACGTGACAAATTAACTATTAAAGGCAGTATGTTTATTGAATACAGTCAATTTTAACCCCAAGAATGTATATGATATTTTGGAAGGAAGTATATAAATCATTTTTCAATTCGAACCTGTCCATACAATTAGCGTGCTGAAACAGCCGAACTCTTTAGCTTGTTATTACTGCCTCATTAATAAAATCATCTCATTTCACCGTTTTAAAGTACACATTTGATCACAGCGTTAATAGAAGACGGACCGAAGATAATTTATTTATTTCTTTCTTTCGTAATCCTACAGCTAACATAAATTATTTATAACACAAAACAATCATACTAAAGGTATAGCCAAAGATGGAGGTCATAATGTAAACAAAATGGTTCAAACCCATAAATAATATTAACTAAATAATTCCTGATTAGGTTAAGGTTAGAGAGCGCAAAAAAAAAAGGCTAAATTATTTTTTTATGAATATGGGTATTACTTAATGATAGTTTTGTCCCTTGGAGTACATTTGTCATATCTTAATTTCAAATAACGATAATCTTGTAATGAGAGAATTTAGGACTTAAACGCTATCTGATAAGATTACAGATCTCTTCGGTCAAGGCTTTTTACTGATTTGTGAGCTTCTGATAAACAACTACCTTGCGTGCCTTTGTGCTAATGTCATCACAAACGATGTACCTACTTGTTCTCGACCGTATTGTGATACGGACATTCTGTACAATAGGTACGGTCTAATGGCTCCATTGATTATGTCAATGTGTGCTATCGATGACGTGGATTATATAGGCACATGGGCGTTTTAGCTCACTAGGGTATGTGCTTAGGGAGTTAACATGGCATTAAGCGGTATATAGTATATGTCAACGCAAAACAAAGTCATTATAATTCAAATTCATGAATTAATCTTGTATGTGCTAAGATTTTTGATATGAAATCGTGATAGGTTGCAATCAGTTTAGAGTTAACTAAATAAAAATGGTTCTACTTCAATTTATCAATGTTTTCATGATTTCTATGGACCATGAAAAGTTGCAATTATAAAAAGGTCTAATCTCAAATGCTTGTGCAAAAATGTTAAGATCGTACCATGGTCATTTTGTTTATCACACTGGTATGTTGGTAAAGCAGCAGGTAGACACCCCATACGCGTTTAATGGGGTTGTATCTACCCTAATAAATATGTTCCCGGATTGCTCGGTCTACCTGTGCAACCGTCTCAGCTCCCCAGTTTACTCGTTGACACTTGTTTACTCGTTGGTTACCTGGAGGTGTTCTAAAACATTAGAAATCACAGAAAGTTGGCTGACTGAATTGTAACCGCAAAACTGTCTCACTGTTTAGGAATTTAACATTTGTACATGTACTTAATACACGAACATCTATTGAATGCTTTGTCCTTATCACTCTCGTACGGCTTTGAAAATAAATGAGCGTAACAGTATATTTCTATTGGAGTACGTTTATGAATCAGACCGCAAATTTATTTATTTTATCTGTGTGTATTTTATTTATTTGTTTCTTTCGTAATCCTTGCTAACGTAAATTATATATATCACAAAGAAATATATATTATACTGTTAATTTATTTATTTTAAGTGTGTCTGTAGCGGCATGTAAAATTATGAAAAAACAAATTAATACGTTCTATGTATTATTTATTTGAAGGGACTTTTACTTGTATCTAATAATTTAATAATTTATATTGATTTTCTTTTGTTAACAGCCAAAAAACAAAATGGTACAGCGGTTCGAACAAATAGCTTGGGTTCCGGTGCGCGCACGCCACCCGCGGAGCGCACCAAGTCCAAATTCTCAGCATTCGGTAGACTTTTTAAGCCATGGAAGTGGAAACGGAAAAAGAAATCGGAGAAATTCGAAGCAGCCTCTAGAAGTAAGTTGTTTTATGCTGTCCATAAGGTCTTCGGATATTCTTTCAATTTATTTGAAATATTAAATAATAATAATAATAATAATTTAATAATAATAATTTATTTATTTTCTCCCTTAAACATTAACAATAATAATTCATAATATAGTGACAGTATTGGGAGACTGGTTTCCAAACTAGGTAAGAACCTGTCATATGGATAACCAGGCTTCCATTCCATAGCAAGTCATATACATAACAAAAAGGAAGTTTGTAAGGGATTGTGTATGTGAGTGTGTGTGTATTTGTGTGTGATAGTGGGGAAGGGTACGCATGCGTGTGTTAGTAAATGTTAAAGGGTGTTTAAATAATAGTATCTTCTGTCGGATAACTCAATTAATCTTTTTTTTTTTTTTTTTTTTAATTGAGGGGAATGCATTTTCGCACAGAGTGTGGGACTCGCTCTTAAAGCCCTACCCACTAAACCCCTCCCACCAATCACGTCACTGTTGGGGTAACTTGGGGTCGCGTTAGCATTCTACCAAGAGACCCCGTGACTGGCTGCTGCAGCAACCATCTTCCATTACATTGACATCGCCTGAGAAGTCTTTACAGTAGGGTTGCAATTTCTTGCACCTAACACGTGATTCGCCGCCATGTTCTCGCTTGCACATATAACACAATGTGGTGCTTCGTCACATCTGACAAATTTGTGTCCCGCTTTTCCGCACCTATAGCACACATTGCTACGGTCCTCCGTGGATGTGCATGACGCCCGTGTGTGTCCTAATTCCAAACATTTATAACAGCGCAATGGGGGTAATTTTAAAAGAACTACCTCCACCAAACTCCATCCTATTATGCACTCTCCTTCCAGAATTATTTTTGCTATTGCAACTGGGCAATGAACAAGCACACTTCTTATTCTGTATCGCCTTTCAATGTCTTTACACCTTATTAAATCTGCTGCGCAGTTTGCCTTTTTCGACAGGGCAGCAATTACGTCCTCGGCAGTAACTGCATCGTCAAGGCCTTTAACCCTGAGACACACCATTTTTTCTGGCCTACTAACTCTCGCCATTGTAAGAAGCGCAGCTTTTAATTTACTGGCGAGTAAATCTGCCTTTTCTTTATATGCCTCGCCTTCTATTTCAATAAGACGCCCACCTGCAGCTGCCCGCCTGATGTTTATGTGACTTATGCCTAACTCAGGTAAAGCTACACTCTTCCTTGCTTTCTTAATAACCTCAGCATATGTAACACCATTTTCCTCAGCTTCCTTTTCTAATGTCACTAGTACTGCTGCTGACCGGGGTACAGTGAGCAATGCCCCTCCTTTGGGTGGGACCACCTCATGTTGCACTATCTTTTTATTTCCTTTCCTCGAAACAACACTAGCCCAACAATCTGGGCGTGTAGTTCCCTCCGGTGAGGTCTGTAGATCCAACGTCATTATCGATTGATCAACTACTGTTTGGTCCGACTTCGACTTTAACTGTTTAGGTAAAAGCCTATTTTCTATATTCGCCAATTTTTTCTTCAAAAGTTCCTCAGTTGAATGCATAATTTCGCTTTTCAGATCTTTCCCAAATGATTTTAAAACCTCCGTTAGCCCTTCAGCACCATTATCAGACCGGGCTAGAAGCTCCCTCTTAAGTACCTCCATCTCTTTCTTTGATTCCTCCAAGCGCATCTTTACACGAGTATACTTCGTTTTAAGGCGAATAATTTCCTCCGATTGATTTTGTAGAGGAAGATATTCAGCTAATTCTTTGATATCCCTCGCTGCTGCTTTCATTTCCTTTGCATACTTTGGTTTTGTGTTTCCTGATTTTAATGCAAGCACGCCAATTCTTTCGGATAGTCGAAAAACCCATTCCTTTATTTCCTCCACCGAAGATTCTTCCTGTACCTTTGATTCCTGTGTCGCTTTTAATGCTTCACGTGCCTTACTCAAGCCTACAGTAGCAACTTGGGTAGTTTTTCTCCATTGTGTCTCCTCTGTTTCCGTGTCGGAACCTGTCATCTCCCGGGATCCGTCACTCTTTTGAAAGTCTTCCATTTTAATCAATTGTGTCGTATAACACAAAGAAAACAACAATAGTTTTCTAACTAATTCACCTTCAATAATAAATGACGGTAGCTAACGCCTACCGACATTTTAAAACACTCAGTAATTAATACGCGTACTCAACGCAATATTTTCACGCTCACTCGCAGCACTGAACCGGCAACACGTCCTATCCGGTCGAGCGCCCGACGCCGTCCGAACTCAATTAATCTGCAAATTACTAAACAAAACCTTTATAGGCTTTTTGGATGAATATAGTAAAGACTTAAATACACTTTCGTTGTAATAAAACGAAGGTCGAGGAACGAAAATTGTCTGTAATATTCTGAATAGCTTGACCTGAAACTAAACTTTGTATCAAAAGTTGTGTGGTATTTTTCCTACCTCATACTCTTAGATTAGTACGATTTATTGATGCGGGTTTGAAGGGATATCCGGAGACATCTTACATTATTAAGTATTCATTCTTGGTCAATGAATGGAATCAATTGCTTGAAGTGTGTCTGTGTGACTGGTAATTTCTAGAGAAGGATGAGCAATCTTTTGTCCTGAGTTCTACAGATTTTTGGAACTAATGAGGCCTGAAAACATCCAGAGAGTAAATAATAGGAATGGATGGGTATTTTTGGGGGCGCAACCTGAGTCGCCTTCCAACTATATATGTACTAAAAAGTGCGATGAGTTATGTATTCTATTATATATTTTCTAAGACGTTTCATCGGCATTTTATGATGTGATCTAAGATAGGGTAGATACTTAAAAACATAAAATGCAGCGATAAGATATATGGTCATAATTGTTATAACATGCACAACAGTCATTGGCTACAACCCTACATGTGTTTTGGTCTCGGATAGTATTCGTTTCTTTCATCATTTCATAGACATGTACGATAGTATCAGACATGTCATGGATTTTTGGGTTTGAGAAATGTTTCATTACGATGCTTGCCTTCACGGTAGGAGCAAGTGCTAACACACAGAAATGTCATTCTATTGGAGCACTGATTCGAACACAACAATAAACTCAGGGATGAAAGTGGCACGCTTCAGTCACTAGGACAACACTGACTAGTCAATATAATAATTACGTATAATAGTTTGAACTAAGTTATGCTCCACAGTTAAATGTTTCTATGGAAAACCTTGTAAAATGGTCTTGTGTGGTATTTCTTCTAGTAAGTATAATTCTTTCTATGTTTCAGCTTTAGAAAGGAAGATATCCGTCCGAGCCAATAGAGAAGAGTTAGTCCAAAAAGGAATTCTTCTACCAGAAAGTCCAGTCACGCCCGTACCCGAAGGCGGTTAGTCTAATTTACAATTATATCTAAGAAACGGTATTTTATCAAAATACCATACACACAAAATAATAATAAAACAACTCTTTAATAACTAAATATTATAGCATGAAAAAGGCAAAGGCTAACCGACACATCTAAATCTGATCTGATTTTGCTATATTCCGCTGATGGTATGAAAGGTTATATAAAAAGGAAACTTTTTATATAAAATTGTGTATCGAACCAAATGTGCGTCTAAGGGCGGCAACTGAGTCCAAATGAAACTAGAAATCGTTATAAAAATCGGGTTACGACATTTTTATATTACAAAAATATATAGATAGTAATTTCAGTATAGATTTACAAAAAAAATGTTTTTCTTGAATAATAATGTCTGATACAATTTAATAACAATTATTATTTAAGAGAAGAGCAAATAGGCATCTGTTAGGTGTGTATCTTATGTTCCTCCAGGATAAGAGAAGGCAAGATTATGTGTCTGACTAGTAAAAAACCATTTCTCATAAAAACACAACTATTATACAAAGTTCTAAAGATCATTAACGTGGTTTCGGTATGCGTCAAAATGACTACGGTCTTTGGACAATGAGTAAGTAAAAGTATTTTTCATTTTAAAGGCGATGGAAAAACCAAGTCCACCTAAGCCATTTGCGCTAATTACTTGGATGTGGAGAACTCAAGTTGAATAATGATGCTATTAGCTACCCCTCGTCTGTAACTATTAAGAACAAAATATGCTATAATTTAGGGTATTAAAGTTTTCGAATTTAATGCTTTAATATATCCAAGTATTAATAGAAAATGAGAATTTTTCGTCTCAATTATAATAATGCTTTATTTACATCTTATTTACATATAATATACAAAAATAAGAGAGAGAGAGATGTACATATGTATACACTATTTTATTTTTTGTTGTCATCATCCAATTTTTTAATAGACAAGATACAATTAGATATTTAAAAAATACAATAAAATATTTATTAAACGAAAGCGTGTATGTGCATGTAGATTTGTGTAGATTTAATTTAGATCTGTAATGGGTCTGGGAAGAACGGAATAATTTTTAATAATATATACTGGAATGAAAGTGATTGTTTCTTTTATGTAGAAAATCTATTATTAGATGATTACTACTATTCGTGTTTTTAAATAAAATATCAAAGTCCTACGTTATCTTAATGAGTAAGTTATTAGACAAAAACCAGGATTTGCAGGTATTACCTGAAGTGACTCAAAACGGGACATTGGTTTAAATTAGGTCAAATAATAAATAGTCAATGTAAAAAAAAATAAAGTAATTAGTTAAAAAAGTTCGCGACGATTTCTAATAAGAATAATCTCTTGGCACGTTCATTTTTCATAGTACTGCTCAAATTTTCACGCGGTTTCTGAAAGCGGGACAATTTTGCGTCCCACAGTTCATTTCGGGGACACCGGGACTCGTGATTGTAAAAAGGGACAGTCCCGTTCAAAACGGGACTTCTGGTCAGCTTAGTAATATCCCATGTAAACCCCGAAGCAGTAAAGTAACAAATGCAATGGGCATGCCCATGGTCCCCAGTTAATTGCATACACAATTACGTAAGACTCATGACGGCGGTGTTATGTTGGACATGTGATTTATGCTTTCTATTTCACTTGCGCAAGATCACCAAACTTACTGGCGTACATATAATTAGTTATGCATATTGTAAGTTCAGAGGAAATAAAGGAACGTTTAAACAGAGTAAAATGCTTGTTGAATGAAACCGCATGTACTCTTTTTCTCATAGTTTCTTGGAATATATAAACTATTAAAGTAAAAATGGCCCAGTACTAGAGTGTGAGTGACGTACAAAAATTGTGACTTAATCACCAATAGACATACATATAGTATTTAGGCTGCGAATTGCAAATTATTTAAAGCATTTTCTAAGTCTTACAATCACATTTAAATAAATATAAATATATGTTTCTTTTATATTTATTATTGCTTAATATAAAGTAAAGGTGAAGAATACCGAAAATCATTAAGGTCCGAAGAACTTGCACCACAATACAAATTTTAAATTTCTTATGAACTAAAGAGATAAAAAAATACAATGATTACAAAAAACAAAAACATTACAACAAAATCATAGATTTTTTATAATAAACATAATATGAATCTTCAATTTATTCGGAGTCTTCATCGTCAGTAGCCGAAGACCTATACATATAAACTAATTGGAATTATATATTAAAGTATTGATTCTCTCTAGATGAAGAAGAATACACAGATAACAGAGCCAGCGAGAAGGGGCCGACGATAACAAGCATGCACGCCGCTCTGCAAGCACAACTCGCGTCGCACGTCGCACAGCAGCAAGCGGCTTTAGCAGCAGCTGTTGCAGCAGCGGCTGCACACCACCACCATCAGAATAATAATGTCATAGGTAAGTAATTTTAAATATAATAAACAATACAATATATATGTCACCGTAAGATTGTAAACATCGTTATATTACAATCTATCTAGTAAGATTGTAAACTATCGATAGATTGTGAACCGTATCATTATGATTGCAATTTAACGCGTCATTTTTCGCTATATTGTAATCTACCGAAGTGAAACCGTTAAATTACAATCTGTCCCGCGTCAAATTATCAACTGTCTGCAAGTTCTTCCTGATTGGTCGGTCTCATTTCATTTAGAAATGAAATAGACGTGTCACTTAAATAAAATAAATTTATTATTTAATAGTAAATTAGAAATCCTGACATATGTTAGAAACAAATTGTAACGAAATATTTATTCTACATACACAAATTCTGATTAATAATTTCAAAAAAATCAACAATTATTATGTCTTTAAGCACAAATTATAAAAATAGAAATAACAAACAAATATGACGTGTGGCCGGGGGTGACGGGGGCACATACCGTTCAACCAATCAGAGCGCGAGTTGCATTCCGTCCTACGCCGGTTCACAATTTGACCGCTTCCCATCGATAGATTACAATCAAGCGAAAAATAATACGTTAAATTGCAATCATAATGATACGGTTCACAATCTATCGATAGTTTACAATCTTACTGGATAGATTGTAATATAACGATGTTTACAATCTTACGGTGACATATATAATGGGTACACTAAAGACTCTGCAGGCACAACTAAGAGGAACACTAAGATTACGCTGATTTCCAGCCAATCCTAAATGTGACAAAGCGAAGTTTTAGAAGGAAATTGAATTGATAATTGAAATATAATGCATTATAAAAATTCAATAAGCCTTTCATACAATTTAAAATGATAACTTATATTTTTTTTTGAACGACCAAATGCGTCTACTGGACAGTAGCTTCACACATACACATACATACTGATTCGCATCAATGTACGCAAAAGACGCGTATGAAGTTTAAATTATGAGAGACTCATAGTTTACTCCATGCTTTGCTGATATGACTTGACTTGCATGATAATATGTATAGTATGCTTTTCACAAACATCAATAATATGACGTTAATAATAATAATAATACTTTATTGATCCACATCCTAATGACATACAGACAGACATACAGAATAGACAAATTATATAATTTTACTATTCTAAGATAGGGCCGCCACTTGGATTAGTTTTTTTACTTACTTTTTTTATGACGTCATCATCAAATATGCCTACCTTTTCTATCTCGTTGGCTCATCAGGCCGATCGGTAGGTCGGCCGGTCATAGACGATACTTAGCGTTAAGTTTGACTTGCGTATGTCAAACTAATGAGATTTTGACGCCGCTAGTTAGTCTCCACTCCAATTCTTATGGTTATTGATTTGTAAAAATCATGCCATGGTATATATATATGTAATATTCATTTTTAGTTTTCAGTGTATGTTTTAGCTTATTTATTTTATCTGTATATTAATAACAATATATAGGACATAAATGTTATATAACTAAGTACATTTTGATAAGAGAATGCAACTCATTAGCGCCGACAATGGTAATTGATAAGAATGTAGCGCACTATTTCTAAGACAGACATTGATTGATATGCTTATTTATGCTTTAACGTCAGAGTAAATTTATTTATAGTATCTTAAAGTTAAGAAAAAAAGTCATGAGCCTAATTGCACCCTAACGAAAGAACAGCTGGCTCGTTTCATTACAGCGTAAACACAATTTGACAGAAAGAGAGAAAAGAGTGCAATTATTCATTTAGTTTTGTGTGTAAAAGTTAGTACTACAATTTCTGACTAAGAACTTTTCCCCGGTATATTTCCCGACAACGCACTTGCGAGCCTTTTCACAAGTTGTGACATTGGCGGTGGATCCAGGTGACCCTCCTGCCCGTTTGCTCAAGTACTTATGGTGGCTTTTAAAAATTTAGTTTCTAAATATATCATTATTGTTCCATATACGATAGTTTTATATTCAGAATATTGGAAGATTTACCGTCAATTTTGGTCGTAAAATTGAATAAATACCGTCTGCAGTGTTCAGATACTAGAACTGATTCATGGCGCAATGGACGATGACGAAGATTGCGTATATCTAGCTGATTTTAATATAACCGGAGCATATTGGCGTGTTCATTGAGATTTCATTCATGCGTGGTCTATGAGAATAGATATTGGAAAATATAAGATGTTTTGCAGTTTAGACATAATTTTCTTTAGGACGTATTCACTGACCTGGTTTTGGTCTTCGTGGAGATTGGACTCGTCCTTTATGTAATGGTTGGTTAGGCGTATATTGCTGTGCAAGCACGTGATTGCTGGAATCTTGGTTAAGAGTCCAAATACAGATAGGAAGACTTTGTTTTAGTAGATATGAAAGTTGATATATTGATACTATGCTCTTTGACGTTATTTTGACTACTGGTGTGACCTGAACGAAGTTTTGAAGAGTCCAGCTAGATAACATTACGATCTCTACATTACTGAATAACAAACATTCATGATTTATTGTGTAGATTTTTTAGTGTGTCGAATTGCGTCACAAGTGCCTGAAATTTTTAGATTTCATAAAAATTATACCCTATAATCATTTGGAATTGCTTATTATATTTATAACGTATTTTTTTTAAATTATAAGTAATCTTACAGCTTATATACCTATTATAAGACAATACAGAAAGCCAAAACAGATTTCATAGATAAACATTATATACGTATTATATGATACGGAAAAGAAAAAGAAAATTGAATTTTAACATTTGAGACAACAAATAATACTTAAAATTTAAAATATTAGTTTTATGAAATTTAACAAAATGAGAGTCTATCCGCTTCTTCAAGTACTTCCTCAAGTACGTCCTCACTATCTTTTGAGGTGGAAATGATGGAATAGGTTATAGTTCGATAAAACCCGAAATATTGTCGTATGTAGTTGGTACTGATCTATTTCTATACTTCTCGATATGTTAACTTGTTTGTTGTATTTGATTGTAAATAAATACATATTTTCAAGTTAAAAGTCATGTAAAACAGAGAAAGGCGTGTGCCGAGAATTAGTGGCTTCCTGGCAGGACGAGCCGGGATCGTTGACCTCCACCTGTCACAGCCGCAATGCTGAAACCTATAAAATATTTATCAAAGTACCGATGTTGTATGTTTACGTATTTTAATTGACTCTAGGTTCGTTCAATAAAGGCGGCTTAGTTGCACTTTGGTTAATTAATGAGTTTGTCCAGGGTATGACAGTTTCGCTTTGAAAGGTACAGAGACTGTACGTCGATTAAGTTTTAGCATATGACAATCCCATGTCTATGCTGAATTTATAGCGGGACTGTCACTTAGTAGTAGATTTTCTTTTACAAATGCAAAGTGAGACATGATAGTCGATAAAACGGTTCTTTGTTATATAACAAAGAGTCGTTTTAATAAGATTGATTAGTAGATTGCTCATTACTAGGTCGTCTTAGGGAGAAGATTAGTATCAGCGTTGATTCGTTTTAGTCTCAGTTTAAAGGTTTGTGCTCACTGCTACAATCTAAATGCAGAATTATTGTACATGTCTTGGTTCGTAACCTCCAAATGTCTGATAAATCTCACGTAGGTTCATGGCTTTAGACACTTGCTGCCGTCGAATATTGTCGATATGCAAACAGGTCATATGGTTTGACAGGTGTAAGAGGGTGCAGTGAGGACATGCCCTAAGCTATGAGGGGGGAAGGGGGCGGGGTGTCGGCGGCGGACAGGCGCGCGCCTCAGTGCTGGCCCGCCCGCGCCCGCGCCCGCCCGCTCTCCGCCAGCCCGCGGCCAAACCACTGCCCTAACCTCACTCGATCAAAAACACGCATCGACCATTCGATTAGCCCTTATGAGACGTTCATTACGTATCCCTAGAGGGTGTTGAGCCTAATTAAGCAATTCTCGAGCTTTCTATCGATTGGATTTGTAGTCTTCCGTGAGGTGCTTTTGTAACTACGTATAAAATTTTACTATTGGTTGCTTTGTGGCGAAGAGCATTAACAAATTGGTTGAATTGCTGTATTTGGAGGTATTTAAGCTTAAATCCTTTAAATATAAAATCATATGAAAGCTTATGTGAATTATTATTAAAAGCAGGTCGTTAGGCGCGAAGTTTGCGGGCGATATCGATCCGCACCGGGGTCACGCGATCGCGGCCGCTGCACCGACAATGAGCTCCAACGGCTCTAGTTATATATTACCAATTCTAGAAAATGTATTACACTATAACTAAAATCACTATTGTCAAATGGGACGTTGTATAAGGCAACTTACTTCACAATTAACAAAACAATCATTCGAAAAATTTTGTGCTATTGATTACAGTCTGCAAGTTAAATAAGCATTGCTAGGGATGTTCAATTTAAGTTATATGCTATGTGCAGAAACTTTACTCAGTGGTCGTAGTTAGTTTAAGTGTTGGGTATCGGTAGCGGTGAGCCACGGATGGTATCGTAAACGGTGGGCTGTGTTCGCGAGGCGCGGGCGCGGCGCCGCGCGGCCGGCGGCCGCCGCCTCCTCCGCGCCCGCCCGCTCGTTCCATGATGGGCTACATCATGGGCTGTGCATGCCTCAGAGGTAATATGCATGTCACCCGCATACCTCCACCAGGCTTCATTTAAACCCAAAGTGCCCAGAGAACGCACCACTTACGCCCAAACCCAATAACCTATCTGAATCTCTCATTTTTGACCATCTGAGATAGACAACTTAATCCAAACATTGGTAAAAGTGATTGATGAAAGTGCCAATAACCAATCGACGGATTGTAATAGCCATCTGTCGGTACAAGCTATCCATGGTAGGTCGGATAGGTGTAGGTGTACCTTAGTATGAAAATGACAGTTCAACTGTGCCAATATCCTATCTTAAGATTTTAACTTATACCAGTTTTGTAAAATAATTAAACAGCTAATTGATATATTTAGAACATCTAAATATAGACATATATATTTTAATATTATTTGTACAGTTTCCTTTACTTTATTTGGTTTATATTGATTATCAAATACAAATGTAAAGAGCGAAGAGATGGCATTCTATCGTCGCCAAAAGTGGATTGTCTTCGTAGGGTTTGGTTATTGGGATGCAGATAGGAGATCGATCGAATGTCAGGGTCTGATCTGAGATAGTGGATTAATTATTGGGTTCGGGCGTTATAACAAGCAATTGCCTTTTTAGCTAATAAGTGCCTGCAAGCCGTAACCCGAAGCGGTGATATAGCTTTGAATTATAAGCAAACCTTGATGTAATAACTTTAAAATGCCACGTTTAGTGCATTTATCTAATCTTAAAACTGAAATATAAAAAACAAACGGCGCGCGACGCTAAAAATGATACAAACGCACTTTCACGTAGTAATTGATCGTATCTAAGACTTTCTGTTCAGCTATTGTCTGCGTCACTCTCACATTACAACACAATACCAGATTTAAATTGTATTAAATTATACCAAATAGGTGGATAAAGCCTATTTGAACGGTACTGTTAATATAAGATGGAATTTTTTATTAGATTTTATGGTCGATGTTTACTAATCTTATGATTCATATTTAAATTAGACGTTCAAATTTCGTAATAAGCAATTAATATTATAACCTATGAATGAGTCAAATAAATAATTCTTATCGAACATATAGTTATATTTAAAAATCCACTTGTTCCTAAAGCACTATACCAGCATGTAATTTTGAATAAAAAAAATATATTTCAGAAATACACACATTATCGTTACAGCCTATGCCAATACGACAGTGTCGAGAAACATTTAATACAAAAAAATGCAATCCTCGAAGGCTTGTCTTTGAATAAAATATTATATATGATGTGTAATGCATAATTTTCTGCATACATTTCCTGCAGTTTGCAAGTTGAATACGACTCGAATATTAACATTGATCATCACCTGACGTCATGCAGCTTCAGATGTGGGTGTAGACTTACAATAAGCGTGGGAGGATGACGCGTATATCTCTACTTGCACATTATAAGTGGAAAGTTCAGTGAAATAAATGACGTAATTTCAAGCACATGAACTAGAAGTAATTGTAGTCGATGGCTCTAAGGCATGTTGTTTAAGTAGTTTTGTCATTAATACGTTATTAGAAATTCTCAGACATATGTAAAATAAATTCCTATTGAGTTGTGGTATTTCAAATAATTGGCTCGATTTTATTAGAAGTGTAGTATTTAATATTATCTTTACTATTTTATATTAGATAGTATTGCATCTTTGAATTTCTCGTATTTGGTAGAATTATTCGTATACAATTAGTAAACAAGATTAGCCTTGGTTTGATTTATTCTATCTATTATAATGCAACGTCTTAATCAAAAGTAATTTAAACAATAATAATATAGCATTTTATTTCAATCGACAGGTACATACGTAAACAAAGATTATTATACTAAATTAGAAGTTTAAAAAAACTATTCTAATATTTGGATCTTGCATGATTTCTGCAGATCAGTTTGCCAGTCGTCAAAGGCCTCTTCCAACCTTTTCCATTCAATTTAAACAAAGTACACTTTAATTAATTTATATAAAGTTACTAAAGTCGGCAATTTGTCATAATTTATAATAGTTTTTTAAGGAAAACATAAATTTTCAATAAGTTTGACATTCAACCTACATAATAATTGTATGCTGTGTATATCATGAAAGTACCAACATATTCCAAATACTATAGGAATCGTATTATAAGAGACATCTATTCGAGGCACATTCAAACAATAAGATAATGCTGAAGGAGGCATAACGGGTAATAATTTAGTCTCCATGTCGAGCGCACCGCGACGCTCCGTGAATATCCTACAAAGTTTCTCAAGGACGAAATCCGGGTCATTGATCTTACACTGGTACCCATATAGAGATTACAGAAATTGTTCGCTCATCGCTGACTCAATACTGATATATCCAATACTGTTTTGGTCGTGTTTTGTTTTTGAAAACAAAAAGTTTCATATTTAGAATAGGTTTTTATTTTAAACATTTAATGTTTATTCTGCTGGATATTTCAGAAAAATGTATAGTTCAAATTACTATATATTACATACAACATCCGAATAAAAACGGATTAGATTCAGTTTTTTGTACCTCTGTTTGCGAAGATAGATTTTATGTAATTATTTCCGTATTTTTTTTTTATATTTTACTTTAGAAACCAAAAGTAAAAATCAATGTACATTTTAAAAAGATGAATTCACTGTAGTGGTATTGAAAGTGGAACAAAGTAGGAATGAATAGGTGTAGTTCAGTGAACTTTGATAAGCATAGCGGTGTTAGTTTTTTGCTTCGCGTTAACACAAGAGATGAATGGCGATAAATTAAAAATTCAAAACAAAGCTCGGCGACGCGTGGGCGACTAGAGCGCGCAGGGCGGGCGGCGGGCGGCGCGCGTCGATCGAAGAGCGCGCGCGGAGCCGTGCTAGGGCGGGCGGGGGTAACGATCCGGCCGCAGTCTTCCAACTGTTAGCGCGCCGCGAGCATGAGCGACGTCGGCACGCTCGCCGCGATGGATGCCTTCGCGGGCGGCGCGAGGCGAAGGCCCTCGCGATTGCCGCCGCCGCCGCCCTTCGTTCCTCCGCCGCCGCCGCAGCGAAACGACCACTACTACGTGCGCCGCAAGTCCCCTGTGCCCCGGCACTCCTCTAACCTCACGCTCTTCGCGCGCACCAACGGTACCCATCATCACCGTCATCCACTTGCACATGCCTTATCACCACTTCTCGCATTCTTATGAAACTAGAAATTTAATTGTAAATATTTTTCATATTTACATCACTGTTTGATTTTTATTTGTGTGAATGTTTTGTTTTTAAACTTAGTTCTAAATAAATGTTTTCTTCCACAAGTTCCTCTTCATATAATTAAAAAAAGAACATTGACATCATCTTCAAAATGTTGCTTTATTTGAAAGTTTGTACTTTACTCGAAATTTGTTTTTTTTCTTGATCTTTTTTTTTCAATTTATAATATATTATCTCCTTACATCTAAAATCTGCAAGGACGTAATAGGCACATACAAAATAAATAATATAATTTTATATTATATATTAATTATTTATTACGTTTAATTTACTATATGGACCAGGAAAACTGTACATTAATATAATATAAAAATGTAACGATTTTGCATAAATATTTTTAGTCACCGTTATCGAAAGTAATATAAATTTTATACCTTTAATATTAGTAAGTATCTTCACATCTATCAATCCTCATAACATGAACATTATAATTTCACAAGCTTTTATTCACAGCATCGCACGTCATTTAATATTTAAAGCACTTAAAAGATTACAGCCGCCGATGCAGTCATTTTCAGCCTAAAGCCGAAATGAGGTTACCACAATTAATTTATAATAATGTTGACTTTTTGGTGGTTAAATATGCACGAATGACCTCGTAAAACTATTTGCGATCGAGGTGTGGCGTATCTATGACATTCTAACTGCTCAATAAACGCCGACGACAGACAAGTGTTTATGAATTTCAAAAAAAGAATTTATTATGCTTCCAATGTTAAATTAAAATATTTTTGGCGCATACCGCAGCTTATTAAGTTCTCTTTGAGAGCATATTTGAACGGTTTCGACAAAGGACATAGCTAAGCGAATTTATTCAGGGAACTATGCGGTGGCGGCCACTGCGCCCTTGACCCGCCTTTCCTTCCGCTTCTGCTCTCGATACGAACGCTCTATTAACGCTCTTTGTTGTCAACACAATACTATATCTGATCTCCGTATTGTTATATGCTATTTAAAGCGCAATATTAATGCCGCGGCAAACAATAGCCAGCATTTCTCTTATTCCATCCTCATTATACTCGCAATTTATATATTTTTTTCTCGTTTTGAAATTAAAACTGTCATATTAAACCTTAATATTAAAATAGATGAGACTAGGCAATTGAAAAAGTTGGTTTTAAAGTAATACGATTTTACATGTGTAATTTTAAAGTAATAACAATACAATTTTGTAACGTCTGCGGCTGTGTATGTATGTACGAAGAATGACACGATTCCTACATAGAACCCGAGAATATTTGCGAATCAACCATCGAAAAATCTTCAGAATAATTTTCAAACTTTTAAGTAAATGATGAGGACGTTTACAGCATATTTTGGTGGAATTAAATTCTTTATAAAAGAGTGTTGGCCTACTGGCTTTCGCGACAGACCTTGGTTCGTAGGTTTGATCCCTGGCTGGCTGTGCATCAATGGACGTTCAATGCTCACATATAAAGTGCATTGCTCGTATGGTAAAGAAAATAATAGTGAGGAAACCGGCATGACCCAAGAAGTAGACAATATGTAATGTAAAGAAGGTTTCACACAAGTAGGTGATCTTGCCTATTAGAAGTGATCACGGAATAGAAATCTGAACACTATTGGTATACATATATAGAAAATAAACTCGTTTATATTATGTATATTTTGATATTGGTAGGTATACATATATATAAAATAAACTCGTTTATATTATATATATTTTGAATGGTCCGGTTTTATTCATTAAATTACATTGTTAGCCTACATACAAATTTACATTTATAGGCGAACGAAATTTATATTGACACTGAAAGCGGGAGTCGTGAAAAATTACGGTAATCGTTGGAGACTGCCTACGCACTACCTCGTCACTGTGTTCTTAATGTTGGATAAAATCCACGAGTACGCTCTCGACCCAGTTATGTCTATTAAAATTTGATATTCCTGCTATCAAGTAACTTTGGGATAAATCATCTGGAGATGCCAACCGTAAAAGAAGTAATCCGCAAAAACAGTAGTAGAAAGAGAAAGGTAAAAACTGTTAACTACAGATGATGTAACTCGCGTAAAAAGATGGCAAATAACCTAGACCAGAGAAACTAACCTAAAATCAGAATCCAGTTTCTAACAACCCAAATTAACCTCAGAAAATATCTGATTATGGCTTATAGCCGATTGCAGATGAACTAATATTTCTAAAGAGGATTGTAAAGCGATGCGCATTTTATTGGAAAATAATAAAATAATTTTTTTTTCATTCATTAATTTATGAAATCATTAATTCACTTATGAACGTCAGTAAAAACAAATATGTTTCTAAACATATCGGCCGATTCCGGCTTCGTTAAATAAATATTGTCTCCAAACGCGTATTTTCGAAGCAAATTATTAGTACATTGTCTTTTGGCTTTAATTTTTTATTAAAAATTGTAAATTGTATCTTTTTTTTTCGTAAATGACTGTGGATTTCAATTATTTCAACAGAAAAATTATCGTTTTCTTGTACACTCACAAATACAGGTTTGATTTTGATTTTGAAGATTTCTAAGGAATTAAGAAAACTGATGCAAGCACGTATCGTCGAATGTCACCCAAGATATACGTAATAATATTAATATTCGCTTATCAACCGTATGTTCCATATTACATTTTGTATAAAACTTTTGAGAGCCCCGTACGTAACTCCGGACTCTTATATAATCCCAGAATATTCTCTCTGTACAATGGAGAAAACTAAAGATTGGAATGTTAGGCCATATTTCTAGGTTATTGTGTCTGACTCTGGGCAATAGTAATCTTGACATTGTTTGTAATTTTGGACGAGGAGTAACCATTTCTCGTGCCATTGGCATATTTCGGCAATTACGTCACGAGATGCGGCCTTCCGAGTGATTTATTGATATTAATGTTTGCGTTTCCTGTTCTATTGTATTATCAGACATAATATACTAATTGATAGTTAAATAGGTGGCATCAAAATAAATCTCTGGAGAGTATAGTCCGCGTCTTTATTACTTAATTGTGCGGATTTTAAAGGCAGCTAAAAGAGTAATTAAACCCCACATATCATCTGTGCCCCGCGACTGGCAAAACCCACCTGATAATAGGATTTTGTGAATGTATACAAATGATAAAAAGTTTACTATCGTTGTGTATTATATGTTTTGTCTATATATATTCTGTATTTGTTGTATTCGTATTACATAAAAAATACTTGTGTGAAGCTAACTATTGAAATGATTTTATTATATTTCTATTCGTATAATTCGACATCAATTTTTATGAAGTAATTTCGTAGTTTCACAAAGAAATCTAGCTAGTCCCCGGGAAAATGGCACCACAAGGCTACAAGGACAAGTGATACCATTTGTCCTTGACGGCAGCGACAGCCTACTAACATAGGAAATGTTTTAATATTTGTTGCTTTACGTTTTCGTGGAATTTGATAGCAGTGTAATTCTAATTGGTTTTCATCAGCTTTGTCTGTTCGACTATTAATATGTCTATACGGCAAGCCGATCTGTGCCTTCCTAATAAACAAATGTTAACTGTATACTTGAATGGAATTAATGTAAATATTTACAGTCAAACTGTATATTTTATAGATTTTTCTACGTTCTATTAAAATATACTTTCATTATTCAATGTTTATTTCTAAAATATCGCGTTTTGTATAACGTAATCTGCCCCCCATTCCCCCAGTCCCCACACACGGATATCTCTCAATACTGTATTGTGAAATTTATAATGATTAGTCAAGTCCATAATTACTTTTGCGTACCCTTGCACCTATTTCAATTGCGTTGTTATACAATTTATTAAACTCGTGTTCCTAGTTAAAAATTGTTCTAAAAACGGTTTTACGAGAATCTTCCCTATAACGCCATTTCGCGGTAGACCGCTTGATGGGGGAGATTACTGTATTTAAAAAATATTTAACCTTTTCTAGCGTTGTTAAAATTATATTATAAAAGTTAAAATCTGATAAAAAAAGTATACAATACTATATCTTTGATTTGAAACATGGAACGAATTAGATTACGATTAGTACCGTGTTACATGTGATCCTAATAGTAACTAATTCCTTACTCTACGAAAATAGACGGATTAGAAATCGTAAACAATTTGCTAAATTGTGATTATATTGGACACGATACCGTCTGTCAGGCAATTTGTCTGAAGGTCGTAACATTTATCTGCAGAGTGCATTTCTCGTCTTAGATCTTAGAGTTACATAATGCTGCAGAACGATGTCCTCGGCTCAGGGTAGCTTGGCCAAGGGCGGGCGTATCGATCGAAATTGGATCTAACTCCTCCCTCCCTTTCTCTCTCTCAATGACACGTAACTACGCAAGAATCGTTTGGCTGTTTGCGAAATGTTTATTTAAGACTGTTTTGTCAGTTGATTCGTGACTATGAAAACTAAGTACGCGATGATTTAAAATTAGTTGCGGCAATTATAAAGACGAACTAAACTGAATTCCATATTACTTTTGATCTTTATCAGTCGTTATGTTATTTCTGAAGGTCGTTAGTGGCGCCGCACAGCTTCCTCCATTCTTCCCTGTCTTCGGCAAGCCTAGATTGGTCTCGAGGTCTGATGCAGTCCACTCTGGGTGTTACATGTCTTCCTACTTTTGAACTAGTACTACTATTTAAATGAATATCAAATACATGAAGATATTAAAAATACTTGCGGTTTAATTAAAGATCGGTGGTAATGTCACAGGAATTTCTTCTTTTCTGCGAAGTCTAAAAATTTCATTTGCATTTCCGAGTTAATTATAATGTTTAGAACATTCGCACCAATGACCATAAAATGCGTTCGCAGCTGACCTTTTACATTAGGCCTGCAATGAACACTGAA
Organism: Pieris rapae; assembly: GCF_905147795.1. Lineage (NCBI taxonomy): Eukaryota > Metazoa > Arthropoda > Insecta > Lepidoptera > Pieridae > Pieris > Pieris rapae. Next base: position 2,202,143 of record NC_059515.1, on the reverse strand, counting down.
GGTGATTTAAGTTATATCGACAATCGCGTGATGATAGAAGGCGATTTTGCGCTAATAAATTCTATTGTAAGAGTTTCGACATTTGTAGCAACAGCGGTAAAAATTGAATTTGTCGATATTTTGTTATTGCTACATGCACTGCAATACTTTAATTTACATTTGAGGCATCAACTTTTGTAAGGATTAAGTTGATATTGATAATTCCGAGACCTTGATTTTTGTGAGCAGAGGAACTGTCAATGCTATGAAATAGTAATTTATTTATATGCAATGTGGACTCCGTTTTAGACGATTCAAGATTCAAGGGTTTAGGGGCAAGGGGACGATAATAGTGTTACAATCCGTTGTTTAGTCTAATATATATTATATAATACTTTAAATTAATATAACTTTTCATTTATCTCACAGAAATTGATACCAAAAGTGTCTTGCGCAGTTTCATTAATTCACTCGTGTTTCATACATTTTGAGTTAAGTCTTTAAACTGGTTCCATTGTTTTTAAAAATAAAATGTATTTATACCGACCATTTCCCTCGCTAGGGTAGAGGCAGCTGTACCCGAGTCAGGATGCAATAGTTATTTATAATATTCCAAGCTATCAAGGCCGTTGGGTGTCGGCGCCAGCGATGAATGGGAGTCGCGTGTTACAACAGAAACCGTCATTTGACTATAGTCTATTCTTAGATTTCTTCTCAGCGTACGAGAAATATGACGTTAGGCGTTTTTATACACCATACGTAAAGTTTGGTTGTTTGGAATTGATATGTGTACTCTAGTTGGATTATCAATTCTCAGGCTGATGGTATAATCCAATGTTTCCCGTTGTGTGGGCCACAGGGTACAATTTCACTGTTATGGGAGACAATCTAAATCCACAATATAACAACGTGGAGACTCTGTAGCATGCATTAAGCGCAAGGATCTTGTTAATTTATATTAATAAATTATTATAGAAAATTGTTGATAAATTAATTGGGATTTCAATTTCAGTTTTTCAAAACATAATTTTGAATATTTAATTACTGTTTCGTTAACAATTTCCTAGTGATTTTTTCGTAAAACCTATCAGTTTCTTGAGTTTGATTAATTGTGTATGTTACATAGGGGCGTAAGAAATATAGAAGTGATTAAGGTGAGGTAATCGTAATAATGGCACAAAAATGGTTGGGAATTCTGGTGTAATCACTGGTGTAATCGTATCGTTAAGTATACTGTAGTGAATTTTTCTTTTTATTCTCAATTAACACTTGTACGGAGGGAACACGCTTTAGTATAGACTGACGACGTGTTTCACTTAACAGCCCAGAGTTGGCCAGGGTTGGTAAGTGGTCTAAAGGTACTACTGTACAAATATTACCTGTCCACATCGTATCTCTAACTTCCGTACTAACTCATGTGAAACTGATCTTAAATTATCGTGATCCTGTGCACTTTTTCTCACCGTAAATGTGTCCTTTTTACTATGGTCCTGATCAACGTTTACATATGTTTTAATTCCTATGTTTATATTACTTTTATCTAAATAACGATATGTCTTATATATTTTTGTGCTTCTTGCTTGCCTTATCTAACTTATTTTGTTTTCTAACAGTGCCAGTTGACTTCCTATTTTTTTGAAGTGTTATAAATCAATAATATTTAAAGATGTGTCTTAGCGACTTGTATGTTTAAATCGTAATGAATTTCGACAGACTGGAGTCTAATTCGCGCTAAACTTTGATCTTACTCTAAAGCGTAGACGATTTATGACTTTCTATAGAAAATTAAATACACACATATCTTTTCCCCAAGCTGTTTGTGTGTATTAATGTTAAACAATGCTCTTATACGTAAGTTAATAATAATCATTTACATAGAAAATTTTAACTCTTATCATGCGTGTTAAAAAGTTATGACTAACTAAAATTTAAAAATTTTTTGGCTGGTTAATAACTAGGCGCGTAAATTCATATATTACAAAAGTATATTGTTATCATTTCATCTGAGACGGCGTGTGTTCTTTTTTTTAATTTCAACGATTGAAATGTATGATTTGTATGAAAGCATATTCGCTGTATTAGTTTTGAATGGTGCAATTAGCTACAAGTTGAAACTACGAAAGACGCAAGTGTTAATACAAATACAGCTCGTGCCAAATACAGCATATTGCACATTTAGTCGAAAATAGATTGGTATTAAAACAATACTGAATTGGGGCTTGCAAAGTAATCCTGTTCAGTTTACGGCGTATTTCTAAGCTGATAAGTTTTAATTACCCAAATACAATCACAATGATATATAGAATGCATGCACGTGTCTCTAATAAATTTAAAATGTTATATGATCATGAAAAATAATTCCACCACACCATTTTATAACTTATATTAACTATGTAATGGCCACCATTTAAATGATATAAATTTTTCCTCTCTCAAATATATGAAAGTACAGCTAAAGAAAACTTACGTATATTTGAGAATCGAAACAGTTTACCTTATTAATGGGACCTTGGCGGGCTATTTATATGGCAATGACTGATGAATGATTAATGTCTTTACAGAACCAAAGAAAGACAAATTGGAGAATGGAGGTGAGCTAGTGAGACCTGAGAGGCCGAACTCGCTGTCGGCCGGCAAGCTTCCGAGGCGGATATGTTATCAAGGAGACGGTGAGTCAAACTACTTAAGATATGATTATCAGTGCATACCTAAGCTAAGTACACTTTAAATGCAATTAGAATAGATAACCTTTTATGTATGCCAATAATTAAGGTAACATGGTTACTTTGTAAACACAAGAGATATTTGTTTGCATACGCCACGCGAGATACCGTTTTTCAACCGCGTGCCTAGTGCAGGCTGAAAATCCGGCCCTAACTTCACTACTCGTATGACCCGAACATACACAGGGTAATAGACAAACAAAATAACAAACAGCTATCACATATTATGTATCATGTCTTTATCGTTAAAACTTTACCCCTATAACATAGTTGATCCTAATCAGTCATATTGCCAATGTTCTGTAGTGCGCATTAAATAGCTACCGAAATATACTAAAGTATATTTCAAAGTGGCTATAATAAATTCGTGATTTTTATTTATATTTTTAAAAGACCGGGTTTTACTGATGAATATAAAATGACGTCATTCCAATATCCTGATCATGATAAAGGGTTATTAACGTGAATCTTAAATAGGGTTTATAATCACTGAGGAATCCTGGCGCGGCTCCAAGGTCTCTAGCAAATTCCCTCGAATGTTCTATTATTGTTTGGGGATTCACTGTCAATGTTGTTTAATGATATGATTGTATACTTCGCGAAATATTTCACGCATCGTCCGCTGTGACCTTGCCTTACTAGATCATTGTCATCGTCGACTTCCACCGTTTAACACGTGTCACTATGCTTGTAGCGCGCTTGCCTGCAAAAATCCTTTTGATTTATTAAATTACATATATGCCAATGAATTGTTATAATATATAGACTAACTTACGTACTTATTTAATGGGACGTATTTGTATATTGGTTGATAGTTTTATGTCAGAGGTAACGAATCTTCTGTCTGCCTAATTGTTGTTTCACCGCGTTATATACGGATTTTACGTGTTCAATTACGCCGTGGACGTGATTTACTTCGCAATTACCACACACTTAAATCGTTAATACTTAATTTGTTTTTGTTGGCTTGTACGTTTTAAACCGTAAACAAATAAATATATATCGCAACAATGATTGTTTGTTTGACTATGTTAAATTTATATATTATAAATCGTTTGATTTATTTTGGTTTTATAGACTCGACTTGAATCGGCGATAGAAGCTTATATCTTGCCGAAGCCGCGTACAAGTTATTTGAATTAGGGTGTGCATTTTTTCATCAATTACCGTCTAAAATTCGGAATATAGCGTGTTTAACCAATTCAAAAGGGCATTAAAGATGCATATCAGAATGAGCCTAGTAGACTAAAGGACGGCTGTCAGATGGCAACGTGTATCTCGTTCGTATATTATGTTTCACATGTAAAAATGTATTTTTTGTAATGAGAAATAAAGTCCTTAAACATTATATCTATTTAGACAATTAAATAAAAATAATAATAGAGCGCCATTAAACTTTATTATTTTACCTTCGCCGTTTTAAGGATATTTAAAGCTTTGTGCGTGGTTAAGCTCGCAGTAGAAAATACCAATGGTTTTGACACAATGAAGGACTATTTTAAATGTAACAAATTATAATAAATCGTTTATCTTCAGCTCGATTAATTAGAAAAAAAGCCGTACCATCTGCCATATAATATTAGGCATATAATAAGTTAGGAGTTATAATTGTTAAACTTTCTTACCTTATTACTTAAAAATCTAACTACTGTAATATATAACTTTTGCGAAGCTTGAGCAATACACAAAAATACCTTCTTTCAAACCGATTCGATTAGTAAGATCAAACTATTTGACCACATCATAATACTGTGTATGTAAACTCTTTTATCTAAAATGTATGACTATTTAGGTAAGCACACAAATGTTACAATCAAAAATACAACTACAAGATTAAATAAAATCCTGATTTTTTTATGTTAAGTAGAAAAACAGCAAACCAGCGGATTAGGTAAGAGATAGGGCTCTATCAATGCTTTCTTTAAAATTGTAAAAAATATTCGGGTTCCAGATACATACTGCAACGCTTTCGGGACAGTTTGCCACTTTTGCTAGCTGTACTTTATTGCTTCTACAACTATCCAGTTTATGTTTATAGATGTCGCTCCATCGTTACATTGATTACTTCATGAAATGTTTGGCCGGCCGTGTCGTCAATTTTACGATCTGTACACAACTGATTGCTTGATCTTCTGTGCTATATTATATAGGTATAATTCACATCATTATTGCAATTACTCTGTACATGTCTGTCATACTATGCTATGCTAAGAGCTTTTGAAGCGGATTTTTAGTACGTGACTTGACAGTGACGCTTGAACGTGGTCAACACGACAACGATATTCTGGATCCACCTCAGAAGCTGTCTCAGATCTCAGTCTGATGTTATTCAGCACGAACTTTATTATTCCAGGGGGTGGGTATGGTGGTGGAAGCGATGGAACGGACGGCAGTTCCGAGGAGCAACTTATGCTTTCGGAATTGCCGGAGCCGCCCATTGCGCTATCCGAGATAGGACCTATTCCGCCTCCGCCCATGTTCAGCTCGCCAAGCCCAACACGGCATCATCACCAGCATCCTTTGCCGCATCCTTTATCTGATTGTAAGTAGCTTTTAGCTTGAACATTGACACCCCTATTCATAAACGTACTATAAGGCTTATTTAGATATTAAATGAAATAAGTATGTTAAAACATTGTTTAAGTAATTAAAGCTTTTAGTATTTTTAAGTAATGTGGTAACTTCAGTGGTGTAAAATGAAGATGTTTCTGTGTGCGTTTCACTGATTGTTTCCAATAGTTAGCAACACAAAAAAAAAAATTTTTCTCTCTCTAGGAATTTACGCCCTTTATGTAAATAATTTACCGCTTCATGAATTGATTCAGCGACATTCCTAATTAATATAAATTGTCTGTAAAAGACTATTAATAATAAATTTACATTTATAGAAAAACACTTTTTTAACGGATTGAAGTTATGTATTTAAAATTATGTTTAGATACATACGTGTAAAAGTTATGTTAATAAAAGACAATAAATTTACATATTAAAAAGGTTGCTTTAATATTTGCATATGAATTGCTAAACGTATTTTGGTTTTAATAATATAAAGTCGGAAGAAATCTAATAATATTATTGTTATAACTGTATGTACATTCCTTAAACTAAACATTCTAATTATATTTATTATTTGCTCCCTGAAATACCGGGTTGACGATTCATCACGTAGAATACAATACATATTGTACATAGCCTTATATTTAAAGGGTTACTAGGCTATTCGATCACATGAGTTGTAGGTATTTCATTCAAAATGTAATTATTAATGGGACAAGGCTGTAATTAAATGCTGCTGAAGTTCGCTCCTGACTTCAGACCAGTTCACAAAGCTTTTAAGAAATTTTAATAAATCCTAATAAACTATCTATTTATAATGTAATTTATATGTCTCACACATTTCTTACAAATGTTTCACGTAGCTGAAGATGAAGATGACCAAGACGATGATGACGTGGAAACTCCAATAGACATGTCCCGAATTGAGGAAATCCCACCGAAGGAGCCAATTTTCAACGCGGTTCCACTCAAATCGGCTCTTAAGAAGCGACCAGCCCCTAACGCGTCACCCAATCCCACGCCCATCACAACGCCGCTAGCACCGAGACAGGATCACCATCACGCCACATTCAAGTCAGTATAACTAACTAAATTAAAACCTTCCCATCTGTTAAGTAGATTAATCAATAGTTTTTGTATACAGGAATTATTTAAGAACTTTATGTAGTGGCCAATTTAAACCGCCCGTGATGGATTATTAAATTTGATTGTATTTTTTTTATGAAAAATGATTGGTTGTTTAATTGTACGTTTTATTCCATCACTTGGCGCACAGACGGCCGCCGCCGAAAACAAGGATCCGCATATGGTAATAGTCTCTCGTTATCAGTGTTGTCGAGTCATTCCCATCATACTCACCCACAACACACAACAGACACACTTCAATACTCACACCACGCACGCGTTTGCACACTCACGTATAGATGTGCGCACTCACACATAGATGTGCGCACTCACACATGTAACGACCTCCCGACGGTTACGCTTTTGCATCGTGCAATGCACGCTTTCACATTGTGGCTAAAATATACTAATACCAATTATTAATTATCATTTGAGTTTTGTTAATAATATTAGTTTTAGGTAATCTAATCTTTGTGTTCTCGCATTTCGTTCATGTGGTGTAAATATGGATACTCATGATCAAAATTTTATAATTTTTAACTTTAAAATGTTCGACACTTATCAATCTTTCCAAAAACAATAATTTTATGTATGTATATCCTTTGAATAGAATATTTATTATAGGTACATATGATAAATATTATATAGGATATCGAAATATATTCTTATTACTTACATCCCATACATAAAAACATCACAAACTTCGACACTGCATGCCACAGAGCAGTACGCTTTAGGTGTTTGAATTTCCGTAGAAGACATTAGTCTTGTGCATGGACGTCCGAAGCCATAGATAATAAATTTCCTCTTTAATCTGTAATCAACCAATCAATGTTACTTTAATTTATTCCGAAACATCTATGTAAATGTTTGATCTTAAATTGCCTTGATAATTAAATTTTACGTATACGACTTCTTAGAACGTGTCGTAGCTGGTACGAGCGGTAAATTTTTTGCGTAGATTTTTATAGAAGATTTTAAAATTTTGTATCAAAAGCAATATAATTTTTTGCTAGTAACAATAAATGATATAAGAAAAGTCTCATAATGAAAAATAAATTTCATAAAAGCGCGTCTGGTCTTCACTAGAAAAATATCAAATTCAAGTATTTCTTTGAGAAAAAAGGTCTCGACGATGCTTTGACGCGCTCTACTTACTTCGCATTAAAAATGCTGTCATTGTAATGTTTTATAAAAAATGGTAAAAAGGCAGTAAAACCGAGAAAGTTTCCGCAGTTTTTCACATTTTTTTCCCCTGTCTAACTTGAAAGAAATTTGTAATTAATATCTTCTTATGAATAAACTACACTGGGAAGCTATTAGAGCCATCTCAATGTTGGAGACTAGTATCAAATTGTTCGTGATTTTTTCGAAGTCTCTTTTTTTATGTTCTCTATGGCCTAAGTGGCCGCAGGAAATTTGCAGAAATCTGTGCATATACCCCCTCTATAGTTTATTACATATTTTGACATAAAGGGCTAATTTTAGTTAGAAGATTAACATGACCCATTTAGGTGTAAATTATAAACGATGTTATCATCACATATATTCTGTATACATAAGTTCTAAGCCATTGTAATTAAATAAACTAATTTAGAAATACTAATAAATATTTTGTTTTATTAGCACAAACAGTCGGCCGATACGCGTAGTGAACACTCTAGAAAATAAGGAGAACGCCCGGCCTGTCCAATGGGAAGGTGAACATCGCGATGATTATTCCAGCGATACGGAACGCGTCGCTGCGAAGCTCGCGAGGAAGGAAAGCCTTAATATCAAGTTGGCTTTGCGTCCCGATCGACAGGAACTCATTAACAGGTATATATTTTGTTATAATAATTACATAATTCGTGAATTTGAACTAAAAATGGAATAACGAATAATGTTCTGTAATGAATTGTGTTGGTCCACGTAACGATATTATTTTAAATTATTTAATACAAATTGTGTAATTATGTGTTGCCAGCTTATGTTGTAACAAGCTTGTCAAAACGTAATTAATGAAAATAAAGCTTCTTTAACGGATACATACTTAAGAACATTATATGTACGCGAAACCACTAGTATCTTAGTTTTGCCGATAATAAAAGGGTGGTGTAACACACGAATACAAACCAATACTTAAAAGGCTAGCAACGCACTCGCGAGCCCTCTGGCATTGAGAGTGTCCATGGGCGGCGGTATCACTTAAATCAGGTGAGCCTCCTGCCATTTGCCCCTGTTCTATAAAAAAATACAGAATACCAGGTGTTAAGCTCACCTAAGGAAGGTTTAGGCTTAGCGATACACCGGTGTTCAATTCCTCACACGCACTTGAAAAATAGACATTGAATATTGTATTACCTATTTATGCTATGATTATATAATGTAAATTTTTCACAACGTAAGGTGCATTTTAAAATTCTTTGTATCAAAAAGCTCAATGTTCTAGGCGACTGAAATCGATTTGCTAATTGCCACTCACCTTTATTTACTTTGATACGTTAAAATGCTAAATACAAGCTTTGAAATGTACTTCGATATAAACGAGCTTTAAGTTTTTAATAACGATTAAAGTTCAAGTTTTTAATTAAACCTGCGATGTTCGTTAAAACTTGTTTGAATATTCTGGGATAAAAATAGCACGTTACTGGGTTGACAAGGGCAAAAACGTTTGAAGACTGGCTTTATGGATATCGTACTATGAAACCAGAACCCAATATAATATGTTTTCACATTGATAATATTTTATAAAGTTTTGTGAGTGAGTAATAGTGTTTAAACGGTTGGGTATTTTTTTATTTATAGAAATTGTCTCTGCACAAAGACACAATTTAATAACATTATGATTAAGCCTATACTTACTTGAGACTAATATAAAATTATCCTACTTTACTAAAAAGTATTTTAACATAAGAAAGTGTCCAATAACACAATATACAGTCGATAGATATACGTCACTGTACTATTTTTTTTAACTATTAAGAATAATCTTTACTTACAATATTTTATACAGTTGGTACAATTTTTTATTCGACTTTTTGAATGATATAGGGTAGCTGGCACGACGGCTTAATTGATTGTGAGCCTCTTAACTACTGTCAACCTGACCATGTCTAAACGAACTGTATTTCATTACTGAACGATAGAGATCATTTTTTCGTTCATATTGTACTATCGCCGTATAAAAATGAGACAACGTATTTAATCCCAAAGTCGCTGTTTTGATGTTTCTAGCCAATATCACAATACGAAATACAAATTAAATTCAGAGTGGAGATTTAAAGTAGCCAACAAGTACAAGTATATTGGCAAGTGTGTGAATATTTATATAGATTTAAATTAGTTGAAACTTAGTGTTTTTATGGTCTGGTAGGTAGATGTTTGTGTTGTTTGTTTATGTGGATGACATGACGAGAACGTAGTTTTACTCTTAACTTGAGTCGTACCGAATATAGATTGTATGTTAAATGAAAGGCAAATTGGCAGTGTGAGTGACAAATGCGTTTAGATGTTCGCGTTGGTTTAAGTGAAAACTACAGACAAAGATCTTCAAAGTCACACGCTGATTAGAACTATTATTAGGCACTCGAAACAATCTATGTAAATAATAAATCGTGGAAACATTTATTAAAGAACTTATACGAGTACTTTAGTACTGTATAAGTGACTTTTTTTTAATAAGCGTACCAATTCCTAAAAGTCTGGCAACGCACTCGCGAACCCTCTGGCATTAGCAGAGTATCAGTTGACATCATTGCCCGTTGTCCCCTTTTTCTATAAAAAAATAGTTTTATGAGGTGATAGAGGAAATATGAACTATACAGAAAATATTGCACAGATATCATAGAATTAATAGTTATAGTAGCCTTGACCAATACCTATTGAATGACTGAACAGTTCCCTGGGATATTTATTTTTGTTTGCAGCGTGACTACTTTTTGTTTCCTACTTCCGTACGTTCTTGGCACTGACAATGTTGTCTATTATGCAAGTGATAGTAGGGAAACTGGATTTTGACGCGACGACTGATGGGCGACGGTAGTTTCACGTTCAATTACGTGGTTAATTAATTTACAAGCCTAGATTTCGGGTTTTGGGCCTGGGCCAAAGTTTGTGTTAATCGGACATTATTAACATGTTTTCGGCCTCGGTGGGCTTTGGCAATTTTATAGGCCAGCCGCCAGTGTACGTAGGCAAGTGGGACGCGTTTGTTATGCCATCTTCATAGGGGGAATTACGTCACATATTTTTTCAAGCTAAAATGATTTTAATGACTCATGGTTGTTGATAATGTGATTTTGTGGTTGAAAGTGATACTTTTGTAATAATTTAAGTATCTGTGGTGGCAATAATAATGACCCTTGGTTGGTGGATGTTATGACTTAGTGGTGATAAACTCTTGCGCAGAAACATATTGGTGGTGCAGAGTGAACACGAGCGTCAGGAATCGTGGGAAGCGATAGGTGCTCGGCTGATTCGACGACTGTCCATGCGGCCCACTGCTGAAGAACTGGTCGAAAGGAACATCCTTAAAAGTAAGCTCCTTCTTTTTAATATCAAAGTCATATTTCAAAACGACTCTACGAGGTAGCTATATTTTCCCTGTTATCAATTCAATTTTGTTCTATTTGGTCCCGTATATATATGTATATATATACGTATATGTCACAAAATTTCCCCCTCCCCCTCCTTCGGTATTAAAGAATGCCTTTATATACAGCCATACAAACATTAAAAATTGTTTGGAATACAATTTAATAAAGTACTCTTCAATTCCTTACAGGCCAATCGCCAGCCGAAGAGAAGAAACAGAAGGAAGAGAAGAAAAGATATCTTCTACGTAAGCTCAGTTTTCGTCCTACGGTTGATGAGCTTAAGGAGAAGAAAATTATTCGATTCAGCGACTACATTGAAGTCACTCAAGTATGTATTTTTAGATTTGGTGACATGACATTGACCAACTGTGGACTTTATACGACTTATGTACTGAGTATCCAAGCCAATATTTAGTTTGGAGATAAAACATACTTTTTTGACGTATGTCTTAGACCGATCGTAGCGTTATGTTTATAAGAACAACAAAAATATTAAATGTAACAAATGTATCGATTTTCCAACTGAATTTAGTAATTCTACAATCTTATTTAATTTAAAGTATAGACGGTTATACATACAAACTCAATTCGTAAATATTGAATTAATTATTAACAAACTGGATAAATAAAGGACACTAGAGATGGACGGAAGCGTAACACAATTTTCAAAATGTACTCTGTTGTACTATTTCTGTAACGTTTGCATTGGTGCGCAGGCGCACGACTACGACCGTCGCGCGGACAAGCCGTGGACGCGGCTGACTCCCCGCGACAAAGCCGCCATCCGCAGGGAGCTCAACGAGTTTAAGAGTTCGGAGATGGCCGTGCACGAGGAGAGCAAACATCTCACTAGGTATTTTGGACTTTTTAATTATTTTATTTCATTTATATTAATCTTAAACACATTAGGGCCATTAAACTCTCTTGATACGCTTAATACGTGACATTAGGTACGTACTCCTTACGTCCGCACATACATACATATATATAAGGTGTATACGCATATGACATATGACACGTGTTTGGCTGAGTCAATGTGAAATCTTAAATGGGTTTTATTGCATCGTTAAATTATAATATATAATATATCTCTACAGTGATCATTACATATGTATTACATTTGTGTATGTGTATGTTGTTTGCGATTCTTGGTTGGGCACGGATAGCTGTCCGGATACGTTCAGGGTATACTCATAAGAAAAAATAAAACTAGATTTTTTAATTGGGAATAAATTTTGATAATCGAATATTCTATCTAACATAAGGCGTATGACTTTGTTTGAAAATATCGCTAAGATCGAGTACATAACAAATAAACTAAAAATAGTTAATCGATAAATTACCAAGTAACTCAAGTACATATATAGGATTCGATTCACTTTAAATTATCACTGATATATAAACACTTATACTTACTTATATACATTTACTGTCTTTATTTACTATCGTTCGAATAACAACCATCTTCATGAGTGGAAGAACCAAGTCTCCAAGATCTGCAAATAACCATATTTTTTTTCCATATTATCAATAATCTTTAACTACTACTACCGCTTACAACTTAGAATCAAAATTGAATAAAAATTTATCCTGTCAAATCTGTGAATTAATTTAGTTTGGTTGTAACTTTAATCTTATTTACATTTATCTACAACATAGATTTATTATTATACCTAAACCTTTAAATCTATAAGTAAACCCCATCAAGGATAAGGAATTAAGTATTTTATTTTTATATGTCTTCGTTCGTACACGTTAAATGTTACGTAGAATGTGGACCATCATCTTTATATAAATTTGACAAATATTTAAATGATCCTAATCCTTGGGATTGATTTGCTCCAGTTCAAACAATTTGCTTTCAATACTTATTGATGAAAAAGAGTGGAGGAAATTTTCTTGCCAGTTCTTCTTGCCCGCTCTACACCCTTGACTTGCGAACTGGTAGTAAATGTTAATTTACAATTATTTATCTTCTTCTCTGACGTTCATAAGTGTTCTTGTATTTCTATATTCGCGCGTATACGTTCCCGTACGTTGAAATCTATTCGCGCGTTTTACACTGATAATTTGTTGCAGGTTCCATAGACCATGACGGCTGTCCCTTACCTGTGCGACGAGAGGCGACGCGAGTCGCGGTTAACACTTACCTGTGATTCTAATGTATTTATATTGACTTCCCTCGGGAAAGTTCGCAATAATTACTCCACGGCGGTAAAGTGTTGATAATTCTAAATCGTTTCTGCGTCGTGTGCGAGTTCTTTGATCTATTGTCACGGATTACGACATAATTTTAATTGCGATCAGTTTTACGCCAGGCACTTCTGTTATCTGTGCCTATAGTTACAGTACAATTTATTTTAATTTTTTTTTAGTTGGCATATAAGTACCTATACATTCTTCGACCTTCGCGCAAGGTTAGTGATACTGTTGAGAGATTGAGTTTTTGAAGCTCGCGATGTGGGTGTGGTCCATCGAATGAAATGTGATTTTTCGTTTAGCCATAGTTTAGCTAGTTTTATTGGTCACAATTTTGTTATTTTGCCACGGTTTGTTCGCCATACTGCCGCGATCCCTCGAGTGTGGCTGGTTTAATTATTCTGACTCAATTGTATATTTCTATGATAATAAAATTGTAGGTCCCTCAAAATTAATATACTTTAATTGCATTATAATTGCAATAATGTTTTCTCGTGTGTATCGTTTTGCTCAATGCTGGAATTGCGGAATAATTAACGAGCGAACTATGAGACGAACATACTACTTCTCAAACTTTGCGTTTAGAAATTAAGTAATGTAGTATTGTCTTTTACATAACTTTTACACGTTTAAAGAAAAACACTTTTTTAACGGATAGAAGTTATGTATTATTGTAAACTTATAATTATTTAAACATAATTTTAAATGTAACCGACGTTTCGCGTGCTTTACATCGTGCGAGTCACGGTGACTGAAGACAAAAGGTGTTGAATGTCAAAAAAGTATTACAGCTGTAGAAAATGTTGTATTATCTGTATTTATTTCCCCGGAGTTGGTACATCTACTAAAACCCTAGGGTTTAGGGTTTTGACATCCAACACCTTTTGTCTTCAGTCACCGTGACCACGCACGCTGTAAAGCACGCGAAACGTCGGTTAAAATTAAAATTATGTTTAAATAATTATAAGTTTACAATAATACATAACTTTAATCCGTTAAAAAAGTGTTTTTCTTTAAATTAAGTAATGTCCAAAAATACGTAATATTTCGGCCAAACAGATCGCAGAAAGCTAACCGTTTAAATTCGAACCAATTTTTGGCTATGTAATAAATAAAGTTGGGTGAAAGAATTAGCTCGTTGACTTTTTCTATAGAAAACGTATTTGACAGCCGTATTGTATAGAAAATTTTATGCTAGCATTTTTGCATTGGCATAAATCGAGCTCATAAATAAAATAATAACTAATGCTTAATTTACTAAGCGACTTTACATTATATTTAAAATACAGAACGGAGTTTCCCGATATGTAAAAACTGCAAAATTCAATCACTAAAAATATATGTCGCTCGTTTATCACTTCGCAGTTTTATCTCCGGCTTGCTACTAGAAACTTCGGCGGGAACAATCTGTCGTTCTAGCGTAGGTTTAGTCTAGGTAATTCAAACGTTGAACGAACTAAGGTTTAACTAAAACGTAGCTAATTAAAAGATTAATCATTTTCAGCAATAATTTGTGTATGTCCCCATTTTTATTAGTGAAGCTTCCGAAGTATAAACGTGGTTAAAGTTTGAGCACATATTTTTATAAAGTATTAAATACATAAGTAATTAATCAATAAAATTGTTTGTATCGATAAAGCGTTTTGTACGCACGATAAGGTAGTCGATTTTACAGCAGTTGTGGTTAAGATGCCATTCCATTTAGGATAATGTGGACGCCAAAAGGACGACTTATTTTTCTAAACGTTTTTGTTAAACGCAATAACGTAGGTGTTTATCGATATTAAGAAAATCTCCAAAGATTTAAGCTTCATAGATCGCAATTGCATGCATCGTTCACATTTCGCATTTGTGTGTTACCATACAATGTGATGAATTATAGTTTATTATTCTAAGGGTCTGTTTCACAATGTCCGGATAAGTTCCAAATAAGCTATTTATTACTTATTGGTAGGATAAACAGTATTTTTGCGTTTCACGATTGTCTGATAGCGCTATTCATCGATGAAGTTTCTTATTCGCAACTTTTATCTACAGAATAATTTATGTGTTGCATAGCTATTTGGTACTTTATCCATACATTGTGAAACAGACCTTTAATGTTATTTAAATCGTGGTGCTGTCAATTACCATTATTTTATCGGTTTTATTTTTAACACAGAAATCGTAACATCTTGTACATATGGACAGGTAATCATGTAGAATTCAATTTTATCGATAAACATTGTATTTCTATATGTATAGAGTAAACGATGTACATTATGGAATCTCCTTATTTCATTTTATATGGCAAGTTTGAAGTTGAGTACGACAGTAATGTACCTACTGCTTTTATTTTTACATTGTATAAATTATTAATGACATGTTGTAATAATTAGTTATGTATAATGATAGCCATAAAATTTGTTTTATATAACAATAAGTTTGTAAATACTACAATTATACATTAAATTTTATACTCGATTGTATTTTATTACGATTCCAATACTCGTTACACTGTCAATACATTTGCCCTTTTTTTTACATCTAAAATATAGATTGTAAAATATTTTTATTTAGGTAAGATAAATGTAAAGTTACGTCAATAAAAATAATTTATGAAAAATCTATTTTTAATATTATTTAGTATCAATAAAATCGCTAGCTAAATTACCAATTATCATTATGAACTTTACAATATTTATTTAATAGAGACTGAGGCTCTATAAAAGTAATGGAATATTAATGGAGGCTTTGACCCGTTGAGGTTGTGGGGACTTTCGATGGCGTACGAGTTATGGCGCTAACTGGAGAGAAAGTTAACTGTAGTGCGTACCCAATACGGCGCGGGAGTTCGCACAAAGCACCGGGCGGAGATTGACGTCGGTTCTGTTGCGTTGCGCGCGACAATGTTTACGTTTAGCGGGTTTATAGAGTGCCTGTGATCTGTGAGTGAAATGACGTTTTCTGGTAATATGAAGAGCAAGCCGCGCGTGAAAGACACATGGGAGTCAGAGGTGAGTTCTATTGTTATGAAATTGTGTCGCGAAGCTTTCTATGGGGTGTCTGACACTTTTCTAAGAACAATAAGCACTTTCTCCTGTTTTTTGTTAGGAAAAATATATTGCCAATCGATTTGATGTAAAAAGCTTTGAAACTCGTTTTGCAACGCGACTGTTGCCAATGCGGAAGTTTAATGTAAAAAGTCGATTGATATAAGAGTGGTCTTAAATCAATTTAAATAAGAACAAGACGTAAAAATGAGAGTTGATCATTTTAGAAGGCCGGCAACGCACTTCCGAGCCTTCTGGCAATGTGAGGGTTGTTGCAATAAAAAATGTTAAATTACACCACGACGAAAAAAACCCAAATCATGCATATAAGCATTACAATCGAGTTGCCTTCAAGAGATCTTTTAATAGTGATAAGGCTGCCCGCGTTATATTTATTTATATTTAGAATTATTTCTTATAATGTGTATTCTATAAGAGAATTGAGTACACAAGCAAACAATTAACAAAAACATTAACTTTACTTGTTAATGATTAATCAATGGGATTTTCAAAAGTTTATCGCACTTATACTAGCAACCTTTTTGTTTTCGTTAGATTTCCTAGATAAGATGGAGGTACGTATTTCGCATTCTTTCGTGAGCAGGAAACTCAAAACTCGAACCTACTTGAGCCAGTCCTTGCACTAGTAAATACAGCCTCTCACTCATACTATATATATACATAGTAAGAACTTAAAGACATGTATACTATAAATATATACTTTTCTAAAATGTAAACAGTATATAATCAGTAACGTAACAGTATTAAATCTTGTATATATATTTAAGCGTTATTAATTTTGGATAAGTGGGAAAACAGGAATACTATTTAATTCTTAACAAAAAATATGTATTTTTATCATTTAAATATATTCTTTTTTGATTTAGTCATTAAATTTTTCTTTCGTCGTTTAAACACAACAGTTTATCGCGGAGTGATATATGTGAGGAAGTGAAATAATTATTCAAAATCGTAAGGAAAATTATTGAGAATTTTCTTACATACGTCAAATACAGAGACAAATTTTACTGCGTAATAATTATTGTAGTTATGAATAGTCGTACTGTTTTGATATCACTAATTGTTTATCAATAGTAAATTATACAGATAGAACACGTATTGATGTGTATACTAGCTGGTTTTGTTTATAACGATGAGAAGTTTAGTAACTTAAACCCAAAATACATTTCTTATTGGTAACAATGTATACTTATGAACGGTATAAAATTAAACAAGACTGGACAGTAAATTTCGATAGATTAAGTTTGTGTTTGTACTCGCAATACATAAGTAATAATTCATAAAAATAATTTGCTGAGTCATAATTTAAATGTATTTATTGATATTATAAATATATACGCTGTTAGAAAAACGAGTAGTAGATATTATAGTTACTAAGATATTTATAAAGATAAAATCATTAAAAAATACTTTTAACCGATTTCAAAATACACTAAAACGACGTTCAATTGTTACATTGCTAAAGTTTCTTTAAAAACAATACCTATCGTTTATAACAAAACAGACGACTTCGGGTAATCTTAAAAACGAACAAAAAATACTTCGGCGAATTTAATTGAAACAATTTATCCACAAAATACCAGTTTACAAGTCCTTATAAACATGACCTTAACAATCTAAATTAAGGTCTAATACACCCATCAATGCTTTGTGCAATTTAAACAATAAATTGTCTTACGAAGCTCTTCATTTAAACCTACGCTTAACCTTCGAATTTCGAATGGGAAGACAAAGCTTTAAAGCTAGTCTAAATAAAGACGTATTAGACGTACCAATTTACTAACTTTACTTTTCTACAGAATTGACACGAAATATTTTAAAGCATATTTTCTGAAAGTGTTATATTATAGCTTTTGTCTATGAACTATTTGGTTTATAATGCTCTCTGAATTAATATCTGTATTACTTTTTACTAGTCCACCCTACTTTGTATGAAAAACATGTAAAGTATCGTATAGTGAACCGTAAAATCCAAGATGTATTTTACATACTACGAACCCTAGCGCATGGACTATGCAAGAGTGTAAAGATTCTCATGCAGTATTTGGATGGTCGTCGCTTGGTCGCTGCATAAAACGTGCCGTTTGTAATAAAGTGTGCTGGTTCAATTTCCCGCTAATTCGGTAAATCACATAGGTAAGTATGTCAGTAGATGTTAACGGCCATGTCCACGCAGCCGTGATTTCGATCCGGGTCGACGGGCTGCCGCTGACCACAACGGACTCGACTTTTGTCTTAAGTGAATCTAAATAAGAGTTTTAGATTCCGTTAAACTGATGAAATTAAATAAAATAAAAATAATTCTCTTTTTGCTGTGTCGATATTGGTCTCGGCATGTATTACAGCCAGATTTTGTGACGTTTGCGCATGTAATTTGATTCGGATAATAAAATCTAACTTTGCGAACGTACTTACAGCGGCTTATTTGGCAATATACCTAATGCGATTTACGATATTACTGCATTAGTCTTATTTATTATCGTACTATAAACAACGATTAGTTAAAGAAAGTTTTTTTTAGGTTCATATAACTGTTTGTTTTTGTAATTTTCCTCTGTATAATGTATTTTTTAATCTGAGAGTATTTGTGTATTGATTGCCTAAAAATATCTCACTACAAGAGTCTGACAGGGAAAAGCCAGTGGCGCTAAAACCTTTTAAAGTCTTCGATTTCTGTCTGTTTCGTGATTATTTATTTTTCCTAATAGACAAGTAACCTTCTGTGCCTGACACTTGCCGTCAACATTAAAGGTCATCAGGCACTGGTTTCCTCACGATGCTTTCCTTTACCGCACGTGTGTGTGTTAAAAGCTAACATAGGTGGTAGCTGGAGTTCGAACCTACTACCTCAAGGATGAGTGGGTCAGGATCAAAGAAGCAACACTTTTCAACTTCAAAAAAACTGACAGGGACAAATTAATATTGTAAAACTTTTCGAATTAATTTCAAAGCACAATCTCTTCAAGGTAAATAAAGTTCACGGTCCAATATTCTTGCACATCACAAAACATGTTTTGCGCATTTATAATACAATGGTACAATTCATACGACCCGTCAGTACTTATAGTATATCTATTTAGAATACTCACTGCTCTTGCATGTTCTTAATAGTCGAATGACCCTATAATACATATAGAAACATGTATAATATTTGATAAGGATAAGATAAGATTGATAAGGTCTGGAAAAAGTATTCATCAATCTGAATAAGAGATCTGGTACACTAAAAAAATAAGGTGCTGATTGTCACCATGATTATTAAGCTGGGATGCAGTGATAGCGGAGCCTCGTTCGCAACTCAACCTGATACCTAACATATCATACTCAGTATTAAAATGTGTATAGCAATTTGTCTTACAAAATCATTGGTCAAGAACTGCGATTGATATCTTATTACGATCTCATTCATTGAAGAAATATTACCTCGGTCGCAATGGATCACAAAACTCGGCCAATCTGAATCGTGCAAATAAATATAATGAGAAAGTGTCGTAATCTAAACGTATTAGACGTACCAATTTACTAACTTTACTTTTCTACAGAATTGACACGAAATATTTTAAAGCATATTTTCTGAAAGTGTTATATTATAGCTTTTGTCTATGAACTATTTGGTTTATAATGCTCTCTGAATTAATATCTGTATTACTTTTTACTAGTCCACCCTACTTTGTATGAAAAACATGTAAAGTATCGTATAGTGAACCGTAAAATCCAAGATGTATTTTACATACTACGAACCCTAGCGCATGGACTATGCAAGAGTGTAAAGATTCTCATGCAGTATTTGGATGGTCGTCGCTTGGTCGCTGCATAAAACGTGCCGTTTGTAATAAAGTGTGCTGGTTCAATTTCCCGCTAATTCGGTAAATCACATAGGTAAGTATGTCAGTAGATGTTAACGGCCATGTCCACGCAGCCGTGATTTCGATCCGGGTCGACGGGCTGCCGCTGACCACAACGGACTCGACTTTTGTCTTAAGTGAATCTAAATAAGAGTTTTAGATTCCGTTAAACTGATGAAATTAAATAAAATAAAAATAATTCTCTTTTTGCTGTGTCGATATTGGTCTCGGCATGTATTACAGCCAGATTTTGTGACGTTTGCGCATGTAATTTGATTCGGATAATAAAATCTAACTTTGCGAACGTACTTACAGCGGCTTATTTGGCAATATACCTAATGCGATTTACGATATTACTGCATTAGTCTTATTTATTATCGTACTATAAACAACGATTAGTTAAAGAAAGTTTTTTTTAGGTTCATATAACTGTTTGTTTTTGTAATTTTCCTCTGTATAATGTATTTTTTAATCTGAGAGTATTTGTGTATTGATTGCCTAAAAATATCTCACTACAAGAGTCTGACAGGGAAAAGCCAGTGGCGCTAAAACCTTTTAAAGTCTTCGATTTCTGTCTGTTTCGTGATTATTTATTTTTCCTAATAGACAAGTAACCTTCTGTGCCTGACACTTGCCGTCAACATTAAAGGTCATCAGGCACTGGTTTCCTCACGATGCTTTCCTTTACCGCACGTGTGTGTGTTAAAAGCTAACATAGGTGGTAGCTGGAGTTCGAACCTACTACCTCAAGGATGAGTGGGTCAGGATCAAAGAAGCAACACTTTTCAACTTCAAAAAAACTGACAGGGACAAATTAATATTGTAAAACTTTTCGAATTAATTTCAAAGCACAATCTCTTCAAGGTAAATAAAGTTCACGGTCCAATATTCTTGCACATCACAAAACATGTTTTGCGCATTTATAATACAATGGTACAATTCATACGACCCGTCAGTACTTATAGTATATCTATTTAGAATACTCACTGCTCTTGCATGTTCTTAATAGTCGAATGACCCTATAATACATATAGAAACATGTATAATATTTGATAAGGATAAGATAAGATTGATAAGGTCTGGAAAAAGTATTCATCAATCTGAATAAGAGATCTGGTACACTAAAAAAATAAGGTGCTGATTGTCACCATGATTATTAAGCTGGGATGCAGTGATAGCGGAGCCTCGTTCGCAACTCAACCTGATACCTAACATATCATACTCAGTATTAAAATGTGTATAGCAATTTGTCTTACAAAATCATTGGTCAAGAACTGCGATTGATATCTTATTACGATCTCATTCATTGAAGAAATATTACCTCGGTCGCAATGGATCACAAAACTCGGCCAATCTGAATCGTGCAAATAAATATAATGAGAAAGTGTCGTAATCTAAACGAGACTAAGAATAGATATTTTATTTTTTAATACTTTTTTATTACGTTTTGAAGGGAAACCAGAGTACTTTTTTATTACGTATATGTAAGCTATCCCATCTTTTAAGTCCAGTGAAACTGCACACGGTGTAAAAATTTGATTTAAATCGGTTAAGTAGTTTAGAAGTCCATAGCGGACAAATAACGTTAGATTAAGATTTACATTTAAACGTTTCGACAGAAGTCGCCGCTAATATATTTTTTTTTTATAGAACAGGGGCAAACGGGCAGCAGGGTCACCTGATGTTAAGTGATACCGCCGCCCATGGACACTCTTGATGCTAGAGGGCTCGCGAGTGCGTTGCCGGCCTTTTAAGAATTTAATGATGAATTAAACCGAAGAATAGATTAACCCAAGTTCTTACCCTAGTTAAAACAAACATCTTTTTTATAGTACAGTCCTGGACATTCACCAGATAACTCCGTAAGATGAAACACGTTCTTTAAATTCATTAGTTATCGTTTACGTAACTTACATGGGGTCAATATGCTCGCATGAACCCTTCTCGATAATCTGTATTTATAAGAATACAATAATTGCATTACATACGTTGACTTGTTATCGCATGACATGATCCATTAATTAGTAAAATGAAACGATTGCTTAGATAATAATGAAAGATCGTAAAATTTATCGCATTTGCATATGGCATGTATAAATTAATATATTGCCACGGTTAATTAGATTTTTCAGAAAGGGCAAGAGACCTCATGTCAAGTGATACCCTGAACACACACTGCCAAAAAAGCTCGCAATTGCGTTGGCGGCATTTTGAGAATTGTTACGGTCTACTTATCTTGACCGTCTGTTGAATTGGTGCGGGTACAGTCAGCAGCAAGTTTACAAAGTGGTTGCTGCGCGGCAAAATGTGCTAAATTTAATACAAATATAAAAAAAAAATTATAAGCAATATTCCTTAAAATGCCACAGAAACGAAGTCACAACTTCAAAACTAACCTTGTCTATTAATCAATAAAATATGACTCATTTTAAAATCGAGACATCGGTAAAACTAGAATCTATTAATACGGAAATAAGAGTTTTTTATACATCTATAGCTATTTATAAGCCGGCAGTCTAACAATGGATTAAGTAAGAATAGCAGAAATGTATACTTTCACAACGTTCAATGTCTATATCTAGCTTTTAATTAAAACATATGAAGTCAGCCAAATAAGGGTTTTTTCATTTTAAAGATTTACTTTATTTGTTCGTTATTATGTGTTTCGAATTAAATAATAAACGAAATCAAATACGTATTTTAAGACACTAGTTTTCGTGATATTACTGATAAAAATGTGAGCATATTTGGAAATAAATAGAAGCAGTGAGTGTTGTTCGTGCGGTGTATACGTATATTATACGCGTTCTTTACTAAACCAAACGTATCAAAATTTTATGCGTGTTGGTATCAGAATGGCAACAGTGTCTACGAATACCTGAGAAAACTTTTAAAAGTTTATTCTTAGGCCGAGGGTGCATTGCTGGGCTAGAGTTGTCAAGGATCTCGAAACAGTACGGGTTCGAAGTTACTAAATAGATTGTGATGGCGAAATATATTTCAAGGGGATGTATAGCTACTGATGATGATATAAGAGGGAACTATGATTTCCGTTTGTTAAAAACATAATGGGTTAGTACCCAAGTCAATAAGAGCTACGTCTGGAATCTGAAAAAACAAACTCGTACATATATATATTGTGATTATATCATCACGAAGTAAATAACGATTATTCTACGATATATGTGCAAGTCCACCTAAGGTTTTGCGACTCATATATTGGACCTAATGTTCACTTACGGGTACAACCTTGTTTTTCTACGACATAATCTAAATTCTAAAGAGTTTAACTTGTCTATGGCCTTGTTTGAATTCAGGTACCTTTAAGCTGACGTAAAAATAGTTTAATGCAGTTGTTTCATTTCATACTATTCGATACTTGTTATTTAAGTCATTCTACGATACTGATATTTACGAAGAGAGAGACCCTGAGACTCTTAATAACAGATTCGAACATATCAAGTTAATTTATACCTTTTCGAATATTGGACATATTTATGTATAAATCTTCATCGTTTGTCTTAATTTCGATTACTTACATAACATTCCATATACACACGTATCTCTTCTAGTAATGCAAGTGAAACTATTAAACTATGCCATGTAAGGCATCAAAAGAAATCATATAAGGACTGACCATACACAAGAAAGATCTCTTCAATATTCGTCAAACTATATACAGTCGCTTTCAATTTTTAAACTCGAATAAGGTCATGTTACAAATTTGTGTCTTCAGTCAAATAATACAGGTGTAACGAATTTCTTGCGGTTGAAAGTGAGGGCGTTCGCATTATTCGCTACGGAGAACTCGATAAAAGTCGACTTACGGTAAATAAGCGCGAAGCACGAATCAATTCTATTTTCATACTATCGTTTTTATTTTATTCCTTAGAATATTAACTAAGAATTTAACGGTGAGCATTCATTACATTTTACTAATCAAATACGTAGAACACAAATCTACTGTAGATGTGTTGTCTCAACATCATCAAACTCGATTTAATACACGTACAGTGAAAGAAAACATTGAGTGGCTGTCTTAGGTCCAAAAGTTGACGTCATCAGGCACAGAAGGTTAATGACCTAATTGCCTGTTAGAAAAAACAAATGATCACGGAACAGATACTGAAATGAGGCCCAAACCAAAAAGGTTGTAGTGCCACTACAATCTTGAAGTAGCGTTATTCAGATAATTATATGTATTTGCTTGTTTATTGTGATAGATAATGTGTTTACGCTCAAGAGGTATTTGGTTAAACTAAAACAAATGCGATACGTTGGCCTATAGGCTATGTTGCCGCAACAGAACCAATTTCAGCACCTGGCATTTGCAAATGGCAGCTAATCTGCTGTTATATTTAAAGGGTGTGGAATTCAATGGAATAAATGTAATGAAAACATTATGATGTTAAAAAATTGTATTTTATGTTTGTCAATCTGCACAAAATTATAAATAAAAAAATAAAATCATTTATTTCAGACCAATTAATAAGTCCATATATTGTTAGTATAGTAATACTTATAACTATGTCTAACAAAATTATTATAAACATTTAAATATTCAATTCATAAGTCTACGTTGATTCGAGACACCAGGTACATGAGCATGTATATGAGCCCAGTGCCTCAAAACAGCACATTCCGGCTTTTTACCTATAACGATTTTATGGCGATGAAAATATAAAGTTATACCTATGCATTTTCTTTCATATTTTATTCGATTAAATTACAAAATTACGCTCTTAATTAATGTGAAATATTTAACTGTGTCATTAGTTACTTGGGACAGTTTCTTCTTACGTATTATGTTAAGTAACACTCATAATTGCTTTAGTTGCAATTCTGTGAGCATAATATTTTTTATTTTGGTTTCGAAATAATAAAGCTAGCTTAATAGCTATGTGAAGCGTCTTCTTTCGTAGACTTTTGTTGTAACAAAATAGGTCCGTTTAGCAGCTATATATTATTATATGCTCATTTATATATTGATGAGGTATCGGGGATAAATCCCGGGTGGCCCTGGTAAATTAAAATACATTGAGTGAACTGTCAGAATTCGAACTGAGTTTCGGATGACGAAACCATATTCGATCCTGTGCCTAATTTTGCGACACCGCGGTATCAAGTACCAATTTTACCTAGGCCTAATCGTTTTACAATACCCTATAAATAGATCAAAACGTCACCCAGACTACGACATTACTGTGATTTTTTTAATACTAATTATTAGATAAGTCCGCAAATTTAAGTTTGAGTTTTATTTATAACTTTAATCTGTGCATGATGATCCCATAATTAAGGCAATTTTTGACGTTTATATGTCTTGTTTGCGTGTCTTTTAATTAGTTATCTGTATGAAAAACATCAACGACTATAGATTATCGCAGATTATTATTTTATGCTATCCGATGTCAAACATGTTCGTTTAAACACACCAAAACTTGTTTAAATAAGAACACGATTTCCGATTCTAATATTTTAGTAGTATATGAGTCAAACTCCTTATTGTGAAAGTTGTACCCTAAAACCTCCTTACAAAACGAGTTTTTATTAATAAAAATAACTATTTTATTACGAATCATTAAATGAGAGTGTAAAGCATATATACTTAGTTCAATTATTTTTTGAGAAATAACTTTCTACAATCATTACAAGCTTTACAATTATTGATTTAAAATAAAGATCTGTCCCGATGTTTCTCGACATAAAGCATGATACTAAAAAAAAATATCCACTTACGATTAATAATAATAATAATAATAATAATAGCCTTTATTCAGATAATCTACATTACATATTTTATACATTTAAACAAATTTTCATTTTAATCTAATTCAGGTGCATCTGTGTGCCCTTTTTTGGCAAAGGCCTCCTCCAAATCCCGCCATTCCTCTCTACACTGTGCCACTCTCTGCCATGTACCACCTGCAATATAGCTCTTCTAAGATCTGCGTAGAAGGAATCTACATCGGCGTTACTGGCTTGTTCCGTAGGGCTGTAAATCTTACGATTATTATACTTACGATTAATACATAAGTTAAATTAAAACCTGCATTACATTATACCTTTTATGTTAGTTTTCTAAGAATAATTTTCACTTTCTATTCCAGCTCGGTTATGGGTGGTCACGGAATGGCCAGCGGCGATGTAGGCACCGGCCAGAATCCACGATGTCTGTTAGTAGCGATATAAGGTTCACTCGTCGTAAATTGAGTCGACCTTGCAGAGGATGCTGTGCGGCCATCGCTGCCCTACTTGTGTTATTGTTACTCGCCGCTGTCGCCGTCTACCTCGGACGTATGTATTTTAATATCATACTTATATTTGATTTTATATCCAACACACAGATATATAATATTCCTAATCTAAGTAGATGGAGATTTTGAAAATATAAAATTAATACAAATTTAAAAATTTAGTCCCTGTGGCAGTGTACTTGATACTAATTGAGCGAGGATAGGACAAGCTCTGGGGTCACAGGTTCTATCTACCAGGCGCCAACTTAAATCTGTAACTAGCGCCTTTGCATTTGAACACCACGGCCCAAGTCTCTATAGTGAACAAAATCAAATCAAAATCAATAATTCAATATAAAAATATTCTATGTTGAGTATAACAGCTGATTATTATTTAAATAACACTTCTGATGAGTTACTGATGAGTTCTTCATTTTTCTACTAAAAGTAATAATTTTTAGAAAATTTCGTACCTACTTATATTATAGTTTTATTCCCTTAGTCATAGCACTAACGGCACCATTTTAAATGAAGAACTCTATTTCTTTTTATCATAGTGTGAACGCAATTTGAAAGACAGAGACATTAGCAATTCGACATCGAATAATATCGGTTATTAATGAAAGAACCAATTTAGAGTTTTTTATTCTTTAGCTTTAAAATATTATTAAATGAGGCAATTACTAGTTAAAATAAGTTGTATGTTATATTTGGAAGTATATTCTTATCTCCAAATCAGTGAGATAGTTCAGTATTTTCTCAGACCGTACGACATTTAAGTTACGCCCGTCGCCGCGCCGTAGGAAAAGGCCAAGCGATCGGCCTTGCATTCGCAACAACAAGTGAATCGATATACTTTGTTCGATGAACCTATTCAATGATTATAATAAAAACTGGTTTTTGTTGTTAAATGCCCTAGTTACCGCAGATTTAAGATATATCGCTTAAAGCTAAAAGAATTTTAGGCTTTTTTTAATCTAACTCCCGCTGCGTATACAACAGTTTGTTGTGACACCTTTGAATGTATAATTTTTTGAGTAACGAATAAGTTAATATTTTCAGTATTTTATTACAGATATGTACCTTTTTGGAGATCCTTTGAACCGGCAAACATTCAAGGGATCGTTTATAGTATCGCCCTGGAGTTCAAAAGAGGAATTATCATTAAATTTAGCTGACAATAGCACTCGAGAATCAGAGTTACAGCAAATATTATCTGATGTGTACAGCCGCTCTGAGCTACGATCATGCTTTGTGGATGCGGACATATTGGCGTTAGATAAGTGAGTATTTTTAAAAAGCGCACTATCGAAACAATATACTGATATTACAGAGAATACTGCAATTACAAGTGTGCACGACATTTAAAGGGAAACTTTTAATGATAAAAGAGATATTAAATAATAAAAATAAGCAATAATAAACTAGATGTACATTATTATATTTTGATTTCTGTTCGTCTGAGTCGATACATCGATAAATCGTAATATCGTCGGCTTAAGAAGTAATTCATAAAAAAATACTTGATAAGACCAAGCCTTTGTAAAAAAGTGCTGTAGAAGAAAAAAAAATCAATATCTATTATCACTATACATTTTTTTTCAAGAAAATTATGTTTTCTATAAACAAATCTTAGGCAACTAAAGTAGGCTTAATCATTAGTTGCGTTAGCCTTGCCGCCACAGAGCTTCCAGAAAAGCGCCAGGTAATTTGTTTTTAACTTCAAAAGCAGCTTAACAAGCTTAAAAGCTAACTAGGAACTGACTGAATATTATGAACAAGTTTGTATGATATAACTTTAAGCGGACAGTGTTGATTCATGGTCATGGTAAACTACTTTCAATATTATACAAAGAAAATACATCTTGCCGTAGGGTGAACAAGCTTGCAAATACTAATTATACCTTACCAGTTACCGCATACGATTATTAAGAATTAAATGTGAAAAAAGAAAAAAAACCCGTTTCTGACGTCATGTCGTTCCTTTTTTTTACATTCACATGGTTACCGATAAATAATACATATGTCAATTGAAGAAAAATTATAACAATAATAATACAACGATTTATTCATAAATAGTTTGGCCTATAGAGTCCAGATATCTATATCAAGATTACATATAATTAAGAAATAGATTTTTTTGCAATATGTAACGAGGCATAATAGCAGACAATAAGTCACGACGGTAAACAACTTTGCGGAATCAATGTCATTTAAGTTTGAATACAAAGACAATGTACCACAATTTTTGTAATATAAAATTATTTTTTATCTATAAAATTTTATACCTTTAAGTTTATTAATGTTTAGTTAAAATGTATATACAAGTTTAGCCACATTCTAGGGTGGACTAAAGGTTTAACTGTAGTAATTGGCGTCTGCTGTATATGGAATTGGAATGGAATTTTAGTAGACGAATTTAAACACAGATTACATTTAAAATAGTACTGTGTTTAACTACCTTAATGTCTTTCTAGTATTGCTGGTGCCAGCTGATTCAATGGAGTAATGGTGCATAACGGAAATGCATTAAAATGCAATTCGTCTCACTATTACTGTAATTGTCGATTAGAGTGTTATATTTTCAGAAGTGTGAATTATTTAGGATAAAAAAGATGCATTAACTGTTTTGCCTTACGCATTTTGGGGAAAGCTTTATTTGTTGTATAAAAGCTTAAAGCTCCTCCGATGATTATTGATGTTTCCGAAATTTACTCCAATATATCTGTGTTAACTGAATGAAGTATTTGAAACTGTTTGGGTATACGGAGTAAATAAAACACTTACAATGTTAAAAGACGTCGCAACCTTGCCGCATGTTTAAACCGTTATGTAGGTATAAGTACTGTAGATTATGTATAATGTATGTGTGACAGAAATAGCGACACTCTGGTACAATTTTTTTTTACTTTATTACCTATGTAAAATACATAAATATAACAAATTATTGATGGGTAACTAAACTACAAAACTAGGATACACTTTCAGTAGTATGGGAAAATTCGCGGATTTACTTTTTGTCGGAATATCATAAAATAATTTTCATCAGCTAATAAAAAGGTACTTAAATCAAAATTTCTATTACCTCGTAGAATTTCATGTGTTTTAGGAAATTTGACCTCTGTAAAATAAATCATGCGCAAGTATCGCACGTACGAACATGGTAATTTAAATTAGAGAAAGTTAGCTTTCACGAATTGAGATGGAGCGTGTTGCAGGGCCATTAAGTACCGAATACATGAATGCTATATTGATCTCGTTTGATCTCAAGATCAGATATGATTTATGTCATTATGAAAATGTAATCTGTAATAAATAATTTCTATTGTATGCTTCATAAAGCTCAGACACAAATTACCTATCTGCTACTGATTTTACGTAATTGAAACTAAATTAGTTTTGGATTGTTTTTTGACACTGATTGCATAAGAAAATTGATTATATTCAGAAAGTCTCCTTCAAGTACAGTTACAATTAAAAAAAAATAGTTCTATTGTAAAATACTATCTCTGCTAAATATAGTTGCGTAGAATTTTGATTTAATGCAGTCTGCGACCTTCCACTGTACTAGTATCTATTTATGAGTATACTATATTTTAACGATTAAAGCTATAACAATATTTTTATTTGCGACATATTCGGGTATATATACAAAAAACTCTCGTCTCCCTAGAAAAGCATTTAGAGAAAGCCATCACCAAATCTTATGATGATCAATTCAACACTTAGCCATTTCAGGTTTTTGTATTCACAATATATACATGGAATCTGCCTATTATTATAAACGGCACAGTTATTTAAAAACCGGATGTTATTTTCGTTTTGTTTTATTTAAAATGCGTGCACACGTTCTACTTAAAAATTTAGCTCGTTTTTAGTATTCTTCACGTACAATTCCGCAATCAGTGAATCGGGCCACCGAAAGAAAGGGCTAACCTTGAATGCGGCTTAAACACGAATTGCATAGAAAGTACAGAGCTTAGAAATACGCATTGAACTTTCTCGAGTCAATCAATCCAATGTGTCATACTAGTCGCCATATCTCATACAAGTAGAATATAAACACTTTGGGTCTGTTTCACAATGTCCGGATATGTTCCAAATAAGCTATTTATTATTATACTTATTGGTAGGATAAATTTTTGCGTTTCACGACTGTCAGATAACGCTATTCGTCATGAAACGCGAAGTATCTTATTTGGAAGTTTTATTTTTCGAATAATTTATGTGTTGCATAGCTATTTGGTATTTTATCCATACATTGTGAAATAGGCCCTTTATATATTCACATACATGCATACAATGAATACATATGTCACATACCATATCACATGAGGTATTAAATGGGGTACCCTTTTTTAAAATAAGCATTTAATACTGTTTAACTTACATGCTAAATATTTATTATTATTTATTTCTATTATTACTAGGGTTGCCTGGAAGAGATCGCTTGTTAGCGATAAGGCCGCCCGTTGCATCCCTTGTAATTTATATATACTGTGTTATTTGTATTTCTTTAGCAACGAAGTGTAAATAAATAAAATAAATAAAATAAATATAAAGTAATATAATATTCATGAGCTTATAAAAAGGTACTTTAGCCTCTATCTTAGCAGCTTACAGCTTGTCCTAAGACAAATATCTCCTCTAAATTATTCCAACCTTGGCTTTCTCCAGCGATGCGAATCCTCATTGGACCGTTATTAAATCAAATTCTGCTATCGTGTTGTCAACCAGCGTCTGTTTCGTTTTCCTTATGTACATATATCAAAACATTTTTTTTATTCTTTTGAAATGTTAAAAAAATATATATTTAAATTTACTTTTATAACCATTTTCTAAATTAATGACGAAAAACGGGCGAGACAAGCTGGCAAAAAACTCTACTACGAGATACTGCTAATAAGATGGTGTACTAGCTAGTGGTAGTTCGTTTGAGCCCCAACTGTTCTTTACTTCTTTTTTTCGTAATATTATGATGAAACAAGGAAATTGGCATGTCTTAAGGTTAATAATCGATGACGCGTGCCATCCATTTTTTGTTGTTTTTACATGAAAACATTAAAATAAATAAAAAGATAAAAAAAGTGTAACTGTCTTCAAGTGCCATTGCTTTAGTAAAATCATTCAATTAAAGCATTTTTTGTAACATATGTAATAATATAGTGTTACTTAATAAGTTTCTTTTTAACTTTAGTGCAGATGAAGGAACTCGAGTCCACTTTGAGGTGTCATTTGAGCCGATTTTTACAGCGGTTAGTACACCTGCGGTCATTGACGTCATGGCACAGGCTCTACTTACACCTTACTTCACTGGCCTGGGTGCTGTTCCTGATACATTACATATAGAAGTAGGTAACATGACTAATTTCTATAAATCGTTTATGTGTATTTAATGTGCAAGACATCAATCAAAATAACATTAGTAAGAACATTTGTGATGAGTTACTTTATCGACTTGATAGTTTTTTTTATTTTATTGCCTGCATAAGATCGCTCGTTGCACGTGAAAAAATAATGTAATGTGCGATTTTTTTACTATTAGCTCGTATTTTCTGTTCAAAAGAAAAATCAAAACTTAAAAGAAAATTGTTCGTCGACTGCAATTTGTTGTTGACACAGAGCCACAGCATATAATTTAAAATTTCTATTATATCTATTCTAGGAAAGCTCAGTGATATCATCCGAAGCGCTCAAAGAAAGTGAAACCACAACAACCGAGGCGGCAACAACTGAGATCTTATTAGAAGTGGAAGAAGAGCTGCGAGAGTGTTCACATTTGGCGTTATCACTTTGCTCGCATTTACCATACAACATAACAACCTATCCAAATCTAGTCGGTCACGCGTCCAAGGACGCCTTGTTGCGCGACCTCGTTGCATTCAGGGAACTATTAGATGCGGAGTGTTCTCATCTTGCACAGGTTAGATAAAAATACTTATTTACCTTTATATAATTTTAAAATACTGCAACACTTCTGCTCCAAATGCACTTTACTATTTGAAATCAGAATATGTGATATATGCTATAGGGAAGTAATCAGGGGGCAGTTTTTTTCCGATAGAACCAATTACAAGAAATGTTTCAAATAAATGTAATGGAAAACTTTATTACGTATTCATGCTTAAATAGGGCAAGGGGCCAACAAGGATTTCTATATTATTATAATAGAATAGCAAACTAGCTTGCGATTCGGTCATAAAAGGTAACTAACAACTGCAGCCTATAGACAGTTTGAACTTGAATATGAATGTTGTATATACATACTACAGTATTTACTTTTGTTATTTAATTATATAAGTGTATAAGGTTTATGAAATGTTTTCAGGACTTTGTGTGCCAACTGCTGCAGCCCCGATGTGAGGAGAGACACTTAGTCTACCCGTGTCGAGCATATTGTCGCGCCTTCCACGCGGGATGCGGCGAACGACTGCCTGACCGTTTGCGACCACATTTTGACTGTTCTCGCTTTCCTGACTACCACGGCCCGGGATCGTGTGCGCCAGAACCAGGTACCTATGTTGTTACCGAATTAAGAAACCGGCAAATGGGCAGGGGCTCACTAGATGTCAAGAGATATCTGATCCCCCCCCCTGGACACTCACATTGCCAGAAAGCTCGCTTGCGTTGTTGGCCTTAATTTATGTATGTAATCAATCTGAAAATAAATAAAGCAAAATATATATGTACTTATATGAAAATTACTTCTTATTTTTTGCAAATTGAATTTTACTTACCGTGATTGGAATTATCTTTGGTTAATCTAACCGTTACATGTAAAATAGAGTTAGTGGAAGATCTAAATGATTATATGGCGTAATAATTATTCATTAATAACGTCTTCCGATTTCCGAGAAAACAAATGCCTAAATCAGCAAATGGGTAGGCTAGACAAATTTCAGTCCATACACCTACAGATTTTCAAATATATGTACTTTGAAATAGCATTATTGCATTGTTTTAAGCTATTGCATAGATTTTATCGCGGGCTTTGAGCGCGGCGACCGAATCAAGAAATTCCGTAACAAAAAAAACCTAACACTGATCGGTGACATAGCAAGCGCGGCCGGTGCAGCCAGTCAAAGATAAAACTTGCATTAATATCAGAGAAAAAATACCGCATAAAAATAAATAAATCATTATTTATATTTGCATGAGTTGCCAAAAATGCTATGCAATAGCTTTACCGCAGCAGTCCCCGAGTGCCAAACGTATTTTTTTTTGTTTAAAATTAGATTGTCGCGGCGGCCTGCAGCGGCTTGCTCTATCAAGACGTGCATGCGACGGAATACCAGATTGCACGGATGCTGCTGACGAACGCAGTTGTTCTCACTGCGCAGCCGCCGGTACCGACAGCATTCGATGTGCGCTCAATGCAAGGTGCCTACCGCCACATTTGCGCTGCGATGGTACACCCGATTGCGCTGACGGTAGCGATGAAACTGGATGTTGTAAGGACCTTATACTATATTCAAATAGAACTTTGTGATTATTGATACATAGTTTAACTTTAATACAACACATTTCGCAGCCAATTAACGATCCTTAAGTCTTACGTGCCTTGATATAAAAGCAGTTTTTATGTTGTTACCAACGCTTACCAATAGCTTTAATTTCAAATCCTAATCGACTCATTTTTTGTAGTGTGGGTATCTCGATCATTAGCTTCTTGGAAAAGGGAAAATGGCGAGACAACAATGGGAGCGGTAAGAACTCGGGTCGGATACGCCGTATGGGCAGAAAGGGGACGTTTCGGAAAGATCTGTGCTACGCCTTATGAGAATGACAAGAGAGCCCTAATGAGCGTCGCAACATCACTATGCACTGCTCTTACTTACAAGTAAGTATATTACATAATAAGATGACTCTGGTGGTCAAGGATGACTGAAAACAGTATTAACAACACTTTAGAAGCTTTGCGAAGGCTGACAACGGATGCAGTTCTATGAGTAATTTTATAAAAACCTAAGAAACTTTTTGTCTTAAAAACTAAATCCATGTCCTTCTTGAAGCATTAAAAAGACCAAGTATATACACATCAAAGTAATGCAGAAAGTACAGTAACGACAGTAGACTGTAAACAACCTTAACGGATAATAAATAAAATAAGGAAGGGTAAATTATCACCAACACCTTTTCATCAGATCAGCAATTACTGCAGAAGCCGTCCCTGATGTCGAAGGGGATACCGAAGACGATCAGGAAAATAATTACAAACCGGAGTACGTGGAAATAGTCAACCCTGCTGCGGCTGAAATTTCATTTATCAAAACTGAGTGCCCAGAGAGAAAAGTCATAAAAATTGTCTGTGACCAGTTAGGTGAGTACAAAAGACAATTTTATTTAAACAAAGTACTTTTGAACAAAATATACGTCATACGCTCGTATTTTAGAATGTGGTGTACCATCAGCGCGAGGATTAAATGCGGTTAAAGGAGTTGAGGGTTTATCGAGATCAGCGCGTCCTGGCGACTGGCCCTGGCATGCCGCACTGCTTAGGTCCCATGTTCACGCCTGTGATGCTGTCCTTGTACATTCATCATGGCTTATTACTACTGCGTCTTGTTTTCAGGTAAGCCTTATATTCAAGTAACAGAACTGACAGCATTTTTTTATGAACAAAAAATTTTTATTAGAACAGAGATGTCACAGATATTTCACGAAAATGAATATAAAAAGAAAAAAAAATGAGTTGCCGCTCTTTTACTAACACTTTTCATTTGCTATAAAATTAGAATGATCAGCTACTCTTGAGTCCTTTACATGTGCAATAATAAAAGATAATTTCAGGGACAACCAAAGGCTGAGTGGACAGCAAGATTAGGAACTGTGCGCATTCAGAGCACGACACCATGGCAACAAGAACGACGAATTGTTGGAATGATTCGTTCACCAGTAGAAGGCAGTATGTTGGCATTGGTTCGATTAGAAGAACCTGTCGAAATGACTGACTTTGTCAGACCAGCTTGTTTACCCGAGAACGGTTTCCACGCACATAATCAAAGTGTTTGTAACACTCTCGGTTGGACAAGAAATAGAGACCAATTACAAAGAGTGCATGTTGTAACAACTT
Organism: Pieris rapae; assembly: GCF_905147795.1. Classification (NCBI taxonomy): domain Eukaryota; kingdom Metazoa; phylum Arthropoda; class Insecta; order Lepidoptera; family Pieridae; genus Pieris; species Pieris rapae. Next base: position 2,166,777 of record NC_059515.1, on the reverse strand, counting down.
CTATGAATACTTGCGAAAATGTCAGCATAGCTACAGGAAATGGTATTTGTGCTGAGCCGCTATACGATCAAGATGATTGTGATGTGAGTAATTTATACGAGTATATAAAAATGTAATTTACTAACAAATAGCGAATATACTAGAAGATAACGTTATACCGTTAATAAACGCGTTTAATTAACAATATTTTTCAATTAATTGGTCTGCATTAAAAGCTGTAATGCCCGCGAAACGTCAACAATTTTTAACAACTTTGATCACGTGATAGCTCATTAAATATTTTGACACAGTAAAGAGTAAACTGTATTTTCTATTTGTATCTATACGTAAATAAACAGTATACTCGTTAATATATAATATTAATTCATATTTACAGGAAGAGGAGTATGCCGGGAGTTCAATGATGTGTTTTGATGAGAAATCTAAACATTGGTCGCTGTTAGGTGTGAGTAGTTGGCGAATTGCCTGCTCGAAAATTGGTTTAGGAAGACCCAGAATTTATGATGCTGTTACATCACATGTTGATTGGATTCAGAAGACTATATTAAACTCTTCCAGATGACCTGAATTACTGAATTTACTTTTGATTAAGACTGGTTTAGAAAAGTTAAAGAAATTTAAAAATCATAATTTATGATCATAACATGAATTAAAATAGTTTTTAAGACTTATCAAATCAGTTAAAAATACATTTGTACAATGAGTGAATATATTAAATTAACTTGAATAATTGTATATTATACATTTTTCTAGTTGTTATTTCATAATCTATAATACTGACACAGAAGTCTTAGATTAGTCTTTGCAATATCCGTTAAATTATGTGTAAGGTTGTTATAATTTTTAATATTGATAAAATTGAGTATTAAAACCATGAAGCCATGATATGTATATTAAATTTAAAATTATTTTTTGTTAGAATCTTAAGTATTGACTTTTAAAAAAAAGATGAATTTTTCAATAGTTTGGAGATTTATATCCTTTAATTCTTTAGAGATACAAAACAATTGAAAAATTCACTTCAACTTTAATAAGGTGTATCATAGCAATTTAACACAAGTGTAAATATTTTTAACCAAATTGAAAAAATAAAAACTTGTTTACTTGTTTATTTGTGTTGTATATTTTGATAAAGATAAATGGTAGGTACCATTTCCATAATGTAATGCAAGCAAGCTTTAGCTTTTTATTTATTTAAATGTGGTACATAGTAGCGATATTATTAATTTTATTTGTGATATATATGAGTTCAAATATACTTTTAATAGTTCTAGCCTCATGTATAGATCGTCTCTTCATTAATTATTTTTCTTGATACGCGCAACCTGATCATCAATGTGTGCCTATCAAACATAAATAATATTTAGTTTTTTAAGGTGAAAGGCTTTAAAGATATACCTAGGATTTTAATTATACCTGTACCGGATTATCCTAATTCTTAAAATTCCAGTTTAAATTATATAAAAGAATTTTTATTCAATATAAAATGTTTATTGAGTAAAAATAGATAAATAATCATATAAATATTTATTTACTATCATATCACTCATAGCATATCTACAATATTGCTATTATACTGTACTATGATGTCTTCATTTCTTTCCTTTTAATACACCTTCTTCCTCCAACTCAGACTTAATTTTTTCTTGAACATTTGTTGGAAGATTCTCTAATTCTTTGTTAATGTAAATATGTAAATCCACCAAAGGTTTATAGTGATTATGAACTACTTGAGATCCTGCTAGCATTGATAGCATTGCTGCTAATGTAAAAGAAATATACTGACCCCAACTGACACCTGCAGGCATTTTATTGCACCGAATATTTTTCGATTTTCTCTTCAACAATAGATTTAGCCTGTCGCCTTTTAAATGTATTATAGAAATTTATGTCTCCAACTTTCCAGTTAATCATAGAAAATTCCAAAGCACCGCCAAACACAAAAAATATTGGCAGGAACCTGTATAAGCCAAAAGTTTTCTTTCCAGGGAAATGATTTACTAGTTTATACATCCAAGCTATTCGCATTTTAGATACACATTTAACACATTACATCACAACCAAATCTCAAGTCTCAAAAGTTCCTGCTGTTGGTTTATCAGTAAATTGTTAATGCAGTTACAGTCAATACAACTTTTTAAGGTTACCTTAAGTATTTGTTTTTGTAAGTAATAACTAATATATTTGATTTTGTAATTCTTGAGGTTGTTTCGTTCTCGTAGTTAAGGCTTAAGACTTCGGTTACGTTCTTTATTTCCCATATAAACGAAGGTCAGAGATCATTACTTATTTCTTTCTTCCACATAGTCTGTGGACTGAGGGAATGTGTACTGTGAAGTGTGAGACACAATCGTTAGTCAGTGACTCTATAGACTATAATTTTCCGTAGTGTAAGATTTGGCCTTTGGATTTTTAGAGACTTTTATCTAATCGCAAAACGGATACCTTTGTAAAGTTTGGTCAAGAGAGTATATCTTCTAACAAAAAAAATTCAGACAGTCTTCAAAGTATACACAATATTATGTAAATATAAACTTTATATAAGTTATTAATCTGTGGATAAAGTTCTTCAGTTCTTGTTTGGTCGGTTCTCCAAAAAAAAATATCTTATAGTCGGTGACCGGTGTAAACTGTAAACACTATATCACTATTAAAGTTTTAGAAATTATTATAAACCAAATAAAAATACTCAAGACTTGGCCTAAAGGTCTACATACCAGGCCATAAACTCCAAAAAAAAAAAATTTAGAATGTGATTTGAATTTTAATCACTTGTACTATGCTCTTTATTATTTATTATACTTTGTTAAATTAAACTATTGTCCATATAATATAAATTAAGGTAAAGGAGCTCGCTCGGATTGCTTATTATTTTTGTAATAATTATATTATTATTAATAATTTAAATGCCAAATAGAAAAATCAAATGAATAGTGCTACTTGTGAAAAGAGCTTTCTCTCACTCTTGAAGAACCTATCCCCAACAAGAATAACAGAGAGTGGTCAATTAAAAATAGGAGTTAAAGCTTGGGGAATCATTTTAGACTATACAATAGAGTCAGTAAAAATTAATTGTTATAAGCCAGACAAGCCTTCAACAACAGCTGTCTTAAAGGTATCAGATGAGTTTGGACACACTGTATGTGTGCTTAAGGGAAAGAGTGTAGGTATTCTATTTGGTGTTGATGAAGAGGAGTGGACTGAGATAGAAAGTTTATGTGACTACAATCAGCAGCTTTTTTATAAAGATTTTAAAGATGGACTAAGCAAGAATTTTGGGTCAGAACAAAGGCACTTTTATAACTTCTGCCATGTTAACAAAAAACAAGATGTTTTTTTGGTTATTTATGAAAGAGGAGTAAATATGAGAAAAATAGATAACAGTGATACACTTCTGAATATTAAACATATACAGAATTGTAATAATCATATAATAAATTTGTATATTGATCATCTTAGAGAAAATAGACTGTGAATAGTTACTAGGAGCCTGCTTGTGTATAAGACATATAATATGTTAAATTAGTTCTTAGTATGTATAGAGTGTAGTTCACAATTAATCATGAAAACTTTAATGAATTAATAAAAATATTACATACCTAAAATAATTTTACCTGAGCCTAGCCTATAAGTCAAACTATATATTTATCAGAAATCAATACAGTGTAGTACATACAATTTAAATAAGTTAAAGTTTAAAAAATGCTATATATGTATAAATTAATAGTATTCATTCCAATATGGATACATAATGATGCTATTGTTAACTCATTTTTTATGTAACTAACAGTTCTTAATTTTCATTTATTGCTTCCTAAAGTGCCATCATTTATATATATATATATTTGGCCACATGATGGCTGATATATTTCAAAGATTTAAAGTCACTGAGTTATATAGTCCTAAAATTTTTGCCAATATTGATATTTCCAAGAAAATTGTTTTATACCTGATTTAAACGTGTTTAAAAGCTTAACTAAAGAAGCGAGACAAAGAATATCGTAAAATTTACCACCATTTGGCTTGTTGCAAAACGCACCATGTTGTGTGTAGGATGTTTCTAGGTAGTATAAACGCTTGTGGGCGTTGACATGAAATGACTACCAAAACAATATTATACTGACGAAAGGAAATAAAGATACCTTAGTGGCTTTTAAGCTGTCGGTGTGCGTAGCCGACACGGTCATTAGTCTCCTTCGCGCTAGCGGAAAGAACATACGTGAACGTGCAGGCACGTTTCATTCGTATGCTGTAATATTGTGTAGCTGCAACGATCGAAATACGAAACTCGAAATGGAAGTCGCAGATCAATGGAGAAGGCAGTGGGCTGGGACTGCTGAATTTGGGAAGGTGAGGGCATCAACCGACACTAGTAAGATACTAGCTTTTACAACAACATTGCAAAGACGTCTAGGATAACACGACAGGACACCTTAGTAGTAGTGTATGTACTACGTATAGCTTAAATAACGTATGCATGTATAAGATGAATGAATTTTGAATCTTTAATACACCTTTGTACATATAAGACTTACTCGCTTAGTATAAAGTACTTTCACAGCATTGTTGTATCTACTCTAATTCCTGTTTATACATTGTAGAGATAATCTTAAAATACAGATTAAATTAGTAAACTAACCTTACATATATACAATCGTCATCTCCGAAAGCGTTAAAGTTGCTTTTCCATATAAAGTGCAAAACCTGAATGACGTGACCGCCCGAGCAAGTTTGATTTTTTATTACACAAAAATGAATCATTGTGTTAATATAAAGTTCAATGCTTACAGTATTTATTTAACCGGTTATTTCTTTGTGTTCATTGAGATTTCATTAATTCTATTTACAATTAGCTACTTGTTGACAAGACCTAAAAAATTCTAACAGTGTTACGAGGACTTGTTGACTTACATTATATTAGCTGAAGCCTACATTGTCTGCATATAAATGAACCTATAGTTAATGTTTCATGTACCGTTTTACGAACGTTATGAAAATGGTCATGTAAAAAGTTTGTTTTGTTGTCTATTACGTCTGCGTCAGTGCCTTAGAGTAGAATCTAAGCATATTCAAAGGCCATTGATTAGAACCAAATATTAATGGTTCGATTTTCATTTAATCTATTGAAATTGTGAAGTTAAAATTTAACAGTACTTGTCAAAGGTGAAAGTTTGAACTTAGGAATAGATTTTTTTATTTATTTTTTACTAAAGCTGAAAGTGTACAAATCTTAAGGTCAAATAACTGGGCAAACTAAGTAGGTAGGTACAACCTTGTCGGCTGTCGCTATCTTTTAGGAACTCCGCCTACTTGTAAATTTCATTGTTATATAACTATATATATATATATTTATCTATTCAAATAGCTTAAACGTTTATTAAAAAAATAAACGTTAAAATTAACTTATTAACACATTTGTGTATAATTCTAAAGACTGATTTCCGGCGAAACAATCGAAAAAGGATATTTTTGTCAGATTCAAACAATAACAGACATGATACAGTGTTTGTTTTTATCTCTATGTAACCTAACTCTATTAAACCTAATTGTAATATAAATCCATGTTGGTTTAAAACAACCGCATTCAAACCATAGTTCAGTTTTAAATAACCTTGGAACCTGTAAGTCTAATCCTATAAATCTATTTTAGTACACTTCCTAAATACCTATTACAATTTCATTTACCAATCAAAATACGAAATATTTCTTACAGCAGTATTGGCTAGTGTCAGGAGATGTGCTGAAGTTACTTTAAGGTTTCGTTTTCTCATACTAAATTAACGCGGAATGGCCCTCACGAATCAGTCTGGTGTTCGAAGTATTAAATGAACAACATAACTTAAATTATTGTGCAATATAAAGTGCACATTAACATTAAGGCCTTAAACAATTTAAACCAATAATATTTTAAAATATAGATAAGAAATCATTTTTTTTTATTTTAAGTAGTCTGTACTCTCGCCAGGAGCACAAGAATATAACGGTATTCCCAGAAGTGTTCGTAATAAAAAATATATTTTTCCGTAATAAAAAGCTGATGCTATTTCAATCTTTAACAGTTCCAAATATTCAGATCGTTGAATTTACTTTCTCTACAGACTTTGTAACACACATAGTTTACGGGACAACATCATACACCTTAGATTAACAGTTAGGTAAGGAAAGATATAGAGAAAGCATCTTAGAACAAATTACGATGTTCCGCTGATTTCCTTTGCCATTTCCTATATTGAAACATTTTCTCACGTTCGTAATTCATATTGATAAATCTCAAAAACTGAATTTCCTTAGTTTTTGCACGCGTTGACGTTTCTTCTACACTTTTTTAAGGCCAACAGGGAATGGATTTAATGCCTTTTCTTCAACCGGTTAGTCAAACAAAAGCCTCCAAAATAGTTGTCCGGATTTAATTGTTCACAGTCGTAGTCAGTGTGTTTCTTTAAGAGTGGAGATTTAAGATATAAATAAGTTCGGCGATGAATTTGGGCATACAATTTTGTTGCTAAGTGACATCGTTCTTTAGATATAATTAATACTATTAGATTTATTTTATTGGACGAGGCTGGATAAGTATAGTAAGCGTAGGCTGTTTTTTAATTCAACGCGGTGAAGCACCCACTGACATTATTAATATCAAAACTTCGATAGTTGTTTTTAATAATGCTTAGTAAATAATGCAGCTAGGTTTCTTATTAAAAGTTACATTTATTTGTGTTATTATTTTTTGGTGGCTAAAGAAATATAATTTTTGTTAGTTTTTAAAATTGTTGATTAGAAATCGAAAGATTATTATCGAGTTGGTATGTAATTGAGGTGCTTAACTACATATTACTATTGTTTATTCTGTGATGCCTCTCCGGAAATCCTGCGCTAAGGCCGCTGCGAGGTTACAGCAGCTCATGTGGAGCGAAGATAAAAGACAGTTTTAAAGTATTCCTAAAACTATGAAACATAAATTATAAGAGAAATTAAATTTTGCTGAAAAGAACTACACAATTTTATATATAAGATACAAGCTTTGTTATCATTAACATTAGGATATCCATGTAAACTTGAAAAATTTGGCTTTGCATCGAAAATAAGACACTTAAGTTATTCGACATACACGTCGACTATTGAGTTAGGAATATGTATCGAGTTGAATTTCCATTCCATTACCATAATGATTCGAATTAAATACTGCGCAGTATAAATAGTATGACTAAATGGATACCACTAAATACAGATGAATCAGATATTATATCGGGGTTTCCTAAACTGATTCGATTATTAAAATTTAACCATCATTTCTCAGATTGTTTAAACATTTTCCTTGTAAAATTTCGACTGTGACTTGTGACGTATAATATCATATTTAAATCGCTGTTTTCATTAAAATTAGAGTTAAACTCTACTAGAGGACAGATGTGTGAAAGAAAAGCGCATTGGTGCCTGTTCAAAGACTAGCATATTTTTTGGATCATTACCTTTTGTTGATATGTATTGCTGTCTTTAAAGTTTTGTGTTAGTGTGATTTAAACTTACGAAAAATATTAACAGTCACTGATGAGAATATAATATGTATGTTCCATCAGTGCCTCACCGGGACTGTTATTTACCCAAATAATATCTAATAAGGCCTATCTAGAATGGAAATAGTCAAGTCTATTAAAAATGAATTTGAAATCCTTTTTCACTTAATGTATAAAGCAATATTTTACGGAACTCTAATTTATATTTTAATTTTGATTGATGAACATAAGATTTAGCGCCAGTGTCAATGACATGAAACGACGATTTTCTTAATCTCTCCCCACTCCTCGCCCACCCACAAATATTACCATAATTTATTTCACACCTTGTTAAGAAACTTATTTGAACGAATGATTATACCGTTACCGATTTTGTCTTTGCCTAATTATTGTGACAGTTGATAAATCAACTTTACCGATTGCCCTGTGACGTCATATTATATCAACTTCACTTTGTTTCATAATCATGCCATTGGAAGATATTACACCACGTAAATATCAAAGTTTTCACTATATAATAAATATTGAATCATTTTCTTGATTAAAGTGGTTGATATCATGTTTCGTGTAAAGGATAGTACATAAGAAACTTGTCACCACCGGCGAATTCGTGTTAATAGAAAAATCCCTTTTTCTAAACCGTTATCTGCTAACTGCATTTTACTCTACCAAGCACAGAGCACTGCCGCTATTTTCACTATCGAAGAACAAATTTGAACTTTCGAAAATTTAATTTCAATTAAATTAGAAATTATTTCTGAAATTTTATAAAATGATTTTTTTCTCTACTTACAAATATATATTTTTAAAGTAATGATTTCATAGTATGCAAACATGAGTCAGGAATATAAATTATTTGTAGACATATATAAAGGAAATAAAGGAATATAAGTTTCTCGGAAACGCTATATACAGTTTCCTGTTATCCTGCTAATTATTACCCTGTAACGAGAGATGGAGAGTACTTTCTGTAGACATTCAACATTACGAAACCTGCGTACTTATGGACCATATTCTGTGGACTTTACTCATATATTGAAAACTGGTGTTTACACATAATAATGTGGCTACGTGAATTTCCTTTTAAAGAAAAAGTAACGTATTTGCAATTTATTAAAATAGCATTAGCGGTTCGTCCTGAGATCGAACTTTAAAATAAGCTGAATTAATACAACACACAGTTTTGTATGTGAGTCACCGATGGTAAAAACTTCCGCAAAATATTTTTTTATGAATCCTAAAGTTCAATTAGAATTTAAAGTCCCCACGTCTTAGATAACTAATACCTTACATCACCTCCACAAGGTCAAATCTAGAAAGTTAACTAGACACAGACTAGCTTACGTCATAATTAGCTTTTAATGGTTTAACTAAAACAGATGTTTACGATTTGCACTAAATGTTGAAATGATAACAGAACGTCATAATTCGAATCGTGTCAGGTTTTTTAGTGTCTAATGAATAATGAAAAAAGAAAACTAAAATATGTGTAATTGTATATACATATATATATTGTATAGCAGTGTTAGTGGCTTAGGCGTGCAGCCCTCATCTCTGAGTTGGTGCGTTTAAAGTGCGCCTAAGCACCAAGGCGATTTATGTTTTTTGAACGCCATAAGCACTTGCTCCTATGGTAAATCGTGACATATGTCAGACACAGACAGCCGATCAGATAAAAACGATTAAATAAAATCGATTAATTCTGAGACTAAGATTGGGGTGTAGCGGACTGGTTTATTTTTATATTGGATTTGTTTTAGTTTTTTTAATTTCCTGTGGTGTTTGCAGGTAACTGAAGGCGGTGTGACGCGTCGAGTCGCACGCGCAATGGAAGTGTTGCACGCTAGCGCCCCAGGTGCTAAAGTTCGTGTAATGAGAGCGGCGTATCATTCTTCCTCTGGTCCTGGCGCACCAAGCTCTTCCTATTTGATGCAATCTTCAAGACGAGTAAATATTTGATTTCTATGTTTTTATCGCTTTAATAGCTTAGCTTTACGTATTACACAGATAACGCAAAAATTTAAGGCTGAAACCTTTTTACGCTTATTTAAAACATCCATAGAAAAGTATGTGGTCAAGAGAGATAAAAAACCACAGATCATTGACAGGTCTTATATGTTATATAAATGACAATATGTTTTAGGTTATATCATCAGGATATCTTCCAGAACAATCTCCGGCATTACCATCAAAACCATTAGAAATATCGTCACTACCGTTAGAATCATCTCCCGAAGTTGATAATGAGAAATTAAATTATAAAGTTACTGAACCTGATGACATTGAAATATCAGAACCGTCAAAGTGGAAAATCACAACAGGGAAGTCTTCAATCAGAATGCCCAGTGAGGAATCTTCGTCAACTGATAACGCCAGTATCATTGATTTAGACTCGAGAAATAGCAGTAGAAATACCACCAGAAGCTTTCGAAACAGCGAAAGCAATGAAGATAGTATCAAAAATATACATGTCAGAAATAATCGGGTATCACCTTTATTAGACGCACCTGTAAGTCTTAGTACTTTAAAATATACATCTCTTCTTAACGGCAGTGAGGAATGGAATAACAGACGAAAGAGTTATAGTTTCGAAGACACCACACCGTTAAATAACAAAAGTAGTGATACGTTAAATATTATGGATTCTTCTACTGATAGTGGAATTTGTAAGTCAACAGAAATTGTTAGCGATTACAATACACATCATTTTGAAAATACCTCGAAACGACTTAGTAAAGATAGATTATCTGATTTGCCTGAGGAATCATTTCAGGACTGGCTGTGGAAAAATAGGCCAACATCGACATTCAAACCAACGCGAATAAGTCCATTAAAAGAGCATCACGAAAAATATTTAACAGATAATAACAATATAATTTCACTACAATCAAAAGGAAAGGTTACAATAACTTTGCCAGTTACAGTTGAAAATGATGACCCTTCTTCAACAGACGATAATGATAAAAGAACAAAAAAGGTTGGTTTTTGTAAAACGGAATTACATTTTGCAGCGGAGTCTGGAACTGTCAACATAATTGCTACTGACGAGAAACCGCCGCCTTCTAATGACTTTAGGAAAAAGAAAAGTGTTTTTGCGCCATATACAAGTAAAGTTGACAAATCGATAACACTTTTTGGAGAAAAGTCTAGTTTTAGAGATGTGTCTGTTAGTATAGATAACCAAGACTGTACTGATCTAGATGAAAATATCGCAGCTACAAAAAGTATTCTTAAGAACAGAATTCCGAAACCCAGACCATATCTTTTAGGAGAAAATATGGCACTTGGAGATTTAACGGAAGACAAACATACAGAAAATAGTAGGTTTCCGACAGCTGTAACTTTGATAAATAAGCAGTTGGAAATTGAACAGAAGCAGACTAAGTTTTATAGTAATAGAGCTACGGATGAAGACACGTATAGCAATAATCATTTGAGGACACCAAGTATAGGTAAGAAAATCACTTAAATATATTTTTATAATTTTAATACAAAAACAGAATAGTATAAATTGCTAAAAAATATTTTTTTTTCTCTTGGTAGACTTTCAAATGAATGCTAACAATATTACGATAATGTAATAATAGATTTATGGTTGATTGATGGTAGATATTACGATAATGTAATAACAGTTTTATGTTAAAAATGGTTTTACTTCAATTCAGCAATAACACTCATTAACAACAATAGCGAAACAAAGCAGCTACTTTGAAATATAATTTGTCATGTTAATGTTAACAGGTCCTCAAAAACTGAATCAGGCATTAAATGGCAAGAACACTGCAGAAACCATAAAATCAATTAATTCAAGTAACCATCAAGAACATGAATACAAACCTACCTCACTAGCTCCCACTGGTGGTAAATTTAAAACTCGTCAACTTCGAGACAGCGATCTCACTTTCTTCGGCATTCAAAATAATAGAAACAACGACGAAATACAAACACTCGATAACCTTCAAGAAGAAATTCTTCATTCAGTCAAATTAGTACAAAAAATATCAAACAGTGTTTGCAATAGCGAAGCAGAGTCTGATGATACTCCTGAGTATCAAAATATTTCTAATATTAAATATCGTCCAGTTCCTACTCCAAAACCAAGAACAAAATACATAGAAGTATCAGAGGACAATCGAAATAAATTGCTAAAACCCATATCAGAAGCAGATAGCGATGTTCCAAAAACGACTCGATCGGCACGTTTGAAGACTACTCATGAAAGCGCATCTGGATCGAGTAGGAGTTTGTCAGAGTCGCCGAGAAAAGATTCACACGTAACACGAAACAAAATATGTGAAACTTCGCCGAAACGGTGAGTACCTTAACATTTCATATAAAATTAAAATTATTGTTCCTGTTGGTATTTTAATTTTAAGCATAAATCATATTTATAGGTCAACTAGTATGAACCGTAAGCAAAGCGGGATTGTGGATAAATATAACGGAGACCAAAATACTAAACATAAATCGGCGAATAAAACGCCTGAAGAAACTGTGTATGTTAATATAAATGCTAAGAAAGATATATCAAAACATTATTTGAGAGGCAGGAACAGTCCTACAAAATTGAAATTGAATTCTGATAATATTGATGTCACGACTACACGAAATTACGAGGCCACGAAAAACAAACAAACGAAGAGCGATGATCGCAAACCAAAACGAACAGAAAAACTAACCACACCTGACCTTTCGACTTCACGCAACGAAGACATCAAAGCGGAAAGATCCAAAACCTCACAAAGTGCAAAGTTCCATAATCGGTCGACTGAGACTAAACAAAAAACAAAAAATTACATTGAAGGAAACGAGGAGGTGCATAGAAATGATTATATTCACAATTCCGAAAAGGCTTTCCCAAAAGATAAATCTAAGCGACCGAGCGACCACATTTCCAGGTTAGCAACTAAAACTATCCCTAGTCCTGATAAATTAAAATCCAAGGAACCTGCTGCCATCGATCGAAATTCATCTAAGTCTAGAAAAAGTAAATATGTCATTAACTATGATGATAAAAACGGAACTGTATCCTCCATTTGTAAAATCAAACCGAGTCCAGATTCCCTTAGAAAGGAACCTATACAAAAAATCCCTACAACTGATAAAAAATTCAAATCGAGGAAATCTGGCTTCCGTAAGTAATCGATGTAAGTGACGTGCATGCCTTTTTCGACGAAAACCAAAATTTAATTTAAAAAGTGTCTTTCAGTTCAAACACCTGATCACCATTGGCTATCCGGGGTTAACACGAAAACGCATGCACGAAAAACTTGCCAGTTATTATAATGAAGGTGAATTATGGAATCAAGAATTAATTAACTGTATTTAATGTAAAATATTAATGATCTCATAACATAGAATACAACCAGCTAATTTGCCTATACTAATGGAAATAAAATTATAATGCTATACTATCGTTTTATTTACACTGTTGTCAAAGGATCTTTATCACATTTACTTACAATAACTTCGACATTATTGGCTAGTTCATTTTGAAGGCAAGTTGAAAAGTCCTTTAAGAATCCCCTTTCAGAATCAGAGTGGTTAGTTAGTATAACCGATATACCTTTTTGGGTGGCATCCAGAACATCATGGTGTAACATTTCACCTGAAATGATTTATGTAATTAAAAAAAGTTTGTTAAGTAAAATTATAAATGTGGTGCCTATGGGTGCTTTTAATTACCAACAGAATTGTAAAACATGATTTTTTAATCAAGAACTATTAGTAATTTTCAACAAATTTTGTCACTACAATAACCCGGAATAAGATGTACTGACTTTACTATTACCTAAGTAACACTGAAAAAGTTGATAAAATGAAAAACATATTTCATTAATTCATCACGTGCAATACAAGATTTATATTTGACGCCAATTCACAAAAACAAATGAATGCACTATGTATTAGCTTATCAAAGAGTTCTAAAATTGTAATCAAAAAAATTTTTCATTAGCAATGCTTGTAACTGGTCAGTTCTTAACATTTTCAGTGTTACCCACGTAAAAAAATCATTACAATTCTCATTTGCCCTTCTTCACATTGCTTTTAGTTTTCTTTGAAAAGCTTAGCTGAAGATAGGATAAGTCCTTTACACTTAATATTATTGATAAATAATTACATTTCTATATGACTAAACTAGTCTTAAGACAATATATATACAAGACTACAGAATTCTAATATGGTCAGTATTATATTCAAAATTAAATATTCAGTACCTGTTAGGAACAAATCCGCTGACACATTTTTCAATACTGAGGCTCCTGATCCAGCACATAGTGCAATTGTTTGCAGGGTTTCTTCATCCATCGTTTTACTTCTGGCCAAGGCTAGCCTGACATATTGAAGACCGGTGAGTTCTTTTACCCTTGCTACAGCATTTGACACAGAAATACTTTTCTCTAAACGCAAAAATCTGAAAAAAAAACAACAAGTCAATAAGAAATGTAAACAATATAAAGAACCTAGATATAGGAACATCTTTGTATTAGACAGGTATATTTTTAGGTTCACACCAATATAAAATAATTTAGAGTAGGTTTTTTTTTGGAGGTGCTCATCAATAATATAAGGATCAAACCTTCCACATCCTGTTTTAGGGTCTACGCCAGGTGTAATAGGTTCGGATTTTCCAACGGGAAATGCTGATGCCAGCCAATCATTCACTCCACCCTGAACAGCATCCCAACTTGTATGGGGTGAATATAGAAAAATTCGTTTTTCTAGTAAAAACGACACTATACGCTCTTTCCAAGCACTGAAATACGAAATATTTTTATTTTACGAAATATTTTTATTTTAGGAAATATTTTTTTTTTATTGACATTTAAATGCCTGATGATGAGATATAAAGATTGTGCACTACCTTTACCGTGCTTATCAAATTTAATCAGTTGATTCATTGCGACGTTTTTAAGATTTGGACATAACAAACACTATACAACATGTATCAAAACCAAATTTTGTACTTTCATTTCTATAGTCGTAAATAAAACATCTTAAAAGGGGCTGTACACAAAATAATGAAATCAGTATTACCTTTGCTTCACAGATTTCATAGGTGCAAATATAGGAGGATGGTATGATATTATCATTTCACAGCCTTGATTGTCGGCTTCTAAAGCAACATCTTCTGTCAGATCATTTGTTAACAAGATCTTTTTAACATTTCTAAAAATAACAGTCTTTCTTTAGCAATGTTACAAGAGTACCTATAACATTTATGATCACTGATTTCAGTGAAACCATAAAAATTATTAATGTAAATAAAGAGCTTATTTACATTTCTAAATAAAAATGATAATACAATAATCGGAAAGGTATAGTCCCTGTTGGATGTTATAAAGAGGCTGAGGTGGCAAGCAAGCAGGCTACTTAGAGTTAAGTGTCCATGGCTTACAATTGTCTTGCCGGCCTTTTAAGCAGTGGTCTCTTAAAGATCCCCAAGTTGTAACAGTTCAGAAATACCAGGAATCTCTGCTGGTGCCACAAAAGTACCTTATACCTTGAAAATATATATATTATATTCATTTAATTTATCAGTAATCAAATTATCTTTATTTAGCAAATATAATAAGAATAACAGGAACTCAATTCTAACACATACTTAATTTGGGAAAATAAAACAACAGACCTTGGAGTGTATGGTTCAACTAGTAATCCAGTGTTGTCCCAGCTTTCAGAAAGAGACTTTGGTGCAAATTTCTCTAATGTAGCCAACACTTGATGTATAGTTATGTTGGACATATTATCACTTGTCAGTTTTGTGATTGTGCAATATTTTTGTAACTGCAGTGTTCTATAAACAAATCTTGATATTCTAAACATTAGATATTACCCTGAAACAAAGTATATATTTAATTTGGGCTTAAATTTTAAATATTTTGGCTATACTAAATATAATTTCTTAGAGAATAATATACAAGATATAAAAAAAAATTATAATGACAACAAACAAAACCATATCACTATTAACAGTACTTTATTCTGAACTCTTAACAATAAAATATACAGCATTAAATATATGTGAATTTTTGCTTATTAACTAATTATGTAAGCTATCACTTTATTTATTCATCAAGAAACTTCCAAATTTTAATTTGTCCATCATCACTACATGACACTAGTTCATTGTTAGCTGTTGGATTCCACTTGACACAGTTAACATCTTGGGAATGTGCATCATATTTCTTACAAATTAAATCAAATGTTGGTGCATCTTGATCGGAATCTTCAGCCTCTTTAAATATTCTGATAATATCATCGCCACTGGCAGTAGCTATTAGACCAGAATTATGACACCAAGCTATATCATATATAGTTCGTGTGTGGTAACCAGATAATGTACAAATACATTTCCAAGATGACTCTTTATCAGATACACTAACACCTAGCTCATTATTAGGTTTATATTCCTTCCATATTTTTACTGTGTTATCAGCACTGCAAGTGGCTAATCTCTCTCCTGTTTTATCAAAAGCTAAACTCCATACAGTTGTCTCATGTGACTCTAGAGTTGCTACACAATTCCAGTCACTGTCCAATTGATCTTCTTTATATATTTTGACTGTATTGTCATATGAAGCAGATGCCAATACTTCAAGAGATGGGTGCCATACAACCTATAACAAGACCTTCATTAAGTAATGTATACTCTAAAATGGTGTATAAAGCAGAATATACTACACACTTTTTTCACATCTTGATTGTGAGCATTAAGTACTGCTTCACAAACATACTCATCATCACCAGCCACTTCCCAGACCCATACTGATTTATCTCTACCGCATGTAGCCAGCAACTGCCCAGAAGGTGACCATGCTACACTTTTTACCTCATTTTCATGTCCCTCCAATGTAGCATTGCATTCAAACTGACCTGATAACAATGTTATTATCAAATGTATTCTCTTGTAACCATTTCAATAATAATAGTTTATATTATTTGGGTATACACACCACTCTTTTTATCCCATATAGCTGTCGTGCCATCAAAACTAGCAGATGCTAAAAAATTTCCACAAGGAGACCATGCAACTTCTCTTATCGTCCTTTGGTGTCCGTCGACTAACATAGTCTTCACAGCCCACCCTTGATTTTCCTTGCTCCATAAGTTAATTACTTTATCCTCTCCACATGAGGCAAATATATTACCATTTGGATGCCATGAGACATTCCACACGATGCCCTTGTGGGCATTTATAGATTGTAGTAACTCTAACTTAGCCATATTAGTCCTAATAAATTTTACAATAATTATATGAGTCAATAATAATTCCTTAAGATATTATCCCAAATAAATAAGAAGATATAAGAGGTTATAGCCATAATATTAAGTCATAATGGATGTATTGAAAATAAAATTTTATATATTCTCTTTTTCCCATACGTACCAAATGTAATAATTTTATGATGATGACTGATATTTAATTGTTCACTAATAAACTTAAGTAACTGTTGCTGAAATTGTAAAAACTTGAGAAGTTAATGGACAAGTCAAAATTATATTTATTTCCAAAGGATTTTACTTTAAACTTCAAAGTCAGGTTATGATTGAAATACCGACCGATTTATTTAATGATTGGAGGTCTGACATATGACAGCTGTAAACTATCTTTTCTAATCTTTCACTGTCAAAATATATCAAATTAATTTCTCACCTCAATAAAAAACCCAAAAAGCGCGGGAAGTGTAAAAATAGGCGGGCGTCTTTTTTTTGGCTTAACTTTTGAAAATTAAATTAAAATAAAAAATACAGGATCAGTTAAGTTATAAGGTGTATATAGTAGTAGTTATTGTTGATTATTTATATTTTTAGTTTGTCTTAATAGCCTGGTAAGTTATTTTATTTTATTATATGTAGATAAGAATTTTTCTCTTGTCGTCCATGATGGAGCCCGAAGACCCTGGAGGGACATCCCTCCAGGTGTCTCATGTAGTTACAATCGATGCGTCTGGAATGGAAACGGAAGGTTCCATTATTGATACAGACTGTTCGGATAGCACGAAGTCTGTTAAAAGAAAAAGAGTATCTGTGAGAAATGAAAAAAAGAGAAAAAGTTCCCAAAATTTCCCTAATGATTTAAAAGACAATATAACTCCTAAAGTCATCGAGTCTGATGTTAAAACAACAGAAATACCCCCAAATGAGGCTGCCCACTCTAACAATATTTCAATTAATCCTCGCGTTGCTAGGTCGCTTTACCAGGCGTCAGACCCTGCGCCTTATGTTGTCCATGTTCAAAAAATCATGGAAACAAATCAAACCGGATCTGTTCACCCCATACAATTTGGATTTTTCCTTAAAAAAAATTATGTAAAAAGCATAGTAGAGGGAAGTATAAAAAAAATAGGGAGGAATATGTTGTCATTGCAATTTGAGACATTTAAAGATGCTAACTTATTTTTAAATCATAAATCTCTCAACACAAATAAATACAAAGCCTTTATTCCGGCTTTCACAATCACCCGCATGGGAATTGTGAGAGGTGTTCCGTGTGAATGGGATGAAAAAGAAATTTTAGAAAACATTGAGCTTCCGCAGAATTGTGGAAGTCTTTTGAAAGTTCGGAGGTTAAACAGGAAAATCTTTGAAGGAGAGAATTCCAAGTTCATTCCAACTGAGACTGTAGTCTTAACCTTTGATGGGAAGATCTTACCTCCCAAGGTCTTTATATGCTACAACTCCCTACCTGTAGACCTTTATATTTACCCCACACTGCAATGTTTCAATTGCTGCCGTTTTGGTCACACCAAAATGCAATGCAGAGGCACTCCAAGGTGTTACAAATGTAGTGACAACCATTCAAGTATTAGTTGCAAGACTGAAAGGGATGATGCTGTGTGTATCTTATGCTCTGGTTCTCATTTTGCAACGGATAAAAAGTGCCCAGAGTATGCTAGGCAAAAAGCTATTAAAGAAACAATGGCTAAAAAGTCAATATCATATTCAGAAGCCAGTAAAGTCCATCCACCAATTTCTAAATCTTATGCAGACGTTGTTGCTTCTGCGTCATCGGCCCATTCTGGTCCGAATATTTCTTATTCCAGTCCCTATAATTTAACAAGCCCTACTAAGACTTCCACACAGTCATTTAGGAAAACAGTATTCATGAAACCCAAAGCTCGTCCTAAAAATGTAAGTAAGGGATATGATCAAAAAACGCATGCAGAGCTTATCCAAGATTACAGCAACATTCCTTCCTTTTCTAAAGGTTGTCTCAACAACTATAATGATTTGTCAGAAATAATAACAAAGGATCTCATCATTTCTATAATACAGTACCTTTCACAATCTGACATAATTAAAATACCGTCCAACGATGCCCCTTCTACAAAAAGTTTTTTAACTAATGGACAGTCAAGACCATCCTCAAAACCAGTCTCTGGTGATTCAATGGAATTGCCGGAGCATTAATAGTAAAAAAAGTGACCTAATTTTTTTATTAAATAATTACAAACCATTTGCCGTCTCTCTTCAAGAGACTTGGCTTCGTCCTGGATTCAATTTTAGAATTCAAGGACATATCTGTCTTAGAGAAGACAGAACAGATGGGTATGGTGGAGTTGCACTTATTCTTAGAGGAGGTGTGCCATTTGTTCACATACCCATCCCTAATCACAGTGATAAATTTTCTATTATTGCTGCTAGTGTAAATAATATTTGTATTGTAAATATATATATACCTCACCCTTCCACTGAAGTCTTTGACAATATTTGTAGCATTCTATCTTCCCTCCCGCGCCCTATTTTGGTCACGGGAGATTTCAATGCACAACATACTATGTGGGGAAGTTTTAAGTCTGATCATTATGGGGCTAGAATCTTGGACATCTTAGATGATTATAATTTATGCCTTCTAAACACCGGTTGTCCTACTAGAAGGACACAGCCCCATGAGGGTATTAGTGCACCAGATCTTACCCTGTGTAGCCCTTCCCTTGCTCCTACATTAAACTGGTGGACTCTATCGTCTTCATACGGAAGCGATCACTTTCCAGTAATTGTATCATTTCCTCAAAAAATTAGAGAACAGACAAAGGCTCCTCCCCGTCTTAAATATAAACTTAAGGAAGCCAACTGGTCATTATTTAGAGATAAAGTTCAACAAAATTTAACAACCATACCTCCAGTAAATGACAGCAATAATCATTTTTGTGCTGAAGCTTTAACACAAGCCCTATTACAGGCTGCTGAGGAAGTTTTTCCAATTAAAAATAAAAGTGGCAATGGGTATATTCCATCACCACCTTGGTGGGACAGTGAGTGTTCTGCGGCTGTAGCGGAGAGAAAGGAATCTGAAAGGAATTACAGAGAAAATTCTACAACACAAAATTTTAATATTCTTAGTAATCTTATAACTAAAACACGTAAATTATTAAAGCAAAAAAAATTCAATGGCTGGAAATCTTTTTGTGCCTCAATTTCACCAGACATTTCTCCATCGGAAGTTTGGCAAAATATTCGGAGATTCAGATCTGCCTTTAAACCTCCTAGATCTCATTTTATGGATAGCAGTACAGTTGATTTGTTTCTAGACAAATTAGCTCCACCATATGTGCCATTTATAGATAATATTTCTTTTCACTCACAGCCTTCTTTCCTCTCCCAGCACAGAAGTAGTGATTCACTCATTTCGTTTAGCCTTTCAGAACTCAAAGGGGTTCTTTCAAAACTTAGGGACTCAGCCCCAGGTTGTGATGGAATTCCATATTCTTTTCTTCAAAACCTAAATGACTCCAGCCTTTCTTATTTTCTCAGTTTAATTAATTCAATTTTAACATCAGGTAATATTCCTCCATCATGGAAAATCCACGAAGTTATCCTAATACATAAGCCTAACAAACCGATTAATGATCCATCATCATACAGACCAATTGCATTAGCTTCTGTTATATCCAAAATTTCTGAACATTTAGTTAAAAATAGGTTAGAATGGTTTATTGAGAGTAACGGGTTATTATCTCCAAACCAGTTTGGATTTAGGAAAGGCAGGGGTACTATGGATAGTCTCAGTATATTTATGACAGACTTAAGATTGGCATTTTCATACAACAAGCCTGTGATAGCAGCATTCTTAGATGTGTCTGCAGCCTATGATAATGTCAACCTTATAATTCTGAAACAAAAAATGATTAATTTGAATATCCCACAAATTTTTATAAGTTTCATAATAAATCTTCTCTCTGGTAGAATGCTTAAAGTAATGTCAGAAGATTCCTACCAATCCCGTATTGCCTGGAAAGGTTTACCACAGGGATCAGTTTTGAGTCCCTTACTTTACAATATATATTCTCATGATCTGGAAGCCTCCCTTAAGGGTAAAGTTAACTCACTCCAATATGCAGATGATTTACTCTTATATATCTCAGGTAATTCTATTGACAACATATCTGATACTATGACATATTCCCTTCAGTTGCTAAAAGTCTGGCTGGACAATAACTCTCTAAGCCTTTCAGTTCATAAAAGTATAATAGTCTTATTTTCACGTATGAGACTTCCTCCATCAGTAACTGTATTTTATAATAATATTAGAGTTCCTGTTAAAAGTGAAGCAACATTTCTTGGGGTAATTTTAGACTCGAAACTTACAGGAAGCTCTCATTGCAAATATATAAGTGCCAAATGTGAGAAGATCCTAAATATACTGCGTTGTCTCTCTGGAGTTTGGTGGGGAGCCCACCCTTTCTCTTTAAAGCTTCTATATAATGCACTAATAAGGAGTATTTTAGACTATGGAACATTTATACTTGAACCCTGTAGTGCAGTAGCTCTCCATAAGTTAAACATTATCCAGTCTAAGGCTCTGAGAATAATTACTGGGGCTATGAGATCGAGCCCTATTAACGCTTTGCAGGTCGAATGTTCTGAAGCTCCCCTGCACCTCAGACGACAATTTCTTTGTGACATGTTCCTGTTTAGGGCATTACAAGTCTATAATCATCCTCTTTATTCTAAGTTACGGTCTCTGTTGGAATGTATGAATTACCCGTACTGGGCTCATAAATCGCCGCCATGCCTTATTATTAGTCTCCAAAAATACTTAGCTCTTCAAGCTCCAACACACAGATCACAATTCCTTCCTATATTTTGTGTTAACTATGATGCATTAACATTAGATCCTACTATTTTGTTTGACTTCGGTATAAGTAAACAAGATCTTTCTGCAAATGCCAAATTTACTGATATTATTGACAGTGACAGCCAATGGAAACATTACCATTTAATTTTTTGTGATGCTTCCAAACCCGGTCCCGAGGAGTGTGTGGGAATTGGCGTTTTCCATCAACAGTTTGACATTGTACAGAAAATAAAATTACCTCCAGAGACTTCAGTATTTACTGGAGAATGCTTTGGTCTGCTGAGGTCTCTGGAGTACATTTTAATAATGAAGCTTAAAAAGTCAATAATTTTAACTGACGCTAAAAGTGTCCTCCAAGCGTTGAAAAGATTTCCTTTTAGCCGTAATATAAATAATCACCCAGTAATTATTGCATGTCGCGATTTATTATATCAATGCTTCATCAAAAAGTACACTGTATCTTTTGCTTGGATTCCGGGTCACTCAGGTATCTTTGGCAATACCAAGGCTGATAGGCTTGCCAAAGCTGCGGTCAATGACGGAGACCTGGTTCCATACAAAAATTTTTCTTGTGATTTAACTCTCCTTCCTAAATCCCAGTTAATAAAATCTTGGATAAACATTTGGCGTTCTTCAAGTCAGACGAAAGGACGGTATTACAACATGATTCAGGGGGATATACCTCCTAAACCATGGTTTTCTACTTTGACGCTTGGTAAAGATATTACTTCGACCCTTATACGTATGAGGCTGGGCCATGCATGCATACCCTTGCATTTGGCAAGGCTTAACCTTTTGCCTGACGACACATGTGAGTGTGGCAATGACGTTGGGGATTTTAACCATATATTTTTTGCCTGTAATAGACATGACCGTTCCGCTTTTATATCCTCGCTTTTATCCATAAATATTCCTTTTCCTACTTCTATTTCTGTCCTTTTATCTAATATAAATATTGATGTATATAAAATTTTAGCTAGTTTCATTTTTCATAACAATATAAAATTATAACCTATGTTTTATGTATATACGTACTTATAAAAAAATTTATCTGATCCTTTTCCAAATTCCGTACTAATTTCCTATCCAATAAACCTAATAATGCACTTCCTAACTTTTGTACATGGCTGACGCACAAACCGTGCAGGCCAAGAAAGGGGAAAAAAAAAAAAATAAAAAATAAAAAACCCAATCATAGCTATATTTGAAATATACAATATACATATAACATTTCAAATATTTCCGCTTTCAGAAATACTTCTAACAAACTGAATATTATTTCAACAAATATTACGGATTATTTGTTGTCCAGGTACTAGATGAGTACTTTACAATTGTATTATATGGTAATTCTAATGCAATAATAACATAAGAAAAATAACCTCCAAAGTAACGGTGTATTTATTTTGCCAAGTTATTACTGCTTGTACACCGCCTAGCAACGTAGCAACGACTAAAAGATGGAACCAAGTAATAGACTTATTCCTCCTCATCTAAATTCTGAGACTTATAGAACGGAGACCTCTGGAACATACACACATGCTTACTTGGATTTTGTCCGTGTTAGTAAAGGTAAACTAAAAAACTAAAAAGGCTGTTTGTAGTAGACGTTCATGTTATAGTTTTACGTCTAATTTTCCTTATATTTTCAGATGGACATATATTAGTAGGTTGTTCAGAACTGACCGGTCGATATTGGAATGGAGGTGCTTGTATTTTACCAAATGACCAAGAAAGTGATTTTCAAAAGACTAATTTCAAGCGTGATATAAACTTGGCAAGTACAACTGCTGATGGGTGTTTTTCAGGAAGTTCAGATAAGGTAATATAAAATAGTCACAACATTACCACAAGTCAACAAACAAGTTTTCATACCTCAAATTTTCTGTATTATTAATATAAACTTATATTGTGTGTATTGCCAACAATAGTTTATTGTTTAATATTTTTGTATTTATTATTTGTCTTATTTTACTTATATGTGTGTAATGTACTTATTGTGTTAAAATTTAGGTTATATTATGTGAAGATACAGGTGCAATAAGTATTTGGTCTAAGAGTGAAGATGCATGGTCAACTTGGAAAGAAGACTTATCAGTAGCAGAACATGATGGCCCGGCTCTTGTTATAGAATGTCTTGATTCCGACAGGCTTTATGTGTCAGCTGGAGGGGACGGTAATGTGAAGGTAATCATTTACTGGTTTGCTGTTCTGTGTAGTATGACTTTTACTTCTGAAGATATTATTTGAGTGAGTTAAAAAACTTGTTGATAGATAAAATTTTTATTAAATTATCTATATCTTTAATAAGTAAGGAAGGGTCTCAAATGCTTTTCTCGTATAGGCTACCAAACCTGTTTACGAAATATTAAATTCAAATTTATATTGAATTTAATATTTTGTAAACAACTACAAAGACACATAGCTGATACGTATGATTATTATAGGTATGGGACATTCGGGACAATATGATATGTTTACGTAACTACAATTCAGCACATAGCATGCAAGTTAATGCTATTGGAGTAAAGCCAATGTCACAAAAAAAATTTGTAACAGGTTCTCTAGACGGTTTTATTTCAATGTGGGATGAACACACAGACAAGCCTGTTTATGGTAAGCCAATATCTCTTATTATTAAGATGCCTGTGTTACTATTGTGAAGTTTTGTTTAACTTTTAACAGTGTAGAAAAAACGAATGAATAAAAAATATATATACAGGTGTACCACTAAAACATACTTTAGTATAAATAAGGATAATTAACTTAAGAACTAAATGATCAGGCTTTTGTGTCTGACACTCCGACGCCACGAGTAAAAGCACTCATAGACTGTAAGGAAATGGTGACACAGCTGTCTTTTGAATCTACAACAGTTGATCGCTAAATCAACTAGGCCAACACTGCTCGGCAATACACTTTAAACAATAAGGAAATATAAAAAAATGTTGCTACATAATATATCACTTCTATATGAAGCCTATATTTTTTATTTCCAGATGTTACTGAAAATAACTGTGGTGTTCGATGTCTCCTGTGGATTGAAGAAAATAAATTATTATTTGGAGATGAATCTGGTCAACTGTCTTTAATTGATCTAAGGGATTGTAAACATGTAATAAAGTTACATGAATTTCCTGCACCTGTTCATAGAATTGCTTTTAATCCGAGGTAAGCACTTAATTAAATATTTTTATATTTATTACTAGAAGTATTAACTTCACATTTTAAAAAGTTTCAGTGAATTTTAAAGTTAAATTTCCCATAGAATTGAATTTACGCCAACTTGATGAATCTTGCTCTTTTCAGATCAAATAACATTGCAGTTTGCTGTGATAACCAAATACTTTCAGTGTTCCATATTGATAGTGATAAACTCAATATTGTGTATGAGCGTAAAGCGCATCAAGATTGTATAAGGGGTCTGTCTTGGGATGAATCTAAGCCCAATGTATTACACACTGTAGGGTGGGATGGTGAACTTAAGAAACATATTATTGATTAATAAAATTCCCATTTGATTTGTTTCAAACAAATACACTTTTGTTGATCTGTCTGCATAAAGGAAAATTTTAATGTTTTCCAGTGATAACAGAGGTGTATATCAGAATTATCTTAGTAATAACTTTTCTACACGTTATTCAATATGTTTTTTTAGCAATAGCTTTAAGAAAAATATTTTCCCACCAAACAATTTGTTTTATTTTTACATTCAACAATAACGTAATATTAATATTTTTAAACGTTCACTCGCTATATACGTTATTTGCTCTCGATGTACAGAGCCGAACTTGGGTTACCACTCGAGTATGCACTTCGTGCTCCACTCGATTTTTTATGTCATCGAAAAAAGTGCTCGACTAGAAGACATTTATTTAGTTTGTCTGTTTTTGGCAGTATTTTGCAGTGTTAAAAAATTCCTCTTTGATCATTTTTATATGAGCCGAGCACATTTCTCGAGACAACGTGTTTGAGGATTCGCATTTGCAGTTTATATATTTGGTTGAGATACGTGGGATAAGTTCTACCGTAGCTACTTACCGTAATTGATGACAGACTCGCAAAGCACGTTGTAAAGTAAAAGTTTGGTTTCAAATGGGATACGCTTTTTCAGTATTGTTATTTGTGCCAAAAACCGTCGTAGCTTATCGCAGACATACAACATGAGAGAATACTCTCATGTTTTCAACTATTTGTGGAGACATGCGTGTTTGTGAGCCACCAATACTATACCAGTGGCATCCTTGATGGAATTTGAATTAATAATAAACAGTTTTGTCTTTATAATTTCAAGTATAAGTTTAGCCTCGTGGCACCACTTTAGAATGTTGTTAAAATCGGATTGTAACCGTTCAATAGTTCTATCTCCAACTAACAAATATGTATCATCTCCGAACTGGTAACAAGTGGAGTGTTCAACTTGGTTATGCATTTGGTTTACGTACGTCAAGAAATGGGGTGGCCCGGGGACCGAACCTTGAGCGGTACCTTCAGTTACTGAAACTACGACCATGTGGGTATTGTTTACTTTCACTACGTATTTATACATATCTGAACACCAAGTGCCTAGTGGCACCTGAATTCCTATATCATTAAGTCTATCCTCAAGTTGTTTATGATCCAAAGTCTCAAAAGCGCGGGAAAAATCGATTAATAAAGCAAGAGTATATTTTATACGATCTATGTTATTATTTACTTTGTCGAGGGAGTTATTTTTGCCTGTTTGAAACCCAAATTGATTCCTGAATATTATGTCATGTTGATTAATATGGGATTTAATTTGTTCCGCTATTTATTTTTCTACTATCTTGTTAATTGAAGATCGTAATGGGACGATATTTGGTATCGTCACCCTTCTTTTCTTTTAAAAAGACATGTGTAGGGGCTTATAATAATTTTTAATACTTGATTTTTAGACTATAAATTTTTTCGTTTTAATACTTTATACTTTTTCGATATACGTTTTATTGCATAATATGAAGAGTTTTTTACATGTGCTGAAGGCCAGCTATAAAGCCCGCGAAACGCCTCAGTAATATAATAAATTAAATACTATACATAATTTCGATGTTTGAAAATTAATTAAAAAAGTAAGATATTTGTTTAATTAAAACAGTAATAATGCTCAAAGTATTGTATTATTGAAGTGGGGAATGCATAATTTCGGTAGGGTTAATGGGGTGAATGGGCGCGGCGTTCAGGCGAAGCTCCGGGGGAGGAACCGCGTCGGCCGTGGTTAGGGCTCTTCAAACGCACCATCGTGTCCAAGTGCCGGAATCTAATAAAGGAAATATATTTTATTAGCTATGGTTAAATTAAACTTTTGACCTTGTCTTAATAAATCACGATGGAATAAATATAATTTGAAGATCTGAAATTGAACCCCGTAAGGCCTGATAAGAAAATGATGTTTAAAGAAAAACACTTTTTTACGGATTATAGTTATGTATTATTGTATTTAAACTTCACCGTGACCACGCACGCTGTAAAGCACGCGAAACGTCGGTTTAAATTTAAAATTATGTCCAAATAATTATAAGTTTAAATACAATAATACATAACTATAATCCGTAAAAAAAGTGTTTTTCTTTAAATGTGTAAAAGTTATGTCAATAAAAGACAATACTAAGAAAATGATGACTTAAATAGTTGACACTTTTGTTTATAGAATTCAGATTATACTTGTAAGGAAATACATTTATCATATCGCATTTTTGTTCATTCATTTGTTTTAGGCTGTTGTCTTAATGAAATGAAATTTTACTGAAATCTCTGTAATTTTTAAGAAGTATCTTCAAATCATTCTGGTAACATTCAAATAAACAATTGTTCTCACCTGAGCGGCAAGTCGTTAGCATCATGATCAACGCTTTGGAAGAAGAATGCCAAAGGCCAACTTATCCACGATGACTGCTTCCTATAAATATGTGTACAAACAATTCAAGTTAGGATTGTAGTAATAGGGGCAACATACAGTTTTATCAGAACGATAAATTAGTTTGTATATTATAAAATTAAATAAGTATCTTGAATTATGATTATTCAACGTGTTTTATTCCTCTAAACACTTTATTATATTAATATGCGTTTTAAAAAACAAACACATATTATGAGTGTTTTTACATTTATATCTTTGTGTTTTTCAAGTTTTAGTTTTAAGATTCAAATGTTTGTGGCCTTGAATTAAACCCCGATTTCGTTCAATAAATAAATTGGCTATCAATCATTCTTGCTAGCTCGATCTTATATTACGATATATTTTCTATAATTACTAATTAATATTGTACAAAATAGGTAAAATTTCTATACATTTACATTTCTTCTTATCCGGTACACTCTTGACAGCAGAGTGTGTAAGTAGTAGTGGTAATAGAAGGGGCAGATGTGATGCGCTTCACGACTTTATTAGAGGTCATTTATAATATGTTAAATAAATACATAAAATAATATTTACGGTGTAGATGGCATGAGCTCCGATTCTGCCTCAGATGGCGTGTCTGGTGTAATTGGAACCATCGGGGGCGGAGTCAAAGGTGTAGTTGGGACCGGAGGTGGTGTTTTGTTAATCGCAGGATTATAGATCTTCGGATCGCTAACCATCCGCACGAAAAAGGAACGCTTGTGTGCTAATGCAGCGCGGTTGCGACGCGCCCGCTCGACGTTTAAATCCTGAAAAATATAAAGCATATTTACACATATTATATTACATAGAATATATATAGGGTTAGTGGGGGCAAGATGAAAAATGGGGTATGACAAGAAATCGTCTTTAACACCAATTTTAACCTATTTTTTTTGAGTGCTGGCATTTTTATTATATAACTTCTTAACCCATAGTCGAAGCTAGCCGCCAGAGTGCATGGAGTGCGTAAATTTGGATAATTTTGGAGTTGTGATTTTTTCGAAAATCTTGAAGTGATTTAATATTACTGAGTGACTTAATTTTAGCGACTGTTTCAAAGGAATATTTAATTATTATTGTTCTTAGTAATACTCGAAATCACCTCGAAATACGCCAATTTTTAGTAATTTAGTAAATATCTTTCTAACTTTACCCGAAGCCAAAGGCCGAGTACAAAAGGGACACAAAAGTTTTAATCTTACGTGTCATACAAAAATGCAGTTATTCTCAAACTTTAATCGTTAATAGGAAAAAATTTGCAATGTACCTAGTTAATACTTTGGGTTTAAGTATACATTACCGAATATGCAATGATAGGTAAAAATTAAATATTTAAAGATCATTTCTACCTAAATTTTTACTCAAGATAAAATTTTAGTTTACAATGAAATAAAAAGGTATCCATATCAGACTTTGGTAATATTAATACCTAATAGTTATAATAATTAAGGTTGAAGGTATATCGTGTAATAATAACGAATTATTTAATATGTAATTGCTATTGTTTTATTCAGTAACAATGCCTCGTAGATAACTAATCTACGTAATTATTATTAACGTAGTTTAGCCATGTCTGTAATTGAATAAATAAATAAATAAATAATATCCTCCTCCTTTTCCAATGGTAACTTATCACCAAGGTATTTTTAACTTACATCAAATGTGGCTTTTCAAAAGCTATGGACTTGAAACCATTGATGACAACTGATATTAACGATTTTAGAAAAAAAAACAATTTTCCGTTCCGTTTTTTGTTTTCATCTTTACTATATTTTGTAGTCGTATATAATTTGTTTGTTTAATATTTGTCTCTGCTTTGGAAAAGTTGATAGGAATATAAAATACTAGTTTTTGCTTGTTACTAATTAAAGGCATAAATTAGTACAGGTTAATATTTATTGTTCAACAAGAGGTTCAAACACAACTCTGCCCATCTCATCAAAAAACCGTTCAATCTTCCCCCCACTCACCTAACACCTTAAACATATACTACACAGATTATTTAGAACCAGGACGTATTTTAGAAAAAGTAATGGTTACCCTTTCTTTGTCTGGTCCTTCCAGTAATTCAGTAGCATAGTCAGTTATAACATCCCATGCGGTTTCTGAGAAAATAAATAAGTTTGTCTTAGGTTCTTGACATGGTACTGCTAATATAATGATCAATGAATTTAATTTAAGTATTTAACAATGCATACCTATATCATCGCGAGTGGCATGTTGAGCGACCACACAAAACCTGATCACATATTTATCTTGAACATACGCGGGGACCATATGGATTTTTCCAGATGCATTTATATTAGTCAATAATTTCTTGTTCAAGTCATCTTTTTGTTTCGGAGTCTCATCCGGGCCACAAATAAGTCTGAAGCAGACTAAACCTAACTGTAATACACGAATTAATGTAATACATGAAGTTTACAACCGAATCTTGTATGAAATTGCTAGTTTACCTTGACATCATTGCAGACTTCAAATCTTTCGTCTTTCTTGACAAGATTTTCAAAGTATTTTGCGAGTTCGCAATGGCGTCGTACGTATTTCTGTAGGCCGCTGATGCCATAGCTTCGAAGCATAAACCACAATTTTAGGGCCCTAAATCTCCTACTAAGGGCAACACCCCAGTGGCGATAATCGATGGCCGTGTGGTCGTAGCAATGTTGCAGGTATAAAGGATCTACTACCAGAGCCGACGTTAAAAGGTATCTGTTGGTGACCCACAGAAGAGAGCAATCAAAGCTGGTTAACATAAATTTGTTCGGGTTCGTATTAAATGAGTCGGCGTATTCCACCCCTGCTAGATGATATTTATGTTCCGGGCAGAGGAAGGCGCCTCCAGCGTACGCTGCATCGACATGCAGCCAAACCGATGGGTATTTCCGAACAACGGGCCCGATTTCAGGAAGGTTGTCAAATGAGCAGCCGGATGTTGTACCCAATGTTGTGCTGACGAAGAATGGCACCAAACCGGCTTGTTCGTCTTCTTCCATTGACTGGGGCCAAATTAATTAATTAATTTATTTATTTCAAAAGGCACACTAACGAAAGACATACAAACATAAACAGAAAATACATATAAACAAGATACATGCATGAGCATCAATAACAAGCGTGCACAACATTTATAGGGAAACATTACAAAGAAACGAAAATAACTTAAACTTAGATTATTAAATAATAATTTGACAGAGCTACATTGCAATTTAATTCGTTCATATTAGGTGACATTTTTATTTGTAACAGAACTTATAGAATAAGTTCTGTTACAAACGAATGTCGAGAGCGATACAACGATATCATCATAAAATTTTTCGATATTATTTTTTTAGTACAATTTGTCTTTAGGCTTACGTAGTACGCTTCAGTTTCGGCAATTACGATGTCAAAATAAAATGTTAGTGTTCATTCATAAAAAGGGAGAACAAAAAATCAGGCTGACAAGAAAAAAACTTAACACTAAGGTAAGAGAATCTAATATATGTTATCTGTTGGATAAACGTATAGTGAGTTTTGTTAATAGTTAATGAGTTTATTAATAAGTCGGGTAGAACCCGTAGTATTTCAGGAATTTGAAACAAGCGATTAAGTGCGCGGCCATGTCTCGGGGAAAACGCCGAGAACTTTTCAATTACCACCGATTATTTGGCTTGCTATGACCTACTGACTCCCTTGGTAACTCGTTATCTATTTCAATTAAATATTCAGAGATTAAACGTAGTCTATTTGCCACTTTACTATAATTAGTTAAAAAAGTGAACAAAAAGCTTAACTACAAATAACTACCGGGTGGATAGTTGTGCAGTACCTACCAAAGATAATAGAATTAATAGAAATTAATTTTAATATATTGTCTTTTATGGTGAAGGTATCATTTTTCAATTTGTTTGTGAGGCCTTAGCGATTTATTATTAGAAATATAATAAACTTAACAAAAAAACTTAACTAATCTTAAAAAATAATTACTAAAATATAATATTACAAGGAGTCCCTTTAGGCAAGGTTCCGAACGTACTAGCTGCGTTCCCCCTTTGAATAGCTAGACTAATTATTTGGATTTATCTGTAAATCTCTATAAAACATAATTTTCAATCAAAAAACCAAACTTGTCAATAAATGGCGAGGCTCCATGAAGCATGGGGCATATATTTCCGCATCTAATTTAAATATGAAATAGTTGCTGTTTCACCGTAGATAGAAGCCTGAATAAGCGAGTTATATTAATCACATTTTTTAATTAATATGAAGCTTAATATTACAAGAAGCAGCATATTAATGAAAAAATAATACCTCCTTTAAAGTCTCGCCTCTCAAACATCCATGATCGTCGGGCTGTAAAATCCGCAACTTGACAAAGCAAATCATAGCTGCCTTTTCGACACATGAATGGGCCTCTTTAGAACAATAGGCTATTAGCTTGGACAACAGAAGTCCCTCGTCGACCGTTGGGAATTGGTGCTTGAGTCGCTTGATAGCCGCGGCACGGGCGGCAAGCATTGACACTAGAACACTCTCACTCGCTGAACCCTATAGAGGTTAAATTCATTAATCAATTTCAAACACCCAGTTTTAAGGTTGGGTCACGGTAGAGTTGGCAATGCAAAGAAACTAGTTTTTTTATTTATATTGATTATTCATGGTAACTTGAATTGCACCCATCTTTCTTGAATATAATTTTCCTAATAAGTAACTAGAATGGAATAAATTATTCAATACAGATACATTTAGGAGACACCTAGAGAACAATACTCCATAGCCATACACTACCATTTAATATAATACCAGACTATTAAATGCACTTTAGTATATATTATTTTACCATTGATGTACGTATTTCTACTTATGAGGACACGTTAGCGCAAAAAAGCTGTAGCGGCCATAGAACAGGCGGAAAATAAGAAACGGCACAAATACAAAAGTCCTTTCTCCAATTTCGATATTGCTCCCAGCAGAGACTCTTGAGTCGTGGGATTCAAGAGCACAGGCGTTAATTAAAGATTTCACCTGGCAGACAGTACCTATCGGTGACCCCAAACTCCAAATCTGGTGCTTTCCTCGCTCAACGAATAAGTTACGCAGCGAGAAAATGCTGCCAGTGTTAAAGGTACACAGAGACCAAACTTTTTAAGTTTATTTTAATTTTCTTTATTTATTAATTATTATATACTATCTATGTTTTAAGAAAATTGTTAATGCTGCATCTATTAAATACGTACGTAGTAAGAA
The DNA here is from genome assembly GCF_905147795.1 of Pieris rapae. Classification (NCBI taxonomy): domain Eukaryota; kingdom Metazoa; phylum Arthropoda; class Insecta; order Lepidoptera; family Pieridae; genus Pieris; species Pieris rapae. The sequence goes on along the minus strand of NC_059515.1, from coordinate 2,134,055 downwards.
CAAATATTATATTTCTTTTCTACATCGTAAGCATTATGAGACAAAATCAAATTAGTGACTTAAAACAATCTTATATATTATATTCCTGAAAACGTAGAAAGAAATTAACTTGCCTCTATTACACCACCACCTTTGCTGCCCTCCTCAAGAGCTAAGAATGCCGGAGGCAAGCCAATAGCTTTTCCTAATGAACGGAAAATTATAGCTTATATTAAATTATTAATGAAGAAAACTAAGGTAGTTGAATAAGTTTAACTTGCAATACGGATAGAAATGCTTGGCTTGATGCTGAGAATTAAAAATATCATAATCCTTTATGAAAAATTAATGCCATTTATAAAACATAGTGGTATCTAGTATAGTAAGTCTTTAAATATTCAACTCACCCATCCAATCCAACATGATGATTTCCAATTCAGTACAAGCAGGACTTGCAGCCTAAAAGAACGGTTAAATTCACAATTGTTAGGTATAACCCAAGTTCTAAAGCTACGAGTCGTATATCTAAAACAGAAGTCATAGTCAAGTCGAATGTGAAGTTTTCTAGGAATCGCTGAAGGAAATTGATTAAAGATTAGCCAGGTCAATTTTTATATCGTAAAATTATACTATATCTAAGTAGTGAAAGAGTCTGTTCAGTATGTAGTTCTGTGTTTCATACAGACCAAAGCAGCGACCCATATACTGAGTTTTGATTTTATAGATCTATCTGTCGAGAGTCCTAGGCCAGAATCTTAAATTACTTGATTTCCTATATCGTCTAGATGTCGAAACAAAAAAATATTTTCTAAAGAGTATTTTTAAAGAAATCGCAGTCAGTGCCGTTTATAAATAAAAATAAAAATAAATCAATGGCGCCACCTTTTAAGTATGGGCCTTTGATTTTTTTTTAGAGAACAGGGGGCAAACGGGCAGATACTCTTCCGTATTTCCCCGTACTAGACTATGTAAATTTAGTAATTCTTTTTTGGGAAAAGGGATACTCTTCTTTAATAAAATCCCAGAGGCTCTTTTATCTCTGCCTTTTAATAAATTTAAGAAATGTATTAAAGAAAAGCTGTGTAAAAAGGCTTACTATAAAATTATTGATTATCTAGTTGATAAAAGGGCCTGGGACTAGTGCTGGGCAGGCTGCCTCTAATTAATTTGATATATTTGTTTTAAATATTGTTTGATGATTTGCTTTTTTAAAAGAGTACCGAAAGTTTTTTACGCCGGCTTTTTCTCTCGGCCTACACCCTCTGTCTTTGCCGATGAGTAGGGATGCCTACAAGTTCGAATTGATTGACGTGGAATAAGTGATACCTAGAACATCTTATGTTCCAAAATAAACGTATTTTATCTGTTTCATGATCATTTGTTATCAAGGCAAGTAAATCAGCCTTTTGTGCCTGACGCACGCCCTCGACTTTTTTTTCCGGTTTCATCACGATGTTTTCCTTTACCGTTCGAGCGAATGTTAAATGCGCACATAGAAAGAAAGTCCATTGGTGCACAGCCGGGGATCGAACCTACGACCTCAAGGATGAGAGTCGCACGCTGAAGCCACTAACAAATTCTCACATCCTCTCTCACATTTTATATGAGTAACTTGATCAAAAATAATACATTTCAATTGTACATGACCTAAATAAACAATAATCAATACCCAGCCCTTCTTGTAAATAATTACAATCAACTAATCAATAAGTTGCTTGCATATTCGCACACAATTCAATCGACGTTCTGAAAGGACTCTGTTTTAGTGAAACTTGTTATTAATGTGTAGAATAATTTTCTGTCATCCTTTGAATTTACTTCATTAATGTTCATTTACAATTATTTAGATTCAAAATCTATTCACAAATCTTCACATACAAAACTAACCAAGATCTACGAAAAGTCTATGTAACTAACTAATTATATTTGGGACTCGAAACTAGAACTAGAATCTACCATGCGTTGATTAAAAAATGAGTTTATTGTATCTCCTAATCATTACTTCAATAGCACACAAAAACCCTTAATTCGAATCTACGTATATAACATATATTTTTATTCGATTATGTTCGGTGCATTTGACATTATACAGATCTAAAGGTATCGATATATAATACTTACCCATGAAAATCCGATACATCCTATACCAGCTGAGAGCATATCACCAAGAATAGAAGGATACGCGTTGCCTGCAGGAAAATAAGCGTGGAACTGTGGATGTTGCCAATGTGTTACACCGGGCATTATCTTATTCTCTACATCCTTCATAACGTCATCCCAATCTTCCGGATGCTGTGGTGCCTCGGAGGGCAACGCAGCGCGAAGGTAGCCAGGTTCAACGGATGGAGTCACTCGCCTCGAGCTTAAAGTATTCATGTACGTGCAAATGTAATCGACCATCTCCTTGCCCCTAACGCGGAACTCTTCGGTGTCCATTTTTCTACTTCGAGTTATATCGGAAGAGGTTGTGGTGTAACCGACGCGGCGTCTACCGACTGACTCGAAGACTTTACGCGGCTCTCAAGGATCTAATATAGCTTATAGTATATGACGCGGGCGACAATGCGCGGTCAACCACTGACGATTCTAGATTACATTTATAGCTGAAATTTTAATTTCAATTGATGCGGGATGTAATTTGTTTAGTAAACCTACATATCGGATAAATTGAATAATTATAATAAACTTTATTATGTATGTATTGCGGCAAGTGTATAAATTTATTTTGTTTATTTTTTTAAATTAAACTATTTTTTTTTATTTGTTACCTTAAAATTAGTAATAGAAAAGATATTTAAATAACAGATTTTGATAACCTCCAAAGTTCATGAATATTCCTAATTTCTTAATTAGATTCACCCTTTTAGGAGTTTAAATATATTTGAATTAAAGCTCTTTATTTTTTTGTATAAGCAACAGAGAAGCTAAAATAATTACAAAAAATAATTAAAAAAGATATATAATTACGAGACAAACGTAAGTCTCGATTCTTCCTTTTTATAATAATATATGATATTATGTATAAATAGGAACTTTAATGATTTTATAAAAATCGAGGACCTAACCGCTAATGTCGCAACTTATTGACAAATCGGAAGAATTAGTTGTGAATTTTAATTCTAATTCTTGTTTCAAAAAGGCCGTAAATCAGTTTCCTGTATGTATATGATATTTTTGAAACTGGATTATTCTTGAGTATTCAGTAAGTTAGAGTTGTTTTAGCAGTTTTAAGTTTTCTTTTCTGTCTATTAATATCATTAATTGACTTATGTATCAGTTTCCTATATTTGGCTTTATTTATTGTCTAAATGTTTTCGTGTTTAATATGTATATTTATTGTGCAGCTGTAACATTATAAATTAATAAAACATTCTTTCCTAAATTTGTACCTAATTAGATTTTGAATTAGCTGACAAATATTTACGAAATTTACAGGTTGAACAAACTGATACTTCTTTTATAAAATCGGTATAAAAACATAGGCAACTATGTCTCATCACCGTTTTATTTTACAATTACACTGTCCTGGTACAGAAAATTAATTAAAAAATTTTATACTTTGTTTGATTCCATAAGCAAAACAATTGAGTAGATCAACAGTCACGATGCGAAACGTAAGTGACATTTTCAATTACATATTTTAAAATTACATTTTAAAAATAATTAAACGTAAATTAAAATGTTACTGATAACATAAAAAATACCTATTGCTTGTATGAGAAAAACTGTAGAGTTTATCTAACGCCCGAACCCAATAATGAATCTACAATCTCAGATTTATTTCAATGTGGATCAGACCCTGTACCCAATAACCAAACCCTACGAAGACAATCCCTTTTTGGCGACAGATAGAATGCACTATCTTCGATCTTTACAGTCATATTTGATAATCAATATAAAACAAATAAAGTAAATATTACCGTACAAATATTAAAAACAACAACTTTTTAAAATAATTAAAAAACATAACTTTGTTTTTTTAATTATTTTAAAAAGTTGTGTAAGTTAAGATAGGATATTGGCACAGTTGAACTGTCATTTTCATACAAAGGCCTATCCACATACCCTGATCCCACCTACCATGGATAGCTTGTATCGGCAGATGGCTATTACAATCCGCCGATTATTTATTGGCACACATTTATCAATATTTTAGATTAAGATGTCTGTCTCATATGGTCAAAAATGGATTCTTTGGATTTGATTGGATCGCTAACTCTAAACTTATATTTTTGTATCACCTGTCATATTCCTTACCCCGGCAGAGATAAAGAAAAAAATATTAAACAAACTGAGTAATAGCATGTATAGGCAGGGGTGGCATTGAGCGGGGTGTTGGGGTGTCGATGAAGAACGCCAAGTAGTCGCCTCGCTGGAACGCACATTCTTCCCCGCCTCTGAATACCAATGCCATATTATTATGTGAGATCTCTCTATTGTGCAATATACATCAAGGGACCGACTTCATTGACATCTCATCTTGAAAGTCGTATCACGCTTTCGTTTCGAATTATCCAATAATTCAACTTACTGTTGATCACATTACTCTTACATATGTTATGACATTACTGTTACATTCACGCCTGAGTTAATCCAAGTCACTACAGTTCTTTTTAAAATGAAACAATGATTATCATTTTTCAGAATCCCGATACCGCTCATAAAGGTAAGCAAGTTAGGATACTGACATCTTGGCCAACGATAAATGAGGTTATAAGCCGTTAAGACCAATGGGGTTTCGTTGATAAAGCAATGTTAGATGATACCAGCGACCTCCGACATTCTACCCGTTGACATCGCATCTTTACAATACAATCAGAAGAGTAATTAGGTATAACTTCGTTCTTCGCTCACTTAAATTAGCTTTCGTCCCGCCATTCAGGCACTTCTGCTAGTCGCGGGAAAACGCCCGTTCCGACTGAGCTGCGGTCGCCAGCCAGAGCTCAGATGCAAGGGCCATTAAAATCAAAAGGGAGTTTGCATAAAAAAAACAAGTCATCATTCACATCAACGATAGCACTTAGCTTTAGTTAATTCTTAATTTTGTATGTTTTATAATTTTAAAGTTTTGATCTTTTGTCTTAAATTAGTATTTTTTTTATATCTTACGTGTTGAGATATTTTGACTCCTATATGACTTGTTTGAATGATATTAAACATTAGCGAAGGGCAATATGAACCGTACATCTTGGAAAATTATATACTTAAACCTTAAATCGAAATTACTCTAGATATTTATGAAAACTGCAATATATTCCGTGAACTTTCTGAGTTAATTGCAAACAGACAAACCGATCGACTTATTCTTACATAAAATAAAAGTTTGTAGGCTTTATCAAAGCGGAAAGCCCCATGACTTTTCTCTTTCTGTCGAAAATATATTTACGTTGTGGTATAAGAGACAGATGAGTAATTTAATTAAAATGGTTCAATTGTACCTACTGATTTTTAAACGGTTTTATTTATCTTGTTTGTGTCAAAACTAGTAATTGAAATTTGACGTGGTTGACAGGTTGATCTGAAATTTGGAATGCATCTTTTATTGTGATAACAAAACAATTTAATACATTCGTTATCATTCGAAACGAATAACGAATCATCTATGAGAATGAATAATACGAATGAGCGCCCATCAGGCGGCCTCTTCAAAATAGCGTATTACATAATTAATGACTGACATAGATTACGTTATCACTACTTATTCGATATAGTTGTCAACAATTGAAGAGGCTTCATTAGGAGAATACAGTTCTATAAAATTCAATGAATTAAAAAGAACAAGAAGTATATGACAAAAACAAAAATGAAAATAAAAAAGTGCAAGTTACCTTTACTCATTTAATTAATTACATTATACAAATTAAACAATAAAATGCATCCAGCAAGTCTAACGCAATTCAATTAACGTATATTTTCGCGCGTTTTTATAATTTGATGAGAAATATTCACATTAGGAATAGTATATCAGCAACATTTTTTTTTATTCTAATGTCATTATACAGACTTCTTCTATGATTAAATAGTTTTGAGCCTTTTGAGTAAATAAGTCGTACAATTTATAATCATCACGAGGGCATAGTCTCCCGGTTCTTGTGGTTCGAAAATTATTGTCCTTTATTCTTAATACTATAAGTTGTCTATGAAATAAGCTTAAGTACCCTACGTGAATTTAACCGCGAAAACTTAAGGTCTCTTAAATCCTGTTCAAGCTTTACCTTCACAAGGATTATAAAGACGAATTTCTTGTGCTTAATACAATATTCTTGCGCAGATTCATGTCCTTTGTAAACTTAGTGGTTTTGAATATTAATCTACAACCGCAAGCTTCCAAAATCTAAAAACATAACTACAATTCTTATTGTTTTACTGCGTAATTCTTTGCGACGACGCTACAGATGTAGAAAATATCAAAATCAATATAGCGATTAAGGATATGAAAATGCAACACATTTTTCATACACTATCGCCTCAAAGCACGAAAGTAGTTCCAATATATGCGAAAATAATTTTGTAAAATAATTAGTGTCGTGAAATGCATATCGATTAACTAATTTCATGCCACTAATTTAAAAAAAATTTATAAGTGTGAATGTCAATCTGTTTTACTTTTATAGTATATCTGTTTATTTATATCGGTGACCAATGCAATAATGACTTAAAGGTCTAGGATATCAGGTCATAAAATTTAAAAAAAACCAATACAATAATTGATTTTATTGTTTTGTTTATTTTTTCGAGCTTCCTTTGTAAATAATAACGACCTAAAAATTTATTCCTTTTTCTTACCCAAGGTTAGAAATCAAAATATTGCCTGATAATATTCTAATTTCAAAATATTTGTAATAAACCGTTCGCCCTCTTTATAATGACATGAATACCTTCTGGGAAAGAAAATAGGCTTGTTGAAATCTAATTTCTCGTAACCATAACGGGAGGTACTCGAAACCGATGAGCTATCTCCGACAGACACCCGACTCATATCAATTTCTTAATTGAGATGCGGCTTCTTTGCCGCATTCATAGCCTTTTTATATCATTTAAATAATATTTATTTTTAATTAGTGATTTTTTAATTAAATTTTTATTGAAAACTATATTGGGTACTCCAAGCTTAATGTTCCAAGTCTTCACGTACTGAGCTGAATTGGCGATATATACATATATTTTACATATTAAAAATGTAAGAATGAAAAGGTGAATTGCTGATACTTTACTGAAATCTGCTTAGAGTTTTTCTAATTACTTATTACTATAATAGTACATACTGTATATTTTAATGAGGTTAAATAAATTATTCTTATAAAGTAGGCATCTATATAAAAGAAATTTTATATAGATGCCTACTTTATAAGAATATTTTTTTCCCAATTACGTTTATTCATAAGTAATTTTGTTTATACTATGGAAAACCGCAGTGCTAAAAATATCTTATATTAAGACAAAAAAATACATTAATTTTTATTTATATATGAATTATTAAACTACAATTTATGCACAATAGTATTTCTATTCTTCATGTATATTACTTATCATGATAAATTTACTCTTCTAGAGGTTGCTCTACTTCAGAGACAACGGCGTTTTCCTCCGCGTAAATGTGCAGTTCATTTATAGAATAGGGTCCCTCATTACATTTTGGGCCATCACAGGAGAAGTTATCGTATTCACAATGGTCCCCAATTATTACCTGCAATTTAACAAACATTATATGATCACATGTACACCCAGTTAAAAATCTAGACTTAACCTCAGCTATTCAAACATTGTGTCACAACCTGTAGTCACTCTATGGCAGACACATTTCTGCGTCTATTTATTTATCCCGCTAGAATGTGAGTACGAAAATTATAGAGCAGGAGACCACGACTTCCAGACCTTCGTTACTTTATAAAATTATTATTAACTTATTGAAGTTATACTTCTTTAGGTGCGTTATGAAAAATTCATGAGAATGAAATTTTACGATGCGCGCGCACCGTGACACAAAGTTAACAGAATGAAGTTGCCCACTAAATCGCTCATTAAGTTGAGGAAAAAAAGCTACCAACAAAACAGAAATGGAACCTCTGTTAGTGGCGCATGTTGGCCTCTGTTCACTGTGTATTTATATTTATAATATTTATACACATGCTTTGAGTTTCTACATTTAAAACACGTGTTTTCATTTTGTTTTCATTATATAAGTGCGAATTTTATATGTGCATCTGAATTATAATCAGAAGTGATTTAAATTGAATATTTAAATCAATACTAATTAATATTAGAAAATATTTGTGAAAGAACTGTGCTCATCAACCTTTCTAAGTGCTTCAATACTTATTGAGGTTAACTATCCGTATTTATTAATTAGTAATATGAATGGCAAAATTATTATTTATTACATACTAAATAATATTAAATTATTAACGTTTAATATTTATTATTAATTGTTTAATATTTAAAAAAATTTAAAAAAAACATTAATTAATGAAAAATTTGTGATAAAAAGTAAAATCGAACATCAAATTTAATTTTTTTAATATTTATTATTAAATTGAATGAATAATATAATATGTTTTATACGCCAAAGAAGTATAATTTGTAACGCGTGTAATAAGTACACACACTCTTTTTTATTGAATATCTTTAAAGATCGCAATGTGTCTGTCAAGGTGTAAAAACCGTTAAATCTGTGCGGCTGTTGAGGCATTTTTTTTCATAGATCCCCACCTATACAAAAAATTTGGAAAAAATGTTGTAGTTCAGGAGTGTCTGAGGTCATAAGTGAGTAAAGTGTCATAAGTGTCCGCCAATAGATAACACGATTTCTATAGTTATCCTTAATAAATAAATAAATCAAGCTCTTTTCTCCTTACAGTATCTAAATTTTGTAAGTTTTACTTCTTTTGGCGCGTTAGGGAAAAATTATTGGAGTAAATTTTAATAATGCGCACGCACACCGTCACAAAAACCCGAGACCCTGAAGTTATGCTGCAGCAAAAATTTTTTTTCTACAAACGTAGAATGAGGCAAAAAAAATTTTTTTTTAATTTTCATGTTACCAAATAAATATAATTTCTAACAATAACAACAACAAAAACTAAAAATATGATGTAATCAATAAATATAATTATTTGTGTTCTGCGCCCTTGATTTCGTAGTAAAGTTAGATTCATCAATTGTTATATTAACGTGTAAACAAATCATTACATGATATTTTTAATTATATGAAAGATTTTACCTTGCTTGGACTCTCAGGATCGGGATCCGCATTGCAAAAACATTTTCCGCACACGCATTTCCCTCTGGCATGGCATTCAGGTCCCTCTGTCATGCCTTCCGGACGACAGTTATTTTCCACTTCCATATCTCCGCAAGCACATCTTGCATTTTCGTATAAACTCACTGTAAAAAAACCAATACTTTTCATACAAAAATATTTTACGGAACTAAATCTCTTTTTTAGTTAATGTAATGTAATTTAACACGCCAGACAGCCCTCAGCTCCGTAAGAACGTATTAATAAAGGCATGCAAGAAAATATATTATTTTAATGTTAACGGTAAATAATCACGAATGGCACGAAATAGTTTTTGCCTTGAATCCTTGGGATGGCTATCATTAGGTACCTACACATTGTCAGCAGTACTGTTTTATTATTACTTTATCTTTGTTTTGAATTTTAAAACTCTTTAATCTCTTAATTCTGTTCTTTAACTTCATTGCGAGTGGTCACTTACTTTCATAATTATGTGTTCTCACTGTTTCGTTACAAAAATGTTCCGCAGTGTTAGTTCTTTCAGAGAAACAAACGCTCTTTGAGGGGCACCAAGAACATTGTCCCAACTGCAAACAGTCCACGCATGTCTTTTTAATTCTACATATCCAAGATTCGTCTATACTTGCTATTTTAAACGCATTTATTGACACAATTAACAAAGTCATAAACACCAAACCAAAGTGCATGTTCATTTTGAAGTTGCTAAAACACTGGTTCCGCAAGATAACTTAGCGTACAGCTTACAGCGTAATTTACTCTGATAACCTTTGTACTGAACTTTACGTAAATATTTAGATCATAGGTACATTGCGACTAGTTAAAAAATAATGTAAGTAATTGATATAACGTACTTAGCTGTTGTATAAATTTGCGGTTTGATTTTTCCATAGTTCGTAAGTGCCGACGTAGACACTAGGTTTCATCTCTAGGCAGTTGTTTAGCAGTTAGTACCTAGCACAATTTTGAGCAATTGAAGACTAAAATAACGACAGAAGTGAGAGCCATAATATAAGTTGACGCTTTGAAGAGTGATTACACACGTGATGGAAAACATTTTGTCGGCATAATATTCCTTACACAAGATCAGAATACATTATAATTTACTTTTTTTTAACCACTCACGTACGTGGGTACTACAGTACCCAAAAAAATAATGGCGGCATCCGTACATGGGTACTACAGTACCCAAAACGACGAGTTTAAGAAAATGACATCTAGTTCAAACAGAACGTGTTAGAGATAAACGTTTTTATCGACGTAGAACGATAGCTTAGGAAATAGTTTACCCAATTAACTAGATGGCAATGAAATATGAACAGTTCTTTGTAAAAAAAATCCAAAGTCGGTTGTCATGTTCTTGTGAATTTTCTGAACAAGTGTTTCACAATTTCAACAATTATGTTAGGTAAGTACTGTAGTTTTATATTATATTTCTTTAGTTATCATACATCAAAATAAACTTTAATATTTCTACTTTACGATTATGATAATATTTTATAGTTTTGATTTCAACTTTAAAATATTGGTGTCACGGGCAAAATGGCTTCTTTGAAGTTCTCGGCTGATTTGTTTACGTCTGTTTAGTGAATTAATAGTTTGTTAAAATGAATGTTGAGTCCTTCATAAGCATATTCATGCCTTTTTCAAATAGATGATTTAAGATTTTGCTGCTTTGGACGGGGCGAATTTTCTCAGTTCCCCAATTTGTCACAGTCCACAGACTAGCTGCCAGGAAGACGACGTTTCAACTTAGGTACGTTCAACAATTAAATGCCCTCTATTTCAACAATGGACCCAGATATATATAAACTTTTAGCAGCTTTTATCTTAAGTAATGATATAAAAATTTATATCATATGAATGTGTATATATGTAAATATCTTTTCTTACACTCCTTTTATATCTATCTCTATAAGAACTGATCTGCGGGTGCGGGCCATAAATTTAAAAAAATATATGCCCTCTATTTAGATTTTGAATCTAGGTTTGAGGATATTTTGACTATGGTAATAACACCGTGGATAACAGTGAACGGAAACAATATTAATAATAATAATAATAATTTATTTCAAGTTTGTTTCACAGGAAAAACTTATATCTAATTACGCTATTTATATAAACATAATATAAAACATAAGTCAGGTTAATCTGACGCTGAACTAGGTGAACCTGTATTTCAGCATACAGCGCCTAACCCCTTAAATATATTAAACAAAAACTCTAACATCAAGTACATGACTCTTTGGCAAAACTTATATGTTTTGTTAAACTTATATATGCAAAACTTATTTACAATCTATTTAACAAGAAATTATATTATGGTGTATTAGTGTGTGTTTGGGAGAGTGTGTTAAATACCTACTATATTTCTCAAAAGAATACTATTAATATATTATACCTGTACATAAATACATAATATAATAAATGAATGCCTTTAATTATAATAATACTAATCTAGTGCCGTCTAGTGGGTTCCCAAGTTCACATTTAACGTAACTGGCCATTTTGCCCAGTGTCGATTGACGGTTTTCTGTGTTAATCTGATAATCTGTATTAAAACATGATTTTAAAACGTCAATCTTATTACGTTAATTTTTATCAAATAAAGACTTTTAACTCCAAATACAAATTCACACATTTTAAGTTTTTTAAAATAGAAAGTTCTTAAATATTTCTATCTGATTACGTTAATTACTATTCAAAAATGGGGAATGGATTCAACAACTATATGTGTATAATCAAGTAAAAGGTGCTTTATGGATGACAAAAATTTATATTGTTAAATAATTGGGAAATAAAAACACAAAATGTATTTTACACATAGTTACTTAATAGTAGGTTGCTTTTTTATATAAGAATGTTAATAGTTGTAAATGTACAAATTTACATAAATTTGTGCAATATCCTGTTGAAACGATTGTCAAAAATCAATGTTTATGTTACTTTCTACTGTTTGTATTACCTATTATAATCTTTCAAATCTTTGTTTTCTGTTATCTGCAAAAATTTGTTTTGGTGTGTTTTATGTATAAAATCTAAAAGGTAAAGCAAGGCAACATGTGGAGTGATGAAGTTCCTTTATAAATCAAAAGATTTCTTTAAAATCAGTGCTTGGCATAAATTAAAAAGTGTATTTAGGTAATGTAGTTTTATTATGTGTTCCATAATTTCTAATAAGTAGTTATTTAAATCATAAATTGTCTGAATGTATTATTGTACCAGATTAAAAAGTTTTATATTTAGAAGTTTTAATTATTTCATAATTTAATTTGGATTAAAGTAATAGTCATAATGTTATTTTTCTATTTAATGAAAAATAATATTTAATTATAATAAGTTATATACTGAAAAATCTCAATATTAAACTAAGTTAAGTGTATAATAAATTTATTTCATTAACATGATAGTGTGATTTCTGTAGGAGATTCTATAGGATATGATTGAATGGATAGGACGTTATTGATAAAAAAGTATTGTTTTTGCTTGTTACTAATTAAAGCCATAAATTAGTACAGGTTAATATTTATTGTTCTATAAGAGGTTCAAACAGTACTCTGCTCATCCTATTAAAAAAACCGTTCAATCGTCCCCCCACTCACCTTATATATATACTACACAGATTATTTTGAACTAGGACGTATTTTAGAAAAATTTATGGTTACCCTTTCTTTGTCCGGTCCTTCCAGTAATTCAGTAGCATAGTCAGTTATGACATCCCATGCGGTTTCTGAGAAAATAAATAAGTTCGTCTTATGTTCTTGACAATATGGCAGACAATATTGTACTGCTAATATAAAGATCAATGAATTTCATTTAAGTATTTAACAATGCATACCTATATCATCACGAGTGGCATGTTGAGTGACCACACAAAATCTGATCACATATTTATCTTGAATATACGCGGGGACTATATGAATTTTTCCAGATGCATTTATATTAGTCAATAATTTCTTGTTCAAGTCATCTTTTTGTTTCGGAGTCTCATCCGGGCCACAAATAAGTCGGAAGCAGACTAAACCTAACTGTAATACACAAATTAATGTAATACACGAAGTTTACAACCTAATCTTGTATGAAATTTGCTAGTTTACCTTGACATCATTGCAGACTTCAAATCTTTCGTCTTTCTTGACAAGATTTTCAAAGTATTTTGCGAGTTCGCAATGGCGTCGTACGTATTTCTGTAGGCCGCTGATGCCATAGCTTCGAAGCATAAACCACAATTTTAGGGCCCTAAATCTCCTACTAAGGGCAACACCCCAGTGGCGATAATCGATGGCCGTGTGGTCGTAGCAATGTTGCAGGTATAAAGGATCTACTACCAGAGCCGACGTTAAAAGGTATCTGTTGGTGACCCACAGAAGAGAGCAATCAAAGCTGGTTAACATAAATTTGTTAGGGTTCGTATTAAATGAGTCGGCGTATTCCACTCCTGCCAGATGATATTTATGTTCCGGGCAGAGGAAGGCGCCTCCAGCGTACGCTGCATCGACATGCAGCCAAACCGATGGGTATTTCCGAACAACGGGCCCGATTTCAGGAAGGTTGTCAAATGAGCAGCCGGATGTTGTACCCAATGTTGTGCTGACGAAGAATGGCACTAAACCGGCTTGTTCGTCTTCTTCCATTGACTGGGGCAAAATTAAGATTATTAAATAATAATTTCACAGAGCTACATTGCAATTTAATTCGTTCATATTAGGTGATATTTTTATTTGTACAAGAACTTATTGTTTAAGCTTATTATTAATGTTATTTTTAATACAGTTGCTCAAAAAGTGGCATATTGCAGGGAGGTATAGCGTTCGGAAAGTGGGCTATTACACACTCGTGCTTTTTCTTTGCCATTCCCGCACTCGTGCGTTTTCTTTGCCAACTGTCAAAACAATGTGTATTAAAAAGAAAAAACCAACCACGAAGGTTTTATTAAAAAGACTAAGAAGTTTTTATGATATATGATTTCTAAATATTATAATAATTGGATTCAATAAGTTCGGTTAGGTTTCTTTTCATTTCATATCAATTTAAAAAATATTAAAAAGAATTTTATAATATATGCAAATACGTATTTTTAAAAAGTTTACTAATAATTGGATTCAATAAGTTAGGTTAGGTATATTATATTTCATATCCATAAAAAAAATATTAAAAAGAAAAAACTAACCATGAAGTTTTTACTAAAAAATAAGTTTTTACTAATAAATATTTTATTTGAATGAATACCACCCGAACGCAGTATTATTGCACAAAATGCTTCGGAGAACAATTTACCGGAAACATATAAGTCGCTACATATCTACGTGCAACGAATTTATTCCGTAGAGAGAATAGAAAAAAAGCAAATAGTTTAATTAAATTGCTTAATTTTTTCGCTACTGTATTAAAAATAGTCGTTCAGTACACGTGCGGAACCGTCATTGCAACTCGTTCCGACTGTCAACCCTCACCTTCGGCTGCGCCTCGGCTCGGGTAGACATTCGTCGGAACTCGTTGCAATGACAGGCTTTCCGCACTTGTAATGAAATATACTATATTCGATTAAGATATTATTATTTTTTTATTCGCCATCGAGAGCTATACCTACAACAATTATCAGCATACAATTTTTAGATATTATTTTTTTATTACGATTTGTTTTAGGCTTATGCTTCAGTTTCGGCAATTACGATGTCATCTGTGCAAAATGAAATGTTAGTGTTCATTCTTAAAAAGCGAGAACAAAAAGTAAGGCTGACAAGAAAAAAACTAAACACTAAGAAGGAAAGAGAATCTAATATATACTGTTGGATAAACAATCAGTCTATGGGATAATGAGTTAATTAATAAGTCGGGTAGAACCCGCAGTATTTCGGGAATTTGAAACAAGCGATCATGTCTCGGGGAAAACGCCGAGAACTTTTCAATTACCACCGATTATTTGGCTCGCTATAACCTACTGACTCCCTTGGTAACTCGTTATCTATTTCAATTAAAAATTCAGAGATTAAACGTATTTGCCACTTTACGATAGAAAAGTAAAAATTTATTTAGTATTTTGTATCCTTGTTAACTGATGAATCAACAAATTACATATAGTACGAAATACTTATACTTTACTACCCCGGCACAACTTTCGATCACTTCATATATTTTGTTGCAAATGGACACAGGTAACCTTGATAGACTACATGTTGTACGTAAAAAATATATAACCTTATCGATTTATTATTAGAAACATAATTTAAAATAATTAACTTAACATAAACAAATATAAAAAAAAAACTAAACTAACCAAAAAATAATTACTTAAATATATATATTATTAAAAGGAGTTAAGGTTCCGAAGGTACTAGCAGCGCCCTCCGTTATAATAGTTGGACTAATTCTTTGGCTTTAACTTTAAATCTCTATAATAAATATTTTCAATCAAATAACCAAACTTTTCAAAAAATGTTGAGGTACGCTCCATGAGGCATGGGGCAAACATTTATGCTTTTAATTTAAATATGAAATATGTTTCACCATAGATCGAAGCCTGAACAACCGAGTTATATTCCATATTAATCACTAAGCTTTATATTACGAGAAGCAGCATATTAATGAAAAAATAATACCTGCTTTAAAGTCTCGCCTCTCAAACATCCATGATCGTCGGGCTGTAAAATCCGCAACTTGACAAAGCAAATCATAGCTGCCTTTTCAACACATGAATGGGCCTCTTTAGAACAATAGGCTGTTAGCTTGGACAACAGAAGTCCCTCGTCGACCGTTGGGAATTGGTGCTTGAGTTGCTTGATAGCCGCGGCGCGGGCGGCAAGCATTGACACTAGAACACTCTCACTCGCTGAACTCTATAGAAGTTAAATTCATTAATCAATTTCAAACTCCAATTTTTAGGGTTGTACTATAGTTTTCCTAATAAGTAACTAGAGTAGATTACATTATTTTTCCAATACAGAGACACATCGGGAACAACTCAAGATGGGATTCAAGTGCACAGGCGCTAATAAAAGATTTAATTTGGCATCTGGTAGATAGTTTCGGAGACCCCAGAGCTGGATCTTTACTCGCTCAACGAATAAATATCATACTTACGAGGAAATACTGCCAGAGTTAAAGGTCCACTGCCACAGGGACCAAACTTTTTAAGTCTTTTTTTAATTTTCTTTTTGGTTATTTTTATATACTATGTTTTAAGAAAATTGTAAATGCTGTATAAATAAAATATATGTTTACCAAGTAATAAGCAAAAATTTTATGTTTCTTTTCAACATCGTAAGCATTATGAGACAAAATCAAATTAGTGACTTAAAACGATTTTCTGAAAATGTAGAAAGAAATTAACTTGCCTCTATTACACCACCACCTTTGCTCCCCTCCTGAAGAGCTAAGAATGCCGGAGGCAAGCCAATAGCTTTTCCTAATGAACAGAAAATTATAGCTTATATTAAATTATTAATGAAGAAAACTAAGATAGTCGAATAAAGTTTAACTTACTTTTCGGATAGAAATGCTTGATTTGGTGCTGAGAATTAAAAATATGATAATTTTTTATGAAAAATTAATGTCATTTATAAAACATTATACATTATGCACAAATACATAAGGATAATTAAGAACATTTACACAGGCACCACAGCAAACATCAAAATAGAAAAGGAAGGCTGCGACATAAATATCCTTAGAGGAGTAAGACAGGGTGACCCTCTATCGCTTAATCTGTTCACAGCGGTTCTAGAGGAAATATTTCGAAATTTAGATTGGACAGAATATGGCTTAAATATAAATGGCGAGAAACTGACCCATCTGAGATTCGCGGACGACATAGTGGTATTTGCCAATACGGCAGAAGAATTACAAAAAATTATCATAGAACTGAATATAGCTAGCAAAGAAGTTGGACTCTTAATGAGCATCAAAAAAATTAAAGCTATGACCAATGGTAGGAATGACAAAATAATAAAAATAGATGACAACACAATAGATTATGTGTCAGAATATCTATATTTAGGTCAAGTAATATCCAACTATGATTTAACTACAAAGGAAATAGACAGAAGAATCGGAAATCCATGGAAGAGATATTGGTCCCTAAAAGAAGTTATGAAAAATAGTAAAACAAGCATGCACATCAAGAGAAAACTTTTCAACCCATGCATCCTACCAATTCTCACATACGGCTGCCAAACATGGGCACTTACGAAAGCACAATGTAAAAGATTAAGTGTTACTAAGAGAGCCATGGAAAGAAGTACAATAAAGAAAAGAAGAATTGACAAAATAAGTAACAAGAATTTAAGAGATAAAACAGGGTTTGCTGACGTCGTATATAAAACAAAAGAACTAAAATGGAAATGGCCTGGACATACTATTAGTCGGAGCAGATAAATGGAGCAAAATTGTAACTCTATGGCAACCAAGCGGCCATAAAAGAAACCGAGGTAGGCAATTTAAAAGGTGGGCCGATGAAATTGTAGAAATGGCTGGAAAGACCTGGACGAGATTGATATACAATAAGGAACAATGGGGGAGGCCTTAGCCCGTGGGCACACAGAATCAGTTATCGTAGATTAACAATAGCTGTAATGTATATATCTTGTATTCTGTTATAAGGCTATAAATAAATAAATAAAACATAAATAGAAAGTCTTTAAATCGTATTAAACTCACCAATCCAATCCAAGATGATGACTTCCAATTCAGTACAAGCAGGACTTGCAGCCTAAAAGAACGATTAAATTCACTTTTGTTAGGTATAACCCTAGTTCTAAAGCTACGACTCGTATATCTAAAACAGAAGTCATAGTCAATTCGGAATGTCATGTGAAGTTTTCTAGGAATCAGGTGCAGCTGCTGGTAAGTAACAGGTTTCGACCACAATGTTCGTGCCAGAAAAAATACTTTTAGCCAGGTAAATTTTTATTTAAACATTTACCATAAAATTATACTACATCTAATTAGTGAAGATCATACTAAAATCTGTTCAGTAGTTAAGTGTTTCATACAGACCAACGGAGCCGGGGAATTAAGTTTATTTTCAGATTCGTTTTCGTAGATAATAAAATTTAGTTTATTCATTGCTAAACCTCTAATTAATTTGATATATTTGTTTTAAATATTGTTTGTTGATTTGCTTTTTTAAAAGAGTACCGAGAGTTTTTTACGCCGGCTTTTTCTCTCGGCCTACACCCTCTGTCTTCTTTGCCGATGAGTAGGGATGCCTACAAGTTCGAATTGATTGACGTGGAATAAGTGATACCTAGATGATCTTATGTTCCAAAATAAACGTATTTTATTTATTTAAATGAATCTAATAATGATTCACCAACACAGAGCCTTATGCCAGAATTTTGAATTGTTTAATTTCCTTTATCGTGTGAATATCAAAATAAAAAATTGTTTTCTTTTTCGTTCAAGTGTGTTTCATGATCATTTCTTATCTAATAGGCAAGTAAATGATTAGCCATTTGTGCGTCTCGCACACGACCTCAGGGGCGAGAGTCGCACGCTGATGCCATTAGGCCAACACTGCCCACACACTCTCTCTGATTTTGTAGGTTTTTATGACTTGCAGAAAAAATCATTTCAATTGTACTAAAAATACTGTACTGTAAAAAATAAAATTCGTTTATTTTGGAACAAAGGATCATAATGGTATCACTTATTCCAAGTCATTAAATTCGAGCCCGTTGGCATCCCTACTCATCGGCAAAGAACACAGAGGGTGTTGGCCGAGAGAAAAAGCCGGCGTAAAAAACTCTCTTTTTAAAAAGAGATAAATATATTCCAGTACCCAGCCCTTCTTGTAAATAATTACATACCTACTAATCAATAAGTTGCTTGTATATTCGCACACAATTAAATCTACGGTCTGAAAGGTCTCTGTTTTAATTAAACTTGTTTTTAATGTGTAGAATAATATTCTGTCATCCTTTAAATTTACTTCATTAAAATTCCTTTACAATTATTTAGATTAAAAAATCTATTCACCAATCTTCACATACCAAACTAACCAAGATCTTCGCAAAGTCTATGTAACTAACTAATTATATTTGGGACTCGAAACTAGAACATCTACCATGTGTTGATTAAAAAATGAGTTTATTGTATCTCCTAATTACTTTCATAATAGCACACAAAACCCCCTAATTCGAATGTACGTATATAATATATATTTTTATTCGGTGCATTTGACATTAAAAAGGTCTTAAGGTATCGATATATAATACTTACCCATGAAAATCCGATACATCCTATACCAGCTGAGAGCATATCACCAAGAATAGAAGGATACGCGTTGCCTGCAGGAAAATAAGCGTGGAACTGTGGATGTTGCCAATGTGTAACACCGGGCATTATCTTATTCTCTACATCCTTCATAACGTCATCCCAATCTTCCGGATGTTGTGGTGCCTCGGAGGGCAACGCAGCGCAAAGGTAGCCAGGTTCAACAGATGGAGTCACTCGCCTCGAGCTTAAAGTATTCATGTACGTGCAAATGTAATCGACCATCTCCTTGCCCCTAACGCGGAACTCTTCGGTGTCCATTTTTCTACTTCGAGTTATATCGGAAGAGGGAGTGGTGTAACCGACGCGGCGTCTACTGACTGACTCGAAGACTTTACGCGGCTCTCAAGGATCTAATATAGCTTATAGTATATGACGCGGGCTGAGTAAAACCAAGTGACTTTTGAGAAATCCGATACCGCTCATAATCTTGGAGTCAATATCCTACCTTGGCCAACGATAAATGAGGTGATAAGCTGTTAAGACCAATGAGGTTTCGTTGATAAAGCAATGTTAGATGATACCAGCGACCTCCGACATTCTACCCGTTGACACCGCATCTTTACTGTATAAACAGAAGAGTAATCATTACTTCCTACTTCGCTCACTTAAATTAGCTTTCGTCCCGCCAATCAGACCTTTGTGCTAGTCGCGGGAAAACGTCCGTTCCGACCAAGCTGCGGTCGCCAGCCAGAGCTCAGATGCAAGGGCCATTAAAATTAAAAGTGAGTTTGCATAAAAAAAAACAAGTCATAATTCACATCACTCACACGTCATCACACGATAGAATAGCTTTAGTTAAGTTTTAATTTTGTATGTTTTATAATTTTAAAGTTTTGATCTTTTAAGTCCTAAATTAGTATTTTTTTTTAATGTCTTACGTGTATATATTTTGACTCCTATATGACTTGTTTGAATAATATTA
Source organism: Pieris rapae (assembly GCF_905147795.1). Taxonomy (NCBI): domain Eukaryota; kingdom Metazoa; phylum Arthropoda; class Insecta; order Lepidoptera; family Pieridae; genus Pieris; species Pieris rapae. The sequence continues at coordinate 2,113,623 of NC_059515.1, read as the reverse complement.
AACATTAGCGAAGGGCAATATGAACCGTACATCTTGGAAAATTATATACCTAAACCTTTCTTATAAATCAAAATCATTCTATATATTTGTGAAAACTGCAATATATTCCGTGAACTTTCTGAGTTAATTGCAAACAGACAAACCGATCGACTTATTTTTACATAATATAAAAGTTTGTAGGCTTGATCAAAGCCCCACGACTTTTCCATTTCTGTCGAAAATATATTTACGTTGTGGTAAAAGAGACAGATGAATAACTTAGTTAAAACTTAAAACGGTTCAATTGTACCTACTAATTTTTAAACGGTTTTATTTATCTTGTTTGCGTCAAAACTAGTAATTGAAATTTGACGTGGTTGACAGGTTGATCTGAAATTTGGAATGCATCTTTTGTTGTGATAACAAAACAATTTAATACATTCGTTATCATTCGAAACGAAAAACGAATCATCTATGAGAATGAATAATACTAATGAGCGCCCATCAGGCGGCCTCTTCAAAATAGCGTAGGTATTACATAATTAATGACTGACATAGATTACTTTATCACTACTTATTCGATATAGTTGTCAACAATAAAAGAGGCTTCATTAGGAGAATACAGTTCTCTATAAAATTCAATGAATTAAAAAGAACAAGAAGTATCTGACAAAAACAAAAATGAAAATAAAAAAGTTAAAGTTACCTCTATTAATTATACAATAAAATTCAGTGTGACAATAAAATGCATCCAACAAGTCTAACGCAATTCAATTAACGTATCTTTTCGCGCGCGAGTTTTTATAATGTGATGAGAAATATTCAAATTAGGAATAGTATATCAGCAACATTTTTTTTATATTCCAAAGGCATTTTACAGACTTCTTCTCATGAAATTTCATTTCATAATATAAGTTGACGCTTTGAAGAGTGATTTCACACGTGATGGAAGACAATTTGTCGGTGTAATTATTCCTTTTATAAAATCAGAATAGGTACATGATAATTTACATTATTTTTTTAAAATATATATTTAAAGTTAAAAATTACTCATAGCACTTAGCTTTAGTTAATTCTTAACTTTGTATGTTTTATAATTTTAAAGTTTTGATCTTTTTAGTCTTAAATTACTATTTTTTTAATTTTTTTTTTATATCTTACGTGTTAAGATATTTTGACTCCTATATGACTTGTTTGAATAATATTAAACAAACATTAGCGAAGGGCAATATGAACCGTACATCTTGAAAAATTATATACCTACTTACCTAAACCTTTCTTATAAATCAAAATCATTCTAGATATTTATGAAAACTGCAATATTGCTGTTAATATATACTGCCGTGAAGTTTCTGAGTTAATTGCAAACAGACAATCCGATCGACTTATTTTTACATAATATAAAAGTTTCTAGGCTTTATCAACGCCCCACGGTTTTTCTCTTTCTATCGAAAATATATTAACGTTGTCATAAAGAGGCAGATGAGTAATTTAGTTAAAACTGTTCAATTGTACCTACTAATTTTTAAACGGTTTTATTTATCTTGTTTGTGTCAAAACTAGTAATTGAAATTTGACGTGCTTGACAGGTTGATCTGAAATTTGGAATGCATCTTTTGTTGTGATAACAAAACAATTTAATACATTCGTTATCATTCGAAACGAATAACGAATCATCTATGAGAATGAATAATACTAATGAGCGCCCATCAGGCGGCCTCTTCAAAATAGCGTATTACATAATAAATGACTGACAACTTACGTAATCTAACGTTATCACTACTTATTTGAAATAGTTGTCAACAATTGAAGGGGCATCATTAGGAGAATACAGTTCTCTATAAAATTCAATTAATTAAAATTTAATTTACGTTATTTTTTTTAAATATATATATTTAAAGTTAAAAATCGGCGCTTAGACACCCTATCAGTAATTTTTGAAGTTGAAGCATAAAACATTTTTTTTTATGAGATGAAAATGCGCTTATGCAGGCCCGGTCCTTGGATGAAAAGCTTGACGCGGAAACTGGGGGACTGGGTCTACACTCAAAGCCCTCTGCTATTCAGACTGGTAGCGAGACCCCATCCACTAAAAACACCTTAGTCCTTCACACGCCCCTACGATGGACCCTCGCTTATGTCCGACGTAGAGCTCAATCACGACCACGGGTCAAGGTCACCGAGACATAATGCCAAATGCACATTCTACATATCGCATGTTTCTGGTCAAACTGTAGTTAAAAACCGATTAACCGCATCCTCTGTTGGCCACTGAATGGGCGAAGTAGTTTTCGTGTAGGGAGGGAGACAACTCGACGCATAGACGCCGCCACAACATTTTAAGTGAGCATGACTATCCTTGATATGAAGCTTTTCGGTAGTGAAGTAACGAGGCTTTTAGCTGCGAAAGAAGCATTTACGAGACATCTGCGCAAATAGTAAGTACTATTATAGGCACGTAAGTCTAGCGCTGGCCGAAACGTGGAGGGCATTGCTGCGCATGTGTACTGTGGTGCGGGGGCCGGAATGCGACTGGAGAGCCAATCGACGCTCTTCATTCCGCTTGCCCCCCTCAGGTACCTTATTTTTTACTTCTGCGCAATAACGGTAGCGCTAGAGTATCGTGCCGCTACTTGTAGCATACTTTTCGGAAGCAATATGGCTGGCTACCCCCTTGTCTAAGCCCCCAGGTCGAAGCAATAGTAAATTACCTTTTTCGACAAAACTTCAATTAGGTATTATAGTTCAAATTACTGATATTGAAATGAGTGGACCTGGGGGATTAGTCAAGATGCCCTAAAAGTCACATTCAGCACAGATTCTATAGATTATAGATGATACAAGTGCTCCTGCACTGTCTGTGGTTGTAATTGTCACTTTGTCTTAGAAATAATAATTATCAAAATCAACAATGCATTGCTAAACTAAAACGTTCAGACTCCAGCTGACAGTTCGTTTAATAAATAACACTATTTTCTAATTATTTATTTCTAAAACACAAAAAACTATGATAAAGTTGTGGCTGGCTTTAATAATATTTTAGAACCAGCGAATAATAATTCACGGGCTCTTACAGCAGTATATTCGTAAGTTAAAGCAAAAGGTTTTCCTTACATTATTAATATTTTAGCGAAAATGGAAAATTACTTCAAAGGAAAGAATGTAGAAGAACAAATGGAACGGGACAAAATACCAATAAACGGCCTTCCTGTTGATTTCTTATGGATGCAGGTAGACTAATTTAATATTGATGATAGTAAGTCTATTACTATGAATTTACTATTAACTGTTTAGGTAAAAGGAGGCAGTAAAATGACAAATTTACTATCACATGCATCAGGGATTTTAGAGGATAAAGCTACTACCCCCATAGTTTGGAGTGGGGCTGGGGTAGCCATTTCTAAGGTGATATCATGTGCTGAAATCTTAAAACGAAAATTTTCATTGAAATATCAAGTAACAAAGCTGACGTTTAAGAGGTATTTACATAACTTTCACAGCAAAAAAGCAATTAATAAAATAATCATTAATATTATAACTTTTCTTTTCAGTGTAGAGGAATATTGGGAGCCCAAACTTGATGGTTTAGAAACAATTGTTGTTAAGAGGCAAATTCCTGTAATTCATATTTTACTGTCATCCCAAGAAATAGAAGACACCCAGCAACTAGGGTAATTCATTTTGACCCACTACTATTAAAATATATACTATCATACACTTTTCTTAAAAAAAAAGAGTACCCTGTGTGATACAATCATCATCAGCCATACAAATTTCAGAAAACTTAAAAGGATATTAGTAAAAAGTGAAACTTAATTAGAATGAATATTATATTTACTCATAACATTCCATAAAAATGCATCTTTTATCTGTTTATATTTCTTTTTTTTTTAACAAATTGTATCTACCCTGTGTGATACAATCATCATCAGCCATACAAATTTCAGAAAACTTAAAAGGATATTAGTAAAAAGTGAAACTTAATTATAATAATAAACATAAAAATGCATCTTTTATCTGTTTATATTTCTTTTTTTTTTAACAAAATGTATTTTCAATGTTTTAGATACCAGACATTAAATGGAAAATCATTTTGGGAAACAAACAAGTCTTTTATCAAGCAGAATCAGGCGCAAAAAACTAAGAAACATTTTAAAAATAAGACAAATATTAGTAAAACCAAAATTACAGAGAATTAATTAAAATAATTTTATTTTTCTAAAAAGATTAACATTTTCAAATCTTCCTTAGCAATCTACTTCTTAAGAATGCCTTTTGTTGCATTACTTTGAATATGGTTTCATTTCATACTCTAGTTGATTATTAAAGAACCTCATTCATAACTTTATGAATTTCACTAATGTACATAAAGAGTTATATGAAGAAAATTGGATCCAACTATCCACTGACTTATGCTTCAGATTCTCCAACTGGCTGATTTATTGGTACTTCATCATCAAGTTTTGGCAAAATCAATATCTCCTTAGAGATGATAGAATATTTTGTCACAAAGTATGTAAACCGTTTGCAGAGATGTGTTTCTTTTTCAAAAGCATCAAATATGGCACGATGATGGAAATAAGCATGTGAGAATATTCTGTATACCCTGCGGCAAACTGAACCTAGTTTACCTACTGATGAGTCTCTAATACTCACTCTGCAAATAAAATAATTAATTATTATGAACAATTTTAAATTTATTTTATATAATACAATTATTAAGATTATTTTACCTGCTTGGAAAATACTTATTGCTATTTAACAAACAAGCTGCACCGTCAAGTGTGTGCCTTGTGTAATCTATAGCCGGGCATTCTTTTGGGGTTTTATGAGCAGCACAAAGAAAAATCCATTGCTCAGTAGCAGTCATTTGTGTGCATGTGTTAGGCTTACACTCACTTTGTAATCTGACGGTTAGACCATTCAACTCCATACAGAATTGTCTGAAAGTAAATCAATACAGATTGAAGTCTCTATTACAACATATTCAAATGAGATGAAATGTTTGAGAATAAAACATTGAATGAAATGAAATTAAAAACAAAATGCCAGTCAAGTTGCAGTCAGTGTGATATAAAATATAGAGAATGAGTATGAAAAATTCTGTTGTTTATTAAGACTGAGAAGATCACAAGGTATACAATATGTAAATAATAATAATAATAGAAAGTTCAGATAAATTAATGAGTTGTTAGGCTGGTCACGACTTTTGGACAGCATAAAATTTATTAAAAGATTTTTTCTCTGCAGTTTAGTATAAACTATATACCCAACTTACAGTTCAGTGGCATCCAAGCAGTTACGCCAATAAGATAAAATTAATGCAAGATATTGCATTTTGTAAATTAATCTTTATCTTTATGAGCTAGTTTGGTTTGTCGTACCTCAAATGTTCATACTTCCAAACACCCTCTTCCTGAGCCTCAGGCATTTTTAATATTGCTTCCAGATTTGATGGATCTCGTCTTATGGTTTGTTGTATCAATTGTTGAACCGCTAGTGTATTATCCATTTCTTCAAAAGGTTGGTCAGGCCACCGACAGAAATCCTATAATTGTAACAATTCATAATTACAATTATGTTTTAAAACATAAGGTTTCTGTTTAATTGTCCCCTGCAGTCTATAAACTTGGTAATATTATAGTAATATATTTGTTTATATTGGTAATGCATCTACTTTTTGTACATATTTTGCCAAACCTACCTTTGCTTTTGAGCCAGGACGATTGCGTCTCAGTATTTGCGTTCCATCCGCCATTGGTTAAGTGATGAACTAGAAATTTTTATTTAGAAATTAAAAAAAAGTTTTAAAGTAGAAAGCATATATTATTAACCCAAAAATCTCCTATGATCGAAATATTCCCAAATACGGAACCAAATATTCTAGGGTGCGGACTGCGGACAGCTACAGCGGACCACAGATTACTCTCACTCTGAGTGCATAATGGAAAATAATTTGTATACAGAATAAAACGGTGACTCTACACTTAAATTTTAAAAAATATGATGTCAGGCCCTCTTAAGACCAGTCCCTGAATGAAAACGAAATAATAAATTTAAAATAAAATATTTGATGCCATACCACATTTTTTATGTTCAGTACAAAATATTAAGTCAACTATTTTAAAATTATAATTCCATCGTGTTGTAACTTGAAACGAATACGCAATGGATGATCATTTAAATTTTAATCTTTGGATAACGCGTCTCTGCGACTAGCGACAAAATGTTTTCAAAAGTGTACAGTTGCAGTTTTAAGAAAGAAAAATTATAATATACAAAAAGAATTCATGTAATACACCAAAACTTGTACAAGATTTTGCAATAGAGGAACACCCTTAGGAACCAAAAACTTTTGGCCATTACTAAGTCCAAGAACACGTTAGCTAAAATCGTAATATTATATTGTATGAATTACTAAAATATTATATTGAAATAAATTTATCAAGTTCTCTAAAAAAAACCTGTTTATATTCTGTTTTTATCTTTTATTTCTAACAGTAACATATAACTAACGGGTCCCCAACTGGACAGTTAAATTTTATTCTCTGGTGTACATAATCAGATAGGCTTTTAACGGGGAATATACCTTGAGCCACCCTTATCCTGGGCTGTACAATAACGGAGGATACGTAGAAGAATGGAAGCTGCGACGGCCTCTTTAAGACGACTAAGAATTTTGTATTCCAATTCCCGCCAAAAATTATGCCGGCACAGACTTTCTTGCTTCCATTCTTAAGCTACATTGATTGCAATATACCAATGCTATAGCCAACTTAATAAAAATCTAATTTCCGTCTATACAATTTGTGTGAAAGGGCTGTGCCCGTACCTAGTGGTCGTAATTTTTATCTATAGACTATATCTATATATATATTTCGTCCGTCTGACCGTGTCTGTAATTCAATTATGGAATGCTCTGCCTATAGCCGTGCAGACTTTGCAAATAAAAAGATCATAATATATTGGTTCAGGAAACAATATTATAATAATACTAATCTAGTGCCGTCTAATGGGTGCTTAACGCAACTGTCGAGTGTCGACAATTGGTACCTACTACTAGCTGTAATTTTCATACAAATTTAGTTTTCGACTTTCTACATACCCTTCTGTTAAGCCGTCTTGACTAGTCAAGACACCCTGTCTGTTATGCCGTGTCGATTGACGGTGTTCTGTGTTAATCTGATAATCTGTATCAAAACATGATTTTAAAACGTCAATCCTTTTAATGTACTGTTTAATAATTAACTGTTTTGTTCCTATGTTTATTTTATCAAAAAAACACTTTTAATTCCAAATAGAAATTCACACATTTTAAGTGTAAACAATAGAAAGTTCTTAAATATTTATATCTGATTAAGTTCATGACAATTCAAAAATGGGGAAAGGATTCAACAACTATATGTGTAAAAAGTTTTTCCATCCAGCCTCTCGCGATAACTTAAAGAGAGTAAGTTGGCGTTATACAAGATGTTTTACGTTTGAATATTAACTATTTCTAATAATTTCGTGAACAAATTCAAAACAAAACAATATGTGTATATAAAATGAAAACAGTTGAATATTAGAATCTATATTTTGAGTAATGAATATAATATATTAGTATTATTCAATTAATAAATAGTTTTACAATTTCCAAATTATATTTCTGTAGGTATGGATGGCTGAGCAAAAAACTGATGCATACAAGAAAAAACAAGAAGAGTTACGGGTTCAATATGAAAAAGAGCAAGAATTACATGAAAATAAGTAATATACATTTACAGTTTTAGTTTAAAATAATTAACATGTTCCAAATATTAATATACTTATTTTCTGCAAGTTTCTAATGCTTTTTAAGTTAATTATTATTAATTTTATTTGTTTTATTAAAATAATATTATCTATATGCATTAGAAAAAAATATGAAAAGATAAATAGATTTACTTAGGATAAATTTTCTTTTAGGGCCTTACTGAGCAAGGACAGTAAAGACAAGCTAAGCTTAAATTTTATGTATGAGCCTCCTCCAGGGGTGAAAAAAGAGCGGGAACGTGAAGACAATGAACCAGAATATAAGTTTGAATGGCAACGGAAATATAATGCTCCTAGAGAAAGCTACTGCAAAGGCGATAATGAAATTCGAGACCAACCATTTGGTATTCTTGTCAGAAATGTGCGCTGTATCAAGTGCCATAAATGGGGACATATTAACACAGGTTTGCTTTCTACCTAAATATAACTGTTTGTTTAAGCTGAATCAATTTTGCTTGTTTTAGAAATTTTTAATTTCCGTTCAAAAAATATTTTCTTTATATGTTTAACACTCTTGTTTTAGATAAAGAGTGTACTATGTATTCATTGTCTATGAGTGAAGCAAGAGCTTTGCAAGCTTCTGCATCAGCTCCTCAAGAGGAAGAGGAAAAGCCTGATGTCCCAACATTAATGCAGCAAATGAGAGATAATGGTTTGGTCATGAAACCTGGTGCCTTGCCACTTGCTGCTACCAAAGTTGAGGAAGGTGAATCTTCCACCCTTACAGAAACTGATCTGATAAGTCAACTGACTAAGAAACAAAAGAAAAAATTGTTGAAGTAAGTAATTACATTCTATAAATAGCTTTCAATATCATAGATACCACCAGTGTTGATTTCTTTTTTTTTCACCTGTTTTAGCACTTATACAATAAAAGAAAAAGTGTGGTTACATAGCAAAACTACTTGTGGGTTCCTCTTGCTTAGCTTCTTTAATAATATATGATTTTTTTTTCACAGGAAATTGGAAAAACTTGAAAGAAAAAAGGATGACAAAAATAAAGACAAAAAGAAAAAGTTCAAACATTAATTCAAGATATAAAGAATAAAGATGACCATTACTCCCATAATTTATTATTGTTAATATCAGTTGTAGCTGTATGCCTAGAGAAATGGTTTTAATAATAATGTTATTTATATATATATATGTATGAGCACTAGCTGACCCGGCAAACATTGTTTTGCCATGTATATTATTTGTAAGAAACATTTTTTTAGGTCAATAAAAATAATTATCTACTATAAGTGTTCAAAAGAATGATTTATGTAGGGTAATAAATTAATATTTATTAATGTAGAGAATATATTTTAAATTACAATTCTTGCTAGTTATCTAAATATCAAAAATAAAGAATCAAAGAAATCAAATTAAAATAGGGGGTTGGGGGGTTTAAATTCAGGGTTAAATGTATTTACTAATGCTGTATCATAAAAAAATATAAAAATATATATCTAAAATTGAAAAAAATAATTTCGGGGTGGATTACCCTTAACATTTAGGGGGATGAAAAATAGATGTCCGATTTTCAGACCTAATGCACACAAAATTTCATGAGAATCGGGAAAGCCGTTTCGGAGGAGTTTAACCACAAACACCGCGACACGAGAATTTTATATATAAGATTTATCTCATGAGACCAGTTTTTAGAACCAAACACATCGTCAGCACACAAACATAAACTTTCAATACTTTCTCTGTCTGAAATTAATTAAATAAAACAATTGACTTTAACCTTTTCTATTTAAACAGTAAAAAAATAATCATTTGGAGTCTGTAGAAGTTACAGTTTGAAAACATAAATTTAACATTCTCACACCCACCCCCGCAATCCCTATTGGAAATAGAATTTCGTAAAATCCTATTTGAGATGATTTCTGCATGACAAATAAAAGATTACTACCAAATTTAAAGTCTATAGAGGTTACAGTTTGGAAATAGAAATTTCACATTTAAACACCCACTACCGCAATCTTTTTCGGCGGTGGGTTGTTGTAAAATCCGCTCTTAAATCATTTCTGCATCACATATAGACGACTCTAGCTAAATTTGGAGTCTGTAGGAGCTACGGCTTAAAAAATAAAAATTTTCATTGTTAAACCACCCCCGCAACCCCCTGTGGGGTGAGCTACCATAAAATTCGTTCATAGACTATTTCTACATCTCTTACAGAAGATTCCTACCAAATTTGGAATTTATAGGAGCTATAGTTTAAAAACGGGAATTGTTCATTGTTAACGCCCCCGCAATCCCCTTTGGGGGATGAATTTCTTAAAATCCGTTTTTAGTTGACCTCTACATAACGAAAGTAATATTCCTACCAAGTTTCACATTTCTAAGTCCTATAGTTCCCGAGATTTCGTGATGAGTAACTATAGAAATTGGATTATCATCGAAATTTTTAACGTTTTAGCAGACTTTTTTAAAATTTTCTTACATATAAACATTCTCCTGACAATTCTGAAGACAATAAAAAAAATTAACCCAATCGGTCCAGCCGTTCTCAAGTGATACTCGATCATGGATACGGCATTTTATTTTTATCAAAAAATGAGAGTGGGTGTGCAGGGGTGCGTGGGAGTTGGTTGGTGGATGCGTGGAAGTTTTTAAGTAGATTCTTAGCTGAATGTAAAAGAACATTATCCGTTTAAGTAAACTCCGTTGAAATCCATAAAAACATAAGAATCAAGAGAAAACGCTTTATAAGCCGGATAAATGTTCATAAAAGTAAAACAGCAATAAAAAAATGAAGGAACGTTAGAATTCGAAGAGAAAAATAAATAGCCATAAACCATCTAGGAAAAATTTCGCATCGAATGGTGGTAGTTTCATGTCGATACGATCAGTGGTTTAGGCGTGATTGAGCCTCAAACGAAGACCATTTTCATTATATATATATATATAGAAGTATTCTTTCTTCAAATAAAACACTACAATAATCAGTCCTAATTCATGGATTATAATATAATTTATTACTATATTTGTATATCACATTATTTTTTAAATATTTTACTATTTAAGGATAGCTTTATAACTTAACATAAGTTTTATCATCAATTTCAATGATATCCTGTCTATCATTTCTTTCCTTCCAATGCAAATATAAAACACACCCAATAATTACTACAATTATAGCAGTTAAAACAAATACACTCTTAAGAATAACCTTGCTTGGAGTAACAAATAACTGGGCTCTCCATTGTGAGGGATCATTGGGTGGAGCAGGTATTAAAACTATTTGGGAGTTTGGTATAATCTGAGTCCAGCTTTTAGAGTAACCAGAGAGGCCCACAGTCAAAGTATCAACAAAATTTGGAGTACGATCTAGGCCAAATATAGAATATGGTAATTGCAGAGCATAATATGCTGATTGTGGTAATTGTGCACAAACGCCAGTCCTGTAAGTACCTTCCTGAGACCATGTGTTGTAACCTATTTTTGGTCCGGGCAAATTAGTACCTGAAAGAAATTTTTTTTTAGATTTTACACAAATAAATAGTATTAATATTACAAAAAAAAATAGTTATTACCAAATGTAACCTTTCTGGTGTATAGAGTGCCGTTTATGGTTGGTACTTTTTTATTACTAAGGCCAGTAACGACAATTACTTTAACAAAATTGGTATCATACTCCAATTCATTACGAAAAGCTTTCATTAAGTATTTCCCAGTGGTTATATTTTTTTGGACATAAATTACATCTAGCACTCCATCCATGTAGAAGTCGTAAAAAGTTCCCATAACAACATTATTTCCAAAAGAATCAAACTTTTCCCATTGAACTTCAAAAGTTCTATGAAATTTACATCCTGGTAAAGTGCATGCTACATTGTGCATTAAAAATACTTTAGTCTCATTGTTGTTACTTGTAGGACTAAGTGTCATAAGAATATCAGGATATCCATCCATATTGTAATCCCCACTCCTCATGGTTATTGCATCTAAATAAGGTTCATCTCGTGGTGGTATAAAATGCCATAGAGTTCCTTTCCCATCATTAAAGTCAACTTGTAAATCATGCCACTGTTTATTATCATATATCAGAATTGTGCTGTTAATACATCCAAGATCATAACACACTGGTAAAACTAAAAAGAATTCACCTGATAAAGCTACATCAATAAACAGTGCTTGACCATAAATTGTTGCAAAACCAACAAGAAGTTCAATACTGTTATTATATTTAAAACCACTTGGTTCTTCATTTAACCATACTTCAACATCTAATTTTGTTGTCACTAAAAGATCAGCTGCATTATCGTCATTTACATCTAAAAATGAATGTGAATGAGGCAATTTGATTTCCTTATATTTATCATTGCCCATAACTATTTCCATAGGAGTAGACCTTGAGTTATCAAATACCCAAAAAACTCTTTCCTTTTCAGCATTCATACCAAAAAGATCTAATATCATATCACGATTATAATCAAGTACTAGTGGTTGGCCAAAAGTAACTGCTTTTACTAAATTAGCATTGGTACAGTTAAGGTCTGGCATTCCACCCCATAATATATGTACTTCATGTAAAGATGTTTCATTTTGAACCGCTTTAGTAAATAAAATATCCATGTAGGCATCTCCATCAAAGTCACCTGGAACTATACTAGTGATAATGTCATTGCTAAAATCACAACTAAGAGATGGTCTTAGAAAAGGTTCTTTGTCATGAGCTAGAAGCACCTCAATACTTGATCCATTTATAATAAACGCATCTGTCAATTCATCTGAATTAAAGTCACCAAATGCAGCAATTAGTCCTTCATTGCTTTTGCCAAATGAATTTTCCGTCATGTCACTAATAGAAACTACTTCTCTATAAATTATAAAGGCTAATAATACAAAATACATTTTAAAGGCGATTTGAAACTTGGCATAAAAAGCTATGCTAGCGCATTGTTTGGTTTTAATTCAATTAATATATATCTAAGTGACACTTCATCAACAAAGATGAGCGTAATTTAATAATTATTTACATTAGTTTGACACACAGATGATTGGGTAATATATTTGTTAAAGTTAGACGAAATATGTGAACTGTTAAATGAAATGATACTGTTGAATCGCAAACCTTTGTTTATTTAGAACAAAGAGAAAGACTGTCCAAAAAATAAATATAAATGACAGTTCACAGTACATATAGCAACCAATTAACACAGACCAAAGTGCTTATAATAATACCTAAGAATATTTTTTTCAATTAGATCAGAATTCAGAAACCACGCTGAAATAGTAAATGAAGAAATATGTTGATCTTCTGTTTTCTAACGCATCGTCATGCCTAACAATGAGACAAAAATATAGTGATTGTTGGATACGTTTTATTTTATGTTGATAGGCAGATAATGACTTCTGAGCTAGTATTGTACTGTTTGACATTTTTTATTGATAAAAATTAAATATCGAGCGGTTATAAAAAAATTGAATACATCTATAGGTTTTTGCATAACGAGGAGTGTTTTTTAAATACCTTAATATTTACAGGAAGAAAAATATTGCCAAATGTAAAAAAAGAAGCTGTTACATGAATATCAAATATTTGGGTATTCAAAAATTGGGTGTGCACAAGATGTCTTAAGCAACGTAGTATAACAAATAAAAACTATGATTATTGAAGTTTTTGCGTAAATTTCCATTACTTAACTTACTTTGGCTAACAAAGTTTCGTAATTTACATCTTGTCCTCATAATATCAGACATCAGGTGTCCGTTCTTACAGTTTACAAGTTCTACACTTGAGACTTGAGTCTTGTTCTTAGATTTAGTTCACTTTGACATTGTCACTCTAGTCATAAGTCATTGTTTCTAATGTCAAATAGAACGTCAAGAGAACCATTAAAGATAAAAGAATGGTTTTGTATTTGTGAATTGTGTACCTATGGGCTATGGATACATAGTGTAGGAAAATTGTGTGCTAAATTGTTGTCGCGAGTAGTCCATGAAAATTGTAAAATTAAATTTTCAATGTGATTTATGGAGATAATTGTGATTGCTATTTGTATATAGACAACATTAAAAATATTTGGTTGATTTATTACTAGTGATTGTAAAGTATATTTTATGTAAAAGTACCAAATAAACTGAGTCAGTTGAGCCTATAATCCGGATTCACATTAACTTCTTGTCGTTGTGTTGCTTTACGTTTTAACACATTCATACAGTTTTATCGTGTTGGGAGTATTTTTAGAATCGCCTGCAGTATTGAAGCTCCATGTCTTTGTAAACATATTATTATGCTTGTGAATAGTTGCGCCGTATTTATATGAACTTTTGGATTATAGCTTGGTGTTTTCTTAAGTTTCAACAACGATGTGATGAAAGTTGAGTGTTTGCCCGAAGATAAAAGTGTACAAAGAAGCTTAATTTATTTTATGGTAAGTAAGTTTCCTTGTAATTAATATTTTTATTATTTTTATCTTATATTTATTACTTACTAGTTAAAGTCATTATGGATGACAAGATAAATTTCATATTGTTAAATAATTGGGAAATAAAAACACAAAATGGATTTTACACATACTTAATAGTATTGCCTTTTTTTATATAAGAATGTTAATAGTTGTAAATGTACAAATTTATATAATTTGTCCAATATCCTGTTGAGACGATAGTCAAAACTCAAACAAATATGTTTATGTTACTTTCTACAGTTTTTATTAACTATTATAATCTTACAAATCTTTGTCTTCTGCAAAAACATATTTTGTGGTCATAGGTTTTACTTAATTTACTATTGATTCACACCACACACAATACAAATTGCATAGTTAAAAATATATTCTAGGTATTTTATGTATAAAATGATATAGGTAAGGCTTTATAAAACAAAAGATTTCTTTCAAATTAGTGCTTGGCATTAATGTTAAAAAGTGTATTTAGGTAATGTAGTTTTATTATGTGTTTCATAATTTCTAAAAAGTAAGTAGTTATTTAAATTTTAAATGGGTTGGATCTTATATTCAATACCTTGATTGTGATTAAACTGAGTGTGTAGGAGTCTCGGGGGACCTTGATTCGAAAACCTCTGTGAGATTTGGAGTAATTTTTGCTGCTTAAGTTGTAGTTTAAAATAAATTAAAAATTTAAAAAATTTTCGTAATTTTGTGCAATATTAGAAATTTGTAAACAATCCGCCATTGTAAACTTTTCTATTTACCTTGAATTTGCTTATTCAGACCCCTAGATAGGGTCTCGGGGGCCTTGATTTGAACACTTCCGTGACATTTGGAGTCATTTATGGTATCTGAGTTGTAATTTACACTAATTAAATATTTAAAAACACTTTTTGATGTTTTGTGCAACGGTACAAATTTGTAAACAATCCGCCATTTTAACTTTCGAACTTTTCTATTGGTTACTAGAGATTTACTAGAGATGTGACATTTTGCATAAAATTAATCGATTGTTTTTAGTATGAAAAATCGATGATAATAAAGAATTGTTTTTTTTTTATTCCTACTACAATAAAGCTTATTCTTACTAAAAATCGATGATAATAAAGAATTAATTTTTTATTCCTACAGCTTATAAAGCTAATTTTTACTACAATAAAGTGTTTACTTTATTTTCTAAATTTTATATTAAAAAATCAGAGCACCCCACTATCCACGTGGTCTAGTCTTGTCTGTTGGCTTTTGAACGGCTCCAACGTACCAAAGAACAGGCATTTCATGCCTGTCCTTTGGCACGTAGCGGGTGGGGGCTGCTCTTCCTTCGCGCCGGAGCCGTTCAAAAGCCGAATTATTAATTAGAATTATCAGAGCACCCCACTTTCCACGTGGTCTAGTCTTGTCTGTTGGCTTTTGAACGGCTCCGGCGCGAAGGAAGAGCAGCCCCCACCCGCTACGTGCCAAAGGACAGGCATGAAATGCCTGTTCTTTGGTACAGCGGGTGGGGGCTGCTCTTCCTTCGCGCCGGAGCCGTTCAAAAGCCGAATTGTTATAAAGTTCGGTTAGGTTAGGTTGGTATATTAATATTTAATTTAAATAACTGTTCAAAAAACCAATTATTATCTAGTACAATTAGGTTAAGTTAGTATATTAATATTTAATTTAAATAACTGTTCAAAAAACGAATTATTATCTGGTTCAGTTAGGTTAAGTTAGTATATTAATATTTAATTTAAATAATAATGGAAAGTGGAATATTTTCATCGAATATTTAAATCGCGCTCTAAATTCGACTTATTAAAAATCGATATTTTTTACATCCCTATTCATTTTTTAAACGCAATCGGCCATTTCGAATTTGGATTTTGCCAGAAGAGTGTGTTAGTGTTAGAGCGTTTTCACATCACCCGATCCGATATCGGTGTCGGACGCCGATCCGATATCGGGGTAAGTAAAATGTATGAAATATGTACCTGTCTTTCATATTGTCCGGCCCGATATCGGATATCGGAGCCGACACCGATATGCTGGCGGCACTATCGGACACCTGTGAGCCGTCGGGCGATAATGTTTGTATGTGTGCTGTACGTGTATCTAAATTGTCTCTGTGTGCGTAGACCCCGATGCGTGGCGGCCATTGTTTACAGTTTGGTAGTCATCATGGCGTCGTCTTCATTTAAATACGATATAATATATAATATAAATACGATATAATGAGATGAATTAGCAAATAATTGAATGTGGATTCACTCATACGAAAGTAATTAAAAAACTTGCTAGGTGCTTTTTGTAGCTTGCTAAAAAGAGTATAAAAAGCTCCCTCTGAATATCTAGCTTCCACGATGGGATGTATCCAATACTGTCTGTGAACAGATCTTTTTTTGCGTCTCAAATATAATAGATACAGCAAATAAAGTTTTCTATTATAGTCTGCCATGATGATCTGCGCGCACTAAGCTTATAGAGCAAATGGCCGTATCGGAACGATTTTGTCGGAAATATGTGAAAATAGCATATGGTGTCGGCTAATCGGATATCGGTTATTGGGTCCTACACCGATATCGGATCGGATAATGTGAAAACGCTCTTACAGTACGGATTAGCCGTTAAAAATCCGCTACTTTTTACATTTCTTTTGTTTTTTTGTGAATGTGCGTTATTTTATTTGCATTTTTTTGAAACTTGGTGAACTATGCTTGGTAAACGACCGGCTTATGTGGATGACTTTGAGGACGATGGGTCCGGTTAATGTTAGGTATATATGTTTTGGTTTTTTTTATTTTTTTATTGAAATAACTGTTTCTGGTGCTTGAAATTGGTTGGGGGTGATAAGTAGACCCTCCACCCTCCCTCCCCCCCCTCTCCCCTCCCCCTCTGACCTCAAAATCGAGGTACTGAATTGTAAACTTTACCCTATGTATAATATATATTATTGTATATGTATATTATATTATTGTTATTTCTCTTATAAGACATCCCAAGCTCCCAGTCTCTCAGGGGACACTGCTAATCTAGGATAAAACCATTCCAGGCAACTAGCAAAAGTTCAATAAATGAGATGAACTGTCAAGGCACTTCTGTTGAGAGTTGTTATGATTTTTTTTATATTTATTAAAAAATTGAGTTTTCTTTTTTTTTAAAGCCCTTTATCTGCTAACCATTTAGTTAAAATGCTATTCATTTATCAAACAGTAATATTCTTAAATCTAATTATATAGCGAAAATAATAATTTATTCTCAACCGCTTTGGTCAGGTTGTCTGTCGACATAGGCCTCCCCCAATTGTTTCCATGTCTCTCTATCCTTGGCAGAACAATATCCAAGGAACGGGTAAAGAAAATGAGGTCAAATTAAAAGATGAGAGGACGATCTTGTCATTCTTTATTCGATTCTGAATTGATAAGACTTATTGCCATCTTGTGGAAAAATAGGCTCTTGATGTTTAATGCAACAGCTAAATTGACTAACCGTCTTGATTTGAGAATAAGAACTGTATTCACACCAATAAGGCACTGAGAAGCTTCTCTATAGGTGTGTTTACCTATTCTTATGAGTTTCATATGTGTAAAATTATACTGTTATTTGTTTAAATTTATTTGTAAATGATAGTTTAAATCTTTTTTGTTAAAATTGTTATGAACTTCTTGTCTATATACCGGTGTCTCAAACAAATGTGACAATTATTTTATTCTAACTTTTTTAATCACATTATATTGCATATATGGGCACTATTAAAATCTACACCAAAATTTTATTAAATTGCATGTCATGGCCTAAATTTTTATTTTCCTAAAGCTTTAATGCTATTTGGGAAAGCAGTTGTCAAAAATTTTATGTAGTTTAGATATACCTACTTTGTGGGATGTCTACATAATAATGTCGTAGTATGTTGGCTGCGTGGTCGATTTTTATTATCTTGTATGGTGGGTGTGTTGGGGAGTGGCTGGTCAAACATCGCCCCGCCGTGATCGATATTATAACGGACTATTCCGCTTACAACATCAACATTCCCCTACTAAAATTTAAGATGTGCATTGATATGATCATTACCTTATCTAATGTATACGTTGGTTCTCGCGACCGACTGACCGATGTTCCAATGGAATAATCGAATACCTTAAATTAAATCGTTCGCTGACATACTGAGTAGAAAAACAAATGTTTATTCGTGGAAATATGTGTAATAATAATATAATAAGAACCTTACGTTAGCTAAATGCCATTTTTAAGGAACAAGTATTGAACTAATGAAATGGGAATTGTAAAGGAAAATTACAGAATATTATTTTTTTATTACTGGTTTCATAAATAATGTATTGCCAGAATCGGATCACTCTGCGTTATGCGTCATACATAAAAAACAATATATTCACATTGAATTACAAATTTGTTTTCGTTGCTTAAAAATCAGTTGACAGAAGTGTTACCACGAATGTGTGTCTCACAGTTTTTGTTTATTCAGTATTTGTTTGGAGGCCTTTGGTTTAAGTCAGGTATATTATATTTCACTTGGTACATACAATATATGTTTTTCTACGAGACATTTCGAATCACCAACGGGGCATAAGGGTTATTTGAATTCTATCATATATATGATATATATATATGATCTTGTATTTAGAGTTGTATATATATATATATACAACTCTAAATACAAGAGTCAATAGAAAACGCTTATTCTGCAGTTGTTTCATTATAGGGACAAAAATATCAAGAATATTCCTAGCTACTAAATGTTTATAAGTGCATGCATATACATATTTCGTTTAAATTATATACATGCAGGAATCGGTCATGTGGCAATTCAGTTGAATCTTCAATCTGCAAAAACACCCGTTTGTAAGTGGTTTTATAGATTTACATGTAAATTTAATTCATGAATATCTAACATGGAATGTATGCTCACTAAGTAGTGTGACCGTTGAATCAGCTAGCTTATGTATTTGGTGTTATTAATAGCTCAGTAAATATGTACCCAAAGTCGAGGCTACAAATATTTAATACGAGTAAAGAATTGTTGATTGCTATGTCCTTAGGATTTATTGAATTAAAGTTACGTCCCTGGGATGTAGTTTTATACCTTGGCTGGAAAATAATACTAATATAAGTCTAAGATAATTTGAACTTTTCATTTGAGAAATTTCCTTGACCTAATAGATAGTCTTAGTTCAGCTTTTCTCTGATTTGAGAGTGATTACAAAAATAGTTTACATAAAATCTTCTTAAAACCAGAAATTAAATAAACATTCTAAAGATTCTATTTTATTTAATAAGGACTCTATTCTGGATATAGTACCTCGCCGTTTGTGTCTTTACATCGATTAACACTATAGCATGATCTTTATATATGAAGATATATACGCAATGTTTTTCGTCATTCTGCCTTGATAAGCTGGCATGTGTGTGTGCTCGATTCACGAACAAAAGTAAAAAATCTATATTTCACAGTCTTTTAATCTCACGTCATTTCTTTGTACAAAGTGCGAATTAAGAATTCATAGCTTTTTATTGTATTGTCAGATTTTTTTTCTTATGTGTCCTCTCGTGTCCCCTTTTAAGCCGTGGCATGAGCAATATGTATCGGACTGTCTGTGTTTCAATCCAATCTCGTATTGAGCATTGTCAAAAATTCTCAATGAGGCATAATGTATTAACGTAATAGGTTTTTCCGGTATCCACCCCTAAACATTAATCGTTAAGGATAAAGGAATATAACAATTAGGATTTAATATATCATAGCAGTATTGTCCATAGGCTCTATATGAGAAGAATTTTTTATAAGTAATAAATCAGTTTTATTCGAACCCTGACGATATTTTACATATTATACAGTAAATAATTTGAAATATTATATATTTTTGTAGCCCTATGTACCTACCTAATCTTTGCATTTTTATTAATGTCTAAAAATAACTTGAGCGTTATCGCTCACGTTATCTCAAGGCGAAATGGGTGTAACTGTCGGATACTATGGTTATAAGTCTACGCTTTGACTACCAGACTACAAACAAATTTTGGGACCTATTCTTCTTTGTTCACGTGACATCGTTCTTTGTGACGTCAAAGGTGTCGCGACGTCAGCTGTGCTTTTTTAAATTCAGCTTGCCGCAACTCCCGACGAAGTCGTTTTGTATGAATCGCGTATTTGTACTAATTATTTATGTATATTTGTTAAAGCATCAATTTTCGTGTGAACTTCTAGTGTGACTGATTCATATTCTATCATTCTTGTCTTTGGTCTGTCTAAAGAACGAAGAACGTTTTACATAGATTCATTTTCATAACTTAAGGAAAAAGGAATGCAAATTGTAACATTATTCACATATGATAGATATCAATTTTTCAAGCAACGAAATAAAATATTATTGTTATTATAGCCTCTTTATTTCCATAATGAATAATATATTTTAAACAAGTATATCATATAATTAATTATTACCCAATATGTGCATGCTTTAAAAAATAAACTGTTAAGTACCAGTTTATATTTTAATGCATGCACATTTTATTTTATTTATCCTTAAACTCAAATTCCAATCATAATTAAGTAGTAATTTCAATGTCAATAAATTTTAAGTAAGTAATAAATAAATTAAAAAATAATCAAAATCATAAATTATTATGGACCACATCAAAACGAAACATTGAAACATAATATGTATCAAGATGAAGATACATGTTTCATATTAGCTTAGAAGTAGTGTTTTCTTGCCGAAATAACGTCATGTCAATTGGTTTAATCGGTCTCCGGCTGTGAACCAATTACTTACTTGACAGCAGGGAAGTAATTCCTACATTTGAGGGCGGAAAGCGAGCTGCAGGAAGACTTCCCTTTTATTAATGTACGAAAATAGAACTTATATTATACACGTCGTATGATGTTTTTGTTAAACTTAAGAATCTATCGAGTTTATTAGATTTTAGCCATCTTGACCGCCAATGGGGCGTTAACATGTCGGTGTGAAAACACGTTTATATGTCCGTTTCGTTGTATTTTTTAAAAAGTATACGATAAAACTGTATTTGACAAAGTAAGATAACCTGTTTTTTTATATACAGTATGAAATTGGGTTTCTAGATGTCATAAATGAAATTATAAGAATCACTAAAGAATATCTTCTATGATGGTGAAGTATTGGATATGATTTTCTTAGAAATTTGATTAGGCGCTAACTATGCCTTGTATGTTAAAATCCAAAGCCTTTATGTAATAAGTCTGAGCCTAATTCTGAATTGGACATACCTAAGTTCTTTACCGCCGCGACTATGATTAGAGTATTATCAATTATTCAGATACATGATGAAACTGTTAGAAATATTTTACGAAATCATAAATATATCAATTGTCTATACCTTATATACATATTGTGTTATTTGTGTTTCTTTCTAGCAACGAAGTGTGAATAAATAAAAAAAAATAAAAAAAAACATAATATACAATATAACAATTAGTTGGTGATATTTAAGTGAGAAATATATTTTATTGTATGTTGCTTTTCAGGTGTTAGCGGCAAGGTGAAGGCGGTGGCATGTGGCACGGCGCGCGGGTCCTTGTACTCGCGGCGCTGGGCCTGCTGGCCGCGTCTTCGGTCGATGCACAGATCCACAAGAAGTTCAACATCACCATTGGTTACCTGCCCTCGATTAAGGGCGAGCTCAGATCGAGACAGGGTCTCGCCATCTCTGGAGCCCTATCTATGGCTCTCGAAGAGGTAATAGATTTAATTAAATCGGCGTGTTTGTAATTGTTCTAGAAACAAAGAGGCAGACAGTCCAAACTGAAATGCAAATGTTAATATGTTCCGTCACAGATACTATACAATAAAAGAAAAAAAACCTTACAAATGCTAATCAGCATGATTTTAGCTTAATTTCATATCATAATTACTTTATATATCACAAACCCTATGAATTGAATTAGTTATTCAGAATTACACAATAATTTAAAGATTGGCTCCGAAATTCCACTTTTTATTTGAGTTTGTGCAGAGAGAGAGCCTTGGAATCTGCGCCATTACTCTTTAACTGACTTTAGTCTGACTGCGTAAAGACAATTATGGGTCTCAACATCCCTAATACAAGCTTAGGAAAGACTGGTGTGAAGGCAGCAAGTCAATGTATCGCTTAGGCCATGAAGCACGACCTTCACTAATAAGGACTCAGTAACTTTTCATACTTCTTATAAAATCAAATACACAACTATAATGCAATACTCATCGAGCTAGCGAGCTAGGTTGTTTATCTTGCCGAAGCCGCGTACATTATTTGAACAAATCTATTAATTATGAGGGTTTGCAATTATTGAATGAATTACTTACCTAAATTCGCAATAATAGCGCGTTTCACCAATTCGATGTTTTTGTATGCAATTTCAATGTAGTTATCTAAATATCCTTATAAGCGGTACAACTCATACTAAGATTGGTATTGGAAGTTACAGAATAATGGGTCCGATGTTGTTATGTTGATAACACTATCATGTCATTATAGGCAACCACGGATCCGAGGGGGGGATTTGACCCCCCCCCCCCCCCCCCCCCCTGAGCTGGTTCCAGGACTTAGGTGGATCACTAATTGAGCATAATAATTTTATTTCAATACTTTGTCACCATCCATTCAATATTTAATTAATTTAATAAAATAACTTTTGTATAATGACAAACGTATCAGTTCTTGACTTGACCACGACTATGTGATCTCCTGGCGCCAAAGCTGAATACTCTCTGGATATATAGGAACTCTAAGGATGTGTTCAATATAATCAAAGTTTCTGAGAAGTGTTGGGTGTTGTTGCATTATATTAACAATATTAATTCCAGATTAATAACGGTACTGACCTGTTGCCCGACGTGCATCTCTCGTTGGTGTGGAACGACACCAAGTGCGATACGGTGACGGCGACGAAGCTCCTAACCGATATGAGCTGTTCCGGGGTGGTCGCGTTCTTTGGACCAGAGGGCCGGTGCCACACAGAGGCTATTATAGCACAGTCCCAAAACTTGCCGATGATCTCATATGTTAGTATAAGTAGAGCCAGACTATTCCAGGAGTTAAGACATGGAAGTTTACTTACAATGTTTTGTATGACCATTTATTGCGCTCATAGTAAAATTCATGCGGCAAAGCTAGAGTTTGAATGTACGGTGAATTACAGGCACTTCCTTAGCCGGTTCTTAAATTTAAAAAAAAAAATGCGCCTGAAGACTTGGAAATAATGTCGGAAAGTCCCGCGTAAAAATTGATATTAATTCATAAATGTTTAGTAATTTAATGCGTTTTACTTGGTGCAATAATTTTCTTTGTTAAATTTAGAATTTCAAGAATTGTTTATTATATACATACATATATATATACTTTTAAGGCTTCTTTGGTCTCAAAATATATTATTTGTTGCAGAAATGTTCCGACTATCAAACGTCTAAATTGCCTAATTTCGCAAGGTTGGAGCCTCCAGATGCTCAGGTAAAGTCAGCAAATTAATATTATTGTTAACCATTGTTTTTTGAGAAATTAAAAAAAATATATTTACTTTTCCCAACTGTTATTAAATATTGGAGATGCTTTTATCAGCTGGAATATAATATATGGAATATAGAATAAGCAATGAGTTTCTGGTCTTCCAAAGGTTACTTCTGCTTGTTAACAAACTGATAGGGTGTACTAGTGGCTATAGCAATTAAATAAAACGTTAGTAATACTTGTAACATTGTGTTAACTTGTTTAAGAAAAAATATATAATGAATCTATTAATTACAACGCACATAAAAAAAAAGAAAACATAATCCAAATTCAAACATAGTGCATCATATAATGAATCTATAAATGACAACGACCGTCAAAAAAAAAGAAACCATAATCCAAATTCAAACGTAGTGCATCATAGACAATAATATAATGAATATATAAAGGACAACGCATGTCAAAAAAAAAAGAAACCATAATCCAAATTCAAACATAGTGCATCATAGACAATTATATAATGAATCTATAGAGGACAACGCATGTCAAAAAAAATAAAACAATCCAAATTCAAACGTAGTGTAGCATAGACAATAATATGTGGACAGCACCTTCCAACACAATCATTGTGAACATTACAGGCAACGAAATCGGTTATTTCTCTATTGCGGTACTACAGATGGAATAAGTTCTCAATATTATACGAGGAGTCGTGGGTGACGGTGGCTCTGACCCTGGAGAACCACGCCAAGAAGAACAATATGACTGTCAACCATCAGAGACCGGTGATCGATGGCTTCAAATGCTGTGAAGAGAAGATGAGCTGTTGTGCACCAGGGTTCTGGTACCAGTTTATACAGGAGACCAAGAATAGGACTAGAAGTAAGTGATTCTTAGCAGGATTAGCCTGACCTTGGAATAATAGTTTAATTATGAAATGTAAGTGTTATGTAGGATTTATTGTTAAGTACTGTTACTATATCAAATGGAACAGAGTTGTACGGGAACAGGGAACTAAGGGAGATAAGGAAAAAAAATAAAAGCTGTTATACAAAATAAAAAGGGCATTTAGTTGAAGGAAATCCTAGTGTGAGGGCTACTTTCTCTTCTAGATCTCAAGAACTATTTCTAACACATAGTGGAATTAAATTGAAATATAACATATAAATGCGATTTCAAAAATACTTTTCAGGGAATTGAGTAGTGAAATAATCTTTAGTTTTAGCGTCATTTCTGTAAGATGATGCCTTAACAGTAGTGTATGTAGACGGTCTAAAAATGTATGACAATTTGTCGACACGAACTGTCATTTTCATACAAATTCAGATTCCTCTGTTTAGCGTGTTTTTATATGTAGATTTATTTTATTATTTTTTTATAATCATAGTTAATTGCGTACATAGTACAGCCAGCATGCTTGGGAGGCTGTTTTTTTTAAATATTTTATTTGTCATTAATTTAATTCTATACAGTAAATGTTAGGTCTAGGTTCCTGAAACCCCTGGAACACAGGTTTATAGCGGTTAATTATGATTAAATAACAGTTTAATATTTTATATGTTGTATATTTTCAGTATATGTGTTCCTCGGATCTCCGGGTGGGTTGAATGATATGATGACGGCCATGGAGTCGTTGCAACTGTTTGTGAAGGGAGAGTATATGGTTATATTTGTTGACATGATGACGTACACCGCAAAGGATTCATTGAAATATTTAATGAGTAAGTTATAACTTTTATTTAGTAAATGTTTGAACATTTTTGTATATTACTAGTACATCTTTATTAATAATTTTTTGTAGTTTTTATAATTTACGTTTGTTAGTTATTTAGTAATCTTACAATATTAGGTAAAAAATAAGTATTATGCATGTACTTAATTTTTTAATTATGCATATAAATTTTTATGTTATTATATACATATATTATATATGAGTAAAATTAAATCAAGTTTCTAGAGCTGTCAGAATATTCTTTCATCATTCAACTTTAATTTTTAAATTAAATGATGAATTTACACATTAATATATGTATGTTTGTATATTAGACATTTACGACTCGTATGAAGTAACGCTTGGTAATCCCGGGGTTCAATAAATTAAATTATTTTTGACACTTATTTTAAACATGGTTTATATAGTATACAAATTTTATGCATTGAGTTTTATGACTTAATTATTTATTTTATTTCATGGTCCGATGGCCTTTATAACTGATCTCCTCCGGGCAATAATAATTTTCACTATAAAAACATTTCGATTATTTGTCACAAATATGTTTTTTTCAGAGGCTGGAGACCACGGACATGGGCATGGGCCGGAGGCCTTTTGTCAGAATACCCCAGAATTTAGAAAGAGGGCGCAGTCGCTGTTGGTCGTAGTTTCGTCGGAACCCGAGAGAAGTTATGAGAACTTTACGAGCAAAGTTCAAGTGTACAACACGGAGCCGCCTTTTCAGTTTCCTTTGCCGGCAGTTTTTGAAAAGAAATTTATAAAGGTACAATATATGTAAGGTGTGTTGGCCTAGTGGCATCAGTGCGACTCTTGTCCCTGAGGTCGTAAGTTCGATCCCCGGCTGTCCACCAATGGACTTTCTTTCAATGTGCGCATTTAATGCAGAAAGGAAAATGTCCGGAGGAAACCGGCTTGTCTTAGACCCAAAAAGAAGACATACAGAAATTGAGGCCTTGATCTAAAAAGCCTTAAGCGCCACTGATTTTTTTTTGATCAACAGTAGGTATGCCCCGAGAACCTTTAATCTAAAATAATATATTTTATTTTTGTATTTTCCTTATTTTCTTACATTAAACTTACAACACTATAGAAAACTAAACTAAAAACATAACAATAACAAGTAAAACCTTAAACCATTGTATAGCTTATTATATTTGTGCGTGTGAATATATATTATAATTGTGCGTGTGACAGATGTATTTAGTTGCACACTGGCTATATATATATATATATAGCCAGTGTGCAACTAAATACATCTGTCTCACACGCACAAGGGTGCATCGATCATTTAGGGTGCGCAGGAGATGCGTAAATGGTGCTTCTCTGTCTCTCTCTCTCTCTCTCTCTCTCTTTCCACGCCATGTGTGGTTATTTGGCACACACAGCCCCGCAGTCTCTCCAATATATCCGTATACTGTATCTCTAAGTAATATAATAAATTTTATTTTTCCCGTATAAATATTTTCCATTTATATGGAAAAATAGAATTTGTTAAATTCTTGTTATTTTGGTATACGCATTTTTTTTCTTGATTTTTTTATTTTTTTTTTAGTACGTGTCAATATATGCGGCGTATCTATATGACTCGGTGAAGTTGTATGCGACGGCGTTGCACAATTTGATTGAGGAGGAAACGCTTAAGAAGAACGAAACACTCACACATAAGCGATTAATGAGTATCGCTACGAATGGGACACGAATTGTTTCGAAAATGATCGACATTACGCCGTTTAAAAGTAAGTTTTGCTGTTTAATATTCTGATTTTTTAATAAATTGAAAATTTTCAATCCAATCAATCAAATCAAAATTCATTTATTCAGTCCAGATGCGACCTAAGGCATGCTTGTGAATAATAAATATTTTATTTTATGAATTTGGATAGGTGATTTAAATCGAATTATTTATGGGCAAGTTATGAATATTGATATATATATATAAAAAATATAATTTAGAATATGTTCTAGGAAACTTATAAATACTCATATATTATCTAATTCAAATATCACATACATGTCAAACTGTTATTTAGAAGCTTTTCAGATTTGGTTAAAAAAATGAATTGTAGCTACGTACGCCATCTATTGTGCGATTATTATTCCTTTTTTTAATTGATATATTGTGTAAATGCGACACTCAAATGTTTGTATACAAATGTGTCTAACCTGTCTCACATATAGAGAAACAGTGCTATAGAGTACCAATTATAGAAGTAAACATTGAAATTTTGAAGTGAAACTTCTTTAGAATCGTTGTGATTTCAAACCGGATGCAACGAAAAAGCGACAGTAAAAAGAGGCAGAAACATTAATTCATATGATTTAACGTGGGAGAAAATGAGATAGATAAACTTCTTTCGAATCGTCGTGATTTCAAACCGGATGCAGCGGTAAAGAGAGACAGAAACATCAATTCATCATATGAGTTAACGTGGGAGAAAATGAGATAGCAGGCATTATACAGCCTCTCTTTACTGCCGCTTTTTCATTTGATCGAATTTCAAACTTTCGATGTTTTAGTTTTTCCCAAATTAAAAATTTATATTAAACTTATAAATTAAAATTTATCATTAAAATATACTGTTTTAAAAGAACACACATATTTAGATAATGGAAAATGATTAATTTATATATGATTAATAATAAAAAAAATGTTTTTGAAGGTTTCACTTCTACCATGTGTGAATTGCACATATGTTTTTTTTTCTAAAATTCCTCATAGGTAATTCAGTAGAAGAGTACTGGACCCTCATTGCAACTCTCCATAGTAGAGGTTTCACTGAATCAGGCTTATTATATAACGGCATCTGATAGATTTAGTAATTTGATTTACAGGTGTATCCGGAATGTCGATACGTCTGGACGAACGAGCCGACTCCGAGGGTAACTTCTCAGTTCTGGCCTTCAAGCCAATCAACTCCAGCGACAATTTGGTCAATTGCACTCATAGTATGATACCAGTGGGACACTTTCAACAGTGTACGAGGGAGTTTCCTGTAAGCATTTTAAGTACATTTTTTTATTTATAATTTAAATATAACTATTAAAGTGAAACTTTTATTACATCGTCTCAAACTTTTTGGTCTGTGTGGCGCATGTCGCGTGACGGTCGGCCGCGGAGTAGGGATAAAGTGAAAGGCGCTCGTCATAGCAGCCAAGGCCAATATGGCGGCGCACATAGTTCGCAGCAGCTGACCGTGTAGTGTATAGACTATTATTCATTTATGCCAGTGCTCCACGCTATTTTAATATGTGTATATAATCTAAATAATTGTTACGTATTATGTATATCGTACTCTCTAAGACACAGAATTCAATAAAAATATTTGTTGGAGACTTAGTCTACTCTTTTTACTCCATTATCATTCCAATTTTCCAAGTAAAAAATTAAGATTGATAAAGCGATTTTATACCCTTAATAGAATATTATTCCAAAAATTTTTAGTTAAATGTCTATAACGTGAAAAAAAGTTTCACTTTTGCTGTGGTTTTATAAAACCACACAACATTTTTAATAAACGCGTTTTTAAATTAAATCAATAAGCTATATGTGCAATAGATAGGCAGTTTTAACGAGGAACCAGGTATCCGCCGACGTATCCGTGAACCAATTCTGAAAGGGCCGCCGCTCTTGCATGGACAGTGCCCATGGACGGTATAACTTATCAGCAAGTGGGCCAACTACCCGAACATCCCCTTATATAAAATAGTTTAATAAAACATAGATTTTTTTATAAATTTTATGCTATAATTTTTTGCGCAGCTACACATATAATAGTAATATTTACCTAATAATACAGTACATAAATTTCAAAAACTAAATTCATTTAAACATAAAAAACACAAAATATTTGAATAATTTAATGCAACAAGCGGCCTCTGTGCTTATAAGCGATCTGTATACGCGATGCGTGCTTAGTTTTTTTGCCAGTTTTTATATATATACATATATATATATATATATATATTATTACAACTAAAATTAGAAGCATTCAATGTATATTTCTTTTTTTGAAGTTCATAAATGTACATTATGTTACCTATATAAATAAATGATTTTTGATTTGATTTAGAGCAAGAAGATTGCAACAAAACTCATTAAATTTCAGTATTTATTTATTTATCTATTAAGTAAACATTATACATATTACAAAAACTACTAATTATATTATAAAATCTTTTAAAATGTATGACAATTTATGTAAACATAAATTAAAAACATATACAAAGACTAACACACAATAAAATTATCAGGAATTTTTGGTACTTAAACCAGAGTAAAAAATCATCATCAGCAAAACAGCGAATTAGGTTCGAGAATTATAATTAACAGTATTCAATTACCAGAAGTGAATATTAATTTTAATTTTACAGGAATACAAGTTAAATCCGAAATTCCCAATCGACTGGCCGGACAGTGTGAAACCGGAGGACGAACCGTCCTGTGGATTCTTAAACGAGAAATGTCCCAAGGACGATTCCCAAATCACGTCCCTAGTTGTCGCTGGGACGTTAGCCGTGGCCCTGTTTTGTACACTCGTGGTCACAATAAGCATTTACCGTAAGTGGAAGATCGAGCAAGAGATAGAGGGACTCTTGTGGAAGATTGATCCGCATGAGATTGGGGGATATTTAGGGAGTGGCTTCGTTTGGTCGCCTAGTAAGGTAGGTTGTCCAAAGTTAATAGTAATAAATTAAAATCCAATTTAGTTAAGAACTCAAAGACTATTTTTTGATTTAGTAAATTTTAGTCCAAATAATTAACGGGTTTTTTTTCTAGAAAATAGACTTTTTAATCATTCGCTAGTTGAAAAATGCTTCAAAGCTGTTACTTATAAATAATATATCTGGGTATCGCAGAAGAGTGATTATCTAGATTTATATTGGATTTTTGAAGTTATATATATATATGTGGCGCGTTAGGGAAAATTGATGAGAGTAAATTTTTACGACGTGTTAACGTCACAAAAACCAACACCCTGAAGCTATAGCCAATATTTTAGGTTTTTTGTGATATCTAAATAATCTTTATTTAACTGTATAATGCGTTATAATAAACCTTTCAATGCATTTTATACATTTTTTCTATTGTTAGTGTCGTTTTTTTATAAACGTAGAATAAACGTTTTGAAAAGTTTTTTTTTTGTTACGCCAAAGAAGTATAAACTTCTAAGGCGTTTTTTTTTTAATTTTAACTTTTTAATTTCAGTTAAGTTTGGCAAGTGGTATATCCGGAGAGAGTAAATGCTGTACCCAGATATTCACGCCCACAGCCCAGTACAAGGGAAATGTAGTAAGGATTAAAGAACTTAAGTTCTCCAAGAAAAAGGTATTTTTTTTAATTACACTTATTAAATAAACCAGAAGAAAAACTGTAAATATTTTTAAAAGGAATTTAAAAAAAAATATATATTTATCGGACAAGAGATTCCTCTTCGTATCATCTTAAATTAACTTAGCTTGTATCGACAGATGGCTATTTCAATCCATCGATTAGTTATTGCCTATTATCGATATTTGAATTAACATGTGTATCTCAGATGGAAAATGGATTAAGATAAGTTATTAGGTTTGGGTGTTAGTAAACAAAAATTCGGACAAATATATAAATATTATATAGCACGTCTCTTTGTTTTTATCATTTTAAAATAATTGAAAAATATATTATTTCAGGACATATCACGGGAAGTGATGAAAGAGATGCGTCTTTTGCGCGATTTGAGACACGACAATCTTAATTCGTTTATTGGTGCGGTCGTTGAACCCTTACGCATCTTATTGCTCACGGACTATTGCGCTAAGGGCAGCTTATATGTAAGTCTTATTATTTATTTTGTACTCCTACAGCTAACAAAAAATACATATAATAGCAAACAAATACACAGAGAACATAGCCACAGATGGAATACATGATACTTTATATAACAAAAAGATTTACAAAAGGGCACAAACAAACAAACAAACAAAATTAAAAAAAAAATTAAAAAAAGGCTAGGTTCAATTAGTTTCTCAGAAATTGGAAACATACGCTTACATACTATATAAATACACATAGTTGCAATTGGTTAATTTCCGTTGGTCGTGTTGTGTGTTATTTTAAGGCAGACGTATGTTTACGCGTTTTTTATATCACGCAAAACATGCTATTCAACAAATTTATATAATAATAATAATATTATTTACAAAAGGGTTGTGATAAGATTCATATATCGCTAGTTCACACTAGCGAAGCCCTGTGTTGAGGGTAACTATAAAATAATTATTTTATAATTTAACTTTAAAAAGAATATAAGCTAGGGTATATATATTTTCTTTTTTTTTCAGGATATAATAGAAAATGAGGATATAAAGTTAGATAAGATGTTCATATCGTCATTGGTGCATGATCTCATTAAGGTTTGGAAATTTTTTCTTTGTTCTTATGTACTTGAGTCACAGTTTGAGTAACTCGCTATTTATATGCATTGCTTGAGTAATAAATATACATAAAAGACGGCGTAATATTGTATTTTATATAATTTCGAAAAAGTCTTTGAAAAATGTAAGTTTTAAGGAATTTTGTTAAAAGTTTTTTTGCTTTTATTACAATACTTTATTGAATATTTTCAAATGTTTTGTTAATGGGTCCTTTGTATCTTTGATTGAATATACGAAAAAATTGTAATTAATTATAGTCTGTGTCTAGTTTTGTTTCGACCGCTATATTTTAGACAATCATATTTTTATAGTGAAGTGGAAGATCTAGGTTTATGCCTTGGATTTTTTTTGTTTGTTTCCAAGTATCAGGCAGTTTGTATATTGGCTAAAAATTCAAGCAAATATTTTTTCCAGGGTATGATTTTTATCCACACGTCGCCATTGATGTTTCATGGAAATCTCAAATCTTCAAATTGTGTTGTCACCTCCAGATGGATGTTGCAGGTATTTTTTATACTTATCTTAAAAATATGGTATAAATAATATTTTTAGTGATCTAGGAAATAGGTAAGATTTTTAAAAGTAATTTGAACCATGTTAAAGTTGTTTATGAGTATCTTTTGTAGTTTAGTTTTTAAGCAGTTTGCATGACATTAGTATATATATATGTTAATTAAGCTAACTAGAATTCCAGCTTGAAGGAAAAAACACTGAATTCTTGTAAATTGCAATAGTGTCTATTTAATTGGATTAAGGTGTATTTTACAATTTTATTTATTAGTTAGGCTTTGATCGCCTGAAATCCTCTCATTTCAAAGCCCTGGCAAGTACAAATATTTAAAAAATGTTTTTATGGAAATGTTGCAATTTTTATCTATAATTTTACGCTTTTGTTTCTAGGTAACTGATTTTGGTCTTCATGAAATAAGGAATAGTGCTGAAAACGATTTTATTGGAGAACATCAATATTATAGAGGTATTTCATATTTTTCTCTTTGACAAGATTCTTTTATCTTAGGTTTCCGAAACAAAAACATAAAAATTATTAGTAGTTTAACATTTACTAAATTATCATTTATCAGTTTTTACTTATTACTTAAACTTTTCTCTTAATATTGTCGTTGAATTCACATAGTTTCTTATATAAGTGAATATTATTTTTGTTAGTCTTCGGATTCTCTAATTTAAATCAATTATATTACATTTTGTATAAAATAACTGATTCCAAAGGATTTTGTTTATTAAAGTAAAAAATGGCATACAAAAGAGTTGAGAAGTTTTAAACTATGTTTTTCCTCAACTAATTACTCACTACATCATTGATAAAGAAACTTCTATAAGTTATAAGGGATAAAACTAGCAAAAATTCGCGGGTACCATCTTTAGAAGGCTTCTTCGACAGGTTTACTATGGAAGTCTCCGGAATTGTTGCGACAGTTGGATTATCCCAACGGTAATGTGGGCGGGACCCAGAAGGGAGATGTGTACGCGTTTGGAATTATTTTGTACGAGATTATCGCACGTCGGGGACCCTTTGGATTTACTTCTTTGGAACCTAAAGGTCAGTTGACGATTCTGGTATAGCATGAATAATAGCTTAAATAGAGTATTTAAAGTATTCAGTGGTCGCTTTATTTGAAAAGTAGGTCGATACGAAATGTTTGGAAATATTAATATGTGTATGTGATACTTGTAAATATTTAAAGTTGGTCTGATTCCAAGTAAACAATAATTGTTGTAAGATATAAATTGAAAAGAAGAGATACTATATTACGCAGTTTCTAATCTGTTGTTTTTCGTGTTTTATGTGGAAAATATTTTCGGATATTTTTTTTATCTTTAATAGCGGTCAACTGTGTTTTGTTTTATCGTGCTAGAAATGTTAACTGAGTATTGATCCTATAGAGATCGTGGAACGAGTAAAGCGTGGTCCAGAAAATTTAGACGGATCGGAGCCTTTTCGTCCTGATTGGCGGACATTACAGGGTGACGCGGAGGACTTTGTGTTGGGCGTGATGCGGGACTGTTGGACAGAAGAACCGGCATTACGACCTGACTTCCCCACTATTCGATCGAGGCTTAAGAAACTCAAGTCGGGCAAGTAAGTCAAATGCCTCAATGGTTTCAGCAGTTCGACAAAATGTGAACGTGCGTATACACTATAGTCTACGTATACGTTTTCTAAGACTTATGTTAAACAATTTTTTTTTACTGGCAGCAATAAATAAAATAGTAACTAGAATATTAATGACCAGAAAAATATATAAAACACGGCCTTATGTGCACACATTTAGACAATATATTATATGTAATTTATTATTTCTTTTGTAAAATGTAGATTTTGTATTTTTTTTATTTGCATCTTAAGATTGGAAATGGATTTTACAACCTTGACCCTGATTGCTTAAATAATGAATTACTCTAATGTTCCAGATCAAGAAATATCATGGACCAAATGATGGATATGATGGAGAAATACGCGAATAATTTAGAAGAACTAGTCAATGAGAGAACGAGGCTATTGATAGAAGAGAAGCAGAAGACGGAAGATTTACTTCACAGAATGCTACCAAAGTAAGGCTTAAGCTATGTACATACGTGTTTGTATATTATGTTACCATATAACATGTTTAGTGCTTAATATGTATATGGCTTTGAATATGGTGGCGATATCGCATTTCAGATTTTATATATCTCAGAAACTACTTGACTGATTTTAATGAAACAGAAATATACAGAGTAAATTATTGTTGTGATAATTTTTAAAATAACTTAGCAAACTATTAACGAACAGTTCTTAAGCTTGCCAATGCACTTTTACATTGAAACAAAATGTTTTGTAGAATAAGTATTACTGCTATAATCTCTCACGGCTCAGAGATACATGTTAAGTGTATGTGCACGCTAGTTTGCACTTGGCAAGTACGTGCGTACGTACGTACTTGACGTACCTATGCACGTACGTGCTTTAACTGACGTACATAACGTGCGTAACTGAATAATCGTTTACGATCCGATGCGCAAATTTAGCCAATTCAAAGCCATGTTAGACGTAACAAATAAATGTCTTATCCACAAACAGCGATTCAGCCGCAATGCATGTCCACCGTAACAGCTAAGAAGACGCAAATACAACAAGCCACACACAAACGCGTGTACTGGTTTACATTTGGTCCACAGGCTTTCGAAATAACCATAGCTTATATGTCTTGTAGACTAATCTTTCTAGATCCATAGGAACGGACTTTATGTAAAGCAGTGTCGTGAAACATAATATTCACATTGTTGTACTTGTGTTCTTTACAGATGGGGTTGAATCCATTTTGAAATGTCGTGAAATGTCTTGAGGTAATTAACTCACTACTGGTGATTAGTTTTGTGCCGTAGGAGTTAACATGTTGTTAGTTGCTTGGGGTTGGCGCTTCGGTGTTGGTTTTTTAGCTTGTATAGACATTTTGACAGCATGCTTTTGATTCTAGTGTAGCGTTCGAGGATGAGGTGAGTTTAGGCTAGAGTATGGTTTGATTCTCCTTAGCATGGATACGCTTAGATTTCCAATTTCTTGTGATTTTGTAATAACAATCCGATATGGTCATTTGTATCATTGAGGTGTTGAAATCAATAAGGATGCAAGTGATCATTTCGGAAATGTCTTGATTTTATATAGATTTTTTTTGTAATTGAAGATTTTCATTTTACTATTGTGGTATTTCTATAGTACGGACGCGGAGCACGAAGAATTTCGTAGCAATGACCTTTGGGCCTACTGCCAGTGGTTAAAAACATTTTTTTTATAAGTATTTATTTAGACTAAACGGCTTGATGGATTTATAAAAAGGAAAAGTTATGATTGCGACTAAGATTTGGTAAAAAAAAAACAGAAATACTCTTAAAAAAATCATTTAATTTTAGTCAGAGGCATCTATTTCTGATGAACTATCAGATGTTTCGCCAGATACGTTACTACTTATATACTATTCTTCTTTCTTCTTTATGTCCTATAACCCCTAGGTGGGGCAGAGGGCGTCCACAGCGAGCCTCCATCCCGTTCGGTCTTGCGCCTCGTGCTTCACCTCGCTCCAAGTCCTACCAGCTCTCTTTACCTCGTCCGCTACTGTACGGCGCCAGGTTTGTTTGGGACGGCCACGCCTTCGCTTTCCTTGCGGGTTCCAATCAAGCGCCTGTTTGGGAATATGACTGGGATCCCTTCGAAGTGTATGGCCTATCCAATTCCACTTGCGCCTCTTGATCTGCTGACTGATCGGGGTTTCTCGGCAGCGCTCCCAAAGTTGCTCGTTGGAGATTTTTTCAGGCCAGTAGATACCCAGAATATGGCGAAGACAGCGGTTGACGAAGACTTGGAGTCGGTGCGAGATGTCTTTGGTGACCTTCCACGTTTCACATCCATAAAGCAGCACAGACTTGACGTTGGATCCGAATATTTTAAACTTGATTCGACGCGTCAGCATCCGTGACTGCCATACAGGCCGAAGTTGTGCAAAGGTTGCTCGGGCCTTGGCAATGCGTGAGGCGATATCCTCCTCTGTACCTCCATTTTCAGACACGACGCTTCCGAGGTAAACAAAGTTTTTAACAATCTCCACGCTCTCCCCTCCCATCCGCAATGGGCTTATATACTATACTATAACATATATACTACTTATAACATATATACTACTTATAACAAAACAAACCAAAGTACATGTGCACCACCACATGTCTTTATGGTTATGACTAAAAGGTTTACAATCTCTGAATACGGCGGTCACTGCATCTGTGTGAGCGCAACGGCAATATGTTTATGCGCGAGCGACAAAGACATAAGATGAGGGGTCATTATACGAAATGCTTCGTGCTCCGCGTCCGTACTATAGTTGTTTGATTTGTATAGAATGTAAGTATAGGTTTTTAGATGTATTGAAGTTTAGGAGATATGAAAACTTTCTGGTATGATGAAGTGAATTGTCGTAGGTCAGTCGCACGTCGTCTCACGACGGGTGAAGGGGTGGAGCCGGAGTCGTTTGATGCAGTCACGATTTACTTCAGCGACATCGTCGGCTTCACGTCCATGTCAGCTGAGAGCACTCCGTTGCAAGTCGTCAATTTCCTAAACGATTTGTACACCGTGTTCGATAGGATTATCAGAGGCTACGATGTCTACAAGGTGGAGACAATCGGTGATGCCTACATGGTGGTTAGTATTGAATTTGTGCTTATATTATCTTTCCTCATTATGATAGTTGATAATAAAGTCATGTAAGAAATACTGAAATTTTTTTCAAGGGCTGTTACATACTACAGTTGAAGTAATTTATAGTGTAGTTTTTCAGGCAACTTGTATTGTAAATAACAGTTAAAGTTTTTTTTTATTGAAATGTGTGGTAAATTTTCCCGTAAAACAAAGAATATTGTCTTTGTGAAATAGCTCACATAACTTCGATGTAACTGTAATGGCTGTCAATAGAATTTATCTACCTTTTGACAACACAAAAGTAACTTTAGACTTCTGTATGATTTTAATGAAATTTTATTGACTTTTATTGAAACACTTGTAGAACACATGGGACATCTATCATTATTGTAATTTTTGGTGGTTTTAAAAATATACCTTGACTTCTTCAGGTATCCGGTCTGCCGATAAGGAACGACGATAGACACGTGGGGGAGATCGCCTCTATGGCGTTGGAGCTTCTTAACGCCGTCAAGAGTCACAAGATATCGCATCGGCCCAACGAAATACTTAAATTGCGGATAGGTATACATACAGGTACGTTTACAGCAATTAATATCAAGTTTTAAAACTTGGTAACTATTCATATGTCATAAAAGAAAAACTCTACTTACTGAGTGACACTCTCACACTCATTCACTCACTCACTCACACTGTCACACTCTCACTCATACACTCTTTCATTCATACACTCTTTCACTCAGTCTCTCACTCAATCACTTATTCCCTCACAAGGCACAAAATCTGAAAATTATTTGATAAAAATATTTTTGTTCTCATTACTGAATTTCATATATCATATAATTTTCTTAGCCACAAATACTGAATATAAAATGAATTACAGGCGCAGTAGTGGCTGGCGTAGTAGGTTTGACCATGCCACGATATTGCTTATTCGGGGATACGGTGAACACGGCTTCTCGTATGGAATCGAACGGGGAGCCTCTGCGCATACACATATCGCCCTCGTGCAAACAGGCCCTTGACAAGATTGGGGGATACATCGTTGAACCACGGGGATCTATTCCTATAAAGGGCAAGGGAGTGGTAAGTTGTATTTGGCTTTAAAATGTATTTAAATTTCTCATTTCAAAATGAAGCTTCGGTCAAATTTGGAACGTTCGAAATGAAGCTACAGTCCAATTTGGAACGTTCAAAATGAAGCTGCGGTCCAATTTGGAACGTTCAAAATGAAGCGACGGTCAAATTTGGAACGGTCAAAATGAAGTAACGGTCAAATTTGGAACGTACATAATGAAGCAACGGTCAAATTTGGAACGTTCAAAATGAAGCTACAGTCTCGAGTCGGAATGTTTGCTAAGAACATAATTTTGAAGCAATATTAAATTACGTTCAGTAACTTCAGTTCTGTGTATATTCATAATTTTGTTAATGTTTATTTTGTTTATATGAAAAAAAAATACTAAGGATCGGTCATTTTGCATGTTTAACGTATCAATAAATTATAAGTAAGATTTTTATGACTTGTGTATTTTCTTAGTTGCAAACCTACTGGCTGGTGGGAGCGACAGAGAAGGCAATACAAAAGCGGCCAGTGGAGGGAGAGGAACGGCCGCTGTTTTGTCGGCCACGTCGCAGTCCACGGCTCACTGATTCCAGGCACCCCTCAATATCAGGTATTATTTTTTCTTTTTTTATGTTTGCTCGAATTCCACTTCTATAATTTAGATTATTATAAACGGTTATTTTGTACATTGTTTCTTTATTAACCTGATTGTGCAGAAGTATGCCGTATTCCAAATCGTACATCAAGTCAGTCTTGACCATAATCATAATAATTTTATATTTTAATATATCTAAATATAATAAATGTAACTTCGATTAATATTTTAGATTGCGAGACTTACCGCTAAGTACACTTTTAAGTCAAACAGGGTACTAACGTATGTAAACTATACATTTTTGGCTTCTAAAGTGTTTTGATTTTCTAAAAAGTGATTGAATATTTTATATTTAATAATCAATAATTTAGGTTTAGATTGTCTGATTGGTTTGATTGCGGTGGCGTTAATATGTAAGTACCTCAGAAAGGTATTTGACAAGGGTCCAACTTAACGCTAAGTCTCGAATCTTAGTGTCATATTGAGTTCGACGTAATGAATTCCTTATTTCGCATTTTCTATATTTTCAAAACTAATTAAACAGTCATCGACGATGTGTGTGTGTGTGAGCTAATAGCGTGGTGTGGTGTGACAGAGTTGCGTAACGAATCTCGCGGGGTAAGGCAGAGACTGCACAGTGGCGCCTCTTTGCCTGCGCACACGACTAAGCCACATTTCAACAGGGATTCGTCGCTACGACACAGGTAAAGAAACAACAATCAGTTTACAAATGCTTTATTAACATTTCTATAGTTTGTGACTACATATATTCTGCTTATTTTACTCTATGACGCGCAAAGATTAAAATAAAGATATAGATATCACCCCAAATTATTCATAAAAATTTAAGTAGTTCAATCCTAAAACACTCTTCTCATCACACTCTCACAAAAGAGTACTAAGTAAAAAGAGTGCGAGTTAGGTTTGGATTTATAAATAATCTTACTTTAGTATCGCGAAATAGAAAACTAATTTTAGTGTACGACCAACCACGCTCCAGAAGATAAACCACTCGTTATATGGAAATTGTATTCGTTTTTTAAACAAAGTCCCAAGCAAAATTGGAGAATTATCACTAAATAAATTCAATGCCAATGGTAAATGAAAATTATCAATAAAGCGTTTTATAAATTTGACGAATACTTAAATAATCCTAACACTAGGGATTGATTTGCTCCAGTTCAAAGAATTTGTATGACTCAAAACTTAGCGATTTAAAAGAGTGGTGGAAAGTTTCTTGTCCGCACTACGCCATTGACTTGCGAACTGGTAGTAAATGTAAATTTACAATTAATGTAACTTCTTTTTTTGACGTTCATAAGTACTTGTTTACTTATACGAGTAAAGATATTTTTAGTTTGTGTTGACTATTTATTTATTTATAGTAATGTTTTTAATTTCAGAAATGCCCTGAGCTCGATTGCGTCCTCGGCATGCGAGGGCGACCTCTGTTCAGGCGCATGCGAAACCTCTCTACGTACGGCACGTTCACTCGACGCGCTCGCAAAACGTGAAAAGCCCTGTTTACGCAGACACAATACGACGCGTTCGCTCGACGCTGACGTTGCCATAGCAACCATTTGCGGACCGATTTTCAACGGCAATGCGATCACAGAAGAAGCCAGAACCACAGAAGACAGCCCGCTCTTGCGTAAAGCGAGTCTCACGAACCGCGAACGACCGCGTCGTAAGGTCCCCGACTCGGATTATATTGAGTTCTATAAGAAATGGCGGTCGCTGGAAAATGTGGACGTGAAAGGCGAACGCGGGAAGATGCCGCGTTTTGCGATTCGGTCGTGGTTGTTAGGGATTTTTAGCGGAGGCACTCGCAGTACTAACTCTTCGCTGCGTCGGGCCCCGCCGCTTCTTGATCGCGAGTCGGCCGTCTGATTTCCTTTATAGTGTTTCCAGACTCACGGCATATACGTGGATCTAAGTGCCGTGTTTGTTGCCATGGTTACGATGTTATTTCCATATAAAAAAATGTCAACTGTGGCAACAAATTTTGTTCTAACCACGTTTTATGATGCCATAAAAGACATCTATAAAGTAAAAGGTACTTTCGTTTCCAATTTAAGAATATAAAAAAATACCTTGAAATCTGCTATTGGGATTTGGAAGCACTGATTACTATAGTTAACCCAAGATGCACAAGAAATAAAATGAAGCCAAAGTTTTGCTATATGCTACATACAAATTTAAATAGTGATTTATTAAACGAATTTATTTATTATAATTTAATGTTTTTTTTACTAATTAAAAAGGTTTATACGTAGAATCGGTTTTTGAGTCTGTAATATTCCGAATGTGGATCTTGGGTTTTTACATATCCATGTATATTAGGAATATATGTATATTAAATGCTGTTGTAAATAATATGTGTAAGTAAAACGATGTTACCGTGAATTGTGAAATAAGAGTTTAATGTTATTAAATAATTTCTATTGAACATTGTTTTAATACTGACGTGTCATCACAATCTTTTTATTGGATTTGAGAAACATTTTGAACAGATTGATATTATAAGTACATACAAATTTGTGCCTAGATATTGACTAGGGAATACGTAATCTAAGGCCAATTACAGAAACGTCATATTAATTACTTTTTATGGGCAACTTGAGTTACTCAATTGACACTTTTTGACAGTTGACGTGATTGATGTTTGTGGTTCTGAATTTGAATCTGTGGTTTTTCATCCAAAAACCTATTTTGATGAATTGTTATGCACAAATTAATAAAAGGTAAATTGTCAACCATTTTGGCCTACGCCGTATGTCATATAACTGAATTTGGACATAAGACACTTATGTGTAAAATAATCATTCACACAGGAGTGAATGATTTATTAGGGAAATTCATATATGTATTGACGTTTGTGTATTTGGCTGTATTTATAAAAATATAGTAAACTATAATAAAACTAAGCTGTCACATTTATCATAACTCATTCTTCCTGTTAAATTAAACTGAAAAAACACAAACATAAAAGGTAACATTTATTAAAAAATAAATAGGGATGGTCACGGCACAGAGTACAGAAACAAGTGAAGACTGTAGTACCAGTAACTTTTACTACGACCACACTGTTATATGCCTTGACGTTAGAACTACTAGCCAATTTTGATTAATATATTTGAATAGTATAAATAAATCACATCGTTAACAAAGTATTTCTTGCTAATTTTATGTAATTTTAAAAGCGTTCGACGTTTAGTTTATTACAATAAATTAAGATTAGAAATGAGGTAAACATCTAATAGAACAGGATACATAATATTTAACAAATGATGAAAAGAATGAAATTTATTTTAATGTAAAAATAACTTTTTTGACACGGACCACTAGAAATCAAAGCTATTGTTGAATTAATTTAACTTATTAAGTATCTAGTTATTAAAATAACTTAAAGAATCGTAAAACTTAAAAATAGTTATTTTTACACATATTGTGCTATGAAGATCAAAAACAAATTACTATATGTTTAAGACAAGCTAAGGAATTCATTATTGTTATAAATATATATGTATGATTTGTATATTAAAAGTGATTCTGAAAAGAGTGAATCGAGAAAATTTAAGACAAATTCGACAAATAGAACTGAATTATTTTTCGACAAATAATGCAAAGATAAATAAATATATACCTCGTAAAGAAGACTGAAAAGACAGACACGGTCCTTATTATTAATAATTAATACGAAGAAATAGTAAATCTGAAATAATTAGATTTTTAGAAAAAAAAAAAATGTTTTTTTTTTGAGTAACGACTTCAACGTAATTTATTTTTGATTTGTTTACATTTTCACATTGAGGGAGATTAATAACATCCCAGTCAACAAAACACAAGCCTCAAAGAGTAGAAGAAACTTTGTTAATTTACAAATTCAAACAAATTATGAATGAAACCTGTAGTTTTGTATAATTTGGCTTAGTTTACATGGGTTTTTTAACATTAATAAAAACAATTAAATACATGAAAATATGCCTGCTACACTCGGTCCCGTATTTCATTAGGTACCTCAAGTCCTAACCTCCACTCGATTTGACAAATGACAAACTTCAGCTGTTGACAGCTGATTTAAGTTTGAGTGACGCTTAAATACGGAGCTGGGAGTCAAGACATTTATCGGATGTAATTAATAATTAACGGTATCATAAGCTATTCTTATCTTACGGGGCAAACCGAAGAAAATCCAACCAGTTAATAGTTTCTACTATATTAAGCATCAGCGAGCAATGGTAGAGCAGCGGGATCGTGTACGCCATTAACAATAAGCCGAATGTCACATTCTGGGACATGTTCAATTATGGGGCATGATACGCTGGTGTACTCCTGACGAAGGCTTGGTGCCTCCAGGAGATCTATCCGCGGGCTTGGAGCAACTCGGTTTTCGCCTATCACCTAAATATATAAAATCTCTTTACTTGCCAAAATACTTTTGAAGTCAATATAAAAGTTTTTCCTAAAATATTACAACATTTTCATCTAAATGTATTTATTATTGGGAATTAAAATACTAAGCACGCCAAAGTGCGTGTTTGCATCCATACATTTCACGGAAAATCAGGTTGCATCAAAATAGGTCCAGTAGTTTGATATATGCACTACCCACGCAATGTTGACAGCTAGCCGACTTTTGTCAATTAAAACCCTTTTTTTGTACCAGAAACTAAATAACTTTAAAAACATACTTTATATAACCATACAGTTTATCACAATAAGATGCATAATAATTATAGCATAACTAAGTACGAAGTACATAATATATTAAATATGTGCATATTTGTTTAAGTGTACGGGCGTCAATAACACTTTTCTTTTGTCGCACTGTGTACCTGTCACCTTAATATTGTAAACTAATATTATTGCTTTTATATTATCTTTGATTCGTTCTTTTTTTAAACTACAGTATATAATATTAATGTAATAAATGACGACGATAGTGGACAGTCAAATTGAGACCAATTTGTGTTTCACCATCACATCTGTACTGTTTAAAAATTAATAAAAAAAGTAATACTAACTTCCATGAGGTATTCGTCGCTCCGATGATGCATAACACTATCATTGTGAGATTCTAAGTGATTTCCCGAAGCAAACCTTAGTTTCTTTGGAGATTCTAAACTACAACATCTGAAAAGTATAATCTATGAGAAATGGTCCTCTAAACCATATCAAACCATATATTCAGCTGTATTTAAAAAATACACTATTTTATTTATAAACTGGCAAGAAAAATAATAAAACGGGCAAAGTCTATATACATATGTACCTACTTCACATAACCAAAATTAATTAATAACCAAGCTTCGAATCAAAAGTTTTATTCAGTAGATTAAATTCCAAATAGCATTATAAACAGGTCACAGGTCTTTGTTAACCGCTGCCTTCGTCGAACTCTTGGAATATTCTGGGCCAAGAGAATCTCTAATCAGCAATGGAATGCAATGAAGAGCAAATTCACAGGTCTATAAAACATCGAAATGCGCTCCCGAGGGATCCAGTCCAGTAAGTCCAGATCATAAAAGAAACGTGGTTACCCAAAACAGACCTTAAGAAGTCATTGCAAAGACGAAGGAAGCTGGAATTACGCGGTGTGAAATGTGTGGCCTAGGAACGATCAGGCAAGAACTCTTCTCCATTTGGGGGACATAGGACTTTAAGTCAAGTACCTAAGTCACGTTTAGGTATAGATTTCTTAATTTAATTAACACTGAGACACTTAAGATAAAAAATATATATCATACCTATGCAAGCCGCCAACTTGGTTCTTCCACCCCCTTGACTTGAGCGAGCTCCTATTCCGTTTATTGTCAACAATCGGTGTGTCTTCCTTGTGAATGGCTCGTCGTCTCGTCCGACTTGCAGCTGCCTCTGGGTCCTCACCACGCACCCAGTATGTCACCTGATCCCGCTTACCCTTCATAGAAACTATACCGCGCTCTTCCAGAATATAACCCCCGAGCTGGTCAAGCAAGGCCTTGCAAGCCGAGCTGCAGTGGATTTTTAGGGCTGGAAAAAATTCAAATATCCTGTCATAGCTTCTGGCAACTATAAAAACCTTAAATATAAAGTGAAACTACGCAGAAGGTCGCAGTCTCTATGGAAGATAAAAATAACGAACACTGAATCTACTGAATTGCTACTTTGAGATTTTACCACATTGACACTATACTGGCACAAATTGAATCAAAATTACCACACACTTAGTTTAATGACAATCATTATTATTAATTCAGACATGTATGTAGAAATTAATTTTCTTATAAGTATTTTTTATTTTCCGAAAATTACAATCAAATCGAGTGACGTCCTGCAATATAAATAAGGCTTAGTAGGCTATACACAAATTTGAAAATGATTTTCGATTTCGGTGAAGC
This sequence comes from Pieris rapae, assembly GCF_905147795.1. Taxonomy (NCBI): domain Eukaryota; kingdom Metazoa; phylum Arthropoda; class Insecta; order Lepidoptera; family Pieridae; genus Pieris; species Pieris rapae. The sequence continues at coordinate 2,068,624 of NC_059515.1, read as the reverse complement.
TTTCAGATATGTCGGTTTCTCGGATTCTCATACAAAATATTATTTGCAAAAATACGATTCCGATCCGTTCCAACGATCTACAATTCTCTAAAAAAGCTGTATTTAATGTTAAGTTTTATTTGTTACTTACCAACGCCGGTTGATTCAAAACGGCTAGCTGTGTTTACTGTATCACCAAATAGACAATAACGGGGCATTTTCAGACCGACAACTCCTGCGCAGACCGGACCTGTAAATAATATTTTGAATTCCTCTTATATTTTTTGTAATCAGAATAATTGTTCTGTAAAAAGAACCAGTTTTTTTTCCAAAGGTGGCAAGGCAAAAAGAAGCTTTTTATAAACTAAATATAAATTTAAAAATATTATCTTCCTTATTCATAAGACAAAAAGACAAAAACAGCCATATAGCACCGATCTAAGTACCGTCCTCATTCGTCTCTGTTTACCACAGTATAAACACAATTTGATAGAAAGAGACGAAAAAGCGTAATTAGATCAATAAAATTTTTGAGGGTATGTTTGTTTAATACTAAACTTACCAGAGTGAATTCCAATTCTCAGCAGTAGTCTCTGGTCTGGTCTATGACGTACACGAAACGCGCGTGTCGCAGAGAGCAATGCAAGAGCCATAGAGGCTATTTCGCCCGCGTGAAGGATTCCGTTACGTATCGGGAGACCTGATACCTGATAAAACGATGCCATCAAAAATCTAACTTGTAAAGAAGTCTCCCAAATCGAACTGAATTCTACATAAAATAGTTGTGAGATCTGTGCCTACCAAGTCGGTTAATTCAGTACCTAAGTTATTACCTAACTTAATAACGTCTTTACGGTCAGTATAGATAAATAGATTGATTTGGCATGCATCAAAACGATATATATAAAATATATTAAGTCTATGAAAATTGTTTACAATATAAATTATTTAAAAAATAGCGTCGTATAAATTATTATTATCATAGTAAGCTTTCTGAACTCGTTTTAATTAAAGTACACATAACAAGAGGCAATACTTACAACCATATATGCATCACCGATAGTTTCAACTTTGTAGACGTCGAAATTTTCTAATATCGAGTCAAAACATGTGTAGAGATCATTTAAAAAGTCGACCACCTGAAATAAAGTTTTGATTACTTATCTACAACTAAATTACTGATTCGATTTTCTTAAATCTACTTAATAGTCATCTCATCGCTTTCTAACAAATTGGGTTTACGTTATGTTGGAGAGAGACAGACAGTGTTAAGTAAAAAAACCAATCAGACTGAAAAAGTTTCGATGAATCAGGCGATAATTAATTAATTCTTTAGAATTTAGACAAGTTTTAAGTGCGTAAACGGACTTTAACTATGCCCTAGATAGATTTAAAAATCTATCTAGGGCATTAAGATCCGTTGGGCAGAGTGGAACATTCTGTGCTTCTGCTGCAAGCGTGTGTTGGATGGAAACACTTTCCACTGACTCCAATGACTGGTGGTATTCGTTATTGACACTTTTTGGGTCGCAGATCGCAGTGAGAGAACTGAAAGTTCAGTTGAAATTTAATATACATACAATGCTGTGTCTTTTACCTGTAAGGGAGTGCTCTCCGCAGACATGGCCGTGAAGCCAACAATATCGCTAAAATATATGGTAACGGAATCATAGTTTTCGGGCAACACGCGTCGCCCGCGCTTCAATTGTTCTGCAACTGGTGCAGGCAACATCTCCTCCAACAGCGCCTCTGAAAATACAAATCTATGCTGTCGTACTAATTCTATAGCTTGTAAAGCATATTTAAATAAACTTCGAGTTTTATAAATAATGTAAAAAAATCACGAATTTATTTTGTTTTATATAACTATTACACGATGAAATGTATGTATAAATAAAGTAAAAAGTGTTTATTTATGTGCAATATGTATGTATGTAATATATTTATTCATAAAAAGTTACACTTTCATTTAAATGGTTTAAACCATGCCCAGAAAAACTGCTTACGGAGTGTAACTGAATTATAAGTAAATAATTACACGATGTAGTGGAATTACTATCATTTACTTAATAACCTGGACAGATATGTCAAAGTAGCCCATGCAAATCTCAAATTATAATTAAAAGCAGTTAAATGATTAACTATGTCATATCTTCACTAATAATCTAAGAATTCCCTTATATTATAGAAGCACCTTTAAAAATCTAACCACGTTAAGTAGTTTGATTGCCATGTGCAACCCACAGCCATGTTGGATTCCTATTATTATTCTATTGTATTCATCAACTTTTAAATTCATAAACATGTATTCCATTGACTAAAGTACTCTTTCCATCAAATTATACTCTACTGTGATAAAAATATACAGATTGCTATGGGAAAAGCGGTGTAATTAAAAGATTTTATGGTTCGTCTTTGTAATTTACTCTTAATGTGATATAATCTTTTGCTTTCTGTATCTTTTGTTATGCTGTTTAAATAGCTTTTCAGATGTCAAAATTACTTATTAGCAGGAAATGCGAACTTCGTTTCGCACTAAATACATACCAACATAGCAATATGGAGAATTTTGCTATAATACAAAAAACCAATATAAACTGTTCGCGTTCACAATTACTACAAAAACTGTTTTAGGATTTCCCGTGCAATGCTTCTCTCCATAAAATCATTCCTCAGAGTACAAAAAATACTAAAAAAATACTCTAATTGGTCCAGTTTCACGCTAGCATATTTTGCGAAAAATATTTATTTACGAAGATAATTTTTGCTTTTCATTAATTTATGTTTAATATTTTTTTTACCTTTTATGTAATGCAACGAAGTGTTAATAAATAAATAAATAAATAAATAATTCTTGATGGATACATAAATAACAAAATAATTGAACCAGTTACCAGAGCTTGGTAAGAGATATTTCCATTAGAGAAAATAAAGGTTAACAGTTTACGAGTGTCTTTAGGCGGACAGGAAAGGATGACATAGAGACGCGTTATAGCAAAAGGGCGCAACACAGTTTACACGGAAAGGGCGTGACATACTGGAAAAAATGGAATAGAATTTGGAAGAAATATTGTTACAATCTGGAATAGTGTTTTAACTACTTTATACCGCAAATATATGTAAAATAGATGTAGGTTCCACGACACCGCAGAAATCAAAATACTTATTAAAAAAAAACAGGTTCTAATTCCCGTTCTCAGTTCTACCGTAGTTGTGGACTACCATAAAAAACTATATAGTTTAAAAATGTGCTATTTAACACAAATTATTAATTTATAAGTTCTAAGAGAACCTAGAACTAAGAAAAAATAACAAATGAAGTAGTTAATGTTGCATAGCTTTTTGGTACTTTATCCATACATTGTGAAACGGACCCAACAATTGGATTTTAGTCGGACCTTGTGTTTAATTCTTGGAAAAACAACTTTTACTTGTAGCTTTTTATTAAACTAGAATTGATTGTAACATACTAACTAAGATCATCCGTTAAACAAATAATTATAAATCAGTAACATTTTGGTATCACGGGTCAATGGACCAAAGAATTCAAATCGAGTTTCCGATCGTGACCGAAAGTTGATCCGCTGTCATACACGTAGTTATGCAAATAAGATTTAGTGCGTGGATTTGTTCGAATAACCTTGAAATAATTTCGTAAGATTCATGTATTTGAAACCAATCAACATAAATGCATCGATAATTATAGCTTTATTTGATTCCATAACAACTACAATGACAAGTTCATATAGAACAATAATTAATAAATTGATTAAACATTTTTACTTTATATTAATTGTATTTATTTAAATTGAATGTATGGACCCCTTTCTTGTAAAAGCCTCCCCCAAGGCATGCCACGATTCTCTATCCTTAGCTCTATATCCATCCAACTTCCGCCCGCCACCGCTACTAGTTCATCTGGCCTTTGGTCGACCTCTTGTTCGGGTGCCTCTTGGCCCTGACCATTTCGCTGACCTTAGGGTCCATCTGTCATCCTTGTAACGAGCTAAGTGGCCTGCCCACTTCCATTTTCCCTTCAGTGAAAAAGTTAAAGCATCACATATTTTTGTCTTTTTTCGTATGTTAATGTTCTTTACCCTATTTTTCAATTTTAAGCCTAGACAACTTCTTTCCATTCTTTATTCTTGGTTTTGAGATCGAAGGTCCAAGTGTGACTATTTTCTTAAACGGCAGCGGAAATTGCAATTTAAGTAGGTATCTCTTTAAGGTTCCAAAACTTATTCCAGGTAATCGCCACTCTTCAATGTTTCTGTCCTTACTAAAAGAGATCTGTTTGCCCAGGTATATGTATTTATTTACAAACTCGAGAAAATGCATCGATATGAACCTATAAATGTATAATTCTTATGCGTTTATGATATTTACCAAATAAGTTAAGTTTTAGAAAGAGGAATTTTTAAATCTAGCGTAGATTTCCCAAATAGATAGAATGTATAACTCGTATGAAAATAAATATTTTCTGCCACCAAAACGGAATTGTTAAGAAAATTGTGTTTTCTCCTCACCTGTCTTCTTTTTCTCTTCCTGTAGCTGATCTGTTCTTTCGTCGACCAGAGCTTCTAAGTTGTTGGCATATTTTTCCATCATGGCTATCATATTATCGAATATATTTGGTTTCCTGTAAAAAAATTGAACCCAGATTCAAACGTATTACTGAAATTAATAAGAATAATTATCGTATTATTAAGTAGCTATTTAAGCTTGACTAAAGATTCTGTTACCATGACTACCGTTTTTGACATGGATTTTTTATCATTTAGGAATGTTTAGTGGGTTTATTATGCTAAGTAAGCTCTAGCAGTCAAGTATGTCTTAAATTTAGCTAAAATGCATAAGTATGTTTCCCTGTATATATAATGAACACCATATTAACTATTTACGCACTTACTATAAAAACTGTATCGTATACGGCCGTGACAGTTCACGATAAGTTTTTGATTCTGACCTTATAGTGTAATTTTACCCATTATTAAAGTTCGCTTTAATTCCTATATGACTATACACGAAAAAAATATATAAGTTTAGTTTAATTAATTACTTAGGAATTTAAATAACTTGAAACTCACATGCCCTTTCTTAGCGGCCGTAATCTCGTACGTATTGCTTTAAAATCGGGACGAGTGCTTGCGTCCTCCACCCAACATTCAGCACAACATTCTCTTACGCAATCAAAACGATCCGCTAAAGCTTCGAGGGGTGGTCTGTAATGAGTATAAAAAAATTGTTAACCTCAAAAAAAATCGAGCGAATATTGCAAATCCATTAAATGGTAAACGATTTAGTAGTTTCGGAGATTAGCGTGTACGGACAGGCGGATAGACAGTAAATAATATTTAAAATATATTGTTTATGTTCTATTCTACAATTTTATTGCGATTATTTCTTTCTTGTTTTTTTTGTAAAGTAAATAAGTAAGTAAATTTAAGTATAATTCACTTGAAAGGGCTTAAATTAATATTCTATATATTTATAAACTTAATGTAAGTCGACAATTATACTATTTTTTTAGTAAATACATAATATACATTCATCCCCCCTATAACGCGGTAGTTCGGACCGCGTTATAAGAAATCGAATCACGAGAATACTATCGTAATGCCGTTTTTGTGATCAAATTAAAAACTAGAAACACGAATTTAATTAATTTCGTTTAATTTTATAATAAGAATGGAAAACGGTACGCTAAACTAATTATGGACTTGACAAATCATTAATAATTTCACACAAATATAACTTGAGAAATCTTCGCCTTATAGAGAGGAAATACCGCGTTAAATAGGGGGATGGAAATCAAGCGATGGAATCGCGTTACAAGGCTTCCGCATTATAGACGTGATTACTGCATGGATACCCTTATTTTATAATAAGACATCTATCATAAGAGTCGTATGCAATCTGGTAAGTCACTTATGAGACCAGAAGGCAACTATTGTGATTCGCGGCAAAAAATATGTCAAACGCCAATCATCTTGATAGTGTTAATAACTCCACAGACCTTTTTTATGTTAGTCGTATGCGTTTGTGAATGACATTTGACACATACCTACCTATAAGGCGCAGGATAGGGATGCGCTAAACGACGTAACAGCGAGGGCGGTGATGGAGCCCCCGGACCAAAGGGACCCCGACGAGTGTGAAGTTCGTACAGGAGTAACGCGAACGAATAAACGTCAGACGCCGGTGAACCGCATCTAACTTCAAGTGATGTTGGAAAGGAGTCCTTTCCCCAACCGGCTGAACGCAGCAGCTCTGGGGATAGGTAGACTAGACCTATAAACAATCATAGATTAAAAAATATATAACGAATTATAAACTTCCTCTTTCGAGTTTCTGGATGTCTGGTTTATCTAAATAAATAAATAAAAACTTTACGATTTTTAAATTTAGTCGCGGTTGTTGTATGAATGTTCAGATATGTTTAATGAAACACTATGTTTGAAGCTGGGTAACTGGCTTTAGTTATTTAAAATATGAGCTTATAATTAAGATAATAAATAACATAATAGTGGGGTTGCGATGCTGAATTAATTAAAAACTAACTTGACTTATTGAAGTTGAGTTGAGTTCGTAAATCTAAGTGACACTTATGTTATTTGATATTAAGGGGAACGAGAATATTAAATGATAATTTATAAGTGTGGTAAAAACTAAAGAGCTTATACTGGCTTCAAGTGTTGACCTGCGATTAGTGTTTACATTTTTTACGCTTCTTATTATTAACTAATGTTAGGTTACATAACTCGATGCTATACAATTTTAAGGAAGCAATTATAATATTTTTTAATTTATGAAATTTTTGATATGTCGAAAAATAAATATATATGCTGAGGGTAAAAAATCATCCTAAGGTATCAAACTTCTAGGTAACTCGTAATTATAATATTTTTTCATTCGAACCAGAAATTCTCGAGTTAAGGCTTGGTTCAAACATACGAACTAGTACAATATTATGTACCTAAATGACTAATCACTATTCATACATAGTCAAATCACATTGAAATATATGTGCATATCTTATACACCCTAGTTTTAGGCGGGAAAACAAACCCTTTAGTTTCAAAGGGGATGGTTGGTGACGAAAACAGAAATCACGCAACGACATAATCAAAGTGAAAAATGGATATGTTAATAGTGTAATACGTTATACGAATACACGGACGAAAAATACTTCTAAAATGAATATAATGGATGACTAAGACGGTTCTTAAAAAGTAAAAACAAACAACTAAAGCTAGTCTAACACAACTTAAAAAAAAAAGGTTTTTTAGTAAAAAAAAATTATTGGTATTTATTTTTTCATTAATTAGTCTGTTGCAAAAGTTGCATTAAAGAGATCGCCCAAAATCAATATCAGGAAAGGAAAAGAGTCGTAAAACCTCACTATATGGAAATCATGACAACTAAGAAAAATTATCTTTTTGTTCGACTGGCGAGACATGTTTAAATCGAAACATTACTTTTGTATCCCCGTAATTAAAAACTACCACAGACCTTAGTAATATCAAACATTTAAAACATATTGTCTTTGGTAAAAGGGATAATCGAATCATAACCTATATGCCATAAATATGAGCACTTGATTTATCCGAAATCCATTCGCGCAAGATGTCGATGGATGCGAAATTTTATAACCGCATTTTATATCTTTCAAGTATTATGTTTCTATATTAAAGAATCGTAAAAACAGCTTCATAAAAGCAGTGTATTAAGATTTATTATAATTTATTTTATGTTTTCGATGCGGTAAGTAAACTTTGGCATAAAATAAAAGATTTATTGGACTATTGCAAATATGTATATAGATCAAATATTTTTTTAAATACCATTGTTTCTATGAAACCTGCAATTTTTACGGATGGTTTTTTGTTTGGTTAAATTTTGGTTTTCTTGATCCAAACACATGTCAGAATAAATTATTTTCTGAAATTCCCTCTTAGCCTCGCTCTTTTGTAAGTTGTAATAATTGTATTAATTTTTAATTTCGTATATAGATACAGATGTAATATTATTCTGTAATGCCAGTTGGCCCTTCAAATAATTAAATAAATATATAAAAATGTTTTCTGCTTACATTCTATATGAGATCTAAGAGCTGTAGGATCAGAGGGAGGCAGCTCCCCGCGGCGAAACTCCCGGAGGCCGAAGTCTGCGAGCTTGACCACCCATCGCGCGTCCACGAGGCAGTTTGAAGGTCGCAAGGACCCGTGGTACTGCAGTGGGGACTCGTGAATGAAAATCATACCCTGGAATATGGAACATTTATTGTTTGGCTTATTATTATTTATTATTTATTGCCTTATACAAAAACACACATAACAAAAAAAAAATAAAAATAAAAAAACAGTTACAAAGATTAAGGCAAAGGGCGGCCTTATCGCTTACAAGCGATTTCTTCCAGGCAACCCTAAAACCAGGCCTTTCCTGGCTTGTAAAATATTAAGTTTTAAAACAATGCAAGGGTGGCCAAAAAGTCGTGGATCAAACGCAACTAATTTCCCATTTTTTTTTGTAATACTTCCTAGAAAGAATGGGCCATATCTAATACCTTTTCAGAATCCCTATTAAATGCACCAAAATTTGTAATATACCCTATATTGTGAGTGACTTGTGAGTGTAGAGTATTTTTTTTCACAGTGGGGTCCGAAGTAAACATGATGTTATGATTTGAGAAATTTTGATTTCGTAAAATTTGATACTCTCCCCAATACACCTAATAAACAACAAAAAAAGCATGTCTAACGCAAAGTATCATCAGTGCCAATCTAGTGGATATTATGAAAAAGATACAGGATTTTGACACATTGACTTTTTCGCAAGTCCGTATACACAAATAAAAAATAAAAATTCTGTACCCGTATAATGTCTCCAACAAGCGATGCAATAAACATGTTATCCAATTTAATGTCTTCATTCTCAAGAATATCCTGAAAAAGGGATATAGGGTTTAAAATAGCGAAGTGCCAAACTCCCGATAGTGATAAACACCTACTTGAGTAATATTTGAGGTAGGCAAGACAAGCTTACATTAAACATTTATCAATATTATTTTTATAACATGATAACAAGACTACTCTAAAGCAGTGTTTCCCAATATGGGAACACGCCCTACAAGTGGGGAAATCTAAAGAAGAATTTTAGAAAGAGAGATTTTAGAAGGTCCGGCAATTAATTAACAACTACATATATACATAAATTACCATCGTATGGAATTAAATAAAAGTAATTCACTTCGAAATGAATTTAACCTCTTAAGACTCTTGTAAAATAATTTAAAATAGACGATTATAACAATATTAAGTAGACGAATTGATGATAATTTCAAATAATACTATAAAAAATATAAAATTGTTAAAATATTCTTATTTTTAGTAAACATAAAATACGTGTTATACATAAAACCTAAAAGTTTCTACGTACATTTTGGAAATCCATAAACATAGGCTTTATCTAATCTCATAATGTATAACGTTAAAACAATGCGATAACGATGTTACAGACAGAATAAAAGGTGTAAATAATCTACATCTCTATGGAATCTTCCAGAGTTCCTTTTATTATATAATAAAAAAAACAATTCCCATAGACATACCTTGAGGCTGCCTCTAGTACAGTATTCGGAGAGTGCGCATACATTAGGTGGCTCGATACACGCGCCCACAAACCCATTCACATTGTCATGTTGCAAATCCCGCATCTGTGACAATGAGATATTAATGATGCCTTAAAGGAAAACAGCGTGGGATTTCGTATAACGGATGTTCCGTTCTCAGAAACCTAAATCTGTGTAATTTACTAAATTTATTTTGTAACGTGATTTTGGACGTACTTTTTGCTGAATGAAGATTCCATTCGTAAATTATATGTGATATGTAAAAAGCAAAATTTCTATATAAGCCACTCGTACTTCGAAGTATAACAGTTTTTTATTATATATTTTCCAAATTCATATATTTTGTTGCGTTATCCATTTTCTAGAAATTTCTTCCATAATCCTATCATTCGAGTTTCTTAAATAAACATATACTGTTTTTAATACTGAAAGTTATGTATGATACACATCAACAGTGAAGATTCGATTCGTAAATTATATATGTTTTTTTTTCTCTTTATTTTACAAAAGAATATAGTATATCACAATATGTTATATTAGAAAACCGCTGTGGTTTGTATTAATGTAACCTTAGCAGTCTTGTTAGGAGCGCAACAAATGGATTTAAAAGTAAATTTATAAATTTAGAATTTATGTTGGTTAGTGTTAGGCTATCTATTATCTGATTGGGTAGACTATATATTAGCCGCAGTATGTAAAAAGCTTATTATTTTTTTACTGTTTCCCGTTCTTCAAGGATTGTTATTGTCATGTCATCATTCATGAATAATCATAGACTAAATCATTCAATAGCCTCCAATCCTTATTTGTATTTCGTGATTCTTAGACAAAACACGTGTCAAAGCTATTAGACTTTAAAACTTATAGTCGCTATTATTCAACTCGAAGCTCACCATTGTAAGTTTCAGGTTATTTATTACCTTGCCATATAAGCACGTTTAACATATTACATTCTTCATATATATGTACTTGTATCGATTATTACTGCCTATAGTTACTTTAAGAGATGGATTCTCAAATAATGAACCCGGATGTCGAAAAACAAAGAGAACACTTTATCATTGTTTATAATCTAGTAATTTAAGGTAGTTTTTGTAACCAGGTTTTTTGCAGATATGAATCTAGTTAACCTGTCGAGAGGAGGAGACTAGCTGCCCACAGGCACAGGCAAGGCAGGCACAGGCAACCCTAGTGTACTTTCTAACTAAATATCTATTTCATATAGTTTAGTAAAGATTTTACTTTTAGTATCTACTACAGTAATGATTTTTGTTAAAAACTATTTTAACATTTTTATTATTTATTTTTAACATTGTTTATATACGGGTAGTACAATATTTATATTCAAATAAATTAAAGTGTCTTTTCCAAAATCTACTTAGTCCACAAAAACAAAAGAAATAGAAATTATTTGAAGTAAATTAAAATAGAGTAAAGTAGACATTATTTACTTTTTCAAGAAACACTAATAACAAAGATGTATTATGTAGTGAATAACACTTAGGCATTGATTGTTACACTAACTATTTTATTAAGTAAATCAAAACAAATTTAAAAAGGGTTGGACCCTGTGGCGGTGTGCCTATAACGCTGGTAGCATTTCCTCGCTGTAATGCGATGTTTACTTACTTGTTTTGATTTTCGTTTTAATAATTTTTTATGTAAAGATTGTTTTTGAAAACTGTGATGTTTTCGGCACTATAAACATAAAGTTTGTTATTATTAACAAATCTTTATTCTCATTTTATTTACTTTTTGAACTTTTCTGTTTTCCGAGCACGATTTCTATGTATCTGTATGGCTAGATTTTGTCGTTCTCACGTCTACAAAGCTATCATAATAGAGATAAACAATTCTTGACTTACGACTAACTCTCATAAATCGTTTGTTTCATATGTTATTTTAACATGAGTTCCTAGTTTTATTGCTTTTATTTATAGTAATTTTGCGGCCTTTTCAATAATAATTCTGATGTTATGGTTATTAACATAAAACAACATCAAATAAAATTCTCAGTAAAGACTTATCCATTGATAAAATCTGTACAAAATTGGTAGTTTTGGAGATTATGATGTACAAACAAGACGGACGCGAAGGTATAATGTGTAAGATTTATTTGTTATTTAAAATGAAATTTTGTTCTTCCCAATATATGTACCATATTATAACATAAAGAATTTCAGCAGTTTGGTGAAAAAACAAACGAAGAGGCCTTTTTAATAAAACTAAATTAGAGTATAGTTAAAAATTTGTTCAGTCACTTTAGTCATAAATGACACAATATACGGAAATAATTAATAAATTAACAAACGTTTTAAATTGTCCGTTGATAGAACATACAAAAGGTCTGGCTCACGTCAGTTCATATGTCGCAGTAAAGTAGTTAAATCAGAGATTTAATTAAATATCTAGACAGTTAATTAAATATCGATATTTAATCAAGTCGCTAGCTAGCTTGATATAAATAAAGTAGCGTCGAAAACGTTAAGCTATCTGTCTGAACGAAAGCCAGCGTGTTGATTAATAATGTAAAACAAGATGGCGGTCACGACAACAGCTGTTACTTTTAACTACTTTTAAATATGTAATTTTAACTATTACTTTTAAATGTCAAATTGTATTGTATATAATATGTATAAATGTTAATTGTTGCCACATTAGTGATATGATAGCTTATCCATTACAATAAATAAATTAAAATTTTCAGAAGTAACAAAAAAATAATTTCTCCCTTAGTTTTCAAGGTAGGTATATTTAAGACTTAATTGTAACATTTGAAATATCTTTCCTACATCAAATGGATTATCTTTCATTCCACTTATTGAACTAGGTTGATCTAAGAAAATACCGTCTATAAGGGAAAATGAATGTCTATGAAATAAATCCCTCGGCATTTTCTGAGAAAATCCACCTATCGTATAAGAGATCTATGAACCTTAAAAAGGGAATTGAGTATGCTTCGAACAAGGATCTCGGTTAGCATTACAATATATGTATGTATATAAAATATATCACTAGAGTTTTATGATGTGGATCAATCTTAATTTAACTATAAATAATAATGTAACACATTTACACTTTTAAATAGTTATAGTATTTTAAGCTAAAAAAACTGAAACTGATATTCAATTATATTAAAAAATAATAAATAATTGACGAATAAGGTAATCTGTGATGTTGGTCTTTGACTGTCAATTGCCATTGTGATTTCATGCCACAGAGCTAATACATTAACGTCAAACCAGGTTAAAACCGTTAAAACTTGTTAGTTATATGATTTGCCTATTTTCCCATTTGCCAATATTGATAGATCTATAAATTAACGATTATTCAATGGTCATAATATATAAATATGTTCAGTAGTAATAGTTCAGTTCAAAAGTAATAATACTTTTATAAGCTCTTTGATAATGACATTGGCAGCTGACAGTAACGTCATTCTTCATTTATTAAATCCTACATACTCATTTTTATGTTAGTGCTATATATGATTATTTCTAAATAAAGGAAACATTTTCCTAGTAATTGGATTTTGTATTGATTTTGAAATGTTCCACCGCTCATACAATAAAATACATCGTAAAATAATTAAAAAAAGCTTACAATTTTGAGTTCCTTCTTGATTTCCCGGTTAATATCGATATGATGTCGTCTCACGCGCTTCACTGCCAATAGGCGACCACGGTAAAAGGCGACTTGGGTAAAGATGGCTGAGTACCGGAAGTCCAAGTCTGGGTTAGAGCTCAGAGAGACTTGGCTTGACCGAGCCGCACCTGTGCTGCCCTTCTCGCATATCGCGTTACTTGAATTCGTATTCAAGCCAGTGCTATCTTGCTGGAAAAAATCACCTCTGATCAACTAGTTCTGTTTATCTTATATCTTTAAACGAGCAATTCTTGTATATTATATATGTGATTGGCATCTCGGAATCGGCTTTAACGATTTTAATGAAATTTAGTAAAATAAATAAATCGATCTAGCTAGGTATCATTTCTAGAAAATTTCATTTTATTCGTGTTCTATCACACTCATGATTTAAATGAATAACTTTAAAAAAACCAGTACAATTTTTTTTTATTCTGTCGGTAAGATCAAAAATATTATTCATATTTTATCATTTCATTAGTATGTAATTCGTACTTAAATATAATTTACAAAAAACACGATTTATAAAAAAAAAATATGGTCATCCAGGTCCTGTTTATTTATGTGTATATGTCAAGTATGCAATGTATTATGTAATATGACAGAAACGCTATCCTGTAAAACCGATATCAATGGTGATTTGATAAGTATTAGCATAGGCACACCAGACTCCTCAGGGCAAAATAAAAAACCCTATTTTCATGTAATCCTATTAATATCAGCAGCGCTGATGCCGTAAACTTATGATTACGCAAAAGGAAAAATGAAATTGGAATCGGAAATGTGTTCGAAATTAGTAATAATATTTATGGTTTTCTGAAAGTTTTTTGATATATTTTTGGATCAGCTTCAATGTCAGGCTTGGGGCTTCAGTGTCAGTTCGATCGCACACACAGTTGAGAGTTGCTAATCTTACGACCAGACCAACACTATATTAATAATATAATTAGCTAAGCTAATTAAGCTCTCATATACATATTAATAAATCAAATAAATAAAATAAATAAAAACAAACTATTGTCCAGATTGCAATTTTAATCAAACGATTAAACTCCTTATTAATAAAAGCTTTCGACCTTTCATGGAAGTTACTTGTAACATAAGTTTGAAATTAAATTATTGTTTATTTCCAGAGATAAGAAAATATAACTAAGACCGTTTCTATAAACATTTACGTGCATCATGCAAGGCGAGCATGCAGACAACATTTATAAATTGTGTTTACCTACTCATTTTGTTGGCGCGCTGCTCATCATCAGGTAAGTGGAGATCTCTGAAATCGATTTTCCACAGAAGTGAATCCAGTTCTTGCTCGTATCGCCATCCTCGGTATAGAGCTAAGGCTGCCAGTGCTAGAAGTACTAGGGTACCTCCAGAGGCCCCAAGAGCCCACGCACCAATATGACCTGTATATAAAAGTTTGATTAATTTCTGGAAGATTATGGAACAACTGCATAGTTGAAGGGAGAATAAGGATTTAATTTTTGCGTTTTAATGAACCACACATTTGTTTCCTGCTTCACAACTCGGTAAAACATGACTCGGTAAGGCATGAAAGAGATATAATACAGCTGTAATGTGCTAGGGTAAGCAGCATATATATGTGCAAAATGTGTATTTGTGAATTTAAAAATGGACATACGATGTACGTATAATAGTTTCTAAAAGTAGGAATAAAATGTTCGTAACGTTCATTTAAGACTTTTAAATAGTATTATTTATTTATATTTATTTATTTATTCCAGTAAATCTTAACAGTTACTACTAATGCGATAGAATTCCAAAATATTTCACACCAACTATCCTACATAAAACATTAAAAAATTAAACATAATAAAAAATAAGATAATTTACCTAAAATTTTAAAATGAAAAGAATTATAAGTAAACAATCAGAAAACATTTTCCCCATATTGCAAATAATAAAGTAAACAATACACCTCAAAAGTCCTTTAGGATGAAAACGGTTGGATTCAATTTGTCTGTTTTAGACTTGCATGACATGATACATTGGAATCGTCCTAAAGTGAGGTAAGACGAAACTTGAGACTTGGAAGAAAATACTTTCACAAAAAGTATGAAAAAGATGACTTGAAAGTGTCATTTTGTAGATCGAAAAGTATTACTTAAGACATTAGAATTACATAATATCAATAGGATACAGAATGAATGAATCATAATATTCAGTGAAAACATGGAATGGAAGTAATTTGAAAAATCCTTTTTATTAATCAAGTATTACGTACGGTTCTAATTAAAATTGGGGTTTATAACACCTGTTGTCCATATATACATATACGAAATGGAGGAGTGCAAGTACTATTAGTATGTCTTTAAATTTTACATAGATAATCATTATTTGCGACATTAGACCTACTCTGTAATTTCCATTAGCAACCGTCGTTCCGTAGCCGTACGAAAATCCCGACAAAAAAATATACATAATATATTGATGTTATTTTCTATTCTTTCAATGTAGATAAAGCTTACATTTCGTATCTTAAGGAGTTGAACGTGATCCATTTATTCTTATTGATTTATTACAAATACATAGATACGCATAACGAGGAAAAATGGTTTTAATAGGCTGTATTGCATTCTTTTAGATTTCGAGCCTACCTTTAATTGTTAACATTCTGAAATTACATAGTAATAATAAAAATAATTAAAAAGAGAATTCAAACAAATTAAAAAAAGTTTAGTTCCTGTGGCATTGTACCTTTTAACGCTGGCAGCATTACCTCGCTGTAATTCGAAACTAATCGTTTATGCAATATATTATTTTTTGATCAGAATAGTCTCTTAACTATGAGTTTTGTAAATAAACTAAAAAGTCACTATTTATATTCATTAAATTCGCTCGTACCGTTTGTAAAAATGAAGTGTCTTTTTTTAATTAAACAATAAAAAAAGAGACAAAATCCGTAGGCTTTAATAGTTTAATACTAGTTAATTAATTGATATTAATAGTGAAATAAAAAAAAAACAGAATTTCAAGTTTAGTATTTAAGAGAAAATCGTAATTTCTATAAAGGGCGAAAAACGCACAGCGGGCGACGCGTGCGGGCGATGGCCACTGCTCGACATTGCTTGTAACATTACGCTTTACGACCCTTCCTACTCTTACAAGCTTTGCGCTTAATGCCCCGACCTCCAGCTAAGTATTACTTTTTTAGTTCCGGCAAAATAGGTCGACCTAATGTATTTTTGTTGATTCTATTAAGCACTTATCGTGCGTAAAATATTGCCGCATAAAAACATTTATCCTAATGCGGTTTAGGTTACATCTAAAACGTGGATTACATATTATTTATGAAATCCATACATGTATGGTTAAGAAAAAAAATTTTTTGACAAATTTATGTTCGAATGTTGAATGGCTGGGTTGCTTTAACACGTAATAAATAATAAAGTGTATGTTTTGTTCCTTTTATATATCTCAACATTTTATATAATTTAATTTCAGTTTTTTTTGTTTATTTGTAGACTTAGGCATTATAAAATCATTTATAAGATCTACTTACTAACGCATTTTTCACCACGAAACCCGCAGGGAGGTTCTGAGAGTGGCACTCTACCTCCAGGCCATTTCAGTTCTCGGTGGAGTCGTAATTCCTGTTAATATTAAATAAATTAGTATACACGAGAAAGTACTATAAACTTTTTGCTTGCTATATTTTATGAACTAATTACCATTATGCAGTTTTAATATACTAATAATTGGAATTGAAATTAATATTACATCATATGCCGCGGTGCCGTATTTTGTCACGATTTCGACTTCCAAATTTAAATAATAAACATATTCGAAACGCCGAAACCGCCAGCATATGAGCCAAGCTGAGCTACCATAGATAATTAATGTTCATGTAATGCCATAAAAATGGCGCGAATTCTTTTAAAATTACCATAAAAAAAATCTTTTTTATACACAATTTTTATGTGATCGATACAATCTCGTTAACAGTTTGTACAAAAGATGTGATGTGTGGTGAAGTGTGTGAAGAGTGTGTGATCGTTAGGGTCTAACAATTCAGTATCTATTTCTTAATCATTTGTTTTCTTTCTAATAGACAAGAAGGTTCACGTTCACACGTCGTCGATTTGGGTCTAAGGCATTCCGGTTTCTTCACGTTGTTTTACAAATACATTCCTGCACAGCCGTGATTCGAACGATTGACAAGGTTGATAGACTAGTTAAGTGTGGAGTTTATAGAAAAATATCTGCGTTGTTTCAAACTCATTTTAAACGTAAACAAAGCACCAAAAACACTTCGCTTGTGAAATAATGAAATTAAATAACGTGATATTTTTTGTCACAGCTTTGACTAGACGAAATTCCAGAGGGAAGAATGTCCATTTCGCACATTCCCACAAATATTTGTTTTAAGGGATCGACGATTAAACATTGCGAACATTCGTGAAAAATGAAAATTCTTTTATTTTTTTGCTTTCAATTACGTCTACAAATACTTTAATAGAAAACTTCATTAATTGCTATAACCTTTGACATGTATACATATTTATTACTAGTGTTTGATTGACTGCCCTAAAAATATGCTTCTCATCAACGTAATATGTGTAAATATATTGCTTACATAACACGGTTTCGAAGTTTGCATAAATTCAGTGGAGATGAATAGTAAACATGTGTACAACAGGTCTAGCGAAGGGAATTAAGATTATATTAATAATATAGTATATAATACGCTATTTATTCAGAGCCTGACGTATTCGGCATTAGACTGATTAATTTAAAAAAATCAGATAGACTTTAATCATAAAGTAGGTATCAACCTAAACCGCTATTTTACTATTAAATTTTGGCTTTCCAATTAGCAATCTAAAATTAGAAATGTAATATTTACATTTCTAATTTTAAATATTTAATGCAATGTAACATTTATATTTATTATAATTGTATTTCGGAAAAGACAGAAAACATATTATAGTGTAGATATATGTAGTATTATATTTGTTGCTCTGAACTTTAATACATATTTTGTTACATTGCAACGTAATCTGATTAAAATTTAATAAAAATGGTTTAAATCTTTAAACTTTAAATATTTGACGTTTTCTAAAATATGGAAAAAATATTTAATCACACACACACTTACGTTTTGCGTTGCGTTCATTCAGTCTCAACTTAAGAGTTACAGCAAATACAGGTAAACAATCGTACTCCTCTCTAGTATTCAATTTAACAATCAAATACTTACCGGAGACATTTTGTGGAAGACGCCAAGTGGATAGAGCCCTGGAGGCTTCGTGGGATCTACGGAAAGTAGAGTGTAGTTGCCCTCTGCGTCACCGTTCACATCCATGTGAACGGTGTACCTAAAAGATAGGTAATTGCTAACAAATTATTTCTATCATGGAATAAGAAGCTCATGTAATACGTATTTCCGGGTCTTTAGCACATACTAAGGGAAATTATGCATGTAATAAGGTTCTTTACTTTCTGGGCAAGTCAAGTGTAGATTAAAAGTATTTATTGCCTTCATTAGATTGAAGATAAAATTTAAAATTGTAAATCCTCAATCGATCGATAGGAGCTGAATATGTTCGTAGTTATACATACCGAAATTATGATAAAAAATACATGAAAATATGAGGTTTAATGTGTTTTTTTGCTTGGCAAGATTATTATAAGCTTCCTGCCACTAATCCACACAACAATTGGCAAGATTAACTTTACCTAAAAAAAATAACTTGCTGTGAACTGCGCTCGAGTTAATTCAGTCGCAGCATTATATAGCTCATATCTATCTTTTAGTTTAACAGTCATAGCCACCCATAGATACTTATTTTAGTGGTTTAATTGGGCGGCATTTAAGGGAGGATATACTTTTTTAAACAGTTGGAGGTATCTCCCAGGGAAAACCCTTACCGGGACTCCATTCCACAGTTCACTATCTGTTGTCTGTGTTAAACTAGTGTTTGAGCGTGCTATTCAACTCTGTGGTCCTGTATTCCAACGCTGGCTAGGGCTATCTGTACACTCCTAGATACGAATTTTCTCTTAGGTAAATTTGGCTTTACACAAAATTCGGTATAGTATATATAATTGTAAATCTACAAAGTTAGAGAACGGAAGACACCGTTTTACATGCTATGCATTTCAATTATTCCAGTGTCGTTGCAAAGAAAGAAATTTACGAGTGGGAGACCGATACTAGAACAGTTTAACTGAAAAACACTTTACGAATACTAATTAGCGCAAATGAGATGCGTAACAATATGGTTTTACTTTAACGCAATGTTTTATTTATTTTCACAGATGCTAACAAATTCTTAAATATGCATTTGACGGAATAACTACGGACAATAAACATTCAGAACCTGATATTTTTTTTTAACTTTTTCTTAAATAAATTGTTTGTTGGTCAAGATTTATTTTTTACTTTTATAGAAAATTAATGAACATTATGACATATACATAGTTAAATTAACTCCTTTTCGTTACAAGTTCTTAGGCAAACTATCTTCGCCTACAAATCACTATAATGACGTCATACACTGATATCTTCTATTAGTGCCTCTCCATTAGGTACTGGAGGCTGGCTTCAATCTCTTGAAGAGTATCTTGTCCAATGCCAGATGTAACAATTCTGCCGCTGTTGTAATACTTGTCCATCCCTGAACGTTGAGATGATTTCTTATTTCTACCAACACGCCGTTGGTATGATCATACTGGTGATCTTCTTGTTAGGTCGGAGCAGCACCTACTTTTACAAGTCTGTTCCATCTTTCTAACTCACCAAACACTCCGTTTATCTTTAGTCTCTATATATATATTTTTTAAATTTCTTTTTGTCTTAGATTATATAATTAAGATTGTGTCATCTCTTCATGCATGATCATCAATTGTTACACAGCCCCTTGTGGGCCTTCGTCTCCTCAACTACACTTCAGGATCGCAATCTATCTAGTGCTTCCCGCATCCTATTGTGAACCCCTATTGTTTTGAGGTCCTTGACAACTCCATCCCACCATCGCAGCCTCGGTCTACCGGGTTTTCTTTTGCCACCGGGTTGTGAGTATAGTAAGGACCATGCGGTTCTGTCGTTCGCCAGTCGGTGCACATGGTCCAGCACGTCCAGCACAGAAGCCTTTTGCACTTCGTAGGACGATGTTGGCGTCTAGGATGTTTTATATAGTTCTTAAGCATTTACAAATGTCAAAATGTCTATTGAATGTTTCGTATTCTCATATCTCTGAGAATCTAAATCAATAGGTTTTGTTCGAACCACTAAACTATTTGACACTTACCAAGTGGTACGGTAAATCCAGTCAACATTGATAGAAATTACTAAAACTAACTTATTGATTTCAATAATCGATTAAATATTCGATTCGAACGTCTATTGTTTGAAGATATTTAAAATTCGTTGCGCGATGTCCGACCACCGAATTCTTGAACCTGACCGGGTTAGAATCAGTCTGAATTACAAAATGTTGTATACAAATAAATACTCAAACAAGAATACTACTCCGCTATGGGAGCTTATAAGTATTATACTATAGTATTATATTAATATAATAATATGGTATAATGGGTATTGTATGTTTGTAACGAATAAACTTGAAAACTGGATCTATTTCAGCATTAATGATTCGTAAGTACTACGCTATTAATGAGTTAAAATATTTGAAAATCTAAAGATAGTCATAAACAACAGTCAAACATTGTGTATCTACTTAGTTTGCATTGTTTTTTATAACACTATGCACTTATTTTATTTTAGTATAGTAGTATTTTAGGTTCTAGATACATGATTTTCATAATCAAGTCAATGTACATACAAAATACTGTAAAAACTGTTTTAAAGCAGTAAGTATGGAGTTTCTTGTTCATTCTTCTCCATATGAAACTGCCGTTCTGAAGGGGCAACTAGAGTATTAACTTTTAAAAGTGCCTTTTTGATAGCCCTAATAGTTATACACAAATAGAAAACAAATAAGAAAACTTCGCTAATACTATATTTTCGTATAATATAATGAGAACCCTACCAATATAGTCTATATTAGAGGCCAAACATCTGTTAACCACATGAAAAATTAGTTCAACATGTTTTAAAAATAGTGATTTCCTATGAAAATTTGCTGTTGATTAAAACGATTATTAATAAAATGTCAAGTGAATTAAATTCCTGGTGAAACTATATTTTGGGTATGGTAATCGTGAATGATTATTAGTTTCAAGTTATTTAAATTTTCAATTACACGTTTAATACAATGGGTTTATAAAAGGACAGTTTTACGGGTAGATAACAAAAATTATCAAGGTTTTGTCCAAGTTTATAGAAATCGAATGTTTGCTTTGTAAATAGAAAACTAACTTTTTTTATCCATGAATAATGTTGACAAATGATATTTAATGTTATATGCAATATTTGTTTTGAATTTTATAAACAAAACATTTTATTCGTTAACTCTCTCAAATTTTATGTTTACCAGCTACTGTAATTCACTGATAAGTCAAATAAAAATATCTTTATTTATATAAAAGCGTAAATGCGTAAACATGTACACTTATGAACGTCAAGAAAAACAAATTAAATTAATTGTAAATTTACATTTTAATTTACATGAACAGATAGCTTCATCTATTAAGAATAACATACAAGCAAGCAACCATCTTACACCGGCTGCTTTCGGCTGCTGCCGGCTGCTACCGGCTTCTCTAATAATGAAGGCACTCAATACATAAATTACTTACCCCATAACACTCTTGTATGTGGTATTCCTCATGTAAGCAGCTAAAGCGCGACCATCTCGAGAACCTTCGCCCGTTCTAAGAGCTGTCACCAGGGCGCGAGCATATAACCACACAGCATCGTGCAACCAGGCTGCTTCTACTGGTATCTATATACAAAATTTAAATAATTATGAGTCTCCTTCGAAACAGCAAAGAAATTCTTTGTATACGGTAGGTTTGAGAAGAGGTCGTAAATTATTTTTTATTCTTGTAAGTGATAGCTCAATATTGTTTGGTTTCTGAAAAAATTTTTTTTTATTTAGAATTTAAAATACAATAAATATTTTTTATTGCATTATACCTATCTTATTATGACAAGAACGTTTCAGTTCTTTGAATTTATAAAGTGTTCCACTTAGTGGTTAAGACGTTTAAACCGTAAGTTCTGGGTACGATGCAAGAAATAATAATTGTCTGAAAGACAACGGAAGGCTGATCGCTGTATTTGCCGTATCCTATTTTTAGCATTATGGGATTCAAACATTTGATGAAGCTAATATATACGTACATAGAATGTCTGAGAACTAATTTTAATATTGCTTAGTTTCGAAAGAAATCTGATGCCAAAACCTTTGTTTATAAGATTTTTAATTAGTATTATTTAAAAAATTACGATAATTTAAATTCGATTAAAGTGCTAATCAACGTAGTAAAACATAGTTCTAATGACATAAACATACGCAAATTACCGTAATAGCCGCTTAATTTAGGTATTTGGGGCAGCAGTTATCATTAACAGCCTTCCGGTTCCAGTGTCTGATAACACAACGAACTATATTGATCAACACTTACCATGCGTAAGTCGTTAATTAGATAAGATATAGACATAATTGTATACAAGTACAAAGATTTGATGGGTATGAAGTGAAGTATCTTAAGAAGAAAGTTTGGTTAATGGTTAGTATAAATAAACAATTAAGAGGAAACAAAATTTAAAAATCATTGTTAAGCGATACTCACGTACGTAATACATTGTAATAAAGTAGTTATTTCATTGTACTCACCACTTTGCCTCCTCCCAAAGCCAATAAGGGATTAACGAAATTAAAAGGCGGCATCTGTAGACGCTTATTCACTTCCATAGCGAATGCTGGGTACGAGGGAGCAGGCGAAGGTGCCACAGCGAGATAAGACCGGAAAGCCTTAATCGTCCTCGCACTGGGTTCCTTCAGCAACGGACCCGCGAGATAACGAATGGCCTCTTCTGACTCGTATTTTTCGACATCTACTCCAATCGCTGCGTATTCGCCTAAAACATGTTTTGAATTAATGTTTCGAACAAAAAGTAACGCCAGCCAGTATACAAACGTATTTATTTTTTTATAAACCTTTCAAGCAAAAAGTTATTTTTTTTAATAATATTTCACTCTACTCCCCTGCCATCGTGTCTAGGGACTTTATCTATCAAGCAAAAAGGTTAACAACAGACAGTATTTAAAAGTACCTTTTATAAAACTTAAAGAAAAAATTAAATCCAGTATTGAAACGTATTCATTTTTTAATAAAACTTTTTTAACAAAAAGTTTAAATACCAGCCTGTATTTAAGCGTACTTTTATGAATATTTTAAACAAAAATGTCGTATTTAAACATGTTATTTTTTTTTATAAACCTTTCGAAGAAAAATTCCAGCAAGTATTTACACTGGAATTATACCACTACTGGAATATACTACATTCCTTAATAAGGTATCAGTTACCTTTCTCAAATATTATTTGGCCTCTCTACGCCTGTAAAGCCGTAATTATTATTAATTCGTTGCGAAAGGAATTGTTATACACTATATTTACCACTTAGCCATTAAATACACGAATATTTAGAGAGATACGATTTTATATATTGTTGAAAGAAAAAACTTTTCCTTTTGGCGAATTCTATTGAATCCTCACAAGCTCTGGGATTCACTTTCTGGCTCTATCTGTTTAGCTTGTTTTCTATCTACCTTGAATTCTCTACTATACAAGTATAAGTCAACATTGTATTCCTAACATAAATTTTTAATGATCATTATTACATAATTTTATTATTATTCGTGAGTCTTCTACAGTTTAAGATGTATGTTTTGTTTTATTTATGTTTTAGTATATATATTGTCTAGTTTTTGCACGTTTTCATTTTATTGGAAAAGATCACTTGAAATAGATATGGCCAACTTCATTATTTAAATATTATAGTTTGAAGAAGAATGTAGTAAATGCATAAATAAAAGTTTATCCCTCACATTATTCATAAAAAGGGTGTTGATTAAAATCTAAAGCTAACAAAATTTATTAATTCCACCAAGCTTCCGAACTTAACCAATTTAATAAACGTTATCATTTTCGCAAACAGCCGCCGCGCCGGTTTCTTTGTAAACAAAATGAACGTTTTCTGAATAATGTTTAAGTCATTTAATTTATTTAATTTTTTATTTATTTATAGACCTCAATATAAATACATTATATATAAAAAACAGTGGCGCTACAACCTTTTTAGGTCTGGCCTTGAGATTTTTCTGACTCACGATCTTTTGATAATCTAATAGGAAAATAGAGCTTTGGAGGACAATGTTGCGAATACCACTAAAGGAACAAATAATTCCACCCTCATCTAACTAAAGATCACCTATCTAAAGATATATCTTTGGCCAGGTCAGAAGAAATAGTCTCAACAAGCTATGGTAGAGAAGAATGATGACAGGAGAAGAAAGAAGATTGCACCCTCTTTGGTCTTACCAAATTAAGAGAATTATGGGAAGATGGGTCAATGCACTGAGATAAGCTGAAGATAAGGTGGAGGCAGCAATCCGACGTATCGGTTTAGGCTTTTCAAGACAGGCACAACCTTAGTAATGAAGACTATGATGAAAAAGAACGTAAGATTTTTGCGACTACCGTCAAATATCAAAATTTACATGAAACTAAAATAAATTTTCCAATTAAACCTATCAGGAATTACTGTATCGATGGAACTGAACGCTGTTGAAAAACAATTATTTTAGGCAGATTCGATTGGAGGACTTCATTTTATAATATACTAGCGACCCGCCCCGGCTAGCACGGGTGCAATGTTGATACTAAATACACTACAGAAAATCCGTGTGTGTATATAAAAATGTGGGTTATCCATAAGAGATAGACATATACCATCAACTCGTAGGGTTCAGCCTGCGTTTGCAATGTAAGCGGAAAAAATGTAATTATTTACGACATCACATTAGAAACCTCAAACATAACAGTACTTCTCCACTATTTAATGGATGTTATTATACATAACCTTCCTCTTGAATCACTTTATCTATTAAAAACCGCATCAAAATCCGTTGCGTAGTTTCAAAGATTTAAGCATACAAAGGGACATAGGGACAGAGAAAGCGACTTTGTTTTATATAATATGTAGTGATATTTTTACTGCAACGGTGACGTCATGTTAGTCGGTGTCACATAGTCGATGAGTTATAATTTTTAAGGAAGTAAAGCAATATTATAGCGGCGGTATCACTTAAGATCAGGTGAGCCTCCTGCCCGTTTGCCCCCTGTTCTATATTAAAAAAAATTCAAACTATTCAACGATGAGTTTTTATAGGTGAATGACCGATTTTTTTGACGTGATGTCGGAAAACTCGCTAATCTACGGTTTTATTACGGAAATAAAAGATTTAAACGTAGTAAAAATGCGTGCGCGCCCAGATATGGAGCTGATGAGAGCTGTTCTAATTATAAATAACGGTGATCATATTTTTTATAACTTTGACATGGGTTTTATGAAATATTTTTGTAAGATTTAGTAGCGCAGAAAGGACATATTTTATCTAATTTAAACAATGAAAATTTACGGGTTTAAAATTAATAACGGCATTTCTTACCAGCATCTAATAACTTCATGCTGTCCAAAGCCAACATTAACCCGATGTGATCATGATAGTAACCAATTGAGACGTAAACTGTAACAAAATTTAGTTTGTATTTTATCTTTTAATGTATTATATTTGAAAAACATTGTTTGACTATCTGTAATCGGATTCTATGACACTTGATAATGTAATGAACAAAACTAAATGAAACAAAATACTGACGCTACCTTTTAGCTCTGAGCTTCAGATTTCTGTATCTGTTTTGAGATCATTGATAGATACGCCGTCGATTTTTTCCATCTAAAGAAGGTCTCACCTCACGATGTTTTCCTTCACCTTACGAGTGTTATATACCCATATTGACAGAATCATTGGTGGACTACCGGGGTTTGAACGTTGATCTGAGAGATGAGTCGGGCTAAAGGCACTAGGTTAACACTGTTCACTGAAGAACTTATAATGCATGCAAAATCTATGCTTTCGTGCTGGCAACAGATGTTACACAGAACTTACGTATAGTTTACTTGATACCTAAGAAACTATCTGGCAAAATTTTGTAGAATATATGTATTAATTCATTATAACAAATACTTTACAGGAATTAGAAACCCTTTTAAGTAAAAATACCTGTGTCAGGGTTCCCGCCTCTTCAATAACCAACCTGATAGTTAATTTCATAATAAAGTTGGAATTTTATTTTGTTTTCCAATTGCAACTTTTATCAAAATTGTTTAACTTACTTCTTGTATCCTTGTATGTCTCGCGGACGATGTCCAAGAATGGGTTTCGTGAGAAGTTCTCTCGCCTATTTTCGTAATAATAAGGCTGTCGATACACTTGTACAGTACGGATGGCGATTTTCTCCTCATTAGCTGCTGTTATTATCGCGTGGGCCAGGCGGGAAAAGTCATGATTTGGTGCCTTTAGGTAGACGACCGCTATCTGATTGAAAGCCTTTATTTAATTTCGACGTACAAATACAATCGTTATTATTATTCATAAATTTACCTCTTATGCTATAAAAACTTATTAATAATTTTTACGGATAAAATAAGGATAAAGTGTTATATATATGCTATGGTACAAATTAAAAGATAATATTTTTATAGTTTCACGGAGATCAAGCATATATTTACAGCTGATATAATTACTTCTTAAAGATAAATAGAAATAATATAACTTTTACATGCATGAAATTAAAATGCGTCAGCACCGCAACCACAGAGCGGGAAATGTCGATGTCCGAAGGTTTTGTTCTCGCGAAAGTTGAGTATACCCGTTTGTTAGAGCTCGCTACGTCTCGACAGTACTGTAAAAGAAATACAATAATTTACACGTGACAGATTATTAAATATTTCATTAAATGATAATGTATGTATTTCTGTAATAAAAAAATAAAAAAATATGTTAGAAAACACAATAATAAACAGAAATCACCAAAAATCACGATATCATCATAATTTCTCTTCGATAGTTAATTTCATAAGCAATGTTTCTGTATTTGACATTCGATTGTGGCGCTAAAGTAAGTAATTCGCCCTAATTCGTATTGTCTATGCTATACACAGATCACATATTTTTTAATGTTTACAGATTACATAAAAAGAATACGTTTCCTGTGATGTTCTTTTATTTTTATGCGACTTATAAAATATCATATGTAGAAATTCTGCATGCTAAAAAGAATGATTGAAAACGGTAAAACTGCTCCACGACGTACGCGTGGATTACTAAAATACACAAGCTATATATTTTAAGTTAAAAGCTCCAGGAATAACATGATTAACTATAATCTGATTTCTCAAGCAAGTTATCCGTGAGCGTTAAGTACATTAGTAACTCTCCTTGTTATTTTATAAAATAAACCATAGACATACAATTAGCAAACACATGTTTGGAATATTCAAATTTAAAGCTATAGAATAATTTTGCCTAACAAAAGAAAATAATTGACACTGAAATGATGATATTTTCTATGGTTCATTGACCTTAGTCTATAAGCACGTATGTGTAGTTATAGTTTATCCCCTTCAGTTCTTTATATAACTTTATATAATCTTTAACATGCACTAGTTCTGTCAATATAGAATGTACGAAATAAAACCATAATAATGAATTATTTGTCTGTGTGTTAATCTACTATGCCTGTGTTATATTTACCAGGCTCTAAAACTACTGGACGGATTTAAATAATTCTAGATTCACATTTAGAATCCTGCATTATTATTTATAAACTTAGGCTGTAAAATGTTAAAAAAAATAAGAATCTGTATGAAAACTTTTATTTTTTTTGACCCAAAATGTGAAATAAAAACTCAAATAAAAATCCCTATATCGCGTACGCTGCGGAAACTATGATAAATAATGCATAGTGATGTACTACACGTACATTACATTTATAGAAAACCAATGTCTACATGAAAATCCAGAGATACTATATGATTATTATATATTTAATCAAAATCTTCCGTGCCATGCCGGGACTGAGCGCGACTCCTATTTAAATGGTAAATATAAATCATAGATGTATGATGTTATCATTCTTGTTAGAGTAACTAGTTGGTTTTTAAAATGCGTTTGGAAAATAAAGATAAAAGACTGTTTTCTTATTTATAGTCCATAACTTAAGATCAATTGAAGGATTATAAAAATCTATGATATCTTATTAAATAAACTTTCTTGAGATTATTGTCGTCTATTAAAGGCAATGTATCAAATTCTGTCTGTATTAATATTATTTAATTAGGTTATATAAAAAATTTTAAACTCCTTAATATACTTGTCATCAGAAAACGGCGAGGGTATATATAAAAACCCATATATAAAAACTTATTTGAATTTGATGAAACTTTCACTAATGACTGGATTCCCAGAAATAAGTATGTAGTTATTTTCCGAGAAATAATATATGCAGAGAATTCGACCCAAATTTAATTTAAATAGGTGTTATGGATATATTTGGTAATGAGCAGAAAAAAAGAATTAAAAGAAGTGTTGAGTGCCTATCTGTTGTATTTTGTAAATATTTTATTTTATTTTTTGTACCAATTGTGTTTGCCAAAATTGTCATATAATATCTATACTATAAACTTTCCCACGAGATCGGTACGCGAATGAAACCGCGTGGCATTGCTCGTTTAAGATAAAAGTATTTGTAACATATACAGTATATTATGTATGATATGTTAAATTTTAATAAATAAATATAAGTCATTTGTCAAAATAACATACATAGCTTATCATGGGTAGGTTGAAGGCTGCCGCCATTCGTCCCTCATGTACACACGTCTCTTGCGGACCGATGAAGGCCGATACATTAGCTGCCCATAGCGCTGCAACCTGGAACACAATTAATGGATAAATGGTCCGTCCATAGATAAAAATATAGAACAAGGTGCAAACGGGCAGGAGGCTCAGGAGGATGTTAAGTGCCGCCACCCATTGACACACATAGTATGAAGGCTTGCAACTACGTTTCCGGCAAAATTGGTTCGCTCTTCTCGAAGGAAAAGTCGAATTAGTTATCTGATGTTAAGTAGTATTGCCACTCTTGAATATTCGCAATGCAAGAAGTTTTCGTTGCTTTTTTCTAGAAAGACCTTAAGAAGAATTATCGATTTACTTTAAATAACCATATAAGTGACAACATGATCGATTTCAGTAAAAAATCTAAGACAATTGTCAACTTAAACTCAAACTAAAAACTTGAATCATTTGGCTCCCCGGTCATCTAGACCTGTCCACGGACTAAGGATCTATGCTTCAATATACACAAAACTACACCTTGAATTGACAGCCTCCTCCTTCGATATAAATTACCTACAATGAAGTGATTCGTTGAGGTAACATAAACAAAACCTCTACAGACTGATACCAATTTAATGTAATTAAGATAGGATTTTACATTTAATTAAGGGGTGTTGTTTATTCAATTTTTTTAAAGAAACACACGATTCTATTCGTTGTCTTCTCCTGTTCATTCTCCGAGCGTGGCTATAACTGAAGTATCAAAAAGCGATTTTATAGGTACTACTCGAATGTATTTTTAATGCATATTTGACATTACCTCAACAACAGTTTGTACAACAAAAAACTCAAGGGTTTTTCACAAGAATTCATCACTGCCTCTTCATTAGGCATGCGGCCTGCGAGTGTAGGAACGTAGGAGAAACACTTCCTTCACACCGAATAAGTTCTTAGAATAATTATAATTAGCCATATTAGTCGATCAAGCAAAAAGTTAAGTGTAGGTTGTTGTGTCTTAAATTGCAAATTACTAGAGCTATTATTCAACTGTCTGTTGGCGTTTCCTCTGTAATGAATAGCCATCACAAGCAGGCTTCGAAGACAGATTACCTAATATCTAACGCGTATTAATTATAGTATACGTATGAAGCTTGATGTGAAAGGCGTTATTTCATATCTTAATTAGGAGTTTCGCTATGATGTACGATTATGGAACTAATTCCTCTTAGCTAGCTATCAATCCCATTGATGTTTGACAGTGATTAATACTGTTTTGTTTTGGTCTATTAAAATCAGTGGTGCTACATTACATAGAACCTTTTGAGGTCTGCGCCTCAGTGTGCTGTATCTGTTTCATGATCATTTGTCATAGGCAAATGACATCCTATGCCACACTGTGGTTTGAGGCAAGCTGATTCCTCGCTATGTTTTCCTTCACCGTTTGAGCAAATATTAAATACGCACATAAAAACAAAGCCCAATGGTGTATCGTCGGGGATCGAACCTACGACCAAAGGGCTGAAGCCAACTCTGCCTTAATATATATAGTATATATTAGATGTCACATAATTAAATTAAATACAATGGCTAAACGAAACACGTCCACACCATTTTGCATCTTATGTTCGTCACATTTTTTATAAGCAAGAAGTGTTTTTACAATGACATAAAAAATAACATCGAATTAAGAAATCATCGTTATTTTGATTTATTTGAACGAAAGGAATTAAAAGCAATATATCACTCTAATAGGGTTAAAAGGGAAGTTGATTATTAAAACGTGGTTATCACATTTATTTATTTAAAATGTTTGTTTATGAAAGTGTGTACTTTATAGCCAGCATGCGTTTCGCAAAGTGCGTTTTTTTATTCATTGAGCTGTGTTCCGATATGACTTAAAATAAATCTAATAACGCTATTAAATATGCCATTACGTATTTGCGATGTGAAACGGAAATAAAAAAGCAATTTTAAATAAATATAAAGTCTAAGTGAATTAAAGTTATACTCTTTCAATGGCTTGAACGCGTTCTGCGTTACGATGGCGTCCATTACTGGGTCATTGCGTTGCTGTTGAATTATTTCTGGAGTGCCGAGTTCTGCGTGATGTGAATGACTCCTGTACTGTACAAATTACACCTGCCCAAAGACGTGGGCAAACAAATGGTACTTCAAGTTTGTTAGAAAAATATTTCCTTTAAAAGAATGAAGAGTTTGTTTTCAAATATATCAAAATTAAATAACCGTGTAGATTTTTAATGCTAATGTAAATATAAAATATAATGAAATGAAATAAATAAATAAACGAGTTTGTTTTATTTATAAACAAAAATATAACATTTGGGTACGAATACCGGTTATTTGTCGCCCTATTATTTTATTACTATTTATTATATAAATCCATCAACATTCGTTGCAGTTAATAGCCTAAACAATAAAAACTATTTTCTTAAGCCCCTATTTCCCGTGGTAACTATATGTAACCAGCTGTCGTGTGGCGAGCCTTCGATATAGCCTTTAAAAGAGCATACCGTCCCATGTCCGTGCAACAGACACAGTAAAAGAAGAATCTATTGACACTGTGATCATAAATTAAGATGAGATAAGCTCCACACTTGGCGGTTTGTCCCGCATGTAATGAAAAACATCGTTAATAAACTAATTAAAGGCATATAGAATAAATCCCGTGACTAGGGTTTCTAAAAAAATTGTTTTATGATAGTCCTATTAATCTCGACCAATATGTTATATTAGTTCGGGTGTATTTTTATCGCAATAAATATAGAGTTCTTGGTTTTATGACGTAATAATAAAGTGGCGAACCTTCCGCTTTGTTCTGGAGCCAATAAAATTTACGCTCCAGTGGGTAAAACTATTTTATAGGGACTACGTGTGTATCGTTTTACGAATAAGTATTGTCAATGTTTCCTTTTGGATTTCGTCTGTTTCACTATATCAAATTCACTATGTAAATTATGTAAATATATTTGAATGTAATTTTGTTTTGGTACACTGCGACCTGTCCCGGCTTCGCACGGTTGAACAGTTATTTTTTAAATATTTTTCTAGATATGTTCTTTAAAATTCTGGAAGTTTTTTTGTATTATCACGAGTCGTTTACGCAGCGCGTGCGATGAAGATATTTTATAGGTATTTTATGACACCTTGGGTAATATTATTGTAATTTCAGTAGTATTTTTTATTGCAATATATATTAATCAGTGATAAAGTAGCATTTCAATGGTGAAATAATTTTTAAAATCGGTCCAGTACTTTTTGAGTCACAAACATACTTACATAAAAGTATTTCCTCTTTATAATAGGTATATTAAGGTACTAGGTATATATTAAGGATTAAGTATGTGTGTATTGTTATTATTACGATTTAGGTTAACTGTATATTTATGTATTGAAAGTAAATATAAATATTACAACAATTTTGTTTATTGGTTCACAACATAACAATGTCTGTCTGAAAAAAAAATATTTAAAACTTTTACTGACGTCTGTAAGTATTAGGTATTTTAATTTTTCATCGCAACGTTGATGACAATAATTACAACCCATAAATTTATATACCACAAAAAGCTAAGGAATGTCAAAAATTTAAAATTGGCCAAATTGATAATTGTTTCTTGAAAGTATCATATCATTGCCGCTCATTAGGTACCTATCTAAATGTCTTTCACTCAGAGAGTTTATTTTTTTCATATAAACTTCAAACTTTAAATATTTTAAATAATTGTACATTTCTCTGGAATATTATGGTTTTTTACTGACTTTATGATTAATAGTAAAATCGCGTTGATAACCGTTTAAGTGTTCTTTGTACTACAGGTTCTACATTTTAATATACACAACAAGTTTGTTAATTCGATTATACCTCGCTAGTCGCTCATATACCTACTTAGCTAATATCACTGCCCGAGGAACGTTCAGGAACTGATGAAATACCAGTTAATTCTCGTATACCTGCTTTATAGAGACTTCTTCCTGTCCAAATGTTTCGGCCACTACGAAGTCTAAAGAATGCCCCATTGGCCCAAGGAGTTTTTCATTGACTTCTTCAATGGCCATAGGTATTGCACCTGTATACAAATTTAAAATTAATAATATTAGGATTTTAGACAAAACGTACTGTTAAAAATAGTTTTGAATAAAAGACAGTGCGAAGATACTTTTTCAATACACATAGACATGATACTTTTTCAATACATATACACACACACATATAGAAATTCAATATTCAGCTGTGAAATCTCGTCATAATATCAACTTGGCTTTCATTGTTTAATTACTTTTTTATCATTTCTTGGCTTGGCTTGCCTCACTTACAATATTGTATTTTCATTGTACTGATATTAAACTGGGAGAATTCAATCATGTTTGTTTCAAGATATCCGCCATTTTTTTTAATCCATCTGCAATCAGCCTCTTGGCTTTTAACAAATTTAATTTGAAATTATGGCTATTAGGGAATGCAAATTCAATATTTTTTTATTCCCTTCGTATTTCAACTATCAGACTGCGGAAAGTTTTGCCTCTTCAGCGAATACACACTGTCCTGGCCTGAACCTAAGGGGCTGACGTGTTGCTGAAGTCTCATTTTGTATCCGCCATTTAAAAATATAAAATAGTGAAATAAGCAATAATTAATACAACATAAATTAGCTTCATTGCATAATTAATTTACAACCATAGACGCCGATTAGGCACCATTGTTGAAATTTGAACCTAATTCCATTTTTGAAAAAGTATCGTAATCAAATTCGCAAACAGGTTACTTAGCAATTCCAAGAAGTGAAATACTAAACATGTTAAACATATTTGCATTTCGAATGCCAAGTTTTAATTTGTGGTATTAAATTAATTCAATGAGAGGTTGCTTTATTCGAAAGTAAGATCAAAGTAAGATCAAAACAAACCGTTTCAGCTACTACAAATTTAATTCTCACTTTGGCGCATTGAGAGCATCCTGTTATATTGTCTGGAATTTTTTTACTTAAGTGCTAGCTAATTGAAATAACTTTCGTTAAGTATATGTGCCTAAAGTCGGCAAACGGTTATATATTTATTTATAAGCTGTCCTTCGACAAATGCTTCAATATTTCACTAATATTTTCCACGTAGGTCAGTCATACGTTGATGTTTTTTGAATTTTTATGATTTTGATGTATTTTTATGATTTTGATGTATTTTTATGATTTACCTGAAATGACCCTGCCTGGTCTTGGGTAGTTCATATCTCCAGGCCGTCGCTGTGACCCTGTGATGTAGCCCAACGTGAACGTTTCTCCATACGAATGATTTACGGCCAAAGTCAGTAGGCATAAACAGCGAGTCTGTAAAAAAATCTAAATTAATAGGGCAAGAGAAACAGAGCAGAAAGGATACGGCTTACTACAATATTGGTTTGTTTGTATACCCATTGATAGTTGCCAATTAAAAAAAAAACTTAGAACAACGTATCAATAAATAAACCGGTATTAAATTATTAGCACAGATAACACTGTAAAAAATACCAACCAACGATACATCCATGAATAAATAAGAATACAAACTTTAAAATTCGAATTTCAAATTATCAGATGACAGCATTCCCAACCCTAGACCAATATTTATTTTCAGTCAAATCGAAGGCAAGTTTATTTTTCGATTCCACCGACTTTCATTTACTTTTCAGACAATGGAAGGTAATAAAACGTGTGGAGAATTGTCGACTCGAAATTGTAATTTTAAAACTAGTCGGATCTTCCGTACACGTGCGACTAACATTTCTCCGATATTGCTCATAAAGTACTTTGAAGTGTTGCGAGTGTTTACTTTTTTCCGATCTTCGGTAATGGAATTTGTATAAATCAATCAACACATGATCTCTTGTCTTAAAATAAAAATGTTATGGGTGTCGTTCTAAAAAATGTTTCACTATAATGTTCTACATTTCGTTACTGGAACATTTTCATAGCATACATTTTCTTATAATTCGATGGAGCCGGCTGCACGCACGAAAAAACGAGACGCATGCGGCGTTACCTCGATTTTGGCGTATGCGGCGTTACATCGCTCTGAGGCGTTCCACTTAAGGCTTGAAGTGCAAGCGAGAGCACGGAACGAGCGACAAAGAGGCACAATCAGCATCCGCGTTCGGAAGCGTTCTACATATTATGCTATATAACGTAGCTATATTTCCATAGCTTCTAGCTTTACGCTGAACCCACATGAGAAACAGGGTTTTAGTTTTTGAAAGTTTATATACATCTGCATTAATTAAAGCTACAAAACTTGCATGAAAACGCTAATCTCAGGAATTATATATTAATTTTTTTTTGTATCGGACAGTACATTTATTGGATGCTTAACGCTAAGACGACACTGTGAACATAAACAGCTAGTACGTATTCAAGGATCCAGAATATGGTAATTATCATTCCAAAACACAAACAAATCCGAAACGTAGCTTAGCTCTCCACAGCTTTCTTGTTTAAGCTTAATTCAATTTAACAAGCATTCCTATCTAAGGCTGTCTCGCAAACTGCAAAAGGACTTAATTTTTCATAGATTTACAGGTTTAAGAGTAAAGTAATATATTATTTACGGAACCCAAATGTCTTAAGATTATTCGTCCAAGTATTACGCAATGACATTAAATGTATGGCAGGCACCGAAACTCGTTTGCAGAACGACAGGTTCACAACTCACGAAGTACATTGTACGGGCTTTTGTTTTGTATTGTGAAATAAGGCATCTCAGATTAATATATTCCCGATTAAGAAAATAATACAAAAAGTTATTTAAGAAAATATTTATGTATACTTTTAGGTAATATCTAACTTAAATTAACACTAATTATGACCACCTAACTGCCTAACTTAAACTAACCCTTCAGGCTTCGCACGATTGGCCATTTATGTAATAGTCCAATTGTAAAATAATATTGAATTCACTTCTGTAGTTATTGAATCGTTTGTACATACAAAAATCTTCTCATAATATAATATTACTTAAGGAATTAATAAAAAACAGTAGAAACTGACCAGTACATGCTAAAGATAGCCTGTAAAGGATAAAAGACAAATTCATCAGATAAATATACATTAGAATTACTTCAATCTATATTAAAATGCTCAATTAATCGGATTGTTTGAAAAACCAATTAATTTGTTGTTTATCGTGCCTGTATAGAGTAGATTGCCTCTAAAATTGTTACTAAGACAAGTACATTAAATGGTCACTTATATAGTTTTAGCTTCACGCTTCTCTTGATCTTCAGCGTCCTTTTAATATTATAAAAACAGAAGAAAGATAAAAGTATTGCAAACAGTAAAATAAACCATTAATCTAGTAATAAACACATATGAGCCTTTTTAATTATTTTGCAACTTGTTTTGGGGGTCAGAGCTTTGGACGATAAAATAAATTGCTGTCGTAATCATAAACAAAGCAACGTATGATTAACTGTGATTTAAGTTTTATGTAAATATTCATTGATCCTGAACATAAGCGTAATTTACAGTTATAGTTTAAATTTATGTTGGTGTAGCTTTTAATGTTTTATACTAGTTTAATAGTTCTCAAAAGCAATGAAGGTACTACTAAATAAGTATAAACAAAATATAGGGTTCATATCATCATTAGCAACACAAGAGATAGACGGGACACATCTGGCGAGAAGCTGAGAAGTGGAGTAAAATTATAATAAGTTGGAACCCAAAAATTGGTAAAGGACAAAGAGCGAACAATAAATGAGATGGGAAGATGAAATTAAACTAGTTCGAGGCAAGGTTTGGTCAAGATTAAGGCAGAAGGAAAGGGTCTGGATGATGCCTGTGTCGAGATCCGCAAATGGATTTCATTTTGTTTTAAATTGTTTGTGTGTGTAAGAAAAAGAAACTTTACATAAAGGCCAATTTTATTTTAATACTTTTGAATGAACTTGTCCACATCACACAGTATATACAAATAATAGAAGGTTACAAATACAATACAAAGAACAAACAGGTTTTTAAGTTATTGAATAGATTTTATCGCGGCAACCGAATCAATAAATTTCGTAACGCAAATAAAAACCTAACACATGATGATGATGATGGCGTAATGTAGGTGTAGCCAATACACGTTAGAACGCATCACTGCGTCTCACATCGGTCTGGCGTCATCGGTGAAGTAGCATCTCTCTGAGGAGATCGGTACATGTTAGAGATAGACTATATAGACGTGTTAGTCTGGTAGAATGGTAGACTGTATTAATATCCAAAGATAATAGAAGAAAGAAAACAAAAGATGAAACTGCCACACGTGTTTTTATTATCACCAGGGTTTAAAATCAGAACTAGTATTGCCACAGAAATGAAATGCAGAGAATTTTTAAATCAATTAAACTATGTAAATTACAAATAATGTCATATTGCATTGGGGCTGCAGAGCGAGCGACCTCGCTGCCCACGAGCAGATATATAGACCCCCCAAGGCAGTAGTAAATACGTTATTGGCAAAAAATATGATCACTGGACAATCTTGCTCGACATTAATATTAAAATATACAGACAATTATTAGGAATAACACAGGAATTTCGGAAAACTTTTCAAGGCATAGATAATGATTGCTCCGTGCCATTATTTAGAAATTCATAAATTGAATTGAAACCATTATATTGACAAACACGCGATTCCTTTATTTTAGACACCAGCAAAATTGCACAGTCACAAAACTATACAAAAGTATATTTACTAAACTATCATGAAAGGTCGATTAAAACATGCATACAGCCAGTGTATGGTTAGAACTCAACCAAGAAAATAGGCACTCCCGTCTTAACTAAATATGTTATTTTCAAACATTAATTATTATTTGTTTTAAATACTATTACTGAATGATTCTCTTTTACTTTTTACCTAACATACAAATAGAAAAGTAGTTAAGTATTCTGTGCTATATTTTTATAAATAGTCATCGTGTGAGATATTTATACACCTATAACCGGGTTATGTCGACGTGTCAGAAATAGTCTTGACATATAGGTACAAAATGCACTCGCACGGCTATTTCCGTTGAGTGCTTAGTAACTTTGCCAACTAACGATTTTATCTAATTGAATTATGACGAGACACATCAAAGTAAGCCGACGGTATTTTGGCAATTTTCATTAAATACCGTCGAAATTTCCATAATATTTTGTTACATTTTTTTTGTGTTATTATTAATGTACATATTTTTTTTATTAATTTATTTATTTATTTCACTACATTTTTCTATCTTAACAGTTACTACAAATTCGATAGAATTCCAAAATAATTCCCACACCAATTATCCAACATAAAAACATTAAAAAATTCAACTTATATGCCTAAGGGCCTGTTTCATAATGTATGGATAAAGTTTCAAATAGCTATGCAACACATAAATTATTCGAAAGATAAACATTCCGAATACTTTGAATTTCATGACGTATAGCGCTATCTGACAGTAGTGAAACGCAAAAATACTATTTATCCTACCAATAAGTAATAAATAGCTTATTTGGAACTTATCCGGACATTGTGAAACAGGCCCTAAGTATCGCTATGGGAAGGTAAGGCAGTAAAGCTGATACTTGCACTTGTAACAAACCCCATTTTGACCATACTAACCCCATTTTACTATTTTAGAACGGATAAAAATCTTACTATTAAGTATATAATTATAGAGCTTTTTTTAGATTAGCTAGGTTTTCTAATAGCGTAAGTCATTAAAGTAAGAACAGTGTGGACATTGGTAACCAAGCTTTAATAGAAATATTAACTTAAAAGGCTTTATCAAAGACCTTTCAAAGGCAACATTTTACAAAGAAGATCGAGTAAAGTCTAGCCAATGCGTCACCTAGATTAATAGCAAAACTTTGAAGTGTAGTTTATTAAATGTCATATTTTGAGTAACCCTTTATTCAAAATATTTTTTTTTGTTATAAGATTCATATTTTTCATAGTATGGAGACGGCTGTAAGCTTGCCCTGCTATTACGCCATTGATTGTATGCATACTACATTAAAAGAAACAATAAAACTTATTAGTTTGAATATAAAACCTAAAGGCCGGTGTAAATAAATTGTTGTTTATAAAGCCGGCAAGTTTTAAAGGCCGGCAGCGCGCTTGCGAGCCTTCTGGCAGTGCGAGTGTCCATGGGCGGCGGTTTCTCTTAACATCAGCTGAGCCTCCTGCTCAGCTTAGTAGTAACTTTGAATATTAAAGCATTCTGCGTGTAAATTATGCAATATAAAGATAATGCAATACATAATTAATTCAGTAAATAAACAATAAACTCCTCTCTTAACGCACAAGTTTCGTTAACAGTTAATTTAAAGATTGTGTAATGACCCATAAGGTCAAACAAGAGAGGAGTTTTCCTCTTATTATAATGAATGTTTTGAGGGCTATGTTCCGATAATCGAAGAGGTCGATAAGAATTATTATTATGGAGTACTAAGGTGGCATTGACACAGTTGTTGATGCTGCGTCACTGCGTCAATGCACCGAACGCACGAGGTGAGATACCAACACTTTATTTACTAAACTTATTAAAATTTATTTAACTTAATCCGCGTGACTAGATTTACCTTTTTAAACGGATCTAAACTAATTACTAAAGAGAGGTAAAATTTATCGAATAGAAATTCAATTCTCATACAATATAAACCTAAATTGGCCAGAATAGACCCAATTCGCACAAAATAATTATTATTGCGTCTATAAATCGTTTAGATATTTGGTTTTGTAATGTAACAGGTAATTTGTATTCAACACTTGCTTGCCCGTATAGAGTAGATGGATTAAACCCGTATTGTTTTACGATTATTGTCTGATCCAGACTGCGATGCGACTCTCGCGCAATATCTTTCACCAAGTGAAAACTATGTATAATTGTACCTACTAAATTGATAACTGTAATTATATGTAAACATGATTATGATTAGGCAGTTTTGTGATTAAGAGTTTGATATTCCCAATTCTAAGATAACTGGCTGTACGCCGGGAATATTTTTTTATATATGTGCCTTATAATGTTTGTCGTAAGTCCACATTGAGCGGAAACTGTCGTCTATTAGGGTAAGATTCAGAATCGAGTCTTAGCGAGTATGACTCAGGTGTGACAACAAAGTATTGGATTTGACAAATGGTAGTAGTAATTATTATAATATATATAGTTACTAATAGATTAAGGATCTATATTTTAATATAAATTTATTTTGTTTTTTTATATAACTTCTGCACTTCTTGCACCCATCATTTTTGTTTATTTATTTCTGTTCTTACTAGGGTTGCCTGGAAGAGATCGCTTGTTAGCGATAAGGCCGCCCGTTGCATCCCTGGTAATTTATATATACTGTGTTATTTGTATTTCTTTAGCAACGAAGTGTAAATAAATAAATAAATAAATAGTATCGATTCGGTATCGGTTAGTTATGGTTGCACAAATGACTGATCGCCTGATTGGTTCAAAATATGGCTTACAAAACAGAAATGGAAAATCATATCAATTAATTAAAATATTAATATATAACCTTTGTTATGATTAAACGCATTTCCCCCAGTCTTTTGTATTCCTAAAGTACAAATTAAATCATTATTTAAACATGAATAACTTTTATAATTTCTTTGTATAAATTGGTATTTTTTTATGTAAGAGTTAATTTCCTAGCAAACGGCTTGAAGGTTTATTATGATTAAGTTGTCAATAACTTCCTTCCTGCTCCAAATGAGACTAACAGTATTACAGGCTGTGCGGAAAGAGAACTGCGGTAGTTATGCGAAACAATATAATTCTTATATTATCTTCCAAGTGTCATATCAGGTATCAATATGATTATTGTCGAACTATTCTGATTTTCGTTGTTAACTTTAAAAAAGTTAGTAGGTACTGTGGCCACTTCAAATCTCACGTCGCTCCTCTTTCCACACTATCTCTAGTTGTTAATAATAACAAACAAACTAGCGACCCGCCCCGGCTTCGCACGGGTGCAATGCTGATACTAAATACACTACAGAAAATCTGTGAACGTTGTATATAAAAATGTGGGTTATCCATAAGAGATAGACATATACCATCACGGAACCTTCCTCTTGAATCACTCTATCTAATAAAAAAAATCAAAATCATCACCGCATCAAAATCCGTTGCGTAGTTTCAAAGATTTAAGCATACAAAGGGACATAGGGACAGAGAAAGCGACTTTGTTTTATACTATGTAGTGATAAATACATCCACTTATTTTAATATGTTTAGAAATGGGCTGTCCCCCTTTTGAAAGGTCTGTTATATTGTATGTATGTAACCTCTTTGGCTATGAAACATTCAAGCCTTTAGATAAATATTTATCTTTGACGTCCTTGCCGACATAGTACATAATATCCCTACCTACCTTTTTAACCAACCAGCTCCTGCTGTGTTTTATAACATTCACAAAAATAATTCTCGAAAAACTAGTTTATGCAGACGTTCATTTGTTATATATCTTGAAAATAAATATAAGCTATGTAGCTAATATAAAGGTCTAATGGTTTACATACATTACAAATGGTTCCTCTTTAGAATATAGCATAGCCTTAATGTAATATAGATTATACATATAAATAAACACATTTCGAAATAATTTTACATTCATAAATAAATAAATCAGTGGCGCTACAACCTCTTCTTGTCTTGGCCTCAGATTTCTGTATCTGTTTCTTTTAACATCTAATAGTGAGGTGAACAGCCTCCAGTACCTGACACACGTCGTCGATTTTTTGGGTCTAAGACATGTCGGTTTCCTAACGATGTTTTCTTTCACCGTTCGAGCAAATGTTTAATGCGCACATAGAAAAAAACTCCATTGGTTTACAGCCGGGGATCGAACCTACGACCTCATGTATTAGTACGTATGAGAGTCGCACACTGAGGCCACTAGGCCAACACTGCTTCTTTTACATTCATAATGATTTAAATTTTGTTTATCTCAGAAATAATTCACAAAATTTTTGTTTGTACGTTTATGAGTGAGAGCGCTGCATAACACTTTTTATTGACAAAGAGATTAATGAGTTTAGGCTTAATAACCTCGACTTAACTCTAAATGTTAAAGTGTGAAGACAAAAATTAAAGTTTTACTAATAGGTTTCCGGTTTTAAAATAATAAATTACATTTAAAGTATTAATATTTTTTAACGAGTTTAAAAATGCCGGTTTCGTGTTTAATAATTATAGTTTTTAATCATACAATCGCAAAGCCATTGTGTTAGTTACAATAGGAATATTAAATTAGTTTAAGTTTTCAAAAATTTAAAATTATTAATCCCGATCGCGTGTTTTGCAGTAAGCTTGTCAACGTAGGTCCATGAGCATTATACTACCATTTTTATACAAAACTAGAGGTAAAATATTGTTATTAAACGCATAATGTGTTTGTACTTAATATCGGAGTGTTTGATTTTTTTAGTAAAGTTTATTCTTTTACTTTACCAATATTGTTTAGAAAATATTTGTGTTTGTTTTGTATTTTAAAGACTGATAAGTAAGAACCTAACAAAATACAGGTTGTCCCAAAATGAAAGATATTTGAAAGAAAAACTATTGTAGATAATTGTATTGTAAAAACTGCAACAATTAATCTTTACTTTAAAACACTATAATAATATGCGTTAAAATGAATGAAGAATTATAGTTTTATATTTAAAAAGTAAGCCTATGCTATAATAGAAAACAGGCCACTATTTCTAAAAGTGGTCGCGCTGTGTTTATTACATTTAAGTTATTTTTAGCTAAACTTTATACTAACAAGTGAAACACTTGCTAAGTGCAACCATGATTTAAAAGTAAAATATTTGTTAACTTGGAATACAAGTCTTACCAAAACTGCAGCGAAATTTGTTAAAATCATGATGTATCTGATTCACACACTTTAACTGACAACAGTCCACACTCACATTTTTGAATTTAAAAATCGAATTTGCCTTTCGTCATCATAAAGTTTTCCCGCGTTCGCAATACACTTTGCGCACGACGTTCACAGTCTGACGTCTCCAGCAGACTGACGAATGACGTGATGTGACGTTGAAACTTTGTGGAGTGCTTCGAAAGGAGTTAAAGTATGCAGTAGATTTCGAAAAAAAATTCGTAAACTTAGGTGTTGTTTAGAAACGAGTCATACTTCGCGCTAAGTTTCGATTCTGAATATTTATGGTAGCACTCAGAATCGACAGTCAGTGTGAAGTGTGACTCCCATATGTTACATATGTATAGTCATGACCAACCTCCAGTAATGGAGAGGCACTTGAAGAAGAAGAAGTAGTATACTTCTATTATATGGATCTACTGAACTGCTTTTGAAAATTTTATATTTCCAATAGAAAGGCACGTAATTTGTGAGTGTAATATATATTAACATAAGTCGGAGAAAAAAATGGCGAACAAAAACGTTCGATACGAAGGCTGCCTTTAGGTTCCAGCGCTAAGTCTGACTATAGAACATCGAACATGATTACGATTTTGTAATATAGCTTAAATTTATTTTCTTAATGTCACTCTTAGTTATTTATAACTCATTATTATTATTATTTAGCCTCATGTAGGTATTCTTTGAAGCATTTTAAAATATTCACACACCTCAAATATGTAAATTATATTTTTGTTCAAAAACCTCTAATAGAGTATAATATTGACCATTTTTCTCCCAATCTTCCTTAAGCTCGTCAGCCGACCATGCAAAAGCGCGACTTCTCTTTCTCTTACCTAGTGGCCCTTTCCACTTTGTTAACCTCTTTATCCAACTGCAGTTGTTCATGCAAGCTGTATAAGTCATTATATTTATCACAAATTGTATTTTCATCTATTATTCTTAAATTTTACAAAATAATTTCAGCCATTCTTGTTTAAAAGCCTATTTTAAAATTTCTTACGTAGTTGTTGATTATAATAAGCCAACTATAAATTTTCTGTAAATCTTTCGTTTTAGAGATCAC
This sequence comes from Pieris rapae, assembly GCF_905147795.1. Taxonomy (NCBI): domain Eukaryota; kingdom Metazoa; phylum Arthropoda; class Insecta; order Lepidoptera; family Pieridae; genus Pieris; species Pieris rapae. Next base: position 2,024,559 of record NC_059515.1, on the reverse strand, counting down.
GGCGCTTGGCAGAGTGATTGAATACATAGATTTATATTAAATTGGGTCAATATTATAGCCTATGCCCTCATTTATAAAAACTAAAGTACTCTAATTTTGTTTTTTTTTTACTATAAAACTCTTTCTGTAACATTGTTTATACTCTACGATGAAAAGAGATAGACGAGTAGAACCATTAGTAATGAAATCAATTTCCCCGATAATTTTTAAGAATTATGGCTTTTATAAGATATATAGAATTACATGTATTAAATTTTCTTTTACGATAAATGACTTTACATTACAAAATGTGTCAACAAAGGTATTAAATTTTAATGTAGGTATTTTTTTTCTATTTCGTTGATGTGGGTAGTTAAACAAACATTTGTTAAAACAACTACTTTATTTAAAAAATTATAATAAAATATACTTAAGTTTATAGTGTCTTCATAACGTATACAGTCTATCATTGCACTTTCTGTAACAAAAGAAAAATTATAATTTTAATACTAGAATATATATACATTGAAAAGTTTTGCAGTTTTCCAATAAATGAAACTTATAAATTACTGGATATGATTTAAAAAAATATATATAAATAATAAATGAATTTGCTCATTCCACTGCTACCTCTTTGTCATCTCCGCTGCTCGCGGCCATATTGGATAATTAGTTTTTAATAGCGGTTTTATTGAGAATCGTCCATTTTACCAGCTCATGTCACTATAAATTTGTTCTTTATTTAAAAAATCAATAGTTATGGCATTGATTTGAAATTTCCGACATTCTTCTATCAAATAAAATATTTTCACGACGAAATGTAAAGTCACTAATTTTCAGACCTCCGAAGTACTTTTGAATTTTTATTTACGAGAAGTTATTATGATCAGTTGAAAAAAAGAATGGGCTGATATTTTTTTATTGCTGGTTGGTAAATTTGTACGACAATTAAACATAGACAGTAATAAAAAAACAATTGGCCAGTTATTTCGTTAACAATGTCAGTTCTAAAAATACGTAAGCATACTAGTCAATAAATGGCCGGTAAAAATGATGAAATAGGCAGTTTGATAAATAGTTAGGTTAGGATGGCCCACGCGCCGATTTAGCTATTTCACTGACCACTGTATTTATTTTATGATCTATTTTACTAATATTTACGCCTCATTTTTGTTTACTAATTTCGGCTAAATTTTAACAGCCTAACATGGCACTAAATATGCATTTTGTAAGTACCAAAACTACGATATACAAAATGTTACTTAAATTAAAAATAAATACATTACACTGTAGGATGATAATAGAAAAACTCTGAGCTGTAGAAAGCATGAGCAAATATAATTTAAAAATATGTTTGTTTACGAATCCTACATTTTTTTTATTTATTTTTATTCAGTACTAGCAGACTCGGCCAAGCGTTGCTGTGGCTAAGATTTTTGTTATATTACATGGTAGTAAATTAATCAAGGGAAACCGTAGGAGAACTTATGTGAAACGTTGGTACCACGACACGGACCTAAACTAAACTACCTTTAACTCAGCGCCATCTGTTAGAATTGTATCAAATAATAAACAAATGTTAATGTTATCGTAATTTTAGTAAGGATGCCTATTTTTTTTGAAAATGAAATATAGCCTATGTCACTCAGGAATTATGTAGCTTTCCAACAGTGAAAGAATTTTTCAAATCTGCCAAGTAGTTTCGGAGCCTATTCAATTCATACAAACAAACAAAAAATCAAACCTTTCCTCTTTATAATATTAGTATAGAAGTATAGATAAGATTTACTAAATGAATCCAGCTTGATACAGGTGAACCATATCATGGTCTTAAAAAAATAAGAAATATTACTTACCATTGTTATTTCTGGAAACAATGTGCTGAGATTGAAGTTACTCCGCGAAGCTACAGGGAAGGTTGATGAAGTCCTCTCGCCGTGGACATTAGACCCTACACTCTGAACATTGGAAGGCATGAGGTGGGTATTCAGAAAATCTGGTTGATACTGCGTGGGCATCTGATTGCCTATGAAGTTAGGAAATTGTAATTCCTCTGACATCATATTGGCGTGTCTCTTATTCATTGCTTTATTCTGCCACAATATGTTTGTATTCTCCCCCCATTCTTCAGACTCTGTGGTAATTTTCGATCGTTTTGTAGGGTACTTCTTGGTTGTCTCTTTCTTGCAATCAAGTTTGTGTTTAGCGGCTTCTCTTCTTGTGCTTTTGTCTTGGTGGAAGTTTGTGTTATTCCTGAGTTTGATGTCGTCATATTTATGATTTACGTAATTGCATTCGGCTGATTGGTTGTAATCAACGAATTCACCAGTAAACGGACCACCTGTGTAACTAGTGGGCATCAAGTTACTTCCATTTTGCATAAAATTGGAGTAGAAGCTATTAGGCATTGTATTTGCAGTCGAATTATACAATGTTGTGGTGGAATATTGCTGGCCGACATAACTATTCTCCGAATAATCCAGTAGTGGGGGGTAATGCGATACTTGGGCTACGCTTGTATCGTGCGTAACATTAAAATCACCGAATTTCTGAGATGGTATCATAAATTTTGTATTGTTCTCGTGCAATTTTTGACTGCACGTACCGCCACGTATGAGAGCTTCAGCGGAATAATTATTTTTCTGTTGTTTAGAATTCTTTTCCTGTTTATTTGTTTTCGTCTTGGTATGCGAGAACTGGTTTAGAGCATCAAAGTTATTCGTTACTTTGGCATCACCGAATCCATAGCAGTGCTGAAGATTGCTTTCGCGTGGATTAGTTTTGCGGCTGGTATCGCTCACAATCTGGCTTAAATTGTGTTTCGTATTGGGCTTCTGTTCAATGTTTGTTGCATGTGACCGCGAAGTTGGAATATCGGAAGAACGGTTCATCAGCTGAGTGACAGAAAAGAAATTAGAACAGTTTTGATCGGCTTGATATATGCCTCTGTTGATTAAATCATTTCTTTTCTTTTCGTGCGGCCCCAATGCCAAATCTCCAACAAGCGTTGGCAAGTGAATTGGCGGTGGTTCAATACTAATTTCCGCTGTTCCTGCGGGTTTCGTTGGCGGCCACATCTGCAATTCCTCGTGGTTATTTTGCGATGGGAAATGATGCATATTAATAGGAAAATAATTTTCATTTTGACCCACTTTTCTTGATGCGTTGATGTGGCCATAGTTTCCTTTATAGTTTTCTTTCGTTTCTGTCTGAATTTGTTGACAATTGTTTTGTGAAGGCCTGGTTTCAGATGTCATCCAATTTATGTGCATTTTGCTGGGTGACTTTTTCGTATACTTCTCAGATACGTTATGTTGATTTCCAGCAACTGTAGTGTGAGACTTATGGTTGTCTAAATTTATTAAATTATGTTTGGAATCAAACTGCTTAGCGGCCTTTACATTACTGTTGATTTGATTAGGTTCTGTGTATTGTTGGTTCTTTGACAGAGTATTTTTCGTGGCTGATGCATTGGCAAATATGGAACTCACGTCATCAGCCCATAAATTCCCGGTCTGAGAATAAAAGCTAGTGATTGCTTCAGTAAAAGTGGACGATTTACTGGTTAATAAGTCTTTTTTAGTTACATTGGATAAGGAAGCATGAAATTCTGGATTGAAGGGATTATAAGAGCTAGTGTAAGTTGACGGGGTTGAAGTAAAGATGTTATCTTTGTGGAGGGAGTTTGACGTTGTCGTACAGTTGAAATCAAGACTTTTATGTGACCATCCCAGATCAATATCATAGGTAAGTCTAGATGAGTTAATCTTCATAAGATTTTCGTCAATGTTAGGAAAGTCAGTTTTATTTTTGGAGGAGTAGTTGTCTACCGCACAAGGGTACAGGCCGAGACTGTTATATTCATGACCAGAAGACAGGCTACTAGTACTGTAAACTGTGTTTTTTACTGATGCAAATGGATCACTTTTATAGAACAAAGCATTGCTGCTGACGTAATTAGCGGGCTGGTTCGAGGGGGCTTTACTTACGTTGCAATCGAAATCTAAGCCAAATGAAGTATCGGTTATACTACAATTTGTGGTAACAACTGTCGGCAGGGGTAAATTAAGAAAAGGATTTTCACTTGTATTTGCCGTTGTCAACGGCGGTTTAATATCTGCAATTTTATTTAGGATTTTGGGAATTTGATTTTTCTCAGAAATAGTTTTAATGCTTTCATTTTGAGGTTTACTCATGGGTTTCGGCTTTTGCTTTTCGAAGAAACTTTGATGGGGCAGTTCTGTTCTACACGTATTATCTTTCAAATTTGTACTCTGTGTTTCGTCATTGGGACTGTCAGCTCGATTTCCGCTAACCAATGGAAACGACATAAGAAATGCAGCAGTGGGCGAAGCAGCCAAAAACTCTTCTGCTAACTCTAATCTGGCATTGCCTGCATCAACCGTTTCACATATTGGCTGCTGCAAAATATTTTGTAGTTTTGAATCTTTCTGAATTTGGTCTTTATTATCTTTAAACTCAGGATTCTTGTTCATTGTTGTTGGTTCATTTGCTGTAGGTTCTGTGTCAGGTACGGGTTGACTTTCAACATTTGTATTCAGGGGTTGGGAAGACTTTTCCGTTTGACTAATACTTTCTTGATTTTCAGACGATATTTTGGCAGGTAAATTTTCTACAGATGTGTTTATTTCTTTTGGAACTTCCGTATTATTGACCGAGTTAGATTGCGTTGAGATTGGTTTTTCTGAAGAATCAGTATCTACAGTTTTCGTGCTCTCTGCTGTTTGTTCAATGTGGCCTGGTGAACTTTTATCAGTGTCTGTTTTGTTTTTTTCTTCAGTAACATTAATTGTTTCGGGAATTGACGGTTCTTTGGTACTGACAGGTATCTGAGACACATTACTCTCATCTTTTTTCTTTGTCCCTTTTTTAACTGTACTTTTTGGTTTACTATTTCGCTTTGTTTTTGCAGCAGATAAAGGACGCGAATATGCGGATATAGGTAATACATTTACCATTGTAGTTTTGGTCATATCATGTATATTTCTATTACCGATTGGCACTTTATTCAGTGACTGTAAATTGGTATCTAATAAAACCAGTGTTGGTGTTGCAGTTGGAAATAAAATTGGCCGTTGAGGAAATATGTATGGTGTTGCTGGCAACATAACAATTGTATTTTCTGAAAACGAAAAGTTAGTTTGGCTTTAGTAATAACTTAAATAAATCTGCATAAATATTTCTTAACCATATCCCGATCAATTGTGACTGAACTAATTCTTGTATTTCCTTTTTTTTTGTATCACCATTAATGAAACCGTGAGTAAAGCTTTTTTAGCTATTAGTTTGTTTTATTAATATTTTAAGTATTATTTTTGATTAAGGTTCTCTATTTATTTATTTTTTAAGATTTGGTTATGCACTGCTTTCACTTTACTCATCATATTTCTATTTTAGTTTTTACCTTTATTAGGGTTGCCTGGAAGAGGTCGGTTGAAGAGGCTGCATGTTGCATCCCTTTTATTTTTATGTACTTTTATAAATAACAAACTAAGTGTTGATAAATAAAAATAATAAATAAACAAAAGAGCAGTTAATTCTTACATTAATCTATATCAATATTACCATAATGGAGATACAATTTAAAGAAAGTTTGAGGAAACAGGGTGTCAATTTTGTCTTATTCTGCTATTGTAGCTAATATTAACTGTATAGAACTGACTGCCACTATATATCATTTGATATAATAAATTAAACAGCTGATACCGTAAGTAATTTTATTTTACCTTTTTTGCTTGGCAAAGGCAACAGTTTAGGTAGTTGCCCCAATGTCTTTCGTGATTTTGGAGGATCCTTCCCTAATTTTTTTGGTTTATCATCCTTGTTGTCTATATTATTTTTGCATTTTTTCAACATTAAGAGCTTCAAGTATTTGCTATCTGTAAATAGATTTCACAGAATTAGATAGAATTAAAGACATAAGTACATTGTTATTGATTTTGTTTAAAAAATTATTATTTTTGGTTGAAGTTTTTACTAGAATATAAGAATTTACAACAAATGTAAGCTTACAAAAGCCGATTCAAATTATTTTTGAACTTGAAAATTAAATGAAGAATTGTGAAAATATTGATTATACATACTTTGTTTACCTCTGCCTGTTCCCAGAGTAACCTGAACACACTCATCTTTAGTATCACATTTTAGTTTTTCAAATCCTTGCAATTTCACTTCCAATGCTAAAACTTCAGCTTCTGAAATATAAATATAATGACATACTTCATTTTCTAGTCTAGTTTATTTAATAAAATACAAGTTTATGTAATAAAATACAAGTTTATATAATTTGTCTATTTATACCACAATAAATTTGTGCCAAACCATTGTAAAATGTCTTTGGGTAATTTTTCAACTTACTCAGCTTTGAGTTTTCCTGTGTAAAATTTGTTAAACAAATTATAGCTTTTTGTATAATTTCAATTTTAGGAAATTGAGTGCTGCCTGATTTATCATTTGCAGTATCTCCATTTTCTTTATTAATAGTCAGTACTAATTCACCCAATTTTGCAATTGATTCATTGAATTTAAGACGTCTTTGACGTTCCCATTCTCTACATCGGCTGAAAAGAATACATTTTTATAATGTCAGGAGTTATCAGCCATAAACAATTTTGTTAGTTTATTTATCATTGATAAAGATATCTCATTAAGGCTAAGTAAAGTTGGCCAAATGTGCCCAATTTCATTATATTTAAATAGTCTTTATTCAATAATACCAATACTATATATATAGTTAACTGAAGATGTAATAATTTCAGTCTAATGTAAGTACCAAATTTTTCGTTTTAAATTAAGTAAAATAGTGCTTGTTTAATTGCTTTAGATTTTAGCTTGAAGTTTTATGATTATTTCGCTATTCAACGTAATTTGAACAAAATAGACAAATCACTAAAACTCCTCAAAAATATTAAAAATGTATATGATTATAATTTAAAAATGTAATTAATCTGATAAAGGATGCATTAATCACCTTGGGGTCCGATTTTTGTTACCATTACTTCGTTCGGTTTGTGACTCTTGAGCTAACATATTAGTCCATCAATGATTAAGAAAAAACAATAAGTTTACATAAAATTGAAATGAAAATCACAACAAATTATTTAATATTTACCACTTAGTGTTATGGCAAATTGAAATGACAATCATACATACGTGACAATCGAATCATGACGTCAAGTCAAATTTTAAATTAAAGTAGTAGGCTTTACATTCTGTAACATTAACATTTAACAAAAGTCCAAACATCATACACCGTCGATTAAAGCTTCTCAAGCAACTTTGTGAATTTGAACCTTTTCTGGCGTTTTTGGTATCAAAGTGTAACTTTGTAAATTGTAATTACTATTTTACTATTAGAAGTAGGAATGGGATAGGATAAAAGTAAACGTATGCCATGAGTGATGACGTCTGACAAATGACAGTTTGGTGACTAACTCAACATGACTAATTCGATAATCCTTATCCATATCTAATTTGTAGTTTGTACTCTATCTCGCTGATCGCTCTCGTTGTCGTTCTCAGATTACAACAAATAATTTAATTTCACCATTACTGATTACAGTTCTCTGTAATTGATTCTGTTAGATTGTAGTTTGTAGTGTGTACGTATTTTATTAGAATCATTGTGAAATTCCGTCATATTGTAAAGATTATTCTCGACATCATTTGTTCGCGGTTGAAAATATATTTGAGCGGAATTTTACCTTGTTTGTTATAACAATCTCATTGTAGTTGCTTCCTCATCATGTCTCTGTATCCCTCGTTAGAAGATATGAAGGTGGATAATATGATACGCGCTCAGTTAAGTCAACAGCAAAACGGACCACCATCTTTCCCACCTTCTTATCAACAAAACTCGACGCCAAGTGCTCCTCATCATGTTTACCCCGCTCTTGGTGATTATATGGGACTTGAATTATCCCAAGATGTAATCGCTCGCAATATGCCAGAATATCAAATTCAAGTCGTAAGTATAAGCCTTTTCAAGGTGAAATATTGCAATTGATACAACAATAAACATTTCCTAATGTTGTGTAACCTATTTCTTCAGCCCCGACCTGGTGGACTAGCATCCTCTTCTAATATGATAGCACCACTATCATCACAGTCTTCAACTTTGTCTAAAGCAATTGTATCCGGAGCTATAAGGCAAGTGATTTTATGCAAAGACCGGGATGGCAAATGTGGACTAAGGCTTCATTCTGTAAATAATGGAGTATTTGTTTGCTATGTTGCGGCTGGAAGTCCAGCTGCTTTAGCTGGTTTAAGATTTGGAGATCAGATACTTGAAATCAACAATGTATCTCTTGCTGGAATGTCAATGGAGCAATGTCACGCTATTTTAAAGAAGGCACCGACTAATGGAATCAATATGGCTGTTCGTGACAGGTACTCTTTTCTGTGAAGGATCAATTTAATTAAAATAATTCAATCTCTTAATGAATTTGCATTTCTGAAAAACAAATAAACTACTAAATAATAATATAATAGCTATGCCCTTCTGTGATAATGAAATTTATGGCTTTGTTTTTCAGACCTTTTGAACGAACAATCACACTACACAAAGATTCCCTTGGACATGTTGGCTTCCAGTTTAAAAATGGAAACATAGTTGGATTGGTCAAAGATTCATCTGCAGCTCGCAATGGTTTACTGACAGACCATCAGATTCTGGAAATAAACACTATAAATGTTGTGGGCATGAAAGATAAAGAGATTTCTAAAGTTATTGATGATGGCCCGAATGTTGTGAATGTGACTGTAATACCACAATATATCTACCAACACATGATAAGCAAGTAAGATCAACATCTTCTATGTGCTCTAAAATAATTGTTCTAAAATGCCAACATGCCAATGCATGAGTCATAGGTTTATATATTTTTAGATTATGGGGTTTACCTTTTATCATTCTTATTTCCTCAAAGCTTTTATATTAATTGTTTTACAAAATGCTTTTGTTTTTTAGTATAAATTAATGTTATTTTTTATAATACTTCTAAAAGTAAATATTTTTTTAGAACTTTGCCCATGTCCTTGCTATTGTTCTATTACGATTACCATTTTTTAGTTTTTTTTATAGTATGAAAAAACCACTTCATGAAAAGAATGAAACTCAACAGGGCAGACAGGCATTGACAATTAAGCTGTTCTAATTTCAAATTTTCTATTTCAGGATGTCAAATTCGCTGTTCAAAGAATTGGACCGCACACCTGCTGTTTAAGAAACTCGAAGCATTTAGCTCATCATTTTGCCACGAATTTATTTTTTCGCACATTTTTGTACACCTTCTTTTATCTTGAGTATTCCATACCTTACTTTAGTAGTCGATAATTAGTCAGTAAGGGCTGTGATCGAAATTTGCAAAATGTGTCATATTCTGCCATGTTTGGGATTCGGCAATATTGAAGAGATTTAACTAAAATTAAAGTATTAGTATCGATGCCGCCATTAATAGTTCAGAAAATATATTTGTATGTGTCATAGTTCAATAAGCTGTATTTACAAATAATGGACTTGTTTACATTTTATACAATTTATTTAGATTTCTTATAACAATAGACATGCATTCCTATTTTCTTAATTGCTTATTCAGATTTTTAAGAGATTTTTATGAATGACAATTTATTAGCTCTAGTTCTAGCGTAAGGCACATTTAAGTATAGGCCAAATATATGTTAGAGTTAAGTTTTATACATGTATCCAATTAAACACGTTTTTAATAACTTAATTGTCTTATTTATGCACTTTTTAATCTTTATTTCACATGTGTGTGTACAAAGTTACGCACATGTACGAAATTTCGTAATGTATGTTGGACCATACAATTTTCGGTAAGTAAATCTAGATAGCCAATGTCGAGATTCTGTCTTTCTTTACATCTTATTTCCCACTTTGGAACGGTTGCGATTTTACAAAAGTCGGTTCAGGAGTTTTCTATGTCTACATATTCCTGATTGCATACAGGCAGTAGTTTTATTTATTTAAATAAACATATTATTTTTATTATATATTTAAATCAAAAGGATTTTCAAATGTCCAATTAGGTTTTAGTACTATTTTCGGACAAGACCATGACTTTGGTATGAAAAAGCTGTCATTTTCAGAAGGCGGGCAGTTCTTCCGAGCAAAGTATTCCATTGGGTAGAGGCTCCATAACATTCCTGTAAAAATGAATTTTTACTGTAAAACTATATCGTAAAATTCCTAAAAATATAAAGGTGTCTTTCTTAAAAAAAATTAGGCTTTAATTCAATTCTTTTTCATTTTATTTAATCCATATAAAGTAAAAAATATAATTTTGTAATCATATTTAAATATTTACTTCTTCTAGTGAAAATATAAAATAACTTTAACAGTAGCCAGTTTTTTTAACAGACGTAATAGAGTCACCATAAATTTACTGAGAAAATCTATTTTTATCCAATGACCGGGATTAATTCTATTAAAATACATATCACATCGATCGAGTTGATCATGAAGATAAAGAATTCAATCGAGATTCAGCGCTAAGTATGGCTCCCGAATATCAAATTCAATGTTTCTAGATACGATCTCGGAGCTCTAAATTTCGAGTGTGATGACATCACATCACTAAATTACCTGTGCCTATGAAAAATGAAAGCCACATAAACATGTTAAATATGCTAGGAAATCGTTTTCCTGCCGTAGCTGTGAGTGGCAGGAGCATCACACCCATAACGCCAAACTGTATCAGCAATACCGGATAGAAGAATCCAAAACCAAGCGCCAAGATAACTTCGTGAGCTACCGATGAAACCTGAAAGTTATTTGCTGTTTTAAAATACAACCTATAAATAGGAATTGTATAGGACTCTTGTATTGGATGTTCCCCTTAATATAGCTGGCCTTTACAGATACATAGTGGTACTATGCGTACAATTTTATATAATCTCCGAGAGCTGTCAGCAGGTTACACTGATGGCGCGTATCGGAAAGGAGATCCGTTGTGGAACGACAGATATTGCGGTCACACGGATGATATTTCATTTTCTGTATTATACCTAATTGCCTTCCTGTGAGACCGGGAATGGGTGATAAAAAGAAAAAAAGCCGACGCACGTTGTTGCGTTTAGTTATAAGTCCACAGTATCATCCAAACCAACCCTTTTTTCTACGATAAAAAAAAGCAGCGTTATTTCGTCTTGTTTTTCCGATCCATGCCGAGCAATGATAATGTAAGTAACTAGGGCGAATTTTCATCATATAAACGAACAAAGTATTTCAGTTTTAAATACTTGTTCGATATTAAGTACATGCTAAGCCTTGAACTAACACAAGTTGAGAGTTTAACGATGCAAGTTGTTGCAGAACAAGCGCGAGTTAAATATTCCATTAAGTGCTGACCTTAATTTATAGGTCGTGCGTTTATTTGCGTAATGGCTCTATCTAGAATATTACTTATTAATATGTTTACTAACAACAAAGCACCATATCAGAAGTATCTGTTTGTGATTAGTTTAGACTGCTCTTTGTGTAAACTAAACAAGTTTGTGTCTAGGTTTTCAAAAACTAAAACATTTCATAAAGATATTATAAAGCTATGATAAACGTTTGACTATATTATGTTGAAATTCACAAATATAACTTGTTTTAATAATTTTTACAATATTTTGTAGGAAGGATATGCTACAATTAATCCGTTTTCCTGGTCATGGATTTCATGACAATGTACTCGTAATATACCTAAAGAATACTTTAATATCACATGAACTGTGTTTAAAAGAAAGCACGTACTGTCGATTTATTACTTACAAAGAATACGGTTACATAGGCAAGGGGACGCCCGGTGAGTGGGGTAATTGGGCGGAAAATGTAGTCACGAAGCCAAGATGAAACTACACGATTCCACGCCCGATAGTAATTAGAATACCGAGATTTGGTCCACCAATCCTGAAATAAAATAATCTTTTTATTGTAGGTAAACATTTTCACTGATTATGAAACAGATTCAGAAATCTGAGATCTAGACTTAATATGGTTGCAGCCACTGATTATTATTATTTAATATTTTTACTATTTTATAATAAATTTGGTAAAAATTAAGTAATTCAGCTATACGCTTATTTATATGGTACTTATTTTTGCTAAATATTAGTTCTGGCGTTTGCGTTTCAAAGCGTAACACATAAAAAAACGTAAATTGTCGAAGCGTTCCCAGACTGTAAAATATAAATTCTGTTTATAACATATATAAAAGTAGGCATATTTGAATTCCAAAAATACTGCGCACAGATGTTGAATAAGTTCATTATAAAGCTGTAGGTACCTCGTAAAAAAGACGGTCTCCAAATGTCATAATCTCAGCGAACGCATTGAGCCAGGCGTGTAGAAGACAATAGAAGCCACAAAGAAACGATATTAAACCTGGCAAAACACAGGCGAACATTCCGCGTACTACTGTACCAGCTTCAACCTACGTACATAAAAATATAATGTAATATAATTAAAAGGATATTATGTAAATGAATGTAGTGTATTAATATATAGTTATATAAATGTTAAATAAACCTAATTTACACAAATTAGGTTTATTTATGTCCCAGTTATTCGCAGTTAAAAGAGTCGGTAATTGTTGTTAATTATTGAACACTACAAAATTTTACACTTACTATTTCCACTGCACTTTGAATTGCATAACGTAATTTTTATATATAGAAACAAAGTTAATGATAACCTGCTTTAAGCAGTCTGTATGATAATATATAGTGAAAGTAGTATTTTTATTACACGATATGATGTTTTCACACTATTTGCATTTAAACCAAATCAAATCAAAATAGCTTTAGGTATTCAAATAGGTAAACAAGTACACTTATGAACGTCAAAAAAATTAAATTAAATTCATGCGCTTAATCAAAATAACGTCTCATTGATATTTTTTTTTTTTTTGGTCTTTTTATAAACTACGATCTGTCACAAAAACTACGATCTGTCACATAAACTACGATCTGTCACATAAACTACGATCTGTCTCATTGATATGAATCTAATTTAATGCAAAAGGTACAAATATAGTGGGGCAAAGGCTGGTTACTTACCTGTGGCTTTTTACCATAGTCAGACCAATAAGGCAAAATAAATCGCTCCCAAAGAAAACAATTATAAAAGACGACAGCGGCGACCTCTGAGAAGTGAAACAAAACCATTCCCCACCTTATCTTCTTTGTTCTGAAACAAGATTATTTATTCATGAAAAATACTTGCTAGAATTCTGGCTCTTAGATGGTAATGAATCCGACTTTCCTCCTGTCGTATTGTTTAAATTACGTTTCTACTTTAATATTAAAATCCTTTGAGAAATATTTTGAAGTAATATTATAACATTTAGGTCCACTTTAATAGTTGTTATTTATAAACGGAATTAAAACTAATAAACATGGATGTAAAAGCACAATAGAGCTTCTCACTAATAAGCGATTTCTGACATACAACCGAGCCTACGATTGTATGTGTTTAAAAAGAGTAATGCAGATATTTTAAAAATAAGCTTTTGTAGTTGGAGCATAAAACCAGCCTACTTGACTATCTTCGCGGCTAAGTTAATCCGAAATAAGTTACTAAATTTAAAATTATTAATTTGAACTCATTTTTTATAGAACGTTGCAAACAGGCATGAGGCTCACCTGATGTTAGTGAGTGCGTTGCCGGCCTTTTAAGAAACGCTCTTTTCTTGAAGGAAGTCGAATTGGTTCGAAAATACTTCAGTGAGTAGCTGGTTCCACAAACTGGTGATGCGCGGCAAAAATTGCCTTGAAAAACGCGCAGTTGTGGAACGGCGCGTTTTTCAAGGCAATTTTCAAAACGGCGGACGTCAAGGTAATACGGGTGGAATTTCGTATTCTGCCTCTACGTTCGATGATGAACTCATGTAAACATAATTATATAACTAATCGTAATGTATTGAAAATGTAATTTTCTCCAAGTTTTTATTAGTAAATACGTGTTACTAACATACAGAATTTAATCTATAAGTAAACTTAAGAATATATCTGAGACTCACAAATAATTATTAAATAAAAAGTTTTATATTATATATTATTAGTTTTATATTATTTATATTTTATATATTATGTCAGTTACTTTGCAAAACACGATTTATTTCTATATCCTTGCTCTAATATTGTTCACATTTTCACCTTTGCGCAGGTGATGTGACCTAAATTGAACATTGGACAATACTGTATGCTTCTCTATAGGAAATACGATAAATCGAGTGTAATTTAAAGAAAAGTTGTTAATTAAGGTTTTATAAGATCTCCATTGCTTTTGTTATTTGATTTCTAATAACCTCGTAAAGTGGACATTTTTGAATACGTGCGTTATTAATTTGTGATTTTGGTAATATTTTTGGTCTAGATGCGACTTTGCTTTTATTATTATTTCTGGTAATCGATGGAAATTGAGATATGCATGTGGCAGACCCAGTTTCTCACGTCTGCATGCAATTTTGTACAGAAATATCAATAACAATTTTTCTCTATTACGTGACCTTATTACAATAGCTTTTAAACCGTATAAAATATAGGTAAGTTACATAACAGTTTTGAATAACTATAAATTTAATTTAAGTGTTTTAATATATTATACTATTAGCAAATAAATACTTGGCAATCATTTATTATACATTGTTTTACATATAAATTTAATACTTACCGTGGGTATGAATCTCTATAAATAAGTGTAGGTGCAAACAGGAAGTACAAGTAATGTTGGAATGTTGGCAATGGCCTCTGATCGTTGTGGCATCGGGGTATACAATCGCCTGCTACAGCGCAGATTTTCATTGCATAACGGAACTGAAAGCAGAAGTTAGAGCAGTATTGGCCTTATTAAAGGAAACGATAGTCAACAGACATACGGGTTGTTAGTCATAAATCGTGAGTAAAAATATGTAACATATAAAGGTCAATGAAACAGCAACTATAGAAACATAAAATGTTGTAACATTACTGAATATATGTATCGGCGTATCGTATAGTCGTAGGTTTAATCTAACCAATGGACTATATGTCTATGTGTGCATATTCGCTTGAACGGTGATGGAAAACATTGTGAGTAAACCGGCTTGCCTCAGACCCAAAAAGTCGACGGCGTGTGTCACCTTCTTGCCCATTAGATTGACAAATGAACATGATACAGCTAAGAAATCTAAGCCACAAACCTTTAAAAGTTGACTTGACATTCGTTTTAATGTATCGGAATTGTAATTATACCATTAACTTATCATTTTAATGTAATAAATAATGTAATTGTTTTAGCTGTAGGTACTTAGTTAAATTTAATATTGTCTTTTATTAACATAACTTTTACACATTTAAAGAAAACACTTTCTAACGGATTAAAGTTAAGCGTCGGTTAAATTTAAATTATGATTAAATAATTTTGTTTACAATAATACATAACTTTAATCCGTTAAAAAAGTGTTTTCTTTAAACTTAGTTAAATTGTTATTAAACTCGTATACGAATAGGTTTGTAAACTAAAAATAACAGAAACCACTCTAGGATGTATGTATGTACATATTACATTATATTACAGGATACTGTGAAGTATTTGTGTATATATCTTTTTGATGATATAGAGCTAACGTTTGTACAAAATAGTCTCTGGAACTGCTGAAATATAATTATCATTATAGAATATTGAGCTATAAATAGTTTATCATCGTTTTTCCATTACCGGTGCGTTAATGTGGTTTCACGGTTGTATCAAACTCTAACTAATATTGAATCACAAAATATGTTACCACGACAGTATTTTTTTAAATGAAGATTTACGAAAAACCTTCATAAAAATATATACGCGAAACGAAATTCGCGAGGGTTGTAATTAAAAATATTGTCACTATAATTATTGTTGTAATCGAAATATACCATTTCTCTAACATAATAAACCTAGTTTAGAAAAGGAAAAGTCAATGGTTAATGCTTCAAGGGCAATATATGGAGCAACTTAATTACTAACGGAGCAATGGTCATTACTAATGCTCTCAGTTAACAGGAACTACTTGCCCAATAAATATGAATCAAGTTAATACTTGAGAGAATTACTCGTTGCGACTTGTGTACAAATACACGTAGAAAATAACAATACCTCTGTATCGTTAAAGGTATTTTAATTTTGTATATATTTAACTAGATTTACCTTAATTTAAGTACGTATACCTTTTTATAAATATAACTGCAAATGAGGATATTATTTAGAAAGAAAAATGGCTGGAAAACACATATCTATGGTAATATCGTCTCACGTATGGACAGAATGCATTTCAAATTTTATAAGATGGTTTGGAACATAGTGGTAGTGCGCGGAAAAAACTGCTTAAGAAGCGGAAAGTAAGGTAAAAAGGTAACATTTGACCACAACTACCATCTGTAGGTAACTCTAATCACATATTACGTATAAACATTTTGTTTATCATAAATCCGATATAAATTACGGTTTATACGATTTAAGTGTGATAACAATTTATTATTAGAACAGTGTTAGTGGCTTTAGCGTGCGACGGTTCTGAGGTCGTAGGTTCAATCCCCGGCTATACACCAATGGATTTTCAGTTATGCTCGCATTTAACATTCACTGTCTAAATGAAATCATCTCGAGAAAACCGGCATTCCTTAGACCTACTTGCCTATTAGTAGAAAATAAAGGTAGCGCCATTGTTTATTTTCATCATATAATATGTTAAGCAAGTCGAGGTGGTATCAATATTTAATAGGTTAATGAATAGTGTTACAATAGTGGATTTGGTTTTAGGTAGTAAAAGTTATCTAGTACAACAAACTATCTTTTGTTGTGTCATAGAGCAGAGAGAGATGTTAGTGATAGTCATAGAAAGGCGCGAAATTTATCATAGAATATATAGAATAAATTATAGACATCTTATATTTTAACAAATAGATTGTATCACAAGCTGGTTTATTATTCTTATCAGATGGTGTAACTTCGATATATCAATTAAATGCCTTGATAAGAAGAAAAATAGGGCGATGGCGTCATATTACGGAGTGATGTAGGACTTGGTAATGGTGTTTGTCAGCGCCACCCGGCGCTGGAACTGTTATTTACTGGCGTTCACCGCGGTCTGACGAGGGTATCTGATTTATGTTACATTTCACTTTCTACACTATTTTACTGAATTATGCCTATTTTTTGCTATAGGCACATATATATTAACAATAAGCACATAAAGTTTAGTTGGTCTGTGATCGAAGGTAGAATGTTAAGTGTTACATTTCTAGTTTTATATACATCTAATGACTTAATTAAAAAATTTGTTAATGTCACTGGAAGAAACTAGCGTTTAAGGTACAGGCTAGGCCTAGTATAAATGCTAGTGGTCATATATTATGTATAAGGTTAACTAATGACCCTGGGCCGCAATGCACAAACCGCGCGGGCCTATAAAAAAAATGGTTAACTAAAATTTATATTGTTTCTCAACTATTTGATACCTATTGTATGATTACAACCTTCAGAATGTGAGTACAAAATATAATGTTTTGCGTCTAATAAGTGATTTCAATTTTATTTTATTTTATCTATAAAAAGATTATATGTAACTTGGCAAATCAAAGAACTAACGTCAAAGTTTACAAAACGTCCACACCAATAAGGTAATAAGGTAAGCTACGTCGTAGCAAGTATTGCTACAATAATAAATTTCGTAACGTTTCTAAAGCTGCGTTTTTATACGTGCTTTCAACAAAACAATTACCTAAGTTTCTAGCTGATATAGGAAGGAATTGTTGTTTGGAACTTTGACATGAACTTAGAGAAAGTTCTGAAGTGTTTACGAGGAATTCGGGAACCAAATTAATAAGCTATCACAGCTTACAGCTTACTTCACTAACATTACAATTTAAATAAATTATTATTCGAATATGGGTTTTAATTACCATTATTCTATTTCAAAATTTCCAAACAATAATCTTTATATATATTGTTCTACTGTACTGAACTGCACTGAATCATCATCGAATCATCCTCTTAAACGACTAGACCGATTTTTATGTTTTCTTTGTAGCGCCCTGAATGGCGACCTGGTTCACAAATCAGCCCGGCAGTAACTACATAGGTTATTTATCTATACAGCAAATAAACAGCTGGTAAATATCCATCCACTGTCCACCCGGACAGATTTTGATGAAATTTTTTGTGCGTTCAAGTGAGAATGCTTATATTATTAGATATTTTTTTGTATATAAGACGTGAGTACAGTCGGCCTATAATATGTAGACTAACTTACAAGTTACAATTCAAAAATAGTTATAATACTACTATTCTATATAAATTTGTATTTCCACTCACCATTTCACAAGTCACCGCCACCGACGAACCCACAGCAAGATGTTTTCTTGCTAATTCCCAGCATGGCACTCCAATAAGACATATTTTCAATAGAATGAGGCAAATTACACCCACCACGGATAGAAGTTGACAGGACACTGTAAATATATTGTATTGTATTAAACTAGTACTAGAATATCAAATAGTATTAGCAGTATATAGAATTAAGTTCTTAAGGGTAACGATAGCACATGGCCGCTGTATGGATAGGGACGCTTTGCCTAAATTTAAAGCCTGCAAAACCGGTGCCAGTACTATATTCTACTTTCTATTCTACGTATATAGTTCAAAGAGATGGTGATCCCAAGATTTTACAGATTTTATTACCGAATAAAAAAACCTTGGAATCGCAACTTGAAGAATAAATAATATGTTAAAACATAGCACCGATAATATGTTGTAATTTTTTTATATTTATAGGAAAATATATTATTTATCCTATAAATATTTTTTATTGGTGACGCTGGGACCGATCTATCATGAATCAGTATTCATTTCAAAAGACCTAATGGAAAGCCTTCAAATAAAGCTAAGTCATCTAAAAATATAGTGTCACGGGATTTAAGTGTATTGCCATTAGATGTGTTTCTCAATGCTTCAATTGTTTTAAGTAAATTGGAAAAACATTCTGATATTTAGCAAAAAATAATATTAATTCACGGTGGATGGGAAATTGGCAAATCATTGGCACTACCTTATTGGACCTGGGCCTCTGATCATTGAATGATCAATGATCTTTGAATGATCATTGTCTGATTAATATTTCCCTGTTATTGCCTGTTGCAATAACAGGCAATTGCAGGTTACAATAATAGGCAAGTAGGAGAGCAGCCTCCCGTGCCTGACACACGCCGTCGTTATTTTGTTGGTTTAAGGCCAGCCGGTTTCCTATCCTCACGATTTTTTCCTTCACGGTTCGAGTGATTATATGCGCACTTAGGAAGAAAGTCCTCTGGCGCACAGCCAGGGATCGAACCTATAAGATGCGAGTCGCACGCTGAGGCCAACACTGCTCTAGGAATCACTGAGATATATTTTTTATTTATATATTTAATAATCAACAGATTAGGACAGTCATTAGACACATATATGCCACAAAAATATGAATAAATCGCGGAATTTTAAGCAAATTCTGCATGTTTGCGCGTTGAACAACAATTTTAAAAAGCCGTTTCGTTTTAAAAATCACGATCATCTATACAACTCTGGTTTTTTAATATAATAAAGGCATAAAATAACTTCGTTACCTTTTATCTTTCTAAGTTTGTTACTGTGATTACATTGGATTTTGTGACAGGATAAACGAGCTTCCGAACAAAAAGGTTTATACAGATTAGACCCAGTTAGTTTTGCAACGATCCTCGGTCGGATCAGCCATCTTTACATAATATAGGTAGTATAATCGGAACTGTGTACATTAAAAATCGATGGTTTGTTGTTATAAATAATATTTTTTTTATTTACATACAACCGAGTTATTATAAACTATGTTATGCGTTTTTATTTCAAACCGTAAGTTCGTTTAATTACAATTATACACCACAGACATTGACTTAAAGAACTCTTTTGTATTTATCTTCCAATTTGTAAAAGCCTTATATTTGAAATACTTTTACACTGAAATACATTTATATTTCCATAATCTCAATATTTTTAGGTTCCCTATAAAAAAACTGCCTTTTATCTGCCCTCTATCTGCCCCTACTATAAAATATATAAATATAGCTAATATAAAAGCATCTATACTATCGTTGGACGATAACCTTTACTGCGAGATTATCAATTCTAATGTTATTGTAAGTTTTAAGTGCACAATGGGAAACACTAAACCTATATATTAATTTATTTATTAGGTAGATTATTTTGTTTAAGAAGTTTTTTTATAAATCACCAATAGAAACTGACTTGTACCTAGCTGGTAATGAAATTATTCTTAGGCGTTTTTATGTTCTCATATAATTTTCCCACGTTTTTTGTTTTACAGAGGTGATTTTTTAATTTAATATATTTTGAGAATAATTGACGCCAAGCTTTATATAAGAAACTGTTGGTAGAGTTTGTAGTAATATATCATTATAATATAAATAATAATTAATATTTAGAAATGCAAATATAAAATTAGAAGCCTGCTATGTAGTGATATCTATACTATTTCATATGACCCTGAAAGAATTGAATACCTTTACTTTCAATTAAATTTATTTCGATCATAGTACTTATTGTTCCTTTATATAACAGGTGACTAGCGGTAAGGTAGCTCAGAAAATGTTAAGATGGCCTTATAAAGACTACAACTGCGACGCATTCTTTAAAGAATTAACTTAATGTCCTATAATCCCTATATAGGGAAGAGGGCGTCAACAGTGAGTCTCCATCGCGTTTGGTATGGAACCTCGTGCTTCTTTTCGGCTCTCTTTGCCTCATCTGCCAAAGAGAGCCGTATTGTATGGTGACGGTTTCCCTGGGACGGCCAATCTCCCGCTTTCCTTGCGGGTTCTTATCCTTATCCATTGCCAATTGCGTGGCTTGATCTGCAAGCTAATCGGGGTTTCTTGGTAGCGCTCCCAAACTTGCTCAGAGATCTTTTCGGGTTCTTTCAAGAATTAACATTTAGTTACTTTAGAAATCGTTGTTCTACCCTTTTTAATTTTACTTCTACGGTAATCAACCCCATTTAAGCTTATACATAATTATAAATGGTATCGATTTTTTGCCGCGCACCACCACTTTGTGGAACCAGCTGCCCAATGAATATTTCCGAACCAATTAGACTTAGGGTCCTTCAAGAAAAGACTGTGCCAATTCTTAAAAGTTCGGCAACGCACTCGCCTGCCGTCTGGCATTAAGAGTGTCCATGGGCGGCGGTATCACTTAACATCAGGTGAGCCTCCTCGTTAGCCACCTGTTCTATAAAAAACAACTTTTAATTAATATAATATTGCAATGTTTGAAAAAAGTTTAAAATGTTTAGTTAACAATATTAATTACCTTCAGTGTGCAACAATGTAACGTTGTTGAAAAGAATTTAAAATGATAACATTATCGCTAATTGAATTATTCAATCAATAATTGGGGGTCAGTTCACATTGATTATGAGTAAATTTGATTGCATGGATACAGAAGATATTAAGTATAGCTTACATACAATGTGTGCCAGTTACAAATTTGTGTATATTTTTTCTTTAGCTAACTAAATTTTTTGAGGGTCATATTTAAATTTTAATATACGAAAAAACTATTATTTTGGGTTGTTTTCCAGCGTTTTTATTTTCAAAGACAATTTTCTAGGCAAGCTTTTCCTTAGATAGATCAATACAAATATTATTGTATTTATAAGCTTAATATTCTTACTATACCGATATATCCGAAAAATATACATAGTCTATGTATATTTTTCAGATTTCAGTAGCATGTGTTATATATATATATAAGCGTTTATATTGTACTAACACGTTCACAGATTAAACCAAATAAATTGTCAAATGAGTTGCCTGAGGATAATCTACTAATCAAATTGCTTTACATATAAGACATAAGCCTTAATTGTGCCTATTAGGACGATGACGTCACATTCGGAATCGCGCTCACAAAGTGATTTCGGTAAAGTCATATACAACATCCGACTTTAGCCACTGGGGGCTTCAGAACCTCAGTAGTTTCACTAGTCAAGGTTTATTCTTTTAGGCTAGGAACAGTACCATGCAGAATTGTTCGCGTATTTCATCAATGACATACACAGAATGCAAATCGTTAACAACTACGATCCAGACAAACAACTCGCCCCTATTTCACAATTCTGTATTCTGAACCAGGCAACAGGTCGTGCTGTCAAAATATTCCCAATTGTCCCAAATACCTCGTACGAACACGATTTATCAGCGTATTTCGCCTATCGGGTTTGAGCTGACAACAATACAATTTAAAAAGAGGTTACATTTTTCACGTTACCAATGAGGGTGGTCAGCAGAGGTGGCGGTTTTAACATATAGAAATTTTGTCTACAAAAAAGTTTGTAATTTTTTCTTTTAAAAAGACAGATTTATAATTTGCCACCATATTGCATGAAAGTTAAAACCTATACCTTCCATATATTTAGTTTTAAGATTCGTGTAGAATTTATGTTGCTTCGTTTATAATCCGAAGCTCCGGGGACGTAGCTTTTATGCGTTACTGATTCACAACTTTTTTCTGAACCGTAAAATAACTCTTACATATTCACACAATCTAGCTGCCATTGCGAAGCTTCGGGCAGCACGTCTTTACGAGGCCCTTTGGTCTTCCAAAAGGTATATAATGCTAAATTAGGTCCTGTTGTTTGGTTTAGATTTTTGTCATGTTACTGCATAATTAATATTTCAATTATGTTTTGAGTGATTGAATTAATTAACTAACTTTTTATTTACCTTTATGTTATAACTATAATTATGTATTAAATTCAAAACAAAGTGAAAATTTTGTCGAAGTGTTTTCTAGTTAGAATATGTATGCATGTAGCTGTAACGTTACATATAAATAAATATATATAACTTTTTATAGACATTATTAAATTATTATTTTGTAAATACCATAGAGCATGAGAAGACATCTCCTGAGTGCGAATTTTAAGACAAGCAATACGCGGCAACCGTAATTCACATCATTAACGTCTCACCGGTAATCGGGCCGCCATACGCCACGAAACTTAATTGAACATTATACAAATCAATTGATTAATTAAATAATAATTGCTATACACCTCATAGACCTTACATACGAAAAGGGGCCAAACCTTAACATAGTTTGTGTAAAAGCCTCTGGGGCCTGGGGTTTTATTATAAGTATCTAATAAACAGGGGCAGAATAGCGGTAGAAATAATCCTATACAGCGATATTTCGTGTGATCAGACCAACGCTGAGCAAACTTTGATTTCTGAGATTAATGCCTAATACTTTTTGTTGCGGATTTGGCGCAGATGTTATATCCTATAAATCTCCCACAGCGGGTCTTTCTCGTCCTTTTAAAAATATTAAAATTTTCTACAAAGCCATTGTCATACTGTGTAATTAAGCTTGGTGTCATTGGACAATATGACGTAGGCTTTGTTAAAGTTTTTTGAGTTAATAAGAAAATGATTGATGATCTGGTGACTGGCTTTTTCATTTTTATTGAACTTATTGGCTTCATTTGAGCAGCTATTTTTGCGTTCTTTGATTTGTGTCCGCCACATAATGATATAGAATTACCTACCTAATCGACTTATGAAACATATTTTCGAAAATCAGGAATCTGCCGCCTGAATAACAGTAGTTCTAGATTATTTAAGTTAATAATATTTTCAAAACTATGACTACAAGATTCAGATGATTTTTTAAGATACTATTTAAAAATACGAGAAGCGGGAAGTCTCCGATTTTTTAAGTAGTAGTTTTTTTAAGTAGTAGTTATTAATACATTCTTAGTATTATTTGTTGCTTTTTTTAATTTTGCTGTTTTTTTTAATTTTATTCTTTTGTTTTTCTTTTAAATGTAATTTTGTCTTTTAATGCTTGTTTTCTGATTTTTATATTAATTAAATAATTTTGTTAATCTGTGTAATCTGTTTTGGCTTTGTGTATTGTTTTAGTATTTTGTATAATAATATGTATTAAGTAAGCTGTTAGATTACATATAATTAAATAAATACTTTACAAATTACCGTGATTTTATATTTCTTTTAGAAATTTACTCGTAATTACAAAATAATTAAATTACTTACCCGTAAAGGAATAATGTGTTTACTTATGGTAAAATGTTCAAAGTTAAAAAAAAAATATTTTTTAAAATTCTTAGTCACAGACGAGTCTTACCTCTATAAAGTAATTTATTAAATATACATACACAATTTCACTTTACCTGCACTTTTTTTCACCAATTTTCTCGTAGCTGCATATATCCGTAGCCCCGGATAGAATATAAGAGCGACAGTAAGCTCGAACAGCCAAATTTTGAAGGCGCGTCTGATGTCGCCGAAACCATACACCACAGATGCAATACCAACATTCAATCTGGAAAATTCAATTTCGTATTCATTTTGTTTGTGGAGATTTAGTATCAAGTTAGGTAGCACGCGTCTATGTGAGTTAACAATAGATATTTTCGTTCCGTAGACGTATTCGGAACTTAATAGAGGCAACGCTCAAAGAACTTGTTGTATACGAGATGTTTAGATAGTCGACATGCTGAAAATATTGAAAGCTGTGTGCTAAGCTTTGATAACTAAAATAGTAACAATAAATTGTTGTACAGAAAGCTTGAGTGAGACCGTAGACTAATCGAATAAATATCTAAGTGTTTCCCAACATGGGGTATACGCCCCACGTGGGGGCAATTTAATTGTGCCCGGGGCTTCGAACGTTTATAAAATTATTTGAAATTTAAGTTTGTCATAATACGTTTTATTTACTGTATAGCATTAAAAAAATACTAGTATTTTATTTCTAAAAGGAAAAATAGGATAGGTATCACTTAAATTTCTTTAATTTAACGATAAAAACTTTGGAAATGAAAAGGCTGTTTGTAAGGCTAAGGTGACACAAAAAAGCTTGGGAATTGATCTAACTTGATCTAATAAGAATTGCTGAAGATAATTTCAGCCATTATAACGATATTTTTTTACCGTTGTCTATAGATGTCTGGGGATGGGGGGGAATACCTTTTAAGAATAGGTATGACACTGAAATTTGTTCGAAATGACTCGACTACATTTACAATTAATTATTATAATGTATATGACAACTACTGGTATAGTATGTTCTAAAGAAACGGGTAAAGGAGTGTGAATTGATTTCTGTTTTATTACAGAACTTAATTTAATTAAACTAAGCCAACAATAGTTTCATTAATTCTGTGGAGCTTTAAAGTCTTTTGTAGGCTTTAAGAGGTCATTTGCATAATATTTTAGAACCGTTTTGGAATGGTATTAAGTGGACTTATTGTCTCGCATAGTTATTTCTGGATTATTTGAATTTCCCTTCTCAATGTTTTCATATGTTATAAAATTTGGTCGTAAAATGTATTTTCATGGTTGTTTCATTCGTAATAATTTTACTGTTGTTTTACTTTACAGTGAAAGCCATTTGCGTCTTATTTAACATGTTTCACTAACGGTAATAAACAGAAGGATATTTTGTTGTTTTAAGATTTAAATTAATAATCTCCGGGAAGAAAGAAAACACTTTTTTTAACGGATTAAATTAGTTATGTATTATTGTAAACTTATAATTATTTAAATTTAACCATCACCGTGACCACGCACGCTGTAATGCACGCGAAACGTCGGTTAAATTATGTTTAAATAATTATAAGTTTACAATAATACATAACTTTAATCCGTTAAAAAAATTGTTATCTTTAAATGTGTAAAAGTTATGTTAATAAAAGACAATTACTATAATCTCCGAGAAATTTACAAGAGAAGTTCTCAAAGGTAAAAATACCTTATCGTGCGAAAGAAAGCCGGCGACATAATTCTCATTTGATACACATCATTTAATTTATCCACGCAATTATATAATTTTAATGCGCATATGTATTAAGTATCAAAATGATGCCTGGCGACCCCAAGTGTCCAATGGCATGACTTACAGACTCAATTATCGGAAAGACACTTTCTTCTTGTGTTCTAATTTTAATCCATCTACCACTTTAACTAACGTGCACTCATACTAATTCACTAAATAATTTGAATCAGAATCTTAATGTTTTGTATAAATTACGTAACATCTAAAGCTGCTTTTCATCGAATCTAAATGCGTTCCTCTAGTACGCGAATTATTCTTTTTATGTATGAAACTGGTGACTGAATCAGAACGACGACGTTCGTAAGAACTATAACTACTAGAACGTAACTTCTATAATTCAACTTAGGGTCCTTCAGGAAAAGAGCGTCCAAATTCTTAAACCGGCAACGCACTCGCGAGCCCTCTAGCATCGAAAGTGTCCACGGGCGGCGGTATCACTTAACATTAGATGAGCCTCCTGCCCGTTTGCCCCCTGTTCTATAAAAAACTAAATATGTTTCAGTAGTGCAAAAGTGTATATAGAAAGATTATGATAATATTTTACTTGCTTTCCACGTTCGACAATGTCGTAAATGACAGTATCCAAGAAGAGCATGATCAAAATGGCGACAAATATGTGATAAATCGCCCTTATGTGTAGCGACTCATTCATGAGTACTGTTAGAACAGACTCCCTATGCATGAATTCTGGATCTTTCTCTTTCTCTTTTGAATAACCATTTTCATTTTCGTGATTCCGTCGGCGAGCAACCCGTTCCATGCTATCTAAAAAAGAAAAAAGTATGAAGTGATTATTGTCAAAACAACGTGTGCGTTAGAATACTTCTTTGGAATAACAAGATAAAAATCCTTTCAAAAATTTTATCTTTCGCCTTATTCTACGTATGTAGAAAAAATGGCACTAATAATAGAAAAAACTAAAATGTTGACTGTAGCTAACTTAATGGTAAAAAAATTTAGCGACGGTGTGCGTACGCATCGAAAAATTTTACTCTCATCATTTTTTCCTAACGCGCCAAATATAACTTCAAAAACTTATTAAAATGAAATTTGGAAACGTAGTTTGTAGTAGACATTCAATTCAATGCATCGTCAAAGATATAAAGTACTATGAATTTAAAACATCGTTAATTTCATAGTACTTTATATATTTGACGATGCATTTACGTTCAAAGATGTAGTTGTTACTTATATATATGTGAAGTATTTATGAACCAATTCGTCTTAGAGAATTGGGTCTTAGTAATAGTCTTCAATTACTTAGAGATAATTTCTTTGGCAGTAAAATATTGTATATCATACATATCTTTGTTCCCAAATGTATAACACTAAAATAAATTTTGACTTAAAAAAGCTGCCCTTCTTTTTATTATGTCAATTGTACTTTATTTTTGTACATGAAACGAAGTGTAAATAAATAATAAATACATGAAAAAATTAATTGAGGCCAGTACTTACTTCTGTATACCGATATTCAAATGTTTACTGAACGAAACTGATGTAACCGACAGTGTTTACGCACTTCACTGATAGCAAACAAAATAGTTCTGTTTATTTTCTAGATGACCTAGTTGAGTAATAATAACAATAATAATATATTTATTATAATTTATAAATTACAATTGTTTTACTGTCAATAATTAAGCGTACACGACTATCTTGAAGAGTAAATCGATTGAACTGCTTTCAAACATTTTATCACCATGGGATGCGATGAACTATTATTTTTATCAACAGCTGTGGCTGTGATAAAAAGTTACAAACTATTAATTAAAATTGATTAGATTTATAAGAAAATGCAATGTTGCTATGCGATACCTTATGGAATACACAAGCAAATTTTCTCGTCAATGGGTAAGTTTAGTAAAACTGTTGGCATTCAAAGCTAGTGCATAATAATATGACGACGTCATACCGATGAGGACTATCGCGCCAAAACGACTCCTAGGGCCACTTCAAATCAAATCAAATCAAAATATCTTTATTCATATAGGACATAGGTAAACATGTACACTTATGAACGTCAAGAAAAACAAATTAAATTAATTGTAAATTTACATTTACAACCAGTTCGCAAGTCAAGGGCGTAGAGCGGGTAAGAAGAACTGGCAAGAAACTTTCCGCCACTCTTTTCAATCGCCAAGTTTTTAATACAAATTGTTTGAACTGGAGCAAATCAATCCCAAGGATTAGGATCATTTAAGTATTCATCACAAATGTGATGTGAATGTGTGAATAATTTATAAATATAAAAGGCTTTATTATTTTTTTTTATAGTTCTCTAATTTCTTGGACTTGGACTGCTAGATATGGTTAGAGCAGGCATTTAGATGGAATATGTGAAATACCTGCTTAATGTAGCAGTCACTAGCTGACGTCTTTAGCTGAAAATCTCTAATTCGAGTTTTGTTATGAGTTCTTATACAAATTTTATTTTAATATGGCAAATATGTTCGAAAATGAAAACAGATTTTGCTTTAAATTGTTTCATCCTTAAAGATAAGTTAATTTATGTATCAGCCATGAATTAATGTATTTATTTTGTTAAAATGAAAATGGCGTTAGCCAATTTGTAAAATTTAATTTGATATTCGAAAAGAATTTGAGTGTATTGAATTGACGTAAAAAAATTAATTATTAATTATTATGTTGAGAAAATTTTAGGATTACTAAAAAGTACTAATCTCTAGCACATAGATGGCGTTAAACGAAATTCGATGTTCTCCGTGCTGGTTTGGCCACGGTTTCAAATGTAGACAACAATATGTAATTAAGATAATTATTATATGCTAGATGACCCGATGAACTTCGTATCACCAATATATATTTGTCTCAATACTTAATATATTTTTTTAAAAAGACCAAAGAGATCGGACCGGACAGCTATGAAATACAAATTTCTAAAAGTAATTCAATTGTTGTTTTAGTATTCGTATCTTTTTGCTATTCAAATTTAAATTGTACAAGGAAACAAAACTTTTAACTGTTAGACAATTCAATTAATAGCTAGCAATCTTATCATATTATTTTGCCTTAATATTCTTTTTGGAAACAAACGCCGACAACCTAACATCATACACAACGCAAACCTTTATATTAGAACGACGACAACGGACTTCGCACAACGCTTTTTCGCCTTCCGTCCCTTCCGTCTTATGCTTATATAGAAAATATTCTTATAGTGCAAAAATAGTTTGTCAGTTACAGATAACATGTCAAAAGGAAGAACCCAGCTGTCCACATCACAGGGAATCCTAGTGTGGGGGCTAGTGCACTTTGTATATATGTATATTATTGGCAATAATATCAGGAAATTTGATCCTGTCCTAGTCAATAATATACATTTTCTTTCTTTCGAATTCTTATTGATTGGTCTTGTATATACATAATTATTATAGTTTGTGTTTTTTCCATTACGTAAAAGATATCTGATAATCAAATCATATCAAAGTAATCATTAAAATATTCTTAATATATTTATTTATTAAGTTTACGATATCATACATAGTACTAAATGTACTCATTATTTAAAAAAATCTTCCATCTAAAATGTATGACAATTAAAGTAAACATTACTTTTAGAGAAAATAAAAAATACAATAAAAACATGTATGACACAATAAATAATATTTTTTGGTACATAAAAACGCTACGAGCTTATTATTTAGTCAAAAGTTTTCCAAAGATTACTATAATTAAATTTGTGTAAATTTTATTTGCAAAACCAAAGACGTCTATAAAATTACGACGGCAACTTCGAGGTCTAAATAAAGAAAAGGAATAAAGATTATGTTAATTCACATTTCCCTCAGAAATGGAATTGCTATTTTAAAATGGGGTCGCTGTTTCTGGCATTTTATTTTTGTTCGTACGGTCATCGAGGATATTCAAGGGGCAGGCGGAAATTTCGAAACGAAATTCAAGGAAACACATCAAACGTTACGATTTTCATTAAGGATAATTTTCGGTGTTGATGTAAACTCTAGCACAAATTTAATTAAAGAACACATCAAAAAAGAGAGAACATTTTTGTTATAATTCATCATATGCTCTTTCCGATTTAGTTTTACTAACCG
Organism: Pieris rapae; assembly: GCF_905147795.1. Classification (NCBI taxonomy): domain Eukaryota; kingdom Metazoa; phylum Arthropoda; class Insecta; order Lepidoptera; family Pieridae; genus Pieris; species Pieris rapae. The sequence continues at coordinate 1,994,571 of NC_059515.1, read as the reverse complement.
GACATAAATAAACTAATGCATAATCGGCCTAAACAATACTTAATACAAAATCTTCGGCCTAGAGATTATATTAATGGCAACACTGATTAAGCATTACACATAAATAAAAATAGTTTAATGATCATTTGTCAATCTAATAGCCAAGTAGATGATCAGCCTTCTGTGCTTGACACCCGCTGTCAACTTTTTGGGTCTTAGGCAAGCCGGTTCCTAATCATCATAGAGCACATCGGTCACGATGTATTCCTACTCTGTTCGAGAAAATTTTAAATGTACTCATAGAAAGTAAGTCCATTGGTGCGAAGCCGGGTTCGATCTCGAACCTATGACTCAGGGAGTCTCACGCTGAAGCCACACTAATCTGCTTTTAGATTATTACGTCTTTTAAACATCTCAAAGAGTCAGTTCCTAACAATATCCTCTGTCAATAATTTAATCCAACATTAGTATATGTCATCACGTTTGAAATGAATTTGGATCGAAATGTACTCTATAACTGCCGATAGGAATAGCTTATATTTTAATTTTGACTTTTGTTACGCGGTCTCAAGGTTGCGACATCAGTTATACCGATATGATAACTTCTCGTATATCGGAGGTGCATATCGAATGTTCCTTGTCAATTTGCCTTGTTCACAAACATCTTTCAGAATACTGCATACATTTATTTTACGACTCCGGCTTATACGAACCTATTTCTGAATAATCCAGTCGCTGTTGTTGAGTTTTATTACTCAATATAATGCTATAAAATGTGGTCACAAAAGGATATTCAAATATAGTATATAAAACCTTGAAATATGAGATTACATCATGTTTATTATAGATTTTTAAGTATAATTCGTCCTTTTCTCTGACATTGTGTTTGCTGTTTAAATAGGACAAAAACAATGTTTAGTTAAAAGGATATATATGACTGAATTTTTAGCTTGAAGTGGAAGATTGCAGGATTTGTCTTAATGATCTCAGTTTTTTGTCCAAAATAAATCTTAGAAATAGTAATATACAGTCTATGTTTTTATCTGACATTTGTAACAATTACATTGTATGTAAAGGGACACTGCCACAAGGACTAAAAGTATTACTATGTTGATTAAGAAAATTGTAGAAACTGTATGTTTTTCAAAGCTAACTTCGTTATTCAATAAAAGTACACCAGCCTTTTCTGAAAGGCTTTTTTGTCTCTTACAGTGTAAGTATAGTACGTATAGTGATGAAAAGAGATAGATGAGAACTTCAGTCCAAAAGATGTAATTCGATTGATGTATTTGAATAAGGGCAAATTAAAGGCATTAAACTTAATAATACCTACATATGAACCAAAAAATTAATTTATTTTGTTGGGTATTAAATATAAATTTAAAGAGATAAAGAGTATTTTATTGGTGTACTGTACAAAAATTGGTTATCAATTTTACTTTCCATTAAACTTTTATATTATTATCATTATTTATTATTTTAGACATTATAAAAGTGCTTTATCAAATTAGGATCTAGGTGCGACTTTGGTGCAGACACCCTTCAGACATTTGAGTGGTTCACGACAAACTGCTGATGGAGTTTCTCCTAACTCCTTGCTGTAAGTCTTGCAGGCGGCTCCTTCAGCTGAAAAAACAAATAGTTTTATGTATATTAACTTGGTTTGGCCTTAATATGATGAATAAGCCTACCTTTTTAGAAGCTACATAAATATTTATTTTTATAGAAAAGGGGGCAAACGGGCTGGAGGCTCATCTGAGGTTAAGTGATACCGCCGCCCATGAACATGCTCAATGCCCAAGGTCTCGCAAGTGCGTTGCCTTTTAAAAGTAAGCTTAAGTACACTCCATAAAAACCTTTCTCAGAGTTCGTAGAATAAATTTAAAAACAACTGGTATTGTTTCATCCTTCTTAGAGTTTTGTACTTCATATTTTGCGATTCGTTTTGATTTATGTTCATTTATAAATAAATATAGCTTTCGTCACTCAATCTAACAATGTAATGGTAAAAGCAGTTTTGAAATAAACGCTTGTTTAAAAATTTATACAATATACGTCTCGTAATCTCGTGTGATGAATGTCCACATTATGTGTCCAACACACGGGGAGAAACATACTCGAGGAACCTTCGAGAAGGACCCTTGACAAACCACTGACTAGCCCCAGTGGTGAAGAAAAAGTATATATCCTTAGCGGTTCGAATAAGTTGTTAGTCAGTCAACGTAATGATGTAGCCATAGATGTCGCTACATCGAATACTGAAATTTCAAGTTAATATACTGTTTTATAGGTATGTATATCTTACATAATAAAGTAACGCAGGCCGGGCAGCAAGCACATTTGCCAGCGTGGTTGGCTCGGTACAACGCAGGCGTTTTACAGGCTTTTGCGCTGATTTTCGACGTGCATGGGTTTTCTTTGCAGTAGCTTGAACCGCAGACTAGGTCTCCGTAGGCGAGGCTAATGGCACACGCCAGAACTAACAGCACCAATGTGACCTTCATTCTGTAATAAATATTGAAATTTCTGTTGTATTAGGTGTGTGAATTTTTTATATATTCGCGATAGGTTTAAGTTCTAGCACAAGTGGGAACTGTAATAACAAGTTATTCAAATAAAATAATTAAGTATATAAAAGACTTATGAGTTCCATATTTAAAAAAACAATAATTAAATAAAGAAATAAATAAATAAAGAACCTTTAATGGTTACACAAATTCTTATTGATAAATAAAAACTAAATTATACAGTTTTATCTATTCCAAGCATGTCTCTTTTTGTCTCACTGTAGACTGAATTTGACCGAAAGAGGCGAATATTGTTAATTTTTTTTTAAGAATTTATTTTTTGTTGATATATCGATGGGATTAGTATAATCCTGTACATTAGCTGGCGTTCGTAATCAAAGACAATTGCTGTAAAGATTACTACTACTGAGAGGCTGTATGTGACCAACACAAGTCAATTTATCTATAGGAAACGCAATTGCCACCGATAATAAGAATACATGTATACGGAGAAATGATAACATTATTGGTTAAAGTTCACAGTTGATAACTGATTGCAGTTGTATATAAAAAAAATATATTACTAAAAACTCCCTGTTTTAAAAGCGTCATTCTTCATTTTTCTTTTAGAAAAAAAAACTCTTTGATGTTTCCGTATCTTGTACTGAAGTATGTAAGTACCAGTATTGTATGCAGTCTTTGCAGATTTTTATTTATATTGACACATTTTGAATATCAAATTACTAATCCAGTAGAATTAAGTTAATTTGAAAAATATATAAAAATCAAATCTCTTATAGTTAAGATTTATGACTCAAACAACTATCTTAAAACTTAGTCTAAATATATCCATTTTAATTCTATTAAAAAATGAGTTAGTAACATTGTTCCCACTTTAACCTTTAAGATGCTTGCTGGTAAAAATATAAAAATATTGAAGTGCCCGCTTACCTTTTAAGATGAGTTTGCAGCAAGAACGTAAAAATGAATGCCAAGAAAGCATGATGATGTATGTAATTATACAAGGAACTTACGATAACCTCCATCCATTTGCAAAGATAATAATGTATAATCTCGAATTTCTTAAGAAATACTTGTTATTGTTTAATTTTTTAATTTCATTTACACGTGTAATTAAAATTTCAAATAGACATAGACATATTATTTATTACAAACAAAACACACAAATAAACACACAAAATAACAATAATCAAAAAGAAAAAAAAAATTAAAGATATAATGAGAGGTATATAATTTTTTTTGCCTTTTCCCATTCGGTTCGTCTCAAGCATGTAAGGCGTGTGTGCTGACTGTAAATGACACTGGTTCAGCATTATGCTGAGGAGCAGAAAGTTCCACAGCACTGGTCATTCTGCCAGAGACCTCATCAGCTAGTTTGCGCCTCCGAATAAAAAAAAATACGAACATAAAATAAATTTCAAATATTTTCATCAACATTCTACAGTTAGGATATGGTTAGTTTGTACATTGCATGCAAACAAATGGAGGTAATAAATCACGCGTAATGGAGATAAAAATATATTAATTGCTTTGGGAATTGAAGCATAGAATCACGTTGAACACTGACAACAAAGTTCAAATTACTCAGTAAAATTTGGTTTTGATACATTTATAAAATTTTCATGTTTCGTTAGTTTGAAAACCAGAAAACGTACAAAATGAAATTTACATTCAACTTACGAAAAGCTTTCTCGGTTTAGTTCCGAACCAGAAACAATTATTGTTTTACCGGAAATCGAACCCTACTTACTGCCCTACATGGGTCAAAAGTCAGTACGAAGATATATATCTATACTAATATTATAAAGAGGAAAGGTTTGATTTTTTGTTTGTTTGTATGAATTGAATAGGCTCCGAAACTACTTGGCAGATTTGAAAAATTCTTTCACTGTTGGAAAGCTACATCATTCCTGAGTGACATAGGCTATATTTCATTTTCAAAAAAAATAGGCATCCTTACTAAAATTACGATAACATTAACATTTGTTTATTATTTGATACAATTCTAACAGATGGCGCTGAGTTAAAGGTAGTTTATAATATCATAAATGGAAAAGCAATTAGATATTTTTTTACCTTAAAATAAACTTTATTCTATGTAAACGAAGTCGTGGGCATCGACTAGTTGATTTATATACATCTATATATACATTTTTAATCTAAGTGTCTATTTAATTTTCTTCTTGTTTGTATCTTTTTTAATTATCCAGTTTTAATTATGATTATAATTAATATGAAGGTTAATTATATTGTAAATTCGTGTATTAAAAATAAATACCTTATTATATCGTCTAGAATTTTGTTAAAAACATTAATATTTAAATTCTTTTAACAGTTTTATATCGGATATAAGGTAAATATTTTACGCCTGATAAAAACAAAATAATGCTGGCCTGTATAAAAGCAAGAATGTTTATTTCTATGGGAAGTAGCTGTTATATAGAAAAGTCCAATTATTTTAATAGCATAGCTACGAGAATTCTTTCCAGCAACAATATATTCTAGACCAGTGAAAGGTTGTATTAACAAAGAACACTGCCTTTACTAGCAGTTAGTTTTCATTCATTTATATATTTAAAGCGAGAAGTAGTTATAACGAGGTGCTATCATGCCACAGAGAAAAATGAATATATTAGTTATATTGTTAAACAACTCATTAGTCATCACTCATATAACATACAACTTACATGCTCTTTGGTTACAAGACCCTTATCAATAACATCAAATCAAATCAAATCAAAAATCATTTATTCATATAGGTAACATAATGAACGTCAAAAAACAGAAATATACATTAAATGCCATATACATAGCCCAAGGTTGTTTGCGATGGGCCATAACCATTCTGGTGCACAGAGCCCCGTTAACTACTAATCAGTTTCCTGCGGTTCCAGTCCAACACTTTCCTAATCCACTCTACAGTTTTGGGGACAATGTTATTCTTTCGCAATGCATTTACATCAGGTTGTATGGAGTGTACCCAGTAATGTATCCAACTTTGTTTGTGTAGGGTATAACCACACTCACAGAAGCACCATTTACGTGTGTCTTGCGCACCCTAAATATTACACATAGCTTGTGAGACAGATGTATTTAGTTGCACACTGGCTGAATTCACAAGAATTGAGCCAGTGTGGTGTGTTATGGTTGTAATGGTAATAGTTTAAGTTTTTATTTGTTATATTTATATTATGTTTTTAGATTGTTAAGTTACTGTAAAAATAGAAAAAAGTAAAATAAAATAAATGAGTCGTTTAATAGTTTTTGATTGGTGAACGTCTTTGCCTACTGTTAATCAACAACGATCAGTGTTATCCAAGTACCGAAATATATGATTAATTCAAGACAAGACTCTCAAATATATGAAAAAGGTTTTATTTTCTGTATCGTATATAAAATTGAATAGAAAATAAATAAACAGAGCGACTCAATATACAAAAGCGGATCTTCAGATAGGTCAAGGGTCAGGAAAGGATTCACGTAGATGGCACACATCCGTTCTCACTTGGCTTGTTTGGGAACCCTAGGAAACGGTTTTTGTATATATTTTAATGAGGTCAAATAATAAAAATTCCCTAATTGCCACTTCATACAAAGTAATGAACTCTTTTGTCTCTTGTGATAAACGCGATAGAAAGACAGAGTTTTTTTAGTAAAAGCTATGGAATTACAAAGTTGCGCGCAATATAATTTTATGTTATATAATTGGTCTTAGTATATAAGTTTAAAATTTGTTCGACTTCCTGGTGAACAGGTAAACTATGTCACTTCTGTATTGTATTTTTAATGTATGTATACAATAATAATAAATATTAGAAAAGCTTTGTTAAATGCCCCCATTTTTGGATTTTTTAGACGATGTTAAGGAGTTAAGTTATGACTTGGTTATTTTTAATTTAAATAAAGTAAAAAAGTTTGTATGATTTTTGAAAATGTATTTTTATATAAGTATCACGGTATAGTTTATTCATGAATAAATGTAGTTTTATAGTAATTTAAATTGGTTTTGAAGCTATTATGAGAAAATAGTCTCATTCAGCATTTGATTAAGAAAAGTACTTGAGTCCGCAATTCGTTTCTTTGTATGAAACATTATATTTTATATGTCTACACTTTTAGTACAATTACCGCAGAATGGACATTTACGGACATAATAGCACTTGAACCAACAAAAGCTTCGCTAACTTTCAAATTTATAAAGCTATAATGGTCATAACTTCTACTGAAAGGAACGCAATTAACGTAATTAATTCCTTTTTATATATATAAAAGGTGCATTCATTTACAAAGCGTTTTAGTTTCGGAAAACTTTAATTCTACAAAGGCTTTTATAATCTATCGCAGTAAACTTAATATTTACGTAACAGTAGTGAAAAAACTTGTGCGAAGTTTCATTTTGTAGAAAAGTAGAAGAAAGATTTAATTGTGTTTGAAAGATGGAGTTCAGGGTGCTATCAAGACCTTGCCTTTAAGCTCTTTGGAAATACGATAAAAATGGATTTTATGTAGGTAACTATATCAAATAGATTGTTTAAATTATACTTGACATTTATTTAAATTTAAAGCTTTTCCTATCAAAGAGATTATATTTATCTTCGGCTTTTCTCTGTAAGTTTTTAAATCACACCAGTCCATCGTAGGCTTCACAAATGAATCACTCTTCTGAAATTCGAGAAGAGAAGCAGAGCAAATGGGGAATGGAGCTTTCCGATGCTGTGCTGTTCGAGTAGAGTAGGTACAGCAGATCACATTTCGACTTAAGAAGGGAATGATGATGAGGCCCATATTGTGAGTAGATTGTAAATTAATTAATATTAAGTAATAGTTATTGTATTCAGTGCCCTAACATTTGACGTCATCTAATCCGTAATACTATATTTTGTAACTTACAATTCCTCAAATGATATTCACGATATAATTATGAAAAATAATAAAACTTTGCTGAAACCTAAAAGTAAACCAAATACATAATAAATTGAAAAGATTGTATTATAAAAATATCGTTTCACCATAGCCCGAGCAGGTGGAATGAATAAACGCCGGCCGGCATAAATTTACAATACCATGCTTATACAAGCGAGGCCAGCCTTAAAATCTTAAAGAAGATTATTTCACAGCGACGACCCGACGCCCTAACAATTCATAAATAATGAATTCTCTGTTATTCTTGCTACAGATCGACGATTTAATATAGGTTTATTAATCAGCACAATAATCGCTATTCTACATTGTGTTTTACCATTGTAATGTTCTGTTATATAGTACTTTGATTCTCGGTAATGTTTTCAGGTGTTTTAAGATTTAAAGTTCTTAGAACCAATCGCCTTATAGGTCTTTCATTAGCCTATAGACCAGTGTTTACCAACCTATTTTGCCCAAAGCTGTACCTTACTCTTTCTAAAATTCTTATGTAACATACATAATTATTAATATCTAAAATTTAATTGCTCACTTAAAAAACTTTTATAATAGGTTTTAGGAAGAAATTGTTAACGAAACAGTAAGTACATTTTGAAACATATAATTAAAAACTGAAATTACAAATAATTATACTATATTAGATTACCAAGGAGTTCTAATATTTTAAAAAAGTTTTCACTAGCAATGTTACTAACTGGTCAGTTCCAAACATTTTCAATGTTATCCACGCATAATATATCAAAATAATTTTCTGTGTGAATTTTTTAACCGACTAATACGTATCTAGGCTAGTAAAACACCAATACAAATAACTTCAAATGACAAATAAGAACAATAAGGTTTCTAGACTCGGTTTTCTAGACTGATAATTGCTCCGTTGTGCGTCCTGGCTAATTTAATCAGTCTAGCTCCTTCCAGAAACGTAGAAGTCTCCTTGGCACTGCACAGGCTTCACGAAGCGACAGCACTACTCCGAAGATTTCTGCACGTTGTTTAGCCACAGCAATTCCAGGGCTACCTGGGTGAGTGATTCCTCTGCGCTGAAACAACCTCTACACATGGGGATGTCTGTCGCATAAGGACATAATATAATATATAATGAGTATCACTATATTTGCGTGTTGTTCTCACGAGTATGTAAGTGCGTGCTCCTATTTTACCATGCCTCCTGCTGATAGAGGAAAAATCTGTGATTTTAATTTATTTTATTATTATATATATAACATGGTGTAATGGTTGCAGCTCCTTACAAACTTTGTGTAAAAAAACTTGGCGATTAAAAAGAGTGGCGGATAGTTTATTGCCAGTTCTTCTCTTCCGTTCTACGCCCTTGATTTGAGAACTGGCAGTAAATGTAAAATTAGAATCATTTTCTTATCTTTTTTTGACGTTCATAAGTGTAAATTATGTTACCTATATGAATAAATTATTTTTGACTTTGACTTGACTACCGTCTGTTTCGACAAATATCTTCAATTATATAAAACGTATTTAATATCGTGTTCGGGAAGCATTTGATAGTGGTATCTGTGATATTAATCCTCCAACAGTCACGGCTCGTCACTTGTCGAGTTTTGCTCATTACCGTGACCGCAGCGCGTATCAATTTTCCATGAGTTAATAAACTTTGTTATTTGCTTTGCCGCAACAGAGGTGTTTTCGGTTTGGGAGTTCCTCCAAACTCGAAGAGTTCTCGCGTAAATTTAAATATAATTTAAACGTACAGTTCCTTCAAACTTTTGTTTGTTTATGGTTCAGAAGGTTAGTAGGGACACCCGGCGTGCAGCAAAATTTTAGTCATGGCAAAATACGTCATTAAATTTCCGAGCAACTAAGAGACTTTAGCCTAAATTTCACGTGACCTTTATTGTTTTCCAGTTGACCTTTATTTTTTAGTCCACAAATGTCAGATAAACGTAATGTATGGGAATAATATTTAGCTTTGAGTTTTAAATATTTTATACTAGCACTCTCTTTGTCATCTTGATAAAAACTACATCAGTCTACATAAAAATAAATTAATGGTATAAGTTGAAATCAATTCCAATGTATTACGACACTTTTGCATCATCTTTTTGTTACAATTGACTAACAAACTGTCTCCTGAGACTCGGTAGTTAGACTCTCATAACCAAAGAAATATTACGAAAATTCAAACAGCAAGCGTGAATCAAACAAAATGTTCTAAATCTTTTCGATATGATTCAACAGTGCCAGATGTATACTGTGTTAGTTTCAGTCAACATATTTACTCGTGAAATTACAAAAATTCAGGTAGTACCCTTATTTATAATATCATACGGAAAACCGCACTTCCCAAATAGATAGGGCCAGTAGTAACCAAAAAATTCCATATGAATAGAATTATTTGTGGCTAAAACATAAAGAAACATGTATCTCAGTAGGGGCAAAACGTATGTAAAACCCGTCGTGCTAGATATTTTAAGAAGAGGCCTCTCTCCAGCCGTGGACATCAACAGGCTGAGTGACTACGAACTTGTGAGTACAATTCATTACTTTAAACGATATATATTTTTATAAATAACTTTATATATTGTCATCTGTCCACGTTTAAAATCGATTATTTCGATATAAACGCTAATGATGCTTGAAGTCCACTTCATTGGTCAAGTTATACTGAATAGTATCGACAGTAGCAAAGGTCAGCATTAACATTTGAAAGACTTCGAAGAGCCAGGTTGAGAAAACGTTAAATTTATAAAAGTAAATTCTCATTGAATTTAATGTTTATACAATTTTTGATATTTCTGGGGATTGTGAGCTTAACTTATTTTATGCTTTACATTCACTAACATGTGAAAATATACTAATGTTTTTTTTTATGTTACAGGAGTCAGACGGGCAAGAGGCTCATCTGATGTTAAGAGAAACCATGGACACTCGCACTGTCAAAAGGCTCGCAAGCGCGCTGCCGGCCTTTTATAAATCGGTACGCTCTTTTATTGAAGGACCCTGAGTCGAATTGGTTCGGAAATACGTCAGTGGGCAGCTGGTTCCACTTAGTGCTGATGCGCGGCAGAAAATGCCTTAAGAATTATTTACTAATTATATATTAAAATAGTAAAATAAATACAGCACCAGTCAAAAACAGAAGACATATACGATTGAAATACAGCAATTATTTTTGGTAACAGTTACACTACACAAAAAGAAAATAAAATAATACAAAGAATGCATAATTAAAAAAAAGCAATGTTATACACAAATCTATTATTTATTGTCAGGCATGAAGCACTATTGGACGTATAATAATATAATAGTTTGTACTAGATTTCAAATAAAATTGTACCGACAGTTCGCGTATAATAAACATGGTTATAAATTTTACATATTAAAGTGATAAATTATTATGTTGTGTTAGGCGTAGGTTTTCTCTTCTTCGGTATATCGATAGCAGGATTTCGATTTAGACATGTTCAAATTAATCATATTTAACATTTATTGAGTTTCACGTAGTCGTTATTTATGGCATTTTTTAGCTCAAAATCCAGACACATCATGCGTGGTCACGTGACACGTCGGTCACAACCGTTTGAATTTAATCCTTATAAATTACATTTACACCAAACAATACTTGACAAGCAGCTTAATAGGCAACTGAACTGATGTGTGTAGGTTCGAGTGCTTCTTCTTCTTATTACACACTGTTCATAGAGTAGTTGTGATCGCTATGTAGTAGTGGTAATAGAATGGGCAGATGCGATGCGTTTCACGACGTTCCGCCATCGTTGCCTATTAGACGTTCGAGTGCTACCCGACTGAGATTCCTTTTTTTTATATAACAAGATTTAAACCCATGGATTCTCTGAACACCATAAAAAATTTAAGAATTACCTCACTCTTTACTTGAAGGACCCAAAGTCGAATTGTATCGGAAATACGTCAGTAGGCAGTTAATTTTACAACATGGAGATTTGCGCAAAAAGTGCCGTAAAAAACGTTCAGTTGTAGAACGGCGAACGTCGAGGTGATAGGGGTGGAATTTCAAATTCTGCCTCGTCTCAGCTGCTGGTATCACTCAGAACAACTCCTCTGGACTATTGTGCTATAAACGTAAAGCAGACTTTGTAAGGAAACTTGTCTGCACTTCAAAAATCAATGACGTGTGTCCAAAATCATGATCACATTATGTACTTAAAACATGAAATACAAAATTGTATCACATCCCATTCGGGTTCGGCGAAGTAAAGAAGAGAATAAATATAAATTTAACGATGTAGACACGTGCAAGGAAAACCTTTGGCATTTTCATCTGAAGCGGCTTCACTAATGGTCTTTTATATGATTTCTAATGGAATTTTGTATACTCTGACGTAATTGAATATCAATGTAACTGGCTATAATGAAAGTGGAGACGTCAAACTGAATTATGTTAAAGAAAAGCATTTTAGCATGGTTTTTCAAACATCACTGTTTTTACTGGATTTAAATATGGAATAGATTTAAATTTGGAAGGGTATTTGGTAAACCAATTTAATAAAAACGAATTAGTCGTACTACAACCTTTTTGGGTCTGGTCCTCAGATTTCTGTATCAGTTTCATTTGTTAGTCTTATAGCAAGCAATCAGCTTCCTGTGCCTGATACACGCCGTCAACAGTTTGGGTCTAAGGCCAGCCGGCAGTATCAAGATGTTTTCCTTTACCGTTCGAGTGAATGGAAACCCACAAAAAAAACAATTCCAAGACAAAAAAAAGTCCATTAGTGCACAGCAGGGAATCGAACCTATGACCTCAGGGATGATAGTCGCTCGCTAAAGGCACTAGGCCAACATGGCTCCTACCTTATACTTGTCCTATTTAATATATATAGGAAAATCTATAAATTTAAACGCTTTACAACTGTAGTACATTTAGCTTAACACTTCTATATTGTTTACCTCTTCCACAATTTTACCCTTTTGAGTGTATTATTCATAAGTGTAATATTGATTATCTAATCAAATATTTTACTAGAGCCACCAAGTGAAGGTTATAATTTCTTGTTCACTATCGAATAGAAGTCCCTCGCTGCGTTACTTTTTCAGTATAACATAGTTCTTTAACAAAATTATTATTATTAAATATATGAAGACATACTTAATTACCACCTTATTATCTGATACCTTCGAATTAAAACGACCGTTTGGTTGGAACATACATGTATACTGAAAGGTTTTTACTGTATTGCTATAAATAATCAAATTATTCTTCACTCGAGAGTGAGTGTATATAATATCATTGAAGTATAAATCGCAAATAAAACTCTAAAGGCACGTTTCAATCTTATTTATACGTCTACTGATAAGTTTTAACAATCTATCACGCCTAGTATACCTATACAGTTTAAAGTTGAACGACTCAGCTGAAAATGTCACGTACCGACCGTTACTTTAAATATGAACGATGTACGTGATTTAGTTTTATAAAGTTTAATCCGTTAAATCGTCTAAGAGAATGGCGGAAAGTTTCGTATTATCCTGATATTAAATGACTAAACTAAACCAAATGAAAACTGAAGATGAAAATGCACAAAGGTTTCCCGCACCCCAGAGAAGCTAATTTTCTGAGAGTATTCCGTGCTTTAATGTTTATAGCACATATAAAGGAAATGTCGTCGTCTGGAAGTCGAACCCACAACCTCGGAGTACATAAGAAATTTAAAGTACTTTTTCCATTAAAAAAAAAAATTCTTGCACTAGCCAATGCTGTATATTTTTCTCACTCAAGCTTTCTTAGTTTTATATTGTGTGGCGATTGCCTTAATCGTTGGCGTTACGCCCCGTAGGCATTCGTTAAATAGCAATTAATATATCATTAGTTCGTTTATACTCTAGTTGGACGCGAGTTATTAATATAGAGTAAAAATACAATTCTCTCAAGCATCCCGATGACTCAGGAACCGTAAATAGCTTATGTAACTCGGGCATAAAATCTTGTTTTTGATATTATTCTTAACAAACGTAGGTCATCGCCGCAGATTTCTGTATCTGTAACGTAATCCTTTGTTTCCTCTTATACGTAAGTATCAGCCGTCTGAGTTTAAAACACAAAATATTATGTACAAGATTTGGGTACTCTCTGACTGTAAGCAAAGCACACAAATAATCGAGTTATGTAAATGTTGTGATGTAAAAACCGCTCCGTTTTCGGTTCTACCGAACAGAAGCGAACAACAAATTCAGGTTGATTGCCCAGGTTCTACAGAACATCAGGCATAGCACCAATGGTCGATTACAAAGAACAACTTAAAACGTTGGTATAAAGTACAAGGCTCAAAAAATTCTTTCTGTTTAGTTTACTAACCAATACTAACACCGCAACTAAGAGTGTATTATAAATAATTATAATACTAAGGACCTGTTTCACAAAGTATGGATAATAATTTATGTGTATAATGTATGTGCATAGCTATTTGGTACTTTACCAAATAGCTATGCAATACATAAATTATTCGTAAGATAATTTTCCGAATAAGATACTTCACATTTCATGGCGAATAACGCTATCTGACGGTCGTGAAATACAAAAATACTGTTTATCCTATCAATAAGTAATATATAGCTTATTTGGAACTTATCCGGACATTGTGAAACAGACCCTAAATTTAAGTAAAACAACATATGGATATAATCTGAAATAAAGATTTAAGTCGACGTGTGGTAGATAATACTGGTGATACAGAAGTTGTTATTATAATTATAGTTGTCTGGAATTTAAAAAAAATATGTAGATTGCTACTCTCAAATCATTATATAGGTGAAAAATTTCATATTTTTTCTATTAAAATTAATTGACGAGTAACTCGTTAGATAATGGATGACTTCGTGTGTGATAAAAAACTCCTGCAATATTTTGTCCTCTTTACATCTCAAATGTTTATATTCCTCGGCGGGGTTGAATATGCAGAGTATACAGTAAAAACTCTTTTCTCGCTGAGTATATGTTCCATAAATATGACGCGAATACAGAAACCGTGAATACGTAATGGTAATTTACATGGGATTACGTTCCTAGGTGACAAAATAAAAAAAAACCAAGGAAATAAAATATCCATTTATTTGATTTAGGGCCTGTTTCACAATGTATGGATAAGGTACCAAATAGCTATGCAACACATAAATTATTCGAAAGATAAAAGTTCCAAATAAGATACTTCGCGTTTCATGACGAATAGCGCTATCTGATAGTCGTGAAACGCAAAAATACTGTTTATCCTACCAATATGTAATAAATAGCTTATTTGAAACTTATCCGGACATTGTGAAACAGACCCTTTATATAATTGAACATCTAATATGTGGCAGCATTTAAAAATATACTTTATTCATTGAGAATTACGTTTGCCTTCATTCTATTTATTACTCAAAAAACCGATCGCCAAGTCAAAGTTCAAGCCATTACAGCGGCGATATAATTTAACCACATATGCACTTCAGGTAAAGATATAATAAGGTCTTTTTACTTTTTTATTAATCCATTTTACGGCGTTTACAAAGTATATATGTACTGATTGGATCCGCGAATATAGGAATTATGTCGCAATTTTGCAATCCGCGAAAACCCGAAAGAAGGATGCGCAAATAAGGAGCTTTGACTGTATTTTGTACTCAATTGTTATATTTACCATTTATTACGGCGCCAGCTAATCACGTTTGGGAGCAAAGTAGCAAGGATGCATAGAGGAGGTAGCTAAACCAACGAATTTACAAGCAACGGCTTTAACTAAGTTAAATAATTTATATCAAATTATAGAGGAGATATCTCAGATATATTTTACAAGAGAGCTAATCAGGTCAAGCTTGTAAGTTTCCGTTGATTGCGAATAGAACTTCTTAATAGAAATCTCCCGCAATCAGTGCAATCGCTTATCGGAACATCTTATATCACTGTCGTTTCTAGATTAAAAATCAGTCCCGTAACCGATTATAATAAATTATTTGTGAATAAATAATAAGAATATTGGACGGCACTTGGGAATCCTACTTCCACACATGAAACCGAAATAAGGATAATGTGATACAATTTGTTATAATATATTTTATTATAAATTTACTGCAATAAAACCAATGGTGTTTACTGCAATAAAAACAAATGTAGTGGTTCACGACACGATCGGTACGTGGGTAACACTGAAAATGTTTCGAATTGGCCAGTTAGAAACATTGCTTATAAAAACTTTTTTGAATTTCAATTTTAGAACTCTTTGGTAACCGAATGTAGTATATTGCATTCATTTGTCATTTGTTTTTGTAAATTGGTGGCAAATCTAAACTCTTCTTATCTTAGATCACATACCTAATTAGAGTGTAGCGCCATGGTTGGGTTTATTTATGTTAAACCTATAATTTAATAACTTCTCAGTATGTACTATAGAGGCATCGTGTCTTTGTGAATCTAATCACTTTCTCTTTGAAAGCATTCATAGTAATCTTCAACTTCTGGGAAGGTAATAAAATCGCCACTGAATAATTCTCTTTTTATCAACACTGGTGAAAAACAACAGTATTGGAGCCAAAGATATAGGCAAATCTGTTTTAATATTTAAAATAACCTTGGTATTTCATTACCAGAATTTAAATTTGGAACTGAAATATTAAGTTCCTCAAAATTCAAGCCTACACCTTGTATCCTGATTATACAACTCCGATTTACTAAGCGACATATGTTAAACTTCGTATGTATAGCATCCGTAATTAGAATTAAGTTACAGTTGAACGTGATATTCAGAATTATAATAGCTGCAATTAAAAGGTCCTAGTGTTGTTAATTGCTGCAATTTAGGTTAATACCTTCTATCGTAACGTAATAAACTAATTTAAATTTTTTCAATTCCTATTTTTAGCATAACTTATGTTTACATATATTGTCGTACATATTAGATATAAGATTTTATAAAATTATCAGTAGATTTCGTAATATTATGTATGATGTTGTAGACTTAATAAATAAATAAATAAATAAATAATTACTTATTTTTTAATTATTACTGTAACATATCGCTACATAGTTTTGAATATTATTTAATATTCTGTTATTGATTAGTTTTACGTAAATTTATACAATAATGCATAGCAGTATGTCAAATACAACAAGTAAGTACAGATGGCATCAGTATGCAACTTTCATCTCCGTCAGCAGTTTCGATCTGCGGCTGTACACCAATGGATATAATATGTTTATTATAGTAATAATTAAAATAATTACAAAATAATAAAAAGTTAAAATTAAAACACATTTAAAAAGTTTGGTACCCGTAGCAGTTTCATTTTCACGCTGGCAGCGGTGTGTGGTGTGAGGAAATATTTGACGAAGCGGGAAGAGTTTGATTTAGTTTTAAACAGTAACACTCTAGTTTTTTCTTTTAAAAATTCTTTTGAAATTTAAAATTTCATTTTTATTAAGTTGTTGTTTCGTATATGTTATTCTATATTATCTGTTTTGGCTTCTTATATCGTCTATGTGTTTTTTTCATTATATATATATGTTAGCTGTAAGAATACTAATACTAAATAAATAAATAAAATAAGGAGCGCCTGTGCACTTGTACCCCACGGCCCAAAAGTCTCCACTCTAAAGGGAGCAAAATCGAATATATTATATTTAAACCGTTTATTTTTAATGATTTTTAGTGTCATAACTAGGATTTTTATAATCTTATACTAGCCTTGCACTCATTCTTTAATATAAATAAAACCGCCTGCGGAAGCTAGTTAAAAGCAAAGTTTGATTGCTTTTAGGTCCTTTTAAAACAATTTTCATGATATCGCTATAGAACAAAATCCAGGGAGGAAATCTGAGTTAAATTCGTAATATTATACAAAAAAACTTACTTTAAACTTACTAAAAAATATTAGGGAGCGGGCGTTATTTTTTTTATATTTTTTTTTATTTATTTATTGTATAAATAATCTTAAATAGTAGAAGTTTGTATGGTGGAAACATAAACTGGACACAGAGATATAAGTATATAATGATGCATGTAGTACAAAAAGCTAGTAAAATTTATACATACATGCAGGTAAAGGCTATCCCCAAAAATTGATTTCAGAATTAAGTCTTAAATTTCAGACTTAAAACGTCATGTCATATCTTTTTTTAAAAAAAAAAAACGTTTTAAGTCTGATGATAAAATTCTATACGTTTTAATTGGACATAATGTTTAAAATATTTTTTTCTCCACGCTTCTGGGGTTAACCAATAGGAGTCCTATCATTTGACTTCAGCTTGACGTTGGTGGAGTAAAAAAGGTTTTATGGTTTTGATATTCATTATTATCAGAGCTTATATGGTTTTGAATACAGCTCTGAGTAAAGGCCCGCTCAAACTCAGCAAGACTTCGTTAAAATAAAGTTTTCTGTCCTTCGAATAATTTATTCAGGGGATTTTAAAAGGCAGCAAGGTTCTGCGTAAACAATTCCAATTTTGTATTAAAATATTTTTTAAGTGATGCCACCGTGAAACAATATACTGAAAATAAATACCAGAAAATGAATTCTTTTGCTCTCTTGCGACTATCATAGATTCTTATGATTTCTTTATTTGTTACTAGCTGAACTGGCAAACGTCGTTTTGCCATGTATATCATTTATGGTTATTGTGCCTCATACGACATAGATAGGTATAGTGTGTCGTGGACGTTTTTGTAGATATTTATAAGATCTACAATTACTTACAACATTTTAAGGTTCTATCTTTTATAGTTTAGGCAAACAAGTAACTTTTTTGGTTGATTTTTTACACCTTGTGTCCGAAAAACCCTAATATCTTACGGAACCCTATTATTGTTCAAAATTAAAATATAGCCTATATTACTCGTGGATAATGTAGCTTTCGAATGCTGAAAAAATTTTTAAAATCGGTCCAGTAGTTTATGAGCCTATTCATTACAATCAAACAAACAAAGTTAGTAATATTATTATAGTAATATTATTCCTCTTTATAATATTAGTGTAGATTGATAAAATGTGAATAAATTCCATTTGTATTATGTTAATAATATATGTGTATGTATAAGTATCAAGTTTATGTACCGCCTCTGTGTCCCCTTTCTTTCAATTCCCGAAACAATATTTGTACTTATGTACCTGTCGCATTATTATACGAATGTATCTATATTATATTGTATAATAATAAACATATTTCAAACATACCTGTATTTGATAATATTAAGCCTTAATAATATTTGGTCGTTATCATAAAAATATAAACATATAGGATGATTTCCCAAAAAGCGATTTATCTGCATGATTTGAGAACAATCATTGTTTCTTCAAATGTATGTTTTAATCATCAAATTAAGTTACCAGAACCATTTCATTTTCAACCATATTTATAATTCAAACAAATATAGATTTAATTAAGCCGGCGTAATATTGTAATTACGTCGATTTAATTAATTTCATCTTTCATTCGAAAGTTATAAATTGGTACATCCATCAAGATAAAACGTTTTCTATAAGTCGATTTATAGGTCATTCCCTTAAAAGCCTGCTCGGAAAGCAAATTGTTTATCGGGGAAAACTTTAAATGTGGCTTTTGTGAGAGATTATAACACTTTTACATTTTATATAGATTAATTAAAATCATGTGAATAATGAAATCATGTCAAAGTAATAAATCACTATAAGTTTTTTTTAAAAAAAACAGGTCATCAGACTTTTGTATCTTCATGATCATACTTTCTTTCTTTCGCCATCAGTGCTTGACGCCGTCAACTTTGTGCCTAAACTGGATTCCTTATTATCTTTTGCTTCACAGTATGACTACCTACCTAAGACCCTAGAGATGAGAGTCTGGCACAAATGAATATTATTCTAAACACTACACGGTCAACTGCTGCGAACTATGTGCGCCGCCATATTGGCCTTGGCTGCTATGACGAGCGCCTTTCACTTTATCCCTACTCCGCGGCCGACCGTCACGCGACATGCGTTTATGCAAGACCAAAAAGTTTGAGACGATGTAATAAATTAAACCAAACAATTAAATTATAAAAAATAAACAAATATTGATTATCATACTGTGATACCAACTATGGATATCCACGCCCTGTTTAATAGAATGCTTAATCTAGACAATCTTTTAAATTGAAAAAAAAAAAACCATCTAGACTGTGAGTCAGTTGCCAAAACGCGTTCTCCGGAAAGGAGGGACAAATATAATGATGCGATGCCTGGGGTACCTAGAGGGTGCACGAAATATAATTTTGTTAAAAGGTTGGAGCAATCGACCTGAAAATAACACATTTTTACGAAAAATATTCTATCAAACTCTTTGGATATGTCTGGTAGATTCCAGGTTGTAAAAGGCTAAATGGAACTACAAAATATACGTTATATGTACATAAGAAAATTTATATTCTTCTTGCTATAATCAATACACATTCGGAAATAATACCTGAGCCATTCCCAGGATATCACTTAAATTGCCCGACTGGTTGAACGAGGGTTAAAAAACATATCTTTGCAACACTTTTACTAGTAAGAAACTTCTTCAACACGTATTTTACAAGAGTTTAAAACAATAAATGAGTGATGATCAAAACACGCCACAAGGGATTTTTCTCTGCCGCAAAAGGCGGCAAGCGTGTAAGTGGAAATTAAATTATTCACAGTTTCATTAACAAAATTATTTTACCCGTAAATTATGAGTGAGTTTACATTTAACAATCGTAGGTATTTAATAAATATCCATTTTTCAAGAAATTCGGACTCGAGAAAACTGCATTTAATGTATTAAATGTTATCAAGAATTTATGGATACACTTTTAAAAATTATCTGTATTATTAATTATATTTACATTAATAATTAATAAAAATTCATAGATGATTACTTCGTCGACGATTCAAATCTCTCCAACACTGGCGGACGGTGAAGGAAAACATCGTAAGGAAACCGGCATTCCTGACAGCAATCAATCAATCGATATGTGATCTTAGACACCTTCATGTCTATGAAATAAATTGGTTAAAGAAACGTATACAATCTGATGAAAAAACCCTTACAGGGACGTAGCACTACTGGATAATTATTATAGCAAATTGACTTGTAAGCAGAGTTACCCTGTTGTTTATAAACTTAAAAGAGCTTTTGAATACATAACCTCATTTTGTAATATTAAAAATAACAAAATTTTTTTCATCATATTCATATTCATCATATCCACGATATTTCTGATCTTCTCCAAAACGGTATGACCAGTATATATTAATTATTATTTATATAGTATGAGAGTAGGTAAAGTATATTTAACAGTGTTAGTATTTTTGAATAACATCACGGACATGGGGGTATAATAAGTAACTGCCACATTACTACAATTAATCACTTCTGTCGTTGTCATATCAGTATAATTCAGACTCTAACCTTTATAGGCAGTGCCTCTATAAACACGTGAGATCGTAAAGGGACCCAGAAGTGCGTGTGTACACTATTGTTCAATTATTCAGTACCGCGCCTGAGCACTGAGCGACAGGGAATAGGGCTGTTGATCACCTTTCAGTATAACCTTTTCTAAACCGTAACTCAGGGTGATTTAGACAAAGTATTCATTTGGAAATAGTTTATCTTCGAGAGTTCTCACCTACTTTGTGGAACCAGCTACCCACTAAAGGATTTTCGACTTAGGATCCTTAACAGGCAGGCAACGCACTCGCGAGTTCTCTGGCATTAAGAGTGTCCATGGGCGGCGGTATCACTTAAAATATAATGGGCATACGGCAGCGGTAGGCAGGCTCCTCCTCTCTCTCTCTAACCCACAGAGCTAGCCGTATTTACGCTTGCCCCTCATCAGGTCTACATTAAGACCCAAGTCTTTGCAAGATTTTAAAATAAAAATTCGTTTCTATTACGGCTACAATAAGCTGATCGTTATTAATATAGGATTAAACAATGATATACATACACAAATAAATAACTATCTGTCCTATTATCATACACACAAAACTTTCCTCAAGTTAAACAATGTAAATATGAAATAGTCCACTTAAGTTTAAGTTTCTTCTGTCCGGCGTCCCAAGACGCACTCATTTTTTATAGAACTTTCGATACGCATTCTTTTTATAGGCAAGAAAATTTTACACGCTTAATACAGCAACTGTACAATTTTCGTATGTTGTCAGCCCTATAACTTACCCTTGGATTCACGCTTTAAATACAAAAGGTCATGGAGCTTAGGCATGAGTCAGGAGCTTCGAAGACCTCGTTAATTTCCTTTAAACGTTGAGTTTGGCATTATACTATTTTTGGGTCCACATTAAACTTATTTGAAGTATCTATAGTAGAATAAAAACTTCTAATACTTAACGAAAGTATTAAACTACAAAATTTCCTTGTTATGCTGTAATTTTTAAGTAAGTTGGATGGTATTCAACATAATGTAAGTTATAATAATAAACAAAAGGTATACTGCCACAGGAATCCAACTTCTTAAATTTATTTTATTTATCATTAATCTTAAATTAGGATTAAAATCTAAAACTTTGATTGGATTAGGATCTAAAACTAACTATGGATCTAAAACTAGGAGTTCTTACAGAGTGAATCATAATTAAAAAGTAAGGTTAGAGAAAAACTAACACAATTGAATTTAGATTTATAAGGTATGTAAGTAAACTAACTTAATACAACCTCTTGATTTATAAGTTGTAAGAATAAAAAGGCTTTTTTATTAAATAAGGTTAAGAATATTGTAAATAATTTAAAGTCATAATTATTGTATTTCATAAAATCAATTGATTCGTAGCGATTTCAAACTGTATTTTCTAGCTCTTTTGACTAATTTCTTTGCTGGGTAACTCTAGACTACACTTATTATACATTCATTAATTTTCTGATTGTTAATGTAGCTGAAACTGCGATAACATTATTCTAAAATACAGTTCCCACTATACGTTTATACTACATCCTACTATTATTTCTATATCCTAACTTAGGTAAGCTTAGCTGAAAAAGTCACCTAGCACGTGAATATTTTTCTAACGCGAGTAAAATTAAAGCAAAACCCCGAGTAAAATATTATCACTTTGTGCGCGAGTGCTTTGAGCAAATATTTAACGGAAACCGAAGTTACGGCTCTAGTTGAAATGCGGTTGAAAGCGTTGTTATGTACGTTCCAAGCGTTCCTTGCAGGCAATAAATTTGTAAAGGAAGTATCTGCGGGCTTACCCCCAATTCAACTTTGATTCTTACATTGCGTTTTTGTATGTAAGATTAAAAGATGCCGTCAAAAAAATTAATCCTATTGTGTATGTGTAAATGATTGGAATGAGCTTCTTAGTGCTAATCACAGTTAATGGGATTGGAATCGATTCTGGTGTTACCTCGATAGGCTTGAGCCGACTTTTATTGGGTGTACTTTTGACAACAATAGGCCTGAATACGTCGACAGACAGCTTAAATGGATTAAATATATAACAATAGGATTTATTGTGAGTACGTTACATACAAGTAGTAAGTTATTTACACACGTTGTTTACATTGAATGCCGCTTTTGATTAACTTTATTTACTGTTTATGTTTTGGTTGTGATTAGGCTTTTTATTGAGAATATGCCTGTTATATGATCACAAGAAATAATAATAGGTGTATAAGGAAGACATCTCAGCTGCTGAAAACACGGTCAAATTCACTAACGAATACAATTCTGGATTTGGGTATCAAGTACTTATGAGTATTAAATTAGAGAGCAACTGTAAGGATACAATGATCGCTGATGTGAATTCGGAGGTTTCGACGGTGACGTCAGAGAGGGGCGGGGGAGGTGAAAGGCGCGCGCCGGCGGCGGTACCCAGCCGCCGAGCCATATCTGTTGCTCTGTTGCGCGCCGAGCGCGGAGGTCGCGTCACGAACGCGCCGCCCGCCCTACGTAGATCGTAAACAAAACAACGCGATACCAGTAATGGACCTTGCCCACGGTCACGGCTACATGATCGCATTGTGTTATTTAAATGTTTAAAAGTGTTGGGCACCACGCGCCGGGGTAAACGGCCAGACGAACGCCCACAGACGGTCCATAGTAGTAAATAGTGCCGTAACTTCCCAGACTCCCAATCAGGTGATGCATCCTAATTATTAATACGTTTATAAAAATACTTATGATTTATTGTGTAATAATAGAAAATTACTGGAATGTTTACTGTAATATGTCAATTTATTACTTTTTTCTGCTATATTAGGCGAAATGGAATTATTTCAGTGAACCAACAAAAGGAAATTACATAAAATAGTAATGCACTGAAACAAATTAGTTTACATGTCATTATTTGATAAAAACAAGTTAAATATTTTTTTTAATAAGCAAAGTAAGCGTTTAATAAGTGCCAATGGCGTTCAGAAACGACATTCGGATCTAAGATTAGAACGGAGATTGTTCGATATATTTATCAAGCCTTAAAAAACGGTAAAGAAAAATATATTATATCTTCTTTCTTTAACAGTTTCATATGTCATTGATTTCCAAACGTTTTGTGATGTTTGTAGCTAAATGAGAGTAGATCCTTAGCGATACTTACGTCAAAAGCATTGATTTCCCATAACATTTGGTGCTTATAGTTAGTATTAGTCTTGACTTTAGATCAGTCAAACTAAACGTGAAGAAAACTAGTAGTAGAATTCAAAATTGTTCAATATTCACATTTTTCCAAAGAAAAGTTCATATCTTTGTAACTACTGTAAAGCATAAAAATATATTACATTTTTATAAGATACGTTTCTCATAACTCAAGTGATTCACCTGTTTTGTTCAACCAGTGTATAATATTTATTTCTCCGGGGACTGATGAAGATATTTCAGTGTATTCTGTATATCATTTTATACTTTAAGTAATGTTTTTCTTATGTTTAAATATTTGGGCGACAACAGAATACTGTTTTATTAATTTTCGTCGCAGTCATAGAGTACATCTAGTTACTGAACAAAAATCCAACGAAATTAAGTTTTTAATCCACATAAAAAAAATTATTTATCTATTTCTTACAGTAGTTTTATAAACAACTAGTTTTTGCTTACTATATAAGTCCATGCGTCTGAGACGCAAACTAAGTCGTCTCTGACAAATACGTATGCTCCTCAGCATAATGTAAATTCTTTCCATATATGTTTTTGTTAATTTTAATGATTATCATTTTTAATATTTTGTGTGTGTTTTGTTAGTAATAAATGCCTGTCTGTCTGTCTGATTTTTTGCTTTTGTATGCATAAAAAATTCTAGCGAACTTAACGAATTACATGGAGCTTCTTATACAACTGATATTCGGTGTGTATAATCATGATAACAAACAACTATTGTTTCGAAGGTAATCAAACCATGATTCGGATAACTCCTTATACGCTAAGCATATAAGAATAGTAAATTAAAAGAAATGTATAATATTTATAACAATAATACATTAACTAATTGCACCGTCATCTGTCTCATTTAATCACCAAAGTGAATTGTAATTTCACATATTGACGCTTTAATTTCAATCACAAACTAAATCTAGATAGTCCAAAATTCGATTGTTGGTTGTAGTTTATATGTAAATTCGAATTTGGGTGTTTCGTATCCGCAAGCTACGTTTGACAGTAAACTGCATTATCAGAATGCATTAAGAGCTTCAACGACTAATATGTGCGTTGTTAACAAAATCCATTTATATATCTCTAATCTATGTACAGCTGAATCACAATTGTATATTTTATTTTATATAGAACAGGGGGCAAATTGGCAGGAGGCTCATCTGATGTTAAGTGATACCGCCGCCAATGGACATGCCCATGCCTTTAATTAATTATTTATATGTCATTTTATATGTGTAAGAAAGCTTCAATTCTGCAACAGTGTTTTAAAACAGTTTTCAAAGTTTGCACTAATAGATTCTTTTAAAAAGCGAATCTAAATATTTTCTATAAATGAAATCTAAAATTGTTTGTCTAAAACGTACCGGATTCATGACTATATTCAGTTATTGTGAGGTCTAAAATCTAATATGAAACTCATACAACTAAGTGTGACAACACTGTGATACCAGCTGTTCATTAAAGTATTTCCGCACCAATCCGTCTTACAGTTTTAGTCTTATTCGACTTCACGAAAGGAGCTTAAAAAGCTCTGGCAAGGGTAGTACCCGTGAGTATCACTTAACATTAGGTTAGCCTTACCGTTTCCTGATCATTAATCACCAATCTCTAATTACCAAAGCTTCCAAAAACAGTAATTACACATAGTTAAGAAATTTCTAAAAGTCAACACAAATTGTTTACAACAAAACTACGATATTGCATAACAAAACATACGTTTTTAATTAAATAATATAGGTTTAAAGAAAAACACTTTTTTAACTGATTGAAGTTATTATATGATGTATTATTGTAAATTTATAATTATTTAAATTAATTTTAAATTTATCCGACGTTTTGCGTGCGTGGTCACGGTGACCACTGTAAAGCACATAAAGTAACATAATTTTAAATAATTATAAGTTTACAATAATACATAACTTCTATCCGTTAAAATAGTGTTTTTCTTTAAATGTGTAAAAAAGTTAATAAAAGACAATACTAATATAGATTTAATTACGACAAGTGGGCATAGTGAAACAGTTAAGTGTCTGATGTAGGCTTTAATCTGGCTTTCCTTTAATTTAAAGGATGCCATTTGGGATCGAGGCTGTAATTAAAGTCGACTTACAAGACTCAACGTTGAGATTACTCTTGATGGTGCCGGTCGTATGAAATGCAACATATGGCTTCTAAAGGTTCGCATGAATTAAACCTATTAATAGAATAGGTTTGATGATCATGAAATTTTAAATGTTTTCGGACTTAAACGTAGGTAGTCGGGAGAGGCACTACTAGATAAAGAAGTCCGTAATATGTATGTTTGGACTAAAGCAGATTCGTTAAGCTTACTAAAGCATAGTATAGAAGACAGAAAAATCAAAGATGTAAAAAAGAGATAAAATAAATTATACAACAATAAAAAGAAATGTTGTATAAAAAAATTAGATAAATTTAAGTGGCAATGGGCGGGGCAGGTCGTAAGAGGAAAAGAAAAGTAAACCAACAAAATATTAAAGTAACCAAACAAAAAAAGGAATACAGGAATACGGAAGAAGGAAGAATTTAAAGGGTGTCTCATGAAAGACACACAGTGTAGACAGATACCAGTGGTAGGACGCCTTTGCCAAAAAAGGGCTAATGACTAAACATTGTTACTTATAGAACAATAAATATCTTTAAAGTACATATGTCTCCGTCAAAAATTGACAAAAGTATTTCTTTTTTGACCATTAATTTGAAGATGAATGTTATATGGGAGAAAAATAAATAAATAATTATTATTATTACCATTCCTAAAAATCACTACATGCGATGAACGAAAGAAAACTGTAATAATAATAATAAAAGATATTTATTCGCTATAACTATTAAACTTTAATTTTAACACTGAAATTATGTTTGGTTTTGTCATTTCCGTAGTAACATGGAGGTTTAGCTTTTGCAGCGATTAAAAAACTTACAGCAATTAGTATCTTATATGCAGAATTAGAAGTAGTAGATTTCGTATGGATTCCTTTTTACTTGTACAGCCTGTTTCTCACTGATAGCTAACTCGACCCATTTTGGTAACGTTGCGGAAAGGAACATAAATTGTTATCGTTAGTATACAAACTATACACATTGTTATTTTTAAGTTATTTTCTTTAATTATTAGACGACTCATTCTTTACGATCTGTAATTTTTTTTATAGAACAGGGCAGGAGGTTGTTAAGTGGCACCTGATGTTAAGTGATACCGCCGCCCATGGACACTCCCAATGCCAGAGGGCTCGCGAGTGCGTTGCCGGCTTTATAAGAATTGGTACGCTCTTTTCTTGAAGGACCCTAAATTTTATGTTTGAATTAATCCGTTCTCTATCGTCCATGCAATTTAAAAACTAAAACGCGAATAATTTTGTGCTGAAAATAGATGTAAAATTGGGAGTATGCCGGAATGTAGTCGTTTATCATGGCATTTTATCATTCTGCATCGAAAACTCGAAGTTTTTAATAGAGGTATCTCGATAAAATTCAATAACATGAATTTTATCTATGTGTAGCAAACGTGAAAGCTGTGTTTGTATATATATTTATATGTATATATTTCAGTCTATATATCTATGGTGTATATATCAAGGCTGGTGCTTTCCTCGCTATCATAATTCAGCAAGAAAATGCTGCTAGCATTAAAGATACATACATACTTTACCAAACTTTTTCAATTTATTACAGTTTTCTACTAAGTAATCATTTTTTAAATATTATGCTAATTACTTTGTTAGTTATTAACCTATTTCTTTATTTACTGTATTTGATTATATGTCAGTAAAACATGTAATAAGTTTTAATAATATTATATTATAAATATTCATTAATATTAACTAGAAACATCTACAAATAGTTGAATATACGAAATTACTACTCCAGTTTTCACATTCAATGCAATATAAAATATTTACATCAATTATAAAAAAAACAATAAAATAAATGGGAAAAAGCATTTTCAAAGTTAATATTTAAATACAGTGCGTATGCCGTATAGTGTTAAACATACGTTCGAATGAATGTACAATTTATCATAATATTTGCAAATCAATTTTGGAGATACTTCCACGAAAATGTATGAAACGTAATATGAGAAAACAGACCGGCTTTATGACAGCAATAATGAATCTAAGAACCAATTGTAATAATGTCGTCTGCGAAGGCGAGTATGATTTATCGCAATTGTAGTTTGTTGTTTCGCGCTCGCGAACATTTTATGGCATTGTTTCCATAGCCGAGAATTGTTTAAATGACTATAATTTATTGCTTTTAATACTTTAATTTATTTTAATTGATTATTACAGTAATCTTATGCTTGAAAATACAATTAAAATAAGTCACTGACGCTAAAACCTCTTTAGGACTGGACCTCAGATTTCTGAATTTGTTTCATGATCTGTGCTTGACACACACCGTCGTCTTTTTGGTCTAAGACATGTCGGTTTCCTCACGATATTTTCCCACAACGTACGAGCAAGTGTTAAATGCGCACGTAGAAAGTCCATTGGTGCACAGCGAGGGAGATGAGAATCGCACGCTGAAGCCATTAGGCCAAAACATACATTTTATTTTAAATAAATTATTTAAATAAAAGAAATGTGTTTTCATTTGTTTTACTGTAAAAACAAAACAAATTAAGATAAATCTAATGTTATATATCTTATTCATAGGGACAAATTTGCACGCCATTGTGTGGCAGGATATGAGAACTAGCGATTGTACCACCTTACACATTTTTGTGCCACATTCTTCCAATAAATTATTATTATTATTACGATCCTGTCGATATGGAATATTTCGAACTAATTGTTCCTGTAAATCTTTCTACAAACTATATATAATAACAAAGTACCACACAGAAAATGATATAATAGAGGAAATTGTGGGTGGCAGAAACTAATTAATATGATGATGATCGCTGCATCCACAAAAGTTGTGCCGTCCAATCCACTAAGTACAAAACTCCTGCCGCAGTCGTATACAAACTGTGTATGTATTAATGTTTTCGTCTGCTATTTTGATCAGATGTAAGCATCGCAACACGGCGCATTCAAAAAGGTTTTTTATTGATGTAACTTTAAAGACTATAAAAATTCAAACAGATACAGAACTATGTATATTCTCAAATTATTTATCTGTATAGATTCCAAATTACTTTATGGCAAGTAAGGGGAAACCGCTCAAGGTAACGTTCAATATCGGAAAACTATTATGTTCGACTGATACTTCCATTACCACGCGCAACAACCTATGAACGTCTGCATTTGTTTTCGTCGATAAATAAAAAGTAAATATTTACTTTATGCGTCAAAACATAAGAGCCGAGAGCATTTTACCTTTTTTATAAAGTGTAGTCTATTTTATAAAGAATTGTTTTTTTTATACGCTAACCATAACAAAACCATGCTTAAATGCGAGTGAAGATAGAGACAGACAGGAGAAAATAAAGAAGTCAAAAGCCTATTATTTCGACAGATAAATAAATCTCTTGTCAACTGGTTCATGAAGGAATTAAAAATAGAATGAATCACGTACACGAGTGATATAGAAAACAGTTTTATAATAAAACATATGTGCAATTATATTTTAATACACACGTGGTAGAAGTGAAACCTTTAAAAACAAAGTTTTTATAATTAATCAATTATAAATTAAACAGTTTTCACTATATAAATGTATTTATTATATTAAACTTTTCTTTTAAAACAGTAAATTTTAATTTATGAGTTTAATTTGGCAAAAATTAAAAACAACGAAAGTTTGAAATTGAAAAAGCGGCAGTAAAAAGAGACTGTAAAATGCCTCCTATCTCATTTTCTCCCACGTTAAATCTTACGAATTTATGTTTCTGTCTCTTTTTACTTTCGTTTTTCCGTTGCATGCGATTTGAAATCACAACGATTTTAAAGAAGTTTCTCTATCCATCTCATTTTCTCCCTTCGTTAAATCACATGAATTTATGTTTCTGTCTTTTTTTACTGTCGCTTTTTCCGTTGCATCCGGCTTGAAATTACAACGATTTTAAAGAAGTTTCACTTCAAAAATATCATATAATAGAGAGGATAAATAAAATAAAACATAAGTTAAAAATCTTTCTGAAAAAGGTTGGCAGCTTATACGCCGTGAGGGGAAAGCCAGCATTCATGGTGCTTTACGCCAGGCGTGTTTTATTGAAATTTTTATTTTAACGTGTTAATTTCGTTTGATACGGTCCGATAAAGCAAAATACTTTGACGCAATTTCGTAATAATTTGCAAGGTAAAAATTTAATTAACTAAAATTAAACGCTCGAAATGAAGTATGATTGTGTTGCTTAATTACTGTAGATGTGTCACCGAGTGGCCAAGTAGGCAAATATATTGACTACTTTAATATAATATATTATATAAATCCACGAGATGACTTTTATCTTTAAAATTTATTTGTCACGTTACACCCTTGACAGGTAAAATAAACCTAAAGCATTGTTTCACAACGTGAGGAACAAACTAAAAACTTTTTACTACTAGACTAATTTTTTCGTTAATTGACATAACAAAATAAAAATAACAAAAAAATATGAGAAGAAGAAACAAAGGAATAAGGTACATTTTAAGTGTGTGTGTTGTGGTGGTGGAAATGACAAATGAATGCAATATACTACATTAGATTACCAAAGAGTTCTGAAATCGAAATTCATGGAAAAGTTTCCTTAGCAATGTTTCTTACTGGCCAGTTTTAAACATTGTCAGTGTTACCCACGTATTAGGTAACCTAGTATTGTTCTTGTGGTTAAGAGAGATTCTCAATTTCCTTGTGTTTCAGTATCGGAAATTAATTTTTTCTTATGTGCCTAATTAACACTTGCCCATGACCAGCTGATCTGATCTTTCTTACACAAAGATAGTCAAAGAAACCGATTCTTCCCATGTCTTATGGTTATGAGACTACCAACTACAATATTTTTAGTTTTTTTATTTGGTATTAGATAGGCTGAAATGTAAATATTAAATAATCCTTTGAACCTTTCATTCCGATTGAATTTCGAGTCAGGAAGTTTGCTTCGTTTTACGGTTTAATTAAATAATAGGAATCTAGCCTTTGGGGTAAATTCTTATTCTTTTGATACCCCTTAAGAAATAATATAAATATATAATATAATATACATCTCTTAAGAATTAACAATTATAACATTGAAGAAGAGTTGTGATAAATATTGATACAATATTGACGACAACTTACATTTTTTTATAGAACGGGTAGGAGGAAGAAAAAAAGTGAGAAAGAGTTCTTTGCCATAACAAAGGTTTACTATTCATTTGTTTCAAATTAAATGTCCAATTTGAACGACACTACCTATTTATTTTCGACATTATAATGTTTTTAATACTGTTTTAATAAACTACAATCGTATATATAAACATACATTATGGGCTTATAATGTCGATTGATATGACATAATTAACATAAGTGTTAATTATATAGATTTCGTAAGTTCGCTACGGCCCGAATAACTACAATAATTTATACGAAGCCCAAATAAACACTTAGAATATACAGTGCAATTTATAATGCCCATTAAAATGGCCACGTTAAACATTAAGTAGCTACAAATAGACAGTTCGCATCTATTTTTATACTAAACAGCGAATCCGCTAATCGATACAATCTGACTAAATTATTAGTTATCAAACGTTTTCAGATATCGTTTGCTGTCTACAAAATTAATATTTATTTATTACGTAATCCTACAGCTAGCAAACAATAATTTATACATAATGGTTCAAAATTGATTTTATTTAAGAAGAAGAATTTGATAATCGCAACGTCGCAAGTATAGCGTAAAAACCCATGATTTTGTAACTTTTCTGAGCAATCGTTCTCTATTCTAACGGAAAATCTGCTAGATGTAATAAAATAATTTTCACATATGTTCTGAGGCACATGCCTGACACGTACCGACACACACCCTTCTAACACTCACTCACACACGCGTACATACACTCTCCCACCATCACACACATACACACACCCTAACATACATTGTGTAAAATAAACTTGGCGATTAAAAAGAGTGGCGGAGAGTTTATTGCCAGTTCTTCTCTTCCGTTCTACGCCCTTGATTTGAGAACTGGCAGTAAATGTAAAATTAGATTCATTGAATGTATGTTTCTTTTTTTTTGACGTTCATAAGTGTACATTATGTTACCTATATGAATAAATGATTTTTGACAACTTTATTTCTACTAACTTGTAACTAGTTGACTGCTTTGTTTTGTTTTTCTTTTCTAATTTAAAACATTAAATTTGGGTGCCTACCCATATATGTATGTACTTTTTGTTACCACTCAATATGACTTTTCTGTGGAATGGAAGCCTGGTTATCCATATCACAGGTTCTTACCCAGTTTGGAAACCAGTCTCCCAATACCTTCTAAACAGTAATCTTATTTATTGTTGCAAATGTATGGGAGAAAAATAAATAATAATAATTATTATAGTAACTAACGAATTTATTCGTCAATTTCTTCCTTGCCTTCACCGAGTAAATACGAATTTCTTATTAGACGCAACCACCTACAAGGTATGAATTTTTGATCGCAAGTCACTGTTACTATAGAAAGATCCAAGGAATAAAACGATATTTATGATTACATTAAACAATAAACCAAAAATTAGAATGATAATACATGAATACATGTTCTTCAATACTGTTGGTTCCCAAACATCCGACATGATATATGAAGTGTGAAAAATTTATGATCCACAATTCCGACATAGATGTACGACCACAAAATGACTAGTGTGAATTCTCTATACTACGGACTGCCTTTGTCTATATACAATTTAAAGTATTTTCGACCTCCAACAGTTTGAAAAAAGCATTGGTGCGTTGCCTACATGACGGCCCCACCCACTTAAGTGGGATCCCATGGGCTGCAATGCCCTTTTTGGGCGACCCGTAGGCTAGTTTCTACAAAAAATTTGCTCATCTGACTGACACATCTGATAACTGCATCATAATGTTTGATATGGTTATTTACAGAGCAGGGTGGGCCCAATTATTAATCAATTTAATAGTTATTTTTATAAGTCAACTAGTATTTACATTACAGAAAACTTTTTTATTTTACATATTACTATTTAAAAGGGAGCGTGCACCGAGGGATTCAATGTGCGACTCTCATCCCTAGTCGTAGATTCAATATCCGGATGATCACCTACTTGTTTATGAAATAATCAGAGTATGCAATCAATAACTATCAATCAAATCAATTAAAAACTTGGCGATTGAATAGAGTGGCGGAAAGTTTCTTGCCAGTTCTTCTTTCCCGCTCTACGCCCTTGACTTGCGAACTGGTGGTAAATGTAAATTTACAATTACATAATTTAATTTTTTTAACGTTCATAAGTGTACTTGTTTACCTATATGAATAAAAATTAAAAAAAAAACTGAAAATCCATCTAGAGTTAGAAATTCAATGGATTAGTAATATACTAATATACATAATATACTATTAACAGCATTTTTCTTACTGCTCATTAAGTAATAATTAACATAGTCTCCGTATCTACGGGGGGATACAACCCACTCCAGTCTCTCAGCTCTCTCTTGAAGTTCCGAGTATACCCTTTCTATAAAACCGGGTACTTCCAAAATGGATCATAAACGCCTTGGGGCGCTCTCAATTCAGTTCAGTAAGACCGCTTACATAAAATATTTGTCTGAAAAATCTTTCATACAGTCCAAGTTATGTAACTAATATTTCATACATTTTTTATGAAGACAGCAAAAAACTCAAACTCGTAATAAGAGGCATAAGGCAAAATTACTTTTCGACAGGCGTGACGCTCTAACAAATGAATATCTTTTAGCTCACGCTGTCATGTGACCATTTTCATTCAAATTCGTTTGGCGTTAGTGGGTCACGCTGTCGCAAAGTGATTTTGTCTCAAGCCCATATTTGACCTCTTCAAGCGTACCAATTACCACAAAGGCAACGCACTTGCGAGCTCTCTGGCAATGTGAGTGTCATTGGGCGGCGGTATCACTTTACACTTCGTACTTCCTGACTGTTACCGAACCTTCCGACCGACAGAATAAAAAAATCTCAAATCGCATTATAAGCTGTGGAACGAAACGCAGCGACGCGTGTCATAGGAGCCAGGTACATTCTCAAATCGTATAAAGGAACGTGGTTTCAACGCATGAGAGAATACACCATTAATCGTTCGCAGTAACTGACAAAGATTTATCACTGTTTAAATATGTAGCATATGAATTCAAACTGTTTCTAGGTAATTTTTGAAATGACCTCTTCATTTAAAATATTACTAAACAAATTTAACGTCTTAAATTATATTAATTATGGAAAAAAATAGTTTTACGTTGATTTGCGAGTAGTTTTAAGCACTGTGTAGTTATTGTTGTGTATTATATTTTTACAAATATTCTCGTGAAAGTGAATTAAAAAAACACTCAGATTGATAGACTTAGTAATGGATAGACATAACATATATATAATGTTCTGTCTATATTACGGTCGAGTCTATTTAAATGATCAAAATTCTGATACTACACAAACCTTATTTATTGTCAAACTCAGCAGCTCTCAGCAACTGCACATAAACCTTTAATGAATGTCTAATAGAACTTCTTATATTTCTCTGATATTCATGTTTCATATGACTTTTAATATATAATTCTTGTTTTAAGATTTGCACCATTATAAAACTGTAGTAACATTTTCCAACTACGTAGACAAAGCGACTCATAAAATATGAAATTGCATTGCGAATATTCTGAGAAAAGTTTGCGAGAGAAGTCAAAGCTAAGGTGCTGTAATTTATTTTCATTATTTTCTAGAATTACAGAATTTTCTTGGGTAATAGGTAGCTTAGGAGTCAATAGCAGACAAACAACGTGACAGGAGATTTATATATATTGAGATTATTAAAAGTAATTAACTCGCACACTCCCTACCTCCTTGACCCAAAAAGGGCCTCAGAAACGAGAAACTTTCCGTGGCTGTCCTATATCACCTCCTGCCAATAGCATTCACCTGCAGCAGGTCCTTCTCCAGTCTTTCGATCTAGTGGTACCTAGACCGACCTTCTGGTCTTCAAAAACTAATTGATTATATTATAATTAATCATTAATACGTTTAACAATTTACAATTATACGTAAATACTGCTGTACAATCAATGTAACCAATAATCAAATATCTGTGTGAGATTTTTTTACACACAAAATTTGTCTATTAATAGACAAATTTTACAAACTTTTTAGTTAGTTTAGTTTTTTAGTTTTAGTTTTTTAGTTCAGATACAAACTTTGTAGCGGTTTTTATTAATAAAAACCGCTACAAAGTTTGTATCTGAAGTTTGATTTATAATTAATACAATCCAGTTAATTTTACTGTAAGTAGTATAATAGATGTGCACTAATGTATTCTTAAATAAATCTATTCTAATGAATATAGATATATGTAGTAATACATATAATTAGTTATAGTTCAATAAGCGATGGAAGTGTACGAGTTCTCACTTCATTAGGTGGATAATAAAATGTTAACTTGAAGAGCAAATTTCCAACCGACGAAGCATATAATTCGTTTTCAATAATCAATGCTTTCATACTATGACTTAACTCATTAAACGATTTATATAATAGATAATTGCTTAATAATAAAAGTTAACATATATATAATACATACAATTTTGAAAAGGCTCTTAGGAGTAAATATTCGTCAATTCCTTAAAGTATGGTGTATTTTTCTTTGTAAACAAACTTACCTAACTTTGCTATTGAGTATCATAAGCCGAGAGTTCGAGCAACAATATGGAAAGTGAAATCTTTTAACGAAAGACGAATAAAATGAAAATGAAAAAAGATGAGTTAACAGCATCTAGTGAAAAACACGTACGTAAGTTATCACGACTGATTCTCAAATCAAAGGAAATGGTATCGTTTTTCGCCTTAATTTTACATATGAACGATATCAGATATCGTTAATATGTAAAATTGTTTTATCAAATACGATGTAGCCGCATAGTATTTACATAACCTAATCAATAAATAAACATTATCAGTATTCCTATAGTTATACTAGCTTACCTGGAAAACGTCGTTTTGACATGTATATCATTTATAATTAAAAAATAGGGGTTGATCGTAGAGGGGTGAAAATTAGAAGTTATATGTATTTAGTATTTACTAATGTTGTATCATAATTTTTTTTAATCTAAAGTTGAAAAAAATATTTAGGGATGGATTACTTTATATATATATAAATTTCATGAGAATCGGGATAGCCGTTTCGGAGGAGTTTAACCACAAACGAGAATTTTATACATAAGATGCAGAAAATAAATTACACTTCAAAACACTATCGTTTGACGTTGATAACTCGTGGCTATGCACGCAAAACATCAAAATAATCAGAATACAATTTGAAAACTTATTATCTAAGAACGTTAAAACTAATCTGTAATTCTAAAGTGTTAACCAGTAAAGTAGTGTAAATATTAATTTACAAAGACAATTTTGTTGGCAAACAGGAAACACGACATTTAACAGCTCATTACATAACTTCGTTTGACACATGTTTTGCCGAGAAGCTTGGCAATAGAAAAGAAGCTTCCGGAAACATACATTCCGGTGCGACATCGCGACACCGGAAGTGGAACTTCCTACTTTGTAATTCATATTCAATGCATGTCTGTGGCACATATTACATACCAATGGTTATATAATCCGAGAATGTAGTAGTTCTACTTTACCTATAATATATAACTGAATATCTATATGGCTGTTGAAATGTTAAATTCAATATTTATATAATTTATACAGTATATGTAAAGGAAATACGACAGTTATATCTTAACGTGTTTGTTTAAGCGATAAATCGGGAAAATCGTCAAAGTTAACGTGTTTTCGTGTTATGTATACCAACTGATAGTATATTTATTCAAAACAGGATTTATGTTTATAGCTGCTCCAGACATAAACTGCTTGTTTGTCTCCAATTTGTCATATGACGAATGACCGTAAGCTGCCGGAACATTGTTTCCGTACGTAAAATATAAAAGAGAATTTTTTTATAAAATATATTTGGAATGAGACAATCTTAATTTTGATATTAATTCCTGTATTAAGTACTAAATATGGATTCCTTGTTTCTGGCAACAGTAAGATAGTATAAAACACAATCTAAGTAGATATTTTTATACTACGTAATCACTCCTATATCTACACGCTTAGATTAAAAGTGCCCCTGGTTCCAGGTGAATATTACGTTAATTTGTTTATAAAATCTATTTTTTTTAACAAAACTATACCATGAGTGAGCTTTCAGGTGAATTTGACCTTCAACAATAATTGCATAGATAGACAGAGATAGAGCTAATAATGGCGGAACTTTTAGATATCCTGCCTGTGAGTGCTAATATCATACTTCAATGCCTCATTACTTAGTATAATTGCTATGCAACATCTATTTTGCATTTGCAAACAGTCAATAGATCTCTCTTGAAATGTTAACCAATGCTAATGAAGATTAAGCATGAGCTACTAAATCTATAGTAGAGGTCCATGGTTCTAGGCCACAGTATATTTTTGTATCTGGAATTGTCACTGATGTGATTAAAGATGCTAAGCTAAAATTATTCATAGATTTAGTATGTACATATTGATATTTTTATATTTAAAGCATTATTTTAGTCGTAAGTCGTAATTTACATTATTTTAACTTATATAACGAAGTAAGTTTTAAGTGAACATGGAGAGTTGTTTCGAATATGATACCTAGACTAGCTTGGAATGGTTGGGCAGTATTTTAAAATAGCTTCCTATTTTCAATATACTGGGTGGCAGTGAGTTTCCTATTCGGAATAATCGGTATAATCTATGACTATATAGGTATTGGTCGTTCTTGTACCTATTCCTGCGAAATTCTATAGTATACTCTATTATACATTGAACATTCTATTACTCGTAGGAATCTCGAGCGATCGCACACAAAACTTGAAGAAGTAAAATCCCCCAACAAATCCAAATAAAACGATAAGTACTTACTTTGAATTCAAGTCAAATATTTATGTTACAAATCAATATAAAGAATTTACTCATGTAATTCAGTTTTTTTTCAGCGTTAGTTATACTCCTTTATATAATTTTACTTTCGTAAAATAGATCGTAACAAACTGATGGTTATTACAATCAAAACAAAAACTATCGTTATCGATAGTTTTTGTTTTGATTGTAATTCTTTCGAATAATCATAAAAGTTATTGGGACAGTTTTAAAACGAATTTAGAGTGGTTATTATATATATCTGTTTCATCAACGTCCTAACATTTCCTTCAAAAGAGAGGTTAGAGAGAGAGAGAAAGGCATTATTACGTGCTAGATATTCATCAAAATTTGCCGCCGTCTTCCGTAATTATGTTGAAACAATCGTAAAACTCTTTTCCTCTTTAATCTAATTAGTTAAATTACTGTACATTTTGTTATTCACACTAAAAACATAACAACAATGTATCGATCTTTGAAATCGACACATAGAACAAGAAATAAGATTTGATTTGATATAAACATTTGTAATAATAACATAAAAAGCACAATCTTTTTTTTAAAAGCAAGATTGTGCTTTTTACAATTTTGTTATCCGGTGCAAGCGATGTACCACATAATGTAATGACAGATATCGCCGTAAATTAAAAAAAATAATATTAGATTTTTGTGAAACTTTATTTTACTGCGAAATTTTCTACGTATACATATATATTGTAAGTATGTTAGTACAAAAAGCTGGATCGTCGACCACAAGAATTCCAACTAAAACAAAGATCTAGTGTGCAAGACATTTTCTTTGAGGAAAATAAAAGCTGCGGAAACTGAGATAAATAAAATCACTTTGTAAGCCAAGATATAACTGAGCATTATTCAATTTATTTTTAGTATAAGAAGAGCTTTAACATGGCTTACGAAATAACGTTTTAACTTAAGCCAATCAGAGTCGTTGCAATAAAGAATAATAATCCAAGTTTTTTTAAGATTGTTTGTGTATATGAGAAGTATTCTATTACCGCTAATCGAATTCAGCTCAATCGGTGCAGCGCTTTTTGAGTTTTAGAAGCGTGCACAAAGCAACATAACATTTTTATATATTTAAATATTTAAAGAACCTAAGAAAATGCTAACAATCCCTTCGAGGACTGGCAATTCGAAAAAATGTCAAGATTGTATGGGCCCTGCAGCCGAACATAACAGAGTATCTTAAACATGCTATAAAATATATTTCAGCCACGTAGATTATCTACCGATAACATTTAATAAACAGCTTATCATTTTTATCTTTTCGCACCATTAATCGATATTCAATATTTTTGTTTCAGAATCATTTCTATAATAAAACATGGTGAGGCGAGCCTTGGATTTATTTCAAAAATATGACTCTGAATGTAAGTAACCTACTTCTCCTGTTTGAAGCGAAGTTTTTATTAGTCATTTAAAACATGAAATCTAATATGAATGCGGAATGTAAAAACATACTATTTTAAAATTCTAACAATATGTGTGTACTAATATTTTATTTTTTTTATTTTATATTTTTGCATGACTCAAAACTTAGCGATTAAAAAGAGTAGCGGAAAGTTTCTTACCAGTTCTTCTTCTAAATGTAAATTTACAATTAATTTAATTTTTGACATTCATAAGTGTACTTGTTTACATATATGAATAAAGATGTTTTGAGTTTGTATAAATAGGTTATGATTATTACTTTTCAAATACAAGCTTGCACATTACAAACATAAAAAACAAAGAAGAGAAGAACAAATGCCGGCCGGTTTATCAATTCAGAAAAGCGTTACTGTGGACACTCTTTATCTTTAAGAACTTATTCTTTGAAATCTAATGTTGTCCCATTCCACCGTTCGTCGTAATTCTCCAAGAATAGTTCTTGTAACTCTTTTCTTGCGTTATACATGGCTTTTATCCAATGATAAATGGCCACACTGGTTTTCAGTAGAGACGGATGTAGATATTTAGTTGCTCACTGGCTGAATTCACGAGAATTTCATTATTCACAATTAGTTATCAAAAGATATAGGATTCATGTTTTCTTGTTTTGTTTATATATGTTTTTAGGTAAATATTTATAGTAAGTTTACTATAAAAAAGGTAAAATAATAAATAATAACACAATACACAGTTCACACAATTTAGTACCAAATGCTGATTGCCGAAACACACTTGATTACAGTTTAAAAGGCTGTATAATCATTTTAGAAACGCAATTTGAATTCTTAAAAAAAATAAGATTTTTGTGATTGATTACTGATGGTAAATTCGGATGCGAAATTACCAATTCACTAACCGGCCGATCAGTGATTATTTCCTTTAATATAAAAAAAGAGTGTGTGTACTTATGTACACGCGTTAGAAGTTATACTTCTTTGTCGTATGGAAAAAAAGTAACTAAAATGCAGTAGTGATTAACGATAAATATTAAAATTAATCAAAAAGATTTTATTTAAATAAATAAATTGTTAGTAAATACTATCACCGTCGTATATGAAATTGATTTAAAAACACCAAAATAATATTTAATTATTCACACTGTTTAATTGTACTGTTACGAAACACGTGTTCTAAATATAAATATACTAGAATATACAACTTGAACATAGTTATCAATTTTCATGCCACCTAGAACTAACATCATGCTGTAGGTGTCGGTGTGCGCGCGCATCGTAAAAATTCACTCTCATCATTTTTCTCCATCGCGCCAAAAGTATAACTTCAAAAACAAATTCATTTACCTAATGATTTTATTAATGTATTTTTCCAAATGTTGCTTGAAATTTTATTTATTTAATTCATTTATATTTTATAGCTGGCATTGTTAAAAAATTACAGACATCTTTTAACATGTAGAAAATTCTAAAATATTGCTTCAACGTAGACTATTCAGCACTGTAGCGAGCTGGAAGGGTTCAGTCTTAGCTCAGAAGCCTACTCAAGTAAAATGGATAATTAATTGAAGCGTCATATTGTACGATTAGCGTATTACGTAATAAGCTTAATGAAATGCATTTTTCATAAGAGCTGTCATAAAGTATCAATTAATTAAGCGTTGGGGATTAATTTTGTTAATTATAATTAAGAGCCCCAGTAACTGGTATTATTAAACCTATAGCTTTGTTAGGGAGAGCTATCTACTATATCTATCTATCGACATGAAAAAATAAACAATGACAGTAAGTGTGCCGGATTTGAGGTGTGTTCTGAGTTAAAATATTTCCTAGCTTTTATTATCGAATAAAAAGGCCAGAAATCGGCGTTTTTTGTTGCAATTTTGTGCAAATGCCAAAAAAATGTTATTTTTTTTCCTATATATATTATACTGTCGATATCAGTTTAAATACTTTAATGATAATTTAAATCAATACTGCAAGCATTGCATGTCATAGTCGACAATTTATTATTGTTATCAGCGCAGTTAACTCATAATATTATATTTACACAAAATTTACCTCTAGAAAAACTTTTAAGACTTTTGAAGTTGTCCAATACGTAGAAATGAGAGACATGCACAAATATACAACAAACAAGATAAAAAATAGAGGACTAACGAGTTTTCAAAATATAATAAATATTTCTTAAATCATGTCAGATTTAAATTAAAGGCTTCCCTCTCCGCCACTCTTAATCGCCAAGTTTTTTTTTTAATTTTTGAAGGGATCTGAAACTATTACCCCTTGTAGCATAGAATATAGATTAAGTTCTGGTTCAATGAATAACATAAAGTGATAACAAATTATAGAATATCAATAGTAAACCATATGCAGTGTTTACACGTCATACCTAGGTAATTAAAATTGTCTTTTGTAGATGTTTGGGTGGTTCCGCGGTGAAATATGGAGGGCGAGTACCATGACGACCTACTGCAGTGGGACGGCGTTAACTACCATAATATCTCCTATAACACAACCGAGTGGGTCCCGTGGAATGTTTCCGAGACAAATAGAACCTGGTGGGAGACATCTGAAGCGTTGGACTCCCCGGCAGCATTGTTCCGGGCAGCCGTCATGGCAGTCCTGCTAGGTCTACTTATACTGGCTACCGTAGTTGGTAAATATTTAATATATGCGTTAATCGAAATGGTGTGTGTAATATTTTAGTTGTTAAAATGGTTTTTTTACATTGAAATAATGTTTATAGAACTTTATTTCTCATTACAACAAAAAATATTTTATTTACATGGGAAACTTGATATTAATATGTATATATACGAGCGAGATACATCGTCATAAGCCGTCTTAATTTCAGTCAACTGTGTTCATTCTAACATGCATTTTTACTGCGTTTTTGAATTTGTCAAACACTCTGAATATTGAGAATTTGAGATATAATTAATGATTAAATAATTGCACACCCTCATACCTAATAGATATCTTCAAATAATTTGTACGCGGCTTCGGTAAGAACTGAAACTTAATAATAATAATTAAATAATTAAATTTTTATCTAATTAATTTTCATCAAAAGCAAGTACACGTCAAAGCACAGGCTCAATCGATTCATTGCTAATTAGAATTTGGAGTCCTTACAAAAGCGCATTCTCTTCTCGCTTACAAATATAAATTAGACTGTTCAAATTATTAATTCATGAAAACAATATTTCTTTGAATTCCAATCCCTTTTCTTTAAAGAAAATGGCTTTTAGAATCTCCAGCTCTATGGGTGACACATTTTAGCAAATATTTATTTGTTTATAATTTGTATATATTTACTACTGTACTAATGTATGAAATAAAACTGAACTCTTGAACGGCATCGCCGAATTAAATAATTATTTTTTATACGATTGATTGTTTAGATTCACAAATAAGCTCGGCAGATGGCGGTGCAGTCGGTACTTACGTACTTTGTTTGATATCTAATAGCATAAAACATTACGCAGGACAATATAGGATATATGTAGTTAGGCTACGTCAATAAAAAGCGTGAATATAACGACATTTTTATGGATTCTAAGAATTGTATAGTTACAGTGTGTAAACGTGTATTTTAGACAGATATGACAAACTATTTTCATCGTCATAAATATTTTTCATAGGTAATGTATTCGTGATAGCGGCAATATTGCTAGAGAGGCATTTGCGAAGTGCTGCGAATCAGCTCATACTTTCTCTGGCCGTTGCTGACTTGCTGGTGGCATGTCTAGTGATGCCCTTGGGGGCTGTATACGAGGTCGCTCAGCGCTGGACGCTGGGACCAGAACTTTGTGATATGTGGACCTCAGGAGATGTTCTGTGCTGTACTGCATCCATATTGCATCTCGTTGCAATTGCACTGGACAGGTAAAAAGTTTAGCATATATTTTTGTAAGCTAAGATATTATTAAAATTAGCAATTAACATCTCACATGGCTATATCTTAAATTACACACTAAACTCAGTATGTTCCAATTACTTATATTAATATGCCTGTAACATTTCTGAATAGACAAGCTGAATATAGATCATCATTTAGTTCGTATACAAAGTACTACGAAGCTTAAAGATCAATAGGGGTTCTCCCCTGGCTGGTGGTTCACCTGGTCGTAAATAATCACAAGAGTAATTAACGCAGTAATATTTATCGATTTATTGGTATAATAAAAACATAATCAGTGATTTCGGCTCAGTAACAAATGTTTGAATGAATACAACTCAAAAGTGTAACTGATTTTAGAAAATGTCGTCACAAAACTTGGTAATAGAAAATGTTTAACATTCATTTTCTTTGTTTCTAGGTACTGGGCTGTGACTAATATCGACTACATTCATGCGAGAACGGCGCGACGAATCGGTTACATGATTGCATGTGTCTGGGTCGCCAGCTTCTTAGTATGCATCGCGCCTCTTCTCGGGTGGAAAGATCCCGATTGGAATAGACGAGTATCAGAGGATTTGCGGTGTGTTGTAAGTCAAGATGTCGGCTATCAAATATTCGCAACAATGTCCTCTTTCTACGTACCAGTGCTCGTTATATTAATTTTGTACTGGCGGATATATCAAACAGCTAGGAAAAGAATACGACGGCGTCATGGGGCGACCGCAAGAGGTGGGGTCGGTCCCCCGCCTGTCCCCGCTGGCGGGGCTTTGGTCGCAGCAGGAGGAAGCGGTGGTATCGCCGCAGCTGTAGTGGCCGTCATAGGTCGGCCTTTACCTACTATATCAGAAACGACTACTACAGGGATGACAACTGTATCATCTAATAATACAAGCCCGGAGAAACAATCATGTGCGAACGGGCTAGAGCCAGATCCCCCGACTACGGGGTATAGCGCGGTAGCCGCAGCCTACTATCCATCACTCATTAGGCGTAAGCCCAAAGAAGCCGCTGACTCCAAGAGAGAAAGGAAAGC
This sequence comes from Pieris rapae, assembly GCF_905147795.1. Classification (NCBI taxonomy): domain Eukaryota; kingdom Metazoa; phylum Arthropoda; class Insecta; order Lepidoptera; family Pieridae; genus Pieris; species Pieris rapae. Next base: position 1,950,176 of record NC_059515.1, on the reverse strand, counting down.
GGCAAAGACATTAGCAATAATTACCGGCGCGTTCGTCGCGTGCTGGCTTCCATTTTTCGTGTTAGCTATATTAGTACCAACGTGTGACTGTGAGGTGAGTCCGGTACTGACTTCTCTGTCGTTGTGGTTAGGTTACTTCAATTCTACTCTGAACCCAGTGATATACACGGTGTTCAGTCCAGAATTTAGGCACGCGTTTCAGCGGTTACTTTGCGGCCGCAAATTGCGGCGGCGTCGGGCTCCGCCCTAGCTGTTTTATGTAGGCAATAGGCGTTATCTGTCCCTAGAGCCTTCGCCCCAACCCGACTGACCTCGTTTAACACGATACATTGCGTTATCTTGTTACATTTTCAGAGATATATTTACACTCCCTTTATTTTTTGTACGTGATAATATAAAGTACTTAATACGAGTAGACGTAATCTAATGTTAAGTCCCTTATTATTTACGATTCACGTCCTCTTTGTAACATAATTTAAATTATAGTACAATAGTTAACTAATGTTAATAAAACTGTGATTTATAATTGTTTAATATTACAAGTATTACGTTGTGAACTCGACTTTCCTCATTGTAAAATTACTAGTCATTAAACATATTGAAATATAAATTATAATTTACTTTAAACCGTGGTTTTATTTTACCAGATAAAAACATTGGAAATAGACTTGCCATACTCCTTGATATTTGAATTAAAATGTATGACAAAGCCATTAAAAAAGCCTGATTATATTACAGTATCATAATAGAGTATTATTGTTCACTTGTACGTCTAAATGTCGTATAATATTTGATATAATAAAAATAAACAAATTCATTAATAATATTTTATGAAGATAAAACTGTTATAAATAAATCTGTTTCATTAGATATTATTTACATTGTCACGAATCACCTAAACCCTTATTTTTATAACTCTAAATTTATAACCCTTTTAGTATAATGTAAATTAAATAATAAGTTAAAAATATAATTGTAGTTAATTCTAATATACCTAATAACTAACCTTAAAATTAAATAATTAAAATATATTAATAAAAAGGAGTCCCTTTAGGCAAGGTTCTGAAGATACTGGCAGCGTTCTTCCTTTGAATAGCTAGACTAATTCTTTGTGCGAGGTAGCTGCCAGCTCTTCGGTCTCCTGTGATGTCGACTAACCTTTTTGATATTTCTCTAAAAAGACTAGTAGCTCTAGGACCCCACATACCAAGTATTATTACCATATTATTTTATAGGTAACTCATTAAAAAATCATTTAAATACAACTTCTACATATGACGATCTACTGTTTACAGAAATCAAGCCCATTTTTATACAATAAAATACTTACAAAACGAATTCAATTATGACACACGGAAAATATATTTCTAAATGTTATACTTGTTAAAGACATTTTATTGAAGGCCATCCAATCCCCTTAGATTGAATTAAGATAAAGTACTTAATTATATTGGGCGTTGTCAAATTGAATTATTTTGTTACTTTCAGTTTACCTTGTTTACATAAAAATTTGAAAATTAGATAAGATAATGAGCTTAAGCTTAAGCTTAACACATCCGTGCTCAGCGAAAAGCTTTTGTTTATTATGAGATATCAGCCATACAGTTCTACATAGTACATCTAGTGAAACACATTGAAACTACTTAGAAAAATACCGCTATTAAAAGTACAGAATTCTATATTTTTATTATTATACTATTATTATTTATTAGCGGCGGTCACTGATTATTACTATTATAGGCATGTGGTACACAGCTTTCAATAAGGTGTTTCAGTTTTCTTGAGATGTTTTCCTTCTCCATATATTGTATATGGACAGTTCAGGAACATTGTGGGTTATAATATATGTGTGTATTGTGTCAGTCTCAAATCTAAATCAACCCTTTATCCAAACCAAAGCCTTTCAATTTCCTATGTATTACTGATGGGGTTGATTTTCTATCTATTTTACAAAGAGATTAAGAAGCCATGGAAAGTATTAACAACAGGTGATTGGACTCCCTGCCTCGTTTCATCACGTTACCATCTATATAAACTAATTTAATCTAAAATTTGATGGCTTCTACGGGCAGCTTCCCTAGACATTTTCTTTTGCAAACTAGACAGCTCTAGAATCGACAAACTGTGGGGTTCTTTCCTGACAGATACGCCCTCCATATCTAAACATCATGCTCTACCCTCAATGGCTGGCACCCACTAAAATGAATATCCCTGGGTTGCGATGACTTTCACTAACAAAACACAGTTCACTAAATATCTCTCACAAAATATACCTACACTGAATTCTTTATGAGTCCCCGCGATATTGACCGTAAACCCTTAGATTGTCATCTAGAAGCTAAAAGTTCATATCTTTAATGACCCATTAAGTATCGTACTTTATATGTAAGGGCTTTATCGTTATTAAGAAGACGATAAGGTCTGTTATTCAGTTTTTATTGCTAAATAAATGTTTTACGTTTTCATTTTTATATTCGCTTCAATTCAATCACGTAAAAGATGCTCGGCAATTATTGGAAAAATTTTAAAATTCTCTGGCGCAAATGTTTAATCTCTTGAATAGCAAATATTTTAAACTTTTAAAGAGATCGCAAAGTGGTAAAGCCTGCGATGTTAATCCTTTAGCTGGCGCGTTTGAAACCCGGTTGTCAAACAGGCATTCAATCGAAGTTGTCTATGGGCTGATAAAGAAAAACACTTTTTTAACGGATTGAAGTTATGTATTATTGTAAACTTATAATTATTTAAACATAATTTTAAATTTAACCGACGTTTTGTGTGCTAAAGCACACTCTAAGCTAAGCTGTAAACAGCGTGCGTGGTCACGGTGACTGAAGACAAAAGGTGTTGAATGTCAAAAAAGTATCTGTATTTATTTCCCCGGAGTTGGTGAGAGGTGAGTAGAGAGATTAAACTTTGTATTAAACATGTAGTAACCGATGAAGCCGTAAAATTGGAAGCTAAACAATATCAACGCGACAACTCAAACTTTAAATTAATTTAAGTTTCCTTTTGTTTCAAACAAAAGTAGATACTTTGAATATTTGGATGCGTTCCAGCAAGCCTTTATTCATCGGGTTCAAGCAAATTGTGGGCTTAATGTGAGCCAAATACGGCATTTATTAAGCTAAACAATTTATTAAGTAACTTGAAATATAAACAACAGTGGTCCGATTTTGATGAAACACGAAATTATTCAATCCTTAAATCAGCATCATGATCAACAACAACAACAAAATATCTTTATTCATATAGGTAAACAAGTACACTTATGAACGTCAAAAAAAATTAAATTTATTGTAAATTTACATTTGCTACCAGTTCGCAAGTCAAGGGCGTAGAGCGGGCAAGAAGAACTTGCAACTTGCCGCCACTCTTTTCAAACGCCAAGTTTTTAATACAAATTATTTGAACTGGAGCAAATCAATCCCAAGGATTAGGATCATTTAAGTTTTCGTCACATTTATAAAAAGATATAGATATATAACATCCCTTTGTGACTCTCAGTTTCCGACATCCATACACTTACAAACTTTTCGTGTTTGGAAGTCTAAAATTAAGATATTAAATTTTATTTATTTCTAATATTATCTCATCTAGAAGAGTAAAAGACAAGATTAGTACTTAAAAAAAGTAACATTTACGACATCAAAACCGTCTCAAACTGAATGTTGAAAAGATTTCTGAAGACTTATTCACGTCAAGCAATATCATTAGCAATATTTCTGCTGTCTCAACGTGAGACAATTAAAAATGAAAAAGTTTTAATATCTCTTGTCCCCACTGCAGTATGATGTCTACTATATACTAAATATATTTTTAGAAACTAAAAAAACAAAGTATCTGTGCATATTTAAGAAGATATGATAATGATAATTATATAATTTTAACATATGGTGTGCTTAACCCACCACTTAAGCCCCATACACTCTCTTCTTTTCTTGGAAAGGGTAGATTTGAGAATCATAGATAGTTTAAATTGCATAAAACTGGTCTAACCGTATTCAAGGTAACAAAATGTTTATTTATTAAATGGGCAATGCGTATACAATATTCTGGTTTTTATTATAGAACAGGGGCAGGAGGCTGACCTGGAGTAATACCGCTCAAAGACGTTCTCAAAGCCAGAGGGCTCGCGATTGCGTTGCCGGTACTTTGATAGTTGAATAATTGGTACGCTTTGACGGACCCAAAGTTGAAAAAAGTATAAGATTAAACCTGGACAAAGAACAATGTTGGTATCCGTTTTTTTTTCTGGTTGTGAGAGAAGGTATCTGGTTGTTTGAAGAGGTTAGTTTCGGACTTACCTGTAAATTACCTGCCCCTTCACAAGGTTGGCGTTTATTGAGCAGTAGCGTTAAGCACCACCATAAAAGCGCCTTTTTAAGAGATGAACGTCAGACAAACGCCGATGTTTTCTTACCAGTTTTCTGTTGATGTTTTAACTATCCATTTCGCACATAGAACTAAATCTATTCATTTAAACTAAGCTCGAACGTAGGACCTCATGGTCGAGACTCACAGACCAAGGAACTGAGCTAACAGTTTATAATCGCTTAAGATAATTATAATAAAATAATTCAAATACTAAAATTTGTAGGGACGTAACATGCTTCTATGAAGATAATAAAATCGTAAATCCTAGAACGATCATGTTGATCTCTTTCCATTTAGTTGAGAATTCAAACATTCGAATTTGTTTTCCAGATTTTATTCGATACAAAGCAAAGGTTTCTGTGAAATGTGTCCTACGTGTTCAATCTTTTCGTGAACATGTCGCTTTATTTTCATATCAATTGATGCACGTGACTGATATGAGAGAGAAAGCCTTCGGAAACTGTCTTGTTGTTCTTTCTCTACGTGACTCAATTAAAGTATATTTATTCTGATGTACATTAATGAAAGCCTTTTGTTTATATAACACAAATATTTGCTTTGATCGTAAGTTTATAAGTAATAAGTAAAACAAAAGACGAAATGATGCCGCTTGTTTGCGATCGGGACGTTTAAGATACGCACAATATTTCGCAGAGCTGAGAAAAATTTCATTTTATATAAGGAACTTTGCGCCTCAAATATACGAGATCGGCGTGGCATTAGTGGCCTTTAGAGACAATGACTACAGGGGCCTCGTCAATGTATATTATGTAGCACAGTATAACGCCAAATATTTTTCCAAGACCATAGAAAATAAATCCGTAAAAATTATAGACCATTGGCTTTATTGACATAGCCGGCAAAGGATTTTGAGTAATCAAGCAGCGTAATACCCAGGTATCTGAACATTTTGATTAAATAACACGGGTTTCAACCAGGATGCAGCACAACCACGTATATGTTAGACTGATTTATAACGTATATGAAGCATCTAGCGAATGCTGGGAGTCAAGTTGATCTAGTTTACTTAGACATAACAAAATGATCGACTGTACTAGTGACGATATACGACGATAACTAGTGGAGGTCGGTTTTCCCCAAAACTGATATAAAAAAATACAAAAAAAAGTTGATTGTTCGAGATGTCATTAACTGATCGAAAATTCGTAAGACGGATGGAGAGTAGACAGCTGGCGCGGCGTATTTATAATAATAATAATAATAATAGCCTTTATTCAGATAATCTACATTACATATTTTATACATTTAAACAAATTTTCATTTTAATCTAATTCAGGTGCATCTGTGTGCCCTTTTTTGGCAAAGGCCTCCTCCAAATCCCGCCATTCCTCTCTACACTGTGCCACTCTCTGCCATGTACCACCTGCCGTTTCTTTAATGTGGTCAATCCACCTTCTCAGTTGTCTCCCTCTTTTGCGCTTGCTGTACCTTGGGCACCAGTTAAGCAGTTTTTTGCTCCACTTTTCTGTACCTCTTGCGATGTGTCCCACCCATTTCCACTTTAGCTTCTTGATCGTTGCTGTAACATCTGTTACCTTAGTTATTTTCCTTAATACTGTATTCTTTATTTTGTCTCTTCTTGTTTTCCCTATCATACATCGTTCCATCGCTCTTTGACACACCTGTAGCTTTGTATACTGCGCTTTAGTAGGCGCCCAAGTTTGTGATCCATATGTTAGTACAGGTAGTACACAAGTATTGAAGACCTTTCTTTTAATTACCATGCTTGTTTTCTTATTTTTCATGACTTCTTTAAGCGCCCAAAAGCTCTTCCATGCTTTTGCTATTCTTGTGTCGATTTCTTTTGTTGTTGAATCGGTCATAGATATTGTCTGCCCGAGGTACAAGTACTCATCTACGTATTCTATAATATTGTTATTTAACAGTACTTTTTCCTTTCTGGAATTCGTCATTACTTTGGTTTTCTCGGTATTCATTTTCAGACCGACAAACCTACTTTCTGTGTCAAGGTCTGAGACCATCTTCTCCAGTTCATCGCGTGTTGAGGCAAATAGAATTAGGTCGTCTGCAAACCTTAAGTGGTTCAATCTTTCGCCGTTTATCATTAGTCCGTACTTATCCCAACTTAGTTTTTTGAAAATTTCCTCCAGAACAGCCGAAAACAGTTTAGGTGATAGAGGGTCTCCCTGTCGCACTCCCCGTTCAATATTTATAATCCCTCCTAATTTATCCATTTTTATTCTAGTTTTTCCATTTTTATATATATTCCTGATTATTATTATATATTCTTTGCTTTTTTCTAAGATTTGCCTTACTACGAAGATATGGTCTATTGTCGAATATCCACTCCGGAAACCTGCCTGCTCTATAGGTTGGTTGTCATCTAAGATTTTACCAAGTCTATGTAGAATTATTTTAGCGAAGACTTTGTATATATTCGTTATAGAGCTTATGGGCCTGTAGTTGTTGATGTCACTCTTGTCTCCTTTTTTGTGTATAAGTGTTATCGTCGAGTTTGCCCATTGTTCCGGTATTGATTCCGTTCTAACTATCTCATTAAAGAGAACGGTGAAAGTAGGTACCAATACTTCCTTTAGACTTATCAAAAGCTCGTTGGTGACGTAATCTGGACCCGGTGATTTGTCCTTTTTCAGAGTCTCGATAGCCCTTTCTACCTCCCTTGGCAATATATCAGGTACCTCTTCTCCATCTTCTAGCGTCGTTTCTTTCTTTCTGCTTGTTTGGGTAGAGTATAGTTGTTTGTAGAAATCTGTCGCCGTTGAGACAATATCCGGGCGTTTGGTTATTTTATATCCTCTTTTGTTATTTATATTTGGGATCCAGTTAATATTAGTTTTTAGTTCTTTGACAGCTTTCTTGATGCCACCAGTTTTGTTTATGTACCGTTCAAGTGTGTCTAATCTTAGTTTTTGTATGTCTTGCCTAAGTGATAATTTAATTTGTTTACTAAGCTTCGTTATTTCTACTCTGATCGATTTCGTTTTATTCTCCAATTTAATTAATTCCTGCCTTTGCTTAAGGAGTAAGGACGTCTCGTCTGATACCGAATGCCACTTGTTTCTATTTGGAGGCACTCTGTTTGAACTGTAAGTTATGGCTTCTAAAACATTGTTGTATTTTTCTTGTACTGATAATTCTTCCAAGTTTAGTTGGATTAAATGTTCTTTTATTTCGCTGATATTACCGATAAGGTGTTTTGATTCGCTTGTCCTAGCTTTAAAAGGTCTAGTCTTATCTAATTTTATTTTTAGATTAGCTCTGACCATACGGTGGTTAGTATTGAAGTTTAGATTCTTAAGAATTGTACAGTCGCTGAACATGTTAGCCCTATTTGTGAGAATAAAATCGATTTCATTTTTATAGAGTCCGTTTGGTGAAATCCATGTCCATCTATTTGACGGTCTTTTTTTGTACATACTATTTAGAACCTTTAAATTATTTTCGTATACTAATTCTATAAGTTTAGTTCCATTCCTGTTTCTTTTCCCTGTACAGTAAGGGCCTAGTATAATTTCTTCTCCTTTTCTTCTCTTACCTAGTTGAGCATTATAATCTCCCATAACAATGAGATTTTTATGTGTATAATTTAATATAGCTCTTCTAAGATCTGCGTAGAAGGAATCTACATCGGCGTTACTGGCTTGTTCCGTAGGGCTGTAAATCTGTACTATAGACCATTTTGCGTTCGATTGTGGCATTGTAATGTTCAGAATAGCAATTCGTTCAGATATTCCCAAGAACTCCTCGATATTCTTTTTAAGTTCTTTTTTTATAAGAAATCCGACTCCATATTTGCCTGATGTTTCGCCTTTAAAATAAAATACAAAATTACCGTGGTCTTCTATTTCTTCTCCTAGTCTCCGAACTTCGCTAAGGCCTATAATGGACCAGTGAATTTTTTCAATTGCTAATATTAGCTCAGTAAGGCTTTCTTCCTTTCTTAGAGTGAGAGTATTAATTGTTGCAATATACAGGTGCTGATTGTCTTTTTGGCGATTGACTATTTTGAGGGAATTATTTTTTATTTTGGGATTTGAAGGGTAATAGTCTTTTTCCCCCACGGTGACCAGCCGGCTTGGGAGAGGTGGAGGGGGCGCTTGTAATTGTTATTGACATGCTGTAGATTCTTCTAGAGCGGGACGTTTGGAGTTTGTTTTTTTTGTCAAGTAGTTGTCTATGTGATTGTTTTTATATAATTTTTTCGCTGCTTTTCTTGTTGTATCGGCTTCGCAGTTGTCTTCTTTCGACTCTGGTGACGTTGACTGGTTTCTCTTCTTTTTTCCTGGTCTTGACCTTTCAGAGACAGTGTTTGGATTTTGTAAATAAATAATTTTATCGTACTTTAGAATCGCTAGTCTGCCTTTTTCTCGTTCTGTGTTGACTATTATTTGCAACTCCTTGCGTTTATTAATGATTTCTGGAGGAAAATCTTCTTTAATGTAATAGGGTGATGACTCAAAATTTTTCCTTTGTTTAAGGATTTTTTTTTTAGTCCCATCGTTGCTAGTGTGAAGATTATGGGTCTCGTCTTCTCCCCCTTTTTTCCTAATCTTCTCACGTATTCGATGCTGTTTTTGTCGCATTTAATGTTCAAGCATTTATCGATTATTCCTACAACGGATTTTTCTAGGTCCCAGTAGCTGTTTTCTTTTTCCTCGACGCCAAAAATAAGTAGATTTTTACGTCGAGAGTTCCGCTCTAGTTGGTTTATTTTATTTTTTTGAATTTCAAGGTTTTCTTCTGTGATTTTGTTTCGGTTTTCCAGCTCTCTAAACTTTTCATTTAAGCTTCGATTAATTGTGTCTTTAATACCTTCCATCATATCCTGCATGTCGAGTTTTTGTTGGTAAATTGCCTCTCGCATTGTTTGTAATATATTCTTTATTTCTTCCATTCTATCTGTCCTTTTACTCTGAATCGAAAGAAAAAGAAATAGAAATAAAATAAAAATGTTCCTGAGTGTCGGGATTTGATCTTGGTTCTGTTAATTGAGTGCCGTCTTCGTACGGAAGCGGCCAACTAGTAGTACGAGGGAATGTTTGAATTTCCTCTATATATTTAGTTTTGCGAGTGATTTTTGACGTAAAGGCTGGTAAATATAAGTACGCTACAGCCACATATGCACTTTCACTGCAAAATATATTAAGTTATTGTTCCACAATTAAATGTTTCACTTTTGTCTCTCTTCTACACTTCCGACTTCACAGGTTATAGGAAAGTTAAAATTAGCAGGTTGGTCCGTGGCCGTGTCACTCACTCGGTACGTTGCAGAATGTTGTTTTTCAAGTAATTGTTCGAAGTTTATGCATTAAACATTTTTAGGCCGTTAGTTTGTATCGATTTACGATTTTTAAACATAAATGTGCACTGTATTATTCACTGATTATATTTATAATAATATCTATTAGACGGAGCTTATGTTGTCGGTTGCTGCACGCACTACCCGCGCGGCGTATTTAATGTAATATAAATTATCATGTTTGTGTACCATAGCGCAATAAATAAATATTGTACATATAAATTATAGTACTTTAATACTGATAATTAAAGCAATTCGTGCAAAATTATTCCCTAACCAAGTTAATATTCAAGTTTTCACTTCTACCGGCACTTCCGGAGTGCAATCCATAGTTTTTTTTTTCTAGAAGAGAGTATTGCGTACATAGAAACAAAATTCTCTTCAAGTTGAAAGCGAGACCACAAGCATTTAAATGATAAGTTAGCAACAGGTTATAGATTGATAACAATTTCATTAATCACACTCCGCCAATCAGTCGCGTCGCAGTGTCGCTACAGCGGATGATGATAGCTTGCTGTTTTATTAACGATCTTCCGTTGAGTTTTATAAATTATTATGACCCGATATTCTATGAGAAATATTAATTAGGGTAAAGGCTTCCATGACGGAGGTATTATATTTTGTTTTGGTTTCGGCTTTTTTGAATTAGTTGTATGTTTTTCTTTTTAACTCCTAAGGTGATTAAGTTTAATGGGAATTAAACTTAATTTACTGTAGTGCAGGCCTTAAGGTGTCAAGGTAAAGCAAAGCAAACATAAATAATGAAACAAAACAAAGCAATTGTAATATATGTAGACAATGAACACATAAAACACGATAATTTGTTAGTACGAAAATTAAGAGACGATGTGGACAGGTAATGCTTGTACAGATTTTAAAGTGTGATATATGTGAACAATTCATACGTAGACATCATTTTCTTATAAGAAAACAAATTATATTTTTGAGATGAAAAATATTCAGCAAATTTTTAGGCCCTTATTAGAGCGGCCATTATACTGTCGCTATGATAATTCAAGTCATTAAAAATACCAAACAATTTGGTCTTTAAAAATGGTCTAATGATGTTGCATTCAAATTTATATTTACAAAACGGAACGCTCAGCACTTCTCGATTTCTAAGAATGAATGACATATTACAAATGTTCAATTTACAAATTTTAATAACCGACAATGTGATACTTGTATTGAGTTTTCCTGGACTGAGTGCAGATTAAAAATATAATTACTTGGAGCGACTTGCGATTTTTGAGGCCGAAACAGATCGTAAATTCTTCCACATTGTGGATACGGTAAAATGTCTATGACAAATGTACTGGCGGAGAAATAGCAATCTAGTATAGTACCTCTATATCATCTATCGATGTGCCGAATATGACTTAGCAGTCTAGTCTAGAGCGACCCCTGAAGACTTGTTGGAATCATAATGGTTACACTGCTGAGGAGTTCCAAATTTCAGCGCTTTTTATACAATTAATCAGTGCTTAATAAATTCAACTGAAGCCGTGTATGTATTTTCCCGGGTAAATTACAAAATATATTGTAGATAGGAAGAGATTTCCTTACCCTGTAATTTAAAACTCTTAATTAATGTGTCAGATACGATGGGAAATTGTAGCTGAAGTAATGGTATGTGGTGTGAGTTGTTTACGAAGAACATTTACCATTTCTATATACGCTAAAGAATAGAAAAAACTCACACGCTGAAAGATGACGTTAGTTAAAACATATTTATTCTTATTAATATATTATATAGACCACTACCGAAGCCTTCAAAAATGGTAAAAAATGAAAAAAAATTGCAGTAGGATGAAACCCATTAGAAATGCAGGCAATAAATTATCTTAAAACAGCAATAAATAGGCATCTACAAATATTATTTACAGAAGATTCTACAACTTTTTCAAAATATTGTAGATGTCTTATTAAATATTAACTTTATTAACTTATTTGTTTGTTAGTTATAGAAGTATATTTTAATTTGCAATTTTTTCGTTTATCAATGAAACATGAAATCTTACGTTTGTTGAGTTTCTTTATATATGCGTATAAAGTAATAAAAAAAAATCATAAAGCTTTAAAAAAAATCTGTTTGTATGTCAATTTGGCGTAATATTATGCTGTAAGCTAATTATCAGACACTAATTAACTTTATCAGAGTTAAAATTAATCATACACCAGTGGCGCTAAAACCTTTTAGGTTACAAAGGCCCAGCCTTAGCTTTCTTTATTTGTTTCACGATCATTTGTTTCTTATTAAAAAGGTAATCAAATTTCTGTGCCTCAAACACGCCGTTAATTTTTATAGGTCTGAGGAAATATGAACGTCGGATGCTAAGCTAACACAGCGATAAAGTAATAAATATAAATTATAGTATTTTTGTATAATATATTTTTTATACAACTTGGGTTAAGACTATTAACTATTGTATGTATCCTAATTTTACTTTTAGTATACTATTAATATATATATATATATATATATATATATATAATTGTCAGCAATTTCGTAAAATCCATTACAGTACTATACTATATATATGTTGCAATAACCAATTAAAACATTTACTAATGTAATAGTAATATTAATCGGGTTAGTGTGATGTTTTCCTCTGCTATAATTATTTTTTTCTTATCGCCCAAACACATTTTACTTTAGTTTTGTTGCATAATATAGGATTTATTATCATATAGCTTGTGGTGGCCACGTGAACGGACGCTCGGTGTATAGGTCACAGCAAACTAGCGCCCGAACCCAATAACTAATCCACAATCTCAGATTGAAAAGAATCTGAGATCAGACCGTGACAGCCGATCTAACTCTTATTTGCATGCCAATAACCAAATCCTACGAAGACAATCCGCGAAAAAAATTTTGGCAACTGGTACAATGCATTCTCTTCGCTGTTTACATAATCAAAATAAACCATTGGCACACTTGAATTGGGCGTTATTATTTAATTGCAATAACTACTTTAACATGTGATAAAGAACATACTGTAACGGTAGCGGGTGCAAACATTTTGTATATAAACCTTGGCAATTTTTTTTATATTTTATTTCCAGTTAGTTTGTACATATAAATAGAAGAATAAGAAATATAATAGAATTTTTATTTTTTTACAGAATAATTGAATAAAGTTACCTACATGAATAAATGATAAACTTACGACACAGACTACTCAGGGAATATAAAAGGCTGCCACATGATATCTTTTAAATAAAACTTCAGGGACCTATGGTATAAGTATTCCAAGTCGAGGTGGCTCTGTTTACCTCCTGCTATTACAGCCATTAGTTAATGGACTCAACGGGCGATGGGTTAATGGTTGCAAAAGGCCCACTTTGTAACTTACATAAGATATTGTTTCTTAAAAAATATTTACCTCGTATCGCATTTTAATTTTAGTACCATAGTCGAGATATAAAAATATCTTGACAAGGCTCTCAGTTCTTCCTAACTTATGGGTGATATTACAAAATAAACAAGGATGGAGTTGTACATAATGTATGACATTCGATTAAACAATCACACAATACACTTCCATATGTGCAATGAAATTACAGATCCCGGCCGCGTTACAAATCCTAATTTCTACCATTTTTACGTTAATTAAGTAATTAAAAATCTTAAATTTAAGATAAACAAAGGTTTCACCAAACTCCAAGTCTTAATTAAAGCAATATTAATATACATTTGAGAAAGTTTTAATATAATAATTTACCAAAATTTGAGGTACTTCGAAAATTAATCAAAACCGACAGCAAACCGGCTAACTTTGCGTTATGAAGTGTAATCATTCATTTCAAAGAATGCGTATTCAAATGAGGACTTCAAAACTAATCTACATTTACGGGCGACCCGCAAAATGAAATTTACCTCAATTTTTCATTGTTTATTAAAATATTTTTATGGATTAATATTCAACAGCTTGCCAGCCAGTGGACTGTGAAATGTATGGTTAAACTTATATGTATTAACTATCAGAAGTATATGTATCGTATATATGTTGTGTATGTTGCAAGCTTTAGATAACTAAACATATGAGAGGGTGAGACGAAGAGAAGAAAAGAACCTAACAAACTTATGGATCTCTATGCCCTACAGACGTACCCTCACAAATAAACAGCCGTATAAACAAGAACTAGATGTCTGCACAAAGTGACCTGAGGTAACAGATGGAGCCCTACGGATCTACTCGTACGGGTTCGAGATGGTGGGATTATCTTAAAGGGATTGGGCAAGCTCACCACGATAATTAAGGTCTTAAAGAAGTCTTCGCCATTTGAGAGGAAGCGAGAAATGAATAAGACAGAGCAATATTAAAATCTGATTTATTCTTATAAACCAATAACCTTAATACTACTTACACCTAATCCATACACAATATTATACTTGTAAGCTGTTGGTGTATTGCGTCTTCAGCTACTAAAGTATACAATAGCCATGTAAGCCGTATCATCAATTGGTCAATGTTCAAATGAAATCTGAACAAATATAAAGCTAAAGTTAATAAGTATCATAACATTATTTGAACTAGTTTACGTTTCGTTTGATGAAATAAATCTTATATATATAAAAGAAAGTCGTGTTAGTTACACCACTTATAACTCAAGAACGGAAGAACAGATTTGGGTGAAAATTGGAATGGAGGTAGCTTAGAGCCAGGAGACGGACATAGGATACTTTTTATCCCGTTCGACAGCGTTCCCGAAGGACTTGACATGAAACGTCAGTCACTATAAAACGTGGTATAACAAAAAAGAATAATAAAACGCAAATGATAGCTATGTAATTGACGTATAATGACAGCTATGTAATGACGTATATATGACAATTTGATATTTGTAAGAAATCAATATTCAAAATATTTCTATTAAATAAATAATTAAATGTAATGATAGTGCCATTGCCCATTCGTATAAACAGTGAAGAGAACTATAAAACTCGATATGGTCGTATGTATACAGTTCGTCCAAAGAATGATGAATGTTTCTATTTGTTGTTGTTGTCGAAAGACGCATTTAATCGAGTATTGGAACGGGAACGTGAATATGATCACCAGGAATTAGATTTAGTAGTTCAAACGAATGTAACCCTGTTGAATTACCAACAAAAGGAAGTTTATGATACTTTAATGAAGGCAAACGATGATGAAAACGGTGGTTTATATTTCCTAGATGCCCTTGGTGGAACTGGCAAGACATTCCTCATGTCATTAGTTTTAGCAACTGTTCGGGTGAGATCCAACATAGCGGTTGCAGTTGCTTCTTCTGAAATAGCAGCCACATTGTTAGAAGGATGCCGTACGGCTCATTCAGAATTAAAATTACCGTTAAATCTTCAAACTATTGAAGAACCAACGTGTAATATTGCAAAACACTCAGCAATGGCCAAAGTTTTAGCGGCATCGAAAATCATCATCTGGGACGAATGCACAATGGCGCATAAACGTGCATTAGAAGCACTTAACAAAACATTAACAGATTTACGCAATGACTCGAGATGTTTTGGAGGAGCAATGATTTTACTGTCTGGCGATTTCTGCTAAATACTGCCAGTAATTCCAAGATCTACGACTGCCGACGAAATAAACGCTTGCCTCAAATCGTCAAATCTATGGCGCTATGTGAAGAAACTGCAGCTGACAAGAAACATGAGAGTTACATTGCTTAATGATACATCTGCTGAAGATTTCTCGGAGCAATTGCTGACTATCGGTAATGGTGAGGAAGTTCTTATTCCGAGGATCCCGATGATCCCAACCGATATGCCGTTTGAATTTAAAAGACTTCAATTTCCGATACGTCTTGCATTTGCCATGACCATCAACAAATCACAAGGCCAATCCTTAAAAGTTTGTGGTTTAAATCTAGAACATTCATGTTTTTCCCATGGTCAATTATACGTGGCATGTTCACGGGTCGGAAGACCATCTGCGTTGTTTGTTAAGTGAAGAGTAACCTATGTACTAAAATACAGAAATAATAATGAATGATTAATGTAGGTATTTAATTTTTTTGTATTTTGTTCCAATAAAAAAAACTGCTTATTTATTGCCATTAAGGCGGAACAAAGTTCGCCGGGTCAGCTTGTATATAATAATGGCAGGAATTTTATTTCTATAATAAAATTCTCATGTCAAAATGTTCGTTCCCATTCTTTCGAAATGGCTCAACCGATTTTTTAATTTTTTTATGCATGTTTAGTATGTCTGAGAATCGTCTTCTATATCTATCTAATTTTTAAACATTTTTCTTGTTTTTATTTTTTATGATACAGCATACAAAAATACATACATGGCAAACCAACGTTTGCCGGGCTTGCTTCTACTTATTAATATATAGGTATACTAGCAGACTCGGCCAAGCGTTGCTGTGGCTAAGGTTTTTGTTATATTACGTAGTAGTAAATTAATCAAGGGAAACCGTAGGAGAACTTATGTGAAACGTTGGTACCACGACACGGACCTAAACTAAACTACCTTTAACTCAGCGCCATCTGTTAGAATTGTATCAAATAATAAACAAATGTTAATGTTATCGTAATTTTAGTAAGGATGCCTATTTTTTTTTGAAAATGAAATATAGCCTATGTCACTCAGGAATGATGTAGCTTTCCAACAGTGAAAGAATTTTTCAAATCTGCCAAGTAGTTTCGGAGCCTATTTAATTCATACAAACAAACAAAAAATCAAACCTTTCCTCTTTATAATATTAGTATAGATATAATAATGAAGAGTTGCTGACGCATTCTTGCAAGAGTTGTACCCGATATTCCCCAGATCTACAAATCAGGGCGATGTGAGTATGGTCCTTGGTGTTCCTAGTTCCCCACATTATTCATGGCCATAGGGGCTGTGATTACTACGCCCGGATGTGGACAAGGCTACGCTGTTACCGCTGTCTGTCTCGGGGGATGTCTGGTATCGCTGTAGGGTTTTAGTGGGTATGCACAGTAGCGAATCCCACATAACCCCACCACAAGGCAGTCGCGGGAGGGTATGCGTTACGCAATTCTCCACGTAAATATAATAATAGTTAAGTTAAGAATTATGCAGTAAAGAGTATGCTATACTCTCTATCTGCTATATTTGTTTGACATTATTATTTATAAATCTTCCGTGCCTAACAATATTTGTTTTGAGACATGCTGATTTACTCTCCGTGTTTTATTGTTGTATGGTCCGTAAAAGAAAGAAAAATACATTGGAGGGGTATGAAACAAAATGGCGAACGTCAGGCGAATAATACGAATTTGTATGTGAATGACATTAGCTCACGTTTCGTCACGTGACTATTTCCATACCAATTCGTTTTACACTAACCGAATTATTTGTGGTGATTTTATTTGCAAAATACAGCCGTTATATGATAGCCGATAACACCTCAAAACTTAACAGTCTTTTTTACCATTACATTTTTATTTACATTTACCCAAATAATTTTGAAATTTTTTTTTATGCCCATTGCATATTCGTTCGTACAGTATGAGGATACAGACTCAGATATTTCTTTTATATAGTGTAGTAGGCAAACAAACTTACGGGATGCCTAAAATGGGTTGCCTTTGTAGCCTATGGACACCCAGTTTAGTGGGTGCTATGCCAGCCTTTAATAAAAAAAAATTGTGATGTTGTGATGCTGATATTTTTTTTAATCGACGGTGTATGTACCAAAAGTGCGGTTTCGTATATAACATTAACTATCACACCAAAAACCTCAACCAATCGATGAAAATTACAAAATTATTTACATTAATTTTTTACGTTTTGATTGACACTTTGAAAGAATCCAAAGGAAATTACTTGAATATGAAAAAAATCCCGTAAAAAGAAATATTAATATATTTTCCATTTCCACATAATAAAGGACAAAAGGGGAAGATAACCTGCATCATGTTGAACCTTTTTAATCTCTAAGTGAATCCTTTTGTAATTTATGGGAGCGAGACGTATTATATTGAGGACGTTTTTATACAAATTAAAATCCTTTTTGAACTAACTGTATAATAAATTCAAAGGGCTGGTACGTAGCTTATAGTTGAAACTGTGTTTAGTAATGATAATTTATTACTCAATTTCAAATTTAAATGTGAGTTTTGTTTGTAAATACTTACATTACTTTAATAATATAAATGAAATTATTACCAAAAAATTCATGTGGACTTTCTATTCTTCATGTGACCTTTTTTAGATTAGTTTTTGTACCTGTTTTAGTTTTGTCTAAATAACTATATGTATGTATATTAAAATAGATAAGGTAAGCAAGAAGTACATAAAAATACTTCTTGCTTACCTTATCTATTTTTCCACAGTGGTTGCTCGGAAGGGACCGCTCGAAAGCGATGAGACTGCCAGTTGGCCGTCTTTTCATTTATGTCAATTATTTTATGTTTCAACTACTAAGTGATAATATAATAAAATAAATTGATAACATTATTTCATTTGTTGTGGTATCAATTGCTACGGGTAAGATTCTGAGTCGTGACTTATCAGTAAGTATTATATACAGTATTTACAACAGTCGTAACCTACATTGTAATAAAATAAAAAAAATGATATATACAAAATTAAAACATTTATCATTTCTTCCCCTGTGTCAGTGCACCTTGAGACCAATTGAGATAATTTAATCTTATAATCAGTTTAATATGATGTCTTGAAATATATGACTTCATTATTCCATTCTAAACATATAGACCAGAGGCTCACCTGCTGTTAAGTGATACTGCCGCCCATGGACACTCTCAATGCCAGAGGGCTCGCACTTGGCATTGCCGGCCTTTGCTATTACAAGTAAAACTAATACATATAAACATAACGGGAGCCATAAGAAATATCTTTATTGTATTTAATTCCACTCGATTCTATAATTACTTATAAATAAAATATCTGTTTCCAATGATTAAATTAACATATAATAACGATAAAACTTTCGAATGAAAATTCGATAAACAAATTCTTTTAGTCTCGTCACGCTCAATGCGAATGGCAGATTGCAGAGCTGCCGACAAAATATCAAGTAGACTCTACGAAGCTATGGATACGTTTATAAATGCCAATATCGATATCAATTTAAAATACCTTTTCGTGTTATTAAATTTTCGTCACGTGGAAAATATTTAATATTTATCAAAGGTGTGTTTTATGACACTTAATAAATTGATTATAAACTATGTATTTAAAATTATTGTTTTTTTATTAATGTCTAAAAAAGTTGAATGATAAATAAAAGCTAATTTTAATTTACTTAATTGTATTGCAATGAATTGGCGTAGTACTGCCAATATAAGGTACGAATAATATTGTGTTATAAACAAAATTAAAAGTAAGTAATTCTGTCTCTTAAAACTCATGGTAGAGAGATGCCAAGGCCATGTTTCTAAATTTCTAACAAATTTCTTATCAATCAATTTAAGCTTAAAATAAACGAGCAGATAGAACATTCATAGTTGCTTCCCTCACACTTTTAAATCGATATTCGTATAGTTTTTTTTATTATCTCTTCGTTTATGTTTATGTTATGTTTGTCTATGATCGCTTGTCATATTAAAAAAAAACATTTTATTTCTAGTACCAATGGACCAATGAGCCGAGCATTGGCAAGCATTTAAAATAAATAAATACTATAGTGTAAATTTTGCCTACTGCTATAATTACTGCTAAAAATTCTACTTGAAGATAGACGAAGCCTTACGCTACTCTGTCTTCACGATTATCTAAAAATATACACTTATTGACATTATTTGATAAAGTGTTCACATTTTTCTTCGAATTTAATCTAAGTAAATCACTCTTCTAGGACGAGAGTTCAGTTCTCGCAACATGAAAATTCCATTTAGGTGAATTTATTACGGTGCGACCACACAAAAGGTATATTTCTTTACGTGGGGATGAATTACAATTTTCGGCTATGTGTGTTTTATCGGGTTTTATCGGCTATAAGTGATTTGTTAGGCAAAACCACAAATCATTGGCGATAATGAACTTGAGCTTAGAATCATCTTAAACTGATACCAAAATTCCATAGGTCTGCCTCAAAAAGAACTAACATGAACAGAAGAAACTTTGAGCGTATTGCATTGAGTTATCGGTCGAGAGATTTCTGAACTAATATGACTTGACATAAGAAATGACCCTACCAATTCTTAAAAGGCCGGGAACGCACTCGTTAGCCAGGCAAGGAGTGTTTAGTTGAGTGGGCGGTGGTAACACTTAATTAGCGCCTTGAGCTCGTTTGCGCCCTTGAAAACTAGAACTATTTTTGATGAGTCAATACTTGTGGGTAAGCTGTGCCTAGGCCTAGATCACGGAAGCCGGTATGCTTAGGGTATGTGGATGGATGGTAATAATGTTAACTATTATCCAGTGGAAAAAACCCTACATGGGTTTTCGCCTTAGATTATATCCTATTTTCTGAAACAAATCGTTGATTTTTTTATTAGGGACATGCCGGTTTCCTCTCGATATTAACCCTACGCACATAGGAAGAAGCCTTTGGTACACAGCCTTGGACCCAACCTACTACCGAGTCACACACTTCATCTCGGTTTAACAATCGCCCGTAGCAGATGATGATAGCCACGATGAAATTTGAATAAATATTTTGATCCTTCCATGTCAAATGTGATTACGTTATCAATTTGACAGAGGTTGCTTCAGCAATACTTGGGTTTGAGAAGAATTTTATATGACATTTCATAAAGGATCCTAAATAACATATTATTATAACATATATATAAATCGTTAATTTGTGGAATAAGAAAGTAAAGTAACAAAACCCTTAATATGCTATTATCAAGTTAATCTACTAAGCGTGTTACTAGGAATCTGGGTTGAATTTCTGTCAAATAGATACAGAATACTGATCTTCGACAAGACGCCAAATTAAGACGCAAAAATGTGTGGGACTGAACTCGATACTGCGATTCATACAAAAATTTTTAAGGGCAAAAAATTAGAGTTAAAAAAATCTATAAGTATTTTTTAACTGACGTTTGCCAACTAAAATGTTTTTAATTAAATAACAAGACTCGTAGATTACAAATATTGTACAGTACGTATAAATAAACATTCATTCATCACATATTGGGATGACTGACGGTTTAGATTCATGTTAAGTAAACAAAAAACGTTCTACTAAATGTTTGCAGATTTTGCAATTCATATTTAATAAAATCCGTGGTGATGACAGCAGAGTTGTCAAACAAAATCCAAAATGTCATATAAGATTCGTGCGGACATTCTCACCCGTCAGAATGACATCTGTAAAACGTCATTCTGACAGACGTATCCTGTGTAAATAATACATTTTCAATTTAACGTAATAGTCTAACATTCTACTGTGCCAGTAATAAATGACCTGTCCCACACTCAAAAGTTTTGAGTAAAGTCATTAAAATAACGAACACTATCACTAACAAAGTGTCAAGCGCTACAAAGGCGATTTATAACATTTTTAATGGAACTTGTCTGTTATGAAGTTTTGGAGACAATTTCATGTACTTTATTTGTCTCGTAAAAGCCACAAATGGCGGCTTGTCCCTGTTTCTGGTTCCGTACCTGAGGTGGGAGTCTGGAGGTTTCAATTTTCGGAAAAAAAAAATTTACAAGATAAATCACGGGACGGAACGATACGTACGTTAAAGGGACGGGATTATCTGGTCTATACCGAAAACATAGTGAAACAGCCCCAAAATTCTTTTGCATTTTACGAATTCCCCAAAAAAATGTCCTAGCGTAACCTTTATCAAGATTCAATTCTTCGAAATTGAAGAAGGTACGCCCCGTAATTTACAATCAAGTATCATTTTCTTACAAATTACATGTATAAAATGATAAGGGTAAGAAAATGTCAAATGTCTCGTAATGATATCGAATACAAGAAAGGTTTGAATGCGTGTCGTGTAACACCCTTGTTAAAGTGGTGACGGATAGCGTAAACATCTACATATTGGCATTATACTTATTTTTGGATTGACAGATTAATCATGCTCAATAAAACGAGACTGACGCGACTGACGTTTAGCACTCATGGTTAGCGCTATTTCTTACGTAACCTCGGGATAGTCGCGACGTCTCAAGATGTCTCGCATCTATGGTCGTCTTAGTAATCTAGTCTATTTGTCTCGTACCGCACTCATGGAATGAGTTGTTACCATACAGCGACATTACCAACAAACGTCTCACCGTAGTAATCTCGTAGCAGTCTCGTAGTACCACTATATCTCTCCGTAGTAATCTCGTAGATTCACTCTATCTCTATTAAACGTCAATTATCAATTTATTGCGAGAGACATTAAGCTCTTTAATTAATTTTACACAAATGATATGCTTACGTAACGCCTGCCCTGAACCACGATCCATTTCCAATATTGAAATTTATTTGTATCTTGAAAATTAATTCTATTTTTGCGCGTTAAAATGATTAATTTTCATAAAATATTATTAAATTACGAACACAAATGTGAAATGAAGTTGGAAAAAATATTTAAATCACAAATCACACACAATTATTTAATCGTATGTTATCTACATAAGGTCTTTGAAAGTAAGGTTCGGAAAAAAATATTCATTCTTGTCAATGCCTTCATGAGATTTCAAATTTACATTTTACAGTCTGCTTTAATAACCTTTTCCCCCCTCGATTATCGAGTGGCTATTATATATTTTTGGTAAGATTTTTTTAAGATTATTACTTGTGCTGAATTGAAACAAAACTTTAAGTCTTATACTTAATAATTATAATAAGAGCTTACCAATTCTTAAAGGCCGGAAACGCACTTGCGAGCTTTCTGGCAATGTGTATCCATGGGCGGCGGAAAGTGTAACAATTGATAAGCCTCCATTTGCCCCGCGTTATATAAAAATAACAACATTAATAATTTCAATATTTAATAGCCGTGCGACTCAAAACTTTTACATGTTGAATGATGGCTGTGCACTAATCAATCTTCCATTCAAATTGCGTAATTAACACTTAGGTTAAAAGCCCACATCAAAAGAACACATGCATAAGCCATGCCCGTTCCTATCTTTCTCAAAATCGACGATTAGCAACGGGCAAGAAATACTGATATTTTCTATGAGAAATCATTGAAGAACTGAGGCCAATAGGGTGCCATAAAATGCTGTTTGCTAAAATGAGTTGCTTAATTTTTAAAGGATTATGTTTTCAAAATTTAATCGCCCATAATGCAACTTAGTAATTACAATAAATACAAATATTTTGATGAATTGTTTCAATAATAAGAGCAAAATTGGATGATAATTCACGCGATGACGCGAATATTACCATTAATTAATTATCAAACATTTACCTAGCTCGTTTGACAATATTGTTACTAGAAAGTAAACAATTTAACATCAAATTTAAATTCAAAACTATTTACTCATATTGTTAACAGAATGTACTCTTACTAACGTCAAAAAATAAATATATACGAAATGCTTCGAAGTTTACATTTACTGCCAGTTCTCAAATCAAGGGCGTAGAATGGAAGAGAAGAACTGGCAATAAACTCTCCGCCACTCCTCTTAATCGCGAAGTTAGTATTTTATACAATGTTTCTAAGGAGCTGAAACCATTACACCATGTTCTACACATCTTAAGTGATTAGTAATATTAAAATAAATTAAAAAAAGATTTTTCCTCTATCACCAGGAGGCACGGTGAAATAGGAGCACGACATGACCTGACATGACATTTAAGCGACCATGACGATCCTTAAACTGTGAACTACGATATAGCCATACATAAGAAAATAATAATACTATTTATACTGAAATAATTTAATACCACATGGATCACGGTTTGTTCCCAATTTACATTAAATCAGTCGTGGACGTTGACGATCACCCCAGAGTCTAGAAATGCAGACGAGAGATTTAGTCACGTTACCTCAGTATACTGGAGCAATTCATATCCAAGCCTACTGGTCGTTTAAATATTTATTTGCATTATAAAAGTCTTTAGCAAGTACCTTTATTTTACCATATAAATTTATTTATTGACCTTTATTGAACCTACTATCCTTTTTAAAGATATCTATATTTTTTACGCACATAGAAATTAATATTCTCATAACTGTATTGACTTGCCGAAGTCAAAAACTGTACTTGTTTTAACTTCCCTCGGAGTAACTTACGGGGCGGAAATTCGCAGATCGCTCTTATAGCTCGCTTTTGCACAAATATCGATTTAATATCAGCTGCATTACCCCACAAAATAATACGACATGACATGATACTATGAAAATAGCTGAAATAAACGAGCTATGCTGTATTCTCATCAGTAAGATCGCGTATAAACGAAAAACTATTATTAACTGTCGCGTATTCACTGCAAACGCTGCAGAACTAAGCCTATTCGAAAGACTGTAGGCCCCATAGGAAATTTACTATCTTAAAAATATCCCCAATAGCATCGCATTATCAACAAAGTCTATTTTCTCATCTTTAATTATTATTTGAGCATTACTACTTTTTACATCTGCATTCACAAATTTAATACATTTTGTCTTCTTTTTCGTTTAGCATAACATTATTTGTACTAAACCAGTGAACTACACTGGAGATGGTACTGTTTACATTTTTAAGTAATGGATTTCGTTGTTTCATATTACATAAAAGCGAAGTGTCAACAATCAGTATTATCTCGTAAATCTAATTTACAACGAATGGTAGGTCATTTATACAGACGAGAAGTAAGAAGGGACCAAGTATGGAGCCTTACGCTACACCCATAGTTCCAGACATCCCCGTGATAACGCTCATTTTACCTTTTGAATTCTATACAATGGATTTCTAATTAAATAAGCATATAGATAGATTAGTATTCTATTTTAAGTACTATGAATATTATTAATTTAAAGTGTACAAGCATTATAGAAAGATCAAAGGTAATAATGAAAAGTGCCAAAAAGAATTGCAATTGCCGATATCTCAAGACAATCCCTAATTTTACTTAGACCCGTGTTTTTACAAGTTCGGTTATAAATAGATGTATAGTAAAGGCAAGGCCATGGTCACTATTTACTAGTAAATTCGTTATCGAACTTCCCGTATCGAGGTGAGGTTTTATACGAAAATAATAGCGAGACACACGCAATCTCCGCATTTATGTATCCTCAATTTATTTTCTCTAATCTCTTCGTTTACGAACCATTTTTGATTACGTAAATATAAGTGATTATAATCTCTAATGGACTACTGGGTGGTATGTATGTATATATTTTTTATGACAGGCGGATTTCAAAATAAAAAATAAAACCTTTATGTTTAAAATATTTTTTTAGGGATTTACGACTTGCGTCTATCAGGTCTGAAAGCTGTTCCATTGGGGCATGTATACAGTCCACGCGTGTACAGTCTACATCTTTAATACAAATACCCTGCACTAATAAAGATTGGTCGTAGTCAAATTGATCTGAACATTTTTGTTATAATATGATAAAAATATGTAAATTGTAACCGTTGTGTTAATCGATTACCAAAGCAGAAAGAAGGAAGGTATGCCGGTGCTTATAAATGCTATAAGACCTTTTGCGGTTATTAAAAATGACTCGCGTCAGTCCTTAAATAAAATTTAAAAATAAATAAATACAACCTTTTTAGGTCAGATTTTAAGATCGGTCCTGCACCCAACACACCGTCGACTTTTTAGGTATAAGGCAAGCCGGTTCCTCACGATGTTTTCCTTCACCGTTTGAGCTAATGAGCCCATTGGTGCCGAGAATTGAAACTACGGATGAGATACGTTGAAGTCTGAACATTGCCAATCGTTAAATAGTCCACGAAAATATTTACCTTAAATAGCATAGGAATTTCTTTTAAAATAAGTATGAGCCGCGATTTTCTCCAACAAAATATCATTTATAATGTACCGAAATATAAAATATGTATGAAAAAGCGATAGAATCGTTTGTCGTTAAGCCACGGCGTCCCGTAATGTCCTTAGGGTAAGTAAAGATCGATCACTCTTCAAATGTCAATATCGCCTATATCAGAAAATATCTCAATAATAGAATTTCCGAATATATTACAGGTCAAATGGTGTTTGATGAACGTTTTTATGTAGAAGATTGATAAGCGTGAATTCGAGGAACTGGGGGTCTAGTCAAGATAGATTAACAAACTACATTTGTATGAAAATGACAGCTGTAGTTGGTACCTACTGTCGACACTAGCTGTCATTTTCATACAAATTTAGTTTTCGACTTTCTACATACACGACTGTTAATATGCCTTGACTAGACCCCCTGATGTCTACTGTACTACATATGGACATGCCCATGCGGATAGAGGACAAATCTGATTTGTTTTCGTTTATATAAAAAATAAATCAGTGGCGCTACAACAACTTTAGGTCTTGGCCTCAGATTTCTGATTCTGTTTCGTGATCAGTTTTTTTAAACCTAATAGGCATGTGATCAGCCTCCAGTGACTGACACACGTCGTCGACTTTTTGGGTCTAAGACATGTCGGTTTCCTCACGATGTTTTCCTTCACTGTTCGAGCAAATGTTAAATAGGCACATAGAAAGAAATTCCATTGGTGCACAGCCGGGGCTCGAACCTACGACCTCAGGTATGAGAATCGCACGCTGAAGCCACTAGGCCAACACTGCTCACTTTTCGTTCATATACTTATACATTTATATGTGTGGAACATGATGTGATGGTTGCAGCTCCTTACAAACATTTTGTAAAACACAAAGTTGGGGATTAAAAAAGGTGGAGAGTTTATTGCCAGTTCTTCTCGTCCGTTCTACGCCCTTGATAAGAACTGGCAGTAAATGTAAAATTAGAAGCTTTTAGTATGTATTTCTTTTTTGACATTCATTAGTGTACATTGTGTTATCTTAATTATTAAATGAGTTGAAACAGTAATTAAAGTACATTTATATATTTACTCTCGGATTGATTTTGACGGAAATAACAATGGCCGTTACAGACTAATTATATACTCCTCTTAAACAGCTGGACGGAATCTTAGTTATTTATCTATACAGCAAATATACAGTTGCTTATATATAAATCTTCTGAGCATGTGTTCGTTTTTAAACTCCTAAACAACTGGACAGATTTTGATGAAATGTTCGTGTAGACTCGAGAGTGATTATAATAAAAAAATCTAATATTATTAGATTACTTTTTTTTTACAATTTAGCAAAACAAGATGTAACAACAACTGGTACTGATATATGTAAATGATGTGAAATTTCAGTAGATTGAATCGGTTTTCATCATCACACAGCGTGATATTGATGAGAGAAAATTCGGAAGTAATGTGAAGAATGTTATTCTTAATGGCTTCCAAACACATAATTAGTTTTGCCCCAGTAAGCAAATTAACTCTACAAACTCTGGCTTCGGTATCAGGTCGGTGATTACACAGTAATACTAACAGCGAGCCAATACTTCAGTAATGAGTTCACGAATAATTTATATACTGCCTCATTCTTCCACGTCCGTCTCGTTTGAGTGAATAAGGTGTAAATGGATAAGGATCAATGCGTAAAATAACGAAAAATATTCTTATTTATTCGCTGTTTTTATGTATTTTGGTTTCAAATTTCTTCTTATTTTTACATTTATTTAAATATGTAGACAGCCTTGTGTGAGACGTCATTTGTTTCTAAAGCAAGTCAATTATCAAAAGATTTTGCTCTTTTTCATTTCTTTCATTGCTTGATACCTTCAAACGCGATTTTGAACGCGTTTCAAAATCTCATATCATAATAACACATAATATAGTTCCCGAGTTCTGATATTATTGTGTTATTATGATATTAAGATAGTTTTTGGCATTCTATCGAGTAGTAACTGTTAAGGTAGAATAATGTAGTGATGTTTAAAGAACTTTATTTCTCATTACAAAACAGAAATATTTATTTATTTACATGAGAAACTTAATATTAATATGTATATATTATATACGAGCGAGATACACGTCGCCATTAGCCGTAACAATTTTAGTCAGCTATGTTCATTCTAACATGCATCTTTAATGCCTTTTTGAATTTGTCAAACACTCCAATATTACGAATTTGAGATGGTAATTGGTTAAATAATTGCACACCTTCATACCTAATAGATTTCTTCAAATAATTTGTACGCGGCTTCGGTAAGATAAGCAAACTCGCTCGACGAGTATTGCGTGTCGTTGTGTGTTTGATTTTATTAAACGACAAGCAACTATGGATTGAGTTATTTAAAATTTTTTTTATCAAGATACAGGTGCTATATACATACAGTTGTTTAATTGTCATAATTTTGGTTTCTTGGTAGATTTTATTAGTCGGTGTTAAAAAATTGTATCTAAATAATGATTTTATTAATTTATTTTGTAGTGTTTGTAAGTTAGAAATTATGTTTTTACATGCCGTACCCCATATTTCAATTAGATATATGAAATGTGGCTTGACTAAACAATTATAAATTAAATGACGTACGGATTGAGGAATACATTTTGATATTGACCAAAATCTGCCTATAAGTGATTTTAGTTTGGTAATTATGTGTGATATATGAAAGTTCCACTTTAAATATGTATCTATTCTAAGACCCAGATATTTTTCCCATTTTTTGTTAGTGATTTCAACGTCTTGAACTTTTAACGGTTGAAACATAGGAATGATTTTATTTTTTGCTCTGAATATTACATAAGATGTTTTTGAGATATTTATGGTTAGCAGATTTTGTTGAAACCAAGAATATAGAGAATTTAGGTCTGACTGAGCTCGAGCAACCATAGTCTGGATATTGATACCGAAATAAAATAAGCAGATGTCATCAGCGTAGAGAGTGATTTGGCCATGTAAACCGAGCTCGTGAATGTTATTAATATATATTAAAAATAACAGTGGACCTAGTATAGACCCTTGTGGGACGCCGCATGTTACTGGTATTTCTGAGCTTTGAGCATTACCTATTTTGACTATCTGGGTTCTGTTTGATAGATAAGATTTGAATAATTTTAGCGCACAACCTTTTATTCCTATACGATCTAATTTTTTAAGCAATAGATTGTGGCTTACGGTATCAAACGCTTTTTTCAAATCTATAAAGACACCCAGCGCCATTTTTTTAGAGTCAATGTTTTCCTTTATATGACTGATAAGATCAACTGTGGCTGATAAAGTGCTGCTTTTTGATCTAAAACCATATTGGCGTTTAAAAATAAAATTGTTAGTTTGTAAGTAAGTATCAAGTCTTGAATAAATAATTTTTTCTAATATTTTTGAAATTGAAGGTAGAATGGATATTGGTCTGTAATTGCCGGGGTCAGTTTTACTGCCTGATTTATAAATAGGAGTAACTTTGGCTTTCTTTAGAGAATCCGGAAATTCACCTTTATGCAGCAGCTTATTAAAGCAGACCGAGAGATATTCAGAGAGATCATTGATAATGCATTTTATGGTTTTAGTGGAAAAGTAAATAATAATTAATAAATTAATTTCATTTAATAAAGAATCCTCTATGTGTGATTTTAAGACCACACATAGAGAACTCAATAAAGACAAACATCACTGAACAATAACTACTAGTTTTATAGTTTGCAAAGTGCAAAAGGTCATTAAAATTAAAACGATACGCTTGAATCGATACAAACTGACAGTTATATAAGCCAGCGTTTGATAGAACTGTATGGTTTTATGTGTGAAATGCATATGTAATAAAAATTCGAAATATAAATTTTTATTTTAACCATTCTTTGACACAGCTTATTGACATATTGACATTGACATTTGATTTATTATTTATGCTCAGTATAACCCTTCTCAGTTCCTATATTAATTATTTCCTTATCCCTACGACTTGCAAGGAGCGAACCGAACAGTCTCGACCAACTGGCAGGGAGGAGTGATGGCAGGAGAAATCGATCGCCTACCAGTTGGACTGACTAAATTAAGATAATTATGGGTCTCAACAACCCTAATTTACTGATTAGCTGAGGATAGAGTGGAGGTAGTAAGTCTGTCAGGGTTTGTCAAGACAGGCACTGGCTTCCAATGAAAATTATACAGAAGATGCTCTTTATGGTAGATCATTTTAATTAGCTGACGTTAAGTTTTATACTATTATACATTGAATAAAATACGGGAGCAGGTTTATGCCCCAGTTTCATCAATATTCAAGATATTTAGGCTAGTAGGTAAGCTTTTATATCAATGCATAACAATTCATAATAGAAACGAAACTTGAATCTCTGCAACGTTAATCTATCTATCTACCATTTAAATACCTGCATATACTATTTACCATTTAAAATAGAGATAAAATTAGAAATCAAATTATAGTTCAATTTTTTTTTATTAATCCATCTGCAATCAGCCTCTTGGCTTTTATCAGATTTAATTTGAAATTATGGAAATTAGGGAACGCAACGCAAGTAACCGAGAAATTAACATTAATCACAAGCTCTTGCGACAAACGCAATCAAAGCCTTCATAGTTTAAAATCGTTTGAAATACCTAAATAGTCTGGCTCGATTTTATAAAGATATTATCATAAGTACACATAAAATCGGAATAACAAACTCATAGCACGCCTGAATATTCAGTACCAAAAAGGATTAGGTTTTCTATCCAATTTCTTAAAGAAAAATATGAAATATGTTTCGATGTCTAACAAAATAACTTAAATTTTCTTGTAAAAAGGGAATTTCCACAATAGTACGTTGATTATTTTTGGATTACTTCGTCAAGTTTCATTCTAATATGCATTTTTAATAAAATTCTATAAGACGTATTTTTATTATTAAAGAAACGCGTGTGTACTTATGTACAAGCGTAAGAAGTTATTCATTGGCGTAGAAAGATAAAATTCTTTACGTTTGTAGAAAAAACGACACACGACAATAGAAAAAAGGTATACATTGAAATAAAACGCATTATCCCGGTAAATAAAGTTTATTTAAAAATCACAAAATAAAATATTCACTTTAGCTAACTTCAAGGTGTCGGTTTTTTGTGACGGTGTTCGGGTATCGGGTTATTGTGTCATCGTAAAAATTTCCCATCATCATTTTTCGCTAACGCACTAAAAGAAGTATAACTTCAAAAAAGAATACGAAAATCAGCTCAGCGAAAAGCCTCTTAAAAAACGTGACAATGTATGGAAGTAATGAATGAATCTATAGATTGACACACGTTTTTAATTGTCCACTGAGTGAAATGACTAAAGGTTTCTTTATGTCAGTGTCTATGGAAATAGTCATATTGTAAATATTTTAATCTATACCTGTATAAAGTCGTGTTGTTTTTTATATGTATTATATGTAAATAGTTGGCGCATTGGAGTAATCTGTACCTAATAGTAGCTTATTTAGTTTAAATTAATTAATAAAATCTAATCATAAATATCGACCTAAATTACATCTCTCATGTAACTTTTCGTTTACACTTCAATAAAATGAATGCTTTTGCTAGCTTATATCTTTCCCAAAATCGTCAGATTTCGTTTCGTACAGTCGTTTTCAGTTGTTTAGTCTAACAAAAAATATTTTTGTCTACAGAACATCGCTTGCATTACATAAACACATTTACATTATGTGACTGTATTATCTCAGTGTCATATGAAGAGCATGAATAATAAATATACCTAAAGTTGTTCCAATTTCACGCAGAATTGTACGTATAAGTCGACAATAACTAGAAACGAGGCATGAGTCATCTGCAATGCAAATTTATTAACTTGCAGCCGCCGCGTACCACGTGTCTCAACAGTCACTCAATTAAAACGAAAATATAATAATATCATTTAATTAATACATCACACAATAACTCACTGTTACACCGTTTGGGTAGCCGTTTTGTTCTGCAACTAAATATTCATCACAAGTGAATAAAAAGTGTTTAGTTTTTTTATGAATTTCTGTTCAGCCGAAGCTATTCGTTAAAGAATTTCAAATTAAAATTTTGAACTGTCTGTTGGTGATCTACGCAACAAAAAGATTGCGGTGCCAAGGTTGTCTTTATAGGCGGCTTATTCCTTGATTAAAATCTTTGTAGAACTATGCAAGTCTTAAATTACTTCTAAATGTCTAATAAATAATACTTAATAATGTTCAAGCATAATACAATCTGTAGAATGAAGGCCTCTGAAGATAAAAAAATCTACTCAGTCCACCCATGCAGATACTTTTTTTATTTACAATATAAAAATGATTAAGGAAAATAATATTTGTCTAAAAATCTCAAATGAACTAATGATTTTTGTTTTCACTTGAAAGATGAAATATTATGAAATTGTATCGGATAATAATATTTTAGTTTAAACTTTTTAATAAAGTATAATTTATTTTTAATCTCACAAACCTTTTTCGCGACAAAACAATACTGGCCAGTGTAAAAAACAACCAATGTTTAAAAAGAAACTTTAATCAAACAGCACAAATACAAAAAGCGAACACCTTAATTTATACTAACGGCAAAGCAATATTCCGATTTTAACATTCAGTTTACAATGAAAATGACGGTCATTTTATTGACAATTCTAAAATATAAGTAAAGACAAACATTCAAATCTTGATTACAGAGTATTATGAGAGAGTTAGCATTTGTGAGTGTTGGGTAATATGCATTCTGCCTTGACGTGGGGCTGGTTCACTACGGGTTTTTATTTTACAGCGGAGAAGATCCAATGTGTTTTGCCACAAACGGGTCTGTTCTTCCACTTCACCTTGACGCGAGCTTATTGCTCGTTGCTCCTGAATAAAATTTTATATGAGTTAAAGCATTTCAATGAATCACTTCTGTGGTTCAGTTATGTACAGTAAAGAAAAAGCAATTGAAAATAAGCTGAACATAAAATTACTATGTCTCTTTGCTTGCAATCGACAAGTAGATTCAAATTGCTAAGAAACTGTAATTACTAATAAATTAGTGTTTATTAGTGTTAAATAATTATGTCATAAGAATTATATTGCCATTATACAAATATTACTACAAATTATAGGGCTCGAAATAGTTGTAGATTCTAAAGCTCGTTAATTATTATATCCAAAAAATCTCACATCTTCCAAATTTCGGACAATATCCTCCAAGTCAGTAATTTTCCTCTTCATAGATTCCATCTTTGACGGTTGGCGCGGTGATTGCATTGAGTTTTTCAGTTCAAACATCACAACTTCCTGCAAACTTTCCGCCTTCATAATCTTTTGGCGCAAATTTTTCCATTCGTCCTCTTTACTCTGTAACTCGTCCGTCAGTGCCTTCACTTGATTCTTCAGGGGTTCCATTTGCGACGATATATTTATCGATGTCGCCTCATACACCCTTTTCTTCTGTTCGTATTGTTGTTGTACAGTTTGGAAATCGTGTTTTATTGGTTTAATTTGGTCGGCCAAAGGTTGGAGCTCTTGTCGTACTTCGGAAAGTTTTTGCGCTGTCTGTGCTACGAGCTAGAATAAAAATTAGAAACGTACCAAATACAGTGTGCGATTCAAAGTCAAAGTCAAAATTTATTTATTCATATAGGTAACACAATGTACACTTATGAACGTCAAAATAAAAAAAAAGAATATTAAATTAATCTAATTTTACATTTACTGCCAGTTCTCAAATTATTATTAGTATTATAGATATATGTAATTCGAACATTTTTCGGGAAAATATCATGCTGGAATACGAACAAAGAGCATTAAAAAAAATCTTATTAGTATTATCTCAGGGATCAAGTTCAAGTCAATCTTTACACTCCTGGAAAACAATTTCAATGATACTTTACCTTCTAATGCAAATATTCATTCTTTCTCAAGAAAGAGCAGTATTGGTTTAGTGTCTTTAGTGCATAATACCTATCCTCAGTGAGAGCCCCAGTTGTGCACCAATGCATAGTCCATTCTATGTGCGAATGTCACATTCGCTCGAACGGTGAAAGAAAACATTTTGAGATAAAACCTACAAAAGTCGACGACGTGTGTCAGACACAGAAAGCTGATCACCTACTTGACTATTACAATGACAAATGATAATATAAACAGATCCGAGCCCTAGAATAACTTTACTGATTTCTTCGCGCTAGGTATGAAATTACCTGAGACAAATCATGAAATGACTTTTTCGTTAATTCAGATTTCGCTTCCTTCTCTAAGTCATCCTCATCGTCAATTTTCATTTTTTTATAATTCAGCAGAGCCATTTCAACAGTTGGGTCCGTAGTGCAAATTATTTGCAAAGTCCTAGTCAAAATTCCCGCTTCAACCTAAAAGAAAGGACTTAAGTAAACAACTTAATAAAATAAAGTCCGTCGAGAAACGTCTTATATCTTAATACCTTAAATGTTGACAGATTGGCTCTTTGTCGTTTATACACAGTACTTTTGGTTCGTAGCGAATTTACATATTTTTTCAATTCTTCTCCCCTCAACACCATATCTCCGAGGAGCTGTTTAACCTATAGAAAAGAAAAGTTCTTTATCTGAGCGTTTTTAATTAAAATTCGTTATCTGATTGCGGATTAAATGAAAGCAATTCATAGAGCCACTTAAACAACATCCGAATGGCGCTCTTAAAGCATTATCCCTGAGGCTTTCGCAAAATGAGCGATTACACGAAACGAGAAAAATATCTGATCGATTTCTCGGCATACGCATCGTTTGTCATCAATAATTGATTGATGTTTGCCCAATCCTTAATGAAAAAATATCATAAGAAAACAATGTCTGTTAATAAATATATTACAATATATTTAACTTATGCAGATAATATCTTATATATAAAATTCTCGTGTCGCGGTGTTTGTTGTTAAACTCCTTCGAAACGGCTTGCCCGATTCTCATGAAATTTTGTGTGCATATTGAGTAGGTCTGAGAATCGGACAAAATCTATTTTTCATCCCCCTAAATGTTAAGGGTAATCCAGCCCTAAATACTTTTTTTAATATTAGATTTAAAAAAAATATGATACAGCATTAGTAAATACATATAACCCCTAATTTCCATTTTCCCGTCTACGATCAACTCCTATTTTTTATTATAAATGATATACATGGTAAAACGATGTTTGCCAGGTCAGCTAGTATTTATATAGATTTTAATAACAAACTAAAAATAAGATTAAAACATCGAAGTTTACATTGATAAAATCGTATTGAAACCCAAATTTAAAATAATCGGACGGGGAAAAATCCCACCCTATCCGAGCCAAATGGGACACAGGCCCACTTAAAATTGGAGGGTTGGCACTGACGACACTTATCGAAGGTTATAACAGATCCCCGTTGCCTTTATTACTCTACAGATTCGCATTCATAAAATGTTATACATAAAAAATATATGAAAAAAGTATTGAACAACTTCTTTTAAATGATATAGCAATAAGCAAGCAATTTTATTACGTATATGAATATTTTATTGTACATATATTTTTCTGTGAACTTGACAACGGTAATTGAAGTATTGTTTGATTAATATTTGTAAAGTTTTTGAAACAAAAGCAAATAGAAAGTAAGATGTATGTAGTTTTAGTTAAAGTTGATAACAACTTAGTTGCTATGTTAGCATTGGTTAGTAAACACAACAAAAAATCTCTCATAGTGAAGAGCATACCAACGTTTTAACAACACATTTATCAACCATTGGTGCTATTTTCACGATATTTCTTGGATGCCAGCTTTACCCAAAAAACGATATCATACTTAACATGGAGCGTTCAATGCCTTCTGGGTAAAATAGACCAATATGATGCACTAGTAACTAAGTAACTTTAACGTAGCAAACATCCGAGCCAGCACACAATGACCAAACGAATCGATAAAACGCAACTCGAGCTAAAGTATCTACGGAAATTCAAGTTATCCAATCGTTTAATAAAAGATCTAGATTTATTGTTCAGGGCGGTAATCTACAGAAATATCTATACTTTATTGTGTATCTATTAATCTTGACTCAAACAGTCTAGCTTAGGTAATATTTGAGTAAAATAAATATAAAACACTCCAGCTGCCCACTGAAGTATTTCCGAACCAATTCGACTTAGGGTCTTTCAAGAAAAGAGCGTACTAATTCTTAAAAAGCCGGCAACGCACTCGCGGGCCCTCTGGCATTGAGAGTGTCCATGGACGGCGGTATCACTTAACATCAGGTGAGCCTCCTGCCCGTTTGCCCCCTGTTCAATAAAAAAAAATATGAAATAAATATGAGTTCTTTGTTGGTTTTCGTAGCAGCTAGCTTACTTGTGATTGTACGTCTGCCAGTGTAGCTTCGTGTTCCTTCAATGTAGCGGTCAATTCGTGCACATGAGCCGCGCTCGCCTCCTTGTTTCGCTTTATCACTGACGCTTGCTGTCGAAATGGTGCTAACTTGTCTTCCTGTGACCCAGATGTAGCAAGCTTTTGCTGCACTAACTGCTCTATTTCGGCGTTCACATTAGCAATCTGTAGATACATAAATATTACGCTTCTATTAAATAATGTTAGT
The DNA here is from genome assembly GCF_905147795.1 of Pieris rapae. NCBI lineage: Eukaryota > Metazoa > Arthropoda > Insecta > Lepidoptera > Pieridae > Pieris > Pieris rapae. Next base: position 1,914,072 of record NC_059515.1, on the reverse strand, counting down.
ACAGAAAATTATATAATCCCGTTAATTCAATAGCTAATACATAAAACATTTTCTAATCTTTATATAAACGAATTAAGGTCAGCCTACGAGACGGAAGAGTTAAAACGATTCAATTAGACTAATTTCATTTTTGAAAATAAGAAAAAACCTCGCGTTACAAGCTTTTTTAAGTCTGGGCTAACGATGTCTGTGTATGTGATTTGTTTTTTTTCTAAGAGGCAAGTAGCTATAGTATGCCTGACACGAGCCATCGACTTAGTGCGTGTAAGGCATGCCAGTCTTCTCACGATGTTTTCCTTCACAGTACGCACGAGTTTTAAATGCTCAAATAGTAAGACCATTGGTTTACAGCCGGATATCGAACATAAGACCTCAGATAAGTCGCACGCTGAAACCACTAAGTCAACACTGATATTTTAATTTGTTAAGGGTTTATTACTATCCTTTACCCTACATATATTAGTATCTAGTAGACATAAACTTAGAACATCCAAATAAAAAAAAAACATTAAGATTTTCGTTAATTCGTAAATCTTACATTTTCTTGAATTGCGTTCAAATCTTTACGGGTCGGATGTTGTTCCATGGCAACTGTTTGCATAATGTTCAGCTCTTTTTGTAAATTATTACACTCTTGAGGTAATTTTTCTTTAACCAAGTAATTATTAAGCTAAAATAAAAGAGAAATTAGTATTTATTAACATAGCTTTTACACATTTAAAGAAAACATTTAATTACCGGATTGAAGCTATGTATAAATGTAAACTTATAATTATTTAACATAATACTTGTAAGTAAAAGAAAAAAGATTCTTCCCAAGATTGGTACGCGAAGCCATTAAAATAAAGAAACACGACAATTTCAATAGAGAAGACTGCCTAAAATTTTCAAACACCTAGGACCCAATAATATCCAAATTAAAATCTGAATACAAAGAATCCGCGAAAATGGAGGACACCGTGAGCAATTTCTGCAGAAACCCTGCATCTTTTAATTTAGTCGATACCAACTCCGGGGAAATAAATACAAATAATACAACTTTTTCTACAGCTATTATACTTTTTAAACATTCAACAACTTTTGTCTCAGTCACCGTGACCACGCACGCTGTAAAGCACGCGAAACGTCGGATAAATTTAAAATTATGTTAAATAATTATTAGTTTACAGTATAATAAAATACATAGCTTCAATCCAGTAAAGAAGTATTTTCTTTAAAAGAGAAATTAAAGAAATGGTTATAATAAAAATGATAAAAACTACTATAGTTACGATATTAGTTTAATACTTCTTTGTATCAGTAATAAACAATGAAACACGATAAGTCTAAAATAGGAATGAAACGGGCGTCTCTATCTGATAAGCGAACTTTTCCAGACAACTGGAGCACCATTCCCTCAGAAGTACAAAAAAAGTTAAGTAAAATAAAATCTGAAACGTACCTAAATATAATGAAATTCACGACAACAAACAGATTTTCGGTATGAGTTTTTTTTTCAAGAGCATATTGTGCAATCAGTCTTCTGACTATGAGCAGATAAGTTGTAGAAGGTATGAGTTCACTAACTGTTGTTTAGGGTAAAACAGGTATCTTATAAAAGTGTAAAATTTCAAGCTTTTATAACCCGCTAACAAACCACAATTATTAATTTTTGGCTTTTTTTACTATGATTGTAAAAATTTATCTATATTTTATATGAAAAAGTTAATCTTACACACATTTACTATTAAAACGTTTCTCTCGTTTCATCGCAGCGTAAACACTTTTTCATAGAAAGAGACGGCAGAGAGACTATTTAAAACTTGCTTAAAAGCTTAACTTATTAACTACGTGTAAATTACCTGTATTTCTTCTTGAAGATGTTTAATGACATCCGTTGCTGTTTTGGGAATCGCGCTCTGCCCATGTATAACGTTCAAATATCGTTTGAGTTGATCGCTCGCAATTTTAAGTTGTGTTTGTTGGGATTCATACTGTCCATACATTTTAAAGTTAATATCAATTAATTAAAATTAAACTAAAACTTGTATTGTCTTTTATTAAAATAGCTTTTACACATTTAAAGAAAAAACTTTTTTACCGGATTGAAGCTATGTATTATAATATATTATTGTAGACTTATAATTATTTACCATAATTTTAAATTTATGAGACTGAAGACAACATAAGACAGATAAGTTACAATAATAGCTTCAATCCGGTAAAAAAGTGTTTTCTTTAAACTTCAACTATTTTGGTACAATTAATATCAATAAACCAAGATTGTGACGGTTTAAAACGACATATTAAATCGTGCGTTTGTGATTGGATAAGCGTATTGTCCTCACCTATAAACGCGTATTAGACTATCGATGCTGAAGTAATCACAAACGGAACCGTCTTTTTACATCCCCCTAATTCTAAATCTATAACAAATTTATAAGTGCCAGTTAAAGTAAATTACATCTAGCAAATTGTATCCGGTTATAGTAATTGCAGCCCCACGGGACTTACTTTTTAGTACCCATCCCAGTAGGCAGATAAATTTGGCTCGTTTAAGGAGTAACATACAAGTTTCTTTGCTAATTCCTTCCTAACAACAGTAAGTAGTGAAACAGTAACACTCAATAATTAAAGATTTAAATTATTTCCCTAATTAATAGGAGTTAGCATATGCCCTTGGTTAGTTCTGAGTTATGCTCTAAGGTAGGTTACATCATACCGATTTACGTATAAAAATAATATAATATTTATATCTATAAAAATTTCATGTCCCTTCTAAATTTCTTGTTGAATAACCTTTAAATATTATGGTTTACACACTTGGCTTGACACTTGACACTTGACATTTGACTAAACTTCAGTCCTAAGTAAGACTAAGTCCCCAACAATAATTGCAACATCTTATCAAATTACGAATCCTTTGAGGCTATTTAAAATAATGTTCTAGTATAAAATTCTCAATTGAAATAAAATTAATAAGAGGACTTCATAGCTTTGTACTTGAAACTTTTACGGCGTGAGAGCTTTTAAAAGGCGTGCGTACTTGTGCCTTCAATTCCTTGGCCCGTTCTTGTTGCACTCGTAAAAGTTTACTCTCATGTAGAAAGTCGTCTTTATTTTTCACGTCAGCAAGGTGAACTTGAACATTCTCAAGTTTCTTTATCACTGAAATAATTATATTTGTTGTATAGTACATATATTGTCATATAATTCGAACATTAATACTTTTTTATAAATAACTTTATATTTTATAAATACCATAACATGGAGAACTAAAGTAATGTTGTGTAAATATATCATAAATATATGGATACTTAAAACATATTATGTTGATTTTGTAGGCATAATATGTACGGCAATTTTTTGTAAAATAAAAAGTCATAATATGTTTGAGACTGACATTTAAAAGTTTCCTATCAATGTTTTCTGGCATCGGCTTCAATATGAGAGACACATTTTCATTTACAAGACATATTAAAAAAAATGTTCTAAAACTTTCTTTGCAGCCACTACAAGACATTTAATATCCAGGATTTTTGTCTCAAAGTAATACGGATTTATAGTAAATGCTCGAGACAACAATCGAATCATGAGGTAAAGGTAAATTATATTTTCCGTAACCTTCAGACAAGCAAATAGAGTCCTCAAATTGAGGCCTGACTAATGAGAGACTCTAGAGAAATCGAATCACGTATTCCGTAAACACAGGAGTAGAATGAGATTTATTGGGCTTGACATTATGATGCAATAACGTGGAAATATAAAGTGGTTTGAGTTTGACTAAAGCTGACAGTTAAATCTATGATTTCTTGGCGTTTTTAGGATAACAAATGTACAATATGTTCGCAGAGCGAGATTAAAATACCGTCCTTCTTGTATTACGAGTATTTATACAGATTAAGCGATTACAAGTGTGTAGGAGCTCTTTTTAATTCTAATTAATTATTTATTGCTCTTGCAATATTTTAAGCTGAGATATTTGCCTTTTGGAGTATCGGGTATCATAAAATTTAGTATTTTTGATATCCAATTTTAAGATAGGATAACAATTTTTTGGGGGAACGCTGCCAGTAGGTATCTTCGGAACGTTGCCTAAAGGGACTCCTTTTAATAATAAATTTTAATTATTAAATTTTAAAGTTAGTTATAAGGTGTATTATATAAATGTTTTATTGTAGATATAGCATTATATATGATATGGTAAAGTTTAATTAATAAATCTCTGTGTCAAAATTTATAAATATATAAATTTATATTTTGTGAAATTTTAACATAATCTCTTTTAATTATGAAAGTGATTTTAATAAAATCACTTTCAAGTTGATTTTAATACAATATGATTTTCACTATAAGCGAGTGTGTTAAAACATAATTTAGTCAAGTAATAATTACCAAGTGAAGTTTTGGTGGAAAAACAATCTAATGAAATAAAAATTCAGTACGGGTCGGATCACATCGTTATTTTAAAACGGAATTCTAATCTTAATTCACAACATTGACCTGTGGATCCATTGTCGACAAAAATCAATAGTAGGACCGTCAATGTATAGTGAATATTTTAAACAGTAAACGAAATAGAAGATTTAGGGTCTGTTTCACAATATGGACAAAGTACCAAATAGCTATGCAACACATAAATAATTCAGAAGATAAAAGTTCCGAATAAGAAACTTCGCGTTTAGCATATTTCCGCTATCTGAGAGTCGTGAAACACAACAAAAGTCTTTATGCTAACCAATAAGTAATAAATAGTTTATTTGGATCTTATTTGGACATTGTGAACAGGCCCTTAGATTTATAATATAATAGAAATAGAGCTGGAGCGGTTAGAACTCTCGATCAGATCACTGGTCAAACCTAACGAATTAACATAAAAAGGATTCCATTTACAAAGTATTACACATTTAAATATTGCAAATCACATTTGCCTTTATAATCAAAAGGTAACGTTTTCATTTCCACACGCCTTTCGTGTCTTTGCAATAAGGGCAAAGGTTAATTGCGTCTATAGAAAAAAAGCGTACCCCACGCCAGAATTCAAACATAATCTTGATTCAAAATTACCAGTAGGCGTATACCTCTTTATCAATTTAGGACAACTAACAAAGCACAGAGGACCAAGCATGCAGAAAAAGTTCAAAAAAGGTTTTCTTGATCCATTAAATCTAGTATTTTTTTAATAACTGTTTCTGTCTTGTGTTATCTGTTTGTATTTCAAAAATAAATTAAGCTTAAAGCGTATATTATAATGTCTTAGCATTTAAAGACGGTAATACTGATTGATTATTAATATAAGATATATTATGTTGCGATGAATAAATTACCTATATCTCGCTCTACTGCCATTTCTTTAATATCGTTAATAATTTCCGTAGCTTTCTCCTTTTCGAGGAGCCGAGTCCTTTTGTGTACGTCCTTAAATTCGTCAATAAGATTATTATACAGATCTAACAGATCTTGAATGGTGTTGTTCCGAGCGACGTCCGGGGGTATTTCGGGTATTTTTAAATACCTGGAAACATACGAAACGTGGAATTTCATAAATAACCAAATTATAGTACTAAATCGTATAATATGTTTCAAGAATTTGAACCTATCATTATTCTTCTAAAACCTTTTAGTAGTCTATGCTGTAACCACGCCCCTATGATTGCGTTCCCTATAAGGGAGTAATTAGATTTTTAGGAGGGGGGGGGGGCACAAAACGCTTGGGAAATACTGTTCTAGATTATAGACGATAAGTAGCAACCTGGAGGAGATACTAATGTGTCTTCTTCCATCAGAGAGTCTCAAGACCTCACAACAATAATACAAAATAAAACTTTTCAGCAATTTCGCATTAAATGTCGAAGCTAATTGAGTCTATGCGGCAATTCTCCCGCAATAATAAAATATTAACAAAGGAAAAACTCCAAACAATAACACGAACAAAGTTACCACACGTTTCGTGTGTTAATACAACAGTAATTGGTATAAATGACGGGCGAAAATAAGCCAAGAATAATTACGTAAGAGAATACGCTGATGCGAACGCGCCTCATGAGTTTTCATGTATTGTCATCGTCGATCTTTGTTATGGAAATAAGAGAACAGCAGCCATTTATATTCTGAAACTGCGACATTTTTTAAGGTTATAATTAATGCGTAAGATAGAATCAACACCACCGCTTGCATGAATTATTAACTATTATTAATTCAATTCTCTGTGGTAATATTTATAATAAGTATAGTTTGTTATTGGGTAATAAACGCAAAAGACAATTGAGAAGGTGGATATACTAGATTAAAGAAGCCGAGTGTTACAGTGCAGTCAGAATTAGTTGGTTTTGGAGGCCTTTGTCAAAAAAGGGCACACAAATGCTCAGATAGTAGTGAGATGATATAAATATAAATAAATTTTAATAAAAAGCTTTTATTATTTAGCAAAAAAAACTATTGTGTGGTTTTATCATACCACGGTAAAAGTGAAACTTTTTTTTCACATTATAAACATTTAACTAAAAATTTTTGGAATAATATTCTATTAAGGGTATAAAATCGCTTTATCAATCTTAATTTTATACTTGGAGAATTGGAATGATAATGGGACTAATAAAAGTAAACTAAGTCTCCAACTAATATTTTTATTGAATTCTGTGTCTTACAGAGTACGATATACATAATACTTAACAAGTATTTAGATTTTATACACATATTAAAATAGCTTGGAGCACAGGCACAAATGAATAATAGTCTATACACTACACGGTCAACTGCTGCGAGCTACGTGCGCCGCCATATTGTCTTGGCTGCTATGACGAGCGCCTTTCACTTTATCCCTACTCCGCGGGCGACCGTCACGCGACATGCTCCACACGGACCAAAAAGTTTAAGACGATGTAATAAAAGCTTCACTTTAATTTTTATTATTTAAACGGTAGTTGTCATATAATATTTGTCAGGAGCATGGACAGGCTATTGTATTTAGAAAGTTAGAAAGAAACCTCATAGCAAAGAAAGAAAAGAAAGAAAGATTCACGTTACCTTGCGAGATATGCCGTGTTTTTAACTTGCTCCTGATTCGACAGAAGCCAATAAAGAACATGATGTACAGTCCTGGCGTCACCGGCAAGAAGTTGAGTTCTAAAGGTGGCAGGATCTACTCCCGATGGAGGTCGTAATTTTACGTTTCCTAACATTTCGAGCAAACGTATAGACACATTTTCAGTTTCATCTTCGCATATATCCAACTAAAGTGTAAAAGAACATCAGACTTTAATTTTTTGTACAATACAGGGCCAAAAGGGCAAGAGGAGTTAATTGAAAACGCCGCCTATAGGCACTCTAAATGGCAGAGGGCTCGCGAATGCGTTGCCTGCCTTTTAAGAATAGGTACGCTCTTTTATTGAACGACTCTCAGTCTTTTTTTACAACAGGGGACAAACGGGCAGCAGACACAGCTGATGTTAAGTGATAACCATGGACACTCAACGGGCTTGCGAGCGCGTTGCCGGCCTTTAAGGAATTTGTACGCTCTTTACTTGAAGGACCCTCAATCAAAATGGTTCGAAAATACTGTGTATGTGTACTAGTGTGTATCTTATAGGTCTTGTTATAGTAAGGAAACTTAAAGATTGTTATCTCTTTTTATTACAGCGTAAACTCAATTTTTCAAAAAGAGACCAATGACTCAGTTTAGTGTGACTGATTATGAATAAGACGTCATTTATTTGTATTACTGATTATTGATTGCTATAATTATTTTACGTAATACAAAAATGATTCGATTATTATTAACAATAACACACTTATAATAGTTAATATTACTGTTAAAATCAATATGGAATAATGTTAATATAAATACCTTTTCACCGGCTTTGAAAAATACCAGTAAATCTACTAGGAGCTGAAGCAATTGCTTCTCATCCAGAGCGTCGAATTTAATTAAATCGTAGTTCCGTCCCAGGGTTTGATTAATTTCTTTAACAATAAACTTCATTTGATCCGTCATTTTTAGATCTTAATTAACGACGACGCAATAAATTAATAACTCTTTACGATCATTCATTTACAAAAGGACTTCGTTTGTATTCGTTGCCATGGCAACCCCAAGGCGACAGACTATGGTAGGATACACTACACAGATAGTCTGTGCGGTAATGGCAACTGTGTGGCGGTTTTGCGTACAAATATAATTATTGACATATTTGTCTTGTACGACTCGTGTATGATTAGCTTTTGAAAAACTACATTTTCTTTAAAAATTATATCATTATAGATATCATGCACCATGTACCACGAAATCATTGTTGTCTACACACCCACAACTATAGATTTTGTCACATCCATATTTCTGTTATGAAAGTTTTTATTATTTATGTATTATAATTAGCACCCGTAATTTTATTTCTTCATGAAAAGTTCTTTTTTATATTGAGGTAATTAGGTTTGTCGACGTAACAAAAAATAATTTAGCACTGCTGCAACTTCCAAGCCTAAAAAAAATTACTACCCGAGTTTGCTATTCAATTTATATATTAAAATATTAACTTTATAAAAGCGTCATCTAGAGACAAGTAAAACAAAATTTATGTTGGAATAATTTATATTTCTATTATAATACAATCATAGATATTATTGTAATCGTCAAATCTCAACAAGTTACGCTTACTGTACACTTTGTGCCTTACACTTTCGATCGAAATACAACTGCCAATGAACAATTCGTCTCACAGCCTTACACAAATTCCGCTAAATGCTCTGAATAAAGATGGAAAAAACAAAATACTAACCTATTAAGTCTTCTAAGAGGATAAAAAAATTATTCTAAACGTCTGATTAACGACGCATTATCACTGGCTACTCCTACTTAGCACCAATGAGGAGAAGATTACTTTTCAATGTCACGACACTAATAATGAGCATGAACAGACCAATGTCAGTTGTCTCATTCCCGACTCATTATGTAAGAAAGAGACAAACATATCCATGGTGATAAATTATGACACATATTGACGTCTCTTTCATTACCGCAGATATTGAGCAAGACGGCGAATTACAAAGACAGTGAAGTTTAGATTTAAAGATGTCAGTGATAATGATATAAGTACTTCAAGTCCTCATTATTTAATAAATAATAAAGCTAATTAAATACTAGAGACGATTGTGTTAACATATCATTTCGTGATGCGTTTCGATTAATTCACTTCTACTTAACCTATGGCATGCACCATACTTACAATTAGACCCTGAGTTGACAAACAAACACGCCAAACAAAACTATCTTTTGAAACAATGTCAAAAAACTCGCGGCAATTAAGCTGCCACTGAATTCAATACTAAAATCTTTTATTTTTATGTAAGGGAAAGAATTATGAATTATAAAAGAACTTTATTTTGTAAAATGTCAACTGTCAAGAGTTTTTTGACAAACGACATTACCGATTATAATAACATAATTTGTACTCTGCTACACAAATTATTTACATTGCCAGTAATACTTTAGTGTATTGCTATTTGAAAACTAAAAATACTAAAAATAAAACAACCTTCAAAATTATATTAACTGATTCCGTCTACTGTCAACACATATCCAATGACTGTTGAATAAGTACAGATTAGATTATAATTAAAAATATAAATATTTATGATTAATAATATGATATTATTAATAAAAATTATTATATTTAAGCATTAAAATGTGTAGACAGTTTTGCGTTTTCATCAATTTGCCAATAATTTATCACAAATTTTCCCTTAAATCACGTTTGATGTAAATTATCGATAGGAATGTTGCAAGAGAAAATTTGGATATTGACTGAAAAAATGACTGACAGATGTCATAAATGCAAAAAAAAAGTCAAAAATACGATAAAATCACATATTATATAGATAAAATCAAAAAGATAAAAAAAAACAATTACAATCGACATTCATAGATCTAATAATTAGGTACCTGATATAAAACGACTAAGCTACACCTACACCTAAATCACAAGAGTAACAAAAGAATAAGCGGAGTTTGGACTCATACAATCAACAATAATCATCACATAGGTTAGTTGACATTTAATCGTGAAGCAAAACTAGATTCGGAATTTAAAAATATATGACCACAGACTACAGATCGTGTTGATTCTTTCTTTTTTATGATTACATTTTTAGCCTGTTTCGAAAGAGTCAGCTAGCCTATTTGGATTTCAGTCTAATCTCCGCTAAAGGCTGATAATTGTGTGCGACGCTACGGCTTATGAAGCGGCCGAGCGTTACATTTTCTGATACCAGATGGCAGCACCATATCAGTATAATCTGTATCTTACTGCGCTGTTAAAAATCCTTTTGTTATAAATGTAACGTGAATACTTTGTGTGAAACTGCCATCTTGAATATTATAAAGCTTTGTATTAACGAGACACTCTCATAGTAGGCCTCCCTTCCTACCGAAGAGGAAGGTGCTTAGCGTGCCTAATGGGGACGAACTAAGTGGAGTGCTGTTTGTTGTACTAGGGCCGACTCCGACCGTGCCTAGATCCCCTCGCGGTCTAGGCGCCCGTTGGCCTCTCGCCCGTCTGCCTATTGTCCCCGTATCTAAAGCTCCCTGCCCTGGTTGCGCCGGAACACCAAAAGGGGCGTCCACACGCTCGGCAGGCGGGGCAGCGGGTGATCTAAGCGTGCGCTTCAAACACGTGAGCTGCTCCATCGGACTCCTATGAACCAGGCCTGTGTAAAGCGAGCCCGCTGTTTGGAGAGCGAGGGGAGCGGGAGAGCCATCCGAGGAGGGAGACGTAAGATATCTGCGGCGGAGGATGGAAGTCCCGCTCGCGATCAACGCGTGTAACGATGGGGGGACGTCGTTGGGACGCGGAGTCGGAGGCGGCGAGGCGTCTGGCGATCCCAGGAGGGGGCTGTTCGCGGGAGTCGCGGTTGGGGAGAAGTGAGGCCGCGAAGGGGGAGCGGAGGGGGTGCAGAAGGAGTCCCGCCGCGATAGCACGGGCGATACGGCCGCGGATGTTCTACGCGATGTTAGCCTCGAACTCCAAGCACTACCCAAAACGCTACTCGCGAGACTACTCATCCCACTGCTGCATACACTACTCACACTGCTGCCAGCGAGACTGCCGTCGTTCGGGTGTAATACGGTGCTGGGAATAATGATTAATATCATTAATGATAAAATTGGAAATTTAAACTTTAATAATATTGAACTTTTATGAAACTTTTATGACATTGAGGAACAAATAGTTGTTCCTAAATCGCCTCTTCTAAGCAAAAAACTACTGGTTAGTATGCAAATTTATAAATTATAAAAATCTTGGGAATCTTTTTCAAACGAGAATAAAATTTAAACAATCTTACCTATTCGTAAACGTGTAAATGTGACTGGAGTGAGGGAGACGTAACATATCGTCATCTTCCTCTACATCTGAGAGTCGGTACATCCGCAAACCGAGAGCTTGAGCTGATCTCGATCCTCGTACGCCTACACCTTCCTGGTCTTCTAGTAAGCCTAAAATAATTTTGATGTTATAATGTAATAATAACCATATAATAAAAACAATCACGTGCATCGTAAATATCAATTTAACAATTCAGATATGCCATAAATTTTGCCACTACAAAAGTACGAAATATTTATTTCATAATAATTTAATTCCTCCGCCTTTGTAAATTAGTGGTTCGCCACCGAAATATTCTTTCGAGTACGCATGGACAGACCCACTAGCCGATTCTGTATGATAAAAGTGCGCGCGTACACAGTACACATGTCAAAAGTGAAACTTCTTTTTAAATAAACTATTACTAAAGTAAAAGCAACAATAGAAGTTCATGTACATGTATACGATCACTCCATATATTTGAATATCTATATTCACACTGTTTACACTCGGTATACATGCTAATGATACTATAAATAAATAAAAAATCTGCATTTACTACACAAGACCTTATGCGACGAAATTGCCATCTAAAGTTCTAATATGTAAGTAACTACAAACAAATATATCAAAACAATAGCGTGTATGTTTTCTCGATCTCCCTTTCTCACTCTCTCTCGATCGATCTCAATCGCTCTCTCCCTTTTCTTCGACAAAAACGCTGCACAACTTCGTGACGTATCCGTATAAAATTTACCCACCACATACGCCTAACGCAAAAATTTACTCACAATCTATTCTAACAATATTAAGTATGATATATGTTTTGATTTGTTCAATTAAAGGAAATAAGTTACTAAATTAGCAGTAGGTCTTACTAGTGTTCTGTGTGTGTACTTGTTCGTACAATTAAGGTTAAAATTATAAAGTTAAATAACGTAAATATCCTACCGGACATGTTAGGCTTAGCCAGCTGTGCCCAGGTGTGTAGAGTGAGGGAGCCCTCCAGCGGTTTGACGATCTGCAGCTTGTGAGGAGTTCGGAACCTCGCCCCTCCTCCTCCCACTCCCGCCCCCCACACAGCACTCTCTTCGCTCCACTCGCGATCTGCAAATTTTATTAAAACACTTAAGTACTGAGACATTCACTTAAGACATTCGTAATCGGGCCTCAAACTATATTAAAGTAACCGTTGGAAGAACTAGCCTCACCCTGGCTAGTTCTTGACCTACGTTTGGAAATGTTGCAAAGAAACAAAAGCTGATCAAGAACTATTAATGTTCTCCCAACTATATGTTTTACTTATTGCGAATCTGCATTTCCTAAGGACATATTCATATATTTCATGACATTAACCATGCATGCTCATCGGTAACTTTAAACTTTACCCTTGTCTGGTATGTCCTGGATTTGGTCCAGATATATACCACAAGGCCTAACCAACCCGATGTCACCATCCACTGTGGCCTTGTATATCATACTTGGTAACTTCTTCTCATACTCTATAGGTAGTATGAAATCCACATTGTTTACATTGTAATTAATAAGGTAAAACTTATAATAAATACAATATTATATTATTCCATATCATTAATAGTGCTCAAGATATTATATATAAAAATATATAAAAAGATATTATATATAAAATTAAATAATTACCTGTCCTTTTATTCCTAAGAACGTGGGAGGCAGCCAACGAAGCACGCCGCGAATCAATCTCTTGTGGCGTGAGCCGTCTTAAAGCCGCAGCCAATTCTGCAGCCCCAGGCGCTCCGGGAACTCCAACGCCCGAGCCACCGCTAACAAATAATATTTTATAAATCAAGACCCGTATTTTTCACGAAGGCTTAACGTATACGCACGTATACATTCACGTACGTCCGTAAAGTTTATACGTTTTGTTCTGGTTATGTTGCTGGTAATAAGAGCAATTAAGTACTACAATGGGCTTTCCAGAAACCGCCATTACCAAACAAAACAGTATACTTGCTTAGGTAAACATTAATTAACGTAATTATGTTATATTAGCAATTAAAGATTTATTGTCTTTCATTTTGGTATTAGAATTAATAATCAATTGTTCATTTGTTAAAAATGGTAAACAAGACGCAACTGACAGACAGCCAAATGTAATGTTATCTATGGTTAAGTATGAATAAAAATTTGACAATTAGACATTTTGAAGATGTTTATTTCGATTTCCTATTAGCATAATATGGTGTCAATATCATCATTAACAATGCCACGACCAACACGATTGAACGTTTCCCGACAAAGCCTTAATGGGAGAAAAGTTCAGATAATTAACATTTAGATGTTTTTTTACGATTAAAATTTTGTATTTAAGTGCACAGGACTAATATAAGATAATAATTTGCAAAAAAATACTTACGGGTATAAATCTTCAGATTCAACATCGGATATATCTTCAAAGAAGCTATCGGTTGATATAGTTTTGGCCTTTGGTTTCGGTTTGGGCACACCCTCGCTCTCAGATCCGGATAAGGAGGCCCCGGACCAGCGTGACGCGCATTGGACTGTCTCGAACACTTTTTGCATGCTCGAACTGTAAATAGTATATCGTATAAATAAAATAATAAAATAAAAATAAATAAAAAGTTTTTTTATTTGACCCAAAACAAATACCACATTACACATATTACAACATTCATTGTATATTGTATAATAGTATTCTTTTCTTCACCCATTCTGGGTAGGCAAAGGGATCTACGCCCATACAGCCAAGTCTTCAGTAGAATATTTTTATTGATATGAAATGAAACCAAACCTTACTGATTGAATCCAATAAATAAATCTGATACTTAAATGAAAAGTATATTAAACGCGGATATATTTCAGTGCTAACATAGCATGTGTACATACTGACTGAGTGACCAACAGACAACATTTTAGCCAAAATCTACGTTTAGTCATGTACATACATAAAAAATTTACAGTATAATTGTTAAAATTCACTGACTCTAAAACACTTACTAACTATTATAGTAGGTAACCAGAGTTATTACTACTACTAATGTGGTTACATGTTAAACCAGCAGTATAAAGTTGTACTAATCCGTAAAGCTGAATCCTGGTAGTTAGGAGTTAGATTCAAAGCCTAGACTTACCTCTAAGCCTCCAGAATGTCAAAACCTTATATTGACATACAGAAGTCATACTTAAGGCTGAGTCTCAACTTATCTTCCCCCATATGGGTATCTCTTATAATCTTACTTTGCAAGCGGATCCCCAATGCCCGAGTCCAAGCTGAACTCCGAGTAGACCGAGGAATGCATCTCCCGATGCAGACTCGCCGGGAGTAGACCCGCAGCCGCTGCTACGCTCGGCATGAGACCACGTACGGGTTCGCCGCGTTTGCGAATTTGTCGTAATGCTTCTTGCGCTTCCGCCAAATGTGCTGCCACTTCCGAATATCGTTCCTGTCAAATATAATAACGTTGTTTTCCTATGCCTTTATACAAACACTACTTATCATCGTAACCAACTATAGAAACGTATTTAATCTATTCTTAGAATAATGGGCGTTACAAACTAGCACCCAAAAGTAGTTCTGCCTGGGTTATTATTTATCAGTGGCAAACTGGAGTGATTAAATTTAATGATAGGTTATTAATAATTAAAGAAATTATATATAATTTAAATACAACTTGGTAATTTCGTGTTTTTTGCACAATTTTGAATTTAATTTATTAGTTATAAGGTCGCTCGCTGCACTATTAAAGTAGATTTTGTATGAGTTTCTAAATATTCGGATGTTAAGTGTGAATATAAGTAAGAAACCATTTTATGTATTAATTTGTCTACTGTTTACTTATAAATAATCAGATCTAAAAATATTAAAACTGATATTTCGTAATAAACTCCTAGTTTTAGTTTTACCCGATTTAATAAAAATGTGATTGTAATTTTAAATAATATTTTACATTGCAATCTGTACTATTTAGATTGGATTACGCAGAGAGGTTAATCTAATCAACTTGGGATTTAGTTAGACAATAACATATTTAATCATGAAATTGAATTATTATATCAAAGAGAATTAGATTTTAATCCCTTTTTATATAAGAGCGGTGTTTGCCTTTTTACTAAGCTTTCTTCATGTCTGAGATCGTGCATTCGAATCACGGCTGTGCACAAAAATATGCTTAAAAATTAAGCTCACAGATAGCTATGTTAAAAATCATTTCATCAATAAAATTTAATGTTATTTACGAGTTAACATTAGTTTCTAATAATACATATTTCATAATTAATTGATTAACGCGTGTATACGACGATTTTCTAACACTATTGCAGCTTTGACTGAATGTAAAATAATTTTATTAATTTTATCAGCGCTCTAGCTACCCCAGACATGTTTTCCGGGATGTAAACTTTTTAGGTTTTTCTGTGATTTTTCTCTATATAAACCTCAGAGTTCAAAATATAAGTTCCTTACTAACAAATAAAAAATAGGGGTTGAATGCAGAGGATCGATGAAAATGAAAGGTTTTATGTGTTTTTGAATCATAAAAAAATAAAAACATAATTTTCCTCTAAAACAAAAAAAAAATTTGGTGTGGACGCACCTTAACACTTAAGGGTTTGAAAGATAGATAGTAGCCGATTCTCAGCCTTTCTGCATATGCATAAAAACGTCATAGGAATCGGTTGAACCGTTTCAAAGGAGTATGGGAACGAACATGGTGACATGATATGTTCTTATATTAGATACATAAAGATATTATTTAATGCATCATTCAGGCAATATATACAGTCTATAACCTTTACATCATAGGGCTTACCTTAACATCGGCCAACTCAGCCGCGAGTGCATTTTGATTTTCTCTAGTTATTTCTAATACTCGCAGCGTGTGATCATGCTCGGCTTTTAACTGGAAACAAATTAATAAATTAAAATTAAAAATTCAACACAAAAATACAACACCAGAAAGCTCGCCTTAAATATTAGCACGTTGCACTTAGTTTACATAAATTGTTAATGTTTCTTGTATTTTTCAGTGCAAAAAGTAATATTATTTAGGTAAACTGGCAGCTTAAAGGTATAATATTTCCAATTGTTTCATAAATGTAAATTTAGGCTGCGTAAAAGTAGAGACGATGAATGAGGAATTGAAAAACTTATAGGATTTTATAATTTTCATAGATATTAGTCGTCTACATCGTAATTCAGTAAGATCGACTTGCAGTCGGCTCTTTATAGAATATCACTTAACATCGCACATCTCACAAAAGCAGAGAAAAAATAACACAAAAAAGGAGTTTTACTGCTAAAAGCCGTTTATTCACCAACTTCTGGGAATAAGGTTAGGTAACAATTCCACGTATAATCTTAAACAAGTATAGTAACGGAAGTAATGAGACCCAAAAAAACTCCTCCCACGCCAGCACATTGTGCCAACACTTCAACTGACATTTAATCTAGTCATTTGGGTTACTAAATACTAAAATCACAATAGAAAACTATTATCTGCATCATACATCATCATACAGAATATAAGTATATACCGAGATTTAAAATTAATGTCATTATTAAGAATAGGACAAAAAGTAGGTACTTTTTAAAGACAATGCAGATATACAATAGTAAGAAAAATTGTGTTTATGTATTAATATTATTAATATATAATTTTTTACTACTTACATTAAACCTGTTAACTATGAAGTAACATTAACTATAGTAGAAGCACAGAACAGAAGGCTAAACCGACTTTTTATGGGGATGAATGCCCTGCATGGTATTAAGGAAAATGCAGAGAGAAACATACGCAACACAACTGATTAAATAAGAAAAGAAAGAAGAGTTAATTTCGACAATTCTTTCAAAATACTTCTGTTGCTCTGATGCTCTGATGTTACGTTACGATCGCAAGGAAAAAAACTCAAAATTAGACTCGAGATGAAAATTAACGATCCGCGTAATGAACGATCGTTAGTTAATTGGACACCCATGCTTCAACTATTTTCAGATTATAAAATTTAAATTCAACAAAAAACTAGCTTATTTAAATTTCATATAGCGTTATTAAATTATGTTGACTAATACATACCGGGAATTCAGTATATTTAATGAAATCTATTCACATCGTAACTTCCAACAAATTTACATTATAGTTTCATATTACACGTATATATGTGATATGGCTAAAGCAAAGAATGGCCTACATTCAAAATAGTAATCTGCAAAAATATATTTTTCTAACCAGAACATTTGTCAAAAGCCTATGTCTAATTGGTGCGTTATAAATAAAACATTTAGGTTAGTACAATTAAAACAAAAATACTTTCAATTAGGAATATTAAAAAAATATAGCTAAGGAAACATTATTGATTAATCGTATTGTCTATAGGAAAAATCATTGAAAAATTAAATTACAATAGAAAATATGTATGCGCTTTCTAGATAAATCTAGGACAAATATAACAATGACTGAAATTAATTGTGTCGAACACTCCGTGATTGATTGGACTTTGGTTACAAAATGTATATAAAACATATATTACCAAAGAACTCAAAATATAGTACTACTTTTGACCAGGTTGTTGAATATTTTAATCAAAAAATCTTAATTAAGCGGAATTTCTATATGGGACTTTACTGTTCGTATATTAAAAGTGCTATTGTTGCCTGGAAGAGATCGCTTGTTAGCGACAAGGCCGCCCGTTGCAACCCTTATAAATTTAAGCATTATGTTTTTTGTTTTTATATAAATGTAACGAAGTGTAAATAAATAAAAACTATTCATGGCAGTAATATATGGATTGTGTAATATTGCTTTACAAACTTTCTGCGTTCCCGAAACAATTCTTTTACCAGATATCAATTCTAGAAACCCCTGACTCCCGCCATGTTGAGTCAGTCACTTATTTACAATCAGTTCTTACCTGTTGTAAATTTCGGTCAGACACAGCAAGCCTTGCATTGGTCGAGTCAAGCTGTTGCTGAAGTTCGGAGGATCTCTGTCTCTCTTCAGATAACTCGGACTCAAGTTCATTCGTCTCCGAATTAGCACTCGCTGAAAAAATTGGATAAATCTTAAATGTTGCCATTGGTAATACATAAATTTAGTTCTCCCACAGAAACTATAAATTATTTACAAAGTTTTTTTATTTAAAAGCCCAATAAAATATTCTTTAATGTCGATAAAAGTATTTGTTTTTAAAATTATAGCAAGAATAAATTATTCAGTCGAATTCGTTTACAACGACATCGTTTAGAAGAACATACCGGTTCTATTTACCAAAATCAAAGGTCGCGGCTGAATTCTATTGTATAAGGTACTTAATAACAACGTCATCGGCTGTTACGATGATCGGTTTTTACGATCAAATATAAGTAGTCCCTTCGATGTCGTTATAAGAGATTTTAACGTATTAAATTTACAGAATTATTTTTTCAAACTCTAAGTATACATACAAAATCTACTAAAAAAGGCAGTCACCGACCTTACAACTAATCAATAAAATTCAAAAGGCCTCGCGAATGTATAAAAAAGTGTGCAAAAAGCACGAAATTACCGAGTTTTTATAATTTTTTTAATTATAGATAACTTATCATTAAATTAACTTGTTCAGCCCAATTACCAATATCTTATCCACTCCATTTTGTTGGTGATAAATAATAACCCAGGTACATCTATTTTTAACCCCATTCCACGAAAGGTCAGGTATGACCTGACCTAACTTATCCAAAAACAATTGCCTCTGCCATCTAACCTATGTTATCTATGATAAAAGAATTACTCGATTGACACTTTCGGCTTTAAGCGAATTAAAAATGCCGTTAATGTTAGCTAACAAACATTAGAAACCCCGTTTACTCATTTGTTATAAACAGTTGAATCTCACATTGTTTTATTACATTTCATCTTAAAATAGATTTGACTTTCTAAGGCTATTTCACAACGTGCCATATCACGGTTTCACAAGTGCACTAGTCGTTCGAGGGCTCAGTATAACAGAATTTTAATATTATTGATGAACCTTTGCCTATAATCTATGACTGAATAGAATAAGGCGTATAGTCTATGTATTATCTTAATTATTACTACATTTAGGCCAAAAATTAACAGATAATTGTTTTATAAGCTGTGGCATAAATTTCAAAAAAGGGGACTGATTTTAATTATTTAAACGTATACATTACTGTGCGAACTAAAATTGTTTTTGTAGTATTTTTAAACAATAGTAAATAAAGTAACGGACATAGTAATAAATGGAAAAATACCAAGAGAAGGGTTATCGTGTTGAGAGATAATAACGTTGGCATACAGTACATATTAACAATCACAATTAAGATAAAATCTTCAATTCATTAATTTAATTATAATTATTATATGCTAGTATTAAGCGACTTTGAGACGGGAATAGCATGCTATGTTCCTCTACGAAATATATTATTCATCAGATATATGGATATATAAATAAAACATATAGCAAAATAAGTTGCTAAGCTCAAATCTCACGGACGGCTGGGCCAAGTCGAATATTTTTTTAATTATTTATTCATTGAACTGAAGAGGAAGGTTTATTTATTTATTTATTTATTTATTTTATTTATTAACACTTTGTTGCATTACATAAAAGGAAAATATTAAACATAATTTAATGACAAGCAACTGGCGGCCTTATCGCTTTAGAGCGATTTCTTCCAGACAACCACTGTTAGTAAAGGAAAAAACCACTATGAGTATATTAGATAAGGTAGGCAAGAAGTGCAAAAATAAAATAGGGAAATAAAACATACTTAACAGAAACAAAAAGAAATAAAAATAAACTAAACAGATACAAGTTACATAAAACAAAACAAAAAGTAAACAGTGCACATGAATCATGACAATCTAATTCAAGATCGGTCTCACGTCAGTTAGTAGTTAGTGATATGACATGGACAGGTAATGTTTATAAAGCAGAAATTTAAAGGAAGATAGAGAAGGAGCTAAACGAATAGTGACGGGAAGTGAATTCCATAGCCGAACTGCTGAAACCTTAAAGGAATCGCCAAAAAAGAGGAGTTATGAGATGGGATTTCAAGGGTATAGTTTTCGGAAGAGCGTAAACTATAGTTATGTGAACCCAAAAATTTGAAATTTTTGAGATAAGAAGGAGTTTTAGGATTGAACAGGATGGAATATAGGAGATGGAGAATAGGTTTGTGAGAGAAAATTTAGAAAAGGTAAGAGTAAGAGATAATTCAAAAAATTTAAGGATAAACTTAAAATTAAGATATTATTCCAGAAAAGATAACAATCTCTATAAGAAAGCATAGAGAGATATTACATATGTAGGTATGTTACTAAATAGATAGACTATGAAAATAATATGGCGAAATGAAATTCGCGAATTCCCTTTCTTACCCAGGATATTTTTACACATTTATGAAACGATCGATGGATCATTATTATTTTCACATTGTAAAGAAAATTATTTTTACTTCACGCTTACATCACCATTTAAATAATACAGCGTGCAAACATTTATTGAAATACACAAATACCTAGTGACGTCAAGCTGCTATTAGACATATCTTTATAATTTATGCCCTGAAGCAAATTCAGGTCAATTTAGTTTCATATTGAATTATAGAAAGCATTCCTTAGTAAAATAAAGGTGAAACTTTAAAATAATGTATCATCTGTTAATCTGGATAGAAATTTGTATGAGAGGTCATGCTGTTCGTAGAACGCCTGGGGTCTATTAGTAGACTGCTAACGAGGGTTTTAGTGGAATGGGCTATTATAGCGAGCCAGACTGCGAAAGGACGTTATTTTAATATTAATATTATATTTTTTTTCAAGAACTCCTGGTCCGTTTTTTGAGAGCTGGGGGAGTCCATTGGAGTTTAGTGGAAGCAGTAGCCAAGTCCCACATAATCTTATCTGCCACGGAGTAAATGGATATTTAAAGATGAAAATCATAATATATACAAAAATTGTAAAACATTTACGTAACATACGTATAGAAATAATCAATAAAATATATTTAATACATTTCACTGAGTAATAATTAATTACTAATTCGTATGTGTAATGTGTTAGCGTAAAAATAACGGTGTGTCTGTGGGGTGTGCTGATGATGCACTACATGTATGCATTTAATCATTAACTATGTATCTCCCGTTAAAAATTCACATAACTAGATCGTTATGTGGTTTAACCAGTCTGCCCTTTCCTCTGAGCTCTCCAGAGACATGTACTATACTCCACTACGGTAATAGGAAAATTTAACATGGTACTAAATCTTTAGCACATTATGAGGCCAACATATTTTCTACCAAGAAAATCGTGGTAATTATATATATATATATTTATTGTATGCATCACAATTTTAAACAAAATTATTATCTCATGAAGAAAATTATTTAAGTGTGTCCATAAAGATAATCGCGTTGATAATCGTATAATACGTTATATAATGTAATTAAATTTATTTTAGCAAAATTCAAGTTTTTGTTGAAGCTTTGTGGGCGTGATAAGTTATTCTTATAATTTTTTAAAATTATAATTCGCTTTAATTTTGTGTCATCTCCCTATCGGATATTTTCAAACCAAGATTAACCGAAGTGTCACCTTCATAATTCTTATAATTAACATATGCACTGTAGTTTTTAGACATTTAAGCAAATAGTATATACTTTCATAAATAGCCTAAGCAACGGTTGGAGAAGTTTTCTAGAAGCAACAACTTTAAATATATAAAAACACAAACGCGATAATCTTCTTGCAGTTTAAATTTTAAAATAACCCATATAAAAGACGAAAATGAAACTCGGACGGACTCATATTAAATAAAACTATTCAACCTTTAACAGCCCATTTCATTGATTTTCATTCGTGCAAGAATACCTCATTTTATACTTCTGGTTCATCTTCTTTCTGGTAATCATTCTTCTTGTAGTACCGAGTCCCGTTAGAACAAGTATGGTCTGACAGGGTGCGAATCTTAAAGACAACACGCTGCTAGGCCACCTTGCGCCACCGGGACCATGTTTCTTCTTAACCTTCTCCATAAATTGTAGAATATTATTCTTCTTCTTCTTCTTTTTCATTGGACACGCGGTAGTTGATTTACAACCATTATTGTTAATAACAACCGTTAATAAATATGCTTGGTATCTGCGTGTTCAATAAGGATTTTAACACTTCCTTAGAAAGGGTTTTTGACGTTTTGACGTTAATGACAGTGCCGCCGTCAGTGAGAAAAGATGTAAACAAATTTTACCAGGACATTGAAATATTGTTATTTAATTTTTAAGAATAAGCCTAATTGAATAATAATATACTAATGGAAACCAAACTAAAATTAAAAACGCCTTTAATACATACGAAAAATCCGTTGTTAATTGGAATATTAATCAAACATAAATATATATAAACGTGAATTTAAAACAAAATATCATCAATGAACATTTAGGTTTTTTAATATACGCCAACAATTCAGCTCGTTAATAAACATTTACGCTTAAATAAATGTTGATTTTACATATATAAGAAATTAAGTTTTTTTTTAAATTTCCCAACAATATAAAATCTGTATTTCAATGCTAACCTGTAACTGCGCGTAAAACCCAAAAAGGATAAATCTCAGAAATCCAGCGGAATTTGGCAACATTGCTATTTTATGTGGCTCTTAATCTGACCATGGATTATTAAAAGCGAAACGTCAAAACGTAATAAATGCGCTCATATCCAAAGATAAATAATACATGATTAATTCGTTAACAATTTAAATCAATACGTGACAAGACATAGTTATCAATAATTGTTCTGGAATTCGCTGATAAAATATCATTTATTCGTATCTGACACAATAGTATAAGAACATGGGAACATTTGCGAAAGCTGTGTTAACATACCAATAATTATGTGCATTGTCATTTCTTCCGCGCAAATGATGCAAGTCTCATCCATAACCTACGTAATCTCTTTTTTTTTATAGAACAGGGGAAAACGGGCAGGTGGCTCAACCGGATGTTAAGTGATACCGCCGCCCTCAATGCCAGAGGGCTCGCGAGTGCGTTGCCGGCCTTTTAAGAATTCATATTGACGGAATTATTGTTTCGGATATAAATTATTTTATTTAATGACCAACTTCTTGTTAATCATATTCACCAGCCATTTTATACCCATAACATGAATTTATAATAAAATAATTCGTTTATTATTTGACGGAATGGAAGATGTTACTATATTATGTTTAAAATAACTTATACATTATATACAAATAAAAATATACATTACATATCAAATTATTGTAATTTAAAGTTTAATTGTCGAACGTTTAATTTTTATTTGGTATTAAATACTGATGGATATATGTACTTATATACTAATCTTATATTTGTTTGGAATATTTATAAGTTGGGTTTAAAATCATAGAAGCTTATATGATAAATTGTATCTCAAATTACGTCATCAAAATTCGTGGTAATAATTAAACAAGGCGTGGTGTTCCCGCAAGCCCAACCCCTGGTAATGTTTGTTCAGACTAGTAGACTATAAAACATGTTGTATCGATATTAACAAAGTCACTTTAATTATCACATTTTAAATCTTATATTTATCATTATATCACTCTCCTTACCCCTAAATCAAATGGCTCATCAAAAAGTCATCGAAAAGGGTTTTAACTAAAGTCAAATAACTGCGGATCCACCCTCCGTTCTACGCCCTTGATTTGAACTGTAGATAGAACTGGCAGAAAATTTAAAATTATAATACATTGTAATGCATACAATGTATATTGTGTACAAGTGTACATTGTGTTCCCTATATGAATAAATGATTTTTGACATTAGAGAAAACTTACCTAGCTGCGCTGCAATGTCCCGCAGTAGTTGTCTTTCGGCCAGCTCAGCAGAGTCCGCACCGGCTGCGAGCCGCGATGCTTCGTCTCGTAGGGCTCTGTTCTCGCGCTCCAGGGCGCCGGTACGTCGCCGAAGGAGGGCAGCCGTCGCCGCCTCCTTCTCTTCCGTTGGAGAATCCTCTGTATCATTTGTTAGTATCTAGGAGAAACAAGATACAGAATCAGTAACCATTTATATGCTAACTAAAAGTATTCTTAGTCACAAATACACTTTTATTTTTTGCATATAACAAGATTACTGTCGGAATAATAATGATGTAACAGTTATGTCAATATAAAGTAAAAAAAATAAGATTGCAGCGCCCTTAAAACCCACTTATTTTCTATGAACGAAACAAACACTAGTTCAAACGTTACAGAAGAACATAAGCCTGCCTTAGACGAAAAAATCGCCATGTCTCGGGCACACAAGGCTGTTTACCTTCATAAAGAAAAATGCGACATAAGGTAAATAAGCAGATTACCCCATATTGTTGCGTATATAAATTGGAGCCTACGCTCTGTATGTAGGTATGTGGTGTGTAGTTTTTTTATATTCGCATCAGGGACTACTACTACGACTCAATTACCAATTAAAACCAAGTAGGTTTTCACATTACCTTTAAAACAATTAATTGAAAATAATAAAGAAGCAAGCCACGTTTGATTACAGCAATCATGTCGCTCTAACCTAGTTTTTCGTGAAGGACGGACAAGGTTTACTTGTATATGAAAACAACTGCGCCGTTTCATAACCAGTGATTTAATCTAATCTGTGTTTTTTATAAATAGAAAGTTTATGGTAAGTTTGTGATATAATTAAATTACATTTAGAAAGATTATCTGCTGAATAAATAGATGCTGACCAATATGCCTTACAACTCAAATTGAGACTAATAGGGCAAGTAGCCCGTTATATAGACAGAAGATGGTCAAAGGATTGGTCCGAAAGGACAATGAAACTAAGGCAGACCAAAAAGACGTGGACCGATAAGGTTGAAAGGGCTGGCAAAAATTTGATGCTGACGGCAGACGATTAAATAGGGAGGAAAAGTTGCGCGGAGCCTCATAATAAAATTGGTTACATCTTTCCTTTTGTTTATGTAAAAAAGATTTAAAGAAATACTACTATGGTTTACTGAAACGTTAGGGCCTTAGAAAAACATCCTAAAATATGTTATCAAGAGTTAGGTAATTAACAGAATTGTATATATAAAGAATTTCGAAGAATAGTTTACATACCACTACAAAGATAAGATTTGATCCAGTTAAAATTAATTTATATAAATATCTAAAGTATTAATTAATTTTAACTAGATCAAATCTTATCTAATGTCTATCTATGAGAGTGCGTTCCCATTATTCAAACCTAATTAATTAGTAAAAAAAACTATTTCCATTATATAAATCTGTATTTCGTAAATAATAAAGGCAATATTTCCCGACGCGTAACACTTCCAATACAGTATTTCACAAATACGGCTACTATTTTTTGTTTGTAGAAAAAAAAATCGAGATATATAAAGTCCCTGGACACGATGGCAGGGGAGTAGAGTAAAATATTTAACAAAATAATAATAAAGGCATTATTTACACTATAAACTTGCCAAAGTTTGCCCATATGCCGTTTGAAATAACATTATCTCAAAGAAATATTAATAGATTAAGATAGCAGATAACCTCAAAGCCTACCTGAAGTAAATCGCTCTTGGCGTTGAGCTCGTGTTTAAGCTGTGTGATGAGGTCTCGGGCGCCACGTAACTCGCCTTCTAGGGCAGTGACACGAGACTCCAACCGCCCATTAGCCGTCAGCAATTCCTTGCCGATGCGAGCAGTTAGTTCCAAATCCTTTTCTTTCTAGAAGCACAATACAATTTTAAATATGAAATAATAATAGGAATTTAATTCACATAATGAAAAAATGTTTGCTATAGTACTGGGAACTCAGTTTAAATTTAATAATATTTCAAGAAAACCGATCACTTTTTTTATCGGATTGAAGCTATGTATTATTGTAAACTTGTCGAAACGTCGGATAAATTTAAAATTATGTTTACAATAATACATAGCTTCAATAAAAACATGTTTTCTTTAAATGTGTAAAAGTGTTAATAAAAGACAATAATTTAATAATATTACTTTCTTTGTTATTAATATTAATTTAAAGGTTACAAACTATTATTAATCAGAGTAAAGTTACTGTCTTCCGTATGTTATAATCGTTAGGGTTCGTAGAAGGTTTCCTGCGTTAGTAGGTTTTACACCTGCAAGCTAACCTCGAATATTACATCCTTTTCATTTGTACATGCCATGTATTTGCAGCGAACGCGAAAAATAAATACTAATAATAATTGCTACAATAAATTGTCTACAAAATACGTATCACATTTTTTAAATATTCCATTCGTAGCAATAAAAACGGTATTCTGCATAACCAAGTTATTATTAATCCCACTTCAATGAATTTTTATTATTTTATCAAAACTTTTGAATCAAACAAATGTTTGACAATACACACAATAGAAAATAACCAAAACAAAATAGGTTTTGACATAAAGAATAACAAACAAACACGATGAGAACAAATATATCATAAACCACACCTTCACATTTTCAAACGGTTCAACGTAATCACGTATAATTGACTGTTTTTTAATTTTAAATTTACGTTTAAAATTAAAGAAATCCATCAAATTAGCACTAAAAGAGCGAGTCGCCTGTACTCCTGCGCCGACGAAACAATTCTGATCATTTTCGTGAAGGGTTCAACTGCACTTTAGAACTGTTTTATCTTAAATACACTTAATCTATTTACTTAGCTATTAATTGATAGTTCCGTTTTAAATTGTTCTCTTTCGAACGAAGGTTCTTTTTCTTTCAAATTTCGAACTTACAAAATTTCCAGCGACGTGTATTACAATAATATATTTTTCTGCTATCCGTCATCATCACTATCCTAGACTCTAAAATTAAGTAATCACGCAATACAAAAAACCGTCAAATAAATTTAAGTTTATTAGAAAAAGTACTCACTTCTTCTAAGAGCCTTGTTACCGCTTCGATGTCATTGTAGGTTTTTGTCATTTGGCTCACCCTGTTGCTGCATAGAACTGTAAACACACGACTAGTTATTAATCACTTCAAAACCTTTATCAAATCGTAGAAACAAAAGATTAGATACTAACAATATAAACAATAGCGACACAAATTAATAGTGTGATAGATAGCGAAGAATGTCAACAGAATAGCGTGCGTATATTTTTAGACGTATCCGTTAAATACAACCAGTAATTTTCACTAATTGCAGCATCGGATAATTGATATACTATGATTTGTACGTGTATGTGAAAACTAGAACTAAAGCCTATGTATGTCAGTCCTAAACAGCTCAGTTGGTCACGCGTGGTTCAATAAATCTGAATTGAATTTAAATCCGTCAGGTGTTTATCTACACAGCGCATAACACTTTGATAATTCTTAATACGATTTTTTTGTCGTCATTTTAAATCGAAATTATTTTGCATACAATTGAGTCTCGCATTGAGACCATACCAGGCCTTCAAATGGAATGAAGGTATCGTATACACTATTCTTTCACAACACAATGCAATTAAACACACATTATTGTACGATATTGACTGATACAATTCACGAAACATACAAAGATAACTGCGTCAACGTGAAATAAACTGACCAGCAAAAACTTCGTCGATGTCTACCGATTGCAAATTCATGGATTCGTTTATGTATGAACCATGGTCATATTACAGATAATACGAGGAATTAAACAAAGATGGCTTCAACACGAGCGTGAACCGTCACACAAAGTTATTGACTGCGTACAACCTGCGTATTCTATTGTGTAACATGGGAAAACTGGAAACAAAACATGTTAAGCTATTCGTGAATGAGAGTTTCATGTAGTTTTTGTATAGATTTCTATTTATTAACATACACTCTATGGTACAAGTCATAGACAACCCTTTTTTTAAATGCAGAACGTTTGGCCACAATCCCACCTAATAAGTGAAATGGCGCCTACCACTTAATGAACCCATAAAATACTATCTAGCGAAGGTTTTTATACGAAACGATGAACCAAATCGTACAGTGCGACACCAGGGGATTATTCACCAAAAACTTCCATAGTGCTCGTATAGAAAATATAAAATACAACACACTCTTAAACTAATATGTATTAAGATCGCCCCGATAGAATACGAAACCCCAGCAGTCTCTATGCAGTAGGGAGGTTTAAGTAGCTGCTTACTTGCTCTCTCAATAACAGAGCTCCCACATAACCGAATTAGGTTATGCGCAAATAGAATATCTTACTCGGTAATTAGAAATATGCAAAATAAATTGTACGGGTACAAATAACCACCAATTCCTTCTTGATACAATAGTGTGTAACTAATATTTAACAATAAGTCATTAGTTGACAGAATTTGTTATGTACTATTAAAACATTTACCCCGATACTGTTCGATAAATTTTAGCTCAGTGTTGTGATATAATGTTTAACCTATTTTATGTAAGGATTAAATTACAATACAGAATTCATCGCGTGTCTTATAGTACCCAATTTCGCAACCATTCAACCAATTCTAAATGTAACTTTTTCTAACAGGACTTTAAGTGATACCGCCTACACATAGATTTCCAGGTGACTCGCAAGTGCGTAGCCGGCCTTTAAGAAGTACGCTTCTTTCTTGAAGGACCCTGAGTCAAATTGGTTCAGAAATAATTCGGTGATTAGCGGCAAACATTGTAACTACATTTAACATACAATGCATGTATATACATATATTAAAACCAGTATTTACAAAGCAATTATATAGTGTTAGTAATACGTCGATGTAACCGAGGCCGCTTTCCAGGGCATAAAAACTAGTGGGAACTCACGACATAAATAATGAGCTCTTTGAATGATTATCAGATTTTTTCCCACTATTACCTAACATTAGAATTACGGCGGATATCGACTGTTGTCTCTCACGAACTTTTAAACTTTCTGTTTATGCTTTTTATAAGCTTATTCGTGTAATCGCTTGGAGCCTGTTAACGCAGACGCATCCATAATCAAAAAGAATTGATATTTTTCTGTATTAAATCAAATGCTAATGAATATTACAAGGGAATTATCGAAGCTTACAATAAAGTTAACTGGCAAGCAACCACTATACATTTGATAACAATTTCGGTATTTTTTTAATTCGTAATTATGACGTTTGTGATCAGGTTAGGTTAGTTTAACTAACTTCAGGGTGCCGGTTTCCGTGATGGTGTGCGCGCGCATCGTAAAAATTTACTCTTATTTATAACGTCAAAAATTGTGCCTTCTTTGATTCATTTCACAAATTATGATATTTTAACGAACTTCTAGGGGGTTGAAGATCTTAGCCACAACTTTATTTAATGGTACTCTATTGCCGAGTGGTGAAAATATAAAAATAAAAATATAAAACGAAAAGTTTGGAGCTGTTTTAAAGTGAAGCCATGATTCGTCAAATTTACCATAATCTCTCTTTGTATATATTTTATTACCTCTTAAGAGACAATGTCTTCTAAGATAAAAGCAGTCACGATTTTAAAAATGTACATAGACTTATCGATAAACGAACAGTGCAAACTCTGTAAGTGTTATATGGCATGAAGTCTGAAGCATGAAACATGTTAATAATTATTATTAGCCACAGAATGGAACACGAAGTGATGTGCAAGTTGTTAGCAAAGCATTGAAAAGAGTCAGGGTATGCTAGATGACCAAGAGCGCGATGGGTTTCCAGACAGCTAATGCGGTCTAATGATATCCATGATCGTACCTCGATCGAGGAGCAATGTCCGTATGACGCGAAAGTACAGGCGTCCAAACCTATCTCGGGCAAGATGGTACAAGAAGTCCGGGTATTCGCCAAGACACTCGCGCAGTTCCGCGTCTGGAAGATGGCTCAGCTCCTGGAAGAGCTCGAGATCGAAGCCGGGCGGCGGCGAGGCACGCGAGCCGCTCGCGCACCCCGCGCCCGAACCCGCACCGCCCTCCGCCGTGATCCGCCCGCCCGCCGGACATCAGCCCGCCCGCCCACACTACCACTCTCCTCACTTTACAGTTTTCCACAACCAATTAAAAATCTGTCCGTCGGCAACCAGACCCTCCGTTCAATTGATTTAACATCACTTCACATACTAATATTTAAGTTGACGCCATAAAAAGGTAAATATTTAGAGACCTGTAGAATAAAAATGTATGAGACACGACACGACCGAGGCTAAATCAAATAAACTCGTAACAAGCTAAACACGAAACGAAAAAGTCTTTACATGACCGCTGACGTTTATTTGGACATAGATATTACTTTTTACGATACATAGGTATGGATGACCGAAGGAAAATAATGAAATTTATCGTAGTACACAGTGAACATTTAGAAAACAATGGACTATTAAACAGTTACCCAACGCTTCAATATGTAATGAATATCTTTAAACCGGTGTACATTGATATTAATTCTTGAACAACCAAGTAATTGCCGTATTTTAAACGAAATTGTAGCCTATTGCTGCCTTAATGATACAATAACAGCTGTCACGTTAAATTGCTTAAGCAATTATTAAAAATAGCTGTGTTTAAATAATTTTAAGTGCGTTTTTAAACTTGGAACAAGATGTTATAGATGAGGGATTTTGTGTTTTATTTTGACGTTTATGCCACTGTCATTTTTTATCCACTGGGCACAAAGTTCCAAAGGCCACCGACGCACGTGAGTCAACGCGTTACGTCAACTGGCCTTGTCTCTCATATCCCAGGTTCTCTAACAGATATCAATAAGCTAAGCAGAATATAGTTTATTCTAAACTATAAATATTATATTATATTTTAATTACTAAAACGTATTACTATTTATTTTAATTTTCATGGACACGAAAACGCCCATATAGAGGCTAAATTACAGCCTCGTCTTTGAATCACCAAAAGAAATTAAGTAATAAAGACAACGTAAATTAAAAACTGCAAAACGCGCAAGGTTACATTATATCAGAGGTGATAAGTAATTCGAAATTTAAATATAAACATTAAACTAGGTGGTTAATACTTAATGGTTGACATTGACGTGTTGAAGCAAGTAAAAAATTGTTAAATCCATTTATGAATTGCTGCTATCTAACTACGGACCAGCGTTAATAATGAAATGTATAACGTGATTCGATAACCCGATTAATTCCTCAAGGCATACCACTCACTTTTCTATATCCATCGAATGCACTTGAGTCACTTGCACTAATGTCTTACAATAATTTCTTTAACGGTTCCTGTATTTGAGGTCAATGTTAATAAACTTTCACGATCAAATGTATGAAAACAACGTAAAAATGTGAGACACTTGCGAACGACGAACGTCCACTTCCGTCCACACCACATTTATGACTACGAAATACTTTGCATTAGGTTAAGTTAATGCTAAGTTATGTGCAAATTTGAACTGTATTACTTAGAAATAAGATTCATTATTCAATCTGTTATAATTAAACATAGCAGTAATCGTGCTTAGGCATAGTAAATAGTAGAAACGAGTAGATTATGTAAATTTTATAATTATAGGATCTGTATATTTTTCAGTCAAATCTCTATAGTATTCCAATTTCTCTCATTGTCTAACCATAGAGGCCACATTATGAGCAATAATTCAATAATATATTGGCATATGGTTCCTACATTAACCACTCTTTGAGATTGGGTTAAATAAACATTACATACATAATTGTCTATGTAGATTATGATTTTCGAAGCTTTGCCTATTAGTGTATATAATATATACATACATATACGTACTACTGCAAATACCCTGATCTCAATCTGTTAAGAGAGAATGGTAAAAGCCTTTTACTATACACAGTATCCAACTAGAGCATTTACGTATAAATATTATAATAAAAGCAACTACACTAAAGATATATTTTTTAAATAAAATCATTACTCCGTATAACACCACTTCAATAGCATTGCTTTCATTTCTCGATGAGGAGATCGATATTATACTGAGCATAAACATTTGCATAAATCTAGAAGCTTAAAAAAAAATTAATTTTGAAACCTTATGAACCGAAACAAAAAACATTCACATCTACCTACATACAATCGTAATTTTAATTCTCACGGTCAATATAAAGAAATCGTGTGTGGACTACAGCTGTTGCGCGAAGCCAGCGTCGCGGTCGCTCCCAATCCAGAGCAATCAATAGCGCGTCTAAATCCGTACTATACAATTTCTGTATACCAATTAATAAAAGGTGTGGCCGAACACTAAGATTTTACACTTTTCATACAAAAAAAACTCAAGAGAATAAGGACGGCTAAGGTGTGTAGGCAACGGTGCACTTTGACGCAGCTTTGTATGGGTGCATGAATATCGATTTGCGGAAGGGAGCACGCGTGGCGCGTGGCTACCGGCGCGACCGGCACTGGAGTTCGCTGTGCGCCACGCATGCGCGATGACCGCGCACGAGACACTAACACACGTCCACACTCCACAGCCACCTCATTCCTTATCTACAGTATCATAATTCCGTACTTGGAAATTATTACCAGGTTTAGACAATATAAAACTGTATGGAATTGATATGGGCCATATTTATATACCACATAATACAGATGCATGGAGATGATAGCAGGTCACGCCTGTCACCGATTATTTTTGTCTAGGGTCCAAGGTTAAACTACACAATGCCAAGATTTAACTGGAAGAAAGTTCTATTATGATAATCTTATTATGATGATCCATAAGCAGGTTCATCAGATAATTATTGATAAAAAGTGTAGATATAGGCTAAACCCAATTTCTTATCTATGCTATCTCACTACCGCAATTGCAGATCATATCAAAGACAATGCACAAAGGAATTCCATTTTTAAAAATACAAATGAAATAGATTTTCATAACCAACCTACTTCGTTTTTTTTCAGTACTGCATAGTACTGCGGTATTCTTTTGAAACTTGAAAATTTATTTTATTATGGTGTAACAACGCTAGTCGCAAACTAAGGTCAACATTGCACAATAGGAAATGCTCTGAGCCATGCAGCTCTATAAAATCATAGGAACTTTACAATAGTTTTATCAACCACAACATTGATCAAGAGATGATTCTCCATACAATTTGTTTGTTTAATACGCAAATTTTATCCGAATTAGGTTACATAATTGAAGAGGTCAGAAAAAATTCTTGCTAAATAACGAAATCAAAGCTATTCTGTAAATAATTAAATCAATTCCATTATATCAGGCAACTTGTATATTTGTCTTATATATGTACTGATCAAACTTTCACTTCTTATCATATCGTGCTATTACAAATACAAGGTCACGGTAGACAATGCACAATAGTATGTTAAAATAAAACAATACAATTTTTTCCGCTACCATTAAAACATTTTACATTCTATAAGTGTTAATAGATGAGTTTAGATCAAATTGATTTTCCTTTTTTACACTATCAGAAACCACTCCCGAATTTCCAAAACTTATTGCCGTTTTTTTATTATTTCAAAGGCCGGCAACGCACTTGCGAGCTCTGTAGTAATCGGTGGCGGTATAACTTAACATCATGAGAGACTCCTGGCCATTTGCCTCCGTTATATAAAAAATGCATTTTGAAAATCGAATGTCATAACTCGCGCTTTATCGACCCTGAATCTCATCCATGAATTGTATCGCTACTGTATAGAGCTTTGGATAAATAATTGAAAACGGAATCTTTTTTGTATTTATAATGAACTAGCGGTCTGTAACGCATGGCTGGATTTTTTTATATTTTACGTATGTGGAACGACTTCACGACTCAGAAACAGTGTAGCATTTTAATTATGAAACTTTATGACATACATACAGAATACCTTTACGTTCCGTACTAAAAACTTTATTTAAGAAAGATAACGCCTTCATATAATATTCCGCACTAGTAGCGAAATGTACAAAAACCTAAGTAGCTTATAAGTACTTGATATCGACCGCCTTGAACGTATTTAATGTACAATTCGGAGTCAATCAATCCAAGGTAGGTAAAAGGCCTCATAAATACTGATCCATTGAGAGCTTTGAAATATAATTTTTCTATCTATTAAAACACGAAAATTATTTTCATACATTTTCTCTCACGTAAAAGGATCTATTTTTACCTCGAAACACGTTTTTGGTTCAGTGCCAAGACAGGTTAATATAGATTGGCTAAGTGGTTTCTTTTTGACCTCACCATACATTTCAAAAAACATCATAGGCATGATTTTTTATCCACCAGTATTGTAAATGTGTTTTCAGGACGAACGAGTAATGTATATAGGTGGGGTTTAACTACCGTCATTCAAAGTTTAACTTCGAAAATTATGAGTACTTCATGTACGCTCAAAAGTTTAACACAAGTCGTGACACACCTTGGGGTTGTGCGTTGGAGCCTGCTGTGCACAAACTGATTATTCTAATACTAAGAGTCTGTTTCCCAATGTCCGGATAAGTTCCAAATAAGCTATTTATTACTTATTGGTAGGATAAACAGTATCTTTGCGTTTCACAACCGTCAGATAGCGCTATTTGTCATGAAATGCGAAGTATCTTATTCGGAACTTTTATCTTTCGAATAATTTATGTGTTGCATAGATATTTGGTACTTTATCCATACATTGTGAAACAGGCCCTAACTCTAAGAAACGTACCCTACAATACAGAAATTACATACCGACTTAATCTTCCAGTTACTACGTTATGTCTTAAAAATCAATACATTTGACGTACAGGACAGACATAGCGTTAAGTCTCGTTTCTGAATGCTAAGTTCTATAAGCGTGTGTTATGACGTCAGAGGTACAGAACGCTTTAAAGTAACAAGAAAACATCTGGAGCCAAAAATGACGGAATATTTTTGACTTTAAAAACATTCAATTTCTATAACACCTCTTTAACGGAAAAACCCGAATAGAACTCGACGTATATATTTACTTATACAGAAGTAACAAGGAATAACTAATTACACGTTATACATAGTAATAGTAATAGTATTGAAATAGAAAGTGATTTTGTGGTTCACGTGGTTTGTATTGGAAATATATCCGCGTGGCTTGCTCTAATAAATCTGAATTCCTGTAATGTGATAGAACGATTAATTATTACAGCAAACATTATATAATACTAGTTCATTGATCTATCGAGGTTAGTTGTAAATAAAAATTGTTAAACCGTTTCTTCTCTATGAAAAACGAAAGTTTGATCGTGCTTGTGATTGTGACTTCAGAATGAAGCTAATATTAATTAAAAAAACTGTTTAATTACTTTTTTTGTCTCTTTCTATCAAAAGGTTTAGGCCGTAACTAAAAGAGACAGATAAGAACTTTAGTTTTCTTTGCAAAACAAGAGCACCAGCTCACTTATCACCGACCATTAACAAACACATTGCTAGAAGACTCCTTCTGTTTTGAGAGAAAAGAGAAGAACTTTAATTAGACATATTATTTTTATTGACAATTTCCTGATTAAGATTGTAATTAATATTACTTCGAAAAGTAAAAAGGTTTATTTTAAACCTCGTCTAACTTTAATTATTAATAAAGCATTCTTGAAACATAGTAATCAATAAAGCGATTTATTTAATGTCTAGCTAAGCTTTAGCTATTCAGAACCAGGCAATAGCTACATTTACTTCCTAGAGTATTATCTAAATAGATTCTAACGGCGATAGGAATCGCTATAATATTGAACTGAGGCAATAATCTTGTACGTATTCATTTGCGTTAAAAACTATTAAAATGAATATGTATTTGATAAAAGATCTGCTGGTAGTGTCTATATGTTTTAGGGACGATACCGCTTTTTATATTTTCATATGTATGTTAATTTTGAAATATGTTTGTCCCAATTTTGTGGTCCAAATTAAAAAAAAATAAAGAAAAGATTAAAACAGAATTTCTGTTTTAATATGTATCTGCTCGTAAACTCATATCAATTCAAATTCTACGTATGATGCCAAAAGTCGAAAACAATATTTTTAGGGAGTATCTTTATAAAATTTCTCTTGGAAATATTCTACAAAATGGCATATGGGAAACTACATATTTCACTCACCAAGATTTATAAATTCTATTTCACAGTTCTTTATAGTCAAAATGAATTATATCTTCGACAAGACAGACCACCATTAGGTGTTTATTTCCGTCCACCGTGACAGAAACGGTCACATGAAACGGATGTTACACAAGCGTTTTATAAAGTCATCCTTTTTATATTTATGTGATGAGTTAACAAGCGATTTTCAACCCTATAGACAAGTCGGACCCCGATTGTACACAAAAATAACTAAGCCTTAACGTTTGTCCACAATGTTGAGTTATGGCCTATTGAAGAGCACGCATGTAGATGAAATTCCTGATTAATAACCGCTTAATTAATTCAGATTCATATAACCACGTTTCTATTTCAATCTTTTACGTATCTATGTGCCCTTTTCTGACAAAGGCCTCCTCCAAAATCAGACATTCCTCTCTGCACTGTATTGCATTATCAGTAGTTCTTGCTATGTGGCCCGCCAATTTTCACTTTATTTATTTTTATTGTAACATCTGTTACCTAAGTTGTTTAGGTTTTAGTAAAGCTGTATTATTTTGTCTATTCTTTCCTATCATACATCTTTCACACCTATAGCTTTGTATGTTACACTTTTGAGATCCACAAGTAGAAGAAGCATGTATTAAAGAGTTTTCTTTTAATTACTTCATATATACATATATAATCACAGCTTAAATGAACCCATATTATACTATCTAGAAAAAATAAAAGCGGCAAGGACTTTTACTCCATTGCTGTTTTTCTAAGACATGGCGAGCCAGCGCGATACATTGGGATATCTACAACGAAGGGGAGAAACTCTAGCGTGCTTTTATATCGCATCTTCTTGCTATAGTAATGATTCAAGTATGTGTTTTATCCGACACAGTGGACAATTTTATATGTTCGCAGAATGATTTCACAGTAGCGATATCCTGTACTATGTATTATATGTTTTTCTTGTATTTCGATAATATCGTATAGGCGTAATACTGATACGACGAGACCGAATATTATGTAATCGTTAATTTTAATATTTCATAAACCAAGTGTGACCAACTGAGTTACAGAATGAATAGCTAAAGAAATAATACGCTTACATTAGTATAATAAATGATTATTATAATCACTTGAGATAGCAGCAACAAAATACTATCTACTGGTGCTATAACCACTATATATCTGATAATAATATTCTCTTCTCTTTGACAATTAGGCAAATATCATCAACCTTTACTTCTGTTTTGTTTAGTAGAGTAGTACTACTACTAATACTAATCCTCCAGAGTGAACATTATTAGTAATCAAAATGTTCTTTAAACAATAAGAACCTTGCATATTTAAATTATAACTAGGGATGCATCCGATACCGATATATCTGCGATACCTTAGGCTTATATATCGGCGATATTAAAATTGCCGATACAACGATACTTTCAATTTCGCGCTTTAAAAAGTTAATTAAAACGCGCATCTTGTTTGATCTAGGGCGTTACAAACGAGACATGGACTCTATCATTGACTCTCTCACCCACTTTGACCCCACGTATACCATTTGCTAGACACTTTAGTTCGCTTTTAACTGCTATCGTGCGTAGTATTTTTTCGATATCAAATTAAATAAAATATAGAATTACAAAATACAATGTTAATTTTAATTATTTTATTTTAATTATTTATTTTAATTCTGAATTTTAATAACTAAATCTTATTCAAAGCATGTGAGAATATTATATAATAAAAATTAAATCTTTAAACCAAAATTGATGTATTATTCATTCAATAAGCGTTGGTATCGGAATCGGCGATATTTCTATAAGAGTATCGGTATCGTATCGGTATCGGTATCGTATCGGCAAAAAAGCGTATCGACTATCGATGCATCCCCAATCATAACAGCGCCATTAGACCCCAACAGTTGATATAAATAAAATATACATACGAAAATAGTTGAGCGTTTCCCTGATCTGGTCAGGTGTGAGGGCGAGATCTTCTGGGCTGACAGGCAACGCCGGCGAAGGTATAAA
The DNA here is from genome assembly GCF_905147795.1 of Pieris rapae. Taxonomy (NCBI): domain Eukaryota; kingdom Metazoa; phylum Arthropoda; class Insecta; order Lepidoptera; family Pieridae; genus Pieris; species Pieris rapae. The sequence continues at coordinate 1,875,759 of NC_059515.1, read as the reverse complement.
CCAGTCTTGATTTTCGTATCCTGAAAAGGTATGATATTAATACCAACATGGAAAGCCGGACCTTATTGTACGTAAGTGCGGTACTTTCATAACATAGGAAACGGAACTCTCAGCAGAATTTATTGACAAACTGTGTTATTTTAACCCTTTAAAACGTAGGTATCAGCACCAATATTGTAGATGACTTCTTAAATCTATTCGAGGTGGTTTTGAAGCAGAAATTATGATGTGGCTCGAATCCCACATAACCCTACTTTCGGGGCAAAGTCAGCTCAAAATCAATCATCAGACATTTGCTTCATGTCCTAATGATGCATTTCTTCGTACAAAACACATCATTACAGCTTAGAAATTTATTCACGCGAACTTGAAACGATTAATACAAAAAGTTATACACACAATAATGATAGGTATAAGAACTCTATTTAAATGACACTTGAGATTATTAACTAAGATTAAACACATAAACCATTTACTTTCCATATGAAAGTTAAAAAAACAACAGCTAAGAGAAAGTATTAAAACAAAACCTTTTATACATTGAAAACACTTATAAACAAATATGACGAGACCACTACGACAGGAGAGCACTGAATAACACCTAGCATTCCGACCACTTCCATCCAGCCCATTCCTGTTTTCATATCACATTACGTAATCTCTAAGAAATCTCGCACAGGCTTAGTTATCAAAGTGTCTGTCTCATGGAAACACCTGTGTGGGTTCAGGTGGATTTACAAAATGCATAAATGACGTAAAACGCCCTTACTAAATGTAGATCAAATCGTAATACGCGCTCTGTAATTTAAAAATATAAATAGACAGATACATAGCATATTTGGCTTTTATTGTAAAAGATCTCGTGAATATTTATTTATTTAGTACTCCTACAGCTAACATAAATTATATATAATTACAAACAAATACACTGAGAATATAGCCAAAGATGGAATACAGGATACATTTTACAACAAAAACATTTATAAAAGGCAACAAACAAACAAAAAGTATTTAATACATTTAACTTATTGCGATTTAATTTATTTAACTAAGCCTAAATTTGGTTGTGTTGTGTGATGGTGTAAAAGTATGGGTATGTACGTGATGGTGTGTGATGGTGTGTGCTCATGATGAATGTTTAGTGTATACAATAATGTTGCCTATAAAAATATTGAAGAACTAGTTATTAGTACATAAACTACTCAGACGTTTGGTTACTAATTGCACTTGTTTTTTATTGAAAATAGCGCTATTATACGCAAATTAAAACCACGACCTTGTAGTTAAATTATTCACAAAAAAATCGATAATGAGCTACATAAAAAACGACAGGAATTCCGTTCCAACAATAAATGTCACCATGAGATATGTATTGTTCTATTACCGCATATCTCCTGCAATTCTTTGGTAACGGGTTGACAGATGGCACGCATGAGACCGGTCGAGTAGCAACGGCCGATGACTCCCGCGATGAGACACCATTATTTATAGCGTCATAGCGCAGGCGCCGGAAACCGCGACACTCAGTGGCACGGAACACTATTCACAAACTTTAATACTATGCAATTCTGCATTCCGATCGATAACTATCGTTATTAATACGTGTTGAACATAATAGAACTTAATTGGATATTTAGAACGATGATTGCCTTTAAATATCCGTGGGATTAGAATATGTAAAGGTTAATTTATAGCTATAGTAAAAGTAGCTATAGCTATAATGTAACCTTGTCATGGATATGTTGATGATTTTTCTAATGCATTATACTTACAACTCATTAAAAAAACATGCATTTATTTTGTAAATTTACATGTATCATAACATAGTTTCCCTAGCTTTTGAAAATTTTAAACCCTAATAGGCAGTTTCTTTTAAACATATGTACAAAAATAATAAAAAAATTGAGAAAATACAATAGACAAATACGATGTTATCCTTGACACCGAAAATCAAAGATTGATAAATAAGGAATAAAAACAAACAAGATACAAATGATTTTCGACACAAACAAATATGGCTGAATGAACTTTTCTCTTCAACTACTCAAATACTTTTTGCGTGTTACGCGAGTACGAACATTTGCTTCAAGGTCGTCTTGAAGTTTTTGCATAATGATTCAGGAAAATCATTCTCTCGTAATGTCATCCTCAATTTGTTTTGTATTTCGCTTGCAATGAAATAATACATCTTTAAGAATGCCATCAGCCATTTACATTCACGGGAAATATTTTTATTGTGGAACAATAGTTTAATTATAAATTGTATTATGTAGATTTTTTTATGTTACAGGAAGCAGACGAGCAGGAGGCTAAACTGATGTTAAGTGACACCGCCGCCCATGGACACTCGCACTGCCAAAAGGCTCGCAAGCGCGCTGCCGGCCGTTTAAGAATCGGTACGCTCTTTTCTTGAAGGACCCTATTGTCAGTTACAGTTAATATGTACTCGAACCTAAATATCATTTTACTGTGTAATAAAGTTTATCATTTCTCCTATTTATAATAATACATATATTAAATAATCACTACTCATTGAATAATACCTTAATATTTAAAGTTGCTTCCGAGTATTAAATATTCAGTACCACCACAACCCTTTTAAATTTGGGCCTCACATTTCTGGATATGATACATAAAAAATTGTCAAAATCCTTCTTTGACACACGCCGTCATTTTTGGTCTAAGGCAAGCCGTTTTCCTCACGATGTTTTCCTTCACGGTTCGAGAGAATGTTAAATGCGCACAAAGAAAGTCCATTGGTGCACAGTCAGGGATTAAACCTACGACCTCAGGGATGAGAGTCGCACGCTGAAGCCACTAGGCCAAAGCTGCTACATTTACTTACTTAATAGAATAATTAACTCTTAAAGAACGGTTCGAAGATATGGTTAGTGATTACAAGATCTTTGCACCTCAACTCGAAACATTGAACTTTGGACCCGAGTCACAACAATGTTCAGTCAATTCTCTTTCATTTCTCATTTAGAAAACTATTTATTTTACACAATATCGAATTATAGGCATATAACCTGCAAGTCAATTAAAGCAGAACCAGCCACCCTTGCGTTAGGGGTATCGCCACAAAGTATTATATTTTGAATGTACATTCAGTTTTTGTAGGTTTTCTTATACTATGTTGTTGAAGTGAAACTTTTTAGGCGTATGAGGGTAGTTTTTTTACTGATGAAAAGTCACGAAGATGTGCATCGTTTTTATGTAAGAAAAGGGAGTGAGCTATTGAGATTGATCGAGAGAGAGTGAGAAAGGGAGATCGAGAAAAATACACGCTATTAATTGTATGTAGTTACACATTAAAACTTAAGATATCGATTCTGTCGCAAAACGTCTTGTACAGTAAACGCAGATTTTTAATTATTTATATTATCATCAGTACATAAACAGTGTGAATATAGATATTATTATATACATGGTGTGATCATATACTACTACACGATCAACTAATAAGTTTCACTACTGATTTGTGATACAACACTTTATTAGCAACTTTTTTGTGTATTTTCATATTATATTAAATATATATACAATCAATTATAATAAAAAACATTGAAAACGTTATCTATTTTTAAAAACCTATTTTCGAATGCAGCAAGTCATAATAATTAATTGGACAACTGATGGCTTTTCGACATACAGTTAACTGCCATTGTGAATTATTATTGTCTTTTATTCTTCATCATTCTTATAGGAATGTGAAAAGTCAGCTGACATTTTTTTTGACTAGTTTTTTGACTGGCGTGTTTTTAATGATATTGAAATTAAAACATGTAAATACCTATTTTTTTATATATTTTTTTATAGAACAGGAGGCAAGTTAAGTGATACCGCCGCCCATGGACACTCTCAATGCCAGATGGCTCTTACCTTATCTTACCTCAACCTAAAGGAAACCTAAAGTCATGCGATTAAATTCCGGTAATACACTCACACAATATTCCAGCACGTCTATACAAAAACGTATCAAAATAATCAAGGGAACTAATAGAAAACTCTAAAGCCAATGCAATCTAACGCTATATTACTATACTTGCTATATAAGTATTTGTAAGTAATTTATACTACCTGGAAACTTGACTCACACTGAGAAATATTTGCAGGACCTAATGTGATTCAAATTTTACATTATCGTAGTTATTATTTTGTCTCTATAACTCCTGTATAAATAAAACAAACTTCAACTAATAGGTTAACTAGAATACTATTAACTGCATAATAAGAATTTACAACCCCAGAAAGCATTGCTAGGAATTCTCACAGAATTTTCATGTCCAAGTCATTTGAACACACGTCACATTGCTTCATGCGAAATCCACTGTATTTATTTTATGAATCGAATGCGTTACTTACATACTTTCAATATAAAATAAATAAGAAGTATCCAATAAGACGCTTAAAAATTATTATATTTACTATAGATATTTTATAATGTATATAAAATATGTCATTGTACGTGTAATAAATCGACAGTGTTTTGACAGTGTATTTCTTTAGATCCCTACTATATTTATCTCGCCCAGGGATAAATTGTACTTTCCAATCACAATGAGTGTTTATTTATTTTCAAAAGCTTGCCAACGCTCGGTACACAGATAAATTGGTACAAGAAAAATAAAATCCAATATTAGATTGTGACTAACAATTAAAGCAAAAATAGCATACGAGAGATAATAATAAGAAGTTAACAAAACAATAATATGTAAAGTACAAACCAAACAAAAATCGATTTTAAAGTGTGAGGTGAGAAACTTTAGATATCCAAACCCAGCACGTTTATCAGAATGCCCCATGTAGACATCGGTGTGTCTTGGCCAAAACGCATTCTCCAGAAAGGAGGGGGAACACTCAACAAATGAAATGGGGATTCCTGGGATATCTACAGGGTACACGAAAGTAAAATTTTGATATAAGTTTGGGGCCATCAACCTGATTATTAAAAATCTTAATTGCAATACATCCATTAATATTCTGCGATTCTCCATTCTCTATATCCGTATTTTGTCACTTTCCGTCAAATTGTAATTATGCCATGTTTAAAAGAGATTAATACTTTTATTGATACAATTAAACTGAATTAGTTTGAACCTTTGACTTTGGTCAATATAACAGGTATGTTGTTCTAAACGACGTAAACGATTTCGACTGTACATTGTTCTAAATGATAACGAATCGTGCAACTAAACTGTATTTTACTTTACCTTGTTTTGCATCATTCGTTACACATAATCTATCATTAGAGATAATGTAATGGAGGAATCTGCACGGCTGTTAAACAAACGTTAGATGTACGGAGTCCAATTCCTTGTAGCTGTCGACCAGCTCATATAAACGGTACATACCTCCAAACTGGGTGAGGCTATCCGCTCTCAAGCGGTACTTTGGTATGTGTTCTTGAAGGAGGCTAACAATCTCAACTTCTGGCACCTCCTCGCTGGACAGGTCTGGGAACAAAAAATGTATTCTATTATTTTATACAAAACTAATACATAGATAACGTGATTTAATTTTTACTGAACTTGCGAAGGTTTTTGCTAAACTTTATTTACACTGAACCTGCCGGTTAAAAAAATCAACTACCAACACTTCTCTCTGTCCCATTCCCCATAACCTACTTTAGTTATTCCTGTCCCATTGCCGATAATCTCCTTTTTCAGTTCTGTCTGTCCCACTTCTCATAATCTCCTACTTTAGTTCTGTCTGTCCCATTTCCCGTATTCTCCTAATTAAGTTCTGTCTATCCCACTTCTCATAATCTCCTACTTTAGTTCTGTCTGTCCCATTTCCCGTATTCTCCTAATTAAGTTCTGTCTATCCCACTTCTCATAATCTCCTAATTTAGTTCTTTCTGTCCCATTCCGTATCCAATATATATGTGATATAATTATCTATAAAAAAATCGATTCAGTACCTAAATTTTGGGACGTATCTACTTGTGGCCTTGCAAATGTCGATACACGATTATTTTTATCTGTGAAACGTATCAAAGGCGAAGGACGAATGTAACTATTGTACTTTCTCGTAAAAGGGAAATTCGATAGATAATGTAGAAAGCTACGGGTTTGAATGTCGTGACTAGAGAAGTGAACTTGAGCGCAATGCAGTAACCAACGTACATGGCACATCGTTTACAGTAGTTAGAGCAGACAAAATCGATACCTCTCGGCGTGGCTGGATGTACTCTTAATATGAATGAACCTATTCTATGAATCACTGTCTCGTATTAATTTTCGTAAGTATTATAATTTGAATTTAGAATGCTTTTCATTTGTTGTATGCTTTTAAATCACGTATATAAATAAATAGTCGACCCTGTAAACGTTGTTTTGCAATATACTTAGAAATAATATCAATTAAAAAAATGTTTTGCTGGAAGATAATATGTGAAAATAAAGTGTAACCCTTTATTTCTATATTCAATGCCAAATCAATTGATAAGCAATGATGTCGCATTTTATAAGCTTTACAAAACATTCGCCCCCACACTACTTATTACTGTATATATACTATTTTATGACGTTGGGCTATATAAAACGCAGAGTACAAAAATAACACATTTCGTTTTTGCATTGCGCAATAATATAAAACGCTAAGAAAACTTAGATAAATAGGAGAGTAATGGACCACCACTTAACAAGCGATCTCCGACAGACGTAAGAAAAATAAAATGATGAAACCTACGCAGAAAAATTTAATTTTCTATTTATTTTCAAGACAACAAGCAAGAAACTATTTAATTGCTCTTTGGTACTTTATTAATTATATTTTGAACTTAAGCACTTTCGTATTTAAAATCCTCACAATATGATAATACTGATTCATAAAATTCTTTTTTTTTTAATCCTTATTTATAACAATATATAATAATAATAACAACAGCCTTTATTGCTGTATTAACATATTAGGTACATAAAAGTGTGAAATAGTAAAAAATTATCTCTAAAAATAAAAATAAATACTAATCATTAATCGGCAAGCCGGTTGATTTCATTATACAGCCTGTCCTTAGACATAGGCCTAATCTAAGGACTTCCACACTTCTCGATTTCTGGCATTATTTATTTATGTACATTAAATGTACATACATTTTTTTAAAAGTCTAACTTTTAAACATATTAATTATATTTCTTAATTTGCTTACAAGTGAGACATATCGAATACTGGCTTTTTTAAAATTTAAAATATTAATACGATATTGTAGCTTATGAAGAATGAGAATGAAACTAGTACATGGTGTAGATATTATAGGTAGTCTATCTTACACATACTTATAATTACAGTAGATTGATCTTATACTTTGCATATACAAACCGTGTGAGTATAGATTGTTATCGAAACAAGTCGGTATGAAATCGTGCTCGCAGATTGGTGTGAATTATTAAAAAAACAGGATGCACTTTAACCATTAAATAGCCTCTACCATGACTTTAAAGTCTTTGAAAAGCATCTTTGTAAGTAAAGTTTGCAATGCTTTGACAAGTTTACATTTTTTTAATAGAACAGGGGGCAAAAGGGCAGAAGGCTCATGTGATGTTAAGTGATACCGCAGCTATGGATACTCTCAAAGCCAGAAGGCTCGCGAGTACGTTGTTGTCCTTTTAAGAATTAGTACGTTCTTTTCTTGAAATACCCTAAGTCAAATTGGTCCGGAAATGCTAAGTGTAAAGTGTAAATGGAAAGTCTAGTAATGCTTTGGCAAAGTAATACCAAGAAGACTAAATAGAAGATCGAAAGACAGTAAGTCAGTTTTAAATGTATTTTAACCCAGGGATTTGTTTAAAATACATTTAAAACTGACTCGACGTTTCACATTTTACAGTGAGTATGGTCATTTTAATAAATAATATTCAATTAGTTTCGACCCCGTCAAATGTTTCTGTGAAATATATGCAAAACTATGCAACTTCGCATTGCCTTAGAGAAAGTTCGTACATGTACTTACTAGTAAAGAACGAGCTAAAGTAACATTCAAAGTCGATAGTGCATACATACACCCGAAATCAAACACGTTTTTGGAAATACTCTATGATACCTAGCTTTAAGTCTTAAATCTTTCCCAACGTGAAGCCCACAATCAGCTGGATATACTGGAGACTTGAGATAATTAATTGATATAGAAACAAAATTAATATAGAAACAATTTTACTAAAATTATTTGGAATTTTAATTTCAATTTCACATTATGTTATGAAAATTTACTTATTGTTTCGTTAATAAGTTTCTAGTGATTCCTTTATAAAACCTATCATTAAAATTTTATAAAATTTTATAATATTTTATAAAATTTTATAAAATCAATAAAAATGATTAAATACATACTACATATGTCCTAATTCGTCTGTGTTGTGTTTGTGTGTGTGATGGTGTGCAACTTAGGCTACGTATGTGGGGTCTGCTTGTGATACACGTGATTTAGTTGTATGAATAGTCTTCAGACTCCTACTAGAAATGTGTACATATTTACATTTCCCTGATTATTTAGAATTTTCTCTACAGTTAGATTAGTTCTTCTGATGTCAAATATGCGGGCAAAAACCATAGACGCGAGAATAATAAGAACAACGTATTAACGACACGATAACCGCGGGAGAAAGTGCTTCTATGCATATTGCTAATTATTAAGACAGCCTTTGCAGTTAGAACGGACAGTAACGCGAGTTGATGAATAAAATCTACCGTTTGTTTACTACTATCACTCTTAAATCATAAGTGTATACATTATTTTTTAAATTAAAATTATTATAATAATAATGTCTTAGAAGTATTGGCCTAAGGCGGCAAGCGTGCGTGTCTCAAACCCGGTGGTCATGAGTTCGAAATTCGAATGTGCGGACTTTCTTTGGGGTTTAAGATTCGACTTACAAAAAACTCATTTGTTTTTGTGCGAAAGTGTGTCGTTCGGTCAGGGAAAACTGTTTGGAAACCGGAACGTCTTAAAAACACACGTGTCAGGCACAAGGCTACCTACATAAATATTGAAATTATTAATACACCCATAAAAGGTGGTAGAAGCGCCACTATCAATTTAAACAATACAATTTAGTAATGATATTACCAAAACGGAAATTCAAATCACAAGATTCGAATCTTAGAAATAAATAATTACTATTCGTGTTGTATAAAAAACTCACCACGCAATTTATTATATACATTTTTATTATTTATTAAAACTTTATTACATTACAAATAAAAAATTAACATAAATTATTAGGGACGCGGGCGGTTCTATTGCTTACAAGCTCCAGGCAACCCTAGTAAGAAAATAACACAAATATATAAATACCAAAAGTTCAAGAGCAGCATAACCAAATTAAATAATATAATAATTACAATTATAAGTATCTAATTAAAATATAATAAACAAAAAAAATGGCTGATCTTACGCTTCATGAATTTCAATTCGAAAATGCAATACAAAAAAAATACGAAAATACATAAAATACAATCGTCAAGTCCAGAACTAAGCAGGACAGGATATGTTTAAGATGTGTTTATACATTAACACTTCGTTGTAGAAATATACAATAGACATAATTAAATGAAAAGGAGGGCTCGATCAAGCGATCTCTTTCAGGCAACCAAGTTTTTGCGCAGAAGACTTTTAAATGAGGAGCGCTATCCAATCGTATGGGGGAGTGTTTTATTTTCAGTCAATAAGATAACCAGGTTGTTCAATACTTTTTTATCGGACAACGTATCAACTTTAAGAAACATATAATCAATATATGTATTATATGTAAAATGAGATTTTAAGAAAGTATACATCGCACTATTCGTATAATTAGCTTCCTTTTGTGTTCCAAATTACCTACAGATGTTTGCATTCTCTGTCCCAGATAATTTCGGTTATCAGCTATTATAACAACTCTTTGAATATTTTCATATTCAAACTTACCATTACACCATGCGAAAAGTAACTCTTGGCGTTTTTCACATAAAACGTTGCGATTCCGCAAACGCGCCCGGGCAGAATCTTCACTCATAATTTCAACACTTAACACTATTTTTCCCTAGCATTGAACACTTTAAATTTGTAACCGAATTTGTGTACGTACACCGAGACGCTGCGGGTTCTCTTATCCCTCAATCATGTGTGTAATCTGATAATGAGGCGAACGTCAGCAACGCCGATAATACACAAAATTCATGATATCAATATGCAAAACTACTTTGCCGTTACTAAGTCTTTGGGTAAGAAAAATTTACTCTAATCTAAAATAACATTTTTCCTAAATAGTTAGTTAATTAGTTCTTTATTTTGTTTGAAATAATAGTTAATATACAATTTGGAATAAAATGCAATATTTTAATACAAATATACACAATATCGGATATCCTACTTTAAAGAAAAATAATTTAGAACTAGTACGAGGCCGCAGTACACACGTTAGTACGGTCGTCGACTTTGCGAACTCATTCACAACGCTAATAAAAATAAGGATGTCGTCAATATTTGGCATCGCCTACATTGTTAGGTAATGTAGAAGCGACTTTAAAACATTATTCAACAAATGTATGTAATACCCTCTGTGCATCTAGTTTATGGTCATATCTCTACATTCGACTTATACCGCTCTACTTTTTAATCGCTTACCGATTTAGAAGTATTAAGGTATTCGTGATTGAATACTTCCTGTAATGTACAAAACAGAATACGTAGATACCAATTACATAGTAAGTGAACTTTATATGGATTATTTTATATTTAGTATTTATATAAGCCATTCGCCACCTATACTTTGATCGCATAGCATGTCTGGAAATTTAAAAGAAAGCTAATTTTAAAATCTATCAAAGCATTTTCTTAGAGATATTTGATACCGCCTGTCCACCTCAATTAACGAAACTATTTTTGGGGCTTATTTTAAATTAGATTGAATTGAATTGAAAATTGTTTTTATATAATGATAACAAAACAGTTTTACTTTACAGCGCCTACAAGATGCAAACAAAATAATCAGTTACATAACATTTTATTTGTGCATCATGTGAGTTGCATGTACAAGATTTCATAGACAAAATATAAACTGTTTTGCATTCTTAGTTTATTTTATCAAAAAACACACACAATATAAGTGTAAGACCCGAAAGACCGCCGTTAGCGGAATCGCGTCCTTGATACTGCCTGCCTACTGGGGATGCGTGCGCGCAGCCCGCCCGCCCAAAATATCTTTGGCATAATGCCAATGCCAATCCACTAACTCCTTACCCCATTCATAAACCCAACCCTCTTAGTAATTCTCAATAGAATAAATAATGCAAACTTTAAAATTCCTCGATCGTCGAATAAGAATTACCTTCCGTTTTATGGTAATTTTTGATAAGAATTAACAAAATGTAAGGTTTATGTTAAACTGTGCCCCGTTTGGAATAAGTTTATTATAAATATCCGTCTGTCCTGGGACCTCGAGGAGACTTTTCTTACGTGTGATAGCAGTATTTTAACGGTATTGCTTGGCAGGTTATGGAGTTGATGGCAACTCATACCTAATTGGACGTGAACATGTGACTCATGGTACGCGCGTTTGCGTCAGGTCGCCAATTGCGTGTGACAAATAGGATAATCAAATATAATTGAAATAACTGCTATAATACGAAAGGGTCCTTTAAAATGTTAAGAATATATGCATTATAAGTTACTTCAATACGCAACATTTGCGGGTTTCATAAATACGGTCATTCACCTTAGATAACCGCGATGGGGCCTTAGCAAGTGAAATCATAAAGCACATTTTACAATTCTATAATAAACATGAATGATGAATCATACTCGTTTCTGTATGCCGCGTTGCGTGAAAATCGGTAAATTCATTCAAGGCAAACCGGACTCACGAATCGTAGCTTTGTTATATTGGTCTAAATTATTCAATAATAAAACATAACAGACAAGTACAGCTCGCACTATATCCTGAATAGTAACTTTCACTCATCTCAGTAACTACTTTAAAATTACTTCACACAAAGTAATGAATGCAGTTAGGTACTGCTTGTAAACTTCAAATTGATAGGAAAAGTAAGAATCTTGTAATTTTACATAACCAACTAATATTAATGATTTGACTTGGATCTATAGATATAAAAAAACTCACCAGTTATTGTAGCGACGTGTCGTGTTGAGCGCGGAGCTAGCGAGGGCGCGCGAGACGCATCCTGGAGGGCCGCCAGCTTGACGAAGTGCCCTGATACACAAATCAATTTAATTAGGTCAAATGTTTAACGGGTGTAAACTCCCTAACCTTGACTTAAATTGAAAATAAGGATATATCTAGATGGCATAACTTATTGAAACTAATTACTACAACACTACTACTTACAACAGAATGTAATTTGAAAGATTTTGCTTCTTTTATGAAGTCAAAATTAAATTATAATTTATAAATTTTACATCATTATGTTTTTAAATAAGGAATACAAAATGTCAATTTTTGTAAGGATGCTGTAGTGAAAAACTCGGTAACAACTGTAATTTCAAGGCATTGCTTTGTAATTCCAATCAATAAATTTAATCTTAATAAGTTGAAGTTACAGCAAAAGATTTGTGCCCTTGTTAATAATGCTTAAATCCCATTCAACAAAGCAACAGTATACATTGTGTAAGATATTACATAACTTAAGAAATGCCAGAGTAATGTAGTACATAGTACTTTTATATAAATTCTATGCCAATATTAACTAAATACCAAATTTAAAACAATAAATATCAATGGCACAGCGGAGTACAATAGTTAGGTGAAATGGAAACTTATGAGATACATATTTACATATATTTTAATTTATTACCAATAAGTATTAAAATATTGACAACATGTTTTATTTATTAATTACATAATTACAAATTGTGTTAATAAATATTATTCAAATACATAATATTTGAAATAAATTAATCATGATTACAAACATTTGATTTAAAGTTCTTCAAGTTTAAGAACACATGTTTGCACACAATAATAAATTTAAAAAAAAGTATACTCACAATGTTACTTTTTGGAGGGCCAATGGATGTGCCATAAAATAATATTCTGTAACAGACATTAAACAATATACAACTATACTAATAATAAACAACAACAACATTAATATTTATACCAAGTATATGTAGTAGTATGACCTTTAGAAAACAAATTTCAAAATCGTGGATATAGTAGATAGCATATAGTACAGATTTCAATGAAAAATGGTATGCATATATTGTAATATGTTAAATTAGCCAACTGATTAAATACAAATAAGGAAAACAAAAACTTACATTCATTTTTATATCAACAATCTTCATATAGGCTCTCAGTATAAAAATTCGAACCAAAGCATAGTAAAGATTAGGATTGATCAATTTTTGTGCAAAATACACGTTAATAAAGTGTAAGCATCAATAATAGTTAATTATTATTATAATAATAAAATCCAGTAGAGACACTCACTTCACAAAATTAAGCACAAATTAAGTTTCTCAGAATTTTCAATGATTTATCTCCGAAAATCGTTTTTAGCAGAAGAAAGACAGTAGACCTTTGTTGCCAATTGGTGAAGACAGACAAATGACAGTTAACATAACTGTGGGATGTCAAACTAAAAATTGCAATGATTGTCTATGTGTAATAATAATTAGTCTTCGTAATTTAATTGATTTCCTGTCTTTAATAAAAGAAATTAAATACATAATCTTAATTAAAATCCTTCGAAGGTAAATAGATGCCGTTCAGCCATTATACAAAATTAGTCCTATAAAATTTAAATGTAAACTGGTTATGTTTATATCTCTTTTTATCCATTATTCCTTAAAATAATAACTATCAGGAGCAATAAATCGTCCAGTAACTCACAATAAATAATAATTTAAATTAATTGGATGATTATCAATCAAAACGCTAAAATACTAATTGTTCCAAGTAATATATCATATCTTCAAGTAACATTATATACCTAGTAAATGTATAATGGGTAGAATTCTAAATAATTCTTAATTCCCTAAACATTTTTTTTAAACCTAAAATAAAGATTGTAGCTATAACGAAAAACAAAAATATGTGGACACCAATGCTGATAATTAAAAAAATCGTGAAACCTGGAAAAAATAATTTATTCAAATACAAATTTATGTTACAATGTACATGGTATAATTTGTCAATAGATGATGACTATACATACTCACCTTGTATTAATAAAATAAGGGCCACAAAAATTAACGATATTGAAAATATTAGCAATGAAGAAAATACAGTGGCTGTTACAACACCAGTTATAATGGATAAACACATTGTTGTGAACAATGGTTTTTTTAACAAATATACTATGAATTTATGCAATTCCTCTTTGAATCTATTGCTGAGATTATTGAAGCAAAAACATGATTGCGAAGTATCTGAAAACACGAACAAAGCAAATTAATTATTCAGCATAATACAATTTTAACGTAAATATGTGGATATAATATGTTGTTTAATTTTGTATGCTTGCAAAAAATAATAACAAAATCCAATTTCTAAAATAATAGTATAGCGACATTAACTTACCAAAAGAGACTTTAACTGCTATTAAGAAAGCATTGTTACTATTTATCTCCATATTTCTAATTTTATTTTAATCCCAAACTTTCATCAGATTTCTAAAGTACAACTTCTTGATTCACAAAGTGTTATCTTTTTATAATTGACAGTTTATTTATTGAAATTTAAAACTACCCTCATCATTTGGTTGGTATTTGACGATTACCATATTTATTTTGATATTTGGATTCCTTTTTTTACTATTGCGACAGTAACATTGTACATATTCTTAGATTAATCGTAAAAATATTATTAATTGATATAATTATGATTCTTGATAATTAACCATGTAATTTTTTTTTTTAATATAAGTATTTATAATCTATACATAAACTTTTCGGCTCTTCTACCTGGCCATAAAATTATTAAAAAAAAAAAACGGCTCTATTCTGGTTTGTCATTTCCCAAATAAATAGTAAAAAAATAGTCTTCCGTTCCCAGGAAGCCGTGGTTTGCCAAATTGTCGCTTGGTAAAACTGCCACTTCTACTATAATCCGTATGCGTCTGGGACATAACAGCCTTCCAGTTCATTTGCACAAACTCGGTATCGTAACTAGTACCGCCTGTGAGTGTGGCGAGAGCTATTCTGACTTGAATCATGTTTTCTTTTCTTGTCCTAAGTATGACCATTCTTCCTTATATACTTCTTTAGTTTCTCTGTCCGTTCCCCTTCCTACCAATATTTATTTACTTCTTCGAGATTTAAATCCCCTTGTATATAGTATTATAAGTATGTTTATTGTAAATAATAACATTAAACTATAATTTTGATTTTTTTCCATTATTAATTATTCTGATTTTTTGTAAATTTATGCGCTTTCAATTATTCATGTTATGTCGCGATTGGTTTCCTTAGTTTTTTCATTATGCATAAACTGTAAATAATTAAAACAACGAATTATAAAAATCCCATACTTGACGCTGGCTAATGCACAAACAGTGTTAGAGCCAAAGGGAAAAAAAAAAAAAATAGTAAAAAATACAATTGACAATTGACATGAATGCAAAACTGACACTGAAAAAAAACCCGCGTAAATACTAAATTAAGCACCCTGCATCAGTGACCAGTCATTAACCAAAATAATTATAGCTCAAATTCTAATTTAAAAGGCTTTAGTGTAACAAAATATTTCTTATTGAAATTTACATTTATCTCATTTAAAATTCGAATTATTAAATTACTCGGAAGTCCTAAAGTAATTAAAAAATACAAACTTTTGCAAGTATTTAAAAAAATTAATTAATCCTTTAGATATCAGTTAAAACGACAATGGTAAGTACATAGTTTTTGATAGGGTGTATTTGAAAGGGTTTATGTTTAGAACTATTACTGTATTTATTGATTTTTTTCAGACCAAACAATACGATGAAAGCCTTTTATCTGATATGCTACCTATATACTACTCAAGGCTCTTTCCTCAGAGCTTATTTTGTAGATGGTTGACATGCGGAAATTATCCTCAACCTCTTGGAAACCGAGAATTATCATTCACACTTGCTGACGAAGTATACCTTCGTTACTTATCTATAAATAATCAAAAAGAATTACATTTATTATTTCAAAAGAAATGTCCTTATAAACTGGACATTGGACCAGTCTATAACACTAAGTAAGTAACCTTTATTGTATAAAACAGTAATATTTGAAAACTATAAATAAGTGTTTTATTAAATATTGTTCTTGTATTGTAACTGTGTGTTACTTACTAAAGCCTGGAAAACAATATTATAACACAATAACTTTATTTTGAAGATAATTCTTGAACATGTTCATGTTATATTTTTAGACCATCTATTGGAAGACATGATGCTGTGGTGTTAGCTAGAGAACTAGTATTTGATATTGATCTTACTGATTATGATGAAATTAGAACATGTTGCCAGGAGGCTAAGGTTTGTGACAAGTGTTGGAAGTTTATGGTGGTAGCTTGTGAAATAATTAACACTGCATTAAAAGGTAATAAAATTTTTGTTTATTTGAGTCACTACAGTAATTAAAATAACAATTTAAGTGTTTATTACTCTTATATCTTTATTTAAAGTTTGGGTAGTACAAAATATTTTTAAATGACTAAATATAATCAGTCCTTTGTTAATGAAAATTTGGACATAGTTCATGCAATATTTGTTTGATTATATTCTTTAAGTTACATTGGTAAAAAACTGTGTTGATTCTAAACTATCTTTAACTGATATCTTCACATCAAATTAAAAAAATATTGTAGCTATTTTTGTTTGTATTAAAACTAAAGCAGGTTTCTGGTTTTTTAATGTTTCTTGCAGAAGATTTTGGATTTCATAATATACTGTGGGTATTCTCCGGTAGACGTGGTATCCATTGTTGGGTATCTGATCACGAGGCAAGGGTCCTTGATAGTCCTGGAAGAACTGCACTCGCCGATTACATGTGCCTTATATTTGGGGGAGAAAACCAGTATAAGAAAGTTCATTTAGGAAATGATAATCTTCATTCTAGTATAAGGTATTCTTTTATAAGAATTCAGTTTGTAAACTGCAATGAAACAGATTTTCTTTATGTGTATATTTCCTGAGAAGTCTATTGAGTATGTCTAATAATTCATGTATTTTTAAATCTGATTCTTTAGTATTTTTTCGATTCTTATAGGAAAGTATCTATTTTAAATGACGTGAAGGAAATGACTTAAAGTTATGTACAACACAGTTACACAACAAAATATTATTTTACTGAAACACTGTCAGCCATTCATAAATTCAAAAGCAAAAAAAAATATACCAAGAATACCTGTTCTAGGGTAAACTTGAATCAACTTAGTTGCATATAAATTCTATTATAATCAGGAATATTTGATTTATTTTTGATAAGTTGATCAGTCTTTTATACCATATATAAAAATAAGTCTATTTTATGTTGCATCTTATTAAACATTTAATTTTTAAAAGACAAGCAAATGTTGCTAAGAAGCTGACAGGTTAGGTCATATTTCATTTTCAATTTCAGGAGAGCCATTGGTATAATTGACAAATATTTTAACTCTATAATAGAAGAGCAAGAGTTCCTTTCTACCACAGACAGACTAAATAGCTTTTTAAAAATAGTACCAGATGAGGCATTAAGGAATCAAACACATGAGACCTTAGAAAAGATGCCACCTTCATCATTAGAAAGATGGGAGACGTTTGTGTCTATTTATAACCAATACTGTAAACAAGTAAGGAAAATCTTTGTTTGTTACTAATGGCTGAAATTCTAGAAAAAAAAACCTTTTTCCTAAATTAATATCATAATCATTTCAATACTAATGACCCCTACATGTTTGTAATTAAGTGTTTCAAATATTTATTAAAAACCAAATAAAATAACTTTGATTTTCAGTAGTATTCAAGGTTATTCTCAACTCTAAAGATAATTAGAAATATTTTTTTAGAATCCAAATGCCATGAGGAAAATTAAGTACTTGGTAGAAGAATTGAAGATTCAATACTGCTACCCGAGACTTGATGCGCATGTTACAAAAGGATTTAATCATTTACTTAAGTCACCCTTTAGTATTCATCCTAAAACAGGAAAGGTAATTGCATTTAAGTAAAGATTGTCACGTAGCCTTAATGAGCAAGTACAATAGACTAAATTTTTATATTGAAAACTTGTACAATGCTCTATGGGCATATTTGGTACTAAACATATGCAACACTATCATATTGAATTGATCGAAAATCTATATGTTCAGTGTGTCAAAAACTGAAATCGTACTAACATAAATATATTAAATATGTTAACCATTGTGTATTATATATATTTAATGAACTACTTGTTTGTGTGTACTTTATAGTTCCAAATATGCCTGCGGAGCGCTGATCAATTTTTCCATCCATTTATGTAACATTTATTCGATATCACGAAAAATGTCATTTCTCTATATTCTCTTAAGGAGAACCTATTAGAAAGTAGACACATTTATATCTGATTTAATTAGGTCTTGATAATACTGTGTTATTAATAATTCTAGGTATCAATAGTGTTTAAGCCTGAAAATGCTAAAAATATGAAATTAAATGATATTCCAACAATCAATACATTGCTTGATGACAGCTCAAAAGAAAATGCACAACATCAAGCCAATATGAGAACGGCTGTTAAGAATTTCCAAGAAGTTGTCTTTATGTTAGAAAAAACAGAGGCAATGAGAAGAAAGACCGAAGCAAGTAAGTATAATATTTTATAGGCAATTAAGTTAATTGGCTGAAATATTAGTTTATAAGTGAAATTACCAAGTCAGTAATCTGTAAAAAAATTAAAAGTATATTATTGTGACGCAATCTTGCCAAAAAAAAAGGTGTGGCCTGTTCTAGAAATTAAAAATATTAATTAGAATTTTAAACCCCATACATAACAGAATTAAAAACAATTTGAATAGGTTCCATAGAGACATAAATTATTTTAAATTTTCAAATACCCTATTTGAACCAATTTTTTTGTATATGTCAAAAAGACAACTAAATCTACTGTCTATTAAATCTTGTAATACCCAACCGAGTATGGATCATATATTAAAATTAAATTAAAGAATAAGATTTTGTATTTCTCTTAAAAAAATTAACAGAAAAATCATATAAGAATCACGAGATGTGTACATCTGATTCTTAGATTATTTTTGTCTCCCATATGCAAAGCCGGGGTTTGAACCGTGTATGCTTAACCATTAGGCTAACATTGTTTAGAAACAAATTAATTTATGAATAAGCTTACAGATTCTTATTATTAACGATTTTTCTTGTAATGTGTAAAAATATTCTTCCTTTTCTGAAAAAAATCTGATCTCTTGTTCTGTACAACATACTTGATTAATTTTCTTTAAAAAAAAATAGTTTTAATATAAATAACACAAAAAATTGCTTTGTTTTTGTTACAGGTGTCTCGATTGACTTCTAACAAGGAGTTAAATAAAAAAAATCAACTATTTATGGTCTTTTATTTATTCATAGTCATATAACATAAAAAACATTACCCGTCAAATTGGAAAAAACTTAATTATAAATGTGATGAATGTGAAAGTTTTTTTATAACAATAAAATAGGTGGTATAGGCATAAAAAAATATTTCAAACTTCAATGAGATTACTTAAGCTTGTTTTTTTTTTAATTTACTTAAACAGAGCAACTAAGAGCTATATTTAAGAACTCTTCAAATCCAAGAGTGACAGTGCCATTTTGCTGCGTGTCTCTTGCTCTGAAAGCTTCAGTAAAACGTTGTAATTGCACACACAGTACAATGAAATTATCAACTGATATTTTCCCCTCTCTCGGATCGTTTCTTTTTGTCAGAAATGATATAAACTCTGGCGAGAATCGGAATCCCATTTGTCCTAGTGCTGAAAAAAACATAGATTAAAAGGATTACGTCCTCCATTATTTAAGGGAAGAACTAGATACACAATTCCCATCTGGGAAGCCAGTGCTTTCGATTCTATATTCTAACAGCAAAAATTAATAGACGTAAATTAAATTACAGTCAAAATCTGTTAGAACGTATATGTATATGAAAATACATAGTAAAGTTATTATTTATCTAATTTTTAATTACCTTTAAGATAATAACTTAAACTCCTTTTTTATTATTAGTATAGTTTTCTACTATTTAATCAATATATTATTAAATAAGATGTGCCAGGCCACATGATTTCATAGAAACGTTACTATATTATATAATTAGTGAGTTTAAAGAAAAATAAAAAAGACAAGAAATGTTCAGGAAAATCAGTACAAATAAGTGGTCGTAGTTTTTTAATGGACGTCTAAACAGAAATAAATTCATAATAAATTATTCCAAAAAGTTATAACGAGTTTTTAGGTAATACTTAATCATAAATACGAACCTTGAGACAACTCCGCTTCATCTATATGACCCGATTGATCAGTATCGTACGTTTTGAAGACTGCTAACCACTGATTAATATAAGTGTAGAGTTTGTCAAACTCTTCTATATTGATATGCCCGGATCGATCTTTATCAAACATGCCTAGAAAAATAATTGTAATTAATTCGTTCCATCCATTTCCGACAACGCTTTATTATATACTGGCGGGCAAATAATAAAAGTAAGTTAAAACAAAATTACGCTGTATGCATATTTTATGTATTTTTTTACATATCGTGACACTTGGTATTTTTTTTTAATTTCGTGGAAATATAATACTGATGAACTCATTACTATTATAAATAACGCCTTAATTTATTAACTAATGTGAACGGGATGCTTAATTAGTGCTCACCTATCATTAAATTGCATGCTGTTTCAGAGAAATTCTGCCCTTGGCCATTCACTAGAGCAGACTTCAATTCAATAGCTGTTATGAAACCAGATTGGTCTTTGTCAACAGCCCGAAACCATTGTTGTACTTGAGGAGACACGGTGCCACCGGGTCCCATCGAGGGGTATGGGCCATGACCCATCTCCAATTGCTGTCCACTACCGGGCTAAATCAACCATAAAATTACACATAATATAATTTAGGATAAATCAATATTGTACTGTACTATCTGATTTAGTCATGTACAAATCGACATATTTAGAGTCCCTAATAAATATTATAGTACTAGTTAACTATGTAACCTAACCTATCTATATATATATATATTAGTAAATAATTTAAAATCGTAAACAATAACGTGTGTCACTCAGGTGATTTACAAACTCTTCAATAAGTCAAGTTAGTTTTTTGTTAATCCAGCGTCGCAAACCCACCACCCCTAATGTTGTCTTAGTTATGATATCATTTTTTAAACAAAGTAATTTTTTATCCAGCTTCAAACATTGTTTTATTTGAACACAGTACAACAATCGCCAACCAACTAAAATCTCTTCAGAGATTTTATGAACTAGATAATATTAGATAATACGGAATCACAGATTATTGTTATATTTAGTCATAATAAATCAGATTTTAGAAAAGTAAAATTATGGGTTCTAAAAATACACATTCATTATAGTTGAACATGTACTTATATTTTTTTCTTATTGGAGTTGGACAGAAAAACATTATTGCTTATAATAAGTTTATTATTCTATAAAGTGGGTAGGTAAGTATAAATAGCTACTTAATTATCCTTATGTTAAATGTTATTTACATATTTTTCAGTTAACCATACTATGAAGACTGGTGAAGTATTTTATAAGGTATCTAAACTAGTAATAAATTCTATTGTATCATATTGTCTTGAGTAACAAAAAATATTCTCAGTAAACTCAACAAAAATAAAGAAAAAGGCAGGTAGGCACTTTAAAGCACTAATTAATATTACTTTGTTGCAATTTTTTAATTCCGTAGTCTCGCAGACTGATAGCAACACTTTTGAAAAATTAGAAAATAATGTTTCTGATTGATAAATTAGAAAACAGCATGTCGGTTGTGTGAACAAATAACTATAAATAGTATAGAAACATATATTTTATAAAGAGAAATAAATAATTAAAGTAAAGTAATTATACAATCATCAATAACACAAAAGGATGTGTATTTTTCCAGAAAAAACCTGTATACTGTAGTTGTATTAAAATAATCCACTGTTATGGTAAAATAGCTGCCTTTATATCAAATCTACATGCTAATTATAATTCTTAAAACAGTCTTCTGTTATTTTGTTTTTATATCACTAGTTATAGTAATGAATTACAATTTGTAATACTTACATATAAATATATACTGTGCTACAATTTAAGATTTTCAATATTCAATTGTTACTAAAATTACTGAATTTAAAAAATAATAATTAGATGACACCAGTAAGGTAGTTTAAATATTTTTTTGGAAAGTAGTGTTCACAATATAAGTTTTATCCTGATTTTTACCATTTTTTTTATTAATGATATATATGTTTTTGCCCTACAATTATTATTTCTAGAGTTTAAAGACACAATTAGATTACTAATGAAGTCTATTAAGTATTATTATTGATTAATAGTTTTAAGTCTTTTAATGCAATGTTAGGATATTAAATGTTAGCAGCAATACCAATTCAATTAACTTTTAGGAATCTCATAGCAGTAACACAATTAGTATATTATCATTACAAAGCTACTACAAAATCACATGACTCTACCCTACAAATGACAAACTAATATTTTACTACTTTTACTTACATACTATATTAAACCATTACTCACATAAACCTTAGAAAAAATAAGAAAATAACAAAGCTCATACAAACACAAAGGACATTCAGTCTTTACATCAAACCAATACTGGCAAGTTTTCTACATTTTGTACTAATATTATAAAACACTAATGGACAAAGCTTTTCACTAACATTAAATACTGAGGCACTGAATAAGTTTCACCATTGTAAATATTATATTAGCATAACATTAGTCCCTAATAAATAACAATATAGGATTCAGATAAAATAACAACTTGGTTTAAATTAAATAAAATTGACATTCAGTTAGTGAAAATGCAATGCTTTCAACAATATTCATTATGAATTTAATACAGACACTTTAAGGCTTAAACATTACTATTGTGACTAGAAAAACTATAAGTAGCTGGTGTAACACATGTATTCACACAAACTTGTATAGACGGTTTGAAAGAAGAGGGCAGAAGCTTATGAGCTTCAGGCACTGGGGAATAGCTGTGACATACAGCAGTCTCAAAATGAACTGGCTCACTTCTGTCTGTGGGCACTCCATCAAAACTTGTTTGTTTTGCAGAATCACCAGTTCCACTATCTTTGCACGATGAGTGTTCAGATGTGTTATCAGGAAACATATGAGGGGAATCACTATCACTATGCACTACTTGTGTCATTTTCACACTTTCGGTGGGGTAACTGCGCATGGCCCCAGCCATGCGTCTACGAGTATGGTAAATAATTACCACCCAAATTACAGATGTACCAACTGCACAGCACACTACTGTTATTATAATTATACCTGTCATATTCTCCTCTTTCACCATTATTGCTACTGGTGGTAATACTTTTAACTCTATAATTTCCTTTTTAGTGCCTAAATTATTTGTTATCTCACATTCATAGTGACCTGCATCACCTGATTGTGCACCAATAATAATTAGTAGTTGATTATTGCCTGCCAGAAAATGCCTTTCAGAGGGTAGAATTGGAGAACCATCTTTAAGCCATTTTAAAACTGGTGGTGGTGAGCCTTGGACCATACACTCCAGAACCACTGGTTCCCCACTCGTAACTTCTTTGTTTCCCATAACTCTTATGAATGAAGGTTCTTGCAAAACACTGAGTGTTGCATTAGCAATGATTGTACCAGCAGGGTTTTTTGCAGCACAGCTATAAATTCCCATATCTGTTGGTTTTGCATTAACAATAAAGAATAGATGGTCAGTTGGCATTACATTCATTCTCCTTTCTCTTGCTGCAGGAAAATCATTTCCCCCATCTTTTTTCCAAGAGATCTCAGGAGGTGGGTCACCAGTAGCAGCACAGTTAAGTGTTACAGTCTCCCCAGTTCTTACGGTTACATTAGTGGGAGTTTTAAGAAATCTTGGGAATGTAACAATATTCATCTTAGCCTTCGTAGAATATGTTGTTCCAAATTTGTTGCTCACTACACATTGATATTTTCCAGAATCAGTGTGTGACACATCAGGTATTACAAGAACAGATGTTGCTTGTTGCCCTTTGTTTGTTAACGTTACATTTTCATATACCACAGGATTACTTATGTTGTCATTATTTTTTCTCCATAAGAATGTCATGTTACTAAAAGGATTTGATGTTGCTGAACATAGTAAATTTGCTGATCGGTTTTTAATTGCCAGATGAGATTTAGGATGATTAACTATTTTAGGTTTAGGTGAATCACCACAGTTTTCTTCTTTTAGTCTAGATAGTAATGTTCCTCTCACTTCAGCTGGATAAGCACATGTAGCAGTGACAAATTTATGTTCTAGCTTATCCTTTATCCATTTTACCATCCATAATATTTTACAATCACATAGCAATGATGTTGTGTTGAGATGGAGCTTTCTTATATTTGTCAAAGAGTCAAATGCATGTTGTTGTATAGAGGTAATATTATTGCCTCTTAAATCCAATTCATTTAAATTTGTTAGACCTTCAAATGCTCTTGAACTTATTGATTTAATATGATTTGCTGATAAACTAAAAGTTTCTAAGTTTTGTAGCTTTGAAAATGCTCCAGACATATCCTCAACAGTCCATGATATTTTATTATTATTTAAAAACAGAGATTTTAACTGTATAATATGACTAAATGCTTCTTGTGAAATAACTGAAATATTATTACTACTTAAATTCAATGTGTGAAGATTAATTAAATGCTGGAAACTCCTACCTTCAATCTGAATCAAATAGTTGTGGGATAAATCCAAAAACTGTAGATTAGTACACAATTCCCAAGAACCAATATCAATGTGCAATATTAAATTATTAGCCAATGATAGAGTTGTTAAAGATTCTAGTCCATACATCCAACCTTTGGATACACTCTTTATCTTATTATGATCTAGTTGCAGCAGATTCACAGACTTAAATCCCAAAAAAGCACCATCCATAATGTTTTCTACACTATTAAATCTTATTTTCAATGTTGTTAAGTTTGATAATCCTTGAAATAGTAGACCATTTATAACATGCAATTTGTTATGATTTAGTTCTAGTGTTTTTAAATTAGATTGGTACATAAACAAATGATGGGGTAAAGAAGATATTGCATTTTTATTCAATTTTAAAGTGTTGAGATTTGTCAAATTGTTCAAAGCTCCATCTTTGATAAGTCTAATGCGATTGCTATTTAAACTTAAAACTTTAATCGAACAATTTGTAGGAAATCGGCCGATATCGATTTCTGTAATACTATTTTTGTTTAGGCTAACTTCTTGCACTTGATTTTGTTTAAGAAAACTTGGGATATTTTGAATCGCATTTTTGTCAAGTTTTAATATTCTTAGGGAGGTTAACTTATCAAAACCTTCCGTTACACCTTCGTTCAATTTGTTATGGCTTAGGTCGAGTTGTTCCACCCACTTAGGAATTCTTGGCACCGTAACCAACTTTTTATCGGAACAGTCAACATACTGTACCAAGCAATCGCACTTTTGCGGGCATTCATAGTTTTCAGAAAATGCAGAGCATCGTAGTAATATTAATATCGACGTCACAACCCGCAATAAATGGGAGTCTCCCATTTTTACGCAGCGAAGCTCGATTCATTGAATGCAAACAATGTTTTGTTGCTATTATTACATAATTTTACGAAATCGTTTTCACAAATTAAGTATTCCTGATTGTTCACTCAAAGACACCAAATTATTGAATTACATTTTGTCACCAATGCTTTAGCAGACGCATAATAACAACACAACAAAATATTTACACCTAGTAACTCGGCCGCCATTTTCTATAAGCGGCAGGCAGTAGACACTAGAGTGTAGACTACTGAATAGACTAAAGAGAGTAGTGAGAACGAAAAAATATAGTGTATTGCCGTTTTCAAATTGCAGGTTTATGGTTTATATAAAATATTTTTATTTTTTTCATAATTATTTATATATTGTATATAGTATATATCCACAATTAATAAAACTTATATATAAAATAATAATAATATCTGTTAGCCTTCCTAGACATTCTTAGTTTATAATGTGATGCAGCAATGAATTTTCATAAAAATTGTTTCACATGACAAATATCTTTGTGTGTAATTAAGTTACACCAGTCATGCAAAATGATTTGTCACATTGGTCCTACTTTTTTTTTTTTTTTTTTTTTTTTCCTTTGGCTCTAACACTGTTTGTGCATTAGCCAGCGTCAAGTATGGGATTTTTATAATTCGTTGTTTTAATTATTTACAGTTTATGCATAATGAAAAAACTAAGGAAACCAATCGCGACATAACATAAATAATTGAAAGCGCATAAATATACAAAAAATCAGAATAATTAATAATGGAAAAAAATCAAAATTATAGTTTAATGTTATTATTTACAATAAACATACTTATAATACTATATACAAGGGGATTTAAATCTCGAAGAAGTAAATAAATATTGGTAGGAAGGGGAACGGACAGAGAAACTAAAGAAGTATATAAGGAAGAATGGTCATACTTAGGACAAGAAAAGAAAACATGATTCAAGTCGGAATAGCTCTCGCCACACTCACAGGCGGTACTAGTTACGATACCGAGTTTGTGCAAATGAACTGGAAGGCTGTTATGTCCCAGACGCATACGGATTATAGTAGAAGTGGCAGTTTTACCAAGCGACAATTTGGCAAACCACGGCTTCCTGGGAACGGAAGACTGTATAGCATACAAGAAACGACCCTTAATCCGGTCGTTCTTTTCCCAACACATATTCCACGATTTGTGGAGATATATGCCGGGCAAAGCAGCAAGATCATGGCCAAAATTCTTGTACGGGTATACGTCACCGGTCACAGTAGCACTGTTAGCCAAACTGTCAGCTTTCACATTTCCAGAGATACCACGGTGACTAGGTATCCAACAAAATGATACTAAATAGTTGTGTAATTGGCATTGCAACAGCTTTCTCCTACATTCAAATATAACATGAAAGAATGGGTTTAGTTTAAGTGAAAATTTTGCTAAGCTCTGTAATGCACTTAAGGAATCGGTAAATACAACGGTTTTTTTGAGTTTGAAACACAGCACATATTCAAGAGCTTTTAGTAGTCCAAAACATTCACCGGTAAAGACCGATGATTCTGGAGGTAATTTAATTTTCTGAACTATGTTGTACTGTTTGTGGTACACTCCAACACCAACACACCCATTGGAGTGTTTAGAAGCATCTGTATACATTTGATGCCAGTTAGGCCATTTCATATTGACATTGGAATTAAAGTTTGCATTGGCATTAAAATCAGATTTTTCAATGCCAATAGAAAAGCATATCTCAGGAGAAAGAAGTAGAGAATCATAAGAAGAGCTAAATAGGGGAAGGATATAAAAGGAATGAGTTGGGGCTTGTAATTGTTTAAATTTCAGAAAGCTTTTTAATAGACAAGGTAAAGGTTTATGTGAAGAGGGTAATTTTTGAGAAAGAGATTCCAGTTTGGAAATGAGGGGATGATTATGGAACTGGGCAGTTCTAAAAATGAATCTATCTGACAGATATTGACGCCTTAAGTTTAATGGAGGGTCACAACATTCTATTTGCAGAGCATTAACCGGGCTCGATTTCATAGCACCAGAAACAATCCTCAAAGCCCTAGACTGTATGAGATCTAGTTTTCTAAAGCCTGCTACATTACCTGGATCTAAGAAAAAGGTCCCAAAATCAAGAACGCTTCTAATGACAGCATTATACACCAACCTCAATGTGGCCGGGTGAGCACCCCACCAAACTCCACTGAGACATCTCAGCATATTCAAGTGTCGCTCACATTTACCAACCACAAATTCGCAGTGTGGTTGACCTGTTAGTTTAGAATCAAGTATAGCTCCTAAGAACTTTACTTGATTATTGACGGGTAATATATTATCGCAATCATATCTTATAGTTGGTGAGGGAGGATTTCTGGATTTAGTGAAAAGTACGACGGTACTTTTTGAGGGAGACAGATCTAGGCCATTTGCATCCATCCAAGATTTTAGAAACGATAAAGAGGACGAGACACGTTGTTCAGCATTACTTACAGACTTATCAGAGGCATAAATAACCAAGTCATCGGCATATTGTAATAAACTAACTGAATCTCCGATAGAGTTTTCTAGGTCATGTGTATAAATATTGTACAATAAAGGACTCAGCACAGACCCTTGTGGCAAGCCCTTCCATACCAGCCTACTAGGCATGTAAGGGCCGCCAACATCTAAAATAATTTTCCTCTCTGATAGAAGATTTACAATGAAATTATTTAAAAAATAAGGAACCTTTAATTTATCTAATTTACTTTTTAGAATATGTAACAAAACATTATCATAAGCCGAATTAATATCCAAGAAAGCTGCGACTACTGACTTTTTATTTGAGAAAGCATTACGAATGTCCGTGACTAATATGCCTAAATTGTCACACACACTTTTACCTTTTCGAAATCCAAACTGAGTTGGTGACAGATATTTATTATTTTCTATATACCATTCAAGCCGATTTTTAATTAAATGTTCAACAACTTTTGTTATCACCGATGACAAGACTATAGGACGGTATGATTTAATATCAGATCGAATCTTAGACGGTTTTAAAAATGGCAGCACTATTTGACTTCGCCAAGATGGCGGTATGTCATTTGTCAAAAGAACTTTATTTATTAAATTTAAAAAGTAATTTAATCCATTTTCGCCAAGGTGAGACAAAAAGGAATATGGGATCCCATCTTCCCCAGGAGCACTGTCTTTAACGTAATTTAATACACCTTTTAATTCTAATAACGTAAAAGGAAGATTTAGTGAGGAAGGGACAACATCAGAGTTATTTTGTGTAGAAGAGTGGATGAGATCTGGAGCAGAAGGAGGAGCCAAGCGATCAAGGAATTGATCAGCTAATTCTATAGGAAGCAACGACGGGTTAGAAGGATTGATAGCTGACCTGAATCTTTTTATATTTCGCCAAATGACAGAAGTATTTATTCCAGGTGATAAAGAGCTACAATATTTCCTCCAACCCTCAGATTTCTTTTTTTTAAATAGTTTTTTAACCTCTTTCATTACATTCATTAAGACCTCGTATTTTTCCATAGACATATCATTGCGATAATTAAGCTCAGCTGCCTTGCGTTTTTTAATAGCTGTGGTACATTCTTCATCCCACCATGGTGGAGATGACAACTTATTACTACTCGGCTTTTTCCTAGGAAAAACACTATCAGCCGATTCTAACAAAACATCTTGTAAATAATTACTATTTGTGACATTATCTTCTGAGCAATTATTCAGTTTCTCTTCTACTAATAAACTGTATTGACTCCATTTCGAGTCTATGATTTTGTGTTTAAGGCGAGACTTTTTAATAAACATATTACTATTTTTTTTACAGGGAAATGAAATGATTATGGGATAATGATCACTATTGTAAGATGAACACAAAGTAGACCAAGAGAGAGAAGATGCTAAATTGGGAGTACAGATGGACAGGTCAATGGCACTAATTACTTCACCAGGCTTTGTAAGGCGAGTAGGAGAACCCGTATTTAAAATGCACAGGTTATACATGTCTAAGATATCCAATAATTCATACCCGTACCTATTAGATACTGAACTACCCCATGATGTATGATGAGAGTTGAAATCACCCAGAATCATGAAAGGCTGAGGGAGAACTGAAATTAAGTTTTTAATTTCATTGAATATTTGCAAGGAGGGGTGAGGGACATATACAGAGACAAAACAGATACCATCAACAATAGCTGTAATGATAGAAAAGCTGTTACTATGTGAAGGAAGAGGGAAGGAAGAAAAGATGCTTGAGTTTCTGATGAGCAGGCATACACCACCATACCCATCAGCCCTGTCTTCTCTTAAGCAAGAATAACCAGGGATTTTGAATACCTGATCTGGCTTTAGCCAGGTTTCAGATAAAGAAAAAATAAAAGGATTAAAATTATTTATAATGTGTATAATTTCATGCTTTTTGTTTATAATACTGCGGCAGTTCCATTGAACTAACCTGTCCATGTTGGCCATTATTATTATCAGTGTAGGAATTAATTAAATTAGCAGCGTGGGACGGTATAGATAAATTAGGTTGAGAAAGTAATTTAATTAATGTAGTAATTAACTCTATTATTGTCTGTTGTGAATTTGCATTAGGCGATGATGGTAATGCACATCCATTAGAAGGCTCTGGCATATTGTAGTCTCTTACAAGAGACTCATGTGCTACATGATCGAAACCTTTACTGTGTTGAGGAGGCGTTCTGGGTTTAGTGAAGACTGTTTTTTTATAAGATATTGTACGTGGAGGTGGTGAACCAGGCAATACTGTATTTCCACCAGGAAGAGATTTACTTGGGAGAGAGGATACAACATCAGCAAATGATTTCGAAATTGGGGGATGTAATTTTGACGCTTCAATATAAGATAAGCTATTCTCTGCCATTGTTACTTTTATATCTGTTTGTCTCACATATTCTGGGCATTTTTTGCTTGAAGCAAAGTGCAGCCCAGAGCATAAGCAGCAAGAACCATGGTCTTCCTCTACATTACAAGTATCTCCAGTGTGGCCTTGACCACACTTGTAGCACCTGGGCTTTGACCTGCATTGGACCTTGGTGTGCCCAAAGCGGCAACAATTAAAGCACTGAATTGTGGGATACACATACAATTTAACCGGCATAGAATTATAACACATAAATATCCGTTTAGGCAAAACTTGTCCATCAAATGTAAAAACAACTGTTTGTGAAGGTTTCCACGTAGGTGAGTTATTGACCATGATTTTATAATTAAGTCGCCTGATTTTTATAATTTCCCCACACCCAATGGGTATGTTAGTGTTTTCCATAATATCTTCAGGAGACCATTCCGTTGGTACTCCCCTAACCAAACCCATCCTTGTAATATTGAAAGTAGGGATAAAAGCTTTCATGTTGTTAGTTGGTAAGCAGTTTGAATTTATAAAGCTGTTTGCGTCTGTATATTTACTAAAAGTTAATGTCATTTTATTTCTGCCAATACGTTTTAAACTACCATCTACAATATTTTTAAACAGAATTTTTTTTAAAAATCTCCCGAATACAACTGGGTGTAAAACTGTGCTATCATCATCAGCAGACTGTACTTTCTGCACATGTACCACAAACGGGCCGTGGTCATTGGCATCGTAACTAGCTCTACCAATTTGTGTGGTGGGTTTAGAAGATATATCGGTGGAAAGAAGAGGCATTGTTGTCTTATTAGTGGAAGGACTAGATGGAGGCAAATTGTTGGTTGGTGGTGTCACAGTGGTCTCAGCAAATACATCTGTGCATTGACAGGAAGGACTGTCTGAGGGTTTAGAGTGTTCTGTAGTACTTTTGCGTTTTCTTTTATTGCAATGTTTGCAAACTTTATGTAAATTTTGTCTGTGACTACGCTTCAGCTTCCTTTTGGAGGCCAAAGAACAGTCAGAATCCATACCGGATTCATTCGAAATGGTGATAAATGCAACCGCGGGGGGCGCCGTGCCCCCCGGGTCCGGAGGCTCGATCATAAAACTCAGAAAAGCTTACCAAAACTCGAAGAAAGAAGAAGAAAAATATAAATAATAATACAAATTATAAATATATACAATATTTAACTATTCTGATCACTAAATTTTTAAAAATACTATTTTACAGAAAATTCAAGCAAAAATCGCGCCCGCCAAATTCGAAGCTTCCCGCGTTTTCTTGGTCCTACTTAATCGGACTTGAGACAAATTGTTAAACAAAATCAACAATATAATTAATTTAATGTTATAGATTTGAATCTGTTACTTGTTAGTACTCCGGCATAAGGCAAGAGCTTATTCAGTGTAGATGTGTGCAAAAAGCACATTAAAATATCTATATAAAATAGTAAAACTAACTTACATAAGCCATGACAGCTGATGTGGAACTTATGAACCTGAAATAAAATTTATTTAAATTTTTACCATAAGCTCATATAGGGAGAGTTGTATGGATCAGATGAGAAACTACCAAGTTTATCAGTTTATCAAAAGTCTAGCCTGGAAACCTAAGAAAATTCACACAGGCTCAAACTCCTTTTTATTAATAATATTATAAATACATAAGTTAAAACTTTATCTTAAATTCTATGTTAACTTGAAATATATATTCAATTAATATGTTTTTAATAGTAACAATATTAGTTTTACAAGGCTTATAATAATTTTATTGAAACGGTTTAATTTAACAGTCTTTAACATTAAAATCTTGCTGGTCACACATAGTATATGGTACATCCTCAAAAACCATAATAAATGAATTAAATTTTAGAATAATTGAATTTAAAGTTTGTTTACCTCTAATATTTTCTATGCAAGGAAATCTCAAATGTTTTGTTTCAACTGTCGAGTTTGTTGATGTAATTGAAGTTCCTGGAATAAGAACAGTATTTGATTGATATATGTATATTAATATACTAAAAAACACTACATGTATCAACAGGAATAAGTTGTTAGAATTCACATCAATTTTAGTATAAGAAAGATGTATGTTAAAGCTATTAAAAACCTTACTTTAATAAATATTAAACATATAACATTTACATGTCATATTAAGTACATACATTAAAAAATAAACATACTTTCATATGTATGTCAAGTGATAGTTTTGAGTTCAAAACACTTTTACAAATTTGAAATTAGATAATTACATTTTATTATTAATTTGATTGATGACATTTGATAAGCACAAATGACAAGTACATATAACTGAAGTCGGCGACGCCGATTTTAGCTAGTTTTTATAATCTATAGGGTTCCTTATAGAAGATTAAATCATAAATTTAAAATAATTTACAAAAAAATACGTGCAGATATTAATATTGCATTGAATTAAAGATATAAGGTCGGTATGTGTATGAATATTCATACACATTTTTGTAATATAAATACAATAATTATTAAAATAAGTTTCTTAATTAAAACTACCTATGCTAATTTCCATGGCATGTAATTCGTTTGTTGATATCGGATACTTTCTTCTAAAATGTTTTAATTTTAATAAGCAATTCGTATTTTTATAAAAAGGTCTTCCAACAAGATAAAAAGCTATGAATGTTATGAATGAATTACTAGACTCATTCACCATTACCATACCAGATAAGTTATATAATAAGATAGTTATTAGCCGAATAGCTAGGTTCCTATCCACTCTTATTTCTTCAATGTTTTTGTATCACTGTTTTTTTTTTAACTATATCCAGCTCTCTGTTTTCATAGTCAGCAGGAGTCTAGAGATAACGTTTCTGTAGCATAAATATAATCTGTACTGCAGATTTTTCAGAATTTTTTGATACTGATCTGTCATTTGAAGATTTGTGTATGTGAGTTAAATTGAATGAATTCAATTGAATCAGATATATAATTTTTTTAAATCTAAATAAAATATTTTAAAAAATCTATCTAAAGTATTTTTGTCGAAACATTCACTTGACAATCAGTTCTGTATTTTAGAGTTTTAAAGAAAGTTTAGTAAAATCACATTAATATAATGGACACGTACGAAAGTGTGTTGCTTGTTAAAAATGAAGTTTTTGTCTTTAAAATACCTCCAAAAACAACGAACCGAGGATACAGGTAAGATATACTGGCAGTTTTTATCATTTAACATCAACTTCATGTATAATTGTGACAAATCTCTATTACAGGGCAGCTGATTGGAATTTACAAGAGCCACAATGGACGGGGCGTATGCGTTTAGTTGCGAAAGGAGACGAGTTAATAATGAAGCTGGAAGATAAGGCATCTGGCGAATTATTTGCGAAATGTCCAATTGATAAATATCCTGGTCTTGCACTTGAGGCTGTCACGGACAGTTCACGATATTTTGTTGTCAGAATACAGGATGATAATGGTATTTTCAATGATAATTAACGTTAAAAATATCCTATATTACTCATTTAAAAAGCTTATCATTTTAAATACATAGTCAGCTCATGAGTTGGTATTGATAGTTTAACAAAAAGATTTGGAATTTAGTAACTCATATAAACATTTACTTATAATTACTTAATTATATATAAATTTAATTTTTATTTTCAAAGGAACTACCAATACAGTTTTGGTAATTAAAAAAAAATATTTTTTAGGAAGAAGTGCCTACATCGGTCTTGGTTTTGGTGATCGGTCAGATTCTTTTGACTTAAATGTATCACTGCAAGATCACTTTAAATATATAAAAAAAGGTCAAGAGACTGATGAAGGATCTCAACAACAACTAGACTTAAGTTTCAAAGAAGGTGAAACTATTAAGATAAATATGAAGATAACGGTAAGTTTTTTTCCTTTAAATGTGAACTTTGGTGATTAAATTTCTGTTTCAAAAACATGTTTTTTGTGGTTTCCATTGTGATGATGCAATAAAACTAAAGACCTTTTCATTATTCTTTTTTCCTTGAAAAATGATTAAATAAACTTCTGCCCCTACTACAATTTACATTTACCTTCAAATAATCAATGTGGACACCTGTTGTAAACAAAAAACTAGAATGTAGAGATTTGCTTTAATTTAATGATAAGGAAAACTGATTTCAGAAAAAGGATGGTAGTGAGGCTAGTAGGCCACGGCGCACAGGTGGCGGGGCTGTAGGGCTACTACCACCTCCTCCAGGTGGCTCCAAACTCCCACCACCGCCCTCACCCCAACATGTGCCAACGCCAGCAACTGCTAGTACAGAATGGGGAGACTTTAACTCAGCTGGGTAAGACATTAAAATAATATTCTATACATCAGGAGCTGGTGTATAAAATATACATTAAAAATTATATCTTTATTTTCTTTTTTCATAATTTTTTTAATAATATTGATTATTTAACCAAAGTAAATCAATGACATGTAAAATGCTGGATCGTATGAGTAATCGCTTGATTGTGCTACTTAATGAGACTACTTCTATATTATACTACTATATTGTTACAGAGCCACAAGCCAAAAGCCAACAACACCCGCTAATCAACAGAACTGGGTACAATTTTGAAAATGTCTATTTGTGAAATTTTATGTTGATTTCTGTAATGTATATAGTTGCAATGCACAATACTTACGTAAATTACTTAATATATTTTAAGACAGTTAGCCAGTTAGTTTGCAAAATCAGGTAATTCTCTCAAGCAATAACATAATTTAGTCTGAAACTTAACCATATTATTCATAAAAAGCCTCATTAAAAGTATACTTTGTCACCTTCATTAGGAATTAAATTACATTACTAGCCAAAATTCTGTGAATATAGGCTTTTTCTTTCATATAAACTTGTTTTCTTTTCTCAAGAATATTACAGTAGTATTTTATTTTAAGCCTATTGTTTTTTTTTAATTGATTACTCTAAACTCATATCGATGCATTGTTCAAATAAACTTTTTTGATATTGGCAGAGATACGGGATCTAGAAAAAAACCAAACTCATTATTTGTGTAAGTTGAAGATTTTTAAATATTGTCTGTAGAGCTGTTTAACATGTGTTGTAGAATCTATGCACCATGACAGCTATTTGAATCATATTTTAAGTTTAATTAACTTTGAGTACCGAATTTACTTAAAATATATTCTGACCTGAATAGTTTGTAATAATTTGTTTAAAATATAATAGAAATGGACTTGCCAAATTTGACAGTTATGTTTGTAAAATATAAACGTTCTATAAAGAAGTAAATTTAAAAAGGTATTCTTATTTAAACAGGTTGCTTTTACACTTCAAATAAAAACGGGTATCTTTAAAATAATATAAATTCAGACAAAATCTCATATTGTGCTTTTAACCAAATTAAAAAAAACCGATGGTTGTTCGAACGGTATATTTTTTAGCTACAATAAAATATATCTTTATTGTTACATGAGACACATCGCACATTAGCTATGCTAAAAACAAAATTGCGCCATTTTCCTCCTTCTGGAATGATAGTTGACGTTGACAGATGACAGTTAGCTGATTGATGTTCTTTCAGGTGTTCACGTGAATTTATTTTGTTTAAAGAAGTCGTGAGTTGGGTTGGGACGTAATAAGTTTGCATGTCACACGTATTATTGCGAAGTGTGGAAGTAATATATTTAATTTGTAGCTGTTAGGTATGTTAGGTTTAATTTTGTGTACATATGTACCTATAAAAATGAATCTGTATATTATGTATTACTTATAATTTAACCACAACGTATTCCCGGCTAATGTGTGACTATTTTTTTGTTCAAGTTAAATTACTTAAAGTTATACCTGAAATATAAATATACGGTTTCAATATAAATCTGTTTAGAATATTCAAATTATAATGTAAGTAGTTTGCGTAGAATTTTCAGTAGTATTTAATAGAATGTTGCTAATCATGAGATATCACTTAGGTGAAATAAACTATGTATAAACAATCTTTATTTTCATACATAAAGAATTTGATGTTCTACGAAATGTTTGATGGTGTACAAAATAAATGATCAGTTATACATGCATTTTTATTTCTATCGTCTTCTTGATTTTTACAGAAGCATATTTATGCTTACAGAAAGTTCCTATTACACATTTCAAACATGTAACTAATATAAACGCAGTTCAAACAAGAAGTAGGAAATAGTACTTATTCGTTTTTACTTACTCTCAAGTGCATTTAGAAAATTATCATTTTTCACTGAATAAATTTAATTTAAAGTTAAACGTAAATGTCAGATTTATAAAAAAATGCGTTTTTATAGATTTGACGAGTATTTAAATTATATTAATCCTTAAGAATCAATCAAACATTTATGGCCTACTAAACTTTGCCTTAAATTCAAAATTCCTTAAAATTTGCCTTACTTGAATCTGCCGCTGGTGTCTAGTATGGTTGATACCATAGACCACAATATAATTTAGGGCTACTATATATAATGAACTCTATGCTCTTAAATCCTTACGCAAAACGGACCAAATTTGAGTCTAAATGCGGAAAATGAGTCCACCTACCTACCTTCACTTAAATCCTGACCGTAATTTTACTCATTACCACCAAGGGCACTGTAAGATATATGATATGCAGACGTAAGCGTGTTACAGGTATGTATTAAATTCAAAGAACTATTTAAAATATGATTGTAAGTAGGAATTTCACTTTTCTACTACTACTACTTTTTACTAATTAAAATATTTTTAGAAATGTTTGTAGTGTACATAGTTAACATTTTGTTTACTTTGTTTCTTAACAGTATACAGTCAACATTTATAAAACCAGATTTTCATAAAATAAAATAAATTACGTTTTTCTGTATTTCACACACAGAGTCGCACATTAGGTGTTTTCGATGTAAAGAATATTGAAGCGAACTACGATGGGCGACATAGGAATTCCATTAGCAGGATCAAACGCGGGAAGAACTTAAAGTGCTTCGTGAATTATAATAGTTATTTTATTCATATTTCTTACCTAAATAAGTATTAACCACGGATACCAATTATATCATTAAATGAATAGGCATTATTATTTTTATTATTCATTATACAAATTGTTAAAATAATTAAATATTTTTAAACGTAAATATAAACGCGACGTAACGAACGAAGGCCTAACATCGAGCGTAAATTTTTATTTTATTTATTTTTTTTATTATGTTTTTAAGAAGCTTCCCCCTATCCCTTTGTTTTTTGATGTGTTTCTTTATTTTTTCTCGCGTTTAGTTTCCCTAGCTTTTACTTGAAACTGGCATAAAGTTATTATTGCCATTACATCCATTCCATTAGGATTTAATACATATTCAAAAAAAACAAACGACAATGAATAATTAATAGTAAAAAGAAAAAACTAAATTGTTACTGCTAAGCAAAGTCAGTCTTCCCGCCTCTTCAATAATCTAAATATCGAAAATAGATAAAACTCAAAACATTGGCGAGTTATGCAGGCAAATCGTACGAGAAACATGGAAGAATTGTGAGTATCTTGTCGCATACGGTAGAGGGATTCTTAGAGAATTAAACGACATTAAATATGGCTATCTATCCATCTATCTATCGGCCCATCAAAAATAACGTGCAAGAAATAATAAGTCTAGATCCGCCGACATTATAATTATAAATTAAAATATTGCCAAGAATGTGCATAACTATCGAAATTGATCTGTGTGTAATCGTAAAATTTGTCTATAGGAGTCAAAGACAAAAATCCTTGCAATATTATTACTTCTCGTCTTTAGAAATGTTTTCATTTATTCGTGACACTACTACGTACTGACAGCTGAATCGGTGTAAATGAGTTTTTTCTAATTGACAAACAATATTTAAATTCATATCCGTAAGCGCTAATTATAAGCAAAGATTAGTATCTAATTTGTATTGTAATGTAAGAAAATACACCTATAAATTCAACTCCAATGTAAAATTGCGGTAAATGTGTATTATTTTAAAATGATACAATAGCACAGAAAATGGTTAAATAAAGAAATTTTTTAAAAGCAATTTTATTCAGGAATTTCGCTCTGTAAATTCAATGTGACTTAGTTCGATGTGTGCACTTTGCACGTAGAAGTCATTTCCTCTCCGATAATAAATGGTATTTTCAGGTCAGGTTCGCATTCATTCAGTCCTTACAATGTAGCCACTAAGACAAGAATAGACCGTTCATACTATGACAATAATACTCTTATATATGTGTTATATAATAATAATAATTGCTGTTCGTCCTTTATCGCACGAGTAATAAGATATGTATTATCTTTTATAATTAACTCATCTATTCTTAGGATGTGTAAGTAATATCTCTTAACTTACATCGATTAGGTACCCGCTTCCACAGAGTTATCTTCAAAATTATGCAATAAGTTATCATTATAACAAAGTGTGCAGAAAGATATTTTAATTATTCTCTTTGTATACAGCAAGCTATGTTTCTGTATTTCTAGATGTAAGATTGAATTGCCCGTTGGGAAACCTTTTTAACCGAACTAATCTTCCTCCTAGAGTCCTGCATTTGTAAAATTTATATACTAATGCTAATAATGATATAATAGCTGTATAATGATACAGCCTCTTTTAACTGCCGCTTTTTCGCTTTTATCGAATTTTAAACTTTCGATGTTTTCGTTTTTCCCAAATTAAAATTTATATAATATAAAATATACTGTTTTTAAAGAAAAGTTTAGTACATTTAGAAAGTGTATATTGTTTAACTGATATATGATTAATTATAAAAAACTTTGTATTTGAAGGTTTCACTTCTACCACGTGTGAATTGCACATATGTTTTTTTATTTTATTTATGACACGGTTTATTGTCTTGATGAGCTCGTCTTCTTAGCTATATTACCATAGTAACCGTTGTAGTACTAAAAATTAGCGCTGAGCCTAATGGACTACAGAGGTAAAACTTAACTCAAGAACTGAGGCACATTAAACAATATTAAGTGAGATTTATCGTAAGCAAGATTTTAATCATAGCTCTCCGAGGACGGCCCATCAGGGCATTAACATAACTCAATTCTGACTAAACAATGCCGAAGATAACTGAGTTATTGTGACAAAACTGAAGGATATGCTCAAGATGCAGATTTATATTAGAGAGGAATTTAATATTATAAAGAGATATTTGATTTTTGTTTGTCATCTTGAATCTACACATTTATTTTACCTCTAATTACGACGCCTGTTGTCATCCATGTCGGCCAGTGATGTTATGATTAGTGATGAAATCATAAATGCATCATAAATGATCAATGAAATTGATTTTGTCTGTTGTCTCTGGGTCTTCACAACCATGGGGTAAGCCCACATCAAGTCAAACTAAATTTGTGTGAACGTCGAACTGTCATTTTCATACAAATTTAGTTTTGGACATTCTATATACACTACTGTTAAGGCATCTTGATTAGACATAGACATATACATATAGATTAAGAATACCATTCAAAGTCGAGACATAAGTACGACTACTATGTCACAAACGTATTGCATTTATAAGTAAAGTCTCTATTCTAGATAACCCTTAAATCCACTAACGTTCTGTTTCACAATGTATGGATAAAGTAACAAATAGCTATGCAACACATAAATTATTCGAAAGATAAAAGTTCCAAATAAGATACTTCGCGTTTCATGACGAATAGCGCTATCGTGACAGTCGTGAAACGCAAAAATACTGTTTATCCTACCAATAAGTAATAAATAGCTTATTTGGAACTTATCCGAACATTGTGAAACAGACCCTTAATGACATTCCACAAAGATGTTGTCACAAATAAATACCGAATGTAGTGTTGAAACAACATACGATTATGTTGCACAAAGCTTTGTATTTCATTTGCATCGCTGTAATTCGTCTGTCGCTGGCCACTGGAGCACGATTCATTACGAGTTTAATTTCGTCTCTCAGTTTATGTCATATTTTATAGAAATTTTCATTACATTTTTAATATGAAATTCGCCGAAACACATGTCATATGCGTAGTTTTTTTTTGCCTAAGTAACCTAACGTAATAGAGCTGGTATCATTTATCAAATATTAAAAACGAAACAGGCCAATAGAATATCGATGTATTAATTTGTTTATCTTTTCAAATGTTGAACGTCCATTATCGGTAAAGTAGGGTCGTTCCATTAGTATTCAATATCTCGATTGAATTGATTTCCAAATATAGAGTAACTTTGAGTTTGAAGTGAATCAGTAATTCACCGATAACGTTTATCTTAGAACCATCTATGTTATGTCAGAATTTACAAGATAGATACTAAAAGTATAATTTAACATCTATATTAATTGCTTCGCTTGTCTGTATTTGTCTTTGAAATATAGTCTATGTGTATATGTATATATGTATCCTATTCTACAGCTCGATTCTACAGCTATCTGTTTTTTCATTATTTTAGTTTTAAATGAATGAGGGAGTGTGCAATGGACTAGCAATAGGATGAATATAATAAAAAATACCGCAATCAACTGTAATTAATTTTTCTTTAAATTATCTTCAAAAATTGCAACATATTTTTTATAATTAAAGTTAGGGTTGCCTGTTTTTTATTTTTCTTTTATTCCATTTCCAAATCTCGTATAGAAAGCTCTCGCTTATGCCAACAGGAACATAAAAGAGCTTGAAAGGCAGTAGCGGCCTTACCAGGCAGCGAACAGGGCAATCGCCCGGGGCCTCGCTTTTGCATAGGCCTTGCGCAACAACCTAAACAAATAAAAAAATATAAGCTTTGTTAAAAAAAATTACCTTTATTTAAATTAAACTGAGGTTAGTAAATTCAGAATAAGAAATTCCTAAACTAAACAACCAGACCTGCTCTCGCATCACATACTTTCATGAAGGACAAAGGGCCTCGTAAAGACCTGCTGCCCGAAGCTTCGCAATGGGTAAGGTCGACTCTGTTGAAAGGATATAAAAAAAAAAGTACGATTTATTGTTTGGTAAGTTTTATTATTTGAAGTTCTTAGGTATTAGAAAATTAACATATTCTTTAAATAGGTCGCGTGTTAGATTGAAAACAAAATTTATCTGTGCAATTCAAAACAGTCTTAATGTACTGCTTGTTAGCGGTTCTCTCCGTTACAGCATAAACAAATAATATTCACCGGAGACAAATGAGCACTTTAATTAAGACACTGTAATTACGATGACTTAGTATTTGTAATTAAGGATATGTATTGCTATAGCTCGTGCGCTGACAAATATTGAGCTATATCTTAAAAAAAAGTATTTGTGGTGTAAATATGTAATGTATATTTATTATTATTATTACATAATCCTCCAATGTTATCAAGAGCATGGTTGCAACTCCAATATAGTTAAAAAAAATAAGTGACTAAAAAGTAGCGAAGAGTTTCTTGTTAGTTTATCGCATCCGCTCTATAAATCCTAAAAAATTAAATTATTTACTGACGTACATAAAGCCGGTTTAATTTCCAATCATGCCAAAAACAGGAATTATACTTGATACCATCGATCGGAACCCCTTCACGGGTAAAAACCTCCGTCAGCTTTTTACAACTGACTCTGTCCATGGCATTCTTTCTTCTTGCGCTTCCAGTCCCTTGGCCTTTTAAATACAGTTGTCTTTAAAGTCCATATTTTATCTCAGTACGAAGTACATAAGTAAACATTAATTTCAACAACTCAACTTTTGTAATTTTTAGACAAAACATAGACATATTAATTATTAATAATAATTCATAATTTTTGTATTTCTTATTCTTTTGTTTTGGATCACAATTCATAACTCCGTGAGCTTTTTAGTTGTTAGATATTAAACTATTTTTTTTGATTATTTTAAATTAAGATTGGTGATTTTATAATTTTTATATTATGTATTTGTTTTTTTTAGATTTTTACTTACTTGAGTTATCTGGAAACGTTTGCTTGTTAGCAATAAGGCCGCCCGTTGCATCCCTTATACTTTTTACGTCTTATTTGTTATTCTATAAACGTAACGAAGTGTAAAA
Organism: Pieris rapae; assembly: GCF_905147795.1. Classification (NCBI taxonomy): domain Eukaryota; kingdom Metazoa; phylum Arthropoda; class Insecta; order Lepidoptera; family Pieridae; genus Pieris; species Pieris rapae. The sequence goes on along the minus strand of NC_059515.1, from coordinate 1,833,189 downwards.
AAATAAATATACCTACAATACTTTACCTATATTAAAAAATAATTATTTCCCCTGTATTCATGGAAGCGAATCAGTCAAACGGTTTTAGCCAACGTACCTAAATACTCTTATTGTGTATTCACAGTGAAAAGTGCTTTGTATGGGAATGACATTAGATCACGTTTTGTCACGTGACGACTTTCATCCAAATTTGGCGGTATCCGGTCGCGTCTGTCATAAATAATTACACGAAGACATTTGAATATAAACGTGATTTATTATATTATTTACATAATTAATTAATTGATTGACATTTTGAATGCTTTCAGTAATTGTTCAAAAGAATATAATAATAACAATTTGATTTTTTTATTATTAATTATATTTTATTAATTTTAAATAATAATAAAATAAAATTCTATTAATTCTATATTATTAATACAGTGTAATGTATAATGACTCTCAATGATCTGTGCAAATTTTGACGTTTCTAAGAATAATCTTTAAAATATGGAAAGATGAAAAGTAGTATAACAAAAAGAAAAAGTTTATTTCAAACTAGTGTTTGTAATTACATAAAACACAATTCTTAGAGCCTGTTTCACAATGTCCGAATAAGTTCCAAATAAGCTATTTACTTATTGGTAGGATAAACACTATTTTGCGTTTCACGACTGTCAGATAGCACTATGCGGCATGAAACCCGAAGTTTCTTATTCGGAACTTTTATCTTTTGAATAATTTATGTGTTGCATAGCTATTTGGTACTTTATCCATATATTGCGAAGCAGGCCCTAAGTCTGTTATTTGGGCCGCATTTCTCGGCAGCTGACGTTGCTGTGTGTAACTTATGTGCTGCACCAGAAATAATGTTGTATTTTTTATACATATCTTGCGATATTAAGGTATAAGCTCAAGTTTACGTTTAAGTAATCCCAATTTGTAAAAAAAAAACGGATTTCTTAGAAAGTACTTTTTATTATGGTCGTGTCCATATGTTGTAGGGACTATTTAGATTTTTGTTTGTTATGTCAATTTATGTCATGTGTTTGTCGATGCTTTATGGGATTTGTCCTTAAATCGAGGGGCTTTACATGGTGTTTACACTATACATAATTAGTATAATTGGTGCCATTTACAATGCCATCTTTAGCCGCGTTGTTCTTTTTGCATAATTACACTGGATTAAAAGAAATATAATTGTTCACTTTTGTTTTTAATTACATTAACAGTATTATTAGACTTCTAAATAAAAGGATACTTTATATATGATACAAATAACTCCTGGATTACGTTATACCTTTTCACACGGCTGGCTGGTTCCTTTATCATTGTCAATTATCCTTTCCCTAAGTGCGTTATTTACATATATCCAAGGTAACTTGAATCGGGGTGTAGATTTAGTTGGCATTGTTAGCGTCGCATTATGTTTGATTCATCGTCTAAATATTTACATGTTATATTGAAAAAAAAAAACAAGGCAAGTACTTAATAATGTTCTGGTGTTAATAGAAATATAAAGAAAGTAAGTTTTGCATAATTATGAAATGATTTTTTAATTTAGTGGTCATTTATGTCACTAACTGGAAGAATAGAAAACTATGCAATACGCATTTTAGGAGTTTTACTGGGAAGTTTTTTATTAAGCTAAATTTTTACAAAAATAAATGATCCAAGAATCGAACTGGCTTACAGAAAATTCAATAACGTAATATCAGTATTTGGCTCATTATTTCATGGGGTATAAAGATAATTTCAGCCCTTAAAAAATAAATTGCACTTCACATCAGCGCCAGGACCGTTATACATAAAAAAACAATACAAAACATTCATTTTTCTAACGAATTTCGTTACGTAAAGTTTAAATGTTTAAAAAGGATATTTCTAAGCATAAATGTTGTTAGTATAAAGTATAAATCGGGTAATTTAAAATGCGCTCCAATAATTTAGTAACGTGGCGAACGGTTCGACGTTGCATCAGGGGAAAATTGCATTTCACGCCTCGTAGCGGCTGCTGCGTAGCTGTCGCGCCCCTTGCGGGGGCTAACGAGTAAATAAATAATTATTATTATATTAATAATTATTATATAATTATTAATATAATAACTGGTTAGAAAAAACTGAAGTACTACTTTTAGGCTATTTTATTACTTGATATCACAAGAAAAATATAAACTTACGAGAAATTCATCAAGTGATAACTTAGAGAGATTATTTAATGATTTTAATTATACACTTAATATTTACATAGGATTACAAAAATACTCATAAAACTTCAATTGTAATTTACACGTGTATCTTGATTAAGCATATTAACTTGATGAGTATTAAGATGGACGAGTTTGCATTTTCTTTAATAAATATATTATAAGTTTAAAAATATCTCTACTTTGCTATGATTTTCGTTTTAAAATTTGTCTAAAAACTAAAAGGCGTATATATAATATATATTTATGTCAAATAATCTTTAATTACAAACTAAAAATATATCTAATAACTAACCTTAAAATTTATTGTCGACATCACTGCCACAGGGACAAGTATGAGGAGCGCAGACCGGTACCCCAAGCCGCAGACAGGCTGCGATTCGGAGCGTGTATAGAGAGAGTATATACTGTATATTCAAAATGATGTAATCAATTCGTCAAGCTTCTTTGACTTGCTGTTTGCTTCATACAAACTGATAAGCTTTTTATCAAACTGTTCAGGTTTATTACCGAAATCAGTGCCAGGTCTTTTAGAAGGCTTTGGGTATATAGGTCCAACAGAGGCCGTTTCGAGACTCTCATTTTGAATTAATTGCACCAGCCGCGCCCTGCTCATGACTATGTCGAGCCCTAGGCCCTAGCCAATGTGATGATTATTGCAGAAATATGCATAATTTACTTGGTATATTTATGATAATTCGCTTAGAGGAAAGCAGAAATAACAGCGGAAAGGAATGCGGAATATGAAGCGAATGGAGAAAGACATGGAAGTGATATTGGGAAACAGCTGGACCCATAAAGGGGTTTCGATTGTTGGAACTGAAAGGATTTTGAATATTAGGGTAATAAGAAAACGAAATGTATATAACAATTATATAACATGCATACAACTGTAGGTACATTTGTAAAGATTGAAAATAAACGGTAAAATAAAAAAGCTATCATTATTATTATTTTATTCTGATGTCAAGCAGAGGATGGTGTTCAGGTTACAGCTTCTTACGAGTAAAACAAATGATCTGAGGATTCTAAAGAGTGTCGTAGAGTTTATTACCAAATTAAGTTTGCGTGAATCATATTTTATTTATTCGATTTTATATTCTTTAACTTGAAACAACGACTTCTTTTGGTGCTTCTCCATACTGGATGTTAGCCGCCTGTCTCGTAAAGCGTGTCTTGTCATGTGCTGGATGCAGCAACCCATTCGTTAACTCCCAAACGAAGCCATGACTTTCACCTTCTACCAACACGGATTTACCCCGGATTATTTTATTATTAATTGAAGGTCGAAGCGAAAACAACGAGTTAAAAGTCTTATTCTTGCAACTGTTACTATGTTGCCATGGAGATGTGGAGAAGTCTTATAGAGATGGCTTAACCCACCTCACTCCAAGAACTTGTTCCACTAATGCGATACGATGCTCTTTCAGACAAAAATATGTATTGCTGAACTTCTACGTACCCAAGTCACTTTACAAATAATGTTTCCGTTAATTTTTTATAAATAATTTAGATTTATGCTGACTAACAAGTTATTTGACATTTTTCGGGGATCTCTGTATCAATAGATCCTACGTTCCATATATTTCATTTCCTAATTAAGGATTTGCAGATTAAACGCCACAAAGCTACGAAAAGGGAGAATTAACAGATTAAATGTACTAAATAGTTTAGTGGTGTTTCGGGTTTGTGGTTTGTAGCTAATTGATTATATAAACTAGTCGTAGAGGCTGCGATTATTAAAAAATTGTACCACACAGGTAGTGTCACATAAATTGCGTCCGTCCTATTATACTTTATTATATGCGTTAAAATGAATTTTAGAGTTCTTCGCATCAGATTATGCATTAAATGCATTGTAAATGTTTTATCGATTTTTGTTATAGATATACACTACAATGCATTTTTAATATCAGCCTCCATTTCCAGCATATTAAGCTTGCAGGCAGAAATGATTTTCTTACACAGCTGTTCTCTTATACATAAGTCATTATTTAGACAAAATACATAAAATACATAAGATTTTCACTTTTTGACACTACCGACATATTTGTATGTTCGCAGAGTGAATTCACAGTAGTGATATTGTGTATATTATGTGTTATTATAAAGGTACTTTATTATATTTAATTTAATGTTTCTCGAAATTATGTGTTATTGGCCTATGCCTTAGAGACTATTCTCTAAGGTGATGTATTTATTTCTGTAATAAATTAAAAAAAATATTCTTGCATTGCCATTGCAATACCGCTACAACCTTTATTCATCGTTGCGTCAGAAACCTGCCCCTATTTTAATGTTTTTAATTAAATGCTTTTTGGGTCTAACAATCCTTCTTAGAATCCAAAGCTCAAATAGGTCCTTTACTGCTTATAAATAGTAGTTATACGTAATAATTAAATTTCGTTAATTGTACCGCTTTTTAAATATGATAATAATTTATTATTAAAAAAATAATTACGCTTTTTTAAACTAGCAGAGTTAAAATCTGATTTAATATAAAACCTGTAACCAGTGAATTAAAAGCAGTGTGATTCAATTGTTCACAAAATCTAAAGCCTCTACTTTGAATTTCTACTATTTACGCAAAAAACGAAATCAACAGTGTAGTACCGTTTTAATAAGTGACATTTTAAATTGTATTAACAGTGTATATAATTTTAGTTTTTTAGAATGTTCGTATTATTGAAAAACTTTTCAGCGTAGAAATACTAAGTATCACAGCCCGTAAGCCTGCATAAGCTAGATTTATTCTCGTACATTGAACTTAATATCACGAGACTTTCACGAGAATATTGAGGATTTTTTATGAGTTTGCTGTAAACAAAGTGTTTTATATAAGAATAAATTTGTCATTCACGGGTAAGGGGCCGTTCAAGTATTATGTAAGCAGATTCACTGCAATTTAGCCCCCCCCCCCCCCTTCCTCTTGTCAGCAAAAGTAATTGTTGCTTATTTGCTTTGATCAAAAATAATAGTATATAAACGTATTCTTTTTTTGTAGGAATCCTCGAAACTGCATTTCGTTTTCAAGCATATTTGTGGGTAACATAATCATCTAAGAAGAAAATCAAAGATCCCACCCCCATATGGTACTTGTCCAACCATTGTACGTAATGGGTAAGGTTCAAAGTTGCGATTATGAAAATCGTCAAATACGTATTGGAGACATACGGGAGTCATACGTCGCGCTTAATGTCGACTTTGAATTTACCCTAAGCAAGCTCGTATTTCATTTCTGCGTCAGCTTTAATTCCTCAAAGCTCTTTTATGAATCGCACACTGTGTGCGTGTGTGTGTGTTGTCGTGTCTGAAACACACGTTTCAGTTTACGTTTCAGGCATACGGCGAAGAGGCTTATCGGATGTTAAATGATACAGCCGCGTTTGCAAGGATTTATTTACTTATTATTACAAACTCATCTATATAAATTGTATGACAATTTAGGTAAACATATATTTTCGAAAAATATATATAAAAGATAAAATAAAAATACCAGAAATTTTTGTTAAGCAGAAAAAATACCAGCATACCAGCGACTTAGGTACGAGATAGGCACTTAATAATACTATCTTCAAAATTTATAATTGTATTGTATGTAAGTAATGATGATTTAAATGCCACAATGAAATTACTATTTATTAATAAATACTCGGAAATAAAGTAACGCATGACAATGTCAGAAATATGTCAACATTATTATAGCCGTATATTGTTTACGGCTTAAATCATAGTAATAAAAATGTATTTGAAAGCTCAAGGCAAAAAAGAAACAATCTTACAAGTCATGTCAAGTACTTTTAACATTAAAAAGCTATTGAATATTTAAAAGTTATAAAAGCTGTCTTTTAAGTTTTTTAACCAACTTTTACATTTTCGTAACTATTTTTAAGTAGGATATTCGTTTTTTCGTCGGTAAAACACTTAAGTGGTCAAATTCAAATCCGATATACTATATTTATGTAGGTAACATAATGTACAAGTAACGTCAAAAAAGAAATATACATTGAATGCTTCAAATTTTACATTTCCTGCCAGTTCTCAAATAAAGGGCGTAAAACGGAAGAGAAGAACTGGCCATAAACTCTCTGCCACTCTTTTTAATCGCCAAGTTTTTTTCTTTTACACAAGCTGCAAACATTACACCATGTTTCAGATGACATCTTAAGTAATAAAGAATAATAAAATAAATTAAAAACAAAGAGTTGACCTCTATTAGCGGGAGGCATGGTGGAAATAGGAGCACGCACACATTCTCGTGGGCAGAGAATCTATTTAGAAATAAAAAACTTACATTTATTATTACACATTATGATATATTTAAAAAGAAAGTGCATTAGCTCCTACACTAAGATTCCCTGTCGTGGGTAGCTAGTCTCTTTAGACCAGTGCCGAAGCCTTCAAAAATAGTAAAAAAATGAAAAAAAATTACAGTAGGATGAAACCCATTAGAAATGCAGGGGAATATGATCAAAATGAAAGGAAAAATAAATTACGGTCGATCCGAGTTCGGGAAGTGGGAGGGGGGTGACTTTTAAGGAGGAAAAATTGTTTATCTTGATTTCCGGCGAAACTACCAGTCCTATGGAAAAAAGTTAAATGGCAAAGTTGTAGGTCATAAAAAGATCTACAACTTTGGTACTTACAATTTTTTCACATAACCTCAAAATTTAGGTGAAAAATTCAAAAAACCAAGTTTTTGGTTTTTTATTTATATCTTTTTTAAAAAGTTTTTTTTTTCTACGAAATTTGGTGAAAACTTACCTTATTATGTCCCAAATATACTGTAATTTATTTGATTAAAAATATTTATTTTTTCGCCTCATTTTAACTTAATATAAAAAAAACACCCTAATTTTCAATCGAAAATTCTGACGTCAAAATTTCAGCTTTTTTCAAAAAGTTTGGAGGCTTTTTGTTCGTTGAAATGTCTACTTTTTGATGGTGTAAAAAAAATATACATTACCATAGGAAATATTATTAGAAAATGCAAAATATTGAAAAAACCTCAAATTCGAAAATTTTCTTTTAATTATGTACAATTTTGAGGTATTTATTAAAATTTACACTTTAATTACTCAAAAAACGTAAGATTTCATGCTTCATTGATAAACGAAAAAATTGCAAATTAAAATATACTTCTATAATTAACAAACAAATAAGTTAATAAAGTTAATATTTAATAAGACATCTACAATATTTTGAAAAAGTTGTAGAATCTTCTGTAAATAATATTTGTAGATGCCTATTTATTGCTGTTTTAAGATAATTTATATACCTGAGTGACCTTCGGTGAATTTTGAATTTTTCTTTGAATAAAGTTAATTTCTCACAAATCACTTAGAGTAACTCAGCCTGCAGGTGTATTTTTAAAAACGATGTTGTACACTACTCTGTATCTCGAATACTGGCTAACGGTTTTTACAGCTGCTACGAAATAGCAGGTAGCAATTAGGCCCAGACCCTCCTAGGTCCATCCCCACTTCTCAATGAAATAACTTACACTGGGCTAAAATTCACCGAAGGTCACTCAGGTATATAAATTATCTTAAAACAGCAATAAATAGGCATCTACAAATATTATTTACAGAAGATTCTACAACTTTTTCAAAATATTGTAGATGTCTTATTAAATATTAACTTTATTAACTTATTTGTTTGTTAATTATAGAAGTATATTTTAATTTGCAATTTTTTCGTTTATCAATGAAGCATGAAATCTTACGTTTTTTGAGTAATTAAAGTGTAAATTTTAATAAATACCTCAAAATTGTACATAATTAAAAGAAAATTTTCGAATTTGAGGTTTTTTCAATATTTTGCATTTTCTAATAATATTTCCTATGGTAATGTATATTTTTTTTTACACCATCAAAAAGTAGACATTTCAACGAACAAAAAGCCTCCAAACTTTTTGAAAAAAGCTGAAATTTTGACGTCAGAATTTTCGATTGAAAATTAGGGTGTTTTTTTGATATTAAGTTAAAATGAGGCGAAAAAATAAATATTTTTAATCAAATAAATTACAGTATATTTGGGACCTAATAAGGTAAGTTTTCACCAAATTTCGTAGAAAAAAAAAACTTTTTAAAAAAGATATAAATAAAAAACCAAAAACTTGGTTTTTTGAATTTTTCACCTAAATTTTGAGGTTATGTGAAAAAATTGTAAGTACCAAAGTTGTAGATCTTTTTATGACCTACAACTTTGCCATTTAACTTTTTTCCATAGGACTGGTAGTTTCGCCGGAAATCAAGATAAACAATTTTTCCCCCTTAAAAGTCACCCCCCTCCCACTTCCCGAACTCGGATCGACCGTAATTTATTTTTCCTTTCATTTTGATCATATTCCCCTGCATTTCTAATGGGTTTCATCCTACTGTAATTTTTTTTGGTTTCAAAAATTATCGACACTGGTCTACTTCCATTTGACACATTTATGATTTGAGAAACTTGCAATTTAATAACTATTATAAATTGCTGCTGCACCAGAATAATATTTTCGGTTTCAGCTTAGAATAGATTTAGAAGCTGTGATAGTAAACATTTTGTTTTTAAAAATCGATGGAATGTGTGTGAGTGTTTCAATCTAATATTAAATAGCTGTCAAAATAATATTTAAAATTAAATAAAACGACATTTATAAACATCAATTTGTCTTTATTGAACTTTTTATTACTAATACTTTGTACTACGAGAGAAAAACAAATTGTATATACAAAAAATATAGGTTAAAAGATATGCAATTACCGCTTATAAATATATTATTTAAAATACATTTATAAAACTAAATCAGTTCGGCTTAACTGTTTTCAGTATCTAACTGAATTACTATGTCTATTTACGCTGTGATGAATATCCGACTTTGTTGAAACAGTGCTTCGTGGTTTGTACAAGTTTTTTTAGGTAGGATTTTACACAAGTAAGTCTTCCAAAACATAGGAAAGTCTATCGTCGCTGTCTGGACTTTAACTTTTAAACCAAGAAGACTGATTTAATTTTATAAATATGTGGTATTTTTAAGAAGTTATTGGAGTAATAAACAAGAATTTAGGCACTATATATCTTTAATAATTTCTCGACATATCACATTTATTGACTCTATAATAGAGATATACACATAGATATAAACTATTTACACTAGTAAGCGTTTCATTCTTAAAGTTTATCAAGTTTACAATTTAATTTAAGAAGGTGAAAATATGTATGCAGAAATAACTATTAAAAAAGGCTAACCTGGCGTATATTTTGGTGATTTAGGCCTGAAAATATTCATAATATTCAAATTAATAAGTCGTATATATTTTAATTGATATTTCATTACATTAATATGGATTTATGCAGAATTGACAACCGTTGAAACTGCACTATAGAATTTTAAAATTACTGTGAAACTGATACATATCTGTTTAGTTCAAATTAGTTTTGAATCTATGGTATTAATATTGTTTATGGAACTTTTATTGGCTTGTGTTACAGATACAATTTAAATTGTAGTCAACACACAGTTCTTGCATAATACTATATTTTGTTGAGGAAGACGTTATTCCATATTTGGCACATTAAGAAATTTTGATGAGTTAAATTTTTATTTAAGGTTTTAGTGCTAATTCCGATGTACAAAAAACAAAACAAACATACTAATAATTTCAGCTGTGATTATATCTGCCTCTGTCATGGTAACCATAGACTAATTCAACTTCAATTTTTATCTTTTATTACGGATTTAATCATCAAATTTCAAGTTGGTGTGTTCAATTCAGGCCGAATTATCACAGATGGAACTGCATGTGACACATAGACGCTGAAGCTATTTGTGATTATTAAACACGTACAATTAAATTTTTTGAAAATAAAAACGTCAAAATAATATAATAATAATAAATATTTTATTATTCACAAATATTTAGTCTACAGTTCATGAACAACAGAACTAGCACCACCACCATCGCGCTGCATGGCCCTTTCTTTGCATGGCGCTAACTTACTGAGCCAGTTCAACAACTCTCTTTTATAAATATAAAGCGCATTGGCGCAAATCCGTTTCTATAAAAATATTTAGAGAAATCATGAACACTGTCAGATGTCACTTGTCAAGAAAGATCAGTCGAATAAAGAAAATACACAGGGCGCAGTCAGTGTTTGTGACTTAGGACAGTAATATAATTTTGCAGAGTTCCCCGTCTCTACCAATATGTGACAAAAGTCGAAGAAAACAACTGGCATTCATAGATAATATTACCAAGATACTCGTTTATATAAACAATTTTCAAGGATTATTGTATTAACACATCTAAAGAACTTTTATATACATAAATTTAATCTTAATGACTAGACAAATAAACAGCTTGTGTCAACAGTACACCTGATATGTACAGAAAAATATGTTTGGATAATATTAAAACATCGTTCGATCAAAACTAACACCGAGAATTGAATTATTTACTAATGAGCATACTGGAATATCACTTAACAGTTATTATTTTTTAGACTATATGAACTTTGATTTGCCGATTTTGTCGGAAGCAATCGTTCAGTCACTTCACATATATCACTCGCGGAATACCTATTCCGTCTTATACCTTTAGAATCTTTATCGGAAAACTTTTTTGTCTCTGGCACGTTGCATTTGACACTTCCGGTGGGACTTGCACAGGATTCGACAGTACTGGACGGAGACTGGCTACCGTTTTCTGACTCCGCTATCTGTTCCAGGCCACTTGGTCGCCTACCGTGAGAATCGTAGTATGGAACGGGTGGCGTCATCACTGGTGTCAGGTTGGCCATAGGATCCAAGCCAAGGAGCAACATTACCGTGGCCGGATGTTCCATGATATATTGTGTAACACAGTTTAAGAAAGGATCTGTTTGCGTACATCGGTTTATTTTTGGCCGTTCCGGGGTGCTTGGCCTTTCTTGCTGTAAATTCAATTCAAAAAGCGATATAAGTGTGCTATTATTAATCGTTAATGATTTATAAATTATATATTAAGCATTGGAGATCGACTTCAATTAATTTTGAGGATACGTTGTTATAAGCACCTAATAAAACCTATTTATACTATATTTATCATTAGTTTTTTTTAAATATATATTTAAGCTTCTCTCGATTATTAAGTATATTATATATAAATTACGGCACGTGAAAATCACGAGCTAAGTGTATGGAGAATTTTATGAGAGTGGAAGGAGCTTATGTATGTCCCGCAATTGAAGATCTTTGACTTCAAACGTTTTAGATGTTTATCAGGGGGCAAACGGGTAGGAGGCTCATCCGATATTAAGTGATACAGTCAAAGACATTCTCTATGCCAGAGGGCTCGCGAGTGCGTTGCCGGCCTTTTAATTTTATTTATTTATTTATTTATATATAAATTCTAAAACAATGTGTATGCCTAAAAATTCAAGAAAATATGACATCACAAATTTAATACACTTACACATACACATCAATTACATTAGAACTTAAGCAATATAGCTTTTAAGACATTGGGACGTTATTCTCTTTAGCTAATCGATTTTGCTAATATACATAATTAATCTAAATAATATACCTGATCCCAACAAAATACGTCAGGCGGATGACTGCAACTCCGAGCGAGCTGGTTTGGAGGCGCATTCCACTGTAAATTGGGATTGGAATGAGCTGCATGCCACACGGGACCAGTCATTTCCTGTAGAGCCTGAATTGCCGTTCGTACCTGCACATTTAGGTGCTGTGAGAACAGGTATATTACTCGTTTAATGATTAATAACACTGGTCTTTTATACTATATTAAAAGTCAAAAGAAAAAAGTTACTTTATTGTATGTTTTGTGATATCATACAATTTTATGTTTTTAAGTGTAAAAAGTACTTTAAAGTACTATTGACCCGAGGGAGTCGGTACGGAATTAAGTATTATGACACTATGTAGTTTAAATATTTTTGAAGCCTTGTTGTATGTACAAGAAATATAAACGAGTTTAAAACAAATGGTAAACAACAGTACTACCTAACTCGTTTTTATAACCAACTGCCAATTAGAGAATTATCACTGAATAAAATCGAAGCTCTCGTCAAACGTAAATTAATCAATAAGGTTTTTTATAAATTTAACGAATATTTAAATGATTGTAATCTTTGGGATTGATTTTCTCCAGTTCAAACAATTTGTATCACTGAAAACAGCGATTAAAATGGCGGAGAGTTTCTTGCCAGTTCTTCTTGCCAGCTTTACACCCTTGACTTGCGAACTGGTAGTAAATGTAAAAGAACCAATTTAACATCTTTTCTGTTAACGTTCATACTGCGTCGTGTATTTCGTGAACTTTATGAATAAAGTTCGCGAAAATCTATAATAAAAATGCTCGAATGCCGTTTTTGAGTTTTGAGCTTAGCAAAATATTTTACGATTTATTTATAAAAAAACGTATTGATGATTTATTTGTATAGTATTGTTCAATACATCTGTATCTGCCATGTGTCTTGGTTTATTAGGTCAGTGTTTACCTCCATGCTCAGAGCGGCGACGTCATGATGTAAACTGGACACCTGTGTATCGAGTCTTTCTACAGACGAACGTATTTCTAAATTTAAACCTTCCAAAGAATCTGCTCTCGACATCTTCGGTGTTGCTACGGAACGTTGTCGCTCAATTCTCTCACGTAATTCTCTGTGTGATAATCGAGCTTGACCGTCCGATCTGAAAAAGGTTTGTTTTAAATAGCTAATATTTTTAATAAATATACGTAAGCACACTTTGAAAGAACTGCACTGAAAAATGCACTAATAAACCGAATGAAATATATTTCCTTTGAAATTGTCAAATACTAATAGAAACATCCCATTACCTGAAACGCGCGTGCCGCGGACTACTAGTGCTGGAAACTAAAGGCTTTTTAGGTGATAGGGTCTGATCCTCAGCAGCGTTCTCATCGTCTTCAGATATCGAAGGCAGTGTTAGAGATGGATGACCATTCCCATCAGAGTCTTGTTCGGCTTCGTAGCCCTCCCGCAGGTTATATGTCAGGTCATGTTGTATATCGTGTATAAATTCTTGCTGATATTCCGGATACAACCTTAATACTTCAGCGAGGCCAATCATGTTAATGCACTTAAGATCACAGTAGGTGAGCGCCTGTAATATTAAACTTAGTACATTATCGTTCGCTTAATTATTCAAAGTTCCAAGTGGATGTTATACCTTTACGTCACTGCTTGATTTGACAACTACGTCGGCGTTATTTGACTGTGTGGTCCCGGTCCCGTTGTAGGCTTGCAGGTGTGTGTTCATGTCACAACCCACCAAATCTCCTTTTCCTATGGAATTTATACAAACGTGTTAAATATGTTGTTAAATTGCGTTTAAAAATGTTCAATACGTTATACGTTTACACCTGGCTAGCTAACATATGAAACACATTACATTATCAACGTCAACAGAAAATATTTTAAATTGATTCTAAATTACATTTACTACCATAAAAATTTAAACAAATTTTATAAGATTTATATACAGAAATATAGGTGCTGTAATATTTAGCATTTCTATGTAATATTGATAATCTGGTTAACATGTGATAAGCTTTGGATGCCTTCCAATCTGAATCAAATTATATTTTCGCCACGAATAAATTCGAGTTTTACGCCATGCGTCTAATATCAGATAAGACAAAAAATCATGTGTTTATTTAAGGAAACTTTTTGCTATAGATGGAGCTTTAACTAAGCTTTTGTTCGTGGATTAAAATAAAAGAGTTTGAGAAGCACTTAAATGACTACTGGCTATAAAATACGTCATACAATATATGTTTAATACTAACAATTTTAACAGCACTAAGTTCTGTTGAATCTGATATTTGTGTTACTTACCCAATATTGCAACAACCATATCGTTCTGCATCACCTCCATTGAGCCGTTACAAATATAGTGAATGTATGATAATGCGTCGCCTTTGTGAACGAGGTATTCGCCTGGTGCACAGAAATTGTTCCTTATATGTAGAGATAGGAGTTTGAGGCAGCCTTGCGAAGCTGATTCGAATATGGGAAGAGACAGGATTTCTCTATGTAAATGTAGTGATACGTCGCCTCTTAGTTCTTCAGGGAATTCTTTCAGGGTCTACAAAATATGAATATATATTCGTTTTAAAAATTAAATTGCTTCTTTCCTAAACAAAGGAGCCCCTATATTCAAGTATTTATATGGAATAAAGTTAGTCCCCCGTCTTGAGACACTCAAGAAAAAAGACACTTACATTCCCATTTTACTTTTTTAAATATATTAGTTCGATTCGATGTAGAAATAATGTATCTGCAAACATCTTTTTGGTTATCTTTAGGGTGTTTAGTATTCTGTTTCTTTTATAATTGTATTTATTGAGTAATACTTATAGCGATAATCCTGTTTTTTACATAGAACAAATAAAAATCTAATCTTCCGTCCATAGACACTCAATGTCAGAGGGCTCTCTAATGCGTTGGCGGCCATTTATGTATTGATACGCTCTTTTATTGGTCTTGGTTGAATTGGTATGAAAATACTTCAGTGAGCAACTGGTTCCACAAGTTTGGTCTACTATGTCTACATGTTAGAATGTTTTAACTTTTTACCATAAAATATTTCCTTTTTTATGTTCATTGTTGATGGGGTGAGACTTTCCTACGGTAGGTATCTCTATTTTATATTTCCTTGGTAAGCACCAAAAAAAGGTGACAAAACAAATATTGTTTTAATGTTTATAATATTTTTATATCATTAATTTACAGTTTCGATTATTGAACTATAAAATTAACTTGTAAATCCGAGTCATCGAATCTACAAAACATATTTATATCACTGTGAAAAGTATATGTGTACAACAAACACACATTTAACAAATTCATAATTTCTGAATGTATAAGTTTCATCTCTCAAGTCGGTTCAAAACCCTTCAAATTAGCGATTAAAATTTGTATAGGCGTAATGAATTATTACCCTTTCATAAAAATGAGATGATGCAGATAAAATTTGCTTTGTGTTTCCATCTCATTTAATTTGCGAAAAAATTTGACGAGATATTAAAGAAAATGTAAGAGCAGTGTTGGCTTAGTGGCTCCAGCGTGCGACTCTTATACCTAAGGTCGTAGGTTCGATCCCCGGCTGTGCACCAATGGACTTTCTTTCTATGTGCGCATTTTAACATTTGCTCGAACGGTGAAGGAAAACATCGTGAGGAAACCGACATGTCTTAGACCCAAAAAGTCGACGACGTGTCTCAGGAGGCTGATCACCAACTTGCCGATTAGATTTAAAACTTGATCATGAAACAGATTCAGAAATCTGAGGCCAAGACCTAAAGAGGTTGTAGTGCCACTGATTTTTTAAATTTTTTATTATAGAATATGTAATGTAAAGTTCAATTCAAGAATTATCCTATTACACACAGTAATTTACTAATGGATTACTTGAGTAAATTAATAAATCTATAATAATACAATCTAAAAGCTAACGCTCGAATAACTAGGTTTTAGAAGGGCCAAAGCACTCACAAATCAATCTTATTAAATTCATCTGTATTACAATATTTTTATAAATAATATCTATTTTTTATAGAACACAGCATAAGCGGTGTTATCTTTTATCTCGTCTGGCCTTAAGTGATACCGCGCTGCATGGGCATTCAATTTTGGATGGCTCGCGAATGCGTTGCCGGTCTTTTAAGTGTTGGTACGCTCTTTTATAGAAGGACCCTAAGTCGAATTAGTTCGGAAATACTTCAGTGGGCAGCTATTTCCACACTGATGGTGATGAGATTATGATTACCGAAAAGTTGTTTTAACTTAGTCGCATTACTTATTATATATAATATATATATTAATTATAAATAATTAATATAATAATATAATTATTTATAAGTAAATTAGTCATTATTACCTAATTACCGCTTGTAACCACAGGGCTCAGATAGTAAGAGCACATTTCATGCTCCCCTCTAGTGCTACGTTTTTTATAAATGTAAAAATTGAACCTGAATTTCTACGAATTCAATTAAAGGAAACAATAGAGATTTAATAAACCTAAATCCCAATTCGACAATTCATTTGGTAATGCTTAATTCCTCGTAAGTAATATTTTGAATCTCCATTGTTACGAATGAAACCACTGTCTTATCCCTTACTCCACTGTAAATAGCTATATTCTAAAGATTGCTGTCATTAAGAGGCCCTAAATTACTGGGACCAGTTTGAAAAACTTAACAATTGGAACATTATATTCTGTATAAAAAAATTGTTAAGTTAGGTGTGAAATAAATACCAACAAACATCCTTATCTCGATTACTCGGAAACTATTGATAGGAGCTTAAAGTGATATCCTATACTTTTGTAGTAGACGTCAATAACTAATAAAAAGTCCGCGTTACCATGTCTTAGATAAGCATAGTTCAATATCTTTAAAAATTAAATATACCTCTCACCATAAAATAATTATAAGTTTTCTCGCGTTATAGTAAACTTATGTTTTTTTTTAGTCTGGAATATAGACAATTATCTACCAAAAAGAAACCTCCAGACAGATACAAGGGCAAACTGTTCCATTAACAATGTGAGTGCGGTACAAAAATATCATTATGTATATAAATTGTGTTAGCTTTTTTTTGTATTAGATGTTAGTTAGTATATGGACTATCAAGAAAATAAGGGGGTATCCATAAATGATAAAAATAATAAAACCGCACTCAACTCTTAAGTACTCTTTGTTTTGTCACTCTCTGTCAAATGGTGTTTACGTTATGTTAACAAGAGAGGGATTAGTACGTTACAGTAACAGTTACCAGTGCATCAGACAGATTTATAAATAAGGCTAGAAATACTCGGTACAAGGAGGTGGAATACTGAAAGTAATTTAAAACAGGTTTTCTTCTTAGAAAATGAATTTATTATTTTAGAGCAAAAGCTAACCTAAAGCTTCGTTATACTGACCCGATTGAAAAGTATGCTCGAGCTTAAAACAAAGGCTGGTAAAGTCTTAAGACACAAGCCCACAAGTGTGTATACATACGTAGTTCGTAATAACAGGCCTTATGTGGAAAGAACGTGTTACAAAGTGTTTTATAATCTATGACGAAGCTGAATTTGACAGATGTCAAATACGAATAGACAAAACAAAGGTTACTTAAGAAATAGGTTTACATTTATTTGAATAAGGTTTAATAAATAAATAGATAGAAAAATAATATGCACACAACTAGAAATGAGATGATAGTATAAATGATTTTAGAATCCGACGTTTGTCTTTGACACTAGCTTCTATAATAGAGTAAATGCGTTGTTTAATCTATAAACACATATCTCTGGTTATAAAGAATTTACTGCATTGAAACGTGATCAAATGTGCTTAGTGATTTATTTTAGCTATCGTTATAACAGTCCAATTACCTCATGTATATCAATTCCATGGTTGAGAGACCACATCGTCTGAAAATAGTCTTGCATGCGCTGCTTGAGTTCCTTAGGGACTTGGTTGATGGTTAGGAAGTCCTTCAGATCTCGCCACTTGCTTTGATACATGGATCGACGTGAGTACATCCTTTGTATGATGGCCGTGACATTACCGAATACCACCGCGTGCATCAGAGCTGAATAAAAATGTAAATTAAGAAAAATTTAATTACGTGTTATTAGTATTTTCATATTAACTATGTAATATATTTTTGAAATAGTTTATATATTTAATAGCTCTTTAACGAAAAGATAATTAAGATTAGTTTAACGATTAAATGATTGTATTATTTGTGTACTAAAATATTCTGACTGCAACCTATTTACTGAATTCTTCTTCTAAAACAAAGCGGATCACAACTAGTTTTTGGGCTGTTTTCGTCGGTCCAGTGTTTTCCAAAGTGGCGCGCACGCTGCCCCACAATAAACAATTCAAAAATTTATTTGGAATTTGAATTTTACTTTATTTGTTTTAATTTATGTTTTGAAAATTAACATATAGTTTTTTATTAACAATTTCCTTCCCTTTCCTTTCCTAGGGATTTCTGGCTAACTCCTATCAATATATATTTATATCAACTTTATGTATGTTAAAAGGGCAATAATAATTATAGAAAGGCTACGGCATGGCGCAAAAAAGGTTGGGAACCACAGCTCTAAATTAAGAATTCAAATTCACCGGTTTATCCTATATTCTATCCCTTTAGATATCGAATGTACAAAATTCCGTAAAATTTTATTATTTCATGTATATACTATATTGCGATTGAGGTTCTACAGAGGTAGTTTTTTTGCATAAATAATGTCAAAACTATAATTTACACGACTGTTTGCCTTGTCAGTCACCAGTCAGTTTATGCCACCTTAGTCTTTTTAAAACTCTTCTGCTAATGTGACATACATTCAAAAGATATAGGAAAAAACGTCTAGTCCATTTTTTAATTGCTCCTTATTTTGAATTAACATTCTAAGTTCCCCCCTGTGGAGCGTTGGCTCCGAGAATCACTGATCTACACGATCATGACTTGACCATAGCATCTTCATAACTATTTAACAGTCAATTGAAATTTAATACTATTTATGAAAGATTTAATAATTGTACAGAGTATTTCCTACGTGATCGTAGCGAAATTAATAAATAATGAACCTATTATTTTGTGAGCACCTGTAATCGGTAAGTCTTCGATACGAAGAATCATTAAACGGAAGAAGCAAGTCAAAAGGAAAGAAAAATGAGGTTAAAAAGAAATGGCAATTTCGTCGAGTTTGGTATCGTATTTCAATATTTCAAATATTGATCTCGTGCATTGAAATTAAATTCTTTTTTATGAGAAGTTAATAGTTCGAGGACTTAACAGAATACATATGATCACGTTCGTTTAACACATTTATATTAAAGGTGGACTCAGCGACTCTTTTTACTGAGGTTGTAGCTTTAAACTACAGCTGTGCTTTAATAGACTTCTGTCTATAAGGGCATCTAACACTCGCTTGCACGGTGAAGGGAAACATCGTGAGGAAACTGCCATATCTCAAATCCAAAACACAACATGTGTCAGACTAATGAAGGCTATTATTATTAATAATTATTATTACAATTGAGTAGGTAGCAATCTAGGAGGTCATCGGTATTTCTATTTGCTGTAATGACAAATCAAACGTCCAAACCCGAAAATTCAGAGTTTATTTAGCCAAGATTATATGAATCGTTTTTTTTAAGAAACCAGAAAGGCTATATCAACATGTTGTACGCAGACGATTAATCATTTGTCAATCATACGATAGAATACGAATGTTATTTACATATAATTCTGTATTATTTGTAATACAGAATTATATGTAAATAACATATTTACAAATATTTTGCACTCCTATGTAAATAACATATTTACAAATATTTTGCACTCCTCAAAAGGTTTCTAAATTCTCTGTAAGCACGGATTACATTGATCTTATTTAGGATTGGTGAAAATGGTGACGTGACAATGCGTGAGCTAATGTCATTGCCAAACAGATTCGTTTAGCGTTTGTGAGTCACTTCTGTCGAAAAGTGATTTGTTTTCAAGCCCCTGTTAGTTTAGTAAATGCTTACCTAAGCAAATTATAATCTACCTATGTAACACCGGTATATCCCATATCATATAACAAGCTAAACTATATAAACTGTTCGCGTAAACTTCTAAGTAACGGATCTGTCAGTGTCAATTCTGTCAAAATCTACATTCAAAATAGCGGATTCCGTTTCGTTTCACATGTTCTGAAATACACGCTGCTTGAAATATGAAAATAATTAAGAGAAAAGTATAAAATTTACGTTTCGTTTAACGAATTTATTTTGAGGGGTTCCAATCAAGGTCCCCATTCATTCTGTGTTCAATTGTAAAGAATTTAAAAGGAAACAAACAAAAAGATGTATAGTATTTAAATCGAACACTAATGTAAAGAAACTTACCTCCGACAAGCATAACCAATATGCTGAAGATTTTCTCCGGTAGAGTATTTGCAGACACGTTTCCAAAACCCACACTTGTTAGTGACGAACATGTGAAGTACAATGCTGTTACATAGCTCTCGCTGTGCGATATATTTCCTATTGGGATTTTCAACCTCTCAGCTAAATTGTTGATCCATCCTAAAATTAGACATCTGTATCAGAACAGACTATAAATCAAAGACAATAGATATCAGTTGTCTATACTGTTTCGAACTATATATAGTATTACCCCATTTAGGATAATATCATTGCTTTTAATTTATTAATGTAATAAAAAAAACTAAGTAAATAGTTTGAATAAATCTTGACATATCTTCTGAAGATCGAAGTAATTTACACAAAAATTTTAAAATAAATTATTTTATATTTATTGAGAAAAAATGGAAGTCTGCGAAAAATGAGACCAGCTTTAATATTTGTAGCATAGAATATAGAACATTTGTTCACTAAATATGTTAATGGCAATAATTATTTAAATATTTAGCGTTTCACGCCATACTACAAAGGAGACCTCTAGCGTATTTAGAGTAACAATCACATAAGAAATTTAATTTTAATTTTGAACAAAAGACACTTATTATCTATAACGAAGTTAAAATCAATAATTTGCGCATATCACTCACAATATCGGATTGACATGCCCAATTGACATTGACAACACAAATGACATTGTCCGCCCACGTGTGCTTTTAAAGGTATCCATTTTAATATAACGCATCCACCCACAAACACTTCAAGTACTTCTAAAAGGGAACTTATAGCGTCGTTTAAGATTTAATTGCGAAGTTTCTATTTCAGGCATTGTAAATAGTATTTAAGCGTGACTTGACGCTGCGAAGTATTTTGTAAGCATTAATTACGTTAACAGTTTCGTATGAAATGTTAATAATTCCTATAATTCTAATAAATAGTAATTTAGGATTTATTTCCATAAATTTTACGTAGATTCTATGCTTATGATTGGCTCCCTGATTAACATCAGTCGTAGGTTATCGTTGAGTGATTGATGGAGCTTTTACAGTCTTCAATTCTTAGTAAATACGGTATATTTTTAATATAAAATCCTTGTTTGGTTTCACTTAACAACATAAAAAAATAGATTGGTAATGTAATGGAATTCATAAATATTGAATTTTAGTCTATAAATATGTAATACTAGCTATTATCATGTTATGATAATAGCTAGTATACTCACGAAAGCTTTGAGTGCTATGTAGAATATTGAACTGTCTTTGTCGCATTTAGCTTTAAGCTATTTAATGTCGAATAAATAACATTATTTAAATTTATGTATCCCAACGGGGTTTTTGGTTATTTATTAAACCTTATGCCAGTATATATTAACTCCCTCGTACATAATGGGTATTTAGAAAGAAATAAAGAAAGATATACCGCCAAAAGAGTCTTCGAAATTTTTTTTTTAATTAAGCGCTAGTAAACTATCTTTGTTGTTTATGTCTCTATGTTTCTTAAATACGAAAGGAACTACTTGGTTTCAATAAATTATTGATTGACAAACGCGACCTCGCATCCCTCTGTTGGTCGAGGCCTCTAGACCTCTGAATCTTGCCCTAGGGGATAATAAATCTATATTTTCTTCAAGAGGCACTATACATTTCATATGACAGCCCATTACATATGAGTAGCAAAATGTTTTCGAAATGTCCATTAATTCAAAGCGCGATAATTACACATTTATGCTCCGATTTTTAATTCCGTTGAATTCTGACAGCTATAATTTTTTAACTTGTCGCAGATGGTAAACCTTTTTGACCGGGCACATATTTCCATTTCACTACGAGTCTGAACATCTGAGTACATTTATACATACATTTTATTTGTAAAATATAAGTTTGGAATGTATCCATTTTATGAAGTGCGATGCTCCATAGTACAAGTGGTTTAACGGCTTGTGATGATTACGCTCCTTTTCATCACTAACAGTAAAAAACGCACTAGTAAAAATGATATATTGTTCGTGATACTGAAATAATTTTTATTTTTGTTTGTGTCCCTTGACAATTAGATTAACCATTTTGTATGTAAAACATAAAAAATAGCATTTTATTTTTACTGTTATGTGTGATCAAATTTGTCCCTTTTCGGTGTCAGAATTCAGAAATGTCAGAATTCTACGAAATGAAAAATCGGAGAATAGCTGAAATATATCATTTACTTACCCAAATCCCAACTTTCATTTTTATGATGCTCAATCTCTTTCTCGGCTATAATAAACCATATACAAGCAAGCCAATGCGCCAATAATGTGAACGAAAGCATAAGTAGTGTAAGAATCAAAGCTGAATATTGTGAATACCGGTCCATTTTCTGTAATAGTCGGGCCAGTCGCAATAGACGTGTTAATTTGACGAGGTGAACGTTACCATGCGTCGATTCCTGTGAAAAATTTCACAATAAGCGAGAATTTCAGTTAAATTCCTTCAAAAGTCACTAAAGTGAGTCTTCATCAAATCAAATAAGTCATTTTTTCATTACATATCAAAATGTTCACATATGAACGTCAAAAAGAAATCCATATTAAATGATTCTAATTTTAAATTTACTGCCAGTTCTCAAGGGCGTAGAACGGAAGATAAGAACTGGCAATAAACTCTCTGCCACTCCTTTTAATCGCCAAGTTACATATCACCGTTAAAAACATATTATTGTTAACTTAAATCAGTGGCGATACAGCCTTGGAGCTTCAGATTACTGTATCTGTTTCATGATCATTTGTCAATCTAATAGGTGATCACTTTCCTGTGACTGACACACGCCACCGTCGACTTAATCGTCGGCAAGACAGTTTCCTCAGGATGTTTTCCTTCACAAGTCGAGCGAATGTTAAACAGACATATTGAAAGAAAGTACAATAGTGAACAGCCGGGGATAGAACCTACGGCTTCAGGGATGAGACTCGTACGCTGAAGCCTGTAGAACGACACTGGTCTGTTATTTTATATTATTGTTACGAAGATGGGTTGACGGTAATGTTTCTCGATTTTCCCAACAGTTAGAGACGTTTTCAGCAAGCTTAAAAGTAGTTCTGGCTGTTTCATAAGAGGCTATATCACATGTATTAGAAAATTGTAATTTGCTACTTATCTAATGTTTATAATTCTTGCTTATTACGTCGTACATAGAGTTGCGAGTGAGGTACATACTCGAAACTTGCTTACGTATAAAAGATACAGATGTGTGCAGTATTTCAAATGTGCGTTGTAAATCCTTTAAACTTCAATAATCAAAACTACGTATGATTTTTAAATAAACATAGGAAAATTGTAAGCAAATAGGCCAGTAACCCATGGTTTTATTGTTAAGTATAATATATGTGTTATGGATACAACACATGTATACATAAAAATTAATCGCAAAATGTGTTGCTTAGGTCAAAACTTGAAAACGGCTGGACCAATTCAAGTATATTTTTTTCCTTGAA
Organism: Pieris rapae; assembly: GCF_905147795.1. NCBI lineage: Eukaryota > Metazoa > Arthropoda > Insecta > Lepidoptera > Pieridae > Pieris > Pieris rapae. The sequence continues at coordinate 1,809,604 of NC_059515.1, read as the reverse complement.
CACTGACGAAGGATTTTAAGCAGAGATATTAAAAAAACGATTTGTTTAATAGTTTATAGTCTGATAAAACGAACAGTCTCTATAAGGACGGATGGCATAATATTGCATATGTTGGTATGTCACTACTAAAAACGTATGCGAGATAAAAACGTCACATTAAGGCGAAACGAAGTTCGCAGGGGTAGCTAGTTGAATATAGTTTAATCTTATACGCCTATCCGATCAGGTGAATAAATCCATTCGATTATCCAGTACATTACCACCTAGATAGTTTCAAAGTAGCTTATGCCTTTCCCAGAATACGTGGGCTAGACAAAATTTAAATGGACCAGAAATAAAATCGCCTAACGATAATCAATTTCTTGTTTTAAATTCTATATCTGACAGTTGACAATCATATTAATTGTCAACTGTCAGATGGCTTTCAATTTATTATGGACCAATTATAAATATAATAGACGATTCTATGAGATTTAGAAACAACGTTGTTCTGTATACATTCTGTTAATTGCAAATTTATTTCCATGTTATATTGGAATCGTAATTATGCTTACCTTACTGTATACATCTGATGCGTAAAGTAGGTCAAAAGGGAGTGCGGCCAGGAGATCGACCACGAACCAAGATCGTATATAATTAAGAGCTATTGCCTTTGAGTCTGACACCACTTCTCCTTTCTTGCTTACAAACGTCGTGCGAAAGTTGAGGACAATATCTGGAGGCAATAATTATAATTACTTGGAGTTTAATGTACTCTGTGATTAATTAGCGTTTAAGATATGGACTTCTAAGTATTAAGAATTATTATAGGATCTCCATCATGAGTACACCATATTGTATATATTTGTACCTTTTCGTTTATATTATATATTCCATCTTTGGCTAAATGTTTAGTATAATTGTTCTTTGTTGTATATAATTTATGTTAGCTAGGAATACGCAAAGATTTTTTGTAAGTCAATGAATTTATGAATGACGAATGTTGAAGTGTTAATAGTTTAATATTATAACTTTATGCCATATTTATTTAATTCACATAGTGACAAAAGTATAGAATTAAGAAAAATAATAAATTCTCTAATAAATTTTATAGTAATACGAGTCTTGAATACTTGCCTATAATAAAAAGTGCTTCCACAATAACATCGCTCGTGACGCTTATTCTTGGATGTCCCTCGTCAACGAAACTGGCATTATACGGGACAACAACCGCAACATAAAACGTTGCTATTAGGATTAACCAATCCCAGAAGGTTTTAAAAACGCCATAATGCGAGATAATAAATTTAGACTTTTTTATAGCAGACGTTTTGTATTCTGGAAGCGGTGGATCGGACGAGTGTAGCAAATTCTAAAAATTAATCATTTGTTTATATATAATATATAGATAGTGTAATATTCCATAGCCAGAGGTTAGTAGGAAGCTCGGGATACCTTACTGACATTGTTGAGTTTTAATTTTGTCTTCATTTTATCTGGTTTGTAATGTCCTGAAAGCTGGTAAAGAACGGCCCTGGAGCGCCGCCTCCCCATGTTAGCGGGTGATGGCGCTTCGGGGTCAAGATTGCCATTGGAGTCTGGAAGGAGGCAACTAGATTCAGCTCGGAACCGGGCTCCCAAGAGTGCCGCTGCGGGTACAAATGGGGACAACGCTAGAGTTACCACGCCAGCCGACGGCCGCACCGCGGCTCCTGTACGCATAAACCACCCTGTTACTAATCAGCTAACACCTACCAGCCTTTCACACGAAGTTACCGTAAGAGCGCGGCCGCACGATGCGGTAACGGTGCGATGCGGCGCCGCACCGCAATTATTTCGAGCTATAAGGTGTCACACGGGCGTTGCGGTGTGGTACTATATTTTACCCCTCCCCGGTGCGTCTCGGTCACAAGTCTGGCGCGCTAGTCCATTGAAAATTGCAACATTGGGTTCCGCGAGCCTCTTCACAGGATGTGTTCTTCTCTAGATTCAATCAAAAACATTGACCCTTTTTCGCACTCCACTACTGCTTTGTTTAAGAATAAAATAAAGCAGCTCTTAATGTCTTAACTGTATACTATTATTATGTGTGGTGTTGTGTTGTTGTCATGTATTATTTTTATGGTTGTATAAGTGTAACCTGTTGTGGATGCATCCAATGTGTTTGTATTGTGTTTTATTTTTGACTTTGTTTTTATTATAAGGATGTATCTGTTTGGTTTCCCAACAAATAAATAAATAAATAAATATAAGTTACATTTAGGGGTTGCACTGAACCCCCCTAAACATGAAAAAAATAAAATTGCGTCCTCTATAAAACGCAAGGTTAGGCCTAAAAAATGTAACATTTCAATGGACTACGCTTGCAACGCATCGTGTGGCATGGTGGCAATGAATGTAGGATGACTTTGCGGCACCGCTGTGGCGCCGCACCGCACAGTTACCGCATCGTGTGGCCGCGCTCTTAAATAACCGTCACGATTGTTCCATATTTGAATGAGCCCTCGTGTGGAAGGCTCCTAAAAGCCTTAAGTGCTACAGACGTAAATACAAGACGTACAGGATTTTCTTTGTGTCGTAAGCTATGAAAAGTTTTTGATGACTGAAGTCACTCGACGACTCCACAGTCACATAAAGGATAAGTATAATGAATATTCACGAATGTGGAACGAGTAATAGATTATTCGAGAACATAACCGTTCGTGATTTTGGGTTGTAACGTTTTAAATGACAATAATTTATTTTCTGTGTTCCAAAAGAAAATCCCATTATGTTCATTGGTTTAAAGCTGCCTTTAATATTAATGGATGTGATAGCAAATAAATTATGTAAAACGGTAGGCGTTTATACAGGGTATACGATATTTTTTTTAAATTATGTGTTATACTCGCAAGTGACTGAGAAAGCGACTACAGAATAGTCGGGATGAATTAACGTTTATTGAGGTGAAGTGTGTCTATGATAGGGGTTTATCGATAAAATGGCATATAGAGAAGGATATGCTGTGTATGTACTAAAATTTGTATCAATTTATTCAGAAACTTTTTCGGAGGTAATTTTAGTTTCTGAACCTACTAATACGAAGGGCTTCTACACAGATTTAAAATTAAAACGAACCTTTTTAACCATATTCATAGACAAGAAGGCGGAAATTTATAAACAGCTGATATTCGAAATTTAAGAAAGTTTACTTTATACAATATAGTGTAATGTAAATGTGCCCTTTTAAGTCAACACAATTTTTTTTCCTCAAGATCCAGTTCGTAAGTACTTATATTGTGTGAATAGTGATACTATTAGACAATGTGTGTATGTTTAATATGTTTAATTGAAATTTTGTCAAATGGGCGTTGTATAAAATGAAAGTGCTATGGTAGAACGAGTATATAAAAAAGTTTGAATGCTAATATTACACAAATTTGTTATCACATCGCATCTACAGAAAAACTATTTTACAAATTAAAGAGTATATAACAGCTACAACCTAAGTACATATAATAGGCATGCGCTTATACCAGTGGCGGATTTAAATATTTTAAAGGCTGTAAGTTCGGCCGCCTTCGGCCCAACAATTGTCATTAATTGTACAACAGTTTTTTGATTAATTTTTGGATCACATTTTAAGAACAAAATTATACACAGACCATCCAGTTCGCAACCTGTATTAGGAATGATATGTATGGGTTAATAGGGAGAAGAAAATACATTTTCTGCCATTTCACTAGTTTCACTCGTACAAAATGTAACCTGTAGGAGCACAGGTCGATTACAGGTTGGGCCACGAACCAGCTGTTTTACTCCTGAATATTGAAACTAGCTACACCGAATGTACAATGACTAGTTAGAGGGGAAAGTCATAGGCTGTAAAACATAATAAACCGTCATGCAGAAATCTTTTTCTATGAGGTAGCAAATAAATTATGTGCAAACATCTGCCGCCCAAGGTCCAGCCTACTCAGCCTGCTGGTAAATCCACCACTGGCTTATATTTATGCTATAAAAGCTATTAAAAGCTATGATATGCTATTAAAAGCAAGAATTATTTTTTATCTGTGAATGAAATTTACACGAAACCAGTAACTTTTAATAGCGACTGATATTGAGAAGTTGTTCTATGCGTATTTTGATATTAATCCCAGGGCCGGATTTAGGGGTAGCTAGAGGTACCGTCCCGGAGCCTACATAAAAGTGGGGACCCCACAATAGACTTCGGGAAAAAGTTATTTAAATTTTGACTAGAAAACCACTTTATGTTAAATAGTATTTTTTTGGTTTTACAATGAATTATTAATTGTTAAATTCAACTGGATTTTTTGCATTTAATGGAAATTAATTTGGGCCCTAAGGAGTGGCCTTTGTTGCCTCATAATCCGGCCTTGGTTTTGCCTTTGAAATCGTTATTGCTAGGGGAGTTTCAGAGTAGCTGCGCAGTGTCATTATCTAGAAACTAGGTTTTTGCATTCAACTATATTAAATTGATAAGCTGCAACCCATTATATATTTCTATATATATTAATAGCGATAAATATTTTATTGTTGATTACAGGGTGGTAGCGTACAATTTTCTTATATATAAATTATTTAAAAGTACCGTAAAAAAACTATACTCCTAAGTTATATGTTACCAAACCATTACATATACATAAAATCATATTAGCTAGAATTAGTAACTCAGTTTATTTTAGTAATCTATAAGTATATCCCATTAATATATTACGTTACTATGTTTTTATTCATAGCTGACGTTTATAAAACAAAATAACGTTTTTAACTACAAGTAATCAAACCATACAAACTACACATCGCACCTCCGCTCAAATAACGTCACAACTCCAAAAACTACATTTTTCAGGAAAGACATTTAAAGTTTACCCAACTTAATTTGTTTAGTTTTTGGATCATAATTAAAAAGGGAACTATTTTAGAAGAAAACTTTCTTCACCGAGTTATAATGTTTTTTTAAGCTCTATAAATTCATATTATTAGTAATCTGAAAATCCTGAAAAAAACATTGAAATAATCTGGGTTGTGACACTATATGTACAAAAAATACAAAGTTTTATTATAATTTGTTTATTATAATGACACAAGTATTTTTAACTTGTAATGAAATACAATATATTCTTTAATATAACGTGTATTACACACATATTAGACTTTGAAATGCCTTTTTATATAAAGACAATTAAATTTTCAAACTTATAACTGAAAAAAAAACAACTTTCTATCAAAATTAAATAATCTATGTACTTCAAAACGATCAACAGTTTAATTAAAACGAGGGTAGTACACCTCTATAGCATTGAAAAAATAAATCAAATTAAGGAACTTATAATTTACAACGTCTTAACTGAAAAATAAACAATTCACACTCTATCACTATAATATATAAACACTCTATGAAAATTAAATAATCTAGGTATTTCAATACTTATTTAAAATCACAATTTGTAACAGTAAGTCTAAAAATGAACTTCTATCAAAATAAAATACTTTAAGTACTTATAACAATCAGCTGTGCAATAACACGAGAGTAGACAGTGTAATAAAAAATAATTAAACTTATAAACTATTATAAAAGTTGGCATAAAAACTAGGAATGTGGTTGTTAAGAAGTAATGTCATTAAGTCATTCTTTTTCCGTTCCTTAATCTCTATTTTAGCAGCATAAACTTGCTTTAGATCAGGAACTATTATTTTTTTATTTCGAGAAAGTAAATTAGTTTCAGACCATTCAATGTCAGTGTACGACGTTTTGTACTTTAAAATATTTGGTGCGGCTTTGGTAATCATCATCATTTTAACTTCAGAAATCTTTAGCTTATTTAAAGTAGTAATACCTAGATCACTAACTAATCTTTTTAAATTAATAAAATCGGTGTGTGATAGTTCATTAACTCTTAGTGGTTCCCCAGTTTTCTTAGCCTCTTTAATTATTTGTACGTACTGACTTGGCACGTAAATTGGACCAGTTTTCAAGGAACGTTTTATTTGCTTTTCGATTACCGAATGTATGGCATCACCTTCGTTTTGCGTATGTCCGGCTATCAAAAATTTATGAGTAATAGAATTTAAATTACTAAACTTCAATATTGCATACATGTACAATCCAACAATAAACTTATTTTTGTTTTGGCCGCAACAGTTATCCGAATAAAAAACTATATCAGCTAGTTGGTCACCCTCGTAATCATGCAATTCTTTTTCTATATATTTAAGCAAACAGCTACCAATCTCATCTGAACCCCGATTACCCTGACCCTCGTGCCAAAAATAACAATCGGTAATACTGTTATTTACAATAGTGTCTCCATTGTAACTATCGTCTTCAGTCTGTTGCCTTTTTTTCTTTTTTCCCGATTCTTCTGCTTTCAATTTGCTTATCGTAAAGTTCATATTATTTAATTTGCTCTTATAATAAAAAACAGAAACATCACCACGAGGTACCTGTAAAACTGCTTGTAAATCGTATACAGATACAATCAGGTTTTTGTTTTCTTTTAGGGCTATTTTATCTCGCTTTTTTTCTTCCCTGGATAAAACCTTGTCCACTAAATGTTCATCATATTTTTTTTTGAGCAACAGTTTACTTTCGGGAACTGCATTTTCATAAGCTACACATAATTCACATCTGTCTTTTTTTGGCACAAAAAATCCTAAATTAAATTCACCGTTAAAAATACGACTGTACATTACGTAGTTTCCAAAGTTGCGTCCATCTTGTTTACATTCATTCACATAATCTCTATGTAAGTCAGATATAGTCTTTCCTCCATCAATGTATTCTCGTGTTGTTTGTGCTCTTAAATAATGACTTTCAATTTTCGGTATACGTTTTATATGATTTCTTATATCATTTTTTATAGTGTCACCTACAGTATAATGTTTACCGTGTTTCCCTCTTTCATCTTCTTTCAAAAATCCTCCAGTAGATTTCTCTGTTACAGTTCTAATTGTTCTATCATTAATATCCAATGTATTTTTAAACATTGTTTTGCAAACCCTTTTTAATGAACCTTCAACCTCAAAGTAAAATGCATAGTTGATTTTTCGATTTTTCTGTGCTTTGGTAGACCGAAACTTTATCTCTATCTGTTGTATGTGTTTGTGAATGAATAGTCTCTGTTTCTCTAAATCTTTCAAAGCCCAATAAGAATCAAAGATTTGAATTCTTATTTCATCGGTAAGAAAATAGCTGCATTTAAGTCTACAACCTTCTCCACAACTTGGTTTCATTTGTTTCTTAGAAATATTTCGTCCGGACTTCGTTTGATAGGGTAATCCAGAGTTTCGTAAAACTTTTGTTATATTCTGCTTCCATTGTGCCTCTCCACGGCGTCTCTTACGTGTATTGAAATTTCCCTGTACTACGGTCTCGTTTGGTATTGGAGAATGAATACTATTTAAGTTAATTTCTTTGGAAGTTGAAGGCAAGCATTCATTGTTGTCTTGATTTGTTTGTTTATTAAGTGACAATAGTACAGAGGTAGATGTTGGAGAATTTCTATTAGACGAAGGAGTATCAGAAGAGGATGAACTAGATGAAGATGAACTAGATGAGGATGAACTAGACGAAGAGGAATTTGTAGATGAAGTACTAGATGATCGCTGACGAGAAACTACTAAATTCTTGCTACGCTTTTTGGAAGACAATTTATAATCACGATCTTTAACAGAATCGTCTGTTTCTTCACCCGTAGATTCGGGTTCTTGCAAATTACAGTCTTCATTCTCTATTCTATTACATTCTACCTGTAAGTTGGGAATGTGTGTAGTAGGTTCATTTATATGATATGTATTCTCTTTATTTGACGTGTCACAATTTTCTTCTACATCTTTTGGTTGCGTATCTTCCGCCACAATAGACAAGTCATCAGTTACTGTGTTATGATGGTCATTGGGTTCCAGACATAATGACAATATTTTTCTGGATCTGGACATAGTTACAAGTGACACCGCCAAACCGAATAACACCTGAGAACAAGATGAACAACACAATTAGTTAAAAACAATTAAATACCTACCTAAACATTTTTTAAGGTTTTAAACTAAAAAAAAAACAACAATGTGGCCTCAGGGAATTAAAAAAAAACATTATGCGTAAACAGTACCTAAAATAATTTTATACTATCACTATACGATAATTTTAAATTAATAAATCTATCACTTTATTAATAATCATAGTCAAAAACACGAGCATAATTGAAGACAAATCAGTTTTCTTGCTGACACATAGTTTTATTTTCAGTCGTTTTATTTATGAATAAAGTCAAAATTCAACATAATTCAGATTTATTATCTAATAAAACATATTGTGCCATCATCCCGATCACATATACTGTCATACATTAGTACAGGTCAGTATTAGTGATAAACAGACATGTTTAATAATATAATTTCAATCACGTATACCGTCGTAACTCTGCATAGGTCAGTATTAGTGATTAACAAATGTGTAAATTGAATTGTTTCAATCCCGTATACCGTCGTTACTCTGCATAGGTCAGTATTAGTGATAAACAAACATGTTTAATAATATAATTTCAATCACGTATACCGCCATAACTCTGCATAGGTCATTATTAGTGATTAACAAATGTGTAAATTGAATTGTTTCAATCACGTATACTGGCATAACTCGACAAGCATCAGTTTAGTTGCAAAAAAGAAAATAAAATGTTACTTACCTCGTTTACAAAGACTGTCTTGATTCGACACAATTCACTTTTACTGAACAACGCCCGTATGACCACCTCGCGCAAGTCGTAACATGACACTGTTTATGTTCGCCGCGGCACAACTTTCGGTAAACAATAGAACGTCACAAGTGCCATCTAGGGACAAATAATTGAACTACGTCTATGACGATTTATGAGCATGAAGTATGTGTTATTCTGATACGAATGGTACAATTAAAGTCATTTGACATTTTATCGAGTTATGACGTTATTTGAGCGGATGTGCGACATGTAGATTTTTTCGAAACCTATTTAGAAATTACCTTCAAACATTTAAATGAGTTACCGTGCATTGTGGGTCCGACGAAGTATCTAAATGTCACTAAAACGTGCTCAAACACGTGAAATACACTGTATCAAATGAATTATGTAATACAAATAATTTTATGTAAATTACCCTACAAAGACTTAGGTATACTTTACAACTAATCTGATTGATTCAAATTAGATCCATGCTTCTAAAGGTCTCAATTCTTTGGGATTTCAATTAGTTCAAGCTATGAACAATATTAGGAGCATTATCGAAACTATCAATTGCAATTGACGTAATTAGAATTTAATGAGGAAATTCAAATACATTTGGATAGTTTTTTATCCTTCCCGGGAACTACGGGTGATATTGAAGTTTTTATATTTTACTATTTCAGACCTCTTTGGTCTTTAAATTCTTTAAATTTAATTTATAAATGTACATGACGCGTAATAGTTAATAATGGAGCAAAGTCTTAGATCAATATACATTTGCTATAGTATTTTAATGTTTTTACAATTGCGTCTTTGATAAAATATTCACAATCGCAAATGACCGTTTCGAGTAGATAATACAATCACGGTTCAGTGAATGGAAGAAATGCAACTCGAGATATTCCGTTTATCAAACTTACCGCTGTCAAAGTCTTCATTAGTGTTCATGGCGGCCATCTTTGTGTTTGTAATATCCTTGAAAGAGGCGAGAAACAGTACCACCTCTCGTTTTTCATTTTTAATTGGAACGATGTCAAGCAGGCACCAGAATGGCGTCCCTGGAATAAAGAACTAATTAATGTCTTGAAGGTAATATTTGTATCATCATTATACTATCTTCACGTCGAATGGTAAATAATCTATGGGAAGTTAAATAATTGTATGTGATTATCATAATTCTAGTATAAATTATCCAACTCTGATCTAAGACGAACTAATTGATTACGTAAGCTTAACGAACGTTTAGTTCAGAGATCGGACTTAACGTTAAGTATAACTTACGTGTGTCAAAAACGTATTGATTTCGATTGGCTATGTAATGGTTTCTTTTTTTTGTTTAGTAAACACAGCATTCTACACTCTCAGTTTTACAATTTCAACACTGTGAGGAATTGGGCATACAAAAAAATCGTTATTCGAGTATGTACTACATGATTAGAATTGACATAGGTAATGTATAACATCAGTACATGACGCAGACCGACGCAGTGAAGACCTGCTCCAAATTTCCACTTGTATTTCATCCTCGATACCATTGGCCAATCCTTCTCCGCTATCTTTTTTATTTCATCTTCCGAGGTTTCTGTTTACTGGTTCTCTTTTTGGCCAATCTATCATAACAAACGCGGAAAATATGACCGGCCTATTTCAACTTTAATTTTTCCGAATGTATCACGTCTGTTATGTGTGTTAATTTTTTTAAATAAAACTCAACACAACACCGTAGACATTTCAAAGAAGTGCCTTTAAAAATCACTGAATACATCCTCAAAAATTACATGAATGAAATCTTTTTGTGTTTGTACAAAAAGTTGTGACGACGAACATCTGTGCGCTTGTTTAATTATGATGAAAGGAATCGTAAAGTTGTTATTGGAATTTGTTTACGATAGCGGCTGGGAATACGCTCGGCAAGAAACACTTGAAGACAATTAAACTTTACATATAAATATTTAGAAACTGAAACATTTCTATTTTATTGAAACGTATATCTCACCTCTGGAACACATTAAAAACGTAATTACATTATGTTTATAACTAACCGTCTTTTGGGGTATAAATTAAACTACGACGAATATAAACACGAATTTATTACACATTTTTTTAAGCTCGACATTTAGAAAGCGACTTTTCGCTACAAAAAATATCGTCGGGAGATGTGTGCTGCGATATTACGGGCTACTCGAAAGGAAGTTGCATAGATTTGGTCAGGGCTGCCCCTTTATTAAGTTCAAATTAAATGTAGTTCAAAAGATATATTCATAAGTATTTTATTGACCTAATTGTTATATGTGTAATGTTTGAAAGCAATAATATAATAAAAGAAATAAAAGAATTAAATATGTTGAAGAAGTTTTATTTTAATTAAAGTACTGTAAAACAAAGACCTGCGTCACGGGGTTGTTTAAAACAAAAGAGTAAGTAATGGCGTCTTAATTGTGATTGTTCAACTGCATATTTCCATCCGTCGCCCAACCATAGACACTCGCCACGATCAGTCTTTACGTTTCACCGGTCACAAAAGCATTCTTTCGGAATTTGTTCAATATTATCTATCATTAAAACTGGCACATTCACAGATTTATTTAATGACAGTTTGAATAAGTTTTTGAAGTTATACTTCTTTTGTCGCGTTAGGGAAAAATTATGAGAGTATTTTTTGACTGTTCAGTCTTAAGTACCTTTTTTTATTGTAAGTGTAGTTTTTTCTACAAACGTAATTTTTTTTTTTATGCTAAAGCAGTATACATTCTAACGCGTACATACACGTTTTTTTATATGAATTACGAAACACAACTACTATAACTGTTGTTGTTGAAATTCAAATGAACAAATCTATAATACGGTAAGAGAAAAATAAGGCTAATGCTAGAAATTTTTCCGATCTCACAAATGGAGGCCAGCTTTTATAAACCACTTATGTACAAGTGCTTCGGGCTACTTTTTCGTAATGTATTTTACTGGTAAAGGTATGGGTCGTGCTGTATATATTTATTGGCCTACAGAGGGTGGGTTTTCTTTCTCGTTTAACATTCACTCAAACATCGTGATGAAATCATGCGTTAGACCCAAAAAATCCTGTGTCACTGGAACGCAACTATTAAATTGACAAAGATTGTTACACAGAAATCTAACCAGACCCAAGATTGTAACCCCACTGATTTATTTATTGATTTAAATATTTAGTATTGTAATTATTTCAATTTCAACAAAAATTTTGAACGACACGGACGACGCGGTGTTTTAGACACCGGTCTTTGATGAAGACTGGATTCTATCAACCTTACAGCTAAATTCTGGAATAATATTTAAATATAAAGAGAACAACGGAAGCACCAAGCGCAAACTTATTAAAACGTTTGTTTTAATTAATATCTTCTCTAGAACACTGTGAAAACAGCATTTTTAACTTTACACTTTTAATTAAAAGCATTGACCAGAGCTTTCTAGACGAAAACATTTCTTGTTAAGTTAAATGAATCATCTAATTAAGTAAAACTGGTGTAAAAACTTGACTGGGAGTAATTAAAGCCATTTGAACTTCAACTGTGGCGATGACAACTAGGAATTATTGGTTTTACAAAGAAAATTAAATTTTTAATTTAAAATTGTTAATCGTTTTTGTATTTAAATTATACTTATTACTCCGGTATTTATATAGATTTTTAAAGGCTATATGGTAAAGACTAGGGAGAAGAAGGATAAGAGAGCGCCTAAGAAGATATAGCGTTAGTAGGAAATTAATGGAGAAAGAAAGTCATGGATAGAGATGTTGGAAAAAGTTGTAAAGGCTCTCCTCCCATCACGGGGTTCCGGTTAATGGTACTGAGTTAAGGAAGTTAGGATATCGTATATTAAGAAATATAAAGTATATATTCCAAAAGGCAGTAAAGATGCATGTTAGACTGAACGCAGTTGACTAAAATTGAGACGGCTAATGGCGACGTGTACCGCTCGTATATATACATATTAATATTAAGTTTCTCATGTAAATAAAATATATTTTTTTAAATAAAGTTCTTTAAACAGTATATCCAACATTTATTAAGATTATAAATAAACGGCCTTTAGTATATTACATATAACTCCTTTGTCAAATTCCAATAGGTTTTTTGTTTAATAACTATCCAGTGATGCAGCAATCCTATGGGTGTGGATCACAGTTCCTTTGATCATTTTTATGGTGGCGATCAAAGGTACTTGACAGATGTCAAAGACTTGTATTTTAAGATCCATTGGTACACAGCCATGATTAAAATGTTTGCTCATGGTTGAGAGTCGCTCGCCTAAGCCGAGTTGAGACTTCAAACAACATTGCAACATATATTTTTTTACATAAATACGTCATACTTAGCTCTTTGAACCGTAGACAAGTGAAGAAGTACGAGTTGTAGTGGTAAACCTACAACGATATTATAACGACCCATTCTGCATTTACTACGAAAAGTCATTGTTATCATTGTCCATTCTGTAATTAAGTACTTATAATTTGTTTCTAAAAATGTGCAATTTCTTTTTACAGCACATGTGTATTTTTGTTATCTTTAAAAAAAATCTCAGATTTTTGTATCTGTTGCATGATAATTAATCAATCTAATAGGCAAGTCGGTTATCGGCTTCCTGAGCTACGAGACACGCGGTCGATTTTTTGGGTCTAAGATATCGATGTTTTCCTTCACCGTTCGAGCGAATGTTAGATGCTCAAATAAAAAGAAAGTCAATGGTGCATGACCGGTGTTAGCCATGTATCTGTATTGCTAATAATAATACTTAGATTAACTTAAATAATAAAAAAAACTTATATAAACAAAGAATATAAAAATATTGTTTAGGATGTCGTTAAATGTTTTGGGAGTAGAGTTTTACGGGAAAACTTAAAGTAATTTGAAATGAGTGCGGCGTCGTCCTGGCACAAGAGTATATTATAGTAATCACCTGGGTGTGGTTCAACAAACTAAGTTTCGTTTATTTACTTTCTCATATTTTGCAATGTAAACTGTGATTCTGTTCTGTGAGTTATACTCAGGGTGATGTTATATTCAGAAACACTTAGCAAAAATATGGTTATCGGTAAAGTCGGTTTTAAGACGGTAGCTTAACGTGACATCATAATGAACGGATACAGACATAGAGTGAATTCTCGGACGCATTGGCCAATAAAGTGGAAGTGTGATAGATGCGGCGCAAGCGTACAATGAGCGTAACAAGACAGAGTGTAACGGGACAATGAACGTAACGGGACAAGAGTCATACGTTTATGTGCGTGCAACCGGCGATTATCGATTTATTAGACGTTGTCATGTCAAAAAATTGTATTATATATAATAAACGTGATATATATTGGATTTTTAGGCATTCACACAGTTCACACTGAGTAACTGAAATTAACGCTTACTTAATCCGTTACAACTACACATCTAAATAATGTCTCAGATAAAATCGGAACCTAGTTTTAATTTTAATATCGGGCATTAATTCTCCTTACGCCTTCAGATAAGATAATTTATGATTAGAGATGATTTCTTTCAATTTCATAAAAGACTTGATTTTCCGTCTGGTTTTGCATACAATTTTGATTCTTTAAGAGACAAAATACTTAATTTGCTTTGGGCAAATCGAGTTTTGACAACTTAATCTGTATAATTTGATTCTTAAATTAACAAAGTATACAATTAATATAAATATTTCATGATGTTCCAAGTAATGTAAATTTGAAAGCGAAGGATCAGCGAACATTCCCGGGCCCCAATTCTATTGGAAATGAAATGGCGTTTCGATTTGTAGGTGGTATTTAGGTGAGGCTGCGAAGTGTAATCGAGAGATAGAGCTAATCCATTGAGTGTGTCGAGCACGGGCACAACGGGCGTTGAGAATGTAAAACGAAAAAAACGCTTTCGTAACGTATCTCGGGCCTAGTCACATCGCAATCAAACAAATTGCGTCGTCGTTTTGTTTTTTGTTTTATATTCTTACATTACTTATTTAACAACTAATATATTTAATCGTAACATAAAATCGAATATAACAGAGCAAACAGTATATGAATAAAACAGTAATATAAATGTAAAATAAGAAAAGTAAACAAAAAGACAAAAGTATGACGGAGCCATTTTACCCGACAGTGTTTTAGAAGGACAGCTCCACTAGTTGTGTAAGCTTTAACATAAAGTTATCAAATTAGAATCAAAATCTATAAAACATTTAGGCCAAGATATATCATAAATATAATCATAAGTAGCAAACTATTATAATTATTCATTCATAGTTTAATATCAAAGAAATATTTTTCATTACATTTCTTGAAACTAAAACGATTTAACTATTTGGAAGAGTCTAAGTAACTACATATATTTTACGATGCTAGCCGTAATAATTAAGGCATTTCAATATTTCTGTTAATGTTTTTCGACTTTATTTAAATTATTCTACTTCTTTAAATGTTGGCACATGCCTCCCTTTTTATTTATCGCATTGATACACACGTCAGTACGTGTACGATAACAGGTTAAAAACGATAAACGTTTACAATTAAATCCATACTAGACATTCAATACGGGATTGGTTCCGACACAAATTACAATTATCTATATGACCTAGTCTATGTATGTCGATTACCTATATAGATTGATTACTATCGGTACATCAATCGACCATTATCATTGCTTTAAATCAAATTAGTACCATCGATAGTAGAAACAATGAGTAAGTGCCTCGTGTTAGAAACCTTAACAAACATTTCTACTTAATTTAGGATTTCATTAATGTAATAGTATTCATACAGTTTAGTTGCAAATACAGTAATGTTTTATTGCTTGCCATTGCGAAAGAAGAATGGCAGTTTTGCACATTATGCCTCTTCTCTCTACCGCCAATATTGCGATTTTAACATGTGGAAATACTTTCTGATATATAAAATGATGAGGCAACACATGTCTTCGAACTTCCTCAAGATCGGAATTTCTTAATCTGACACGAATTCTACGTAAAATGATACGTAGTTTTATCAAGAGATGGCACTGCATGCTTCTTGCATTCTCAAAATTAATTAATTAATTTATAGTTATTTGATATTTTATTATTAATTCAGCTATTCGGAGCGGAGAAGATTCCACCAAAAAAGGTATATTTAACATCGGGCCTTCGGTCCATCTTGAGTTATAACTGGTGTAACTAACACGACTTTGTTTTATATGTTTTTCAACTCGTTGCCCGGGACCTAGCTTAAATAAATAAAGTCCCTTTTAGAAAAGGGTTCCCCTTTTCACTCCCCTGCGTTTAGCTTTCCGGCCACAGATCTTCCTGATAGCTATTAGGGGTCCTATATATAAAAATGTCAACATTTTTTAAAGAGAGATTAAAAAAGGTTTCTAACTAGGTACTGGTGCTAAAAAGTGGATGGTTTACTTTTAATACAGTGCTTATCGAGGCCCAGGTATACTTGCATCGCCTTTGGACTATATGTCCATCAATTTACTGATCAAAACTCTCCATTCGTTAACTGATGTGGATTGTGAATGGTCGGGATTCATTCTTCCAGTGAATCACTGAAGAAAAAAATATTCGACACAACAGAAACACGCCGTGTAGTATTGTTGTATGAATTGGACTACTACTTACATATTGATTTATTTTAAATACATATATATTATTATACTGCGTGTAACATGAGTTATATCCTTATTAGTTATATAAATTACTACACACGTTCCGAGATAGAGGTAACAACTCAATATATGATGTATTTATATTAGCCGTAGCCGCCGTGGCTCATATTAAGGCCATAGAATGAACGAGAAGAACTGGCAACTCCGTTACTCTTTAAAGCTAAAGTTTTTTTTACACAATGTTAGTAAGCACCATCATGTTTCTCGTTCATTAAAGCAGTGATTATTGTGATTATATATATATATATATATAATTCTATCATATATATATATATATATGTATATATATATAATATATATATTTTTTTATATTATATTTTTTTTACTGGCTCACCTGAGGTTACGTGATACCGCGATCGACACGCACATTGCCAGAAGGCTTGCAAGTGTGTTGCCTGCCTTTTAAAATAAAATAAAATATTATTGAATTTATTATTTACTTACCAATTTTCTTGTAGAATATAAGTTCGAGTTTGAGTTCATGTTTGGAGTCGAGGGCAGCGTCAATATCCCGGCGGTGGTCTTCGTGCGTATCAGGGCCATGGAGGAATTTGCATGCGCAGCCCTTCTGCATAATATGGGCGCGCGCCCATCCCGTCAGCTCACAGAAACCATCTGAGCAGTACACGATGGGATATGACGGGACTTGTGCATTGCCGAGGACGAAATTACTGTCTGTGAACAAAAAAAAAATATTTTAATTTTTTTTGGTATCTGAGGTTTTATATGTATCACCATCCTAACTTCAGACCTCAAGAGAATGCTCGGTGGACATACATATTGCACTAATGAAGAGGTTATCGCTGAAACTGACACCTATTTCGAGGCCAAAGACAAATTGGTGGTATCTAACTCATCTAAATATACGTAATACGGAAATATTTTTACGATATAAACATTTTAAACTCTATAGTCTGAGTTTATGTATATTCATGTATTGATTAGAAAGATTAATAGTCTCTCTAAAAATAAAAACTTTGTCGACTATGAAATCGTGGTACCATGAACTGGTACATAAAACTAACTATATGACAGAAACTTCCTCGAACTTAAAAAACGAAAGTCATAGTTCGTGGTAGATCTCGCTTTTGAATAGTTTAGCACAAGTATAACTCCGATTTGTCATAGTATTGTGGAAAAGAAGGCATTTGTGTCGCACATACTTTTCAACTGGCACTCCCACGTAGTTCAAAGATAACCGCCCGTGTCGAATGTTTACAGATAATTTTCATAGATAATTACGTTTTACATTTTATCGTAATTGTGCAAATAAATCCCGCTAAACTATAAATTTACATTAATCATTAACGTTAAACTGTTCTCAATAAACAATGCAGCCGTTATATTTGTTCCCGCGTGACTAATTTTAAACTTTTTAGCCGAATTGTACCAATATAACATTTGTCTCTGATGTTGAAATTCATATTGGAATTGTAGTGTATATGTTTGCTCTATTTATTTACAATCTATGGTTTGTTATCTGTACTTGTAAATTGTCTAACATTTTAAACCGTATGCTGGCTGGGTAGTAAATCTGTTATTTGTTATCAATTTTTAATTACTAATATTATTATTTCCTACACATAATATTAAACCTACATAGGTTGAGAATATTATTAAATTCTAAAGTATATACGGATAAACGATATGATAGATTTGTGTTGCAGTACATGACTGTATTGCAAACTGTCAATCGAATATAAACGGATATTTCTGTGTACCAACTTTTATAACCCTCAAAGTCCGTATAAAAGGTAAATATTTTAGCAAAATTAAAATACGTCCGTCCGCTTGTCGAGGGCTTGTTATTCAATGCTTTTAACTTGGAGGTTGAAGAATGCAACAACAAGTACAACAATAATATTGTATCCAGGTCTATGTCAGATTTCTAACGTTTTTTATTTTTATCTTACGAGTTAAATGTTAATTGTGATATACAAAGATATATATAAACAATTATTTGTAATAATAATACCTATACTTATTATTTTTAATAGGATTCACTCTTTTCTCTGAACCATTTTGATAACAAAACATAAATAAAAGTAATAGAATGCAAACATTATATTTAAACGAAGATCCTTCATCTGTCATGTGTCATATGTCAACAACCATCTGTCAAATTTTGTGCGCGGCATGTTGCACCTGTTACTCACTAACAAGGAGATAGAAAGGGAGAGATATGGAGTCTCATCCCGGAATGACTGGTTCATCCTAGATTTGACCAAAGCCTTTGGGCAAACCCTGTACTATGGAGAATTTGGGTTGATCCCTCCTGCTTTGTTTATATATTTTATACATAATACTTTATTTTATGAGCGTACTCCTCCCTCAAAGGCTGGCAACCCACGAAACGGGTATTCATGGGTAACGATGCCTACTTTGGATGAACCGTATACTATAAAAAATAGAAATGGTCGTACGTCCATATAAATACAACATCGAGATTCGAAACATAAGCACATTCAAATTGTCATCAGGTGTTGCGAGTGCTCAAATATCTTCGAAATAATCGATATTTATAAGTTTTCCAAGCGAAAACACTAAAGCCACGTTAAATATGCTAAGTTACAGTTATTAAGTTACACAACTATCACAATGGCTATTAGCTGTTAGTGTAGTTCTATTTATAAGGAAATATATAATGGTGAGGTCGAATACTTAAAACCTCGCATGTTAAAGCCTGTGATGTTCAAGGACGCGTCTATACTATGTAATAAGTATCCCTCAACCCGCCCTTGTCATCACGACTCACTGAACATTCCTTCGGCCGTATTACGAAGTTACAGCACCACAAACCCACAGGCCTCTATTCTATTCACATATTATTTACGCAATGTAAATAAAAAATAATTAAAATCGGATTTGTGATCGATTTATCGTTCGAAATGAGAAACATAAGTTTTTTTTTATGTATTCTATTTCACTATTTTGTAGTTTAATTCTAACTCAAAATAACTTTATTCATATAGGTAACAATTACACTTATAAACGTCAACAGGAAAGACGTTAAATTGATTCGAAATTTACTACCAGTTTGCAAACCAAGGGCCGTAGAGCGGGCAAGAATAACTGGCAAGAAACTCTCCGCCAATTTTATTAATCGTCGAGTTTTGAGTCATACAAATTGTTTAAGGTGGACCAAATTAAATTTGCTCGGGCTTAAATTTACCCACAACGTTAATGAAGTAATTAAGTTTAAGTTATAACTAAGTATTTCTTTTTACATATGGTAAATTGACATATGTATATAATAATATATTAGAAAGGACTCACAAAGTAACTATATCAAAATGAGTAGCTCATCAGTCCTATGATCAATTTTGAACTTGATTTGAGAACTGGCAGTAAATGTAAAATTAGAAGCATTTAGTGTTGATTTCTTTTTTTGACGTTCATAAGTGTATATTACCCAGTCATTATTTTATTACTATATTGAAAATAATAGTTTGACTCAAACAATTATAGAATTGACTAGTTATTAAATAAGAAATTCACATTAAACGAAAAGGAAAGTTCCCATTTCTAAATTATTATATCATTATTATTTTGCAACATTTACAAGATTTTATAGTTTATACGTGAACAGGTTTTTAATATGCTAAAAGCTCTCGCAAACTGTGTTAATATCATAAGGAGCTTACAATAGCAGGTTAACACGTAGCACGGGTACTACACCTAGGGGTTGTAAACGTAAACCCTATTAAAGCGAACGTGTCATAGTATCAGTAAAGTTCAAAACTGCTTACCTGCCTCGAGACATGTATCTCGTTAAAATCCATAGCCGAAATAGTGAAGATACAGAAAATATCTCTTAGATAAAGTCAAAAAGTCTTAAATCTAAAGTCAGCTTGTAAGTTTACTTTAATGATTTGCCAGGTTGCAATTAAACGTGTACAACATTTAACAACTTTTTTCATTACATTAATAATAATAATTGAGCCTTATTTATTCGTTGACACATTGAACAAAATACACATAACTTAGTGCGAGTGTAGAGAACTCTGTGTTTTCCTGAAGAACTCAAATTAAATAGTGTTCACCTAGTTGGTGGCTTCAGAGTGAGACTCTCTTTCTCTTTCCTGGTGGCCCATTCCACCTTGTTACCCTGTTCGACCAGAGTTCAGTCATCAGCCCCACCCAGTTCCACTCAAGTTTTTTGTAATTGGATAGTGCATCAATAACTTTTGTTTTCTCTCTTATTTCTGTACTTCCTTGTAAACAGAAATTGTTGATACATTACGAATGCTTTATTGCATATTTTTAATAAAAACGCAGATTAGACTATGCAAACTAAATAAATCGTATATCAGATGTAAAAATTACATATATGAACTATGAAAATAAAAAACTTGGCGATTAAAAAGAGTGGCGGATAGTTTATAGCCAGTTCTCTCTTCCGTTCTACGGCCTTGATTTGAGAACTAAAAAAATATAAAATTAGAAGCATTTAATGTATATTTCTTTTTTGACGTTCATAAGTGTATATATTGTGTTACCTACATGAATAAATAATTTTTGGCTTTTGGCCAATTATTATCAATTTTGGTAGGAGTACCAAAACCCCTACTCGAGCCATAGGGCACGCATATCTGCATTAATAATTGTTAATTAGATGATCAGCCTTCTAAGCCAAATAAACGATGTGTTTTGTTCTTGCAATTACCGTCTCTTTACGATATTTTACTTTAATTTAAGAGTATTAAAAAAAATAACATCTTTAATTTCTTTTAAAACGACCAATGACTGGAGTTTGATTGCAAGACCTCAGAGCTAAGGAGGCGAATAGTGGGTAAATACTGCTTTAAAGTTGAATATTGATATTGAATTTTTTTTCTGGGAAAACTTCCAATTTACGTAAGCTGTAGGAATAAGTTTTGATTGCTTTACCTCACCGGAAACCCTCATCTACCTGATGTAGACTGTTTAAAACTTCGTCTATTGTTACTGGGGTAAGCATAACTATTTTAAAACAAATTAAAGCGTTTAATGAAACTCGACTGTTTGCTGAGGTAAGGGCAAATTAAATAAATATTTAACTTGAAGGTTCAAATAACTAATGCTTTGCTGCTTGCATGAAAGTATTACTGTTATGTCAATTTCACATTTTTTTTTATAGAACAGGGGGCAAACGGGCAGGAGGCTCACCTGATGTTATGTGATACCGCCGCCCATGGACACTCTCGATGCTAGAGGGCTCATTTGGCATTTTGTAATTTTTAGTGTTTTGTCAAAATCAAATAAGTTATTACGGGAGTTTCTTTAGACTCTCTCAGGGAGGAAATTGTATTGTCAATTGTTTTTTCACGTCACCCACCTCAAAATATTAATTTAATAATTATAAAAAAAATTATTTATGAAAAAAGTTAAAGTAAAAATAAAGATAAAGCTAAAATTTCGTTATAAACAATAGTTAATAGAATCTTCTTTTTAAATAATCCCTTTTTGATAATGGTTTAAGGTTTAATTTTTATGTGTGTGATTGTGTATGTAATTTGAATAGTATGTAATTTGAATTTGAGTTGGAGTAGCTACTGAGACGAAAAATGTTGATTCAAATACATTATATTCTCTAATTGACTCGCATGCACCCTCACACACTCATGTAATCAGAGTAATATTTTCTTTCATTACAATTTCGATTATTGATGTACATATGCTTATTTTAAGTTTGTTAAGAAAGACCTGGGAACCCTGACATAGGTATTTTGTACTTAAAAGGGTTCTCAGATCTTCCACGTTGTAATGCATATCGATTTATAATTAATAAACATTTAACAATACACAACACAAAAAGGAATACAAAAAGTAGTAAAATATGGAGAAACTTGCTAATAGATTACTACTATCAAGACACTGTAAAAATCAATGTCAACCTTCATAATCCCGGATCCTTTCACAGCTAAATCCATTGAAAAGTGGCTGCGCGATTCTTGAATACATTTTCTCCCAGAGGTTTGAAGCTAGATTTATCTTTCTTACATGTCAAATCAGTCACTATTATCATGTAAACATTTTATCTACACATATTATTTTACCTATGAGAAGTATTGGCCTACGTTGTGTTGGTTCACCTTTGGCATTATAGTTGTACGCTTAATAGCAAAAGACTCGTAGGCGTAGTCGTAGGTTCATTCCCCGGCTGTGCACTATTGGCCGGCATAGCATTGTGTAAGTGCGCATTTAACATTCACTGGAACATCGTGAGGAAACCGGCTTGTCATAGACTCAAAAAATCGACGGCGTGTTTCAGAAACTGAGAGCTGATCATCGATTTTTGATTTGCCTATTATATAGTAAAATAATCATAAAAACGGATAGAGAAATCTGAGGTCCACAGCTAAAAATGTTGTAGCGCTGCGGATTAATATTTTTTTATATAATACAGGGCACATACACCGTGGCGCTTGCAAATGCATTGTCCGCCTTCTAAGTATCGGTGCACGGACCCTGATTCAATTGGATTCTAAATACGATAGGCGGCCAAAAAGTGCCCTGGCGGTAAGTATGCTTCTGGAAATTAATCTCTGGTTCCCTAAACAATGCCAGAAGAAAGCTATATTGATTGTAATTATTATCAGAGGGAGCATGGTAGACTGAAATTGGGACGGCTAATGGCGACGTCTCGCATGTAATTACTTACGTATTAAGTTTCTTATGTCTTTACTTTTATTTATAAGTTAAGTACTTTGAATTTTTGTAATGAGAAATAAAGTTCATATTATCTATTAAAATGTCGAGCATCAAAACTTTCTTTCAATACAGAAACCAAATTTAAGACCAATGCGTGGTATAATACCAAGACAATATTTTCACTTCGATATTGTAAATAAATAAGAAAAATTTTCTGCAGTTTTGCTTTTGTTGTGAGAGCTAACTATTACATAATAAATCATTGACAATATGTCCGTCTATCGGGCAGCCATTTCTGTTTTATTGCATCAATTAATGTGCATACAATTGTTATAAAAATACATTTTATTGCGACCAGATAAACCGAAAATAGATTTTTTTATATAGAAAACAAATATCTTATATATTAATTAAAGATTCCCTCGAAAACGCTTGTTAAAGTACTACAGTTCTAGAGAAGACAATAATCTACACATAACTAACTAACAAATGAGTGCATTCGTACAAAGTATATCTACACATGTCAAAAGTGAAACTTCTTTACAAATTATTACTAAGGTAAAAGCCCCAATAGATGATTATGGATTATTGCGGGTGGAATCGCAACTAGTTGCCTTGTAATTTCGATAAACTGTTGACATCAATTTATTAAAGAATAAAATATATAATTGGGCGCTTGAGCATGCGACTCTTAAATGTGTGCGTGCGTTAGTAACGACTACATCAATGCACTTTTTTCTAAAGTAAATGGTGCAGATACACCAACTTAAGTTTTACATAATAAGTAAACAGACAGATATTATTAAACTTAAATATGTATTTACACATTGCCACTTTCAGAATTAATATTATTTGTTGATATGACAAAAAAGAACTGAAAAGAAATTGCGCGATCTACGTATTTAACCCACTTGATATTTTTTTTATAGAACAAGAGGCACACGCACACCTTATGTTAAGTGATGGCGCCGCCTATACACTGCCGGGAGGGTCGTAAGTGCGTTGAAGGCCTTTTAAGAATCGAAACGCTCTTTTCATAAAGCACTCTGAGTCGAACTTCGAGGTTATATTGGCGTCGTCTGTTTCCAAATATTATTAAAACCCTTGATATTGAACTTTTCCAATTTTTATTTTATTATTGGTTTCATAACAGATCCATACGTTTTTTGAAGTTTTTATATAGCAATAGCCTATTCTGAATACTTTGCCATGAACCTCGAATTAGGAAAATGTTTACGAACTCTACGAATTTCCATTTAAAATCTTGCGCCGTGAATTAATTTGAATATTAAGTTATTAAACTCAAGTAACTTTAGAGCTTTTGTTGTATACGTTCAGTGACATATTTTCCTGAAATAGACAGGCGATAATTGATTAAATTTATTATAAGAATTAATTAGTGAATATTAAGTATTTGAGATATTCAATATCAACAATTTTAAATTTGGAATTATTTATTAGTTATTTCTGTTATGATAAAGAGATCGACAATGGTCGATGATGATGAAATTAATTTATCCCTAATGGCAAAGGCATAAGACTTTAGTCCATACAGCCATCGATGGTCGTGAATCATGATTAACAATTTACAGACTTTATGCCTTTCCACAGATTAGGCGTATGAAAGTGATGAGCAGTGTTGGCCTAGTGGCTTCAGCGTGCGACTCTCATACCGGAGGTAGTAGGTTCGATCCCGGGCTGTGCACCAATGGACTTTCTTTCAATGTGCGCCTTTAACATTTGCTCGAACGGAGGTCAAAAAAAGTCAACGACGTATGTCAGGCACTGGAGGCTGATCACCTACTTGCCTATTAGATTTAAAAATGATCATGAAACAGATTCAGAAATCTGAGGCCAAGACCTAAATAGGTTGTAGCACTGATTTATTTTTTATTTATTAGGCGTATGAAACAAAAAAAATGCTCGTCTACAGAAAAAAAAATAGTTTTGAACATTATGCTGCACCGAGAGAACCTGGGTGAGTGACAAGTTATAAATACGTGGCGGAGTGAAAGAAAATGCAACGCTGCTTTTCCAGGCCTGTTTTAAAAAATTTCGCAACGATTCTTTTCGTCACTCACAAGGTTTTTCTCTGAAATTTTTTCATTCCGAACTTGCTTTTAGCTTTCATATCAACGCGACACCTGATAATTGCGAAAGCTTAATGCATCTTTACGGAAAATGTTTTTAAAAATGTCTACTTTATGTTAGAAAATATAAAAATGCTTTCACATCTTTCATTATGTCAGGTGTACTTCAAACGTGGGGATAAACAAACGTTCGCGGCTTTTTTTTCATCTTTTGTATCTATGGCTCTATGACATATTTTTTATTGTTCTTCTTTATTCCTTATTTGAAAAAATTCTTTTTATGGCAACACATATCCGTTCTCAGTTATTTTAATTCACATACGTTTTTAATATATTTTTATATTTCGTTAGTGCATAGTCGAAAAGCATGGTATATATATGGGATGCATCTGTGTAATACGAAACTGGAAGGTTAATTTTTCTCGTGGTACGAATCTTCTTTGTAATTTAATCCTAATTACAGCCTAAAATTACACATATTATATTTTATTTACATTAAATACAGTCATGAAAGTCTGCTACTAATAATAATATTGATAATTTGTCATACTATTTTTACATTTTAATCTGTGGAATATTCAAAGAGCAAATGTCCTGCGATGTAATTTTCCAAAATTTTATCACTTTCTAATTCCGCTTTTACCTAAAGTACCCTTTCGAATCATACTATCAAATTGTATTTGTTTTGTAATGAAAAGAGATATAAAGAAAAACACTTTTTTAACGGATTATAGTTATGTATTTGTATTTAAACTTATAATTATTTGTACATAATACACGGTGTCCTCCATTTTCGCGGATTGTTGCGTGAGCAATTTCTGCAAAAACTCTACATCTTTTAGTCGATACCAACTCCGGGGAAATAAATACAGATAACACAACATTTTCTGCAGCTGTAATACTTTTTGACATTTAACACCTTTGTCTTCAGTCACCGTGACCACGCACGCTGTAAAGCACGCGAAACGTCGGTTTAAATTTAAAATTATGTACAAATAATTATAAGTTTAAATACAAATACATAACTATAATCCGTTAAAAAAGTGTTTTTCTTTAAATGTGTAAAAGTTATGTAAATAAAAGACAATACTATGAAAAGAGATATTAATATTTTAGTTAAATGGTCTAAATACACCGATTCATTTTTAAAAAAAGTGATTATTCACACACGCTCTCACATGAACAATATTTCATTTAAAAGTAAAATATTATATGAGCATTCTTTTCTCTGTGCTCATTAAAGCTTATTGTAAGTATAATGTTACGATAATACGCATAAACTAGAAACTCGTATGTCAGCATTAAACCTTGAGTATAAAAAATATAATTTTAAAATGTGTTTTGTATTTTATATAAAAATACATTAAATTGTTAGTCTATGGTTTGAAGTAGAATTACTGTGGTTACTTTAAAAGTCACCTCATTAGTTGTTAACGTACCTACATGACGCGTGAGTTTGGTTCCGGTGAAAAAATAATTGTTTTGAGTATACTCATAAGCCTATGTGAGCAGCTATACCTAGCCATGACAGACGTAGAAAGTCTTTCCATGCCGCATGGGCGATCATAAGACTTCAATATCTAATAGATATTGTTTTTTTTTTTTTTTTTTTATAGAATAGGGGGCAAACGGGCAGGAGGCTCACCTGATGTTAAGTGATACCGCCGCCCATGGACACCCTCAATGCCAGAGGGCTCGCGAGTGCGTTGCCGGCCTTTTAAGAATTGCACAAGTAAGCTTTGATGAAAGATTTAACTTTTTCAGAGATTGCATTATATATGTATTTTTTCGTTACCCTATCTGACTATGAGTGAAGTTTAAACAGTAGTGTTGCGTGAAACTTAATTTTCACTTCTTTCCGTAAAATAACACTAAAGGAAAAGGTAAACAAAATCGGTCAATATAAACGTATACTGTACCGCCTGTATACAAAAGCGATTGTAGATAACAGGGTACGTCTTCGTAGATCAAGACTAGACTTGTTACAAATTATTAGAGTATAGATGCAGACGCTAGACGTCTAGATCTTGTCTATGCTTCATTACCCTTTTCAAAACCCATTCGAAAGTTCCCGACAGGTGTCCAAGTACTTAGGTACGAAGTTTATTTATTAATATCTATATTTTATCAAAATGGCTATTTTTGTTGGCGCATTCTAATAATGTAGATGACACAAGTTTTTAGGATCACTTAAGATCCATTATTTTTTCGTTTTCAATCCTTGCAGACTCCGCATCATGCAAACAATCTGATTAACATACGTACCTAATTAAAAATACGTCGCACAGAGATGCAAGTCTGACGCGCTCGAGTTTGTCTAATGTTTTTTTTACATTTTTGAATTAAATCATGTAACATATATTTCCTATTATGTAAGCTCAGGAACTCAATAGGTCTCTATGACACTCAAGTAAGTATCACTATAGTAACATATAGTAAAGAGGTTAGATAAATAAAATAAAAATTTCAAAGCAACTTTTGTTTAAATATGAATGTCTTAAATAAACTTACACACCTGTTAAAACACACAATTTTGACACTTATAACTTCGTGGCCGAAATATAATATCAATGTTTACGCAGCAAATTGATTCAGTATTAGGTTTATTCCTGCTTTCACCGAAGTTTTGTAAATTAAATTTTGTTTTTACTTTATTATCTTTATAAATTGAACGTAAATTTGGAAAAAGCTAATCCACTTTAGTGTATCTGATGATGCCGTGGTAAAAAGCATGCGCTTGGAAGTTTGTGTTACTTTCTGATAAACTATACTAAACCAAAACATGTGGTTTTTTTATACCTCGTAAACTATGCCAATAAATATTGATTTATTATTTATTTATTACAGTGGTAAATTTTATATTGTAAAGTAACGAAGTGTCGTTACTTTACAATATTTATTACTAACTTACTAAACATTATTTTTATGTACCGGTATAAAGTATAACCTAATTTTTAAGTTTTTACCTGGTATAAAAATTATATTAAAGGAATGAAGCATTCATGCGAAAAACACATATGTATTGTATTAGTACTTGAACATATTTATTGTACATTGTCCTCCAGCGACGGATTAGCAAGACTATTTTCAACACTAACAACTGAATAAGCATCTTGCAAGTCAGTTGTTGGTCGCTATACTTTGTTGAACATAACCGTCGGTTTCTTCAAGCGCAGAGAATCTTGCCGAACCCCAGGTTCCCCTTGAACCTCCCGTGATTAATAGACAAACTCAAAGGAGGGATTATCTATAAAAGTAATCATATCATTTGTCTATAGAAACCACAGATTTTTCCCTTCGAAGTTCAAACTAAAACTATTGATGACTGGCTCTCCACATATACTATTCGCTCTTAGAAGACAACACAAACGCTAGACCCAATTTTACTAGAAATAACTTTATTGCACATATGGAGAACATTCGCGGATCCTGGCTAATATTACTGAACGGTCAATGCGCCGATTTCGAATGTATCAAAATAACGCTCAGTTAATTGAAACTGGCGCCAATGGTTCTCATAATGTGCAATTCGATTACTTCAATTAAATGTTGCGTATACAATTTAAAATACACTTTGTTTTATTGATCGTTAGTATCGCTTCAATCTAAATTTGCTAATGTATAGCACTTATATATAATAAGAAAATACGTTTAGTATTAAAACTACGTGTTAAAACATTTATGAATGGATTACAATTATAATTGTTTATTTATTTATGAGACCTTGCCAACGATGTGCTTTGGTTCATGTTCCTTACATCAATACTAGCTATGTTAAAGAGATTTTGTGTCCTTTTTGGGACCAATATTTGACCTTGCAATTTTACCCAGCCAAGCCTTGACTAGTTCAGCCTAACGCGGAATGTGTGTGTGTGAAAAAGATTGATAGTAGCCGATTTCTACTTACTGAATATGCATAAAAAATTTCGGTCGAGCCGTTTCGGAGGAGTGTTGAAACGAATATTGTGACACAAGAATTTTATATATTTAGTCCATTAACATTTCAATGGACTGAATATACACAATTTGAGGGCCAAACTGAATATTTGTTAGAGGATGCAATTTTATTTACGTTAAGCTTGTATGGACCCCCCTACATGTCCCATAATACAGAATACATGGCAGCGGACTGTATAATCAAAGACAATTTACTAATTTGTCTTTGGTATTTTCTGAAATCTTAACTTGGGTTTGTAAGTCACGCAATGATTTAGTTTAAGTGTAGTTTAATAAAATCTCGATAGATATACCAATAATACACTGGGAAGTGTTGTCTTTAATCAAACTTATATTAAATAATAGGTTGACAGTTTAAAGTTTCGTTTAACTAAATTATTCTTAGTGAATTATTCTCCCCAAATGAACCCAGGATCGTATGCTCTTATGAGGACGTGATAAGTTGTTAAGGTTCTTCAGGTCAACAGCGTAATTCCATAAAAAAAATCTGTTAATCAACTCTAGACTCTTGAATTTTTATTAATTTTTTTTTAATTTTTATCCTATATATTATATTATAATTTTTTTATTTTTCCTTCATCATTTTGAATTCTTCAAATACTTAGTCCTTATATAACAATCTTTTATTGTTACTTCACGCAGTGTTAAAGTGGAAGTCAAAGGCTTTATATAACTCGAGGTTTACAATGAAAATGAATTATGAATTATAAAGGGATACTAAGCACATTTTCTACCCTTTCTATGCCATTATTCATGTAGGTGCCCTGAATAAATATTTTCAAGGGTCTGACACTTGAGACCTCAATGAAGGATGTATATTTTTCATAAACTTTCAAAAGCTCTGGTTATCAGTAATCAAGGGATTTCTTTTGTATACATTTTGAATAGTACTCATAAGCTCGAGTTTAACGATTCCAACCAATTATTTTCAAGTACTGCATCGGAATCGCAGCATATCGAAACTTTGTTATTAAAATAAGCATAACCAGAAAAAATTATAGGAGTTTGTGTTGGTTTATTTTAGCTGATAACATCTTTAGTAAAAATGCTAATAAATTGGCGACCTCAGAAGGGCCGTTCGATTTATTTAGTTATCCTAGGCTTAGGCCAGATTCCTGCTACATGTCGGATGCTAGCCATCCTACCATAACATACTAGAGCTCAATAAAGGCGCAAATGTTTAATGTAAGTGCATAAAAGTTAACAAGATACTTATTGCAAATATTAATCTGAAATGAGATTTAATAAATTGTAAAAACACTAGAGCAAATCGTACAAAATTGTGTAATAAAAATATTTACGTGTAGTGTCCTAGTATCTTTGTAGTAACAGGCAATTTAGTAAAATAGATAAATGTTACTTACGCGTTCCATCGAAACGTGTGGCGATGGTATCGAGGAAGGTGTTTTGGGGCGCGAGAAGCCCCTTTCGCACCGGCATCACCCCTTACCGGCGCGAGCGCTGCCCCTCCACCTGGAACAATTGGCAGCAGTTAAAGACATTATTAGGGACTGAGCATCAGGGACATGTTTATTTTATTTTATTATATAATCTTATTATTACGAGTCGCTACTGTTCGATAACGTTACTTTTAAATTTATAAATATTGACGCTTGTTTCCATAAAGTCATCATCGGACTTAAAGGCAAAATACGAAATTTCACCTTCCGACGTCCGTTGTTCTACCTCGGCGTCCGTGACAACTGAGTGTTGATTAAAGCAGTTTCTACCGCACACCACCACTATGCAGAACCCGCTGCCACCTAAAGTAGACTCCGGTGCACATTTTTTCACAAAGTTTTTAGATGTCAAAATGCCATCCATATCACCTCGATGTCCGTCATTCCGCTACTTAGCGTTTCTTAAGGTAATTTGACCTCGCACCATTATATGTGGAACCAGCTGCCCCCTGAAGTATTTCCCAACCAATTCTACTTAGGGTCCTTCAAGAAAAGAGCATACAAATTCTTACGAGATTAAAGAATGATTTCCAATAACCTCAAGTTGGAGTAGGCTTTCTATCAACTAATTAAAAAACTGAAGTGATTTTAAAAATACCTTTTCACAATTATTTACTTAAGATTTATGTCTAACGCGAAGGTTTGAATTAGGAATAATAACATAAAAGACCGGATGCTTACAAAAGTATCGGCCACGTTTCCTTCCGTTACTTTGTAAGTCTATTCTTTGTGATTTTATAGTCTTTAATAAATATATTAGTTTTAATACATCTGTGTTTCAGTAAACAAGAGAGCTTATGTCGGAGAGGTTATTTGAAACTGTTGGGAAGTTTGGAATTGATGTATGCTGTCTAAAACAAAGTTAACCGTATTTTGGAAACTATAATAATAATAACACTTTGTATACATCACAATAACACAAGTTGTAGAAATAAGAGTAATTAAATGAAGACAAAGGATGTAAATGGTACTTAGGGCTTGAAGCAGTTTCTTTTCTAATTAAACATAATATTATAAACATTTAAAAAATATCAAAGATCTGTTGATTGCTATCGTTTGCTTCTGTAGATTTAGTCTGCGAAGAAAATTTATCATACTATGCGCAACCTTTAACTTGTAAGAACTCTGTGTGGTTTTAGAACGCTCACAGCGTTACCTCATTGATAATTGTATATGCTCAAAAAGAGCATAGAATCATAATGTACCGTGCTTCCATGCCATATAAATTTCTTGTCCAATTATTAAATAAATTACATATATATAAAAGGATTTGGCTAAGATGAATGGTGTAAGCCTCAAAATTCTGCTTACGTCCAAACAAATGATGATATCGTTTATTTTTCCTTGACTTTTCGCAACAGCCGGCTTGTCTCAATTCAAGAACACATAATCTTCTCAACTTTACTGGATACACGTTTGATCTGATTTATTGAGTTTGGCTACAATTCGCAGATTTCAAATACCTTAGGTTTATCAGACGTACTCAGAATTTTTCCATATGTTGACAAATGTTTCACATAGTTGTGTAGATTATACTAAAAGTTTAGGAGTAATACTTTCAGTATAAAACAATAGACTATAATGGTAGTAATAATAAAGCCTGTTTATTTAGATATGTTATATACATCTGACTTCTAACAATTTCCTAACTTAACTCAGTACCAATATCTTCAACGCCGGTAAAGGCTCCAGCTATTTCCAAATATGTATATCTATCCATGGCTTTCTTTCTCCATTCGCTTCCTGCTAATGCTTCTATATTCAATCCACCTTTTTTAGGGCGCTCTCTTCTCATACCCCTCAGTTCTTTCCAACAATAGATGGCTATATGTGCATTAAGCTTTATTATGCGATAATTGTATGTAAAGTCCTGAGTTCTCGACGTTCGAGCATGTCGTAAATGCTATTGTTAAGAAGACAAAAGCATAAAATATTCTTAAAATAATCTGATTACAGCAGTTGAATTAAATTGTATTATCAAAAGCATACATGTGTCTTTTTTCAACATACCGGAAATACCGGATAGTAGAAATAGTAATATTAATTAAAAATTATTTATTTATTTATCCTTTATTGCCTTATACAAAAACACACATAACAAAAATAAAAAAAAAATAAACAGTTACAAAAGATATAAGGAAAAGGGCGGCCTTATCGCTTACAAGCGATTTCTTACAGGCAACCCTAATGAGAAACAACGTTAAAGAAACACCATCAGAAGGTAGAAGTACAAAAAATAAAAAACAATTAACAAAAGAAACAAAAAAAACTAAAACCTTAAAAACAAGCGTTACTATAACTAATTGAATATAATAAAACAAAATCAAAGAAAAAATAGCAATAATAATAAAGTAAAATAATTATAGACAAAAATTTAAAAGCCAATAAAAAGGTTAACCTATAAAAATAAATATATATAAGCAGAACTAATTACGAGGTAAAAAGAAAAAAATTAATAAATAGAAAAAGACAAATTCAATTTGTTTGGCAGCGACTTTTGCCTCGCTGTATTCCGATCCTTATTGGTTGAACAAGGAAAGGACCAGCTCTGGTGTCACCGGTACTATCTACCTGGCGCAATCTCCAATTTTTATTTAGCACTTGTGCATTTGAGCCCTACGGCCCAAGAGTACTCCAAAGGTAATAAAATAAGTACAAACAGTACTTAAGTAACGGTGCAGGAGTATTCAAATTATGAATGAGAGGTAATCTAAAGATTCCAAGGTATTTTGTTAGATTTGTGGTTTCAAACATTTTGAATTCATTACCCTCTAATGAGATATAAATCTAATCCTATAAACATAAATTAAATATTAAATTTCAAAAAGCGAAATTACACTTTAAGCTACAAATTTTCAATTAATGCTGTCGGTTTAGCATCGGGATTTTCATTAGCAGTCGCTATAAATCTACTTGTATAATTAAGCTCTATTTAAGGTGACCCATAAACTGGGCGTTAGATGCCTGCAGCCTTTCTACCTTCTCGTAAACTTTTTATGTTTCATAAATGCGCGGGTTATAAATATGAATTAATGGCTTTCCGAGGTCTCTCCCCTTTTGTAAGGCGCGTTATGTGTTCGCAATGAGATGTGCCTGCCGGTTGGGTGCACAACTATAAAAATGCATTTCAATCTGAGGGAAATGGCACATGCTTTTGTTGTTCAAGAGAAATAACTCCGATATGAGTATTGGAAAAATGCGGTGCTCATTAAAGTGTGTCACGTATTAATCATGTTATATCAACCGGTGTTATCTGACTACTGGCTAAAACACCATCAAAACCGGTTGGTGCGAAAAACATCAATGATGATATTAACGGATCTGAATGATCCGATCACGTTAGTTAAAATTAAAATTCACCCGCGAGCCAAATCCATTTTAGATTAGAGTAAAGCACCAGGAAAGGCGAGGTTCCTTATTACGTTTTTCGCTCACGCCAGTGAACATCCATCCTACCCTAATATAACTCTTAGCTACACTTTAAGTTCACACACCCTTTCACACACTCAAACAATCACACATATTTAATGTCTTATAAGACTTGTGTTTGAATATATCATTAAACCCACCTTTAAAAAAAAACAGTTTTAAACAATATGTACGTGGGTAAAACTGAAAATATTTAGAAGGCCATTGCTAATGAAAACTTTTTGAATTTCAATTTTAGAACTTTGGCAACCTAATGTACCTACCTAATGAATCGGCGGCAAATTTAAAACTCTTATTACACGTGAAAATAAACCTTACGCGAGAAAATTTCAGGTACCACTGACCCATTCTTATCTCGTTAGCAGTAACCGACAACATAAGAACTTCCTAGTGTATAGCAATATATTTTTTTCGTCATAACCTGTCATGAATAAAGTTTTTATTATTATATTGCCTGGCCTTTACTTACAACAATTCCATCTTAGTTAATTAGAGTTTAATCTATAAACTAAATGGCACAGCAAAATGATCCGATTAGGCTAATTTTTGGGTGTTCGTCCTGCGGTGGGATGCCATTTGTGGGACAAATTCTCCGTTATTTAGATCTCAGTTATAATCGGTACCATTCGGATTTGAACCGTTCACGAGAACGACCCATAACTATTGCCCCTAATTATTCTGAATTTACACTCGTAGTTATTCAATAAAGAGCGTAGGTATAATAATATTCGGCAAACTATTTTTTTTTATTAACAGCATCTCCTTCGACAAAGACTTCTCCTCAATGCCTATCTTAGATCTAAAGTAGAGTATGCTTCACAAGTAACCAAATATATGTCGTCAAACGTCTCCTGTATAAAGCTTACTGAAGCCTACCTGACTACTCAAGATGCAAGAATTACCGAATTCTTCTTCTCTCAGTTAGGCGTGAATTTATCTACAGGTAAAATTGACTGTCCTGAGTTACAAAAAGGTGTGTCGATATTAAAAAATATATCTATTTTATACACCTACAGTCAATAGCAATTATAGAGGCAACAGCTTTATGGTTAGAGGGGCTGGTAAGTTTAACAATTTAACTTTTGATATTTACCAGTTTGCCTTAACTGTGATGTCAGCAAGAGAGCTCTGACAGCGGAATGAAAAGTGTATCATAAGTTTTAATAGGTGTATAAGTTCGATAAGTATTCCTTAGCAAATTTTTAGTTTGTTTATTACTTTCTTTGATAGATTTATATATCTAACTATCTATAGTTGGATTAAAATTATGGTATTGTTACCAATCATTTTAATTATGTAGTACTTAATTATATGTAAAGATTTGTATAATGGCGTTAAAAGAACTTTATATTTAGTATGTTGTTATAAGCTGTAAATTTTTCTCAATAAATAAAATTGAAATAAAGTAAAAGACACGCTATGTTTTTGGATTTTCCTCCCTTCTTGTCTACCTGCCTTTCTTTCGATTTGTTTCTTGAATACTTTTTTCTTACGACTTACAGAAATAAAGAGCGCGACAGTTTCTTCTATCTTCTCATATTTTGCGTTCATCTCCACTTAGTATGTTCTGTAAGCATCTATAAATTTAGTTTTGTCTTCCTTTTTGCTACTGTTTCACTTTTTACGATATTTTTGACAAATGTTGCTTGCTTGTATGCGGAACCATGCTACCGTACAAAATGTAATAAAAAATAAGAAAAGAGCTTACCAAATCTTGAAAGGCCGGCAACGCACTTGCGAGCCTTCTGGCAATGTGAGTGTATAGACACTAGTGTATAGGGCGGCGGTATCACTTAAAATCAGGTAAAGTGATACCACCTCCTGCCCGTTTGCCTCCTTTTATTTGAAAAAACATTGAATATTCTCTGAAACTTCTTATTGATCTTTAAGAGGAACACAAATGCAATAACCGTCCAACTTATTTAATAAGTTGCAGAAACTGAAATATTAAAAGTAATACTTACACAAATATTTTTCTCCGTTAACCTTAGGAGAGCTTTATTTCAGAGAAAATAATAAACGAAAGAATCTCGCATCAAATTCCATTTTGCATACCAGATATTGGACTTTTTTATATGAACTATTTATTAGTTTCCGGTAGTTGTTTTGGCTATTCAATATGAAGGAAAGCGGATGGAGTAAGGCCGATAATATTACTTACTAATATCAGTTTCTTAAGTTAATTGCCACTTTCATTTTTATCTTTTTTTTATAGAACAGGGGGCAATCGGGCAGGGGGCTCACCTGATGTTAAGTGATACCGCCGCCCAATGACACTCGATGACAGAGGGCTCGCGAGTGCGTTGCCGGCCTTTTAAGAATAGGTACGCTGTTTTCTTGAAGGACCTTAAGTCGAATTGGTTTGGAAATACTTCAGTTAGCAGCTGTTTGTTCTGTTCTGTTTCTGCCTTGTTTTGAAGAACCGTTCGACGACACAAGTCTGACTATACCTTTGTACTACCAACTTTGTTCTATACAACTTATCTTTGGTATCATACCTTTACTTTATAAAGAAGTTTTAAGTACTTCATTCATATAAAAAAGTGAACTATATATATACGTAAAACATTATTTATTTCCTACTCCGAAGAGACGAAGTTTTAATGATCGTCTGTATGACACGGCTTTATACAAGTCACACACACATGTAAGCCACCAAGCTCAATTTGGACGGATTTCATCAGATTGATTAATTGATTATAGTTTCATTTCCCTTTTTATTACCATATGATGTGAGAATAGAACTGTTTAATATCTTCTTAAGTGTATTATTAGTTACGTGTTCATGAGCATCTTCGAAATTCGAATTACTGATTATAAATAAGTAGGTCATTGGACCAGATGGTAATGTTTATTTATAACATAATATTATTGAAATTTATTTCTGTAATGAGTCATAAATTACGTTCTCAGGACTCGGTGTAAACCATTTAACGAAATGACAAATTTTGTGACGTTTTGCTCGTAAACTTGGTGTAAATTTAAGATTTAAATTTACGAAAATGTCATTGTAAAATTCTACGAGATTAGATTTAATAATGTAATAACAGATCGTAAAGTCTCGGTTTTATATTTTTACAATGTTTAATTAGTAAAACAAATTATAATATACTAAAGAAATAACGAATTATTTGCACGGCATTAAATAAAATGTACTAACGATTACATAGCAAACGTTTCAAATCTTAATATATATATGTATGGTATATGTTTTTAAATATAGAACATAGCATTTTCATTTGAAAACTGAGTACATTATAATTAAATACTTGAGATCCTAATATATTCGTTTTACGAAATAAATTATATGGAGGATTAAGTAGACTTCAAAGGTATTAAGAATTCAAATGACATATGAGTCAAATTTACGGCAACACAAGTTCTATAGAGGCTTCAATATTTGATTTTGTATTTTTTATATGATAAAGAAAACGATCGGCAAACGAGTCTAGGGAATAGTTAAAAGGCAGCTGCCGCAACCTATCGACATACATTATTACGTAATCTTTTATTATTTAATCAATCGTTTAGTTATAGGCTCATCAGAGCCTATACCATGACCAAAAATAATAAAATTTATTTAAATACTAGCTGACCTGGCAAACGTCGTCTTGCCAGGTCAGCTAGTAATTTATAAAACTACTACCTTTAACTCAGCGCCATCTGTTAGAATTGTATCAAATAATAAACAAATGTTAATGTTATCGTAATTTTAGTAAGGATGCCTATTTTTTTGAAAATGAAATATAGCCTATGTCACTCAGGAATGATGTAGCTTTCCAACAGTGAAAGAATTTTTCAAATCTGCCAAGTAGTTTCGGAGCCTATTCAATTCATACAAACAAACAAACAAAAAATCAAACCTTTCGTCTTTATAATATTAGTATAGATAAAAGACTCAATCAGTTTGATACGTTAAACAATTATTGTATTGGTATCTTTATTCGTTTGTACTTTATACAATAAATAAGTTAACATATACTGTTTTCATACTATA
This sequence comes from Pieris rapae, assembly GCF_905147795.1. Classification (NCBI taxonomy): domain Eukaryota; kingdom Metazoa; phylum Arthropoda; class Insecta; order Lepidoptera; family Pieridae; genus Pieris; species Pieris rapae. Next base: position 1,771,693 of record NC_059515.1, on the reverse strand, counting down.
TATAACGCTTCTAGTAATGTTTTACATATATATGACAAAGCTCAGCTCTTAACTATAAAAATAATCTATATTCTACTCGCCACTTATCAGTTGATAAAATATACTATTATCTATTTATATGACGCAATGTACCAAGGCTATATATTATACACAGACTTTTCTTAATTCTTCTCTATAGAAAGCCAAACCTGAATTAGACAGTTTGGTTACTTAACACTAAAGTTATACAAAACATCGAATAGTTGCTTTATTATTTATTTACATTAATTCAAACACAGGGTTGCCGAAAATTTAAATAACCTTCAATGTGAAGTGTTAATTTTTGGAATCATTATCGTATTGCTCTAACGGCGTGCGCCAACCCTGTGTGTTTGTGTAGACCATATTTCTGTCTATGTGTGCAAATGACGCTTGCTCATATGGTGAAGGAAAACATGAAAATGAAATAAAGAAAATCGTTTAAGGTCTAAGATAGTGTTATAATTAGATACAAATCATGGCATGCAAAATCATATTAATTATATAATGTTATACAATACAAACATTAACATATTGTAATAATAATATAGGTAAGTTTAGTTATTTAGGATTGATATAAAACTTTTGATCTAGATACTCGCCTACGCTATAAAAGCACCTTGCCTTTAAAATTTAATCGCCTTCCCCTTGAAAACATTACGGGTCAGTGATCTATAACTTGGGAAGGTGATTAAATAATAGTCATGGCGTAACAATTTTTTGCATACATCGTAGTGCAGCAAGTACGTAAGGTTTCTAAGTAAGTAAGGTACCCACAGCCGTGAATCGTGAAAATATTTTGGTAGTAGTTAGTTGGTATGTTAAGTGATACCGCCGCCCATAGACACTGAATGCCGGAGGGCTTGCGAGTGAGTTGCCAGCCTTTTAAGAATTGGTACGCTCTTTTCTACATAGGATTTCAAAGTTGAATTGGTTTGGAATTGGTCTTTAAAAAACGACGGAAATTTTTAGGCACTCACTTGCTAGTCATTAAAAGCAAAATTATAATTTAAAGAAAAATTATTAAGATTTTTTTTAGATCACTTTCGTAAGCTCATGTTATAAAGACCTCCTGCCCGTTTGCCCCCTGTTCTAAAAAAAAACCTATAGAAAGTACTAACGGAGACATAAATTCGCGGCCGTCAAACATCTGAACAGTGTTCATTAGAAGTATAACTATTTAACTATTTGATCTATTATAGTTTAATTATTAAATTATTTATTAAATTATTGCTTAACTGGTGCCCAAGGTACAGCAAACGCAGAAGAGGGAGACAATTCAGAAGGTGGATTGACATTAAAGAAACAGCAGGTGGTACATAGCAGAGAGTGGCACAGTGCAGAGAGGAACGGCGGGATTTGGAGAAGGCCTTTGCCAAAAAAGGGCACACAGATGCACCAGAATTGGATTAAAATGGAAATTTGATAAATGTATATAAAATATATAATGTAAAATGTATCTGAATAAAGGCTATTAATATTATTAGTTTAAATAAAAACACATAATATGATACAATGACGGTTACAATTTTTAAGAACCCAGTTTTCTTAAGTTTAATATAAGGAAGATTTATTTATTTATTCACAAAATATTAACACTATCCTTACAAGTGGGTACTAAGCCAATAGGATAATATCAAAACATGTATACCCGCGTACCCTTACTGGGTCAGAGGGAAGCGATTTTTTATTTTTTAAATAAATTCAACAGTTTACATTATCTGCATAAAAGATATAGATCGTATATATCTTTTTATGTTCGGAGAGTGAGTACACAGCAACGATGTTGTGTATCTTAGATATTTTTTATATCATTTTTTTCACATAAATTTTGTGAATATATTAATATCTTTTTACATAACTTAAGAAAACTTACTTGTTCTTAAACATTATGTAACAATGTTAGTAGCGTCGGAGACGTACATAATATATACTGTTTAATTAATTTAAAAATATAAAATCGCTTCCCTCTGACCCAGTATACGCGCGTTCACTTGCTGAATAAACTTCAAATGAAAAGTATTGAAGTGATTCGGTATAAAAAGTTTTCATTTATTTAGTTTCGGTATTCAGTTGAATAGCTTGTACTCCGGCGGGTGAATAAAAGTTACTTTCAGTAATAAGGAACTCGTTGAGTTATCATGCGAAATACGTAACATTTTGCAATGCTACCCCATAGAGAATGTTCCACTTTTCCGAAATAAAAACAACTGAGTAACTTTTCCAATTTTCTCTCCATAAAATCCTTTCCCAGAGATCAAGGAATACATTAATAAATACTCCTATTGCTACAGACGCTTCGAGTTTTGTGCTTAACAATATTTTGCTAATTGGTATAATACATTTCTGTTAGGTTTTAAGTACATTCAAGTCATGTTAGAATCAAAGGCTTATGTGATTTCAAGTCGGCATAAGATCGCACACAGAAGGTGACAGGATTCTGAGTTAATACCGTACGAAACAAGGCATCGTGAATATCAAAGGTTTTAGCTATTCATAGCATAATTTGATTATAAAATCTTGCGAAGGGCTTGGAAATGAAAATATTAAGGTGTCATTGAACCAACGAGAAAAATGCGCTACTTTTATAATCGTTTTGCTTGTATACGATTTATAGATTGTCCAAATAAAGCTAAAATAAACAACGAAATATTTCGCTTTGCGTATGTCATGAGAAAATAAATAATTTACGATTTGTCAATCAAACTGAAGCAGATTCAGAGATTGAACTTAAATTGGAACTTGAGTAGGTGCCGTCTTGTAATGGTTAAAATTCTTCGTGCGTTGTATTCTTTTAAAATAACTGTTTTGTTTTATGTTGAAAAAGTTTGGAGTATTCGAAAGTCGCTAACCTACTTTCAATTTTTAAAACCTATTGTTGTAATAAAAAATCGTAATTCTAGAGGAGCTGATGAATGAATGTAATTTGTAAAATTTAAGCTGACCGTATGATATATGTATACGCATATAGTAAGCATTAGATAATATATTAATAATCTTTATAATATCAATTTGTAATTATAATATCTAATTGAAATTATAATTACAAATTGAATTTTTCCAATATTTATAAATTCCAATATTCTGGGTTCGATGTCCGATAAAACAATAATTTATTCGGGTTGATCGCTTACTTGCCGTTAAAGCTAGCGGGTATCATTGTTGAGTTACGGGAGTTCATACTATGGATAGATGTTTTAACTTTTGGCTTTCAGTGTACTTTAAATTACCACAGTATTTATAGGAAAGAAAAATATTTTTTTAAAACCTTTGACTTATAAGCGTTATTACGTATTTCCTGTAATATTATCATTTCAATTATCTTAAAGCTGCGTCAATAAGTACAAAATGTATTTGAAATTCATGTATATGACTCCAGGCGTAAGTTATCTTGCGAGTATCAAGTAGAAACTTCGCGAACAATTAAATAAATATTTTTTGTATAGCATTCATCGTTGTTTGCATTATTTTATCTTTATTGTCGTGTTTTATAACTAACAAACAGAAAAGTAAATGTATCCGCAGAAAAACAACTTAAATGAAGATGATTATTTAAATATCTCTTTTTTATTAATTATTGTCAACCTTGTAATGTAGCTTTTATATAAAAATTGTGACTCATTAACCATTGGATTAGCTTTTACATTTTTGTTTAAATTATTATAATTATTTTATTTGTATTTAAATTTTACATTATTTTAGTGTCACATATTTTTTATACCCTTTTTGTGAACAATAAAAAGCCTGGTAATGGTAGCCTGGATGCCATTGCCTGTTAGCGATAAGGCCGATCGTTTCCTTATAACTTTATTAACATGCTTTTTATATGTACGGTAGCCATACAGATGACAGATGGTTAAAAACGGTAACCGAATGCACTGGTCCAAAAGGAAAAAGAATCAAAGACAGGCCAAATAAGGCGATGGGCTCACGAGCTCGAAAGCGTAGCTGGAAAAAATTGGATGACGACGGCAAAAAAAAATTCTATATATATTTTTGTAGGCTTCATATTATTATGACTAAATAGTCAGTGCTAATCAATAATTGTTTCTCTGTTAAAATTATATCTAAAAGATTTTCAACACCATAACGTTGTTTTTAAATAACTGTAACAAAAGATAAAAATCGTATAAAGGCTTAAAAACAAATACATAAAAACAATTAAAAAAAATTGCTACTATGAAATTGATGTCATGAAGTATTGCGGGAATCAATACAAACAATTCGTTGGGATTTCAATCATGCATTTCATTTACGTTAACTAACATTGACAGGACTAAAACATATTATAGTCTGTGATTGATTTCGCTTTGTATACGTGAATATATATTCTATATTTCATATATTTCGACTGCATATGTATTATAAATAGTAATAAAATAAAAGCGAGCTCACAGCATTACCGGATGTAATCTTGGGGAAAACTTTTTCGAGTTTCGACACAGAAGACAGGCTATCCGAAATAGAGAATATAAATTATTGTTTATTTTGTCCCACATATAAAACTTATTCAGAAGATTCATAGTGAAAAATATGCCAATACGTTATCTCTACTTCACATTCAATTGCTTCAGTTGAAATATATTTTAATATTGATTTTTTTTAATTAACACAGCGGGCAAAAGTGGAATGCGTTTACTTCGGCTTGGATATAAAATATTAGATGCTGTTGCTTTTCCATTGCATTCGTATTTTGCTAAACTCGCACTAGATTTTAGAAAAAATAAAATGCAATGACCATTTTAGTTTATGATTCTAAATTCAAATTTGACATTCTTCCCATAGTCACACTCACGAATACGCCAGTATATTTTAGTGATAAATCAATCAGCTCATGTCGATTTACAAAAACACATAGCTACTAATAGAATCTGTTTAAAAACTAACGAGCAACATCTGTTTAAAGCCACAGAGACGAGATCAGGGTTTACCTACATTCTACTTTATTACGATCGGAAATTATGCGGCCGTGTTTACGTGAACGACAAGTTTTCGTCGTCAAAAACATCGATTTGTATTCGTACGTCGAATACAAATCGATGTTTTTGTGAACTCAAAATGGATAATGTAAATATAAAAAAATAAAATTTGATGTTTTTGAAACTAATCCAGCAAACAAACTAAACACGCGTAACAAGTTGGTACACAGCGGTGAATAAACCTATAAACATACAGTATGTTGACAGACAAATGATAAGATGATTAAACAGTGTCATTTCGGTCTGGCACAGCTCCAATTATTTTTACACTTTTATTTGCACTTAAATCATGCAGGGTTAACGGCGCGTGACACAGAATATTTAAAATAACCTGCCATAACAATGCTATATTTACGACAGGTGGCTGTTGATGAGTAAATAATGATGTTAATAAAAAACATTGCCCGTCAGCTGCGTAATATAATGAATTTTTAAAAGAACTTTAAAACAATGTAATCAGTTTGTATTGTATAATAATTGAGTTTGCAAGTCTGCTTAATTCCATAAGTGGATGTATTTATTTATCTTTTTTTTTTGTTTCTAAGTTCAATTATTTTCTCTGCATCCAATATACAACATTTAGTTATTTGATTCAATTAATAATAATTTGTCAGAACGCCTTTATTATTTTTCTGTTTACGTCTATAATTTGTTTTATATAAAACAAAATAATAATAATAGAGAGCTATGTCTAATGACACTTATCGTTACAAATATTCATAAATTTCACGAGAACTGAAGCATGTGCGTACTCAACACCACTCGTACGTGAAGGAAAACTTTGTGAGGAAACCGGCATGCTTGACCAAATGGCCAAAGAAACGACGGTTGTGTCAGGTTACAGGTACCGAAGGTTGATTACTTGCCTATTAGAAATCATCACGGAAAAGACAAAGACATGTGCTCAGTCTAAAACTTTCCTAACTATAACCAAAGAACGTGTTTCCAGCAGGTTGGTGCAACGTCACTGCTACGAGTTTGTGAAATTTTCTCAGCCAAATTGATCTATTGGAGAGGTGACATACAGTTCTTGACATGGCTCATTGGCCTCCACGCAGTCCTGATTTAAGCCCTATGGATTTTTTCTTACGGGGTTATCTTAAATCTAAATTCTACGTCAATAAGCCGACTTCCCTGGCGCTATTGAAAGGAATCCGTCACGAAATGGCAGCCATCACTGAGTCCACCTGCCGAGCCGTCCTAATTAATTTTATTGTTCGATTAAATGATTCTACATTTGAACGGTATTATTTTTAAGAAATAAATTCCCAAAAAGGTGTACTTTAATAATGAATAACACATTTTTGATTAAAAAGTACTAGGTAAGTAGCTAAGTAGGAATCAATCCAACTTTCATCTTTTGATAGTTTTCGAGTTATTTGGCGCTTTTCTGAAGTGGATGTTATAACATAGGTGTGTTCTGAATGTCAGCGTAGTGTCTTCTACTGTTGAATGATTGCTGATTTCTTTGCAATAATATCATCCATGTAACTGGATATTCGTTTTCCAAAATGTCGTTTATATATACCGAGATCAGTGATCGCAATACGAAAAAAGTTTTTGTAGTATAGCATACCTTGGAAAGGACCAAGGGAAAGGAGAAGGACCAGCAAAAAAAATGGTGGATAGAAGAAATACGTGCGTTAGTAGGAGAGCTTTACCTGTAAAAGGGTTCCAATCAATTGTGCAGAAGCATAAGACTATATTATAACTGTATATTCAAAAGAAAGATTGGATAAAATCGTGTAAATTTAATATAGGATACCTAACTGAAAACTTTGGACACCTTTTGAAGCTATTTACTTTTCTAGAATATATATACATTCGTGATACAGACGAACCATTCTCAAAGCCCTTTAATTTTATGAAGCTTAACAAAAGCCTATATGGACCTTACATGTTTGTTTCATAAATGAATTACGTTCAATACGACGCTTGCGAGTAATCCAATAATGGAACAAATAAGTGAAAGTCAAGGTAATAAAACCTATTTCATGTCCAATTATCTCTAGAAAATGTCATTTTCTTAATTACGTATAAATAATAAGGAAAAAGTAAAAAACATAAGATAATATTTCTTTTTCATATTAAAAGGGTCCCAAGGGTTGATTAGCTGGAAGTTGTAGCTAGGAAGTTGGTTAGCTCCAGAGAAATTCAAAGTCAACTTGGACCTGGCAGCGAAGCATCATTTTAGAGGCGCAGGATGCTAGAATGACTTGAAGCGAAATTAAGAACCAGTCAAATTGGCCAAGTCAAACCTAGTTTTTTACATTGGATATCTTCCTCTACAATACGAATATTTTTGCGTGGAATTGTATAATTTCTTTGGTTTTTTTAAGACGGGCAAAACTGTCGTTCAATGCCTTATGCAACCATGATTACGTCGTCGTAAAATCTTCTACGTTTTTTACAATACATTATAATAATTACTAAACCGTACTAGTTAAATTACTGGATAACTATGAACATGATTGAAGTTTAAAATTGTTATGGATTTAATTATGGAACATAGTAGATAGCTTATGTGAAACGTTAGTACTTTTAACACAGCGCCATCTGTTAAAATTGTATCAAATAATAAACAAATATTTGCAATAAAATAATATTTTGGGTATAAATTGAGATGTAAGCTATCCTATCTTTTAAGTTAGATCAAACTGCACACGGTATGCAAATTTGATTGATATCGGTTCGGTAGTTTAGGAGTCCATCGCGGAAATAAATAACGTGACACGTGTTATATTAAGATACATTTCACGAAGGAAATATTTAAATTCAAATTCCAAAATGTTTCTGTTGACATTAATTTTTTAATAAAATTGGAAAATGTTGATTTTTGGGTGGATATTGTATCAATTATTCAGGAGTGTACGTGGGTGGGCAATATGCCAAAATCTGGAAAATACAACTGGTCGCCTTGACTCATTCTTCATTAATTGGTTTGCTTCATGGGAATAAAATATGCGAAATGTCGATAAATGTGACGAGAATAGAAAAATCGATAGCTCGGTTTTACAGTTTTGTTATTGAAACGATTTATTCGGTTTTAGTGTGGAAAATTAATAAAAGTAGAAAATTTTATAGGCCAGGTTACGCTAGACAATGGTAATATGAAGAATGACTGCTAAAAGGCTAAAATTTCAGGTGATCGATGGTTAGGGCGTGTTGAGCAGTAATTTTTATGAAACAAACGGGCAGGCGACTCATCTGATGTAATTTGTTCTATTCTCAAGTTTATCAATCTTCTTCTACCGCATCCAGACTAGGGCAGTGATTGGTGGGACTATATAGCGTATACAGTAATTAGCCCTAAATAACCCTCCTGCATCTAGCAGTCTCGTCTTAGTAATATAAACCCATTTCCCCACATTGTTGATAAATGAATTTTAATTATTAATTACTATAATATATTATGTTCTAAAAAAATTTACTTGAAATCTCAAAAGAAAACCTAGTAGGTAAGTAGGTATATTCGTTCCACTGCAGTGCTTCATCAATTTTGATCTTAGTATCTTCTAATACTTATAGGGACTCGTCCCGTTTAACTTAAGTATGGGTAAAAGTCCAATTATTGCCTCAATAATTGCCTGGTATTGATACTCTCAAACAAAGGACTTATTATCAGATAATAAATGGAATGAGTTCTTTATTAAATAACTGCATTTAACGCCACAAAAAATGCCAGCAACTTCTCAGTGTAAGAAGTTTTAATGTTGGTTTAAAAAATTAACTTGAATTCGCGCAGAAGATAAACTTAATAGTGTAATCACAACATGAAAATTAAGGGTGAAAGCGACCGGCAAAAACTTCGAACTGTCACCCATTAGTTGTAACTTGTAAACATATCAAAGAGCACTACATTATTCGAATTGTCAGACCTTGTCGAGTTCAGAAGGAGGGAAATTTCTTACGTCTCACTGTATTAGCACACAACACATCAAATCAAATTAGCAAATATCTGAATCTCCACATAGTAATTCAAAAGATCTTAAATGGCTAAGACATGACTGAGATAAGAATGAATGTGTTTTAAAAACTTACCTCGTCCAACTTTCTTGATTTATATTGAGCGTGCTATTGTCGACTTAGGCTTATCAAAAGTATTTCAATAAAACGAAAATAGCTTTAAATTCCTCCGCTCGCGTTCCCGCTGACTTCACAATAAAGCAATTTGTTTGTACTTCCCAGAGCTTAATCATTTTATGTAATATCGCCGTATCTTGGTTATCACGTTACTTAAAAGCAAAATCCCGCGTCGCCACAGATAAATGAATTACCCAAGTCTAATAATTGCTCACTAGTTATAGCTAGACCGAACGTGAGCTATAATTTATCTTCGAATATTAAATTTCTTGATATTATTCATACAATTTTGTGGTATATGTTTGTTAAATATAAGTTTATAGTCTGTGATAAAAATGGCGCCTAAAATTATAGTCAACTGTCAAATCAAGATTGTAAGGACTTAATTTAAAATAAGGAATTCAATTATTTAAATAATATAACTTAAATATAACAACTGTGCAAGTTTATTTTAATATTTTTATTTCATAAAAAATCCATGTATCTAGTGGCTCAGTGGTTCTTTAACCACTGACCCACTGTGTGTAACTGATCAGCATTTGAGATCCCTATTTCGTAAAGGATATTAGTATGCTTGAAAGGGTTTAAAGAAAAGCCACAATGGTCACTTAGGAGCAAATTACATAAGAAGCGTCTGAAAGCACTCCGTACTAATTTAGGAAGTAGGCGATTAAGAAGAAATCTAATTAAAACTAATAAAATCCTCACTGGCCACTGTTATGTTTCAGAATTTGAGAAGCATTTTACTAAGTGAAAATACATATTTGAGGAGTAGTTCTTTCAAATTCCATAAAGAAATTGAACCAAACCGATTAAATTGATTAGTTGCCGACTGGAATAGGCTTCCCGAAAGTGTTAGTGCACCCACTTTGAACTAATTAAAAAAATAGGTTGGATAGTTTCTCATAATCTCCAAATCGCGCAGTAAGCAATCGAGCAATAAGCTGCTAGCGAGCTTATTTACATAATAATAATGAAAAATAAAAACTTGGCGATTAAAGAGAGTGGCGACGAGTTTACTGCCAGTTCTTCTCTTCCGTTCTATGCCCTTGATTTGAGAACTGGCAGTAAATGTAAAATTAATTATATTTTTTAGCATTTAATGTATATTTCTTTTCTTTTTGACGTTCATAAGTGTACATTGTTTTACCTATATGAATAAATGATTCTTGACTTTTGACTTTTAATAATTCAATTTCTTGAAATTGTCTGTCAGCAGTACAAAAGTGGTTAAGCATCCACAGTGAATGATCACCGTTCTAATTTGCGGTTAGCAAACAGAACTAGATTGTACAAAGGGATTCGATAAATCTTGGCCCACGACTGTTTTGAATAGCGACTGAAAACATTTGTGAAATTCAGTTTGAGTTTACAATTGTTATTCTCTAAGGTGTTTTATACAATCCTTTAGAAACGCTGTGTTGATTTGTTTACATTGATTAAATAGGAAATTTTAGGCACAAATCTTGTATAGGTATATTAGAAAAAAATCTTTAGATTTGTGATGACGGCCAAACTCTATTGACACTGAACATTTATGGCCATCGACGCGGGAGTACTTTTTTTAACAGTGATAGGAGCATAACTTGACGTAAAAGATTTGAAAGATCATCCGGATCCGGCCTTTGTCGAAGTAGAAGAAGACGCCAACTTAGGTTATGGTAGGGAGCGCCTTTTAAGAATTGGTACTTATCTCGAATTGGTTCGGAAATACTTCAGTGGATAGTTGGATCCACATAGTGGATGGACGCCGAAGTCATACGACAGGTGCATAGACAAAGGAACTCTATTTCGATCATAGCGAATGAACCATAGAATTTATACCACTGAGAAATCGCGAGATTATATATATATTAACTATTTGTTTACAAGCCGCAATGTAGCATGCACAAAAATAAATATGTTACTCCTATACATTTCATTATATATTTTTTAATGTTTGACACATGTGAAAGAGAATTTATATTCGTAGATTTGTCGATGATCGCTACAATTTATAAAGTTCAACGGAAGGCGAGGCGGAAATTGGTGTTATATTGTAAATTATAATTGAATGTAGTCCGAAGGAAATCGTTGATAAATACAGTGAAGATTGACTGACTTTGAAACAGTTGCTAAAAATATCAAATATTTAGTCTATCAGCGTCTTCTATACCTAGATGAAATCATATGGAACATTACATTTTTTTTCACCAATAACTTTGCGTTTGCGATTTGACTTCCGCATGTCAAAAACGTGTAGGAATTTAAATTAAAAAAAATAAAATGTTTGTTTTTTTTTATAGAACATAGGGCAAACGGGCAGGAGGCTCACCTTATGTTAAGTAATACCGCCGCCCATGGACACTCTCGATGCTAGAGGGCTTGTGAGTGTGTTGCCGGCCTTTTAAGAATTTGTACGCTCTTTTCTTGAAGGACCCTAAGTCGAATTGGTTCGGAAATACTTCATATATATTGTAGTCATATAATTACGTCGCATCGCTATCGCTGAATTCTTTTAGATAATTTTTGTTACTAATAAATAAATGTGTTTACTCTACAATTAACATTTAATAAAATACCTAGCTAATATGCTTAAAAGCATTATTCATGCACCTAATACAAAATCCCACAGCTAATTAATAAATCAGACAATAGTTTCAAAAGCGAATGTTTTGAAATAAATTAAACAGGGAACTCGTTATTTATCAAGTTTCATAATGTTCAAAGCGTTTATGTCTATTAAATATTGCGTATCATATATCTACTATCTATCTATACACTAACTCAGAAGTGTGTTAGAAATATTTTCTGCACTCCTTTGTTTTATCAGAGCTCTGCCGGTAAACACTTTATTTCTTAAACGTCTGATAATATGTACCATGTGGCCAGATTATAATTGATTTTTGAACAAATGTTGCCTTTAAGGAACAGTATACTAATGCAAAAATTTATTTTAATGAAATTTCTATTATCAATGAAAAAGAGACGGACCGAGGTTTGCAAAATTAAAAGTTGTTACATATTAGTATATCAAACTATTATTTTAATGATTTTTTTATTGAACTTTAGCTTCTCGAATTACAATAACAGTAATAAACAATTACTTACATATAAAATATCTATAATCTATGACTTCTGAGATAGTCAACTATTAAAGTCACAAAATCCACAAAAATTATGCTAGCCAAATTGATTTTCATTCTAAAGAGATCTTACTTAATAATTTGGCATGTCTCTTCACAAAAGTACCACAGACAGTGTAAGCTCACGCACAAATCTCAGTAACACACTCGGAAATACAGAGTATACATATTATACGCACACACCCAGTCACACCCTTATAGATTCACGCATATTTAAGGTCTTATACTACTCTGTGTCAAAAAAAGTATTTAAATTTTTATTATTATTTATTTTAAATCAAGTTACCCACAACACAGAGGCTTTATTATGTCACAATTTTGTAAACTAAAATCACACTATTCTGATAAATAGAAGAGGCGAATTCTATTTACTTTTAAATATATTTTATAAATATATAATATCAATGCACAAGTAGCATACATAAACATAACATCTTTTTTATAAACAAACTAGTAAAACACTTTTAACATTCCGATTTTCGTTATAAATCAAGATCCAACTCTTTAAAACTAGCTCGCAGCTGAGTCGAATTATTTGACGAATCAATTCATTAGACACGCACACAGATAAAAGCGAGGATTAGGAATATTTACCTCTATGTCTTCACAATGTAACTTTCAGCTTCACATTTTAAAAATAAATCTTAAAGCTTTCAAAGCCCGTGTAACAGAAAAGAGAAAAACTAATTTCAAATTCTCATCATAAATAATCTAGATAAAATAAAAGTATATGACCGTAAAGTCCATTGTAGCCTCAACAATTTTCCGCTCTTCAGATGTAGAAGAAAAGCTTGATTTACTATTCTAAGGCCTTCGTAAATATTTCTACACGACATGTAGTGTGATGTAAATAAATATTAACCAGTTTGTAATTGTGCCGAAAGTATTTATTTTTATTTGGGATTGTCTTAGTATACAAATATACGGCTATAAGTATGTATTTATTAACATAGTTTTTATGTAAATTCTTCGTAAAAGTATCAATTAGATGTTCAGTATATTTGTGAGTCATAGTTATTGAGACCGACACGACTCGAAGTAATAATTTATATTCAATAGGTTTTTTCAAAAGTAATCGTTAAAACCTGGCTGTTATACTAAAAATATAATATAATTTTATATTCTTTTAGAATAGGACATTAAAGACAACACAATGGAAGTGAACTCCCAGGAAAATAAGACTAGGCCAAGAAAAGGTGGGCCGATGACTTGATAGAAATAGCAGGAAAATACTGGCAGACTCCTGTCAAATAGAATCATCTGAAAAGGGTTGGAGTAGGCCCTAAGAGGGGTCGATAAGTCGAAAGGCGACTAACATTTAGCCATAAGTCAATACTTACAATATTTGAAATGGAAACATTAAACAAGATTTTATCATTTATTATTTTAGAATAGACTAAACGTATAGATAAGGTTTACAGGTGATGCTGTTCTGGCTATACATATACCCTTCGGAAGAGCTTTATCATCTCAGCCAATTACTTTCCGTTAGGAAGCTGTATGTCCTGAGTCTAATTTAAAAAAAACACACAGAGCGCTGTTATCGTCGGTCAGACCGTAAGGATTGACTTCGCCAGAAGAATATGCAAGCAGACTACATCTATAATAAATTAAATAGGCTGCTTAATAGCTACCTGTCTACAATATAAAAATAAGACTAAAGGACTGGCTTACGAACACACCCTATGAATCATCTGCTTCTGAGACCTAATATGTAATTACACACTTCATTCATTCACTCACTGACTCGCTTACACATTTGCACCCACACTTACTCATGCACTCAGGCGTGTTGATGACAGTTGAAAAATTACAAAACAAAATTAAATGAAATAAAATAAAAATTAAATTATACATAAACATATATTAAGGAAGTTATAATTAAGTTTATGGAAGAGCTGGGATGTTCCCATGTATAATCTTTTAAATTGTATTATCACTGTATGAAATCACTTTATGCAGAAATGTTAATTATGTAAGTCCTATAAGCTGCTTTAAGACATATTAAACAATTGTTATCTCAATGTATGACACGTTATCCCGTCAACCAACAACTGCGGCCTTGAAGGCTCAAAAGTCTAACATTTAGCTTATAACAATCACTTGTATGTATTTTACAACCTTGTGCAGATTATAATATATGCAAAATATTTAGTCAAAGTTGTCGATGCCTTTTACAATTAGTGAAGATAAAAAAAATATACATGTTGAGTTGTTTTGTAGCGTTTGGACCCCGGTGCCACATGCCACGGTGCGCCTAAAGAAGTTTCATTTCAAAAGGAACATTTTTGTTTTTGAAAATCCGGTGCCTCACAATTCATCCATAATATCTGCAACTTCCAATTGAAAGTATTGTATTGAAACGTGTAGGCGGAGGAATAATGTTTATGTTATTATTGGTCTCCGAATTTTCTTTTGAAGATTGAAACTATTAAAATATATCAATAGCATGGGCAAATATGCACGCGTATATTGTATGCACTCCCTGAGATAGCCCGAGGCCGGCAGCGGGGACAGGATCGATCTAGCGCAGCCTCTATCGGACAACAGTTCACCCCCGATCCCCTAATCACTTCACTTTATTGTCCAAACAACTATCAATCGAACGGTTTCCAATACTGTATTAAATGAATGTTTTTTACGATTAGATACAGGTATTTAAAAAGATTTCACGCTGCGGAATCATATGTTATCTGTATTGATCGGAGATAGCATCGATAATTCCCGCTTTCGATAAATTTACTTCAGTATAATCATTTGGGATTTGTTCAATTGCACGAACGTTTCGAGAATTCAAACATTGTTCTCAATTTTATATTGAGATTCGCAAATACTGATAATGGATATGAGTTTCAATTAATAACTCTCGTGTAAAAAATTAATCAGTTCTGTTGCATAATATCTTTAGATAGTGAACATTTTCAAGACATTTTACTTATTGAAATGTTTTCTTGGGTAAGATTCAGAGTCGACAATTAGTGCTAAATATGACTACGACTTATGTATGAATGTATTCAGACTCCAATAAACAAACTCTATTTGATTCCTTTATCATATATCTTAATAAAAGGTTGCCGGGTTAGTAAACAAGTTATTTAACCTTGGAGCAACTATTTTTATATTCTGATTGGACTCCCGGTGAACTTTTTTTAAATAATTATTTAAATATTTACTAAACAGAACTGTTAACGCTTGAGGCAGGTTTCTGAGTATGTGTGTTATCGTTACATAACAATTTTGCAATAATAAAAATAGATTACAATACAAAATAATTAAATGCGTAATGGTTTATTGTCTTTTCCGCCCTGTATATTCCTGCCCATATTTATTATATATATATATATTAGTAATATTATATAAATCAGTGTATAATAAAAATAGTCATATGAAGTTATTGAGGATGATGGTGTATTAGTAATAATAGTATAGTGTGCAGATTTTTTTTAAATTAGTAAACGAATGATCCAAAAATCTGCACTGTATAAAAACCTAATAGGTTTACTTTTTTTATATTTATTTATTTCGTCATGACTCAGATATTAAACTCCATACGAGCGTGATTCGAAATAGTAGAGAGAATTCACTCCTGTATTCTAAATACAATGTTAAATTTCCAAATGAGCAACTTACTAAAATGACCGAGCCTTTATCCACTAATTGAAAGGAAAAATTTACGATCCAAGCAACTTAAGACATATTTTGTAAAGACCTATTCAAATTACAGATTTTAATAGCTTAATACAAAAAGACCATTTTCATTCAATAATATCCTTTGTTATGATAATGCTTGTCATTATTCTACTAAAATGCATACCTTAAATGAATCCAAAAAGTTTCCAAAATTAGTTTAAAATTCACGTGTACATTAAATCACTTTCACGATCATTTTGATTGTAAAATACAAAGCTCACACGTGGTGCGTTCGTGCGTAGCACTACGGACGTGCAGCTACGCGCGGTGCGGGGCAAACACTGCTTGCCGCTACACTCGTAGGGGCGGAGGTAGGGCGGGCGGGCGCAACAGATACGCGACGCTACAGGTTCCCCGGGCCACCTTTGTCCCCCTCAACCCATGCTAAATGCGAATTTACATCCTCGTTATCGTTTCTAGAGGTACTAGTCATTATAAGACGCTCTAACAACTATCACACTTGTCTTAAATTATTATCTATCAACTTATTTGCCACTGCTAGAGGTTTTCCAGAAAGCTTATTTTAATAACCATAAACTAAGAAACTAAGATAAGAAATTTTTACATGTAATACATTTGCGTGTGTTCTTCTTACGTCTTTTATGTTATGTCTACTACAAACAAACACAAAATGTGCATTCAGGCAAAGTTTTATAAAGTCAATTTAATAAAAATAAGTTGAATGCTAAATTCATCAAATAAATAAAATATTTATAAATTAATATGTTAGTTTCCCTCTTTCTCTTTTTATTCTCACTCTAGGAAAATTTATTTAATGAAAAAAACTAGACTAGTATGACTTAATCGGGATAGTTGTAGGAGTAATATTTTTTCGTTTAAATACATAATAAATATGCATTAGCACTACAAGCTGAGGGAGAAGGTGAAATACACGTGTGAGGGCCAGACCTGGGGTCAAACGTTCAAGTCCCGATTGTATACCAATGGATTTTCTTTTGTGCATACAATAAACAAATTTTTCCAAGCTTTATTCTATGCCCAAGCTTTCATGGACAACTAGGAAGAAGGTACACATTGTTAGTGAACGTCTTAGTATCAGGCACAATCGTATTCTCTATACCTAGAGAAAATTATTAAAAAAATAGATTATTATTCACAGGTACTGTATATTTTAATAAAATTCTAACTTTTTGATCTCAGCTCTCACCTTATAATGGGATTTATAAAGCTTTGAAAACGTTTCACAAAAATGTGCTCAAATTGAAACAAAACAAATCATACAAAACAGTAGAACAAAGTGCATCTGTTGTTCAATAAAACGACCGTAAAATTGTAGGAGCAGGTGATTTTTGTGCGCCGTAAAATACGATCAACTATAACTTCCGTGTATATTTTCTGACAGGTGTTATTCGAGCTGACTTTGTTCGCGTGGTAAAGCGAAGTAAGATAAATATACGTATGGAGATAGCATTTCATCAACTTTAATAATGCTTTTTCAATAAAATTATAGTAATACATCCAATTATGATAAAGGATTAAGAGTTTGGCTCCTCATATAATATGAATTAGGGACGAATGTCAAATTCCCTTTGAATGATAGGATGTCGCGATATAAACGCATATTTCCAATTAAACTGTATCTGGTAAATCCTTAATTGCACGTGAGAAAGGATTTAACTACTCAGTCGAACGCTTGCCGCTTTCGGCAATGTCCTTATACGAGGGAAATAGTGCGCTGAGCAACACGCAGCTCGCGACGTAGGGTGTCTGAAAGCTTGAAGAACGATTCTTGTACCATAGAAAATGTAAAGAGGATTCTATGGAAATTTAATCACGAAAATTGAAACTAAAAGCCTGTTTCATAAATCTTATCACTACCCTGCTACATTTTTTAACTTTGATACTAAAAAGTTGGTTAAATGAAGTTTCGCAGCTCGCAAAGCAGGGATGGGTCACCAACTCTGCTTCGCAAGTTTTGGACCCGATCTTCTCTAGCTATTTGTAAAAGCGTCTGGCCCGGTCTGTGAACAATACTTGCTGTGTCAAGTGTCTTTACAAACCAACAATGGGCGTGAAAAGGCGGACGCTTGTCGGAAAGCGCGTATGGCTCTGCTGTTACCGCATCCCACCTAAGACGATTGTGGATGGCGCCTTGGGGTTTAAGGGGGAATGCACCAAGTCCCACGTAACCCTCCTGCACCAAGCAGCCTCGCCGCGATAGGCTATGTGAAATGCAATTCCCCAAGTAAAAAAAAAGCTCGCGTAGCCGATAATTTGTCAGCATATACTTTGTCTCTTAGAAAAAGAATACAAAAAATAAAGGACAGAAAATGGACTTTAAAGACTATATGGAAAGGACCAAAAGCAAAAAGGAGAAGACTAGAAAAAGGTAGATCGAAGATATAGAAGTGTTAGCAGGAAGCGAATGGAGAAAGAAAGCCACGGATAGAGAAATTTGTCCCATAGATAATATGTGGAAGATTTTCTTTGAAATTCCTCCGACCCTGGCAATTTTTTCTACCGTAAGTGGGTAAAATTAACTTGTTACACATCTCTCGATTCCTCAGTTTCATATCCTTCCGATACATTAAATTTGGTCAAATTGGGCTTTTCATGGAAAAGGGCAATTCATACGTTAACCCAGAGGAAACTAATTTCCGGTAAGCCGATGTGCCAGACCGGATAGAAGACCCGTTGGAAAATTTCAGCCACACGGCGATTTCAATTTTTCCTTGTTACTTGCAATACAAGTCTAAAATGGTAAATTCTATAATTAATTGTACAATACTTACCGACAATTTTCTTTCGAAGGCTTCTTAACTTTTCCTCAACCTAATTATACCCATTTCCTTGGTTTCATTCAACTTATTAAATGATATTGAATTTTCTTTACAATGCTTCATAAAATATCCAAGAAAAAAAATATTTAACTGGTTTCATTCTTTAATTGGTCTTGTTTACAATGTAAACGGAAAAATTATAGTTTTGCCGGGATTGAACTTAAGACTTGTAATATTTGTTTATATTACATTCTATATAATATTTACCTATATAATACAAACTCGTAAGTGTACCTATGTCAGATTTGGATGTCTGGGAGCCTACTAAATTAATTATTGAACAGACTACTACCATTACTACGACTACTATACTTGACTTACTGTCAAGAATTAGAGAAAAAATCTCTATGCCCTCGTTGGGCGTCCCGTTTGCCCCCCTAATTTATAAACAGAAAACTGAACAATCCAACATTTTTGTTGAAAGACTCCCGCTGATCACGAATGCTATACCACAATCAAACGTGGAGTTATATTTTTTTTTATAGAACAAGGGGCAAGCGGGCAGGAGGCTCACCTGATGTTAAGTGATACCGCCGCCCATGCATGCATATAAAATTTACTAGTCGTAAATTAAAATATTTTTTTTCCGAAGTCTGTTGGGGCCCCTCTTCTCACGGCTATGGTTAAACTGTCATATTCCTTAAAGACAGGACTCTTTGACAAGACATGTATTTTATAGACTCTATGGCATATTCCTGTTCACTATTATTTACTGCCAGTAATTTATCTGATCATATCTTAAAGCCTAAGGAAATAAATTAAACACCAATATAAGTTTAATAAATCTATTTAAAATCATAAACATCACAATTAAAGTTACAAACACGTAACTAACGCCTCTAATACACTACCACGAATGCTTTGTATACTACAAATTACATAAATGATAATGTAGCAGCCGGCTTAATACATTCGACTAAAGTTAATTAAATGCAAGTATTATGACAACAGTTTTATCGAATTACTGAATTAATAATATTGAAAGATGAAACCCATTAAAAAATTTATCTTATCTATGTTGCAAATTTACACCTAGTTTGTACTATAATCATTCCTGTCGTTTATTATATTGTCTACAATGAGCATGATTGACGATTAAAAAGATTACAATACAGCTTCAACATAAATTTGACACTTGTCAATCTATGACAACGTAATTTTACTATCTATGATCAAAATTTAAATATAGATAAACTCATAAAAAAAACTCAATGCGTTACAATTAATCAATGCCGTAGTTTTAGTTTCGATATGGTGAAAAATTCTGAACCTCTGCCTGACTTAAGCCTTATCTAGATTAACAGGACGTTTAAGAACGCTCGTAAAGCAAGCAAATTTTGTGATATCTCGCACGCGTGTACCTCCGCCCGCTTTACGCCCGAACCCAATAATTAATCCACAATCTCAGATTGAAAACAATCTGACAGACCGTGACAGTCGATCGATCTGCATCCCAATAACCAAACCCTATGAAGACAGACCATTTTTGGTGCCGGATAGAATGCAATCTCTTCGCTCTTTACACTCCTATTTGATAATCAATATAAACCAAATAGAGTAAATAAAACCGTACAAATAATATTAAAATATACTATGTATGTCTAAGTTTCAAACATATGAAATAGCTTTTTAATTATTTTAAAATTTGGTGTAAGTTAATATATTAAGATAGGATATTGGCACAGTTGAACTATCATTTTCATACAAAGGTCTTTCTACATACACCGATTCGACCTACCATGGATAGCTTGGATCGACAGATCGCTATTATAAAAAGTTGATTGGTTATTGGCACACTTTTAACACTATTTGGATTAAGATGTTTCAGATGGTAAAAAATGGATTGAGATAAGTTATTGGGTTTGGGCGTTAGTGACAAACGCAACCCTCGAGGTGTAACAGTACACAGCCGAAAGGGACACGCCTTTCCCTACAGATCATTTTGTACAGTGCGTAGTATATGCAGTACAATTAGATGAATATTAATATGCCGTGCACCTGCGTCCGAGTGTATTTTTTTGAAATTGTCAGTGCAGAAAGTAGCATTAAATAATCTTTACAATTATTAATTAATTCACAATTTCTAACAAATTCTAAGCTGTAGATGAGAAATACATTTATTATTACATCTATAGTATTGTAGTTAATGATTTGTGTCAATTGTCATGTATGTAATTAAATACAGTGAAGTGGACGTACCTAATGTAGAAACTTGTTGTGATCTATATTATCTATACTATATATAATAAAAACTTAATACAAGAAGTTTTACTTTATTTGTAAGGGTTATTTCAATAGCTAATAAACCAATTTTAAGCATTATTTGGTACACGGACTGTGATTGATTTTATATATATTAGTAAAATGTATAGGAACGACATTTTTAGTTGTTGTATCTCCTATATTGACACCTAACAGTGGCAAATAAAATTATGTAAGTATCATTTCAATAAAATCACTGGATATACGTTTAGTTTGCATATACTACACGGTTAGATTTGAATTAAATCTTCCTTTTCAATTGAATAATTATGTATTACATATTAATTACAATAAAATAAATGTGAAGAACTGATAGTTAAGTGTTTAGCTGCAGTATAGATAAATAACCTAGATACTGCCTGCAGCGCCATCTGTCATACCCACACGCACGCAAAACGCAATATCTTTGTAGTTTGTACGTTTAATAGGGCTATAAGTGTTCAAACGATAATTAATAATTTGTTTATGTTAAATTATCAATAATACAAACAATTTCTTAAACGGAAGTTTATCTACGCAATTTTCTGATAAACATAATTATACAATTATTATCATAAGTATTTTTTAGGTCAAACTCTTGCACCGATAATTTTTTTATTGATTGATAACATTTACAAATGTTTATTCATACGACACAGATGTAAAACAGTTCATTTCTATCTATAAAATCCCTTCTATTGGGTCGCCTAGCTAAATGACATCTATGGTAAAATTCACTGGGCTTGATAATTGACATTGACATATTATGATTACTTGCCCACAGTGCCATTTAAATATAAGTTCCTAATAATATTCGTAAAAAATTTAAATTATTCACTAGGATTTTTAAAAGCATTAGATTTTAAACCATTGTCATAAACTTTTACAATAACAAGAAAACACTAGGTTTAAAGGAACATAATTATCAGGGAAATATAAAACCTTAGCAGCGCACAGTATGAAAAAAGAAAACCGGATGCATCATTTCTAATGTGCGCACAAACTGGACTAAATAAAACTCAATACAGCTCTTCTAAACATTAAAATGACATTACATGTCTAAATCGAATATGAGATCATTTTTAAACTTCACTTCCAAGTACTGACCCTTGTTCAATTTGTCAGGATCATATAACTCTGTATTATGCTTGATATCATCAAAGCTCTTACCCTTTTTAGGAGTCTTCTTAACATTATTTTCTCGTTGGGACGTTATATTAACTTTTTTGTAAAATTCCTTGGAATTGGATTCATTTCCGTTACAATTTTCATCAGTTTCGGTGGCAGAATTGTACATGTCAATGTCAGACATGTTCTTGTTGCCTTCGGCGTCCGAAGTGTCTGCTAGTCCGCTGTCGCGACGCTGTTTCATTGCTGACTTCTGACGAGGCTTAGACTGGAAAATCAAAAAAATATCTTTAGTCTTAAATTTATGTTTGAGCGTTACTGCCTTAGGGGACGTTCACGTATTACGTAAGCACTATGGGGGCAGGCGGTCTTTGATTTTCTTATTTGGTTATTACGTCAACAGTAATTATTTCCCTTTTTAATTAATACTTTTTGCTGATAAGGGGGGGGGTAGGGGGGGGATTGCAGTAAATCTGCTTACGTAATACGGCATTATACTGTAGCGTGCTGATACAGATAAACTGCGATAAATTCAAAGGTCTCGTTAAACATAAATAAATCAATAAGGCTTTTTGTAAATTTGACGAATAATTAAAAGATCCTAATCCTGGGATTGATTTGCTCCAGTTTAAACAATTTATATGACTCAAAACTTAACGATTATAAAGAGTGGTGGAAAGTTTCTTGCCAGTTCTTGTCCGCTCTACGCCCATGACTTGCGAATTGGTAATATTTTTATTTTAAATTAAGAAAATATTTACTTATTTTCTGACGTTTATGAGTGTACTTGTTTACCTATATGAATTAAGTTATTTTGACCCATACATCTACAATAATATTTCACAATATAGTTGATTGTACAATATTATTAGCAGTGTTGGGATAATATTGAAAAATTGCGCAATGATTGAACAGAAATTTGAGCGAGCTTAAATTTTATTGCGCAATATGTATTTTTTGTTTTGTGTAGGGTTAGTATTGCGCAATATTTTTTCAGTTCACTGTTTTTTCAACAAAATCATTATCACTGCAGCCATAACTTCGTCGTCAGACATGTTTCTCTCATGAAAATATTGACGTGAATGATTTGTCAATCTTATTGCTATTATTGGACGTTTGAATTCTATGAGGGTATTTAATATTATTGCACAATAAAATATAGTGCAAAATTATTGTAGTAGTATGGGCCGCCTTAAGCAGACGTGTTAAATACATAATATGCGCATAACCTACATAATTATCATAATATCCTGTGTAAGCGATACCACAATCATTATTTTCGGTAACACTCATTATAAATGACATTAAAATTATGAAGTGAATAGGACAAGAGATGCGATTCCTTAAAGGCTGGCAACACTGACAAGCCTTCTAGCAGTGTGAGTTTTAATGGGCAGTATCATTTAACATCAGATGAGGGATGTCACTACCGATTTGTTTGATAATGAAGGAGTAAGGACTAACAAATTGACTGAAATTTCTACTCGAGAGTTGATGACGTAACAACGAACATGCTTGCAAAATCAAGGAAATTAATATTTTTTAAATTTATTAATTATCCAAATGTCATTATTAAAATGGAAAATACATTTTCATATACATATATATGATCAATAAAAATGCTACATAATATTCTTCACAATATAGTAGTGTTTAAAGTGTAATATTGTGTAATTTCGCGCTAATTTCATCATATTGGCCAACATCCATAAACTGGCAATTAGTATTCATAATATTGACCATGACAATGACATTGCAAACATGTTCCTCATAATATCCGTTACATTATTAGGCATAACATGATAATGGAAAATTGAGACAAGACTTGTTTGCTATGGAAAAATTGACAGATGTTATTGATCTAATTAACACGTTATCTAGGAAAGTTTATTTTATCTATGTTTAAAATCTTGCTTTTTATCTAATGTATCATGATAAAATTAACAAAATATAAACAACAATATAATTTTATGTTTTACCTGATGGTTTGAAGAATCATCTTCAGCTTCACTCTCACTTTTTCTTCTTTCTTGGTTACGCTTTTTACTTTTTTTTCGTTGGTTTTTCTTTTTTTGGCCTTCTATAGAGGAATTATATCTAAAATAATGTAATTTTTTATTAATAACTAATCATTATCAGCTATGAAACAATAATGTATTAGTTTTTTCTTAATAAAAAATACCTGTAAAATTGTCTTGAAATGACATTATTAAACCTAACAGTCTTTTTTAAGCTTGACTCTTCTGGGACACAGTCAGAACTAATGTAATCCATTGATGATGCAACATCTCCATAACTTGATTCAGAATAACTTCTCATCATTGTAATAGGTTTTCTCAAAATAGGTTTTGCCCCCGTTTCACAGGGTTTTTCAGTTTCGATCCAGGTTATTTTAGTTTCTTTAATAGTTTCATCATCTTCATATTCTTTTTGATTAGAACTTGACAAAAGTATATTGGTTTCAATGCCAAAGTTTGTTACTTCAACTACAGGTGCTACACTATCTTCAGGAATCTTCGGCAAGCTATCACATATTTCAGTTTTAGTGGTCTTAATTTTAGAGACATCTAAATACTCCTTTGTCATAGATTCTTTGCTCAAACCAATTTCAAATTCAGTAGGCACATTGCCTGCAACTTCTAATTGTAAGATAACATTATTGTCCCAGGCCTCACCAATAGCATCATTAAATTTAATGTCATTACTGAATGAAAGAATGGCAGCATAATGAACTGGAACAAATCCAGACCCCATGGAGGTAAACTTGATTTCTACAATATTATCAATATTTCTAACTTCCACTGATGCTGGATCAGTGTTTTTAACATGAAATGTAAAAGCCACTATATCATCTAACATGTTGTATGTGTATGTGGGAAGAATATAGCCAATGGTTGGCAGAAGAAAGGTGTGGTCATGTTGATGGTTATCTGGTTCAGATGTCATAACAATTGAAGAAGAATTTAACTCCACTATTAAATCTTTTTTCTCCTCTTTACCCTCCTCTTCACTATGGGACCCTGACAACTCTTCACTTTCAACACCACTATCTATTTTATCACTGTTTTTAGAAGTCCTTCTAACCACTGGTAATGTAACTATTAATAGATGCTTAGTTTGATCAAATTGCGCTTTACCACTGTCTTCATTAACAGTATAAGGAAGTTTAATATCAAGTTTATATTTTGCTGGTTTCTCTGAAATAAGGTTTAACTCTCTTTCTTTAACATCTAAAATGCAGTCTTTTGTAGATGAGAGCAAGGGTAAATTAATTTCTACAATAATATAACTGGGAATTGCTGTGTACTGTTTACTGTCTTTGCTGTAGGTGTATTCTTGGAAATCAACATTTTTCTGTTGTTTAATTGTATATTTTGGTACTGTATATCCATTGCCACTGGTATGGGTGAAATTTATATTGGTTGATTTTACAGACTTCTTCTTTTCACTGGTTTCATGTTTATTGTCATGGGAATAATTATGTTGAGGATATAGTTTTTCTAATCCTTCAGGGTCTGCTTCGCTATTTTCTGTATCTTCAGTAGGTTTATAATCGGGGTCTTCTTTCCTGATAACTGCAGGTACAGACATACCCTTGTAATAAGATTTCGGAAAACGTACATTATTAATATCTAAGTGAATTTCATATGATTTCTGAAGACCATCAAATGCAGTTTTATTTACAAGATCCCGGAAACGCTTGTTAACCTCGGCCATGCGTAATGTATCGGGATGAAAAACAACGTCATAAATAACACACCTTTCCTTTTTGTTATTATAATCTTCCCTTGGCGGAATAAGGGAATAGGGGAGTTGCCAGCTCATACCTTTTTGTCCATTAATATCTTGAACTTTGCACGAAGGTTTATCGATATTTTCGTTGCTACAGATATTAATAAAAGCTTTTCGATCACCCGCTACGCTTGTTTTAATCACATAACCTCCTTTTGGATTGATAAAAGTAACGTCGTAACCTCTTTCCTTCTCTAGCTGGGTCATTTCTTTTTGATAAACCGCTTGATTCGCCGGGTCACGTATCTCTTCACAATATTCGGTAAACAAATCTCGAAACTTCTTATGTTTCATGGCGTCTTGCAAGATATCAAGATCAGCTCTCGTAAGCTTAGATTCTTCATCACGAGGTTTTACGCCTGTTGCCATTTTGTTCAGTGTTTTTTTCAGTTTATAAATAAAACATCAACACGCAAATATAATAAATAAATAGACCACGATTCAGCTGACTTCGAAGTTCAATGTATTGTTTTTGATTTTCACATACAGTGTTGCAGTTTGCAAAATAACAACTGCTTATTGTCTTTGACACGCTGTCTAAAAAAATTACTAGATTTTATAAAATGTATTATTTAAAATATCAATAAAATACCAATAAATGTACTATAAATATTACTGACTAAAATATTTATATTTTTAGTACATTTATTGACGAACTAAACATTTTCTGCATAATGGACATAACGTGTTGTTTACTGTTAAACAATAACATGTAATCTGTGGGGTAAAATACGATTTCAATTAGTTTACATTTCGCGTATTCACTACTCATACTTCATTAAACTTTCATCCCTATTCAGCATAGTTGGAATAGAGATACATTTTTTTAGGATGACCTGACTTTAAAAAGCTCCAACCTTAACACATTGCAACAAATTAAAAATATAGTGTATAGTATTCGATATATGTATAGAGTACTTAATCGTTGTTGAATTTTTAAACTTAAAATATTTAAAAACTTTTTAGGTTATTCTATAAAATATTTGAAATCTGTTACTCTTTAATGTCACGCTATGCTGTAGTATGAAATATTTCACTTTTCAACCCAAGTTAATGGAAACTTGGATTTATATGTATTTTCGTTTACACTTAAAACATGAACGAACAATACTTTCTATTTATACAATTGTAGGCATCCTATTTTACAATGCGTTTATACAACTGAATTTGGATCGTATATTTGATGAGTGGAATTGAGATCAATTATTATAAACTCGAACTCGATACGATCCGATTGGTCGGGTCGTAACGAGTATTACTATATATATTATAGT
The DNA here is from genome assembly GCF_905147795.1 of Pieris rapae. Taxonomy (NCBI): domain Eukaryota; kingdom Metazoa; phylum Arthropoda; class Insecta; order Lepidoptera; family Pieridae; genus Pieris; species Pieris rapae. The sequence continues at coordinate 1,744,562 of NC_059515.1, read as the reverse complement.
TCGAGTATTGTGTCGATCGTCACACCCCTAACTCCTAAAATTCCTATTACCTATACATTAAACATTTTGTTTAAGTTTATCATGTAACTGAAATCTAAATACTAATTGACCCATAAATAATAAGAAATATATCAGTTTTGCTCTTGGTGTAATTATGTCTGCAAATATTTACGGTGTGTTTAGAACTTTAAAAGTTTCCAATGTATGTATAAGTTCTGCTAGGTTATATTCCAGATGGGTGCATAGAAACCCTGCTAAAGTTATTCTACCATTTGAGCATAAAGAAGATGTCACACTTAAAAAGGAAAAAATTATAGAACTTGGGCCTACAAAGTTTCAAACAAAAACTGTAAATACCAATCTAAACAATACACATGAAAAGCAACAAAAAAAATTGGCAAAACAAGATAACTCTGACAATTTGAACCAGCAAGAAAACACTAGTACTGCTCAATTACCTATAAAAGTGTCAGAAGATATTAGAAAGAAAAAAGAGAATAAACTGAAACGGAGAAATTTTTATCTTAACCAAAAAAAAGTATTTGATGATAATGGAGATATTATCTATGAGAAGTTAAAGGAAAATGATAGCAGAATAAGGTAATGTTTTATAGTAATATAATTATGCCAGTACTGATTCTACAGTCATGAGTTTTTAAACCTTACCAATTACTTATGACATTTATTGTTTCAGTTCACTTTTAGTTAAATTAAAATCTAAAAAAGAAAGAGTACGCACAAATCAAATGCTTGTTGAAGGATGGCGCTTGATTGTAGATGGACTAGAAGCGAAGTGCAAATTAAAGTATGTCATATTTAGTCAAACAAAAGACTTAAGTGCTTTGCACCCATTTTTACCTAATACAGGAGTAGAGATATATAAAATATCATACAAAGAGATAGAAAAGTGGTCAGATGTTGAAACACCACCTGGGATATTTGGTAAAATTTTACTTCTTAAATTATTTTATATGTGGTCCCAAATTTAATAACATCATATTCAATGATATTGGTTGAGCATTGTTTTCAGTGGTACTTATTTTATAAATAAGATTTCACTCATCTCTTAACCAGAAATTATATATATTTTAAACCTTATTAAATGTTATTTTTATACCCAAACTCCCTGTTTTAGGTGTATTTGAACTGCCAAGTATTGAAAATATAAAGCCCAAATCAAGACCATTGCCAATGACATTTATTTGTGATAATATAAGAGTTCCTGGTAATCTTGGTGCAATCCTGAGGGCAGCAGTGGGAGCAGGCTGTGAAAGTGTACTTTTGACAAAAGGTAAAAACTTTATTAAATTAAAATCTATGGTTATCTGATATTTACAATATTTTTTAAATTAAAGGGGGTAAGGGAAAACTATGCCTTAATTATGAGTGTCATTAATTGTTTCATTAATACTGATTATTAATTAAAATCATTGTAATACAGTCATCAGATTTTGCTATTAGTATATACTAGGCTTTGATTTTTTACTTTTTTTTATCTTGCACCCAGGAATAGGTCAAAATAGTGCTAGGTTGGGGTATACATGCTTTTGTGGAGGAAGTCTTTGTTCTAAAAAATCAATTACCAAAAGAGAATTGACCTACAGATTATTAATAAATTATTTTTTCAGGATGTGTTGACCTGTGGGATCCAAAAGTGATAAGAAGTGCTGCTGGTGCGCATTTTCGACAACCAATTCACACTTCAGTAGTTTGGGAGGATATTCCGAATATTCTCAATCCTAATACATCTATATTTGTAGCTGATAGTAATGTTGCTGACAGCGAATTAGACTCAGATACCAGTTTGATGTCACAAATACCATTGTTGCCATATTATGGGGTGGAATTCCCAAGTTTAAATCACATTACACTTGTGATTGGTGGTGAGACTGAAGGGATAAGTGAAGATAGCTATAGGTAATTGGAGTGAAAACAAACATTAAATTTAAATTTGCATTGTTCCATAACTTGGAATTTAATGAGATTGATTTCTCTGAGAAGCAGAAAATCTGTTTCAATGATAAGTCTTTCAGTTTGTTGCATGACACTAAATACTCGAAGGAAGGATGGACTATGGACATGCTATTTTTTTTAACGCATTATAACAATTATTAGTCTAGCTTCTATCAGTCACTTAATAAATAATCGGACATGACTTAAAATCTTGTCAAATAGCCCATACTCATGTGATTATATATTTAATCATTTAGCTTATGTTTTTCGCATATAATTATATTGTTACAGATTTGCATTGGAAAAAGATGGTATGAGATTAAATATTCCATTACAAAAAGGAGTAGATAGTCTTAACACGGGGATGGCAACCGCGGTTATAGCATTTGAAATCAGAAAGCAATTTTTACAAGCATGGACGAAGATCAAACTTGAAAAGGAGAACTCTTTAAAGAACTAATTTGTTTTTATTATGTAGTTGCATAAATATTAAATTATATAAGTTCATATTTTATTTATTCCTTTCTGACTGAAGTCGAAATTCGACGGCGTTTTTTGTGACTGGTATGAACCTGAAAGAACGTTTAATTGAGTCCTACGCCTATATTTTTCTGGTCATCACATTTATTTTAGTACAGTTTTAATAGAATTTTTGAAGTTCTTTTGTCGCGATGGAGAAAAATGATGAGAGTAAATTTTTACGATGCGCGCGCACACCACTAACACCTAAATTCGACATCGTAAAGTTACGTCTAGGTGGCATGATAATCGATAACAATGTTCAAGTTGTATATTCTAGTATTTTTATATTTAGAACACGTGTTTCGTAACAGTATAAATAAACAGTGTGAAAATATAAATATTATTTTGGTGTTTTTAAATCAATTTCATATACGATGGTGATAGTATTTACTAATAATTTGTTTAAATAAAATCTTTAAATTTTAATATTTATCGTTAATCACTACTGCATTTTAGTTCTTTTTTTCATACGCCAAAAAAGTATAACTTCTAACGAGTGTACACACACTCTACACTCTTTTTTTATCAAATTATTTATATATAGGTAATACATAAAATATTTGGTGCTCCCGATTTATTTATTGAGTTTTCCAACTAGGGCCAGCACTTCAGCTATCTCACTTAAATCACTATTTAGAACTAGCTGCCTACTGAAGTATTTTCGGACCAATTCTTAAAAGGCCTGTAACGAACTTGCGATTTTTCTGACATTGGCGACGTTCGGCGGAATCACTCAACGCCAGGTAAGCCTCTTGCCCGTTTGCCCCCTGTTAATACAAAAGTATCAGTAGGTATGTTATTGAATAATATCAACGCCCGCCAATTGACTTACAATTGAGTTACCTATTGTAATTGCTCTTAAAGATATGTGGTAAGATTGCTGATTATCAGCAGTGACCATTATAAATAATCTTGATTAGTAGGTATTACCTATCTGCGTGTTCGTAAACTGGTAAAGTGAGACAATCTTTTGTGTTTTCTTTTGCAAAATTCTGACGCATTGTCAAAATGCTGATTTATTCGACAGTCTTCATAAGATAATGAAAATGTAACAAAATGAGTATCTCCGGGCCGAAACGAAATTTATATGCGGTTAAAGAATTGGAGAAGGTCAAGGTACGCCCATCATCGATCCACTATCAAAATATAGTGTATGCACTAGAAATGCTGATGAATCCCATAGGGTAGCGATGCCGTACCATTAACCCGTCTTTGTTAGAACTATTACTTTTCTTTCACCAGGAATCAAGATTTTTCGCATCAACTACACATCAATTTACACAAGTAAACACGTCTCTATATAAAAATCCATTTAATCAATTAGTCATTAAATAAAATATCTCTTTAAATAAGTTTGATAAAATAATCTTACAGTTTATAATTTTTAAATCCAATAATAATAAATATAATGTATGTAATATAATGATCGTGTTTACTGCAATACCCTTAAGTAAACGTAGTTTATAGTTACGGACATTAGTTAAATAAATAAATTGACATGAAATTAAAAGAAACCATAGAACATTGGTCATTGTTGCTTTTGAAATAACCTCGCCTGTAAGGCTGCCTTTTCACCTATATTACTTCTAAATGATATTATATTTATGTCTTGTTGTATGTATTTTAGAGTAGGTATATTCGTGTGTTCCTGAGAAGACAATGTTACAAGTTTCCCATACACTTTTGAATCATATCAAGACTAAATAAGTACAAGTTGAAGTAAAAACAAACTCTTTAATATTCGTACGTACGCAGGGGTCCAGGGGAGCACATTACTCATAGCAAGTAATGAAACTGAACTTAAAATGAAAGACTAATTAACACGAAGAAAGTAAATAAAAAATAAAAGAAATAGTCTAGTTATGTTTACACTATATTTGAAAAAAAATAGCAACTTCAGCTGTTTGTTTTTCGTTTAATAATATTTAACCAGACCGATACTGACATTATTCTGTTTATCCACACTAAACGAAACCAAAAAACCATACAAAAACCTACATAATATAATATAAGTATTAAATTATTTAGTATGCTACACGCCTATCGGGAATAAGTAACGGTAAACTGTTTTAAATTTAAGTAAAACTGAATAAATGAACGACATAACCTATATTCCTTTAAATTCCCTATATTTTACTGGATATAAAGCCTGAGTTAAGTACCGTGAGGCTGTATCACAGATTCACTATTGTAGTGCAATTCTTTGTTACTCAACACCTACTTTAAATACTTGAAAACTTTAAATTGTTTCTTAAATACTGGAATATATAACATTTAAATTTATTTACAGCCGTTCTTCTTTAGAGTTGTTGATTATAGTAAATGACTTGAGCTATTATAACAATTTCCGTTTACTTTCGCTTACATCCGAAACTTTAGTGTTTTCAGTTTTACTGACTTATGTTACCGGGAATTATTAATTATTAGTATAAATTAATCAACTATTTTAAAAATATAGTTCGTTCAGTTTCTGATATCAACAAGAATAATTTACTTCAAACAAACATTTAATGTTATGTTGTTACTCATTTCATTATGTTTGTCCGTAAATTTCAGACTACATATTCTGGACTGTAGCCATTGCTCTAATTTGTATTTGGCAGGCAAACTATGAAAATATGGGTAAATGAGATATACGGTTTTTGTTGACCTTATAAACTCTTAAACGTGTCAGACATTGTGACCCAACGATAGCGTTATATCATAATACAGTATGAAATCATCTTAGAAATAGTCAGTTATAAAATAATTTAAATGTAACAATTTTACAGGAAATAAAGTATAAAATTGTCATAACTATTGGTTTTAGTTTGTTATACTAGCATTAAAGATACTATACTTTTGGTTATACAACCAAAATTATATTAATTCCCCATTAAACGTAAAATAAAACGCTAGTAACGTAACGTATTTTATGGTACTAAATATAAATTAAAAAAAAAAACACAATTATTGTATTCACAATGCAGTGTTGAATAAATTAAGACTGACGGCAGCTGTTCTATATCACGTAGAGATTCCGTAAACGTGGCCTATCTCCGTAGGGGGAATCGAGGGATTTTTCAAAGGAGAATTCGTAGTGCCTAGTTAAGGATGTTCGATGTGGGAAGGAGGCGTCGGTCAATATCGTGGTGCGGTGCGGGCGCGGTGCGCATGCCTCGGCCCCCGCACTCGGTTCACTCCGCTAACTCGCGAGTCAGCCGTCGTGCGCTGCGATCGCGCTCCGAGCTCGTCTAGTCATTGGGGCCATGTGAATGTTACTATCATTACATCTGTCAAATTCAACGATGAATTCATTTGAAATTTAAACCGAAGTAACTCTTCTTGTAAGAAGTGACAACTATTTTCCCGTGGTCGTTGACACTGCAGCGTGCGGGTCCTGCAGTGCGCGAGTGTTTGGTTGATTGGCGAACGTGAAGACGTCAGCTGAGTCGCGTAAACATTGGTATTTGTTAAATGAGATTATGGCTCCAGTGTAAAACCCTAAATCGTTTGGCTGGAATCATGTGGGGCCTAATAATCCTGCTTTTAACCGGTAAGTTCAGTTTTCTTGAGTTGCCGCTTAATTTGTTGCACTTACATGCCGCTTTTGACGTAAAGCTTAGTTCAACAAATACATCAGTATTAACTGAAAATATTACAGCAAATATCTGACTCTGTCGTCCTATACCTGAGAATTGTATTAACTGCTAATAGATACTTATAAAGAAATTGTACGTTTCTTACGTTTCGAGGTCTGAACAAGTTCTCTGGCTAGACATAAAGAAAGACCAACAATTAAATTTAATTCCCATGACGGCGAGTGACTCACCACAAATTGGTTACGAATCGTTTTGTTTTTACTGCCGCTACATTGTTTAATTGGTTAAAGCTTTTATTAAAAGCGTACTTCCAAGGAATTTACTATAATGAATGTACAATTGTCACTTGTCTGTATAGCTTTACCTGATAAGGTATTCTCTAATTATAAACGTTTTAATTTTGTTAGAAATCGATCGTAATTCTGTATGTCGTGTATGGATTGCAAGACAGGTGTTCAGCGCAAGCGCAGGTACCTGGTCTAAAAGGTTTGCGGATTGGACTCTGATTGGTAGAAAGCGATGACAATATGATTCAAGAAAGACACAATTGCTAGTAAGTGCAAGTCCCAGTGGCATTATCGTAAATATATTTGATTTCTGAAAGATAAATCTAAAAAGACGAATACCGATGGGATTTATCAATATAAATCCTAACAAATTTATGTTAGTTATTTTCTTTTTTTCTTTCAAAAGCAAGTTTGTCTCTTGAGAATAACCTTTTTACTTTGAAAGTATTGACACACTTATCTGAGAACCAAACTTTACATGTAGAGGAAAAGCTGAGAAAAGTTATGTTTCTTCAATTTTGCTACTCCTTTAGGAGCTTTTATTTATACGTGTTTATGTGATTTTATTCTAACCGATATTACTCTGCGCGAAAAATATATCTTGAAGATTTATCTCGATATATCACACGTAAAGCTCAAGTACCTAACACTACTGGTTTTCATAGTAAAAAATATCTCTTTAATCTATTAATCACCTAATTTTATTAACTAAGAAATTCTAGGTGTTACTTTAACGTATAAAAACACGATAAAAAGAACGAATTCATTACATTATTTAAACACTTCAATGTTTCAAAGAAGTTATATATATGTAGGTCTCGTTAACCAAAGATAATATAATATAATTTTATAAACGTTATTGGTACAGTTTAAAAACTATGCAATCTCGTTTAAAACACGTGAAGCGTCTCAAGCTGCAACTGGTTTTTTTTTCAAGTTCAGATTAAAAGGCGGATGCTGAGCGCACCTGGCCTTTTAAAGTTTTTTACGTAAACTGGATCGGCTTGAGAATATCCAGAGAGCGTTTTAAATCACATACAAGTTAAAAATATACGTCAGATAATAACAAATATAAGTGTGGCTCTATGGTTCATTAGGGGTCTTTTATTTGAAAATTTTTTTAATTGAAATGTCAGTTTATTTAAGGAAGGCGATGCAATAATAAAAAAGGCCCTCAGAATTTTGTATCTGTTTTGTGATCATTTCTAAACGGCATGTAGGTGATCTTCTGTGCCAGACATATGCAGTCAACTTGGTTCTAAGGCGTACCGGTTCCTTCACGACGTTTTCCTTCTTTCATGAATATCCATACACGCAGACAGAAATTCCATTGCACAGCCAGGGAACCCCATTCAGGGATTAGGGTCACACGTTCAAACCACTAGGCAAACACTGCTCTGTGCTCTACATTATTACCTTTTGTACGAGTGTAATAAATAGTGAACCATATTTAACAGTTCTGGGACCGTACAGGGATAAATCTCTTGTAAATCGCGACAGCTCGTTAAATTCTCATCAAGTGGTACCTGCGCATTCAGAACATGCTGTTCGCTAATGCATAGAGAATCTACAGACTATATTAAAGCTGAACGTTGCCAAATTACAATTTCAAAGAGACAATTTGCTTGTGTTAATGAACTCAAGTGACATACTTGGCATTGACGTTTGGGCGCGTTTTTCTCTTCGTAACAATAATGTAATATCTATTTCGGGATGGTGACAATTACGGAATGAATGTAAGGCCGATAAGTGGCAGAGGCGCCAGCTTTCATCTGGTTTGAATGTTTACAATATACGCATGCATACACACACTTACTGCCGCGTGAACTCTTGAGGAATGCAATGTCCGCGAATAATGCATCACGTTCTGAAGTAATGTGGCGTCACTTTTATAAGTCTTGGGAGTATGTTTTGTTCTTCCTGTTGGAAGAATTGCTTGTTCTTTTACAGCGAAGTTAAAATTCTTCAAATATATTAATTGAAAAATGCTTAGCCTACATTTTGAAATTGTTAATCTAACTCACGAAATTTTGATTATTTTTTAAGTTTATAAAATAACATCGTAATTATGGAGTCAACGGCCGTGTTTCCTTGAGACTATAAGGCAAAAGTTAATTTCATTGTGATAGTCATAGTTTCTTTAAAAATTACGCATTAAGACTCAAAAATTCTTCAGCTCAAACTCCCACCTATAAGTATAATTAAATTGAAAGAGTTTTTAGTTCCTGTTAGACGTATATAAGTTCGGGTGTTGCCTTTCATAATTGACTGTGTACTCAGGGCTGTTGAGAATTATATTTACGATTACCCTTTTCGATCTCATTCAACAGAAGTGACGTCGGCGTCGGTACTTATCTTTGTAAAAGATAACCTATTTATTGCCTCTCTTGTGAGCATCGACAAATAGCGCTAAACGTGCTTTTATTATGCTGATAATAAGCAACTTATACAATTAGTACAGAAATAGTTCTAGACAATAAACACGATCAAAGGAACCAATTATAACGCGTCAAAATAGTTATTATACGTAAATTTACGAAGAAAATCTACGACCATTTTTTTTTGACTGGACCAACTCTTTACTCATATGTGTATGAGTTCCTCGGGGAAGATCAAATGTTGATATAAAAATTTCCTAGTGCGCCAGTCTTCCTTTCTAAAATTTAACTGCCTCCTGCGGCCTTGATTTGACATCGGAGGGTTGTGTTGCCAATGTCGGCACGTGCATAAAGAAAAACGATAATGATAGAGTGGCTAAAGGGGACTTATAATCAACTGAATAACTAATTCAAGTCTCTTCAATATGGGCAGCGGCCCTTTTGCGGCACCCTCTTTAGGTACTAGTGTTTAGATTAGGGTATGTATGGTCTGGTATCGTAATATTTATATTCATACTATTAAAGTTGAAGCGTGGGCAGACTAAAAAAAGGGGTGATGTGGTAGAAATAGCATGAAAAGACTGACAGACTGTTGGCAAAGATGGGTTGTAGGAGTTGTAGGAGTTGGTTGTAGTTCGTAACTGTTTACTTTAGCTCAGAATTGAATATTATTATTAATGAAACAGGCTTTTATTTAAGAAGAGTTTGATTAAACAACTAAATTAAATAAAGAAAGTGACGGACCTAGTTGATTAATAAAAACAATAAAACCTTCACGGTTTAAAAATAGTAATTTGTTGCGTCTGTGGCATGTTGAGCGTTGTCAAGTTGTTACTTATTAAATTAATTAACAATCTGTCATGTCCAGAGCGAGGCGTACTGAGTGACGTCCGTGACTGGGTCAGCTTTGAACAATAATTATAATGTGCAAGCTATACCTCGTCAAAAGTGCCAAGCTTACATGCTTTAAAATATATTTTTTGTTATAATTGGGTCAAAAAGCTTCGAAGAAGGCCAAGTAGGATGAGAGGGTTGTGAGTTTAAGCCGCGTTTATTCTAACAATATAACCTCCGAACACTTTATGGTAATATGACGTAGAATTACAACTACGTTTAAGTTAAAACAATCTCGTAATAAAATCAATTTAATAGAGTCATGTAGGTATTGTTATATTGTAATAACTTAATAGATTTTAATATTAAATAATTTTTGTTTCACAATAAATTTGCTATATGATTTGTAGGGTGTTATAGATTTCTGTTTAAAGGTGAATTCGATTTTGTATTCGTATTTCTATTTATTTAATTAAACACAAGGTAAAATCAAAAGTAACACCAAAACTAATACCTACAAAAACTAAACCTTATGAAATCTATGTTATTAAAACTATTGCAAATATATCTCATTTTAATTGTACTTATATTTTTATCTCATAAAGTTATTTTTAATAATATTTCGGAGCTTATAACACACAAAGAATAAGCTCCACAATTTGTAGCTTTCAAAATGCATTAACAAAATTATTTCGATGTCTAATGGCGAGGGTCATAGAGTGTAATAAAATTTGATTACATTTGATCATAAATCTTTTTTTTCTCATTATCTCATGGTGACGCAGGCGCGGGAGACGTCGCCCATATCCCCATGTTTTGACATACATACCCGTCCTATTTATGATAGCCCGATGTAGCGATCTGACATAAGATTTATGAAGTCACCATGTGTGCTTAGGAGATTGCTTTTATGCAATACGAATTGTTTTGATCGTTAGCAATAATATTTTAGACGTTGTATAATATTGAGTGTCAAATGTTTTTTTTTTAAATATTATTAGATTGAATTAAGTTATGAAGAAAACTAACAACTTCAACGTTCTGTTTTGCTTTTTATTTTTATGATTCGGGGTTTTTGGTAAAGCAAATGCTGATAATTATATAACCAGTCGGTAATACCAGTATATTTGACAAAATTAAAGTAACCATGAGAAGAATTGGATCATTTTAAAGGCCTAAACTAAATGTTTATGTAAATTTTAAATATTGTATAATAACAGTACGTACGTTGTATTTAATATAAATGATTAATCGATTCGATTAAAAAGTATCCATAAATGCAATTAGTTTAATATTACAGTGGTTATTAAAAGTTCAATCAAAAATCGCAATTAAAGCTTTTGAAACATATTGAAAACAATTTTGAAACATTGACTCACAGGGTTTTATAATTGAAAACATTTAGGTAAAACTGTCGAGTTCTGTGGCGTTATGTGTTTATTAAACTGGAAAATTAATTAAACAATTAAAATAATAATTGATAGCTTAGTAAACTAATATTAGGAATCGATTGCCAATAAATTCTTATATGTATTTTCTAATGGAATTCTTTGCAGCAATTATCTATGAAACAATTAATACATTTACGGTAACATTTGGTGGTACAATAAAAACGTTCCCCCTTTGAAAAGCTAGACTAATTCTTTGTGCGAGGTAGCTGCCAGCTCTTCGTTCTCCTGTGATGTCGACTGACTTTTTTGATAATTCCCTAAAAAGCCTAATCGCGCTAGTACCCCACGGACCAAGGGTGTCGACACCGAATGGGACAAAATCATAAATAATAATCATCATAATCATATCTTCTTTTGGATTATTAAATAACCTACATATCGTGTTTAAATCGGCCACGATGCTGGGTAAAGTTAAACGATGATTAAGCTCTTTTGCGACGCTGTCGTTCACGGATCCATTTATTAGGGGTAACATTACGCAGAGTCATCCGGAAGAATTCGCTTCGTGGCTCAAAATATAGTTATCTCTTACCTGGGTCATGAGGTTTCTTATATTTGGTTGGTAAGTTTGCAAATTTGTTATATTGCTCCTCACGGCTGGAAACTAGTTTTATATTTTGAAAATAAATATAACGTACGTTACAAAGGAAAAAAATAACATGTTTCGTCTTTATAATATTAATTAATATATTATAATAACAGTAGTAATATTAATTAATATATTATAATATTAACAGAAAATAGTAGAATGTATACATTAATGCAGATCCTCAATGTGTTCTTTTATGTTTGTGTTACTCCGAGATGTCGGATTTGAAAAATTCTCTTATTTTGAAAGATCAAGTCATGATCATCGAATTTCACGATTAAGCAATGGAATGTTTAAATTTTGAATCGATTGTTATTGTTGTTGTGTACTTTGGAATAGTTACGTATTATGACCGCCCTTTTTGGGAGTTTAAAACAAATGTTATAGCCATTAGATCTTGCCCGCTCTACGCCCTTGACTTGCGAACTTGTAGTAAATGTGAATTTACAAATAATTTAATTTTTTTTGACGTTCAAAAGTGTACATGTTTACCTATATAAATAAAGATATTTTGATTGATTGAAACTCTATTTCATATTTTACTTATGTTCCCTTTGAACTATATTTTTACCACAATCCAATTTAAAACCACAGTTTGGCCATTGACTTTTCATAAGCTTACCAAGAAATCGTTGAATACAATCACCATACTATTAACATCATGACCCGCATTATCTCGATAATCTCAAAGCCCGCTTGCATCCTGCTTTCAAGTGAAATTAATGATTTTCTAACCATATTATTTTTCTTTGGCCAGTATTGATTATGTTGGTTCCGGCGGTTCGAAATCTTGCCCGGACGTGTTCGGACATGGAAAGCATTTTAAGCGGCTTCCAATGATATCTATTGTTCTATTTATTTCGTTACCTAACATGGGATTACGATAAAAAATTTAATAAAGCAATGTTTTCTACGTTTGAAAGTACCGCATAAGAATACTACTTCGTCGAAATTATTCCAATGTCTTGTAGTCATATGGACCAATGAATAAAAAAGCAGATATGTGTGCGAAAATCTAAGTGTGTAAGAATTTATAGAGGTCTCACAGAGGGATTTTATAATACGCTGGGTACATAGATTAGATCCTTAATTACAATTGTACGTTGGTCTACTGTATTTAGAATGAGGCTTTCAAGTTGGAGCAATCTGCCTTATGTTAAAGCCGTCTTGTTGTAGATTAATTATAATTACGAACGTCTTCAACGGCGTATCACAGATTGTAATGTACAATAAATTTATTGCATGCATTAATAAGTAAAACTGAAAAAAAATATCTATAATATGACTCTTTCTATCATGAGTGGTGGTAGCCTTCAAGCCTTCTGAGAGTGTTTATGGGTATCACCATCAGGAAAGCACACAAAAATACTAAAATTTATTTTCTAAGCTTTATCTTTCTACCCTATAAAGACTTTACAAAATTTCAAAATAATAGGGGCATCACATAGGGGTGCGAATCTTATACGATTTTCATTTGATACGTATAAAATAGTACTTGTATTATATAATTTGCGGGTATACGAAGCCACATAATCTGGGTAACTCGGTGGCAACTTGATACAAATCATGCGTCAAGCTTGCCAGTTGCTATCAGTTTGTATATGATATCATTATTCAAAGTATGTTTTTTGTGCTTTACCGTCTAAATAGGTATCTAATCGTTTACAATGTTTAATATTAGAGAAAAATCTGGGCAATAAATGGCTCATATTTTCTCATGACAAAAGGAATTTTATATAACCTTGAAGTGGAGGATTCTACAACCTGTTCCATAGACAGAACCCTTTATTTTTTTTTTAACATGCACAGTTTATTTAATTAATTATACTTATAAAAAATACTAATTAGACAACACGGTATAAAGGTTCAGACGAGTGAATTTACAAAAAACAATTATTATATCATCGTTATATTTTAACTACAAATTCTAGAAGAATAATTTATTAATTTAGGTAATTTTAACACTTTATTTAAATCAATTTGCAATTGTACTAATGGCATATAGCCATGCAATAACAATAGAAATATCTGGACGTGAAAAAACTTGCATACTAATTAAGAAGTTAAATACTAAGTCTCTAGTTAAAACTAATGCAGTTGTATTACATAAAAAAATAGTTTAATAAAATGATTTAAATCGCCTATCTGATACCTTTTAAATAGTATAATAAACTTACTAGTAGCAATTGTAATTAAATTTTTCTTCTCTATTTTCAAAGTGTAACATTTTATTGTTGTAAAAATTGAATAAAATTATACATAACTAGCGGATCCGACAGACGTTGTCCTGTCTACACGTCTTTAATTTCAAAATTTCAATTTTTAATAAGCCATTTTGATGAAAATTATTATTCAAATGTTATGACAATATCTAACGATCCAGCACATGGTCACACACGATATAACACAATGATAACAAAACTTTTTTTTAATTTCGGGACAGACTAAAATTAAAATTCGAATATTATTTAAAATTTGACACTGCGATGGTAGCGCCGTCTGTCGGATCCAATGTAAAACATTCCAAAATCAACAACAACTAATAAATTGAAAATTAATTAAAAAAACATTGTCCAGCAGACAAAATTGTGAATCTAAACCATTCCCAGATCCCCTTGAACACACACAAAAAATTTCGTCTAAATCGGTCCAGTCGTTTAGGAGGAGTTCAGTCACATACACACGCACACAAGAAATATATATATTAAGATATGTGTGTGTTAATAAATAGATAACCTACTTCTCACATAATAGATAACGTATTAGGGATTCAATAAGAATTTACGAGATGTATTTTATCAATACTTTATATCAAGCTTGTGTTGAAGGAATCGTAGTCAGCGTTTTTACCCTCACAGTCGTGACGATATACGGGTGGCGCCTTAGAGGGGATTATCCAGACATCCCCTCATACAGTAAAATTCATTCCTTAACTTTTGTAACGAATTTATCGTCCAAATGACCTCGTCATTGATTATTTTCTGTTTTCATGTCAAACGTTGGCAATTTTTTGCTTAATGTTTTGATTTCTTTGGCTACATTTTAAACTAAAGTTGCCGTAATCAGAATGCCTGCAAACCACGTAATTCACAAGAATCTAACTAAATAAAATACTTTTTTTAATATTGGTAAAGTTAAATGAGGTTTAACCCCAAAGGTTAAGAACAATAACACGAAGATGAAAACAAAAATATAGTATTAGTAAATAAGTATATTATTACTATTCTCTAACTAAACTTTAAAGCCATACTAAATAGGATTTATTTAAAGTGTTTTGTCTACTATTTGTTGCAATTAAGTCTGATACCTCTTACATTAAAATGGCTCTCGGGCATCTGCGCACTCTGCGGGGAATACGTACTTGAAGGGAGCCGGCTCTTTCAACCCTCTGTGTTTATTTAGTTACCAAATCCCTATATTGCGAATTCGTATGTTTATATTTGTATAGTGATATTTTTCTTGAACAGAAGCATAGTTAATTATATACATTACAGCAAAAACCTTGTCGGCATTATATGTATATATGTCTACCAAATCAATCGTGGTTTTGTTAATACAAACTAATACACCCCGTTCGTATTTTATCATACAACGTAGAAGGAAGAAGTGAAACTTCGTAATGTGGAAATAAAAACAGGAAGCATTCACTCTCGCTCGGTCTCTTTCCATTCCCTCTCCCCAATAGCGTTAAACGTTTAACGCAACCTTCTTGGCAGTCTCTAAATTAACAGTTAACAGATCATAAATTTATAGCACATTGCGGTTTTAAATAATTCGTAATTTCATCCCATTAAACACACATAATAATTACAATAATTTTACTTTTCAATGTGCTTATCGCAGTTGTCATTATTCGGCAGTGTTTCAGCTATTTAAATGTACGATAAACCACATTTTACGTAAATATCCATGATTAACGTGAACCACCGGAAATTATATTGCCATTTTATTATTAAGGTTTATTGTGATATTTTATAGGCATTTGATTAATACTAAATCTGTTTTGTATTTTTTTGTGAACATTTGGGTTGTGTCGAAGAATCTGCTTCTTGCAGTTAGATCGCACATCTATTTTTCATTTAATTTTATTTATATCTTCTGTCTTTTATTGTAATTAGCACAATTTTAAATACATTACAGACCTAACGAGAAGAGAAGAATGAAGACTAATAAATCATTTTAAATAATGTATCATGGACGTCCATCGGTCCCCAACCCACTATGTGGAATCAGCTGCCCACTAAAGAATTTCAGAACCAATTCGTCCTAGGGTCCTTTAAGAAAAAAGCGTACCAATTCTTGAAATGCCGGCAACGCACTCGCGTGTTCTCTGACACTGAGTGTCCATGGCCGGTGGTATCACATAACGGCAATGTTCTATAAAAAAGTGTAAAAACGTTAACAGATATATTAGATACTATGGTGTAAAATTGATATATATACAAGGGATGTATGCATTCCAGAAACATACATTTTATTAAATTATACATATTTTAAAAATTTGTTTAACTCTGTAGTGATAATAACCGTCTGGCGACAGTCATGGCATTTTATTAGTCGTACGTCGGATAAGCGGGGTCTAAAGCATTTTAATTAATGAAACGGTCAACATTTTTTGTTGACAGTGTAGTCGTATTCTTAATATGTAGTTAATATTACTGTATTCGCTTTTATTTAAATATTTTGAAATGCAAAATGTGTACCTATAATT
Source organism: Pieris rapae (assembly GCF_905147795.1). Lineage (NCBI taxonomy): Eukaryota > Metazoa > Arthropoda > Insecta > Lepidoptera > Pieridae > Pieris > Pieris rapae. The sequence continues at coordinate 1,728,256 of NC_059515.1, read as the reverse complement.
AGATTTTAAGTTGACGCATGGTAGACCTGATGCTTTCCTCGCTCAACAACTAAGTATCCCAATACAGTGAAGAAATGCCGGCGTTAAAGGTATACTACCACAGGGATAATTATTTTGTTACTACTAGGTTAAGAAAATTAAATATTGGATTATATATAAATCTATATAATATAATAATATAATTCTAATATAATATATATTCTTGAGTAATTTTACTATCGAAGTGATGGACATTTAGAAATTTTAAGTTTTGAAATAGCAAAGTCGCAGTTAAAAGCTAGCTTTAAAATGTACCCGTGAACTCTACAAAGATAAATTATTGAAGCATTTAACTGGAGATTAGTGTCCTTTGTTACAGTTCTTGAAACTGATAAGATACCATCAGTTTTGCTTTTGTTTCATAAGATAAGGAATAAAGAAATGTAAAACCGTGCACCAGACGCGCCCTTTTATATAAAGTGACACGCGAATGAATCGTCACTTTTTTAAGGTTTTTAATTATTTAAGTAACTTAACATTGCTCTCGAATTTCGTTAATTATCTTGCTATTATCAAAATACAAAGTTTTTCACAAAATACGAGTTTTTTCACAAAATACGAGTTAATGTCTTAGCCATGATGGTAGCTTAGTGAGAGACTCTCAAGCCTGAGGTAGTAATTTCGATCCCTGGCTGTGCGCCAATACACTATCTATGTGGGCATTTAATGTTGCGTGAGGAAACCGGCTTGCCTTGGGTACAAAAAACCTACTTCCCTTTTGATTGACAAATGATGATGAAACAGATCTGAGGTCTAAACTTAAAAAGATTGTAGCACCACTGATTTTCATTTCAAACACCTAAGACGTTGAGTAAAATGCTTCAGTAATTTTTTCAAGACTCTTAAATGGCAAAGTCATCTACCAACCGGTTTACTGCCAACCTTGCCCATCAACTTTTTCAGCTAAAGAAATAATTTAGAAAAATATTCTAAGCTAAAAATTCAATAAAACTATTTATATTGGGTTTATAATGTAATGAATTTATGATGATATGTTATTATTTTACAAATTTTATTATGATTATAATTAATATTTATAATTTAAGTATAGATTATTTGATGATTGTATTTGTTTAATATGTTTTACTCGATGTAAGTAAGTTGATTGATTCGATACCGACAGTTACGAACAGAATGACGAGTCGTCATGATACGATCTAAAATAAGTGAGTGCATTCGGACCGTTCCGCTGGACGAAGGCGGACGTTTAATTGTAAGCTGTGTGGTTGTTTAAGTATAAGAAGTGTTGGAAATATATATAATTGTTGTAACAAAGCAGGCGTTTTATTATACACCGAGAATCGAATTGTGAGAATTCATCACACATCTTTGTCTTCAGTCACTGTGACCACGCACGCTGTAAAGCACGCGAAACGTCGGTTAAATTTAAAATTGTATGTTTAAATAATTATAATTTTAAAAGACGATGTAATATTCACACATTAGAACACGATAAAAATACGAAACTTATGACACTAAAGAAATAATTTAGAAAAATATTCTAACCTAAAAAATCAATAAAACTAAGTTTTTATATTGGGTTTATATAATATATAAAGTTATAAAATAGGCATGCTTGTTTAATATATTTATAATATAAGTTAGCAAAGCGCAAGATACCTCGTACCTCTTGAAATTCGCTAGCGGAAATGGGAAAAGGTGTACATAAGTTCGCGATACAACTGAAGCTAGTCGGCGAAGATTAATGGACTCAAAATTGCATCTAGTAATGCAATAAAGCCTGCACAAGCGTTTTGCAGGTTGAAGTTGTAGTAGTGTTTGTGTTTCATGTGAAAGTTGAGGAAAATAATCAATTCTTTCGTGTTTGACCATATTGCCACTACTTTATTATATAAATATATTAACTACGTTTCGTAACTTCTTTAATTTATGAACTACCTGAATATTCAAACTAGGTTTTACGTAGCAAAAACTTAATGATGAATTCGTTGTAGAATATAAATGGCAGAGACAGAGAGATAAGTTTTCTGTGGTAATGTACATTGCCTGGAAAGTCATTAGTAAATGTTTTTAATGAAATTATATGTTTATAATCGCTGTTAACATCTCAAAAGAAAGAGACTAGCTGTCCACGCCACAGGGAATCCTAGTTGTGCACTTTTTTTTTACCTAAATTGCCTTTTTATTATGTATAATAATTTTTGTTTTCTCTTTCTTTCAAGTGCGAAAACAGTCCACACTAAATACATAACCAACACAGAACTCATACATCAATCGAATTAATTGCCAGTCGGCTATGCTAATATCCTATTAATTCCCCAATTTTGGTTAACAGATTAAAAACTCTTTTGAAGTGTGCAGGGTTTAACGAAGACCGATAAAGCGGGCTATTTACGAGATTTATAACCAACGTAACGGCGCACACCATTTGGGACGCCCTCCTAACGAAAAATTTACTTAAGTTCCGAGAATTGCTTTGTGCATAAGACGTGATGTTTGAGCGAAATACCTGCGTTTACTGTGTTCAATATGTATACATTAGGTATGCCTAAATAATAATCAATCTTGAAAATTTATATCAGAATTAGATTAACAATATATAGAATATTGTAGTATATTTTTAGGAACTATAGTTAGAACTATTAGTAGAATGCAATATGAATGTAATAGAAAGATTTATAATCTATGATTCCTGTATTCCTAGTTTCAAATTTAATGGTTAAATTCATTGAAATAAAATTGTATTTTGGCTCAGGATATTTTTCAATATCAATTTAACGATATTAAAAACACACACACATTAAGTCCGACTGGGCCATTTCTAACCCCATTTATGATTTAAAACGAAGCTTTAAAATCATTGTAATAAAACCATTGAAACCCAAATATCGACCTGTGTCAGACACATATCTTTCCGTTGAAACATCAATAAAACATATTATGCAGAAATGCACGGAAACGATGTGTATAGTATGTAGATTGAACTATGTTTTAAACGTTTCAATACAATGCTGTGAGAGGGTAAGGAATGCACTGCGCGTGCTTTTGCATTAAGAAGCTTTAATCTAACCGATAACGACTAGTATGATCTTTTGTTCGGGACATTGTAAAGAAAATTTTTACTATTATTATTATTAGAACGCGTTTTCTTATAACCCAAGTAAGATAGTTAGTTTAAAAATACAAAACCACAATGAAATAGCGGAATATTTATTAAATACAATAAGTGTACAGCATTTGAAATAAAATTAAATAAAAAATAAATCAGTGGCGCTACAACCTCTTTAGGTCATTATCTGTCTGTTTTATGATCATTTTTAAATCTAATAGGCAAGTAGGTGATCAGCCTCCAGTGCCTGACATACGTCGTCGACTTTTTGGATCTAAAACAGGTCGGTTTCCTCACGATGTTTTCTTTCACCGTTCGAGCAAATGTTAAATGCGCACATAGAAAGAAAGTCCATTGGTGCACAGCCCGGGATCGAACCTACTACCTTAGGTATGAGAGTCGCACCCAGAAGCATAAGCATAATTAAGCATTTGAAATAATTATGTTTAATTCTTAAAACAGTTTGGATTATCGATTTTATTTATCACGAAGATGTGAAAAAAGGGAAGAATTTTTTGTCTATGGCGATAATATATCTTATATATTACATATTATATATATTTGAATATTTTTTTATAATCAATTTTAAATACTATTAATTTCGATAAGCATTTGGATATTTGTTTATTTAAAATTGTTTTGTTTGTCCGTAATTTTAGCAGAACGTACAAATATTGTATATCCTAAAGGTAGTATAGTACAACGGAATTGTAGATTTCTGAATGAGCGGAGCCTTACGGAACCCTTTTGTGTTCCTCCGATTATAGACCTTAATTAAGGACCGCAGTAATAAAGATAACGATTTCGACAAGCTAACCAGATACCTTTGACTCATGGTATCGTTGACTTCATTATGTTGATAAAGAAAATTGAACATTACTAAGCCTTTTTCAATATAAATTCCTCTATCATAATAAAACTATTTAAGATTGCGATAAGTATTTGTATAGAAAGAAGTATCCAAATTGGATTTTTTAACAGTTTTTAAAAAGTGTAGTTTTGGACTTCTGCATACTGCAATGGCGCAGAGCAATAAATTATTGATTCTTTTCTTTCGTAAATGTTTGAACCTATTTGTATATTGTATTCCATCTTTGGCTGTATTTTTTTTTTGTTATAATATATACTTTGTAGGATTACGAAACAAATAAAACTCTTGAAGAATACATGGCGCGGGTATCAGCAAAACTTTGCGTCACAAGAAACCATTACTGGGAGTGCGGATGACAGTCGATAATGAATCAAAGGGCGTATCTTGCAAAGACAGTGAATAGGACAACTGATGCTAAGAAAATTTTCATACTCGATGTGTTCCGGTGGTTTGTTTAAGGATAACCCACTTTCTTATAGAAAAAATGTTATTTAGTATTAAAATTGCTCCAAAATCACGTGTTTTTTTAATTTTACTAATCTACGGTACATATATTTTTAAACTTAGAACTCAGTATCAGGTAGTAACACGTCTCGGTGATTTTAATGAAAGACTTAGAGATGTAAAGAAGTGGTAAGCACAATATGGTGCCACACCGTCTAGCCATTCACTGACGCCGAATGTTTCTCGTATAGGGGCAATGAAAAAGTTACGATTGTGGTCTGGAACGCGTATTTTTGTATACAATTTACCCTTTCCTATACATACGTTTGTTCGGCTGTGTTTATTGTGTTGGTGTGTATATACTAATGTTTTAGGTGTTTGTAACAAGAGGTGCAAGTTACTCCTACAGTTCATTTTTAGAATTTTGTAGAACTATTTTACTGGTTATGACTTTTTGAAAATAGATTATAATATTATTTAGACAACTTTTGAATATTATGTTAAAATGACATAAGGATTTGATGCGTATCAAAACACGTGCTTCGTTGATTCGTTAGTTCGTTATAAATCTTGTACTAAACGTTAATTTAAACATAAAATATTGTACATAAAGTCTCGAAAATTTGTAATAAATGTAGAAATTTTCTGCAAATTACAATTAAGTTATAAACAGCGATTTAAATGTTGTAATAAAATCGTACACAAAAATTCGTATTGTGTATTGCTTTATTGAAGTATTAGAAAAGCGTGATATTAAGTTCTATTGTAATGGCCAATAAATTTCGGGACTGAGGTCATTAAAAGTAGGTGTTTTATCGTCATTCAATAAAACTCTATGGAATCTAGAGGCAATTTCAAATTTTATGTCAGCAAATGACGTAAGAAATTTCTTTAAATTGATTTTTTTTTAAATTTATTTATTGTATACATAATCTTAAATAGAAGAAGTTGGTGTGGTGGAAATACAAACTGGACACAGTCTTTCTGAGTTGTATTGGCCTAGTAGCTTCAGCGTACGGCTCTCATTCCTGAGGTCGTAGGTTCGATCTCCGGCTGTGCACCAATGAACATTCTTTGTATGTGCGCTTAACACTTGCTTGTATGGTGAAGGATAACATCGTGAGGAAACCGGCTCGCCTTAGACCTGAAAAGTCGGCGTGTGTTAGGCACAGGATGCTGATCATCTACTTGCCTATTAGTAAAAAGTAAATCATCATAAAAAAGATAAAGAAATCTGAGGCCTGGGCCTGTAGCGCCACTGATTCATTTATTTTTTGTATTTTTTTGTATAGGTAAGTAAAATGATTCCCTTTTGAAATTCCATTCAGGAAAACTATTATCTAATACGAGAGTATTATTATTATTTTAAAATAATATTTTTGGTTGTTTGTTGCACAGTACCATACCAACCTCCGTACTTGTTCATAAAAGAACCAGTACTGATGTTGATCGCATTGGTAATGTTGCTTATTTTATACCTACCTAAATGAATTAACTATTAGTTTTCTTTTTATCAATTTTTATTATTACAAAATAGTTAAAATATTATAAATACCCTGTATTTGTGTGTTTGATATTAACTGAACTGATTAAGAAAACACCCTGCGAACATAACATTACTTATAACAAACAAACAAAAACATCTTTATTCATCTAGATAAACAAGTACACTTATGAACGTCACAATTAATTAATTGTAAATTTACATTTACTACCAGTTCTCAAGTCACCAAATATTATATGTATACCAAGCGGAGAAGCCATTTACAGTACCAGTAACATTTACGAGTACACAAGTTAAAATTGTAACGTTTACAATCTGAAATAGCCTTTTTATATGAAGCAGTTCAATTAACATATAAGAATAGTTTCCCGTTAACATTAAATTAAATCGGTTAATCTACGGAGGAAATTAAATCAATTAACTTTGTGAGAAGACATGCTATTTCCTTTAAAAAAGGCGACAACTAACTTCATTACTAAGAGGAAAGATTTTGTGAGCTTTTATAGTATCAATTTCAAATTTCTATGTCATATTTTATTATATTAAAGTATAAATATACATGTACCCGTGTAATTTTATATTAAGTAATAAAACATTGATTTTAAGCTCCGTACACTACTTTATTTTAATATTTCTTATAAAAAGAAACTTTTATTAAAAGGAGTGGCGGAGAGTTTATTGCCAGTTCTTCTCTTCTGTTATACGCCATAACAGAAGTCGAAGAAGAAACTCGATTTTGACTTGAAACTGGCAGTAAATGTAAAATTAAAAGCATTTAATATTTTAATATTTATAACTTAAATGAATAAAGACTTATTATTATTATTATGTTTAATATGTTTTTTTTTGACGTTCATAAGTGTACAGTGTGTTACCTGTATGAATAAATGATTTTTGACTATGACTTTACACATCTAGTTTGTCTTGAAGAAACTGCTTTTTTTTAATTTATGTTCCGTGTTTGTTTTACATTTCTCTTGTCTATTGTGATGTAAATTTAAATTATATTTCCTATTAAAATTGATCGCTTAATACCAATTGCCTGCTTAGGTAGTCTTTGCTTAAAATAAAACAATTGATCTAATGTATGTCGATGATATCAACTATGAAACATTGTGGTGGGAGTCTGGAGCTAGTGCGGTCACTTGCGACATACACTCTTCATTGGTGACCTTAATCGATGTTATTATAATAAGGCACCTTTATGGTATATATTCTCTTCCAAAGAATTGCAAATTTCTATTCAAAGGTTGATTAATAACCAATAATGGAGATTTTCCCTCGAACCGAATACCGCAGGATACTGCAAGTATAGTGTAAATATAATGTAATTATTTAGCTGGCTTATATAAATAATATGCAGTAAGTTGTACAGATAAAAGATGGACTACGGAAGCCAGACGAGAGTGCTGACTATATAGTTAAAGTTTCTGGAAATAAATGGATGGAGGAAGCTAAGAACTTTTGTAAAAAAATATTGTAAATATTCTTAGTAACTAATATTTTTATTTTATGTAGCTTATTTTTAAATAGTTTCAAAACGATGTACATTACCTCTAAAATTTCTAACTAAGTGATTGTAATTCTTTGATTAATAAAGTATCTTTGAAGTTAAGGTCCAAATTGAAAGTTTAGGAGGCCAGAGGTTCAGAGGCTTTTACCTAAAAGGGGTCCATACTACAGAACCCAAAGAAATAACAATAACTAACTTAGAATAAGAGTGTAATAATAAAACTAATACCTATTTAATATGTAATTTTTATTAATGTGGAATTAAAGTGGCTTCATTATTATTTTATATAAATAACATAGCTGAATTTGTTGTATCTGTGTAAGGAATAGGAAATTAATGGTTTATTCACCGAAGGATATCCTTTGATTAAATCCTGTGACATAACAAACGTGATTGGGTTAGTCGTTCAGTGACCAATCAAGCGGAACTAATATCGGCTTGGGAGCTTACTCTATCCACCTAATAATACTTAATTAAAGCTTTATGTTTAAGCTCTGTATATGGGATTTTTAAACCAGTTGCGGTACTCAGTATTCCTCGGTTCTATGCCTGGAGATTAACATACGGTTTTGTTGTGTTTACAGTATTTTATCAGAGTTTGGAGGATGAGATTTCTTTGCGGCATATTAAGATATAGACTTATCGATACTAAGACGTTAAATACATATAAAATTTCATTCAAAGGCAAATCTAAGATGCATCTAAAATATATCAATTCAAATGACTACAACGTTTACGTAGATATTATGTTCTTATGACGAAAATTAATACTCTCCTACATATTTGTCTGTCAAATTGTATTTATATTATACAGATCAATAAAGTCAAGTCAACAAAAAGAAATATACCGCAAATTTCAATAGCTGTTTCATAATTATTAAGCAGTTTTTACTTTTTACAGCTAGGCAAGTTGGCGATCAGCTTTCTGTGCTTCACACCCGCCGACTTTTTGAGTCTAAATCAAGCCGCTTTCCTCACAATGTTTTCCCTACCAATTTTAAATACGCACATAGAAAGTCAATTGGTGTACCGGGGGATCGACCCTACGACCTAAAGGATGGCAATCGTACGCTGAAGCCATTAGACAGACACTGCTAAAAAACAGTCAACAGTTATGCAATTTAAAGTTAAACGCTTGAAGTCAGATTTATAATACGTTTCATAATTTTTAACTTTCCTTTATGGATATATTATGGACATTAGCAGGGAGGCAATCTTTTAACGTAATAAGCCACCTTCATTGAGAGTAATCATAGAGGCGTCGTAATAGCGGAGCGGAGAACATTTACGTGAAGGATCTTTACAAAAACAAAAAATATATGGAAAGTATTTACGTAGAACTAAAGGATCTTTAAATAAAACAAAATATGGTTTATAGATCTTTACACTGAAATATGAAAATTGTTGTTAGACAATGCATTATTATCGATTACTTGGTATGAAAAAACATCGCGAACACTTCGATATTTTATTTGTTAATATGCATATTACAAATAGTCGTAATACATTTATTTATGTCGTTACTACCGTCCTTCAGCTTACACTAATAAATAAGTATGTTAGCTTAGTGTCTGCCATATAAATAAACTAAATAAAATATTCAAAATTGAGTTATTTCCAGAGTTGCAAATATGTTCAACAGAAAATGACAACATATTTCTCAGAAATACATTATGCAATAGACTAAAATGATGGAACGTATATGGTCAATACAATTTGCATCAGTATTGTGAAGAACACAAAGTAATTTGGTGCATTCATCGATTTAGGTGCATTGGCCGCTCCGACATTTTAATTAAATTGATTCCCGCGGCTCTGTGACCCGTATCGATGGAACACAGAATCATTTAACTATATGTTATGATTTTTTGGTATGTTACAGTTATAACAATCTACCACAAGGGAATTGAATAAAACATTTTTTATCGGTACACCAAAAGCTTTAGTAAAATTGCTCAACCCATGTTATCTATGATGAATACGCCAAGGAATTTCGACAGAGTAATTTAAAATAAAAAATATATATTACCCATATTATATAATCATTTGGACAGGATTGTTTCATATCTAAATATATGTCTTGTGTATATTCCACAAGTAGCTGATATATGTGAGACTCTTCCCACAATCTTCCCACTCAAAATAGCCACTGAAACCACATCGGGTAGCTCCTTCGAGTCTGCATCAAGGAGGCTCAGGTATAGCTTTTTAATTCTAGCAGAGTAATTAAAAACAAGCATTAAAAGTTTACAGGTTTTGTCTTTGAGCAAGATTCAGAGATCAAAGATGGACTTAAAGTCAATAATAAGAAAGGAACGGAAAGAAGGAGAAGAGAGTGTGGAATGAAGACAAAATAGAAGCGTTAGCAGGAAACGAATGGAGAAAAAGCTGAATAGAGATAATTGGAGAAGTCTTTACCTTGTGTGAAAGTCCATACAATGAGTACTGAACTACGTTAGGATAACGAGTAACTAAAAAAAATGAATATAACAAATAATAACTTCATTAGTTAATATTTATAAATTAGAAATGAACAGGCATTATTACGTTTAAGGAATAGAAATTTAAAAATCGAATGTTACTAAACTTTCATAATAAAAATAGAAAATAAACGATGTTAGCAGTATATAACACCAGATGGTATAGTTTGCGGAAGTAAGTTTGTGATGAGAAGTTTGTATCGCGTCGGAAAATGCAATTCCATAGTTTCTCTATGTTGCGGAACGAAGAAATTGTGTTACGAAAATTATATTATCCGCCTTCTTCGGGTTCTTTGCACAAAGTAAAATATTGTCGTTGGATAAAGGAATTCTTTTAATGAACAAGTTTAATACTGGTGGCAGAGTAATGCTTATACTGAGAATATCTTATGGGACAAGTTCCATTAGGGATATTAAGCTCAAACTAACTTTAATGTCTGTTTTTTAAGAAGTAGAATGTAGATGATCGTTTTACCTGATCAACGTAATTTTTTAGTCTATGTCGGTTTCTTTACGATGACTTCTTCAACATACTAGCAAGTGTATACACAATGAAAACGAAGCAAAGATAATTTATAGATACAAAGCAGATTCGAACGCACAAGGTGTCTTTTAGTATACGTATATATATGTATGTGTATATACAGGGGGCAAACGGGCAGGAGTCTCACCTGATGTTAAGTGATACCGCCGCCCATGGACACTCTCAATTAAATTAAATTTAATAATAAACATATTTTTACTTTTTTATTTTATGTTTGCTTGCAGTGTTGACCACTGAGATTACAGGTTCGATCCCCGGTTATGTACTTATGGAGTATCTGTCTATGTGCGCAGTTACCTCTCGCTCGTACGGCCGCGGCGTTGAGAATTATAGTGAGGACACTGGCATGCTTTTAAAAATAGACGTGTAGATTCAGGAGGCGAATTACCTAATTGTTTATTAAAAAAAACAAATATCACGAAATAAAAAGGTTGAAGGAGCAAGAATCTTAAAAAAATATCTGCTGTTGTTTAGTGCCATAGACCGGGAAGCAACAAGCTAAGGTCAATGGTCGAATACGTATGGGAACCAAGATAAATATTTGAATTTCAACACTTAATATTTCCATATGGAAATTGATTATGAAGTGTTCGGGCAAGTGTTTATGTAAGGGATTCTGGGTCGAGTTAGTGCGCTCGCGCATGTGTCGAGATTTATATGAAATGTGAAATATTGCACCAGCTGCATACCTTTACAGGAAGCGAGTTTAAATAATCTTACATTTAACCTATACACTTGTTTTCAAGTTTCATATTTCAATGTAGAAGTTTTTATTTAATACAGGCACAGGCAAACTATAATTTTCATTTAAGTGCACACAGACCTTTAATAGTTTTTGGATATACTTAAATCAACGTGTAAGTTTAAGCAGTGGTATATGTTTTAAATTACATTACTAAAGTTTTTAATAACACTGATATACAGAAATTTTAAAATTGGAAACGAAATTCAAATTTTAGCGCGAATTATCACTTGTCAATTGTCAAACTGTCAGATGATTTTCATTTGAAGAAAGTACTAGTTTAAACTTGTCTCTGACTCTCAGGTTGATTCGACTCTTAATTAGAGTTGGTTTGGAAATAACTGTAACTATTTCACATAACTGTGGGTGGCAAAAAGTGCATTCTTGTACCCGACATAGACAACCTAACCTACGCGCTTTTGAATTGAATTAGCAAGTCTTTAACTTCGTAACGTATTGCGATATTGTAACAATTTGTGTTAACGACGATTGCACTCAATGGTGTAAAGTTAATTAGCCAAAAGGGAGCATGACGCACGAGCCGGAAGGAAAGCAAACAGTTCCCTACTTTAGTAGATTAAAACTGTAATACTTACTTTCTAAGACTGAATGAAGGCCAAAGTATAGTACTTACATACCTTAAACAATATTTTATTTGAAATTGATAACTTATTACATTCGAACCTCAGTCTTCGCAAATAGTTATTATCATCGGGACTAATATTATAAAGAAATAAATTTGTATATTTGCAAAATCTTTCACTATTGCTACTTTATGCCTCAGTACCAGCCAACTACGCTCTACGATTTTATATCGATTTTTTTTTCTTAGAAATGCTGAAAGGTATACATACTTAGTAGTGCGAAAGTTGGTAAAATTATAACTTATCTATCTAATACGTACTCACCCATTTATTTATTTATATATACATTCTAAATGTGTATGCTTAAAAAATACAAGACAATATGACATTACAAATTTAACATACTTACAGATACACTTCAATTACATTAGAACTTAAGCAATATATTAAAGGAAAACACTAAAGAAACGACCACAAAATAAACAAAAATAAAATAAAACATAACATTAAGAATAACTAATAATATAAATAATACCTAAGTCTGAATACTATCATTTCAGCGTAAACATAATTGGACATAAAGAAACGAACGAGTGTTTTAGTTGAAACAGCGCATTAAGTTTTATGAATAAAAGGGATACATAATGCCTGCCTTTTCAAAGCTTTAAAGCTTTTTCATATCGATTTGACCTTACAAAGGCCGCACAATTGCAAAAGCTCATGGTTTAAGCCCCGTCCATTCCCATTGTTATGAAAATATCGAGCTTTTCGCCCATTTGTGTTCTAAGGCCGTTGAAATCAGGCCATTTGGCCTATCGGCATTGCCCTGTACATATTTTAATGATAATTTTCCGCTCATAAATATTAATGCTTCGAACAAAACCAACAAATCTATGTAAAATGGATATTTGGAACAATTTCGCTTTGTGTATCTGAAATCAGTATATATTTTACATATAGCCTAAATTTCAAATATATATCCGAATAAAAAAAATAGTGGCTCTATAACCTTTTTGTTCTGGGCTTCAGATGTCTGTATATGTTCCATGATCATTTGTCAATCTAATAGGTTATCAACCCGTACCTGGTACACGCCGTCGACTTTTGGGTCTAAGCCGGTTTGCTCACGATGTTTTCCTTCACCGTTCGAGCGAATGTTAAATGCACATATAATCCATTGGTGCACAGCCGGGGATCGAACCTACGGTCTCAGGGATGAGAGTCGCACGCTGAATCCACTATTCGAATTACTGTGTACAATAGGTATTGACTTCTGAGAACACCTGATTGAATTTTGGTGCAGATGATATATTATTTTATTACTAGATCAACATGAATTGTATATTGCTACTCAAAATCGCGCTGTATCAGAATAAGCACAGCTTATCATACAGGGGTAAATTTCAACGCTAATTTAATTACCTAATATGAAAAAGGTAGAATGGATGCAAATATATGTGTTCGTACACGAATTTTTCAAAACCTTGCATTTAAGAGAAATCATTATTATTAAATAAGATAAATTAGATAGTTCTTTTGCTATAAAACATACAGTTAAAGATACTTTAAGTGTGGGTGACAAAGTGCTGACTCGGTCTGCCCACAGTGAGATACCAGATCGCTTATTCATAGTTATTTATCAAAACGGAAATGATCCTATTTCGATTCTATTGTTTTAATTTGATTCTAATAAGATTAATGATACCTCATGATGATACTGACGTAGCCAGAATTATAGTGATTTTAGGCCTAAGTGATTTTGAGACTTTTGTGTGTTCAAAATTCTCGTATTATTTCAAAAACTAAAACGTCATAGTTTGCGCTGTTAGAGACACAGTATCCTCTTTTTTCAGTCGCTGCGGTTTTCTCTTGATGTTCCTGTTCTTTCACAAGTAGGTGTTAATTGTGCATAGTATTATTACACATGAAATCTTAACCTAAAAGAGTTTTTATAATCGTTTATAACCTAACATTGTTTCAATCGTTATTCAACAGCCAGAAAATTTGGTCAGTAATAAAACTAGGTAGTCCCTCAAAAGGCCGTATGAACTCATCTTTTGTATGCAAAACATCTTCCATACTTAAGTCATACTTGGCACTTCCGATTGCGTAATTAAGTATTTCATTCAAGGTTAGAGTATCTGAAGAATGCACTTATGCATGTTGCATATGTAAACTAATCTTATCGGTGTTGTCGTCTGAATACTAAAATTATGGAAATTTAAAGCTTTGTTGCATATTAATTGGTGACTCATCAACTTTAAAAAAATATGTTGTGTTGTAGTGGTAAAGTAGGAAGCTCGCTGTAGACACAACATGACGATGACTTTTCTTGGTGCTTCTCCATTACTGATTTCGTCAATCTCATGACGCAGTCGCGATATCCGTCCGCTTCCTGACACATGCTGTATCCTCCTACACGCCCTGGATTTTATCCATCATAATCTATTGAAGATATTGGTAGTATACAATACGTTGCCCATGTGCGCAACTTTCCGTTGCTTGATTATTTTGACATAGACATTTTTACATTTGTATTATCTATTTCTTTTGGTTGGTTAAGTAAAAGAAATAAGTTTCTGTATTAATATTAAATTTAGACGCATTGTTTTGATTTATAAGTTTTGCACTTGTACTTTACAATTTATGTTATTTTAGGGTTGCCAGAAAACGTCGCACTATGCCGGCGATAGACCTCGTTGCGCCATGTTGTTTATTAATTTCTAATTCTTGCATGTGCTATAAATTATTAAACACATTATCGAAGTATCTGTATTTTCAGTGCGCAGAAGAATAGATTGAGGCCCACAGAATACGTATTATATTTTATTATTTTCACTGCACCAATTAAAACGGGACAAATTTACACAAAATATCGCAGTTACAGTCTATCGATTTGGTATTAATGATTCCAGCATTCCCATTTGTGCGATGTACTTGCTACAAGCTAGTTATGATAATAGCAAGTGCGGGCGTGCATGTCAATGGCTTCTCAAACAGATGCGTATGGTCTGAATGAAATACGGATTTTACAAGTTGATAGAGTACTATACAATATCCGTAATTTTTTTTTGATAGTTAAATAAGTGGATTAAAATTAGGAAGCTTGATTGATTTATGATATATAATATTTCTATCCTCGAAATCATTTACCATTTAATATGTATTTCTTTATCGACATTTATATATAATATGTTAAGATAGGTAGCAAGTGGAGATCTGCGGTCTTCGTCTTCCGGAAAAGGGCGTAATAATATAAATAAATACGATCTTTAGTTGATGCGGGACTGTTGAATTATCTTTTACGTGCTTACAACGTAATTAATGTCATGCAAACGCTCCAGTCAATTTATAATACATGTTCATCAGAATTATATCAATATGAATGAGTATTGTGCTGTAATAGGACATTGTCAACGGAATGAGAAGCGAGTTTATTTGAGCGGTCACGTAGCCGCGTTGTAATTCTTGTTTCCTACCCTCGCAACGGAATGTAATATAAAAGTTATCGCAAGATCGGCATGCGATGCGTGGCCTCTCACGCGATCTTATGACCTTAACAAAAAGTTTATTGCTATTTGTTACACTGTTATAATTTTCATATATTATATTTTTGTATCCTTAATTACCTTATATTACAGCAGCCTACAAGCAGCGCCCTCAACACTTGCGAACTGTCAGGCAAATACTGTGAATCTCATAGTTTTAAAATTAAAATTTAACATAAGACATATAGTCATTTAGACAAAACTAATGGGCTAAAATAAAGCAATTAAAATATATGTCAACAGTGAACAGGATAATAATAAAAAACTTTACAAAGAACAAACGTGTTCTTTGATAGTTTAATCCACACGTATCTGAGAATGTCTTATAAATACTGTCTATGTGCATGTATGAACGCGATGTATTCAAAAATTTACTGTGCGATTTTCATTAGTAAATACGAGGACCTGTCTGACGAAGAATTAGGTGTATTGTTATAGATGGTTTCATGTAAATGGACTAAAATATAACGATTATTAAAAAGGTAGCACAAAGCCCTTGGGCGAAGCTTCGGAAGGTAAATACCAATATTGTAAAAAATTCTAAGAAATATAAAATCTTATGTTCATAAAATAAAAAGTAATAATCAAGCCTTAACTTGTAGCAAGTTCGTTGGAAAGTCGCTTGTCAATTTTTGTAGACATTTCTAATTAAACTTTTCAGCTGCGAACTTCCTTATTTAACTTTAGCGTTATAACTTCTCGCTATTTGCGTATATTCCATGCCAAGCTTAATGAATATTTAGCTAGTTATTTTGCGCAAAATAGTTTTATTCATGGAATTTGTATTCCACAGCACTGATTAATAACTTACCTTTATAGACTATATATAAGCATACGTTTTAGAATTAACGTTCTATAATTTTTAATCTATGCTATGTAATCATATTATCTATGGATAGATATTGTCTCTACAAATGTTTACTTCGTTTTCCTTTTACTTATGTTAGTCTTTTTTGATTACTATTTTGTGTGTTGCATTAGTAATATAATTAAGAAACTTCTAGAATAATATATATGGTATAAGAGTACCATAAATAAATGAAGCAAACAATTTAGGATCAATTTAATTAAGAACATGCTAAAACTGTAGGCGTCTCTGTTAATATAACGATGTTACCTTGGCTTAAAATTAAATTTAACGGTGAAAATGTCTGAGAGCTTAATTAACGCGAAAGAGGGACATGAAATGTAACTGTAGTACACACGTCGAGTACATTCATCTTTCAGACCCTCACGCGCCATGAAAGAATAATGAAACGAAGTATAAGGACACATCATTAAGAGGCTTAGGTCTGAGAAATATATTTAGGAAGTTTCTTTTGTTTTTTGACGTCACAACGGCTTATAATTCGATCGAGCCGGCTGCACGCACAAAAAACGAACAGCGTTACCTCGCGGCGCGTCGTTACCTCTGATGCGTTCCATTTAAAGCTTGAAGTGCAATGTATAATAGTAACTTGTTCAATTCAATTGTGATTTCCATTTACCTCCTCTATATCCATACAAAATATCTATCAAACAAATAAAATTAACATTTTCTTTTGAAAAAATGCAGCCATTCTATCATTATTTTCTTATGACGTTGTCACGATCAACTATCATTAGGAAACCTTTATCTACTTCAAAGACAAGACTTTTTTATACACCAAGGGGGCAATCGGGCAGGAGGTTTTTACCTCATGGAGTGTCCATTGCCAGGAGGCTCGTAACAGCGTTGCCAGCCTTTTAGGAATTGGTACGCTCTCAATAACAAGTCATGAATCTTGCGGGGCATTAAATTTGTAAGTGACAAATGCAACCAACCAACGTCAGTCAGCGATTCATTTGTAGGTTTTAATTAAGAAAAATATAGGTCAATTTCGAAAATATTTTCGACAGAATTATAATTGCATTCCAAACTGTAAAGTTCTAAAAATAAATGTTTCAATATCTGGCAAGCAGGGCATTAATTATTTATTCATGAAGCCCCGAGTGCATCTGTTGAACGAGTGAAAACTCGAGAGAAACTATCACTTCTATTTTTACACTGTAGATGTCAATTATCAGACTTAGCTGGCATAAATCCCTGAAAATAATTTAACAAAAGTATTTTATATTTATTTAAAACGCTATTAGCACGAAATAAATATAAGATAAATTTGACGAGTTCGATGAAATAAAATTTCGCCTCGCCTCTCAACTCTGCAGTCTCTTGAAACCTGCACTAGACTCTGTAACTGCAAAGACTTGAAAGTTCAGTTTTTCCAGAGCGACATCAGCGTCACGGATAACACCATGGATTTATCTCTGCAACGACATCGGTATTGGAAGTTATAGCAGCGCTGTCTGACGCTATGTCTATGGGCGAAACCCTTACTCGTAAAAACCCTCAAATAGATCGACAAAAAAGTATTTATTTACCAACTCTTTGTGAGATTTTATTAGTTACATATACTTTCAGATAATATTAATAAGTAGGCAATGAGTTGCTGACAAGCGATCTCTCCCAGACAACCCTAGTAAAGAAAAAAAGCAATTACTGTAAGATCGTCTTAAGAGTTATCAATCAATGATAGGTTCTAAAATATATTTACTATTTACTACAAATTTATAGATTTTTTTCGTTAAAACTAATTAATAAGTGACAGGAAGTCACAAATACAAAGAGCTGCTATGCGATGTATTAATTTTATTTAACAAAAACAAATGAATTTTACTATCTCTGTCTCCCTCTCTCAAATTAGTCTCTTTCTGTGACATTGTGTTTCTGCTGTGATGAAAAATATTTATAAACATATGTCTTACGGTGGTTTCAGCCAGTCAAAAACCAATGAAAGCCCCTCTTAGGGTTACATGTATACTTTGCAGGTGCAGAATAAACAAAGCCCTATTGTTTTAGCTGTAGCACTAAATAGAAAGCTTCCAATCTGCACCCTCTGAATTCTCATTCAGTCTTGTCTCTTACTTCGCGCATTTTGAATTATAAAGCGAAGCAAAACACGAGTGCTTACGTCAGAGCTTTCGTCGCTTCAAGCTTTGAATAATATAAAGTTTTCTTTGTAATGCGATTAGAATTTGATAATTTCTATGTAGTGGTATTACGCTAACAAGCGTTTTCTGTGGTGGCCATGTTTAATTATGCGAATGTTGAGTTATATGTCAATTAACATAATCTGTGGTCGTGCCTTGAAAAATTATTGACTTCGTTTGTGGAATTATGAATATCGATCCTTCAATACAAAGGCTTAGAAAGTCGGGGTAACCTTTTATATTACTGAACTTTATTGGTTTCTTTTTAATCCGGATTCACGGATTTTTTGGCAATACGAAGGAATTGACATAATGGCATACAGTTTAATATGACGTAATATTTTGGTTGATTTCCCCAACTTTGAACGAAATTTAAATTTCATGTACCATTTAGATATCCCAGGAACCCCCATCCCATTTGTCCCTCCTTTCTGGAGAACGCGTTTTGGCCAAGACTTACCGATGTCTACATGGAGCATTCTAATAAACGTGCTGGATTTGGATATCGATATTTTCTCCCGTCACACTTTAAAAACGATTCTCATTTAGTTTTTATATACATCATATTATTGTAAGCTTTTTGCCTTTGTTTGCTTGTCACAATTGAAATTAAGTGTTTTGTTTTTCTTGTACCAATGTATCAGTGTACCGAGCATAGATAATCCTTTATAAATACGTAATGAGGTTGATATATTTTTGCAATTATTAATTACAATTACTTAATAATACTATATTCTAAATAATTAAATGATTGTTTATCATTTTAATTGCTATTAAGTATTTTGGAAAAACTTAATAAAACATTATGAATTTAATTATGTGGAACAAATATTATTTATTACCAGAATATACTCTTAAAATTTAATAGAATACAACCTCATTTGAACTCGATTAAAATCATACTTCAGTTAGATGAAGAGGTTTTTAGAATACTTTATATACTAAAGGAACAATTCCAATTAAAGTTTTCTTAGTGAATTACGGGAAAACGACAGCGGAATTTCTTTACAGCAGGCGGAAATTTTATGAAGCTTTCGACGCTCTTTTTAAAACTCCATCGCTAGGGATACTTAAAATTGAATTCATTTTACACCTAGGCGTTTAAACGTTGGCGTAAGATTTAAAAACTGAAACTCAATATGCTGTTAACTGTGTATACACAACTCAGTGAGTTATAGCTGGGTTCAGAAATTATCTAATTTTAATTTATATATAATAACCGTCTGGCGACAGTCATGGCATTTTATTAGTCCTACGTCGGATAAAGTTAATTAATGAAACGGTCAACATTTTTTGTTGACAGTGTAGTCTGGCTTCCGGAAGGCGAGCTATTCTTAATATGTAGTTAATATTACTGTATTCGGTTTTATTTAAATATTTTAAAATGCAAAATATGTACCAATAATTAGATTTTAAGTTGACGCATGGTAGACCTGATGCTTTCCTCGCTCAACAACTAAGTATCGCAATACAGTGAAGAAATGCCGACGTTAAAGGTTTACTCCACAGGGACCGAACTTTTTAAATTGGTTTTAATTTTTTTTTATAAATTCCTAATAATTTTTATTATTGATATGTAGGTTAAAAAATGTAAATACTGCACATATATTTCATTGTTATAATTAATATTAAAGATTAAAAAATATTTAATGTTAAAAACAATAACAATGACATTTGATTATTGAAATAAAAAAATATTATTCATATTATTGACCAAACACTGTTTTGTCCTACATACATCGTTATATTCGACTTTAAGCCACAATAATAATCGTATGAATTGAGCGAAGTACTAAATAAATTAAGAGAAAACTAATCCAATATAAGCCAAAAACAAAAACACAGCATCACTTCATTAGGATAACTGAAACCTAGATCTTACTGAGACTTGAGTCTAGACAATATACTTGTCCCAGCCAGACTATTTGACTATCTAGGTTACTAAACTTGGCAAGTAATGTACAAGTAAATAAACTTCGACGTCTCGTGTTTCAGTGACTACAAAGAACAGTGAGGATCTCTAAGGATGTGATGCAATTCTTTTTTGTAGAATATTTATTATAAAAGAATTCAGTTTTGTAATCAAAAGAATGTGGAGAAATAAAAGTATAGTAAAAATACTAACTGGTGTTGAATCTAAACTTAGCAAAAGCATTAGCATAGCAGTTAAAAATGAAGTAAGGAATTGGAATTGCTATTAAAGCTCATTATTACGGGTATAATATAAAAAATATAGTGTGTCTTTGTCTTTCAAAATCAACAAAAATGAGCTGGTTTTTATTAATAGGCATGTAAGTGTTCAGACTTTCGTACCTGACACGCGAGTCGGGTCTACGGCAGGCCCGTTTCTTCATTATTTTTCCACCAAATGAGAAAGTGATAAATGCGAACAGAGAAAGAAAAGACCGTTGGCGCAGCCGTGTCTCGAATGCACGTCTTCGAGAGTCAGTAGACCAGCAATGCTCAAATTTATTAACCAAAATATTTTTTTAACCGTAACTTGAAATCAATGAGTATTATATTACTGTTTGTTTAAAGAAACTTTTGGAATGACTATAATTATAAAAGTACAAAAAAGAGCTAGCATTTTTAAAGATTTTCATTTTCCAAGCAAATATTCTCGTAAAAGACGTAATTATAGAAGAATAAGTCTCGCGTTCTGCCGCAATATCAACGAATGAAGCCTTCCCCGCCCACGCTAAGCAAACTTCCGTAAACAGACCGAAATTACTTCGCAGTTTTTTCAGATGTTTCTCGTAAAATATCAAATGAAATACTTTATGGCAAAATAAGTTTGCGACGATTACTTTGTACGCGGATAAAGCTTAATCATTGTCAAGTTTATATGTATTTGTAATTTGTTAATGCATAAATACATATTAATAATTTGTATAATGTTTTACAACGAGAAAATATTACTACTTTTATAATTAATAATTTGAATAACTGTAAACATAGTTGTCTAATTTCATTAATTTTTTAAAAATAATAAATGGCGTTGTGCATGCAACGAAGTCCAAGAAATATGTAGTATATAAGATTTAATATTTATCTAGAAGTTTATTTTGTAGATGTTGAAAGATTAAAAGCCGCCCGCAGCCCGCGCGGCATTGCAAAGTCAAAATCTAAAACAGGCCGAACTGAGCTGTAATGGCCTATAAAAGCTAGTTTCTATTCAAGAAAAACAAGTATAAATTATAGTAAAATATAGTAAAATCAGATATGTCGTGACAATGTTCACTTAAAGTCTAGTACTTAGTTAAATTTAGAGTATTTTTTGTTTATATTATTTATGTTTGAATTATAAAAA
Organism: Pieris rapae; assembly: GCF_905147795.1. Taxonomy (NCBI): domain Eukaryota; kingdom Metazoa; phylum Arthropoda; class Insecta; order Lepidoptera; family Pieridae; genus Pieris; species Pieris rapae. Next base: position 1,706,598 of record NC_059515.1, on the reverse strand, counting down.
TATAATAAAAATGTGTTTATTCATTTGAAACGACTCATTACAATTTTTGGATTTGGGAACCCTTTTTAGCAAAAAATACCTGTTGTTTTTTCCCAGCACTTTCATAACAAATTTAATAGTAAATTCAATAATATTATTATTTACTTACTTGTTTGAACAACAAAAAAACCGTGCATGAGAAAGTGTGTGGGTGGTTGTCTTGAAGAAACTGTTTTGTGTTATTGTGATGTTATTATTATAAACGTAAAACGAAATGAAATATAAAATCAATAAATTCAGTTTTGTGACAGCTACGATTGTATCAAGCAAACAGTGATAATATCTATGTTTGACTGCACGTTTTAATAGTTAAAATACTTATATTTTTATACTTTGTATGCCAACAAAACAGGATCGATAACTTGGTACTCGTAATTGTGATTCGTCTAATTTTAATAATCGGCGTGAGATTGTAGTTATAAATAAAAATACGAAAAATGAAATTGACATAAAACGTTTGATAATTTACTAGCGGCTTTTTACGGCTTCGCGCGAGTGAAATTATAAAAAATGTAGATATTCCTATGTTATTACATATTGTGGAACATTTATTTGTTCCATCATTAATAGTTTTCGCGCATGCGATGAAAGATATTGTATAGGCATTTTTACAACTTTTTTGCAATAAAAATGGTGAAAGAATTTTTAAAATCGTTCTAGTACTTTTTGAGCCAATTCGTTACAAACATATTTACATACAAAAATCTTTCCTGTTTATTAGTATAGATAAGTGGTGATATAGTAAACGTTTTTGCCAGATAAAGACTATAACAGTGCTAATAATACTGTTAAAATAGGGGTTGCTGGTAGGTGGGTGAAAGATAAGGGTTATACCTAAAAAAAATTTATCATTAAAATAAAAAACAAAAAAATCATTTTTTTGTTTTCGTTGGGTCACGCTTGGGGTGTTAAAAGCACAACCTATTAACCTAACGAATATTTTAATAAGATTTCACAAACCTCTGGTATGAGAGGTATCACACAATATTTGTATGAAGTTATATTAATATATACTTAAAGCAAGGACTATCTAAAACGATAGTTCCTATTTATAAAAATAATTCAAACACTCCAAAGTGGTATATTCAATAAGCAACCCTCTGAAACCAGCCTTCGCTCACCATTACCGGCTTCCATTAGGTTGCGCTCCTATTTCCAGCAAATCCAAGAATAGTCCACGGAGAATCTCTATTTGCATAACGTCCCGTTTTCCAATAAAACAGTAACAGGTTTGCGGACGGAAAACCACGCTTAACAATGTTCGTTACGAATGTCAGAGTTGGGAACTATGGGATTGGAAAACAAGCAAAAACCTCCCTCAAACGGCGGCCATTTGTCGAGTCACGCAATGGATTGACCGATTTAGAATTAACCTAGTTTCGGATCGTCATGTAACTTTTTGAAAAGGGTGCGATCGTTGACATCGTCGAACTACAACTTTTTAGGTCCTGGCCTCAAAAGAAATCTGAAGGCCAGACCGAAAAAGGTTGTTAAGCCACTAATTTTATTTATACCTATTCACATATTTAAATATTCATAGAACATACTTACTCTTAAAGGCCGCTAACCCATCCACACATGACTGTTTATGGTCTGCGGCATTGGCCTTTTATGGCTGTTCCGAAGGGTCGTTTGCGTCCTTTATATCAATGTGATGATGTGATGATTGAACGTATTATAACGCGCGAAATTTGGAATTATAACTATACATACAAAATATATATATCTAACTTAATATTTGTCATAAATACTTATAGTTAAAGGTACACTTTAACAACGATTAAAAACTGTTTACTTTGCTATTTATTTATTTAGTAATCCTACAGCTAACATAAATTATATTTAATTACAAACAAATACACTGAAAATATAGCCAAAGCTGGAATACATGATACATTTTACTAGAGAGAGATTTAGAAAAGGGAACAAACAAAGAAATAGTAATTAATACATTTAACTAATTGTGATTTAATTTATTTAACCAAGCCTTAAGCCTATGCAAAGCTTTAGGCTTAGTTAAATAAAAAAAGAGCGTACCAATTCTTAAAAGGCCGGCAACGCACTAGCAAGCCCTCTGGCATTGAGAGTGTAAATGGGCGGCGGTATCACTTAACATCAGGTGAGCCTCCTGCCCGTCTGCCCCCTGTTCTATAAAAAAAAGCCAATTTAATTTCACAATCTTTTATTATTAAAACTCGCAGAAATACATCTCGTTCGTGAAACTGCGCATAGCGTTGATACTTTTTATCTCGCTTCCAGAACATCCTGCCGTCATTTACAAAGCCCTCGACAGAGAAAATGGAGTTTTTTATAGCTTGCCTCCTTCACACATACAGGTCGTTTGCCGGTCATAATGTTTCGAGCAATGTGTATCGAGCCGCAAAAATCCGTTTTTATAAGATAGGGCTCGTTGGCACCCTAGCTCCTACACGTCATGAAGATTACGATACTTAAGCATTAGTATAAGATTAAAGAAAACACTTTTTTAACGGATTGAAGTTATGTATTATTGTAAACTTATAATTATTTAAACATAATTTTAAATTTATCCGACGTTTCGCGTGCTTTACGGCGTGCGTGGTCACGGTGACTGAAGACAAAAGGTGTTGAATGACAAAAAAGTATCACAGCTGTAGGAAATGTTGTATTATCTGTATTTATTTCTCCGGAGTTGGTATCGATTAAAAGATGTAGGGTTTGTAGGCAGAAATTGCTCACGTTAATAAAGTGTTTTCTTTATATGTGTAAAAGTTATGTTAATAAAAGATAATACTATAAGTAGTGTTAAAGTTTAAATAACATTACTATAAAATTATTTTTTCATCTGCAATCAGCCTCTTGTCTTTTATCAGATTTTAGGACATGATTTTGAGGCAATCCAATAATTTGTTTTCCCTCTGTAACTCACAAACTATCAAACTGCAGCAAGTTTCGCTCTTCTCAGTCGAAACACGCCGTCCGCCGTTTCCAAGAGTTGACGCGTTGCTGAAGTTTTAGTCATTTTAAAGTTATTACATTACTTTATCTACAAGATAATTAACGCTTGGCTTCAAAAGTGTTAAATGTATGGAGAAACGGCTGTGTAGAAATCGACGACTCGTATTTTGGATATAGAAAGCCTTTGAGAACGATTGCAAATCTTTTTAATTGCACTTAAATTTGTAATTTGATAAATATGTTAGAAAAATGTTATGTTATGTTGGGAATAGTTTCACGCGTTAAATACTTCAGTGTACTAATTGCATGTGATACCAGAACCCAATTTTTTGTGCTCAGCTGTGAACTGGTCTGCGAACTTCACCTATGTATCAGTCTTTAAGATATACTGAAAATACCACTAATATGTACTTTGGATAATATGAAACTAAAGTAAAGTTTTCCAAACGATAATATTAATTGATCATTATAAATCACGGTATTGCGGTAAGTTTCCACTGTTTTATGGCCTATTAAAAATCGAGTGCCGTGAGAATCTTGAGCAACGATGTGCATAATGATAAAAAGCTCTCAAATGCGTCGGGCGCGTGGGAGATAAAAGTAATATAGTGCTCTAAGCAAGAAAATGTTATCGGGTGCTCCTTGCGAATGTTTGCCCGCTCACCTTACAAAGCAACTTAATATATCAAACTGTCGTCTAGGGACTTAGTTTGAACAAGCATGTGACATTATTACATGAAGTTTTGTCGTGAACGTTTAACTTCCGTAGTTAAAGTACATTACCCTTATTGTTAGAATATAATTTTTTATGACATGTCAATAATACGCTTAAAGAGATTTAGTTGGTTAGGAATGGTTATACTTTGAAAGGTACTACTACTACAACAACAATAGAAACATATATATTATATACAATAAATGTACCTGTGATTCCACACAGGCTCTTGAAAATTGGCCCTTTTTTATGTCACAAGAGGCTATCGGGCAGGAGGCTCATCTAATATTAAGTGATATCAACGCCCATAAAGACTTGCTAGGGGGCTTGCAAGTGCGTTGCTGGCCTTTGAAAAATTGGTTCTTTTCTTGAAGGACCCACAGTGAAATTGGTTCTCACTATATTGTGACACATATTTGAAATCATTATAGCAAATAGCAATTAATTATAAAAGAGCTATTATAAATATATTATAATGACGTTCTTTTTGGTTTCTTTAGCTGAGGTGCGGTTCATAATCCTGGTGCATTGTTGCCATCGCGTTGCCAAGTGGGCAAAGGTTTTATTATTTTTATGGGCTATTGTGTTGCAGGAAATTGCGCGTTATTTTTCCCATTTTCAATATTACTGTTCGGGTGATGTTAATTTGAAGGATTTACAATTGTTATATTTGCAGAATACCCCTTCGGTGACTTTAGGGCACTTAATCTAAAGTATTAAAGAGGTAATTGGATTTAAAGACCCCTGGCGTGTTCTGGGACGAGTTAACCTCGGTAATATTTTATGAGCAACGGAGTATATTTCCAGGTAACGGTAATATATTACTTACAATGAATCAGGAAACGAAATCATTATTCATGGTAATTTTCTTGAGCGACTTAATAAATAGTGTTAAGTAGGATTTTTATCAATTGTTTTAAGCCTGAAACAGGGAATAGGGCAGAGGATTATCTACTTGTTTAATTTTTTTTTAAGCCTAAACAGCTGATTGGTCTGCCTGCTGCTTAGTCAATAAACGTCTATTTCCTTACATTTGACATATGGATATGGATCCCGTAATTAGGGACTGACTGAATGTGAAAAGTGTTGTTTTTTTTACTTTAAGAGCGCAGACGGGGTTCAAACGCACAATATAATGGTTGAGAAGTCTAAGACTTGAGTTAATCTTCTTACAATTTAATTACGTTTTATTTATTTATAAAAAAACAGAAATTTATGTGATAACATTTTCAACGTTCAATGAAGCGTCGACATTAATGACAATAAAAAAATAAAAACAGAATTATCTTCATCGTCAGACGTCAAGGCAGAAATTCTATCATATCCATCTCCATGTCACCTAGCCTAAAAAAGCGCTATGTTGTATAGAGCTTTTTTAGGCTCTTTCACCACTAGCAGTTAAGCTATTTTCGAACCGATACGACCGAGGGACTTTCGAAAAAAGAGCGCGAACCATATCTAAAAGATGGCGGCAACACAAAAAAATACTTAAATGGGATAGTAATTTCTTTGTCGTAAATATTGTAAATACAGCACACGATCAAGACGTGTTCAAGTTTTAATACATTACTTATTTAATGTATAAAAACTGTTATTTGCAATACTGATATTTAATTTATTTTAAAAGGAGCAAGAAATTAACCGTTTTGTAAAAACGCGAACGTGCGATTTACATAAATTCTCTGAATTCAAAGCACCGCGAAAATCCACAAGACCCACTTTTAACTGAGGCTTATTTGTTTAAGCCTGCAAAAGAACTTGCTTAAAAGGGAATGTAAGTTTTCAGAGACGTTTAGATTTGTTTTGCAAATTACATTAAGAAAACGGTGATCAAAATCCCATGCGAAATAAAATACATTTTCTTGAGAACACATTTAAAAAAGCCGAATTGCGTTTAAAAATTTGTTTATACGATATAATAACTAAGATACAATTTTTGGTAGAGGCTGCAGCTCTTCATAACTTATGTGGTAATAAATAAATATGTTATAAAAGAGCATACTCATCTCTTAAAGGACGGCGACGCACCTACTAACATTTGTCTTCCTGGGCAGCTTTTATGGCCCTCGGTAGGCTTGTTAATCTATAAAACTATACGTTGGAAACTTTAAAAAATACTCTTATACCTTCATATCCCGTTTATAAGTTTAATACAATTTTTTAACATGTCAGAAACCAATAACATCAATAAATGTTGACCGATACTATTCTGGATTTAGAAGTCGGTTCTATATTTCAAAGGTCTTTTTTATCAACTTTAACTTTTATTTAACGCTTTATTTCAATAAATTATGTCGCGTTCAGCGATGGAAGTAGCTTTTCTTTTTAAAAAACCTTTATTATATTTTCAAAATATTACTAATTTAAGTTTAAGCTATATATAGTTCATAACGTTCCTATTAGGTATAAATACTGACATTTTTATACACTCCGACAAAATCACGATTACATTTTTGACTTGACTATCAAATAGTCGTTTATTTGTAGATCTATTAATATTGCTAAATCGATATTAAAGCCTTTGTTGTTGTCAATTTATGAGCTCTGTGATAGATGACATTGGCAGCTGACAGTTGCGCCATTGCTCTGACATAATATAGGTTTAAAATAAAAGTTTGTGAAATGTATGCAAAATATTATTATGTATTTAATGGCTTAATATACAATTAATGGAAAAGTTGTACGAAAGACTAGGCGGTATGGTCGAAAGACTCAGATAGCCTGCGCCATGGGTGAAAAAAAATTATGTATTTATTTCTCTATCTATTATATATATATATATATATATATATATATATTACTTGATATACATTGAAATTGTAGAATGTACTTATGCTGCGGTTCCAACTAAACCTTTAGAATTGCACTGGAAGCCTTTGCTTTTAGAATAATTGCTGAAACCTACCTGCTCATAATATGGCGGATCTCTCAACGTGATGAGATATTTGCTGTTCGTATGAAATGTTATATTAGCTTAGTTATGTAAAGTTAAATTATATATTTATTCAGACGAGTAGATGATCAGGAATTTACTACAAACCATAGCTCTCCTTAGAGTCGTTACTTAATATTTAACGATTGACTTTACCATTAAGCAAAGATTAAAATAATTGGACAGCGAAAAATCTACTTCAAGTTTACTTCAGTCATAGTCTAACTCTTTAACAAATTTTGCAACTGAGTTACATTATGCGAAACGTATAGTACTATGTAATTACCATTTTACATCATTTAATTGATGACTCATATTTACGGTTTATCTATATTAACTCGCGTACAACACTAAAATATAAGCGAAATAATGAAATGTAGATTGTTATGCAACGAATTAATGCAATCTAACAGTTGCAGAGAGTGTCTTCTACTGGCTATACTCTCGGGGCGTCACTCCGATTAGTTAGAAAATCTCCACGCTAATAAAACTAAAAAAGAATGAGCAAAATGTGCAGCTTTGGCTCTTACACTATGAATACATAGTTTAAGAGCCAAAGCTGATTTTTTAGTGGTCATTAACATAATAATGTTATTGACCACTAAAAAAAATAAAAAAATTGTTTTACATACTATTTTTGGCGCTCTTAATCGTGGTCACACAATTTTTACATGAGAAAATATATTTGTTTACAAAAAATACGCCTTGTGTTGTTAATTAAATTAACACCGTATAAATTCAGTATTGGAATCTTGCGTACTTACTCAAGTATTATGCTTAGGTAACTTTCTCAAATTATCTCAAAATGGTAGCGTTAATTTATTACGGAGAATGAGCGGTAAACAGAAAACCGGTATCGTCACTAAAAACATCTGTAAACCTCACGTTACAAGCGTTCCTTTTACGGTTATAAAAATAATAACCTTTTGACCGACAAGAGCTTATTATTTAAGCTCTTGTACTTTACTTCAAATAAAATCAAACAAGTTAATATATTCCTTATCATACGAGTGTATTTCGTTTGCAAAAAAATATATACTTTAATAATGTCATAGTTCCGTGACGGAAAATATTAATAATGTAATATTTTTGTTATTCGTCATTTATTTTTATTGTAAAATTTTTGGTATTATCTATGTTTAGTAAGCCTTATAAAAATAACAACATTTTCATGTATGATTTAATTGTTATGAAGTTTCTTTATAATGCGGGATATTTGTAGTCGCCGGGAATCAAACCTATATGAGTGATAATGCGTGTAAATATGCCACGAAAACCATCATTAATAATAAACTTGTTTTAACAGTATATACATTATCAAAAAATATATAAAAGTTGTATACCTTTATGTTGCATAGTATACGTTTTGTAATGTCGATAAGAATTATGAGTAGTAATAACTAAACCATTAATCTTAAAAAGCTTTATATACAAGTGCAGTACGTTCAAGATCGTTAAAATTTTCAATAAAGTCCCCTTTGATAGAACCTATATCATTCAAGTAATTTGATTAAGCATTAGTGACGTACCCGGAAACGGAACTACTCAGTTCCAGAGATATTCACGAGCTTCCGTTTATTTCAACGACTGCAAAGCTTTGTTGTTCAAGAAGTGTTTGAATCGTCTAATTGGAATCTTGGAACTTTTAAGTTTCCACTTCATTTTTAACGAACGAACTCAAAAGATCTACGAATCTAGATCCGGTTCATAAAACGATTAACTTTTTAAATCTTTGTTTTTGTTTTTAAATCATCAATTAATATAGTATTTTATGAGCTGTACACAAACCTTTATTATATTATATTTTATTTACTTTTCATTTTTTTTCATATATCAGATATTCAGCCATTTGATCAAACAGCTAAGCAAATTACTCAAATCTTTATTCATATAGGTAAACGAGTACACTTATGAACGACAAAAAATCAAATTGTAAATTTACATTTACTACCAGTATCTATCGTATTAAAACACTACTGTAACTCTTATGCTATAGCTTTAATATAAAATATATATACATATTATCTTTAATTGGGCAACCACATCCATTAAACGTGGTTACGTGTTCCACAGGGAACGCTGGAAGCTATCGGCGCCAGGCTCTGCACCAATTAATAGCACTTAAACGTTCCAAAGTCATTATTTAGTACACAAATTCGATGCGATAAATCGATGGTTTTGGCAACTTGAAACTATATATCTCTTTATATGGATTACTATGACTAGTGGTTTAAGGATATGATGTCTTTCTTAAGACTTCAACCCTTTAGAATCATCGCATCGCATTTTAGTCAAAACCCCTTAAAGGTTCCGATGTCTATATGAGGGTAAAAGTAAAGTTCTAAATGTATTGGTTAATGATTGAAAAAAAGCCCTCTAGGTGTCACTTAAGGCCCTATCCCAGCACGATACTGCTGTGTCGGTGACTGCGGTGGCAGTGGATAGCTGGAGCACTGAGGCGCGCCGGCCTGCAATAACAATTAGTTATGTAAAACATTAAATTAAGTAATATAATTTCGTTAATTTTTTTTTCTGAAATGGATTACTTGACTTGCGATAAAATATATCGTGTAAATTTCAAAATCATGTTCTGTATAAATTTTCGTCATGGAATGAATTCAAAGTGTCAAAACTTGGCTATGTTTGGATTTTTTTCTATCGAGCGAAGTTATTTAAATCGTGTATCGGTCTTAATGGAAACATAAACTACTCAACTTCACCATAAATTTTTTCCATTCACCCAACTTTAAGTAACGATGACAAAAATGGTCGTCTGCACAGTTGTATTAAAAAAAAGGCAAGGATTTTTTTTATAACATACAAAATATATAGAAAAGATATAGGGCAAAGTTTGTTTCAGAATGTATAGTGATATGTGCAAAGCTATATGTGTGAACTAGCAACTAGACGCGCAATTTGCATAACCGGACGTGTCACGAATAAAATGTAAATCAGCTAAAAGCCGGCGCTAAACTGCACTCAATATTGCATGAAGATAATCCCTCTGATGTTAATGTGTTGCGACTTTACTATCTCAAGTCTGTATAATCTTATTTTTAAATCCATAATAAAATAAATTCAACGTAGAGGTAGGAACCCATACGAAAGCTTACACAGTTGTTCGTTGCCAAATCAAATTCCTTATAAGTACATAATTAAAAGTATGTTTGTATAAATATGGTCCAACATTAATATGTGCTTAGAGAGTGCTGAGATGTTGCAAGCTACTCGTTGCGCCTTTTAAAGTTATCGTATTATATTCTATAATATTTATTTATAAGTATCTGATCGGCCGCATTGTAGCATGTTGATTTTTGAGAGCAAAAAAATCTTTGAATTGAACTTACTGACTAAAATGGATCTGTGTTATCTAAGTAAAATAAATACTGAAAAATACTGTGAAAATGATTTAATACTGTATAAGGTTAAAATCTCATATAATTTATTTACTTAGTAAGTCCTAAAACAGTGAAATAAATAATTATTATTTATATTTAAAAATACATATTAATTTTTTTTCTTTTTGTAAATGTTTGAACCTTTTAATATATGTTATGTGAAGAACATAACATATATTTAAATGTTCATTGATTGATTATACATTTGATTGTTTTTTTGGTATTTATGTATGTTAGCTATAAAGCTATTACGAAATAAATAAATAATTATCAATAGTGAAAATTATAAAATAAGCATAGATAAAAGATAGTGTATATTACTGTTTTTAATTATGTCTTCGTAATGCCTAATGCAAAATGCGATAGCTTTTCCAAGAAAAACAAATTTATTTAACAAATTTATATTTATTTATTTATTTAAAAAGTCTCTCTACACCTTTTAACAGTGACTGTTAATTATAATCATTGTATAATGAATGAGCCGCAGGGGATCCTTCACAGCAACGTACAACTTTGCGACACATCTTTACCGACACTCCCCGAACTTTATGAATTATGTATTTCAACTTTTCCACGTTAAATAAATTTCTGTGACAAAATACCATTAAATCCTATGAATTGAATTATTCTTGGAAATATATTGAATAATGTATTAGATGTAGGGGAATTTCTAACATTAAAATTGTACAAATATGCTCGCACAGTATTTATGTGAACTAAAGCAGGTCTTAGAAGTTATTTTGACAAATTATTAAAATTTCATGAAAAATACTGAATGTACACAGATAAAACTCTTTGTCTCTGGATTACATGAAGTTGACAATATCTGGTATCGGTAAATGAAAAAGCTAAATTCTTTATTAACATAACTACAGATTTGGTTATCATTGAAAAAGCTTTTTAATTATTCCCAAACAAATAGTTTTCGTTTCGGACCTTCCCGGTTTCGCACAGCTTCAGACAATATGTTTTTACAATATTTTGCTAATATTCTTATACCTCAGGCAAGCAAATAATGAAAACATTTTTTAAATTTTTTTTTTAATATAATTGGTGTTGTGTGGATGTTCCATAATCGTCGTATTTTAACATTGCATTTTACATTTATTCAATATTTTATCTTGAGAAAACACAACATAAAGAATGTAATTTATGCTTGAAGATGTTTTCCCTAACAAACCTAATGTTAGTGGATTTAGCTAAGCCATACAAATCCTTATCCTCCAACAAATGAGGGAGAAAGACAACGATCGGGGGTGTCAAGTCTATTTGCATTAGTCGTGACAAATTTATCGTATACATTAAGAGTACAATATTGACTGTTATCGTGTTTTAAAATTATTGAATGTATAAAATAAATTAACGTAAAACGTTTTCGAATTATATAATATTACTAGCTGCCTCCGCGAACTTTGTTTCTCCTTAATGCCTAGCCTACCTTTTTAGTGCACACCAACGTGGAACATTTTGCTATGCTTCCCCAGAGACTGTTCGGTTTTCCGGAATGAAAACTTTTTAGGTTTTTCTGTGATTTTTCTCTATATAAAACTAAGAGTTCATGTTATAAGTACTTGCAAAATAAAATACTTACAAATAAAAAGTAATCGTAGAAGATAGATAAAAATTAAGGGTTATTTATATAGTATGTATTTTGAATGCTGTATCATAAAAAAAAACAATAAAATTGTCAGTGACACTCTAATTACATAGGAGTTTAAAGGTTAGATAGTAGCCAATTTCCTGAATATGCTTAGAAAAATTCATACGAATCGGTCGAGCCGTTTAGGGGGAGTATGGTAACGAACACGAGCGTTTTATATGGTCGATATATCCTAAAATGTGCCAAGTTAATTAAGAGAAATGTGCAGTAAGTTTATCAAAGAGAACTGATCCGTGTTTTTGTTGCTCTTTAAATAGGGTTGATTAAAAAAGCCAAATATTTGGATGATTTAAAATTTAAAATTCTAAAGAATTTTGTATCTTGAAGCTTCAACTCACTTTTATGATTTTATGTAAACACCAAGCCCTTGGCGATAAAAACTTTCACAACGTTCAAACATAACAGTGATGCGTCATATACACAGGTGTATTGTAAATTGTCAAACATAACTGTAACCGTTACCTTGTGGGCCTTTAGTTCGGTAATTATATTAGATATTTTAATAGCAAGGGGCAGATTTGCTCTCTGGCTTTGAGAGTGTCCATGGGCGGCGGTATCACTTGAAATCGGGTCAAAAGTCAGGCATAGAAGGGCCCTTTTTGCATATTTAAAAGTATATACATACACAAATATAAATTACTGATGCTGAACCTAGAGGTTGTAATCACTGTTCTTTTTAATATATTTTGATGGATTCAAACCCATAACCATTTTCATGCGCCATTCAAACTAGGTGTGTCGTCATTTTAACTCAGCTAAGACGGATTGAACGTGTTATGAGACTGCAGGGGATTTGCCTAGGAAACTGTTGGGACGATTAGTTAGTCACTGTATAATCGTCTAAAATGGCTTCTATTTGTAATTGATACTCTTATCTACTTTACGCCCTTTTTATGGTAAACGACATACGTCTTAGCCTGACAGTTCTGACAAAAGATTGTTGCCGTGGTAACTGCTTTTTTATATCGACCATCATAACATACTCTGTAAGTTTACTTTGAATACCAAGAACTAAGTCGGTTTTGAATAGACCACGCTCGGGTTCTATATTAAAAAAAAAGTTATTTACGATTATTCGTAGTCTGTGGTTAGGCGCGAAAACAGCTTTCTATAAAAATACATTGCAATTATTATTAATGAACACGAGTGTTATTGATTTTTTTTTAATTTTATGGCAATAGTTATAAATGCCAGTTTCAAGTAAAATGTAGGTAAGGAAAACTACGAGTGTTATTGATTTTTTTTTTAATTTTATGGCAATAGTTATAACTGTATGCCAGTTTCAAGTAAAATGTAGGTAAGGAAAACTACGAGTGTTATTGATGAATGAAGCAGTTTATATTTTACAGACCCGTACTCGGAGTCGTCTATAATGTGTTATCGATTACTTATGCCATTAAAAAAATAATTAAGTTTCATCCAATAAAAACACACCTAAAATTAGTTTTTGTACTTTTTGATTATGTTATACAAAAGATCATAGTTCTATCATCGTCGTCTTTAAAAATAAGGTTAAATGTCAAGCCGTTCGAGCAATATGTAGAAAATTGTACATTTTAAAGGACGCCAATTCAATTTAATACGAAATGTAAGGCGCAAGTGAAGTGAAATTTAATGAAATTTCATATAAGTGCTGAATCGTTGTCACGAGTCTTGATATGAGACTTTCCATATGTGTGTGTATAACCATATTATAAAATGTACGTAGAAATTTTATAATATGATTAACGAACTCATCGGGTAATGTTAGAAATTAATTGTGTTGAATAAATTCGTATTAATGTTGTAATTATTAAATACATTTTATACTTTTTGAATTTGGAACTACATATTGTATACTTAAAAGAAACCTTCTTTGATTGTCTATTCTTTTTTTAACACAGAGTAACAAAGTTTATATTTATATTGTTTTAAATTCATAGGAATATTTAAATATACTTATGATAGTGGTTTCTAGAAAGCAACTGGTTTTATAGTCTGTAGGCAGCGTCCTGAAAAAGCCCTTAGGAATCCCCAATTTCGATTTCCCTTCCCATAAATTCTCATCTATGACTATACCAACTATGGCTAGATGGGTTATATTTACGAAGGTTTGACATCAATTTCTCTTTACGACTCTAACAGGCATTTCACGAATACGTAATACCTGTATTAGTTGAATATCCAAAAATCTCTACCTTATATAGAAAAATAGCATTTTCTAGTTGTGAGTGACTACATTCTACTACATTAAGGGACTGTACAATATATTAATAAGTGTTATATGTACAAGAACGTAGACAAAAGTGGTCTTTAAAATTAAAAAAAAATCATATCGGCTTTTTGCTTTTTATATAATCAAAAATTTTAAAACTACTTACTGATATTGTTTGGCATACGCAATTAAATGCACTAAAAGACTTACTCAAATGTCGAGGTTAAAATTAATGCTTTTAAGTTTATAGTTACTTAAGTGACGTTTAGTAATCTAAAAAATGCAAATGTAGATTTCGGTATTTAAATTGGAAAAAGAAATGAAACAATTTACCTCGCAACCCGCCTTCGGAAGTCGCAAGGGTGAACATTTTTTATTACAGTACGTTTCCTTTTGACATTTTCGATTTAGTTTCATTCGAATCAAATGCAGGGAAGGTTTATTCTTTACTATTTCGTTTTTATAAGCATTTCCGATTCTTGTGATACCTAAGAAAAATAATTATACTTACCTACTTGTAGTTTAATATAAATATTAGAATTAAGAAGTAATATATCATCTGGTAAATGCAGTAAAAAAATCACAATTATTATTAATTAATATTAAGCTGTTATTCCTAACACCCAGTGTCATATATATAAACATTTCAAACTCGAAATAACTTTATTCATATAAGTAAACAAGTACTTGTGAACATCAAAAAATTGTTATATTAATTGTAAATTTGCATTTACTAACACTTCGCAAGTCAAGAGCGTAGAGCGGGCAAGAAGAACTGACAAGAAACCTTCCGCCACTCTTTTTAATCGCTAAGTTTTGAGTCATACAAATTGTTTGAACTGGAGCAAATCAATCCTCAGTATTTAATAAAAAAAGCTTTATTGATTAATTAACGTTTAACGAGGGCTTTTTATTTGTTTAGTAATAATTCTCTAATTTTGCTTGAGAGTGAGTGGTTTATCTTTTGGAGCCTGGTTGACCGTTGTTTTAGATATATATCTAACTTAATCTAATACATCAGATGTGCGGGTTTTGGTGATCAGTGTGTCCTCACACATAGGCCTCTTCCAGCTGCTTCCATCTATAATTTTTTTTAATTTTGCTCTTCTGGTCCAAGTTCTGTCTCCAATTGTACTTAAAGGATTACAATTTAACTCCGCAAAATTTAAATGATTCCTATAAAGTGAAGATGTTAAGTTTTATTAGATTACCGAGTACAAAAGGGTACTGTACGATATCTATGATATATGCTTTCGTCTATTCGAAATGCGACCACTACTCAATAATCGTGTTTATCAGACCGACCTTTAAAGAGCATTGGTACGTTTCACTTAACCTTCAGTATAAAAGTTTAGCCTCAGAATTATCGATTCGATTGCTATTTTGTCATGTCAGTGTTTCAACGGGCAAGATTACTGCCAAATAGTTTCTTGTAGAGGGCGCCAAATGTTTGACAAACTCAAAAATAAATTATAAAGCTTGCGATTTTTTACGATTTAATATTAAATGGGTCGGTGTGTAGCTTTTACATATGCAGAAGTAGGTTCACATAAATTCCCTTCTAATGTCTCCCTGAGAAAATGGAAAAAAGCATCGAGAAGAGTTAATTTTAATTTCCTACAGCAAATTGCCATGAGCATTATTGTGAAATTACTGTCGTAATCTGTACCAAGAAATAAATGATTTATGTATGATATCTTAAATGTGAGGATATATTTTTTTATTTCTTTGGTATTTGAGTAGTCATAACAAATTTCTTGGTAGCTGGGGATAGACAACAAACTAATAATAAGCTAACCTCGCTACCAATTCCGCTTTCTTTCCCTGCCACGACCTCTTCTTTTCAGCTCATTCCTTAGATTTGCAAAGCTTGTTTTAAAAAAAAATCGGATCATCATCAACTAATGGTACAACGCCCTTTACTGGAAAAGTTTCTAGTAGTCCCCCATTCTTTAAAGAAAAACACTTTTTAACGGATTATAGTTATGTATTGTTGTATTTAAACTTATAATTATTTGTACATAATTTTAAATTTAAACCGACGTTTTGCGTGCTTTACAGCGTGCGTGGTCACGGTGACTGAAGACAAAGGTGTTAAATGTCAAAAAGTATTACAGCTGCAGAAAATGTTGTGTTATCTGTATTTATTTCCCCGGAGTTGGTACGACTAAACTCCGGGGAAATATATATAAGTTTAAATACAACAATACATAACTATAATCCGTTAAAAAGTGTTTTTCTTTAAATGTGTAAAAGTTATGTTAATAAAAGACAATACTAAGTCCCCCATTCTTTCATAACGCTTGCAATTCTCGTGACCAGCAAACTTGGCTTGTCACTTCTAAATGATAAACGGTTCGGAAAATCTATTTAATTAAGTAGGTATCTATACTGAGCGGTTTCCATTACGAACAAATATTGGTTCATTTGTTACGGCTTGTTGTTCGCTCGACACTATAGTGACATCATTTCAGATATTAATTGATGCTATTATGCCGCCATGTTTTCATTTCTCCGGGTAATATAACAAATTTCAAATTCGGAGTAAATTTACGTCAGATATAACTTCAAGTTGATACAAAAATGAATAATTCCGCGACGTGTTCTGAGTTTTTCTTTGAAATATATTGTATTAAATCCACGAGTTTGAAAGCGAGTATTTTCTTTGTTCTAAGTGCGTCACGTGCTGAAGCATTTTATTATACGTGTTCTATCCTTGCTCGCTGAGAGCTCTACGCCGCGTGTTCTCAAGAGTCGTTTCCTTGCAAATGAAGGCCTCCTACAGCTATCAAGTCAACCACTATTATCATTTTAACATTTTTACAATAAGTGCTTTCTTTAAGGACACTTTACTATCCTATTTAAGGAGAAACCCGTAAATATTTAATCCGTCTATTCGTTAGGATGTTATTCAATGTATTATGTAGGAATGTTTCTGTGTAGACAAATGAAAATCATTAAGCAGACTGAATCGTAATGAATTCCATACGAGGTCACGGAAATGTGACACAAATTCTCGTAATAAGTGAGACGAGTCACGATTGTGATGCTGACGATGCGTTCGTCAACGAAAATGTATTCATCCATTCAGGCTTTACATGAGAATTTTCTGTCTTATTGTCTTATATGAAAAAGAATTGACTCGTCTTGCTTTAACCTAAAGCCGAACAAAAGTTTTTCTTTCAAACAATAGGTTGAAATCATTAAACAAAACATATTTTAATATATTTCAATGTTTGTAAACATTGATACAAAAATAACTACACGAATACAGTTCGGGTTGGCTGCATGCCAACTATTTAAACGTTCTTTTATCTATTGTCAACCGAAAAATAAAAACAATGACGTGGTATTTATTAGTGACAGGCACTGTATCACATTTTATTAACTAAAGACTTTTGTTTACAGGTTCCGTGCTAGCGGTGGAAGTTCACTTCGAAAACAAAGACAGCGGCTTTTTTCTCAAACACACGGCGAGATGGAGTGGGTCTGGTCCACCACCAGAACCTATGGGCACAGCCCTACCCGGTGCTCTTCTTTCCCTCGACCGTTTTACTGTCCTACAAGGTTCAGCTCCAGCATCAGTTAGAGCAACCTATGGGCCTTTCTCGACGAAGCAGACTGTCCCAGCGCGGTATGCCGTCCCGGATCCATTAGAACCACCTAGAAGGAATGCCACCTTACTGGAATTGCAAGACGCAACAGCCCACAGACTTGACGTATCCGCCCACCTTGTATTCAGGGAGTTGCCTCGCGACGCTCCCGTGTTACGAGTTCTCTTTCACACCGGAGGGGAAGGCGGCGCACGAAGAGCTGCCACAAGATTACGGAGAGTATGTATAACGCTACACGCTAGTCTAGGCTCGAAGACTCTAACAGCAACATGCGGTCCGGAAGGAGAGGAAGGAGCCTGTCTCGCAGAGTTGACTGTGCCAGCAGCATGGTGGCCGGCAGATGGCAAAGGGAAGAGACCGCCTCGCACATTGAAATTGGCGTACAGTGCAGCAGAAGCGAATAGCGGAGATAGTGGAGAGGGAGTCTGTGGAAAGGTTTCCGTGCAGCCAGCGTGGCCATTGGGCACTGTAACGTTAGCAGGAGCTAGGGCTGGGTATAGAGAGGCGAGGGCTGGAGACACAGCTCTACTGTTACCTCGTGCACCTCTGTACCCACATTTCCGTCTGCACATTCCATTTGTTGTTCGCCGTGATGCTGGTCACACCATCGGTCATGTTGTCATAAGGTAAGAATCTAAAATCTATAATAATGTATTTTATAATGTTACTAACGGGGAACGAAGAATGATAGATTGATTTAGACATGTTATTCGCTCCGAATCTATGTACCATCTAATGTTAGTGAAGAGCATTACTTTTGATGTACTGAAAATGAAGTATTACTCAATATTAATCATCGTTCCCAAGTTAATACGGAGTAAAGAGCCCTCAGTAACCTCTCAAGTCTTGACATTGAAGCGCAAATTGCTGTCACCATGAAAACCTCTCGGCGATGCCATCAACGACCGCCCACTCACTAGTCAAGTGTGAACTAACAGTACTAAGTACTTACCTAGACAGTTCCGGTTTCTAACATTCCTATTAAAAATTCATATTCTTGTGTACAAGTATGTATTTAATTTCCGGGATTAAGGACTCTAAATTTGAAATGTGAGTAGTGGCCTAGTGGCTTCAGCGTGTGACTGTCAATCCTGATAGTAGGTTCGACCCTTTGGACTTTGGTGCACCAGTTGCCGTCTATGTGCGCTTTTAACATTCGCACGAACAGTGAAGGAAAACATCAGGAGGAAACCAGCTTGCTTTAGATTCAAAAAAGTCGACAGCCACAAGACCTACTTATTAGATTGACAAATGATCCTGAAACAAAAGACAAACAGAAACAGAAAACTAACGCCCAGACTAAAAAGGCTGTAGCGCCAACTTGTATATTTAAATATAATCTGTATTGTAAATAAATCCTTCTTTAATAATTCTTTTGACGTACCTTCGATATTTTTGAAGGGTTAATACAGATACTGTAGAAAATTGATATTCCGTGTCAAGATAGGTAAAAACGGCGAGCTTCAACTAGATTTATCGTTGCTACAAAGTTGATGCTGCACTAATGGAGAGCTTTAAGCACCGCTCGACTTTTCGTTGGAAATCAGGTCAACTTGTCAGTTCTCACACGTTAGAGTTTCGACCATTATGAAACTGAATTCAATTCTGGCTGGAAATACAAGCGTTATAGAAACTCATATATTTGACGTTTGTCGGCAAAAGTATATTAGTGATTTGTTTAAAAACCTTATTGATTGATATTAACTCGTCTGAGTTGAAAGAATCAGTACCTTTAACCTTGATGGTTAAACGTAGTCTTAATGAAAAAAATGTAACTGGGGGCAAGCAGGAGGCTCATCTGATGATTAGCAATACCGCCGTCTATGGAAATGAAGTACATTGTGTTTAAAGAAAACACTTTTTTAACGGATTGAAGCTATGTATTATTGTAAAGTTATAATTATTTAAAGATAATTTGACCGCGCACGATGTAAAGCACGCGAAACGTCGGATATTGTAAATAATTATTAAGTTATATAATACACAGCTTCAATCCGTTTAAAAAGTGTTTTCTTTAAATGTGTAAAAGTTATGTTAATAAAAGACAATACTATGTATGTACATACGTACGTGCTACGGGGTATGAACTTAAAAAAAAACATATGTATTAAATGCTTTAAATTTAACATTCCAGTCCTCAAATCAAGCGTAGAACGGAAGAGAAGAACTAACAATAAACTCTCCGCCAACCTTTTTTTAATCGCCAAGTTTCCGCTAATATTATACTAATCCAGCTATATTATGTTTATAGGATGAAAGTCAAGTCCGGATTAAGGCTGGTAAGCGTGAACGCTGCGAATTCTCATTGGGCGGTGACTGCTGAAGTCAAGCCAAGGTCTGCAACGGTCACAGCGACACGTCTAGAACAACCACTACGGGATGATGATGGACTTGAATTGTAAGTGACTTCTTGTATTTGTCTAAGTCCTATGTAAGAGTACGCGATTTATCTAATAGATTTTTTCGTAACAGACGGCAATCTATTTCATCATAATTTATTTCTTTATACTATACTCGAAATTATCCAATCTTCATGTTCTCTAGCGGTTCAAATCAGCATTAATATGATACCTTTTTTATATCGTCATCCCATCTCATCTCTAATCATTTGCCTTTTGTTTCCACTCCGTTACAATTATGTTCCAAGTGTTCTTCTTTTCTCTCATAAAACTAATTATTATTTATCCTTCAAATTATCGAAATCTTAGCTTAGTTAAGCTTGAACTCTTGATTCACGAATAATTAATGTAAAGATTAGTCCATGATATGAATAAGTATATAAATGTGTCTAAACTTATTCCTCTCTTCATCGCATAAATAAAAAAAATCATTTATTTCAGACCAATTAGTAAGTCCATATATAAATAACACAAGTAAAAAAAATTATTGATACAGTTATTTGTTGGCAACTCAATCATATATTTTAATTAATGTTGAAATAACATGTCTTCTTAATATGCCTGAGGCAAGAAAATTAAATGTAATTTTCCCTTATAAGTTTTGTCTTCATAAAGTTTAAATAAAGTTGGGAAAATCTCGAGTAATTTCCCAAAGGCTCCATTAGAGATACCTTTTTGTTCACTTTAATTCTACTTGAATTGGAATTGCGGCTTTAACTTCAAATATATGTATTACTTTTAACTTTTACAATTTACTAGATGTCTATGTTGACCTGCTAAGCCTAAACATTTATTTGTGTATATTCTGAAAAAAAAGTGCGTGGGTACAAAGCACTAATGTCAGAAGTGAAACTTCTTTGTTATAACTAAGTTAAGAGTCCTAATAAATGACCATGTACCAGTATATGATCTCTCCATGTATTTGTATATCTATATATTTACACTGTATATGTGCTGATGATAATATAAATAATGCATCTTCACTAACTGGCATAGGCTATCTGAATTTTAAAAAATAGGGATCCCTAATTTTAGTGCAATAATATAACCCAAGGTGACAAATTGATAAATTGTACGGTATTATAGAACGACGTATCAATATCATCAAGAACGTTTACCCATGGACAATTTTATCCCGAGTCGGAACTTCAAAACATCAAAATATTTTGTATGTATATAGAATTTCTAATACACTAAAAACTTACAAATCAATCTGTTCTCTAATATTATAGAAGAAAGTTTTGCATTTAGAGTTTATATTTTTTACAATTTATAACAATCAAGCTAAAAATTCTTGGAAAAACATCTTTTCAATAGACCTTGATATCTAGAATTTTTCAAGACATGTAAAGTGTTTTTAATTTACTTTTAAATTTACTAATGTCGGACAGTCTACGTAAACGATGTTACGACGATCACTATCACGAGGTCGGTATCTACGCGAGTGAAACCGCGGGGCCTTGCTAGTTATACAATATATTAGCCAGAAATATTCGCGCATTAGCAGTAGTTATAGTAGAAAATATCTAAAAATTACACTTTGCATTGTGAACCTGATTTTTATAATAACGTTTGGCTTTGGTTAACGTTTTTACTTGCAGTGTCAAATTACTATTGAAATCTAGAATTAACTGGCCTTATAATTATGAACTATTAATATTCATAACTGTTCTCGATAACTGGGTTTAAACCAGGTTCTACTATGTACATTTAATCTTTGGAGGTTGTTTTGCAAAAAATACTGTCGGCTTTTAATATTTCACTCACTACTCAAACTCATTCAACGATAATGTTGCAAGTATCAATTCTTTAAAGGCCGGCAACGCACTCGAGAGCCCAAACGTTCCTCAACGCATTGAGAGTGTCTATGGGCGGCGGTATCACTTAATATCAGCTGAGCCTCCTGTCCACTTGCCCCCTGTTCTATAAAAAAAGTACAGTACAATTAAAATAAGTCATAGAGCAACTGCCGGCCTTATCGCTTTCAAGGGATCTTTTCCAGACAATCAGGAAAGAGAAATAATTAAAAAAGCGAGCGCAAGAACTGACTGAGCAATGATCTCTAATCACTTAAATGTTATTGATTCTTCTCTTGACTGTTATTGTATAATGACTAACGGATGTACCAATTATCTGAACCAATAGTCAATTAAAGGAACTCGTAATTAATGTGTCATGAGAAAGGATGTCTACTGTTAAGTAATCTAAACCCTACCATGGCTTAGTGGTTAAGCTATTGTTTAATATAAATCGCGGTAGGTTGATCGCCGAAATTGTCTATAATAAAAAAAATAAAGGCAAGACCGCGGCTTTCCCCATACCCCATGCTGCCCTGAGGTTAAAAATCCAAAATCCTAAATTGTGGATAAAAAAAACTTATTTATTACACAGTTATATAATGTTACCGAAGATTAAGAAATAGTATTAATAGGTAAATAGGTTTCATAACGAAGTTTATATCTACATTATTTACAATCTTACATTACATACTAATAATTAGTAATTTATAAATTCATCTCTGTGGCACCTTTAAATGTTTCTAAAAATCACAATTGTTTTTGAAATATTATGAATACAATTATACATTAATATATGAACATCTCTGTACTGTTCCTAATTGGAACATCCTTTTGAGAGGTTAACCTCTCAAGAATTCCTTAATTATTCATAGAATTGATAAATAAGGTTGGACGGCCATTGATTGAATTGTGTACTACGTTAACTCACACTACTTCATTTCCCATATGTGTGTGTATGTGGAAAATATATCTATGTTTTATGACGTAGTTCCCATTTTACTTTATATTTTTACATAATAATTTACACGTTATCTAATTTAATAATTAGGATTAGACTATTTATTAGGTCAAGGCTATTTAACATGAATGGTGCCAAATGCGCAAAGCGGGTTCATCAACAGAATGAACGAGAACACTTTTCAGAATATTGACACTATAAATTGCGTGCCTCCTAATAAGAACTTTAAGGTATTTCAATTAAGACATTGATCTTTAACCTGCATCGTAAACATTCTTCTTATGTAGTACGTTATTATACGATCGTTATATTGGTATATGGGATTAGATATATTAGGATTCTTAATGATCACATTTCTGGGTGTACTAAGTACCAATTTTGTTCTTTTCACCAAATTCAGCGAAAGGCTTGTCGATTTGTCAATATCCCATGTACGATCAGGACTTAATTCTCTCTCTGTCTCAGACATTACGTATATGCGTTTTCTACAAAGTGTACTATGCAGAGTGTTTGGAAGAGATATTGCTTCCTGCCTCGTTTCATCACCGTATGAACCATTACCTAAAATTTCATCCGCATCACCGTGACTGAATCGACTCTCGTTCGGGGTCGTTTTCGGCAATGCAAAATGGATGTCCATAGATATCTCTTTCCTTTTTGGGCGTCCTGTAGGCCCGATCGCCCCATGCTTTAAAAAAATATAATACTCATAATAAGAAAATGATTTAG
The DNA here is from genome assembly GCF_905147795.1 of Pieris rapae. Taxonomy (NCBI): domain Eukaryota; kingdom Metazoa; phylum Arthropoda; class Insecta; order Lepidoptera; family Pieridae; genus Pieris; species Pieris rapae. The sequence continues at coordinate 1,683,224 of NC_059515.1, read as the reverse complement.
AGTGAAGTGAGCAAAATGGCAATATACAATTCAAGCAAGCGCTTTTACAGAGGTTGACATAACCTTGACACTTTAAACACTCATTAAAACCGTTCATTAAAAACTACATTTTCGGCTGAAGTGAGCATAAATATTTCGGGCAAGTATTTCATAAATTGCATTTGGTCTAGTGGCGTCAGCAGGTCACATCCCTGAGGTCGTAGGTGCGATCCCCGGCTGTTCACAAATGGACTTTCTGTCTATGTGCGTATTTTAAAATTCGCACAAAAGGTGAAGGAAAAAGACCTTTGACCTAAAAGTCAACGGCTTGTGTCAGGCACTTGGCTATCTATTCGATTGACAAATGATCATGAAACAGGTAGATAAATCTGAGGCCCAGACCTAAAAAGGTTGTGGCGCAATTTTTTTTGCCATTGATGCATTTTATTTAATAAAGTAAATACAAATCCTTTGTCTTTATCGACGCGAGATAACTTAAAATAAAATAATTCTGAACTCTTTTATGGTTTTTCAATAAAAGATTTGTATGTTTATTGTCAAGATTGTATACTTAATTTTTTTTTATATTGGACTTTAAGGTAAACATTATTGTGTGGTGGAAATATAATATAGGGTTATTCCTTCCACCAGCTCGTCGAACTTCTCCAATGTCTGGAAGTTATAAATACGAGATAATAACTTAATTAATAGGACACAATTTGATGTCCCTAAACTAACCTCAATAATAAAAATAACTGTTTACAGGGAAGAAGAAGAAAGTGGCGCTGGTGGACCCGGTTGGGAAGAGGTCCTTACATGGTTGGTGGAAGTCGGGGCAGAGGGAGAAGGTGACAGCGACGGCTCTGAAGGAGAGTCTGGTAGAGGCACGGCGAGACTTAGCTGGTCAGCTAAGGTGTCTTCAACAGCAAGCAGTGCATCCACGACCGAAGAAACACCACACGAACATAGAGTTAACACTCGACTGGATATTGAGAAGGATGACATCCAGGCTGTGCTGCCCATATCTAAGGTAGGTCCCAGTAGCGATAAAGAACAAACTTTATTACAATGTGTTATTATAATAACATATAATAAAATATTATGCACATGAAAGATTTGTACATAAGTCTATTTGTAACGAATTGGCTCAAAAAGTTCCAGACCGATTTTATTAATTCTTTCACTATTCGAATGCTACATAATTTCTGATAAATAAAGGCTATAGTATTAGAACATGTCAATATCTACACAATATGTTTAAAAAAATGAATGTCCACCGTGCGAAGCCGGGACGAGCCGCTAGTATGTAATATTTTTATTACATACTAGCGGCTATTGATTCTTGGCTGTGCATCTGTCCTTGTGAGCATCTGCACATCTGCGCATTTAATACTCGTACCATAACTCTCTGGAACTCCATGGAATGTGTCAGGCACAGAAGGCTAATCACCTATTTGCCTAATGTAAGAAAGAAAAGAATGTACGTACTGTTTTACTACCTTACCACATAAAACAGACGCATTATACATCTATTGTGTTATAGACTCTATTAGTGTAGCCACTGATTTAATTTATATTTAAAGTAGATTGTTTCCATGCGAAAACATACTTTCCCCCGGGACAATACAAGGACTATTTGAATAAACTGTGACGATTTGAGCAGACTAAACGCTATTATTAAAACCATTGACGCTGAACTATCAATAGCCTTCAATCAATGAAATTGATTCATTTGTTTGAGTTTTATGGCAATACATCAGAGACATTTAATATCATTCAGCGCTCTATCTAAATGTTAAACTAGCGGTTGTATATAAATATATAATATTAAAGTCTCTACATATATCTACTTTTATACAAAAGCAGGCAAATTATTTTTTTGCAAGGATCCCTTGAAGAAGGCCTCTATCCGGCTCCATCTCTCTCAATCTTGAACATTTTTCTCCCAATCTTCCCCACCTACTTCTTTAACCTCGTTAACCTCTGTACAAGAGGGCTAGCTCTTTTTCATTCTTAGCTCGGTTTTTGCACATCGTTATCCTTTTTGTCCATCTGTCATTGTTCACTCGACCGGCTAGGTACGCCCATTTCTACTTAATTTTTTTTGCAATTCAACATTCTATCAATTCATCAATAATTTTTGTTTTCTTTCTTAATTCTATACTTCTAATTTTGTCCTTTTTTGTTTCATTCCTCGCTGTCCAAAATATAATATAATTGCGTTTTTAAGGTCGATTTTAATCGTTTATTAAAATCTAAACATCATCAAGTATTTACAATTTTTAACCTACAGAGTAATAATAAAAATAATATTAACATATATGTACTATATATCGATAATTGTTGGAATATGAAGCAATGTTGTGTTACGCGTTAGCAACAAAGTTAAATTGAAACGTAATTCAAATCGTAATTCCACGCGTTTATATTCCATTATTGACAATTGCTTTATATTCGTCAGTGACATAGTGGTGGTTTTTAGCTATTTATTAATAAACTAGCAGACTCGGCCAAGCATTGCTGTGGCTAAGGTTTTTGTTATATTACATAGTCGTAATTTATTCAAGGGAAACGTTAGGAGAACTTATGTGAAAGGTAGATAGCTTATGTGAAACGTCGGTACTATTAACAGCGCCATCTGCTAGAATTTTATTAAGTACCAAATATTTGCAATAAACTAATATTGCGGGTATAAATTGAGATGTAAACTATCCTATATTTTAAGTTAGATCAAACTGCACACGGTGTACAAATTTGATTGGTATCGGTTCCGTAGTTTAGGAGTCCATAGCGGACAAACAACGTGACACGTAATTTGTATATATTAAGATTATGAATACATGAAATTTGTCTAAGTTCACACATTTTGAAAGGCAAAGGTTCAATTAGCACTGTAAACATGGATGCGTTTAGTAGGTTAACATTTAAAACCCAATTCGAACAAATAAGAATTACCAATGATAATCGTAAAGCAAGTGTGCCATTCATTTAACTTTACGATATTAAGGCTGGAACGAGCCAGGCGCACGAAATTCGCAATTTATTGAGACCTTGATAGTAACGATAAACTAAGAAGCCTTAATGAATGGTTCAAAGATTAGAGCTTTTTTGGTTAGGATAGCTTAATTGTTCGGATTATAGATTGATTTGTTATGGGTGTGATAACGATAAGTGGATCCAAGCATCTGAAATAACTTTAGGTCGGAATTGGTAGGTACTTTTTATGAGAGGTTCACAAATCAATTGTGGTTGAGATGGTTATAAGTTATTCTATATTATAAAAAGGATATTAAATTATACAATGATTGTTTACTTGGATAACAATACAAAATAATTTTACAAGCATCTGAGTACTCGAAAGTATTGAGAGTATTCGAAAACGCAACCTTTCATATAACAGTGGGCGAACGGAACACTTGATGTTAAGTCATACCGCCGCCCATGGACACCCACATTTCCAGAAGGCTCGCAAGTGCGTTACCTGCCTTTTTTACGTGGAAAAATGCGTTACGTACACCTTCTCGCGGCAAGACAAGCTCGTGGTAAAGAGTTATGTAGACTGCTGTGCATACCCATTAAAACCGCCGGAATTTGGTTTGCGTTGCCTTAAAAAATGTTATGGAAACCCAATATTCACATAGTATATGATATATATTTACATACGTGTGTATGTGTAAAAAATAAATCATATTTGTTTATATGTGAAAGTATTTAATTGTATATGAAGTAAATTAAAAAATACAATGTTCGTTCAATAACGGGCTGATTGTATCAATTGGAAATCTTACAACCGATTGAGTTCTTATTCGAAAAGAACGCGATCTGCGTTGATGAACTTATTCATAAAGACTAACTAAAGTCGTCTATTTTTATCATCGCGTAAACACAATTTTGCAAAAAGAGACAAAAGGGTATTTTTTATTAAAACTAAATTACATTAAAATACAAGCAAATAACAAAAATAATCCAACGGCGAAGACATCGCTTCGCGATATGCCCATATCGCGAAGCGATGTCTTCGAGGCAACTCTAGTAAAGAAAAAACTAAAAAAATAAATTTGACGGGTATAGTGCAAGAATTACAAAGCAAAGTCTTAAAAAAGGATTAAAGTCAACAACCGTAATCAAAAATAATACATGTTTTTTTTTTAATAAAATAAACTAAAGACTAAAAAGCTAATCTCACAGATTCATAATTAACATTGCAATACAAAAGAATAACTTTATATACTGTATTTCTTTCACTTATTTTAATTATTATTGAATATATATGCATATTTATTATTTTTAAATCTTAAAATAGATTTATGAACCAAAATCAATCAATTTAAAAGCGCCGTTGAATACAGTAATTTCATGATAAATCTGTGTGGTTACTGTCAAACAACTTATCAATGGCCATAAAGTAATATTAAATTCAATCTCATTTATTTGTAAGTTATTTGTGGAGTGGAACAATTTAAGGTGCAAATACAAACCTAGCATTTATGTTTGTTATTTCATTCCTCATCTGTGCAATTTTAAATTCTAACAGAAACTTCGGGTTTAAGACAAGCTTTACCTCAACACTGGTATTGGCCTAGTTGGCTTAAGCGTGCGATTCTCGTCCTTGGAATCATAGGTTCGATCCCCGTCTGCAAAAATTCTGCTCGAACGGTGAAGCTAAATATCGTGAGGTAACCTACATGCTTTAGACCCAAAATGTCGACGGGAGGCTGACCATCTATTTGCAAATCATTATGAAACAAATACAGAAAATGAGGCGTAGACCTAAAAAGGCGCTACTGATTTTATTGAAGTTATATGTACTTCTTTTGGCGCGATGTAGAAAATTGAGAGGGAACTTTTACGATGCGTGCGCACACCCACACCTAAATTCGACACCGTAAAGTTAGGTCTAGGTGGCATGGAAATCGATAACTATGTTCAAGTTGTATATTCAAGTATTTTTATATTTAGAACACGTGTTTCGTAACAGTAACAGTGTGAATAAATAAGTATTATTTTGGTATTTTTAAATCAATTTAAATATTTTTTTTTTTATTAATTTTGATATTTATCGTTAATCACTACTGCATTTTAGTTATTTTTTTCCATACGCCTAAGAAGTATAACTTCTAACGTTTGTACATAAGTAGGCACTCTCTTCTTTTTATGCCATATACAATATTGATTTGACTTAAAGTTATACCTTTAAACAGAAAATAAACAATCAAATTTAATTATCAAATATTACTTTTCTAATTGTATCATACTGACGTATTTATTCACTAATAGATGAAATTTTTAGTGTGCCTTTTTAACTTATTCTGAAATATGTAGTATTTGACTTCAAAGAAAGCAGTCACTTTTCTCCAAAGAATCCACTTGTCTAACCGGTAGTAACTATTAATTAATAAAAGTACGCTAAATATTAACTTGACGTTAATTTATCATTCCTCAGTAGTTCCATTAAGCCTCAGGGCGATAGCCGTTTCATTGATGAACAAAACTCATTTCCTTATAAACAGATAATTTGAATAGTCGTATGCATTGAACTGAGAGCTCTCTTAATTAAAATATGATATCATTTCAATGGAAGCGCCGTTATCTTCCTTATTAATTATGTGTCTTTATTGATGTAAGATGTGAATGTAACCTGTTTGTCATCAGAAACATTATTTATATTATTATTATAATATTTCACTTGTACTGATTTTTTTTAATTTGCCCCAAGGGCAGGCTGAGGTCCTTTGGCTAAAGGGCAGACTGAGGCTTTTCGACCGTTTACCGCCCTTTACTGTTATGTGTGTTACCGAGCTGTGTTATTTGCTACATTAACGCTAGAGAAATATAAAAGTGTAGTTTTAAAATTTATGTATTTTTTAAGATTTATTAGATATATTAGCTATAGCTAGGTTTCTGTTTTTTGGTATATGTTGTAATAACGAATATGTTTGTTTTACAGATTTTATACGTATAACTAAAATAACTAAATTAAAATTATCTTTAAATAATTAGAACACCAATTATTTAAGTGTTTCAAAGATGATCTAAGACAAAGTCACACGTGAAAATGCAATGCGAACATTTAAAAGTTCAAAAATCGAATAGCAATGCAGAATTATTAGCTAATCTACCTTTTAATAACACTAAAACATATTGATTAAATTATACATAATTACCTAATAAATTATTTTATATTTTCAGAACTGGGAGGTACTTAACACTGCAGTATTGACTGGACGACAAGTGTCCCAAGCCATGAAGGTTCTAATTGTATCGCAGGCCGGTCAAGTTGCTGATGTTACATTGCAAAGCTCTTGCCATTCGGAGGACGAGAGTGTCCTTAAGGTACGTCAATTTGTTTAGGCGTCCTTCAATTGATTAGAAGCTATCAGTTATATATTCTCTTAATTTGATTTGTGAGCCGAATATTTTAGGATAACATTAGTATCCAATTGCATACAATTATGGATGCTTTTCCTGATATGTATTACTTTTACCCCTTGTCAGTGTAATGTAAGTCGAACTTCATTTCGTTTAATATGGGTTTTTACTATGCTACTTAGAGACTGATCGATTTTCCGGAACAAAAACCTAAATACCTACTACATAAAAAATAAAGAAAATTTTTTTTTAGTTTTCCAAATTTTCTATCCATAAAACGTTTCTTAGTCTTCAAGGAGTACATTAAAAAAACTCGATGATTAATTGAATACTTGCCTTTAAGGACGTATTGTATCGAACATGTAAAAAAATCGTTTGCATTTTTCTTATTACCTTTTTAATTAGTTTCGTGGCAAGTGGAGTGGTCTAACTAACCCTTTTGGAAAATAAATGTTTTATAAATATTTGTATGAACAGCTTATTATACGATTCTATTGTAAGTTATCTTATCTTAAGTTTAATAATGACGCTGAATGAATAAAAATACATTTTCGGACAGGTATCATCATCGTGCAGTTCTGTATACGTTGATGGCTCCGAAATTCGTGGATCGTCGAACGCGTCTGTGATTGTCAAATATGGAACCTACACAGGCCTCGCTAGGTTCACTGTTTGGATGCCGGAATATCCTCTGGAAATTGACGTTGACGACAACCGACTATCACAAGTTAAAGGTAATAAAATTACAATTTTGCTCACTGGTTTCGTATCTTGATAACACGAATATTTACAAATTTTCTTTGTGTAAAAGGTGTTTAAATAAATACAATTCGCATTTAGACGTTACTTATAACTAATATATACGTTTTATGGGTGATTAATTAACGAAAGATGTTAAGGAGTTAGCTTGAATGTGATTGGTCAATCTCGCATCCAATCACAGACACGCGACACGTCTTGACATTGCGTTTATCCAATCAAGATAAAGCGAAACGCGCCATAGTCTTTCAGTTCAAATTCTATGCCTTGTTTAATGAGAAATTCTTGTTTTGTTTAAATAAAGTATTTAAGTCGCATGAGGTTTCAAACTATAAAATTATATAAATCGGAAAACGGCATGTAGTATTCAGGTCAAGCATTAGCGTAACTCAAAATAGAGTATTTAAATTATTTTCGGCATACTTCAGTAATGTTTCAATTTGTGAAAAAAGCACAAACATTTGTTTGTTTGTTTTTGGTAAAGAGAAAACGGATAATTTTTCAATTATAAATCGGCTGAAAGATAAATTTCATATGAAAGGAATATGTATGTATATCCAACCCATTATATGCCTTGTTTACTTAATAAAAACAAAAATTGGAGCGAAAAACGTATAACCGAGAACACAGAGGCTCAGTCAAATGAAAATTCAATTACCAACAGCGAACATGTTTCATGTATCATTCAATGTGTTATTTTCACTGTTTTTTAAAGTCTAAGAAACTTTATAGGTTTCTATATATATAAACTATATTTCATCTAATGCAGATGAACTTCAAACTTTATCAAGAAATTAAATGGGACAAGGCCATGCGCAGAGGTTTTTCTTAAGTTCCAAGGCCTTTGAATGATCTAAAATCGAAAGTCGCTCACTAGCAGCACCCATAGAATTTTTAGTTTAATTAATTCTTCTTAAATAAAGTCAAATATTAGATAATTAACTACAATATCAATATTATAATATCGGAACCTGGCCGCTTTCTTTCCTACCTTTTAAAATCAAATATGATTGTAAAGAACGAAGAGATTGCATTCTATCCGTCACCAAAAATGTCTTCGTAGGGTTTGGTTATTGGGATGCAGATAGGACATCGATCGACTGTCACGGTCTGACAATCTACAATCTCAGATTGTTTTCAATTGAGGATTAATTTTTGGCTTTGGACGTAAGAGTTAACGGTTTTATTTAACTGTTTAGTAGTGTTCACCATAGGTTTGATTGGAAAACCAAATCTGTTACTTTTCGGTCATTAAATTTCGTAGCTAAGTTTATTAGTGTTATCTATTACTATGTATAACGTATGAAACTCGATACCTACCTTAGTTTTTTGAAAAATTCCCTCATAACTCACACAGCTTTTAAAAGTTTCCTTGTTAAAACATGTTGTTCGTTGGAGGTCTAAAAATCGGCATATTTTTTTGATATGTCAACGCAACCTACATTCCATATTGACCTAGATGCATTGTGTGCAGGTTGGAAAGTTTTAGATGAAACGAACGCTAAGGACAGATTAAAACGGTCTTTGTCGTCGAGGGGGTGGGGTGCCTCCAGACCCGATGGCCCAAATGGACTCACTGATCAACGATCTTGCAGACTCCGTTATCAACAGAGTAATGTCGAGGTATGTAAGATTACTTTCATTGTATAGTTATATACAGCTTCAATATCTGTTTCTGTTTTAATTCTTATACTTGAAATTACGTTGTAATCTTAACCGGTACTAAATGTGATTTAATATATGTTTCTGAATATAGCATATACTGTAAGCCTAAGTTAAGTTAAGGTTTGGGTTCCCTCATTAGCGGGTTTGCTTAATGTTTTAAGAAAGGAAACTCCGATTTTATAAGTATAACAAATCTATTGTCTGATTTTCCATGGGCGTCTTTTAAAAATCATATAAAATAATACTAAATTAGTAATATGGTCATGAGTTGTAAAATCAAAGATAAGTTATGCTCAAGCCTTGAACAAAATATTATACCTATGTGTTTAGAAGATATACTACCGATCCTCTAAATAGTTATGTTTTCCTATTCATTATTGTTTATTTAAATTAATTTACATATGATGTTTTACAATATATTGGCTGAAAGATCCAGGTCTAAATTAAGAAAAGATCTGTATAGATTTATCTTTAAAGATATCTGTAGCAAATAATTGTATAAAGCATACAATTATAATTTAGACATTTAAAATTTTAGTTCTTAATCTGTAATTATTATTAGTTCTATGATAGTTAAAACTTTAAAGTAAAATTTGTTATCTATTATTCCGACTGAAGGACTTGTATCCATGGCCATGAAAAAAAAATAAGCAGAATAACTATTTGAATTACGAATGAAAGTTCATATATTGAGTGTGTCGTAAGTGGTATGCGATTCGATTCAGGTCACTCTGAAACAATAAAAGCAGCTTGACCTAGCCTTGTGTCGATAAATTGGAGTCAGCAGTTCTAAATTTGTGTCTAAGATTGGAACTGAACTCAATTAGTGACTAGACAAAAATTAAATTAAGATTTTAACTTTAATAAAATTAACGGTGCCTTAAATATATGAATACAAGTCTCCGAACACAATACCACAAGCTTCAAGCAAATTCCTATTCTCTCGTAATTATTAATTGTTTTATTAATAAAAATTCAATAATGACAACGCTTGTCCCATTTGTATTTTTCATAGAACAGGGGCAATCGGGCTTACTTGACGCTAAAGGATACTGCCCCGTCCTCTCGTAATACTAAAGAGTTCGCGAGTGCGTTACCAGCTTTTTACATTATATGCCTTATTTTAATCTTTAAACTTGGCTTATAAATTTCTCTCTATTCGCTGGCTCTGCACCGAAAAGGGGCCTCCGAAACTTCCAGCGCTCACTGTCCTGTGTTCCGCCAACTGCTGGCTTTTATCTGCAGCAGGTCTTCCTCCACTTCGTCGATCTGGCAGTATCTAGGCCGACTTTATACTTTAAAATGTGTAATACTCCCGTAATTTTCTTTTACATTGGCTTTTTTCACATGATTCGTTGATTATATATAAATGTTAGCTGCTTTTAAAACTTTAAATTTAAATATAAATAATATTGCTGAATAGTTGTAGTCAGATATTTTTATTTTGACGTAATAAATCATTCGTAATCTGTGTCAGCACATTTTGCATACTGGAAGGTAGCCAATTTATGCTTTAGACAAAATAAGCCCGACATGATTTTGTCTTCTTACTTCCTGAATATTTGTTTTTTTTTTACTGAATATTAAATGAATGATGAATTAACTTAAAAATATATGCACTTAAATTATTTAATGATTGATTAGTGATTGGTGACTGTACGGCAAAAGAACGGTTCGGTGGCGACTGTTATACAATTCTCTCTTAAAATAATAATCCCTCATACATACCTCGTTTTGACATATTCCTAACGCAAGAAAGGCACATAAGTTTCAGTCGAATAAGGAGGAATTTGTATGGGATCAATAAAGGGTACTGATAATAGTATCTGACGCATACGCACAAACACAAAAAATTATAAAAATTGAGGGCGCAACTAGTAAGATTATCAAATAAAGCAAGTGAATCAAATGATCGGCGGAGTTAAAATATTATCAAAATTTTGAAAATAATAATTATGTATTTCGAACACTTACGTTTATTTATAACCAAACCATAATTAATACATAAATAATTAATTCATTTCGGTCACACAATGTACACTCATGAATGTCAATAAAGAAATACATATGCTTTTAATTTTATATTAGCTGCCAGTTCTCAAATCAAGGGCGTAGAACGGACGAGAAATACTGGCAATACACTCACCGCCACATAACTCGACTATTTAAACGTTTCATTCGCGTACAGCTAGTAATTGGCATATATCTGGTAAATATGTATTAGAAGGGGCACTGTCGTACTAAAGACATTATTGAATAGCTTTGGGGTAAAGGCTTAGTATAAATAAGGGAACCTTTTTCCCTTATCGAAACCTTTTCTCTGCGAATCCAAATTAAACCTACTAAAGTCAAAAATTTCATTGTAATCAACTTATTCAATGTTTAAATAATTAAAGGTCTAAAAATACAATTTTATTATTAATCCTATGTGGAAGAAAATGCATTTTAATGTAAGTATTCGTTATAGAATGAAACATTTAATTCAAAAAAAATCTATTAGAATGCTAATTCGACATCTTCCCACGGAGAGTTTTCTTAGGAGTTGTTCGGATACCTGCAGCTGAGTATCATTACTAGAGGACGAGGTAGAATACGATTTTACCTGTATCACCTCGACGTCCAAACAACTGAGCGTTTTTTAAGGAAATTTTTGCCGCGCACCACCAATTCGACTTAGGGTAGGTACTTCAAGAAAAGAGCGTTCTAATGCTTAAACGGTCGGCAACGCACTGGCAAGCCATTGAGGCAATGAAAGTGTCCATATAATAACATCAGGTGAGCAGCCCGTTTGCCACCTGTTACATATTTATATATAAAAAAAGCCTTCCTAAATCCGTTGGAATATAACAAGAAAATTTAAATATAATTTTTTTAGGTGTACGCGAGGTTCCTCGCTAAGGACCACGATTCAGGTCGAGTATCGTACTTCGTGTCTCGGCGTACTTGGCTCAAAGTGACAGAGCTTGTGCTATCACTTATGCGCGTATCTGATCCGCGGATTGCCTCGCTGAGGAATCGTGTGCTGCAAGGACGAAGCACTGGCCGGACAGAAGTACAAGTGCTATCACCTATAACAGGTATGTAATTTTTAAACTTATATATATATATATATTATATATAAATATATAAATTATTCTTATATATATAAATTATTATTAGTATTCCCATTTAAAAGCCAAATATATATATATATATATTTGGCTTTTAAATGAGAATACTTCGTCTATACACTTCGTTCTATATACTTCAGAAACTGGAAGGGCAATATCTAAAAATCCATCTAGCTACAGGCCGAGTTAGAGGGTCTGGAATCGCTCTCGCTTAGGGCTTAGAAATGCTTCATTTTTAATTGTTTAAAAATTTGCTGTTCCCTAAAACGGAATACATAATTAATGACAGTACGACAATAGACACGAAAGTAGGGATATGTGGTACCCATGGAGATCAGCTATTCAAACTGTGGGTGGGTAATACCCACAAATACATGTCGGGTACAATCCGCGTTAGGGGTTCAAAGGTAGCTGTCTTAGTGCTTAGAAATTCTTCTGTTTTATCCGATAATATGTTTAAAAAGAATCGAATAAAATTTGCCGTTTACCTAGAGCGCAATACATAATGAATTACAGGATCATGGACGCGTTCGTTTGTACAATACATTAATTTATAATTTACTACATACATAGATGAATATATAATTTCACCACATTCATGCACTCTACTGAAAACATGTCGCTATCGAAGTTGAGGTGTAGTATATTTAAATAATAATAAAAAAACAGTGTCAGAGAAGAATTATTATGATGCCTTTGTTTTAAAGATTTTAAATAGGATCCTAAAACTACGAGAAATGTCCTAGAAAACTTAGTACGTAAATAATTGCAGTATTCCGGCCTCAGTAAACAGTCATTGTTGTAGAAAAGCTCAGTACATAATTACAACAATTATTCCCGAGGTAATACTTACGAGAAATGTTGGCTGTTTAAAATAAGTAGGAAAGTTAAGGATAACAAAGGAACTTATGCAAAAAATATGAATATATTTGTAGATAGTCAAATATAAAAGCTTTTGTCATTTGGGAGCAACAGTTTATTTTTTTTTGTCTATGGGCAGTGAACAAAATATTTTTAATTCTGTCATAGATTCACAGCGATTTTCAAAATATTAGCGGGCTAAATTCTCTATTTTAATATGCATTTTTCCAAATATTTTTTATTTCAAAGATGAAACAAGATAATTTGCTTACGTATATTACGTATATTACAATAAAAATATACAATATTAGCCAATCAAATAAACCACCATAATTAAATTAACTTTGACGTTGTTAATTTATAAGCTCTATATTATATATTTACAATGGCAGCTATTTTTTTTGTTATAATGGTTTTCTAAAATCCGGCATTGGTATGACTTATAATAATGCGGGTCTAAACTTACACAATTTTAACAGGACGTGTTATTGGACTTCGCGAAGTACGGGTGGTGAACGACAAGGTATCGATTACTCGACTCTTGGTTCGTGTCATATCAGGACTCCAGTTGAACATATCGCCTGACACGGCTATAGAAAACGGATATGTATCAGAGACTACGGTTACAAGGCGTTTAACGGCTCAATATCAGGTTAGTTTTACATTACTTTCACATTTCTAGTTTACTATCGAATTCGATTTCTGTTAAACATCGAGTGATAGAAATAATCATAAATTATAAATGTATACATTGGCAATTATAAATGGTAACATAAATTCAACAAATACATATTAATAAAAGGTGGGCAAGGCTTTTTGTCAAAGTATCAAAATATAGTGTTATAGTGGTTGTAATCATGTACTTAAAAAGAATGTTTTTCAGTCACGTAACATAAATATTAAAATGACAAAAATATCAAAGATTAGTCAAATTGACAATGACGTAGACGTATGCTTGTAAATGTCTTCGCTTGTCAAGTTTTGAAGTTCGTGATTCTTGAAGTCAAAGAAAGGGCTGGTTTGACGCCATCTTGTCCAGTGTCATCAATTGTTTTAGCGGTTATTCAAATTTACCAATGTATGATATGAATTTTTAAAGCTTTACATAATAAATAATAACAATTTGTGTAGGTTCTAATACATAATCTGAAATCTTGTCAAATAGTCTAATGTCAGTCAGACCAAGAAGGTTTTATGATTTTTATTTATAGTTAGATATTCGTTCTATTTTTAAATACTTCAATTGATAATTCCAGGAAGGCCTTCTTGACATAGACATAGAGTTCTCTGACGGCACTCACACGGCTCTGCGAGATGTGGCAACAACAGACTACCACTTACTAGTTGAGAGTTTAGACATTGAGGTGGTTGCGTTTGCGCCGATGCTGGCGTCAGTACATCCAAGGGTCATTGCTGTTGGTGAAGGTATTATTGCTTTCACACCGTTTTATATATCAATAATTACGTAAATAAAAATAACGTAGAGCGGGTAAGAAGAACTGTGCAAGAAACTTTCCGCCACTCTTTTCAATCGCCAAGTTTTTAATACAAATTGTTTGAACTGGAGCAAATCAATCCCAAGGATTAGGATCATTTTCATTTTGTCGTGCTATACATCTCTTTCCAGTAGGTAATACAATAATTAATAAAGCGTTTTTTATTTTTATATCAGGAAGCGGAGAACTCTTACGCGTGACTCTTTTAACCCCTGACCAGTGTCGGTCTGGGCCTATTCGTCGCGTGGCATTACCAGGCAAGGGTGATACGAAGACACCGGCTAACATCAAGAACATCCCGGGGGCTTTAGCCACGGCCGCCGCCAGCGTCGACGTGGATTTCAGCGGAACTGACTCCCCTCAAAGACCTGACACGCCCCAGAATGATGATATCATGGCAAGAGGAGGAGTTAGGACTGGCATGAATGATCTGACTGATCTACTTAAAGGTTAGTTTTATTAAAATAAAAAGATTGTCGTAGAAAATAGAAATACTTAAGAACCTTTCCGGTCGCCAAACTCCGAACTCCATAATTTCTTTGCATTTTTTGTCATCGTTTTTTTAAAGAAGGGTGAATGGAAAAATATGTACCCATTTTGAAAGATCGTTTCACGATTTAAATAACTTCGCTCGATAGAAAAAATCCAAACAGCCAATTTTAGACACTTTAAATACATTTTATGACAAAAATTTATATCGAACATGATTTTGAAATTTACACGATTTATTTAGTAATCCATTAGAAAAAAATTACAAAAATATATCAATTTAATGTTGTCACATAACAAATGGTTAATTGCTAATGCAAATGCACGTAGCATTTGCATTAGCAATTCGTGCTGGGATAGGGCCTCAATTCAAAAATACAGGTTAATTTTTAACTTTTTAAATACAGGTAAACTTTTTTAAACTCGATTAAAATGTTTTAGATATATCGCGTATAAAGGACGAGAACAACCATAACCCAACGGTTCAGGCTCAGCAGTACGGCTCCATACATCGGCCTAACGGCCATCCGCGACACGTCGCACAGAAAAATGAATCTCAAGTTCAATTAGGTAAAACATTGCCATGTAAAAAAATGTTTAATTATGTATTAATTCATAATGTTATAAACTGAACATAGATTTAATTATCACATTTAAAAATTATTATTAAAAAAATCACGTCCATTCTTCGAGTTGGCGGGAATTCTTTTTAAAGATTAGATTTTTATATTTGGTAATTACTAAAAACATTTGTTTCATTAGAAGAAAGGAATTTGTGTTTTTGTATTTATAAAAAAATATTATTTTTTGCTCATATTCAAGAAACAGATGAATATATTATGTTGTTGAAAAGTTATTGTGTTAACTTCTAACCAATTTTTAAAATAATAAGTTAAGAAATATAAAATAAAAATGCTACAGGAATTTTATTTTTAATTTCAGGAATGTCGATACTTCTCGGAGCGTTTTGTTTTGCAATAATGGTAAGTTTTAAAATGTTTACGACTTTTTTGAATACATATTCAAACATTATTATAATAAAATTAATTTCATTACATAATACTAACACACAAAACATAACTAAAAATCCAAAATTGACGCCATAGTATGACAAAACTTACTTGACTACTTTTTTGATTGAGACTAAACGATTGTTTTTATTTGTGTAATTACTAGAGTTTGTAAGAGAATTGACGTATTTGTAGGCATCATTTCATTTATTGATACATATTTATATACTTTTTTACATTTGAAGTATCAAGACCATGTCTGTAAGATGTTAACTGTCAAACTGACGTAACAAAAAAGCTTATTGCGCTACAGAACTCTAATCTTACGATAACTCTTCCCCACAGATTAGCAAGCTTCTTCTTGTAAAATCAAATGGTGATTAAAAAGAGTGACGGATTAAAAAGTCCTTATTATAATTAAATGAAAAATACTTTACGATATAATTTCAGGTATTCGTAGTATCATGCGTGGTGTATGCGTATAAGCTGAAGAAGGTGAATTCTGGTGGATGTAGCCCAGGTGCCACTGAGAACGGAAGGCTGCAGGTGACGAGTCTGGTTGGCACCACTTTAGGGCTGGCCAAGGAGAAGCCTGTCAGGGAATCTACTACCAACGCTCATGACTGGGTGTGGTTAGGTAAATATTTTTTGAATCTGGATGGTACATTTTTCCTCCAACCTAATTGACCAGTCTTACCACTGATTGGTCCGAAGGCCCCAGTGACTAAGGTCGTTGTATGTGATTAACATTCGTTATAATTGGTGACTCAGGGTATAACATCATCGGATTTTGAGACGCACTTTAGAAGTCACTAGAAGATTTTTTCAGTTTACTTGTAATAAAACTTATCTTATATATAAAAATGAATTTCCTACATTCGTTAAGAAAAAATCATTTCCTTACTACGCGCTATATAAATTCAGAAAGTCCCAAATTTGAATTGGATTTTATAAATAATTCCCCAGTGAAAACTAGCTACAATTAAGTGATTTTTGTTGAAATAACAACGAATTTTTTAAAACCAACTGTAAAGATTTAATGTGTCAAAAATGTATTAAAAAATCATAAAGTTATCTGTCTATATCTCATAGACCAAAGGTCAGCACTCGAAATGTCGAATATGACAGTAAGCAGAAAAGTTAACCCCTCAACAACACATTCCAGGCCGGGCGACGATGGAGAAGAACGGAAATCGTCATCCGGTAAACCGGAACTCTGCCCAACCCGAAAATACCCAAGAGATGCGCATCACCAGCAACCCTCTGAACTACAACTACGTGGACCCAGAAGACGCGATCCGGGAGAACGTGATGGTGACCAGCTTTGACAACCCCAACTCCATCGAACTGCCATCACAGACCGAAAAGCGGGTCATCGATACCACCACGTACTGCAAGAAGCCGAAGCCTCAGAACTCCGACGGTCATTGGCAGTAAGATTGTCATTGCCATCATTGCATGCGTCATAAACACACATTGTACATTTTTAGACCATAGATTAAAATGCCTAAATACACGCACAGAGTACCAATCTTAATAAAAAAAATTATAGACAGGAAAATTTAACACGACGCCGATCTTATTCATACGTAGACTGAAGAATGGTGTATATCATTTGTTTGATCCAAACAGGACTAACTCTCGTTTCATAACGTCAAAACGTCTGATACAATGGCACAGACTATATACATTGTACATACCAAAAGAGATAGATATTTTAAGAGTTATTTTAAATGTAATTGATTTATTACGAGTTGAAGCGCCGTATAAAATTTTTAAACATTTACGATTTTTTGTGATCGCGTTTAATTTTACCCAGCAAACTTAAAAGAAATGAACTACAGGGCATTAAAATTTTTAAACTGCTTTTGTTTGCTTTTAGTAGTGAAATACAAAAAATACAAAAACCTACCGTACGACGTCTACCTTCCTTTCCACGACATAAAAATAAAATATATCCGTGGCGCTACAACCTGTTTAGGTCTGGGCCTCAAATTTCTGGATGTTTCATGATAATTTTTCAATCTATAATCTGTCAATAGGCAAGTAGGTGATCAGCCTCCGGTGACAGACACACGGATCCAATTCTTCGGTTTAAGTTCGATCAAATGTTAAATACAATATATATAAAAAAAGTCCATTAGTGCACAGCCAGGAATAGAACCTGGGCTGAGGATTGAAGATGAGTGTAGCATACTGAAGTCAACACATACCTATACAAAATCCGTTTGAATAAGTGTTTTCGTTAAATGTGTAAAAGTTATATTGATAAAAGATACTATTAGTACTTTAGTTGAAACTGTGGAAAAGTAGTATTTTTTGTTATAATCTTATATTATTATTATCATTGTTTTGGTTGTTGCTAGTTTAATTTATTTCCTTGCTAGCTTGCTTATGTTATAATATAAATGTGTCTCTGTGTAAATTATACGATGTCATATTTTCTTGTTTAATTTTATACATACACGCCGTTTTAGAACTTATAAAAATATACTTTAGATCATGCTTTAATTGAACAATAAAATAACATAGGGATATCAGTCTGGAGCATAACGGGTGGAATGTTTCAGGGATGCGAGTGACGACTACCGTCCCCCTGTTCCGCCCCACAGACATACATCGACACCTCAGCCCCAAGTCCCTCTGCCCCCACGACATACCAATAAAGTAAGTATTAGATTATTTACCCAATAAATGTAATTGGAGTATTAACCATTCTCTAATAGTTTATATATATATTTTAACAAAACGTTTATAATCTGTTTATGATAAATTTGGAAATGAATTTATTTCAGCGAAACATTTAATTACTATAAAAGGATTTTGCTAAATCATTTTTCGGGAGTCATCGAAAAATTATTCGTATGATAATAGTTCGTATGAAAATGGTCACGTGATAAAGCGTATGCTAATGTCATTTTTATACAAATTAGTTTAGATTTAGCGCGTCACTCCTTCTGAATAATGATTATGTATCAAGGTAAATTTGTATTAATTTTAAATATTGACTATAATTATAAAAATATTTCTGACTAACAATTGATGACGTCATTGGCTTTCAGTATCCGTAGATATCGTAAAATACATTAAATGGAAGTCTCGGAAGATCGCTACAGCTGTTAACAGTCCAAAATACGTTTTTTACAATTTTTTTTCAATTAGACTAGATTATACATTTAACATTTTTCACATACAACATTTTTTTAGATTTTGCCCGACACCGTCATGCCACCATCAAGGCGAAGTCACTCCAGGAATCACCACAAGAAACATGAACGCGAGCATGAGTCTACCAAACGATCTCCGGAAAATAATCGCCAGCCAGACCGGTACGTTGCTGGGGCATTGGGCAAGGGAGACACAATAAATATTTACTTCTTACGAAAAAAATCTTAAGTACACAGATTTTTCAAGTTGTTTAATTAAGTCCAAAATAATTCTTTTTTTTTGCTATAAAATAGTATTGTATGGACATTTTAAACCGATACAAATGTCCAAGTCTTGTTGCAGTCTCCAAAAACATTCTTCCTCTCTTTTTTCTCTTTTTGATAGAAAGAGACGTAACATAATTGTATCTCTTTAATCACAGTTAACACACTGCCTTACGTATCGAAACATCGCCGTATTGTTTCAGAATTATTGATTTAAACAAAACCGATTCGCCATACATGACCCGAGACCTGAAACGCGACTCCTACCCATTACGACTCCGCAACGACTTCGATGACCCAATGGAAAAGCTGAACAAAGACGACTGCGCTAGATTGTTCGAGTTCGACTCTGATGCTCCCCTCATCATGGAGAATAAGGATTATCGGGAGATCGTCGGCCTCAACAGAGGAACGGACGACTCGAGACGCACCTTTACCAAGCCCGAGAGCCCGGACTATATGCACGATTCTGGAATCGGTAAGTAAATGATTTAATGAAAGTTAATAAGTTTGTTTTTTTTTTGAGAGCAGAGAATTTAAAACATAATATTCTTTGGTTCAAAGATACTTTATTTCTCAAAGAATTAGATATAGCGAGAAAATTTAGAGTAGGTTAGTTATATTTACAAAAGTTCTTTCCTTTCATGTTAGAACCTTTTTGTATAGATTATGTATTTTTGGCTATATGATTAGTATAATTGTATTTTGTTATATATTATGTATTACTTAAGATTAGTAAATAAATTGACAGGCCTACCGGATATGCAAGTACGGCATAAGAATAAATCAAAGGATGGAAATGGCAAAGGCGATTTTGTGGAGCTGTCGAATCAAAACAAAGGTAATTCAAACCTATAGGTTTCTACATTTTATAGATAATACTTTTTTAGACATTAAAATATTATCCTAAATTGCACTAAAGCCTAAATAACCAGAAAACATAATGAAGTGAATGCAAGATATTTTTTGTATTATTACCTAATCTACTTATCCTTGTGCCAGGGACTTTTCTATTTCTTACATATTTACTAAAACTTTTTTAAAAAATCTTGAAAATTATTTTAATAAAATATAATATAGGTCTGGGTTGTTGTATATCTGTGGTAATGAGATTCAGTTTTATAATTTTCAAATGACTTGTAGTAATCCATAAATTCTGGGATTAGAGAAACTAGAAGATTAGAGTGAGAGAGGGTTTTTCAAAAGTAGTTGCTAACGGTTAACAGAAATATTTGTCTGCATTTATTAATAAAAACTCGTCAGTAATCGGACATATACCTAACAGTGAACACTTCGCCAGAGGTGAAGCGCGCAACGATCGTGGGCAACCCGATGTTCTCCCGCGGGGCAGGAGGGGCAGGGGAGCCCCCCGTGGAATCCCTCGGCATCGACGACTTGCACATGGACTACGATCAAATCATGCATTATTTCCATAACCTTAAGGTATAAACTCACCGTCCCACGCTTCTAGTTTAGACTCGCTTCGACACGGCGTACTTATGAATAGAGCCTTTTGAAACGTTTACTAGTTTTATACGTATCGTGTAATAGCGTCATTTCATACGTAGCTAGCCTTCTAGAGTAGTTCACCTTTCAAAGATGACTTTGAATTTTTCAGGAATCGAACGCCTGAGTAGAGCAGATCATTGCAAAGATCCGGCAGGTATTGTCTACGTTTAATTATCAGCATATCACCAAAGCTCCAATCGACGTATTCAATGCACCCACCGGTCAGGTGGAGGATAACGATATTGACTCGCAAAAAATGTCGAATGTCGCACCCAATGTGCTCTGCGACTCGATCGCTCAGAATAACCACTTTATGAGGCGACATCTCGAGTTCCTCTTGGGAAACTTGAGCGAGGCGTACGAATGAATTGTCGGTCAATATTATCCTCTACGCAAATGGATCCTTGCAGTGATCGAAAGATATTTTATACTAACGTTTAACGTATTTACTCTAGTCATCAAAGTTGCACTCGTGCATAATACTCAATATAATCGTGTTAACTGTCTATTTAAACTTTGGTCTGCGGAATACCAAATTAAAATTGCATTTTGTCTATGTACATATTTTCCATTGAAGATGTGAAAACGCTACCTCACTTATAACTTATAGCTTAGCCTACAATGCAAACAATGTTAATAGTTCAATATTTAAGTTTACGTAATTTATTCCTTCAAAGACATTAGGTTTAAAGACTGCGATGCCAGTTTAGATTAGCTTAGTTGTTTAAGAGAAACTAGTCAAATAACCACGGGCTATCTATTGCTCAAATCGTTTAATTCTTCACTATAGCTTTATTCCTTTCGACCGGATTTCTATTTGGCCTAATTTAATAAACAGTAATGTTAACGCATACATGTTAACTTTGTGATAAATATGGCTGTCAGCGCCATCTTTAAATGCCATATCATATGAAATCTAGTTGCTTGTATTATATTGTACCTAATATATCTTAATTTATATGTAAATGCATAATATAAGATAGGTTTATAGGCTTTGTAAATATTGTTATGATGTTATATAATTTATAGGTATGTGTGCGGATAAAGGAATATAGTATGTGGTAGTCGCTTATACTACGGTCAGCGTCGTTACTCTGTAACTTCCAATGGCTATGTTTTGAATGAAATTTCGAAGAATTGCGGGGTAAATATTATGTACCTTGAGGTAGAGTTTGGAAATTGCAGAGTAACCGTGCTGAGGCTGCACTTATAACCGTTTCATGTCTGTTAAACACATAGTTGATGTATCGGTGTATCGATGTGACTAGTGAGGTCTATTTAATTTTCAGTGCAGTTTTATACAGCTTACTGTATTAAGAATTTTGGCTTTTGACGTTAGTTTAGGGAGACAGTGACAGAAGAGTTTGTTACTAAGCAATTGTTTTTTGTTGGGTTTTAACGTAAAGATGTTTAATAGTTTAATGCTACAGACTGAGGCTTATCACGAAATCCCTTGAGGAAATGTCAAATATAATAAACGATTATTAAATATAAATTTGTTTTTTATTTACGTGTTCCCACAAATTATCTTAAAATGAGTCATCCGCCATACAGTCCTGACATGGCGCCCTGCTACTTTTATTTATTACCCAAGAACTAAAGATAAAATTCGAAGTATTCTCTTTACTGGATGGAAGAATTAGCTTAAGGAAGAATGGACCCAGAGCTTTTCTATGATTCACAATTTAAGAAATAAGAAAAAAGTACTGAAATCAAATAAATAAAAAGAAAATAATAGATATTGTTGATTTAATTTATTTCATCGTTCTAAAATTTATTTGGATTTTTAACATAATAACATAAAACAACTTAATCATACAAGATTAACTATTTACACATATTTTCCATACCAACGGTTATCATATTTGGATATGTGCGTATTGCACCCTTGCATGTTATTCTGTATTAAATATTTCATTGTATACTTATTTAAATTATTTTCTTCCTTCCACTTTTCTTCAATTGCATGCTTTTCCATTATTTCTTGTGAGACCGGTTCAGCTTTAAATGGTAATCTCTCTGATATAATTCTCAACATAGTATGAACCTGCAATTAATATTTAGTATTAATGATTAAACTTTACATAAAATATTATAAGTGTACACCTGTTTACAAGTTAACTTCTTTGGCGTAAATATAGTAAAATTAATCTTTCGCCTTATTCTACGTTTGTAGAAAAACCGCCAACTAAAACTAAGATGTAGACTATAGCTAACATCCGGGTGTAGTTTTTTGGTGACGATATGCGCAGTTCTATTATTGGTTGGTGGCCAGCAAACTAGCTGTTTTGCACAGATTATGGAAATTTGCTACAAATAATGTACAATGACAGGCAAGAGGGGAAAGTTATCAGCAAAATTTGTTGATTATGCTATTTGTAAAACATCAGAAACCGTCATGCATTTAACATCCTTGTATATATCTAAAAAATATATATACATAAAAAATTTGTAAGATTTTTCTAATTAGTTACCTCAGCATATTCACATTTCCCTCCAATCTCAAAGATAATACGATCACTTTTAATAGGTGTGCAGTAATGATCAATAGCTCCTTTTCCACCTCCCATTCTTTGACCTTGGCCTTTCTTTGTAACGGGCTGCCAGGGAGGGTCTACACGCCATATAGCAAACATTTTCTTTTGATCCAACCGTCTTGCCACTTGAAGACGTATCATTTCAAAGTGTTCGTGTCTTAATCTACCACCACCTCTGGCCTGTGAAAAATATTATGGTGGTGTTATAAATAAGATGCTTTCCTTCAGACATCTTGTCTAGAAGGCTAGCACATGGTGTCATGATGGCAAATTATTCAGAGGTAAAAGATCTCCTAGTATATTTATATATGGTTTTTGGTTTGGCATAATATACAAATATATAAACAAGACGTGCAAAATGGCTTACAGAGCTGTGGTTCATATTGTGAAGTTTATGACTACATAAATATCAAGATGTTTTTCAATCAATTTTTAGATGTATAAGCATAGTTATTTACTTGTACATAGTTCTAACCCATTGTAAAGATAATAATATATGAACAATAATTACATGGGTATTAAAAGAATCCAAGGAGCACAAGCACTGCATCCTCGAGTTACAAGCAGTGCACTTAGCACTTTAACGATTCTTTAACATTTACAAAAATTATACATTATTGAGAAAGATATGGATTGTAAATTACTTATATTTTAAAATAAAAATAATAAATTTACATACCACAACCCCATATTGCTTTAATTGTAAAGTATTATGTATTGTTTCTGGTCCTCTCATGTAACGAAGCCTCTTTTGCATTTTTGGGGGTTTAATATTTGATGGATACATAGGGACTTTGTCAAACAATTTTAATCTTGTTCGTTCAGGTATTTCAATATCTGTAGCAAATATACATATTTTACATTATAAGTAACAGAATCTACAATATCCTACTCGTTTACGGAATCTTTTGAGAGCTTACCGTCATAGTTTTTAGGAGGTGCAAAATATTTTATACCGAATTTTGAAATCAACTGGAACTTTTCAGGTCGTAAAATATCTGCAAAAGATCGGAATTTTAATCATGTTGAAAAATTATCTTTTTGTCATAAGTATAATATATTATAATAAGACTATACCTGATACAATTCCAAAAGTTCTTGATAACATTTTTAAAGTCTGCCTTTTAACTTAAAAAAGGAAGAGCACTATGGCATGTGTTATAATTTGTAAAAAAATCTTTTCATTGAACTTGCAAATGTAAATAACGAATGAAAAATGTATGAATTTAGAATTATTTTATAGGTTATAATTTCTTGTTGAATCACAGACTATGATATATGATTAAAAAGATTAGCAGAGCAATATATATTTGAGTAGTAACTAAGTACTACTATGTACTGATTACGTAGTACATATATCATTGTGTTCATTTAGCATAGTATTAATTCAGTGTTTCTCGTTTATGGATACTGGGGAAATTGGTAACATATTTCTTTATTCTTTTTCTTATTCTATAAGCAATTTTCATAGAACCAAACTAGCTCTTACAACAACCCTATAAAGTAATCTGTGCATCAAATTGGGCTTGAAAATTCAAAACATAGCCAGATTTTAATACTATTTTACATAATAAAAATTGTGATTGTTATGTTGTATTTTAACTTTTTTCTACTAAATTTCTACTGTGTTATGTGTATCTACGCTTATTTATGAATTTTATATAGTAATCAGTAATTAGTGGTTTTCATAAATTTAATTACAAATTAATATGGATTATAAATATAAGCTAATGTTTCAAAAATGCATATACTTTAATACTTGGATGTACATTGTTTGGTTATGTACAGCTGGTTTCTTCATTTGTATTAAGGTAAACGACACACGATGCAAGCCAGTACACCGACATAATATAAATTAAATATTAACTTATAAACTATTTCAGTTACAGAAAAATGACTATGACCAGCTTGTGAAGTATTTATCTATAACATTATTTTTTATGTTCACAATTATAGAATGTCTGAGACTCTATCTTGGACAGAGTGGAAATTTATTAAGTCAAGTAAGAAATTATTACTTTCATTTTTAATATTATATGAATTGTCACAAAACAAAATAATTGTGGTCATCATAATACATACATTTATATCAATAATTTCAGGTTCCAGAGATGGCTGGTTTCTTAATGTTGAGTGTGTTTATGCAAATGCCACTTATTACCTATTTTTTATTCAACCCATACCTAATGAACACACCAATTGAAGTCACACTTCATGCAGTTATGTGGGCAATTATATTTTTAGAAATTTTGTTAGGCTATTGGGTATTGAAACAAGCATCCACTATTGCCAAAGATTTATATTTTGGTTTGAGAACCAAAAATGGATAAACAGGATATGACATCACTCAGATTTGATATTGGTTTACCTTTTTAAAACTGTAGGCCGGAAGCCTAAAGTAATTCAGAAGACCAGGAGGGGAAAAAGCACATATGAAAGAACCCGATGAAATATATGAAAGAACCTGATGTAAAAGAGTATGTCTGCCAGTGGCGAAGAGTCCATACAAGCCGATTCCCACCGGGTTACCTTTCAAAAATCAGTTCCATATTCATACAAAAGTATTTACATTCTATTTCATTAACAAAGTATTATTAATTAAATGCCTGCGCGATTTACAATAGCAATAGTAATTCTTAGCAATACCCTAAGTATCACATTTCATTTTATAGTCGTAAATTAATCAGCGCGTCAATTTTTCGTACCTAAATTACATTAAAGGTAACTCGACGAATTACAGCTTATCTCGGCCAACGTTTTACTATGAGGCGAAAAGAGACAGAGCGTGTCAAACCATCTCTTTCTAATGCTCGCTAACTGTACGTAAAATTTAAAGAAAGATAAGGCTGATCGCGACCGGCTTGCAGTTCTCTCCTCTCCTCTATTAGAAAGAGACAAAGAAATTATTGTTATTGAACCACGGCACGGGAGAAAGAAAACACGACAAAATTAAAAAGAATTACCGTTATAATGAAATCCTTCGCAAGTCATATTCTTTTTATTTTGGCATATTTTCGCGTTCCATTTCGTTTGGTTGAAAATAGATTATTTTTAGTATGTGACATGTGTTCCTATACCACTGGTGCGTGATAATTTCGTTTGTTATATTTTAATATTTGTGTTATTTAAACTGTGACTGATTCTGTAAGGTAATTTAATTGCAGATTTGGTTAAATACTGTGGATTTTGTTTGTTATTATGGCTTTAATTCATATAGAGTGCTGTTCAACATTTTTTTGGACCGGCTTCCCTTTGCCAAAATTTCACCCTTCGCCAGTGATGTCTGCACAGATTAATGTGGGTTGTCTATAAAAAGAAGTTTCAGTTTTGTTCTGTAGTTTGATAATTAGTATCAATTAAATGATAGTCTAGTAAAAAAATATATGTATCACTCTTTTCTAATTATTTTAAAATACAAATGACAATATAATGCATATTTATTTTTGGTATGAACTTAAACAAATATATATTCTTAATGTACAACCAATGCCAAATATCTACATTTATATAACCAACCTTTAATATATTATAAAGTGTATATTCATAGTTTGAAGAGATAATGTTTTAAATACAAACCAATTATTGGATGTTAACCAAAATAGACAAAAAATAATGGTAAGTTTGTAAGGGAAACATCCTTCACACATTTCCAATAATAATAACAGGAGCTAATAGAAAGTCAAATTATAAATGCATAATTGTCTACACAATATTCTATTATTTTCACCCATAAAATATATTAAGAATATGCATCACAAAATAAGGAGTTATCAATAAAAAAATTATCAATTGCACATCTTACTACATGTAAAGAATCATTGAATAATGTCATCTTTTCTTCAAAACAGTCACTATTCTCTAATCCCAAAGATGATATAATTTGAGGAAAAGTTGGAGAGAGCTGACATATAACCTGAAAAATTATGTTTTAATTAATTTTTTAAATTAAAGAAAAAAATATATGTTAAACAATTAAAGATGAGTTCATGTTCATAAATTATGCTTTACCATAAACAATTTTTGTACAGCCCAGTTGTGATATTTCTTCACAGAGCCCTGATATGCTGTGTTGAAAATAATTTTCATATTTATCTCCCGTTTCTCTTTAAGATTCTCTAATATTTCTTTGAATGTTAATTCAAAAAATAGCAGTGCTCTGTAAATTAAAAATGAATTAAACACTGCTAATTCATAAAAAAAATGAAATGGAATGAATGTTTCTACCTATTAAGCCATAATGTAGCTTCAGCACCAATGTTGCCACCTGCAGCAGTCTCCTTCAACATTAGATCAAGTAAACAGGAACTTTCATCTAACACAAAGTTGTTTTTTATTTTCTAAAACAAAATAAAATCCCTTGATTTATTATTATTTTAACTTCAATTAAATTGCTAATACCATATCATCAAAATTTACCATGTGATACTTAATGACTTACTGTTTATTTTTCTATTATTATGTGTGTATGCATTAATTACATCTTATAAGTTTAATTAAAAGATGATAAGACAAGGCAGTAATATCTGTCTTTATCATAATAACCTTAAATATGTTATAAATTATTTAGTTTACCTCAATATTTCCTTGCATATCTAGTTTTACAGGTTTTAGTAATTTTCCTAAGCAATCTGCAATTGAAACAAACCTTAGACAAGAATAAACTCAGCATAAATGGCAAATAGAAATCTAATCTTACCAACAATAGATATTAAGTCTGAAGATGCCTTTAAAAACTTTAATAGATTAATGTGGCCATTCTCCAAAGGTGGAAAATAATTCAAATCTTCTAATGAAAATCTACTGTCCATTTCTTTAACTATATTAATCAGATATTGGCAATACTGACAGAAGTAAATTTAACGCATCTTAATATTCAGGACTTTTATCTGCTGATTAGAAAAAAATAGATGAGTAAAAATTGATATTAATTTAGCTCAAACCCAAATAGTACTTTAATGTATACCTAATAATCAAGCTCAAGCGTACAAAATGATAATCCATTCTGATTCACAGGTACATTTTATATTTATTTTTATGAAACCTGTAATAATATTTGAAAAAATATAATTTTATGAAACTTTATTTTCATTTACGCTCAATCGC
Organism: Pieris rapae; assembly: GCF_905147795.1. NCBI lineage: Eukaryota > Metazoa > Arthropoda > Insecta > Lepidoptera > Pieridae > Pieris > Pieris rapae. Next base: position 1,654,906 of record NC_059515.1, on the reverse strand, counting down.
CCGGGATCCGGATTACCCTAAGTATCAATTTTATTTTCGTCATTTGGTATAAATAAAAATTTATTTTTAGTTAGCATTGCTAATATGTTTTTGTTTATATTTACTGAAATACAAATTACAAAATCATACATTGTTTGACAGCTGTTCAAAGTTTATCTGTCAATTATCAAATGAGATTTGACAATCAACCATAGAATATAGATTGACGATTGCACTTGAAAATAATGTGATACAAGTTTTGAACAATGCTGACAGAAAAAAGAAAAAAAAAACAATTATATTTTGATTCTCTACCAGAGATGGTTCAGTTATTGAGCTCAAACACACTTAACAAAAATCATTCTTTGTTTTGTACTTGTAATAGATTTCTATCTTACTATTCACATTCGTTTCTATTATAATAAATGAATATTGATACTTTAATAAAAACAGGAACATTTTAGGCAAAAAAAGAAAATTAATAAATGAAATAAAGTGTAATCCGACGCAGAAAAAATGTTTCTTAAACTGACTGTGTTGTAAATAAATTTGACACTTTCTAAACTCCATCAATGGTAATCATGTACAAATATTTATTGTAAAAAATATTTTGCTGAACAAATTATGCCTGTACGCAATTTCTTTCCGTGTTGCACAAAATTTAATGATAATTTACAGACTTTAAAAAGAAGTCGTAAGCAGCAGCGAGTGATTCATAAGCAAGGGTACTAATAAATTAAAATATCAAATACATTTTAGGTACCTAAATCATAAAAAAATCCATTATTAATATGATATTTATTATATATACATTATGGGAATTTCGTAAATATTATTACAGTTTTAACAAAACAATAATAAATATAAAAATAATTGTAGCATTTCCCTTAGCTATTCCTGTGAATATGTACTTAATATTGCCTAAGCTGATTAATTTGCCTGGCTTAAGGAAAACTCAACTACAACTAATAATAAAACTTCTGCATAAGCTATAATATTCTATTTCGACAGTCCTTTTATAATATTATGTATGATAAATTTTCTCTATTAGATATCTACATAATATTAAAATTAATACAATTTTCACAAAAATATTCTTCCGGAATAAGTAGGTATGTAGTACATACATAAACTATATTTTAATTATTTTAGTTCGAATACGCAAAGTACAGGCGAGCAATAAAAATATTCTCGGCTTTAAAATATCTGACTCTTTTATCAATAATTCTTTAATAATACTGTACTTATAGCTACTGGCAGCTATATCTGGTAGACATTTGCGTTTTTAGACAAAGCCTCAAAGCAGAATTAAATTGTTTGATTCACTGAATTATTGTCACCACGCTTTTATGCCACATTCACTTTGATTTTGTAGATTTAATATGTAAATGATTGTTTTAGTACGTTCCCTAAATCATCTTCAACCACTATAGTTAGTACTTTGCTTTTTGCTGAAAAAGTGAAAGGAAGCAAAAATCTTTTTTCCGGTAAGACATTGGTAAATTCATATGAATCAAGTACCATACCATTAGACTCATCTCTGACTTCCACAATTCTTAATCCAGCTGTTGATAAAATCATCATTTTATTTTTATCAAATTTAAGGTAGCGTGTGATAGCTTGTCTCTCTCTCCCGAACTCATTGTTAAACCATCGATGGTAGGATAACAGGACCGCGCAATTTCTTGTCCAATAAACGGAATCATTTCCATTATTACGATTTGCATTTCTTTTAGAATCGGCCATTCGATTTGTTATCGTTGAATAAACACTCGATGGTCTTGTAATCGGAGTCACATTGGGGCTTCGGCGCACAATATCCGATTTAGACATGGATACAAAGTTTCCAAGTGTCGTTTTACTTCTTGGGCCTAGAACTCTTAAGGGTTCAGCTACATTCATTGTCACGTTTATGTTGCGCTGTAGGGAAACAGTTGAATGTTGCACCGGTTTTCCGTTAAAGTTATTATTATCTTTGGTTGCAGCTGATCGCTTCTCGCCGACTAAAAATACTCTGTCAATGTTATCGAAACCTCTCCCCATTATGCCATCTTTTGTGTGACCAAGATCAAATGTGTGGCCTAATTCGTGGAAAACAGATCCTAGAGTTGTCGCAAAACATCCTCCTATGGTACCTCGATAACCACTATCATCCATGAACCTCTTATTATTTACAGGAGTTGGGTCTAATAGTTTCGGCACGATATCGGGCACTGATGCAGGCCATGTATACAAACAAGCAGTTCCAAATAATGCTAAACCTCCTCCTCCAAGAGCCGCATAGGCCTCTGTATATGACACAATTTCATCGTGCGTTAAAGGCTTATCAATGTCTGTTCCTTTAAATCTTGTACACGAAATAAACCCTAGAAACTTTCTTTCGTTACTTCCAAGTTCCGATAACATTAGCTCTCTGCCAAAATGTGTCCACAATTCATCTTGTTTCATTTTACGAGCTTTATTTACGTTCAGTGCACTCCTGAAAACTAAACATTCGGGGCTTTTTGTATTCACTTCGTGTTCAAGTTGAAAAGTTTTACGTCCGACACCGCTTTCATGAAGTTTTTCAGCGGTAATGCATTGTATTATCTTTGAGCCAATAGCGATGCGAGCACAGGCACTCTCAATGGAGTTATTGATTTCAGATGGACATTGAAAACATCCATCGTGCCCTTGACAGATAATATAAACTGGCGTAACTCTCAGATTTGTCTTTCGCGGCTCGTAACGCAACAATATAGTCGTTTTGTGAAGGCCTGTGAATTCCAGATCGATAACATTATCACCCTTTTCAAGTTCAATCAACACTTTGAATTCGCGATTGTAAACCTCCCAGAATGATTCGGTTTTATTTCTGTTACTTTTACATCTAATTTTTTCATAATTATTACAGGCGCCGTATGTTATAATTCCTTTGATGATAACCAGCGAATAATTAACGGTTTCTCCATGTTGCAAATTTGTTATGAATATTGAATTTTGTTCATTTTGGTTAGGTTCATTCATTCGGTTGTCCATTACCTGAAACAATCATATACAGTGTATAATTTAATCATTATTGTTTACATTTAAGCCTTTGATAGGTTCATTCTAAAAGTAATTCCGAATGAAGTATAATTAGGTTAAGTTATTAGTGTTTATGTAGCACGTGACCGTGCTACGTTATCATACCGAATAAAATAGCGATTGAGAGCATTCTACCTGAGTTTTATATTTGCGGTAAAGGTCGTCCCAAATGAATTGTTTCGCACTGAAGCATGACTCACCATGATGCGGCTAGTGAGGAGCGCGCAGAACTGGCGCGGCGGGAGGACTGCGGGTGTCGCGGCGCGGAGAGCCGATTCAGCGAACAGCGGTACTCAGTCCTCACTTCCCTTTTACTTAGGATACACGAACTGCGCATGCTCGTAGATGCAGACAGCTATAACACAATAACGATTGCGACTGTTGCGTTACAGACTAGCTGTCTCCACCAACAAGAGGGAAATTCAAAATGTGCAGTGCAGTACTATGAGTCACTAGACTAAAATATGTTCTAAATGTTAAATTAGATGATGAATCTTTGCCGAAGGCTTTTAAATTGAACCTACTAATAAAAATACAAAAGACCAAGACGTTCATAAAAGTATATTAGCTCTAAAAATAGGTAATTTATAAAAGTTAGATTTGCAGATTCGCAAGGATTACATATCTATGATGAACCTAGAATTAAATAGCGCCTGACGTTTTAATACTAATAATACTTCTACCATTTCGTACAGTATAAATAACACTTTGTAACTAGGCGCTTAAAATTATTTATTCTCACTTGTAACATTCAGGTGTGATTGTTACTATACTGTTAAGAAAAAGTGTTTTGCTTTGCATTGCTAGTATTTTCCTGTTATAGCGATTAATAAATAAAAATAAGTAAAGAAAACACAATTTATATAATTTTAATAAGTTTAACAATTATTACAGAGAGTATAATATAAAATATAAATTATATTTATTATAAATGTTATTGAAAAAGATTAAGTTATCATAAGCTAAAATGTGCATTAATTAATAGTTTTGTCTTGTTTATAAATTTTATATAACATACAAAGGAAGTCTATTTTCAATTGACAAAAAACTGACAGTGGAAATGTTTGTCTAAAAGTGGCAGTATTTCACTACTAGGATAATTAATACAAAACGCAAGTATTATTAATAAGGTATTAATGATTTAGTACCGTAGGCAGCAATAATTAATGGGTCTTACAAGGAAACCAATAGATCTCATGAATTGTCTCACTCATGAATTGTCTCCGTAGCAGAATTAATTTATCTGTGCACAAATGAAAAGTATAAAACAGTCTTACATTATATTGTCTTTGATTTATAGGAGTACTAGTGACCCGCCCCAGCTTCGCACGGGTGCAATGCTGATGAAAAGCAGGTTTTTATTATGTACCTATTGTTATTTCCGTCGCTGGAAAGCTCCGATAATATACGCGTTCGATCGCTGCTAAATAAGCTGTAATGGGCTGTATAGATCTATTTTAAATGAACAATGTATTCAAGGTATTTAATTGGTTAAGGATTAATGCTGTATTGGTTAAAATCGCTTCAAAAATTAGCCATTATTTGTCGTAAATGACAAAAAAAAGTTATTGTGGGTTATCCATAAGAGACATATACCATCATGGACTTTTCTGTAGACCTTTTCAATGTGTACAATACTTAGTACATTATTTTGATAAAACTCGTACGGTTCAGCCTGCGTTTGCAATGTTTTAAAAAATCCTCATTAAAATCCGTTGCGTAGTTTCAAAGATTTAAGCATACAAAGGGACATAGGGACAGCGAAAGCGACTTTGTTTTATACTATGTAATGATTCCAAATTTAAATAAAAAGAATACTATACGCGAATTTATGACTATTATTTCTAGGACTCGTGTGCTTTTTAGCAATCGTGGTCATCTAGAGACGTCCACATCAAAGATGACAAGGAAGCCACCAAAATTAATTATAAATCAAAATCTATAATTTGGTTTACACAATTGTAAGCACACTACGAATAACGAATGACAAATGAAAGCCCTAAGAGACGCTGTATATATCGAATTTAGATTCGTGTTAGATAATGCATACCGAGGTGAATAAACTTGGTGTGTTGCCAAGCGAGATTACAGCGACGTGTTGTATGATGATGAGTCGGTTGCAGGAAGTGGACAGGGCAGCAGGAGCCGGTCGTTGTCCCAGTGAACGCAGCACTTTCGCTTTTATCGGAGAACGAACCCGGCCCATTACTACAGCACTCACGTGGTTACTCCATCACGCAGCTGTTGGTTTTTGGTACGTTAGTATGTGTGCATACTAATGTGGGATTGTGATGTTAGATTTCTCTTCGACTTGGACCCATTAATACATGACGAATGGTATTGCAGGGTAGATTGAAAGGGCCACAACAAATACATTAGTACCCATGGGTTTTAAATGTTTATACTTTTTTTTTAATTTTTTATTTCACTTATGTAAGTAACTTAAATAACGTTGTGGTTTATGACATTTTCTTTTGAATTATTGTTATGTAGAGGGAGGGTAAAACTTGCTGATTTTCTGGCCCGTTGACATTCATAAGCATTCATAAGCATGCCCTAAGACGCATCTAAATTGAATTAATGAATTTTGCATTTGAATTGAATTGAATTATAAAGCTACAGAGACCTACTAATAGGAGTGTTGAGTAGGCTTTCTGTTTCCGAAATAACATTGTTTTTACTATTCAATCCCTCAAGGTCAATAGAACCATATACTTGAAGCTAGCTCCAAACAATTTACTGATGCTTATTAAAATTAAGTTACGCGAGTTTTGTGTGTGTGTGAAGTGTTTCTAACACACGTTCGTGATCTTAATAGAACTGTCAGAGATATAACTGGGATACACGTGATAATTATGCATAAATATAAGGCGTTACGACGTTTCTTAAATACTAATTATATATTTCATAAAAAATTTGGTAATGCGCGTTTGGTTACGCAATTGTAGTCCTAGAGAAATATTTTGCTGGTAGAATAAGGTTTTAATGGACTTTTTTATTAACCTCAAGTATAAACGTATAACATTTATATAAACAAATTAAATGTCATTTAGATTTACCTTCCGCTGTGAGGTTAGAACAATTTACTCTTTCAGTCTATGTCAAATTTGTATCAGTCTCTTGTATAATATACGTCATCTATTTCCGACACGACCGAACACTAATTTGGGCGTAGTCAAACAGGAATTCCCGTCATTTCGCCCGTAAATGGAAAACAGGTTTAGGGTTCAAATTAAACTGACCAAGGACTTCGTTGATTAAAGCCTGCCAGATATATTAGGTATATAGTATGTTTGTATATAATTGTCTGTGACTATAGCAATGCGTACCCATCCATCCGGAGTTCGATCTTCGTATATAATTGCTATGTGACTTCCGCTATGTGGAACCAGCTGCCCACTGAAGTATTTCCATACCAATTTGACTTAGGGTCCTTCAACAAAAGAGCGTAATTCTAAAAAGGCCGGCAACGCACTCGCGAGCCCTCTGGCTGAGAGTGTCCATGGGCGGCGGTATCACATATGTATAATAATCAGGTGAGCCTTCTGTCCGTTTGCCCATTGTTCTATAAAAAAATCTGCATGTTTAAAAGGACCTGGAAGAAAACTTTATATTTCATTTGAGAGTGTACTAATGCATTTTATATAATTTAAGTCTTTGCTAATAGTAACAGGCCTCTTTATTAATATAAACCTCCCTTCTTTATCTATATAAAATATCTGTGATTATCATTAATATATAGTGAAACAATTTGTTTGCTGGATTGGCTTGAAGGATGATACAACATTAGTTTTCTATTTTGAATTTACCTTTGCCTAAGGGCTCAATCGTGTGCGTTTCATAGCGTGTCGTTTCGAAACGATCTTCTTTGTTAATAATAATGAAGATCTTAGTAGTTTCATCACAGTGCGCTTGTTGAATAATAACTCTCGGTTGAATGAACCATTGCAAGTTGTCCTTGTTTTCTGTGATTTTCCATGAGGCACGTGCCCGTCGAGGAAAACCTGGCGTACCTAATGGTAACTTAGACGTGTCACGTGTGTGTATGCAAGTAAACACTACAAAATTAACGCTACATTAGATATAAGGGCACGAATCGGAGCGGGGTATTGTAAGCAATGCCGCGTTATAATGTGTATAATCTTTCAAGTCGATTGTTCTGTGTACTATTGAAATGTCGTAAAAATGAATGAATTGTTGTTCTTATTATCTTTATTATTACTATGTAGGTTAAGAAAATTGTAAATACTGTATATTTCATTGTTATGATTACTAATAAACGTTATTATAGAGAATAATTATAGTTTATGACTTTATTAAATACGCAAAAATACAAAACAATACAAACAATACAAAATACTTTATTAAATATACAAATAAATTGCTTAACTTAAATTTAAAAATAAATCTATGTTAAATATGTATAAATGTTTTTGTTTGTAATAAATGATATGTATAAGTCTATGAAATAAAAAATAGTTGTACACAGTAGCGTAAACTCGACTTAATTAAACCTCATAAATATTTCAAATTTATTATACAATTTAGTAGACTACATCATATTTAAACTTGCTAATTTTACCAAAAAAATATCGTTAATGATAATGGCCTTTATAATATTTATCTCGCTATATACTGGTTTATTAATTATCACTTAACCTAATATTAAGAACTATAAATTTTAATTACCACACACGTAAAGCCTTGTGAAATTGCAAAACCGCCAAATAATTCAAATATGTTACGTAATTCACAATTTCACGCATTTGAAATCAATGTACGATAATTTTAAGAGCGGCGATATCTGTGGTTGAGCGCAGTGTTGCCAGATGGGGCTATTTAGCGCCAATGGGGCTATGTTTTTCAGAAATATTTAATCAACAAATCATTTTTAAGCAAAAAAAAGAACTTTTACAGCAACAATCAGTTTCAATTGAATCTTATTTCTGTTGAAAATAAATTTTTAATAATTAAAAGTGCGAATTTAATAATTATATAAGCAGTAATCAGCTCATGAATTTATTTCAAATTTCCCGCCATGATGTGGCTATCTCCGGGCTACACGCGCTCCGGTAGGGCGATTCGAGAAAAAAATATTCTGGTAACACTGTTTGAACGTGCGATTCCTGAGTTGGTTCGGAACCCACAACGGTTTTTTGTTTCTATGCTCAATTAAGTCACGTATGGTTAAGGAAAGAACGTAATTCTTAAAAGGCCGGCATCGCACTCGCGAGCCCTCTGGCTGTGAGTGTTCATGGGCGGCGGTATCACTTAACATCAGGTGAGCCTCCTACCCGTTTGCCCCCTCTTCTATAAAAAAAACATGAATTTGAACTTTAACATATTCTTGGCCTTACGTTTCGGGTGAATAACCGCCTTTCGTAATACTTAAAGTTAGCATATTCATGAATTTAACATTTACAAAACTCGTAGCAAATAGAAACTTTTGATCTATGTCAATTTTCGGTGATCGTAAAACTTGTTTTGGCTCCGACAATTTGATACAGCCTAGAGGCATTCGCGTTGCTATGCTCTTAGTAGAGCAGTAGTACACAATTCTGTTATATTTTTAATACGGTTACTTTTTTGCTGATGCCACGCCCTGTTGCGCTTAAGTGGCGCCCTTCGGCACTTTTTATTGTTTTAGAGGCGAACTTAATTTAAAAACCTTTGTATTTTATGTAACAAACGGAGCTTCTACTAATTACGTTTTAAAATAACGTTAAGAACTGTTGCTAACAGTTAACAGGATGAATAATATTTTAACTATTTATTTATAAGTTTTAAAACAGTGTATGCATAAATATTCAAAGAAAATAGACAACAATTTAACATACATACACAGTAATTATAAAATAATTACTGTGTATGTATGTTAAACATAGAGTATAATAAAGGGAAAAAATTAAAGAAGCAATTACAGATTAAAAACGATAATAACTAAAACTAAATGGAAACTTAACCTTTTTAAGAGCATGATAATCAGAGTTATTGTAAACTGGAAGATTGTTGCGAAATTACAATATAAATACATAAAAAATTCTGATATAAAAAAAATATCGTGATAATAGAACGTGGAATCGAAATATGTCGGTAAAAGAGTGCTTGAACGAATGAGTGATTGCGTTTCTCGCCAGGATCCGATATCGTGGAACCATTTTTATAAACCATTGACAACATTAAACAACTATGACATTGTTTATTTTAAAAAATTAATTTCTATATGTACAGAAAAAATAAAATCATAATATGTAACACTAGAAAAACGCTGTGGTTTGTATATATGTAACTATAGCAGTCTAGTTTATGAGCGCGACAAATACATATAAATGTACCTAGTTTTTTAATTTTCTGTCTATGTTGGTTTGCGTTAGTCTAATATCTGACTCCATTTATTAGCCGCGGCACCTCATTTGTTTAATAAGCGTGACCATCTAGATTTATAGATATTAAATAGATACATTGTAGTAAGTCAAATTTTTTTGTTATAATCTTTTAAAAATATATAACTTGGGTTCCGCTGCAAAAATCTACACTGTGAGTATTTGTCCCTATCAAATTGTGTTTTGGTTTTGCACGGTTATAATTAGACTGCTACAGTTTTACGAATAAGGGGAAACTAGCAAGGGTTCCTGAACACGTATACCGACACGTGAGATCCTTGGTAACAATAGCTGCCTAATCACATCGCCCATTCAACATCCGTTCAAGAAACTGACCACTCATACTGAATATGAAATTCACGTTTAATGTGTCACTTTTTGTCAGAAGCATTTTCGAGTCCGGTCATCGACCCTAGAATTGCGTAGGCTACTTTCTCTTGATGTTGGGACGAAGGGGCGCGGGTGGAGGGGGCTCTTGCCAAAAAGAGTGCGTGAAAGGCTACAGCCTATGCATATGTTGGAGGCCTATGATGCTTAGATTCTATATCCGAAAGTTTTTTTTACGCTTAAAATTTTGATATATACATATATTCGGTTGGTGTATTGCATGTAACGATATATAAAATATATATGTGATAATTTTTCACAATAAATTCCTTGCACTGTCAATGCGAAAATCCACTTATAACGCCTAGATGGCTCAGTCAATTTTAATGTTTTGGCTAGAAAGCTTTTTTACAAAACTACGACAAAGACGCATGCTTATGTATGATATTGATAGAATCTTATAAACGTACTTACTATGTAATGTACCTACTAATATAACAAAATTAAAAGATCTCTATCACTGTATACGTTAAAAGACCTAAAATAAAGAAGTATTATAAAATATATCAGTTCATTATATATCATATAATAGAACATATCTATTCATACTAGAATTTTGTACGTATTTTATCAACCACTTGCTTGGCTGTTCTTAATTTAAATCTCCTGTAACGCAGTTGGCGCCGAATGGTGCTTTAGTTGAGCAAGAGGTCATTGAACTTAAGGTTTATTACAACTTCTTTGCGAATCCAAAGACGATTTTGGTAATCTAAAGCGAGTTGTATAAGCGACGCTTTCTCCGGACTGTAACCAGAATAAGTGAACGGAGAAATTTTAAATGTTTATACTTCCAAATACGTATCAATAATTTCTATAAGTGGAGTGTTGAATGGGATTAAGTACAGAAACGTTATGACGCACATAAGTGGCTGAAAATTAATATAATAAATATAAATAAAAAAGGAGGATATTAGAAAGAAATTAATCATCATAAAATATCCCATAAATTTACTTCAAAAAGATATTATAAGTCGATAGATTTCTCTTCTGGAGTGGCCCATCTTTTGGACCAAAGTAGAACTCACTAAAACTATAATTAAATAGCAAACAAATTTGATTTTAATATATTTTATTTCATATCTAATTGTTCTTACCTTTATAACATTAGTCGAATGATTTATTTCATTTTTTCATTGAGACTTTATTCCTATATGTTACAATTCAATAATTATTTCCACAGTTGTGTAAAGCCTAGTAACAGATACATTTATTATAGAAAAACCATTTTGATTTTGGATATTCAAATTACGTAAAATTTAAGGTGAATTTTATGACATCACACACACGAATGTAAAAAAGCATATGTATATTTTTAATTACCGCCTATGGCTGGTATGTGAATCACGTCATAACCATTGCGCTGAAACCAAAGTTACGAAAAACACTTGGCGCCATAGGAATACCAATTGAGCTGAATTGGGCGATATAAAGGTCGGAGGCAAAAATCTTAAAAATTACGAAATAAAAGAGTTGGCACATTGGACGTGCTTACGACGCCCCGTTCTCTCTTTTGAAGGTCGCTTTGTGCGTGTGTGTACCGTTAAAACAAAACTGTCATAATTTTCGAAGACCTAGTTTACCAATGATAATGTAACTGTATACAAATGAAACGTCATGTTCACGCTGTGAAATCTTAATGCCAGTTAACCCATAATTTATTAATAGTCAATTAAACTCTTTTTGAATTCATCATTCAATTAGTGATCTAATTTATTGCTATCCTTGTTTAGTTCTTGAATTTACAGAACATTGTTCTACGCTTCGTAGCAGGTCTACGCTGTCGTAGTACATCTCGGCCGCTCGGTGCGCTGAGCCGATGGGCGCAGGCGGTTCGCGGTCGGGTGTCGTTTTTCTAGAGCATTGAACCTCTGCAACCTTGTGCGTTGAGCCCCGCCGCTCTCTGTGCGCTGACGCAACCAATACAGCCCCTTCTCTGATTCAGCCGTTCTCATAATTATTCCCTTAGGGCACATCCAAACTGAATCGAAAACAATCAATGATAATCATCAATTCATAGTTTAAACAAAAGGTTACTGGGCTATTTAATTTCGCTTAACACAATAATTATAATTTGAAAACTTATCGTTGTGTATACATCTAAACAGTTGTTACAATGTAGGCTCGGTATGTGATAAATGGCTTCCGGCGAGCGTCAATAAATATCAAAGTGTTAAGTGGCATCAACAAACTGCAAATAGTTCGCGAGAAGTGCGAATCGGTCGCGGAGCACAATTGACGGCTGGCCGAGAGCGTAGCGGCTTGCGAGGTGATAGTTACGTAAACCGCTGACATAACCAAGTCGATGACCGCTCTTGCGCAACCGGCGAACCCGCAACCCCACGCACCGCACCTCCTAACCACTCGCTCCACTCCCCACTACCCATGAAAATTACCTAATTGTGACCAAAATGCGTTAAAAGGACACGAGTTTATCGCCCGAGTTACCACATCGGCAATCATTAGAGCAACAACCTCACCGAACTCAATTCTAACATTTAACTGGCATTCATCTCGCTTAGCATTTACTATGCAAAACTACTGCCGATTGTTTGCCATACAAATTGGTAAATGGTATATCTCGTCATCGCTAAGCAACACATTGTGTGTTTAAGACACTGTGAAATACTTCCAAGGATTTCATTCTAGTTGACGAATGAGTGATAATGACACGACACTTGCGAATTCCGGACAGGTTGTAGGAAACGCGGTGCCTTATCGGTTGCGAACGCATTCGTGGGTATGCATGTGACGTATGGGAACAGTTATCCTTTGCGAACGAAAGTGAAAACTAAATGCGGGTTTGGTCGTCGACCCCATGCGGGTCGGTGACCGCTCCGAACTGCAAAGGCCGTTTGTAAGTAGAGGCCGCGTACATAACATTTACCAATGCTGTGGACACACGGCACGCCCAGGCCATTCTACGTGCGTTCATACCGGTAATGCACCCAGCTATTTATTTAATGGACCCGTTTTTTATTACTAAAAGTGAATGTTATACAAACCAAACATATATTAACATTCCTAATTGCAATACAGAGGCCTAGGTTAAGAATTTAATAATTGATGCAATAGGAATCTCTAGGTGTGTAATTTATGTATACAAACATCATATTTAATTAAATCAAATAATATCGAGACTTTTGAAACTGTTTAAAAGTTCCTTTCGAGTTATTTATATAATATTTCAAAATTATTGTATCGTACTAAGTTAAATACTAAACAATATAATCAATCAGTTGTGTTAAGAAAAAAATATGTCATCAAAGTGACTTCATTTAATTGCATAAAGTATATTTATAATTGCGCAAAATAAAACAATTTTGGCGTTAAATAAATACACGATTATGTTAAAAGGTGTTAACAGCATCTTTATCGTAGAGTTAAGACTTGCATCTAGGGCGCGATTACACCAAACGGGTTTTGACTTTTTGTACGTGATGATGCGGAACAGAAGAGAGAAATTTGGCGAGATTTGACTTTCTGTAAGGAGGACACGGTCATGAGAAGTCATCGGCTTCGTACTGCTTCCACTAATCTTACGTGATTATGTTATTCTCAATCATATTTAAAAACTAGGTATTAATTTTTTAATCTGAATCCAATAAGTTAAAAGAGGTTAAATAGATTGGAGCTTTAGAATAATACTAGAATAACGATTTTATATTATTTCTAATTAATTTAAAAAAATGAAATCGTCTGTACTTGATTGATTCTTCATTCATACAAAATTAATAAATTCAATTCAATCTGAAAAACAAGTTCTAGCATCCGTGGATTAGTGACGTCTAATATGCATGATTTCGATGTTCATCGACAATAATTTCGGATTAGAACGGGTCACTTAAAAATTCAAAGCAACAGTATAAATATGTTTGCCCCGTGATGGAGATACGGGACATTAAAAATCGACGATTGGCAAGTATCATAATAAGAAAAATCCTAAATAACGAATTTTATGCAGATTCTTAAAGTATGGAAAGTTGCATATCTCGAACACGTTTGAGTTATCACCGATACGAATTGTTGCAGCTTATACAGCTGGGCGAAAGACTAGTAGAAGAAGTCATGGTTGCATGGGAGTGGACCGGCATCATATTCAACGAGGGAATTTTTAGATTAGAGCAACCAAACTTTAACAACAAAGTGGCACCAGAGATAATAACTTTATGAATCAAGTCGGTTCTGGACTTGAACAACGCGTATTATTCTTAACCGAACACTATGTACATTTTAGTATATTAACTACATCCGCAGTTAAGCAAAGAAATGGCCAAATTTGTGAATATATTTTCGAAAGCACACAAGTCCTTATGCAACAGTTCAATGTGATACTTTGGTTATAGCAGGCGCGCGCCACTTTCCTTCTGACCAAATATTTGATTTACAATGTTTGTAAGAAACACATTGAAATCGTATGATACTATTAAATAAAATCTTATAAATATTTATAAACAAGCAATAATATTTATTTACTATATTTAAGTGTATAACAAAAAACAACTAACAAAAAAAGGAATCCCTGAAGGCAAGGTTCCGAAGATACCGGCAGCGTTGCCTCTTGGAATAGCTAGACTAATTCTTTGTTCGAGGTAGCTGCCAGCTCTTCGGTCTCCTGTGATATCGACTAACCTTTTTGCTATTTACCGTTTGTAAAGTATATTAGCCAAGCAAATGTCAATGATTTTGTATCTGACAAATTTGATTTTCAAGTAAAATAATTCTTATATGATTATTTATTATTTTTTTTTTTTTTTATTTAATGCACGAATATGGTACAAAATGTCAAGGTGGTACAATTGTCAGTCGTTCGCATATTCTGCCACACACAGTGGCGCGCAAATTTATCTTAGTTTAGATTTTACATTATTAGTCAGATTCATATCAATTAAGTTTTGATTCGGTATGATTAATTCTGTGTATAAAGAAGTGTATTTGTAAATTCAAATCCTAATAACGCTTATCTATAAGGTGTGTCGATGTATATATTGAATATTATTTTTACGACTGGTCATCGGCAGGCACTACTTACCTACTTACAACCATGTCAAATTGGTTATTTTATTAACATTTATTTATTAGCCACTTGCATTTAAAACTGTACTCAGTACAACATAGATACCATACGCCCAGTATTGTTTCGTTGTGCATATAGGAATAATTTGCCGTTACATATAACAAATATGTATACTTCATTCCGATGTTATAGTAACCAACTAATATTACTTAATGAATTCAATCTGTCCCTATACTTTGAGGTTCCAAAAACTAACACAGACACAGTGCACGATCATAGCATCTCTCTGCTACACTCTCAAATACCTAGATGATAGATGCATTTTGTCACAACCTTTTTGTAATGAATAAAGTTTGTATTATTATTATGTTAAAAAAATTATATCTTACACCGAGTATGATAGAAAGATCTAGTCACCCAGAACACAGGGTACGCAGTCGGTATTGGGTGAAGAAAGTTTCCTATTATCATTAACAAATACTTGTAAGACAAATACAAGTGTATTTAAAGACCGGCAACGCACTCGCGAGTCTAGCATTGTGTTAATAGGCGGCGACATCACTTAAGATAAGACCATTTGCCCTGTATTATAATTATTTTTAATAGCAACGAATTAATTTGTGAATGTTTTCGTGCAATAAAATAGTGAAAGTCCTGGAGAATCGTGATGCAGGTTTGAGCTTTTGTAGGTCATCCTAGATGTTAGAATGTTTCCTACATTAATGCCACATAGTTGTGAAACGTTTATTATGTTTATTGTGACGGGAGCTTTAATATTTGTTTGTACTTAACCATTTACTCGGTAAAGTTTATCGCAGTATATAAAGTTTGTTATAATACGATTAATATCTATTTGTTAGTCAAATGCATAGGTTTTAAATTACATGTAAAAATTGGGGAACTCGTAATTGAGTTGATTTATACACAGTCAAAGAGATGTGATGTTATTCAATTGTTTAGTGATATTCGGGAAAAAATAACATGCAATGAAAAACTTTGCAAGTTTTTCATAGCTTTCTTATGGATTTATCTCCTCACTTTCTACATTTATAGAAAAAATAAACTAATTTTTTTTTTGAAATGGATCAATGACAAGCGTGCACAACATATAACATGGTAACATTTCATAAGGGATACAATAAAAATATTACAATTAATATTTTTATATGTATATTTAAAATGGACTAAATATCTTAAGACAATTCTTAAGATATTGAGTCCATTTTAATTTTTATCGTACTACATGAAGCTAAACGACAAATAATTATCATTTGTTAATAGATGTGTGTTGTTCTAGTCAGAGGATGTTTATACTTACTGTGTCAAGTATCATTCGAAGAAGAATCTTTGACAGCTACACCATCGCGGTCATCGACCCGAGTTCGCTTTACATTTGGCGAACAATGATTTGGAGTTGCGAGGTGAATGGCCGCTGTCTGAGGGGCTGCGCGTGGGCAGTTATTGACCCATATTAGCAGTGAAAAGTAGATCAGTGGGCGAGAGCGGCGAAATTCACTATGGAGTCGAGACTTGAGAGTGCGCACGCCGCAAGCGTAGTTATTGCACAGATAATGTAAATGTTCTTAGCCGGGGATATGTTTTGCTTAGAGTAATAAACCATAGGCTATAAATTAGATTAATTAAGTTTTAATTAGAACCTGCTTTTCTTTTAAATAAATAAAATATGATTAGTAATACCTATGGTAATTTACTTTGGGCTTAAAAGTAAGATATAAAATAAATCAGTGGCGCTACAACCTCTTTATTTATTTATTTATTTACACTTCGTTGCTAGAAAGAAACACAAATAACACAATATATATAAATTACAAGGGATGCAACGGCCTTATCGCTAACAAGCGATCTCTTCCAGGCAACCCTAGTAAGAAGAGAAAACAATAAATAAAACAAATGATGAGTGCAAGAAGTGCGTAACCAGAAGTTATATAAAAAACAAAAACAAAATATTTATAATCTTTAGTTCTTGACCTCAGATTTCCGAGTCTGTTTTATGATCATTTTTAAATCTAATAGGCAAGTAGGTGTTAGTGTCTGACACACGTCGTCGACTTTTTGGCTCTAAGACATGTCGGATTCCTCACGATGTTTTCCTTTACCGTTCGAGCAAATGTTAAGTGCGCACATAGAAAGAAAGTCCATTGGAGCACAGCCGGGGATCAAACTTGCGACCTCAGGTATGAGAGTCGCACGCTGAAGCCACTAGGCCTACACTGCTCTTAACTTTCCAAAAGTAAGATATAATATGTATATTAAAAATAATTGTTTCAAGAGAAAGTAAAAATATTACAGTAGCGATTTCGGCTAGTAACAATAATATATCCGTGACATAATTTCTTTGGTACGTAAGCAATTCAAAACTGCTTCGGTATCTAATCTTATGAGAAAATCATTTGTTTATTAAAATGATGACTCCTAAGAATTGAGATGTGCTAACGCATTTGTTTATACTAGTTTGTACTTCGAACGTTGACAAGGCATTTATATAGTAACTGGTGTATAATATTTTTATTTCAATTTTATTATTAACGTTTATGAGTTATTTTCAATTCTAATAATGATATTTGAAGCCACAATACGGCTCCAAATCATCCAAATAAACGGTTGTTTACAGACTTTGATACTAATTCGATGTTTGATTTTATTTGCCAATAGTCTGTTCCAACTGGCTTCTTTTTTCTACCCTTTTTTCTTTGTGGTAAAACATTTTTTGAAAACAGAATTACCATAAAAATTCTAGACGTCGATAATTTTTATTTATTTACACTTTGTTACATTTATTTATAAGAAAACATAAATATTACAAGGAACGCTAGCAATGAAATAATCTATAATAAAATATAATGGATAAACGGCAGGAATCACCAAATGTACAATTAGTAATATAATATTGTCGTCAGTGACGGTGACTGTGACCATATTGAGGTGTGTTACGTACCCGATATGGCACTATTATTTTTATATATAAAATACTGCTTAGACTTTTTTTTTAACATTTTTAACCTTATAGAAGGTTACTAGAAACCTAATAGGTTCTTTTAAAGAACCTTCGATCAAACGATATCACACCTATTCTTCAGAGGTAGTTTAAGATAAATAAATTGTATTTTGGTTCCTTAAATGCACAAATAAAGAAAATTGAGGGATACAGAACCAAATAAATCACTAGACCGGAGTCAAATCGATGTAAGTATACGTTATGTTTTCCTTATACTTTTTCGAGATAAAAATAGCGGTGCAAAACCATAAACCTTCTATCTATTTATAAACCAAGAAAACTTGCATTTTGAAAAGGGATGACCATGATATATAATAGGAGGGATATAGTATTTTAAACCTTTATAATATTAACTCGTTAAAAATAGTATTAGAAGATATTTTTATTCGTCAACAGGTCATAATCCTAAATCTTTAATTACTTTAATTTACTTTAATTTATCTACTTGTAATATTTAATTGTCGAATACCGAAATTTGAATAAAGAACAACTAAAAGACAATCAGACATTCTATATTTGAATAAGGAAAACACCTTATGTCACCTCGCGATGGCTAGGAAATTGTCGTCGACTTTCCTAATGCAGCTGGAAGAAAGTACTTTTACTGAGAGACGCACGCCGTGACACAGTTTCCACGAGACTAGTAGTTCTACGGAGCTTTTCACCGCGAATCTAACTTTAAACCAGTCGGGAAATATACGGGATCGCGAACCACCGGATAAACGTTTAATATTGTAGAATATTTTATGGATTATTTCCGCTTAAAGTAACACGTTATTTGACGTACAGAAACGAATGTATAGCAAACAATGTTAACTGATTTTTTTGTGGTAAGGATGAACCTTACCCCATGTCGTTATAAGTCGTATATCACTTGTAATATTAAGGACAATAAATATTCTCAAATAAATTAATATCAATGGAGTTTCTTGACTCGTAGTGTACCACATAGTTGACCTCTCCTGGAAATTTGGTGTTGGTCTTCATACATGCACAAATTCATTCAAAAGAGTAGCTTGCGACTATCCGATAATTTGACTTATGACTATGTTTAAGACACATCTTTAATAGACGATATTCTGATGTATATAATATTATAAGATTTGTATCTTAAATTTTAACATAAAAATCTTTTCAAACAACAGAAAACAGGTATTTCATACATTGAAAGTTGTATTATAAGCATTATCTAGTTAAATAATGTTTATTTAAATATTCCAAATTACTATAGCTAACTTCAGGGCGCCGGTTTTTGCGACAGTGTGCGCGCGCATCGTAAATGTTTACTCTCATCATTTTTCCCTTACGCGCTAAAGAAGTATGACTTCAAAAATCAACTGATCTTTATAAATTATAAAGTATTTAAGACGCCTCTATAGCTTACACGTGGCCTATGATTCCAAGGTTCCCTGCCTGACCTTGACGACACAATATAATACATATAAGATTTCTTAAGGCAAGTCTGACGTTTCCCGAACCCAATAATTAATCCACAATCTGAGATCAGACCGTGACAGTTGATCGATCTCTTATCTACATTCCAATAACGAAACGAAGACAATCCAATTTTGACGACGGATAGAATGCAATCTCTTCGCTCTTTACACTCATATTTGATAATCAATATAAACCAAATAAGGTAAATAAAACCGTAAAAATTACATTTAAATTTACATGTCTATTGTCTATGTTTAAATGTAAAATTGATTATTGGCACAGTTTCATCAATATTTGGTCTAAAATATATATCTCAGATATAAAAAAAATGGATTGAGGTTTGGGCGTAAATAAAACGGACAGAGATGTGTATACTGTATATCCTATACTTTTGGTCAAAAGATGATTAAGGATAATTTTGTTACTATTAGTTGTATAAAAAATGGGAAGTCTTCCTCTTTCATTCTAGACATAGAAGGGCATACGTCGTACTAAAATCGGTTTAAACAGTTGCGATACGGCTGTTCAGAGAAATGTATGACTCAGTACCAGCTGATGACTATTGTCCTTAAGGCTACCTACGATCTATTTATACATGAAACAAGTTATACGCAGCTTGCGCTATTTAGTACGTCAATTTTATTAAGAGTGTACTTTATTTTAAGTGGGTTTTGATCGTGGTACTTTACGGGGAATTAAAAACTTCCCTAGTTGTTTGGAGTCTCCAAAATGGGTTTTTGGTAAATTATTTCATAGGGAATATAATCTGTGAGTCATGCGCTATATGAACATATCTGTCAACTATGTGAGCCTAATTAGTGCACACTTTTGTCTCATTCCGTCAGGCTGTGAATAAAAGAGATATCCAAGGAAGTTTTTAACCACACAGATAGTTTTTTTATGTTACCATTTATTCAAGAACCTCTAATGCCGAAGAATTATATTGATGAGCCTTTTATGTTTCAAAATTTTCACTAATGAATTTTACGATAAAATAACATGTAATCATAATAAATATTTGTTTATCCACATCTTATTAATATACATTTAACAAAAAAAGATCAACTTCAACACATTTCTAGCCATCGTCATCCAATTTCTTTCAGCAAACCTCTCAACCCCGTCGGCCCATTACTCTATTATCCCTCTTAGGTCTTTAGGTCTACCCTTTTGTACCAGTGCATTCGGTTACATAAGAAAAGCAATTTCTCATCTATTCTATTCAATTGCTAGGAGTTCCAAATACCGTTAAAAAATAGAAGCGCGATTCTACTTTAAAAAACACAAATTTCATATACAAAATATTAATTTACAAGTATCACATGCACTGTACATTGAATACTTAATAATAAAGATATAAATTATATTCCCGCAACAAGTTCTCAGAATGGTCTCACGTTTCCTTGACTTCCCATGCACCTGCTGTATTCGGTCGTCTTTTAATTGTGAACGAATGTACCTATCAATTATCATGACAGCATCTGTGCGTTCACAGCGGATAGGAAAATTTTAAAAATGGAACGCCTAAATAAACTGCTTATTATTAAACGGAAACTGAACGTAAAAACGGTAAGCAGCATTAACAAATAAATTACTCAAAATATAATTTAATAATATAGCTATCAAATCAATTCTTCACACATGAATCTCTTAATCGCTTTGGGAGCTATGCAATGAGGTGCCCATTGACAGGGCTAAAAACGCCGAAAGCGGAAGTGGGTCGGCCATAAGCTGCGGAAAGATTCATGTCATATTGCCAAACTAGTCCTGGAATTCTCAAGGCAATATGATGTGGCCAAAGCAGACCTGCCAACGAAGCATCACATTAGAGGTAAAGGAAGCGGAAATGACGTGGAGTGAAATTATGACCGTTCTGGCTGGTTTTCTATATTTTATATCCTCTACCCCACCTGGGCAATTTAATCTTAATATGTGTAGCTTTACCGGGAAAAGGTAGTAACTAAAATCTAAGACTATTTGTACAGAATTTTATATTACTCTTGTGCATAGACAACGAGATCTGGCCTCTGAATTCTATATCTGATTCATGCAAGGCAAGTAGGTGATCAGCCTCCTGCGTTTGCCATGTCGAAGTCCATTAGTTCACAGCCGGGGATAAAACCTACAACCTCAGCAATGAGGGCCGACGGCTGAAACCACTATGCCAACACCGCTTGTAATCATAACAACCATATAACAGTACATCTATAATAGTATTTTTAGATGCAACCTTCACTAACATTAAGGTAAATATTACTAGAGATTTTTAAGAGCGCCCTTTTTAATGGTTTCTTTTCACACGATGAATGAAAAGACCTCTTCACAATCACAAGTCATTACGAATTGAATGGAGAGACCTCAATTCCGTCGCTTAGGTTAAATTAAATTCTAAATAAAACCTCTTTCGTAATGATGTTAGGGTAAATGTGGGTAAGAGATTATTATGCATGTTTTTTGTCATGGTCTCTAAGTTTGAAATGAAAGCGTTTTTAAACTTCAGTTTTGAATTTGGAAGACTGTTCTACAAAATTTATTTTATTTATGACGAGATTAAAACCAGCTTATTTAAAACCGCGTATGTGATTTTAATGCCAAGTAAAAGAATTCAAAAAAGGAACAAATTTTCCTGTTTACAATGAGTCTGATACAAGATGTAGAGATAATTACTTAGATTATATCAGTCCAATACTGTTTTCACTCAAATGACGTTTATTAGTATTACAATATATATATACTTTTAAAAAAAAGTTCTTCTTATGGAGGACCTTAATAGTTCGGAGTCAAGACTTATCGTCAAATCTTACCATAAGACGATCGTATTTATGGATAACGAAGATATAAGAGAGAAACGCATTTAAAAGTACACATTGAATGCTTAAACAAGGGATACAAAGTAATAGCCAGAAACCAAAACTTTTTATGGCGATATGAATGTTTGAAAATATGTATGAATATTCAAAATAATGTATATCATTATTTTAAATTAAAAAAACATTTTTCGGATCGAGTAGTCGGCATACAGCACATTGGGTGCCGAATACTCGGCAATGGTTTAAAAAAATAAACGGGATGATCGCACGGATCCGAGTGGGCAGCACCGAGAGAAGAGCTCTTAAAACAGGCCACAATAGAACTTTCTCTCTTGAATCATAAAAACTAATTTAAATTTGCATTAAAATTTTTCTATGAGAATCGAGTCGAATAATTAAAAAAAAAACTACTCACGCAATTTACGCTATGACGTTTGCCATAGCGATAATGAATGTAAAGGTCATGCTGTTACTCGATGTCGCTTTGACCTTGCTCCAGATCACCCGCCCTTGTTCTATCAACTACTGTTTTTATCTCGTATCTATGCATTAGTTTCAATAGCTGGCCCACAGCGCTTAATTGTGTTTAATAAGACCCTTTTTATTTATACTCTGTATACCCTTAGGCATGTGGTAAGGTGTCATAAGGCTGTGGTCATCATGCCACTCGCAAAAGCTGGCCACTGGCCCACAGCCTTTCAAAGTAACGGTTCCCATGGGAATTAGGTAGTTGAAAAGATTGTCTTACAATAAATTGAAGACATATAGGTTTGTTGTTTTTTTAGTAGCCAAACTTTTTGCATTCCAAAACAATTGTACAACAAATATGCGTTCGATGATGGCTTGCGTGTCCATCGCTCCATTCGAAAATAAAATAATGAACTTGTGAACTTGGTTTTGATACGCGTTTGAACCACGGCGCCCTCAAATGTATTGACTTTGAAATATGTTTTAATATGCGAAAGCTATCATAGCACCTGTTAATATCGATGAAAAAATGTTTTAAAACAAAAATAAATTTTTTTTAATTAAAATTGTATTGCGATAATTATGCACGTACTTCAGAAGGTTTTTCATAATTTCAAGTGATACCACTTGACATATCGCTGTTTTTAATAAGCGCAACGTGCTAAGAGGTTTTCCTATTCGGGTTGTTGATTTCTCTGATTGGTGTACAAACAATCTAGGTCAAAGTTTATTTGATAATATAGAAAATACTGCGAGGCAAAGGTGTCGCACATAAATAGCAAACAAAGAGCGTGTCTGTGAGTTTAATACCTTGTTGTCTTTAAATTCCTTGCCCTTTCATTGCGCGATAAAATTGTAATTAATTTTGTCTTTGATAATAAAAGAGGAAATGGAAGCAATGTTGGTCTAGCGGCTTGAGCTCGCACCTCTAAACCCTGGTCGTGTGTTCGAATCACAGTTGCACCAATGGTTTTTTTCACTACATTGAACACTTGCTTTAGGGATATATAAAAAATGTTGTGGCAGACACAGAAGCCTGATCACGGAACACGATTATTGAGAATATTACAAGAGAAACAAATAATATTCTCAATAATTTATCCTCAAAACACTTTTTTTTATTTTTTTGCAATGCTCAGAATATTTTATATGAGTCATTTAGTTGATAGGTATAACAATAAGTTTAGTCAATTAAATTATTTTGTATTCGTTCATAGGGTCATTCGGTCATCAAAAGAAATTATTTGTTAAAATAAAGTTTTACCTAAATACATATACTTCCTTTGAGAGATAAATTATGAAACTTCAAAACAGAATCCGTAAATAGATACCTTAACAAAGCATGTGACACATCAATTAAGACGCAAAAATGATACATAATCCCAGAAGAGGATAAAACAAATGATATAATAACGTTTGAAAGCGTCAGAGATCACTAAAGGAAAACTTTCATCATTGAAACGTGATCCCATACACGTGAATTTTCCAATGCTTTCTGCGATGCCCCCACTCCCCCCCCTACCCCGCGTGGTGTGAAAGCACTGCGGTCGAGCGCTCAGAAGTGTGTCACGCAGGTCGACGAACGCCGGCCTAGACCCACATAATACAATTGGGGCACAATCAGTGACAGTACAGAGCGCGTTGACCCCAACCGGTGAACATTTCACCGTGTTCTTACTCTTTCTCTCGACTATCACTTAGCAACGGCTTTTCCACTTTCGAAGTAGAGTTTGCTTTGGAATTTTTTTGTATTGTTTAGGTTGTGTTTAAATTAAGAATCGGGGAAAGTACGCGTATCGTGCCGTTTATAATTTCTCTCGGCCGCTTGCATGTTACTATCTGAACTATTTAACGGAACTGACATAAGAAACTGTCATTAAAATGTCGAATAAAACGTCTTTTCCCCGCTTGTTGCGTTAAAGGAGTCAAGACTTGTTTAATTGATCTCGAACAAACGATGTGCGTGCGCAGTTTGCTCATCGCTATGCGATGCGTGTAAACATAGAAAATAATGTCTACTTAGTTTATACCACGTTTCCGTTTCACTTTCAGATCAAGATTATTATATCTCTAAGAGTTGTTTACCGTTTTGTATAGTTATCAAATTGTTTAGGTTACTAATGAAATGCTTTATCCATATTATTTCTCGAAGTAATATTCAATATATAAGATTTTTATCGTATGTATAAAGATATTTGAAGCAGTTCAGACATTATTTTAATGTTAGAAACGCTCGTAATGAAAAGTGTTATTAGCTTATTTTCAAAACCTCTCTTCATTTCAAAGACTCTGCGGAAGTAAAGTTTAAAACGAGAATACAATTTTAACAATTTTTTATGTTAAGGAAATTCGACCTGAATATAGCATTAATAAAGATAATGGTCACGTATGTTAGATTTCAAACGAAATGTGTAAGCGCAAATGAAAAGAAAGTAAAAAGAAATGCAATAATAAAGTAGGCGATGCAGTGAAAAGTAAGTGAACGCAATTTATCACCCGTAGGAAGAGTGGTGTGGTCCAAAGAAAACTGCATTGATTCGGAGCGATTGTGTCTTATTGACGTTCCGCGGTGCATTCATTGCACTTTTTTCCTGCTTCACTTTCTTCTTATCTACACTTTCTAACCTCCATGGTGAAAAGTCTACGCTTTCTAACACAAGTGCAAGTTTTTCTGCTTGCCTTTCAATGAAAACGAGATGAGTATGAGTTCTCATTACGTATAAACTCCCGTAATACGAAGGGAATATTACATGTAAGATTCTTTGCTAAATAAAAGTGGTATTAGTTAAAAATTGCAAGGAGTATACTAAATTAGTAATAAGTGTATAAGTTTTACATCTGTTCGATGTCTGACTGAAGAACTACGTCCAATATACCAGATTTCTTTTGTTTTTTGTTATTTATACTTTTATTAAATTTATTTTGAGGATACAAATTTACACACAGATGAATGATTAAAATCAGATTTCGTTTCTCAAATACATTAAAAGCATGGACGTGTTTTAACTAAGTAGTACTTTGCCCATAAGTTCCGTCAGCTCTGTAACTGATATTGTACAAAAATATAATAATGGGAGAAATATCCCAGATGAAACTTAGATAATTTTCTTTTTGTATCGCAAAATTGCCAACAAATTTCGAAAGTTTATTTATAATATATACATTTGTTATCATCATTAAAAGCTATTTATATGATATAAGATATGTTGACGCCCTGAGAATAATGAACTCGCAAAAAGTATTTATTAATTAGTCTATTACAGATAAGTTTATACAAATTGTAATTTATTGTTGTTTACTTACCACAGTAGCACGTTTTTATTAAATTAATGATAGTATAAATGAAATCATTAAAATTATAATGAACTGAGTCTTCTTACTCGAAATATCACAACAAGATTTATTTCAATTACAAATAATGATTCACTAATCTTTTAATGAATAATTTTTTAGTTTTATATATCTGCTGGATAAATATAGGTCAATCGTCAACATTTTTAAGGTACTATAATATTTTTTAATTATAAAATCGGGTAAGAGTTACTTTAAGTCATACCGCCGAGCGGGAGTGCGTTGCCGGCCTGTCATGAGCATTGTTATATTATATTAACTATTCCACTTATTTCTCAGACAGTACTATAACATAAAAAAAAATCGGGCAAGAGTTATTTTGAGTGAAACCATCTTTGCCCATGAACACTCTCAATA
Organism: Pieris rapae; assembly: GCF_905147795.1. NCBI lineage: Eukaryota > Metazoa > Arthropoda > Insecta > Lepidoptera > Pieridae > Pieris > Pieris rapae. The sequence continues at coordinate 1,628,638 of NC_059515.1, read as the reverse complement.
ACAGTGGGCTCGCAAGTGCGTTGCCGTCTTCATGAGCATTGCATTGTTATATAATATCAATTATTCCAGTGATTTTTCAATGTCTTTAAGTAGTTGTTACATTGTATGAAAAACCAACATAATGTATTTATTTCGTTAGTCAACACAAATGCATCTAACATTGTACAGAATTTGGGTCATCGCCTTCTATAGAGGTTTGCTCTGGAAATCTGCATAGACGGATGTTGAAGTTATTAGATATAGTAAATTTCTCCTTTGGTGAAACTTTCATAGTGAAGTGTGTCAAGTCGAGTGGTCGTGCACCCACGGAAATGGGTCTACATAATGCCATAGTCTTTTGTCTATGTAGGCCATCATACGCGGGATAACTTTATGCAAAGTAATCACTTCCGGTTAACCGTTGTATTTACTATGAATAATAGGGTTCGAATTTCAAATGTCTACAGTTCTTTGTATACCTTTGTATATGACTCATTAGTACTAATTAGTAGATATGAATCAACGTTGCAATCTATAAATTTAATATAGTTGTTTTATTTGAACGCGACGTTTTTTTTTATATCCATTAAATAAATGGAAAATAGCATTTATAATTCTTAACGTAACCAGTTAAATTTTTACTGCGTAAGTTAATAAATATGAGTAACTAAATTAATATACATATACATATATATGATATACTAGTGACAGTAAAATTACATAGGTATAATTTAATGATTCAAATATAAATATACAAGACACAAATGCGGCCCATTTCTGCTGGAATCTATGTCTATAGGTCATCACTTAAAAAGCACTTTGAGTGGAATTTTTGGTAATTAATACGATATTTGGAGACCACGACCCGCACAACATACATCGTTGCGCCGCTGCTGCTGCGTTAACCTACTTGAGGTGCATTGATCTCTTTGTTTGTAAACATGGCGTCGCCGCCTTCTCCAATATGAAACTTGAGTTAACTTTCTTACCTACAACGTTCAAGATACGAGATTGGGAGGCCAAAGAATGTTTTGGCTATGACATAGAGAGAGTAAAGGTGTTTTCCAATTAATTCTGTGTCCATTAAATTTATTGGGAGTAGGTTTGTTATACATATGTTGCTGCACTAGTGTATTATAGCTATAGTTATTTCGACTATGTATTTGCGTGTTCCCACGAATGTAAGTATGTCCTACTTCACCATGCCTCCTGCTGATAGAGGACAAATCTTTGTTTTTAATTTATTTTATTATTATTATTTTACTTAAGATGTCATGTGTAATTGTTGCAGCTCTTTACAAACATTGTGTAAAACAAAATACATGGCCATTAACAGATTGCCAGTTCTTCTCTCCCGTTCAATGCCCTTGATTTGGAAACTGGAAGTAAATGTAAAATTAGAAGCATTTAAAGTCCTTTTTGAGTTTCATAAGTCACAGACGATTGACAGTAGATTTTGTTACGTAAATGAATAAATAATTTAATTTGTTTGGATACAAAGCTTTTTGTGCCTTTGCATATTTACATATGCAGCAGTGGGTTTGTTTGCCATCCATAAGTGCGAATTAACCTGGGTGCACTGTATTGAGTTAAAAGAGGGAGAAGATCGGAGTGTCTAGATAACATATCTGGCCCATATATCGCTGGGAATATGCCATGGAAGGCGAACCAACTAGCCGATTGGCAACTGCGAACGAAACTCCAAGGTAGCGTTCTCACTTTGGGTCGTTGTGCCAGCGGTGTGAGTAAATTGAATTGTTAATAATAGTTAATAATTTAACCAGTTACCAACCGGTAGTGGAATTTAATAAAATATATTTAAACGTAGCCATTTTCGTACATTACAAAACGTATGCAAATTGTTCAACTGTCATATGATAATTATATTTTTACTTTGTTTTTAATCCATTTGTTTCTCTCCGGGCGATCACCTTTTAATATATTTGTGTATATTTAAAATGACAATCTAAAGGTTACTGTCATATAATCTTTACTTTATATGAATAAATAGTGCGACCAGTATTACATTTATTGTACATAGCCGAAACAATAAACATACAATAATATTCATCCAATGGACTTATAGGGATATTAAGTAAGCTTCCGAGTTCATAAGTATGTTTCTATACGCATAAAACTATTAAATTTTGTATCTTATATCTGGAAAAAGAAAGAAAAGGTTTAAAGAAAATGGGCCGGTCATATGGCCCGCATTTGTGATGGCAGACGGGTCAAGACCCTTACTTGGAATGGCCCAGTGGCAAGAAGAAAGAGAGGGCGCCCACCAGAAACTTGGGAAGGTGGAGTAAAAGGGAAAGAGGGGCAGAATTGGAAAATTATCGTGAGAAATAAAAACAAATGGAAGAATTTGGAGGAGGTCTTCACTCCTATTCATTCTATTGGACAACGTATGTCAGGCACTGATCTAGAACTTGCCTTGCCAAGGGAAATTATCAAGAAATAATCGAAAAAGTATTTTTATCAGTTAAATTTGACTTGGTACGCTCTTATAAATAACAATTTATTTTTGCCACGGAAACTATCGGGGAATGCTTAAAATATAATCAAATAACGTTTAAGCGTACGTTTAAACTTTAAATTTATAAAAGAATATCTCAATAAAGTATCAAAATTATGAGCTTTTAGCTGAAAGAAAAAAAGTGACGCCAGCCTTGATATTGATGTGAGTTTTGTCACCTCGCCTCGGTTTGAAACAAATGTCAATAAGCGTGCTATTCATTGCGCTGTTGACTTTCATTGATTGTCTGTTTTTAAGAACCAAATGCAAATGGATGGAAAATTTTCAAAAGTTTCAACATTTGTATTTTTATTTTGTTGTCTACACATACAATGTATGCGATAACGTCATCTCCGATTTGAGGAATGTATGTTTTAAATAGCTAATTATATATATCAGTACTAGGTGCATCACGGCTAGATTACAAGGCTAACAAACTGTTTGTTTTGTACAACCTAGGCCGTGATTACTTGGCTACAGAAAATTAAGGAAGATGTTTTTTATGCATAGTATACGAAACAAGATCTCTGCGTGATGTGTTTCTTAATGTTTAAACTCCTTAGTAAGTAAAGGAACTGTAGTGTGAATAACATAACAGTGTGTATATGTATGTAGTAGAATAGGAAATTTTGGACAGTTAATTTATAATAAATAAAAAGCAGGTAAAATAATCTACATCAAAGAAATGTTACTAATACATGGTGTATGATTTTGTGAGTTTAGAAAATAATTTTAAGTGTTGTCTGCGCCATTATCAGATTACGAAATCTCAAAAAAATTAAAAGAATATTTTTTTTACTTGTAATTTATATTTACGCTATAATAAAAAGGGAATAAAAATTCTGGTTTTTTATTATAATTATAGAGTAATTTCTTTTATATACTACTTATTTTATATTAGACAAGTTTATTCACATGAAATAAAGTAAAAATAAACAAGTTTTGATACTTCTAAGGTTATTTCAGTTTGGGAGTCACTCGTGCGTGTGAACAACATACGAGATTTGACCCTAATTCGTGCATACCATCTATGGCTACCCATAATTATAATTTAAAATATAATATTTAATATACTCGAAACTAATTATTTAAAATAATATTCTCAGCACATGACTCGGCCACATTTTGCGCGGGAGAAAGTTTGCGCAAGTGGCTTTAGTAGATATAACTAAAAATGACTTCTGCGCATCTTATGACATTAAGCATCTTAATGTCACGAGACTGACATATCGTGATCGTGACAGACAATACATGTTTTACATATTTCGGACTATCCATTAAGTATATCATTAATAAAAGATACAATAGATCATAGAGTATTTTATCATAAATAATATTGTTTTTATTTTTTGTTAATCAATTGTCATACCACCATAATTGTCTTGAAACGTTCACAACGTCGTGTAAACATTGCAATAAATGTATGTTAAATTAAAAAAAGTAGTAGTACATATTAGGAATAATATAAATAATTACCTGATTCTGAGCAATTGGCCTAGTTAGTGGCTTAAGCGTGCGACTCTCATCCTGAGGTCGTAGGTTTGATCTTCGACTGTGAAATAATAGACTTTCTGTGCGCATTTAACACTCGCTCGTACATGAAGTTAAACCTCATGAGGAAACCGGCATGGTTTAGACCCAAAAGTTGGAACAGATACAGAAATCTGAGGCCCAGGCTTAAATGTTTGTAGCGCCATTGGTATATATAATTTATTCTAAGTTTATCAAAATTATTAAAATAATATCTTAATTATTTGAAAATGTTCCTACTAATATTTAGTACATTTTAAATAATACCAAAAATTTGCCTTTTTTTTGAAAAAAAAGGCCAAAGCTTTGACCTTTCTTTTATTTAAAATTCGAAATTGAAAACGCAGGTTAATGTTTAAATTAAATGTACTTTAAACGCATTCTAAATTTGAAAAATTAAAATACCTTATCCCTTCACTTGTCAAAGTTCAATGAACCGGTAGGAATTCTGTGCTATCTACACTTACAGTAATTTAATTTAAGATTTCCTTTGGTCATATTTAATACAATGCCTACTATTGATAGTATCGATAATTAATTACTAAATAGAAATATACCTTAACTCCTATTGGGCCACGCGTTGATTGCACAGACAAAGTAATTTAATAAGAGACCTCGGAGAGATCAGAGGTATCAGAGGTAAAAGGACTGCAAGACACTTGCCAGCCCACTGGCAATGTAAGTGTAAGGCGACGGTATGACTTACCATCAGATGGGCCTCCTGGTGGTTACCCATAACCAATATGTCTCCAGAAATGTGTATCTCATATCCCTATATCAAAAACCACTCAATTTAATTACAAATTTAATTTTTTTTGTCTAAGTGTAAACACCTACATTAAAATACCTGTTTCAAAAGAATCGGAAAGTGTAGAAAAAAATCGAATATAATTCATTAAAAAAAATGCAAGTTCACTTACGAAATCAGATGTTCATGAAAACCTAAATTATAGTTAAATATTATCCAATTTGTACACAATTATATACTCTCGTTCTGTTTAGTTGGTTCAAATATGTCTACGATGGCTAGTCGTATTATTAATGAGAATTTCGACATCCATTATTCAAAATAAATTATTTCATCTTCACACGAAAAAAAAACTCAAACCAACTCATTTAGATATTAAATGAATATATAAATACTCTTGGTATCTTAAAGAACTTAATAATAAATTTAAATATAGAACAATGACTCATAATTTATGCCGGGAACTTTCTCGAAATTGTGCAACACCTGCAAGGGTTGAGGGTAAAAACCTCGAATGCATTGACCCAACGACGTTTTTCACGCAAACTAAAAATAAACGAAGGAAGCGCATAGGATTCAGACATTCCAGAACATAATGTTTAAAAAAGGAAATAAACGTAGGTATCTAAGTCGTTCGTTGGCCCTAGAGTGGACGACCGAAGCCTCTTCGTTGGCCTTTGGCTTGTACTCTCATACTCTCTCGAAAGTACCAACGACTTTTTATTACGCTTCTAGTATGTCTAAAGCTTTGAGACTTGAGACTTTGAGGTTTACAATTCTAATTACGATGCATTAATTAAATTATTTTATTGTATAATCAAACATTTTTTTGAATTGAAAAGTTATTCGTATACATCATATCGCCAGATGTAGCCGTCAATTTGTAAAAAATCCTGGGTACGATTCTCTGCAAAAAGGCATCTTTTCAGGCCTACCAGAGTACAGATATCTAAAAACTATAACATAGTCTGCAGATTGTTCACTACATGTTTCAAATTCCCTTGTTTTTCAAAATTAAGTACTATTCTAAAGTAACGTCGCCAAAACCTTAATGCTAGGAAAAAAAATATTCGTAATAAATAAGAAAACTATAAGTTATATTTACAAATTCTACAGTTAAAGAAAAAACACTTTTTTAACGGATTTACAGCGTGCGTGGTCAATCAGGACCACGCACGCTGTAAAGCACGCAAACCTCGGTTAAATTTAAAATTATGTTTAAATTATTATAAGTTTAGTAGTTAGTGTAATATTAAATACAATAATACATAACTTCAATCCGTTAAAAATGTGTTTTTCTTTTAATGTGTAAAAGTTATGTTAATAAAAGACAATCCTTCAGTTGTTTTAAGTCGTTTAAAATAGGATTCAATGTTTGTATGACTCATCCATACAACATCTTTTTTTAGAAAGTAAAGGAATGTCATAATACTCTGTGCAGTGTAGTTCAGTAACCATTTAAGGTCCCTTTTGTCCGGGCATCCACCCCGCACTAGCCTTGCAGTGTGTCAGTAACACCAGAAGTGTAACTGTATTTTAGTTGAATGAGTCACTATAAATATAAAACTTTCTATATAAAATATATTGTTTTTATTTATTAATTTTTTATAAATTAATTATCGATATACCTATAATCTTAACGTGTAGTTAAAATTAAATGTGTTCATCGCTTACATGCATCAACTCTCAAAATATATGTATTTAATCCCGAGTGTTATATCCCCGAAGTATTCTTCTTATTAGTGTCAAAGTATGGCTTTATTTAGCCATATATAGACACTAATTTTATAAGCACAGCCATCATTTACTTGGCTATCAAGAAAAAAATATCAACAAAAGATAAGAAAATCTTAAGCCAAGCTAAAGCCATTTAATATAAAAGGAATATAAGTAAATTGAACATTTAAACAACGAAAAAATGATGAAATTAAGTTAATAGTTTGTTTAACAGGTTGTGATTTATATCATGTAATTAATGAAGGATAATTTTAGCGTATTTAACTACATTGTAATGACCAGTTTAATGTCAGCAATCGCTCAAACAGTTTTAACATTTTAAATTTTTTTCAGTTAAATTTCAATATCGCCGGTATGTTATTTTTTTCACACTTATAATTTAATATCAGCACTGCGGACCAGCTCCATGCAACTTCCTCGTCTAGTGGCCCACAATAACGCAGCACACAACTCCCGAGGTGATATTTTGTATCGAAGAAGTCGATACAATTATGTATATTCATGAGAAAACAAAAGAGTTTCAATCAAGTCCATATAACTCTTAAGTTTATGGTCAAAGTCTATGACATGGTTAGGTCCATGATTAGCCACGGTGTGCGTTGACATTTGTGTCGTAAATAATGGTTTTTGACGGCAAAAGCACGTGGATGGGCTTATAAGCATCGTGTTTTGGTAGATTAAACCGTACCTTGAAAGGCACGATCTCTGCGAAGAAACTATGTCGAAAAACTTGCTTGTGGCTTTATGTTTATCGTAAATAGACGAGTGATAGACAAGTGACATAAAAAAAGAGTTTACTAAACAAACATAATTTCAGAGAGAACAGACAGACAGAATTTAGTCTGTGATGTATTTTTAACTTGTAATAATCTGTGCATGGTAATAACTCCCGAATCCCACTCGCAATATTCAGAAATAAAATTATTTGTAAGTTAAAAATGAAAGTACCAAAAATCGACAACATTTGCTCAATTCAATGTTTTTGTGAGCAATATTTTAAGTTATTATTGGTTCGATAACAGCTCGGACGCTGACCGACCTTCACACTTCACGTTGGCTGCGCCTGCGACTGCATGACCTCGTACGTCTCAAGCTGACCAGCTAACACAACTATAAACGTCTTAATACATGACTTAAATACAAATCACTGATTTAAGTTCCCCATATACTTGTAACCTAATAAATTTACCAAATGCATGAAGCTCACTATTAGAAATCACACACAGAAAATGTTGTCTTTCTTAAGTAACAGAGGTGTATAAATTATTATTTTAACATCTTAATACTAAGCATATTATATTTGTCTTTACAACCTTTCCTTTAAATATATTAAATAGCTATCATATTTAAAAAGTAAATATATATATTATTTTATAAAACTTAAGATGCACATCGTAAGCGTATTCGAAATTAAATAGAAGCAAGAACACACATAGTTCGAATAGAAATACTTGCACAGATAAATTTGTATAAACTGTTTGGTACGTCAATACTCTGGAGTAACAGAGATGACATTGACAGCTGACAGCATCATATATAATGCTATATCTACTGGTTATGTAACAAGCTGGTTTATGACAATTATGTTTAGCATAAATTTTTCAAAAAAATAAATAATAGAATAAATTAATGTAAAATAAAAATATTACTCTTCCAATTTAAGATTTAATTACTGTTAGCGTAACAAAAAGGTAATAAAAGCGGGTTACGTATTATATAGGCAATTAACAATGGTTTTTTTTAAATTGATTATAGGTAAGCCCATATAAAAGATATTATGAATGATTGTGAATCAAATAGGCAAATACAAAATTAGCCTCCTGTGCCTGACTCACAATGGTTTCCTTCACCATTCGAGTGAATGTTGAATGATGAAATAAACGTCCGATCTTAGGGATGAGATTCGCACGCTGAAGCCATCATGTCTCACATATATACTCGCCGAAACTACAGTATATTCGTGATAAGGCTGATAAATATATACTTACATCAAACGCCACTCTAAAAAAATAACATTTGCATAATTAAATTTAAAATTAACAAACCGGAAAGTTTTATAAAGTTTTACATTGCTTCAAATTAATTATTAGTATTGAAATGGATAAGATTTAATATAATGTAGCATATTCATATAGCAATAGGCATTAAATAAAAAACATTCTTATTAGCATTTCCAACTAGAAGCCTTAGAATATTTTAGTATATAGGTCCATCAAAAAGATAGAGGGTCCGTTGCAGTCACTAAATAATTCAAAGAAAACTATTTGGGTCACAGTTTTTGTTCCTATAACAAAAGAATGGAACATGTCTGCATAGCTCGACTACATTTTTCTTTTACGAGTTATTCCTGGCGCAGACTTGTTGACTATTTTCAAACAAAAAGTATAGCATGTTTTGGATGAATTTTGAGACGCGAAAGGCTTTAATGTTGTTTTGAAAAGGTATGTATAATACTAAAAGACTAGCGGTGACTACAAACATTGTCCAGTATGATATTTTAAGCGACTATGTTAGTAAACAAAGTATGAAAGTTTTGAGGAGTTCAGTTACATAAACAAGTACAGTAGAATTATATATATATATATATGTGTGTGTATGTAAGCTGTACTATCTTTGAAGTTAGATGAAACTGCATACGGTTGAAATCAGTTAAGTAGTTTAGGAGTCCATAGCGGGCAAACAACGTGACGAGTAATTTATACATTAACGTGAAAAATTGCTTTTAAAGGTGCTTTGTCAACATTACGTCAAGGAGACAGAACAATGTCATTATTATATAATGTATCGTATTCCATTACATATCTGTATTATCTAGTGTAAGTTATTTATGTGTAATTTAAAATATACATAAACATAAAATCATTATAACAGTTTTAATATTAATGTAATCACTTTCAATTCAGTGTCCTATTATCGCGTTTATGTGAAGATAACATCAGACACAAAAAAATATATAAACAAAAAACATTCAAAAACCTTTGTGAAATTTAAAATTTTGATTTGTCTACCTGGAACATTCAGAATTTAAATTTCAAAATGAAAAACAGATTGGTTGAGCGGTTGAAGATAGCGTCCGTCGACATTCGGCAAGCACCGGGCCTCGTGATAAGTGGTCTGATAAAAAAAATCGTATTACCCCTACCAAATCGTAAAAAAAATCTCCGCGAGTGTGACATCATAATCAGCAAGTTCACCTAAAGCCAACAAACAAGGTAAATCTGTAATTACATCGTATATAGCACTAGAATTATCTGGCGCTAGCCATAAACAGGCTAGCCATTTTGATACAATGCGTCATCCGTCTCACGCGCGTTTTTTCAATAGTGGCACTACTGGTCGTGGGAATATAAAGGTCGCACAGAACAAAGATAATGTAAATCAAACCTTATCGTATTAAAGATTTAAGATATTTTAAAATTTACTTTTTATCGTTTCATTTACTATTGTTTTAATTAGTTATTTAATTATTCAATTCGATATTCTTTAAGTTAATATTAAAATTATAAAACAGAAGATTTTTTTCTCTGACCGCGGTAATCTCAAAAAAGTTTTCATTATCAATGCTTCTAACTGGCCAGTTCTAAATATTTTCAGTGTTAGTCACGTATTGTGGCTATACACATTTTAGTTAGTAAGAGATAAAGTATAATCCGATTAATTAATTGGTATGATTAATTACAGAAATGGATTTCCTCTTTCTTTGGCTAGTGAGCTTTGTCATAGGTTTCTGGATAAACAAAAAACTTAGGCAATGGAAGAATCTTCCGCCAGGGCCTTGGGGGTTACCAGTTGTCGGTTATCTGCCATTCTTCGACCGCAACAGCCCCCACTTAACCCTAACGAAGCTGGCAAGGGAATACGGTCCGATCTATTCCATTAAGATGGGGAGTATTCCTACTGTAGTTCTTTCGGACCACAAATTAATTAGGGAGGCCTTCGCTAAAGAGGACTTTTCGGGTCGTGCGCCTTTGTACCTGACCCACGGCATCATGAAAGGCAATGGTAAGAACGGTTTATTACAATTAATTGAAGGACTTTTTTCTGTTAGTAAACAAAACATGTATGATGTGCGAGTGCAAAACTTAAATAAATTAAAAGTGAATTAATTAGTCGTTGTACTTACGTTTGATTTCCGTTTATTTTGTAAAGATTGTCACCCCTACTACGAGACAAACGTATTTCTTTATAAATACCACATTAACAAGTGCGCGGTATATTATGTACATGATGTTGTTTATAGTAGATCAGATTAATACAATCGGCTCTGTCGACCTATACTAATTATATTAACTGATCAAGGTATCATTTGCGCTGAGGGTGCTCTGTGGAAAGATCAACGCAAGCTGATAACGACATGGCTTAAAAGCTTTGGTATGAGCAAGCACAGCCTTGCGCGTGATCGATTGGAGACCAGAATCGCTTCTGGCGTTGACGAGTTGATACAAGTAAGTATCGATAATTGAGCATTTTTCATTCAATTGTGTAATAACGTAAGTGTATGAAACGAGTTGAACATGACGCACAGACCTGCAACTTTCGGCTCTGTAGAAGAGCAAAAATTGTCTATGAAAGAGAACATAGAGGGAGCTACAGCGGCTTTTAAATAGACTATCCGGGCAGTTATAAGATAGCCTAACGATAAGCCATATAAAAGTAAATTTAAGAACAATTTTATGTGCATTTATCGCACTCGTAAACAAGAGTGCTAGGCTGGTAGAAAGAATGTATCAAATAGCATCAACTCCCAGCCCCCTAAAGGCAAATCTCTGTACACAAATGTTTACTTTAAATAAAAACAACTTGTTCTTTTTATTTAGAGGATGGTAGAAAAGAAAGGATGCTTAGCTTAATCGACGCCCCGATGATAAAGTAGCCGGCGAAGGTAGGATTATTTGGAAAAAAAACAACAGTGCTACAATAATATAAACCACAGTAGTTTTCGAATGTAACATAGATTATATTAATCTGTAAAATATATAAATAACCTTTGGACGTTTTTCCTCAATTTTTCTCGTACTCGACCGGTCCTTTGCATCCATTTGCAGGCTGCATGCTTGTTTTTCCGCTGTCTTCATTCAAATAGTCAAGTCCATGAGGTCTTGTCCATGCGCGGTATCTTAGTAACTATTTTCTTAACATCAGTCTTTCCTCGAATAACTTCATTACGCACCATATAAAGGCCGCCCGTTGGGCGTCATATTATTTAACTAGCGACCCGCCCCGGCTTCGCACGGGTGCAATGCTGATACTAAATACACTACAGAAAATCTGTGAACGTTTTATATAAAAATGTGGGTTATCCATAAGAGATAGACATATACCATAACGGACTTTTCTGTAGACCTTTTCAATGTGTACAATACTTAGTGCATTATTTTGATAAAACTCGTAGGGTTCAGCCTGCGATTGCAATGTAAGCGGAAAAAATGTAATTATTTACGACATCACATTAAAAACCTCAAAAATAACAGTACTTCTCCACTATTTAATGAGTGTTATAATACATATAAACCTTCCTCTTGAATCACTCTATCTACTGTTTATACTTCTCTACTCTATACTCTGTTTTATACTATGTAGTGATTTGTGCTGATTTTTCCTTATGTGTTTAATGAACAAAAGTAACATTAACTGACGTTTTGATTTGTTTGCAGCTGTCATAAGCGGGAGACCTTTTTAAAATAATCATCGAACTTCAATGTAGTAACTGTAAAATATTTTCGATTTTTCCCAAAGATAAGATTAGATTGTCTTGAGACAATCTTCTTCGAACAAAGTTGATAGATAGCTTATCAAAGGGGATCCTGAATTATTTTATTACACATGTTTTTCATTTAAAATTGAGCCTCTGTATCTCTTGATAACGGAAAATGTATACAGTGGAGGAAGGATTTTGTGCTTTTCCTCCGACCTTATCGGATCCTAGACTTATTATAGATCATAAGCATTGGCCGGCCTGAAGGCTCCAGTGGCTAAGGTCGAGGAGTTGTTGTAAATCCTTAGCGATCGGAATAACTGTGTTATCGCTGTATGACGCCATCGTGCTGATTGTAGCCTAGATTGTAGGTAACCACTGAAAAATAGATTACGAAACTGCACCAGAGTTTAAAGTTTTGTAGCTTAACTTGGTTATAAATTATTCACTACGTATAAATTTTATTTAATTGCATTGAATATTTTTTTATATAATGACAATACAAATTGCTTGCCAAGATTTGTCTGGTCACGCTCTTGCTACAATTGAGTAACATAATACGATGCAATATTTTACGATAGCAAAAAATATAATATGTACTTTTCAAACAAATTTTTGGGCACAAAAAACGTACATTATTACCCGAATGACCTCTACGTGATGACAAAAACCCAATGAATACTCGCAAAAACGGATGTAATTATTCAGAAATGATACCTCAAATGTTGGTCACTAAAATTGTATGATATTAATTTTTAGGAAAAATTTTTCGTCAGATGCAAGTTATTTCGAGTATTATCCTAGTAATAAATAGGATAGAATAGTAATCCTGTATTTATTACAAATGTTTATTGCCAATATTTATAAAAAAATCTTGAATATGTGAATGTATTTTTAGAATGTTAAAGAATCTACTGGAAAACCTATAAATTTGACAGAAATGGTAACAAATTCTCTTGGGAATGTTGTAAACGATATTATATTTGGGTATAAATATCCGCAAAATGATAAAACATGGATCTGGTTTAGACAAATACAAGAGGAAGGCTGCCATGAAATGGGTGTGGCTGGTGTTGTGAACTTTCTACCATTTCTACGGTAGGTATTTTTTTATATAACAGGGGCAAAAGCGCAGGAGGCTCACCTGATGTTAAGTGATACCACCGCCCATGGACATTCTCAATGCCAGAGGGCTCGCGAGTGCGTTGCCGGCCTTTTAAGAATTGGTACGCTCTTTTCTTGAAGGACTCTAAGTCGAATATCGAGTATCGGTAGGTAGTTAATAAGAGCTAAATACAAATTGTAGAAAAATAAGCAAATTTTTATACTCATTTGGAATCTTTATACAATTAATTAAAGATTAACTTTTAATAGAAGTCTCGTATGGAACCTGTTTATCTTGATGCATTTTTTCGTATCCTTGAGATTTAATTTATTGAGTTTAAATTGCGATTACATTGTATGCGTATTAATATAGATTTATAACATAGGTTTTTCATGCCATCAATAAAAGTGACGATGGAGGTACTGACACGTGGGCAGGCTCAGACCCACAGACTATACGCCAGCCTTATAGACAAGCGTCGTAAGCTAATCGGAATCCCGCAACCGGAAAAGGCGTCCTATGCGGCGCACGAAAACATGTTCAATGAACACCCACAAGGCCACATCAAATGCATAAGCTACAGTAAACATTCATCTAACTCGGAACATTATTTTGACCCAGACGTTCTTCACGCTTCTAAAGACGAATGCATTCTTGACAATTTTCTGAAAGAGCAAAAAAGGCGGTATGACGCAAACGAAGATTCCGCAAAGTATATGAGCGATGAACAATTGGTGTATCTTTTAGCTGATATGTTTGGGGCTGGGCTTGATACTACATCAGTTACGATTGCTTGGTACTTTTTATTTATGGCATTATATCCTGAAGAACAGGTACGTTAAGATTAAGGTTATTCTAGTCTAGAGACTTTTTTTTATTTGGACCACAAAATTAGGAAAAACACATGTCAACACAAACATACATACGAAGATATAAAAAGCGATATCGTCCCTAAAACATATGGACACGACCAGCGAAATCAGGTACATACAATAAACAGTGTTAATACACAACATAAATTTTAAATTAAAAGCTATAAAGAATTAAACTATTAGATATTATAGTATTTTACTGACTCTTGTACCTTATGATTAAAGTATGTATAAATCTTAAAAATACAAAAAATAGCGCATATTGTTCGCCAAAGAAAGAAATAGAGAATTAAAAGAAAAACTTTATTACCTGTATACAATAAAAGGATATTTAGGTGAAATAAAGTGCAAATGTAAATAAAGTGAAAATTAGGATTCCCTGTGTTGTGGGCAGCCAGTCTGCCTTTTGACATGTTTTTTTATTTTTATAATTTGTACTCCACTACCATCGTGTCCAGGGACTTTATATATCACACATTTTTTTTCTTTTTTTTAACAAACAAAAATAAATACATTTTACTGCTACTATTTCTTTTTGACATGTTACTGTAGTTTACTTTGTGATTTGTACAGAGAACAAATTTATTATTAAACTATTTTTAGATGATAAAAATATTTTCTGTATCAGCTAAGGACAGGTTGACAAGATGTTGTTTTAGACTTTTATATTTATGTATGTAATAGTTTCAATGGTATTTTTCGGGGTTTCATCTGGATATTTGAATAGGCAATACTCAGAAAACTTTCCTGCAATATCTCCTATTTCTTTCACATATGTGTTGCCCGTTAAATTACAATGTAAATTCGGATTTAATTTATAACATTACAACGCCATTTCACGAAGTCTTTACGTACATTGAGTCTTTGGATTTGTAATTTATATATATTGTATGTAATTTTTGTAAGTTTTCACGTAAGATAGCCGCGGCTATAAAGCTACAGCAGACTGAATTATCGGGATTTTCAGGAATGTGTTCGCAAGGAAATAATGACTGTATGCCCGGACGAGACTGATATAGACCACGCAAAGCTTCCTTACATGATGGCGACGATATGTGAAACTCAACGAGTGCGCTCTATAGTTCCCGTTGGAATACCCCATGGTTGTGTCCAGGTATTTTTTCCTAGCTTAATAGCCTATTAGAAAACCGATCAGGCATATCTATGGCTGAAGAGGCAGCCGTCTAAAAGGTATTTTATTCCGGGCGACAACTACTCCGTTCAAGTATTACTTAAGTAAAAGAGTAAAAAAGAAGTTAGAAAATGAATGGAGAACATAGATCGTGGTCTAAATATGTCACTATGGTTACCATATTTACTGTATTTTTTTTACAAAACGACATCCAAATGTTTCTAATCATCTTCATGTCCTACGTCTTAAAAGACAATACTTGGTTCATTAATTTTATTATCTAAATTTTAATTATAGATAGCCCGTTTGCCTCCTAATAAAGTTCCAGTATACGTTGTGTCGATAATAATCATATATTTTAGGACACATATTTAGGTGATTATCGAATAACCAAAGGTACTATGGTTGTTCCCTTGCAATGGGCAGTACATATGGATCCCTCGACATGGGAAGAGCCAGAGAAATTTCGCCCTTCACGCTTTTTGGATGAAGATGGGAATTTATTAAAACCTCAAGAATTTATAGCCTTTCAGACAGGTATTGTACTAAAAGCTATACACGATTGATACTTAACATATTATATGCCGCATTTACATTCAGCCTCAGTGAGCAGGACTAGTGTGTAAACGCTTCGTTGTAAGTATCGCGTATATAAAATTAATGTATTAAATGCGGCATAAGATATGAATATATGCAAACTTGGTTGCTAATAGTATAATAATTAAGATCATAGCACGCTTATGCCGCATTTACATTTAGCCGTAGTGAGCAGGGAAGTGGGCAGGCCGAGTGTGTAAAAGCACTCTAAGCCTGAATGTAAATGCGGCATTAGAAAGCTTTTTCGATTTCGGTATAATGTTTTTGTATCTGGTATTTCGAATTTAATACTGGAAGTTCTATGCGATTTATTTACACTGATTTTAATAAATATTGACCATAAACTAACAAGAACGATGAAAGCTAAAGTCTAAATTGTTGCAATTGGCTTTTTGTTAGACCACCAAATCAATAGTTTTTAACTAAATCTTGAGGAATCAGGTGACCGTTTCACATATGTTTATAAGAAATTTATAAACATATGTGAACTTAGTTTAATTTAATTACATAAGATCACACTGTTTATTTATTTGTTGTTTTTGTTTAAAATTTATTTTATGCACTGTATTCATTCTTCCATGTGTTGACGTTATTGATGTATTCATGCGTCTTTTGCGTCAAAATTCAACGTAAGCAGGCCGGAAAAAACAGACTTTCTCGTGAACAAACATCATTTATAATATTTTGTTTTGTCAGGTAAACGAATGTGTCCGGGTGACGAGCTGTCTCGAATGATATCAGTTGGCCTAATTGCACGATTTTTCAAAACCTTCAAGCTTCGACTCGCTTCTGACCCACCGACAGAGGAGGAAATGATGGGAAAAGTTGGATTGACTCTCTCTCCACCAGAAACCAAATACTTTTGTGATCTCATATAGATCGCTAGAATTGTATGTAGTTAGACGGAATAAAATGCATGTTTAAGAATCTTGTAATTTTATTTATTTATCAATTGTAAACACTTTAAAAATATAGCAATATCTACAAAGCGATACAATGGTAGTTTAACGTAAGTGTTGGATTACGCCCTTGTAGGCGCTTTGTAAAAACTGTTTGACAACTGTATAATGAAAATAATAAACCTATAGCGACAATTTACCGCTCTTAGACTAGTTGCTGGTTCTACGCTACCATGGAATGTTACTAAGTATATTACTCATGATAGGTACGTTATAAACTAGAAATGTATGCATTACAATCCTAAATAGACACTAATCGATTCACACATAACATGAGATCACTCTCAACATTCAACACAATTAATAAATAACCTACTATAAAATGATAATTTGGTATAAAAAACTAGATCTTAAAACTGAACTGAAACCTATCAATTTCATGAAAACGATCGGCAACGATCTTACAGATCGGACAACTATAAATAATACTGTTGTAACAAATGAATAATAATCACCGATGGGAAATTTCAGTTTAACTAAATTAAAGTTCGTTTTAACATTTAATTGAACACTTTATGCACAGCCTGGACCATCGCCGGAGCGATGACGTCACTTATCTTAATCTTAATTATATTTGTCATCGAATCGCTCTAAAACGAGTGATCTTGAATACTGGTGGGTGTGTGTCGGAATAACAAGAAATCGCTTAGTGCGAGCCGACATGGCGTAGATGCGGATGGTCGGGAAAGCTCACGACCGGCGCCGCGGGCGCAGGCAGTGTGCGCGGAATAAACTTTACGCGGAAAGCTTGAGGCGAGATCGTCGCACCCACCGTGCCCTCCAGTGAAGGAAGTGCGTCCCCAGGCTCCATTTTCACATCGAATTGGTGCATCATGCTCGCGAAGAACATGAACATTTCCATCCTGGCGAGGACGTCACCCAAGCACATGCGTCGTCCTACACCGAAGGGCATAAAGTATTCAGGGCGTTTGATTTTGCCACCGTCATCAATGAATCTACTTGGGTTGAACTTGTTCGGCTCGTCCCAAAGATTGGGGTCCATGTGTACGCAATTGATGAGAGGTACCACTTGAGAACCTGCTGGAATTCTGTAGCCGTTGAGGTTGACGTCCCTGTTAAAAATTTTATCGTTAGAATTCCAATTTTAAAATTTAAAAAAAGAATATATTTTGAAAAAAAAATTTTTCAGTTTTTTTTTGTCTGTGAGAAAAGTAATATACGTACTTAGTTGGAGAGTGGGTAGTGGCCAAGGGCACGATGCTTGACATTCGCAAAGTCTCTAAAATAGCGGATTCCGTATAAACAAGACTGGACATATCCTCGATAGTGGGCAGGCGGTCGCGGCCTATGATTGAGTCGAGTTCTTCGTGAACTTTCCTTTTCACATCGGGATTTCGTATCATAAACACAATCATCCACAGCAGAGATGACTTAATGGTTTCCATTCCAGCAGAGAAAAGATCGCCGAGAATCTGTTTCAGCTGCAATTCTAAAAAAAGAAAAAAAAACTTAAATACCATTCACTAAAAGCTACATATATTAAACCAATCAAGTATGGTGAACTAACCGTGATCTCTTCCCTCGAATAGTTCTCCTTCGCGACCTTCAATTTTAGCCTTTTCAATTTCAATGAGATAAACATCGATAAGATCCCGCGCCTTGTTGATATCAAGAGTGCTGCGATGCTCATCTATCAATGTTTGGTAAAATTCAAACATTTCTTCACGATTCTTCGCCACCTTTTCTTGGACTTGAGCCTTTCCGGGTAGATACTAAAAAGACATGACTATAAGCAACGGCACACAGACAATATACTTTATTGATTTAAGATAGAAGATGATATAAGATGATAGAAGAAGATAGAAGAAACTCTCTTACATTATATAATGGGACGTATTCTCCATAGTGAATTTCGCCGAACAATCTCATGCCTTCGTCAATTAGATGGTTAAGCCTCGCGAATCGTGCGTCACCATGGCTGAATCGCACCGACATAGTTATGCCACAGATCACGTTTGATACGCCCAAAGCTAATAACGGATTTGCGTCTATTGGTACTCCATCAGCGCAGTGTAGGTTAATCATGAGCTCTTGCACTTCAGTCTAAAATATAATATTGAAGTTATTATAAAATATATGATTCAAGCGATGACATCTGAAGTTAACTTTATCAATAATATTGTATCAGAACATTTGTAATTTTAATGTAAAACAAAAGTGAATCGCATTTTGTCGTTTTCTATAATTTTTCACATACACACCTTAATTCTTTCCTCCATAATTCTTTTCCCATTTCCCATGTATGTCATGCCAAATTCACGTAGTTTTTCGTGCAAGAAACGCCGTTGATTTTTCCAGAGACGACCCTCACTGTTAATAATACCTGCACAAGAAGGAGGGGGATGAATATGTGGGCGGGTCTTGTCGGTACGGGAGGTCTTGTAAGACGCCCCGTGCGCATGTGCTTTCGTTATTACCGGCTTTATATATTAAGCTTATTTATTAAATTGTTAAAAAAAATCGTGTATTGATAAACAAATGAAGTATTTTTTCAGCAATATTTATTACACATTTAAATTTACATAAAAAATTCGAAATTATTAAGCGGGCGAAAAAAAAATTAGCAAATAATTTTTATAATCTAAATAAAAATAAAAATATACAGATTAAATTTTTTAATATCAAATTAAGACTTACCGAGACCATCCAAAGTATGCATAAGAGGCGTACTAGGCCGCCCAGTAAATTCTTCACGACGAAAGGCTTCTCTGATCAGCTTATAGTCACTTAGCACTACAGTCAGTTGATTTCCAAGACGTGCGGAAAATAGCGCTCCATAGCAGCGAGCCAGCTCCAGGAACGTCTTGTGACGGACTCCCACAAATGGAAGGTAGCCCACGATAGGAGGACCCCACGGTCCAGGTGGAAGCTTTCGGCTCTCTCGCACTAGGCTCATCACCTGCATCACCAGAAAAGCTGCGCCGGCCGCAAGCAGTAGGGGCAGCGTCGTCCGCGAAGTACAATATGTCACCACTTGCCACAGACCCCATAATATTTTTGAGTTTGATAAGATTGATAACATTTTGAATTATTTTTTTTTGAATAAATCAGAACATAATATCGTGCGCGTTGCTATCGCGACAGTACGTAGGTAATATTGGTAATCGTATGGCGCGTGCAAACGTCGTAAGCGCACTGGCATGCCGCTGGCGTGGCCTTGCGAATAAATACGCGCGGGTGTCGCGCGCGCTGGTTCGTCCCACCGGCACTCCTCTCTCCGCTTTTGCGACGCGCGCGCTGCTACGAGCCGTAGCCCTACTCGCTTCGTAGCCGACATCTATAAGTAAAACTTTCGCTTAAAAAATTTACTTAAATTTACTATAATGTTACTTTAATTATTAGCTTTTTATTTAACAAGCTTGCACACCTAAGCTGGTAGTCACAATCAATATTCTTGTGAAAATTTCTGTTTTACAAATCGGTTAGTCAAGTTTCTCTGCGATTGTTATATGGAATGGAATTATGCATATTTTTATGACAGTGTTTCGTTTGTAGATCATACAATTGTAAAATTATTACGCTTGTTTGAAGACTGTTTTATTACTGAAGTGGGACATAATAAGCGGTCAGTTTTATTTGGGGGTAAGAGGGGACCGGGGCGCGAGGTCATATTCGGATGATAAGATTAATAAATTGCGTAAGTTGGCGAAGCAAGGTGACGGCGGGTCGTCGACTCGCAGTAGAGAGCCTTGGGAAGTTCTACGAGCTGTGACCTCTAAGCGACACTTGAATATGATTTCCAATACGCTTACCACACACATATTACGCTGGCTAATATTCCTTCCTTATTTTTCTATTAATACTCGACTGATACATGAAACGTGACCATGCAAAATTTGAATCATTCGAGACGTGTTCGGGTCACAGTTTTTATATAAATACCGATAATTGTTGGTTTAATTTGCATAGTACCAAATAATTTACGCATTAAATTAATATTTTTAGTCATGCTCCAATTCGTTAATAGTTAACGTCATTAAAGTGACAGTTTCAAAGGCGTTCAAGTAGTTTTTTAGTTTAAGGTTGCAGACCTAATGACGGGTAAATTTTGTTGAAAGAAAGAAATAGGCCGCTGTTTTATATTCGATTAAGGGCACATGATTATTTTTTCATTATCAATGAGTATATCAAAGTACAATTTGACAAATATTTACATCCGTTATTATAATCAAATTGGATGTTGATTTCTAGATTTTTTGGGAAGAGAGTCATAAATTTTTATAATTTTGTTTTTCTCAACATTGTGTTTTACGTCAATTCATAAATAAAACGTTTTATTAAAAAAACAGGTTTTAGTAATTCGTTTTATAATATGTTAGATTTGTCTCTTTCTTTTGAATGAAAAAAATACCTCGAATTTTTTTATATGTTATTCCAAATAATTTCTAGAATTTTCAAGGGTTTTCGTTACGTTTTTACAGTCACTTCTTGAAATTTACCTGTAATACTTAGCCACCTAATAAGAACTTCAAGTTAAGTATAAAACTTTCTTTAAAATACAAAAGAAAAAAAATATTCATAATTATATGTCTGTATAATTGCCCCGGTATAGCCAATGCTAATCTTATAAGTTTAGTATATGCTAAGAGTACTTTGGAAACGTTTAGTCACACCTGATGTTAATTAAGATGTAGCCTATTGGAGGCCATGCCTGTCCCAGAGATGCCTGATGATGATGCATATAATACAGTCAGGGAAGATGGTATCAAGGAGTCCTTTGCTGTTTTTAAACGAAACATCAGGTGAGCCTCCTGCCCGTCTGACACCAGTCTAAATATTTTTTTAACATTTCAAGCTTTTTAAACATTGTTAAGTAATTTCTCCAAGAGTCTTCTAAAGTGTAAAGTGTATTTACAGTATATTCAGACATTTTATTTAAAAATAAAATTAGTTTCTATTCTTAAAGCGAGTTCTATTTTTTCGAGAATCTTAACACTCACAAACTAGGTCAAAGCCAGTCTATAATAGAACAAAGGAAAAGATAGGTCTAGACGTAAGGTCTATAGTCTATGCTAAACAATTCTTAACGGTTGATAAGTGCTTTTAGATAATATATTTATATGGTTTAATTTATTTCAGTACTGTTTAAAATTCGATTCCCGCCAATACACTTGCTAGTTGGATAACAATTAATGTGTTTATAAGCTTGATATAATAAATGTGTCTCCTACAGACTCATACATTGAATCAAACATATATTAAACATAAAATATGGGATAAGCCCAATAATCATAATTAGGGGCAAGGGGCAAGGGGCAAATTTGCATAGATTTTTATAAATAGCATGTCATAGAAAACATTAAACGACTAATTTCAATTCATTTTTTTATCTATGATAATAATAACCAGCCAGTATTAGATCTAAATACGTAGTCTGTGTAAAATACTAATATATCGCGCGTATAATATATAATATAAATATATAATAATTTTGAGCACCTACATTAATCATTCACGCCTGACGGCTTACATAAGAGAACTATATACATTCCAAAACAAACAAATACTTTATGAGCCAGACGAAAATAAAAATCTATGGATCGTAGCTCCGAATCTCTCGCAAATAAAAAGCCGATTGTTGAATTCCACTCTAACAATGTTGGTTATCGTCTTTCCGGGAATTTAAACAAAGGATTTTGCTTTTTAGAGTCCTAGAATGAAAATGAATATTTAGTTAGACTAGCAGATATACAGTGGCCTTTTATACAGGATTTCTTTTTATTTATTACCGACGCCAATAATAACAATGGTTCGCTAAGTTTTAATGAGAATTTTGTATAAGCTAGCCCGTCAAAGATATTCCCTATTCATCCTTGCAGTATTCCACATATGGAAAACAATTTCTAAACAAGCGAAGATCAAATAATCGCTCTGCGCTCTCCGTGAAGGCAAGTGCGACTACTTAATTACGAGGTAAATTTAATTACAAACTAAGTCAATTTTAGTAGCAATCTGTCCTGGTTTTGGAGGGCTGTTCATTAACTTTTTTAGATAATGTTACTATTAGAGTAAAATGTATTTATTTTAGAAATTATAAAAAAACTCGCCAAAACGAATTTTACTTTAGACAAATATTATAATTTGTAAGGGGTATGTATAATGGTGAAAGTACTAAAATCGGTGCAGCAGTGAATGATTTTGTTCGGTAAAACATTTTTTTTTTTCTTATTTATAATATTTATATATATTAGTATAGGAAGAACTTATGAACATTAAATTTTGCATAATGTAAGGATTCTTTATTATCTATTGAATTTGTCTATGCGTATCGGTTTCATGTTCTACAAGTATGTAGATAAAATTAGTAAAACGCAATAGCACGATAAGATAATTTAAACTGTGGTTTCGGGCATCGTTAGATTAAGTTCAAATTAGCGCAAGCACTGGGCCAAGAGATCAATGAACCTTTGATTTGTTTGTATACAATTATATAAAACCAACATTTTTATCAAAGTAAATAGATTTTTTTAAATAAAACAAAATTTATGTGGCGATGCAACACAAATTTGCGTACCTGGGACATGTGTTGCTCCATAACCTACTAAACTTCAATTATTTATTAAAGCGTGTTGGTAGAAGAAACAATTCTAGCTTTTTTAGGGAGTGGACAGGTATTGCATCTGCGCAAGAGTTGCAGTATCTGGTACGGGAGAAGACACGCTTAACGATGTTAATGGCCAACCTCCGGTTGCTGATCTAATTTTACAAATTTTTTGTTTTATAACAATAACTGTAAAAAAAATATTTTTACCTCGCACACTGTTTTACTATATTTTTTATTACTTTAAAATGTATAATATTCTACGGTTTCGGCATTTGTAAATATGTGAGAAACATATATATAATAGTTTTATAATAATGTGTACAAATATTGTTTGATTTGATTTGGAACGGTGATGCCACTAAGGCTTACACTACACATCCAACTATTTCCATCATTCCTACAAAAGAAAGATTTTTAAAGCATTAGTTATAAATATAAGTATCAAACCAAACTTTATTGAGTCACACAGAAGTACATAATAAATAAGTATGGAAAGGAAACTAGGGCTTTACCACTAAGTCAAGACTAATAATCAAACATTATTCAAGTTCAACATAGTTGATAAAACCTATATTCAACACGCATATGCGCAAGGGTAACACCTTGACATACATTCACATTAATGCAAAATAATATGCCATTATTAATAATACAACATTACCCGAAAGTACGTATTATTATGGTCATTTTGCTTTCTAAATTGCGTGAATAATATAAATTCTGTTTACACGTCATAATGAAATCAAATTACATGACTGTTATATAATGTTATCTTGTTTGCTTATTGTGCGCTAACACAAGGGTGATATGTATTTTAATAAGGCATATATACACAGTTAAAATAAATATCCGTACACCAGTTAAATGACATGTTTAAAATACCGAAATATTTTTTTTTTTTTTATAGAACAGGGGGCAAACGGGCAGGAGGCTCACCTGATGTTAAGTGATACCGCCGCCCATGGACACTCTCAATGCCAGAGGGCTCGCGAGTGCGTTGCCGGCCTTTTAAGAATTGGTACGCTCTTTTCTTGAAGGACCCTAAGTCGAATTGGTTCGGAAATACTTCAGATGGCAGCTGGTTCCACAGAGTGGTGGTGCGCGGCAAAAACTGCCTGGAAAAACGCGCAGTTGTGGAACGGCGGACGTCGAGGTGATACGGGTGGAATTTCGTATTCTGCCTCGACGTCCGATGATGAAACTCAGCTGCAGGTATTAATCCGAACAACTCCTCTGAACACTCTCCATGGTAAATGCGGTAGAAGATGCAGAAAGACCCCACATCTCTACGCAACGCCAAAGGATCAAGCCGCTTGGAGAGATTTTGGTCGTCAACGATTCGAACCGCTCTATAATATCAAATTTATTTAACGTTTTTTTTAAGAAATAATTATCAAATTATTCGAAAAAACTGTTATTTAAAATTAAAATCAAAGATTGTATAAAATTGCCGTTAAAAGCTTACAATACAACAGAAAATTAGTTATACCCACTCATTTGAGGACACACACAAACATGTGTCATCGTGTGCTGAATGAATTCTATTCACGATGGAAGGCCTATGTGGTCAGGCCTTCGATCTTCTTTAGTCTTATTATACGTTTCCATAATTGAAAAATAGTAGGGAAGATAAGAGAGACACGTGGAAGACTTGGGAGAGGTCCTTCAATCCTTCGGAGTTCGTATAGTAATAATAACATAAAATGAATGTAATTCCTATTATAGTACTCGACTGACTATGACTTTTTTATATTGACACTAGCTGACCCGGCAAACTTTGTTTTGCCATGTTCTTGTGCCAAAAATAATGGTTTATAATTAACAAAAAAAACATAACATAATTGTAGAGGGGTGAAAATTTAGGGTTGCATGTATTTTGTATGGTGTATCGTAAAAGAATAAAAACGAAAAATTTTGTCTAAAAAATAAATAAAAAAATTTAGGGATGGACCACCCTTAACATTTAGGGGGATGTAAAATAGATATTGTTCGATTCTCAGACCTACCCAATACGCACACAAAATTTCATGAGAATCGGTCGAGCCGCTTCGGAGGAGTTCGGTTACTAACCCCGTGACACAAGAATTTTATATATTAGATATCAAAAGACGTTCAATTTCGCGATCATTTCGAAGGAAAGGCTAAGTTAGTCTCCAAGAATCTTGATGTGCTCAGCAATCTCTCCGGGCCCCGCTTTGGCAAATTGGGCTCCATATGGAGTACTATTTTTGGACTCCCCAGTACCAGCTCATTCCGCTTGGCCGTAAGCAACGAAGAACGATTCAATTAGTCGACGATAATTAACAGTCAGGCAGTCTATGCCATGAAACCAACGGTCCACTGAAGTATTTCCGAATCAATTCGGCTTATGGTCCTTCAAGAAAAGAGCCTACTAATTTTTAAAAAGCCTTTTGACAATGTGAACCAGACTGTTCGCCACCTGTTAAATTAAAAAAAGAATTCGTTACTCAGCGTATGTAAGTTGACAGAAAGAGTACTTCAATAAAAAATACCACATATTGTAATGTACAGTATGCTTTTAATAATACACGATAAATCCCATGGAGCCTTATTCCAATATCACTACAAATTAAACATTCATCTGACGTCATCTGTACTTTGTCGTTATGCACAATACTGCATTACAAACAATAAAAATGAAATTAGTTAAGACCACTGTTTGTTCTACTTTGCAATAACGTGTATAATCTCGATAGTAATTCGCAACTCATCATATCTTCAATGGCGCCAATTTGACTTGAATTTTCCACCTGCCCCAGAGGATAATTGGGCAGAATTAATATTTTGAATTTCGAAAGAAAAAAATTAAATATTTTCACGTTGATTCTGCAGTAGTAAAAAAATCACGTTGAAACTTTTCCCTCAATAAATGTTGTATACATTTTTAAGAAATATCTTTATATATCGTTACTAGTAAAATAGTAAAGTTTCATAATAGGTAATATATGGTATGGAAGAAAGAAACATTTATTAACACGCACACAAATTAGCACATCAACGATGAAAGACAAAACACAAAAAATAGATATGATAAAAACGGTAGTTTAAAACGACATATTTATCTTTTTAACAATTGTATTATCTTTGTGTTACGAAAATAAGATGCACATTTCTTTACAGCAAATCAGTTTCGTTTAAGTCTATTTTCCCCTAAATCTCACAAAAGATCTTGAGTAGTATTTACCGATTATGCATTATATATGCATAATACTTGCAATTTCCAAGTCACGTTTGAAATGCATGCTATGACTCATTCTTAATGAAAGTATTAATATTGTTTTCGATTACGTTTAAGCTAAGTTTAAACGTAAGCTAAGGCTTTAATACACTCCGTTTAATAACAATGCAAGAGGAAGGATGCTTAGGGTCGAAGTTCTACAGTGTGTCAGGTATGATTGCCGAAATCTGAAGTGACGGGTCTAATGCCATCATTCGGTAATCCGTTACGCGATGTTATCCTGAATCTATTGAGAACACGGATATCTTAAAACGTTGGTATTCTGCCCATGCCGTTTCAGTATTGTTTCCTAACCAATACTAACATAGCAACTAAGACCAACTAAAACGACATATAGTTATAATCTGAAATAAGCAAGTTATAAATTAAGACAGTTAAATTCTACAGTTAGGGTTGATTTTACATAAAAATTGTCTGGTATATATTATTATATTATGCCAAAATATATTCTTGTTTTTAATAGTTACCATATTATTAAACACGGTTGCCATACCTAACTACTATGTTACTAAACCACTCGCTGAGTTGCGATTCTGGATATAAAGGACCAGCAAATTTATATTGTTTAATAATAATTCATTAAAAAAATGGTTTATATTCGAGTACTATGATAAAAATTACATTAAGTTTATGTTATTATATTTAATATTAGTAACCTCAGACGGAGTAAAGGCCTCCTGCAAATGCTTCCATTGGTCTGATCTTTGCTATTTCCAATCTTTCTCCGCTATCTCTTTTTCTTACCCTATAGGTTTAAGTAAGCTTATGTTTCTGGTGGATGTCCTCTCTTTTTTCTTTCCACTAGGTCATTCCAAGTAAGCCATTTGACCCATCAAAACATCAATATCATCATCTACTAGTTTTATTGTAAAGACTTAGTAATGAAATATTAACACGGGAATTTTTAGAATCGTAATTTTTTCCATCGTTTCTATACAGTATTATTCCATTCTTTCAGAGTATATTACGTGTATTTATGAGGTCATAAATCACGTGTATTAATATTGTTTATATTTTTTATACGTCGCGGTTACTTATCATTTCGTCCATGACACGCGATTCGAACTGTTCATTTGCGATTATTAAAAATTATGTATCTATTTGTAAAAGTATTATCGGTGACCTTCAATGTGAAAAAAGTAGGACGCGACACATTTTCTCCACATCCACTCATATCTCTTGTGATAACCCTGTGGATGATAAAAAATATTACTTATTAATTAATTTTACTCGGTGAAATTATATAATATTAATAAAACCTTGGCCCAAAATTAAAATGGCTGATTATAAAAAATGCGTGCTAAGTTTTGTTTAGAATAATTTGGTATTAGTTCAATAATGATTTTTGCCGTTCTTATTTCAAAAATAGCAGAAGATGGACAAGACATAATAGCTATTTGACGTTTAAATTTGGTAAATGTCAAATTAATTATACAGGTCCCATGACGGTGGGACATCAAGAGAATGTACTTTAACTTTAAAGAAATTATTTTATTGACTTTTATTAACATAACTTTTTTTCACATTTAAAGAGAAACACTTTTTTAACGGATTGAAGTTATGTATTATTGTAAAATTATGATTATTTAATGATAATTTTAAATTTAACCGACGTCACCGTGACGTTGTAAAGCACGCGAAACGTAACTTCAATCCGTTAAAAAAGTGTTTTTCTAGATATTATTTTGTTTCGAAAAGTAAGTATTACTACAATCAATATTTTTCGAAAAATTATGTCTGGGAATTAAACTGACCTGAATGTGAAAAAACGCGCTTTATTTTTTTGATGCCAAAGAAGAGAATGGTCAAAGATAGTATTTCTTCTTAAGTTACATAGTATTTAACAAAGAAACAATGTAAATTTTTTGAGTCAAATTTCAATAACTGGGCGTTCAAATATGACGTAAGCAGTATGGGAGGGTTCTTTAATTTTCATATTTGGTGGTATTACCAACACACATTGTCCAAGCTTGAAAACAAATTGCATTTTCGAGGTAACTACTAAAAATTAATACCTATGTGTACTATTATTTTTGTGATCGGTGGATTGCAGTAAGTCGACCTCTTGAATCATGTTTGGTCTAAAAAACATCCCCTACGACTGATTGAAACGAATAACCAAGCGCGTTTTCACTCAACTGTTGATAAGATAAGAAAACTTACCGTGGCGGAGCAAGAGAACTTAATTTTCGAACAAGAGCTTCGGCGTATAATAGTTGGAAAACAGTAGAGTTTCTGGATTGGTACAAATGGAGAGATTACATGACCGGCCAGATCCCCAAACCATTACAGATTTCTTGTTTTGGGAATACGTGAATGATTTGCTATAAAAAAAGAGATACAACAACGTGGGCGAGTTACAAGCTGAAATGAGCCATATAAAATCGAGTATTCACTCTAATGGTAGCTGTACACACTCGGCGAGACACCCCGAGACAGGCCGCCTCGCCTCGCTTCCTCGCAGTCGGTCTCGCCTCTCTCGGTTCGCCTGTCGGTTTTTTGCGCACGAGTCAAAGGGTCTCGTGAGTAAAACGAGAGCGACCTGTACACACTCGTTCAATCACTTGCTCGATGACTGTGGTTATTGTGGTTATTATGTGTTACAGCAGCGGTTTCCACGTCCATTATTAACGGTGTTTTAAATACAAATAACGTAACGAGTGTGTACAGGCTGCGCTCTTCTCTCGGTCGAGACTCTCGGCGAGAGTGTACAGCCAACACTCGGCGAGAGCCATAATATGATAAGAAAATGCTGCGGATTTGTTAAAATACTGACGATTACTGTAGGTTAAGAGGGATAACATTTTGAGCAGTTAATTAAGTAATTTCCAAAAACATACTTATTTGGATTCGGTAGTTTCATGTGTAAAACACATGAAACTACCGAATCCAAATAAGATTTGATTAAAAGATAGAAGATAGTAAGTTAGAAGAGAATTTGATTAAAATTATTAATTTTACATTGTTTGTGTGTTTAAAAATACTATTACTTAAGAAGAATTATTATTTGTTATCCCTTCTCTTTATTGGCAACAAAAAATAAGGTGTGTATAATTTCACCTTTCAGTCGGTTCGATTCGAAAATATTATTTTTTAGAAAACATTGAATGCAGTACTTCTATATATATAATTTTTTATAATAAAAATTTTTATAATAAAAAAACGACTTCTTTTAACAAAATATCCAAATACGACCTTAAATGTACTTTGTCTTGTTGTCTTGGGACGCTCTGTATAAAAAAAACATAGAAAAAATTCTTGTTTATGGTTAAAGATTTATGTATCTGTTCCGTCATCTTTTCTATAGACAAATAGGCGAGCAGTTATTCTGACACACGCCGTCGACTTTTGGGTATAATAAATATAATCTTATTCAACTGTGAATGAAATATTTTGTTTATCCATCGTAAATTGCAATCTTAATAGCCGTTATATAAAAACATAAGTGTCAATTAAATGTCAAGCAGATAAGTACTACGTAGTAAACAGTTATAAGAATTCGATAAATTCTAAGAACATTTGAATTGGCATTATATTTGACTGGCAGTTTCAGTTGCAGCTTCGAATGTCCGTACCTGGAAACATATCAATCGAAGTGTCGAAACAATGATTTCTCAGGCAGGCGCAACCCGAAACATCGTGCCACCTCGGCGTTGTAAATGTTGCCATGTGGTTTAAAAAGTCTTGTCAAATTTAAAAATCATGGCATTACAACCACCTCTGTATGTATATGTCTCAAGATTCATAAGTCATGTATTCATGTAGGTAATATAATGTACCCTTTGAACGTCAAAAAAGAAATATACATTGAATGCTTCTAATTTTCATTTTCTGCCAGTTCTCATATCAAGGGCGTAGAACGGAAAAGATGAACTGGCAATAAACTCTCCGCCAGTCTTTTTAATCGTCAAGTTTTTCTTTTACACAAAGTTTGTAAGGAGCTGCAACCGTTACACCACCATATGACATTTTAAGTAATAAAGAATAAAAAAATTTATCAAAAACAAAGATTTGTCCTCTATCAGCAGGAGGCATGGTGAAAAGGAGCACGCACTTACATTCTCGTGGGAACAACACGCAAATACATAGTAGAAACAACTAATATGTTTCTCTTATGAGCCGGTCACATAGGGTTGGGAGTCATTGTATTAATTTACTACGAAGTTATTTTAGCTGTTATTTTTGTAGTAAAACTTTTTTTAGGCGCATGGGGGTAATTTTTTTACGGATGAAACGTCACGAAGATGTGCAGCGTTTTTTTTAAGAGAAGGAAGGGAATGATCAATTATTTCCTTCCCTTTTTTGGCCTCAAGGCCGATTGAGAGAGAGTGAGAAATGGATCAAGAATAAATATTAGTTTATGTATTCTTTTAGTAGTTATATATTAGACCTTTAGATGGAAATTCTGTCGCATAACGCCTTGTGCAGTAAAAGCAGATTTTTTTTATTTATTTATATTATCATTTGCAGGTATACAGTGTGTTAACAGTATGAATAAAGACTAATACATGGAGTGATCTTAACAGCAGGTACCAGTTAAGATCACTCTATTGGGGCATTTACCTTAGTAATAATTAATTTACGAAATTTCATTTCTGACATGTGTACGTTGTACGCACGCCCTTTTTAAATTATATCCTTTGCAATTAGGCCTCACAAATTGAATAACCAGCAAATAGTTCTAAAAAGATCTTTGGAGTGTTGTGTTAATATTCCATATATGTTATAATTGCGACGTCTTATAAATATATGTACGCAAACAGCATTTTTGCTTAAATAGCCATTAATACGAGTTATTTAATTATAATCATAATTGTGTACAACAAAGTCACCGTATCTTACATAATCGTCATAACGTCATAACCGACCACAATTAATAGTTTATCTATTTGAGTTATATCTTCAAGGTTTTGATATATTCTTGCTTTGTTAATTGCGATTTATTTCTGGCTTTGACTATGAATACAATAACATTGAAATCTTAAAGTTCTTAATATAGAACCAAACACGTTCCATATTTGTATCACATGCGTCGATTCGAGTTGTTCTTTTTTGGACTTTAAATAAAATGTTTATGAGGCATTCTTTTAATTTGGTGTTCAATATTTTTCCAACTCCCGTCCGTTTGCCCTCCGTTTTAAAAAACTACCAGGGGTACTCCCACATGCGATCGCGGTGGAGAAACCGCGGTATCCGGGGAGAGTCAATCTGTACTCTATGACTACCAACATCAGTCAATAAAGTTGAAAAAAGGTCAAAAAAGGCCTTTCAATTCGTATTGTTCAGGCCGGCAACACACTTACGAGTCGTCTGGCAATGTGCATGTCTATGGCCGGCGATATCACTTACCATCGTGTGAGCCTGGACAGGTTGAAGTTGCTGTTAAAAAAGACTTGACCAATTATCAAAATGTAATTTTTAATACAAAAGGCTTCTTAACTCCCACAATGACATTTTTCAAAATCCGAATGTCATTGTTCACTGATAGCGTAGCTGTTGAAAAAAAAAATTGCGGGCTGAGTAACTTACGACCACGAGATAGTGGAATTTTCTAGAGAATTATATGTAAACAAGGCGATATGGTCTAAAAAAGTTTTAACTGGCCGGAAGATGACTAATAATAAAAAAAAATTGACAGCAGCTGTTGTTGACGTCTAGGATCGGCAGACACTGGCTTTTATCTACTTGTGGAAAACAGGTTAAACATCATTCTTTGCGTGTCTTAAATGATACTTATATCAAAGCAGAACTCATTTTTGAAATACATCTAACGAAAACTAATTCGTTAAATCTATTCTGTGACGACGTCGAGCTAAATCTACGTTATACGTCATAGGTCACACGATAACCTACTTTAATAATTGCGTTCCATTTTTCATATGACTTAATCTACAATAAGTTTACGTATAAGAAAAATTCTTTTCGTCTAATAATATGTTCATTTTTATAGTAGACTAAAGAGAGACAGACAGCTGTCCTGATATACCTCTCTCGTTCCTTTCACTCGCATAATAAAACTGTATACGTAGGATACGATTCTACTATATGAGATACGGCTAAGGTTATCAAAAGGCGTGATTAGTTAATAAGGGGGCACCTTTAATTTGGCTCCATTTAACATACGGTCACCTTGTGGATAAAGATAATTGATTCGTTTCACACAAATGAGTCTTATGCAAATTACTTTAAAGTCCAATTTGGTATTATGACTTTTATCAAATACGCATTCCAATCATGATAACATTATGTTCTGATCATTGTCGTTTCTAAAAACACTGAGCTTATCTTAGTTTCGAAATTCTTTATTCGTCAATATAGTTTTTAATATAGGTATTTTTGGATATTATTCAATTTTAATAAAATTCAATTGCGGCAAACTAATTAATTAAAATATGTTTTGTAGTCTATATAACTCGACCTTCAGTCGGTTTTGATAAACCTTTACCAACACTTACTGTCTCCACACCACTCTATACTCAGCTTAGTGCATAGTGATTGACACCCACAATTGTATTTACCTGGTCAGAGTAGGTAACTCCATCACTCCTCCCTACTATTACTAGCTTGACTAAGCAGCGACACTATTCGATTCTGGTAGAATGGCGGAGTAGCTAAGCTAAGCACTGGTTTGTAAATGACAGTCGACAGTCTTGTAGTTATCTTTAGTTGGTTGAAAATCGACTTTATTTTTGAAGTTGTATTCAAAACATTCTCAACACATCTCGAAATTAAAATAATAAAGTTTAAAGTTGAATAGTAATTATTATCATAATTTCCTAGTACCTTATGTATTATTGTATTATTGTATTGATATAAGAATCTATAGTTTGATATAAAATAGTTCTTCAAAACAATGTCTCATATATTCTTGGGCTACCAATGATATATTTTTTAATTAGCCGTGCATTCGATTTCAAACCCTAGACTTCCGATCTGCATGTGGCTATGCTGATATAACAATAAACTTGCTCATAAGACTTACAAATACAGATACAGCTGCATATCTACTGCATATATGTTGCCGGATATAGCATATTGCAGCAAGAAACGTGCCTCGGATACAAACGAATTAAACTCTACCAAGTGCTAGACACGAACTATCGATTTCCACCCCAAGCTCCCGACTTCACGGCGCCTTTTGATTGCTTTCAGGAATTACCTTTGTAAACTCCCAGATCGATCGAACTACGAGACAAATATGTATAGTAGAGACAGTCTACTGTCTGTTTCTTTGTTTTGTCAAAGCCCATTTGTATTTATTCTAAATAGGTACATACTCTATGAATCACATAAATTATTATCTTCATTATAAGTAATATACCTACTTATAAATAAATAAATAAATAAATAAATCTCTATTAAAACATTTGATTATACAATTATGTTTAGTCATACTAGTCTTTATCCGTATCTTTATACCAAATTGTATTTGTATTTTAATAAAAAGAGACGGAAGAAAAGAAAACAGTACAGTTTAGTTTAGCCAGTTTTTAAAATGCCAGCAACGTACTCGCGAGACCTTTGGCATTGTTAGTGTCCATGTGCGGCGGGCGGTATCACATAACATCAGATGAGCCTTTTGCTCCCTCTTCTGATAAAAATATAATTAGAGTGATTTACTATAAGTACTTAATATTTTTTTTCTTATTTCAGTAAAAAACATTAAAAACTTTCTCTCCATAAAACCTTCCTCAACGTTCAAGGAATTAAAAAATGTCAACCTTCCCAACTGTCTTTGAGTTTTGAGCTTATTTTCTTTGCAAGTAAAAACCAACATTAGCACAAAAATCTATTGGCATCTTCTATTATTCAGCTCGTCTACTTGATTGTTTGATATATCGTGTCGTCATTCATAAACATTACGTACGTAATGTATCAAACGGACGTACTTATTAGCTTTAATAATATATTATACTTATCACTCTCTTAACACTGTAACGCGACAACACATCATAACTTTAAGTAAACTATTTTTTTAGTTCTGGGCCTCAGATGTACATGTTTCTTAATAAGCAAGTGGCCTCCTGTGCATGATAAACGCCGTCGGCTTTTTGGGTCTAAGCCTAGCCGGTTTCCTCACAAAATTTCTCTTCATCATTCTAGCGAAAGTTAAAAGCGCTCATAGAAAGTTCATTGGTTATCCGGCGATCGAACCTGGGAGTCGCACGCTAAAGCCACTAGGCCGACACTGCTCTTACTAACTACAACCGTTTAAGCAGAGAATACTATTTTTCTTGATAACAGCATTTTATGCTTAGCTCGTTCTTTTCCAATAGAGCACGATTTTTATAAATTTTGGAGATTTTAAAAGATTTTGGAGTTATACTCCAAAAAGTGATCGTAATACAGAGGCCGTAGAGCGATAAAAAAAACATTGCAATTTCGATCTCAATGTTCAGTGCCTCGCTATTCCAAGGTTAGGTTAGAAACTACAATTCTTTTGCTGTCGAAGATAGCGGTATGCGTTGGTGTGCACACTGTCTCAAAAATGCTTAAAAAGGCTTAATAATAAAGTAAATCTGATTATATTGTACCGTTTAACTCGCCTCAGATTGCATCCGTTTCTTCGGTCTTTAATATTTTGTAGAAGTATTTAATCCTAACACATGTCGACGATTTTTGAATTTAAAACGGTTCCTTCATACTGTAGGAGCTAATTGCGCAAATAGAAATAAAATATCGTGTTGTACTATTTACACTACTACGTATTTAAGAATAAGATAATATTAACACTATTTATCGTGTCCGTAGTAGATTGCATACATATATATATATATATATATATATACAATACAAAAAAGAGATATATATATATATATATCTTTGTTTTATTATCAACCATATCAGCGTAAGTTCACGAATAAGATATCGCGAAATTAATAACTTACTTAATTGGCTTTAATCGCAAGTTACAATTCTCTAATTATTACTTAATTAAATTTGACAATCTATTTTGTGGTTGAGGTTTTTTATTAATTTAAATGTCTATAATAAATGTGGTTACCTGGAAGGGATCGCTCGGAAGGCCGCCAGTTGCTCACCTTTTCATTTAACATAGTTAAAAAAACTTCAAAATAAATAAATAAATATTTTTATATCCGAGGTGGAAATGAATTTTCCCCCGTAAGTATGGCTAAGTGATACTCAAATTACACCAGAATTTCTGCTCTTCAGTAGCTGATATTGTATTTCCGTAATGCCTGCAAGTCCACTCGGGTGTATTGTAAGATTTTTCGGCTGCAGTATCTTTTCTTTACTATCCGCGGCACAAATTTAAAAAAAAAGCTCTCCGTCCGGGACTCGAACCCAAACCACAATCGTTGCAGTCGCCTACTAAGGAATTGACTAATAAAAACTAGCCTATATTATTATATAAACAATCTTGTTTCTGTTTTAATTACTATTAAAAAGGTATAGTATTACTATAATTAAGATCATAACAACATTACAATTATTTAATAATTCACATTCGGCGAATTTGGCAATGCTTGATGCTATCGGCTATCCGTTAACAGGATATGATACAACGTTTCGTTTTACGCAAACGATAGTTTTTCATCATAAGTGGAAATTCGATCAAAGTTTAATGACACGGGTTACATAATGTAATTAGCGATGAATGAATTGAAGTTCAATAACCTTCAAAACAATTAACTTGAGGTTTACCCTACACAGTTAATTCTTAAAAGTCGTATCAGGTTTTACTAAATTTGTTATCGCTAATCAAACAGACAATATGCTTTTAATAAGCAAATTATCAACTCCTTAAAAAACAGTATTGGCCTACTGGTTTCAGCGTGTAATTTTGATAGCTAAGGTCGTATAATTAATAATAAAAAATCTTTTTATTATTATTGTGTTTCTGGCTCTCTTTATTTGTATATATTTATGTTTTTGTACATCTATGTAGCTGTCATATTTTAGAACATTTGTTTTTTTAACGATTTAAACTTTAATTAGAGTATATATTTGTGATGTGGTATGCTTGATTAAAAAAAATCTTTTACGATAAAAATCGTAATCCTAAAATAATCTATACTATTTCTATGTACTTGTCTACTGAGATATCTCTAAAGACGGACGGTTATCATAACCTAATACGTTTGGGACATAAGTTATACTTAGCGTTAAGTCTCGACTGTAAATCTTTCACTTAGTGCTAAGTCTCAAGTCATCTTAAACATAGTTAGACTTAGCTTTGCTGAAGCCAAACATAAGTTAAGGATTTTAATGATTTGGCAAACTCTAAAAGGCTCCCAAATTTACAGTCGTGTACATTTGCAGCATATTTTGCCACTGCCAGTTCTCCAATGGATTCCCATTGGAGAACTGGCAGTGGCAAAATCCTCAAACCTCAAACTCCATCACTCTTGAAATGCCAAGTTTTTTTACAAAAAGTTTGTAAGCACCTGTAATCATTACATCATGGCGCCATATGTTTAAGTTGTTAATTATTGTAATTTAATAAACAATTATATAATATCATTTAACGAAGCGTCTTATTAGGTTTTTCAACTTTCTATATTATTTTTTTAGAAAACTTGCTCAGTTAATCTATTTGCTAATATTTTTTGTATTCCTAGATAATTATGGATTTACAGTGTATATTCTCGGATGCAAGGCAGACCTATGCGACTTCTTCAATACTTAATTCACTTCGTGTGTTGTGCGCTGATGTGTTGCGGGCTACTCGAGTTTAAGGAATTTGGATGCATGGTTCTGGTTAGAGTTGCGCCTTATTAAGTTTTTATGACTTTATCGCACGTCTGTCTGATATCTATAAATAAAATAAAAAAAGCCTTTTATTTCTTTCAGCATAACAAGAATTTGGATTAATTAAGTTTTCTTACATACTAGTGTTAGTAATTAAATGTGTATCCTAAGTTTAGTTGTGTTAGTTTTTCCTACTTTTAAACTATTATTCTTCTGTTAAAACTCCTCTATAGATGAAGGCCTCCTCCAAAGACAGCCAGTCCTCTCTTGATTGGGCTATTTGGATCCAGTTGGGACCAGCTGTTTTTTTTATTTTGTCTTCCGTTTTCGTCTTTTTCGTCTGATATCTATAAAATTAAATTTCTTTCTATGACATAATAAGAAAGTGATATTTCAGAACAAAAATAAAAATGTATAGTATTTTTATAATTTATAAGATTATAATTAACGGTTTTATAATGTGAAGATTTAATTAGTTGTTAATTTAGTAAATATTTTCGGTGTTATTTGCTTATCTAATGTACTCATGTATTACGATAACATTATGTTAATTAACGCTTAACTTTTGATTATAACTCACGGCCATACATTACACAATATTTAGATTTACAGATATAATCAAATTAAAATAAACATAGATTATAGATGTATTAAGTTTTTCAGGTGCGCTTTTTGTTTATGCTTTCGAAGCATAACGAGTTTGCGACTCTCATCCCACAGGTTGAAGGTTCGATTCCCAGCTATGCATTAATGGACTTCTATATGCGATTTAATATTCGTTCGAACGGTGAGGGAAAACATAGTGAGAAATCGGCTTGCTTTAAACCCAAAAAGTCGACAACGTGTGTCATGCACAGGTTAATCTACTTTCCTATTAGATTGACAAATTATCTCGAAACATACAAAAATCTGAGGGGTAGACCTAAAAAGTTTGTAGCGCCATTGATATATTTTTATCTTTGTTAACCTTATATTACCGTTATCAATAACTGTCAAATCCCTATTCACAATACTACATAAACAAGGGAAAATTTTGTGACACAAGTGAATCACTTGAAAGAAAATAAATGGTTCTTGTCACAATATGATTTCGCAAAACACGCATTTACATTTATGTGCGCAGATGGTAAGGATTTACCATACACCTCGAAAACAACCTTGTTTTTGGATTTAATTTATTACACAAGGACTATATTATGATATATTATCGGATGACGATTACAAAGTTCATGGTCGTTGAATGAACCCGGTATTGTAAACAAAATAATACGGAACAAAAAAGACCATTACGCAATTGTTTACATTTTAAATTAAACCCTTAAAGGTTTTAATGCGATTCCAAGATATAGCGGAAAGTTACGAGAATTAATTTATTTACATTTGAATTAATTATCACGGGTGTCCTAGGTTCTATTGAAATTGCTTTTAATATTTAACTAATTTGTCGCTTGAGCGAGCCATCGATTGCTTTGACTAATAAAAAGATTTCCTTATAGATTTTAAAATTTAAATTATATCAACTTTACTCTTTATTTAAGTAATAAGATAAAAATAACACGAGGGTTGCAGATTCGAAAAATAAGTCGTAATTATAACTAGTCTTAGGAAAAACATGTCTGATATCTTTTTATAGAAAAATCTACGACGACACTACTTTTAATTTATTCGTCGGTACTTTTTGTTGTAATGTTGAAAGGTATTTGGAGTCGGTATAAATTCATAAATTGTAAAATCTATAGTTGCAATATTTGTGAATATGTGAGCACCATATCTACGTAAAAAATGCTGCATAGTTTTTTATAACACTATGCGTCTATTTTATTTAAGTTACTTTCGTATATTGTCTTCACCTTCTATCAAATGTATACAAAATTTTATAAAAACTATTGTAAGTATGAAGTTTATTGACCATTCTTTTCTATACGCTACTTCCTTTGGAAGGTGCGACTAGAGTAATATTTTAAATATTTTAACTTGTAATTTTGAGTTTCAAAAGCGCCTTTTCAATAGGCCTAACTGAAATAGAGGAATTGACTTTTAATTAAAATAATACTGTCAACATTCAAAGTATCGCCGTACTTAATTTACTTATTTCCGATACACAAATATACAGTATTTACAATATTTATTACTAAATAATTAATAAATAGACAATTAAAACAAATTAAAAAGTTTGGTCCCCGTGGTATACGTTTATCGCTGGCATTTCCTCCCTGTATTGCAACAGTTAATCTCTGATATATATAAAAATATATCAAACACGTTTATTCTAGGACTAGTTGTTATTACGACTTATTTTTCGAATATACGTCCTTCCCAGACATACTTGCATACCCATATCTCTGATCCAAAAGTCATATACTTACATGCCTGCTAACTAGACGTTAAATTGAAAACCTCTCTTTGAAGTGGTTTAAAAAACAAGTTGATGCATCGCACAATAAATTTTAACATTGTGTATTCAAATTTTATTTTGGCAAGAACGAAACGTAATTCACAGGACCTTGGCAAACTGCACACCTTCAGTATTTGGGAGCCACATTGCGCAACGCAGGTCAAGGGTGTGCCGCCCTCAATTTTGGCAATTTTACTTTGCATATTCGATAGCGTGATTCGAATTACCAATGGAAATTAATCTAAATCGAAATTACGTCATCCATAACACCTAATTCGGAGAATTGTTTTCGTAGACGACACCTGTGCTATCCGTTAAGACAGGATCCGAAATAAAAAATATAAAATTATCATATGCAGACACTTTATTGACGTCGTGTGACGGTGAGAATGTGCTCAGGGCGCCAAACCACTTTTTGTGACTTAATGTGGCCTTGACCCGAGTGATCAGGCCAAACTCGTTACAGGCTAAAAGTAAAAGCTTTCGCCATTACCTGCGATTACGTAGTTTAGATACAAACGATATTTTTAATAATAAATAGAGTCAGTCAATTTTTATTTTAATTTTTTTTTTATATAATAGGCAAAAGAGCCTGCGGGACGCCCAAAAAGGCAGTCATCGCAGCACATAGACAGCTATTTTTAGTGGGTGCGTTACCGGATTTTTTAAATTTTTTTTATTAAAAATAATACATTCATACATATTTTCAAACATTCATATTTTAATTAACATTCGCCATAAAAATATTTGGTTTTTGGCTATTTCAATTGTTTAAGCATTCAATGTGTTAAGAAACTGTTCGGCTGGCAATTGAACCTGTGCACTAAACCAACTAATTAAAATAAATTCAGAATCAATATTTGTTATTTTCCTTAACATTAACGTCAGTAATAAACTTTGATACTTTTTTTAAAACAGTCGACGTCATGAAACGGCTAATAAATAATACATGTTAACGATTTAAGATATTTATTCATTTTATTCAAATACAATAATACTTAGTAAAAATCGTATTCACTAATTATTTATTACAATAGTAAAATAACAAGCAAGAACCAGTATACATACTTTATAAATATAAAACAGAATTTACAATTTTTTAACAGTTACACAACACAAAAATAAAAACAATTTAAAATACAACAAAAAAACAACTAATTGATATCTTACATAAAAAGCCTAATTAATATACACAGTAATTGTTTTAGCTCTTTACAAGTTCATATTAATACAATATCCCGTTCTAACAAATGTTTGCAGAAGCGAGTGGAAACGAGACACTTTTGACAATGAAATATCAAGTGCAATAATTTACAGTTGTCACCGTTAATAAAACTGAAACACGAGCTAGACAATGCTTCCTTGTTGAATGCAAGGCCGTCTTCATCGTCTTGATGGATCAGTTTATAACGATCATTATAATTATAGGTTAGAATTGTTTATTCAGTGCATTTGACGGTGACCAAGCGATCGTAGATTTTTCGAGAATAAATTCCCTTTAAGGCAACGCACTCGCGAGCCCTCTGGCATTGAGAGTGTCCATGGGCAGCGGTATCACTTAACATCAGGTGAGCCTCCTGCCCGTTTGCCCCCTGTTCTATAAAAAAAATAATAAATGAAAAACATCAGTGGCGGTACAACCTTTTTAGGTTAGGTCTCAGTTTTCGTTTCGTCAAGCTAATAGGCAATTAGATCAGCCTCCTGCTCCTGACATCCACCGTCGACTTTTTGCGTCTAAGACAAGTCGGTTTCCTTCACCGTTTGAATATTAAATGCGCATATATAAAAAAAGTCCAGCCGGCGATCGAACCTACGACCTCAGGGATGAGAGTCGCATGCTGAAGCTACTTGGCTTGGCTTTTTGACTTAACACTGCTACACACTAATGAATAAAGCCATCATTTTCCTAACATACATATAAGATATATGCTGGTTACCGACTGACCCCCAGACAATATCCTCCTTGCATATTTAAAAGAAAGAAGAGACTTTGTTATACATACTAAACAAGGATAAATAATAATAATAAAAATAAATAAGTGTTTATTCATTTTAAGTACATTTTCATTCCTATGTGTAAGATTTTTAAGTAAAAATACCTGTTTTAGAGTTCCCAGCTCTTCCATATCACACTGATTTCCTTAAAATAATTAAATCCATTATTTTATTAATTAAGGATGTTTTGTTAAATAGGCAATGCACATACACTAGAATTCAATATGTCTTGTTATTTTTCTTTTTTGACGTATTAACAGTACTTGAAATTAATATCATACAACACTAACATTTTTAATGAAACTATTGCATACGATAGGTTGAGAAGATTATTTAAGATTGAAATAATATGAATATAAAAAGTGTTCAATCAATATACTCGTTTTATTGACATCTTCGATTGAACATAGGTCAATACCTATTATATATTATTTACTCGAATATAACGTTTAATACACATATTAACACGTAATAAAAGATTTTAATTTAATTGTGTAACTCTAAGTCATTATTAGTATAAAACCTTTTTAGTATTAAAATTCTTTATTACAGGTTCAATCAAAGCTATCAAAGTAAGACTAACAAAAAACTAATAAATTTAAACCGAGTAAATTACTATGAAAACCTATAGTGAAGTATAACTATTAAACTTTCAATAATAATCTTTGATATTGGACTGTCGGAATCAACTATTTCAAATTCCTAAGACATTAGGTATCTAAATAAAAACCTTATCAAAATATCACTAAGCAACACGTTCCTAATTTTTATCAATCTAGGTACCCTATTTAGAACTTGATTAGACGCGATAAGAAATAATAATAAATATATCATGTAACCAGTTATATATAACATGACAATGAAAACTGAGGTTGCAATGTTGACGCCTTGAAGAGTGTTTAGCTTCATTTGTGTCAAGATATTAATTACTCAATCGCAAGGCTAGACACAAAAGCATATTACATTTCCTGTGAGAGCATGTCACTAGCAAATTACATAAGCGTACGCTCAGACGTTCAGAGGCGCCGACTTTATTGTAAGGTCAAGGTAGAAACTATTATCCTTGTGACGTCATACACTTGCATAGTGCAGCGCTCGTTTATAATCTATATAAACAGTATATCTGTCTGATAGTCTAGTAGTGAGCGAGTTTCAACTTTAAAGCCGTAGGTTCCAGTCCAGCGTGTATAATAATTTAATTATTTACATCTATGTACCGTGCATAAGGCGAGTAAAAATATCGTTATTATGTAATTAGTCAAGATGCCTTAACAATACTGTATGCAGAAAGTTGAAAAATTTAATTAGCATGAAAATGACAGTTCGTGTCAATAAATACGTACTGTTGAAGGCATCTTGACTTAGCCCCCAGAACGTCTTAAACCTTAATTGTCAGGCACAAAAATCTCACTTATTCGTTACTAGCTGAACTGGCAAACGTCGTTTTACCATGTATATCATTTATGGTTATTGTGCCTCACTCGACATTGATAGGTATGGTGTGTCGTGGACTTTTTTGTAGATATTTATAAGATCTACAATTACTAAGGACATTTTATGGTTCTATCTTTAATAGTTTAGGCAGGGTACGCAAAATAAGTTACTTTTTTGGTTGATTTTTTACACCTTGTAGCCGAAAAACCCTCATATCTTACGGAACCCTATTTTTGTTCCAAATTAAATATAGCCTATATTACTCGTGGATAATGTATCTTTCGAATGATGAAAGAATTTTTAAAATCGGTCCAGTAGTTTATGAGCCTATTCATTACAATCAAACAAACAAACAAACAAAGTTTTCCTCTTTATAATATTAGTGTAGATTTTCGTTAAATCGCGTGTTCATTGAGAATGGAACAAAATTGTAAGTTTGTTCTGGCCTTTAAATATATTCTTAATTCAAACCTCGATAAATAATAAATGAGATCTACCACGCTTGTAATGCGCAGTTAGCAATTATATTATTAGATTGTTCATTTTGTTATAATCACGTGTAGTATCACGTGCGTATTGATTACACACGACTTAGAGGCAACTAGAACCCTGAGGACTGCCCGAGAGCATCTCTTTAATGATAAATATACGCCATTGACCCGATTGTGAGTTGCACATAAATAATTGCGTTAAGGATCACAAAGCTGCTTAATCTACACATATTATAATCTATATATATGAATGTATCGATGTTCTGGTTTCAATGTGAACATTTGGGGAACAGTTAGTGTGAGGCGATCCTTTTGTTCTATTTTTGAATTTTTTTTTAATGGACTTATAGTTTGGTATGGAAAAAAGTCAAAATTATTTTATTAATGTTTGTTTTGTGTTTTTAAATAT
The DNA here is from genome assembly GCF_905147795.1 of Pieris rapae. Lineage (NCBI taxonomy): Eukaryota > Metazoa > Arthropoda > Insecta > Lepidoptera > Pieridae > Pieris > Pieris rapae. The sequence continues at coordinate 1,584,505 of NC_059515.1, read as the reverse complement.
AAGACAACCCCATCTGGTATTTAGGTTACTTGGCTAGTTAGTTAGTTATTAAGAGTAATGGAACTTTTTTTTATCTACAAACTTTTACAGTTGAAATATTTTAACAGACACTTAATATGATATAAAGATTAAATATTCGTTCTTAATATTTTTTGTGGCTTGAGGGTAGACGATTTTAGATAATACTGGTAAGTTTGGTTCGTCTAGACTAATCTAATAACAACCAGCTTTTACACCAACAAAGTTTATTCTTTGAAAAAGTTTAAGTTCTTTTGTTTACAAAACCTTTATAATTACTGTATTTTTTAATATTAAATTAGTACATTTTATTAAAATATATGCGATGTTTTGACACAACCACAGACAAATATCAAATTAAATCATAAATAATCTTATATTCAATCCTATATACAAAGACAAGATAATTAATCCAACTTAGTATGTATTAAGTCTAAAAAACTCTCGCTTTACAATGTTCGTTCCTATTCTCCTCCGACACGGCTCGACCGATTTTGATCAAATTTTAATGCATATTCAGTAAGTCTGAGATTCAAAACCCCCTAAATGTTCGCCCGATTTTTTTTATTATTTAGACAATTTTTTTGTTTTTAATTTACTCTAAAAACTCAAAAAACGTCAAAACTCTGAGGTTTATATAGAGAAAAATCACAGAAAAACCTAAGAAGTTTTCATTTCGAAAAAATCGAACAGTCACTGTGAAATGTTCCAAGTTGTTATATACTATAAAAGGCTGGCTAGGTATTAAGAAGAAACGAAGTTCGCTGCTAGTATATGTGAGTATATTATAAAACAATTCTATCAGATCGCAGATGTGTACTGTCCTATTATGTGAAAGTGTAAAAGGCCAAAAATTTATAGAACTAGGAGGTTTCTACGACTCATTTATTTTGTAATAATGATTGGTTTAAACTGAATTTGCTTTAGCCTTTGGGCTAACGCTGGCATTTAGTAAATAGCATATAATACGGGGTGATTTGTATAATTTGAGGTATCTGGAAAACTTCATAAACACTTTAGAGGTCCTCTTGTGCATTAAAAAAATTCTTAAAAATAAATATTATTCAAAGACAAATCAACTGAATTGAAATGAATCTGAAGTTCTCACGAGTATGTAAGTGCGTAAAAGTTGTGTAAAAGAAGAAACTTGGCGATTAAAACGAGTGGGGCAGAGTTTATTGCCAGTTCTTCTCTTTCGGTCTACGCTCTTGATTTGAGAACTGGCAGTTAATGTAAAATTAGAAACATTTAAATATATTACATTTCTTTTTTTGACGTTATGTTACCTACATGATTAAATGAATTTTGAATTTGAATTACAGTATATATCTATCATCTATTCTTACATATACGTACAACTCTAACTAAATGTAAATAAGTACAAGGTTCCTGTCAATACTTTTAAGCTACAAAATCAATAAAAAAATTCGCCAATTAATAATGATTCTAATTTTGAAATCGCCAAGATGGCCCTGACTCAAGTCGATTAAGTTTGGCAACTGATATTTCGTCATTACCTCATACATATGCGTTAGGCCCTTAACACTGAAACATATAAAGGGCTTTGTTACCACAAGGCACACTATATGAATTTCAATGCCCGAATTAATACTGCCGAAATACAATAGACTAAGATTGGGTAACAAGTTGCCCAACTGTGCGTAAGGCCATTTTAATTTCGCACACTTTCATATTATTTTGGATATTCGACTAGAAACTTTATTATTTAGATTTAGTATCTAACTGCCGGGGGATTAACCGAATATTTCCCTGTACATTATAAGTCTAGGAGTGGTATTCAAAGTCCTTTTAGTTCAATGTTAAAGGGAAATTAAATCGCAAATGAAATATGATTAAATTTTACAGATTATCCAGAGTTATAATAGTAATTTTGCAAGAATATGGTACACAAATGTTTTAGTGGTACAATCTAACGTTCGCATAATGGCGTGAAAATTATATTCACATAGAAGTTGCATGAGTCAAATCATTATTATTTATTTATTTATATCAGAATACAAAATATCAAAATATTTAAACCAAGAAATGAAATTATCGGTTCTGTGTCGTAATTCTACTTAAATATTAAATTGCTATTCGTTTTAACCATTATTTATTTATGACACTAGAATGATAACAATAATAATTCGATGGCTATACATAGTTAGGTAACGAATAATTTATATTAAAAACCTACGTACACTTTGCCATTTGTTGGGCCCAAAAACGTAATTTGATATACAAGTTTTATTGTTAGATTTGAGACAGATATGAGATTTTACGATTTCATTTTAAAGATGTCTAGACTCTATCTACTAATGAAATTTTGAGAACTTTTAGTTGAGAAAACTAATCTGGACTTGCGTGTACATTTTATAGAAGTCTAGAATCTAAAGCACTCAATGCGCCTAGATATGAAATTAAATACGCTATTAATAATAATATTAGATAAAATTTTATATTAAAAAAACCTGGTGAAAGCGTTTTGTCGCAGTATCAACCGCTATTCTAAGATGCCATAACTTTTAAGTAATAATGGAATATTTGTATCTCAAATGTCGAAAAATTATCATGTTGTGATTCAGAAATCTGAGGCCAAGACCTACAGAGGTTGTAGCGCCACTGATTTGTTAATTTTTTTTTTGAATATCGAATAAGTGGCTCAATCCAAATATTACCCAGGGTTTAAAGGAACCAGGTGATTTTGCGGGTACTTTTCAATTCGGCGTTTAACAAAAATCTACTTAAAAATAACGGCTGATTTAATGTGAATAGAATTACGACGAAATCGTTTAAATATTGACCAAAATCAAAGGTTCCGGCTGAATTGTATTGAATTAGGTGCTTAATAGCAACGTCGGCGGCTGTTACGACATCGGTTTTGACGACCAAATATGAGTAGCTCCTTCGTTGTAATAGATTTTGACTGTACTACTATTTATTTAATAATCAACGTTTTAACGGCAACATAAAATATTATAAATTGACGTTTTACTGATACTTTATTAAAGATTTGTTAACGCCAATTTTTATTGCGTGTCCGTACTTATAGGTACAAACTCTCTCTGTCTATTAGATATTACAAATAGTAGGTTCACATTAAATAAATGGCTTAGAAAAAAGTATTACTGAAATAACCTTACTATTTATTTAGGCTTATTTACATAGCTTCGAAGGTACAAAGATGTAATTTGGCCTAAAAAGCAATGATTGCGTACTTAATTTAGTTATAATAAGTCACGGCGCGTATGACTTGTTATGTAATTCAAATATTTCGTCAATGCCGAGCTGTACGAGAACATTTTTTGAGTGGATAAATCAAAATGGAGGTTGCCGGTTGACGTCACGCTCTGGCAGGGCCGGGGACTATTCATCCCTTGCGACCTTGTTTTGGTCCAGGCGCTGAGTTACACGTGGAATGTTAAGGGGACGCGCTTCTATTATTTAATTTGTCTATAACATATACGTTTCGTTAAGTATTTTTATTCAAATAAGGCAATTTATATAGTTATGTTTCAAAAAGTGTTTAAAAATAAGTAAAATAAATGAAAAAAACTGCATGTAGCTGACGTCTCTAGCGTGTTTCATAACGTTAAAGACGATATCACTTAAATATGAGAAGTACTGCTTAAATAAGAAGTTTTTTTTTCGTATTTAAAAAATATGTGAATAATTTGTATTTTGCTAAAAAAACTGCGGGTTCGCGGCGGGTACCCGCCATCTAACATGTCTATATAATTAAAACCTGTTTGACAGGTTTTAAGTACATGTTAAATTTAAATAGAGTTGGCACAAATTAAAGCCAAAAAAAATGAGATTTGAAACGGATATTAAGAGTTTAAATTTACTTAAAATAGTGTATATGTAATGTAAAAATAAAGGTTTAAAATATTCAAACTGGTATGAATTACACAATATTAAATTCAAGCAAGAAACACTGTCATAAATTTAAAGTTAACACAGCTTCACTTTAAATCCTTGAACTTGTCATCTAAGGTCACATCGATTAAAAAATAAAGTTGATTCAATGAATGCCTCCCTTTGGTACTTCTAAATCCGAAGGTCAACGACAATTATTCATTCATTCATATAATGTATTCACTGTACTTTGCCCTAAGAATATTTTTATTGATAAAACCGGCATTTGAATTCTTTTGTCGTTGAGTTAGGAAGGGCAGATATGGGCAGGCGGCCCTTTTTTTACACGCGGCTTTCATCCCGGTCAGTGACTGACGAACTCTCTTGGGATTTTCATGCATGGTATTGTTAAGCAAAAATTTAAAAAAAATCTATAGAGATACTAACGCAAATCAGATTTAAACACGTATATCTATTTATTTACGCGTTAAAAGTTATACTTTGGCGTAGCAACAAAATCTTTAAAAAAAATTCAACGTTTGTAAAAAAACGACACTAACAATAGAAAAAAGTATTTAATACATTGAAAGGTTTATTATAACGCATTATCTGGTTAAATATGTTGATTATTTAAATGTAAAAAAAAATGTTAACTATAGCTGACAGGGTGTCGTAAAAATTTACTCTAATAGTTTTTCGCGAACGAAAAAGTATATCTTCAAAACTGAGATATTTGTAGCTTAGCTACACTCTCAAATACATTCACACACTCACACATTCACGCATACTTAATATCTTAGAAGTTGCAACGTTAAAAATACTTTAAAAAAATCTTTTTACATGTCACGAGACTGGCGATAGATGAATTTCATCACAAGCCTTTTGTTATGAAGAAAATTTGTATTATTTATTAAGACCACTAATATAATTTATTTATAACAATGGCTTTTCTTCTAAGAAACTTGTAACCATGGTAACGAACTCGGTACCATCTTTAAAATCGAGAATAGACATTTGTGAACTAAACGCTATAGCAGGTGTAACATTACGTCATTGGCAAATCATTAAATCACATAAACTTATCAGCGTTTATACACCTAAATATGGCCACTTTAAAATGTCACCAAACAGTAACATTATGAATCCATTAGCAAGATTTTGGTGACGTCAAACGTCAAATTGAAAGTTAGGTAAGTTTCTAAGCTGTTATTTAATAAATCTCACGAACTTTCAAAATCAGCAGTATCAGTTTGTTTAAGTAAGTTGTTTTTAATAGGTTACTGAAAAAGAAATGAAACACCAACGTTCCTATAAAATATAATTAATTGCAATTGCTCGAAAAAATTGATAAAGATCGATTGAATGCCATTACAATCGAATGTATTGATTTTAAAATTATAATAAATGCAAACAGTTGAAAAATAGTAAATAAAATTAACTTCAAATTAATGAAGCATATCTAAATGTATAAATTGCTGTATAAAATTATGGAAATTGAATTTCAGAACACTGATGAGAGCGAAGTACGAGGGAAGTGGGGTGTGCCTCCGCGTGGAAGGTACACGTTAGTGAGTTAGTGAACCTTGCACAGGGAGCCCCATCACACCATCGTTCTCCGCCCTCACCATGCAATCAAAGTATGGGTTGTCAAAGTTTGTCAAGACATTTTAAAAATAATCCCTTAATTCAATTTCAGAGGTACAAAGAGTGCTTTTTCCGATGCAATGCAATTAGGGTAATTATTCTAAAAATAAAATGAAATGTCACACAAAATATAAAAAAATTAAATCTAATGATTTAAATGCGTTCAGCCATTCGCAATTGTCCGAAAACTTATTCTATAGAATGAAATTAATTTTTAAAATGAGAATTAATTAAGTAACTCTGCCGACATGTTTTCTCAACATAGCTGCGGTGATAAGCCTGTTAAAATCAATTTCATTCAAACTAATCGATGTTAGTCTTATACATATATGGCGTACATTAATCAGTCTTAAAAATGGTTGTAATTCTTTAAATTCTCACATCGTACATTCATTGGATTAGTCACATTTACTTACATTTAGATGTTAATTTTCGAAACAATGCTAAAATTGGCTACATATAAATCATATCCTAAAATCAAATAAGGCATCCATTGGCCACATTCACACGAATGTCTTAAGTCTAATACAAAATAAAATGCACTTAGCAATAAAATGAAACACATATCGTTAAAAATCATTTACTCATGTCAGTCTAGTCTAATTAAATCTAAGAATAAGAAAATGTCAAAATGATAAAATGGATTAAAACTAGCATGCATAAAATGAAAAAAAATATACGAAATTAAATATCACTTAGCTAATTCATTGAGTTGGAATGTTGTTGAAATTGATGAAGGTTTGATGAAATGTAATAAATTGAATAGGAATTTGAATTTTAACTGCATTTGACTATTAATATCAATTTTAGAGTACTATTGATGCCGTCAGTAAATTAGCTATGTATTACTTAATTCGTAAAATTGAAATTACTGTAAAAGTAATTTCGCTCCCGTCAATTCAAGGCCACTTCTTGAAAATGACCTTAAATGGGAGAGGCATGTGAATGGTACCATAGGTTCCCTCCAAGCCTGGTACCTCGTCTCCCTCCGGTATAACCCAGTCGAAGTTGTTCATCAGGTTCGAAAAGAAGATGAACAGCTCCATTCTTGCCAATTGCTCTCCCAAGCAGATACGACGACCGACCCCGAAAGGTATGAAGTGATCAGGTAGGTTCAGCCTGTTGTCCTCCAAGAAACGCTCCGGCATGAACTTTTCCGGTTCAGGGAAGAATTCGGGGTCCATATTGATTTTGTTGATCAACGGCACGAGTGTTGTACCAGCTGGAACTGTGTATCCCTCGACCTTCCAGTCCCTAATAATTCAGATCATTGTAACAGAAGTACAGAGTAATATAATAAGTATGCCATTACTGAACGTGGAAGACGAAGGCTGTAATTCTGTTCATTGAATCGTTTAAATGATTCAGACAAGCCATCCGTGCCATGAGCTAGCTGTATCATTACTTTTGTAGTTATTGAGTTACCAGTTCAATAATTCTTAAGTTTTCCTACGGTAAAAAGTGAGATTACTCGTTGCCTACTTCCTAGATTTCTTTAGATGATTTTTTAGTTGATTGACAGATGACAATAAACGTAATTTAAGTATTTAGGTATATTGATCAGCATTTTAAAGATAAGATTATTTTTACTGTTTATATTTCGCCGTATTTTACGTTAGTAGAAAAATCAAACGAAATTAACTCGTGTTATGTGATTCCGCCTCCAATAAAAACTCACAGCAAGAGGGTTGAGACAGGCTTTTAAATCTTATTTTGTGAAGGCGCTATAACAAATGACATATTTTAGGTAGATGTAAGTACTTACGAGGTGTTGACGTGCGCAGTGCCCAAAGGTACGATGCAGGTTATGCGCAGGGTTTCAAAGATGACAGCTTCCATGTAGGGCATTTGCAGACGATGTTCCAGGGTCACAAGTTGCCCAGGTTCAACCGCTCCCGACATCTCCTCTCGAACCTTAGCAGCCACCTCCCGCTCCCGAATCATCATCAGCAACAGCCACACGATAGCAGTCCTCGATGTTTCCATGCCGGCAGAGAAAAGGTCGTTCATCACCTGCACCGCTTGCTTTACTGTAACGTAGAACACAGTTCAGATACAGAATTTCAACTTGGTGATCGATATATATACCTTCATATTTTTTTCATTTATTTACTTAAGTTTTTTGGAATAATGATAGTTATCATTCGCTCGAACGGTGAAGGAAAAAATCGTTAGGACAGCGCCTTGTCTTAGACGTAAACAGTGGACGGAATGTGTCAGGCACAGGAGGCTGATCACCTACTACTACTACACCTACTAAACAGATTCAGAAATCTGAGGCCCAGACCTAAATAGGTTGTAGTGCCAATGATTTATTTTATTCTTCAGAGATTAAGTAGAAAGAAATGAAAAACATGACAGAGTTAAGAAATGCTGTAACTTCTAGTTCTATTTCAGTATCTATTAGTGTCTAATTCTTTTTTACGATAAGCATGCATTAAAAAAATACAGATAAAAATAATACACATCAATCCAAACCAATATGAGATGAGAAAAGTATCATACCTTTCTCTTTATCTTCCAAAACCGTCTGCAGCTCACCACCCTCAACGCCCTTGTACATCTCCTGGAGGTAGTAGTCCAACAGGTCCTCAGGCGTGTAGTCCATTGACGAGTTCTTCCGCATTTCAATCCGGCTTATCAGATGCTCCTCATGGAAGCTACTTATCTTGTCCAGGTTCGCCTTGATCTCCTTCAGAACTGCTTTCTTACCCGGCAGTCTCTGAAAGGGAAATGTTTAAGAAAATCGTAAACAACAAAATATCTTTATTCATTTAGGTAATCAAGTACACGAGCAAGAAGAACTGACAAGACACTTTCGCCACACTTTTCAATCGCCAAGTTTTTAATACAAATTGGAGCAAACCAATCCCAAAGATTAGGATCATTTAAGTATTCGTCACATTTATAAAAATCTTTATTAATTAATTTACTTTTAACAAGGGCTTTGAATTTAAAGATAAAAAGTATAAAAATATATAAGATTTCTGAATCTGTTTCATGATCATTTTTAAATCTAATAGGCAAGTAGGTGATCAGCCTAGAGGCTGTGTGTCAGGCACTCTAGTGCTCTAGTTGCGTCGACTTTTTGGGTCTAAGACAAGTCGGTTTTCTCACGATGTTTTCCTTCACCATTCAAGCAAATATTAAATGCACACATAGAAAGAAACTCCATTGGTGCACAGCCGGAATCGAACGCTAAAGCCACTAGGCCAACACTGCTCAAACTGCTGAATTTAAAGATAAGGGTTAAGATTTTATAAAGGGTGCTTACCATATAAATGGGCAGGTGTTCGCCTATATGGACGGAACCGAACAGCTGCATGCCTCGCGTAACCAACGCATTGAAAGCCTGAAATTGCGGATCTCCGTCAACGAAGCGGAAGCTCATCATCAGTTGACATATGACGTTATGGATGTGTCTGCCCAGGACCAGGACGGGGTCTTGGGGCTGTTCCTCCTTAACGGCTATTTCTGTTACCATTTCTTGCACTTCATCCTAAAAAAAAAAAATTTAGTACTTGTGTACAGTGCCTTGTTTGGATACGTATAATATATATTTATAAAATTATCTACTATAAACTGTTATTTCTAAACTGGAAGATATAATTTGCACTTCTCTATCTAAAAAAATATTGAATTATTTATTTTAAATTTAAATTAATTCTACATAGAACAGGAAAAAATATATTTATTTATTTGAAACGCAAAACACATTAGATAGTTTTGAAGATTTTAACAATTATTAATGTAAGCATAGTTTACATTCTTCTATTTTACTTAATCCTTCTTATTCAAGTTTCGATTTTACTTAAACTTTATCGACACAATTTCACATTCCACAGCTTAAACTGGGAAAGATAACATAGACATTTGAAATATTATACACACAGTAACATTATAGCAAAAATTGTATGATATATACGTAGAGATGAAAGCCTTAATCAACAAAAAGTATGCTATTGACTAATTTCAATACAAAAAATTTTGAACCTGAATTTACTGAGATAACCGCCTGCAAACGAACTCTTCAGTCATTATAATCAATTACGAAATTAAACTTACAATAATGCAATTTTCAAACTTCTGTCTGCTCCACAACCTAACACCGAGGGCACGGAACTTGTCAAGAACGAATTGGCGCTGCTTCTTCCACAGGATACCTTCGCTTAGTATAATCCCTGAAAACGAGAGAGCAATTTTTTTACACAACATACATCAATGTATATCGGTTGTGATTTTATTTCTCCAGGCAACTTAATTAAGGAAGAACATAAGAAAAAAAATGTAAAGTATCTTTTAATAATAAGGGTTGAAGTGGCGGTTAATGTCTACATACAAATATTATACTAGAAACAGAGTCATATCATTATCTAGTATGCTACGGGCTACGTCGCGTAGCGATGATATTTCAGCCAGTTCCAGAGAAGTAATATTTGTATAAAAGGAAGAAAATCGTTTATTATACACAATCAAATGATATTTATTTAAAATAAAGTGCACTAGCGTCCACACTAGTAATCCCTTTGTCGTGGCCAGCTAGTCTCTTCCTTTTGAGATGTTGACGGTACTTGGCAAAAACTTCTACATAACACATTTATTCTGTTTATTGTTGCACAATAAGAATATTTTATTTAGATAAAACAAATTGTATAGTGCATATAAATTGCACAATAGGATGCACAAAAGACTGCTCCATCGAATCTCTCGGTAAACTTTAATATAATAAACCTTTGGCTCAATAGAAAACGTTTTTTTCTTATATATAACCCTTCTGTGTGTTTGTAATTAACTCAACTGAAATACTCATAACTCCTGTTAAACTAAGTGACTGAACTGGTTTTGATGTTTTTATATGTGGATTCGAGAATGGTTTAGATTCACAAATAGATGATTATTTGTATTAAAGACCTGTGTACATACACATACATAAAAAACTTACCATAACCACCAAGCAGATTGTTCAACGGGGTTTTTGGTCGACCGATCGAATCACTTTTGTTGAACACGTCTCTAAGGATTTGAGCTGATGATATGCATACCACAAGGCTGTTACCCAGTCTCAAGGAAAATATATTCCCGTATCGTTTAGCCCATTTGAGGTACCAAGAATGGGGGGAGCCTTGGTACAGCCATGGCAAACATCCGATGAACGGAAGTCCATAAGGTCCTGCAAAGATTACAACCAATTAAAAAGTATTGCGGTTTTTCCCCGCAAGATTAACGTGTAACCGTGAATGCGGGGAAACAGCAGTTAAGAGAAAAACGGCCTTTGGAAAACTGCCACTTCATCACGTTCATGTCAATGGCTAATAGATAAATTCCTTGGAAAAAGGCCGAATCTAATACTTATGCGAACGTGATACTAAATAAAATGAAACTAGAAACATCTCGAACATAGCAGCGCTGATCACTGAATGCATATTATCTAAGTTTTCCTTGTTCTTAAGAATCGCCTAGCTAATGCACTGAACGTGTTCTAATGCTAACAATACCTACGTGAATTGAATATTCGAAGGGCGAGATTTTTCTAGTAATTACATAATTTTCAGACAAGTGAAAATATATTTATCTCGAGCATGATGTCAAATGAGGAAGTCAAATGTATGTGATTAAAGACAGAGAGAAGAGAAGGCTTACCTGGTGGAAGGCACAACCGAATTTGCTTCAAGAAAGCGATCGTCCAGCGCGCAATAATAGTTGCAAACACGGCCACCGCAGTCAATCGAAAGAAATTATTCCAATCGTATGCGTAAATATATTGCAAAATATATTCATCTAACACACAAGGAATAACGTTGAATAAAAAATACATATTTCCAAATTTGTTTAAAAAGGATCGTATTTTTGCGCGCCAGCCCGCCTCGCTCCCGGTAGAATGTGACTCAAAACTTAGCGACTGAGTTGTATATTTTTCAAACTACCCTCCTCTTGTAAAAACTATAAAAGCAAATTTAAAACTACCCTCAAATTTTGTATGTGCTCAATTAATGTTTCTAGTAGGTTCTATTTGATTTATAGGCGAAGATGACAGAAATGTGCTACCATATGGCAAACCATTGAATTTATATAGACGGCGAGTAAATTATCTGCATAATATGTTGATCGCCGATAAACTTCCTTGAACCAATAGCGTAGTATTTTTCATAATATTACTGACGTATATAACAATATACTATAATTATACTACAGGAGGTCACTTTCATTATGTTAAGTAATACTTAAAATTAATAAAATATTCCTTCACAAGATTTTTTTATTATTAGCTTTTCCTTCATAAAATACTTTTTCTTAAGCCTAAGCGGTTTTTGATAGATTTTGTTCAATTAGGTAAGTCTGCAGCATAAATACTTTTGTCTCAGACAATTCTAACATATTTCTTAAAATTATGAATTTTTCAAATAAATTAAATCAAAATTAATAAAATTATTACAATTAAATATGTAAATAATTTATTATATTTTTATACCCACGAATTGCTTTATGTCAAGCACAAAAAACTCACATTTTAAAATATTGAGAGCTAGTGAATAATTTATTATGAAGATTATGTTTGAAAATATAAATTTAATTACATCGTTAAGAGGAATGAAATTTCTGGGAAAATATTCGTTATTATATTAAAACCGCGAGTGTTTTACGTCTAAGCGGCAACTTTCAAACTAAATAAAATATCGTATTTAACAAATCTTACGTACTGCATTCTAGAAAGTACGTTGAGGGACTGCAAAACTTTCATTTTAAATTTATAATAGTCAATCAAATCAAAAATCATTTATTCATATAGGTAACATAGTGTACATTTATGAACGTCAAAAAAAAAGAAATATACATTAAATGATTCTAATTTTACATTTACTGCCAGTTCTCAAACAAGGGCGTAGAACGGAAGAGAAGAACTGGCAAGAAACTCTGCGCCACTCTTTTTAATCGCCATTTTTTTTACACAATGTTTGCAATCGTAACACCATGTTCCATATGACACCTTGCGGTTTTAAACGTCTTTATAAAACCCTACAGTTTCTTAATATTTAGATTACAGTTTTATTATTGTATATGCTAGCATGAACCATATCTGTTAATAAACAATTATTGATGAATAAAAATATAGACAATATATGCGTTAATATTTCATAAATATATCATATGTTACTCAGAGTAATACAATTCAAAACAATACTTTCTTTTAGTAATACGATTTATGAAATTCAATCGAGTTTTTACTTAATTCGTTGCAAAAATACATATATTTTTCCGTTCCAAAATTTAGTTATGATAATGTACAGGCTTATAATTCATCTTAAACATAGTTTCATTATAACCGAATTGGTGATTATACGACATCTTCAAAGAAAGCCGTTACACAATCAAATATCGCAGATGTTCAAACGCCCAGTGGCGTATACATACTAAAACTACCCTCAATTTATTTAATTTAAAATAACATTCAGACTTTGTTCGTAATATAACATGGTGTTAGTGAATAAAAAAGGACCTCGAATGAAAATTCGAATAACAATATTAGATACAATTTTTTTTAAATTTATATTTGAAGCGAAACTTTTAAATATAATATATGTACTGCCTGTATATATTCTTTCGTAGAGATTTCCTTATACAACACATGTTATCGGTTCATTGCACTTATGTACCTAATGATGTCAGTGTGCTAACTCTATTTTATAGGGCAATGACCGTGAAGGTCACATCATTATCGATTAGGTATCAGGGGCTTACATAAGCATTCGTGATTATATTATCTTGCATTATCGTCAAGATTGTTATGTATTCCGGGGTTATTGACTTCGCAAGGACGTGTAGGGTAGGAGCTGAACAATAATACATGTTACGTAAGATTAATAATTTAAAAAAGGTATGCAGTTTCGCTTTATTGTCATTGGTCGAAGAGAATAACGAATCGTGTCGCGTGTCTGTGATTGGACATGATGCTATTGACTAATCACAGTCAAACGAAACGCGCTGTCGTATATCGTTGATCGGTTATTGTGTTCAATTTGCAAAAGCTGTGGTTCATTCCAATGCAATGTAAAATAGTAATATATATTTTTATATAATATAAATTATATCTATCTATTCATGCAATATATCAATTAACTGCAGCACCCGAGTCAAGCCAAGCACCTTCAAAAAGACGACAATATTTGAGATTGACACAGTAGACCTACGAACATCTACTTGCCTGAATAAGACGCAAAACTATATCTGCCCATTCAAAGGCTTACAAATGCAGCCGTTACTTGGAAACAACGGGCTAAAAAGGTCGTTTATTGTGTGTAAGTTGATCGGTTTTAAAAATAATTGACAATACCATTTCATTTATAAAATATATATTAAATAAATATTTCTAGCTCTTTGCACTTGGTCTATAATTTATGAGTGGAAACTGGCTGGAAGTTGTGATTTGCTTAAATAATAATTATTGTTATGATCTTTCGAACACGTGATTGTATCAGAGAACCTCGTATGAATTCTACAATAGTTGTAAATAGTATTTTAAAGGGGTCGTCGCACTAACACCTGTGTTTGCAACTTTGATATAAACGATTAATTACCTGGTATCGTTTTATTATTATACATATCACGTTTTCACTTAGTCATGTAAAGATTCCTAATACTTAAATTACCTCATACAATGTAACATTTCGTAAATAACTCATAAAAAAATGTTGTTTGATATAATTACATACTCTTCGTCACTCGAATATACAGTTTAACAAACTTAAATAGTAATAATAATTAAAAATTGATAAATAAAAAATATTAACAAATTTCGAAAAGTTCCCTGTACTGCATAATACCAGCTCTGAGGGCAACGGTACTAAATTTGGAAAAGGGACAGGGTAACCCGCTCTCACCCCGTGAACAACAGACCATATGGAAATTTCTTCTGCCTTGACCTCCGATGATGGAACTCAGGGGGTATGCGAACAACTCCTTTGGATATTCTCGGACAATGCGGTAGAAGATGCATAACAAATGCTTACGAGTTATCTTGACAGAATTTGAAAAAATATATAACTAGGTTACCTTAACGTGTGTAGCAAAAGCCAGAAGTCAAATCTAAAATAAACTATATTATAGCTGATACAAGCTATGGTTAGACTAGTATAAAATTCATATACAAAATAGGAATTTTATACTATTTATGACATTAATCACATTTAATATCCTAACTCAACAATTTAAATGTTATTTATCAATATAGTAATTGGAAAGTTTCATCCGTAGCACGATATCAACTGAACACAGCACCTTTTAGAGGAACATGTAATGAGCAGTGTTGACATAGTGGCCTAAGTGTTTCTCATCCCTAATGTCCTGGGTTCAAACCACGTGAAAAGAATTTTCTGTCTATGTGGGATTCCTAGTACGGTAAACTAGTCGACGGCGTTTGTCAGAAAGGCTGTTCACCCACTGCCAATAGAAAATTCTAGTAAGAAAAATATAGGCCAATGGTTGTTATTTAAATAGTAGATTATAGGAAAAGGAAAATGTAGCATTCCCGTAAAATAAAGACTGACCTTTTTACAAAAAAAAATCGGACTCAAAACAACTGTACTTTAAAAAATCGTTGCCTTAGGCCATAGATGTTATCATTTTGATTATATTTCGTTGTTTAAATACTACAATAGTGTTAATAACTGATTAGAAATGTAAGTCATTTTTAATCTTTAGATAAAATTTGGTGATGTTAAAATTGTTTCAATCGCCATTGTTATTTACTTTTGTACTTATTAAAACTTAAGTGAAGTGATGAAAACTTAAAAATGAAAAGGTCAGATGAATTATTTTTGTTATTTTTGGTAAGATTTGTTCATAAATTTATATTGCTATGACGATGTAGTACAGGCTTGTAAAACAATGAAGTAACAATGGAGAAAAATCGGTCATTTTAATTTAAGAGTTTCCTAAACAAATCTAATCACGATATTTGGGTTACGAACTATTTGATACCAATAATATGCATGCTGTATGTATATTGAGCGGTCATTGACCCGTTTCGAGTCGGTTGAATGACACCGGTGTTCGCTTCGTGAATTATTTTTAAAATATATTGTGGTAGGACAGGCATTAATAAACATTTATTTGGTTATAAAATAATTTAATCAAAATTAAATGAAAAATACAGAGGGTGGTCGGTCGACCTTTTAGTAAACGACGTTTCAGCAGTCTTTAAAAATTGTGATTTTGAAATGATATACCTACCTTACTTTGGAATTGGAGATAAAAAGTCAACTAAGACAAAACAATTTTCTGGTACTATTTTAAGTATTGATATAAAACCTTTTACGCAATAAATTAGCGTTTGGCTTGTGATGCGGCTGAAAAAGAAAAAGCATACAAATACTAGGCTCCGAATATGATTTTTTCCCATTCGGTGTCGAGACCCTCGGTCCGTGGGGTCCTAGCGCGATAAGGCTTTTTAGGGAATTATCAAAAAGGTTAGTCGACATCACAGGAGAACGAAGAGCTGGCAGCTACCTCGCACAAAGAGTTAGTCTAGCTATTCAAAGGGGAAACGATGCCAGTATCTTCGGAACCTTGCCTAAAGGGACTCCTTTTAATAATATATTTTAGTTAGTATATTTTAAGGTAACATAATTACTGTAGTATGTCTTATGTAGTATTGCACTATTTCCGCTCACGTTATCTAACTTTATTTGTCTTAAAGTGGTAGCCGTAAGAGATCGCTTGAAAGCGATAAGGCTGTCAGTTACCCTCCTAATCACAAAATCGTTTTAATTGTACCCTATTTCGAGGCGAGGCAACGCACTCGCGAGCCTTCTGGCATCGAAAGTGTCCATGGGCGGCGGTTTCACTTAACATCAGGTGAGCCTCCGGCCCATTTGCCCCCTGTTCTATAAAAAAATGATATAATAAGAGTAAGAATAGGTACTTCAGTGGTCAACTGGTTCCACATAATGATGCGCGACAAAAACTACCTTAAAAAACGCTTAGTTGTGGAGCGACGGACGTCCAGGTGATACGGACGGCATTTTGTATTCTGCCTTGATGTCCGATACTGAAATGGTTTACTTATGATTTTAATTTAATATACATTGAACATACCTCCAACAGCCACCACCTAACTTGACTCGCGATAAATATGACTTAGTAATTGTAATGTTAATTGCGATTTCAGGAAATTATCTTAAATCATTGCATAATACTAAGATAATGGTAAGTAATAGACCCTACTGTTCTTACGTAACAACCCTGCTTTCGAGCCGTAAACATTAGATTTGTTGCTAGGGCTGTCAAAATATTTTTCAAAATGCTTTAATAAATTAATTTCATTCCTTAATTTCATCAAAAGGTGTTGATCAAGCACACTTAGGCGTCATTATACGGACTATGTGCCATAATATGTACTTTTTCTCTTATACTAAACCATAGTAAGACTAAAAATAAATAACTATTGTTGTTATTAGTTCATATTTTGTAGAACAAATAGAATACCTAGAAAGAAACCTAACTAGCTCGGTCAATTTATAAAGATGTCCTTTTTCCTCATTTTACATATATTTTTTTATTTGTCAAAATATTCTGACACTATACAATATATTATATTGTATTTAACATGTAGTTATTGTTTTATAATATTTATTTGTGTAGCTGTAACATTATTTATTAATAAATAAATAAATCTTTCATCAACCCATGGTTTTTGTAAGTTCTTAGGACTTCTAATTTCTATAGAAATATAAAGTTTACAAAATGGAAAATATGTTTAAACACAGATTATAAATATCCGTATTTTATAATCGCAAATAAAAAACATACTGAAACTTAAGTACATTACGTAAAACCACTTGAAACATATGCATAAGCACAACTTGGGGTTACTTCAATGAACCTCTGGAGCTTCTGATAAAAAAGTGACAGCCCTATTGCTCTCATTTCAGCATGCTTAACTTAGCAACCACACCCACTTAACAAATTTAAGCCAAGAGGACGTTATCGGCTGCCCATTACCAATTTCACTTTCGTTGTGTTGGTGAGGGACCAGTCAACGGTCTGCGGTCATCGAACTCGCGTCCTCGCGGCCGCGTGCCGATTAGATAATTTCCGCGCTGCGTTGTCAAAATACTCATGACCTAATGGTACAGTGAATACGTTGGTTCAATGAACTGCAATGCACAGTGTTATAACTTTTTATGTGAGACGAAATTTTCAAAGAAATTCCAATTTTAGATGTTCTTCTGGATTTATTAAAATCGTAATTACCACGAATTCGAGCCCGAGTTATGGATGTTGAAAGTTTTGTTCTTGTAGCCTACTAGAATATACGTATATATGGCTTAGTTTTGTAAACGTTTTTGACATTCATAAGCATGCCCTAAGACGCATCTAAACTGAATAAACGAATTTTGAATTCGATTTGATGCCCCCCGATCGGAAATGTATCTAGTATTGGTCCCCTTAGGGACACAATTGCCTACGAATTGTAAGAGATATCTGAAGATGTACCTGGACATTAACAAACAGTCAATCCAAATATTATACTGTGATTGACTTACAGACAGCTTTCAACAGGCAGATAGTATCGCCAGCTAATAAACCTGTGACATCTTAATAATAATGAAATAGCAGTGCTGGTGCGGTCACAATTATTAGTTATTTTATAGATTTTACTAATACTTATCAGTCTCCTGCATTATTTTCGCGTCATTCAATTTGAAAATTGTTTCCACGAAATCTTTAACAATTTCCGGCCCCGAATCTTTTAGATTAGTCGTATCAACTAGCGATTTAAATCTATCTTTTTATTGATAACAGGACAGTTTTAGTACGGCTTCATAATATTGTTTTAAGACTGGGTTATTTGAAAAAAAAATCCGAGTACTTATG
Organism: Pieris rapae; assembly: GCF_905147795.1. Lineage (NCBI taxonomy): Eukaryota > Metazoa > Arthropoda > Insecta > Lepidoptera > Pieridae > Pieris > Pieris rapae. The sequence goes on along the minus strand of NC_059515.1, from coordinate 1,566,112 downwards.
AATATGTGCTTATATTTCCATATTAATGTTGTCTCACCTTTTAAGTGGCTTTACTAATGTTGATTGGGTAATTAAGCAAATTTAGAAAGGTATAATATGGTCTTTATAAAATATCGACAAAATAATGTTGTAATATTTTATTACCTACGCTGTTAATAATATTTAATAATCATTTTTTCATGGACCTACTATAGTTATATTAATTTGTGACATGAGATTGTATGTAGGTGCTTACAGGAATACCTACATACGCTCCTTGCTATGGTTTTAAATGGACTTTGGTGTATCTTTGGCCATATGATAGGCTGTCATATAAAACACAGTAATAAATATTTCTTCACTATCAGCGCCCTTACCGATAGTGTTTTCAGGATCGCTGGGGATATCGCTATTGGAATTTAAGTTAGGACTGAGCTCTTAGAGGCAGCGATAGCGGCCTCTTCTCTGCTTGGCTCGGCATGGCTGTGGTATTCGATTTAGAAACAAAACACAAGACCATAGACTATAAGGTCCCACTAAGCCAGGTCAGCTTTAGAGGATATTTCATAACGTGAAGCCTCTGAAAATTTCAATCAGGAAAATTTGATATAAACTTAAGTTGTATTCTGTATTTCTGTTTCACTTTGATGTTCATGAATCGTTTAAGTCTTTTTCTTCGAGATTTTTATACTCATATTCATATAGCTTTTCGGACTAATTATTACTTTCAGGTGAGTTTCATCATCGGGAGTCAACGCAGAATGGAAATGAAAGAACGGGTTTCCTTATACATTATATATATATAAGAAAGGAAACCAGGTGCCCACTGAAGTATTTCCGAACCAATTCGACTTACGGTCCTTAAAGAAAACAGCGTAGTAATTCTTGAAAGGCTGTCAACGCACTTGCGAACTTCCTGGCAATGTGAGTCTCCATGGGCGGCGTTATCACTTAACATCAAGCGTGCCTCCTGTTACACGAAAAAAATACAAAAATGGTCAAAGTCATATCATTTATTTCATTTGGAGAAGAATTTTCTTTTTATTAAATACTCGAATAATTCACAATATACATTCGACCTTGAGATTTACCTACAGGAAAATATTTATTACACTTGCTATTGTTGTTGATGTACTTATTTTAAATTATACACTTAAATATGGGTGAATGGCACTGTGCACGCGAAATTACGTCAGTAACTAAACTATTAGATCATAGAGCTGGGTTCAACAACACCGCAACGATTTGAATGCACTTTATCTGCATAAATATCGTCTTATTATCTTCGAGAGTTTTGTTACTTAAGATATATTATCACGCCTTGATAAGTGCATATTAGAACTGCGTAATATAATGCAAATTTTCCTACATTAACCTACATTATATTCAATAACCATTTGTGGCGATAAGCTATGTTATATTGTGATAGCTACATAAGCCAGGTCGAGTTTGATTCCCGGCGTATTAGGCTGTTAGCATCTCGTCATTTATGGCCTTTTTATGAATCCCTTGATATGTCTATGGGTTTATTTTCCTTGTAATCTACTTAGCTGGTTAGGTCCTTTGTGGAAGAGGTATACTTCGCTGTTATATATTTTAAATATACCATGGTAATAAATCAATTCATAGACCATTTATGCATGTAGAATTTTTCTACTATGTATACGTATAAATCTCAGTCCAGTGATAAAACATAATTGAAAATAATTGTTCCGTGACCCGTATAGAGTGTACATTGTTATTTATCTTAACTTAAATGTTTCCATTTGAAATCGAAACTGTTTAATATAAGCTAATATTCTTACTAAACATTAATCCAATTGGCTGACATTTAGATATTTGTAAGAATAATACACAAATAATGTTTTCGTTTTTCAAATCCCAACGAATGCCTTTTTATCTACTTTGCAGACGTGCCAAAAAAGGCGTGTCGTTAAATGAGAATTTGAATATGCATATTCTAATAGGCGGTGAATGCACGAGGCGACCGGCGCGAGGCCGGCCGATCACCTTCCTTATGTAACCTATGCCATAAAGTGCAACGCCCACGCATAAAACGATAAATGGGCAAAACCTGTCCATGTTTTTGATGTTAATGCACTTTTGCGATAGATTGTACCTCCTCGTGGAACGACCTTGGCATAGCCGCGTGCTAGCTAATGCTATCAGCTGCCCAGTGAAATATTTCCGAACCAATTCGACTTAGGGTTAACGAAAAGAGCGTACCAATTCTTAAAAGGCCGGCAGCGCGCTTGTGAACCTTCTGGCAATGCGAGTGTCCACGGGCAGCGGTATCACTTAACACCAGGTGAGCCTTCTACTCGTCTGCTTCCTGAAAAATCCTGATTTGCCAGCCTCTACCTGGTTTGGTTTTAAGTACGCACTTAGTGGATTAAAAAGTGTTAAATAATATATATAATAGGCTATAAATAGCTTGCGTTCTTTATCCAGTCACTGTCTAAATTTCTGATAATTAAGTGCTTTTCAAATCAGCAAATTTTATATAAAAAATAATTACTTTAAACTATTTTTCATAGACACACAACCAAAGTCATAAATTTAATGGAGACGGCGTAGTTGTATCAAAGAGCAAGTCACCCACTGCTATATGTCAACCATTGGGAAAAAACAGCTGGTATTGTACCTACTACTTATTACACTACGTAGAGTAGCTCCCAGCGTCCATTACTAGTGTGAAAATTGTTTGTGAACGTAAAACATCCTCTCAAATTAAATTGATTATACTAACCATATGATTATGGTCTTACTACAAAATAAATATTGGAATTTATCACTATATAATAGTTACTTTTGTGGATGTAATATTGATATTATTGTTACTGTAAGGCCTTAAAGTGTTAACTTCTGGTAGCTTCTGTATTTGTCTGATTCAGTTGTTCATATTACCTGCAATTACAAATTGTAGCTGTAAATTCTTGTTGAACTTCGAGAAGATAAGAAAACCGCCAAAACTTGAAAAAAAAACTTTTTTTTACTAATTCGTGTACATTCGTGTGAGTTTTGAGTAATGGAGGTTTTCTCCAATACTCAAAATCTCAAATCAGTCGAAATAATTCGCCCAAGGAAGCCATTTCACTACATTTTTAGAACAATTGAATTGGAATCTGTGTGGAATTTTATATCTGTGTGTTTGGGATACCCTCTGTACACACAAACTAGATAATATGAAATTTATTACATTACTAATTCGAAAACATTGTTTATTGGAAAACTTAGACTTAAGGAAATTTTGACACACGTGCCTGCTTAGGTACTTGGTGTCAGTGTTTTAAATTATTTTTGATTTTGAAAATTATCGAAATTAGCCCCAACAAGTCGAATTAAAATCTGCCTAAGGGGTCGTTCAAGTATTACGTAACGAATTTTGGGAGTTAGGGGTAAAACGTGACGATGCGGTGCGGGGATTGATTGATACTTTACACTAAGTCTGGGTGGGAACGAAACGTTTTTCTATTGGGTACAGAAAAATGTTACGGCGTGTTACATGACCCCCCCCACGTTACATGGGGGGGGGGGGTCAAGAATCTCCAAAAATAGCGTGACGATATACCTACTTGAACGCTCTCCCTTGATGTTCTACTGTAATATAACTATGTAATAGCATCAAATGTACATATATACTTAAACCATTATCAAACAGATTGTATTTAAATGTCAAATGCACGAACTTTCTCTTGTGCCTTATCCATTTAAGCTGTCAATCGTGTATAAAAAAGAATACATCTTTTCGAACTTTTTACTGGGACTCAAACTACGGAGGGTAATAAAACAAACATTGTATATAAAAAATATAATGGCACAATATTGAGTAATAAAATACATAAGGCACATTTCTTTCATTGTTTTTTATGTAATAGGAGGCCATCGGGCAGGAGGCTCACCTGATGTTAAGTTGTACCGCCGCCCATGGACAATCACATTGGCAGAAGAGTCGCAAGTGCATTGCCGGCCTTTTAAAAATTATTATTATATATCTACTCACTATTTATAGACACATTTATGTGGGCAATATATATTTTTTACATGAGATTCTACTAGAAAGTATACCAACTATTTCGTAAAAAAATACAAAGTAAGCATACACTGAACAGCTAATATCAAAGATAATATAGCATTAGAATGTCGGCAATAGAAAATTTAAATTTGACCTGTTCTGAGATTAATTTAGTTGCATACATATATATGCATATATATATATATATATATATATATCCTAATAATACTGCAATTTTATATGCGGAATCAACTGATATAAAATGGCATACTACACAACTCCTTACTAGCCAATCTAGCGGCTCTATTCAACGTAACATTACAATGGGAATGGAGTTCCTCCAACACCTCACTGTTTCTCTTCCTCCACTCATTTTCCATGGCTGCTGAAAAGGCCGTACACGAATAAGTACACAATAAGCTAATTAAAACACATATTCTTATTTTTAATGCATCGTTTTGCTGCTCCAAAAGCTTTAAAAAGGTAAAACTCCTGTCTTCAAACAATATTCGTTCGACTACGTCCGCGTGTTCGGGCAGGTCTTGAAGGATCGTTATAAGGAGGCCGACTAGGTTGAGAACTATTCGCGGAGATTTTGAGGCTGTAACCAAAGACAATACAGATAATAAACAATTATTAAGACTAGAAACTTTTTTGTAATTTGAAAAAAATATTGATTAAAAAATTTAGCATTAAAATTATTAGCAGTATTAAAAGTTGAAAGAAAATACTTTTTTAACGGATTTTATGAGAATTTTAATTGTTTTCTTTAAATGTGTAAAAGTTAAGTAAATAAAAGACAATACTAAGTATTAGAATAATTTGCTATATGCAAATTATTCTAATACTTAAATGGACAATCTGAACCTAACCTTTTTGGCTTCTAGTGTTTTGATTTTATAAAAAGTAATTTATTTTATATTTAATCATCAATAATTTAGGTTTAGGTTGTCCACGTTAACAATTAAATTTTAGCCGCGGTGGCGTTAATACGTTATATTAGTTATTCCAAACTACGATTAGAATTAACTCAAAACTCCCGTTAATAGTAAATTAATAAAATTTACAAATTTTGCAATTTAAACGATCCTAATCCTTGGAATTTACTTCAGTTAAAACAATATGTATGACTCAAAACTTGTCGACTTAAAAGCTATTCAATAACAGACCATTCGGAGAGACAATAGTTTTAACATACCACTTTTTTTTAAATGTCCAAGGCCTAGCGATTCTGCCAATCAAAAGAACTCTAAACCAAAAAAAACATTAGTTTTACAGTTCTACAAGAAAAAAATGTTTATGCGCATTTAATTCGATTTTTTATTTACTAAATTTTCCGAAGGTATATACATATACTTACATATAGTTAGCAGTCCCGTATAAATTGTATGCGCGTTCCCAAGTGAGGTGGCGAGTTGGCGAACTGCGCGGCACGAGCGACCGCAGAGCCATAGACAAACTTCTAGCATCCGACTTACGCCACGAAGTCTATGAAAAAAATAACCGACTTCAACACTGGCACTTCAAAGTTTTTAGGTTTGGGCCTCAGATTTCTGTATCTGTTTCAAGATCATTTGCCAATCTCATAGGCAACTAGGTTATCAGCCTCCTGTGCCTGACAAGATAAGCCTGTTACCTCACGATGTTTTCCTTCACCGTTCGAGGGAATGAATGGAAAAAATCCATTGGTGCACAGTCGTTAATCGAACCTACGATCTCTGGGGTGAGAGTCGCACGACATCAAATGAAATATCTATGTGTTGCGAATTTTGTATTAACTGGCAATGCTAATTTTAAAAAATACCTCTCTTCGTCATCATCAGTATTGGTATTCTTCATCAGAGTACTTATGGCTGCTATGAAGTTGTAAACCACTTTCGCTTCTAAGTACACCTGAAAGCGTTTAAAAATATGATTGGGATTTGTATGTATGACACATAAACACATTTTTTTTTTTAATTTCTTTGATACATTGCTTACTAATATAATTTATGCGTATGTGTCTTAAACTTGTGATGTCACATAAAATATCCCGTCATCAATTTAACACACAAACATAAGCAAGTTAGCAAGGGAAAAAATAAACAAGTAACCACAAATTAAAAAATATTAATTAAAACTTAATAGAAACTTAAACCTCTTTAATCAATATTTTCATCAATGTTAGAAATAAAGTTTTAAGAGCATGATAGCCTATTCACTGGACCATTAAAACTAGCATATATAATATCTCCATTTCGTTATTACATAATTTTTTCTTAATTAAAAAATATCTACAGCGATATTCGTATAAAATAAATTACTCACATCCTGTATATTAAGCAATGTGTGTCTTGGCAAAGAGTGAGATAGCGATGGTAAGGCGAGCAAGGCCGCCACGGCGCCGCAAACTCTGGCGCCTTTGTTGCCTCTAGCCGCACTCCCTACCACTCCCACAACCATACTCACCTGGAAATTATATAAAAATCATTTAAAATATATAGAAATGGAGATCGTAAACTGTCAAAATGTCTCAATTCTATGTAAACCTGTGAAGGAAGAAAGGATCCCCCAATCAAAAGGAAGAAAGGCTCCAGGTAAGATCAAGCATTTGAATATATCCTTAGTCGGAATAACGTTAGTATGTTTCAGGGTATGAGGGCATCGCAGTGGTATGTAAGTGCAGAAGGAAGATGTGGCATTTGAAAAAAAACACAAAAATACTTGTCGAATTGCAAAATCCTTCAAATTTCTTTGTAGTCGGTTAAAAGGTAAAATCACGTTTCGAAATAATTATTACATATCAGTGTCTTAACAGCGTTTAAATTGAAAATTTAATCTTAACAGAATATAGCACCATCTGTCGGAACCTTGTCGCCAACTATGCTGTCAGCTGTCAGTTGTCAAAGCAGGTTAAATAGTTGCCTCAAACGTCAACATACTTTGGAAGTCATTTTAACGAGATTTGTCATCTACTGGTTTTTTTTTGTATAACATGATTTTTGAACTACTTAATTTTGAATGTTATGAAGACCAGTGCCATAAAAATATATTCTTGCTCATTTTCTATGATTAAAGCTTGTCAAGTTTATATTAACCCGTGGAAAAGGGAACTGTATAGAAATATAACATTGGTGGAAATAAAATAATTGTAAAGTGTTACCATATTCAACTGCGTCAATGATTCAACGTCTCCCTCCATAACCTCTGTGATATTTGAGTTTAAAAATGCCTCCCATTCTTCCAGTTCTATTGAGGATGGCTCCTTAAGTTCTGAAAAACGTCAAGAATAGATGAGTAAATCATTAACAATGAGACTTATATCAAGATTGAGCAGTCTTGGCTTAGTTGTGCATAGATTTTACTTTCTATAATAACTTTTTGAAGGAAAACATCATGAGAAAACCAGTGTTAGAAGCAAAAACTTCGTAGTAGGCACAATAATAATAATAATAATTTATTTATAAGAATATACAATCTATTTCGTATTTTCGGTGAGCAAATTTGAAATTTTATATGGAAGTTATATGCAATATGAGTCAATTCTTATATTATTTGTAGTGATAATAAATCACATTAAATTATGTCAAATTAATATTAATTAAATGTTCAAAGCAAATAATATTATACAATAATAAGTAATAAGTAGATTTTTAAAAACGTATATTTAATGAAACCTCCTGTAAAATTATTTTTATAATAAAAAAATCATTAACCTATCAACATAATTTCTACATTAGATACATCGTCCTGAAATACGTGAATATCTCAAAAACTACTGAATCAATTTCGATGAAACTTGAACTCACTGCGATGACGTCATACCCAGAATCGCAAAAACTTATTCCACCCGCTAATATACAATGACCGTAGCCACTGTGGCCTCTAAACCACTTCGACTAATCGAGAGATGTCACTTGAGGCCGTAAATGTACTCACCTTCTTGATTCTCTTCATGCATTATATTATCATTATTAGCGATATCCTTATCATCCCCCGTTTCCTCTATTACTTCATTTTTCTCTACGTCTTCGTCTTTATCCTCTTTCGAGTATTTGCTTCTATCTGTATGCGTTTCAATTGTTGGTTCGCTCGTTCTCCGTTGGGATTCCTTATTTTTGTCTAAACTCCTACTAAAGTGGAATGATCTCTTAATACTTCTGGTCAGTCTGTTTCCACCGCTTCCAAATCTCAGCTTATCTTTAGAGAATTGCAATAACTTCTGCTTATACGACGGAGGCACACTTTTACTGAGACCCGCGCTAACATCAACATTTGAACTCTTTGGATTCTCTAAGCTCTGTGATGCGGTGCTTCCTTTACTTTTTCCCTTAACTTCATCTCTCTCTTTTGTTTCTATCTCTTCACTGTCTTTTGTTTCTTTCTCTTCTCTGTCTTTTGTGTCTTTTTCCTCTGCTATCATTTCATTGTTTGCCATGAGTTGGGCGATGTTTCTTTCCAAGTTACACACGACAAGGTTAGAATTGTTCATAACGTGGAATTCGTGTCTCAATAATTTCGCGTTGGTCGCCGTTATCGGTTGGGATTGGTCTTCATCGTCGGTTTTGAGACTGTCTCTAACACTGAACGCACTAGTTGCACGTACGCTGTCATCATCAGACATGGGCACACATTCTAGCGCCTGAACACGCATATTTCTTAAATCGTGCCCTTCTGGTTTTGTTTGAGAGTGAGTTTTGCCCCTGAAATTTAAGCAAAACCAAAGTTCTGATTAAATAAATAAATAAAATAAATAGAATAATTTATTTCAGACCAATTAATAAGTCCATATGTTGTTAGTATAGTAAAACTTATAATAAAACTTATAACTATGTTAGTAAAATTATTAAAGATATTTAATTCATTAGTCTACGTTGATTAAATTACTCTAGAATATTTTCTATTCTGCTAATATATTCTCAATTCAGTTTAATTAGTGTTACGTTCATGTCAAAAAGATTATCTTTGAATAGTATGCCTGTATTTCTAGTTGAGCCCAATTTCATACTTTAGAATTTGAGTGTACAATCACTTTGTAAGTGAATGCAACCTCTTATTGACATTTAAGTCTTTATTCCGAAAAAATTACGACAATCTTGTATCAAATTCATATAAAAACGCGGCAAATATTATTTTTCCGAGGCTGATAGGTGTACAATTTTTGTATTTAATTTTATTTTTGCTCGTAAACGCATGTTAAGTGAAAATACACATTTGAGGGGTAGTTCTTTAAAACTTATGACCACTCAACATAACACAAATTCCCTAAAGAACTTTATCCCAAACCGAGTAATGGCCGATTGGAATAGGCTTCCGGAAAGTGTAATAATTGCATTGAACTCTTTAATTACATATTTTTGCCAAATCTCAAAATACGCCCGCATCATCTTATTAAGCTACTAGTATATACATAATAATAATAATATTACATAAATCCATTATAAATATACAATAGAAAAGTGAATTGTGTGAATATAACATGAGAACTTAAAAAGGGCTGCGCCTAACCAGATATCGCAATTTAATGACATTAACTCTGAATTTTAACGTTAATAAAAAATCTGTCATAATCGATTTATTTTGAAGGTTTTAATATGTTTTTTAAAGAATTGTGGACTTACTTTGTACATTTGCTTATTTTCTCAGTTTGCAAAAACTTTGCTTCCTGTTGACTATAGGATAATGGTTTTGTAAATGGCGAGTCACTTTGAACATCTTCTGGGAGGATTAGTATATGTCCGTTCACAAATGGGTGTTCTAGGATTTCTGGCCATGTCATACGCTTTACCGGGTCTTTGTGCAACAAACCCTGTGAAAGTTTAATTATAATATTTTATATAAATAAGGGGGCAAATAAGCCTGTGCCTGTGGTAAACCGCCCTTAACACAGCCCATGGATACACATATAATTTGTGGATGGATTCCAGTGGCCTTTTCAGGGAGTAATATGAGATTTTTTAAATAGCTGGTTATGATTAATAGATGGTTGGCACTCCTCGGGAAGGGTATGCTAATATTTAATTAGAATTTGTTAGTCTGTTCTTAGTTTTACCAATTAGACACAAAATTAGACATTATATCTGAGACTAACTTCCGTTTTTGAGGGTCGTTAGGAAATGCTTAACTAAAAATATACATATTAACAACAAATCTGTTTAAACAAAAGTAACTATAAAAAATAAATAAAACGAAAATACATTATATTTGCCTGGAAGTAATTTCAATATTGAATAAACTAATAAATTATACGTAACAAATATTTAAAAAATATATTCCTATTAAGGCAGATTTTATAAGAAAATGTTTGGAGTTACCTGCAAGAATGACCTTGCGTCAGGACTTATAAAACTTGGCCACTGCACAGGTTTATGTCTTATCATCCTGACTAGCTGCCAAATAGACATAGTGCAAAATGGTGGTTGTCCGGCCATTATTTCATATACAATACATCCAAGTGACCATAAATCTGCCTGGAAATAAAAGGTACCAAATTCAATAACGTCTTAATGTTAAGATGACATATTACCCTGGATTTGATAATCCCAACAACAACATATTTTAAGGCCATTTATCTCACTCTAGCATGATCAAATTTCTTTATAAAAATTATCAATGAAACTGACATTAAAATGCCTGTCAGTCTTAAAAAGCCTTATATAGTTTACATATGCAAGTAGTATAAACATATATTTCTACCATCAAAATCAGTCTTGTGAAAAAAGGGCAGAATTTTATTACAAAATAACACTTTTGGTTTCCTTTTTTTAAAGTTATGATTATTTGAAACTTGTTGTAAATTATTTATAAATTTGGTTATACCTGATGATCATAAGGTTTCTCATCGATTAATTCAGGTGCCATATAAAGTGGTGTTCCTTTTATAGAGGTAAGAATGTGAGTTGCATTAGTCATTATTCGGGCTAGTCCAAAGTCACACAGCTTTGCCCGCCCAGTACTATCTAACAGTACATTTTGTGGCTTGAGGTCTCTAAAATGCAAATGTAACCCGAGTAATAAAGATGATTATTCTAACATAATATTTTCTATCAGAAATACATATAGCATAGGCAACAAGTTCTAACAACCTCCTAATGGTTTATGGAGTTTTAAACTATAATTTTAGAGTTCCTTTGATTTAAATTAACCTAATTACTCTTATGACATGCAAAATGCTATGAAGTGATTAAATAGGCATCCAAATATAATTTTACATCGACCATCAACCTTACACGATAAAATATAACATGTAAAAAATTATGATATCTATGGCAAACTTTATTTTATTTTTTAAAATAAGCAATAGAATGATTGCTTATATTACATAATAATTTATTAATTCAATATTGACCCTACCTGTGAAGAACTCTGTGGGAATGTAAATAGTATAGTGCTGAAACCAAATCCCATGTTATTTTCTTTGCTTGGTCCTCATTCAGACAACCTTCTTTTGCAAGTATACTGTGTAGTTCTTTTTCTGCATACTCTGTTACCACCACAAGTTCGGATTCAGTATCAAAACTATCAATCATGCGAATAATATTTGGATGATTTAATTGCCTTTGAATATCACATTCTTGTCTTAAATTTTTGAGATCTTTCGATGATCGGCCTTTCTAAATTTTAAAATAAAAAAGCGTTACAAATATTAGTGTGAAATTTACTAGATTAGAATATCATAACTTACCTTTCGTATAACTTTTAGTGCTAGTACAGCATTAGTTTCTTTCTGTTTTGCTTTGAAAACTCTCCCAAATGATCCTTCACCAATAAACGATATAACAATATAGTTTTCCATGGAGGAAACTTTTTGTCAGTTAACAAACGAAATGCAAACCAAATTTTCAGTTTGTTAATAATTGACGATGCATTTTTGGTATTTATCGATTAAATGTTTTGTATTTAATTTGTATCAACCTGAACTATGTCCAACTTTTTACTTTGCTGAATGTTTTTGTTTGTTTACCATAGAATAGTGCACAGACTAATAATGCATTTTTTTGAGTTTATAACCTTCAGGCCAAATAATGCATTTCGAATGTGTCATACCATAGAATATACAAGCAGATTGCCGTTTATAAAAAAGATAATTAATTCTTCTTTCTAGATACATTAAATGACGAGAATTATTAAACCAAATTATTTATTGAATGCCAAAAACCTATATACATATTCTAAACAACATTTTTTTAAATAGTTCAAGGGACATTAGACAAGTACATATTTATATTAGTTGAAGAAAATAGTATGAGAAGTAAACAGCGTAAGTGTGCGTAAATAGAAACCTCAGCACCCAAGTTGACAAAATATGGGCCTTAGCGTTAATTAGGCAGTATTAACCTAGAGCCTGCGGTTCTTAAACCAAAGGCCGTGTCTTCCAATAACGGCTTTTCTCTTTTGGATTTTTTTAAAATTGTGAATTTAATTCTCAAGCGTAGGGCGAAGGAAAAGGCGAGTAAACCGTCGTAGACGGTAAAACTCGAAGATGTGTGTCGGGCACAGAAGCCGTATCACATGCTTGCATATTAAAAAATATAATCATAGAACAGATAAGATAATTTAAGTCGCACACCTAAAACGTAGTAGAGCCGTTGGTTTTTCAGTATCCATTGGTTAAATATCGAACTTGACAACTCGTTTTGTCTGATTTGCTACTATAATAATATAAGGCGCACAATTTTGAATAATGAGTCTGTTTTGCTTATATTATGACTGAAGCCGAAGGCCGAACCATCACCAAAAGCTTACAATAATTACAGCGCGCACCAATACAGTTTTTTTAGAATATCATAAATACTTATACTTTATCATAAGGCAAATAAAGTAAATCTTGTTTTTAGTACAACAATACCAGCATTAGATAGTTTCACTCACAATACGTAACACAGTGATTAGGTTTCATTCTTATAGGTTTCGCGATATTTTCCCACTTAAAAGCTAAAATTAAGAGAAATCGTTTAAAAGAGTTAGTAGTTACTGATACGTTACAAATGTAATTGTTTTAAAATATAGATTACAATAATTTAAGCAAGAGCTATATTCATTGAAAAAATTAATTGGAATTGAGAAAAACGCAGTTTTGGATGAAATAAATAGTTTGTACATTATATTTTTATAGATGAAACAGTAGCCAACAGCTGATGTTACAATATTTATAACATCGCCGTCAAATTCGTAAGATCTCAAAATATTAAACTCCGTGAATCGTTGCCGCTCAATAATGTCAGAATGACATTCTTCCTGCCAATAAAAATAAACATCTGCCAATAGATATCTCTATAAAATTATTATTTTAGAAAAATATTCAGTTTTATACAAATTATTAGTTACAGTAATGTTGCTTTTGAATATAATAAACATTTTATTTGTAGAGTGTAGCAAACATTTAGCTATATATAAACAAATACAACAATAATTTGCATGTCTTTTCGCAGGTTTTGGCAAGTGTAAAGCATTATTAGTATTAATTTATGGTGACTATACACAACAAACTTAATCCATAAAAAATATACAAATTTAACTAACTAGTAATTTTTTATAAATCAATTAAAAGTTATAAATATAACAACTTTAAAAGTTGCAGAGGAAATTCTCTGAATCTTTAAAGTACAATATAATATTAACACCTTGCAATACTACAAGATGGAGTAGCCATTTGCTCTATGTTCTAAGCTAATTTTAAATCAATACATTGTAATACTATCGTGAACCGATGTATATCGATACACAAAAATGTGTGGTATACGAGATTTGTTCATGCTTTGTTGTCTATCATCTATTTATACATTTATTCGGCAAGCAGCTGTAGGTTATAAAGCTGGGAATCACGTACAATAAATACCTACCAACCGGGCCGTAGCATTTATTTCGTTTAAACATATTATTTCACAGCCGTGCACATTCTGTAAACAAACGAACTATGTGGGCGTGGTATGTGGACATTATGGTTGTAAACATTTTTGTTTAATTAAAACAATATGTAACACTTTTTATTGGGTTTATGGATCTGTCTGTCTAGTGTCTATTTAACAAAACAAGAACATTTTTGCGTTGCAAAATTAAATGCTAAATTCGTGTAAGAATAAATGTTTGATTTACGTTTTGATCAGTCTGTAGGTATTGTTATACTGGGATGTCAGTATTAAGGTAATTAATTAACATCTTTGTCAAATTAAACAATTGTACCTATTGTCACAAAATATATTTCAATTTAAATAACTTCCTCACACAGTTTGTCTTATTGGCCAAAAGACAACATCATAGACTGTTTTTATATAATGGCATCATAGACCTTTAAAAAAAATCTCTTTTATCTAATCATTTGGAGTTTGACATATTGTTTTATTAAGTCTAGTTAAATACGTAATCAGATATAAAAAACTTTATAGCTAGTTCAGCTACACTTACAGATTGATTTATTACCACTGCACTATTTTTATTGGCGTAGTGCTTTGGATGAGCAAATTTGCGAAAAATTCCATTCCAATCTGCTTAATTCCTACACAAAACTTTCCACTAAATTTGTTTTATAGCTTGGTCACATCTAAGACATGATTATTATTATTATATTTTTTTATTATTTTTATGATGTTTCCTTTAAATAACTTCCTCATACCTGATATAACAATATCCGGTAAATAAAGTAGCCAGTGTCATTAGATGACTAGAACTGTATTTTCTGTAAACATCATTTCATATTTTTTTCAGTAAACTTCCTTCTACTGTTACGTTACATGGCAATAAAAAGTATAAGCGTAGATAAACATATCATATTTTAGGCTTATTTGTAGAACAATTGTTAAAAGTATTTTATTTATGTAAGATTACTGTACCATCATCAAGAGTAGAAGAGGTCCCTGGTACTTTATACATGATAATGATTAACACAAAGACACCAAAATCAGCGTCAGTACTGCCTACATCTGCACAACCTGCAGTTGCTAAACCAAAACGTCACGATAACCTTTATAGTATTGTCGAGCTTGTAAAGATCGATCGAATCTTCGAGAAATCGATCGAGATCGAATGTCGAGTTGAAGACATGCGACAATGTCTTACTTGAGGCGTTTGGTATCATAAGGTGTGTGTTGGACTCACACCCGCAGATAAAAGTTATTGTTTAAAAAAAGGGATGAAAAAGGCTGATTAATATGATACGTGATCAAGAACTCGTTAAATCTGATATAAAATGATCAAAAGACATTAGATGTCACTCGATTTTATATAACTATAGACAACGTTTTGTATTGATAAAGAAGTTGAATATTCACTTGTTTTTATTAAGGCTTTATTAAGGCTAGATTCCCAATACGGCCAAAGTGACATTATTGGTACGATTTATATTCACAAAAGTGTAATTTTTATTTTGAAAGCAATTTTGTTTTATTAATTATAAAGTTTAACAAATAAATAAAATTATGTATTTCGTATTAACAGCGCATTGTTATAATAAACCCGCTAGGTAGATAATAAAGAAAATAAGGTAGACCTAATTTGTGTCACCTACTATATAATATTAAGGAATTGTATCTATGGTTATGTATTAAAATATTTAAAAGAAAATATATTCTAATCGTGTAAACCAGCGTTTTGATATACAGTGATATTAAGTAACTTCCATAACTACAGTAGTTTGTTAAGTCAAAACTTAATTTAATTAAACTTAATTTTACTTTTAACTCCTGTTCTATAAAAAAAAAAATTAAAATATTATTATGAACTCTCCGATATTCTGGAGTTTTCGATTTAACTCCCGACTAGACAATTCAAAACTATTTGGCGTTGGTACATTTGCTTCCCGTAAAATAACAATAAAGGAAATGATTTATTTGCCTCGTGCCATCCTCGTAAAACCTTAAAAACAAACATGACATAATTGCATTTTAAAATATATGTTAAAGTTTTTTTTATATAATAGAGTAATCTGTATTTTGTAGAAATTCAAGTAACGATTTGCATCAATTGTAGTAAATACGATTTCGGTTATCCCAGAGTTCGTGTAATCGTTACACCAAACGACTATACAGCAAGCAGCTACTATGCTACGTCGTAAAACTTTTCAATGAAGTATAAGGCTTACAAATCGAGGTGTTTACTGTTTACGTTTACACCACGTTTTCGACTAAAAATATGTTCGCATCCTGCCGTTTGAGGCTCACGCGATTGGCTCACGCAGGAAACCGTGGAGCTGGCCCCTCCGCCCCCGCGCCACATTTTATGTGAAATCTCCGAAAGACTACAGAAAATAACCCTGAACGCTGGAATTAAGAGATTTCAGGCCAGTCGTGTTGTGCGTCTCAAAGTGGTAACAAGTGATATCAACATGGTTCTGGACACTGAAGATTGGGTAGGTATTTTGTAAATTGGATTTAAAGTTCGCGAACGGGCCTTGTAATTTTCAGCATTATCAAACAATGAATAAATATGGGAAGAAAATGTTTTCTCAGAGTATGCAAATCACGTCTACTATAATTAAATATATATAATTCTAATCAATTTTATAAAAAAGTCAATTATAGTAATTCCCATTCATGACTTTTTATTTCCAGTAATCTATTTAAGATCCATTAATTATAAACCTATCTATGGTAAACATAATCTATGGTAAATTTGTAAGCTAAAAAAAAGCAGTCTATGGTCCAACCAAGTTAAAGAATTATACTTAAATAAGCTTCATCAAGCCTAAGAGTAATAAATAAATAAGACTTATTAAATTTATTTATTTATGTATTAATTTTTCTGTTTCAATTTACCGACGGGAGGAGACTTATTAATGTCACAAACAACGTAGAAAATTATGACAAAATATTACTATGGCATTAATAATTGTATTCTTAAAGTAAATTATGTTAAAACTGGTGATCATATAAGCCACATCAGAAAATTATATGGTAACATTATTCAATCAGTAGGATCAGTTATTTGATAATTTCGACTTGTCTTACGCCCGCTTTATGTTCGGGATTCTTAAAATTAGAAACGTTATCCCAACAGGGCACGATATTTTAATTAATATTCAACAATAGGTTTACTGGTTTTGCTTTCTGAAGTTAAGAATCAAAAAAATAATTTGCTGCATTGTATTTCTTGATGAAATACGCATCAATGTAAATTTTAATAACTTATAATAACGGCTCAACTAAATTCCTCATATGAATGTATCAAGTAAGAAAAACTCTATTCACATAATAAGAACATAGGACACAGAATCCTTACACTAATCCTGGTGTAAGGATTCTGTGGATTTGAAACAAGACAGACATGAACCGTAACACCAAAGCTAAAAATAATCTTAATTTTTGATAGTAGTAGTTGCTTTAAACCTCTTTCAAAATATATGTTCGTTTATTGGCAATTATCATATACTTGGATTGAAGTCAAAATAGTAAATTATATTTTTTTTTCAGGCAGATGAGCTCCCGCCAGAACAGATTGCCGGTAAGATACAGATTTTAAAATACAACGTCATGCCTTGGCCTAGTGGCTTCAGCGTGCGACTCTCATACCTGAGGTCGTAGGTTCGATCCCCAGCTGTGCACCAATGGAGGTTCTTTCTATGTGCGTATTTAACATTTGCTCGAACGGTGAAGGAAAACATCGTGAGGAAACCGATATTTCTTAGACCCAAAAAGTCGACGACGTGTGTCAGGCACTGAAGGCTGATCACCTACTTGGCTATTAGATTTAAAAATGATCATGAAACAGATTCAAAAATCTGAAGCCAAGACCTAAAGAGGTTGTAGCGCCACTGATTTATTTATTTTTAATAAACCCATACAATCACGGTCTTATCTAATTTAAACATTTTTTTATCAGATAAAAAAAATACAAAATTAGTACAACACAATTATTGTTTACAACGGTACAGTAAAAAATATTTGGATAAACGCCAAGAGTTAATAGACCGCGTGGATAAATCTTCTTACTCATAGTGAATTAATTTTTCAATTCGTGAATCTTTATATAGTTCGCTCGAAATATCTGAAAGCAATTGGAAGAGGCGTAGCTCTTGAAGATTAATTAGGACACAATACCAGGTTAACAGATACACCCTCGACTTGATTAATAGTACTAGGTTTTATTAATAATTCATAATTGTGTGTGTTTGTCGTACTGGCTATGATATTACTATTATTGTTATTTATTAAATTAAAACTTTATCGGTGTTGTTACCGTCACATTTATCTGTTACTCACCATCTTTTTCTTGTTCCTACCACGGTTGATTCGAAAAGATTCGAAGCCATTAATAACATAAATATAAATGACAAAAACAATGGCAGTTATAATTATGTTCAATTAATGAAATTCTTTAATAATCTTAGTAGTAATAAGGTTATTTGAAATGATTGTATTCATGTCTATGATAATAAAAGCCTTTTGTTAAACTTTATTCAATTTAAGTTTATTTAACCAATTTCTATAAAGTTGTATATAGCACATCATTTTTAGAAAAATAAGGTTGTAAAAAAGTTTACTTCTTACGTATATACACTAGTATACGCTCACATTTATTTTTAATTTATACTTAGATTAAAAGGAAAACAAATAACATAAAAATTATAAGGCGCTGTTGAAATACTAAAAAATAAATATTAAAGGTAACGTGGAAGTGCATAACCAAATCAACAAAAACAAAATAAGAAGTAACACTGAAAATTATACAATTACCAAACTTAATCTAAAATAATAAAAATAAACTAAAAGTTAAAATAATAAAAATAAAAAATAAATAGTAGGACTTGTTGACTTGACTTTGATTTTCATACAAATTTAGTTTTCGACTTTCTGCATACACTACTGTTACGCTGTCTTGACTAGACCCCCGGGTTACAATGCAATGTTATTCAAGAGAAGCAAAAATCTAACAGAACCTAAAAAGCGTTCGAACGCCATTGAACGTGTATTTTATCTCCAGATTAAAAATTAATTATTTTCGTCATATTTACAGCGTTCGAAATATAAAATATATAATTCTGTCTTTAAACATTTTTAAAACGTAAACACAGTGAATATTGAATTTCGTATCGAATATGTTTAAACGTTTCTTTCCTCGACTGTCATGTCGTGTCGAGTGACGTTTCGGTAGATAAATGATCTATCATTCAGTTTTATAAATTATACAAGAAACATTTGTTAAATTGGTTTTTAAATTACGATAATAAATGCGTACAATTTCGTCTTTTAGCTAAGAAGAATGAAAAGTTGTAATAATTATTATCGAATCACTTTTAATTGTATTTTATTACTATACATTCGAGAGCTTCTGTACTTTATATAGTATAAAATCAAAGAAAATGTATAATTCTTATTTTAATGCTTTGATACTTACGAAAACTAAAGATAGCTTTAAATCTTAAACATTGCTTTAATGACAGATAC
The DNA here is from genome assembly GCF_905147795.1 of Pieris rapae. Taxonomy (NCBI): domain Eukaryota; kingdom Metazoa; phylum Arthropoda; class Insecta; order Lepidoptera; family Pieridae; genus Pieris; species Pieris rapae. Next base: position 1,546,762 of record NC_059515.1, on the reverse strand, counting down.
ATTGGCATTGGCTTAACAAATACAAGATCAAGTTATTCCTCTGGTGAAATATATATAGATAACTTGATAAATTGATTCCATCCATGATTATTTATTTTATACCTAGATAATTAATAATTATTTTAATTCATAAATTCATTAATTTATCAACATATTGCCTAGCTTTTTAATATCGGAACTTATGTGTATTTACAATATACAGAACATCCCATTACTCAATGTCAGAATGCGATCAAATATTTTTTATACAGTTTAATGCTACTTAATAAATTAAAAAGATTCATTAAAGTATAATAAACAGCTGCCATCAAAAATGTCTGAGGAGTTTTTGCCAGTTTTGTAATTATTAAAATATATAATTTTATAAACAACAATTAGCTAGCTGACAAACTGTTTTAGAAAAGTTTGGTGGCACCCGAGGTATTTAGAGTAAAACATTTCAGCTTTCGACAAGTCCTTATTATATTAGTTTAAGTCGTATACATTAGTACTGATTTATGTAATAATGTATACATTTTTTTAACCAGACTTATTCATAAAAGCCTTAAAATCTATAGATAAATAAAATAAAATATCGTTTATGTAACAAAAATAATTCTTTGATTAAATTTATTTGCAAAGTCAAACTAAAGGACTTTCACTAGCTGTGCGAGGACGATTATGAATAAACGTTTATTAACGAATGCTAAAGGAATCATGACTGAAATTTCAAATGCTCTATAATAAATCGAGCTTCACAATATACAGTTTCTTCGGTACGTTGGCAATCGTCCAGCCATGTTGCCACGCCATGACCCGTTTCACACCGAACCTAATGTTATTACAAATAACAAACTTAAAAGCTCTTCATAAATTACACGAAACGAATATAATTTCTGTATATAATATTTATCTTGTGTAAATAGAATGGGGTCAAAGAAATCTAAAATAAATATGATAAGTAGAAAAACTTTTTTTGACTTTTGCGGGCATAGCATGACAGGCGCTCGACAGACTAAAAACGATTCACAATATACGACAGCTTAAAAATAAAATAAAAAACAACAAATACATAGGTTTGCCATACTATGATAATATTTTAATAGACAAAACGAGATGATGATATGACAGAAATTAATTTGCCCACTGTTATTAGACGAAGAAAAAGGTTTAAAAGTTCTTTACTTAATCTTAGATGATTAACATATTTTTACACGAATCTTAATTTCCTGAAATTAAAAACATTATATTAATTACTGACAAATGACAACTTAACATATTTTATTATAATTGTCAACTGGAAAGTGACAAATATGCCCTAAGCCAGATTTATCTCAATTCGCATAGTGTGGCTTCATTAATCATATCGTTACATATAACACCTATGTTTTGAAAACTAAATTTTGCCAAATGCACATATGTACTGTCGGTCACCTCAATTAGTTGTATTTAGGTAATATTCGTATATTTTTAACGATCGTTTATTCTATATTTTTACAATTGTATTGTTTAAAAACCAAAATATTTCTAGACTTATGCAGACTAGAAATTATATACGTACACACTTGGTAGTAGGTTGATCATTAAAAATAAGTGTTGATAACTATGATACCTATGAAACTAAGATACAAAGTCAAAAATCATTTATTCATATAGGTAACATAATGTACACTTATGAACGTCAAATCGCTAATCCCCTTCAGGCAATATTAAGTAAAATTTATAATTTTGTTCATCGTCTTTGTGTTAGTGATTTCAGTTTATTAAAATACTATAATTGAACAATAGTCATATCTTTAGAACAATAGATTGTGACTTATATTGTAAACATTTTTTTCATTTATATTCAATACGCACAAGAGAAGGTGGTACAGATTTATTTAATTATTTGCATTTGCAGTTTCATTAAAATAATTGAATGATAAGTGCAATCAGCGGCCTTATGGATTTCGACCGATCTCGTCCGAAGTACCAATGTGAAACCAATATAAAAACTTGACATAAAATTATTTATATATTTTGTTATAGAATTTTATGTCGAAGTTTGTTTTTGCATTCTAATTTCAAAGATTCATGAATGATGGAATTAAATTAAGATTAATATATATGCACTTGTGTTTATATGTTATAATCATTTAAAATAGAAACTGTATATTTAAATTTAACAGATACAGACATTTATTATAATATTTACATTACGCGTTTCGATTAGGTACTTTAAACATTTGTTATAAACAAGACTCTAAGACCGTTGAAGATTATAAAGCAATCATGGTAACCAATAAAAAATTAATGATATCTTTTAATAGCGAACTTTCTAAGTAAAGACACGAAAGTATTTTTTATTTATTTATAAAAATACTCCTGCCTTAACAGGTGGCCCTAAACACAAAAAAATACAAACATGAAATTAAATAATAAAAATAAAGAAACCGACATCTCTTAGACACAAAAAGTTGACGACGTACTGCACTGGAGGCTGATCACCTACTTGCCCATTAGATTTAAAAAATTATCATGAAACAGATTCAAAAATCTGAGGCCAAGACCTAAAGAGGTTGTAGCGCCACTGATTTATTTATTTACATGGATACACACCGTACATCCTAAAATACACGTGCCTCAAAAATGTTTTCAACTAAAACTAAAATTTCAGTAAAACCATAACGCTAATAAAGTTACCAACAACTTTTCTAAATTTAGAGAACATAAACCCAACTGACGCAGACGTTCCCATTTCGAAATAGGAGCGATCGTGGGATGATAATTAATAAACAGCTAAAATCTAGAAAAAAATCGCAATAAACCGCACAACTTTGAGACAACTGCCAAGATATCTTGATAAAAATGAAGCCGACGTGAGAGATAAAATTTAGAATGTGTTGCCAGAATATAATATATGACAGCTGTTCCTTTAGTTTCGATTATAATCTTTCAAATTACACGAAGTGTTTGTTAAATTAAAGGTGAAAATTATGATTTTCAAAATGGTTGACGTCATTGGTTCCCATGAATTTAAGTTGAAAAAACCCTAGAGTATTTTTAGCCGTAACGAAATCTATCAACAAACTCCACACATCGAAAGTGTTTAGAGCTTATTTTAATATCATGACGCACTCTGAATATAATATTCGCAAATTACGGTTTTATTACAACCAGTTGCCAGAGTAATAAGTTGTCATGTAGTGTGTAATAATTCATGATTATTAATTTTCTTTTATCTTTTATAGACTATTTAACCAGATGGCTGATATTATAAATGTTATTATACGCCTACGGATAAAACTTTTGATCTTTTACGTCATAGTTACGATTTTTAAAATAAATTAAGTTTTTATTACATTCACGTTCCACAAATAATTTCAAAGGACATAATTCTATTGAATAACATTTAAAACACATTAAGTAGTGTTGTCAGCGTGCGACTCTCAGGTTCGTAGGTTCGATCCCCGGCTGTGCAACTATGAACTTTCTTTCTATGTGCACATATAATATTCGCTCATACGGTGAAGGGATTTCCTTCCGCGAGAAAAGCTTGTCTTAGACCCAAAAAGTCGAGACAGATACAGAAATCTGACTCCAAGGCCTGAAAAGGTCGCGGATTTGATTAATATTTGCTAATGTTATTCTACTTACCAAAGACCAAACTACTGTGAGAGTTCATTAATAGTGCATTTTCATGTTTATAATTGACCCTCAGAGGATCCACTCTTAGAAGTAATTCGGTGAATCTGATGTTAATGTAACGTGTTACAATATTATATTTTTTCTTAGCACAATGTATAGGTGCAATTGCAGTCGTTTGTTAGTTTATTGTTATCATGTAGGCCATGCCATGCACACACCGTCGCACCCAAAATAGCTGTTGCACAACTAATTCGCACTGCATCTAGGTGCAATGAACTACCGTTCCGCAACCGGTGCAGTCGAATAGAATTCAGTTCGGCTGCATTTTGACTGCCGGGATAATCTGTGCACTTAATTTCTCGAAATTAGGCACAAAATGAGCGGATTAAACGTTGAGGGTACGTCACAATATAAATCCTCAATTCGGATGGCAGTGTGCTAAGTTTTGTGTCTGTTACAGTCCTTCGCAAGGCTTTCGATGGCTTCGACCACAACCGCTCTGGCAGTATCCCGTGTGACTTCGTAGCTGACATCCTACGTATGATGGGGCAGCCATTTAACAAGAAGATTCTTGAAGAACTCATTGAGGAAGTCGACGCAGACAGTGAGTTACTTCAAATTTAAATTATATAGTTAATTTGTTTGGAACTTGAATTATATATGACATCAGGCTTTTGCGAGCCCTCTGGCATTGAGAGTGTTCGAGGGTACCTCCAGGTATTACTCACCCGTTTACCCCCTGTTCTATAAAATAAAAAAGAAGACATGTACGATTTCTAGAATCTTTCTTATACAAAGAAATCAAAAATCAAAGGCAAATCCTTTGATTTTCTCGTCTTGTCTCATCTATCTTGTATGATTATGTATTTTGTTGATCGTTTTAAAAATGGCATGATCGCCACATTTAGATTTTATTGCGGATCCTGTAAAATTTTATTATCCAACAGAATCTGGCCGTCTTGAATTCGGAGAATTCGTAACGCTCGCTGCCAAGTTTATCGTAGAAGAGGACGCTGAAGCTATGCAGAAAGAGCTCAGGGAAGCATTTAGATTATACGACAAGGAAGGCAAGTTTAATTCACTATTAATTACCTAAGTCACTATCGTGATTGATAAACTAATTCACCATAGTACGAGCCGTATCAATTCTAAATTTCATCAACATCACCTTGATGCCTGTAAATCTTTCACAGTCCGTTTCGCAAGGCATTTTCTTTTGCGCACTATCGAACTGTGTAATCGACTCCCAGTGGGGGCCTTCCCTGAGAGATATGAGCTCGAACTTTTCAAAATTCGAACGTACTTCTCCGTTAAAGGCCGGCAACGCACCCACTAAAAATGGTGTCTGTGGGCTGCGATGACTGCCCTTTTTGGGCGTCGCGCAAGCTCGTTTACCCCCCTATTATAAAAAAACGTCTAAGACAAGAATAATTTAAATTAAGATTCCCGAACGTCTATTTCCTTTCCAATTTAACAATTCAAATGTCATGTTAAGTCTTCGTCGTGATAGTTAATGACGGTAATTCAATAGTTAAAAAAAATATTTTTTTTGTCATCTAAGTATCCAATATATATGAAGTAATTTTATATTGTTCGTTCAGGCAACGGTTACATTCCCACCTCAAGCTTGCGTGAAATCCTCCGTGAACTGGATGAGCAGCTAACGGAAGAAGAACTTGATGGTCTCATTCAGGAAATTGACACAGACGGCAGCGGAACAGTTGACTTCGATGGTAACTATTCCACTTTCTAGAACATACCGTCAATTTGACAAAAATTGTTTAGATATTTTTTGTCTGTCTTTTTGAAAGAGCTTTTTATTATAGTCATATCATTTATGAAAACTATTAATAATATGTAATTAGCTGTTCGAGTCAATGTTCTTTGAGATTTATTCTTGATAGTAAATTAGATCTAAGAGTGTCTTCCGTACCCAAATAGTTGAATCAACTATTCTTAACAATTTATTTTTATTTTACAGAATTCATGGAAATGATGACCGGAGAATAAATTGCTTATTTATTTATATACTTTAAGTCTATCATAATTTACATTTTGGTACTTCAACATTTCGAGATATTGGACAATAAAAATTTAAAATCTATTTTAAGTATTATGTATGTATTTGTAAACACAAATTATGTTAAATATAAACTGATGTGTGTGGCTGCGTATGGTATCTCTTTTTAAATAAATAATTTACAACTTATGTGTGTGTTTTATTATGTTTCATTTAGTATTTTTCATTAGTTATTATACATATATATATATATATGTGTGTTGGTACCTGGGACATAGGTTCATAGAAGACTGATCTGACTGAACATTTTTTATTTGAATAAAAATCTTATTAATCAAACACATGTGTTTGTATACTCTAAGCAAGCTATATTTGGCTTCAGTAATAAAATATTTGTAAAGTGTAAGGGACCAATTATTGTAATTCCAGCCGCACAAGGGTTGTTTTTAAAAATTATATAAGATATTATTATTGGTAGAGTACCTGCAATAAATTGAAGCCAGATGGGACTAACAGTTGACGTACTGTAAGTTTTGCGGGTTGTGGACTGTGGTGCAACCCAAGTGTACTCCAAGAACTGGGTTTCTTAGTACCCATGGGAAATGTGCGACGGTGAAGGTCAAGGTTATTTGCGATATCAAGGTCCAGAATCAGTGTGTTGCAGAGATACCTATTATCAAAGATATTGCGCCTACTGAATGTTGTCTCCGACATTAACGACATGTTTATATGTTCACTGAGTGAATTCACAGTAGCTATATTGTTTTGTTTAATATTAATTTACCCACTTTCTTATATTTTATTTATTTATTTCGACTATGTATTTGCGTGTTGTTCCCGTGAGTATGTAAGTGCGTGCTCCTATTTCACCATGTCTCCTGCTGATAGAGTTTCTTTTGACAATCTGAGAAAAATCTTTGTTTTTAATTTATGTGGGACATGGTGTAATGGTTGCAGCTCCTTACAACCGTTGTGTAAAACAAAAAACTTTTCGATTAAAAGAAAGGGGTTATTGCCTGATCTTCTTTTCCGTTCTACGCCCTCGAGAACTGGCAGTAAATGTAAAATTAGAAGTATTTAAATGTATATTTCTTTTTTGACGTCCATAAGTGTACAATGTGTTACCTATATGGATAAATGATTTTTGACTTAGACTTTATTGTTTAAAGAACTTTATTTCTCATTACAAAAACAGAAATATTTTATTTACATGAGAAACTTAATATTAATATATACGAGCGAGATACGCGTCGCCATTAGCCGTCACAATTTTAGTCAACTATGTTCATTCCAACATGCATCTTTACTGCCTTTTTGAATTTGTCAAACACTCCAATATTGCGAATTTGAGATGGCAATTGCACTTTATTGTTTCTCGGCATTATTGTATTGGATGAATAAACGATGAAATATGATATGCTCGTGTGAAAATGTCATGAGAACTTAAAAAGGCATATCTTTAACCAGATCCATGCAACTTCCTCACAATCGAGTAGTTCCGAGGGAACCTTTTGTGTCGCAGGAGTCTGCCAACCGTCCACGAATACAAAACAAAGCTAATTACAAGGCTAAACTAACAATCTACGAATTTGTAAATGAGTATTTTAAAACGGTAGGGAAAACGTTTGCTAAGACTTTACGAGACAAAAATAATAAAACCGAATGCCAAATTGTCCTAGATTATTTTGTCATAAAATACGGGGAATTGGCTTAAAGCCAATTTTAAATCACTGGTCGCGGTGGCTTTTAATTCACACATTCACACATGTAGAAACTAGAAATTCCCGTTTTTTCAAACTTGATTTTTATGATAGTTCTTTTGCCCACTGCGCTATACAAATGAAACAACTAAACGTATGAAAAGCTTAAGAATCGTGATGTAATGGGTTTAAGCGGCGCCTGAAACAGGTATTGTTAAAAAAGAATATGTTTTTTTAAATATATTTTGCTTATTCCCTGACTATAAATCACTTATTTTTATGTACAACTTAAGTAAATGGTAATGGTAACCTGGATGATTAAGCATTATATAAGATATTGTTGAACATTATTTATTTTAAGTTTATCTGTTAATTCTATTCCTATAGCTTTTTCAGTGTATTCATACATTGGACAGTCGGTCAGGACAAAGTATACGTTAGAAACTACATAAATTGTCTGAAAATTAAAAAAAATCTGAAGGAATCGTATTGACATAAGAACACTTGAAATAAAAAATATGATAGCCATAATGTGTCTCTTTTTTTAATGAATTTTCCCCTTACTATTGTCTTTATTATAGTCACATGTGTTCACAGGATAAAAAAGCCAAATTCATCCTATAAAAGTACAATGGAAATAAAACAATTAGTAAATATTACATAATATTTTAATTACAAATCCTTGATTTATATCAAGTTGAATCTTGCGTAAAAATCGTCAATTAAATTAGCGTAACCTAAGTAAATACAAGACTTCATAAATGCACAATAAATAATTACACATAGTAATTTTCAATTATATACAAATTCACATTTATATAATTTTACAAAAGCGACAGCGATTTCTATAATATCCTTATTACACTGATTTAGCTGATTTTTTTATCAATTATATTATTTTAATATTAAAACAATTTAATTAGATTTAGTTTTTATAAAAGAAGTAAAAATAAACAAGGGAAAAGTTTAAAATCGCTGGCGTCCTATTTGACGAGTTTATCGAGCGCTTCGAAGATGGTGCTAGTTATTTATATGAAATGAGTGTGCTAAATTATTTAAGTAGTTGAATTTTTTACATAAAATTTATGAGCCTTAATACTGAGATTTTAGTAAAAATAATATTAACTGCAGTATTCAGGGATTTTTCATCATAAATTAAGAATATGAAGCATTAATTATAATAAAAAAGAATATATTTTTATATACTTACGTTAGAGACCTTATGTAATGTGCATTTCGTTAGTAAAAATAAAATTAATCTCATACTTACAGGCCTACTTAAAACGTAGGCCCTGCTAAACTAAATCCATCATATAATAATCCATACGGCAGATATATATTTTATATTATTATTATGATGTTTCTATAGGTTTTTAAATAATAGATATATATCTTGGCTATATATATATATAAACCAGCCAGCTTTAACACATTTCACTTTAGCCTGAACGTTAATAAATCTTAATTAAAATTCGAATCGATAGATGGCGCTATTGCAAATTATTGTTAATATTATATCTGCCACATGTGTCATCATAAAATATCTTTAAACTTAACAGAAGCTTAACGGATAATATATAATACAGGAATGAAATGTAACTAAGACAACAAAATATATATGTATTACTAAATTTTATCGCAAAAATAACTGTTTAGAAATACCTCCTATTCATTGAAACTAAATGAGTTTTACACTTCTAAACTGATTTTACATAATTTATAATTCGACATAAAACATAGTTTAAAGTGCGATAAACTGATTTGGTATTTCTAAATAAGAGCGAACTTTATTTAAGCAATCCTTTTGATTATTTCTATAAAATTGATTAAATGGCACGTTAACAAATGAAGTACACTTCTTTTGTATAGAAATACACTGTTGTAACTATATACCGACTATTAACAAAAACTATATCAGTTTACTGTTTTAAATACTTTGTTCAAATTATTTTTTGTTAAAACAGTGATATAAAACTGATTTAGTTTTAATTAATAAATTATGCGTTTCATTCAAAAATGGAATAGGAATTTGAACCATGAAAGTGAATAGCAGATTTAAAACTACATTTCAAAAGTCAGTAAAAATTCATTGGTAACATAGTCTAATTTAAGTCTTCGAAGAGTCATTTTTGGTATTTTTTAATAACCGACGTGAAATTAGATAAATAATTTGAAACTGGTTAGTATCTATAGTTTATTAACAGCTATAAATAGGTACTTTAAAACCTCAAAGCTATATTTTTATTTAACACGTATACACAGTAGGCCATAAAAATTATTACGTCTAAATCTTTAATACGCAACTCGTTTATTCCAATAGAATGTAGAAATGTTAACAAACAGGTCATTAACCTTTGGTTCGGTTTAACTATTCAAATACATAGAGCACGTTTTATTTTGGTTACATTTTTACTCTACCCGAAATTTATTAGTCGCTACGAAATGACTTCGTCAATAAAACAAATATCGAATTAATATCGATTATAGATCATAGCACACACGAAACCATAGACATTGTTATAAGTCTAGCTGTCAAATGTCAATGCCTAATTTAAGACGTCTATTGACAGTTGACATTTATCTACACTCTATTAAAATATAGATACGTTCATAATCAAATATGTAATCTGGCATATTTGATTATCGTAACTTCGATGCTGAATTAAGACTCCATTAACACATTATAGGTAGATTTGCGCAGCCCCATAGCGTCTTTAAACATCTATATCTATTTTGAACACTACCTAGGAGATCTCGTTTTGAACTATTTAAATCATGAATCAAAAGCTAATATCACATATTTTAAATATTCGCCATTGATTTGGACCAGCAAAAATATGTGTAGTGAATAGGAATGTAAGCTGGTTTGGCGAGGTTATATTGAGCTATAGGTGGTACAATTATTACCTATGCTTTATTTTCTAACTATAAGTAGTTTATGAATACTGTTAAGTAAGATCTTCATTCCATTCCTCTTCGGCGTTGCAGCTTTGAGCTGCAGCGTTGAAGCGCAAGCAACAAGCTGAAAATAGTATTTAGTTAAAGGTAATATGATTTGTATTACACACAGATAATGCAGAATTCTAGGTATTAATGTATGTGGTCTAACGAGTGTAGCTAACGAAATTTTATAAGTTTTTAGCGTGACAAAAAGCGCTAATTATAAATTCTAAATAAATAATTGGCAACGAAGACCATGATCAAAAGATAAGTCATCTTACAAATATAATATATTATGCCTTTAACACTTGGGAATTTAGAGAGCGTATAAGTCCTGATTACATAGAGAAACAAAAAGTTATACCAATAAAAAGCAATATCTAACTCAACATTTCAACATGGAACACATTTTTCGGTCTAAGTCATGCCAGATTCCTCACGATATTTTCCTTCACCGTCAATTTAATGTTACATTGCACGGCCGGGGATTGAACCTACGACCTCAGATGATCTCAGGGGGAGAGTAACACGCTGAAGCCGTTGGCCAGCGGTGCTCTACTTCTTGTGTTATTTGATCAAATTATAAATAAACCACTCACCTAACATAGCCACACTGGCAGTTTTGACTAGTGACATTATCGTCTTAAATGCAGTGGTGGCGGCCTCGCGCGACTATTATTCCGCCTCGGTATGGCGCTCAAGTTTGGTAAGCTGTGCTCTTTCGACTTGACAGCTCGGCCGAAGCCTTTCCGTCCGCGAAGGAGCCAGGCCGGTTGGGAACCGGCGGGGTCACACCACGCGGCCTGCAACCAGTTATGAGGTTCGGCTCCGATGCGGGTGCATTCCCTCGCGTACGCCCTGTATGCGGCGCAATGGCACCGAACACCTGTGCAACTGCACGCATCTAATAGGCACGCCTCCTTGTAATTATGCGGGTTCACTTTCGCACCGCATTCGGAAAAAGATTCGTGATGGTCGAAGGCCCGACACAGACGACGCACTTTACTCAGCTTCGACGCTTTGCACCGCGTGTTCAGACCGGGACGTTCCTGACGCCTCGTACACGCCCTGTGACCGCCCACTCGCCACGAAGTACCGAATCTCCATGTATCGTTTATCAGCCTGCCGTCACGTGTCCTCATGTCATCTCTCGCCACGGAATTAAAGTTACCGCAGAGACCGCACAGCTGACCTTTATACGAGCTCGAAACTGTCACTTCCAGAAACCCTTCCCCGTCCCACACCATCTGTAGGCCTATATCAGACTTGAGCACGACTGAACCGTTGCTGCGGCTAATTTCGGCGATGCCTTTTATAATATGAGGCAAGGCTATCCTTTGGCCGTTAACTTTTATACGCATTTTTCGTCCCATGTTTATTTTAGTGGAACCAATGCGAAGTGTTGCGGTGCGTGTCCAAGAGGAATGTGAGGTATTTCTGGCGTCGTTCGATATCCTTATGGAGAATGTGTGATTCTTACAATCTGAGACTAGTTGATATTTGCACGACCCTTGAAAACTATAAAACTTTCCATCGAATGTCTTGTAGTGTGGGTCGCCGAAAACTGTACATATTCCGTCTATGTCGACACATTTTGGGCAACATTGGCCGGGAGACTGTCGAAGTGTTTGGTCTGGGGTACAAGAGAGCGTTGGACATCTTTCCATGGCACATCTGGGTTCACCACCGTGACATTCACAGGACTTGCAGGCATCTAGTTGCCACGTATCTCCTTCCTGGAATAAAAAATCTTATCGTAATATTTTTAAGGTTACATTTATGTAGGCAGTTCGTCAATCGTATTTTATTAATATTACTTTTAAAACTTTGAGTGTTTCCTTTTCCGCGTTACATTTTTAAAATTGTTTTATTATATAATCTTTGGAAACGCAACTCTTAGTATTGAAAACATTATATTAAATATTGAATATCAATGTAAATATTATGTTAATTTTATCTCTACTAAATATTTCAAGGCTTAAAATCAGCAGAAATGTCCAAATTCCGTGAGAAAAAGCAAACCTAAGATTTCAGGCACCTCACATTCGACTTCTTTGCAAATGTGGGCTGATCCATTTTAAAAAAAGTCCTAAGTACTAATAATTTGCTACTTTACTAGTTTAATTTGTTAAAATGCTTATATATATATATATAAAAAGGAATGCAACTGGCAGCCTTATCGCTTTAGAGGTATCTCTATTAGGCAACCAAATTTATTGTTTTTTGTATTGTTTAAATTACCCATATATTTATGTAACATTTATGTTTACTGTAATATTTTATAAAATATAGCTTGTAACATATAGTGTAGATATAACATTATACATGACGTATTGAACTTTAATAAATAAATAAATAAAAGAAGACTTAAAAAAGTTTATGATATAAATATGAAAAGAAATATTACCTGATAAGTCTTTCCCGCCACAATACAAGCGGCCTTAGCCTCCTCGACGTTGGGGCATTCCGGGCAACACTTGCCCGGTGGGGGGGGCAGCGCACGCGTGCACGTCAACACGGGACACGTGTGACGTGCGCACACGGCGGTCCCGTTGATGCACGTGCAGTCAGTGCACGGGTCTACTTGGAATTGGCTCATGTGCGCGTGATACTCCTTGCCGATTATACACGGCTTTGGTAGCGAGCTTCCTGAAACTATAATAAAACTTATTTATTTTTATTGATACAAAGGGCTTTTAGGTATGTTGAAGATATCTCAAGACTTGGGTTGGGTTCATAAATATTAAAACTCTAAATAGGGTAATAGTTTTTTGGCATTTCATGAGGCCTACACTACAAACTAACACAGACAAAGCGCACGCTTAAAGCTGTGGGCGACACTTAAATACAGAGTGTAAATATATTCACATACTCATACATTCACTTTAAGACCTTATCCGAATTTTGTTTGAGTTATCTAACGACAATTTAAAGACTTTTTATATTAATACAATAGTTTTAAATAGCCGGCAACTCACTCGCGAGCCCTCTGGCATTGAGTGTCCATGGGCTTAAACATCAGGTGAGCCTCCTGCCCCCTGTTCTATAAAAAAAACCCATTCATCAATTTTGTCACGCCCATATTTCTGGCATGAAGTTTTAATATTAATACCTACCTTTTATAAAATTTCATGTTAGCACTTCTTTAGCAGATTGATCTGTGCGACGACTACCGTATTTGTGTGCTTTTTAGAAATACCCACATGTTTCGATAAAATGATGCTGGATTTAAGTAAATTTAATATTTGAATTCTTACTTGGTAGTATCTTATCAGCTGTTGGGTGTGAGCATCTTGGACAGCATTCCCCAACTGGTGTGAACTGTTGGGCCTTCGCACAAGGCAGCACTGGACACGCACGCTTGGTACACGACAGCGAACCTCGCACACATCGACAAGACAAGCACGGTTCCTCTGGGATCCGAACATCCCGACCTTCCCAGACTCGCTGGCCGTTTATAACACATTCTGAAAATGTATAGAAAGATTTAAAGTTAAGCTGAAAGAGACCTGCTACAGTCCAAAAATATATTGTCAAATAACAATGCCAATGATTTTAGTATTGAATTAGCGCTGATGACACATATATAAAATCATCGCTATTTAAAGAATTATTACTAATATTAGGGCCAAACATATCTTGAAATTTCTTGTAGAGTGCAGTGCCTTTCTTATTTTTTTTGTATATGTAAGCACACGAGTTTCGTATACAAATAATATTTACTAATTAAATTATATTATTAACGAAGTAAAGTACCTCCAAAAGGTATACAATAACTATCTTGTAAAGGCTGTACTAATCAAGTATATAACATTCTATTTATACGTTAATTATAAGGGTTTGTAAAGGTATAATTATGAATCTGTGGTAAAGGCACGCGGCCAACTGTGGGCGCTGTGTGCGGCCATACCTTATTCATCAGGATTGATTCATCGTTACCCGTACTTATTTATTGACGTCGGTTAGGAAAACAATGCGATTTTGTTTTTGCTCGATTAGGCGATTGTTATTTTAAACGGTCACATTCCTTTTGAAACTGGCAGAATATGAATTAAATTAGAGATTTTAATTAATTTAAAAGCTGTAAATTTTAGTCGAAAAATAGAAGGTATTATTTTTTAATTTTTTTATAGATATATTAGATTTTATTAGATATTTATATTTGTTAGATTTATAGATAAACAAATAACAGAACACGTCAAAATTATAAGAGATGCAACGGGCGGCCTTATCGCTAACAAGCGATTAATTCCAGGCCACCCTATTATGGAATGAAACTAAAAAACCAATATGATGGGTTAAATGCACTAGGTGCTTAACCAGATATTATAAAAAAATGTAATAAAAAAACTAAAACAATGAGTCATGTTTATAAATCTATGATTTAAAGCGTACGAATATATATATACCTGGAAATCCTTAATCGGATTCCTAGCCAAATAATCATTAGAAATGTATCAGCAAATCAGCCAAAAACCAAATCACAATGCTTGAAATTTTAACTGAAATCTTTGAGCTTACAGTACACGACTTTGTATACAGTTACAATTTTATTATTATACTCCAATTAGTATGCAGGATAATTCGGGGCGTAAAACTAACAGTTATGTTTTACGGCTTTGGCGAAGAGCTCGTTATAATAAGTAAAATAATATAAGTTATCGGCTCATAAAATATATAGTAGGGACTATAAATTCTAGGGAATAAATGAGCAATCACTACAGGTCATAACCATGGCACAGGCAGACATGGCAGGCACTATCTGCCTTAAAAATGACCAGGACAAAATCATTTATACAGAAATACCTTATATTATAATATTCTAAATCACGGTGATCATGCCCTAAGTCTTCATTTTTAATTATTATTAAAAATGTATTATTTTATATTAAACATAAAATAAAACAATATAATTCCGATCAAAATGAATATTAAAATAGAAAAGGAGGAAAATAGCTTGGTACTTTTAATAGTAATAAAATAAATGCAATTAAAATCCGCTAAACATTTGCTTCATTCCACACGTCTCATGTCTATACAAGAACTCAATACAATATTTTCTTATGTAACTATTTAGTTATTCCATGTACGTAGCACGAGTATATCACAAGATAATTATTTTAATTTCTCGGGTCGTTGTCGCGATCCGCTCAATAATAACGATAGCACTTAAGACGGTACAAGAATATTAATTAAAACGTGTATTTTATTTAGTTTTTTAGTCGGACTTATATTATGATATAGCAAAAATAGTTCTGTAATAGTTGTTATCTATGACAACATTGGCAACGAAGATGGCAAAGTTAGCTCAATTTTTAAGATATTCATAACTAATACAAAATCCTGTTAAGATATTAATATATAATCTTAGCAAACTCTTCGTTAAGGTTCGTGTTTTGATTTTTTATTCTGCTACTAAGGTCTCTTCGGTCTACTAAAGAAGTATAAAAGAACGTGTCTAATACATTAAAAATTGTTCGGGACAAATTTTGGTGGCAAAGTAAGCTCAAATACTAAAAATGGTTAATCATAATGCTACATTACACTTTCCATTATAATATTAAACACGATATACAAGCATGAATATCGGTCAAATGGATCGATTTGTGATGTCAATTCTTAGGTCAATAAAAACTTCTTAAAGATACAAGCAAAAAACTTGATGACCATTTTTGCTGAGCCCCAAATAAAAGGTTCTGATAAGGTTGTAATAAGATGTAAGAGAAACAAAAAGCTAATGCAGCGTGGGGATCGTAAAACAAACAGGGCAACCTCTAAGCCATCCAGGCGCGGCGGCTTTGAACGGACAAAAAACCTTTTAAGTATGTTGTTAAGTTTTTGATTTATAGTCAATAATAGAGACACAACGCCGTGGGAGACTTTCAGAACACTAATGTATATAATTTTAATGATTCTGTTAGCCATAACAAGGTTTGGGAGTCGTCCTTCAACACGCTAAATGAATTATGGGTGGTCTTATTCCTATTGAGGAAGGTAGGCAACTAAAACATTCCATTAAAAGATCGTAAAAAATAATTATTAATACTATTTCTTAGCTTTTTTGTGATTATATGACAAAAAGTAACAATAAAAAAATAGAAAAGTTTTCCCGCATTTCTCTTTCAAAAACCTGTTATTTTATTTTTTAATAAATAATTGTAAATTGCTTTTGAAGTTATACTTTTGGCGCGTTAGGGAAAAATTATGAGAGAAAATTTTTACGATGCGCGGACACCGTGACAAAACCCACACCTTGAAGTTAGCTATACATAGTCAATATTTCAGATTTTTCAAGTTATACTTATTTGGCGCGTTGGGAAAAATGATGAGAGTAAAAATTTTTTATAGTCTACAAATGTAGAATAAGGCGAAAGAAATAAAATTTTTGAAAGGTTTTTATCTTGTTATGCAAAAGAGTTATTACTTCTAACGTGTGTACACTTATGTACATTTTTTAATATACTAGCTAAATCAAAAGGTGTAACAATCAATCAATGATGACCGATAGAGACCACCATTTGGTATTATACCATACAATTATTGTTGAGTGCTCTATTGTCTAAAGGCTACTGCGCATCTTGTATTATTATACCATTGTCACCAACCCACGTGGGCGATCCTATATACAAAAGATTTATCGTCCACTTCATAGAATATTTATAGAACCGATTTAAGCATTAAAAATTCACCTTCGTAAAAAAACGGCATTGATTTTTATTACAATTACTAAAATGTTGTCTAAGCGACTATTTAGACGGATTTTGGTAATTTCGATTAAAAAAATCAGTGCCGCTTTCTGGTGTGGGCTTCAGATTTCTGAATCTGTTTCATGATTTCATAATTTAATAAGTAGGTAATCAGTTTGTGCCTGACACATGCCGTCGACTTTATGGGTCAGACATGATGGTTTCCTCACGATGTTTTTCGCCGATCGAGAAAATGTTACACATAGAAATAAAGTCCATTGGTGCTGAGCCGGGGATCGAATTTACGACCTCACAGATGAGAGTCGAACGCCGAAGCCACAAGGCCATCATTTCTCAATTTCCAATAAATCACTGGTTAGGTAGGAAGTGGCACACAGAAATACCTATATTGTCGTCTATAATGGACTTTGAGAGTTAATTCTCATTCAGAAGAATGTTCAAGAAAAGTTCTCGGTATTTATATGTATAGCTGAATATAGTCGCGGGCAGTCGTTATAAACTTAAGACTGGTATAAACTAACTGCGTGTATTGGATAATGAATAGCAATAAAACCATAGGAAGGAATGTCGGTTATTCTCAAAAGCGATTCTGTAGCGTCATCACGAAAATTACTATTATTTGATTTTGAATTAATAATCTTGTTAAGGTCTGGGAAGGTAAATTGCCCAGCTTTTTGGTTTTATTGAGCTCGCATGTCGGCGTGTTTGTTTTTGAATGGGGTTATAAGCTTTTTTAGCCGCGATGGCGACTGGGTGGGCGCGTGCAGGCTTATTACTAAATATGGCTATGGGTGCACAATTCTAAGGCGATCGCCTTATAAGAATAGTATAAGGAAAGAAATAGTATTATGAAGTGACTGTAATTGTGCGTAAGGATAGTTGTTATAAACAAGAGTTTCTATTTCTATGTTACTTAAATGTAATTCTAACGAAGTACAAATGTGAAATAATAATAACGAAAGTTTTGATAAAAAAATTACTATAGCTATTTAAGATATAACAGCGCACCGACTAGTATTAACTTATAGATATAGAAGCGAATCGATAGTACGGCGAGTGTAGCGAGTGTACTACTAATATGTAATTGTACGGCTAGAAGCTAGCGTACTTCTAGTAGCTAATTGTAAGGCTAGAAGCTGATCATACAGAGTACAACTAGTGAATAATTGTACAGCTAGAAGCGAATCGTGCGATTCGCTACCGATAGCCTTTTTCGTAATAACCCTACGACGATGCCATGAGACAGACCCGCGCCAGCAAAGCAATTTCATTATAACTTGAATGTGTGCGTACATTCTTTGATGGGAAAATGCAGCATACAATGGGT
This sequence comes from Pieris rapae, assembly GCF_905147795.1. Lineage (NCBI taxonomy): Eukaryota > Metazoa > Arthropoda > Insecta > Lepidoptera > Pieridae > Pieris > Pieris rapae. Next base: position 1,528,462 of record NC_059515.1, on the reverse strand, counting down.
ATTGCAGTTATTACTTTGTTTTCTTATTCTTCGAATTAAACTTCTCAGTATTGTTCAAGAGCCTTTTAAAACAAAGCTTATTGGTTTAATGTTTCATATATTTTATCTTTTTCTTGAAATCATTGCTTGAGTTGGTGGGTGGTTTTGTATGTGATCCGATAGATTTATGAAATTGTTAAACAAAGACAAACAATTGTCTTTGGGGCCGATCAAGTATATCGTTGGCTCTATAGGGGGGAGAGGGGTTTTTGATTTTCTTATTTGATCATTACGTCAACAGTAATCATTTACTTTTTTACACACACCGTCTACGTTTGAAAACAAAATGCATTTTCGAGGATTCCTACAAAAATATAATACGTTGAATTATTGTTATTTTTAAGAGCTTTGCTTAGTTTTACTGACAAGAGGAAGGGGGGTGGGGGGTTAAATCCTGTAAATCTGCTTACTTGAGCGGCCCCTTGGAGTATAATTTATCGTTTTCTAATGTTCTTTATAGACACTTTTTTTTTTTTTACTTGGAGAAATGCTTTGCGCATACCCTTCCGCGGCGCGACTGCTTGGTGCAGAAAGATTATGTGGGACTCGCCATTGTGCATACCCACTAAAACCCCAAGGTGCCACCAACAATCGCCTTATGCGGGATGCGGTAACAGCAGAGCCTCATCCGCTTCCCAACACGCGATGCGGCGGTTGCGTCCGCCTCTTCCCGCCCATTGTTGATTTGTGAGGATGCTTGACACAGCAAGCATCTTTCACAGACCGGGCCATACGCATTTACAAATAGCTAGGGGAGATCGGGATAGACACTTATTTGGGTTAACTATTTCTCAACTGTTGTATGTAATTTTCTGGAAAGACAATTTTATTTCTGGAATTTGTGCACAGAATTCATCTATTTTATTTACACATAATACACCTTATTCCGAAGGGGCAGGGAGAGACCGATCTCTTGCTTGCGACTTGCTACGGTTTTGACCATGCTTGTCAGTTTTTTTGATCTGTCCCTCTAATATTTGGTCCACGTATGCACAGTACGTACCCTTCATGTGCATCGAAGTGCATAACTTAATAAGTAAGTCAATCACCTAACGCAAATTGTTCTACCTGTTTTACATAATATAAAGTACATCACGAGTACACAAGGTAATATAAAATAGTACCTGGTATTCGGTAATAAAATGTATCCGGGGTTAAATTTATTTTTTATTTTTCAAAAGGTTTAGGGAACTAATATTGAGAATATTGTTTTTTGTAGTCTCGAAAAATGAGATGCTAGCCTTCTAAGAAAAAAAACATTTCTTTGCCAAAAATCAAACTTATGCACTTAAACTATGTATGCCACACTGTAACCTACAACTCAATCATAATACTTGTCAAAAGTTTCAAAGCTTCAGTAGTGTCTTACTATTTACCACATAGGGAAAATTTGCCTAATTTTATGTCTTAGGAGCAAATTCGTGCAAGATAAAATCAGTTCATATTTTAGTTGAAACAAACTGGGTACATTTTATTTCAAAAGGTAATGCGTATTTTTTTGAAACTAATAAATAAACATTACGAATTATTATTAATGACATAATTACCATCACAAACAGGGCAATTATAGTGTCGTTGGTGTTTCGGATTATCGCACGGCGCATAACATTCTGGCCGGGAGATGGTGACGACTCCAGCTTCACATCTGTACAGCTTGCCGCTGTCTCCCCATTCTGTATGAGAGGCGTAGTCTGTGCCATTGTACCAGCATCCCTTGCAGCGGGCGCAGCAGCCCTCACGAGGCATCACAACCGCACAATCTTCCATTAGACCGCACTCTTCGACGCCTTTTCGGCACTCCACGAAGCCGTTCTGGAATGTTGAGATCTAAATTAATACTGTTTTTTTTTTATACTGTATTTACAATATAATCAATCTCGAAGTAATAATAAATATAATATTAAAAAAGTGATAAACAAAAAATTCAGACTAATTATAAATGTATAATCCCTGTGGTATGGTAGGTATACCTTTAAAGCTGACAGCATTTTTTCGATATATTGTGATACTTGTTCGTTGAACAATTTTTTTTTTAATATTCAATGTTTCGGGTATAAGCAATAAAAAAACAAGTTTAGCAAATTAAATTAATTTCCATATCATAAGACTATACGAAACACGTGTAAATATATATAACTATATTTATATTAAAATGGTAGACAAAAAACTATTTCATCAAATTAAGAAATAACTTATCAAGTAAGTGAGTAGGTACTCAATACGTTTTACGCCGTGATAAAAAAAAGATTTATAAATTAAAGATATTTAGATTTAAATAACTTGTATTGAGTGTGTGTAATTTCTGATAAATGTGTTATTATGCTCTCTTTATTTATAAACATGTGCATTAAATTCATTAATATACAGAATCAACGATTTTATGCGTAAAGATTACCTTATAAATATTTATTATGGGAACTAAAGAGAAGTAGGCGGTTGGCCAATTGCTTGTGTTAACTGAGAGACAGCATTTCTTAATTGCTTAATTACGACCCAGACAACATGACATTTGATCTCTTGTAATCTTACGAATGATCATTTTCACATGTTATTAACACTGAATTAAAAACATTCATACATAAAAAGTATTTGTTTAATTTTTTCATAATAGCTCTTCCATACAGCTAATTTGGTCGTATCCCCATTAGTCATAAAAAAACAGTATTATTGTTCAGTTTTACCTAGGGTTTATCTGTTTTTCTCCCTTAGAATTGTATAATTAATTTTTTTGTATAATTCGCATCAACTATTATAAGAATGTACGTACTTCCGTCTAGTTCCAAATTCGTCCACGTAACGCTGGTAATAATTATATTTGTTACGAATAACGTCGTAAAGGTACTACCGACTCAAGAGTTAGTACGTAACTTGTGTTTAATTATGGTAAACCGCATTGTGTGGTTACAATTGATACGGCCTATCGTAACTATTAATTAATATCGCCTATATTATTATTCAATATATTGAACCAAACAATGTTGTATGGCGCGTTCAATTGGGATAACAAAATAATATGACGCAAAATATATACAATTTGCGATGTGATACGTCGGTCCCTTGCCATCGTCAACGTGCCAAGTCTACTTGACCCGACTGGAATTGCAAGAGACGGTAGCAAGAGATCAGACGGTATGAGTTTGATTCCTTGGAAGATGGGCCGGGTGCTGGTATAGGATGCAACTTGTTCAGACATACTGGCCCCTTCCCATCTACATGGAACCAACAACAGAGCTAGTACGGCTGGTGATGCGGCTGAAAAAGCTAGCTGCAAATCCCCTATTCTCGGCTCCGAATATTATTTTGTCGCTAAAAGACTTTTTAGGGCAATATCAAAAAGTTTAGTTGACATCACAGGAGACCGAAGATTTCGCAGCTACCACAGAGAAAGAATTAGTCTAGCTATTCAAAGGGGGAACGCTGCCAGTATCTTCGGAACCTCGGGACTCCTTTTAATAATATATTTTAGTAATTACATTTTAAGTTAGTCATTATATTTCTAATTTGAGGTGTACATTGTTTTACCTAAATATATATTTAAAAAATTACAGTAATATCTTTTATATATTCAATACAAGATGCTAGATGCTAGATCAAAAATGGTTTATTATAGTTTCAGACAAGATGAAAACAATGTTTTCTTTAATTATTGGGAAGGAAGCTCATGATGTTCAGTGCTACCCATAGACACTAACTAATATTGACAGAGGGCTCGCAAGTCCGTCGCCGGTTGAATAAATGGTACAAGTCCGAAGCCGAAAGTCGATATACATCGGTGGGCAGCTGGTTCCATATGCTGCCTTCAAAACTGGATGGAAAGACGTCCAGGTGATACGGATGGAATTTCGCATTCTGCCTTGACGTCTGAAGATAAAAGTATAATGCGGGAGCCTTCCCTCCCCTCTCAAAGGCCATATTACTAGGTTTGGCCGTCAAAATCATTCCGGGGACATTATTTCCAAGGGGAAATTATTTCAATTTGACCAGAACGAATGAAAAAAAATACCTAGATATAATTACTAAATATTTTCGCGTAATATCTGATTCATTTGAAATTGTATGCGAATCAATTACTTTATTGTATAAGCCATTGTTATCGAAAGAATTCTATGAATTTGATACCTATCCTTTTGTTTGTGTTTCAATGAGAAAATAATTATTAAGACGTATTAAAATACATAGGTAAAATCATCCATCCATCCTGTCTAATCCTATCTCCTTCCTATATCATATCTTCCTTTCTTAGCAAATCCTTGAAGTACTCTGCAGTGATTGTATGGAATTCAGTCCCCGTCCCTATTATTTTTACATCTTCTCTATCTTTCTTTAAATCTCTAATTTACAGACACTACCTGTCCACATCGTATCCCAAACTTTCGTACTGACGCAAAACTAATCTGAAATTATCGCTGATCGGTTTTATTTCTTAGTTTTTCTTTATCATTTTCACGTGTCCTTTTTATAATATTCTCCTGATAGGTGTTTATATATGTTTTAATTGCTTTTGTTTTCATTAGTTTTGTCTAAATAGCTATGATATCTTATGTATTTTTTTACTTCTTGCTTACGTTATCATTTTTTTTTTCTCAGAGCTTGAAGACCATAATTACACGATTTAATTATGTCAATCGTATTATATTTATGTATGCAAAGAAGTGCTAATACTTGAAAAATAAATAAATTTGCAACTATAACCCATAGGGCATGACAGACGTCCATGTTAATCGGCTCGTAGCAGAGTGCCTGAAATGAATCGAGTCTCACCCCCTTTTTTTGGTGCAGAGAACCCATTTCTACCATGGTATAAACTATGATGTATGTTTCATTAATTTGGCACTGTTGGTTGCATCTGTCACGCTACGAGCGCGTATTAAATATTTTCAGCGCACATGTCGAGTTTCAAACCACGATTTTTTTAGATTAGGGGGCAAACAGGCATGAGACTCAATTGAGCGGTACCGCCGCATGCGCGTGCGTAAAGGGTAGTGCGTTGCCGGCCTTTTAATGTTTTGCTGTATTGCACGAGAAAACATTTATATTGTTTAATTTAATTATATATTCCCAAACTGGTTTAAAGGCGTCAAAAGTCAGTTTGTTTAGAATACACAAATATTTATAATATGCAAATTCTTTACAACGAAAATGTAGAAAATCATCTGTTTTGATTAGTTTTCGGAGTGTGTGTGTGTGTTCATAACTAGTGTGTATTCATAACTAATTCTATGAAATTAATTTAGCTATCTAAGTGTGGAAAAAAATATTAGAAATAGATTGTACAAAATTATTTAACACATTCTTTTAATATAGCCAAGTAGTAGGAGAAACAAAAGTTATTCCACCAGAATTCATATGCCAGAATCGAGAGTAATGTTGGCCTAGTGGTTTCAGCATGTGTCTTTCATCCCTGTCGTGTCAGCAAAAGTCGACGGCGTGTGATGGGAGGGTCTGATCATCATCTGGTCTGTCACTTGCCTGTTGTATTGACAAATGATCATGGAACAGAAATTTAATACGATAAAGTTGTATTCAATGGATTATAAAAAAAAGTGACTATACACTCCTAGAGTTATCATATACGGTACAGCGCATAATATTTACATTTCTCATAACTTTTTGCCATACAAAACGTTATTTAATATAATCAAGTAAAAAATCAGCAAATGGTCGCAGACAATCAATATTAGCGGTTAATATTTGCTCAAATCTGTACACTATCAAACGTTTTAACACCGAATGGCGTCCTACTTTGCGTTTGGCCATGACAAGAGAACTTAGCCTTCGCTTGTGGTCATAAAGCCGTGTGCGTGACTTCATGACGGTATATTTATATTTATGTACGTACGTAAATATACGTACATACATAAAGTACTTTGTTGATTTTTTTCCAAATCAAATCAAAATTTATTTATTCATATAGGTAACATAATTACACTTATGAACGTCAAAAAAAGAAATATTAAATGAATTTAATTTTACATTTACTGCCAGTTCTCAAATCAAGGGCGTAGAACGGAAGAGAAGAACTGGCAATAAACTCTCCGCCACTCTTTTTAATCGCCAAGTTTTACATGTTTGTAAGGAGCTGCCACCACTACACCATGTTCCATATGACATATTGAGTAACAAAGAATAAAAAAATAAATTAAAAACAAATTTTTTTGTCCTCTATTAGCAGGAGCCAAGGTGAAATAGGAGCACGTAGTTACATGCTCGTGAGAACAACACGCAAATACAGTTTTTAACCTAGTACCCGAATCGAAAAGGTGAAATCAAGAGAATTCAAAATTACCAATGTTGTTTCTTTATTATAGTAGGGGAGCCCAAGAGGGGATTTCGGGATTTACTCAAGCGCGGCAGATTAATATACAGGGGGATACCTTGTACCCGGTTAAGTACCTCCACCAAATATGAGGCCCATATATAAGGCCGCCCGTGAAGGATACAGGATCAGATTAGTAAAAAAAAATTGATCATCAGACATTCTCGAGCGCGTCAGATTAAGGTAGTGTGAGTTAATCACATCCTAAAAAGTGTATATTCCACTAATCTGACAATTTGAGAGTGACGTAAAGAGAGGGGAGGGCAGCAAAGTTGTAAAAAAAAACGTCATCTTGACATTCTCGAGCGCAGCTAATTTTTTTTTTATTTTGAATGAAATAATTCAAGAATATTGAAAAATATATAATCTGACGATTTCCGCAAGCCGAAATAACAAAATTTCGTCGATAAAGTTCGTGCGATAAACGCGTGCAGCTGCGTGATGCCTACATTTCCTTCTCCGCGTTTCCCTCAAAATTAGATTTCATGTGAATTTGAACCGATTCGGACCGATAGATTTTGAGAAATTTTGAAAAATCTAAAAAAATAACAATTTGTTTTTTTGAAAGTGTTTTTTTGCAATAACTTTTAAACGGCTTTATCCATCAACTTCAAAAAAATAATCCACCTTTAAGCTTGAAAAACGGCGTCGATCGCCACCAAACTGGTCAAAATCAGTTGATTCGTTCGAGAGATATCGTGAACGAAAGAAAACCGAAAAAAGTGTTTCTATCATTACTTCGACATTTCATATCGGATTATCGTTTTTGATGAAATTAAATAATGAGAGCTTAAAAAATGCGTCGATCACCGTCAACCGCGGGAAAATTGCTTGATCCATTCAAAAGTTATTGGGGTTTGAAAATTTCAAAAATAGTGTTCTATGAAACTTCTATCAGACTTTCGAGGTGGGAGAACTCAAACGCATAGAAATATTATTTCTTTGAACTCAGCGAGCTCATAAGTACAATTTTAAGCGCCCAGGAATGGAATTGCAGGGATGGCCTTTAGGGTGAACCGTTTTTCTAATATTTTTTTGTCAGATCAGGCAAATCCCTCTAGATAATCGTCAGATTATGAGACAGTACGTTTAGAATATAAATCTGAACCATATATATCTTAATCTGACGCGCTCGAGTATTTCAAAATGGCGAATTTTTTTTGCACATTATAATAATGGCTGCGAGTTTGCGTCAGATCGAAATCGTCAGATTATTGAATGAGAGCTTTTATTTTGGTGCACTTAACACCCCCTTAGAAAACCTGACGCGCTCGATTAATTTTTTTTTTTTCATTTTTAACCCTTACGTACAACCACCCCCATCATGCAAATGATCAGATTAACATACGTACATTATTAAAAATACGTAGGATATTGATGCTATCAATATCTGACGCGCTCGAGTATGTCCATGCAACAGTTTTTTTTACATATTTAAACATCTATAGCCGCTTTCCCCACCGATGAAAAGGTATATATCATATAACATTTTTTTCTTCTTATCATCTAAGCTTTGCAACCCAATAGGTCTCCACGACGCTCGAGTAAATCCCCATTTAGCATCGTGGGCTCCCCTACCATTAATAGTGTCCCGGGAATTATTATTCGAGATACATATTAATAATTCTTTATTTTTAGTAATATGGTATAATCTGATTTTCATGGCATATTTTGCCAGTCACAATGGCGTGCAAATTTGTCTTATATTTGGTAGAATTTAGAATTACGTTACATTATCAATAAGTTATTTTATATAATTGTTTTTAGCTCTTCCACAGTGAATGAAAAAAATATTAATTAGGCGCTGTTTTACTAAGCGTATAATATCTTCCCTAAACTCGATAAGATAACCCCCATCTGTTAGCAGAACAATTTTTTTAAATCTTAATATATATATTTCTTGTGTGCGTGTGTATGTGACTGAACTCCTCCTAAACGACTGGACTGATTTAGACGAAATTTTTTGTGTGTGTTCAAGGGGATCTGGGAATGGTTTAGATTCACAATTTTGTCCACTGGACAATGTTTTTTTAATTAATTTTCAATTTATTAGTTGTTGTTGATTTTGGAATGTTTTACATTGGCTCCGACAGACGGCGCTACCATCGCAGTGTCAAATTTTAAATAATATTCGAATTTTAATTTTAGTCTGTCCCGAAATTTAAAAAAAGTTTTGTTATCATTGTGTTATATCGTGTGTGACCATGTGCTGGATCGTTAAATATTGTCATAACATTTGAATAATAATTTTCATCAAAATGGCTTATTAAAAATTGAAATTTTGAAATTAAAGACGTGTAGACAGGACAACGTCTGTCGGATCCGCTAGTAAATTATATCTATTCAATTGTACAATTACTTTAAGCTTTAAGTTTGACCAGTGATAGTGCCAAATCGTTAATTCGTAGATAAGGTAAAAGAAAATTCCGTTAAAAGATATCATATCATCGACTGCATACTGTCAAATATATATAAATTTAATAAGATTTTTTTTAACGAGGTGCGTAAACGATGCAGTATTATTTCTGCGAATTTATTCATTTAAGTTGCCTTTATAATCTACATTCGCGACGACCAACTGACGAAGAAAAACAATTGCCTAATATTTCATCATATTTAAACATTTGAATTTTCAATATAATTTCACTGATAAAGGCAATCTAAAATCAGCGTATGAGCAAGTATTAATATTGCGCACATGGACTGAAAACTTCACGGTTGAGTCATGCATCTTGGCTAGGCTAACTTTTGATTGCGTACTGTGATTACTGTAGTAACAGTAAGTCACTGAGAAAATAAACATAATTGCCATGCATAGCAGCCCATGGACACCCATTTTATAGGGTGGGGAGTTGCCGACTTTTGAGGACGGAGGCACGTTATTAAACTATTGGGAGATCATAACTCTCAGGCAATACTGACACCGGAAGATAATTCCACTGATACGTATAGTTTCGCAAAAGATATTATATTGTGCATGCTCTTGCGGCAGACATCTTTTGTAGGTATTTGTCGAGGTGTTTTTAGTGGGTATTGTTCACCCAGTCTCTGAATTAATTAATATATTAATAATTTTGACGATTTTGGTGTGGGTCGAGTCCCACATACCCCTGAAACTGTCTAGGGCAGGGGATGCGCGAATGCATTTCCACCTCGAATAAAAAAGGGGCAGACGTCTTTCGTAATAATTTATGAAAGCGAGCGATGAGAATCCCGAAATCAAATAATAGAAATAGGTCATTTTATATTCCGGGCCTTGATACATTTATATTACAAATCGAAACAACGACCTGTAGATAACAATTTCAGTTGACCAAATAGCGGAGGCTATCTATGACGTATAGTTTTTTTATTATTTTATAAAAATAATTGTATATAAAAATATTTTAGAGCAGTGTTGGCCTAGTGGCTTCAGCGTGCGACTCTCATAAAACCGACATGTCTTAGACCCAAAAAGTCGACGACGTGTGTCAGGCACTGGAGGCTGATCACCTATTTGCCTATTAGATTTAAAAATGATCATGAAACAGGTTCAGAAATCTGAGGCCAGGACCTAAAGAGGTTGTAGCGCCACTGATTTATTTTATTTATTTATACAAAAATAAAAACTGCCTATGCGACAAATAAACTAAAATTTCATAAAATGATTCCTTATTTCACTGATAAATATATTGATATAATCAATGAACTGGGTCATCATATTACTCACAATTCTTTCAACTATGACTAATATATGACTATAAAAATATACTAGACCATTTTTAGTGCGAGATGTTTAGCTCGAGGTTACACCTTTGTTTATTATAATTTCAGCTCTTTGATGTTACCCCTAAATATTTACAATGTGCCTAAATCACTCTACTGATCGTTAATTTAGTGTGAAAATAGACTATCGTTTCCAACACCTGTAATTATATTTCGGTAAGTATATATCAAGTTTTATTTATTTATTAATTATATAATATACATTTATACAAGACTTTTTATCTAAAATATATGACAGTTTTGGTAAGCATACGTGTTACTGCTACTATATTAGCAATTTAAACAGAAAAACTGTCAGCAAAACAATTCGCGGCAATCCAATTATTAATGTCAAATCCTATAATGTATTAATGTCAAACTGGGTAACCAATTTGTTTTGGTTTCCGAATCGACAGGTCTGAAATCTGGCACTACAGATAATTAAAAATATAACAATAATTACGTTTTATGTCATTGTAAAATATCGTAAGTGTATTTTGAAGACGTATTTAAGAAAAGAGAACACCAATAGATAGATCTTTATAAAATGGTACACTGAATATTATATGTATGGAAAGTTTGAATAAAGTTTATTGTATTTACAATAGACCCAAGTTGTTTAGTAGTTGATTTGCCTTTTGTGCCTTAACCTGTCACAATGTACCTGAACCTAGAACCTCTGGGTCACATACCTTGAGCCAACCACTAGGTTACATGCACTAGATAGAGTAAAAAATTAAGATGCTTAACAATAAATGACTTGGCAATTTTATTATATTACGTCATTAAATACGCATTAGAAAGGGAACAGTGATAATTTTATCTGTTTATTGTCGTGTTGTCTACGGAATTCGAGTTATCAATAGTTTAATAGTTTCGACATGAGATCATGTTCTTCGATTTGTCATCTATGAGTAAATAGTGAGATAAGTTGACAATACAATTGAATTTATAACACATCGTGATGATGGGGAAATGGTTGGAGGTTGGAGTCGATGATCATTCTAATAATAATACAATTAAATTGTTAGAAATAATGAAATCTATTTATATCATGCTTCATAAATCAGTTAAATATGATGTAATTACGCGCAAATTTCTATAAGACAAAGAAAACTGTGGTCTTGGATTAGGTCCGTGCGCAACAGATTCGTTCAATACTGAGGTGAAATAAACAGTTACCAAACATAATTATTATTAAAACAATCTTCTTCATCTTATAGTGCCATCTTCTTGCGAAGGTTGACGAGTTTACTGAAGGATTCCGTGCTTCTAAACCATGACTTGTTATTTTGACCAAACCATTGTTTTTAACCAATAATTAAAACAATAAACAGTTTAAATCAAAATATATACAATTGTTATATACATTTTGTTCTTGTCATTCTTTATTCTTCATTTCTTTGTTTGAAACCCGTTAAGTCTTCCTGCAGCCCTTTTCAAATTTCTCTATCAATAGATTTCTCCATTTGCTTCCTGCTACATCTACATCTATCCACCTATTTAGGACGCGTACTTTCTTTAACAACCATTATCCGTAGAAAAATGACAATAAAGAAATATGGCAATAAAGTATGACTTTCATCTAAACTAATTGGATTTTGACAAGGGTAATTGTTAATTGTTTCTCTTAAAATTGCACATTTTCGCCCTTATACCCGCAACTTAAAGCACGTGTTAAACGTTGAGAATCATACATTTTTTATCATATTTCATATCCCAACGCTATTTATACAATACTCATTCAAGTAAATTTTTTGTGTCATATCGTTTATCAAAAGTCAACGAACTTTTGTACTGACTTTTCTTGTGTATTTTGCAAGCGATAGTGCAATTAAAGTTTCCATTGTTTACATATAGTATGTATTATCTGTACTATTAATTAAACGTTTGGACTTGATGAAAAGTTAATTTGATAACAATGATGTAGGTTAGTTTAAAGGTATTTTTAATTTATACGTTAGTTATTTTAATTAAATACTATATCTAGAATAAAAATGTAAGAAAAATTATTTACAGAAACCCCGGCAATGATTAGTGAACAGTTTCGAGGGACAGGTCTTGCCTATAAGGATTAAATGTTTAGTACTATAAACGTAATTGGAGAGGTCAATGGTGTATATACAATAAACCATATAAAACTTTTTTTAATAATAAAATGCGTAGTATATTACTTAATTCGATGACTTGCTTTAAGTACGCTAGTACCCTATTCTTCTTTATTAGCCTTACATTATATTTTTTTTGTTTTCTTAAATATCTCCGAGCAAATGGCGTTATCTCAATCCGTCGTCAGCAGTGACCATGCAAGTGAATAATTCTATGAATTTAATATTTACATATTAAAATTATTTTCATTTACGTAACATATACCTAAACGTTAGTTTCTCGGTATAAGGATAAAACGTGTATAAATGAAGTTTAAGTTATCCTCTTGATAATAAATGTAATTTAAAGATCGTAAAAAATTGCAAATACGGGCATAGAAATACATCATACAAAAAAATCTTTATACATTTGTTTATATACATACAAATCCAACAAGCGATAAAAAGTAGGAGACTGTTTCTTCAACATAAAGTTTATAAGCATTTATTTATTTATTTATTTGTTGCACCAACAAAGTAGACACTGATACATACATGTTACACAAACACACGCCTAGTGCTAACCCAATTATAGGCGCACAGAACATTCTGATTTATTGTATTAATTTTATTGTCATAATATAAATAAATTCAAATATGTTTGTGATATTTCGGCAAAGTTTACCCAGTTTCCGTTATGTGATAACAGAGGGCAAATACTACCGGGAGCATTGCGCAATTCCACTTCCTAATACGCCTATGTTTGATAACCATAGTTTTACGGTCAATGTTTTCCAGTCATAATAAAAATAAGTGGTAAACTTAACGTTAACTGAGAGACATGTCTCTAAGTTAGCTTAAACTGTTCTAAGCACGAAATTTACGTTTTTTTTTATAAAGTATTCGTTAATATTCATAGCGTAAATATATAATCATGCAAAAGCACGGAAAATATCCATATGTTAAATTGTTATATTTTAATATAGGGCAAATGTCTTCGGAACAGCCAAAAAAGCTAGCAGTTTTGCGAGCTTAATGTGAGTAAGTCTTCTTTTTGAATATGCGTCTTATTTCTAGTAATGACTTCCATCTCGAGTTTTTCTTTATAAAACTTATAAATACCTCCGTGTCATTGTAGTCGAAGAATTCTAAAAAATAAATTACAATTTCCATTGAATAATTCAAACTTTAACACAAAAAACTCATTTATCTTGGACGTATGACGATTTTTCATATAAAGATGTTTTGAAAGGCATATTCATTAGTGCAAATGAATTTGTGTATGCATAAACACGCTACAATTATGCTATATCTATGCACACTCGAAACGGGAAATATAATAAAGTCTATCACTGGTTATAGAAATTAAATAACTTATGTCAGTGACAAAATGACTTTGAAATGTTATAAAATGAACGTTAGCATATAATATTCATTTTAAATGTGCTTTATCTCTTAATTTACATAATGAATTACCAGCTCAGACTGCGGGGCACAAGCCTCGGCCATTACTGTCCTTAGCACATAAAAATATATATCTGTTAATACGAATAGATATTTTTATTGATACATTTAATACTAGGAGTTGCGCGAAGGATATTTATAAAAATTCCGTCAATATTTTTATTTCCCGCAACGACCTCCGAGGCAATCAAATTCTATTAATATCAATACTTTATTTTTGATATAGCGTTAATATATGCATCATTAATTAGTTTAATGACATAACTGGATACGTTCTTAAGTACGATTGAAATTCAAATGGCTGTTATATTAGGCTACTATGATTTCTATGGAAGTGTCTGAGAAAGTTATTTAAGTTTTTTTAACATTTAAGGTGTGTTTGTACACCAGACCAGAAGGGTTTGTCCATATACTCTTAAATGAGACCTCCACCGAACAAGAGACCACTTGGTACTGGAAGATCGATGACATCAAATCAACCTCTCAATGTTGCAAATCAAAATCAAGCGAAACATGCCAACGCAAGGAGCTCTACGTGTTATCTGTGTTAATATTTGAACAGAAAAAATTGAACAAACCACAGCACAACATAATCATTACATTTTATATATTTAGTCTATGCCTTGTCTACTGTCGGCAACATTTTTGATTAAATTTATTTATTATTTATTAACTATTTTGATTTTATATTGCAAACTATAAAATTATTCCATTAAAGTAGCCTTGGGGTAACGCTGCATCCGGCAAATGATAATTACTTATTACTTAATTAAACAATGAGCAATACGAAGATAAGCGCTAATTATGAAATTAATATCCCTATTTAAAATAACTGAACCCCTTTGCGTTCCGGCTAAGAGTGGTATAGTGTGTGCCTACCCAGTAATTGAACCCAGGACTTCTAGGAGCGATAATTTTTATGAAATTTTTTTTTGCTTTTGTGTTTTGAAACAAGAAATTTTGACCGAGACAATCTGTTTTATCCACCATATTTGTCAATAGAGGGATTAACGCCCAGCCATGTGGGTCATGACTAACGTAACCATACGATCTATTTTTAACGGGACTGTTTTTTTCTCCAATTACGAGGCCCGGTGTCCCCGAAATGAACGGTGACGCAAAATTGTCCCGTTTTCGGAAAACGCACGAAAGTTTGAGCCACAGAGTATATGAAATGAACGTACCCAGAGCTTCATTTGTTTTTCTGATAAGTATAACTAAACATTTTGGGTACCTATATTTTGTGATTCGTAACTGTTAGGGCCTGTTTCACAATATATGCATAAAGTACCAAATAGCTATGCAACACATAAATTATTCGTAAGATAAAAGCTCCAAATAAGATACTTCGCGTTTCATGACGAATAGCGCTATATGACAGTCGTGAAACGCAAAAATACTGTTTATCCTACCAATAAGTATTAAATATCATATTAGGAACTTATCCGGACATTGTCAAACAGACCCTTAATCCAACTAACATTTTCTTAATAATTACTTTAGTTTTTTTATCTATTTACTATATACAAAATCTAACCCTAAATTGGTCAAAAACAATGTCTTGTTTTGAGTCAAGGAATAAATGGTCACTTTAGTCATGACCCCGCCATCCTTTGTTACGTCGGGCTACAAGCAACAGCACTCTAATTGGTTTAATATAAATATTATGAATATGCCATTTTCGCGTTCTAATTGTATATAGGCAAGTAAATGATCCCGGTCGACGACAAGGCCAACTGTGGGCGGCGGGTGTGTATCCATTTAACATTTTTTGGATTAAAAAAACCCATTATTTTTCTTATCGGGGCATTTATATAGTAGCTGGTAGTTTCTGAGTTACGCTTAAGTGTCTGGTAAAAAAATGCGCAAATTACTACTCATGTAAGATGTTTGTGTTTGCGAACTATTAAAAAAATACTATAGAAAATCATATCTCTTCATACGTTAGTCAAAGTTGAGCACGAGCTAATTTAAAAATAATCACAACAGCTGTCGCGCAACGGTTTCAAATCGCCCTTCTCAATGCCATTCGACGGAATAAAAACTTATTTTACGATGGCAACATTGACCACATTTTTTGCATAATAGTAAAATATACGAACAGTGTTTGATGTGTGGCGCGTAAAAAAATCAACTTTACTAGAAGAACCGGTGCGACCGCATACCAGGCGCGCGCTCGCGGGAAGGCCTTGCCGCCACCTGCGCCTGCTCTCCACTTACCCACTTTCTCGTACCACGGCATCACATAACAACTATCTCTTAACATTGTCGCATCTTATACCGAAACTGTAATTTAGCGTCACGTGGTATATGAACCACAATTAAAAGTTTAGTTCCATACAGAAACGGAAATGACGTTTACGCGCGGGTATAACATCTATTGTTAAAGATATTATTTCTAATAATTTACACAAGCATATTTGGCACTAACGTAGAAAAAGAAACTATGAAGATGCTTCCTTTTTGGTGGAAGGGTAAAAATATATAGCTTTTTATGTTATTTTTCCGGAATAAATATCTGCGAACACTTGCGTACTGTACAGAAATAGCATGGATGTGTAAAATATTTAATTATATGCAATCAAGACTTGATGTTAAACTAGGAATTGCTCGCCGCAATTCAATTAAACTGTCATATAGGAGCCAAGATACATGATTACTGTAAGTGCACAGTGTTTTGTTTTTTGATTACGAGTTTCTTGGAATAACACTACAGCTTAATGGTACATATAAAATAATTACGAAATGTCTAAAGAGAAATTAATGTATATGATAAAGGATATAACCTATTAGTTAGTACGACTCGTAGCAACTACGAATAGTATTAGATACTGAGCGTTATATCAGTGCAGCGTTCCTGAATTTTCTCCTCTTAACGGAAAAAAATAATTATGACATATAAGACACGAGTTTATTATCATTAAAATCCTTATTCCTGAGCCAATAATGAGCCTAAACTAAAAAAATATTAAAAAAAACTCAGGTATCTTTTACTAATAATGGCTTTGTTTGTTCCTTCATATTAAATATATATTATAATCTACCAATCAATCAATCTTAGATTGTGTATTCCGTTTTGGATTTTGTGTGTAATGTAATTGTTTGAATATTTAAAGAAAACACTTTTTTAACGGATTGTTATGTATTATTTAGTTATGTATTATTGTAAAAGCTTACAATAATACATAACTTCAATCCGTTAAAAAAGTGTTTTCTTTTAATGTGTAAAAATTATGTTAATTAAAGACAATAGGTACTCTGTTTGAATATTGTTAATTGATTAGCTGTAGGAATACTTAAATAACATAAATAAATAAATAAAAAACAGACTTAAACAGACTCAAACGAGAGCTCGGATATTTTAGTAATAATTTTTACAGACAGAAATTCATACGCAATCGTTGCTGCTATAACTGACATGCCTCATTAAAGTAAGCGGTGACTGGTAGCTGGGAGATTCTATCGGACTGTTACTTCACTGCATAAAAAGGCTACTACTATGGGGTCAGACTGACGCCGCGCTTGCGTCCCGCACATGTTTCTTATTATATCGAACTTAATTATCAAATCTCCTGACTAACTTACTAGAAGTAATATCGCAAGGGCATTACATATTTATACGTACGTTTATGATACGTAGTCTGTCATACTGGCTGGCGAATCGGGGAATCAAACTCAAGACAGGCATACACTTTGCAAGCACATTAGAGAGAAGTTTTAGAATCAATTAAGCAAAAACTTCTGTTAAATTATAATCCACAATGATGTCAAATAATGTCAACCTACACTGTTTTAATTTGTACTCCCATATTTCTAGATTCATTTCAATATGAATACATTTTAAATCTTACGTAATATTATTTAGATACTGAGCACGTGACAAAAAAATACCATTAGCCAAGAAAATACATTTAATTTTTAACACAAAATGAGCGATTAATCTCTCGATGGGCTTTCAAATTCCGCACAAGTCATCCGGCGAGGTGAGATCGACTGGGAAATACCACGCGCGCATTTGTATCCACTATTCAACACTTACATGTTTCAAATGTTCTTTTGTCATTTGAAAATACTATTCAAATTATTGTCTGACGTTTTAAATTTCCAGCGATTACTGATATAACAACTATGTTGATTTAACATTATGCTTTTTTTATTGTAAGCGATAAGCCTGTTCCGATAATATACATAACAATATATTTTTTTTGTTTTTAACATCTTACTATTAGTAGTAATAATAGTTTATATGATAAACAAATTCTGGAAGTTAGTAGCAAAACTCATGTATTTAATTCATTAAAGTTCCAAATAAAGTTATTCGTTATTTCGAGCAGCCTCATAGTAAAAGTAAATAATAAATTTAATATGAACCTAAAAATATTGAGGATATGAGGGATAATATCCTGATTGTATCCAAGGTTTGTAGACCAATAAAGATACGCCATCTTGCAAGGATTCGTATTTTTGAAATTGAAAATTGAAATTGAATTGATACATACGCAAGTTACCTTAGCGTTGTAAACAACTTTTAACAATTATTGCAAGTTCACGATTAAATTTTCCATCATACTTTCACATCCGTACGTGTCCCGTTAAATTGTCAGAGGATCGCTTTCAATCGTAATGCGATTATGTAATTTAACATTGTAATTTTATTCATGAATAATATTTCAAGTACTTAACTTTTGTATGCAATTAATAATAATCATATCTATAGCTATATCGTAGTTATAGATTGCACAATATATTTTTCAAACGATTTGACGTCTATGTCGTAGATTTTAAGACGTGTTAGTTTCCGCGGGATGTTTCTTTGAAATTCCTTGTATAGGTTAACCCACCTGGTTTAAGCCTGGTTTAAACCCACGATCAAGGCCTGACAAAATTGAAATAAAACTGATGAAAACACACAAAACATTTCCAAAAAAAATATCTTTTACGCCCGGCGCAGAGTCCATTGTGATTTATTTAGTTTATTTATTATCCTATATAGATTGTATAGTAGTACTAGTGACGGGCCTAAACCGTCTAAGTCCGTGACAAAGATTATTAAAAAAAAATAACACTGTTTTAAGCAGATATTTACCACAAATATTAGAATATGCATGTGAGACATTTGATAAGCTAATGCCAGAGTGGGTTTCCCCAATTATTTCATTACATTCAAGGTCAAAATTACACTGTCCATTGGTGAGAGTCGCACGTGTCTCTCAATTATAATTCCGCTGTTGGCTCGTGATAAATTTGTACACTGACAGTTGTCATTGGGTGAATACAAACGTGCTTTAAGTAGATCCTCACAGACAATAATTGGCGTGAAGAGCCTACCATATTATCGATCAATTCAACAACACAACGACGTTTATTCGGAACACTGTATACATACGAAAGTATGTATACGTTTTTGAGAATTCAAAATGGTGGTTAAAACCATATTTAGAAGTATAGAAAAAATACTGTTTTTTATCTTGTGATAGTGTTAAGAAATAATAATATACGTCAGTGTATGAATAAAAAGTTTTATACAGAATTGTACTTTTAAATACATTTACGTGATTTTTTACCAGAATTATATATATATATTTTTTTTAAATTTTCACTCTACTATAGTGTCCAGGGACTTTATGTATCACTGCTACTATTTAACGCGTCGGGAATTACGCCCCAACTACATCGGTAATATTTTTATTAACAATATTCATGGGCGAGCCGGGGCGCAATTCCCCGCGAGACCCGCTCTTTCTGTTTTATTTGCCGCCTTTATGTAGAGAATGATTTTTTCGCAGAACCGTTCCAGGCACGGTCTGTGCTTTATTAACATGTCCTGTAGGCCGTTACGGTCTACAGTCATCTGTATTTGTTGCTCCAGGTCGTGCCTGGACGATGCGAATATAGGGCAGTGTAGAAGCACATGTTCCACAGTTTGCTCTTCATTACTGCAGGCACATGTTGGGCTTGTCCTAATTTTATAAAGAATTATATTTAAGGCACGTACCTTGCAAATACAACGGAAACAGCTGCTCCAATCGTGTTCGAGCCGTGCGTCCTGAAGTCTTACGGGCTCTCCTTCGTTGGAGCACGGTGCACGCTGACCCTCTGTAAAAACTCATGTTGATTAATAAGATTAAGTGAACCATACAAGTCATCACATCTACAAAAGCTTTTCCGTTAAACATATAATGAATAAACCCATTTCGCTTATATTATTAGAAAAAAAAAGGAGAAAAAGCTGTGTTTATAAATGTTCATAAAAAAAATACTTTCAACTGAAATTAGAATCATTGTATTCCAATAATTTCCTAAGACGTAAAATAATTCGGTTTGAAATTTAAACTAAGAACTTTTTCAAAATGCGTAATTTTTTTATAACCGACCAGTCATCGACCCGTCTAATGTCAACAATAGCATAGACTGTAAACTCTCCAACAATAAGCAAATCTATAGAGATGATACAACTTTATTTCCCTGCCAAAACGCACGATCATTTACCTTGATTTAAAACTTCAGATCCGCATTCTTATTACGTACCGGACAGATATGAGCGCCACCATCTCCTGCGCAAATATTTTGGTAATGTTTGCTCACACTACGAAAACATTCCAGTGTTGTAAAATACTCACAAATGCCTTACGTGTGAGCTGTTGTGACGCGGTAAATTAAAGAAAAATATATTTATAGCGTAATATGCGTTTGCATTAAGCTTAATTGTTTTTTTAGATATGAGTGTATAATGTATATGACAAGAGTGGCGTCCCATACAGCACATTTAATTATCGGATATTGGTGTCTGCATCTCCAGTTTAAACTCTTTGTCATCCAGGTTGCAGGTTAATATACGCAAAAGCAAGGAATATATAAAGAAATGTTGAGCAATATTTTCAATGATAAAATACCTAATTAGTTTTATTTTTACATCGTCGTCTATCTCGCTTAGCAACCAACGGTTCATCAAGGTTATAAATTATTATATATTACTCGCCGCGTCTTCCCTGCACTTTGCTTAGATAACGTTTTATATTACATTCCGTATACTAAGCTTCCACTAATGATAGTAGAACAAAAAGGCAAAGAATCCTTTCTTTTGTTCAATGTTTTGTAAATTCTTCTATTATTTAAGGTAAGTAGTAAGGGTTTCCTGTGGGAGAGCTTAAAAGTACACAGAACACTAATTTTTTCGTCTAAGCGATACCGAGCTTTCAGGTACTCTTTTAGTGAATGTAAAATTAACAGTAATGATAGGAATCAGATACAAATTGCATCTGTTTTTTTTACCTACAACTTGTTTATGTTGCTATGCGATATAGAACTAAATTAATGTTATTAATATGATGTAGTTTATCTCGTATTGAGAAACAAAACATCCGGAAGAATAAAATGTTTATTTCATTTCTACAATAATAACAGGAAGGGAAGCACTTACGTAAATGAAATCATAAATAAACTAAGTTAGAAGTCTTTTAGAAAAACATTTAAACGTTCGCAAACTATTATTGTTTTAATATTTTTCATATTAAGAAAACACTTTTT
This sequence comes from Pieris rapae, assembly GCF_905147795.1. Lineage (NCBI taxonomy): Eukaryota > Metazoa > Arthropoda > Insecta > Lepidoptera > Pieridae > Pieris > Pieris rapae. The sequence goes on along the minus strand of NC_059515.1, from coordinate 1,507,285 downwards.
TAACGGATTGAAGCTATGTATAAACCTATTATTATTTTACATAGACCACGCACGCTGTAAAGCATGCGAAACGTCGGGAAAATTTTAAAATAAATTTTATTAAATAATTATAATACATAGCTTCATTCTGTTAAAAAAGCGTTTTTTTTTAATGTGTAAGTTATGTAATAAAGGACTTTCATATTTCTCACTTGCTGCTGAAATTGTTTCTAATATGGTCTTAGGTCGTAGGATTAGCGAAAGATTTTGTAATATGTATAAAGCGTGACGACGGTTTGTTCTGTGCAAGTGTAGCAGGATCCGTATTCTCACACAGAGAAGTACTGCACATATAATTTTTGTATTAACATATATATTATAAGTTTTGTTTTAGAACTGTCTTTCTTATTAAGCTCAATTTCTTTTAAAAAATACGTATTAATAATGTGTTAATTAATTAATTTATTTTTCCTGTTCCTTAACATGAAAGAAGGGATGTGGGTACTTTGATTTGGTCGGATGGATGCCGAACCACCTGGTGTTGCAGACTACAAAGCTGTTGGATTTTCAATATTCATTTGAAGTTGTTGAACCATCTTTTCTCAAACATTCTCAAGGTACAATCTGTGTTCGGGGTGTGTCATTAACTCTTGATTACAATAGTGAAAACCCTATGTCTTATACAAGATTATTTATTATCTTACAATCAAGGGAATGACGTATATAGAAGATAAAGTTTTAAATATTTTTTATAGATAATACAAAACGCACACGAGCCTTCTGGAAGTGTGAATGTCCATGGTTCGCTTAGCATTAGCCCGTTTGCCAGCTGTATTATAAAACAAAATATATTTGTTTTGCTAAAAAAACTCCCGTTATCGTATTAAGTACAGAGTATAGATACTTACTTAACATACATAATACAAACAAAAATACAAACAACCCTAAAAGTTCATCTACCTCCACAATCAACCTTTTATTTATTATTTGATAGTTAAGAAAAAAAACTTATCAAACATAACACATACAACGTACAAAAATACATACAACCCTACCTCTCTACATCTTTATCTACGTTCATCTACCTCCACAATCAATCTCTTATGTATTATTTGTTAGTTAAGCCCGTTTAAATATATAGTATTTAATTTAGTAATAAATTCTGAGGTTTGGTTTTAGCCTGGGGTAGCATAGCAAAAAGTGCCATATTGGTATGTACTAAAAAGGTAGCTAGGCATTAAGGAGAGACTGAGTTCGCGGCGGCTAATAATTCTATAAAATTAAGGAACAGGTTAATGAAAATCCTTCACGAACTAATTAATAAATATGGTAGGTGTCTAACGATATTTTAATCTATAATTAAAAATAATTTAATAGACGACTGTATAATAATTCTAAGGCCTCGTTTACTACGTGTATTTATAACCTTAAGGCAGATTTATTTATTTCAATAAATTATTTTGCAATTCAATTATATTTTCTTTATAAATCACTATGATTGACACTTCTATGGGTTTTGTTTACAAAGTATTTCAGGTATATGTTATATATGTATGTAGTTTTTATTAGCACATCACGTCACTTCGCTAAACTTAGTAAGTACATATACATTATGATTTGATTATAGTGATTAGGATTTTCGGTTATAGAATGGATTGCTCTGTTTGTTGGACAAATCTTTGTTATTAATTTATTTAATTATTCTTTATTTCGGATGATGGGACATGGTGTAATGGTTGCAGCTCCTTATAAACGTTGTGTAACAGAAAAACCTTAGCGATTAAAAAGAGTGGCGGAGAGTTTATTGCCAGTTCTTCTCTTTCGTTTTACGCCCTTGATTTGATAACTAGCAGTAAATGTACAATTAAAAGCATTCAATGTATATTTCTTTTTTGACGTCCATAAGTGTACATTATGTTACCTACGTGAATATTTTTTTGTTCATTCGTGACGTTATAGTTATATCAAATTGAAACGTATTAGAAAAGAGCAGTGATCATTTTTTTTTCTAATAGGCAAGTTGGTGACTAGTCTTTTGTGACTGACTGTAACTGTCGATTTTTGTACTTACTTTTGTGTCTATTATTGTAATTGCTTGTTTACTGAATATTTTATTGAATATTTTTGTTGTGGTTGGCGATATAATTAAAGACAGTCTTTTGAAGAACAAACCCTACTATATAGAAAGAAAAAATTTGGCGATTAGGAGTGGGGGAGAGTTTATTGCCTCGCTTCCGACCTACGCGCTTGATTTGAGAACTGCAGAACTGAAGCATTCAATTTATATTTCTATTTTCTGATTTATAAGTGTACTTTGTTTGTTTCTAGGCATACGAAAAGCCTATACAAAATGCTAAAGGAATCGAAAGTTATGTTAAATCGTAAAAATGCCAAGCGCATATAAAATTATGTAGATTAAATAAAAATATCGCAACAGGTGTACGGTGTGATCTATGCATGGGATCCGAGTTGCTCAAGCGCAGAATTGTCACGGTACGGCTTGTGCAATCGAAACTTGTACACATTTTATATAACCGGCTACGCTCCGAGTTCCGACGCTTCGAACTTTGCATACACCAAGTTGCTTAAGCTTATAGAGACACGTCAATCATACAACAATGTTGCATTGGTATGTCGCGATTTCTTAACGGTATTACATTTGCACTTGCTTTTATTATTTAAAAAAAATCTGATGATGGATTATTCTAAGGAATTGTTAGTTATCAAACTATTTAATCAACTTCCTATGAGTTAGAGATCACTACCGTGTAATGCTTTCAAGGGTAATGTGATTAAATTTTGTGTGAGAGGATTTAGACCAGTGGTACCCCACGAGGGGACAGAAGGACAATTTGGTTGTTAAGAGGTGCAATGGGAATCAACTGGATATAACGTGGAGATTTCAGACTGAAAATCTTACCAGATTCGAACCTTTCTTTCTTTTATTTTTGAATTATTATTTATATTTAAAGAAAAACATGAGAGTTATTAGTAGTAACGAGTTCGTTACGCAGCACATACTAATTTCAACTTGACTTGGAGGCACAGAGAGAACATAGCTTTTCTATAGATCTATAATTGCAACAACATATTGTTTATCTGCTGTAAGTCAGCGTTGTACTATCTAACAACGAATGCTGGGCATCAAATAAATCATTTACTTACTGATAACACTAGAGGCAGTCGTAATAGAGAGAGTAGCGGCGATTGCAAAAAACCATGCGACGACTCGTGCGACGCGCGGTCTCCGCATGGTCGCTACCGGCGCCTGCGCGGGCCCCGCCCCCCTCGCATCACACCCTCGCACCGCGCCACTCGACCGACACACCTGTAGGACAATCATTATTAATTTCTTATATTTGTTATATCCTTATTGATACATAAATAAATAACAAGTAACTACTACAAAGTTTAATACAGAAATAACATAATACATAGAAATATATCTAATAACTAAACCTTAAAATTTATTTATTAAAAAATATTATTAAAAGGAGTCCCTTTAGGCAAGGTTCCGTAGATACTGACAGCGTTCCCCCTTTGAATAGCTAGACTAATTCTTTGTGCGAGGTAGCTGCCAGCTCTTCGATCTCCTGTGATGTCGACTAACCTTTTTGATAATTCCCTAAAAAGCTTTAATGCGCTAGGACCCCACGGACCAAGGGTCTCGACACCGAATGGGACAAAATCATATTCAGAGCCTAGACCCCTGTATTTGCAGACTTTAGTGTTAAAAAACTAATACGACAATTCTATTAACCAATGAACACTCCAACCAAAAATTCAGTCGGTACTTATAAAGAGTATACTAATTTTATTTGTATTATATTATACGAATTACAACTATTCATTAATAGAATAAAAAAATCTTCCCAACTTCTCAAACATAAAGTTAAAATCTCGTTATTTCAAATATAATTAAACTCGTATAGTAAGTAACGGCCGAGTCAGTGGACTCTGAATTTCAATGATAAGAAATGTATAGAATCTTCGCTACTCAAATGACAGGATGTGCACCTTATGATAGAATGCGTAAAACTTTCAACCATTTTTATTTCATGGCAAGCATTGGGCTTTCTCTTTTTTGAACCAATTCGACTCGAAGGGTCCTTCAAGAACAGAGCGAACACTTGCGAGCCTGCTTGCCATGGGCAATATCAATAACATCAGGTGAGCTACTGCCCGTTTGCCTCGTATTACTTAAAAAAACTAATTGCAACCACTTAAATTGTCTGTCTTAGATCCTATGCATTACCGGTAACTATTATCTTAAACTTTTATTTTGTTGTAATAAATAGTCTTAAATTGTGATTCTAGCGAAACTTTGAAAAACTCCTGAGCTTTAAAGTGGACGTCAAATTTAAAATGAATACTAAAATATCACCTTTTATTATTAAAATTTATAAATAGCAAACAATTACAAATATGAATACTGAAGTTGATAATACCAGTCACAAACTTTGCTTGTAATATAACTTTACACTTAATAAAATCTATACAGCCATATATTGTGCGGATACTTTTTTAATTTTATTACTATATTATTTTTTATTTTTTTAATTAAAAAGGTTTAAACTTCATTCTAACTATAACATTATAAATATAACGACTAAAGCATATCTGAGCTATGAAGAATCCTTCATAACCTACATAGTAATATTAAAAATTAATAGAAAAAAAATTCTGGCATCATTTCGCCGCTGTATAATACTTAGTCGTTGAGGGAGGAAAGCACCGGAGGAAAGGGTTACCGGTACTATTAAACAGGCCCCAACTTAAATATTTAATCAACGTCTGTGCACTTCTTCACAGCCCAAGAATCTCTACTCCAAAGAGAACAACATCAAAGTTCGAGGAAAGACTTTTGAACGACTAATATTTTTATACTACTTTTGCATTTGTTTCGTTTCTAGGTTTCTTATTTTATCTTAGTATCCCAAAAGTATTACCAAAAAGTTTATTAACAACTAATACTAACCAGAAAAAAGTAACGTAAGTAACTTAATGCCACCTTTTATAAATCAAAATAATCATTAATACAATAAATCTCAAATATATGCCTTAAAAGATCGATCAATTAATTATTCAAAGTGACCCTGAGCTCACGATAATATCGATTGACTGCCAAACTTCGTCCTAGTGCATTTTTTTATAGCATTCCACACGAGGTCAATGCCTCGTATTATTTACCTCTAATTACGCATAGATCATTTCAAATTCTTTACGCTGTATTTAAATTACATTGGCTGACACAGATTGGGAAAAGGTGTGATCTCCAACCCTCGAACCTGTCCTATGTGAACCTTAATTAAATTGTTCAATCGATTTGTTTCATGTATATTGTGACCCATAGAGAAGCAGAAGAATACCAAGATTCATAGGGTATTATAAATTTATTAGATTTAACATATGAGAGCATCTGGATAAATGGCTTAGATAAATGTAGTGAAATAAAATATTGATATTACGTTTTACAACTCATCATGTGAGTCAAAGTCCAAGAACTTAGGAGATATTTAAAAAACAAGTGATTTTATAGTAAAACATTTAAGTTTGCTGTGTAAATAACGTTATTTTTTCACTTTTTGTTCAAGATTTTCTGATCAATTTTTCCTTTAATAATTACTGATTTGCCAACCTTCTAGCAACCTTCAAGGTTCTTCCTAGCCTTTAAGAGTGTACAGAATACACCCTTAAACTACACTCTACTTTGTACAGTTGGAGGTAGTTGCAAATAAACTTGTATATTGTGTAATTGGACACTTATAATAAATGTGATATAACATTTTAATTATTTCTCTCTCTCTATATCTCTTCCATTCTCTATCTTTCTTATAAGTAGTTTTTAAGATATTATTTACAATTAAGTTTGCCCATACTTATGCTCCTCGATTGTTATTTCTTCGATTTCTACATCTAAATTTGAATTGAAAATTTCGTAATTTACGTTACGTTAAATAAATAATACAACTCCCAGTAAACAAAAAAGAATTAATTTTATTTGTACTACAGCTATTCCAATAAATAAATATATTTTGCCTTTATAATTCTTCCTGTTTCCAGGCAAAGACTTATCAATTACAAAGAAATATCAGTTGTAAGTCGGGTGATACCATCGCTAAGCTTTTGTAGGCGCCATGAGGTGCTCATTGTCAATTAGACAAGTTCCGGTTTTAGATCCTCCTCAGTAATGCGTTTTAGATTCAACAAAAAACCTAATGAATTCGCTCAACTACATTTTTTAAAACGGTACTAGAACTATTTGTATTAGTAATTGTAAATTTGTTAACGTAATTAATGTTACAAAAAACGACACATATTTCTACAATGAAAAGATTTTCATTAATAAATGTAATGTAATAATAATCACAGATTTTTTTAAATAAATTGTATATTCCATTCGAACTAAAAGAAATTTTTTGATTGAAATTAAAAGAAAAACTATTGCGTAGTTTAGTACTCTGAAACTTGGCGTTTGAAAGTGAGTTACATTTTTTTAGTTAGATGTTTAAAATACATAATTATTTACTCACAAATGAATATTGACATTTAAATATTTTAAGTTTTCTTTTAGAATACAACCATTTATAAGAGAGTACTGTATCGTAATACGCGATTAATATCGCATATCGATGTGGAGCTTACGAATATGACATCGAACCCAATATCGATGTTTTTCTAATATCGATCATCCCTAGCGTCGAGAGGAGCAGTGTTAGCTTAGGTACCTAATACACAGACGTACAAAGTTGTAAGGCCACTAGTTTTTTACTTTTTCATTTAGCATGACACTCATTATTATTTTCATGGCAAACAAACCTAGGACAATAACATAACTAGCCCCGCAAAAAATAATAGAAATTTTCTTTTTTAATTCATATTTTTCAATTACCATTGCTTTGACAGAGCTTTTAATTAAATCCAAATCCCTGTATCATTTACAGAGTAAACTTTAAAAAACAAATAAACTTTTAAGCACAAGAAAGTCGTCGTAAGAAGTAATTAACAGCGCAGTAAGAAGTTCAATTGATTTCCTGTTATACCAAAGAAGTTTCTTTAGATCACAAACCAAGAGATCCTACATCCGCTCTATGCATTGTTTCACTTTTTATTCCATCAATCACACGACTAATAATAATGTAATCGGACAATGGAATTTACAATGACTGCTTAAAAGCGTAGTGTATGGTTTTAATAATCCCCATTTTCTGTTTAAACTTCAGCAGCTTTTAATTGTATCGGAAGCTTAAAAGCTAATTCTTGGCATTAAATTACCTTAATAAACAAAACTAAACAATGCCACATTTAATTCTATACTTGTTAAATCAATTAAAACACACACAAAAATCTCAGTAAAAGTAAATTTAAAAATTAAGAACATTTAACTGCGTATTATAAATTATAATTTAGCGCTGTATTTAAAATAAAAACGTTTCCATTACCTTAGTTTGTCTCTCAATGTTGCCCGAATGTAAAATCATTGCACAAACACTTCGTACTGGCCACACACAACTTATAACTGAGCGTTCAGGCCACCAAGTTGTCCAGGAAATTATAGTAAGCGTTCGCTAAAACCTTTTTGCTGTGTCCGGAATCTCCATACAATACCTCTTCCCCGAACACGTTAAGCAATTGATAAGTTCTTAATTACATTGTTGCATTATGATTGAATTGTAAAGTAATAACGTAATTAATTAATATATTGTTTAATTATTAAATTTCGCTACTACTGTATCGATATAATAGTTAATGAATAGATTTACAGAATAAGTAGAACATAATTAAAGTGATTAGGTTTCATTTGTAATGATTAAATCGCAGTAGACTTGCTCCGTTTAAAATCGAGACCGGATAGAAAAATACTCTTAAAGGAATATGTTATGTCACCCTGAGTTTCTTTTGTCTATGTCTGTGAGTCATAATCATTTATCCTTTTACTTGTACCATACAGGAGACAAACATACTATTCGTCGCCTGTCCACCTGCTGGCGGAGTAGAACAGAGATGTGAGACATTATTTTTATACACAACTAGACAGGCATTTGGCCACAATCCCACCTGATGAAATCAGAGGTGGCTAAATGAAGGACGCGTATGTCCAGGAGATGCCTGATGAACCGCCACTTAAATTAAACCATATAATACAGTCTAGGGAAGATAAAAACGTCAAGGATTTAAACTTCTATGCTGTTTTTATAAGACACGTCCAACCAAATCGTGCAGGAGTTTGAGACACCAGGGTGCTTCTGGATGAGCGTTGTTTAAAAGGGGATGAAATAATCAGATTGTGTGATTCAATAGAGCATTCTGCGGAGTGCAATGACTGAAAGGCAGGCAACTGAACGGCGATGGTCAATACTCAGATGTTGAGATTCAAAGAGTAAATCATCGTCTATAATTCTCTTAGCCCGCTTCACATATCTCTTTTCATAGATATCTAGATAACATTTAGCAGCCCTGAGATGACTGCAATACTCCACACAAGAACCGAGTTTGATAAATATAACACGGCACACGAAAGACGCAGCCCTGCGTTTGATTGTGATTGGACATGGTATGAACATCATGCCGCGCGTCAACGCTTATTGCATTAGTTGACAACTTGTTGACCAATCACACGAACCGTCGACAAAAGAACAATGTCTTTTGTCTAACTAATCTTAAACATTCACAACCAATTATGCACAAGAGATTAAATACTCACTCTTAGGACGGGAACTGGAAATTTGCTTTAATATTTTATAATAATATCGTTGTTACTGCTTTTTGCAAGTTCATTATATTTGCGCCGTTGAAACTTCAATTAAAAATTGTTTAATTACTATATTGGAAATATTACGTACAATGGCAATCTAAGGTCAGATATATCATAAATAGCTCAGATAAATACTTGATATTTATTATATCATGTGATACATAAAACAATGAAGACAAAGAGTGCTTATCCTATGTATGTATATATGTCGCAGCCAACCAGAGTAATCAACTGTTAACTAATAGCCTAGCCGTTTAACTAACACCCTGAAAGATATTCAGCCGTAGTGTTTGCTACAACATTTAATAATCTGGCTGGATAATGCTTAGACCATTCGTACGATAGAGTTATTTGGCGAATTAAAAAGGGTGAAACATATGCCATTAAAATATTTCTTTTAAAATTAAATAGCTTAAGTCACATTATTATTGTCACTACACTCTTCCATGGGTTATTTTTTATGAAATTTTTTAAATACCATCAAAGTTGTGGTTTGCTGACTGATTGATAGTGAATAGTCTACTTATTATGTTTAATTTAACAGTCAACGCGTACATACAATAACAGCAAGTAAACGTCATCGATCCAAGTCATTTGCCTAGCTGTCAACTGCCAACTGGCTGAACATCTTTCAGGCCGTTAGTTAAACGGCTAGGCTATTGAAGCTAGTTGGCTGCGACATATATACTGCCTACTTAATTGTAATTAGAATTTGTTAATTGTATATAAATACTAAAACAATATTTGTTTGGGTATAGAAACATTTCTGTCTAAATAAATACTGTTCATTGATTTTAAATGATGATTATTAATTTTTTCGACGAACCCAGGGCATACTATCGCTAATATGCGGTTAATATTTTTCATTATAATCTAGTTTGTAATGAAAACAAACTAGGCTGGATGTCATATTTTTATCTAATGTTTGAAAAAGTCCCTTAACATCGTGACTACATAATTAGTACTAGTCACCACTAATGAAACCTTCGATGATTCCCAATTAGGCATTGAATTCTGTTAATGAAATTCCAACCCAATTTTTGTTATACAACCTCTTTAGAAGAAGCTAGTATATATTATATTTATTGGATGTTTAATCGAAATTCTTTTTTCGAAATGTTTGGTTGTTTATGATTAGATGTTTTTGAACGATCACAAACGGAATTGTTCAGAAACATCTCTGATAACCCTATAGTCTTTTGTTTTACCTATTCACTCCAAGTTTAAATCCAAGTTGTAAATTTAGAAGCCCTCACTTTTATCGATCATGTGCCAAGCTCCAAAGCAAGCAAAACAGGAATAGTTTTCAGGATATTTTATATGATACTAGCGACCCGCCCCGGCTTCGCACGGGTGCAATGCTGATACTACAGAAAATCTGTGAACGTTGTATATAAAAATGTGGGTTATCCATAAGAGATAGATACCATCACGGACTTTTCTGTAGACCTTTTCAATGTGTATAATACTTAGTACATTATTTTGATAAAACTCGTAGGGTTCAGCCTGCGTTTGCAATGTAAGCGGAAAAAATTTAATTATTTACGACATCACATTAGAAACCTCAAAAATAACAGTACTTCTCCACTATTTAATGGATGTTATTATACATATAAACCTTCCTCTTGATTCACTCTTAAACTACTCTACGTTAAAAAAACTGCATCAAAATACGTTGCGTAGTTTCGAAGATTTAAGCATACAAAGGGATATAGGGACAGAGAAAGCCACTTTGTTTTATACTATATAGTGATACATTAAAGAGGTCTAACCTTTGTTTTTATATTTATTTAGTATGTATTTAGTATTAATTATTTAAGACATCATGTGGAGCGTGGTGTAATGGTTGCAGCTCCTTACAAACATTGTGTAAAACAAAAAATTAACCATTTAAAATATCGGTGGAGAGTTTAATGCCAGTTCTTCTCGTCCGTTCTACGCTCTTGATTTGGGAACTGGCGAAAATATAAAATAAAAAGCATTTAGCATGTAATATGTATTTCTCTATAAAAAAGATAATAAAAAATTTAATAATTAAATAAATAAAAATAACCTGTATAAAGTAATCCTACAGCTATCATAAATTAATAAACATAAAACCATAACTAATCTTAAAAAAATTTTACTTAATTATCTTATTAATCGATGAGCTGGGAGCTACCTCGGACAAATAATAATTTGTCCCATTAGGCAAGATTCTAAAGATACTGGCATGAATAGCTAGACGAATTATTTGTCCGAGGTAGCTCCCAGCTCTTCAGTCTCCAGTGATGTCGACTTACTTTTTAGTATTTCCTTATTGCTCTATTGACGTTCATAAGTGTTACCTTAATGAATAATAATTATAATCGGAAGGGTTGACATTTATTTTTTAAACATTTTTTTGTTCTCTCATCAATAGTTTTCGCAGCGATATTTAATAGGCATTTTTTGTAACTCGGATAACATTATTGTAGTTGTAGTAGGGTGCCTTATTTTTTTCTTGCAATTGAAATTCAGTACTGGTAATTTTAGTACAGCTTTAAATAAAATAGACATTCAATGATAAAAATAAGTTTCCGGCTTGATTTGTATATCGTATCTTCTTGATAGCTTAACAAATATTTACAACTGGTGACACAATTCATGTCACGTATTTTATAACATTCATTCAATAAAATTGTATGTATAAATCAAAGATAAAGAAAATACATTTTTATTCGATATTTTTTTTATTAGAACTTTTAGATATTTTCAACCTCGACTGTCGTCAAGTTATATGTACGTTTTTGAATAAAAATTATTATCAACTTTCTCAAAACCCTTTCGTTAACAAGACATAATTGTTTAATTTTTTATTAATATAAAAAGATTAGTAATGTTTTTCTTTTATTCTGTCTTACTTCATTTTTATTTAAACTTCATTTATGCAGCGCTAGTAACTGAATCTTAAAAGCTTTTTTCTTTGGTCTTCTCATAGTGTCATCACCTTTCGCAGTTTGGCGATCAGTCGCTACTTAAATTTTGCAAACATTTTTTAAATAAATCAAGCTTTTGATTTCGTGCTTTAACCTTGCTATATATATGTATATTGCTCTTATAACTTATTGCTCTTTGCGATGGTATATATAGAACCAATCAAGCCTAAGAGAAGTGCATTAAACCAAGCAAAAAATCTTTTACTATTGTAGATTAATCATAGTAATCGCCAGCTTTTTTTCATGTTACAGGAGGCAGACGAGCAGGAGGCTCACCTGATGTTAAGTGACACCCCTCCCATGGACACTCGCACTGCCAGAAGGCTCGCAAGCGCGCTGCCGGCATTTTAAAAATCGGTACGCTCTTGTCTCGAAGGACCCTAAGTCAAATTGGTTCGGAAATACTTCAGCGGACAGCTGGTTCCACATCGTGGTGATGCGTGGAAAAGCTTATATTATATTCTTCAAGCTGACAAAATACAAATCATAGTCAAATATATTATTATTATTTTATATCAATTATTATACAATTAATCATAGTCAATAATATTATTATTATTATATATAGAAAAACGGTCCCAAGCCCCATGGTACCATCACAGTAACAATACGCAAGGTCGAAGTGAATTTCTTCGCACATACCAGTCCCGCGGAACGCGGCCGCAATAAAAACTCTCGGATATATTTCACGTGCAACATTATCTCAGCTCTCTCAGCTCGGATTACTTAATGCTCCACCTAACTGTACTCGAAACAAGATCGGGTTTTTTGCTCAACAAGTTCGCTCGAAGGGCGGGGACCATAGGGTGTTGTTCCGCGTTCGCTTCCTTGTTTTCGTTTACCTGCTCGGCCAATTATTCGGTTAGGTTGGCTTGGATCTGCCAATTATAGGATCACGGCTTCAAGTCACGCTTCGTGATCACGGTTTATAGCCACTCGCGTGACATCTAGAGACATTTGTATGCAAAAACACTGGATTCGTAGTGGTGAATTCACCTAAAATAACACTGATCTCACTATGATAACCACTGTCGTCAGCCGCTGCAGTGAGATAATCTTGGCAAATATTGGAGGAGAATCCATAATTATCTTTTGTTTGTAATGGTAAAATTAGATCAAGCAAACCGCTCACTTATGTTTTATATTGTGGAAAATGTAGTCGGAGATGCTAAATTTGCACGGAAACGTTAAGATATTTAAATGCTAAATGGAAAGGACAAAAGAAGGTTTTTATACAACAAAAGCTTTATTGAATATAACGTTAAACAAAGAAGACCTTGGATAGTAAAAGCTGCGTTTTGTTTTTTTAACCACGGGCATTTGCTAGTATAGCCACACCCCTTTTTGCAAGCAGTTTCCAAATTTAAATATTAAAAGCCATTACCGCTAATAGAGCATTCATTGCGTTAAACAATGAGCTGTTGAATGAGAGGCAACTTCAAGTGGCTAATTCAATTAACAGGCCTGAACATAACATATCCATTAAGCGTTCTTTGTAAGCAAAAATTTGTGAGTGAATTTAGCCGCGTATCCAAATATTGCAAATGCTAAGTAAGCTGTCAAGTAATAAATTAAGATTTAGCGACAAACAGTTCGACCTAAAGTACAATATTGTCGCAAACTTAAAGTGGTTTATTTTGGCCATTCATTTTTTTTATATAACATTCAGGCAGGAGGTTCACCTGTTATGTGATACCGCTGCCGCCCATAGACAATTGCCAGAGGGCTCGCAATTGCTTTGCCTTTTAAGAATTAAGTAGTACGCTTTTTTCTTGATAAGGTTCTATGCTTAAGATTATATTCCTTTAAAATTGAATAAATTTATATTTGCCAGCGATCCTTTTGTTTTCCTGTTTTAGAAAAATAGAAGTCTATTTTGAAGAACACAATTTGTACATTATTCGAAAGATTCATACTTCAATTATAACACTATAAAAATATCGATTTATTTCATTAGTCATTGCATTTGCGAAAGACAAAGAACAAAAAGTTATGATTCATAGGTTTTACCAACATTAAAAATTTAGTACACCGTTCACCCCATAATGACTTTATTAGGTTAAAACAACTTTACATATATATTTAGTACTGTGAAATAGTAAGTAACTTAATTTGTTTTACCGGGAATTGTAAGTCCCGTATTTCTAAATCAAAAGGAAGAAACCAGAAAATCTTTCTCAATTTCAACAGATGAACGATTTACCATTTAATCACCGATACAACATACAATTTTACCATCTGTATTTGACATTTAAGAACAGACTAAAAATTAATAACAGAAAAAAATATGCCTACGTCATTTGTAGGCTATGGCATCTTAAGTAATGCGTTAATATAATATCTTAGAGCAACTCGCAACATACAAAACTAATTTAAGGTAAATTGTGCAATAAATTACACGTTAGAAACATGTTATATAAATCTAATAACAAGACAGTTTAAACGAGATATTTTTGTAAATAAATTCCGCATATTGCTATAAAAGTAAAGCGTTCGATGATTAGTAGTTTCCTTATATGTTCGCCATTCAATGATAATATTCATTTAAAAGTTAACTGCACCGCTCTAATAAGCTCAAGACAGGAATGTTATTGTGCCTCGATGCAACAGATTGAGTATAAAATGACGTTGCTTCTAAAATATACTGTAGATTCCCGATAATACAGTAGATGTCATAGATTCGCGTGGCTGGATTTCAATTATGTATTAAATATTTTGGAAATCCATATCATATAACTTCAGTCTATGTCATCACATAGCTTCCTAACTTTGAATGATTTTTAAAGTTGCTATTGGGCTAGGTATCAATGTGCGACTCCTTCCTTGGGGTCGTAGGTTCGAGACCTGGCTTTGCAATGTGCTTTCTGTATATGAGTGAATTTAATACTCTCTCGTATTTGGTATGGTTTCTTAATAACATAAGTACAAATATTTTCTCGTAATAATATTGGTATTGATTGGTTTGTTTTTCAAAAGACTGTCTGATTTGTGACCAACCGCAATAATGTATACCAATAAAGTTTTACAGTGAACAAGGACCCAAACATTACAGTAAATCTACTGTAATCAGTCTGAAGCACTACACCTTAAAGTCACATAAATAAGTACAAAATCAAGACAGTTACAGCTGCCTTGAACCGCGGTTCATTGTCCTGCACTTCTTTAAACACTGGCGTGAGACGTAAAAAGAAACAAACAAGCGACAATACGTCGAAAGCACGAGTTCTCAATGAAAAATTTTGCAGAACAATAGGGACACAAGATGAATTATTTATTAATAGAGTTAATGAGGCACAAGCGATAGTGGGGTGAGCGGGCGACCTCGGTGCAACTGATAGGCCCACGCAGCCAGATTGTCGCCGAGCCAAAACCAACATTTTTACACTCCATTCAACAGTAGCTACACCGTAAAATTATAGGTCAGTTCTTCTTGTCTTCGACATAACAAAATTTCATCTCCCAGCTCATACTTTTGAGGCAATTAGGATTTCTATCATTTGTGGAATACGATTCATACATATATATAAAATTACTCAAAGGCCGACCACGCACTTGCGAGCCTTTTGACTATGTGAGTGTCCCTGGGCTGCTTTAAAACATAACATCCGGTTAGGATTCTCCTTCAAATTATAAAAAAAATCAATTATATCCCTCTACCCAATCGTAAATTATGTAATTTACATATTTTAATATTTTTTAATTATATTTTCTGATTCGTAAAATCAAATTTTTTTATATATTTGAGTTTCACAATTGTTAATTGTATTTTTCTTAATTTATTTATACAAGAAGTCACTTTTTAACTCTTTTGTACTAGAGTTGTCTGGAAGAGTTCGCTTGTTGCTTAATATTATCTGTTTTTATATAAACTATTGATAAATAAAATAAAATTTTATCCATTGAAAATTACTTAAATTGTGAACAGTATGGCCATTGATATTTCACAATGTTTCTACAAAACAAAATGGACCCAAGTGTTAAAATCAGCTGAGCGACACGCCTTGTTGACACGTGTAAAATTATGATAAAAAGTTACAAGATTAATATAATTTGTTAAGTGTTTATATTTCTATGTTTGATTATTAAATCTACACATCATTTTATAGTTTTTAATATCTAATATATACCACACATAATAAGTTTCTATATGTTATAGATCCGATTATAGTAATTAATATCGGTGAAATAAGTTTTTTTTCTTTGAAACCCCTACTTTATATAGTAGCATAAAAATAATGAACTACTGATTGATACTACTAAAGAGTTCAAATAGTTTTAAGTAGTTTATAAGTTGATCGTAAATTTTATATATTAAAACTATCGATTTCTAGTAGCGAAACTTACACAAATATAAGCAAAGCAATAAACTAGTAAATGTTGCAAGTTAATTACACAATCTTGATCGTAACGAGCTATTCTTCGAGTACACCTAGTCAGAGTAGAGTCAAATTTCCTAACTGGAGTTGTATTTGGTCTACCACTGACATTTTACGATGATGATTCTGACACGATACTTAATAACACACCTATGTCAAAAGTGTATTGGATTGTAACATACAGGATAGTTATTTAATATAAAGTCGACAAACGAAACTGAAAGAGCGGTTCTTGCGCCCGGCTCGCCCATGAGTATTGTAAATAAAAATATTACCGGTGTAGCCGGGGCGTATTTCGCGAGACTGTAAACCAATTTATTAAATTAGATATAATTTTATCTTATCTATTTTAATCCCGCTGTCAAGTTACAACTAGTTTTTCTAATCTGTGGTAAATCCTAATCATAGAAATATGGACTATCAATTCTGGTTTAACCAATTATTTTGTTGCAAATATTATCATATCATTTGATAGAAATAAATTAAATTTTCCTATTCTTATTATGCTTATGAAAATCTCTTAAACTATTATTCAAATTATATTGAACTTTTTCATCGCATCGAAGATCGCTCAGTTTGAATTCCTTATGACTGCAGTATGTCAAAAATATATAGATTTTTATAACGGAGTCATAGTTCACCCTTCTCTTGCCTAAGATCTTACCCTAAAAACCTTAGATTAGAAATATCCAAAGAAAACCGCTGAAATATTCTTATTAAAGTTTTGATAATCCGTGGTTTTATGCGACTTTTTCATAATGACTACACAACTATATTAAAAGAACTATACCGAAAGACGAAATAATGAACATTGAAGTGAAGAATTTTTAAAATGACGATTGATGATTGATGGTGACGAATACATTATTAATAAGAATAAGTAAGGTAGATGATGTCACAATGAAAATTAATAAATTTTGGTGAAAATGTGTAGGGCACATAACAAGAGGAACAGAACATTAACGCAACGAAGTATTTAAGTGGTGCCTAAGGTACAATAAACGCAAAAAAGGAAGACAAACAACAGAAATCTGAGGCTCATACCTAAATATATTGTAGCGGCACTGTTTTATTATCAATATGAATAATATGAACAATTATTATTAAAAATCTAAATAGATGACGTATGCTCCCACTTGTGGAATTTCGCCGTAATCAAGAGGCAATTGAGATATCGTTTCAACAAACACAATCAGTCGATGAGACACTAATAATATCGAATTCTTCAAATTATTCTCTCATACGTCATACAAATTATATTTCACAAAATTTCATTGTTATTTTATCAGCGTGATAAAGAATTGGTATCAATAAAAATAATAGTGCGTTAAAATTAACTATATTTAAAATGTAAACATTTATTCACAGGTCCTAGACCCAGATGTATACCATAAACAAGATTCAGCAGAGATAAAAAAGTGTATAAAAAAGACCATAATAGACATAGGAGATGGTAAAATATTCAAGTGGAGGTCTACAAGAATATCTACATTTATGAAATAATAATTTTTAATAAATTCGGCTGCATAATGCACTTAAAAGTATTAAATAACAATATTTCTCAATGATGAAGGTACTAAATAGATGCCGATCTCGACATCTATTTAGTACCTTGTGTACCATAAACAGGAATACATTTAACACAGATTAAAAAGTCTATAAAAATCATAGAGCATGATAGATTGTGAAACGTCATTAACGGATACAATAGGCATCTATTCTAAAGATGAAATTGCGGGTTCCTTTTACATAAAATAGCAAACCTCACCGCATTTTGCCAGACAATTGGTGGCGTGTAAATCTGTCAAAAGATATTAATGACTTCTTCCAACAGAACAAGAGTTAGTCTAGCTATAAGTTAGCGTTAATTAGTTATGTTCGGAGAGAAAACGATGAGCTTTTAAAATTACTTTATACGTTGTTTCCCATATGTAAATTTAATTTAAATAATGTTAGTAAAACGTTTTATTTATGATATATCATAATCTTAACTTATATAGATGTGTATTTTATTCTGCGAGTACGTTGTCTTCACATATAATTATATAACTAATGTATACAAATGAGCAGTGTTGGCCTAGTGGCTTCAGCATGCGACTCTTATTCCTGAGGTCGTACGTTCGATCCCCGGCTGTGCACCAATGGACTTTCTATGTGCGCATTTAACATTTGTTCGAACGGTGAAGGAAAACATCGTGAGGAAATCGACATGTCTGAGACCCAAAAAGTCGACAACGTGTGTCAGACATACATTATAATATTGAAGATTCTATTTTAAAAGAGTCAGTATGGAATTTCTTGCCCATTCTTCTCCACACGAAACCTTTTGCAAGGGGAAACTAGAATCATATTTATTTATTTAACGTGCAAAAGTGCAATTTTAGGTGGTCTAATTGGAATAAATGAATTGATTTTACAAACTTTAGCTTTAAGCTTAATAAGTTCCTTGTCTATTGAAACTTTATGCTTTCAAATGCATACAAAGATTCTTGTACAATACGCGTGCTGTTTGGCATAATAATAAAAAAGCCTATTACTACTACAGTCACTATAACACAAAACTATTATCACAAAGATAATAATTTTATAAAATATTATATTTTTTACGATATTTCATCAAAGTAAATCGTCCTCGTTGGCTGTGCCAAGCATGTTCAGGGTACAAATATTATATATTTTTATCGTTAAATTACTTCAGTTTAATGATCAGGTTTTTTTCGGGATTAAATCGGGCGCATTTTAGATAGTAAAGCACAGAGCACATACCCTAGGTATTTTCTGTAACAACAAAATTATGATTATCTGGTAATTAGAACAGAAGATAAAATTTATATTCAGTCAGCACACATATTATAAAATTTTGAAATCTTTTATAAAATTTATATATCATCTCCATATTATAAAAAAAACATAATATAAGTATCTTTATGTATTCAAAAGGATCTTTTTCTCCACGTACCTATACTTTAGGGTGGTATGTGCTCCCAAGTGGTAGTGTTACCTTAGTAATAGTTCTAAAATGTTTGTAATAACACATAAATTGAAATATTTCATTATTTTATTAAAAGAGTGGAGCCCCACCCCCCTGACTACAAATTATTTTTAAAATAGTGTAAAAAAAATTACGTCGAGTTTTTCAATCAATAATTTATTGTGAAATCAAGGAGATTTTTTTTAAATATTTAAATGCAGAGTAATGATTTTTGTTTTATTTATTAACAACATAGTCATGTTAGTACACAAGTCAAGAGTGAAAGAAAAATATGAAAAGAAACGTTAGTTACTAGTCAGAATTTAAAACTTTTTTTCCCAAAGTCTTTATTGCAGGTTGTAGCCCCGGTTGCTCTCAACTAAATACGGCCCTTATTAAAGTTCCAATCTCTATGCTAGTATGTAGCTCTACTTTAGAAATAACAATTTTTTTTCCCCGCAAGGGAAGAGGAATCCTTGTTACATTTACGACGCTTTGATATACTGACATGGATATAACATTATAATTTAAGAATTTTATGATAATTTGTCATTTTTTAATTGTTTGTGATTTTTTTTTCAATAATACCTTTTCAAGTAAAGGATTCATTATTAAGAAAGATAAAATATCTTTTGTTAGCTTAATACTTATGAGAACTTTACCATTACCAATCATGGTCACACGAATTCTCGCATTGTCAAATGTGAGTCAGAATTTTTAAATATTCACAACAATCGTATCAGTGAAGAGATTCTATTTTTGGAGTCCGGATGCGATTAAAGTGTTTTGTATTACTAATATTGTGCGTAAGGGTAACATCTGAAATCTGCAGAAGTGTGACTCATACAAATTCACTGAATGTGGTGAAATGTTTGGTCATAGATATTTTTCGTTTATAAATTGTCTGTGACGGTGTTGTGTTGATGACATTTCTGAGCCTATTTATCTACTAAGCAGTTATA
Source organism: Pieris rapae (assembly GCF_905147795.1). NCBI lineage: Eukaryota > Metazoa > Arthropoda > Insecta > Lepidoptera > Pieridae > Pieris > Pieris rapae. The sequence continues at coordinate 1,487,285 of NC_059515.1, read as the reverse complement.
GATACATACATAGACTCAGAAATCGACTCACGTATCAGCGCTTAAAAGTGTCATTTTATATTTTTAATACTCCGATATGGTGATTTTTTTTTGTAATCCTGGGTTCGATTCCTGAAAACATTGTTTTAGTTTCGTAGTCATTGACATTTATCGACTACTTAATTTTTTTATTGTTAATAAAATTTATACGGCATTTCATTGCAATGTTGCTACGAAAGTGGGTAGTAAACTATAAATTATACATTTAAAATTAGCAAGTTTGCACGGATTTTTGGATTCCTTAAATGAAAAATTCATATCATTTTAAAACTTCCTGGTTTATATAAAAAACAGTCATATTGCATGAATTGTCTATCGACACTTTCTGTCTAATATGTTTACGCTGTGATCGAAAGAGACAGTACAACAATTATACTGAATGATATTGATGATGATGATGATGATGAATATATAGGTAATGAACCAACAAAATTATTAGACACAATATGTGTATAATAATAATTTCTGTATTAGTTTCAGGGCAGACTTCTGTGCCTGACAAATTTAGATGATTTTTTAGTCATGTTACATATATATTCTTGTCTTACTATATTTTCGTTAACCTTACGAACAAATATCAATTATTCCGCATAAAAGACACATATCAGAGTCAAGAAGTCACAACTGAGAAACGCTTTAAACACTAAGCAAACATTTATTTTCTTTCAATACAAATCTGATAAATACTCCATATTAAGGTTTATTTATTAAATAAAGCTCTTCCAAAGGGAATTACAATAAATATTGCATCTATAAACATACAAGAGATATAAAAAAGTAATTGCACAGCGTTATTTCTTTACTATTATATATGATATGAGATATATGAAAGGGTCATACACGGGATGTTTAACCATGGCTAAGGGCCAATACCGCCTTTATATAAATTGGACTTCAGCCAATGTTTCAGTTAAGTTACTCTCCTAAAATATAAATAATTCATACCATACATTTGGAAAATGTGGGAAATACGAAAACTTATGTTAAATTTATCTGTATTTCAGGTAGAAACGTGATCCTTTTAAAGAAGTTTTAATATATATTAATTATTAGAAAAATTCATTAGGACGTGTCAAGTTAGGCTGGTTGTGTTTTGACAGAAATAGAACACGGGACTCCACGATTACGCTATGTGTTACTATATATGTAATATAAATATTCTTTTGATCAAAAAGTCATAGAGTTAGTTTTCCTTATTAACATTTACTTAAGTTTTGACTTCATTCGAGGAACACAGTTTAATAAACCGGACTTGACGTACGAACTTATTAAAAACAGGAAAATAAGTTTCATTTTTATTTTTTTTTATAGAACAGGGGGCAAACGGGCAGGAGGCTCACCTGATGTTAAGTGATACCGCCGCCCATAGACACTCTCAATGCCAGAGGGCTCGCGAGTGCGTTGCCGGCCTTTTAAGAATTGGTACGCTCTTTACTATTCAATTCCCTTCTTATCCTCAGCCATATCTGTTTAAAAACCTAGTTTGCAATTCGACGAAAGTATTTGTTTCCAAAATGCTGAAGAAAGATCACATGAATTTTTGAAGATTCTTATGTATAAGTACGCCATGGCCTCAAAAAGTATTACAAGCTTTTGTTGGCATTGTATTTGAGACAGAAGATAGGTTACTGATATAAAAAATACAACTTTTTTATAAACATTATTTTAGTGTAGGAACACCTTTCGATTTTACGAAGTGAGATGTTTTGGCGTTTCAAGAAATACAGTTCCTTCAGCTTTTTGGAAGTCCGTTAAAAATGAGGTTAATTACTTTTGCAAATTTAACAAAGAATCCTTATGAAAATAGCCTGTATTAGCTACCGTATGTAATTAATACAAGACGAGTCACAAGAAATAGGAATTACTATTATTAAGAAAAGGAATTTATTGTATTAAGATCAAACTTTGAAACTGAAGCGTAAATATTGAATTTATTCAAAAATTTCGACAACCGCGTTGTATTTTAAAATTATTTATATTTTTAGTAGTAATAAAGTACAATAAACTTTTTGCGGTTTTTTTATAATCGTCAAAATAAATAATTGTAAATGTCTAAATTATTTTCTAATTCATAATATACTATCATTTCTATAATGATTATCGTCGATGACTAAACATTGAAGTAGATTATAAAATAAAATATGCCAGATCAATTAGCAAGTCAAGCAAAATGAGCGAAGCCTTGAAAAAAGAATTACTGTGCAAAACGTGAATATTGTATTTTTAATAAATATTTTTAAGGGACTTCTATTGATAAATGACATTTAAATAATTAAAAAAAAAACACTTAATAATTAAAACAATACCTTAACAAATGATAAATCCCGTCAATAGCTATACAGAACTTCACACCCGACACTATCACAAAAACAAGCAGCAAATGGAACTCACGTGCGAAATTTTTTGAGGATTGATCGCAAGGTCTCACCAACGCTAGTTGGTTGCGGCAAGGCGAACCGAGTACTGAGTGTCGGCCGGTCGGCTAACTCGCCGGCCGCGGCGCGACTCCCCGCGCGTGCGCTGGACCTGTTCCTACAGCCTCCTGCGCTAATCTCGTCAGCACCAGCCAGTGCAGGAAGTGCTTACAAGAACCCTCCCTACATCCAATAAGGCCTGAGAACTGTTGAAAATTTCAGAAAGCATATATTAAGTACAACAAATAATCATACTTCTTAGTAAAAACTGGACAAACTTCAGGGTCAAGGACCGCAATCCCTGCCAAAGAGTTCATATGAAATTTTCAAGAACAATGACTACATCAGGCAGATGCTGCATTGTGGATGCTGTCATTCTAATTGTCACAGCTTAACGATCGGACCACACACTAGCATTGTTTAGATACAATTATCGACCACACATATTAAAGACTCGTAAATAAGTACGTCCCAGATAAGTATTGATAAGTTGTTGTCAGTCTGAAGGATGTGTAGCTATCACATAGGTATTGCACATTGCACTCATGTATTATCTGCGCTTTTGCGTGTTAATTAAATCGTCTTTATAACCTAATAAATCTAGTGGAATAACATACATCTGGCCTTTCATTGTGTGCAATACCCCATATTAATTGCGTTGTAAAAGATCGACGACGCCCCGAGCTGAAAGTCAAGTATTATTTTTGATATTTGGGCGTCTAATCTTACGCTTATTGTAATATAATTAATTAAATTTATATCTAATCCTTATCAATTTAATTGTCACAGAAAATACAAGACAATAATGAGACATCAGTTTTTGAGACTTTCTATTTCTAGAACCTATGTATGAGCAAAAAGCCCCTCTATGTCAAAATATTATGAAACTAAAAGTCACTGGTGGGTGACATCACGACCGGATGATCAATAAAGAGCCATCTCTGGGACTAAGGTAACTGCATCGCAATCGCTTAGTGTAGTCATTTTTCTGGGTCCCTCAGAAGTATGTCTTGAGTAACCTCAGAGAATCTTTCAGTGTGTCTTGAGCGGGCAATAATAACACAAGGCAATTATTTTACACAGATTTCTGTACCAGAAGTTCAATCGGCTTTTACTTTGAGGTCAGTTTTTCTACGTACGCAATCAACACTTTCCACTGAGAACATCGTGATACATAATCAAAGACGTGTGTCAGGCACAAAAGTAATCGAAGACTATGATTATCTTGGTATAAATATATACGTTTTTGCAAAAACCATAATAAATAAACATTAAGGCGGGGTGATTGTGCGGTTTAGAAACAAGCTTTCCTTGACTATTGACTAAGTACTTCAATAGCTTATGTGGGAGATACGAACATTAAGAAATAATAGTTGGTGCGCCTTTGCAGTCAATTAGGAACAACTAAATCAGTTCTAGGTAACATGATAAATGCTAGCTTTGGTATAGATAATAATTACTTTTAGCGTAAACTGTATTTCAATGATTAATAGATTAATGGCTGACATCTGTGACGTAGCAAGAGGCACCGAGGTGATCATTGCAAAAATTAATATAAATCAGTGGTGATATAACCCTTTGTTGGGTTTGGGTCGTAAATATAAGTTCCTTTTATAATTTTTATTTCACAGATAAGTACTTGATCAGTCAGCCTCATTTATGGCCTCTTTTTGGCTCGATTTTTGGCCTCTTTATCACGATGCTTCCTACTATAAAGAGATTTATTTACACTCAACGAAGATTGTTGTATTTTTTTAATTGCCATATTTTTCATGAAAACTAAATGAACTACTGAATACTGTCTCTGACACTATCAACATGTTTATATATTTTATTTAATGCTTCTCGACTATATTGGCATAGTCTGTAAGGATAATGTATGTATTTCTGTAATAAATATCATAAAATATTTTTTTTTAATCATCGCTATATCCGATCGAATATATGTTCTTAGTATATGAAGGGTGTGCTCATGATGCAGGTTATCATAACCATACATTCTGGCATTCACACCAACACAGCCGAATTAAGAGTATTTTTATTGGTTTTGCCTTTCGTAAATGTTTGAACATTCTTGTTACATAGTTATATTTATGTTAGCTGTAGGATTACAAAATAAATAAATAACTCTATTAGATACATTAAGAAAAGAGAACTGTTGACCAAGTGGTATAAGCGTGGAACACTCATTGTTGAGGCCGTAGGTTCGAGGTCCAAAAGTAGACTCTCCTACAATCAAGGATAATCAGTGAGGAAACGGCTTGGTCTAGAGCCTACAAATCGACGACTCGTTTGAGACAGAAGCCTGATCATCAACCTGTAGCAAAAAATAAATGATCACAATACAGGTACAGAAATGAGGGTCCTTCAAGAAAAGAGCGTAGCAATTCTTAAAAGGCCGGCAACGCCTAGTGCGTTGCCGGCCAAGTTATCACTTAACATCAGGTGAGCCTCCTGCCCATTTGCCCCCTGTTACCTAAAAGGATATAGTGCCAAAGTTGTTTTTAAAAGAAATGGGTCAATTGAGAATTTAAGCACTAACACTGGTTGCTGAATTGCCATGCAGACGTGCTCTTAAGAAAGTGCCCCTTTCCTGAAATCTTTATTATTATTGAAAATGTATGAAATGTCAAATTAATATACATAATTACTGTTATATTCTTTTCACGAAATTTCAATTAAAAAAACAATCGACAACAGTGTTTGGTAAGTGTCTTTAACGTTTGAATCTCACCCTGAGGTCGTAAGTTCCAGCCCAGGTTTTTCATTAATACGCTTTTAACACTCGCTCGTACAGTAAAGGAAAATATCTTGAGGAAAACGCCAAAGAAAAAATCATGTGCCAGATAGAGAGCTGAGCTACTTGTCTATGAAATTAAAATAACCAAATAAACTGATGCAATCTAAGTGCCAAGACTCAAAAAGCGTTTGCCCCTTTGAATTATTATTATGGTTTTGCAATGATACTTCTCAAATATTCCAAGCATTTATCGCAATAATCTAATGGAAATATGAAGAAAATCCGATCTACGCGGCGCCTCTAGCTACGTCATACATGTCAGCCATTAATCTATTACTAATTCTTAAGTAGCAATACCTTATCGATGTTTTAATATTCATCTCATCTGTTATCAGATTGATAAATCTTTTCCTTGACGAAGGCCCAATACAATATTTAAACTCGATGACACGACAATAACTCAACACAATTTTATAGATGTCAAAACGCTGTTTGTTTAGTTAGCTGATTAATGATTTGTTATTTTAAATCGAGTTATAAAAGGTCATTAAAATATTTCTAATTTATTGATGTATTAATTTCCGCGTGTGAAATAAAAAATGTTTTAAAAACCGAGTGAAAAAATTGTTTACGAGTAGCGTATATGGAAATCAACACATTTGAGTAGAATATTTTCTTATATAATGGGCACGAATGCTATTTTAAATATAAAGTACCTTTTTTGAAATGGTCAAACAGGGCTCCGTGTACGATGTACGTATTTGGAAAGAAAATCTTTGCATTGGAGTTGTCTTATAAATGTTTATGAATAGTTCGAAAGCCACTTCAAACGATAAATAAAGGTCACGACTGTAAAACCTCTTTCAAAAAAGAATAGACAATATTCTTGGTTGTAGGTTCTCGAATTTCCAGAATGTCTGTAAAAAATTTGAATTTTGATTTGAATAAATACGAAAATTTGTTCGGCCTATGTGGCTTAACAAGACAATATTTGTAAACAATGGTCACTAGATTACTTTCCAACTTTATTAAGACGTTCAAGGATACAGTATATATATCATGCGATCAGGATTGAGAATGGGGAACCCGAAAAGCTTGGAAGGGAATGGAGGCTCGCTGCTTATGATGAAGTCTAAGGTATTTAGGGGCATAGAGAGGGCAGTCCATACTAAAGCGTGGTACCTCAATAAAATAAATTGCCTTAGCCACGGTAAGTAAATCGTATATGTCAGTAACATCCATGTATGTATTACCCGCCATTACACAATATAATGACAGTAATTACATTTTGCGGAAATTAGACATAGGAAGCAGATGAAACGTGACAAGCGTAAAAGACACAAGGACAAGACAAGGAGTAATGGACCATAATTAAGTTTATATATAAAATCAAGTTTCACTATGACGCAAAAAGCTTATTACACAAAACATACTCTTTAATTAATTTATTAACACTTCCTTACAGTCATACAGGAATACAGTACAATTATAATAATTAAATACAAAGGAGAGCAATTGCCGGCTTTACCGCTTACGACCTATCTCTACTAGACACCCACTGTAAGAAAAAAAATAAAAAATAAATTGGAGAAGGTAGCTCTCAATGAGTACAAAAAGACATAAGAACAAATGCAAAACTAATGGAACAAAGCATTGCAAAAGCATATGTACACAGTTAAAGGGGACTAAAATAAAAAGGACACGGGATACAAAAGAGAAAGAACACATGAATCACGATATTAATCAATAAAATCAAGTGATCATGGCTTAAACTAATTCTTATATCGAATATTGTATTTTATTTTTATTATTTTATTTATTTATGGTGTCCTGAAATAGATTAGATAAATATTGATATTCAATGGCTTGATTACAAGCTGGCTGGAGAGCGGGCATACTGTTCATACAATTGCAGATTCAGAATATTTAAAAAAAAGCAGGTCAAACCATAACCTTCTGTTTTAACCATTGATGGTGAACATTATGAGAGTGAAACAGAGTAGCAAGTGGATGTCTTTGGTCTCTGCTTAGCGTTGACAGACTGGCGTGATTTATAAATAAAAATATTTATTCCAGTGATAGTTTCTTGGTGAGTTCATTTTAATTGTTTATCGGTAGAGGTGATACAAGTGCAAGTTCTCAATATCTTTGTCACCCTAATATTTATTGTGGTTATCCTTGATAATTTTTCTTTATAAATTAATTTGAAAGATTGTACTTTCTTCTCTGACATTTGATGATGATTTAACCAAACATATATGAAAACCTCTTTTTGTTCCGATGATTTCTTTTGACGAGTCAGTGTTTACGCAAATAAAATATTCCAATGCTGCGATGTTTGAATTAAGAAAGCTATATTTTGAATGATCTTGACTAGTTTTTAAAAAAAAGAACAATTTATATGGGATAAAATCTACCTTTCTGATAGTTTTCGCCTTTTTATGACGGAGCATAAACAAGAGTTCTGGTTTCGAACTATCGCACCTTTGATACCGGCTCTATGAAGATTACCTCTACAATGAGTGATTTTAGCAGAAAAAACTTATAGTAGTATTGCCTGGAAGAGATCGCTTGTTAGCGATAAGGCCACCCGTTGCATCCCTTGTAATTTTTATGTATTGTTTTAATTGTGTTTCTTTGCAACGAAGTGTAAATAAATAAATAAATAAAAACTTTGCTTCAAAGGGCACTATTTACGGTACTACTTTGCATTACTAAATGCAAATAAGACTCTAAACACTGAAACACAAAACCTTTACACTCGATTGCCCCTAAAGATCCTATCTGACAATATCGTTGGGCGTGATTAAGTGTGTTAAAGTGTTAATGGCACTATAATCGACAGTATTCAATAGTTCAAGATTGGAGTTAACCATGAATTATTCGCTTGAATTTGCGTTTGTGTTTTGAGCCGTTAAATGCTAACTGAATATTTATAGTCGATTATCCTTTTATGAGAACCAAATAAGCGGCTATTTACAAATAACCCGCATTTTTAATTAACAGGGGGCAAATGGGCAATAGGCTCATATCATGTTTAATGATACACAGACATTGCCAGAGAACTCTTAAGTGCATTGCCGGCCTCTTAAGACTCAGTATACCTACTCTTTTCTTCGGTAACATTTCAGAAGGCATAGTTCCATATACTGGTGGTGCGTGGCAAAAACTTAAAAAACGCTCAGTTGTGGAATGACAGACGTTGAAGTGATACAGGTGGATTTCGTATTCTGGCTTGACTTCCGATGATAAAACTCAGCAGGTGTACAAGGAATGTATTGCTTTAATGGGTAATATGGTTCTATGGCAAGTTTTATAGAAATTGTGCATAATGCCATCTAGTGGATTTAACATATTTTAAAACACGCTTTACTTTTAAGTTTAGACTTTTTTTAAGTATTATTGTACAATCTTTGATTACATGTAGGAACTGGTGTTTTCTAAGACTAATGCTCTCACAAACACACTTGGTCTATTATAAATCCATCATTTCATTGTCAGCTAATTCATGGAGGATAAAATGAAAAATATTGAGGTTACATGGCTGAAACATATTGTATCTATAAAGAGCCTGGAAAATACCATTTATCGTGTAGACGCAATAAGCTTCAGCCAGCACTGTTTGTTTTATTATATTTTTATTTATTTATAAAAAAAAAACAAGAACATCCGTTATATTGACTAAAATCAAAACTTAACTCTATTAGACCGCCTTATAAAAAATAACAGATTTTGTTAATGTAGAAAAATGATAATACGTAATGTGTTTTTATTATAATTTTCATGTGAAATAAATATTTTTTAATGTTCGTTTAAATACATAAGTTTCTATATCACATATTCAACAATAAGTACATATTAGGTAGGTACTTAATTACGTCATCGACTCTTACGAATATATGCATAGTCCTCCAAATATGATTTTTACTGTATGTGTTATATATTTTTGAACTTCTTGCTTACCTTATTTTTTTTTGTTGCCGAAACGCTCGAAAGCGATAAGGCCGCCAGTTGGCTTTTCATTAAAATATGTCAATTGCAACGAAGTGTCAATAAATAAATAATTACAAATGGTCTTTGTTCGTGTACTCCATAAATATTATCTGTGATAGTACTGCTCCAAAACTAAACGTTTAATTTGCACAAATTATCACCCTAATTGCAGATATGAAATTGGTAGACTGATTTCTAGACAGTGTAATAACCACTTTTCAATCATTTGTTCTCCTTTGTCCATTTAATATGCAATGAGCTGATATGAATCGGCTATTTTGATCGCACGCCAGATAGGATATAATCGTTTGGCAACATTTGCTACATACCTCCTTGTTTCAATTTATCACTTTACATAGAATTACTATTAGTTAAAGTGTATTATCTATATATAGACTTCATGTTCGGAATAATACCTTTTACATTTCGTTTCCAAAATTCATAATGTGGTCAATAATTAATTTTTGCATAATAATGAAACCGATGCCGTATTTTTTAATGGTTTTGATTCTGCCTGGTCTGATTCTTAATTGGTGTCGGAATAATATTTCTACTTAGTATAAAGAACAGCTTCGGTGTACCACACTGATATGTCACGTAATTTGGTTAATTTACTTTAAATTCAAAGCTATAAGGGGGAAAAGAGATAGGGACACTCAATGCCTGATGGTTTGCGAGTTCGTTGCCGGCCTGTTAAGAACTAATATGTTCTTTTCTAGCAGGATCTTTATTTGAATTGGTTCGGAAATATTGCAGTGGTTGGCTGGTGTGATATAGTGATAGTGCGACGAAAACTGTCTTAAATAACGCTAATGAAACTTCTCTGTCTGACATATTTATTCTGCTTTAAAAATAGCATACAATTAGACATCTTGTCCATAGATATATTCTATAATTCAAGTTCAAAAAAAAGTTTAATTAACTTATTATAATATACTTATAATTATTTTCAATATTTTATATGTAATACTTTATATTGTGATGTAAATATTGTCAGTTCTGCTACAAACTAAATTCATTACATATAACCACACATAATTATTTTTAACAATACACACTTAATATAATTGTAGTTAATTCTATTATTTATTTTGTTTTTAATCTATACACTTAATTTAATTTGTTAATTTGTTTTAAATAACGCTAATGAAACTTCTCTGTCTGACATATTTATTCTGCTTTAAAAATAGCATACAATTAGACATCTTGTCCATAGATATATTCTATAATTCAAGTTCAAAAAAAAGTTTAATTAACTTATTATAATATACTTATAATTATTTTCAATATTTTATATGTAATACTTTATATTGTGATGTAAATATTGTCAGTTCTGCTACAAACTAAATTCATTACATATAACCACACATAATTATTTTTAACAATACACACTTAATATAATTGTAGTTAATTCTATTATTTATTTTGTTTTTAATCTATACACTTAATTTAATTTGTTAATTTGTTTTCTTGACGTTCATAAGTGTATATGTTTACCTATATGAATAAATATATTTTTGATTTGATTTGATTATAATTACTTTAAGCACAAAATCATAACATATACCTTTTCTATTTACAATTTGGCTGATCGAATGTTCCGCGACACCTTAATAAAAACAGCAAATGAAACGCAGTTGTGCAGACGTCATAATAATTGTGATACATAAAAAATAGGCGACGTTAATACGTTCTAGGTACTAGGACAATTATGTTGCAGACACATGTTTAAGTATCTCAACAAGGTATGTAATTTTACCGTGTTCAATCTAATATGATTGGCGCGACGGCCGGCGCCAATACAGCCGGCTTCTCATAAAAGATACTTATGGTAATACATTACAAATACTACACAGCATTGGACATGAGATTCTTGTGCAATTTATCTATGTTTATTATTAAAATAACCAAGGTTAATGTTAAATAATATTAACTGAAGCTAAAAAATCAGATCGAATAAGTGAGTGAAACGATTGTTATCTATTCGAAAGTTTCATGCGTCTTCTACATGTTTTGTTGACATTAATAATAAAAATTAAGCTTCATTTATTTCTTGAAACATTTATCTATCATTACAAAGGATACTTAAAGTTCTACACGGAACTATTTATTTTTCTAAAACCCCTTGTAGAGTACTTATCGACCCCCAACTGACTCCAACTCAATCTTGAGCATCCTTCTGCCCATCTTCTCCATCAGCTTCTTCCATCTTCTTCGGCTTTTCAGCCCACCGTGCGACCTCTCTTTCCTATCCACCTTGTTTCTCTGTTCGTCCTTTTACCCTTTTCACTATTATAATCTGTTGCCATTAACTAAATAAATAAGTAAAAAATTGCACGACAAAATTATATGCAGCACAGACAAAGTCAAGAAGCAAGCCGTTATTAAATAAATTTAATTGCATCTATCGATACAATAAATCAGATGTAGACGACATGATACCTTAATCAATGCGTGCATTAATTAATATGGACTTTATTAATCTTCGTCGTAGACTCGCATTTATTTGGGTCACTCTTTTCCACGTACGATGTTTGTAAAAAGCTAGATAGGTTTCTAGATTGTCTCAGTTTTTTATTCGCGTTAACAATTAACGTCTTATAACGAAGTTAATCGCTTTCTAGAGAACAGCTTTACTTTGAATCGAATAAACATAACTGTAACAAAATTTGCTGCCTTTTTTATGTGACAGCAGGCAAACGGGGAGGAGGCTCATTTGATGTTAAGTGTCCGCCGCCCATGGACACTAAAATTGCTAGATGGCTCCCAAGTGCTCTCTGTCTTTTTACTGATAGCATATTCATAAAAACATATCATACTCTTTTTAAGAAAACTACATCTATTCAAGTAAAATTAATTTGTAAAATCTTCAAATGCTGTATTCTAGGTTTACCAGCTGCGATTGACACTCTTATCAGCTTAATGCGGATCCAGGTGGGGGGGACATGGTGGTGTATTATAGATTTTGAAAATTCCACTCGTTTATTAAGTACCTAGTTGGTAACATTGTAAACACAGATTATTTATAAAAATATGTGACCCACCTATCGAATTCTAGATCCGCTCTTGTTTGTATATAATCATTTAGTCTGTATTCACTAGTGAAAAGCATTTGTATGAGTTGTACTATGAATGAAATAAATATCACAGATAAAATAAAAGACAACAATATTGACGATTGACTTTCGGAAATATAGAGATTGTCTACCATATATATCGCAATAAAGTAGTTAAATCAGAGATTTAATTGAATCTTTAGACAGTTAGTTAAATATCGAAATTCAATCAAGTCGCTAGCATTTTGATTTAAATAAAGCAGCATTGAAAACGTTTAACTATCTGTCTTACCGAAAGCCAGCGTTTTGATTAATAATATAAAACAAGATGGCGGTCACGACAACAGCTGAGAGTTTTTGTTTCAAATTGTGGTCGTGAAATTGTTAACATGTTGTCGACTCCGCCATGATTGATCGGTATGATCGTAAAGAACTGAGAGCTTGGAAATTTCATGTTTTGTTTTATTGTAAATAGATAGAAATTAGAAATCGTTTATTTGCTAGAATAGTCTTACAATTAGTTACATAAGAAACAAAAATCCGCCACATATGAATAGGCATGCAAATGTCATCTTATATTTTATTTGATCTATTGAATAACAAGACTAGTTATTAAATCTTACATTTAGAAAAATACATTTAGAAAAATAACAGCGCAGAGTTAGTTAGACACCGATATTTGTAAAAATTCTTATCTAAAAAATACAACGATTTAAACGTTAGGCTTCTTTTTCTTGTATTTAATAACATCTGAAGTGATGTTCCCCGCGTAATTTCAAACTTATGATCTAGGTAGTCGCCCACGCTATAAAAGCACCTTGCCTTTAAGAACCCAATCACCTTCCCCTTGAAAACATTACATGGTAGCGATCTATAGCTTCTGGGAAGGTGATTAAATATTCTTACGGCCATGACGTAGCAATTTTTAGAATATAGCGTAGTGCAACATGCAGGCACCCGCAGCCGAGTTCGATCCCCCAGTTTCTTTAAATGTTTGAAATAATTTTGGATGCTTCTTTACAGTCATGACCGCTTCAACGATATATAGTAGAGTAGGATAGACAGGTGAGGTTAGGTAAGATTAGTCTTGTTTCAGGAACATTTAGGAAACTTGTCAAACGTTTCGTTTAGTCACTTGTCTGACTGAACTTTAGCAACTTGATTAAATATCGATCTTTAATTTACTGTCTAGAGATTCAATTAACTAACTGATTTAACTACTTTGCTGCGACATATACAATGCACGTCTGAGTGGGTGATTTAAAGTGTGCCTCACGTACGAAACTCCTAATGGTGACTAACCATGAAACTATAAAAGCGTTGTTTATAAGCTATTTTGTTCGAGACTTTGAGACGCGAGGACAGAATTTACGGTCATTGAGTGAAATTTACGAGGAATAAAGACTTCAGTACAAGTTTTCAAACACAAAACTAGACATAATATATATTACACACATCACGCAACTAAAGTTATTGTTATCATAATTTATTTAGAAAATCTAAACGAAAACGACCAGTGAATTACCGAGCGCCTTGATCCCTTGGTTTTGAATGGGCTATCAGATTCAGATGAGTTAACAACTTAATCTTACCAGTTTCACCTCGTCGTTCGCGTTCCACAATTTACACTCAGTTATTGAACACAGGCGGCGGCAGGGCAGCAGTATAGTTGGTGGGCTAATTTTCCGCACGTAGACTCATATTTGGTCCGTTTTGCGTTAAGTCCTGGCTTATTTAGCCAGCCTAGCTCCTTTCAGATGTCTCCTGGGCACTTCACAGGCTTCCCAGAGCGACCTCACTGTTCCAAGGAAGTTTGTACGTTTAGCCTCGCATTCCAGAACTACGTAGGTGACTGATTCCTCTGCGCTAATACAGCCTCTGTACATATATGTTTATTAAGGAGATAATATCGGCATGTAACTGTGTATATGTTCTGTATATGCAATTACCAATTAAATAATAAAGCGATAGCTGACAACAATGTTTCGTAAACAACTAACAAGTACTAAGGAAGCTTACAATTAGAAGCGTTAAAATAAATAATTGATCGAAATTTATACTTGAAATAATGATTAAAAATACGAACTATATGAGCAAGCTTTTCTTTAGCGGTAACACACCAGGATGATGACGGGTAATGGTGATCACTTTATTCTTTTTAGCTTAGCGTAAGGGCAACCCAAAAGATTATGAGATTGATAGATTTTTTTAAAGACCCAAAGTAACCGCCTACTTTGCCCCCCGCCCCTCCCAATCCCGTAAAAAGCGCTTACATAACAAAACACTACCAATTACTTGAGACACTATTTACTCTCGCAGTACTAATGAGACGGAAAATTCCGTTCAGACTAATTAACACAATCAAAATTGAGGTTATCTTATATAGAACAGAATATGGAGCAGTAGGTAAGCGAGTTACGGCTTTTTATAGCAAGGCAGATGTTTCAATAAACAGGTGGTTATAATAAACAATTAGTACCTACTTCGTTGTTGCTATGTTCAGCAATAGTGTTGATTCGTAATATAGTATTACACAGACTTATAGCGAAAACTAAGTCTCTGACCAAAAATAATCTTTGGGAACCATTTTCCTGGGAAATCTAAAAATGTTCCCTTCATTGGTCTTACCCAGGTGCAGAGGCTACTTGAAGACAGTAGAGTGGAGGAAGTGCAGCGTCACTAACATTATCTTCAGAAAAGAAGAGCATGACTGAAGAGACAATACGTTCTAGTAATTCAACCTACAATCAATCAAATCATTTAAATTAGACCAATTAAAATGGCACTTTTGAACGTTAAAAAATATTCTAGTTGCCCCTTTCAAAAGGGATTCGTGTGGAGGAGAATGGGCAAATTCCACACTAACTCTTTTAATAGAGTTTACAATATTTGTATACATTATTTAAATATCTGAAAACAATGCAAAAACAAAATAAAATTACTATACAGGTCAATTATTGTATTGTTAATATACAAGTTCCTCACATATCTACTATTTAATATCAAACCGTAGAATATTATACGATAAACATAAAATAATGCGAGTACTAAACAACAAAAATACAAAGGAATGGCTAAAAGTTAGTGGTTTTCATTTCGTTTAGAATTCTCTCTCTTCAGCCGGTAGCCATGTCGGAGCGTGGTGGTCAGCAAGGAAACACCTGGATCGGGTTATCTGTTTGACCATGAGTCTTTCAATCGATAGGCCTACCTGGTCATGCGACCTTTTGCCGTCTGTTGTTGTACACCCACAATCAGTTCTCCAAGTTCTCATTGCTTCTGCGCTTTGTATGGCCGACATATGATATAAGTCGCTATCATAGCATATGGCATATGGTAGTAGCATATGGTAGACAGGCGAGTCCGTGTGTCGATTAGAATTATAATTATTCAAAATTTAACCTAAGGTACATAATGAAATACAAATATATATCAAATTTGCTCCCTGCAGTAGGTATATCTTTAATACTGGCATTAATTATTATTATAGACGAGATGATTCATATGCTTCTACACAAAACAATAACTTTTTCGCCGAAAAACGCACTATACGGATGAGGATTATCCACTAACTTTAGGTTGCTATATCTTAACTACTAACAAGTCGTAATTATTTCTATGATAAAACATACTTAAACGCAGTGTAAGAACTGATTTCTAACTATTACGACTGTATTTGTTTATAGAAACAGAACCTAATTAACGTCGAATTTAAAAGCATTGCATTGTATTTAATATTTTTTTATTACCAACAAGTAATAAATTCAATAAACCAATAATATATCAAACATTTACGATCAATAAAATTAATAAATATACGTACGTAATACCTAAATCGGCTGTGTACTAATATTAATTAACTAACTACTGTTCGAATTTTGAAATTCACGCGTCCTGAAAATTTCATCAAACAACATCAACGATTTAAATAAATATTTATTATTACGTTAAACCGATTCTAAGTTACACATAATAATGTCCTTAATTAGTTATAATTACAGTCAACATGGCTCATTTGCGTGGAATCTTGTTGTACTATAATCTGCAAATAGTGCATGTGAAAACTAGTATTAAAATTTTCCATTAGTTCATATATATATTTATTTTGATTCTGGCTTCAACTTAGGATAGAATTAATTATTTGTATAATAATTTTCAAAATAATACTTTAAAGAATATAATAAAATAATATAATTCGCCTGAGTACCTGAGTTTTTCACTAGGACCACTATTTTCGCCTTTCTAGTGATAAAGTAACACACAATAGACAAAATGTTGTCTCCGTTTCACTAATTCTGTTCAGACTTAGTCACACAGTATTAATTTATTTTAGAATTTGAATACCTTATAAGTAACTTTATAAATAAATAAATATAGCCTTTATTGACAATCTTGTAAGTTACATTTTATCTTATTTCTACTTTACATACTACCTAAACTTATTAACGAAATTTAGTTAAGGTAATTATAATATCATAGTATTTCCTATTAGACACCGGTTTCTTGATCGTCTTGCTTTTCAGCATAGGCCTTTTATAAATATAACTTTAATCTTTATTAAAACAATAAACATCAATGACTGATACATCGCATATATAGAAAATTAAAATCGACAAGCAATTATTATTGACAAGGACGAAGAATTGGTTTAAGTGGAGCCCGTCTGGACATTCAAAAAGAATATGTGTGTGTTTCATATTTGTCTTATTCGGAATAGAGAAAATATCGTAGTATCAACGACTTGGCGGCTTACCAGCTGAAACGCGATAGAACTTTAAAGCTTTTCAACTTTTGTTTCGTATTTTGAAAAACTTCTCATCGCCAAAGATGTTACATGAAGCTAGTAAAATATCCTGTGTTATAGTATTGTCTTTTATTATAGATTTTACACATTAAAGAAAACACTTTTTTACCAGATTCAGAGTCACCGTGACCACGCACGATGTAAAGCACGCGAAACGTGGGATTCATTTAAAATTATGTTAAATAATTATAAGTTTACAATAATAAATAGCTTCAATCCGGTAAAAAGTGTTTTCTTTAATCCTGGGTTATGCTATGTAATTAAAAATAATTTAAATTGTTTTTTTTAATTATAATATGGTGAAATACAATTAAACTTCATCAGTTGATTAAAAAAAAAACATTTTTAATAAGGAGCTTTACATCGCTTTATATCTTTACGTCAATTTGATTCGGTTTGAAAAGAGATATTTTTGTTGATATAATCTTGTGGACCTGACAGACGTTGTTCCAATCTACACAAAAAAAATAAAGGAGTTTAATTACAAACACGTGAACAGAAGATTTATAAACAATAATATTTAATTAGACATAAATACTTATGTTTATTTACTGTATGTTATAGGTACATTTTTCTTACCGTTTAAACCTTCCCTGAACTACTACAAATATTTCAATATCAAAATAAGCCATATCGGTCGAGAAATTATCGAGTTTTTGCAACAAACAAAAAATCGTTCATTTCAGTGTACATGAAATGCGAGAAGATCTGTGTCCATGCAAAAATATAGAAACATATACGCCAAATGACAATAACCTAATAATTCATTTCCGCACATTAATTATAAAAATATTAAACTCGACTCGGAACAAAGCGTTTTGGCTATCAACTTCGTACTTCATGAGCTTAGTTTCATTGTGTGCAGATTGTGTGGGCGACCCTCTATTCATTTTGTTTGAGTATTTTCTTGTGCGAAGGCTGTGCGACAAAGTGGCGTCTATAGGGCGGTCTGTATTTAGGTCTGTACAACTCAACGATATCATATTTGAGAAATCCAATCTAGAACAAAGTATATTTAATAGGAAGGTTTATGTTTATACGGCTTTAATACTAGCTGTGCGTGTGAATTAATTTTATTACGAACTATCGGGACTGGATTTTACAATGGCTTCCTTGTTATTTTTAAAGTAATTATTTAAGAGTAGGAGGATCACATCTCTTATAAGTTTTTCTTATTTTTAATAAGATATTGAGTGTCAGATGCCACCACTTTACGATTTGATTAATTTCATGTAAAAACAGCATAGGAGTGAAACTTCTCGCCCCGTTCCATCTTTCCTAGACAGTATAATAAGGGTTCATTTAGGCAGCGGTTAAATAAAGATCTGTTGGTTCTCTAATAGGCCACATCTTACTTAACAAACTGCTGGCCAGGTCTAAAAAAAAAGTAGACACTCCGGCGTACAAAGGTATCATGGTGAATGAACTATAATAAAGGTTATCAATACATCAGTTATTTAATGAGTAGTTAGTAGAAATAGCAACGAAACAAGTATTTTCGAAAATAGATGAAACACCTTACTTCAGGTCTAAAACCTTATTAGCAACTTTTTCAGGGCATCACAACAATTTAGAGAAAATATTTTTCTATTCCGTGACAAGCGTCACAAATCATATTTATTAATAATGGTGATTCAATGTGACTTTTGATTATTCCAGCCAAATTTTGCTAATTCTAATGAAGTCTTTTATGTTATATGTACTCAAAATGAAAAGGGGATAAAATTAAAGGGTCTATGACACAAACAACCCCAATCATTCCTTTTATTATGATTTGTAAGCATAATTTGATTACACAATATAATGTTAGTAATTTTGATAGCCCTTGGTTCTTTCTGCTTTCATTCCTAGTCAAATATTTATACAGAGCGAAAATATATTACGAAACATAAATTTAGAGTATTATTATTATTGATTACATTAGAAAACATCTCATCTTGACTTGATTATGATATTTTCGGCCATAGATTATAGAGACAATTCCAATTAACACCTTTTTTAATTTTCTTTTTCTTTTTTATACTATTGCCATAAAAAAGTACAACTAAAACTCAAATGCATATAAGTGTTTTATTGATTTTATCAATATTATCCCTATACAATATTTTTTTATATATAATGGGGCAACTGAAGCATGGACGCCCAAAAACGGCGGTCATCGCAGCTCATTGGCCTAATAATAAATATATAATGTAAAAGTGAATTCCTAATAGGTTTTTGTTCCTATTTTTGTGATTCTTTTTCATAGTCTTAAAAAAATTAATCCAAATACGTAATAAGTTCAAAGTTAAATTCTAACAATAAACCTTAAATATTGATATTTCCCTAAGCTATGTGTGATAACAGTGATAAATCGCAGTGATGTCACTACTCTATTATGCAAAAACGTTGCAATGACGATAGACTAAGCAAATTGACGCACGATCGTTCCCACGCACTTTCATTATGTACATTATCTGTGATTGTTAATCCATACTTATTTTTATACGGCTCTTGTGAACCATCTATTTTTGACTATAACCTTCAATATTTAGACCGCTACTATATATTTATATTTATATTAAAGCTTAGTTTTTTGTTATTTAATCGCGCTGATATGAGAGACTAGTTCGATTTCAATTGTTTTAGTGTATATATATATATATAAGATATAGTACACAAATTAATTAAAGCAGGAAAAGCAGAGCTGTTGTTTTGAAATATTGTCATAACTTAACTATGGATTGGTATATCAGGAATCAAAAAGTAATGGCTAACTAAGACGTGGCTACAGCCTTTAAAACTACCAAAATTCTTCAATTATTACCAAAAATAAGACCGGGACGTATGTACTAAAGTCCTATGCTTTTCCCATGGGGATAAATGAATATCATCTTCTATACATATATCAGAGAGACAAAGAACTTTAGATCTATTATCGTAGTAAAATATACAGCTGACATTCTAATATTTAATCAACTAGCTGGTGCCCGTGACTTCGTCTGCGCAGAATTAAAATAATATTTGTCGTGCAATATATTTTAAATACCTAGTACATATATATGTATAATAGTAATGAAAATTGTATTTAGCTTTAATTTAATTTTATTTATTAATAATTTTCAAATCTAATACATACAATAATATTTTTGTTACTCTTTTCCCAAGGTCCTCTTAAAGAGTATTGGCCTCCACAAACTGGCTCCGTCCACCAGCTTCTTCAGGCACCAGCAAACCGTGCAAAAGGACGACCGCTCTTTCTTTTTTTTCTACTCTGATGGCCCTTTCCTTGTTATCTTTTTTGTCCATCTTTCATAGTTCATGGAGAGATGTGAGAGTTTGGCTCATCCTTTTCTACTTAAGTTTTTTGCAATGATGCAATGCTTTCAATGCAGCTGAGTTTCATCATCGGACATCGAGGCAGAATACGAAATTCCACCGGTATCACCTCGATGTCCGCCGTTCCACAACTGCGCGTTTTTCAAGGCAGTTCTTGCCGCACACCACCTCTTGTGGAACCAGCTGCCTACTGAGGTATTTCCGAACCCATTCGACTTAGGGTCCTTAAGAAAAGAGCGTACAAATTCTTAAAAGGCCGGCAACGCACTCGCGACCCCTCTAGCATCGAGAATGTCCATGGTCGGCGGTATCACATAACACCAGATGAGCCTCCTGCCCGTTTGCCCCCTGTTCTAAAAAAAATGTAAATATAATATTGATTTTATATTATTACAGGATATGATAGTCGTACTTCAAATTAGATATTCATAAAGTGGTCGTATAACATTCAAATATAGTTTATGTATAATAAAATCAAGATACAGAGGGCAAAGTGTACGGACGTATTGCGATGACTTTGTCGTCACTGTGTGATAAAGAGTCATTAAGTCACTTCCTTCAGATCCGTTTTGTTATAATGAGGTTAATAACCGTAATATAGTTTCAACTAAATTGTTATAACATCGATTTATTAAATTAGTCTTTCAGCTAAACAACATCGGGCGAGGTCAATACTTGGATGTGTGACCGCCTGGGAACACCTCGTGATGTTGGCTTTTTTTCTTATGGATAAGAAATGAAAATTATTTTTGGAATCACTTAACTAAATTAGTCTTGTTTTTGTTTTGAGAGATCAAACGTACACCTCCCTGTACAATAATTGGGTCCCTGGTTTCCTTGCAAAATACAGTTACATCATCAACGTTAACTTTATAAACATTATAATAAATAATACTTCAGGAAAATGCAAATTCTGCGAATTCAAAACTTTGTGAATATCACAACGAGAATAGCTTATACAAGGAGATGAACCAGGCTGAACCGGGTCTCACCTTGACACCTCTCAAGTTTTTTTTAATATAGGTACTTGATCATGTAAAAGGTGAGTGAGTTTTTAATATAAGTTTTAGTCGTGTTAGTATAAATTCTAAAAATTAAGCTTAGATCTTTTAATGTTTTAGTATTAATTAGTCGAAAGAGTTTGTCTGAAGAAGTTTAGACCTACAAGAAACTTAGTCTTCTTAACTTAATCAGCTGACTCGCGGAGAGAACTGTAGAAATCTGTAACTGAAACTGTAGAATAGTCTCGAAAGTATGTAGTTCAAAATACGTCATCGCAATTATCATAAATTTGTTCGTGTTCTCAATATTGAAATCGAGAAAAGAATAGCCTCTTTACCTCTGGGCCTCAGATTTCTGAATCTGTTTCACGGTCATTTTTCAATATCATAGGCAAGAAGGTGATCAGCCTCCGGTGCTTGACACACGCTGTCGAATTTTTGGATCTAAGACATGTCGGTTTCCTTCACCGTTCGAGCGGATGTTAATTGCGCACTTAGAAAGCAAGTCCATTGGTGCACAGTTGGGATCGAACCTATGACCTTAGGGATCTGAGTCGCACGCTGAAGCCACTAGACCAAAATTGTTCTAAATAAATATACAAAACACTAAATAAATTTAACTATTTGGTCCCATTTGCGATACGCACCAGCTATTGCGTCACCTACCGTCGACCAATTCAAATCTTTAATTTGCTTCTGTATTTTATATCTATATTTTTTATTATTATTATTGTATTTATTTTTCATTTTTCACTCTAATCTTTTGTAGGTTCCATCACCGACTGTGCACCAATGGACTTTCATTTGTGAAGAACATCATCGTGAGGAAAGCTTGAGGATACTGATCACTTACTTGCCTATTAGATTGACAAATGATTATAAAACAAATACAAACATCTGAGGATTTATTTCATTTCTTTTTTTTTTATAGAACCGGGGGCAAACGGGCAGGAGGCTCATCTGATGTTAAGTGATACCGCCGCCCATGGACACTCTCAATGCCAGAGGGCTCGCGAGTGCGTTGCCGACCTTTTAAGAATTGGTACGCTCTTTTCTTGAACGACTCTAAGTCCTAAGATTTTTATATTACATGTTGCACATATAACAAATGTTTAATGAAACATTTCTTAACAAGGGTGAAACCACAAGCCACAGGGCACAGAAGTTTAAGTAATATTGATGAATGAATACCACAAACTTTATTAGTCATGTGATAATTTATGAATACATTATTCTAAAAGTGTCCTACATTTGTCATCTTCCTGTTTATTTCTTGCAATTTCTCAGTAGTCACTGGCATTCTGTGAACTTTGAACTCTGCGGACCACATGTATTGTCAATGAGGCTGATAGAACTCATCTGCGCTTGGCGCCAAACAAGTCTGCGGTTGCGAACAAAGATGCCTAATAACTGTTACTACTATACTGCTATTGATACTAGATTATATAGCTAATGTCGCGACGTAGTCTGTGCAATTGTGACAAAATGTGGCCAAGGGCGTATTATATTCTTTGACACATGACTTATTTAAAAATCAATATCAGATACAACAAAACCATTCTATTTTTAAATTTTGGTCGGATTATCTGCGTTACCAAAGAATTATTTAATCACTACAGTACAAAACAAAGTCGCTTTCTCTGTCCCTCTGTCCCTTTGTATGCTTAAATCTTTGAAACTACGCAACGGATTTTGATGCGGTTTTTTTAATAGTTAGAGTGATTCAAGGATTCAGGAAGGTTTATATGTATAATAACATCCATTAAATACTGGAGAAGTACTGTTATTTTTGAGGTTTCTAATGTGATGTCGTAAATAATTACATTTTTTCCGCTTACATTGCAAACGCAGGCTGATCCCTACGAGTTTTATCAAAATAATGCACTAAGTATTGTACACATTGAAAAGGTCTACAGAAAAGTCCATGATGGTATATGTCTATCTCTTATAGATAACCCACATTTTTATATACAACGTTCACAGATTTTCTGTAGTGTATTTAGTATCAGCATTGCACCCGTGCGAAGCCGGGGCGGGTCGCTAGTTTTAATTATAATATGCCCAGATTAGACCAAAAACAACAACGAATTTATGATTCTGATCAGCGGTTCAAGCTGTTCATAAATAATTCAATTTTTGCGTCGATATGTGACAATCAATGAAACATGTGTCCATCATTTTCAAATTAAGGAAAACGATGGCAAAATTACATGAATTCGGCTTTGAATTGCTTCCACATCTAACGTATTCTGCAGATTTGGAATCCAGCGACTTCTTGCGCTGAAGGAATATTGTCCTGTTGTTCTGATGATGAGATAGTCGCTGAAACAAATAGTCTATTTTATCTTTCGCCTCAACAAAGAAAAAATATTATTTTGATGCTAAAGACAAAATATGTATCCCAGTGCAGTGGCGTAGCAAAGGGTGTGAGGGGGCGGGGGCGGTACACACCTTTTTTGAGGTGACACCCACCCGGTCTCTCAAATTTAACAATGTACAAACAAAAAAATATTTTTCAGGGATTCCTCCACTAGCTCAGCTCCATGTAGAATTGGGGGATTCCCGCAAAAAAGCCTGAAGCTGTCGTGCTCCGTCCCATACTCACGATCTTTTAAAAAATGTAACATGTCTATCAGATAAAATTAAACATTAAAATATAATCAGTCTTCATCCAACAAAATCTCAAAAAAATATTGTTCAAATCGAATACTTTGAACATAACCAAATTACTCGTTGTCTATGTTGCCGTGTTAAAAAAACGGTGTCAAGAATTCAGTTAACGGTTTACTTAAAATGAGTTAGGTAATCTTTTTCGACTTTTATTATTGAATTGGGCCGCTAAGTAGCTACCCGACTTCTGAGAGGGATGGCACATTCCACAGATAAGATACCGACACATTGCAATCCTATCAGTCACAACTGTTTGGTAGCTTATAATCTAGAAACAACTTTTAGTAATGAAGTCATCGATATAAAAGAAATCCGTAGCGCTATAAGCTTTTTAAGTCTACGCCTCAGGTTTTTGATTCATGTTTATCTGTCACTCTAATAGGCAAGTAGGTAAACGACCACCCGTGCCTGATACTTTTTTGATCTAAGGCAAGCTGGTTTCCTTACGATGTGTAATCGACTTAATCAACTTAGAGCGAATGTTAAATGCAATAAATAATTAGAAAAAAATTGATCGAAGCCGGGGTTGAATTTACGACCTCTAAGATGAGATTCTGTAAAGCCACAAATCTATATATAATGAAATGAGATTAATAATATATAATGAAATATACATAGTGTGTTTATAAAAAATGTAATTGTTTGGTTTCTTAAATGCTATAATATGTAATATATAATGTCCTAGTGGCGTCAGCGTGCGACTCTCACCCCTGAGGTCGTAGGTTCGATCCCCGGCTATGCACCAATGGACTTTTTGTCTACGTGCGCATTTAACATTCACTCGAAACCGGCTTGTTTTAGACCCATAAAGTATCAGGCACAGGAGGCTACTGACTACCTTACCTACTTGCTTATTACATAGACAAATGAATATGAAACAGTACTCTTAGGCCCCGACCTAAATATCTAGCGGCACTAATTTTAAATAAATGAAAACAAATATTATTACTATTTTTATATTACTTTTCTTGTCAAAATCCGATTTTATTGCAAAAGTCCAAATTTAATACTTGTGGAAACATCTCGTTTTCTTATTCTTGTTTACTATGTAGCAAGTAAATGTGGGGTGGAATATATTGCGAGTTCCACCATTCCAATAGTTCCACCATTCCAATAGTTCCACCATGACCTCACATCGTTATGTCAGAACTAGCTAAGGTGTTTTTAGTAGGAGCTATACACTGCTCTGAGTAGCAGTCTGAGGTACCGAGTCCCAAACGGCATTGGTGCAGGAATGCGTAAACACATACGTAGGTTAAGAAAAACTAAACTAGTAGTCTCAAGTCTCAAGTAAAAAAACAGTAAAGAATTGTTTATTATACAGCAAAGATAACTTTAAATTGTCAGAGGTATTTTGCTTTGCAACTTTCAGTAGGGGAGATGCTATTTATTTAATTTACATCACATCACTACAAACTAGACAAAACAATACGACATAGTTTACAGCCATTTTTGAATTATCTTTAAATGCCAATAATTTTCCTCGACACCAGACTATAGAATTTGTGTATATATAGTCATATGACTATTTACAAAACGATTTAAAATTAATTTTATGGATGAACTTAAAAGGTCAACTAACTCGTAAAAATTAGTTGTAACCAGCACTAACCTAACACTTATGAAACGATAATTCTGTTATATTATGTTTGTTTGAATGGAAACCATTGTCTATGCGCAATGCAATTAATAAAGATAGTCAAGTAATGCAGCTGACTCATAAAACACAACAATCCTTACGGTTGTGTGTTCGGGTTTATTGCCTGCTCGCAATGAATGAGTTTATTCAATAATTATTGATACCGAGAACCAATGTCGCGAAGAGTAATCATTGATTAGACAAGCGTCGACATTTTAGTTTACGTTACTCTTAAAATATGTACTTAAACATTTTAACGTAGAACTTGCCCTTCTGCAATTGTTTATATACGAAGCAATTTCAGTAGCTATCTACTACGATTTGATTATCGTAATCTCAAACCGTGTTCACACTCTCGCGAGGCACCTCGTTGAAACTCGACGAATCTGGCGAGTAAAAGCTGCGAGACACGAGTGACCATTCAGTCTCTCCACTTATTTAGTTACTCACTACTCACAACTACAATTTAGACGTAATTTAGTAACTCCAATTATGTATTATACTACTACTACTACTTTATGACCCTACCAACGTTTATTTCACAAATATAAATAAAAATTATATTCTGCCGATATAAATTTAATTTAAGTTTTTGTTTTAAAAGTTTTCTAAAAGTCGCAATTACTGATGGTCCCTGGCTTATCTCACGCCCGAAAAACGGACACAAAGCGCAGCGACAGCAAGGTGAGGCAAGACGAGGGGCACGAGCCCACATCTACATCGCATCCACATTATCCGTGAGAGGCGGGAGTGCGAGAGTGTGGATGGAAGTTCAGAAGTTTAATAGATTACGCTTTTTAGGCACATTCGAACAAATGGCGACATAACATATTCTTATTTAAACGTTCGAAGGCTGCGCAGTGCGCTTGATGTGCATTGAGTTTCTTTTTTTAGTATCTCTATAACATTGTTTTGACTGGTGATTTCAATTCATGTCCGTTTTCTTTAAAATAATGTATTTACTCTATTACATAAAATTTATAATAATAGAATATAACTAATTTAATTGATAGAAAAAAAAACAATTATTGCATTGGAATCATTGCATGTGACAGTGGGAAGTTGAAAAAAAAATCGGAAAAATCATAATAATCGAAAAAAATCGGTATAATAATACATCATTAACTCATGATTCTAATAATAAAGTAAATAAATAATCTTAATTATTAAAGGCCAAACAAATTTCTGTTATTTTTCGTCATAGATAAACAAAGTGATTCCTTTTTATTCTGTAACAGATTTTATGTATAAGCATACTCTACTTGTGTAAAAAAAACAGCAGGGTAAATTATCGGAGACTATTCAATTATTAATATTATATAAATGATTATTTACTAACACATTTGTCTGTGCCTACAACGCGTTAATATTCTACAATCTGTTACAAACCTTGACATATTATACAGTATAAATTGTCAGTTTGAAGTAATTGACAACTGACAATTGTAAAATGTAAATAAGGCGGGAAACTGCAAGTGCATTGTGTTGCTGCTACAACTTACAAGTTAAAACTTAAAAGGTGAAAAATATTTCAAAAAATTCTGATTTCCGATCGCGTTTGTTGTTTGTTGACACTATACTAACAAATGTGAATTAAGGATTATTAACAGGGGTAAGTTTTTGGATTATTTATTCTATAATTTAACAAATGAAAAACAAACACCAAAACTTATTATAATGTGTTGTCTTTTACTTGAAGTTATAAACGTTTCAGTAAAATTTTATTTTACAGGAAAGCTGTCAATAAGCTGATTATATAGTCAGTTTGAAATACCCACGAAATGAATAAACGAAAACAATTCAAAGGTCCTCCACCAAAAAGGATTAAATCTAACGATGACGATGAAGATGACATTCCAGCAAGTTTTGAAGACCAACTGGCAGGTATGGAAAGTGACTTTGACAGTCCTGAAATAGTGGGAGATGGACCTGAAAATCAAAACACTAACAATAAATGGTCACGGCCTTATCCACCAGATATGGATCCAGGCACAACATCATTGATTTTTCAGCAGTTTGATATTGATCATTATAATGGAAAACCTATACCAGGTATGCCAGGCTCACAACTGGCACCTGTACCAATAATGAGAATGTATGGTATTACAATGGAAGGAAATTCTGTATGTTGTCATGTCCATGGCTTTACTCCCTACTTTTATGTAACCGTTCCTTTAAACTTTGATATATCATCTTGTCTAGAACTTAAGACAAACCTCAATAAGGCTATTTTAGAAGACTTGCGAAATAATAAAGATAACATCAGAGAAGCTGTTTTAGAGGTCAAAATAGTAAAAGCAAAATCTATAATGTATTATAAAGGAGATAATCAAACAATGTATGCTAAAGTGTCAGTAGCATTGCCTAAACTAATAGCAGCCGCTAAAAGACTAATTGAAAGGCAACCAACATCATTTAGTTTGAGTGATCCTTCTTTTTATGAAACAAATATAGACTTTGATATCCGTTTCATGGTTGATACATCAGTTGTAGGTTGCAATTGGATTGAGTTGCCATCTACAAAGTGGTCAATTAGAAGTAGATTTGGTAAATTACCACCTGAATCCCGTTGTCAAATTGAAGTTGATGTGGCATGGAATAATTTTATTTCTCATCAACCAGAAGGAGAGTGGTCAAAAGTTGCTCCTGTAAGGATTTTAAGCTTTGATATTGAATGTGCAGGAAGGAAAGGGGTTTTTCCTGAACCTGAAAAAGATCCTGTTATTCAAATTGCTTCCATGGTAATTAGACAAGGAGAAAATGAACCATACCTAAGGAATGTATTTACATTAAATACTTGTGCCCCAATAGTTGGGTCTCAAGTATATAGCTTTCAATCAGAATCAGAACTCTTGTCAAAATGGTCAGATTTTTTTAGAGAATTAGATCCAGATATAATAACAGGATATAACATTAGTAACTTTGATTGGCCCTACTTAATAAATCGTGCAAAACATCTTAAAGTAGCTAATTTTGAATATTTAGGGCGTATCCAAAATATTAGATCAGTAATAAAAGATTCTGTGCTACAATCTAGGCAAATGGGTCGAAGAGAAAATAAATCCATTAATTTTGAAGGAAGAGTTCCATTTGATTTACTTCAAGTTCTTTTAAGAGATTATAAACTGAGATCTTACACATTAAATTCTGTTAGTTACCATTTTCTTCAAGAACAAAAAGAGGATGTCCACCATAGTATAATTACAGACTTACAAAATGAAAATGAACAAACTAGAAGAAGATTAGCAATGTATTGTTTAAAGGATGCTTATTTGCCGATTAAATTGCTTAATAAATTAATGTGTATAATTAATTACATGGAAATGGCTAGAGTTACCGGTGTACCATTATTATGTCTTTTAACAAGAGGGCAACAAATAAAAGTTGTGAGCCAGCTTCTGCGCAAAGCTAAAGATGCTGGATATTTAATGCCAGCTTACCATGGTCAGGGTTCTGACGATCAGTTTGAAGGAGCAACTGTCATAGAACCTAAAAAGGGATATTATGCAGATCCTATATCCACTTTAGATTTTGCTTCACTGTATCCTAGTATAATGATGGCACATAATTTATGTTATACTACCTTAATCTCTCCAAATATGCAAAAGGAATTGAATCTTGATCCAGAAAATATTACTATTACACCTCTAAATAACATGTTTGTTAAATCTAACATTAGGAAAGGTCTTCTACCAGAAATTTTGGAGTCACTTTTGGCTGCAAGAAAAAAAGCAAAAGCAGATTTAAAAAAAGAAACAGACCCTTTTAAAAGGTCTGTTCTAGATGGGCGACAGTTGGCACTAAAGATAAGTGCAAATTCTGTGTATGGATTTACAGGTGCACAAGTTGGGAAACTACCTTGTCTTGAAATATCAGGAAGTGTTACTGCTTATGGGCGAACTATGATTGAGTTCACTAAAACCGAAGTAGAAAAGAAGTATACAAAAGCAAATGGATACAAGGAAGATGCTGTTGTTATTTATGGAGACACAGATTCTGTAATGGTAAAGTTTGGAGTAAAAACATTGGTAGAAAGTATGGAATTGGGAAAAGAAGCAGCTGATTTTGTCAGTTCTAAATTTGTAAAGCCAATTAAGCTAGAATTCGAGAAAGTCTATTACCCTTATCTACTAATCAATAAAAAAAGATATGCCGGTCTTTATTTTACTAGGCCAGAAACTTACGACAAAATGGATTGTAAGGGTATAGAAACTGTACGCAGAGATAACTGCCCTCTAGTTTCAAATATGATGAGCATGTGCCTTCAAAAACTTCTGATTGATAGAGATCCTGATGGAGCTGTCTCATATGCTAAGCAAATAATTTCTGATTTACTATGTAACCGGATTGATATATCTCAACTTGTGATTACAAAAGAACTTGCCAAAAATGACTATGCAGCAAAACAAGCTCATGTAGAATTAGCAAATAAAATGAAAAAACGAGATGCTGGCACAGCACCAAAACTTGGAGATAGAGTACCTTATATTATATGTTGTGCTGCAAAAAATACACCAGCTTACATGAAAGCAGAAGATCCTATATTTGTATTAGAAAATAGTGTGCCCATAGACTTTAGTTATTATTTAGAAAATCAGCTATCTAAGCCATTATTAAGAATTTTTGAACCAATACTAGGTGAAAAGGCTGAATCACTACTATTAAAAGGTGAACATACAAGAACTAAAGCAATGGTGACCTCTAAAGTTGGTGCATTAGCTGCTTTTACAAGAAAAAAAGAAAAATGTATTGGATGTAAAGTAGTTATATCAGATGATACAAAAGCCTTATGTGATCATTGCTTGGATAAGGAAGGCCAGCTTTACATAAGTGAAATGTTTAAAGTTAGGCATCTTCAAGAAAAGTTTTCAAGACTTTGGACTGAATGTCAAAGATGTCAAGGCAGTCTACATGAAGAGGTTTTGTGCACAAATAGAGATTGCACAATATTTTATATGAGGAAAAAAGTAGGTATGGAACTAGATACACAAGAAAAAAGAGTTTCGAGATTTGGTGAACCCATTTGGTAATTAATATTCTAATAAAAATATGCACTGTGTCATATTGAAAGAAAAATAACAAAGTTTCTTTACTTTAAACTTTTATTTCAACCAACTTTAACAAACAACAAATAATTTAATAACTTATTAGGAATAATCACATAATAGTGTTCAAGCGTTGATTTTTAATTTGACTTATCATAATTAATATTAAAAATAATTTTTAATTATAAAAAATATTTAAAAGAAATAATAATTATTATTAAAAAATAATTTATAAGCTGCTATTATACAGCTATCTCTATAGATCTGAAATAATACTTTAAGTACTTATAAAACCTATTTATGTTGTTAATATTTGAAACTAAACTAATAAAAAAAATACATATGAGATAAATACATTGTTTACTTAAATGTAGTATCATAATGTGAACTTGGAATGCATAAAACCTACAATTATAGAATGAAAAAACTATTTTGCAAAAAATCTAAATGTATGTAGAATGAACCTAAATTTTATCATAAATAAAATAATGTAGGGTGATTTTAATAGTTTAAGCATTTTATTTTAAAATGTATACTTTTTATTTAAACATAAAATGCAAGACAAGAATTAGTGTCAAGGATATGCCAACATTTTAAGTGTAAAAGCATAAAAGATATCACAGCAATAATTTTCAAGATAAATCATATTTATATACCTATAAAGTAAATTTTACAGTTATGAATGTAAAATCCATAGCCAATTTTTTAATAATTAGAGAGAAGATGAAATCTTTATACAAAAACTCTTAGATTATTTTTCCTCAACAATTTTATCTATTTTCCTGAGATAGAGATCTATTAAGGTTGGGTTTAGTATTTTTGCATATATTAGGTACTGGAATTTCAAAGGGTGTTATATTTCCAGTTGCAGTAGTGGTGTATTTCATAATATCTTCTAAAGTCCTTATAAATGTGTCACAAGTAGATTTTAATAAGCTTGATGCTTCATCCAATTTCTGTAACAAAAAAATAACTTGAAAAGAAAACTGCTATAAATAGAACTTACTTCAGAAAAATGAGATTGTTATAGATTTATTCATACAATTTCATAAGACTAGATCAATTTGTCCACTAGCATGTTAGAATGAGTAAGATGTTATCTTAGGTTTAAGAACTTAAATATTAATAGTTTTAAAATAAGAACCAAGTTCAAATTCCTTTGTGTTTACAAAGCTTTCATTGGTTTTTATTTTTGACCAAGTCAAACATTACATGTCTTGTGTGCCTCCAAAATTGAAACATATTTTTAAATTACAAGGCTCTAAGAGGTATGGTAGATGAACATTGATATGCAACTTCTTGACTTATTACCTCCATGTCAGGACCAGTTTCCTGGCTAGCTGCACTTTTTACAGCATGTACTTGTTGCATTAATAAATCACAATAAAGATGCAATTCTGATTTCTTATCACTCAAGGAATCTTCTAATCCAATCACTGAAATTTTTCATCATAGGTTCAGTTATACTTTCATAATTCCATGAATTTTATGGCTAAAAAGATGTATTGGAAATACCTTTTGAATCAACAATGGACTCCAAACATGCCTTGGCACTACCTAAGGCTACCAACCATTTTTGTCGATCCTGTGGAGATGGTGCTCTAAGGTACATGTGTTGCTGGCCAGGTATTACTAAATCCATTCTAGTGTTATCAATATTATTAACTGAAAATATTTTAAATAAATATACAACTGATAAACTGGAAAACTGTTGATATTTCCATTAGACTAGTTATAAATTTAAATCTTGTTTTTTCATACTTGAAATTAAGTATGAAAAAGGAGAAGAATTAATCTTTAAATTGTTTCGTAGTTTTAAAAATTCATCATTGTTAATTTTATTCTTCATCTCTTCCAAAGATATTTATGGTTTCTCTATAGATTTGTAATTAGTATTGTTTTTATCTTACTGTAATCATAATTTACATTCTGTTAAAATACTGTAAATCTTTCTAAAATGCAATAAATAAAGCACACGTCTATTTTAGCAGTATAAAAATTAGTGTTAAATTACATACCATTAATTTGACAAACTGAAACTTTCACTGAACCTTTACATCCTTGGCTAGCTTCATCTTGGGATTTATAGTAAGATAATATCCCGTTTTCTAAGACGAACCATCTTGTCTGCCAGCCTAGAATTGATAGTTGATAGAATAACAATAAATAAAACATATGGGTATTTTGACATATTTATTTTAGAGCGTACCATTCCAGTAATTTGTCCACTTCCACAAAATACCTTCCATTACGTCCCTATAGTTATCGTTATTATAAACAATAAATGAAATATCAAAAAGTATAAATCAAATTCATGGAGGCACAACAACAATATTTTAATAATTATTTATTTTCACATCTTCAATATTTTTAATTTTTGGTGAAGCTAAAAAGTAAAAACATGACAAATTTTCAAGTGATATGACAATTGAGAACAGATTATAAAAAGGGGTGATTGAAATTGTACGTACGATCATTGAATAATTCAGTATAAAAGTAACCCTGAGGTTATATGTACACTTCTAATTTCATTTTATAATATGTTGATATCTTTATTTTGGTATTGGTAATTAATTAATTAATTGGTAGAAATTCTATACGGTGACTTGTATAGTGACTTTTAGGTACTAAGGCGGTCTGATATTACTAATTAACTTGCTGTTCTGTGAACTAAACAACGAATAATTCGGCCAATACCCAAAAGACTTGTATCTAGCTTCAACAAATCTATGCAATATGTTTAAGAAGTCTGTGAAATGTTAACCACCGCCCTTCTTACTTTTTACTGGTTTTTACTTTTTTGTAACTTTATAAACAAAAAATTAAAGCATTTAAAATCTACCCCTCACTTTCCACTAGTCATTTACAAATCTTAAAATTTGTATCATATATTTTTTTAAGTTGAGCGCCCGTTTTAAGAGATCTTCGTTGTCTATTAATAGTTTGGAAATTAAGTTACATCGACGCGATTTATTAAGTGTTAATTGTTTCATTACAAACCGCCTAAAATGGTTAATTTAAGTTCCTTATTGATGCTAACTCTTATACAATTGTATATCTTTGTTAGTGCAGGTATGTTTTTTAGTGAAAAAAAAATTTAATGTTTTCATACCCCTTAACTAAACTCCACAATGTTATTTCAGTAAACTCGTTAGAATGTTACGTTTGCAAAAACCAAGAAGACAACTCCGAAAAATGTGTTAAAACTATTGTGACCTGTGAATATAATCAAGATGTTTGTTTGACTGAGATCAAGTGGGGCAGTACACCATACTGGTCTCAAGGTGCTAAAAAGCAATATTATGTGTCTAAGAGATGTTCTAATAAAACAGAATGTGCTATGACAAGACAGCGCTATATGCCTTTGTGTACTTACATTTGGTATCAGGACTGGGTATGTTCAGATTGTTGCCAAGGAGATCGCTGTAATTATTATATTATTGTAAGTATACATATTTTTTTATTTTTCTAAGTTTCTTTAAAAATACAGTCAAAATCAGTAGTAGTCATAATTGGTTGTAAAATTCTATAGTAACAGCAACAGCTGTTGATATAGTTATTAATTACTGAATACAAGAGAATTCAGCCCAGTCCTTTGGTTAATATAACTGGTACATATTATGTTGTTCTAAATGATGTTGTCTATGGTCAAAACCATACAGTCAAAACTGTAATACTAAAAAAAGGTGAAAATTTGTTTAACAATATTTTTTTGAGTTTTAATTTTTTCTGGGCTTATTGATTGTCATTAACATTTTATCATTTATTTTAAATAATTAATATGTCTAAATTAATTATTAAATTTAAATCTGTTTCTGTTTCAGAATGATGGGTCAAGTCAGAAACCCCTAAATATCATGCTACTTTTTGGGGTAGTTTTTACCATTATTTATGGTATCAGCAAATATTAGCATATGCATTTTTATATAATTTAAGTGAGCTTTTGCACAAAATAAAATTATTTTTGTATAACAGCTATATTGTATAACAATTATTAGAACAGTGATGTTTTCACATTGATGAATATCACTTGCATACTGATGTAATTTGACAAGATATTATTGTTTGAGGGTAAAGTTTGTCAGCACTGTGCATTTGAGTACTCTTGGTTATATACCTGCTGGGGTGATAGTTAAGCAATTCTTAATTTTAAGTTTTTGTAAGCAATTCCGTCCCAATACTATTAATAATGATCTATTGTCATATTAAGCACTTAATTTTTCTTTTGCATTTTATTAAATAAAAATAAAATATTCATAAGATAAAAATTATTAATAATTTTAAGTTAGCCTTAATTAATTTTGTGTTCTGATTTTTTGTAATAATGAAATTGTCTAAAACAACATATGACTGTTACCTCTGGTTTTTTTACTATTGATATTAGAGCAAAATATATTTTTTAAATTCTTAATTTTATTTCATTCTCTTAAGCTTATATACACTATAATAAGTATCAGACTTAAATCTAGTTTTGAGATCATAGAAACTTTTTGACACCACTTTAAACAAGATTGTGACTGGAACTTGATTTAGTTTTGGAATACAGGGTTATTTGTATAATAACAAAGAAATCAAGATATTTCCTCATCTACTTGTTCTTGTATATTTATTTTGTTGTATTCTTGTTGTAAAGACAAAAAGGGAAATGATAATTATGGAAGTCTAATTTCGTCATTCAATGACAGGTTTATTTGGTATTATAATTATAGAGAGCGTTGGGTGAGAGAGAAGTAAAACACTTAATAATACGTAAATCATTACGTACAGGAATTATTCCTTAAAGTAATGTTTCTAAACAAAAGATTTGCTAAATCAAGTGTATTGAGTTATATTTTTTAACTGTAGTCATGTATATTTACTTCCGCTGTGGCCTAGGAGTGCTCGACATTTATGTATTTTATTTATTATATAATTATATTTTATTTATCAATCTGTGGTTATCTCGTATGATATTTCATATTTGCCTTTGTCACTGTTACGCTGACGAAAACTGATTGCGACAGATGACTGATGAACTGAAGAGTGACGGCTAATGGCGGTTTAAGAAGAATGAAGTGGTGGACGAAAGCTGAATAATTGACGTCGGCTTGATTGTATTAAGTGGATTTTCTAGATGATTCGTTAATTAAAGTAAAAAGTGAATTTGATATAAAACTATCAGGACAAAAATCCAACATGAATACACATAAACTTTTAGCGACATTTATTGTTTTGGTAAGCACGACATTGTTTAATTCTATGCTTTTGAATCAATTACAATTTGGACACGTATATGTAAACGATTTACAGTTTATAGCCAATTAATTAACAATTTCTCGCTGTTAATTATGCAAAACTTATGTTTCAGATATGCCACACTTTTTATAACCCAACTGATAGTGGAGCTGTACAAATTACTCAAAGTAATTTAGATATGGTTTTAGGTAAGGTTGCTGTTTTAAGTGTCTAATGTACTTATTTATTTACAATTATTTAGTTGTAATGTACTTAAATTGGATTTCAGCTTCAAATGAAATTGTTTTTATTAATTTTTATGCTGACTGGTGTAAGTTTAGCAATATGCTGATGCCTATATTTGATGATGCGGCGGACGAAGTATCAAAAGCCGGCTATGATCCTGGACAAGTGGTTATGGGGAAAGTTGACTGTGATAAGGAACCGGCTGTAGCTACAAGATTTCATATTACCAAATACCCTACTTTAAAATTATTCCGGAATGGATTACCAGCTAAAAAAGAGTACAGAGGTATTTTACTGTTTTAAAAAAAAGAACTTTTTTAACCAATTGAGGATTCTGAATGTGTTGTTAACTTAAAAGTTACAATTTGTATAGTGCAGTGGTACCAATATTTTTTAATTGCATGCTAATTTTAAGAATTATTTTAAAACCCCTAGTAAAATTCTTTGTTAAATCCTTATACTTTTTATAACTGTAAAAAGGAATTTGATTTGCTTTAACAAATTATTTGAACAAAGTTTTTTTCTTAATGCAGTTTAAGCTAATGGTATTTAAAATTTAGATTAGCGTGTCTCAAATATTATTTTTAAATGAAAAATATTCCTATTTCAGGTCAGAGATCTGTAGAAGCATTTGCAGAATTTATTAAGAAACAACTAACTGATTCAGTTGTAACATTTAGTTCTTTAAAAGAGCTTCACAGCTTGGCAGAAGATAAGAGGCACATCATAGGGTACATGGACAGAAGGGATCAAAAGGAGTATGAAATATTGCGAAAGGTGGCTGCTACTTTGAAGGATGAGTGTATTTTTCATGCTGGATTTGGAGAAGCATCTCAACAAATGCATCCACCAGGTATGGAATATTTAAATATGTTTTTTTTTATAAAACAAAATTGACCTATTATAATAATCATCAATGGTTATACAGTCCCTTGTGGGCCTTAGCCTCCTCAATTACACTTCACCATCACGATCTATCTAGTGCTTCCCGCGTCATCATACTACACTTTCACATTACTATTATATACTATACGACATATTATTTATTGTTAACCTTGAACAATGATTGGAATTGTTGTTTGTATGTTGTAAACAAAAAAATGTTAGCTTATTTACTAGTATAAACTTGTCTGTTGTTATATTTTATGGATTTGTTTTAATGTCCAACAAAGGTTTGTCAACAGCTAATGAAATGCTAATTATTTAACCAAAATTTCTTGTACCTTGCTAAAAATATTATGTTTAATAAACTATCTTAGGAATTTCTGAAACACTGAAAATCTTTAAAGACAATTAAAATCGTAACATTTTAAAGTTATTTTTATTTTGCTTAAATTGTTTAATAATTACCATGTGTTTTGAGATATC
The DNA here is from genome assembly GCF_905147795.1 of Pieris rapae. Classification (NCBI taxonomy): domain Eukaryota; kingdom Metazoa; phylum Arthropoda; class Insecta; order Lepidoptera; family Pieridae; genus Pieris; species Pieris rapae. The sequence goes on along the minus strand of NC_059515.1, from coordinate 1,449,738 downwards.
TAGATTTATTTCTATTATTAACACTATTATACTCTATATTTTAGTTAAATCTTGTTTACTTTTACTTTTTCATACATCTATTATGTAAACCTACACTTCTGAGCACCAATAACTGATCTTTATATTAAATACCAAATGTCAAGATACTTATAGTACATGAGTATACTAACACTAGAATTATATAAAGAACAATGTGTTAAAACTAAATTTAATTCTTTGTTCGTTTGCTGATTTCTAGGAAACATTTAGCTTTCAATTGGATGGAGAAAGACTACTTGACTGGAAAGACCAACAATCTAATAATTATGGCTGTGATGTGTTAAATAACAAATTTTTTTTCCAGGGCAACCAATTGTCGTCTTTAGAGCAGACAGGAAGACCTCTACTGATCCCGATGAAACTTACACAGGATCTCTATTAGATTTTGATCAGCTGCATAGTTGGGTACAGAAGAAATGCATACCATTAGTCCGAGAAATAACATTTGAAAATGCAGAAGAACTCACTGAAGAAGGGTTACCATTCCTGATTTTGTTCTATCATCCTGATCATCCGGAGAGTATTAAGAAGTATAAGGAAGTTGTTTCATTGGAACTGGAGTCTGAGAAACGTGTGTAATAATAATTATATAATTCAATGCACAGAAAGGGGACATGTAAACCTAATATGTAGATTTTTGGATCTAAGGAATTTCGGATTCCTTTCAATATTTCCTTTTAAGAAAGTGTTTTTAATTATCCACACTATTCTTATTACTAGCTTTTGATTTGGATATGTGTTCAACTGGCCTTTTAAAACAATATAAACAGACATTGATTATTTATATACAGGCATATATATTTAGTATAAGGGTTCTCTTTCTAATTTGAACAATGTGAGATATCTAGATAGAATAGTGTATGAAATAAACCATTTTTTCCAACCCATTTTTCATAGTCTGTCTAATTGCATTTTAACAAAAAGACTCATCTGTCTCTTTTTATCACATTTACTTATTTAGAAAAAAAATGATTTCAAATAATATTATTGCGTGTTACAGAAAATGTAAACTTCCTGACTGCGGATGGAGTGAGGTTTGAGCATCCTCTGCATCACCTTGGCAAGTCGGTGGCTGACCTGCCTCTGATTGCCATCGATTCCTTCAGGCATATGTACCTGTTCCCTGATTACAAGGAGATGGATAAGCCGGGTAGGCTGAAGGAGTATTTGAAAGATTTGTATTCCGGAAAATTGCATAGGTAATTATTTTAATGACAGATTACATGCGTCATTTTAAGTAAATATATATTTAAATTTTACATAATATCCAATAACTCTTCTCTATAAAAGCAATAATGAAAAAAAAAATATTTATATTATTGCAATTCTTATCAGGCAAATTCCAACTTATCAAACAATCAAGTTATTGAAATTGATATAGATATAAATGTACAGTATCAGATATAGGGTATTACGTAAGTATTGAGAGAGGGGGGATCTAGTCTTTGATTTTTGATCTTTTATACAGTAAATTGTCAGATTGTCTATGCTTGAAAATGAAGTGCATTTTCGAGGATTCCTTCAAAAAATTTATTTATTCCTAAGAGATTTGCTTACTTTTGCTGACAAGAGAAGGGGAGGGGTTATAAAGTAGTAAATAAAGGCCCCAAAGTAGTTAAGTTTTTAATTATATAATTTTTCAGGTATTGGATTTTTTCAAACTTTTTTTTACTTTAAAATTTCCAGAGAATTCCACTACGGCCCGGAATCGCCCCAAGTGATTATGGTGAATAATGAGGTCAAGGTAACCACACCTCCTGAGTCTACCTTCAAAAAGTTAGCTCCGTCCAAAAACAGGTACACCCTGCTCAGAGACGAATTATAATTCAATTTCATTCCTAACTTATTTATTTGAATGAATTTTTTAATGTACAAACCGCAAAATGTTCTCATTTCGTGAATACACCTACATTATTGTCTTCGAAGTGCTGTTTTCTTTGTAAGAATCTAAAGTCCTTATAAAAAATGTAATTATTTTAACTAAAGTCGTCTGTCTCTTTTCATCAGAGCGTATAGGCAATTTGACAGAAAGAGACGAAAGAGTTAAAAGTGCAATTAGGCTTTTTGTTTTTTATGAATTAGTTCATAGCTTTTATAGAATATTGATATTTTAGGTAGGAAAATCGAATAATTGGATTTTTTTTTTAATAATTTCTGTAATTGTATTAAAAATTATAATTGAATGTCTTTGAACCACACTTTTATTTTGTATGTAGATTTCCTAAAGTTGATGGGTCGTTTATATTTTATTACATTGGTCATGTGAAAGGTTTTCATACAAATTGAATCCCTCATAATATCAATACGGCCCAATTTTGTTTTTTTTAAACTAGAGGGCGCTATTGCGTTTTTGCTCAATCGTCAAAGAATTGAATATAATGTGATGTAATATGAAGTAATGGCGCGATGTACAGTATAATGTTGAGTCTCATATGAATTGCGAAAAACTTCGCTTATGTATATTAAATTCGGGAATTGTTAGCATTGTGTTAAACCATATACAACATATTAAAATTGTAGAAAACAACTTTTGTTTTGATTACAAAGCTGACATTTACTTGTGGTATTAGAAATGAAATACGCGAATTTCCGCTTGTATTTATTTTATTGGATTCCAATAGTAAATATTTAAATTTAATTTATAAATTTCTGAATAATTTTTATTATTATATTGATAGTGGTTTTACATTGCAATTATAAATACGCATTTATGTAGATCAACTGTGCATTAAATTATATTTTATTTCTTCATGTTTTATTATGATTTGTTTTATGTCTGTCTCTTAGTTGTATTAGTTAAATCATTACTATATGCGAAAATATAAGGAATATTTTATTATGATAAATGCATCATTATAAAATAATATTAATTTTTCTACTTAATTTCCAAGTATAAAGCTTTTGTTTACAAATAAATTCTCAGGTGAAACAATTTAAAATTAATCAATGTTAAGCCATCAAAAACAATCGAGGTTTATCTTTTCATTATCCTTGATTATATCTAATCTTTATTTTAATCACTTATCAACTCTGAAAGAAGATGATTGCCGATTTCTAAACGGCATTAATTAGTCACTATGTCAATTGTCATTTTGAAATTCTACACCATTCCTTGTTTTTTACCAACGTCATTTTGTACTTGGGAATTAAAATAACTTTTATTACATGTAAATAATTATATGAACTTGCATATTTTTTTTAAACTCGCAAATCAATTTACCCTCCAGTACACCGAGGAGAAATTATAATGTATAATTAAATATAATTATTATAAAATAGGCTTAAATATAGATTTAAATGTATTAAAAAATCTTTCAACGCACATTTTGTATTGCAACTAATGTTATAAATGAGTTTGTACATGTAACGAGAATTGTAAAACTTATTGGATCTAGTAGAGAAAATACTAGATACTGATAGTGCAAATAATACACTAATTAGTGAACTTCGCATTTATAATATTAGTTTTCAAAAAGATTTTTTTATTTTTTTTATTTCTCCATTTGAGTATTTTTTTCTGTTATTTATCATAGATAAGTTTCACTGCAAATTAACTCTATCATCTATAGTTCGGTCTTCGTGTTGACAGATGAGTTAAGGTTAACATTCAGAGACAAAGCTGAGCGCGGGTTTTTCCCTCCCTTGTCAAATTTATATCATATTTTCACTGAACGGAGTGACAAGAAGAGTAGAGATAACTTTCCGAAACCTTTCTGATTCCTATTTAAAAACTCCTTTGTTAAAACGTTTGACAGCTCTTGCAACTTTTGACAGATGCGTGGGTTAACTTGCAATTTCCTTAGTTTTAGCATAAATAAAAATAAATTGTTCTTGGTTTTGGTATACGCTTTTAAATAAGTTTTCTTTGCGATATATCCACGAATAAAATATTGGTACTAATACTTTTCGTTTCTATAAAATGAAAAAAAAAATGAAATACAAGTATTTCTAGCAAAGTCTCACTCACTGCATTGACAATTAACACTTCAGTCAAGAATGATTGCTGCAAAGCAAACCGGTTGGTATTGTTTTATATTAAGAATAAACGTGTGTGACAGTTAGATTCGTTTTTATCCCAGTGCAATGTGCAATGCTCGCGAAAAAAGACAAATATTATGTAAACTATATATATTCTCTGCCTGAGTTAACGTTAGAATTAGTACCAATATGAAATATTTCAATTTTCCAGTCTGCTCACTAGATTCTCAGGTATTCCAAATGTATTTATTCTGGTATAAGAATTGTCAATTATACTCTTATCTCCCTCATTTACAATAGCCAGTTGTCCTTATAGCTGGTATGACGTTACCATGGTAACCATTTTATACTGAATAAACATCGTTACCATGGTAATAAATGTGTTAAAATAATTTCAATTGAATTTTGACATATGCAAGTCAAGATTATGAGTTCGCGCCCTGTTTTGGCTCTGGCTATTCCTTACCTTACGGTAGCACTCAGAGTAGTCAATTAAGAATAAAGGGTCACTTAGGGCATTTAGTAACTTAAGTTGACCATAGATCCATGCAGAAAAAGCAGCTAAAAATGGCCAATAAAGAGACGTTAAATTTCCTATTTATATATACTCGACTATGTTACAAAATTGTCGACTCTGAGTACGGCTGATCCATATCTGTCAAAGCAATAGTTTATCAGTAAATTTAAATACAATGTGTAAATGATTGTACAAATTGTATGTTTTGTGAAGCGTGAATAAAATTTTTAATCCTTTTTTTTGTTATTTTAGTTTAGCACAAATAGTTAAAATTTCTAACTTTTGTCAGTGCAATTATAAGGAACAAAAATTGCCCTAAACATATAAAAACCTCCTCATTCGTATGTAACACAACACGTCATGGCGCATATCACATATGTAAAGAATAATTTAATGTTGCACAGACTAGGGTAAAACGTAGAACCGCAAGTCTTATCTATTTATTTATTTGTACAATATAACATTATTTACCCGGCGATCTCATCCAAAAGATCCTGAAGAAATAGAAAATATAAAGTTAAATTTATAAAACTAATAGACATAACCAATAAAAAAATCTTTTAAAAAATTAAAAAAAAAAACATGAATGGTACGATATCCGACAGAACAACAACGATATCTGATATAGTTTCCAAAAGATGGGAAATTATAGTAACTTGATGTATATATAGTTATTAATAGATTAAGGTTCTATATATTAATATAAATTTATTTTGTTTTTTATATAACTTCTGCACTTCTTGCACCCATCATTTTTTTTTATTTATTTCTTTTCTTACTAGGGTTGCCTAGAAGAGATCGCTTGTTAGCGATAAGGCCGCCGGTTGCATCCCTTGTAATTTATATATATTGTGTTATTTGTATTTCTTTAGCATCGAAGTGTAAATAAATAAATAAAATAAATATCTTAAATCCACACGTAATTTTGTTAATTTTGATGAAGATTTGCGTGTATTTTGTTAATTTTCTAGATTCGTACTAGAACTACGTTTCAATGTCTACAAAACCATTTTTTTTTTTCAGATCTAAGGAAAATTGAAACGATTATTTTAAACAGAAACCAACTCTATCCAGTATTTAACAATTATACAATTACGTTTAAGTGCGTGTATTTATTTATCTTAAAATTGATCGTATAGAATAATCCAAAATGGCGTAAAACTACGCATAATAATATGAATTCATTTTTTTATTACCCTAGATATGACGAGGGTCCCTCAACGGCGTCAAATGTGTCATTAGGAGTATCATACGGACTGTTGTGTAAAACAAACTGTGTTCGGGACATAGTTTTTGCCAGTTTTTGTCCATTTGGTCTATTTCGGCTGTCAGTGACTAAAGAGATAATTGTTTGTGAGCCGCCGCTACGCTACGGGGAGTCGTTTGGCGAAATTCTCGAGATTTAATTTTTTATTACTTTGGAGTTTGGACTACTATAATCTATTCTAGTATTTACTTTTACCGATATTATGTCTGTTTACTATGGTTTTTATTTTATACATTATTTCTTTATTATATTCAACTAGTATGTTGGTATGTAGGCTTGAGTTATTCGATATATTTAAATTGTTTGGTCCATTACTCTATTTATACATAAATATAGGGTCCATAAATCTCACGCGCAAAAGGTTCTTCGCAACCCATTTTAGTGGGTGCGTTGCCGGCCTTTAGGTAGGCGTATATTCTTTACGACAAAATGAATAATTTATAAAAAGATAAATATTTTGTTAGTTATGATAGCTTAGAGAAGAAATTGGCAAGAATTGAAATTCATCTAATATATTTTTTCATTATAAATACAAAAGTTGAATATAACACATGTAATCATCGAAAAACTAAAATCACCATTCATAAAGGCGGTGCATAATAAGTGATTATTATATTTAAAAAAATATTAATTAAGCTAGTGTAAGTTTAATTATAAATTATAAAATATAAACAAAAATAAAAAGCTAAAGAAGCTGAGCACTGATCGTAAAGTGATTAGGTAATTGGCCTGAGTTCTTGAGAGATTCATGAAAAATCTAAGATTAAAGATAATTTAATTATTAGCCCTGAGTCCGAGATATCCAAGTCAAAACTGCTTTAACACATGTTAACCTGTAAGAACCTTTTTATGTCAATATTCGATACCTATAAGCTGCTTTTAACATTATCACAATAGAGATACATGAATAGGGAACTCCGTGCGAACCTGCCAGGCTGTATTGTGAACAGGTACTGAGTTATCTTGTTACACATTCATCTATTCACTCCTTTCAATGAATTTGATACTTTGCGAAGTTCCGATCAGATAACATCAGCATCCGTAGACTTATAAAGTGACAGATGAAGTAGACTTCATGCACTTAACATTTTTATTAATTATTTTTTAAAAGAAGGAGGCCAACTTTGTTTTATCTAAGTACAATCGTTATTTCCTCAAATTGAATCATGCTTTTAATCACGTAATTGAGAACGTGGGGGTTTTTCTGCTGTAACATCCTAGATTAATGATCTCCTATCGTAAATCCGAACACAATGAAGACAAAAAGGCCTTATTTATTACAGTAAATTAAATCGGTAAAAGTAACAACTGTGGCATTTGGCGCAATTAGATTCAATTTCTAATGAAACTTAAGTTTCGAGGCATAGACAAGACAAAGAGGCATAGACGACCTTCACGAAGCTATCATTACTTTTATACTTTTCGGCCTGTCTTCTGCATATTAAACAAAAACAATTTTTTTTTTCGCACAAGCGGCAGGCTGATGTCTTTGGACAATATCGCCCAGTCTATTGTTTTTCGTTATAATTTACATAGTAATTGACAAAGGAAATTTTGAATGATAAATTTGAAATTAGAATAGAAATCCAAAATGAATCAATGAATACGAAACCGAATCACAGTAAATAAGGTTGTATCGGCCAGTAGCAACTGAGAAGATCGTGCAGTTCCGCAATTACTATTTAATCAAATAATTACGCAGGACACAGCGAAACTAAGAACGTGTATAGCTAGTTATTTTGTCATTATTGAAATTGCTGTTGGCTACTCATTTAATTTTCTATGGATTCCATGCTTTAGGTTTATAGAGAAGCTGGTTTGTTTGGTCATGTTTATTTGTTCAGTATAATTCGTTTAGAAATATGAATAAAACGTTATTAAATAATCACACTGAAAGTTTAAAATTTAATAATTTAACGGCGATTTAAATTTTTCCACTATTTATCTACTTTGTGGGGATTATGATAATTATTGAGGCTAACGTCGTTATTGATTCATCAAAGGTCATCGACGAAGCTTGCTATACGCATATATACACGACTTTTTTTGAACAGGGGCAAACAGGCAGGATGCTCACCGCTCACGTAAAGCTATGTGATATCTACCGCCCGTGGACACTCAATGCCAGAGTGCTCGCGAGTGCGTTGACAGCCTTTTAAACATAAAACATGGACATTTTGACTTAAACATTGTAAAATATTAGTCTGCTATTGGTTGTAGGAACAACTAAGGCCTTTTTTCATTACAACAACCTAATGATGCTATAAATTTTAGTTACATGCATTATTTATTTATTTATTTATTTATTCATAAGAAGATTCACAGCACAATACAAAAATAGATGAATATATAACAACATGAGCCAATTATAAATCTTCACAAATAGTTCATTTTATATAAATATATATAAGAAGAAGGTACCTAAACATTACAAAAAATTTTAGTGTTAAACAACACAATAACAATAAACAGAACAACAGAATTTAATTTGTTGACAATGAAAATGAAAATGAATTATATAATATTATAAAATGCATGTTTTCTCACATGAACAATATAAAATATTTTTCACGCAAACCACAGACAATTAATAAGTATTTATCCTTGATGGCATTTAAGATTGCAAGGCGTGGGTGCCATTCGGACCGCGACAATACATGCAATTTGACACCATCTTGTCGGTACTTTGTAGAAATCGGGAACTCGGGCGCTAAGCAAAAGACAGGAAGTGGAGGACAACGTACGATAAAGCCAATTATCCGCCCTCGATATATGAAACCAGCAATTAGTGTAAAATATACTGAGCGGAAGCGCGATGCTGGTAGCTTTCGGACCATGGATCTGCGATAATCTTTATACTTGAGTTATTAGTTTTATTTCCTCTCAATCAACACACAAGGATAATTAGATACGTATAAATATATGTAATACAAGGATATTTGTGAAAATGACATGAAAATTTTAGGTGCTAACCAAATCCATGAAACATCCCCACAATCAAGTAGCCTGAATTACACATTTTTCTAGGTGATTCTTTGTATATAAGGAGTCGCATGTGTCCGCCAAGCAACCGCTAATATACACTGAATATACATAATTATTTAATAATAAATAATATATTAATATATAATAATATGCCAAGGTTTCTGAAACGACTCGGTGAAAGGTCTCAATGTGGAGAAAATGTCCACCGATCGTTTGTGTTCATAGTTTTATTGTTGCCTTTAGTATCAACTCGAAATGTTATCTCGGAGAATCGAACTAGATAGAGTAATGAGTGTTGGTGGTAACTATATAAAAAGCAAAAAGCAGTATTGGATTCTTTTCTATTTGTGTATTTAACATTCGCTCGATGCCGGTATGTGTTGGACCTAAAAGAGAAGAAAAGGGTCGATTTAGTGGTTCTATAAATTTAGTAATAAAATAATTATTAAATGAGAGAGATCTCTTTAATAAAATTAGTCGCGATATTTAAATGTCATAAAATACAATTAATATACATGTCCACGTTGCAGACATAATGAATAACATTTGCGTTTGGACCATGCCGCTGATATATCTTCATAACGTAGAACTTTCAGTGAATACAGTATCGAAATAGTTGCCATGGCAACCAGTTTAGCGATCGAAAACAATCGAAGCTACCGCATTCATTAACAAGTGCATCTAATCTATCATTTGCCTGACTGAATGAACCGACGACAATTCGGCTGTCTTGTCCCGCTGTGAATTTTTACTGAACAAAAAAACGGTAGCAAAGATTTATGGCTTGAGGAGCGATCATAGCGCATTAGTAGTAACAATTGTACTTGTGTCGTGTATTCAAAGGACTCCGACTTGGAACAGTAGCCGCTTTTGTTCGACCTTTAAAGCGCTTTTTTACTTACTTTGTTACTTGCTGCGTTGTTCTTTTGACATTTTGGTATCGTCATAAACATGTCAACAGGTTCGCTTGTAACTTGGTTCTAAGAAAAATCTTGTTATACTTAAACTAAACTTTAAGGTTACATACAAATTGGATTAATGAGAGGTGTGAGAAATTATGGTAGGTGCACAGATTGGCACTATCAAGATTTTATATTTTAATCTAGGTAGGTGTTTTCTTCAGTGCTTGATCCCATTCAAGAACAGAAACTAAGTGCGCTGTAGCATGGTGCGGGTGACAGTTCTAGTGACGTTTCGTTTTACTCTTGATAGTTGCCAAGATTTACAAATTATAACTTAGGGTCTGTTTCACAATGTATGGATAAAATACCAAATAACTATGCAACACATAAATTATTTGGAAGATAAAACTTCCTATCTGACAGTCGTGAAACGCAACAAACACTAGTTTATGCTACCAATAAGTAATAAGTAGCTTATTTTCGAACTTATCCGGACATTGTGAAACAAGCCCTTAGTGTTTCAGACTTATGTTATGTTTAGTGTTTATGACTGCATTTGTAATATATTAAAATTATTCATAACCTTCGTAGCTTAAATTTAACTAAGCCAGAATTTTCTAGTCTACAAATAAAATCAAATTGAAAGAAAATTTAAGTAACTATACTACTACTACTGTTCAGTATAGTTTTGGAATATAAAATTATTATTTTTTCTTCTAACAATGTTCTTTATCGTTATAATTAAACATAAATGATACTTATAAATCCGCACAATATGCTGTACGCTTAATTTTGATTTTATTTCTAAATAGAGAATACTATTAGATTTCATTCATTTTTAATTTTTAAATATTATCTTAATTTAATGTTATTATATTTGACACCGCCGACTGAAGATAAGAGCGATTAGAAAAATAAAAATAATGAGAAAAGGTCGGCGCAGAGAAAGGGAACGTTCCCTAGCGGTGTTGAAACAAAAGCAAGAGAAACGATTTACAAACTGCCATATTTTAACAACGTATAATTAAAGGTTTGGCTCCACTCGAATATGCATAAATCATGCCTCTGCCGCGAACTGCCGACCGAAATAGAGAAAAAATTAACTCACAGCCTGGGAGTTGGAGAAACATTATAACTATTCAAAATTAGTAGATAAGAAATCTAATTAAATGTTTATTATTGTCTTTTGGTACGAGGCTTTACATGAGGACATGTTGATAGCGAATGTTTTTTCTATATGTCACACTGTAGACTGTAAAGAATTTGAGTTGTCAAATAATATAAAAAATACGTGGTGTAATTTAATGTTTTATTTAAATAAATAATTTTCTTATTATGTACTAGAAACTTACTACTTTACAACTCCAAATAATAATAATTAGTTATGACATAATTATACCGAACGTCTTTTTTAATAAAATTTGGAAAAATATAATATGTTGTGTCATGTATAATATGCTTATCTATGGCGCTTAGGATTGAAGATCGTCACTCCTTTAAAAGGTGTCGTTTCTTATATGAACATAAGGAAAGCTCACAGTTTTCTCTCTCAAGATTATAAGCTCATAATTCACGGGCGGGGCGGGGTGTGTCGGAGGCTGGGGCCGGGGGTCGGCTGCGCGCGCGCATCGGGGCCCATGGGTCTTAAGGGGAAGGGGCGCGGGGAGAGGTGACAACCGCTCGTTACGTCTATCCCAAGGCAGTTATTAAAAACGTCTCGGCGCGAGTGGTGCGCCGCCCTGTAATTATCCAGTTGATTCTCGTACTGTTGTCACCAAATACCACCGGATATGCAATACGTGGAGCCACCCCCACAACAGGTATGTTTACTGATACTATATAGAATGAATTTAGAATTTATATAAATAAAGTAATAGACAAAATAATTTTATAGATAGGTACTATAGATAAATATCCAATTTAATGCTCTTGAAAGTGGAATAATAAAATACTCTTAATAGAAACTTTATTTGAAACATTTAAATAAATTTGTCGTTATTTTCAGATGGTGATGATGAGTGGCTACGGTTGTGGGTATGGGCGGAGTGATGCCATATCCCCTGCATCAGATCTCTCTTCATGCAGCAGTGCTTCATCAGGCGCCTGGTGTGGATCGACATGGCGGGAGTTACCACCCTATCCACAATACCCAGCCTACTGGCCTACGTCAACTACCACGGAAGAAACTCGGGAACTTCAACGTAGATGTGCTAAATGTCGCTGCCCCAACTGCCTGACCGAAGCCGCTGGATTTGGCCCAAACTACGGAAAGGATGGGGCGAAACGAGAACACGTGTGCCATGTACCCGGATGTGGAAAGGTCTACGGGAAAACTTCGCATCTCAAAGCCCATCTACGCTGGCATACTGGAGAGAGACCGTTTGTGTGCAACTGGTTATTCTGTGGAAAGAGATTCACACGTTCTGATGAGCTCCAACGTCATCTCCGAACTCATACTGGGGAAAAGAGGTTCGCGTGTCAGTTATGCTCTAAGAGGTTTATGCGCTCCGATCACCTCGCGAAACATGTGAAGACTCACGCGAATGGGTCGAAGAAGGCGAAGAAGACAAAAGAAGATGAGAAAGTGGAGATGACTAAACCAGAAAGTAAAAGTGAAGCTGTTAGTGAATTGGGCAGTGTTAACTGTGGTACGGTGCCGATTGTGAGTGCACCTAAGCCGATGTTGAACTATGCAGCACCAGCTCCCATCAACACGGCTAACTACCACAGTGGGGCTGTATTGGGAAGTGGGGTTGTTTATGGGAATGGTTGGTGTTCGGATGTACGGCAAGATTCGTTATATGCTCGTTCCACAGCCAGAGACCCGCGTTTCTACCAGCAGTACGCGCCAATAAGTGCTTACCAGTGTGCCTCGAAGGATAACTATTCAATGTTTCAGGGGCATTACAGCCTACAGCCTTCAGTTGCCATCGGACAGTGATACAAAGTTTAAGAACTTTGTAAGAATGGAACATTTGTGTATTATAAAGTATTGTTAAGTTACCATTAATGTGAATGAAATGTGCCTTGATAAATGTTATTCTAGTATAATAAATACTTTGATTTAAATATAAATATGTTTTATTTTACCACGTAAAATAAATATTCTTTGGATAATGTTTTTTTCGTTAATCTGGTCAATCATTACGCAAAGAAAAATAAAATGAATAAATAATTGTTATTATAGATTACGTTCGATTTATTCAGAAAATTAGTAAAATTTTGAAGATTAAAAGTAAGCTTTAAAAGCTCATCGAGTTGAAGATGAAGATGAATTATTAAAACAATATTCTACGAAGTGCTACGAAGCTACGATATGAGCACAGTAGCTTAATGTTCGTAGCACGTAGATATTATTAAAGTATCGAGCTATTTTATAAATCTTTTTAATAAATTTCTTATATTGGATTGAGGAAGGAACTTTTTGTAATATAAACACCCCAGAGAACATTTCTATGCTGTTAATTCTATAACTCATGATTTAATTAAATATGAATATTGGGAATATCTAGTTATGATTCAAACTCAAAATAACTTTATTCATATAGGTAACGAAGTACACTTATGAACGACAACAGAAAGAAAATTAAATTGATTCAAAATTTAAATTTACTACCTATTCGCAAGTCAAGATATGCCTTTGACTTGCGAATTGGCTGGCAAAAAAAACTGACAAGAAACTCTATGCCACTCTTTTTAATCTCCAAATTTTAAGACATACAAATTGTTTTTAAGGTAGAGCAGCTATAAATATTTGATCTGAGGCAATTGAATCCCAAGTATTAGAATCCTGTAAATTATCATCAAATGTATAAAAGACCTTATATTAGATAAGGAGTAGTTTATCTTCTAGAGCCATGGTCGTACGCTTAAATTTGTTCTGTTTCGAGTATTATACTGGTGAATTGCTTCCCATATTACATTTATCAGATAAGGATATCTCATAACTAAGAGTGTGGTAAATTTAATACGTTTTTGAAAGAGGGGAGACATACTTAGTGATGAGGCTTAATTCTTTCTCTTAAATTACTATAATAATGCCCTCTATATTTATTTTTCATTTTCAACTCGATACATAAAATTATGATATATTTACGGATTATTTTTAATAGTTTCCAGATTATTTAAAATGACTTTGATTTTACGAAAAATCTTACATCGTCATATACTACTTATGCAGTTCCGAGAATGTTGTACTAAATTGTGACAGATTTTTGGGCGTTGATAAAAATATAATTTTATTGAAATTATAATATTAATTTTGCGACCTATATGTTTAGCCACATTACCGCCTCTCGCCACAAGATGTCGCTAGTCGTTGTAGGTTTAAGACGAGCTGTGACGCGCGACGGTGCAGCGAGGCGTAATTGCGCGCGGCTATTATCTGGGCGGCGCTCACCGCGCATGGCGGCCGGTGCGAGCGGGATGCATTCGATAATACGTAAAACAAAACGAGGGAGTAATAATGGTAAAAAACGAAACACGCAAATTATAGTGAGAAATGAGGCAGCCGGTAGCGGTGGGGGCCGCGATGTGCGGCGGGGGCCGGCAGTCGCGCTCGCTCGACGCACGCAGACCGCCCGCGCTCATGCGCCGCTCGCGAGTGACAGTGCCTGAGTGACATGCGCCGTAGACCTCCCAACCATGAGCGGCAAGGGTTCTTCCTCACCGGACCTGCTCATGAATGTGAGTCAGCACAGATAAGGCTTTTAGGCTTCATATGTCCAAAATGGAATGACAAGTTATTCAATTCGTTTAATTAAACTTTCGCGATGTTAACGTGACCAAACGATTCACTCCAACTTAAAGTATATGTGTGTATACATAGTCAATACAAACAATAAAGTCCAAAGACATCTAAATGTTATGAGTTGAAATAGGGCTATCACCACGCACATTTAAACCGTATCCGTAAAACAAATCTGAACGAAGTTCATAAAATCGTCTGTTAGAAGACGCCCCTGGGTATTGTCGATTTAGCACGCACTATAAGCGGCTTCGATAGACTCCCTCGAGTTCGACCTCCATTAGTATTCATGACATTGTCCCTCTATAGGGACCGGACCCGACGCATAATGTTACCAAACATTTCATGATTCATCGAAATCTATTTAACAAAAAATAGAGCGCAGTAAAACTACTTATTAATATACAATTTAATTACTAAACATTAATTACTAAAGGTAGCGTTGAATTGATTGGATTATATTTACGATTTTTGACATAAAAATCGGTGTTATTATGTAAGAATTGCCCATTTAAGTTAGTTCCGAACGTTACCGGCACCTCGTAAAGTGGAAAGGTAATTCAATTAGTTGTAATCAAATAAAGGTCCGTCCAATATATTCCGTAACAAATTTTTAATGACACACAGAGCCTTCGTCCATTTTCTACCCAATTTCCTTTTCATATTAATCTAGAGACTACTGGCGCCAAAAATTATGCCGCGACGGCCGTGTCGGTCGGAGCTAATCAGTTTAGTGTTATATTGTTGGGCGAACGGCTCCTTTGTTATGAAAAATAAAGAAATTTATGCGTTTCGGCTCCGTGTGTGTTTTTTGTGAGAATGTAATTAATAATTCGGCGGCAAAACTAACAGTGTTTTCGTAGTTACGTCGGCTGTTTGATTGATGTGTGACGGACGATTAGTTCTAGTTCATCCTAGAGAAATCATTTACTTACATTTAATTATCATTAGGTTTTTATTATATATTACTACTAGCCTCATTCACATAACGAGATTTCCAAATTTTTTATATCAAATAATGAAATAAGTAGACGTATTCAAAGATGGTACCATTTGGTAACAAACAATGTATGAATTTTGTATTATGTAAATTATTTAAATGATATGTAATATAATAATAATTAATGATTCATAAAATAAAAAAAACAGTATATTTTAAATAGAAAAACAATGTGCCCAACAAACTGCATTTAAAAAAAACCTTTAAATTTTTAATTCTATCATAGGCTTCACATATATATCTATACAAACCTAAGACTAACTAAAACATAAGAACAAAGAATTTTCCAACAATTTTGGACAGGTATATTTCAAAACGTGTTTCACCGGAACTCTAGGTTGGCGGCTGCGTAGGCGCATCGCTTTTACATTTTACAAGTCACGATGTTACGTGCCCGTGCTTCAGGTGTAATGGAGGGATTTATTTGTTTTGTAATGGCATCGGCTACTAGCATGACTGGCTTAAACAATTGATGATATCGTAAATTATAATGGAGTATCTAGGATATTGAAAGAGCTCTTAACATGTACCAGGCTATCATGAAGTAACTAGCAGTTACTTACAGTCTTACAGAAGTAGCCAACCATTATTTGCTTGCAACCTCTTTTAAGAACCATAACTTAAAGAGCATAGTGCAGACACACGTGTATCTATCGTTTAGATAATTTATGGGAGGTTTTTCCTTACCCTTACTGCCTGGTAAACGGCGATATATTTCGATAATATAATATATAATATAGAATCTGAATATATGCTACAGAGAATAGAGAAAAGCAGCATAATATCAATTGCTTATGACAGTTACTTTCTTTTAGCTTCCTCTCCTATTTCATTTATATTATGATAATTTAATATCTGTAAAATGTGTGTACATGTTTCTATTACAGATTTTTTTATTTTAGTAAATATGCTCATGCTAACTTGCTCGCAATCGGCTTGTTCAAATATAACATTGTTGAAGTCATACAAATTTAATATATTTAAGATCACATAAAAACGCACTGTACGAGCCAAGGCTGTACATTTTGCTCAGCTACAATCGTGAAGATTTCCATTGTATGTACGTGCTGTGGCTATATACTTGAATCACTTATAAGCACGTATAGCCGTCCGCAGGCACTCTCTTCATCTGCATTAAACTAAGTCATGGGAGTTACACCCCGAGAGCATAGCCAGACGTCGGCACTCTCTTCAATTGTTTAATTATAATTTTATTATAATTTTATTATATCGCTCATAGTCTATTGTTATACGGAAGTGGTGAATATAAGATAATCTACAAATCTTCTATTATTTCTACCACCTGATGACCCAAGAACCGTACAATTACCGTCTCTAATTATGTAAATTGAAAGCGTAAAAGAACGTTAATTCTCCGAAGTTCATTCACCTAAGTAAATTTTACATACCTACTGATATAAGTCTTATCCTGAATATATGCCGGCAACTCAAAGTCCAGTTGCATAGAATACCGTTGACCGCAAACACTCGTTTTAATTGACCACGCGATGTTATATCGTTCAACTTTTTCTTCTCAAATTGCTCTAAAGTGCTTAATGAGGGATGCGTGCAATCGCGTTTCCCCGTACGTGAGCCTTATTTTACATAAATAGTTTTGCCCGACGAACTAATACCGATTCTCGGTACAGTAATTGCGAGTGTGACAGGCTTCCGCCGCGTTTTCAGCGGCTGCGAGTCGTCGTCTACCAAACTACTAAATAATTCTAGTTATTTTCTTGTAATAGTAAGCACGACATTTACAAATAACGCATCGATGGTGAAGGCATCAATTTGTTACTGACATGCGCTACTGTTTAAAAATGTCATTCGTACACCTGGAGGCTTTTCATATCGTTACTTTAATAAACTTAGGGCCCGTTTCACAATGTCCGGATAAGTTCCAAATAAGCTATTTAGTACTTATTGGTAGGATAAACAGTATGTTTGCGTTTCACGACTGTCAGATAGCGCTATTCGTCGTGAAAAGTGAAGTTTCTTATTCGCAACTTTTATCTTCCGAATAATTTATGTGTTGCATAGCTATTTGGTACTTTATCCATACATTGTGAAACAGGCCCTTATACTCGTACCTATAGGGACTGTTATACAGAGACTCGCAACTACGCTGTAGTTGTCAGACGAATTTTAGGCAAATTATTTTTTTTAAAGCTTCATCCTTTCCATAGGTAAAACATTGAAAAGGAACTTTGAAATGTTATTTTGTCAAACGTATACTTGTAGCTTCGTATTGGTGGTTTTTGTTGCATTTATTTAGATAAGTTTTGAAGTGTTAAGTGGACTTCAAAAATATGGCTTATGCATTACAAATAGGTAGTGAGGGAACATGTAGGCATATAGGTTTTATTTTTCATATCTGGAAACTTACATTTAAAAAATAAAATTGTTTTTTTTCTTGTTCTGTGTGGAGAGCGTAAGCACGTCAATAAACTTAAAGTGATAAATTACTTAAGGAATTAATTCAGATATATAGAGGGATCATAAAATTATTTAAAAGATGAATCAAATGCATTCCAGCACAATGGTTATTCAGAACAAGTCCACTGACGTCACGCGCCAAGTTACATAATTATATGGTTTGAGCAACAGGTTGTATGTATGATACAACAGATGTATCTCCAATGAATGAATATTACTTTTTACTTTGAGGCAAATATCTAGATTAATTGAACTATTACGTAATACAGATAAAAAGGTTTCTACTATCAACGCCTGCTTATCAAAGAATTACCAATCCGAAATTACACATAACATTAGTATCTAGATCAAAAATGTGTGTATTTAAAGTTTTATGATATAATTAATAGAGTTTTCAGTCTTGAATTATCTAACACTAATATTATAAAGAGGAAAACTTTGTTTGTTTGTTTGTTTGATTGTAATGAATAGGCTCATAAACAACTGGACCGATTTTAAAAATTATTTCACCATTCGAAAGCTACATTATCCTCGAGTAATAGGCTATATTTCATTTTGAACAAAAATAGGGTTTCGTAAGATATTAGGGTTTTTCGGACACAAGATGTAAAAAATCAAACAAAAAAGTCACTTATTTTGCTTACCCTACCTAAACTATTAAAGATAGAACCATAAAGTGTTCTAAGTAATTGTAGATCTTATAAATATCTACAAAAAAGTCGACACACGACCTATCTATGTCGAGTGAGGCACAATAACCATAAATTATATAAGTACATGGCAAAACGATGTTTGCCAGGTCAGCTAGTCTGTTATAAAGATCTTTAATGAACAGTGTTGGCCTAGTGGCTTTATCGGGGATCGACTCACATCCCTTCTGTGCACCAATGAACTTTTCCATGTGCGCATTTAACACTTTCTCGAACGGTGTAGGAAAACATCGTAAGAAAAATTGCCTTACACCCAAAAAGTCGGTAGTATATGACAGACACAAAAAGCCGAATTAGATCGAAATATGATCATTAAACAGATACAGACATAGGTCCAAAGATCAAAGGTGGCACCACTGATTTTTGTTATTTTAAAGATATTCTATGTTGTAGTATACATATAAAAACTGTTGGTAATAAATACTTTTTTATAATTTGCGGATAATACACAATTCGATACCGCGCATTGCCATGTTTGATTTGCTTTATCGTATCGCTTTTAAATATGCTTGTATTAGTTTTGATGTTCATCTTAGTAGTAAACAAATCCAAAGATTTTATTCGCATTCTTCGCCTAACGCTTTTTCTTCTTCCTCTTCTTTATCTTCTCAACCTGTTCTATGCTGAAACGGTGCTGAAACAGAAAGTATTCTTGTGCAACAGTTATCTAATTATAAAATTCTAAGTATTGTGTATAAATTATTAATACGTCCTAGTGTGGGGATAATAAGTTCTCTTTTAATTAAATATATTTTATAATATCTGTAGTAAAGTTTTTTCTTTCTTTTATTACGCCATCAATGTGTATGTAAGTACCTATATTATTTCCTGATGTGCATGTTGAAAACTTTTGTGCTTATTATTAACAATTTAACTTTTTAGTTAAAAAGCTAAAATTTATTTAAAAGACGAGAAGACCCTATAGAGTTTTATATTTAAAATTATATTAATTTTATATAATTTTTTTTTAATATTTTAATGGGGTGATAGAAAAATTTAATAATTTAATAATTTACAGATTAAACATTAAAATATGATATCTATATATATATATTTTGATCCATAATTTATGATTAAAAGATTAAATTACCTTAGGGATAACGTAAAATATTGTTGTTTATTGCAAACAAAAACTTGTTTTACGTCACAGTTACTGTTAAATTCTCTTTACACGAAAGAGATGGAAAAATCTCGGCGTTTTGTATTGTATGATAAAAATATTTGAAGCGAGAATCTAAAGTTTTAATAATCCGTTATTATGAATTACCATGCGCTGGTTAAGTAAATTGCGAGCCATTAGACATTATTTTTGACCTTGTGTGTCCTATCTGTATCGAGGTATCTGTAATACAAGATAATTGGTGAAGTTACATTCCTTTTATAATTACAACATGTATTTAGTAGAAGTACTAGCTTATTAATATGGATTTATATACAATTATTAGATATATTTTTAGTTTGTAATTATATATTATTATAAGTGTACATTGTGTTACCTATATGAATAAATGATTTTTGATTTGATTATTTATCTAAGTGAGATAAAATAATTGATCGCCCGATGAAGCTAAAAAAACTACTGCAACCATTTTAGTTCGGGGCCTCAGATTTCTGAATCTGTTTCATGATCATTTGTCAATAAGAGGCAAGTAGGTGATCAGCCTCCTGTGACACACCTGGTCGATTTTTTGGGTCTAAGTTTCCTTAACGGTACGAGCTAATGCGCACATTTAAAGAAAGCCCATTGGTGCATAGCCGGGGATCGAACTTACTACCTTAGGAATGAGAGTCGGACGTTGAAGCCACAAGGCCAAAACAGCTAACAGTATTTGAATCTTCTCCATATAATATGTGTATAAAAATCCATCTAATGACGCGGTTTCCACTAGATTATCTTATCCATACCTCAAGTATAGATGTTTAGCACCTAGCATTTATTTATGGAAAGTTTGGAAAACAAAAGCGGTACTCTTTGTTAAAAACTTGTTCGTGATCGACAAGTGTCAAGCTGACATTTCAGCGCATCGTGCTGACGTTAAAATATAAGTCACGTACTGAGAAAATTACGCAGAATTATCTTGATTTTTAATTTTTTTTATTGACGTTGACTATTGACCCTTCGAATTAACATATAAAAATGTGGTAAAAATAATGAGGGCATTTTACGTGCTCGCCACGAATATGTATGCTGCAAAGACTCTTTTATCTCTGCCTTTTAATAAATTTAAGAAATGTATTAAAGAAAAGCTGTGTAATAAGGCTTATTATAAAGTTATTGATTATCTAGTTGATAAAAGGGCCTGGGACTAGTGCTGGGCAGGCTACCTCTAATTAATTTGATATATTTGTTTTAAATATTGTTTGATGATTTGCTTTTTTAAAAGAGGACCGAGAGTTTTTTACGCCGGCTTTTTCTCTCGGCCTCTGTCTTCTTTGCCGATGAGAAGGGATGCCTACAAGTTCGAATTGATTGACGTGGAATAAGTGATACCTAGATGATCTTATGTTCCAAAATAAACGTATTTTTTTTTATATTTTTTTTAAAGAATGTTTATTTATTTTTAAACATGCGTTAAAAACTATATATCGCTTTCGATCTCTTCTAGGCACAGTGGTTGTACGCCACTTTATTATGTACGACTTATATTCGGTTTTTTGCCAGTACGTCGTTTGAATTCTCACGTAATTGACGGTTTTTACGGGTTATATCAAAATTGTATGGGACAAAAATAAAAAAGTTTACCCTACAAGATTTCTTGTTAATTTGGATGGAAATGATTTTAGTTAATTTATATTCATTGAATAATTGTGTTTTTTTCTCAAGTAATCTTACGGTTTTCCGGGTTACTTCAAGATTGTGTGGACAAAAAAAAAGTTTACCCTAGAAGATTTCTTGTTAATTTGGATGGAAATAATTTTGGTTAATTTATATTAATCGTGATTTTTTGACGTGACAATGTCTTATAATTTGATGGAGCTGGCCGTCGAGGTGACATATATATGTGTCCATGGGCGGCGGTATCACTTAACATCAGGTAAGCCTCCTGCCCGTTTGCTTCTTTTTGTTCTATAAAAAAAAAGAAATGTATTGGCTTTCATTTTAAAATATTCTACTAAGTATTTGTTTTCGTTTAACAAAAAATTTAGGATTGACCATCGCACATCTTCAATAAGGAAAACAGACTAAAATAATCTCTTTTTTACCAAGATAAATTACAATAAAAACATGTAGGAGCATATTTGGTATGTTAGAGCACTCTTCCCCATCCTTTGGAGTGTTTCATTTCCGGAACAAGTCGTTTTGTCATCGACTATATTTTATTTTCCCAGATAAATGGCAACATTTCCATAAAATGGCAGTTTACTTTTTGTATCCGTCAGCGCTCTAGAGTGCACGTGGCGGGAAAGATGCATAAATTTCCTTGAAACATTTTTACTGCTAAATGAATGTTATTCTACGTCAAAGTTTTTTTTACTTTTAAAACGATGACTAACGTGTTTTGTTAAATCAGAATTACTGAAGGATGGAAAAATAAGGGTGGTTTTGGCCTCTAGAGTTTTGACTCATTTTCTTTATAAATTTTGAGCACTCTACAAACGCCATAAAACTATTCTTTGGCTTTTGCTCGCGATATTTTCCTACACCGTTCTAGAATATGTTATTTGCGAACATACATAGAACAATTTATTGGGTTTAAAAGCAAAGCTAGAGTGTTGAGATTCGCCAATCATTTAAATATCTAAATTTTCTTAATGCATAGATTTTATTATAATTTTCTTGGCTAATACAATACACAAGTGTAATGTTTATCGTTGTATAGATTACGTACTTCGCTAACTGTTTTTTAGGATAGGGTCCCAAAACTTGTAATACAAGCTCATTGATGTTTCTACATCATTACCCGTGACGAATCGTTTCCGGGTTCGCATATTTTTTTGAAACTCTTACAGGGACTTATATTTTTTTAATCTCTTAATATTATTATGTAATTACGATACTAAGACTATAAAAAAATACACTAATTAAATACATAAAAAAATACTATATTCTAAGTAAACGAAGTCTTATTGGTCGATTTAAAACTGTAACTATTTATATTTGTATATCTATTTATTTGCACTGGCTGAGTGCACAATAGCTGCTTGTTATGTTATTAGCTAAAAAATCTAGGTATGTATATAAATTTTGACGAGACAACGTCTTATAATTCGATGGAGCCGGCTGCAAGCACGAAAAAACATGGCTGACGCAGCGTCACCTCGCGGCGCGGCGTTACCTCTGAAGCGTTCCATTTAAAGCTGGCTGAAGTGCAAGCTTACCTCCTTCTCTATATCCATACAAAATGTCTATCAAACAAATAAAATTAAAATTTTCTTTTGAAAAATGCAACCATTCTATCTGTATTTACTTATGATGTTGTCACACAGACAACCGATTTTTTAAAAATATATTAACCGTGGAATTATATTTTTTTTTTTAATAGAGGCCAAACTTTTATAAGTGACCTGTGACACTGTCATAGAAGGCTTGAGTCACATAAGAATTGGTCTAACCAAATAAAAACCATCACCACAATTAGTAAGGGTCTCTTTACAAACAAAAATTAAAATTATCGAGATTTATGAATATATTTTTAAAAGTTTGTCTCAATTGATATAACAATGTCTTGCCCCAAAGCACGATTTTAATTTCGAGTTCCGATCGACGTGAAACATTCATAAATTTATTAGACAACTGTCGGTCAGTCCGCCCGAGGGTCGTATTATATGTCAAGAATTACTATTACAGGTAAAATAATACTGTTATTGAACTTCGAAAAAAGGAGGTGATATTTCCAACACGTTGATAAATTTCGTATGGTTTTGAAGTTTCTAGAAAACCATTTCGGGATTATTTCGACTATGAAAATGGCGTACCAAAATTGATTTTATAGTTTTTGTGTGTGTTCCATTACTTCCATGCGTTGGAAGGGATATGAATGCCGATCTGCCGATAGTAAATGCAATTATAACAATCTGAAGTAGTCTACTTTCAGTTTATTTTATTATTTCGTATCAAACAGCGACGAAACTTTTTAAGACATCCAACTCAGATCTGTATCTGTTTTGTAATCTATTAAGCAAGTAAGTGCCACCTTTGCCAAATATATTCTCTCGACTGTTAAGGAATGCCGATTTTCTCACGATGCTTTCGTTAATACGAGCGAAGTTAAAAGGGCACATATTTTATTGATACACCGGGATTTGCACCTACTTCAGTCCACTTAAACCACTAAGCTAACTGTGTTCCAATGTTTCGTAAGCATAGATATAAAACAAAGATTATACAAAGTAATAAAATGTAAATTTACTGCGCGATATTTTACATAAATTCAAATTGACCGCTATATATCTTATCCTACAACAAGTAATTACTGCGCGCACAATTATTATAATTTTCTTATAATCGCTTTCATGAGGACGTGCGAAAAACAATTTTATGGAGTAATTCGTGATGATTTATTGGCGTTGTATGATTGATGTCGAAATTCGAATTTCTAATCTACAATCCAATCTTTAAAGATTTATGTTATAGTTCGCCACGCTCTTGATTTATTCAACGGGCTATAGGTTTGATTTCTGGGGACAAAACCGCTTCTTAAACGTGACAGCACAGCGATAGTATTCGCAAGCAAAGATAATACGATGAATGCTTTATTGCAACACTGCCCTAATAAGAATAGTATATTTTGACCAAAAAACTACTTTGAAGATTATTTTCTTCCGAATGACCACAATTAAATGTTGTTTTCGGGTCGTGAAAAGATCATTAAGTACGTAATGTTAATTATACTCTAAACATCTGCGTCCACGCCGTCATCCACTATGCATCTAATCGTCGATTTTAAAAAGAGGATTTAATTACACTCCTCTTTTATCTCTGATTTAATTATTGGTTCGGTGTTATGATTTATTGTGTAAATCTGAAGTTGTATCTGTGGATTCTATGTCTATGATATTTCATAGATATAAAATAAACGTAAACAGACGGAAATAAACGAAAATAGACGGAAAGTATACAAAAATAAGCCGTATAAAACATATTAAACAAAACTAAGCTAGACTTAAAAATGGTATGTGCAGGGCATAAACAATGCGATGACTGAATTTAATATACGCCTATCAGCAATAAACGTTTATATACCAATACTTCAAAATACACCATTATTCTTTGGAAGACACTAAATATTAAAACGCCAGTTAAGTGTTTCGAATTAACAGTTTCGAATAATTACATAGGTTTGCAATCAAACTTTTGTAGATTTCTAAACTTTGCGCCGTACGCGTGAATGTAGACACCTTTGTAAAGATAGTTAGTTATAATTACTTCCACCGATGGTATTATTATGTCCTTTGGCCTATTTGTTCGATAGAATTATCGTCTATTATAGAGTTCATTTAAAATTCACCTTGCCGTTCCAAAACTGTCGTCGGAAAATTAAATTGGACCTCTAAATTACTAATTGAATAGCACCTTTAATAAGCTTCAGTGGTGTATAAGTGGCATTTAATATTAGAAGGATGTTTAATAATTACGAACTAATTAGTGGTAGTTGAAATGTAATTGCTTTTGCGCTATAGTTACATATATGTATATATTTTTTAAATATATATTTTCTAGCTAATTTCTCGACTATATTGTCGTCGGAGGTATTAAATAGCTTCTTCTCTAGTCTTACGCCCAAACCCAATAACCTATCTCAATCAATTTTTGACCATCTTAGATAGACATCTTAATCCAAATATTGATAATACTGAGCCAATAACCAATCGACGGACTGTAATAGTCGATATAAGCTATCCATGGTAGGTCAGATCTCTGTATGTGAATAGACCTTTGTATGAAAATGACAGTTCAACTGTGCCAATATCCTATCTTATGATTTTAAGTTACACCGTTTTTTTTAAGTAATTAAAAAGCTATTTGATATGTTTTAAACATAGAATGTATATTTTAATATTATTTTGTTTACTTTATTTGGTTTACATTGAGTTCTACTATTCTAGCTAATAAACGATTTGATTTTATTAAAAAGTTATTAGTTAGGAAAGTAAATTATCAAAAATATTACTTTTCTAATAAAACCTGGTTACAGGTGGACATAAAGCTGCACGCTTCTTGAAAAAGTATTTAATCACAGAAGCTTTTGTGGAAAAGCGTTCTCAAACTTAATGTGACTTTTATTGCTTTTACTTGAGACTTTTGTGATTTTGCGGAACATAACGCCTTTTGTAGCTAAATCCATGTTTTACTTCTAGAGCATTATATTTATTTTCATATTATTAATCTTTCAGCGTGTGTACTTGAATACGACTATTTTTATTTTGTTTAAAAAAAAATACGTTTATTTTGAAACATAAGATCATCATGGTATCACTTATTCCACGTCATTAAATTCGAACCTGTTGGCATCCCTACAAATCGGCAAAGAAGACAGAGGGTGTAGGCCGAGAGTACAAAGGTACTCTTTTAAAAAAAAGCAAATCATCAAACAATACTACAATATTTAAAAGAAATATGGCAAATTAATTAGAAGTAGCCTGCCCAGCACTACTTTTGATGTATAGATTATCAAATAAACTGTTATAGGCGCATTTCAAAACTGGTATTTCTGAATTGCGTATTAGCTTAAGGTCCTATACTAGCACGAATTGCTGTGTCAGTGTGTTGGGGACTGGGGTGGACTGTGGTGCGCAGTGGAGAGTTGGAGCACTAAAGGGCGCCGGAACGTATTAATTAAACATTTTTTTAAAAATTATATATATTAATCTAAATATAAATAAATAAAATAATAAATAAAAATAAAATAAATCGCTAAGCTAAGCTCATTTACAGTACAAATGCATTTTCACCTTTGCCACGCATTGTCTCCCCCAAATGAGCCATATGTTGAGTTGAGGCATCGAAATGACCGCAGCCATTCATCACAACCGCATTTCGCATTTTCATACAATACTTAAAACCCTACACCCTTACGATAGAGTTAACATCTCATCTTTAACAAACACAAGGGGAGTTGTGGTCTTGTAATGATGAGCGAGTAATATTTCTCTTCCGGTTCGCATAAGGTAATGAACCGTAATTGTTTTATTAAGGCTACTGAAGCTCTTTTTGGCATTAGTACAGTGTGAAAATTACACGCTCTAGTGTCAAGTCACTTCCGCTTCCCAATTCCAATTACTGATGAAGCAATTTGAATTTGGAATTCATATGGTCAGTAAAGCTTTTAGCAGCTTTCATAGACATTCGTATTTCGAACGCGGTGATGCCGTTACTATTATGTTAATATTTACATAAATTATGGCACATTTATTTAATATCATTCTTAAACACAAGATGTATCACACAATTATCTCCTAGCGTGACAAATACGGTACGTAATCATCGTTTCTTGGTTTCAAATTTAATAATATCCTG
Organism: Pieris rapae; assembly: GCF_905147795.1. Lineage (NCBI taxonomy): Eukaryota > Metazoa > Arthropoda > Insecta > Lepidoptera > Pieridae > Pieris > Pieris rapae. The sequence continues at coordinate 1,422,699 of NC_059515.1, read as the reverse complement.
TTAACAACTATGTTGGTATTTCAATTAAGAATATATATTATATTAATATTCATTCTATATTAACATTTATTAAGTTTTTTATAATTTGTAGAACATTAGCCGAACATTCCAGCACATTGATTTTCCTTGCTAAATGGTTGTAGAATATTATTATATCAGTTCCCAATCTCCTAATGTGACCTTTTTCTGCACCTGTTTTTTGTAGGTATCTTGTAACGATAATATATACTATGTATATAAGAAAGCAAAGAGGGGAGACATCTTGTGTATGTAACATGATTATTGTCTCTGGTTTGCCACAGACCATAAATATTTCCATAACAGCTATAAGCTTTCCTGTGTTTTTTAGTCAAACGGGCGAAAGGTTTACCTGATCTCTAGTGATACCACTGTCCTGGGCACTCCTTCTGCGAGAAGACTCGCGTGTATAGAATAAGAGTTTTTATTTTCTGCAATCAGCCCTGAGGCTATGAGTGAATCTGTTCTGTGATGCTGTCACGTGGAGTACCTTCCCATTGGAAGCGTCTACTTATCTTCTACCTACAGCTACTGCCTCTTTTCCACCTTTAAATATGTTTTAGTCAGCCCACATACTTATCTACCACACAGAGTAGGTACATATTTCTTCCTGTAGTGTGTGTGTGATAATTTTTCTATGGGCCAATTCCACTCTGTCGTTAGACCTTACATCGTGACAAATTGGATAGCTGACGTCAGTCCTCGTCTGGTTTCAGTCGAGCGCGAATTAATTTTCGCCACAATTACCCGCTCACGTTACTAATTGAGACATCAAAGATTCCGGCGGCAGCCATGGCTCTGTTATTTTGTCGCGCGTTTGAACTCGACAGAGCTCAATTTGAATACTTTTATACATTATGTTAGGCTAGTGGTTAGGCGCATAAACCCTGGGGTAGTGCGTTCGTTCTCTGCTATACAAAATGCGAAATTTATTTCATAGAACACTGAGATAATTATTATACAGTCGAAATATATTGCAGCCTTTATTATCTTTTTTAGAAGTGAAAATTTTATGGTTAAATATTATATATTAAACACATTTTCAGATAAAGGAAGGAAGGCTATCGCTTACCGGTAATTTCTTCCAAGCAACGCTAGTAAGATTATTAATTATACAGGGAAAGTGCTAAATAATAATAATAATAAAGTCACTTAATTCCATTCTATTAAAAATTACAAATTTATTATAACATTAATTAATTTATCACCCATTTACGGTTTCATATAAAAAAGGGTGTTATTAATTACATATTATATAATTTTTAATCCCAATACTTCGTTTTCTGCAGTATGGACCCTTTCTGATAAAGGCCTTCTTTTCATTTGGATCAGTTCTTTGCTTCCTCCATCCATTTCTCCCCAGAATCCTTAACTATGTCACCAGCGCATTGCTTTTGTGGTTTTCCCAAGTATTTTTCAGGTTTGGCTTCGGTGGTCCATCTTTTATCTGTACACCTTCAATACCACAATCAAATATTAAGGATACATTTTACTATAAGTGTGAAAAAAATTTAAAACAATGAAATATATCAAATAGTCCATGAATATTCACGATTAATTCTTGAATGCAACTCAACCATAATGGGGTCACTTGATATGCAATTATTTGCCATTACCAGTTCGTAGATTAACTAATTCCTCGTTACGAACAAATGCCTACGTGACTGGCAACACTAGATTATCTTCTGTAAATTATTCGGAATCCAGGCGCCTTGCCAATGAAAGGTGCTGCTTGTTACAAAGTAGGATTATTTATATTGTCTCTGGTGTGTTTCTTAATTCAAACTATTGCTATTGTAGTCTCTGGTTTTTGCTAGTATGTACTACTTTTTGGAATGCTTGGAAGAGGCAGTTATGTGAGACTTGAATATAAGGCACCTTTTTGCACTACAACCTTTTAGGTCTTAGCCTCAGTATCTGTTTTAATAATATGTTTTTTTTAAATAAGCAAGTAGGTGATCATCCTTCTGCGCTGACACAGTACACACAGCGTTGACTATTCGGGTCTAATGCATGGCGGTTTCCTCACTTTAGAACGAGTGTTGCTCACATTGACACAAAGTGTATTGGTTCACAGCCGAGGTTCGAACCTACGTCTTGCTCACGGTTGAGTATGAATATATTCTTAATTTAAATAAAAGGTTCTATAGGTATATAAATAATTTTTTATATTATTTACTTGTGAAGTCTCAAGTTATTGGGCGTGTTTAGCGAAATACCTGTCTCTTTATTCAAGTACAGTTATAACTTTTATTTATATTTATATATATTTAATGCTATATATATTAATATTAATTCATAAGTTAGTGGAAATTTTATTTTAGAGGCATTATTTTATTCATATATGTAACTAGTGTGGCGAAAAACGAAAAAGTTTTTAATTAAATAAGTGCATTTTCATTTGTAACATTACTTATGGCTGGACTATATATGGATATATATATTTGTTGGCACATATAACATTTACAACAATAAGATTACAGTTAGAAGGAGTTGGCAGTCTGGTGTCCAAATTAGGTAAGAAAAAATTCAATTTACATAAAAACTTCTCGTACGAAATCTTCACGATTTTAACGGATTGAACACAGCTTATCCAGAGCTGGATATATTCGGTAGTAGGCTGATCGGTTTTAGAGAAAGCATTGTTAGGTGACTTTCTTGCTATTTTGCTGATGGAACTTTTTTCTGCTTTACCAAAAAAAAATTTGGTAATTTTATTTTATTGTGTGCTTATAATATTATCTTATATATGTTTTAATTGTGTTTTTTAATTTATATTTTTTGTAAAAATTATTATTACTTTAATTGTCATACATTTTAGATGTAATATTTTGTTAAATTTTCCGTATAAGTACTATGGATCATGTCGTAAACTTAATAAATCAATAAATATACTGATAATTTACGATGACAGTAAAATTACGAAATATCGAATTAGTAATTACTCAAGCCTTTTCGATAAAAAAACTTTAGTAAGGCGTTCTATTCTACAGAAATCCAAGCATTTAGTTTAGAAAATCTCCATTACAATCTTCAAACAATTGATTGCGATCCGACAGACTGCAATTTGTACGGCATCTCCCCGGGCAATTTGTGTCCGTCATATGGCCGTTACTCGGTAAACGCTACTGGAATATTTAGCCTGTGGTTGCATTCCCACTTTTAAACGCAATCGTCCATGCATGCTAATTATAGGCAATTTTCAAAATCGACTGTCAAGATTTTACACTTTGGCTTCCTGTGTTTCCTCTGACTGTGAACGAGTTTCTAAACTGTATTACAAGAATACAGTTGATCTCGAATCTATATACGTATAGTCTGCGCCTCAGAATTCTTTTTATACTTCGTGATCCCTTTTAATAGAATAAACTGGAGAGAGTTAGACTCAGGTGATTATTTCAGGTTTTTATCGGACTACGATGACGATTGGTACGACAGGATTTATCCCTCAAAATACATTTATTACGCGCGAGAACAACCAATATTAAGAATAAAGAAATCTCAACTCAGGCATAATACAGGTATAACTTTCTTATAGTAAGAATTCTCATAGAAAATTCACTAGTTTCGAGTGTTCACAAAGTAACTTGCATTACCAGCGACCTGGCTGGCTTTATCGCTTAATAGACATAAACAAGTCTTACTCTATTTAAAACTAAGGTACTCTTTCGTTTCATTCTGTTTAATTTAGTTTTGAGGCGATGAAAGGAGACATATATGCTAAAATTCTAAAGGAAAAATAATTTTAAATAGGTCCAGTTGGTGTTATTTTACACACATATACAATTGTATAACGAATAAATACTTAATAGTTCTTATAATGCTAGCAGCAGAAAATTTCTTCGTATTTAAGCAGGATTCCGTTCGTTACAAAAGCCTCGTAAAAATGTCATGTTAGATGCCTAATGATTGGTTGCCGTAGTAAGCGAATTACCGACTCGATAGCTCCCAGATTGCATCTAAATAATGTCTGTTTGAAAACGATTATGCAGGCGCACTTTCTTACAATTTAGGACATTCATTGTGTTAGTACTTACGTAAATTAACATTGTGTTACGCTTTTATTTAAGTATCATGCTTTCGTAAATGTATGTTGGTGATTCTAGATATATTCCATCCTATTTTTATATAACAGGGGACAAATGGGCTCATCTGATGTTAAGTGATGGACCATCACATTACCAGAAGGCTCGCATTAGCATTTTTAATAGAACAGGGGGCAAACGGGCAGAAAGCTCTCTGATGTTTAGTGTTACCGCCGTCCATGAACACTCACAACCCAGAGGGCTCGCGAGTGCGTTGCCGGCCATTTAAGAATTTGTACGCTCTTTTCTTGTAATTGGTTCGGAGCTATGTCTTTGTGACTTTGAATTTTTATCGATGAAAAACTTGTGATAAGAGAACCAGGTCAAGTGTTTTCATTAACACCCTGAAGCTACTCCTGGTGTCAAAGACTTCGAAACTACTTCTCTCATCTGACTCATCAGATCAAGTGGTCTTGTAATTAATGAAATGCCTCTGAATCCAAACTGTCTTATTGACCAATGCTGTCGCAGAATGAGGTTAATCAAAAATACTATAAATGGCACAAGAATAGCACGTCTTGGCAAGCATGTGTGACCGTCGACGTTAATTGATGACGTGGCGGGCAACCGGTGTCCGCCCATTTTCCGTCAATTTTCGTCACTTGAGTGATGGTAGCCGGTACCGCCCATCCCTTCTCCCGCAGGGACACCCGCGGCACGCGCCGTGCTAAATTTAAATAGGATGAACTTGTTACAGCCGCGGAATGCTGGACCGTTAATCATTTCGTGACAGAATATGATAGACTATGGTTTGGATAAAATTTTATGGAGCATTTGAATAAATAATTATTCATTCAGAAGGACAATGCGCAGAGGCGATGGGGCTTGGAGAAACAGATCGTGAGAGTTCACCAACCAGATCAAGTGAAAGATTCAACGTCCTCAAAACTGAATACCCTAATAAGAGAGACACAGAAACCGGTGGTAACAGAGTCCGGTCCAGATGTTTTCTTGCTGATGAAAACGCTCATATATGAAAGAGAGATGAATTAAGACTGGATTAAATTGCTTATTGGGTCTTGCCTTTGCATCATGGCTGTGGCCATCAACCAATGGATTGGATGTCTTTTGCGTATTTTACATTCATAGGTGAAGGAATACATCGTGTGGAAACCGACAAGCAAATGGCGTGTGACAGGTCACAGAAGGCTGATCTTATTGCTTATTAAAAAAAATCTGAAACTTTGAATAAATAACCTTATTAACATATAGGTTTCTTCTGTACTGTTGACTTTTTTCTCCGTATGAGATCTTTATTTATTTCTCTTACAGTATTTTGTTTTGTATTTTGCATAATACAAGAATGTTGAAGAACTCAAGTGCAACAAAGAGCACGAGCAAGAGCTTATAATGCATATAACATTTGTTTACATATCAAAGTATAGCAAAAACTATGTTCCAGTATGTAAATCCTGAAGATAAATTGTTAATCATTACGTGATCATGACTGAACAATGGTACGCTGTCATTGAATAATTGCGGGTATCATATTATGTAATCTTGAGAATTAGTAGAGGCGGTAATGATCTACAAAGTGGACGTTTATTTCGCGTGCTGCGCGTGATTTATTGACGTGCGACGGCTCGTGATGGATTTGGTACGGTACTTTTTGTTCGCGACAGCTTTTGTTGGATATTTGAAATTGGAACAAATTAGAATAGATTTCTGACAGGTTTAATGAAGTTTAAACATTCGGGTTTCTGTATTGAACAGGAGTTGTATTGAATTACAATTTATTTAATTGACAGTTTTTTTATAAAAATAAACATTATTTGAGTCTTCTTTGTTTTGACGATTTTTTAATTTATTTCCTACCTCGCCAACTTAATTTCGCATTAAAATTATTTTTAGTTAGCCTACCTTTATCACTTTTTCATTAAATTAAAAGAAGACTATAGATTTTAATTCTTCCCTTGAGAAGGAACCTTGAATTTTATAGAATTAAATGTCAAATTACTCCGATAGATTCAGCCGTCTTCAAGTTTTGCGCCTAGCAACATATGTCAATCATTGTTAATTGTAATTCAAACCTGCAAATAACTTTTTAATGTATCTGGTCAATGATATGGAATACAAAAAAATATTATACAGTCATGCACAGAGCATTTCATGTTCTATAATTTTTGACTAAACAAGTCCCTTGAAACTGCAATCATTTTGTAATAGCGTGTTAAACTTTACAAGGCTTAGTACGTACACTGCATAAGAAAAAATAGGACGAAAGGTCCTTTGTAGGAATGTTTTCTTAACCAAAGAGGAATTGCAGTACACTTGATGAGCTTTCCACTTCAAGCAGGGAGGGGTTTCAAATGACGTCATAAATTAAGCATAGACTACAAAGCATTTTGTAATTAGAATTTGACATAAAGGACACGATACCGCGCGGTGACGTAACCCGTTGTAAATCGCAGTTGGGCGGAGTCAATCGATACGAATGCGATACACGTGATTTACCCACCAAATAATAAAGTATATACAGTCCGTTATCGATAATTAATACTATAATTCACGATTCGATGTTAATTAACTCCACGAGAGTGAATCGATAAATGGATTAGATAAGTCGAAGCATTGAGAAAAGTTTAGGAATTAAAATTCCCATATTAACATGTACTTTTAATTTATTCAATTGAGATTAATAGTCGTACATAGTTTTGTTAATTTTTTTAATATAAAAGCCGACAATAAAAGTTTTCTCAGTAATTATATAAATAGTCGAGAGTTACAGAAACAATGCAGTAACAATATATTTAAATAACGTAGTTTTTCATTTCAAAGTTCATTATCAGCAGAATTCTCCGAATTTCGTCTGCAAAAACCAACTTAGAGTTCAGCCACGTCTCATCTGAATTATTCTCGAATATAAAAAAATATACGCTTGATATATTAGGTAGGGGGCTGATCAATTAAAAATGCCGAGGAAAATAGGTATAGGTATAGCATTAGACACATATTTATATATATACATTATAAGAACTCCGAATGGCGGAGAACGAAACCGTGAAATTAATATTATTACTTTTTTACTTTAATTCGTTCCTTTTTAATTCTTTTGGTTATGCTCTAACATAATTAAAGTGTAATAGAAGTGTATGTGTGACAATTTTGTGATATCACATTATAAATAGGTATATACAAATTTAATAATTTTAACAAAGAAAATAAGATATCAATTTTTTTTTATAAAAATAAATATAATTTGGTGAACTTCAATAAATAAATGAACTGTCACTTGACGTTAATAAGTCAAATATAATATAAAAAGTTCATACATAGAGTACCTTGAGATAGCTGACGTGGTACCAGAGGGTTCGGCGTCACGCAGCCTACACACGTCGGAAACTCATACATTATTCAAAAGCGACGGCAAATACAAATAAATAGGCACGAAATAAATACAAACAGGCTGAATGAAGCCGCGGCTGTGGGCGGGGCCGTGCGACATAAATATCTGCCCGTCATAAGAGCAACGGATATCTTCGGTTATTTCGGACGCGATCATTTCCACCGCTTTTAATAGATACATCTTAAAGTCAGCACTTTTTTTAGGAATAGGTAGTGAACGCAACCGTGAGCCATTCGTGTATAAAGAGTTTTTTTCAATACAATAGTAAATCAGAAAACCAGCAAAAAAAAACCCAAAGACATAGAGACACAAAAGAATGGTCTATTTGCTTATATAAAATAATTTTTTATCACATTGTTTTCATCCTAGACTTTGATAAGGATTATATATATGCGGAAATCTACGCCAAACAAAGACGAATGCGTAGGTTAAGAAAACTGTAATCTAGAACAAATTAAACTGAAAATACTTATAAGGGAATATATATTTTTTAAGTTCTCGGTAAATCAATTTTCCGTTCAACATTATTCAAATGAGGATAGCCTTGATCGTATTTATCTTGTTTAATGGGATATAATTGGTGCGTAATTTGAACATAAAATTTTAATTGAATCTCGGAGCCAATTTTGCGTTAAACTCAAAAGTCGTTCGGAAATTGCAGCGCAATAAATTGTACGAAATTCACTTCGTCTAAGAGCACTGTTCATTCGTATAAGAATAGATTTTTAAAGTTTTCTAATATAATAGTGCTTTGTTGCCAGAGACCTTAACAGGGTCTGAAACAATTGGGCGATATTTGTATTACTTATAATATATATTTGTATTCGTTATTTATTTGTTTCGTATTTCAACAAAAATAATGAAGCTAAACATATAGCCAAAGACGGAATACATAATATAAACAAAAAGATTCAAATATTTACGAAAGGAAAAAAACAATAAAAATTTATTACATACGTAATACCTAATTCGGCTGTGCTGTGTGATGGTGTGAAAGTCAGGGTATGCTCTTGATGCAGGAGATTTAGCGATATAGATATTCTTAATACTTTTTGAAGCATATTCCGCGATAGCCAAGTCAAGGCTTAGTCTTTATACGTCCGCGATGTGCGATACGAAACTAAGTTTTTTGCGTAGCTGGTGTTGATGTGAGGAACGTGAACCAAAGCATGAAGCAAAGAACTGTCTTCTTAACGTGTTCTTATTTTTCAAGACTATTATATATAGAATATATCTAAATGATTGAAGTTCTATTCCAAATGGGGCAGATAATGTGTCATAGACAATTTTACTTACCTGTCACATATTTTATTTTATTTTTAAATGATCGGTATAGAAATAGACAAAATATTGAGTGAATACATAATGTTACTACAAAGCAAATAACATTTGTAAACCTGAAGACTAATTACGTCTGTACACATTTCAGTGTCATCTTAAGTGCTGGTTTTAATGGCTAAATATTAATAAGTAATACATTACATACAGCATATAAATATATTTTTTTTATATTGTGCAAAATTAGCTGGCAACGGAAAAGTTTTCAATTCATCTACGGAGGCATCTACTAGTCTATGATTATATAGAAATTGTACTTCCGATTTGCCTTAGTAAATTGCAGTTTATATAATAATCTATAGACCCATGTTAAGTCGTGATCATGGTCAGGAGCGGGTGCCCTCGGTGACAGAATAATGGTTGCATGTTATGGCTTACAGTGATTTCTGGAGGCTGTAGTTTATCACTAATGATGTACTAATAGTTTGTTTCCCGTCGGTGTTAGAGATAAATAAAACTTTACAAAGTTGAAAGTGAATTAAAAAAAATAGAAATGAGTCTTTAATAATTTTTCGCGTATTTATTGTGTGTTTCTATCACCCTATGATGGTAATGATGTTTTTGCTGGAAATGGGAGTATCAGCAAGTTCTTTTTTTATGATAAGGGTATCGTCAGCTCATTTCGTTTAGTTATCTACTCCATGCATACCCATTTTAGTGAGTCCGTTCCCGGACTTTGAGAGAACTTAACTCTCGGTAAAGTATCACCCAGGGAAGCTACCACCGGGAGTTGAATCCACAGTTCGCAAAAGAAAGGAAGATGTCCAGCGGTTACTCAAGGTTGGTTGGATCTGAACAAGTTGCGTTGCAGACTTATAATAGCTTTACCCCCGAATGTCTATGGAAATTATTATTATATATTTAAAGCTCTTTATAATCTGTGAAATTCTCTACGTGTCGACTTTTTCATTTGGTACCATCATTACAGACTTTCAGAATTGAGAGATTAGATTGACTGAGACTGAGATTAGAAACTCTTAATAATGTTACATTTTTACTACAATATTAGTCGATATAGAATTAAATAATATTGAAAAGCATGTCTTAAAATAATACAGCAGTGTTGGCCTAGTGGCTCCTACGTCTCTCATCTCCGAGGTAGTAGGTTCGGTCCCCGGATGTGCACCAATGGCCTTTTCTATGTGACATTTGCTCGAACGGCGGAGAAAACATCGCAATGAAACCGGGCTCGCCTTTGACCCAAAAAGTCGACGGCCGGAGTTAGGCAAAGGAGGTTGATCACCTACTTGCCTCTTCTCGATTCACAAATTATTATATAGATACAGAAATCTGAGGACTAGACCTAATAAAGTTGTAGTACCACTATTTTTTATTTTTTATTTTTTTATGTCTTAATATACTTAATTTGACATCCAGAAATTCTTGACTTTCCTTGATGGTCTAAAACATATAGAAGTCTAAAGAATGTAATCGAATAAAAATCTTATCATAATACGTTTTTAATTCAACTTGCCTAATTTAAAACATTAAACAATAATTTGAATAATGAAAAACATAATGGGGGCAATTTTGCGTCAAAATTTCATCACGATAACCTCATCAGGACAGGAATAATATTGTCTTTTAAACGAAGTCCTTGTTCGTCCGGTTAAACGGCGAAGTTATTATGTTGGTAAAACAAAATTCTTCATAATGGCCTAATTATGTGGCGAAAATTGCGGGACCACTTTTTGGTGGTTATATAAATGTATTTGTAATAGCATTTTAGATATTGCGAAGAAGCGGGTGATTCGGGCGCGGCGCCTGATTACCAAAACTTAATTTATTTTCTCTCCTAAAAAACTAAAATTATCCTTAGTGGCGCGGCGTGGGAATCGACCCCGTCGCCGCCGGCCTCTATTACATCATTATTTACTATTAGATTTTATATTAAATCAAAAATTGATTGTGTTTCTATATCGATACGCCTTTAATGCTGTTTTCAATTTATAAAGCATTTATATATGGATAAGAACTAACAATCCATAATTGCGTTTTACGATATAATTAGATTGTTAGAATTTAATTATAATATTCCACGAATAATGCAAAGACTATATATAGATGTACTGCCTGTATACCACCATTACATTTTTGTACCAATATATTTTTTTTAACCAGCCAGCAATAAAAAAGTTTATAAATTCACCAAAAAGGTTACAAATGCGTAAAATCTATCTTTCTTCTGGTCCTTCAATTTCTCTTTCTTCAGATGTCTTCTACAAAGGAGAACAGAAGGGACAACTAGCCTAACTACTTTTTAGAAAAAATACATACTCGGAATTCTATTCTATTCTATATTGTAAAATATCTAATACTTATAACACTAGGATTCCCTATGTGGTGGGCAGCTAGTAGCTTCCAGTTGACATATTAATGATTTAGATTATAATTAACCTAATATTTCTCCAGTATAATACTTCCCGTTTCAACATAGGAAAGTTTAAGAAGGTATTGCTGAGGGGTTAGTAAATGTGTAGTTCTGTGAAATGTGTGTGTAAAAATTATGGTTTTTAAAAAATTGGTTAAAGATGAAAGAGAGCAGTGTTGGCGTAGTGGCTTCAACGTGTGACTGTAATACCTGAGGTCGTAGGTTCGATCACCAGCTGTGCACCAATGGACTATCTTTCTATGTGCGCATTTAACATTTGCTCGAACGGTGAAGGAAAACATCGTGAGGAAACTGACATCTTAGACCCAAAAAGTCGACGACGTGTGTCAGGCACTGGAGGCTGATCACCTACTTGCCAATTAGATTTAAAAATTATCATGAAACGGATTCAGAAATCTGAGGCCAAGACCTAATAGGCAGTAGCAATAATGAGATTGTAGCGCCACTGATTTTTTTGAAGATCAAACAGAAAAGCAATCATATATATTTAATGTATTTTATTCAATATTTTGTAATGACATTTATATGACATTTATGTTTTTTGTTCTCCGTAATTGTAAATAATAGTTTTGCCGGCATCTACAAATTGTTGGTGAGGTAAATAAAATTATTATACGTTCTTTATCACTGTCATAATATTCAATTCGCCGCGCATACAATAACAGCCATCTTGCAATGATTATATGCATTACTAAATTGAAATAATATACCTTTATATAGCTAAAGAGTAAATAATAATACTCAAGGTTTGATTAAGATCTTTTATTTTATTTTATTATTTATTTATTAACACTTCGTTGCATTACATAAAAGGTAAAAAAAATATATTAAACATAATTTAATGAAAAGCAACTGGCGGCCTTATCGCTTTAGAGCGATTTCTTCCTTTTTTTAAATAATAGGCATAATTTTAATGTGTCAAGTCAAATGTTAATAATTTCGAATTTAATTGTGTTGGTCATAGGGCAGACAAATATTTGAAATGAGAATCGAATACTATTATTAAGAACAAAACTATACACAGGTATTTTAATAATAATTATTTTTAAAAGAACGCTGAACCTGAACAAGCAAAATATCAATAATAAAATCAATTGTATTGTCCATTGATCTTGTTAATGAATTCGCGTCATAAAATGAGCCACTGGGTCTGGTGTCGCGGGTGAACCGTCACGGGGGGCATGGGGCCTAATTGGTTTAAGCCCGAGGCCACAATCAAAACAGATCGTATTTTATAAGACGTATCTATTGGGGGAGAGGGTGCATTGTGCAATTGGCTCAGTGGTTGAGGGCTTTTAGGACTGCGATTCGATTCTGGTGATTGTGTTTCTGAACGCTTCGTGCCTATCAGCTAATGAAAAGAGAGTGCATTGGTCTCAAAAATAACTTTATTTGATATATTCAAAGTTTATTTGTGATACACATACTTATTCACTAATATATTTCCAATTATCTTGTTTATTTTGATTTTAGAATTAATTAAAAATTAAAAATCATTTATTCATGTTGGTAATATAATGTACACTTATGAACGTCAAAAAAAGAATCTTAATGTATTTGAATGCTTCTAATTTTACATTTACTGCCAGTTCTCAAAACAAGGGCGTAGAACGGAATAGAAGAACTGGCAATAAACTTTAATCTTTCGTCTCCTGTCAAATTGTTTTTTGTCTGCGGTAAATATAGAAAGATGACTACTTCATTCAAAACGCAGCAAATCAAAAGCTTTATTAAAAACGAAAAGAGTGGAATAAAGAAGTGTAAAATAAATAATATTAATATAAATATAAGAGTGAAGCTATGATATTTGCATTTGCCGCTGTTGCAAATTCTAATGTGTTCAGTGATCAAACACAAGAAAATCAAATGATTATTTGATAAATTGTCTCTGGGGGAATGCTTTGTCGCGCTCGTAATGTGGTCAAGTGACTCCCCCAATGGGAATATCGCCTGGGAAATTACTCTTCCCTATTTTGTTACGCTCCGTTTAAATCTCACTACGGCTAAATAGGTCTGATGAATGCTTATGAGGACCTGATTATATTTGTTACTTATTTTTCGGCTTTTGAAGTGCAAAAGTTTCTGCAACTCAATTTTTACTGTGGTATACGATATCCACAGGAACCGTATTGACCTAGTTTCATGCGGCACTCATCTCTGAGGTCGTAGGTTCGGTCTCCGGCTGTGGATTTTCTTTCTGTGTGTATTCGCTCGAACGGTGAAGGAAAACATCGTGAGGAAACCGGCTTGCCTAAACCCAAAAAGTCGATAGTCTGTGTCAGGCACCGGAGGTTGATCACGTATTTGCCTACTTAAGAGACAGTCATCGCCAAAATTTATTGCAGACTTATGGAAAACAACAGAAAACTGCTTTTTGGACGTACTTACTTACTTAACTTACGAAATGTCCTATAACCCCTAGATGGGGCAGAGGGCGTCCACAGTGAGACTCCATCACGTTCGGTCTTGAGCATCACACTTCACCTAGCTAGTCTTTCCGGCTCTCTTTGCGTCGTCTGTAACTCTACGGCACCAGGTTCAGTTTAAGTAAAGTAACATTTCTAGGACGTAGTATTATACTTTCTATATTTTAATTATTTGAAGAAATCTATTAGGTATGAGGGTGTGCAATTATTTAATCAATTACCATCTCAAATTCGCAATATTGAAGTGTTTGACAAATTCAAAAAGGCATTAAAGATGCATGTTAGAATGAGCATAGCTGACTAAAATTGTGACCACTAATGGCGACGTGTATCTCGCTCGTATATCTTAATATATATATTTCTTGTGTGCGTGTGTATGTGACTGAACTCCTCCTAAACGACTGGACCAATTTTGATGAAATTTTTTGTGTGTGTTCGTGGAGATTCGAGAATGGTTTAGATTCACAATTTTGTCCGCTGGACAATGTTTTTTTTAATTAATTAGTAGTTGTTGATTTTGGAATGTTTTACATTGGATCCGACAGACGGCGCTACCATCGCACTGTCAAATTTTAAATAATATTCGAATTTTAATTTTAGTCTGTCCCGACAGTTAGCGCTGCGATCTAATTAAAAAAAAGTTTTGTTATCATTGTGTTATTGTAGACCATGTGCTGGATCGTTAGATATTGTCATAACATTTGAATAATAATTTTTATCAAAATGGTCCAGAATGTTTTAGCTTATTAAAAAAAGTTTGAAATTTTCAAATTAAAGACGTATAGACAGGACAACGTCTGTCGGATCCGCTAGTAATATATATATATTAATATTAAGTTTCTCATGTAAATAAAATATTTCTGTTTTGTAATGAGAAATAAAGTTCTTTAAACATTATATTTGTCACCCCAAAAATCTGCCACCTTCGGGTCCAGCTTACAGAGCCTGCTGGTAAATCGGCTACTGGTGAAATGTCACCGGGTCACGGCATTGTAGCTATTAAAAATCCAGTCAATCGTGCGATTCTGTACTTTAGTTGAAACAGCATTTTTCGAAGACAATTTGGTCGAAGTTAAAAGCGTGTTAGAGCTTAGATCGAGCAGTAAATAGATGGACCATTAATCACGAGCGGCTGATTCGACGCGACTGTGAGGGTGAATTCTTCATGCTATAAATCTTCCTGGCAACTGCATTGCGGTACATACACTGAAAAATTGCCGATTGAAATAAACATGCCACACTGTCCACGCCCCCAAACGTGTACGGACTTATTTGTTATATTTGGACAGAGAGAATATACTAAATAATTGTAAGTATATTAGCGATTAATTGTTTATTTTTGTCGCCTGTTTCAGCTTACCGTTATAGTTTTAAATAAGATTATTTTTACTTAAATCATTCAGCTGAGTGTTAAATATTAAAAACGAAAAGATTTTTTATAATATTTAAAGGCGTACCAATTCTTAAATGATCGGCAACGCACTCGCGAGCCCTCTGGCATTGAGAGTGTCCATGGGCGGCGGTATCACTTAACATCAGGTGAGCCTCCTGCCCGGTTGCCCTCTGTTCTATAAAAAATAATAATACTCCATATGCAAATGATATAATCGATTTAAAGAATCATTCGTCATAGGATTATGTAATTGGAAATTTAATAATATTGGCGGGAAAATCTCTTCTTTATATCCATTTTTAATTAAATAAAAATCTATAGTGATCATTTTACTAACATCACATATTATGTGTCGCCACATGCAATAATGTTAGCTCTTTGAGGGATTTACACTTACTAAGTTAAACCAAGAGCCATTAAGTATCAAAGTATGCCTTCAGCAAGATCACGTGTTCTTTTTTATGAAGACAAAGAAACATTTGGAAATATTAGAGTAATGTGAGCGAGGATGTAGGCACGCGCGGAGAATGCGCCCGCCCACGCCTAGTATTGTATGCAAATTGTGGGTCGCAGGTCGCCTTTGCGGCCGGCGGCCCTGATCGTCCTCTTTTTGGTACATTTCGACCGATTACGATGATATTTTTTAAAAGAATTGATGTATGAAGTTCCGTAATTCATTAATAAAATTTTGCATTAACAACACCGTAGGATATTAAGAAGAATCGTTACTTTTTCTTACCTTAGGTACAGGGTCAGGATTGCGCCAGGCTGACATAGTTTTTAAGTAAAATTGTTAATGTATTTTCTATGGATTTTTGTGTTCAAATTTGTATTAATGTCTTTAATAAAAAAAAATTGTCATAATGTATTTCTCTAGTAGAAATCAGTTTTTGTCTACTTGCATAAAGTAAAAAAGATGCGTAATACAAAAGTTGGATATAGGAAAATAAAGATATGTATAAACTGTAAAGAAACTGTTTGTATAGCAAAACGTTACTAAGCCATTAAAAGTAATTCCAGGAATTCCCTGTGTTTCCCAACAAAATTTTGAATTTGGAACAAAATTAAAACCTTTTTTAAACTTATTTATTTTCCGTATATATCTGCGTATTCCAATTTCAAACTTTTATATTCATTCTTTTCTCAAATTTTTATTACTAAACAAAGTGTCAATGAGAAGAGATTTAAGATTTCTAACCTATTAGTTGGTGTTAGTATCGAAACATGTGTACAAGCATGAATGGCCGAGAATTGCTGAGTCACAGCGGAAATTCTATTGTAGTTTCAAATCACGACTAAACATACCGTGTCATATCATTGTATTCATTCACAAGAGGGTCAAAGATCGCCAAAAACCTAAATCTTGTTCGAAATACATTGTTACGAAGTTTGATATGACAGCCAACACCTGCATAATTGAAGCAATTGTAAATGTCAGAGAGTGTCCCATATAATTAGCCTTATTAATGGAACGATGAAATTGTTATAGATAACAAGCAGTTTTAAAAATAACCGACGTTTTATTTAACATAGATAATCGTTGGGGAGTACAGAATAAAAATGCGATATAATGCACTCGAGAATACGTTATATTAAAAAAATATAATAATTATATTTTCACATAGGTAACTCGTAATAATTGCTACCGGTAAATTGTAATGAAATGCACTTTACCCATAGTCTTTCTTTTTCCTTACTAGGGTTGCCTGGAAGAGATCGTTTGTTAGCCACTGCCTCCATAATTTATGTCGATATGAATGCCATATACCAACTATGTAATGCAAGATAAATGTATTTTTGACAATAATTCTCCTAAAAAAGTTTTATGGAAAATGATTTGTCTGAAACGGTGACAACTCAAATAAAACAGTCTCATAGTTTCGCCGCAAATACGGAATCCAATTAAAATACTATATGTTATATCTTATATACAAAGTGTGTTTTTTACACCACTCAAGAATTAAAGGAAAACAAAATAGTATCGTAACACTATTGAATATTTTTTCTGCGTTCACACTAGACGTTGTGGTCACTGGCAGACTGACCATGCGCCATGGAATATGGCTGCTCCTCAGCATATTGCTGAGCAAGGTCAAGTTTCACTACAACACACACACATTACACACTCAAAAAGTACCGTATTCTCGAAAAGATAATTGTTAGTTATCTTTCTTTTTCATTGATTTTTTTTTGTTTCGTTAGTAATAAATGTTATATATGTCTAAGTTGTTTGTATATGTCCAAGTACAAAAGTACATTCTAAACATTACCGTCTAATGAATTATTATACAAACTATAGAAGGAAATGTTACATTAAGAAGAATTTTTTTCAATCAAGTCACAACCCAAAATACATCAACAAATCTCCAATAAGCTCGCAGATAGAACAATATAAGAACAGCGGTCAAGCCGCGTTCAGAAATTTACTGTCCATAATTATAGGGTTAGCAAAGTTAATTGCAGGCGTTGGCCCGGTCGGCCCTCACTTTTTTGACTAAATAAAAATTGACTAATATTCACAATAAATAATCAAATATCCAGTCTGAGAGGATATTAATTCGATTAATGATTTATCAAAAATATATTTGCATTAATGATGGTTCGTTTGTTTGATTTTTATGTTTTACGCAATACGGTCGCTTAGGTTAACACATTGAATGCTTAAACAATGGATGCAAAGTAATAGCCGGAAACTAAAACGTTTTATGGTGAATTTTGATAAAGTTAATATATGAATGATTGAAAATATGTATGAATGTATATTCATATTTTAAAAAAACATTTTTCGGATCCGAGTAGTCGGCATACAGCATTAGGTGCCGAATACTCGGATCCGAGAGCTAAGGTTGGCAATGGTTTAAAAAATAGACGGGACGCTCGCACGGCTCGAGTGGGCTGCACCGCTATTATGACCCACTCCACTCGTATCCGAGAAAAAAGCACTCAATGGAGTATTAAAATATAAATAAATGGGGATAATGTGTATGTCATGGTCTGATTAGAATTAAATATGTCATTTAAGAACCAAAGAATTAGGTAATATAGTTAACATACAGTTTTAATAAACTTAGTGTTTATTCGGAGTTTACTAGTCTCTATGCTAAATGCCATCAAGTAACATATTTTTTAACAGACTAGAAACACAACGTAACCTTGTTAGGTCGGGCCGCAGATTTCTGTATCTGTTTCATGATTATCTATAGTATAGTAGGTAATCAGCCTCCCGTGCCTGACACACCGTTGATTTTTGGGGCTTTTAGAGCCGGTTTCCACTCAATGTTTTCCTTTAACTTTCCAATAGCCATAACAGCTTACTAATAACAAAACTTTATTCGTAAAATTATATTATTTTATATAAATTATAAGTTAAGTGCCACATTAATTAGCTGTTATTTGTCATTAATATTTTTGTTTCACCTCTCTATATGAGTAAGACAAATGTAGAATGTTTTGAATTATCATCCCGATCTAGTAGCGGTATTTATTTGGGAGAGCAAACTTGGCCGATGCATCTTGCTTTGGCTCGAGGCACTCGATATAATTGTAGGGTTAAAACCCAAAAGGCCTCAATTATAAAATAATAGCAGATGTGGATTGTAATAACAATTATTATCACGCAAACCGCTGTCATTATCGTTGAAATATGAACGATGATGTGTGAGGTGTATGCAAACTGGGAGTCTGCGGAATTTGTGCTATCAATCGCCAGACGCTATGGGAGACAGATTTTACATTCTTTTCGCTGTTAGAGCTACAATTATAGTTTGGTATTTTTTATTTTATACCTTCGCATATAATTCCAGCGATTCGCAGGGAATTATGAAAGTGAATTAATACCTACCAGCTATTTTACCTCTGATTAGAATCGCATTTAAAACGTGGCTTTAACCACTTATAAAAAATAAAGTGTTATGTAGAAATTATTACGACATCTGAAATCCTTAATAAGTCAAATGGATGGGACCAGCTGCCCACACAGGGATTCCAGTGGGGGCTAGTGCACTTTCTTTTGAACTAAATATCCTTTTTAATTATGTTTAGTAAAGATTTTTCTTTCATTCACAGGTACAATTTAAAACATGGTAACTCGAATTGGGTATATTTTTAATGAAAATAGATATAATGACGTGCGGTTCTGACAATATGACTGTGCGTTCGAATCACGGCTATGCACTAATGGGCTTATGTGCAGAACTCATACATACTGCATGCATAACTCGTCGAAGGAAACGAAAAAGCCTATGGCAGAGAAAGCTATGGCTGATGCACCACTGGTATACTTTTCTCTTCAAGTCACGATGACTTTTCTAAACTATCTCTACGTGTTGTAACACGAAAAGATCCAGAAAGTCCAGAAATCTTACGCATTCATTTAAACATACATTATAGTTATATTATTAAAGGTTAGTAATTTTATAAACAAATTAATGATTCTCTTTATTTTGTTTATAACATTTCTCACTCAACTCATTGGAGTTTTTAACTTAAGTATAATTTTGTGTCTTTCCGTCTAATTGTGTTTATGCTTTGATGACAAGAGACAGGAGCATAGTTTACCACTTATAAATTGTATGAATAAATATTATTGCATGATTAGTCAAACAGTTTGATAATATTGAACTTAAATATACAGTTCTAACTTTCATAGTCACAGCGGTACGTTTATCAACTGCATTAGACCAATGCATTATTCAAATTCTCAAACAAGTTAATAGTCACGCCTCTTTGGAGTCGCAATCTCAATAAAGACTTCCTATAAGCGATATTTTTATGAAAATTTTAATTGAAGATAGCGTTTGATTAAAGTTAATCGTTAAATACCTATCTAGGCGTTCCGCTTGCAATAATTGCATTTGATATTGCTGTTGAGAGATTGTTGCAGTTAAGAGAAATAACAAGTAATGTTCCTATCGCGGAAGTTAGTTCACGTTGTAAGTTATATATCCTCCTTTTGTATATGTATACATATTCATTGTAAGATTTTGGATAGACAGAGTAGAGGAGGACTTTCTAGCAGTTGAAAGTCAGGTTTTGGTGGGAGGTGGCACAGAACAGCGCTGGAAGATTCTCATTCCAACATTTAGGGTTTCAGAGCCTGCTGAGTCAGATAGTTTTTATTCTATCTTACCATAGCTATCTAGGATTATCTAACTACTGGCGAAGGACATGGAGAACATATGGCTTCGTCTGAGTCGCGGCTTATTCCGTTTCATCCGCGTATTCTTCGTGCCTGTCTTGAAATGTCCTATGAGTCAACTTGATGCATTTTCAAATAGGTAATAATTATATCATGATTTTAATCAACACAGATATATTGAAACTACATAGATTATTGCATCAATAAAATGTCAGGGCAAAATACCATGCGTCGTTTCACAACTGAGCGTTACTTATGCCTTTTGCCACGCTTTACTGAAGTATTTCCGAACCAATTCGACTAAGGGTCCTTGAAAAAGAGCGTACCAATTCTTAATAGGCCGGCAACGCTTGCGAGCCTTCTGACATTACGAGCGTGGGCGCCGGTATCGCTTTACATCAGGTAAGCCTCTTTGCCTCTTATTACATAAAAAAAGGAGTGGTGACATCAATTATACCTACAGTCATATTACAGATTATACGGCTTAAAAATATGTTATGATAATTATATTGTAAAATAGATATTTCATTGTTCTATTAATCCTGATGTTTTACACTCCCTGGTTCATAATATATAAACTAGATAATCATAGAGAACACATCAAGGCTATATTTTGGCTGCCTAAAGAACAGCAATCTCCATCATTACACCTTCAACAGAACCGATTAATCATTGTTCTACTGGATAATTCGTTGATTTAGTGAAAAGCAACATATTATTACGGGATAAATCTCTATCTAGAAAAGGTAATACCTAAGTGCTGATTTATAGCCGAAGGCTCTTGCCAAGTTATGTTTTGTTGGTAGTCTTCATGTTTTGCTAGACTTATGTATAGATGATTTTCAATTTTATTTGGCTTTATTTATTTATTAATTAAGTCTACAACATCATACATATTACGAAATCTACTGATAATGTTACAAAATCTTCTATCTAATATGTAGGGGAGCGCGGGGCTGGTACTAACAAATTCTGCATTATGATTTATATTTCCGTTGATAATAGACTTTTTCATTTTATTTTTTATTGTAAACATGCTTTGGTTATTCAGCTATGATATTAATAAAAAAAATCATCAGAAACGTAAGTGGTTCCAGAAAGAGAACCATGAAAACCAAAAAAGTCATTTGTTAATACATACCCCGCACGTGGGGCAAATATTAACGGAGCTGGGGTAAGTATTAACGTAAGGGGCGATTAATAACAGAGACTAAAATTTTATCAAATACTCAAATAAAATGTCACTGACATTAATGAAAATGTTTTATTGCCTTTAATGGTAAACAAATTAGTACTTTTTTTATGATAGGAACTGAAAGAATTTAACAAATTATTTTAATCTACACACTTAAAAATAATCATTGCTACAGTTTCAATAATTTTAAGCCTTAAAAACATAGTTTAAACTTAATGTTTAAAAATTACTTAATTTTTTTAGGTTCTACAATCATTCAGTTTCTAAATAGTGTAAAAAAAATAGTATTATCTTATAAATCTGTTACAAACATTTTTTTTAATAGTTTAAATATAATAATTAAATAAAAGTCACATAAACTTTTTAGTATCAACCGTCTTAAAGAATCTCAATGAGTTAAACAATAAAGTATTGTAAATCTACTTCGAAAATGAATGAAAGTTAGGTCGGTTGAAGGATGTTGTTCTGCTTAAACTGGCCGCCTCAGGACTTGGAATAGGCAAGGATGCGCTGCGCTTCATAAAATCAGCAAAGCGATCTCTGCCAGCCTTTCCGTCTCTTTTCCAAGATTCTGGAATATTTATCTATCTTGTGTCGAATGGCAAGCTAATTTTTTGACATCGTCTGGTAGCAATCATAAATAGATAGGTATTAGAACATTTTACTAAATAATCAGCTATCATTGTTTCTTGCTCAGAATTGAAAACTAGACGGTTTTTTTATAACCCACTTCGACAGAAGTTCCCTCCTTTTTGTTCTTTACGTATTTAAACAGTGCTACGTGACAATAACATATTCAGTAGCAGCATTTATATTTCTATATTTCCTGTTTTTACCAGAACTGTTTCAGCTGCCAGCTCAAATACTTTTTGAAACATAGACCCCCCTTGTACTCTTCGTTTTGTAATTTCTCATTCTATAAAAAAACATACTTATTGGAAAAACACTCGTTATTATAACATGTTAATACTGACCCCACTCAATTTGTTAATTTTAGCCCCCAGGTCACTTTTTATATTTCATAAATTACAGAAAATAAACTAATCAAAATAAATACAAACAAGTATAATAGTCTTATAATCAATATAATACAATTCCATTTAGGATTAAATTCGATTAAATTTAGCGTAAAAATAAATCTTAAATCAATTTATTACGAAGTACGAAAAGTTGGTTTACCTGTCAATTCGAGGTGATTACGCATAACTATCACTATTGTCGGCCGATCGATAAGCGACAACTTAGGAAATGTTCGGCTGTGTATATAGTTATTCTAAACCTAG
Organism: Pieris rapae; assembly: GCF_905147795.1. Classification (NCBI taxonomy): domain Eukaryota; kingdom Metazoa; phylum Arthropoda; class Insecta; order Lepidoptera; family Pieridae; genus Pieris; species Pieris rapae. The sequence continues at coordinate 1,400,086 of NC_059515.1, read as the reverse complement.
CCTCATTTTTTTATCACTTCACGTTTGGTGGGAATAAGCCTGTTAATTCTTACCCCCGTTAAAACCAGCCCCGCTCTCCCCTACGACAGTATATGTAAACATAAGTTTTGCTAAAAATAGGAATTAAAAAAAAGGCTTTACTGTTGAATGGTGAATGCACCCATGACACCCGAAAAATGTGCTTATTGCATTGTAATTAACCAACTTGTGGGTACCACAACTATGGGGTTTGATTCCTGGTTGAATAACAATTGTTTTCGTTGCACTAAAACTAGACGAGGCATATAACGACGTTATTTATTTTATAATAACGATGCGAGTAAAAAATCTGTAAAACTGAAATTTACTTTTACTTATTTTTATTTATTTATTTAATTCTTAGTTATCTATCAGCTAACTTACAATCGAAATTTACAAAGCCAACGTAAAAAAAACGTAGATAAAAATATATCAAACAGAAAACAGATGAGCACTTTAATAGACATTAATATATAAAAAAACTAAATAAAACTTAAATTTAATATTTGAAAAGACAAATAGTATTTAATATTTCAAATTACTGCTTAAACAAAAGCAACTCAAAGTCTTCCCGCTTCTTCAAATATTTCCCCTCATATTTGGTGACATGAAAATATCAAAATTACTAAAGAAATTCAATTTTGAAAACTGAATTGTAGTTGCATACTAAGCCTGCTGATGTAGTCTGTATAATTATAGAGCCTCAAATCTCTGATTATAACATTTAGAATGGCATCTCCTTTATTTATATCTCAAGAAATAGAGAGTAAGACTAATGAATCATGTTAAAACTTTACCAGAACTGTAATTAAAGTAGATACAAATTATTTTTTAATTGTTTTCTGTTTTACAAAAACATTTTTAATTGGTGGTAGATTATCTATACTAATATTATCTAGAGGAAGGATTTTTATTTTTGTACCTTTGGTACACTCAAAAACTGGGCTTAATGTAATAATAATAGTGTTAAGTAATATCATATTGTATCAACTAGATAATCTGTAACTTTATAGTAAGCCTTTTTTCTTTAATTTCTTAAATTTATTAAAAGGCTGAGATAAAAGAGCCTCAGGGATTTTGTTAACGAAAAGTATTTTTTTTCCAAAAAAATCCTAACTTTAGATAGTCTAGTAGGTACGGGGAAATTGCAGCCTGCGTTTGTTCCGAGTATTAACACTGTATGTTCTATTCTAGTAAACTTATCACTATTTTCGTAAACATTTTTTTTTTATAGAACAGGGGGCAAACGGGCAGGAGGCTCACCTGATGTTAAGTGATACCGCCGCCCATGGACACTCTCGATGCTAGAGGGCTCGCCAGTGCGTTGCCGACCTTTTAAGAATTTATACGCTCTTTTCTTGAAGGACCCTAAGTCGAATTGGTTCGGAAATACTTCAGTGGGCAGCTGGTTCCACAAGGTGGTATACATAAAAAGTGTCTTTGATTAACCCCCCAAATGCGAACTAAAGCCCTTGCATGTTTTTTTTTATAGAACAGGGGGCAAACCGGCAGGAGGGTCACCTGATGTTAAGTGATACCGCCGCCCATGGTCACTCTCGATGCTAGAGGGCTCGCCAGTGCGTTGCCGACCTTTTAAGAATTTATACGCTCTTTTCTTGAAGGACCCTAAGTCGAATTGGTTCGGAAATACTTCAGTGGGCAGCTGGTTCCACAAGGTGGTATACATAAAAAGTGTCTTTGATTAACCCCCCAAATGCGAACTAAAGCCCTTGCATGTTTTTTTTTATAGAACAGGGGGCAAACCGGCAGGAGGGTCACCTGATGTTAAGTGATACCGCCGCCCATGGTCACTCTCAATGCCAGAGGGCTCGCGAGTGCGTTGCCGGCCTTTTAAGAATTGGTACGCTCTTTGTTCAATTGTTCATTTTCATTCATTTCAGTTTGCATGTTCAATCATACTACACAAAATTCTTAATAAATCTATTCTCCGGCATTAAGAGGCGTTATCCGTTACGGAAAATTAATGAAGTCTTCCGCAGAGTGTTTCGCGGTTTAATAGCTGCCATTAATTTTATCTCAACAACGGGCATCTGAGCGGCGACGCGTCTGTCCGTATCGCATCATCTCTAGTTGAAATAAATGCTATTAATTAATTTTATATTCTCCATTTTTGATTATGATTTAAAATTTTCATATTCATCATTTCATGTGTAATATGAGAGCGCTAAAGTTTCTTTATGCGTGTTTTGTTTATTTGGTATTTATTACATTTCTTTTCTTTCTTTCCTTTGCTTTCTTTTTATTGTTTTTGATATCATTTTAATTTTTTTAATTTTTGTTCTCTTTGATTATTGTTATTTTATCTGGTAATGTGTGTGTATGTGTTATGTTTGTAATAAATGTTATGTCTGTCTGTCAATTTATTATTTACGTTTAGAATGTCTTTCTAAGTCGTAATAAATAGGTCGCTTTTCGCGAGCTTAATCCGTTGGATGTTTGACCCAAAATTTGTCTTGGACTTTATAACGTGCAACATCCAAGCTCCTCGTTCTGCGTCATTAATTTAGTACACACCTTCATGTGGAGAAGGTGAGAAGGTGAGAAGAGAGAAGGTCCATGACTCTAGCGGTCTTTGTAGCACTTGGTTACCTCAGATAAGCCTTCTTCAACATCTGGTTCTACTGAAGCAGATGAAGTTTCACTGTGGTTCATTACAAAGCAATTCACTCTAGATACCTTAGTAAACGAAAATTAATTTAATTTTTATAATAACATCCACACACTCTTAAACATCATATGCGCCTACGTACTTATTATGTAGCGTAAGTCAGATTTCCGACAACATAAGATATGTTTTACAATATATGGTGCAAATCGTAAATTGTTTAACATATACCCAGTTTGCATTCAATAAAAACACGAGTTACGGCATTAACAAAAAACGCAAAGAAGCATCGACAAGCTCACAAAAGCTCGTAAAAGCTCTCGACTATTATGTAGTTATTGTTACGGGGTGGAAACACCATTATTACACGGGTTTGCTGGTTCATTTTGCCATAACCCGAATCGTCTATTTGCAGCCTGCAGTGCAGTTGAATGAATGAAGCGATTTTTTCAATTACCTCACCGTTTCATTTAAATGTATTAATTTATATAAATTGATGACTTCTCATGTAATCTTTTAATACAGAAATTGTTTAAAAAGGATCGTTGCTCGATTTTCAATTGTTTATTTAATATTAATTTATTTCCAAATATTATACAAATTAAACAAAGAGCGGACCAAAGAGATCGGAGCGTACTTCAGCTACAAAACAAAAATTGATGAATCTACAAATATTTGTTGTTATATAGGCATAAAAATAATTATGCCTAAAGAGACATTCAATATTTCCCTGTCTGCCCGTTTTAGCCCGTCAGCTACTACAATAATATGTAAAATACTATAATATCGGTTTTAAAGTTAAATAATTTTTTACACAAATATTTGCAAAATTTAACACTTGAAGTTCACACCAAAACATACACTTAAGTGTCACTAATCCGATAACAAAATAGATAATGATTGACACTTCATGTTACACCATACTTTTGAGAATATCGGAACTCGGATTTGCCTTTGTTCCGGGATAAAAGAGAATTTTGCATAGGAAACGCTCGTCAAATGTCTATTCAACGCGCTGATCCTATAAAAGGAGCGTATTGTATCAAAAAGATCGGAATCACACGTGTTTTGAATAAAATTTCGACAATATTTTGCCTATTTGACAAGAGATTATCCCTGAACATTAAATTCATTCAAGGAATACTATTAACAGAAAATGAGCACGGTATTTTTATTTAGTTATACTTCATTGCCATAATATACATGATTATACATATAAAAACAAAGAAGTAAGTATGTAACATATCTTATAACGCCACGGGCGGCCTTGTCGCTAACAAGCGATATCTTTTGGGCAATAATATGGAACAACAAAAAAACACCTACAGAGGGTAAATTACAAGAAATGCATAATTAATTAACAAACATATACTAAAAATAACATGCAACTGTAGCTAAAATTAAATAAAATAAAATCTTAATAAAAAATATGGATGTAAGGTTGTATAAACAGACACGTAGAAGTTCTGGATTAATTAATACACGATTAATATATAAATAGTAAATAACAACGAGGCAGAAGAAAAATTATCAAAAAGGAGATTTTTAATTACACGGTAATAATAATAATAGATCTTGTATAGGTACAATAAAGACGAAATTGTGTAGTGTATGTTCAATTATTCGATTTTTATAATTAGATTATCGATGCAAATGTACCAGTTTCTTGGCAAATAAATGATTTATTTATTTATTAGCATTTTCAGAGTATAAGACGGGCGCATCATACGAGCTGAAAAATTAAAATAGCGATTTTTCTAACGAGTAAATTTTCTATGCTAGATTTATTGGCGGCCTTTGGTTCCATTCCTCTTAATATCCTAACTGACCATTTCATCTGATTTTGAAATCAGCTAGACGGTAGCGTTAAATAAATAAAGATAGGTAAATAACGAAAATGTTAAAATTATTTAACGATTTTTATTTGTCAAAATGATGATATTGAATAACATCTTATTAAAATATTATTAAAATACGCAAACTATTAAAATTATAAATACGAGACAAAAATATGTCTCTAAGGGGTAACAGGACTTTCACGAAATGAGACTTCCTTTAATCACTGCAACAATGTTTTGCGCATGAAAGCGCCGGAAGTCGGTGTAATATTGCAGCACCCTTTGCTAGAGACTAAACGAGTTACGATTTATTTTTATAGTTGCTTGGTACTTTGACGTTTAACCGTAATTTTCTCTGAAATCAAGCTCAAAGTTATACTAATTATCACATAATAATAAAACTGATTAATAATAATTTTTATATTTTTAACTTTTAAGTTGAACCATACATTGTTTATATGTGTTCTCCCTCTATTAGTTATAACGGGTAATATCCAGGGTAAACAGCGTATAGGTAGAGGGTAAATTCATGTTGCAATATTAGGGAGTTGTCGGCGTAAGAGTTGCTGCATCTGGCACGGGACAAATCACGCCTTACGAGACTGATGCCCAACTACTACTAATAGATAGCCACTGAAAGACGAAGATGTATGTAGTGTGTCCCTTGTGCATTCCTGGCTAATTAAGCCAGACAGTTCCAAAGCTCGGAAGAAGTTTCTAGGTTTCAAGGAGAGACTCTGCTCTGAGGATTTCTGATCGGAAGCCACGTTAGACAATACAAATACTAATGTATAAAATTAGTGTTCAAGAAATCGTCAAGCCTCATCAAAAAGCACATTTTACATTATTATTTTGTTTCTCTAGACAGAATAATAGACTATAGACGAATGGTTATGAAAAATTGCAAACGGGTGACTGTTTCGTAACCATCAATTACTCTTTATAACATTTATAATAGTAACAAAGGAATGCCCGTTGTTTAGTAATGGGGCATGTTATTTGATATTCGGTGACTATAGCCGTCCAGGACTGGGCGGATTTGGGCGGCGACGACAGATGCGCACGCGTTGAATCGTGTTATTCAAATTTTATATGGAATTTATAAAACAAACAGAAACATATTTAATATCAGAAATATTTGGATGGCGTTTATTTATAGCTGTAATAATGGTGGATTGACTATGACATATCTTGCAACTCATTTTTCAAAGTAAAGTGCTTTTCACGTGGGAGAGTATTTGGATATGTTTCTATAACAATAATTATAATTAACTGTTATCATTATTATGACACTTGCATTCTTGTTTTTTTATGGCTGTTGGTGATTGTTTTTTTTTAATAATTAATAAAACTGTATTTGACTATAAATTATTTTTTTATTTATTAATTTTTAATAATAAAGGTAAATAGAAGGAACTAGGCCCATATTCTTCACATCTTCAAAAGCTTAAAATTGGCTTGATGAAGGAATACAAGATGTTCATTAAGATAAAAATAATAATAAAAAAGCCCTGTTTTATGTCCATAAACTTGTTGACTTGGTGGTGGTCCATCCCCATCCCTTATTTACCCCTCTTGAAGGCTTCCTCCATCCCTTTCCAGATGCCTCTCTCTACCTTTGCTAATAGTCTGCTAGTATATTACTGCTATTTCTCTTAAATCATCACTATCCTTTTGGCATGCCCACTCTTCTCTTCTTGGGTAGTATCAATCATTAACGTATAACACCGAACAACTAAAATTATAAGGAAAATGTGATTTGTTCGTTGTGTGGAAACGTTTATAAAATCCAAGCCGCAGAACGAATTCCGTTAAAATTAATTTAAAGAAAAGAAATAAACACTAGATGAAATCCTAAAATGGGAACAATAATAGAAAAGGCGTACCCAGCGGGAGCGGCGCCGGCGCAGATTACAATAATTATGAACGCACGCGTCGCCCTCTGCGACCTAATAACTATCATTTAAGAACTAGTCACAAAACTATCGCGAAAATCTATTGTCGCCTGATGTGTGTTCACATTAACAAACTCATTTGTCAGGCTGTAATTAAAGTTTCTTCTATTTCTATGTTTAAAGATTTACGCAGAAATTTTAAGCAATATATACAGTGCGTTTTAGGAGTAACAAGATGGATAGGGGCCACCAGGGAAAAGAAAAGTAGCCGTCTTGCACGGTAGGCTTAAAGAAAGGTTGGGAGAGAAATTCAGACGAAGAATTGTACAACGTCCTTGTGCACCAATGGGCTTTGTTTTTCTTTTTAGAAGAAACCGGGTTTTCTGTGATTTTTCTCTATATAAAGCTAAGTTACAAGCTCTAAAAAATAGGGGTTGATCGTTGAGGGTAGATGATAATTAAGGGCTGTATTAATTTTTGTAGATAGATACACTTAATAAAAAACAAAAAAAAATTGATTACAAATTCAAAACCAATCCCAAACCCTTATCACTTAGGGGTTTAGATAGCAGCCTATTCGACTTACTGAATATGTATTAAAAAATCAGAAGAATCGGTCGAGCCTTTTCGGAGAAGTACAGGAACGAACATGGTGACACGAGAATTTCATAAATGAGATAATTTAATTTAATTCATTCCTTTTACAAAAGAAATAGTCGTCACATGTCACATGTAAATATTTAATTTAATATTTTCTAGTGACATGTGACGACTCCATTCAATACTGCTTAAAAGACCTGTTCAATCGTTTTTTTATGGAACAGGGGGCAAAGAGGCTCATCTGAAGATAAGCATAAGATAAGCATGGACAGTTTCAATGCCAGATGGCTAGCGAGTGCGTAGCAATGCTTATAAGATTTGGTACGCTCTTTTCTTGAAGGACCCTAAGTATACTTCAGGTTCCACATACTAAGGCAGAAACTACCATAAATAAATCACTTCTAGAATGACGGACGTCAAGGTAAATTTAAATTTTTTCCTGCTAAATGTTTAATGATTTCATCAAGTCATCAAGTCTTTGGTCTCCGGCAAGACTACATGCGATTTACGCATTACCAGAAAATGACAATTCGTTGGTACCCTTTTACGTAAGTTCAAATCATATTTTTCAAAGCATCTGTTGTATCAAACAATTTGCGTGTTCCAAAAATGCATCCTGTCATACGAAACGTATCCGCCCACGCACAGATTGGGGATGTAAAAAATGGATCAATTTTTATAATAGTCTCTAGGGTAACGCGTACTTTATTACAAACCGGAAACATTTATAACCTTTGTGCAATGAAAAACTGTTATTTTTGTGAAACTCTATATCGCAGCTGATATTATTAAAGAAATGGGAAATCTTTCTAAAAATCTGTTCATTGATGTAATTAGTTTTTGTTGCGTTTGATTTACATTCATTCAAAATGCTGAGACATTTATTTTTTTACAAAAATTCATACATTATACTTACACTCAGGCAATTCTTTAGTAATTTAATATTCAGGTATTTAGACATTTAATATTTTCCTTCACATTCATAGGTATACATTACCAAAATGAGTAAAGTAATAAATTTGATTTGATTTTTTTAACAACTTTGCTGGCTTAGTTGTCATGGTCATTGGACACTGGATTCGATTCTGGAGAAAATCGAAAGGCTCACCTGTCTAGTCTCCTATCTAGTAATATATGTATATTGAAAGACAATTTTAATTAAGAAGGTCGGCAAAGCACCCTCTAAAGCTCTGGTGTCTATGGACTGCAATGACTGCTTTTTTGGGCATCCCATAGACTCATTTTCCCCGTGTTATTATTTCTTTTCCATTAAAAAGTGAGAAAGTACATATTTTAAGCAGTGTCTTAAGCGTGTGATATTCATCCAAAGGTCTTGTGTTCGAATCACAGCTGTGCACTTTTAGGGGCCTTTTATGAATAGGTACGCTTTTTTCCTGAACGATCCTCGAAACTGAATTGGTTCGGAAATATCAGTGGGCAGCTGGTTAGGCTGGCTAGGGGCAGAAACTGCTTAGTTGTTAAGCGACGGACGTCGAGGTGATACGGTGTTCTATCTCGACGTCCGATCATAAATCATCGTACTTTTGTGCACAATTAGAACGTGGTCGAACTTGAAAATCGGCGACATATATCAGACCTACCTCACCTACTTGTCTATATAATAAAAATAATCAAAACGGATGTCATCTGAGGCAGACCATTTATTGCATTATTATTATTTCTCTTTACCATGATAAATTAATCAGCTCAAATAACAATCCCAACGACAAACACTAAGTTCAAAGAGCTTGATTACATGTGCGTTATCGGTTTATACTTGAAGTGCCCGCCCTCGCTGCGCGGCCCGCCCAAAGCGTACGCAAACACGCGCAACGTAGAAAGGGACGCGAGACTTGACTGAGCTCACACAACCAACGAACCCTACAATTAGTAGGCGAGATTCGGCCGCGGCATCGATTCGTCGCGTTAATTGTACGGAAGGATTTTCTTGATATGATTTTCCGCGTGTGCTGTGAGCAGTGATGAATTGTGCGTACTATCAACAGCATGGGGGCGGCCCCGTGCCTCATAATGTCAACAATAATTACTTCAACGAGGTAATTGTGGATTTTTGTAACCGGTTCGTTAATATGAATAATTTTAAAGTGTTAAACGGACGCATAGAACTGAAAGTTTAAGTTATTTTAAGATAAATGGCGCTACATACTCAAATAATGTAACTGCGGATTTTTGGCGATCTTAAATAAAACCTCATTTAATATAAAAATACATGCACAGACTATAAAAAACAACAAAGTTTGATTGATACTATTTTAGCTGATTCTTAAAAATTTATGTAATTTACTGTTAGTGTTTATTTATTTCCACACACATACCCACACAACACACAAGTTATTTAAAATATTCTTAACCTAGAAAGTAATAATAATTATACTTAAAAATTAATGAATAGGAAACAAAGTTAAAAGTCTATCAGGCGCCGACTTTAATCCTTTGTTAGCACCTATGTCCTTGAACCCTACGGCCCAAGGTCTACTCCTAAGGCAAAGTAATATACTTTACTTAAGTAGTTTAAAATAATTGATTCTTGCAAATATTGATACAGCAGAATTCACGAGATTTGCATTGTCCGCTATTTATTAGCAAAACGCTTTGAATAATTTTTGAAAAAAAAAACGAGTTTGCTTATCTAGCCGAAGCCGCGTACAAATTATTTAAAGAAGTCTTTTAAGTATGAGATTGTGCAATTATTTAATCAATATTAGTGTTTTTGACAGATTAAAAAGGCATTAAAGATGCATGTTAGTGTGACCATAGTATACTAAAATTGAGACGGCTAATGGCGACGTGTATCTTACTCGTGTATATACATATTAATATTAAGTTGCTCATGTTAACATTTTTTTTTGTAATGAGAAATAAAGTTCGTTAAACTAAAAAAAAGTGTTAAGTTAAAGTTACTAAGAAAGAAAATAAATAAATACCATTATTTACTGTTACCGTTATGTAGTTTGATTATAAGCACCTTGAAATAATTAAATTTGAAAAGGCGCGTATGAAATCGTCCAATGTCAATCTAAAAATTGTCTGACAGTGTTTTTAATAATATAAATGGCATCGATAAAATATCGATTCATGCTTATCGAAGATGACAATCTACGATGAATAATGAGCTTTTATAAAAAAGTTTAATGTAAAAAAAAATTACGTCATGTCAGTTCGAAAATTAATCGATTGACAGTTACTTCAATAAGTCGACTTTGACGGATTTTAAAGCACGCACTTGCGAGCCTTCTGCCAATGTCAGTGTCCATGGGCGGCGGTATCACATTAAAAAAATAGACCTCATTTCCCGCAGTTTACATCACTATCATTTCGTTCGATTTTCAACAAACTTAAAAACTATTATTTTGCCACAATGTTTTAATTGTGTCAGACAAAAATGATTTATGGTACTCTATCTATGGTGCTTTATTTTATTTGGCGTCTCAAATAAAAAGTAATGTAAACACATTTTTTAAAATTATATACCTCTCATTATATCTTTTATTAAAGTTTTTCTCTTTGATTATTGTTATTTTGTGTGTTTATGTGTGTGTGTGTTTTTGTTTGTAATAAATAATATGTCTATGTCTATGTCATGTAGGCTCAAAAACAAATTAATTTTACCAGAACTAAATTTTGATAGATGGATGTGGCCAATGGAAAGTCGTATTATTTTGTATCTTCAGTATTCAAGGTTCTTAATAATTTAATAACCACGGTAAGAAATCAGTAAATAAAAAAAATAAAGTAAGGTAGAAGTTCGAAGGTAATAATTGTGTCATACAAATTTCTTCGCCGGTCAAATGCCTCCCTCTTTTGGGAACCATAAAGTGACCTCTTTAGGTCTAATTATGCTTTTCACTGTCGTCCTCCCATCTTCTTGATTCAGGTACATTTCTTGTTTACTATTTGGTACCCGTAAAGGAACATTTATCTACACTTCTCAAGTTTATGCGAAAATTATCTGAGTAATAGGTACTTACAAAATTCAATTAATGTTTGAGTACCAAATGTAATAAAATTTAATTTGTTTATTATATCATTTATGAAGAAATTTTTGCATGAAATTATCTAGAATATTCAACATCATCACCAACTTTCTCTCGATAGAGCATACATACTCGAATAAGAAGGCATATATTATAATATTATATATAATATACTCCGAATGTGCTTATTATACAATAATTGCTTTTCCTATCTCAGTTAAGTATTTCATCATCTAACCTTACGAGATTATGGGAATTAAAAATTTGCCCCCAAAAAGGGCAGTGATCGCAGCCCAAAGACGCCCATTTTTAGTGGGTGCGTTGCCGGCCTTGAAAACCTAAATATAACGAAAGCGAGCAAAATACGAAAATATTCCAAAGAATTAAGATTCTAGAAATAAAATAAGCCTAATAAAAACACAAAAATGTGGTGTCATGGAGCCACTGGAGTACGTTCCCATTTAAAAGCTCTCTTCTCTTTTTGAGTCAAAAAGCTCACCATTTCTATAATTAAATATAAATAACGTACTTTATAAATACAATAATACAATAAGCCGGCTCACACGATACACAAAAGCTAAATGTCTTAACAAAAGCACACCTTGACAAAGAAATAATGCGAATTAAACATTTAATTGGTGTGATTACACACAAATACCGCCCGTGGTCCTCTCACAGCCCTAAAATTGATATTTGATCTCTGATTTATTAGCTTGAGATATTTTTATAAATTAGCAAAGTAAGAAAGTAAGAGAAATTGTCGGGTGATTAGATTTTTTGTGACAAGGCGATTTTTTTTGTGGTTTATTGAAGAACCAATACTAATACACCTAAACCTGAAAAACAATGTATTTTCTAAGATATGTCCAAATTGAGATCGAATCTTATTCTATTTAGAACAGAATTGAACATTGTCGTTATTTACTCATTCCCAAGGTTCAAATCAGAATTATTCAAGTTTCGTCTGTGAAACGAAACCTAGGTGCCCTCAATTAAATGTTTCATGATTAAACACTAGCACCAAAATTTGAAGTACGCACATTGTTTTTATTATTTGTAAAATGTATGTTCACCGTAATTATCAAGTATTCTAGATACGATTGAAACTAAATTTAAATAAAAATGAAATAAAAAATGAAAAATATAATACTCAGTTACAAAATTATTTTTATTCAAACATATAACAATATTACAAATAAAAACAAGCAACATACATTAAGGGTATCATTAAAAAACGAATGGTAAGTGGAACAAAATTAAAATAACAAGTAACACTGAAATGTAATGCACTTACAAAATTTCCAAAATATAAATAAAATGAACAATAGACTAGAGATATTACGGTTCTTGAATTACAATGCAATACAAAGGAATGAAAAAATATATGGATTACAAACGTCAAGACAGAGCATAATAGGATATGGTTAAGAAGTGGCTGTGTAGAAGACTTTTAAGCGAGTTTAGAGAGGAATATCCGGCAGACTGCAGGTGGCAGCTCTGATAAGATCAACCAAATAAACAGATTATACTTTTCAACATTGACATTGTACCCACTCCGCTTTGCGACCCAAAACATTTCCGCCTCCGAAACGAGAAACTTCCAACTGACCCCCAGGTCGAAGTTTCTCGACAAGACTTAACCGTAGTGTTTGTAGAAAGTCGAAAATTAAATTTGTATGAGAATGACAGTTCCTGTCGACACATTTTCATAGAAATGTAACTAGTTCTCGACTTTAGTTTAAGTAGAGGTATCGTCTGTGCCTTTTCCCTGACACATTTTTGTCATTTTACTCTTAAATAAATGTTTCTTAGATTAATTCTGCCAATGATTCGATGATATATGACGAATTAGAAATAAACAATTGAAAGTTTTCGGATTAAAATATTATATTTCACTTATAGAAAAATATATACTTATACTAATTGTATATTACAAGAAACAAAATATTTATTAGTATGTAAAAATAAAGCAATTTTGCTTACAGTTATATGTATAAGACAAAAAAGAAAAGATAACACGAACGACAACAATGAATATAACTGAATTTTATCAATTAACACACAAATCTATATTTTATTGTTTTATAGATTTATGTGTATGTAATTAACTTACATTATTACATTTAAATTTTGAACACTAAGGGTGTGTTTCACAATGTATATATATGATAAGTTCCAAATGAACTATACTTACTGGTAGGATAAACAGTATTGTTGCGTTTCACGACTGTCAGATAGCGTTATTCGTCATGATATGCTAAGTTTCTTATTCGGAACTTTTATCTTCCAAATAATTTATGTGTTGCATAGCTATTTGGTACTTTATCCATACATTGTGAAACAGGCCCTAAGAATAATATACATGTCACGATGATACATAGGAGTTATAGTTAGCGCGAAGTCCCGAGTCCTGAGTACCCGAAATATTATTCAAACGTTTTGAGGCTTCAACTCACCACATCTTATAAGGCAATTATCATAATGTCGGTCGAGTCATCACAATTAAATACAATCCTTTTAAGGCGGGTTACGTAAGTGCATCTGATGCATATATGTTGTAATTATATCAATTTAGGAAATTGGTCATAAGTATGTTCTGGTTAATACCGAGAGTCTAGTTTATTATAGATCTTCCAAAAATCTGCGTTTGAATTGGTCTAAAAGCGTCCGTCACACTCTTCCTCTCTTATCTACGTTACTATTTTCCAATCTTACCCCGCGATATCTTGTATTTCATCTTCCCAGATGGGCATCCTCTCCTGTTTCTTCCCGCGTCATTCCAAGTAAGAAGTTGGTCTTATGCATAATACTAAATATCGGCCTGGCCCAGTTTATATAGTCTAACACAAATCTTTTATCTTTATCATAGTTTACATTTATATATAAATTTTATAATTAAATATATAAAGTATTTTTATGTGCATGTCCTGGTTAAGTATAGCGGATATTTAAGACAAATTCGGATTACAATAATTCTCTATGGAGCATCATATTTTCGTTCAGCGAAACGAAACCACATGCGCAAATGGTACCTATCTACTACGGCGAGTCTACATATTCAACCACTTTGAATGTCCAGAACCTTGACCAGATATGTACGTGGACTCAGTTTCCGCACTTAGATGCCCATTTGGTGCGTAAAGTCATGGCTAATTAAGCCAGCCTAGCTCCTTCCAGACGTTTCCTGGGCACTTCGCAGGCATCGCCGAGTGACCTCAATAGTCACGTATAAAAATAGGTTATATGAATGAACTGTCAAATTGTGATATGTTCTGTCGCTATGTAGGAGGTTTTAATGTTACGTAATTAATTAGAATTTAGCCTTTGTTTCTTGAAAATAGATGAAAATATCAAGGCAATTTGGTCATTCATCAGTTGTTACCAAAAATTAACGTTACCCTGATGGTTTAATTCTGTCGCTATCCCATTCTTGTTTCAGCGGTAATAGACTAGACTAGGGCTGACAGCTTAATTTAGATATTTAAAAATGTCGTAATCAAGATTTTTAACAAACAATAAATAATAATCAGAGTCGAGACTTAACTAAGATACACCTTCTACATATAGGTCTCAATCTTCTTTGACTTTCATAGTATGAGCTACCTATATATATTTTCTTTTTTAACACAACTATAATTAAAAAAAAACTTATCTGTGAATAAATTTTGAAAACACTTGTATATAATTTCTACGAACATATGTTGTATTTGTGATGTATCTGCCATGATTCCTTATTTAAAAATTCACTATACTCTAATTGCCGTGTATATATGTCTTAGGAAAAAAGATAGGACAGTCTTAGTCTATGACTAAACTACTAAAATTCTATAACACAGTCGACAGCCCTAGTTGCGGGTGGGAAGGGAGAGGAGAGGTCTTGCAATTACGGGGCCCATAATTACAGGGCTGGCAGCCGCTCGGCGCCGAAACCGACCGACTCTTGCCATAATTAAAAACGTTCCGAATTAAATTTGCTCGGACTTATGATATTAACTTTTTAGATGCTTTCTAATTAGTTTTTATTCATGAATAGACCTTCAGCTGAGCCTTTAATTATTTGCGAATTGTGAACTCATTACCGTAAAACACATATTGTTTATAATTTATTAATTAAAATTACAAACTTTCATACCTACTGTATATATTTTATTTAAAATTTCTTAAACAACATGTTAAAATAAAATTGTATTAGAAGTTGAGCAAGGAAAAATAAGCAACCAAAAAAAATAATCACTAAAACTAAATAGAAACATGACCCTCATCCAGAGTATGATAAACAAAGTTACGGTAATAGAAAGATTATTGTAAAATATATCAATACATATCAATATTTGACATTAGTTTGTAAGAGCGAGATATCCTATAGTTTATAGCTTATGTTTAATAGATATTACTACTGGCGACATTGTGTCATAGTTAGGTTTCCATATTACTTTGCTAGGTGTCATCCGTTTTTTTTATTCATGGCCCGCACGGTTTGTGCATTGTGGTCCAGGGTCAAAAATCGTTTGTTTTATATTTTTTAAGTTTCCCAGAAGTTTGTCATTTACTTATTAATTTGCATACGCGAAAACATTTAGCAATTGGTTATGAACGTGTCATTGACTTGAATGGCGACTTCATGTACTGTTTATCTCAGATCTTTTAGGAGTTTTAATCAAGTTAAAGTTTCCCTTGCATTGCGTCGCCATAGTATTTGGATGTTAGTCTATCTCAATATTAAAAATATTTTATAGTACATTTTATTTTATACCAAATTTTATTGATACAATTGTTTTTTCTAGGTTAGTATCGACAACGCGGATCACAAGGATATGAAGATCTTAGTAAGTACTAATTTTTCTAAACAATTACTTAGTACTCACTAATATCAGGGAATCAATGTTTCATAATAAATTTTACTGTGAAGGCGATAGGGCCTTAAGCTATCATGTCATTTTTAAGAATAGAGTAGCTTTTCTAATATATTTTCATTACTCATTTTAACGTGTTCTTTGAGAGCAAAAATAAAATCACGTAGGCAGAAAGATACAAAAATCAACCTTTGACCTTATTTTTTAGCGCACAGCATCCTTGATATAACACAACATCACGATCATCGTAAATTAGATCGGAACGAATAATAAAATCGATAATTTAGTTTGATTTGTCGTGTTGATGTTCCATTGACGCTGTGAAATGTATTGTGAGAGGCGATGGTGATTGATTCGTTACGGCACGCCGCAAGGCCGGCTCCATAAAGTATTATAAAATAATAGATTAGCTGGCTTTGCTTGGTGTAGTTTTTATTAATTTCAATTCTTTTATTTATTTAAAACAATATTTTTTTTATATAACAGAGGGCAAACAAGCATCATCTGTGTTAATAATACGGCTTCCCATACACATTCCCAGAGGCCTCGCAAGTGCGTTGCCAGCCTTTTAAAAATTGACCCGCTTATTCGAAAGATTCATCTTCCAGTAGAGCCAATTCCAATAGCGGCAGTGCGCGGGAAATACCTACTGTCTTAAATAACGCTCAGTTGTGGAACGACGGATAACGAGGTGATACCTACCAGTAAAATGCTTTATTCTGCCTCGACATGATGATGAAACTGTATTCTAAATTGAGGAGCACTGAAACTGCAGCATTTCGGACTCAGCAAATGTCAAAACTACCATGAGGTAGTCATACCATGAAATATATGATAGCATCAGTTTAAAAATTACATAACTTTCATGTTATTTTCTCAAATTCGTAGTAATTAAAACAGCTAAGTATATAAATGTTTTATTTTTTTATTTTACGTACTAATAATGAAAAAAATTACAAACTGTTTTTTTCTTAACGTACGCTCGCGTTGCCATTTTAAATATTTTTATCGTGGAGCATATTATGCGGAAATTACGGCGTTAAAATGGCAACATTTTTGGCTATTCATAATTTAGGGTTAAAAGGTATAAATGTCTCTCGGTGATGATTGAGCATTACTATTAACGCCAATTGTTTTTATGCTCATTTAGGGCAAGACTCAGAGTCGAGACTAAGCGCTACGTTTGACTCAGATTTTAAAAAAAATATTGAATTTTGTAATCCAAACTTAAAGATTTTTATTTAAAAAAAACTTATTAATTTAAACGAATTACTAACTGGATTAAATGACGCGTGATACCGATTACCAAACTAAAGGAACAATAAGCAATTGATTTCAATTGAATTAATACAAAGATTTTACATACAATGCGCATTGAAAACTGCAAAAGCACACGCGACGCCGCAGGCATTTTGCAATGTACGTGTGGCCAATTCGTGTTCTATTGCACAGTTCAACGCCTTCAAGTTAGAGTTACACGGTTATATTGTGTAACTATTTCGTATACATTTCTTCTGATTAGTTTATATGTTAGTAAATTTAAACTAAAATACATTGTTTAAATATCGAAGGAAAGGGGTGGGACAACAGATGTTAACACCAAAGTGAACGGACGAGAATTTAGAATTCTATTTTTAAATGCCCGTTAAAATGTTAGTACTAAAATTTAAAATTCGAATTTCACATTTTCGTCATATTTTGCGTCCTACTTGTAATAGTAATAATAAATTGTTTCGTTGTAATTCTGATATTACAGTGCTTATATATTAATATTATAGAAAGTATATAGATTTTTGTATACAGATACATACACAGATATTGTAGGTATATAAAGTGAACTGTCTATCTGAAAACCTCCCTAAAAACCATAAAACTTTACGATACATAAGATGTGTAGGAATTCATGGCCCCCAAAGTGGCCGTCAAAACCTGCTACCCTTATGTAAACGTAAACTCTTGAGGGTTTCGCCTGACCGAGGGCAAATCTGGCTACTCCTCTTGAAATATCGCTTTCAGGGGTTCTATTTGTATCGGTTAAGGATAAAGATTCTTTTTCGGTTTATTTAACGTAGCGATAATGTTGATTTACATATGTATATATCATCTGTGCCAACTTTAATCTGACACACACATACTTATGTTACATAAAATTCTTATTACTAATAAAATGGTCTAACATTCGATATATACATAAGAGTACACCCTTTCCTTGGTAGAATTGGTTATCCTTTAACATAGTCGAGGTTTGATTCACGACCTGAGCAACATATCAAGCAAATAAAGCGTTCACTTTAGTGTCAGTTAAATCGAATGATTGTCGGCAAAGCCGGCGTCGCCAGTTTCCGTAAGTTAGCTCAATTTCCGCCGGTCATTTACCGACATCCAATACTCTAGCGTCTATGACGCTTTCCATTCGAAAGCGGAGGTTGTGTTTTCAAAGCATATAAGTTAGATGTATAAGATGTATCTGTCGTGACTTTGTACGGCTTGAAAATTGTTATATTTTGTATTTTGGAAGTATCAGGGTAATTTCACATCAGACGTCATCAATACAAAATACCGTATTACATTGACGTCCGTCGTTCCACAACTGATAGTTTCTTTAGGAAATTTTTGCGGGTACAAACACTATGTGGAACCAGCTGCCCACTGAAGTAGATCTCTGGAAGATATGATCTCCAATACCTAGAGAGAAGAGAGTACTCATATACTCATGAAAATGAGTGTCCATAGGCTGCGATGACGACGATCAGGATATTTCATTTGCATTTAACACTCGCTTGAACGGTGACGGAAAACCTCGTGAAGATATCTTTCATCTTTCCATCTCAGACCCAAAACTTAGCAATAAAAAAAACTGCCAGTTCTCAAATCAAGGGCGTATAACGGAAGAGAAGAACTGGCAATTAACTCTCCACCACTCTGTAATCGCCAAGTTTTTTTTTACACAACGTTTGTAAGGAGCTGCTACCATTACACCATGTCATTACATCTTAAGTAATAAATAATAATAAAATAAATTAAAAACAAAGATTTGTCCTCTATCAACAGTAGGCATTGACCGAACGTGATAGAGACTCACTGTGGACGCCCTCTGCCCCACCTAGGGGTTATAGGACATTAACTAACTAACTAACAAACTAGCAGTAGGCATGGTGAAATAGAAGCACGCACTTACATTCTCGTGGGAACTGCTGCTTCTAATATACTTGCCTAGTAAAAAATCATAAAAAGTAATTGGTAAACCTATGGGGGTTTTTGAAATGAACGCCAGGTTATGTACTCTGTAACATATGAAATCCCTAGGTAATTCGATTTGCCGATCACACCCACCGTAATTTTGCATCTCAGCGTGAGATTCGAGTTGAAATTAAAACGTTTATTACATTTTCGCACGATGGGTGAATTTTATCTCGTTAGGAACACGCCTTCAGCCCCCGAATATCGCCCCATTTTGAATATTATGACAGACAATTTCACCCTCTATTTATACACCATAAAGACTAATTCAGTGTGCGTGAAAGTGATGATATTTTCATGTTATGCGTGTCATAAAACTATTAGACAGTTTACCTATTCTCAAGCTGTCTTGAGCAAGGGGTCAGGGGCTTTTTGTGCCCGTTTTTTTATGTGCCATTAGGAATTATTTGGTCGATGTGAGCATTATTTCATTATCTTTAACACCTTGTTGCGTTAGAGGGTTCGAACAGATGTTTTTTCAAAATTACTTTGAAATTAAAAAACGAAAATTTACGTGGAAGATGGATTCCACTAAGTGACTTTTGGGTGATTCCGTTCTTATTTTTGTCGTGAAAAATAAAATTATTTAAAAGATATTAGAAATTTGTCACAAAATTCATTTATTTAAAGTTATAAACATTCTTTAAACAAAGTACTTGCCTAACGTAACAACGAAGCTAACAAAGAATTAGAAGAAAAGTTTATGCAAATCAAGAGTCGAATAAAATGGAGTCTTGGTCGATCGATACGACCTTGGGGGCGGGGCTTCGCGTGGGCAGGGTTAAGTAAGGCCGACCCGCCCACCGCCCGCAAGCGCACAAAGCCAATGTTCGCGCGCTGCGCTCTAGCACCGACGTCATGTGCCGCGCTCCTCGCGTCCATCACAAACAGTGCAACCATCTGTCAAGTCATTCCAAATTTGAATTTATGTCAATTTTATCGGCAGTTATGTGTTAGTGTTCTGTGGACAAAATGATCACCGATATGTACGCGCCGCTGCCGGCGCCTAATAAGACAATTGTGAGTTTTTATATTATTAATTTAGTAGTCTGTGAAATGTATACATTACAGATAACGTTAGGACAATTTTAAGTATTCATATATTATAGACAGCGTTAAATACGCATAATATGATCTAGCTATTTGGTTAAATAACTTTATAAAATATTTAATACAAGATATGGTTATATTACTAAAAGTTAATAATACTACATAGCTTGACATAGAATATTAATTTCCGTAACTCAGTTGATGCTTTTAATTTCTATAAGTATTTAAAAAACATAGATTATAGATCTAAATAACCGAATGCCGTTCTATACATACCTATAGATTTAGAAATATTTCTTAAACAATAGAGCTAAAAAGTCCATAGACAAATACTATATATTAATAATATAGATAATTTGTTTATAAGGTAACAAAAAAATTAAACAGATAAAGAAAATTGTCTACACCAGTAACACAAAATTAATTCATTCGAAAAATATATGTCTTCGAACAAATTTCGTGAATGATTTTGACACATCGAACAATTGTTTTCACCGAGAACAATGCTGTATTGTTCTGTATCGATTGAATTCTCTATTCAGCTTACAATCTCATCGAATAATACATGATTTTATCTAAATTGTATTAAAAGTAATTGATACTTCCAGTTTAAAGATAATCTTGCTTTGGGTTTTTGTTATTATTGTAACAGGCTCGTGAACCCATCAAACAAACACCTATTTTGTCCCAAGCCCCATTGGGAAGTTAATAAGTTTTTAACTATGTATTAGACAAGTAGATAATACAGTTACGAATAACGAGACGGCTTTTTATCCCGGAGAACTTAGGTCAAATCATCATCGTGAGGAAACCGACATGCTTTAGCCAAAATAGTGTGTTTATATGTGTGTGTTTTTTTTGTAATAAATAATATGTCTATGCCTAAAATAGTTGGCAGTGTGTGCCAGACACAGACGGCTGATCACCTACTTGCATATTAGAAATGTTTACGTAATAGATACAGAAATCTGACGCCCAAAACTAGAAGATGGTAGCGCCATTGTTAAAAAAACAAATTTGATTTTTTATTTTATAAGGATAAAATTTTACAAGACTTAATACTTAGGTATAATGTTTACGTCCTACATTTTTAGTCGGAGTGTTAAAGCTGATTTATCTCATTACTGATGGGGATTGGGACAAAACATTTCTGCATTCCTATCATTGCGAAAAGCCAAAACAAGATCTTTTGGAGTTTCATCAACAAAGCTTCGCCAAAATTTTGCACATCTAAGCCAAAAGTAAGAGCATCAATCAGTATTATCATTGAACCTATTATGGTCTTAGATTTTTTTTGGCCATTCTCGGGCCCAGCGTGAAGTCTCAAGCGTGAATAGCATTGTGGCAACGAGCCGACTTTTATGCGACCTAAATGGCTGTTGTGGGGATTAGTTCGGCTTTGTCATTCCGAGTGCCATTCGACAAATCCATTGAATGACATTTCGCATAATGCACTCAGTTTTTGTTGGATTAACTGGCCACTTTGGGTGCTAACTGCTAAGCATCCAGTTCCGGAGAGCTTTATATCATCAAATTCAATTCTTGAAAGGCCGGCAACGAACTTGCGAGCCTTCTGACAATGTGTGTCCATGGGCGACGGTATTAACAAAAATCAAATCAAATCAAAAATCAATTATTCATATAGGTAACATAATGTACACTTAGGAACGTAAAAAAAAGAAATATATATTAAATAATTCTACTTTTAGATTTACTGCCAGTTCTGGTGCGTAGAACGGAAGAGAAGAACTGGCAATAAACTCTCCGCCTCTCTTTTTAATCGCCAAGTTTTTTTTACACAATGTTTGTAAGGAGCTGCAACCATTACACCTTGTTCCATATGACATCTTGGATCAATGTAATATTGAATAACATCAGGTGATCTCTGCCCGTTTGCCTGCTATTACATCGAAATGTTTTGTAGCCTTTATTTTCTACACTGGCTTGCCGACGGCGTGTCACAGGAGGCTGAGCACCCACTTGCCTATTAGATTAACAAATTATCAAAGAACAGAAATCTCAAGCTCTGTATAAAAGGGTTGTAGTGCCACTGATTTTCTTTATATAGGTAACAGATACAGTCGTAAATTAAGTTAATAAACTAATTAAAATATTTGTCACATATATATGAATCCGGAACGGTAGCGGTGAGCCATTTGTCTTTTTTATCGCCGCTGCGTCGTGTTTAACCCGTTCATTGACAAAAGGTATTTAAATTAAGCTGTCAGGAAATAATATTTAGTGCGCAAGCGACATTCCTAACGTTCTTGTTACAGTTTTAGAATATACTATGTAATGTGGGACAATTTTAGATGCAAGCTTCGCTTTGGGATCGATACAACAATCAATATCGGTATGGGTTACAGAATATCGGTGCTGTGTTATACGGTCTCTTTATCGTCAATTTATCATATTTGTGTATGGTTGAGTTGGTAATATGACATATTTTACTATCATAAATAATATTTATTTCCAACACACAAATATACAGTATTTACAATATTCTTAAACTACATCGTAATAATAATAATAAGTTCGGACAACAAACATGTCTATTTTTCATTAAAAACTAAACAAACTGGCACTCTTTTAAGTTAACTCTTTTGTCTCTGTTTTTCAAATTGCGTTTATGCTTTGTGGAAAAGTGACAGAAAACGATTGTTAACCACGGCTCTTTGACTAATATGACTAAGAACTTATCTACTTTTGCAATAAGTAAAATAAATTGATCTAGTAATGCTAATTAAAAAAATTGCGTCGAAAATGTTTATTACTTGACGGTAGTAACAAAACACAAACATTTGACGGTAGCCACGAAAAATCGCATACGAGCTTAAACAAACGCTAATTATAAATGGCTGTAAACGAGAAGAATTATTTTAGAATTATTTATGGGATCGTCCGTTAGCGCGTGTCCGCCGCCAAACAAATTTAACTATGTACAGAACTTCAGCAGTTATTTTTTATTTATTTAAGTAATTATATTTTTGCTCTTAAATATTGTTATATACGTCGTTACAAGAAGGACCATGAGACACTTATGAAAATATGTTATAGAAAGGATATACACGTGTGGAAATGATATGAGAACTTAAGAAGGACCAGCGCAAGCCAGATCCATGCAACTTCCTCACAGTCGAGTAGACTGCAATATCAGCACAAAACTTACGAAGGAATTATGTATGGAGGAAGTGGCATGGGTGTGGATCTATTTACAATGCAAATAAATAACTATGTATGTAGGAATAAAGAAAACAACAATCATAAATACAGCAACGTTTTTAAATCGATTCGTCTGAAAGGTGTTGCTGAAAATATCCGCTGATACATCACAGTTTTATTGTAAATACAATAACTATAAGAACAATAACAATTAATATATAAAATTAAAATAAAATATTTAAAGTTGTGATACTGAAGTAGTTTATTTGGACTATTTTTGGTGACAAATTCAACTCATACTCAACATAACTTTATTCATATAGGTAACCAAGTACACTTATAAACATCAACAGGAAAGATTGAAAATTGCTAAATTTACATTTACTACCAGTTCACAAGTATGACTTAGAGTGGGCGACAGGAACTGGCAATAAACTTCGCCATTCTTTTTAATCGATAAGTTTTGCGTCATACACACTGTTGGTAAGGCAAAGCAGACATTAATTAACCTTGTTGCAAAAAAGGTTTTATCTATTTTAAGTAGCCTAGATCGCTAGGCGAATTGAATTTAACACTTGCTTGACTGAACTTATCCATGAATCAATATAAAGCGCTAAGTATAACTTCAGTAAGTATACCTTATTCGTTCAAAAATACATATTTTTAAGTCGATGGGAATAAATATTTGTCGTAGTAGACATGGGGAGAAATTGGCTGTGCCAGAAATTTATCTGTATAGGAAAAAAACATTTTGTATGGCAATCAAAGTTTAGAATAATTTACCAAAAACATTAAAAGATACTCCGAGTAGAGTTTTTAAAAATTGATATAATTTTATTTATTAGTTACGTGAATTATTAGAATTAACATTAATTTGATAACGTATAATCTGATATGTATCATACAAATAATTTAAGTAAAATGTAAAATTTGTTATCACATGTGCGGCAGACTTTCAATTGTACCACCACAACTACCATAAATAAGAATTATTAAAAATCCAAAGTTTTTGACACAAAAGTCTTATGTTTCGTCTCCTTACAGGTCACAGGCCAGTACGGAATGGTTTATATTATGGCGTTTCTGGTGACTTCTTTCACAGCGTAAACTAATAGAAAAGAGTACTTTGTTTAAGTCTGCAATCAGAGTCAGTACTTTCTGTAGTAGATTTTAATTTATGGTTTTTTATAGAAAAGGAGGTGGTCAGAAGGCTCACCTGATATTAAGCGATACCGTCGCCCATGGGCACTCTCAATTTCAGAGAGTTCGCGAGTCCGTTGCCGGCCTTTTAAGAATTGGCTCTTGTTTCAAACATTTCAACGGGCAATGGGTTATGATTAATCTACGGTAGTCTACGATTTTCGATTTTAGTCTATGGATATGATTAGTCTATGGTAGTTTGCCATTCGATTAGATGCAATCCATAAAAAGGGGTAATTACGATAATGATATAGCAATACAGGAACATCCCGTCTTTACATGTCGTTGACTGAATTAATATAGCAGTCAGCATTAATTTCAACCTCCATTGGGATATGCATAACGTTTAAAATATATAGAAAAACAGTTAAATGGCCTGACCACACTTCCTGCCGCAACCGCAGCCATTTTATATAGCTTGTTAGAAGTCCTACTGGGGTTTGGTATCAACGTTATTAAGACTATGGATTTTACCAAACATAACCGACTTGAAGGTGAAAAGTAAAGGAGCTTTCCGCTACTTCTTTCTTTTTCTTTACCAATTCTTAAAAGACTGAGCACTTGCGAGCTTTCTGGCTGTTTGGCATGATGATGGTGATGGATGAGTCTTCTGCCCCCCGTCTTCAGCTTTATTAAAACAAATTGTTTGCTATGGAATATAAGATACAGATATCACTAAGAATTGGTGTCAAACTTATGATCTAAATATAATAAAAAATAGATATAATAAAAAACAAATTCAATGTTAGGTTATTTTCCAAGTATTGTCGTATTGTAGCTTTGAGGCACATAAAGATTTTGTTCACATTTGTTAAAGAAATAACTTAAGTTCTTGAGTTTGTTTTCTTTTGACAGTTGTGCGAAACGTAAATGTGAGAAGTCGTTAAAGGGCTGCAAAAAGGTGCATATTTAATCATACACTTCTCGCATATTGTAAAAACATTACTAATAAGATTACGTCAATTTAAACATATTTGAGACCTCGGTACATGTTGTGAAAGATTCATATTAAACATTTTGATTTAATTTTGATTATTATGTATAAGCATTATGGTGACTGATTTTCAGGCCTACATTTTGTTGAAGAGTTTTTTTTAAACTAACTATATATTAGGGTTTATAGAACAATTTTGATAAATTTGATAGTATTTTACATTCACAAAAACGGCTTTAGCATAGTCTAGAGAGAGTTTCTATTAACCGCCGTCCATGGACACCTGCAATGCATAGGTGCTTACGGGTGTGTTGCCGGCTTTTAAGGAAATGATACGCTCATTGGGTACGCTATCGGATTCATTTTAATTTTTAATATCAAAAAATATTAAACTGATTCAGTTGAATACTGTTTTTTATAGGGGGCAAACGGGCAGGAGGGTCGCCCACGAACAATGCCGACAGTTCGCGAGTGCGTTGCCGGCCTTTTCAAATGTTAGCTTTTTGATGCGTCATTATTTGTCCATAATTATATACAATGTTTTTGTTGTGGTATAGGATTTTTAATTCACATTTCGCTTGTGTATGCTTGAGTTCGGTGAAGGTAATATCAAGCGAATAAAACTTATGAAAAATATATTATAAAGAAAAGCAATTTAAGCCGTCAAAAATGTCGCCTCTTTCCTTGTTACTATATTTTGCCATCCTCTATGAACGTTTTGGTATTACCTCTCTTTAAAATATTCGTGAAACAAAACATACGCTTCAACCCTTTAAGGTCTGGGCCTCAGATTTCTGAATCTGTTTCATAATTGGTCAATCTAATAGGCAAGTAGATGATCAGCCTCCTGAGTCCTGTGCCTCACGCCGTCGACTTTTCGTGTCAATCCGACGGATACCCGGATTTCCTAATCCGTTCGACTGTTGAATATGCACTTAAAATGTCCATTGGTGAATAGCCGGGGATCGAACATACGACCTCATATGAGTCGCAGGCTGAAGCCAGGCCAACACCGCTTTTAAGATTTCTTTATTACTATATTATTTACTTTTCAATTTAAAATGAATCTTTTGAACTCACCGCTCTAATTGAGGTCGAAATTAACCAATCCATCCCTTGAGAATAAGATAAGTCATGTCGTCGGCTTCTGAATGGGTTTTATATTGGTCTGAGGCCGCACTGCGGAAATAAAATCGCCGTTTTTACTCGCCTTTGTTTAATGGAGTAGCGGCCGCACTGTCCTTTCTCTGTTTAGAAGTTTTAATAATTAATTCAACTTCTCGCCTTTTCCCGAAGTCATAAACCACAGATCACCGTTGGCCACAGTCCTATACATCTCTCGCTTCACCACTTTCATGGCCTGACCCGTTTGGGTATTCGATTTTAAGTCATTAGGTAACCGAGTCCTGTGTGGAAAGTTCAATATTACTATAGTAATGTTTCTCGGCATTAATTTTGTTACGCAATCGCAAGATTCACATTACCATAGTGACGTTAGTCGACGGTTTCTGTTATCATAAGCGTTTTTGCGTTAAAACGCGAGTAAAAACCGCAGTGCGTTTTGCAAATCACGGCATCGAGCCAGCTTGTTACGCAATCGCAAGCTTCACATTACCATAGTGAAGTTAGTCGACGGTTTCTGTTATCATAAGCGTTTTTGCGTTAAACGCGAGTAAAAACCGCAGTGCGTTTTGCAAATCACGGCATTAAGACGGCTTGTTAGTCGATTGCAAGTCATGCGGCGCCATTGCCTTAATGCTAACAGAAAGATGCAACTCACTAATTAATACCCTCTCCATCGGCGCCTTTGTTCTTCTGTCATCGGACTCTACCTCGGGTGCTCATTTGTGTCGAAATTACCGCTTCGATGACACGATTCTGTCAATATGGGACGTGTTAAGGTAGTTTCTGGCATAATTCGAGTATATTTTTTAACATTACATTAAAACTTAGGGTACGTAACAGAAGTACTAAAATAGTCGACTATGAGCTATGGGCTCATAGTCGACTATTTTAGTACTTATTTTAGTACTTATTAGAATATAGAATAATTGAAAAAAAAAATCAAATGACTTATCACGGTCACACCTTTAATACCAAACACAGTGTTGCAATCCTAAATAACTGACGTCGCTAAACTTCATTAATAATTAAATATTTTATAACAATTAAACTGTGTTTGTAAATAAATCTTATCACCGATATCTGATCTGTCATCGACCCAAAACCCCAAAAGTGTCGCTAAACTGCCTCATGAACAATTAGTTTAGCACTTATCACACAATAGGAACCCCGTGGTGTCCCACCCGTAGCGTCTCTCCACATTCTATTCACCTTATCAACGAAGTATGGCCACAAATAGATTGTTTTTTTTTTAATTATATGATTCAGCAGTATTTTGTTCTACTCAGACAGTGATAGTATTATGTAAAATTTCTACGATTGGAAAGCACTCAAATCATACACTAATGTGTATGTTTTGATGCTTTCCAATCATCCTAAGCTGAAAAGGACAATATTCAATATATAACCTCTTTTATGGATAAATAATTAAACCTCATTCATAGAAATTACTTTTTTGTTTCGTCTTAGTCTGTGGAATTGTTTTTAATCTGTGATAATAATAGTCAATTTAATGTATGAAAGGTGGTATTTAACAATTATTTATTGGATTTTTTCATAAAACAACTTTTAAATGAGGTCCGACCTTAGAGAACACTTTGGGTAACTAAAGTACTAAAATAGACGCTCATAATTGAAAAAAAAATCATCTGACGGAGAATCGATCGGTGTTTGATACCAATATATACTAAAAATATAAAAGTGGACGTAATAATTAATACACATAACATTAAATTTTTTAAACAAATCCCTCGAAATGTCGGAGAGCACGTGCCCCATTATTGCTAACAAGAATGATAGGAAATTGCAAACTATTAAATGTTGCATCCGGCTTTTAACTGTAAATTTTCCGATTGCAATTTGTCGTTGCGTACTTTAAATTAAGTAGGTACGTATATATGGACCGTGGAATATTCCATTAGTATGATGTCTATGCCGCCATTATATCATATATAACAAAAAATACATACGCTTCCAAATTTTTTGTTACACGGGTAATATTATACATATTTTTATTTGTAAGTAAGATTGTCACTCCACCAATTTTCAGTATACTATATAAATACTAAAATTTTACTAAAAATTATGCTATATAAATGTACCTATAAAGTCATCTAAAATTAAGAGCTCTAAACTTCCAAAAATTTTATCAGTCTATATTTATTTTTCCGTGGTAAAAGTCAACGGATTTTGATAAAGTCAAGTTTCAATTTTGATTTACATATAATATACTGTAGTGGGATGATTTCTCTAGCGGTACGAGAGTTTCAGATTGAAATTCAGGTGGTAAAATAAATTCATAATAAAATAATAATTTACGAACACGCATGTTTCCGCTACAGTATAATATAACAACTGTTACTAAGGTCATACACGAAAGAGGTTGTATGTTTAACTTTAATATATCTAGATACTATAATCAATGTTGTTGGCCCAGTCTGCATTCAGTCTAAGTTTAACGCTAAAACAACTTCGTATTGGATACTAACTCGTAAATAATGTACACTCACAGAAACCTCTTAGTAATACTAAGTACAAAAACATCCCTTCAAACCACCGTAATACAAAAGACCTCAGATCAAAATAAAGCCAAATTGTTTTCTTTTGGGTACTTGAAATCCCCGTTCCATTAGAAGGGTCACGTGACGTCACCCCTGCCATAACTCACGATACACGACCTCAATGAATTTCACTTTCGACGGTTTAAACCACGTCTGTCGTTGATGGCACTAATGTTCACTGTGATCACTTGAGGGTCTATCCCTTATTTTGACAATCTCTATGGTTACAGTTAACTGTAGTCTATGCAAAATATAACGTGAATGCTGGCCGGTTAAAGGAAAAAGATTTGACGCCATGTTGGTTTAGTAAAGAATTCAATTTTGGAACTGTTGACCACAAATGCCGATGTTTGCATTCATATTTCTTTCCACTAACTACAAATATAAAGAGTAAAAATACGTCATTTAGATATGTGTGCGTCCTTACTTTACAGCACACAAGTGTGAGTTTCATTAATGTTTAATAAAACAAGTGTTAAAAAACACACAAAAAACATTATGAAAAAAATTAAATCGGATGTGAGACGCACATTGGTGGTCGCGTGGCTAGGACCGCCCGCTGCGGCAACTCCGCTATGCTAATTCAATTGTTACGAGAGCGGATAGCGATACAATCGGCCCCGCCCGAATTATCATAATAAAGCGCGAGTCACTCTTGCCTCAGCGCTATCGATATCTTCAAGTACTGGAAATCCTTGTAGTCACGACAGGCGTCGTAACTAATCGATTCAGCGTAGTGTTGAAGTGGCGAAAGCAGTTCCCAAAGCCCGCGGCGCGTACACTTCTTGCCGACCATTTTCTATGCAAATTGAATTATGGGATTTTCAAGCAATTTGCCTTTGTTCTTACCGAAAGTACGTGACGGAACTCTCAACACCTCGAAACAATTGTTCCGTGGGAAATTATAGTTGTTTATTGCTCATCAATTAAAATGTATCAAAATCAACATGTTACTAATTAAATGCTAGCATGCTGGAATCCTAGTGGAACTTAAGTATGCGTAATTATTGTATGAGCTCCAGAGGCTACGTTTAAGCCTCGGGGCTCGTAATTTTCTCAGCAATTAATGCCTTGTTCAATAACAGGAAAGAAAATGTAAAAAAATCCAACCACATCTATTGATGAACTCCACTTGCTGGAGTCAATGTACCAGCTGTATAATTGCGATCAAGGGTTTTGTGTACAGCTGTTGTGGTTTAAAACTGTTAAATGTAATATATTAGTGGCGCTGCATCCTTTTAAGGTTTCGGTCTCAGATTTCTGTATCTGTTTCATGATCTTTTGTCAATTTAATAGACAAGTCTCATCACACACATGTCGTCTTTTTGGGTCTAAGCAAATGTTAAATGCGCACATAGAAAGTCCTTGGTGCCCAACCGGGGATCGAACCTACGACCGCAGGGATCGTGAAGTCCCTAGGGCAACACTTAAAACTTAGCTTTTATACTTTGTGTATTAACACCGTCGAAATGTTTTTTAATCTTGGCTACGAGTTCCACAGTCATCCCCAGTCGCTGAACTGGACGTATTCAAGATGATTATAGATAACAATAAAGGGCTACAAAACCTGACCTGACCTGACTGATATGCATATAAGTATATTTTGTGATCAGTTTTCAGAAGCATCCGGCGATAGAAGTAAACTTTATATATATAATAATAATAATTTTTCAGAA
Organism: Pieris rapae; assembly: GCF_905147795.1. Lineage (NCBI taxonomy): Eukaryota > Metazoa > Arthropoda > Insecta > Lepidoptera > Pieridae > Pieris > Pieris rapae. The sequence continues at coordinate 1,369,316 of NC_059515.1, read as the reverse complement.
AGTAGAATATATATATCTTAGATATCATTTTTTCCTTTTTCTTGCTATGTAACCATTGATCGGGACCCCTTCACGGGTAAATTCCTCCTCCAGCTGTTTCGAACCATCTCCAGTCCATGGATTTCTTTCTTCATTCGCGGCACCCTCTTCTTCTGTTTCCCCTTGGTCGTTTCCATATATGTCTGTAGGTGGTATTAAAATCGGCATTTAGATCGACTCGGGCGTCAAAGAACCGTCAATAAATTAATGAATGACGTAAATCGTGGAAAAGGCCGCTCGCGCACGCCTTAAGCAATGTTCTAGATATTTTATTTGTTTGTTACAATGGTTTAAATGGAGCTAATTATTATAATTTCAGTAATTACTGGAATTATCTGGCTACCAAAAATACGTGAGTTTAACGATGATTTCTCGGAACTGTCGGCCGAGGCCTTCGGCGACGGCTTGAGCACGCAACGAGATATTATCCTCACTGAAATGGTTTACAGCCTTGAACCTTTTACAATCACAATAACCTTAAACGTATAAATTAGTTTATAAATGTCTTGTTTCGTTCACTATCAACCATACTTAATTGCTAAATATGCAGGCAGTTGAGCAGTGTTTGCCTAGTGGCTTCAGCGTGCGACTCTCATACCTGAGTTCGTAGGTTCGATCCCCGGCTGTACACCAATGTCTCTATGTGCGCATTTAACATTTACTCGAACGGTGAAGAAAAACATCGTAAGGAAACCGACATCACTTAAACCAAAAAGTCGACGACATGTCAGGCACTGGAGGCTGATTACCTACTTGCCTATTAGATTTAAAAAAATGATCATGAAACAGATTAAAAAATCTGAGCTGAGGCCAAGACCTAAAGAGGTTCTAGCGCGACTGATTATTATTATTATTAAATATTAACAGGGGCCGTTCCAATATTAGATACGTAAGCAGATTTACTGGAATTTAACCCCCCTCCTCCCTTCCTCTTGTCAGCAAAAGTAAGCAAAGGTCTCAAAAATAATAGCACATAAACGCATGAACTTTTGTAGGAATCCTCGAAAATGCATTTCGTTTTCATGGGCAATGTGTGGGTAATATGTGTACAACAGTAGATAATTACTGTTAAGGTAATCATCAAATAAGAAAATCAAAGCCCCCCCTATATATAAGTGCTTACTTAATATTTGAACGGCCACTAGGATTTACAGTCTTTTGAAACAAAACTCGTTCATCTCTTTCTGTAGGATTGTGTTTATGATGTAATGAAAAGAGATATCAGTACTTTTATCTAAGCGAAATAAGTAATTAACACTAGGGGTATTGTAGAATTAACATACGTGAATAACAGTTGTTTTATTATGTTCGTCACCATCTTAATTGGCAACACTGTTTTGCGCTTACAAATACGGCATTGATTAATCTTGTATACATTAATTTGTATCGTGACTTTTAAAGGTTTGGATTAGTCACCTACGTAGTACAGTGTATATTCAAAACGCATTTATAAAATTTATCTAATACACCGCCGTCGCGTGCGAAGATACTAATTGACACATTAGACTCTCGACGAAAACAAAACGATATATATATACACAAATTACAGCTCATTTCTAGAAAAATTACCCATACTCTTTCAATCTCTTAATTGTTACGTTCCTCAAATAAACACCGACTATGCCTAAGTTTTCTTTGTTGCGTAACCACGAAAACTTAGTTGCCGCCGGGACATTTAAACCTTGGCTTGATTATGCTATCGCAGAATCTTGAACCTTCCGACTCCCAGAACCAACATTGGTTCCGCTAACTTTTTCCACGAGCTTTTTCTACTTTGAATTCTGCCACTTATATCGACCCTTTCTTACTCATTTACTGCTTCATTTAAGAGTAAGTTAAAACAACTATAACTGTCCTAAGACTTGTATAGTTTTTCTTTATTATAGCTATATTTGTCGTTCTCCTAATTTATAAATTTTGTGCTGTCATGTTTTTTTTTTGCTTTGTATTTTGTTTTTTATCAGTGAGACTTTTTGTTGTTTAGAGAGATATCTGTTTCGTTTCCTTAATAAATATATACAACTACAGACTTTCAAATTTCTCAGTGTCTTTACAGAATTAAGAAGGTCATTTAACTTTACAAGCTTGTATTGACTCGTATCGCGTATACAATGTTGCTTTTTATGGAACAGGTTCTTAAAATTACTCTTATTATCTACCCAACTTATGAAGGTCGTCACTAACAATTTAGAGCAGATTCCATCACGCAAAATATAATAATTTCAAACAATATAAAATTATTCATATAACTCAATATTTCTACGATTTTTACTAAAATCTAGCTGTGGGTGACTGTTATCAGTATTTTTTCGTATAGCTTATGTGTATGCACATATTAAGCAATAAAACATCGTATTGAAATCAGACACAGTTAATACTATATTTTATACAGTGAGAGGTTTATGCTAAGGATAAGATTTTAAAAACGTTATTTTGCTAGTAGATTTTTCTAGTCCCGTTCTTAAGTTTCCGAGCCTAAGACTTATAAGTAGCACAGATAGCTTTAACAGTCCAACGCGTTTAAAATGTTTTCTTCAGCTTAACAATCTTAACATTATTTTTACTACTAAAATATAATGTATGTTTAAACGAACTCTGCCATGATGGTTTACCTCCATTGAGACTGGAAATGTAAGCTGTTTTGCCTCTGCCCACCATTTAAGAAAAACATATTTTATTTTTCACCGGGACATCTTTTGTTTTTTTGGGTCATAAAAAAGGACAAAACAAATGTCATAACAAAATATAGGCTTTCATACAAACCCAGCTGACCCGACAAACGTTGCCATAATGTGTGTATTAAATGCCAAATCATAAGAGATATGAAAATTACGTCGCCCCTTTTCACTTTTCAGAAGACCTACTGAATATATACATAAAAAATCATAAAAATCTGACAAAGCGTTTTGGGTGAGTTTCGTTCAAGTTTCAAGACCTCATAAAGGCATTAGCCCGTGAAAAAAAAGATCGTAGAAGGATCGACTATTATTTTAAAAAGTAAATTGTAACTTGGCCACAGACCCCTTGATGTGAGTGAAGGCGTGAAACCGCGCTAGTTACGATCATTAGTCCGCTTCACGCGTCCACATGCCACAGCGGTCCTCGAAATTGTTCAGAAAATTATTTATTTAAATGGCAATTATCGGCCTGTGACGTATACGCATGTGCGATCGGCATGTGTAAGAGGGGACCGCTTTTTCTAAATTGTCACGGTCTATTGAAATTCGGCCTTCTTTTCTTGTCATAGATTAAAATGCATAATGTAACTGGCCATTAATAAATTTAAAGATGTACGATTGTGAGTTGTCTTTATTTACGCGCGAAATTCACATTTCAGACTGTGTGGTCTGTGCATGCGTAGTTATGATAGGATCTGTGATTTATATAAGTAAACAAAGGTATTTTTTGTAATAAAAATATTTACTACTAGTTAATACATTAATAATATTAAGCACAGACTAACAGACGTTTTTAATTGTACGTTGAGTTAAGTTTTTACCAGGGATTCCTTTCCAAGAGAAAATAAAACAAAATGTCATTATTATGACGAAATTGGTGTTCAAGAAAAGTAGATTTTTACATTACCGTATTGATCTTTCAAAGTTTGATGTCGAAAAGTAATAACAGGGTTCGAATTAAGTAAAAGATAATGGCACCCAGACATTATTTCTACATTAAGCGTCTACAAACACGCGATACCGGATGACTTTGGAACATTGCAATTTGTTTTATCTTTTAATGAACTTTGTAAAATATGTTCCATTAGTAGAAGGCTCTTAAACATATTTCCGTGTCTCTCACATGGAAGTATTAAAGGGACGTAGGGACACACAAACTATGACACCTGTATGCAAAAATTGTTTTGACATAGATACTAAGTAAGTCTTGACTCTAAGAATTTTTAAGTTTTACGCAGTGAGTGAGATTTTAGACTATGCAGTGCTAAATTACCTCTTTTGTAATTTCGTTTAAGATAGTATGAAAAATGAAAAGAATATATTACGTATCAGTAAATGATGTGACGGGTAGAGATAAAGAAAATTGTTAGAATAACTTGGTAATTATTCCAACATATTTATTATTTTCCGCCGGCAGCACAGACTATCACGCTTGTTGCACGCGAAACTGGGACAGGACAATTTTTTTAAATGGTCACATTTATACCGGTAAAATCCTGTTAAAATATAATCGAAACATTAACTCCACGCATAAAACTCGTAGGTATCAGCTAGTATCAAACATGAACCTGTTTTGTGGGTCTCGATACGTCTAAAGTATTTTATGCCCAGCGGCAAAATCGAAAGGAATGAGCTTGTCCCACATATTACACGATTTATCCATATAACGCAATTTGAACGCGTATCACAAAAGATTTGAATAAAAATTGCTTAACATTGTGCTTTACAGCAGTCGCGGTCAGCATTATATGCTGTTCTGTAGTTTATGAGTCGTAAACTCTTAAGGTAAATTATAAATCAATACGTAATGTACACTGTGTTATGACAGTCAATATTTAAAATAATAAACGATCGTAATCGAATCACTAAGGCTATATTTTGTACACAACTTGAAGGTTAACAAAAATAAACTATTCTGTAAAACATGTGTGAGAGCAGTAGGTTAAGTCGTAGATTCGATTCCCGGCTGTGCAATAGACTGTTTGTCTATGTCTAAACATTTCCTCTAACGATGACGGGGAATATCGTGAGGAAACCGGCTTGCCGAAACCGAAAAGTCTACGGTGAGTCAGGCTCATGATGATCACCTACTTGCTTATTAGGTATATTGACAAATATTCATGAAACAGATAGTAATCTGAGGACCAGCCTTAAAAAGGCCATTGTTTTTTTGTGTATATTTATATTGTCGTGGAGTGTACATTGGGAGTGGAGCCTAGTTTACAAATATACATTCAGGGTAAGTCCGAACTAAGAACTTTGGAGCGTGGTTTGGTAGATGGGTCTTTCGAGTCTAGACTATTCAAGGCTTAGCTTAGTAGAAAAAGATCCTTGAACGTGTTTAACCAACTTTTACTCTGACTCTTAACCCCATAGTAGGTCCAAGTTAAGCAACCTTAAATACGCATTTCGTACTGAGCTAAGACAAAGTGAAATAGGACATTGTCCCCAATATAAGAAATCGATATGGATGTAAACTTGCGTCGCTCCCCCACCAATAGAATCGGATTTCAAACCCTTGCCTTAATAATGTCCTGGGCAATTATGGAGTTACGCTTCCACCCAAGACACCAACAAATTATTTTGTAATTTGACGTCATTACTAATTGGGCGCCAACGACGCGATAAATCAATAACTATTGTCGCTCTAATGGGAACAGAGAAGCTATATATTTACGGTTATTTAAACATATATAAAAAAAAATTAAATGTCTGCCATATAAAAATTATTAAACGTGGTTTGGTATATACACACCATGTCAGCCGTAGATTGCTATAAGTTATATTTCTCTTCATGATACCCACCATTAAAGTTGTCATAAAACAGTTCCAACTGACACATAACTTTTGAAGTCATACTACTTTTGGCGCGTTAGGAAAAAATGAAAAGAGTATTTTTTTACAATGCGCGCGCACATCGTCACCGTGAAGTTAGCCATAATCAACATTTTAGTTTTTAATTAATAAATAACTTCTAACGCGTGTACATAAGTTATATTTTTATTTTTATTGCAGTTAGTTTTTATTATTATTTTATTTATTAATACATAGTATTAAAAATGTAGTGGATACATGGAGGACGTATGACTAACTTTATGTCATGTAACCCCTAGATATAAATAATAACCCCTAGGAAATACATAAATAAGCTATTTTCCATTAATACTAGTCTCAAGTGAAAGTTATTTATTTATTTTATTTATTAAAGTTTACCACATCATACAGTACCTACGAAATATACGGTATATGTTACAAATATACGGTAGGTACATGGTACAAGTCTTTTATTTAAAATGTATGACAATTAAAGTAAACGTAAGTGTTACAAAAAGACATATTAATAAATATATACGAGATAAGATACGCATAGTGACATTTAAAATACCAGAAATTTTTGTTACACAGATAAAAAAGAGAGCCTACTACAGAATATATCCAGTTGCGGATAAGTAATGTTTAATCTGTTAAAATTGCGAAATTCGAAAAAGAGGCCTGAAATCCTAGCTAGTTTTTTGAAGTTATGAAATTCATTTTGTAATGAAGTCATCTGGAATATACTGTCGATAAGCGTAAATAAGCTAGCGAGCTCTTCAAATACCGAAATTATCCTCTCCCCTTTCACAAACGTCACTAGATTGGCTTAAACGACATAACCAGACAATATGTCATAAATTGTGGGAGCAAGAGTTGATTTGCATTAGACTAACGGTCGGGGATTGAGAGGGCAAAACATTGCAACCATTTTCAACCGAAATTAACAGATTATTAAACTAATTTTACGTGTAGAAAATATAGCAATATAGGAGTATTCTCGAAGATCCGTTTTTTTGCACAATTAGAAACACGAATTTAATAAATTATTTATTTAGTAACAGTTCGTTACATTACAATATATAAATTGACCATAATTAAATGAAAAGGAGGCAACTGGCGGCCTTATCGCTTTCGAGCGGTCTCTTCCAGGCAACCATTTAGTTTAGTTTTATAACACAATTGAATATTATTGACAAAGCTACGCAAAATGCATAGATTAACAGATGTTTTTAATTGTTCGTTGAGTGACTGACAAAGTTCATGTCAGTTCCTATACTGCTAGAAATAGGGATTTTATAAATTTTGTATTACCGTTAAATGTCGTGCTTTTTTGTATGTATTGTTTTTTCTTTAATATAAAAATACTTTCCGCATTGGCGTAACTTGTATTGGTAGTTTATTTTTGTTAAAAATAAATACGTTTCTGCTTCTCACACGACACCAAGAATTTCGCTGAAACTGTATTGTACATATTTCGCAGCAAACTAGTTCAATAAGCCGTTCAATAAAGAGCCTGGCCTCTCAACTAAACATCTTTAACTAGCGGCCTGATCGAAATTTAGCCAGTAAAAAACAGTGAAATTTTTCAAACTGTTAAAACTCTTCACACTGTCAATGAGGCGTCGGCGCCAACTTTGAAGGTGTTTTCCAACGTTTAGTGAAAAACATTTATTAGTAGAACACTATTTTTTTAGTAGAACAGGGGCTAAACAGACAGGAGGCTCGTATATAGGTATAATGGTAGAGTGTAGTGACAATAATAATGTGTTAGTTGTGACTGACTTGCATTTTTTAAATGTCATGTTTCATCTTTTTTATTTATGTCACAAGGTATCGCATTGGCTGGGTAGTTTTAATTTACTGCAGGCTAAATATACTTCAGGCCGCTAGTTAAATGGCTAGGCTGTTATTTGAACAGCTTATTAAGCTGGTTGGCTGCGACATGTACGCTGCGACGAACGCTGTATCCGCTCTTGACTGAGACGGCAAGACTCCATCATGCTACATTATCTCATCAGTGCGAAATCTCGCTAACATTATTACAGGGTAATAAATAATTTAACTTATCCGCTGAGTACATAGAGATCGATAATAGCTCTCATTATTTTCAATAACGTGTTTTCTGAAAAATATTAGGTAATAAGTATAGTTATGAGTTTTATGAAATACAATTTTCTCAGTAACGACTTCACGATCACCGTAATAACATGGAGAGGTAAGCGTTTCTCTTGAATATTCATTTGGGTTCATCATAATTTTGGTAGATAATTTTAAATTATCCAATAAGACATTCGGGACGTGATGCGCCCACGCGGCGATTTATTAACCTCTCACATTATTGCCAGTAATTTAATTGTGATAAACTATTATAAATCTTGCATAATATATCGCTATAACTCATCTGCACTCTGTAGTAGATATTAGTTACATTTCTATTTCACTTTTAGTGCGAAATTTATTCCTAGTAAATTCAATCTGTCAAATAAGTACCTACCTACTTAAATTTAAATAATTAATAAAATTTAAAACTACTAACTTTTGTAATATTTCCTTTCTATTTTTAATAAATAAAGGTCGAGTTGAGATTCTCGTTTGATATAATAACTAATAATAATAATAATTTATTTATTTTTCTCCCATGTAACATTTACAACAATAAATAAGAATACAGTTGTGCGTATTCCTTATTTAAATTTTTAAAACGATATCAAAGACATTTCAAATAAAAACTGTACCTAAATACAGAGCATCTATTGAAACGAGTAACCACAGATAAAAAACACACCGGTTCCGCGGAGTTTTTATAACAAAAGATCTTCGTCATTTTTTGACAAGGAAAAGGCCATCAAATTTGTAATGGAGCGGCGCCGCTCTGTCGGCGCGGGGGCCTCATCTACGCTTTGATCCAATCTGCCGTCGGAGCCAACTTTGACCAATTATCCACCTATATCACTCATGGCTCCAACCCGAATGAGCCATAATGCCTGGGTAATTATGACGACGTCATTTCTGCTTTCTTTTAATACAACCGTGTTGATGCATTGTGACGCATTGTTCTTTGTACTTAGTTGATATCCTAGAGTCAGTCTAAACCACATTTATTTATATCTGCATTATGGATTTATTTAACACTTAATATCGTATACATGAAATCTTATGTGATAAATGAGTTTGTGGTCATGGGATTAAAAGCATTTACAGGGAAGTAATTCTGAATGTTTGAGAATATGTTTAAAATAATATGCCTGATTAAATCTTTCAAATTTCGGCCTATTTGGTTAAAGGAAATCCTCATTATTGCTTGCTGCATGCTTAAATATTTTAAAAAAACATGATTTAAAATATATAAACTCTTACTACAAAATGTTAATAATATGCAATCAAAATGATTCAAGAATTCATTCCTAGCCTGTACGCTCTAATACGTCCCCATATATCGGTGTCTAATATTCGTTATTATTATATTATGACCCTCTAGTAAGTATTAAGTATGGGCCTTCTAGAATCTAGTCATTACAAAAACTTTGAAATGGCACTAAACCCATAAAAATGAATTCAATTTTAATCGCTAAAGAAATAGGGAATATTTAATTGTAAGAAGCGAATTTACATATTCACCGATGGAATGATTAAAATTTAATTGATCCAACTCACAGTTAATTCACTTTAATGATGGTAAAAAGTCAGTAATAGATCAAACTTTGATAGCCATATAAACAATGCATAATATGTTGGTTTACTGATAAAGTATTGCTGTTTTTTATGTAACTATTTTTAAGTACAGCTGACACTGGTATTGCCAAAAGGGTCGCCGATGCAGGCTATTTAAAAAGTTGGTCTGCTCATTTCTAGATTGACCCTAAGTCGAATTCATTCGGAAATATTCAGTAGATTCATAGATTTACGGCAATCAAAAACAAAAAGTATAACTACAGTCCCATAACTCAGCTGTCTCCATAACAGTCTTCAGGATATTCAGAAATTGAGTCATAAATGTAACCCGTTAGTCAACAATGTATGAAATTTGACATGACTGATTTGACGTGGCGTACGTCAAAATTTAATTTTTGACATACAGAAGTGACAGTGCTAAGTCTCGGTTCTGAATAACACCGGTAATGTTGACATTAGACCTGCTGTTTTCTTTACGATATTTTTTGACGATTTGAGCTGTTTGTCTGTGCACCAGTTAGATTGAGAAATGGCCATACAAGATACAGAAATCTGAACCCCAGACCTCAATACCACATCGATTGTATATAATCATACTTTAACTAGTTGTATAGTAATAATGTATTAAATATTATTAAGCCATGTTTCAATGGCCCTAATACCCAGAGATTATCAAATAAACATACTTGATGTGCAAGATATCGCATAAAATTAAGGACACAACAGCTGCACCAATCACAATATAATGGGCGTGGCTGCACCCCACCCCACTTCCCGAGTGATCCCCGGATTATTTTATTGTTCTCAATGAAACTTTTTATCGTGCCATTGTCTCGTATTGGGGTGAAATATCCGGTCGGATATACCGTTTCAACTCATCTTTATTCACTGGGAACACGAAAGGATTCATTTTTTTATTTTAATAGGGGCGAGTTATGGTAATATATTGTTTATGTATTTTCAACACACCAATATACATTATTTACAATATTCTTGAAATACATAGTATTATAATAATTAATAGCCTTTATTCAGATACATTTGTCATTAACATTTAAACACATTTGCATTTTAATCCTATTCTATGTATATCGCATAGGTAGTAAATATCATCAAGCCTTGATGCTAGATTAACTACAGTAGAAGGATATTCAATACCTTATATTGAAATCAAATCTATCCTAAAATATTAATCCAAGAAGCGATTGACATAAACTCATTTCTTTTCTGCGTTTATTTGAAGTCGTTAGCTTTTATTAATTAGGACGTCCCGCCGCGGCGTCGAGCGGTAGCGGTCGGGAGCTGTCACCGATCCACGTAATTGTAAATATGTACCTATGGCCTTCTCTTAATTTATTTATATTGCTATTCAAAAGCACCTCCGGCTATTAGGAACAAAACATTGATTCCCATATAAATTAGGCTATAAATCAGAGCCAACACTAAAACCGATTCTCACGGTCGAAACCGGCTCAGTTAATAATAAAATCGTATTTCGTTCTTATGATTATTAATTAAACGTTTCTCATATTTCAGGAGCATCCCAGCTTACGCGGCACGCCTTTGGCAATGCTGGCGGCGCAGTGTAATAAGCTATCGAGCAAATCTCCTCCGCCCCTGGCTGACGCGGCCGTTGGCAAGGGCTTTCATCCTTGGAAGAAAAGCCCAGGAACCAACTCACCACCGGGCGCTGGAGTAGCTCCTCGGACACAGCCACCCTCTTGTACGCCTTACGGCCGCGGTCCCACGGCATGCGCAGCCGCACCCACCTACGGAAATGACATATATTTCCCATCATCTGGAGACCAACTATTAGGAAAAAGTGAATCGAGCGCGAGCCTGGGTTCAATGTACTCAAGACACCCCTATGAATCGTGGCCCTTTAACGTTGGCGGAGGAGGCGGCGGTGGAGCGCTCAAGGCTGCTGAAATGGGTGGCGTCAGTGCTGTTGGCAGTACTTGGTGGGACGTCCACAGTGGTTGGCTCGATGTTGGTGGCCAAATGGCGAATTATGCCGGACAAGATTATTCACAACTCACCCATTCCCTGTCTGGTGGGGCGCATTTACTTCCACCAGCACCACACCTCTTACAAGACGCTTACAAATCTGTATTGCCAACACAAGGATCGTTTGGATTACACGCGCCTGGTTCTCCGGCACCTCCAGCACAGGCACCTTCACCACGGTCCCAGCGGCGATACGCCGGTCGAGCGACTTGCGACTGTCCCAATTGTCAGGAGGCTGAACGACTTGGACCCGCTGGAGCTCATCTCCGCAAAAAGAACATTCATAGTTGTCACATTCCTGGCTGTGGAAAAGTGTACGGAAAGACTTCACACTTAAAGGCCCACTTACGGTGGCACACCGGTGAACGACCATTCGTTTGTAATTGGCTATTCTGTGGCAAGCGATTTACGAGGTCAGATGAACTGCAAAGACACCTTCGGACTCATACTGGTGAAAAGAGGTTCGCATGTCCCGTGTGTAACAAGAGGTTTATGAGATCGGACCATTTGGCGAAGCACGTGAAAACTCACAACGGGGGCAAGAAGGGAAGTTCAGACTCGTGTTCGGATTCAGAGGAGAACAGTCAAGGGGAATGCGGAGTGGGTGGGCGGTCACCTGAGCACCAGTTGGACGTGAAGCCTGGGCCACTGTGACTGGGGCGCGCGGCGCTGCCGGTGCCCCATCACGCGTCGCTTCTGTGATACTGCAGGCCGCTTGCGCCCTCTGTACATACCACATATCAACATGAATGAACGTGAAAGTGTAAAGTCTACTCGATATTAATCGGCGGACTTTGTGAGACTAAAGTGTACAGTATATAATACTAATTAGTTATTACGATAATATTATCCTACTAACATAATATAAGTAGTTAACACGTTTGTCCAAAATTGCAGTTGGTACTTATTGTAATGATAAATGATACCTCATGGTTCCAACAAAATCAGAGTTTATTTATAAATTATATTAACTAGAATATTGCTAATTAATTGTTACGGACAGAGATCATAAATGCATATTGTGTCAATTTTTTTTGTATAAAAGTAGAATATTGTTTTGAATAATTGTATTAATATTTTATTTTAAGTAGATGCCTAAAAAATTCACAACAAATAACCATAGCAGTACATCACAGATTATTCTAATAATGTTTCGTCTGCACAAAATAGAAAATGTTGGAATGTTCTTATGAAAATTTATAAATTTGTATAATAAAGCATGCTATGTGTATGTACAAACTGTGTATAAACGAAGCATATGCCTGAAATTGATTTTATAAACTTGAAATATATTTTCCGAGTGGATCTATGCTTTTTTATTTAGTTAAAACAACCATCAAAAACTTATTATAACCTTTTGTGGCGATTTTATAGAATTTCATTCACTCTATAAATCATTCCTTGATTGTAATGGCGCCATCTATACGGCGCAGTAGCAAACAAATATTGAACCACATTTTCATGCAACCTATATTTATTAGTTTAAATCATAAACGACCTGAAACGAACATAGTACAAGGGATAATGGGGCTTAAAAGTATTAAGATATATGTGAATATAGTTAAATATACTATAAAAATCAATCAAAATGACGACACTATTTAAATTGTCTGTAATAATTCAGTTGTAAACCTCTTTTTGGGTCTTCTCCTTGCTTCCTTCTTCTGCGCCTTCAACTGTTTGTGCTACGATAGTAAGTATACTGATTAATAATACGTAACTAAGTTCATAAACAAATCTACAAACTTATTTTATTATCTGTAGTCAAATTTTCCTTTAGGTGCTTTAATTATTAATAAATATAAATCATCCATTTCGTTTTAGAAAATATCCTTTATTTTGAATTATTACATTAAAAAATGTTACCAAATTTACAATAACACATCATAATGAAAATGACATTTGTAATAATCCTCAAATTACCTGATAATAAAATAATTTCGTGTTCAAAGACAAATGATTCACGTTTTGTTACGAACGTTGTTAAATGCGCTGTTTTTTTTGATAAACGATTTCTTTATTTATATTAGCTTAGGTATAGGCTATTAGTGTATATAAAAAACTTATGATTACATTTCTTATTTAAAAAAACTACCGTACATTTCTAAAAAGGGATCGCTTCACACTGATTACAACATTAATATAAAAAATACTCATTGAAACAGTAATTTAATACATTTAATGAAATCCTTTTGTTTACACAAGAAGCCGACGTAAAAAGTAAATTGAAACCGCAAATGAGAAGGGGATGGGTGGTTAGGGCATCGCGGGTGGCGTCAACTCGTGCCGTAAAAACCAAACTCATCTGCGACACCGGCATACCCATTAAACCTAGCTTTATCTTCTCTTATTAATGACGTTTTCGCGGTGGTCCGACCTTTATTGACATCTATATTTGCCAAAAGTCGCATGTTATTGACGTCTTATTAAAATTCTGACGGGTAATCTCTCAATATGGGTAATAATAGGTGATCGGCTTCGAGTTGACACAAGCAAGATTTAGAAAGATTAATCTATGCCGAAATTAAGTATGGAGACTGTTGCATCGAAGATTATGGCGGAATCGAAGTACTGTATTATATTTTATACCTATAATAAAATTCTTTAGCGAATTCTGCGATGTATTTTAGGCATTAAATACATATACATTATGTATAACAAAAGCATTTGTAACTAGAATGATTTAGCACTATAATTCTGTTTTTATTAAGTAATAGGAGAAGTTGAAATTTTAGAATCTTAAGCTTTTGCTCAATATTATGTCTTTGAGTTTTGTCTCTATTATATTAAATCCCTTAATTTATTCAGTATTGTACCTACGTGTCATGGGACAATTAGGCACAACATATGCCGTCTCTTCATCTGTAAACAACAGGCCACAACTCTGAATATGTGAATAAGGTAAGAATCTTTCGTGACCTATCATCTGTTTGATCAATCCCTTTGGTTTAAAGGAAACAACATTTGAAAGGAAACACTAAATTATTGCAGCTATATAGCCGTTGCTATGTATGTGCTTTCATTTTTTGTCGTGTTGGCAAGTAGTTCTTCAGATGAGATAGGAGGATCTATCGTACACCGGTGCCTCTTCTAGATGCGTAGCTGTCTGTGCCAGTTCGTCTGCTATGAAAGAGCTATTTATGGAATATATAACTTTTGCTTAAAAGATTTTAGGTGTTCATAAATTGGGCTAATAGAAGTCGCGTAAGGGTTTGAACGGAAGCTTTCGGTGCAGTTAATTTAGCATAAACACGCCATAAATAATTATTTTATATTTCTTTATACGACTGCTTTATACAGGTTTATCAAATACAATATGTCCGCAGTCTAAAATTGGCGAAAAATAACGCTACCGATATTATTATTATCACTTAAAAATTAATAAAATACTTAAATTGATATTAATTTAGCGCATGAAGAAGTAAGCTTAAGGAATCGACTTAGTTTACAATTGTATTGTACCCATCCCATACCTAACTTAATTAATACCAACGTTTATTTAATATAAACTGTTAATGTCCCAAAATATATTGGATTACGAACTTGTTAACTTCTATAATCCAATTGAGTAAACAGTTATTGAAACAGAGCCCTCTTAATGAGAGATTTATGTTCACTAATACAATTGCGAATGTATTAGGGGGAGTTTTTAAAAACAGTATATGAATCTACTGATTTTGTATGCACAGTGAAAACTTATATCTAGTTAATCATGTAACAACACTAAGTAAAGATGCATACCTGGTTATCTTTTCGATCGGCGGTGGATGTCTTCGTTGCTGGAATATCTGCTACTACGGACGGCCTGACGAGATCAAGATACTGGTAAGGAAGATGGTTTGAGGACTTGCCTTTAAGAGGTCTTTGAAAAAAACATTACCAAGAAAGTGGCTATTTTTATTATTAACTGCCCCCGCGAACTTTGTTCCGCCTTAATATGATAATAGTATTAATAGCTACATACCAACGAATGGAACATTTTGCTATGCTACCAAATAGTTTTCTTTTTCGAGAACCTAAGTATTAAAAAAAAACTAAACATAATTTTTTCATGACTTCGAGTTTTACACAAAAGTGAATAATAACAACCTCTGTAATAAGTTATTTTCTAGTAAATAACCTTTAGTCATTTTGTAAAACATCACATAAAACTTAATCTATTGTGCTAAAACAATTAAATAATATTTTTCACATGTAATAATTACTCGCAAAAGACAAACTAAACGAAATTAAATAAAAAACACAATTAATAATTTATTTGTATCGTAATTTCTGGATTACGTTTTGATTTTTATCTATTGTCAAAAATAAATAAGTCTACCACTACCACCATTTTAGGTCTGGCCTTCAGATTTCTGTGTCTGTTTTATGATCATTTGTCAACCTAATATGCCTTTGGGTATTGAGCCTCCTGTGACTGACACAAGCCGACTTTCTGGGAAAAGGCAAGCCGGTTTCCTCATGAGGTTTTCCTTCACCGTTCAAGAGTTAAGTATAGAAAGAAAATGGACATTCCATTGGTGCAATGTTGGGGATTGTAACTACTATCTCAGGAATGAGTCACATCCTGAAGCCAGGCTGTTCTAATAGATTCAACATATTAAAAATCATAAACGAATATGAAAAGTGTTTCAAATAAATCTATGTCATATTAATTTGCAAATAAACTAGATTTTTTGCGAAATATTCTCAGAAAATGATGAGACACGTGTTGCGGCTTCTTTGCTTTACGAGGGTCAAAATTTACGACGACTTATTCATCTCACATTAATGAGCTGGTTTTTGTGTTAACTTTGTTTAACAGCCCATCCTAACTTTGACCGTCCAATGTTTACGAAATTTTTTTAAATAATTTTTAGAATAGCCTCATACGCTTTCCTATAATTAACCATGCTTGCCTGTTAAGTTTTTGTAGTATTTCATTATTATGTCCTAGGAGACTTTTCTTCATTCCGCCATGGAAGCAAGGATATGTCGTAGGTACCAACTTAACCCACTTTAAAGGTTATATTTACAATACTATATTTATCGTATTCGTAAGTCGATTCTATTAGAAATGCTTTTGTGTGTATGTGATATACACCCGACACTAAAAAGTAGTACAGTAGTAAAGTAGCCAGCTGTAAAAAGCAAAACACTCCGTCGGCCTATTAAAACACTTCCTGTCGAACGGAGCACTGCAAGAAAAGACAAGAAAACTGTAACAATTATTTAAATTCAATAGAATATGGCATCTGCTATTGGAACAGAATATCTTTAGTATATTTTATTTGTATAATTGGATATTTACCTAAATATTACACAAAACTTAGAAAACTATGTGATTAAATTATTGAAAACTTCTGAAAATATAAAATAGTATTAAGATACTGAAAAGTGTATCTCGAAAATCGAACTCTGTCCAATAATTGTGTTAATATAACAATAAATTTTCTCTTAGAACTATTACACTACAGATTAGAAGACTAAGATGAATATGCTGCTGCAACTAAGTCACGGTCAGAGATGATCTGCCGAAGAAGAGGAAGGTTGGAAGTTTCTGCGAATGCCAAGACACATTGCAGAGCCAGTGGAGTGAGTGAATCTTGATAAAAGCAACATTGTTGCGAACAAGCGAAGAACGGAAACACAGGCTGTTTACAACTTTTTAAAAGCACAGTCCGCTCGCAGTAAATCACGAGTTGTAGACCCTTCAGAAGTAATATTGACTTCTCCGAACTCGCATTAATCTGCCATTTCTCATACAATGAATGTTATACAGATTTTTAGTGCGAGCAAGCATTTATTTCTTGTATGGGCAAGTTTTAATGCGAACATTCCTAGTATATTTTTCATAAAAATATACTAGGAATGTTTCATATTTTTATGACAGTGAGAGTGATCATGATATAGGATATAACAGGTATAGGTAGGTAACAGCTGATAAGCTAACATAGAAAAAGTCTTTATATGATTATTCAAAATTCCTACGGGGGCGATTCAACTTCATTTTTCGGAATCGTTCTCATAGTACCTACGATTTGTCTTAGCCTCAAAATAGGCTTCAGTTTTGGTGATTACCTCTTTTTTATCAAAACTTCCGTTCAGCCAGAATTCCTTTGGGGTCTGAGAACAGGAAATAGGGGGTCAAATCTGGAGAATACGGTCGATGTGGAAGAAATCTGAAGCCCAATTAGACTTGTGTTTTCATTTATTTTTGACCATGCATTGTGTTGATGAAACAGAAATTTGAACTATGTACCTATTCTTGAACTTTATTGAAACATATTTACGACAATTGATTTTTTATTCGATGAGAATCGGATTCAAATACTTAACGCTTGAATTAAAATTCTCAATAGATAATGCGTTTAATACTTAATAATTGAGAAATATTAATAAATTTAAATATTTAATTATCCTATATGTAATTACGTTACATGTTCAATTACCAACATAGCATTTTAATTAGTTAAAACACTTGTCAAATTAAACCAAGCTACATCTCGTAATTTGGAATCCGGGTGTAAAATAAATGACAAATGCCTATAACACGCATGCGCGACACAACTGTCAAGTTTAAACGTCATAATTTAGTGCGGCACTCCGTCATATCCGCCATTCGATACCCCGAAGTGATAAATCTGGCGCGGAGTCGCAATCACGGATATGACTTTTTACAATGTTCCACTTGAATGCTACTGTTTTAAGACTTCATCTGAACCATCAAATGGAAACGCAAATGACAGGAGACTTTATATTTTTAACTTTAAAAAAGTTTTAGGATTTTTACATACGGGAATAATTGTATAATAAATACTTGTTTTTGAAAATTTTAACGCTTTGTTTTCATTGTATAGAGGCTATAAACTGAGCTTTTTTCACTTAATAAAACAATCAATAAGAATATGTACATTCTTATTGAATGTACTTCAATAAGAAGTATTTGAATAAGTCTATTTATATATTATATATATATATATATATATATATAAATAGACTTAATCAAACGCTATATTTTATATATATATAAAAAATAGCGGCCACTATATTTTATAATATTTTAATACGCCGGCAGCGCACTTGTGAGCCCTCTGGCATCGAGAGTGTCCATGGGCCAATAGACCCAAAGAAGGAGACTTACTTCATGTTAAGTGTGAAAGTCAAAGTCAAAGACAAAAATGAAGGACCCTAATTTAATTTGGTTTGGAAATCCTTTAGTGGGTAGCTGGTACTACATAGTTGTGGTGCGCGGGAAAATTGCCTTAAAATCAGTTGTCAGTTATTTTTTTTTACGAAATTTCATGTGAAAGTACTTTTAGTAAACGCTAGATTACCGGTACTAAAAAAAAAATATTTCTGTATAATTATTCTTTAATTAACTGAGTATTGGCCTAGTGTGTGTGAATTTCAAACCCAGAGGCATTTGCAAACCAAGCCGCTCTAGGCCCAATGTGCCACCACTTTCTCAACACCTATAGACAAGATACTACGATATAGATATATTTAGGAACGGTGTACTAGATCTTCATTAAACTGCGTATGGGATGTCTAGTGTCTATAGGAAACAGTTTGTTGAAAGACCTACAAAGGGCAAAAAAATTTATCGAGACAAAATTGTAGACATAAATATAAAAAAAAATATTTTAAAAAATTTGCACGTTTTGCCGCCCTTCGCATCTTGCCGCCTAGGCCCGGGCGTACTGGGCTTTAGGGCAAATCCGCCTATGTTCATACCAAAGATCGTAGGTTCGATTCTTGGCTGTGCAGCAATGAACTTTCTTATCATATCATTATCTGGTACGTTTAAAGAAAACATCGTGAGGAAACCGAAACACCCAAAAAGTCGAAGGCAAATGTCACAGTAGGCTGATCACCGACTTGCCTATTACAATTGACAAATGATCATGAAACATACAGAAATCTGAGGCCACTGAAAAGCGTAATAAAACAAATTTAGAAGTGCACGGAACACATACTCCGTAATATGTTTGTAAACGAAAATCAATAAGATTAGGGAGTTAATAAAAGCGAAGGGCGTCGTTTTCGCACACTGTCAAGCGAATTTAAATTCAGTAAATATTCAACTAATCCGTCTCTTTGTGACGTGATAAAATAATGACAACAAATTGTTCTCGGATCCACTTTCACGACCCCCTTTCACTGTTGTACATTTAAACTTATAAACCATGCTTTTTTAAAGGCTTCAAGATCAAATTTAAAACATCTTATCGCAAAATATAAATATTTTTTTTATTATATATTTATTATTCGCACCCTTTTTTATTGTTGGGAAATCAATTTGACGGCCGGGGCAACTTTTAAGTTACGGGTGCTGGTCGGTCCGTGAGGTGAAATGGACCGCTATCCACTAAAACCCATCAGCCCCATCTGGCTTTGGACCGGGGGCATCATAACAGTATCAACCAAACCGTTGCCCTACGCCAACATGAGGCAAACTAAAAGATATGCACATATAATTTAAATGATTTATTAAAACATATATTGTTTGACACAATACACCGTCTATATTAATTTAAAAAAGTGGATCAAATTCTGTAAAAGAATATATCATCTGTGTTCATAAATAAATTGGTCTAATTTGTGTGTTATCTATAATAATGACCGGAAATCGCTTAAAATAAATTGTCTATTGCTGCTGTGACTTTGATGTGTCCAACGAAAAGAGTAATTACAGAATCAAGAGATATACAGTGAGCACAGATTAGCATAAGTTCAATATATTTAAAGGATGCAAATTATCTATTCAGCAAATACGTTAGGGAGCGTTTCAATCAGCCCTCGTTTGGGGTACATTAAAGCAATCGCGTCACTTTATTAGTTTCTGCTTCATTTTGCTCTTTTTGATGTTCTCACTTTGTGCAAATATTTTTCTATGTGATCACTTGTAAAGTCCCCAGTGGCTTATTGTTGCGTTCAGTAATCATTTCTCAAGGGCAAGTAATTAGTGTACGCTTTCATTTCAGTACTGTGGGTTCTTAATAAAAGCACCGCGGTATTTGAATTAAGCGTGAGCAATGACGACAGTTCTATGAGTTTTTGAATTTGGATTTTTGAAACAACAGATTAAAAATATTATGTACAGAATATTTAAGTATTTTTTAAGTATTTGGTTTTTCTTAATGTTAATGCTACGATCAAAATATATAGGTTAGGGAATTAGTTACCCTGCGTTATAGCCTGCGGTTCCAATGATAAAATTGAACCTTTTCTAACTTTATAACATATATATTTAATCAAGATACTATCAGTCATTATATATCGAATATTTTACTCACTAATTAAAAAAAAGGACAAATGTTTATGGCTTTTATAGTCCAGACTAGAAGGAAATTGCTATCTTACAGTGAAATTGCCTTTTTTTAAAACTGAGGTTATACATTTGCTCCTCACAATAGCAAGGGTGTGTGGTGTCAATAGACCTAGCAGAATTTCTGCTACTCCCGATGGGTAACACCCACTCGAGTAGTTTCAACATGCATGCAGAAGCACGCTCGAGTTTCCCCGCTTCGATTTCGACATCCTCATGTACCGCAATGGTCAATAAAAAATACAGAAAAGAAGTGGAACTATTTGTGGCATTAGGACTGTTTTCAATAACGGGGAAATGAAATATCATCGTACGCATCCAAAACGAATGAACATAAAAACTTAAGATTCAATTTACGTTTATAAAAGAAATTGGGAAGCAGTTGAACCCGATTAGCATACCACATTCAATGACATAAGCGCAGAATAGGAATGAGCCAGAGAGGCGACATGAATGACAAAGTGAATGCAAATTTGGGCTTTGTCGGCGAATCGTAAGTCGTTCGCCGTTCGCCAATCAAAGGTTACGAGTGAATATTATTGTAGGATGTTTCACCGCCCTAGTGTTATGTTAAGTCAGTTCCGTTACGATAACAGTAAGGTTCATTTGTTTACATGTGTATTTAAAATTGACAGCATGTGTAGAACTTGACAACTGACAACACGCAGACGATTTCGCAACAAACAATTGCAACAAATTTTAGGCCAACACTGCTCCTAATCCTCCATGTTGATATGTAGCTACTAAAAATCTTGGCTAAGTAATAATTAAGGTGAAAGGAAATTACGTTTTATTTTAAAGTATTTATTTATTTATAAATCTAAAACTTAACTCTTAAATTACCTATAGGATTTACGTTAATATTACGCCGTAATTTTAAATATATATATATAAAAACAACTGAATTCTAGCTTCTAGCAGCAGTCAAGTATATGGTCTTCGAACATAAACTCTAACATTTCCCTTTTAACACTCACTCGTATGGTTAAGGATACTTCATATGGAAACCTGCTGCTGCTATAAAAAAAATATCAAGAAGATATATATAAGAAGAAGATGTGACCCCTAGTATTTTGTATTTAAGATGTATAGTGTATACCTACTCTCTTCTATTTTAAATATGTCTAATAACACTATGTTCTCAGACAATATTAGACGTAATTAGAAGATTTGACAAGTTTTTGTTCAACCACTTAATAAGCGTTAACGACTGTCGTGTGTCACTGCAAAAACGAAATTCCTTTGAATGTCGAAATAAATCTTTGGAATAACTCAAGACCTCCATTTAATGTGAATTCCTGACGTTGAATGGAAATTAATGAATTGTCAGTATTAGGTATATAATATACGTTAGTAATAACACAGTATTAGGTATGAGAGTAAAGTGTCCTTATTCGTTGGCAAAACATAAATATTTGTTAGTCAGAATGGACAAATGTCGAAATAGACGTGAAAAAATTGGCTGTGCCATAAATTAATTTGGCATATAGGAAAACTTTTTATGGCAATTAAGGTTTATAATAATTTATCATAAACATACAAAGATACTACAGTTTTTAAAAATCGACTTAATGTTTTATTTCGAAAAAAAACATTATTCTAATAATTGTTACATGCGTGAAACATTATAATTAAAATTATATTTATCAAATCAATATAATTTAATAAAATGATATTTTATCACTACATACAATATACGAATTGACATATGTATGTAAAATTTGATATATATATGTAAAATATAAACCAAATATATAATACAAATAAATAAGACAAATTTTCACGTCATTATATTATGTAGCAGGATATGCGAACTTAAGATTGAACAACCATAACACCACCATATTCTTGCAAATAAAATAATATTATTATAAATATTTATATGTATACAAATACGCAAAAACAAGATTATAAACAAATTGGAGGAGTTCTCGCACCAGACTAAACTAAGTTAAAGGAATTCTGATGATGAAAGGCTGATGGGATGGGATTGGATCCATAGTGGATTAATAAAACTTAAGATAAATAATTATAAAGAGATAATTGATTAAAACATATTTCTTTTTTAAGCTCTTCGAAAGTTTTATCTTTAATAACATTTTCTTTTATACAACAACGCATAAGAGCAGGGCTCATTTGATTTTCAGTGATAGCCCATGGGCACTCCCAAACCTAAAGGGTATGCGAGCAAGTTTCCGGTTAAAGAATTGGTACGCTCATTTCTTTAAAGTCTCTATTTTAAATTGGTTCGATAATACTTCAGTATGACAGCTGGTACATGGTACGTGGAAAAAATTGGTAAGCCTAAAAACGTTCAATTGTGAGACGTGGAATTTGTATGCCGCCTCGACATCCGATAATGAAACTCAGTAGCAGATATCCGAACAACTCTTCTAATCACTGTCGTGGTAAATGCGTCTAAGAAAATAATCTCGCTGTATTGATATATTCGTTGAGCGAGGAAAGTACCAGATCTGGGGTCACCGGTACTATCTTCCAGACATTGATTTAAATGTTTGATTAGCACCTGTGTACTTGACCCCTTGACCCCATGGCCCAAGAGTCTCTACTCCAAAAGAAACATAATCGAAGTTCGTGGAAAGACTATATTTTTATATTTCAGCAGTTCAATATTTTCCGTCTGCTCTGCGCCGTACAAAAGATTTTTTCAACTACAATTACATGTAACATTTCTTAAAGGTGCGATAAAGATATCGCATTGCATTGTGGGCGGGAGTGACGACGTCTGCGCACGCGTTTCCGGATACGGAAGTGTGTAATTACGCAACTATTTGCCAAAAATGTCTGCAACCGCCCCTCGCAGATGGTGTGTTATATGAGTTGCTTGAATTCCTTGAATATGTGTCAGACGCTTGACGAGTGCGAATATTAAATAACTTTGATATTTAAATTTCCCTTTACGAATTCTAATTTAAGATGTTTTAACGAGATTTTCAACCAACCAAATATCACCACAAGTCTGTCGACATAAGACAACAGACTGTAGCGACGGCCATAAGAAGCTTTTGATATACAGCCGGGGCCCCGATTAAATTTTTTTTTATACATGTGTCTTTACTAAGACATATAACATAGATAGAGAAGATATTTAACACGAGGAAGTTTCCATTAACACTACTTACAGTCTCTAATAAATGGAATACAAACTGTTCTTGTATGCTATTTCAATTTTTTCTATAGGAACAAGGTCTTCACATATAATTATCAAAGCAATGTATACAAAATATTGTAAAAAGTATTTTAAAAGAGTAAATATGGAGTTCTCGTAATGCTGAATTTTCAAAAGTGCGTTTTAATAGGCCTAATTGAAATAAATTTGACTTGACTTGATTTATACTGTAATGAGTGCATGGTATTGATTAATATAAATGTTATTTTTGTCGTATTTAACAGAACAATGTTTTGTCATTTCTCGTTGCAGACGCAATCTAAATTCTGGGTAGAAGAAGAACAAGACATGCAAATAGAACTAAAACTATTAAAATAATAAACTTAGTGTAGTAAACATTATAGAACATTAAGACTGTTAATGAATATTATCTTAGTTTAAATTATTTAGTATTATTGTAGTAAATTAAGTCAACATAATTTTAATTAGCCATAATAATTGTATAGGGTAGATTGTAATTAATATAAAGTCGACAAAATTGTCAGTGCTGTGATCGGTTACTTCATTTATTTCTTTAGTTCTTTTAGTAACAATTAATATTATATACATTTTTACTTGTATACTTTTATTTATTTATTTACACTTCGTTGCTAAAGAAATACAAACAACACAATATATATAAATTACAAGGGATGCAACGGGCGGCCTTATCGCTAACAAGCGATCTCTTCCAGGCAACCTTCCAGGTTGCCAGGTTTTACACACAAACCTTCCTTTTTTTTAATTTTTCCTATCTTTCTACTACTATTGTTACCTTGTTTTTCTTTGCGTCTGAGGCAGAATGACGAGCGCTGTGTAACACATCTGCTCCTCATCATAAAGCTGAGCAAGGGCCAGTTACTAGTTACTACCTCAGAGTTATTTTTTCTATTTTGAATATTATCTAAATTAAAATGAAAACATTTTGCGAGTTTCTGTGTTTATATTTCGTTGGTAATAAATGTTATATATGTATGTCTATTATATCATATATCTCACCAATTAATCTTATAATTGATAAATAAATAATACCATTAAAATTATCTATCGCGCCTGCATTCAACACTTTTGTTCTGTAAATAATGAATAAAATAAATTGAATGTCTTTTTAATAAAGAGCTTTATTGTTTTTGTGAATACCCATTGTGCTTGGGCGCCGCCCAACTTACGGCAATATTTTGTTTGGCTTTTCTCCGCTCGGTCGCGCCGATTGTTCCCTTAATTGGTGACTGAAAAATTTATTGAATTATATCGCATGAGTGGAAACCGACACGGCGGTTATTTTAATGTTTGGACAACAGAATTAACGCTTTTTGAGGCGTAGCCATTCGTTATAATTTAATTATGTCGGTTTTGTTTTAATGTTGAACTTAATTAAGGGAACAATGAGGTGTCAACGTTATTTACTTGTTCTGGTCATTAACAAGCATGAGAAGGTTTTTTTGTATTAATCTCCGTCGTAGGTTCGATCCCTGGCTGTGCACCAATGGACTTTCATATTCAATATAATCATTAAACATACACTACAAAGGTAAAGGAAATATCGTGTGGCTTGCCTTAGACCTAAGAAGCAGACGGTGCCGACGGCGGCTGATCACTTTCTTGCCTATTAGATTGACAAATGATCATGAAACAGTATAGAAAGCTATAATATATAAATTTTCATGAAAGGCCGGCCACGCACTTGCTAGGCTTTTGGCAATATGAGTGTCCATATGCTATCACTTGTGTGGTATCACTTAAGATCAGCTGAGCCTCCCGTTTGGCTCCTATTACATAAAAAAATCTATGCTAAATAAACTAGTACAAACCTTAGGTCTTTATCGTAGCGAAAATAAAAAAAAAATAATTACTACGATTATATTTATGACCATTATGTAAAAATTTGCTTTTATTGAAAATTTATATCTAAACCTTTTCAAACACTGTGCATGTAGTCTAGAGGGTTTTGAAATTGAAATTCCGATGAAAGACAAGTAATACCTCAAGCTACGAACGTGAAACAGACACAGAAATATGTCCGCCATCAATCGCATTGTCACGGAGCTTAATTCTAAACATACAATTACTTTATTTTGAAATTATTGCGGTTAGACACAACCTAATAATTTCACGGCAGTTTGAATACCATAAGGAAATAACTAAACTTTCTACACGACTGTACTTTCATTTCTTTATTAGGTACATAATTATCATTTAAAAATGTAATGTATGCATAACAAAAGCTAGCGGGTTGAGTTTCAAAGAGTAGGATGTAATTATGGCGACAGATGGCGCTTATACTAACCACAATTCGTCCGGTGACGAACGCTCCGACCACAGATGGTTTAACATTGTGTTTGAACTGTTACAGATTATATTAATGCATCTATAAATGACAAATAGGTTAGTTAACCTTTAAATACCGATAAAATTATCATAGTGTAACCAAACTTCTCCGAAACAGATTGAGCGATTTTTATGTTTTTGTGTACATATATCCGAACGGATAATGGCTGTTTTTTTTATTATCCTACTTGATAATTAGTTCCTTTAATGATTTACCATATTAAATTATTAACACCGTTCTTCTAACTACCTTATTGTTTTTTAATAACGGTATTAGTACTGAAATAATCGTTAAATGGAAAAGCGATATATTCCCGGTCAGCTAGCTAGCTTTTAAATCTATGTGTAAAAGGCAAAAGAAATAAAAAAGGCTTATGTGTTGCTTATACTCATAAATAGATGTTTCGGTACACCATGTTGACTGCAAAACAATTAAAAAATGTAACGATGTATAATTTTTATGATGCCTCATCTGATGTTAAGCGATATCGCCGCCTATCGACACTCACATTGTCAGAAGCCTCACAGGTGCGTTCCCGGCCTTTGGACGTAAGACGATGTTACGTTGACGCAAGGCAAGCGGTTTCAAAGGCACTATGACGATCACGTGGTATAACGTGATTTTAAGTTTGCGAAACTAACTCTAAAAATAAAAAATAGCCTTAGTGCATAATCAGGATTACAATAAGTCAATTACATTTAAATATGTTTCAGAGTGTGTACTCTCTGTGTACTCGGTAGTGTTACCTCCAACGGAGATGCGGCCTGGAAATTCATAAACTTCTCTCTCATTCTCGCCTTTTTTAAATCATTCCCCGCCATCCCTTTTATTCTTAGCTTAGTAATGACAACAAAAGTCGCTGTCTGTCTTAAAATAATAAAACTATTCTTTACCCGAGAAGGACACATTTTGGGGCTTACACTAAAATACTAGCGAAAGAACAATGGAACTATGCTATATCAATGACGTGATATATCAAATTAACAATGATATATCTTCTAATGTGACAAAATTGCCCTTATCGATCGGGTAAGTGAATAATGCATTGTCAGACGACAAAATGCCAGCTGGGAGCAAACGCGACCGCTTCTCCACAATTCTCTATGCCTTTTTGACTTTGATTTATTATTTTTTTATACACCATTCACTGGGCCCTTTGGGTTATGGAATACGATTAACAACTTTGGGCTAATAACGTAAGGTTTATTATAGAATAAATAGCGAAGTATGAATGTATACTTGCGCCTGCGCAGAGTATCGCTACGTCACCTAATAGTAGGGGCCGCTGAGTTTTTATCGCATTTTCACAGTAATTTATTTTTGTATAGATGTTATTGTGTTTAATTTTAAAGCAAATATGTTCGAGTTTGTATAGGGGTTACGGTTCACACCCTCTCAAAATCCATTGATTATGATATGATTAGGAAAATGTATTGATTGACTTCTACTTTAGTATTTTTCCTAAAGCGGTATTCTTTATTTTGTCGAATATTTTTATATCGTTTCAGTCTGGTCTGAAGATTTTACTATAAAAATGAATAAACTAAAGTGGAAAAGGGCGGGGAGGCAAGAGGAACAGAAAACTGGAACAAAAAGTACTTAACTGGTGCCCAAGGTACACCAAACGAAAAAGAGGAAGACAACTTAGAAGGTGGATAGACTAAATTAAAGAAACAGCAGGTACATGGCAGAGAGTGGCACAGTGCAGAGAGGAATGGCTGGATATGGAGTAGGCCTTTGCCAGATACAAAAAAGAGGATTGAAATCCACGTGTTTAAATGTAAAAGTATCTGAATAACATTGCGAATTAAACTGCTAATATTACTGGATGGACTACTAATCCTTTATAGGTCTGCCTGAACAAAAAACGCCAACATACGAAACCGAGGAAGACACTTAGAAGGTGGATAGCCTTGGCGCACTTTAAGATGTTGTCAATGTATAATCGTAGAAAACGAATTAATATATCATTTACATTTAAAATATTTAACCATCAGATTGAGCCCCAATCTTTTAACTAAATTCAAATTTTGAGTGCCCTCTACATCTATACCCCAGGCTTCTTATCATCCCGTTTGTCCCTCCTTTCAAAAGGGCCCATTTTGGCCAAAATATCGATACCCAGATTAAGCATTCTCAAAAACGAGCTAAGTCTGGATATCCATAGCACCCCACTTTAAAATTATTTTTTATTATTCTTCGTATAGATATACTGTTTGCCCATAAGCACTTGTTACGTTACAATTTGATTATTTTTCATGACATACGGAAGTCTGAATTATTGTTAAGTCTCGCTTTTGAATGTTACCAGAAGCACATGAGTTTTTTATAGTACATACTTAGGCCTATGTCCGATTCGCAAACTCTAATACTTAAATTATTGACATACCGGAGTCAGACTAAATCTCGTTTATGAATCTTACCCAAAGCTGAACGCCTTTTTAATATTTACTTTAGTGTAATCCGCTAAACCACCGTAAACAAACATTCCTGACCTCAAAAGTTAAATCAATATTTTATACGCGGTAAGTTACAAGGATTTCTTCTTTAGAATATATTTGCTTTATTATTGAATTTCGTATTCATATCTATAAAAACAACATTGAAGTATTGTAAGGCAAATAAAGGGACCGATATGTCTTGTCACCCGCAAGATATAATAAAATCGATTTGTAGGTGAAAATTACACTTACAAAAGTGATTTGGTAAAATCGCATTGTACTACAATGACGACAAAAGGTTCCCAGAGCTTCGGTAGCCAACAATGTGGCGGCAAGCGAGAGGGGCAATTTGTCAGAATCGACAATGCCGCTCGACATATTGACCATAATTTATGATCCCAGTAAAATACTACGCCAGTTTTATTGCGAGACTGCTCGAACATCGTGTATTACATATGATGACGTCGGATCAATTTTGTTGCGTTATCATTGTTTATGACTGCAACGTTTTAAACATACCTCATACATTTTTCACATTAACTAAAACAGATGTTACTGTAATTGAAGCAGATATTTAAAATAGTTTTACGTCCATAGGGTGACGAACAAATTTACAACCTACATATTACTTACATTATACCCGACCCAATTGTAAACCTCTTCTGCACGCGCGACGCTGCTGCGATACCTAGTATTGTGGTGCTCCCTAGCCTAATTGCGGTAAGACGATGATCCGACAACGGATTAGTACAGGCAGCAACCTTGGAAGGAAATGATTCCTTGAAAGTCTGGGGCAGAAGACAACCACAGCTCAGTATTGTTCTCTAGTAGTCAGTAATCATGAAAAGACTCTGCATCTGCCACAGGACAAGATACACTACAAGAGACTGGCGGCCAACGGTAATAGAGAGGCATTAGAAGAAGAAGAATATAAAAACAATTATACATTTTATCGCAACACCTAGGAACTTAATTCACACTTATATTGTATTTAAACTTTGCCTTTTAAAACGATATTTAAAGATGTAATAATAAAACAATATTGTAGCAAACGGTGCAAAAGTTTTCTTTCGTAGTAATACTTGTGGAGCATAAACCTATCTCCCAAGACTTTTTCGAGTTCAGACAACAGGCTGATCATATCCTTGTTTGAAAAATTTATTTATTGATGTTGATGAAACAAACACGACATTGCCATAATAGGATTTCGAACAATGTAACAGAAATATCAACCATTTTCGAATTGATTTAATTACCTAAAAGCAGATTTTAACCGTGTCAAAAAGTAACATTCTAAGTCGTGTCGTGAATTCTAAATCTTCAAAGACACAGGGTTATGGTGGGTACATTTTTTATGATGTATTGACATCCCACGAGACTTTCTAAATTGTTTATAAGTGTTTACTTAACAATGAAGGCCTAATAGCTTGTTGAATGTAAGTCGAAGCGAAGACGCGAGGCGGTGCCGTGCCGCCCCGACGCCCCCTCAGCTGCCGAACGTGCCAAGACCTGCACGTGTGGGCCATACCACTGCTCACTATAGACTCTACAATATTTGTATGGACTTTATAATATTTGCGTAAGAACACAAGGAATCTACATATCACATACAAATCTACATATAAAGTTCAGTAAAGCTTACGACAGTCAGTTTTGTGTGTCTGTTTTATTGATCGCTTTTAAAGGCAGAAGATAAAAATATTGTTGCCTTTGGAATCAAATCAAGTCTGTCCATTCGAGTTTGTCAGGTCAGTAAAATAAAGTATTTTAATTTATTTAACAACTGCGTCGTTTGCATCGTAAACTCCATCTAGTGAGAGTTTTAAATACTAATATAATATAGTGGGATAATGCGCCCTCTATTAGCGAGTAGCATAATATTCGTTTTTAATTATTAAGTATTCATTTTAGAATAAATAGATTGCATTTAGTAGGAATTTTACAATAACGTAGCTAATGATTAAGCGACCGGAAATATGATGTGAAAAATGCGTGGCCCACACGTGGTAGCACACGATGGGGGAGTAATATGAACAGCATTTGCATGTTCAGGCATCGTTCAAAAATTACAGAAAAGATCCTGTATACGATTACTTATATAGAAAATACAATAATTCAAAATATAGATAGGCAGAGCTTAAATAAAAACTGTAAGCTTTTTGTTAAAGAATTAAAAACCTATCAATTACTTTCTTATAATCAAAACAAATCGATTCAAGTACGTTTTGTGATCCAAAACAAATAAAATTATTTGATCAAGTAGGTGATCAGCCTCCAGTGCCTGACACACGTCGTCGACTTTTTGGGTCTAAGACATGTCGGTTTCCTCACGACGTTTTCCTTCACCCATACGAGCAAATGTTCAATACGCACATAGAATTATATTCCATTGGTGCACATCCGGGGATTGAACCTACGACGAGGTATGAGAGTCGCACGCTGAAGCCACTGAGGCCAACACTGCTCCACTAAATATATATAATCATATATATTAATCACCTACAAACGTATAAATCATAACTAGATATAATTAATTTATAACCAGCTTTCGTAAAGTCAATTCCCATTCGAAATATAATTCAGGCAATTTAACTGTAAAGTTGCATTATAAATGTTCATTTAATTTCGTAGGCTATAATAATGATACAATCTTTGTCAAATTTGTGTCAATTTGGAGCAATAAAGGTAGTTTTATGTCGCATTTAGTTTGATGCGGTTGATAGCAACGTGTAATTACGAACAGTCAAAAGGCCTTTTTTCGACCTCTATTTCGGTTTCCTATTAAAATTGTATTATGTTTTAATGTGCGATTCTCGAAGATTGGTTATTACCTTCTTGTCTTAATGCTGTATCATAGGAATTATTTATTTAAATACTATAAGTAGAAGTAATTGATAACTCCTAGTTACAATCAACGTCCCTGAATCGTGCTAAGAAGCTTCTAAGTATATTTTAATAGCCTTAAAACGGGCAGACATCGCAGCCTATAGACATCCACTATAGTAGTTGCGTGGCTTTTTAGTTGTCGTATCCAACTATTATTAGTGACTTCCGTCGTTCCACAGTTAAGCGTTTTTTAAGACAGTTTTCCGCGTACCATCACTATGTGGAACTGCCAACTGAAGTGTTTCTGAACCAATTTAACAAAGCGTACCAATACTTATAAGGCTGGCACTTGCGAGCCTCTAGCAATATTTGTCCATGGGTGGCGGTATCATACATAGTACTAAATCTACTGATTATTTAACAAATCATCCATCTAAAATGTATGAAAATTAAACAAGTTATACAAAAAATGGAAATGAAAAATGAAAAAATACAAATTAAACATATGAAAGATAGCACACAATAAAATTACCAGAAATATTTTGGTATTTAAAGGAGAAAAAAAATCATCATTCTGCTCGTTTGTTAAATAAAAAAAAACGAAGTTTCATAGTAAGAAATGAATCTTTAAAATATATTAATTTATTTATTATTCTTTTATACATATTCATTACG
The DNA here is from genome assembly GCF_905147795.1 of Pieris rapae. Taxonomy (NCBI): domain Eukaryota; kingdom Metazoa; phylum Arthropoda; class Insecta; order Lepidoptera; family Pieridae; genus Pieris; species Pieris rapae. The sequence continues at coordinate 1,337,356 of NC_059515.1, read as the reverse complement.
TTTGAATTACGAAATAAAACACAACAGAATAAACTCATAATTTAATAAGCACATAATTTTCCGGTTGGAAAACGACAAAAGCGTATAACAATACAACTGCATCTTTGTTAATGCATTCCCGTAACCAATGCTGCAAACACAGCCATCATAAACATCAACTCTATAATCTAGCTGCCATTATGCATAGAAAACATTGGGTGGTATATTAAAAAATTTCCCGCAATGGAAAATCAAAAGCTATTACAAGCTATTACTCGAAGCTAACTTCTATGCCCCGACCACTAGGTATTGTTGGCAAGTGGTTAGGGATTTGCAATTTTCATATTTCATTCATTGGGTTTTAGGTTTCAACCATTCATTATTTAGAGCATTTGTAATTCGTTCACAATAACATAAATAAAAATATTTTTTATTCACCGGGAATGTACAACTGTCGATATATATATAAAAATATATAATAATGGTAGACATTGGGAGAAAGGCATAGAATTTTTTTTTGTATTTCAAGCTTTTTTTATAGAACAGGGGGCAAACGGGCAGGAGGCTCACCTGATTTAAAGTGATACCGCCGCCCATGGACACTGTCAATGCCAGAGGGCTCGCGTGTGCGTTGCCGGCCTTTTAAGATTCGGTATGCTCTTTTCTTGAAGGACCCTAAGTCGAATTGGTTTGGAAATACTTCAGTTGGCAGCTGGTTCAAAGTGCTTTATAACATATAAATAAAAATTCAAATATCGTCGTATTAGAGTTGTTTAAATCGACTTAATTACATTTATAAAATATTGTACTATTAATTATAATTTGCGTGAAACATAATTAATATCAATTTGATAACGTAATAATATATTTTAATAATGTGATGATGTAGTGATAAAATAATATAAAAATTGACGATAATGATATTACTCATAATTTGTACCTCTATGTAAAATTTTACCTTTTAATACAATAAAACAAATAATAAATAAATCAGTGGCACTACAACCTTTCTTAGGTCTGGTCTGAAATCTGCATCCGAAGGAATCACTTTAAGGAATTGGTCTACTCAATTATAGGGCATCCTGCACGCTTACGGCGTTAGTTAGGTATAGTTAACCTAACTAATCACCGTGTAAGCCAACATCAGGTGAGCCTCCTGCCCGTTTGCCCCCAGTTCTATAAAAAAAGCCATATTAACTCCAATTTTTTTTACGACACATTGTTGGATGTCTTTCACAAGACTTTTGTAACTGTGATTCCACTCCCATTGGTCTTTTACTGGGAGATACAACCTCCTGCTGTTAAAAGTGCGAGTAGTGTATGTGCACGTAAGAATCTAAACTGCTTACGAAGAAAAGAGGTCTTAAACCTTATTTTTCGAAAAATGATCTACTATTTGCAACATTACAGAAACAGATTAAATAAAGTTATTTAAAATAATTTCTAAATCAGATAAAAATACTATACTATATAAATTCTGAAATATATTACATATTTTTTGTAAATGAATTAACTAATTTTTACAGAATTAGAATTAGAATTTCATTAATCGTAATAGAATTATTACTATCATTGTTATCTGGCTTCCAATCTTTTCGAATCAACCGTAGTAGTGACAAGAAAAAGATGGCGCGTAACGGAAAATGTGACGCGCAGCTGAAATATGTGTCGCGTAACCGAAACATGTGACGATATTTTTTCCCAACGCCGATAAAGAAGTTTCACTTCCAAAAGCATTCCTTTTTAGCCCTTAAAAACTATACAAACCTTAGCAAAGAACTATCTATCTATCAATACTTTCCGGTGAAGATAACCGTCGTCATTATTCTATTCAAAATAGTCAGGTGCGGCACTACGCCGCAAGGAACAATTCGTTTTGCAACAATCGCTGACCGCTGCGCTTTCCGCTTTCAAATGACTGTTATCACATGGAGACGAAAGCCTCGGGGTCTGATTATGTTATTAGGCTGGACAATCTTTGATACCGTTGAAGGCAATAGCCGAGAGTTACAAGGCGGGCGTTATGGGCTAAATGTCTTTGATGTTCTGTAATTTGTGGTTAAAATAGATTTAAATGCAACAACGAATATTGAGTACGATTTAAACGAACAATTATTTTTTTATAATTTAATTTATCTTCTTTAATACAACGTGAGTTGTTTTGCCATATTGCGTACTTGATTCTGAGGAAGTTGCATGGATCTGGTCTGGCGCGTTCTTATATTCTCTTGTTCATTTCATACATATCCTTTCAATAACATATTTTCACAAGTATCTGATTGCTCACATTTTATTGTGTGATGTTTGAGAGCAAAAATAATAAATAAAATATTTGTAACACATTATTGCGGCTGGGTCGTTTTCAGAGTAGAGATTCTTTTATCTTGAATTATTTGTACTTATCATTGGAACTCTCTAATAACCCTGTACTTCATTTAATATCGTTATTGAAGGTATAGACAAAATATGAAGAAATCCAATCAGAGGGACCCGAGATTTCAAAGGATATACATTTTTAATACAATTGATTTAGACCTTATAACATCGCATGCTTACTTCACATGAGTACCAAAATTTGCATAAATAAAAATGCAAAGTACGACTACTGTGCAGCGCGCGCGCATTGGTGCCTCCGCCTCCAATCGCCGTTGAGGGACACGCCCCCGTCTATAACTTCATATTTTTCACACGTATGCACTTTGGTTTTTCCATTTGCTTGTAAACCTATTAAATCACACTATTATTTTCTCTATGTAATTAACAAGTTACAGCCATGCTTTAGGTACTACTAAAATGGGTAGTCATAGAGAAAACAAAGGAGCATCGTGCATGATGATCAGACCCCATATATCATATACATTACGTAACCATCACACAGCACAGCTGCATTTGGTATTACGCATTTAATAATTTTTATTGATTTATTCCTTTCGTAAATGTTTGAACCTTTTTGTATGTATTATATATTCCAACTTTAGTATTATTGTTTTTGGTTGTATATAATTTATTTATTTATATATTACAGAAATTACAGATTATGCCAATACGATAATGTTGAGAAACGTTTATGTATGTAGTATGTAGCGTCATTTCAAATTATGATTTAACAAAAAAAGATTTTTTTCTATATTAAATAACTTTTTGCGTCATATTTATGTACATGTTTCATGATCAATTTATATGTCATTCTATGTCTATGTCTTTTGTTTTTCTTTCCTCATTAAAACGTTAAATTTGTTTGCCTACACAGTTTCTGTATGTACTTTTTGTTACTACTCCATATGACTTTGCTATAGAATAGAAGCCTACTTATCCATATCACAGGTTCTTACCTACTTTAGAAACCAGTCTCCCAGTACCGTCACAACTGTAGGTAGTCTTATTTATTGTTGTAAATGTTATATGGGAGAAAAATAAATAAATTATTATTATTACATTTACTATACATTTAATCCTGACATTCGATACACACATTTTAGCACACATTTCACAGTCCACTGACTAGCAAGCTGTACACGAGGCTTTATTATTACTTATAAAAAGCGCAAAACTTTACCTAAAATACGTCCGCAAAATGCCTCCACTAACGACTCAGCTTCCTAAGAACATTTAAAACTTCGATATTACCCATAATTGAAGATATCCAATCATTATCTGCGGGTTACTATTTATTACACGAAGAATTATGTACGGACTGCGCTTCCTAATAACAATGATAACACATATTATACGATTTGTTCGGAATTTTGTTGGAAATGGCGAAAACATTACAGAAAACTACAGGTATCCAAGTAGCCTGGGGCGGGAGGCGAGTTCTCCGCCTATATGCAAATTAATCGCAATCAAAATAATCATTTTCGTGTCTGAAACGAGGTGAATTTCCACCATGTTGGTTAGATTGCCTTTTTGTTCCGGAATTTACATAAATCTATGTATAAGACATCTTTTAGAAGGAATATCTACTAACAAAGACTAGTATAGGTTGTATGACTTATTTTTATCAAAGTAAGTAATCTTACACCTACACATATTATGCATATTATAAAAGAGAACAGTTAGACAATATACAAAGCCTAAACAGAAAATATTGATAATTAAAGGATCCGAAACAGAAAACATAAGTCAATGAAATACATTTAAAAACTGAAATTAAACATTTAACACCGGAAAACTTAATATTTAAAGCAAAAATGTTGTCTTTCCGCTTCTTTTTCCTGTTATATATTTAATCACACTTTAAAGGTGTAAATCATAACTTATTGGTAAGGTGTAAATCATAATTTTTTAAATGACATTTTGTATCTACATGCTTCCCATCAAAAATGTATTGGATTTTGACATAAAACCGTCATATTTCGCGCCCTTTTCTAAATCATAAAGTATTGTATAATATGTGACAGTTCCAAATGGTCATCAACCATTTGACATTAATTCATATTAAGTCGTAGTAGAAACCGCTATTTAATTAGAGTCACGCTTGGTTTGCACTGAAGCAATGATTACACTGCCAATTGGTTGCGATTAAAAATAATTTTCTCTATGTCATACATTAGTGAGCCTTGGTAACTGTTTGATGTGGCTTATTAACTATGGTTTAACGACACCATTATTCACTGCTTAGAAATAATAATCCCTTGAACATTGTTCATATCAATAGATAGTAATATTTAATTGCGATTTCCGTGTGAAACGTGTCGTAAGTGTTGGCGTAGTAGCGAAGGCGAATCCTGGGTGTTTGAATTACGGCTGGATCAATATTTTCTTTCTATGCGCGCAATTGACACTTGTAGAATGAAGGAAAACATCGTGAGGAAGCCGGCATGCGTTACATCAAAAAAGCGACAGCGTGTGTCATGCTGATAAGCTACATCAAGATAAATGCTTCAATAGGCAGATACATAAAAGGGGGTTTAGTCAAGACGGCTTAACAGTAGTGTATGTAGAAAGTCGAAAACTAAATTTGTATGAAAATGACAGCTAGTGTCGACAGTTGGTACCAACATCGCAGCTGTCATTTTCATACAGGGAATAGGATCTAGACATACTACTAGTTTATTTTTATATTAGGGTGGAGTATAAACAGTATAAAGAGTATTTAATTAATAAATATTTAAAGCCAGAATCGAGAGAGTAAATTATTTATTTCTATTTTACATTGCTGTCTTCTTGTAGATATTCTATGGCTCGTCGTTCAAATGCTTTACAGTCAAAATGTTGTGTGAAGCGCTGTTAAATATTGTGTTCATACTTGAAGTTGACATTTATTATTCCTTCTTACTAAATTATAAGTGTAAAAGTTCCGTCAATGTGATACGGATTTTGTATTCTGCTTTGACGTCCGATGCTGAAACTCAGCTGTATTTTGTATTCTGCCTTGAAGTCCCATGATTAAACTCAGCAGGCATTACTTGTCTATGTAGTGTTGAGTTCCGAATTCTTTATTTGTTTGTATTCCTACTGCTACCTTTAAATAAAACAAAAAACAATTTTACATTCAAAGATACAATATTTACGAAAGAAAAAAAATTTAATAACTAATTGCTGTGCTGGTCAGAAAGTAAGAGTATATACGTAACCACAAGAGTTTGTCTATATATGATCCAGGTGATTTAACGCTATTGATATTCTTAATACCCTTTAAGGCATATCCCTGGATAACTTCAACAAGCCAAGGCTTTCAAAGGGATCCTCGCCTATAAAACAGAAGATCGTCTTTCAGGAGAACTAGGAAGTTAAATACATACTTTTCATCCTTCCTACGTGCGTTATGTAGCACCTAATATTAGCATAGACGTAATGTCAAAATGATTCCGGCTTTTAGAGGAATTATCAGCAGTTCAGCTGTGCGTTCGATGCGCAATTTACCTCCATTTGTTGTAATGACAGACCGCGTCCGTGGATGCTGCATAATGAGCCGTTTGATCCCGACTAACATATACATATAACCTTAAATAGTATTTAGGTGGGTTAGGCGTTAATTCCTAAATTCAAGAACTCAACGTTTCTATATATCTTATACATATTTATTAACATAGCCTAGTAGAGAAAAGAAGACTATACTATGTTAGAAATTTTATATTATGTTTTTTTTTGACGTTCACAATTGTACTTGTTTACCTATGTGAATAAAGATATTTTGAGTTTGAGTTTTCGACTTTTCGCATGATTTAAGATTTTGCTGACCTCTTCAACAATAAATGTTATATTTCTATACATTTACATGAAACCATAATAATCTCATAGTATACAATTAGAAAAATAAAATGTAAAGATCATAATTATACTAAATGTTTGCTATATCGTCATGTTACAAACATAACGTACAAAAAACAATTAGAATAAATTTATAATATAGTGGTAGTGGAAGTGAATGAAGAAAGATCCATATCATGGTATGGATAGGATAAATAAGAGATATTTGGTAACGGCTGGAGAAATCCTCTACCCTTGTAGGGGTTTTGATCAATGTTGCTGACGGAAGTTAGGATATCGATTAACAAGAAAAAATTACAATATACGAATATAAACTTTATATTCAAAATTTGTAAAGATTTAAAATAAGACTTTATTATTATAGTGGTCTAATTAATTACAGATAGTAATTGAAACAATTAAAAACAGTAAAATCTTATAACAGAATTTACCATTGGTATACGTTATAATTCAATCAGAATAGTACCAAAAGGGGTGTTCTAATTCTGAAATTGAAAGATAAACGATGCTGTTAGTTTAGTAAAAGATTGAAACGGAAATGGACAGGACACATTATGAGAGAAGAAAGAAATGGACTAAGAAGTGACGGAATGGCTTCCTCGCAATGACAAAAGAAAACGAGGAAGACAAATGAAAAGATGGGAAGATGATTTGCGAAGAGGCCCTCATTGGATGCGTAGAGCCCGAAACAGAGAAGAGTGGAAGTCCTTAGAGTAGGCCTATGTCTAAGGACAAGCTGTATAATAAAATCAACTGGCTTACCGATTGATAATTAGTATTTTTTTATTTTTAGTGATAACTTCTTTAGTGTTTCACACTTTAATGTACCTAATATATAAAGGCTTTATTATTATTATTATATATGTTATAATGGCAGTAACCGAATATTTCTCAAACCGTTTGCATTAATGTCACGTGCGTATAATACAGTCTTAGGGGGCGGAGTTCCTACATCAATATGACGCCGAGGTTACTTCCGGAGCCTGCTGCTTCGCAAATTGCTGAAGAAAGGGTACCGTGCGCCGTCATTGTCAACCGATCCTATAACAGTAGCGATTGGTCCTTTGTGCACACTGTAATTACATTACTGAAAGGGTCATATTTTCTATTAAATTTATACTTCATATACAGTGTGAGTTTTTTTTACATTTAGTTATGTGCCGATATTAACGCTTGTTTTGATATACATTTTAGTAGATTATGAAGTAATATAGATAATTTGATGTTGTTAATCGGCTAAGTTGGGTAAAGCAACCGTGGATGAAGTTAGGCCTTGTTAACATACCTGGAACAAGTCCAATAAAGTGAATGTTGCGAGAGAGATATCACAACCGAAGCGAGTAGAGATTCGTGATCCGTCTCTGCCTTTCGGAAAAAAGCTTACCTTTTCACAATGAAATAATGGACTAAAGGCAATCACGTTTGTGTAAAGGGCATAAATGTCTCTGATCGGCCATCATTGGCGATGTTTGTACGTAATCGCCGTTATTTCGGTACATCAATATATTTTTATATTTTAAATATAATTTCAGTAGTCGTCTTATCACAACAGTAGACAGTTAATGAACGTCCACGAATGTGTCGCCTTTATAAAATTGTAAGTTCTTAATTGTGTTACATAAATTTATAAACTTACAAGGCAATTTCACTTCTTTCCAGTTTATCTAAAGCAACCTCTACGTAAATCAAACAGAATATAATTTAGATTGTCTTTGTCGTACACAAACTATGCCAAACCAAAACGCAACTTTAGAGGCACCCTGTAGATGGAGGCATGCGGTGGCCTGAGTGCATTGCTATTGTTCCCTCATGAGCAGATTACTATAATCATTGCTCACGTAATGCGGTAAATGATAAGGTGCGCACTAACATTCAAAACATATGCTTTTGTGACTCGTTCGTTGCGCTAGGTCCTTCTGCCTTGTTTTGTTTAAGTACCCCGTAAAATTCGTTTCCTTTGTACGGTATGTTTTTACTCTGTGACTGATGGACATTATACACTTAAAACCAACCTAAAAATAATAAGGATGTGGATCCTTAACAAAATAACAATAGTTTACCAATCATTTTATCCACCACCGGAATAATTGCAATCTTCAAAAATCTATTTATTTACAAGATAAAAAAATGTGTTCACTTAGCTAAGGCTCTTGTCAACAGACTGGTTTTATTCAATCCACAGCTAAAGTAAACTGTTACCAAACATTATAATAATTAATTGTATGTTACAACATTATTATACAATGTTAAAGTCTTATATTCTGCCATTTATGCAGGTGCAAATTTGTCTTAAAAATATAATTTACGTCGAACTTTTATATAACATAAAACATACCATATTATTTTATTCAATTCTTATAATACTGTAACACTGAAAATGAAAAACTTAATGTAGAAAGTTGCCAAGTCTTTTATTGTTTTTTCGAAGTAATCTCCACGCCTCTCTACATAATATCATCAAAATAATGATTTTTTGATATTAATAATTAATTAGAATTAATTCCGAATCAATAGTATAATTCTAATTATTAAATTTTAACAAGTGTCGACGCCTATACAATCATGATAACTATACAGTCGCAAAATTGCTTTAACAAAAGTGTGTCGCACGGACTAAAACCACGGACGTACTTGAGTTTGTTTTGTTTTGTATAAATATTAAATTATAACGATTCTTGAGGCAGTTCGTGAGATATAACTCTTTCACATTATAATTTAGACACGCCACAGAGACGCCGAAGACAGACCAAATTAAGTCTTGTGTTGACCTTGACCAACCATTCATTACCGAATTATTGCAACACTATACTTAGCTTATGATCGATTTAAATAGTATTACTATAATATTAGAGCATCTTATATGTCTGTTAATTTATTTAATCCAATTATTATAATGTTTAAAGAACTTTATTTCTCATTACAAAAATGTATTTCATATACATGAGAGAGTGAGAGAGAGTTGCCATTTGCCGTCCCAATTTTAGTCTACTATATTCACTTTAACATGCATCTTTAATGCCTTTTTGAATTTGTCAAAATAATCAATATTGCGAATTTTAGATGGTAATTGTTTAAGTAATTGCACACCCTCATACCTAATAGACTTCTTCAAATAATTTGTACGCGGCCTCAGCAAGATCCAATTATTATAAGCATATCAGTCTAATAAAACATTTATTTTTTTATTTAAATTCACCACATATATAATGGTATATCTACGGTATATTCTACGTGCTATATATGAAAATTATGGTAAATATAATAACAATTAGAGATTTTACCAGTAATCCTTTCGTAATAAAAATTTAGCAAAACAAAGCATTGAGGAGAGGTATAGATGTATATATATATATATATATACAGATAGGCACATATTAAAAAAAATACATTGTTAAGTGCTTATTTCAAATTATGTTTATTCTGTGGAGACAGATGATAGATTTATTTAAATGCAATAATTGTTTATGAAATAGTTGAACGTGCTAGCTAGTAACTAAAAGTTAGTTTCAGAAACAAGAGGGCTAAGTCGTATGCCCATACGTCAAAAATTAGTTTTTGACATTTGGGAGCCACGTTTCGAGACTTTAGGCTATATATATGTTAAATTGGAAGTAATTAGGTATTAAGTAACTACTAAGTAACGTTATCGTTAGACTTAGAAATAGTAATTGTAAGATTTTCATGAAATAAATTCTAAGAGCTGACGTATGAGTATAATAAAGCAAGCAAATGACTGACTAATTAGAGAAATTATATAGTAAAATTAAATTGTAAAAATATACTTAATATAAAAAAAGATTTTTTTATTCTCTAGTGAGAAAAGCTCTCCCTACCTTGTTCTTTTTTCTACGTATCAGCATAGGCAGTCACCGTGCTTAGTCGCCCTTTTGGGGAGGATTATGAGCGTTTTCAAACAGTTGGAGATTGTATCTCCCAGGGAAGACCAGCAGTCGATGCAGACCGTGGAAGACTTCCATCAAAAATAATTTATAAGTTACGTTATTATTTGAAAGATATTATGTAGACAAAGTCGCGAGAAGCCCGTAAGCATTGTTATAGTTTTAAAATGGCACACTAATGACCCGTATTAACTTCAATCGGTAATAAAATTGGGTTCACCACAATATTGACTTAATTCGCTACAATCATTTCTGAATCAGACACGCAAATTGTTAGAACTTTAAGCAAAGTCCTTTTGCAGGTGAAAAAGGTTAACAGCCTTTAATTTTAAAGAACAGACTCAAGATTCAGATTTCTGTATCTGTTCCGTGATTTTTTGTTTAATAGATAAGTAAGTTATTACCCATCTGTGCCTGACGTTGTCAGCCTTAAAAGTATTCAATGCTTACAGAAAAGTCTATTGGTGCCGGGGTTGGAACGACCACAGGAATGAGAGCTGCACGCTCAAAGCAGCATCAAAATAATTTATGTCAACAATTTTCTATCAGAAATCGATGGTATCTTTCAGCTATTTACGTAAGACCCAACCCAGACGTGTGAACGAACTGATTCTATAAAGACATGATGACGAAAAGCACTTATTATTCTATATATATCTTATTTGATACGAAATCCGATGTACTATTTTTCTATTCAATTTAGCAACGTCAATGTCTAAAGGAGTCTCTCACTTTGACTTATTTAGAACTACGTTGACACCTAGTTTAGTGCCGAGATAATAAATTAATACTGATAACTTCTGAATTGAACCAATTATTTTTAAATTTTAGAGAATTTCACTGTATGTATGTATTCAGTAGTGCATACACTCAGCAGCGTCAGTTAATTCATAGTGGATGTGATAAACATATAATAAAATACACATAATCATTTATGTGACTACGCCTGGTAAACTAATCAAGAGCAAAGAAAATTAAAAATTGCATATAATACACTCCACAATTAATGAACATGTGCAGACTTATAATTGAAATAAAAACTGCCATCTTCTTGAATAGAAACGTCATTATTTCTTGGAAAAGATAGTAATTAATCCGCCATATTAGTTAATTGTTCCCGCCTTTTTCGTTCGTTCCGGTAGCTACCGCGATACGCTTCACGCGCGATCGGATAACCACACTAATTATTCGCAACAATTATATGTTTTTCAATATATTTAATGAATAATTTAAAATAAAAGAAGTTAATTTAACGTGGTTGTTTTAGTATGTTTTGCTTAATTAAGATGTTTATATTACTGGTAATTATTAATATACGATTTTAAAATGATAGTACTTACGACCGTATTAATAATGGCGTGGCGCCACTATTTTAATGTTTTGCCTTGGTTTTCCGCACGAAGTTTTTTTTTCAAAACATTGGTGCGGCCATCATTGCATAGAAATATAATAAAATGGACATCATTAAATGAAAAGGAGCCTTATCGCTTTCGAGCGATCCCTTTCAGGCAACCACTGTGAGAAATAATATTAGATAAGGTTAGCAAGAAGTGCAATAATCCATAATATATATAGGTAGACATTTAGACAAGACTAAAACAAAAAACTAAAACTTTAGTTATTTTAAATGAAAACTCAACCATATTTGTCAACATTTCAAATTAATTTATATTATTCTACTTATATGTATTACAGATACTTGTTACAGATGATAGATGATACGTATCAGCTTTGAAATCTCACTTAACTCACCTAATCTGTTTTAGTTAACTTTAAAAAACTACCCGATAATATTTTTAATTATGAAAACCTGAATAATTTTAAGGTACAAAATCTTGCTTCGTTACTCCGTTGTTAAATTTTGAAAATAATCGTTGAAAAAACACAAAAGGTACATTCGTCTGGCCTACAATAATAAGTGTAATTTAAAAAGGAACTTAGATGGCGTCACATCAGCCAGTATTTTGATCGGTTACCTTCCTGGATTGTCTTTCTATTTAATAAGGTATTAGAAATCTAATAAGTTAAGACACATAATATGCCTGTTCCACTAAGATAGGTCCTAATTATAAGCAGTAAAGTGTGAAAAACAATTGGATCAGGAAGCTTCAACATTTATAACTGCCATTACATGTAATTATTTGTAAGTAGTCACTAAAATGAGGAACGTTTAGTGATATCTCGTGTTTCAAGTCGTAAGTGCACATAATTTACATATGTGAGACCAGTTATGTAATTTCAGATTTCACATACAAATCGTTGGGCGAGGCACTGTGTGCCTCGGGTGGTGGGCGTACGGCGATCAGCCAATAGTCAGGGATTTTTCGAACCATCAAATATATTATTATTAACTGAGTAATTGAGCTATTTTGCATAATTTTAACATAACATCATTGCAAATTAAATAGTTATAAAATTCTTGGTTTAAAACTCTACTATGTTTTAAACTGCTTTTATATATTTATAACCATAGTTGATAGAGGCAATGAAAATAGACGTTACGCAAACTCCGAAAACATAAGAGTTGACCCTGAGGTAGTCTCGTGTGCAAACTCTGGCTGTGCACTTAAGAAGGTTACCCCTTTACTTATGGAGAAGTAACAAGCATTTTTTTAAAGTTCAAATTCTCCTTTTACTTGATGCACAAAAAATTAAAAATTTCTTAATGTTGTTCACGTTTTGCTTTAGATACTCCATGATTGAAAAAAAGTGAGCGACCGTACAAGCTCTGTGTACCTAAAGAGATTTCATAATTTATTGTCTACAAATTCTAACGCCATCTAGTAGTGAGTAGGCCAAAGAAATATCTTAAATATTATATTTTTTTAACAATTACGCGTTTCTATTTTGAAACTACTACAACATACGTATAACATTTAATAACAAATAACGCATTATGTAATTAGTGAGAGGCTTTATAAAACAATATAACTTTATAAAACTATATTTTTTTAAACTGCCTTGCTGATACAGAGCTGAAAGTGTCTAAGGAAATTTGAGTTTTGTATTCCTATCTGTCGAGTCCTGTCATACTTGACTTTTGTCAAATGCCAATTTTAACTTGCTGATGACGAACAAGTTTGAAGTTTTAAAATTATAATATAAGTGGTTTTTTATTGCTACTCAAGGATTGATTAGTGATAATAATTAAGTTTCAGTTGCTTTTTTATTTTCCGAAAATATTGATACAGGAAAAATATCTAATACTTACATTGATCAGCAACCTACCGTCAAGACAAATATACCTATTAATAATTTAGTTTTATAAAAACTGCAATTATTTGTGGGCCATTAATTACATTACGAAAGGTACCTATCTAGTATCATTTGTTTAGGCTAGTATTTAGAGATTTTACTAACTTTCGTACATGAGGTCTACCACAAATCTATATTCATTATAAGACCTTTCTATAGTACCTAAGACCTTTCTGTAATAATAATCTAATTAATATTATGAAAATGACCCAAATTATGGTATGTTTTTTAGATGCAGTTATCTTTGGATCCAAGACGAGCAGATCGGGAGCGTCACTACAAACCACCACCACCTACCTCTGCACCAGCTGAAGATCTTACTACAGATTATATGAACATACTTGGTAAAACTTAGCATATCGCACACCCAGATCAATACTGCACTAAGTCAAAAAATCCCCGAATCGACTTATTTATATAGTTAAATAGGCATTTTTTTCCCGCACATACCACAAAGACAGCCATATCTTTATTTGCTAAAACAGCCAACAGATGTCGTGCTAAGTCTCTTTTGGTGAATGAATAACTGCCTAGTCGTACCACGAATAAGAATCTAATTCGAGTTGCAACTTGTTCCTTTATAGAAGCAGCATATAGTGACGTTACGTAACAGTGAATTATTTTGTAATGGTTAAGTATTGTTGAATGAAGTAGAAAATTACTCCGAATTATTTAGATTTAATGCAGTGTTGGTGAATTTCCTGCTTCTGCTGTTTTGATAGTATTTCTAAATAATACTGTATTGGTGACGAGGGTATGTTATATTTTTTTAATTATTCAAAAATAGTACAGTGTTGTTTGATAAAGCTGAAAATTAGTTAAATAATGCACTATTGATGGTAAACGTGAATAATGTTATAATTTCTGGAAATAGAGCAATATATTATTTTTTAATACTCAGAATTACTACTTATTATCTAAACTAAAAGAATACTTTTGAAAATTGGTTTTAGAATTTTTTTTTAAGAAGATTTAACATATTTTTTGAGATAATGCAGTATTAGTGAATGAAATTGAATATTTTATGTTATTTGGCAGATGATGAAGGGTCGGGGTCTATTGTTGCTTGAAAAGGCATTGGAAGCAACGGCAATCGAGGCTGCGTCAACCACTTCACAAAGAAAAATAGAAATTTGTGTTGAAAATGAAGCAAAAATTTAGATGCATCACCATCATCAATCGTGGTATCACCAGTTACATGATTAACTATCACGGTATCACCTGTTGCAGCATCAGCTCTCGAGGTATCATCTATTGTAGCTTCAAATAAGTCTTTGACACCCGAAAAGAGTAATGAAAGAGATTTTATAGATGATTCGGATCGGAACGGATCCTACTTTTTCTATCCGAAAAATACAAAAATTCCGGCCACCTGTAATACCTAGACGGGTATCTTCGTCTTCCTGCTCAAGTACCTCTTCAGACTCAGGCTCATCGTCATCAAGCTCTAGCAGCTCAAAGTGCTCATCTGACAATGAATCCAATAGACCAGGCCCATCGGCAGAAGATACCCGAAACCGAAGCGGAGCGCGGTGCAAGTGAGATCGGGAGTTGTGTCCTTGCATACATTGAGTTGATAATTGCAAAAAAGGATCCTAATAATGATGTGATGTCATATTCTATAGCGACAATTGCTTTCGGCAACAAAAAAACAAATACTGACTATCTTTCTATGCTTACGCAGTTAACAACATGCTTAGAGTTAATTCCATAAGACATAATTTCTTCCGCGGGCATTCTCGAAACGAAGGGGACAACGTCCACAGTGTAATAGAAAAATAGATTAAAAGATACTTAAAATCTGTTCCTATTTATTGCCCACAGCAATATGCTACTTTAATTCGTACTGCGAAGAAAACAGGAGAGCCGTATCATGTAAAAGAACTTTTACACAATAACTTTTATGACTTGAAAGCCCTTCAGGAATCTTGGGGCAATAATTTTAATGTGGATGAGGACAATAACCAAGTCAAGTGGATTGACATCAAGCAACTTCGCGTTGAAAAGCAATGTCCTTTGAGTTTCTTCTATAAAACATCGTACAGTGTGACTAATTTTAAGAAAGTTTGTGTTCGAAGGCGCTACGCTAAGATCAAAACTTTTCTCCGCAATTTCTTAAAGCATATACAGAAAAACAACCTGTGGCTGAAAAAAAAAAGAGAGATATAATGGAATTAATTAAAAAATATATTTTTCCTACTAATTATGTCAACTCAGTTACAAGACAGCATTGAATTTAGAGTAGCACAGCACTTACAGGAAACGTAATTTCCTTCATTGAATTGAAAATTTCATATCTAAGTATCCTGTGATTATTTTATTTTTTATAGAAAGTTTAAGGTAGTCAATAGATAATTATGAAAGTAAACTTGTGATGTTACATTAATTTTTGGTTAAAGATTGCTTTTTTTAGACCCCAAACATGTAAGACTGGTTTTCTTCATAACATAATATAGCTGATCACACTGTCACAGTATATAATAAGAGTGCATGCTGATTTTCATAGATTCCATTGTTTTATTTACTGTTTTATGAATACATTCTTGAAATTGAAACAGATAATTCTTTGTTGAATATTTACGACCAAATATATTATGATAGGATTACACTGCATTATTTCAGAATCAATCAGTAAGAACGGAGTAAATAGAAATAATTTTTATTTTATTGGTTCAATAGTTTTACAACAGTGAATTAACTCGAAAAGTAAGGATTAAACACTTTATGTGAGTTTTTTACAGTAATTAACTAATGTTTATTGATAAGCATTTGGTTATTTACATAATATTTAAAAAATCTTAGTAATAACTTTACATCTTATATGATAAAACAGTTTTTAGTCGATACTCAAAAAAGTTATATTTTGACTTAGTGCAGTATTGATCTGGGTGTGCGATATTTAAACTTAGAATAACAAATTATAATTATATTTCAAGGTTTTACTCTGCAATCTCCTCTTTCGTTTTATTAAGGCTGAAACTATAACCAGGAATGCATTCTTGTCTTCATTGTAAAGTAGAACATTATTCCCATATCCCCATTTTTATATAGAAACTAATTTGCGCTGTATACATAACTATTATTAATATATTAAACCACAGGTATGGTATTCTCAATGTGTGGACTCATGATGCGGTTAAAGTGGTGTGCTTGGGCTGCCGTGTTTTGTTCCAGCGTAAGTTTTGCCAATTCCCGGATCACCGATGATACTAAACAGGTATTGTGAGTTATTATGGATACTTGTCTAAGAATCATGTATATATATTTATGAGTAAAAATACTTTGTTTTTCATTTTATACTGGTTTATTTTCAAAAATTTTAACAAGTACAATAATAGTAATTTATAGAAGAAATATACTAATTATTCATGTAATTTTATCTTTTCAGATCATCAGCTCTTTCATGTTATCTGTATCAGCAGTTGTTATGTCTTATTTACAAAATCCAGCTCCCATGTCACCTCCATGGGCCTCACTTATATCATAGCCTAATTGTGGTTATGACTTTTTACTTTTATGTTATTAACTTATTTGTTTATTTGAATAAAGAGTTTATAGTCCAATTCAACTTTATTAAAATGTTTAAAATGTTAATTTTGGAGAGCATGTCATTAAAAATCTTAAACTGATTACTTTTTTTATTACTTTAAGAATCCATATATATCAATGTGTCTCTTAATACCAACAATGACTCACTATTTCCTTGAAATAATTATTCTAGTGTGGTCTGAGGCAAGGAAGCATTTTACGCAGAAGACATGAAAGGCTTTTTAGGCTCAGTACTTTTATACAGTCTTCTGCGTCACGTCTCTACGCTAATACTTATACCGTGAGATTTACAAAAATATTAGAGTCAACTGCAAATCTTAAAGCAAATGATAATATATTTAATAGAATTTGAATGTGATGAATTTCATGTCTTCGTATATAATAAGATCTATACAATTTGCGTAAGGATGTGTACATGTAAAATGTGCACATCAAGACTATCTACATTCTACATCAAAGCTGTCAATGTACAAATTGACACGAGTTGTTTGACATTACACAAACCGGTGTCCGGTGTTGTGTTCAATTTTGCATGGCATGTGGTATAATATAATAAGATAAAGCTAGAAATATAAATTAAGTAAATAGTGCAAATTAATTTAATTTGAGGAGCCTCATATAATGTATGTATAAACAAATAACTATTTTTAAATGTTATACCGCGCAAGCCTAATTCATTTTTGAATTTATTCTTCCTTAATAAGGTTATAATTTTTATTACACATAATATTTATCTATTAATAAAATATCATGAAAAATTGACTATTATTGGATTAAGGCCTTTATAATGCAAAAAAGTTTTATATTTTTACAATTACTAAATAATTTAAGTTTTCTTATTGACATTTTGATAAATTTCAGTATAATGCCACCTAAAAAAGTTGAAGAACCTGAAAAGAAACCACTTATTGGCCGTGTCGGAACAAATTTAAAAGTGGGAATAGTTGGTGTACCGAATGTGGGAAAGTCAACATTCTTTAATGTTCTCACCAAGAGTCAAGCAGCTGCAGAAAATTTCCCTTTCTGCACGATAGATCCTAATGAAAATAAGTATCCAATTTATTAATTTCATTGTATATTCACTCATGAAATGTTATTTTGTTTGTTGTTTAAACTTTTAGTATTTATAAATTTATAAGAACTTTAAAAACTTACATTTTGAAACAGTTTCTAAATTATATTAATTTAAACCTAAGTATACCCCTATCTATAAAATGCCATGTCACCTAACTCCAAAAGGGTTTAAGTTTTATACCTATGTCATTTATATAGCTAAATATGCATTTAATTTATGTCACAATTATATTTGCATGCTGTTAAGGCTGAAATATTAGCTTAGCTACTTATATTCACATAATATAAGTTATATTTAATGAGGAAAATATTTTTCTTACAAATACAAATTGTAAACAGAAAAACCTATGATGAAACTTCATATAACATTTCATTTAAGTTTAAAGCATAATAACTTTTTAAAAAATAAAAATATAGTACTGTCAAATAATTATATGTCAAACAATCACAAAGTAATGCATCAATTTAAAAAGGAATAATGAATCAATTTGAAAAATATCTTTCAAATGTAGAAATTAATGATGAAAGCTGTATTAATGGAATAGAAGTTTGCAATGGTGTTTGCTTTAGAGGAAAATATAACTTAATAAAGAAACATGAAAGTGTCTGTAAATGTCATCCACCACCATTAGCTGCTTCAGTTCTTGGGTTAGAGAATACGGATATACCTATTCCAGATCATTTGGAGTTTTTTAATGCTTGGACAGATGCAGATGCGCAAGAAGCATACTTAAAAACAAAACCAACCTGCTATTTAATCTTAGGAAAACCTGGTACAAATTCATATACATTGGGGGAATCCCTCTCTAAAAAGATGAACTGTGTTCACATTTGTCCAAAAAATGTATTAAATGATGAAATTGACCAAAAAAGTCCTACTGGACGCTGCTTAGACTATAATATGAAACTTAATAAAGTTTGTCTAATTGATAATATACTGCCTATAATGAAAAGAAAATTAGAATCTCCAGCAGTTAAACATAGAGGCTTTGTTATATCAGGAATACCATTAATATCATATGAAAGAAATTTGCAAACTTATTTCAACAGTCTCCATGGGGAAGAATCTATTGATGTTGTTGAGGGAATGCTCTTTGACATTATATGTAATTTGAAGAAAAAAAAGTCAAAAGCCCAAAGGGAGTCAGCTACATCATCAGTCACTAGTGGACTTGGAGTAGGTGAAGAATATGAGGAGGAGGAAGTAGAAGAAGAACATGAACCAGTACTGGAAGAGGAACAAGAACCTCGGGTTGAATTGCCAAAACACTTATTAGATACATGTTCTAATATAATTTCTTATAAGAAACCTTATTTTGAAATTATGAGAGCCACAATTATTCATCAGATTGAAGAAGTTTTTAATTTTAAGCCAGATATTTTAATTCATATAACATGCCCTAACAGTGATTTAATAACAAAAAGAAGTCATAAGTATTTTAACTATTTGACCAGTGCCAATTCTTTAAGCCCATTTACAGTTAATCCTGATAGTGAGGTGAAGTGGCCATCAAAATATTATTTGCGAGATTACAATCCACCGTTTGATAGTCATACATTTAATCCTAAATATAATTGTAAGCATCCAAGTAACTTTTCTTTTAATGTCGAGAAACAAATATGTAATTATAAAGATCATCTTTATGAATTTTTGGACACTAAAATAAAAAGCTATGATCCAAAATGGCTTGTTAAATTGGATGGTCGTGTTTCAATTCATCACATGATGCATAACATCATGGAGAGGATAACTCTACTACCTATAAAACCTGTTTTACTTCCTGAGCCACTATACTTAGAGGAGCCACCAGAAGATATGGATGAATTTTGGAAAACAGTAGAGGAATTGAATGTTGTTAGAAGTCAGAATGTTAATTTTACCAGATATTCTTCTCCTTGGTGCAATCGATGTCCTGTGCAGCTAATGAAAAGAAGATCAGTGCAAGGAAATCCTAGATTTGCAGTTTCATTTTTTAAACATGTCTATTTATTGTCTTCACTGAATGATATGATATCATTTTGCAGAAATCCTCGTCCTTTTCTAAAACTTGAGTTCCTAGAGCCCACTTGCAGAATTATTGTTATAGGTTCAAAATGTTCTGGAAAAACTCTTGTTTCAAATTGCTTGTCTTGGTTATTTGATGCTACAGTCATTAGTTATTCAGATATTTTAAATAAAGAAAAGGAGAAAAAGTACAATTATTATGCAAAGAACATATTATCAGAAATTATAGCTTCTATTGAAGATGCTCGATTTATGAAATGGGAGAGTACTGAGATTCAGAGAATATCAGACTTGAATATGTGGTTTAATACAAATCACAATACTTTAAATAGATACATACAAGTGTTTCAAGAAGTTTTGTCAAAAAGGCAGGGAGGTGAAGTTGTTAGTGGACCTCTAATGAAAAAATTAAACAATTTGATAACAAAATTACCGTTTCTTCCGTTTTTGAATGATATGGATCTATGTCAGGAAGCCGTGCAGGGGGAGAACCTGCAGAAATATGCTCCAGCTGATTTGTTAGTGGTAACAGAAAAACCAAAGCTACCAGTTCTTGGTGATGAGGATGTTACTATGGGAATAGCTGAATATATAAAAACCAATGATTTACAAAAGGAAATTGAGCCAACTTGTGAAGAAATAATGACAGAAATTATGAATCACCTTAAAGCTATTGAAAGTGAATGCTTTTCTCAAAATTTTGAACCATGTTATGGCAAATTTATAATTGATGGATTTCCGTCTGAAGTGGAATATTGGGAATATTTATCTGAAGCTGACATGCTACCTGACTATACCATTGTATTAACAGAAAACCGAGAAATTGATGACGATCTTTTACAGCATTACAAGGGAATAGAAAAAAGCATTAAAAATTACCAAGAGCGATTTCTTAATAGCAATGACACATTAGTCAAAACAAAGCTTCTCGGAGGTCTTCCTTTGAATTCAACTTATATGAATATGAAAACAACTGTGAATGAAATCATAGATAATATATTAGGTACGATAATGACTGATGATTTATCTGTAGAAGGCAATGTCAATCCTGATTTACAAACGTTACTCACTGAAGGAATAGAGAAATTTCGAGAAGGTTGGGAGTCAGTGAAAGCCAAACTAGACGATAATTCGAAATGGTATGGAGAAGTAGAACTCGAAGGTAAGACTGACATAGGTGTCTTAGACGAAGTCTTGTTACAACTGCGAAGAGCGTACTGTACTTTTTCCATTATTGATGAAGATGGTCAAGATCATGACTATGATAATGAAATAAACCAGGATGTTTTAACATACAATGACGACCGCAATTTGTCGGATACCAATATTTTTTGTCCAGTAGCTTTCTTTGATTATAATGTGCTTTGGGAAGGTAAACCCGAATTTAGTGCTAAATATAATAATAAAACTATAATGTTTTGCAAAGAAGAATGCATAGAAAAATTTCAAAAAGATAGCACACGTTTCCAATCTTTAGTTAAACCTTTTAAAAAAACGCCTTCTCTGAGAATTTGCACAATAGGTAATATAGGCAGTGGCAAGTCTACGTTATCAAGACGCCTAGCTAAAGAATCTGGCTTATTATATGTAAACTTTGACGAGTTTATCAATAATTATGTGATTCCAAAACATTTTAAAAAGGTTGGTTGGCAATATGAAAACAGTTTTGTAGAAAATGCTGTCGAAGAAGAAAATGCTATCGAGTTTCAAATGGATGAGGAGAACGCCAACCTTGTTGCGGACTTGCTTTTTAACGAAGCTGAAATAAGAAGAATACTCTTCAATTACTTTGAACAGGGCGTTCCAATGCCATCTTTACTGTTGCAACAAATCTTAAAAATATTGTGGTTTGAGGAACCTTACAAGTCAACGGGAATTATAATTGATGGGTTTCCAAAATTGCCAAATGATGTAGAGGATATGGTATCATCTTATTGCATTCCAAACGCAGTAATAGGATTAGAAGCAAATACTGAAAAAGCGATAGAAAGAATTTCACCAGTAATGTTTAAAATGTGGCGAAATCAATACAAAGAGGTAAAGCTGCAAGCACAGGCAAAGTTTGAAGATGAAAAACAAGAATGGTTCGATTTTATTACAAAAAATATTGTTATTAAATTGATTGTTGATGAAATTATTGAATTAGTGATTCCCAATGAAAACGAACTGTTACAAAATATGTCAGTGCAAAGCACAATTTTTGACGCCAATCCGTTAGGATCCTCAAACGTTGATGTAAATTTATTTAACACTTATAATGTGGTCATTCAGGAGTACCCAGCTCCAGTCGATCAAAGTGAATGGGAGAAGCCGGATGATGTTTCAGAGAGAATAAATACAAGAATTGAAGCCATCTATGAAGTGTTTGAAGACAATATCCAATCTGCAATGGATACGCTGACAGAACAAAGAGTGAAAATGATTGCTGTTAACGGCTTAAAGTCTATAGAAAAAGTTTTTAGAAATGCCTTGGACAAATTATCTCCTTTGTTAAACAGAAATGAATCGTTTTTGGAACAGACATTTATTATAAATAGCGATATAGCTGAAATGTTGATTTATGAGGGATTTTTCTTTTTAAGCATGTTTAATAGAATGTGTCCAGTTTTCTTGTATGATAATCCATTAATACTACACAATCCATACTATATTCGAAGACGTAAGGGTAAGATATTTCCTGTAATTCATCGTGCCTATATATATTTTATTTCATCTCAAGATAACGTTAAAAAATTCAGGTCTAACCCCTTAAAATATATTAAAAGTAGGCGTATCGAGGCGTATGTGGAATATCCCTTACGGATAAGCATTATTGGGCCACCTAAATCTGGAAAATCTACGTTGGCTGCGAAACTTGCGAAACGATTCGGATTGCTTTGCATCAGTAGAGGTACTTCGATTAGACATATTATGGAGAATATGAATTGGACCCAACTTAATTCTAAGATGCAGTCATCGCTTGAGAAAGGAGATACCTTAAAGACAGAAGACATTATAAAGTCCATCCAAACCACAGCTATCGACCATAGATCGATATCATACGGTTTAGTGTTTGATGGTTTTCCAGAAACAGCTTTTGAAGCTTCTGAATTAGTGAAACACGGTCTTTATCCTTCAATTGTTTTCGATCTTAAAACAAGTATGTCCAAAGCTCTAGAAAATACCCACAGGGAAATACATTTAGATATTTTAAAGAACAAGCCAACGTTTTCGAAAGCATTTATTGAGTATCGTTTTCGTGAGTGGGAAAGAAACAGCTCCACCGTACGAAAATGGATTAACGGTGACATTCAAAATATTTACGAATTACCTGCAAATGGTACATCGTGGCAGTGTTTTCACACTTCACTGAATATTATTGAAGACATATCAAAGAAAGTGCATCACTACTTATCCAATTACAATTTTAAAGTGGTCAGTGCAGGTGTTATGGGTATATCGAATGAAATATTTGCTACAAAAATGTCTGATTTTAAAAACTTTTGTCCAATGTGTTTTGTAAAGAAAATATATATAAACAATGATCACCCCGTGGATAAATC
This sequence comes from Pieris rapae, assembly GCF_905147795.1. NCBI lineage: Eukaryota > Metazoa > Arthropoda > Insecta > Lepidoptera > Pieridae > Pieris > Pieris rapae. Next base: position 1,313,840 of record NC_059515.1, on the reverse strand, counting down.
TGGTGTTGTTCAGTACAGAGATGTATACTACTGGATCTGTCGTAATCACATTAAAGATTTAGATAAACTACCAAATATTCTGTCTGTGCAAATGAAAATAGAAATACCTGAAATCCCAGCTATCGTAAAAACCATTTACCCCGCACTTGTCTATGAAAATGGAGTCTGTATAGTGACATATGCTGAAAACCTTCCATCACAGAATATAATAAAAGGCAACAATAATTTTGCGGCAGTCTATAAGGGTCGCTATTATTTATTTTGTAGTTCCAAGTGCCTGGACTCCTTTATGCGTCAACCGCACTTGTATTTCGACATTGAAGTTTTCAAGGAAACGTCTGGATTTTCCGAGATATCTCTGAAAACGTTGCCGAATCTTGGGTATCTAGAACAAACTATTGGGAATATGATAACTGCGGCGTGTTGCGCCGTTAATGTATTACGTCCGAAATATCTTGGACTCAATATTTCTATCTCTGGGGTTATTTATATAGCACTTTATTTGAAGACTCATAATTGTCGTATTGATTCGTCACAATCGCAGTTATATAAGAAAGCGTTAAAGATATATGAAGCGAGATGTAAGCTTCCCATCGATGTAGGCTTGAAGTTGCGATCAATGGATAATCCTTTTGCCGACTATGTAAAGTTTTACGGTAGAATAAAAAGTATAATGGGAACCGACTCTGGTACGGATAAGTCATCGAGTACGGAGTCTAATGAAACTTGGAAATAATTATTAATAAATTATGTTTTTAATTATTAGTTTTATTTCTAAAATTGCTGTGTTCATATTTACAAGGTAATTGTATTTTCTATATAACGTTATTTAATACGAATGTCTGACCAGATATTTTCTTCCAGCACGTCGTGTACCGGTGCCCGATGAGCGATACGATTATCTTTGCCAGTACCATAAACCTGCCAGGTATATTTCTTTGTCTTCAGTAATAATAATATTTAAGCCCCATTTATTACATGTAACAATTTTTTAAATAAAAAAAAATCTTGTTTATGACATATAGGTTGAGTCAAAATTCATCTATCCTGTATTGCGGCTAGCTAGGTAACAATTATTCCGTGGTACATGGTATATGTTTAAAGTTTTGAGATAAAGTATTCTTAACGAAATATAAACACATTCTATACAAAACTTCTAAAGAATATAACCCTTCTCCACCGGCTTATCTCTCTCCATCAGCACACTGTCCAAGAAATATGCAAATGCAATAATTATTTTCTTTATGTCTGTACAATTATGTAATTTTTTTCATGAAGTTTGAGGTAAAAAGAAAGTGCACTAGCCCCCATACTAGGATTTCCTGTGTCGTGAGAAGCGAGTCCTTTTGACATGTTAACGGTACTTACATTTTATAGTTTGCACAAAAAGAATATTTTCTTTTTTCAGCAGGACAGCTGTCGTTTAAGATTTGTAGTTGATGTATAATGTTTTGAACTGTTTCTGTCTCTTTCTGTTTTTATATGAGATGGTAATTTTCAGTAAAGTGCCTGCGTTTTTGAACGTTGTGGACATCGCTGGGTTGGTGCGAGGCGCGGCCGAAGGTCAAGGACTCGGAAATGCCTTCCTCTCACATATCAAGGCCTGCGATGCAATCTTCAACTTATGTCGTGAGTATTTAATTCAAACATATTCTTATATTAGTCTTTCAGGGCAGTTTTAACTCGCCACTACTACGAAGTAGCTGCCCGCTGAAGTATTTCCGAAAAAATTCGACTTAGGGTCAAGAAAAGAGTATACCCATTAATAAAAGGTCAGCAACGTACTCGCCTTCCGGCATTCAGAGCCTGTGCATTTAGTGTAAATAGAGTAATTTCATTACAGTAATTTATCTAATCAGTATGAGGAACAAAAGCGTTTTACGATTGTTTCACTGTTTTAACATAATTACGAAACCACACATTACGACGAATGTCTAGATTCTACGTATGACCACGCTTTTCACGGAAATATTTTGGTGAAACGGTCATATATGTATTATTAACTCTCTTTTGTCGTTTTTAAATTGTCGATTGACCTATGATTATTTGGTGGTATATCTTCATCGTTAATACGACTTATTTCAAGAAATAAAATTAGGTAAACGAAAATTAATAACATTGTCCACAAAATAATTTCCGTAGAAAGATATCCTCGTGATTATTTATAGTAAATCTAGTAGACTCGGTCTAGCGTTGCTGTGGCTGAGGTTTTTGTTATATTACATCGTTGTAAAGTATTCAAGGGAAACGGTAGGAGAACTTATGTGAAAAGTTGGTACTTTTAACACAGCGCCATCTATTAGAATTGTGTCAAATAATAAACAAATATTTGAAATAGATATATTGCGGGTATAAATTGAGATGTAAGCTATCCTATCTTTTAAGTTAGATCAAACTGCATACGGTGTGCAAATTTGATTGATATCGGTTCTGTAGTTTAGGAGTCCATCGCGGACAAACAACGTGACACGTGATTTATATATGATTATATATATATAGATATTTAGAAAAAAATCTGTAAAATAATGACAGCTATGGTATATAACCGAAGGAAGTCAAAAATGGGAGAATATTAAAACGGTTTACGAGTTTCGTAAACTATTTACATATTTTATTTATTCCATCTTTGGCTATATCTTTAGTATAATTGTTTTCTGTTATATATAAAACAAAACAAAAAAATATCTTTATTCAAATAGGTAAACAAGTACACTTATGAACGTTAAAAAAAAGAGATACACATTAAATGCTTCTAATTTTAAATTTACTGCCAGCTCTCAAATCAAAGGTGCAGAACGGAAGAGAAGAACTGGCAATAAACTCTCCGCCACTCTTTTTAATCGCCAATAAAAATTATATATTTTATGTTAGCTAGGATTACGAAATAAATAATTTTAAATGCCGCGTTTCAGGCGCCTTCGATGATGAAGACGTGATCCACGTGGACGGAGATGTGAACCCCATCAGGGATTTGGAGACGATTGGTGAAGAGTTGCGGCTGAAGGATGAAGAGCAGTTGCTGCAGAACATTGAGAAGTTGGATCGGGTTGTCGTCCGTGGTAATGATAAGAAACTGAAGCCGGAGTATGTAAGTGTTCAAAAAACTTTTTTTTTTTAATTTAAGAGTTATATATATTTTATATATTCTAGTAAGTATTTAACCATGTAAATATTTGTAAATAAAAAGTTTATGTTTTGGTTTCCAGGACTCTCTGATGAAGATTAAGAGCATTTTAGTTGATGAGAAGAAGCATATTCGTTTCGGTGACTGGAGCTCATTTGATGTAAGTGAATGTCTTATTAACCGACACAAAAAAGAGCTATCACTTTGGCATATACTTTATTGAAAATGTTTAAGTGAGATAACCATTTTTTTTTTATATTTGTAATTTTGAATTACAAAATTGGCTTTTTAATAGGCCTCATTTAAAATTTTTTTTATTACAATGATACTATAGATATAATGCGCACTATTTACAAATATTAAATTACAATTCAAAAACATCCAATTTTAGTATATTTGTTTTAACATATTGTCAAAAGAAGATTTATACATTGGTATATCGCAGTGATTAATTTATGAAGCCGTGAGATTAGCTTTTTTAATTATTTTTTGTATTATTTTAGATGAAGGATGGTGGTCTTTAATTTAAAAAAATAGAACTTCTTGCAATTAACTCGTAAATTAAGTGTAAATAAATAAAAATAAAACAAATAACTGATCATCCCATTTTGCCTAAATGACAATTTTTTTTCAGATTGAAATTTTAAATAAATACCTATTCCTAACTTCGAAGCCGGCGCTTTATCTTGTGAATTTATCGGAAAAGGACTATATTAGGAAGAAAAATAAATGGTAAGCATTTGTTTATGATTCCTGGTGGCACGATGTTGTGGTTAAAGATGTTCGTTGGTAGATTGGCTTTTCAAAAAAAAAATATATATTGTTAGACATATGGTTTTTTGGGCTCTGTAAAATTTCTAAAAATTTGTAGCGTCATTGTTTGTTTTATGTTCATTTGTAGAGTAATGGTCAAGAATTTTTCAAATCTTTACAATAGTTTTGAAAATTAATCAATATTGCATTTTCACCTGCCCCATTACTGTATCCATTGTCTGACAGAAATACGAAAGAAGTTAAAATCTTTTCTATGTAAACTTTCGAAGTCGTTCATATCCCGATTCTTGAATTGTTTTTTCTTTTCATATATTTAACGTTTTTTATATTTTTTTACGATTACTAGAACTTCTATTTTTGTTTTACGAACTGTTACTATTTTTTTTTCCGAAATACCTACAACTTTATAATTATAAAATATAAAACTTGTAAAAAATTTCAGGTTACCAAAACTAAAGGAATGGATCGATAAGAACGACCCTGGTGCACCTTTGATCCCCTTCTCCGGAGTCTTCGAGAGCAAACTATTGGACATGGACCCACAAGAGAGACAGGCCTTCTTGAAAGAACAGAATGTTACCAGGTAACAAATAAAATAGTCTTTTCTCTTTCTATTAAACTGTGATTACCTTCAGATGAAAAGAGTCAGATGATCACGTCAGTCCATTACAATATAATTTAATAACTATACATAATACAGGGTATGATAATTATAGTAAAATTAAATTGACGATTCATACATTGACAAGAAACTAAAAAAATAAATATGATAGGCAAAATGCAAGAAGTGCATAACCAAATCTTATAGCGATTGAGATGAGTGGCGGAAAGTTTCTTGCCAGTTCTTCTTGCCCGCTCTACGCTCTTGCCTTGCGAACTGGCAGTAAATGTAAATTTACAATTTGTTTAATTTTTTTGACGTTGACGTTTGACGTTTTAAATTTATGTCTGTCTCTGTCAAATACAATGAATTTGCTTTTCAGTGCGTTAGATAAAATCATCGTCCAAGGCTACAAAGCCCTGCAATTGGAGTATTTCTTCACAGCGGGAGTGGACGAAGTTAAGGCATGGACTATTCAGGTAAATCAAGTAATTTATGTATTGAAAACTTAACATTCGTTTTCGAATAATATTGCTATAGTAAAGTACGTTTGCTAACCATTAATGTTACTAGGGATATAACTAAAACCTTTTATTTTTCTAGCGATGTTTAATATATACATGGTAATGGCGAAATGATACGTAACCCTCGAAATATGTATTTATATTATGAAAATTCTCTTATGTAATTTTTCTTCCAGTACTTTATATCGTATTGAGCATTATTAATAGTGTTAATTAGCTTCTTTATTGCTGCATAATTATATATTTTTATTGTGTATATATCGCAGCCAACTAGCTTAATTAGCCGTTTAACTGGCGGCCTGAAAGATGTTCAGCCAGTTGATCAAACAGCTAGGCAAATTACTTGGTTCATTGGATCAATTGCGTTTCATTACTTGCCTAGCCTGTTAATTAAAATTTAATTCTACTTTCTGACACTCTCAAACTCGAATCGAAACTCTTCAAACTGTCAATATGGTGAGCTTTGATGGTGTTTTACAAAGTTTTTTTAGTGACAATAATGTAAATTTGACTTAAGCAGTTTAATTCAAAAAGAAATCAATTTTAAGATATGATTCACCTTTTTTTTGTCAAATGACTCTATCGTACGAATGACTTAAAGATTAGACAGCCAGTTTATTAAATTTTGTAACAGATTCTACGGCTGAATATATTTCAGGCCGCTAAACACAGCCTAACCTGTTAATTGAACGGCTAATAAAGCTATATATATATATAACATGAAATATAAGCAAATCATATACATAAATGCTAGCCAGTTCCCTAGCTAAAGAAGTCTAATATTCGCAGAAAGGGACCAAAGCCCCTCAGGCCGCGGGTCGCATCCACACGGACTTCGAGAAAGGTTTCATAATGGCCGAAGTGATGCACTTCAAGGACTTTAAGGAGGAAGGCTCCGAAGCCGCCTGCAAGGGGGCCGGCAAGTACCGTCAGCAAGGTAAATAAATTAAATTATATACTTAGAATAATTTAATTAAATTCTCGTGTGACATTGTTTGAATATCTCTAATAGATAAATAGGTAGGTAAATTGCAACCCTCAACATTTTGGAGATTTTTATAACGGTTAACGTCAATTAAGAAATATATATTAAATGGTTTTAATTTTATATATGCTGCCTGTTATCAAATCAAGAGCATAAAAGGGATGAAGGATATTAAACCATCTGACACTCTTCTTAATCGCCAAGCTTTTTGTTTAAGAATTTTTTTTAGGGAGTTGAAACCATTACACCATATTCCACATGACATCTTAAGTAATTTAGTAAAACAGTAAAAATATATGTTTAAATAAGAAAGAAAAATTTGTCCTCTAAGTTACATTTAACCCTTACTCTTCTACCCACAAATCCCTCTTTTAATAGCTCAGTACTGTTAGTTTATGGTGAACAGCGTTTTTGGGGCAACCTATTTTTTTGTATATTTTTAATAAAATCTAATCAATTATCCATTATATTATGTCTTGATTTTGTATTTAACACTATTTTTATCGTATCCACTTGACGTCCGTTGTCCGATAACTGAGCGGTTAAAGATATTTTTGCTGCACACCACCACGATGTGGAACCAGCTCCCAACTGAAGTATTTCCGAACCAATTCGACTCGCTAGCCCATTTGCATTGATAGTGTCCATGGGCGTTTTCGCCCGAAAATAATAAATTTAATGTATTCCAGGCCGTAACTACGTAGTAGAAGATGGCGACATAATTTTCTTCAAGTTCAACGCAGGCGCAGGTTTGAAGGACGCTAAGAAGAAATGACGTGACACAATCCTCTTAATCCTAATGCATATGCTATACATGAACCTCGCTCTTTACTCTTTGCTACACGTCGCTTGATTTGACACAATTGTATATCGTTAAGACATTGTTTACATGTATCTTAATAACGGCTGAACCAATTTTGATTGTTGAATAATATAACATACAGATGCCTTTTTAAGTTTGGTTAGTTATTTTTGTATGATTTTTTAATAAAACATTGTTGGGAAATCTATATATCCAAATTGAATATGGCATAGAAACTATTTGGAAAACGATCTCTTTCATAAAAAATGATAATTTCAATTTAAATGTCAAAAATGTTAACATCATACAGCGTGTTCCAAATTTTACACGTTAGGCCGTAGTAACTCGTTTATAGTTAACCAAAATAATTGTTTACAAATTGCCAATATTGCATAATATATTTTATTTGGACAGGGTTGGATTGTTCATATAAAAGCAAGAAACAGGGTGTACAAATAAATTTACCTCTTTAATGTTACGTTTAATACATAATTTAAAAAATACTTGACAGAATATTTTATTCATTTTCTGGGGTAAACATACCTATCCTAACATCCAACTTCAGCTTGACGGTAATTTATGGCAGCCTGTATAATTTTATTTTTTAGTTAAAATTTATGAATTCTTAAATAACCTTTTTAATACATATTGTTGTGTCGTGTAAATGAAACATTTGTAAATTTCTATTAAATATCATAATTTCAGTGTGATTTTGCTAATTATGTTGTTTCACTCTGACATATAGTAACATTGTTAGAATGAGACAGCATACAGCATATGTACCTTAAATATGTACCTTGGTACCTTAAATAAAAACCGTTATAATTTATAGGTATTTTTTATTTAAATATCCTTTGTGATGTATGAACAAATAATAAAACAGTAGTGAATGTAGATATTCGAAAACTAAATTTGTATAAAAATTTTTCGACACACCTATTATTGTTTAGAAAATCAAATATGTACATATTTACTGGCATGCTACTTCATCGTCGGTTTAACTAATCTGTGACCGTTTTGTACGTGACTGACGTATAAAAAAGTATTTATAAATAATATTTTTTTACATTTCAAACAGTATAGTGCTTTAAATTTTTGCAATTTTGAATTTGTGTTACCAATTTGCCTATTATTTTTGAATGTAAATATTATCTATGCTATGTTAAAAAAAAACTTTTTGACCAAATTCTATTTTCAAATTACTTCAACGAATTCTTCTATACGTGTTATATTTTCTGATTGTTCGGTCAAATTTTCGAGTATAAATTTAGTTTGCTTGAGGAATCTTTTAATATTGACTTCTGATAGAATATCTTGGTCAGTTACGGGAGATATTTTTTCCTTATCTTTGCTCTTCTTGAGTATTGTGTTGAGAATGTAGGAGGACGCTTGAGTAACTGACTCCTCCCAATCCTGAAAGAAATTAATTATTCTATTCTAAGTATAAAATACATATTATATATTTCTATTTCGTAAAAAGGTTATATAAAAATTGTAATAGATATATTTTTTTCATCAACAAAATCGTTAAAGTATTTAAAATTTTCTAAATAACTTTTATTATTTTGTATTGCATACCAATTTTATACCTGAGTATCATCACAGAATGTGTCCAATGAAAGTGTTTCTTCGAGTATTTGAACTTTTCCTTCTTCAATACCAGAATGTTTGAGTACACAAAGCACAAGATGTCCAATTGCACTCACCTCGCACGATATACTAAAATAAAATAAGAATTGTTGTAGTTTTATTATATAAATATATATAAAAAGGCCGACTGTTTGAGGCATAGAAGGCTGCATCAGGCATCTACTTGCCTATTATAAAAATTATCACGAAACAAATATAGCGGCTGTATCGATATCTTAATCTCAGACCATACAAGAATAATAATAAAAATATATTTACATCACAATAACACAAAACAGGAGAAAAAAAATGTTAGATTTTTATCTATATAAAGAAAAACTTACCTTATTACTTTATCTTTACTTGCTAAGACATTTTCAGCAGTCCTAACAATCATTGAATGTGTGTCTCGCATTAGAAATTCCAGGGCATCACAGTCACCCGGTGGCAAAGACCCATACTGGACCAACAGCTTCTTTTGAATGAGAGTGAACTGTGATTGTAAAACGTTTAGTTCAGCCTGAAAATAACATTCATTATTAGGCTTAAAGAAGTTTATTCTTACGCGAGAAAAAAAGTATTAAGCAAAATATATTACTTTTTCTGATTTTAAGTAGGTATGTTCATTAGGGTTGCAAGATTGTTATACTTAATTCTAAGACAATTATTCAAATGCGTCCAATAGTTTTGAAGCCAATACATACAATCAAATTTTTATAGCATTACAATAGATAAATCTAAACAAAGGCCATCCTAAAAAAGTCAAACCTCAAATTTCTTCAAAACAATTCGTTCCTTGGCGTGCATTTCTATTGATTTTAAAAATCGGTGAATTATATGTTTGTACAGCTCCGTATCAATTTTAAGCGTTACTTTTAAATTGTTTATTCCCAATTTCGTGTAATGTTCTTGTAATTTATCGAGGAAATAATTCAATATCGGATACATCTCCGTACAATCGTTTCCTTCGAGTGTGTATTTATCGGCGATTGTTTTTATTGTCACAGTTTTATCTTTGAATGAAAACGTAATGTTATTCGGATTAATTGTGTCTGAAATAAAATATATTTTAGTTAAAAAAGTATTGTTCTGTGCCTATTATCCGACCCGACAGACTTAGTAGAAATCGTTAATACAATTTTAAGAAACTCGGTCCAACCGTTTAAGAGGGGTTTAACTACAAATACACGCACAGATTTATATGTATAAAGATATACAAAGTTAGGTTTGTATATTCCTGGAACTTGACTTGGCTTCAATAAATTTATAGATGTATAGACAGATATAACAAAAATTTCAGAAAAAAATTGTTTTAATAATCCAGTGACTAAATTGAATATAGGAATAAGGAACATTTTAAGCGTGTCATATTACACGCATTACATGTGGTGTGGTAGTAACTGGCCCTGGCTAAGCATTAGGAGCACATGTGTTCCACAGCGCTCATTCGGTCATTCTGTCAAAGACTACAACAGTTGTTTGCGCCTCAGACGCAAAAATAAGAAATGTAATAAAAGTATTTGGTCCTTCTGTGTCATTTGGGTTTAACCGGTTTGCTCGCGATCTTTCTCTTCACCAAGCAATCGTATAATTATATCACAGAACCTCAAGAGATGGGGGTCGTTTAAGCTAGGCTAAATAAGTATAGAGAATTGTCTAAATCATGTTAAACCAATAAAACAAAATCTTAACTTATTATAAAAGGTTTGTATTGGGCAATTTGTACAATGTAAAACTTACCTTCAAATATATTATCTAAACTGATACAGCCAAGATTAGTTTGTAAATACAAAATAAATGCATTATTTTCAACAACATCAACTACACGAGTATACAATGACAACGGTATCAAAAGATCTTTAACCAACACATGGATCTTTCCAGAACAATCCGTTATTGTAAAAATAACTTTAATTTTATTATTTGAAACGCAAAAATCGTTGAGAAAAATTCGCGTTTCGACAATCTCTGTTCCATTAATATCGTCTAGGCAAACACACGAATCGCTAAATGAGAATGGCTGCTTGCAGAAGTAGGTTATTTGTATATTCTGGATTTGTTTAGGTTCACAAGTGAGGATGATTATTAATGAACAGTTGGGTGTTAAATCGTCATTGATGAAGCTCTCAATTGGCTTTCCCATTTCAATCTTTATTTTGATAAGCTCGGGCGTTGGAAGTGCTTCTGAAAGAAGAAAATAAAATGATGTCTATAATAGTGGACGTATAATGTTCCCAAAAACGCTGGGACGATATCACAGCTGCACCAAGCGAAAGTGTCGAAAAACTAATATGAATGGAGCTGGAGAATTTATACCCATGATTGGATTTCAAACCTACGTTATAGTTCCAACCAAACCAAACCAAATTCTTATACAATTTTCTATATTTTTCATGTTGTTAAATTGAAGTAAATTGTTATTAAGCGTTGTTAAGACACAAAAGTCGAGGCAAATTGTTAAATCCTATACGTTTACACATATGGGAGTTATACTTTTTAGTTTTATTATCTTGATTCTGGATTCAAATGTAAATGTTGTCTAAATAAATGAACACCAGAAAGTATTTTCTCAAGCATATTTAAATGTATGATAACACAAATATCTTATTCACAAAAACTAAATTAGTCTAATTTTAACAGTTATAACGAAAGTACTCTTTCACTTTTCATAACAGCGTAAACACAATTTTACAAAAAGAGACGATAACATACTTTCCTGCATTATCTCTTAGTCTTATTTGTCTATTCTAAATTTTATTTAAAGTCAAAATACTTATAAGTAACTCGATACAAATTGATATAAAAAGAGCAAGCACGTACCTTCATTTCCCATAATTTTCTCGAGTGCTTCCTCTACAGCCTCTATCTCTGCAAGGATATCTTCAGGTACAGCTTCAGCTGTCATTGGTACTATAGACGAATTAAGATCAGGCTCAGTTCCCAAATAGCTGACACTTACAATTCCATTCGTGGACAGTGTTACAATTCCTCCAGCTAAGTTTTTGAGAAAACATCGAGATATTGCTATTGTATCATTTAGTAAATCACACGACCATAACAACGCTGTGTCTTCATAGATAAAGAGCTTTGCATCGTCAGATACTACCATTATAATTAATCTTGAATTAGGTTCTGAAAAATACGATTTATTGATTTTTACATCAAGTGGAAGTGGACTGCAGCGGATAAGCAGCTGGTGATAGATATAACATCATTAGAATAAGACCTAATCTTATTAATTTTCTAAATTAACAATATTAGGTCTATATTAGGTCTATGTATGTAAAATTGTTATATCTTTAATTTTATTAAAGTAATAGTAAATAAATGTAACTGGGAATTAACAGACTCCTAAAAGGCAGATCTTACAGGATGATGTGATAGATTACATGATGAGTCTGGTTCATAATTATTAGGCTGGGATGGTTTAAGTTGAATGGAAAGTGTTTTCTGTTTCTAGCCTGGAGGCTCCATTAGCATTTTCGGTGGTATATCCTGAATTCGAATGCCTAGAAAATGTAAACTTTGAATTCCAAGAAAAAAAAAGTTCAAAGGAAGGTCAAGAACCTGCCTCTAATAGCTGTTGGGTCCTGCACTTAAACTTTCAGTACTGCTCTACCATGAGGTATTATAATAGGCGCTTCTCATTAGGGATATTTAGCAGCCGTGGAGAACCTGGTCTAAAACTATAAGCTGAAGATACATACCGTAATACCAACCAATAAGGTAGCCGTAAAAGCAGACAGGCATAAAATCAAATCGAATCATAAATTTCATCAATCCATTATCCTGGAAACAATAGAGATATCGCTCTCCCAAAGCGATTATGCTGGAAAAGTTACTGCTCGTCTGGAAGGGAAAACGTGTGTATAATTAATGCTTTTGTCAGAAAATTTCATTCTTTCTCATTTGTTTGGAAAGTATGCTCGTACATACGAATTGAAAATAATAATTAAGTTGGCGCTGGTTGATGGCTGGGATTTCCTCGATGAATTGCGATACTTATTCGTTGACCGAGAAAATAACCAGTTCTGGGGTCACTATCCACAAAGCGCAATCTTAAATTACGCCTGTGAACTTGGGAAAAAAACCCAAAACCCAAGAATCTCCAAAGGAAACCGTATCCAAGTTGGAGAAAATACGTTTATTACTTGCTGCAGCCGACGCAGCATTTTTGCTTGTCCGAGGGAGGTTCCTGAGCTACTTGTGTGTATTCCTCATGGGGCTAACGTGTCCATACAATTAGCATGCCATACCAAAGCCCCTCCCATTACCATCGTCAACGTTTTTATTTTTTTAAGTTTTATATTTGATTGTTATTTTTAAGTTTTAACTTAGACTTAATTTTTTAATATGGATTACCCGTATAACTTGCAGAGCCGATATTTCTTCGCCGGGACTATATGTCCATTGGGGAATGTTCTTCTTATTCTGTCGGCCACTTAGTTCACTCAACTCGCGTAATTGCTGGTAACTAAAATATATATGAATTAAATAATTAAATAAAAAGTATTTTCAAATACATATTTTTTTTAAAGAAATATATTACTATGGCTACATTTTCTTCTAATTATAAGCGTAAACGATATAGTAAAGTTTTATAAAATTGTATAATTTTCGTAATGAATTAAAATATTCGTGTACTTAAAATGAATAAAGAAATATTATGGCTTATCAGATGACTTACTTCGTAAGTTAAGTTACATGCTTAAGTTTATAATTAATCGCTCCTTTAAATTGTCAAATATAAACCTGAATTAAGATAGTCCTTTAAGTATTACCTGTATATTTCCATAATCCACGTAGATTTGCAAATAACAAATAGATCGCTACTAGGCACATAGCCGATAGGTGTGGGTATTATAATATCATCGAACAAACACATAAAAAGAAACGTGTCTTGGTCAAAAAAACTCAAAGCGCCATCTAACGCCTGAATACAAATGAGGTCTCTGCTTTTTGTTACGCCAAAGGGCCCAACAACCACACTAGACGCTTTTCGTGTGAATGAGTGCTTTAATACGGGTCTTAGGTAGTTTTGAACACCTGAAATATGAAGTAATATGTAAGGTAAGGGCTCAATAAAATGTTTCCATAGACAAAACGACTTATAGGTTGGTATTTTGAATATAGAATTTCGTGTAAATAATCTGTGGAAAATCTTGAATCTGAATCTTCAAAACCGGTTTTAAGAATATCTGTGTAGTTAATTATTTTCAAAATTGGTATGATCCTTTATTTATGGTAGATTTTGTTATATCCCTCAGTAATAACTTATATCCAAACATTTACGGTATTATATCTAAGCATATATTTTTTTAATTAAGGAAATTGTACCTGCATCAATATGTCCATCCTTTTTCTCAAGAAAATATGTTGCGTAACTTTGAGGATGCAATATGAAAATTTGTCTATCACTGGAATCCCTGGAATACATTTAGTTTTGTATTATAGTGTTGAGGTACATATATTGTTGGTTTATATTGCAATATTATTTAGAGAACGTAAGAATAGAAAATAATTTAAATTCATCCATTATTTAGAGTAGTGTTTTTTTCTATCCTTTAGTCGAAAATTGAGACAAATGAAAGAATTTAGAGGAGGTTAAATAATAATAATTTTAAATTTCACTCCACCGTAGTTCGTGTACTTATATTAAATACCTAGCCTAATGGCTTCAGTGTGCGAATCTCATCCCTGAGGTCATAGGTTCAATCCCCGGCTGTGCAGCAATGGACTTTCGATCTATGTGCGCTTTTAACATTCGCTCAAAAGGTGAACCGAAACATCTTGCGGAAACGAGCTTGCCTTCGACCCAAAAATTCGACGGCTGTCAGGCACAGGATCTGAGGCTAATCATGTATTTGTTGATTATATTTACAAATGATGTTTCGTGGTCAGATACAGAAATATGAGGCCCAGACCTAAAGAGGTCTGGGCCTGTAGCAGTGTTTTATTTTTTACTGTTGATACCCTCAGCCCCATCTAGGGGTTATAACGTCAAACTTAATGTAATCCGTATTAACTTAATTAACATAATTCGGTCTCGCTACAACAATAAACAAGTAGCAAATTAACGTAAAAAAATAATATATATATAAATATGTATTTGGTCTCTTTGAAAAAATTAACTTACATAATAAATTTTCCAGTCTCAATCTGTAGGATAACATCTTTTTGGTCAGATTCTAAAACAATATCAGATTCGGACTCTTTGCTGGGTTTATAGATCTTCAATTGTCGACCTTCACAAGCAATTATGCAGTCGCTATCATTGTACGAGTTAAATTTATCCACTTTGACGCAACAGCTATTTTGAATACCTTCATCGTATGTTTCACTTTGTAATTTCTCGTTAGACCAAAATGGTTTCGATTTAAATATGGACATTTGTAACTTGAGTATTTAGTCGCTTAAGCGTTGTAATATGTTTACATGAGATGTTGGCATAGCAACCATGTATTGTATAAAAAGCCTAGTATGTTTATTAGTGTTTCTAAATCACTAAACAAAATTAATAATTGAAAAACAAATTTGCTAGTTCTAAGTCGTAATTCACCTTCACTATATATTACTTTTACCATTACCACAGTTATCTGACTAAGGTACTAAGTATTGTAATAAAAGAGGAGGAGGCTCATCAAGACACGATTATTAATATGAGTGTTGGTACAATACTAATCTATATTAAAAACATCGATACATTTATATTAATCATGTAGGCACAGTCATTTATCGGGTGTGGCGGTATGAATTGATAATGACACCTGCGAGTAGAGGTTATAAAAATAAGTTTCAAGTTTAGTAAAATACTCTCCATTTTCGAGAAATTCGACATATTCGAAAATTCGAAAAATTGACATTTTATACCACTATTTTTGGTCAGATTCTAAAATAACATGTTCATTGGATAGTATTCCTGGTAAGATGCGCTTACAAATGTAAAATAAAAAATCTGTATTCATGTTACATAATATGACCATAGTTTTTTTTACACCATGTTAGATTTAACTTCGGATAAAATGAAGAAAACATTATAGTTGATAGTAATTTCATTCAAGAAAACTACATACAATACTCCAAAAAAAATCAGAATCTACATTCAATAGCGTGAAGTTTTTCATTTGAAATCTTCGCGCCAAAATTAGTGGCACAGGATATAATTTTTTTTAATTTTAGGTTATATTTTTATACCTGCCACAATGTCCTCTACCCGTATGTACCATTACAAAGGCACACCTGTATATTACTCGAAACATTTAGGTATATTGATTTTGTCTCAGGCCGTGTGGCGCTGAAAATGTGCGTCAGTTCTTTGACTACAACAAAACATAGACTATATTTATATGCGCTAGACTGACAGTAGGAGCAACCAATACTCTGTGCATTTGTGGAGGTCTATGGATATAAATCGAGTCGCGTTGTTTTGTTGGCGTTGGTTTATTAATCGATTCAATTATTGGTACTCAACACTCGTCTCGTGGTCCTTTTTTGAAATTCAGTTTCAAATACCCATTCGCCGGCCACCGTTTCTTCATAGTGAGTTTCAAATTATTCCGTTTTTATACGAAGAAAGGTTTAACATATCGTAAAAATGTCCGACATTGAAGTGCAAGACAATGCCAATAACGATACAGAACAAAGAACCAACGGTGGAGGTGATGAAGGTGATGCTTGGGGAAGTCATGAGTCTTCCTCAGCTCGACGATACGCTAAGATGCCTGTTGATAGAAATGCTCCGTTCTACAACATGAATCACAAACACCGTGGTATGGCAATAATATTTAACCATGAACATTTCGATATCCACAGTCTTAAATCTCGCACTGGCACGAATGTTGATAGTGACAATTTATCCCGAGTCTTGAAAGGTCTAGGATTCCGTGTCACGGTTCTAACTAATTTAAAGTCGGAAGATGTAAACAGGTACCTACAACAAACTTCAGAGATGGATCATTCTGACTATGATTGTGTTCTTATAGCAGTTCTAACTCATGGAGAAATGGGCATGCTGTATGCTAAAGATACCCATTACAAACCCGATAATCTGTGGTATTATTTTACAGCTGACAAATGCCCCACATTAGCTGGAAAACCAAAGATATTTTTTATCCAAGCTTGTCAAGGGGACAAACTGGATGGTGGTATAACACTTACTAGTAGATCTGAGACTGATGGCTCTTCAAGTGCCTCATACAAGATACCTATACATGCAGATTTCTTGATTGTGTTTTCAACTGTTCCTGGTTTTTATTCTTGGAGAAATACTACTCGTGGTTCTTGGTTCATGCAAGCACTTTGTGAAGAGTTACGTTATTCAGGAACAGAACGAGACATACTTACGTTGTTGACTTTCGTTTGTCAAAAAGTAGCTCTTGATTATGAGTCCAACACACCAGATGTGTTGACCATGCATCAGCAGAAACAAGTTCCATGTATTACCAGTATGCTAACTCGTTTACTTGTATTTGGCAAGAAATAGATTAATTGTAGTAATCCTTTGTTGTTATTTTACAGTAATATTTTTTAGTATTTCTAGAACAAACTATTTTACACTGTTAATTTTTATTAACCTTGAGTTAATTGCATGCTAGGATACTGCTAGATGCATTGTAATTTTTTCTTTTTTTCATTGTTTATATGAAGATATAAGATACTCATAGTTGTTTGAGTAGGTGTTATTTAGAATGTAAGATAATAATATAGAAGCAATTTTAGTGTTAATAAGTAAATGAATCTCTATGCTCAAATATTTAGATGTTAATGCACAATTTGTCAATTGCTTGTAAAAGTACTTAAAAAAGTGAACTAACGCACAATTTGTATTGTAGATTTTCTACATATCATTTATTGTAAATGCTTGCACACTGCAAGTATTGCTTAACTATAATAATGATTGAATTTATTTCATACTTAAATTACAGGCCTGTTAATAGCATTTAAATCTAATGTAAGAAATTTCTAAGTTATGGAGAACTGCCATATATATTTTCTAACTTGCCCATTCCTTAATGTATTTAAAATGCTTCAGTATATTTGTTGATACTGATAGCATTGATTTTCTATGTTACTAGCGTGGGATAGTTAAATCATGTTTTAAGGACTGATTAAATTTGGTGAAAGTGATTGTGCCTTGTGAAAGACACTTAGAAAAATATGGATTATGAATGAATTTCATAGTTTTGGTAAGCAAAGTGACATATTTTGTTACCTATAATAAGTATTTTTGTATTTTATAAGCAATACATGTCTTATCCAGTTATAAAGCTTTTATTTTAATCTTAAAATTTTGTCAACATAGATTTTATACTATATACCCTGACAGGACCCTCTCTGTTGGTTTCAGCGCATGGTTATTTGCATGTACCCTCATGTATTTTTTTATCACATGTATTGAATAAATAAAAAAATAAAAAAAAGGTATTATTTATCAATGTCAATATCCTTCAAGTCTATAGGACAGACTGTTTTACAGAATATTTTTATTTACCAATATAAAAAGTAAAGGTTTCTATGGATATTAATAATAATTCTTTCACCAACACATATCAAGGACTTCTGAATTCTTAGTTGCCATGACTAACATTACCAATTATTTATGGGCACATGAAAATTTGTGAAGTATGTGTAAGATGTTAGGCTCTCTATAGTATATTAGATCATTATTTACAATTGCAAAGAAAAAGATAGGAGTGAACTACTTTACTATGAGTTGTAAGTAAAACAACTATGTCTGCTTGCCGAACTAGGAGGTTGATTAAATAAATGATTGTAATTCATTTATTTATTTAAAAAATATAAACTAGCAACATTTTATCCCTTTGGCTTTCTCTTGTAGTTCCCAACATTGATCCCAGAATTGGCTCAGTCTTTGTTCTTGATTTGCACAAAAATGTTTGAAGTCCCTTAACATTCTCATTTGAAAGGGTTCATCGCCCGTTGCAAGTGATTGAGACCACTTCCATTTCTTTGATATCATGTGATTCCAGGACCAGAGGAAACCCATCTACAACATTAATGAGTATATTTAGTAATAATTATACATAAATAAAATAAAATTGATTTAATAAAAACATTGTTTTATAGACACTAGTCTCCACATTGTTGTGATTGACATATTATATAAGGAATTATTCGTGTGTTCGTTTACTGGCACTTTTTGGTTTAAAATTATTATTTATATTAAAAAAGATGTCTATTATTATTTTGATTAACTCGGTCATTAGCGCACATCATTTTTAATTTGCAGCAATTTAATAATAACGTTTTAAACTAGCTCGAAATAAATTACGTTTATCGGAAGTATTTGTCAAATTATAATTACAGCAGGTATAATTCTTCCTGATATTAAACTATTTACAGCAGGTATAATTCTTCCTAACATTAAAATATTTATTTATAACATAGGCAATGGAGCGTACGGGACGAAGTTCATATTAAACAGTCGTTTTAAAATACATACCCGGCGACTATTGTCGTAGTCGTCCTTATTTTTGCCGCTCACGTGTCGAGTTATGTAACCCTCGTGCGGACTCGGAGCAGCTTCGGAATGGACAGGATATCTGATAAAAATAAAAAATACCTGTCAAAATGTCGAAAAATTCTAACATTTCGCCTGGTGAACTCCCTAAATGGGACCAAACCCTTACATACTCAACAAGCTAAGTATTCAAAGACATGTTAGGTACCTATACCACTCCAATGACATGCTGAAAAGTCCCCATCAATTTCGCGTGGCAAAAATTGTTCAAAGGTCCAAGTCGGTAGGTTAGAATCCGAATTAAATTAAAAGCATAGTGTTTTAAAACACATAGTTTGATACTTGAATCTGCACTAATGTTATAAACAAATGCATAACAACACGCCTTATAGATGGATAAAAAATATGCTAAAAAAGATTTCTTAAGAGCTTCCCACCGCTTGTATGATTCAAGCATTTCGATTTCAGGAACTACGGGTTTCATTTAGTCGAAGGTTATATTAGAACATGACCATGACTGAAACTCAAGGTCACAAACTATGTACAGTGATGAATAAAACGCGAATTTAATTGAAATTTAATGCAAAATAGGCATGGGCGGATCGTGAATTTGTCGGGCTCTGGGCACGCAAAAAAATCCGACTGAAAACAACGGATAATTCCCCGTTCCGTTCGATAGTTGATTGATCTCAGAGATTCCAAGATTATGATTGGATTTTTAAATCTCAGCTATTTTTTAATCAAAAATATCGCCTTTTTTCAGTGGGGCTCTTTATATCCATGGGGAACCTGGGTTGCAGCCCAAAAAGTCATAAGATAGGTTAATTGACCTGTGTGTGACTTTAAGTTTACCCTAAGCTCTAATCAGAGCTCTCAACCAGTGCGTAAACAATTATTCTAATAATAACATTTCAAGAATGACCATATGATCTAAACAAAGGCGCGTGTGACGTATGCCCTACATGGCTAGTGCAATTTATCACTTCACACAATTATTCATTGTTAAATAAGAGGCTAGCGAACTTATGAGTGCATTTAGTTCATTGCACGGCGCGTCTGGCTATTCACAAAATATCGATTAATTTCTATTACGTCATGAAATGCCGTTAAAAGTGACCGAACTCTTGCCCTTATAGATGACCGGCTATACTCAGAACCAAGATAAATATTTACCCTATATTAGTATAATGACTATGACGGCTGGACTTGCAATATGCTATGTTTAGCAAAAACAAAAAAGTAAAACAGTTTTCTAGAAATTTCTCTCCTATAGATTTACATGACACAAATATTCGTTTTACACGCCTGTGTATAGGAATAAAGATGCATATTTCTGTATCTGATTTATCCCTAATAAAATATGTAACTAAAGAAAAGCCTATAATCGATTAGATTTATGGTGAACTATTAAAATCAAAGCGAAATGTCTTTACCGCTAATGGTCAACTCTAAATACGGCTGTAAACTTTAATGGTAGTGCTTTAGATACTACTATCACTGAACGCGTCATATCTTGAGACGCCAGAACTTAAGCGCACTGTATGTGGTGCAAAGAAATATATGAATATAGTATATAGATACTCTGTCGATAATTACGTAAATTAAACTGCGAAAGTGTGCTCTCTATAATAAGTCGTCTAAGCGTATTTTACATATGTATATGTTTTAATAAAAATACGTAACTATCATTTATTTAGTATATAGGTAGACATCGGAGACTTGTATAGTTTTTTATAGAGCAGCGGGGAGGACCCCGTTTGGGCAGAAGGCTCATCTGTTGTTAAGTGATAAACTCAACTAACACATATATGAACATCAACAGAAAATATGTTTTATTGATTCCTGTACAGTCGCAAGTCGCAAGTCAAGGGCGTAGAGCGGGCTATAAGAACAGGCAAGAAACTCTGCCACTCCTGTTAATCAGCCAGTTTTGAGTCTTACCGCCCATGGACACTTTATGTCGGGCTCGCGAGTATGTTAGCGGCCTTTTAAAAATTGGTACGCATTTAAAGGGCCCTAAAGTTACGTACCTGCTCGCATTCAACGGCTTATTTATTGGTTTTCGAAGCGCTCGTTGTTCCGATTTCACCGTTGTGGGGATAAGTATGAACATATTTCCCGTGACGTGGACGTACAAATGATCTCCAACGCCTGCAGCGTGTGATGTACTCTCTACTGTACATTTGATGAACCCAAATCTTCCAACTATCGCCTCCTGGAAAAGGAAGAGGCGCTCCGGCCATTCTTCTTCTGGGAAACCTTGGACAAATAAAAAAAATCAGTAGTACTACAACCTTATAGATTTACGTATCTGTTTCATGATCATTTGTTAATCTAAGTTAAGATACCCACGGATAGTCGCATTATCACAGTTCGCGAGTGCGTTGTCGGCCATTAAAGTATTTCCTATATTAAACGAGACGTTAAACCTATTGGATTTAATAAAGGTACATTAAGTTTAGTGAAATCCTGTTATTACGTGGATATAAGAAAAAAAAATTTAAATAAATAATATCCAATGTTAGTCAGACGATCGGAATGTTTTCGCTATTTTTCATCTAAATAGTTTAAATAAAAATTTGTGTCAAAATTTTAAAATTTTTTTACTCGTCGTAGTTGTTATGTCATACATATACCTCCTGACAGCGACGGATAAAGCATGTCAGCTTTTCGTTCGCTATAAAATGTACCTAAACCTAAGTATTTAAATTAAATAAAAAATCTTAAAAATAAAGTTGTTTAGACTTGTCTGGACAGAGGAAAGGTTTTATAATTACCAAGTCTCATCATAATATAACAAGATAAGATTTTGTACCATATGGTTAAGGGTATGAACTTTGGAACGGAGGCAAAAGCTCTAAAAACTTTGCGAAGGATCGACATCCTTAATTTACTATTGCCATCCATCATATACATGCGGTAGACAAAACAATATTAGGAGTTGTTTATTTCCGCTGAATATCATAAACAATTATCTAAACATACCTACTAGTGAAAAATCATTGTTTCTTTGGTAAAATTATGTATGGGATTTTCAATCAAAACTTTGTTTAACTGTTTAAGATTTATGGAAACAATAAGATAACGATGTCAGTTGTGAAATTTATAAATGAGAGAATAAAGCACGCTCGTGAATATGTCGCATTCACTCATACACATAAGTCATAATATAATGTTTAGACCCAAACATCTTGTATGTCTTTTTACTCGGTTCCTACTGTCCTTGTTCTTAGGGAGTATCGGGTCATATCGCACCATATCCTGACGTCACTCGTTGATTATCTACGCGCTTTCGCGTTGGTGACGACGAAAGGTGAAGGACTTTAACTAGCCGACATAGTTCGAGAGACAGTATTAATATAGAAAACGCATCTTCCGTCAAACATTTTCCTCTTCGAGATTACGCCATGATGCTTCATATTTTAAACGAATTTATGATAAAATATGAAAGAATTGGTGATATTCAAAACCCGAACTCCCGTATGTCAAAATCAATTAATTAATCAATAATAATCAATAATTATTGATTATTATTGACTTACGCCAAGTCTAGGGGGTCGTGCAAGTACTACGTAAGCAGATTTACTGTAATTTAAACCCCCCCCCTAGCTCTTGTCAGTAAATGTACCTAAGCAAAGCTCAAAAAAATTAAAGTACATAAACGTAATATTTTTTGTATGAATGCTCAAAAATGCATTTCGTTTTCAAGCATAGACAATGAGGAAAAAAGTAAATAATTACTATTGATGAATAACAAAATAATAAAATCAAAGACTCCCTCCCCCATTGTGCTTACGTAATACATACTTGTACGGCCCCAGGCATCCGATTTAAAAGTTTGTTATTGTACTTTATAATATTAAAATAACTTTGCATAACATTTCGATGAACGTAATATTTATTTCAATAAATATATTAATCCAATCACGATAGACTAAGCACACTATCTTAATCGCAAACGCATGAAAAGCTGCTGCTCCCGCTCGCACCTACATATTTACTCTAACAATATGTGAAAACCATTAAAACTCCGGCTGTTGAGGTTATAAAATTATAGGTCCCAAGACATAAGAATCAGCTTCTTACTAGTATAACGAAATTATTATTACAATTTATTAGTGTCCGGCAATAAATGTGATTTTTAAAATTATCCTGGAGAAAATGTAAAAAAATGAACCTTATATTATAAAGAATTTATTATTTCGTATATGATTTGATAATGAAAGTTTGGCCGTCGTGGGCTCTTGGACTATACCGATTATGTCGTATCACGCCACCTCTGACGTCACGCATCTAGTGTCTATGACCCCTTGCGTATTGGTAATCTTGCCAGTGACACTGACAAAGCCCAACCATAGATCAATGCCCTTAAAATTGTATGGGAAATCTATTCGTTTGAGCCATCAGAAACTGAAATTGTATTGACAGATAACTTGACAAAAGAAAGTAAGATTCGCGCAAGTACAGACATGTTTTGTAATGGCTTGGCATCTTGCGTCAGCCAGACGCATTGCAGGAGTAAAATTAGTCAAACATTTTTCCCTTCAAGATTATGCTTTGAGGACATCTTATTTATACTCATATAAGGAAAAACTCTAATTAAATTTAGTGACACGCATATTTTCTCAGCGAATGCAGGTCGAATTCTTAAAACCACAATCAAGGGAAATATATTAAAAAATACGATAAAACAAAAAATAATGATAAATTTGATAACATAACCACACGGTTTGTATATAGGGTATTTAGAAAACATATAAAATAGCAAATTTATACTGAGATTCAACTAATGCCTCTTCATTAGTGTGAAAGAAAATTAATGTGACAGAAGAGGAGTATGAATGAGCAGGGATGTGAATGAAGATGGATATGAAAGAAGAGGAGAGCGCGGATATAGAGATAACTACATCTTACTTTCGCATACGTCGGAACCAGTATTGCTAAGTAAGGTCCAGGTACAATTTTGGTTTAAAATTTTATACAACTGAGGCCGAAATACCTATACATATTTAAATTGAGTCAAAATACATTTAAAAACGGGCGCGAAGATGGTCAGATGTCATATGACCAAAGACTCTAAATGGCTAGTGATAAAAATTTGCGTAATTACCTTGAAACAATGCACTTTTTCCTCTTAGCAGTGGTTCTTCGTTCAGCGGGACATATATAGGTCCCCTGAGAGGGTCCGACTTCTCAGTGAAGGGCAATGCTAGGGGATCGGCGGGAATGGGCACCATTTGTAATCTACAGCTTTGCGCTTTGCGAGCCCAACCAAAAATCTGTCAAATATTTCTATTTATTATATTTGACCATAAAAGATTTTTTTCCTGGGGAATCCGGCATGCTTTTGTTATGGGCAGTATTTTGCAGTGTTTAAAAATTACTCTTTCTTTCATTTTATATGAGTTGAGCACATTTCTCGAGACAACACGTTTGAGGATACGCATTTGGAGGTTATATATTTCCTTGGTAAGAGCGTGGCCACACGATGCGGTGACGGTGCGGTGCGGCGCCGCACCGCAATTATTTCGAGGTATAGGGTGCCACACGGGCGTTGCGGTGTGGCTATATTTTACCCCTCCCCGCCTCGTCTCGTAGGACACAGGTTCAGCGCGCTTGCGGTGCGATACCGCGCGGCGGCGCAACGCATCGTGTGACATGGAGAAGTATAGTAATTTGTATGTAGTATGATGACGGTGCGGCACCTCTCCGGCGCCGCACCTCACATTTACCGCATCGTGTGGCCGTACTCTTATATGTCTTACCAGATCCGAGACAATATTTCCGCTAGCCACAGCCCACTGAATGCACATCTCGTACGCCTGGTCTGGCCTGAAAGTGGCCTGATAACGGGCGTGGCCCCATTCTATGCGATCGCTCTTGTTGTTCACGTCTATGTCCAAGTGAGTGTTTTTGTATAGAGGCACTTTGAAAAAAAAAGTAAAATTGATATACAATATAGGTTAGTATTTTATGGATTCAAAAGTCAAAATAATTGGCAAAATTAATAAACCAAAAGCAGTCACCATTTTTGTTTATGAAATTTTGATGTGAAAATAAAACATAGACTAAAGAATTGCTCTCAAGGAAAGGATGACCACTAGAAACATTTTCAGTAGAAAATACATACTGAACAAACAGCACCCGTTTGTTCAGTATGACGTCAAAAAATCTTCGTGTTTTTTAACGAATCTGATTTTTACAAGATTACTTTTAATAATATTTGCAACATGTATTGTTAGTACTTGGAGAATTGCATTTTGAATTGAATTGTTTCATTAGAAATTGTTTGAAAATCTGGTAATTTGGAAGAATTGCCAAGAGTAAAAATTTAAGAGTTACCTAGAAAACAGTTACTTCAAAATTTTTCAAAAATTCCTATTTTCTTCTTAGGGTGAAATTATAAGGAAATTTATGGGCATCTATTTCTTTTCATCACAAGCTACACTCCAATCCATTTAATAGTAAAACATAAAAAGTCGCGATGTTTCATAATTTACTATGGAATTTGACAGCTTCCCTGTAATAAACATTTGGTGCCCTCTACAAGGTACTATTTGACAGTAATCTTCCCAATTGACATGTAAAAGATGTTTATGTACCTAAAGTAAAAGTAAAAATAAATTGTCACTCACTGTCATCATTTCCCAATTGCATATAATTTGGGTCAATATGGTCGCAGAGGAAGGCGGGTATTCCCGAATCGTCGATAACGGGGCTTGATCCCGATATATCGATAGCACCAGTGTTCGACTCTGTCCTGAGTATGGGCGAACGAGGGCCTAAAACCTCAACTTCCATCCACTCGTTCTCGAAACTTTGCAAGTCACCTAACGGTTTCACGTAGTCTGGCATTTCTGAAATTACGTATCAAATACTGATATCTAAGAGTATTTTTTATTATTTTAAAATAAATAGGTTAAATACTTTATTAATCAATTAAGGAATTAATCTTTTGTTGTTAAGAAATACGTAATTATATCATGTATCTTAAATCAAATTTGTAGTCTATAATTCCTAAAGGACTTGTATCCAGATGTGACGAATAAAAAAAAATCTACAATAATTTTAACGTCAGTTTTCAAATAGGCGTAGCACGGTAAGAAACTGTCATGCCATTATTCTTTCAATTGTACAGTTTTTGGTTTTGCATAAAATTTTTAAGAACTTCAAGCTCATGTTATCATGTTGATATTAATTATTAAAATTAATGTATGTACGGCCTCCTTTATCAGTACGCAATTGGAGCATGCACAAGAGCGAATATACAAACTACGTAGAATTAAAAAAAAAATTAACACAACAAGGCCCAATGTCCCAAAGGCCCAATGTAGTAGCTGAGTATTAAGGTAGAAATCATTAAATTCTGATCATTATGTAATTACATATTACACACAAGTTAACTAGGCACCTCGCCAAGTGTCATTATGGCCAAATCAGGTGCCAAGTTGATTTGTGTGTGTAGTACGTAACTTTTATTATGTAGGGAACAACACGATATGTATGTCGCAGTCAACTAGTTTAATTAGCCGTTCAATTAACAGCCTAGCCTCATATCTATAGAGAACCGTTTCTTCACTTGTCTAGCCTGTTGACTGTTAATTTAAATTGAGTTCCACTTCTGCCACTCTCAAACTGTCAATATGGCGTCGGCAAAC
This sequence comes from Pieris rapae, assembly GCF_905147795.1. Taxonomy (NCBI): domain Eukaryota; kingdom Metazoa; phylum Arthropoda; class Insecta; order Lepidoptera; family Pieridae; genus Pieris; species Pieris rapae. Next base: position 1,287,263 of record NC_059515.1, on the reverse strand, counting down.
CACAACTTTGATGGTGTTTTCCAAAGTTTATGAAAAACAATAAACACAACGGAAGAGAAGTGAGAATAATTATGTGAATTCAGCTGTGACTGACGCAGGCAATTAAATTTATAAAGAAAGTTTTTTTATGTGAGATGTTTCACCTATCTTATTTCTGCTTAAACATTAGCCAGCCAGTCTATTAAATATTGTACCAAACCTTACGGCTGAATATTTTACACGACGCTATTGTCAAAAGGCTAGGCTGTTAACTAAACGGCAAATTATGCTAGTTGGCCGCGACATATGATAGCATATATCACAGATCGTCTGTCACTTTCCGTCATACTCAGAAGGAAAGAGACAGATGAGTATCAAATCAAAATACCTTTATCTTTCTTTTGCGGTAAAATGTGATACATGTAGTAGCCGACGACGTATCGCTTCAACGTGTCACCCGAAGCGTGACATATCATTTTCTCTTGCAGTAATTTCTGAAAATAGCATTTGTATTATTTATATGAAACAGGCAGACGGGCTGGAGAATTTTCCTTCTCTTTTTATCATTCCGATTTTCACCTGTCGAGTTAATATTGAATGCGGATAGAAAGACAGTCCATCGGTGCACAGCCGAAGATCGAACTTACGACCTCAGAGATGAGAGTCGCACACTGAAAACACTAGACCCCTAGGGGTCTATGACAACCTGCAAGGGGTCTATGTCAGCGAAAAAAAATTTGGGGGTCCATGAAACGTATGTTATTTTATTTATAGTTTATTTTATGTTATTTAATGTTATTACGTATATTTTACATAACATACAAAATTATATTTTGAGTAGTTTTAATTTAAATTCAATTAATAAATGTACAAATTAACATATGTTTTTACTGTAAGTTTCTAACACGGAAAATCATGACAAGGGGTCTACGACACTAAAAAGTTTGGGGAACTTTGCACTAGACCATCATTTCTCTTTTGTATACTTACTTCCATAATATTAGTGGCCTTTTCGTACGTCAGATTCTCCATATTGGCTTGCAACCAATGTATGGCATAAATAGAGACGAATGTGTGTGAAGGTAAACTGACAGTTTGCTGCAAAAACGCTATGCCAAGAGACGGATTTCGCATCCTTTCTATTATCTCTGACAAGGTCGCGTTGGCTTTGAGTTTCGGCTCTATGACTCTGTAAAAACATATTTGTAATAATTTTTCGGATCTCGGCAAGGTCCAGAAAAGCTATCCTATGCAGATTGCATACATTTCTGCAATTTTTTTTGAAGTTATACTTTTGGCGCGATGGAGAAAAATGATAAGAGTGAATTTTTACGATGCGCACGCACACCAACACCTAAATTCGACATCGTAAAGTTAGGTCTAGGTAATAGGCATGAAAATCGATAACTATGTTCAAGTTGTATATTCTAGTATTTTTTATATTTAGAACACGTGTTTTGTAACAGTACAATTAATCAGTGTGAATAAATAAATATTATTTTGGTGTTTTTAAATTAATTTCATATACGACGGTGATAGTATTTACTAAAAATTTATTTATTTAAATAACATTTTGTTGATTAATTTAAATATTTATCGTTCTTTGATTTGATTTCATTCCGAATCATCCTTAAAAGACAAAATTTCTTGAACTCACCCATCATCATATCCATCTTCACATTCGCCAGTCTGAGATTGCGTTCTTTCCAGAACAGTCTTTGCTGCTTGTCTGCAAACATTTTGTAATGAGTGTATGTAAGAATATTTCTTCCAATCGCAAGCAAAAGCAGAAAGCACAATGAGGTAATGAGAAAAACTGAAATCATTTATGACGTAGATTGAAAAAATCAGAAAAAAAAATGTTTTCATTTACAAAGTTTAAACTTAATTTTCTACGAAAAACTCATCTTGAACAAATCTTGAAAAAAAAAAAGTTTTTTTTTTTAAATTTCCTTGACCAAACTAAACGAGGAATTGGAAAAACATATGCTGGCCTTTATAAGATATTGTAAAAAGACGTATTTTTTTTCGATAATATATTTAAAATAGCTTCAATAAATGATTTCAGTGTACAGAAAGAGGGTACTCACTTGGTCCCTTGGCTATTTATTGACTTAGTAGGCGAAACTTGCTGAAATGAATAGAAATATCAAGCATCTAGAGGAAGAAGCATTGGGTCAAAGGGTTGACTCTGAAATTAGTCACAAGGAGATTATGGGTAACGTTTAGAGGAGACTAACGCCCGAACCCAATAATTAATCCACAATCTCAGATGGAAAACAATCTAAGATCAGACCGTGACAGTCGAACGCTCTCCTATCTGCATCCCAATAACCAAACCCTACGAAGACAATCCATTTTTGGCGATGGATAGAATGCAATCGTTTCGCTCTTTACACTCATATTTGATAATCAATATAAACCAAAATGGTGTAAATAAAACCATACAAATAATATTAAAATATACATGTCTATGTTTAAAACATATCAAATAGCCTTTTCATTATTTTAAAAACTGGTGTAAGTTGGAATAGTTGAACTGTCATTTTCAAACATATACCGATCCGTTCTACCATGGATAGCATAGATACACAAGGTTATTGTAATCCGTCGATTGGTTATTGGCACACTTTTATCAATATTTGGATCGAGAAAGGTGATTGGGTTTGGGCGTTAGCGAGAAGCTCAGCAACGGACTGCTAAGTCTTCTAAGTGTAACCCTAAGGTTCAGAAAGAAAAATGACTATGTATTAAAATACACAAGTCATAAGTCAAGCTGTAAGAAGTAAGCTGTAAGGTGAAATTGTATGACGAAACAAAAGCAACACGCAAGCAAGCTGTCCTACATCTCCATGAAACTACGATACCACAGCTTAACAATTGTACCCCATCCCGAGTAACGTACAAATCTTTTCCTTTTGACAGCTTCTGTATTTTCTATATTTTAATCTTTGACAGCGTCTGCATTTTCTATATTTTAATCTTTGTACCGAAAAAAAAACAGATGTGTCATTCGAAAATCTTTACCATTATCATGATCGGAAAATTTAATATTAAATTTTGTCAGCTGTCAAAAGTAAAATCCCGTTAACGTAAGCTTTAAACGTACACATCAACTCGGAAAGCGATCGTCAACGTATCACCTCGGCGTACAACCAGTCGTTAATCTAACGTATGCACGTAACGACAGCGTATCAGCAGTTCTTGTACGTCAACACGATGCGATCGCTGCTGATTCTTGCCGCGGGAGGAGATAGGGGCAGGGGGTGGACACATGAGGATACGGAGAGATAGATGCAGGGGAACTGCAAGTGGACCACACCCCGCATCGCGGTTTGGAGGCTCTAAGTTCCGAGGCTAGACGAATACGGTACGATCTCGATTAGTGTGCGTTGCAGTAGGGAGTTTCATACAAACAATACTGAACTCTCTAGGTTATAAGATGATGATCGCTTTCCGAGTTGATTTGTGACCCTAAACCAGGTCTAATTAAAAAATACATTAAACGCAATAATAAAGCACCAGTTCTGCTAGAGCTCATATGTCCCTCTCAGTAGCGTATGTAAAGATAAGGATAGCATTAGGTAAGCTAGTCGCAAGGTACTGACATAGCTTCGATGCGTAGACGCGGTCGGTCTGGAAGTCTGGTGCTGCCCACGCGCTCTCTGAAGGGAGAGCTCGATACACCACCCTGCTACAGCATATATCTCGTGTTACAAGCCTTATAAATGGGCTTAATAACTAAATAATGATTGTATATGTAACCTGCAGTTATATTTTCTAATTATTAGCACGAACCGTACGTAAAATCATTAATTTCGTATGAAAGCTTGTTCGTAAAGAAACGAGAGCGCGTACGTTTGAACAAACGTACATAATTTGTGTACATACAAAAACACGACAAGTATTATTAAATACTTGAAGTTATTGTAAAGTTCGTGCTTAATTATTAAATGTTGACAATGTGAAATGAAATTTTCAACGCTTCGAATGTATCAAAATATCTATTCTTAATGTTTAGTTAAAAAAGTATTCAAGCTCTAAATACATATCTAAAAGTTTCAAGAAAGTTTCTCTGCTTCCGAAGTACTAAAGCCAGCAAACAGTTACAGTGTTGTGCGATCGTGCAGTATTGATACTTTAAGCGGTGCTCATAAATAGGCATAGCGACTCACTAATGAAATGACTTACAAGCTTCATTTACTATTACCAACTACTGTACACTTTTCTTGAAACCCACGCTCATAAAGTTTAGGAATTAATACACTATGTTAACTTGTTAAATAAATGCCAATTAAATATTATAACTTCGCTAATGAGTAAACAAAAGGGCAAAGAAACGCGTTAAAACTGCGATCGAAATACCTTCAAGATCACTTACCAAAAAATGTTTGCCAAAATGAATTTTGCTCAAAAACGAAATGGCCGAAAACTAAAAAAAACTAAACCGAAAAACCGAAAGAGATTTTTTTAGTATTCGGCCGGTACGGGCCTTGCCCCTATACCTGGGCGTTCCGAGTGAGGATAGACGTGGAATGTCTCCGGCGAGTGAGCGCGCTCTCCGCGTTGCCCGACGTCGCCATCTGCACACAATCACTTTCCAAACGCCCGTTTCAAAGGTAATTTAGATAATTTGGAATAATCGCCTCCAACGAGACGTGTCTTGACCTCTCGTCTGCGCGTCAAAATCGCAAATGGGCGCTAGACTTCCGAGGTATTAGTGCATGCGACTCAAACGAGAACTTTAACGCATGCCCAGATATTAAAAACTTCTAGTTTGAGGGTGTGAGTATTTTAGAAGCTTTGTAAGTTCTGTGCAAAATTTCATCATGCAGTGCATTAACTACGTGTCATTCGTTCAAGTGTAATCATGCTGACATTTCATAAGGGCTCGCGACACATCATGGGACGGGTCGGATGTGACGTCATATGAAAAATTATTAATCAAAGGTTGCCAGCGCACGGCACTGATACATTTGTACAAAAAATATTTATTTTACGAACACGCTAGACAAAGATAACAAACGCGAAGAGATAAAATAATCAATTCATGAGTTGCGTTGAAGTAAAAAAAGAGGCAACCATGACAACAAACACGAATCGCATTCATTTATATTTTCGTATCATATTTGGAAAACATTAAAGAGATTTTAACCTAAAAATACGAAAATAATTTCAACTAGTCTACGCACGCTTGACTAGTATTATCAAATCTTACTATAACATGCGTAAATAAAAATAATTCAATAGATTCACAGATTATCTTTGAATATAAAATGCCACAAATTTAAAATGGATCATCCGTTTCACCATCACATCATGCGTCGATCGCTCTTTTCACAGAAGACAAATAACAAGAGACAGCGAATGTGAGTGTCAATAATGACAGCTGACATTTGACAGATCAACCTAACCATAGTGTTTACCGCTACTCACCCGCTTATTAGGTCGTTTGACCTTATTAAAATAGGACTCAGTCATTTTTAAGAAACCCTCAGTCAGGTGATCCAGGTCGTGGCGCGTGGGAGCGGGATAGATGTCGCAATGGGCCGTTTCTGCCTCTAATATTTGTTTGGTGGCTGGATTGTTCAGCGGGAGAAGCAATGTGCGGAATCGCCAGTACTTCAGAGGCTGAAATAAATATATAACAGCTCTCAGCTACACTCAAATACATACATACATACACACACACACACACACACACACGCACACACACACAACAAAATCACGCTTAAAACTATTTTTTTTAAACTAGGGCTTAGTGCATATATGAACTTTGTTACAGCCTATTTCTTTCTTGAATAAAGGTGATATTATTATTATTAAATTGTATATGAAGATTGTCTTATTAGTACTCGTACGATCAGTGACTTTCTCTCGGAGATCTCTAGAGGGTATGGTATAACTTTCTTATAAAAAATTGTAAATGGTCAAAAACATACCCTCTCACAGAATATTAACATTGTCGTTCTTTCAAAATCAACAGAATTTTCTCTCTAACCTCTCTGGTTTTTGTAATTTCCTGTTTACAAAAACCAACCAAGTAGTTCAGGCAGCCCTCATTTCGCAAATAAATAGAATAAATACTACTTACTTAATTAATAGAAAATCAGCATGGTTATTTAACCGTGATAATTACCTCGACAAGTGCAAAGTCAGTATCTCCCCTCGTACATATATAATGGTCCATATAATTCCAGTTATAATTCTCCAATTTCTCAGTGGTGAAGGAAACCCAGGATACCTCGTATGTATCGTGATTTGGCGCATGAAAACGGTATCTATAGTGGATGTTGAAAGGTGGATAGGGGTGTCTGAAATCAATGGTATCCTCGTGTTTATACCATTCATACTTTTTTCTAAAACTGGGAGCAAAGTGCCAGCCCTACGAATTGGTTCGAAAATACTGTTAGAAGTGTAAAAATAATATATATAAAATAAATAGAGTTTTAAAACTTGATCCGTGCGAATTATTGAGTCCGTCTAAAACTCGTAAACGAAACACAATATAAAAGTAAAGTTTGGATTCCGTTTCCTAAGACGTCCGAGGTCCAAACAAGCTCTTCCTGGTTCTGTTATCATGAGACAAACAATGAACAAGAATTCTGGCGACTTGCTTTAGCGCGAAAATTTAGTTCCAGTTTCAAACTTTGGGAGCTGGTGCGTGGTGGTGGGAAAGAGTCGGATACTAGCGATTTGGGCGAAAACGGAAACGATGTACTCTCATAATGGACCTCGGACGTTAAACATATAATACAAGAACATGCAATAGAAATAATATTGTAATTTAATACTTTTTACATTTCCGTATATCGTAGTTAAAGCTATTTTGTGGAATATGTATATGAATGGTCACGTGATCAATTCATCAATCGTGAGCCGAGACGCGATACGGGACGGGAAAAGCACAGATATAGCCCATTTTTATTGGGTGCGTTACCGGCCTTTGAGGTAGCAGTATACTCTTACTTAAAACGATTACCATCTGTGCCTTAATATACACAACAATACTTAAACAATAGCGACTTACCTTGGTCTATATCTAGTAACGGTAATAGTGGAGCCAACAAGCGTCAACTTATGAAAAATCCTTCCAATGGACAGCAGATACCGTTTGGTTGGCGCCGAGTTCACATTTTTCCCGCACTGCGGCGCCACTTTCGAAGGCGGCGGCGTACGCGCAGACGGGCAGTGGGATTCTATCACTTCGTTCTCATTAACCCCCACTATTAATTGGAAGCCCTGAAATTTTATATCATTACTTTTACTTCACCAATTTGGAGATATTTTGTATGTCTACAAATAATTTTTATGAACTCTTACTTCCATAAATTGAACGTATTTTATATCGGATTGTGGGACTGTCGCAAATGCTAATATCATGCATTTATTTTACTAGCGTTATACTTAAAAAAGTATACGTATAGTAAAGAATTATATCAACTATTTATTTATTTCATAATCTTTCAGCTTACATAAATTATATATAACATGGTTCGTGGAATTAATTTCCACACATAGATCTCAGTAGGTCAGTTGTGCGAATTTTTCATATATATAACAAAAAACAATTATACTCAATATATGTATAGCCATAGATGGAATACATATGAAAATCAATAAAAAATATTAAAGACATATAAAGTAAGTAAAAAATATATTTTCTTTCTTTTGTTGGTTATTATTATTATTTGGTGTTTTTGTGTGTGGGTTTCGTTACTAATAAATGTTATGTCTATTTGTATAAGTAATAGCTAATGGGAAAGTAAGGCGTATGGGTGTGCATATGGAGTATATTCATGATGCAGGAGATTTTACGCTTTGGATATTCTTAATACAGATACCGGCAAACTTCTTCAGCATGAAACAAGTGAGTATATATAGTTTACCAACTGATCGACACCTCACTCTCCCACTCCACCTCTCCAAGTCAAACCTAAAAAATAAAAATGCCGCAGGCAAGGATATTTGTTCAAGATGTTTGCCGGTATCTGTACTAAGAATATGCCGCGATAGAAGATCACTTATAAGAGACAGGGGCGTTGGTTGCCCGTAAGTAATTATCACCATTAATACGAACTATTTTTGCATACCTGCGCCAATCGCTGCGAGACGAGTTCCTTAAAAACCTCCATAGTGGTCAGAGGCTCCTTATATATCGCTCTATTCTGTGCGAAATCGGCGTTTACGTCATCCGGCAACAGATTATAATCAGACACCAGATAATCATTTTGCAACGAACGTTTATCGGGAAAGTAATCTGTGGTTATTGGCAGACAGGCCGGGATCGTTAAGGATTTCCAGTCAACTCCTGTTTCAGAATATAATATTTATAATTGCGGACATTTAAACGCCACTTGTCCGTACTAAAGGCAGCTATAATGAACTTTAAAATGTTAGCAAAAATAATGATTAGGTAATGAAGCGATCACAGTTTTATCAACATAGCTTAAATGTAGGAAAATTTGACACTTGTAATGAATTTCAGTAATGAGGTAGATGAAAAATAAAATCACTTATTATTTTGCTAGTAGTATTAATAAGAGAACGAACGGGCAAGATACGACCGTCTTCCATGGTCATTCGGATTGCCGAAAAGCTAATGCGTTACCGGCTTTTAAGTTGTTGTTTAAATGTTAATCTAAATAAAATCCACTGAAGTATTTCCGAACCAATTCGGGTTCTTCTAGAAAAGAGCGTACCAATTCTTAAAAGGCCGGCAACGCACTCATGAGCCCTCTGGCATTGAGAGTGTCAATAGGCGGCGGTATCACTTAATATCAGACGAGCCTCCTACCCATTAGCCCCCTGTTCTATAAAAAAAGTGCAAAAGCTCTCAAGGTTTCCCCAGCTAAACCTACAGAAATAAACGGGTTTGGCTTATTTTAACCATGCACTCTCGTTTCTCTTCATCACCCAAGCTTCCTTCATGCAGACGCGACACCGCACTAAGCGTTTATCGAAAACCTTTGCACGAGATACATTTATTTTCTATCATTTATTAAAATAAAGCTTTTTAGGTATGGGCCTCAGATTTCTGTAACCGTTTCATGATTAATCGAATAGGCAAGAGCCCGTACCTCACACGCTGTCGACTTTAGGGTCAAAGCGGTTTTCCTTCACCGTTCGAGCGAACGTCAAACGCGCACATAGAAGATGAGGCCCCTTTTGCATAGTCAAGGATCGAACCTACGACCTCAGGGATGAGAATCGCACGCTGAAGTTACTAGGCCAACTCGTTACGTTTATTTACTTAGTAAAGCTAAATTGGACCATTATTTAGACGTTTTATTCTAACAAACTGCCACTTTAATAGTGATTTGAAAGTTTTTGGAACGAAGTTCCTAATCGCGCGTTGCGCGGACGGAAAAAAATTGTAACGACGAAATAAAAAATGTTCATTGACACCTATGAACATTTTTTATTTCGCTTCAGAATTGTGGTCAAAATGAACCGCAATAAATTAATACAAAATAATAGTTTTAGGCATTAATTTATAAAATTGAGCCTACTGATTAAGTTTATATTACATTATATTTGTTAATAACAACAAAAATATTATTATTACACTAAAAAAAATTACAATTCCTTCACTTACACTTCAATTCCATCTGGGTGTCCCTTTACGCATCTCAAGATTTTTTTATGAATTAAAATAAATACATATGTGTTTCGCCCCAAGATATTCGATAAACGCTTTATTTCAGCTTATTTCAACGTCTACTACACAATTAAATATGCTTAATATATAAAAGTTAACACAATAAGCGATAAGTGATATTTAAGGAACATTGCAGACCAAAAGAAATTTATAAAAAATTCTTATAGGTCTCAAATACTACGCGGTTTGGGTTTATTAAATCAATACAAGATATTGTAAGCAAATATTGCTGGATATGTATCAAAAACCCCATTAATTTATATGAATTGAGAGAACATTAAAATTACCCCAAATGCCCAGACAAGATTTTTGTTACATATACATATTGGTGGATTTTAAGCATTACCCTCATTTCTAAATCGTATAAAGCATTTCTTTAAGATTTTGCTACGTCAATATTACCATATTACCAGGTGATGTGCGTGTTTTGAAAAATAAAACTACCTCCATTCTTTTACACTTGACTTTTTAATAATATTTTTATTAAAATGAGAAGTAAAAACTTTTTCGTGATAAGTGAGATACGTAAGTGTGAAGTAGTGTGAGTGTAAACGAGAAAGATGTGTGTAGAACTAATGAACGAGAAGCGATTAACAAACAGGATCTTAAAATTGTGTGGGTAACTTTAAGATCATGCTTCCAGGATAAATAAAAGGATCAAGATAAAAGTTATATACTTAAATATAAAATCCAGGATCAGTAAAAGGATCAAGTTAAAAGTGATATACTTAAATGTCAAATATGTATGGGAAATGTCATGGTGGTGGATGAGGCGAGAGATGTATGTCAGGACCGTAGCAAGTACGTCTGCGTACCCCTTTGGGGAATGGCGTGGTGATGATATAAGTAAAAAGGTTTTCCTTATTTATATCGGAAAATATAAGTTTTAAAACAACTTCTAAACGTTTGTTTTCTATCTTTGGGATTATCACGTGAAAATTATTCATAGACAATATTTGAATGTCATTGTTTTTTAAGATTTCTTACAAATGCAAAAGAAAATGTCGGAGTCAACTGTCAAAAACATGCTTGCCTAGTGAAATAACGCCCATAACCTGGTAATAAGCGAACTAACTACGATGCAAATCCAATGATAAGGATATCAAACCTATTTCTCGAATTGCTTTGGGCCGCAACGTTCCAAAATGTTCGTCGATATCATGAAACATCAAATGATGACATTAAAAAAAAATTAAAAAGCCTCGTTCATTTTAATAAAACTTCTTTAATACGAATTTATTTGCTACAAATCTAGGTAATAAATTTATATACCGAGAGAAACAGGTGTTACAATTTCTTCTAGATATATAAAAGAGAATAACAGAGCTAAAAATAAAATAGTATAATAAATAATAATGTAATACTAAAAAAAATATGAATCACACTCACAAAAGAGTGAAAAAAAAACTGTATAATGGAAAATAAAACATCACCATATTATATAGTTATTTTGAATAACTTCGACTCATAGAGTTGGGTAAAGATGGTAGAAGATAGTGGAAGTATTTACAATTTATACAAATCTTTTAAAGAAGTTTTATTTTTTGATAGCGTACGCGTACGTATAGGGCAACGTATATACAACTTGTATTAAAAGAAAATATGACTTATAATGCACGGCATAAGACATATTTTATAATTTTGGATTTTGTTTCATGGATATAACAATGAAAATGAGATATGGCATATAAATTAATGTTTTTTTTTTAAATTGATGAATTAAGTAAAGATAAACACTTTTAGTATTAAATTTAATTAATTTTAAAGAAAATCTATCGGTTAAGTAGACTTTGATTATTACATATACGAATGTAACAATGAAAATGAGATATGGCATATAAATTAATGTTTTTTTTTTTAATTGATCAATTAAGATTAACACTTTTTAGTACTAAATATAACTTAAAAAAAATATTTTTACATTAAAAAACTTATTGACAATTTCGAAGAAAAATCATCAGTTAAATCGACTTTGATTATTACAGATATATATAAATGAGATATCGCCTATTAATTAATAAATATTAGTTAAAAAATCATTTTTTTTACATCAAAATATTCTTATTAATAATTTCGAACAAATTTATCGGTTAAGCAGACTTAGATTATTCAATTAATTTGTAGTACTTTAAAAATACAGTAAAATAAATTGTGGTTACCAGTGGTTAAGGCCGGTGTCCACTCCTGTTCGCCCGTGGCACCCCACAGTAAGGCCAGTGACGCATTGTTAGTGGTGGGCGTTCCGACCACAGTCCCCAGGACGCTCAACACACCGGAAGCACTGATCATCCGCTTACGACTCGTCATATTACCTGAAATGAAGTTTAATCGCTCTCAATAAAACCTTTTTATTAATCTTACTAAGTCTGGCGTATAAGTCCGTAAACAAAGTACGTACGTTCAAGTACGTAAACACTATAGCAGAGGAAGTCTTTGATTTTCTTATTTTTGTTGACATGGGGGGATCTAAATGGCAACTAATTCGGCAATAATTATTTACCTTTTTTTCTCAGATGGCAACCCACACATTGTCTATGCTTGAAAACAAAATACATTTCGAGGATTGCTGCAAATAATGACTTTTGGTACTTGCTTAGAACTGATTAAAATGGAGAATTACTGCACGGTATATAATGTCTAAATTATTTATTTTAGTTAGCAAATGATCGGTGGGGGGGGGGGGGGAATTATTGGGACAACGAGGTATTAAGCTGAAAAATCTCAAGTGATGCATAGAAAGGGATAACTGGTTTTGAACTATACCACCATAGATGTGTGGTTAGGCTATATATTGTTTAAAAAGTATTACATACTACACGCAGAACTTAACTAGGCGCCTCGCTGTAATGACGTCATAGTGATGTACTAACTGCATAAAAAAATCAATTAAGCCTTCTCGACACTCGTGATAGTAGGTATCTATTGATTATTTATAATATCAACGTTTATCAATAAATTAAATGTAGGTATATGTCAAGGTAACATTTCTATATCACTCTATGGTGATAAAAACCTAACGTAATTGTAACGGTAGTAATTAATTTACTGATCGTACTATCGCGTCAAGGGCGAGAGCGGTGAGGAGTGGGGTGCGGTGAGGGGAAGCACATTTCACGCAAGTGCCAACTTGATTTGAGCATGTTATGTGTAATTTATTTTTGTGAATTATTTATTTTAATAATTGTATATGTTAATTGCTATATACCTTAATAATATAAAAATCTCACCATCAACCTGGTATACAGAGTGATTATTGTTGATGCCATTATCTTTGGCTCTGTCGTATGTGTCGTGCTCCTCATGCGTCTGCGTGGCTTCACCGGCAGGTCTCGCCTGGTAATGATGCTGCTGGATCAACACACCCGTTGGACCTGGAATCAACGAATCGCTTAATCTGGTTTATCCCAAAACTACTTCTTGCCGTCATATACATAACGATTTTATATAAAATCCAAAATCGGTTATCTATGAACGCCAAAAAGATTAAATTAATTGTAAATTTACTACCAGTTCGCAAGTCAAGGGCGTAAGAAGAACTGGCAAGAAACTTTCCGCCACTCTTTTCAATCGCCAAGTTTTCGGATATCAAATATCACCGGTTTAAAGAAAAATTGTGGTGTCAGATTTCTATATCTGTTTAGGCACCATTAGTTTCTTCTGGCTAGGAGAGGCTCAAGACACTAACTCAACGCTGCTGCTCTAAGACTACTAAAATCTAAAAAAACTTTTACTATATACATTGGTTTCTACTCTTAAAAGACGGCCGTTTTTATACAGCAAACGGGCTGGAAAATCAGCTGATGTTGAGTGATACCGCCGCCCATGGACAGTCAACGCCAGAGGGCTCGCGAGGCATTGCCGGCCGTTTAATTTTTTTTTAAATGTTTAATTACTACTTTCGATCCTTTGTAGTTTGTATAGAGGAAAATTCACCAATTTTTGTTATACATTTTTCCGACCCTTTAAATCCCGCTAGCGGTTGCCTTGAAGAGATCGCTTAAAACCGATAAGGCCGCCAGTAGCCAGTGCATTTAATAATGTCAATTGTAGTATTTTTCTATATGCAACGAAGTTAATAAATAAATCTTTTTATTTTATGTAATAGGGGGCAAATGAGCCTGCGAACGCCCAAAAACTCATCGCAGTCCATAGACACCCATTTTTAGCGGATGCGTTGCCGGCCTTCGAGGTACGCGTACTCTTACGCTCGAATTTTGAACTGTTGGAGGTCGTTCCTCGAGGAAGACCCCAGGAGTCGATTTCACAGTTCGCTAGTTTGCAAAAGAACTGGTCGGGAAGATTTCCAGCCATCAAGGTCAATTTACACAAATATATATAGAAAATATCAAACCTTTAGGGAATATGTGAGTCCAGCGTCGTCTGTTACTCGTAAGTTTAACAGTGACGTGCGAGGGATCGAACGGGTTGATCAAGGCCCGCCCGGTCCTGATCACCGGTTTGTGGCCAGTCACTGAGCTTCGGGGAGACAGGCGGTTTATGGAAATCGGCGAATCTGTTGTATCGGCACTCTCTGTAAATTTACCTGAAATTGTTTGGGCGCTATATAAATAAATAAAAATCAGTAGCAACCTTTTTAGGACCAGGAGACTTCGGTATGTGTTTCATGATCATTTGTCAGTCTAATAGGCAAGTAGGTGATCAGCCTACTTCATCACATCATCATCTTGTGTATAAGTCAAGCCGTTTTCTTCACGATGTTTTCCATCACCATTCGAGGGAGTGTTAAATGCACAGATAGCACCATAAAGCAATACCGGGTGCACGAAATGTATTATATATGATAGCAAACATAAATGGCAACATCCTGATTGCGAATCATCCACATTATCGAATTCGAAATTGATGGACAAACATACACACGTATGTTATAAATTGTCTCAGCATCATTTAAGATAACGATCTAGTCCAACTTAATACTCATAAGTGAACTTGCAACGAATATTCGGTTACTATTCGGTATTCGACCTATTCGGTTGATTTTATTAAATTCGGCCAAATATCGAATACTTAAATTATATATTTTGTCATAGAGAAATAATTGGTAAAATTAAAAATTAAAATCGTTTGATTATATTTTCATATTTTCATTTCTGTTATAATCATTTAAGTAGTCATTGGTACATAACAAAGGTACATAATAATCTTCTGAATTGGATTGAGGATTCTATGTATTTGAATTATTGTGGTAATCAAAATCTAGAAGGGTAAGGTTCTCATTTATTTTATAATCATTCATTAAGTAGCCATGCAGCGGGCGCGCGGGCGACGAGTACATGTGAGTAGAACAAAACAAAGGAGCGCGAAAGAATCCCGTCTGTACAAGTTTTTGGCGCTAAAATCCACCCGAGTACTTTTGCGCAATATTCGGCTATTCGGTCAAAGGCCTCGCCGAATATTCGGTATTCGGTATACTGCCGAATATACTATTCGTTGCAAGTGTAACCTTATTTACTAATATTTTACATATGAAAGTGTCCAAAAATAAAATAGATAGCTAAGATTACGTACAGTATTTTTTAATAAACAGACATACCCTTACCGATACTTAAATCTACTGAACTGTGATGTATGTCCGGATCGGACATTTTCCTCTGATGCATGATAGAGGAAGGTGGACTTTTCCTATTCATTTCGAGACCAGCCATCGAAGTTTTCTTTGTTCGAGCCACTCTTTGAACACTACAATTAGTCATAGTATCAATATTGTTAATGAATACCGAAGTTCCTAAGAAAAGAATTGGCAAGAATCGGTTAATCTTTGAAATGTGTTGGGTTCTTTTCATGAAATCTCCATTAATAGCCGGCTGCCCACTGAAGTATTTCATAACTAATTCGACTTAGGGTACTTCATATGCGTACCATTTTTTTAAAGGCCGGCAACGCACTTTCAAGCCTTCTGGCAATGTGAATGTCCATGGGCTTGTGTCCACTTAACATCAGGTGAGCCTCCTGCCCATTTGCCCCCTGTTTAAAAAAAACCTGTATACCAAGAAGCATCTAAATACTTACCACGTACTATGAGCTGGCGGTAATTGAAACACTTGGGCGTCGTACGCGTCATAATCAAATATCGAATTGTGCATATATTCATCCTCCTTTAACAGCTTCCCTTTGTATTCGTCATCATACATTTTCTTCAACGGCTCTTGACTTTTTCGCGGTGGCAACTTTATTCTCGGTATAAAATTCGAGTAGGCAACCTTTTTGTTTGTCGAATAGAATGACAGGTTGATCCAATGCGGCATGGAGTAATCGTCTATGGAATTTAAATTGCTGTCTTTGTTGTGGAACTTTAGGAGCGGCACCGCGTGTAACGGTTGCTCCCCGACGCAGACTAAATCACTTCCCACTCCGTTGTCTATGATTCGTTGTTTTGTGACATTTGTCAACTCTCTGTCAACTTCAAAGACGCCTACGCCAGGTGTAATAACGACGCTTAGCTGTCCAGTTCTATCAAAACATCTGTCTAGGTAATGCTTCTCGAATACTGGAAAATGCAAAGCGTTTTTACCAAATTTTTAAGTTTTCAAAAATCGAAATCAAAATTCGTTAATTCAGTTTAGATGCGTGGCATACTTATGAATGTCAAAAACATTTACAAAATTCGCGAATGAGCAAGAGGCATGTTCTGAAGAGCGGGCAAGAAACTGAGCCCTCTACATTTACCCTCCCTCTACATTACAATTATTCAAAGGAAAATGTCATAAACCACAATGTCATTAAAGTTACATAAGTAAAAAGAAATAAGGTCTCTTGGTCTGTCGAAATGACAAGCTGAAAGGTAGCTTAAACATACCTAACTTACAAAATATTTGATGTTAAAAGATACCGCCGCCCGTCAACGGTCACGACTACAAATAAAATAAGAAATATTTTAGCAGGCAGCTGGTTCCTCGTAGGCGTGGAAACCTCAACCTAACCTAACGTAAAACTTCCTTAAAAACGCTCAGAAACGACGGACATTAAGGTGATACGAGTGGAATTTCGTATTCTGTCTCGACGTCCGATGATAAAACTCAACAGCAAATCTAATCCGAAAAACTTCAATCAACTTCAGTCAATTATATATTTAGGTTTTTTTATTGCTAAAATAATTTAGAAAAAATTTTTTATTGTTTTTTTCACGAAACTTTGAGTAGAGCCAAATTGTTCTAATTTCAAAAGAAATGATAGATAGAGATATCACTAACAATTTAAATAGTAAATAAATTACAAGTTTCAATTGTTATTTCATACCATTTAAACTCATATTGAGAACTTCGAGAAAGTTCCCTTGGGCTGCTGTAGAGTTGATAGCAGTTGGTATCTCCAAATTGGGGCGTTCATGATATTGGAGGACAATCTTTTGGTAATCTGTGAACAGCCTTCTTAATTGCAAAAGTACATTAGACCAGTCTTCATATCTTTCGTTTTGTACTGCCACCCTAAAAAAATATTTTTTTATATACATATAAGAACCTGAACAAAATAATAAATATTTTTTATATCTGAACTAAATTATTAAATGAATTCCATGTTCTTATCCTAAATTTATAATTTTTTCAGTATTTCAGGCTAAGAATCTTTTTTTTATGTTGTTAATAACTTATTTTTTAATTAATATTACTCATAAAACAAATACTTTAGCTGTAGTAGGCTTGTAGAACATGTGGAGATTAAATTAATATTTGTGTGTTTACCTATAAAAGTCCTCATAAAACCTCCCTCGATAATCTTGTTGAAGACATTCTTTCATATGTTGTGGAAACTCTTCTAATGATTTGGCTTTATAAAATGTTCTTGAGAATAAAACTATTGTAACTTCATGATTACTTCCGAATTTCTAAAATAAATGAACTTGCAAATTAAATTCAAATAAATATTGTTGACTATAAAGAGGGTAGGCTTGTTGATTGAATCTACCCCCCAAGTGTAGTCATGTCTATGATAACATGTTAACATTAACAAGACATTGCAACCTATAAGTAACATAATCTAAAACATAAACAATAATTGATACAAGTTAAGTAGTGCAGGAGATACATAACATTAAGACGGTCCAGATAATATTTTAATATACATACCTTCCACTTAGCAAATAGATCAGCAAGGAATCCATTTACAGCTTTTTCAAAGTACAAGTCACCATGTATATCAAAGTCCCACATTTCTGATGACATTTGTATAAAAAGATAAACCATGGATGTTGACGATCGGAATACTATCTTTGTGTCTTCAGTTATAACTCCACATGCAACTCTGTCGCCTTGTGACCACATTTCATATACCTGACAGCGTATGGCACCTCCACAGTATTCTATCTTTTTATTAAGGTACACACATGTGCCTACCTATATACACAAACATTTATTAATATTTCCATTTAAGATTATGGTGCAACACAAAAGAAGACTTTTCATTTATTTACAATTTACAGTTTATTGCCTTAAATTTATAAGTAATGTAACATTACATATCTTGCTATGTGTTAAGCGCCAAGAAGAGTCACATATTGTTCAGATTTTAATCATTAGAATGACAAACTGTCAAATTAAATATACTATATCTTGCACCTTTATTAACAGAATGATCTACACACAGAACTTATTAACCTTTTTATATATAGAAAACATTGTAACATAATAAATCTATCTATTCTAAAAATTGATCAACAAAGGCAAACTTTATTGGTAACTTACAAATGGTTCATAACAAGAATAAATTGTATATACTTACTAAATGATTCTTAAGTCTCCACATTTCTGAACGACCCATGTACTGATCCTTGAAAGTAAGTTCCACTGAGTCCAATGCAACATCAGCTACATTGACAATATTAACATAAACATCAGCAAATGTCCGTAATTGAAATGTTATTGCAATACTCTGTTCCACACTTATAGTGTCTGGAAATAATAAAATACAGAATAGAGATAATTTGATAACTCATTTCTTGACCAATAAAACAGACCATTAGGTACAATCTATCCAATTAATATATTAAATTAATTTTAGGTGATAAATACTTACCTCTACCTCTTCCTGGTGCATCAACTTTAGACACTTGAAGTAATAATCTTGGATAATCATTTTCAGGGTGGTATATTTCCACTACATCTTTTTCTTTTATTCCAGGATAATCTTTAATGTTTATAATCAGTTCTTCAGCTAAAATAATGTGAATTAGATTTGTATTTAAAAATTTGTTTCAACTATGTACTTGAGAGAAAAATTATAATAGGTATGCAATATTGGCTATTATAAATATACAGTAATTAACTACTTACTACTAAAGCTGGGTTGATGAACTATAAGCTTGAATGATTTCATAGTGTATGCGATTTGAAAACGCCTTATTGAGTAAATTCTTATTTTTTAATTTTTTAACAGTTGCAACGGATGGCTTAATGCTAAATTCATCGTAGAGGTAAACAACAACTAAGATAACAACATATTTACTCAATAATTTCTTTATCACAACAAATTACGCTGCACATATTATTTTTTGGTACTCATATAAATCATTGTAGAATTTACGTTGTATCGAACTATTTCTATTTCATCAATAACAATTATTAAAAATAAATAATAATAATTTGCGCAAAATCTGCGTTGAATTCATTATTTACATGACAATTGCTAATTGACTGTTGACACCTGCTAATCATCATGCTTGAGTCGAAATGACAGTGACAATATTATTTTTCTAGTAACGAATAAAAATATTTGGCTCATTCAAAAGTTATAAATTGAGCATGAAGTCGTCAGCCTTATTTAAGATTAATAAAATGTATTTTATGAATGAAAAGGCACAATTTTAAACAAAGTGCTAATGGAATGTAGCAATGTATTTATACGACATAAAAGAATTGGTAGAATCTCTTGCCGTTGTCACTACTATTATCCAGTTCCTATCGGGCACGTAAGTTTAGATTCAAAGTTTTATATCTTCTGATTAAAATTATATTCTGAATAAGAACTCTTATTTCAGGTTAGTTTGCAAGCAATATGTTTCTAATCGTACGACTGGTGAAGCTTCACCCTTGCCTTTTACCTGTGGATTTTTCTCGTAAGTTATCCCACGCCAAACCCACATCATATTATTAATTAAAACTTTTTCTAATCTCTAATGTTTATTATCTCCAGCTGTAGCATATGGCTGCTTTATGGATTGACTAAGGAAGATGGGAATATGATTTTAGTCAATGTGGTAGGCGTAGTTTTCATGGTTGCATATACAATAGTATTTTATTTATATACATTTAAGAAAAGTGTGGTGTTGAGACAGGCATATATAACAGTTGGCTCCTGTATGTTTATGATTTGGTATGTAAATATTGAAGAAGATAGTGAACTTCTTCTCAATCGTCTTGGTAAGTTTTCATATATATGTTTTATTATTCATAATTTTTAAATAATATCAAGTTTTTATCAATCATTTATTATAAGAAATCAGATTATTAAAGTACCATATATTTTTAATTATTAATTATTATGTTATATAAAAAATTAATGATGAGTGCTACTAATTTTATTAGTCTTAAGAAATATCTTTTTTTATAAACACATATGCTGAACATTAATGTGATAATAATTAATTTTTAGGACTCCTAGCATGCAGCCTCACATTACTGACTGTTGCCTCGCCAATGAGCAAACTGCTTTATGTTATAAAAACTAGAAGCACGGAATGTCTACCATTTCCTATGATTCTTATGTCATTTATTGTTATGTCATTGTGGTTCTTTTATGGTATAATTGAAGAGGACATGTATCTTACTGTAAGTCTATCATATATTCTAGGTTTCTTTACAAACACAAATATAAGTAATTGTTTTTATTTAACAAAATATTTATGAGTTTGATATTGTGTTGTATCACATTAACATGAAAGTAGACAAAACTATAAACTTCTGTCTTTCCAAAAACCATTAAAAATAAATTTACTCCTAGCAAAAAGATGATATTTAAATAAATAAAAAAAAATCTAGAATTCAATATTTTGCTAATAAGTTTTACAACACCAAAACTACAATTATTAATATTGAATAGTTTTTACTCAAACTCGTATAAAAATGCATATTTTATGGTGTCATTATGATTTCAAATGTTATCTTTATGGTAATGACCATTACAAAAACACTCACGGCCACAAGACTAATGGACTCAGTGAATTATAAAGCAATATTTTGTAATTGATAATTATTAATTGTGTAAACTTATGTATGCAAACCCTGTTGGGTCATCTATGGATATTTCTATGTATATGCACGATTAACACTTGTATGCTTATTAAGAAAAACATTGTGAGGAAGCCGGCATCTCCGAAGATACCTTGTTCTTGTGTTATATTTGTCACCGTAAGATTGTAAACATCGTTATATTACAAGCTATCCAGTAAGATTGTAAACTATCGATAGATTGTAATTGCAATCATAATGATACGGTTCACAGTTTATCGATAGTTTACAATCTTACTAGATAGATTGTAATATAACGATGTTTACAATCTTACGGTGACATATTCATTTAGCAATAAAAATATAATTATAAATATTATTACAGATACCAAACTTCATTGGCGCGTCGCTAGCGCTTGCACAGCTGTCTCTGTTCGTAATTTATCCAAGTAAACCAACATCCCCACTTTTAGTTAAGTCTTTGTTAGCGTAAGGATTATGACATATTTTTTTACATCAGGTATTAAAGAAACAAATGGGTAACGAAAATGAAATTATACAATTAGAGGTAATTCAAAATTTGAAATGAAAGTTCAAATATTTTTGTAGAATTAAAATTATTAATTTAAAGTCATACTCATATCCACAACAAGTATTATTTAGTTAAATAATTTCTATTTTGTTAATAAATTATATTTTATTGATCTCCCATGAGTGAGAACGCACAATTAACTCAAACTCAAAATATTTTATTTATATGGGTAAACAAATACACTTATGAACGTCGAAAAAATTAAATTAATTGTAAATTTACATTACAACTAGTTCGCAAGTCAAAGGCGTAGAGCGGGCAAATAGTTTCAAGTAATATTTATTCAGGTGGTTTCTTTTATCCTTATACTCTTGCTGAAATTTGTGTCCCGCCTTCGAGATTATGTACAATTCGGAAATAACTATGTATTGTGTATACGCAGCGTTGACCTTATAAGGGTGACCGAAGTTTTGATGAATTCTATAAACACGCAAAAAGAAATTATTAGTTAGAAATAGTATTATTTAATTGTTACTCACACTCAGTAATTTAAAAGCTTAAAGCTCCGAAGTTCGCGGCTATATCTGGTCAGAAGTTTTGTTATTATTTGTTTTTTATTTGCAGTACAGTAAAGGGTGGGTCATGATACACCCTATGGGAAAAATAAATTTCTAATCCATATCTTTACAAGTTGCAAATTTGTGTAAATTATCTAAATCTCTCACTTTACCAGTACATTAAAACACACCTTTATAATGTTCATGTTATTAAAATGTAAAGTATATAATGTACTAGTAAAATGTATTTTTTTGTATACAAAAATTGTATGATAAAGTTTTCGTAGCAATATTTAAATAAAACAAGTGCGTAAAAGATTATTACGATGAGTCAGTATTATATATCATAGTTATCGTGCCTTTAATGTGTATTACATTTTTTAATACTAAAGTAGCCTTAAAGGCCATGGGAATCGGAATTGCCTTCCGTGTGACAAATCCAATACACTTTTGGCAAACGGTAGTTATGTTGCAGCCCACTAGCTTAATTAGCCGTTCAATTAACTGCCTAGCCGTTTAGCTAACGGTTGAAAGAATTAGCCGTAGCTTTTGTTACAACATTTAATGAACTGGCTGGCTAATGATTCGGTCATTGGTACGATAGTTATTATTTGGCAGCAATAACAAAGATTTAACATATGACATACAAAATATTTCTTTTTAATTAAATTGCTCGAGTCAAATGTACATTATTATTGTCACTATTCTCTGCCATTGAACTTGGTTTTTTTTAAGAACCTTTAGGGCCTGTTTCACAATGTATGGATAAAGTGCCAAATAGCTATGCAACACATAAATTATTCGAAAGATAAAGTGACGTCATTGATAGTTAGAAGAGTTTCGTTTAGAGTTTTGAGTGGCAGAAAGTGGAAGTCGACTTAAATTAACAGTCAACAGGCTAGGCAAGTAATGAAACGCCATCGATCCATGTGATTTGCTCTTGATATTTAATCAACTGGCTGAATGTCATTCAGTCCGTTAGTTAAAACGGCTAGTCTATTAATTGAACGGCTAATTAATCTAGTTGACTACGATAGTAATACTCAGCGAGACTCAATACCTTATCCTAAAAGAAGGATTAGCCGCCAAGAATGTATACAAGGCTAAAAATATTAATTTTGTGCAGACCTTTTTTCTAGCTTTTAACCTATGCTATAAACTCATGGTAGAGCTGAAACTGCGCGAGATGAGTCATAGTTTATAAAATTTTATAGTGTTTGTATAATTACAAGAAAATTATTTTTATTGATTAAAACAGATTCCCCAATTTGCAATTATTTACAGGTTGACGTAACCCGTGTTGGTATAGAATTTATATTAATTAAAATTTAAACCATACTCAGAGTCGACCATAAATTTATACCTAAAGCTACGGTGCAACCATTTAAATAATGATTTAAGGAGTTTCATTAAATCTTAATATGTTTCCGTAGTCTTAATGATCGACTCTAAGTACGGACGATAAATTATTTAGAAGTTTATTTATTTTAAGGGTCATTGGAGTGAGATAAATAAATAAGATAAATATTCTCTCTTTTATTTAGCAAACTTTGACGCATATACAATAGGCGCGATGTACGGGATTCACGACACAATTGCCTCTTGTATTATACACGGATATCGTCTGCGTTGTGTCCAATACTGTGAAGTTATCTCCTCTTTGTTCGACACTAGCTTCGTATGATACATCACCTGGGGTCATTTTAAAAGCGATAATAAAAATGGTCGAATTGAAAGTTGTGTATGTATGGGCACGTAATATTTCCTTCAGTTTGAGATCTGCACATTGCATACACTCTTTTGTTTTGATGTTTTTTATTATATCATATAAATCTTCTATGGCTGTGTTGATTGCGTTTTTGGTAGTGACGTGGTGGTTTGCTTTCGTCAGGGGATGGCAGCTGCACCATTTCTCGTGGACGTGCGCATCTGAACATGTTCTATTAGGAGACAATTCGTTGATAATACTGAAGCAATTGGGACATGCGATGGAGTATCGCTTAGTGTTATTACCTATTTCTAGAATACTTAATAGTGTAACATATATATCGTATGGTGTGACTAGTCTGCTCTGATTTACAAGTAAATTTTTAAACATTTCATATTTTCTCCTAAAATCGTTTGGCACCCATAAATAAAGCATTGGAAGTCGTTCCTCATAATAAGATTCGTATGGCACTCTCATTTCGCCATATCTCAATCCGTGGTCGCTTAAAAATAAAATAAAGGTATTATTTAATATACCATTTGTATGAAAGGTATCAAAAAACTTTGCTAGATTCGAATCGATGAGTTCAGGTACATTATTTAAATTATGACTAAAGGAATTAAACCAAAACATTCCGAAGAATTTGTCGTTTTTATACGTATTCGTAAAATCTAGTACGTAATCTAACAAATGGTTGGCGGATGGTTTTTTCTTTGTACAAACAAGGTTTCCAATTGAATTTTCGCCCGTAAGATAGAATGGTCGCATGTAATGATCGGTAGGAGCGTTTTTAAACCCGTTATATCTCGTAAATGTGTCTGGGAGATGCAAGAAGTCCTCCCCACTGGCAGTGTAATATCCGGCCTTCTTAAAATAACTCCACAACATTATATCATTGCATTGATCCAAGCTCTTGTGACACTCCGCGTGTACTTGTGACGGGTTCCTTCCTGTCAATAAGGCCATCACGTTGGGAAATGTGTTGTACCCGACCTGAAATATTGATAACTTGGGTGTATTTATCCTAATAGCATAAAAAACAATGAGTGTTAACCAAACAGGTGTAAATGTGTGTGTGTACAAGTGCACACACGTAAGAAGTGAAACTTCTTTATGACCTTATTTTTCGAAAAATGCATATTATATCAGATCTATATGCAACTTTACAGTTAAATAAAGTTAAATTACACGAAGTTTAACAAAAGGGTTTAATTATCATAGTCATGAATAGAAATAATACAATTATTTCATTTTACCTTGTTACTACTAAGATTTTTTACAGAATTTCATTAATTGTAATAGAATTATTACTATCATTGTTATCGTTATTATAATATATTTTTGTTATTAATGGCTTCGAATCTCTTCGAAGTCCGTGGTAGGGACAAGAAAAAGATGGCGTGTAACGGAAAAAATGTGACGCGTAACCGAAAAATGTGACGTTAATTTTTTTCCAACGCCGATAGTTTTACTTCAAAAAAGCTATTTTTCAATGTGCCTTGATAACTTTGGATAACGACAAAAAGTTAGTAAAATAAATTGTTGCACCGTGCATAATTAGACGTTGCCCTAGTCCACACCATGATACCTACTAGCTTGACGTCATTAATTTTAAAATCATTTTAATAAATAACGACAGAAATTCCAATTATAGAATATTGAATGAAGACAATAAAAACTTGTACTTATCTCATGAGTCATGTATCACACTTTATCAAATCTATCTTTATCAAACCCCCGCTATCAAAATGTTTTGACAAATCGAATAGATTAATTTCTTACTTTCTGATAGGCCCGAAAGTCCAGCCAGTGATGATTACGTAAAAATTGTGCTGTTTTTGGCATACTACTGATTAAACGTGCTCTTGACATTGTGTCCATTCCTAGAATAAGCACGTTCCATGGTGTATCTTGATTCAAATCGTCATATATCTGCCTTTTTAATTTTTTTACAAATATATAAGCATCTTCATAAAATACTTTTAATTTTGTTGCGCATTTTACTACGATTATTTCTTCCAGTAGTTGTATTTTTGTTTGATTTTTAAATGGGACGCAAGATGAATATCTGTGGATGATAATGTAAATTTATATTTTAATAGAGTTCTTGCATCACCTAATTGTCAGTTTATTCCAAAAATAAGTTCTCAGCTCCCTGGTACATTAAGGACCTCCATTGGGACCTTAACAAAAAAGACTGATGGGCACACGTACAGGTTCCACCATCACGTGAATGTCAAGGCTATTCATCTTCTTGACACCTCGAGCTGAGTGAGAAGATTGAAAAGGACACATTCGTTTGAATTAGTGTTAGCGCACGTTAGTCTTAACTTCTAAACAGTGTAAGTGAATAAATAGAACACAAGAACACAGTGTCTTCCCTTTAAAAGCGACTGGAAGTGGTGTATTCAGCACTTATGTTAAATAATCTTAATAGTAAATTATATTAGGCTAAATAATGTTTCAGTTAAGACATGTATTTTAAAAAAAATCTAATAAATGTACGTATAAGATTAGATCTTTGTAAATATTAGTTTAGTCGTAGTTATATTTAAAGTCAAAGTCAAAATTTATTTATTCATATAGGTAACATAATGTACACTTATGAACGTCAAAAAAAAAAAGAAATATTAAATGAATCTAATTTTACATTTACTGCCAGTTCTCAAATCAAGGGCGTAATACGGAAATAAATCATTATAAATTACTACTACTATGAATACTATGTAAACAAACCTTATTTTTCTCTGATCCGTGATGCCTTCAACGATTGCAGGTGTAACAAATTGATAACAACATTTGTAATCGTTTCCTTTACTGTATTCGTTAATGGTATCATCAATATTGATAAATAAATATTCCTCAGAAAGTTTCTCAATGAACACAACTCTCGTTCCGCAAAAATGTTTAATTATTTTTGCTTCTCGAAATTTCAAAGTTTTTCCGTAATTTGGTATGTAACATCCTGGTGTTTTTATTAAATAATCTTCTGTACCTAAAAATATAAGTTTTATTTCTTATAATTAATATAATTTTTAGTAATTTGCTAACAATATATATATTTTTAGGAGGTTCACCTGATGTTTAGGGACACCGCCACTCATGGAAACTCACATTGCCAGAAGGCTCGCAAATACGTTGTCAGCCTTTTAAGATGATTTAAGATAGTTCAGGTAACGTACTTGCGTAATAATATGTATTAATATGCTATCAATACATTTCAAAGAATATCTACTTATCAGTAGTAAGTAGTATTGAATCAAAGACCAATCAAACCTAGTAACCACGAGGATTCAGGCTATCAAAATTCAAGTACATTTCTTTTACGATAATTTTAAAATAATCAGGAAAGTAAGGAAAAAACATAAAATAGTTATTTGGAGTTTTTTTTATAGAACAAGCGGGCAGGAGGTCGGAGGAAGGAATCATCCAAAGTGATTCCACCGCCTAGGGATACTGAATACTAGAGGGCTCGCCAGTGCGTTGCCGACCTTTTAATAATTGGTACACCCTTTTCTTGAAGGAAAGTCGAATTCGAAAAAACTTCACACACTTTAAAAGTAGATTAGCGTAACAGTAAATTAGATTTCATAATATAATGAACATACCATTATATGTTAAAATCTCTTCAAAACTTAAATCTTTATTGGCGCTGATTAAAATTTCTATTGTCGGCTTCAAAGCTCCATATATTGTATCATAATAATATAGAGAAAAAGTGATCCATGATGCTATTACAAAAACACAGGAAATTCTTCGTACGTTCATCGCAATCTGTAAAAATCGAATACTTAAAATTTTCTTTAAAAAACATAATTAAAAAACTATATACATAGAAGTGGATAATAATAATATATATTCCCAGTAGACTATTTGGGATTGACATTATGTGACATTCAATATAAAACCCAAGATGTCACAAACCAAAATTCTGACTAATAAAACCTACTGGCTGCGTAGAGAAACTTCGTATTTGATATATTGTATATAAGGGGTCTACCGTCTGCTACCAGAATTCATTAATTACCATGAAGTCTTTTACGAAGACGAAACTAAGTCAGAACGCGGTCGTAATTTTATTGTTTTTTTTACAAAAACGTATTGTACTACAAAAACCTCGGTTTGTAGTAAAAATACATCCAAGTCTATCTCGGGCCAGCTTTATGGAGTTTGATATGACAATCTAGCTGAACAGACATTTACTAAGTAGAAAAGAGTCATACAGGTTGGTCACTGTTCTGTTTCTTTGCGATTTTTCCCAGGGCCTGATTAACCCTTAAGTTAATCAGGCTACAGTCTAAAATTGCGTCTTCGCTAAATGCTATGCATCATCTCCTGCATATTTCAACTAGACCGAGAAAAAACACTAAATAAACTGTGAACTGGACATCTACTACTACATCTGGACAAGCAGCAAATTAGATGAAGAATCGACGGTATTAAAATATCTATCAAAATCAAAATAGAACAACTTAGTGCCACTAATTTAGGAGAAACCTTTGTAGAAGAATGCGTCTATTTGGCGCAGTTTTTTAAATCTAACACCGAGGCTGAGTATTATATATCTGTCCATGGACACTCAATGTCACAGGGCTCGCCATTGCGTTGCCGGCCTTTTTAAAATTCGTACACTCCTGAAACTTCTCTGAAGGTATTTCTCTTCGAATTGGTTCGGAAATAGGTACTTCAGTGGCAGGTTTCACATAGACTGGTGCACGGCGAAAACTGCCTTAAAAACGCTCAGTTGTGGAACCGCGAAGGTTAAGGTCGGGGAATGCAAAAACATTCTTTAATAGAACTGTAACTGTTCTGTACTAGTTCCAAATACAAACAATGGGAAATATATTATTACATGAAAAATAACGTTATCATTCCAGTGGAAACGTTTTATTGCGTTATCCATTATATTAACGTGTCCGGATGCATCTAGCGATAGATATGTTTGCTCTAGTTCGAATAGAACAACATTTTTACATTGTTTCCTGCATATACAATGACTGTTTCATATGTTATGTTTGCCTAGTACATCTCATCACTTATACGTACAATTACTTATTGTATATTTATAGAACAGGGGGCAAAAACCAGCTGGAAGCTCAACTGATGCTAGATGATAGATACATGGATACTCTTAATAGCAAAAGGGCTCGCGGGTGCGTTACCGGCCTTTAACAAATTATGCGTAATGCTTGTTGCTGTTGTAATAACTGTCCAACGAATATTTGTTGAGATTGAAAGGTGTACATATAATACGTTTTATGAAAATTATGTATACTTTTTACTTAATTACGTATATTACAAGGTACGCATTCCGATGTTATCTTTAAGATCCATTGCGCGGGCGCGATTGGGATCAATACAAAATTTTAAAATTGACGTCGCTTTTGATTTGGATCGCAATTGCTATCGCTATTTATAGGTTCACAGTATTAATACTTTTTATTTACCGAAACTGATCTTGAAGAAACATGCAGAAATTTGTTATCCCTGTATTGTGTTCGGTACATTTGAACTATTCAAAATATTTGTTTGTAGGTGTATCTGCGAAGTATTTTTCGTGAAAAATAAACATTATCTATGGCCTTCATTTGTATGTCGGTGGTAATACACATTCTATTGATTGACGCTTTTACAACCTTGAATGGGCAACATATGTAAAATATATTGCAATGGTTATAATATTAGTATTTAATATTTAGTGCCGTGTCTATGTAGTTAATGATTTTTAGTCTGTTTTTTTTCCCTCAAGATGTCTTCCTTCACCGTACGAGTGACTATTAAATGCAGAAAGTAAGTAGTAGTTCACAGCCGAATCGAACCTACGACCTCATGTATGATTGTCCAGACGATGAATACGGGGCATTGGTTTACTCTAGATCAAATAATAAGTAGTCAATGAAAAAAACATTCATTTAAAGTAATTGAGAAAAAGTTAGCTTAAAAGTAACGAATCACAAAATATTGGTACCCTAAATGTTTATATATTATCAGAAAAACAAATTTTCTTTTAATATCGTGACGATTTCAAATAAGAAAAAGAAACTCTGGGCACGTATATTTTATATTCTGTGCTACAATTTTCGCGCGGATTCAGACAATTTTGCTTCCCACAGTTCATTTCGGGGATACCGGGATTCGTAATTGGAAAAAGGGACAGTCCTGTTTAAAACAGTATGTCTGGTCTGGATATGTATGTGGCTTGGACGTTGCAACCCCTATAACACTCATAGTCTTAATCCTAACACCCTCACGCCTGTCAGCCTATATGATTGTAAACAACAAAAAATAACGAAGCGATTTTTTTATGATTCATTAATATGTAGTGTTATTTCTGAAGAATATTCATGATTCATAGTTTTATGTGAAGGGAAATATTGCGTAAATACGCATAACAGATACGCACAACTCCAGCATCAGGTCGACTCTAAACTTTTTTTTTTAATTCGTTACATTAATATTTCTTTTAAATCAATTTTCATATACACAGTGACTGATTTAATAGATTCGAATTTAATTTACTAACATATATACTTTCATTGTAAATAAATCACTATTTAATAAGTATAATATACTCGCGCTATCTATTTAATATAAATATTCTTATATAATTTTAATAAATATTCTACCTTTGACTAAATAAACACTTGAGTATTTTTTTGTTCATGGATTTTTTTTTTGGAAAAATATTATAGGAGATTGTATGCATTTCGTATTTTATAAGTCGCAAAATATTGCTACATATTTAAATGTAATTGTTATCCAATAGTTTAGATACAAACAAGGAAAAATTTGTAACATAATGATAGATTCTCTAATGAATATATTGTAAAATACTGCACAGATATTAATAATAAAATAAGATAATTCTTACCTTTCATTTTAATTATCTACCACAGATAAAGGGCACTTCAAAGAGTAATTCACGAATCCAGTTCTACTAAAAGTCCGTTTCATATCAATCACACTGACCGACTGAATAGTAACTGATAAATATTCACATGCACACACGAATAATTTTTTTACTCACTCCGAGGTGAGGTCACGCTAATTAAACCGCACTCAAAAATATTTCAGAAAAGGGAAATTAGAAGGTCTAAATAAAACACCAAAAGTATTAGATCAGAATACCGTGATTCAAACATTTACTAATTCACATTTATAAGTTTATTACGATAATATAATTCCTAATCCTAGATGAGTAGATAAATAGAAAATACTCTTATAAAAATAAATGCAAGTCGGACATTTTAAACATACAAAATCTTACAATTAGTAAATATCAATAAAAATACCTAAAAATATCACAGAGAAACGAAATTAAATTTCGTCAAAATAATCGAGAGTATTAACTAAACATATAAAAATGTAAATAATTTAAAAGATCCAGGTATACCAATAACAATTAACTACGAAAGAGGTATTTTCAAGGGCGTTTACATCTAACAATCATTATGACAGACACAGAAAATACGATCTTTATAATTGTCACTGACAGTGCAGGATCCGAGGCCTTTGTAACCCGATATAATGTTAATAGAACCCACAAGTTCCATTTCAAGACCGCGACGCAATACTTTTGCCTCATAAACCATCTCCCCTGGTGTCATTTTAATTGAAATTACGTAATATACGTTGACCTTCTCATCATCATAGTAGAAGTGTACTCGTTCAACACTCTCCAGGCTGGTCTTCATGCAGCTTGTGCATGGTTTTGTCACAATTGTGTTAGTCTTATTCTGGATGCGATCCACAACAAACTGAACAACTTTCAGCCCGTTTGAGTCGTGCTCTGCGAGGGGATACAGTTTGTGACAACTACACCACTTCTCTTCAATTAGTACGTCTTGACAAGTGCGATTACCGGGTACAATGTTGAAAAGACTTTCGTGATTGTTAAATTTTTTGTAGTATTCTGTGTTTATTTTGGGTCTACAATCAGATAATTTATATATGTCTAACATCGTTTTGTAAACGTCATATGGGGTGACCAATCTAAATTGATTTACAATCATTGACTTGTATTTCTCTGGATATTTGGATTTAAACGATGTTGGTGGCAATATGAAGAGTAAAGGCATGCGGTCATCGTAATAACCCTCTACATTCAAACGATCCTTTCCAAATCGTACTCCGTGGTCACTGAAAAATATAACGAATGTATTTTTCAGGACGCCAGTGTAGAAGAGACGGTTCAAGAAATTTTCGTAGATCTTGTCCACGTCTTCTGGGTGATTTGATGGGTTGTGACTAAATGAGTTCATCCAAAACAATCCGAAAAACGGGTCATCTCTATAGGTCATAGCGAAGTCGTAGGCATAATCAAGTAACTGTTGTCCAGATGTAATTTTGCCTGAACATAAATATGGTGTTCCGTCGCAATTCTTGTTTTTTTCGGCTATTTTGAAAAAAGGTTTCATATAGTGGTCAGTGGGTTTAATTGTCAAAGTATAGTTCTTGCTGAATGTATCCGGCAAAGACACGTAATCTTCTCCATAAGCTGTCACATATCCAAGAGAATTAAATGACGTCCAAAGAAGTAGATCATTGCAGGGGTCCATTTGACCCAGACACTTGTCCGAAAATACTTGAAACTTTAGACCAGTTAATATCGCCATTAAGTTTGGAAATGTGTTATCATCAACCTGAAATTATATTGATAAATAATTACATGGAAAAGGAAATATGTACTGATAATTGTCAAGTATAATTGATATGTGTGATAAGGCAATATACCTTGTGATATCCCCTGTAGCTTAACCAGAAGTTACTTTTCATAAAGTTGAGAGTTTCGGTCATGGTTTGAGCAAATCGTGGTAAAGACATTGAATCCATTCCTATCATTAGTATGTTGAATCGCGTTTCACATTTATTTTTCTTCTGGGGTCTCTTCTTCTTGCAGAACGCGTACACATCATCGTAAATCACATGTGATTCGTTTTGACTATCGTAACCAAAGCATTGAACGTTTACAAAGTCACTTTGTAGCATAAAAGTATCTCCATTTTCACATTTGTTACAACTTGAATACCTATACAGAAATAATTTATTAATATATTTCTTAATTATCAATGGTGTCGGATTTCTATCTACTCACTGACATATGTTTAAATATTGAAGCGTGTATATAATTTTATTATTATTATTTAAAACAAATAAATATCTATAAGGACAAACAGGATTATGTTTATATTTGACTTACTCATCACTATCTTCGTTATCATCATCTCCCTTCATATAGAATCGTAAGCAACATTCATGGTTTTTATAGCTTGTATTCTTCTTTAAAACATCATCTTTAATTAAAACTCGAATGTTACTGGAATCAATTCTTGTTAAAAAGACCAATCTTTTTCCACAAACATCTGGTTTTGCTTTTCGTTCCCTTTTCTTGTATGACACCATCATGAGGGGAATCTTACATCCGGGTGTCCATAGCATATGGGCTGAAATGTTTTAAATAGATTTAGTATGTACGGTTAAATTGGTAACTTAAATAATAAATACCTAATAGAGTGCTTTAATTTCAACCTATCATTACTTAATATTTAACTGATTAATCGGTATCTAGTTAAATAATCTTCATTACTATGAATGGTAAGCTCACAACGTTCTCATACAATATTTCTATTGTACGTAAGTCTTATACAAATTAGAACGGGGCCTTGGCTAGTCTGAATAAACTAAATTATTTACGGTTGGTATTGTCCTCCTCCATAGAATAATCCGACTCATTTTCAAATTTGTACAGTTCGTCTAATGGTATGTGTTTCATTGGCACTGGTTGCTTTTTTTCAGCGAACTTGTGCAGATCCTTAGTGAACTTTGAGGTCGTATGGTGAGGCATCACGGATGTTGAATATGGTGCTTTGTACAGGTGGTATATTATCAATGTGATTAAAATCGATCCAACAGTTACCACCCACAAACTTGTTTTTAGCTGCCTCATGTTGAATTTTCTTAGCCCGTTTAACCTGAAATTGAAACATCCTATGATGTGACAAACATCGAGAACATCGGGGAGAGTTTCTGGGGAGAAATGGATGGAGGGAAGAACAAATGCAAACTGTATAACAATGGATGGAAATAACAGTAATAGATTGTATAACAAAACTAACATCTGATTTTTAATTTGTAGTATGGAATAAAAGTGGCTTCATTATGATTGTATAACCTACATGCCTATGCGTATACATTTGTTTGTTTATTTTCTTATATTGTTTATTAACACTTGCAGCAGTATTACAGAATACAATAAAAATAGAGTATTATAGAGTACAATAAAAATAATTAAATAAAAATGAGAGCAACTGGTAGCCCTATCGCCTTATCAATCTCATTCTCTTGCAACCATTGTAAGAGAGACAATTTATTAGATGAGCGCAGAGCGCAAAACTATATAAGACAAAACTAGTGGAAAAAAAAACAATGAAAGAAAATTCAAAAGTGCACAATGGATCTTATAATACAACTAATGGTGTTCGAGAAAATGGTTCAAATTAAAGTTTCAAAATAAATAGTGAAATAATCAAACATAATTATGTATAGACTATAGGTACTTCGCTTGATTATCGCGCTATAGTTCATTAGAATCTCTTTAGCAGATATAAAAGTTAATTTATTTAACTATATTTGAGGTTCCGTCGTCGTCCTTAATTAATTTATAGATAATTTTATCATTAAATATTCTTAGAATATTATTTTTATTTTATTTGAAGAAGTCTAGTAGGTATGAGGGTGTGCAATTATTTAATCAATTACTGTCATTAATTCACAATATTAGCGCGTTTAACCAATTTAAAAAGGCATTAAAGTTACATATTAGAGTGAACATAGTAGAATAAAATTGGGACGGTTAATTGCGACGTGAATCTCGCTCGTATATACTTAAACATAGTCATAGTCATAGTCATAATATCTTTATTCATTTAGGTAAACATGTACACTTATGAACGTCAAGAAAAACATAACATAAAGTTTCTCATGTAAATGAAATACGTTTTGTAATGAGAAATAAAGTTCTTTAAACATTATTATCGTTTTATATGCCCAAGTTCAAAATCAACAGAATCTTCTATCAGGAGTTCAGGCGCCTCTCACTCAGATTTTTCGCGAATTCAACATATTGACCGCTACTTATTCAGAGCTTGATATATTCTTTATAAAGTTGATAAGAACGTATTGAGTACCTAATCCGAATATTTCCTATAAGAAAAGAAAATACCAATTTTATAAGCTAGCAACGCACTTGCGAACCTTTGCTATGTGAGTCTATGGGCGGTATAACAGCATGTGATCCTTCTACCCGTTTGTTATATAAAAAAGAGTAATTGATTATTTTATGTAAATTTTATTTTCACCACACAAGATAATATATTTAGAAAAAGTCTAGTACTTTAATTAATCAATTATCTATAATATATTTGGCTAATTAATTGTATTGAATTGAATAGAAAAACTTTATTCTTAACGGAAATTAACTGGCGAATTGGATTAATTTACTACTAATCAAATATTCATAAAAAAAGCATTACACGGTAGATATGAGTTTCTTCGTGCTAAACTTCAAAGTGTTTGAAGTTTTATAAAACCTTGTGCCATTATAATTAAATCACGAATTATTAACAAATAGCATACGTAAGCTTTGATGATTCACGGTCGTCACGATTATATAGAAAAAAATCTAACCTCGACGGTGAAATACACTTTAACACTTTGAAAAAATATATGCAACATTTTGAATCCATTAAACACTGTACGTTGAACACGGCAATGACTTCGTTAATGAAAATTCAATTCATAGTCTTGTTTAATAAACAATTGAATGCTAAGAATATTTTTATTTGTAACGGGCCGATTTAATACGAGATATATCTGTTATTGTCTTCCTGTGTATTCTTTGTATAGTCGATATTTTTTATTTTTTCTTTATAATCGAGTCTTTATCAAATTAAATTATTTAAAAAGTCATTTGAAAATTACTACATAACTGTCTGTCTGTCACTATTTGAGTGTTGTTAAGTATGTAAAATGATAAAATAGAACACTGTAAAGTATTTTCATTTTATTCATGCCATATTTGTGACCTTCATATATTTATTGTTTTATTTATATTTATTAAAGTTTAACACGACATACATACTGCTACGATATATGTTACGTACTATTTTATCATTCATGTACGACAATTAGGGTACAAACATAAATAATAAAATAATTTATTACAAATAAAATACCTATAAATTGTTTAAAATAAAAATACCATAAATAATTAATAATTATGAAGTAAGACAATCAATGCTCCATTGATTTTCGAGCCAACAGGCATCACTAGTGCAAAAACCTAGAGCGGCCGCAGGTTGGAAAATGTTAAAGTATTTCCTCCAAATACTTTGATTTTGGTCCTCCAATCCTTTCCTCAAAGAATAAGTATCGCAACTATATATATATATTTATTTATTTATGTATATATATATATATATACATAAATAAATAAATTATTAATTATTTATATATATATATATATATATATATATATGTATATATATATATATATATATACATAAATAAATAAAATCAAATAAATATCGCAAATAAATAAATAAATAAATAGAGCGAGGAAATGCTTCTAGCGATAAAGGTACACTGCCACAGAGACCAAACTTAAAAAAAAATTCATTAATATTTCTTGATTTTATAATTACAATGTAGTTTAAGACAATTGTAAATACTGTATATTTGATTGTTCATATTGCCCCTTTCTTAGTTAAAAAATATTATTTCAAACCTCCAGGGGATTTGTTCAACAACCACTGAGTCACGGGGGCGGTTGAGGATGTTAAATTTAATTTCATGTTAGTTAATAATAATTACCCTACTTGTAAAATCCACATATATTTTCGTATTTATTAATTTTTAATTACTGTTACTATGTAAGTTAAGAATAGTGTAAATATTGTATTGTGTGTTCTATTCGCTTAAATTGTTAATACCGGCAAAGTTTAAAGAGCAGCCTTGTTAAGTGGTTAGGCTTATGAGGCCGACTATTGAATGTCATGCGTTTAATTCCCGGCTGTGTACCAATAGGTTTCTATGCAAAAATAACACTTCGTACAGCGTCAGTGTCAGACTTAAAAATCAACCATATTATGTCTATGCTATAAAAACATAGAAAGATTTGCAATCACTAGGTTATATATAAAACGATTACTTTTTATTTATTTAAAAACATTTTTTAATTATTTTTATATAAATAATTCAAAAATTGTTTTATCAATTGCCGGGACTCAATTTCGTGCTATTTTACTAACAATTAGAATGTCTTATCATTATTAACAGATATATCACAACAGATATCACAACACAAAGTAACGTCAGCGCCCAGTTTCTATACCATACGTGTATGTATGTATGTATGCACACACCATACGTGTATCCTTATAGGATTGATAATTTTAATAGCTCGTATTTATAGTCACATTACTCACCCAAAATTTGTTCTATAATTGATATCTTACACTGATTATTATATTACTAGTCTCACAGGTCCAGATTCAGACTTACGTATAAACCCTGATATAACAGCTCTCCAGCTATCCTAGGTTTTCAAGCATGCGCAGAAGTTCCCAGACATCCAGGGGCCAAATACAGGACTCAGGACATGCGCGAAGCTGTCTCACCGAGTAATTTACCTATATTAGCTTAGCCGTACTATATCTCAAATATATATTGAGATAGATTGCGACATACCTGATAAAGGTATGAGTGACTATGGTTTAGGGTAAAATATAAATAATTAGTATTTTGGTTTTTTAAATTACTAAAGAAAATTTCATTTTGTCGTAGAACGATTTTGACCTAACATATACTTTCAAAGTAGGCACACATTATTATTTATATTTTTGTATGATAAGATCAGAGTGTATGTTTGTACAATCCTTATAACATTTTCGCAAAGCTCGTAAGTTAAATATTTAAAAGACGCCCGGGCATGCATATGGTGCATTAACGACTCGTACTTGATACGAGCATCGAACTGACAAAACCTAATTTAAAGAAAACACTTTTTCGACGGATTGAAGCTATGTATAAACAAATAATTATTGACCACGCACGCTATAAAGGACGCGAAACGTCGGAAAAATTTAAAATTATGTAAAATTATTATAAGTTTATAATACATAGCTTCGATCCGTGCAAAAGTGTTTACTTTAAATGTGTAAAAGTTATGTTAATAAAAGACTTATAAAACTAGACTAATAAAATTTCCACACAAAAATCAATGGCTAGAACAATTTAAAATTAATACATCTATTCTATAAGTTTATTTTATGATTTAATGACCATAGCGCAAATTTAATCATTTTAGCAAATTTAATCTGTAACTAACCCTATTCCCTAATAAAGATTGAGATCTAGACTTCAATATATGTTTGTCGAATATAAGAAGAACATATTATCAAAATTGCTTAGTTGTTATTGGAAATTACATTAATATATATTTAATATTATAAGTTTTAATATAAACATAAAATAACTCAATATTATTTTAAGTCAATTAAAAGCTGACGTATGCGTCTGCGCAAGATTGTAAAAACCTTTGCTTATAAGCTTATTTAAATTAATAATGCATAATTAAATTAAGTATACAATGTTACATACCCAGAAGTACACACAACCAATAAAGGTCTCTAAATAGTGGTACAGCCTGGGAGGCTGCACCTTAAGCTTTGATGGCTGGGAATTGCAGGCCACGCATGCGTGACGCAGCTTCGTCGATATTTACTGCACATGCACCTTGCTATCAATTATATTGATATTGTTATTAGGTCAGGTGTCCTATCCAAGACCCCGGGGAGACATGCGCACTAATTAAAGAAATTTTTTTTTCTATCTATCAATGTTTAATTACTGTATTAGTACTATGTAGGTTCAGAAAATTTTGAATGCTGTATGTACGTATGTAATATATGTGTTTTGAATATATATATTATATATTCATATATACGCCTCACTTATTTAAAAAAATACCATTTACTGGGATCTTTTTACAAAGGCAACTCGTTTCCTCGTCTTGACTATAAAAAAAGAGACAAATAGCAAAATAGTATTATTTTGCAGTTCGAAAAAGATGACCAAAACAGTTCAGTTGTGATACACACTAAAACACATGACGGGAGACATTAAAATATATGGATAAAAGCATCATCTTGCAAATCAGGTTGGAGTCAGTTCTGACTGAGTTTTAATAAAGTTTGTGTACATTTGGAGCTACCAATTTTGTCGAGGTAATAGTCGGTATTAACCATTGTCGTAGCATGTATCCAGCGTATCGAATGCGATTGTTTTTTCCACCAATTGATTTATGTGACTGGTGATGAAATACATCGTGAGGAGACCGGCATCTGATAACTCAAAACGTCGACGGCGTATGTCAGGTTC
Organism: Pieris rapae; assembly: GCF_905147795.1. Taxonomy (NCBI): domain Eukaryota; kingdom Metazoa; phylum Arthropoda; class Insecta; order Lepidoptera; family Pieridae; genus Pieris; species Pieris rapae. The sequence goes on along the minus strand of NC_059515.1, from coordinate 1,248,208 downwards.
AAGGGAGTAAAGTTGACCACCTATTTGCCTATTACAAATACTGCGACACAAAAATTTATTTGAGTAGATGACAAATCGAGTAATTTAATTACATGACATAAATATTCTTTTTTAATAATAATTAACTGTCATCGATATTAACAACTTTTAGCTATACTCCCAAATACATGCACACACCCATCCACACACTTATATATTCAGACATACTCATTAGCAGTAACATGTGTGAATTTAGTCACAATCTTTTTGTCATGAATAATTTTTTTATTATTATTTCTTAAAGGGATAAAAAATAAAATTCAGTTTTCCTTAAAAATATAAATATAATTTATCACATTCACACAAACACATTATATTACAATAAGTTACATCACCGACACTCTCATTAAACTAAATCTAGAAGACTCTCCTTATACTTAAAAGTGCAGTAAAATAAAACATTCACAAAGCTACTGGCTGACAAACATCTTAAAATAATAGACACAGAGTATATAATTAGTATAGGCATTTAACAAATCAAACAAATCACTAAATTTATGTATAATTTTTTTTTAAATTGATAGTAAAAAATTTAAAATTCATATCCCGTAACATATCATGAACAATTCAAATATGTCATAATTAATACTCACAAAATAGTTTGACAGCTCTTGAAACTAGAATGACATTGACATCTGGGATCTTACGTCATTTGAGAATAGTCTCGCAAAATGTAATTTTCAATTGGACTATGGAAAAGCGTGCTATCAAAACTGACATTAATAACGTGACAAACTATCGCAAAGTTTAAATTGGTGGACTTAATCTATGTATTTACAGCTATATGAAAATGAAATGCAAGATATAGAGTATAACTCGTCAGTCTTATGAGCGGGGGTTTATAATCGGTGTACGTGCCTTTATGAATTCTTTATATCAAACAAAAGATTAGGCATATTGCTATTATAAAGAAATAATTGTAGAATATGCAGAAATTTACGACCGCAATTATCTAATGTGATCTTTCCAGTTCAAGGTGCTTCTGGTGCTAATGGACATCCTGAAATAAATGATTCATTATTTACCACAAACATTAGTGTATCCTGTGAATGGGGGGAGGGGAATGATGTAAGTAACAAACATGGGTCGCCTTATCATAAAAACATTTGGAACGATTTTTATGAAATTTGGCTGTTCTAAGTTGATAATAAAAATAATATGATTATTTATTTACACTTGTACAAAATATGTTGTACTGAAAGCAGAATAAAATGAATTGAAAACGTCTGATGGTTGATCTGATGAAATCGTGGCAGATAAAACTTTAAAAATTTCCAAAATAATAAAATTTTATATATTACGCAAACCTACATATACTCTTTAATACCAAGAAGTTTATTACTATTAGATAAGTACTAAGTATTTTGTGTATATAGGTAGTTTGTCGGTAATTATTTAAAAATATAGAGCAACACGTGAAAATGGTGAATATTGTGTCAGTATTGAAACAGTTGGTTTGTTCAAGTGTTTAATTATATTTGGTGTTTGGTTATGTCGCAATTTCATAGTCTAAAAATAGATAGCAAAAAGTTAAATTTCGGAGTTGATGTGAAAAGATTTTTATTTAGAGCTTAATATCTTTCTAGATTTCAAATTTTAAGACATTTACAAGAATTTTTTGTGTTTAAAGATTAAATTTCCTGAAAATAAAAAATACAGATGTGAATAGTGATAAAAACATTGCCAATGTAACAATTAAACTCTATGAAAAACCTCGTAAGACGAGGTTTCTGTATATAATCAGAAAAAAAAATTTGACTGTGTTAAGTAAGAAGATAACTTTGTAAGTAGTTTTAGAATAGATTGCAAACAAATAATAGAGGTAAGACGCCGAGCAGCTTGTGGCATGACATCTAGCGATAAGAATGCATAGGTTTTTATCTATTTTATTTTTTCGCTCATAGTCGCTAATGCGTATCATGTCTATGTCTTCTAACTATTTTTTAGAATTGTATCCTTAACACTTACTGCAGACTGAGCAGGCTATCTCGTCACTGTTATCCCCACAACCATCCCGGCCCGAGCAAGCCACGGCTGTGCTTCGACATCGTCCATTACCACAGCGGAGCGGGCAGAAGTCTGCTGCGCGCCATCTATCGGACAGAAATTAGTTTAACAAGTAAATAAGAGAGGGCGCTGTAATCAACTTTGGCTAATTAGTTAAATTGGGATACGATAAAAGATGGTGTTAAAAATATAATTTGGGACTTTTTAGTGTAATAGTTATTTAATTTGATTTATTAGTAAAATCATTGCATCTCTGCTTTCACAGCTGTGAAATTTATATGATGATACATAAATGGTTTTATTATTTTTTTATAAACCTGAAATCAAACTAATATGCATACCTAGATTGTTCATTACATAGATGAGGTGGTTCGTCTGACGCGTCTTTGCAGGAAATGATAGCATTACAGAACTCGTACTCAGGGAGGCATTCGCCCGAGTTGCAACGGAATGTGTGACGTGGACAACTGAAAGATAAAATCAATCAATCATATGACAAATAAAACTCCTTCTCTTTTTCATGGCCTAATAAATCTCACCGGGATTCGAAGTAGGGAACTCAGACTTAACATTCAAAGTAGTAACTCAGGAATGGAATGCTTAAACGCGATGCATACGAAATGTTAACGGTGAATTCAACATTCTAATTACACTTTTTAAACGTGTTGAATGCACTTTGTATGAAGGAATTAACGTTATAAATAGATTTGGTTTGTAAAGACTAAAACTACTGGACCGATGTCAAGAGTTTCTTCACCATTAGAATCTGCTACTTCATGTCAATTCCATGAATACCTGAGATAAGGTTTTGGTTTATTTTCTGTTTTATTCCAGATTATGTTTAGTAATTCTGACATACATAATTTTGTTTTTTTATTTCTATTTTTATCTTTTCCTTGATAGGGTTGCCTGGAAGAGTTCGCTAACATGTGATAAGAAGGCCGCCCGTTGCATCCCTTATAATCTTTATGTTATTTGTTTTTCTTTTAGTATGAAGAAGAACAAATATACATATATAATATTCGTAATATGTATGTTTAAAAAGAAATATTTTGTTTTAGATTCGATTCTTTAGGTTATTAAGTATCTATTAAGCGTTAACTTTAATTTATTTTGTTTATTAGTTAGTTAGTAGTTTTTGTGTATTATTGGAAACGATGCTTGCTTGTCATTAAAAGTTTTAAACGAAGATTTCCTGTTAGAACATTTAGCATTATAAAAGTGTTGTTTTCAAATAAAAAACGAACTCTGAATGTTGTATATACATATTTCACTACAATGCAACATATTCGTGAATCATTCATATAAATATATTTTTTTCTATATATTCTTAGGCGAGACGTTTTTGTTGCAGTGAGTACCATGCTTTACAAATTTTATTGAAGTAAGTATATATGTACGATTTTTTGCATTCTGCAAGGAAAATTAGGAATGCAATATAGAGTAAAATATTTTTACATTATTATTATTACGACGTGGGTAAGGAAAAAAATATTATATTTTTTTTGTAAATAAATACATAAAAAATATAGAGTAAAATCATAATATGTGTAATACTAAAATATTTTAGTGAATAATATATTTCGAGCGATCTCTTCCAGGAAACCACAGTGGAAAAAATTTATAAAATTTGATAATAATAAATATGATAGGGTCAATTACGGGCCACTGACATCATAATAATAATCTCTCTGATATTTGCGCGACAGACAGTCATGTTGCAGATGTTTCAACGCAGTGGAATAGTGTATCATCATGCGTGATTGTGGATTTACAATGAACAGAAATCTTCGGAGCAGTGAGAAGCAAGCCCAGGAAATTTCTGAGCTTCTGAAAGGAACTGCTATCTAAATAAGCCAGGAATTACAACGGACTATCAGACCTCTACGTTCGGAATCTGAGTCCACACATACATATGTTCTAAAGGATTTGCCATGCAGGTTAACTGGTAATACCAAGTATTGTATAACATATTGTGGGATGAAGGAATGTGAACGGTGAAACCTGTTCAGTATCTATTACGTTGAAGTAATTATAAGCGTGGGAATTGTTTATTTACACATTTCGACGCCATTGTGGGACCACATATGACGAATTGCAAGGTGACGTGACTTCAAAAAGGGAGGCCTACTTGTACACATTTGTCGATTAATTTCCAATTGATAAAAAACTAAAAATAAGGGTAACTTAGTAAGGACCAACAAATAAAATATCAAGAGAAAAATGGATTGATGAAATAAAAAGACAAGGTGGTGAAAAATGGATCACCAAAGTAAAAGACAGACAGATGTGGAACAAAATGACGAAGGCCTTTACCCGTAATTATTTCTGATTTTGTTAATTTATTATTATTTATTTATTACTTAAAATTTTTAGATATTAAATACTAATTATGATTGGAATTGAAATTAAAGGATAAATAAAATAGTAATATGTAGTTTATTTTTCCCTAAATTTGCAATGCACATATTATGTTATAATTAATCATATGATACTTGTTTAAAATATATTATTCATTATGGAAATATATTTTTTTGGAGTGGTAATTTTTATTTTGTTTTATATAAAAGGGATCTGGAAATAATATATGTAAAATTGATGTATGTACCTTAATAAAATACATAACGACTGCGCATATAAAGACTGTAGCCAGATTATGCCTATACCTAATTACAAAATATACTTGGCTATGCAATATAACATTTGAATTTAATACTTCAAAATTACATATACTTACACCTGAGTAAATATTTGAATAATAATAATATAGTTTTATTACGGTGCAAGCTTTTTTGTGTTACAGAAGGCAAACAGGAGAAATGTGTGGCCGGCCTTTTGAGAATTGGTACGCACGTTTCTTGGAGGACCCTAAGTCGAATTGGCTCGGAAATACTTCTTCTACTGGTTCCACATAGAGCTGATGAAAATACTGCCTTAAGAAATGCGCAGTTGAGGAACATATTGTGTTTTTAGCCATTTCCTGCCAGTTACAATGACTTGTGTGCAAATGTGTCATAGACAATTTGGTTGAGTATTGAATTGAATATTTAAAGTTTTAAACTACATGATTGGAGAAGATTTTGGTGACCTCGACCATATTTTCTTTCCTTATCCCAATATCACCGTACCTCCATTCTGAATTCCTTACAATTACTACATGTTCTGTTTCCGACTTAAACCTCCTGCGTTTTGCTTTAGGTACCCTTAATTGTATTATTTTCTTTCATAATCAATAATGATATTAAGATTTGTGTAAATATTATGTTTTAACCACCTAATCCCTTTGTTTTTTGATGTGTTTGTTTATTTTTTCTTGCGTTTAGTTTCCCTACCTTTTACTTGAAACTGGCATAAAGTTAAACTATTGCCATAGAAATAAATATATGATAACTTTATATTGTTCTATAAAATCAAAAATAACATACCCTTTACGCCTAGTCGCCTTGCAGTTCCTCTCATCCTCTCCTCCGGGACACTGTGGCGTCCCGTCACACCGTGACGCGCGGGACACGCAAGGCGAACCGGGTCCGCCGCAACGGAACGCATGCATCGGACAGCGTTCGCCCATGCCGTCTTTAAAGCAAACAAACTCCAGTCAAATCTTGATATAAAATGTACATATACATTGCCTGAATATATTATGTAACTACTAATGTCTAATATCACTAATTTAGCACAAGTTTACTTAAGAGAGCCGATTAGGACTGAACAGGCTGGTTTTCTACAATGGACAGTTTCTGCCCCACTAGGGGTATATACAATGTATTATAATAAGTTTCAACATAAAAAACATTATTTTAAATAGAACGAGAGAAAACGATATGAGGATCATCTGATGTCAAGCGCTACCGTACATGACAAGAAGGCTAGTGCGTTGCCGTCCTTTTTTAATATTGGTACGCTCTTATATGTCTGTATTACATCTACTTTAACTAATCATGAAATATTAGTAGGTTTTGAAAGTTAGCCAAGTAACAAGTAGTGCAAAGGATATAGTAAGGTGCTAGACAGTTACCTTTACCAGTACCTAAGCATTTCTCGTCAGAGCCGTCAGGGCAGTCCTTCCTCCCATCGCACACGAAGTACCAGCTGATACAGGCGCCAGTGGATCTACACTGAAAAGCCATTCCACATAATATACGGTTTAAAAACAAAAATAAAATCGATAAATATGGATTAGGGATTGGAAGTGTTTTGGCTCTACTGCGACGACCAGCCGTAGTGGAAGCGGTGGAGGGGAGGGGGCTAGTAATTGTTAATATATTGTTTGTGAAGAATGGGTTTGAGTTAAGGTGGCATTTGGAGAAATGTGGGGGTGTGTGGAGAAACTACCTCGCGTGCTGGAACGCGTTAAACTTACTTGGAAAGTTCCCGGAAGACAGCCCCTATTTCTTGCAGAGCATGCAGCAGTGGAATTGGTACGGTACATGCAGTCACAGCGTTTGTTCACGCACTGTGTGTTAGGATCAACCTTCTGGCATTGGCTGTCAACGTAACAAGGCATACCCAAGGAAACTGGCCCCAGGTCCAGCTTAGCCACTCCATCTGCCCTTACGCGTTGCTTATCTGAAATTAACGTTTTTATACATACCTAAATGTACGTCCAAATTTAATTCGTATGATTTATTTTGACGATTACATTGACGTATGATTATCTTACCAAAAAAAAAATTAGGCCCGATTTAAGAACGCCACTTTTTTGGCATTATTTAATAGTGCTCAAGACAACATTATGACTTAAGATGCGAATTAGATAATATGGGCCTTAATGATGATCAATATGTGACTATCACCGAAATCCTGTTTAAAATTGAAATCATCACTATGTCAGAGTATTCTATTAAACACTAAATTAGAAAACTCTGACAAACAAACTGTCAAACTGTTAAATTGTGTCTAAAAAGAAAAATAATATTTACAATTTTACGGAGACATACTTAAACTCCTTAGTGATATTAAGTCTGTTATAACAATTATTATCGAATCTTATCACTGCTTCTTATTGGCTAAAATTGCCTGCGAAACAATACAATGCAATTTACCTTTGAGTGACGATTTCTTCTGATGCCCTTTCTGTTTTGCATTTTCTTTAGAACCACTCTTTTTGTTGGACTTCTTATCGATCGACGGTTGTGTAACAACTCTATAAACTGGCTGATCATTTGCATGTAGATTCGCAATCATTTCATCAACTTTAAGTTCATTAGATTCTCCATCCTTCCTATTGGATACTGGTAGACGTTTCGCTTGTTCAACAAATGGTACTTTCATAACGGCTTGCATCAGCGGGCTATCCTCTTGAGTGCTTAGAACATCATTCTTGCTTGTAAACATTGGCAGTTTACTTGGTTTCACATCTTCGGATGCGACGACTAAGCTGGCTTGTCCGGAAGGGTCTTTTAAGCTGGCTGCTTCATAGTTATTTGAATTGTCACTCGAATCATTGACTGTGTCTTGCTCTGCAATAACCGCCTCTGTAGCATACGCTGTTAGTTTAATTGGAAGGCATTTATTTCCGGATTGTTTGAAATAAGAATTGCAAGAACATCTTCCAAAGAGGTTCGGTATCACAAATTCACAATGGCTATCCTTGTCCCAAAGGCGGCAGTGTTCGTTCATGTAGCAGACATGGGATGGTGGAGCGGCTGAAATGAAAGTTAATATAAGAACTACTGTATGTTTATTGCTATGGCATTATACCACTTAGTAATCAAGAACAGTTAGTAGCTTTCATGATTATGAAGCTATAGTTAACAATTTCATGCTCTAATTATGATGTCTTTGCAATCATACAATTTAAATCAGTAGTTACTTAAGTATGGGAAAGTTTCTTACACTTATAATTAAAAAGACATCCAATTAGCATAGGTACAAAGAATACTAGATTTGTGGACGTAAAAAAAATTTTTTTTTATTTCTAAGATTTTTGTTTCTCCAATTCGTCGTAAATAATTAAGTTAACTCAATAAAGAGTTAACCTTTGCGCACTTTAGACATAACAGTTACAATACCAACAATACTATTGTCATTTGAATTGATGATACTTGCCATAACCATCCATAACAATCGGTGAAACATTCCCATAACATGATCACATTACATACTACGGAAACTCTTCACGGTAAGTGCATGTTTAAGAGTGCACTTTTTCCCATAGAACCAAGATAAACTTTAATAACATCCGTTTATGGTAATGTGTTTAAGATAATGGCGATTAAGAGAGCTCAAGACGGCACGCAGTTAAACAAATCATGCTTCACGTAATGTTTTATCGTGAAATTTAAATCAGTTTAAAAGGTTTTCAATTAAATACTTACATATGCATAATAGTTTTTAGTTCGACGAAATACGAATTATTTTGATATTTTTTTGGCTTTTACGTGGACTCTCATCCCTGAGGTCGCAGGTTCGATCCCGGCTATGCCAAAATAATTTCTTTATATAACATTCGCTCGAAGGGTGAAGGAAAACATCGTGAGGAGACCTGCTTCCCTTCAACCAAAGTTGACGACATGTGTCAGTCACAGGAGCCTGATCACCTACATGACTATTAGATTGACAACTGAACAGATACAGAAATCTAAGGCTCAGACTCCGAAAGTTTGTAGCCCCGCTTTTTTAAAGCAATTGTATGTTGTATCCTCCAGGGAAGACCCTGTCGCTTGATGATTCTACATTTCTAAAAGAAAATGTCTTCTGAGGCAGGCCATGGAAAACTTCCAGCTATCAAGGTGATCTATCTATCATCAACAGCTTAGCTTCTACTAACTGCATATTTATTCTTTTAATTTTTTTTTTTGCAATATTTTATATACTTTGATAATTAAGTATATGTGAAGACAATGTAGGCAAAAAAAACTGTTATGTAGATTCATACTGTTATGTAGGTACTCACATATTTACATTTGTAAAATTTATAATGTTCTTGAATTCTAATATTCGATCCTTCAAAACTGTTGATGCCCAATGGGGCGTATCTAAACTTTCATCTCAATGTCAAGATTGTCTATTTGCAGTGATATTTCTAATCGTGATTTCGATCAGCGGAGATCAAGACCCGACATCGCGAAAACGAAAGCATCGAACAAAAGCGTGTCTTAAATTGTGTAAAATGCATCTCTAGGCTGGAAACATATATTTAAATATAAATTGGAAATACTTTACTCACGTGAGAGGCATGTGTGTTTTCTGAATTGCAAATGGCCATCGGTGCAACGGCAGACGCCGTCCAAGCACGCACTGTACGCAACTTTCAGCGTACACTGTTCGGAGACCACACACTCTGAACCGAGGAGAGTTGCTGAAAAGAAATTTAATATACAATTAAAAGGAAAATATTGTGACATACCGTGGTTATTTGTCAACATATAATTTATTTCATATTAACTGTCAACTGCAAAACGCACTCGCGAGTTTAATGAGGCAGAATGTGCGAAGGATTTTGGAATTTCCGTAACGCGGACTAGATGGTTTTGGTTTTTGGTGCACACCCAGTCTCTGATAGCGAAATTCTGGAGTGAGACCAACACCCATTTGTAGTAAACCCACCGGTGCTACTTTCTTGGGTGGGGGATAATAGCATTCCACCTCAGATGTAAAATAATAAATGGACCTCGTTCCCATCTATATAGAACCAACAACAGAGCTGATGCAGATTCTGATGCGGCTGAAAAAGATAAAGCTTGCATACAGTGGTAGACCCCCAGGCTTCAAATATATTTTGTCCCATTCAGTGTCGAGACCCTGGGTCCGTGGGGTCCTAACGCTATAAGGCTTTATAGGGAAATATCAAAAAGGTTAGTCGACATCACTGAAGACCGAAAAAATTAGTGGTTTAAAAGTGTGACTGTTTATTGCCAGTTCTCGTCATTTGTCCTTGATTTGAGAACTGGCATTAAACGTTAATTTAGGGCCATTTTTCTAACATGTATTAAGCTAGATATGAATAAATTATATTTTGATATACATGGTGCAATTAAACTGTACCTCTTGGCTCTTGGCTTTTGCTAATTGAAAGACGGCTTTGATGCTATCAACATTTAATGCACTGGAACCGTTATGATACAGTATAGTGAGTAAAAAGTGTTATGGGAACGCACAATAGAATAAAACATGTCGTGTGCAGTTATTTATAATTTATAAAAATATTCCTGCGTTAGACTTTCAAGTACTAAGTGTTGCCTAGGTCAATTACGAATCCTCAAAATGTGAGTGACGGGGTCGTGAACCCTGACCTGATGTTACCAAGTTCAATATTTGCCGGCTAGTTTAATTTGCGGTTCTTCATGGCTTGTCATGCAATTATGTGTATTTGATGGTGGTTTTTCGATACCCGAGGATATCGACTATATAGATGATAGAGGATATCGAGGAGTTCTTAATTTTTTTTTTATCTCTCATTATTTTTTATCTTTGATTATTGTTGTTTTGTATGTTCCTGTGTGTGTTAATAATAAATGTTATGTCTATAACAAATTAATACGATTGGCGGAAAAATAATTCTTTTTAATATTGATGGTATATTAAAAATACATATTGTATGTAGGTTTTTTATCAAATGTTTCTTTAGTCTAAACATAACCAAGCATATAACAAGCATACAAGCTTTATTTAAAAATGCATCGTTAATTATACAACAAATATGTTACTTTTAACGTGTGGCGTTAAGTATTCTGCCAATTCTTGCTCGCTTCACGCTCTTTATTTGGTAAATGACAGTAAATTTAACGTCCATAATTTAAATAAATAATAAAGAACATTCACGAAATATTTAAACAGTTCGAAATATTTATATTAGAGATAAAGAAACTCATTTTATGGCCGAAATAAAATATAAGTCGCTGTCTTCATAAGGTAGACAGACCAACATATGCGGCGTTTGGCCAGGATCGATGTATTGGTGCCCTTTGCAGTTTATGGTATTCTTAGCATTTTGCATTCGCCGCCAGCACGCCTCAAAAGCTTTTGGGTCGATACCCAAGATGGTCCAGTTGCTACTCCATACAGATAGTTAGGCAGATACTACCGTATCAGTGTCATTTTGGTTAACCGTGTCATATGTTGACTTATTAAAACACTGTGAAGTCAACATAAACGACATTATCTATGGAGCGACAATTTTTCAATTGGTTTAGTACGTTGTTCCTGCAATTTTTGATGGTTTAATGGTAAAAATGTTAATTGTATATTATGTCACTGGCCTTAGTGTGTATATAATTTAATTATATAAATATGTTCAACGTCCTAGTGGACAGAAAAATTGTGTCCATTTTATGTTTCCACCAGACCAACTCCTTGCTATTAAAGATTATGTATACAATAAATAAATAAATATAGTACGGGCAAATCGCAAATTAACTTGAACATATCAGTCACGATGAAACATTTAATCTAGATCGTGATGTGAAACTATGCGTTATGAGGTTTTTACATGTAAAATGTAAGTAGGTGAAAAAGTTCAAACTGTTACTGTAAATATTTTTGATGATAAATATGTTGCCATGAGCACTTTTTACACTATGGGTACAATAATAATAAGGCAAATTGAGCATTATTTCTTCAACAGTAAAAGTTGATGTATCAGGACAGGTTCAAACAACGCTCCTAATAAATTAGTATTATTCACTAAATAGTACTTAGATAAAGAGTAAAAATTAGACTCCTATTACAAGATTTCTGATATTGATAATAACATAAAATTTAACACTAGTTTAAAATACTTGAAATTAAAAGAGATGGGTGTTGTTTAAGTACACAAATAATGAAATAGTTCTAACAAAAAATATACAAAGCTTTTGCATCGAAAACTTACTTCTAAATATTTTCGTAAGGTCTTACTATTTGAGAAATAGCTAATGGTACTATGGGATAATGAAGTATTCTACTGGTAAGTAGACTGGCCGGTGGTTCAGCCGGGAACCGCATGTCTTGACTGAGCTTTATATCGGAAAACCCGGGGCCCATGTTAAATATATGTACAATGTACAAATATTTCCTATTTATATTTGTGTACCTACAATATATAGCATAAATGACAGCATACCCTGAGTTGCACTAACAAAGTTATTCCGACCGCTAAAGATATATTATGAAACTTCTCGGCCTTAGCCACTGGGGCATTGGGGCATTGGGGCCAGTCAGCTGGTCGACAATGCTCCGTTAGATCGTAGACAGAGTTCACATTCTTCCTATGTTATTTAGTATAGGTATAAAATAATATATTATTATGATGTAAATTGTAATAACCTCACCTTATATAATCAAATTCAAAATTCAAATTCAAAATTTATTTATTCATGTAGGTAACAATGTACACTTATGAACGTCAAAAAAAGAAATATTAAATGAATTTAATTTTACATTTACTGCCAGTTCTCAAATCAAGGGCGTAGAACGGAAGAGAAGAACTGGCAATAAACTCTCCGCCACTCTTTTTAATCGCCAAGTTTTTTTTTTACACAATGCTTGTAAGGAGCTGCAACCACTACACCATGTTCCATATGAAATCACTAAAATATATTATTAAAAGGAGTCCCTTAATGCAAGGTTCCGAAGATGCTGGTAATGTTCCCTTGGAATAGCCAGACTAATTATTTGTCCGAGGTAGCTGCCAGCTCTACGGCCTCCTGTGATGTCAACTAACCTTTTTGCTATTGCCTTAATATAATATAGCGCTAGGAACTGGCCAAGGGTCTTGACATTGAATGGGACAAAAACATATTCGGACCCTATATTTTCATGCTTTAATAGAATAATGTATGACCCAAAAACGTAATTTATTCAAAAAATATTTGAACGTTCTGTGATACAAGGGCGCTAGACACGTACGTTGAATAGCAATTATTTATTTTTAAATTCATAGTACGTACGTAACTGTAATGTTACTATTTATTGCCTATTTTAAATAACTTGTAACATTCATTATAGATATATACACATTTCTGTCGAAATTTCCATATTTTTTAATGTAATGGGAGGTAAATGGGCAGGAGGCTTACCACGTTGAGCCATGCCGCCCATGGTCACTCATATTGCAAGAAGGCTCGCAAGTGCGTTACATTTATTTTTAAGTACTAAAACGTGTATGCATACAATTATATAAGGAGTTAGGAATTAAATAAGCTATTATAATCCATCGATTGGTTATTGGCACACTTTTGTTAATATTTGTATTAAAAAGTCTATCATAGATGGTCAAAAATGGATTGAGATAGGTTATTGGGTTTGGGCGTTAGACTTTAAAGAACTTTGCAGTTTGTTGACCAAACTTACAAAGCAATTTGGCACGCTAGAATTTTGTCTTTCCAACACAAGACGTATTTGAACCAGTAGTTTCTGAGATTATCATCGAAGGAAACCAACTCTTATGATTGAAAATAAATTAAATTCTATTACAACAATTATTTATCTATTGATAAATCGTTCCGGAAATCATATAGGTACAAAAACGTTAATTAACTAAGACAGAAGTACATGTTGATGTTATTGATAAGCTAATCCGTTTAATGCCGACAAAAACATGCTGTGAGTTAATCAACTGCACATAATTGAAGTGAATGAATAATCTAATAGAAAAAGTTTTCATGATAAAGATCATAACTGATTTACATTTTATGCTTTCAATGTTTATTCATTTATAAGTAATATTACAGATAACATACATATTTTAAACAAAACACTTAGACAATTTACTAAGCCAAAATATATTACAGAGATAAACTATAATATATATGAAACATAAACAAGTATTAATACACAAAAAATACATAAAACTGAAATGTATTAACAAACGATAATTAATACTTAATATTTCAAAGACTGTTAATGCTAAACTAAGTTAAAGGCTTCCCGCCTCTTCAAATATTTCCTCACTTCGTGTGAGACGAGGCAGATGGAATTATTGTGAGTATGGGGGTATTGCATATGGGGGAGGGATTCTTAGTGAACTTAACTACAGTAAATAGGTACATTATATTTTCCACCGATTTATTAAATTTTAATATATAAATATCCCGTAGACAAGGCTGCGTTGGTTGAACGGAGTTGTCAAGCACCTCAAAACAAATGTTTGACGCAAGAAGCACGAAAAAGATTGCGATGGGCGAAGAGGATCTATAGCCATTGATGATGGTATTATAAAACATGGTTAATATATATGAAACGTAATATTTATATAATAAAAAAAATAAAATTATAGACGCTATTACCACACTCCAAAAATAAAGTCCAAAATGAAACAGGATATACAATAACGCAATGCCATTTGGACGAAGAAAATAACGGTTACTTCCCAGAAAAAGAGAGGTCACTGAAGAGCTGGTCTGATAGAATTACAGGCCTTATTTTATTTTCCTTATTAGGGCTGTGATTATTTAAGTCACCGTCAATCCAGAAGTCGTGCATATTAAGAATATTAAACAAACCTCAAAGTTTATTACAATAGAACATGTCTTTCATGTCAGTCAAAAAGAACTTACTTTTCTATGAAAAATAGAGATGCCAGTGCTATTGGGCGTTATAAGTCAGACTTAAACACATGAACTTAAGACGAAAAAAAATGGTTTGCGTAATAAAACTCTCGTGTACAAAAAATATTTTTTTTAATTTCAAATTATTAGCGCAATTTTACAGTACGCAAAATCAATATAATTTAACCCAACATTGAGATTTTCGTATCTAGAACGGGTTAACATCCGTGAAATAATTCGAATTTTGCGATACTTTGATTTTATCTTTGCCCGAATTTGTGTCACAGTGACCGCTATTCGATAACTCGAATGCAATTACGTTCACAATTAAATAAGTTTTTACGCCACGAAAAATTTGGTGTAAAAAATTAAATTAAGATTCTTATATGAGCACGTGCAAAGTGGCGTGATAATAAGTTATGCATATTCTTTGTTAGCATCACTTCATTTATTTTAATGGCTTTTGAACAGAATATATTTGTATTACTGAAATTTAATTAAAGCTACAATTTAATAGTACACATATGTTTCTACGTAATCATGTATTAAAAATAACACAAAAAAAGAATCTAAAAAAAGTGCATTCAAGACGTAGCAATATCTAAGAATTACTACACATATAGGCGTGTATTAAACATTCTTAAAAGGCCGGCAACGCACTCGCGAGCCCTCTGAGAGTGTCCATGGGCGGCGGTATAACTTAACATCAGGTGTGCCTTCTGCCCGTTTGCCGCCTGTTCTATAAAAAGAAACACTAACACACAAAGAATCTAACTAACTTGCATTCGATACTCAACTAGTATGACATACTAAGTAGAGTAAGGTTCAGTTTGTTTTACTCCACAAAAAACTATTTTTCTTTGTATTCGTCTCTTCACTCGAAACTAAAAACCTTTGGTTCTAGTTTCATTCAAGCTAAAATCAAACACTGACAACATAATTATAACAATAAAAATTCTACACCTTGAAAGAATTTATTGCAATTTAATTCGAGACGACAAGATCAATTTATTTGATAAGTCTGGGCTCCTCTTTATTATTGAAATAAGCTAAGCTTGGAAGGTTTGTTAATGTTTTGGAATGTATATACTATTTAACAGAGGGATAAATTATTTGTTACGTTTTTATAACAAATAAATATAGAAACTAGCAAAAACATTAATGAATGTTTTTTTTAATCTAAAATGATTTAAATTGTCATTACAAAAATGATTTAAAAACTTAAATCATAAAAATCGTTAAATTTTGTCGCAAATCTTTAATCATAAAAATCATCTTTCATTTGATAATTGACCAATTGCCTGGACTCTCGACTATCTTATACTTCATTAGGTGAATATGAAGAAACCAACACAAGAATAATATTATGTATGTTTGAATAAGGGGAAGAAGTATTTAAGATATTGTTTTATAACAATAAATCAGATTTGAATATTGCTCTGTTTTATTTATTTATCGCCTCCTCTCAAAGTGGCATAGACAACTTTAAGTCTTCAAACAGACTAACAAGTAAAAACTTGGGGATTGAAAAGAGTGGCGGAATGTTTCTTTATCTTGTTGCCCGCCCTTGACTTGCGAACTGGTAGTCAATGTAAATTTACAATTAATTTAATTTTTTGACATTCCTAAGTGTACTTGTTTACTAAGATGAATAAAGATATTTTGTTTGTTTGTTTGTTAGGTCTCTTGGTGAAGAAATCTCGTACTTATTATACTCACCCTCTCTTATATTTAGTTATCTTTCTTTATATACAACAAATATGTCTGTATAGACAGATACATATGACATTTAATACATATAAATTTAACCACACATTTTACATACCACTGACTGTCATTATGAAACGATATTCTTTAAATCCTATTCCTATATCGCGATAATGGTTGAGAAGAATATTTAATTATTTATTAATGACATATTAAAAATTGTAACGTCTAGCTAACGTCAAGAGCTACTTAGCTGAAAGGTGTGATTTAGCATTTTTTAAGTATCGCTTAAGTTAATGAATACCCAATAACGAAGTTAATTTTAAAATAAGCCTCTTCGAAATGCAAAGTAATTTCGCTCTGATCTTGATCTCGATTGAGCAAATCAATATTTGATGGAATTTATAATCGGTCACGATAAAACAATTCCGGTTTTTCAATAACTATTACTTTTGAGTTTTTTAACTGTTCCTATATTGATATAATTCGTATAAGTATAACCTACCAAAAACGATGATCTTGTAAATAACGAGTACTTGTAATGTCATTTATTTATTTATTGGGAAATTAAACAGAGACATCCTTAATAAAAACAAAGTCATAGTAATAATGAAGAAAAGTAAGTCGTAATATTTTTCCGTGAATAACTTTTAGGAGTTGTTACGAAATTGATACAGTCAACTGTTGACAATACAGCTGTTAATCAGTCGATACGATGGTTCATTTTAATGTAATCAATTTTACGTAAAATTATATCAATGCCGATTTGGAGGCGACTAATTCTTATATACATATATTTATACCCAAATTGATCGTGTCAAACACGTGCGCTAAACTCATCCCTGAGGTGGTAGGTTCGATTCCTGTCTATGCACTAATGGACTATGTACGTTTCTGTCTATGTACGCTTTTAACATTCTCGAACGGGAAGAAAAACATTGTGAGGAAACCGGAATTAGACCCAAAATGTTGACGAGTGTCAGACCAACTTGCCTCTTAGATTGACAAACTATCATGAAACTGACATTAATATGAGGCAACAAATTGTATGATGTAGGTAGGATTATTAACAATATTTTTATTTTAAATTTGTAAAGGCGTTGATTGGTAAATAAAGATGTTATTATAAGTAAATTAATTATCTATGTAAGATAGTTACAGATAACATATGGCAACATTTTACTGGCGCGTTGATTTACTGGTAAATTGTTTAACGTGAAGTTAAACGCACGCATGGCGACTGAATGAGGATTTATTGATATTGTACTTGGTTAAATTGTAGCGGAAATACTCTAGCGTGCCCGCTGCTTTATCATTGAACATGTTTACGACATCTTTATCGAATTAGGAGAAAGTGTAAAATTGCCTCAGTGTTCTCTTTTTGGGCTTTTTAGGGCTATTTATAGGAATTACTGTTTAAAAATAGTTTATCGATAAACGTATTTACGTATTTATTTAAAAGGAGGAGTTTCTTGCCCATTCTTCGACAGAAACTACATTTTGGAAGGGGCAACTAGAATCATCTTTATATGTATTTTATTTAAAGTGCCATTTCAGGTGGTCTAATTGAAATAAATGATTTGATATTGGATATTTTATTTGAATGAAAGTAGCGTTATAGTTTCTGCGTAAAGTATACAATTATTTTAATTTTTTTTTCCTTACTAAATTTGCAAGATATCGCTAATAATATCGCCGCCTGTTGAATCCCTAATAATATGTTAATGTTTATTTCTAATGTAAAGAAAAACTAAATATTTTATTATTATTATTTTTTTAACTATAGTAAATTTTTCACCACTTACGTATGGTCTATGAGTCAAGAAAGAAGCGCTTACTTCATTCATTGAGTTAAATATAGGCTAACCTATGAGTTTCTATTCCCAGAGCATCGAAAGCACAGAGTTAAATGTAAGAAGAAATTCATATTAAAAAGAAGTTCATAAGTTCATAAGTACATTCAGAGAAAGCTCGTAAACACAAGGATCTAATTCACACAGAAACTCAAACGTCAAGAACCTTTTAAGAATTGGACGAAGAAAGCGAGACGCGTGGGATTGTTTTCACAAAACAATTTATTTTATTACACTTTGCCCATACTCCGCCATCAAAATGTTACTAATAGTTTATAACTGTATATTTTATTGATTTAAAGTATCTTCAATCTATTGGTTTGCGATATAAGGATTGAACGTAAAATACATATCAGAATGAATGTATTGGGCTAAACGAATTACTTTTTAAGTCGCTGCGACCTAATTAATCTTGCTGTAGACGGAAAGGCAGTTTGTTTCAAATATACATAATAAAAAAATGCTCTGTAGCATTTGTATTTTTACTTATTGGATACTTAGAAAGAAAAAAACATTGGAACTGGGATTTGAATGCTCAATCTCTGGGTCGCTCCAACATGACTTCAAATAGCTACTCTTTTTTAGTTCTAAATCTATCGGCACATTTGTTTCTCACTCGTGCGGTGAACAATAACATAATGTCGTGAAAATCGCACTGCCATTGGCAGTACATGCTGGGCAAGGATTGTAGCGACACTGATTTTATAATATGAAAATTTTGATGTGTTTTACAATAGCCTATACCAACTAGCGGTAACTTTGTTTTGCAGGCTCTTAATATGGTTTAAGATTTCATTTAGTTTTGTTTATTACTGTTATTGATATTTTTCATTTAAAGTTATTATTGTTATTTTTTGTGGTTGTTTGTTTAACTTTTTCATTTGATATATTCCTTACTTATTGATATGAAGCTATGTGTGTTAAATTTGTGATGATTTTCTTGTATTTTTTAGGCAAGAAAAAAAAGCTAAGGATATCCAAGAACCACAAGTGCTATTTTATAAAATACAGCGTTTTCTAATTCGCTACCTACGTAATATTTTAAATAGACTTCTAGAAACAATCGAATAGTAACTATGTACTACAAATTTACTATTTTATTTGTCCGAAATTTAACGACAATTATTGGAGAATGGATAGTTAGGTAATGCCTACGAGTAATGGTTTTTTGAGATCAGAGATAAAAAGTTCCGCGGACGCTTATTGTAATGGACGAGTGAAAGTGAAATGAAGCCACAAGTTAGGTGTATTACGATAAACGCTTGAATTACTCGACGATAATAAGTTTGAAATGATACTTGAAAAACTGTATTAAATAATTTTTATGTATATATTGGACTATGTTAAATATTTTTATGTAGAGCGCTGTGTTAGCTGTTTAGCCTAGTGGCGTGCGACTCTCATCTCTGAGGTTCAATCCCCAACCCTCAAACTGTTCACAGCCGGGCAACCGATTACGCCAGACCGATGTGAGATGTAGTTTGTGTTCTGTCCCGCTCTTACGCGCCCTATATTACTTCATCATATGTTAGGTTTTATTTTCGTCACGGAATTTCTTGATTCGGTCGCCGCGCTCAAAGCCCACGATAAAACATTTAAATAATTGTCTCTAATGGCAATTATTTAGCCTTTCATTCAAAAAAATCAAAAACACAATACTCGCAATACTCGTCGAGCGAGTTTACTTATCTTGCCGAAGCAACGTACAAATTATTTGAAGAATGTCTATTAAGTACGAGGTTGTGCAATTACTTGTTAATTACTTAACTAAACTTAATTACCGTCTGAAATTCGTAATATTAGCGTGCTTAACCAATTTAAAACGGTATTACAGGTACATATCAGTTTAAGTCTAGTAGACTAAAATTAGGAAGGCTGTTGGCGACGTGGAGATACACGTATATATTAAGTTTCTCATATAATTAAAAATACACTTTTTCGCACGGGTGCAATGCTGATAAAAAGCACGTTTTTATAAAGTATTGCTATAGAACCGCGGCCTCCGTCCCGGCCGGTACCGCCTCAAACGCTACGATATTTTTAAATCTGTAATATTATCGAAAATATTCATTTACATCATATACTGTAAAGGGCCATATAGATCTCTATTAAATCAAAAATGTAAGGTTTTTATTCGATAAGGATTAATACTGTATTGTTTAAAATCGCTTCGAAAATTAGCCATTAGTTGTAAAAAGTAAATGACAAAAAATGTCATTGTGGGATATCATATACCATGGCGAGATAAGATATAAGAGATAGACATATACCATGGCGGAGTTTTCTGTAGACCTTTTCAATGTGTTCAATACTTAGAAAATTATTTTGATAAGTCCCGTAGGGTTTGCACAAAGTAAGCGGAAAAAATGTAATTTTTTACGACATCACAATAGAAAGAAACCTTAAAAAATCAATATTTCTGCACTATTTAATGGATGTTATTAAACATATAAACCTACCTCTATCACTCTATTTATTAAAAAAACCGCATCAAAATCCATTGCATAGTTTAAAGATTTAAACATACATAGGGACAGAGAAAGCGACTTTGTTTTATACTGTGTAATGATGTTAGCTGTAGGATTACGAAATAAATAATATGAACACGTGAAATCACTTACATTCAAGACAAGTGGCGTTGTCAACTTGTGCGAAGTAAGGTTGACAGGTGCAGGAGCCTCTTATACACTGCGCATTGGACACCCTGCAGTCTGAGCTGAGACGACATCGCGATCCGAGCAAGTCACCATGCACTATCTGTAAATTATTTAAGATGACTAGAGTTACTTTGAAATACTTTTTTATGAATGTCAGTCAGTCTGGGTTGGGAATTTAGTTGCATTTTCTTAACAACATAGTTTTAAAAAAATTATGTGTGCTTAGTTAAAAAAAACATTCTTGCTTACATTCATAACGATTACAAATTAAAAAAATGTATTTGTTTCAACCAAAGTATATATAATTTTCAATTTGAAACTAAGAGACAAATAAGTATTTTAATATTATTGTAGAGTCTGGGTGCATAAATAACATAAACATAAGAAAACCGGACTACATAAGTTATTTGGCAAGGGCGCACTTATGTATATGACAAGCGATTTCAAAAAGGAATTCCTGGTAAAGTCACTGTTCCAAGTGCATAAACAATTAAAAACACATAAAATGACATGAACTAAAATTAACGAATAGGTACTAATCTAAAATTAAAAAATATATATAATAACAAAGTAAAATTTATATATAAGCTAATTATGAGGTAGAAGAGTGCTATATACATTAGAATAGTTGTTAAATGGCACCATATTAAAATATACAGTGATTTGGACCTGCTTTTAATGATGATGACACTCCAGCCTCACTAAGTTAAAGTAAACGAGGGTAGATTCCCTTGGGGTTATCTCTTAAATGGCTGCTAATGATTCGCATTTATCACTTAAATGCGTTAACGTGTCTTGCAATTTTTCTATAGAATACGAGATGCCCGGCGAACTTCGTTTCTCCATAATGTGATTTGACTAAGCCTACATTTGTACATACCAACATGGAACCATTTGCTAGGATACCCCAAAGGCAGTTCTGTTATCCGGAACAAAATTGTTTTAGGTTTTTCTGTGATTGCTGTATAAGAGTTCAACTCATAAATTTTTAGTAACAAATAAAAAATAGAAGCCGACTCTCAGACTTACTGAATATGCATACAAAATTTCATAAGAATCGATCTAGTCCTTTCGGAGATTATTAATACGATTATATGTCAAAATTAGTAATAGACACCGCAATTTTACCGCAAAAAAATTACCTACAGTTTTTTTATATACATTAAACACCCCAAAAATTTGCCAAATCACTAAACTGCTTCTTGACAAATTCTTTCAGCCAAAAACGTATCCAAAAAACAAATTGAAACATCGACAACTGCAAGCTATCAATCAATTATGTAAAAAAATCTATAAACGAAAATACCTCGGTTGACAATTTCGCTTTGTGTCGCCTTTGTGCAATTTTATACAAAAAGAGTTAATTGTCCTTTTCTACAATAAGACCTCTCCTGAGCTCGTTGACCTTGGGTCTGACTATATACATAAGTAACAAGTATCTATGCGTACGCACGCAAAACAAAAGACTGTTTCACTGTCAAGACTCGAGACTAAATATGAATATGGCTCCCGTAAGTCAAAAACGTATTTAATTTGACAGGTGTCATACATAGAGCTCTAGATGCCACCCTTAGTTCTGTGGACAGCCGCCATTTAAACTTTAAAAAGAAAATCGTTCTTATTTTGTTTATAGTGTTATTTTCACATTTTGACTGAGCCCACTGATTAAAGGGGAAGATTTATACGAATATGTAACAATACCAAAATCATTTTTCTTTGCCCGAAAATTGATGAAACCCTTTATAAACATTTTAACAGCTGTTTCATCTTCTATTGTCTTTAGTAGTTGAGGCGTGTATAAGGCCGTCTCCAATTAATAAACGAATTTATATTATTGTGTTTTGTTCAATACTATCGAAAAATGATTATGTATTTTAGGAAACTACTATACAAATAGCATATATGTAGCTCGGATTGTGTTATCTGTGATCCATTTTCCCTGAACTTTATTATAGTTAAAAAAGATAGTATACGCATTAGAAGACTGATTTATGTTGCCACTTGTAACCTATTTAATTTAAGAATTTGCATTGTCTCACTAGTAAATTGCTGTAATCTTAACGTGTCTACGCGACTATTAGGATATCCTTTATCCTACGCTTATGATCTATCACACAATTATTATATAGGGTAAACTAAAAATTTTATTTCAAATATGGTACAACGAAAATATACTAAGTGTCTTAAACCGCGAAACCTGTGTAAACACAACTAAAACAAAAGAAGCATGCTAATTTTTGGTATGTGATTAACGAAACAGACGCTATTTACACCCCTGGATTATTCTTTATTATCACTGTGAGAAAAGAAAAAGGTACATTTTGCAATGTTTTTACTTAGTGTTGTAATTAACTGTCACTATCAAAAACAACAACTGCATTTGACAATTGACATAAGATTATAGTTATTTTAGTAGCGGACTGCTCTATAAAATAAAATGGTATAAATTTTGTAAATAAATATTCCTATATATACCTATATTCCTTGCATTATTATCCTTAATGTCTGGTTATATTTGGCCCAGTAATTTTGTAGTTTATTCATTAAAAATAAACAAAACAAACATCTTGTTTGGATGTTATTTCAACTAAAAAACTTGAACCAGCGAGGTGACGTTCAGTTTCGAATAGTATTAATGTAACTAACGAATGTGCGTATCTTGCTATAGTTATATTACTACATTATTCGTACTTGACACACAATTTATAGAATTCTTCGCTAAGGAGAACTGCTGAGGATCGATCGAAATTAAAATTTAAAGCAACAATTCGAAACGAAAGTGTAAATTATTCAGCTGTGAAATTATTCAGTGCAGGAGGGCTGGAGTGTTTGATATTTCACGTACATTCCCCATTACTTTGAAACTATATTAATATGTAAGATCGATTTGGAGTTCTTTGATATTGAAACCTTTTGTATACTTAGTAAATTTATTATTTAGTTTCTTATAAGGAAGTGGAGTAAAATGTTAATTTTCTTTTGGGTAAGACACTCCTACCCTGAATTTGACGTATAACGATTAGGCGACGGGTATCTTATAAGAAATTAAAGGTCACCTTAAAGGTATTTTTGACAAAAAAAAACTAAAAGAAATGTTTAACTTATTCTCCAATTCTTAATTTAGAAACTTCAGATAAACTTGACTTAAGTACTTCTAAATAATAATAATAAAACTGATAATAATAATAATTTATTTCAAGTTTGTTTCACAGGAAAAACTTATATATAATTGCGCTGGTTATATAAACATAATTAGTCAGGTTTATCTGACGCTGAACGTGGTGTGAACCTGTATTTCAGCATACAGCGCATAACTCAATAATATATTAGACAAAAACTCTAGCATCAAGTACATGACTAATTGGCGAAACTTATATGTTGTAATTTACAATCAATTAAACAAGTAATTAAATATAACCAAGAAGGTATTCGTTACCATAGTTACCATTCTTTTAACATGATTACAACCTCGGTACGTTTTGTAATTCCGCTAATGTCAGTTAACAACTTCGTTACCAATATCCCAACAGATTTAATAGAACTATTTCCGGGTAACCGCAACTATTCATAGTGTTTATTATCATGGAGATGATTTTTATTTTTCAATTGACCGACAATAGATCGTTATAATTTTATGGAGCGACGTGAAAGTATGGTTAATAAACATGCTAACGATTAAGCGGTTAGATACTTTAAATTATTTTACACACCCTCAACATTCATGCTTTAGTTTTATTTTGTTTAATACTTTAGTTATGTTTTTGTATATGTTCTATCCGTGGTTGGTGAGCCGGTTACCAAAGAATATCTATTAAAAGCACCAGCATCTCACAAAGAAATCTATTCAACACCAGCGGCTTGCATACTGGTAAAATACAATTATGAAGACATAGACATAACATTCATTACAAACAAAAACACACACACATAACAAAAAACATAATCAAAGAAAAATGAAACTGATACATTCACAAATACTTAGCAAAGCTATCGTACGTGCTACGAGTGTTAAAAGTTGCATCCGTTAGCAGTCAGGTTTTCTATAAACGTTGAAGCTTATTCATATCTGTGGATATTTTTTGCCGATTATATTATTATTATAATTTAATGTCACGCCACACGCATATGTGTACGATATATAATTAAATTTTCACTACACGAATGACATCAACCTCTTCAAACACTACATATTATTAAATCAATTAGCATAGCGATTATGATATAATTAACAAGATTCTTGTATGTTTACGAGAGCGTAAAATATTGTCACACTCCTGTCACAAATTATAGAGGTTTTACGTAAAGATTGGATACCAGGCATTGTTCTCTTATAAACAGCTTCACCACAGAAATTGAAGACATAGTTACCTCCCTAAACATTTGTAATATTTATTTATTAAAGTTCACCACATCACAGATAATGCATTTCAATACTCTAAGTTACGATCTATATATTCTGAAATCCATGACAATTATATGGGAACATAAATTTTACAAAAAAAAATGTAATAAAATTATTCTAATTTTAGTTTATACTAGACATGCTTTATTCAAAATTACTTTATCTAAAAAAAATCTAATATTCCAAAAGCATCTACTTGTAAAAATTTATTCTTTTAAGGTTTTGCTTATTGTCGATTATGTTGAGTGAAGTTGACTGAATATTTACTGGATTTAATTTTACTATTAATAAAGTGTTAATAAGCAGACAAGAATCATTTCTTTATCGATTTTTCTAGAGAATTTTAGATTGAAGTTCAATAGTAAATTGAATCGTTTAGCAATTTTCCTATCTATGGTTAATTAATTTGAAGATGATAGGATTTCGTTGGAACATTCTACCCGTGGTATGCGGAAGTCTGTGGTTACATTCTTACATGAACAGGGAACCACAAGTGAACATTCGGAGTTGTGGTATAATTTATTACTTTTGATTTACCTTTGTTTATTACGCTTTCTAAGACTGGTGATTGATTTAGTGTGAAGTTTTTTTTTCATCAAACCATTTTACAAATTGCAAGTTGATTTATGTAAAACATTATTTTGTAGATATTGATCAATACATAACATATTCCACAACGTATGCGATGACGGTTTTTTATGAACATTTTTACATCTCGGGTTATATTATTGAATTTATATATTAGAATCCTATTTTTGTAATCTAATAGAATATATGTTAGTCAGTGAAGGTGTCTTCTGACGCGGACGGTGAAATAATTTTAAAAATCGGTCGAGTAGTTTTTGTGTGAAAATATTACATACACACAAAAACGCAAATGTTTCCTCTTTATAAGTATAGATGTACAAACCCATGTTAATTATAAAACTAAAAAAAATATTACTTTGAAATTCCTCAATAGTGTGGACTAAATTTTCACAATTATTAGACGCTTATTTTGTAAGTTGTGCATAAAGTCCTGGCTAATTAAGCTAGCCTAGCTCCTTCCAGACGCTAAGAAGATTCCTGGGCACTTCCCAGGCTTCACACAGCGGCCTCCTCACTATTAGCTATTAGTATTTAAGACCCGTTCTCAGCGAGTGTGCACGAAACTACAAATATTATGATTCAACATACAAAGACGTTTACGTAAATCAGTACTGTAACCCATTGTAATTGAGTTTATATTCCCATAAATATAAAGTGCATTTAACTCACCGGAAGCTCACAAGGCGCGAATGCTGAGCTTGAAGAAACGTTTTAATTTTATTTGAGAATGTGTTCTTTACTTGTTTATTGTTTGTACTCATAAATAATGTGAATATTTTAATAAACTTTTAAAATTTTAATCTTTCTTCACTGGGGCAACATGGAACATTACAAACTTGCATAACTTAAGACTAATAAGTAGGTAATTGAAATCTAACCGTATTTACTAATGTCTTCTTTTTGGTTCTTATGTCAAATTTGTATTTGATATACCTAAGAACCAATATTTTTGAAGTTATACTTCTTTTGGCGCGTTGGAGAAAAATAATGATAGTGAATTTTTACCTGGTCTAGGTGGCATGGAAATCGATAACTATGTTCAAGTTGTATATTCTAGTATTTTTATATTTAGAACACGTGGTTGGGAACAGAACAATTAAACAGTGTAAATAAATAAATATTATTTTGATGCTTTTAAATAAATTTTATATACGACGGTGATAGTATTTAGTAGTATTTCTCGTTAATCACTACTACATTTTAGTTATTTTTTTCCATATGCCAAAGAAGTATAACTTCTAACGCGTGTACATAAGTACACATTTTTTTATTTGTTAAAAGCTTTCCAAAGCTCGGAACACTGATACATTAGTAAAAGAACCAGAATATAGTGTTTAATGTGGCAAGCATTTATAGGCAAACATGACATATACGAAGATTACAAATATTAAACAAAACAATTTAAATAACAAAACTAAAATAAAATCGATTTTAAAATGTGAGGGGAGCGACTATGGATATCCAGACCTAGCTTTATTAGAATGCTCAATCTGGAAATCGGTGAGATATAACCAAAACGCCTTCCTAAAGAAGGTACAAATGTAACGATGGGATGCCCTTGTTAATAAAATTACTACATACTACAGTCTCTATTAAGGGAAGACTCTTTTCTGGTGTTCTATTCTCAAATGATTATGAAGAACATAGAACTTCTAGGTATATGTACAATCTTGAATGCATAAACACAACGTGAGTCGTTAATTAGTTATGTAAATAATTGCTCATAGATTTCTCAGTGACGCTTCATGAAGTTGTCTATGCGTCGAAGTGCGCTCACGACCGCATCGCGGCGTGCGCGACGCAATGGCTTGGTCGTTGACCGCGCACGCGCCCTATCCGATTTGAGACCTTACTATGCAGATGTAAGACAATTGATATGTTCTTGTGTATAGCTGATAATCGCGAATTGAGTTAGTCCATACATTAATTAGACAAGATTCCTAAAAAAAATACGTTTATTATGGAGCATAAGATAGACAGGTATCACTTATTCCACGTCATTAAATTTTAATCTGTAGGCATCCCTACTCATCGGCATAGAAGACAGAGGCTGTAGGCCAAGAGAAAAAGCTGGTGTAGAAACTTTCGGTACTACTTTCCTACTTAGGTACCTCAGTAGGAACTTGGTAGGCTTGTGACCGGCACAGATGGATACTTGCTTATCAGATTGACAAATGATCATGAAATAGATATCTGAGACCCATATCTAAAAAGGGTGTAGTAGGTTTCTTCGATTTTGTAAGAAGTAAACAGGATTTTATTTTTATCTATTTAGAACTTCTGTCAGGCGTGAACCGCTACCGAAAAATAAAAATGTAAGAACAGTACATGACCCTTGGTCATTTGAAGATTAAAATACAAAATTTTTATCGATACTCATACGATACGATCGACGCTGCAATATCTTTTTATATAGACTCTACAAGTGTATTTTTCAGTATATACGGGTTGATATTTTTAAGAATGTAACAATATTTTCCAAGTAACAGTATAACTATGTACGGCTTGTAGTAATCGTTGTTGTGTAGGGCATTGTTAACCAATTTTTGTGAGAACCTGAGAAAGGCTTTTGACTTTCGTGTCAAAGTTGAACCGTTAGTAGGCTTTTAATACTGGGAAAGTACAATCCATTAAATTAAACCGCACAGTGACTCGTGTTAACCCAATAATTTAACTTATCATTTATCAGTATGGTAGTAACAGTTGGCTTGTTTGTAGAAATGTATATGGGATCTCTGGATGTATTAAATAAAAATATAATAAAATTATAAAATAAATTGGCCATAGGAGAGTACTTTAATAAGAATTAAATTGAGTTGTATGTTATTATATTTGTATTCGATCAACAACGGAGTGAAATTGATTTTATTAATACATGTGTTATTTTATATTCCTATGACAAATTCAAGATATTTTTTTCAACACAACTGTATTTCAAAATCCAATAAATTTTAGAAGTCATACCTATCCCTGTCTCTATGATATATTAAATATATTCCACTCATCGCTGGTACGTCGCCGGTTAAATTCATAGACACTAGCTTCAAGAGCTATTATTAAAAGTAAAAGTAAGTAATCGTTAAAGTAACATCAAAGATCATGTTAAACGTCGACTTTGACTATCGGTTTTTGCCCGTTCATTCTTAACTTATTACGGTAACTCGAATTGAATTAACCGGTATTAGTTACGGTTTTACACAAATTCATTTCACTTTTAATAGACCGTAACCTTATCTTTATAATACTTTTCCCTACTTTTGTCACGACCGAGCACGCGTAACTAGGGGTGAAAATGCTCGACTTTCTATGAGGCAATCAATCAGAATTATTCCAAATGTTGTTAGGTATTTTATTATAGATAAAGAATCCGGTCTGGAAGCATCTTACGCAGTCAATGTTCTGGCACTAATAGAAAAATTGTCATCAAAATGTTTTAAATTGATTGCTTTTCTTGATTTAATAATAATAATTAAAATCAGTGGCGCTACAACCTCTTTAGGTCTTGGCCTCAGATTTCTGAATCTGTTTCATGATCCTTTTTCCATCTAATAGGCAAGTAGGTGGCAGGCAGCTTACAATGCCTGACACATGTGATCGACTTTATGGGTCTAAGACATGTTAAGTTAATGTTTTCTCACGATGTTTTCCTTCATCGTTCGAGCAAATGTTAAATGCGCACATAGAAAGAACGTCCACAGGTGCACAGCCGGGGATCGAACCTACGACCTCAGGTATGAGAGTCGCACGCTGAAGCCACTAGGCCAACACTGCTCTCTAATAGAAATAATAATCATAGCTTTAAGTGTTTATTTTTCATAAACTCGTAAGGCAAGTGAAGTAATGGTAATGATTGCACCTCCCGCCGCCATCTGTGTGTGAGATATTCAAGCGTAAAAAAACTGCATCCATTGTTCCGGCACTAATAGAAATATTGTTATTCAAGTTTTCTTATTAAATTTCAAACTCTTAGAACTAATCGACGGCGTATGTCAGGCACAGGTTGATCACTTGTCTAATAGATTGACGTATGATAATGAAACAGATACAGAAATCTGAGGCCCAGAACTAAAAAGGTTGTAACACTGATTTATTTTTATTTTAAGTTGATTACTTTTTAACATTAACCAAAGCAATGCGCTATATCGAGGCGTATAAGGTCAAAATACAAGAAAGCTAATTTGACTTTTGAGTTCATGTCGATGAATATAATTTCATGTATTGAATATTATGTTAAGCCTCCCCAAGGAGTACACCCTCTGTGATCCGTCTAGACTGTTTTGGCGGCATTTTGAAGCTTTGTAAACATGAGAGTTCACTTTTTCATGTGGATTGCTGACCCTTGCGTAAATAGCTAAAAAGTAGAAATGGACATGGGAATATAATGCTTCGTTCCAAAGGTACTCATTGCATGGAATATAGGATACAGGTATCACTTATTCTACGTCATAAAATTGTATCGCAGACATCCATACTTAATCAATCAATCAAATCATTTATTCCAATTAGACCAAATAAATTGGCACTAGTGAACATTAAATAAAATATACTTAAAGATGATTCTAGTTGCCCGTTCCAAAAGGTAGTTTCGTGTGGAGAAGAATGGGCAAGACACTCCACACTTACTATTTTAAAATAGAATTTACAATACTTGTATACATTAGTTAAATAATCATATGTGAAGTCATGTACTCATAGAATAAAATTACTATACCGTTCTATTTCGGCAAAGAAGACAGAGGCCCAAAGAAAAACGTGGCGGAATAAACTCTCGGTACTCTTTTAAAATAGGAAATCATCATACAAAATGACAAAACACACCTATATAATGTTTAATATAAAGAAATAGTTTATTTTAGAACCTAAAATTATAGGAAGAATTCACTAGGAAATTGTTTACGAAACTCAGTAAGTAAGTAAATTTGCAAAACATAGTGAAAAACTAAAATTCAAATATCGAATACCTAATGTTAATACATTTTCGAATAGCCATTAACATCAACCCCCTGCAAACACTGGTTTGGTTGTGACTATTATTACAAGTTAATTATTGATTTAATAATTACGGCTCGTATTAATACTACTCGCAAATGGATATACTAAAAATGCTCACATAGAAAACGGATATGGCATCTTGGCATTAATAATAAATATAAATCAAGTATGAAGCATAAGAAATTTATTTTCCGGGTTTGTCTGTTTTATTAGTTTCATAGTCACACATGAGTACCCATTGCATATATCAGATCTAAAGAAAAATTAAACGCGAGCTTTTATAACCGTTGCCATGGTTACACTAAGATTTATCCGGATAGGATTTGTAACTCATAGAAATCGTACGTAATTTTGGACAATGATTTATAGAACGGGGGTGTGCCACCCTCGTAGGGGCACCAGCCACCACAATATCACAAACAACATTGATTTCTGGAAACGAGAGACTATTGAGTCACATTTCAACGATTTTACGTAAATCAATATTTTGTACAGTATAAGCTATGTTTGTAATTTGTCACCAATCGTTAGGTGCGTGCTGTGATAAGCAATCAGCCAATTCAGCCGGTGTTACATATATCGTTGTTTTCTATATCGTTGTTATTGGGAAAATAATAGATATTAATTTGAAAGAAAAAAAAATACTTGCGTACTAAGTAAAAATATGCGAAGTCAAATCCAATCAATACGGGAATCATATTTAGCCCTAATGGTTTTTGTACTTCAATTTTGAGGATAAATATTACAAAATGTATAAATTAATAAAGTTTTGTTTGCTAATCAACTTAAGAACCATTAAATTGTAAGGTTTATAATGACAAAAAAATCACATAATGTATTTGTTAATAGTTTTTTTTATATTCTTAACAACTGTTACCTTTTTAAACTGTCTACATTATCTGTATAAAAATACCAAGCACTTGTTTAAGTAAAATCCATAATTATTATAACAGTCTACAATAAAAATTATCCAACCGTTACTCACGTCGTGTCATATCAATTAATAGATAATCTTATTGGGTTATATCTGATCCTAGTTTGTACACTTTTTGCCGCCAATTGCTGACAGCTCCTGTCATTGTTGTAATCGAATTAAGCGAGCAAAAACTTTGCACCAATTAACTCTTCAACGTTTCGCAGAGATTGTTATTTTTGACAGGCCGTTTTTGAAGATGTTAAAACGATATAGCGAATAAGCATAGATAATATCAAGTATTTAACTGTATCTGCATTGCTGTTGACCTATATCGCCGAAATGAAGGCTTTTGAAATGCACTAAGTTTGCTTAGGTTCAAAGCGTAAAGCATTCCCACTTGCAGGTGTGTTATGCTTACATGAGTAATAGTACCGTCAAATCTATTTTAATAAAGAAAATATGAAGATGCAATGGGTGGCCTTATACCGATCTCTCTTTCTTTCATTTTTATTTTCCATTCCAGGTCAAATCTATACTGATATTATTATATTGTAAGAGTTTGTCAGATGTCAGTTTGGCAATCATCGGTTGCAATTTAAAGTAAATGTTTACCAATTGTGAGCCACGGAAGAGTATCTGGTCTACGATCACGACTAATATAGACTGTCTGTATGACTACCACACAGTTTTGTCTAATAAATAAACAAACGTGTCTGTATTTATGTACACGCGTTAGAAGTTACATACATGGCGTAACAAGATGAAAATCTTTTCAAAAATCTTTCGGCTTATACTACGTTAGTAGAAAAACACTAACAATTGGAAAAAAATTACTCTAATATTTTTTCCCTAACGCGCCAATCGATGTATAACTTCAAAAAACTAAAATGTTGACTAAACCTAACATGAAGATTTCGGTTTTTTGTGACGGTGTGCGCGCGCATCGTAAAAATTTACTCTCATCATGTTACGCGCCAAACGAAGTATAACTTCAATAACCAATAATTTTAAAGCATCACCACATCAAAGCCGAACATACCACTGTGTCTGCCCCAGGTGTAAAAGACAGCTTAGCATCGTGACAAGATAACGAAAGGATCTAAGTTCATACATGTAAAAATCCCAACAACAATCTGACCTCAATAAAACAAGGGTACTGTTAATATGCAAGTAAATTATGCGCATTTATGGATCGATAGGGCGAACAGCGTCGTAGACACAGCGACCTGACCATTGACGGAACACACACAACGGTACTATGGTCAACCTATTCAAAGCCTGTTTGATATAAACTATTAAGTCTTGGCATGCAGTTAGGCGCAATGAATACCCAGTTTCCTACACGTTTAGTTGAGGAAAATGGCATAATTCATACATCTACCTAACAATTCAAAGGATAACTGTATGTGAACCTGGTTTATGGGCTTCTTGAAGTTATGTTAAAAATTTCGGTTTGAGGTTAGATTCAATTTCAAAAATTCTTTGTTTTGTTACCCGAAAATTTGTAAAACATTATTTCCTAGAATGTAACAAACTTATAAAACAAAACGAGTTTTTATAGCGGTTTTGCTTTTTACGTATAAAACACATGAAACTAATGTTGTAATGTTTAAACTACCTGCGAACTATGCCATCTTTAGATCAGATTTGCATTTAGAGAAAAGGTTAGATTTGGAAGGAACTTATACCCTACCTACCTACCTACAAATACCCTTATTATTATTACATTAATATTAATTTCTGAATCTGTTTCATTATCATTTTTTTAATCACAATCCGATAGGCAAGTAGGTGATCAACATCTTGTACCTGACACACGCCGTCGACTTTTCGGGTCTAAGAAATGTCGGTTTCCTCACAATGCATTCCTTCACCGTTAGAGCGAATGTTAAATGCGTACATAGAAAAAAGTTCATAAGTGCACAGCCGGGGATCGAACCTACGACCTCAGGGATGAGAGTTGCACGTAAGAATCACTAGACCAACACTGCTCATTTGCGTTTGAGTTAATATGGCTCCCGAATTTTAGTTTTTATTTAAGTTCTACAAGTTTGGTTTACACACTCTAAAAATCCTTTATATTATATAGTATGTGTGTGTTAATAGTATGTTGGAGTGTCGGATATTAAGTAGATCTAATACATAATATAAAAATATTCTTGTATGTTTGTCTTGGTTCAACTCAACTCAAAAATCGTTTGAGCTGAGTTTAAAATGTTATTTCTTAAACATTTATCCGCGATTTTCTACCCAAAACAGTTCAAATATTAGAAATGATAAAATCAATCTTAACAAATCAGGTGAAATAACAGTTGTTAATTTGGATTCGTATAACAATACGTAAACACTATTGTGTTTCGATCCGAAACCTTTCTAAGAAAGTCAATCTCAATTTATTGTGCTTAATAGATGAGATGAACGATAGTGATTATCCAGAATATTATTCACGCTATTACTATTTCAAGACATACTTTCACACAAGTAAAAATATACAAAATTTTATTTTTATGATTACATATATGAAATATTTGATTGAATGTAGTTGTAGTACACTTGTTTCATTTCTGAATCTTATAACATCGCATCTCGATAGTCACAGATCATACATAAAGATAAAGGTACAAAGGCGTAAAAAAAATATTAAGGAAACCGAAATCTAAAGGTAATATTTAGTTCTTCATTAGTGTTACTTTCATATGGCCAGTTAAAATAACTAAAACATTAGAATCCCTTTAGAATTTATTGATCACACAACATATAATTATTTATAAAATGTCAGTATAAAACATGTATAGTGTGATAACAGTGAAAGCTAGATATAATAGGTGAGTTTAAAACCGTGAATGTGCGATATGTTCTAAATCTGTCAGATGTTGAGTTTTTTAACACATCTTTGACCTACTCATTTAAAATGTTTGTTAAATGTTGTTAAACGTTAGCCTGTCTAAAAGCTCATGTATTCATACATAATGTAAAAAAAAATGTTTACTTAAGAAAATGAAATGATAGACTTCAGGAAGAAATTTCTAGAAAATTGTTTAGGAAACACAGTTAGTAAATTTTGGGAACATATAAAGAAAAACCGAAATTGTAAAACTTTTTCATAAATTTTGGAAACAATAAAGAAATAGAAGAAAGAAAAAAGAAAAGAAATTATTTCATCTGAATAAGAAGAAAGAATTCTAAATTTTACCTGCATTCAACATTTCATATGAAATTTTGCATTATAAACTAGATTTCAAAGTTAAATAACAATGATCCCATTGTTTTTCCAGAACGAAGCTAATTGGATGAGTCAATCTGCCGACGGTAAATCACAGAAAGCAAATGAGTTCTAACAAAAGGTGGAATTTCATGATGAGATAAGTACTTGCAATGTTACAAAAAGTGTTTGTACTCGTAAAAGCACGTGTGTGAAGTTCCCCCAATAGACTATATTTTGAGAGGAATCTGTGGAAAATATTGTTTTTAAAGTCACGAACATGAATTACCTGCATAATGTTTCGGGCTTTAGGTAACTATGACACAAATAATCAGGATGATATTTTTCACTTCACCAAAGAGGTTTTTAAGTTTATTAGTAAATATTTTGAGAAACGGGAAGGCTTTGACTTTTTTTAAGTAGTAACAATATTAAGTATTATTTGTCGTTTGTTAAATTTCAGTTATTTTAATTTTTTTTTTCGTTTTGTATATTAATGTACTTATTTTTGTCTGTTTCATATGTACTGTTTTACAATGTAATATGTTTTGGCTTTAAATATTGTCTAAGTGTTTTGTTTTATAATATGTATATTAGCTGATTACTAATAAATAAATAAGGCGTTATGAGAAAATAATTATAATTATTTAACTTTAAACGTCATTTGATACATTAGTCATATACGAATCGACGATATGCAAGCATACTTGCGTTGTACTGTTTCCTGGGGTTCTGTTTTTGATATAAATATTGGTATACATGTGTTGTTTAATAATGACAAGTGCAACGCTATTTTGACTTGAGAAGCGTTTTGGCGGGTTTTTGAAATATTGAATGTTTAATTTGAATGGATTTTTAAAGCCTTTTTTAAAAATATGTATTGCTTTTGTATGCATTAATAAATGTCTTGAAATGGTTTTAAAATCTTGTCAAGCCAGGGTATAGATAAATTGACATTTTTCTTTATAAGTGGATAGGAGCATCCTTCTGAGCATATGGCTGTCATTGGAAAAGCCATCGTTTCAGAGACACGGTAAACGCAAGACTTCGAGAGAGTACCATGCCTACGCCTACGCGCTTATAATATGTTAACCGCCGCGGCCGCGGGGCACATCCACTGCTAGGATACTCGGAAGTGCGTTGCTGGCCTATTAAGAATCTGTTGTCACCCTAAGTCTGAAATGTAATTGAATTTGTCAACTACAATATTAATTGGACATTGTTTGTTAATATTTTTTTATCACAATAAAATGCGAGACTTTGCTTTGAATGATGAATCCTGTGGAATATCTACGTCAAATGTGTTTTTGACATACGGGAGTCCAAGTTTGCTCTACGGCATACCGGTTTCCTCGCGATGTTTTCCCGCACTGTACGAGCTAGTGTCTGATCTCACGACCTCAGGGTTCATAATCGCACCACAGGCACTTCAAAATTAAAATGTATGTGTATCGAATTGTTTTCAATTCCGCGTATATAGCAAACTAGTTAAGTTTTTTACGCCAGGTTTTCTTTAGCGGAACGTTAATAACATCCGCGTGATAAACAAATTCTTATCCGTTAGTAAAAAACTGTGATCAATTTTGTATTAAAACAATGTTAATTGAACATTGTTGCGCGCTTCCGAACCTTTAGGCAATGCTTATCTCCTGCTCGTTTTCTCCCGTTAAAAAAGCAAATAAATTAGTTCTAACTACTAAAAAATAATTCCTTGTAATTCTCTTAAATTTTATTGTTAGGTCTGACTTAACTTTCACAGTCAATTACCTAAACATACGTAACTTTTATACTTGTAACAAATAAAGGGTGTCTCAGCGCCTACTTTAAACTTTAAATATTTATAAAAAAAAATTGTAATATTATAATTGCATTATTATAATGTGCGGATTGAACATCACAGTGAATACATTCTTCAAAGCAGACTAGCAAATTTGCAGAACTGCTCAAAATTCGAATCATAAACTATAGCTTTAAGATAAACCTATAAAAAGTCGGGGATCTGGGTGTCCACAATTGGAAGAAATGGAACAACACTTTTGTTTTATAGAACCATAATGTGAATTATATTTAAATACTTCAAAAAAAATAATCGTGACATATTTGATTGAAATCGAGATAATATAAAATAGCAATATTGATCGCATAGACTGAAATGCGGTCAATATAAGTAAAAGACATTACAATAATATATTTTCTCGTTAAAACCGTGCAATCAGACAAGCAATAAAAAACTCAATCATGATAGGAGAAATGTATCGTAAAACTTAGATCCGTCTAATGCAGGTTTCATGGCAAGGAATCGCAATAAAAACAGCTCGTATGTAATTGAGCACTCTCCCTACATTCCCTGATTGCGCGGCCTGAGACGCTTCCCACGAACATGAGTTACAGCATCACAGAGAATTCTTTGTCCTTTATCATAATTCCGTCTTAGGGCTTGGGTATAAGATCGAAGACTAACTTTTTTAATTCCCGGAATGCCGAAAAAGCGTGAACATATTTTTTTAATTTTTATTTATTTATTAGCCGGATACAAAGTCCATTGGCAAATGTAACATATTTCTGCGTCATGTGTTACCATATATAGGTGAAGATAATGTTAATCTTTGAGATATTTGACCGGTATTATCGGTGTCCGTTATACCGATATACACTCTGGAGAAGAAATAGTGATGCGTTGCTTTACTTAA
Organism: Pieris rapae; assembly: GCF_905147795.1. NCBI lineage: Eukaryota > Metazoa > Arthropoda > Insecta > Lepidoptera > Pieridae > Pieris > Pieris rapae. The sequence goes on along the minus strand of NC_059515.1, from coordinate 1,210,688 downwards.
GCGACGAACTTTTAGTGATAGATAAGATTACTAATACGTATTTGAATAAAATCATTTTAAATTTTATGATTGTTTTTCGTTAATTTCATTTAGGGTCTGTTTCACAATGTCCGGATAAGGTCCAAACAAGCTATTTATTACTTATTACTAGTGTTTGTTGCGTTTCACGGCTGTCAGATAGCGCTATTCGTCATGAAACGCGAAGTTTCTTATTCGGAATGTGAAAAAATGTGTTGCATAGCTATTTGGTACTTTATCCATACATTGTGAAACAGACCCCATAGAGTAACAGAATCAACTGTCAATAAAATATACAAACTTTAGTATATATTTCGTAATTTTTTTTTAAGAACACAATCATAATTTGAAAAAATTGTATGCAGTTTTTAAATAATTAGAACTTGCCATTTTCCAATCAATGTATTTCTCGACTCAAAGTTGTAATATAATAATTTAGAAATATCATAATATAAAACTTCACTTATGATAAAAAGCGATATATATAATATATTATATAATAGGATTTACGGGTAAATTAGATCAGTTTTATAATTGCATGAGTTTCGATCGAGCGCAGTCAAGATTGAACTAGCGTGTGTTACAGAAATGTTAATAAAATCATAAAATTTTATTTAAATAAATATAAATCATCTAAATCAATTATTTTTTGTAGCAGTTAAAATAAGGATTTCGGTTATTAATGAGTCAATCATTTTCTTTAATATGGCAATTTTGTCCTAACCATCGATGCGAACTAATCTAAACCATCGTAGTCTGTAATTAATAGACACATTATCACGGTGCTTCGCGTGTTTCCTGAATTTCCCCATAATCTGTGATGCTGGTAATTGGGTGCACCCGAGCGGTGCAATTGATATGAGGAGCTAGCGGTACACGCCCTTCGTATGATTGTTGTATGCAATTGAAGAAAAACAATCGCCCCAGTATCTTGTTCGATAACTGGAAGGAGTGTTATTGTAGGGTGCTATTTGCATTCGATGTCAATTGAGTTTTGTTTGTTTTTGTGTGGTAAAGATGGATTTATCATTGCATTGATCAATGTTTAAATTAATTTAGTAAAATATTTAAATTTACTTATGAATTTTTTTTCTAAATGTATCTAAAAAGATTGAGTACTAAACAATATTCGCCTTTAAATGTACTTAAATATTTTATAATTTAGATGTATCCTTATTTTCGCTTTTAATATTCATAAATCTTACCATAAATATATTAAGAATTGCCCAGCACCATATAAGTTCGTACACCGTAGACTTCATCGTTCACGAATATGTCACTTAACCGCGTATTCGCAGTTCCCGCCAAATATTTGAAAGAACTGGCAACACAACTTAATAGCGACGCTTTGCCCGCCAAACTGAAGACGCGAGCGAGCTTCGCGAACAGTCTCTGTGGCACATTGCATTACGGAGGGAGGCAGCCGCTACTCGAGAGGGACAATCTTGTAGGGGACCTTTGAGTCAAGAAAACTTATTTGATTCAAAGGGATTGTGTAGAAAGCGAAAACGTTTTACTTTCGTGTAAATAGTGCGTTGACATACATATAACGATTAATTGCTACACTTGTAAGAGTTCGTTTTGTTATGGATTCGATTAAATTGATTATGCCTTGGTCATCGAAGGTTGAAAATATTTTACATTTTTTTAAAGTACAGTTACAATTAATGTCAAAATGTACATTGTTTTTTTTTTTAAATTTAAAATGTATTAGAATATTCATAGTGTATCAAACCATATCAAAATCTCAATAAAGATCTCTATAGATTAATATAAATATATTTTGTTTTTTATATAACTTCTGGTTCTGCACTTCTTGCACTCATAATTTTTTTATTTATTGTTTTCTTTTCTTAGTAGGGTTGCCTGGAAGAGATCGCTTGTTAGCGATAAGGCCGCCCGTTGCATCCCTTGTAATTTATATATATTGTGTTATTTGTGTTTCTTTCTAGCAACGAAGTGTCAATAAATAAATAAATAAAGATATTTCCAAGCAAACCGAACGAAGCATTGTATAACAAAACACCTAGAAATAAAAAAAATATTGAATAATTAGAAAATGAAGAGGATTTCTTAACAATAAATAATATATTTTCGTTAATATTGTACATAAAGCGGTTCTATTGATTAAGAAACTTAACAAATATTTATGAATTAAAAAAAATTAACAAATATATAACCTGTTGTAAAGCAACAGATATCTTTTTGGAGTAGAGTAGACCCGATATTTTTTAATAATTTTATTATTTACCACTTACAATATTTTGAAGCAATTGCCTTAATAGAGAAATTACTTTAAAATTATCAGGCGCTTTAAAATTTTATAGATTTTAAAACTTTATAACTTCTACAGGGAAAAGTTGTTAGATTCGTCTTATACCAAGTCATTACGTAATTAGCTAACCTAACATAGTGGGCATTTCAATGTTAAAAAACTTTTATGTTTTAAATAAATAGATTGACTTGGCCATCGCATGAAAATATAATGTATCTAAGCATTATATTAAATTGGATTGTTTAGTTCAGGCTTTTACTTTTATCCATAACGAAGTTATAGGGGGGTCAGAAATGGCCTGAACTGTTTCAAGAATTTATTGTACGTCGGTGCAGATTTCCTCGACTCGACGACAGCCATACGCTCACATAAATATTTTAGAAAAAAATTATTGTCTTTATTTCATAAATCTTATACCAAGAGAAGAATGAGTCTGACAAGCCCATATTACCAAAAATATAGTATTGTTTATTAAATACAAGACTGAGAACTATATCATCAACTATGTAAAAATTAAACTACCGTTAGTGAAAAACATACCGAGACATTGGTGACATATAGAAATTATAGTAGGCGCCCTCAGTAGTGACGCGGATCTCAGTGTACGTTGAAGGCGAATTTTAATCAAGCAAAATTTTATTCTTGTCAAAGAGTTGTTTATTATTTTACTATTGATATTATTGTACACATTGATAGATAGCTGGAGGTCAGACACATTTTTGCGTATTCACTTTCGTGTTTTTTGATAAGGTGTTTATTATCTCTTAAAATATTTTTTAGTGTGAATTGTAACTAAAGATGCCTTAACACAATGAATAACATAAAACTTGACTTACCTATTACAAAATTATGTAAACTACCTGTTTTTTTATGACATAATCTTTAAAGCGACCTAAGTTTTAAATAAACTTAATGAAATATGTATTACATTAAATTGCTCCTCATAAATGAGCCGACTGGCATTGTAAGGGACTGGATGGTATATGTTTGACTCCATGGAAGATAGGCCGGGTATTGGTTCATACCAAGTCTTCTCATGATGCAACCTGTCCATCCACATGGAACCAACAACGGATTGTGTGCGGCTTGTGAGGCAGCAAAAAAGTATGCAAAACAGGGGTCTAGGCTCCAAATATGATTTTGTCCCATGGGGTGTCGAGACCCTTGGTTCGTGGGTTCCGAGCGCTATAAGGCTTTTTAGGGAAATATCAAAAAGGTTAGTCGACATCACTGGAGACCGAAGAGCTGGCAGCTACCTCGGACAAAGATTTAGTCTAGCTATTCAAAGGGGGAATGCTGCTTTTATCTTCGGAACCTTGCCTAAAGGGATTCCTTTTAATAATATATTTTCGTTATTACATTAAGGTTAATTATTATATTAGAATTATTTATAAAATATTTTTATATTAAACTGTTTTGTAACTTGTTTGTTTTATATGAAATATTACAATAACTGTGGTTGTTAAAGTGCTAAAAACAAGTTGTGATCGAGTAATTAGGAAAACAAATTAAGTTGGTCATGTTGTTTATAAATCGACTATTTCAACAAGTGTTATTCATTTAAAATTACAAATCTGAATAAAAATAATACACAATTAAATCATTGTCCACTGATTACTATCATAAATAATATGCCTAATATACATCTTTAATTAGAGAATGTTTGAATCTGGTTTAAATGAGAACCCTAGAGAAAAGAAAGAGGTTATGGGATGTCAATTCAAGGTAAATTTGTAGTAATAATCATCTCAATATTTACTTCGACCGTATATTTTATACTAGTTGTTTTTCGTTTCATGTCCTTGAGAACATGTTTACGAAATCGTAACTTTGAAGTCGTTAAATTACTATTTAAATCGTTATTTTTAACGGCGAAAAGTAAATTATAAAGACCATTATGTTGAATTTTGTTTATAATTTCGGCCAAACTAATGTCTTAGGTCAATAGTTTTAAATAACTTATTAGTATCCGTGAATGGGTTTAATTATTCCCATTTACCTCATTGGCATACATTATAATTTTAATTAGAGGTGTGTCTAGAGGCCAGATTTTTTATTTAACGGATAATTTACTCGTTTATTTGAAACCAACAAAAACATATTTAGTTATTTATGTACATGACTAGCGATAACTATATGAAGATTGCATTACGATAAGAAATAATGCATAATTGATATGCACTCTTATTCAGTAACTGACCTCTTCCCGCTCTCATTACATGTTATCATTAAACAATTTATAATCAGTTATTTTTTATAATAGAATTCTTAGGGTCTAAAAGACAAAATGCAGATTTGATTTGTGACAATAAAGATCATTTATTAGTTATATAAAATCGATTACAATAAATAAATGCTGTTTAAATAATATACCATATATCCCCGTATAAGTAATAAATCATTCCATTAGAGATGACATAACTTTTGTTCATTTGTTAGTCACTTTCCCAGTCTTTTAGCTAAATTCTCTGCCAACTTATCCATAAATTCAAATGTTTCGTAGTAATCTGACCTCTTTACGTTGTTCATGCCTTTGATACAAATAGCAAGATCTTTTGTCATAATTCCAGACTCAATGGTGTCGATGCAAACACTTTCGAGTGTTTCAGCAAAATTTTTCAGTTCAGCATTGTCGTCTAGCTTGGCGCGATGCAATAGACCTCTGGTCCACGCGAAAATGGAAGCAATAGGATTGGTGGATGTTTCTTTTCCTTGTTGATAGAAACGGTAGTGTCGTGTAACAGTTCCATGAGCGGCTTCGGCTTCAACGGTCTTTCCATCAGGACAAATAAGTACTGAAGTCATAAGACCAAGAGATCCGTATCCTTGGGCAACTGAATCTGATTGCACATCCCCATCGTAGTTCTTACAAGCCCAAACAAAACCACCCTCAGACTTCATAGCGTATGCAACCATGTCATCAATGAGTCTGTGCTCATACCAAATTCCTGCACCTTCAAATTGAGACTTATAATCCTTTTCATAGATTTCTTGGAAAATGTCTTTAAAGCGACCATCATATTTCTTGAGAATTGTGTTCTTAGTGCTCAAGTACAATGGATATTTTCTTGCGAGTGCAAATTTGAATGAGGAATGGGCGAAATCAATAATTGATGCATCTGTGTTAAACATACCAATAGCTACACCTGCACCTTTAAATTCATTAACAACATATTTGACTGGTTCACCAGAAGGAGGTGTGAACACCAACTCTAACTTTCCTTCACCAGGAACTACAAAATCTGTGGCTTTATATTGATCAGCATGAGCATGACGTCCAATAATAATTGGTTTTTCCCAACCAGTAACAAGACGTGGGATGTTCTTGCAAATAATAGCTTCTCTGAACACTGTACCACCAAGAATGTTACGAATGGTACCATTGGGACTCTTCCACATTTTCTTTAAATTGAATTCTTCAACTCTCTTCTCATCTGGTGTGATGGTAGCACACTTAATACCAACATTGTACTTTTTAATAGCATTAGCACAATCAATTGTTACCTGGTCTTCAGTTTGATCACGGTACTCCATTCCCAAATCATATGTATGTAATTCTATGTCTAAGAAAGGTAAAATGAGCTTATTTTTAATCAAATCCCAGATTATTCTTGTCATCTCATCTCCAAGGACATCAACAACAGGTCCAGCCTTTATTTTTGACATTTTTATGAGTCTGAAATTTTAAATAGAGGAATAATAAATTATACTGATTATTTTATTATGATAATATCACTATACTATATTTTTTTTATTTTATATCACCTCAGTTACATTTTAAAGCCAAATGTAACTGAGGTGAAGGTTTAATGAGTTTCACATTCTACAAAATATGATAAGGTGAGGTAACCTTGATTTGTTGATTTTATCATTTTACATTTACACTTTATCATTTATTTATCTTACAAAAATACCTTTAGATATAATATCGTCAAAGTATGGTAGATACAAAGTTAATAAAAAATTTATACAGTAAGTAAAGAATTAAAATAATCTTTTACAGGTGAAAATAAAGGCATATTTTTATTACTACCCTATTTAATAATAATAAGTATAAAAAAAATCATTTTTCTTCATTTTATGAGTTATTGTTTACTCTATAATAGACTATTGATACCTATTACTGCAACTTAGTTTCTTTTATTTATACTAAAAACAACTAAGTATGTACCTACTGAAATTACTATTTATTAAACCTTGTGTAGGAGAAAAATGTTAAGAAAAAAATTCTTATGTGTCAAAGTACAAAGTTCAAAAGCTATTAAATATTGTTTTTTTTGGACTTTTTGTTAATTATCTTTTGAAGCATAATGCAAACACTGTAGGTGTAATTTTAATTATATGTTAAGTCATATATACCAATAATACATTCATAGAGGCTTATAAAATAAATATGATTATATTATATATATTGAATGTATCCGATGAATAAAGCCAATTTTGGAATAAAAATTTGTATTAGAATGAAAAGATCAGATCTACAAAAAAATAATTCAATTGAGTGATATTCTTTAACATCTTGCGAATACAGTAGCGATAGAGAATAATTCTAAATTTAGAACAGCAGCGGTAAAATAGAGCTAATTGCAGAGAAACTAGAAATATACTTACATTAATGGCTTTACAACGAATCCACGTCTACACCACTTAAGTAGGTAAGTAAATATTCACAGTTCACACAATATACTCAAACTCGAGCCCCACTCTCGATTCAAATAGTGACGACTTGACGAGAATTAATTCAACACAAAACAGGAAAGGTAACTGTCAGGCCTAGGACCGATTGTTTTCAAAATGTTCCGTTTTAGCGCTAGTATCGCATGAAATAATAATCAGCTAGGGTTACATAAATCTCTAATATTATACGCTACGGCCAAACTTGTAGGAGAAAGGTTTGCACTGTTGATGATAAATAAAATAGCGCTACCGGATGACGCGTCAAGATAGTATTTAATAATTCATTTTGTCAGAAAAATAGATGAGGTGGTTGAGCTATGATCGTCATGTCGGCCAATAACTTTATAAGGCATCTTTATTTTTAATTTGATGTTATAATAATAATAATAATATAGCCTTTTAATTCCCAAACATCCCGCTGACGCCTTTGATTGGTAAAATCTGGATCAGCGACAAGCTTCTGGAGGACTGGAACAGGGGGATTCTTATATCTGTACCCAAAAAGGGATTTAAGCCAATGCAGCAATTGGAGAGATATCACATTATGTACTCTCGACTTTCTAAGGTTATCTGCAGAATTATCTTGGACGAGCTCTCTCTCTGGAGCCGACGAGTCTCTCCTTCGCATAGAACAAGCATCCGGCCTAATCACCTAATACTTTTCTCTTATCAACGTTTCACATCGGCGGGACTTAAAATCTACCACCAGGAAAACGAAAGAAATGCATGTTTAAGTTGAGAACCGATCTGGATGGGTGTAGAGGACGGTTAGCCAGCAAATCAAGCGACGCAAATGGAAATAGATGGACCAAACCCTCCCAATCACATTTCCTAATAGGCGCTTTCTATTGGAACTCGAGAAGAAAGTGGAAGCATGGCCGTCCCAGTCAAACCTGACGTCGTTAAGTTTCAAGTTAAGAGAGCCGGGTTTGGAGTTAGGTAAAAACGGCGGTCAAAACCGACATAAGATGCTAGAATTTTAAGTCAACTCTAACTCAAAAACAGCTCGCTTCAAGTCGCCAAATCATGTGTTATAAAAAAATTTAGTTAATTAATGAACTTTACGACACCGAGAAATTAAGACAGTATGACGTCAAATTTATATCATATTAATCGGAAGCTGCTTTTTAATGAATTGTTATAGTCTGGTCGTGTCTGAATTGAATATCTAATGATCATCTGAGTATTGTAGTCTGTGGTTGTTTTTTTTAACTTTTGAGTATTTCCTACAAATCGGTAAATCCAAATTATTTGACTTTGTTAAAACCGTTGTTTTTAAGCAATCTGCAATACTTTATTTTAATTTTTAATGTATCTAATGTGGATCATAATAAGAAAATAAAGTGCTTATGGGTACTAAGTTAAATATGTACACATAGAAAATAATAATATGTATGATATATCGCTACTAAAACTATAATTCCATAGTAAATGTGTTAAATACAGCCAATGAAACTTTAAAATAATTTGCATTCTAAAATGGTCATTCAGAAAAATGCTAATCAGAATGAGAACTCTTCGTCGAATAATCCGAATATGGAAGCTCTTCCAAATAACTCATGGACTACGCAAGGTCCTAAGACACTAAGCATTCGGATGAACACCAATATGCAAACAGTGAGTACTTTTATAATTTCTAATTTCCATTCATTTTGACAAAATTTACATTTGCGACAAATTTTTTTAGAAACAGCCAATAACTCGGCAAATTGCCATTAATACGCTAGCAGCAATGCATCGTCGATTTAGCCTTCCTGGCCCTGTACAACCGCATTCAAGACCCATAGCCGAATTTCGTGCAAGTGCTAATAAGTCTCTGGATATGTTAAGGCAAACCATTCAGTCATCTGTAACCCGTGAAATTGACCAAGTTATAAAAAAGTATTTGGAGGTATGATTATTATGAAATAGTTTAATTTTTATACACATTACACAAATCAACATAATTTTATATAAGCATATAAATAATAATATAATGAAAATTTGTAGTAAATATAGTAATGTTTTCAGAAATTCTTTGTTCCTGCTGTTAATAATATCCGGCTGAACCTAGGAGATGAATCTGTGAGCGAAGATCAGGTAAGCATAGAACAGCTAATAATATTAGTTAGTAATAAATATTTTATTGCTATTTGGAGAAAAAGTAGTTTATGTACAGAAATTTGATGTGAGGTATTAAGAATACGCATATATTAGTTATTGTACTTTGAAGATTATGGCTTACTACTGAACTGAACTGAACTTAAATTACTAACCCACAAGTTATTTTATTTATATAACATAACAGATGTCATAGGTCCGAAAACTATGCCAATGAATATAACTTGTAATGGATGATTTACAAATTTAGGTGAGAGCAGTTTGCCGAGCTATGCTGGATGCCACACGTTTGTTATATACTACACCTCCTAGGACTTACCAAGCTACGCAAGAGTCAAATGACCTTGAAGCTAGTCAAAGTGTGGAAACAAAATTTGTTAAATATGCTGCTGTAAGTACTCTTTCAAATAATATGTTTATATATATCATGTTTTATCAAACATAAAACTGTCCTTTTTAAAATGAGAATTTAAAACATACATATATTACACATTTTCAGGGCCCTTCACAGAAACGAAAAGATGTTGAAGTTGAAGCTGATCCTAAGATTAAGAAAATTAAACAAGAGGAAAGTGGCGACAGTGGACGATCTTCACCAATATGTTCACCTGCAGTCCGAGACCCTGATAAATGGAATCCGGGTAGATTAACCCAGGACACTTTATTCATTATGGGTTCTCATGCTCACAAAGTCAGTATTACCGAGTAGTTTGTAAATATTTTTGATCAGATTATAAGCAGTTAATTTAGCTACCAATAGGTACAGATATATACCAAGAGTATAATAATTAAACTGCCACTTTGGGTTATTGGTTAAGCAGGCCGCATACAATCTAGTCATTGCTGCTTTGATTCTCGACAAAATTTAATAATTTCAGGACACTGTGCTAAAGTATAAAAGTCTTCCAATAATAAAAATTAACATTGAAGCTGATGCAGTTATTTCTTGCCCAATGCTTAATTGGCAGGGGTCATAGAGATAGGGGGGGAGATAGGGGTCATTCAAGTATTACATAAGCACCATAAGGAGGAGGGAGGAATCTTTGATTTACTTAATTGGTGATTACGTCTACAATAATTATATACTTTTTTACACATATTACCACACATACAATATTGGCGGCGGTATCACTTAACATCAGGTGCGCCTCCTGCCCGTTTGCCCCTTTTCTATAAAAAAAATACAGACATAGAATATTCCTACAAAAATTTCTATCTTTATGTTCTATTATTTTTGAGACTTTTGTTTACTTATGCTGACAATTGGGATGGAGAAATTGCAGTAAAATCTGCTTGGGATTTTATCTTACATGAAATAAAAATAATTTTGTTACTGGTCTTGGTTCATTGTATATATGGTTATGTAATGATTATTTTCTGCCTTCATTTGCCACTTTGATTATGATAGTAATGTTGGTTTAATTATTAAATATTCAACAATTTTAGTTTAATCACTAAAATTAATTGCTTTACAATGTAATGAAGACTAGAAAAGAAATCAGAGAGTTTCTCTCTTGGTGATTTTTAAGATTATTGCCCTTGATTTGAGAACTGATAGTAAATATAAATTTAGAAACACTATTTTTTTTATTATGATTTAAGGTTCTCGGATTAGGCAATTCACGCGGTCGTTTGTACACGAGACACGCGGACTTACTGAGGTATCCAGCAGACAGCGCTGACAAAGAATGGATTGCAAGTCATAATCTTGTGAATGCTGTCGGAGGCAAAACTTACATCATGGTATGATAATTGTGAAGTTAAAACTAAGTAGAAGATAGTTCATATTTAACTTTATAAAGGGGTTTTAAATAGTCATGTAAACCCTTATTTACTTATCTCTCATATCCATGGGTGCAGATACTTAAAAGTTTAGAATAGAAAGAAAATACTTAATATTCGATTAGGTTTTAAGAAGGTTATTGTCATTAACAACATACATGTCATTTTTAAGGAAAAAAAATTAAAATATATAAAGTAAAACATCACGACCCGTCGTACAGTGTTATTGCATTTTCTTCTATTAAAAAATAATAGAAGCGTAAAAAAAGAAAATTCTTTATTTGACTATGTATTTATTTATAAATAAAACCCTTAATCTCTCCAGGTTCTAGAAGATATAGAGGAACTGGCTCACAGTGAGGCATACAAGCACAATTCATTGCCGTTACTTGGCGAGCTGACCGGTTTCAAAGTACCACTATTTATGTTGAGGAAGATAAAGGCATATGTTCTAAAGAGAGCTCTGAGCGGGGATCTAAACGCCGATAGCCCACAGCCAACGACAAGTAATCAAGAGGACAAATTCGAAATTGATGATATAAAAATCGAGGCACACGATGACTTCGATTCTGCCAACTTCAATGCCAGTCAATATATGAACAACTCTGATGGCGCAGGCGTCGCTAACGATAACGATTTCGCTGATATAAAAGTTGAAGATATAGATGACATTAAAGTGGATGGAATCAAAATGGAAGATCTGGATGAGATGAAGGTTGATGGAATCAAAGTGGAAGATTTGGAAGCGAACGGTATAAAAGTTGAAAATATAGATGATATCAATGTTGATGCGATCAAGGTTGAAGATATCAAACTGGAGAATGATGAATTTGATTTGTGTAAGGATAATGATGAGAACAGCCTGGTTGATGGGTTGCTTGAAGCAGATATTGAGTTTCTGAGCCGGAACTTGGGGGATATTGAAAGTGACGCAGATGCAAGAAAGACAATTGAAAAGTTGACAGGTGTCAATCCGGACTCGATCACTTTGGTTGGTGATGAATTTGACCTCGGAAGTACACTTAATACCACAGTAAGTTTTGTATTCAATACTTCAACTAATACTTTTCGATAAATAACAATTATTAATATTTCAATTACTCCTCTTACAATGTTATATTTCCTGAAATGTTTATATTTTACGATAACTCAAATTATTAATTCAAATGCAGTCTAAACTTTTTTAACTAAACTTGATTTAAAGAGTATTTAAAACGTTAAAACTACTTTGGGCCCTGTTTTTTTTGTTCTGCAGTAAATTGTATTTTTCCATATAACGATAACTCTAAGATATCTTATACATAACCCACTTTTGCTGGTATAATCTATAATAAATAAAAAAATTATACTAAAATTAGAAGTCTTAGTATATATAGTAACACTACTGTAGAATAGTGTTATAAATAATGTGGTGTACTTTTCTAAATAAATAATCAATAATATATGCATCAACTTTGTACAGTTTAACACCATATGAAACATTTTTTTTATTAACTAACCAGTTTCAAACAGTTTTCAGGCAGTCAAAACACAAAGTGCATAACAGTAGCATCAACAACCAGTGGTATGGTGCACAGTGTCCCCGTTGCCCACTTGGCCCCGGGCCGTATCGGCAGCACAGTGCACTACTACACAAGTGGCAACGTCCAAGGCCAGCGGACGGTCCATCACTTGCCTCAAGCCACTGTCACTATACAAAGCATACCGGCGTCTGCGTCTCAAGTTATTCGCGGGTATGTACTTTTAAAGTCAAGAGGGAATGTCAAAGGGAATTCTTAGGTTAGTAGTAGAACCGATGAATGAGAAATAGTTTAGCAACTGTTTAGTGAAGTCAGGTTGGGTAGGCCTTGTTTACCTGCACCAAATAATGGTCGTACAATACCCGGCCATTTAAAAATCACATAGTGCGTGGCAGTGGGGTCTGCCACCCTTTCGGAGAAAACTAGTTGAATTTGTAAATATAAAATATGATTAACAAAACTTTGATAAAATGAATGCATACTTAATTCTTCATGTGGAAGGGAGATAGATGCGGCGCAAGCGTACAATGAGCGTAACGGGACAATGTTCGTAACGGGACAATGAGCGCAGCGGGATAATTCATGTTTTGTCGTGCATGCAGCCGGCGGTAATCGATATAATTGTCACGTCAATAAATCTTTCTATGGAAACGTGGCGAATGTATAACGAATTATAATACTACTACCTTTTACTGTTTATATATACACATCATTTATTAATTTGCTATATACACAACTTCTCAAGTTTAGCCCCTCCTAGGATCCTTCCTGCAGGTTGGCGGAACTGTTAGCCATCCTTCATCCCCAATAGTGTATCAATACCTTCTGATATGGACGTCTTTATACCATGTTATAAAACTCGATATTTTTAAATTTGTTTATATTTTTAATTGCGAAACTTTAAAATGTAGGTATGTGTAAGAACTTTTGGGAAAGTTTTTTTAAGTTGTTTTTCTATATGTTTCAAGCTTAGGCCTATAGCGCTTACGGAAGTTAAGACGTAACTTTCTCTTAGTTTTGCCCACAATTTATGAAAACACGTTATGTAAATAATCAACATTTGCCTTTTTTAAATGTATTAAAAGGCAGGAGGCTCACCTGAGGTTAAGTGATACCGCCGCCCATAGACACATTCCTAGAAAGCTCGCTAGTGCGTTGTCAGTCTTTTAAAAATTTGTACGCTCTTTTCCCGAAGGCTCCTAAGTCGAATTGTTTTGAAAATACTTCAGTGGGCCGCTGGTTCCATATACTGATGGTCCGCGCCCCTGTCTTAGAAACTTTGTGGAACGACGTATATCCCTTAATCCTTAAGAGAACTACTTGTTATATATCATTAACAAAATCCAATTTTCAGCATTCCAATCAACGCCAAATCTGGGACCATAAGTACAGTGATGTCTCAGGGCACGGCCAACACGATCATCGGTTTTGGAACTCACAACTCGACCATCATCACTCCAGGCCAATACAACGTGACGAAATCGTTTCCCAACGGGAACATTCTCCATAACGCGATTATGTCGAAAACCCAGAATTCAGGTATTTCCTTTTCAGTTCAGCCGGTCACGACTCCCAAGTCGGACATCTCCACGACCAAGGAAATGATCGACAACGCTTGTAATTCCTCGGTTATGTTGAAGAAGGTACTGACGTTGGGCAGTACGGGTTCAGGCAAGTCTTTCATAATGCATAATACCCAAAAGGTTCTTTCAACCGGGTTCGCAACGGGTTCCACTCCGCCACCTAATGTCACCATAGTTAGTTCTGGTTCTGGCCTCTTGAACAGTCTGGGAAATTCGACTATTGTATGCCCCGCTAATGGCAATTTGAGTGCGACTCACGCAACTTTGTCAGCTCTTTTGGCTTCAAGCGCTGAAAACGCTCAGACAAATAAAAAATGATTTAGAAACCTAGAAAGTTCGTGAAATTATGTCTATTCCTTTTAAGTTATTTTAGTATTCCCAGCGATATTTAATTTAGCTTGTATTAAAGTATTAATTGTATCTGTAACTTAGTCTTAAGCCATTCACTCATAAAACCTGATTGAACAGTGTTGTATTATTTAACTGTGGTTGAAAACTGCCAAAATGAATGGATGTCAAGACTTATAGGTAGTAGATTACAGATACTAAAAATTTAATCGTTACTTGAATCTTATTGAATAGTGTTGTATTACTTATCTGTGGTTAAATATTGTGACAACTGTCAACTGCCAAAATTGATTAAAGACTTAGCGATTGCAATAATAATTAAATTTTCATGGTAGGATTACAGATACTGAAACTTGAATCGTACAATGCCTCTTAATAAGCAAAATAATTTCCCGCTATTATTTTGCGAGAAGATTGTTATTTTTATAAACATTTTTGACTGTTTCATGTTATCTACCTCGTTAAGTTACCTGATTATATACATTAGTTACTACTAGAATAAGTTTATGGTTATTTTAGCTTGTTTCGTTTAGAAAATAGTTTTAATATCCGCCTATTTATTTAAAAAATATTAATATCTGTTACTTGTCGTTATTTTTACTATAGATTGTGACAAACGAGCTATAGTAAAACGACTCGTCGCAAATGCCAATGGTATTTTTAACTAGGCGTTTTGTTTTTCGTCTCAGACGTTTTTAAGTAACAGGCTTGTAAAACGTGGACTAAAGTTTGGTTGTTCATGGTGATCGTTACCATGGTAACAAGTACGGTAAAAATAAGGCATGTTTTATATGGCCAAAGTTTCGTTTGACAGTTTATTTTGTTACGTGGTTGTGTTTTACGCTTTAAGCTTTAATTTTTGACTGATTTTTAGAAGTATTTTCAACTGTTTACAAATTCTAAGGCTGTGCTATTTTTATAATTATACGCTTATGTAAGTTAAATTAGCTTTTATGAGTGGCATTTTTGCGTTATACTATTTATATGTGATTTCGATAGGCTATGAAATTTATTTATTTCAATATGACCTAGGCTTTAATTCATTTTTATATGAAAAACTTGAGTTTCGCTCTGTCACAGTATTAGGAACATATTGCCGCATTTCCTTACGACGAAGTATCGCGTTTACACACTCATCTTGTCCACTTCCCTGCCCACTTCCCCGCTCACTACGGCTGAATGTATATGCTCCATATATGTGGGTTCTAACAAAAAAAGGTTAAGTTAGTATAAGAATAAAAAACCTAAATTATAGTAAAGTCAGAACAATATAATTCTTCAAATACAATTAAATACAATTTTTCGTCAATTAAGTCCATTTAAAAATATTACTTCAGCTTTCTACTTCAGTCTTTGTATGAAACAAAGACAGAAATGCATATCATGATGTGTTGGCATATATTTTAATAACTAGCTGACCTGGCAAACGTCGTCTTGCCAAACTACTACCTTTAACTCAGCGCCATCTGTTAGAATTGTATCAAATAATAAACAAATGTTAATGTTATCGTAATTTTAGTAAGGATGCCTATTTTTTTGAAAATGAAATATAGCCTATGTCACTCAGGAATGATGTAGCTTTCCAACAGTGAAAGAATTTTTCAAATCTGCCAAGTAGTTTCGGAGCCTATTCAATTCATACAAACAAACAAACAAAAAATCAAACCTTTCCTCTTTATAATATTAGTATAGATATAATGTGATAATAAATTTGGTATCATCATGATGAGTCAAATTTATAGAATTCCCGTGTTTATTATATACCAGATTAGGAGCATATATTAGGAGCATATACATTTTCAGTATATGTCAGACATAAATGGAAATTATTACGACACTTTATGTAATGTAAATATTTTTTTTGATTTATGTTCAAGTAATATTTTTTTTAAATCTTAAATTTTTAATAGTTAATTATAATATAATTTTAGCTTTTAACTTATTTGATTTGTTAAGTCACATCATTTACTTTCATTAGACATAGTCAAAATTACAAGTATAAAATATTAATAAATACCAGTTGCCCCTTTCCACAAGTTAGTTAGTTTCATATGAAGAAGAATGGGCAAGAAACTCCATACCTACTATGTTAATATAGATTAAAATATATTTTGAATACATTGATTTGATAATTATATGTGAAGACAATGGATCAAGAACAAAAAAAACTGCTATACTAAAATAAAATTGGCGCTAATAATTTTCCCTTCCGTACATTATGTATAGAAGTAATTTTAGCCATACATGAGATCGACAAAGTATATGATAACATATGAACCACTGGCATCAAAATTTTACTTTATAAATATCTCGGGAGTGAATGAACCTTCTCCAATCCCCCTTTTCTTAGATAAGGACAAAGATAATGGACTAGATCTCTCGTAACCTAGTCTAAATTAATTTTATCCTGCGTTTAGGGCTTATAGGATCCTAAAGTCAAGACATGTCTAAGTATTTGTCCTATATGTCAAAGTTTATTGGATTTAACATACTGGAGGCATACTTAGCGCTTAAGTATCGACTACGAAACTTCCCTATCAGTGAGTTTTTATATTATGCTTTTGTGCAATTTTAGCTTGGCGCAAGCTTGCAATTCTTGAGTGGCAAATGCTTTATTATTTTATATTTTAGCTATGCAATAATTTTTTAAATTAGCCATTTTGAAATATTTTTAGATTAAGGTAGGAATAATATACGAATAATGATCTCTTTTAATTTCGGTGTTAATATAAAAGTCGTTAGGAATTTAAATAACGTGATTTGACGTTTACCGCTTACATGTCATTTGTCATATTCATAGATTAAAAATGAATTCCTAAATAAAATGTCAGACTACGGAGGTAGGTGATTTATTTTCTATAAAAATATTATGTCCTATGTAGCTTGTACTGTGTAAATTTGACAATTGAATTCCTGTAATAATTAATATTTCTCACTTCGTACCTATAGTTTGTTGTGTAAAATGGCTGTGTCAAAATTTTAACTCTAATCTTATAGTTACTAGTAAGATACGGAAGGTAGCGCCAACATATAGTTTCAATGTATTTTTAAGTAACCGATAATCTATATTCGTCTAGAAATTATCACTTGCAAGAGGTAGAAATGCGGGCTGGGTCGGAAAAATCAGTAGCTGTCCTTGCACTGTACATGATTGTCTATGGGCCTTTAAGTGTCTACACATGGCTCTAAAGTCAGTGGCGATGTCGGAACAATGGTGGTAGGGATTACATCGTAATTTGAATCGGCAGGGTACGATTCACCAACACACGAGGTGATCTGGGGTGCTCTCCACCACTCATCCAAACTTGCTTCTGATTTTAGTGCCGTATGTAGACGCTTTTAGAGATATTATGTAGAATCTTAACAAAATTAATTTTAACATTCGACTTAATACTAAAGTCCTCATCAGTGTTTTATCACCTCAGCGTGAATATAATGTAACTGAAAGAATCAGAAGAGTACTTAAGTTATAGGCTCCGTTCAAGTATTGCGTAACAGATTTACTGCATTTTATCCCCCCCTCTCTTGTCAGAAAAAGTAAGCAAAGCTCGCAATAATAATAGTAAATAAACGTATTAATTTTTTTGTATGAATCCTCTAAAGCGCATTTCGTTTTCAAGCAAAGACAATGTGTGTGTAAAATCTGTAAAAAAGTAAATAATTACTGTTGACGTAATCACCAAATTAGAAAATCAAAGACACTCGTATAGAGTTTACGTAATATTTGTCGGTCCCAAAAGAGTGCAATTGGACTAGTTTCTATTAGGGGAAATATACTTCTGGCCTAAAAATATCACTAAGTACGCTAATACTTTAATAATACGTATTCACAGATTTAAGGAAAATTTTCGCTACCTTCCGTATTAATAAATAATCGGACGATGTCCCTAGGCTTACATTGAAAAGTTTTTCTTGTAAAATGTGAAATCTTATTGGTGTTGTGACCATGTTGTGACACGGTTGTGTTTATAATAAGGCTTCCGGCTTAATCGTTGGTATCGGTAGAGGAAACATAGAATTTTCCGTTAGATTTCTAGTTTATTGTCATAGTGATTCATTAGATGTAATCTTTTGATTGATCTTGATGTGTTCTAAGGCTGAGCCAATGTCTGCTGTAATATTAAGACGCCGTAACAGTATTCCGATTCTCTAGCTGAATTTAAAAAGTTTTAAATATTCGTAGGATTTCTCATAAATACGCAGATATAAAATTTGAATACTTTGGCAGTTATTATAGAGCTATTTTTCGAGCGTGCTCTGTGGTGTTCGTTTTTTGACAATTCAATTGTTATTGATATAACATAGTCTATGACTGAATTAGTTAGCTCTGTCTTATCAAATGCTCAATTTTTCATCGTTTTTTTTTAAATATCTATAGAGCCGACGTAAACTGCAGAGCCAACTAGTTATTTAGTTCTTGCGCGTCAGGTGTACAGGTCTTAATTTATAAGTCTAAGATATTTTTGTAACAGGCTTATACATATCTTTGATTGTAATTAAATCTAATGGGCATTTTGTGAAAACCTTATGACAGTACAAATATAGTTTATTTGGTTATTGTTTTATTTTGTGTTATTCGTATTTTGTGGTTTTACATTTATGTTATTTTATCCTTGTAGATACGCTTTTACATAATAAATGATGATATAGTATGTTTTATTTTTATTACTATACCAATATTCGTAGTTTAAAGTAATTTTTACACAAATAATTACTTAATTATATTCTCCAATAATTAATTTAAAATAGAAATAAGTAAAGAGATAATTTCACATTTGAATATTCATTTTAACATGAAATAATATGGTATTTATTCTTTTAAAAAGTGTTACCCAATGCAATGTTACAAGATTTTTAGGTAAGTATAAAAATTTCTTAATTAAAATATCTACGCCGTAGGAAATCGGCCTACGAAACCTCACGTAGCATCTATATTTTTTAAATTATTGAAACAAACTCAAACTGTAAGTATCCAAAGTCAATAATGTGCTAGTGCTTTAACATTTATTTTTTAAATTTTATTTCTTTAATAATATAACGTATAAGTGAGGTAAGGTGCAGCTTTAACGTAAAAGTTTGCTATATTTTTTTGTTTTTTTCATGAACAAAAAAATGGGTTTATGAAAAGATTATGAACTTCCCAATGTTTGGAACTAGTTCTAAAAGGGGCGACCTCTACCTTTGAGTTTCAGCGTTTGTAAACTGCCCTACGGTGGCGAGGGCGCGGGGGGTCGAAGGCGTGCGATGGGCGTGCTGTTGGGCGGCGATGGGCGCGCGGCCGGCCTCGGCACGTGGCGCGCGCTCACGTGGTGGTGCCGAGCGCGATGTCGTCCGCCGTGCTCGTATGAATTATTGTAGCCGGAGTGAATGAATCGATGCGGCAGCGGCGGGGCGGGGCGGCGGGCGCCGCTGCGTGGCGGGGTGCGCCGCGCGGCAGTCTCGTGGCTCTTGTGCCGGTAGTCGGTAGTGAAGCCGAGCGACCACGAGAGTCGCCCCGCGCCGTCCTCGTTCGTAGTCGTAGTGCGCCACTCGGTGCTTTTTCCATGGAAACCCAAAGTCAGGATGTCGCGAACGGCCCCGGCGAGGTGCCAAACGACCCCGGGTACGTGTCTGTATCCACTGTGTTGACGTTTTCGAGTTTCCTTCGGCGGGATTTGCATCCTAACGTAATGTTTATATTCCAGGAAGATGTTCGTCGGAGGGCTAAGCTGGCAGACTAGTCCAGGTACGCAAAACTTCTTGGCAGCCGATCTTCCGTGCTCGATACGGCAGTGCAGCTGATGCACACGCCGGCGATGGCTAAACTAGTTAGAGCGTTTATTTTATTAGTAAAACTTCGATTGGTGCGCTTTCAGTTCGAAACGAACCGAATCGAACGTGCTTTCTGTGATGAAATTCAAATTATAAACACCGGTAAAAGTTTGGTAATCAGCTGATCGAATGCGCGTCAAACTTTTTTGGCTGTATGTGCGATGTATGTAGAGTTTGCGTAGAGGCTATCGCTCAGAGACGGGGTTCCGGTGGTGTTTCAGTCGTCAAGAGCGATATACGTGCCGTAATTCAGTAAAGATGTCAAGGTGTATCGGCAGTCAGGTGTCCGATGGCAGCCATTCCGGATGCGCGCGCATCCTCGAATACCATTCTGTTGTGTTTCATGAAATATATTCAAGCGAAAGTCGCCTTTATTCCTTGGACTTTTGGGGTGAATACCGCGGGGTTGAATTTAACAGCCGGCTTATAATCTTCAGTTTTCACAACATAACCTCAATCCTGTCTTTCGTGACCCGTGAGTTTAAGAATTTAGAGTTTATCGTACAGGAAAATTTTACTAAAAACTTTTCTTTCCTATTCACATGATTTAACCGCAAGTATCATAAAACCGTTACTTATCCGCGTAATGATAGTTTACCTTCGTGAAGTAAACAAGTTTGTGAACACAATAGTAATAAAATATGTGAATTCTGTCAATGTTTTATTTATATAGAATGACAATAATTAGCGATCGCAAAAGGTCTGGTGCGCCTGCGCGATTGATGTGCCATCCGCGGTATTGGGTCGGCGCCCACGCTGCCCTTTGATCCTTAGTCTATGCCAAATTTATTCTTTGGATTGCAATACCATTTGATTATGAAAATTTAATCGCAGACTCGAAAAATTAGAAAAAGTAACAATCTCTTTTTATAAAAATCTTATCTTAACATCTCTAACGTACGAACTGTTATCAGTTCAAATATTGTCAGGTGATACGTTTTTGAGTTTTCTGTGCCTTAAAGCATATTTGTCTAAATATAGGGGCAACCATAGATTATATATAACTGTGATAAATTTATAAACATAAAGAAATTCTTGTCTTGGCATTAGTTATGTCTATTTAAATCTGACAGCTATCAGCGAGCGCAGTGAACTTATGACGTATGAGTTTACTCAGGTATGCCTGATAAGATAAGTATTATATATTCCGCATTCACAAACCTAAATATGGATATATAAACGTACATAGTACACTTAAGGGTCATAATAGCTATGCTATTTGTTTACTGTAAATAAATAACTAAACATGTATGACTGACTATTAAAATGTATGCCAAAGATCACAAAACATAATCGTCCCAATTGATAAAGATTCTCGCTTTTAGTTTCTTAATAGATTTCTTCCGTTTCGTGTTATTTAAAATCAGGAAAGTATAATACATAAACAAAAAATGGTGTTAGCTTAGTTCGGAGAAACAAATTATAAAAATAAAACGTCGTGGTAAACTGAATAGTTCGTGAGCTGAAAAAAAAATAATATTAATATAATTAGTTGAAACATGGTGTCAGGAATATTATCGTTCTTTTTTTTAGAGAATTATATTTTATCTATAAACATTTATTTCAATTTAATTTCGACGTAACTAAAAAAAACGTGTTGAGGCATAAAATTGAGGCTCACTTCGTGCTGAATTATTCACGTTGTCCGAATTACAGAAATAAACGTAGAAAACAAGCGACGATTATATTATTCAACTAGTCGATAAGTGCCGTCTATTTCGGGCGACTGATCCCGTAAGCCTACTGAATCCCCAATTGTGAACTACACGTGAATTTCTCTAAAGTATGTGTACCTCACGTGTATCATGCAAACCATATCTGTATTTGATTTATGTTTAATTATTGCATATACTCGGAAACACTGAAAAAACAGGAATTTTTCTAAATTGGAATAGTAAAAAAAATTATGCCAACCGAGCAGTAGTGCCTTCAGCGTGCGTCATCCCTGATGTCCTATGTTCGATACCCGGCTTTGGCCCCGGCTTGGACCCGGCCAATGGACTTTCTGTACATGAAACATTTGCTCGAACAGTGGAGGAAAACATCTTAAGGAAACCGGTTTGCCTTAGACCCAAGTCGACAGCGTGTGACAGCACAGGAGCTTAAACACCTACTGATTGACAAATGATCGTGAAATGATCTGAGGTCCAGACCTAAGAAGGTATCGCCACTGATTTATTTTTAATAAGGATAATCTAATACAGACCAAAATATTAAAAAAAAGAAGTCTGCCCCGCCGCGTCAACCTAGAAACGTAATAGAGCAGATTTTTTATAGGATTCAATTGTGTGTATCCAGAAAGGTTTGGGTGCATTTCATGTTAGTTTTATGTGAATTGACTCAAATCAAATCATTTAATCCTATTAGATCACCTAAAATTGCATATAAAGATGATTCTAGTAGCCCCTTCCAAAATGTAGTTTCGTGGAGAAGAATGGGCAAGAAACTCTACACTTACTCTTTTAAAATAGTTTTAACAATATTGAATATATTGTTAAATAATTATTTGTGAATATAATAATAAATAAATATTGTTGTCGGGTATAGCTAACGCGACCAGACGTCTCGTTTTGAACGGGACAGTCCCTTTTTCCAATTACGAATCCCGGTGTCCCCAGAATGAACTGTGGGACATTGTCCGGTTTCCAGAAACCGCGCGAAAATTTCAGCAGTAGGTAAAAAAAACGTGCCAAGAGTTTCATTCTTATTTGAAATCCTTACCAGCTATATTAAAACAAATTTGGTCTTCTGATAAATATAAATATAACTAAACATTTTGGCTACCTATATTCTGTAATTCGTAACTTTTAAGCCAACTTAATAATATAAATTACACCATGTGGACAAAAACTTGGCAATTTGAAAGAGTGGCGGAGAGTATATTGCCAGTTCTTCTGTTCCGTTCTACGCCCTTGATTTGAGTACTGCCAGTAAATGTAAAATTAGAAGAAGAAGCATTTCATGTAAATTTCTTTTTTTTTTTGACGTTCATAAGTGTACATGAATAAATGATTTTGAATTGAAATAATAAAATGGGTGTTAATGGGCTAAGCTACCTTTAATGGCCGCTGGCGTTTTCCCCTATTCAATAAAAGAAAAAATCTTCAAATGCAAAACTATGTATTTCAGTATTGTCGTGTGGAAATATCGAGTACAAACGAAATGTAAATTTATCACATAACCAACACTCGCGTGAATTATTCAAGTAAAATTACCATGAATTGAAATCATTATGTAATGTTCCAATCCAAATAGTGTCTACAAAGCTGTTTTAATACGAAATTACTTAAAGTATATTAGAAACGATGAAAAATAGAAACTTGAAATTTTGTTCCCAGAGAAATTCTTTAATGCCTGTATATTACCGTGTCTGATATACGCATGTCAAACCTGGACACTCATTGATAAACCTAAAACAAAGTAAGAGTATGTCAAAATAGTATCAAAAGCGGTGTTTTAGGTCTGAAATTGAAAGGCAGAGTAAAACTAGACGAAATAAGAGACTTGAGAAAGTTAAGAAATGCTGTGACTTCTTGTAAAAACTGAAATGGAAATGGATGAGGATTATGAAAGAAAACAAAGATAAATTGACGAAAAAGCATCGGAACTGCTTCTTGCTACGACAAAAAAAGCGAGGAAGACAAACAAAAAGATGAGAAGATTATATATATAGAGCAGCAGCCTTCCAGCAGCAGCAGGTCTTTCAAGGAAAGAGGCCGGCAACGCACTCGCGAGCCCTCTGGCATAGAGAGTCCATGGGTGGAGGTATTACTTACATCAGGTGAGCCTCCTGCCCGTTTGCCCCCCTATATATAAAAACAAGGCACCGAGAAGAGTGGAAGTTTTAGGAGTCGGCCTATGTCCAAGAACAAGCTGTAAAATTAACGGGTTTGCCGCTAAATTAGTACTGTTTATAGTACACATTTTTATGTAATTAAATAAGGTTTTTTAGCAATAAACGCTATTATAAATATGGGACTTGGAATACATATATTATTTTTATCCTGTCTGTCGAATTTGAAAACGATGCTTAATAATTACTTTGATTCAGTACGAACATAATATATTGATGAATATAATAGCATGTGTTGAACAGTCCAAATCGTGAATAATAGATTGAAGTATGACCACGGAGCTATACTACCAATATATTGTATAATGTTACCAGTACAATAAAATTGTTATTGATTTAAAACCAAGAAATAGGAAACATTGCGATAATTTGTTAACATCAATTAATTTTATAATGTCACGTTATAATATTTGCTGCGAATTAATGTAATTTCTATGACATTTGTGAACTTAAGGATAAATTTATTAACCGGCTCTAAACTATTTTAATTGACCATTTGCGATGCTTGCCAAACAATCTGGATATACATCAGACTAACAGCCCACGTGATCATATAATAAATCCATCAAATTACACGATTGTTTTTCCTTATTTTATCCTGGTTTTTATTATTGTATACAATGAGGATAAAATTACATACAAATTTATAGTTATACCAACTGGTCCTGCGTCCGAATATTAATTTCATAGGAACAAGCCTTCTAGGATCGTACTTCTAGAATTATTCAACATTTAACGAGCGGTAATGTACCTGCGTGTTCTCTGGCAGTGAGTGTCCAGGGGCAGTTAACATCAGACGAGCATTTTATTCTTTTGCCGTCTTATATAAAAATGTATATACATATTTAATATACATATTTCTATGTGTGCAATAAATTCTTCCACAGCATGTCTTAATGATTACACCGTTAAAGAAAAAATATTTATTAAATAGATGTAGATGTGTCTCCATTCCGTAAACCGCCGGTTTCGCGTTATAGGAAACGCGTTGACGGGTATCCTCGTATAACGCGTTATGAACACAAGAACTCACGTTGAACTTTTTTCGTTAAAAACTATGTTTCAAACGAGTATGTGTATTTATTATAAATTTCGCAATACAGAAAAATTACGTGTGAACCCCGCGTTATGCCGCGTTAGTACCGAGAGTTTTTTACGCCGGCCTTTTCTCTCGGCCAACACCCTCTTCTTTGCCGATGAGTAGGGATGCCAACAGGCTCGAATTTAATGACGTGGAATAAGTGATACCATGATGATCCTATGTTCCAAAATAAACGTATTTATTTTATAATATATCAGGAGGAATATCCGGGTTATACGAGGGATTCATCGAGTAATTTGAAAATGCTTTATGAGAATACGTACTGTGTTATTACGGGTCACGTATTTATGTCAACGTATTTCGATATATTTTGAATGCAAAAAGTATTTTTTGTCTAAGGCAACCTAACGGTCAAAGAGTACCAGGGTAAACCACATTACCGCAAATCGTCCCGTAATCCCGACTCGCACAGAGAATGACCACTATCAAGTCTAAAACAAAAAAACTACTGGCTTAAGTATTATTATTGTTTTATGAGAAAGCTTGGGTCTCGCTTTAACCGCGATTATAATTCTGTTAATTAAATCTAATGAAATTACTGATAAATTACACATATTATAATTATTTATTTCTTGATATCATTTTAGCAGCATCAGCGTGCTATCAGACGTTACTGATATTTGGGACTGACATAATATGGTTCTTCGTCTTTTATCGAAGTATTCTGGGGCTTTCGCACAACTTCAGCATACCGCACGTATAAGCTATCAGAGCGTTTTCATATAACCCATATTAGTGGGTGCGTTGCCGGCCTTTGAGGGAGGAGTGTACTGTTTAAGAAGAAGCTCGCTAGTTCGCAATAGGAAGCATTTGTTCTTTTAAACATTATAATAATTATTGTCTTTTATTAACATAACTTTTACACATTTAAAGAAAACACTTTTTTAACAGATTAAAGTTATTTATTATTGTAAACTTGTAATTATTTAAACATAATTTAAATTTAACCGACGTTTCGCGTGCTTTACAGCGTCCGTGGTCACGGTTTAAATTATGTTTAAATAATTATAAGTTTACAATAATACATAACTTTAATCCGTTAAAAAAGTGTTTTCTTTAAATATTATGATAATTAACTTGCTGCATACATTTCTTAAGTGTTAGCCGTTTGATCTTCAGCTGGGTACTCACCACGCAAGCATATGATGCTCATGAGGAAGTGTCTTTGGCTAATATTAGGCTCTTGTTTTACAAACAACTAACTTGTTATACGGTAGTACTTACCGGTTTGCACTGTCTCTACTTTGAATTTTACCTCTGGACCGAACTGAATTGAGAACATCAAATATCTACTTGCCCAGAATAGAATAACCAATGAGTCTAGAGATGTGTCGTTGCCCTATACGGGACATATATAAGCGCATTTCTTATTTAAATAGCTCGCTGAATTGTTTTATCCTCGACGCATTCGTTCATTGTTACTATTAGCTGAGAATCCATATTCATGAACTGTCGGAGCTTTCACATAAATTCAACCGTGAAAATAGATTTTTATTTCTATCCAGTAAGTTCAATCAATATCTTGTTAGTGTACTCACAGGTTTTCGTGTAAATGTTACATGTTTTATTTATTAAATATAAAAATCATCAAAAAACCTCTGAATAATTTGACCTTTGAAACTTGATAACTTCAAAAACTACTTAACCGATTTCAGATTTTTTTATATTATATTATCCCTGAATAACTGGCTATATTAAATTAAAAAAATGCGTTTATTTAGAAAATAATTAATATGAAACCGTACCTTAGATAGTGCGTCTTTCAGGAACACAAATTTTTCACATTTTACCAGAAAAATATTCACTATTCCCAAACCAAGGAGGTTTTTAATAGCATATTGTTTATTATACACATAATATATATTACGAGTTATTTAGCGATGGCCCTTCAAAGTATATTATATTTTTTAGGAGGAGGCAAACGGACAGATTGCTCTATGATATTAAATAAATACCGCACTTCCTCATACCCAGAGGCTTTAATTCATATAATTTTTTAAAAATTATGTAGGTTTCAGGCTTCAGGCAAGGCTTCAGATTTCTGTTCATCTGTTTCATGATAATTTGTCAATATAATAGCCAAGTAGATGATCTGGTGTGCCTGATACAAAGCGTCGACCTTTTGGGTCTAAGGCCAAGGAAACCAGCTCTAGGACTTAGGAGGAATCACGATGTTTTCATTCACCGTTTGAGCTAAATGCGCACATAGAGAGTCGATTGGTGCACATCCCGGGATCGAACCTACGACCTCAGGCATGAGATTCGCGCGTTAAACCACTAAGACCAGTTTGTAGTTGTTTGTACCATATGTTTTACTTATTACAAATATACTTGCTCGTTCTTATAGAGTCTGTATTTACTGTGAAAAACGTATTCTAATTCGTCAAGAACATTCCTATTTGTTTACAATTTAGTCACAAAATCTTAACTAATCAATTTTCTTACAAGTAACGGTGCAGTCGTTAAACACTGTGATATATTACAGTAATATATATCTTTGCTTACATAATTTTCCATTGCATAACTCTCATACAGAGTTCAGACGCACATCTGGAAACGTTCGGTTCAAACGACACACGTTATTGCGCTGTTGTCATTACTCATATGTCGCGAACACGGCTTCATGTACCGTCATTTCTTTGGAAATGTCTCATAATACACCCGCGGGCCTATTATCGACTAGTCTAGGAACGAACTAATAAAATAGCTAATTATTTAAGACACCGTAATTGTGAGATTCTTTCGTGTACGTTTGTGGTAATCAGCTTCCGATTCTCAAGATTGTTTAGATCGGAATTGACTTATCAAGCCCATTTTAATTGTCGATTTAATTAACTAAATAAAAAACTTGTAAGTATCGATTAAAAGGTAACGCAGAAACTTTCTTAAATAAATGGTTTTAAAGGCTATAAATTTAAATAAATAAATCAGTGGCTTCTATCTGTTTAGGTCTGGCCTCAGATCAGATCTGTTTGATGATCTTTTATTAGTTTAATAGGTAAGTAGTCCATCTGTGTCACAAGCCGTCGAATTTTTGAGTCTAAAGCAAGCCGTTGATGCAAATATCAAATACGCAAGTCCGTTGGTGCACACCGAAGACCATCAAGTGTTCAACGAACTCTTCATTTAGTGTCCCTTCTAATAAAAGTCGTCAGTCTAGAAGGCTTTGAATATAGGGGCACATATTAAGGACTCCTAGACTAGAAATTGCTGTGGAATCGTGCGTTTGTTATTCGTAATAACACCGTCGTGTTAATAAGACTGAAATCGTGCACTAAAAGAGCACGTCGAATGCAACGGCTGCGATGTTTTGGAATACGCATTCCAAAGACATGCTAATTGACGTTTAAGCAAATAACCCTTACTTTTTAGAATTGGGTTTAAAACTGCATTTACAATGTTGTTTGTCTATCGTGGAGTTTATTTAAGTGATGAAAAACATTCCTGTAGGCGATAGTTAAAGAAGTACTCTAATAAATAACAAGCACATTTAAGGATTTTATTGTGTATTTAAAGATCAAGTATAATGAAATAGAGGTAGATACAATATTAAAATATTTAATTAAAAAAAATCTAAAATTATTATTTTTTGATTACTTTTACATCTAAAGACTTTTTATTTATTTAAAACAACACAATTTATGTAAGAGTGGAACACAAGTTGATAACAATTTCTCAGTCGACATTCTTTACAATAATATTATACTTAAAAACAAACACGCATAATTGGTTTACGAATAGTAGACTTGGTGCAAACTGAACTTCTAAAGTGGTCTACTCAGGCCCTGGGCATATGAAGTAAATGTATCTGCAAATCCTTCGTCTCAATGCAAGGCCGGCCTGGCCTATAAAAAACTAGTTCCAATTAAACCACCTAAAATTGCACTTTTAAATGTTAAATTGTATTTTAAATAATAATTATACGTTAAGACTATATACTTACTTCTGAAAAAAACTATACTATAGATGTTCCTCAAATATTTACAAATATCCGTACAATAGAATATTATACATTAAAACAATAAAACAGTGTGATAGATAAAATAATTACTGTTCTTAGTACTATAAAACAAAAATAAACATTAGATCTGCAACCAATTGATTTTGTCAAGGCTCTATGATTGTCCTAATTGTTTCTAATATATCTAGACATGGACTAAACGAAGGCATTACACATTAATACAAGACTAAATGTGGATGTATGTGGAAGAGGATCGCAAAAGCATGTAAGCCTCTTCTGGTCCGTTTGCCTCTACTACATAAAAAATACAAATAAATAATATTATTAAATGAAAAACTTCCAAATATTCCTTTAAGCAATCGGATTTCATTTCCATCGGCTATTTTGAAGAAAAATAATACAATCTCTTTATCTAACGCTAATATTTTTATAAACACATCTGGTCGCCCCTTCCCATTTTTATTTATGAGTCGCGATCTTGTCCATCAATCTATGACCTTGACTGCGAAGTCTGATATTTGCTGAGGAAAATAAATTATACTGATATATTTTGTAATATGGCAATTCGACTTTTCGTATTTTTCATTTGTAGGAAATCAGCGTGCCTATCAACCTGAAACAATGTTCTAGAAACACAGTACGCTAAGAAATATATATAGTTTTAATCTCCACGTGTTCAGTGTTGGGTTCTACGCAAAAAAAACATAGGAGACCAATTGCCAAAATATGACACCTTAATCTCTATTCCACACTATGGTAACTTCAAACATTGTAAAGTCAATAAATGTCTATTGTAAAATATGATGCAATATATTATTTCCGTGATAAAGCGAATAAAAATCCATTTAAAAGGATATCAATGATCTTCACGTGCATTGTATTATCTCGTCAGTGCAATTACGAACTATGAATGTAATTGGTTGCAATGGGTGCGCAGCCTCGTTCTCAACGTATTATATACGTATATAAACAACTAATTTCTCATTCCGTAGACTTATGAGTATATTACACTAAACCTTGTAAAACTGTACTCTTATAACGCGTTTTATCAGTCCGTCGTATAACACGGACTCATATAACGCGAGGATTGCACAATATTTATTTCTGTACATTTATAATGATTTGTTCTCACATACTTTTTAATATTAGATTTATCGTAAATTCCTTTAACGAGAATACTTAAACATGAATCATTTGTGCCTTTAATAAGAGGTCATGCGCGTTATGCGAGAAAACACCTACAATGGGTTTTATATAACACGAAAGTAATCTACAGTGTTATAGGAGGGATTATTGTACTATACTTATATAAGACTGAAATATATAGACAAATAACTTGACATGAGGGACATTCATAGCGCTAAATCAGCTGCATACAGACATATACACACACAACATACAGACATATCATCACTTTCACACGATTACACAACATACTCGAATTAAATCGTAGTTAAATGCATTAAATATTTTTTTCATTTCGTAAATGTTTGAACCTTTTTGTAAATTATGTATTCCATCTTTAGCTATATTAGTAAGCTTTTTTGCTATATATAATCCGTAGTATTACGAAATAAATAAATATAGACGTAAGTTGTAACAATTTAATGCGGTCAAAAAGTATGGAATAATATTTTTTATTCGTTCAAATCACGTGATATTATCCACATGCTAGTTACGAAATCGAACTTAATTCATAAAAAAACTAACCCGTAAGCGTTATTTTATGACCACGTTGGTTTTCTCAGCTGTCCCGGGAAGCCTAAGCAACCTCCTACTCCACATACGGGAGTTGTGTTTAGCGCTGAGTCAGTTTGTATCTAAGAAGAAACTAAAAAAGAGAGAATGTACAAATTATATACCTATTTAGAAAAGATCTTTAATTACTTGTATTTATTTTATTATTAAAAAAGAAAAGAGAAATGAGGCACGATTTTTTGTTCTTGTTCATATATTCGCTAACCATAATATCAATTTTTTCACATCTTTCGAACTAGAATAATTATATGTTAGTTATTTCGACTATGAATTTGTGTGTTGTTCTCACGAGAATGTAAGTGCGTGCTCCTATTTCACTATGCCTCTTGATAGAGGACAAATCTTTGTTTTTAATTTATTTTTATACTATTACTTAAGATGCCATGTGGAACATGGTGTAATGGTTGCAGCTAACAAACGTTGTGTAAAACAAAAAAGTTGGCTATTTAAAAGGATGGCGGAGTTTATTGTCAGTTCTTCTCTTCCGTTATACGCCTTTGAGAACTGGCAGTAAATGTAAAATTAGAAGCATTTAATGTTTATTTCTTTTTTGACGTTCATAAGTGTTGCATATATAAGTAAATTATTTTTGACTTTGACACTGTTAAATTGTCTATCGAATTAATGTCATGCAGCGTCAAAATCGTAACGACGTGTCCCAAATCAGACCTGGAGTTGAAATCACTGAATTTGAAAACAGAAAGTTTTGGATTGCCGCCAAAAGTGTTCATATTTAATACGCAATATAATTTGAAATAAAACTATTAACGAAGACTTTCATTAAAGATATTATGACCGCTAATTGGCGTATTTAGATGCTTAACTAGGTCTTGTTAACATGAAATTTAGTTTTAAAAGGATTTCAATACACTTTTGAAAAAGATCTTATGAATTCACGTTTTCAATGTTTAAATAATGACAGTTTCTCTTTTGGACCAAGGTCTGAACGGGATAGATCAAACTCAAAATAACGTTATTCATATAGGTAACCAAGTACATTTATAAACGTCAACAGAAAATATGTTAAAGTAATTCTAAATTTACATTTACTGCCTGTTTGCAAGTCAAGGGCGTAGAGTGGACAAGAAGATCAGGAAACATTTTTTAATCACCAAGTTTTGAGTCATACAAATTGTTTGAGCTGGAGCAAATCAATCCCAAAGATAAGGATCTAAGAATTAATTTACGTTTAACGTAAGTTTTAAATTTATTCAGTGATTATTTCGCTTGGGAGTTTGTTATAAAAACTGATACAATTTCCATATAAGGAGTTTATCATCTATCGTTGGTCGTGCGCTTAGATTATTTATATACTTAAACTGTTATTTGATTATAATTTAATACAGCTTTAATATAAAACAAAAGACTAAAGGTGCGATTAATTTAAAACGATAGATCAAACGAGTCAATGTTCTAATGTGTTATTTGACGCATAAGAAAAAAAATAACGTGGCAAATGTAGTTCTTAAATCAATATCACTAAATATATTACTATATTTTGTCTAAATGGATCTTTAGTATGTATATTATAACATATGTTGCGCGTAATTAAATGATATAGCTCGTTTGTTACGAAGATGGCCGACCTTTGTTTAGCGCGCACGCATAGTTCTACGATAGCCCGTTGCATCCACTTATGATACTAGACATACGAAGATAGTGAACTTTGTTCTATAATCTATGATTCGGGTCACAGCATATCAGTAGAGTAAACATTCATTCAGTTAATATTTTGAGGGCATTCTCGCAATAAAGGCATAATTGCAGTCAAATTTTCGCAGCCGAAAATTCGGTAATAAAAATTATTTCTGTCGTTTTTTGGCACGTTCATATGAAATCGTACGTGCAGGAGTGAGATTTAAAAAGCCTGAATCTATTTACTCCGTATTGACATTTATGTTCTACGAAGTGCTTCGTGCCAATATATTTCTCATTATATAAATAAAATTAAAAAGTTTCTTGCTTAAATCTTTTAAACTAATATATTATATTAACTAGCTGACCTAGCAAACGTCGTTTTGCCATGTATATCATTTATAATAAAAAATAGGGCTTGATCGTAGAGGGGTGAAAATTAGGGGTGATATGTATTTAGTAATGCTGTATCATATTTTTTTTATCTAAAATTTAAAAAAATAAAGGGGTGGATTACCCTTAAAATTTAGGGGGATGAAAAATAGATGTTGTCCGATTCTCAGACCTACCCAATATGCACACAAAATTTCATGAGAATCGGGAAAGCCGTTTCGGAGGAGTTTAAACATAAACACCGCGATACGAGAATTTTATATATAAGATGTGTTTGGACACAAAGAAAGGATGGTTTATATTAATAACTCCCGCAAATCGTTTCGCTTTAATATGATTACTTAGTCTACCTTTTTAGTAGATACATACCAACGTATGGAACTTTGTGATACCCCATAGAATCCGTTCGTTTTTTCATAAATAAAACCACCACCAACCAAAACCAAAATTTACTCATTTATATTTTTCTGTCTTTAAAAACCTGGCTTAAGAATTAATTTCTTAAAAATAAAAAATAGGTCTTCGAGTTTTGCACTTGCAATATTTTTTGTGATTTATTTTTATATACATAGTTCCTATCAATGTAACCCGACCTCTGACAACTTAGATCTTTAAAGAGATTTTTATATGTAATATATACAATAGCGATTGTTTATTTAAGACTAGAATTATAGTGAGATTAAAATTTCCAGATAAAACATATGATTTTAATAACATCGAATTGTCTACTTTGTGTAAATGTTATTAGTGTAAATTTCGTAAAAGTGATTTTGAAATGAGTTCAGTATCTCAAGGCGTGACCTAAAATTATATTTTTTCTATTATTAAAGTGTCAAAGAGACCAACAAAAATAACTACGACAGTTTTAGTTACGAAAGTGTTAAATCATTAGTCCACAGACTAAACGGTATGTTTACATTGAACATTTTGAAATCACAAATCATAGTGATGATGACCTTATGAAATCGTCATGATGACTTACAAATATAAAATTCTAAACGACTTATTCGATAAAAACTTACTTAAATATACTAATAAAGAACAAATAAATAATCGGTGACACAAACGATATAAATGTTTCTTATTTATGACTATTTCCGTAAATTAGTACTAAAATCTATGTATTTACTAAAAAGGGCTTTATTAATGAATTCATACAACAATTTATTTGTTAATATTATTTAATACGTGTATTAGTTGTGGTAATATAAGTTAGTTTTTTTAGCGTTCAAGTATTTTCCATTTATTTTTCTCTTATTGTTCAAATGTAATTGTTTTATTTATTTATACATTCTAAAACAAAGTTTATGCTTAAAAATACAAGAAACTATGACATCACAAATTTAACACACATACACATCAATACGCACAAAAAAATGATGTTACCTTGAAACTGCATAATTTTGTATTATGTAACGTAGGGTGAATACAATCCATATTCGCCATTAATGACGTGTAGGAAAAAATAAAATGCAGAAAGGAGTGCAGTCTAAAACGCAGGAAGGTTTCACGACCTTGACCTGATATTAAATGTTTTAATGATCCAATACAGTGAATAAATTAAACGAGTGTGTACCGACAGCATATCTATACTAATATTATAAAGAGGAAAGGTTTGATTTTTTGTTTGTTTGTTTGTTAGTATGAATTGAATAGGCTCCGAAACTACTTGGCAGATTTGAAAAATTCTTTCACTGTTGGAAAGCTACATCATTCCTGAGTGACATAGGCTATATTTCATTTTCAAAAAAAATAGGCATCCTTACTAAAATTACGATAACATTAACATTTGTTTATTATTTGATACAATTCTAACAGATGGCGCTGAGTTAAAGGTAGTTTAGTTTAGGTCCGTGTCGTGGTACCAACGTTTCACATAAGTTCTCCTACGGTTTCCCTTGATTAATTTACTACTATGTAATATAACAAAAACCTTAGCCACAGCAACGCTTGGCCGAGTCTGCTAGTATGCTATAAACGAGGTACTTCTTTGCCAATATAACATAGTAAATGCTTGATATATTCGGGAGTAAATCAATAAAAAAAATACGTGCCTATCTGATACCTAATCAGGGTTAAGTAAATATTACTAATAAAATAGTTTTCTTTTTATTCTACAATATATTGTAGATAAGATAGCATGTAACATATACTGTAGAAACATATACGATGAGTACTCAATAAATATATAAATAAATTAATATAAATCGTTTGCCCCCTGTTCTATATAAAAAAATAAAATAAAAATAAAATAAAACTGATCTGCAGTTTAGCTTCAGCGGTCATCTCATTCCTAAGTTTCGTACCCTGGCTGTGTACGAAACCTATAGACTTTTCTGTCTAAGTGCGCATTTAACACTGACTGTACCACCGTACAAGCCAGTGTTAAATGAGAAAAACATCGTAAGGAAACAAACTTGCACTGAAAAGTGTTGTGTCGGGCACAGAACTACTACTATTAAAGAAACAAATGATCAAGAAACAATAGGGTATAATTTTTTTGTATCGCAAAGGATTCTAAATATAACATAATCTATCTTTGTCTTAATTTACCTAATAAATAGAGATGGGTGATTAATCTCTTTGCAGCTTGTACAAATGATTTCCGCGGCAATTAGTCGTAATGTGGACAACAATTGTTGACGTATCCTGCGCAATGCACATGTTCAAAGTCGATATATCAAATGCATAAAACATAAATTGCGGACCACATGTAATAACGCTAAACAATATCCTATTTCTATTTCTAACGTGCCAATAAAATGTAACAATGCGTGTAAGTCGTTGTCCGTAGGTTTAAATTTATAATAAACATGGTGTAGTGTTTAGTGTTCATTTAATAAACTCGGTTAAACGTTTACATTAAATACAATAAATGTATTAGGTTATGTATTGGAATGGAATGGAAAACTGACACCCTGTAGACGAAACGACTAAAGAGTTTTCGTTTAATATAGCCTCTTTTTTTAGCATTTTATAACGAAATCTTTTGGAACGTGATGAATGGTTGAGAAAAGTCTAATCATTGGGTTGTTCTATTTATTGTAAACGAATTCATAATTTCTTAGATAGCTTTATATTTAAAATTAGAGTTTAGTCCCTCAAAGGCCGGCAACGCATACAACATACGCTGCGGTTTAATTTAAAGTTATAAAATTTCTAATATTATTTCCGGACATTGGTTAAGTTATATTTTTTAACTCTAGTATTTTCCTCCAGGCCGTTTCAGTCACGACGCCTTATCTAGATTGCTCAGACATGCAGTAAAAATTGCGCATGCACACACTTGGGGATGGGACAGAGGTAAACTATTGCATTATCATAATTCAGGGTCTGCGCTGTCCGAGTTTGTTACTCCTACGAGTTCCACTTGCAATTCTGATCTTCAATATTGAGTTTTTCACCATTCCCAAGGTTGCTGACAGCTCATCAGAGAACCAGCATATATCGCATATATTATATTCTCTTACAAATCTTGTGGGGAATATGCATGAAGCTCCTAATGAAATAATATTCCTCATACAAATTAACTCAGTCCTAGGCTTACAGAGGTGTAGGCTTAGATAAATACGCCTTGCGCGTGCGCAATCGATACTTTTATATTCTCTTACGTGGTTCAAACAGACCTCATTTAATTGTGTGGGGAATATGTATGTCGCAGAAGTTCCCAATGAATGGGTCAGTAATCAGCATTTGAAGCCATTATCTCAATTTGCAATGAGTGGCCTCCGCCACCGGACACCGCACCCGCACGCGTCGCTATATTGTCATTTGTTTACACAATTGCCATTATTATATGCATTAAATCACAAATCGTACCTGTTTCACACGAACCTTTGGACAGCGGCAATTCTGACTGAATACTAACCGTCAAAAGGGTATCGGTTTGGTTATCTTAGGCGGACAAAGATAACTGGAGTTCTTGACATTTAATTAGAGCTTCTTAATAGATAAACGCAAATTTATTTCATTGGTGTGTAGTCAGGAATAATGCATTCTAATAGTGAGTTTTTGAGTGTATTTAGTATCTAATTAGTGTTAAATGAGCATGCGAGGTGAATGCCATAAAAGTGGATGAAGCGAGAGAGGTATGTCAGGACCGTGGCAAGAGGAGATCCATGGTCGTAATGGTAATAGACCTTTGGGTAAAAGGCCTGATGATATTCGTTTTTTAGAAACGTCTATTAGTTACTCTTATTTTACTCTCAACATCAGCAATGATTTTAACATTAATATAAAAATGTATTTCTCCAGTATCAGATAACTTTTTAATTTATTAATTTATATGCCTTCCATCCCGTTGTATAAAATAAGGTCCTAATGTCCAATCTGTTTTATTGATAGGCAAGTAATTTATATATTTTCTGACACGCCCAAAACTTGTTCATAGATATCAATTTAATTACACCTTTTAACTAAAGGTACACTCTTTTCATCACAAAGTTTACAATTTATATGTTTATATAAACATAGAATTGCCGGTTTTGGTGATCAGCTTGCCTTGTGGTCTCTTCCAGCTGCTCAAATTCTCTCTAATGTTAGCTCTTCTCCGAGTTGTGCCGCCTATTCTCTTTATATCGTCTGCCCATCTCTTGCTCTATTGTTTCTCTTTTTCCATTTCGTGGTTAATCTGTTATAATTTTTATCCATTTTAACCTGCTATCTCTCGACATGTTGTTCTAGTGCCATTTCAACGTCTTCTTTTCTTTAAAATGCCCTCTTATTTTGGTCGTTCTATTTTATCTCTTCTGCTCTGCGTTGTCTCAAAGTTACTCCCCTGGACCATTCTATCTATTCCTCTTTGGCATATACTCAACTTTAAAACGTGTTTCTGAGATAAGTGGGAAATCTTTTTCTTATCTACTACAAGTAACTTTCCAATGGTAGCTAAGAATTGTTTTTAATTATTTAGTATTAAAAATCTAATAATATACAATTTTTATATATAAAGCAAAAATAATTCGTACTCTTCTTGCATTGTTTCTTATAAATATTTCGCATTGATATTTCAAAGTCGACAATACAGTAGCGGGGTAAACCTTTGTTATTGCACAATAAATCTCATTGTTTAGAAAACTGATTCATTGTTAGCTCACAAGTATAAATCTGAATAGAAAATTAATTTCAGTGATAATACTATTGCAAGAGTCACATTTACAAATACAAGTTTTCTATACAAAAACAAAAAACGTCAAAACGTTTTTAGTGGGTTCTGCGACTCTTATCCGTTTGCTCATAGGTTCGATTCCCAGCTGTGCACCAATGAACTTTTGTATTTGCATTTAACGTTTGCTGTAAAGGAAAACATCGTAAGGAAATCGGCTTGCCTTAGACCCAAACAGTCGACGGCGGGCGGCGGCGAAACACAGGAAGATGATGACCTACCGTTTAGATTGACAAATGATCATCAAACAGATCTACACTGATTTTTATTTATTATTTTACTATAATAATAAATCTTAAATGATCTAAAATGAAAAATTTGTGTAAGTGTACCGTCTAATTAAAAATATTGAGAGATTAATTAAGTATGTGTGCGTATTTGAGTGTGACTGAGTTGTTATAAGCGTGCGCTTTCTTTGATTTGGATTTTACAGTAAACGTCAATCTGTTATATATTTCTCAGTTTAATATTAAATTATTTCTAATAAAATGAAGCAGGGATACATTTCCTTCCTTCATAGACTTAAATGATATAATTGTCTGAAAATATATTTCATCTCAACATATAAGTATAATAGGATTTAAATAAAATAAATAAAGCCTATTTGAACGCGAATTAACAGTGCGTTACATTATCTCCTGCATTGCGTTGTAAGTAATACCTAGATTGTGCAAGAATGCGCAAATAAATACGATATCATTGTAATTATTTGCTTATTAAATTTTAGTATACGCCACCGTGATTATAATTTGTTTATGTACTCTACTAATTATTTGGCTCAGACATTGCTACAGTTTTGACCAACTATTTGTATTGTATGGCCACGTGACTTTTAATGTCTTTCTATCAGAAGTTGTCTGAATCCCCAGTACTCTTAGACTAAGAATAGGTAAAATCCCTTATAAAATATTATTTTTGGCTAAAACTTAAAGTAAAATACAAGTCAGTGGAGGTACGAACATTTTATATATGGGTCTCAGATTTCTGTATCCATTTCGTCACCATTTGTTGATCTAATAGGGAAGTAGGTTATCAGCCTCCTGTGTCTGACACACGACGTCAACTTTTTGGGTCTAAGGCCGGTTTCATCACGATGTTTTCCTTTACCGTTTGAGCGAATGTTAGATGCGCACTTAGAAACTCCATTGGTGCATAGCTGGGGATCAAACCTAAGCCATGGGAGTAACAAGCTAAAGCAATCAAGAAACCACTGCTCTCAAGCTAAAAGTAAATAAGTCTACATCGTGTAGTATACCTCGTTGAAAATTACTACTTAACCTATATACCCAGATTACCTAAAGCTGAGATCAAATAATTATTTATATAACACAGTCTCAATAATATATGTGTTCCCCATATCTCAATGTCGCAAAACTCAATAAAATATTAAATTTACGCCTCACGACCTGCACAGAACCAAATCAATACAAAGAATCCGTTATTTATAAAAAACATTAGCTAAGTATGAAATCCTAGACCGAACGAATGCTTGAGAGAGAATTTTTTTTAAAGTGATATAAAAATGTTAATTTATTTAAAGTGAAAATAATTGTTTACATATTTTCAGAATGAATTCTAGAACTTCAAACTCAGGTCCTTTCTATGATAATATAGTAGTTCCTAATAATTATATGTTATTTGTAGGCATCATATAACATTAATCAAAATCTCTTCCAGGTTCTCATCTAAGCATCTATTTAATAAAGCAGGGATGTTATGGATATAAAAAATAGATTAAGAAATTGTCAAAATCAAATAAAAATAGGTAAGGATGATTTTAATATCTCTCGTATTATCAAATTACCCTAAAAACACGAAACATCTCCGTAACAGCCCTGCTTTGTATGTGAACAGTTTAAAATTACGTATTAATTAAGTAATAATTGCTGTAATATGTTATAGATACGTACTCATAGATAAGTCGTGGACATAGTGTTTAATGTAGGTGCCGAATAGCGGTATAGTGTTGTAATTACCTAGCATAAATGCTCCCTAAGATTAACAGTAACGAACCACGTAGACCCTCTATGCAGACCCTGTATAACAGTGTGCATGATATATCTAAGTTACACGTAAGCAAATCCACAAATAACCTATATTATAAGAGACATCACCTATATAGGAATACCTTACACGTTAGATTCACGGAGAAAAATATTTTTCCCAGGGTTACGCGTGCGGTAGTTGTGGTGGAGCACCTTAGTTGCCATCCTACAGTTTGGTAAGTGGGGCACTCCATTTGCCTGCTCGTCGTGATTCCGGAGAGAAATATTTTGTCGATTGTACCGCTCGTGGCCTGTTAACACAGCTTATTGACACGAACATTATGAGTGCGGAACATCATGCTAAATAGATCTTTCCCGGGAGTCACCGGTATCTCGCACATGTAGAGTAGCAGCTTGATCCACTAAGCTTACTAGAGTAGCGTTTAATGTCGACACGCAATGCATGGTTAAAAGCACGTTTAGTTTTTACATTATTGCACATATTTTTTATATCACATTTTTTTGCCTGACTACATTTTGTATTAATTAGAAAATTTCGGATGCAATCTTCAAGACGCTGGGTTTTAGCCAGTCAACCTGACTGGAACGTACCTCATCCGTGTAATGGAGGTCGACGTCGCTTCCTTATTTTATGCATATATTAAATGGGTACATTCGAGATTTTCATCTACTTTGAAACTGGAGCATATTGAAGGGATCTTCACTGGAACTACTAAAAAGGATAACAGGATAGCAACGGAAATAGTGTTAAAGGAAAGGCGACACAAAAATATGAGATAGGTAATATAGGTTTCATAATAAAAAGTACGTTGTAACGGTCGCTTCAGTCAAAGGATGTTGTATGATTAAATTTCACGCTTATGAAATGATCGGTTCTAATACATCCGTTCATACGGGGTTAATACCATAAAAGGCACACATACACACTACAACTCTTAGTTTTTCCTCTGCTTTCTCTATTTGTTTCCATTATCATTTCTTATTTCCATTGTATATTGTCTAACCAATTAATATCTCTCGTCTAGCAGCAGCTCATAGTTTAACGCAGCAAGAAAACGTCTGGACTATCGGCTTCCACCGGTTTTTTGTCCAGCGCTTCTCCTATGATAGTGTAGTTTTGAGGACGTCTTTCACTTCGATGATCTTTTGTCTTCTGTGTTACCAACGATCGGCTTTTCCAAGTTCTAATCACCTCCGCCCATTGTATAACTGAAGTTAGACACAATTCGCTGTCGGCATGTGGTACACAGGTCGGGTGGTGGAGTTGGGTCATAATATATGTAGTAGTGCAGATAGGGAATTCTAGATTTCATATACCATGTATTAAATACAAAAATAAACAAAAATTGTTTTAAACGTTTTGCCTGTATGGCAATCACGTAACTTTCCACTAGTTTTTTAATTAGTTTTACCCACGAAAAAGCCAAAAACATAAGTAAAACAGTCTTGCGACAATTCACTTTTATCTTTAGAAGTATATGTAGTTTGTATTTATTATTTTTCAGCTACTCACTCAGAGTACGACCCCCTTTAAAAAATCTCGAACCCCGCGTTTCAGAAACGATGCACTAGGCTTTAGTCAGCCTACATATACACAATATATATTTAGAATACTCGTAGGAAACTCATCCGAAACGGCTTATCCGATTTTCCAATACCGTTTGTGTATTTCTGAGTTGTATCATAAACTTTTCTACCCCTAAGTGATAAGGCTCCAATTTAATAATAACTTAATTTTTATATATATTATAACCTCTAAATTTCCTACCAAACCCTACTAAGTATAGAAAAACATGTCAGCTAGTTATTTAACAAAAAAATAGAACATCAAGCCCAAAGTTCTTTGTATAAAAATGTAATAACAGGAAACAAAGTGCTGTACAAACTTGTCTTCGTAGTTGAGATCGAGGATGGAGCATTTTGTTAAACATAATCGGATTAAGGCGGAAGTCTGATGTTACGTTGTCCGCATACAAATTTAAGGCGAAATTTTCTACATACTTTAAAAATACATATAATAACAGGTTATTAGGGCGGCCTAGTATGGATAAATAAAATAAATACCTGCTGAGGGTAAAGTACAAGAAATGCATAAATGATTACAAAAGTTAACTAAAATTTTAAAAAAAAAGCTGAATTAGCTAAGAAATCGCTAAATAAATGAAAAAAAGCTAAATAAAGAAGAATATTCTTAAATTAATTTAGACTGATATCAGGAACTCAAAAGCATTCCAAACTTTACACAGTAAAGGAGTGATAAAATTCAGTTTTATGCGTAGGATCTTTTTACAAAAAAAAAAACTTTATTTACAACCAGTGCTCTTACTCTGTAACTTCCAAGATTGATACCCATTTCAACATTTTTGTATGTAAGCTTCATGTAGTTTTTTCAATATCCGTAGCGCATTTTAGATTTTACGGTATTAAACTCATTTATGTGATTAGCCCTGATTCCATATGGCGTAAAGAGGGCGAGAATATCTGTCAAACAACACTTGAATCGTAATCCTAATAAAAACAATAGACAAGGTGCAATGGCCTTATCACTCGTAAGCGATCTCTTCCAGGTATAGTTAAAGAAAACTTATTATTACAAAGAAGCACAGTATAAATTTATAAATTCGACAAAATGGACAGAAAAACATTGTTTTAAAACT
This sequence comes from Pieris rapae, assembly GCF_905147795.1. Lineage (NCBI taxonomy): Eukaryota > Metazoa > Arthropoda > Insecta > Lepidoptera > Pieridae > Pieris > Pieris rapae. Next base: position 1,168,045 of record NC_059515.1, on the reverse strand, counting down.
TTTTGTGATAATTCACGTCGTCACTTTAATTCTCAAAAATAAATTTCATATAAACAGTATCCAGTAGGGTTAGTATGTAAAACCTATATACATATTTACCATGTAGTAATGGCGCTACAACCTTTTAGGTCTAGGCCGCATTTCTAATAGGCAGGAACCAATCTTCTGTACCACTCACGGTCGGCTTTTTGCCGGTTTCCTCGCGATGATTTCCTTCACCGTTCAAGCGAGTGTTAAATTCTCACATAGAAAGTCCATTGGTCCATAGCTGGGAATCGAACCTACGACCACTGACCAACACTACTCGCTGTAAACCCAATAAACGTGTTGTTTTTGAGCTTCGTTACATAACGTTATAATTGGAATCGCCACTAATACGGTATTACTGAGTAAGCCTGCAGGTTACATATTATTCGCGTAAATATTATTCGTAACTTTCCCACCTATAACGCAGGTGTTTATAGCAAATAGGAAATGTTTTGATAACGTTATCAATATTATCAGAACATCCTCTAGTAAATAACTTATTCGGGAGATTAAACGCGAATTTATTAACCCAATAAATTTACGATTATTCAAAAAACAGTAGCGATAATCATTGGTTTTGTCATGTGGCCTCAGAATTTACTATATTTGTATCTTCATCCCATACAATGCAAAAATGCGATGAGAACATGGAGAAACTGATCGTGGTTGGTAACACAGAAGGCAAAAGATTACGGGGCCGTTCACCAACCAGATGGACCTGATGGATCGGATGGATGAAGTGACTTTCACTATGATTCTTTAATCATCGTCTTCAAAGCTATACAGTGTCATAAGAGAAGCGCTGGACAGAAACCGGTGGAAGCAGATAGTCCGCTCAAGATGCTTCGTTGCTGACCACGACGCTCAGACATGAGCTGCCGACTAAAGAGAGAGAGTATCGTCACCATTTGTTTTAATAGGCCTTTTGGTTCAGAGGTATGGTTTCCTCACGATTTTCTCGTACGAACAAGTGTTTAATGCGCATAGAAAAAAAGTTAATTGTTATGTCACCGGACTTGAACCGGGAGCGACATGAGGGATGACAGTTGCACATATATTTTGGTATTTAGTACCACCATAACAGTTTTGTACCACATCCTTGCATTAAATTATTATTATTATAAAATTTTAATCAGCCGTCAACAAAAGAACTCTAGATACAAAGACAATTTGTATTCAGCCCCAATTTTAATAAGCAGTTTAATATAAACGCATAACGCTATGTAAAATTGTCAAGACGGCGATTGATAGAAGAGACATATGACGATGGATGACTCAGATGATGGATGAGTGGCCATTTGATAAGGGATTTTTTATTGTAAAGATTAAACGTGGTGTGAGCTAAATCTATTTACGATAAAATTCATGGCGTGACACAGAATAGTAATAAACACATTATAAAATAAAAATCTTTGTAAATTAATTATTACTAAGGTAAAAAATAGATGATCATATACCAGTATATGATCATTCCATGTATTTGTATAGCTTTATTCACACTGTTTATACACTGTATTTATAAAAGGTAACTTTCTGTCTATGTGCGCTTCTAGCAGTCGTACGGTGAAAACCTCGCATGTCTCAAATCTTGTCATAATCTTTCAGACAGAAGGCTGATCACTCTGTCTCTGAAATGATATTGATTAAAGAATCGGATGCAAAGTTTTAAGAGTTGTTTTACTTATATCACTTTTATAAGCCTTTAATACATAAGTCAACTTTACATTCTCCTTCTTCCTCTCCATTACTGGAGGTTAGCCGTCAGTCTCGTGCCAGATGCAGCAACTCTTCTGCAGTCGCAATACCCTATCTCCCTAACGTTACAAACCCATTCTTTCTACCAGCAGGGTTTTTGCCCTGGATTCTACCAATTGAACTATGGCCGAAAATAATAGAAAAGAAATATGAATTCTAAAATTGTATTGTTGAAACGAAAATGTATACATCTATTAGACAAAAATTTAAAGTCCCACAGTCCGACAAAAACTGGTAACATCTAAATTAACAGACGGCTTCCGTGACAGGAAAGCAACAGTTAGCTTGCATATTCAGTTACTTCAATACTTCACGTGGGTAATTTGTTATACGTCACATCTCCAATTCGTCTTCATTATCTCAATTTAAGATAGTTCCAGTGTACGCGAAAATAACTTGGGCTGTGCCGCATCATTTGTTTGCGTCGAAGGGGTATTATTTTATGTCCTACTGTTAGAGTTATCATTATTAAATAAAATAAAATACGTTTATTTTGGAACATAAGATCATCAAGGTATCACTTATTCCACGTCATTAGATTCGAACCTGTAGGCATCCCTACTTATCGGCAAAAAAGACAGAGGGTGTAGAGAGAAAAAGCCGGCGTAAAAAACTATTTATTTTTTGTAAAAAATTCGCTTGGTCTAGATATAAAATTAGCAGAAAAACGCGGAATGAATTACTTACAACTCACTCATTCACTCGCTTCACTGGCTCTGCAAGCCAAGTGTCTTGGCCTCCGAAATTAGTATCTTCCATCGCTCCATATCCTGTGCCACCTGGCTTACAGCTGCAGCAGGTCTTCCTCCTCTTAGTGGATACAGCGGTACCTAGGACTACTGATCTTCAACCACAAGGTCGGTTTAAGTACGCTTCCTTCACCGCCCGATCTTGGTTCATGTTGAAGTTCATGATAAAAACTTTGATTTATCTTTTCTTTGAAAATCTTTTTATCAATAGCAAACCATGTTATTTGTGAGTAGCACAGGCCTAATATACTCAAAAAGATTCGTTGTTGGTTTTGAAGTCAGAGCAAAACTGTGGAACGAAAACGCTGTCCTAATGATGAAAGACATGAGTTAATATCCTAATCCTAAAAATCTGTGAAAAAAATGTCTAAGTATATTTTATGAAACAAGTCATCTGCTGTATCTAGACCCAAAAACTACTGCACGGAATTTATCACAGACTCCATGAGGAAAGTTGAGGGTTGCAAGGACAACGTTGTCCACTAGTTAGCACTAGTTTATATTTGTTCCCTATCTTGATCAATTTTAAATATGAAAATTGAATTAAATAATATTTTTATGAATATAAGTGCAGTTGCTGCAGTGGGCTTTGTTCAGTAATTGAGAGAGCTGGAATGGCAATTCCATATTTTTTAGTTACTTCCGTTTTCCTTGCTCCATTTACGGAAGAAATATATTTTTTATCATTTTTTTTCAAACGGTACTTTGTTTATCGATTGGTAATAAATCCTCTAATAATAAACCAACAACATAATGAAGAAAACATTAAACAAACTCTACCCAAGTAAAACATCAACACGGAGATTCCAACATCCAGTCACACAAGCATATACTTTGCTATTGGGTAGAGTGGCCAAAGAGAGGCCAGAATGGAGAAGATGGCGGCCTTTGCCACCTGGAAAACGGACACGCAAAAGTGGAATAAAAGAACAATCTACGAAAAATAAAGAAAGTACTGTCATGTCCGAAAACAGGCTATTAAAAAAATTGTTATTAAAATTAGATAAGGGAAAAGCGTATGTATTATTTACTATCAATATGTTTGGTCTATGTCACTCAGAATTAGGTACGGAAAAGTTTTCTTTAGTATTTATAGATAATAGTTTCTCATACAGAAGCATTACACGCGTTTCCATAGATTTATGTTATTGTTCATTGTCACAATATAGAAAGATAAAAATCAATATATTACAATTTAATGATTATGACGACTTTTCATAATTTTTTCATAAATTATTATTTTTTTCATAAATTTTTATTATTATTATTATTAAAAAAGTATTGTATCTATTGCTAATGTGATTTTGAGTATATCAATGGCTCGAATGTAATTATACTGTATTACAAACAAAAGATGCATTGTGCTAGCACGTGGGAATAATGTTTTTTAACAAACTTGAGAGCATTCAAACTAATCTGTCTTCACGACAGCGTCGTTTGATAAGAAATATTTGAGTGTTTAAGATAAGGTTCACTGTTGACACAACTACGAAATCTGTGACAAAAAAATTATATCAGGATATTGTTGATAACATCTTATCAAGAAATAAACTTAACATTTTGTGACTGTTAGTTTTGATTTTAGTCAAATATGTGTGTATATAGTGCATACCTTGCCATGGCTTTTAGGGAGAATTGTGGTCTATGAATCATTATGTTAAACTTTGACTTTGGTGGCTGTAAAGCACACACAATAACAAAAAATATTGCTGTGTTTAGAGTATTTTTATCTGGTCTCTAGAGAAAGGCCTCCTTAAAATCTAACTATGTTGACCTGTCTTTCGGCATTCTACCTCGGCTACCCTTCTTAAAGCACACGAAAAGTCATAAATAAATTTTAATGTATGACCGCTTATACTTAGTGGTTTTTTAATTGTAAAAATTACATAGATATACATTGCATTCTAATAAACCAAATAGTGTTATTGATTTTTTTTGTAGAACAGGGGGCAAACGGGCAGGAGGCTCACCTGATGTTAAGTGATACCGCCGCCCATGGACACTTAATGCGAGAGGGCTCGCGTTGCCGGCCTTTTAAGAATTGGTACGCTCTTTTCTTGAAGGACCCTAAGTTAAAGTCGAATTGGTTAGGAAATATGTCTCTTCTATTTATCGGAATATGTTTTTTGCCCCATTACGATACACATTCGTCATTCGGATCATTCGATATTAATTATATTACTTCTTTTTTCAACTATATTATGTCGTTAATATGTAAATAGGACGCATTTACTTAAATACAGACAGAATGCATTTACTTAAATAACCATTAATTAAAGTGAGATGTTCTTAAAGATGTGATAAAAAATGACACGCTCATTAGTCAAAATAAAACATATGTCTATTCAAGATGTTTACAAGTCATGTTATTTAAGGATCAGGTAATAACTTTTGTTAACACTTGTCACAACTTGCATCGTTAACTAGATAAACAGATTTATGTTAATATTTAATCACCATTTGAGTGCCAGCATCTCAATAGTCACAGGAAAATCTTAATAATTTTTAGTACGGAAACCTTTCTACATAAAAACGAAACGAACCAGTCTTAAATTCGTCTACTTGAAGAAATATTAATCTTCGTAATAGCATTTTATTCATGAAAATAGTCACGATTTCAACGACCGCGGGATTATATTCTCTTATAAGCATTTTATTTGCCAACGCATAATAGTTGCCTTATGATAATGGAACGTCTGGAAAGACGCAAAATCTCCACGAATGGAGCGTATTCAAGGGTCAACGCAGCTGGCATGTGTTATTCAAATGTTTATGGCAGCATGAATAAATTATATGCAATATCAATGCCAGATAACGCCAGTAATTGCCCTATAACGAAACGATGTCACAATGCTTAGACGACATAGTTCGCGAGCATGCTCTCGAACGTAATCTATATACATAAAAATGAATCGTTATATATGCTGCTTAGCGTAAAACCCAAAGACGGCTGGTGTAAAGTAGTTTCTTATTTAATTTATTCCTTAAACTCTGAGGAAGGTTTTATTGGAGAGAAAAATTGAAAATATTTAAAGAAAAACACTTTTTTAACGGATATAATTAATAACCGAAGTTATTAATTATAAGTTTACAATAATCTTACAAAACTAGTAATAATTAATAAAATAAGTTTACAAAACTTTAATCCGTTAAAAAAGTGTTTTTCTTTAAATGTGTAAATAAAAGACAATACGATTGAAAACATTTTTTTTGATTTAGTACTGAGGTGTTTATTCCAGAAAAACTAACAGTGTATATTGGATAGCATAGCAACATTTGCCATATGTTGGCACGTAGCTACAATAAAGGTTGGCTATGTAAATTTTCATTAAGGTGAAACGAATTTCGCGGACTCAGCTTGTAAACGATAAATATTTTCGTCTTATTGCAGTCATCCCTCCAGAGCAGTGTAGGGATCGATTGTTCGGTTTGTAAGTCGCTTAGGGCTCAGCAAAAGGTAGGCCGTATTTACTGCTCGTGCTTTATCCAAGATTTACGACACCAAATTGGCGACAAAAGATTTACGAGTTTTACCTCGCTCACGCTAACGTTAAACTATTATTTTAGTGTTAGTCATAAACGGTGTTGGGAATAATTTAGTTACTACAACTGAGAGGATTTTATATATGGTCTAATATATGTAGACATAGTATTATATTTTGTATGGAAATTAAGGTGCCCGTTTATGAGTCATGATAAATCGAATGGTCCGGAAGTTTGTTCGAAGCCAAATAGATGGCAATACGGATTCGTGAAAGAGCTTTTACAAGATACGAGGGGATCGTAAAGAACCCCGAGTTCTTATGTAATAAACCAAAATTTGGCTGAAGGCAGTCCGTAGATATTTTGGAAATATAGTTAAAGATACCACTAATGTTTGTTCTTTAAAGTTTTACATTACATAGGTTTAAAAAATGCAGGATTATAAAATTAAACGAGTTTTTAGTCAAAGATAAAGCCTTAACCAAATTAGTTCATTAGTCTGTAATGAAAATATTAAATAGTATGCAGTATAAGTTCATAGTTGTTACATACGTTTAGAAAAATTACAAGTTCAATATAATCAAGTTAATAACATTACAGGTTCTTAAAGACTTTATTGCCAAATTGTATTTAGTTAAAACGAGCCTACGGGACGTCTAAAAAGCGCAGTTATCTAAACGTCTGAGTTGCCAATATTTGAGGGAAGAATACACTCTATTCAAGATGGACCTCACTCTCACAGAAGTCCCCCACCGGGAGTCGATTCCACAGTTCGCTAGTTCGCGAAAGAAAGTGCGTGAAATTTCCTAATATAATATTCACAACCTCAATAGTAATAATAGTTTATATAAATATAAATTAACCATAAAATGTGATAAAATTCGAGTAATTTTAGATTTTATATATTCTTTGAGCACTGAGAAAGGTTTTAATGGATAGAAAAATTTAAAAATGTAATTTATTACTGAGGTTTTTATTCCGGAAAAAGCACTATGAATAGCAAAATGTTCCAGAGGGTTCTTAGGCTAAGTAAACAATAATCTAAGGCGAAACAAAGTTCCTGGAGTACCTAAAAATAATTAAAAATTAATAAAATAAAACTAAAAAAATAAAACAGTTTCGTCCTGTCCCAAAAATCAAAAGACCTAAATAAACAATTTAAAATATGACAAATAATCTGATACCAAAATCTATCTAGTCCAAAACCGTTAGTGCTAGTAAAAATATCTATGTAACATGAAATTTTGATCAGCGGGAATAGTGCTTTATTCTTGGTTCAGACTATATTTGTCCTAAGTGAAGAGCTCTGTCAAGTTTCAGCTCTGACGCCGTGAGAGCCGAGTGAACAAAACTAGAGCATTGAAATTTAGCAACTGTCTGCCGACTCGTGTTACTTTACTGTATTTATAAATATTCGGTTCGCGGTTGGATGAATTATAGGTATGCGACGCATATATTATAATATAGACGCTATGTTGTATTACGTAAATGGATTCGTCGACTTTGGAGAGGCTTTCCCTAATAACGCTGTTATTGCTATGAAATGTTCTTCTTCACAGTAATTTTCAGGCTTTATTTATTACACATTATATATATATATAATGGGGGGTTAAAGTTACAAATATTTGTAACTTTGACTTTCGAATGACCACCCCCCCCACCCAATCCCCCTTCAATATTCCATAGTCAGAAGATGATACAAACACTAATTAAACCGAATATGTTTGTATATACACCTTAACAAGGTTTAAAAATTTAAAAAATTTTCTCTCAACTTCATCCGTAAAGTATATGAAAAATCATAATCCCGTAACAAATAATGTCTACTAATACTTGAGTACTGGTATTCATAAAAAGATTATTCAGTATGATATGAAACATTCAGACCAAAGAAATACTTAGACGATCTTGCATATGTGCGTATAAACCGTCATTAAAATCAAATTTTTGGCGGATTGCCAAAGAGACGGATATTGTTGCCATCTTCCCTAAGAGGCTACGTGTTCCAACGAATAAAAATCACGTACTTTAAAATAGTATTCAAATAAAATACATAAAGAATGCAATTAGGCTAATTTTATTTTTACTAAACCAAGTTAGACAAGCGTACGAAATAGATGTACTTGATTAATTTCTAAATTTTATAATTATCGATGCTCTCATAAAAAATCATAGTTATCTAGCTTTTCAGAGTGCGATACTCACCCGTGAGTCGTAGGTTCGATCACCGGCACAAATTGAATTTCATTCTGATTTTAACATTCGATCGACCGGTAGAAGAAGAGATCGTGTAGTAACCAGCTTTCCTACCCAAAACGTCGACGTGTGTCACAGGAGAGTGATCACTGATATTAGATTGACAAATGATCATGAAACAGATGGAGAAATATGTCGCCCAGACCTATAAACGTTGTAGTGCCAATGACTTAATTTAGTTCTTTTTCACAATGATAATAAGAACGGCTCAAAATATGCTGTATATTAATATTTATTTTCGTCTACGCCTACGTCACCTTCCTTCTAAATCTTAGATCCTGTATCACAATTTACACTTAATATTCTTTTGCTTTACGCTTTTACTCTGCTAGTTTGTAAATTTGCACTTGAAGTTCTGCTAAATAATAAATTATAATGACTCTAAATGAAGTGTCACTAAGCATCTCATTACTACATATTCTAACCCATTGACATGATGGACGATGGCGATACCATCACAGGCATTTAGCATGATTTCAACAATGCTATAAATCTAGAAGCTCTTCCGGAATATAAATATTCAGCAGCCAGGAATAATGACGCTGGACGTACTGGCGTTTGTTTGTGATTGTTGGGAATGGCTTTTATTAATACAACGTTAGTCGCATGATTTAGTGTCTACGATGTGTTTAAAATGGCTCAAAATTATTTGCACATTGGATTTGCATAGTAAATCAATAAAATGGTCGAAATTTCCTATTTTAGGATGTAGCGAGTCTCTTATTAGATGTCAGTGCAGTGATGTTTAAAAGACGTAATGACAAGGATATGAAAGGGAATGCTTAAGTGGTTTGGCTATGTGCAAAGGATAAATGAGAAGAAGGATTATCAAGGAAACCGTGGACGGAGAAAAAGTTGGTTAGGCCTCGTTCTACATATGTGAACCACGAGGAGGTACGAGAGAAGAGACAAATTAGATGTACCCGTAACTGGTGAACGTGCATGGTAGATGAAGCGAGAGAGATATGTCAGGATCGTAGCAAGTGTAGATATGTGGTCTGCGGGAAAAAGGCGTATTAATATAAAACAAAAATCAATAAAAAATGATTTTAACATAATTCTCGAATCCACTTGAAAGCCATAAAACAATTCAACAAAATCCGCCCAGTCATTTAGAAATTAACACACGCCCAGACTATTTATATAAGAAGATTAATTTAAATAAAGAGGTATGACTACGTTACCTGTACTTCTTTGTATATATTCTGTACATCATAGACATACTCGGCATAGAAATCGTTCCGGAAAATCTAAAAATAAGAGCGACCCAAATTGATTGATGTTCTGTGGCATGCTTGCTTGTTTTTGACATGTCCTGTCAAGAAAGGAGTGTGAAGAGATGACTTCTCGGTATTTTTTTTAATACTGAGTTATGCGTATTACATTAGATATACTATTAAGTAAAAATCAGTTATATATCGTTTTGGTACCACGAAATAGCAATACCTTTAAAAGAAATGCTTTAAAATGTAAGGTTCATTGCTTGTGTGTCATAATTATTGTACATACTTATAAAGTAACATTACAACAGTACAACACTTTTACAGATAAACCAGCACATCTTTGTACGTGTATTTAATAATAAATCTCAAAGGTGCACATAATAATATGCACTTTTTTCTATCAGTGTACAGCGGCCAGAACGCAGTAGTATTCAACGATCTCCCACAAATGTTTCGGAATAGCACGCCCGATCACGTGAACTAATGAAGATGTTGAGTTTTTGTTTGGCAGGAAATTCATCGTCACGCGAGTCAAAAAAAATCGTCATAGTACACAAATAATTAGTTTTAGCTTCGTCGACAGCACATTTATCTTTCTGCTTCCGTTAAAACTAACTTTAAATTTGTTAAGTAAATTATTTACAATCTGTTTTCTTTAACCACAATAATATTATAGTGTATATATCCACAGTAATAAAACACAAAATTAGAAAAATCTATTTTGAAATATCGCGTTGAAGAATTTGGATTTGATCTACTCTGGCTTGTACAATTAAATGATTTTTATTAAAGTCATGATTATAAAACAGATTAATATTTAATATTGTTACTATAAATTACGATTGATTAAAAATTAATTATTTTCGTACAAAAATATGACAAATATATAATTTCCTGTAGTTTGTGACTGTATTTACATGTAAGACCTACAAATTAAATAGATTTTGTATACTATCGAATCAAACATTAATATTATAATTAAACTCGTTGTAATGAAACTCATTTGTTTTTTCTGTCATAGGATAATTAATACAAACCCGAAACGCAACGTTTGAACTGTCTAATTTTTTTCAATATTATTTAATTATAGTGCAGTAAGATCGGTGGCGACAGAGGTGTGAGATTGGCAAATATATTTACCAAGTATTTATGTATTGTTCTTTTTATTTGTCTCTCAAACCACTGGAGTTTCATTTTGTTAGCAAATAAAAATCACACTTTACCGTCCTTATTAAGGCAGCGAAATGATGTTTAATTATTAATATATATTTAAGTTGGCGCCAGGTACTGTATATTAAAAAAAACATTTCCAATTTATGACTTTTGTGATTTGCGCCAAGGCGTAAAATTGTAACAGAACGTAAATATTAATAAGTAATGAATGTCATCGTGTTTATATAAATCACAAAAGCTTAAAATAAAAGCTTTTAGATATGCCATATGGTTGCTTAGGTCTTTGATTTAGTCTCGGCTAGCAATAAACCTGGAGCCGAAGCTCGTAACGATTTTAGTGGTTATTAATATCCGATGTTGCTCAATATAAAACTTTCAATTTAGTATTCAATATTAGTACTGCTTACCTCCGTTACTTTGTGGTTAAAGAAGAGAATGCACAATCATCATATACGATGATGATTGTGCATTCTCGGCGACACAATTTTTATTAATAAAGAAGGGATGATACAAATTTTCGAATTATATCGATGGAAGCATAAGTATCTGTCCAATGCCATGCATACGTGCTCCACTGCTTTGACTCAAAGTCTTCTTCTCCAAGAGAACGCCTTTGATCTTCTACTTCTAGCCGCTCTACATAGAGTCTTTCCAGCGGGATCCGGGCATATTCCCACATATGCTTTTTAGACCTGGCTGCAGGCTTTCTTTTCCATTTACATTTCTCTTCCATTACGGTTACTGAGTCTTTTCGTATATGTTGCGTTCAGGCCTTTCTCAATAACCTGCTTTACTTGATTATTGAGTCGAATCATCAAGATAAGACCTTTGTTACTTTGTATAAATATATTAAATATTTTATTATATACGATCAATTGAAAGTTTTTATTTACACTTCGTTGCATAATGAAATATAATACAGTTGATATGATAAAATGAAAAGGCAACTGGCGGGCTTAACGCTTTCGAGCGATCTCTTCTAGGCAACCAATTTGTGTAAAACAAATAAAAAATAGTGCAAGCGCAAGGAGTGCAAAAATACATAAGGCATATATATAGACAAAAAGAAAATAACAAAACAACCATTAATTGGTATTAGTAAACTCATGTAACCAAAACAATGTAATCTGTGAACAGGACATGAAAAAGGAAAAGTACACATGTCAAACGATGTTTTACGTTTTCTGTATAGAGAAATCAAGTTTATTATAGATACTATTCATGTTACGCTGTTGACAGTTAAGTGTCATATATCCTGTCGCTTCAACTTAACCGCAATCTAGGAATGCGATTCCAAGCATTTTTTTTTATAGAACAGGGGGCAAACGGGCAGGAGGCTCACCTGATGTTAAGTGATACCGCCACCCATGGACACTCTCGATGCTAGAGGGCTCGCGAGTGCGTTGCCGGCCTTTTAAGAATTTAAAATTTAATGCTTTTATTAACGTTAAATTCAGTAACAAGGACTACATCAATTTGAATTTAAAATTATTAAAACAGTCCTGCCGTTTTTCATGTTATAGCTAGCATGTCTATATTAAATAGAATCACGCATTGGTTATAATTTGATCATTCTTGTATTATTATTCCATACATAACTCTTATAACATTCGCTAATCCGAAGAATAAACAAAATGTTCATACAAAATTTGAACGCGTATTTTCTTTTACCTTCATAAAATTAATTACGCACAGCTGAGTAGTAAAATGATCACGATTTACAGGACTCAGCTGGTTCAACGTTTTGAGGTGGGCGCGTGAAATTAGGGGATTAGATTTCTTTTCTCTAAGATAATAAATGTACAATATACACGTTTGTTTGTTTAGGATAACGTTTTCGAGTAGGCAATGCTGGCGTGTTTGCCAAAATACTACGTTGAGTGTTTGTTCGGAAATTCAAATATCGAATTTCGTTTGTCAATTTCGTTTAAATTAAATTTTAATCTTCTCACTACTCGTCGAACCTTTGTTGTATTAAAATTAATACTGTGTACAAAACTCACACTCTAACACTTCATTAAAAGTTCTTATTAACAACGCCGAGGTACTATCTTACATTAAATTAGCGTGAATTTAACTTTATTTTGTCTTGTCATTAATTTCTTATGCATTAAAAAGAAGTTGGTGTGGTTTTACAAAATGAACACAGTTTTTCTGTCTACCAGGACGTCGAACATATTTCAATAAATACTTAAAATATGTTATAAATTCTCTATATAAAATCTCTATCTAAAATATATTAAAGGGACTCCTTATAATATATTTTAATTATTAAATTTTAAGGTTAGTTATTAGGTATATTAGAATTACTTTATACTTGTATGTATATAGTTTTGTTAGTTGATTTGATACTATATTACTTATGAAAATACTAACATGGCAATTTGACCGAATTGTTTCAAGTCTAACAAAACCTACAATCAGATATATTATGATATAAAAAGGTACAAGAAAGCCTATTGCGGCCGTTATAATTTTTGATTAAGTTTATTTTTTAAAGAAATATATAATAGTATATGAAAAATAGAAACAGGAATTGGATTTTGACTGAGAATTACACGTTTTTTTGCTCTACAGATCCTTTTGCTTACTGACGTACATCAGATTACAAGTTGTGTCTACCAGAGATGTGTCTATATCAACTTTCATATCATGGTTATTAAATGTGAGCCTAATATGACTGACAGGTTGCCACCCAAGTTCTGAAGGTGAAACTTATGACATAGTAAAATTAAAAATTTATTACAGATGCTAAGTATTCAATGTTACAATATTTTATTATAAATTTCGCGAGAAACGTCTACTTAATATCACGATTGATTAGACTGATATCGATTTATTTCAAGGTCAAAAATAAATCGTAGTAATGTCTAAAGCTATATTTCATAACAGCTAGACGATTAGATAGTGCTTATAGTAAATTGAAAATTTGAGTTATAAACAATTTGAACAAATAATTAAAATCATGGTTAAACACAATCTGAAACAATATATTTGTGTAATCATATCAGGTTTCATTTCATAAAAATCCTATGTTTTACTTTAAAAGTATCATGAATTAATTTTCAATTTAGCATCCATTTCCTCTTGCTAAAACCTTGTCGAAAAAAAAGTAATGAAATCTGAAATCTAACGACACGGTCACGCAAGATTGATCTACTTTAAATGTTCTGAATTAAACATTATTAGAAACAGCCTATATCTGTTTTCCATTGAGGGTCTCCAACTATGTTTATGTATGTGATTAATAACGCAAAATTTTATTACCTCCGTAATAGTCGTCTTATTCACACCTAAAGATATTTTGTGGTTGCTCATGTATAAAGTCTATCTCGCGGGCAAATCGATTTTATTATTGAGTTTAGGGTTCATAGTTATGATGTAGATGTATTATTGGAAAATGTTGGAAGACGTTCATACATTGTCGCGGTTCACTGAATATTAACCACCTCACATACCCTTGCGAATTACGATTATGTTTTGGTTGCGTCTTTAAATTATTGGCCTGTGTTTTTCATTTATCAAGGTTGTGGTGGTAGAATGAACTACATTGATTTAGCAAGGGCTTATGGATTATGTTCTTAAATTAATAATATTAAAGATGAGAAATCAGTTAGATTAAAGAGATATAAAAGATAAGACATCAAGTGAAAAGAACACGTGATGGAAGAAAATGGCAAATGGAGATATAAAGATTGTGTTACCAAGAAACCAGATCTACATCGATTCAGGAAGTATTTTTATAATAGGGTTTTAAATTTTTGGTAAAAAGAAGAAATCAAATAGGTTGAACATAGTACGATATGAATGAATGAATGAAAATGGCGAAGATATCAAATGTGGAAAGAGAGAGAAAGACAACCAGAGAAATGTAGAAAATAGGAATGAAGGTCACAAAAAATATTATGAAGATATCAGTAGCAGGTGTAGGTGTATTGAGCCTCGTATCATAAAGAACCCCAAGTAAATACCACGTTATACTAAAATGTTAATATGAATTCATTGACTTGTATAACAGAAAAGGACGGAAATTCAAGAAAATATTCATTCAAATTCAGTCATAAAATATTTACATTATCCTAAGTCAAGCATATACGTCTTGCTTTGACGTACGCTATCGCCTTAGATTTTTACTTCCACCTGCACTGTTTGCACAAATTGTCTTCTCAATCATCCATCAACGTCGCTTATGCGTTTATCATTCACGAACATTAACCTGTTTTTCTCCTTGGTGTTAATATTGGTGGCATAAGCGTTTGAAGAAATCTTTGTGCATTGTATTATGACCTTAAATACTGCGTAGTAGGAGCCATTTTTTTCTACCAGTAGAGAGGAATCCTATAACATGCTGATGGATTAGGCGCTGATAGTTTAAACTAAACTGATAAATCATTACACTTCTTAAGTTCTAGGTTTTTTGCGAATACAATGTAATACAGATGTAATATAGATCTTTCAGTCGTTGCATTACAACTCTTGAGTCATTACCATCGCTGTTCAGTTGCCTGCCTCACAATCGTTGTTGACAGTACACGATTAGGATCGTCATTTCTTACTAAAATAGCAAGGAAGAGGAACTTTTCATTCCTTTCCCTCTGCCATTATCCTTTAATAATATAATATGGGTTTCATTTAAGCGGCGGCTCCAACAGACCACATCTAAGTCAACATAGGTAGGATTATAGGAAACATTTGTCCAGGTCTGTTTTAAAGAAAAGAGTGTGTGTACTTATATATACGGGTGAGAAGTTATACTTCTTTGGAGTATGGATAAAAACAACTAAAATGCAGTAGTGATTAACGATAAATATTAAAATTAATCAAAAAGGTTTAAATGAAATAAATAAATTTTTAGTGAATACTATCACCGTCGTATATGAAATTGATTTCAAATCACCAAATAATACTTATTTATTCACACTGTTTAATTGTACTGTTACAAAACACGTGTTCTAAATATAAAAATACTAGAATATGCAACTTGAACATAGTTATCGATTTGAATGCCACCTGCACCTAACTTTACGATGTCGAATTTAGGTGTTGGTGTGCGCGCGCTTCGTAAGAATTCACTCTCAGTATAACTTAAAAAAAAATTAAAATATTTATAATACAAGTCTTGCTAAATAATTTGATTTGAAGAAAACTATTCCGTTTATATTAAAGTTTCCAACGTTACGTAAATTTCAACATTATCCGATTGGTTTAAGAGTTTTATTTAAATGACAATGCGAATTGATCTCACAACAGCGAATTGGAAATGTTAAATCGCATTCATAATTATTTAAAAGCTTTCACGTTTTAAATAGACTATCGTTTCTTACTGAATCTAATTTTTATCGCACCAAATCAAATTACGATTTGGTAGTGCAAATATGGTGTAATAAATACCTTAATCTCTTAGATATGATTAGGAGAAACAAGTTGATACTGATAATTCTGCTGTTTTATCAATATTTTTTATGCAGTGGTATTACTTTTAGTTTGGTTAGGATAGGTACATATATACTACTTTTAACTCGTCGTTCACTTGTTCTTTGTATATTATTTAATAGAGACACCTCGCGAAACACCTATCAGATTTTGTATTTTGTTTATTTTGAATTTTTTATAGAATTTCAACTTCAGCTTCAATGCCAGAGAGCTCGCCAGTGGGTTGCCGGCCTCAAGAATTGGTACGCTCTTTTCTTGAAGGACTCTAAGTGAAATAGGTTAGGAAATACTTCAGTGTGCAGGTTGCACATAGTGGTGGTGCGTGAAAATTAAAATCTTATATATTTAAATACAGAATTATCATTGGTAAAACATTAATTAAAATAAATTTAGACGCCACGC
The DNA here is from genome assembly GCF_905147795.1 of Pieris rapae. Taxonomy (NCBI): domain Eukaryota; kingdom Metazoa; phylum Arthropoda; class Insecta; order Lepidoptera; family Pieridae; genus Pieris; species Pieris rapae. The sequence goes on along the minus strand of NC_059515.1, from coordinate 1,151,544 downwards.
AAACGCAAGAGCCACTTCATGACGCTCAAGTGTACCGCCTCCTTTAAATCTCAGCCGAGGAAAATTATGCATATTCTTAGGTCTGAGAGGCATATTTCATTTTCTCCCAGTTTAAATAACTTGCGTATTGAAAGTGTACTATTGTTTGGAAGCCGGATAGCACAATAGGCTGTGGGCAATTTATGCGGTACGTTTCATTTGTATAAATATTGTGTAAACTGATCAAAAATGTTTTGTTTCTTTTTTTTTATAGAACAGGGGGCAAACGGGCAGAACAGCTTTTAAGCTGTATTCTTGAAAGTATGCACATTGGGTAGAGAGGAATAGTCTGTCAATATTTAATGATTAATCATTGTTTTTACCTTCATTCTACGCTCATATGTAGGTAAATATAAATAACAAACTTATTTTTAGTAATGATATATTAAAAATATAATTATTCATTCTTCGCTCATATGTAAATATAAATAACAAACTTATTTTTAGTAATGATATATTAATAATATAATTGAAAATATTAAAAAAAAAAAATATTTTTTAATATTTTCATTGAAGTATTTCCGAACCAATTCGATTTAGGGTCCTTCAAGAAAAGAGCGTACCAATTCTTAAAATGCCGGCAATGCACTCGCGAACCCACTGGTATTGAGAGTGTCCATGGGCGGCGGTATCACTTAACATCAGGTCAACCTCCTGCCCGTTTGCCCCTTGTTCTATAAAAAAAAACATATAACTTATTTTAACTCTGGTCTATTGTAGGCACATTGTTGATTAATATATTGATAAGTTTAATGAGATTCAATTGTTTTATTGCCTTGATTGGATGTCGGCCATTTTGTAATTCTTTGGATCAGAACAGGCACGGATGGATCTGCTTGTTCTGATTGCAATATGCAATAAAATTATATTTTTTGCGTTTTTTGTTTTTTATTATCAAAACTTTTAAGAATAAAATAAATAATCTTTATTTCTTAAAGGACAATGGGTCATCAGAATTGTGCGTTAGTGCCTGACACGTGTCGATTTGGAAGTCAAAAAATGGCGGTTTCAGGACTCACAACTGAGCGTTTTCGCCGAGCAACACCACTATGTGGAACCAGCTGTCCACTGAAGTGTTTCTGAACCAATCCATTTTCAAGTTAGGAAACAGCGTGCCAATTCTTAAAAAGCCGGCAACGTATTCCCGAGTTTATTTGGCATTGAGAGCTCTTTAAAACTAAGAACCTCTAGAGCCATACTGTATATATTTTTGCGTTTACTTTCAAACATTTTATAAATAGATTTAAACTTTAAAGCTTTCAGTTCTATTTTAATGTGTGAAAAGTTAATTGCTTCGGTGCACCGTGCTTGCGACTGCAAAGTAGAGATAGCGACTAAGCCTATACTTTGAGTTATTCTAGCACGTTTTATTAATTAAAACAATTTATAATTAAAATGATTTTAATAATCCCTCACAAAGCATATAAGCCTGTAAATTGTAATATTGTGAAGTGACAAATAAATTCTATTTCTATTATTTTTTTTTTTTTTTTTTTTTTTTTTTTGATAAAGATTGCCAACGCTCGGCACACTGATACATTCGTAAAAACTAACACAAAATACAATTTTGAATGTGATGAGCAATTAGAGGCAAACATGACATTCATTTTGAGCACATACAAAAATCAATCGAAACAAATTTTTAAACAAAATAAACATTACAAAAAAGAAACAATTACAAAAAACTAAACCAAAATTTTAAAGTGTGAGGGGAGCAACTCTGGATATCCAGACCTAGCTTGTTTATCAGAATGCTTAATCTGGACACCGGAGAGCTTTGACCAAAACGCGTCCTACGGAAAGGAGGGACAAATGAAATAACGGGATGCCTTGGGGATCGAGAGGGTACATGAATCTTAAATTTAGAAAGAAGGTTCGGACAATCAATCTTATTATTGAATATCTTTGCTGCAAACGATATATCAATAATTTTTCTGCGATTCTCCAATGACATCATATTAAAGTGTGCCAGCCTGGTTTCGTACGTTGGCAACTTTTTTTTCGAGATGCCACTGGAGAAAAGCAGATGCCACAGTAACCTCTTTTGTAATCTCTCGAGTCGTAGCATGTGCGTCGCATAATGCGGCCTCCATACAACTGAACCATATTCTAGAATGCTCCGCACGAGGCTATTGTATAATAGTATTTTTGATTTGATGCTACGAAATCCTTTCGTATTTCTTATGACAAAACCAAGCATTCTAGAAGCTTTCTTAACTATAAAGTCTTGGTGTTCTGAGAACGTTAGCTTATTGTCATAAAGTACCCCCAAGTCACGAATCACTCTTTCCTCTCGAAGTACTACGCTACCTATATGATAGTTGTGAATTAAAATATCCCTTTTTCTTGCAAAACGAATAAAGTGACACTTTCGGACATTTAGCTCCATACCATTAGAGACACACCATGAGGTCACTTCATTCAGATCAGATTGGAGCATCGAGCAATCATCGGAGCTACTGATAACACGGCAAAACTTGAGATCATCTGCGTACATGTACTCCTTAGAATGCTTAAAACAAGTTGTTAAATCATTTACAAATATATTAAATAGTATTGGCCCTAAATGAGAGCCCTGTGGTACACCGGAGGATATTTTATGTATTGTGGAGCTAAAGCCGTTAACGACAACGAAAAATTCGCGATTACTTAAATAGGATTCAATCCATTTAAGAAAACGCGGTGATACGCCATAGCTAGACAGCTTATTTAAAAGTATAGAGTGAGGAACTCGATCGAAAGCCTTGCTGAGGTCTGTATAAATCGTATCAACTTGGAGACCACGATCCAAAGCATCACTTAGGAATTCAGTATACTCAACTAGGTTAGTTGTGGTTGATCTACGTTGCATAAACCCATGTTGTGATAAAGCAATTAACTGTTCAAAGTGTTTATAAAGATAGGGACATACTAGAGACTCAAGTATTTTAGCAAAGGAGGAAAGAATAGAAATGGGTCTATAATTAGCAACTAGCTCTTTATCCCCCGACTTATAGATAGGTACCACTTTAGCCATTTTCCATTTGTCCGGAAAAACTCCTAAGTTAAGAGATTTATTATAAATTGTAAGTAGAGGTTCCACCAAATACTTAGCACATTTGCGTATAAAAATGGGCGGAATATCGTCTGGGCCAGCGCCCTTATACTCGTCCAAGTGTATTAGTTTCTTAAGAAGATTTTCATAATTCAAAGCCGGCGGACACAAGTAAAGAGCACTATTATCAAGTTTAGAAAAAAAGGATTTCTGTTCCTTGTTATGCCTAAAATTAATGCTATTACTAGGAGTATATACAGTTTTAAAATGAGTGGAAAATAGTTCGCAGACTCGGTAACCGTCAGAGGCAGAAGTGTGTCCATCTGACATAGCCAAGGGGTAAGAACTATTGCCGCAGCGTTTGTTTTTCACATATGACCAAAAATATTTAGGGTTTGCGTCTATTTTATTTTCTATATCGGAGATATACCGCTTATAGTAATCACTGGCCATTTTCTTGCATCTTTTACTAAGTAAAGTCAATTCTAGCCCGTCCCTTGCGTTTTTATATTTTTTATAACGTAGTCTTATTTTATTCTTCTCTTTTAAAGTTCGAATTAAATTTCGATCAAACCATGGGGGATAGCGGTTATTACTAGGTTTGCTTAAAGGAACGTAATTATTGATTATATCTCGTATCTTCAAATAAAAAACATTTACAATCAAGTTTATGTCGTCAATCCCAGCGAAAAGTTTCTCCCAATCACATTTTGTTAGCTCAATAAAGATATTGTCATAGTTAGCTTTACGGAAATTACGCTTAGTCGTGACTATGTTAAAAGGTAATTCAGGATTTCTGGCCAGGGAAATTTCAATATCCAAGGGAGGATGTAGTTTATCTATAACGCTTAAAACACCACACGAATTGCTCACCTCACACGATGGCAGATTTGTAAGTACAAGGTCTAGAATTCTGTTACAATTATTAAGGATAGAATTATGTTGCTTTAGATTATTAGTGTCTATGAAATCGACAAATGGTTGACATGAAGGAGGGACATAAAATTCACCACTAGAATTGCTCCAGCGTATATCTCTTAAATTGAAGTCACCAACAATACAATGATGTACAGAGTGTTCGAAAATTTTATTGCAATTTGTGGTGAATTTTTTTAACATAGAATAGTTGACGGGCGGAGGAAAGTAAACTACACAGAAATCAATTTGATGAAGGCAACGTGGCGCCGGCAGTTCCACTCGAACCCAGATTTCTTCTAAATCAGATTCCCAACTAATCATTCTTTTGGATTTAAGTTTCTTTGAGATCGCAATAATGGTGCCACCTCCATCTTTTTTGTGGGAGTTTAAGGTCTCAGACCGATCCCGCCTGTAAACCACATACCGTCCATCAAACAGCTCTGAGCTATATATCGAGTCTTTTAACCATGATTCAGTTAAAATTATAATATCATAAGTGTTACAAAGTAATTGGGTGTAGAAAGAATGCGTTTTAGTTCTTAAGCCTCTAGCATTTTGGTAATATATACTTAGATTAAATACACTTGTTATATTCGGTTTTTGGTAGTTACAATCGATTTTGTTTACATTGTGTGGGGTGCCCACTGTTCAACATACATATATATTTATAAAACAAGCTTAGCGTACTTATGATAAGCGACTTAATATGTCTACGCTTTTTACATGGAGGAAGTTTGATTCTGCGTTTTTTCGCATGAAAACACGGCCGTTGCGCACCCATACGTAGCTGTATTTTAGTTCCTTTGCTTTCTGCCTAGCAGCGGCATGTAATACCTTATTTTCAGGCGTTAAGTGCTCCACCACATAGACAGCAGACTTCGCAATGCCGCCAATGCCCAAGTGACTAGAGTTTAGTTTATTGTCCTTATTCGCTTTGTTGAACTTTATGGAAGCCGCGATAAACTCGTCGCGTAGACGCGGGCTACTAAACTTAGCCAGAATGGAGCGAGGACGATTAGATTTGCTGTCCAGTTTAGCGACTCTGGAGCAGTAGTGGATATCTTGTTCATTGACAGGGCACTCGATTACATTCCCAACTTGCTGGATAATTTTGGTTAGGTTTTAACCTCTGTGTTCCGGGACACATTGAATTTCTATATTTGCTGCACGGGAAAGTTGGTCAAATTGGGCAAGTTTCGCAGTCAGCGTCATGTTCTCAGCTCGCAGGGATTCATTATCCCTCCTGAACTCTTGCAACATATTATTAGCCTGTGAAGCGCATTCGGACTTAATTTTTTCTAACGTGTTGGTCGTGTTGGTCACCTGTTCTTCCACTTGCAAAAGTTGGCCCTCCCAGGTACTCATACGATTTTCAAGAGAGACTATGTCATCCCTGAGTTTCCGCGTCACCTCGAAAATAGCAGCGTTGAGGTCGTCCCGCCATTGCTGCCTCAGATCTGCGAGTTTACCATCCATATATTTAGTCAGCAAATCAGTATCGACGTTTAATGAGGATGCTAAACTTGTTTTTGGTGACACTGATGAAGTAGGAGTGATCTTCTTGCTCTTGCAGGCCGAGCACTTCCACTTTTTCCTATTCATCGGAAGAATTCTTTTAAAATCAGATTCCGATAGATCAGCGCAGAAGAAATGCAACACAGTGAGGCAAGATGTGCATTTAATCATTTCAGCATCAGAGACATGTTTTAAGCATTTGCCACAATCCATCTTGTATTATTTAAAAAAAAAATTAAATAATACCAAAAAAATAAAATATAGTAATAATAATGTTACAATGGTCGACGAACAGTTTTGATCTCGCGTCGTATTGATTTGTGTACCACGACTTGAACGCTGCGCCACTACGGCGTTGACTTTACAGGCGAATATATAGTACAATTTCTTGAGATACTATAACACTATATAGTGACTAATGCAAGATTTATCGCAAGTCACGTTTACACTTTACATCAAGTCCCACAAGTTTTGGCAATTGCATTTACTATGTATTATTATTTGTTATGCATTTAACTAACTGTCGTAAAGTTTGAATGTTATCTTTTCTCGATATTATGATCTCAAAATACCTTTAAGGTCATTTCAAAAATGTTAGTTAGTTAAATTGAAATCACTTAGGCGCAGCACAAACTTTAAACTAAGGTTTTAAAAATAACTAGAAAAACATCGCACATTCACCGTATCCAAGTCCCTCACTGTTTACTTGTTTTACAAACTTAGGTTAGTTTATATTATGTCGCACGAATTACATACGCGCTCACGCGTGAACGGTTGCGAATCAACATATTATGATGAATCTCATTTCCAATATATACCAGCAGCAACAAATAAAACATATTTTGAGCTGAAATGTTGATTCTATGTGTATTATTATTATTTTTAGTCTATTTACAAGACAGTCAGACTTTGAATCTTAGATTATGTTTGTAAATAGCCTTGGTTGCAGCTCCTTACATTGCTCATCGGACTAAATATCGATTCATTTAACGTTTTCACTATCTACTTCTGAACGTTTAAGACAAATAAATAAAATTTACGACACATAATCGCAAAGAGAAATGGGAGCTATTTAAATTTTTATCAGTTAAATTTGTGATTCAGGCCGCAAGCGTGGTCCTATCGTGTGGCGTGGTATTCAATATGTTTCCTAAGACTAGCGTGTTATTTAGGAGCCATTGTGGTGGGTTAGAAACGGAAGTAAGATATGGGACATGTATCCACTTTAGTTCCTCTTGGCAAGCGTTTTGATCCTAACAATTTACGTTTTCGGCTATCGTATTCTTGCTATCAGATGGCTTTACTGAACGGATAATATTCAAATATACATTATTAACATAGATAATTGAACTGTTTTAATTCAAGTAGGTACTTATCTTTCTTTTACAGCGTAATCACAATTTGAGATAATGACGAAATAGAACTTAGATTAATAGTGGATTTAGAAATTATTTAGTTATAAATGATATGATATGAACACATATAGAAAATCGTTGGCTTAATAAAGACTATTTAAGAATTATATTATATTATTGATACGTATCAATTCTGGAAGGATTGGCTGGAAGCCTTCCACAGTCCAATTCACAAGACGCTTTCTTTTGCGAACTAGCGAACTGCGAACTGCGAACTGCGAAATCGACTCCTGGTAGGGCTCTTCCCAGAGAGATCCAATCACCAACTGTTCAAAGTAAGACTGTACTCCTCCCTAAAAGGCCGGCAACACACTAATTAATGGGTGTAAATAGGCTGCGATGACTGCCTTATTTGGACGTCCCGTAGGCTCGATTGTCCAAAAATTCTAGAAAAAAAATTACAGAACTCAGTTCCTTCTGGCTCAACAAGAACAAAAAACAATTCTGTTATTGCTAAAATAGTTGTATTAATTTATTACCGTAATGAAATTTTAAGTTTAAAGTTAACACGGTATTATTAGACGGTTAAGCAGAACAAAGTTAGCCGGGTCAGCTAGTATTTTATAAAAGTAAGCAAAAGACAAGTATTCCCACATCATTTTTAATTCGCAAATACGCAAAGTTATCCACAACAAAGAGCAAGACCACAAAAGCGAAATTTTCATTGTACATTTGTAATTTAGACCTCTGAATAATGAATTTCATATAATGGGATGATTTGAAAGACTGCCCTCGTTCTAGCATAATATATGAAGCCCAAAATACGTTAGTCTGGAGTTGCCAGACTGGGTCAGAGGTTGTATAAAAATGGTCAATTAAAGTTGCAGCATTTACAGAGTTAAACTTAGAACGATCGAAACGAGCTATTATTGGATTGTTTCGGCCGAATGCTCCGGAAATTTAGCTGCCTTTCTGTAATGTCATGCTGGCGGTTCGTTGATTAAACCCATGTAATTAATATTGCGTCTGTTTACCGATTCCCACCGGGTCAGCGGATGGTTTGTGAAGTATTTAGGATTGACCGCCGGCCGTGACAAATCGAAGCGTAAAAATTATGACAATTCTTTGATGTCATGATCAAAGTTTGAATTTGGATTGAATCTTGTTTGTATGGGTAACTTGCGATATAAATTAAAATTATACATGACAAAAATATTATTATTAATTCTACAATTGTTTCATTATTTACCGAATTAAAACGTATTTATTTTTAGGTTTTATTAATTAAGCCTACTTTATATTTGAGTATTATAAAATTTAAACTATAAATAAATTAAATGTATCTATCTTTATCGCATGCCCTGCCTGTCCTTTTAATCTTGTTTATTGTTGTAAATATTATATGGGAGAAAAGAAATTATTATTATTATTTGAATTTTTTGGAGTATCACTAATACACTTTCTTCTTTGTTTCAGGTAGAATTATGCAATAAATCACGAGATGGTATATGAGTCAATCCCTGAACGAGGAAGAAACGTAAGTCCGCTAAGACATTTCTGAAATTACTTAAACTTTAAGTACTTTTAAAGTTGTTGTTAATTTTCTGTCTTGGCGACTTAATGTGTAATTGAAAAGGTTGTCACTTCCCCCAAATGTCTACTTGGTCTAGCTTAAAAATTTTAAGACAAACTTAATTTAATTTAACTTAATAATAGGACCGTAACAAAATTACATTAATAAAGTTAGGTTATTCAAAGTAATCTGATGGTAATTACAAATATTAAAGTGTTGTAAGTACAATCGTGGAGCCTATGAAGACTCTAGGCTACTTGTCCATTCTTGTTCTTATGTACCTGTCACCAATGTGTTAATGTAAAACTACTTAATATAGACCACGGTTCATCATCATCATTTTATTTATTATCACAAACCTAACCAGCCAGGAGACAGGTGTATATGACATAGTGTCATCATCGACGTCATGATTATGACCCTATTGAGATCATTTAGTAAAACATAAAAGTAAATGCTTGGTTTTTAATATAGTTACCAAAAAACCATCAAATATATATCCACATGGCTAAAGGTCATTTGAGAATAGAGCGTACCATGATAAAAGATCGGCAACACACCCGCTTTGTTTAGTTGTAGGTAGTATGTAGGTTATCGCGTAAAATAACCGTCTGCCGATTATCTCCTGTTCAAGAGAAAAACATAGTTTGCATGACCATTTCAGTTCATGTAAATCCGGTCCGATTTTAAATAGCAGTACATTACAGGTACTAATTGGTAAGACCTTAAACTAATTCAGATACTCTTACATTCAAAGACGTTTCTATTTCAATCTTCTTTTAGGTGCCCGTACCACTGCTGTGTCCTTAGACGTCAGACGTTATATAGCTAATATAAATATTGTATATGGAGTAGACATGCAACCTAATACAGCTAATAAAGGAAATTTCCGCGATGTCTGACTATTGTGATTTGTTCATGCTACGTCCAGTACCTAAATCTCACCCTTAACAAATTAAACAGGGAAAAATTACTCATTGTTGGCATTAAACGCTTGCTGAGGGTGGGCATAATAGGGCATAATATATTTAAGTCGAGTCAAATAAAATTAGCACGCTGAAAAATGTTAACGTTCCTTTTACGGCCTTCGCTTGTAAGAATTAAGCTTATGAAGATTCCGATGTCATATCGTTCCTAGTGTAGGTTTATATTCGATTCTTTTGCTTCTCTCTATTTATCATAGCGTAAATACTATTTGACGAAAAGAGACAAATGTTTCAGTTGAAACGATGTATACGTTTACCTTTTGTAAATTAGAAATTAGATCGTTGCTTTGTGTTTAACAAATTCTTATGAAAAGCAACTTAAAAATACTTTAATAAAACAAATATTTTATTAATTTGAGTAAGTTATTTTACAAAAACTTACACATTAAGTTTGACGATATATTTTTTTAGATCAGATTTGTGTTATAGCTTTTCGGAAACTAGGCGTTCTCTTTCGTATAAAAACAAATGAAAGTCGAAGATATGAATGAAGTTAATTGAAGAGTCGTCTCATTGAGGCAGATCCGAACGGTTTGGCCGGCGCAGGCGGCTCATGTGCCAGTTGGCGGGGATCCTGACCACTAATCAGTTTAGGGGCTTATCTTCAAACTGTTCGATATAGGCTTTATAGTGGAATTATTGGTTTTGGAAGGAGAGTTGCCTCGTTATATGCGTAAAGTTATCTATTATATTTAAAGATTACTTACTGGAAAAAAACATAAAAAATCAATTTAAAAAAAGGAAATTTACTCTGATTTTTCTAGCTCTGGTGCTCTCAGGCCCCATTTGAATTTTTTTTCAAATACCTAACTGATTTCATTTATTAAGCAAATAAAAAATTGCCAAAAACTGATTCGTTATAAAATTAAAAAACGTACTGGAATGAAATGTTTCTAATATTTTTCGAAAAATATTTAATTATGTGTTAACTTAACAAAAATGTTTTTTTCCTTAGTAGGGTTGCCTGGAAGAGATCCCTTCTAAGAGATAAGTTAATATACCAGTAAGCAGCAAAAGATTCTTAGCATTACGAATATTAATATGTAGAGATCTGGGCCTGTAGTAATTACTTCTATTTCTAAGAAAAATTTCTTCCCCAAGCCCAACAAACAAGTAGTTGAGAAATTACTACAAGCTAGAAATGGGGCGTCTTTGTACACATAGTAAATGTACTCGAAATAATACAAGTGCTTTGAGAATAGCGCCCCGCGTCGACCAATTTTTCCGCGCTCATACGCGCAGCGGGGTGCCACTAAGTGCTGATTAAAAGTTTCATGTGTTGGCAATGCGATCGAGGTTACAGCCCCTGTAATGAACGAGCATATTGTTATTTTCTGCCGTACATTGAGCTACATTTAATCTCGAGTTTTAGAAGCCGAGCGTGCCTCTAGTGCACCGCGATAAAGTCTCAAGTATATGTTTTGAATGAAGTCTTAAATATCTTTACATGTATGTCATTATGTTAAGGGCTTCATGGTTATCAAATAGGTATCAAGCTTTTTAAATTATATAGTATATACTCTATGATCCAAATATTTTTAAAAGTAGCGAAGCTAAGAGACGTGTAAGAAGGAGCAAAATTAATGTTATCTTTATTACCTACTCGAGTAAAGGCTATTTTTATTTATTTCTTTATGCTCTATATATATTTCTCTATAAGAATCCGTCGAGCCATTTCGGAGAACATTGTGACACGATAATTTTATATATTAGATACAGTAGTAATCAAATATAGACTATTTATTTACTTGGCAATGTATCAGTAATTTAGCCGCGTATTTTTATCTATATATAACACTAACATATGCTGCGGCTCACATGTCATCCAAACATTTATCATAGGCGACACAGTTTTAAATAGAAAAAAGCGAAGAAAATTTTTATCTATTACTAAGCAATTGTCATTGGACTTTATACTAACATCTAATGTCAGTGCGTAGCATCTAATACCTACCGTTTTATAATACGATTAGATAGTCTTTTGTTTTTGTATAGAACACATGAACATTGTTTTCGTTTTCATGTGTCCCTTTATTAATATTGTTCTGATCACTGTCTACACATGTTTCAATTGCCTCGTTTTCTTCCACAAGTTTTGTCTAAATAACTATATCTTATGTAGTATTCGCACTTCTTGCATACCTTATTAAATTGAATATGTCATCTCACAGTGGTTGCCTGAAAAAGATCGCTTGATAGCGATAAGGCCGCCAGTTGTCCTCCTTTTCATTTAATAATGTCAATTGTATTATACTTCTGCATAGAACGAATTGTTAAAAAACATGGTATGTTGCCGAAACTATCGCATCGTGTAGTCAGAATGATTGTGCAGCCAGTATTAATATTTTGGGACGGTTGAAAATCTTTAAACATCCAAAAATGAATTGTTACAGCTCCACAGATACACTTGCTAAGTAAAGAGGCGTCAAAGAAAGCGTCATGTAGACGTAGTGGACAGTAAATACAAGGTGCAAACAAGTGGTTCACGCTTTGTGGACACGACTATAACTATTTAGTTATAACGGTAGTTTATTTAATGTTACCATGAACTCTGTGATCTGGGAAATTAAAAGAAATGGAGCATTGAAATCCGCGTTTGAATTTCGAACGTTGGATGTTGATTGATGTCACGTGGACGCCATTATGAATTTAAAATCAACTCGGACGAAAATATATTACCTTGATTTTTGTCGATGAATATTCTCATTATTTAACGCTGTTATTTATTTTCCTAAAACTTAACTATATAGTGTAAACATATATATAGTTTAGTATCGTATAATTATATAAATTAATAATTTGTATGTTTGAGCCAATCACTGGAAGAAGCGTCATTTGGGTCGAAAATAAGTTAGTAAATGGAACATTTGTTCGTTTTATTAATTAACGTTAATTTAATTTGAACGATAAAATCTTAATACCTTCGCGTTACCAACAACGACGCAATAAAAGTAAACAATAATAATACGTCATAACATAATATATGCTTAATATTTTAAAGAGGAAATATCTGTAACGAATTGGTTCAAAAAGTACTGGGCTAATTTTAAAAATTATTTCACCATTTAAATGCTACAATATCGCTGATTAATTTTAATTGCAAACAAATTGATAGAATTTCTACGTAAACTACAAGTAATGTTACCCAAGGTGTTAAAAAATCCTATAAAATATCATTCATCGCATGTGCTCCGAAACCTATTGATGATAGAATGAAAAAAAATACACAATATTAAAGGTCATATTATTATCGACGAAATTAAAAAAAAAATTAAGGTCCACCCGTGCAAAGGCGGGACGGCTAGTCTTAATATTATATACAAATCTACTGTCACGATGTTTGTCCGCGATGGACTCCTAAACTACCGAACCGTTATCAATCAAATTTGCATACAAAGCAGTCTGGTCCAACTTAAGAGATAGAATAGCTTAGATCTTTAATTATAGCCGCAATTTTATTTTATTGCAAATATTTGTTTATTATTTGATACAATTCTAACAGATGTCGCTGTGTAAAAAGGACCAACGTTTCTCATAAGCTTTCTGCTGCATAACTTTCACATAAGTTCTATCGTTTCCCTCGAATACTTTACTAAAAATATAAATAACAAAAAGCTTAGCCACAGCAACGCTTGGCGGAGTCATCTGGTATAATAATGATGCTTTAATCTAAAGCCTTCGATTTCACATAGTGTATAATTCCGTGAAAGTTTAAGAAGTAAACAGTTTAACCCTTATGGGTACAAAGTGTTTTCAAACAAATATTAAGTATGTTATTTTCTTCTTATATTCGTAGAACAAGTTTGAACGAGGTGATTTTGTTTGTTTACGCTGTCACATAATCGGTTTTATAAACATCCAAGTCATATTTTCTTTCCTTGACGTGTTGTGACTTTCGGCTGTCTAACGATGCGTGTAATGTTTTGACGCAAAAGTTAACTTTTATTCGAAGTGCATATTAGATATTTCTCGTTGAATATATATATGTTTATGGAATATGATTAAACATCAAATTTACGCAATTTTATCGTAATACATAATATGTAAAGTTTTTTAACGAGTTGTAATATTTTTTGAATTGTATTTTTTTTTAAATATTAACTGCTGTTTTTTATGTAATGATCTCCTCACCTGACGTTAAGTGATAACACCGCCCATGGACACTCACATTGCCAGAAGGCTCGCAAGTGCGTTGCCGGCATTTCAAGAATTGGTACGCTCTTTTCTTGGCCCTTAGTAGAATTGATAAATAATAAAGCTTACTTAAAATAGTTAAAAAAATCGTAAGCCAAAGGATGATGAAGTGATACCGCCCACGAACACAATGGCAGAGTTCTCGCGAGTGCGTTGCCGGCCTTTTAAGAATTAGCTATAGTTTCTTTTTAATTAAAATATTTCGAATGGATTTTAACGATGAACTCATTCTAAGTCAACTGAAATAAAATATAACAACCGCACCATGTAAATAGACTTAGAAATTAAATTATTTTCGTCAATGATATATGCATATTGATTTTCAAATTTTAACCGGGAAATATGTACATGGACGGTTTTGTCGCTTCCATTTAATGAAGCAATTTCCGCCAGTTAATACGACTCGTCAATCGCCAGTTCATTACACGTATATGAACTTTGTAGTAGCTCGACACTAAGGTAAATGAATTTTTTCGCTTTATTGGCCTTAATTAGGTGAATGAGCACAATATGTCTACATTTTAGCATATTACCAGCAATTAGCTTATGACTACCGATTTTGTGAAACTGCGTACTTAATAGACATAAAATAAAATAAATACACAAATACAAACAGAAAACTTAAAATTACTTTAATTCTCTTTTCAATAAATTATCATTTATATTTGAAATGTACGATATTTTATTAAATATATTTATTATCGAATATACAAAAAAAGTCTAAATTCGAACCTGTAATCCTTGCAATTAAAACATACATATGTTTTGCCTTATGACCCATTGTATGTCATACTTTCTATTCCTACAAATATCGTATTATTATATATTTTATATATATGTATACTTAAAAAAAATTTCACCATTCGAATGCTACATTATTAGCGATATTTTAATTACAAGAAAAAATAACAATCCCTACTGAAACTTCAATAATGTTACCCAAAGTCTAAAAAAATACCTTTTATCGCATGCGCTGCGTAAACTATTAACGATAGAAAAAAAAATCGACAATATTAAAGAACATATCAATATCTACAAAAGTAATAAAAAAATAAATGTTCACCCCTACGATGCCGACACGGGCCGCTATTATTATAAATGGATAATGCATAACTGTACCTCTAAAACAAATGAATTCTATTACTTAATGAGTTTACTGTGAGGTTATAGTTTTACTAATTGACCATTAGACGAGACATTCTCGTCACGTATATCCTGTGTGTTCTAATTACGAAATGGGCATTATACTCTGACATTACTACATTTGAATAAATATATCCAAATTCTTATTGATTATTATATAAATTTCAAATTAAGAGCCCGTGGGTTCTAATCACAACATCGAAGTAAAAGTAATTGTATAGGTAGAATTTTGTGGAATCCGTTGTGCCTTTGACCTTAAAATTGTGTGCCTTTGACGGCATGTGACATGTAGACATGGCTGATCATCATCATGATCTGAGGCCCAGATCAATAAATAAGTCTACAATGATTTTGGATTGAATTATCTATCATATCGATAACTGGGTTTTTGATGTAATTCTTAACTGCAAATTAATACCGTCTTTAATGTTGGGCATGGGGACGCTTTAAGGCCCTACTGGTACCAAGCAATAGCGCTTCAAAAGTCAGCCATCTTTAATTTTTCATACTTCAGTCTTCGTAGAATAATTAAAGAATGATCAAGGCAAATTTAACAAATATCAAAAATAATAATCGGTATTTAAATTAATATATAATAGCCTTTTTTTTAATAAAAATATTTTTCTCATTTTGAGTAAGTCAAGTATGTCTCAGTTATGTTAAATATTTTTACATAAAGATATATTTAATGTAACTAACTAACTAATAAATAAAATATTATATAACAAAACAATCATAACCTTCATATTTAACTCCTCTACTTCAGTCGTATGTTTTACACTAGACCACGATTAAACAATAAAGCTAGAGAAAATACACTAATTACCTCCACCAGATCCATACTAACAGGTTCATCTTAGCCGATTTCTGCGTCATTATGCAGAGATAAGTGCCGGGGCAGACCACGGCCATAATTCAAAAGGTACTTCCCTCCCACTCAGCGAGGAACCCTCCTAGAACTGTCACGTCTCAGACAGGCTGCATCTTGTACCGAGAGGCACTCCATTAATGATAATTGTTCCAACAGCGTATTAGGTTTTTAAGGAGCACTGTAATTTAATGTTTGAAATTAGAATATCTTTATGTCTCGCTGTAGGGTGGTGTAATGACTGCAAGAACACGATTAACAGATCTCGTACGGATAAATCGTTAAGTTTTAACTTCGTAGCGTAGTCATAGATACAGTAATCTTAGGGGGATTTTCAGGGTCAGATTCAGAAAGGACACACGATGTGTATCTCCTGTATATTAAAATACATTTTTATATTAGAGTATAAGAGAGCTGTCAAACTATTTTTTACATATTTGTCAGCGCTCATGACGAATTTATTGTGAATTAAAATATAGACGTAGAGAATAATCTCAATCTTTCCTTTAGTCCCGATTTTATTAAATTACTTTAATTTTGAACTATACATGGATATATTTCCAGTAATTATTTAAATAGCTTTGTATTTTTTAAGTGCTATTTGTATGTATATTAGCTTCTGTCGCGATTGGCAGAGCAGCTAATATTTTTATTTTATAGTATATTTTCTGTTAATAATTTAATTTCACGAACGTACCGTAAACTTTTAACCGTAAATTTTCTCAGTTAGAGAATTTTCCTTTGAAAAGTGTATTTGAACCGAACAATACCTATAATATAATATTATAAATAGTTAAATAGTAATTTATCAATTCTTACACTATTAATCTCTTATAAAAATGTTTTATTCTAGAGTCAAAATGTCAACTATATACTTGCGAAATTTGCCATCTGTCGCAGTTTTTCTTAGTTAATGGTATTGAAGTATATTTAGGGTACGTGAAAGGCTTATTAACATACAAAATGATCTTCCCGTAATCCGTCTGGCGCAGAACTCCGCGACCGTTAAGCGACAATTTTACACGCCCATTAATTTAAAAGCGTATTTTCTTTTGCCGCTTAATTACTGAATTTAACTACTAATAGCAATTATAAACTACTTGAGACATCATGAAATATTCTTGGAGCTGCACTGCTGTTGAAACTTTAAGATTTTCGCCGGAAATCGATCTATTCGTGTGAAATGATTAAATTATTTTCGGACTTACATGTTTGTTAATTCATCAGAGGTATTTTATTTTAAAAAAATTATACGGTTAGAGCAGTTTCGCCTATAAAAAATGTCGTATATAGCAATGGACTTTTCTTTATATAAGCGTATGTACCGTTCTTACGATAAGTAAAAAACGTGTGTTATACACATTTTTGTTTCTATTGGAGAAATTATACTTCAGGTAAACTCTTAGTAGACAAAATATTGACTAAACAGTTAACATTAAGTCGTCGCGTTGATTACAAAGAGAAGTTGAAAATGTTTTGTACGATTTAATTTCAGTAGGCTCTTGAACCCTACTGTTTATTTTCGTAATTGACTTACGAAAAACGGCAGTATTTTCATGGAATCTTACCAAAGAATTTTTGAATTTAGAATCTACCTTTCGCCACATACAAAGGTTATAAAAACCTTATACTTAACGCCACGTACAATGGTTATTTAATATACCTCACAAAAGAAATTTTTGAATTTAGAATCTACCTCTAGCTTACTTACTTCCTTATTGATTTGACTTTACTTTAAAAAAATCGTAATTTTTCACACATTAGACGCTGTTCACTGATTAAAATCAAGTGGGAAAAATTAAGGTTGCATTCCAAATACAAATTTTTGTGTAGTTTTTTACACAAATAGTGTATTTTCTGAGGAAGGTTTGGGTGGTCTTATATAAATTGACTGAAATATATTAATGGAACACATCTGTAATGACAATTAAAATCATGTTGCATCTACGATAATATTGTAAATCAGTTTACCTCACTGCGAAGTTCCTGTTATCTAGTTGTGACAGACAGATTAAGGCGGCCGGCTCCACTTTCTGCATTATCGAATTACTAGTTTCTATAAATACGCCCTGAGGTGTTAACTCTATCGATCCGGAGCATTGCACTTAGATTTCCCTTCTTCGAAAATAGACATTATTGAACCTGGAACTTTTGAACATTTAAACTATTCTAAATTTGAAAGTCCATTTCCCTACAATGACTTCAATAAAAATCAGATAAAATACGGTAACAAAATTTTCCGGTACTATGGGGCCTGGTCACGTTCACCTGATGATTGGTATAAATTTCGGATGTGGCTCTCGTGCCTTTGCGATAGCAGTAAGTTGTAAAACTACAATTTTTTTATAGAACAGTTCCGGGAAGGACCTAGAGTTGAGTGATACTCATGCCCATGGACATTTTATAAAAGGCGCGAGTGCGTTGCAACCTTTTTAAAAATTTGGTTCGGAAAAGTTCAGTGGGCAGCTGGTACGCAGTATAAACTGAGAGTCGTCGAGGTGACTGGAATTTCGGATTCTACCTCGACAATGATGAAATGAATGACCTATAGCTATTGTAGCTGATCTGGTGATACTCCGGTCATCAAACGGATCCGTCCCCAAGACATTTATTATGAGAGACAAAAAGATGTGTCTGCGCATATAGCAATGTAAGTACACTCTTCGTCTTGTCTCTCTTACGTCAAGACCTGTCTAAATAGATATTTGCCGGCTTGAAATTCATAGTCATATAAATATAAATATTAACACTAAGAAGTTCAACTGACTTAATTAAATAACTGTCTTTCAACACACGTAATATGTCAAATATCAAAACTGGCGTTGTTTTATCCCAAAGCAAACTAATTTTATAATAGGGTACATTAAAAACTATCAATCTGTCAATGTCAATTGTCACGAGATCACTAATTAACAGACTACGTAGAAGCATTCTTGTTTTATACACAAAGCTGTTTTAATTAAGAAAACGTCAATCGATATATCGCCCCCTATATACAAAAACGGCAATGTAAGCGATCGTGGTGACTAGCTCACTGTACAGATGAGTATTGTTTGCTATCTTTTGTATCGCGCTCCATATTGTATCCTGCACATTGTAAACGCTTTCCCACGCTGTTGCCTCCTGTGCTACTTACAGTTCTATAAAACATGTATTAAATAGATACATAATAATATTAACTCAATGATTAACCCTTCATAGGCCTTGGTTGTGTTCTTTTACCGCAGTCAAAAGAATTGAAGTAATATCTGTGTCAATTTATTTTTAT
The DNA here is from genome assembly GCF_905147795.1 of Pieris rapae. NCBI lineage: Eukaryota > Metazoa > Arthropoda > Insecta > Lepidoptera > Pieridae > Pieris > Pieris rapae. Next base: position 1,132,651 of record NC_059515.1, on the reverse strand, counting down.
AGTCTGTATTCGAGTCGGAAACACGACCATAGGATTGACAATCGCTGTCAATGTATAAAATCAAAATAGGGCATCATAAAAACATATACAAAATTATGAAAACATTGTTTATAATTTTTTGCAATCAATTCTAAAAATATTTATAATTGTAGTTGTCAATTTATGAACAAACTGAGCACTGAAAACCCTTGACATCGTTAATAAAATAAACTTAATATCCTAATAATTATTAATACATTTGGCGTAGGTACAATCATGCATAACTTCATTTTCTGGCAGCAATTCGATATGTAAGCGTCGTATTAAATTATTACAATTCGATAAAGGTAGGACGGTATGTTCCGAATTATATTCGCCAGGTCCTGCCACAAAGCTTTGCGTCATTTACTGACACTGGTGTATTGTGGGAGATGAAATTGGTTTTATGTTTCTACATGGCCTATTTTCAACTAACCAATTCCAGTTTTACTTGCTAAATTGTCTTTCAGTTCACAGGCAGAATTATTATTTCACAATGAAGTGAAGTGTCATTTTTTAATTTAACGCTGATCTATGGTAATCATAGATAATTATATTCTAACATTAAAACGTACTGGCCAGTTGTAAATATGAGTAATGGAAATTGTCGATCAGGCGTAAAAAAAAATATTTTACAGTAATGAATGAGTTTTAATTCAATTAAATTTCCGAGTGTCAGTCACAAGACTATACAGACTGCGTTACGTGTGACGCAATAGTCATCCATATGCAACAGACTATACAATGCGCATAATGCACGGCCTTAATATGAAGGTTTTCTGAAATTACTCCTTATACTTCAAAACCGTACGTAAACACAAATTACAAACATAATAAGAATTTTTATTAATATTTTAAATCATTAATATTATTGTGTCGATTTTATTTCGCTATATTTAAAAAATACGGATTGGATAATTACAAAATAATAATGTGACCTTCTATGGTGAAATAATTTTTTAAATCTAGTGATTTTTTATTTTTTATATACAAAGTGCAAATATTTCTACTTTATAAGTTAATAGAAAAATGGAGTCAGTATAAATGGATTAACTTTTTATATCGTATGTGACGTAGACTATAGAAAACAGTCGAGCGTTTTAAAAGAGCGATTGAAATCTCTTGTTTGGCCTTTGAACTTTCCTATGTAACGTCAGCATGATGTGAGCTAACAGTTTATAAATAGGCGTTTTTGAGAATACTACTAGGAATACAGTTGACTCCGATTAAATTAAAATGAAATGTTATTTATTTAATTTTATTAATATATAATGAAGCCTTTAATATTAGTTTGACGGTCTCCCGCGTCTTCTGTATATATTTTGTAATATTTAAAAATATTCTTCACCGCGGTATTCTATATTTAAAAATGGTTATTCTTTTTTTGAAACAAAACACTACAAGCATAAGCATGGCGAAGCCGAGTGCACATTGTCAGGGGCGCACGAACAAAGATTGTTTTCTTGGTGTCAAATGTCAACCTCAGCTATTTCCGGAATGTCAGTGATAGTTTCGTTTATGTTCGTTCGAAGTTTGAATTCGTCCTCACTATAGGCAAGGAAACGGACAGCGTCGGATGTGGGTTTGACGGTATCGCAAAACACTGTTTACAAAAATTTAAGCATTGAAATCTATAACATAATTTTAAATGTTTTAACTGAATGAATGTTTTTACACTAACGACATTATTTTGTGGATCAGTTGGATACAAAACTTAAAATATACGAAACCATATTATTTGTTATGTAAACGTAATCTTGGACGTTTGTATTGGTTGTTCTTACAATAAGTATGTGTATGTGTTCTGATTTCAAGATTATACAGCCACAATGTGCTTACAAGATATGATAATAAACCACTTTAAATAAGGCAGCATTTCTTTTTCAAGTCTCAATATAACTGAACTTGTCAAGAAACATGGCTACTCCATAGCATACACATTTTTCCTTTATTCTGGTGGGTACTTGAGTAGGGTTACCAGGTGTCAAGCAACTCGCAGAATTGTCCGATCAGACGTACTTCAGCACGTTCTGACACACAAATTAAGCGATCCATTTTCATGCCCTTAATTTAAAGTAGATTTTCATGTTAAAAATCAAATGTTTCTCGTTGAAGAGGGATGTACTCTGTTACTAATTTGTTCAACATTTTATAGTTCCATAAATATAGGCGGTAAACAAAATCTTTTAGTTTCTCTTAAATTACCTACAATTTAAATTTCACGACATGAGGCGATAATTTTATGTACTAGACAATAATATATATTTCTTTAGAACCGGGGGCAAACGGGCAGATGGCTCATCAGATGTTAAGTGGCACCGCATACACACTCTCAATGCCAGATCAGTCGCGAGTGCGTCGCCGCATTTTTCCAACTTGAAATTTGTATTTTTTATTTTTGTCCGGATTTTTATATATACATAAAAGACAAACATCCAGTATCAAATTATAAAGTCAACATGTCGAGCGACAACAATGCATTTCGTGGGTTACTGATAAAAATTCAAATTAACACCTGAAAATGAATGATTTTGTCTCATATTTGGTTATTTCCGTTCATATTTCATATTGTTTAACTCGAATGACGCTGGTAAACACATAGAAAAGGGGTTAGATGACCCTTCAAGGATTTTTGCTATATATGAAAGACAAAAGTATAAATAAAAGATGATATTAAAACTTTTAATAGCTTACAATTCACATAAATATATATTTTATGATCGGACGATATCTTATATAGTTATTATAGGAGACACAACTTCGATGTTCTTTGCGTGTTTGCGGAATAATAAAATTATACAATTGTCAGCCCTGTTAGGATTGTGCCAAAAATTTTATAAGATACTGTTTTATTGATTAGCTGAGTGGTTAAATGATATCGTATAACTTTGATTTCCAGGTTTCGCATCCGTCAAAACATGTGAAAAGAATTTCATACAAAAAGTACTAATAATAAATACAAATTAATTATTGTCTTTAATATTTCCTATTTCCATAACAAAAAAAAATATGTTAATCAAATATATAATATACCAATGAAAGATTAAAATTGGCACCTGGTAGACCGGAGCTGGTTTCCTCGCTAAACAAATAAATATCGCAATCACAAGAAAATGCCGCAAGCATTAAAGGTACTCTCTTTCTCTCTCTCTGACACAGGGAGCGATATTTTTTTAATTTGTTTTTATTTCGTATTTATACATTTTTTATGATTATTCTTAATATGTACTTAGGTATATTTGTGTGTTGAAAAAAAAAGTTAATATATACACTAAAAATCTGTTACAACAGCTGATATTAAGTAATACAATAGAATAGAATTCACCTTTGATTTTGGTTAATAAAACCGGTATGTTGTTCTAAACGATGTCGTAAACATACACACAAAAAGTAAGATTAAATTCAATAGTCTATGGAGAATATTATTTCGTACTTATGCTATAAACTGTTTTTTTGTATGAAAGTAATGCTATATATTGATAATAGCTGTTAAAACTTGCACATATTTTACTAAAAGTGACACCAAACCGAGGCTCTAGGTGGGTTAATGACTTCGAAGAGGTCGACCATTGTTTTGGTAAACAATAAAACGGCCGCGATCCTTTCAGTTATACGGCTCACTAGATGGCGCGACCCTTTTAGCTCTCACGTGAAAAATGTATGGACTAATCGCAGTTTAAAAAGTTTGATTAAATGACGAAGGATTTTACCCGGATCAGGGTGATTTATGAGCAATATGGGGTATGTGATTAATTTATCGCTTGCTTGATATTTGATATTTTTGATAATATATAAAAATCTGCTTTTTGTATAGTTTTCGTGGTTAAAACTCAAGGCTCTTTTGACATAGAGTTATTGATGCCATAAATAAAAATAACTTATATTCGGGAACTATGGATAGCATCACCTTCGGCGAAATGAAGGCCTCCTTCAAATTCTTCCAATTTTTTTCTATTTTTTCTCTATTTTCTCATATTTCCTCGCTATCCCTTTTATGTCGCCTTCCTAGGTTTCTGGTTTCTTCCTATAAGTTAGGATCTTTTTGAGATCTGTCTTCACGAACTCAGGCAATGTAACCGGCCCATTTTAAAATGCGTTGCCAGGTTTTATTTGACGTATGTACGTGTAATAATTGAAATGTACAACATTTTTAACGAGACCTCTTCGATGAATTGAAATGAAGATTCCGACTTCCTTTTATTTAGGTGTTCATTGACAAAGCCTCCACGATAATATCACGCTTCATGACCTAAATGTAGTCTGTAAAACTGAAAAATATGTTGACAAATTGGTATGGATCGTCGTGATTAATAAATAGGTACTTTCCTATGTCGGTTACGCGGTAAGTGGGTGCTGGGTGGGTAAAGGGTGGCGGAAAATAACTGGAATTGTGGATAAATAATGTCTGCATTTATACTTCCTCTCTTTAAAGCTATGATTGCACTGACCGCCCACTTCTTTGCTGTTATTGAATGAAAATACTTGACAGCTCCCTATTAACCTATAATAATATTGTTATTTGGGTATTTCTATTTCATGGTGACGTAAATGTCACACCAATTTAGTGACAGTTTTCATGTCCTCCAATGGACCTCAGATTATTAATTGTGCACTGTTATGTAAACGTTGTATTTATTTACATTATCATTTATAAGACTTTTTGCTAATGCAATGTTATTTTTGAAATGAAAACATTTTTTTAGCATCGTTGTGATTTCGAGATGAAACGAAAAAGCGACAGTAAAAGAGATGAATTCATAAGATTTAACGTCGGAAAAAATGACATAGAAAGCATTATACAGTGTATAAACTGTACATTAATTTATAATTAAATTTTAAACTTTAACAATTAAAATTGAAATCAAAATGAATGTAAAGAAAAGTCTAATGCTACATTTATATATTACTAATTATAAAAACATTAATCAAAATTAATAATCGATGTTAAACTTAAATACGAGTATTAAAATAAGATTCGTCTCATTATCATGTAACGAAAACTTTTGAAGGTTTCACTTCTACCACGTGTATATTGCACGTATGTATTTATTATACCTATCGACTATGAAATGCCGAAACTAAATGTTACTTTCTATCTCCAAGTCGTGAAATAACATGAAAGTTTTGTTCCTAATAACTATGATAAATAGCATAACTAAATTACTTCAAACAAATTCACATTCTAGTTGTATCCATCAATAAAATAGCATCCTGAAATGTAATAGATCTTACGGTAAATTCGATTGCTCGCAGATAAATGAATAATTCCATGAAGTAGACAGAATTGAATGCCGTAGATTTAATTGAATTGCCTCATTTTCTGCAACTGTCGGATTCCACTAGGTTTCTACAATTGATGAAAATTTTGCTTGATGTAACAAATATTTATAATTATTTAGAGATATTTTTGATTTTGTTTAATTTTGAGAAATGCTTTTATTTCCATATTATTTTCACATATGCATAGTTTTAATTTTTGAAAAAAGGAATGGTGGGAATAATGGTTGTTATTTATGCAGATTTTAAGTCAGGATTGAGAGCAGTATTGTATTCGCGACACGATCTCGGGCGCGCGGCCGTCTCGATTCGCGTCCTCTAAAGGAGGTGTTTCAAATGAGGCGACAAGCGTAGCGATTTTGTAATTCGAAATTTAAATTTAATTACCGAGTTTATTTATAGCTTTTCTCGGAACTTCAACTTATAAGAAGTTCTAACAAAACCATAGACTAAATAAATAAAATCTGCTAGTATCAGTATCAATGATCCGTACAGTCAAATAAAACAACTGATATATATGCTCGCTATTGTGGTATAGATTGAATTTGTCACAGGAATAACTGTTTTGATTTTTCAATTAAACTTTAACAAATACTTTTTAAGGAGAATTAATGTTATAACTTTTATTCATACAATAATAATTTCAATAGAAAGTTATTTCAGACATCTATATTTTTTTATTAACTCACTGATTTGTCGTTTCTTCAAGACAATTACTAAAATAATCTAATACCTGTCGTAATCCATCCAAATCTCAACCCGCTCTCAATGCTTAACGTGTGCACAGCCACAGTTGTAGCCCTGAACTGATGCACTCAGCGAAATGTCACTAGAACATTTTAACTACACAATCTACTAACTTTACAGAACATGATTTGCAGTTTTCTCACTTCTGCAGTTGAAGACTTAGAAATTTCTTAGAGAGGATGAAAATCATCGATATTATAAGATTAGGCTTTACACACTTTGAGAAGTTTGTCTTGATGTTAGATAATTCAGTTGCTAATAAATTAATTGGTACATTTAGAACAAAGTTATTCAGCGCAGTTATGGCAGTTAAATACTAGAATTTATAGTCAACGAAAGCGTTTGAAAGTCTAGATTGTGGACACAAAGGAAAACACATTACTAATCGTATTCTAAGAAGTTTCCGTTTGTACAGTAATGAGAACTTAGCTGTGCTATTGAAAAGTTTTGCGCAAACTTCGCGATTAAAGTAATTGTTCATGGGTACTGGACTTTAGTGCTAGTAAAATTGACTATTTGCGTTTAGTCGACAATTTTAATGGCTTTACTACAAAACAAGCAACTATAATTACGCAATGTTATTATTAATATCCGTTGACATCGATATTAAATGAAGACATTGGAATATTTACAACACAAAACAATTTTAGCAAATGTATGACCACAATTATTTTTCTGCCAGCTGAGAGCTCTACCTATTTTAAATAGTTGGTTAATGGGTACGTCCTTAATTAGAAACTGTACGAATAGAAATCAAGGCTTCTCTTCTGATTTAATGAAGGGGCAATCGCGTGATCCCTTTCGCACAGGTTTGGCCCCGCCCCCACGCTAAAAATCAATAACATAGTACAGAACTGCGTTTGGTGTCCTACCTTGCTGACGTCGGCCGTGGGCTGTTGTAAGGGTCAGTTACGACATCGATATATGCCAGATTTTACAAATAATCAAAGCAATTGATCGCTTTTTCGATCTAACCAACAATATATCGTATAAAATACATCGATCGATATGTTTTATTACCTGCGTAATAAATAATATGTTGATTGGCTTAGAGTAGAGAATCAATTCCCATATATATATGTACCATAAGTGGTTCAAAAGCTTTCGTAATCTCATTGTAATTTTCGTTATAATTATGAAAAGCGAGCAAATTAAATATTTGATTGTACACGTAATGAAATGAAGTGGGTCCTACGGCCGAAGTAAATGAAGTGCTTCGATGTTCTTGTATAATCACTTAGCTGTTGTCGTGGGAAATTGTTTAATATTTCGCATTGAAAGCGATCGGATAATTGCCAAAGGTTCTCAGCGCGCCTGCAATTACGATATTCGTCATCCCATTAACAAGTAGAAGCCATCATTGTTTATTAAACTAAGCCAAGATTAATAATTATGATACGAATTTTAAGAATTCGCAACTTTGTCGACTCGATGGTATTCAGAATTTAATTTAAAAATTCCGAAGTTTAACGAGACAGGTGAGGCGAACTGGTAAGCGCGTTATGAATTTTCCCTCACTTTAGTTTGGGGAATTTTTACCGCGGACGCCAGCAACTTTATCGCTTATCTTTCAGGCGTATTCATATACAATATTTTTGAATGTACGTAAATTTTACAGAGTATAATTCCGCTCTCGCCTTTGAGAGCGATAAAGTTCTTTGAGTCTTATGTAATGAAAAGATAAAGAGTGGTCCTAGTTTTAATTTGAGTAAGAGTCTCCGTTGAATAAAGGTATAAAAATACGCCATTAATTTCTTTCCGTGAAAAAGCTGTGAGATAATTAAAATAGTGATAAGATAAAAGAGACGAATTACATTTAGGTATATTTATGTATTCTATGATATTGAATGGACTCATACTACTCTTTATAGGATTTCCCTGCTTCTTTAATAATTAAATATTTACTACATAAATATTAAATATTTTGTTTATTAAAAACTAATAAGTTTTTGCAAATTTGCGACATTTTCAGCAGTAATCGTCATATAAGTCTTAGCGGCCTTTCATTGACATATGCCTGATACGATTTACAACACGACATCTAAAGCTTATTATAATAATTGATAATGCGTTGTAACACATTTTATGTCATGACATGACCTGATGTTAAATGATACCGCTCATTAACACTCTGAACACTAGAGGGTTCGCGTGTGTTGCCGGCCTTTTACGAAATGGTACGCTATTAGACACGATAAATAGAATAAATTTTCCGATATAGACGCAGAAATGTGTCTCCATAACGGATGTCGCACATGGTCACGCTATTAATACCATTTTAGTGACGTCCAATTGTAATTCAATAAAATGTTTTTTCTCTTAATTGATATCCACGATCCATAAAATAATAATAATTACGCAAACAGGTGTTTTACGACATGAAGCTTTATTTTGCCTTCAGTGAAAACAATGTAATTTTCATTCATAATTGGACCGTTTAAGTTTAAACAGAACATAACAAAAGCTAACGGATATAATGACTACTTAGCATGCATCCACTTAGTTTTTATGAGCTTTTAATTATGGAGTTTTTGTTAAAAGGGCATTTTAATAATGTTGCCCGTGACATTGTTTTGGTATTCAAGGTTTATAAGTATTGAATATAAGGTAATATTTGTTGAGAGGCGAGTAGCATTTATGAACTAAAATAGCTAAATTGTTTATTTTGGTGAACGTAAACTTATCTCTTGCTGTAACAAGACAAGAGTCGATGCTAAATTACGTCCTTGTTCTTTAAAATAAAATAAAAATGTTATCTGTCTTTTTATTTCTTATTTATATTTTTCTCTCTCTATTTTTTTTATTGTTTTAATCACCAAGTTTTTTGTTTTACACAATGTTCACAAGACATCTTAAGTAATTCATAATAATAAAATTAATTAAAAACAACGTTTTGTCCTCTATGAGCAGACGGCATAGTAAAATAATAAAACTTAAAGAAACGTATTTCTGAAGTTATTTCGTTCGTATTTCCGAAGGTACCTAAATTATATTCCTAACACATTACTGATACAAATACTTTCAACTTGTATGAATCAGTACAAAAACGATGTCTATTTATTAAATATACTTGATATATTGTAACCTATTTATTTCGAGAAGCATTTAGATCTTGCGATTCAGTCAACAACTCTGGACTGACATCTGGCAGATGACAATCAAAGGTGTTATGAATTCCATCTTAAAATAAGTTTTTGTGAAGCCAAGTCCTACAGTGTAACACTGAGGGCCGTACTGAGAGTTGTTAGTTATGATTTAAAAGTCACTTAAATTTCGTAAAGATTTCAATGAAAACTTCTTAGGAGATTGTTAGGCAAAGAGCTGTCGAGTAATATTGCACATGTAACAAAGAAGTAATTTTTTATACATACTCTCAATGCTAGAGGGCTCGCGAGTGTGTTGCCGGCCTTTTAAATGGGAAAAGATTACTTTTTTGTATGTGTGCAAAAAAAGAAAAATTGTCAATTAAATAAAAAATCGCTAAAAACATTTGCTATATTTACTTATATGCTATATATACTATATATACTATTTTTTATGAAGCAATTTAATAAATACATACAAGGTACTTAAGAAATTAGAAGAAGAAGAAGAGTTAAAACGACACTTAGCTCTCTAACGTATTTGTCATTTAGGAGTTGTACTTAAAGCTTATCGACTCTTAATTACACTTGATTAGTATTAATGTAAAATCATCTGTTATCTAGACATTTTTAGTTTATTTGTATTGTAGTAGATTTGGAAGAATTTAAATCGTTACACAATACTAAAATATATCATCTATATATATCGCAAATAATTTTATATAAAGAAATATAATTATAATATAAGTTGTGAATCCTTTCACAATATTAAAACATAGTGGTTTATGATCTGTGGCAAACGCGTCATCAAGCGTCACGCGGCACGCACCAGCCGCGCCCGCGCATCTTGCGTCGTTCCACCGCGTGATCATTTCGATAAGCGTTGTCTGACGCAATACGTTAGTTTTTTATACGATTAATTAACAAAACGGAACTGTCAAGTTATTGTTAGGAAGTGACTTTTTAAGACAGGTCATTACCCTTCGTATATTTTCTATAATCTGTGCAACAGTATTGCTATATTAAAAAATTCGAAGGATTAGTACCTACGATTTATAAATTAAATTACTTGTAAAACCCACAATAAATCCTTTATACGATTTCAGCTCTATTATTTCTTTTTTGTTATTTATTATAATACATTTAAATAAATTAATCTTACTAGGTAGAGAATGTAACAATAAACCCGGCACCACGACAGATCGGTATTTGAAATATCCAATTAGCTGTAAATAGTTCAATGAAAAAGACAAATGCCAGTATTCACGCGTAAAATCTTTTGAAATGTACGGATATACTTTAAATTTATTTTTCCGACGTCTGCGTCAGATTGCTGGCTAATACAGGAGTCATGTGATTTCTCTTGTTATATTCTTAACAGATTTAAAATAGATTGGCGGAGTTGTAGGTAATTTCAAATATAGAATTTAACTCATGAAATGTAACTTATGATAATTATTACTTAACCGAAGATAAGAGGTCAGTGACACTTTGAAGTCAACAACCTTATTACGTTTATAGTATCGTATTAATCGTTGAGATGCAATGGATGTTTAAATTATACGAAGTCATTAATATAAAGTCTAAGGGAATTTCTTTTCTATATTTTAGAAATTTTAAATAACAATAATTTACGCCTTGACCTTCGCCTTCTTTACCGTAGTTTTGTTTTTATTAAACGTAAAGTGGGTTACATTGTAACACTGACGGCCGTACTCAGAGTAGTTAGTTATCTTTTAACCGTCACTTAAGATGATTAGTAAACGTTTTATACAAACTTCTTAGGAGATAAGGCAAAGAATTGGCGAGTAATATTTCACATGTAATAAAGAAGTATTTTTTATAGATACTCTCAATTCCAGAGTGCGTTACCGGCCTTTTAAAAAATATATTTTATAATCGGAAAAGATTACTCATTATCTTCAGTTATATAAAAAAATATTTTGAATTACGATATTAGGTTAATATGAAGAAAATGAACTTTTTGTTAATTTACTTAAAAAAACTTGCTCAAATATGGGGGCTTATATAAATAGCAATGTGATTAATAATAGTCTCCATAACCCAGAGCATGCATCTCATAGAAGATGGATGAACCGATTTGCCTTCGGTAAAAGGGCGTGATTATGATAATTATTAAAATCTTGATATGCGACTTACGCAATGTACAACAATTATAATTTATAATAAAACTTGAGAATTGAGTAGAATTCCATGCTCCAAAACTGTTGAGATTCCTCTCCATTGGATTGTGTGATAAATGAGTCTATCGGGAAACGCCTTAGTACGCCTCATCATGACAGGTTATAAATGAGTTTTATATTGTCTATCACTAAGCCTATCACCCTGATAACCGAGCACTGAAACGCCGTTGTTTCATTCATTTTGCGGCTAGATCAAGTTGGACAACTGTTTGAAATGCTTGGCAAATGTCCAGAGCTATAAATTAACGAGTTTTTCTTTTCTTTTCAGGTAAATCACCTAAAGATATCCGGCAATAGCGATTGTCTTCGAAGGAGCTGTATATTTATTTATAACGCTTAATAAATACGGTGAATGTCTAGTTGATATATGTGTTTGTAAAACTAATTAAAGTAATTATTAAATGTACTAGTTTTGACTGAATTCATTCCTCTATATGTAGTTAACATAGAACAACTGTTACTGTTTTACAAAAATTACGTAGATTGCTAATAAAATTTAAGTAGGCGCAGAAATATTTTGGTAGTATTATTTGCCACTCGATTCTTTATAAAACTATCTAAGTTTAATTAATACAAATGTAGTGTTTAGTTAAGAGGAGACATCCTCATACACCACAATTTTATTTCTGCCAACAAATATCAATCACATCGAATATAATAAAATACAGATAATGAAAATTATATGATTAAAATTTATGACGTAAGTTTTAAAATCGAATTTGTAATTTAAATTTCAAGGTGCACTTTAATATAACGAAGGTAGGAACTTTGGCAGCTCTAGTGGTTTTGGCAGGCGATCCGATGTTCGCTTTAATCACACTACAACTTAACCAGGTTTCTGGCAAACTTGTAATGAGTCCGAGCGATGAGCCGTAACATCATTTTCACAAGTTTCATAATTTTTAAACGGCACTTATTGGATTGAGCACACTCCAACACCTTGATGAAATTCATAATCATTTTTCGGGAGAAACTTCGCTGTTTCAACAAGTTATGATTTAAAAAAAAATACTAAAATATACTCAAAATCTGTTATAACGATATTGAATGGACTACTCATATTTGGTCGTAAAAACTAATAGTCGGAACAGTCGTTGTTATTATGTACCTAATACAATAGAATTCAGCCAGGACCTTTGATTTTGGTATATAATATTATAAACGATGTCGTCATGTCATTAACGTTTTTGACTGTGCGTATGTTGATAATTATATGCTGTCTATATTATTATATACATAATCTATATATAATTATTTCAAAATATATTTCTGCTAAATAGTGCTGCTCTCAGCACATAGCCCTAGTATGTAAAAAGTATCGCAGTAGTCAGTGAGATTCTGTGTGTAGCTTATTTAACAGGTAGTTTGAATCTTGGCATTACTTTATAATGAAAGGAAAAAAGCACTATCAGACATAGACCTTAATTACATGTAAGTATATTTACAAGCCAATTTAACTAAAACAAATCAATAATACATTGGTATAATAAGAATAGTAGCCTTTATTAGTGTAACCTAGTATATTACAATGCAAAGTTCTAAAGCACTAATAAATAGGTATAGGGCATAGGCCTCCTCTAAGAGTTTTTTCATCAATTTACCTTTGTCTTCTTTCATACTGCGTCCCGTCCATTTCCATTTTAGTATTTTTCAAGATTTTTCAATTTCAGACCTAGATCGCTCCTTTTGGTACTATTTTGACATATTCTTAGATTGTTTACTTGTTTGTCAGTGAGTGACCAGGTTTCACACGCTTATATAAAGCGCGGTAATATACAGGCATCAAAGATTTTTGTCTCGTAAAACATTTTATATATCAATAGTACAGTTATGAACAAGATCTTTCTACTAGTATTCTAAACGTCACATTTGATCGTACATTAAGATACGAACACATAAAATACAAGCAGTACCAACAAAACTACTTCTAAATATTCAACGAATACATTTGGATTGCGACTTAAAATATTCGTAATTCTAGGCCTATGTGCGATTTATAGTAATAAAGTGGAACTGTCGATAGCAAGTGGCGACAGTCCGATCGTAGATTGATTCGTTGATTGAAGAGTCCCATTCGTTTTGGAACCAACCGTTAGCGATATTATAGGACTGTATTTCAACTATTTGTTACCTTGTGTTTTGTTTCTATGCTAAATTTAAAATGTTTTATTTTGTTCGAGTCTGTGTTTGTAATACATAATTCAGTATCGCAACGAGGTGATTTGAATTATTTAATAAGCGCACGGCTTGAATATTAAATAAAGATAGTCCAAATCATTATGTTTTACACTAGTACTTGACTTCCAACAAAGTGATGACCTATTCCAAATTCTTCCACTAGTCTCTATTTCTCGCGTCAATTTATAATTCTATAAATACCGCTATACCTATATTCCATCTTCCCAAGTTTTTGGTGAGCGTCCTCTTTCTTTTTCCACTGGGCCATTATAAGTAAAGGCCTTCTTTACCCATCTGCCATCACAAATACGGACAAGGCCCATTGGATGACTTAAACATTTTTGAGATACAATTAAATATAAAGAAATAGTATATGTAATATTATTGTTAAGACTAACCGGCTCGTCTTTCTATTGTATATATAGATGTTTGTCCTAAATTAAAAAAGATCTTTTATGCCATCTTTAACTCTCATCCCGATAAATACGCCACATAGAAATAATTATAATACATACATAGACGGTACAGGAAGTTAAATATACAAGATAAAATTTTCTCAGTTACATTTATTTCAGTGAGAATAAAATCTTTTTTAAAATAATTCTTAAGCGAAATCTGTGCTAAGTAGGATGTCTAGTTTTCAAAAGTAAGAATCTTTGAGTCGCACGATCGTCGGACTAAAAAGTCTACATGTAGGTTGCTAAGAGCCTAGAGAGATTGAAACACTTGACCTCTTCGACCTACTTTTATAACTCCTTCGATTTATATGGAATTTTCCATATTCATTTTCTTTTAAAATTTAGTATCGGAAATCATGTAATGGCAAGTCCATTGGTCATTCTGCGGCAGTTTACGCTCAAATTGTTCTCATATCGGCACCAATAACTCTTTTGAAATGTACTCCCTGTCACATTGTTTTGTGTTCTTTGGCGAAGAAAATAGCGAACAATTTTTGAAAAAGTTTTATTGAAGTACAGTTTAGCAATTTGTAGTTCTGTCCCTGTGGATGCATGTTAATTAAGATATAATCCGTTACAAAACCTCTATTATCCCTTGGGATACGAAGTTAATACAGTTTTTGTTTGTTAATATTATGTGTAATAAATTATCCAATGGCGTTACCAAGGGTGGACATGTCATCAAACAGTTATAACTCCCGTGTGGCCTATACAGTTTCATTTAGTGACAAATTTATTTAAAATATTTTAGATTAATATGCATTACTCACGCTTGTCATTATGAGTGTTTTCATTTTTTATTTGAATAATGAATTTATCGTCAATTAATAATATAATATAGCCTTTTTATTCCGAATCTTTATATATTTGAATTTTAATATATTTTCACTCCAGTATGTCTCCGAGTTCGGTGTGCCTCTTGGCAAAGGCCTCTTCTAAGCCTTTCCACTGTTCTCTATATTTTGCGACTCTTCTCCCGGTACCATTCCGTCATTATTTTGTTAGTCATTTAACTTAGTTAGATTTATACTGATTATGACTATTTAATTTGCTGGCGTGGACGATGGATCCGCCTCCCCCACACCCTATGAGGATTACGTTTCATCATAATTGTTGTTATTATTGTTGTTACATATATTATGACAAGTGGGTCCAGCCTTCTCTATCAGATACACTGATATTTATCATGGGGCTGTATTTGTACTTAGATTTGGTGATGTTGAAATCACCGGCTAATCACTTCGCTGCAAGTTATTAATTTTGCCCCATAAATGTCAAAGTATCAATCTGTGCCTAGATCATGCAGTGAATAGGGGGAAAATCCTTATACTTCAATAGTTGAAGAATGACTTCGTGTGTAAGTGGGCGGTAGCAACCCTGCAGCCATTCAGTGTTCGAAAACACTTATAAAATCTTTGACAGGCTATGAGTGCTCTACTCGATAGCATGAGCTTAGCTCCTTGTCTTGCAAGCTTTGTTACTTATTCAGCGATACAATTTCTATGCTAAACAGGGCCTTCCCTAAGGAGGGCATTTGGGGCCACAGCCTGAGGCATCCACAAGAGAGGCTTCGGAAGAAAAACGTTTTAAATTGCGACAAGTAAACACTACAAGCATACTTTATATATTTGTTAAATACTTAAAGAACCTATTGGGTTTTACAATTAATTATTGGTTGAAAAGCTTGACTGAAAAAATTGTTCATTTTATTTGGAAAATAATTTGTAGCTAGGTTTTCACTCCTTTGTTGCCCCGTGGCCTGAAAATCCGGCACTGATGCTATATAAGCGTAAATGTTAGTATTAGATTATTATTTAAGGCATTTTAAAGTCTCTTAAACTTATTGCGTATTATTATTAAAAAAATGATTCCTAGTGAAAGTCTCATTAATTGACCCTTTGAAATGATACGAATTAAATATTACAATACAGCGAGGATTTGTCAGTATTAAAGGTACACTACCACAGGGACTTTTTAAATTTATTTAAGTTTTATATTTATTAATTTTTAATTATTGTTTTTAAAAATGTAGAATTTTGTTAACTCAATGTCATCAAAAATTTTACTTTATAATACATACATAACTATAATATATAACAATTTATAAAAATAAGTACAATAAAGACTAAAATAATCTAATTATTATTAATAACGTTCATAGTTTTGGTGCGTAAAAAGTAAATAAAAAGACCAAATAAAAAGATAATAAATACAATATATCTAGATAAGAAATGCGTTGATAACATTGATGATAAGAATAAACAACTGCATTACGCTAAATTACTCATAATGACGTCAAACGAATGTGCCGAATGCGTAAAAAAGATATCATTAGATAATAGCGTAGAAGAAATCAAAAGTAATTTATGTATTGATAAACTCCAGACATATCTAAATTTTGTATTAATAATTTTCTGATACGGAAAGTATATTTCAAATGTCAAAGTGTACATCAGCCGTCATAAAATCGTGACACAGAAATGAGATTTTACGACCTCATTTATTTTCTCGCTTAGCTTTGATTTTCTCTTTTTGCGTCGAGTCGCGTTTGATTGCAACTTGCAATAATGTAGGCCTTCGGTATGAACATGATTTATAAAAATTCCACTCGCAATCAACAGATGGCGCTTAGTTAAATAAAAATTTGATATATTACCGAAATGAATATTCTACTTGCTCTATGCTAGGAGCTTAAGAAATATTTATTTAAAATCGCTTCTTCCGTTCCTTTTTACTGACTTTATGGCAGAAAATTGTACTTGAAAACATGGTCTTGGACAGCACGTAGGTACGACTTCGATTCTTAGGCAAATAATAAATTAGTATTGCAGCTTTGACAATTTAAATCATAGAAGAATTGTGTACTCATCTTCTGGTGCCACTTTTATCTTAAAGGTTTGCTGTCAACCACTTGAAATGCTGGGTATCTTGCGTTCAAAATCGGCGTATGCCAGTGTGATCTAGCATAAGGTAACAAAAAGTTCGAAATTTAGTAAAAAAATCACTTGAATTTAAAAACTAATTCAATATGTTGCATTAAACAAACTACTACAAATCAGCACATTGAAAGGCCCTGTTATTAATTAATTAAATTCAGAATCAGCTCAGCAGATTCCAATACATCAATGTTATTAGAAATTCTGTTTCTAAAGTCAAAGGTTCGTAAACAGATAACGAAATTGATTCCTAGGGAGATAAGAGATGTAATCTAGAGTTCAGCATGAGAACTGGGAGCAACAGGTCATTGATTAAAATGGTCATGTGATGTGGAGCGCGACAAGGGAAATGCGATATTCGTGTTTCAATGAGAAATGCTTTGAAAAACCAAATGTATATCGAAGTAACAATTTGCATTTCGTTATTCATAATATTCTTGATTTAAAATTCGAAGATTTAAAATCCAGCTGTGCTCCAATAGATTTTAGTTTCTTTTTCATTAAAACCTGCCCGTTCGTTGAAAGAAAACATCGCGAGGAAGTCGGGTGGCCTTAGGCGGTTTAGTTGATGGTGTGTGTCAGGAGGCTACACCTACTTGCCTATTTGTAAAAAAGGTTTGGGAATCAGTTACAGTAATGACCCGTAAGTATCTATTGAGACTGGAGGTATCATAGTATTTGTTAAGTCACTCATGAATACCTATAAAATCCTCACTGGCCCCTATAATGTTCCAGGAATTGAGGAGCTCTTTATATTAAGTGATAATACAAATTTGAGGGTAGTTCTTTAAGCTGAAGACCAGTCAACATAATACAAATTCCCTAAAAACTTTCTCCCTAACCGACTGGAATAGGCTACCGGAAAGTATAATAAGAGCACTCTTATTATACTTTCCGGAAACTCTTATTATACTCTCTTCGAACTCTTTTAAAAATCCTGTTTATAAAAACACACGTTTTTAAATTTAATCTAACCTGAACCCAAAGGCTAATCGAAACCAATGAGACTTCGTCATATATATTCAGGATAATAAACAGATATTGTTTTGAGTTCAATTTGATTGATACGTATTAGAAAAGTTAGATATAACAGATCAAACTTGGGATTTATGTATGATCGATGTATATTTATTAACATTTTTTATTATTATACTTTTATTTATTTATAACTTAACGAATAAAATACAATAAAACCATTCCTGAATGTCTTGGAATCTTATCACAGGTTTTTCCCCATTCCAGCTTATTAAATTATTATTTTTTTCACACATTTGTATTACAGATTTTGAAATTTATTTGTGCATTGCCCCGAAAACGCGTTATACTCATTCTAGACCAATTTTTTAAATAGTTTTTAATAAAATCAAAGAAGAAAGACAATTGACAATGCTTTAAAAATATATTTTTAAAACTTATTTATTAAACTTCCCTATAGTTTATATTATATACATATCAAACTGAATTTATTGTACATAACTAGCGGCCTTCGCGACCTTCCCCTCTCCTTAATGCTTAGGCTACCTTTTTAGTACATTTCAACATTAACTTTTTCTTTATATAAACCTCAGAGTTCAAGTTACAAGTTCTTGACTAACAAATAAAAAAATTGGGTTGATCGTAGAGGGTAGATGGAAATTAAGAGTTAGGAAGGGTGTACATGTATTTTTGTATGATGAAAAAATAAAATATTTTTTTTTGTCTCAGACTTACTGAATATGAAAAAATTTCACAAGGATCGGTCGAGCCGTTTTGGAGTTGTATGGGAACCAACGCTGTGACCCGAGAATTTTATACATACAGAGATTTACCCATAAAAATACCCTGAATCGAATTAAATATAACAAAATCAAGATTTAGCAAAACACTGCATAGTTAAAACCGTACGAATATGAAACGTAAAAATAATTTACTGGAATTTAATAAAAAGTACAGATGCGGGATACTTATACATAATTTATGATCATGTTGTAGTCACTACCTCTGGCCTGCGGTTTTGCATCTTGGGCACGTAGTGGCAATATTGGACCTCTACACCTCAAAGATAGCTTTTAGAATTCTGTGGGAGCTGAAGTCTTTTAATGTCACGTTTTGCTATCCATCTTTCCCGTTTCAAAATCTGTTGACTTCAGGTATAAGTATTTTGTTAGTGCATGCTCTCCAAACCGAGTCCGCAACTTAGATTAAGTTAATAATCTAAGTTTAACATAGAGAAAGTAATAACAATAAATCTGTTTTTACAATCTAAAAGTGCTTCAGTCATAGTAGTATAATATTGAGTTTGGTTATATAATTAAAATTCTGTTGTTTTTTCAATTTAAGGCATGAGACCTATGAGACGAATCAGGCTTCATACCTTGCGTTTTGTGCCTTCCAAATGGAATGGCATGCACAAACAAATATGATGGTGGTAGTAAACTGCGTTATAATTCGTACATATGAGGTTTTTTATATTAAAATATACCATATTCGTGGATCAGAATATTTTTTTTACCTTTTTTAAATCCGCACAAACAGCCATATAAAAATAGGCATGCAAATGTCATAATTATCAATTATAATTGTTGTCAATTCTTATAGTCTAAATACTCTCCGAAGCAATAAAGGCATCTTGCTTTTTAAAATTTAGTCACATATTCCTTAAAGTATTACCTTCTTGTAAATAGGATTAAATAGTTTGATAGCTATGGCGTAACAATATATTGAATACGTCGTGCAATATATTTTCTCTTACATCAAAAAAATAAGACTTGCTGCGTAAGGAAATGGCAGGTTATATTTATACTCTTGACAGGTGAACGATCTTACGATAGTACATGAGCACACATGTGATATGTAACGTCTCGTGACTTACGTTTCGGTCAATTTACAGCAACCCACGCATAGCAATTTAACAAGACTGTCTTCAATAAACAAATAATATGTCTTATTCAGTTCTATGGATATGTAAATTAAATATGTAAATCAGTGGCGCTTCTTTAGACCTCAGATTTCTGTATCCGTTTCATGATCATTTATCAGTCTAATAGGCAAGTAGGTGATCAGTCTCCTGTGCCTGACACACGCCGACGACTTTTGTATCTACAGCATTTCGGTTTCCTCACGATATTTTCCTTCACCGTTTGAAAGTTAAATGGGCACATAGAAAGAAAGTCCATTGGTGGTAGCTGGTAATCGAACGTACGAAAACATCGTAAGGAAACAGGCCTGCTTTAGTCTCAAAAAGTTGAGAGCGTGCGTCAGACACAGAAGGCTGATCATCTACTTTCTTATTAGCTTAACAAATGATCATGGAACAGATACATAAATTTTAACGCTTATAGATAGTTAACAGTTGACAATTGACACCTAGCTTGAACCATGAGGCGTCTGAGAGACCAGAATACGATTTTATTTTATTGTCGGAGTTCCGGGATTTGATATAGTGGCCATAACAGAAACGGTATAATGATTATATTAAAGATGTGGAAATTGTGCCCGTGAGGTATCAAATCCTAAGATGCGACCGGACGAATGGAATAAAATAAGGTGGCGTGTTTCTAGTGGCCACGCGTGAAAAACCAAATGATATCAACGTTCAGATCAGATCAGAGTTCATTTGAATTAGTTTGCGCGTCAGTTCACTAAAATGAATTAAATTGTTCACTAATATTTATTTTTATGCTGTGCGGAGTATTTACCGCCGAGTACGTCTCATACAGAATATAATATGTTATTTATATGAATTTAGAAAATGTTTTGAATAACGTGGCACAGATTATATCGAACAAAATCGACACAAAGCATTACCCAAATGTACTTATTTATTTACAAAGCCGGTCGAATCGATGTGGTTTTATTATTTATTGCTTACACGAAATACCAATTTCTTGATATTGTAATAGAGGGCATCGTGGTATTCCTTTCATGAGTTTAAGTTGGGAATTGGTTGGGTAATATTTATGGTCTATTGGGTGTAACGGAAAAAATGTTTTTTTAAACCACCACAATTTGGATTTATTATTTATAGTTTATTGCGTTAGTTGTGGGTCAGGAAACTAGTTCACGCAGTAAAATAGGAATACACTCAGACTACTTTTGTGTATAAAATTTATGATTTGAAAGGTCATTCTGATGTATTGGGTAAATTGTTAACAATATCCCTGTACACATGGTTATGGCCACGCGTTCTTATTTTTCATCTTTTTCATTATTTTCATTAAAACTAGCAAGGACATTGTGGACAATAAAATACATTCATACATACATCATTGTATTAGGTCAACTGGGGTTTGAACGCACAACCCACTCCGAATGTTAAGTATGAGAGTTGCATGTACTACATCCAAATAATTATATGAATTTCCAATCGCACGCCAATATGTAAATGCTGGTTATAAAATCTTCAATTATTATAATTAATACTTAACAGTTGGAAGTCATACTTACATAAACTTTGTTATAACTTAATCATACGTAAAATGTCAATTCCATACAAATATATCTAATGAAATGTAAACACCTATTAAACATAATGATCCAAGTTTCACCAAAATTAATTACGTTTTGTCTAGTATTGACCGTTGATAGGCTGTGTGCGGCTTGTTGTCACCCACAAAATAAACACTGCCCTAAATTTTGATTGTCATCTACATCCCTGCCAAACCACAAGTGATAATGTTTTATAGAATATGTCGTTTCGAATTAGGCTGATCTATGAACCAACTGCATTCTAACAGACTATAAAAGATTGGAATTCGTTAAAGATATTTTCAAACAACGTTCGTCTAGATCAGTGATTCCCAAAGTGGTCTATATCGACCCCTAGGGGTCTATGACAACCTGTAAGGGGTCTATGTCAGCAAAAAAAATTTGGAGGACCATGAAACGAAAATATGGGTCCACGATAGTGAATCTCAACCAATACACTGATAGTACCTATTTACTTACATCATACTATCTTATAAATAGCAAAACATATACATTATTTATAAAAGTAACTATGAAGTAAAAAAATTATTATATACGTTTATAAAATTGTGTAAATTGTAGGATGTTGGTATCCGCTATGTAGTCGCAAAACATTTTTTTTGAACTTATAAAAACAAAAAAATAGTTGCTTAATAAATGTATAAATTATTATGTGTGTTTACTTCAAGTATTTAACACTAAACTTCGTAAGTAGGGGGTTTACCCAACAAGCCAAGGGGTCTACGACACGTGTAATGGTTGCAGCTCCTTACGAACGTTGTGTAAAAGAAAACACTTGGCGATTAAAAAGAGTGGCAGAGAGTTTACTGCCAGTTCTTCTCTTCCATTCTACGCCCTTGATTTGAGAACTTGCAGTAAATGTAAAATTAAAAGCATTTAATTTATATTTCTTTTTTTGACGTTAATAAGTGTATATTATGTTACCTAAATGAATAAATGATTTTTGAATTTGAATTTGAATTGAATTTGAATATTTTGTACTTGTAACGTAATAATTTATTCGTCGTTTACTTGTCACTTTTCTGTACAAACCTATCTACATGAAATCAATGCATGTGATGTAGTGACTAGCAAAATAAACACGCTGTTAAATCATAACTTCGACGGGCTTGTGACAGACTAATGGTGGCTAGTTGTCATCCAACAAAATTAATCCACAGTTATTTATACACAGAGATTAAAATACTTTTTGTATCATACGCATATTATCTTTATAATATAATAGGTATTCTTAAACTCCATCTATTTTTACAGTAATTATTATAACAATTAGACTAGCAGTTTACGTAAAAGAATATCACAAGACGTTTCCAGTGCTGTGTTTTATATAGAGCTGTTTGCTTCCAAAAGACTATCTAGCATGTTTAATACCAGATGCAAATTTGATGCGATCATGAACCTTATGGAATGAGTCCATAGTCGGATAATCAAGAAACTCTCCTTTCTATCTTCCCTTCATTTGCTCTAGAAAAATGTTATTTGCAATACGTGTTTCATAATTCAAATATTTAATTTTTTTAATACGTTATTCATTTATGTGATAACGCCGCCCATGGCGAATTACATTACCTAGGACCCTAAGTTGAATTGGTTCGGAAATATTTCAGTGGGCAGCTGGTTCCACGTCGCGGTGTTGCGTGGCAAGAACTGCCTTAAGGAACTTTCAGTGGTAGAACGACGGACGCCGAGGTGATAAGGATGGTATTCTGGCTTGACGCCCGATAAAGAAACTTTAATAAAAAATAATGTAATATATAATATAACTACATAGTACATACTATATAAAAAAAAAATCAACCGCCAAAGATTGCCCGGCTAAAGTTGAAGTTGCTAAGGTTGATCTTTAAGTCCAATGTTTTCCTTCATCGAGTAATTGGTGCACATCTGTCAAATGATTGAGCCCAATGTTTGGAAGCGCACACTCCATCCAACTCTGTTCCCTACTATTAATTAATATCCCCTTAAGATACATAAGAGAAAACCACTATAAGCATATAGAATGTATGAACCGATAGTAATGTATTGAATCAGTTCTTCAGTCATCTGGGCCGATTAAATATAACCGCGTGGAAATGCGTATGCACTGTCCTGAGCATTGATTAAATTCGCGTTTGACGCATTCAAAGGTGACGTAATCACGTTTCGAATTGGCTTCGTTATTTTAATTAATCGCGTGTCTTATGTTTGTGTATCTGTTGGCTATGCTCTTACTTCTTACGTCTATAGGTGCCATTGATTTATGATCTAAATTGTTGACAGAGATTATCTAAATAAGTTTAGCCTGGCGTGCAATCGACTCATAGGTATGCAGATTTTTCTTTCGGTGTGCGCATTTTACTCGCGGTCGTTGAAGGAAAACATTTATAGGAAATCGTTTCGTCCTATTCCTATTCTATATCCTATTTAAACTTTTTATATTAAGAAAAAAATTCGGAAACATACAGAAATCTGTGTTCAGGATCAAGGATTGAGAAGTCCCACTAGTTTTTTTAGTTAACAGGTCAATAACCATGTGCAGAATTGTTTGTCTTATGATGTATTTAGGCAGCCACGACTTTCGATGGCTGTTGCTACGTACGCCCCAACTCAATAATGAATCGAAAGCTGTTTATAATATATTTCGTTATTTATTTATTTGCTTTCCTTATAATATATACATTCCTTATGTATACAGAATATATACTATTATAGACATATGTATATATTTTCTTCTTTTTGTTAACGTTACAACCTATTTTATACATTGATGTTCTACTATAACCATAATTGTCAATTCTTTATTATTTATTATCTTTTGTCGATCCGAAGTGGTGGTACACACAGGTGCTCTAACCTTTAGCAGGCATCAGTCTCAAATAAACAATAATTTTCCCTCAATTTTAAAATTAACCCTCAAAAGAAGATTGACAATGATTTACATACATTAATAATAATTAGTTGAAACTTATCATGTATGAAGTTTTGTGAGAAAATAAAGATTATTATTATCGTATTCCTACAGTTACTCATTATACAATATCTAAACAATTACACTATACACAAAAGTCAACGGAATACACATTCAAATATAAATATAAAAAGTTAACAAATATAACCTACACAACAAAAAATGTAGTAAATTGTAAGATGCATTGATCATTACAATTACTTTTTTTCTTCAACGGGTGACTTGAGAAACTGCCCTTGTTACCTAAAGGGTAAATTACAGACTTGATTCTGTTGTTGTTATTTTAGAAAAGACAAATGCTTAGACTCCCCTGTTGGTCAGTGACACCGCCGCCCATGGACACTCAATACCAGAAGGTTCGCGAGTTCGCTGCCGTTGTCTATTCTACGCAATTAAAATCGGAACTCAAACGAGCCCATCTCAAAATAAACGTATTTTGTTTTATTAAAGCAAAAATATTCGATATTACTTTCAAATACAGTATGAAACGTATCTTAATTAACAATAGAGCAATTAAGGGGTTTGGGGCGGATGACGTCACCCGGGTACCCGCAGCCCGCGTAGACTAGACAATGCAATTCACTGATTCTCCTGACGCAGCGTTGCTGAATCAGTACGGCACAGGTACACGTTCTTATATAGCTTTTAAATTGCTTTTTGGTAAACGATATTTTAACCACACGCTGTATAAAGGTTTTAACGAGTCTGTGTATTCTTTTATCAGTGATTTGTTTGTTGAGTTTCAGTCAGTTTCTAGAAAATAGGTAATTATAAACATCTGTATATTGGACCTTACATTTGGTCCACCCCCAGTATGGTTGTGGTGGGCATGGAATATCTACAGTTATATTATAAATCTATTGATTTATGGCAATGCACTTATCTCACGAAGTAGGAATTAGGTAACTCTTAGTCGATTGTATTGAAGAATTTTTATTTGTAAATATTTTTTTTATGAAATTTTATATTTTACATTTCTGGCTATACTTTTTTTATTGATAAAGCTTGCTCACGCTCGGCACACTGATACATTGGTAAAAACAAACACAAAATATAATTTTTAATGTGACAAGCACTTAATGGCAAACATGACACATTTAGGGGTCATACAAATATCAATCAAACAAAGAAAAACAAAGAAACAATTACAAAAAAACTAAAAAAAAATCGATTTTAAAGTAGAAATTTGTAATTGTTTGATATTATTCATAAATTTTGTTAGCTGTAGGATTACGAATTATACGTATGATTATAACAATTACATGTGAACTGTATTACTATTGTTGAGCACGTGCTGATTATTGTCAATATCAGTTATTGTCGGCGACACGTTGCTAATAAAAACTAACGCGGTGATTCCAATGTCGATAATAAACTATTAATTATTGTTACCAACATTAATTCACTAAGAAATGAAGTGTAGAAGAGTTGACGTCTAGTAATGCATTGTTACAAATTGACTTTTGTTATGGGTACTTATACTGTTATAGTTAAACTTACTTCAATCAATTTAATTTTCAGTAAGAGATTTTACATAGGGCTGGGCTAGTGCCTCAGCGTGTGACTCTCTCTCTTTTCTGAGGCTGTAGGTTTGGCTATGCACCAATTGCCTTTTCTATGTTTAAGGAAAATCGTGAGGGAATCGTATTGCCTTAGACCCAAAAATCGACGGCGTGTGTCATAAGAAACTCAAAAGGTTTTAGTGCCAATCATTTATTTAAAGACATAATTTTCAGTGGTGTGGTGGAGTATTTTTTAATTACCGCAATTAACATTATCACGCTGATGAATACCATCGTAAGATAAACATTTTTTTAAAAATAAAATCTTCCTGAAGCGTCTACAATACTATACTGAGCGTAGTTGTATTATGGCTAATATATACATGGCGTATATTAAACAATCATTACGATGTATAAACAAAAGATAATAAATATATTGGTAACAGTAGAATAAATATTCATTTTCAATGTTTACTAAGGAGAATCTTCAAATGAGTGGACTTGCAGCTGATTTTCATCATCAGACATCGAGCCAGAATACGAAATTCACCAAAGATCACCAAGTTGTCTGTCTTTCCACAACTCAATGGTCTTTAAAGCACTTATGTAGCAATTGTCTAGTGCAATACGACTTCAAAGGTATACCAATTCGTAAAAGGCCGGGAGTACACTCGCGACCCCTGTAACATGAAAGTGATCAGACTACATCTGGGCTCCAATAATAAATGTGATTATAAAATATAGATTATAATTTTATTTTGTAAATTACCTATTAAAATATATTGTACAAATCAAATTCGACCCTTCTCAGAACAAGTTCCCTGATAGTTTTGCGAACACATGCCGTCTTGTTCTTTCGCAATTTTTGTAAACAATCTGGACATTTATAGGCATGCCCTAAGACGCATCTAAACT
The DNA here is from genome assembly GCF_905147795.1 of Pieris rapae. Lineage (NCBI taxonomy): Eukaryota > Metazoa > Arthropoda > Insecta > Lepidoptera > Pieridae > Pieris > Pieris rapae. The sequence continues at coordinate 1,105,919 of NC_059515.1, read as the reverse complement.
GAATAAACGTAATTTAATTTTGATTTTTTTATTGAAATGTAGGCTGTGTTGATTAGGAAGGTTTAATAACTATAATTATGTACAACTATTACAGGTCACTTGTAAACTAAAGGTTAGTAATACATGTAAATAAACAAAGTAAATGAATATAAAATCTTATGTTCAAGAAAATATAAGTCCTCGTATAAGGAAATTGAAAATATCTTCAAGAATAACATAAATAGCAGTAAAGAGGATCACAGGGGAACTTTTGAAATTTTCAATGAAAAACTTAGCAATAACATACGTGTACTCGGAACAAATTGAAAAGCAAATAAAGGTTGGATGAAAAAAACTTTTTCAATTACAAAGTTGCGTGACGTTGTGTTGTGCAGTGACATTTATTTAAATATAATTTAGTTAACTTTATTAAAACCATATCGTTGAACAAAGATGGGACTTGTTAAACATGTTAACAGTAGTTACACTATGTTAAGTATAAGTGTAATTAACTACTACTTTAGTCCACGCTTTATTTTGAGACTGTAGATAGGCAAACCATCATACTTATTGAGTACATCCCTGATTTAGACGCAACTTGAATATCACTGTAAGTAATTAATAAGAGCTATCAATCAATATATTATGAAAAATAAACAAACATTTGAAATGTTTGTTTATTTTCTATATGCGTTTTAAATGATGTTGTGAAATCTTGGGTTAAGTTAAGGTTTATTTACTAGTTAAGATATTAATTCAGTGTATGCTAAGCAGTGTGAGACTAGTGGCCTCATCCCCGAGGTCGTAGGTTCGATTCTTAGCTATGCACCAATAGACTTTCTTTCTATGTGCACATTAAGATTCGCTCGAACGGGGAAGGAAAACATCGTGAGGAAAGCGGCTTGAATCAAAAAGCCGACAACCTGTGTTAGTTGCCTTATAATTTTGACAAATCATGAAACACATACAGAAACTTGAGGCCGAGACCTAAAAACGGTGTAGCACCACTGATGGGTTTTTGTTTTAAATAAAAAAAAATATTATTAAAAATGGACTTATAAAAAAAGATGGTCTGGTGGATGGTCTACTACTTGTTAAAAATATTAACCATGGTGACAAACTACTTACGTTTCTTAAAGAGTAGTTAGAACTTGTAATCCATAGTCTAGATGCAACTTGAATCCCAATATAACTAAGTTATAGAATTTGAAACGTTTCTTTTTTTTCTAGATATTTGTTATATATACTTTTGAATACCCGCTATAGACTGTATGTAGATAAGCATGGATATTTATTTTCTTGCCCGCTCTACGCCCTTGACTTGCGAACTGGTAAATGTAAATTTACAATTAATTTAATTTTTTTTGACATTCATAAGTGTACCTGTTTACCTAGATGAATAAAGATATTTTGTTTGTTTGTTTGTTTATTCGTTTCGATGATAATTCACTGTATATATTTTAATAATAATAGAAAAGTTTTTTTATCTAGTGCTCAAAGTTTGATTACAATCTAATGTATCAAAGCCTAAAAAAATTTAATGTGAAAATTAAATCTCTATTAAAATTTAAAGGGACAAAACTTTTATCAGTTATGAACTCTCGTGACATTCCGCGAAGAATTATTATCGTGTTATCTCTTGGGCAGGCGAATTCAACTTGGTCTGTATTTACGTTCACTGCAGTTTCTTTCAATTAAAGATACTTAAGTTTCAGTAACGTGCCAAGCATTGGCGTAACTATACTTGTTAGGGCTCGAAGACATTTTTAATTTACATTGTATAATAAATCAAAAGATTTAGTTCTTTGCTTCCAGTACAAAGTGTTATTAGTACCTTTTGTTTGAATAATTTTAACCTATTAAAAAATCTAGTACTTTTTTAAGGGTTCCCAAAATGTATGTTCAAAATCTTTATCCATGTTTTCAGTTTTTTTATTGCCTTCCACAAATGCCCTGGTAAAATTTTTGAGGTAGTATAACATTCCCTAACTTTGGTTATAAAACAAATGACAATAAGAAATGAATGCAAGTAATTCAAGTACATAAAACTATTTGCCTAAATTATATTCTCAATATATAACACTGTTAGCATGAATTAATCTTACTACCAGATAAAACACAAATTATCATATATAGACAGCGATGTCCTTCCCCAATATGGAATAGTATCGCTTAGAAACGATTTGCTCGAAATAAACTTAACAAAAACGTTGTCTAACCAGCCAAAAGGAAATGAAAAAAACCATATTGATATAAAAGTTCCTACTGCGGAAGTGTCGAAGAGCGTAGCTTTATTCCAGTAAAGGTTCTATCTTAGTGGCCGAGATCCTCTTAATGCCGACCAACCCTTAGTTTGCTCTCCACTCGTGTGGAACTACTTATAATCGAAGTGGCATTTTGTATGGAAATCAGCTTTTACTCGCTTTATTAAATTGGATAAGTATGTGAGCCTACAAATTTCCTTTACAATATATAACAATAACGTTATAAAAGAGTTCTATTTTTGTACGTTTGGTAGAAAAAAATCAGTGGTCGATTTACGAATTTTCGAGGTATAGAGGTATGGAGCTGTGAAATATTTTCCGCCCTTGCCTCTACGATTGTCATGTCCTAGACTATTTTTAGAATCAAACAATTTTGTTGCTAATAAAATAATTGGGTTTGATTTTGAGCACAAAGGTAGTTGAGTACATAAACTATCCAGTTTGCAGCCTCCCACCTGTAGTAGGACTGACGTTTTTAAGTTAATAGGGGGGAAGAGGGAGGAGGCAAATTTCTCTCTTCTTACTCATGCAGAAGTGACTAGTGAAATCTTTGTAATTTTTATGACTAAAATAATCCCAAATTTGCCGCCCTAGGCTCCAGGCTGCGCAGCTTGCTGGTAAATCCGCAACTGAAAATAATCCTTAATTACATAAGTTATAGTACCATCAACATTTTTTTTTTGATGTGATCCAACACATTTTCATGATGTGATAGAACACAACACATTTTCCATCGATAGCTCGTATATATAATGTAAAACAGGAAAACATCAAATAATAAATTCTGCGCGATTGTGTAAATTCGGTTTTCGTAAATTGTAACAACATTCGACACTGGGGCCGAGCGAAGTTAATTAAATAAAAATACGAGATGCGGCTTTCGGAGGTGTAAACAGCAATCAGCAAATAAACAGACGCCAATAAGTTAGGCTATTCACAGAAGCGAAAGGTACTGATTCATTGTCACGTTCCGTTTTGATTGCACGTGCTTTGGTAGCGATAGCCGAGCTACGATTCGCACCAATTTTAATATATTTTTTATTCATCCTCATATTGGAATCTGCCCTGTGGTTTGGCAATATTTATGACGAGTTATTTTGCTTGGACAGGATTCGGTTATAGCGGTCAGATATAATGGTTTCAATTTATTTATTGAATTTGCGAACAATAGCGGTAGCTTATTATGAACGATAATTATAAACTTCTGCTAATACCGCGTTGCTTGTTTATCTTTGCCGTGTACGTACATTGAACGGGTTTTAAGCTTTAAAATTTTACTCTGTTTCTAAGCGGTATTAATATTTTATACATTATATTGGATATACCTAATAGGCTGGTGTAGTAAAATTAATTTTAGAATTGGGTATTCCGATAATCAGTTATTTGAACTCGCACCTCACTTCACTAACAGCGCTTCCATCGTCACTTCTTTTATGGAATCTTATGGCATTCTGTTAAGCAATTTCACTATACAAGACAAGCGTTGTTGTCTATTAATATCGTGACAATTTATCTATTATATTAAAATTATATTATAAAGTTTAAAGTTATAACAGTTTTTTGTCGTGCATAGTTAATGAAAAATGAATTCATATTAATTTATAAGTTTTTAAAAGTACGAGAAATAACTTTATAACTAATAAAAGATCAATGCAGCACCAAAACATTTAATCCGTCTAGTTTCAGCTTAAACTTGATTAGAAGCACTTTACAAAATTACGAAAACTACAAAGAACTTCTAGTAAGAAAATGACCGTCATATCAACGGCGTGAGACAAGAATTGAAATCTATTCATCTACTATAAAAAATGTATATTAATGAAACAGCCACAAAAAAGTGTCTGCCCGATGTCTGATTGGAGTCTTTTGTATATATTACTAATGATCTACGATGTTTTAGATTATAAACTTAGGTTTCTTCGTATATTATCCAACAATAACTGTGATTATTTAAAGCTTACCGTACCGTTGAAATATCTATCATTTTCTACCACGTAAAGAAAGAAAGAGAACATAGACAATTTATATATAAAACGCCACTTAATTGAATATTAAACCCTATAAATAGTACACCATTCCAAATCGAACTCAATAATTAATGTTTAAAATGTATTCGAGTGTGCCGTGTCATTCCTGATGACGTCTGCCTCAGTGACGTTTCATTCATTATTCGTCTCTGAATGCGATCTGGATAAAGCGGGCTCTAATTATTTCCGTACTAGCTCGTAATGCGGCCGCGTAGGCGATGTACGTAACACTTATACGATTGATTTTCAAACAGAGATATTGAATGCTTTAAACGCAAATACTTTGGGAAAAAGTTTTTTTTTTATTTTGGTTAGATAGTCTCCGTTATTGCGAAAGCCTATCATATTTTTCAATTACGTAATAATCCGTAGCCATAGATTGCAACCGGTTTATGGACAATAGGATCAGTCTTCTGTCTGAAATTGGTTCATCCGATGCTTTCACCGTTTTACCATGGAGATTGTTCTTTACCATGGAGAGTATTCAGAGGAGTTGTTCGGACTAATACCAGTAGCTGAGTTTCATCATCGGTCGTCAAGGCAGAATACAAAATCCAACCGTACCTTGTCGTCCGTCGTTCCACAACTAAGCGTTTTCTAAGGCAATTTCTGCCGCGCACCACCACTATGTGGAACCAGCTGCCTACTGAAGTATTTCCGAACCAATTCGACTTAAGGTCCTTCAAGAAAAGAGCGTACCAATTCTTAAAAGGCAGCGCGCTTCAGAGCCTTCAGGCAGTGCGAGTGTCCATGGGCTCTGGTGTCACTTAGCATCAGGTGAGCCTCCTGCCCGTCTGCCTCTTGTAACATAAAAAGAAACATACCAAATGTCAGATGGGCCCATATGCAAAATGTCCATTGATGCACAAGGCGCCGATCCCTTCAGAAGATTCGCACGTTGATGCTACTAGGCTAACACTGCTTGGTGTAATTTCTGAAGTAAAATTTACGTATTTCAGCATTGGCCATCCTAACGATGTAACAAATAAAATAATTTTTGGATTAAATTATAATCTGTGCTCAAATTAGGATCTGAGGGCGAGATTCAGAAACGAGATTTTGCGCGTACTGACTTATGGGACTTAGACTAAGCGTAAGAAAACTTATTTAGCTTACTTAGCTAAGTAAATTATGTCAAAAAGGTATTGGATTTCATATACGTGAGTATGTCGCACTAACCACACTTCGTTTACCGTTTAGAGAAGGCCCTCATATTACAAGAAAGTCCTTTTCATTATTATATGCTCACAAAATATTGTATCAGTTTTCTTTGTCGATGAAATCTTGAGAGGCAAATATAATCCAAACACGAAGTAATAACGTAAAGTATATAATATGACAGTATGTAAATAAGATGCGAACAGGTGCATCGTTATTGAATACACTACATATATGCATTCACGTGATATTTTCGTCATAGATATTTGGAAGACAGATGATTGTTATTTTGATTATATACGTAGTCAGATTTTGTTCTTTAGCTTTGCTTTCCTTACAATGTAACCAGAAATAGACACTATATTATAATATTAATACATTTCTATTATTTTTATCTGAGGATACTAATTAAATAAATATAATATAGATAATATAAATATATATATTTTATTCTTGACCAAGAATCAGATTTGCGACATAAAAATAACTATGTATATTCTAAAACCATACAAGCTCAAATATCTTTTAGTAAGTTCTAGAGAATGACAAATATTTTTCTCTGTAGAATTAATGTTCTCTTAATAAGTAATATATGGTAAGAGCAGGTGGTACATGGCAGAGAGTGGCACAGTGTATACAGGAATGGCGAGATTTGGAGAAGGCCTGCCAAAATAGGACACACAGATACCAAAAAGAAGATTGAAATAGAAACGTAGTTTAAAGTATCTGAATTAAAAGGCTATTATTATTATTTAATTGTAAGAGCATGGAGTATTAATACTGTACCTAATTAACGAAATTTATTTTCATTTATAACCGCGGTAACATACCACTGAACCCTACATACATTGTCTTTGGATTAGGTTTTAACTAAATTAAATTATTTCGTTTGAATTTGAAATGATTAACTGTCTAAACGTTTCGTTTCGTTTTCAGCAAACATGGTCACGAGTTCAGTTAGACATTAAGTCATTGTAAAAACAGTTAATTGCTCGTACCGGTTATGAAAACAATTGTCTGAAGTTTGACTATTTTATGGTTTATGGATGGCCTATAATCGAGCCATGTATTTAACCTCACTCCAATTCTGTCCTACTCTATATTGTTATTGGTTAGAAATTAGTCCGAACAAATTTTAGATATAACAATAGAAGGACAATGAACTCGCCTACTATGCAGTGGTATCACCGACTCACATTCGCAGAAGGAGCACGAGTTTTAATTAAAAATTAATTCTTTTCTTCAAAGATAAATTAAGCTCCACGTTTCGCCAAAACGCACCCATAATCCTCAAAGGCATTCCCTCGCCATTATTTGTCAACGTCTAGAGTTATTTCAGTTTCAAACGCATCGGAATCAGAGCGTCCACAAACAAACGTCATTCTAATGCCTCCGTTATGATTCCGTTGGAAAATCCGTTATCTGTAACGAGGAATTGATTTTAACGAGCGTCGCTGACAGATATTCGGTCTGATTAGTCTCTTTGTTGTATATAATTGTCGAGTCTAATGCTCCACAGATTTACGACAGCCCATTATGTCATTGTCTTCCGCATGCAATTCCGTTAACATTATACTTGTGTTATTTTGTATCGATGTGATTATGTGTGCCCATTAGTGTTAACGATTTTGTGATTACATAAATATCTTTAATTTATTATCGTGTAAAAACTATTGATTGAAAATTTTAATTATTATTTGTCGTCGTAAAAACTCTTATAAATGTAAAAAAGAAATTCGATAAGTTTAATAATTGGGCAGACAAATTTTAATCTGTTTGAGTTTATAATAATAATCCAGTGGCCTATCTAATCTATATGTGTATCTACATCCTTATATCTGTGTAGTCTATTTGTGCACGACTGGTGATCGAACCTACGGTCTATACGATCTGTACGTCATAACTAGGCTTTAGCTATTTGATATACAGCTTTAAGCTTGTAAGTTCTTTTAAATTAAATTGTGTAATGGTTATATCGTTCTTTGACTAACACGGCATTGGCAAAGTAAAGCCTTAAATTGTATATTAAAACATCAATTGCCGGAAAATGCAAGAGGCAATTAGAAATTCCGGCAACATAAAAGTGACCAAAGCCTTACAAAGTATCGCCACTAGTACAAAGCCGTTCGCAACTGAACCCTTGTCGTTTAAACTCAATTCACTGAAGCCTATTTAATTTTCATCTAACAACATTTCATACTTTAATTAACCAAAATGTTTGTTCGTACAATCAAAGATTTGTTATAAATTGTCGGAAATTACAATTTACAATTTGTTATTTGGCTATTGCGTTATACGCAGTTAAAGCGCTTTAACGGTTATAATTTTGAGTTAAACATTCTTGATAATGACGGGAAATTGTATAAAGGGTTTAAACAAGTATAATATGCGAATTTTAGAGGAGGCCTTTGTCGGGAGACAAGTTGTAACCGAACTATCGTTTGCCGATAATTAATCAATAGATATTAAAACTGTTAGTATATTAGTTAAACTCTAGTTAACAGTCATAATATGTTTTTTAGATAGTTGAGTCATAAGTTAATTAATTTTAGGCACACGAAACTGCTCTATGTAAAACTTGTTACAACAATAAAGGTTTAATATTATTATTATTAATATCATATTATATATTAATAATAATAATATTATAGCGAGTATAAATAATATAAAACGTTTTATATTTTATATTCTGCTCCATAGCATAGTAATCAGCAAGGACTAGTTACCACAACACACAATACACACTTAAAATGTACCTTATTTCGTTTTCTCATAACTTATTTGATTATTATTTTGTGTGTTTCTGTGTTTCGTTAGTTATAAATGTTATGTGACATTTTGTTTTAGCTACGCTTTGTGGATTTGTACGGCTGTTTTGTATAATATATGTATACATTTATATATGCCAATGCATATAAACTGAATAAGTCTAATAGAACCACTTTAGCAAAAGTTGATGTTTATCTCAGATTATCAAAACGGGAATGAGATAGGTTATTGGGTTTGGGCGTTAGTGCACTAGCCAGGTTTTTTATCTCTGTAACCGCATACAAAATGTTATTAATGTAAGCAGTTTTTCATATTAGTATAGACAATTTTTTTACAGCTTATGCCAAAAATATGTTAAAATTTGTAACAATTAAGTAATATATAATAATATATAGCACCGGGAACTGCACTCACTGTATAGATAAAGAAATTTCTTTTAAAAACTTCGCTGTTACATATTTATTAGGATGCTTCAAACACAACAATTTACTATTCACCACCCGATTCTCAAAGCGTTTTATATAAAAGTAGAAATTTTTTAAGCGTTATTAGGTATTGAGAGAGGAGATAAAATAAAATTGCAATAAAATCGTTTCTTTTCGGAGTAGTTCATGCAACCGATCGCACCATTTATTGCATTGGCGGATAGGATAAGTTTCTGTGAACACTGAGGCTTTAAGACACTTATATAAGTTTTCATTCAACAATGGATTCCTATTTGGGATAATGATTTTTACTATGCAGTTTACTGAAGTGTAAACTTAGGAAATAAAGATTTGAGGCCATATTGATTTTATGATACGAATAAAATTGTTTTTTAAGTCAGATTTCGAGTAGTGTGTATGTGTGTGTGTAGGTATATATATAAGTACATATATTTAATTACAAGTTTCTTATAGCCGGTGTTTTGCCTTTGCTTCGAGTTGAGACCCTTAAGAAAAAAAGGCATTCTGGTACAACACAATTGTAACAGGTGTAAAGGTACGCATAACTAATTATGGACTTTGATGATTTATTTCGTACTTGACGCACGTACAATGTACATCTTATTCAAAATGCTCCCTTTTGTTACAATATTAAACACTTAACAGAAGCCATTGAGAGCACTAGATAAAGTCGATTTAGACCGTATTCAAGCAATCTATGGTTCTACAGAGTCTATTGTGCACAACTTTTCCGACTCCAATATAATTTAAGGCATTTTTCTATAGCCTTTTGTCGTTTGGATTCATACGAGTTGAATATATCGATCTTCACTAATATTGTAAAGAGATTCTTACGCCTTCGTTCTTTAGCCGCTGTAGTGTGTTAATAAGATTTGAGAAGAAATCATATTCATCTATGTTTAGGTCTGTTCCTCAGATTTCTGAATAGTATCTGTTTCATAATCATTTGTTAATCTAACAGTTAAGTGGTCCTGTGCCTGACAGACGCCGTTGACTTTTTGGTCTATCCAAGCCGGTTTTCTCACAGCGTTTTCCTTCACTGTATCGAACTTACGATCTCAGGGGTGAGAGTTGCAGTTGCACCAGTGTTCCCAGACTTTTTTGTGCCATGCAACACTTAAACCTTTCTTTAACTCTTACGCCCTTCTCTAAATAACATACATAATTTTTATATCAAAAATTGAACTGATCACATAAGACTAAGTATATGATATTTATTAGGAAAAAATTACTTGGAAATTAGTAACGAACCACAGTTAGTAGATTTTAAAACATAATGAAAAACTGACATCACAAATTTTCTATAATAAATTTTCGAATAGCCTCCCTGAACTTACAAATGGGGGGGGGGGACCCCTGTGAGTTGTGGGCCTCACGTGGGGAAACACTTGAGTAGACCAATATATGCAATACAAATAAAAGGGCCAAAGATGTTATAAAGTTCTACACTACTTACTGGAGACCAATATTTTATTATTAAAATTCTTGAGAATTTTATTAATGCCATCATATCTCTTACGCATCACTGCAAATGTTTATTTAGTTATATAACTAATGTTACTTATATAGCGCAATATATAACATACTAGGAGATTCGGCCAAGCGGTGCTGTGGCTAAGGTTTTTGTTATATTACATAGTAGAAAACTATTCAAGAGAATCGGTAGCACTTATGTGAAAGATAGATAGCTTACGTGAAACGTTGGTACATTTAGCACAGCGCCATCTGCTAGAATTGTATCAAATAATTTGCAATAAAATAAAACTGAGACTATAATTAAAGGTCTAAGCTATCCTATCTGTTAAGTTGGACCAGAGTGCTCACGGTGTGCCAATTTAATTTAAAATCGGTTAAGTAGTTTAGGAGTCCATCGCGGATAAACATCGTGACAGGGGATTTATATATATTAAAATGAAACTTAGAAGAAATCGTATCATAGTTCTATTTACGGGAGCCTGGCTAACTTTCACAAATACTTTGTACGAGCATTGATACGTAACGAAGAACGAAGTTATCTCACGAAAACGTAGTTTGATATCCCAATTTGCCCATTTAGAAACAAAGCAAATCTGAAATAACTACAACAGACAATGCTTTTAGAGTATTATTTTAGCTTTAACTATATGTAGTACGGACTACACATTCTGAATGGAAGCTTTAGTATTCAAAACAGAGTAATTATATTTACAAAATCGAATCTAGGCCTAGGAATAAAGATAATGTTGTAATGGCTTAAAATTAGGTACACGAAAAATACATATTCATTATTATATGTTAACTCGTGTTTTACATCTAACATTAATGTATATTCTTCTAGTCAGCCAAAAAAATTAAAGTGGAAAAGCACCGGAAATATTGCCCGCGTTTGTGATGGCAGAAAAAAGAGAGGACGCCAGAAACCTGGGAAGATGGAATAAAAGTGGTAGGGTGGAAGATGGTAGCGAAGAGGGGATTGAGGAATTCGGAGGCTTCCACTCCATCATGTATTAGTATGAAATATAAATTAACATACTCGAATAAAACACCTGGCAAACGATTTTATATTATTTCTAGGAAACATTTTTTTATTTCAATCAAAATAACTACCTATCTACTATAGTAAAAAATAGGGGTTGATATTAGAGGGGTGAAATTTAGGATTTTGTATGCTATATCATAATTAGGGGTTATTTTACCCTTAACAACTTACCCTTAACTCCCTTAAGTGGAAGAATAAATGTTATCCGATTGGCAGACCTTACCAACACGCACGAAAATCAGTCGAGCCATTTATGTATATAATCTTTATAAGAAAATCTAAATAAACAATATACAGTTTTTTACTCAGATTATATGTCAATTTAACATTGTCCCAATCGCCTTATACTGAGCAATAGTTAGGTATAAGTTCTCGTAGGTTTGTATATTTTGCCTGTTCCTTCTTTGGCAACTTCTAAATAAAAGCTATACATAAACTTGGACTGTTTTAAAATAGATCAATAAAGACTTAAGCGACCGTGAAATAACAAATTGGGTGCTGATTTGTGGTACTGGACGTCGCGTTTCTGGAGTTACTACATTTAAGATGTGTGGAGCAAAATAAGCAAGTTGGCGTATTCCCAACCAACTGTAGCGGCTTGTTTTATACGTCACATTAACTAACCATCAGATAGAATCTCATTCTAATTTACGATAAGTTTTCATAGTAATGTCGACAGGTGTGGGACTGACGAAATTAGTATCGCATTGGATTTATGAATGCGAATTATTTCATCGTATTTATAGTATTATTATTTATTAAGAGATGTTTACAAGTGCTGTAGATATGTTCTTCAAGGCAATTATGTTCATATATAAAATACTAATATTATATATTCTGTCCTAGTAAGAAAATGTCTTTGTAAAAATTAGATATTCCTACTTACAAATTATATTATTATCACATTTAATGAGCAGTATTGGCCTAGTGGCTTCAGCGTGCGTCTCTCATCTCTGAGGTCGTAGGTTCGATTCCCGACGGTGCACCTTTCTATGAGCGCATTTAACATTCGCTCGAACGGTGAAGGAAAACATCGTGAGAAAACCAAAATGTCTTAGACTCAAAAGTCGACGACGTGTGTCAGGCACTGGAGGCTTATCACCTACTTGCCCATTTTATTTAAAAATGAACATCAGAAATATGAGATATAAAGAGTTTGTGGCGCCACTGATTATTATTAGTACGTTATATTTATAAATAAAGCAATATAAGTATTTTAATATTTTGATTGTCGCTTGTTTTAATACCAAGAATATTTGATTTATAAACAGTTATAGTATATAAAACTAACTACAAACAAATAACTTATTCATTTCTTTTTTAAGATCGGAATTGTTCGGTTTTCGTTTTTTTCGTCGTCTCTTACCATTTTGAGGAAAGTTTTCAGAAAATCCTATTTAGTATGCCAGTATGTTCTGTGCGTAATTATAAAATAGCAGAAGGTTAATTACTATTATCTGATACTTTTAATGGTCCTCGATCTTACGACTTGATTACTAACATTTATGAAAATATTTAAATCTAATTTACAAGTCTTCCAACTTTCTTTAACTTAGTTCATGCTCATGATGAGGTTTAAGTTTGTATTTAGTTATTATTACTATTTTTAGTTATTATTTAATTTAGTGGTTGCTAGCTTGCACATCCTCTAATTTATGTGTAGGTGTGAAATTGTGACGTAACATTTCCTTATATTACATACGTGGTTTTAGAACTTATGAATTAAAATAAGTATATTAATAAACTTGTATGTCATCTCAATGTCGCTCCGAACTTAGACCAAATACGGTGGGAGGGTGGAAGTCGCCATTTACATGTGGTTGGGGTCAGTCTCGCTATCTCGCTGATTTACAGCCATATTCAATTGTTAGCAGGACTTGTATCAACAGCTGCCACCGACAAATAGATAGCTCCAATTTGTATGTGCAGTTAAGGACTAAACTGATTATTTAATGAAATAAAACGTTTGGATGTGCTTCGAGCATGTCACACTTAGAGGGATTCATAACATAATATTGTATTTTAATTTGTATTCTCTATTCTCCAGTACTAAATCTGTACAATGATTTTCCTTTATTGATAACATGCTTTAAGAATAATCTGTTGGTCTATTACTGAGATTCAGACGAGCTTTATGTTAATATATATATTTTATTTATATAGGATACTATTTAAATAAAGTATAGGTAAATTTATATATTTTTATACGATTCAAAATACCACGTGATTTACATTGCTTATATATAACACTGGTACACACATACATTCTTTTGTGTATATAAAAAAGCTTTCAAACTATCTCCGGTAAAGTAGGCTGTATTTTCTTTGGCGATCCTAGGAAGCCTCGACGTAGGTAAACAGCCTTACGATTTACGCTTAGCTTGACGGCACGTCGCTTTGTTTCCAGTAATGACCGTTCTTTCATCTCGGCTCAATGTATGAAAGTAGAGTGGCTACTTGTGTGCACATTTATTGCTAATATTTGTGTATGAAAAATTAAATCAGAAACTGTTATATAAAAAATAGCTTTTTCATGTAGGTAACATAATGTACACTTATGAATGTCAAAAAGAAATAAATATTGAATAATTCTAATTTTAAATTTACTGCCAGTTCTCAAATCAAAGGTGTAGAATGGAAGAGAAGAACTGGCAATAAACTCTCGGCCACTCTTTAATCGCCAAGATTTTTCTTTTACACTACGTTTGGAAGGAGGTGAACTATAAAACTAGGTTCCACATGATATCTTAAGTAATAAAGAATAATAAAATAGATTAAAAACAAAGATTTGTCCTCTTGTCAGCAGGAGGCATGGTAAAATATGAGAACGCACTTACATTCTCGTGGGAACAACACGCAAATATCACTGGTATACATTTAATTGGATTATTGCTAGGTCTACCTAGGTCATGTTTATGATAGCTTGCGTAGAATCAAGTTAATTCTTTTAATATCAATCGTCTTAATGATTATTAAATAAAATAGTATCACTATTATCAAATAGCACACGTGTGTATATTTCTTGTGCTGCATATGGCAGACACATTTCTGTGTCTAACTTATAATTTTAATGTATAAATAAAGTATCAGATATATATAGCTTCCAATATAGTAGGTAACTCGAACTAGGTAAATCGATTCAATTCACAACAAAGTTTGGTAAACTATAAAAATAAATTGGTGCCTATTTAGTTCTGTGCCTCAGATTTCTGAATCTGTTTCATGATCATTGGTCAATCTAGAAGCCATTAGATACACACCGTGGACCTTTTGGGTTTACACTTTACAGCAAGGAAGTTTCTTTCATCGTTCCCATCGTTTTCATAGAATGAAAGTTTTGGTGCACCGGGATTGAAACTATGACCTGGATGAGATTCGCACGGTTGGTAAATTATGTGGTTGTAAAATGTAGGTTGGCTTTTGATTTATATGGATTAAAATAACTTACCACGTTGCTACGTATACTATATTAATTTACAAGATACAATTCACACAATTTACATACAAACTAATTAAATTAAGTAACGATTCGTTCCAATCTACAAGAGAATACTGAATATGTATAATCTCAAACTCAAAATAACTTTATTAATTTAGGTAACCAAGTACACATGACCGCGAACAGAAAAGATGTTAAATTGATTCTAAATTTAAATTCACTACCAGTTCGCAACTCAAGGTCGTAGAGCGGGCAAGAAGAACTGGCAAGTAATTCTCCGCAACTGTTTTTAATCGTCAAGTTTTGAGTCATACAAAATGTTTGAACTGGAGCAAATCACTCCCAAGGATTATGATAATTTCAATAATCATCATTATAAAAAGCTTGATTGATTAATTAACGTTTAACGACAGTTTAAATTTATTCAGTGATAATTCTCTAATTTTTCTTGGGAGTTTGTTGTAAAAACGAATACAATATTCACATAAGAAGTGGTTTGTATTTTGAAGCATATAATAATATACAGCAAAATGTCAGTATGTATGTGTGTATATAGAAAACATTGTTAGAATGTTCATAGTACGTGATATATTAGAAGCCTTGTATCGTCACTCGGCGTTCCCACTGTAATGACCCTATAACAGCCCGCATTATTATTTATGTTGTGTTGCTGAGACGGGTATAATAGTACCATAAGAACGAAATAAATTCTCGAAAAGTTCAACATCTGACAGAATCTATGACAGGATAATAGCTATTGCAATTGCTAATTTAATGGAATTATTATGTACGTTAATATCTGAATTATACCGGTACGTCATGTAGTTTTAATGAGTCTACGATTCATCCGATCTTTTCTATCCGAAATAAGTGGTTTCATAGCGATATTACAATAGTTTAAAACATATTTAATTTATAATAAATTAATCTGCTACTAAAAATAACTAAATAGGTTACACGAATAACTTATTAGAATATTTCTCTTGTCACTCTGAACACTGTCAAGTATTTCAACATCAAATTGGAACAATTATTTGACAGTTATTCAAACTAGATTATCGATTGACGTTCTAGAATAATTTTAAAATATAGCTGCAATCAAATATGTAGTGAATAAGTCCCGGGCTGGGTATGTGACAGGTATCGGTCGTCCCGGTCCATCGGTCCAACCTCGTACCGCAAAAATAGCTGCTTGGTCTAGAATTTAAACTAGCTCAGTTTACGAAAAACATTTATGCAGACTGTCCGATTTTTCCGCTTGAATAGCATTTAAATGAAGCGCCCCTAAAAATCTTTTGGGTCTCCACAAATCTCCTCTGGTATTCTTGTTTTTGTAAGCGTATTTCTAGTTGCATTAATGCCGAAAATCGCGTCTTTTTCGTTCGTTTCTCTTTTGTTTTGTTGGTGGATGGAAAAATTAATCTCGTATGTAATTGTGTGTTAAATATCTAAGTAGTAATCTTTAGGTATTACAACGTAGTTTATTAGTTGAAGTTATGAGCTATATTGTGATATTAATAAAAATAAAATATTGGATAAAACTTTTTGAGACACAGAAAAAAAATGAAATATGTCTCTGACGTTATATTTGTTGTAGTAGGGTCATTCGAGAATTAGGCTCTCCATCTGTGAACATGCTTCTACAGCTAAGAAAATCGTCATATATGAGATCTTACCTAAGATCTAACGATTCGCTGACGTTCAACGAAACAGAAAAAATTATGCTCAAAGTATATTGTACTACAGGACATATGGATGATAAATAAATAAAAAATAATAATGTAATTTATTCGAGTATCTTAGATGATTAATTAATACAAACAAAAATACAGTATTTACAATTTTCTTAACCTACAAAGTAATAATAACAATAATTAAAAAGGAAATCAAAACAAATCTAAAAGTTTGCTCCTCGTAGCAGAGTCCCTTTAACGCTGGGAGGAAAACACCAGCTCACAGGTCACCGGTCCTATCTACCAGACGCCAATCTAATTCTTTATTAACCAATAGGCCCAAGAGGTTCTACTTCAAAGGGATTATATTAGTCCATGTCATTCTTCTCCAAATTCTTCCACTTGTCTCTCATCCTTACCACAACGTTTCCTATCACCCCGATATACTATCCATCTTCTCCACCCCTTTTTAGATTAAAGTTATGTCCTTAAAAATAACTCAACTTTTAAAATTATATATTTCCAATCGTAAATCAAATATAATACGTAATAAGTCTTGAGTACGTGGGCGTACACAACTTATCAACTTAGATGGAACTCTTTCGATAAATAACTTTATTGAACACGTAGAGAAGTATAGAGCTATGAATATCGGATGACTTCCATGACACAATATTGCTAGACTCATTATCACTATTGGAAACTCAATAAGAATATAAATGAATTTCATTCTTAGCAATGCTTATTTTATTGTGCGGTCGGATAAATATGGGAGTTGGGGGTTACAACTTTATTAAATTACCGACGAGTCTATTGCGAGGATGGTGTATTTGTAGATACATATATTTATTTCCAATAAATTTATATCGTTTTTATTGCTATTTACGCTTCTAATGATACAATTTTTCAATCATTTATTTTGAATTAAAAATTAATATTGTGTATATTTTTGAAAGCTGTTTAATGAATGTTTTTTTTACTGATTAAAAGAGTGGCATAGAGATTATTGCTCGTCTATCGTTCCGTTCTACGCCCGTTTGATTTGAGAACTGGTAGTAAATGTAAAATTAGAAGCATTTCATATTTTTTGACGTTCTACTGATCTATATGAATAAATGATTTTGATTGACAAACAAGATTGATAAACTTTTTGAATTTAGTATTATTGTCATCATTAACGTTAAAAAGTAAAGGGATTTTTACTAATACCTACTTATGTGGGGACCACAAGCAAATATTTGCTGGTTAGTTATATTATTATTATTACCATGTGTTGCTGTATGTACCAGAATTTCGCACCATTAATATTCCATAATAAAACAGTGACTTTTAAACACATTTTATTAGTTGAAACTTGTCTTATTTTACAGTGCAATGTATGCCTCAATTGCGGCTAATGCTAATCCAATAAAGTGAACAGCGAACATGTGTACTTAATTCAGGTCAGTCGGGCTGTAATAGCCCATATTATAAACTGTATGCTTTATTCAATATAAATTGTACCAGCTACTCAGCGATAACTTTACTTTCCAATAGAGAAAATTAGCTGGCCATTTTAACGTGAAGTAAAAATGAAGAAAAAAGGCACGCGAGCCATTAGAGACCTTAACGACTTCGATCAGATGAATAAATGATTGAATTTTCAATTAAGATTAGAGGGAAACGCGACGTCGAACTTTGTTGACAATCGTCGGTCTTAGCGGGAACGAGTGATGAAAAAGTGTTTCATTAGCTTTTCAGTACTTTGCGGGTCAATTTGATCGAAACTTTTACTTTAGAACAATTTTAAATTAAGAAAATGTTACGGAAATACTTTAAACTGACTAAAAGCGGCCATTTTGCAATTAAAATTCTAAGTTTAAAAGGTACTGAATTTATTAATAGCTTATAATAATCTATGCTAGAAGTATTGGCCGGGAAAAATCAAGAATGTCAACCATAAAAGAAGTTTTTCGGTTATCTGTCTAGTAAAGTATTATTAAAACCTTCTTGGGGCACTGAAATATATACTTAATATTGTGTATCTATTTATTACTAATCATATGTATATTTAAATCACTTTTATTACCTATAACCAATTGAATAAGGATTTAATATGACATCTTCTGCCATTACTTCTTGTGCCCACAGCTAGCACTAACCTTCTGAAAACGCCACATCTGTATTAGTTTTTACCGAATAAATGCTTGTTTTTTGTTCAGTTTGTAGATAGTATATTTCATTACAAGTGCGGAAAGCCTGTCATTGCAAAGAGTTCCGACGAATTTCTACCCGAGCCGAGGCGCAGCCGAAGGTGAGGGTTGAGAGTTGAGAGTGAACAAAAACATCGGAAACGTAAAAGTCGCTACATATCTACGTGCAACGAATTTTTTTCGTGAAGAAAAGAGAAAAAAAAGCAAATAGTTTTATTAAATTGCTTATTTTTTCGCAATTGTATTAAAAATTTATTTACTTACTTCATTCCTTGCGTATTCATGTAAATTTAGGGTTGTTTAACGAGACAGGATTGTGTTTTTTTAATAAATATATAAAATAAAGATAGTAATCATAAGGTAACTAAATCGCAATTTAAAAGAAAAATAACACAATTTTTCAATGGTAAAATTATTTGTAAAGCTACGTTGTAATCTGATATAGGATGCAACATTTTATTTCTATAGAACAATTTATATAATGGAATATTAAATAAATTTTCTTTTTAAATAAGTTATTACAAAATAGCATCGCATTAATTTGGAGCCGTCATTTCTTGAGTCACGTGCGTTGTCGGAAACAACTGTGTCTTGAATTGTATTCTAGTTAAAAATTAAAATTTTATCCTCGTTTCACTGTGTCACATAGTTAAAGCTTTGAAATATTTTAAAATTAAATGTTTCAGTTGCATCTTTGACTTGCTTTTTTACATAAAATCCGACCACGCACTCGCGAACCCTTTGACATTGATACATGGGTGGTGGTGTCACCCATGGATCAATGCCAGAGGGCTCGCGAGTTATATTTGCTTTTTATATAACAGAACAAGTCAAAGATCAAGAAAGACTTAGCATCAGGTGATCTCCTACCCATTTGCATCATGTTCTATTAAAAAAAATAGTAGCGCTACAACCTTTTTAGGTCTGGTCCTCAAATCTGTATCTGTACCATGATCATTTGTCAAACTAATAGACAAGTAGGTGATGAGCCTCCTGTACCGGACTCTAGACTTTTTGAATCTAAGGCAAGCCGATTTTCTCACTGTTTTCATTCACCGTTCAAGCGGATATTAATTGCGTACATAGAATTAATTCCATTAGTACACGTCTGGGGATCGAAACTACAAGCTTAAGGATGAAAGTCGCAAGCTGAAGCCACTAGGCCAAAGCACCGTCTGCATGAAAAAGACATGACATGATATGCAACTTTGCCATGGAGCTATGATATTGGAAACATATTTTAAATAATAATAAAAATTACGTGGGAAGTAATCGCCAAATTTAGCTAGTCTTAAATGTACTATAGGAGTTTACCCTGTGGTTCTGAAGTATCTTATTATTGTACAAGAATACAATTCCAGTTTAGCTTTTTAACAGTAATAACAGATATGTTATAAACAATAAAGTGTCCGCTGGAGACCACAAACATGCATTTGACCGCAACGCACTTGATTTACGACAAATTGTTTCCATGATCTATGAACGTACTCAATGATAAAGACCTTTGAACCTTCGCCAGATAAATAGTACAACTGCTACAATGTCGCATCGACAAGACTTGAATGATGCATCAATGTAGGAACCGTGAACTTGGTATAAAGAGCAGCTGGCAAATAATTGGATCATGTTCCTCTGTATCACACAGCCATATTTATGCGTCTGTATCATCAGTAATTTTATCATCGCTGTATTTAAAGTCCAAAACGTGAGCTTTTCATAGTGTTTTCACTCATAATGTAAGCTTGTTATATTATTTAATTTATTGTAAATATCCAATGCACAGCCGGGGTATGAACCCAAACCGCCGCTAAAGCATTTTTTAATATCATCGATATTTATTATAGAGAAAAATCTTTTTAGTTGCGTATTTAATAACGGAATTACAATTATTTTAACGAAAATTGAATTAAACACATTGATAATGTGTACAGTATATGTGTATATGTGTACAGTACATCTTATCAAAATATTTCATGGATTCACATATGTGTGTATATGCGTGACGTGTGGCATTTGTTTAGCACAAAATCAGTAAAGCAAAAAAGTGATTAAAAAAAAACATTCCCATTAAACCATAAATAATAAAAATTATTAAAATTTCAAGATATCCACGCATCTTATATTGTAGAGATATTGGTAAGTTTTTTAAAAGGATTTTTTCTGCCCAGCAGAAAATGACACGTGTAAACTAATTTTAATCAAACATGCCTGACAGTGATTGACACGTTTTTGATGATCAAGAGACCGTAGGAGACCTTGGTGACATACGCTTTGTGTGTTGTCATTTTTTGTTCCTATTTGGTCTCTAATGAGTGTTCAGCATGTGTTCATGTTCACGTCAACAAAAAATGCCAGCCCACGTTTTTTTAGTAGAGTGATAGACGTGGAGTCACAATTTTACATAATTATGTGCCCACGAAGAAACTTACAAGATATTTGTTTTTTTTTATCAATAACTAAGAAAGCCTCTTAATTTTATATCAGACTTAATTTACCTTACCTATAAATTTGTTTGGTGAAAACTTTTGTAAAAGTGATACTTATATAATATCTAAAAGTATTATGATGGATATTCTTATTAAGAATATATTATAATACAATATATATATATATATATATATATATATATATATATATATATATATATATATATATATATATATATATATATATATACAGAATAACAATTCATGTGAAGAATTAGTGACAAATTCAAATGCTACTAAGTCCTGACTTTTATAAATTATTTCATATTCAATTTTATTTCTTATTTCTATGCAGAATTGTTAATAATAAAAATGTGAGCAAAAACCTGCACAGAATTATACATTAATTCATAAAACTGAAAGTTGTAACTCAGGCGACATCTATTAAATCATATCGGGTAGCAATTATGCCTTTGTCACTTGTTGATTTGAGCGCCATCTATCTGAAGCGGCGTAAATTGTTATGCGTTGAGATGCAATTTAAAATGCAGTAAACTTATCATAGGATGAAATCATAATTCCTCATAACCGTCAGTTCTGGAATTCAAAATTTGAAGTTAAACACGCGTTAATTGTGTGTATGTGTGCTGTTATTTTAAAGTACAGTTCCTAATTTACTAAAACCATTCAAACGTGTAATATAAGCGATACTCGGGGTATGCAGATACAGTAAATCTAGTCCAAATTCGGTCTTGTTCGCGTACGCGGAAGCAATAAATTTTTATGCCAAGCAACAAAAGCTATCAAAGGTTTTTCAGCATTGCACTGTCGTGAGACGGCCATCCATTGCGGTCAATTTGGCGTAATGTAATCAATTGCCGAACCAATAAAATAAATCACACGAGACAGTTTTAATTGATAACAGTCTATATTAACAGCGAACACCGGTCCGCGCAGGACACTTTCGAAAAGAATTGCAATAGAGAACGTTCCTCTACATTACGATATATTAAATTAGGCTTTTGTTTAGGTGTATTTAAAATTCTGCGCTTTATAAAAATATTTAACAGTTCCTTGTGGATTTACAAACGGAAGGCATTATGAATATTGGAGTATTTTTATTTCGTAATCCTACTGCTAACATACATACTATATAACATAGACAATTATTCTAAAGAATACAATATAACATATAGATATATGAAAATTTGTTTAAACCAACTGAAGCTCAAACTTAGATTCAGTTATTTTAACTTATTTATTAAATTGCACTTCCAAGAAATACAGTTACATGAAATAATTAAATTTTACGCTTTCTTCCTCTAGAAAGGAATGCCATGTAAGAAGAAAATAATAAAAAGGCAAGAAGTGCAAAATATACAAGATATACAATGACATAATCATAAAGAATGAAACATCACATAGCAATTATAACAAACAGACAAAAAGGGCACATGAAGGATTATATGTTAGAGAATATATAAATTGATGTTCAAAAGATTTTATGCGTAATCCACTAAACCGATTTTGTTGAAATTTGAATCCTTACCGTCGAGCACCACCAATGTGAACTCATTTAAACCTTGACGCTGAAACTATTGTAGTTATCTCTTATCGGTTGTTTGTTCCTGTACTATTTAAATATACCTTGCGTTAGATATTGGTTCTGTGAGCAAGTAGGTAGTCAACCATTTCCAAATGACACGTTTATGTGTCTTAAACGCCAAATTACCTCTCAGATACATGCATCATATGAAAGTGGGAACAAGTGACGCTACAACCTTTTAGGTCTAGCACTCAGATTTCTGTATCTCATAATAATTTGCAATCTAATAGTCAAGTAGGTAAGCCTCTTATGCCTACAAGCCGTCGAATTTTCGGGTCTATGTCAAGCCGATTTCTTCATTGTGTTTTAGAAATTTCCATCGGGAGTTAGTCAGGGTTTGAACGTAGGAGGGTGGCAACACTGTCACACATCGCTTTATAATCTAAATATTTGTTCACGTTTAAACTCAAATTGCATTAATTAGACTAAACTTTAATCAAATCTGTTACGAATTCTCGTAAACAAATGAGGACAATAAAACGCAGGTCCTTTGACGGCAATGATTGAGTACCGATCTGTTTATTTACTTTACGAGTCAATTAACGAATACAGGACAGCTCATTATCCAAACAGTGTAATACGATTGCTGAAACAAAGTCATCGTACGATTGCTATTTGGAAAATAGACGTACAAGTTTTTACAATTGCGATGTCTATAATTGATTCATCGTTGATTGAACAAAATGTGGAAGTGAAAATATCATATATTTTGAACACGATTTGCGTCATCATTGAGTTGTTGAAGCTTAGGCAAGAGACGGGCTGGTAGTGGGAAGAAGTCCTGGTTGCGCAGTACCTGGTAATTTAAGTTATTAATGGTGCCACAAAATTGCCAAGCATTAGCAATATTGTGGCACCAGATGAAGAATTTTTAATTCATATTAAATGGAGTATGGTAATGCTAACAAGGACCTTGTAATAAAAAAATTGGCGAAAAGTTTCTTGTCCTAAGCTCACGATAGGTTTATTTTTTAGATTGATTATTGTTAATATGAATGAATAAATTATGTTACCTATATAAATCAAATTTGGCATAAGAATAATTTCCACCACATACATAAGTATGTTACTACTGTAATAATATTTATATAGTTTAGTTTTCCGTAGCAGAATAAACGACCAATTCCTCTCCGAGCGGCTTAAACCCTTGGCGTTGCATAGAGATGTGGGGTCACTCTGCATCTTCTATTGCATTTCCCATAGTGTTCAGAGGAGCTATTTAGACTTATACCTGCAGCTGATTCATCATCGGACATCGAGGCAGAATATGAAATTCTACCCGTATCACTTCGACGTCCGTCGTTCCACAACTGAGCATTTGGAACTTATGGAACCAGCTGCCCACTGAAGTATTTCCGCAGCATTTCGACTGAGGGTTCTTCAAGAAAAAGGCCCGGCATTGCATTCGCGAGCCCTGTGGCATTGACAGTATCCAGGGCGGCGGTATCACTTAACATTGGATAAGCCTGTTTTTTCCCTGTTTTATAAAGAAAAATAACCTAATTACATGTATTTTTAAAAAAAAACTCAGTCATAATGCAGGCAGTTACTAACTATTATCCGAAAGAAAACAATAATTAGGACTATACAAAACACTGTTTAGCCAAATCTCTAACAAAGCAAGTATAATACTAATATTTAACCGTGTAAAATATAAAGTTAAGCTAACGTGAAACACCGTGTTTACAAATTTAGTTTTTATTCGCTCGTAAAAGAGCCAAGCGTAAAATACTTTTATTTTACTTAAAAACGCGTAAAAGTTTTATAAAGGTGTCTTTTATTAACCAATGTTTACATGGCAACACACATCTCACTTAGCAACAACTTTAAATTGATTGTTATCAAAAAGCATCGGCTTTTAAGCCTAGCCAATGTAGGGTAAATGAAACATCTTATTATTTTAAAACAATTACTTATATTACCACAGGTTGGGACAACGGGCGATCGTAGATCGTGGACAAACATGAATAAAAATCAAATATGCCAGTATAGTCCACGTCAGCAAGGCATAATTTTGTACTGAAGTAATTTTCAAAAAAGTTTTACTTTTAAACTCAAATAAATCATATTACTAATGAAGTTTATCTTGAGAATCGATTGGGATATTTTTCTCTATGTATCTTATTTTTTAGATTGAATTAATATTTGTATAAGGATAGAAATTCGAAGACTGTCGAACGAAAAATTTTCCAATACGCAAAAATAAGTTATAGAAACTATAATTTCTACATCTTACAGATTTAGTTAGTCTCTACAAAACAAATAAGAACGTGGTTCATCGACCGAGCGACTCTAATAGTACACGATTCATTGCATGTCTATTATTATAGACGCACAAAACATGATGGATTTAGTAACAATTTTATGTTTTTTGAATAGCTTCTGTATTTCTGGTTTCATGATGATAAAAAGAATTTTATTAAGATTACAAAATAGTACTTGTAAAAGCAATAGTACTTGGTAAAGAGTAGTGGTTGAGATCAATCTTTAGGCCGTGTACCAAGGCAAGGATACAAATAGGAATACTGTTAACCTATAAATAATAAAAGAAACATTAATTCAATATTATATACCATCTGCCGATAGGTCCGTAATCCTTAAAATTATTGATACCTAATATCTCTCTTATAAATATTTCTAAGTACGGCTGTTATATTGGACAACAAAATCCTTGTAATAGCCATATAGGATTAAATAAATCCATATTCGGCTATTGCAAGTTGTTTTTCAAATTTCGAATTCGTGTAGATGAGTTTTAGAATAATCCAGGTTTTATATAAATCTATTTGGTATATGTAACGTGCAATATAGTACCAATATAGAGTCTATACCAAATATATGGGAATACGTATATAGAACTATGCTTACTAAAAATATATTTTTTTATAGTTAATACGCATTTAAGAATATTAAATCGTTTTTTAGTAAATAAAAGAATTTATTTGCCCGAACTATCTGTTTAGTTAAAATTTAAGTTAATTTCAATTTAATTAAAATGATCAAAGAAAAATGGCAAACTGATGCAATAATCGCTCATTACTCAACATATAACTAAATACATTTTTTATTTTTTGTTATTTAGTCTAGTTAGGATAATTAATATAACAGGACATTTGACTGTAGAATATACCAATCAGCAAATCTGGAATAAAAGTCTACTAAATTCTGAAAAAAATTCAATTTATTTTCTTAATGTATTCAAATTAAATAATAAATCAAATCTTAAAATATTACCGGCGATTCAAATATACTAGTATACAGTATACAGTATCTGTAAACAGAAATATTCCATTTTTAAAAGAATTCAAACTATCCAAGTTTAAAATTGTTCTTAAATCAATTCTAAATAGGAAGATCCTGCAAATGAATAGTATTCAACCACGATTTCAACTGTTTACACATTCTGCAAACTAGACAAGTATGCCGCCTTGCATACTTGGGATTAGTTGCTTGGAAGTCCAGCGACTTGGGCATTTGTCATTTGGGAACCGGCGATGTTGAGCTGACGTTTCAAATTCATTCTAGTTACGAACTTAGAAACAATAATTGCTTATTGAAGACCTCGATGTTTAGTCTCCAACTGTTGAAGCTGGAATTTGGCTATTAGAATTCCAATAGTGTTTTGTTAATTTTTATTGTCATTTTAAATTATAAAGAACTGGATTCTATTCCAGCGAAATAATTATTCGCTATAGGAGACACTAATTTTACTAAGTTTTCATCTTTTTCGTCTCAGTTTATTTTTTTGGGACTACGGAAATAAAAAAAACAGTGGCGCTGTTATTTTCAGTACTGAGGCTTAGATTTCTTTATCTGTTTTGTAACCATTTGTCAATCTAGGGTTGCCTGGAAGAAATCGCTTGTAAGCGATAAAGCCGCCCTTTGCCTTATAACTTTTGTAACTGTTTTTTATTTTTGTCATGTGTGTTTTTGTATAAGGCGATCAAGGATAAATAAATAAATAAATCTAATAGGTAAGTAGGTGATCAGCCTTTTGTCAGGCATGCCACCGATAATTTCCTTCATAGTTCGAGTGCTAAATGCGCACATAAAAAGGAGTATCATTGTTGCACACAGTCACAGCCGGGGATGAACCTGGAACCTCCGGGATGAGAGCCGCATGCTGAATCCAACAGCTGCTTTACTCCTTACGCCACTTCTTAGGACTATAATCAGTCATATATTTTGGTAATAGTGCTATAGCTCGATCTCATCCTTTGATTTTAACCTAGAAGTTCATTGTAACGTTTTTCATCAAATGAGTCAATTATATTTTTTGTAATGAGTATTCTAACTGATATGGTTATATAGATTAAAATTTTATCCGAAATTAAGTTTTGAAATGATAAAGGTTATTAATTTAAACTTTATCGGCGATTACTGTGGAAAATAATGATCATTAAATTTAAGTAGCCGTGAAAATTGCATTATTAATTAATATGGTTAGTTTTTATTCGATTCTAAAAAGTAATGATGCGGTCGGGAAACCGTATAATTGAATATATTTATATTTGTGGAAAATACCTGAATTAACTCACATATTTGATTTATAACGTTATTGGCTAATTATAATGTATATAAGTACTGAAATGCAAAACTGTTCAAATGCTTCAGTATACCTGAGTAATATATGCTCTCTTTTATCTCAGATATATGAAAAAACAATAATACATGTCCAGCCTTGTGAAGCACATCTTTATATATGTATATATATCTGTGGTCATAGATCAGACAATGATAAGTACATTTTTGCTCAGTATGATAGTGAGTAATGTTTCATATTTTAATAGTGCCTTCAAGATTTCTTAAAAAATTAATTGCCTGTCCTGTAAAATAATCAAATTGCATCTATCATATTCTAATCTATGGCCACAGAATTATATCTATTATAATACCAGGCTGCTACTTTTAATAATTATATATATAAATAGTCCGATGAAGGGATATATAATCCTGATAACTGATGAAACCTTAATTACTAATTTTATCATTAAGAAAATTGTTAGCCTAGCTTGATTCCCAAGCTCAAGTTCATGTGCAGAAGCATAAACAAGTGTGACACAGATGGCTGATCACGTGGCCTGTTAGAAATTACATATAATCTCAAAACATATTCAGAAATCTAAGGCCAAGACTAGTTCTGTCTGTATCTGAAAGTAAATAACTGTATAATTTTAAATACATAATTTTATATATTTTTATCATTTTCCCTGAAAATTACTGTAGCGTGCGTCTTAGTAAAATGGTTGTAGGCTTAAACGGGTGAAAGGGTCATGGCGAGCCTGCCGGCCAACGAATTCTGGCGATTGCGATGATATATGGGGCGCATTATTTTCTTATCTTCTCTCTTTCTAACTCAACCAGTCATACTTCATTCTGTATAAACGTTTTACTTTTCATATCTCGCAACGTTTAGGCTCTTAATGTTGGTTTAGTACAACTTCACGTGATATTTTTGAATTTCTCTTATATTATGTATCGCTTACTGCTGCTCTATCGATATATGTGCATATTTTGTGGAGAGTAATGAAACTTATTTAATTTGACGATGGTTAAAACTACAAGTTATAGTTATAGTATGACTAAAAATTAATTTAAGATGAGCTCCACTTTCTTAAAAATAATATTCATACCGTTTTTCATTATCATGCGTCTATTTTTTTAAATGTTGTCTTCACCACTTTACATAAGTTTTGAGTGCTTTGTTTTATTCCGTCCGTTTTGTCTTAATAAGTATGTATATGTCTGATGTATTTTTCAATTCTAATTTAAATAAAAAATATCATTAACGTTTTGTTTATAGGAGATTCTATTTTCATGAAATTTAAAAAAAAAATAACGTAAGTATTTAGTGTAATAAACAAAACAGATTATACGAATGTACGAATATAAATAATATTTAGTATTATTTATATTCGTACGGGAATATTATTAAGCAGTACTAGTTTTTAGACATAATTATCCTACGTACATGTTTTAGCTTGGTTTACTAATATTAACTAGACAAAAAAAAAACCCAATGAATCTCATACTTTGGTTTATAGAAAACGAAGGGACCACAGATAAGCGACCCAACCAGGAAATATTGTTTTATCAAAATTCAATATCGTCGAAGTTGATATCAAAATTAGACGTAAAAAGTCTATTTGAATGGCAAAATTTATGCCAAAATTAAAATGGAGTTTTTGTAGTAAACAAGAAGGCGTCGAGATCGGGGGAAAATATTTTCATTGCATAAAGAGAAGATGTAATCTTTTAATTTGTTTGGGAAATCATTATGTAACTTAATTTTCTCCGCGAAAGGAAAAGCTTATTGATCGGCTTATGAAGTCGTTTTAGGTGTCGCGGGAAATTTGGAAGAAAAAGTCTTAATGTTGATATTTTTACGTTGTTACTTTGTTTTTAAAATTCGGTAAGTACAAAGTATTATAAAATAAGTGAATCCTCTTATAGTTCTTATGATAAATAGAAATTATTTGAGACTAAAACCTATTTCAATGTAAAGCCTATTTCAATTAAAAGCTCAATTATACTTCATTATCAGTTTAAATATTAGTAGATCTCTTGTAATAATTCTAATAAATCTTATATAATAAATTATTAATCTTAGTTTATAATGTTTTCTCAGTAAGCGAATTTTTGTACATAATTCATATGAGAAATAAAGTTATTTTAACCTTATTGTAAAAACATCAAACCTAAATAAATGGTATACCGTTTTTTTATTGTTATACATAATTTCAGACATAACAGATATAAGACATAGACGTAACATTTATAACGAAACACAAAATAACAATAATAAAAAAAATCAAATTTTATTGCAGAGAATAAGGTACAGTTTAAGTGTAAGGTGTGTATGTTGTGATTATAACTGGCCCTGTATTGTATAAAGCAATTTTATTATTGCAGCTATTTTATTAGTTAGTATATGTTACTTGTAGATGAAGGGAAATGTTTAGATCTTTTCTCTTTCTTTAATCGGATGCTCATTTCCATGCGTTGTGGTCAGAAAGAAAGAGTGTGGTCTCTCTGTTTCCACCAGTTATGGTCCAGTTCGCCGTGCAGTATACAGTTATAAGGGTGATGAGCCTATCACTTCTGTGATACTAATCAGTCTCCAAGTCTCGGTCAGTGTCTCCAAGTTTTCATTGCCTCTGCATTGTATATATTAAGCCGTCGAAAAAATCTTATTAGTGCGTATGACGTGTTGTCATTCTAAGTATAGAGGTCTCTCCATACTACTTGAGTTAGTAATGGTTATTTCTGTATGTGCTTTTGATAGATTAGATACATTTCTCAGATAGATTTACGTGAATACGTTACACAACTCAGAGTCTAGACTAAGTGCTATACATATATGACTGGCGTTTCTTCTTAATCGTGTTAGCGTTCGATTGTCCAATGTACAGATCAGATACTTTTGCTGTCCAAAACAGTATTACAATAATATAGAAAGAGAATTTTGTTGTTGAATTTATATTAGCAGATGGGGCTTCAAGTCAAAAGTTGTGTTAATTTGTTGAAGGGTGAAGATTGACAATTCTGACGGCTCTTAAAATTTTCAAAATTAAGTCAACGTTATAACGCTACAATGAAGTAAACAATTTAATCTTGTCAGACTTGATAATTATGAACTTCTCAGAAATCCGGTCAAGTTCAAGTGCTTTTATTCAGTTAATAGTTGCATGTATTTAATGAACAGTTTTGAAATATAGTTTTGTGTTGAATAGTTATTCCTGTGTATAAATAATTGTTTTGTTTCATATTTGTGTCTTTTCGTGTATTTCATGTTTGTCTGTAAGTGCTTCAAATAGTATTAAAATAGTATTTGTGGTTATTTTACCGATGTAACAGTGTGCCAAGCATTGGCAAGCTTTTATTAATAAAAAAAAAAGAAAAAGTCAAACTTATATCATATATTATGTCCGATATGCTTATATACTTTTTCCTGCAGATATAACAACCAATACAACTTAATTAACGGTTTTTTATGTAAATAAAGTCAAACTTTTGTAAAGCATGTAAACATTACTTACATAATTCGATGTGTCGAGTGCTTTTCATCAGAGATTTACCTCTGACCACGATTCGAGTACATAATTTATTTATTTGCATTTCGTTATCGTAAACATACATAAAACAGGATACATAAGTTATGTGGCAACTCTAACAAGGGATTTCTTTAGGCAACCGTAGTATGGATAAATATAAAAAAAAAGAATGGCGAGTAAGACTCTCAGTTGTTTCCGTATTGGTTGAAGATGGTGTACTTTAGTACAAGAGTATTAAAAATTGCATGTAAAAAGTAAAACAAAAAATGAATATATGGTGCTACAACCTTAAAAAATAGTAAAATAAATTCTCGTCAAAGAAATTTAATTTCGTAAATGTGTAGTTCGCACGTATCAAATACAATACTAGATGTTTCAACGAATGTATGAATACTCTTTCTCTTGATTTTAAAATCAATATAATTCAACTAAAAAATTATAACATAAATCAGACAATTATAAATTATGCATAATATATGCTAATATTCATATTCGAATATTGGAACATATCCTCCTGTATTCGAATGAGAATTCTCGTCAAGAACAGGTTTCATGCATCGGCTATCTATGGAGCGACAATGTTTCAATTGGTTTATTACGTTGTTCGTGCAATTTTGATGGTTTACTGGTAAAAATGTTATATTGTATGTTATATCACTGGCTATCTTAATATATATATTTCTTGTGTGCGTGTGTATGTGACTGAACTCCTCCTAAACGAATGGACCGATTTAGACGAAATTTTTGTGTGTGTGTTCAAGGGGATTTGGGAATGGTTTAGATTCACAATTTTGTCCGCTGGACAATGTTTTTTTAATTAATTTTCAATTTATTAGTTGTTGTTGATTTTGGAATGTTTTACATTGGATCCGACAGATGGCGCTACCATTGCAGTGTCAAATTTTAAATAATATTCGAATTTTAATTTTAGTCTGTCCGAAATTTAAAAAAAGTTTTGTTATCATTGTGTTATATCGTGTGTGACCATGTGCTGGATCGTTAGATATTGTCATAACATTTAAATAATAATTTTCATCAAAATGGCTTATTAAAAATTGAAATTTTGAAATTAAAAACGTGTAGACAGGACAACGTCTGTCGGATCCGCTAGTAGTATATATATATATAAGTTAATTATTTAAATATGTTCGACGTCCTGGTGGACAGAAAAACTATGTCCAGTTTGTGTTTCCACCACATACACTTCAGAATCAACATTATTGATACAATAAATAAAATATGTTACAATAAGCATCGCCTGGACTTTAATTCCACATTTTGTAGTGAACCCTAACCTAATCTGTTGTACAGTGTACTTACATCAGCGTACCCGGGAAGCCAAGATAGAAAATAAAATTGATATCGCTCTGCCGCGGGCGACCGAGAAAAAGCATTTCGAAATAAATGACTTTTTAAATTTCATCGTTGCACACAGTTTCTCTATCAATTGTCGAGGCCCGCATCGTAACTGGATTTTGCGACGGGCATTTATTGTGCTACAAGATCGCGACTTTTATACCGCAAAGGCCTCTGGACATGTTCAAATTGTATTGTTGGACGTCTATTGGCAATCGTTATTCCTTTGAAATATTGTTCGTTTTAAATTAGTTTTATGTGTTCATTAAATAAATTAATCAGTGGCACTACATCTGAAGGTATGGGCCTCAGAGTTCTATAATTATTTCACGATTCCATTTTTATATTAGTTTCATATTAATTAATCGTTAATTAAGTTACAGCTGACATAAATAGATGCTGCGGCAAGCTGGGGTAACACAGCGATGATGCTGCAATTTACATCCCTTGACGTTTTGTTTTTTTTTTCAAATCCCTGTTATCGGACAGAAAGCTAACTTCTTTTTGGACATTCAAGCTGCTAGTTTCTTGCAAGAAGTTCCCAATATTTTGTGGGAATTGTAATCCTTGTCCCATCTTCTCTAGTCAGTATAATATGGATTCATATAAGCGGTTGAAGCGGCAACTTCTAGACGGTTAGAATTGTGAGCAACATCTGTATAAAAATACCGAAAAGCTTAACATGTAATAAGTCCATTGTTCATTCTAAAAATTAAAGCGGAGTTTATTTCGAGCCAACATTTTCAAGGTATAATAAAAACTGCATCGTGAATATGGATGCAAGCGACGGATGCATAAACAAATTGCTGCTCGCACATCTCATTAATGTCACTCACGACGTGGTACGAGTCGAGTGGAAAGAGACTTATTGTCACGTAAGGTTCCACCAACATTGGATAATAACGTAAGGAGGGATAATGTTGCTGTAATTGACGTGAGACGCTAAATCTTTAATACATCTAAAAGCTATCTTTATGAATAAATTTCAAACTTGAAGAGGCAGTGTCTGGAGTAAACATGTAAGTTTGGAAGGTGGTTTTACCACCAGGTAATGTTTTAAGCAATGACTTGGAAAGACATGTGTTGTTTTTATTAAACGATTTGAAATGAGACATTTAAATATTATTTTTATTATCGGTTGCTATAATTTGAATCGAAGTGTTTTTTTTTAATTCAGCTTCTTGTTACGCTCTTGACAAAGCGGTCGTGATCGCTGTGTAGTAGAAGTAGAAGGCGCAGATGTGAAGCGCTTCACGACATTCCGCCATCGTTTTTTTTTTAATTACTGACATAGTAATTATAAATCCATGATGAGGTCTGGTTTAAGTAACATGAAATTAACAGTAAAATCTGAACTTTGTGACTCTAACTTTAAATATGATATTATGAATAAAAAGATTGTCATGCGTGACATATCAATGAAAAGCTTATAATAACGCTCATAAAAACACTGGGAAACCAGAATTCAAAGTTGCAAGTTAAACCACTACAGCCGAGTCACATTAGGTTTAGTAAAAGCGTTCACTCGTATTATTTACTGACCTCTAATTCACGAAAGTATGCCAGGAAAAGTTACGAATTGCTACCAGGAATTCACCGCACCGATAGTCATTTGTTTTTAGGTATTTTTAAATTCGTTAGTGATAAACTTCCGTGATTCACTATGGAGGTTTTAGCTCTGAGAACGTGCTATGAAGCCCCATTCAATGATGATTTTTGTGCCCATAATATCACAGTTTGTATTTACTAATAGATCAGGTAATAAAATATAAAAATATTTATTATTATAAAAATATTTATTTCTTAAGAAGATTTACAGCACAATACAGAAATAGATATACATATGTAATTGTGAGCCAATTAAAAATCTTCACACATAGTTTTTTTTAAATAAGAAGGGAAACATGCCAATATATGTAGATCTATTAGTAATACTGGTACATGATCATCTTTTACCTTCGTAATAATTAATTTACAAAGAAATTTTACTGATATGTGTACTTTAAAAGTGCTTTTTAAAGTTTTTTTTTAACAAAACGGAAAGATAGTTATAACTAAAAGAAATGTTAAATTGATATAAGAGCATTCACTGGTAGCCGTTAAGTATAATGAAGCGAGATCCTTAGAGGATATGAGCAGTGATGCGATGAGCTCACGGACCGCATCAGGAATCAATTAGGTACGGTTGGCGGCCACGAGGTGCCTACCGCATGAATTATTGAAGAACCTTCTTATAGACCCGATTCAAATTCGATTATTAATATCCTGGGATCATTTCTTAATATGTTCTAAATATAAAATTGGAGATAACAACGTTTAAATATCCTTCACTGTTTTGACAACTGAGTACTTTTTAATCCAAATTTTTAATTATATATTTATAACATACATTTATAACATATATGTCTAAGTTTTACTAAACAACAATCCTCTTTGGTCTCTTAAAGTTTCTTTATTTTCGCTCATATTTCAAAGTATTCGGCCTAATATACTTACGTTGTATTCCTTCAAATTGCGTGTGAGTGTTAAATTGCGCACACATAAAAGTAAACAAGACACAAGCACAGTCATGATTGGAACACAGGACCTCAGAATCGCACGCTCAAGCCATTTGACTAATACTGATCATTAACCGATTTTAATTTTATTTCATAGAATCGGAATTGAACATGAAATATAGTAAACGATAGGTGAACGCTCAATTAACTAGTAAATGCGATTTACAGCAAGATTACCATGTCATACAAACATGAAAGCAAATATCGGTTAAACATATTAATTCATCCTTCGTCATCACTTTAAATGGGGAGCAAAAACTGAACATCCTGTAACCTAGATAATATCTCTTAGAAACCTGTTTCTCGAGAGATTTAACGCTTAAACAGTTTATTTTCAAGGAATTTTACTCTTACGAAAAAGCAAAAAGTGACATGAATATAAAAGAAATTCTATACATACTTTAAAAAGCAGTTTAAAGGAATGAAAAGTAAATAAATCAAATGCGCTTCAACATTTTTAGATCAAGGACTCAGATTTCTATATATGTTTCTTGATCATCATTTATCAATCTAATAGGCAAGTAGGTGATCAACCTGCTGTGCCTAACACATGCCGTCAAGTTTTTAGTTTGTTAATCTTCATCGTCAGAACGACTGGTAAATGCACAATTCATTCATGCACAGTCAGTTTAGGTAGCTAATAAGACAAAATGAATAAAGAAAATAAATTTGAAATGTAACCTACATTTCAAATTTAATATATAAGATAATTTTAACAAATAACCAGAGTATTCGTTAAAATTAAAAACTTAACAAAAGGGTTATACTCAATAGCGTGTCATGTCGGTAGTTTAATTATGATATTACATGTTATAAAGTATTAAAAATGTTACGAGTATTTCCCAACGATTTTCATGACGTGAGAGTGATAGCTTCATTTACATGTTTTTCAATGTAAACTGCAGTGTCAAGATGGAGAGGAAACAATGCGCTGTGTATTTAGTAGCATCCCATCCTCTTTGGAGTGAAATGTACGTTTCATTATTACAATACTGCACTTAAACTAGAGGCGTGAAATGCCAAATGCTTTAAGTTTATATAAAATAATGTCTTACTTACGATTTCTCTATATTTTATACATTTTTTTTAATACTGTGATAAAATTTTAAATAAGAAAAAAGAAACAAGGAATTAAAGTAGTTATACAATGGTAGAGTTGTTTTATACAAATTATTGCACACATACACAAAACTTTGGAGCTTAGAATTATCCTTTTTTATTTGCTGTAATAAAAGTTTAGGTAAAAATAAAGGGACAAGAAAAGAAAGTAGATAAGCAATAATAGTGTTAAAGTTGAAGTTCAGAGATAATTTATATTGCACACATACCTACACGAAATTTTGGAGCTTACAGTTATTCTCAGTTACAATTCTCGTAAAACTATATATAACCTATATTAAGAGCCTCTAATAGATTAATGCATAACTACAGTTACTGCTTAGTCGACATCTTCTCCACCTCAGCCACTGAGTCTTCGGGCTGGTCCAGTGATCCAGGAACCTACCTTCAGTTTGCAGGATTTTTTTTACCTCTAAACTTCACATTACCAACTATTTTACAGCACGATGGATGTACTGTTTACTATATAGCTCTCATAATATCTGTCATATTACCTAATTATATTAATATACTATTAAATAAGTAAGCTCTTCTATGTAGCAGCTTTTAATAGTATTTAAATAGACAATAGAGTATTTCAAATTTCACGGTCTATGGTTTTGTAAATAATCCAAGAGAAATTAGTTTGAAATTGAAAGATGCTAATTTCTACAACCAATTAAAATATCAAGCAAATAAACTGTGAACCCAATTTGAGGCTTTGCTACAGTATAATTGAAATGATAATGGCGTAAATCGGGACACTTTAAACTGTCGCTTGTTGAGGATTACACCAGGTTTCATTTTGTTTGTGATTCGTGACCTTGCAAGTAGTCACCTTATTTATTCTATTCTTAAGTGGCTCAGTATCTGTTTACACTACTTTAATGTACTAAGTATTGTTAAATTGAAGGAGACTTTTGGGTAACCATCTTAAAAATGTTTTTCTAAGTAATATGAGGCAAGGAGGCTTAGTTAAGTGATACCGCCGCCCATGGACGCGCCTGTGTTGCCAACGTTTCATGAATTAGTACGCTCTCTTTGTGAAGGACCCTAAGTCGAATTGTTTCGGAAATACTTCAGTGGGCAGCTGGTTCTATATAGTGAAAGTGCGAATCAAAACTGCTTTAAAAACGCTTAGCTTAAGAATTTTGTGTTCATAATGTAATTATTATATTAATATTTTGGTTAGTAAATACAAGATGACACGGGCGTGGTTCAAAGTACTTTATAATTTAAACGGTCTCATAATTCTAACACCCCAATGAATCACGTAGCAAACAAGGATAAAAAACATTCTTTATTCTTGGTTATAGAAACGTTTGGTGTTTAAATAACCAAGAAATGAAGAATTTTGTTTTAATTGAATATAGGTAGAGAAAATAAAAGCAAAACCTATTTAGGCTTAGTTAAATAAATTAAATCACAATTGGTCAAATGTATTAAATACTTTTTGTTTACTTTTATAAATCTTTTTGTTGTAAAATGTATCATGTATTCCATTTTTGGCTATATTCTCAGTGTATTTGTTTGTAATTATATATAATTAATGTTAGCTGTAGGAGTACTAAATAAATAAATAAAATCACTACTCATTCATCTCAAGAAGTGATCAATGTACACTAGAAAACAGCCAGATATTTTTTTTTTCTCTGGAATACGAACTAACGACATGGCTTTTAAATAGAATACATTGAAACACGAACATATATATGTCGTATTTGGGTTATCCGAATAAAGAAACATTTTTTATTTACGCCGAAAAAGCTGCAAAATTGTTACAAACATAGCAAGGACGAGTTTAAAATTTATTCAAACAAAAAGTATCTACTGAAGTTTATACCTACTAGAAGTTGGTGTGTGATCCTGAGTGTCGAGGTGAACCGCGCTCGTGACAGCTCATACTAATCTACTTCACAACTGAGACAACCCTGTGACAAATATGAACCCTACTATGGATATTAATATTTTACTTTCCACACTTAGCTTGGATGTTAGTGATACTTTTATTTGACAGTTTTTGGACGTAATTATGTTTGTGTTAGATTAAATTTTCGTAAATAATTAGTTTACGATAGCTCTGCCATCACGTGGAATCTATATCCTAGTGAGAGACTGTATAGGCCAAAACTATTTGAACGTTTGAATTTGTAATTAGTGCACGTTAGTGCTAAGTGCTAGACCCACCAATGGGTGAAAAAATAAAACACATACTTGTGTGAATGAAGAATTCTTGGAGACTAAGTACTGTTATTGGACACTTTTTTATGTTAAACATCCTTAGTAAATTAGGTTAGACTTAAATTAGGCTAGATTCTAATGTTCCATGATGTTTTAGTAAACATGAATAAAAGTTATATTAACACATATATTTTAATACTTTTGGTATAATATTATAACAAGAAATTATCTATAACCAGCTTCAAGCTTCATTGCTTTTACTCTAAAAATGTTTTTACCCTCTATATGTTTAAATAAATTCCATTTGTATTATACATAAGCAATTACTAATTATTATCTCTGCCTTTTATTAAATTTAAGAAATGTATTAAAGAAAAGCTGTGTAAAAAGGCTTATTATAAAGTTAGTGATTATCTAGCAGATAAAAGGGCCTGCGACTAGTGCTGGGCAGGCTACTTCTAATTAATTTTCTATATTTGTTTTAAATATTGTAGAATTGTTTGATGATTTGCTTTATTTTAAAATGAGTGCCGAGAGTTTTTTACGCCGGCTTTTTCTCTCGGCCAAAAACCTCCGTCTTCTTTGCCGATGAGTTGGGATGCCAACAGGCTCAAATTTAATGACGTGGAATAAGTGATACCATGATGATCTTATGTTCCATAATAAACGTATTTAATTTATTTATTTTTATTTTAATAAATATTTCTATAAAATTCGAGATCCACATTTCTAAATTCGTAACAAGGAACACCTATACAGTTTGTTCCTTTGAAACCTTTTGAAATCGTCTCATAATATATTGGTATTTGAGATTGAAGTCGACTGTGAAATATTACTTATTGGTAAAGTTTTATTGTCCCCGTCACAGGTGTGACGAGATCCAGGATTTTACTGTGCGAATATAATATGTTTATTGCTTGCGAAACGGGTTGAGTGTACAAAATATTTTTTATTGCGATATGGTGACGAACATGTAAATCAAGGATTCTCACAATCCCAGAAATTTAGATGAAGCTTTGAAATGATTTTGGGTTTCTAGGTGTGTTGGATTTATCTATGCCACTATGTTACCTCCAGACTTTGTTTATCTAGTCTGCTATAAATATTTATTATTTGTAATTCTGCCTTATGTTGTACGCTAGGTGGTTAAATAATGCTAATTTTGTTAACGTATGTCACGTTAACTTAATTATGAGATTTACTTAGTTTTGCAGCAGCAGCAAGCAGTATTAGTCTTGTGGCTACAGCGTGCGACTTTCACGGTCGAAATATGCAGCCATGGATTTTCTGTCAATGTGCGCATTTAATGTTCGCTGAATTTACCATTCGGTGTAGGAAAACATTGTGATTAAACTGCCTTGCTTTAGACTCAAAAAGTCGACGGCGTGTGACAGGCTGAACAAACCTACTTGTCTATTAAACATATACAGAATTCTGCGGCCTAGACCTAAAAAGGTTGTAGTGTCACATGGATATATATTATGTTTGCTATTTGAGTTTTATAGTAGTCTATAGCTTCCGATCTTGTATATAAAGTATTGAAACACTAGATTCTCGACACCTACTATAGAATCGAGGCCCAGTAGTTTGCATTTAACAATACACATTGTTACAAGGAGTTACAGCGAGCCGCGATATTTTCAATTTCACGAAACAATTATTCCGCCATGTCATCAATCGGATTCCCGCTTTGATTGCGCGGCAAATTCGTTTTGTTTGGATACAAAAATTGCAATATAAAGAGCTGCCACATCATTCCCTTTCGATTTAACGTAGATTGCTTCCAAAATGTAATATTGTTTGCAATTCCAAAATGCGAAAATTTTATTGTCCGCTTTTTGCCCATTTTTCGAACTCCAATTCGAGCTGTTGCACTTTGACGCCATCTAGATGACACGAGGTGAACGAATTTATACAAGAATACGCTTTCACATTCAAGCTCATAGGACAATGAATACTTAAAGAAAAAGTAACATTATAATCTACTAAATGTAAAAATTATCAAACATACTAATAATATGAAAAATAAAAAATAGTGCGTTCCATTCGCGTGGAAATTATAATAAGAAACATTCACTCTAGCTCAGTCTCAATCTATTCCGTACCAATGGAAGTTTCACTTTAAAAGTACTTGAATTTATTTTTTCAAAATCACACTTAACTTTAACAGTTACAATTCGTCGGTTATACTATTTGTATAGATTAAAATAGACAGAAATTGCTTCAATCCGTAATAAGGCTGGAGGAAAGTAGCAAATGAATTGAAATAATTTAATAGAATGGAAAATTTCTCCTAGGAAATTGTAAAGAAAGTTGTAGGTGCTTCGGGTAAGCGTCGAGGGTCCGGCGTAGTATTATAATGCTCACTATTGTACAAATATTCACTCTTCTAGTATCAACACTATATAAAACTACTCTGTATGTTACTAACATTAAATTTAAAAAAAACCAAACAGATATCTAGGAATAAAGTGATAGAAATATAAATATATTTAAATCTAAAGTATCTGAAATAAAAGGAGATAATTATATTATTATTAATTAAAAACAAAAACAAAAACTTTTCAAAAATACCCAGACATGAGCCAGAACAGATTGATGATGATTTATTTACGCATTTGATTGGACTCACAAGAATTCCAAGTCCAGTTTGCAATACGCCTAGTGGGTTCTACGCCGTAGCTCGTAACGAACGTGCAGGTTCTTCTCATGGGTTCTACGCCGTTGCTAATAACAAACGTGCAGATTGCAATTTATTGAACATATAACTTATTTAATGAGAAAATGTCAGGACCTACTATTCCTACAAATAACAGTATCGTTATGGCAAGTATGTAACGCGAGAAAATTCCCAGTAAACTTAACGATTCTTAGAACCTCAAAACAAAATCAACTTTATAATGCATTATAAGATTTATGTTAATCAGTTTAGTGTTTAACGTGCTAAGTCAAGTGTAGCATTAGCAAAACCTTCGTTTATAAGCAACGCCAACATCTAAGTCATAAATAAAGTGCGGAGCTTAAGCGGATGAAGTGAAGGGGGTTAAAAAGCGGTGCAACTCATGCAACGCAGGTGACCGGTTTTATCAGGGAGGTGCAGACCGGGCGCGAAGGACGGAATTGGCGACATCGTACGCGGATAATCGTCTCATTTATAAAGTTTAGGCACAAAGCCGTGAGAGTTTTTGATTGAAAACAAACTTAGAAGGGACAGCCTCATTTGAATAAGTATTCTACGAATAAAGTGTGGCTTTATGTTTTCCTTTAGGTGTTTTTTTCCCTTTGTTATGCAAAACAATGTTCCACCTTGTTTAGGTACTATAACACGCTTTATTTTTGAATGGAAGACTCTTTTGAAGTTAAGCTTTCCTGTATAAATTATTTTATTTTCAAAGTATTGTTTAAAGAGCCAGCCTTTGTAACATTAATGGTTGAGTCTTCGCCGTAGATTTTGGTTTGATAAACGCGATGTATTTGTTTGTATGGCATGCAATGAAAACATTTTTTTGTAAATCAGTGAATAATTTAGTTTCATTTTAAGGTTTATAGTTACAAGTACTATATTGGATGAATTAATTAAATTATTTGTACAGGAAAGCTTGAAGTAAAATTTACGTTTTCAAATTCAAAAATCTCTTATTAGGTGACACAATGACATATCTCATCATCAATAAATAAATACATAACATCTTTCTAATTTTACCTCTACTGTCATTACT
Organism: Pieris rapae; assembly: GCF_905147795.1. Lineage (NCBI taxonomy): Eukaryota > Metazoa > Arthropoda > Insecta > Lepidoptera > Pieridae > Pieris > Pieris rapae. The sequence continues at coordinate 1,064,456 of NC_059515.1, read as the reverse complement.
CAAATCAAGGACGTAGAATGGACGAGCAGAAGTGGTAATATACTCTCTGCTACTCTTTTAATTCACCAAGTTTTTTCTGTAGGAGGATGTTTGTAAGGAGCTCCAACTATTACACCGTGACAACATGCAATCAACTATGATAATATTAAAAAAAACGTATATGTCCTCTATCAGCAAAAGGCATGGTCCAATAGAAGCACGCACTTACAACGTGGGAACAACACACAAATACATAGTCCAAATAACTAATAGACGAATTCAAGTCTGACCAGTCACCACAAGTAGCACCTGTTTATGAGTGAGACGCATAGAGACAATCAAAAGAGTCCTTTAAAAAAAACGTGTTATAGTAACAATGTTGTGAATTATAACAAAAATAGTGCTTTCTATTTTATTTACCTGGTTCAATCAAAAAACATTTTCCCACCTATTCATTAAGTGGTCAATAAATAAATATAAAACTACAGTACCTTTCATATTTCCTATTTACCATTTGATACTATGACGCGAATATTCCTCGCTAATCATAACACTTCCGTTGCTAATCGAGGTGTCCACTTAGCCAGAATGCGCGAAATTTGTCTAATAGACACCGTTGACATTTCATGTTGTTATTAACACTAGAGCCTGTGTTAAACAAGCCGATATTAGCTTAACACTGTTAAATTTAAGCGTTAAGCTATATTTAACTAGACTCTAGGTACTAACTTACGTTATATATGTAATTGCAAGAACACGTCACAATTACTTTTTTTTAATAAAGCAATGAATAATTAACTTAATAACAAAATACAGAAAATAAATAAAGTTACATAGAAAAAATATTATTAATCTAGGGTGTACATTTCTAGAATCCTTGTATTTTTTTCACAGGCATGAGGCTCATCTGATGTTAAGTGATCCACCGCCCATGGACACTGGATATCAGAGGGCTCGCTAGTGCCTTGCGGCATTTACTGCCAGTTCTCAAATCAAGGGCGTAGAACGGAAGAGAAGAAATGGCAATAAACTCTCCGTTACGCAATATCAATGACATATTCATGGAAAGACCCAACAGAGAAAAGAAAGAGAGGTCGCCTTCTTGCATGGTGAAGCTTAACGAAGTTGGTGGGGTTAAGATAGAGAGTGATGAAGCCGGTTTGTCTGGACTCTTTAAGAATTCCGTAAAAATTAGTTGTTTTGTATAAACTTGCGTTATTTGTAAATAGTATTTTTTCAGAAAATATATAACGCTTCGTTTTTATTCACTCTACACCCTTGACTTGTCAACTGGTAGTAAATTTAAATTTAGAATCAATTTAAAATCTTTTCTGTTATATAAGTGTACTTGGTTACCTACATAAATATATTTTATGTTTGACTTTGAGTCAAAAGTGTAAAAAAAAATACATGTTTTATTCCCTCATCATGGAGAATATAAATTATTAATCAAGTACTTAACAATACAGCATTTTAAATATAAACTAAGTTAGATTAAGTTTTAACTTTAAAGTTCACGGTATTGAACACGTTACTTACGGTTGCCGCTTACTAATATTTAATGTCTTAACCGTTACTAGACCTTTGTGGTTCCATTTAGAAAAATCAATATGACATTATTAATTCAGCTCCTTTAAAGTTTCACGAAAACCAATTTTGTTAATAAAGCAAGAAATTGTATAGTTATAGTAAATTTCTTTTCCTAGAAAACCTTATTATGATCCCTTTATTTTAAAAGCATCGTATCAGCATTGTTTTATGAAAAGAGTTTTTATACACCTTTTCTGTACAGCTTAGATGTAGATTCACATTCACATGTAGTAGGCATTAATTTATTGGGTATTTAACACTAACGCAATTTATTATAATATTGCGTTACAACCCTTGAGGTCGGGGCCTACAGGAATGTTTCATGACGACATTTTTTTTTATAGAACAGGGGCAAACGGGCAGGAGGCTCACCTGATGTTAAGAGATACCGCCGTCCATGGACACTCAATGCTAGAGGGCTCGCGAGTGCGTTGCCGGCCTTTTAAGAATTGGTACGCTCTTTTCTTGACGGACCCTAAGTCAAATTGGCATGACTTGTAAAAGTCGTTCAAAAAAAAGCTTAAAAATGTTTTGTCTGTGTAGTGTTAAATATCTAAGCCGAGATCGGGAAAATCGGTAGCCCTCAGATACCCACCGGTCGCACTCCGCTTTAGATAACCCGAAATCAATGAACTATAAATCCATTGTGAAAGTTCGCATAGACTCCTGCCTGGACTCTGAAGATTAATTTTCTTAGTTTAGATTGTTTCGTGACCCATTGTACTAGCGATAATTGGATTTTCTCGAATATCCATGATTCAGTTACCTCTTCACGTAGTTTCCAGTAAAATTCGTAAATCGAATAGTTTAAGCTAACACTACTAAGATATTGGGTACGTCATGTTGAGTTGATAAACTGTTATATCGTATCAAATTAAATGTACTGAAATAAAATGGCTGGACGTGAAATTATTAGTTTATTTTTATAAAATAAAAACTAATTGATTACTGTGGTCAGTCACTGGCAGTTTTTAGCTGTATTATGCAAGCGAGTATCATTCATATTATTTAGATATGGAATTATAGTTTGGGGAAATTCAGTCAAAGTAAATAGGATATTTAAGGCTCAAAAGAAATGTATTCGAGCAATTTGTGGATCAAACTGTCGTGATAGTTGTGTACCTTTATTTAAGGAGCTCAAAATTTTAGCTAAGCATAGCTGATTATGCAACCTCTTCCTCCTTTTCAAGTTATAATAAAAACATGAAAAAGAAAACTTCTATATATTAGAAATAGGTATGCAAATGAAGTGGGAATACAAAAGAAATCTTAGCAAAGTAATAAGAATTTTTCCTTTGTATAATTATCACTACATGGAACTTTTTATCTACAATATCTTTTTTTAACAATGCGGTGACTTCATTAATGTTTCAAGGATAAAATTGTCATGTATTTTACTTTTTATCTGAGTTACAAGTTACTATTAATTGGCCTATGGGGTTTTGGGTTCTAACAGCGGGTGAAAGTATAACATGGTTTTGCGATTTTGAGAGTAAAATTAAATAGTAATCCTTATTCCTTCTAGTGACTGACGGTGTTTAAATATATCTTGTATAAGCATTAATTTAATTATTTACGACATCACATTAGAAACCTCAAAAATAACAGTACTTATCCACTATTTAATGGATGTTATTATACATATAAACCTTCCTCTTGAATCACTCCTCTATTCAAAAAACCGCATCAAAATCCGTTGAGTAGTTTCAAAGATTTAAGCATACAAAGGGACATAGGGACAGAGAAAGCGACTTTGTTTTATAATATGTAGTGATACGCTATTTTCATGAAGGACACTAAGTCGAATTGGTTTGGAAATACTTCAGTAGCTAGCTGGTCCCGCATGGTATTGGTGCGCAAAAACTGCCTTAAATAACCCTCAGTAATGGAACGACGGATGACTACACAGGTGGAAATCTGTCTCGAAGTCCGATTGTGAAATTTAGCGGCAGGTCCACTACACTGTCCATGGTAAATGTGATAAAAGAGACTCAAATCTACTCAAGGCATTTGTACATTCTTTCGTGACTAATGAACTTCTACCATATTTCAGAGCGGATTCTAAGATTAGTCTTAGAATACAACACCAAGCAATAATTTAAGCTTTCGAGACGCCTAAAGACACTTTTATGTTAAAATAAATTAAAAGTGTTTATGTAGTAATAAGTAGCCAATTCAAGTAAAAATAGTTTCATCTCGTTTGTGTTATTCCTCTTGCCTTATACGTTTCGAAATTCAATAAAAAAACTAATAAATACAATTCAATTAACGTCTCTATAATCAAATCAAAAAGAACAACGCTATTGAACAATTATAACCGGCTCATCGCCTTAAAAACGTATGCCGCGGCACGTTCATTCGTAAAATTGTTTGGTTTCTGCTTGTTTCGTATCATAAATGTTTCATGATACCAATGTTAAAATCGTGGAATGAGATTTTCACGTATTGATGATGTCCCTACATTCCAAACACAGAGTAAACAATTGTATGATTGCTCTACGCTATCGGTATGTACCGGCTCTTTTGAATGTTTTAAAATGTTATGACTGAGTATAACCTTTTGGCTAATGAATGCTTTGACCTTTTAAAGGATTTCGTTTTGGTTTTGTGCAGCTATGCGAATGCTTAATACTGTAATGGATGAAGCTGGAATTTGACAAAATGTCTGAAAAAACAGTGTATTAATAGGTTTTGTTTTAAATACCTAATGTGTATTGCATAGCTAATGTTATATTTAAATGCATTAAATAACAATAAGCCTTTTTATATACTTCTTTATGATGTTGGTTTTATTAAGTATTGATTTATTAAAGTTCACCACATCATAATTATATTATATGCATATCTACAGTATATGATACACGTATTCTAAAATACATAACATTTTAGTTGAAGATAAATGTTACAAATAATAAAAATATTACATTTCTCAGTTTACTAGTATTTTCGAAGTGAAACTTCTTTAACCGAATGGGGGTAATTTTTACGGATAAAACGTCACGAAGATGTGCAGCGTTTTTGTCGCAGAGAAGGGAGAGAACGATTGAGACCGATTGAGAGAGAGTGAGAAAGGGAGATCGAGAAAAAAGACACGCTATTGGTTGATATATTCGCTTAGTAGTAACATATTTCCTATCCTTTTGATTAGAAAGTCGCATAACGTCTTGTGCAGCAAACGCAGATTTATTTATTTATTTTATCATTAGTACATTAGTTTGTGAACAGTGTGAATATGCAAATACATGGAGTGATCACATACTGCTACATTATCTATTGGGGCTTTCACCTTACTGATAATTAGTTCACAAACTAGTTTCACTGCTGACATGTGTAGTTTGTACACATTTTTTTGTTTATCAATGCCTTTTTTGAATTAGGTATCAGAAATTACGATGCCATTTACTAAGTAATAAGTAATTGTTTTGTTAGTGTACCTAATCCTATACGGGTACAAATGTATTAAACGTACAGTATACATCGTATTTCATTAATTGAATTCCAAACTCAATACAAATAGTATGTTAAATCCATATATATCGAATTAGTGTGCGATTTGCCGATCGGCCCTTCGTCCTGGCACATTTAATATCTCAAGAATGCACCTCACGCGTCGTCTCCAACGGCCGCCCTGATTGCCGCCAAATTGAACTAAAAACTTCTTCAATGCTTCCAAAACGTTTCAATTATATTATATAAACAATACAAAAGACAAACTCTGTGTTTTATGGTGTGCAATTTATCAAAGAAAATCAAATTTCTTCGTGAAATCCCGCCGAAAACAAATTGCCCCAATAATTTTACCGTGACGTAGTGCACCTTTAAAAACCCATTTCACGTAAAATACCGGAAGTTGTAATTCGAAAACATTTGCATTTGGAGATTAAATAAGTTTAGTTGATGTAAGTAGTTTGCTTGGTAACAATTTATTAGTTCAGAGTGTAGAACTACGAAGAGCGTTAAGATGTTTTCAATAGAACGCCAACAACGGAATGTAAAGTTTCGCAATAGTGCGCTCTCGGATCGTGCAATTATTGCCAACCGAGTCCTGATTGAATTCTTAGGTCAAGTTTGCTCTGGGTTTTGCATAAAAGACCTTATGAAAATCAACAATTTTCCTTGTTAACGATTTTTGTTTCATGAAAGTTGGCGTAATTAAAACTAAAAACGTCCAACTTCGGTGAATCCAGCCGGCTATTAGGCGGGTAGGATTTAATTTGTCGGTGAATTTAATAAACTCTCCTTCAAAATGTTAAAATTGACCGGGCGCCAACATTTCGTTAACACGCATGTCATGCATGGAAGTTCCGTGTTTTCGGTAGACTATTCGAAATTTAAAATAGGTTCGTTTATAAAAGCATTTACCGGGGTTCGCATTTCCGATGAGGGGAGCTGCAGATGAGTGACTTGTTTGCGAGGCCCCGCGCTGCAACGCGAGCAAAACGCCGGGCAGTTTAGTCGAACGATGCTGTTGTAGCGCCCTCTATAAATCAGCTTGCGATTGACGCTTTCCTACGGGGAGTGATCTATTCTGCCGTCTCGATGATAGTGCTACACTTGAAAGGATTTTTCTGATACGGAGAAGTCTGACGTTGTATTTCAATGGATAGGAAAATTGATAAATTCTAAACTTTCTTACGGTGTTTTTCTTTTGAGATATGAGAAGAGAATTAAATATATTTTATATTATATCGTGTAGTAATAAATTGCTACATATACATGTAATCAGCACTATTTTCTCTCGAAATTTGATAAGATTTTAACTTATCTTGTAAACATGTAACCATGGCGACAATGGTAGTAACTTTAGTTCCGACTTTATTCGGCCTTAGCGCTAATAAGCTATTTAATCGAGGCTTGTAAGAATAAATACGACTTATATTAATAAGCCCGTTTCTTTGTTTCAGGTAAAAAAATGATCACCTAGTCAACGAATTTCACGTTCTCCTCAAAAAAATATAAAAACCATATTATATTTCAAATATATGATATTGTGTTGCATTGCAAATACTACATTAAACAAAAACTCGCTGATCATCATTGCTGTAAAGTAATGTATTAATACATTAGCGTTTATTATAAGTATTATTAATATATACCATTCATATAAATATAGATATTATTAAATTAATTTAAAAAACATGTTTATAATGCAATACCTATAGCTGGTGATTATTACAATTGAAATATAAAGTAAGACTGTGTTAGTAATGTCTACTTCAGGGTCTATCTGGTAATTATTATATTTAGTTCGAATTGTAAATAGTAATTTTGTGGTACAGAAATAAAACGATATAAGTGGGGTTTAACGTAAGCGAGTTAAAACATGTTTAGATAATCATAAAATATTCCACTGATATCGGAACTTTGGCGGGAGCATTTCATATTTTATAAAGTCATCTCACGCGCCACCTTCAACGGTCTCTGATTGCTGTCCGATCGAAATTATATTTCCCTAGCACTGGACAAGATTGCCTTCATACAGTTCACCATTCGAAATATTGCAAAAGAAAATTTCTTCGAGAAAAATACGGTTTTTCAAAAGCTGAATTTCGACGGATATTATGCGAAAACACCAAAAGATATCAAAAATTTGTTTCAGTATGAATATGATTTAGGAATAAAATTCCATTACATATATCGTGCACTTATTTATATTAACGATAGATATGTATGTTATATGTATGTTGTTATGTCTCGAAATACTGCGGAACAATCAATAAAGAGTATGTCGATGAATAAATATATAGTTTTTAACCTTTCTAAAGGTTCTCTCCTCAAATAAGGTGAGCGGAAATACTATCGAATTAATGAACCAAAATTCAAAAATAACACACCGGATATAAAACAGATATTCCATTTGACAGATAACAAAACAACTTCCGGTATTTCGGTATCCATTTCAATTTAGGAGAAGGCCATGCACAGAAACTTATCCAACTTTGTCTGAAGTTTTGAACAAACTCCATCTTGTGGCATTGTCTATTAAATCTGTAAGTCATATTGCAATGTTTTCAAAACATTCCGAGAATTAATTTTATATGATGGGGTAAACCGCGTGTCGCGTGTTACGTAAGCCTTGTTAATTAGGTTTATCAGATGTTACGGTTGCTTTTTCTACAAAATTATACCGGTGTAATATAAACTAAGTGTTTTTGGAAGACGTTTATGAATGTTTATACTAGCAAGTCCGAATTCTCTGTGTAGGCAAGCATTGCAATTTGGATTATAAATAAACGGTTATCACTTAAATATGACATATCATATCATCTATTTCAAGAAAAGAGCTTACCAATTTTTAAAAGGCCGGCAACGCACTCGCGAGCCCTCTGGCATTGAGAGTGTCCATAGGCGGCGGTAATCAACCGGTATCAGTCAGGCAGGTATCGAGTACTAATTAATTGTGCCCAGACGGGGTTAGAACACCTTACCTCAAGTCTGGATAGAAGGCAAACGGCAGGAGGCTTATCTGATATTATGTGACATAGACACATTGCACGGCTCGCTAGTGCACTGCCGGCCTTTTAAAAATTGGTACGCTGTTTATAATATACATTATAAACAGCGTACCAATATATATAATCTAAGGCTATAAACATCAAACAAGAAGATAAATCTTTCTCTGTATATAATATAGAACGAATAAATACTGGCTCAATTTCTAATTATGATTATAAAATTTCCAAACTGCTCTCTTGGAGATGTAATTTCTGAAAATTCAATAATGTAACCTCAAGGGGATACTTTATTTGCGTCATCAGGTGTTATTAGGAGGCCTACGCTTAAGTAACCATTATTACATTGCGTATGTTACTGTACTGACATTACACTTGGCTTTACGACTCAAGCTGAAGTAGGAGGCTTATGTTTATGAATATTTAAGTATCTCTCAAATCCATGGCTTATTATGGGCTCAGTGGGGAAATATTAATGCGTTAAAAAATAATTTGCTGTTATATTCGTGTGTGGATATAGCTTTTTGTTATGTTTTTGTTTGATATACAATAAATGTATAATGGTTAATATTAACCATATATTAATTGTATTTCGTAATCCTACAGTAAACATTAATAACATTTTTCGATCTCACTGACAGAATAATATAAAAATGTGAACTGGTTATTTAAAGAAAAAAATCATCATCATTCCTAGGTAGATCGATTTATCGCCCACGAAACCCCCGTATAATAAATTTCATGAAAATCGTTGGAGCCGATTCCGAGATTATATATATATACAAAACTTGCTCTTTTAAATATATAAGATAAACTTAGTAGTAAGTAATATACAGAGATTGTCAGACATGGAATAAGACATAACCATAGTCCATAACTCTCTTCTTTAGCACTATATGCATATTATCACTCTTAAATATCTTTTTACAACTCCAATATATTTTATTCCACGTACTTCTTACTCTTCTCTCTATTGCTTGATTATTTCTGTCGGTACTGATTCCAATCTGTTTACCCAAATAAATATAATTTGCAACATATTGTAACTCGTCATTCCCATTTTTTATAGTAGATCTTATGTAATTGGTCATGGTTTGTTTTTATTATATTAATTTAAACCTACTTGTATGCTAGCCTTGTATAAGGTTTTTATCATATTATGTAGTTGGTTAGTTTTTTCTGATAGCTACTAACTGTTAAAAATATTTACTAACTAACTAACCAGATATAAGTAGTCAGGAAATAATTTAATGCTAAAAATAAAAATAAATAAAATAATATCCAGAGATTACTAAATACATATAGGGTTAAATAAATATGTATATCAGAAATTTGATGTCGCTGCAAATCTCCTTGCATTGACTGAGCTATGGATATCGTATTACTTTTTGCATCAAACATCTTATGGGTCGCGACATATTTCTAAATCACTGACGCACATAGTATGATAAATATCTCTATTCTATTTCAGTAGTAACAATTTATTAGGTGTGTTGTTCGTCCCACAATGTCTGTCCTTTCATTGAGGTTCGTTGGATGAATGGTTTCAAAATTAGCTATGTAACGCTGCCAGATCGTATCTCAGCGTTCTGGTGTTGATGGAGATCGAGACAACTGCTATTACCTGATAATATATTATGCAACGTCTGCCTTAATCATAGCCTGATAATCATAATTGTATATTAAGTATATAGAAATGTATCTTTACTAAAATAAATGGGTGCCACAACCTCTATTTCATAGGTAGTTTACATAGTGTCTTCAAAGTTATGATGAAATTAATTGACAAAAAGTTATTGTAGATTATCACTAACTGTGTTAGGCAGATGACCTCGCTAAATTAATCATAATCTGGCCTGTGAAGTGACAGATATGATTAAGTAAGACAATGAATAATACAAATTTCAAATATCAGATTGAAGGACGATTTATTTATCAAACAAAGCAGTAAGTATCACCTCGACCTCCGTCGTTCCAGAAGTAAGCGCTATTTAAGGCTGTATTTGCCATGCACCACTATGTGGAACCAGCTACCCACTGAATTATTTCCATTCAATTCCAATAAGAGTCCTTCAAGAAAAGAGCATACATATTCTTAAGGCTTTCAAGCTTACAAAGTTAGTGTCCTTGCGAGTGTCACTTAACATCAGATGAGCCTGCACGTTTGCCTTCTGTTATATAAAAAAATATTAACGCAAGTTCCAAAGCATATGTAAAATTAGAAGCATTCAATGTTTTTTTTATAGAACAGGGGGCAAACGGGCAGGAGGCTCACCTGATGTTAAGTGATACCGCCGCCCATGGACACTCTCGATGCTAGAGGGCTCGCGAGTGCGTCGCCGGCCTTTTAGGAATTTGTACGCTCTTTTCTTGAAGTACCCTAAGTACATTTCTTTTTTGACTTTCGTGTACATTATGTTGCCTGCATGAATAAATGATTTTAGATTTGATTTCATATAAATTTGTAATAGTAATGTTTAATCTTAATTTTAATAGCTTACATACGGCTTAAGTTTACAAATTCCACTATAAATTTGGGCCTATATGAAGAGGGAAGCTGAGATGTCTGTGTTAGCCTCGTGCTGCTGTAAGATTAGTTGACAATGTCAGATACAAACTTCGTTCAAAGTTCATCTCGGTGAAGTTCCACCGGCGTGTGCCCTTAAATTGAAACTGTACAACATCTGCACTGGCTTTGATAGTTATTGAGAATAAATTACCCATTCTCTTCCATAACTTGATATACATTTGTAAAGTTAGTCTACTGTCACTCGCCTGCTAGCTAGAGATAATCTTACATAGGCGTTACATTTAATTGCCGCTGTGGCTTATTGGTTAGTAACCAGATCTGGAATGGATTTCCTGAGCCTTGCACATAGAAAAAACTGAATGTCATATATCACTTTATTGGAATTTGATACCGAACGTTTGCCGTTCTAAATTATATTGATAAGGAAGCAAATACAATATATATATATATTTAATAGAACTATACAGTGATGTAAGCTAATCACCTTATTAATTTTAACATTAATTAATATTTTTTATACAACCAATTAAACCACATCGGAAATGAAGTCGTAAAAATCGTATAAATCAAAAGCAGGGACATTATGGTCCATTCTGGACCTGTCAGTGCGTAATTTATCCGAACGCATTTTTTGTGGGAGGTCACTTGACCTCATAAAAAACAGCCCGCGGGGTGAAAGCGTTGGTAAGAGCCCTCCAAAGGCCTACGCCTATCGAAAAGTGGGAAAAAACAAGCGATCACCACTCAGCCCAGATCCTCGAATAACACTTCACACGTACACAGTGATTTTTACAATGTTTCGCGTTTGCTTTTACATGCAATCTCTTTGATGTTCTTGGGTCCTGTCATGTACAAAGCGTTCACTTTCAGTGAAGCTGTGCTAATGTCTCTCAATTCCAATTCAAATTTGGAATTCTACTTAAAGTACTTACGAATGGATTGTCTTGAAGAGAAAGAATTGTCGCTGGGTCGATAACATTTTTAGTCGACTATGAGTATGCTTGTATTGATGGTAATCGTAGGGAGAAGTGATGGCAGAAGATGTCGGAGTGGAGTCAGTCGCCTACCCACTGGTCGCAACAAATAAAGACAATTATGTGACTCAACAGCTGAAGGTCATGTGATGTGAAGGCAACAAATCGATGTATCGGTTAAAGTTTTTCAAGACAGGTACGACCTTCAGTGAAGTAGACTACTAAAAAGTAGAACTTGAATGATGCCACGATGTCAGTTGCAATCTTCATATCTCGTAGTTCGCGTAGCTCCATATGTTCTGCGTCAGCCCTCTAAAAATTCTATAGTCATACTAGCAGAACTGGCAAACGTCATTTTGCCATGTATATCATTTATAATAAAAATAGGGGTTGATCGTAGAGGGTTGAAAATTTAGAGTTGTTTGTATTTTTTAATGTTGTTGATACAGTTGATAAAAAAATATCTAAAAATTAAAAAGAAATATTTAGGGGTGGACTATTAAACATTTAAGGGGATGAAAAATAGATGCTGTCCGATTCTCAGACATACCCAATATGCACACAAAATTTCATGAGAATCAATCAAGCCGTTTCGGAGGAGTTTAACCACAAACACCGCGACACTTTATATAAAAGACAGAATATATAACACAGAATTTTATATATAAGATTTCCTCTCGTTCCTCGGTCACTATATCGTAACAAAAAGATATACAAGACAAGTCTTCACTTTGATGCAACAACTTGAAGTGCTTGAACGATCAAATTCGATCACTAAATTGTTATACAAACTTGTTATTATTCGATTATGCAGTGTCGATATGTTGAAATCGTCCTAAACGAGTGAGTGGCGCTACTTAGAGATTCGGAGACTCGGTCATATGCTTACGTGTCCTGGAGTCTTGCCAACCACAATACACATTTAATTGGCCGATTTTATACACAGGACACAATTTTGAAGCTGTTTATAAACATTTCATAGATCGATAATGCGATTGTTTTGTTATCATTAAAAAAAAATATACTTAGAAATGTGCAAATTGATTTGAATTACATTGGCGTTGAAATAAAAACTTATCTGATTAACAGCTTTGGTCTGTAATTGTTTTGTTTTACTTTCTTTAGTTTATCTAGTTAGTTAATCTCAATTGTGTTTTGTAAGTGTACCTTTATTCTTTTATATTCAATTTCTTAAGTTTGGTTTTTGTTCCTTCTGTAATTTTTATTCGCTTGTTGTGCACTCTTGTCAGTTTATAGTCACCTCTTAGGTTAGGTTAGGGTTAGGAGTGTGGTTTATTTGTGACAAAAATTATATTTAATTAAAGTTGGCCCAACCTCACTCGTATTGAGTTTAATCAAATAATAAAAAGTGCATTGCCGACTGTACATTAGCCGTAAATTACTTAGTGTTTTTAATCTTATGCAAAGACACAAGACAAGACACAGGCAAGGAAGGGTTCGGATTCTTGCGCCATCCACATATGTGTATATAACTGTGCCTTGCCCCAAAAACTTTCACGAAATTTGATACTTTACAATTTGAGCTCATGTTAATATTGCACACGATCAAATAATCTATTGATGCTTCAGGGCTCATACATTTATGTGAGATCACTAATTTTTTGACACATAAAAAAGTGTTTAGTTTCAAAGGTATATAGGTATTCAAATTCTATTACAAATAATTGAATAGACGCAAAATCAACCTGAGCCCAATCGATTGTCATTTCTAAAACAATATGCATTTTTCGATGTCAGCATTCAAACAGTGTTTTTAATTCCATCAGATTTTATTGCGAATTGTTGCGGTCATACCAATTATATTGTCATTCAATTCAGTCAGTCAAGAGATAGAGATAATATAAGACAAGCCCTTTAAATTATAGCTTAATCAAAAAACGAGCGTACTCCTCCCTTAAAGGCCGGCAACGCACCCACTAAAAATGGGCTAATGGTCTATGTACGACGGCCTTTTTGGGCGTCCCGCAGGCTCGTTTGCGGGGGGTACAAACGATTTTTTTTAAATTTTATATAAAAAAAAATGAAAAAAAAATCTCATTGTATCAATAGCTCTTTCATTCTAGAACGATTTTGTTGTAACAATGATTTGTGTATTATTAGTAGTTAACTTCCAAAAATGCCGGCAATGCATTTGTCCATGGGCGGCCGTATCATTGAGCGTCCGTTTGTTATAAAAAAAGGAATGTGCAAAAGAGTGATGACGCATTTAGTTACATTCATCAGCCAAGCCTTTATCAAAGTGACAAAAGACGGATCGTGTCACATGTCTGTGATTATAGATTCCAGTGACCAATCACAATTATACGCAACGCGCACTAGTTACATTTCGTTATACAATCCCACTCCTGGGACCGAACAAAAATACGACTATGGCTATATTCTCGTGCTAAACAAAAATATACACACATGTTTATTTAGAAATAAAAGGCGGTTTGTTTATTTATGAACAGTATAAAAGTACGTTTCACAATCAGGATAGTTGAGTATTGCTTTAAAATGAAAAATGTTATTTTGTGTCAATTTAGCGCAGCCCGAACTATTACTGCAGTACATTTTTGCTGACAACAGTGAAAATTTGCGTCAGGCTAAGTGCCAAATTTATAACATTGGACTGTACTACGGAAGGTTTTACACTAATTGGTTAGGCAAGGATTGTTAAAGATAAAATATACGAATCTCCGTTTGCGTTGATTGATTGCTTCATTACGTCAAATTTGATTGGTCCATGTCATTGATGCGGTCGACACTGTTGAGATCTAAGGGACTGAAAATTTGAAATAAATTTCTTAGTTGGATAAATTATTTAATTGTTACACTTGTTTGAATTAAGAACGATCATAATTGTCATTAAGAAGCGAACATTCCAGGAAAACAGGAATTATAATTATTTTAAAACAATTAAATTGTTTTAAATAAACAATTGATATATCACATTGACGTTTTATTTAATAAATGACTTATATTATTTTTTATATATGTATCCGGTAAAGTGTGGTGGCAGTTTCCTGACAATGTTTTCCTTCAACCTTTGAGCGATTATTAAATGCGCACATAGAAATTCCATTGATGCACAGCCGAGGATAGAACCTATAACCTCAGATGGGAGTCGCAAGCAGGCACTAGGCCATCACTGATCTAGGCATACATAGTGAGTTCTTTCACCAACAGTTTTAAATCAAGTAAAGTCATTGAAAATGGTGGTGATTTAAATATTTCGATTACGGAAGAGTTCTGCGACACAAAGCGTGCGGTTGGAATTAATTTATCGATAGGTTTCGAATATTTTTGTGTGCCCACTGTTCATATACGTCCGTGGTTATTTTGTGCACGCTCGACGGGCTAATTTCCAATTTTATGGTGGTTGAGCACTTGCTACGTCAAAAGGTCGTATGTCAATATGTCACGTGAAAGCTACCTCATTTCTTATTGCCATAATTGGTGTGAGATAATGGACTATGTATATGTAATATTCAAGCCTTTGTTATTTCCAAGTCCCATTTCACGTGTTAGATGTTAGTCGTCATAGAATATGGACTCCACTAACACTTTTCACACGTCTCTATCTTTCCAATGCTTTTTTATGTAATAGGAGGCAAACGGGCAGGAGTTTCACCAGATGTTAAGTGATACCGCCGTCCATGGTCATTCATATTGGCATGTGCAAGTGCGTTGAAGGCCTTTTAAGAATTGCTACGCTCTTTTCTTGAAGGACCCTAAGTAAAATTGGTTAAAGTAAAATTCGGAGCGGACGAAGGAACCGAGGTGATACGGATGATATTTTGTACGTCAGATGATGAAACTCAGCTACCGGTATTAATCCGATCTTCTCTGAACGCTCTCCATAATGAAGGTAGAAGATGCATAGATACCCCACATCTCTTCGCAACGCCTAGGGATCAAACCACACGGAAAGTGATAGTCCATGTTATTTTTTCCCTGCCCGCTCTTCTTTTCCTGGGTGGTGCCTTCCATGGTGTTCAAAACTATGTATAATTCTATAGTTATTCCAAAATCACTAATGTAATTATTTTTATTTGGCACACAGGATTCATTAGTATATATGTAAAAATCAGACATTAAAGAAAAGACAGACTTTCGGTCTAACATAAACAACATAGGCCACTAGAATATATGTATATATCTATGAATGTAAAAACTAGTTAGTTTCTATATATTTTTGTAATGTAGAATTCAAACCACCTCAACGTATTGAATAAACTTAGTGAAACACAAGCTGACAAATTAAAACTGTTAAAATGAAAATAAACAATATTATTTCAATAAAATTTTACTTTTCCCAATTGGTTTTTATCAAAATTCATCGCCAAGCAGTAAACAATGATCATTATTATAATTGTTATTATTTTGACAAAATGTACGCCGTGTCGTTACTCACATAATGATTAAAGCTTATCTCGATTATATTCATAATAAATTAATTAAATTAACTCTCGGATTGAACTTAATTAATGAATTTAAGCCTATTAATTTGCGTATATTTGTGTTTCCTTACTAGATTGTTATTTTGATACTATAAAACTTTTGAACGTATAGATTTCTTGTAGCTGTAGGCATCCGGCATAGAACAAGAGACTGACGACCAACCTCTTTTTAGGATTGGACGCAAATGTGCAGATTCTCGCCATTAAGTAAAAATTGTTTTATATCAGACCTAAGATGGCATTTTGGCCCAAACATTCTAATTTAACCTTTAAAGAAAAGTTTCGATTATCGTTTTTAATTATATAGTCTATATTTGAAGGCAAGAAAATATCAGAATGAACTCATCTCTCATATTTATTTTTGTAATCCTACAGCTATTATCAATTATATTAAATAGCAAAAAATGTACCAAAGGTATAGCCTAGAATGGAAAACATAATATATACAAATATATCTGAAAGGAAAATAACAATAAAAATATTAAATACATTTAACTTAGTAACACCCAATTCAGTTGTCTTGAATGATGCTGTGAAAGTAAGGGTATGGTTTCATACGTAAGGATTTGTATGTGAGATGTCCTCATAATGCAGGTTATCCAGCGCTATGGATATTCCTTTAAAGCATATTCCGCGTTAGCTTGTGAATATAGGCACTGTTAAAAACATATAGTATTGTTTTATATTTGAGACGTAATTTATAAAAGACAAGAATTAAAACGGAATTTCATTAATTGTTCATCCAACAATAATTACGAGAATTCTAAAACAACTCCGTTGAAATGGTCCCTAATTGGCAGTTTTAATCTACTAACTTTTGTGCGAATTTCGCGGAAAGTGAGCAACAACTTGTC
The DNA here is from genome assembly GCF_905147795.1 of Pieris rapae. Classification (NCBI taxonomy): domain Eukaryota; kingdom Metazoa; phylum Arthropoda; class Insecta; order Lepidoptera; family Pieridae; genus Pieris; species Pieris rapae. Next base: position 1,047,614 of record NC_059515.1, on the reverse strand, counting down.
GCGGTCGCTGTTGCTACGAATCAAAATCGTCTGACGGCGAATTTGAATTTTGATTCATTTAATTGTTTTAATTAACTTCTAAATATGACTATTTATACAAACAACTAAATTAACGTACAATTTTCAAATTAAATTATGATATGAGTTTTTATTTTAAAGTAAGATGAAGAACAAAAGAGATACACGTCTTCATTCCCAAAAAATAATGTTTATTCTCCAAAAACACGTTTCTATCTATATATATTCTATCTTCTTTTTGGTATCTGTGTGTCCTCTTTTCGAGCAAACACGGTGCAGTAAAGCGCACACAGAAAGTCTATTGGTATACAGCCTCATCGAACCTACTATCTCAGGAGTTGTGAGTCGCACGGTGAAGCTTCTAGTCCAACATCGCTCTCTGTATCTCCGTAATATATAAGTAAAATAAAAAAAAATACAGTATAATTGAACTATGAAAAATTTAAACAGCGCTCCATGGGGCTGATTTATTATATTCACGCACGTCCTATTAACTTGAAAAGCAAGAGTGTGCGTACACCATTTTATATATATATGTTGAATTTCAGTTGCAATTGTTCGGGCTACAGCGGAAAGGTTCAATTTTATGGTGGTTGGACATGACAAATGCTACATCGCGCCCTTTTTATTCGACGTTAACACAATCGCGAGCCAATTTACATATCGCTTAATTTAATTATTATAAACTCACTGACTCATTTTTAATTATCTGTATTGTAGTTTCGGATTATTGTTATCGCTGATGGCTGGCCATGTACGTACTTGTGAACGTGTGCTTCTCGCTGATGTTACCAGTTTATTCTTTTTCTTTTGTTGCCTCTTCATTACTGGAGGATGGCCGTAAGTCTTGTGAAGCGAGTCTTGTATCCTCCAAGTACAGCAACTCTTCTCACCATGATTTCTTCTACCATTACTGCTTACACCACCACTAAGTGGAACCAGCTGCCCACTGAAGAATTCCCGAAGCTATTCGACATAGGGTCCTTCAAGAAAAGAGCGTACCAATTCTTAAAAGGCCGGCAGCGCGTTTGCGAGCTTTCTGGCAGTGCGAGTGTCCATGGGCAGTGACACTTAGCATTAGATGAGTCTTCTGCCCGTCTGCCTTTTGTAACATAAAAAAGAAACTCGAAAACAGTTGAAAACGTATAATATAAGCAATCCGTAGCTTATAAAAGTTTCTAAAGGCACCAAACTTAAGAGAAACAGAGTAAATCCTTAACGTCCGTCTTTGTTGAGTTTAAAAATCTTCAATCCTTCCTTGAGCGTAGTGGAATAACTCAGGTATCAAGTGTTCAGAGAATTGAAGGTACAATGGTATGGCGGAGAAATTAATCCAAATTAATAAACATCCGACAACAATACAACACATCAAAAACCTACTCAGCGGACTTTGATATTTCGAAGTATTAGTTCATTCATTTACTTACTAGTACATAGAATAAATTGTAATCTGTCGGAAATATAGTTACAATACATATAATTAAGTCCAATCTCTGAGGTCGACCCAATCTATAGGGCCAGATCCAAAAAAATTTAACGGTGTGATTTCTGAGGTCTAGAGGAAAAAGGTTTTAGCGCCACTGGGGTTTTTGGCCACCTAATATTGTTCGAGTACAGATTTCAGTATCTATTTTATGATAATTTTTCTTAAAGCAAGGTAGTTGCAATAGTGTAACCATGTGAGCACCATGTTTCTACACACACTGCACACACAGTAAAATGTGTTTAAAATTTTTTTTTTTTAGTACAGTTTATTTATTACGGTCTTCACATATATACTAATAAATGTATACAAGATAAAAATAGAATAGTAAGAAGTATTTTAAAAGAGTAAGTTTGGAGTTTCTTGCCCATTCTTCACATTAATCTGCCGTTTGCGTTTAGACAGCTTCTTCTGTCTCTCTCTCTCTTTAATCGGCTGCTCATGTCTGCGCGTCATAGTCAGCAACGAAGCCTCTAGAGCGGACTTTCTGTTACCACTGGTTACAGTGTAACGCCTCTCTTATGACAGTGTACAGTTGGTGAACGATTTGTCTTCCACTTGATCGGTCTATCTGGTCGGTCGAAAGTCCCTTTTTGGGCCTAATTGAAATAAATGATTTAACTTTAAATCAGCCTGCTATACCATATGCCGTAGAAAATTAATTATTGCCATTAATTATCAAGAAATTCACTAAAATGACAAACCACTATAACCTTTCAAGGTTAATTAATGACATACAGTCGGAAAACCGTCAGTAAGACCCTTAATAAAGAAGCACTTACATCCTTAGTTACTATAGTAATGTGTTTTTTATATGATTTAATTGTTTGGTGGATTTGTAATGCCCAAGCAGAGGTGTGGTGAAGTGAGAAACAAAAAACAAAAATCTTAAAGCCGTAATTATTTTTTCTTTTAAATTATTTACATTCTGGTGTCCTGTGAAGTAATTGTTTGATCGATGACGTGTAATGTAACCATTCCCGTTGCACTTCGTTTGACATATTATACGTAACCATTAAGATTAACTATAGTTGTCATATATATGTATATGTATGAATACAATTTACACTAAATTTAAACCTTAAACATTATTTGTTCCATTAGATAAATAACATTTGTGATCTCGCACTGATTAATGGTAAAATGAACATTGAATCGTTACTTTTCATTACTGTTTCGAAGTGTACCAAGCTGGGAGCCAGTTGGTCAGATTAGAAAAGTTCACTCAAACAAGTCTAAAATCGACTTTAAAAGCATAGTCCAACATTTGGTTTTAGAAGCTTCACGAAAACAACTTTAAATTGGAATGTAACCTACAATAAGCTTTTGTGACTGGTCTGTTTGTTCTTAATTAGAATTAATCGGGACCCCTGCGGTGTGTGTGGTATCGTCCAAAAAGTAATGATAACTTACAGTATCAGTCAATGAAGTTCTTGTGAGTATTTAATCAACAGTTTATAGTGAGATATTTGAGAATGTGTGATAAATTTTTGTATGTATTTTAAAATTATCGAGACTATTTTTTTATAATTACTACATTTTTACATAGATGGGTGTAGGCATTTCTAGTGAGGACATGTTTCATTATTAGTCAACATTATTTACCACGGTTAAATAACCGGTATAGTGTATACTAATCTGTTTATTTTTCTAATAAATTTCTATAATTCTATACAAAAATCGTCTCGTTAGTTTGTTATATATAAATGAAAACGTTATTGCCAATTCCTATACACACGAAAATAGCTGCATTAATACAAAATATCAATTACTTATCATAAAATTTGCAATCAAAATAATGCGTTCACCTCGCGTTTATTATGTAAAATGCACCTAAAAACGGCAGTGCACCGCATAAATACGGAGTTATCCCAATTATCAACTGCTAATTTACGTATGGAACCATTTTCAAACTAGCTGTCCCTCGTTACTTCACCCGGAATATGGATAAAGAATTTGTGGATAACGTCATGTTTATATGACAAGGTTCCAACTTAACATTCCAAATAATAAGGGATTTGCATTTTTGAGACTATGAATTTATGAGTAATGAAATTATTAAACTCTACATACTCAGGCTTTGATATATTTCCAGTAAACCTTTTAGATTAACCTGTTTAATATACTGAAATTAGTAACATTTATTTAATTCGTATAACTATATCAATTTATTTTCAAATATACAGTATTTTAAAATTATCTTAACCTAATTAAAAGTAATAATAATAATAAAAAAATCGTAAAACCATAATTAAAACGAATTTAAAAAGTTTGGTCCCTGTACCTATAATGCTGGCAACATTTCTTTATTTGTTGAGCGAGAAAACCACCGGCTGGGGTCACCGGTAGTACCAACTGAAATCTTTAATGAGGGCCTGAGCACTTGTTCCCAACTGTCCAAGTCTCCTCTCCAACTCTTAATATTAATTCCATAAATCTTACCTCAATTATTATAAATATATTATTTGTGAACACGTAACAGTAATATAATATCAATTAAATAAATATTTACGTAATTTCAAATATGTATGTTTGAAATATTTCTCTCTTTTTACAGAAAGCCTACGAGACTACTTTGGCAAATTCGGCGAAATCACAGAAGTAATGGTTATGAAAGATCCCACAACGAGACGGTCGAGGTAGGCTATTTGAAAATATTAATAGGATATTTTTTGAAGTCATAACATTATTTTTTTAGTTTGAGTGGTTTTTGAAATCTAAAATATGGTAACATCCAGAATCTGTTTACAAATTCTTAAGTGAATTTTAATATTCAGAAATTAGAAGAGAATTTTTGGTGGGTGGATTTTTTTTAAATTTTTGGGTTTCACTATGTTTTCTCTTTGAGGGAGTGTTAAAGGCTCCAAATACAGCACATGGCTGTTTAACCGGAATTCGAACCTATTACTTCAGAAATTTAAATGTTTTTTTATATATAGTATGGGTATGGTATTTGTAATACGTATTCATGTTTTAAAACAAAAAAATTGAAATTTAAGCCAAAAATTGTAATTCAATTTTAGAATTAAAGTTTTATTTAATATACTAGTTTTTTGTTAAAAAACCACAGCAAAGAACTCCCGAGCTTTCTAACAGTGGGAGTGTACATGGACGCGCGTCAGTCGCTAACATTGAGTTGCTGTTTGTTGCCTTCGCCTGTTAAATCAATGTTTTAATCCCACTTTACGAAAATACAATTAAGAAACAACAAACTAATACCAAATCCACTATGTATTTTCAGTGGTTGTCAAGTTGCTTTGAAAATGTCGTATTATTTCCCGGAATTTCTATTTTCGGTATGCAATGTACACTGTCGAGTAGTTATCAATATTGGGAACAATCAAGCATAGCAAACGAAGTGGCTTAGCAACTCCCTAGACAAGAAATAAGTTGTCAAAGTGTCGAGGTGAAGTTTGTCTGTTAACATCGTCTACAGTTAGGTAAATCGTCGGTTTCACAACTCAATATTGGTAGGGTTATTACGACGGCAACCGGTAGACAGTCGTACAATTGCAATTGCAAAAAATTTACTTAGTTGATAGTTCATACCTTACGTTTTCAAAATTAAACTAATCCAAAATAAAAATTGTCCTTTAATTTCCGGTGAAATAATAATAGTTTCAGTTAGACATATTAACTCTATGATATTAAAGTAAACACTTTTACTTACTACACTTATTTAACATGTGTTTTCTTTAAATGTGTAAAGGCTAATAAAAGTCACTGACCTTTAAATGAAGTAGAACCATATTCTACTTTATTTAAAGGTCAGTGAAATATGCATCTTTATATTTTTGTCCAATTGAGGTGTTAGGTTATATATATTAAAATATGTCATAGATAATAACAACACGAAATTAATAACCAACAAACAAAACCAATAAAAATCCGGATACATCAAATACAGAACCGGAAGTTTGAATACAAAAATACATGACCTTGTGATTTGCAATTTGAAATTGGAACCGTCATTTATATCAGTAATAAAGCCGCGCTCCCTTCTGAAATAATATCCCTGGAACCGATATTGAAGCGGCTCAGCTGTGAATCTGAATGCAGTCTGCAAGCCATTACGTGCCTTGCTTCAGCCAAATGTAACTAAACGTCTTTTGTTTATGCTTATTGCTATATCGGGTATCGGTAACGTGGTGTTAATTAAATGGCTGAGCCTAGCCAAGTCTCTGATTTGGTCAAAATTGAATCAAGTATGGTTTTGTGACGTTAGGCGCCTCAAGTGGAATACGAAAGATATCTATGATCTTTTAGGTACTTCTCTCTAAATATGCTATGATTTTAATTTCTCATACTTTCATAGAGGAGTGAGTGTTGTCACAATTTTTCTCAGATATAAATTATAGGCTTAAGTTACTTGCAAAATACGCAATGTAAATTAGAATTATTAGTTTTTTTAAAGAATATATTTACATAATTATAAAAAATTAATTTAAATAATAAGTCGACATGTAACCGAGATACTGATATATAAAGCTATTAAAAAGATTGCATTTTTTTCAACAAACAATAACACTGAGATTAAAATATATGTTTTACTGAAGTTCATAAAAGTAATGTACACTTTATCTTTATTTATTAATTATATTTGAGCAGACATTTTGAAGTATTCCTGAGTTATTTTGATACCAGTAGGCGATGAGTATTAATAATAATTTTATTATAAGTTTTCATACTTTGTCATTGTGGACTAAAAATTTTGTTTGCTTCTAATGTTTGATACTGTAATGTGTAGATTAAAAACCACGTGTTTTATGTACCCCATTAAGCCAGGTATTATTTATATATATTATTAGTAAAATAAAATAAATAAGGCATACGTTCAAAATTATATATCATTTTATGAACCATTAACTCTCGAAGCACCACAATATTATCAGTAGTCTAGTATTCTTCCTAATGGCAATAAAATATTACAAAAAGAACAACGAGCAATTTTTCGCTTTGTTTTCGGTTTTAAATCTTTTGCAACAATGTTCCCTGTCTGAGGTGAAATGTTTTTAGGTCGCACCTTATCGTTATCGTAAATCAAGTGGACATAGCCGAAGGTTAAGATGTACAGCCGGTGTGCCGAAAGTGATAACAAAGCTAACGTAAACAACGAAAGTATTAGATTTGTTTTGTATTTTCAAATACTTTTTGTTACATACTTATGTAAGATCATAGAATAAAAAATAGAGAGGTTAGGTGTTCTTTAAAGTGCCTATCTCGATTTTAATTCGCTGTTTTGCTGGTTTTAAAGTGAAACTTTTGTTACATCGTCTCAAACTTTTTGGTCTGTGTAGCGCATGTCGCGTGACGGTCGGCAGCGGAGTAGGGATGAAAGGCGCTCGTCAAAACAGCCAAGGCGAATATGGCAGCGCACATGGTTCGCAGCAGCTACAGCTAGCAGCTATTATTCATTTGTGCCAGTGCTCCACGCTATTTTAATATTTGTATATAATCTAAATAATTGTTAAGTATTATGTATGTCGTTCTCTCTAAGATACAGAATTCAATAAATTTTTAGTTTAATGTCTATAATGTGAAAAAAAGTTTCACTTTTACCGTGGTTTCATACAACCACACAACATTTTACTTTTTATTACTCTTTGTGCTCAACAAAAATTTCTCATATTTTTATTTTGTACAAGTTAGTTGTTATACATTTTAGATAAAATAGTTTGTAAGGTATACCGTAGATTTCATTCTATGTTAAAAATAAACTCTATAATAGAGTTATGAATGAAATTAATTCCTTAAATCCATGAAAGGATTACGTCAAAGTCAGATATGTAAGACATTGGTTATCACGTTTAAAAAAAACGAATAAAGGTTTCTTTGGTAACTAAATCTTGGCAACGAGGTTATATATTTTTCTAATAACAAAAATGGTCGACTATTTTAAATAATAATACCTTTTACCCTTTACCTTAATGCAATTGACGATGTAGTTGGACTTGATCTTGAATATCAGTTAAGAAAACGAATTACAATATACTTCTTAGTTACCAGGGTGACATTTCATTAAACTATTTAAACAGAGTTAAAAAAACTTTTTGGTCTCTTTACGTCAAAATGTATTTACTTTGTTGTCAGCTGTTCTGTGCAAATGCTACAAGCAATTGTTTTTTGTAGAATAATAACCTACAAATGTGGTTTGATAGCACTCAGAAACAATTCCAAATTCAAAGTATACACGCACATTAGCTTGAACTTTGCCCACTATTATATCTTGTGCAAGTAAATCAATACCCGAACTCAATGAATCAGGAGTAATATATTCGGGTACATAATAAATGTTCGCTACCTGAAGGCAATATCTGAAAAATTTGCCTGCCCGATATTGCTTACAAGAGAGTTCCTTTCACCCCAAAATTTAATGCGCCGTTCGCATTTTTATAGAAAGTAAGTGAAATAATTTGCGGCCAGCGATATTTTCTTTTATTTTAATGGCTCGGTTTTTCTTCGGATTTGCGGGTCGCGCGTGTGTTATATTAATAATTTTTATACGGCGTGAAATTGGGTTTTCGCGATACAGTTGTACCGTTATAAAATTGTTTGAAGAATATTATTTGTTTTTTTTTTATATTTAATATTTAGATTATACTAAGTCGTCCGTCAACGAGTAATGGAATTGTCTTCGTAACATAGGTAGCTTGTAAGCCTTTATATTACAAACATAGATACATTAGTTATACTTCTTTTGGCGTGTTAAGGAAAAATGATGACAGTAAATGTTTACTTAATTTTAAAAATCGACACCTGAAGTTAGCATACTCAACATTTTCAATAAAACATGCCCTTTCTTGAATTATATATGATATTTCTTTTTTTTGTGATATCTTAATAAACTTTATTTACTAGATAATGCGTTAAAATAAAACTTTCAATGTATTAAATGGCTTTTTTCTATTGTTTCAAAGAAGTGTTCCAACGCGTGTAACACACATGTTTTATATTTAAAACAACTTTTTAATTATTGTACTACAATATACATTTCTTAGCACAATGTCGAATAAAAATGATATATTGAGAGGCTTATCACAAACGACGCAATTTTTTTTTAAACTGAATATATAACGAAATATTAATTTCTATAACAATTTAAAACAAAGACCTTTATCATTACTTTATGGGTAAAGTTTGTAAAGTTAGAACGCCCATTTCTTGTAAGAGGGTTGAGTAGATGATATGATTTGTGTCTTGACGTTTTTATGACAAATGGCACTTATAACTGAATAAGACTAAAACTTTTATGAGTTAAATTAAGAATATACAAAGAATTTGTGTGAAACTTCTATTTTAGGTTTAGGTTTAAAGACATTTATTCTCATAATAGACATTAGTCACTTACATGAAAACACTTATATGCTAACGTTACAATTTAAAAACAAAAAAAAGAAACTTGGTAGAACTTGGATGAAATTTCATTGCCGTAGACTGGGATCACTCAATAGATGGTCTTATAATCTTAATTTAACTATTGCTAGGCTGCCTGTACTTTTTATATTTGAAGGGTGTCTATTATACCGCAGGTTTAGTACTGGTTTAAACTTCAGATTTATTCATAATTACTTACTCAATCCACCTCAAAAGGATTAATAAAGGCTATCCACCACGCAGGTCTCTTTATTTCATTACTGAGACTTCAGAGTTTCCCGTGCACAGTCATATTCTAATAGTGAAATCCAAATAAGTTTTCAAAGTTATTAACCGTTATTAAATTTAACAGCCAAAAAATGCAACTTGTTTTTCATGGTTTTTATGCTAGCTTTGCGTAGAAGTCAGACCAAGTACTAAAAATTGGCACTATACACAAAAATATATGTTATTAGTCTCGCAATTCAAAGCGGCTTACAGCGGGCGTCTCCATTCACAGCCATTTCATTCGTTTTCCACTAAAAATCTAAAATCAATAAAGGATCAGAGTATAAATGCAAGATTACTGGGCTCGCTTTTCCCAAGGCTTGAAAAATGTACGCGCCATTACGTGAAGCGTCCGAAATAAAACCGCGAATCACTATGAGACTGTAAGTAGCACCATAAAAGATCCTTCCTCGCAATCGCTTCGGCAAACACCTACAGAGGAATAGAGTGGTGTTAAATGAGAGGGATTGAGCGTCCCCCGCCTCAGACATCGCGATATCTTTGCTGATACTCCGGCATTTAATTCATACTTGATATCGCTTCGACATATTGAAGATCTGTCTTATAATAAATTGCTTAAATAACGATCTATGAGCACTTATAATACTCAATGGCTTCAATATTTTTTGGTTTAAATTATTGTTGAATTGTTATTTGTGACTTTTTTCAAGTCTTTGTCGGGTATAAACATCTATTTTTCTGTTTCATTCTTTTTTCTTTTTCTGGTTTTACGTTTATGTCTAGGTAATACGAGCTAATCAGTACTTCAATTATATAATTTAATTTTCTTTACTCAAAAGAATATTAAATTAAATTTTCAACAATGCTTCAAATTGGTAGCCACTTATCCCAATGCACAACTTATTCAAAATTTTAACAATTCGTAATTAATGTCGCCAATTTTTGACAATTTGAACATGACTCTCCAGTTTATTTGAGTATTTTCGCTGTAGGTACGAGGAACTGAAAATTTGCTACATTACATCTAAGGTTCGAATACCCAACGTCACGGCTGAGATAGCTAACGATTAGTGTGATATTATGATGAGCTCTGAAATATTATTAGGTTATTTTGTAATCAAAATATTTTAATATATCTCATTTTTTTTAATTTATGACACAATAACAATAAGACTTATTATTATATAAATATTAACAGGCCCAACTCTTGAAATAGTTCGTTTACCTCTCTGAAAAACAAAGTCTACCGATTTACCTTTAACAATATGTTTAGGCTGTTTATCGATATATAGCTTTTCAAAACATTCTCTAAAAGGTAAAAACTATTGTTAATATCATTGAAATGTAACCTATGGAAATAAATTAGTTTACGTTTAGCTTATAATTACTCTTTTGTCCTCCATCCAGATAAAACTTGGAGTATATTATTTTACTCGTCTATATTTAATATAATTCGGAAGACGATTTGTCTATATTACACAGTGGATAATATTCAGGAAATCGGATGCCTTATTTGTTTAAAAAATGTTTCAAAGCTGATCCGAAATCCGATTTACATGATAAATATTCGCCTTGCGGCCACTAGGAGTATTATAACTATATCCAATTTTTTCTTCAATGAGAATAATAACTGTATAAGATAGATTTATACACATTTATAGATCTATCAAAATCCTTATGCTAATATGATATATATATATATATATAGAGTTATACAAAATAAATAAATAATTGCTGTATTTTCTTTAATTTAAATTATAGATGCCCTCAATAATTTACAGGAAAACTAATTAGTTTTGTTACATTTGTCAAGTCTAAGCAAAAGACAATTGTTAGATTAGATTTATGGCTGAGAATGTGGCCAGTGTAAAATAATGTTATTAAGATAACCCCGCACGGTTTTATCGGTAGGAAACATTTTGCTTACAGGTTGACAGTTGTTTAGAAGGGTTACACAACAACTTAGGCATTTTTAGCAGTTTGAGGCTGATCCATTATTTCGACTCACCCGATTAAATATTACATCTTGTGTTTATGTAATGATTGCCATTGATCGTCTTTATAACTAATTTAAATTTATATGAAATTTATAGAAAACACTTTTTTACCGGATTGAAGCTATGTATTTTAAACTTATAAATATTTAACATGATTTTAATACATAGCGGTATACATCCGGTAAAAAGTGTTTTCTTTAAAATATGTGTAAAAGCTATGTTAATAAAAGACAATACTTTATATGAAATATTAAGTTTTGTTTCGTTTCAGTGCGAAGGCAATATGTCTTTAATCTTTCTGATTCCAATATTATTCTGGAGATCGATACTAATAGTGAAGTAGGCTCGAGTGGTTAAATCTGTGCGCAACAGACTAGTGCAATAACCGTGCTGTATCGGCACCGCATTATTCTAACTGATTTCACAAATGTATTACGATTTCAATAATCTAAGGATATTTTTACAATCATTCCGAACAAATACTACTTAATTTTGAAACATATATTTTTACTTAACGTTTGGAACATTTACGTATACTGATAACAGTGCGAAGCAACTGTGTTGATAGAGCTCGATGTTGTCATATGTAACTGAAAATTGTTAATTATATTATTTTTAAAGCATTCATAACACACGCGAATACTTAAGTATCATACGCGTTCCAATTAAAACTTTACGTTTATTAGAGAAATCTGTATCTAAAAACTTAAATTTGCGGTTCATTACGGGTTCGATTATGGATGGAAAGTGTACGATGCATAATCAAGTGGTAGTCTGTGGGCCATCCACCCCTCTTGGTAGGGGGTTAGTCATAAAACTATTACTGCTCTGTTCTGAACACGCTGGCTTCATTAATCGGCTATCGTATGAAGCTATTACGATATGAGTCGTCGCATATACAAGATTGTGCTTAATATTCAACTAATAACTCATTTAATAGACTTGAATAAAAATTAATGTATTACTTGATCTTCTACAGAACACGCTTTCTTTAAATTTATGTTAGTAAATTTATTACTTAACATAAAATTCGACTTTGGGTCAAGAAAAGATCGTACCAATTCTTAAAGCGCCGGTAACACACTTGCGAGCCCGCTGTCATTGAGAGTGTCCATGAGCGGCGGTGTCAGTTAGCACCAGATGAGCCTCCTGCCCGTTTGCCCCTGTTCTATAAAAAAAAATATAATGTTTTATAATTATTATTTTATTTATAATAAACGTATTTCAAAAAACCTTTCCCGTCTGTTTTTAATATATGTTTACCATACAGAAAATAGAGTAATGTATTAAGAACATGTCAGAGTCTGTCTCATTGATATTTTATAGGACATAATTGATTCACAGAACATTCTTAATTGCGGACATAATATAAAGAAAAATCGTTGGTTAGCCTGAGTTAGAATGTACTACGTAGGGTGATATTACTGTATGAAGGTAAGCCGCAGGGTACTTGTTAGATCCGCCCAATCTAGTGCGCCTGAACGCGGCGGTCAAGTCCTGTCCAAACTAACGATTTGAGAACTTCTTGAAAATTTTCAAGATTTTTCAAGTACGCTTGAAATTTAACCATATAATTTAGGAAAAATTTTATGTTTTACTGTGATATTTAATAAAATAAATCAGTGGCTACAACCTGTTTAGATCTGGGCCCTCAATCTTTTTCATAATCATTTTTCAATTAGGCAAATAGCGTGTATTTTTTCTCGATCTCCCTTGCTCACTCTCTCAATCGGTCTCAATCGCTCTCTCTCTTTTCTTCCATAAAAACGCTGCACATCTTCGTGACGTTCGATAAAAATTTTACCCTCATGCACCTAAAGAAGCTTCACTTCAAAATCTAACAGCTGTTAGTTATAAATACCAAATACGCTCCAAACTTTATTAGAATAGAATAGATTAGAATAGGACGCAAAATATAAATGGCGACCGCAATCCAATTCCGAATCAGAATAGAGAAAATTCAAAGATGCGACATTCGTGTGTGTGCATGAGGATATCATGCTGATAGATTAATTTACACGGACATGCCGTCCGTGGCGTGCCAAGGATTAACCGATGCAATTCTGGACAAGAACAAATAGAAACCATTACATATCACTGCGTTATTAATTCTTGCGTCAAAACGACTGGACGTGGTCTCAGCCTATGTTTTGTTAGGCGAACACTTTTTAGCATTAGTTTGGCACAGGCGAACGAATTTATATTTTTACATATAAAACCTATTTCTTATGTTAATAAATTGAAAATCGAACATGCAATCTTTATGCCACTGTTTATGTGAAATTATTTGAATTTCGAATGCAACTGCAAGGCATCAGACGTCATGTAAATTGAAAACTTGAGTTTATTATAAATAAACAATTATAAGACAGCGGTGTCGTTATTATATTGTTGACTGTAAGACCCATGAATATTCCATCAAATAATCTCTGCCTATGTTTTGTTGCATGAACACTTTCTAGCATAAGTTTGGCATAGGCGAACGAATTTATAAATTTATATTTTTACATATAAAACCTATTTCTAATGTTAATAAATTGAAAATCGAACATGCAATCTTTATGCCACTGCTTATGTGAAATTATTTGAATTTAGAATGCAACTGCAAAACATCAGACGTTGTCTTTTGAAAAATTGAGTTCATTATAAATAAATAATTATAAAACAGCGGTTTCGTAATAATATTGTTGAATGTTCTTACATTAACATTTTTTTCCCATGAATATTCCATCAAATTAAAGATTATTTTAAATTGAAGTGTTGCCAGTAAAAACTTTTTAATTTTCCCCGTCACTATATAAGACTTGGACATCTCATGTTTTATGTATACCGGTACATACAAGCAATCTCACTATTGGCAGTCTAGACGCAGTGTGAATGAAACGAAGTAATATATTGACTTATTAAGCGATGCACATAACTTAATATCTACTTATTTCTCCTCCGATTGCATGAATTCTAATTTTGAATGTATTTTATCGGATTATAATTTAAAGTGATTTATATCCGAACCTACAGTTTATAGGTCGTTTTTTTCTGTTTGTACATTTCTTCTACTAAAAATTTAAACTGAAATTTTGTAAGTGCAGTATTATTTAATTTTTAAATATTCTGGTATCTTCTATGAAGCTTATTTTATGTATTGATATATGTATAATGTTACGGCCATTAGATACTTCGATTTATTAGATACCAAAAATACTAGACATTTGTAACAGAGTTCAATCTGAATTTAAAAGCTTGAATCTTCTAAGGTGTTGATACAAATTACAAACTACACAAAAAAACATGATTACAACATTTTTATATGAATTCATATTTATGATAACATTTTTAATTATAATTAATTAATTTAAAAAAAACGATTTACCTTGGATTAAATAAATATTTTATGTGGTTATTCTGTTTAATATTGCAAAGGTAACATCAACAAAACTGTTGCTATCGTAAAAGTGGGAACCTGGATATTTCTTAAAACTACGAAACGGTAGATTGCCGTAAATATATCACTGGCTGTCACCGCCGAGGTACGTGCCTACCTTCGAGCTATCACGACTATAAAACAAGGACCCTCTGGAATTTTCAGATTACATTTTTTTTTTCATAAATAAACATCTATATTGTATTGAAATTCTATGTTTAAACGAAACTTTGTTACATAATATAACTTTGACTTGTTCGTATTTAGGAGTTCAGGACATTTTGCAGAAGGATTAGTGATTAATGTTTTAAATGTATGTAACTAATTAAAGATTTTGGCACCGGGTAGATGGTCCGGTGACTCCAGAGCTGATGTTTTCTTGGCTCAACGAATAGGTATAGCAATGCAGCAAGGAAATCCGGGCAGCGTTAAAGGTACACTGCCACAGAGACCAATCTTTATTATTATTACTATGTAGTTAAGGTTAAAAATGTTTGATATTTTTTCCATCATTTCCCATTCAAATCCTAAATATAAATGATGAATTTGGATCTTACATTCCAAATAAATATAAAATTGCGTTTAATCGATAACTATGTTCAAGTTGTATATTCCAGTATATTTATATGTAGAACGTGTTTCGTAACATTACAATTAAACAGTGTGAATGAATAAATATTATTTTGGTGTTTTTAAATCATATACGACGGTGATAGTATTTACTAATAATTTATTTATTTAAATAAAATCTTTTTGACTAATTTCAATATTTATCGCTAATCACTTTAGCATTTTAGTTTTTTTTTCCATACGCCAAAGAAGTAGAATTTCTTACGCGTGTACGCAGTCTTTATAAAACTAATATTGATTTCTCTATATTTGAATATAAATTGCGTCACTAAACAATTTCTAAATTTAAATTAAATCTCTGATTAGGATCTCAGTCAGGTATTAACTGAACATATAAACATAACCGAAATATGATTAAAAATAGATTTCTACGTAAAATATCTTTAAAAGTGCCCTTGATACATTCCGTCCTGAATACTTTTCAATTGTTTTGTTCGACATCATGCATGACGTTGCGGTGTTCGTAGAACCGCAATAAATTTATTCAGTGGGTTTAAGATGTAAGGTAAACCTATTAGAGGGAATTTGAGTAGAATATACGATTACGTGTCATAAGTTTTATGCCCCCAAAGTTTCAAAGTAAATTCAAACATCCATCGATAAATCTTGGCGACGCTCGGAACGATTTCATTTTCGAATTTCAGGAGCGATTGCCTCTGTTAAAGTTTGCTTGAAAAATGTTCGCGGACGATTGACTCGGTATAAACGGAAATAAAAAGTTCTGTTAGAGCAATAGCGTTGTACATTGCGCATATAAAGTAAAGAAAAAGCAAAGGATCACAATTTAAAACGCTCCAAGATTTTTAAACACTAAAAACTGCCACCAACTTTTACACCGACCTGCCATTGTAAAACTTCTCTGCCAATGGACTTGCAATCTTTACAGCGTTTAAGGATTAACTTTGCATTCGCAATTTGTTCGTAGAAAAGTGTGCGGTTCCACGGAATACATAAATTCTATTAAACATGAACGTTCGTTTTTAAACAACTTAATTCGCTCCAACAATAAGCGTAAACACAAAATTCATGGCGGGCAACTTTAATTCACTTATACTAGCATGAGCTGTTCTGTATTATCATTACTAAACAGCTTCTATTATTCCGTGATATTTGGCTACGGGGGCTCACGCGCTAATGGAATAAAAAGTAAGCTTACAAAATAAAAAGATAGTCACCCGCAGCGGCGCTTCGTGCGAATTTGAACTGAAAATTTTATACGTTCAATCTATTTTGAGCGCCTTTATATTGTGTCTCACGATACTCTGAAACAGGGTTTCGTTTTCAATTATTGCCCACTTGTGGAACGAGATGGAAAAACAAAAACCGAAGAGATGATATTTTATGGACATGCTTTATACAGTGTTTACTGCTGTACGATTTGTTCTCGAGCGAGATATCTCGTTCTAAGAAAATTATTGACGGAACGTGCCGGGAAGGAGCTTCGCTGACAAGTGTATGAATAATAACCACTTTACATAATGTGCCTCTATATAACAATAACGAATGATAACAGATAAATTACACTAACAATTTCCGATACAAAAGATAACTTGTTTATTTTAAAAATCGTTACATTGTACGCCTACAAAATAAAATTAAAATGTCATATAATATTTTCGTGGCAACATGCAAATTAGTTTCGATGCTTTGTAAAAATGCGCCGTGCGACGCCCGCGAACGTGAAATCTTGAACATAATAACAGTATTTTCATTTTTAAATTATGAAATACCTACATTAAATCATAATAAATTAACCTTATCGCATGTAATGTTTATGTTTCCTACTATCGCTACCTAATATTTATGTAAATGCAACCCTTTAGTGTGAATTATTTCAAACGTTTGTTAGCAGCCTTCATTAAAGAAATTTGTTTTTGCTTCCTTCTACCTCCCTGACGCTATAATCTTGTACTGAAATTTAGCTAATTTGTAATTCAAATTAATATTTAATGTATTCATCGTTGGATGTGTGTGACGCGACGTAAAATTTATTTATTGGTTACAATTATTAATTGTAATATTAGGGCAATACTTGATTATATTTAAATTATTAGAACAGTTATTGATATTGAGAAACAACTCTTTGAACAAATTTAAGTAATTATTTTATTATACAAAATATTGTTGAAAGTTCTTTTAACGTTTTAGTGTCTATGTTTGTGTAAAAAATACATATAGTTTACTGTTTTGCCTTTACTTTAAGTTTTTTGTCTTATTAGATAGTTTTACTCTACCTTATTAAGAACATTGATGTTCTGTTTTTCAGTATATGATTGTATATACCTTACATCCTTATTCTATACATTGACTGGCGTATTTATATATAAAAAAAAACAAAAAAATCATAATTCGTTTATTCAGTTTAGATGCCTAGGGCATTTTTATGAATGTCAAAAACTTTTACAAAATTCGCCAAAGAGCAAGGCTACGCCATCTGTTCGCGAAACTACCAGGCCTTGTTCTGAGAAGAACGGGCAAGACACTCAGCAAACTCACCTTCTACATTACAATTATTCAAAGGAAAATGTCATAAACCTACATAAATAAATATATTGAAAGATTTTTAATATTTTTTATAAACATTTTGTATCAAGCTTATACTTGTTTTTTACGAAAGGAATGAATACAACTAAATTTCAATGCAGCATTTTCAAGCGAGGTTTTTCCAAAGTATAGGCAAGTATGCGATTTCTGTGCCCTGTAATTTGAAGTTGACAATTTTGAACGGTCGGGCGGCAGCTGGAGCTATTTTTGTTCTAAACTTGGTCGATACAAACAAAAAGTAGTTTGAAATATATAGATTAATTCCTGTTTGTTAGAATTTAAATATGTTTTAATATTTTATTATAACAAACTACAAACTCCTAATGGGACATGAGCCAGTTTAGTGTCTACAAATATTTATGTGGTATTGCTCAGTGGATAAGGTTTTAGATTGATAATTGGGTGTCTAATTTCTTTATAAAACTAACGTTATATGACCGGTATAGAAAAAATATTAGGAATGAAACGGGCAAGCTTATCTGTAACGTGCATTCTCTTCCAGGTAACTGTAGTAAAAAAAGGAAATACTAAAGGTAAAGTGCAAGTGTAAAACTGAATAAACAAATGTGTAACAAACAAACAAACAAGTAACATTAACTTTAATGACAAAAATAAAATACAATAGCAAATTTGAAAAACATGAAACCAGAATGATTGAACAGGATATGTAGTGCATATTGGATTTCTTCTCAAAATTACATTCTCACATATCAAAAATGTGATGGACCTCGCCCCAATTGAGATAAGAACATTAACTGGTACAACTCAAACAAAATCGAAATCTTCACATTATAGTTCAATGTTTTTCATTTACGTCTCATTTTTAACGGTCATAATCTATTTTCCAAGTATATATACTATATTTGAATTATATTTATATTTAACTGCACAGGGAGTCCTACAAATCTGTACATAAGGTTTAATTTTATTACTCCTACAACTCTCGATATGGCTTCGACAATGAGCTGTATTTTATTCATATCGACCATATGTAAGCGATAGAATAATAACACACCATGTGTGGCATCATAATTTGCAAATAAATTATTATTATAAAAAAATTCATAATATTGATAATGTCACATAAAACCGTTATAGTTATCAAAATAACTTTATCAACTCCGAACACTATCAGAACAAGATCAAATTCGTAAATAAAATATCGCTTGTCCGGAAAAAATCACTCAAAGGGAAAAAATAAAGGAGCAGTGTAACGAATCTGATTCCCAATGGCGTTAGAACTAGTAATGGGAGATTGTAAAAGCAAGGTATGAAAGCTGAGTATTATGTGAGGGCCGGAGGGACGACGGCATTGTGTTGGCCCCACTGAGGCTCCGACCACTACGGTCAAATTGTACAGAAATGAAATTATCAAGGTACGATGCCGATTTTCCGAACCAATGAATCAAGATCCAATTCCCTTTTGTAATAGAACATCGTCGCGATACGCGAACGGGCTCTACTCAGTGGACTCTTAGCGCACTTCATGTGTTATATCTCATTCGATCGACTATTTATTGCTGCTATCAATGTTATATGAAAATAATCATTGTGTTATATATTATGTACTGAATAGGAATCGTTTTGATTGTTTTTAGAAACAAATGCATAAGTTCGGTGGCAATAAATTGTAAAAATAACTGTTTGAAGCTGGGTAACATTGTTTAAAACTTGAGAGTACTAAGATAATATTTGGGGTTGTGGGGCTGGAATAACAAAAAACTAATTTGACTTATTGAAGAGTTAGTAAATCTAGACACTTTTGTCTTTGGACATTATCGGAAACGAAATGTTAATTTACAATTTATGTGTGGTAAAAACTAAAGGGCTCATATTGTCTTCAAGTGCGTTATTGTTTACATTTTGTTACATATAACTTAACGAATTAAAAGGAGTATTGGTTTGGATTTTTACACATAATATGTGAGAGTCATTAACTCTATTAATACTTCATAAAAATATTTTTTTAAGTTTATGACATGGTGAACTGGGCGCATATGTGATGACAGACATTGAAGTTTATTACAAAAATTTGTCTATATTTGTAATGAGAACAGTGTTGCGTGCTTGAGTGAGCAACATTCATCTACTACAGTCCTTGATTCGAACCGCGGCTATATTCCAGTACCTTCTATGTGAGCATTTAATACTTCCGTAAATGAAGGAAAACATTGTGAGGAAATAAATGCGCCTTAAGCCCAAATTACGGCGTGTGTGAGGCACAGAAATCACCTAACGATAATGAAATATGAGCCCTCACGGAAGATTTTCTATATTTAATTTCAATACAAAATTCCGTACAAATACGTACACCTATTCAAAAAAATCTCCGTATAAAATATTGCAAAAATAACGTTATGATACAAAATCTCATTAGCGTAAAGCCCCGTTAAAAGATTGGCAAGGGGATAATGAATGGTTTAATCCGTAAAGTAAAACGTGTAATGATAATTAACTGATAAAATATTGTAACATATCGTAGTACAAATTCGTGTAAATATCGCCACTCGTCGTTTTTCGTAGCGTTATCACGAACAAACATTGCGTCAAGCGGCCATTGAAGTTTTTACCGCACTTTGGAAACTAGGTTCATAGTTATCTTACCCCATTGACCCCGGGTAAGACATGCCATTGATGCGCATGTATTTGACATGCCATTGATGCGCATGTATTTGACATGCCCAGTATTTTGATAAAAAACAAATACGGAAGCAGTGTTAGCTTAGTTCCTTAGGTCGTAGGTTCGATCCCAGGCACTAATGGACTTTCTGTCTGTGCGCATTGTTCGCTTGAAAGGTGAAGGAAAACATTGTGAATTACCGCCTTACCTTAGATCCTAAAAGTCTATACCGAGTGTCACAGAAGCCTGATCTCCTAATTGCATATTATATTATAAAACAGGCACAATGAGGCCCAGACCTAAAAAGCGTATTTCGTTCATAATGAAATAACTGTCTTGGCCGTAAATATTTGAGAAAGGATTATTATCATGTTCATTAAAACATTCGAAAATACTCTTCGGCAAGTTGTGATATTTTTTGCTTGATTATTGATGAAAGCCACTGAATATGGCGGCGCAGATTTCATCGATTTGGGCGCTAAGTGCGTTCCATCATCTAAATAATAATAATAATAAAGCCCGTATAATTTCCAATCAAGACAATATTATACAAATTATATATTTTTAAATTTTAAACATTATTTTATTTATCCTGTTGTGTATCCTACATCTGAGCTAAATTCAGTACCGTCGATCTGAACCCCTTCGCGGGTAAAGACCTCCTCCGGCCTTTTCCACCTGACTCTGTTCATGGCTTTCTTTCTCCATTCGCTTCCTGTTATCGCTTTTATTTCTTCTATCCACCTTTTTTTGAGGCGCCCTCTGCTTCTTCTTCCCCTTGGTCCTTTCCATCATCTACGCATCAAAAGTTCGTTGTCTTCTAGAATATGTAATGATATAATTACATTATATCAATTATGTTACGAATTGCATACACAGAAAAAAATTCACGATATTGATTCTTGCAATTTTTACCCATAATGATAAAACTCTTTATTAATTCTGAGTATTTGAAGCTGCAGCTGTCTACTGAAGTATTAACGAATGAATTCGACTTAGGGTCCTTCAACAAAGACAACTACTCTTTAAATTAAATTAAAGGCCGGCAACGCACACTCTGGCCATGAGAGTGTCAATGCGCGGCTAATCACTAAACATAAGTTGAGCCTCCAAGGATGTTTTTTTTCTATAAAAAAAATCATCGATTGTTATTTTTTTAATATCTAGCTTTTTATCAAATTACAATAAATAACGGACAAATGCATCACCAATTTGTTTTCATATTTCAATATACATACCAACTAAATTGACATTTACTAGATAAATACAGTGGGTTTATTTCGGTTTCAGTTGTAACTTTATATGCCTATAATCCTATTGCCGTCAACTAAAGTTGAGGGACAAAGAGATTCAGACTGTAGGCGATCAGTTTTGTCACTTTACCAAATGGAACTATATTGGATCCCTTTTACTATCGCAAAATAATTAATTGGTTTAATACTCATGTGAATGTATACTTATAGGTTTAAAAAATAGGTATCCACAAACGGACGATAATAATAAACAATTCAGAGGTATTTAGCTATCACTTGTTTCTTTGATAATTTAAATAAAAATAAAATAAAATACATTTATTTTGGAATATAAGATCATCAAGGTATCACTTATTCTACGTCATTAAATTTGAACCTGTAGGCAACCCTACTCATCGGAATAGAAGACAGGGTGTAGGCCGAGAGAAAAAGCCGGCGTTCAAAACTCTCAGTACTCTTTTAAAAAAGCAAATCATCAAACAATACTTATTTCAAATAAAGCAAATTATGAGGAATGATTCTGCAACTGACGTCTATTTTTTTGAATCTAAGATCCTTATATTATCACCAGACGAACAGTTAAGCTATATAGAAATATACTGTTGCACATCCGGGATTTGAATTCTTAATCTCCGAGTCGAGTTCAGTATCAGTAGAAAAATACTTTCAGGGTACTTACGGTCGATCAACAGATAGAAGAGTGATTTTAAACGACACGCACGCATAAATTTATGCATTAATATAAATAAAATTATTAGATTAATCAATTTGATACTTGTTTATATTAAAATATGCCCAGTATATACATTTTCTATATTTTTGTAATATAAAAAAAATACATTTTCATTGAATAAAACTGAAAACGTCTACAAATATACGGATTTTACTAAGAATTCTCCGTCGTTCTGTAATCTGCGTCAAATTGACTTTTCCGGCGCAGAGCTGACGATACCTCGTCTGTAATATGCCATAAACGACCCAAACGTATTGGGTCCAATGCTAAAAGGTTGATAAATTTCCTTGATATTTGAATGCGTTATATTCCGTACGGGTTATAAAAGAGTCTTCAATATACTGCCTGAGCGAATTTGACAATTTACACTATCCCCTATCGTTCGTTATTTCGTTCGACTATTCCATAGATTATGTATTATTAAATTTAATCTCAAGCAACCAAACATTATTAGGACGCATGTCTTAGACAAAAACTGGTTATTACTGTCAAGTAAGTGAATATAAACAATAAAAATAAGATTTGGTTCAGAGAAGAAGCCGTTGGTTTTTCCCTCGGCTCGTAGAGATGTGGAATCTCTGCATCTTCTATTGCATTTACTATGGAGAGTGTACAGAGGAGTTGTTCGGACTAATACCAATATCCACAGATGAGTTCTATTATCGGACGTCAGGGCAGAATACAAAATACCATGCGTATTACCTCGACGTCCGTCGTTCCACAACTGAGCCATACTTAAGGCAGTTTTTACCGGGCACGACCACTCAGTAAAACCAGCTGCCCACTGAAGTATTTCTAAATCAATTCGACTAAGGATCTTTCAAGAAAAGAGCGTGCCAAAACATCAGATGACACTCCTGTCCGAAAAAAAACATATCCAACTAACGAAATTTAAATTTCGAATAACTCTAATACGCTTCATAAAAAGCGTTGTTCTGCCAAGTCCGTATTCAATTCTTAAAAAAAAAAAACAATTTCCTCTGAAGTTATAAACCGACCGAGATTTTCATATCTTTGCCAACTCGAGACAAAGTAATTCCGTTTAAAAATAAATTTATGTCATACTCTCCCCAAATCCAAATTATCGGGCATCGGCTGTTTCTCAGGAACATTAAAAATTATTGAATAATGTTCTCCGATAATGATCCTTCAGAAATTTAATTAAACTTATCTTTTTTCGCTTAATTCAGTTTAAAGCTGCTAATATCACTTCTTCATCCGAGAATAAGCCGCCTTAAAGTTTAATTGTGAATAAATTGTCTCTTATTATATTGTGAGATAAGCTGTCTACGGAGAAGATACAAAGTTTTATAAATTTTTACTATAAGTATATGTAATGCTTTTTGCAATTTTATATTGTTGATACCAGATGCCTGAAACCGCATGACAGATCTGTGCTGTGACCAGTCTTTAGTTTTATAAAATAGTTTGCCTGTACTATGATACAAGTCATACGTATCCTCGAAAAGTCGACTTAAAACATGGAAACCTGCCGGAAGTCTCTCTTTAAACATATATGTTATTTAAGTAAAACTATTATTTTATATCATATAATACATCCACAAGTATTATATTATATATACACTTACTCTTTCTAAGAATTCTTACTGAGCCATAATTTTAATTTCACTGTTTGAATATGTATATGTCCAATTTCAATTTTATTTGTTAACTCCCTCTTTTACTAGTACAGTCCTAAAACTACCTAGCAATGGCCGGCCTTTTATTATTAACCTCTAGTAGGTACTTCGTTAACTTTTGTATTTATAAAGGAGAAAGATAGGTAGAAATATTTAAAACAATAAAAAAAAATATTTAAAAATAATAATTAAACAATTATTTAGGTGGTCTATTAGTAAAGTAGAGATTTCCTGTCTGTGTCTAAACACCACTTAACGCTGACAATTACTACAACAATGAAACAATCATGGTTTAAACCACTGCAAACCAACAATCGAGGTCAAAAATATGCCCCTTAAACGTACGAGTAGTCTATAATATCTGCATAAATCGATATCATATCCACAACAGCCTTGTAAATATTCCAAACTCTACAAGGTTTTAAATTTTAAAATATCCAGTAATTACATGCGAGGCGAAAATATTGCAAGCTCGACAACGTGTCGACAAGGCGTCGTGTAGCGCGTTAGCATGCATTCTTTCCCTGCGTTCATTAACATAGCAAGTAGTTTCGTTAATCAAATGTACGAAATTAATAGCGTAGTTTAGAGTCGACGTTACGCCTGGCAATCACACGGCCATTACAAATTGCCAGCAATTACTGCGACACCGCCCTCCGAGCCCATTCATGATGCGATTTTTTTAATATTCTATAATATGTTGCGTGGAAGTGTAATGGGTATTGGGGCTATTAAATTTATACGCGAGACTTGGATATTGCGGAATTTCAGCGTTTAATTGACGTTATTAAAATTTAAAATGTATTTACTAATGTACTTTTGGTGTGATGGTGATAGCGATTAAAGTACTGTCAAGATCTTTTGGTATCCAACTGTAAATTATTCAGAGTACCTGCCGACCTGACCTGTGTTGTTTCATATAGCTTATTTATAAAAATTATAAATAAGCTATATGAAACAACACAGGTCAGGATAAGTTAACTAAAACCTATATGACTCATGAAATTAAATCTTGCGAAATTTTTACACATGTCTTATTGAATAAACTATAAGCTTCAACAGCTTGTATTATTTCAGATTAATTTTAAGATTAAAACAATATTACACTGAAAATGTCCTGAAGTTTTCGTCTTCATATCATCAATCATAATTGATTTATAACTCTTGTAACAAAAATGCTTTAAATACTATTTTAAAAATATATATGTTTCGTAATTTTGTTATAAATAAAAAAAGTTCAAGATCGATATACTGATACAAAGAATATTTAAGCCACTGACAGGCTATTGAAGGCATCGCGGAAGTGGTGTATTCATGTTGCAGCCAAATTCGTGACTTGTCAATTTCGTTCCGATATCGATTCGATCTTGAGACAGGCGGCCGGCTAAAAAGTTTTGTAACATGAAAATGCACTGTACGCACGCGAACTGCCTATATGAAAATTTGAAGGCAATAATCATGCAACGTCGAGGAAGCTAACAAACGTTTTGGAATATCTTGTCAGGAATATTGTACTCAGCAGTAAAGAAAGGTAAAGTTTTGTAGTTTCGAGGTTCAGACTTTTTCGCTCAACAAATTTTTTCGCTTACAACAGATCCTTTCAAGGCATACATGACAAAATAACACTTTAGCAGTAAGAAACCAAAGTCTCAGTTTATTTTTTGTAATTTTAATTTTAAAGTGAAACTTCTTGTATAGGTGTTGGAAAATCAATTACCGTCACATTTTTCTGTTACGCGCCATGTTTTTCTTGTCCTTGTTGATTCGAAGAGAATCGAAGTCATTAATAACAAAAATATATAATAATGATGAAATAATTTTGTTACAATAAATGAAATTCTCTAAAAACTCTATCTAATGATTGAAAGATTATTTATTTGTATTCATATCTATGATAATAAAAGACTTTTGTTCAAATTTATCTAATTTAACTTTATCCAACCAATTTCTGTAAAGTTACATAATAGAGCCATTAATAGTCAAGATCTTTTTTCGAAAAATGTGGTAATAAATAATTTTCTATTCTTAAGTGTGTACATTTGTTCACTACATGCATATATTTTTTTATAAGTAATTGTTTTGTTTGATATTTCTATAATCTCTTCGTGTAGGTATGTAATGTTACCCTATATGTGCTTATCACATTAAAAATTGTATTTTTTGTGTGGTTCTATTGCCAATGTATGTGCCAAGCGTTGGCATATTTTTTTTAGTAAAAAAAAACGTATATGGATTACTTTAAACTATTTATTACTTTTACTAACAATATTGGCTCTGGGTTTTCTGATTCATTATGAAGAAAACCACACAGTCAGCCATAGGCATGCAAATTGCACAATGATATGAACAATTTTTATATTTATAATTGTTCGCAAAATTCTAGTGTAAAAATTTAAATATCTTATCGATCTAAGTACTTAATAAACTTTACTAATTTTTACTTGCTAGCAAAAAGAGTAATGAAAAGTAAGTATGAGCTATAATAGTTAGACGCAGGGTTGTTTCGTTTGAAATATATCGAATCATAATCATATCTAAATTATGTCTCGTCACACCAAAGAGTCGAACCGTTAACCTAATTGACCTATGTATTATTTTAAATCTACACTACACTGTTCACTGTGTTTTATGTGCGTACATTTTATTCTATGTACTGTGTATATCACTACAGCTAGATCTACTCATAATTGTATGAGTAGATAGGAATACATTAAATAAATAAACATTTTAAACATTAAATCTGGTTCGAGAACGGCGAGATTGACGGAATTAAAATAGGAATTCACTTTGGGTTCTATAAACAAGTTGATTGCTTTACAAAAACTCGAGTAACTAAGGCAGTGTCTCAAGTGAAGGTACATTTGAATATCAAAGAACAAATTCGAATTGCGGAGTTTACAATAAAGGTTGACTTGATGTAAATTTCCAATACTCATTCCAAGACAGCAGTTGTCATCCAAGTGTAATTGTTGCGGGCCAATTTTAAAATTTCGCGTAGTTCCAAAATTTTGATGTTGAGTAGTTTGAAAACAATCTCGGTGGAAGTTCATATTTTATTACCGCCATGAATTGCTTTCTGAAGTGACTTTGCTGTTAAGCTTAAAAAGTAGTTTATTTTTGTGATTTTATGAATACTATTATAGATGTCATTATGGCCTAGTGATAAACGCGAATTTCAATTCAGATGGCTCTGTTGAAACACTTTCACTTTAAACACATTCTCACTTTAATATGTGGAGGTCATGCCACATTCGCCAAAACTGTACGATAAATCAAATCTTAGATATTGGTGGACTTAGTTGCCGCACTATGTTCGAATTAAAACCAGTTCCGAATGTAGAGGCTATTCAACTACTTGAATACCACAAGAACAGAGTGTCTACCCTTTAATAAAGACTGTAAGTAGTGTGGACACTTATGATCACAATCCATTCTAGTAAATTAGGTTAGACTTAAATTACTTATTAGTCTTAAGTTAGGCTAGATCGTAATGTTCCATGATGTCATAGTGAAGACAAAAGTAAAACATACATATATTATAGAAATAAAAAAAAAACTGTTTCATCATCGGACGTCGAGGCAGAATACGAATCCACCCATATCACCTCGACGTCCGTCGTTCTTCTGAGCGTTTTTTAAGTATGTAAAACCACTGTAGTATTTCCAATTCGACTGAGGGTCCTTCAAGAAAAGTAGTATTACTTCTTAAAAGGCCTGCAACGCACTCGCAAGCCTTTTGGTAATGAGAGTATTCATACGCGGCGATATCACTTAACGTCAGGTGAGCCTCCTGCTGGTTAAATTTTTTTTATTAATTACCGTTAAAGAGTTATATAATATACAATAAGCTGTAAAAAGTCAAGTGACGTGTAGCAGTGGGGTATACTGGACTAAACTGGTTTTCAGGCTATATAAGCACGGCGCGCTGTATGGTCGGGCGCACTTCTTCGACGCTCGCACTAGATATAGGACGTTACTATTGTTGTTAAATTTGTGGTTAATTTCGTGTAATTTAATTTGGTTATTTTTAGTAATTTTATTTGTTAATTTCTAACTTCAGTAGTGGGATTCGTTCTCATTTCTGATTAGTTTAAATTAACGCCCACGTGGTTTTATTTTAGTCAGTTTGAAACGCGAGTGTTATACGTTTAATAAAAATAATGGAGGGTAGGCGGTGAACACGTAAAAAAATGACGGTGTGCCCGTCTCTGGGCTTGAAGAAACGTTACAGTCGATATTAAACCGTCAACCGACGCAAGCGACTGAGCTATGTCCACCAGTGGTGTCACCACAACAGTGCTCAGCAACACCACCGCGAGGGGATCGGGCCTTTGCACCGACATGCGCAACACCATCGGATTTGCTGCTTTCTTCCTTAAGTGACACTCGTTACCACCTGGTACTGACGGTTCGCACAATGGTACTGAGAACGCTCCGGTGCCAAGTTCAAGCAGCGCATGCGAGTCAAGCACTGATCTGGTACTTAATCAGGTGACCGACAAACTAGTAAGTGCGTTGAGCACAATTCTGGTAAGATCTAACTCCATTTATATTTCTAATTTTGATCCGTCTTTCAAATATTTCGATATATGGTGTGAGCAGGAAGACTGCGCGGTTGTCTAATTATTGGGATGACCGTGAGTGTGTATCTCTGATTGGATACTGTTTGAAAGGGGATGCTAAAGTGTGGCTAAATGAGTGGCTTAGTAATGATCATAGTTGAGAGAATTTAAATAGCTTTTTCCGTAGCGACT
The DNA here is from genome assembly GCF_905147795.1 of Pieris rapae. Taxonomy (NCBI): domain Eukaryota; kingdom Metazoa; phylum Arthropoda; class Insecta; order Lepidoptera; family Pieridae; genus Pieris; species Pieris rapae. The sequence continues at coordinate 1,018,919 of NC_059515.1, read as the reverse complement.
TAGCAAATATTTTATTCGACGTAATGACAACAGACTCTGATAGTTATCTCATGTATTGCGTGTTATACGAGGAATGAGTGAAAAGTTAATTGTCGCAGTAGTTATTCGGGGTATTAAGGTGTGATGAAAAATTACGCGTTAGAGATATCATAAAAGATGTGTTAAATCAATAAATAATTAGAGATAGAGATTTGTAAAGAAAAAAAGCGATTCAGATAGGCTTTGTGTCGACTTTAAACTTAAAACTCAAAGACAGTTAAAATACCCGCTTCCGTTAATTGAGGACCATATTGTTTGGCTAGGTAAAGCTACCTATTATATTTACCTTGATATGGCTACTGGCTTTCACCAGATAAAATTAAATAAAAAAATCGACACCACTCCCGAGATTCGTAACACCTGAGGGTCATTATGAGTAAATACGTTACGATTTTACATAGATTAGGCAGAGCCCTTGTGTGTTGTAATTGTGTATATGACGTATTATTACCTAGTAAAACAATAGAAGAGGGTTTAGGTACATTACATGATGTGTCAGAGATGGGGGTAAGGGTAAGGGACCCAGGCAGGCTTTTTCATTAATTAAAAAAAAAATGTAACTTTCAGACTACGGAGATCGAGTATCTATGCCGAGTCATTAGCAATGGTCAAGATATGAAGACATCGTGCATTGCGAGGTTGACTCGCAAGGGTGTGCATTTCAATGGCGGCGATTTTGCATTTGTGCCAAGCTGTTGGTAAGCTAGACTCCTGTATGCGCGGACCATATGTGGTTTTAGCGACGTTGTCGCAGGACAGATATGAACTAAAATTAGTCGCTGGTTCTTATGGTAAAGCTGCCGCGGAATACATGTTGCCCTGGCGCGGGGAATGGACCCCTGATGTGTGTGCCGCATTCTTTGAGAGTAAGTAATTTTTACTTGCCTTTTCAAAACTTATGTATGTTGATAAATGTTTGTGAAAACTGTCATTTTATTAGAACTGCTTATCATATAGGTAGTAACTATTTTGGTAAAGACCTGCGGGAGTCTTGTGTGATAGTAATGGAGTCGCTCTTACTATCAAAAGCAATGGAGTCGCTCTTGCTTAGTGTGATGTACAGTAATGGAGTCGCTCTTACTGTTAAAGCAATGGAGTCGCTCTTGCTTAGTGTGATGTACAGTAATGGAGTCGCTCTTACTGTTGATAGCAATGGAGACGCTCTTGCTATGTAAAAAAAAAAATAAAAAAAAAAAATGAACTAATGTTGTGTCGAAAGTAATGGATGCGCTCTTACTTTCGATGAAGTTATGTTAATTTAACGTTATAATAACAAAAATGATGTAATTTTTAGGTGGCGCTGATGATGACGATAGTCCTTCACCACAACCACCGCACGTGATACAAGAGTCATCAGCAGGTCAAGTTTCAACATGCCAACCTGCCTATCATCACACGGGCGAGGACGCACCGTCGTCAGGAGAGGCCGAATAAGCTGTAAAAAGTCAAGTGACGTGTAGCAGTGGGGTATACTGGACTAAACTGGTTTTCAGGCTATATAAGCACGGCGCGCTGTATGGTCGGGCGCACTTCTTCGACGCTCGCACTAGATATAGGACGTTACTATTGTTGTTAAATTTGTGGTTAATTTCGTGTAATTTAATTTGGTTATTTTTAGTAATTTTATTTGTTAATTTCTAACTATACATATACAAATAAGTTAAAATTCTCTCCATAAATCAGAATATCAAACATCTTATAACAAAAGAATATAACATGAAAAGAATTCTTTTAAATTAAGAGAGAATCAGATGTAGCTACTCAATATCCACGAAATGCGAATCGCTTTAAAGGAATATCTGCGGAGACTCAAGTCTCTTTATCTGTCCCTTCTGACCTACAATTTATTCCATGCCTTTACGCTTGACTTAAATGCCAAAGCAAGATAGTTAAGTCGCAAATCAAGTTCTTTTTGTAGACTTTTATTCATTGTTTATTATTGAATGATCTGTGTACGCTGTGTCACAAGAAATCGTAGTTTGAATCATAACATACTTTTAGGTTATTTTGTTTTTCCATCAAATGTTCAAGTGAGGTTTACTTTAAAATATAACCTAGACTTCGCAGGATTAATATTTACCTAGTCAATAGGAAAGGGGAAATTTCATGTTAGAATTTATGTTTGAATTCCGAATATAGCTTTTTCGTTATATAAATCGTTTAAGAGAGAAATCCTAAATTCGTGAAATTATTTAAAAAAAAGGATAGTGTGGTTTTATGAAACCACTGTAAAAGTGAAACTATTTTCACATTATAGACATTCAACTAAAAAAAATTTAGAATAATATTCCAGTAAGGGTATAAAAATCGCTTTATCAATCTTTATTTTATACTTGGAAAAGTAGACTAAGTCTCCAACGAATATTTTTATTGAACTCTGTGTCTTTGAGGATACGACATACATAATACTTAACATTTTATTAAGATTATATACACATATTAATTAAACAAACTCTGAGAAAAACAAACGAAATAGCGTGTGGCACTGGCATAAATGAATAATATGGTATACACTACCGCCCTCAGGCGCCCTTGGCTGCTATGACGAGCGCCTTTCACTTTATCCCTACTCCGCGGCCGACCGTCACGCGACATGCGCTACATAGACCAAAAAGTTTGAGACGATGTAATAAAAGTTTCACTTTAATAAATATTTATTATTTATTTTAAATACGCCACATACACGTCTTCTTGAAGAAATAACAATTACAAGATGGAGAATAAATGAATAAAAAATTAGTTTGAGTCAACATAGTTTTTCTTTTTTCAAATTTCACTTGAGCTTTTTTATATGTTCAGTTACACAGTTTGTTCGTACTAAAAAATCGTGCGGCAAAGATCGCCGATGCGATTTCAAACGTTGATTAACAATTAACAGTAATGGCTGAAAAATCTATCAAAAAACGTAGTCTAACAGTTCAGTTAAAGCAGACGTTTAAATTAATTACTGTCAGTAGCGAGCCTGCTTGAATTGGCTCTGAGATAACATCTCTACTGGTCGACAATAGGCTATTATGTGAGTGGCTTCATCTACGATAGAGGGCAGTGTGTGCTGGAACAACAAGATGAGTTTCTATCCGATTGATATGGATATTGGCAGTGTAAATGTACTAATGGTATTTGTGTTTCATGTATGTGCTAAGATTTTCTTTTACGCGTGTACTAAATTGCTGAAATGTAATTTCTTTAGTTTAATATTTTTTAACATAAATAGATTTAAAGGAATGAAAACGAATTAGTAATTACGGTCGGCGAATTTGACACTTTGATCTGGAGGGCAATTAATCTTGTTTACAGTATTTTACTAACGGTTAGACTATTAGTTTTGTATATAAAATGCCGCTACAAACTTTTTGGTGTGGGCCTCAGAGTTCATCATCGGACGTCGAGGCAGATTACGAAATACCACCCGTCTCACCTCGACGTCCGCCGTTCCATGACTGAGCGTTTTAAAGAATTTCCGAACCAATTCTTAAAAGGCTGGCAACGCACTGGCGAGCCCTCTGACATTGAGAGTGTCCTTGGGTGTCACTAAACATCAGGTGAACCTCCTGCCCGTTTGCCCCCTGTTCTATTTCATAGATAAAATTTTTTTTTTATCTGTTTCGCCATAATTTGTTTTTTATAATAGTCAACTAGGTCAGACTGGTATACCCGAGACACACCGTAAACTTTTTTAGTCTAAGGCATTTGGAGAGCGAGTGTTAAATGCACACATAGACAGCAGTGTCAGGTGTGTAGAAATATATATTATAGTGCAGTGTTTGTATAGTCAATGTACAACGTTTTGCGACAATCCCTGATTTGCGAGAAAATGTCAAATTTTAAAATGAAAATCAATACATATTGTACGAGCCAAGGCTGTACATTTTGCTCACTTAGGTTTTCTTAGTTTTATAAGCGTGATGTTTCTCTATATACGTGCCAAGGCTCACACATCATGCTCAGTTATAAACGTGAAAATATTTAAATGTATGTACGTGCTGTGGTTGTTCACTTGGATTAGTTATAAGCAGGACGATTTCCTAAATCGTCGGAGTCACGCCCCGAGAGTATAGCCGTCCGCAGGCACTCTCTTCATCTGCATTTACTAAGTCATGGGAGTTACACCCCGAGAGCATAGCCAGACGTCGGCACTCTCTTCAATTGTTTAATTATAATTTTATTATAATTCTATTATATCGCTCATATTCTATTGTTATACGGAAGTGGTGAATATAAGGTAATCTACAAATCTTCTATTATTTCTACCACCTGATGACCCAGGAACCGTACATTTTGGTCCTTCGAGCTATCCGGGAATAGCGGGTCTTTCGCGTACAGTTGATCGCGTTCGCGTTTTTCTCCGTTTTCCTGAAGATCGGCGCCGTGGAAAAACATCCCACTGCTGGTTTGTGGAGTCATCAAGCAAGTAGAACACCATCATCCGCATCAATAGAAAAGAGGAGAGCAACGTGTTAAGTATCCAGAGGGATCATCAGTATATCGGCGTCCTTTTGAACCTAGAAGAAGGCAACGGACGTCAATCGTTATTAAAGGGAGGCAAGTGAAATAAGTCCTGACCCAACATTTATAAGGACCCAGAGTGGTCAACAGTATATCGACGTCCTTTTTAACCTAGAAGAAGGCAACGGACGTCAATCTTCAACATAGGGAGGCAGCTGCAGTAAGTCCTTTCCATTTGTTTTGAGCACTATTAATTCTGAGAATTATCTCATTCATTTCGAGCATAATTTTACTGAGAATGATTAGAAGCATTCATTGAGCATTTTAACAAGCATAATGGATAAGTTACTCCAAGTTTCGAAAACTGAAGAGTTGCTTCGCAAGCAAGAAGCTTATTTTAGGTCGCTGGATAGCATATTGGAACAATCTAAGGCATATTCGGCATACGAAAAAGATGAACTTGAGTATGTACTAGAAGGAATAAAATTACGATGGGATTTAATTTTTGAAACCCATATCCAAATAAATACTGTTCTTAATGGATCTGACTCGGAGTATCAGAATAAATATTACGAGCAGGAAGCTAAATATAGGCGCCAAAGGAGAGAGTTGAATCGCAAATTTCATGCTACCGACTGGCAGAAGAATTCTCTAGAAACGCGTATGGAATCACCGATACTTAGGGATTCACATAATTCAGAAAATTCATTATATGCCTTGCAAACAGCTAATAATCAAATGCGGAAAGATTTAATTAGAAAACAACAGTGGCCTACATCAAATTTTTGTGTCAGCAAAAATTCGCTGTCGACGCGTTTCGATAACCAAGGTCAAGGAAATACAAATAAAATAAAACGTTGTCAATTATGCAACTTGTCTAATCATGGCCTGTTTAATTGTCGATCATTGTTAGAAAAAGATTTTAATGAAAGGGTTGATACCATTTTAAGATTACAGCTTTGCACAAATTGTTTGTTTAAGCATGACGTGGAAGATTGCTTCTCGCATAAAAGATGTAAGATTTGTTCCCAAAAACATAATACTATATTGCACCATGCACTATTTAATTCAAATGTAAATTATTATTCTACGCAAAGAGAGCGATCATTTCAATATAAATCGGATAAGAGAAATTATTCGTCTTCGGCAAAAGTGGAAGAACGTTTAGGAGAAAATGAGAACGAGCACAGTGTATGTGCAGATATTTATCAAGGCATAGGAGTAGCCGAATTAGCAGAAAGCGTCGCGAAATCTGTAATTTCTGACAGAATGGAACGTCATAGCATAATTTCCGGAGTAGAAGAGACCCTGCATCAAAGTACAGGTCTAGTTACACTTCCCGGTTCTTCAATTCATAGTAAAAATACTTCTTATTCCAATGTGCATACTAGTAAGCAAACAGGTAGTAAATTACTTATGGATAATCACAGTATATGTGCAGATATTTATCAAGGCGGAGTAGCCGAACTAGCAGAAAGCGTAGTAAAATCTTTAATTTCAGACAGAATAGAGCATGATAGCGTCATCTCTGGAGTAGGAGTGACCCTGCAACAAAGTTCAGGTCAAGATACAATGTCTGGTTCTTCAATTCATATTACAAATACGTTTAATTCTAATTTGTGTACGAAGAAGAACATTGATAGTAAATTATCTATTGAATCTAGCGAGCCATCATTGCAATCCTTAGAACAGCAAACGGAACTTGGTTATAAAGTGATCGGAGAAGATAAATCACATCATGATAACGTGGGTGTCGAAAGCATGAACTGCTTACAAAACAAGCAAGAACCAGAAGAAAAAGAAAGTTTATCTCAGTTCGTGTCTTCTCAAAAGAATAAAAACTTAAATTGCAGCTTAGTATTGTCTAAGCCTTTGTTAGAAGCACCGATTCAATTATATACGGGACCGGGAAACCATAGATCAGAGAGGGTTGCACGCAAATTTAATGTTTTGCCTATCAATAAAGGCAAGAAAAATAAGGAACAAGCTTTCGACAAAAAGCAGAAATTTGAAATAAGAAAGAAGAAAAAAGGAGTTAAGAAAAGAAAGGAATTTCCAGGAAGGTCAAAAAGAAAGGTTAGAATGAAAGGTGATATCTTTCGTAAAAGGGGAAGATTGCGCAACGTTATCGTTTCGCACTATAGCAGCCTCACAGATACAGGACTTCGTAAAAGTAATATACAACAAACTTATTCGGTTATGCAATGCTATGAGTCGAATATGAGTAATCAAAGGAAAAGAAAGAAAAGCACCATATATAAAGTTATACTTAAAATTCCTTTAAGGATACAAAGCCGAGACTCGTATGTTCAGTTCCATTTATGAATAACATACATTGTCGAAACATTTCATTTAATATTGAGCGAAAGTTATTATTATACATACATCAATATACATAAATCATTTTATAAAGTGGAAAACGATATATATATAAAACATATGAGTGGATATCGTAAACAATAAGTGGAATGTCAGTTCAGCAAAATATCATATGTTAGCTAGTTGATTGATCTACTGTGAAAGACGTCACATACAATGAATATGATATAGATATCAAATTACCGAGATACGGTTGCATTTTATAATAATTATATTTAACCTAGGTAATGGTTTATTCACCAAAACAGTATTGTACTTTAAATGCTCATGATAGTTCTCAGTATGTGCTCAAGACAATTAGTGGATAGGATATTACAATCATGTGAAGATTAGGTGACGTCACGGAGCAGTAGGTGTCTTCGGCAGAATCAGCAACCGGTTTCGCAGTGGCCTCAGGAGAAGCCACCCGGGACCGGGCTCCAGTATATCTTAGTGCTAGTGATAGTGCAGTGGAATTGTGTCAGAAGTGTTAATATAAGTTTAAAGACTTTAGTGTTCTAGAGACTGTTAAGCATACAATGAATTGTTATTGTAAAGCACTACATATTCATCTTGCACCTTTTGCCTGTGGGAGTATGTACGAGCCAAGGCTGTACATTTTGCTCACTTAGGTTTTCTTAGTTTTATAAGCGTGATGTTTCTCTATATACGTGCCAAGGCTCACACATCATGCTCAGTTATAAACGTGAAAATATTTAAATGTATGTACGTGCTGTGGTTGTTCACTTGGATTAGTTATAAGCAGGACGATTTCCTAAATCGTCGGAGTCACGCCCCGAGAGTATAGCCGTCCGCAGGCACTCTCTTCATCTGCATTTACTAAGTCATGGGAGTTACACCCCGAGAGCATAGCCAGACGTCGGCACTCTCTTCAATTGTTTAATTATAATTTTATTATAATTCTATTATATCGCTCATATTCTATTGTTATACGGAAGTGGTGAATATAAGGTAATCTACAAATCTTCTATTATTTCTACCACCTGATGACCCAGGAACCGTACACATATATTCTTCAAATGTACGATAAACTGTTTTCATATTATATACTTTGGATATATAAAACTACCTTCCAAGCTAGATAAGCTTAAAGCTCTTGTTGCGCTGAAAACTAATTTAGTTAAAGGATATTTATGTTGATATGCTTAATCCTATATCTAGGCATAAATGAAATTCGATGCATTGTTATGCAAATACCTGTGGTCCGGTGGCGATAGCCAATGTAAGACGAAGCAACACTACACACACAAGAGAATCTATTCGATAACTTTGTATAAACTTGCTTGCATCTCTTAATTTATCTCAACCAAACCAAAATACTCTCCTGTCTCTTTCCATAAAAGTATTATGACTATTTGATAGAAAGAGAGAAATGTTGTTAAATATCCGATGTCTCATGTTGTCTAAAGGTATTTTGTTCTATGTCGTAGACCGTAGTATGAAAAATTTAAATTTTTAATATGTTTGTATATCAATTAAAAACTCCTGCTACGTACAGACATATATATGCCAAGCTATTTTAAGTGAAACATCTTTATCGGCGTTGAAAAAAAAAATTACCGTCACATTTTTCTTTCTTTTTATTTTTTATATTTCATTATTTTATTAGTATGTAATTCGTACTTAAATATAATATCCAAAAAAATAATAAACAAATAAAAACACGAGTTAAGCTCGGTCATCCAGGTACTATAAAATAAATAGAGTATGAAATAGATTATACAATTTAAGGAGATTTTATCTTATCCTACGGAGGCAATATCGTATCAAAGGTAATATTAAAATTTTCCCTTCACATGAAGAATAAATAAATGGCACAGAATTACAAATACCCTTCTCATTTTTTCTCCTGGGGCATCTCAGTTGCACATCCTTGAGATGCAAAGTACAAGTACTTTTTGTATTTGCAAAAGCCACGGAATTTGCATAATATTGCTTCTGTACTGCTATACGTTTGGTTTTTGCGTTAGCGTTTTTAATATTTTTTTTTATTATTTATATTATATATGTATATATATAATTAATAATATGTATGTTTTCATTACTATGCATTGAAATAATAAATAAATTGCATCAATGCATTGATCCCAACTCTGCAAATGGAATAGCATGTCTACTATATCCCGATAGAACATTTTACCTTATTTCGGCCATGCGCAAAAGCGATGAGAACCTGGGGAAAATGATCGTGGTTGGAAACATAGAAGGCAAAAGATCACGTGGCCGTTCACCAACCAGATGGACCGATCAAATGAAAGACTCATCGTCCTCTTGTACGCTGTTATGAGAGGCGCTGAACAGTAACCGATGGAAACAGAATGTCCAGGTGTTTGTGCTGACGCTTAGACATGAGCATGACGGAAGAGAGAGAAATGAAAAAGATACATGTGCATTTTTCGGTTACGCGTCACATGTTTCGGTTACGCGTCACTTTTTTTCGTTACGCGGCAACTTTTTCTTGTCACTACCACGGTTAATTTGAAGAGAAAAAATATGTAATAACGATACAACGATAGTAATAATTATATTACAAGTAATCAAATTTTTCATTATAATTCTGTAAAGATTGGCTAATTGATTTACAAAAACTAATACATTTCAGAATTTGTATTTAGTATTTTATTTAATTTAGAAACTCTCTAATTTAACTCTATTTAACCAATTTCTGTAAAGTTGCATATAGTAAGATCATTTTACGAATAAGGTCATAAAGAAGTTTCACATCTTACGTGTGTAACACGCAGACATTTTCTATTGATCCCCTTCATATGCGTAAAATGGTGTTTATTTAAAAATACGGGGTGGCAGGTATAACAGGCACAAACCTAGATACAATTGTCTTAAATAATGCTATCATTTCTAAATTACTAGTATAATGTTGACTTAATTTACTTACTGTCCTATAGATGGGGCAGTGGGTGTCAACAATGAGTCTCCATCGCGTTCGGTCTTGAGCCTCACATTTCACCTCGCTCCAAGTCCTTTCGTCTCTCTTTGCCTCATCTGAATGTTTTGTTCAGTATAATCCTGATATTGTTTTCCAATGTAAGAAGCTTTACATGAAAATGTTATAAAGTTACTCGGTGGTATTCAATCTGCATAATATTGCTTCTTTAATATGCCGACCACCTTAAAGGAAAAGGTGAAATTGCTTTTTTCTCAGGAAAGTCAATGAATTTAAGTCAATGGCAGATAGTGAGGTCGAGGGTTGGATGTTTGTCTAGTCAAATGTGATGGAGGCAGGCATGCTTTATTTGCACTTCTTTGAATTTGTCAAAGTTCGATGTTATTTCGAAAAAGCTCTTGATAAACCCTTCACTCAATAGTAAATTTATTTTTATATTCTGTCATGCTCATTCCAATATCGTTAATAATGTAGGATATATAACATTGTATGACTATTGCAATTATATTTTTTTATTCAGAACATATATATATTGTGAAATAACGATTCCTTTTTGCGATTATTAATATCACAAAATGTGCGTTGCTTCGAACATGAATCTTAAAAAAAATGTTAATCAATGTTGTCAGAACTATAACTGATATGCCTCTTGTGAAACACTAATATATCTATATATCTATAGATCAATAGTTTTGATCGTCTATGTAGGTCTCTTTCCGTTGACAGCCACTGTATCCCGCGAAGGCGATGTTATTTGCCCGAGTTTATTTATTCGAAACTTGTCCGTTTTCAGATGACCACTGTCCGCTCACAACCTGTCACTGTATTTTCTCGACCCTTTATTTTCACTTGACAAGAATATTTCGAGCTGCGTCCTCCCAATATTACATTGCGACTTTTTATTCGTGATACATTTTTCCAATTGTCTCCGATGCGCGCCTCCGCAGTGCGAACTAACGGAATAGAATTTTCAAACAGTTTTGATTGATAAAGGTAGACAGGTTTTCGCATTCTTTGTTTGTGAAATTAGATTTGGGAGGCCTGGTGGATCTGAAGTTCCACTTGATTAATGGTGAATCGTGAGGGGAAACGTTAGGCCACGAGGAATTAGAGCTTATTGTTACTAATTTATACGTGCGATGCTTAGTTTTGATGCAAAATTGCGATCCAATTTTCCGTAACAACGCTCGAGGTGTGTTAATATTTGATATGTTCTCGACTTTTCTCGAATTTAACGCGCCGATTAAACAACGCGAGGCGAAGGATTATATATGAATATTTAAATTGCTATATCGGTTCTAGTTCTGTAGAAGAGTAGCTGTATTGTTTATTGCAAATAGCATCTGTTTGTTAAACATTTATGAAGTAGAAATCTACACATTGAACTTTTCCGCAGCTTCTAAATTTCTTTATAAAGAGCTTCAGCGAAAGCGGGCGGGATTTTTTTGTTCAAAAACGAATGATAACGCATCGTTCTGTTTATTGAATTATAAATCAACATAGAATTAGGTAAATAAATGTCACTTTACATGTTTAAAAAAATAATATGTTTTTAACAATCAACCCGTCATATGACGCTTATCATTGAGTCCCCTTAACTTATTAAAATCAAATGTAGTAATTGTAGAATTAGCATAAATGCATCGGAATTATTATTAAAAAATAAAGGACGATCATGACTATTGATTAAGAATTCAATTACCTATAATTTATGTATTGCTAAGTCCTTCCAAAGAAACAAGAAAACATCTTCTGTCTAATGTATTTTCTAAATCAGAACTCAATGACCGTTTTGGAGTCTCCATGTTTTTTCACGATTAAGGACGTATAAGGACAATCAGTGCTCAGCTGGCGCGAGTACGAACGATGAAAAAAATTCAATAATTATATAACTAGAATTAAGTAGAGGAAATGAATATAGAATAAAAGTTATACAAATTGCACCCACAGCTTATGCAGCTATTAAAATAGAAGGATTACTTTTATGGCTCCGGTACGTTTGAGATAATATTGGTTTATTATGAGTGCAATAAACGATATTCGTTTTAGCCAATATGGCAATAATTTTATATGTAATGTTTTAAAATTATAGCGATTTCCTTTACATATTAATGAAGCTGAATAATATTTACTTCTCCAAAGCTTGACATATTCGCTGATTTTGAAAAAAGTATTGTTAAGTGATACAGTAACCAAAAAATATATAATGCAAAGTGTGATATTTTTATTATTTTTACTTGTTGTATGTAAAACTTATGTTTAACATTATTGTCATGAATATATGGTTTGTGACCTATAGGTGATATTGTGAATTGATAAATAAATATTAATTAAAATTAAGTTTTAGATGTCAAAGCCATAATATGCGGAAAAATATTCTAGATATTAATTACAATTTAAATGAAATCATTTTATTTATTTACTTATTTAGTAATAAATATATATATATAAAGTATTGTTAACCCAGAGTTTCCAGTACCTATAAATGAATGTAAAAAACGACGTTTAATTCAAGGCGATCGTAATTATAAAGATTCCTCTTAGAATAAAAAGTTTCGAATGAATACAATCACAAACAGAATGTAGGTTAATGAGATTCGCACAAGAAAAACATCTCGTTAGGCCATACATTATTCAAGCTTTCGATGTTATTACACTTTTATGCGTTACGCGAAACTTGCAATGCGTTCTTCACACTTATCACCTCGCAAACTATTTCACAGTTTTGGCTTTGAGGCTTTGTAATTTTAGACGCTAATAATAATTTAATCCTACGCTAATAATAGTTTATTCAAGCGGGGGTTTTGAGCCCTCAAAAAAATTGGAAGATACTGATGATTTTACTGAAAAATATAGTTTTTTCTATACGTACTATAGAAAATATGTTTTTTGGAGGTATATATTTTGTATTAGAAAACATCGATCTTTTCCACTGTAAGAAATTTTCAACCTGACCAAAAGATTTTTTTTGGGCATTGATTTTAAAATTTTATCAGAAAAATCGTCACATAGATGCGGCATACCATCTTTATTCATAATTAACAATTTTAATCATTCATTAACTCTAAAAACGGCACATATTAGTTGACTTTATCATAGTTATAAATTACGCAGTAATTTTCACTCAGTATGAAATTGAAAAATTCCTAGACAGTAGTTCCGTGTCTGCGAAGTATTTTGGCAAAATTATTCTCATTCATTAAGCAGAGTGGAGGGTGAACAAGATAGTCTGCGTACTTACTTCTAACAAGGTGACTTCTAGTAATTGCTTATTATTTTATTGTTCTCTTTCATTTTGATTAAAAACATAAATACATTAAGTTTTATTGCAAATACAACGATATTTTTTAAATTTAATTATGAACACTTTGTTGCGTTACATATCTGAATAACGACAACAACACAAATTCAGAAGGCAACGGGCAGCCTTATCGCTGACAATCGTCTGATCTCTTCCAGACAATCCCAGTAAGAGAAAAGAAACACTAAGAGTAAGTGCGAAAGCAATTTTAAATCACACATAACAATTACTAACACAATTACAAAACCAAAAATAAAAGCAAATCTAAAAGCTAATCTTAAGAGTCACTATCTATGGATAGACCTTTTGTCAATCTTGAGAGTGTTTGTGGATAGACTCCTATCATAAGATTTTAACTTACACCATTTTTTACAATAATTAAAAAGCTATTTGATATGTTTTAAACATAAACATATTTTGACATTATTTGTACGGTTTTATTTTTGTACTTTATTAATTAGTTTATATTGATTATCAAATATCAATACATCTCAACAATACAATACAATCTCTTCGCTCTTTACACTCAGTAAAGAGCGAAGAGATTGCATTCTATCCGTCGCCAAAAATGGATTGTCTTCGTAGGGTTTGGTTATTAGGATGCAGATAGGAGATCGATCAACTGTAACGATTTGATCTCAGATTGTTTTCAATCGGAAATTGTGGATTAATTATTGGGTTCGGTTTAATGATGCACCTTTCGTTGTCTCAGAACCTCTTTCAGGTAGTTGATTCCATATAATCTATATTTATAGAAACCATACCGTACGAGCAAACTAATTGAATGGATGCGAGCAAAACAAACGCCAATAACACGCCTAAGTAACAGTAATTAATGAGTCACTATTTATAATCTATTACCGGAGCTGTCTCCAATCTACGCAGTACGCACGTCTCTTAATACCAATCCATTAATTAAAACTTATTTTGTCACAGTATTTCGACAAACAACCTTCGGGTACCAAACTTTAACTTACGTAGTTACGTGTGTGCTTATAATCTTCAATAATTAAAATATATTTGATGAGATTTTGGCACGTTTATATACGAAAGTGTATTTTGTGTTTTATTTTATAACAGGCAACATTACTAGCCATCTTGGCGTGGCGCAAAAAAGGATAGGACAGGTGTCATATAAACAGATGCAGATGAAATTTGTGGTCTTTTACTTCGTGGTTCGCTCACTTCATTAAGCTTCCGTATTGCCCTTCAAGCGATTGACCATCCCGTATCGTCCAAGCCGAAATCCATGTCTCGCAACGCCCTTGCGCATCAAGCCAGCTACGATTCCTAAAACCGCCCGAGCTAAGCTGTAGAGGACCTTAAGGCCAACGGCAAGATTCCTTAGACTAAGACGATCACATTTTAGATGGCTATGTTTATGCCAAAAGTCAAAGTCAAAATTTTATTTATTCATATAGGTGTACACTAATTATGAACGTCAAAAAAAAAAGAAATTTTTAATGAATCTAATTTTACATATGCTCGGGATTCTATTTTCAAATTGAGATTTTGCTTTTTCTATTATTTCTCAACAAGTATCTACTAAAGAATACACTTTTTTACCGGATTGAAGCTATGTATTATTATAAACTTATAATTATTAAACATAATTTTAAAATTATCCGACGTTTCGTGTGCTTTATAGTGTGCGTGGACACGGTGAATGAAGACTGAAGGTGTCTTCAAATAATACATAGCTTCAATTCAGTAAAAAAGTGTTTTCTTTAAATGTGTAAAAGCTATCTTAATAAAAGACAATACTTAGTATCTACTACTCACATTAAACACTTAATAATAGGAAGAAATACGCTTTACTGAGCAATTCTTAACCTACCTAATAATTTCCAATACTAAATAATAGAATTGTAAATGTACAAAAGCGTTGTGAAATCTTCAATTTGGACATCCAATACAATCCGCGTTCGAATTTCCGCAAAGATAGGAAATCTCACAAAAGAATAGCGTTTAACGTGAGACAAAGACTGATTTAGATCTTCTAGATCTAGACCCTTTGCTGGACCACTATTTACTTTACTCAACGCCCAAATCCCGCTGCACAAAGCGCTGCAAAAATACCCACACATCTTAGCATGAGTTTTACATACTTTATTCTAAAGCGCTCAAACAACATAATCACATCTTCACGTATGTGTTAGTACTAAGATAATTTTTACATACATACTGGTGCCTGTGTGTAGAAGTCATATTTGTACGGATTTTGTGTTGCTTATCTTACAATCTTTATCATAGTGGGCACTTTGTGATGTCATTTGAGTAGTTTAAACTTTAAGTTTCTTCTTTCTAGTTTAATCTTTTCTTTAGAGACAGGTTTGTTTGTCAAAATACATTAATATAAAGAAATACTTTTGTGGAATACATACATACGATTTCATAAGTGTACATGTTTATCTATATGAAAAAATATATTTTGATTTGATTACAAATATTATATGCGTTGCCAGATTTAGGTAAAGGCTTTTCTTAAAGGGCGCTAAGTAGAATTGGTATATATAATATACTATTTTTATATATTGGTATATAAATTTATTGGGGTACCCACAATAAAGCTAAAATAAATAAGGCTTAAAAATATCGTAAGGAAACAGATATAAATTTTATAAATATTAATCTTATACAGTCATCGAAATTGTTACATCTCTGTATAATTTGAATTCAAGGAATGTAATCAGTTTTGAACTAATACTTCCCTGTATGGAAATGCCTCGTTGGAGACGCTATTAGTTCTTTTGATTGCTGGCTCATTTTGTTGAATTAAACGGAATTGGGTAATTCGGAGAAAATTAAAGAAGGGTTCATTTTCTTACTTACCATTAGTATAATTGTCGCACGAGTTACCAGCCTTCAAATGGGTTGTCAACAATAAATCCAGTCTATTTAATGATGAGGTTTCATAGATTAACACCTTCCACATGTTATTCAATTCAAGTAATTTAAACTGTTGTATTTTTGCCAGTATTAGTAGATTCGTGTTGTAAAGAAAAACACCTATTTTCTTTTCGAAGTCTGCAGTTGATTTTGTTAACATTTTTAAAATGAAAGGGGATTAAATAAGAAACGTACGTCTACCAACTCCTCACCTTTATATAAAACTTTGATTATTAACGTAAGAATCTTGTGCAATAGGCAGTGTATTGGAGCTTTCTACATTTTGTATTAAACCTATGTCGACTAATTCACAATCACAATTTCATCAGAATCTGCTATTATACATTAGATTTTACCGTTTTTTACTGTCATACTTTGTATAACTTTAAACTTGTCCAATTACCATGCCTTGTTTGAAAATGTATGATACAACCAAAATTAAATATTAATTTATTGAAGCAGTAATTTTTATTTTTAAGTACTGTGAATGTCGACGCTTAGAAGGTCGAAGAAATTGTGACACTTATGTTTTATCGTCAAATATATTAATTAAATAATACTTGCGGCAAAAGTAGGGAGTTATTATTCGATATTTATTTATCTACGAGAGGCCATGCCAGACAACCTGACTAAAGCGGTTGATAATAAAAATATTATTTTCGCTATGTAAATTAGATTTAAGATTACTACTGTTTAATAAGAATAGGATGTAAGTTAAAATAGTCAGCGAATGAAGGGCTTTTCAGATTATTATTATTATCTACCAGTTTCAATTCTACTCAAAGTGAAAACGTCACTGAAGTTCATTTGTTTCCCCCTCGCTTCATCCACCGCTTATACTTACATTTCAACACAGATGCAAATTAAATTACACCCAAGTTTCGCTGACTTAGCCACACTGTTGGAAAGATAACTCGGGCTTGTCGCTCTTGCTCAGGGATTTGGTGTTATTCAGATACTAAGTGGAAAATTTCTAATGAAAACACTTTATACGTATGTCACTTCATTAAGGTGCCGTTTGCAGCTTGAGACGGGTTTAATATTACGTTGTGCTCTTACTTCAGATATATTAATATGGTTGGACAAAAGGGGTTATTGACAAACTGTCAAGTTTACTATTAAATAATTCTGTAACCGAAAAAAATAGAAAATATGTGTTCAAATTAATTAGGTTTGACTTAAAAAGATAGAGTTTACAAAATGTATGAAACAAAACGATGTGATTTTCAAAAGATCCAATCATGGACAAGGTTCCATAAAATGTGAGCGTATATAATCACATGAATTTAATAAATTTAGTGCTCTTTTCTCGGTCGGCTTCTTTCTTTGTATCCATTGTGTTAGGCATTCAAAACAAAAAATAGCAAACTGAACAGAAAAGATAGAGAACTCGAATATATTGACATTAAGTAATTGTTTTCTATTTATTAACACTTTATTGCATTAATAGTACACATATATTCAAAAGATAAATTATTAAGAAGGTAATGGGCGTCCTTTTCAAGCGGCTCTAGTAAGCACAAATAAAAAATAAATACTAACAGTCAAATTCATAGCTAAATTAAAAAAAAATACTAAAACTAATCTTAACATGAATCACATTGCAATGAAAATTGTAAAATACATACAGTATCAAATTTACAATTTGTAAGAAAAACAATCACAATTATAAATATTATTACAAATTTAGATTGACATCACAAACTATTCAAACTATTGTATGTGCTTCGAATTCAAGTGAGAAAACTTTAGCGATATACTTATACCACAAAAGACGTTTAAGGCGTAGAAAACAACAATAAACATGGTGGGTTGCGCTGACCGCTGCAAAAACAGCACAATACAAACTTAAATTGTTCGTGAGAACGTTATGCACTAGGTTTCAATTTCCACGCGAACTGGCCATTGCAGATGTTCGGGCGACAATCATAAATATGATTTGAAAATCGTTTGTATGGGCTGTAAACTTTTATATGGCGATGTATACATGATTCTAGTTAACCTGCAATATTGGACGCGAGAAACTGTTATAGCAAGATGGTCACTTAATACGACATCTTCGTCTGAAGAACGCATTATGTCTGCGATATAAAATATATTAATGACTAGACTGAATCACCTACATGTCATGTTTGTCTCAAAACGTAATACGTCATTTTTGTAAGATACCAAAGACACTTTTAGAAGGCACCTATACATATATGATAAGCAAAAGGGACTTCTTTATTTTTAAAAAGACACACAAGAATAGATTTTATTGGAAAATTCAATTGTTGTTTTTAGTATTTTTCTTTACATATTATTTATATTTTCCACCGTTTAAACCTTCTCTGGTTCTTCTCTCCCACAAATAATTCAAGACCATAATAAACCAAGTCGGTCCAGTCGTAGAGGATTGAACATTTAGGCTTGTATGTATTTTTTAATGCTGTTGATACAGTTGATGAAAAAAAAAATTATCTAAAAATTAAAAAAATATATATTTCGGGGTGGACTACCCGTACTACTACTACTCTTATAAAAATAGATGTTGTCCGATTCTCAGACATACCCAAAATACACAAAAAATTTCATGAGAATCGGTCAAGCCGTTTCGGAGGAGTTTAACCACAAACACAGCGACACGGAAATTTTATATTTAAGATATAGATTTGGTGATGAAAAAATTATAAGTTAATAATTTAAATGAATGTACATTGAAATATATGAAATTTAATTTACCTATTAAGATGTGTTTTAGTAAGATGAAGTAGAAAATCAAAATAAACTATTATTTTGATTTTCTGGACTAAAAGCTGTTACTTGTGGAACGTGGAAATCGAAACAAAAAAGGTAGTGATTAGAAATCTATCGATCATCCATGGTATCCACCAAGCCTGCCCAGACCGATCACAGAACGGCTAAAATAATGCTTTCATAAAACATGAAATTATGATGACTCTTCAAATTTTGTCAATCTTCTCTATTCATCTACCCATCCATGCGCTGTGCTATTTAAAGGTACTTAGTATTGGTATTCAATTTAGCTTTATTAGACGACGATACTGTGACCCACAATTCACGATGACTAGAAAACTCTAAGCGTTTTTCTGTTTTAGCAACATTCATCAATCAACTTCAAGAAAATTCCGAAAATAGTTCATTTTTCTTCGCAGTTCTAGATAAAATGTAGTTAAAGATAACGCGGTAGGTTATTGTAAAAAATACGACTAAAATAATGAACGTATACTTAATAAGATGTGAGGGAATTCTCAGAAATCGGCGTGTGAAACTCATTACATAAAATGTTCGTAATTATATTAAATATTCCATTGTAATTATAATCCTGTGATGGCATGTGGTTACTGATATTAACAGTTAAAATTTGACGGTTATGTATGTAATAACTCAAAATTTCGTGTTCTAACAGAATGATAATATAATATAAGCCTTTATTCATACAGACATTTTACATAATTTTTAATCTTGAACTATAGTCTCTAGTGAGTCGGAGACACTTACAACCCGTCTATTTGTCCAACTTTGGCAGAGGGCTGCTACATTTCTTGCATTCTTGTAACTGAAAAATACTTGTAAATGAATTTTACTTTTTACTTTCTTAATGATACAACATAACGCTGCAAGTATATAAAAAGTTAAATATGAGTCCCGAAATCACTTAAGACGCTCAAGGTTAAAATTCAAAGTCAACACTTATTGTACATATCTCAAAAATGTATTAATCAGATATATTTACTATATGTTCACAATGTTCCTGGCCATGTATGTATTTATTGTATTTACGTCGTATATATATAAATATAATATAAAAAAAACTAGTGTTGATGCAAGTTCTGAATACATGACCTTTTAACAATCATTTAATCACTACTCTTAATATACAGCTTTATTATACCATTATAACTTAAATTAAACAGGAGTTGACAAGTTAAATTATGTGTTTGTAAAATAAACGAAAACATAACCATGGAACAAATCTAGTGATTAATTTAAATAGTGCAATTGAGTGCTGTGTGCTTTTACAATATACAATCCATTAATCTATGAAAGAGCTTTCTGTACTGGCCACAAATTAATTACATTACATAGCAGATTATGGGTGTGTAAATATAATGCTAAATAATTTTATCAAAATAAATAAAAAAGTGCAGGTGTTAGAAGAAAGCTTTTCAAAAATTGTATTTTACGTTTGTAGATAAAAAGACACAAAAAATTGAAAAAAGGATACCGCATTATCTAGTTAAATAAAGTTTATTTAAATAACTAAAATTGAAATGTTGACTATAGCTAACGAGGTGTCGGTTTTTTGTGACGTTGTGCGCGTGTCGTAAAAATCATCATACTCTCATAGATTTTCCCAAAGAAAAAGTATGACTTCTGTTCATTCTGGTTTCTTTACAAGATTAAAGCAACATTTATTCAGAAACCACTGACGTAGAAATGTTTCTGATTAATCTGGACATAGCATACATTATACCCTTCTTGCTCAAAATGTATATAATATTTATTGACTTATTGAAAACAACGGCTATACAAATCGATATGATATATATATATTACGTTCCCATAAATAAGAATTTAAATGTGTTTTCCTCTGGTAAACCGAAGCTGAAATAATAATTATATTGAAAATCATTACCATACAAATATAAATGATGCAGCGTTTATGAATAGAAGACAATTATTTAATACATTTAAATTCGAATGGCGTGTCGAAATTTGTTTGTCACCAGTTTTGCCGTCAAAAATAATTACATGAAGTCACGTTTTGAATGTTAATACTTGATAGGTGATTTATGATTTTATTATTTGTTTTAAATTAACATTTAATCATACTCTTATTAAGTATATTGTTGTTTAGTAATGTAAAACTTATTTAAATAATCTTGGCATTTATTTGTTTTGTTATATTTTTTTTACTCTACTCCCCTGTCATCGTGTCCAGGGACTTTATATTGTAAATATGTATATTTATAAAATAAAATATATATTATAAAATATAAATTATTTAGGAGGGCATTACCTTGCATGGTCAGAATCATTCTGAATTTCATGGAAATTTAATTAGCCTGTTCTTTATTGTCTTTTTTCAAAAAAAAACTACATATTTCATATATGTATTCACAGTATCTTTTGTGGGTAACGTATCGTAAAGTTATCAAATTGGTAACATTGTTGTATGTAATCGATTCCATGAGACCAGCCTAACATTCAAACAGCATTATCAAATTATATGATCCATTCATATTAAAGATGTGTTGAATTTATTACAACAATCGATAATAATCATATACAGCTTATGTAATTATTAACTTAGTACACAGCCTATCCCGTGGTATCCTTGTACTCATTCGGTAAACAATGCCGGATGCAGACAGTAAACAAATAATATACGATGAATTATTGAGCTTGTTACACTAACAATTGTGTATGGATGCATAATTAGCTGAAGCTAATTATTGTATATTGCACTGTCACTTCAACGTTGGTAAATAGCTCAAGTTGTATCTAAGTAGCTCATATTTGCGATATTACTCAAACAGAACGATAAACATAAGTAGGATGCAACACAGTTATGGTGAAGCCGATAAGTCCTCAAAGCAGCTGTACAGTCTTGGTGAACTGCTTATATGATTATTTGTTCTGTATATTTCACGTCAGGGGTATTTATTTGTAGTAGAATGGTATATGTAAAAAATAATTATAAGCGTAGCACTTGTGGCTACGCAGCTACGGAAAAGCACGTAGCATACATGAATTATACTAAACATTAGACCGTTTTCCTAATTTCATTCCGGCAAGTTCTGTGTTGAAACTTGATCGAAGCTTTTGAATTGCGAGATATATGTGTTTACATAGTAAAAACTAATACTTTATTTATACAATACATGCTCTCTTGATATGAATTAAAATCAATGGCTGGAAATTAAATATTGTATACATAATTAAATAAATTTTATATTCCTACAGATATTGTGAGCTACTCAATAATATAACGCTATTGTCTTTTATTTGCGTCGGGTCACAAAATGCAGTGGAGCGTTGCAGCGATGAGATTAAGCCTTCTAAATGGGCTTAAATTTTAATCGCTGTTTAAGGCTCACCTAACGGAGGCATTGAGTCGCTAAAGCCATAGATAAAGGTTGCATGGAATAAACGCCTTTCATAGATAATGTTTACGAAATTTCGAACATTTTAGAGTTTAAATTTGGATTTTACGTAGTCTTTATCTACTTATTTATAATTTTATGAAGAAATTTATTATGAAAAAATCGGTTGTCTGTAAAGTCAGTTTACTGAAGATAGTTAAACGTCTTAAGAAAATATTGATGGAATGGTTGCATTTTGCAAAAGAGAATTTTGATTTTATTTGTTTGAGAGATATAGAGAAGGTGGTAAATCAAAATCACAATTCAATTGATCTAGTTACATTTATTTGTACGCATAAATACAAATATGTCAATTTGTTACGAACGAACGCTGCTGAACGCGGAAGCCACTTGTGCCTCTTTATCACTTATTCCACACTCTCGCTTGCACTTCAAGCCTTAAATGAAACGCCTCAGAGCGGGGTAACGCCGCATGTGTCATGTTTTTTCGTGCGTGCAGCCTCGAAGGGCTCCATCGAAATATAAGACGTTGTCATGTCAAAAACCCTTAATACAGTAGGCGTGTTTTTTCTGTTCATAGTATAGATTGATATCATGTTAATACGTTGTAAATTATTATATTCCAATTTGAACAAAGATTCCAAAGCAATAACCGCTAATGAAATTATTATTTTACGTCTACAGCGTCGTTCAAATATTTCCGTTTGTAATAAAAATTGTGAACATTCCAGTGTAAGAGTCAATATAATGAGAAAATTAACCAACCCGTGGTCAGCGCGGATCGGGCGTAACTAGACACGCTATTTTTCATACACTTTTATTTTTACGCGGTACAACATCGACGGGAAGCATCGGACGGGATTCTAATCAATTTAATTTATCAGGGATCCCCTGGAGGCAGCCATTCACTTCATTTAATGCGCGTATTTTGCGGCAGGGCTGATTGTTTTGAACCATTCAGCTGTACGGTCCATTTAGATTAATTATTGGATAACTTAATTTTGTGAGATGTATTTGCCAACATACACGGATATAAGTACCTAGATATAGCATTAGATCGCTCGTGTATCGGCTAATTTGTTTTACGAGGGCACACCGGGGGTCATAAGAGATATTATTAATTATCGTCCAGATTAAATAAGACGGCAATCGAAGAGCGAAATGAGGGTGGAATTACGACAGCGGCAGCATTTGTCTCGGCAACTAATAAAGGAGACAATATTGCACTCAATACGTATAAATGTGCGAGCAACATTTGGGCGTGATATTAATTCCGCCAGTAATTGCTATCGGTTTCCACCCGGGGCTGCAGCCATGAGCCATGAATACGGGAGTTACCGCTATTTGTTCCTGACGTTGCGGTTTAGGGTTTTACCCCGGCGGTCCTATATTTATTTTCTTCTTCCAAACACAATAGCCGAGTATTATCTAGACCGTTTGATCCGTCGAAATAAAAGACGCAAGACCATATTGATTAGCAAGGCTATGTATTTAAATTGTTTGTATTTAACCTTGAATTGACTAAAGACAAGTAAGTATCTCTCTTTCGCACTAATAGTATATACCAGGTGTATTACTAACATCAATAGAGTTACGAATATATACGGGAGTTTAATATACTATACTATACTATGTAGTTGTAAAAAGTGTATTATAATACGTATACATATATTTTGTTTTATACATAAATGTATTGTTTGTTATATTAATAGAAATAGCTATCTTCAAATAGGCCTTCCAACACATCGATTCTATTAATCATTCTAAGCGATATTTAACGTAAAATATGTGTTACCAAATGCCATATTGTTTTCATTTAATCTTAGATGAAGGCCTATTTAAGCAAATTTCATACATTGGTTAGGAGCCAAGTCTTATGCTTCATACGCTATGATACTTGCAATTTAGAATTTCCAGAATGCGAAATAATTGAAAACTTGAATATTTTGTTTGAAATAATACACGCGCATTTATGGGTTATTTTTAAATCAAATTGTTTAAGAATCGTTAGTTTCGTTTGAAGGTAACTAACATTGCCAGTGATCAGTGAAATAAATAAATAAATAAAAATAAAATATGTTTTTTAAGGGACATAAGATAGACAGGTATCACTTATTCCATATCATTAAATTTGAACCTGTGGGCATCCCTACTCATCAGCAAAGAAGCCCGCCGGCCGAAAGAAAAATCCGACTTAAAAAACTCTTGGTACTCTTTTAAAAAGCAAATCATCAAACAACACTTATTTTACAGACAGACATAACTTAACTTATTTTAAAACAAATATAGAAAATTAATTAGGAGTAGCCTGCCCAGCACTAGGCAAGGCAGAAATAAAAGAACCTCTGGGATTTTATTAAAGAAGAGTATCTCTTTTTCTAAAAAAAAGGCCTTCTGTATACAGAAATGCATGTAGAATAAATATGTTGTGCTTACTAGTAATAATACTGGACAAGCAGTATGAGTAACTAATTAGGTACACACGAAGAAATCTAAAAAGCCTTTTTAACAAAAATAAAATTTGGTTAAAGCTTAAATATAGTAATGAAAACTCGTGTACAATGTTAAGCACTATGTAATATTACCAGCATCACGAATAAGGAGCGGGTGAGATACAACGAGAAAATTGTATTTCCATTTTTACAATTTCAATTTAGTATTAATTCGAGAATGGCCCGAGCTCCACATGTTTATAGAACAGGGGGCAAACGGGCAGGAGGCTCACCTGATGTTAAGTGATACCGCCGCCCATGGGCACTCTCGCTAGAGGGCTCGCGAGTGCGTTGCCGGACTTTTAAGAATTAGTATGCTCTTTTCTTGAAGGATATATTATAACTAATAAAAATATGGATCGCGTAAGTGAAATTAAAATGCTCTATAAATTGTGATTTTTGCAAGTCCTAAAGTGGGAAACGGTTTTTATTATTTATCGCCCGCGGCCGACGACTTACTGAATCGCCGGTAATATTCAATTTGCTTGTTTAAAATTACCGAGATACAAGATTTTAAGAAGCCGTCTGCATAATCAGACGATA
Source organism: Pieris rapae (assembly GCF_905147795.1). Taxonomy (NCBI): domain Eukaryota; kingdom Metazoa; phylum Arthropoda; class Insecta; order Lepidoptera; family Pieridae; genus Pieris; species Pieris rapae. The sequence continues at coordinate 993,815 of NC_059515.1, read as the reverse complement.
AGCGCGATAAGTTGGCAGGTAATAAAAATATATAGCCGTTATATGAAGGCAAATTGTTGACGGCTTTTCAGAAGAGATGGTATTAAAACTGTATAATAAGCTTATCAAGATTAAAACAACTTATATCGATGTGTACCGAATAATTTTAAAAGGAAAATAGTTTAGTATTATATATTTCGACTTCTTGATCCAACAAACTAGTGTAGTGAATATAAGTGCAATTGCAGTCTCTCCGAGACTAAAACAAACATTTTAGAACACTAAAATTAACATTTAGTTAACTATTGACTTGTATTGTAGAAAAGTCAATATTACTTATAAGCCATAATTTTTGTAAAGGCTAGGTTGTAATTCATATAAAGTTCCCCTCTCTTTTGTGAACTGTATTGTAGAAAAAAATGTATATACTATTCATTGTTTTATAAGTTGTCTCAGCAACAACAAAACTTTTGATAGACCTTTTGATAGACTTTCAAAAGCAAAACTTTTGATAGACCTAACCAGTATTCCAGTTATATTTTAAATAAACTATTAAACTTTTACGGCAAAAAAACTCATTGACAGCTGGTGTAAAATTTTACCGTAGGATTTGGGCTGAACTAGGACGCGATCGACCATTACCATGATATAAGCGGAAGCGATTTTTAGAACAATAGGCGAACGGAAAGGAAGCTCCGTTTTAGTACCTTCGCTAAACACTTGTTATTTGTAATAACTCTTAAGTAATATATTAAAAAGCGTTAGGAAAACGAATACATATTATTTATATATAAACAAATTAATAATTGTAAAAATAATAATTTACTATATTCATAGAAACACAAAGCAGAAAAAAATTATAACAGAACACAGCGTGTGTGACACAACACTTAAATGTGCGGTATTACTGGTAATAGCAGACAGATCACATCATAAGCGAATAGAATTCTAGGATTTAATGTTAGGATTATTATTTTATTATTATTATTAATTAACTCTGCTATAAGACGTTAATAGTCAGCTAAATGGTACTTGTTAGTATGCCTTACCTTATTAAATCCCTAAAAAATGTTGAAAAATTGTCAAAATCACTATCGATGTCTCCATGTTAGTTCCATTTCACAAACTCAGAATGAGGACTTATATTTTCGCTTTCACGTCCGCTCTCTTCTATTATTGTGTGTATTACATTAGGGTTAGACTACTCTCTATTTCATTTCCAGCAGTACAAAGAGAGATCTGCATAGACCGGAATGACTGAATATTTATGAGAACCAAATACGTTTGAAATCACTGAGGAAAGCTAGTTTATTTTAAATTGTAATTTTAAAGCAACCTCAGTGGTCAGGCTGACCTTTGGTGATTATAATATTTTTAGTTTGTACTGAACTGAAATTACTCTCATAGAAATTTTAAACAGAAAAATTGCGAAGAGTTTTTGTACTTCGCTCTTTGACGAAGGCTTTTTTATTTATAAAAGTTATTTGAAAATGTTGTTAATATATCGTGATCTTGTAATCTGGATATCCTGATGTGTTATGAAATAGATATTTTATACAATTATATTGTATAAAAACAGATTAAGGTAGGTAGATCAGAATATCTTTACTAAATATTATTACGATTATTTTTGAAGGGATTTCTCTAAATCTTCTGGATTTTTTAGATCACATTACATTACACCAAAAACAACAACAACCGATAAATATGCGCAGTGTCAGTGTTAACTTTTGGAATCTCAGAGTAATGCTAAATCACGTTGTAAGGCCTCTGTAAATTTGAAATATAATAATGTGATAAATGGTGTGAGCTGTTAAATAAATAAATTACATTCCTATTCAAGGAGTATATTGTATATTGAAGAATACGTTGTATGAGCATTTATTCTTCCCTGGAAAATTCGAGTATAATTTTCATCTGTTTTCGTTCTTTATTTAAATTTCCATGCGTCATTTTCGAAACAAAAATAAAATTGTAATTCGAATGACGTACATTTAAATATGGAATATTAAAATTCAGTACACACTCGCTTAAATCGTCGCGTTAAAGTCGAGTAAGTGAACTGAGTAAATACAAACGTTATTAGGGCACGTGTACACTACAATTGTACGCTCCACGTAGCACCGTGTCTAGAGTACATCGCAATCAGCGAACACCCTGTCAACTTGAAACTTTCTCTACCTCCGCATCCTAATTTTATATAAACTTTTAAACTGATAAAATATAACAATTATGAGATTTTTGAATACTCCAAAACCAAATGCGAAAGTAATATAAAATATCATTTATTCCTTGAAACATTCACCAATCTTTACAAAAGATACACTTTAATTTTATACAAAATAATTTTCTTTTTTACAAGGAGCTCTTATAAGAGGCCTCCTCCAACTGGCTGCATCTCTATCTTGAGCATTTTTTTCCAATCTTACCCACTTATTAAAGCTCGTCAGCCCACCGTTAAAAAGGGTCTTTTTCACTTCCCTGGTGGGCCTCTCCATCTTGTTACCCTGTTTTAAAATAATTACATATAAATAAAAAATAAAAATAAAAATTGAATTAAATTTTAAGACAAGTGTAACATTCTACTAATGACATATGTTATTAAAATAAAATCAATCATTTAACTTTTCTTTCACATTAATTATGGAACATTACAATCTAGTCTAACTTAAGACTAAGTAATTTAAGTATCTATTTACATTTTTTTATTCCTGCCTTCACTAAGACTTTAAGGAATATCACGATCTAGTCTAACTGAAGACTAATAAGAAATTGAAGTCAATAACACTACTTAGTGTCTAATAAATGGCAGACACTGTGTTCTTGTGGTTTTTAATTTACCACAGTTTAGCACTTAAGACTAACGTTCTTAACTGAAATGAATTAATATATTTTTTTGTTACAGGGGATTCGGGTTTATCACATTCGGCGACCCCGCTAGTGTAGACAAAGTTTTAGCACAAGGAACACATGAATTAGATGGAAAGAAGGTGAGTGAATTTCTACTTAATTATTTATTTTACTTTTATGTAGACTAACGGCCAGGAGGCTCATCTGATGTTAAGTAATACCGTCCACGGACACTCACATTGCCAGAAAGCTCGCAAATGCGTTGCCGGCTTTTATATTTCACGTATAAGTTGTTACAGATGTTTGTTACTATGATAGGTGACTATTACTACTATAATACTTAAAAGTTGGTTTACTTTATGGCAAGAATGTATATTCATCAAACGTTTATGGATCTTATAAAAGGAAAAAAAGTTGCGCTGCAACCCTTAATCTGGAAATTAAAAATCGTTATCTATTGGTGATCAACCGTCTGGGTCGTCATATTGTACATATAAACACATCTCGGTTTCCTAGCGATGTTTTTCGAACTATTGGTTTAGAACCTAAAACCTCAAAGGTACTAGACCTGTCTTATTGAGTCTGAGGCATACTGGTTTCTTTACGATATTTTCCTTCCACGCGAGTGTTAAATCTCCACATAGAAACTATATTATTTCTATTGGTGCACATCCGGGCTTCGAACCAACGACCTCATACGAAGTTGGCAGGCACAAAGTAGTATGTTATATAATATAATAAAAATTGTAATTGCGTCTCGTTTTCACAAGCCTAAGATATTGACAACTATATAAGAAATAATTATTTGAATACACCACTGTAAATGAGTGCTGAGAATCATTTTATACTCATGTTTTCATATTTTTCTGCGTTTACTTTTACAATTTTAATTCTCTTGGCTACTTAAAATTGCACGGTAAAATCGTGATGGGAAAAACAACAGTTGAAAATGTTTTTACTTCCGACTCGTGAAAAATTTCGTGAACATATTATTTACTTATTAAAGTCACTTTTGAGGAAATCTGTTTTTAAATATTTTATGTAGTATTGAACTTCTTTAATATTAAATATATGTTATTGAAATGGCTTGCAATATAAAATATATGTAAATGTAAAACGACTTAACGATTTTTAGATTCGGCCAAAATTTTTAATACGCGTTGATGCGCGATATGGTGTTTCATGTTACTTCCAATTGGGCAATCAGATTTCAACGCATGCTGTCATCTTTTGTTTTAATGTTAATGTCGCAATTTTGGCCAATTGCTTTCAACGTGCTATCCTACTCCCTGGGATCGTAGGTTCAATCCCTTGCTGTGCTCCAATAGTCTTTTCCTTACTCCGACCGACTACCGACTTAGACCTAAAAAGTCCACTTACCTGACTATTAGAAATAATCATGAGACAGATACATTAACGTGAGGCCAAGACCTTTTTTCAAATGATATAACTTTACATATAATTAGAATGGCAAATCTGCGATTTTAAAACACGCCTGGAACGTTTAAATTAATCAAGTACAATTTAAATTGCTGAATTTATTGCTGTGATGTTTTATTTTTTAGTACATTGCCCATTAATCTTAGCTTCAAATGTATTGCATCGGATGAATCGGTCAACTGTTGCGAGTACAGTTAGCAATTTCAATAATCCGTAAATGCTTCCATACATTTATTTAAACACTCATCTTTATATCGGTCCCGGGTATTCTCGACAGATGGAGAAAAAAAGCGATTACTACCGCTCGCCACGAAATAATCTAGATAAATTACAGAGCCCGGCGTTGTTTACTTTGATTAAATTGTAGTCGACTGGCGGAAGATTAGCTGAAGCCTCACAAATCGAGCGAGAAGAGAGCGTTTTCTCAATTTACATAAAATGAACGCGAAAATCGCGGCATTCAGTCAGTATTTCTTATATTGGTATTGTGATTTAAGACTTACTAAGAGTTGATATTCGATAGTGTGGTTTTTATAAACATGAGTATTCCTTTCAATGGTCATAAAAAATAAACCAATAAGTCAGTGCCGCTACATACATGTTAGGTCTGAGATTTATGTATAACAATGTTATTAATTATGATTTACATTACCTTCTTCTTTCCCATTTCTATCTGGTTCGTTGCACTCATAATTAAAAATAAAGCGCTACTCATCCAGAGTTTGAACCCTGGATCTAAGGCAGTTAGGCACTAGGATACTATGCCGATCCGTGCATAAAAACAATCCTTTATACAGAATTTAGTCTCCAATAAATATTTATCATAATGGTTTTTGCTGTTCGTCCTTCAAGTGTAAAACTTCTGCCATTTATATTTTATTAAGAAATAACGAAACTTTATTTTTCCATCCAAGTTTATTCGAGGCGTATCGATTGGAAACGATTGAATCGTTACATATATCGCGTAACTAATTTCGTTCACTATACAAATTATGTGAATTAATTAAAAGATTTATTATAAAGAAGATGTAGTTATACAGATCACAAAGTGTTTAAGTAAAAATATTGGACAGTCATATATTATACTGTATTAAGATTTTACAGTGTTGCCCTTGTGGTGTAGACGTACGACTGTCATCCTTGAGGCCCTAGGATCAGAACTCGACTGTGCACCAATGTAGTTTCTGTATGTGTGCGCTTTTAACATTCGTTCGAACGGTGAAGGAAAACATCGTGAGGGAACCGACTTGCTTTAGACCCAAAAAAATCTACGTGTAACAAAAAGGCCGATTACCTCCTTGCCTTAATAGGCAATCTAATGATTAACAAATTATCATGAAACAAATACGGATATATGTGGCCCAGAATTAAAAAGTTTGTAGTTCCACTGATTTATTTTTATTTTACTAACATTTTGAGTTTTTACGGTTTATAAATGTATATATGGAGGGTGTTAAAATACCAGTATTACAAATCACTTAATAAGTAAATGTTAACGTAGTAAGAAAGAAACAGCTTACTTGAAACTGTCATAAAGTGACTATTGCCATTATATATTTAAAAAAAATACCAAACAGCTTAACAATGTCCTGAATGTGCCACAAATGCTGTCTAAATGACGTCTAAGAACATTAATAAATCACGTCGTCTTCTAAAATATATCGCTTGAATATTCTGAGCACAATCTCGAACAAATAAATTTTGATACCGATATAAAATGTTACATCAAATTGAGGTCGGGCACATTAGAAATCCCACATAAACTAAAGGTATTTTTTTTAACAATAACAATATGACTTACATAAAGTAATAGATAATGTTAATTTTCAACTTTATCTATTACCTTTCCGTAATCTTAGTTTTAGTTCTACATAATAGTACATAATTTTTGGAAACAATATAAATTAAGTTATTTACGAGTGTATAAAGGTGTTAATACATTCATTTTGGATATTTTTCACGTTCAAATTCAAAATCTTTTAAGGTTAGTTATTAGATATATTTTTAGTTTGTAATTGTATATTAATAAAATGTATCAAACTAAAAAAAAAAAAAAAATATTTTATTTATTTAGGTAACAAAATATACACTTATCAATACCAATAAAGAAATACACATTAAATGCTTCTAATTTTACATTTAGGACGGACGAGATGAACCGGTAATAAACTCTCCGCGAGTCTTTAATCGCCAAGTTGAAAGAAGCTGCAAATAAGCTGCAACCATAATACATGTTCAACATGACATCTTTAAGTAATTAATAATAAAATTAATAAAAAAATAAAGACTTGTCCTCTATCGGCATGGTGAAATAACATGTTTACTAATTTCAATGGATTTCCTGTTAATTACATAATAACCATAATAGAAGTATTAGTATTAGTAGCCTGGTATTGATTTTGTATACGGCGACTGAGTGTAAGTTTTATTTTGGATGTACTCCACCGGTGGATTACTTTTAATTAAAATATCATCATTATAATATTTGTAGCATTTCGACCTTGGGATCACCTTGTACAAAAAATGAAACGCTTTTTGTTATTTTTCGAACTTCTAAGGGTTTTTAATAATTATTGTTGCGTATAATACGAAATTAGCCTACTTCAGCGTATTTAAATATATCGGCGTTTTGATTCTCTCTATAAAAGGTATTAATGCTTCTTCAAAGTAAGGTTCATTTGTATGGGCTTTTATTTGGCAGCCAATTAGAATTTCTTTACCCGCCAACCCTGGCTCTGTGGATCCCTTTTGTCGCTGCCGGAACTGCTTTAAGAAGCCACTTAAATACTTAAATTTCATCTAGTAAGCCTAACTAAAACGAAAGATTTTTTTATGTTCCTTTCGTTAAGAAAGAATAAATTAAACCTGAATTAAGTATCCAAGCGATTAGTGATGGTGTAGTTATATGTTTGAGCGCAATAAATAAATATTATATTATTTAATTTTATGTTACCTACATACAATTAAAAAAAGTGCGTGCGTACAAACTTCTTTGTAAATTTATTATTATTACTAAGGTAAAGCCCCAATAGATGTACCACTATATGATCAGTCCGTGTATTTGTATGTCAATATTAAATATTATATAAAATAATATAAAATCTGCCTGTACTGCACAAGACGTAATGCGACAGAATTTCCATCTAAAGTTCTTATATGTAACTACTAAACGAATACGTCAACCAATAACGTGTGTTTTTTCTCGCTCTCTCTCAATCGGTCCCAACCACTCTCTCCTTTTTCTTCGACATAAACGCTGCACATCTGCGTGACGTTCAGTAAAAAATTTACCCTCATGCGCCTAAAGAAGTTTCACTTCAAAAACTTGCACAATATTAGTAAAATTAATAAGAGTTCTTAAATTACATTTACTGGCAGATCTCAGACGAAGGTTGGTTTTTGTTACAAGATTTTGGAAGCAACTTCAACCATAATTAATGAGTCAATAGTAGGTAGAATTTCTTAATTAAAATGCTATTGTCTCTTTACCTTGGTTAATTAAAATTGTAATTGGTGTTTAATAACATAATTTGTAGTTAGCAGTGTATTTTTTTAAATTTACGTTTACCGTAATTTTCATGTATTTTAGAATATATTGTATCTTACCGTATATGCAGTATATATGATGTGATGTACTTTAAATAAACTAATTAATGTATGTCTAACCATTGTTAGTATTTGTTTTTTTTTATAGAACAGATACGCTCTTCTTGCTTCTGCTATCTTGAAGAACCCTACGTAAAACGATAAAGTTTTATATATGTCATACTTTATATGTCAATAAAATAATTTCACTGTTTTAAACAGTGTGTTAAACACGTTATTGCAATGATAGGTGGTCGTAAGATTTTACTATAATAGTTATATTATGAATATAAATCAATATAGTCTCAGCCTGGTTTAATTGGTGGTAATTGGAAACACACTTTCAGCCTATAACTAGACGCGTTAGTCCATTGACTTTCGCATACATCTGCAGCACGGGCGAAATGCGCAGTCAAGTGCAAAAGCTTAATTAAATTCCGATGCGTATTTCGCCGAATCACGTTCGACTTTAACGCATTTAATTCGCCATGATCATAAATTCATATTGCCACCTAACACGTTCGAGTCTCTCTGGCTGAATTCGAAAATACTAGGTACCAGGGCGCCATGAAAATAAAATGCTTTTCAATGCAGCCATTCAAGTATGTTGCCGTGCAGCTGCATAAATTTGCTGTACGCTATTTGAATTATTGTATAAGTTGTAAACACGTCTCAGACCAGAGACGCAGACGCCTTTATTTTTTCATCGACTCCTTTGAAAAATGACGTTCACTGCAACAAGGAAATTATGTAGCGAAAAATTCTGAATATTTTTATTGTTTGATAAATGTTTGTAATAAAACTTATTGAAATTAAGTCATTCTGTCACTTACTTTTCATCCGTGTCAAAATAAAATAATACATAAAAACTAGCGGATCCGACAGACGTTGTCCTGACTACACGTCTTTAATTTCAAAATTTCAATTTTTAATAAGCCATTTTGATGAAAATTATTATTCAAATGTTATGACAATATCTAACGATCCAGTACATGGTCACACACGATATAACACAATGATAACAAAACTTTTTTTAAATTTCGGGAAAGACTAAAATTAAAATTCGAATATTATTTAAAATTTGACACTGCGATGGTAGCGCCGTCTGTCGGATCCAATGTAAAACATTCCAAAATCAACAACAACTAATAAATTGAAAATTATTTAAAAAAACATTGTCCAGCGGACAAAATTGTGAATCTAAACCATTCCCAGATCCCCTTGAACACACACAAAAAATTTCGTCTAAATCGGTCAAGTCGTTTAGGAGGAGTTCAGTCACATACACACGCACACAAGAAATATATATATTAAGATATGTTTTATAGTTACTAATATATATAAATAAACCAAATATAGAAAAACATATTAGCAACGATTTCCAAGTTTATAGTGGGAGCTCTGATCGAATGATTCACTTTTGGGAATAACAGTTTGAAAATCGAACACAGACTGAATATATCAAAGTCGGTATTTCATTTAAACAATTCCATTACGAAGCTTCCCTTACAAAAGTGATAATAAAAGGCTACAGTAGCAAACATGTGGCCCGCTATATAATGTTTTTGCGCTGGATTACCCGCTTAAACAATACGAGCGAAACGCCAAATAAAGGGAAGCACTAACCGACGCCTGCGTTATTCTTCCAAAATTAACTCATAACGCCAAGAGTTGTTGATTTTTTTTCGACCGTAATCTGCTTTAACGGGCACGAGGCCAGTTTGTAAATCGGCCGCACGCGAGTGCCGCGAAATGTGAATCTTTAAATGTTGAGCATACATTTTTAATGTCGTTTTAATGCCACGCCTCGGCCGATTGTGGCAATTAACGTTATAACGAGTTCATTAATAATGGACGATTCAAAGACCGTTTTAAAATAAGCTTTTACAGAGGATCTCTCAGTATTTTTTTAACCGTCCACGTTAGCATGTTTTAGTATAAACGTTTAGCTTCTAATTACATATTTTTATTACACTTGGAAAACCGGCCTTTAGTCGAGTTGTAAATGTTATTTAATCATATGAATATTATGGATTATACTTTAGAATTATTTTAATATGGTAAAAGTAAAAATGCAATATATTTGAAAATGGTCATAATATTTTGTATTATGTAATAGAAAAAACGCGGGTACCAAATAAAATCCGTAATAATAAGTTGAAATGTATACCTTCGCCCCACCTGACGAGATTGGGGAACAGAAATGCTTAATAAAGAATCCTTACTGCACGGACTCCCACAATAATACCGCAGACTCTGCAAAGACGACTCTATATTCCAATATTATACATGTAACATATTTTTCTGATGATCCACATTCAAGTGTATCTAAAAAGCTAGACTTATATACACTTTCGCATCGACAAACCTTGACCCGAGTCGTCAAATCATCTTGAGCAGGTCATCCCATAGAGCTTTTCGTTCGTGATTTTCTCGCTATATTTATCTCATATTTAAATCCTCTATTATTCTGTCTTCGCCTTAAGATATATCAGTTCGCCTGACAGGCATATTGTATGCAGGAAAACTTTCGTCTGCTCTGTCAGACGAAACTTGCTTCGGACATCAAAACCAGTAGATTTAGTTACACAATAGAATAAAGTAGCATCGGAAGCTTGTTGGAGTTAATAAATAATACAGAGTGACATGCGCAGAGTGCAGAGATCGCCCAAGTCTGTTTTGACTGCAAATATCTGCGTTGGATGCCTATCTAGAAGTTTTAGAACGTGGATATAAAGTTTCGAGAGCTACTATCCATTTTCTTGCTATTATTAATCTAGTAAACATTTTCTTTCACGGGTATTTTTCATATAGTATCCTATCTTTTAGAAACTGATTTTATTGCAGGTTGATAAAACACAAAACACCTACAATACAGTCCCTTTCTATATTAATTATTTATATAATTAATTTAAAATCTAAATTTAGAATTGAGAAAAAATCTTAATTATCCAAAGGTAGGTGGACTCATCTTCCGCAATTTAGACTCAAATTTGGTCTGTTTTGCGTAATTAATAATGCAAACTATATGCAAATATTTTTACATAAATATAAATTTAAAGTTAAATGTCTCACACTGGGTCAGAGGGTTTCTCTCAAGTCAAGTAGTTAATCTCAGTTATATGTAGATTAAACAATAATATGCCACATCTAGCTGAAAAACATCTGTGTTTTATACAAATAGATCCGGACACAGAACAAGTAATGCGTAATCTTTGTCTCGCGAGACCACTGAACACATCGTATCTAGCTTTTGTTCAATCAGAACTGTCTGACCAGCTTTAGATCTTTATTTAGATACACATTACAAACTAAATATCAAATGGTACCCGAAGTTTCAACGCCTAAAATATTCTTTATAAAAGGCCGGCAACCCACTTAAATTGGCGTCCATGGGCTGTGATAACTGTTCTTTTTGCCGTGCCATATGCTCATTTGCAAATCCAAAAATTATTACAATTCCTCAATTGAGAAAATCTAGCTATTTTTAACTTAAGATGACTGATGTAAAATGCCTTCCAGTTTATTATATTTACAAATTTACGAATATTCCACACATTATATATTTGTCCATAAAAATAGTAAAAGTTTAATATAAATTAATAGCATAAATATGTAGGTTATTTACAAAACAAAAAAAAATACTTACTTACTATTTATTTATATCTGTGAACGAGCGTCTAAAATTATTACTATTCGATCGTAACATCGATGCGACCTACCTGCACTTTTGTATAACATATCGTACATATTCTTACGAACTAATATTTTATATAGAATATTTTCAAAACGATGTACATTACTAACCTCTAAAATTCTCACTAAACGAATGTAATTCGTTGAGAAATAAAGTATATTTGAACCGAACCAATATAAAGTTTTATTACTCGAAATTAACGGTTAAATCATTTTTTTTCCTAGCCCGATGAGGCTTTTTAGGTAATTATCAAAAAGGTTAGTCGACATCACAGGAGAACGAAGATCTGGTAACTACCTCGTACAAAGAGTTAGTCTAGCTATTCTAAGGGGGAACGCTGCCAGTATCTTCGGAACCTTGACTACAGGGACTTCTTTTAATAATATTTTTTAATTTAGTTAGTTATTAGATATATTTTTATGTATTATGTTATTTGTTTTGAATAAATATTTATCATTTGTCTCTATAACTAAAACAGAATACATAACATATAAGAAATCCTCCTTGAAATATGCACGTTAAAAAGGATTCCCACGAACACTACATTCTCAACGGTACTGACGGATAAGTTTCATTTCCTTCCCGCCATTTGCCCTTTCGACGGTATTTAAGGGAAAGTAATATCTTACGGAGTGAAGGAAAAATACATTGCATTAGTAGTAGGCTCGACAACGCGTCGGTTCCCACGCGGTCTCTTACCGAATAACATTTTTCTCACAGAATTAACCGACGATAAAATTCTTGCGACGTCGCATGAAAATGTGCGTCACCTGACTTGCATACTTATGCCTGTAATGACGTCTGTGGAGCCTCCGTTGAGGCTTCATTACAGCCTTTCCCTGTGCAAAATCCTCCTTTATAAACAATCTGTGTCGAGTGTTTTCCAATCTCGAGCCTTGTTTGCATATTTCTTTATTGAATGACTAAAAGCTATAGCAATTAAAACAATGCTACGGGCTCCGATTCTTGGGAATGTAAATTAATAAAGTTAACATGAATATTCAAGATTTTTAACACTTTACAGTTTATTATTTTAATTGTGCTATACTAATATTCATTATTTAAACACCTTTATGTAACCTTTATACTGTATTAGAGAATTATTATTGATACATATGAAACAAAACTTTTAAAAATTCTAATCGTACAGACAGCGAGAAGTGATTTAAATTAACCAAAAAAATTTGTATAACTTTAATTTATTTATAACCAGTGGACCAGAAAGACGTTTTCTTTCCAGTCTTAACTATGAATACTGATATCGAATTGATACAATTAACGTAAAAAATATTTCAGAAACAAAGTGTTTATTTTTATATACTTTGTGATATACAACATTCTTTATTTGTTTTTCTAGCGCGTATTTAATTATTTTATATGTATTTTAACTCCGATCGAAGCATATTAATTTCTCTTTCACCGTTTGAATTGTAAGAGCGCTATGTACTGACCAAAAATTCATTTGCTATTGTAACAAAAGTTAGAATTACTTAATATGATGGTAAGTATTCATAAAATATCAAATTTTCCGAGCAATTTAATTTATTTTTTTATTTCATAACAACCTTCTCCTGACAATAACAAACCAAAAAAAGAATTAGCGAAATCGGTCCAGCCGTTCATGCGTGATGAAGGTATATTAAATAAATATGGGTTCATTTATATATATAGAAGTGTCGTGAGCATTAAACTATTTATTAAAACCGCTTTAACTTTATACAACTGAAACAAACGAATAACTTTAATAGTACCGTGCTAATAGGTATATATTATTCTTAACAATAGCACTAAATACACGAGACTGGTGCCACGCGTTGAACGTCAAATATTCCAGAGGAAATATAGCAATAGCTCGCCCCTAATCTTGAGCCAAGTCAAGTGGCACCTGCAGCCAAATTCGTTCCAATTAGGAGGCAGACTACGCGTCGCAGACTGAACAGTAAATGATGCGGTTCCCACTTAGTGGGCGGGCGACACTTATGACGTATGCACGCTCAGCGTTTTATAAATATAATTTAATATGAAAATATTAGATATTAAATTTTAATAGCTTGTCTAGCTCCTTGTTATACGCCTATCTAAGTGACGTGTTTTGAGATCGTAAGTATTCAAAACCTAGCTTTTTTAAGGCAAACTGAGCTTAGTAAAAATACGTAAGTACGAATAACTTTCAAAAGCATGTCAAAAACTTTAAAAAGAAGTACCTTATTAGTTTGATATATTTGTGATATTATTATGTACTCGTTTATTCCAAACATACGCTAAGTTTCGAAACTATATATTTGTCCAAAAATTTAAACATAAAGAACAGTCTAAATTATATCCGATCAGTATTTTTTGAGATATTACCTATATTTCATGAGTTTTACTTTTGGTAGTTATCTTCAGTTAAAATGTGGCATGAGTGATAGCTTTTGTGGAATTGTAACCCTTTGGTCGCACCCTGGCTCTAGAATTAATACTTGTGAAGGCAAACGCATTGGGCGTGCCTAAGAAACGAAATTATTAAGCATTACCCATTTAAAACATACCTACAATTTTTTTTTATCTCTCATATTTTTTTTGTTTGAGTTATTTTGTGTGTTTCTGTGTATGTGTTTTGTTAGTAATCAATGTTACGTCTATAAAATTCAACAGTGTCATTGGACAACAGCATCATGGATTACGATATTCTTAAATGCTATAGGAAAGGCTGTTGATGCATACTCCAAACGTTTATCGTGATTTAAATATATGGAAGTTGCATCAATCCACTCGATGAACCATTGTTCGATCGAGTTCGCATCACTAGACTTTCTTGTCTTCGCCACCCTCGCGACGTTTGTTAATTATCGAGATTTTACAACACGCTTGCTGATTGAAATTGCATGTTCTGAATGCTAGTTTCATTAAGCTTTACTCATAGTTTCAATACTGCGAATGCAATTAATTTTAATTGCTTCTAATAGGTTCGCCTATAGTTCCCATAATCGCGTACCATCATTACAATGTCAAACAATAACTGTGAACTTCCGCCAATGCCTTGTGGTTTTGATTAAAACAATATTGATATTATTAACGTTACCCTTCCTTTTAACATCCGATTTTCTTCAAACAAAGAATAAAAGTTGCGTGAATTCTGAAATACGTTTTTCAAAATGTATGTGTTTATATTATAATAACGAATGATGTTTGGAACGAAACTCAAAATTACCTGGACCAGTTTCAGCTATGACCATTAATTATCCATTGTAAAAATGTTTAAAAAAAACTTTAAAATCGATGTTTAACCGCGTGAAATCAGGCAGGCCAGTTTATGATCGACCCAAAAACTTAACAACCAACATGTAATACCAAAACAAAAGCATTTGTTCAACTATATACATTTTGATACACGCAAAATCGACATTTATTTATTACAATGTCAAACGTATATCATAAGAAAATCCCATAGAACATTCAGTGTTAAGAAAAAAATAATTAAAAATTCCGCCAATGTTAATTTTTAAGCTGCCTATTTGTATTCAATTTATAGCCACTGAAAAAAACATATTCTGCAAACATTGTTAATTCAGATATAACACACAATTATTTTGTTTCGTTTCAAGAATATATAAAAATATTAATTAAAACAATATTTATTTTATGAAGCAATATGTAAAACGCTAAGTTGAATCAAAAGTATACTTTCTGTTATGCAAATCACTAAATTGTATTTTGTTTCTTTCCCGTGTCATTATTCCAATTTGTTATTTGTGTTCCATATATGAATTCAGTCTAATACATTTACGTGTTTGATATTGCATTGATATCAAATGCATTTAAAGTGGAATCGAATAGCAAGATGCACGATCGCCGGACAAGATCATTGAAAGCATTTGCACCGTGTACGGTAAGGTGCTAGTGAATCGACACCGAAGCTCAAATACTAATCCTATACATGCAATATGCATTGCAGTATTATGTCTCTATTTAGATATTTAACAGATAGACCTGGATCGAATAATATAAAATGAAGAGTGGTAAGATTCGGAAACGAATTAAAAGCTAGGTATGTTAATAATAAGGTATTAATAATAAATTTTAAGGTATCACTTAACAACTGGTGAGCCTCCGGCCCGTTTCCCCCCTGTTCTATAAAAAAAGGTCTGAGTCCTGTACGTCAAAAACATTTACGGGTCTTAGCCTAGCGACCCTCAAACATGTCGGGTAAAATTCCCCGGTACCCCAGTATTTCTTGGCGATTAAAAAGAGTGGCGGAGAGTTTATTGCCAGTTCTTCTCTTCCGCTCTACGCCCTTGATTTGAGAACTGGCAGTTAGTGTAAAATTAAAAGCATTTAATATTAAAGCATAAGAATCTTCTTAGAAACTTGAAATATAAAATACTACAATGCGTGGATGAACCATCAGATGACATGTCTAAGTACACAGCAAGTATATTTATTTTCAAATATTATATAAATGTGACAAATTGTAATAAACGCTTATCATATGTAATTAATCCGTAAGCATTTGAAATATTAAATCAGTTAACAAAATTTAAACAAGGGATTAGCCTTGCTAATGAAACTGTTTTTGGTCACACAAATTGAAGGAAGGAAATATTGATTATATAAAGGTTAATAAATCTCGTTTATTTCAAATCATTACAAATGTACCTACAGTTTAGATGTATCCTAATTTCATTCAGTATCATTAATCGGTACTCCTTCACGAGTATAGGCTTCCATCCATGGCATTCTTTCTCTTTTCCTTCTTACTCCTTCTGGTAACGCTTAAATAGATAATATTAGACGTTTTCTGGATAGAAGATATCTTCTATCCCTCTTTTTTAGGGCGCCCTCCTTCTCTCCCTTGCTCCCTTCCATATAGTCGTCTTTAAAGTCTTTTTATCTGTGTACCTTGTTGCCTGGCTCTCTTATAGCCTTGAGTTTTAAGGCATTTCACATTACGTATTCTTCTTATTTATCTTCTCTATCGCTTCTTTTCATTGCGTTCTAGCATGCTACGAGAGAAAGGGCTACCAAATAACAAAGGTTACTATCACACAACATTTAAATTTAATATTAACAAGTATACATACAATAAATCAATATGGAATTGACAACTCATCGAAAACAAAAGAAACAAGAATTCCAATAACACTGTTCACATTTGGATCGTAGTCATACAAAATGCAGTAACCATACAGTGAAAAACTACACGCACGTCAATAACTGTTTACTTTATATAAAATTTAACGTATACGCCAAGCATACTCGTATCCTACCAGTGATAACACTAATGTGCTTTCTCCTGCAATCTTTTCTTCGATGACACGCTAAAATCATCAACTCGGTGAATATGGCCTGTAACGCGTTGGATTAGGGTTTGTTTTAGGATGCTTATTACACCGACTTAGGATAATTTGGAGTATAAAAGCGGTGATGTCAATCTTTATCGCTAGGGAAGTCAGGGGGAGGTTTGCTGGCAAGGAGGGTGCGGCGCTGCGTCGATTGTAATCACGCAAATGGCATATCAAAACGTCACTGGTATATCGATGTTTCGCTGTCAATTCTGTGTGGCACAGGTTTGTGGCCAAGTTTTTATCCGCATTGTTAAATATTATAGCGAGACAATAAATTTTTATATTTTTTACCATTTTCCAGTTGCTTGTACATCCTTTTAATGCATTGTTCCGCGGCTTTCACTATACAAAACGGGACTTGTACACACTTGATATTAAATAAATAAATCAGTTAAAACTTTTTTAAGAATTGGGCCTCAGATTTCTGTCAGTATTAGTATGATAATTTGTTTGACACGTGCCGTAAATTGTTTGGTCTAAGGCAAGCAGGTTTGATGTTTTCCTTTACCGTTCAAGAGAGTTAAATGTGAAAAGGAAAGAATGAACCGCGGAATAAACCTACGACTACAGGGTGAGAGCTTGCTGTGAACACTGCTCCCACAATATACAAAAGTTAATTATGAGAACAGCCCTTACATTTTAGGATTACCTTGACCCAGCCATGATCAGGGGTTGATATCATTACACCAACCGACTGATAATATTGACAGTATGTTTAATAATAATAAAGTTTATTTGCCTCTATACTGCATTTTATGTGTTTCATTTACCATTTTTGTGTGTGCCTAATAGGACTTATTCCTGTGTTAACAGGTGATCAGCCTTTCATTGGGGAAAATATGTAAAGAGATGACTACATACTATTACTAAAGTAAAATAACAAACATTAATTATAAATTCATTAATTATTAGCTGTAAATCGAAACCAATGTAAAATGCATCAATATTTAAGTTTAGTTTCCCCATTAATTAAGGTATAAAGCGCTAGGAACTACTAGAAGAAGGATACATTTTTCTATTTAAAAAAGCTCATTTTGCTGAATAACTTCCACAAAAAATACACCCCGGAAAGAGCCCCACGAAAAAGTTCTCAAAGAAATTCTTTCAAATACACACTCATTAGGGAGAGCAGGAAGAGCGGATACTCGAAGTCTCTTGTAATAATTTCAAAGTAATTGAAGCAAGGTAATGTTGGTACCAGAATGGACCAGTCTTTAGTGGTCCCCTTTTATTTTTCTATCGGCACAGCCTGCCAGCTAGCCACTGACTGCGATCGCTTCCATTAAAATAACTCGTTAAAATTTATCATCGACCCGCTTAATCGCTTTAACGCCACCATCTGGGGTTTTATGATTTTTCTGCTTGTTCATATAATTTGCTGGTGATTTTACTACGTGTACAAAATTGCACGCGTTTAAATAAACATTATGTTACTCAAATACTTGTATACTTGCCTAGAATTAGAGCATAATGTCCAAAGTAACAAATGCAATCTGACGCCAAATCCTATTGAAGTGCCGATGGATTATTATTTTATTATTTAATAAAACATTTGCAATTCCGATGTTGAATAGATATGGCTTAAGATTAGCGTAAAATTATATTTTCATAAAATAAAATACTCTTTCAGGCGAAATCCAATTTAATCAAATCATGCCGGATTTTCTGTAGCTGCGTTATTCCGCTGAGCGCTCAAAAGATAATTAAATAATTAAGAATGTATGAATGATGCCGTAAAGCTGTTTCTCTGATATTGTAGTAATGCAGTCCTCTTGGGCGAAATCTTTTAAATTATTCTCTCATGCTCCGTAATTACAGGGACTTGCGTGCTCTTAATCTATTGTGAATATTCTTCAGATTTGTGTAACTCCACTTACCTAAGTTGAGGAGTTAACGTGGTCTATGTATGAGAGTAACGCACTTAAAATAAGTGCAAAACTATATTTAAGTAGTAGAGTACATTACGCGCACCACCACTTTGTGTAACCAGCTGTCCACTGAAGTATTTCTGAACCAATTCGACTTAGGGACCCTAAGTCATATTGAAAAGAAAAGAGCGTACAAATTCTTAAAAGGCCGGCAACGCACTCGTTAGCCCTGTAGCATCGAGAGTGTATGATAGTATGATAGAGGCGGTATCACTTAACATTAGGTGAGCCTTCTGCCCGTTTGCCGCCTGTTCTATAAAAAAAAGTAGAATTTGTCCTTAGGCTTGCAGTCGCAGCGCTGTAAAATTAGATTAGAAAATAGGATTTTGAAGTAACATTTAAAATGTTCTCTTTGAAAAATGGCTAAATCCTCTAATTACAACTCATCCGAGAAAGTGATCAGCGAAAGTAAAAAAAACATTTTGCTTGGAAAAGCTTTATATTTTGCGTTTATAACGGTCAGCAAACGCGTCGAGATAGGAAAAAAAGCTCAAAGCGACCGCTGGTTGCCGGGAGAAAATCTGAGAGCTTAAACAGTGGCACGTATGAAATAGTGCCGCTCGGTTACATGAAAAAGACGAGAGAAATCGAGTGACAGGACCACGGCACAGGATTTTGGGGCAGATGCTTTTTTGCGGGATTTTCGGCGGGCTGTGCAGCCGCGCGGACCATTTGAATTTATTACGTACGCATGATGGTGTTATAACTTGAGACCACGGTTTCTTAATCAAAAGGTTTAACACTTAAATAGCTTATCCGTTCAGATTAGAATTTGTTGTGCCTTGTTCTTTATATTCTCTATAGGCCCTCCTACCGAAACAGTTTTTAAACCTCATGGTAATAAGAGTAAAAATTTACTAATTTATCCCCTATAAAACTAAAATACCCTTCTCGTTCTGTCATATTATGTATAGATAATAATAGATATGGCGGTACTTATTATTGTAGGATATTGGAGGTTAGCTCTATAGCTCTATAGCTAGCTATCTACTGTGTTTTATGTTATTTTATTATTAATATTGTATACCTATATATTTTAGCCTTTTTTTAGTAGTTTGGCCATGTATAGTCTGTAAGTGAATAAATAAATAAATAATACTTTCAACTATTTTAATCGTCTTTACTAAAATTCCTCTAACCGTAGAAGATACAGATTGTTTCATCTTAAACTTTATTTTTTTTACTGTAATCTAGTTGAATTGATTCGATTTTCTACTTTTATATAAGTTATAAAAAATAAAAATATCGCCAATCTTACCAACTAGATATAAAAAACTTTTATTAATATATCATATCATAGATTTGAGAACAGAAATAACTCAACTCACACCAGGAGCTACAACTATTTTCGCCACATTAAAATTGTATTTCTCTTTACAGATTGACCCCAAAGTGGCATTTCCCAGAAGAGCACATCCAAAGGTAAGCGAATGATATCTTTGTGGTCAGACATAAACTGGGGCTTTATTAACCCCATCGAGATTAAATTTTCACTGAACTTACGACATATTGTGCAAAATATCTTTGCTAACCGTTTGTTTATTTTAAAACATTTACACAAAATATTATTTTAGGCTGGACGTAACTCTCGCTCGCTATTAAGATGTTGGCTCATGATGCATAAATAAGTAGGGGATTATAATTTAGTATGCGGAGTGTGATCTTCGGGACCGTTGCCTGAATGCTCAGGCCTGATTGAATTGTGTAATTACTATTTCGTCCTATATCACACTTGATCCTATTTGTAAAATTTGGATTTTATATTGCATTAATAAGACTACTTTTTGCCTCAATATTTCAAAGCTATATATTAAGGTTGTTTTGTTTTCCAATGATATTTCATTGTAAATTATTAAAAAAAAGATTCAATTGTAAACATTTGCATGGTAGCCACATGTCTGTATAGATAATACTTCGTATATTTTTGAAGAACAAAGAATGTGCAGGGCGCTCATCCGATGTTAAGATACTGTTACCCGTGGGCACTCAATGTTATAGTTATTTGTAACCAGTTACTCGAAAACATGACCTAACGGTTGACAGACGCAAGTAACCACTGGTATAACACTGATGTCTTTACATAGCCTTATATTACTTTATCGAATACTATTAAAGGATAACAGTTTTATATATTTTAAATAAAATTTACATTTATAAAATTATTATTACTTTTGCGCCTCAAACAAACTTCCTTAGTTGAATGCACAATTTCCGCTCCAGACAATTCTATCTGACGAATTTCCTAGATAATGGGACTACTAGGGGACGGGCTTTGAATCAAATGAATTTTCCAACCCACGTAAGAGAGTTATTGTTTTTACAATTATCAGATTATTTCAAAAAAAATCACTGCATTTATTTTCATTATACGTTGATGTTGTCTTGATGTCAAAGGTTTATTCTTGGTTCAAAGAGTAAGGCAGGTTTAAATTTAGAGTGTATTAGCTTAAGTAAAGAGACAATTTGCAATTCAAATTTAAAAGGGAAAGGTAACTTCATATTAACAATTTTACGATAGGCAAAATATCCGCGATACCCAAACATCTGCGCGAGGATTTTGCGTGCCAATAAATTTAATGTTAAGACTTCGAATCCAAGGCTTATCGGTTCAATGTTTTTGTTCAGCTATAAATATTACTTCTGTAATAATTCACGTGAAAAAAATTTTACGTAACATTTGGGTAATAAATTGAACTACAAAGATTTCTCTATTACAGAATAACATTTTGTATGAGAAACAATTTGAAATTGGAACACCACATACGGGAATGTTTGCGATATTAACAAAACCGCGAAAGCCGGCGCGCTCTTTCTTTTATATGGACATTATACTTGATGGATGGTTTTAAAACATTACTCTATCCGGCCCGTGTGGCGTTGCGTGGCCGGTCAAAGGGGATGCCGGCTATGCGAATTACATGAATACATTAAGGACTGGCTCATACATGTTAGGTACACTATAATACTCACGAATAAATTTAGAGATTGTTCCTTCATCACTGAATGGCACCTTCGTATGTAAATTATCATGTTCTATCGATCGAGCCCTGATAACGACCTAAGTACGGACTTGATTCCGTAGCGTATTCAGCTTGGAATAATTTTGTGGAATAACTTTTTTGTAAGTGTAATTAGTCGAGATGATAAACGACGCGCGAAATTGTAATTTTGTGCTTGCGGTGAAATTCAAATTCGTGATTATCGTGCGCCGTTTCCCGTCTAATGCAAACAATAGAAAAAGGGGACATCTTTCTCGGCAAACTAAGGACAAAACAAACGAATTTTTAATATCGCCTTTATCGATAATTGAGACTCTTGCAAAAACCTCTTATTTTGAAAAGTTTTAAGAGACTAAAAGAGGAATTGAGGAGGAAAATGGAACCCGAAAGAAAACTTTTTTCATCTTCTTTGTTTGACATTGACAGTAACCGGCTTTTTATTTTCGCAGATCTATTTAATTTAGAATCAGTTCAAGCAAAATTGCTTAACATCTGGCGGGTGACGGCCAAGTTTTAATTGTTTCGGAGAAAAAAGTCAAAATCAATGTTCTGGTAAAAATTGATAAAAAACTATATATTATATAGATTAAAGAGTTGATTGGAATCGTTAAAGATATCTTAATGCAATTGTACAGCAACCTTTGGAGACAGATAAACAGACGCAGTGTATTGTTAGTGTAGACGTAGAGACATGGAACAAAGGCTAATATGTCATTGTGGGCAAGTTAATTGACGCGGTTTCCGTACCGACGCGGCGGAACGCAGACGTCAGCGTTTCCTCCTGTTACATATTTATATTCCGTTCACTATACAATACATCCGTAATTCTAATTTCAAAATTTAAAACCGAAGAAGAGAGAAGAGAATTGAAACCGGAAACGGAACCTGCTATACGTTATAATTCAACTATTGATAGATCCATAGACGAAAATTGGATACAATTTGTAATAAAAAAATGTATAGTATATTTTAAATCAGTTATACCAAGCAACCATGCTATTGTTTATACAATAGAGAATATTATAGAGCCACATTTGAAAATGGAGTTCAAAATTTTACAAACACATGTGAACGTTGATATTACCAATGTTTTGGTCCGTCATAACTGATTAAGCGTAAACTTTATGAGAAGTAGTATTATTAGAACTATGGATCCGCACCGGCATCACACGGGAAACCGTAGTCCGTAAACCTTGAGAAAATATATACCTTTCCCATGAATCTTTCTAGATATTGGCGAAAACAGCAATAAATACAGTTCAGTCTTTGAGTTTATCGCAAAAAAATAGATGCGGCAGAGGACTTGTTTTTATTTAATAAAAAAATTATATAACTCTTATTTATTTTTATTACGCTTTGTTGCTATAAGAAAACCAATAACACAATACATACAAATTATAAAGGATGCAACTGGCGACCTTATCGCTAATAAGCGATCTCTTCTTGGCATCTAGTAAGAGAAAGACTAAAAAAAGAAAAATAATGAGTTTAAGAAGTGCCTTAATCTTAAGCTAAAAAAATAATTACAAACTAAAAACTAAAAAGCTAACTTGAAGGATTCATGACAATGCAAAACAAAAAAGGAAATACAAGAGTTACACAAACCACGATAATCTATATAATTCGATCTATCTATCTATAAATCTATCTATCTTGCTGCACTTTTGTTTATTATTAGTTACAGTCTAAACAATGAAAGGAAAGTATATGCTATGCAGGGTTCATGCACACTCAAAGTTCACGACAAATTCAATTAAGACACTCTAATCGACCCCGAAATGGTCGCCAAAATCGGTACTATTTGTGATTACACAGTTCATACTCTTTAATGGACTTCAAACTAATTCAACTCTCTTTACAGTAAGATATTTGAGGAAAAACCCACATCTCTACCACAGTTAGTGTAGTTGGTAAACTACGGCTTGTGTTAAGCTCGTGGCACACTTCGCTAACAAAGAATTTATTTGTATATATTTAGATTATTTAAAATATCATAAG
The DNA here is from genome assembly GCF_905147795.1 of Pieris rapae. Classification (NCBI taxonomy): domain Eukaryota; kingdom Metazoa; phylum Arthropoda; class Insecta; order Lepidoptera; family Pieridae; genus Pieris; species Pieris rapae. The sequence continues at coordinate 970,012 of NC_059515.1, read as the reverse complement.
TTGGAATATAGTATAGAATATAGTTAAGTCTCATACATTCTCACCTTCATATACATACCGTCACACAATACAGCTCAATTAGTTATTACTAAGATGTATTGAATAATTCTTTCCCTAGTGTAGTTTAGTAAGTTTTGAACCTTTTTGTAAATACTATGTACATTGTTGGCTATATTTTGAGTGTTTGTTTTTATCGTGGAAGGACTCATATAATATCTGTGACAGCCTTTCTTCTTATACCTTAAAACCTTTTTGGTTGTTATTTATTATTGTTATTAACGGTATGTTTTTTTATTTATTGTAAGAAGTTTTTGCAACGTACTTTACGTCAATATAACTATTTTTAATAAACAAATAATTAGATTTAGATAATACTAAATAGAAAACTTCTCTGAGGATAATGTTTAGCATATCGGAGTGTTTTCTTACTTTCCCGTTGTTTATGACTTTTTTAATCTATATTATTATAATAATACCTAATGTAACATGTTGTAGTTAATTAAAATTAAAAATTGTTTTGTAGTACTAGTTTTAGTATCCGATCGACGTTCGCAGGCCTTTCTACCTATTTCATTAATCGTTTTGTCGGTGTAATCGCAAGTAATTTAAAGAGAGCTTCCAACTTCCTTAGTGTTTTGTATTTTCTTTTTTAATTACTTCGTTTTAACTTGGTGTAGACTGACAGCCAAAGTTCCTATATTTCACCTTTATGCGATAATACTGTTTCAATGCCTACTTGCACGAAAGCGTTGTGACGTTTTTTCCTGTAAGTCGCTCGTTAAAACTTTGAATGTACAATTAAAAATTTTTACTCGAGTAGTGTTCAAATTTATTCTGTAACAATGTTTTCAAGTGATTTTGGGTTTGTTTAAAGAATTGTTCGTGTAACCTAATTTTTAATAAAATATTTTAATATTTTTCTCATTTATAGCTCTCCCAACTTTAATACATTTTGCTGCAATATTGTTGTCTACTCTAATCAGGTTTATAATCTTGTACAAAACGACTGCATCGGAAATAAAACTAAAACCAATCTATATAGATCAATGAATTGCTTAACCAAACCGCAATATGTGACTCATATAAGTATGCGTCGAACGAGATATCTTGCATTACCTAAAATACGTACGTACTATGGCAAAAAAATATTTACCTACGAAGACACACAGCTGTATAATAAACTACCCACAAATAAAACAAAATATTACTTCTTTCAATTCATTCAAATCAAAGCTAAATGAATAGGTTAGACAAAATTACTTTTAAATTAATTTCTTATAATTACTTTTAATTTATATTTCTTTGGTTACTTTAACTTTAAGTTTATTGCGGGTACCGCTATCATTTTATTGTGATTATTTTAAGAACGACTACAATGTAATGTTAATCTAAAGTATTTTTCTTATTTAAGTGACATTTTTGTCATTTAGGAGAAATAAAGTCATAAAACCTCATTTCTGTCTGTTTGTCTAACTAACTCGAGAATGATTCGCCTAATCTTGCAATAATTGAGGAATATCAGAGAAGATTCAAATGGGGTGGTGGTGGTGGTGATACATAATTATTAACTAAAAACGACAGTTGAATTATCCAATAAAATCTGTTCCTAGCTGTAAAATATGTGTGTATGTCTATTGTTTTTAGAAATAAACAATTCTTACTTGGATACAAAGATCCTGCACAAATTAGTGTGTCGGCTACATCTACCCTACATTTTAAAGGTCCGATCTTTTTGGTCTGTTTAAAAAAAATGAAATAAGATATGACATTAATATATGTAAGTGATACGAAGTTAACTGGGTTGTATAGTAGAAATTATCAATGTAAATATACTTAATTCAAATCTCGTACTAAACCGGTAAGGCGGATCGTGTCGCTTCTCCATGATGACTCTCAGACCATCACAACCGAACCAAATGCCACAATACGTAACTAACGTAAAGGAGTTAATTTAAAAACAATTTTCTTTAACAATCGTATAACATAAAATTAATTAGGTTATAACGATTGCGTCATAATAATTTCCCATTTAAATTACCTTGTACCTATGTTACTTCAGGTTATTAATTGCATTGCAAATGAACAATTACGGGCAACAACAGCCATAAAATGCCGCTCAGCTAAGTCCAATAGCAGGTCGTTAATTAAAGGTAAAATACGAGATATTGTATAACATAGTCGTGAATAATGTGAGTTGGCCCGTCGGCGTCCGTTGCAGCCTCACTCTGCGGTCGCGCGACTTATGCGCCGCTGGACACTAGTTATGAGCTTCGAGCCGCTCATAAGTCACTTCCAACATCTGTTTCGTCATTACTTACCAGGCTTTTTACCTGATTTCCCCTATCGGCTGGTTTTATATGGGACATTACCTTGAAAGGCAAATGAGGTTGTAATGTAAATATAAATATTGTATACTTGTCAACAGCTGGAATAGAAGTGAATTAAGGCAGTCATTTTAACTGGCCTAGCCTTAAAGTTTTAATTGAATAACGTATAAATTTGACATACGCATGTCAAGTATGCAACAACCAACTTCCTCAAGAAAAGAAAGGACTAATTCTAAAAGACGGAGAGTTTTCTGGCAATGTGAGTCCATATTGATATTACGAAAGAAATCTCAATTCTTTAGCTTGTAGCTGTGTTACATTTATTAAATCCCACGTGAATGTGCTACACTTAACTGTGCGACTAATCCCCATCTATATTACCTCTATCTCGCACCTTCTAGTGGTTCGATCCCACTAAAATGCCTCCCTTTTAATACCTCCACAATCGCTCTCACATCGAGTTTAGAAACCGCTGTTGAAAGCAAAAGTTTCACATAGAACACGGAGCATACTTTGTGAAGAAATTGCATTTAATCATGTTGGGACCTTCTCATAACTCGCTTTTCTCTCATATATTTTATGAATTCCTTACATACTTCTTGTAAACAATTACCTTAATACTTTCATCATACGTGACTCCACGGCCTTAACTATTTTAATAAAATAAATTGAAACTCGTTCCATGAGTTAAAAGTTGCGTCTCATGTAATAAATTGCTTAAAAACTCCTTTCATCTCGTAATCGATTTTTATCAGGGTAAGTGTCATACGTAGAACTTTTAAGGAAATACTTGAGCTTTTTTTGTAAGTAGATAACGTATACTCCATCGGACGTATAAAACTCATTGTAGAACTCGATTTTAATCGTAATGTCTAATGGAAAAGTTTTCAACACGTTCCCTTAGAGCGCTTAACGCAATCTCCTGCACTTCTAGTTTCTTATATTTCTTTTGCATTTTACGTATTGTAGTACAGAGCTTTTTTATTTCAGATTAAGTTAGTTATAGCACCCTATACAGTTTAATTAATACTCGTTTCATTGTAGCTCGCTAGTATTAATTGTACGTTCTCTTCACTGCTGCAAGAATTTTACCTTTCAAGCGCGCTACTAATTGTTAGAAAGTCCTTTATTGTGTTCCAATAATGATTCGTTAAAAACTGTGAGTTGCTTACAATTAATTTAATTTGTACAAAGTAAAATAACAAATTTAGCGCAGTATCAATATAAGTTTATTATGTAGTAATATGGTTATAACAGCCCGTTTCAAATGGTCATTCTTCTAGTATACAGTTCAAAAATTCATAGGTGGATTTTTGCTATGATAATTTAATTCGCTTTCTAGAGCGATACAATAATTATAGCGGTCATACAATTTTGTGATACCATTTTCATAATACGAGTTGTGTTTAATGTCAAAACAGGCTTTTCATTTTACGATCATCAGCAAATCACGCGATTCATCAGCGCAATATTTAATATACAGAAAGCTTTTCCGGAAGGTCCGAAAAAAAAGTGACATAAAAAATTTATCGATTTTTGAAAGATAAATTCTTAAAAGGCCGACAACACACTCGCGAGCCCTCTGGCATTGAGAGTGTCTATAGGCAACGGTATCACTTAACATCAAGTGAACCTCCTGCCCGTTTGCCCCCTGTTCTATAAAAAAAATCCGACTTTGTTTTTTAGATTAAGACATTTTATACTACTAGTGTAATTAAATAAATATTGTTATATTCGTATTCCAACAGCTGTTTAATAGGCATACATACAAAAATAAACACAAAACAAATCGGAGCTTTAAACAAAATATTACTGAAAAACAATTAGAAATCATTCAAAATTAAACTGTGATTTCTCGACTGAAACAGTCAAAGGATGAAAATTATCCCCTTGCGTGCAATAGCATTGACAGTCAGATCAGCAGTTGTGCACCTCGGCACATAGTTTCATCGTGTTTCTTGCCACTTCATGTTATGCATGAAACTTCAATATTACGTGAAATTAATCCCTTTGTTCTAAGTAATAACAAACTTAAGGTGTTAAATTATATAGCCTCATTCAGAATAACGTATTATGTGAAAGGGTCGAGAAACTATTAAAGAAATGCATTAATTATTCTGAATTTATTATACATATTGGTTTTTAAATACATTATAATACTTACATATTGTGTAACAGATATAAACGCATAGCATAATAATTCAAAGGTGAGATAGGATTGCTAAACATTTTGAGCGTCTAGGTAAATAACAAATTCATGTTAAATCAGCTAACAAACTTTTTTTTAAATTGTACGATTATTTTACTTGAGAAATGATGAAATTGCAGTATGAAATATCGAGTTGTACAGTTTTAATTCAGATATTACAAACATAATCGGATTTTTAAGCAACTGAGTTTCATACTTTAAAGTAAAATACAAAAGGCCAGCCGTACCTCCTCGATGGCCGCCGTTCGACTAGCGTTTTATAAGGCTGTTTTTGCCCACTAAAGTATTTCCAAACAAATTTCGACTTAGGACCATTCAAGAAAAGACAGTACCAATTCCTAACTACAGTACGAATCCTCGCAAGCCCGCAGACATTGAAAGTATCCGGGCGGTGGTATCAATTACCATAAGCCCATTTGCCCCTTCTCTTTACAAAATAATAATAAATAATTTTACAATATATGATAATTAAAGCATCATTGAATCGATATAAATTGTGTCATTAATGGTACATTGACATTCAAGATAAAGTTCTCGAGCGAGACATGAATGTGTAATTTTCGGCCAAATAATAGCAATATTAATTAATAACTCGAAAGTCAACTCTCTCGCCCTGTCATTAGTTTGAACAGAGACGTATGAGTGTATCAATCATTAAAGTGTTATCGGCTTTGCACACGACATGTCTCAAGTTTGTATCAGGTTGTATGGTTTTAACCCACGTCAAAACCCTTCCGGTGTTATAGGCGGGTATACAAATATTTTTTAATTATTTATAACTTTTGCACCGGAAGTCCAAATTTTGGTAATGCCAAAACGTTTACGTGTAGGCTATAAAATTATTTAAAATAAATACAACGTGTACACAGACAATTAATATTCAATTCTTTGAATGTACACCAGCTTAAATAAATCTAGGCCCTAAGCCTGGAAGGTTCTCTTCTTTTCAATAACTGTGGTCTAATTGGAGGCTTTTAAAAGATCAAAATTAGATATCACAAAGAAATAAAAAAGCGGCCACCGTCTTTTGTTTTATTCCCAGCCAAGTCAATTCAGGATCATTATAAATCGACATTTTATGTAAATGTATATTATTCGTATAAACGACTGACATTTTCATATAAAACACAACACAAAGGCTACACAATGTACACTTGTAAACGTCCAAAATATATAATAAATCCTTATAATTTTACTTTTACTGCCAAATCAAGCGTTGAACGGAAGAAAATAACTGGCAATAAACTCTCCGTCACTCTTTTTAAACCCCATTTTTTGTTTTAAAATTGATAATGTGTGTCGTATCCTGATGAGGTTATATCGAAGTAGACAGGTCATCATAACCGATGACATGCCATTAACCCAGCACTCTTCGTTAACTGTCTTGGACACTGTCTTACGGGAAATGACCGCCGTTGGAAATTGACAGCTCTTAATTGACTTTAAATTTATTTAAGCCCATTACGCGATGTTTCTTATAAGCTACAAACCAAACTTCTAGTTAAGCTAACATAATGTTTACTGCGATTGTATTTATGACGTCACAGTCACGTTCAATTGTATAGTTGGTCAAAACACTTATAAAGATAAAAAATATATTCGAAGCATACATCACGAGGGTACAAAGATGATGGAATTTCGTTTAGAATGATAGTGTTATATTTTTTCTCCGTCACCAGTGGCCAATTTAAGTATTAATAAAATGACAAAACGTGACCCGAGCTCGCCTGCCATCCATCACAGCCGCACGTCAAGTGGTATCCGGGCGATTAAAAACTGAACCTAACCGAGATATTTTGGGACTGGTTAATATTCTAGACAAGGGTGCGTTTAAATATTAAACAAGTGGTTAGAAATTTTACCTTTTAAAAGTGAGGGTAAGCTAGCCGGGTAGCCGGATCAAAATTCAGTTTGCAGACCGCATCCGGCTTTCAAAACAATGTAATATAATTTTTGCTGCGTAGTTAGAGGATGTTTATGATGTTTATGTATTTAATTTGGGGTTTATTTCTATTTAAGTTAATCTAACTTTATGAGTAATTTTTACATAGTAATAATTAAAATAATTAAAAGTTTATACAGACAATAAAAACAAATTAAAAAAGTTTGCTTACTGTACCTTTTATACTTATTCATAGAGGAAAGCACCAGCTCTGAAGTCACATATACCAGGCGTCGCGTCGACTTAAATCTATAATTAGAGCCTGTGAACTTGAACCCCATGGCCCAAGAGTATACTACTCCGAGCTTCCAAGGGTTTGACGACATTCCATCCAGCCGCTTGCCATCGTCTCTTGCCTGTTGGCAATGACGTACGTATGTGCGTATGTAGTCTTTCTATCAAATTGTGCTTATTCTGTGATGGAAAGTGGCTGAAGAGTTTGTTGGTTAAAACGATGTTAAGACTTAGGAATGAATGATTTTGTTAGTAATAACGGAGAATGAGAGGGCGAGCCCATATCCCTCTTAATAAGACATCGCTGACAAACAAAACATAATGCAGTAGTTTACCAGGAGTGAGTTGTGTGTAGAAGTAGGTATAACCATTTGAATTGTTATTTTTTTATCCTCATTTGTTTCAATTCCATTTCCTCATCTACGTCCACAAATTATTAACACACCGTTTAAAATCACGAACGTACACTATAGATTAATATTAAATCAGTTTTCTCATTCAGTTCATAAAAATGCAAGGCGAGAAATCCGTGCGTTTTTGTTTCATTACTTTAACGCGATTTAAAAGCTTTGGATTTGGCAAATAGCCTATATAAACTCCACAGTTTGTATTGTGAAGTTTAATTTTTTTGCTACTTGAATATAATATACAGGATGTGCAATTTCATCAATTATAATAATTAACTATAAACTGTGTGATTTAACAATATAGCTCGACTCTCAATCCTGAATCGTGGATTAGAATCATCGCTGTGCATAAATAGACCTTTGTATATATGTGCATTTAATACTAGTACAGTGGAGTTGACGAGTGTATGGCAAAGAAAGACGTATGACCACACTCGCATAAAATTAACATCTAAAGGCAATTTTTGCCGCGCACCACCACTATTTGGAACCAGCTGCCCACTGAAGTATTTCCGAACTAATTCGACTGAGAGATTCCTTCAAGAAAAGAGCCACATCTTTCCTGAAAGGCAAACAACGGACTGGTGAGCCTGCTGGCAATGTGGTACATGGACGGCGGTTATATCTTAACATGTCACCGGTTTGCCTCCTATTAAACCACAAACTTAAATAAATGTTTGAAATGAAATTGCCACATTCATCTTATAAGTAATTAAAAAAAATGACTTTTACAATTATTGAGTGATGGATCCTATACATGATACGTAAGTCTAATTAGCCAAACACAATCAAAGCAATTATCACCTTTGAATACAATTAAGATTTCAGTCTTGTTAGTGGGTGCATACACACCAATTAACAATACATATCGCTCCTATATTATTATCCTTAGAAGATTAATTAAATATGTAATACACGCAAAAATATAACAGCTGTTACATAATATACCCGCAAAGTTTTTAGTTTTTTAGTATAGAAGAAAAAGCTAGCACTTGGTTGACCTTTATATGCTACAAAAACTTAATCTTATACCAAAAAAAAACACAGACGTGGGTGGCATAGATGATACATGTATATTACTTTAATATCGATTACGTAATCTGTTTGAAGATTTTGTTAACATGGCGACCGATATCTTTTATCATAAATGGTATTCAAATAGTTTAAATATGACACATTCTACAATGTCTCAATTAAATTTAATTCTACCCAATTCTTTCATTTTTCACAGTCACTCACTCCCGGTAAAAGAGGCCCTAAAATATATGTATTTTCACTTCATAAAAACTAACCAAAATATGAAAGCATCCTATTTTTGGATTCACTATCGGGGACGGAAATAATATGGCACAAAAAATTACCTCTTTACATAGAGTTACCCACAAAGGTATTTTCTATTTTTAACTGACATTCTAATAGTTATTTTGATATATTCTTTCAATTATAAGTAAAATCATTTTTAAAAAGGCTTTAAGGATAAATCTGGGTTAAACGTTATGAGTATGTAACAATTACTGAATACAGGACAGACACTTTATGATTGTATTAATCACAAAACAACTTTTATATCATCGGGAACTGATCCGAGTACCATTTATAAAATAGTCAAGTAGTGTGTACACTATTATACACTTTATTTGTCTCTATATGTTCTCGGATGGTGCATAATCATTACACTATTGTAAAAGTACATTATTTCTATTAAAAGCGTCACCAAAATGTAATTCTAAATAGTAATACATATAAAAGCTAGATACAACTAATATCTCTCTGAAAACAGACATCGCAAACAACGACGAGCTTTTGTTTCAAAATATACAACTTTGACATCTGCCAAACCAGTACAAACACAATCCAGCGGAAGGCGGCGGTACACACCCGACTTAAATCAAATAACTGTATTGCTTTTAGCTTTGTAAAGCTTCAAGTGCAATAGCGTCTCGACGTCTCTGCCCCGTCTCATGTAGTCTATGATATTGCTCCACGCCCTTTACGTGTCGCCGGGTGAGCCCCACGCACGCATCTCTCCCGAGCGCTCCTCCTGATACCTAACAGTCACGACCCAAACGCTCCAGTTTATCCCTTTAATTGCCTTTTTTCTGCGCAGTGGCTTTAAGCGCTCTCGCCGTATCTCCTCACGTCTCAATTACGGAGACGTCTTATGATAAATCTGCCGTAATTTGCATGAGATAGCATACGCTCTCAACTTTCGCGCGAAGCTTCCTACTCTTGTCGTTTATTAAGTTAGGGTACGTTTCCGAGAATAAGAATGAGCTATTTAACAACTAACTAGGCACTGTTGACTTCATTCGTTTAATACAGTTTTTGACACTGCGCACTCGTTCGCGAGCTTCCACTCGTAAGCCTGTGCTATCAAATTTGCAGGTGAAGTCGGGAATAGGTATTATTCGTTGAGCAAGCGTATTTTTTGGAATATTTACGGAGTACAATTTTATTTTCATTCAATTTTTCTGTACGGAAATAAAATGGTAGGAGCAAACAGAACTGACGGCACAATCTCCACGTTGCTACATGAATCGACGGTCGACATGCCGAGACTTTTAGACGAGAAATTTCGATCTTTTTTTCTAGTTACCGGTCCTGGAGAAGAAATTGCACCGTCAGCGGACCGCCTTGCGGATACTCTGTTTGCTCCACGTTGCGCCGCAACATCGCGCTTCGATCGGACGGAAAAATATGTTCTGATTGCAGCTTCTTACTTTAATAATACGCTATTTCGTTCATATCAATCCTCTTTAAACGCCGACTTGAAATTAGTAATAAATTGAGCTTCATTTATTTGTAAACCTGTAATATGAGAAATTACCTATTAATACAGTTTCATATTCAACATTAAATATTAGCTTGATTAAAAGCTTAAATATTGTATATATTTATCAGCACCAATCATTCATAATCAAACGCAAAGTGGAGTTCATCGAAATAATCATTTGCTTTATGAGAACATTGACGATATGTGACATTCGATTCCGTAATTAATGCAAATCGATGGCAGGACGTTCGATTGATTCTGGACTAGCGGAAAGCCGATCAATTACGTTAATGAGCCCGAGGATCCGTATCGCTGACGTTTCAGTGCTATGCAAATACTTATGTTTATTTCTCAGTCATAACAGTGACGATCGATAACACTTCACTTGATCTTTGCGTTCGATTAACAGTAAAACTTAACGTATCTGCGTATCTTATTTCAATTGGTCATCATTACTTCTGATTAATCTAAGGTAATCTGACGGAAGGTAAATAATTGATAAACTTTTTTTAGAATCCCAGAGGGTCCTTCAAAAAAAGATCACATCAGTTCTTCGTTCGTCACCCTTTTGCAGGTTAAATAATAACAAATAGCTTGCAAACTAAAATTCTGACTCTGTGTACCCGTCTCGTTACGAGTCGTTTTCTAAATACTGTATGTAGTACGTGGGTAACACAGTAAATGTTTAGAACTGTCCAGTGAGAAACATGACTAATAAAAACTTTTTTAAATTTCAATTTTAGAACTGGTAACCTAATCTAGTATATTGCGTTCATTTGTCATTTGTTTTTGTGAATAATTGGCGGCTTGTTTCACGTGAAAATGAACCTAACTCGAGAAAATTTTCGGACAATGAATTATTATGACTTTTTTCTCCACCAACGAATGCGACGATGTGTACTGTGAATGGAGATTAATTCGAAAAACAAAAGTATTGGCAACATTCTACATAAAGCAGTTTTTCATTCTAAACATTTTCAGTGTTACCCAGGTATATCCTAAACCTTTACATTTGATAGCAATTGACGCGCAATTTTGTCCATTAAAAGTTCAGCACGTATAAACATAGTATCATTAGAATTTATGTAAAGCAATATCTACGAATTCCGGTAACAGAACTCAATTTACGCATCTGACATGACAATCAAAACCAATGCCATCAAGTTGCACCTGCAACATTGAATATCGTAAGCCGATCGTGAAGCTAATGAGCACTAGGTGTATTTGAGCCGTTTCGATATTATGCAAATTCGATTGTGGCGGAAAGCCTCTGTCCGGCTCCGTTAGAGCTTAATCATAACAAAGGATTCCTGCAGTAGGATAGCCGTTTTTCATACTTTCCCCAGAGATTATTATGATTAATTTTAGAGAGCTCCGATTCTAATAAACGTATAATTACCGTACGTATAGAAATTGTAGCGGAATTTCGCAATTTTAGCTTATGTATACAGAAATAATTTTGCTATCAATAAATCAACTCGAAAACAAAACACTCCGCACACACTTATCTTCAATAAACTGTATGAAACAAATAAAGGGCTTCCGTAAGTGTTTATGTCGGAGGTTATCGTTAGTTGTCATAAAAATGGGATTGGGAGACTGTCGGTGACGGGTCAGGTGAAACCGCATTGCACCGTGTGACGTTGTTCTTAAGTCGTTTATCAAGGCTTTCTGATCCACTCGCATTATAGCGAGCGCCTATTACTTGCACACATGTTCGATCTTCATTGTTGGGGGACATGGATTGAAGGCTTGATGGTTTATATAATTTATGACAGCGAACTCAACTATGAAAGGTTTTGTTTTTGTTCACGCAACGCTCTGAAAAATATTTAGGCTGAATGTTGTTATTGCTACGAAATGTGCCCAATTTCATTGTTTCTATATTTTCTCGTAATATAGAAACTGTTCCGTGGGATTTTTAAGTTCTTATTTTTTGTAAACGTGAATATCTCGACTGAAATGAAATTGGCATTTTTGAATATATCCCGACGATTTTGGTGTATGTAAAGAGATTTGAATATATTCAAAAGAATACTTACTTCAATCATAAAAATGGGTGAAAAATGAAGAATACTTAGCCTTTGGTTTTGTACCCCGGCTTTGTATTGTAGATTTGCTCATACACCTCGTGAAACGGGTATAGATGAAAACTTATTTGAATACAACGCGAACAATGTAAATAACCGCGCGCAACGGAACGAAGGCATTTGACAGGAAGAGAATAGCCCCGCACATATCATAAGAAACAATACAACGTGCAATGCCGACATAAATCACATTTTTGTATTCCTATCGGCTACATATTTTTAATATTAAAAGTTGAGTCGGGACGTATCTCATAAGATCGCCGCCCGTACTGACAGCGACTATTAAAACAATGCTGGGATTCCTTTGTCCCATACGATTTCGTGTATGTATAAACACATTGTGCGTTCAATCATACAGCTTTAGGCGGCGCCAGTATACGAATAAATCATGCTCCTCACTTTTTCACCTGCCACACACAAAGGTTTTCTTACTGAAACTTGATTTGGGTTATTTCTGACGAAATATCAGCCTATTTGTTATACTATTGATATGGACGCACGTGTTGTGCGTGTTTGTACTCGAGAAGGGGGATTGAGTGAAAATCACTTTACGACATTGTGTATTGCATTTATTATTAGCGTATCGATCGAAAGCACATGAAATTGTAAATGATATGTCTTAGTATCTAAAGTATTCCGTCCCGTAAGTGAGGTAAGTGATTTGTGACTACGACATCAACAGTTTATGCGCCGTCGTAAATATCGAATAGCTTCAAGAGAGCGAGTAATAATTCAATTACAGCATAAAGCGTGTCATATAGTTGGTGATGGCGTAATCTTGGAGGTGCATCTAACGTTGGAAGCTGCGAGACATCTCATTGCGGTGTCGATAAGTGCCTATTTGAGGCTTCGTAGCCACTTAGGTACGTTCGACGGGGGCCGATAACATAATCCGAATCGACGTATGTATTGTGCGTTGCGATACTGCCAACGGAATACGGCTGCGGCGCCAAGCAGACTATTCTGAAAGCCTATAATCTTGTCGTAAATGGATTTAATGCAAATTTCGTCTCGACCGCTCTCACCGAGTGAGAGGTAGGACAAAACTAGCTGTGAGTTTGTAATCTACATCTTCAATGTATGCAATTGAAATCACGGATTTATGGTCAGTTTAATTATAACACTGACCCAGTATTTATACGAATAAGTATAAAAGTTAAAGATGTCTCGCTCATCTTTCCACTGTATAATGAGAAAAATTGGCGCCACATGTACCTTTGGGCGAGTGCTCCTTCCACTCGTCGATGACACTGTACCGATTGACTTGATCCTGTGCGTAGAGATATTTTCTCAGCTTCTTCTAAATAACCTTACATTCGTTAGCATTTCATTCCTTCCACATATATAAAGGCTCGAGTTTCGTAACATTTTTAGTTATATGCTCTAATGATTATGTGCTGTATACATATTATATTATTTAAGACTATTGATGCAATATATGTTAAAGAGTGATCAAATGACTTTTTATTCAGTTTGTCAAGACAAATACTAATTAGTGAAGCGTCTTTTTTGCTTCAACAATACTCATCGAAGTGGATTTCTTTAAATTTTCTATGTGGCCCTACGGCAGTTAAATGCTTTGACCTTAACGAACTCTCCGAACTTCAGCTAATCGCGTAGTAGGGGTCTATTAATTGAATCAAATTTACATAAACAGTGTTATATCTCGCGGCTGTTATCATTCAATTAAATAAGATTTGCTACGAAATATACCTGTTTCTAAATTTCATTAGGGTTTAATAGTTTTGTTATTTAAAACTTGGGTTGTACGCGTAACACTGTAGTGCCGTTTATCTACGAAGAAATAGTAAAAACCAGTGTTATAATGAAATCCTTGCTTCAATTGTTTATATCGGTTGTCATGATGTTTTCATCAGTCTTTTATCGACCACGGTGTCGGCGTCTAGACATTCATTCTAATGATGTTTTTCTTCATCATACAAGTTATTATATGATTTAATAGTCAGCACAGTCGCGATACGTAGTCGCGACATTATATTTGCGTATTTATTTATTTATTTAATCATAAGTAATCTAACAGCTTACTTAATACATATTATTATACAAAATACTAAAACAATACACAAAGTCAAAACAGATTACACAGATTAACAAATTATATATAAAAAACACAAAACAAGCATTAAAAGACAAAGTTACATTTAAAAGAAAAACACAAAGAATGAAATTAAAAAACAGCAAAATTAAAAAAAACAACAAATAATACTAAGAATTTATTTATAACTACTACTTAAAATAAACTACTACTTAAAAAAATCGGAGTCTTCCCGCTTCTCCAAGTACTTCTTGACATCTCTCATTTTGTGGTAGAAAAGATCATGTCTTGACAATGGTTGTCATAGTTCGATAAAATGCTCGTATCATTGACTCTATACAAGGCTTTTTGACGTGTATATAATTCGATGGTGCCGGCTGCACGCACGAAAAAACATGACGCTTGCGGCGTTACCTCGGTATGAGGCGTTACATTTAAGGTTTAAAGTGCAAGTGAGAGCACAGAAGGAGTGACAAAGAAGCACAATCGGCCTCCACGTTCGTTTGTTAAAAAATTGACTCTTCGTTCTATAAAAATTCAATTGTGATTCCCATTTACCTGCTTCTCTATATCTATACAAAATATCCATATATCAAATAAAAATAAGACATTTTTTTATAGTTTATATATTAAGTCATCAAAAACAGGTAACAGTGATTAATTCACCACACACTACTGTATAATAATAGAAAGTTAGTTAATACTCTTAAAACAATTAATGAACGGTAATAATTATATATTAAAATCAGTTATGTGATGGAATATTCAGCTCTGGCATAGCGATAAATAATTCTAATTTGCACTTTGAACAATTCCCATAATATGCACATTACCATCTATTTATATGGAAATTAAATTATCAATAGGAGAATTTACGTAAATACTTATTACTCTGATAATATTTATATAATCTTGCAGTGAAATGGTGAACTAGTGTTTACATATGGCGTATGCATGGTTCAAATCTTGGCAAGTATTTTAAAACAATATTCTTATATCATTTGAAATGTATGACGCAAACAGACAGGAGGCTCATCTGAAGTTAAGTGATACTGCCTCCCATGGACACTTAGATTCACAGAAATCTCGCAAATGTGTTGCCGGCCTTTAAGCGAATTGCATTATTTACATATATCTGTTACGAGTTATATGTAAAACATAAAATATAAAAAATTGGCGTCTATATTGTATAACAAATTATTTAAGTGTTTTGGTCTGGTACATTCAGCGTGCGACTCTCATTTCTGAGTTCGTAGGTTTGATGCCGGGTTGTGCAACAATAGAATTTCTATCTATGTACGCTTTTGACTTTCACTGGAACCGTGAAGGACAACATCGTGAGGAAATCGCCTTGCCTTAGATCTAAAAGGCCCAGCAGGCACAGCAGGTAGATCCTCTGCTTGTCTATCAGATAGACAAATGAACCTGAACCTGGGGCCAAGGCGTAAAAGTCCCATTGATTTATTTTTTATTTATTACACATGTAAATCAAAAAAGAATAGTAAAAATATGCGAAAGAAGAAAATGATTGTGAACAGCTGTGATTCGAACGTACGACCTCAGCTTTGAATGGTACACAAATTAAAAGATTGTGTCAAGAAGTCTTTAAGTTTTGTACAGACATTCTTTCTTTTCTTAAAACGCGCATTCTATACATCAATAATAAAGAACATCTTCTTAGCCATCTTATATCGAATGACGCAGTTTTTCCTCATATAAAATTCTATTGCACATTGTTAGTCTCAAGACTTTACAGTCGATAGAATACTAGTATCAACATTTTAAACATTGAGAGCTTTACACTGTCGCAGCAATGTATATTATAATATACAAAACATGTATGAATTTTAATCCTAAGAATGATGAAAATTTTAATCTACCTATAGAAGTATTATGAATATAACTAAATTCATATACGTATATCAAGGGTCAAGACTGGTCATCACTGATGATTTCAAGACTTAGCGGTTAAAGTAGATGACGCTCAGAGTTCTATTTCTGGTAAATGGGGTAGTAAGTGGGTGGTTATGTGTCTGACACGTGTCCACACGAGGGCATGTTTCAGGATTTTCTTCAAACCATATAGCATAACACACTTTAATTTATATCATATTATTTTAATTTAGGAAAATAAAAAAAGCATGTGGCACTCGGGGACTGCCCCGGTTAAATGCAATGTGTAGTGCAATAATAATTATTTAAATTTTTTCTTTGATATTAATTCAATCTACCACTATACCAGACACAGACTAACAGGCCTATAAAGTCTGTCTCACTCTAACGCGTACCGGCTGCACCGGCCGCGCTCTTTGACGAGATACGATAACGTACGCAACGTCACGAATCTCGTCAAAGACATGTGAATACGCAGTATGCGTTCTGTCCCACTCTAACGCACCCTCACAACGTCACCGATCACGCCAGACCG
Organism: Pieris rapae; assembly: GCF_905147795.1. NCBI lineage: Eukaryota > Metazoa > Arthropoda > Insecta > Lepidoptera > Pieridae > Pieris > Pieris rapae. Next base: position 953,546 of record NC_059515.1, on the reverse strand, counting down.
ATGTGAAACGCAGTATGGGTTCTGTCCCTCTCTAACACGTATTGGGCGTATTGGGGTGTGTTAGGCTTTTACTTTCGTTAGGGAATTTCTCAGAGCCTGCGATAAAATTGAAAACATTTCATAAAATTTCATCTAAAATATACAAATTTCACTTACAGGCACATAACCTGAGAGGCCGCCGCCTAAAAAAATATTGGCCATTAAAAACGATTACCTTAACATAAAATAAAAAATTATCAAAAGCAGTACACGCGAATGCAAACCAAGTCTAATCACTCGCCCATTTGCTGAGCTAGAAATGACGTCTGGTTTAGTCAACACGCGCATTCGTTGCTATGTACGGAACGAGTTTTAAACCGCAACGGATTTAGTACCCGTATTAACCTGTACGTTGTAGTTTTCATGTACAGTTTATTAGTTAACATAAAAAGAGTTTTAAACTTAAATCAATTACAATACTAGTTTATGCATATTTAAGACCTGAAGCTAGCAACATAATACAACTGAAATTATAAGGCTTTGTATTGTCTATCCTAGTTCCTAAGGAATAGAAATCCTCGGAGTAGGGAGGTCTACTAATGCCTAGAAGACAAGACAATCTTCTAGAAGCAGCTAGACTGTCTTAACGCACAACGGACTATGGGCGTCTACGTACGGAAACGAATTCCACCCTACATACATACACTGTCCATCCTATTATATATATTTTTATTTATTTATTTATTTACACTTCGTTGCTAAAGAAATACAAATAACACAATATATATAAATTACAAGGGATGCAACGGGCGGCCTTATCGCTAACAAGCGATCTCTTCCAGGCAACCCTAGTAAGAAAAGAAATAAATAAAAAAAATGATTTTTATGGTCTTTGTTACTGAACAGAAGACAAACCAGCAGGGTTAACGTTAACGTAACTTTCAATAAACTGCTGACCACAGCCTCTGGACTATTACTTTTGATGGATCTGTATTTGAAAGCCGAGGTTGGGAAAGCTGTAGTGGAAGCTGGTCCCAAAGAATATGACTTAAGCTTCGCTATGGCTAAACCCCCGGCGTTGTGATGATGGAGTTTGCATCAAATAAACGCATTGATTTTTATAATTCATACACCTTAATCGTAACGTAAAATTACTGAAACACTCTTGATTAAAAGTCTTAATCGGATTTTATTAAATTAGATTTAACCTTAAAATTAATTCAACTTCACTTAGTTAAATTTTATTTTTTCCTTTAAAGGTGTACTAAATATGACGTTAGATTCGTCAAGAACGGGCGTCAATAAAACCATAAATAAAATTATATGCAAACAGGATATAGGAAGGGAGGAGAAACTTAGAAGCTTAGATAATATTATTAACTTACGTGCATAGTCAAACAAATGACAATCACGGAACGTCCACTATATACATCAAAAACATGTTAAAGTTCCTTTTTTAAATTATTCATGAAGCTTTAATTAATATTATAAGTGAGCGTATAATAGAAAATATGTATGTATTTTGCTCCACTACCAGTCTATTGTCAACTTACAAGGTTCTTTTGATGGCCGATGTAATCGGCTTTGGTCAGGGATCAATAAACACGCCAATTAGTGCTATGATTGCATACGTACATAATGATTTATTATTAAATGATTTATGCCGTATAACTGTCTTGGTTTGGGTTCACTTGTACATTGTGACACAGAAATGGCTAATACGCTGGCGATATTAGCCACGAATGCTAAAATATTTACGAATGTGTCGCTTAAATATGATTAATTTTAGTTATAATTTCTTGAAGACACACAGTAAAATATATTTTTAATGAATAGCTTCCTGCCCGTTTACCCCCTGTTCTATAAAACCTTTGATAGCTAATACTCCTACAGTATCAAGTTTTTGTGACATATAATTCTAAAACTTTATTTAATAATGAATATGGCAAGTATAGTGATGGCGTCGTATTAATTATCTGTGAAATATACATGACAATTAGCAAGTAACTTAAAATTGAAATCGCAATGATTTGCCTGATGCTTGCTGCAGATATCAGAGGATTAAACTCATATACAAAAGAACTTAAAAACAAGATCTAGTTATTCTGAATAAAATACTATCAGAATCGCATTTAAGAGTTTATTAACTGCGTACAAAGCCAGAAGCGGCTTGAATAATTAAACATTTGCTTCCCACCCTAAATTGTTGTTTAAACTTGGCGTTGCATTTACTGAAATTCAGCGATTTTATTTATTATCGTCATAATTTGTTGTGTGAATAAGTAATGATTTTCATAAATGCTTCATTACCCGTTTGTTTTAAAATAACAATTGATTAACCTTTTGAAGACTTTTACGGTTAATTTTTTTTATATTTTGGGGGAAATATTATGTGCGTATTAGTATTTAATAATATTATTAGTATTTTGTTTCATATAGTTAATAGTTTAGCGTTACCAGGTAATATAAAGTAATATATCACTAATTTAATCACAATTCACCTCTCTAAGTTAAATTTTATTAGTGAAATTAAATATTCAAAGAATGTCAATAGGCAAAATTGGATGAGTATAATAAACCAACTAAATTAAACCAACATTAAGTTTTTTTACATAAAGCGTTGTAGTTGGTACACAAAAGTTATTATTATTACCTACTATTAAACATATAAAAGGCAGGAAGATCAAAGCATAGAAAAGACGACACACGGGTATCAACTATGATTACCTTGGAGACTGCCACATGCACGCATTTCGATAGAAATGTCAAATAATATTGAAAATATTTCGTACTCTTTTGAATTTAAATATTTAAGCTTATTTTATCCATTTAGAGTAATTGTAATTGTCTCTTCACGTGATTACTTACACACTTAAATGTCAGTCTGACAGATGTCATGTCAAAATGACTGCGAGTGATTTAATCAAATGTCAAGTATGTAAATAATGTAATGAATTTGCGTTTATTTCAACAGGCGAACCTCGCTTGACACGGGTTCTATGCCCTGTGAAACGAGTATTAGCAATCAATCAATAGCGCGGACAATTTTCCCCCGTCTCCCATTAGAGGGTTGTAGGTGTTAAATTTAAACCAATTGAGACTCCATCATCATTGAACCTCTGATTTATAACCTATATTTAAATTGCCTCAAAGTGGACTCAATATTATCTATCATTATTTTATTGGCCGCATAAAATGAACAAAAGATTATTTTCTAAAGAATTTCTTATGTTTTTTTATATATTTTGAAACTACATAGCTATTTAAAGAAAACACTTTTTTACCGAATTTAAGCTATTTATTGTAATACAATTATAATTATTTAACATAATTTTACGTTGCGTTTGTTTATATATAGTTATTGTTTGTTGGCTTTACAGCGTGCGTGGTCACGGTGACTGAAGACAAAAGGTGTTGAATGTCAAAAAGTATCACAGCTGTACAAAAAGTTATATTATCTTTATTTATTTTCCTGGAGTTGACATCGACTAAAAGATGAATATAATGATGATGCTCACGGGCTCCATTTTCGCAGATGTTTTGTTTTGAGATTTTAATTTGGTAAAAAAGTGTTTTCTTTATATGTCTAAAAACTATGTTGATAAAAGACAAACGAAATAGCTAACTAGACGAAGTAAATATCTATAAATATACGTAAAAGACAACCATTATTGCTCTATGCAACGTTTTATTCAAGTCTCCGTTGCGCTAAAATCGGTTCCTTGTTACTGGATTTCTGCATTTCGAAAAACCGTAAATATTTTCCTCTCGAGTGCTTTCCCTGAAGAATTCAACGGTCGCTTTGCAGTCGTCAATTTTTAATTGCTTTATTAAAGACATGAACTATCGGCAATATTTTTCAGTACGTTATGCTCCGATATTCGCATTTGACAGTGACCTATGCCGGCTGATAAATAACCAAAAAAGGTATGAGTTGGATATATTCCAATTGACAAAAATATTTTTTAAAATATGTCCCGACTACAATTGCAACGGTTAACGGTATTTTACCATAATATGTCACGCTATCTTTATAAGAGTTCATCGTTTATTAATATTGAGTATTTTGCTGCAATACTTTGGGAATAATTAAGTTAAATATGTTATAAGAAAATATTATAAATTTTATTAAAATGATAAATTTACTTCTAAAGAATTAACAATATTTATATGTTTACTGAACACAATGTTACGAATCCTTTATCTCGCAATTTTAAATCCACTCTTATTTCGATGCACTGAAAAATAGATATTTCGATTTTGTAAAGCCAAGTACATCGAGGCTTTTTGTACATTTTTCTTTTGTAAGAGATTGCGCTAAGTGATCACATTTCGATATTAAACCATTTGCCGAAGGCCGGTGCGGCTATGTTTTCATTTAACTGAGTGTCTGACGTAAGTTTTAGAGACTCGCTTTTTTGTCCGAATTATTTGCCAATCCCTTTTCTTTACATCGAGTGTCAATTGATTGATTTCTACTAAATATAAGAACATGATTAATTGAATTGTAAAATCAAAATATAACTGGCAAGCTTAAAAACATATAAAATATTCAATATTCGTATATGTATATTTATGTATATGTATATATAAGGAAAACCATTAGCAAAGGTTGGGTTTAGGTTTGATTTACATTATGAATTAAATGTACGCAATTTCCTCAAAGGTAATTTCTGTTTCCTCAATATATTCTGTTAAAATGATATAATTATAATAAATTGAGGGGAAATTACAAGTCAAGATGTATGAGGCTAATATATTAGAAAAATTACGCTACTTTTGAAAGCTTTTTAAGTATCTAGCAAATAAAAACTAATACACAGAAATTTATGAAATGTTTTACTTAACTCGATGTTACGCAAATCGTGGAAATCTAGTTAAAGTAACATCAATAAAATAGATTTAGTTATTAATTTAAACATCGTTTTTAAACAGAGCTACTAAAATTGACAAAAGCCATATAGGACCATTTAAGAAAAGATATACTACGCATATGTTTACATTTACTTTATTCAACTTACATATTAACTATATGGATATTTAATATTGATTACATTTCCTATAAAGTAATGTAAGACACGACAAATAGATTTGCGTATAAGTGTTCCTTATCGTTAAATCCGGATATAAAAAAAATACAATTATCCCTATTTTCTATGTATTTTTCATTCAGTAATTCTGTTGTTTTCTTAACATAACAAAGATCCATAGCAAGCCAGCTTTTGAAAGCATGACCTAAGTTTTGAGAACGGGTGGTGATTGATCACCACGTAGCCCATAAATGATGAAAGAAACAGAATAAGAAAATAGTGCCAATAATGGGTTTCTAGGCTTAACAGAAAATAGTCTTCAGAAGAAAATTCGTTGAAGAGTTGAAAAAAATTCTAATAGTTTTTGGTTACAAACACAATTTTTCAAACTTTGAGATTACTTGAAACATGATGAAACTTTGTAAAAACATCGTAGTGTAATTGACTGAAAACTTACAAACTATGATGTAAAATATTTATTTGACGCATTCATTATGTCACGGTAAAGTTTATCGCGTACTACCAGCGTGTACCAGAATTCTAGAAACATGTTTCAGTCGAGTTTCTTTCTCAACTTCACTCATTAACTGAGGTCAATATAATGTTTCACTCCTTGTTTTCAATATTTTCTATTCCCTCAATTTTAATGTTGTGTCGACGAGAATTCAAGAAACGCTTTGAATTTCGATGTTTTGTGTGAAACGCAAATAATTTAAGAACTTGTGAAAACTTCGCCGTCTTGATTAACAGAGCTCAATTAGGTAATTCACGTTCAACAGTGTACAAAAGCGCTTCACAGCAATTGTTCAACAATGTTTGTTGGTAAGTAAGCGCGATATAGAAATGAATACAATAATAATGTATAGAACACGATGAAATCCCCCTGCAGTGAATTTTAATTTAGGTTCATTATTTTTGTAGGGAAATTGACTAAAATATAACCCTTATGAAATCCGAAGACGAAGCTAGAAACTATAGATAAATAGCGAGGTTTCCCAACTAAATATTCTATTTTAAAATATTTAATGTAATTTGGTTTTATAATAAATATTAAAAGGCTGGCCAGTCACTTGCAAGGTCTCTGTTGATGTGAGTGTACCTATATAGATCATCATCATCAGCATTGGCGTTCTTCCCCTTCGGTCTTCTCCTGTTAGGTAAAAAAAAACTTTTGTTAGTAGATAAAAAAATTGCTTTAATTTACTTAATATTTCATGGTATTTGGTACTTTGGTAGTTATTAACACTTCAATCAGATAATAATGCATTATTTGTTTAGTAATCAATCAGAAATGCTCATATCTCGTGGTTTTATTAACATTACTAATTTGACAATAATATCTAACAATTACTTTGAAGCAGTGTGTTTCTATACAAGTATGAATAAGGCTTGTAGTAGTTTAATTACAATCAATGTATTTCTTCTGATGTAAACGGTACATTTTATAACTGAATATGTCTATAAAGAGCCTCACATTACAATTATATCAAATTGTTAGATTTTAATTTGGAGAAGTGTTGAAATAAAAAAGCATTATGGTAAGGAAAACCGTCGGTAAACACTCAAAATTCAGATTTTAAATATTGCAATGTACTTCGTCGAACTGCAGTGCAGGCTCTGTAAATTCCATTTTGCTAAATAGCTTTTGAGAAAGATAAGAATCTAGCCATACAATACTTCCCTACTTTGAGCGGGAAACTAAGAAAATTGAAAACAGAGTCGCCTAGTGGGACTAAAGCGACGGTCCGATTTCTGGAAACCTAAGATTTCAATTATTACATTAAAGTCGATAAACGCTCGATTTTTCCGTTTGAATCCCTTCAGCGCCAATCCTTTTAATAAGTATATAACGTTTTCGCGTTGTACCTGAGTGGGATTATCATAATCATTACCATATCTGGCGCACTGGCGCGTATTATGCCCGAGAGGTTAATAACGCTATTTTCTCGACACGTTTTCACGTTGCTATTTCAAGTAATCGACCCATTTTATCTGCCTCGTCATTGTAACTAGCCACTCAAGAAACGAATCCGCCTCGCCCTTTCTGTACTGGTTACAATCTAATTTGATAGGCTTCAGAATTTTCTATTAGGACGCTGATTTATTTTTCAATTTAAAGGCTAAAGCTGGAAAACTCGTAACTTTTGTCTTTCTCAACTTTAACGTTAAATTTACATTTAAAAGGAATATACCTGTTTTATTATGCAATGATGTTTGCTGTATTTTAGAGTGGATTAGTTGACTGACTTACTGAAATATAATGGTTTGAAGTTGGTTTAGCTTAGTTGTAAGTTTTTGATAGGTTGTTTTTGTATCTTGGTACTAATAAAGTTATTTGCAACCAACAGTTTCCTTTAAGACGCAGGAAAAATTATGTATAAAGCTTTCAAAAAGGCATAATAATATTTTTTTTTTCGACTAAAGTTATTGATTTATTAATTTAAATTGACTGAATAGCAGTAAAAGGGCTTGTTTCACAATGTAGTAAAAGTACCAAATGCTATGCAACACAATTATTTGGAAGATAAAAGTTCCGAATAAGACACTTCGCGTTTCATGTCGAATAGCGCTATCTGACAGTCGTGAAACGCAACAAACACTAGTTTATCCTACCAATAAGTAATAAATAGCTTATTTGGAACAAAACAAAATAACATGATGTGAAATTATGAACGTCAAAAAAAATACATTAAATTAAATGATTCTAATTTTACATTTACTGCCAGTTCCCAAATCAAGGGCGGAGAACGGAAGAGAAGAACTGGCAATAAACTCTCCGCCACTCTTTTTAATCGCCAAGTTTTTTTTACACAATGTGTGTAAGGAGCTGCAACCATTACACCATGTTCCATATGACATCTTGAGTAATAAAGAATAATATAACTTATCCGGACATTGTGAAACGGGCCCTAAATTTACTAAAATATCTTAAATTTAAGATCCTTACAAAGTCGTAATTTAGAAACTCACCCTTTATAATTTGTAGACTTGCAAAAAACATTGGTAATAAGTGTATTGCGTGCATTAAACGTATATCTTGAAATATATATGTGCGAGTCGGCTCTCTATGTCTTATTTAACGGATCAGAGGATACGCTCTTTCAAAAGTGTATGCTCTCTTAACGAACCATATCTCATTCGGGAAGCTTCTAATATTTAATACGCAAAAATTTCTGTCTGAGCCTCCAATTTCGTTCCTTTTTTAAATGCTTTTAGGCATTCAATCTACATAAAGACTGGTATAACGGACGTATTTAGAAGTATCCGCAGTTTCGTCTGCGTATATTACGGTCCATTTCATTTATGTTTTAAATATCAATATTTAAGATAATACAATCATTGGACTATTTTATATATAGTCTTCCTTTCGTTCAGATATCATGACATCTCTTTATGTTTGTGCCTAATGCCAGCTGATTTCTGTTACCAAAGCAAGCCACGATTTGTTTTTGTAACAATTAAAGACTGTATTTATAAGAATTATACCGCAGTATAATAGACTCCCACAAAATATACAAAGTGCAGGCATCCTAGCAATATTTAAATTAAGATTAAAAGACCATCTATTGAGTGACGGAAATGAAAGTTCTACCAAGTTTCTTTTTTTTTTCCAAATTGTAACGTTGGCATATAAGTGCTCTCATATACATGACTAATGTCTATTATGAGAATAAAATGTCTTTAAACCTTAAACCTAAGACAAAACCAATTCACTCTTATGATTTGAAAGCACACACACATATTCACACTATAAGGACTTTTTAACTGTTTTTTTATACAATATCTATTAACTCACTATGGTCCTTCTTTCGGATTATAGTACTATTGTTCGAGATTGTTTTTCAAATGTGTGGTATGATTTACTATTGTGAACACGGAAAGCTGCTGAATGAGCACTTGTGATAGCCAATAAATCTAAACTTTGTGAGATAGAACCAACTCTCGCATCGATCCACTGTTACATGTTATCTTTAATGTAACATAATCTTTACCGTGTATTGTAAATAAAACTAACTTTTTTTATGAATGTCGCTGATTGAAATTTACTGGGGAGAACTTTGACCTGTCAGTGTTGTTGAATATACCCTGGTAGGGTAACTCAGTCTTATAACAAAGCACGACGGCTATGTATCTATCCTTGAGAACCATCATCACTTTTTTTCACGCGGCAAACGCTCAGAATGCTCATCTGCAGTGATTCCGCCGCCCATGGACGCTAACATTCCCAGAAGACTTGCAAGTGGGTTGCCGGCCTCTGGTCACCAATGGATTTATTCTATAATGGTGAAAGGACACGTGGATTTTTATTCCATCGCATTGTTCAGAAATTTGCTGACTTTAAAATGTAATAAATTTCTATGAAAGACAAATTTGCAAATTTCTTCGAAACCTTATGAAAATAGCGTACCTTGTCAAGAAAATAGGAGTTTTTCAGTAAAATAGTCGCTTTTATTGGGACTTAACGTCTCAGAATGGTTGACTAAGTAAACAAACAACTCGTTGATAATAGAATTGTTCGTTGTAATATTTAAATTTTTATCTTAATATATATATTTCTTGTGTGCGTGTGTATGTGACTGAACTCCTCCTAAACGACTGGACCGATTTAGACGAAATTTTTTGTGTGTGTTCAAGGGGATCTGAGAATGGTTTAGATTCACAATTTTGTCCACTGGACAATGTTTTTTTAATTAATTTTCAATTTATTAGTTGTTGTTGATTTTGGAATGTTTTACATTGGATCCGACAGACGGCGCTACCATCGCAGTGTCAAATTTTAAATAATATTCGAATTTTAATTTTAGTCTGTCCCGAAATTTAAAAAAAGTTTTGTTATCATTGTGTTATATCGTGTGTGACCATGTGCTGGATCGTTAGATATTGTCATAACATTTGAATAATAGTTTTCATCAAAATGGCTTATTAAAAATTGAAATTTTGAAATTAAAGACGTGTAGACAGGACAACGTCTGTCCGATCCGCTAGTATGTATATATATATTAAATCTTCGTTTCATATAAAAATAAAATAAAAGGTGGGAAACTGGCGGGCTAATCACTGTCGATCAATCTTTTCCAGATTATCAGTGTGAGAAATAAAATTAATAAGGCAAGAAATTTAAAAAAAATATAGTACATATAGTTATTTAGGCAAAACTAAAACAATACCGATAAATGTTAAATTTAGGCATATATTTAAGTTGCTTTAATTATGGATTACAAAAAGTTTATTATACACTCCTGATATACGTTTATTATCACCCTGATTAATATTTTATTATTTCAGTAACTAAACAATTATAAAGAAAATACATTTGATACTTACATTCTATAAGTTAAAAATACACTAGGCAACGAATCCTTGAGATACAATATTCATTTTGGTGAAACTTACGTATATATTGACTCAATAATTAGATTATTTAGGCATTGGACAATCGAATCCTTTGGTATTGAGAGTGTCCATGGCAGTACCACTTTACAGCAGATGAGCCTTCTGTCCTATTGCCCCCTGTTGCAAAAACAATAGGTTATAATAAACTGCTAAGGAACTTTATTTCTTAGTAACTCTAAATTCTACTAACTAATATTTCCTATGAAAACGTTCTGAAACCAAAAATATGAAAAATCAATTCGGTATTAGGATTTATGAACCTATGCCACGTCAGGCTTGCACTTTAACCGCATAATGCATTAACTGATTACCCCGTTATCCATCTTCTAACGCTTTGCTAACGTCTTTTAACATTCACTCGTGCACTACGTCAATAATTTACAAAATTACTTTTCAGCGGTTAGTAGATATATATATTTAATGTTTATTACTACATACATACGACAGTGACGTTTGAAAACATAAATAAACTGGACTGGATCTCTTCAGGGCTCGAACGGCGAATACCTCAAATTTTATCTTTAGTTCTTGGAAATTAATGAGTCTCAGTGCTCCAGGTCAGAACTGTATGACGGATGACTCATTATCTCGAGTGAGCTGAAGCAATGTCATGGTGAAGGAGGATCCTGCTTAGAGGGCGGTGCAATTTTTTTCCAAGACAAAAGAAGACGAAAAACAACCAAAGAGTTCTAAAATTTAAATATAAAAAGTTTTCATTAGCAATTGGCCAGTTCTAAACCTTTTCAGTTTGTAAGATAAAAAGGTTAGCAAATAAAGGGCTTTTCTCATTATATATATGCGTTCAATTATATACTAAACTACAATATAAGTGCAGATATTTCTGCAAAAAGAAAGAAAACAAAAGTTATTTGTGCTCTATTCCATCCCCAAAAAACTTTAGTGGAAATGGGCGGACCATGCATGAACAATGGCAGATGTCCGAACAGGGAAAGGGCCACCAGGGAAAAGAAAGAGTGGTCGCCCTCTTGTACGGTGGGTTGATCTACTTAAAATTGGTGGAAAAGATTTGTAGAGAAATGCTCAAGATAGATGGAGCTAATTGAAACAGGCCTACTCTACAAAATAATTTCAAATTATATAATGTTGACTATGCAACATATTTATTTTTTTAATTTTCCCTCGTTGCCAGGTAGAGATCGCTTGTTAGCGAGAAGGCCGCCCGTTGTATTTCTTATAATTTTAGTGTTTTATTAATTTGTTCTAGAATACTATAATTATTTCTCCAGACATCGAAACCATTACCTCAATGGATATAATGTGTAAGTGGTTAATAAATGTCGCTAAGAATACGCTTAATACTTTAATAATGAATTCACAATGAATAAAGGTTTAAAAATAAAACTCATACATTTAAAATCCGTGCCATATCTCCAATCTCTTCATAATCTGAATGGGATTTTAAATTAATATTGAACAGAATATTTGAACAAACTAACTCGATGTAGACGATAACGGGTAGTTGTACACTTTGTACAGTGTATCTGTTATAAGTTAATTTAATACAGAAACTATTGGTTTATATATTTGGCAATTAATGTGTGGTGGAGAGTTTCCTGTCAGTTTTCTCTGTTCTTACTTTGACAATTGTCAATAAATTTTGAGACATGATTGACATCTACAATTATATTGTATATTGTAATATAATTTGATATTTATCTAAAAGTACTAAGGTTTTTCTATAAGTTTTTTAAAGGTAATTTATAACAAAATTATATCTAAAAATATAATAATTGTTTTGACTATGTATTACATTGTAATTTTATGATATATTCCATCGTGTGTCTAGTGGGTATGTATGGCTTCATCATTGTAAAATAGAAAGTATTTTTAAATTATTTATGTAATTATAAATCAAATATTATTCACACGACTCGAAGTATATTAAAATCTTTGTTCGTGACATTTGCTCGTATGTTAATTCGTTTCAGATATCGAATTAAATTGTTACAATTGTTACGGTTTTTGTATTCCGATCACATGGGAACTTCATTATTTTCCCCTTTACGACATTATAGGGATCAAGTAATACTTCAAAACAATACAAAGATAATTGAACAGAGGTTTTTTCTCTATCGTTGAAGTAGATATATGTGTATATAGATTATTATTTATTTATAAGTTCAAAAAAGGTGAATGCATAAAATTATACAAGAAAATATGACATTACGATTTTAACCCACATACACATCAATTGTATTAGAACATAAGCAAGCTAGCAAGAAAAAAGTAACTAAAACTAAATTTAAATTCGTTGTAAAGTACATCAATATTTTCATCAACGTTAGTAATTAAGTTGTAAGAGCGAGATAGCCTATTCACTAACCGTTGAAAACAATGAGAGACATATATAGTATATACTTATATAAAACAGGTGAACACAATGTATATAAGGTATGATCAAGCATTCAAAAATAATAAACTTATACACCGATTCAATTTCGAGACATTTAGTAATTGATGACCTTTTACGTAGTATGTATGTATCTTGTGTTATATACAAATAGTTTTTTTATAATTTATACTTACTTAAGGTAATTTGTCGTACTAGCGAACGGTAGAAATTACCGATGGGGGTCTTCTCTGTGAGATACAACCTCCAACTGTTCAAAAAAGTTCAATCTACTAAAAATGTCCATGGGCGTATGCCTAAATAAACATTTATGCATTTATTTATAATATAACTGAATACTTTATATGTATATTAAACTTACTTGACTAATATCATTCTATTTAAAGCTCATGGAAATTTAAACTTATTCAAATGAGATTTATTATTCAAAAAACGAAAGCATTACAGGTCTCCCGTCGCGAATTAATGTAAGCTTATTACTCGGGCAATCGCAGCTGTCTGATTAAATCAACTTCGGAATCGCAAATCGAATAGTATTAATGAATAATCCCTTGGCGATGACGAAATCTAAGAAACTTTTCTTATGTACTAAATGTTATTCCGATGTGAGAAACACAAATAGTAGTAGTTAACAGTGCCCGCGGCTAGAGGACAAATAGGGTGGGGTAATCAGTCTGGACAGTAATTTCGCGCCTTCGGGGTGTGATCGTTTATGTTGATATGGGTACGCACTTCCGTCCTTTGAGAATAAATAAAAAATGTACTTTTTCCTTAATTTGGTAAATTGGTTAGGTTTATTATACCTATGGTATATATAATAGGTTTATTTAGATAAAGGTAACATACAACACTATTATCATAAATTATTTGTAATATACAAATACATAATATGTTTCAATTTACGCAGTTAAATATATATATATTTCTTACTATGATAATAATTAACCTAAATTTAATTTAAAAATGTCTATGTTAGAGATAAAATCGCTGTTGTAGTAAAATATGTAATAAAAATCAAAATTAATAAATACATGTAAACATATTAATCTATATTAATAGAAAGGAATCACAATGTGTAGCAAAGCACAAAACTGTATGGAATCTGGACCAATTCAACATTTAAAAATAAATATTGTTCAAAATCTGAGAATGGGTCAGAAAAGATGGAAAAATTGCTTGGTAGAACCTTTCTTTTACCATAATTATGAACGCAAACAATCTGTTCCCTATGATCGTATGTAGCTACTTTAAAAAGGCAGGTGAAACGAAGCTGACTAGAAGTATGTAGTATTAGTAGTAGTAGTGGTTAGTCTTTCATATATTATATGGCTTACGATCAATTATAATTATTTTATTTATAAAAATTACCAACAGATAAATAAATACAGCTTTGGTATTTATCTTAAATAGAATTTACATAAAGTTACGGGTTTCAGTTCCGTCATGAAACTATTTTGTTCAGATTTTGATTGAGACAACAACTTGAAGAAAAGCCGCATTTGCTTATTTTGCGAAATGTCACCGGATAATAAATGTGACATAGAAACAATATGCTTTGCCAAGATTAATATTACATTCATATTAAAGTCCTATCAAATGAGCTTCAAGCCAAAGTTAGATTAAGAATAACTTAAAAAATAAATAGGTAATAATAATAACTCTCCATACTATAATGTGCGTTTTTGCCGTGCACCACCACTTTGTGGAACCCGCTGCGCACTGAAGTATTTCCGAATCAATTTGAATTAAAGTCCTTCAAGAAAAGAACGTACCAATTCTTAAAAGGCCGGCAACGCACTCGCGAGCTCTCTGGCATTGAATGTCCATGGGCGGCGGTATCACTTAACATCAGGTGAGCCTGTTTGCCCCCTGTTCTATACAAAAAAAAACTTACTATAGATAGCATTTTATTCAATCCAATTATATTTTTAATTGTTAGAATGTTTTATATATTACGTAGTACTTCCAAGAGTCTTCTAAATTGCATTATTCACTGCTGAACATTTTTTATTTTATTTCACTAGATCCTTTTTTCAAGACCAAACCCCAAAAGCTTGAGAAAGTCTTACGTTAACCCAATTAACATTATTCAGAAGCTTTTGAAGGCAAAAAAAGAATACAGCCTACGCAACTCATCGGTTTTGAGTAGAGCCACAGAGAAGGGCTCTTATGTCCCCCTTGTCGGCAGACTTCGGATATCTTTGCACCTTAATTACACTCTGCCTCAGTAAGAACGACACGTAGTCTCGAACGCTATCAAAAAGGGAGTAAAAATTTTTAAAGATCAACAGCTTTTGGAATTCTAGTGGCCCTTAATTTTGCTGATTTTGCTATGTAGGCGAAATTTAATAATCATTTTTTGATTATTCAGTAGTTTGGTTTTAGGAATTAGGTGATTCTCAATTGTTTGAAAAATGAAAAAAAATTATTTGAAAATGTCGTTGTTTTTTTTAATTGCTACATGAATTTATTAGTAATTAAATTGATAGCTTTTAAAGATTTTAAATAAAACAATAAGTATACTAAAATGAAATTAATAAAGTAAATATTTTATGTTAAATAATCTATTCAACATTACGTAAATCGCATACATTTTCCAATAATTGACTATACTTTTCAATTTTCCATTGAAACTTAATGCATTTTTCAATATCGCTATAAACTTGATAACTTCGAGTGCATGTAAGCTCAATATCTAGTTCGAACCCGTAAGCCAGTGAAACCTATGTGAACTTTTATCTTTAAGTTTATAAGGTTCTTATCGAGTCAAAACTAACGTATTTGTCGCTATTTTCTGGCTGATTGATTCGAAAACGACCCATACAGGGTTCTACAAAACTTTTAGCCGATTCAAAATCAGTTAATGCAAAAGTTTATTTTTATAAGTAAGATTACACGAGAGTTGGGATAAAAGTTTCGCAAGCAGCTTTCTTTTTGAAATCCTACAAGGTACGGAAACGTTATTCAGAAGATTCGTGGATTAATACTGAATATCAAATATTTTTGCTCGTCGCTTATGTAATTCTTGGAATTGGAAACTAGAGCGTGGAATTTTCTTTTATTAACTTGTGGCGACATTGCACCGGTGCCCAATATACATCGATAAGTCTTGTTCTCGGTAACAATAGCGTAAAACAATAACGAACAGTCATAAATAAGTGTATTTCATTAATTTCTAATTATGTTCCACAATTAAGCGTTTCTTAAGGAAATTTCTGCCACACACCACCACCATGTACCAGCTGCCTACTTGAGTATTTCCGAACCAATTCAACTTAGGCTCCTTCAAGAAAAGAGCGTATCAATCTTATAATTATAATAAAGGCCGGCAACGCGCTTGCAAGCCCCCTGGCATTAAATGTTCCTAAGAGGTTCCTGCCCGTTTGCCCTCTGTACCGTATAAAAAAAAACATAACCTACATGTATCCAATAACTTTGTTATAATCGGTTATAAACTTAGGAATTTTATACACATATTTCAACTCAAACAAGATAAACGATTTCAATTGTGTGTACTAAAATGAGGACAGAATATCTTAAAAAAGCATATCAACGTATGACTATACTAGTATAAAGTCAAACAATTAACTATCTTACATTATAAACTATGTTACCTATACATTCATAATTGATAGTATCAACACATTTACACACATTCGCATCTCATGTGCATGTCCACTAGTCACAATTTATGCTCGCTTCCCGATGGAACTCATAAACATTGTAAAATTTCCGGCAGCTGTTGGGCTCCCCGATTATTTCATTGGACCCTACAAAACCATGACCAATTTCATTCAAAAATTAAAAGGTATTTTAAACAAGAATGAAAACTAGATAATGTAATTGTTTTTAATGATATAGTCGTGTTCTATTGAAATTATCGCATGGAATGGCTGTATAATTTTTGCGGGCACTCAGTCATAATACACCATTAACGCCTGAGCGACACGACCTCTAATTCACGTTTAAAAGCCTGCACTTGACTCAAAGTCAGCACTAATTTCGTCTTACCCGCGCTTGCAAAAATCTAATTTGTCAAGAATTATGTAGCGGTCACTGAAATTGCTTCGTATTAAAGGGATTACTTTAAAGTTTTGAGCGTCGTTCGATTTTTGTTCCTGTCTGATATTTAAATTTAAACTACTATACATTAAGAAGTTAAATATATTACTCATATGTAATTTAGGTCTTATAAACTCCCAAATCTGATATAAGAATTGTAGAACGACGGACGTCGAGGTTGATACGGGTGTAAAAATTATATATTTTGCCTCGACGACCGACGAAACTCGGCTGCAGGTAATCAAGACATTGACTTCGATTATTAAATTTGACATAAAATAGATTTGACATAATATAATAAAAACTCAATTTAATCAACCCGAAATAGGAAAAAAGGCAGATTTTTAACGAACCCCAACTAACATTAAATATATTTCATCGTGAATTGCCATTTACGGATCTTTAGTGTAACCGATTATAAACTTATATCTTGATTTATGTATTTAACAAAGAGATGCAAACTAAACAATATTAGTTGCGATTAGTTTGGAGGGCTGTCAGCGGCAGACAGGTCGTTTGGGCCCTTTCGCCTCACTGCATTTGACCGGGGTTGCACTTGTTCAAGCCAAGCGTGCCTAAATAGTATTCTTGGTACTTTCATTTTGACTTATGGTCTGTTGTATCATTCGAAGCTTCTTATAGGCATTAGTTATAATAGACACACGTATAATATGATATTTTTGATATATTACACCGGTTTTGATATATTACAACCATATACCGGTTTCCGAATAACAAAAATAGGTAAGATAACATTAAAAACTATCCTTAAAGAAATTACGACGGCGTAAGTAGTGTTACTATTAGTCATAAAAATCAATCGTATTGCTCGAATTTAACATCACTTGTCTCTGTCTATAAAACTGTGTCTACGCTGTGATGAAAAGAGACATGAGATAGATCTTTGTTCATACATATATTTATATGATATTAATAGAGGGTAGGGTAACAGGAATGGTTTATAAAAATCAGATTTCATTGCCAAATGACGAAGTAAACCTGTCTTCGGAGAACATCAACTTATTAACAGGGATAGATAGTGTAAAAAAATAATTTCATAATAATTAAATCCCAAAGAAACTTTATGTTTTAACTAATTTTCCAACGTGACAATTCCTTTAAACGAACGAAACTTAAGCATTATTTGAAAATTCTATACCTACTCTCCGCCGACGTAAATCGTCTTTTTAGAGCCATAAAACTGTTGCTTAAGTGAAACGTAATTTATTGGCCGGATTAAACTCAACTATAGCACCTTTAAAGTTTCTTTCGTGTACAAGTGTACATTTTAATTATACTTTTATGACCAACGTTTTAAACAGTTAAATATAATTTATTAATACTTGACTTAAATATACTAAGTAATACACAATATTCCTCAAGAAGCTTTAATATATAATTAAACTTAAAAGGTATATTATACGTATATAAATGAGTAGTTTTTTTTAATAGAACGGGGGGCAAACGTGCAAGATGCTCACCTGATGTTAAGTGATACCGCCCATGGACACTCTCAATGCCAGAGGGCTCGCGAGTTTAAGAATATTTTGATAAATATATTCTTTCAAAAACATTAACATTCCTGTAAATAGATTAACATAAAATCCTTTTACCGTAGCTTTTATAGAAACTAAAACATTCCGTCAGAATCCATCGACAACGAAAAACATTTATGAGTCCCTTCACAACTTTCTAATACTGATGAAAAGCTTTTAGCTTAGAATACGCTTTAAATTTTATATATATTGTGCATTTTGAAACCTTTTTAATTGAATATGGAACATATATTTTAGAGTTTGTATCGTTCATAATTATGCTTAACTTGAGGTCGTAGGTTCATACCTCGATTTTAAATGAGTAGAATGTTCGTCGTGTCTATTTTTACCAGAACCTTGCAGTGACCAACATTTTCTTTACATTAATAATTCTTAACATGTATATGATTTACTAACTTTATATAGCGCAATGCCGTTGAAATAAGAAAAAATTAAATATGTTTAAATTGTTTATTTGTTTATATTACAGTACCTTAAATATACTACTCTTATACTTTAAGTAACTAATGCACTGCCAGACGAATAAATGCATTCCACTTGACAAAGTCTTTACTCCTTAGAATTATATTATCATTCATCCTTTAAATGGATTCCAAAGGAAGCAATTTCATTTGTGAGAACCTGCTCCTGCTTATAATCCGTCCGAGGTAATAACATTTCATATTCGTAATAGAATCATTCTGCCTCTTTTGAGACTTTATAGTCTCATTGTAAGCGATTGTAGACATAAAGTTGCTTGGTGTAAAGTCTATAAATTTGTTTCTTACTTTTAAGTTATTTTTTATTTGTGTAATACAATACTTGTATGACAGAAATTATATCAATGTAAGCTTAGCAGGCAAACATATACCGTGTATTTTATTAAATTGTTATCACATATCTTTGAATAAATTAAAGTTGCACTGCAACAGGGACCACTTTTCTGGCCAACTTTTAAAAGTAGTTTTAATTTTCTATTTTTAATTTTTAATTATATATTTTGATTTTATTGTACTATGTAGGAATATTCTTTGTCACAATAAAATCATGAAGTTAATAAAATTTCCTGTAAAAAAAGCGTAAAAATCAAATCTATTTCACATAAAAACCTGAGTATAGGAATATCTTAGCTACTAACTACTATGCATTTTTGGATCTGACTTTCTGTATCTGTTTCATAATCATTTTTAATAAAAAGGTAATCAGCCTTCTCTACCTAGAACATGCCACCTCCCAAAGGAGTTTCGGCACGCTGCATCACAATATTTTCCTTCACCGTACGAGCGAATGTGCATAGACAGAAAGGTAATTGGTACTCAACCGGGATTGGAACCTACGACGTGAAGGGTGGAAGTCGAACGAAGAAATCACTAAGCCAAAAAACTCTTTGAGCGGCTAAGTTACGATAATATTCCACTGGATATAAAAAGCTTATATTTTGCAAACATTCCTAAAAATATACTAAAAGAAAATTGTGCGTACAATTTCAATAAACCTACTTACGGCCGGTCGTAGATGCCAAGGCTATAACGAAATCGGTTTGTAATAACAACATGTTTGTAAGTCTTTGGAAAATAATATACTAAACTATATTTATTATAAGCTCTAAAAAAATTCTCTCATAATATTTTTTCACACACTTCTGTATTACCTATTTAACTTTGGATACTTCACGTTCAATACACTCTTCGCACACAATAAAACCGAATTACTCCTAAGTTCACAAGAGGAAAGTGCACCTCGAAGGAAAGCCGGCGCCGCGCGAGTTTGTCATGACAAGATTTATGTAACTTTTGTGTTCATACGAGTAGTTAAGCAAGGGAGCTCGGCCGAGACTCATCTCCATTCGCTTTCTCTCTCATCAGATACGTAACAAAGTCGAGCCATCTTTTGTCTATCCTCTCACATCCGCCACACTTTTCTTCGACAGGGAAAAATGGCTTATTTCAAATTCCGCGCGTAGACGTCCATATACTGTACTTGTACTTTTCTTTTTTTGTAATTTCGCGCCAGTTTTTGTTGAAATGTAGGAAGTTTCTTTGTCTTTAATATGAAAGAACAGTTGTAAGGTATATCCAACTCTCCGTAGAGTAAATAGGCATTGTTTTGAGAAAAAATTCAAGTTTTTGTCTGGCACATTGTGTGTCTGTTATTTTAAAATTCGACGCTCAAAACTCAAACTGTATTCCTGTAAATACATCGTTTTGGCTGATTTTCAGCAATCGTGGTCAGCTAAAGAAGTTTTATTAGTACTTTTGTAAAACTGTCTCCGTTTAAATCTTAAGAGCTATTTTAAATAAATTAATTAGATATATCAATCACCGAATATAGTGTTACATTTTATTATATAATTTTCCATACTACCAGTACAGCATTTAAAACGGCTTAATAATTCAAGAACCTCATTTAAAATTTAACTTTACTGAGTACAATTTAAATCTTATTAAATCTTACAGTCATTTACTAGTATAATTTTTAAGAACTTTGACCTTTGTTGCCTGTACTTATAATACTATAATGGTAAATTTGAAATATAAATAGTGTAAAAGAATAGTGTTTTTGTGCAAACAGAATACTCAGCACATTATCCTTTTCTAAATTTAATTTAATACGATTTTCGTCAGACGGATGTTCTAATGTAATTGCTAGTTGGACGCTTTAATGAAGTGTATATTAAGAAAGAGCGACTCGCTAGTAATTATTGGGAAAGGTAAATAATTGCGTCTAATTATTATATCAGTCATTAACCGACTTCATAAAAAATGTGTGCATTTTGAATCGAACATTCATTTTTGAACTTTATGTATATGTTGTTATTCTTCCAATTGGGTAATATATAATTTTTCGAAACAACTTTTTTCTGCAAAATTTAGCTTTCAATTAATGCTACATTTTTAAATCGCATAATCTATTTGAACATACGTAACATGTTCACAACTATTCAAAATTACTACAAAAAAGTAAGAACTAATAATGGAAGAAAGATAACGTCTACGTCTACTTAAACTGTAATATTTCACAAATAAACTTAATAAATGGCCGCCTAACTCAATTCTCACTCGACCAATTTTATTTTAATTGAATTTCTTATCAGATTTCGAATAACGACTGGTAGGACCTACTTATTGCAATCTTGATTTAGAAAAAGTTTCTCCAGTGAGGCGATTTCAATATTACGATATTTTAATTTAAATAAGAAAAACGTTTTCATTATGATAAAGAAAATTGCAATAGCAAACAATGTTTTTATCAACTGCGAGAATCATATTACACAAGGAAACAAAAATAAAAACGACGATAGTTCAGTGCAAAAATAGTATTACATGAAATGAAATGAAAATCAATCAGGACAAAAAATACATCAATATTATAGGTAAGTAATACTTATTACCTATATACATGCTTTAAAGATTTTTATTTTAAACCTGAAATCATAATATATACCCAATATTAAACACAGGACAATGCTGTATTTTTAATGAAATACTCTAGCAAAATATCATCGCTGAAAAAGATAAAATATTATTTTTCTGCCATACTATAAAATTACACATTAAGTTCCTTACAATAATAATGTCATAGCGCACAAAGTTTGACTTTAATAAATCGGCTGGAGTGGAGTATAAAATAGTTTCTCAAGAAATAAATGCAAGTAAGTAGGCTCTTCGTCTCTGGAGGTTTCAGCGCGACTAACTACGGTGTAGTCTTCATATTATTGCCTCAATTAATCATAACTTTGTGTTAGTGAAATTTCTCTGGTGGGTCGACGTAGACCATTGGTGCATGAGTTCATGAAGGCATGAAATTGGATCGCGAAACCTTAACGCTCACTTGCAAAACTGGGGCGCCGCTGATTTTGATATTATGACAAAGTGTGCTTTTTATTCCATATTAAAACTAATTGCGTCGATCATTCTCTTGAACGCGCGAGATGAATTAAGAACTTAAATAATGTGTTTTATTCATTTTCATTATGTTGCGACGGACGTATTTAGAACAGAAAATTATTGTTTAGTTCTTAATTAAAAATATCTTGTTGTTTCTGTGTTATCAATTCGACTAAAGGCAGTGATTTATAAATTATTGTTGGTTAAAATATCTTTTACATTTAACTAACATTTCTTACATATTTGATGCTATACTTTAAAAATTAATTTAAATTTGACATGCATTGAAATAAATTTTTATAACTACATAAATATATTATTTTAAATTGTGTTGATGTACAAATAGGGGTGTCACAGTTTGCGACGGGTGCTACGCTCATACCTTTGTCAGCTACGCCACTTGCTACGACGCTACGCCGTAGTCGCGTCGTATTTATGTCTTCGTATAATTTAGAATAGTTTTTAGAATTTATTATCACTTATGTTAAACTGTTACTAGAATAATACTCGCTGTGGATTTCATAATAAAAAGTAATAAAGGAATATAAGATTCTTACATCTACATTATTTAATATTTACCAACATTTACTCATAAAATTATCGCAATGGTTTGGAAAAAAATATTTATTAATCTTATATACATTTTGGTTTTTGATTAAGATAACTTCTGAGAAATTTTCCTTTTATCTTATAAAAATATAAAAACCTAATTTCAAATATTGAATTAACTAAGGTATAACAAAATACACGCCAGTGACTACATATAAGTAAACTTGTTTAAAATAGTACATACATTGCAATTAATTGGGATTAGTATGTGAACTCGTGCGTTTCCCAGTTATTTTTCACGTTACAAAAGTCGAGCTCGGCGCTCGCGCCGCCTGGATTATTGAATTAAAGTTGATAAGTGTATTAGCCAGTGTTGTTGCTCCATTCTCTTGATTAATGGCCGACCATTGCTTTTTCTCTCTCATTTATATGATAATGAGTCAGCACCCGCGACCGAACACAATTATTAAGTGTAAATGAATGTAGTTGGTAACGAAATCGCTTTTTGAAAAATGACAACGCAGCGAATTTAAAACGATCGCCGAATTCGAATTTTAAAACACTCGACGTTAAGTTTATCCAAAATCAACTTTGCTTACTTCCAAATGGGATTATGTTAATAAGCAGCTAACGTACGAACGGTAGAATTGTAATCGAAAACGCCTGTAGTTGTTGATTCACCTAATCAGTTTGTTTTGTAACTCGCATTGATTAAACTAATTTGAATGATGAAATCAAAATCAGGCAATTGTGACGCGCGAGCAAAAAACACATGATTTGCATTTTAAATTGATGTTCCGCTGTGGTTACTGGGAATTCTCTGATAATTGTCAACGTAATTATTTATAAGACATTAATTAACTTTTATTATTAATTAATGATTTATTTAAGCTGATTTCATTATCATTATTCGTCACATATGATTGCGACATGTCAGTGTCTTTTCTTTAAAAAAGTTTAGTTTGATAGCATAACAAATCCAAATACTTGTCCATTAAATTAAAAGTCAGTTATGACTTGATACTTGGATTCATAACCCTGAAAGGAATATAAAAGTATCGATTTTATTTCAGTAAAATACGAAGATCCTTCATATTTCAGATACGCTATCCAACATTGAAAGTTTTGAAGACCGCCAAAGCATTTATTTAGTCTTATCTGACACGATAACAATATTGATGGAGTGTTGTAAAATTCTGTTTAGTTTGGCGGGCGAAAGCTGTCAATCTGGGATAGACGCGTCGACAGGTATCAATGGCCGATCGCTGCGGGCAGGTTCAGCCCTGACGGACTGCCATACTATGGCGACAAAGGATTACCTAACTGAAAGGCTGCAAGCAATTTTACCTGTCCATAACTCATCGAATGCTTTTTTTCGGAAACACAGCGCACTGCGACGAAACATATCAGGCGAACGGTTAACTTTTTATTATAAAAAGTGTTAAACTTTAAAGGCCTGCATACCAGAATTCTTTAGTCACAAGTCACCTTTTATTATGTTATAATATACAACGCACAGTGAAACTTGGTAAACTTTAAAAGTTGATTTGAAAATTGTTACAAACGAAGTTCGTAAAGGAAATCAAAAGCTAGCTAGTTCTGTCAAACACTATCAAAGTTTAACCAAGACAGCGATAGAACACACGCCGAAAAGTCGTCCCAGCACAATAGCAAAGTTTATTTGTAAGTAAAAGACTGTAACAAAAAATATGACGTCTGAAAAATTACACGCATTCACAAATCATGCGGGCCCTCTTTTGTGAAAGTTTGGATGCTTTCAAAGGAGTTAAATTCGTTCTTTAACCGTCATTTTCTTCTGCCCGTATATTATATATGTCCCTTAGTTGTTTGTTGTTATTTCTTCAGTGTAGTTGTGAATTAATTTTTTCTGTCAATTATATGAACGAATGATGTAAATGATATATATATAATGAATACCAACACTGTCCGCGTATTGAGCTAGGTTTAATCGAAGACTGCAGTTACGATTAGTCGATGATTAATACTCGCACGGCGACGCCATCTGCCGAATTAATTGCTTCATTTCCTCTAGACGGCACAAAATGGAATTTTGTACTGCGATTCGTAACGTTCAACGGTTTTTGTGCGGAACTGTACACTTGTTCAGGTGTGTTATAGACTCGGGTGATTTATTGCTATTTTACTACCAAATTGGACTTTTTGTCGGCACCGTTTACAATTTTGATTTTTCCCTATTTCGCGAGAATACCGAATTTAAATGTCTCGTTTTAGAAACTCTTTTGGTAAGTGTAATACGCAGATTGAAAGCCTGTCAATATTAGCCTTGGAGCAATTAAACATGGATCAAAAAGCCTCCAGCATCTCGTCGAAAATCTTAAACTAGAATTACATCAATCAATTAAGAAACTCGTAGCTCTATCTTGAATTAACATCGATAAGATCTATTGTCGCCTTTGAAATTTGTTATTGCAATTAATTTCAGCTTGAAGATTTAATAACAGTACAGTGAAGAGGCAATTAAAAGAGGATTATACGAAAAATGAAGTAAGTGGACCATTTAAGTTGGAATCGAATCGAGTGGGCAGATTTGTCCAGTGGGGATTATTGGGTAACCTAGTGATAATGAAATTTGCTTCGAGAAAATTGTTGATGGGTTTGTTTAAGCCTTTTGCTGGCTTCTGATTGTGTTCGATATCTGCTTCGTTTTGATCTTTGGATTATCGCGAGCACGATTGTTTATAACTTAAAGATTAATGACTTTCGCAATAATGCGACGAGTTCTTATCATCTGTTATCACAGTTCGTGACGACGCGAAAATATAGCGAGTATGAGTTATAAATTATTTAACTGAATTAAGTTGAAAAGATTAATTATCGTGAACATTTTCATGTGTAATTCATTTCTGTTTTTTTATTATTGATAAAGCTTGCCAACGCTCGGCACACTGATACATTGGTAAAAACAAACACAAAATACAATTTTTAATGTGACAAGCACTTTAAAAAAACAGGACATACATTTAGATCTCATACAAATATCAATCAAAACACTTATTAAAAAAACAAACATTACAAAAAAGAAACAATTACAAAACAACTAATCAAAAATCGATTTTAAAGTGTGAGGGGAGCAACTATGGATATCCAGACCTAGCTCATTGTTTAATAATTTAGTATTTAATAACTTTATGAACACTTTATATAATTTGATGTGACTATTTTTTGAGCAATATTTAAGTTATTTAAAAAATAATTCCAAATAATTATTGAGGATAATACATTCATATTGATATCAATGACACTTTTATTTACATAACGAACAATCACTTGAGATAATTAAAGTTAGGGACTTAAGAAAGCTGTGTTGGTCAACATTTATAGCCAACGCAAAGTGGTAACTTTATATTTAAATAAACGTCACAAAAAGCAAGGCTAGGCTGAACCTCGATCCCGAAGGTATTCGTTTCTAAAGCCTGTCGTTACGTCGCTGTTGGCAATTGTAATTCGATTAGGACGCACTGTACGATCCCTTACGTACTTAACAAGATGGAACAACCTCACATAGGATTGTCCGAAAATGGCACAATGTTGTAAATGTTAACGGATTGTTCATTTTACAAGTGGTATTGTTATGTCGCATTTCTTTCGTATAAATGTATGGTCTCCCAATGGTTAAATGATCCTCGGCAACACTGAAATATTTTTACTATACATTGCGGTATTAACAATGCTTTAATTAACTGAATCGTTTGATTTAAACTTCTTCATACTCAAAGCATAAATCATTTTTGTCAAAATCCAGAAAATATAGCAAATATCTACCGTACAGTATAGCAGTGTAAGCCCAGTGACTCTCTTCCCTGAAGTCGTAGGTTCAGTCCCCCGCTATGCACAAATGCATTTTCTTTCTATATCCTCATTTAAAACTTGCTTTAACAAAACGACAGCGTCTGTAAGGTTGAGATCACCCTGTTGCCGATCAGATTGACAAATCATCACTAAGTAGATACAAAAATCTGAGGCCTAGAACTAAAAAGGCTGATTACTTATTTATTCACGGCGTTATTATGCGTATAACAAATAGAGTTTTAATGTAATTTTAAATAAGTATTTATCAAGTTGATGTGGTCTGCAATAATATGAATGTCATGTCAAGTCATGTAATTAATGTTCGAATTTATATCCATGCATATTTTCAGCGGCTGTGTCTTTCTTATAAACTGTAGAACATACACAATTATTATTCAATACATATGTGTAGAATGAGTATTTCTAGTTTTCTTAATATGTTAGGACGTCAATGCAAAGTTAAACGTTTTATCGTAACAATAAATCAGTCAATCAAAAATCATTTATTCATGTAGGTAATATACACTTATGAACGGTAAAAAAGAAATATACATTAAATGCTTTTAATTTTACATTTTCTTCTCAAATCTAGCGCGTGGAACGGAAGAGAAGAACTGGCAATAAACTCTCCGCCACTCTTTTTAATCGCCCAGTTTTTCTTTTACACAACGTTTGTAAGGAGCTGCAACCATTACATCATGTTCCGTATGGCATCTTGAGTAACAAAAAATAATAAATCAAAAACAAAAAATGGTCCTCTTTCAGCAGGAGGCATGGTGTTTACTTATGTCAACCCAACACTAAATAAAGTTCAATATTTATTTAATTCACATAATCTCATGTTTTAATGTGATTAAATAAAATATTGATCAAATGTACTTTATACGTAGAATTCATAGAAATCTGAATAATATATTTTTTATATCTTTATATCTGTGATTTATATAACTTAACATATGCCTAGACTCCTTTAACTTAGAGAAGTCAAACCAAGTTGTATTTTAATTAACAATGGTTATCGAAATGTTAGTTCCACAGGTGAATCAAATATTAATGTATAAACCAGATATGCAGGTAGCATTCCGCAAGGATCACAAACATTTGCCTATTATTTTTCATGTCTCTGCTCCCAGCACGTTGGTGATTATTTTTAATTCCAACCGTTTCGGCCTCGGAAAGCATACAGTACAAACTGTTTTGTGTACTTTTTTAATGAACGCCGCCGACGTTACGACTTTGACGTTTACTTTGCCATTACACTGCAGCTATCAACTGATGTTACTACCACTAGAGCACTCAGTGTGAAATAAAAATGTGTTATTATTTCTTTATTTACAACATCACAGATGTGCTTATTGGATAAATCATACAAGGTTGTTTTGATTATTTAAAAAAAAGATCTCTTTATTTTCCTGATGATTTCAATAATAGCTAGTATATCAACCTGTTTTTGACACATGTTGACTTTTTTACGGTTGCCTCCCATCCTTCCGTATTTGAGCGTAAAATGATAGACAGAAAGTCCATTGGTAAAAAGTCGGTGATCGAACGCACGACCTCAGGTATGAGAATGTAGAAGCCACAAAGCCAGCACTGCTTCCTAAATTAGTAACAATGAGGTTATCTCGTCAACTTACGACATTGTACGTAACTTCAACAAAGGCGCGTAAACTTCTCATTGTATCAGTGTACCGAGCTTGAACGGTATTAATCATATTGGCCAATATGATGAATACAAGTTTGAAGAAGTTTTATATGTTTTGTGCGCCAAGTTCATATTGCATTCGTCAGCGTCTTTAAACTTTTATTGCGATAGAATAGGTACAACAATATCTCGACAACCTCCGTATTCGTAAAACAAAAGCGAATCCACCTACAGGCCACTGAAACTATTTGAAAATGGAACATTACATACTTTTGAATACCGAGATGTCAACGTTTACAAATAACTTATTTTACCGTCGAGAGTTTTCGTTCTATCCTTTCGGAAAGTTATGATGGAAATATGAAAATATTAAAATTTGAATCGCCGCCAAATATTAAAAGATGTACCCGACGGAATCACTGCATATCAATTGGTGGACAATTTGTAGCTTTATTTATAAATTCCAAATACCTTACCTTACCCTCAATAATATATTGGGAAATTGTGTATATGAAAAAGTTTCCTTTTTTATTGGAGGGCAAAATACGCCAAAAAAGGTTAATCGCAGCCCATGGACACCCATTTTAGTAGGTTTTAATATGAATGTTCAGTACATTATTATCGTAAACATAAATATTGAAACAAAATTGTAGAGACCATTTGTAACATAAATGACGAAGCTCCCAAAGTGTTTTATATAAAACGAAATCCATCTAACAATTGTAAGACATGAGTTTACCTGTAGCCTGAAGCAAAATAACACTCTACGGGAACGAAAATTTATTGTGTTATAAAATTATGATTCCTTATCAACTTTTTTTTAATATTAATTGACCAATTAATTTCTATAAATGCTAATCAGAGGTGAGAGTTCGACAGCCGGTGCCATCGCAAGAATATTTCAGAGAAGCCGCGGTGATAAATCAAACTCGAAACCGTAATGAAAGCGAACGGATCGCGTCGCGAGGAGAGGGAGGAAAAAATATCACGGAAAAAATCAGGTGCGTCCCCCGGTCGGTGCTGAGAGAAAAACAGTCGGGCGTCGAGGCGCGAGCAGTAGGGCTGCCAGTAAGGAAAACTCAAGTCTTTCCGAGACTTTTGGAAACTATCGTAAGGCAAACTGGAAATCTGGAGTAGTTTGTTTATTTATGCCTTAATAAAAAAAAATTCATTGATATAATTGAATAAAAACATGGGAAGAAAACTTAATATTAACTCTCTAAGTATTATTGAAATTAATTATTTAATATTTTTAATAATGGTAGGAGGAGCTTTCTAGATTATTTACGTAAATTTTCTTGGTCTATTTTCTTGTACGCGACAGCAGAAATGCCCATGAAATGAAGAGCACTTATATGGCAACCCTAGTGGGGGGTGGCGGTGCGGTGGGGTGGGGGTGGCGGTCGATGCGGGGCGGGCCGTGCGCGCGCTGGCCCCGCGTGTGGGGCGCGCTTCAACCAATGCAGCGCTTTCGGCGACACAATTATGCATTTCAGGACGTGGCAAAATTCTAAATCCAGCGCTTTTTACATGCATTCTACTATTTTTCAGGCGGGCACAGAGTTTTATATGAAAAATCGTTAATATAGGAAATTTATTTACAGTATAAGATAGATAATTTCTCTATAGTTAATCCATAATAAAATTATATGACGACTCTACATAGTTTCGGTTATATTTGAAGTCGGCGGTTAGTATGGCGCTGTAGCAAAGGTAGCAGATATGAGCGCTTTTCCTCTCGGCAGCGCGTTTTCCCCTCGAAGCGTCGCAGCACCGGTGGGGACTCGTAGCTCGCGCTCACTCGGCCGCGCCGCTCCTCTCGCGCCGACGCCGGCCGCGCCGCGCGTTCTCGTCACGTGTCCGCTCCGACTTTACATGTCCAAAGTGCTTAAGTCAGTGCTCCCGATCGCAACCGCGCGAGTGCTCCAGCCGATCTCCGAGCCAGACCCGACCCGCACGCCGTTCAGGGTTAGTAGAGTCTCCGCGGGTACAGCGTTTCAGTGATCGATAGCGCGCGTTTCTAAAAGTTTATTTCGGGAGCGCAAAGTTTTTTGAGTGGAGTGCGCGCCGAATGCACTTCTCAGAGCCCCGAGTGTTCGCCGACGGGCGTGCGGCGCCGTTGTGTCGCTGATAGCTTCTCCCGGCTTTCGATAAAAACAAACAGATTAATCGAGCTCCCCGTGCAAAATCCCATTGCTTATCTCGAGCGAATCCCCACGCCGCGTCATAGCCATCGGGAAACGGCCGTAAAGTTTTGTTGTAATTTACGAAATTTGCGATTAGATAAGTCACAACATTAATAGCCAGGAATAAAATTGTAGGATCGCATGTAACGGTGATATTAACTGTGAATGTTTCAAGTTTACCTACCTTTTCTTGTGTACGTCGGTATGATTATGATTATGAGAAACTAAATTCGGAATTACGAGTCTAAATTAACACGTTTCGCTCAGTATGAACGAGCACACATCGAGGTGACATATACTATGTATTTTTAGTTTTGTTTTGTTTTTATGCGCCTCATTGGTTTTTTTGCAGTGCATTGTGAAATAAACACAATTTATAGAATTGTTTAGAGCGTAGAACTAATTTAGTTGATATGTAGCATTGCATTTTAGAACTTTGAAAATAAATAATTGTTAAAGTCGCGGGAGGCCGGGTTAGGTATTTGCTATCGTAGAGATTAACGATAATACATTCGAAAATTATTTTCAATGTTTAATTGATTGCTTTCTCATGAGCTAAAAATATCACCTGTAGCTGCTCGGTGCATCGCTTTTGTGCTCCTCGTTCATACTGGCGGTTGCAACGACGCAAGCTGCATTGTTCAAAAACGCGCCAGCGATCTGTCATGAATACATTGCACTATACCTGTTATTAATGTGAGTGAGATTCGTGACACGATTCTGTGAAATAATTTGTCAGTGGTCTATTTCAGAATTTAAAAAGGTTTCCCAAATAATATCGTAAAAGTTTACCCACCACTTGTGTTTCCCAATAAAAATATCACCATGACTGGTGTGGTAAGTTAAAGTTTGTTAATATTAAATATTCATTAATTTTTTTTAAGATTCCATTTTTCACAACATCAATGCCTTCCAAATTGAATACTGAATTGTATAACAAATGGTCCTAAATTCTACAATTGCAAACATCGAATCATCGTTCGCTTAATACATGTTTTGCGTGACTTCTCATAAAAAACTCAATCAGAGAACTCGCAATGTATTGTCTAGAGTTCCATTGTCAGCAGTTGCATGAAAAATAGTTTTTGTAACTTTATTTACGACTGTATGTTCCGAGCACATTTACATTTCTACTTGAAATCTGAATAACAACTTGATTTCTTTTAATTATGACGTAGTGGAGATTTCAGATACGGATCGTTTCTATGATAAAACACATTAGTGTGTCGATAGCTTATAGCATAGAATATATGCACATTAGAAAGGGACACAATAGTTTTAGTGGGCATAGCATGCTAATTGTATAGAAGTATGCGAAATACAATTGTTAAATAAATTAAATGTCTATAGTACTTAAAAATTAGGTCGCTCATTATATTAAGCTTTCTTGTGCGGTGTTATTGTGAATATTATTTTTATTTATACATTGCCGAGCAACATTGTACAATAAATATAACGCCATGCAATTAGAAATTAACAATGAATGAAAAGTTTAAAATGACAACAAAAGTAAATAGTTTTTAATTAACCTCATAAATATTTATTACAGGGAATTAAAAAGCTTGAATTATTTTTTAAAGTTTCCGTGTGGTTATCAATAAAAATATTCTCGGTTCTAAATACTTACATATCAAAATTAAGTAATTCATAAATCATTTGATTTGTTCGGTTCATAATTTTACATCTAAACCCGCGTCTTACGCATAAGATAATAGATTTAATTACAAATTTTAAGCAATAAAAAAAATCTACTATCATTTCATCTTGCAAGAGAAGTTTCTGTAAGATTTATTAATAATTTCTTTTATTGCTTTCATTAATATTTAAACTTTTTTTTTCAATTGAAATATTAATAATCTTATAAGCAAATAGGTTTGTGTATAAATATTCTGATTCTCTTATAAAAATAATTATTAGTTAGTAATAGTTTTGGTATTTTGAAATAGGAAATATAGAAGAGTGTCAATAAAAATACATATAATAATTTGTTTTATTCGATTTAAAGTTTTATATCTCAACTCGCGTAAGATAGTTGTCTGAACTTATGAAAATTGTTAAAAACACTAGCAATGTGACTACGCCCCTGAAGGTAACTTCACTTTAAAATACATACATGCATTTAAAACGATTTCACCTGTTGATTAAATGAACTTATTTTAAAGTTTCCCGAGAAGATCATGAAACTCTCATGAGCTGTTTAATGAAAGTGTACTAAACATTTTTTAGATTAAGTAAATCACATTAATAGAACAACACACACAAAATAATATCACAGTCACAAACAAAGTACTATCACGTATCGTATACTTTGAATAATAAGTGTACATAAGAAACATAATATTCATTATAATGTTTTGATAATACGAAAAATGTAATATTTATCTGGTCAATTTTCTTTAGAATATGTATTTCGAATATATATTTCGCTAGACGTAGCTATTCCATATTTAAAAATACATTATCACCAATCTAAATTGATAAGTTACTCACTTACTCACAAGTAAAGCCTCAGTTAAGTAATCAATACTAAGAGGTTCGGCAAGGTAATGTAACTTCCGGTTATAACAGCAATTCGATGTTCCTGTCTCTCCTCAAACACCTAATGATTGAGGACGGGTGGATGATAGATGTTACTTAAATGTCGCACGCACTGACCAAGGATGTCATATATCATTACTGCGTCATTCGGTCTTCGTCATTCTATATCGTATATCCCGAATTTATTGCAGTAATAACAGATGTCCCAAAAGTAAAAGAAAGGAAAACTTTATTGTATTTGTGATGTGAAGTTTTAAGCAAATTAACATAAATGTAACAAAGAAAACATTGAATAAATGTAACAAACATAAAAAAATAACAGTTGCTTTTCACCTACTAATGGTCAGAACTAAAATGACAGAAAACTACTTTACAATTCAATGACATTCTTATTTTAAAAATTGTTCCAAGTTTAAATTTTATACCTGCAAGTCAAAACATTTGACATAAGTGACCACTTGTAATACAAGATTACGCCTTAACTTGTTTGACGTAGTAATGGCAGTTGTTCTTGTTGTAATTACTTGTAGTTTGTTTAGAAGCTTATTATTATAGCGCGCCCACTACTTCCCTTGGGACGAAGGGTTGCGGTTCTATTTATTAATTCATAGCTATTGCAAAGTATCTACTTTCGATTACTTGGAATATAAGATATATTTAGCTTGTTCGGGAAAATATCGTACATTTTTAAGATAGCCTTGTTCTATTTTTATATTATGATGTATGAAATGAAAAAAATTAATGTGAAATTTATGCGTTTAGGCTTACAAACTATATTATATTTGTAATAAAGTTATTATATAACACTCCTTCTCGAAATAAAAACTCAGTTGGGTTTCTGCAATAAAAACAGATTCATTTATTAATCTTCCGTTCACAAGATAAAATTACAAAAGACAGCTAGGAATAGTCTCACCTGCAATAAAAACAGAAAACAACATTAAAAGTTTTTACTCCAGGTGATTTACTTATTATTTTCTATTAAAATCAATAACCTTCAAACCAATAATTGAAAACTTCAATCTTCGATACTTTTAGGTTAGAATCCCGACCAACGAGTATTCATGTTGTTATGTCATATAATATGTCATGTCCATCGATAACCCGAGTCTGTGCGAAACGCGGCAAATTCAAACATAAAGATGACCACGTCTCACACAAATGGGAGTCGTTATTTTCTTTATATCTCCCCCCCCCGAAGGAGAACAAACACATAACATATATGTGATTGTTCGTCAAGTCGTATCGTCAGCCACCGGAATTATTTTTGTTATATGAAAAAGGTTTGATTCTGTTTTCTTGTGTCCGGTATCAACCTCATAGATTGAATTTGAGATTCTCTTTAGTATTTTGTATGGTCCGATTCTTATTTCGTCCAGCTTTTTCCTATTGAGGCGGTTTCCATTTTCCACATATACCAAGTCCCCAGCATTCAATGTAATTTCTTTCCTGTGTTTGTTGTATCGTTCTGCATTTTGATTGTGGGACTTTTTGGTGTTTTCATATGCCAATTGTCGATCTCTTCCTAGATCTTCCTTCGTACAATTTGTCTTCAATTCGTGGGGCAAAATATTGACACTTTCACCTTCCATTAAGTATTTCGGCGCAAATCCAGTAACCGTGTGTTCCGTTTCATTGTATCTTCTAACACATTCTTGAGCTATTGATGACCATGTATTTTTATTCTCGTTTTCATTTATTTTGCATCTTATTTTATTTACCAGAGTTTGATTTAATCTTTCATTAAGCCCATTTGAAAATGGGGCGTCTACGGCAGTAAAAATCATTTTTATGTTCTTCTGCTTTAAAAAATTTTTATACTCCTTTGAATTTATGCCAGGGTATTGATCTGTTAGTATTGTTCCTATATCGTTACTTTCTGTCACTTTCATTGTTAATTTTATAAAGTCATTTGCGTTTTGGTTTTTCGACGTTAAAATATAAGCGTATCTAGTAAAGTGATCAACCAAAAGGTGTAAATATTTTTTTGTTGATCGTGAACCCCCAAATCCACCAATGGTATCGATGGACATAATTTCGAATGGGTAGGTAGCTGGGCCTAAATGTGATAGGAACCCATATTTTGATTTTTTTCTTGATTTGTTCTTTTGACATATAGAACAATTATCACAAATTTTTTTTATATTCATTATCATGTTGGTTGCTGAATAAAATGGAGTTATCTTATTGATCATTTGTGATCTTCCTAAATGACAGTAAGTGTCGTGTATTTCTTTTATCAATATTTTACTGAGGTTTTCAGACAATAGTATTTTGTCTTTTCCTTTTAACATTTTGTAATAAATGCCATTTTTTAATACAATGTCTTTCTTTTTTTCTTTAAAGGACATGTTCTCATTTTGGTCCTTTTTTATGTCTTCGAGACTTATAAGATTTACGACTTCCAGGATGTCGTCTGTGTTATCATTTGGTTCTAAAACAGGATTCCTGCTTAGGCAGTCTGCTTCTTGATTTGATTTTCCAGGATTGTATTTTATCGTAAAATCATATTGAGATAAATAATATGTTCACTCTTCATCTGTCCTAGATTTTATGTTCAAGTTTTCTAGAGGTTTGTGATCCGTGTATACCGTGAATTGTTTCCCAAGCAGCCAGTGTTGCCAATATTTCACTGCTTCTTTTATGGCTATACATTCTAGGTATATCGCTTTCTTTTTCTTTTGTGCCTCATTCAATTTTTTCGAAAAATATGCTACAGGTTTATAATTTTTATTTTCATCTTCTTGCTTCAACACAGCTCCAACTCCTTTGATACTTGCATCAGTATAAATTTTAATTGGTGAATTTGGATCAAAAATTTTTAGAACCGGTTCCGAACAAAGCAATGTTTTAATTTTCTCAAATGAATCTTGACATTCCTTCGACCAAACAAATCTTACATTTTTCCTCAGAAGATTATGTAATGGATCTGAGATTTGTGCCATGCGTGGGATGAATTTATGGTGGTAATTTATTTTCCCAAGGAATTGTCTTACATTTGTTCTTGTTTCTGGGACTGGGAAGTTCCTCACTGCAATTAAGTAATCTTCCTGTGGTTTAACTGAGTTCTTTTCAATAATATGACCTAAGTATTTTGCATGATTCTTCGCAAATGAGCATTTTGAAAATTTTAATCTAAATCCCTCTTTGTGAATTGCTTCCAATAGTCTTGAAAGATGCTGTATATGCTGTGTAAAATTTTGTGAGAAGATTAATATATCGTCGATGAAAGACACTGCAAAATCTGTAAGTTTGTATTTTCTTATTATATTATTTAATATCCTTTGAAAAATTGCAGGTGCTGTTTTCAATCCAAAAGGAAGGCAGGTCCACTGATAGTGTCCTTCCTGTGTTACAAATGCGGTTTTAGGTTTGTCTTGAATCCTTAGGGGAATTGACCAAAATGCAGAATTTATATCCAAGGTTGTAAAATATTCGCAGTTCACACTTTTTACTATCAAATCTTCAATCAGTGGAAATGGGTGTGCTTGAGGAGTTATAATTTTATTTAAATCTCTGAAGTCTATACACATTCTTGATTTTTTATTTTCTTCTTTTTTAAATGCTAGAGTAACTGGAGCAGCAAAAGGGCTGTATGACTCCTCAATAAGGCCTTTTTCCAATAACTTAGCTACTTGACTTTCTATCTCTTTCCTATCTTCGAATGTGCACCTGTAAGGTCGTTTAAAACAGTATTTTTCTTCCATTAGGTCAATATGGGCCTCATAGTCCTTAACACTACCAATATCATATTTATCTTTGGCGAATACAGATTTATATTTATTTAACAACTTGTCGATTTCCAACTGTTCATACATATCCAAATGATTCACAATTATCTCAAATTCATCAGTATTTAGATGATTGTTGAAGTTTATTTCATATTTTGTTGGATTGTATGTTTTTTCTTTTATGTCAACTGTCAAAGCCGGAATATTGACATTTGTGTGATTCTCAGCTTCTTTATTTAAGTAAATTTCATTTTCTTGTTTTTGAAAGTCTTTGTTCTGAATAATCCTTAGATCTTCAGTCTGGGTTAATTTAAAATTTTCAATACTGTCTAAACCAACCAAAAAATCATAACTGAAATTCTCACTGTCCACAATAAACACATTTATCATTTTTTCAATATTGTAAATTTTCACTTTTAGGGTTATCATACCTTTTGTTTTTCCTGCACCGTTAATAGTTTTCAAGCTTATTTTTCTTGAATTTTCCATATTTTCTTCTTTAATTTTTAATAATTTTGCATTTATCAATGATACGTTTGAACCTGAGTCATAAATACCAGAAATTTGTAATGTATCATTTAGTAATAGCTTGATTTTTATTAACGGTGGAACTTTCAGTTTTTTGGATCTTCTGTATTTAATTCCACCTCCAGTTCTGAATTGTTAACTGATTTAAATGATCCTATTTTTTTGTTTTTATCTTCTTTTTCTCTAAACCAGCAAATTGATTCAGAATGAAAACGCTTCCCTTTGTTTGCCTTTTCACATATTTCACATGGATTTTTGTCTTCGTTTTTCTTTTGTTTGTTATCCCAGAAAGGTTTTCCTTTTTTTTCATGCATATTTTTCTTCACAAGATGTTCTAATTTAGATATTTCATTATAAAGATCTTGAGTTTCTTGAAGTGTTCCTCTGTCAATCTTGTCGGATACATAATTTGGTAAACCGATAGCAATAAGATCAATCAATGTTTCAGTATCCATGGATTTCCTGATTTGAAGTAGTAACTTCTCTTTTTTCAGGCCATATTCAAGCAAGGAACCTGATTGATATTTGAAGTTAAAAGCATATCTAATAGGAGACCAACCTTTGTTCCCAAAAGTTTCAATAAAATTTTTTTTCCAGTTGTTCCATTCTGATTCTATAGAGTATTTTAAAATCATGCATGTGTACCAGTCAGCACTACCTTTTTCAAGAAAAAACTTCAAAATCTCAATTTTTTTCCTATCTTCTGCCACTACACAGCGAACACATTCTTTTTCAAATTGTTCAATCCATTGGCTGGCATTGGACGTTTTTTCATCAAATTTTTCAATCATGAAATCTTTAGCAATTTTGTTTAAGTTTTTAACTTCAGAAGTTTGTTCTTTGGATTCTAGAACTTTTTCTAGCAACTTCTTTATTGTGTCCTCTGACGTGCTTGTGGTAGATATTTCAGCTATCTTGTCTGGAATCTCCTCTAAATAAAAATTTTCAAATAATAAGTTACCTTCCTCATCTAAGTAAGCTTTTTTCATATTTTCAGTTAAAGTTATCCAAACTTTCCTGAATTGGTTTCTTTTTCCCAACGTGTTTTTCACTCTGCCATACACTTGTGACGTTATTAATTCTTTGTGTAAACTTGTTGGCTGGTATTCATCCGGTACTGTAAAAGAACGACCATCCGGCGTGCCGATTGAGGTTAGGCACAATATTGTAGTTTTCCCATCTGACGCTCCTCGCATTTTAAAGTCGAACCTCAGTTTCTCCATTTTCACGAAGTATTCACAATAATGTTGTTTTGTAATAAAGTTATTATATAACACTCCTTCTCGAAATAAAAACTCAGTTGGGTTTCTGCAATAAAAACAGATTCATTTATTAATCTTCCGTTCACAAGATAAAATTACAAAAGACAGCTAGGAATAGTCTCACCTGCAATAAAAACAGAAAACAACATTAAAAGTTTTTACTCCAGGTGATTTACTTATTATTTTCTATTAAAATCAATAACCTTCAAACCAATAATTGAAAACTTCAATCTTCGATACTTTTAGGTTAGAATCCCGACCAACGAGTATTCATGTTGTTATGTCATATAATATGTCATGTCCATCGATAACCCGAGTCTGTGCGAAACGCGGCAAATTCAAACATAAAGATGACCACGTCTCACACAAATGGGAGTCGTTATTTTCTTTATATATTTTTAACACCTTTTGGGTAGATTCAATCAATCAATCAAAAATCATTTATTCATATGGGTAACATAATGTACACTTAAGAACGTCAAAAAAAAAGAAATGGCTATAAACTCTTCGCCACTCTTTTTAATTTTTAAAGTTTTTTTTACACAATGTTAGTAAGGAGCTGCAACCATTACACCATGTTCCATATGACATCTTCAGTAATAAAGAATAATAAAATAAATTAAAAACAAAAATTTCTGATTTGTGATTACATGGACTCGGTATTGAATTTTAGGTTTCCTTTCCGAATCGATAGACTAAATGATGATTCTATCGAAATTTCGAAATTTAAATAAACCTACACAAATTATAAAAATAAAAACATTATGAGAATTGTTTTCAAACAAATATCGATTGAACTGAAATGTATCTAAATCACGGAACGCTTTCCGTTTCCTATCATAATATTAATATTAATTTCTGGCGTAGCAGATTTTAGTTCGCGCCAAGATTAAGTATATAACACCGAGAACGTATTTTGGCACTGATTCTAACTTCTTATGGTTGCATTAAGACAATATCCTTATGAGTTATAAATAAACATACAAAGAGAATATGAATAATTTAACTCGCTATATTTAGTTACAATTTGTGTTACAAATGTAGATAGAAACATTATTCACCAGTGTTAGTATTTATACTTAATATGATTAAACAAAGTAATCAGTATTAGTATGAAAAAAATCAAAGAATTCTTTAATGTGAACATAATATAGTCGAATCGAAAAAGGAACATAAATTTATTCTTTTGACACATACAATCATTGTCAAGCAAGAGAAGTATGGGCTTAGTCGCTCGAGACTCTCATATCTGAGGTCATAGGTTCAAACCCCTGCTGCGCACCAATGGTCTTTCTATGCGCATTTTAATTTAAATACGATCGAACGGTGAAGAAAAAAATCGTGATCACTTTGCCTCAGGCCCATAGAAGTCGACGGCGTTTGTCAGGCGCAGGAGGCTGATCAGCTACTTGCCTACTTAGATTGGCAATTGATCATCAGATACATTAATAAGACCTAGACCTAAAAAGGTTGAATCGCAAATGATTTATATTTAGTTTATTCAGAGTAAAAAAGAAAACTTTTATAATCAAAAATCACATGCACGTACAAAAACTTAAAAGTTCCTTAATACAAATCAAAGTGGCTACAAATTAAATCTAGATTTATACTGATCTAGCATAAACGTGGCTCAAAACTTCACTGAACGCTCCAGTGCGCTCAAACGTATCCATGATCACAGATAATTAATCGCTTTAACATATTTTAACTCGTATTAGAGTTTAAACTCAAACACCTCTCACCTCGGAACAAACTTTCATACTTATGTAGTTTCAATACAGTTGTAAAGTTTCTCTATGATGGTAGCGCATTAATAACGAACCGGGAGAGACCAATAGGGCGTATATTAAGTTTGAGCGTAGATTTACGATCAACCCTCTCATTAAACAGGTATTACACAGATAAGCCTGTACTACGCACTCGTTTATACAACCTAGAACTTACATTTGACCTCATACGTACCATTGTAATTGTTCGAACCGACCTCTATGTTAATTT
The DNA here is from genome assembly GCF_905147795.1 of Pieris rapae. NCBI lineage: Eukaryota > Metazoa > Arthropoda > Insecta > Lepidoptera > Pieridae > Pieris > Pieris rapae. The sequence goes on along the minus strand of NC_059515.1, from coordinate 913,020 downwards.
TATTGAGCAACTTAAATCTAAAACTTAATTACAAAATGTAATAACATTTAGACTAAATATTGTAATCTCTGCTTTTAAACTTTATTTCATTGTAAAAGCTCGTTATCACAAAGCTTTGCTTTATTAAGGTTTTTTTCATTACCTTATTATTATATTTTAATACGCCAAAAAGTTGTTTCAAACATTATGAAATATTTGCTCAGCAATTTTTAACTGCTTAGCGTAATTGCAGTTCTTTAATAGTATTATTTCTGTATTAAATTGTGACGAGGTTACACCGTTAAATATTTAATCAAAATTACAACCCGCGTTTGCTATTGTGTAATTTTGATCGTTCCACGTGAAAGTTGTCTTATTAGAGCTTTAATTTACACACGGCGTGCTGATGCCCGTCAGACGGAAGACCTTTGTTTTGTTTTACAAAGAGCAATCGATTTTAAAGCTCGCTGGATTGAAAATTATATGAACCTTAGAGGACGGGTGCGGGTGCGGCGTTCGGGAGCCGCCATGCGCTTGTCTTTCGGTTCAGTGGGCTTTCTTTAAATTGGCGAAGGCTCCGCTAGCCGCACGCCCGCCCCGCTTATTGCATCGCCCGCAAGCGTCGCGAACGTCCACAATATTGCCTTCGTTCGAGTTTAAGCAAACATTTCCAGTCGGTAAATAGAGCTTTATAGGTAAATCTAAGTCGTGCCTTCTCGTTAAGACGACGAAATTCAATTTTTATCGAACGTTCCTAAAATTGGTTTACGTCTTTCGAGCTACGTGTACGAAGATATTTGCGTGATATAATGTAATCGTTCAACGTTTATAAACGTCAGTCTCATTTGGGCTAAGCATTCTTTATTCATGTTTTGATAGGCGAGGTCACCTGAGCGAATGTCATAATATTATAAAATGTTTTTTCAGAAAAGTTCGTATTAAGGTTGCGTGACACTGTATCATAGAATCTTAATACAAAAAGGCTTTTGTATTCCAAGTATACGCTTATGTCATTGGCTTATATTTTGACATATATTATATTTTTCTTCGTACGTTTAGTAATAGTTTTTAAGAGGAATTGTTTAAATTTCGTCGTAGAAACCAGAAGGCGAAAAGGTGGGACAATATTTAAATTGAGAATTCGAATATCAGAAAATACTAAGGACATTTTGTTCAGTTCACTGGTAAGTGCTTATTTAAACGATCTGATTTCAAACCGCATAGGAAATAGCCGCAAGATTTTAAATGCGAAATTGAAATTGAGTTTCTCATAGTTCGAAGAACTTTCAAGAAATTTCTTGTTATAACATTTTATACTGATTTTCATGATTAAAACTTCGCAACGTTCTTATTTTGTGTTAAATGCACATCGTCAAATTAAGACGCGATTTATCGCTTTAATTTACTGTTAACTATTCTTATCCCAGAGCTTATATGGTATGTACAGAACACGAGAAATAGTTAGATTTCAAGTTGGGTTATAATCGAATCTTGTGTGTGGAGCGAAGGGTGCAGGGGTGTCATTATAAATGCATCTAATAGCTTGCTCGAGTGACAGAGGCGAACGGGGCGAGCTAAGGCGGATCGCTTGAACGTCATATCAATCACTATTGCCGCGAACCAACTCGATCCCTTGGCACTTGGCCTAGATACGAAATTACTCAAATTTTCCTAGCGCGTCTAAATGCCGGGCTGGCCAGGGATTAGGCTACCCAGAGCAGATTACAACGGATAGTCGAAACTTCAATACTACGCTTAACTGGCCACGCAATTTTTCCATTCCATTTACCGACCCCAAACGAAATCGGTGCAAATGGAACCGTTAATAAATCGTTAATAGGCAAGTTAATAAGTAGAAAAGTTTGAATAAGCTCGAACATTGCTGATGTTTGAGGCATCAAAAGCGCCTACTTTGCTGAAGTTACAGCTAAGTAGGATTTGTGTTAGCTCTCTCCAAAAGGATTATAGAGACATCATAATATTGACAACATATTTCCCTGAATTATACACAGAGAGTTTTCTTTGATGAAATTATTACATCTTAGTTTGTTGTGGCAAAACATATAATTAATTTGAGGCTTGTATGTCGAGGATTTCATAATGAATACCATATTATCTTAGAAATAAATTGAACAAGAATTTAATATACGCGTTCATTGGACCAAATAAAATCAAACTTTAATAATTTATAATTAACTTTAATTTTAGTACAAAAATCACTTGAAAATATATACAGAAAATCGTATAAGCGCCTTTCCTTCGTGAAGGCATTTATATTAATTAGGATAAGACTAAGAGCTTTACTAATTGATATCTTTTGGTACTTTGAACGGAACATCACGCCTTTGCACGTGGCATTGAGTTTCTAATCTCGTACATTATTTTTGCAAGTTCTCTAATCACTCGCTTAAATACCCTTTCATTTAAATAACTCCCGCCGCGGCTCTTGATATAGGCTCGCCTTTAATTCCTACTTAATTAGTGTCACGCAAGTTCCGTAATCCTAGGCTCGAGGATCGTACGACCGTTCTTAAAATGGAGATTAGTGAGGCAAATATCTCGAACTACGATATCCGACACTCATAAAGCCACTATTAAACCATCTACTAGCAATAATCCAGTGATTATTCAAATATATACTTGTTCCTTTTAAGTTACATGGTGTTAGTCCTAATACTAGTTATAAAATTTTAATTTGTAAAACTTTCTTTGTAAACGACAAAGAAAGTCCTTCATTTTGATTATTAATCACTTTTTAACTTTTGTTTCGACTTAGTAAAATTTATGTACAAATAAAAAAAAATGAATAAAGCATTATTATATTTTGGCAGATACTAAAAAACTTTATGGACGTTATACGTCGTAGTACAGTGTAGCAATAGCCACGCCCTTGAACTGTGATTTTGTTCACGAATATCATAACAAAAGTGTTCTAAACTAGCGACTTTTCTAATAAAATATAGCTGCAATATTTCTCCATCGCGATACGCTGGCACGAAGAGTCGGCGACAACGAGGAATTCTAAAAGAACTAAACATACAGTATTTTGTATGTATTCCTTCCGTGGTCACATACAACGGATGTGCAGGAAAACGCTTGCATACTGAGCAGTCGTGCCTAAAAGACACTGCGGACCTAGTCCATTCTAGGTTCAACACGATACTTATTACCTCACCCAAATCACAACCGAAATATTTATGTACCCATGCGACATTGCCAGACATTTTCTGATTTATTATCACTTTTAAATAATGTTTGTAAGTCTTAATATTACCTAGACTAGTAAATCGTGCAACTTTCAATCCATGGTGTGTTCTTAAGTAATTTCTTATCCGTTAATACGTACGATGAAGGAAGCCATCGTGGGAATGTCTTAGACTCAAAAATTTATTGAATATATCAGTTGGATAACAATAATATAGAAAAATTATTAATGAAACTGATTTATTTTTGCCCAAGTATTATATCAATAGACGTATATATTTTATCTTTAATTATATAAAGTATTTAATGTTAGTAGCGTAAATTCCTCATTAATCTCATTAAAATTTGATCAACGTTTCCTTTCACCGGTTGACATGTCATTGAAAATTCGTAAACATCCCGTCGACAGATCTGTCGGCAAATTAGTTAGAAGACTGCGTCAATTTACGAGAAAACTTATTTTTGTCGATACATCAAACATTATCGTTCGTCGCCATCTACTCCAGCGCCTGTTTACAAATAAGAAACGTCAAGGCGAACGCGTAACACAATTTTATAGCAGCGAATCGATTTGGATTTATACGAAATAATAATATATCAGATCGAATATGTATCGGCGCGCTCGGCTCATCCCAAAATAGACCCCTCATCAAAGACAAGCAGGTTTGCAGCTGTAAATCCATTTCAGTGTGGCTTGTCCGCGTTATAAATTGTACTACTACGTAACCTGAATAAGAAATAATCTTTGTGACACGACATATATATCGTTTCTTTGGAATACTGTTTTGTAACAAGGTGAATTATATGGACATAGATGTTATAAAAATAAACAAACGCGTCGTTACAAAAAAATTATTGTAAATATAAGCCCAATTGAAGTTTGGCTAAGAGCACAAACTTTTAACGAACTTCGATCGAGTTTCGTTGTTTTAAAGTACGAATCATTAATAGCGACAAATGTTTTTCCTTGACGACGAGTACTTACATTTTGTAAAGAACATTTAATATAATCATCAAGTATATAATTCTGCATTGCAAGTATTATTGTAATGTCATCCTAACTACTTGCGTATGATAATTTGAGGCAGATTGCATTTGATGGAACCCAGCTCGCATCCGCTAAGCACTCTAGACGACCGCACTGCATAGATTTGCATTTTACCGTTTTTGATACGTGAGCGAATATTCAGCGCGGTGTCGGTAGGTATCTTTTCAATTCGAGGCGGCGGGCGCCGAGTGGCCGCTTGAGGGCGCTCGAGTCGCGGCGCGTGCTCGAGTGGCCTGCCCGATGCGCCTGCGCAGAGACCGCCCGCCCACGGGGAGGCAAACTCACCAGAAGGTTATTACAATTAACTGCAACCCCGACTTAAGCCTCAATTTGGCACTAGCTGCAGATTTATCCAACACGGTGCACTTTTTACAAACAATTTTTATTTTGAGATTTATTTTTCGCTGGAAAATGTTATATTACATTAAAAATTGTTTTCTGTCATATTTATGATGTATCTAAAGATGATTGTAAACACTTTTTGTTATATATTAACAGTTTTGATATTATTAACAGTAAATTTTAAGATAGATGTTCATTCACGATTCAAGTTGGAGCGTTTCCTATTATACTTAGAGCTTGATGGGCGGGCAGTCAAGTGATGTTCAGTGCTCTGTTTAAAACAGTTTTATGTTAGTCATACTCGTAAAATCTTCAGGCTTCTTGATTGGTTATCGCTCTTTTAATCAATCCAATGTCCAGTGATTTGTCATAGGATAGTTTAAAGTTGAGAATAGAAATGAGGATTTTATACGATGAGAAAAAAGTAGCTACAGTAGTCGTTTTTACCAATAATATTTATTTAAAAAGTTGTTATTTTGAACTGAAAAACATTTTGAAAATGTAAATTTGTTGAATAATAAAACAAACGTAGAATAATTCAATAAAACTTGGTTTAAACTTAATACGAATAGGTGTAAGAATCTAAAATGTAAAACATGAGAAGCGTCGTTCAGAGCTCTATCAAAACTATTTAACATAACTTCTATAGTTTCATACTTAGCTTTGTTTCTTTGATGTTGATTTTACAGAGATGTAAGTGATTCATTGAAACTTTTCATGATTTAAAATTACAATTTTCTTTATAAATTCTGAATTTTTCTTTACTCGTGATAAATGTAATAGATTTTTATTTATTACCTAATCATATAGTTAACTCTTTGGATTTAAATTAAAGATTAAAGAAAAACAATAACGTAATGTTTGCCAAATATATTCTTTTTGTGTTCAGTTTGATACAAAATCAATGAAATTAATTAAATAAATTGAACGTGATTAAAGTTTTGTTGTAATACATTGTAAAATGACAAAGTACATACATAACGAGAGGGAGAAATGACAGTGGGGGACAAAAATGGGCCCATTCATTCGTCTGAGATTGTATTGAATCACGATGCGAGCTTACAGGCTAAACAATTAGAGTCGGCGATCCATCTTCTTTGTTTTCCACCCTAGTTATTGAGATCAACATAGAATATTCTGGAAAAGTACGAAATTATATTCGTTGTAAGATTTTACCACAAGTTCTGCGACCTTATTCTCAAAATATAATAATAATACTTGATATAAATCACAAAACTGAAACAAAATAAAAGTGAAGTCTTTCAGACAACCAAATCGCTAGTAATCTTATTTATAATGATTCATATAGGTTTAATTGCAATAACAAAATCATTTTCATGAATAAGTCAACTATCTTATTTAGGTTTTATCCTCGGAAATGAATTCTCAAAGAGTAAAGAAGACAATACTGCAAAACAAGTTTTAAAGATTTATCTAATAAGGGTTAAATAAAAATAAAAGTATTTAAGATGAGCAGCTCTCCTATGACTTCCCATTATTAAATTTCACAAGAGATTACGATCCCGTTATCTTGAAAAATAACGTTCTATTCCATTCACCAAGCTCGTTTTAGAAGAACGCTTAAATTTATTGGCTTTGGTCTTCCCTCGCTATGAAAATATAAAACTTTTACGGAAAACACAATTTACTACAAATTTGCTGGCCTTCGATATAAGCTCCTACGCATGTGACACTCTCTTCTCTTCTTGCTACCGTTTTTTGTTCACTTTAGTTCAGTGGTTAACATACTGGAGCTTCTTAATCCCACAGGGGACAGATACAAAAATATCAGTTGAAAATATATAAAAAAATTAAATCTTCTTTTTAAGTTTTAAATTAAATTACTAAGTTCAAAGCTAGCACATTCTACATGTTAAATTTGAAATTTTGTTTGTCATTCAACACTGAAAGTGGCAACAAACTAATTCCTAACCTTTTGAACCTGTTTAGAAATCTTGTATGTAAACCAAAATCCGATTTTAATCTTATAGCTTCTTAACGCGTTCCATCCAAAGGGGAGATTATTTAATACGTCACCACTATCGACCCGAGTGGAGACAAAACGGCTCAGCCCACGTAGAATTACGTGCCACACGAAATAGAACTATTTGTTGTGAGCACTACGGCTTATATTACATTGTATGCTACTCTAGGGGTTGAAAAAATACGGTTACGACTAGTTCAGACATCGTTAGATTGCATGTTTTGAAGGATACACTCTTACACTTCCAAACAAGATTAAATTTTAAATTAAGAATACATTTCAATCTAGAATTCGCGATAAAATAAATTGTTAGGTAAGTAATCAGTGTATACTGCCTAAGAGGCTACGCACAATAAATCAGACTTTAATGGACGTTGTATTGATTAGCGGGTTCAAAGGTCAAAACGTACCCGTTTGTATAGACCCTTGGAATATGAATAAATGCTCTTAGTAACCCAGCAATGGCTTACAGCATTTAAGTCCTTATTATGAATTCTCGACATTTGCTTAATGTATGAAAATTTGAAAGAACCATGTTGATGGTACTCGAAACAAAATAATTGCTACGGTCGCGCGGTCCCGGTTTTGGACTCTGAATTCATTATTCACTTTTTATTTCACCCTCCTCGCTTATAATTTGACTCGAAACATAAAATCAAGTTTTATTTGATTATACCTCGAATAAAAATATCTCAAATCTGCTGTAACTCACTTTGAATGCCAGAAAAACTTTTTCAAAATCAAAGAGTTTATGTAGGTTTTTAATTGTGTTGTAGTGAATCAGAACTATAGCCGTCTTCTTATTATACACACACACACCATCACGTACATACCCACACTTTTACATCATCACACAACATAACCAATTTAGGCTTAGTTAAATAAATTAAATCACAATTAGTCAAATGTATAAAATTCTTTTTGTTTGTTTGTTTCCTTTTATAAATCTTTTTGTTGTAAACTGTATCATGTATTCCATTTTTGGCTATATTCTCAGTGCATTTGTCTATAATTATATATAATTTATGTAAGCAGTAGTAGGAGTACTAAATAAATAAATATATCATACACTTCCAAAGCGAGAAACATGACAAGTCATAGGTACTACGCCTGGCTTTCATCTCAAGACTCGTCTGTATAAAAGCTATAGGTACACCTACATAGTACACAAATGCAACCCTTGAATATATACCGTCACTCAGACGTGTTTCGAATGGCTTTCGATGACAAGTACGCGAAACCATTTCTCTTTTTAGACGACTAAATGCGCCCATTGTTTCGCGAACGCTCATAAGAGTATATTTTCTGGAGTGGCATGCTCACATCTGGGCATATTTCTCGGTTAAGTGATTATTATAAAAGCCCTTGTTTTTAACGCGTAAAAGACACTTTAAATATCATAATAAAGACAAATTTAGAGGATTTCTATTTGTCAAATAATAAGACATAACTAGAATACTAAGTGACCAGATAAAAGGAATATTTCAGCGTAGGTTGATAACTGAAGATCTTGAAAGAATCTTTTGTTCCCGCGTCAAAGGCTTGAAATACGAATATAAAAAGCGAGAGAAGTATATAAGCCACTTCTTACCCATTTCTTACATTGCTAAGAAGCGGTGTCTTCTTTCAATTTTTCATGGAGTTATAAACTCATCGATCTACAGTTATTTATTCACCTCACGATGTAATTCTCAGAAGTACCTTCATTTACATGCATTCGCCTTTTTTCTTTCGTATTTACTTGTTTGTGTTCGCTTTATCGGATATTGAATGAAAACATACATTAACCTTTATGAATTTTTATTTACACTTTTACCTGTTATAAGTGTTCAATCTAGGATAAAATTAAATAACTTCCAGTAAAGAGATTTTATTGTTGACGCCTTCTCTTTGTTTCGAAGAGCGAAAGTCAGTGATAAACTATAATATGTCTGAGTGTTTCAAATCTCTTCGTTATAACAGCGACTGTCAGAGCCAAGTGTGGATGTTATTCTCGGAATTAGACAGTCTAAGAATCAACAGACAGCTAGCATCAGTACAAGATAAAGATTAATTCCGTGCAAGTGTCGGTGGAGCTGAGAAGCAATAATGTTTCATTAATGTTTGCCATTTAGAATAGAGAGCGGTTACTGTCTTGCGTCAGACATCATTCTTACTGAGTTCCTATTATTTTAAGTCTTGAGTCTCATCCTCTTGAACTAACGACATTGCCAAGCCAAGTCCCAGTATCTTCATTTGCCATCCATTCGGTCTGTATTGTTACAAATGGCGTAGATCTGTTGGCAGAGCCCGTGCGAGAGCTAATGAGCTGTGAAGGAGATAAGGTGAACCACACGAGAAGACGGAATCCCCCTATCTTTGTGAAACGCTCATTGCTCAGTGCGTTCAAGTGGTTACTAAAAATACAAAGGTGTTTGGCGTGAATTGGGATGATTATCGTCAAGCCAAAACTCGGATACTTAAATAAAACATCAAACAAAAGACTGATAACAATTATACAGCAGTAAATTCTATCTCTGCAACAGCATTTATAAAATTGAGGCTTGCGGATTTATTCAGAAAGACAAAGAACAAGTGAAACAGAGATTGTGGGCGGACAAAAATGAAATGCAACGTCAGCGGCTTATCCAGAGGGTGGCCTTTGTGAACCGTTACCTACGTTGCCCAAAATAAATTCCACTCAGTAAAAATTGATTAATGTTTTCAGCCGCACGTAACATTTTAAGTGGCACCTATGTTCACGCGGACGGCTTTCATCCAATAACTTGTATTTAGAAACGCTCTTCGATGGAAAAATTGCGACAATTTTTAACGAGCTATGAAGAATTGCTCGCTCGTTTCAGTGCAGTTATCGAATGCTCCGTGTTATTGTAACGTGTAAAGCTAGAGTTAATGTCTTTAATGTAATTAGTGAGAGCAGTTTTTACAAATTTCATAGCCGTTATGAATTGTGTTAGAGTAAGTTATGAGCTCAGTCGTCGAGGGACACCGCGGCTGTTGTTCGTAATTGATGTGTGTAGCTTTTGTCGCTGTAGCCGTTTCGTGTTTGCAGTCGCCCGGTCAAGTTAGACTAAATTAAATTGTTGTATTTTTCGCAACAAAATGACTACGAGTAACCGAGTCCGTTAACGAGGGGGCGGTAATGTCGTTTGTCCGAAGCTCGCTGTTTGCCCGACACGTTCGAATTTTGTGTCGCGAATACAATTTTTCTAGATCTCAATAAATTACTTTAAAGGCTTATTTTGTATAAACATGAATCTTGTGAACTAAATTACATACATATCAAATTGAGTATAGATATGATAATGATATCAAAACCCATTATTACTTCATTTTCAAACATATACCGTACTAATATATATTAGTGTTAAAAATAAAATAACAAAATAAAAAAGCCTTTTATTTCCAGTATTTAAAGTTTACACTTCTTACAATTTATTTTCAGTGTTAGTTCATGTAGTTTAATCTATGTGTACCTTAATTTCTATATAATAATAATATATAGAAATATCTTATATTATATATTAGCGTTAACATATTTTAATTTTTAGGCAGACAATATTTCGTTTCCTATCTATACTGACCGCATGTTCATATACCATTACTAAGCGTTCGTGTAACACTAACTGATTATTGTAATTTGTTACTAAAACTTGAGGCCTATCGCGTAACAAACATTTCTTATCGTGATAATATAAATGACTTTAAGACGACGAATTAGACCCCTTAAACGGAATGTCCAGACGATTTGTCGTGCTAATCAAGGCAGCGAATAATCTGTATCTATATTGTAACTGGCCGTTAAGATATTTGTATAATTTAATGTAGGGGTCATGCTTGGACACACCTATTCATTCACGTCATAATAATTTCGATTATTTAACGTTAATATTTCGGAACATTGTTCGATATTTAAAAAAATATTTAAATAACTGAATATAAACAAAACGTGGGTTTGGTATCGATTTGTTATCAAGTAAATGTGACCTTCTATGTATTTCCTATATATTAAGATTTTATTTATTCATTTATTAACACTTCGCTGCATAATATAAAAGGAAAAAAAAATATAATTTAATTAAAAGCAACTGCGGCCTGAAGCGGCCTTATCGCTTTCGAGCGATTTCTTCCATCGATTCGAATCAATTTTTATAAAATCGATTTTTAGTAAAATGAAACAAAAAAGAAACATTAACTAAAAAGAATCAAAGTTATCACGTTATAACTTCAGGGTCCGTTTGAAATTAAGTGTTCATTTCGAGTAAGACAAAAATTGCTTACACAAAATTATGTTCCCCAGCGAAATGAACTATTTTGTCCACGTTTAAGGTAATTGCTAGCAGTTTCGGCTGTTCTACGTCAGCTGCCTGACACTGGCCCCCGTGGGATCACCCTTTACAATCCTATTAATGAATGCCACTTGTAATTTTATTTTACCTAAATTATATTTTCATTTTATGAGATTTAATTTATAATTCGAATCCTGCACTCACTTTTCAGGTCTATAATTGCATTGGTATTTCGGTCTCAAAATACGTACGTCATATGTGAAATAAACACTAAAATACAGTCGGCATTTTATAATTATTAATATTATATAATAAATTGAAACGATTACGATACGAAATTATACAAAAGCGATAGTCAATTGTTAAATTTATATTCAGACTTGAACTGAAGAAAACATGAATTATGAAGCTATTACTAGAATAGGTGTGAACTAGTGAGTTTATCGCAACGATAAAGGTAAATAATTGATATCTGCTTAGTCTCTTGTGGGATTATCGCCCACGCATCTAATATGGCTTATATCAGTTTAATTAAACCGTGTAATTATATGAAATGTATTTGATGAATCAACATTACTTCAAAACGTACAAACTGCTTTCGATTTTATTATTAGCTTCCTGCTATCCGTTTTGCGTGGGATTATGATGGATAAAAATCTTTTTATTATTCACATAGCTATTGAGCTTTAAACGTAAAAAGATTTTATACAGCTTTTTGTTTCGTCCATATTTGGTCTAATGTCATGAAACAAGCGTTCACACTTCCCTAGAACGCTTATTAAAAAACCAATACTTATACAAAATCTATTAAACAATATTTTTGACACAACAACAGAATTGGAAAGTCATACCTACAGAAACTTTAAGTGCATAACAATATTATTAAATACATTTAAAACCAGAAAGACCAGTGATATTATTATTAAGTATTTAATTCTATCATAATAAAATAATAATAAAAAGTTTACGGATAAGTATAGGAAAAATCTTATTACCCCAATCACACATATATCACGCATCGAAACCTCCGAAATGGATTATCAATATACATATAAGTTCCTTCATTACTGGTAGGAAGCCCATTTCAATAGCTATTGTTGTCTCGTTTACTTTTTTGCTTCGTTACTACCTCGCATAAATATTCAAGAAGAAAACAGCGCAGCCTTTGAGATTGCGTCGCTATATTGACATTATAATGAAATCCCCCTCTAAACGTCTGCGCTATGATTGATAAAATATGCATGGATTAAATACTTTATTGTGTCGTTACATTTTCTTTTGAATTTACGTCATATTCTTTAGATTCACTCAAACAGTTAATATTCTACGTATACGTTGAGATAGGAAATTATGGAAACAAATAAAAAAAAAATATATATATATTATTTTTATTTATTTTAGTAAAATCACAACGTTGTATTGTTTTTGTTATCAAAACAATTGTTCTCTACACTTAGGATTCATGTTGCCTTTTTAATATATAAACGATACTACTTATATATTATTTCCATATGCGTTGTAACTACTGCAGAAAATCAAACTGCATGATAGCTGCAGACTGAACCACCAAGCTTATACTACCTCAATATATAGTTTTAGAATAAATAACAACATTTACAAAGAACGAGCTACGTTTCGTACCGTAGTTTTAAACTACACAAATATTTATAGAGTTTAAAACCAGCATGACGGAAATCTACGACCACGGTTATCTTGGAAAGCAATTTTGTCGGCATTACCGGTTCTTGCAGAATATCCCCTAACCTGCGTGGGAGGATTGCATAATATATACGCCGTAATTATTCTTATGTTTTGACAGCTATTTTTGAAATTCAGTTTATTCGTATATTTGAAACTCGGTGTATATATCAGAGTTGTTATCAGGCTTATAGACTTTGAATTAACGCTAAATCTATTTTTAGGTCTATTCAGTTTTTAATGATATAGAAAACTTTTAGTTAGTTTTTTGGATATATTTTGAACTATTTATAAAATGTTAATACAGAATTTTGAGATTTATTTCGTCTTATGGAAAAATTAATACTTAATTTTGTCTCATATTTTGCTTTGTTAATAAGAAGATAGTCCACATAGCCCATAGCTTTTAGGTAGCCATTAAAGTAAATTCACCATTGTTGAAATAATGACATATAATATTTATAAATTCATTACGACAATATAAAAATTGAAACGTTTTCTAAACTGATAAAACACATGAACTTAATTTAATCGTGATTATTAAAACATCGTTTTAAATAAAACAGTATTCATTTTTCATGATTTATAATTTGGAATAAATAATTTTTTATACTTAAACAATTTTTTTATAAAAAAATTTTTAATGTGATATTTATGATTTGTCTCAGATGGTGACCAGAACAAAGAAAATCTTCGTAGGAGGGCTTTCAGCACCCACGACACTGGAGGATGTCAAGAATTATTTTGAACAGTTTGGGCCGGTAAGTGCTTTTGAATTTTTTATACGAAAACTTTCTTCATAATTCAACCATAGAACGAGGGAAAATCAATAACGGTCAACACAGAAATGTATTCCATATCTTCCTAAAGGGTCATAGAAATATTTCTTTATCTTCATTAATTTTTAAAACAAATAGTATCTACCAACTACAATTGTTTTGCTTTAAGTCTAGAACCAGAATATTTATGGATATACTAATCCACAGAACAATTACAGCTTAAGTAACTATACAATTAAAAAATAATTATTTAAAGTTTTAGTCTCAAACGTAACATAATTACAGATAGAAATCAATTTAAAGTCACTTGAAATAAAATTTGAGGTATATATACAGACTTATTAACATTTTTATAGCTGATTTGTAACCGGGTGCTACGAGGTTCTACGAAACTTCTACGCGTCTTCAATTAATATCCTTCTAAAATATTAATAATTATTGTAGTCTGACATTTAAAGAAAAACACTTTTATAACGGATTTAAGTTATGTATTATTGTAAACTTATAATTATTTAAACATAATTTTAAAACAGTGTTTTTCTTTTCATGTGTAAAAGTTATATTAATAATAAATAAAGACAATACTATGTAGTCTGACACATTGAATATTATCGAGTAAGCGTTTAATTAAACTTTATTTATCCAATTAACAAATCAAGAAAATTATTGTAGAGTTGCAAAACATGTAACTAGACACAGCTGGTGTATAATCAAAGTTTTCAATGAGGAACAATTGCTTTACGATCGATATTAAATAGTATTCGTTTAAGTACAAATCTATCTCTAATAGGGTTTGCAGAAAACTCGTCTTTATCCTCTAAAATTAAAGCTTCTTTTAGCCTGGCCCCGCGTACGCGACTGTAAGTCTGCGATAACTGAAGTCATTGTCTGGCAGCCGCGTTTCAGAGCAGGTGTCTATCTACAAAAGTTTGCCGTAATTAGCCCAGTATCTAGCATGGACTGAGGAACTTTTCAGAATTGAACATTGGCTAAAGGCGGCAGTCATTGTACCAGCTCAAAGTAATCGGCTGAAGCCAGCCACCCGCGACGATCAAAACCTTCATTACCTATTATGAGAGTTTAGAATAAAGCGAACCAGTTTTTCGGAGTGAATGTGATTGATGCGGAGCGAAGGAAATATCCCGGGAGAGATAAAAGGAATTTAATGAAGAGTCTTTAAGAATAATGATTAAGGGAATGGTTATTCCTTTTGGTCGGCAGCCTAATGATGGGGTCCTTTGAATTACTTTTGTGTGTCTGCGTAATACAAGCAAAATAACGCTAATTATGTGACCAAGGTCTGTTTAATTATTGTAATAAATACTATGAGACATATTACAATTTGCGGATTTCTAAATAGCTTAACGTAAAGTTTCAATGAATAATAAACGAAGACACAATTTAAATGACTTATCGGAGCGAGATCCTGTTAAATTGAGACCATAATCCGTTAGATGGGAACTATCAAAACGTGTAATATCATATCTAGTTTAGCGTAATTTTCTGTTGAGATAAATAAATTAATACCATTATTGGATATACGAAGAACGCACAGCGGGAATTTTGATTACGAATTAATTCAATTTAAACCGTACACTGCTCTCGGCTCGGCATCATTTCGTAAGGGTGTCACATTTTGAGCAAGTTTAATTAACAATCTAGTTGCTTTCGTAGGTACCTTCATTAGTGTATTTGTGGGTAAACATTACGCAAACTCGGGCAGGTACGATGCGCGAGTGCGTAGTTTTGATAGCATTCGGAAATGTTCTCGCAAGTTTAGCGTCACGTTTGTCGTATTCTGAATCGCCAGTGTGGGCGACAGTGTGGTCGTGACTTCGATGCATCGATACCGTCGCCTCACGCCACGTGCAAGCTTTCTGAATTCAAACTGTCTCTGAATATGAAATGAGCCACTTAAATACCGAGCACAATGAAACGCCCACCTGAAGCAAAGGCTGTGAAACGCGTGCACGCAACGCCGCCGTAAATGAAAGGCTGTCGGGTTGGGGCCGATGGGTGGGTGAGGCTCAACCCCGGTAACGATTTCCTTCAGATAATGGAGAATTTTCTGACGAAAGCTGCTCGACAGTGCCCTTTCCAGGATTTAGGTAGCGTTGGATTTATAACCGAAAAGGTTAAAGCAAATTTTATGGCAACAAAACGTTCCTAACCGCTTGAATGAACTTGCACGTGATAAATTGGGTACGGGAAAGGGTGCAAATATTTAGCTATAAATTAGTGCAAATGTTTCTCTTCTTTATATTATTACGTTAAAATGCGTATTTACATTTTAAGATTTATTATTTAAATAGTCAAAACAGTATTCTTTTTTTAAAATAAACAAATAGTATTACAGTATTCCATGGAAGCAAGCGGACTAATAAAAACCTTCGACTCAAAGATAAATTATTATTTAAATCATACTTGGAATAGATGACATCGTGTACAATATTAATATGCAAATCGTAGTCAAATTTAGTTGAAAAGCAAAAGCCACCAGGCGGCATCGAGATGCCGACTTAAAATTAATTAGCCGAACGACCGGTGTAATCTCTGAAGCCTACAATGATTAAAGGAATGTTGTTTTCGAATGTAGATTTTATTCAGCGAGGCGTGGGTATAGTTTAGAGTATACGTCTATGTCACTTATGACCTTTTCTAGTCCCGAAACTCGCACACTGTCGATGTTTCCCCATCGACAGAACGCACACTACCACACTTTCGTATCGGATTCTTTTTGCTCTCTCGTGGAAATGTATTCCGTCTTTATCTGTCTATCTGGCTCGCTAAACCGATCTTATATTTAATGTTAAGCGGACAACTTTATTCGCAGGAATTTCGACTGAGAAGTTTAAGTTGAATATCTTCCCGCGAACATTATTTTTAGATTCACAAACAAGCGGAAAATAACTGTATCTGTTATTCGCCACAATTTTTCATTTTAACCCACTATCATGTTCATCATGTATCAAGTGCTTAACTGTATTGTGAGCTGAATCCTCGTTATATTTATAATTGTATAGGGAAATAATTATCAGTTGTTAACTTTGTACCTTCTTGTTTCATTCTGGATGTATTAAAGTCGTGGTTTGCGCAAGGATCAAGTTTGGTAAGCAATATAAAGTTGGAGAACGGGTGTTCGGTTAGCCTCGCACGCACTGGTGTCTTTGGTAAACTTCCTCTGATACGCCATTGTTCCCAGACCAGTACTAGCTAAGACTAACCGTTGTGATCGCCGGCGACTTATATGCAAGTCATGACACTCCTCTAAACTTGTTCAATTGTTTGTATTAAATTATCAACAAAGCGCAGTTGACTTTGGAATAATCTGTCTGATGCTTAAACGTATTATACTACATACTCAATACTAATACAATACGAGATTACGTAGAAATAGAAAGAAAATATGTGAAACAAAATATTCTTTTACAAATAACGGTTGAGTTATTCCGGTAAATGGACCCTATAAATGTCGATCAAACCGTTGACTCTCGATATCTCGTAAACTCTTAAGCGTTTACATTACTAACTAAACATCGTTTACTGTCAGCGGCACTCCAACTGTAACTGAAGCGGGTCCGGAATTCGGCTTAACTATAGGTACGATATCATCGCTAGTCGTATATCAATCAGTTGTTACAACGCTCTACGATTGTCGTTTATCTTCGGGGCCACTCGGATCTATCTGTCCAGATTCGTGCATTGTTTCGACATTAGCTAGGGTTGCCGAAACAGTGGATGTTCGAAATACTAGTGCGGTAGTTGCGTTCCCGCTGCAACAGCGCGGCGCATCGCCCGATAGCGTTTCCAATTTCCTGACATAAATTGCTCTAATTTGGTTATGCGCTGACGGGTGATCGAAGGCTGCTAAAGCTCCGGCCACTAGCGACATTCGGTTGCGGCTTGTAATTTTTGTTCGATTTCCAGGTACCGTTTGCATGTTCATGTTTTATTTCTTACAGTTTCACGTGGCATAACAGGAAATGGAATTTTTTACCTTTGACCGCGGCCCGTTTTACGTAACGTGCGTTTTGTGACTCGCAGCCGATGCTTAAATTTTAACTACAAATTCTTTAGAAACGTTGGCTAACTGAAAACGTGTTCGTGCAATATTCATCGACTCGTTTATATTAGTTTAGGTCTTTGAAAATGTTTTCTCCCTTCAAAGCGAAGAAGTGTAATGTGTACCTTTATGAATTTTATGAACGTGAAAATTTTCGTGGAATGAAATTTAATATATACAATAATATAATAATCATAATAATGTCAAACTAACAGAGCTAATACTAAAGTTACAATGAAAAGTAAATGTTTAAACTAAAAGCTTTCCAGGAAACATACACCAAATACAACTTTATAAAATTAGCTAAATATTTTTCTAGGATTGAGCGGTTCGTTCTTTGTTTACTCCCGAATGGAGCGAGCAACTTTAAAGTACCGATATATTACCCTAATGGTAAACTAATTACACTTCAGAGTCTTTTTTCGTTTTAAAGGACCACATAACAGCCACTCAAGAAGCTCGAACAAAGTAAAACTTAAATAACTCCTATTTATACTTCTACTGTTATGTCTTTGTAAAATAGTTGGTTCTCACAATTTCTGTATTGAGATAAACAGTTATGTTCAAGTCAATATTAACATTCATTAATAGCGAAGGAAAGGAGAAAGTAATCAAACGTTCTCGGTTTAAATCGCAGATTATAAAGGCTATTGAATAGTAAAAAACTAAATCTTAATAAATATATTCAATAAAAATATGATAATCTAAAAAAAGGGTATGAAAAAATCTAGCTGCTCTTCTATCGAATCGGAACGAATATGGAATTCTCATTGAAGTGTAAATTCAGAGCTTATTGTTTTCGCTCGAGAGTTCATTTTTCAATGACTCAGATCTTATGATATTATGAAGTAATGATATTAAAGCTCCCGAAGCGGTGGGGGAACATCGGATAAACGCACCCCCAGGCGAACGATTTGTTTTAGCTGTCTAGTATTGTTGTAATAGACGCCTACAGCTATTTTGTCGTGCACAGTAGAAGGAACATTGAAACTTGAGGCTCCAGGAGTTTTTAACATTCGATATATTTAGTGACAGATTTTTTTGTTCTACACTAACTATATTTATAAGTAAAAAACTTGTGGTATACGCAATGATGTCTAATTAAAAAGATATAAGTTTCATGAATAAAACGTTTTAAAAATCTTGAAAGGTTTGTTCAATAATTTACCAAACATAAATTTAGAATGTATCTAGAAATATTTCACCATGCCTCCTGCTGATAGAGGAAAAATCTTTGTTTTTAATATTTTATGATTCTTTAATACTCAAGATATCACACAAAACATGGTGTAATGGTTGCAGCTCCTTACAAACGTTGTGTAAAAGAAGCCAGCCAGTTCTTCTCTTCCGCTCTACGCCGTTGATTTGAGAACTGTGACGTTCATAAGTGTACATTATTTTACCTACATGAATAAATGATTTTTGAATTTTTGCTTCGCTTATAAGCGTTACTTCGTGTATACAGAGTCCATCCTTCTACAACTCAGCGTTTTCTGAGCGACCACCATGTGTAACCAGCTGTCCACTGAAGTATTACCGAACTAATTCGACTTAGGCCGGCAACGCACTTGCGAGCTTTCTGGCAACGTGAATGTCCATATATCACTTAAGATTAGGCGAGCCTTAGTTGGCCTACGAATATATAAAAAAAAGGAAAGCCTTTATCACTATACAATAACAACAGTCTTTGGATAACGTTCAAATCCAATATGGGAGCAAAGTTATCGGCATTCGATAAGTTAATAAAAAGAATCAATTCTTAACATGAAGTCCGCTTGCCAAATGCGACTCAATAAATAAATACGCAACTGCTCATTTACATGCCATAAAAATCATTGGAAGTATTTTAATCCGAGTTAACTCAATTGACGTCTATAAATACGGGCCTGCGCCAAGTTGTTAATCCTGTTACAATACTGAAATCGATTGGACGATATAAGCCGATCATTAAAAAGCAATCCTTGTAGATAATCGTATATTTCCAATTCTAATCTTGAAACTGATGAGGAAATAGAGAGAGCAAACAAAACCAAAAACATATATAATTTAATCTAATAAGTTTTTAATTAATTTAAATAGAGTAGTGAATAAATACTCAAGTATTTATTCACATTTACAAGATTTCATACTTGAGTAAATACTCAAGTACCAAAATCCGATCTATACAATCAAAATATCTTAATTGTAAAAATACACCAAGTGTCAAGTATTTCATATTCTTTCAAGTCAATTGTTTCAGCTTATTATCAATCTTATGATAAGCCATCTCAAATAAAGGTACATTTATTCTTAGCATCGATTTTCCTGAAGGATTACGCTCCGGAGAAAACCAACATTCGTACCATAGTACATCAGTCTTATTCAAAGCTCAAATCGAATGGATTTTACACCCATGTGTGCGTGTAATTCTTTGGCTAATTGTTTCCCTTCTTTTCCAAAGTTAATTAAAATATTGCCAACTTTTCGAGTTTTAAGATTGTGTAGATAAAAATTGATGAGTTGTTAAATTATTCCGCAATTTTGATTGCCTTGTAAAATCTCAAGGTTGGGGAGTGTTCAAGTTTTTCGAGAGACAATTAGGTATGCTAATTCATTTATAGAGGAAAAACGCCGAGCAAGATCTGTGGGCTTTTAATGAGATGGGAGGTAGGGGGAAGGATTGAGTTTATAGGTAGATGACGTCTACGGCTGGGTCGTAATTAATGGTCCGTGCGTGGCCTCTTCGATGACAACCTTCGCCCGACAACCCTACGCTCATACTGCACCCTAATACAATCTGACAATTTGAAAGGTGTTTGAACTCACGGTATCGATTTCCCGCCCTCAAATTACATGAAACTTGCTTTTAAATCATTACTAAATATGATTCAGTTCGCTTAAGAAAATAATATAAAATTATGTAACCGCTTTGGTTTGAATTTGATTGGGGCGCAATCCGTTGATTTTTAACTATTCGAAAAGACTAACCTGATTTTTTATAAAGATTTATTAATGTTAGAGTTGCAATGTTTGCGTCATGATTAACTAAGAAAGAATGCTGGAAAATTTTGTTATTCACTTTCATTGCTAAACGGAAATAGATCCCCGTTGTTGGAAAAGGAAAATCGAAGGTTCTAGTAAACATAATTAGTTCGGGGTATCGGAATCGATTGAGGATGAGATGTTTAAGCCGAAAACGATTTTGGTCATGCGAAATTAAATTACACCATTTTCTACATTTGATTTGTTTTCACATAATGTTTTTAGACGCGATAATACTACATATATAATAACTATAATTATAATACTGTATGCAGAAAAAAAATTTCACACTACAAAACACTAAAAAATAAATTAATAAAATTTCTTTTACAAAATTAATATTTATATATATAATACGATGTAAAATTAAATTAAAAAGTAATTCTTCTATAATTTAAAATTAATATTACGTTATAATATATGTATTTCATAAAAAAACAAACGATCATGTAACAATAAAATATCCTTTTTTTTAAAGAAACTAAAATTATACACATCTTTATAAAATACGTTTATTTTGGAACATAAGATCATCAAGGTATCACTTATTTCTACCGCAACAGTATACCGCACCTAAACTATATTCCAAAAATATCCATTTATACGAAAAGTAGGAAATAAAAACAGATTGTACGTGCCTGTGACAATTCAAACTGTCAAATAATTCAAGGTGTGGCACGGCGTATCTCACAATCAGCAAAATGTATAGCCAGTTCTATCGAGAACGTCTGTTTTTTCCATTCGGCTTTCTTTATTTCTCCTACCTCCTTATAAATATAAGGGAATCTATACGAATTCCCCAGATGAAAAGGTATTTTTCGGAGAGTTTGCGGCACAAAACTAATGTATATTTGTTGTGAGATATCATCGCATGAGTTATCGATACATGTTTTGATACTTGTTACAAGTGAAGTGTGCAAAAAATATGTTCACAATGTTCGTAGAAAAATAACGGATTCGTCTAAATATTAGTCACTTACAATATATTATTATAAAACGTTTTGTAGGCTTTAAAGAAATATATAATAAATATATATATACATATTAACCGTCTAATGTATAAATTATAAAATATTTAGTTTTTGTATGGATACTAGATTTAATGGACCATCATTGTTTGCACAATTTTGACCGTATCGAAAAAAATTTTTTTCTCTTAAATACATTATATGTACCTATATTTTTCTTAGCAGTTTGATGATTTTTTCTAACTTATTCAATTACCCCGTACTATGTAGTGTTATGACTTGGCCTGAGTGGATCGTAATATGTTCCATAATAACTTGATAACGTGCTGTTTTATGCTAGAAAGAAAGCAATGACTTCTAAGGTAATAAAGATAAATTAAATCTTAATTTTTTCAATAAAGCAGGCGGCAACGAATATTACATATTACCAAATATTATAAAAAAATATTCCGCTGCCCATGGGAGTCCACATCAGCAAAGAAAGCGTGCCATCACTACCATGAAATAGTTTGAAAATACTTTTATGAATAACAACAAAAAATGTAGCCTTTGATAGGAGACTATGAACGTGATGACGGAAATCAATGTCGACATTTCCGCCTAATAAATAAGCCAGAATTTTTTCACTAAAACTCTTTTTTCAAATAATCGCTGAACATTCAACTTAATAGATTGTGCCGTGAAAATTTGGACCTTCCAATACTTCGCCATTTACGAATTAAAACGCGAACTGGGCACATTCAGTGTGCAATTCCTATGCCTATTTTATTCGAATGCAATGTTTCTATTTTATTTACGAAATTGACCTATTTTAGTTAATAAAATTTATCTTGAACTATAAAAGTTGTCTCATTTTAAACTTATAATATATTTACCTATATATTTTTTTACATATTGGTACAGACACAGAATATAAATTGATTAAATACATACAGTTATTACACAATAAACAACATTTGAAAACCTGAAATCCAATTACATCTGTACACAGCATTGGCATCATCATTTCATAATGGCATCTTCAGCGCTGGTTTACTAAATATCACAGATTAAACTTAATGACAAAAAAATATTAAAATAAGTATTTTAGGTTCCAACGGTGAAGAACCGTGAATTTTAAATAATATAATATATAGAGGTTCTTTTAAATAATATAATATACTTCCTCAATATACATAAGTACCTGAAATATTTACAATAACATTTATATTTGAATTCACTTCGATTATTCACTATTAAATGTAAATTTTGCACAGAGAAAAAAAAACTGGTTAACGCTGAAATTATTAGGCATGCACAAGAAATAATTCTGAAAAAAAATTCCGCCGTCTCATAAAACAATTGTATATCGTCAAACATCTGAACGGTACAAAGGTACTACAAAACACTAACTCGATACAACCATGATAAAGGTTCAATTGTATGCAGTAAATAAAATATGACTCGGCCATATTTCCACTTTCGTTTCTTTCCGTTTTATGTCCTTTTTCCTGCAAATCGTTCATACAAATATTGTTTCGATATTGTTCGTCTTTATTAGCATCGAGGTACCTACACTTCTCTATACTTTCGTAGATATGTCATTTTCGCGAAAACAAATTTATAAATAAAAAAGTCTGCACATATGTAAAACTAAAGTATGTTGATTACATACAACTTATAAAATAAAATCTATGTACTATTTCATCTGACTGTCATATTCAACACAGTAAACAATCTACCCCATACAATAATTATGGCAAGTAATATTATGTTGACTTAATTTTCTACAATAGTAGCTACAACAATAGAGTAGCTTAAACCAAGGTAATGTTCATCACAGGATGTTCTACGATGTTATAACATTCTGTTCGTGTGTACAAGATACCGCACTTGAACTTATATTCATTACACTAGGTTTATTAACTCAAAACGTTTAGTTCTCGGAGCCGATAGAAATTTTTGGCTAGAAAAGCTTTTCAAGAAGTGACCATCAAAGCATCAAAGTATTTTAAAAACCCAAAACCATCATAACTATATGACTTTACTATGCTAAATTTATCCTGGCCAATCCATAAATTAAACAAGCGTCGATTCAGTAAATAGCTTCTTCAAAAGCTATCGTGAAGAGTATTAGAATAATGCGCTACGATTTGGCGTTTCGACAAACGAGTACGTAAAATGGCCCTCAGTGGATTACCCGGCAGTTCGGGTGGACTCGGCTGAATTTGGATTCATTTACATTCTGAAGGGTACAGCCGAACCTCAATTTGAAGACGTCTCTACACTCTATACTTATTTAGATTCTTGTAAAGATACGATAGCTATGATTTTGTTTGTAAAATAATAAAGTCCGTTTAATTTCCAATCGAGACAAAAAAAGATATAGTGTAGATGTTTTATGTTTTATACATTATTTTATTTATCTTCATTTATATCCTATAAAAGTTAAGGCCTCCTCCAGCTTTTTCCAACTGACTCCGTCCATGGCTTTATTTCTGCATTCTCTTCCTCTTACTTGCTTCTATTTCTTTTAGCCACCTTTTTTGTATTCAGTTAAATATCGTATGTCGCTTACCTTAATCATGAGAACTTTTTATTTTTCATTTATCCTTTTTGGTTTAGTTTTGTCTAAATAAGTATATGTATAATGTATTTTTCCACTTATTGCTTACCTTATCTAATTAAATTTGTTTTCTCTTACAATGGCTGCCTGGAATAGATCGCTCAAAAGCCATAGGGCCGCCAGTTGACCCTCCCTTTTCATTTAATGTCAATTTTATTATATTAATGCAATGAAGTGTTAAAATAAATTCCCGAATACATTAATATAAATATGAGACACAACAGATTACAGCATCCTTTATTTAATTATATGTAAATTATAGTTATATTATTAGGATACAAATAGGATGTAAAATTGGACTAAACATAACTCACAGTCGCTTTATCTACATAAACTTTTTAATTTCAAATAAGGTAAGCTTAAATTTAAAAATCCATTGAATATATTAAAACTCCACTTTCTTGGATTATAAAAAGTCGTACGTATATCAAAATGGCGCCGACCTGTCTACCCGATGTTAATGTTAGGTATTAATGAAATTATCCGAAGAGAGCTGAAAGGACGTGCAAAAACGGAATATCTGTACACATTATACAAAGTATTGAGTTTATTTCGGCTTCGGGGTTTAATTGTAATATAAAAAGTTTTCATATATTTTTGATATTACCTTACCTTTACTTTGATTTTTTTAACATACCACCGCACATGGGCACACTCAATCCCAGAGAGAGTGCGTTGCTGGACTTTTAAAAAACCCTAAGCTAGTTTGTTTTACAATTTTAGGGCCACGTGTTTGAACATTTTTGGAGTATACATATTGTTTCTGTACAAAATAAAGAAAAGCTTACAAAAATGTATACAACTTAGCTATTTGGAATGCATTGTCCAATGTAGCATATTGCACAGAAAGGCATTTTTAAATTAATAAGCTTAAAGCTTTAAAAAAGAAAGTTTATATGATATACAACGCTTGTTAACGGCGCTTAAAAAGTAATGTATCAGAGCGCGCTCCACCAAAACTTGCTCGTTATTAAACAAAAGACCGTAAATCAAAACTGCCAATACATAAGCTGCAATAAACTATTCTATCAAGTTAAAGCCATACTCATTTTTAAGCGACTTCAAAAAGGAGCTTCCGTTGTAAGGCTATTTTACGTGCCCCGTGACTTTCGTTGTATGAAATTAGTCTATTACATTAGTTTCCCACCTCACTATTTTAACATGCACAACAGGCAGTATTAATACATATTTTGCTATGTATTGTACATAAAAATTACCCCAAACCAGTCTAATATCTAGGAAAACTGTAAATCTAAATTCAAAACAATGATATGAAATCATGGTTGATGTAATACTTGCTTAAATAGTTGATAAAAAATAATAATTGAATAATTTGAAATAAAACATTCAATTTGCCTTAACAAAAATCCCCTATAGCAATTTAAACTTTTTATGTTAAACACAGCTTTAAATACTTTTAAAACGGTGATTTAAAATCAATAAAAAGCCTATTTTCATCAACGCTCAAGTAATAAAAGTGTTTTATTGCGAACCTCGGTAATGGAATTGGACAATGTCTACTGTTAAAGAATAATATTTTATAAATATAACATTATATTTTCTTAAACATTTACGTTTAATAATGTATACAATATACATATCATATTATCACTGAAAAAGATTTTATTTTGTTAAAATAATAATATCGAGCACCTTATATTAATAGGACAATAAAAGTTAAACATGCCAACTAAAGTAAATTTAAAGTAGTCGTAATATGTATGAAAAAATTAATTAATGTGAAAAATCTATGAAATATTTTTTATTAGACATTCAGAAACCACGTTCAAATAAAATACAGTCTCAAAAAGAATCCGCAATTAATTGACCTCGATAAATATTTTTTTTCCCAATTAATTTACGAAAGATTCAATCAGATCATGGTTTCAGAACGCAGAAATAAAAAAAGAAATTTTAATTGAAGTGTTGTGTCGGAGACTTATTATAATAAGGAATCCTAGAAATACCGCTACAATAACGTAGGCTAAAATTATGTATTGATATAATAAATAAAGTCTAACAGGCTTTTATCGAAAAACTAAACAAATTTGATTTGATTCACACAGGCAGTTTGGCTTTGAAAACATCATTCCAAATTTGAAATTATATGTAATTATCTTTCCAAACATTGCATTGCCCTAACTCGATTACATTCGTATTGCAATAGGATTGAACTGGCCGCGTGTTTGAGGTTCCGGCACTCGGGGAAGACTCTCAGCAGCCCCCAGGGACGCTCCTCGGAAACTTTCATGACAGCTCAAGCTCCTCATAACATTTTGAAACCACAATTATTATGCTATTGGTATACAATATTTTAAAGGGTATTTTATACGATATCAGTGTTTAACTTCGAACACTTCCACGTTTTAAAGCTTAACTTGTTATGATTATATATCTACTTATCAACTATATACAATGTATATTATACATTATATATCTAGATATCAACAATAGAAATAATTAATTTAATTAATAATTAATTTATTTATTATTAATCTTTTTATGAGATTGATACTACGAGTGCTATAAACACACTTAGAAAAGCGAATAATTAGTTAAAACAAAAATAAAAATAACATAGTTATTATTAATAAATCACAGTTGACATTACTCGCAAAGTTAAAGAAATCTTTGCTCACAAGATGCTGGCGCCCTCTGTCAACCTTAATTAGTTTTTCCGGAAAAGTAATCGCCGGCGGACGATACAAACATGCAACTTTGTAGCCCCTTAATGAAAATGCTCTTAAGTGTTCGTGTTTAATGTTTATTTACTTCCACTTTGTTTTTCAACTGTCTTATTATGGTTGCTGTAAGCACTGTTAATACGTTGCTTTTAAATGATTCAGGGAGAATGCTCCCATGAATGTATCAGCCAGGATTGGTAGAACCTACTAATCGGAACGCGGCCGGTTTGATTTTTATATTTTATAGACGATTTTCGCCGGTATACTTCGCTAGTTTTCTCCTCAAATTAACTATGGTAATTAGGGCATAGATAACATTAGGTTAGACATACGAGTCGAGTAATATCTATATATTTGTTTGTAATGACTGATATAGATTAAGTCCTTTATTTTAATCTACGACTCTGAGAAGCGCAATTACAGTGTCTGGTTAACATATCAGGACCAAATCAAACTAACATTTTAACGTTATATTTCTTCTAAATATTTTGATTTTTTTTAATTAGGCAAAAATTCACATAGACGGTAAATTACGCAATAGGCCTTTTAGGGGCTTGTAATTTACCAAACTATGTGTTTTACCTTCAGCAAGTCGTTCATTGTTTTACTCTGAAAACGTACAATTGTAATGACAAGTATAAAGAAGGCTTTTTAAAATAAAAGCATTCGAAAAACGACGCTTTTATCGTGAATTGTTTTGAGATACGTTTTCCCTAAAGATACAGAAACGTGTTTAGTTACTCTAAAAAATATGTAAGCACACCGCTTAAAGCGTGCTTAAGGTATGATAAGACTTACGCTAAGTAAATCTTGCGATGTAAAATGTTTTATGCAATAAAAACTTATTCGCTATTTTTGCCGCGTTAAAATGCTTTAGTAATTTGTTCTGTTCTATAATGTCAAACGAAGTTTTTTTTATATATTTAAACAAATTCTATTTTATATTATTTCTATTTATATATTTGTATACCGCAGAAGCGAGCAAATGTTATTATTTAGCTTAGAATTGAATTTGTAATTTATATTCAGAATATCATTTTTCGCTTTGATGAGGGTTCTTTTTAAAACCCATTTAAATGAGAGATAGAGTATATAATATGAAAAATGTCAACACCTCTCCAGTCAAACTGTCGCCGTCTAGGGGAGTGCGGTGAGTGGCAAAAAATGAGAGGCCGTTTCACCTTACGTAGCAAAATAAACAAATTTCCCTTCTTTTAGCTTTTTAGGTTATTTAATACAAAAATGAATTCGACATGACAACTCGAAAGTAAACACAACTTCAGGTGCCGTAATAAGAATTCTTTTCCCCGCGAGAGCATTTACATCATTTGTCATTTCCATTTTGAGGGAATACTTTTCTTTTACCGAGCCTGCATTGCAGCGCGGAGAGATTCAAAACACGCACCTGTTTTACAAATAAACGACCCTCACGGCGTCCACACATCGTCTTTACCAAATTTATTGGACACTTTTATAGTACACCGCGGACACACCTTGTTTTAATTTCGTCTAAAGATGTCGCTCCCAACCCTGTTTTGCCGCAAGCCTAATGCCGCGCGACGTTGAAATTTATCGTGTCGCTTGTAATCCTGGCGCCACCTAGAGCGTCACCCACATCACCCCCATGTAACTGTTTCTAATGAAATTGTCCACGGAACTCAACTCGGCCAACCCCTGGCAGTTTACGGATGCCGGATGAACCAAAAAAATACAGCTCGCGTTACTAATGGCTTCATTTATCACAGTCACTAGCACTGATACACCACAACGTTTGATAATTTAATTTGGCCCTCGGTGGAATAAATGACGGTCGTATCAGGCCTGTAATGATAAAGGACAAGTAGCCTCGAATAATCTGTTGGGTCACTATGTTTGTTCGTAGTTCGCTATTTCGGATTAATTTGCTACAGCTAAGTGATAAGTTAGATGCCACGATCTCGTCAGAAGTTACCAACTTTGTAAGGGCAAATACGGGAAAAGTTGCTGAATATTTGTTTTGTCGCGTTCAATACATCGGAGGAGGGTTAGTTTTTACTAAGACTTTCCTTATTTACTCTGTCGCTTTTGTAATAAATCAGATATTTAAACTTACTAGTTTCAAGAATTATTCGTGTTTTAGTGCGAACGAGAAAAAGCTAAAATCCGGTGTCTTTTGAACAAATGATTACAGTCTTACAAGCTAGTTCAAGCCAACAGATCGGCGTGGCCGTAATTCGGTATAAAGCTTGTGTAACACAAGTTATCCCAACGTTTTACGGCGCACGATAAATGCATCGCCGGTGGGTGCAACCGCACGCTCTGCATATTATGTATTTCTTAGACTTTACAGTTTTATCTCGCAAATAATTTCCCGTCTTAGCATCTTAAATCCCTTGAAAATTTTTCAATGTTTTCGTTCCTGAACATTATTTATTTCAGATTTAATGTTTAAACCTGTGTTTGTAACAGTGAAATCATCATTTTTTTTTATAAAAGGCTAGAAGGTGATCTTATCGACACATGGCGACGCATTTTTCGGTCTATCGCTGCGAGTTCTATTCAAACATGTCAATTAATGTAATACAATATTTTACGGTAATTGATGACATTCATTAAGCCATGTGGCATAAGACCTTTACAAACTCGTACAGTAAAATATAAAAAGTATTTAGTTATGTTAAATCTGTAAAGTGTTACACTATTATTAGACATCTCTGAAGGCATAAAGGCATGTTTCATAATTTGTTCAAGCAATGTTCAAACATTGTTCATGCGTCTCAATGCGTAGGTATTACTTAAACAGAAGTTATAAGAAAGTTTTAAATCGGATTCCGGTGTTATCGTGTGTCGGTTGTGGAGTTTTCTACTTTCATGAGATTAAAATAAGCTCACATTTAAACAGCGAACCGCGTAATTTGGCAACTGAGCTGTGATTAGATAGTGCTTCTGCCTCGTTAGCGTAATGAGAGACTTTAACCTCTGCACACCATGCTAATATTATTACCAGACTTTTAGCTTTGTTAGGCACTTGAAATGGGAAATTCTAATTTTATTATTACAAGGTACATAACTCGAAAGCTCGCTAATGCAATTTTACGTTGAACCTTTAAGCTTCAATCGTCCGACGCTATAATTCAAAGTATGTACGCTTATCACAAGTATTTAATAATTTCAGACGGTCGTATAGTTCTAAAATATTTATACAACTCATAATAAGATATGAGTACTATTAGTACTAGTAACAAAAGTAAATTGTGTGGATTGAAATCCAGTTGTGATATTGTAAAGTGTATTTTATTTTAAATCCTACAATTCATTTGTTTATCACGCTTCATAGTTAACTCAATAATCTTGAATTCTGTAACAAACGTACTGAATTTGTAAACTTATTATATAAGTTTAGTAAATATGTTAACAAGAACAAAACAACTGTAGACCCGGCGGTATTTGGTGTATGCCGTCTTGGACTTATTCTGCATTTTGGCGAAAGCCTTGCTGTTCCGGAAGTAATGTAAATCGTCGCAGGCCACGGCGAACTTCCTAGATACCTCGCCAAAGGGACAGGACGTTAATATATGCGCATTCTACGTATTGTTGCTTAATACTGTGAGTTTGTCTAGCAGTCTCGGCCACGACTTGCAGATTTACGAATGCGAACAGTACGACTGAACCTGACTTTAGTTCTGAGACCGCAATCAGATTATAGTGCATCAAAATACGGCTTTTAATGCAATATAAATTATTAAGTTTTATTAAAACTAACTGAACTCTAACTATAAAATTAGTACTATTTTGTTGAAAAAAATTTCCAATAGCTAAAAGAAGATTGTATTTATAGGACAGGGGGCAAATGACACTCTCAATACCAGAGGGTTTGCCGGCCTTTTAACTTTAATCTATACATCTTTCCTTTAGCTGATAGCTAGTACTACCATACTTAACATACTTAGTATACTTTTTACTTTAACGTATACGTCAATTACAATTGTAATAAATCTCATGCTACAAATAAAGTAACTCTTTTGTTTGAAATTCCCGTTTAATTGTCTATATAAAACCTACTTAGTATATCTTATAAAATAATAAAACGCAATGAAAGTAATGGCGTGTTGGATTTGTATACAATTCGACCCTCCCCTGTCAGATGTAATTTGAATTAATTTTCCCACACAATCATGTTTAACATCTAATTACGCACGTTAAAATTCCATTTCCATATCTCTTAACAATTCCGTTTTGAAATTCATTGTCAGCCAAGTTTTCCGCGTAAATATTCCCCACGCTACAAAATCCGTTGTTAACCTTAGGATAGTATTTGTATTTCATTATAAACAAAAGCTTTGAAATGATGACGCCAGCACAATTCCGTGATAGGTACAGCAACCTACACAACCCACTTTGAAGATATTCGCAAACGTATTTACTCAGGCGTACCAAAATTGTTTGCCTACATGTTTGACGCCGCACGCAATGCTCATTACGACGAAAGCCTTTGTTCATACTTAGAAAATATATTATTGTACCCGATAAACGTATCCTTTATACAATTTTATCACTACAGGTAAGTATCGCGAGCTTTTGGGGATAATGGCGAATGGGTGAAGTTGTCTACAAATATTTTTGTTTGAAACGTATGCTTCTTTTTCCTTGTGTTTATAATTCAAGTATTTTTTTAAGAATAGTTTATTTCTGCAAATAGTTTTGAGTAGCCTAAATACTGTTTTGCATTTTTATATAATATAATATATAATAAAGAAATCGTAATCAAGCATAAAAGTTAGGTGTGATAAATAATCGTACATAATAGTTTTTGTTTAAAATTCCTCATATAATATCGTTGAATGCAAAACCCCGAAAGGATTTATTCAACAAGTGAACATTGTTTCACTATATACACAGCCTCTAAACATTAATTTCGTTTCTTAACGCGCGTGGGCAGGTTGGTACTTAATTGTTCATACAACAAGCCAACAGGGAATTGGCTCTAAATGCTTCGTTGTCCAGGACAGAGTAACACCGCAAACTTGCTGCGATAATGTTCAATTGTTGCTATCCCAAAATAGACCTCATTATCACGTCTCACAGGTGACTTTAGCGTAAATTAAATTTTCTAAAGAGAACAGTGACGGAGAGCAAAGGCGGCCATTTTCACCTGTAATTCTTCTTCATCTTACCCTAAACTGACGCACCGTTTTAGCTACAGTAATTATGCTACATAACATATTAGTCTTTAGGGAACGAACACATGTTGGAAATGCTTAATCACTTTACGTATGCGTACAAATAATTCGTTAAATTAATTTGGGGTTTGTATTTGTTATTTTATTATAGAATCTCGGTTACGATAAACTGGTATCTAGGAGGCATATATTTTATTAATATAACTTTTGTAGTTATGGCGTAAATTCGTGATTTAGTTATTAACACACAAGCGTGTGTGCTTTGGGTCACATCTCAGTAGTTTTTTAAACGAATACGATGCACGCTTTAGAATCGCGAGGGCGTTGCATTGTCTCAATCAAGAAAACTAAAAATCAACCCTATGTCTTATTAGATATGTGTTGCTAATAGGATATAGGATTTAATTAATCATAATAAATTACTGTAATTACATGAATAAAAGTGTAGGCTTCGTTTGATTTGTGTGCGTGCAAATAAACGGTAATTTCATAATCATGTTGGTAGCGTACACTGGGGAAAAATTTTAACAATTTCACGATGTTTATTAAAAGAATTTCGTGTGCTTTTTGTAGTCATAAATCATAACGCCCAATTAGGAATACTAATGATACAAAGCCTATGCGTTTAACAGTGTAACTTAATGTACAAAATACCGATTGTAATTAAATATGAAATGGTTTTATCTTAAAAAAATCACAAAGTAATTACTTGATTATCTTTGTTGAACCTATTGCTAATTCTAAATTACTCTTATAAATAATTGTATTTGTCACTCTTACCTCTTTCTGCCTTATATGTTCATCGTGATCAAAGAAGACTATTTAAAGTAGTTTCTATGTATTTTAAAATTAACACAAATCAATGTATGAAGGTCAAAACATGATTCTAATAAACAAAGCTTTTAACTTAATTACGGATGTGGTTTATGGTTAACACAAATAATTGTAATAAATTTGTTAACCGAACACGACCCAATTGAACATTAATCACAAAATGTGTACTTTTAGGCCCGTATCCACTATATAAAATAAAGCAGAAAAGCCGTTTCATCTGACAGGACCTTGTTGGAAATCATAACAAATAGCTCTTTAGAAAACCACATCTCGACCCCAACTGTCCTACCCTTTAGAACAAATCTTAGGCGGGGCACTTAAGCCCCGTCAATGAAATCCCGCCGCTATATTTATTGATTGTAATTTACATGAAAATGTAGTTTCAGAGGAAAACAAAAAACTCTCATAACAAAAGCAATATATACATTTGAAACACAAAGCAAGTCACTCGTTTCAATTTAATTAAGTTGACAATTGCTAAAGATATAATATTTATTTATAATCAAAACAATAATTAAACAATCTTTGTTTGAGCACAACATGTTTTAACACTGATATTTTAACCTAGAGATTTATTGATTTTGAATTTTGATCACTATGTCGTGCTCAGTTTATTCTTGTATTGACTAAAATTATTTATTCAGAAATGTCGAACAAGAAAGTTGTCAATTCTCAGTGTATATAATAGTATAAGAAAGTATAGAAATAATATATTTCCAAAACTTTTCAAGGAAAAATAAAGCTTCAGTAGCTTTTACATTTGGTAAAGACAGGCGAGTAACAAAACATCAATTTTAACTTCGCGTTAGTTTTAACAAATGGTCTATATTCATAATATCAATTATTTAATACACATACGTTACATTTAGAATAATATAAGTTAAATTAAATGAGCAAATACTTGTATCTTAACTATTTTGTAACTCACGAAATATTTCAATGTATACCACAGCGGTCGAACCTTTCAAAGCAAAGCCTTATATTTGAAAACCGATGCCTGACGTAATAAATTTTGTTTTGCATGTTCCTATTTGTGGTTTGAGGGTTTCCCAAATGATTCTTGTTTTATCCAATTTATTTCGACCATTAAGATATATAGAAAACTGGCTACAACTTGAACGTCATTATTATTTCTAATGGGATTATATATTCCGTAATTTTGTGGTTTTACGTTTGAACTGTTACGGATAAATTAATATTATAATATAATAGCATTGACTCGTATGGTCAAAGGAATTAATACAATAAAATTAATTACATATTACTCAATGAATAATACAAATTAATAAATATTATACCTACTAAATAATACGTGTTAAATACCCTTTATTGACACTCTCTACTTAAAATAAAGACTACTTACAAACAGAAGACCATAGAGACTATAAATATGTTTTTTAGAATTATTAACATTTAATTCAGTAAAAATAATTAATCGTATTAGTACATGTCGCGATTACCCCCTCGCAGTCTACTACCCTATTGCTTTCCCTTTGAATGTGTTTATTTCGCGCCCTTTGACGCTACATTTGATGGCCTACTTAGACATTTGATCTGAACTCTTTCGTCATTATTCCCATTCGCATCGCTCGCACCAGTGCGGCCTTTGAATTCAGAGACAAATGGAAATGTATGAGAAGTTTTTAATTCGCCTAATGCACGGCGTGTCTCCTAGATGGCTTCATACACGTCACATCAACTTTTGTATGATAGGCTTATTTTAGACTGTCTTGAATACATTCGCTAAGATGTAGAATTTGAAAGAGAAATTTCAGTATGTTTTGTTATAAGTTCTTTTCACAAGTATGAGAATGGTTTTTAAGAGTTTATATTTATGAGAGTATTTTTGTTTATATTTTAGTTTATTATAAAAATGAGGTTTTTCTTCACGTACCCGTTAATGAATTTCACATTTTCCGTTTCAGTTCCCAATCAGTAAATTATTTTAATAGGAAATATTACGTTGCTATTTAATACAAAATATTTTTATTGATTTTCTGGAAATGGTCAACTATCCGTCGGATTTATAAAATTGTGTATTTTTCTTGTATTGAGAATAAATAATATAGACACGTGAACTGTCTTTTAATACTTATGTCGTCTAATGAGTAATATATTTTCCTTATTAGAATACAAAAGAGGCCAAAAAATGTTATATTACGTCGCTTAGTTCCGCACAGTTACAGTCGTGAAATGCCACCTCGAGTTACCTGCCATCTAATTCCCATATGAATATGAAATTATATGTAAATGCCGACCAAATGTTACCGCATAGCTTGACAACTCGACAGTGTTGTAAATATAGGGGTAGCGTTGCAGTGACTCCACCAAAACATGCGATATTGTAGTTCATTCTGCCTATAAATCGGTTAAAATATCACGCATTACCCTAACTTAAATGTTTTCGTACCGTTCATTTCCACGACAAATACACTAAGCTGAAATATCAAATCTAAAAGTTCGCCTATAACATTTGTTCCAGCTAAAATTGCGAACAAATAAATGCAAACGGTAGAATGTTGCAATTACAATCTATGTAAGAGGACGTGGATTCATATAAGTAGACAGTTCATATAATGTGCACGAAGCTCATACCGCAACAGTATAACGAGTGCAATATCACCTAACTACGTTCAGAAGTACCCCTTCTGTTTTAAACTAGAATCCATTTCACGACTACAAACTCCACAAATGTACAGTTTCTCGGGCGGAGCGCGCCACAAAGTTAAGTTTAAACCACTTGCTATAATTACCAATAAACCATGTTAGTGGTGACGCCACGACAACCGGTGACATCAAGAATTTGTTATTTTCTGACATTACTGCTTGACAGTTCGAGCCATGTTTAATTCAGAGTTGTTTTACCTCATCACCTAGTACTGCGGCAGTGACGTGTCAGCCACTAAAGGCTCATTATTATAGACAAAATTCAATGATTCAGCTAAATAAACCGATAAAAGGTAGACAATTTTAATGTTCCAATTATAAAAAGGAATTCTCACTTGCGAAGCGGTAAATGTTAGTATTAATTGAATCTTGTTAGAGACTATTGGACAAAGATTTATTCTTTTGTAGGCTTAACGGAGACATGGAGGAGGTTTTATGCTCTTTGTTACCGCTGTGTAGTCACATGGTTCAGCTAAACGCATCCCATTCGAAGAATATTGACAGATATGATCACTTCTCGATTGGACTCCGGCCAATAAACGTCGGGATTTTCTGTGCGATTTGTAACTCGATACTGTTTCAGTTTCCGCTTTCAGCAGATACGCCATTTTATAGAGTTTCCATCCCATAGACATGTAGGGTCATTTGCGATACACTATTCATGTAATATGACAATAATAGAAGTTAAAATTAGCTCTATTTGGCATATTTATGAACTATAAAGTTTTCAGAGATTTGAATTATATGCTTTTAAGCAATCATGTATTTTTTTAAATATGTGATTTTAAAGGTGTCATATAAGACTTCCCTTTGCGTTATATATTTTATAATAATAAAGTTTTAAATACACAAAAGGAGCATTTGCAAAATGTCCTAAGAAATATATTTGCATTCACAGATTGAAAAATAATATAAATAACTTTTTCGTTGTCGATTCATGAATGCTCACAGTCCCCACGCAGTGAATCGTAGCAGCGCGATATTTTTTATTTATTTTAATCAAATGTACCAGTTGTTTTGATGCTGTGAGGTTTACTGTAGCGGTAGTTTTGTGTGTTCTATACTCACCTATGAATTCCGGCGCACAGTACTGTGGCAAAATGAATATTTTAACATTTTACATATCCGATGAGTGAATTCATTTCGCGACGTTTTCAAACTATGTTGTTATTTGATACATTTTAATTCCATTTTCAAATTGCGTACTATCAATTTGAAAGCGGTCGTGAACTCATAAATCTTCTATTTGGAATTTCTTTTATCTAATTGATTCCGTAATCCTTTGTGAAGGGAGTGATGCGTGTACTGCGGTGCAATTGTGTTCCAGCAATCAATGGTTATGACTACTACAAAGCGTACCACCAAACGTATAAGGGGAAATATGACGAGTTTTGCCCGCTGAGGTTTTTGTATTCTAAATTCGAATATGTATTATGTTAGACACGCCTATATGAATTCTCGTATATGAGCAATGGTTACCAAAGTAGTGGTGAAAAATTTCATACAATTGGCGTTTTTTAATCAGATTACGCGTTGACAGAATTATAAAGCTATGTCAAATAAAACAGACACAAAAATATGTCCCAATTAAAGAACACACGGGCCGTAATCCTATTAGCATTTCAAAACAAAATCTAGTCACGGCCACTGCATGTCAAAAAGTAGATGTCACTACTTCATCGGCATGTAAAATGTTTTGACAGCTATTGATATGAAATTTGATTTGGCAATCTACAAAACTATAGTTATAAGTGCATGTGTACAAAGTATACAAGTGATTGAAGAAAAACTAAGATAAAAGCCCAAATAGATGATCATATACCCCTATATGATTACTCTATGTATTTGTGTACCTATATCAACAATATAAGTAAATAAAAGATCTGATAGAAGATATTATGCAACAGAATTGCCATCTAACGTTGTTATATGTAACTACTAAACGAATACATCAAGACTAGGATGTATTTTTTTCGATCTCCCTTACTCTCTGCCTCAATCTTTCTCACTATAGCTCTCTCCCACCTTTCACTGGTATACATGGTAATGTGCGTTATGCGACGTTCGCTCTATCTCACTCTCTCTCTCGATCTTTCTCACTTGCTTTCTCCCTACTCTCACTCCATGGCTTCATGCTACGTTCGCCCTTTCTCGCTCCCTCGCTCAATCGGTCTCAATCGCTATCTCCCTTTCCTTCGATACATCTTCGTGACGCTAATATTTTTATTATTGCGTTTCAACCGTAAAATACCCCTCATGCGCCTAGAAAAGTTTGACTTTAAAAATATTTGAGGCTTTTTACGTAGATTGCTACGGATGTCTCGTAGACGTAAAATCGAGTTCATTAATTGTTACTCGAAACAAATGAGTGCTACTTACGTCCTACAATCAGATATCGTATCGACTTTCCGCTTCGTTTATTACACTCGGTTCGGGAATAGTTTTTGTTTCTGCCGTACTAATCAACGCCTGTACATAGCCGTTCGAGTGAGATTTTCCATTCTGCGATTCTCAATAAAATGCTTCCCGTATTGTTGGTACCAGTTTCAGTTACAACAGCCCCTGGTACTAAACGCAGATTGCGTTCAGTCCCTCCGGACGCTCAGTCTAAAACACTATGTATTTAGGTCAACTAAATATAAATAGATATTAGTTTTTTAAAATCTCTAGCAAAACGGATTGAATAAATTTTACATGAAATAATTTAGTGTATGGTATTATCATATTTAACTGTGTAAGACCGTGAAAAATATTTTCAATAATATCTTTGTGTTAATTAATTTTATATGCCAAGTTGTTATTACTATTATCCGATTTTTTTGACAACGCAAAATCATAGAAAAATTTCTATGATTTTGCGTTGTCATTCTAATAAAAAAAAGGCATTGCGTTCCTAATATAATCTCTGACATATATATTACATATGATGAATTCATATCAATATTGAAATTATATGAATAATTATCATATTGTTATAATCGGCCGTTCCACTTGATATGGTATGCTAAAAACTGTAGTATGCATAAGCTAGAGAAGCCCAGAAAAAAAGAAACATGCTTACTGCACTGCTATTTTTTATTATTCTTAGCGCGTACCTTAGCCTGATTGCTTGACAGGCGAAAGTTTGCACCTGTACTAAGAAATAATCTTAAAACGATGTCTGTACATCCACTACTTGTATTCCGTACTACTCTCATATGAACACTTTAAAAGGGGAATTTATCAAACACGTCTAGACCGCGGCGGCCGGTAATCTGTAAGCCAGTAATTACTATTGCGGCGATTTCAAGAGCCTTCAGTTACAATTCCGGTCATTCTTCAAATGATTCGGCAAGTGCGGTATGCATTGCGAATATCGATTTACATACCACTGTATAATTCAAAGGTTGAATAATGTATCGCCTTTCATTAGCACATTGGGCAGCCGAAACGTATTTGCACATAAATTCGGTAACCAACCCTCCTAAGGCACACGTGCGAACGATTATCCATTTAGAAGCCTCCATCCTTTATTTATATAAATAATAGCCCTGTTTTATAATAACATTCTCTGATACTACTGATTCAAATGTAAACTATAACAATGAAGTATTAATTATTTAATCAAAACTCATTTTCTCATTTCATAGCACTAGTAATAACAAATGCAATAATAAAAACATATATTTTTCAATATGTTAGAACTGGAGAGAGTGAGTGCTTGATTTCCTAAACATACTACTAATAATACCTAGGTTTGAAGTATATTAGAACTTCACAAAAAATCAGTAACTTAAACAAAAATCTTGTAATCATAATGTAGCATAAATGAATTCAGAAATCTCCGCTTCTTTTCTTACTGTCTAATCTAATCTTAATATTATTTACACGTATACCAAATAATTATGAATATATATAACATAAAAAAAATAATCAAAGGAAGTTGGGCAATTCACGATCTTGATAGTTGTAACAATACAATATTACGAGATTAGTTAGGAAGCCCAGAATTCCAATTTCGGATAGGTAATATATTAATAATTATTCCGATAATATTATTACGAGATTATCGCCACCTCTGAAGCATTTTCAATTGATTACTTATTAATTACCTGACATATATTTTCCCTTCAATTCCGTTAATGACCAATTTTATATATACACTAGTTTACTATAAAAATATTGTTACAAATACAAAGAATATTGTAGTCAAACAGAATACTTTTTAGAACTACTCGTAAACATCCCATGAACCCTCGTGCCCCTTATAAAATAGGAACGAAAATTAAAAAACTAGCGACTATTTTCGTAGACGTTGTAAATTTAAAATTTCCTTCTAAATTTATCAAAAAATAATTTAATTAGTTATATTTACAGATAAATTAATTTTTGGATTTATACAACAGGCTTGAATAAAATACGAGTGAAATCCATTAATTTATTTACAGTAGTTTAAGTTTTAATTAATCCGCAGTGAAGCGTTTGATGCAGTAACATTGACTGGTGTCGTGTGTTAAGTTCACCGCTGAAATTCGATTATGATAATGACAATTAATTGGAATTATTTATGTACATTGATGGATTTTATCGCAATAGATTTGGAGGGATTGGCCCTCAGTCCGATATGTACCTGAAACATTTTCAAAATCATTTTTAACTATTTCATATGAATGGTTTCACATATTGTTATGTTATTACTAGAAAGAAAACGGTTGTCTACAAAGTCGGTTTACAGAGATAGGTGGACGTGACAACGTCAGAAAAATATACTGATGGAATGGTT
Source organism: Pieris rapae (assembly GCF_905147795.1). Taxonomy (NCBI): domain Eukaryota; kingdom Metazoa; phylum Arthropoda; class Insecta; order Lepidoptera; family Pieridae; genus Pieris; species Pieris rapae. The sequence goes on along the minus strand of NC_059515.1, from coordinate 872,934 downwards.
GCATTTTTTCAAAAGAAAATTTTAATTTTATGTGTTCGATAGATACTTTGTATGGATATAGAGAAGCATTTATTTTTACGCATAAATACTATTATTTCAATTTTTAACGAACGAACGCTGCCAAATGCGGGAGCGGATTGTGCCTTTTTGTCGCTCGTTCCGCGCTATCGCTTGCACTGCAAGCCTTAAATGGAACGCCTCAGAGCAAGGTAACGCCGCATGCATCATGTTTTGAATTATAACATGTTGTCACGTCAAAAAATATATTTTGGTTGTTATCAAAGAATTAAAAAGGGTAAAAATAATAGATTTAAATGCTATGTTTGAGAAAATATAAATTTTTCACCTAAACAACTCTCTAAAATTGTAATGGTAGTAAAGTGATTTTTTGAAAATAGAACATGGATTTATTGCTCACCGTTATGCCTTTAACGAAGGCGTAACCTCAACGATGCATTTGGAATTTCAACGACTTCAATTATTGAGTGTCTACAAACCTTATGGGTTCTCGAGGGGCTGGACTGTCCATTCCAGCGATAATGTCGCATTCCACGCCGAGAGGGTATACATTAAACATTTACGTTTACCCTTAATGCTCTTGTTAGGTATATTGAAAATGTCTCGGTACATTGTTTGATAAGTTGAAATGCGTTATACAATCACGCTAAAAGACAAATCAGTTCAAAGTTTACTAATATTAATAATTATTATTTTATTAATTTCTACTACGAAAGTTTATATGTCAACTGTCAATGTCAAAGTAATTAAAGAATTAATTCGGAATTAATTAATTTAACTATGTATATGATGATAATATTATAATTCTTAGAGTCATTAAAGAATTTAAAAGGATAATGTTTTGATCTATTGGTTTCTGTGTTCTAAAATTGTATTACTAAGTAAAAAGCGTAAATGTTCCTATACAATTTTAACGTGTTAATATAGTGCTAGGTGGTTATAAAGATGGAAAGACGGCCTGTCACACGTCGTGACGATTAGACGTCCGGTAACAGGGGCGGTTTTAATCCAATTGAGGGCTTGCATAATTCGCACGAGCCTAGTGCTTAGTGCATATCCACGGAAGGCTTTCACTTAACTGGAAAATTATTTCCCATATTTCATATGTGTGTATTCACTGTGTATTTTATTTCAATTTCCAGTTGCCATTGGAGACCTAAAATAGGTTAAGAATTATATATACGAAATTACTGATTAGCACTTATGTAAACCAACTGTGCTGTTCATATATACATATATGTATAAAAATATGTATATGTTATCTTCAGTTATATCGTAAACAGTAACTTAAAAGACATAAAATTCTAAATTTAAATTTACTGAGGAAAATAAAGGTCTATCTCTGTCTTATATATAGAAAGGGCATATAAACATTAAGAATTAGTGTGATTTCAAATTAGGTCACTTACATACGCATCACGTTGTTTCTAATCACGCTCTTATCGCAATCTCTAGCCATTCCAACGAGAAACAAAGCCGCCTTTCAGGGTAAATAAAGACGAAGTAACAAAAGAAAACGCTACATTCGTAGTGCGGTATATTATGACCCTCACATGAAACTTTTTAGAGCTACTATTACAAAAAGAAACTATCAACTTATCTTTTTGGAAGACAATAAAGCTACTATATTGTGCATTTAATAGTATACTTTATTATTATATTTGTTGCAATGTGTCATACACTTCAGTTTTAAATTACGTATAAAAAACCTGTACTATTTAATAAGTATATTGAATAGATTATAAATATTCACCGTATTAGAGTGCTACACCGAAATCTAGTTAGGACAATTTTATTTACATTCTAAACCATACTCTAAACATGGATTTAGTCGGTCGAATTTTGCCAACTTTTTTATTTATGATTGACGGCACACAGGCCGTGCTCGGTCGCGCGATCCCTGCCCAGTGGACTGTGATCACTACTAAGAGACCAACCTATCCGCCGGTCTACCGGAGTCACATGTTGCATAATACAAAAGCTCTAGCGCTGCCAGATACTTTTACACGTAACACTTTAAATCACCGAACTATTCACAAAAATCATCCACTCGAAAACACGAACCTTCTATTCGCACACGCCTAATTACGGAAGCACGAGAGATTCACTCGTGTCTAAATGTAGAAAGAAATGTATGTTCATCTCGTTAAAACTTTCGTACAAATATAAAATTCAATTTCTGAATGAGCGCAAAAATCTTGTAGCTTGTTTTTTGCGTTCATTCTGCATCAACCGACGTAGAATCCTAATTATCTTTCCCAGTTAAGCTTAAGTGAATTATTCCGGCCGCCTACTGTAGCGCACAAACAAAACGGCTCCGAGTTCACAACCTCAGTCGAAAATGCTAAAACATTAAAGCGAACTCCGGGCACACGTATAATATTCGCTAACCATGTTCGCATAAGCTTACGGGGGTAGCGTTTAGCCGGCTCAACTTTTAATAACACCCGCAAAATCATCTAATTAATCTGATTAGGGCGGACCGTGCTCTGGCGCAACACTCGCCACTAATGCTTACCGAGTATTAAACAAACTTATTTGTCCCATGCACTGCCGGATTAGTCAAATGTGCCTTGGCTTTTCTTTAGATAAGGGGAAACTTAGCGAAATCCCAGCTCGCTTCATCTTGCTATATTAACCTTGGGAGACGGCTTTTTATAACCAAATGGACTACATCTGAACTAATATAATAAAAAGGAGACGTTTTTATTTCAATATATTTTAAGATATAAACTGAAAATCTAGAGAAGCGATTAATTTTTTTTTAAAAATTGGGCTATATTATTTACTAGAATATAAAGTAAGAAGCGGCAACGCGTGGAATATATACGCGTGCAATATGCACAATTAATGTGGTCTTTAAAAACAATATGGAAGAAGAGAAGTTGGCGCACCAAATAGCGATGCATAGAAGATTTAGTTAGCAGGAAGAGGAGAAAGAAAGCCAAGCATAGATATTTGTAAAAAGCGCGTGGAGGAAATTAGGATAAAAAGATAACTATTTTTTTTATTATCATTAACAAAGCCGCGCGAAGCTGGTACAAATAGCATATAAAAATATTTATATACAAGTCTTATCAGTTAATTTAGAGCTGTACTCAACTGAAATACATATAGATGTAGTTAGTATACGTATCTCGTTTGGAATTCAAATTGTAAATAGGCCTTCATGTAGGCTTTGAATATACGTAATAACGGTTCGTCTCACTTGTTCACTGAATAAGTCCTGCCACTAATGGAGATCTTATCTTTACCCCAGACGAAGGAAGGTGCCTCTGTAATAACATAATCTGTATGTTATGTAGAAAACGGGGGCTTATCTTGACCAAATAGACCCCAGTTCAGGTCATAAATAAAGCCGGCTTTGATTTCTGAAGATGACCCTCATTTTATTCTTTGGAGCCGAAGGCCGAGGTCACGAGCCTTTAATGGTTAAAGGAAATCTTACTTAATACCCATAATGAGCATGTCATCCTTTTAATGCGTTTTAGAGGGCTTTGTAAATAGATTTAATTGCTCACCCAATGGTCATTATGGACATTCTCAGTTGGGCCTTTTTGTATGTAAAAGAAATCTCCACAATTAACCTCTAATCCGTTTTCTTGAGTAATTAAATATTTAAGTCGGCAATTTGCGGCGCTTCCGTTTCGCGGCGGTAAGGGAGGACTATTCGTTGAAAGTAATTTTCCTAATTATATTGTTATTTCGCCTTAGGATCTTGTAATAATTATCTCTGCTCTGCTTTAACAAGCACTCATTTTTAGCGGGACATTAAACAGTTATGGTAAATTGTCCTCAAAAGGGTTGGTGAGTTGATAAAATGTTTTGTATTTGATAACGATTTACTCCACATAATTCTATATGTAACGACGTTTCGTTGTTTATATAAAAGTACGTATGAGTATAAAAGTATATACTTCAAGGTAGCTATTTACAAATATGGCATTAAAGTCTTAATATAATATTATAAGATTTGTAAATAAAACACTGAATTCAAATAGAATAATGGGCCCTCGCTATTAACAGAGTAGAAAAATCTGTAAGAATTTACCAAAGAGTTTACGAAAATGTAAAACCCATTGAAAGAACTATCGAAGCGGTAAATAGGAAGCCGGCAGAGGTGGGATGTGAGACTGAGATAGGCGAACCAAGCGACGCGAATACGACATTTCAATTTGAGCATATATTATTCATGGTAATACGTTAAAAGCAACGCCATACTTGCTGCGAGCAAGCGAGTAATCGCCAAGTACGTGTGAACACTACAACCGTAATCTAACTTTACATAATAAAATATATCCTGCCAAAGTTCGAAAATAACTTACAACACGACATACAAAATGATCTGCTTGCCTATTAGATTTAAAAATGATCATGAAACAGATTCAGAAATCTGAGGCCAAGACCTAAAGAGTTTTTACTGGAGATGTTTAAAAGTTCTGAAATCCTCGGTAAATATCTATTAATATGTCTATTCATTGTTTAGAAGCGTTTCGCGCTATTTGTTGCGACGCCATACTTCTCGTAAAGCAATTGCACGATGTGGCCGCCATTCTTATTTATTGTACCATATACAAAATCGCTTTTTACCTGTCGCTGAAATTTCAACTGAAATATACGATCCATTGAGTTCTAGATTCTAACGGTGCGTATTTTGTAATGAAATTGCTGTGAACTTTTTTGTCCGTGTTTGCCGTTCAATAGCGATGGTTTATGTGTCAATTTAATTGGTGAGTAGGAAACGCGGTTAAAATGAGGCCAGTATCAATCTGGCCGTAGTATTTATATCTTAAATTATTAAAATATTTACACACCTATTAGCAAGTACTAGACTAGCAGCAAACAGTGTATTATTGTAACATATTAGTTGGTTCAAGTACGGACATTTGTATAAAAAAATATTTCGTTAACATTCCAAATTATTGAGACTATATTAATGCAATTGTCTATGAGTATCTCAAGAGATGAATAATCAGGGTGGGGAACGTAAAAATACGTGCTCATCTCGTTTAAAGATTTTGCATACATGTTGATACTTATAAACAGTTCTAGTATATCCCATGCATTAAAATTATGAATTTATATAATATATTCAAACACTGCGGGTACTCAGATGTAGTTTGCCAAGTTAAAAAAATGTTTGTTATATTAATACTAATTTTTGTATACCTAAACTATGTATAATTTTGCAATTCAATTAGTAATACTAATTATGATGGCTTATAATTTCCCGATTGCTATAAGCTATTAATTAGATCTGCACGAAGGTAGGGCAAAGGGCCGCTCTAAATCATTGTTAATAAGAAAATTATTAATCGTTTTTGTTCAAATTATATAACAGTAACTAAGAAACTAATAAATTTTACATTAAGCAAGTAAAGTTGTAAAAAGGTGTACCGAAATTCTTCGTAACATTTAATAGGAATAATTGCTTACTAAAAGTAATATTCTAAATTCAAATATATCAGAGAAAACAAAAAATATACTTAACAAGTCGATAAAAACAAGAATGGAACGATTGATACACATTTCAAACAAGTAATCCATTTATTGTGATGAAATAAAGATGGCGAAATTGGTTGGATCTCAACGCACTTAGACAATTTTCCCGTGTCTTCTGTGATGAATAATAAATGGACATTCGAGAAATGGAAGCTTTATACGGTAACTATAAGTAATATAAATAAAAATAGTTTTGTTACTAAATGTTACTGTAAATAATAAAATCCCCCGCCCATTTATTGAGTACAGAAATGCGTGCTTAATTTAGAGAAGCGCACGGCTTTATAGTCTAAATAAGTTATTATTAACATAATCATTGGTTATTCCAGAAAAGAGCGTACCAATTCTTTAAAGGCCGACAACCCACTGGTGTTGAAAGTGTATCATTTAACATTAGAAAGAAAAAATAAAATAATCATTCATCTGTTGCGTAGTTTTAAACCCAAAACGTAATTTTTTGTACAGATTAAATTAAAATTAAAAATATAGGCGCACGATGAAATGTTTAATATTTTAATCATACTAATCAGTATCAACAATTGACAGTAAAATCTGAAGGGAGAAAATTAAACGCTAATCTTCTATATGCGATGTTTGATCGGCACGCGTGAGCTTGCATCAGTTCGATCCTATTATTTTGATGGATAGACATTGATTATACTAAAATAACACGTTTCTGTTGTGTAATATTATTAGGAAAGAAATAAGAGTTATACATGCTTCACGTATTCCATCACGTAGACGATTTTTTATGTTGCAAAATCTATATCTATTAAACACAGAAAAATGTTTTTACGTAACCAATTACAAATATTATATGCAAAAACTACATGTTTTATGTAGAAAATAAACTAAGTTCCATCATAAGTGTTTTAAAAATTGTCTTTATTGATTTTATCTTAAAATAATAAATTTCAAACAGACGTAATTGTTGAGTTCCATAGGAGCTTTAAGCTCGAATTTTCGCAGAATTACCTGCCACTGGTTTTAAGGCTTGCAATTTATCAGACATCGGTCCGATAGGCCGAAGGTCGTAGATGGGATAATGGACTCAGCCGTTATTTTAAGATTCCAGCGATATATTATTATAATGCGGGATTTAAATTTAGATAGCGACACGTGAATATTTCCATCAGTTAGGAAAGCGAGTTTGTGTTCTTTCTTGATAATTTTTCCATTACTTTAATAACGCACCAATGTTTTATATGTTTATTCAATTAATATTTTACCATTTTTTTTGCAGGTTGTAGTAATATATTTTATTAAATTGAAGTTACAACTTCATAATGAACCCATGTAGTATTGCATGGCGAAGGACCATTGTCCACGGTAATAGTTATTATCTGCCGGAGGTGATCACCTTGAAACCAAATTTGCCGTTACAACTACTAATTACACTTTGATGATATTGTATGCCTAAAAAAACACACTTGATTGACGTTCGCAATCGGCTTAATGTATCCTCCAGGCAAGTTCTGCACAATTCCCTCACGCGTCACATGAAAGCAGCTTTCCATATTATTAATTTCCTCGTTCGTATTTGTCTTAAACTTTCGGCCTACGGAGAAAAATGCGTGTCATAAATTACGTCAACTTAAACGCTTCTTACATGAAAGATCAATCTCCTAAAGTAATACTCAAACTTGACATAAACAAATTTAATACAAAGTATTCTTGTTTGCCAATTGTTCGTTATAACACACTTTTTTTTTACATATTAAATCCCTTATAAGTCTTTCAAACTCAAACTCAAAATATCTTTATTAAATAGGTAAACAAGTACACAGAACGTCACAAAATACATTTACTTCCAAACCCAATTAATAGCTATTAATTTTATGTTAACATTATAAATGGGAAAAATTTCTATAATTCCTTCTTAAATGTTTGATACTTATTTGGAACGATTTCGTACCTCTCACTTCATGATTAAATATTTTAGCGAAATCTGGTCGGTGTGCGGTTTATACGTTAAGGATTACGTGACTGGAAATAGTAAAATCGGATGATGATGTTGATAATGTACGCTGTAATGGGCCATTGCCAATAAAACCTTATAGGTAAGTGATGGATTAGAGGGAACTAGGTCAGGGAAAGTCGTGTGCCTTATTGTTATTGTTGTATGCTTTTCGAGTCTCACGATGTGTTTTGTTTTTTGCCCTTGCAATTGTTTTTACGAAAGAAAATATATTAATACGCAAAACCCAAGGCCCATACGATAGCATGTAAGAAGAAAAGCAATCAAAACTTGCGGCATTTCGACCTTGAAGTTTATACACGAGTATCTTTTTACAATAAAGCTTCTATAGAAATAATAAAATAAAATACTTTAATCGTAATGTACGTACATACCCAGGTGGTTTTCTTCTTGGGTCATTAAACACAGGTTCTCTCTGCACGCACAACGTATAGTTTTTACACGATCATTTGTCTATGGTCCATATCATGTTAGTATAGAAGTATATTTATACCGAAATATATAGAATTTTTTACAAAAATTACAAATTTATCAGATAGATATTATGTAATTATAAACACATTGTTTGTGTATCCACAAAAAAAACTAAAATGTCACTCGTAGCTTGCTTTGAAATTTTCGCTATACAATGTTGGTATGGGAAAATAATCGCCCTTTTAACTTTCATCTTCCACCCTGGGCTCCAAGGACGTCTCATGAAGTGATATATAACGAATAATGTTTGAGGATTACCAAAAAGTTTTACTCAACTTTCCATTGACGAAATTTCAGCGTAAACTTACCAGAGTCCGAGTTTCATAGAATATTTGCATAATAGGATACCGCGGGTCTATTTACCATCGGGATCATCGAAACTTCTGTGGATTAGTGCTTTAGACGCCCTTATACCAACGAATTTGCTTATGATAGCGATATTATGGATATCCGATTTATATGCAGATTACCAAATGCAGGTCGAAACGTGCTGTTGACGCATTTGATGCACTGCGCAGTGGTAGTATTTATTATTATATGCCTTACAAATTAATATATCGAAAGGAAAAGAAATAAAAGAAAAATAATTAACCCACAGAAATCGTGAAATGTGTCATTTTATTTCATCTAGTTATTATATTTGTATGTACGTTACAAAAAATTTAACCATTTAATTTAGTTTACGTTAATTAATTGGTCACTAATTCTTAAAAGGCCGGAATCGCACTCGCGAGCCCTCAAGCATCGAGATTGTCTATGGGTGGCGGTATCACTTAACATCAGGTGAGCCTCCTGCCCGTTTGCCCCCTGTTCTATATAAAAAAAAGGGATAATCAATCATAAGCCAGAACAAAACAAAAGTAAGACATTTGTATTAAAAAGTTTGAATTCATTAATCCCTGCCACTTTTGTAGTCGACTCAACTTTCCTCTCAACGAAGACAGAGGCTCTATTGTAGGGTTTAAGAATTTCCGGTTGCATTTCACAGAGTATTAATAAAACATCACAATGGATGTCATTCACGACAAGTGGCTAAGAGAATGTCAGTAGCATTCGCGAAATCAAATTGCAAAATTCTGTAATAAGGGTTTTTGAAAACTTCTAACAATGTGCTGTTTGACTTGCTTGTTTATGTTATTCGTGGTACGATTTGTTAAAAACTAATCTTTAATATAGCTAGCAAAGCACTTGTATGGTAGCTTTGCAAGTGTTTATGGGCGATGGTAAGCATCTTTTTCTCTGTACAAAAATAGATTTGTTTAAGTCATATTTGCAATTACCATCGAATAGTAAAGTTGTATATTCATAGTAAAACAATTTTCACTTTTCGTCAAAGCGTAAACACAATTTAGCAGAAAGGATACATATACTAAAGTTATGTAATATATTCTTGATAATATTATATTTTCAAACCAAATGTTATGTTTGTTATTTCTCTATGTTGCGCTATCTTATTGCTAAGTTATTTTAGTATTACAGTTTCAAAGAACGATTAATTGTTTTCTACTTCTCTCTTTTCAATAAATTAAATTCGAATTCAAATTCAAAATCATTTATTCATGTAGGTAACATAATGAACGTCAAAAAAAATACATTAAATGCTTCTAATTTTACAGTTCCAGTTCTCAAATCAAGGGCGTAGAACGGAAGAGAAGAACTGGCAATAAAGTCTCCGCCACTCTTTTTAATTGCCTTTTTTTTTCTTTTACACAACGTTTGTAAGGAGCAACCATTACACCATGTTCCATATGACATCTTAAGCAATGAAGAATAATAAAATAAAACATATATATTCTTATTATCACCATATATATTAAAGTAACACTCTGTTTATTGCAATCTAAGTTAGGTAAGCTAACAACAGATGAATAGGTTAAATCGAACTGTATTTATCATTTTGTCTGAGCAATCTAACAGGAAGATATATTACCTAGAACAATTAACACCTGAGCTCACCTAAGCAATAGAGTTTACATTTGAAACTATTCATTTATCAATAGCCTTAAGAGAACTTCTATTTAGATTCAATTCCACACATTGCACCAATCGCTTCCACCTATTTAACAAAAGAAATAAAGATTTCTTTAATTCAAATTTGGAATGGTGTCTTGAAAGTTTTATCGAAAGGAGGTTATATACGAATGACAATTTACAAATAAAACTTTTTACACTGTAGTAAACAGTGCTTGCAGTGTGTGCATCCTTTATAAGCAGTAGGTATGGCAAAATAGGTACACGTACTTACATACTTACTTATCTCGACGTCCGCCGTTCCACAACTGTGCATTTTTCAAGGCAGTTTTTGCCGCGCACCACCACTTTGTGGAACCAGCTGCCCACTGAAGTATTTCCGAACCAATTCGGCTTAGGGTCCTTCAAGAAAAGAGCGTACAAATTCTTAAAAGGCCGGTAACGTACTCGCAAACCCTCTTGCATCAAGAGTGTCCTGCCCGTTTTCCCCTGTTCTATAAAAAAGAAAATAATATTAATGTAACAAACGCAGACGGGACATTAAGAGTTCAGAAAAAACAGTTCTGTCATGTCAGTACCATACTAGGTACATGACAGAACTTTCTACACGTATATAGGTATAAATAATAAACCTTTATTTTTAAATCAGCTTTATCACAATATAATAGTAATTTTTCTCATTTCGCAAAAAATAAAAGGGCTGAGACAAAGAAAATTACTTCCTCAACTGGATTATTGTCTTACCAATTTTTCCCCAACTCTTCTTTAATACGTTCGCTGGATAAGCGTAAAGCATTTGCATGTTTTATAAAAACCCCAACTGTCAAACCCAAGTTGTTTTTGTTCGGCTATTTTTTGGAAAGTTTTGAGGGGAAAAGTATAATGAAAAAGCCAACACATCATTCATTTTTCACCAGCGCTGTCTATTATGAATTGCAGTTTTAAAAAGTTGTTAATTAACTTTGGAGTTCAGGTCAGAAGGTTTAAGTGTTAATTTTTATTTGTGCTAATCATTTAATTAATTATTAAGCTGTGTTGCGATAGTGTTGGGTCACGCTAACAATAATCTTGTTCAGATTAATTTGTAATACATTAAAAAACTACAATTTAAATCTTAAAATCATCGTTAATTCTCTTATATACGGAGTTACTAGGTTTGTTTGTAAACATAACACTTTTTTGTGGTTTACAATCCTAGTTTCATTTGTGCAATCAATACATAATATTTGAATCTAAATGGTAATTAAAAAACACAATCTATAGTCAATTGTTGCCATATTTGAGGAATTTTGTATAAAATACAATGACAAAGAGATTATTAAAGATTTTTATTTGATGAAAAAATACAGAAGATAAATTCTGAACAAAGGCAAACCCTTTCGATAACTTATTCATTTCGCATCAATACAATACAATACATCAGATGTATTGAGAATTTTTCAAACATAATAATTCCTTTGATGATGAAACCACTTTAGTTGTAATGTCCTTAACAATAGTTCTATCGAGATTTTATATACTGTCTCAATTATCTTTATGTTCCGGTATACTAAATATAAGATTGTTAAGATTATAATTAACTCACATTTATAAAATATTATTAATATATTCAAGACCGAACGCGATGGAGACTTGCTGTTGACGCCCTCTGCCCCACCTAGGGGTAATAGGACATGAAGAGATAAAATATTAATTTATTTATAAGAAATCAATCAGATACCATAAGACGTCAAACATTTAAAAGGCTGGCAACGTACTCGCGAGCCCTCTGGCATTTAGAGTGCTCTTGTATGGCTGTATCTCTTAACATCAGGTGAGTTATCATCTGTTTGACAGTTCTATAAAAAAAGTCAAATAAAATAGAACAAAGTTATAAAGAAAATATAAATAGAGTATATACAAACATAACAAAATGTAATTACCATATAAGACTAGACATAGTTAACATGTAAGACTTTGTATTCATTAACCATTTAAAGTTGCCCCTTATCAAACCAATACTCAAATCTTATCAACAATTACGAATGTCTTGAACCGTGAAGAATCGATGAATAAAATATGAAAGAAGTTTAGGCAAAGCCGAAAACGTTTTACGTATTTGAATAATCACTTTAACAAACAAAACTCGGAATCTGGTTCATTACTTATTAACCTGTGTTTGCGCACGGGATCTTTGATAGGTAACGATTCCCTTCTGTACTAAGTTGTGGAAAGGATAGTAAAGTTTAAATCTACTTCGCTTTAATATTGATAGTGAGATAGTGGTGGCACACATATAAGGTGCGATTTTGGAACAACTATGGAGGTAGGAAACGGAAGATTACTGTAAAAGTTATTTAAAAAAATGTACATATACTTAAATGCTACATACTCCATGACGTATGATGGTTATCAAAGTATAAGTTTGTAAAACCTTCCAGTCCAGTTCGACTTTAAATATTAATGTCTTTATTTTTAGATTTTTTTGGTTCTTTACCAATTGAAATTCTTTTTTTGTGAAACTATGCAATTTGAAAGACGTAAAATATGGAACATAATTTTGCGCGTTTATAAATCAAAGAAAGTCTAAAACCATTCCAAATTCGAACATAATCTGATTGTATTTCGCTCAAATGACTTTGGTACTTGCTATAAGAACTGACATAAATTATTTGCGACTTCTCTCCATAGGGAATTATTACGTAAATACGACAAAATTGTAGGGGATCTGTCTTCAGAAGGGTTGTTATTTATCGAGGGTAAGGGCAGTGTGTATTCAAGTGGCTGTATTAACTAATATTTTTTCTTGACTCGCAAATCTACCTAAGAACGTTCTTTATGTATTTAATACATCCAGATTGTCCCTATGATTGTTAATTGTTCATACGGCTTCAAATATTGTGTTTTTTTAATGAAATTTATAAATAGAAATAAAATATCGGTTTCTACAGATGGTTAAAAGGTAATATATGTTATTTCGCAATTATGTCGCAATCCAGATACTGTGAAAAAATATAATAATACACGCCAGTTGGAAATAGGATTAGAAATTGTGAGCTCAATTTATATCATGCAATTCTGTAATGACGTCTTTGAAGGCAGGTGCCGTTGCGCCGCAGGCAACTCAAGAACCAGAGAACTTCGCGGAAATATTTAAACAAATTAAAACTTTTCTTTATACCATTTCCTGGAGAGACTCATCTGATTTGTTTATATTGAGTTTACTCACTCTTCGAAGCAAGTGGTGCAAGAGATACATTAAGATATTAATTAGACAATTATAGACATGTGCTTTGCGGATTCAACCCCATTATGTATATTAATATGACATAAAGGTTTCTTTCTTAAATAGACATTTTATTTTTTTATTTAAAAAGTAATGTCGAGAATCATTTAATAAAATATAATAAAGTAATGTCTAATAAACTATTATGAAGTCTACGTTAATCAGGAATATTTGAATGGTAAAATAATTATACAAATTACTCAACCAGAACAATTTTACTTAGACGGGACTAAAACTTTCAAGAAAACCACTCAAACGCGCCTATTGAGCAAATGATAATTTTATAAGTTTGATTAATATAGAGGTTTTAATGTATTAGATGTTAATACAAATGGGCTTTATATTGAAATACCATAGAGTGAAGGATTACTCTCTGATGGACGGGATGCTGACCAAGACTGTCCAACTGCCAAAGTAAATGCGGTCTGAAGAAAATGTTCTCTCGCTATGGATCTAATGCTTCGTTTCTCATGAATACAATTATAAAAGTTAATTTGTTTCTTAATATTCTTAAATTTACTGACGGGAACAGTTTTAATAACTTAACTATTTTAATTAACATGGCGGAGTAAATATTTTTATTATATATAATATACAAATCAACAAGAATAATACATTTTTAGTTCTTATAAGCAACCAGGTAACCCAATTTCAGTAACATATATATGTTCAAATATAGATTTTATAAGCTATATATAAAAGGCTTTATCGTGTGTAGCCATCTATACAATATCTAATTTATCCATATGGATAACACCTATGAACGTCTCTAAAAAAGAAGATAGGAACTGGCAATAAACTGTCCATGACTATAATCACTAATCTATGTTTTAAGGAATTTAATTATAATAAATTAGAAAAATACATATTTTTAGGTCTAGTTAATTTAAATATGGATCCACGCCTTAAGTATCTAACCAGCAATAGATTTTATAATCAAAATGTTAATAAAGAGAAAATAATCAAAACACTCGTACATCTTGACTGTTCTCATTTTATTGGCATTTCATACCGACCTACTTATTTTTAATCCATAAATTGATTGCTTTAGAGCGTTCGTGTTGAGATATGAAAAATAACTGTAGGAAATGAGACATTTTAATTATCGGTATCTCATTTTACAATACCGTTTCATGACATTAAATATTTAATTTCTCATCATAAAAATTTGTAAAATATTTTATTTCTTAAAAATATTATTTTTAGCCAGAGAGATGCTATCTATTTGACCATAACTGCTGTAAAGCACTCAAAACGTTGAGATAACTCGATATTAGACTCCATTCACAATTCGTTTAAATTTTCTAAAAGTGCTTAGTGGTCAAAAATAATATTATAGATATTTTTCTTTAAATCTACGATCATTCTTTGATTTATTTTAAGTCAACAACACAAAATCTCGTCTGGCCACAATTGTTTCGTCCATTTCTCACACTTTGCACAGCTTACATTTTTTTCTCTTCTCATGTTTATTTTCACGCATTATTTTTATTATTGTTGTTAGTTTTTTTTTAATTTGCGCAATACCATTTTAGGTATGTTAGCTAATTATAATAATAGGAGCATAACCGATACTCACTGATAACATTTCATTGTACCTCAGAGACCTAACCGGCCGCATTAATTCTACAGCATCTAAGCATGCATGCAGTGTTTACGAATCAATGCGTCACAAATATTAAAGCAGACCGCACAAACGTCATTATACGTAATAATATTGTCTTGTTAATTCAAAAAAGCAGATTTAACAACTAAAATATAAGCCTGTTCAAGAACAATATTGTAGACACGTGTGGATTTCTTAATATATATATCTTTATGTTTATAATTATATACGTGCTGTATGTGTGTAGGTTACTGAACTCCTCTTAAACGGCTTGACCAATTTGATCGAATTCGTTTATATTCGTATGGGTTGCACCCTGACAGGTTTCAGTTGGTACTTTCACACTTTGTTTAATATCCTAATTGCTTGAAATATCATGAAAGACAACGTCTGTTGAGTCCGCTAGTGTACCTAATGAGACCTATATAATGCTAGTAATTCAAAGTGATATGATTACAAGTTAAAATGAAAGATTGCATTAGATTCAATATATAATAACGTTTTCAATCTCTTTATATCCAATTAAATTTAATACCCTCAGGATCAATTGCCCTAATGTCCAATCTAAAAGTAGCGTGTCTGCGCTGTTCGTACACGCTAGAGCAACGTTTGTTCAGTTATTAGTTCCACTGACAAATGCTAGCCGAATAGCGATATCGCACGGGTTTGATGGATTGCGGTACAGAATGTGATGTGTAATTCATTTTGTACTCGACATACTCTGTTTACATATCGAACTCTTTTAGCTAAATACTGAACAAATATGTATTTCTGATAATTTTCAATCCAATTGATAATTCAATTGCGCATAATTTAAATTTCTCATTTGTGGTATGTTAATACAATTTAACTATTTTAGCCGATCTAACTTCAAAAACTCTTTAAAAATAAAACAATTTAAAATTCCAATGTGGTCATGGTGGTTAAAATATTAATAATAATACAATTTTATTTGCCTCTTCACAATATTACATTTTTTTCTTTTTTGTGCTGCAAGTATTAGCAGGCACCATCTCATGAGACCCTGGTGCCGATAGGACTATAGAAGTCCTATGTTTATGTGTGTGTGCCCGGACAGAAAATATAGAAAAACATACTATGACTAAACTAAAATAAAAACAATAGAATGTTTGGTTCTGGGATTCGAAAATGTGTAAGACCGTGTGAATGAATTTAATTAAAAGTTTATAACCGATTTGTAGTTTATTATTTTATATTATAATAGGAGCGGTATCTTCCAGATAGTTGAACGGTAGTCCTGGAAATCGGAAGCAATGTTTATGAGATAAAATTTAGGCTTCCCATAGACAAGGAAACAAAGCTTTATTGACGATATTTTCAAACACAATCCGTTTAATTATTCTGCTCGTTAAATTTAAAAAAATCCGTAAAACAAGACAATAGTTTCACCTTAATACCTATTTATTAGAATTATTTTTAGAACTATTTATGCGAATGAAAAAATGATTCGCTATATCAAGTTACCTTAGTTTAACCAAGATTTTAATAAGAAACAAATAACCGTAACACTCCAACAATTCACTCCACTAATTTAATTACGTTGGAAATGCTTACGTAGGCGCAAAATAGTTAGTCGTATATAATTAAAAAGTGACATAAAAAGTGAATAAAATCTGTGGAGGCGTAACGAACGAAATCTTGTAAGTGACAAAGGAATGAGGGAGTTTTAAAGTTTAGTGGGAGCTCTTAAATGCGTACCTACGTAGCAAATTAATGCGACAGGTACCTCCGGGGACGTGGCGGGATTCTCCCCTTAAATAAAATGCTTAATAATGGAGTTAGCTGCTTAGTAGGAATGAGCAGGCGTTGGAGGAAATTGCTACAAGTGTGACTTTATTGGTAGCGCTCTTGTGATCATAACCCTAAACTATTATTGTCTTAAACTAAAAACACATTGTCTTATGTATTTTTACTTTGGTATCAATAGGGGATAATTTCTGTATACTAGAGGAATCTTACAAGGACAACAAAAAATTAATTTAGTAATGAATACAACATGGATTGCAGACACTAATTATTGTGATTCATGTTTAATATTTTCCTTTTATGTAATGCAACGAAGTGATAATAAATAAAATAAATTGTACTGTTTTTCTATATACTTGCAATGAATAGTTAATACATAAAGCTATTACTAAATGTACTAATGGATGAGAGACTTTTAATATTACCCAATTTAGTTTTTTACATGCATAGAGTTTATAAAGTAAACATAATTTGATATATTACTAAAAGCGGACAGACATTGTTGGAATACTAAAATGCGAATTAGACTGGACACGCAGTGTTCATAAATGTGCCCATTACATCTCAACTTATTTAGGATCATTTTAGAGAACGTGACTCAAATTGTCACTCCGAAGTTGACGATTCACAGAGGGGCCGTTACACTTCACCTTCACTATAAAATATATGCTTCCGGTGTTTTAAGAATATTCTTAAATTTCATTTTGAATTTGGAACACTAACACATTTTCGTGAATGACATGTTTGAAATATATAAGATACCTACACTATTATTTTGTTGTTTCACTACACAATTATTTAAACTGAATATGTCCTAATAAATAAAAACTGCGCCGGAGCGTACTATTTCTTAAAAGGCCGACAACGCACTTGAGAGCCTTCTAGCAATGTGATCCTGTTATATATATTGTCGAAGCAATGGAGCTGGTATCAGCTGCCATTGTCATTATAATTTATTAACATCAAATTCAAATTAGTTCAAAACTGTTCGAGACTTTTTGATAGATATCATAATCTTTAATAATGTAAGAGCATTGCTTGGATATATGTATATAAAAAAGTTATAAACAACTAAAAATAATAGTTTTCCATCTATATGAATCGAAATTTCCCAAGAAATAACCAAATACATAAATGCAACGAAGTGTGTCGCAATAAACGTCATATTAGCTACATCGGTGACAAAGATTAAGCAGGAGACCACTTAAAGTTTGCAGCCGTAACTTATGACGAAACTAAAACACTATCACGAGAAAATATAAGATTAAATATAAAATGAGAAACTACTCGAGTAATAAAGTTAAGAAACAGGTTCTTTAAAACGAGTACTAGTCAACAATAGACTGTCTTTCTTGTTATTTTTTTTACTATATTATGTTGTTAGGAAGACGCTATTCAACTTATGTAAGGGTACAATAGTAATGACAGTGCTCCTTTGTTAGAGAGGTCCTTTAAGAATTTTTAAGTTGAGTACAAGCGATCACTTACTTTATAACTTAAATTTTTAATCACATTACTAGTGGAAGCTTACTCTTGACTCTTTAGTAACTTAAAAAAAATATTTGAATCAGACAAAATACTAAATATTAACCCCGAAAATAATAACTTTACAGATGCAAAAGCGCAAACGAAAATACGCACATAAAGCGGGCCCAAAACGAATGTATTTGAATAACTAATTTACCACATAAACAAGAAAAACCTAACTCAATTTCGTCAATGTTGCGGAAAATTTTTCATTCATAGCGAAAGGGTTGTCACGCGTAAATAAAAGCTTAGCGCGGCTGCTCAAACAAATCAGCACTAAACAAACGTTTCTGCAGGTACGAATAATTCAGGGAAAGGTCACCTGTTACGGGTATTCGACATCGATCATCAGGGGTGTGTTGTGTCGAGGTTCGCGGGTAATGTCGCCCTTGGGGCGCCCGGCGACTCCGAGACTAAGCCCTGGGGCAAACCTGTCAAATTGTATGCCCGCTTTTTGCAAACGTCTGTTTTAACGCGTACAATTTGTGCGTCCTTACGCGCCCATCGCTGAAACTTTAACAACGTTACGTATCACGTAGACATGAATATTACAATACAATTTCGCGCTTTTTCGTTTCGCTTGCGGACGGGGAGTTTTTAAACCGTACAATCGCAGCCGAATATAGCGTTCGGTTAGATGTGCGGTGACAGCGCCTCTGCTCGCCTGTATTGTTCGTGTCCTAACCGCCGACTTTCCATTTATTTCTCTATGAATACGTTATTACCTGCTCGCCCCCGCTTATCAAAGTTTATTTCCAGCGTGTGGTTTACTCTGTACGGGTGCTTATTCGTTATTACAGCGCCGGAGTGTTTTATTGCATGGGCGGGGTTCATATCGCGCGACGAACATGTTTTTCACTACCTATATTCATGTTTTTAATATTGTCTTGTTTCAGATTGAAGATGCGATGCTGATGTTCGACAAACAGACAAATAGACACAGAGGTAAGTGAACAATAAACTGTAGTACATATAAATAAATATAACTGTTTTTAAACAATGTTATATACATAATTAAAGTTACCGAAAATATACCTTTGAATGGCCAGTAAAAAGGGACATTCAGAGACAGCGGCCTGTAATATATTCAGTGCCGTAAAAATTAATATAACGTAGCCCAAACGCACCTGTATTTGTTAATAAAGTGTACGTCAAACTACCAGCCGGGACGTGTATAATCAGAGGTTTAGGCGTAAGATTTTAATTAAAATTCTAAATCCATGAAACTGCTATCAAGGATAATCTTTTGCTAACAAAGGTCCCTTACAAATGCAATGTAAAATTTATTTCTGTAATTCCCATTATACAAAAATAGGTTGACCCAAATATTTAGACTCTGTGAAATATCGTTGCGTCATTTATGCAAGTTAGCAAAAACGAATTCTCGTCGAGTGACAAGGGATTTTAAGTATTAAAGCTTTAGCAGAAGACATAAAATCTCTTGTAGACAACGATCTGTCTTCTAACTTTCACGCCCTTTGCGTGTCATTTAGATCATGTTTGAGGTTCCCTTCACATTGTAATTATTTGAACAAAAGGAAAGAAAGGCGTCTTCATTTTTAGATGCCGATCTGCACTGTATTTCAAACGAATTCTGTCCTTTACAAGTATTAACTTTTTGGATTCAATTTGG
Organism: Pieris rapae; assembly: GCF_905147795.1. Lineage (NCBI taxonomy): Eukaryota > Metazoa > Arthropoda > Insecta > Lepidoptera > Pieridae > Pieris > Pieris rapae. The sequence goes on along the minus strand of NC_059515.1, from coordinate 853,193 downwards.
ATTCACTAAAGAAGTTTATTTCCTTTAAAGAAGAAGTTCATTTAAAGACTTTTAATAAATATCAACAGGGATTTTAATTAATTTACATTGACTGTTGCTATTTTTAATTTTTTTATAAAACAGGGGGCAAACGGGCAGGAGACTCACCTGATTTTAAGTGATACCACCGCCCCTGGACACTCTCGATGCCAGAGGACTTACGAGTGCGTTGCCGGCCTTTTAAGAATTAGTATTGTAATATCTGAAGTCCCGTGTCTCCCTGATAGGACATAGGTCACCGATTCATCTTTGTACCTAAAACAGATTTATTATCTGATGTTTGTTGTTTTAAAGATAAGCCGGTGATAAGTGAAATTCAATAAATAAACATAATTTTTTTAAGGCTTTGACGAAACGAAAACTTATTCTGTTTTACAAAATATATACCTTTTGTACGTTATGCTAATATAAATAAATACATGATTGGCGCTACAACCTATTTAGGTCTTGGCCTCAAATTTCTGATCTGATTCATGATCATTTTTAAATCTAATAGGCAGGTAGGTTATCAGCCTCCAGTGCATGACACACGCCGTCGCTGCCTTTTTGGGTCTAAAATATGTCGGTTTCCTCACAATTCCTTCACCGTTGGAGCAAACGTTAAATGCGCACATAGAAAGAAACTCCATTGGATATGGCCGGGGATAGAACCTGCGAACTCAGGTATGAGAGTCGCACGCTGAAGCCAACGCAACACTGCTCAACGCTACGCTAATATCATACATACTTAATATACAAATGAAATGTGACAATAAAATACTTATTCATAATGGCAGTGTCGGCTATTATCCCCAAACGTAATCAGTTGGGTTGGGTTATTTCGGTAAGTAATGTAAAAATATCCCTGTTTGTATCAGAGTCGGGCAAAAGGCAACCCGACGCGTATTCGCACTGAATATGAATGCAAACTGCCTGAACCAACGGCCGGAATGGCGAAAATCAAATTAGGTATGGCGCGAATACTTCACGGCGACGTTGGGAAAAAAAATTGAAATCAAATATTCATTGACTTTCAACCGGATAAGCCGGCCCGCTGCCATTTCAATACATTTTATTATCTATTTTTCGCTACGGTCGGCCCGACCCATAAGACGACGATTTCTGTCCATTTGAATTATTAATTTCGAATATCAAATCATACACCCAAATTCGTTTATCATTTTCGAATATTTGATTTGTTATTTTATTCTGAATATTAATTTTAATAAGCTCCAGTATTAGAGAGAATAGAAACAAAGATTTTTTATTATTCTTGAAAAATAAATTGTAATTAAATATTGTGTACTTATGTTTAACAATGTATGGATAAAGTACCAAATTGCTATGCAACACATAAATTATTCGAAAGATAAAAGTTCCGAATAAGATACTTCGCGTTTCATGACGAATAGCGCTATCGGACAGTCGTGAAACTTAAACATACTGTTTATCCTACCAATAAGTAATAAATAGCTTATTTGGAACTTATCGGGACATTGTGAAACTGACCCACAAAGTCATCTCTGTCCGTTTAGTCTGAAAAATTAAAAATAAATTATTCTTTATTTGGGTTCTTTATATTCAAATTGGTAAATTTTACATATAAATCACGTGTTGAATGGTTGCTTAATTTAAAAGGCTATTTTATGGTAAGCTCTTGAATCAGGAAAAATATAAAACCTTTTAGCATTACACATTAAATATTTGAATAATGCTTTTAATATCAACCCTTAATTTTATTTACGGCTGTGACAATTGTAAAAAAGGTATCATTTAAACCCTGAATGTGATAGGATTAGTTAATTTTTATTTTATTCATTATTGAGTGGTCTAAACGTATGCCTAGTAAAATTTACGGTCGATTATGAACTTCAATTAATAACGAGAGGTGATGCAGCTCCCGTTAAACAATTTCCGTTAGGTTAAAACTAGTTTATTTGGTTAGTTCAAGAACTAAAGACACTTATTTATCTTAAAGATCTCCAGATATAGAACAGTTTTCGTGAAAGTCAAAGAGCGTGAGACCATCTCTCCCAAAGCAATGTAATAATCAAAGTTTTCGAGGAATTCTCGTTCAAAACGCAACCGAAGCTTGAAGCAAATGCAATTACCAAAGGTAAAACGACACGTGAGACACGGGTTCATAAATATTAAAGAAAAAAGTAGTGGAACCAATCTCAGCGGGGCGGGTTCCATTTGCTCGAAGTTACTAGGTGGCGCCACCGGGACGCATTTCTACCAGTGCGTGTCGCACTACCGTGTAAATTTCACCTATCACTTTGCATACAGACATTATTTATATTTGATTCAAAGATGCGGATCGCGTGAATCATAAATGATCGCTTTCGTCATACACCATAAAGCTTTTGTCTATGGTTTTACGCATCATTTTATATTCACGAATAAAGTTTACGAGTTCAAAATGTATATCGTGTAAAAATATTTAATTTTTCTTTTACGATGTTCTTAAATCTTGGCACTTTGTATACCAACGATTCAATTTACAAGGCGCCCCGATTCACTATTTTTGTACACGTCGAGGCAATTCTAATACCTAGAAGGAAAGCTTCTGAAGTAGAGCTGTCTGTTGGGAGCTCGGCTGTTTTGTTTAGAGCTTTAGGGCACAACATTTTCGCCTTTATTTCTTTTACAATAAGACTTATCTGGTGATTTGGTGCCATGTTTATTTCGTGAGCGCTAAGTGGCCACACGTGGTTCTATCGAGAGACGAGAATACACTGAGATTAGTTGCACCTTGCGGGCAACCGACACCCGTATCACATTAATTATTCATTTACCCGTATTAGAGGCACTTCTAATTAAGTGAAAATATGGAATTCTATACGTTAATATCTATTACACATAGGTTTTAATCTATTCCAATAAAATATACAATACATTGAAATCCAAAGATGTAAGTGTATGATTCGGTTCCAATATAAACTCACGAATAACTAAACGGAATAGTCTATGAACAGGTTTTAACAACATAAGCGTTATTAAATTTAGAACAGCGATACAGTATCGAATTCAGTTGAACGGTCGCCTCATGGGATCGTTGTAGATGCAGGCAATGTAATGTACGTTAAGTAAGAGATAAATCGGCATTCGAAACTCGCTAGACTCCATAATCACACTCGCTTTGCATTCGAATATAAATTACTGAGTATTTAAAAAGTTTTCAGATAATTAAGCGTACTGAATGGTTAATTAAGTTCTTTTGTTTTTAACCATTTCACCCCAAACACTATTTGAGTGTGTTCGAATTTTAAAATGAAGATTGCTATATCAACTAGAGATGCTATTTTAAAGGCGTATTTTTAAAGGATTTATACACATTTTGCCACAAGGCTATTCACACATCAGCGGAAGACTTCCTCCCCGGGGAGTCTCGGCGAGAAGTGGTATAGAAAATACGGGGGAGTATTTTAGCACGTTCCTGTTTCAAACATTAGATATCTCCTAGCCATTTGCGAAACTGTCCACTTGTGTATCTATGGGTATTACCTCGGGGCCTCAGTAGAAGGGATTCTGTATATACAATGAATCCACTGGAGTGAATATTTATTATTTCAATGGATGGTAGTGATTCCTACATCTATTTTTACTTCCGCGTCTAGTGACGCGTTTTTGCATTCTCTTCATATGAATAATAACATTGAAAGGATGACATTTGGACTATAATTGACACCTTGAAAATATGTATAATCATTTCCTAAGACCGAACGAAACGAAACGCTTAAAAAACTCGTAAGTACGGGAAATGACATAGTGAAACCCACCTCCCAATAGAGTGGTAGCTATTGAAAAGTCAGTCATTCTAAGACCGGAAAATATCGAACGCTTTACATTGTCGAGCGTTCGAACAATAAGCGTAGCACTCTTCCAACAAATAAGGCAATAGTGTTGTAATTATGGCGTCAATAGTTTCATGCTGCTTTGTTCCATTTAACTATTCATTGTTATTACTTACGTGGTACGAACGGATAATTACACGCTACTTGGTTGATTTACCATTAATTTTTAAAAGGTACTATTAAGGATATGATTACTGTCAATTTATATGCCGTTTGTACACTATAAAAACGATTAATATGCAGAACTGTGGTATGCCATTAACTTAATCGATAAAGAATTATGTACATTTGATTGATTCAATTAAAATGCATACCTTGATTTACTTAAGTAGTCCTAAATCAGGGAGAGACGTCTCAATGAAGAACATTTTTCCAAGGCAAATATTGTTTTGCGTATAACAAACCCAAGACATTTAGTTTGAGGGATAAGGCTTATAGACACAATTGTTACATTAATATTTTTTTAAATATTGTTTAGTTTGTGGAGTTTCTCGCCCATTCTTCTTCACATGAAACTACCTTTCGGAAGGGGCTACTAGAATCTTCGTTATATCTTTTCAACATTGTACAAGTGCCATTTTAGGTGGTCTAATTGGAACAAATTATTTTGACACTCACTTTGACAAAAAAAAATTAAAAAACTTGGTCCGTGTGGCAGTGTACCTTTAACGCTGGCATCAGTTCCTCGCTGTTTTGCGATACTTATTCGTAGACGGGTACTATCTATGAGGATCTCCATCTTAACAATTTAATTAGCGCATGTACTTAAACCCCATGGCCCAAGAGCCTTGGTAGTTGGAAGAAAGGACTCTTATATTTTTTGCTTGCTTTAATTTTGTTTGTCCGAGGGAGGTAAGACGGAACTAACATTAACGTTATTTTACCTTTAACCTACAATTTACCTTCGTAAATTTATTAAAAGAAATATGGGTTACTCAAAAAGTTTGATACTTGAAAGTCGTAAACGTTCTTAATAGGTACACGTATTAGATCCGTCAGTGATTTATAACGGGCCATTGAGGGTGCTTTAAGTTTTATTAGGACCATATTATTTTAATTATATACCATATATAATATAAAATCTTAGTACTAGTTAGTAAAATAAAGTAAATATACAGTATATCATAATGTGAAGCTGAAATTTTTTGAATTGAAATTGTTTATCTTTAAAAATACTAGTTCGAATAGAAAAAAATATCTTCGAAATCCGGGTTAAAAAATTTACTTTTTACGTCCGGGCTTAAAATTTCTGTTTCACAATCATTTGCAAACTATCAGCCTCCTATGCCTGACACACGCCGTTGACTTTTTGGGTCTAAGGCAAGCCGGTATCCTTCACCATCCGAGCAATTGTTAAATTCGCTCATAGAAAGTCCATTGGTGCACAGCCGGGATCGAACCTGCGACAACACAGGTCCAACGATCTGAAGTACGTATAGTCTTTTTATAATCGCTAAAATTTGTCTCCACTGTTAAAGGATCATATTATCCTGAAATAGATCAACAGTAGTGCAGAAGCCGGAGATTATTTAGCTTATATTAAAGCATTCCTGACATAATTATCCAAAGCGTCTTACTACGCACCCATTTATTAACCATCTTAATTACTAAGGCCAACTTAATTACACCGGGTAAAACTTAAGCTAAAGAGCGTTATCCCGTTAATTTAGTAGGAAGACGTCTTGAAAATCTCTTTATGAGATCACCCTGATCATTTCCCGTGGGCTATCACCGAAGTTGGACACCCGAATGTTATTCCAACCGCGTTCGAGCAATTTTCATAATAAAATTATGGAAAAAATCCCTCGGCCACTTGGAACAATTACTATTATTTATGACTCCAATAATTTACTGTCAGGAGCAATGTGGTTTCACCCTGCAACTTAGTGCGTGGTTGATTGAAGAGCTTTGATATAGGCTTTCGTAATTTTTACCCGTGAAGGGGTTTCGATCGACTGTACCGAAGGTAGCTAGGATATAGGATATTAGTTGTTTTCTCAAGAATGGATATTGAACGGGCATTTTATTATTTTTTGGATTGAAACTTCTTTAGGTGCATGAGGATATTTTTTTGCAGATAAAACGTAATAATATTTATATTAGCGTCACGAAGATGTGCAGCGTTTTTTTCGAAGAAAAGGGAGAGAGCTATTGAGAGCGTGAGAAAGGGCGAACGTAGCATTAAGTAAATAGCCATGGAGGGAGAGTAGGGAGCAAGCAAAGTGAGAAAGATCGAGAGAGAGAGAGAGTTAGGAAGATTTTTTATTTATTTATATCATCATTAGCACGTATACCGTGTCAATATAGATATACAAATACTTGGAGTAATCTTATACTGGAACATGAATCATCTATTGGGGCTTTTACTATTCTAATAATTAATTTAAAAAGAAGTTTCACTTCGGACATGTGTACTTCATACGCACGCACTTTTATATTTTCATAATTAATAAACAAAATTAATTAGCAATATTTTATTTAAACAAATGCACGACAAAATGAATTCATAAAAATATTTTCGATATTCGTATTAAATGTATTCGATATTTAAAATATATTGTTATATAATAATGGCACTTCAGATTCGCCATATAAAAGTTGTATAAAATAAATCGCATCGAAAACCCCGCTGATATTGCGGTTGTCTGTGCACGACAGTTAACAGACTTTATAAACTGGACCTATCCTTTCAGTACACTCGAATTTAAAACATAAGCTCCAAGAATAAAGTATAATCTTGCTTGAAACTTGTAATATATCTGCTACAACCGACTGGGTTCGAAACCGATATCATTGTTATGAATAAAAAATTGTACAATCCAATCCCTTTTATGTTTTTGACAGTTGTGTCTGGACAAATGACAAAGGTATGGGGTGTACTGAATAAATCTAGAAATAGATATGTGATAGGTTTTCCTGCAATCGCTTCTGGGGTTTATTGCCTATATTTGAATCTGTATGAATATTGTTATTATAAATGATATTGTATATTATTAAAATAATATTTTATTTAGATTCTGACTAGTGCTGTAATTACTGTGAGCAATCTAGGTTAGCGGCATTCTTTATGAACCAATTCTAGTCTCAGTCCTTGAAGAAACGAGCATACAAATTCTTAAAAGGCCGGCAACGCACTTCCGAGAACTCTGGCAATGTGACTGTCTATGGTGAGCGGATGAGCCACCTCACATACCCGTTTACCCCCCCATCTATATAAAAATAAGCATTGTATTTTAATTAGTAGTACACGCGTACTAAGAAAAAAAACGTTTGTTAGTGTTTAAAAAAATATATTTTTTATAATTTTCACATTTTTTTTACCGTCTCTTATGATTCAATTTACAAAAACACTCATATATTACAAAACTTAAGATTTATACATGAATAAGAACTAATTTCGTCATAACTAAAACCTCAAATTGCTCAACTACCAAAATTGAATCGCCATATTTTATCATGTAGTGTTTCCGTAACTTTGACAGATTATGTGGTCGACTTATTTCCATGTTCGCAGCGTAGATAGCAACTAGACAATAGAACCAGGTCACAGTCCCATCTCATTACCTTGCTGACCACACTAGAGTAATGTGACCGAGGTGCTGCCGTATAGCGATTTAAATACTTTATATATTATTACACTATTATACTTATTATATTATTTATATGCTCTTGACATTATAAGACGTGCCTTTACTAAATTCCTCAATTTTAGAGACACGCGTTTATTTTAAAATAGTTTATTTAAAATATACTTAACATAGGCTAAAGTTCTGAACAGAACTTTCGTTTCCTTTCAGAACTTTGGCCAGTACCAGCTCTATCGGTATTAGTAGAAATAGGCGAAGAAGTGTTCAACACTTTGTTTTTTTATATCAGTATATATTTATATGTAGGAGAGTCCACAAAGTCAAAGTCAAAAAATCAATTATTCATATAGGTAACATAATGTACACTTATAAAAAAAAAAGAAATATACATTAAATTCCACAGATTCCAGTTCACCTTTACTAGAATATAGCTTTTGTAATAAAACATAAATTATAAATAAAAATTAAAACAGCGAGATAATCTACGTAATACATTCGAATCGAAATTTTCAGTGAGCGTGAACAATTTTCTCATCAACGAAAACTGACAACCAATATTAAACTCATTATGATAATTAATAGTTTTTATCATTATTTATCAACGTCGACCACATTATTTCGAATAATGATATCGGTAATGAATGTTTTTCGTATCGTATCCGTGCCATCTAGGTGCGGTGGACGCCTCGACTGGTCGGCTGCACAATTGCAATCAGTCTAATATGTTGAATAGTAGGTCCATCTCATTATCATTGGCGACCACAGGTGAATGATGGGATGGTGTGCACGCCGCCGCCCGTTTTGTTTGTGGTCGATTTAACGTTCAGGACAAATTGCGTGTTTGCCGCCGCAACCGAGAGATCATTCCGGGGCTGAGAGGCATAAATCGGCTGATTACTTTTGCACAATTTCGAATATAATGTGAATCGTTTCGCGCGGCGTCTATTGTGAATTTTGATAGCGCACTGCTATGTTTACTATGTCATGTGTATGTTCTTAGGAAGATACATTATACAAACGAAACTTTGTTTTTTACATGTTTACGTAAGCTGTTAAGTATGATACAAATATGTTTCTTGTTTTTACAGTTGTCTCAGAAAAAACTTAAATTTTCAGAATCTTGATCTGACTAAAACTGGTTATAATTTGTTGATGTAGTACGCTAAATAACAATTTACGAAAATTGTAATGAAATCTTTGAACTGAAAATTAAATAAAACGTGAATATTTTTTGACAAATGCGTAATCTTGTTTCATCCTCTTAACAAGAAAGTAATCTGTCGTCTTCGGACGAGATAACGCGATTTTTATGTAACAAAAACGACTCGCGCCTGCCCTCACCTAGCCCTAGGCACTTAAGAAATCCTCGCATTGTCTGTTTCTAAGGATTCCGTGTAATATACATTTTCTCCTATTGGAATTACAGCTATATTTTGCTCATGCAACATAAAATCGGCGACGCCCATGAAAAGACTCCGGCCTTCATTTAGTTGGCTTCCATGTAACAATTTGCCGAAAGTTTACTGTTTCATATACGAGATAGTAAAAGCGGGTTTACGGAATGAAACCTGACAAATTTGTCCACGAAGCTTGCACTTATATTTAACTTTAAACTCTAAGCTTTTCTCTAAGTAACTTTTTAAGCGGCAACATAGTTTTCAAAATCACTTGAGCGCTATAAAACACTTTTTAGTACATGACAAACTTTAAGATACTTTTATGAAATTTCACCTTAGTACAGCTAAAGAGAATATTAAAAGTTACTTTAGAAATAGCGATCACATACTTTTTTTAACATTAGAGCCTATACTATACTGTAAATTTAAATCGTATATTGTCTCTTAAAGTCCTACTATTCCATATAAAAAGATAAACAGGAACTTATAATACCTTACACATTAAGTGAATCTGCTGTTAGGGTATAAAACTGTTGTCAACTCAGTTGAACCGGTAATATCGGTTATCCTTGGGTTATCCGATAAAATTATACACAAATGTTGCATATAAGGCGGGGTAGTAACACGTATAGTACTAAATTTTAGTTAAAGTCGACGGCAACAGGTGCAAGAGATGAGCCCGCACGAGACTCGTAATTATCATATCCCGTTTCTAACTATACAAAAAGGATAAGTTTATAATATCATAGTGAGCAAACCGTCTCATGCAACTGTAATTATCTTAACTATAATAAAAACGTTGATGCAACAACAATTGATTAATCTTTCAATTGGATTTTATAAAACAATTTCGATTAACTATTTACACACGACACAGCCGATCGGAAACCTTTATGTGGAAGAATTGAATTAAGTTTATTTAATACGTGAGGGATGGGATCGAAATCGTACTGTTGTTATAGTGACGGTACATTAAACGAATTTTACTGACTTGTCAATTAAAAGTCACTCGATTCGTTGGGAATTGTTCCAGTTGATCGCGAACATCGACAACCCGAATGAAATTTGCATAAAATACAGTTGGCTGTCATCTCGATGCGTATAGTTCGATATATATTAATTATACAGAAACAAATATACTCTAGATACGTTAAAAAAATAATCGCGAACGAGAATTTGTGCCTCGTCGTTTTTAGCAGTTTATGTTAGCATATTCATATTGTATCGTGCCATTTTATACATTTCACATACAGGGATCGCTGATGAAAAGTGACAGATGTACTGGCAATAAAAACTGTGAAATGTGAACTGGGTTTATCACGTGTTAAAACGGCAGTTGGTCAATATTTTGTAAAATAAAATTTAAATTAGTTTGACCAAGTTTCAGTAGTGTATGTTAGAGGGCACTTAATCCAGAGACGATGAAAAACTTACAGAGGAAACTTGTGTCTTAGATACAAAAATAGCTTTTCGGAATAACGCGAAAAACAGCAACTAGTTATTGGAATGTCTATAGATCGTAAATTTTCGTCTTTTTGTGAAAGTCATCGAAAATATAATTGTAAGCATGATATAGCGAAACTTTGAACTACTTTTATCCTTTACAGACTATATTTACCCTTTTGTTGGTTTAATGAGCTTTTGTAAAGGTCTTGTAAAGTTACCGGAAATGCATTATCATTAATAATCTATTTTTAAATCAATATTTTCTATAACCTACTAAATATACTACGCGTGTAAGTCGACAGCCATAAAAACATCGCAAAAGTGTATTTTTTCACTATTAATATAAATAACTAAATAATTCTTAGTTTACATTTCTTGTACAGTTTTAAATTTAAAATATCTGTGTTTTAGATTAATAATTAAGTCAAAGATTTAACATTATACTACATATATTAAAATTCTAGTAAAACTGTTAAACTATCAAAACTTTACGAGTAGCCCTTAGGAACGGTTTCCTGTCTAAACCAGACAGGCCCAGGCGCCTCGGCGTTTCACCTTTGGGCCTACATGAAAATTTAACGTCAATCAAAGCCACCTTCCTCAGTAATTATAGATCAATACCGTTATTAAAGGAATATGCCGGGGCAGGGGATGTTTTCAACAGATTTGTCGATAACGGTATACTATTGAGTTGTAGATTGAGTTGGTGTAGTCAAATTTTAAAATAATAATAATTAATTAGCAAGAATATGCTACAAAAATGTTATAGTGGTACAATTTAAAGGTCGCATATTCTGCCACACATAATGGCGTACAAATTTGTCTTATAAGTAATTATTCATGTATTTTTGTCGTAATAAAATATCACATTATTATAATAGATTATTACGTTATATATTTTAATTTAGCCCGTGGAAACTAAAAATATATTTATTATAATTTTGTTCGAAATATTTATACCTGTATTAAAATTATAATAATTAATTGTATATATAACCTTTTGTACATGCTACCCTCATATAAACCAACCCTTACGCGCCTAATTTATGTGAAACTCTACCCTATATAGATAAAAAGACAAAAGACTCCGAAATAAACGAAACACTTCAAAGTGCGAAGTAAATGAGTGTGCCAGCAATAAAAATTAACATTTGCCTCGAAAAACATTATTGTAATCATTTCTCACAATGGCTCCCGGCCGTATTGATGTCCGCAAGGGTCTTTCGATTAATTTCGCTTTTACTTAGGGAAATATCAAAACATTACCTGAACCCCGCTATTTACCAAAAGCTTTTGACTTTAAATTATTTATAAAATGTTTAAGATGTATGAATATTTTATAATTAATCTGTGTCGTATAGGTCTTATGTTTAGAGGTCTGATCTGTTTCCAATTATGAAAATAAATAAAAAATGTCATACATAGTTTATAGAAATATATGTATAATACTATACCATGCATATATTAGTTTTTGTAATGAAATCGCTTCAGTAATTTTGCATGCAAAGTGCGCGTTCATGTGTGTCATAAATTTCAATAAAAGTTAAAGTTTTTAAATTAACTTTTAACTCCAACTAATTTATTGTCCGTTCAATATTTTAATTTAACATACTTCAACACGCCAGCTTTAATTGTTTTTTGTATAAACATATACCTACGTATGAAGTTTTAGTACTCGTATCTCTATTGCTTTACTATTTCCGTAACAACTTACACAAGTCATCGATTGAAATCGGAGGTGCTCAAAGACGCTCAGAATGGCTCAGCCCATTAAAAATTTACTTCTGGTAGATAAAGCTTACATTCTCTGTACTACTTGAGAATTTTATAGCAATTTTATTGTTTGTTCTGATCACTAGTTGCCTGCTTACCTAGTTATTTAACGGGTGACCGTAGCTTCTTTGTTTAAAACTTAGTCAGTTAAAATTCAAAGTAATTTTATTGCCGCATAAAATTTTTAGTGATTCATTAAAAAAGTCGTTGATAGTCTTTGTTGGTATTTTATTGGCGGAAAAGGAGCAGCTTAATCACTACTTCATTTTGTAGCGTTATACGTTTTTAAATTTAAAATGAACAGCGAGCACAAAAATACGAATTGTTAACGAAAAATTCCGAGTCTTTTCGTTTAGTCTTTGACAAAATTGCGGTTTTGCGGGAAGATAAGTTGACATAACACTACATGTTTCTCTAAGCTGCGTTCTTAAACCGAGTGGTCGCTTAATAGCAAACAACACAAAGGGCTACATAATGAATAGTCCAGAAAAACGGAGCGTCTCTCGTTATGAGCATGCATAAATGATACGGCGAATCTGACAAATGGTACGGCAAAGTATAACAATGGTGGTGCTTCAAGTGACCGTTCAATTATGCAAATAGATAGCGACTCGTCCGGCAAAAACAACTGTTTAACAGCTGACAAACGCGCGACTCTTTTGACGTAATAAAACCAAATGATTACGCACGATATGCCCACGGCTCGGACAAATTAGACTGGGGCTATCAACTTTATTTTTATTCGGATCCCATAAAATATGATACCTATGTCATGTTTGCACATTTTCGTTTTGGGAGTAAAAAACGGCAACATTTCGCTCACGAGTCAATGTTTATGAATTTGCCAATAAACACCCAGGCGATGTTGCCATAACCAAATTGAGTGCCGAATTTGTTGCGGTTTTTTTTTCAAAAGTGGTTTCATTATATTTACGGGAATTCAAGTGGATGGTTAGATGGGCTTGTCTAGTTTAGTTTTATGCAGTTTCAAGGTTTTAGGGTAGCATATCATGCAAAGAAGGCATAAAACCATTGCCGCATGTTAGTTCCTTATCGAAACATTTGGATTAGATATCTTATAAGTGCTCAGTAATTTACTTTCATTACGCTAAAGCATTACCGACATTACAAAAGATAATTACAAAGCAATTAACGGCAGGCGCTAATAATGGAAATGAGATTATAAATTAATCAGGAGCAATTTTTCGTCCGTAACTCCTCATTAAACTGATCCAACGCTCAGGGTGCTTTATCATTCAGTCAAATTGCGTTTCGCTTAATTTTCTTTCGCCGGCAGGTGTGTTCGACAGAGCAATTATTTACGTGACGTCACACCCCCCACCGCTCCATATTCTTCCTCGGCTAAACTTTAGCATCGCTACTGTTCAAGATAGTTTAAAATTGTTAATTTACACTTAAGTTTTCTTATCATAGCAATTCCATTTTCAAATTATTTATTACTAGACCAACGAAGTTTTTGATACAATGATTGAATATTTTTGATATATTGAGTATTCGCAAGTAGTCATATAAAGATTATTTTGTCATTTAGATCAAATTCATACAAAGACGAAAATCACACAAGATTACACAACAAAATACTATTTAAATCTATCTATCTATCAACAATAAAAACAATGAATAATAGGAGTTTAAGCTCTTCAGCTTACCAAGGCCGTATAAATACTTATGAAATGTCAAAAGCATTTCCCGCGTTTAGAAATGTCACTGAGGGTGACATGCCTATGGTTTTGTGTCACCAATTTGACAGTGACATATTATGATATTAAAATATCAGCTACACATTACGAAATGTGATTTGATTGTTTTTGTCGTTGTAATAATTTTGTTCTTTATTTAATTTAAACATTACCGATTTTTACTTCTTCAAAGAATATTTGCCATACGTCTAATGGGTATCGCTAAAGATTGGTTTTACTAGTTGGACTAATAAATACGTTATTTAAGACAAATGCCTAATAGTTAAACAAAATAATTGATTTTTAAATCACGCTTAATAATAAAATTATTGAACGTAGGTGGCCTGACATTCGCCCAATACAGTTGAGTGAAGTAAAATCGATACGTACGATAACCTTTAATGTTAATACTAAGACTTGATATTTGTATACAGGCTGTTCAAATGGTTGAATTTTTTTACTAAATCATCATAGTTATATTGATATAAATTTAAAATAATCATTAGTATATAATACTTAGCTAATATGAAATTTACTCTGTGATCGCAAAGCTATCCCGTTAACAACTGTAAAAGCAAAACTAAAATATGTGACTACCACTGAAATATTACTTATTTGAATATTTGTATATGTAACATAAACGAAACTAAATATATCTCGTTTCAGAACAACCTGTATATAACACGCTAACTCTATCACGCGATCCCTTAAAATTGTTTGTGTAGTTCGATCATAGACAATGTCGAGGGGTAATGGGTTAAGGATTCGTTCGTTTTTGATAGATATCTCTACATTATAGTTACCTTATACTTAACAAATATCTCAAACCATCGATTAAAAAGGTTTTAGGCATATACTAATCGATTTCATAATATTGTCTTTGACTAGTATTTGAAAATAGAACCATTTTTCTGTATTCAAAAAAACGCATTCATACCCGGTGTCTTTTTTATATCTCTCTCACCACGATTGCACAATTATCATATAATTAACATCATTATCTATTTTGCTATCTCCATCTCCACAGTCTTAAGGTCTACTCACAAGAAAAAGAGAAACGAATGCTTCACGTACTTCTGGTGACAAAAAAGAAAACGTTATCCTATCTTATTCCAATTATTTTATTAATTTATATATATTTACTAAATACTAAATATTTTGTACGACTACTGTGAAATACAATTTGTATTATTCACTTTAAAAATGCTTTTAACCATATCAACCACTGGTGCATTTTAAAGCCACGGACAAAATCGTTTTATATAATAAATTCCTCCTGTACCTTGTGGGATTAATCGTCTTACTTCTCTCTCTCGACCGTAATCCTCACAGGGAATTGTGTGGTTACGATCTCCTACTATCATTTCGTTTCATATACTATCACCCGAAAGCGGATTAGACTGACTTAATACTCGTAATACTAATAAAACTCGCGGATTATGAACAACTTTAAATTGAGTTATTATATTTTTCCACGTTTTGTTTCAATTCAAAAGAAACAATTGAATCTATAGTCGTCAATTGAAAATGATGCAAGAACGCAGTTAGTATAGTTCTCTACCTACCCGAATGAAACTAATGGTTACAAACATTGTGTACAATAAAAAAAAAATTAAAAAGAGTGGCGGACAGTTAACTACCAGTTCTTCACTTTCCTTCTACGCTCTTGATTTGAGAACTGGCGGTAAATGTAAAATTAAAAGCATTTAATGTATATTTGTTTTCTTGACGTTCATAAATCAATAAATAGTTTTTGAATTTGAATTTGAAACTTTGAGAGTGACAATTATCGTGAACCGGTAGTAGAAGTCCAAAGACGTACTCGTGAGGAGGGATAGTTGCGAAGTACGCTCATAGGATTTACTGCATCACTAGTTGCGCTCAGATAACTATCGTCAGTATGCTTTAACTTATGAAATGGCCTCTTTGTGCAACCGTGTCTTTGTTGACTGAATGCGAATAATTACGTTCATTCTGTTGGGATATTGATCGCTCAATTTAATGGAATAGCACTGTTTGTATTCTTAGCTAATGGTCTCAGCAAATGGCGTTGTAATAAAACTACACTATGCTAGAATGCTCGGTTTATGTAGATGACAGATTACTTGATAGAATATAAACTGAAATTATCTTGCAATCCTGTTATGAAACAAATTGAATTATGCGACTAGTCGAGGGGATATTAGATTGTACTTACACCTGATGGGTTTACTGGTGGCAACAGGGTTTAGTAAGTGTCACAATCGGTCGCCACTGCCGCTTCAGAATTAACCGACGCCGGCCCGCTCTAAATGTCACTCTTATTATCATCTGACACTCGTGGATTACGAGGATAAATTGTTTCATCGTTCGAAGTGGCCTTTTCACTCAGTCCCTAAATCTCTTTATTCCACTCACTGGACAGAAATCAACTCTAACGCTTTTTAAGTTAACTAGTTTTCGAATAGGCACTGTCAATTAAGAAACTGATTGGATGTAACAATCATTCAGGTGTGTCACGTTTACCTTCGAATGAAGTTTCACACGAGCCTGTTACGTCTGTTGACGCCATTTTCCGATGGCCTAATAAGTTTAGCATGGGCTATTACCAATCGGACGCTAGTTGGACTTGTCTATACGGCAATCAATTTCGTTCCCGTTCGACCGTTTTGATTTTCAGACACAACTCTGAAATTGTTTTAAGTGGATTTAAGCATCTAATATATCACTGGGGGGTGTATAAAATGGTGGAATGTAAATTATTAGACGGGTTCCTGGTTCGAACAGCGGCAAGGGTCTGCCACTTTACTTCAATTGACATTCTCATCACGAACGCGTAGAACATTGTCCCATCTCAGTTTCCACGCCGATCGCATTAATTTCTCCATTTTAGAAACGATTTAATAGACAATCTGCAGATTGAACTATTCCGTTTAATATAATAAATTTGCTGCTACAATTACTTTACTAAGTTGCAATATTTGAGAGTATAGAACCATTGAATAAATATATATTATTATTAACATTTGATATCAAGTCTTGCTGAACGCAAGTAATAATAAATATATATATATATATATATATATATATATATATATTACACTATATATTATACTATATCTTGAATCCTATATATTACACTAGCAGCAGCAGCAGAAATGAAGTGAAGCAGCTGGAAGAGGCCTATGTGCCACAGGACATGCTGATAACCCAAAAAGGGTCAAGTGCTGTATTAGATTAAGTTGAAGTATTTCCAAACCAATTCGACTTAGGGTCCTTCAAGAAAAGAGCGTACCAATTCTTAAAAAGCCGGCAACGCACTCGCGAGCCCTCTGGCATTGAGACTGTCCATGGGCGGCGGTATCATTTAACATCAGGTGAGCCTCCTGCCCGTTTGCCCCTGTTCTATAAAAAAGTTTTTATTATGTAGGTAACTTAAGTGTTACTTTATTATACTGGGTGTCAGCAATAAAGACTTAGTAATAATTATAACTTGCTGAATATTTGTAATAACTAATTGCAGAGAATCCCATTATCCAGTCTCGGTTTTATTTCATTGCAGCATTACTCTTCCTGAATCGGCAAATCGTAATGGAGTGCGGTCTCTGCTTGGCAATACCTTCGATATATCCTCGGGAGTATTCAAATCAATCTCTGAACATTTTCAATTTATTTCAGCATCCTTATCTGCATCGGCCTCAGTTGAATTAATCTGAGCGGACTCTGGCACTCCCTCTCGCCGGAAATTAAACGAATTAACGCCATCCAAACGTACATTTTTCACTTTGAAACTCGCGTCCTATCGATCTTATTTTTCAAGCTCAAATCTATGCGTTTATCAGTCCTTAGATTGAACAATTGATACGTCGGTGATGTAAGCTGAATTGTAAATTGAATCGATATTGATTCGTCTACGCTCCATTTATTTGGAATGCTATTTGATTAAACAACGACACTGTATCTCGACACGATTAGAATATTTTATAATCGTATTTCCAGATATTGTATCTGACAAGATATTACTTGTAATTTTATGAACCTTTGATAGAGACGTAGAAAATTTGAACTTTATGAAGGCAAAGTGTAATGAAGTAGGAATCACTTAGTAGCAAATGTATTTGACTTCCGGAGGGCGAGTGCGTTTCCGGCCTTTTAAAAATTGGTACCCTCTTTTCTTGAAGGACCCTAAGTCGAATTGGTTGGGAAATATTTCAGTGGGCAAATGGTTTCACATAGTGATAGTGCGCGGCAAAAACGCTCACTTGTGGAACGGCGGACGTCCAGGTGATACGGATAGAATTTCTTATTCTGTCTCGACGTCAGATGATGAAACTCCGCTGCAGGTCTGGTCAGGTCTGATCCAAACAACTCCAAACACTCTCTATGGTAAATTCGGGTGAAGATACAGGGAGATCGATCGAGAGAGAAAGAGATGAAATCTCCAATTGCTAAAAGAATGAGACTCCTCTCTCAAAAGCAAAACCTACTAAAAATAGGTGCTCATGATGACTGCTCTTTTAGGCCGTCCCGTAGGCTTTTTAACATAGCATCACACAATTGTTAGTGTACGGTTTAATTGAATATAAAGGAATACATTGCGTAGTAAAATACGCGTTAGGTCAATCGCTCAAGCATTTCAACTGGCATATTCCGCGGTGTAATAGAGCTATAAAGCCCGACGAACACCTGCTCCGATTCTACGATACCCGCTAATTAATTCAGTAAACCCAAACCAATATCTAGAGTAATTTCACCGTAACCTACATCGAATCGAATCAAAGTAACGTTAAGTTTTTCATTATTATTACATGTGGTATTGGGATTTTGTTTATTTATAAATCTTGTATGATTTACATTACAAAGTTACATTTGGGGTTTTTTCACAGTGTACGCAAAAGCAACTATACTAAGATGACTTGGTGTAACCATCACCAAGCGGCAACTGATTTATTTGTAAATATTAAAATTAAATAATTCTAAATAGATGAAATCATACATAATTTTGGTTTGATACTCGGG
Source organism: Pieris rapae (assembly GCF_905147795.1). NCBI lineage: Eukaryota > Metazoa > Arthropoda > Insecta > Lepidoptera > Pieridae > Pieris > Pieris rapae. The sequence continues at coordinate 834,417 of NC_059515.1, read as the reverse complement.
TAAGCAATTACTTAGTTAGTTAGTCATTTAGGACAAGCATATCCACTCAGACAAGACTGTTCGATTTACGCCTATGTCTGATACGCAAAATTCACTGCTACTTCACTATAATTATTTTTCGTCATAGTTATGCACTTCTATACTCTCTGTAGGTGTTTCTTTATTTTTATTGTTCCATTAAGGGTTGCCTGGAACTAATCGCATGTTAGCGAAGGCCCGTTGCCTAATTGCTTATTTTACCTGTTTTTATATGTATTTTTTTGTAAAAGATACCGAAGTGTGCATAAATAAATACATATTACGAAATTGAAAATCAATTTTGTTTTATAGAATGCGCATTCATATCAGTTTAATGATTAATTTCATTTATTAATAAATACTCTTAATAAATTAATTAATAATTAATTTTCGTTAATTTTCCTTTGTATAGTAATACTTACTGTTATTTAACTCATTAAGAGATTAAGAGCCGTATTGACGTAGTGGCGTTCAGCGTGCGGCTCTCATGCTTGAGATCGTTGGTTCAAAACCCAGCACAGCACCAATGCACTTTTTCTATGTGTTAACATTTACTCGACGGGTGAAGGAAAAAGGTGAGGGAACCGGCTCGCCTTAGACCCAAAAAGTCGACGGCGTGGCTGACTTGCTTATTAGATTGACAAATTATTATGAAACATGCCCATAGACCTGAGGCCCAAACCTAATAAGATTGAAGCTGAAATATTTATTTTTATTTAACTAATTAGACAAAATTCACTACTAAAAACATCATCAAACAAAAAACAAATGGCGGCGAAACCTAGGTCTTGCGCCGTTGTATCAGTTTTGTGGTTTTTATATCAGCAAACACCGCTGCTGCAACAATATCGTACTAATATTAATTAATACAACGACTAATTATCTACCATTAGCTTCTATTTGTTTTCAAATTGTTAATAACTAATAACGTTGTTGCATTTAACATTCCACTCCACTGACATGTTTGACGCGATAGCTTTTAATTTTATGCATAATTCATTTAATTAAGGCTTCCATTTTGTGAATTGTTTTGGAAATTTTAAGTGACAATGACTAAATTAAAATTTGATGAGTTATTCTGGTGGCTGTGATTTCATTAAATCTAACGCTTAACTTTAAAAAAGCGATTTTTCAGTATAATAAACCTAAGTATAAGTAACCAAGTACACTTATGAATGTCAACAGAAAAGATGTTAAATTGATTCCTAACTGTAAATTTTAGTCAGTTCACAAGTCAACGGCGTGGAGTGGACAAGAATAACTGGAAAGAAACTCTCCGTCACTCTTTTAATTGCCACGTTTTGAGTCATACAATTTTGAACTCAAATAAATTACAAGGATTATGATCATTAAAATAATCGAAATTAATAAATAAAAGCTTTATTGGTTTTTTACGTTTATCGAGAGTTTTGAATGTATCCAGTGATAGCTTACTAATTTCAAATGAGAGTTTGTTGTGAAAACGCACTTAATTTCCGTATAAGCAGTGGTTATATATTGTGTTAAAATTTAAATTTAAATTATGAGGGCAATAAGGCAGGCTTACCGCTCCAACTGATATCTAAAAAGAACCAGTTGGTAAAGGTAATTGATTAAGTATTAGGATCAAATATAACAATTGAATGTTTCGCAATAATTGAGTATGAAATGTACATTATTCAGTAAAAATAATAAGAATCCTTGTAATAGTTTTTAAAGTAAAATAAACTTCATCCCAGTCTAGACAATGTTGTTTGCAACTCCGCCGGGATCGTTTCAAAGAATCACCTAACTGTACCGGAAGAGTACTAAATAAAGTCCCAGATAACATTTTTAATATCAATAAGCACTATAATATATTAAAACATTAGGTCTATCGGATTCTATTTTTGGTTAAATTTTTAACTGTTGAGATTGTAGGTAACTGGGAAATGAAATTATTGTTACGTAAATTCTATATTAATTTGCGCAAGTCAATTTTTAGCTTCGCGAACCAGATGAGATTCGGGAAAATTTTAAAATAATTTTAACAATATTATTATCTTATATTCGTTTAATATGTAAGCCTTCAATCAAGAGCCTATACCACATATGTAATCCATGGCCTGATGACCTGTTACACAGGTGTTCAACCTTTAACAGGCATCAGTCTCACATAAGCAATAACTATCCCTCAAAAGAAGAATGACAATTATTTACATACATTAATAAATAGTTGTAACTTATGATGTATGAAGTTTTGTGAGAAAATAAATAAATATTATTATTATTATTACATTTACATACCAAGTCATCAGTGGTAAGCTTATAATAATATATGAAAAAAATCACTGTTTAGCATATTAATTATAGAAAGGCGGTGGAACTTATGTTTTAGCGTGCAACGGTACCTTTAAAGTGTTATCGCGAACTGGGAGCAGCTGGTACTAACTAACCGTGATTACTCCCACGCCGTGTATTATTTTTAACCCTCTCATCTTAATGTCATCTTAAAATTGCGATACTTGTAAAGCTCTTAAAGTAATACGGGATTATTATTTGTGATTATTTTCACATTATTTTCCTAATAACAAAACGGCAAATAAAAATATACATGTAAACAATAAAATTGTTTTTAATTATGTTTTAATTTCAGAAGTAATTTTGGAGATTTGTACGGAGATAAATCGCCTTGCACCCTCTTTTATGATATTTCCTTGAGATTACTTCGGTATTTTTTAACTAAATTGCGTCCGCTCAGCTAAGCAAATATCTTAAATATATCGGTTCTCATAAAATGCTCGTGAATCCGCGTAGACGCTAATGAGGCGGTCCCTTTCGTTATCTATAAAACGTACGGTTATGTTTACAGCCTTGCGAATTATCTCTTTCCGCTACGCAACGGTTAAATTTAACGTTAACACATTTGTAAGGATTTTACCTAATCTTAGAATATTCCTTCCTTATATAATACCGTCTTTTTAAAATGATGTTTATCGTTCTGCATGAGCATGCGACGTTCTTGAGGTCGTAGGTTCGATCCCCGGTTCTGCACATATGGACTTTCTCTTTAAGTGCGCATTTAACGTCCGCTCGCACGGTGAAAGTATACTTCGTGAGGAAACCGGCATGACTTAGACCTGTGTTGAGGTATGTCAGGCACAGGAGGCTCATCACCTATTTGCCAATTAGATTGACAAATGATGATGAAGCAAATACAAATGTGAGACCCATACCATAAAGGATCGTAGCGTTGATTTATTTGTCTTTCTTAAGTATCTCTTATGTAAGTTTTGATAGTGATAAAGACACAGTGGAAGTCAAAGAAAATTATTAGTGAAACAGCGTGTCTGTACGACTCTCGCGTAATATTGAAATTAAGATTTTTTAATAGAATTTCATATTCAACATAATGCCTTCTCATCAAGTAAATTATGATTTTAATCTCATACAAAGTTCCGAGTTTACCCGACTTTAAAACTTCTCCCTCTCAGCCATTCAGCTCTGGATGATTTATGAAAACTAGAATTTTGAAGCATAAAGCATTTTTCATTGCTCCAGAAACTTTGTTGTCATATTTAAATGTAGTTCAATACCTATTTTACATATGCAACCGTAATAAATTAAATATATGACATCGTATTTAACGACTCAATGCATTTGGCTTCATTCAACGGACGTTTATAGAACTACCGTTTTTCTTATCTATATAGACCTAATAAAAGAATCATTTACTTTTGAGATCAACGTAATGAAATGAAGTAAAATACAGATTTAACCTTTTACATATTGGACGTAAACCTTCTCATTTGCATTATTACTTAAATGTCAACCATTAATTAATTAATTAATACCAATGGAATAGTAATCATAATTAAAACAAAAATAATATCACATATAGACGAAATAAGAAGACATTAATAATTTCCGTGTTCTATATAAAAAAAGATATAAAACCTAAACCTTTTTATAACAAATGTGAATAATCCGATCATTATGAACTCAGACAGTATGCAATTAACTAGATCACTCTTACATGCAATTACTGAGGGTCGTTATACTATAATTCATATATATGAATTATTCACAGACAAAGGACAAGCAAATTCGCGTCTCATTTTCACTATCTAATAGAATATGTTTTTTACCGAATCTAGGATTTATTTTTGTATTTGGATTAGTATTTGTTTGGTAACTTGTTATTTAGTCACAAAAGTTTATATGAAGAAAGGTGTACTTAAATTAATAACATAAGTCTAACATTGCAGCAAAGTTAATTATAAATACGATGCGTTCAATTTTGCGCCACTATCTCTGGTTATCTGGTCCAATTGGTCAAAGACAGATAGTGTGGTCGACACGCAAGCAGCGATTGATTATCCGGGCCCGCACTGCCCTGCACAGACTACCTAATAAAGCCTTATAGCTACTGATTGGCCTGTAAGCCAGCAATTCTGCTTCCCAATACCCCAAATCTATAACCTTGATATGGGCTATTACTAAGAGCTTACGAAGCTCTTGAAGGTCTATAATAAGAATATTGTAGGCTTTGTGCCGCCTTAATTACAATGGTTCCTTCAAGTTCAGTTGTGTTATTAATTTTAAGTCTGAAATTGAGGTTTTAGTTATAATAATTTCAAAACTTTATTTCTCATTACAAAAAAATATTTTATTTACATGAGAAACTTATTATTAATATGTATATATACGAGCGAGATACACGTCGCCATTAGCCGTCTCAATTTCACTGTGTGTTCACTCTAACATGCATCATTACTGCCTTTTTGAATTTGTCAAACACACCAATATTGCGAATTTTAGATGGTAATTGATTAAATAATTGCAAACGTTATACTTAATATATCTGAATTAAGTATTTCTATGCCAACCTAATAGTGAATGATAAATATATGTGGCAGATATCTTGTGGCGATGTAAGTAATATAATATATTGTGACAGCGCTTCGTTAAAATTATTTTAACTGAAACTTTTTTCTTGGAACCGGTATTCAGTTTAAGAAATTATTTGGCATAAAACAATATTCTTGATAGCTAAGATAAAACGATGCCATCTGCTCAACATTAAAACGTTGCCAGATTTTATAAATTATGCGAGGACTAGGCTTATCATTAGCCGGCGGGATGTTCTTTTAAATCCTTATTTTCTTCCAAAAGATTCACATTAGCAGCTAATAAGAATCTTTTAGTCAAATAAAATGTTATCTAAGTCAAGTCACTTGCTTTTGTTGGTAATAGTGTACGTACAATAAACAGGATTTTTTTAATATATTGTTTTTTTATATATATTTTTTTATGATATAATATTTATATCAATGACATTTTAATCTACAATCGTACTTATAACAAATATAACTTTAGCCTAATAAGAATAGTTGTAATAGCAAAGTGTTCCATCATCTACTTCCAGACACTATTAACGACACACTCCATTCTTCTCTTAAAAAAAATTTGATATTTCTTTTACGATAAACAAAGCATTATATATAGGCTTTGGTCGATTATTTCATTAAATTATACTCATATATACTTATATCATTAATCAATAATGAATTACTACTGTATTGTATTTTATTTTTATAATTTTTCTAAAAATGGAAACAGAGCTGACTTTGATTGAAGAAAAATATTTTTGTAATTTACTCTTATGTGCTTAACCATACCTGTAGTAAAACTCATGGCTTAGATTGTAGGTTCGATCTTCGGCTGTGACTAAATAGATCATCTGTCTATCTGTGCATTATAATATTCCCTCTAACGGTGATGAAAAATATCGTCAGGAAACCAGCTTGCCTTAAACCCAAAATAACAACGGCGTGTGTCAGGAACAGATGGCTGATCACGTACTCCCCTATTAGATTGACAAAATGATCATGAAACAGATATGTAAACCAGAGGCCAAGATCTAAAAATATTGTTTCACCACTGATTTTTTTAGGAAAATAACCGAAAGCAAAAATAATTTCGCTAAAACTACTCTAGTAATAACATTCATCAGAGCACTAAAAACAGTGCAGATTAACAATCAACTTTGCGAGCGTCGCGTCCACCTATAGGATTAGCCTGTTGATACAACAGTTCCGTTTTAGCATATCAAACTTTGTTCGTGTGTGGTGTGAATTAATCAGTGTTCTGAACATTTGCGCTTATAAAACGTCCGATACAAGGAGCCGAATCCTTTCCACCCAGATTAGTTTACTTGCGGTTTGAACCGCTGCCCATGAACATAGTATACGTTTCACAAAGTTTGTGCGAAATTAGAAAGTCAGTCTTGCACGCAAATCTGGGTGTACTGTGTTGCTCTCTGCAAATGTCATTTCAAACTTTGCCGATCCAGTGCACGCATGAACGCGCTACCCGAACTCAATGTTGAACTTTACTCGGATTATGAAACAAAAAATGTCTACCCTTTTTTTCTGTGTGCTGATTCGAAGTGAAGTTTCTTGCTCGCGGCGCCCTCGCGAACCCGCCTAATTTTTTGACGGAAATAAATGATTCCCTAAAATAGAAGCAAACGAGACGTTCGCGTTTGGTCATTTTTTAACGTTAATTCCTTTTTAGATTTACGCAAAGCGTAATTCTGATCAACACGGAATAATACTCTTTTATTGCGTAGGCTTTAATGACGTTAAAAATACATAACTTTAAAAGCTTGTTATTTCACTAGGGTATAATAGAGTTGTTACAACAAAGGCGTCACGCGTTTCTGTGTATCTAAAGTGATGGTTAATTAAAAAATTGTTAACAACTTTTTATACAGCAATAAATTAGCGCCTCAAAGGCGGAGATAGTAGAAATTAATTAAATTGTATTATATTGTGTAAACTGTATCTAAGCGTGATTGTCACGCACGAGAGCGTTAGCACGAACGCGCCACAAATGCCATGGGTTCACGGTTATTTTTACATTTTAATATTTCTCAGGTTAAACCTTTCAACTTTTTTTGTAATAGCGATAACGTTGGGCGGATAAAGAGTTGACGACATTAAAGCCACATCAACTCAGACATTCAGGACGTATGAAAATTGAATTTAAATTCACAGTCGAGAGGACTCGTGATCACACACACCGCTGTATAAAATTAATAATATTCTAAATATCTGTGTAGCATATAACTTATAGTTATCAATGTATATTTTATAATAATATTCAGAGTAATCCTAGTTATTGTAAGTTTAACTTTAGTTCAAAAATTTAATATTAATTCTACCACAAAGATTAAATTTATTATTAAATAATTAATATGACTACATTATAATATTTCTTATGAATTGATTTTATATTATAATAATATAAATACCATTACACCGTTGAAATAAATATTAGATATAAATATTACCTTGACTTGAAACTTTGTATATCTACATATTTGTAAAGTTAATTTGCTATGTTTACAGTGGGATTTGAGTTTTAAAAATATTGAATTTATAACATTTACAAGATATATAAAACGAAGTGTGTTTCAAATAATATAGCCTCAAACACATCGGTAACTATGCTTCAATTATTCTAATGTAAATTTACCACACATAAATTACTGTATGTGAATTTTCAAGATGATTTGATGTCTTAAAATCCCACTACTCAGTAAATTAATTTAATTACACGAAATATTAAAGACGTATTAATACGTTTAAGTCTTGAAACACTTTAATGTATGCAAAATGGGACGGTAAGTCTGAAAATCCGTTAGTAATTCACCGGGCTTACTCCATTAAATTATCACACAATTCAGGAAAACCATTAAGATATTATACTGTGGTTACCATTTTTACTTGAACAACACTGGGTTTTTCACGCTTATTTTTTTCGTTTTCAGGTAACATTTTTTCGCCACCTAACAAGAATATAACAACTCTCTCGCGTTAAAACAGGCTTTACAATTCGGTTAGGATGAATATTTAAGCTACTACTCCATACACAATGGTCGGAGAGGTCCTTAAGCCAAATTTATCTTTAAGCTTTCTTCTACGCAATTCACTTTTCTATAGCGAGAGTTTTCATGAAAATTATAGTTTAATTTTATACCGCTTTATTTTACTTCTCGTACATAACTTGAAGTTTACGTTTCTTAACAATTTTTTCTTTCTCTTTAGTCTGTGGAAAGTTTGTAGTTCATTTACGATTTAAATGTCTTCGTTAAAGAAGCTAATTAATTAATAAAAAGTTATAATAATAATATAAGAAAACCGATGCGATAGTTTTTTCCGTAATAATGTATTATTAGACACAAAATAAATATTGTACATATTGTCATTCTAATATATCTAATAACTAACATTAAAATTTAATAATTAAAATATTTTATTAAAAGGAGTTAAATAAATATTTTTATGATATTCTTTTTATAAGACTTAAATTTTATATGTCATCGGACCGTTATCTATACATATATAACTCACGTCTAATAAACATAATATTATTATAATATAATAAAAGTATCCCATGTTTTATAAATACAATAACGAAACATGTGGTCAATGTGAATAAAAAATAAAATGTTATTCCAATGACATTAATTGTGTTGAAAATTATATTTACACGTTATAAACTTCATATTAAGTTATTTCCGCGGAAAGCGTTCAATTTAAACTTTGTTTAAACAAATATTTACGTAGCAAATCGTCACCATCTGATTGTGGAGCAGCCACGCGAGGCTAATCTATCTTCATTTCCTATCTATCTCTACTCTATCTATCTGAACTATGACCGAGTTTGAAATAAAGAATTTAAATTAATGTTAAAAATAGTTATGAATGATGTACGATTTATTATCTAGATTTATGGCAACAGTGTTTTTTGTAATATTTTAGAACAGATAACGTAGAATCAACAATTGTAATGTACACATATGCTATTAATATGAATATTTCGTAAAACAAATAACATAATACATAAAATATACCAAATAACTGACTAAATTAAAAAAATATTATTAAAAGGAGTCCCTTTAGGCAAGGTTCCGAAGATACTGGCAGTGTTCCACCTTTGATAGCTAAAAATATAAGGAATTGGTTGCGCTGCTAGTCCATACACTATTAAATTTTGGTATATATATTAATGATTATAATTGCGCGTACATTTGATTGATTAATATCATTTTGTTTAAAATAAAAACAAATGCATATCAAACGTTTCCTGAAAATTTTAATGATTTCTTTTCCAACCATACCTACGCATTATAAATTATCGTGTCTAATGAAAAATGATTTTCACCGCACCTAGCCATCTTTCACTGTTTATGTTTAGAATCGTTATCTATCGTTTTAATGGCTTGCGTGCGGTATTTACGTGCTATTCGTTTATAAATTAACAGATTTCGGCTATGTAAAGATAACACAAAGGTGAAACAATCGTCTGTTGACTGACACATGATGCATTATGTCTAAAAACGCGAATAGTTGTTAAGCGCTGTGTTTAAATAGACTTTCGTAAAATTACATCAATCGTAAGTTATGTTTGTATATTTTTAATACATACATGCTCATAAGATTATATACAAGACTCAACTCAACGTTTCATCATTGGACGTCAAGACTAATACGAAATTTCACCAGTCACCTCGACGTCCGTGATTTCATAACTGAGTGTTTTTAAGGCAGGTTTTCCACGTTCTAACACCATGTGGAGCTGCCCACCGATAAATTTCCGAACCAATTCGACTTACGGTCCTCCAAGAAAAGGACGTACTAAATTGTTAGCAAAGTGCTAGCAATGTGTCTATGGCGGTATCACTTATCAGATCCTGTCTGTTTGCTTGTTATATTTAAAACAAGATCTTATGTTTAAGAAAGCTGAAGTTATAAAAGCTACTTATCTCGGTCAAGCAGTGCGATGTCGAAGGCGTAAGATTCAGTTTTTAAACTAAAAATAATGAGCAAGTGTTATTTTCAAATTTGGAATTTCCCTTTAAAACAACCCTCACAAAAATATCACAGTCTAAACGTTACCCCAGATACATGCATGTTTAATTTCAAATCTGCAGTATCATTGTACACAAAGTGACCATTTATGAGACTCCCTCACAAAACAATAGGATAGTTATCTCCGCTTCGAGAGCTCTGTCGGATGATGTGAATTTTAATTACATTTTTACGATACTAATACGGAGGCTCTTAAGTATGTAAAGGGTTCAACCCTCCATTGGAACTAATGCTTCCGGCGAGCGCTCACAAAAAGCATGACCTGCCCAACCTCATTCAAAGGGATAGTGGGGAAGACAAACCTTTACAATTTTTTATGTACAACCTTGTTTGATATGTCTTAACGTGACTTTTTTATGACTTGTAAATGTCTGATATATTTTATGATTAAAAAACAGTGATAGCCTAGTTTCGCGATTTCTCAACTCTGCGGTTACGTTTTCAAATAACATTTGTTCTTTAGATTAGAAAAGATTATGTGCAGTTTTCTAGCGCCATTAAATAAGTATATACAAAATTTTATTGCACATAAAAAAACGCTTGACTAGACAAAACCTCTCTATAACAAAAATATTACAATATATTGCCTTGGGCATTATCCTCTAACAAAACGTATATTTCCATACTAAGTACCGACATCCATAATATATCTTACGCTTTTACCAAATTTCGCTGAAGTAGGCTCTTTATAAATCATATAACCGGAACTAAGCGACTCGAAAGGGCTCACTAAAAAACAAATGATCGTATAAGCTCCAGTGATCACGAAAACACCATAAAAAGACAAAAAAAATATTAAACGTTAAAATGAAAACCGACAACACAATGAATCCTGGCTTTCCATAAATAACCGAGCAGGCTTTCGCTACGGATGTGGGTAGGTTTTAAGAGTTTATATAGCATTCAGCCCAAATAAAGAGAAAATTTGAATTATTATTTAGTACTCCTGTTTCTGTGCGAATAGATTTTTAAATTGAATCGGTGACTGTTTAATCCGGATGGGATATATTGACCGCGAACGATTAGTATGCGCGCCGAGTGTTTTTGTACCGTAATTTTTGCGAAGGGCTTGTAATGATATCGTCGAGGGGAGATAAGGCTGAGCGGGGCGTTTATAACGTCAAATTCAATTGAGATTTTTCATTTTTGACGCGAAGAGATTACGTCACTTTAGATTATCAAGACTTGGTGACTGTTATCAAATACTCAAAGTTTTAGACGATAAATATCTAAATTATGCTTTAACATTGAGTTGTGTTTGTAAAATTCGACGTAAAATTGTTAAATATTAAATTAAATATTCGTAAATGTTTAAATAGTTTGATACACCTTTTTCTATATATTCGCGGATACAGTATTACAACTTGTGTAAAACCTCTCACTGCACATTATAAAAGTCCAAACAAAGGACGCATAAAAATGAATAACATTTCGCATATCAAACTGTCATGTACAGTGCTCTAATCGTTTCTTATCGAGTCGGCCGCCATTACACTTCTTATAGCTCTTTATGTGTCCCCGACGGGCAGTCATAATCTGCATTGTCATTTACATGAACGATATTTTTTCATTCCTCGCAAAAACATTGCTGCGAATGGCTCGCCGTCGGCGATGGCGTTTGATATGGCACGTTATTACGTATAAATTTTTGGATACAAACGATATGTATCCAGCATCGCTGCACTTAAATTTTCTCGCATTATCTTTTATTTGTCAAAAGAATCGAACATGAACTTAGTGAATGGCGTTGCTGTATTTAATTTGTTTATACCTAGAATTAAATAATGGTTCAGCTTAATTTGAGTAAAAACCCAAATGAGAAACCAAAAAAACACAAATTCCTAAATTTCTTGTATATATGACCTCATTTTATTAATTTTAACAATTTTTTGTCGTACTTATCGTTCACAATACATACCAAATATGTGAAATAAATGTAACAAAATATGAAGAACTACTTAAATAAAATATAAAAATATTGAAAAGCAGTCAAGAGCATGCGGCAATCTGCTGATAGCAAGTACATAATAATAAAGGCTATAACTTCACGTGCGCTCTTATCTTTTGTATGGGGAGCCTGCATTCGATCCAATTTCCCAATACAATCGGATCTTGGGGTATTGTAGTGGCATTATCTCCGACGGTGGGCCGGCTCTAATGCGACTGAGAACGAATCTTTTCCACTGCCAACTTCATGAACATTAACGCTTAAACATAATTCCAACTTCATATCTAAAACTATTTAAAAACTTGCTTCCAGGAAATTAGGACTTTGTGTAGTTAATTATTCTGATTTTTTTTTTATTATTTAACACGATTTAAATTATAATACATACACGTGTTAAATGCTCTTATCCGTCTGATCCAATAAAACCTTTCTAAGGTAAGCATTAAAAATGCAAAGCCTTTAAAGGGCTGCACGCATAATAATTTGAAATCCAATCGGCAAGCGCGCTAAGGCGTCTGGGGAAATCCCTGAAGGTGAGAAGCTGGACACTGGAAAATCTTCCTTCCCTCTCTGATAAGATTGTCCGATGCAAGTCCCAAAACGCTGAGGGATTGAAAACTTGAATCGAATCGAAACCGACACACTATCCTTCGGGTTCAATAAATATTCTAAATATATTGTTTTTATTTTTGTATATATATGCTATCTAATACAAAAAAACTATTAGACATGACAGGTTGTTTAATGATTTAGATGAGACATGAATCAGAAATACATTTATTAATATGATTATTTTGTTAGTTGCACAAAATATTTGACTTCAAATACAAAGTGTTTTTAAGACGCAAACACAATTTAGTTCTCCAGTGCTCAAATATTAAACCAGATGTTATGACATCGAAACATATACCATTGGGACTTAACTAAGAGGGTTTAAGAATTTTTCCTTACGAACTCGGTTATTCGAAGCAAAGTTTATTTGCACTGAAAGCAGAGTTGTTTGGGGAAAGATCACTAATGTAATTAGTACAGTCGCCGAACAAATATCCATTTTGCTTAAATAAATGTAGCTTGTAAAACTAATAGGCCATTCACTTTTGTTGTTTGCTGTGCTACATAAAGTCAAGTATGAAATGGAAGTCTATATAATTTAAACTCTTCATGAGTTACTTGATGACATTCGATTACACCTCTGAACATTTCTAATTTCCTGGTACCCCAATGTGGTTAACGCAATTTCCGAAACTACGCCACTGTTGAAATCGCATTGGGACTATTACCGATATCAAATGAGAGCTTAGTTCTAGAGGTTTTATCGCAAGATAGCAATGTAAAAAAATTACCAAATACCTCAACTTCGCCGTTCGTAAAACTAAAATGCTGTAAAGAAATTTCCGTAATAAAATTTTAAAGGATTAATTATTTCACTCAAATTATAATAATTGGAAAGCTGAGGAGCTTTGAGGTCCGAATTTTTAGCCGTAATTTTTAATATTTGCTTGTTGCGTGTAGTTAAAAATTATGTTTTTCATAGTTTGAGGCACGTATAATTTCAAGCTACTAATTTTAGTTTTAAATCCAGAAAAGCGAGACCACATCGCAAACATTTCTCGTAAACTGTTTCATTAAACACTAGTATTTGCACTTGGTTTTACCCAAGTTACAAGCATAGATTCTGATTTCTAATCCTTAACATTTTAAATGTTTTGATCCTACCGAAGACACAATGTGATTATTGTTTCCTATATTATCCCAAGTACGTCTTAATGAAATTCCTAATAAATTTAAAGGGGATGCGGAGAAATGAGATAATTTACTTGGAAAAGTTTTCACTGCCTCTTGAATTTAGAGCAGCGAAAATAAATAGAATAAAAATTGTTTCTTTATTTAGATTAAGGCCCTTCGGATCTAATAAAGCAAGATTTTATTACTTGATTTTGATAATATTGTTTCTCGCATTATGTGCAATCATTTTCAAGCCAAGAAAGTTTTAAGTAGTGTATATGTTCTTTAATAACAAAAGGAAATGTTAACCAAGTAATATTTCCACGTTTGCATATTACTTTCTCAATGGAGATTGTTCACCAAATCGCTCTGGTAACATGTCTAAGAAATGACATTTCATTTAAAATTTTCTTTAAAATCTCCGATATGAAATTGAGGAAATTCTGAGATTCTCCAATAGACGTACAAAGAATGGGTTTAATTTCGAGAGCAGTCGAAACTTAGAGTCGATCGAAGCTTCGCGAATTCGTCGCCATTTATCATTAGCTTCATTTATTTTTGCGCCTCAGAGATATGATTTATCACGCCAAGGCTACGAGCGTAGGTTTGTTTTTGCTACGAAGATATTAATCGTTATCATGCGCGTGCCACCCGTCGTTTGTTATCGTTATTGTGGCACCGCCCATTAATTATCAATGAACGTCCGGCCACGCTATGATAAAGGTAGCGTTGTACTTTAAGCCTGCCAGGTGACAGGGCTACTCAACCCTTTTTAAGCCATCGCATTTAACGCCCAGTGGCCGATGTCATAAAAGTGTCCCATTCGGATATCAACGTGCGTCGACATTAACGCCGGCGATTAACTTGTACCTTTTGTGTCTGCTTAAAATTAAATAAAAGCTTTTATCCCTTTTTCATGAAATCTAAAGGATCATTTCGTAATTACAAGTTAAATCCATGTCTAAAATAAATTCAATTTGACGAGGAATTATACAAAAGTACGAAACATTTTATCCATATACGTGTTTGACTGCAGCAACCTTTCAAATCGATTGCACTATATTTTGTTGACGCAACAACTGTTACCGAGTGTCTTATGTAGTTTTTGCACGGCATGCCAGAATTGGACGGAACGTTCCGATGCACCTTTTATCTGGACTTAATCAATATTTATATTGACTCAAAATCATTTTGGAATTAAAAAGTTGAACCTTTACAGTTAATTTCTATCACACATCTGCATATACTTTTAAGCAAAATGTCTAAAAAATAATATTCATAATGTACAATAAATTTATTCTGGAAGTATGCCAATTTGCCTCGTATAAAAATATTGATGAAAATAGAAATTTGTTTTTAATAACTCATCAGCCATCAGCCAGAGATGCCATCTGGTGGGACGCGTCTGCCGTGACGTATTGATAGATGGCGTTAGCCTGGTTTGATTGATTGGCATCACCAGCATCGTCAATCCTCTGTCAGTAATTTAAAGAGTTTACTAAAAATTACGTTTCGTAAGACGCACTCATCAATAAACTATATAGAATACTGAAAAGTAGTAGAACAATACATTAGTTATTTATAGGCTTAGATAGCAGTAGATAGATAGTATTATTAACTTAATTTGTCTATGATACATATTTTATGCATTGATTTTATGATGACTGATTTTATTATCAGACGTCAAGACAGAATACAAAATACTATCCACTTAATCTAAACGTCCGTCGTTGCACAGCCGAGAGTTATTGGCGCTCCGTACCAATTCAACTTACAGTCCTGCAAGAAAAGAGCGTACCACTTCTTAAAAGGCCGGCAACATAATAGCGAGCCTTCTAGTAATGTCCATCAGATAAGCCTCATATAAAAATGTACTTTTAGTCTAATAAAATAATACTTGCTGATTGCTGCATGACCATTTTCTTTATCGTTAAATTAACTTTATTATTGCTCAAGTCGATTAACAGCTAGGGTTTATTATGATGAAATAATATCGCATGCAATTGCAATTAAAATAATAAATCCGATAACTTGTAATTTAACTGCAGCAGTAACCCTAACAGGAAGTTATACGACCAAGTTCGAGATCGATTTGAAACTAAAGACTGTCTTAATTAAAGGGCTCCATGGGGTTGGTGAACTTGTATTTAATGATGTATATGATGTGTACTATTCTCAATTATTAATAGATAAAAATACCCTATACTTAAGGTTTATATATTTTTATTGGTAGAAAACACGGTAATAAATCTAAAAGATGTGTACAATGGGAGGCGTTATTGCTTATAAGCGATCTTTAGACAACACGAGCAAAAAATTGCAAAGATATCCATGAAAATACTTTTCAATTAGTTTTTTTTCTGAACTATACTACCGTGTAAGTGATTTTGATTGTTTCAACATTAAAAGATTTATATAATGTCTACGACATCGATGTAAAATATAATAGATTTATCTTAGTAAATTCATTAAATCTGTCCTATTATCGTGGTTTCATTATTTCATATCATTAAGTTAACTTTGATGGCTGGGATCCTATAATGATATCATGAATTACGACCTAACTTTATATATATTTTGCTTGGTTACTCAAGCAGAAGTTTCATTCGGCTGTGATGTGTTTAATCGATGTCTCGCATCTTATCTTTGAAAATTAGTTAAACTTTGATTATACGGTTCGCGTCCGTTATCGATTACAGTCTAAGTGGTAAATTGAATTTTGTCATTTTCTACGAGCTTGCTATAATTTCGATTAACGTCGAGAGAGTTGTAAACGGGTTTGGTATTTTAGAGATACAGAATTGTTTAGTATTTATTTCACGAAAAATACATAACGAAAACATATAGGTATGCTAATATCATAAAAATCATATTGACTTCATTTTAAGACAAAAAAAGTCGAATACGGGCATTTATTAAACCACCATCAAGTTGTGGAAGATTGTCTATCAAATAATTGTGCATTTATTATCATCCATAAACAAGACATTGTTTAAGGGTGTTTGTATAAAAACAAAAGAATCTCGAACAACTTACAAATTTACACATGTTATCACAAAAGCTAATGTATACAGAGTAATTGAGTCGCACAAAATCCTATCAACCAACGTATCAATCTTATCATTCCATTGTTTTCTATAAGCGCATACACAGGATTAGGGAAATTAAACTGTAACCAAAATGGCACTTCAGAACAAAGACAAATTAGTCTATATGTGAAAATGTTGAAACGCGTGAGAAGGACTGTGGAAGCGGCAGGTGTCTCTATTTTATTAGCCTGGTCTTAGATAGCGGGGAAATGTGCCGTGAGCGCCGCTTATGTCGAATAAGCCTTTATTTTATCCCTATATTGTGAGATATTAAGGCTTGTCGTAATCCTTAGATATTTTTCGATTTGCAATTCGTAAAATTTGAATATAAAGTGAGTGTTTATGGATTAAATTTCAAATTTAGGACTAATAATTATCATCACTTGTAATTCGTCCAAATTCCACTTTTAAATCTGTGATCGCTTCTATTGGATGTTTAAGTTTATTAATAATTTAATGTTACATTAGTTAAAGCAAATCTTTAACATCAAAAAGAGAAAAGCAAATCCCAATCTCAAACTCATGGGCAGTTATTTATAATTACAGATATTAAACATTATAGAACTAAGAAGAGCCATGTAGCAATTACACTAATTATGCGATTTGATTGAGTGGATTACGTTGGGGTAAATTAGATAGTTCGTTACATATATATATTCTTTGAATGAGAAAATCTTTTTTGTTCCAATCGCGTGCCAAACCTTTATCAAGCTGTCACACGAGGTGTTTTCAATTGTCACTTACAATGCAGTGAGTTTATACACCTGAAATGAGAAATTATTTTAAGCTCTTTACAAAATAAATTAAGGAAATTCAAAGAAACCTGCAGTATTAAATGTAATACTCACTATTAAATCTTAATATATCCTATTGCTTATTTAATAATAATAAACTAGTATTTCTGGAACAGTTCTGAAGCTACGGCGTAGGGTCTCGTATCTACATTTATTTTTAGAACGTAGCATTAAGCTACGTGCTACGCAATGGAGCTTTCATACACTTATATTTTAACTTTTACAATGCTAACAGAAAATATGATGTATGGTTGCTTTATTTGTTAATAAATCTGATTATTTTAAAATTACTTTAAAATACACGGATATGAGAACCCACATATTCCATAAAGCACAAATACTGTAGTGAAATAGTTGAACTTTCCTACCTAAATAACTCAATTTCAATTAAATATCATAACAGCGTCATCTCCCAGACTAAAACCACTCAGTTATTATTTACACTGGTCCACTTTGAGTTCCTTTAACTTTAATGGACTTGGTCGGGACACAAACATCTTTAACTTTCATCAGTAATGAGTATTCTTATGAAATATGATATTTGGTACGAAATAATTTCACTGAAATGTTAAAGACTTCAGAACAAATATATCCCTTTAGAAAAATCGTAGAATCATTACCAATTTCTTATACATATTTAAAAAACTATTCAGATAATATTTGTAATTAATATAGTTATGCATAAACCTTCATTACAATTCAAACTTCGTCAGTGTATAATCTCCTGGTACTTGTTTTTATTGTAAGATCATACTTTTTATATACACTCACAGAGAAAAAATACAAAAAAACCCTGTGCATCACTCGCACGAAATGCATTTTGCATTGAACTGAGCAATATTAAGAAAAAAATATAGTATAATCATAATGATGTTATATTTATTATTAGAAAAGGCTGGCAGAACACTTGCAAGGCATGAATCCATAAGTGATTAGAACAAACTTTAATTCTTAGCTGTTAGTTGCGGGTCTTGCGTTTTAGTGTTGGCTTAAGTAGCCGTAAATATACGATAATCGCAGTTTAATATTTCTGAAATGCGTTCATATTTATGAAGTGTGCGCGAATAGGTCGCGTGCCCGGGTGCACTATATCGAAGCGCGATTACACAATGTAATAATAGCAGTAATAAAACTGTCATAATTGTATCATTTCGTGTAGTTTACACGTGTCAATTTGTAAATTACTGTTCGCTGCTCGTAATAATTATTATTTAATTAATTTTTAAATTACTTTTTTTTAATAAGAGACATATTTTTCTGTATCTAAAAATGCGTTTTATAAATCCTTATAATAACTATTGAACAGTAAATAAATAAATAAAATAATGAACCTGTCATTTGAAACACTAAAAAGTATAACTAAACTATATGTTAGATTCAAAAATTTTTTTTTTAAATTTATTTATTTATTTTATTTCTCACAAAAACATATACAATAATTGTCATTCTTCTTTGGAGCACTGCTATTGCTTAAGTGAGACTGATGCCTGTTAAAGGTTGTGCACCTGTGTTACAGGTCATCAGGCCTCCACCACTTCGGATCGATTAAAAATAATAAATAGGACTAAATTATCAGCAGATAATTGGTAATAGAATATTATAAATATGATCAACTCATATACAAATATATCATAGGGAAACATTTTTAGTAACAAATTGTATCTGCTCATTATGTCTCTGCTATATTACGCAAAAACTCATCTAAGCAATAAATAATATATTCCAATTAAACTTAACAATGTGTTTACATAAACAATGGAATCCATTTAGAATGTGATATAAATAAAATAGTTTAATTCGAATTATAATCCTACATGTTCCGAAAAGGGTCAAACAACTTGCAAATATAATCCCAGGCTCCATGTAACTGCTCTCGTTAAATTACTGATAAACCTCTCCCAGAAATGAACTAAAGGCTTTTCAAATGTTATTAGAAACACATTTGTGCCGTCTTGTTAATTGCTTTTTGATTTATTTCATCCAGTTAATTGTTTCAATAAGAATTCTGCAATGCTCGCATTTATATTTCTTCATTAAATGAAAAAGAAAACGTATGTTGATAGTTATATTAATTACTAATTAGAACGTTTTTAGTAGCAATTTGGCGTAAAATAAGTCATGTTTTGTTAAAGTTGAATTATATTGGGTTAACAAGAAATTTTAAAGTACGACTGAATTATTATTCAATAAACACTGTAGTACTGTGGATTGTACATAGAATAACACTAAAAAAACAGAAACCCTATAACCTCTTAGGCTTAGGCCTCAGATTTGTATGTCGTATACTTTTTGAGTTTAGACAAACTGGTTTCCTCAAGATATTTATCTTCATCGTTCGACTTAAATACAAAAAAAAACCTCTGCAGCCGAAAATCGCTATTTTATTCGCTGATATAAGTTAATATAAACTTTTAAACTCAAGTCTACAAGTTTTATAATCAACAAGATAATACTAGCTTGAAGTACTTGTAAAACTTACCTAATTATGGGAGTAGATATCGTTACAATTAGAACGAGCATGTGGTATCTCCGAGCGCAAATATAACCTCTAAAACTTAGGTACTCAGATACAAATAAGAAACATTTAAACAACGATGCGAGTTTGTTAAAGACATCTCAAAACTATGCTCCATTGTTACATTTACATTAGACGAAAATTTCGTCTTACACTGATTTACGATTCCCGGCTAAACAGCGACTGAGTTATTATTTATTCTCAACACTGAAACTTGCTGCGAGAAGGTGACACCAATTTGTGTTCAACAACCTGGAAGGAAACTTCTCCGCACTCAAAAATAATTTGCATATTTAAACAATAGCGCGGCAAACCACTCAAACATTCACTTGTTAATTTTGATTAGCGGAACCTGATGATATTATTTTTGTAAATAAATCAACGCAACCGAGGCGTGGCTTATTAATAACTCTGAGACAGCTAACGACGTTCCGACACAATTGTTACTAAACCCGTGGAATTTTAATTCATCGAGCAGTTTATTAAGTGCGTAAAGTTTTAGTAGATCTTCAACGAACGTAAATTAAGTGAATTTGCTTCTAAGCCAGCAACGGAGCTCTGCGCCGTTTTAAATGTAATCACCGAGATATTAAGTATTTTAATTGTGCGTGAATGTCGGCTTTCCTTGGATGAGCTGGAAATTTAATTCTCTCTTTTTTCGTTTCAGGTAAGGGTCGATACAACTCCGAACTGGACTGGTCATTACTTTTAATATAAGGTATCGTATAAAAGGTTGTAAAGTGGAAGGAAATGAGCGGGAGCCGTAAAACTCTTTTCATACAATATTCAATAGAATATATTTTATTATACTGAGATTTCCACAATTTGCCTATAAATTTATGCTATATCTTCGGTTTTATATTCTTCTATAGGGCGAATTTGTTTCTTTTTCACGTGATTCAGTTATAAATCTTTCGAAACGCGTACGCTTCTTTGGTTACGAATCTATTTTATGACCACATACGTCGAAGGTTAACCAATAAAACCTTTTAACAGCCGTAACTATTTCGTTATAAGATCTGAGTACGCAATAAAAATGAGGAAACAGAAATAAATCTAGGGGCACAATGGCCAGTGGAGGCACAGCGAACACTGCCTCTTTCGGACAAATCAATCACGGCGGGGCGTTCGCTTTAATCGCTCCAATTTAAGTTTTTCCTTTCTTGCCAGTACAAATTGATGGAAATAGTTGAACGTTAAATATTGCGATTTGTTGCGCTCGAGAGTACAAACTTCCTCTTATATATGTTTACGGCGAGCCAATAAATCTCAGGCGCTTTGTGCTCGCGTCGCCCTCAACATCTTCCTCCATAAATGGCACGTGCGCCGGTTATCTGTATATTTGTAACGACTTACACCCGAAAAAATATCGTTGTTGCCGCTACGTTTCTATTTCCTTGTTTTGAGTGATACAGGTACGATTTATTTTAGGTCGAACGGGGATGGCGCCATCCAGTTTGAAACTAGTCATCGTTTCTATTCAGTTATTCACTCGCAGCGCTTCATTTTCCCTTCGAAAATGCGTCCCTGAATTAGAAATAAGCCGTAGGCCACGCAATTCTGCCAGAGACAGGCTTCGCTCTCTAAACTAACCCGAAGATAAATTATTCCGGAACATTTCTCATCACGATCTATTCTTTTCTTCCCCGACAAAGCGTCGGTGAATCCCTCGTAGGAGCGTGCTTATCCACAAAATAAAATGATGTCGAGAAGCATATTCACTAAGTGACATCACACTTGTACGATGTTCGTGTGTATTGTTGGTGTATGTACGCGCGTCGTTATGAATCAGAGCTGATAAGCAAAGTGTGCAGATTTGCAGGATCGGGCGACCGCTCGCTGGCTGCCAAGTTTCTTGTGCCCCGCCCTCGCATTTGCATGTTATGAACGCGTGCTAGTGTTATTACGTTTTAATGTGTGTGCATCTTTCAAATGAGCTTCACTTTAAGTACGATTTAAGTGAATACTTACCATGAATGGACGCTCATTTCCATAAATACCATATCATTTTAACTTACTAAAACAAGTTAAGTTTTTGCCAAGTTTAATAATATGAGTGGATGAGTTTATTTCATGTGCGATCAAAACATCGCTCTTCCTTTGTTTTTGTAGATTTAAAGTCTTCACACTCGTGAGTTTATTTACTCTATCGATAATTATGAATTAATGTAAACAAGTTTATAAATAAAATCCGAATGAGGGAAACTCGAACAACGTTATAAATCAGCGTTTGTTGTGAACAAAAATAGCTTCACTGTTCGCTCCGCGTCCAATCATTAGTCAAAATATCTGAGTGCAGCAAAAAGCGAACTAATTGCGCTCTTGAAGGACAAGGGCCACTCCACTCTGTCGCAAATCTACTTAGTCACGTTTAATAGTTTTTCTATCTTGAGAATCTCGGCCTTAACATTAAGCTCACTTTACGATTTTTATTTGTTTCGCAACAATTTGTATCAATTATTCTGGACTCTTAAGAACGCTCAATTATGCCTCGAGTCGAAAGATCTTTTAAATGTAATTCTCGAAATCGAAGTTAAGACTTTTTCTAAATATTTAACGATGTATAACGTGGCTTTACTCGTTATTATTCTAGATGTACTCGCACCAAAAAATGCACGAGCAATATAATTTTAAATTGAACATTTTTAAAGGAAAACTCAAAGTTTCAGTTCACATTTCCGCGTCGCGCCTCAAGTAAACACCTCGCAAGTTACCTATTCTGTAAGTTCTTAGAAATTGATTTTTAAACTGTAAACAAGTTGTTTCGAGTAAAAACTAGGGAACATGAAAAAACCTATTCTAACAGAAAGTTTGGAATGAAATTAGTTTAAACGAGAACTTCATTTTAGTTTTTTACCGGGAAGGTTCTGCAATTGCATGAAGATTCCCGTTGAAAGTTTCCCCTTGCAGATTTTGATTACACACGCTCCTTGAAGAAACTTCCTGTAAGATGAGAATATTAAATCTTATTTAACTTAGACATCTGTGGGGCGTTGTTATTTCGATGCTCTGTCGGCCTTCGTCAAGAGCATATTAACCTCCGAGTTTTCATATTCAACATTGATTCCGTTTGCTATTCATATCAGGATTCAGTTGTCATTCACCTTTCAGAATCTAAATATTTGATGCGCATTCGTACAATATAGAGTAATTTAATGGAAATCCTTTAAGAGAGTTAGTTACGCCTCGTTGAAATGAAATACAGTGCTGCGCTTACTCGGCAAAATTTTAGGAACAGTTAAAATTTAATTGTGTACTAAAAGTACGTTTATATAATCATTACGGGGAACAATATGGGGTCGAGTCGCTCGACGGGTCTCATTCCAACATAAGCGCTTTACATGGTGCATTTGTTTAATTGCATATCATTTCAGTTATCTAACAATCACCGGTGCAAATTGCTGTTTTTGTTACCTTGTTACTAAATTATAAATATTAAACTAATAGCTGGAAGTTATCTATGCCATAGATACATCAAGTTTAACTTTAAGCTAATAGTTAACTAACAAATATACCTAATAAATCCACCATTTCAGTCAGGAAAAGGCAGACGTAATATGAAATCAGTATAACAGGAATCGAAGAATGGCGCCATGCAGACGGTAGCGCCTCGCGCCCGCGCCTATTAGCCGTATTCAGAATTTCGCAATAAATATCATCTATAGAACGTTGCAACACAAAAAGCGCTGTATAATATTAGTTTCTGTTTACATTACCATTCTACATTTCTATTTAATTGGTATTCTCGATGCCTAAATAGCTATTTAATTTCAAATACTTACAGCCGATTAAAAACGCTGTTGCCGACAGACGAAAGAAAATTAGAATCGAAATACTGTTAGAGAGCATCGTAAACATCGAAGGGGGCTCCACAGAGTCAGACGTTTTAATTTTATTAAACATCTCCTGGTGCCCGAGATAAAGTAGATTTCTTTCGCTGCCAAGTAAGAATTTCGACTCGTATAATAATTTAGATTACGTAGCAAGCAGTGAGCGTTCATTATCGTTCTTTTGTACCTGATTTCGTAGAGATCTCATTCGGATAGAGCGCCGGTCCGCGGCGCGGGCGTTCTCTCGAAATGGAAAGTGCGAAAATGAAATTATAAAGCCCCGCGATAAAAATAAATTAAATCGGATTTCACGTTTCCCAGTAGCCAGGGATGAAGAACGTTTTGTAGTCTGCGAATTCCTTTCTCTTTTTAAATATTTGCTTTAACAGTTGATTTGTGGCGTAATGAGAAAATTCTCACTGTTCTCATTTTTCCCTTCTTTTGTGCGCAGTTGTTTTATTTGTCAAATAGATCCGGAAATTGCGTTATTGTCGGTGGGCATGCAACAATTTTTGTTTGATTATTTGTTTGGATGCTTCGGGTATCTTCGTGTAATGTTGAGGGTTTGATCATTTCGTATTCTCACCTGCGATTATTCAAATTAGAGAACGCTACGACAAAGACGAATGGCGCTAATATCGCATTGTGCGATCGACCGTGCGATAAAACGCAGAACCTACTACGATCCCGACACACGCGCGATTCTTCGTTGATAAGCTAGAGATTGATCGCTATGATACGCCTTTTGCGTACGCCTCGAGTAATTATATGCAGTGACCTCAAAACATCTATTAAGCGGTAATCCATATGCATAAACTACAATTAGGTTGATATTTCAAAACGAATTCCAATAAGGATTTGTAAGATCTTTATTTATATTTTATAATATTTTTTCTACTATTATTAATACATTAATTTTATTTATTGCGTCTAAGGCATAAAATAACTCTTGTGGTCTCTGCCAGAATAACCAACGCTGTAGAACACGTCTGCTCCTCAGCAGAATGTTGAGCCAGGTCCAGGTTCAACCATAACACGTACACATACAATAAATATACTTTTGTTCGTTAAACACAAATATAAATATAACACAAAATAATAACAAAAAATTGTTTATTTTTTGTTATTATTTTGTGCTTACTTCGTTAGTAATTAATGTTATATCTATGTCTAAAGATGTTTCTTGTTCAATTCTAAATAAATGTAACAATTAAGATAATTATTACATTTATTGCCCATTCTGGGTGTAGTAAATCGGACCCGCGTGCCTTGGGTACTCTTAAGTGTATAACCCAGCTTAATCGTAGTATCTACTTAAGGTTGTTTGTTATTGCACTAATTACATACTAGAATGCTTGGATTAACAGTAATAAATTAAGATGTTAAATTCTTGTCATTAAATCACAGTCGAAATTAATAAAAAAACTGGTTCTGTCTAGGCGAGTTGACATAATTTCTAGTACACATTATATATCCAACCAGTAAGCATTTTTATGTAAATATGAAAAAATCAAATAAAAATGTATTCACATTGGAAACAATGTTTACTTATGAACATCAATATTAAATAAAAAGAATATCTAAAATAACATTAATAGGTCCCAAATCGAAAACAGAGCAGTCGAGAACTGGCAATAAACTTTTCGTCCCTCTTTTTAATAAAGTTTTGTGAAAAGAAAATTGTTGAGACTGCGGACATGCTTCACTTGACATATTAAAAACAAAAATATTAACAGGAAAAGTAAAATCACGCATTTGCATTATAGTGAGGACAATACAATACACAAAACCAATACATAAATAACCATAATAATCTAGTTTCGCCAATTTCAACTTTAAGGTTGTATGTTGGTATTGGCCTCTTTACATCCGTTTTCTGAATATTTTTCCCTGTCACATGTACATTCTGAATTATACCGGTATCTTCCCTAGGTTTCCTTGACCATATGAGCAAGTTCTTAATGAAAATCATATGCACGGCAATTCGAATATACGAGTTGAGAGTCGCCTAAACTACATTACTCCATATTACATAAATACAAAACTTATTAAAAGAATTCAGTGTACACTTTGAAAATCACAAAAGTAAAAAAATAATAATTATCTTAGATACGTAAAATCTTATATTGCGAACGTGAAATGCATTACAAATTCCTGCACAATTTTTACACTCGACTGAGTCCACAGGCTGAATACGTTCTTGAATGTGACGTTACTAGAAATAATTTTGGCACAAGATTCCGGGAATAGACGTTGATACCGCGAGATGTCAAATTTCAAGCCTCAAATAAAATAACTCAACGCCTCTATATATAATTAAATTGTATTAATATGACTTTCTTTATAGAAAAGGTTTCTAATTTGTGGAGTACCTACTATTAATGGTAACGAAACAAGAGATATAACACACAAAAGTAATTGTGAAATTATTGTGATTGAAGGAAAGATTAATATACAGCAGGTTAATATAAAAAATGGAAGATTTTTACTTTATAAACTAAGGATATTTTTGAGCCTAACATAATCAAAAGTGAAATACCGACATTTCCACGATACACATCTCTATTTTAAAATATTTGTATTTCGCAAAAAATAACGCTCCCGGAAATGAAATATCAACACAGGGGTGTCAATGCTTTACAGGTGTCTGCCCTCACCCCTGGACCCCCTACCCCACCCTCTCACAACCCCTACTAGACTGTGATTCCACGAGCAAAACCAGATATTTGTTAATTTTAACTCTGCCATATGAAGCTTAAACGTTGTTGTGTATTTATTTAGAAAACGTGTCTCTAAGAAAGCTTTAATCTTGTCACAAAAGCTCCACCTGATTCAGTGAGGCCACGAGCACTCTCGGTAGGAACGTGGAGGAATGAAGCGGAAGAGTGCCCGGCACTCTGAATTACTTCCTAATGAAAAGATCTCTAGAGTGGGATAGAGAGCCGTCGCTGTGCGGCCGCTAACGAACGTGGTAGGCCACTCGAGTCGAGCGCACCCTACATAGATACAGAATATAGCTATCTCTTAGCTTATTATAATGCGAACGTTAACAATTTCTTTAAACACTATCGTTATTATTCAAGTTTTAATTTGATGACGTTACTTCAACCTTCTCGACCCAGTTCGCTTTCACGCCGAAGACAAAAAATGCAGCCACACTTTATATATAACGATTTTTCGCATAAAATTTTTCGCGTCCAATATTAATTAAAGTTTTATAAGGCCTGAAATCTGATTAAGGTTGTATTTGCTTAATATTGTGGAATTATGTTAAGCGTGCTGTTTGACATGAGATCAAACGATAAATTTGTGGATGGAAATTTGTAAATAATTATGTTAGTAATTAGGAAATAGTATTGAATATAGGGAAAATAAATATTTATCAATGTTCTACGTGTTGGTTTGTTCATTTATCGGATTGGCCGTTTCAAATCAATTTTAATTAAAAGTTCAATTGACTTTTTAGTCTTATTTGATGAAATGCGTCGGGCCGTTTCAAAGTTATGAGCTATTGGAACGGATGTATTTCAGATACTTTTTTTAGTACAATCATTCACAATATTTTGAGTTGTCTATATGGTAGAAAGTATAATTCCAAAGGTGTTAAAGTATTTTTAATTGTTATCTCATTGAAATTGCGATATACTGCAGCTAAAAATAACTTCGTAATACAAAATGGTGTTAATGGCAATTTTAATACGGTGGTCATAGATTTTATTTAAAAAAAGCTAAAATCCAAGAGTGAGAAAAAGAGTGTTCAGAGTAGTTGTTGGCACATTAGTGCAGCTGCAGCTGAGATTCGTCTTAGGACAAATGCAGAGCAGATATCAAGGCAGAATACAAAATATCCGTATCACCTCAGTCGTTCCACAACTCAGGGTTTCTTAAGGAAGATTCACGCACCACCACTATGTGGATTACTAAAAAAGAAAGAAAGTTCTGTTATAGCGTATCATTTCTTAAATGGCCGGCAACGCACTTGCGAGCCTCTTGGCAATGTATTAGTGAACATCAGATGAGCCTACTGCTAGTTTCCCGCCCGTTGGCTTCCTATTACAAAAAAATACCCAAGTAGTTTATAGTTCTACTAAAATTACAGTTCGTTCAAAAGAAATACGATCCTTTTATCATAGGAATGATTGTGGAACCAACAATTTTCATATGGAAAAAAACAAACTCAAAGTTATCGGAAATACATCGATAAAGATTCCGTTAACGAAGTAGTTAAAAACATTCCCACTCAACATATTAGGTTAAAGTAAAATGAGCAATCGTTATGTATCACCGCGCAATGGTACAACAATTGCGAGATCAAACAATTTTTTTATTTGTCTGCCAACTCAACCGCACGACTGAAACTAATGAAGAGGAGTTTCGATTAAATTAATACTGGTTTTATTTCCGATTCGCTTTTACTCATGTTTTTTACAAGTTCACTCATATAAAAGTATCTGCTACACTGAACAACGTGTAATTTTTATAAAAAGTTTATATATTTTGTATTTTTTTTAAATATATTAGAATTATTTTATATGTTAATTGGAAGTACATACTCAGAATCCATTTGAAATATCTCTAGTAGTTTAATTTAATATTAATGTCTTAAGTTTAAAATGTTTCAAATTTTGACAAATAACTTATAATAATAATAATGCACTATTGTTATCGATCATTGACTAGTTAATTTATAGATATAGCAACATTGACAAATGAAATAAACCGTTAGTTTTGTAGCTCGTGTATTTCAATATACTATATTATGTAGACCTTATAACTATAATCTTCACAGTAAAGAATTATATCTAACTTGTCTATTACATATATAATTTATAAACTACAAATAGTTTGTGTGTAATTATATAAAATTGTAGTAGTGATTTTCCGAAAAGTTTCCGATAATTCAATAGCGTTTCACTGCAATGCTGATACATTATTAATAGGAGATAGTACTTAAACTTCACCGTAGTTTAATAAGCAACAACCACGGCGTGCTTTCGTGTTGCGATTTTGATTCGAGTTAACGAGGTGTAAACCTTAATAACTGTTATTAAAGGGACCCGTGTTGTATGTTGATCGGTTGATAAGTTTGTAAAACATGTTATGATGCCACTGGAAAATTGTAAGCTTCAATTATTTTGATGTAAATTAGTTTACGTTATTTTGTACGCTGTATTAAACATTCTACTGTGGAATTATTGATGTTTTTGTCATAACATTATCTGTATTTGTTGATTAAGAGTAAATGTATTTTTGCTTCGGATATTGAAGCATTTGTCAGAGTAATAAGATCGGTACACATCGCAAATTACTTTGAGAAAATTAATGATACCTCGGCTAACTCTTCGCGGATGTTACCTCTTCGAATCCTCCAATCTAAAACCTTAATTATACCATTAAAATTCCAAGTGTTCGGGAAATTCTAGCGACAGATCGATGGAAAGAGGCAAAACTCGGTGAGAATCGAACAGTCGTTAATGAAACTCGCCCGCGCAATTAGGTAACCGTCTTGGTTTTATTAAATTTAATCAAGAACTTGTGTAATATTACACAGATTGGCCCAATCGAGCCGTGTACAAGTTTCGATACCCTAGTTGAGAACTAATTTCGGATAACGACTTATCTCGCTTAACGCGACGGCTTCATAAAAATCCGATTAACAGTTCCACGATACAACCGCTGAATTTTAATTTTAATTGTAAAAATCCGTTCCATTAGTAATTCTAAGTAATAATTTACTGCTACAAGGTTAAATACTATGTCCACTTCTCTACGTTTACACCTTCAGAAAACAGAATGTCCCAGATTATAACTGTATAAATTTTGTATATAGGATTTTAAATCTTACTTGATTTTTCATATGTTTTATATTTAAAATTGCAAATAAAATGTTTGTTAAAATTTTTACTGTAATGGGAGAATACGCGGTAGGACATATAATGTCTGTTGAAGCCAGCCTTATCGAGCCTGATAAGCCGAGTCGGCCCGGAACCATAGCATCCGGGTTACCGGCAACTGCGCTCACTATCCGTTACATACAAATACTCATAGCAGTTCCTATCATATTCTCTCTAAAATTACGCCAAACATTGAATAAACCAGAAAACCAGAGATACAGTTCCAAACAAGTATTGCACAATTTTAAATAAAACTATGGACGGGACAGAGCATTACCATAAAGAGTTGGGAGCGGGAAATTGCTTTTTTGAACTCACACTGTTACCACTAGAAGTTAAGAAAAAGTTGAATAAAGGTGAGGATTCCGCGGGTGGGCGCGATGGTGTAATCACATTCCTTGCCCGACTCGAGTTAGTTGATGCAAAATAAAGTCACCTCGCCGCTGTTTACAAAGCTTGCGTGCAACTTCGCTCCGAGCGAAAGATTAGAAGTATTTGCCTAACTCAGTTTTAGTCCTGCGAACGTGCTTTTTAGCATTTCTACGAGTTGATAGTACTTAAACAGAACAACTATCAAGATCCTACTTATTCCTTATTCAGTACACAGGCGACGGAATGAATCAAATAGCGATTGAGATGTTTTCCCATACAAATGTGAGTCATATCGTTGAGTTACAGAGACAAATCGCTGTAATATCAGTAACATGAGCGGTTGAATGAATATTTATTTTTTCTAAGATTTCTTTAATAATAAACATTTGTATCTTTTATCTTTACATAAATTATGGTGCGTTAGGGTACGGAAAACTCGGTTCCGCCGGGTCCTATCAAAGTTGCGTGAATAAAATTATTGTTCCTTCGCACTATAATTACCTATACGTGCTAGAGAACCATAAGACTTAGCCCTTTCAAACGAACATATTGTTGATGATAATCTTGTATAATTTATTCTGAAGTACAATTAATAGCTCCATTTATTACCGTACACCACATTTTATCATGCACTCAACACCAATAATATCATTTAATTACGGCGTTTGGCGAAATTATATTCGAATCACGTTCTACGAAAAATAAATTAATTCAAAATTAATTGGATGTTTCTAGAAGATTTTCTCGAGTTTATTTCCGCGGGAATAATAACGATTAGAATATATTATTGTGGGTCATAGAATATCTGTTACATCTGGGTTCATTAGTGATGAAACAGGAGTCGGGAACCTGGGCCTGCTATTAGGGAAAATAATTATTTACATAAACAAGGATTTCTCAATAAGTATAATGTGTAATATTTACTTCGAACGTTGCTATTAAGTGGACTATTAGAGTAATTGCTTTACGGCTCTGAATGCTAATAATTGAGTCAAGATCGTCATTACGAGTCCTCAGGGACTTGGATAATGACTTTAAATAATTGTGTACAATCTCACTGCGAAATTTATGTTTTTGTCGCAACCTGTATTAATTTTGTATTAATTAAATCTGAAATTTGTATCTTTATTATCGGAATGCTTATTTTATTTTTCTTTACAGCTTCACATTGAAGAGGGATGGTTTTATTTTTAGTTCTCTGTGGGAAAATATTAATACAGTTTTTATGAAATCCTTTTATCTATTTATAATTGAACTTTATTTTTTAAATATTTTTATTAAGAGTAAAGATAATGAGGTTTTGTTAATGCAAGATTTATTTTGTAAAATATGCATTACTACCCACTTCTGTCTAGCTAAGCATACAAAATACATTATTTACATCAAAATAATTACTAGGAACTAAATTAAATTAAACTAAAAAAATTAAAACTTGCAGATTTACATTACTCTTATTATTAATTTTTTCGCGTAAGAACATCACATATTTCAATATCGAATTGTGTTGAACAATGTACTGTATTTTTTGACAACAAATTTTAGGGGAAAAAATTCCTCTGTAGTAAGCCGCAATGTAATATTCCGTAGCATGGAAAGTGCAAAAGCTATATTTGTTTTGTGGGTACAAATTGTTTGTGCCAAACTTGTACCTGAGAAGTTTTCATAATAGTCCGTAGCCTCCGGCGTTACAATTTTGTCTCAGATCTGTTGACGAACGTGTAAACATATTCCTTTATGAAGACGTTTCCGTATATATCCTGATAGCAATGTCGCGCGTACGATTTACACCATGTTTATTCAGAGATAAGTTATCCCTTGAATTCTCATATCTGGCAAAATCATTTATGTAAGATTGTTTCACTGTGGCTTGATTTACGTACCAAGTTTTGCATTAAAAAAAAAGTGTGGCATTTGGGGACTGCCACGGTAAAGCTATTGCATAGCAGTTTTTTATAAACAATTCATTTTTCTTTAATATATATTCAAGTCTTTTTTAATGAATTCAATCTACCACTATACCAGACTCAGACTAACACGCCTATATAGTCTGTCTCGCTCTAACACGTACCGGCTGCACCGATCTGTACTGCGTCTGTACCGCTCCAACACGTATTGGCCACGCCTATATTTAGTCATCGTGTGTTAGGTTTTTATTTTCGTTACGGAATTTCTCTATTCAGTCGCCGCGCGATAAAATATATGCAATAGCATAAAAATATTTTCCATACAAGTTATAAAATTAATTAAAGATATATTTCGAATAAACAAAACAAACAAAAAAGCTTTCACAGACAAAAATATAATTTTGACAGGAAGAGTTATATGATGTCATTGATATGCAACATACAAGATATTGGCCGTAACATATGGTGCGTCAGTATTAGAATAAGAACGTACACCGTCGTATGTCGTGTATGATATTAATATTTAATTTACACGAGTTAATTTATGTCACGGAATGCCTGAGGTATATTATTCTATGCTATGCTGGAATAAATTTCGTAGTACACGTGTAAGATGAAATTATAATGTCGCCTACATTTATGATATATACGATTTTTCATAAATTTGTTGGATTAAAAATAAAATAAAATCCTTTATTTCAGACCAATTAATAAGTCCATATGGTGTTAGTATAGTAAAACTTATAACTATGTTAGTAAAATTAATTATTGTGGGACTGTAAAATTTACAGTTTATAATTTATATTATTTTAATTTTATACTTAATATAAAAAGCAGCTATGGAACAGTATACTGTACTTAACTGTGTTGCTATATAACATTGTAAACGAGCAAAAACTGAGTTTCACAATAAATTTAACAGATTCTGTCTGTTCTACGTTTCTTTAGGATGTATTTTCGACTGAACACAAGTCGTTTATCGTTTCATATTTTCTGATGTTCAACATCGTTAAGTGTTTACTAAAACATAAACGAATGATGTCTCCTGCAATCATAGATATATATAGGAGCAGTGTTTTTTATGATTACTGGAATTAAAACCGGCGAGGAAAATTTAATAGAAATTATGTCAAATATACTACTTAATATAATAGAGATACAACTGAATATAATTATTAGAAAATTTAGCACGGTTTTAACAATCGGATCCTTTAGTTAACATGAAGTTGTTAATAAAGTCTATAAAACTGATCTTAGTTATTTATGGCTAACCAAACTAGGAGTAATTCACAACGTAATAACAGAGTAAATAAAAAAACTTTTCACGCATATATTTTATATTTCCAGAGTTGATTAACAATAGAAACCAAACTTGACATCTTAAAAAAGTAGGTTTTAACTTTGTTGCGAAATAACAAAACGTGTTTCTCATGTTTATATTTCTTCAGGCGAAGGATCAAGAGGATTTGTCACATATTTTCAAGCCATTTTTCCTTATTTTGGTAAAACATTAACCCTCCGAATATTCACTTTAAGAATAATAATCTATGTCTTCGATAATGTAATATGATTTTATGGCGTTATTTCAAAATATCTTGGCAAATAGTCATTCAATATGAATACATCATAGTTCAAGGTAGATTATCGTGCACTTTTGATTGAGAAATATCGATTTTGATTTTTATAAGAGTGGTTGTTGTGCAGTCGGCCATGATGGCGCATTTACTGAGATTTTATGTCGAATAACAATTTAACAATTGACAGTTGATGTCGCATGTCATTGATGACAATTGACCATAAAAGTAGTGTTTTCAACCATAATTTTAATGTTTTTGTTTCGATTCGACAATTGTTAGCTGTGAATGCTCGATATAAGTCACAAAAAATCGTATAAAGTAACGTCATACATTTTAGAATTTCCTTCCTTTCTTATTATTGTTATTTATTTCTCTCTCGGTGGTTGGAGTTAAAATGATGCTTTATTTCCTATTGAGATTTTTACTGCAAATAGCTGTACCTCGTAAGAAGATATATCACAGCCGCTAGGGGCCTCATTAAGTAGGACCATGCAACACCGGAGAATCGTATGCCACTTGCGGCTTCCATTGTTTATTTTTCTTCCTTTTGTTGACGTAACATTTATAAATATTATACTCTGTGGACATCTTTGTTGTAAGAGAAAACATCTGCGTTTAACAATGAACAAACTGTAGATTATTACAATATGAACTCATGTATAAGATAATAATAATTTATACTCCTCATTTATAAGTAAGATAAATAAATTCTGTACGTTTTTGTATTCTCTGTTAAATAGTTTTCTAAATAAGGGACGAGTAGTTTTGAGGTATTAAAATAAGATCACCACAGATTTAAATGGAAGATTAAAAATCTATTACAAACATTTGTCCTTACAAATCAGACTACCAGACAGAAATGCATATTGAGAATATTTTCTTCATGTACAGGGCAGGTGCCTCACCTGATACTTGGTAGTACTACCACCCATGGACAGTGCCAGAGAGCCCGGGAATACATCCTTTTTAGAAATGCACGCTTCTAGAAAATCTTATCATGTATAGTAAATGGAAAAACATTTTTTTTCAATCCACTACTTCTTCATGAAATCTCAAACAAAGTAAATTGTTAGTTATCTTGTGTTGTATTCCCAGTATTTAGATAAGTCTCGCCTAACAAAGTGAACTAGTAGAACTCCGAAAGTTTTATTGTAAATACTTTGCCGCTAATGAGAGTAAAGTCAGTGTATATAATGAGACTTGACTTAAGTTCCAACTTCATTACGTGTATAACTGCGTAATTGAAGATTCTTAGTGTTTTAAAACTGTATTTAGTTAACATAATTAGTTGGTGAAGTTATGATTCATTTGGGAACGAGTTTTGGGTTAAACTTTGGTGGTAATATTACAAAATTCGTATATGCAAACAAACTACCGAATTTCATCAACCGTTTCACAATTAGCAATGTCAGCTTTATTAACGTACGTGGGTTTGATGTCCGTCTGTGTCATAGAAGCGTTTTAATATGTAAAGGGAAAAAACATGTATAAAATAATTAATCGACGTAGGCTTTGCCTATATAATTTCAAGAAGTGAAGTCTTCACTCAATCTTTGTAAATATAAAGCCTATTTTGTTTGTATCAAAGTATTTACTTAAATGACAAATGCATGTAACATTAAAATTTCAAAACACCTTTGTACCTACTCTTTCTAATTGCATACCTGATTGGTATTCACTAACTCAATTGATTTCATTTAAATATTTTATTAGTATTGGATTTTCAAATCAATATATTAGATTCTAGATATGCAAAAGCTATTCCAATAGATCAATTAGGTAAATGCATTATTTATTCATAGCCTTATACCACATTATGCGTTATCCAATTTCAAATGCAATGCGACATAAATACGTGCAGTTTTGTTTAGTAATTCATTCGGCTATCAATCATAGCGCAATTTAATTTGTACTTTTGCTTGCGATTATTCATTTTTATTATTAGTACACGTTTTTTATACTCTAAATTGAAAACATTTCAGTTCTTTAAAGTTTTTTAATAAACTATGAATTAATAACTTCTTTTCCAAGAACAATTTAAACCATAAACATTTGTGATAAAGGAAGTGTTTAAAAATGGAACACCAACACTGTTCCATTTTTAAACACTTTTCGAACATAATTCAAAATTAATTACTAGCCACAGTTGAGACGAAAGTAAAAACAGTGTAAAAATGCACCCGGTTTTAGGTGTTTCTAGATGCATCATTATGAGAGCCAGGCGGCGCACTACAAGAGGCTAGATAAGAGGTGGCACAAAAGACCACCTATATACTTTCATAGCTACATTGTATGCGCTGAGCCTAACACTATAAGTGTAAAGTTACCTATAGGTTAATGTAAGCACGTACGCCCCATTCACTGTATCTTTCAAAAAGCGCCTTTGAATTTGATTCAGAGCGAGTCGATGGATACTTATGAATTCGTGCAACAGTTGTTATTATATAGAAGGTTCTCTTTATAAAAGAGGGGTTTAATTACAATATATAACCCGTGCAGGTGTATAAATATTAAGGTTTACAATCAACTTAACATTTGTAAATTTTTACGACTGCAGTTTGAGGGATTTGAACCAAAATCAAGCAGTGTCAATAGTAGTATTTAAAAATGAGTTTCTGTATTTTATAACATTTAAATTTAGTTATTATAAACAGCACTATTTTTGCTACCTACCTACCTTTCCCAGTTTCGGTTTAAGTATTTTCTATCTTCATTTATCGCTGGCTTCATTTATGTGTCGGACGTCGCCAGGATGGTAAGAAAATACTTCTGGAGCCCGCGAACATAGGCTCCACCATCAGGTGAATGTGGGACGTGAGAGAAGGCTAAAATGGACAAAACCATTTGAATTTGTCTGTCCATAAATAGAGTTTCTTATGTTAAATATTGTTATTAGTAAATTAGTTTAGACTTTTATTAGTATTAAGTTAGTCTAGGTCCTAATTTTTCATATCTAAGTAAAGATACATGCATAAATTTTATTTTCTGCAAGTTGATGATTATTAAGCTCGGTTTTTGGGTTTTAAAAATACCGATTTTCTCACAAATAAAAAAGAAAGTGTTATTTGTAAAAATAAAAGCAAAAATTCTTCATGAAAGTACTTATATAATTTTGAGTATCTTGTACGAATCAAACTTGCATAGTGGGATATCTAAGCCCGT
The DNA here is from genome assembly GCF_905147795.1 of Pieris rapae. Classification (NCBI taxonomy): domain Eukaryota; kingdom Metazoa; phylum Arthropoda; class Insecta; order Lepidoptera; family Pieridae; genus Pieris; species Pieris rapae. The sequence continues at coordinate 797,690 of NC_059515.1, read as the reverse complement.
ATGCAGTTTATGACGTATCGTATCGTAAAGACGTCGATCGGATTAAACCGATATCTCCTGCCGAAGACGATACCGCGTCAATCTGAGCCAAGATATAATCGTAAATATTAATGACCTCAACAATTACTATGAAGCTTCTAAACGCTTCGATATTCATCGATTTAAATCATATATGGGCGGTGAATGCATCATATGAAACAATTCACTTTAAATTTTGTGTTAGTTTAATAGTATTGACGTTATTTAAAAAAAATTGCAATTAACAGCATGATTTGTTTACTATACTATACTATACTATTATATGCTATATGAGGCCCTAAGATCGACGTCCAAAGGCGTAACTTGACATTCCCATTTATAATACTCAACGAAATTAATCAAATAGATGTTTACATTCAAGAGCAAATTACACAGCGTTTACAATTTAATTAATGCTGGCAATATTAAGGCAACTAAAACGTGTACTTTCTCTTAACCAGTATAAATAAGCTGCATCATTTTAAATGCAATGAACGGAAATATTATTTCAAAGCTAATATAATATTAAGGAAAACTTCGCGCAAAGGAAATGAGCAGTCGTTTCCGCTGGCGGACTTTAGGTATAAAGACAGACCACTCTAGAGACAATGGACTAAGGAGTAAGTTTCAATATTAATGATGCGCGGAGACTGCACACAGAGCCTTCAAGTTTCAAAAGCCTCCATTGATACTCATTAACTATTGATTCATAAGTAATACCCCTTTTAATGTCGGCATCGGACGGGGCAACTTTTCAAATTTAAATTGTGAAGGGGCATCGAATTTTAAATCAACTTTGAGTTTACATTTTTGAGTTTATTAGCGTTTCATTTGCTAAAAAGTTTTTAAATGATTTAGATTCAAAGTTTTAGTTTACATATGTAAAATTAATTATAAAAAATTTAGTTCATTTCTTCGGGGTATTTAAATTAATCAACGCACTAGTGAAAGGGAAGAATCAAATTACTTAAGTTAAGATTTATAATTTTTAACGAATTCCATAAAAGAATCAATGCGGCGTGGAAAACATTTTCACTCGAAATATATTAATTCCCACGTGACAAACAAAACATGGTACGATCCTATTAAGTTAAAAAAATTGCTTTTTCGTTTTCACATAAACAAAGACCTCAGAGAACAAAGCTCTATGAATGATCAAATATTTCATAGCCCGTATTTACATTTTATAAGCGAAGGCTAAGCCCAGACGAAATATTTTGGTTGAAAAATAACAAAAACTTTTTCGTATCGCATAAATAGTGAAGATAAAATATGTCACTGGCTTTGCGCTCGGTGAATGTCTGTGAAATCAATTTTAGCAATTTCATCCGTTTTCGCGCACGTCACATGCTAAAACTTGCAAATCAACTGTTCATTAGTTTTCGTTATATGCACTAATATGCACTTTAGCACAGGGCTGTCATACTGTAAGCATCGTAATTGTGTAGCTCCGTATTATTGAGTGCTAAAAAATAATTTCGTACACTGTTCTTGAGACTGCGACGTCACAAAACACAAATTGAAGTGTCGTCCGTGTAGTGGAACTACCGATTTCACACAATATCACGTAAGTTCTTGAATTTCAACAAAAGTATCTCCAAAAAGTGATAATTAGAGGTTAGAAATCCACCAATCATATTGAGCATAGACAAAAGATCAATGACATTGACACTTGTCACAGTAACAGCTAACTAGTGTTGCCAGAGCAAGTAAATAAAAACTACCACTAATTACGTTCCATAACACGCAGATTTAGTTTACAAGAATGGAGGATCAGTTTCAACTATTGTTTGATAAAATGAAGAATGAAATCTTGAACCAAACAATAGAATTGAAAGATTCGATAACAAATAATATAATGGAGAGATTAGACGAAAAACTTCAACCTATTATAACAGAAAATAGAAACTTAAAAATAAAAGTAGAAAATCTCGAAAAGGAAGTAGAAAGTTTAAAAAGAGGAAAGAAGCAAAACAATTTGATAATGTTTGGAGTAAATGAAGGCGAAAGGTCTACACAAGAATTAATACAAAATACAATACATATTTTCAAAACTGACCTTGACATACAATTACAAGAACATGAGATAAACAAAATATATCGTCTAGGAAAGGGAAAGTCTTCTGGAAAACCAAGACCAATTCTGATTTCCTTTACGAGCGAATGGAAGAAGAATGAAGTTATGGGAAAGAAGAAAAACTTCAAAAATGTATATGTTACAGAAGACTACACAAAGGAAGTAATAGAGAAAAGGAAAACGTTGCAGGCGCAGCTAAAAGAGGAGAGAGAAAAGGGAAATATCGCGTACCTGAAATTTGACAAACTAGTAGTAAAAGGAAAAAATACTAACATAAATAAGGAAAAGCGCAAAAGAGAAACATCATCATCCCCACAAAACAATGCTCAACCAAGGAAACAACAAACTCTAATGCCGCCGATTAACAATAGACCAAATGCTTTCGACGTAATGAGGATTAGAGCTAATTCTCTTTCGTCTCTTCCCGCTAAGACAACAACTAACAAAGAATAACAATTAACTGTCGGTAAACGGAAAAATAAACAGCTCAACATGAACCAACATAAAATAACAAAACAAAATACTTCCCCAAGCCGACTGGTCATCGTGGGGAAAAATGACCACGACCCTCTAAAGGAAAAAAATAACACTAACATGAAAAACAAAGTAAATGACATCCACATAGCAACTATTAACTGTCGATCTCTTAGAACACCTGAAAAACTCCAAGAACTAGAGCTGGCAATAGAAGAGTTAAAGTGGGATATTATAGGTATTAGCGAAATGCGCAGATTTGGAGAAGGTATAGAAAACCATGGCAAATACGTACTACATTATAAAGGGGAGACGCCCGGGCTGTATGGAGTTGGATTCATGGTGAAAGTAAATCTAGTCAACAACATAGAAGAACTTAGTGGATTCTCGGAACGTATTGCAATCCTTAATATAAAACTGCCCGTGAACGGAGATAAAGAAGAGAGATGGTCTATTATACAGGCATATTCACCAACTGAATCTGATAAAAAAGAGGACGTAAAAACAATTGAGGAATTCTATGAAAATCTCCAAAACGCTATTGATAACGCACACAAAAACGTCATCGTGATGGGAGACTTTAATGGACAAATTGGGATTCAAAATAGTGGGGAAGAAAATACCATAGGAAACTATGGGTATGGAAATAGAAGCAAAAACGGAACAAGACTAGTAAACTTTGCACTGGAAAACAGATTAAGTATTCTAAACAGTTTTTATAAAAGGAAACCATCAAAAAAATGGACATGGATCTCACCCAATGGACAATATAAGAATGAAATCGATTTTATTATGTCTAATAATAGAAAAGCCTTCAAGAACATTTCGATCATAAACAATTTAAACTTCCACACAGACCATAGGATGGTTCGAGTTGCGATGTCAGGAATGTTCAAGAAAACAAGACGATTTCAAAATAAACAATTAGCGGTACAATACTCAGGTGACCCTAAACTATTACTTAATAATCTTCAAACATCTCTAGATGCCGCGGAATTAGAGAAGAAAGAATATCCATCGATACAAGAAAAGTACAACCTATTACTAAATCAACTAAAAACAGTAACCAGAAAAACAAACAAAAGTATCAAGAAAGAAGTCTCACTTACAATCAAACAATTATTACAAGAACGAAAAGAACTTTTACGACAAAAGGAAATTAAAGGAAACCGCCAAAGAGTAACAGAAGTAAGCAAAAAGATCAGTGAACAACTTAGGAAAGAAAGAAAAACTAAAAGATCTAATACAATGAAAAGTTACATAGAAAAGACAGGAGGAATAAAAAAGGCATTGAAGGAGTTAAACTACAAAAAGGACTGGATACCAAGTATGAGAAAGAAAGATGGTAATAGTACAGGTAAAAGACTCGAAATATTAAAAATCGCTACAGAATTCTACCGAAACTTATACCGAAGTCAAAAAGAGAAAGACACTATAAAAGAAAACGACGAAATAACTAATGAAGAATATATACCGGAAATAATGAAGGAAGAAACCATAAAAGCAATAAATACACAAAAACTCGATAAAGCCCCTGGATCTGATCTTGTTACAAACGAACTTCTAAAAGCAACGTTACCAGTAATCGCTCCAAGACTTACAGATATATTTAATGAAATTATCAATACGGAAAACATTCCAGAGGATTGGACAAAATCTACAATTATACTACTACATAAAAAAGGTGACAAAGGAGATATAGCAAATTACAGACCAATCAGTTTAATGTCCAATATTTACAAAGTGTTTTCAAAAATAATATTATCTAGAATCACAAACACACTTGAAGAAAATCAACCCAAAGAACAAGCTGGATTCCGTAGACATTTTTCAACAATAGACCACATACACGCCCTTAGACAAATACTCCAGAAATTTAAAGAATATAACAAAATTTACTACATAGGGTTCGTGGATTTCAACAAAGCATTCGACACACTTGAACATAGATTTATCTGGGACGCACTAAAAGATCAAGGCGTACATGCAAAATACATACGGATACTGAAAAACGTATACACAAAAAGCACCACACAAGTAAAATTAGAATCTATAGGCGAAGAATTTCCGGTTGAGAGAGGTGTACGCCAGGGAGACCCAATTTCACCAAAAATATTTGCAGCAGTTCTGGAAATGATATTCAGAAATCTGGATTGGACGAATAAAGGACTAAATATAAATGGCGAAAATCTGAGTCACCTACGCTTTGCAGACGACCTAATCTTATTTTCGGAAAACCCGAAAACCCTAAAGGAAATGTTGCAACAGTTAGCGGAAGAAAGTGAGAAGGCAGGCCTGTCAATGAACTTAACGAAAACAAAAGTAATGTCTAACTCCTCACAAACAGAGTCCATAACAGTAAATGATGAAGAAATAGAGTATGTAAAGGAGTATGTGTATTTGGGACAGTTAATATCTACTGAGGAATGTATGCAAAAAGAAATAGAAAGAAGAATAACTAATACTTGGAAGAGATATTGGTCACTCAGTGAAGTCATGAAGAACCAGGATATGTCTATGAGGAACAAGAGGAGAATATACAATATGTGTATCTTACCATGCTTACTATATGGGTGCCAAACATGGGCATTGACAGAAGAACAAGCAAGGAAAATAAAAGTTTGTCAGAATGGAATGGAGAGAAGCACAATAGGAATTAAAAGAAAAGACCGAGTTAAACTAAAATGTATCAAAAACAAAACAAAATTTAAGAATGCATACACAACATACAGGTGCTTAAAGTGGAGGTGGGCTGGGCATATGATAAGAGAGAAGAAGGAGAAATGGACGAGAATAATAACTGAATGGCAACCACGAGATAGTAAAAGAAACAGAGGCAGACAGACTAGAAGATGGGAGGACGACATCAAAAAAGTGGCGGGCCCAATATGGACGCGCATAGCGAAAAATAGAACAGAGTGGAAATCTTTAGAGGAGGCCTATGTCGAAAGACAAGCTGAAATGTAGAAACGACCGTTTACCGATACCTGATTTATGAAAAGAAAAGAAACTGTTAAAAGTTATAAACGTATTTGTAAGAAAAATTACTGTAAAAATAAGTTCAGCAATAAAGGCTATTTTATTTATTTATTTTATATGCACTAAATTTCGTTGGCTTAGAAACTCAAACTCAAAAATATCTTTATTCATATAGGTAGGTAGGTAACATAAACACTTATGAAAGTCAAAAAAACAAATTAAGTCAATTGTAAATTAACATTTACAACCAGTTCGCAAGTCAAGGGCGTAGAGCGGGTAAGAAGAACTGGCAAGAAACTTTCCGCCACTTTTTAATACAAATTGTTTGAACTGGAGCAAATCAATCCTAAGGATTAGGATCTTTTAAGTATAGTAGTATATAGTAGACCATCACATTTGTTTAAATTACTCATAACTTAGGCTACATATAAAATTTATATGGGTTAATATTATTTACATTTTGTTATACTACATTACTAAAATCTAAAAAACTTTATTAATTAAATTTAAAGATGGCGCGTATCGTTTGAATGTGATTGGTCAAATTTAATGACGCATACTTATCAGAGATGTTGACAGCCACCCCCGTATCTATTCACTACAAATATATTTTAGGTCTAGGCCTCAGATTTGATGATCATTTGTCAAATAAATAGGCAAGTAAATGATCAGCATCCGGTACTACATAAATGCCGTCTACTTTTTCCTCATGTTTTCCTTCACCATTCGAGCGAAGTAAGTAAGTAAGTCTATTGGTGCACAGCTGCAACCGAGCCTACGACATCATGGATAAGAGTCGCACATCTAACCACAACAGTAAACATTTTTGATAAAAGCAAACTATTTATATTGTCAGGTGCAGTTCATACTTAGATTAAGCTTCTTACCTTACATGGCCATAAAAATTGTGACGTCAGTTTACAATGCCCACGCGGCTGGTTTATTGTTCGAGCTTCTGTCAGGACTCAGGATATGCAAAGTCGGATCGTAAAACCTACCTCGACTATTACAGCACCAGTTAACTCTCTCTTATAATCTTTATTGCAATTTCCGAAACTTGCAATCGGAGCAATAAAGGTATAGGGCGCTAATTTATCTCCTCAAATTGTTATGAGCCTGGTACCACAGGAATTTAAATAAAAAAACTGGATTCACAACAGAATTTCACGATTAAAACCTATCACAAAACCGATGCAACATAAACATTTGAAGATCTAATTGAGGCTCGGCTTTTTGCACTTAAACAGAAAATGCCATACGTAATTTCTTTTAAGTATACCTACTTACATAGCACACATAGCAATGCATTATTTAAGGATACGATATGGATATTACCCACCACCTACAATAGTCGCTTACACCGAGATCTACAGACGCATAATCGCGCTCGGCAAATACATTCTGCTCTTATTGTGAACCACTTGTATTGCTACCTGCATAGTGCATATTGTGTACAAATCCAGTGTGGGACAAAGCGTTATGTGGGGATGAATAAATTGACATACGGATAGAGATACTTTGCGCTTATTTGAGTTTTATCTTCTGACCGTGTTTGGAAATTTGTGAAAAGAATTATGTATTTTGTAGACTGTACTATGAATTTATGTCTAAATATTCTTGGTAAAGAGTTTAAAATCCCGAATTAGAGTGATTTATTTTTATGAATGGGTATCAGTTCCTACTATTTTAAACACGTGATTATGCTTTATTCATCACAAATAGCATTCGAAGAAAACTTTGAGTAAAAATAAACTAAAAAATATAAAATCATCCTTAAAATATGGTTTTAAGAAATAAACAAAATAAAACTTAAATCATCCTTATTCTTAATTAATAGAACTAAAAAAGAAATAAAAAAATTCAAGCAATTTATAGCATAGTTATAAACACACAGATAAATGTAACAAGTATTCTAGTGTTACATCCGATGATCCCACAAATCCCAACGCTCTCGTCTTGAGCACGCTTTCCCGTGGGATTACGAAGCTCACTCGACGATCTGGTGCAATCCCGACTGACCTCAGCATCCATATCTTGAGATACTAATATGTAGTAGGTGTATTACTAATATGTAGTATGTATAGTAGGTTTTTAAAATTGATTCTTCCAGCATAGTACTTGAGCCACTCGTAAGTGTTTAACATTACAAGCATATTTTAGTCAGATAAACCTATTTTGTTTAAAGCCATAACATAATTCCACAAACGAGGGTGTAATTAATCAAAAATTTTCTGTACCAAAACCTGAAAGTGAAACTTAAAAATCTAATTTGAGCTCAATCGGGGTTTCGATAAAAATATCTCTAGTAGAATATAATTAATGTAGTGGAAATAATTTAAATAAAAATAATTGCTACTGCAATCTCTACTGAGCATGAAAGAAAATGTAATTAAAGAAATGAGAAGCCATGCTGTGATGCCAAGTTGGACCTCATTACACTGTACAATGCACTCCTCTTCTACTAATATCTTTATGAAGGATTACAAATAATCAGGGAAATTGCCTTAAAGCTCTACAAAGGAAATGGACCGACTTATTCAGGATTATCGAAGTATACGAAGCTAGAGAAGTGGATTTGAGAATTCTGTGTAAAAATAGTTAAGGATAGTTTTCAGAACAAAATGGCTAACTTTAGCTATTATCTTAGAATTCAAAAAATTCAAAATTCAAAATCATTTGTTCTTAGGTCTACTTATGAACGTCAAAAATTCTTCCTATTTTACATTTACTGACAGTTCTCAAATCAAGGGCGTCGAACGAAAGAGAAGAACTGGCAATAAACTCCCCGCCACTCTTATTAATCGCCAAGTTTTTTAGATTATACAAGCAATGATATATCTTAACATAGCATCTTAACTTATATAATCGTAAGCGTTTTTAAAATATTTATACATTTTTATTTTAAACCATTCATTGCAGTTTCAATAAGTCTAAGTATCGACTGTTTTATAGCAAATAGTAAAAAATACCATTACATTTAACACGAAGCATACAACTATTTTAAATAACCCATATTTTAACAGTTAAAATAAATCACATAATGTGGTTGTTAAATTTCATGGCGACTCGTAACACGAATAATATTATGTTTACTAAAACAATCAATTTGGAATCGTCCTACAAACGCATGTACAACCCATATGTCCATTCAGATGTAACATGATAAATTGATAACACGGCTAATTGCACTGATTAGCGATAAATAACATACATTGATGTTGGTTTCGACACATCAACAATGCCATCTATATGACTTATATTGGTTTATATGAAACAGACTTTATAAACCAGTGGCGCTACAACCATTTAGGTCTTGGCCTCAGATTTCTGTTTCGCGATCGTTTCTTAATTAGGCAAGTAGGTGATCAGCCTCTAGTACCTGACACACGCCGACCTTTTGGGTCTATGGAGCTGTTCAAGTATTATGGGGGTTTCGATTTTCTTATGTGCTGATTATATTAAATGGAATTATTTACTTTTTTATACATAACGCACTCATTGAGTATGCTTAAAAAATACATTTTTGACGATACCTACAAAAAAAGTAATACGTTTATGTACTAGTATTTTTGAGAGACTTGCTTACATTGCTGACGAGGGGTGGAGGGGGATGTAAATTGCAGTAAAACTGCTTACGAAATACTTGAATGGATCCTACGTCAAGCAAGTTGCTTCGTGAAGTTTTCCCTCACCGCTCGGGAAACATAGAAAGTCCATGGGTGCCCAGAAAGGGACCGAACCTACGACCTCAGGAATAAGAGTCGCACGTCTATGCCACTAGGCCAACTCTGATATTGACTGACTTTATAAGCAAAGAAAAAAAATCATTTCATTTAAACATTAACATACAACAAACATAACTATATAATACTACGATATTTATATCGTAGCAGCGCTACGACAAATTTATTGTTTTATGTAATCACTACTAGGGACGGAATATCCCTTATAATAATTATAACTACTTAAGTGAAGGGTATGGAGGTAAGTATTGCTAAGATAAATAGCTAAAGCATTTGCCAAAGTTCGCGTAACGTCCTAAACTAACATTAAAACGATCTCCTTCAAGAGCACCTGCAGACGTTATATCTTTTAGAAAGGAATTTATTGTAATATTATTCTTCTTCAGTCGCACTCTTGATTTCTGAAGGTTGCCTCAGTGGCGCAACTTCCTCCTCTGCCCTGCCTTCGGCAACTTCCGTTCAACCTCATCTCCACAGTGTTTTTCCCTTGCCTTCCGAACCGCAGTTTATGTTTTTTGTGCTCGATACACCCTTTTGCCAGTGCTCAGTATCTGGGCTTCGCAATTTAGTCTGTTATAATATGATAGCCATTATAAAATTTTATAACTGCAGTTCAATTAATAAAGTATTTAATTGTGAGAACTGCTGCTTGCCTACTCATTTTCATTCATAAAACATGTAAAAAAATTATAAAAACAATTCTATCAGCTTCGTGTATTTTTATGATTGTGATGGTAAATAAAATATTATCAAATAATCAAATTCAAATTTTGTTTGTGTTTTATTGAATATTAACACTTAAAATAACTTTAGCTTTATTTAGCTTTTCCGCTATGGTTTGTAACGTAAATATTGTAGGCCATAGGTTGTGCACTATTTAGTAATGCTTTAGCACGTTGGTGTCTCCTTTTTTTTCTTCCAACTAGGGTCATAAACAAACAGTTAATACTCTTAGTCTCTTAATGCAGCATGATAAATCATGATGATGCGGTGCGGAAGGTGAGGAGAAATAAGTGGAGATGAGGTTGAATTGAAATTGCCAAAGACGGCATAGTGGAGAAAGAGAAAATATTTTTCTGCATCATTGATTTCTTTTTCACAGCTTTTTGTGCCTAGAAACGATAAATCAACACAGAATATCAAACCCATATTCCAGTATAGGCCAAAACTCTTAACACTCTCGTTTCTTCTCGTTTAATTCTCTTTCAACGTTTATCCTAGGACAACCTAAGTAATAAAGAATGATAACTTATAGTCATATAAAATAAGGATAAAAAGGGTTCGTCCATAAGGTTCGTCAGTATATAATCAAGCATTAACATCTATTTCCTTACTCAGAGAGTGCTATCTCAAATCTGATAAGTATCCGTTGAATTTAAATGTAAATGCAGAAAGCGAAAGTGATTTTTTGCTCGGTATTCATCCATGAATTGAACTAAAGCATAATAAGATTGAAGTTAGAGAATTTAAAAGTTAAAGCCGACGCACAAAGTACCAGGCGAATTGTGTTTCTACTTTATTTACCTGAGAATAGACAATAAGGGTGTCTCCACACAATCAACTTGACGAGAAACTTGATTGTTTGCGTTCCATTCAACTTCACAATAGAGAAAATGAAGAGCCAATTCTTTTTGCAGCTTTTACTCGCTATTTTCTTCGCTCGCCGAAAGTTTGCATTGAGACCTTAGACTTCAGCTCCGTTTGCATGTGGGCCATATTTACTTTGGAACACAACACGCACATTGTTTTCGGGTGGGGGCATGGGACCAATAAACTGTTTGAACATATTCCTATACGTGCTCCGCAGGTTTTTGTGTGTATGTTTGCTTAAAGGCTGAACAGCGCCCTAATGTAAGCTGTAAGTAATACAAATATTATGAAACCAACTCAAGACAAAATGAGACCTTTATTATCTGAGTCAAGCGATATGTAAGTACACAGTGCAGGGTGTAATTTATTTGAACTATTCACATTTACTATAGAAAAAGCTTCTTTGACAAGTGAATAATAAATTAGAATACTTACGTAACGCCGTTCGTTCGACGTTGGCGATTTTTCATACTTATAGCCATCTATTCCGCGCTAATAACTATCGATAACTTATTATCTTTAACTTATTATGAGAAGGAGCACCCCGGCAATTATTTACGAAGCAAACATCCTGTCAGAAAAGTTTTCCAACTTTTGTGGAACTATTACATCAGTTGTGACAATTCCCCAGCATCTCTTAATTATGGCGTATTTCTTATTACAATAATGAAACGAAACAATAACAAAAGTTGTTCCGGCGTCGCTACTGGGCTAGTTCATCGCTGCTCACTGAGTGCCTGTTGTGCCCCTAATGAAAACTTGCTTGTTACGCCATCCATTGAACATTACTTTTATTTCGTCAAAACAAGGAAAACTCCTACTTCGCGTTGCTAGATTGAGTTTGTGAAAGTACAATGACATTCAAAACAAACTGTAGAAAGTCGACTTGTAGGCAAAAGGCACTTGTATAATGTCAGTTATCGACGCCTACGTCGAGCCGCGTTTTATACGGTTATTATAGCGTCGTAAATGCCACCGGCCGGTGTTTCATACAGTGGCGGGGCAGATTATACTGGTCTGGGCTTGCAGGGTTCGGGGGCCGCCCCCTGGCCCCCTGTCAACCCCACGCGCCGACAGATGTCTCTGATATTCGATATCGAAGACACATTCATAATCTGCACTTTCCTTTCTTATATTAAAAAACTAGCAGGTGTGAAGGTGACTTGAAAAGCCCTTTGTTACATAAAAACAAATAACGAGAAAAGCGAAAGTTTATCTGATTGTCACCTTTACATTTTAACAGTGTCCTGTTAGAATTATTTGCATGATAACTTCACACCATATATGTTTGGAAAACAGCAGTGCCTTATAGGATATATCAAGGGTATAAAACTACCATTTGACCAATAAGAATTAAGGGTGCTAACGATTCGTCTTTTGTTTTACGATTCTCAAAAAGGTTTATATTAATATATTCCATGACACGTGGAATGATTACAATAATACTATAATTCTATAACATAGGGAATAAAGTTGATTTTCGAACGTCCCCAAGAGGCTTCCATTACCCTGAGTAACAATTGCGAGTTCAAATAATTATGTTTACGAAATCCTTTTCTTACGCAGAGATTATTTATCTTCGCCATTGTTACGAGAAGTGACGCGGACGAATTTCACGAAAATGCCCCATTTATCTACGAGTGGAATACAAAGGGAACGTGAAACCCGAAACTTTTTTCGTGGTCAGTGACAATGCTGTTCTCTCAGCGTTTCATTTCAGCTCGCCGACGTATTGAGTTTCCGTCAAATCTATACAAACACGTGATACATGTGAATAGGATCATACATACAACAACTTAATATATTTCAGTTATAACCCTCGAAAAAAGGCATTACAAATAACCTGTGTCTCGGAAAATAGATTTTATTTTAATTTATTTATGAGTTTACCATTTCCACATCATACATACTAAATCTTCGGTACATGTTACAAACTATTTTGTCTCAAATGTATGAATTGACATAAACATAAATGTTACTAAAAAAATAAAAATTTAAACAAGTTTTAAAAAAAATCTGAAATTTTTGAAGTAAAAAAATTAAATCAGATCAGCAGCTTAGGTTTGCCAACCAACCCACTGGCAACTAAACCCAGTTCCATATAAGTGTTAAAGGTTAGTAAAGAAGTAAATAAAATCTAAAGATATTAAATACATATATATGTGTAATTTCATAAGGGCATATGAAAAGCTACAATAGCAGCTATAAATAACAAATGCAGTGCAAACGAAGGCTATGAAATAAGACTCGCATTTGTCTGGCGCGCCTCCGCGATTGTCAGGCCCGCAGATAAGTTTGAACTGAACGCTCACTGACCACTGTACACCATTTACAACCCGCATAAATGGGAATCGCTTCCTCATAAACACTATATTTAATCGATAAACTGCGTTTGAAGTTTATTTCACATAAACTGAAAAATAGGTAAACTTGCTTTCGCGTTTAACTTTACCCTGACATAATTCCTTGGGAGTGCGTTGCTGACCTTTTAAGGACATCTATTAGGAAAGTCGAATTATTTCTGAAATAACTTTTCTTTTCTTTACCCTGTAAGGAATATTGCTCAATAATTTTACAATTTCACATGTATATACTTGTCATTTTTATTAAAAAAAACATCGAAATAAAGCCTTATAACGATACTGAACTGCTACTATATTTATTACTATATTATCCTCAATTCCCACTCATGACATTTGGTCGAGCGTGAAATACCAACTAGGTCTTGTACTACGTCACGTCAAATACGATATTAATAATGCCTGGAAAATAATGAGATAGTTTTGTTCTAGTATATATACTTTTCCAGACATTAATATGTCGCTTATAAGCGTTTTTAAATTACTGAGTAGCTAAATACGTGATAAGTTGAACAATATATCGGAAGTAATGTGTACTGATGACGTCACGGCGTGTTTGCAAAGGCGGGGTAATGCTATTTACAGGGAGGGACAAGTCACTTTGTGTGTCTTAATCGTTAGCACGCAGGAATACACCTCATCACTTACTTGTTAAAGAAACTTGTCGGCGATTATGTGATACGTGGAAGGCGCTAGACGGATTTATTTCTTTGGCAGATTGTAAGCTGAAAGTTGTTGTTCGGAATTCAGTAAATATCGGAAAGCAATTCCGAGTTTCGAATACGTAATTCAAATTTGTTACTCATGAATCGCATGAGGAAAACTTGGGCGGTCTTTTGAGTCGGAACGGGAACGTATCAGAGAAGTTGGTCGTTGCAGCGGCCACGGGAATGTCTTGCGACGTTTAAAAGTAATATACGGAACTCGTCGATACTTCGAACCACTTATTCAATTTTCCCTCGTAAGCTGATTTTATTGCGAGTGTACCAAATGTTTATTAATGTTCGTAAGTTTATGTTAAAGTGTGGCAACTTTATACATTTAACATTTTACTTCCCTTGGAATTTGTATAAATTTTATTCTCTGCAATTATTCTTAATTTAAATTTTTACTAGTTTCACTTCCGGAAAATATAACAAGCATTCCTCTCTGAGTATCTGCTGCACAGTGTTTAAAAACACGTTTAACAACCCTTTGTTCATGCAATGATATTAAAATTATTGGAGAATATTTATCGTTAGATTTTTTTTAGATTCAAGAAAATATAAGATATGAGGCATGTGTAAGAATGTGTTTATCTTTTACTTGCTTTAAAAAAAAGTAACAGAAATGACGCAGACGCAGACTGCATTTTTAGCTTTACATACATAGATATAATTGAAAATGTATATTTTTAAACATATCAATAAAATCTAAGTTAAATTAAAAAGGTGAAATTTTAATGGCGAGGCAGTTTTATTTGCTTCTTTCTCCCCTTCTTCCGTTGTGCGGACGATGTTCCTTTTTACTATCGGACTGACGTCATACGACATTGATTGCTACAGAAATATCGAGGACAACTTTTAGATTTCTTATATAAAAATCCTTTATAGAAAATTCATTACATGTTTATAAACAAAGGATACTCGTGAACGGGTGCTACTTGTGGTGACTGGTCGTACTTGAATTTTTTCTAATAATGATTGTGGTTTATACATAGTAGAAGTTCTACACGGCATATAATCTATGTAATTATCAATTTGTAAATATTAATGCAAGGATTATATTGTTTCAGGTTTCGGATTTGTCACATTTCAAAGCGAAGATATAGTAGACAAAGTATGCGAAATTCACTTTCACGAAATCAACAACAAAATGGTAAGTGTATTTAAATTTATTACCAATTTTTATTAATAACGAGAAATATATATTGTTTATACTAATGTCAATTTTAATTATTTTGAAGTTTACAAAAATATAATTTTAATAGTTTAGTTATGTACAAAATCTCTAGCATACCCAAATGTGAAAATTCATCATTTGCTGCTGAGTGGAATCATTTGTCATTAACATGGGTCCACATACAAGACCTATGCTTCAACTTCATCAACAAAAATCATGTCGAATGTTCAACCTTCTTTTGAAGCCAGTTAATACAAAATAATATGAGACACATAAATTCCTTTTATTGACACATCAATCAGAGCAAATCCAGAAACAAACTGTCTTAATGCTAACATACTCAGTCCGATATCAATTAGAGGTGAAAGAAACGCTGGCTTCGGTCCAAAGGAGCTAATAAAATCGTACTCAAACTCGATTTTTCTATGTTTAGATTTTTGTCAGATTACAGTGTCTAGTGTCCACGTTTCATACTTATAAAGGTCCATTTAATTATCTTTAAATTCCTACATTTTTTTAATGTCCCTTAACCTTTGATTGGAGCAAAAGGCGTCATTACGTTCAGTCTTGAGCTTCGTATTTCACCTCGGTCCAAGTCTTTCTGGCTCACTTTGCCTCATCTTCAACTGTGTGTTCGTATCTAATGAAGAAAATGAGCGTCTGATACTAACTAATATATAAAAAGAGGGACGATTTATTTTGTACCAATAAATGACACCATCTTTCACCACTACAATGACACAATCATGATGTCATACTTTCCGAAAAAAATGTATAAAGCCAGTCTTCTGACACCGTAACTAGTAAATATAATTGTTGCCTGTTAAACAAATCAGAAATATCACTAAATAACTTAGCGCACAGATAACAAATCGTACATTATGTAGATAAACAAAAATGTTTGCACATCAAAATAAACAATTGAACCGTATATTTTGATAGGGTTAATAAAAGTAATTACTGTGTAATTAGCACAGCCGAAGCAAAATTACAAATTTAGTTATGAACTGTATTTTGTTATGTAGCCATTTTGCTGAATTAAAACTACAATTTAATTATAAAAATTACACATTTAATTGTTTATTGTCAAATACGTGTTGACATACATTTTCCCTTAATCAAAACAAAAATCTTATAAGTCCGAAACATACTCTAAACCTACACTATTATTTATTTGATTTTTATGTTTGTAAAGATCAAAGTCAAATCTGTTTTCAAAAATGTACCTCCACAATATTTTAAACAAATATCCAACAGTAATGCTGGTATAACTTGTCCATTGTATTTAAAAACTGGCTAGTATACATACGAACTATGCAACCCCATGCATTTAAAAATCAAACACTTCAGTCGACTCATATTTCGAATTATTAATGCCGGTTTTTGTCTGTTATTGTCTCTTGCTATAATGTATAAGCGCTGCATGTGTCGGGTGGAAGAAATCGGGGTGATGTACGCCCTAAGTGGAGCAAACAACGAACAAAGACATCAAACAAATGGGTAGTTTTAGAGTAATTACGGTTCGCTTCCGTGCGAAACGAGAGGTGTGCAAAGAGCGGCGCGACGTAATGTATTCGTCGCAGTCGTTAATAAAACGTCACTCTCGCTATCCAGGTAACTATTTAAAAAAGGAACAAAATTACTTCCGCTGGATGTGAAATATATTAAATTTTCTTAAACACAAACAACCCAATATGCCAAAGTCCGCTGTTTATTAAACAAAAGGATAAAAATTAATTAAAATTTTAAAGAACAAACCAATGCCCGACAGATTTTTCAAAATAGATGTTTTGACTTACAAAGTCGGGGAAGAAATTCAGTAAGCGTCTTCGAAGCATGAAGGATAAAACGGGAAAGTAATCGCTTATTATTTTTCCCCTTTTCCGTTGCGTGCCGGCGCGAATGATCAATGTTACGGCAAATTCGCTTTTTACATTGTTTTCGTAAACATTTTCAGGCATAAAGTTACATTTCGAATATACAATGTTTTGAATGTTACGATTTATGGCGGCCGTTTTGACACCGTATTTAAGATTAACCTAAGATGTGAATCGTAAACAAACCCGGCCATTAAAAATTTGTTCTTATCATAAAGCTATCTGATAGTTATGTTGGTAATAAAGAAGACAGTAGCGTCGTGTCATGTTTACGTTGAGAGCTCTCATAAATTTAATATTTTGTATTACATTGATGCTCCCATGTAAATATACATGGGGGACGCAATTAAAGAAGTGGAATGGAAAGTTATTGTTTCACAATAATAACGTTGAATGGATTCGTCTAAAAACAATTCACAACATCGCACGTAGTTAGAGTTGTGTCACTGTTGCATTTTGTAACATAAATAGTGGCTCCCATTAAAACGCTCAGAGCAAATTCTCGTCACTCCATTACGTCCTTACACGTTACTCCCCTAATTGCTTCCGCTTACCATGAATTTTAACAACAAAGCAGCCGCAAAGTGTGTTGATATAGTATGACTCCGCCTACTACCATAATTTTCTATGTGAAATAGCAAGCGAGCGCCGTTTGACACCTGAGACCTTCTTACCCGTTATTGCGAAAATGACATTCGACAAAGATTAAGAGTTACTACATGTAATTAAAATCGCTTTTATTAGAGCTTTCTTTCCAATAACTACGCATAATTAGTATTGTTCCTCGCATGTTACAGGGAGAGTACAAGAAGTAGAATACATTAAAGCTACAATTTAAAATGTTATGCATTAGAATTAACATATCCCGTACATTAAGAATATATTCATTTTGAAGTACATTAAGATTTCTTTCGTACATTGGAAGCGTGCACGACAATTTGTTTTCCATCTACGTTGAGACGCGAGCGATGTTATAAAAGTGCACTTTCCTTCGAGCAATCGCATAAACACTTCTGTGAAACCATTTTGTGTATTGCGTACATTTTTCTCCTCAATCGTGCATGATGCAAACAAATGGTGCCCGTTTAGGAAATAACACTAAAAGTAGGCACATTTGAAACTGCCACTTAAATCTTTAGATCCCCGATCGCCATTTTTCTCTGCGTCTTAACTGACTCGTTTAAGATCGGCACCCTTGTCGGCAGCTATTAAGATGATGCTACGCCAGCCGCCTTTATTTGTCGCCTTGTACAAAGCATTTCAACCCACAAATATTAGCAATATAATTATATATATCAAACAATTAGTTAAACTATGTTACGGTCGAAAGTTACTAAAAGAGGACCTTTTTATTAATATAATATTTATTAGTAACAAAACACAGAAACACACAAAACAATAATCAAAAAAAGAAAAATAACAAAATAAGAAGGGACATTTTAAGTGTGTGTTGTGTATTGTAACTGGCCCTGGCCTGGCCCTCAGCATTATGCATTATGCATAGGGCAGTCGTATTCCACATCGCATATCATTCTGCCAGAGACCACAACAGTTAGTTTGCGCCAGAGACGCAAAATCATTAAAATACAAAACTATTTTTATGTCAGTTCTTTGTCTTTCATTTTCCTCCCCGTGTACATGTTTCTTTATGTCATCCCAGGTTCCGATCGCATTGTGGTCTATTGCCTCCGATAAGAAAGGGATTCAGGGAATGGATTGCATTACACACAGTACCTTATATCAGATACAATCTCGATTGCGGTCAAGATCACGCTAAATTGGCGGTTGTTCGTTTGTTGTATACTCAGCCAGGGAGCAGTGGCAATCAATCACAGGCCGTGATTACCATAAACTTCTCGTTGTCCGGGTTCGGACCCGAAGCTTCTTCAGAGCTTTATCGATTCGCCTGAGCCTATTTTTACGCCTTCTATATATCAGGCTGTTTTTGTGACAGTCCCTTTTCATTGAAACTTGCAATTGGCAAGTTGTAAGCCGAATTTTGGCAGGATTTGGGTGGCCCTTTTTCTTCAAGACTTCTCAGAACCCAAAAGTTTCTATTGAAAAGTTGAGTACTTGTTATGCTAGGATATGTTGATTTTATTGTTTGAATTTATTTTGGTTTGACTATTATACCCAGGTCACCCAATTACAATAAACGCGTCTTTAACCAAATTATATATTTTGCTTGTCTTAAACCAGAAAAAAATACGTGTGTTACATACACAAAACAAATGCCGAAACCTGTCCGTCCCATGTCCGTTTTTGGAGTATTTTTTAAGTAAAAAAGTGAGTTATGTATATTGTATTAACAGTGCCTTTTAAGGAATGGTTTTTTTACTCAATTTCTATCAATTTGATTACATCTATAAAATGTCGTTCTCGCGTTAACTAAAATTACGTTAAGCCTTTTAATCCTTCGATCATAATCTAGAAGCAATCACTAGCCGAACAACCTAATTTCCTATGTACTCTACATTATATTTAATATTTTTAATGCATCTACATCACGCAATGCCCAAGCGACGCAGTTTCTTAACGCGCATAAAAGGATTAATAAATGGGTAAAGCAACAGATTGTAGTCTGATAAAATGTAATTTTAACACTTTTTTAATAAAAGATTAAGTCTTTGTAAAGAATATATAAAAATACCTTTCTTGGAATAACATTTCGAGAAGTATTTTTTACAATGTTCAATAAAGTTTGTTTAGTTCGATTTTAATGTCATTTCATATTAATTATGAAATACAGTTAATAAATTAAGCTGAATTTAAATTAAAATACATTTCAATATCGTAGTAATACTGCAGTGTTCTTCAATTAATGTTCGATAAAAGAACGAAGACGTATACAACTTGCGAAGTGTAATTAAAGTAACAAAAATAGATTTAAGTGCCACCTACTGCCCTCATGCATGGGAAAAACGCCATATGATATGACTAGTCACAAAACCGCACAATATTGTTTCTTAGGAAACATTATTCATAATAAAACAATCACCTCTATGATTAAGTTATTTAACACTTCGTTGCTAGCAAATATTTATAATTTAGGAGAGTAACGGAAGCTTGATTGGCAAGTAATGTACCACAAGTAATGTCAAATACCAATATTTATATTCAGAAAAAAAAAAATTTATAAATACTTAATTGGGGGTAATATAGAATACAGAGATTAGAAAAGTTTACGATCTATACAACCCGAATACTTATTTTTCTCTTTATCAGTCGTTTTACGGTGTAAACGTGACAAAATATTCATAAACAAATTACATTATAGTATCGATTCGGTTTAAATCTACTCTCTCTCTCTCTTTAGTCGGCAGCTCATTTCTGAGCGTCGTATGATAGCTATTTAAATCTACTAGACATAGAAATATGGCTACACCACTTGAAATTTTGATACAATTTTCTTTGTTATATTTATTTTAATCGGTTCTTAATAATTCTAGAAAATTATATCAGGACACCACATTATATCTTAACATTACGCTCAAAGTTAATTCACATAGAATATGTAAATAGGAAATCTAATTATCACGTTACCCTCCTCTCGGAGAGTTAAGAGACATATGGCGATAAACAGCAGCCAAGAAAGTGGCTTTCTTGTACACAATTTCATTTACATTAGGCTCTGAACTGATCTCATGAGAGTACCGAGGTAGTAACACAGGATTTATGCAAAATGGGCGATGGGAGAAACTGCATTTGAAAGATCAGACAACACTGTATACAAATATTATATGATAGCTATTTAAACGGATTTAGGCGTTATTATATTATTTCATACGAACTAAAGTAAGCTTTAAAATAAAATGATTTTAAACTGGTATGGTAAAGAGCTGTATTGAAAATTTAACAATCTACTTTTATAGTTTAATAATTAATTTTCTATACTCTTGCTCCAATTAAGTTTTTATACATTTCTAGTTTCTATTATTTGAATTATGTTTATACAACCTACGTTTGCTCTATTATTTGGTGGATTTTAATAGCTTTCGCTTCTCTCCTAAGTTATGAAAAATTTGAAAATCGATTTATCTAATTTCTTTATAACTTCATGCAAATACAACTAAAGTAAATTGTGGCGTGAATAAAGTATAAAATAATCTTAAAATATCATATATTTTTTATTGACATACTAAGCTCTAAGTAACTAACACCCAATACTGTCCATTTAATTCGAATTATAGGATTCGTAAACGTTTTAGATACATGAAAACACTGTTATAGATTGCTCGTTTAATATTATACAGATTTCATTATACCGACGCTTCAATTGGCTAAACGATGCCACTTCTCGCCGTTCACAATCGGTTTATCCTTTTTCTGCCTTTTCTAGAATCCTAATGCTTGATAGGAATTAGTGAAGTACCGAGTTCCCGCTAATCGTCCACTTACAATTGCAAACGACCGCTAACATGGCTCAGCTACTTGCCAATGCGCATTTTAGTTGTTTTGCCTCGCATTAAAGCTCGTTTTTAAGATTCGAGTATTGCCAAGTTGGGCAATTATCAACTTTTAATTTTACGAAATGGTCCCGTTTCAGTTGAAGGTATTTGATATATAAAATTATGTGTATTGCTCATATACTTTCTTACATGATTCTCTATATGAGTTTATTTAGCGGTTTAAGATAGGTAATCTATCCTAGTAACAAATAAAACTGGAATCGAAATGTTTTTATTGTATTTTTATTTTGTTTACCATAATTGTTGTATAAAATTCAAAAAATTCAAAATTTATTTATTCATGTATATTTTAGAAAAGTGAGTCATATATATATAGGTAGGCAGTATATATGATGTGGTGAATTTTAAATAAATACCGTTCTTTTATAGTATTGAAAGATATTTTGGTATATAATTTATAAAGAAAATTATGGTTGTGTATAAGACAGACATTAACAGCCATCTCCTTGTTCAAAAAAGACGTTTTCTTCCAATAAAATAGTAAATAAGACAACCTTTTTAGTGGTTCGAATTATTCTAAGGCTGTTAGTTGGCAATTACGATCGATATACCCAGGAATAGACGGGGTATGAGTAATGAATGTTGCAAGTCGCTTGTGCGCCAGTCTTAATATTTAATTTCCTACCAACATTTCTATGACGGCTATGCCAATGCTATTTAAAATGTATGGCCAATGTCACGCGAACATTTCATGTCTTTGATGAATTTCCTTCATAAAGTATGGAGGGACGATTTATTACTAAGAGAATATCATATGTGTACTTGAATTTAAATAGACTTTTGATGTTTTATACGGAATTAATAACAATTTATGACATACATTAAATGTTGAAAAATTATTAATTACGTAGAATTTTTTTTACCGTTTATATTGTTGAATTAAGTTTTGATTTGTATAAAAACATTGTTATATGTTCTAAGTCCCCAACTCTCCTAAGTATTAACAACTTCCTGGCGAAAAAGTAAGCGCATTTTAATTTGCTATAACTTCGTCCACTCAAGTTTCACTCATAAGAAATTAAAACATGACTAAGCTGCTTAGCCTAAAAGGACTTAACACTTACCCAAATTAAAGTGGAGTTTTGCCAGTCATATCCTTAGAATTTTTCTGTAATTGAAACGTTTAACTTTATTATGCCTTGCCTTTAACACATTAAGTGCTCTTTTCTCGGATCCGAGTGGAGCGGTGTCATAGTAGCGGTCCCAACCACTCGGACCCGTGCGATCATCCCGTTAATTTTTTTTAAATCTATAATACTCGGATCCGAAAAGTATTTTTTTTAATAATATACATTCATACATATTTTCAAACATCCCTATTTACTTAATCAAAATTCGTCATGAAAAGTTTTGGTTTCCAGCTATTACTTTGTATCTTGTTTAACTAAATATTGTTTAATCCATTCAATGTGTTAAGAAGATAAATTGACAATTAATGAATATTTTTTTAATAGTATAAACTATTACCCATAAGGGCGCACGTTATTAATATAGATTGGAAATGTTTTCAGAACAATAAATCTGGGCTGGTTTACAAGATCAGTCCAGTATCGCATTGATACGTATCTTATCTTAGTTAGTTCACTTTAATTCGGAATAAAATTACCATAGTTATGTCACAGTCAAAGTCAAAAATCATTTATTCATTAATTATTTTTTACTACCAGTTCTCCAATCGAGGGCGTAGAACCGAAGAGAAGAACTGGCAATAAACTCTCCGCCCCTCTGTTTAGTTGCCATTTTTTTTAATGATATGATGATAAATAGAGACAGCAGAGTCCTTATTAAAAAAATACTTATATTTTTGTAATCAATGTTCTTCTTTTTAGGTAAGGTATTTCTTACTTATTCCATACAATCAGCCATATAATCATCCAAAATCACTCTTAAAGTCATGAATTGACAATCGAAATTGAATAATAACTCTTTCGAGATAAAGTAAATATGCAAAGTGCTCCCGTGGTGCGCAAAGTGTTTCATTAACCGTGACCTGTTGAACGTAAGATTTGTAACTCATCTTACCTAACCCGGCCCCTCGAAAGGATTTCTTATATCAAAATTTTATGAACATTGCTGAGCCGACTCCACGAAAATTGACGAGATGCGTATTTAAGCCCAGAATCGATGTAAGTCTCTCGTGTAACTGGATATAATATCAGGGAAAGGTTTCAGAAAATATTGAATGGCATGACCTATTTTTTTGATTAAAATGGCTACTGAAGTGTTTTAGAACTAATTCGACTTTCAAGAGCGTACCAATTCTTTATTTTTATTTAGGCTCGCCTGATGCTAAGTTTTGCCACCCGTAAAGATCTGTAGCCTGCCGAGTGCGTTGACAATATAAATAGAGATCTCTTTTATTGTAGTTGAAAAACTTGGAGGCCTCTATAATAAATCAAATAAAGGAGTACCGAGAGACGTTAGTTGGAAATTTTATAAAATAAGACTTATTCGCCGAGGCTTTCGTTTAGCGCCAATCAGGACCTCGCGACGCTCTGTCAATATGCGAGAGATTTCCCTGATAAACTTATCTAACCCTCCCCCTATCCCCTTGGGCGGGTCGACATGTCTTACTCACGTATTAAGCCTTTCCAACCAAATTAAGGAATGTTACTAACAAAAGACATAAGAGATCGTATACTTAGGTAAGTCTCTACATCTCTAAACTGTATGAATTGCCTAAAATAACTTTTTTTCTAGATTGTTTTAAATCAAATCAAAATTCATTTATTCAATTTAGATGCGTCTTAGGGCATGCTTATGAATGTCAAAAACGTTTACAAAATTCGCGAAAAAGCAAAACTACGCCATCCGTTCGCAAAACTACCAGGAGGCCTTGTTCTGAAAAGAGCGGGCAAGAAACTTAGCAAGTTTTACCCTCCCTCTACATAACAATAATTCAAAGGAAAATGTCATAAACCACAACGTCATTTAAGTTGTATAAGTAAAAAATAAAATAAAAATCTGTGCTGTGATTTACCAAGTTAAGAACCGGGGTATACTGTGATGCCGAATACAAGGGACTACGGCTGCCATAGCATAGCTTTTCTGAAGACATTGATTATTTAAGGAATCTAATAAACGTATTATCTCGTAACTTAAATTGAATACTGCAGAACGTGAAGGGCTTTGATAGTTTCATATTGGTTTAAGATCTGCAATACTTTATCCTCTTATAAAAGTTGTCTATTTGGCGATCTGCCCGTAGTCCGCAGCAAGAATTTAAACGAAACAAAAATTTCAAACGCAGAATAAATGCAGTTAACGTAAACAAACATGCGAGCTCAGTTCGAAGTTTAAAAAAATTTAATTTATTTTCCGCATTGTGACTGAAATCTATAAACATTAAAAACTTCATTTTTGTAATTCCTTTTTTAAAATAAATATCTTATGTTTACGGGTTAACAAAATACAACTTTGAGAAACCAAAATATGTCTTAAATATATGACTCTAGTTCTAATGACGAATATTGTTACAGACGTGTTTTCGGGCTAACTTTATACAAGTAATTAAGTCGTGTTATAACATCTTTCACGGAACTTTGCTTTTAACTATACTGCTTCATCTACGTTAAGAATACAAGTAAAAAAGATATCAACAATGAAACGACAGATCAACAAAAAATCAATGTCTCCTTATGCTTTTATTCGAATATAAAAATGGATAAAGTAAAAATGTGATTATTCCGATAGGATGGCGTATTTGAATAAACATCAGTGCCGAATATTGGAACAATACCGACGAAGCACTCAATGTGCCCTTAACTGTCTTACATGTTGACATGTAGGCTCACTTGAAAGCATTTCATTGGAATATATCGAGCGGAAATATAATGACTGCTTTCCGATTAATTCGCATCAATCGAAGGTGATGAAACATGTGATGCGAAACAATTAAATTCCTCATACGGAGTGGAATTTAAGTCGTTCGGTACTAACCCGAGACCTATTGAACAAATCTTAAGTCCGCTCCGCTAAATCGAGATCTTTCGCGTCGCTTCGATCGATAGATCGGCAGGGCGCGTCTACCGGGGCTAAATACAATTTACCTTTGTTATTTTTCGTGTCATTAAACTGCGTCGCGATTTCGAACGCTCGATCGGCCCTGCGAACTCCAATACGAATTGTTTGTAAGCTTTTGTTTCCCGCTCACCAACGCGACATCAATTAACGGGCCGGACTAAATTTTCTTCGCTATACGTAGGTTTTTCGACGGACATTCTGATTCTATTATTCTCAATTCAATTCGATATCGATCGTGATAATAAAATTTTGAGTGATAAATATATTTCCAATGCAGAGAATTTCAATTTATCTACCTATTTCATTGAAATATCGTTATTCAGATAGCATTAAATAGTGGGTCATGTGAGTTATTTGCGCAACTTTCGACTTCAACAATTGCTTTATTGGCTTTAAAGGCATATTTGGACTACTATGATGTCGTTTCTCATAAAAAATCCACGAATAAGCAAAAAATAAGTAGAATTAAAAAATATCTTATAACGTCAATGTTCAAGCAAACTAATTATGCACAACTAATACGAACAAACAATCCAAACTTTAGACTCGCTTTACATGTTGATTATTCAAGACTTATCTCGACATAAAACTTGGTGAAAAGACACTCAGAGCAAACTCACACACCGCGTTAGTGCGAAAGCACGTAGTTTTGTGTCTCCACAAAGTTGTATAAAGTGCAGGCTGCACAAAGTACCAGAGCGCGGTAAAGCCTTCATTTGTCGGCTCATGACGGCCGTGTGACAAATGTGGACGAGTCTCTATGTACATACAACGCGTCGCGATTATGCAAGGGTATGAAAAATGTATCTCGGGAGATTTAGTCCGCCTGACAAGCGGATTTAAACGTTACAATTTATCATTCAGCACCGATGTCACATTATCCACACTTTAAAAAGCGTCTTGATGACAAAAAACACTCGTTTTTGTAACCGTCTTTGGAATATGTAATCCGGTTCTGTGTGAACATTTTTGTGCGAGAAAACGAAGTTAAATATATCTGATCTGAATCACATTTAATTAAATTCATATTATTAAATTTAATATAAATATGCGTAATATTAACATTATATATTTCGTTTAAATTTATTTTAAAGAATCAATTTATTACTGTTATAAACAAGCTTTTTACATTGTAGCGAATTTCTATTGCTAGAGATTTGGGTTAGCGTAGATTGGGTAATTTATACTTGCCTCCAGCCCTTCCCAGAAATGGGAAAGTACAAGCAAGGACCCATAGCCTTCGTTAAAATTGCTTAATGAAACGATTAAGCCTTGGGTTTTAATACAGACAATTACAAGTGCTGGCTCCATCAAATTGTTTATAGTACCAATAATATAAAATATTAAATTGTACATTTGAATTAAAGTATAGTTTTTTTTTATTGTTATGAAATTCATTTATAATGTGACTTAAGTGGTTCAAATATATGTTTGGCTACTATATTAATTAACACAAACTATCGTTTAGTAATAAAAATGCTGAGTTCAGTTTTTTCGTTATATGAATAAAATATCTACTATAATTAGTTCTTTTTATGAATTAATAAAAGTTTAACGAAACACTTGTTATAAGTACCTGTATAATGCAGTATACAAAATTCAAAGGGAACAAATTCAGAATAAACAATTATTTCTGCCGCCTTAATACCGTATTCTTCTGTGTGATAAGTATAATAAGCTTCTTGACTTGGTAAAGCATATTAAAATTCAATTTGAGTCTCCAGTCATGAAGCATAACGGATTGTCAACCGATTCCGGCCCTCTTTTCTTACATAATTCTGCAACTCATTCTGTAATGATATTTGTTCAGGACTGTCGAGAACGATTTTAATATTAAACACTTCATTAATATTTAAATTTAAATTGTTTTATCTGAAAGTTACTGGGCAGGTATTTCTTAGAGTCATTGATAAAGATTTAACAGAAAATTACTGAATATTCCTTTGATATTTTGCAAAAAATATAGTGATATTTTTTTTTGGTGAGTTCACGTAAACACACACGCCTAGCACTGTTATCATATTAAGAAAGGGCTCGGAAACAGTTTGCCCCCTGTTCTATAAAAAAAAAACAAATAAAACATTATTGTTTCAGGTGGAATGCAAAAAGGCACAACCGAAAGAAGTAATGCTGCCAGCGAACTTGGCGAAGACGAGAGCTGCAGGACGCGGGGCCTACGGTGAGTTACTAAGTAGCGCAGTGGCTGCAGGTGGCGTACGATATGCTCCTTATCCTGTTCATGCGCCGGCGCAAATCCTCGTCACCGGCGCCGGTTTAGGTGCAAGTTCTAGCGCCCACGCAGCTATGTATCGGCGCGCACTCGCTGCCCTCCGACCGACTCCCAGACCACACCGTCCCACCATGACCCCTCTTTCCATTCCACCGCTCGCTTACTCCGTCTCTGAACTTTTAGGTGCTCATGCACTCGATATACCCACCATCTACTCTCCTCTTACAGCGTCGACACTCCCTACACCACTGCCTCTCTGATCCGCAATTCTCTTTCAACAACAGCCGCATCACTTCTAACCTCATCCTGGAACAATTTGCGTGCATTCCTCTTCCCGTAATCTTCATACATTCCTTAACTATCCCCATGAATGTACTTAATTAATAGTACGAAGTGTCTTATTTTTAGTAATGCAACTAGACGATTCAGTTAGATAGCAGATTTTTGACATATTATGTATTATGTACAGAGAGATTTTAGACGAGTCATAGTCAGTTAATGTAATTTTATACAGACGAAATTTTTATTAAAACGTAGAGAAAGGAACGCGAATAATTTTACGTAGGGAGAAAGAATGAAACTATTTTTCTACCAGGTTTGTAGGTGCTTTAATCTCATTTGATTTACGAATAGCTAGATAAAATAGAACTGAGCCTGGTTTTTCCTGATTTCCGAGTAGCTTTTCGTAGGGAAAATTAAATAAGAGCCCGTCGGTTCTGCTGAGTCTTGCCAGTTTTGCTACATTTCCATCCATATAATACAACTCAATCACTTTAGAAGACTACGTTTAGTTACATTATCGGTTGCGGCTAAATTGATGAGATGTTTTGAAATGATATTTTCGTAAATAATATTTATATTCCTTAGAGTTTTTCTATGCTAGCTTTACATCTTGATGTCGGCTATTCAAAAATGTTAACATTGGAAACAGAGAGGTATTTGTGAACAGTCGATGTTGATACGAGTTTTGTGAATTGAATAGTTTTTTTTTATAATTATATTAGGTTTGAAAAGGTAGTTTACTTTCAGTTGTACTTAGGTATTAGTAATCTTTAATTTATTTATATATTTTCTATTATATATTTATAAAAAATATTTTGTTTCCTATTAGATTTTATTTAGTTTGTATTTTCCTCTTATTTTTATTGTATAACAGGAGAACTGTGTATCAAAATGTATCGAGTGTAGAACGTTTACCAATAGTATTAATGATTGTATTAACTTAATAAGTAGAGTCTTTAATACTTAAATATAGATTAATAAATATCATTTCTTGAATATTTATAAAAGTCTGTTTGTTTAACATGTTTAGAATTAGACTAACATATAGAATAGTTAAGCGTTTTTGATAATATAATAATCATATATGGTGGTAGAATCTAACATACCCCATGTCATAATAGATATATGAATAAGTGTAGAACTATTAGAGTTGTTGTCTTTGGTATATATATGTTCTTTGATGTTTCTGCAATACCCGCCAAGCAAAATAGTGTCTCATAGCACACTAAAATATATATAGCAGATATATGTAAGGTGTAAGAATCGATCAATTTATGTAAATGTTTTTACATTTCTAGATTTCATGTGGTCATTGGGTGCTCTTCCTGACGGTAAGTTTTATTATTATATTTATCTATGTTCATGTAATCATTTCAAGTGTTGGTAAAAACATGATGATAAATTAAATCATGTTTACTAATTGCTTTGACATACATGCTTTGAACTAATGGGCTGGGGAAATGGATTACCAAAGTGTGAGTGTCCACGAATGATGCATCATGTGGCCTGACAGATACACTATTTTGATTGGCAATAATATGATGGACGGTCCGGGTTGATAATTATTCGATGACGTCACCATCAGTCACTTTTGCCAAACGTAGCAAAGCCAATGTATCGCTTTAACTGTAGTAGAATCATTTAGAAGTAGTAACATAGTTGTATTCAATAGCAGTTTTGGTAAATACGGAATGTCTTTATAGTTTTGGGGTAGTCTTAACAATTATAGAGCGAACATAAAACGATGTTTACAAAATAATCTGCTCTGGACAATGTCCAAAGCCGTGCCATATTAAAATCCGTTGTCTATTTTAGAATTAGGCCATTTGGTTTTTTGTTGCCTCGGAAGATCAGATTTTATTACAATCCTCGAACTTATAACACATCTGTCTTATTTTAAAAGGCATGAAACCTCTTTGATATGTTATACCAAATCTTATGTTTGAAAATACTTAACAGTGCTTGTTTGTTCGACAGGTTTTCCGGCAGCGTACGCCGCTTATGCGGCAGGTCGTAGCTATTCGGGCTATCCTAGCTTCGGGCTGCCATATCCTGCAGGTAATCCCTTGGCGAGCTTGCACCACCAACTGTCCGGCAATCACTACCATCACTTGGCGACACTTCTTCCATACCACCCGCTCGAGTTGAGCGGGGTTTACAATGTACACGCCATGCATCTGTGAAATCGCGGCGACACTGCATTCTACTAACAGCTAACGATTCTAAAAGTCACCAGCGCTTAACTTAAACCCATTGATAACTTTAAAAACGCACACGCTT
The DNA here is from genome assembly GCF_905147795.1 of Pieris rapae. Lineage (NCBI taxonomy): Eukaryota > Metazoa > Arthropoda > Insecta > Lepidoptera > Pieridae > Pieris > Pieris rapae. The sequence continues at coordinate 767,407 of NC_059515.1, read as the reverse complement.
TGTGTAATCTATAACTCGGGTGACAATATCCCAACTTCCCATTTCACTAACTCATGCCAAGCAAAAGTTCGTGTGAACTCCAACTAACAAGTTAACACCTCCAACAATGACTGAGCCATCTAGATAAATCTGCCACGCCGTCAATTACAAAACGTCCAACTTTTGAGATATACTATTTATTGTTCATCTTCGAAATATTGTCGCGACAATCCGGCCAAGCGTACGACCGAATGTTTACATGCGATTCCCTCTAACGATTCTCAAATTGTAAGCGCTGTACAAATACTAAAACGCGAATACCGCAGAATTCTTTGTATGACCGTTTGCTCTTTTACCCTTAGCGGAAAAATTTTTCAACTATTCTTTTAGTTATACAAGTTTGGGCTGGAAAAATAAGAGTTAGGAAACGAAGTCCCTTTTTGGAGAACTTTCCGTAAATGTCTGGCGGGATACGTATTTATGTATTTTTATAAAATGCCAGTGTATTTTCAACGCGAAACGAGGCGTTAATTTTTCAGTCAGTATTATTCTTTCGGATTAGGTTTATTTTCGTAATGGAAAACTGACGAAACTAGGCTTCGTCTGTCGCTGCCTAATCGACAATACGCGATGCAGAGAGCAGCTGCACAAATACTACTAGTGTTTATCAAAACTACGTGCCCGTGCTTGCGCGGACTTCGTTAACAATATACGTATACTTCCATTTCCATTCGTAAATATATGACGTAAACGTTAGTTGATCTTTTCATCGTTATTCAATTATCGATGTTATCGGAAGTCGGGCTAATACTATTTGCATTTTTCATTTGTATTATACAGAGCAATTTGCTCCGCATTAACTACTTTTATGTTCCCATTTAACAGCACGCGAGATAGATTATAGCAGGTTATGATAAACCAATAAAGGCGGCTATCGTTTTATGTGTTTTTTCGAATGAAATTCACAAGCGTGGACTCCGATAGTTAAAATCACAGCAAATTATATTAAATGGTAAATCAAAGAGTTTTTACACATTGAGTGTTTAAGCTACTATGACCACAATACTACCAAAATTGACAGTCTTAAGTTATGAAGATATTAAACGTACATTATATAAAATACTGGATACAAAAATAAATAAAAATTGTTTGTCAGTTTCTAATCTACTGGTCCGATTTACGTTATAATTTCAATCGTAGCGTTGATATACAAATTTATTGCGTGTAAAGCCGCAGGCGAAAGCTAGATAATCAATACCGAACCAAATTACAATCGGTATACTAGCATGCTTAGATATAGTAGGTAATTTTAAAAGTAACATAGTTTCATCAAGTAGCAATAGGTGTAGTTAGAGTAAAAGATTTCTCTTACAATAATAGATAGATTAATAGAGATACATGTATTCTCTTATTAGCATGGTGTAGCTTAGACATAGGACTTATAAAATAAAACTGAGCACAATTTTTACCTTCCTTGTGGCATCCAATCAACAATTTAAATGATTTAAAAACAGAAGATTTTGAACTTAGTGTACAAGCGTTTTATTTTTTTACATTACCTTATTTATGTTAAGAAGTGATGATATGCTTTTCATTCAATGTAGAATTCTATCATGATGAGACAATGTTTTAAAACTTACCTCTGCGCTATAAATAAGATCCGTTTAAGTAAGCATACGCAGTAAAATGAGTAGGAGGAATTGTGTTCAGTATATCGATTATCTAAGTAATAATATAATCAATTTCTTCTCTAGACAGTTAAGATTTTTAAATTCATCGTAGTTATAGATATTAATTTCTAAATAACTACTCAGTTTAGAGGATGAATAGGAATCAACCAAAAACATAGAATGTTTATTTCAGTAGCGAAATATCTAGTATTAGTTTAGATATTTTATTTGATGAAAAATACTATAAACGAGCTTGAAAATGTTATTTTAATATCTTAATTATATTCGCATTAATTCTATTGTGTAATTAAATGTATATACATTATTGTTTTAAAGTTATTTGTCTATTATATTTTAATATATTTACACTGCTTAAGCGATAATGTTACATTAATATTGATATTTATTATTGTTGTGTAATATTTTTGGATGCTACTATTTTAAGCTACAACACGTATGAAACATATAAAATTGTTCTGTAATTTTAATAATGATACCATTGGCGTAATGCATCAAAGGATCTACAATCATAAGCCATCGCTTTATCGCCACGCCTCGCACTTTGTTTTTCAAAATTAAATTTTGTAAAAAACGGCTTTTGTAATTTCGATCCAATCATATCGCTGTTGTGCGACCGTCCTAATCGCCATCCTCTAAACTAGTCATAATTAAATTAAGCGTAATGTTAATAATAAAGTGTGGCCATAATTAATTCGATTTTTAAGATCATAAACATTTATTTTCGTTTCGTTGCCGTACGGATAAATGACTTAATAACCAAAACACGCGTAAAATAACTCATCAATAACTTTCCCTTTCCTGCATTCTGTGCGTGATGTAGGTTTGGCTTAATACGAAAAATACGTAGTCATTATGTGCGTGCTAGTAATTTAAATAACCGAAGTAGTAATCAGTAGCGATTTAAGTTCCTCCATATATATTCGATGAGTGGAACCGTGGGATGTTCATTCTCTATACTTTTGTTTCATAATACTCTAAACAGCTCTCGTAATTTGTGAACGTAAACTCGACGTAACGAAGCTACTTTTTGACATACTTTCAGTTCAGTTTTAATTTGAGCGCCGCGGTTCTGCCCGAGTCCTTTTTAGTTCCGTCGGGTTTGTAGCTTTTTATTTTGTCGCAGGTGTAGTGGGAGTTATACCACCGGAAGCTCGTCTGTTGCTCGGTGTGGAGTACGTAAATCCTAACGGGCTCGCTCAAGGCTCATAGGTTCTGCGATGGACGACATGCCACGACCACTACGCTTCACGACTTATGTTATCGAACATCCATTACGGCTCCCGGAAACGCGTTGCAAATTTGAATTTAAATTTCGAATCCGACGCCATCTTTGAAACGTAGCTAAGGAATGCAATGTCGCTAGCAGGGTTAAATCAATAATTCACGCGATTTCGCAGATGTTTTTACCCGACTAGGCTCGCCCCTATAGCTCGAAAAATTAAATAATCGGTATCCCTCAGGAAGTAATCCAATGTTTTTCAATTAATTAGGTATCGATATTGCACAATTTTTATAATTAAATTGTAATCGTGTCAACGTATTAATTAAGTCAAAACATTGTTCTTACTATTTCGACATATCGTCTAAATTAATTATAAGCTCTTATTGTGAAGCCGCTATATTTTAAAAATAAAGGAATTTGCCAATGTATATGCAAATGTCTTGTCTTACTGACCAATTTATTTTAACCATTAAGAGTGGCTAGAAGAGATGATGTTAAGTAGATAGACCGTTAAAACTGTAGCATTTAAAAAGTGCTTTACTTAGACAAGTGTAACGAGTTGAAATAAAGAAGATGACGTTATATCTACATACAACCGGAGTGTATCCCAGGAGAGGCATGTGAGACCGCGAGAACGCGGCCGCATCTTCGAGATTCCTCGCATTCAACACGTTTGCCCTCAGAATGCAGCCCGCGAACCAAACATAGTTACTTTACATAGTTTCTTGTTTTTACACTTGCGTTGTCACCAAGGAACCCGATACTTTAGTCGTAAACAAGCCGAATTATGTAACGAACTGTAGGGGAAGTTAAAATTAGGAGCGTAGCAGAAGGCGGTTTAATTAAAAAAATAATGGTTCAGCCAGTGTGGGTCTGTACTTTGCGAAAAATCACTGAATGTTTATTAACGGCAACATATTTTTAGTCTTTTATTAGAAAATCGACATCAGAGTTTGCTGAATATTTTTCTAATTCAGAAGATATTTGCACTGTACAATACAATCTCTTCTAGGCCATTTTAAGTGTAAATAGAAACTCGAAATCCTTATATCCTTTAAGTCTACGATAGGGCTAAGTATAAACGCAAAAGTGTAGTGATCCAAGAAACTGCTGGTGAATGGAGAGTGCCGTCCACGACAATTCTAGGGCGAGTAACATTTTCACCATCTTCGTTTGATAAAGTTTAACGATAGTTTAGAGTAGGCAACATTTGTGCGTAAAGTGTGAACAGTATTAGAACCAGGATTGAAATAAAATTGTAAATTAGTACAGCTTAGCCGATAATTATAGTACTCTAGAACTAGAGCGTGAACTTTTGTAAAAAAAATTGTAGACGGATTTCCTGAATAGTATAGAATAGAGGTTTAAGTCGCGGCAGGCAATTTCCTTATACAGTAGAGCTTACGATTAGCGTGATTAACAGAGATATCTGGAGGAATTGTACGACGCTTAACATATAGTATGTAGAAGTATACAAAATATTGGTGGTGCAAACTCATTTAAAATGGTAGTGATAATTAGATCTAAGCTAGTATAGTTATATTTTCCATAATTGTGCATTAGGCATACGTAATAATAGGCTGCAATTCTATTAATATTGTATCAACTAATAAGTTTAGAATAAGTAGTATAAATTTGTAATCTATGATAGAATAGAAATATTAATAATTCTCCGTAGTTTAAATGTAGAAAATGGCGGCATTTCCGCGTTTTAATGATACGTAGAACTTTTGTTATACGTAGTAAATTTTTGAAAGTTTTGCCTTAATTAATGTGTGACTAATTTCGCTTCTAAATTGTGGCTTTATGTGTTTTATATGACTGAACCATTGACTAAAAATAAGCTATTAACAATAAATACACTGAGAAATATTCGCAACCGAAACACGCCTCAGTATCATCTCAGTGAGGGAAGTTATTGATGGCACCCATTAAATATACGTTTTCTATACGCAGGGGCAGAACTCACGTGAAAGCTAAAATAATACATTTCAATCTCGAAGTGAGAAATGAAGTATGAGTTTTACGCCGATGAGATATGTGACTCTACAACTTTTGAATACGTAAATAATGTTTCCCTCCAAAACGTTGAAAATATCGTGTTTGCATGCTATTTTATCTTGTTATTTATTCACGCTACTAACAATTTATATCGGACTATTTTGATTACGTTTTACATGTTTTAATAGTGATTTGAGACGACTTAACACCAATGGCTTTTGTATAAGTTATTAATAAAACTTTACTTTGAGTCGAGTTTTATGTGGGTTTAAATATAATAAATCGTAATTGAAAACTTAATTAATTAAAATCTAAAGAAACGTATTTTAATATCCTTTATATACTTCGTTTGTCGACCGCAGTATTCTTCACTAGATTCAGCCTGCGATTCTCAATAGTGAGGTTGTAGGTTCGAACCCCGGTGCACCAATTTCTTTCTATCTATGTGCGCATTTAACATTCGCTCGAACGGTAATGGAAAACATCGTGAGGAAACCGGATTTCTAAAGACCCAAAACGTCAAAGGCGTGTGCACAGGATGCTCATCACCTACTTGCCTATTAGACTGATGCTGATGAAACAGATACATCTGAGGCCCAGACCGAAAAAGTTAGTAGTGCCTCTGATTTTACTTTATATTCGTCACCGTCTTTCCGTATTACAATTTCTAAATACAAAATTGATTCTTAAATTTATTAAATTTATGGCTTTGCAATAATTCTGAACACAAACTATCCCAACCTTAATCCATATAACTCGCAATGTGATTAAGTATTTTACCCTTACACGGGAACTTATATAACATGAACCCGGTTAGAATAACTTTGTACGCCAAAAATATGAACTGATAAGGAAACGCTAGATTGATCGAACTCCAAATAAAGGGCGTGCGTAAAACGTTCAGCATCTTTTCCTTGAGTTTCCCTCCGAACGCCTTGTGAATATTTTGCACGGCCATCCCACTTGTGAAGAAGAATTATTAAGTTTCTCCGAACTTCGCAATTATGAAAGTTCGAATAGCTCGCAAGACGGCCTCAGAATTTATAGATGAATGTGTGCTTCCCGAGAGGTGAGAGGCTTACTTGGGGTGCGAATCACCCCGTACCTTAATAAAGTCCTTACGAGTTCTCACCTAAGCCAATAAAACTGGAAATTGGCGCTGTTATCTTAAAAGTTCGTTTCCAATTTTGGGCCCTTATCAATCTTAATCGGCGTCTCCAATTTATGGTTTATCATTGCGTTTACAGGTGTAATTAAATTATTTTAGGGGTATAGTTTATGTTAAAGATATTTACTGTTTGGCATGTAATGTGGATTTCGTAATTAATTCCACAATACACCTAAGTAAAGGTAACCGATACAGATGTGAGTTACAGTTAACAAAAGTTACTTGAACCACACATAATTATAATATTACGTCATAACGTATGTATATATCAACCTATTACATATATAAATCACTTAACTTCTTATAAGTTCTTTTATAAGAGCATAATTCTCCGAAAGCAACTTTTAAAATAAATAACCATTATTAAAATGTGTCAGCATTTTAGCGATGATCGCGTCCGAGCGCCGGCGAAGCCCGCTGTCCGAATGGCCGCTGCCCCATCCATCATTCATCCTCCATTACTTATATTGTGCTTTTTTGCAAAGTCACTCACGGGCCGGTAATCACCTGGTGCAGAACGGGCCTCCATTTTTCACACTAAATCATAACTCGCACATCTGACAAAATAAAATTTGTCCTACAAGCCAATATTGCTAATGGTAAACGTATGAGTCGACATAAATCGTAACACCTTTTCAACGTAAGTGACTAAGTTGCAACAATTGATGTTTATTGTACGTGGAAAACGGTAAATAAATAAGCAAATGACGCGATAAGATGCTACGGGCGCAAAGCAATGGCGGCCACGCGGAGCCTTTCTACGTGCATGGTATGCTAATGTACCTATTCAATAAGCAGACCGCGGTACCAGCGAGAACTCACGTCAGATAATTTACTGGATATCTTGTAAAAGTTTTTTCTGCTTCTGTGATTTATATGCGCGAAACTTCGACCTCCCATTTTTTCATTTGAATGCACGTGAAATACTTACACAATATCTTTATGCTGACACAGTCTTACAGTGGGGATTGTATTAGCCTTAAATGGCTAAATTATTCATGCGTTTACGCGTACTTCCGATGTAGTATTGTTACGGATTACGTTGACACTCGATGCGGTAATTTAGGATTAGGCTTATATAGGAGATGGTTCAGTCATAAATGTGTGTAACATGAGTATGTGCTCAGGCCAGAGTGTGCGAACCATGTGTATGTTTGCAGTGGACCTGACGAACGGCCAACTCACACCGAATAACAACACACCGCTGCTCGCGCAGGCTCTCTCAGGTGAGGCCTCCACCACATACACACATACATAACATTCCTTACACTAACCATCCCTAAATCCTTACAGAACTACTATTCGTATGATGTACTGTGGTTTCTATTCTGATTAAAGTTGATTTGTTAATTTAATTTAATTTTACTTCTTTACTAAAATGTTGTTTTATTATTAAATTACATTTTTTATTCGGGACATATAATGCACTAAGTATATAATCAACTTAAAGTAATATAATACATCAAATTAATATAGACTATTATTTTCAAGTAATTGTCACAAATGTTTTAACAACAGTTTCTGGACGTAAATATATTTCATGAAAGTTCATATTTATAGCAACCCGTAGCGATCACTAATAGATTAGTATTTTATTTTGCAGTAATGAACAACTACCAGGCGGCAGCAGCAGGCTTTGGGCCTCCAGCGTCACCACACACGGCCGGTGGACGGGCAGGATTTCCAGCTGCTAGTTCACCAGGACCAGCGCTAGACGTCTACGGATCTGCAGCAGACAGCGTCGGATACGTACAAGCAGCGAGTCCCCAGCCCTCTGGATTCCCAGCTATCGCTGTGAGCCGTGCACCCCTTAATTACACCCCGGTAAGATCAAAACATATGAATCTTTCTAAAAATGTACCAACTATAATATAAAAGTTAGGAAAGAATAAAAAGTTTCACACTTATTTTATCCGTGATAAATGGGATAAAGTTATTAACTTTCGATTACAACTTTTTTCATTTATAACGTCATGTTCAAAAATGCCTATTTCAGTGTGGTTCAAATAAAAGCAATTCATAAAATTGTCCCGTGCAAAGTTTCAACTGTCACAAAATTCAAATTAATGTTTGTTGTGTTTTGTTTTTCTTTGTGAACTTTTGATTTCTATTGAGAGATTTTCTTAGAGAGATGTCCTTTAATTATAATCGTATTCTCATTAAGGAATAAACATTGATTAAAACTATAATATTACGTACTCGCTAGTCGAGCATTTTGGAGAGGCGACAGGCATCGCAGACGCAATTAACAGACGTTGACACTGAAATTTTAGCAAGACATTCCAATCTCATTAGGGAACCGATCTTCCTTGTCGCTCTTAAGGCATAATCACCATAAGTTAGCGAGGCAGTGAAGCGTGAGAGATGTGATTATAAAGTGTTCCGAAATATGAGCGTGCGAGCGACGGCGACGGCAATCTGCGCGGTGCAATGCCGCGGGTAATGGCTTTTTAAAACTGCGACCGCGCTCCATAACTGCTTCCAAGCGACGCCATCAGTCTTCATTGCTTGTCGACGCCAACACCGCGAGCGCTGAGATCTTAACTCTTCACGTCCTATCTTAAGACATTTTTCAAAACGTTTTAAAGCTTCCATTCGTTTGCATAATGCGAACGTTTACTTTAAAAATGTATTCGATATTTAAAATATAACAAGAGAATACAGTTGTGAATGGCTTAATAGACATGCTATGTAGGCCGCGGCACATGTGGTGTTCGGGTGTAAAATGGTCTTATTAGATACCGGGAATGCCCCCACGGGCAATAACCATAAATCAAGGAGAACAAGCGGTGTAATTACCATTGCCGAGCGGTCGTGCCGCTCTAACTCATCGCTGTTTTTATTTTGTTAGCCACTGACTACGGCTCTATCGACTGTGGACACCAAACTGAATACCTTTAAATCTGCCCCCGGAGAGGTTAACAACCAATCGATCGTTTTATGCTCCCATTCAATTACGTTATCCAAACTCCCTATTCGGAAATGAAGGGAAATTAAAATGGAAAAGTGTTTTACGGGAACATTGCTGTTTTTAACTTTGTTTATAATTAAAAACTACCGCTGCGGTGTTGAATTTTAAGCTCGATTATGTTAATATAAATATTGCTTTTAGAAATCAATGAATGCTAACACTGTTGTGTACATTACAGGGACCCCTGATTCCTGCGGCCTTCACCAACGGATACCATTGAAAGCGCAAAAGCACAAATATTTACGTGAGTATTTTTAATGTATCTCGTTGTGCATAATTAAAACGTCGTTAGCCGGAATAGCCTTTTAAAAGAACGAGCGTATGTAATTGTTGCAAATATGAGCACTCTAGTGCTAATACTCGTTTTCACAAACTGAGAATTAAGTCTAAAAGCACAGCGTTTATGTATTAAAATATGCAATAGTTAAAATTGCTTACATACACGTGTTCGCTTTAGCTTTTATTCTAACGTGAAAGAAGTCGAGTTTCATACCGAGAAAACATTTAATTTCCTCTTTTACAAATTTTATCTTGCTTTCATAAATTGTACACGTTAAGGAATTCGTCGAAACTTTGGTTTATAATTATGTTCCTTATACGTGTACGTCTCTTTTTCTACAAGGTTTTATAAAATTGTTTGTCCGCAGGTGGCGAGCGGCGTGGCGGCGCGCAGCATGCACATCCAGCATCGCGCCGACTCTGCATCTCCGCCCGGTCCACGGCCCTAGTGCACGCGGCGCCGCATCGGCGACGGTGATCCAATCCGTCCGGTCACCGCGCGGACCGATCCCTCGACCGCGGCATCTCAATCTCACATAGATCCCAACCCCTCTCTTCTCCCCAAAATCACCCCCCAGTCCCCTCTATCTCTCTATCTCTCTCCCCAAAAACACCCTATTGTAAATAATCTACTTTTTGTCGTGTGAACGAGACATAGTTTATCGATTAAACAGGTATTTTTTCAATCTCGCTTCGACTGTATCGTAGATGTGTTGTCAATAATAAAATACATTTCATAAGCATCTAGATGGTTATACTGCAGAGAGGTGTATCTTTAATATTTTATTATTCATAGTTAATAACAGTTAAGATAACTTGCATGTCTATCCCTTGACGCGCGAGACTTTTAGTTCGTTAGATAGTGTAACAATTGTTCGGCGCACGATTCGTGCCTATCCTTCGAATTTGAATTTCGCGCTCCAACATTCTCCGTAGGAAGTTTATAATAACGATTAGATTTTTCAGTGTTAATAGGGTTTCGGGCAGAGTTTGGAGCGCATTATTTTGTAATAGCATTAATGTCTACCCTTCTCCGTGTTCCGCGTGAAGAGTCGACTTGGTAGCTAGTGGAATAGGTTTGTTTGGTAAAGGCCTGGCGGAGCGCCCGGCTCCGGCCGGAGACAATAAGACGGCTTGCGGCCGCCGCCATCCTCGCTCGTCCACCGACACATATTTTATTCTATTTTTAATAAAAATTCAAATATTAAAGTAATAACTATACTACTATATTGCGCATATTTTATCTATAAATGTAATTATTTTTGCCTAATTCGAATTGTATAAAACCACCTCTTTGCATCGATGTATTGTTTTGTAGCTAAAGTTTCTCGGTTACTTCCCTATAAGACTACGATATAAATTCGTATACATACTTTCTTATATTATGTATTATGATATAAAATTTTATCCTAAGGATAACGTCATCATGTTTACGATTACATAAGGGAGTTTGAGAAACTAAGTCGAAACATTTCGATATATTCTCTCATCTTATTAAGATAATAATTCGTTTCTATCTTGTAACTTTGAATGTAGGCATTGTAATTATAATGAATACGATTTTGTGCATTACGTAATTAATATCCATTGTTTCTTACCATTGTATTAATTAACTTAAATTTAAGACCACTGTTGAAAAATATTCACGCCTCCACTAGGTCGTGGAGTCACAACGTACTTAGATCTATTTCAAGTTTTAATTAAAATAATTATTAAACAGTAAATAATAAATTTTCATACATAAAATGCATTATAGTTTCACATGTTTCACATACCAATACAATCAGTGTTGAGGTAATAGAGTAAAATATGAGGTCAATTCATTAATACATATTCGTTAGGTACTGAGACATTTGATGACGACTTGTCTAATCCACTATAGGATGCCGAGCGCAGCGTATTCGTAGCCCCCATTCGTAGCAATCGCGTAGATCGTCTACGCGCTACGTAGTCGCTCGAGCGTTTATTACACATGCACATGTGATTGCAACCATTCGTTATTTACTATTATTACTCATTACATCAATTACATTAATATTATAAATTTAGATATTAAATTTTAGGTAATAATAATGAACAATCTTTTAAATGCTATTATTATATAAATACGTTATAAATATAAATGTTTCCTGTTACAAAATATTGAAAATGATACGAAATTAATCAATATTCTTTTTAAAGGTAATTTATTATTATTACTTATGGGTACGTAGTTAATTGAATAAAGGAATGTTACAAACTGAGCGCGCTCGCCGCGTTCGCTTCGCGTTTTATTTGCATGACATTGTTCGCTATTCTCGGACGACTGGATCGACTCGGAGCTCGCAGTCCGCTCAAACGCGTCGCACAGTCGCCGGCGCGCGCGTCGCGTCGGTGCCGTGTTGCACAGAAAACGCGACCGCGATTATGTTGTTAAACGTTAGCTAGGAAATTGATAATTAAAACAAAGGTGTGAGTCTATCATAAGACCGGAGAACGATATCATACCTAACAAATTAACGTAATCATTTGTTTTATATTTACGGTGTTGTAGGTATTTAAGACATTTTTTCTTAGAATATTTAATTATTATGAAATGTTATATTGTTAGGCCCGGGCCGGCGGCGGGGCGATGCGCGCGCTCCGTTCCGCCGTCGGCTTTTCATTCACATTTACATCCTCACTATAATTATATTTTCTTACCGACCTTTTTAATGTAGGAGAAGCGTACACGGCCGCTTATCCCCGTGCGAGATCGAGTACAAACATACTTAATTATTATAGTGAGTGAGTTCGTTTCGCCCGTTCGTGAGAAGCCATCGGTTCGCCGCGATTGCACGAGACGGTTAAGACAAAATAATACTATTGTATATACATAGATAGCCGCATGTAAAAAGACTTAGTCAATACCATCTGATCGATATTATTAGACTCATTCGAGCCGCAATCAGGATTAGCTTGACAAAGATATTAGTTTCATTATTTTTATGATTCTTTCGTTATGTTTTTGTAAGTTAGAGGTTAGATCGGGCACAGGCCATAATATTATTTTGTCGTCGTTACGTTATATGTAACGAGGTTTAGCGAAAGTAAAAGTCAGGATGTGTGTGAGCAATGAATAATGATAATATTATGACCAGTGTAGAGAGCTACATTGACGCGGTTCGGCTTGCGAGTAATCTTCTGTCACGAACATGAAATCCACAATAACTGTATCTTTTGGAAATATTAATGACGTCACAGTCGATGAAGCATTACTCCCAAACCCAACACCGACTACTTCCTCTCGCTTTTAACATTCGCGTTAGTTGATTTATTTCAGTCACAGTTTTTAGAAATGTGTTCTATATCAAAGTAAAGACTACGTAATAATTAATAAGCGAGATCTCAAATTAATTTTAAAAATTCTTTATGTGATTCTAATATCGTATAATATCCATCTATATATAAAATTAAATTAACTAAAAAGATAATTTATTATATTTTGTATAATAACTTTCTACATTAATTTACACTACTTATATTGTTATTAAAGATAATAATTAATTTTAAAGGAATAAAGTGACAGACTGGTAATGTTCGTAGAGTCGCCGTGGCGGCCTTAGATCAGTAGCTTTGCATACTCGGCAACGGCCAACTAATGATTCAAGGACCAAAAAGTATAAAAATTAATTCGCGTAGAACCGGACGCTCATTGGCTCCACACGAACTGATACAAACTGTTCGATATCATTGCAGCAACAGAGCGTGTCTGTGAGAATTGCGTTTGAGAATCAAGAGTGGGCTTAGGGCATAACGGCTGCCTCTGTGACGTCATGGACGTTTCTGTACACCCTTTAACGATCGCTTCACATAAATTAAATTACTTATTGTAGCTCTAATAGTCTCTAATTCTTACGATACTTAATTATCTTTGTAATGATAAAAATATGGCAATATTTATCAATAAGGCTACTGTAGTTTTGTCAATTTCATACATCGCATCTTTTTGTAATAATAGATAATGACGGTATAATTTGGACGAGAGGCTACGGGTAGTGACGTCACGGGCGGTGCCGCTATGGCCGGCGCTCGCGAATACAACCCCGGCACCCCTCCCCGCCCCGCGCAACGCCGCCCGCTTCGTTTCGTTCTCGCGGTTACTTCTCGATTACGTGCTTCGCGTGCTGACTGATTTTCTATAGCAATAAAAATCAATTACCTAAGATTTTACATTAAAGTAAATTTGGATTTATATACGTTCGAATTTGTGTCATGTACATTTAAATTAGGAAAGAAGTTAATGATAGGCGGACGGGCCGCGCATTCGCCGCGGTCCCGATGCGGTATTTTCGTCATTTCTTCGTGTATAGTATGTTACAATGAATCTGTATACAATATGGATATAAATCGTATGATGAATAAATTAGTTTTTATGGCATCTCTTTATTAATAATATCAGAGATTTTGTAAATGTGGTGGGTACGATCGCCACCCGATTTTGTGCACCCGTGCACACTTTAACTTATTGGAATATAACATTATAATAACGTAATACTACGTACTATGAGATATATAATCATACAGCCTTTCGGGGCGCGCGTGTATGGCGATGTATGTATACACATTGTGCAATGTACATATACCTATTATAATACAATGATTAAGGACAAGGTTCACATCGTGCCGTGTGTATGTGGTAATAATAAATATAATATGAACATTGTTCAAACAATAACCAGTTGTTTTATTTATTCATCCGCTACCTTTTCCTGAGACACCATTTTTGGCCTGCAAAAGACACTCGACGGTGAAGTGAATTTACAAAAATGATACTCTAAATAATGAAACAGTTAAAGAAAAACAGATATTGTAAAGTGTTACTTTTAATTTGAGATTCATCTGACTTATAGCTGTAAATGATATACTTAAGAAATTAATGGGATTTGTGAAAAAAGCCAAGCAAGATAAACCTTTAATTTATCTGTTAAGTTTTAAAAGTTTTTTCCACCATATAATTCATGTAATGAAATTATATATTACTATGAACTGAAGTCACATATATATAGGTATTAGGATATATTGGGATTAGGATAGGATAGGCATATAGCAAGTATAAAAACAATGAATTGTTTTTAAACTTGCACTACTTAAAATAGCTGATAAAATTCTTCTAATTGTTTGAGGAGCTGAAAGGTTCGATATTAACTCCTTCATAACGTATAAATCAGTGGCGCTACAATCTATTTAGGTCAAGACCTCAGATTTCTGTACCTGTTTCATGATCTGTCAATCTAATAGGAAAATCGGTGATCAGCCTCCTGTACCTGACATACGCCTTACACTGTTTGTGTCTAAGACAAGCCGTTTCCCTTCACGGCTCCAGCGGGTGCTAAATGCGCACAGACAGAAAGTCCATTGGTGCACAGTCGGGGATTAAACCGATGACCTGAGGGATGAGTTGCTCGCTAAAACCACTAAACCAACACTGCTCTTTACCATTTAAAAGCTATTCATTAATTAATGAGGTATAAGACATAATTTTGCTACTGCTTTACTGTTCATTTTGAACGTCTGATAAAACAATAAAACATTTAGTATAAATTATATCTTGAATTTAAAACCATAGTTTTTTCTCAAGACAAACATATCTCAATTGTAAAAATATATTTTTTATAAGAATGTTTGACAACTTAATTAAAAATACATTCTTTTAGACAAAAACTGAATCACGAAAGAAAACCTTCACATTTTCTTGTCCCCCAAAAAGGCTAACATTTAATTCGCAGTGTAAGGTAATATTCGTCAACGAAATCGCCTTTATCCTGAGTAACCCACGTTCGTGCTTACTGGAGAAAGTAACATCATCTTATATGTTACGTGACGCTATTTAAAGGAAGGCAGCAATTTACCGTCATATGGTCTGTAGTAAACCATTGTACTACAACAATAGTGTAAGCCTTTTGACCAATGGTAACAAATGTTATTTTTCTAAGCACAAAAGCTTGAATTACGGTACATACAAAAGCTCCAGGGAACGCAAAGGCATTATTAGAATATTTTTTTATTGCGTATGAAATCTATATGATGATCTGCTACATATATGGATAAAACATTTTTATGGATTTGTGGCTAAAACACAGCGGCCATTTTATTAATTGTTTACAAAGAAATAATTGATTCGGATTGGTATGCACAGATGGCTGATTTAGTACGAAAATTTGCTTACTTGTAGTTTGAGAATTATGAATCTTTATAACTGAAAAACCATTGAACCTGTGATGATTATTTTTTTTAAGACAAATAACGGGCTACTTACAAGTTTAGAATTAGTTTTATTCATGTATTACTACGTTTATGATTAAAATTTATGTTATTCTCTTAAAATTCTTAATACGATTAGCTCTTTCTTGACGTACATTTCAATTTCAGTTTTCAGAGTAATGCAACGTTATCATCAGTCAAATAACAATCGCCCTAATAATCACGTAGGCGTGTTGCTGAAATCATCGTAATATACAACACTAGACAAAAGATATACTTCCACAAACCATAACTCATAAATTATAACACCAAAATCCATGAAAACATGGGTCTAACAAATCAGTTTCGTGTTATTACATAATGTACACGTTACTTAGCAGCTCTCAACTATAAAACAAGTTAACAAGGAACTATTCCCTTGTTACCTTACGGGTAAGGCTTAAGTTATTGAAGTACGATTATACAAAATATATATTTGTTAATTTACATATTTTATCAATAATACGAGCAATGGACTACAACTTGAAAACATTGGGAGGAAGCAAAAGTCAACGACGTGTGTCACACAGACACAGATATAAAACTCTCACAATGTTCGTTCCCATACTCCTCGAAAACGGCTCGACCGATTTTTATGAAATTTTTATGCATATACAGTAAGTCTGATAATCGGCTACTATCTATTTTTCAAACCCCTACGTGATACCCCAATGATAATACGTGTGTATGATAATATAAGTGATACGTGTTCACTCCAAAATTAAATTTCTATTTTTATATCTTATTAAGATAAAGCATACAAAAATACGTACTACCCGTAATTTCCATCGACCTTCTACGATCAACCCATATTATTTATTTGTTACTTGAGTAACTTATAATTTGAACTTTGAGGTTAATAAAAAGAAAAATCACAGAAAAATCTAAAAAGTTTTCATTTCGGTAAACCGAACAGTCTCTAGGGTAGAATAGCAAAAATTTCCACGTGGGTATGTACTAAAAAGGTAGGCATTAAAAAGAAACAAAGTACGCGAGATCAGATTGTAATCTTAAAATCTTAGAATTAATCTGAGACCAGTTTAAGTGACGTTGAAGCCTTTTTGATTTTGAAATAAAGCAAATATATACCTGAACTAATAACGATGGCAAGAAATAAAAGAGGTGAAAGAGGTTGGAAGAAGTTGGAGGAGGCGTTCTCCTAGACACAGGCTGCATTATAATGTAGTAAAATTTTATTTCTATCTCTTTTAGTTATAAATATGTCAATAATATGTGGATGAGTAAAGGCTTTATTACTATTATTATCAACAATGTTTAAGTATATATGTAAAGCTTACAAACATTATTTATTTATAAAAGCTCGCCGACGCCCGGTACACTGATAAATTGGTACTAAATAAATGAATTGATTTCAAAATGTGAGGGGAGCAACTATGGATATCCAGAACTTTAGAATACTAAAACAAAATAAAACTAAAAACATACTGCTTTGATAATATAATACATATTATTTGTAAAGAGAATTTAGTTAACTCGTGTGAAAATTATTACAAAAATCAAAATGGTATGATGTTACGTAACACATTGGGGAAAATATGAAACGATACTCATACACAACTCAATGATGTGAAAATTTCGTTACGAAAATGCATTTGGCAAATACACATAAGCAAAAAGCAGACTAATTGAACTAGAAACAGCTTAACCCTTTATGCACAAAGATTCGTGAACACAAACATTTTCTTTGACGCCTCTTTGCATTAATACGTGCATTGCATAAACTCACTTTTTGGTGTTCATATGTTACATAGCTCAAACAAGCAACGGCTTTTAATTTACGATTGTATACTTCTGGCGCATGGGGTAAATACGTTTAATATTTTTTAAACAGAAAGAGAGAAAAGAAAAGAAATGAGTATCAAAATATGTATTTTAAGAAGCAACATTTAAAGTTTGTTATTTTAATTGAAAATCTCTTTTATAGTCAATCCAAAATAGACTAACATAAAATCTTCGTATTCAACATTAAATGACATAATTATTTTTTTTATACTAGCGTATAATTAATATATTTATTATACTTGCGTCTTTTCCACAGGCTAACAATTTTTTTTAAATAAAATATCTGTTAACACAAAATAGATAATTAATATAATGAATCTATTTTTAGAATTATAATTATTTCTTTACATGTATTAAAAAAGGACTTTTAGTTAAAACGAAAGTGCACAAGCCACCAGAATAAGATTCCTAGTGACGTAATAACAATTATATTTTATAAGAAATCATATCACAATAAAAGCAGCAGTTTTTAAAGCAGATTCTGCCTACTACTATGTGTAACCAGTAGCTTATTGATGTATTTCCAAACTGATTAGACTTAGATTCCTTCAAGAAAAGTTTATCAATTCCTAGAATAAAAAAATAAAAGGCCGGCAACGCTGTGTCCATCCATGGGCGGCGGTATCTTTTAACATCAACCTCCATAGCTGTAACAACCTTAAGCTCGTTTGGCCCTTTTTCTGTAAAAAAATCCCATTCAGCATAGCATAGGTTGAACATGTTGTTTATTATATATATTGTTTATAAAAAATTAATTGTTTATTCGGAAATAACTCAGAAACACCTGCTTATCACTACACTATTGAGATGGCAACATATAATAAATTAATCATAAAAACGTACGTACATAAGTAATAAAATAATTCCGGTGTAAAATCCTATTATAGCCTGTTAATTGCTTTCCTGCGTTTCATTTTATATGCTATCAAATACTTATTGTGGTATAAAATGAACGTTAATTTAAATAACCATAATACAATTTCAAATATCAGACTAAACTATAAAAATAAATCAGTAGCGCTACAACCTTATTCAATCTAATAGATAGATAGATATATGATCATCCTTATGTGCGTGATATACGCCATCGACTTTTCGGGTCTAAAGATTCTTCGTTAGGCTTTTCTTCACTGTACGAGCGAATGTTCAATGTACATATACATGGAAAGTCTATCACACAGCCGGGGATCTGGGACTCGCACTCTAAAAGCACGAGGCCCACACTGCTACCTTCAAACGAATCTGTAGCGTATCTAATATTTTTAATTAAAAACCGGTCGCGTTATTTAGCCTCTTAAAATTTAAGAGTATGGCCAGCAGAAAGCTGAAACCTGCCTGTTTGCCTGTCTAAAGAGATATTTCACTAATACCAACTGTATATTTATAACCACAATGAAAATGGTTTGATAAAATGTATTATGTAGAGCTGAAACTTTCTTCCGTGGTATTTTCCACCATCTCAAGTTGTCTGACTTGGTCTACCTATAGTTCGAATAGTGCATGGGCAACTGAACTTTACAATAACTTAATTAAAGCACAATCTAAAGCTAACAACGTCGAATGCATCAGAGCACTAACAGTATGTAACTATGTCTAATCCGAACCTAACATAACGTTATGAAACCAAATTGCATTTGGTTATTGATTGATTGATATCAATCAGTACGAGACGTTTTGAGTTAACGAAATAAATTATAACCTTTTTTATTGTTATATGTCTTCTAAATCAAAGAAGACAGACGAATAAGTAGTGTACACGTCAGATATTATGTAAATAAATGCTAGGTCAATTATTTTTGGTAATGTAAGTTTTGTTATGTAGTAAATTTAATAAGGCGAATAATTAATTTAGCTTTTACAGTAGGCAAGGCATAAATAAAACGAAGTCAATTATTTTTACAACAGTATTATTATAGTGTAAATAAATAAAAACCTAAATGAGAACACGACTGCTGAAAAGCACTAAAAATATGAGTCTCAGACAATTAATATTCTTCACAGTAATTTCAAAACAAAAGTTGCCATAGTTGAAAGAAATTTAATGTAAACAAATGTTAATTGTAATAATTAAAAAAGTAGATGTATTTTCCAATACTAATTTGCATCAAACTATTTTTTAACTAATTTATAACTCTCCAAAGGTTGAGTTATAAATTAGATAAACGAATGCAATACATCTAATTATATGAGCCTTAACAAACTCCCGTCCAAAACACTAGAACATCACTTGAGCAATCTTTTGAAATTTAAAAGTAGGTCGCTTTTATTTCAGATATTTTCAATAAAGTAATCTGATTTCGCGCTTCGCATTGTCGGCAGATGCCCACCAATATAAAACGACATTGCATTTGGCAGTCGAAATAATCTTCACACCCCAATGACTGAGGTTAATTAAACCGATTTGCTCCTCAACATAAGTTCGCAATTACAGTACAATAATGCCATCGTGTAAGGTGTACTCAAACGTATGACTGTCATATGTATAAAGGCTTAATTATGTAATAAATTACGAATCGAATACCCTTACAATCTGCGTGGGAATCCGAACTTACATCGGAATTGATCACGTGAGTTTTAAGCTTTATTGTTTATGGACAGTTTACAGCTGTACAATGACGTTTATTAAGAGTTAACGGTTTCTTAAATAATTTTGTAGTATTCCAATACTGTATTGCGATACTTATTCCTAGATTGAGGCAAGGACCAACTCTGGAGTTACCTGTACTTTCTACCAGGCTTCAACGCAACTTAATTAACGCCTGTGCACTCGTACCTAACGGCCCAAGAGTCTCTATTCCAAATCAAAGTTGGAGGAAATACTTGTATTTGATCCGTTTTGTTATTGTGTATTAGAGAAAGCTAATGTCTAATGTGACTATAAAATAGCTATTTTCATCAATAAAATAATAATGTTAATTAAACTGTTATGGAAAGACGTATATAGTTTTGGATTTAAGTTTTATTCGTAGAAAACCCAAAGAGATGTCTTGTAAAATGTAATTTAAAACACATTCAATTCATTAATATAATTTAACTTAAGTTAAAAACATATATAATTTTAAAATAGTAACCTACAACTAAGTCCGCTTTTACAAAAGTAAAATCTCTATACATTACTGAAGCTAATAAAATAATCCTCCGCGAATCTAATCGGCCATTTTAGCTAACTTATATTGTTAGAAATCTGATACGGAACATTATTTGGATTACAAAATGGCGCTAGTATTTCAAATCGGATTCAAATAACATTAACGTGTTCACAATAATCCTATATAGCGTGTTAGGATTTCCACATTATATACCTAACATTGCACTTTCCAAATTGGGAAAATAATAAAACCTTTCAATTGTATCTATTGGACAGCTAAATTGTTTCACTAAATCCAAATTGAACTTCTGTACCGGAGAATATTATCAGCTTAATAAAATATCTTGTAATATTTGTTTGAAATGTTTTATCGGGTGGAAGATTTCAATGAAATCCTGCAATTCTGAAGATATTGTTATTAAAGTCATTATAGCTTTGGTATTAAGTCTGAAAGTTTGGGTTTATGATTAGTATTGAATGCACATATAGACAGATTGTCTATGGATGCATGGCCAACAATATCCTGCAAGCCAAATATCATAAAACAAATTTTTTGACAAAAAATAAAACATTATATTCTCAATATACTTTTTATGAAAAGTACCTTCAATCATAAGAAGTCATACTGGCGCCAAAAACATTGAGTTACTTTAAATGTTCAATAGATATGAAACTTGACTGAACGAAACAATTTCACATCTAATAAAGCTTAAGATCTGAAATGAAGTACAATAGTCACTTTAACTTACAGTTTTAAACTAAAATAACTTATGTGTTGAGAAATAGTTGGGAACTCTACAGTCTATGAACAAATAAATCCATTTAATATAAAGTTTTCATCTTGATTCTTACTTAAATAAACTAATACTTTGTTAAAGTGAAATGAATCGTGTCGTATAGTTCATCATTTTTAACTCGTTATATAAACAGCGCTAAAGGTTTTATAATAAATTTGCTGGTGTGGAGAAATATAATGTTGGTGTGTATGATCAATTGTAGATACTATCACTTGTTTAACGGTGAAAGTAAATGGTGCAGACCAATAAAGCGTTGACTGTTAATAGGCTACTTGAAAAAGACAAAATAAAATTGAATACTTTGTAACCTGCTAACCTAGAAATAATTTCAATAAAGTATTCATGTAATACAGACGTCACACAATCTAGCACATGAAAGTTATCCGAGTTGAAGTTCCGATTCGAGTTTGACTCACAACTAAGCGCTACGCCGGTGCTACGACAGCGCTACGAAGCTACGTGCAACGCTATCTACCAAATTGTGCAATTTATTTGTATATCACTCGTTACCACTTGTTTGAGAAAGTTTCGCGTGCACTAATACGATGCAGTTTGTGACAACATAAAATAATGTGAAACTAACGGGCGATTCATTAGTAAAAATATGCACATGAAATTCATTTTTATCCCTTTTTTCATACATAGTTTTAGTTTATCCTAATAAGATCGTATCCTTGTTTGACTTATTTGATTTGTCGTAATTAACCGTCATGATATTATCAAATATCATTATATCATTTTGGTTGTAAATTAACTAAATAAGGTCTACGTTACCTTACGTACATAAGTAAACCTTACAGTGTCTAGACTGTAAGATTTTACTAATATACGGTAATCTTAATAATATCTTCATAGATACATTGTGTCTTGTAAAAACCAAATACTCTTGAATAAAAAAACAGTGATTGTAGATTACTCCGATGACGCTATTATAATAAAGAACTTATAAAGGCTACTTTTGGTGCACAAAGGCATAAAATAAATTAATTAAATTACTAACAAGATATAGCTGTTTATTATAAGAATACGTAATATTAAATAAATATCTTCATTCGATAAAACACGCACCACCTGTTAATAGATCTTCAAACATGTTGCTCACAAGGAAAAGATATTAAAAAATGCAAATAAAGATGTTGAAACAATGCCACAAACGTTTCTTTTAAGAAATGTAATTTGCATGAAAATAATTGGCGCATTTTTAAGCGATGTAAGTAAACTCTTCCGGCCCGGCTGGCGTAGTGTTGCAACTCGCAAGCATTGGAGTGGATTAACGAACTTCCTACAATCTCCCTGCGAGACGAACTTAAAATTCTGACATCAGTTTCGGGTATTAAGGGATTGTTCAGTTCATAAATTTATAAAGCTTGCTTTCTCCAACTTAATCTTGTTTGTTAAGACCTCAACTCTATTAGCGGATAAATTGTGTACAAATTATAATCTATTCTCTTTGGAGTCATATTTTATTACAAGTTCAACGCGTAATTTCGTAATCATTGTAAATGTCTGCGGTGGATAAAATATTAATATTCTTTGTGTTTAAGCGTTGGAAATTACGTCATTATTACTGTCAAGCCAAGATAAAAATACTTTTTACAGTTAACAGACCAACCGTCATTTATTTATAAAGGAACTTTTGCCATATTCAATGTTTGTTAATTAATTATACGTGTATTACATTAAAAATAAATTGAACTCAATAAATCCTGTTTCATTACACGTTTAACAAATACTCCAAAAATGAGCACTAATTTTCTGAGGTATCCTGGGTAGAATATATGTAAGCTCGTAGCCTGTACATCATGGCGGCGCTACGCTCTGACACACGGCTTTCCTCATGATAAAGCACCTGTTCACGTATTTTATAGTCCGTTTAAATGTATTATTACGTACACCGTCGGTACGTGTGCTTGGATAGAAATAGATTTATTTTATTATACACTACCTTTAATCTAGGGATAACTTATAATAGTTGTCAGGATTTCTACCTGCGGCTGTAGCATCATCGGACGTCGAGGCAGAATATAAAATCCCACACCCGTCGTTCCACAGCTGATCATTTTTGCAAACCAGCTGCCCACTGAAGTATTTTCAAACCAATTCAACTTAGGGTCATTGAAGGAAAAGAGTACCAACTCTTAAAAGGCTGGCAATGCACTCATGAGGCCTCTGGAATTGGGATTGTGCATGGGCGACGGTACTTCTTAACATTTGGTGAGCTTCCCCCTGCCTTTTTAATAAAAAAAAATAGAATACTCATGTTTTTTTGCTTTAACAACACCACCATTTGTCCAACTCTGAGGCTATTTTAAATTTCAGCATTGTATCGACATTTGTACATCAGATCAAAAATTGTGGGAAGAAAACAATTTACCTGCAACTGCATCCATTATGTCTCAAAATTCTTAATAAATCTAAGATAATTTTTGAAATGCTACTTACATAGAAAAGTGAACTTAACAATTATTGTATGATTTAATTATTTAATGTTAAAATAACTTAAATCGTATTGATAATCAATAATCATTAACCATCGTCATTAACTTTCTTGTGTTGTACAAGGTAATCCTTTACATTTTACTAATCAAAGCTAAGACTGAGACTAAAGGTGACAGGTAACAATTGTTATTCTAAAAAGTTTGCCAGGAACTTCTGCATGTGTGCATTAAAGTCGGCCAATATCGAAATATGCCGAGTCGGCTCCGTATGTGCCAACCTGCCTCAATTCTACTTTGTAACTCTGTTAGAATAGTTGAATTAGATCGAGACACTTGCATGTCACTGAATTTATACATTGCTTCTATTTTATAATGATACAATCATATATGAATACTAGGTCATTGGCAGTTCGGTGATAAAATAATCAGTTATTAGAATTACTAAGCAAAAATACATGTGTATATTATTTCAACGTGGTTTATTTTTTGATCGCACTATTAAAATGTTTACATAGTCTTTTTGTACTATGGACGTAAATAAAAACTGAAAAGATTTAGCAACTAATGCAATCGACTGTTTTTAAACTGTGTCCGTCTATTCAAATTAAACCAAAAGTAATATGAAGCAAAAGCCTACATCGCATTACTTTATAATATGTAAGTTTAATGTAGCAATTTCTTAAGAACAATCAACATTTCTAATTCACATAACGAATAGGCGAACTAATTCGACATTATGGAGCTGAAAAGTTTCCCCAACCATTACTCTGAGCTTCCCCGCCCCCCACAGCCCGTGTTATATAGACGACAAAGGGGCTGTATCATTCAAGCAGCAGCTCGTAATTGAGAGGTTGTACGCATACTTCTCTTTAATATGGACATCGTAAATCAGTTGAGCTAACGAAATTAAAACGGGGTTGTAGGCGTGAATTAATTTGCAGCTGCGGGCCCACCGGCGGACGACGTGTACAGATTTCGTGTATATTCGCCTGAAAGTGATATAGCTATTGCTCTCGACTACTGGACGTAACGATATTTTACTTAAATACCTTATATTTTATTATAACGGGTTAATTTTTTACTGGCGTCATATTACGGGATGTGAATTTTTACTACAACTTAAATGGACATTCTTTAATATTTTTTAGCTAAAAATTATGTTAAACATCATATATACTAAAAATAGAAAGTGATTGCGAATTCGTTAGATGAAATGAATTTCGTATTTACAAATTTGGTTTGTAATAGGTAATTTGTTTATTTAATCATTTATGTATTGGTAGCAGCGTTTACTACTTGAACTAATCATAAATTTAACTAATGATTTTACCATTTGTTTATAATACGATATATCTGATAACACAAATATATTATGTGTACCATTTATCTATAGTTATAATAAATTACAAATGCACATCTTATTTCCGCAGTTTAACAAGTGTCATTGTAGAAAAGTTACGTTATTCAATCATACGATGTACTAGATTTATCTGAAATAAAACTTTTCTCTGTTATTACGGAAAATAGGAAAAAATATCGAACTTTTCATCGCGATCGGAAACTCGAACAATAGCATTGGATTTAAACTTAACTGCGTGTGGATTAAAACTATTTTATATAAATACTCTATCAATTCCGTTAATAAAAAGTGATTAATGTCATTTATAAATGGATGAATTACCGTAATTTGGTCGGCGTGTGATTTATTAGCGGTTAATCAGTACCAAAATGTTGTTTTGTGTTGATAAAATGTTTTAAAATCACATTATTAACATTTGCGTGTAATTTTAAATACCTGTGACGTGGCTTTAATCAAAAATAAACATCATTTAGCGGTAACTATTTATAAATATCTGATTGACAATTCAATGTTATTAATTTTCGACTTTATGGTCGTTTCTTTAGTTTTTGCCTTTGATATATTGCTTAAGTTCTAATATAATTGATGTGTATGTGTGTGTTAAATTTGTGATGTCATATTTTCTCGGATTTTTTAGGCATACACATTGTTTTAGAATGTATATATAAATAAATAAATTCATGTATCATACGGAAATTTCTAAATATAATTTGATACTAAATACTGAAAGCTGTCTAGATAAGACCGGAACACAATCTGCTTATCCTGGTGTTCAGAATCCATTCTTCAAATGGACGCCTTTATTCGTCTCGCACAGGTGTCCAGTAAAGCAAGATCTCACTGCACTTGATGGAATTAGTTGCACGTGACTTGCATAATATCATCAAGCTTGTCGGCTGCTTCAGCTTATTTCTATCAGGATTAGATTCTTTTACGCCACACGGAATTTTACATAATTGTTTTTAATTAACTAGTAACATTTTGTGAATATATTTGATAACGTAACGTAATCCGCGATGCATTTTACACAGATGGTTTAGATGATCAACCATTAATAATAAATATCAAAGAAACGTGTGAGACCAAGTCATCTAAAATCTTTTTTTGAATATTAATGTTAAATTTTAAAAGATCCATATGTAGAAAGGGATAAAGTACATTAAAATGGCTAAGACTACCCAATATTCACTAACCACATAAGACACTGCATGTTAACAATTCCTTTAAGTTCTTACGTTACGTTGAGTGTAAAAAAACATAAATTCGTGAGTACACATACAAATAAAACTTTAACGAGTTGATTTGATTGATTGACTAGTTATAATAATAACTTATTTATTTGAATTACTTTTTATTTATGTGACTTCTTCAATACTGTGCTGCGAAATTGCGAACTACTCGATTGTTAGAAGTTGGATGGATGCTGCTTCTTCAAACGTTCTCATGTCATTTTCACACGTATTTCTATATCATATTTTCTAACTATCCTCCTTGTAACGAGCGATGAGAACAAAAATAAAAATAAAACTTTCAGATTATATCCATATGTAGTTTAAGTTTTATTAGTAGCTGTGTTAGTTTTGGTCTCAAACAAAGCAAATAAGAAAGCAAACTAGACAAAGTAGGCCATGAACAATATACCAATGTTAAAATAATCACTTCTCGCGGTAAGAGACAAGAAGTGTCAAATTAAATATATATTGTAAAACATATGCATTTTTTTTATAGAACAGGGGCAAACGGGCAGGAGGCTCACCTGATGTTAAGTGATACCGCCGTCCATGGACACTCTCAATGCCAGAGGGTTCGTGATTGTGTTGCCGGCCTTTTAAGAATTGGTACGCTGTTTGAATAGTTAAAAGTATCTTTGCAAAGTTGAAAGACATAGACACAAAATACTCATTATAAATCTGATTCTTCTTCAGGTGTAACGTATGTCTAAACGTTGGCTGTTAATAACTTGAATTTTCTGGGAATCCTGAGCTAGGCCCGGATTAGTACAAGCAACTCAATTTCAATTTCCATTTCAAAAATTCTTTATTCAATGTTCAATAAAAATTAAAAGTGCTACATGTCCAGTGTACATTAATTCCTGGAATGTAACAAACTTATAACTAACACGTTTTATTAAAAGCCGTTTTGCTTTTTTAAAAATATTATGAGAAAAAACAGATAAAAACTAAAGTTATAATATTTCGAAACTTAGCATTAATAATGAGGTAAACTGGGATCTATGCAGTCTTTAGTTGAGATTTGCGATTATTGACATATCTAGCTTTAACTAAATAATTAATTATAACTAACAATAAAAATAGGGTAGCACCGAGAACAAAGGAGTGGACGGCAAGCAATCATAATAGGAACAGTATATAACAGTAATACAAGCAACTGCGTTTCATAATCGGACGTCAAGGCTGACAAATAACATAATCACCTAGTCATCCGTCGTTCCACAACTAAGCGTTTGTTAAGGCAATTCTGGCGAATACCACCACTATGTGGAACTAGCTGTCCCCTGAAATATTTCCCAACCACTTCAAGAAAAGAGCGCAGACGGCATCGCACTACAGTCAGTGCAAGTGTACAAGTGCGGTGGTATCTCTTATAAACAGATGAGCATCCTGTCCGTCTGCCTCCTGTAACATAAAAAAGAGCTAAACAGTTCCTCAGCGGATGTGATACACTCCCACAACCACGACTTCTTTCTCCTAACAGCAGATCTCTTGTCATGGATTTGCCAATCATTATAAGTAAATCACTAATAATGCACTTACAAAGATTGATGGAGAGTTTATTGCCAATTCTTCTCTTCCGTTCTACGCCCTTGATTTGAGAACTGGCAGTAAGTGTAAAATTAGAAGCATTTAATGTATATTTATTTTTTATTTGATAATTAATTAAACAAAACAATCCCGTATATTCCTAACTAATATCTTGAAGGCTTATTCTAGAATTAATTATGTATGCTCACTTAAGCTTCAATAATATTATTACAGTCACAAGATTATATTGACTTAAATAAAACGCATGTCTGAGTTTTAATTAACCACCTCCCTTCAAGTTTGATGTAGTGACAGCAACAATCACGCAAGTAAAATGTCATTAAGGAGACTGTTACAGGCTCCTATTACGTAAAGTGATTGCCACTGGTGTATATCCATAGGCACTCAGAGCGTTAATACGGTGTTATAAGTTGTTTTGGATCTGTTTGAATTATTAAAAACTTAATTATATGTTCTTCAATGTTATAATATTAATCAGTAATAATGTATTGTGCGTTCAAATAGTGAAAGAATTGTTTACATTGGTCTAGTAATTTTTGAGCCAATTCCTTACAAACATACTTACATACAATTTTTTCCTCTTTAAAATATTAGTATGGATGGACGATTTAGTGGTACACTTTACAGTAGTTATTTGAGCTGTGGCTTAGTTGAGACATGCTTTGTAATGTGTTTACTAAACAATATGTATTATGTTTGCTATATCTTAAGTATGTTTGTTTTTTATATAACATAAGTTAGCTATACGAAAATAATCAAAGATTTCGAAGACACGCCTAACAGACCAATTGAGACTATAACTAATTCTAGCAAATAAAGGATTTGAATTTGACTACTAATATATTTCTTAGCGTTTCTTAATATAATATAATAAAACGATGTAGCATAATATAGTGAAATTAACTTCCCAATTCCCCCAGTTAAATATATGTGTATGTTTAAAATGGACCAATTTTCAGTGCAGTAACACATTTAAGTGACATAAATCGAATGTTGCAGACATTTACGCCAAGATTCTCACATATTTCAGTTTCGATGATACAATAGCAACGATAAGTGTACTTAGTCTCACACCACTCATTCATTGATAGCCGTATCTTTTCTAGAGAAATATTATTTGCTATATGCCTGATGTTGGGACCAAGTTTATATATGAAAAATAGCTCTTTGGTGGTTAATGTTGTAAGACATGAGTTATGTTTAATGATATTAAATGTATCTAAAATGATTACATAGATAGATACATGATTATAACTAACATAAAATTAGAAGTGCGACGCTAGACTAACAATTATCTATCTGAGTGACACTTGTGTAACTTATATGTGTGTAGTTGACCTATTCGGAAACAGAATATTATTTTACTTATGAGTTAATCATAAATTATAATTTATGACTCTATGAAAATCTAAAGTGCACATTCTTTACTTAACTGACGTTTTACAATTTAATTACTTCAAGTGACCGGTGATTACTTAACTAATGTTAGGTAACATAACATAACAAGTAAAAAGTGTGTTGCATTATGTGATAGTATTTTAAAAAATAAAGATAGATATACAGTATACCTAAAATTTTAGCTAACTTTAAGTTCAAAAAAGATAATAAACACAAATAATCAACTTAAAAAAACAGATATACGATCGGAAGTGAAAAGACCATTCGTGAAAATGGAGGACTCCGTGAATAATTTCTTCTAAACCCTTCATCTTTTAGTCGATGTCAACTCCAGGGATACAAATCTAGATAATAGAACATTTAGAAAATGCTGTGATACTTTTTGACATTCAACACCTTTTGTCTTCAGTCACGTGACCACGCACGCTCTAAAGCACGCCAAACGTCGAAAAAATTATTTTATAATAATACATAGCTTCAATCCGGTAAAAGGGTTTTCTTTAAACGTGTAAAAACTATGTTAATAAAATACCAAACAAGACAATACCAAAATTTGCAGTTTCCCGTATACAAGAGAATTTTTTTGTCTAACCAAATATTCAGGCATAAAAACTTAAGACACTTGTGTTACGTAATCAGCCCGCTATGATTAATACCGGTCAGGCGAGTGACTCGTGCTCAATCGCCATCTGCCCTTATTAATTGCCTTGTCAGCCGTAATCGTACTCCGCCTTACTATCTCACTCATACCTATCTTCCATGTATTGATTGCTTCCTATAAATCATTTCTGATACATTAACACGTGTCAATACATACCATGTATATCAACGTAAAATCGTTTCCGCTGAATTACTGAATCTTTAGGCTTGCTCCTTCCTGCGCTATCTTCTTGCTTCGTATAATATAATTTTCGTAAATAATATTTGAAAATAGTTTCTCATTTGTGTAAGTAGCACATGGGTATAATAGTAATACATTAAAATAAATGACACAACAAATACACTAGCTATTATTGTTATAGGCCCATGCCCAATGTATCCAACTGGAGCAAGACAGCTTTTCTTCTTCAATCGAGACATGTAGGTGGATTATGGTTGTATGTTCCACTGTACCACTACGGTCATGGAGTCATTTTATTTCATAGTTGTCATTTTGTTTTTAAATTTTCAAATACATTTGTAATAATAATTTAGACCTCATAACTAATTCAGTTGTTTTTTTACTATAACTATCATAGGCAGATGCCTAATGTATCCAACTGGAGTCATGTATAGTGGAATATGGTAGCATATTCCACTGTACCATACTCATGTAGGCACTAGGTTGTCATTTTATTTTTTATAATACAATTGTACATCTTTACTCGATATAATATGAAATAGCCAATTTCATATATTTTGTACAACGAAATTCTGGCTTATTTATCGCACATCATAAACCAAGAATGCCTTGTGTTAACGACAATATTGCAATGTATTACACAATATAACAGTACACGCGTTGCGATAATCACGCATATAACCATTTGACTTATTACGTCGTAATTAAATTAGCTAAACCGGAAATACACAAGTGCGTTTTGACTAATGACCCGTGCAAGAGCAACACGATCAACAGATGACAACCAATTAATTGAATTAATAGGTCCACGGCTGCCATCTTCATAAAGTGGATTGTCTCACAAAGGAACGATTCCAATAGATCGATAACTGCATTTTCAATTGTATTGTTTTCAGGTAGCTTGTAGGAAGAGGATAATACAACTGTTTCGTGCGAATTTTTTTTTTTATTTCACTGTCCTATAAAAGTTTCATATAATATCGTTCAACACGTTACAGTATGTATCGTTGGTTTCTTTGTATGAACTGTGCTTTGCATGCGTTCTACTGAATAGTGCCTTTGTTTCCATTTACCATTTAAACAAGTGTTCACAAAAATAGTAGATCACTCTTTTTTATATAATACTTTTCAGTTTTGTTGTTAAATATATCCTTGGCCAATATATAAGATTACGATATCACTTGTCCAAATATTACAAAATACATCCGTATTACTTCACCGTATGTCCGGCTGAAACCGGCTGCCAACTGAAGTATTTCTCAACCAATTTGGCTTAGGGTACCTTTAAGAGCGTACCAATTGTTGAAAGGCCAGCAACGCACTTGTGAGCCTTCAGAGCGAATATCAGTGTCCATGGGCGGAGATGCAACCTGATGTTGTCCATTTACAAAGGACAATGGATGATAAAAATTAAATTACATTAATTATATTATTGTATTATTATATTTTTGATCTGCAAGTGTTCATGTCATCAGCACTCCTTTTTAATAAACATATTTCAACATATAAAAATGTTGTAAGCTTTTGAAGTATTATCTGTTAAATCTACAAAGATTTAAACTTGGAGAACAATAGTGCAAGTTTGTACTGTATTTAAAACACCTGAAATCTGCGATTCAAATCAAGTTCATCATCTGAGAAGGCAACCGTGTGTCGGCAAGTTTACAGTCTTGTGTCGCACCTGCGCGCTCCCACAATTGTGCCCGGTTGAAACTCAACTTCGTCGCTAACTTGCCCCTCTACTTCATAATTAATTCTTTATTCCAAACAAGTTGGACAGCAACGAGCCGCGTAAGCACTTAAATACTCCAAATTGTGTCGAAGACGCGCCCATTTTTAATTACTTCAAAAGTGCGCTTCAATTCTTAATAGTCCCATTTTAAAGTTGGAATGAAGTAATTTAATAAATCGAGGCTAAATCAAAAACTTCCGCAAATCAAGGAAATGGCAGGACTTTCCGCATAATTTTCTTTATAAGTATTTTGTGGAACACAGGTAAACTCTGGCAAACATTAATTTGACGATGATTCAACTCTTTAGATATCAACTCATTTCTCGATACTTATCGCTTCCAATAGATGGATAACTCGTTAGAAATAGCACGAACTTAACCCATTCATTCTCATGACATATTGTATACAACAATGCGTTTGACAAATCAATCTGAATGCGTAGGTCTGTGCCGCCGACAGCAGTGTTTGTTCCACGCCCATTGTTTCATGGACTGTTTATATGTACGGATGACAGATGGGTCTAGAAACCTCATACATACGATTACACTGGACGTGATTAGACGTCCCTAACATGCATTCCGTCTATAATAATCATTACATCGCTTTAAACTCACTGTTTAACTAACAAACGCGTATTACGCGTATAACGCGTGTACCTATTTAAAAACTAGTTTTATTATTTAAAAATCAATAAAATCAAACGTAAATAACCAAAAAAAGTAATACGTTTTTTATGGTAAAAATTTCAATATGAATACATCAGCATAGCTCTAAAAGAGAGATTGAGACTTTTTCATTGAGACATGATGGGTAAAAAATCATGGTTATTAAAAAAGGCTTTAGCATGAACTATGGGGAAACCGTTTTTT
This sequence comes from Pieris rapae, assembly GCF_905147795.1. Classification (NCBI taxonomy): domain Eukaryota; kingdom Metazoa; phylum Arthropoda; class Insecta; order Lepidoptera; family Pieridae; genus Pieris; species Pieris rapae. The sequence goes on along the minus strand of NC_059515.1, from coordinate 734,725 downwards.
TTTAATGTTACTGCACCATGAAAAGCTCAGTTCGGTTCTTATATAATTAAGATAATTTTAAAAACTTAATATTTAAATACCAACATTTATCATGAGTTGCACTAAATATTTGCCAAGTATTGCATTATCTAGACACAAAGAGCTTAACTTTAAAGCTGCTTTAAGCTTCTTAAAGTTTAATCTGCGGTTAATTAAAAAGCACACTAAACGATTGACCAGATCGGCGATTAAGTGATCGAAACGTAAATTAATAGTTCGATACTTCACAATATTGCATAATCAGATTATTTCACTTGATGTGCATAATTTAGCGGGCTTCCACAATGGAGCATCGGCATAGTGCGCGCATATTAATCAGCTAACTGAATAGCAATAATTAGACCTGACACTGACAGGGTTACTGTAAGCGATGAACATTATACCAATTGTCTGAATAATGTTATATTATTTATTAACATGAACGCGTCGACGCCAACATACGATTGTAAGATACATCTACTACGTGTCTGAGTTGGTAGATTAATTTAAAAACTACTGATGATTATCAAAATAAACTGACCACATTCAATGTGTTTAGAGGCCTAAACTAAACAATGTATTAACTAATTATCTTTATTAAAAATTAATTAAAAGGTTTGTTTCATTAATATTTCATTGAAATTATTCAAAACACCGCGGTAGTCTATACTGATATTAAAAGGAAAGAGTTGTATGTAAGTATGTTTGAAACAAAATGGCTTAAAAAGGACTAGACCTATTTTAAAAATGATTTTATCTGAATGCTACATTATGACCGATTAATAAAGGCTCCCTACTAAAACTACAATAATGTTACCCAATGTATGTAATATATTTTATAAGAGCTTATAAGCTCTTATAAAATCATGATCATCATCGCATGCGCTGCGGAAACTAGTTACGATAGAAAAAAAATGTTCCACAATATTAAAGAACATAAAATGTTCATCAATATTAATATCCACCCACCACTGATATATTAATCCGGCTAGTCTCCTAATACTTCTTATCAGGCATTATATATTATTTTGTCGTTAACTATAACTGATGTTTAATACTAACAAGAATTATTTTATCGTTCGATATATTATTAACTAAATTAGAGTTATTAGTGTTATTAGTTCCGTTGTAAATATATTGAAAAAGCAATGATTTATATGCCAAGGATAAAACTAGTTTTTAACTGTGATTCAAAGCGGATTACGTAGGCGTTCACGCAAAAGCGAATTATGAATCCATTATAAAACCGCTAAAGAGTAAACAGTAGAGTTGTGTTGTTTTAACAAAGCGGGTAGCACAATACCAGGAGACAATGAGTGAATGGGGGGTGCACGCAAACACCGCGCCTTGCACTGTCACCGTCAGACCTAATTAGTGTCTCTATTGAGATTGTCTGATTAATATGCGCGTCTCCCCTTTCATCCCACTCTACATCGATTTTTGCTGACAATCTTGACATTTCTAGTAACTACGGACATTTATTAACGTTCTGTACTAAAACGTGTGATTTAAATCCTGTATGTAACATTGTGTACCTACCTAATTACACTAACGGCAATTATACCCATATAGTTCCAAACATTTGACATTATTACCAATTTTTGTTGATAAATTTCACCGTTGTGCGTTCAAGATGCTGTTTATGTGGCCATTAACTTGAAATAATTTCTTATTAATGAGTAATTTATAAATTATAATTATAACGGTTGGTACGTGTGTACGAGGTGCTTAAGTTGTATTCCCGAATAAGCCCCATACCATAAATATTGCTGGAATGGGGTTACATTGCGGTATGTGAAGGGAAATGATTATTGTGAAGAAAGATGTCTTGATCATTTATAACTTGATACATACGAGTGGCTGGTTGTCTGGTGTTTTTTAATTACTTTTGTTTAGTTAATAAAGTTAAGTCTTATTTAAGAAGCATTTAATATAAGAGACAAATATTTTATTTTTAAATAATTCTTCATCCTCAAAGAGTACGTAAATTATAGAAAATCTTTATAGAAAATTTTCAATAGGATTACCAAAACATGAGAATTAATCGTAGTATACTATATCGTCAGAGAAATCTGAATACGCAGTATGTGTTCTGTTTCACTCTAACGCACCTGCGCTACGTCACCGATCACGCCACACCGTTATGATACGCGGGATGCGTTCTGCCCCCTCTAACGCGTATTGGCCGCACCTGTATTACGTCATTGTGTGTTAGGTTTATTTTCGTTACGGAATTTCTTCATTCGGTCACCGAGCTCACAGCCCGAGATAAAATCTATGCAATAGCTTACACTTTAAATAATATAATAATATTACTTAAATATAAATAAAAGCCACTTATTTCCCTGTAGGCAAGGTTCTGAAGATACTGGCAGCGATCTTTGACTAGACTAATTTTTAGTCCGCGATAGCTGCCAGCTCTTCGGTCTCCTGTGATGTCGACCAACCTATTTGCAATTTCCCTAAAGCCTTAAAGCGCTAGTACACCACCAAACCAAACGAGACCAAGGGTCTGTTGTCAGTTTCACGTAGATGTGAAGGGGCCAGTGTGTCTGAACAGGTTGCATCCCATACCAGCAGCCGCCCATCTTCCATGAAATCAAACTCTTCCTGTCTCTTGCCGTCGTCTCTTGGTATTGCAAGGTATCGTAGTTGTACATACAATAACTTTATAAAAAATTAAACGCAATTTATTTTAATTATGTCATGCCCTCGTAAATAAAATGCGACTTAAATTATTACATCACTGAAACCATAGCTAAAATTAAATGACACATGATTAATGAGTTTCATTATTAAATTAAAATTACAATGAATTACAGTATAAAACTTAACGGCCTCCATTTGCTTTCGCAACATTCGGCTTCCTCAGCAACATTTAACCTGTACAGAAGTAATTAAACCCGGGCAAATTGCACTCCAATTAGTGTGATGCTCAACGCTAGTTATGATATCTACTGAAATTGCACACCAAATTAATGAAGGTCGCATTGTCGTTACAATAGGCAGACAATCACTTTAGAAAATTTGCTTAATCTATCTGGAATTGTCATGCGATATAGGCTTAATATAATTTTACAGTGCTTATGGCGAGAGCGAGCGGGTTCTCCTGACAACGCAACGCGTTAAACGATTCATAAATGCAAAACTATGATAACGTCTAAGATAATATGCTGTCAAGAGGTTTATCACTCTATAATCTACCGTTCTCTCAAAAGCACGAAAATAAGAATAACATAACGTAATGAATAAGGTTGTTTAAGATGTAAATCCAGCAACATGTACTGTAAGTGCCTTCTTTTATAAACAAGAGTATTGTTTATTTATACTAATTTCCACAAGAATTAAACTATAATATTCACAATAGACAGAGAGCAGTGATAGCCTAGTTGTTATAACGTATGACTTTTTTTAGATTCGATCCCCGGCTGTGTACCAATGGCCTTTGTTTATGTCAAACAGTCAAAGAAAACATAGTGAGGATACAGGCTTGTCTTAGACCAAAAAAATCCACGGCCTGTGTCAGGCACAGGACACTATCATATTGACAAATGATTATGTGACAGATGCTTAAATCTGAAGCTGAGATCTAAAAAGGTGGTAGCGGCACTGATTTAAATATTTATAAGCAAGCGTTAGAACAATAAAGATGAAACTTGTCAAAAATTATGCATTACACTAGTTAACCTAACATAGTTAAGTGACATATATATATTAGTAAATATTTATTTATTTATTTCAAATATACACACATTATCTTTACAGTCTATGCCAATACGACAATAATAACAAGCCCAAAAGAAATGTTAACAATTGTTGTACACTTGGAGCCATTAAATTGTAAAAAGTTGGTTTAGTAATAAATGTGCGTTTTAGTTTCTCATTCAGTCACTTTGTAATATAGCAATCTCGTTAACGATAATTTCCGAAAGTTCGATTACACTTAACATAAATAAATAAAAAATCTGCGTTTACTACACAAGACGTTCTACGATAGAATTGCCATCTAAAGTTTTAGACTGTAGTTCTAATTTGCAACTACAAAACCAATACGTCGACCCTCCTCCCTTTCTCACTCTCTGTATCATTCGGTCTCAATCGCTCACTCTCTTTTCTTTGATAAAAAAACTGCACATCTTCGTAACGATCCGTAAAAACTTTACCCTCATGCGCCTAAAGAAGTTTCACTTCAATATAAATTAAAGCAAGTACGAACACCGATATTTAGTAACATACGAAAAATTATGATTAATAGGCAGTCTGCATTAGGGCAGCGTCATTTGCGGCCAATTAGCTTTACAAGAGCACAATTGAACATCAACTAAATCCATTAACCTACCGAATATAGGCGACTAAACTAATAATGATCAGTTCAACTAATGGGCTCTGTATGATATCGACATAGACGGGGCATTGTGAATTCAACGCGATCTAAATCCATTCTAAATTCAAATTCTAAATATATTAAATACTTTGCACATTTATTGTTATTGCTCAAGGTTCACTCAGTCGCATAGATTTTCCAAACATACGATATTTAAATAACGAATGTATCAGTTTGGTTCAGAATGCACTCATTGAAATGCATACTACAACTAATCTTAATATATATATTTCTTGTGTGCGTGTGTATGTGACTGAACTCCTCCTAAACGACTGGACCGATTTAGACGAATTTTTTTGTGTGTGTTCAAGGGGATCTGGGAATGGTTTAGATTCACAATTTTGTCCGCTGGACAATGTTTTTTTAATTAATTTTCAATTTATTAGTTGTTGTTGATTTTGGAATGTTTTACATTGGATCCGACAGACGGCGCTACCATCGCAGTGTCAAATTTTAAATAATATTCGAATTTTAATTTTAGTCTGTCCCGAAATTTAAAAAAAGTTTTGTTATCATTGTGTTATATCGTGTGTGACCATGTGCTGGATCGTTAGATATTGTCATAACATTTGAATAATAATTTTCATCAAAATGGCTTATTAAAAATTGAAATTTTGAAATTAAAGACGTGTAGACAGGACAACGTCTGTCGGATCCGCTAGTCTATCTATAAAATTCTTATATTATCAATTATTTGATTTAATGTATGAAAACATTAAGGGAAAATAAAAAACCATGAAAAATATTTAATAAAACCTTTCATGATAAAAAAAAGATGAAAAAGATTTACTATTTTGTACCTTTAAATTATTACATTTACGTAAATATTACTATAGCTTAAAAATCTCTCAAAATCGATAACAGCGCTATTTATTACATGATTATTTTTATTTATTTATACCAACGAAGTGTAAAAAAAATAAATATACATCACTTAAAACTACTGTAGGTCTAATATAAAAGAATGTAGCCAATAAAGAAACCTTATACGGCTAAAATTAATTAAGCCCCATGCCAATAACAGAAAATTTATCAGCAATATAAGAAATGGCAACATGTTTATTACTTAACCAATGGTGTGAAAACAATGTCCCCATTATTTCAATTATAAACCATGTTCAGGTCTTTGGGGCCCGCTCGAACTAATCGGATTACCAGGCACCCATCATTGATCAGGATGTCGACATCAAAGAGGCTCGTTGTTATTTCGCAATCACGGCCTATGATGAATGTAAATACAACGTTATGCTTAATGAAATGTACTTTATTTTAACGGCTTCACCCTTTCGTTGTGGCCGGTTTAACCTTTGTGCCTCTGTGGTTTTCACTTGTTTTGTTGGACTTTTGACTAATATTTAATTTGGACATTCAAATTATGCTTAGGTCTTATTCAAGTCAACGTTTTTATGTAAGCATATTGCAAAGGGTTTTTTAGCCTAAGATTTCTGCAAACATGATATAATTTTTAAGTTCTAAGAAGTTTCAAACAGCTTTTTAATTGCGCAGATCCTGGTGTCAAAATCTTTTATTGCGTATCAGGAGGCAAATATGCCCATAGTCACACATAGCCAGAAGGCTCGCACATGCGTTGCCGGCGTTTAAGAATTGACAGGCTCTTTTATTGAAAGACACTTAGTCGAATTGGTTCAGGGCAGCTTTTACTTTGAGCTTAATGTATATTAAATTACATAACTCCAAAACCGAAATTATTTAACTTCGTAAAATTAAAAGTATTCATTATTTACATAGAACATGCAATACCATTAACTCTTTTATATAATCGCTTTAAAAACGATTAGGTCTCGATAATATCAGATCTTCGTCTTTCTAAAAAGAATACTCTGATAAGATACCCTTTGCCCTTGATTTTGTATTCACCACTCTCATTATATATTTGCTAAACATCAAAAAATTAAATAAAGAGTGTAACTACAACCATTTTAGATCTGGGCCTCAAATTTATGTATCTGTTTCATGATCATTTAACAATTTAATAGGCAAGTAAAACCAGTTCCTGACACACGCCGTCGATTTTTTGTTGCCTTATACCGCTTAATATCAGGTTAGTAATCATACAATGACCGAATTGAAATAAGGACAGAATCTTATTCTTCGGTTCTCTAATCAATAAGTGTATTTAATTTACTATTATATATAAATAAAAGATATAAATATATCTATATATATAAATAAAAGACGTTGCGGATCGTATTGTTTCCTCCCTGTCTTTTGTTTTGTATCAATAAATCATGTTTTATGCTGTATAGAACTTTAAACATTAATTATGAGTCATTACGAGTGACATTTCAATATCGGCCATAATTATAAACCTATTTAATTTTATTACGTTGTTTAGAAATTTATTTTGATAAATATTAATTTAGTGAGTGAAAGGGCTACGTAAATCATTGTTAGTCGTTTGTACTGGAAATTTCAATTCCACTGTTTTGAATTCCAATGTTGTTATAACAAAACAGCCTTACAGAAAACTTTGGTCTAATCTTGGCCTTGTGGTTACAACGATCGAATCTCATCTCTGAGGTCATAGATTCGATACCCGGCTGTGCACCAATGGGCTTTCTATGTGTGTATTAACCATTAGCTCAATCAGTAACGGAAAACATCATGAGGAAACCAGCTTGCCTTAACGCAATTTGACAGCGTGTGTCAGAAGCCCACCTACTTGCCTATTATATTGACAAATTATAAAGAAATAGTTACAGAAATCTGAGGCCTAGAACTAAAAAGGTTGGAGGCCACTGATTTATTATTCATGCAAGGAAAAACGTAAATTGCGTTTTCTTTTGGAAAATTTCATAATTTTCGCTATTGGCACTTTGTTAGAGAATTCCAATTTCAACCAATTATTGCCTGCAGATTCTACTTTGAAGACTACACCTACATTAATTAGAAAATTTTCTACCAAATTTCAAAGCGAAATCCTCGTACCTGTCCGTCTGTCTGATAGAAGCCGTTGTCTGTGACAGTCCAATAAAAAATTTTGAACTAGGTTCTAATCTAGGCTTAATTAGTAAGAATAATGAAGTTTTGATTTGTTTCTACGTGACTTTTTGCTTGACATACTTAATGGGAGGCCTAAATGCTAAATGGGGATTTAGTCGAGTGTCATAGAGATTTTGGGTTGGGTAACCTATTGAACCTATATAACCTATATATAATAATTAGAATTAGAAAAAAAGGAATATTATAAAAATAATAACAATTAGACATCGGTGGGAGGAGCGGCTATAGATTTATTCCTTTTGTTTCGCCACTTTACGCAAATTGTCAGATTAGTGAAATATTTACGTATTAGCATGTTATTTAACTCAACTGAGCGCGTCAGATTTAGGTAAATCTGACGCGCTCGAGAATTTCTGATGATTATTTTTTTTACTCCACTGATCCCTTGACGGGCGGCTCATATTTAGTGGATGTATTTAACTAGGTACAAGGCATCATCCTGTATAATAGATTGCCACGCTGTAGTAAATTCCGCTTGGGCTACTCTATGTCAACTTGAAGTTTCAGAAAATTTAAGTGAGATTTCTTTTAATGGTTAACTATTCAGTCAGCAACTCGAAAGCTATAGGTTCTTAACATTGAACAATTGTAAAAGTTACGACGCTGTCTATAAAAGTCTCAAGACGATGAAATAATGACTCCACCTAAAGGTTTGAAAATTCACACCGTTTCAACAACACGAAAATTAATATTTTACATCGGGATCAAACCCAGGTTCGGTTACGCTATATAGCATGTTTATACCATTAGTTTGATAATAAAACCTATCTATATAAGAGTCTTTCTATAAACTACAATCTAGCCCAACAATACCTGACAAGAAAGATAGTTTACGAGTATCACGACTTCCCGAAGAGCAGAGACCACAGATCTCCACTTGCTACGGTCCTGACATATCTCTATCGCTTCTTCCGCTTTCATGACATTCACCATGCATGCTCGTTGGTTATGTGTACTAGCACAAGATTAAAGCTATTACTAGCAGGAGTAATATCCCCCTTATTGATTACATTTATTAAAGGCAATTAAGGGCATTAAAGGCAATTTTGCCTTACGTTTCTCACCAATTGTAGATAAACTTAACTTTGATTTTTAAATGTTCTTATTATATGACATTGTATCTAATTATATCTGGATAATTGTGCGGATATTTATAGCTGTACATATTATTAAGTCCATAAGTTCTACACACTATTTATAACTCTGCTCAAAGACCAATGTTAATATCACGATCCTAAATTAAGTCTAATAAGTCATTTAAAACTAACTTAAATTACTTACCTGAAACTTATTTATTAACATGATTAATCCTAATCGTTACAGATGTAACACATTCTACTTCTCACGATGATCACGATCTCGACGAATCCGTTAAAACTTATTTAATTTTTATTCTAATGAAATTATAAACTAAATTTTTATTTATAAAACTTTACGAGTCCTTTAAATAGTTCTAAATAACTTTCAGAGTAGACAGTTCAATCATATAAGCGCAAACTAGTATTATATTATTATGAATTCCAACGTCGAGTATTTGCAGCTGTTGTTCATTCGTTGTTCCAATTAAGACTAGAGATGTAACGTTCATTAAGACATGAACATTGTGACATGTTTCCCGTTCGCATTTGTACATTGAAAGGGGCTGTTGGAAAAATTGTTCCCTTTGAGTTCGAGTTGCTTTTGGAACAGTGTCCGCATCTTACAAGCGAGCTAATCATGATCACGGTACGAGATTTATAAAAAAATGTCGTTCATTATAATTCATAAATCAGATTTCTGAATCTATCAAATTAGGTGATCAGTCTCCTGTGCCTTCGTTTACCGTACAAGCAAGTGTTACATGCGCATATAGACATAAAGTCATTTGGAGCACAGCTGGGAATTAAACCTACGACCTCAGGTATGAGAATTGCAAACTAAAGCCACTAGGCCAACTTTGCTGTCAATAGATGTAAAATAGTTTATATATTCAGTGACGCTACTACACATTATAGTCTCAATTGTTTTGTAGGAATCCTCGAAAACGCATTTCTAAGCATAGACAATGTGTGGGTAATATGTGTAAAAAAACACCCCCCCTCCCCACAGTGCTTACGTAATACTTGAACGGTCCCTAAGAGAATCGGTCGTTATTATATATAGATTTATTGAATATATATTTTTTTACTATTATCATATAAGCAATTACCCAAGTTTGAGAAGTGAGCTCTCGAAGCCGACACGTATGCACTATTGGCTCGGTCCTCAACTGCCATCTTTGCTAACCTTTCTCATTAACATGTAAATTAGGACGAACATGCCTTGTCTGCGATTCTGCGAGCGAGTCCCACATTTACGGCGGAATAATTACCACCCTATATTATTGCCTTGTATATTTACTGAGGATCACCGAATCAGTGTTTTTAAGGTTTTATTTAGTTTGAGACAGTTCTCTTTGTAATTTGAATTAGTGAACACTGACCCAGTATAGACAAAAACAGTAGCGCATTAAATCTTTGTTTGATATCAAGTTAAAACCTAGTAGAATTACCATATAAACATGGAAACCTAGACTCTGAATCTGATCCTAGAACATGATGGTTGCCTTACATTGTATATTATTGTATAATAGAATGTCACACAAGTTTAAACGTCCTGCATAGATTAATAATAAGTTTTTTTTTTTGCAGAGGTGCAGAAGGCTCACCTGATGTTAAGAGAGCCCAGTGACACTCACAATGCCAGAAGGCTGGCAAGTGCGTTGCCGGCCTTTCAAGAATTTCTCTTTTCTTAAAGGACCTTAAGTCAGATTGGTACGGAAATACTTTGGTGGGCAGCTGGTTCAAACGGTCCTTAAAAAACGCTCAGTCGTGTAATGACACCATCCATATCACCTCGACGTCCGATAATGAAACTCAGCTGCAAGTATTTATTAGTCCGAACTCAAATAAAATGAAAAAGCAAAATGAGGGTACATATAGATAATAAAGATAGAAATCAAACTCATGTGTAAAATGATATATTTTAGTCGATCCATAAGAACACGTTCACAACTTGTTAATTAGAACAATAGAAATTAATTAAACAATTAACAACGTTCATTGTTTTCGCTGAATTAAATCCCAACGTTACTGGCCTTAACTGAAACAATAAGACAAATTGACTACAGTCGTAAAGCAAAGTAGAATATAGTATTATTAAAATGAAATACCTGAGTACGTACGTATAATGTTGACGATAATAATTCACTTTTATTGTGCCTATCTTACGCCCTTTTCTGTATTTATAACGCACCTTGCTGCTAAATTATTACTTTATATATTCACCTTTACACTTCAATTAAACGCTAATGACGGAATAATCACATCTGAATCTGGATAATATTCATTAAATAAGATTTTATATGTACTAGGGGATAATGTAGTCTATGTATGATTGTTAACATGTTGAGTAGTTTTTGTCTAGAGATATGGTTATAATTTATTTTTATTAAAGAATAATGTTAAATTTATAGTGGCAATATTCGTGAATATTTAATTTACCTAATAATTTAATTAAAGCTAGAATTCGTCTAAGGCCCATTAGGAAGCAAAAGAAGAGAAGAATAGAAATAAAGATTCCCGCTAGCGGCGTATGTCATGGCGTAAACAACAAGACCTGAAACTCCGTTTTTATCGTCGATATACATATACATCGGATTAAAGACTTGTATGAAAGCCAAAGGTGGCTTTAAATATAATATTGTTCTTCTTTTTGCTGAGACTTTAATAAATATGTAAGTATACATTTGATTATTATAACATTACTTCATTTAAAAAAATCATTATTATTTGTAACATAACTTATGGCTGGACTATATAGGTAGGTAGATCAAATCAGGCTTTTAGTATACACATTATTTGCTACCCATTGCCAAGATTGATAGAAAGGCCCAATATGGCTTTAAATGGTTAAGTCAAGAGCTGTGGACTCTCTTGTTCCGAAAAAACTATAGTTACGTAAAATATCTGCTAGCAGTGGTACTATACTTGAACTCATAAGCGTGTTTAAGTTTTTATGAAAGTGCTGTTCCACGCGATATCGCCCATTTTCTCATGTTACCAACAGCTTGTTTAAATTTCGAGTTATAATCTCTTTCATAATATAAACCGGAATCTAGCAACCTGTTGAACAACAGCCTTTTACGAAGGCTATGTTGTAAGCAGTTTTAAGAGGTTTACGCTCAATATCACGGGCATCGAGAGAGCGCAATTAAAAGCCGTCGTCAGCAAAACTGCTGCTCTTTAATTTTAACATTACAATGCCACTACACCATGAACAGTCAACGTAGATGGGCCGATATCTCGTATATTAAGTAAGGGTAAAACAAAAAGAGATCACTTCCTTGTATTACAAGAATTGTTGTCTTTTGTTTCTGTTCCGAGAAACTCCATTTTTATTCTCCAATTGCTTGCCTTAATCAATGTATTTAGCTCTACCCTTGAGTTTGTACGAACACAATATATTTTAGCGACAAATAAATTTTATCGAATGATATTATAGTCAGAGACATAACATATATTATCAATTTAACACACACACAGAAACACTCAAAATAACAAAAAAAGATTTTACAAAATAGAAAAAAATTGATAGGATAATTTTTTTTTTATTAAGAACAAGTTACGTTTATGTATTGCGTGTGTGCTGTGGCTGTAATCAGCCTTGGATCAGCATTATGCTGAGAAGCAGACTGTTCCACAGGGCTGGCGCTGCCAGAGACCACAGCAGCTAGTTTGCGCCTCAGTAGTATTAAACACTTAATGATTTTTCGGCATACCTAGGCAGGCTTTAAAAACCTTGCACAATCAAAAATCCGCAGTCTTAATTCAAAGACTGGTTTCGTGAATTAGTCGCATTAAGGTCAATATATGCGACTGCGACAATGCATTATAATGCACGCTATAATTCCATATGAATCTCGACTTAATATCAACACAATAAGTCCTAAATTCCTCCAGCAAGAGCTGCCAGTTGAAGTTGAATCCTGAGTATTTGTAGTGCGAGATAACAGCGCACGAGCGAACCTGTTGATAAGCGACGTGGTGGATAAGGCCCTCCTGATGGACTGGCCGATGCTGAATTTCGGCAAATGCATATTTCATGAGTTGATTAAATAGTTCACGCTTTGAATGCAACTGCGCCACAATACGTAGCCGAGTGATAACTGCGGTAGTAATTTTAGGTATGTTTCGTATGCTTTTAGATTCCGAGAAACAGTGACGCTATAGAAATGCCAGCTGCCTCATGTCAGCTAAACGTATTCATACATTTTTAACTTAAGAACTCAATTAGATAGCTGAATAGACGAAAATTTACCTAGTGGCTAAATTTTAATAGTTTTATTTTTGAAACTATTTTTTCAATTTCACGACGCAAGTTTTCATTGAAAAGTCCACAATAAATAAAACAAAAATAGCCTGTATTTGAGTACATAAGCATTACATTAAGTTCGTGTTATATTTTATATTAATACATGACTTCCGATGGACTGAAACTATTGTAAGTATTGTTTACGCAGCTTCCCTTACTTAAAAAATATATGACCTAATTATCTAGATAACTGTCCATAAAACAGTATAATTTAATTAAATAGTAATACAATATTTTATGTACATAGAAAGCAGTATTTGTAAGTAATTTCAATTTTCTTAGCTTACTCAGTAATTAATATAATTATAAATTTCAATTCTGCTGGTACGCTGGTAGCATTACCTCCCTGTGCCACCAGCGCCTGTACACTTGAACCCCACGGCCCAAGAGTCTCTGAACGCGAACAGTTCAGTTGTTTTAAGGTATATATCAAATCTCAAATAGACATAAATTTAAAAGCTGGACACAAAGAACGAATATGTATTTTAAGGTATAAAAAATAGATAAATTTGGTAGTTAGAAAATAGACAGTTTTGTTTTTGTGTTATAACCACTGTATACAAAATACGAGAAAGAGCAACTCTATCCCATATCTATACCAAGGAACGCACAGTATATTGCTATTATTAGTATGGTTACATTAAGTGAAATACCTTCAACAAAAAGTTTATTTCTAAACTTGAACAAGAGTAACTTAAGATATTGCCTGAGGCTACTCACGCGTGTCTTATTATCGGAAATCCAAGCGGATAGCGTTCGCATTTTGTAATAAAACATGCCTTAACTCGTCGTTAACGGGTAACATGTTTTAAACCGTACATTGTTTTTTAGAATGAAATATCCCGGGCTAAGCTCAGATTATACTCAAGTATATATATGAGATAAATAATTTTAAAGCGCTGTTTTACTTTATATATGTTTTATTAATTTATTTATAAATGATTCCATAGACGTTATGGTATATTTTTAATTTAATTTAATTATGCTTACAGTATTTTACATACGTATATATAGAGAACAAAAGAACTTTGGACTAGCTAGAGTCATATAAGTTGCGGATGAGCTGGGTCTCGCGGCACAAGCGACACATTGTATGTAATTTAGCTTATTATATGGTTTGCAAATGTTACATGCGCAGATACACCGAAAGTACATTGGTGCACAACCAGGATCCGAACCTACGAATGTGGATGAGAATTGTGGGCCGAAGCCTATAGGCGGACGCCGCTCATTATAAATGAAGACAAGATATTATAAATGATTTGACATATAAGTATTTAGTTTTAATATATTTATTTGGTACAGTATTATTTAAACTTTTCCGATATAAATTTAATTCAGAGAATCGTATCATATTACACAACTACCGCATTATCTGTTACGGTAGTTGTATACCTAGTACTAATATATAAAATGTTCTCTTAGATAACTTCTAGAATATAAAACTACAGAACCACAGATTATTACTTTAAGTTAATGCGACTGTTTTGTACGCTGTTAATACTCCATAAAATAAACAATATACGAGAGAGAGTCTTCTCTCTCAACATACATTGAGTGCAAATAAGATGTATATAGCTTTCTAAACTGCCAATAGAAGCCGGCCAGTCATCATGGGCAATAGGTACGCAATGAATAATACTGGAGCGTGCGACCGATAAAAATGATATATTCCTTCATATAGACAGAGTACAACTTTATTTGTGCCAATAAACCGCACTTCGTACAGCGTTTATTGCTTAAAAAATACAATGTCACTTATATAATCGTAAGTGTAAAGTTCAAGGCGTTGCTTTTGAGACTTAAAAGGTCATTAAATGTTTTTATGGGCCTGAATGTGTTTCTTCTATGTTTTAAGGATACGATTTTTATCTTCTGAAATAAGATTGACTGTTTTGTAAAGTGGTTTTTGATTTTTCTAACCAGTCAATTTTGGTTTTTAGAGCTTGTGGCGAATCACTCAATTACGCTTACTCTAAAGCATTATTTATAATTCAAGGTTTTTACATTTCTTTATATATATATAGAGCTTGAAAGATAATTCTTGATTACTTCCAATAAAACATAAATCCAGTAAACAGGAAGTAAAAACGACGCCCTTATCGCAATATACTAATTAAGCCATAACCATTGGGTTCGCCTCGAATACGCAATGCTTACAACACGAAACTAATTTTTTCCAATGTGATTACGCAATTTCTTTACGGTGCAAATGATTATTTAATTATTTTCTCTATAATGTATCAAATTATATATATTTAATAGTATATATTTTTTGGAAGTAGTGTTAAATGAGTACGATGGTTCAGCCCACGAACATAGGCTCCACTACCACGGGAATTTGGGGCTCTTCACCTCCTTGACACCTAGCAAGAACCTAGACAAAATCATTTGAACTAGTGAATTAGTGTAAGTGCACGTTAGTATTAAGTGCTAAACATTAAGTGACAAAATCGAAGACAAGAACAGATAGTGTCGATCCATTAATATAGTTTCTCATGTTAAATATTGTTATTAGTAAATTAGGTTAGACTTATATTACTTATAAGTCTTAAGTTAGGCGTAATTTTCTAAGATTTCTTAGTGAAGATCCATGTTTAAAAAAAATACAGATTAGGTACTAATAAACAAGACTGCTATGGTTACATTAATACAAACCACAGCGGTTTTCTAATGTAACATATTGTAATATACTATATAATTTTATAAAATAAAGAGAAAAAAAAATGCAATGCAAAACATATGACGGATTCCTACTTTCTAAATCGTTTTCGCAATAGTTATCTAGCATAGTACATCCTATCAATCTCATAAATTATTGAAGGTTTTAACAGTCTTATACTAAACTTCTTTTAATGTTCAATAATAATAAATAACCCCAGAAGATCCATAGAAATGCGAGTATTCTACTAAAATATTTTACAGGCATAAAAACACTCCGATTACACATAAAAACTTGTTGCAGATTATCCGCCTCACCTTACATTTTGTAAGAGTTTTGGAAATGGCCGCGCCCATGAAAAATATGTTAGAAGGGAAAAGGGAGCGTACCCTATAAGCCTTTTATGAAATCGTTAATGATGCCGTTGATAGCTCGCAGGTTTTTGAGTGTTTCGCGTTCTTATACTTGCGATCGTTACAAAATATTCGAAAATTAAAAACGTTTTACGAACGAAAAAATTCGTTCGTATCGTTATCGTTTACGTAATTCGAAATTTAACTAGACACAATGTACGTGACGTAATACAAAAAATTACGTAACAGGGCAGACTATTTGTTCGTTTAAAATATAAAAATTATATAGCACCGTCTCGGCAGGTCCCCACTTGACATTTGCTTTTAATTGCCCTCCTGTATGCCACTCGTGCGGTCGAAGTGGGCATAAGCCGTCACCGCGACAGCGCTGAGCCCTCACAAAAACTATCTACAGAGACACATTTAGCGTTCGTAAACACACCATTCTCCACTCATATACATCGTCTACTTACCATAATGAAGGTCTAGTCTCGCGCTGACATAAAAACGTTCGCAGCGTGATTGTCACCGCAAATGACATTCAATTCTCTTGTTAATAACTAGCGAATTGTTTTCGCTGAGCTGGCAACACGGTTGAGTTGGTAGAAGTCCTTTAATCAAATGCCAAGTGCGAAGGGACGTTTCGAAGTATATTTTTTAATTTTTTCCTTTACAATCTGCGGTAGTTAATCGTATTAAACAAATAAAATGTAATTAAGGTAATGCTAAATTTTATATAAGAACTTTATCCAAATGAATGGACGCAATAGAAATTATTATTTTATGATCGAAGTTCTGGTATATGAATATGGTCTGTAATTACAACTTTACAGTGCTAATTGTGCCCCTAATTTCCGCACGTAAGCTTATATAACTTATGTGTGGGGTATAGGAAATCCGCTTTTTTGCTCGAATATTAAAAAATCTTTTTAATAGTACTGATCTGTAATATTATGTTTGATGACGCTTAAAGCAAGAATAAACGGCTCACATATAAGAGTCTTTCCTCCAACTTCGACTTTGTTCCCTTTGGGGTCGCCTGGTACATAGTACCGGTGACCCCGAGACTGGTGTTATCCCCGCTAAACGAATAACTATGGCAATATAGCAAGGAAATGCTGCCAGCTTTAATGGTTACACTACTTCAGGGACCAAACTATTTAAATTTATTTTGATTTTCTTTTGATGATTTTTTAATAATCGTTGTAGGTTAAGAAAATTTTAAATATTGTATATGTGATTGTTATGTTTAGATTTATTGTAAATAAATATAATTTACAATATATAGGATGAATTATTCACGTTCCAGTGAACAACCTAAAAGTAGGTATATTTATGGTCTCACTAAGTCAGTTGCAATAAAGTAATTTAACTAAAACTCTTCGGACATTTCCTGTCTGCTTCTGGGATAGTCCAACTCCAGAACCAAATAAAACAAACTCGTATAAACTAATCTTTATATAAATCTCAAGATTTATATATGTTGTTAACGCTCAAACATTGGGTGGTTGTTTAGACATAGCCTAGTATTTGTAAATAATGCTTTAACTAGTTTCCAAAATAAAGTGTTTCATATGTTCTGTTAGACAATTATACCATAGATACTAGACATAACGAGAATTTCGGAATACCGACATTTTTCATTCCTTTCATCGGATATAATTGCCGCGCTTAGTATTTTTGCCGCCATAAAACTTCGACCAATCTGTAGACTATATTTCTGAAGTCGCGCCAGCCAGCACTTAATTGAACGTGGCACCTGAACGCTATAAAACTGTAGCACAGCATTCGTTATCACTGTCACTTCGAGCAGAAAATAAACTACATTGAAGAAAATAAAAGTTACTGTAAAGCGTCGATATAATGTGGACTCGGAGGTCCGAAGCACGCATTAAAAAAATGGCGCAGCTTACGTTCCCTATGCGGAAAGCGAACGGAAGAGATCCGGAGGTGTAAGGGGGTAGTTTATGGGCTGATGATACCGGGGATCCAGAAAAGTGTAGATTACGCTTAGAATTTGTGCAGGTTTGTTTCTGATATTAGGTTGAGTAAATTATTATGAAACACACAACTACTTTTTACACCTTTTCTGGGGCTAATATTTCTCTTATTGTATCGTGATCTTTGTTTTTTAATAGGCATCTGTGCCAAGGGCCTGCATTTTTTTTGTGTATCAGGATATTTTCTTTCGCAAAGGGATAAACTTCATAAGTGCATAGCCTGCTTTCGAACCTACGATCTTTGGAGAGTCACTAAGGTCGCTGGCCATCATTGCCATAAATAAAAGACAAGTAAATTAAATCCTTATGATCAACCGTTACTACAGATTAACCGAAATTAAGACTTTAGTTTCAATGTTATAGTTCAATGCCAGATCACTGATAACGCAGGGCTATCAGCGACGGAGGGTAATGGTTAGAGATTGCGAGCCAAGGGTCGCCGTTCTGCGAGAGACATGACTTATTACTACCAGGATACAACCCTATTTCGGTCCTAATGACCACGCTCGTATAGACCCCTTAATTTCGACGCCCCACGATTTTTATTAACGCCTTCAAGTAGCCAGCAATTCGGGACGAATTTTATTGTGGGTCGCGACATTTCGATTAAGCTTTTTGCTGTCTCTCATTGATTAGATCGACTTATTCGGTTTTATACATTGGTTCTATTGCTAACATACAAGAGTTAATCTAGTTTTCTATAGTTAGTTTGTAGTTTCTGTATAATAATATATTAATTTCTTTGTAAAAGTTAAGTTTATCAATAATGTTAGGTAACTCCTTCCAAAGCAAGTATACCAAATAAATAAGGTATCTTTTAAGAATATAAATGTATCAGAATAGAATTAACTATGCAGTATGCCCTCTTACAATATTGCTGTGACTAACCAAAGGCCTAATAAATTATAACGTGTCACGTGTAAAATATTAACATAAGGAATGCAATAAAGATTTGAGTTTGCGTGCGTTTATTTTTATCAGTTGCTTTTGTATTTATGTTCACCTCCGACATATAGCTTAAGACAGAAATAATATCAAAAATAAAAAAATAATAAAGATTATTAAATATAATATCATATATAATCTCTTAAGCATATTCTACGATAGCTAAGCGCGTGAGAATTCTTCAAGGTTGTAGCATACGTATTCTTCTTTCCTAATAAAAAAGCATACTTTTTTACGCAAGAATATATTTACATATTTCATACAAAACATGTTCATAAAGTTTGCTAAGTTGTTCCACAATCACGCCGCAGAATTCGTGGACTTTCCGATCTACATACACATAATTACCGCGAGTGCTTCAATGATGAACCGTTAATCCGCTAACTAGAATAAATTTGCATAGCTAACCACATTTACAGGCACAGCTGGTGTAGGCGGATCTAAATCAAGTGTGGCTGTAACGGGACGTCATATTTAATATAATATAGTTGTGATTTTGTACTTTTTATGCAACAAATGCGTAGACCTGTCTGTGTTTGCGATATAACAAAAAAAATCAAATCTATATGACACAGATGACTTGTATAAAGAATCATCTTTCCGTGATAACGTCCCCCATAAAATTTCCTATAAAATAGAAAACGTCCAGAGATAAAAATCTGATTCGAGCGATAAAAAATCCTTTTAAATTATACTTAGCCATCGTACTCTGACGCTCTCAAAATGGAGTTTATGTAGATACTATAATACATTTTATAATTAACCTTACACTTTAACTTTTAACATAAAAAAATATAATCGAGACATAAGGCCCGCATTCTTAGCATAGACTAGGTAATTCTTTGAAAAATATTTGTTCGCACCACTATTATTAAATTAGATAGTTAATAGAGGATATTATAAAATTGTGCTGTTTTTAAATATGTATAATAGTTATTTATTAAGCCATAAAGATGTCTGGGCCAGGATCGAGAACAGACACGTTTATGTGTTTGTATTGGCAATAGATCTGTGCCTGACACAAACCTTTTTAAGTTTTAGTAAAATCATGTCGCGTACAGAAATCCGTTTACATGAACCCACTAATTCAGGGTCACGCTTGTCTTACTAGATTAACACTGCTCATAAATATAAAAATAAATATTTATTTAAACGTAACTATTAAAACACATTTAAAACCCTGACAAAAAGTGTTCTATAATAAATGGACCCGGTTCTAAAGCGTAAATTCATTTAAATTTTTACTATTTTTATAATTTCATTTAAAAGACTAAGATATATAAAAAGTAGGTCAACTTTTCAGATACTTTGAAGTTATATGATAACATTCCGTTAACTGAACTTATGCCAAATATGCTCTATTTTGTGTATAAAACATAGAAGAAACTGCGCAACTTGTAAAATTTCGACATTAAATGTGCGTATTCTTCGGAAACTATACTATATTTATGATTGTACGGTATCGGTGAAACTTACTGAACAGTCCTTTAGGGGATTCTTGCCAAATTATCGTATATTGCATGTCGATAAGTAATAATAATAATAATAATCTTTATTTTCTTCTCTCACATATACATACAAGGTTATAATGATTAAACAAAGATGATAACATTTGAAAGTGTATGTGAGAGACTGGTCTCTGTAACAGGAGATCAGAGTGACTGATAGCCAGCCTCCCCACCACCGGACCGGAACACGCACAATAGGTCATTGTATATACATTGTATATATACAATAGAAGAAAAAAGTAAACGCTAAAAGAAAAACATTGCAAACGGAGTTGTAAAATTAAATTTGGTGTGTGTGTGCGCTTGCGTTTGTGTGTGTCTCTATGTGTGCATGTGTTTGTTTGTATGGTGATTGGTTGTGTTAGAGAGTAACAGTTAAAGTAGTAAATAAGAATATTTTTATCAATATAGAAAATCGGTAAGCATTTTCATTGACAAAAGTAAACAGGCATTTACTTACGTAACAATTTAATGACTACGCTGAGTGAGAAACCTCCGTACTGAATAACACAAAACTAATACAGATAAAAAGATATGAAACAATAAATATGTCATATATCTGTGTTACGTAGGAGTTTTCATAATGCCCGAAAAACAATGAACAATAGTCAAATTCGGACAGCGTACCTTTGATTGAGATGTTTTCGTCATTTGTATTTTGATGCGTGTATTTTTATGAATACCTCTATCTATATAAACTAAAACTTTAAATATTTGGTGTATGTCGAACGTGACGACATACTTATGTTATTTAGTTAACCAACATAAAAAGTTAGATGAAAAATTTTATTTTTACGCATATATAACAAGGCTACATATCATAACTTTTTTCTGTTAAATAATTAGAATCTTGTACATTGAAGATTCTACTAATGAATAATATTTCTAATTTATAGCAGTTGAAAGAATATCAGCCAAATACCTAAAAATAGGGGGTTGAAATCCAAGTTTTAGGTTCGACGAAATTATTCTGCTTCCATAAATGTTATGTATTTGTGAAGTGAAATCCAGTCCATACCGTCTTGTACTTTACAATTCCAAAGTCCATGAAATAGGAGAAATCTACGGTAAAGTCAGGCACCAACGATTTTTTATGTACGCTATTAACATTGTGCTTATACGAATGAAAACAGTACGAACAAAATGTTCGACCCAAGTTACGTAAGTCATATTCCGAAGTATTCTACCTAACAAGCGCCTAAGTATAGTAACCATCAATAAACAGATACATTAATCTGAAACTTGTGGGCTGGCACACGATTGAGTTTATGAAATAACATCATTTATATAAAGTTTTTGATTATATTTGTTTATTTTTAAAATAATAAAATGTACTGGACCTACTTGACCGAGATGTATAGGACGACAAAAAATGGACTGATGGCAATTTAGAACTAGCTGTGAAAAACTGAATCAATGTTGCTAGACAAAGGAGAAATCAAAAATATAAAGGAGGTTTTTACCGTTACAAAAATCACTAAAAAATAAATGTAACTTAAAATTTTTTAAAACTTAAACTAACACAACTAAAAGTGATATTAAGAAGACAAACCAATTGTAGCATGGATTAACTAATGAAACTTTAATAATAATATTGTAAGCAAAAGGCTTATATTTATTATAAATATAAGCCTTTTTCTTTTATATTAGAATTTAACTGATAAATAGCATAAAGCACAAATTTGCCTGGCATTTCTAACTCATTACTAATACAGTCCCAACAGTTATTTACCTAATTGACCAATACATATAGAAACCGCGTGGGATCGAAGCCCTGGGAGCCTTTTTCACAATACACTACATTTCAATTAGACTAATCGAAGCTTACAAGCGTACATACGCAAGGTAATCTGAAAATATTGATGATATGGATTACTTTATGAATACCAATACTTCTTTATGTAACGAGCTAATACTGGGTTTGAGTAGAGTTAGAATGAATTATCTAATATCCTCTTTCACTTCTACTCTACTACCTCTACTCTTTCACTTACAGTTACAGAACAAAGTAATCCAAGAATTACTTTGTTCTGTAACTGTAAGTGAAAGAGTAGAGGTAGTAGGTAGTAGTTTGGACTAACCGGACGTTTTACCAAAATTATGACACACAAAGGGCTCATGCTTTAACCGACAAATTTTACCCTCGTAAGGAGGATGGCCACAAATCTTCATTAAGTGAAGTGCAAAGAAAGGCGTGCGTCGCGTAGCAATGCTTTAATTGCTAGTGTTTATCACAACGATTACTCTTTGGGCCCGGGTTAAATGGCGTTCATACGTCACAGTCGGCATGTAATTATTTCTCACGTGGAATACTCGAAAAACAACAACGCTACTTTTGCGAGCCCCCTAATTTGTCTATTGGTTTCGCTGCTACATACTTAATGAGCGAAGCAAACGAACTTTTGTATATAAAGTTCTAATTCAGGGACTATATTGTTTGATGATTGAAATAAGTTATTAAGAAAAACTGTCAAATTTTTTTAAGCAGACAAGAACACAGTGTACAGTCCCTTTAATAGAGTCTGTAAGTATTGTTATTGGATACTTTCTTATGTCATATATCCTTAGTTAATAAAGTTAGACTTAAAACTGTTAATTAGTCTAGGTTAGGCTAGATCATAATGTTCAATGATTACTTAGTCAAGACAATGTTATTTTTTTTATTAACTTTTAGTCTACTACAAAGTTACATTATAAACGACCAAAGAGAGTTCATAATAAAACAATTTTTAGTATATTTAAATTACTTTTCACATATAAATATAACTAATTTTGTTTCGATATCAAAGGATATCGAAACAAAATACTAACACAAACATTTTAAGAAGGTTTCTATATCAATTATATATAACATTTATAATCAAAACATTTGAAAGTTTAACTAGACTTATGTATATACATTATACTTTGGAACTCTTTACTTCTAAACAGTCGATACGTTGGCTTTATTGCAAAACTTTCAAGCATTTCTCTTTTATTACTCCAATTTTGTACGGCTAAGCCTACCCCGTAGGGTTCACGCTATATTGTTTAGGATTCAACTAAACTTTTCTACCTGTATTGTAAATAGATTTTCATATCAAATACTTCCGAAATATCACATAGTAAATATAATATTTGACATGAGTTTTTATGCGTCCTCACAATATTTATCAAGTATAAAATGTCTAAAATACTAATTTTATTACGATGAAACAAATATATGTTTATAGCACATGTATTACAATTTAAAAACATATAATAACTCTCTTTATAGAAGCTTATCATTTAAAATAATCAAATACACAACTACACGCAGTACTCGTCGAGCGAGTTTGCTTATCTTGCCGAAGCCGCGTACAAATTATTTGAAGAAGTCTATAAGGTAGGAGGTAAGGTAGGAGGGTGTGCAATTATTCAATCAATTACCATCTAAAATGCGCAATATTAGTGCGTTTATAAATTCAAAAAGCAGAGAACACTTTAAATTTAGTTTAATATTATTTTTAATTATTTTTATTGTTACTATGTAGGTATAACTACCGCATAATAATAGTAATAGATTGTTATATTTAAGTTATATTTGAATAATTTTACATATTTACGTTCGCTTATCATGGACATATCGCAAGCAAAGGGCGCACAACCAACCAGTGTGAGGACCCAGTACCCAAATCCATAATCCATAAAAAGCATAACCCATCATTGGGCTTATTTATTTATTTATTTATTTATTTATTGGGAAACCAAACAGAGACATCCTTAATAAAAACAAAGTCAAAAATATAACAAATACAAACACACTGGATGCATCCACATCAGGTTACACTTATATATGATACACAAAATAATACATGACAACAACACACTAATAGTAATATAAAGTTAAGACATTAAGAGTTGCTTTATTTTATTCTTAAACAAAGCAGTAGTGGAGTGCGAAAAAGGGTCAATGTTTTTGATTGAATCTAAGGAAGAACACATCCTGTGAAGAGGCTCGCGGAACCCAATGTTGGTTCTGGGAGTCTGAAAATTAAAAGTTCTATGTAAGCGTAGAGACCTGGCAGGAACATTAAATGGTATGAGTTCAAGAAGATCTGAACAACTTATTTCATTTACGCATATTTTTCTCACTGTGACACAATCTATTAGATTACGCCTAGTACTCAGAGAAGGTAATTTATATCTTTTTAAAAGTTCCTTGTAATTAGCCCTACCACTATTCATCCGATAATTTAAAATGCGTAAAAATTTCTTTTGTACAGCCTCCATTTGTGCGACATATATAGCGTAATGCGGATTCCAGATTGGACAGGCGTACTCCAACTGGGATTGCACGAGCGTCCTATAAAGGTGGATGTATGTGGTTTTGTCTTTGAAGGGTCTGGTGACTCGTGTTATGAAACCTAACATGCGGTAGGCTTTATTAATAATTAAGCCTATGTGCTTATCTAGGGTTAATTTGGAGTCAAAAAGGACACCAAGATCTCTTACAGACCGCACACGTTCGAGGGCATGGTATCCAAGGGTGAAGGAGGGTGGCTTGGGTATAATGAGGCCAATCGCTCACCAAAAAAATCATAATACATCTTCAACGACCGATTAAGCTGCTGTATACACCCTTTCAAACCATTATAAACCAACATTATGACCGACTTATGTTAGTCGTCAAAAAATGATTTAAATCATAAATTGTCGTGACTAAAGGTGCATCAAATATTGAAAAACAAACAAGAATTGTTTGAACTGCGTCCATTCGAATAAATCAATACAATAAGTCGATCATAATGCATTCATAAATTGCAGTAAAATGCAATGCTAACTTAGAATCGTTTCTGCGAACTTCAAAGCACTATCGATATTGTCAAATTGAATGCAGTAACGATGCAAATGAGGTAAATTGATCCGTCGCAGCCATGTTGAAGACTTAACTACGTTCTCGGTAACATATTACTGAGTCATTTGTATATTTCACTATAAAGGTCATGTTAGTTGTTATTCGTCTATGTCAGTTGAGTATAGGTCTCAAGTCCACTCCTAAATAAGAGTGTGAAAGTAAGCAATTTTTGCAATCAAAGATATTCTAACCTAAAAGCGTTATCTAAACGTTGTACACAAGGTGCCTTGATTATCATTGCAACTTATTTCTGAACTTCAGATTTTGCTTGTTTGTTCAAAACAAAAATCAAATATAAATTATGTGTGTCTGAGTTCGTAGATTTTAAAGTCAAAGTCTAATCATTTGTTTCAATTACTAGACCTATTAAAAAATCTTTTACGATAGTCCAAATTACAAGTTAAAAATATTTTTTTTTACTACTCTAGTTGCCACTTCCAAAATGTGGAATGAGCAAGAAACTCCATACTTTCTATGTTAAATAGGTTTAACAATATGAATACATTGATTTGATTATTTGAAGCCCTGTGCCTAAAACAAAAAACTACTATGCATCTTTACATGGTATAAAAAATAAAATACATAACATCGCAGCAAATACGTAATATATTATGTAAATACACGGTGCTCACAAATTTTTAGATCTAATTGACCGTATTTGCACGTTGAGGTTTATTATCAGTATATTACACCAGTATACTCTATACTCATATCTGGCAACAGAATCATAGAACGATCATTTACTTGAATCATGACCAATGTGGGTTCTACTAGCTGTTTTAAAATATAATAGTTTTTAGAAAAAAGAAAATAAATCCAGAAACAATTAAAGAATCGTAATTTAGTTAACTTTAATAATAATAAATCTGATTCTTTAGTCTGCATAACGGATTTACGGACTATCTATTTAAAGTAAATCGATTTCCAGTAAAAGCAAGTTTTACTAATTCTTAAAAGGTCGGCAGCGCGCTTGCGAGCCTTCTGGCAGTGCGAGTGTCCATGGGCGGCGGTGTCAGAAGCATCAGGTCATCCTTCTGCCCGTCTGCCTCCTGTAACATAAAAAAGGCATATTTTCGGCTTAGCAAATACCAAACCAATGAAACATATATACGGAACATATCGCACATTATAAAGAAAGCTCTTTGCGCAAATAACTTAAAAATGTAAATTGTGTGCAGTATATAAACTGAGACTCACACAGTCAAAATGATGGCATAAAATGAAAATATGCTAAGACACTCAAAGACTGTCTACGTATTACTCTCGGGTTTTAACTCCAATGATTTCGACAGCCGTCGCGCTTATAAAACTAAGAAAATCCTGTAATCAAATTGAGCCTTTTACGTAGCACGTAATAAACATTCCTTTTGTTTACTATAAAGCCTTTTTGAGGGTAGAAAATCAAAGTATATTAAATATTTTAGAATATCAGCTCACAATGTAATTATTTAGACATGATTCAGTGATATATAAATCATATAAAATATATATACCTAGAATTACGATAAGTATTAATAATGAAATAGTTATAGATTGATAATATTTTTTTTTATAGAATAGGGGGCAAACGGGCAGGAGGCTCACCTGATGTTAAGTGATACCGCCGTCCATGGACACTCTCAATGCCAGAGGTATGAATAACTACGAGATTTGCGATCTTTACGGAAAGCCGTATCCCAAAAGCGCAGAGTGAATTCGTATGAAAATTTTAATGGTTCTCAGCAAGAATAATGTTCAATTCATAACAATCAGGGTATGAACTACTAAGCTATTAGAAGCTATATCTATCTGGACACCAGCCTTACCTGTTGTACACAGGCCGAGGGCGGGGCTGCACAATGACCAGCGCAATAGGTCGAAGATTGCAGCCCGCCGGACATCAAATGCCGAATCGAGCATATTAGATTAGAAACGTCAACTGGCTCTGTTTACTAACTACCGAGTGCCAACTTCGAGCTGACCTGTTCCAGAGATATTGTTTAGCTCGGAACTAAAGGAATAATTGTGCACGAAGTTTTAACCAAATTTATGCTGCTAATGTTTGCTGTGCTATCTATGAAAATGTTATAAAACTCATGAAATAGTTAAAAATCCTCTTTACAATTTGTGTGTGAATACAATTTTTGGAAGGAGATGAATACTTGAATTGATATGTTAAGTTAGTTTTTTATTTATTTATTTCGTCAACTACATTTAACATAAATTAACAACATTAAATTAACATATATATAGTTATATAGTTGTTTTGTGTGATTGTGTGAAAATGAGGGTAAGTATCTGGTGGTGTGTGAGGTGTCATAATGCAGCTGATTAAGGGTTTTGGATATTCTTATTCATTAAATGGTTGAATTCTAAATAATTTCCAAGTATTCCGTAGTTACATTGTTTCACAGAAAATCATCTTTAATCTTCGCCGGAACATAGTGTGAGCGTTAATTCAAATAATATTTAAGCAAAGAAATAGCAATAAAGACACGCGAATGTCCGCAGACCACGGCTTGAACCTTCATCGTGGACAGTGATGTGGGTTGTGGACATCCCCCTTGATTATGATAAACGACTTATGAAATTAAAACGGCCCTACATTGCCATTCAAATACGTCCTTTGTTGAAATTCATTCCCTTGACAAATCGCTTCTGTGCACTTTCATACATTGTGATTTCAATGGGCGCTCATCGTTCCTCGAAGGCTATTTTGAGACAATACAGTAATGCGTCAAACGTGTTCGCCGTGTAACTGAAATATGAAAGCCTCAAAATATAGAATAGTTATCGATTAAATCCTAGCTTAGAAATTGTAATGTAGCGAACACAATTTGTTAGTCCATTGCTATATTGAGTGTGTTTTATTATTTAGCCAATTTAACCACATCATACATAATACTATACATAAACTTTTTTATCTCAAAGGTAAAAAATACATTTGAAATATATACAAGATAATTTACAAGGAATATTTGTTAAATAATATATAGAATACAATAAGTATTAAGTGGTAGCCCAACTTTTTATAATAGGTGAACACAATGGGCATCGACTACGTTGGCTTGTGGAGCCCGGTGGTAGTAGTTCGGCCTAGGTACAGCTTAATCGACAAAGCCTGCTACAGAATTTGGGGAAAAGTAGCACAGGAAAGCTGGAAGATTTCGGTGGCAAACTCTCTTTTGAGAGTGATCCTAAACAACCTTTTACAGTAATTAATTTTTTGAGCAGCACGACAGTGACACTATCAATAGAGCTAATAGGGATTTAAAAGCACTTAAGGAGATTATTTAAGTGAACATTTTTCTTTACTAAGGATTTATACACAGAACTTTCTCATTATTTATCGAATAATATTAGATGTGATAAGCTAAGTAATGTTACAATAATTTTATTGGCAATATCATGACACAGAAAACAGTGCGAAGGTGTTCTAACAAACTAATAACTTTTACGTCCGCTACTTCCGCCGCCCCCGCTCCCGCTCCTGCGACACTATTCGCCGACAGAGTAGTTTGTTTCCTTAGAGTCATTTCCTTATCGCAGTGCCAAAATACGCTTTCATGACTATTATGTCAACTCAAACATACGGCTAATGTCGAGTGAAAACTTACTTTGATATTTGTTAAATAAAATACACCAAAGTCTCTTTCAACGTGAAATATGAAATAGTATTAAGATTAGAGAATTTACGTGAAAGAAGAAACTAAATTTCATTTCGTAATGTAAAAACATGAAAGGAGTTGGAGCGTCCGGCGACCAGTACTTTTAATTTCCATGAATAAAACTCTACTGCGATTCTTTTAACGTTGAAATGTACGCACATTAAAAACCGGAATACAATACAAAAGCAATTATTTACAAAAATCTCTTTGAAATTACACCACAAGTGCTTGTCGCAGGTAACCGCAGTATTACCAGAAATATTAAATATAATATTGTACGAAATCATTGTACTTCGCATGCGTCGGTTTTAATCGGGCTTAAAATATGTTTTTGCCGTTAAATTAAATAAAATGCGCCATGTGGCGACACGTCCGCACAAATTAAAACCGTTAAATGTTTCGCTCAAATGAGAATTCCTATGAGGAATATTGTTAAATACCATGAAATTAATATTCACATTTTTGGTCGGAAAAATGGACAAGAACACAATTTGTTCATGCCAATTGTTTGTTTAAGTAAAGTAGAGTTATAACACAAAGAATGGTGCGGTAGCCATCGATACACAATTTATACTAAAATAATTATATGTTCTGAGTTGAGTAAGGATTGAGTTGTCAGTCGTTAGGATTTGAAATTATATTAGGTTGAAAATAATTACAGGGCTTAGACTGATAAACAAACATAATTAACATACACATATAAATAAAAATCAAAATATAACCCGGGTAAGTCTAAACTTAAAAGTTTAGAGTTACTTTTAATTCTTAAAAGGCCGGCAACGCACTCGCGAGTCCTCTGGCATTGAGGGTGTCCATGGGCGGCGGTGTCACTTAACATCAGGTGAGCCTCCTGCCCGTTTGCCCCCTGTTCTATTAAAAAAAAAAACTGTGACTCATAAAAACGTGACGATCGACCTAGATAAAATATTTTTGACTACTTACTAATCAAAATTAATTAAACTTATGTTTATCGGAAAAATATTAATATTAATTTGTGCAAGTGTAAAAATTACATACAAAAAAAATTTACATTATATTTTTATATTTCCTGACAGATTTCTATATTTAGCAATTTTCTGATTTTGTATTACTTATCAATACTGAGTAGTTTTAAATGCAAATGTTTACAAAATTAACATTTCCATAGTTTTTCTGCAGTAGCATTTTGCAAAATTACTAGTTAATATATAATTGTTTTAAGTTGAGAACAACGTAAGAATAGTTCACATATATTCCTCGATAAGATATACAACATCGTAATCTAAAATCCGTAATTTCTCAGGCTGTGTCAGGCGCTGACACTATTTGTTGCCGCGTGCATATGTTTTGTAGCCGACAAAGCTGCATGCACCAAAACAACATCCATTTGATTCTTATCTGTCCTCGAAACTACTGCTTGGACGAATATTCGGTATATAGCTGGCCTAGTGTGGGTTTTTCAAATATCAAAGACTGGTATTCAACAATTATCAATTGAAAATTGTATTATGGTTAGGACAGTGTTTTTAATACTTTTAAAATAATTTAATTAGAGTTATAATCCATATTTTATATCTCGTATAAAAGTTTAAATAACACATTTAATATATGTATAAGAAAACATTCATATATTTTTGATAACATTGCGATAACGTTTTTTCACACCATCAGGAAACAGATATCGAAACCTGAGGTCTAGACCCAAAAAAAACTCGACGGCATGTGTCAGGCACAAGAGGGTGATCATATACTTGACTTTTAGATTGACAATTAACAGATACATAAATATGAGAAATCAGACCCAAATATTCGACAGCGTGTGTCACACAGGAGGTTGATCACCTACCTGGCTATTATATTTACAAATGATCATGAAAAAGATAATTTTCAATTAAACTACAAATTTTAGTTAAACCACTGATTTATTTTAAAGATTAATCTCGTACTAGGCAGGTAAAATGTAGTCTTTGTTAAGAAAAACCCCATTACCCATCAGATCCTCTATCTTGTTTCAAATATGAACCGCTATTTGTACGAAGTTTTGCGGACGTAATGTTTGTTCCACATTTGTTACACTTAATGACGCAAAGGTCAAAGAGGCTTTACAGATAACACCCTAAATATTTATTATTTATTGTTTTAGTTGTACCCTAACCTTAATTAACGAGCCTTTTGGTATTGTGTGTCCATGGGCGGCGGTATTAAGGTGAGACTACTATTTGTTTTAATGTAAATATGAAAATAACACTTTATTTACATCAAAATATCACAGAACAAGATAAAAAATAAATGATCACAGAATGTAAGCAGGCGGTTTTACTGCTAAACAGTTTTGGGAAGATGTAAAATACTACTAAATCGAAAAATGCAGTTAAAATATTAAAAATTAAATGTAATGTTTATTTAAAAACTATTTATTTTATTTACAGCTAACCCGGCTTTACAGTCTGATAAAATCGTGTTGTAAAAGTTTAAATTAATTTTGGATTTTATTATATATTAATTACATAAATTGAAACTATGAACAAACTTTTGTTTTACTAAATTATTTTATTAAATAAACAAATGTCACCTCTCAGTCCATCTTTAAGCTGGCTGTATGGACTAAAGTATTTCTTACTTATTATTATTATAGCCTTTCCTATTAGGGATAAATTAATATCATCGTCTTCCTTTAAACCTGTCACATACATGAGGATTTGGTGATTTCTGGCCGAGATTAGTTCAAGAGAAACAAAAGACATGCCTCCGAGATTTGATATACTTTTAAGTCTAAGCAATGGTGGAAAAAGAGCTATGCGGTCTGTTCAACCCATCTGTTTATTGCAATATTAAATTAACAGTTATTTTAACCCAAATAGTTAGTCGTTTAAAAGGAATGTTTAAATTGCTAGAGTAGTATTTAAATCATACTTCAGTCGACTAAAGAAAGATTACGCAAAGTAATATAAAACTGTGTTGAAAGTTGATATTGTAGACGTCTATAAATTGAAAGAATTCATCCAAACGTAGTGAATAAATTGCGAATTTTATAGAAGTCATCTCGGCAAATGTTTCCAAAATCATAGTGCACAATAAAAGTTTTATTGGCTCGCTATTGTCTCCGGGGACGGCATAGGTGAGTGCGCCTCGGCCCCTCCCTTCCCCCTGCCCCCGCAGATACTCACTGCCCAGTAGAAACTTTAATTTTTGCGACAAATGCCGCACTCGAAAAGTGCCTTCCACCGAGAAACTTCACGAAATTCCCGGTACCCATCGACGTTTTATCTCCACAATTGATATTTAAAGAAAAGACTCGCCACAAGTTGAAATTAAGTGTCATAGCTTCAAAGATGTTACGTAGCAGACGCTCGCATTGGCGATTGCGTCGATTTCTAGTCTTTTAAAAGGTTCCTAAATTCATCGAAATAAAAGTAATAAGTGTTAAAGTTCCGCCACGC
The DNA here is from genome assembly GCF_905147795.1 of Pieris rapae. Lineage (NCBI taxonomy): Eukaryota > Metazoa > Arthropoda > Insecta > Lepidoptera > Pieridae > Pieris > Pieris rapae. The sequence continues at coordinate 702,498 of NC_059515.1, read as the reverse complement.
AATTAAACCGCATTTTACAGCTACAATCCCTTGAAATAAAGGACTTTCAAAGAGTATCTTTTTTGTTCGGGCTCCTTTATTTCTTGCGGTATACTCGTTGCACTGAAAATAATGTGGCCACTGTAATAGAGGTACCTGGAATTACACAATTGCACACGATGTCTATAACTGCGGTTTTCTCAAAAGAATTTTTCAAAGAGCCACTATTATTGTCGTCTGCTCTAGTATATATTATGCACCAACCCTAACAATTTAACTCATATTAAAGTGATATTATTCTGTCAAGTTATTTTAACCTCTTTCTAGCTTTAGAAAATCTTGTATTTCTTATGTTACTATTTGTCAAAGTAAACGACTACGAATGTATTTTTACGCTTAATCTTAAAACTTGTTAGAGCTGTCTTGGCCTAGTGGTTTCAGCGTGTGGCTTTCATCCGAGAGGTCGTAGTGTTGATGCCCATGGACCACCAATGGACTTTCTTTCTATAGGTAACATTCATTTGAACGGTGAGAACATCGTAAAGAAACCAATTGTCTTAGATCCAAAAAGTCGACAGTTCAGGAACAGGAGGCTGATGATCTACTTGCCTATTAGATTTAACGACCACGAAACATATACAGAAATCTGAGGCGCAGACCTAAAAAGTGTAGTACCATAGATTATGTAACCCACCACAAACTCGTGACTATAATAACTATTATAGAACTGCGGAAAGATTATCGACTTATTATCTATAACATTTCATTTATTTATAACATTTCGATAGATATTAAGTCGTTGTACTACATGAATACAAGAGTACGTTGGGCACCTCAAAATGAACAGAAAGCTATGTTGAAGTCGACATATTTGTCGTGACAAAACGCTGTATTTTGTGGTCGACGACGCGAGCGGAATGGGAAATATACTTAAGGCTTGAACAGTGCTCAAATCGGTCAACTAGCCCTAGTTTAAATTAAATTGTTGGAAGAACTGTCGCTCATATGCATTTGAAAAAAATATATATTGTGGGTTGAAGCCTACTGTATCGATTGATAAAATCAAAAAAGATAAAAGCAATACCAATTTCCCAAAAAAAAATTTACCATCGAACCGTAGATTAGACATAAATTACAAATTCGCTCCAAAACGGTTTATGCGATTTATTTTAATCTTACACGTATTATTAGATATAGCATATATTATTATTTTGATAAAAAAAAATTTGTATTAATTCGTTTCCTGGGCATGGAAAGTAATAAAAGGTAAATAAACTCAAGCGCAATGGGCTTCCCTCCGCAATTTCACACCCGCGAGCCCTGCATGCGGCTTGTCTTCAGTCCACCTCAACGCTTTGCGACGGGAGGACTACGCTTGTGTGTCGAAGCCAATAATAATTAAATATTTGCGTATTTTAGTTTTTACCCGCGGATTTTTTTAGAAATGCCAAAATATAAAAAGAAATATCAAGTGAGGCGAGGACATGAACTTCGAAAATTATTGTATGTTATAAGTATATGTATATAAGTACCTACCCAAACAAAACTCAAATTTAGAGTTGTCAAGTTTCAAGTGCAACTTGTACAACCAAGTAAAATAAGTTGCTGAACCTGATACCTGATGGAATCTGAAAGTGGGTACTGGATCTCGAGGATGGTAAGCAGTAGACATACCGTCATTGAGCTCGTTGTAATCAGCTCAGCGAGACGATACTAGAAATGTGACTAAATGAACCTGATGATGGACTCCGAAGGTGAGTAGTGGATCTCGAGGATGGTAAGCAGCAGACATACCGTCATTGAGCTCGTTGTAATCAGCTGAGCGAGACGATACAAGAATTGTGACTATATGAACCTGATGATAGACTCCGAAGGTGGGTACTGGGTCTCGAGGATGGTAAGCAGTAGACATACCGTCATTGAGCTCCTTGTAATCAGCTCAGCGAGACGATACTAGAAATGTGACTATATGAACCTGATAATGGACTCCGAAGGTGGGTACTGGGTCTCGAGGATGGCAAGCAGTAAACATACCGTCATTGAGCTCGTTGTAATCAGCTCAGCGAGACGATACTAGAAATGTGACTATATGAACCTGATGATGGACTCCGAAGGTGGGTACAGAGTCTCGAGGATGATAAGCATTAGACATACCATCATTGAGCTCGTTGTAATCAGCTTAGCGAAACGATACTAGAAATGTGACTATATGAACCTGATGATGGACTCCGAAGGTGGATACTGAGTCTCGAGGATGGTAAACAGTAGACATACCGTCATTGAGCTCATTGTAATCAGCTCAGCGAGACGATACAAGAAATGTGACTATATGAAGCTGATGATAGACTCCGAAGGTGGGTACTGGATCTCGAGGATGGTAAGCAGTAGACATACCGTCATTGAGCTCGTTGTAATCAGCTCAGCGAAACGATACTAGAAATGTGACTATATGAACCTGATGATGGACTCCGAAGGTGGATACTGAGTCTCGAGGATGGTAAACAGTAGACATACCGTCATTGAGCTCGTTGTAATCAGCTCAGCGAGACGATACAAGAAATTTGACTATATGAACCTGATAATGGTCTCCGAAGGTGGGGACCGGATCTCGAGGATGGTAAGCAGTAGACATGCCGTCATTGAGCTCGTTGTAATCAACTCAGCAAGACGATACTAGAAATGTGACTATATGAACCTGATGATGGACTCCGAAGGTGGATACTGAGTCTCGAGGATGGTAAACAGTAGACATACCGTCATTGAGCTCATTGTAATCAGCTCAGCGAGACGATACAAGAAATTTTACTATATGAACCTGATAATGGTCTCCGAAGGTGGGGACCGGATCTCGAGGATGGTAAACAGTAGACATACCGTCATTGAGCTCGTTGTAATCAGCTCAGCGAGACGATACAAGAAATTTGACTATATGAACCTGATAATGGTCTCCGAAGGTGGGGACCGGATCTCGAGGATGGTAAGCAGTAGACATGCCGTCATTGAGCTCGTTGTAATCAGCTCAGCGAGACGATACTAGAAATGTGTTATATGAACCTGATGGTGGACTCAGAAGGTGGGTACTGGGTCTGATTGACTTTGATTTCATTTTCGGGCTTAGATATAACATGCTGCACTCGTAGGTTTCAGAACCAAGAAAAATATTTAAAATTTCAACTGGAAGACGAATCGTTGAAATTGATTATTTTTTCAATAAACTCAAAGAAATATAGTGGTATTATAGTAAATATTACCTAATATTTATTTAATATTAAATAATAATAAGTTCATATAGTCACATTTCTAGTATCGTCTCGCTGAGCTGATTACAACGAGCTCAATGATGGTATGTCTACTGCTTACCATCCTCGAGATCCAGTACCCACCTTCGGAGTCCATTATCAGGTTCATATAACACATTTCTAGTATCGTCTCGCTAAGCTGATTACAACGAGCTCAATGATGGTATGTCTACTGCTTACCATCCTCGAGATCCAGTACCCACCTTCGGAGTCCATTATCAGGTTCATATAACACATTTCTAGTATCGTCTCGCTAAGCTGATTACAACGAGCTCAATGACGGTATGTCTGCTGCTTACCATCCTCGAGATCCAGTACCCACCTTCGGACTCTATCATCAGCTTCATATAGTCACATTTCTAGTATCGTCTCGCTGAGCTGATTACAACGAGCTCAATGACGGTATGTCTGCTGCTTACCATACTCGAGATCCACTACTCACCTTCGGAGTCCATCATCAGGTTCATATACTCACATTTCTAGTATCGTCTCGCTGAGCTGATTACAAGGAGCTCAATGACGGTATGTCTACTGCTTACCATCCTCGAGATCCAGTACCCACCTTCGGAGTCCATTATCAGGTTCATATAGTCACATTTCTAGTATCGTCTCGCTGAGCTGATTACAAGGAGCTCAATGACGGTATGTCTACTGCTTACCATCCTCGAGACCCAGTACCCACCTTCGGAGTCTATCATCAGGTTCATATAGTCACAATTCTTGTATCGTCTCGCTCAGCTGATTACAACGAGCTCAATGACGGTATGTCTGCTGCTTACCATCCTCGAGATCCACTACTCACCTTCGGAGTCCATCATCAGGTTCATATACTCACATTTCTTGTATCGTCTCGCTCAGCTGATTACAACGAGCTCAATGACGGTATCTCTACTGCTTACCATCCTCGAGACCGAGTACCCACCTTCGGAGTCCATCATCAGGTTCATAATATACTCACCTTTCTTGTATCGTCTCGCTAAGCTGATTACAACGAGCTCAATGACGGTATGTCTGCTGCTTACCATCCTCGAGATCCACTACTCACCTTCGGAGTCCATCATCAGGTTCATATACTCACATTTCTAGTATCGTTTCGCTGAGCTGATTACAACGAGCTCAATGACGGTATGTCTACTGCTTACCATCCTCGAGATCCAGTACCCACCTTCGGAGTCTATCATCAGCTTCATATAGTCACATTTCTTGTATCGTCTCGCTGAGCTGATTACAACGAGCTCAATGACGGTATGTCTACTGCTTACCATCCTCGAGATCCAGTACCAACCATCAGAGTCCATCGTCAGCTGATGATGATGACTCGGTTTCGGTATTTTAGCAATACTGACATTAAAAAGTTTTAACCTCAGAACGAATTAAACATGTAAAAAATCATGTATGTACTAGTTAAATAATTGGCAGCCACCATTTTTTCTAGACCAATATTTATTTATAAATTTTTATATTTAGCTAATAATTGGTTTCGTATTCACGTAGTTTTGTTAGACTATTCACTATTTTGTTAGACTAGATGGCGTTAGTAAATTATTGTTTGTAATAGAGGTCAAATCCTCAAAGTCATCGGCGTATGTTAGAGTCTTAACATTGTAATGATGACGTCAGAGCACGTCACACCCTTGCCCTTACGTCAAGTGGCTTACGGTTACCTTGGCAACGTAAGCAAAAAATGTATTCTTTATTTAAAATCTTGGATTTTATTTAACATATTTCAATAAGGTAAGCAAACTTTTTAACAAAGTTACTCCGTGAATTTCAAACAGATAGCAATTTAAATAAAATCAATGTTTGTATTTACTTATAAATTTGGTAAATAAAGAGGCTTTTATAACATTATCTCATTTATTATTTTTTATTTACATTTGCAAACGTACAAATGAATCGATTTAATTTGATAAAACATTCTTTGATTATTTGTAGTAACCATAATGAGTCCGTAATACTTAAAGCTTAAAAGCACATTTAGAGCTTTTTAACAGAGTAAAAAGAGACCGGTGGTTAGTCTGTGACGCCTAACTTGGCACCTGTGGCTTTGGTGGGAGGTCCTATGCGGCAAGAATACCAACTAGCATTGTGGCCTGGCTCGCAGGACTTAAACGTATTATGTGGACGAAATTCAGTCACTTCTATTTAAAAAGCAGTGTTTCGGGTACTGAACAAAGAACTGTTATTTGTGTCATCAAAATTTTACATGTGGTAAAACAATTTTTGTTTTATTAAATTTTTCGATGATTTTCTTTTTTTTTGTCAAGCCTTCCTAAATTCAAGAAGAGAACTTAATAATCAAAGACTATCTATGTACATTTAATAGAATCATATGTTTATTTATTTGACAACAATTTATTATAACAACTAACATTTCAGATTTTTTTAAGTTAAAAATACCTGCAGGGTTCCCTGGTCTTCCAAAATACCTTAAAATATATTAACATTTATTATAACGACTAATATATCAGATTTCTTAATAACGATGTAATTAAATTATACGTATATATAATTTAATTACATCGTTTTTAAATTTAGCATGTAATAAAAAATATTATGTTAGAAATTCATTTCATCCGCTTGCGTACTTTAAAATATACCTAAGGTAAAAGTCACAGAGTTAGCCAAATTAGAGTCTTAAATACATACAAATGTGACCGCTGATAAATTCACAATCGACGATAATCTATGCAATTTGGCTCGTGTTCTACTTACATTAATAACCCTTGCCAAAAAATTATTCGAATCAGAATTATAGTAATATTCTTAACACACAAAGTCAGCCATATTTAATATGACCCATTCATCAGCAATTATAATCATTTAGCTTCTTATTTGACTTGTTTTTCGGTATATTATGTCAAATAAGAACTCACTATATTCTGACATATTCGGTCTAGGATAAAATATAATAAAATAGAAACATAATGGGACTTACACTTGCCATACTACTGTTTACTGTGTTCCGTTTGTGATCCCACCACAACTTCTTTTTATTTAAGATTATGTAATAATTAAATAAATAAAATATCTACCTAAAGACTTGCGTGGTGGTGGAAAGTGATGAAAATTCGGGTATTTTGTACGTAGGTGAAATGAACGACGGCAAAGGCCAACGTTGTATGACCAAAGGCCAGATATTGTGTATCTTCAGTATTTAATTATATTTTTTTTTACATAATCGAACTAACTAATTATGTATGTGAAGAAATAAATAATAGGAATCACAGACAAAGATAAGATCTGTAATTTCTAACATGATAAACTTCGTAAATACAATATTGGAATTCAGAACCACCAAAACACAAATCAAATCTTATTCCCGTATATTACGAAGAGGAATAAAAATTATTTGTTCCACACAAAACAAAAGTTAATAAAAATAAAAACTAAGCAGAAACGCAGGTACCTCTTTAAGTGAAGTACACTTATCACAAAGCCCGTGATAATTATTTTCAAAGCCTAATCCTCGGTTGAAACATCGAATAGAATAGATGGTTCTTCAGTGGCATTGTTGGCGGTTTAACAAAGCGAAGGGCTCTTGCGGGCGGTGTGACCTCGCCTACGCCCCGCCCCGCCTTGCGCGAATTTCTTTGTACGAACACGTTTTTAGGACACCGTGAATCGAGCGAGTAACCCGACACTTGTCACCCTTACTCATTCTTGTCAACGTTAATCCATTTCGAGATGCGTAGTTTTGTAAGTACAAAATTGCGGGGACATGTGCAAACTTTGAAATTAACACATTCGTTACTGTGTAGAAGATAAAACCACGTTTTAAGTTAAATTTATCATATTATCGAATGTTCATTTACCTTTGTTAGGTAGGTAGGTAGGTGGGCTCAATTTCGGCAACTAGACTCGAATTTGGTCCGTTTTGCGTAAAAGTCATTTACCTCTGTTATAGACACATTAATTTTCAGTACTTACGTAATTGTCATGGGTCTATATTACATCAATGGCCATATAAAATCCGTTAGGCTAAGTAGAAAAACGAATTCCATTTATAAAATGAAGTTGCTCAATCAGAGTCTAATACAATACCATTATTCTAATTGTGACCGAAATTGAAAAACATAAAAAATATCAATCTGAATTGGAAATTTTCCGTCGGCAATAAACTCGATCAATTGAAGGCATATTAAGTTACAACTAGAGCCTTTCGTCGGAACTCTGAAACTGGCAACTTTTAATGTAAAAGTTTCGCCTGCAGATTTTTTATACAACGGTGGCCTGAGCTGAAGATATTACTGTTTTTTACGTTGATTACAGGTTTACCGTGACTGGAATATTTTATTAATATTTACAGCTCGCCACTACAGAAGTTGTTCAGCTTAAATCGTTTCAAGAAAATATAAAATAACCCGCAACTCTGTGTAACTCTATGACGATCTAATTTTTATTTATCTTCTTACAACGTTAACTCTTAATCATGCCATTATTACTAATAAGTACCAATATATAATGCGTTAATAATAAAATTTGCCAATACTCAGCCAGAATTTTCCTACAATATCTATTGTGATTACAGTTTTACAAAAATATTTGTCAATACATATTTATCTAACCACCACATATATCGACAATGTTTGGTTTATATATATCAGATACAACAAACTGTATGACTATTTTGTAACATTTTGAATTATCTAGCGGGGGATAAACATAGTGCGAGAAACAAACACATACTTTGCACACCGGCGGCCTCTCGACGCCTGTAGCACCTCTCAGAGTTACCTACTGCAAATTCCGCCCGACTTCTTTTAGTGAAATAGAAAAGAAAATGGTGACACAATATTCTCTCTAAAAATTCTACGCCTTCATTTTATAGTGAAAAGAATATTCACGTAGAGTTTTAATGTGCCGCAGATTTTTCAATGTCACCCGCATAAAGTGATAAAAATGTTATAAAATAAACTTTGCTATACCTTTTATAAATATTTATGTATTTAAATTATCTTTCTTGACATAGTGCTGATATTTTAAACTGATACGAGAGCGTATTTGTGTAGTAAATTCGTATTTTGTTTTATTCTTTATGTGTTGGTCTTCTTACTTAAGTTTTAGTTATTTTTGAGTGGCTCTTCATTACTGAAGCCATTATAGTTAATATGGGAATGGATCGCTTGTACAAGATATAGCCATCAGTTCACTCAGTTTCTGGAATACCGTTTTTTGTTTTTTTATTGGGCAGAAGGCTCACGTTATGTTAAGTGATACCTCCGCCCATGGGCACTTTCTACTTCGCAACTATGCGGAAATGGTTCAGAAATACCTTTATTGTTTTCTTGTGTGCATTAAAAATAGATATAACCACTTATGTCAATAGATGTAGGTTGAATGTAAAATATTAATCATAAATAAATAATATAAACTAAAAACAGAATGCTAAATTACGGGAGAGACACTTACGTAATTCTTACTTGAAGCTTATTGTGCTGAGACAGCGAGAGTAATATAACAATAAAACTTATCAAAGTGCTGACGCTGCGAGAAAGGGTGAGACTAAATAAATTATGAGAGGATATTAATCCGCCCCATCAACAAGAGTGCATATAGCGTAGTTCAAATTGTCTCTGGACAAAGAATACTAATTATTTTAAGATTAACAATGTTCCGGCTTACTCCAGGGCTTGTCCACAACACATATTAGGGTGTAATTAAAGGATTTAGGGTATAATCAAAGGATAATTGTGTATAAATAAGCAAATATATGTAATCTTAAACTGTATCTGAGTGGACCTTCCACTTGACTTGAAGCATCATGAGAGCAGGACAGACTTACGCACTCATCAGACGCCAACTTTACAGTGAAGAGAATTTATTGTTCGAAAAAAAAGCTTGGATAAATCACTATCTACTTTTAGGTCGCCCGGGAGGGTTAAACTCAAAATCTTAGTCTACAGTGTGTAGAATAAAGTGGCAGTTCCAATGTAACTAGAAATTGTCAAAGGATATTTCAGCGACTGTCAATATATGAAAACATATTTTTTATCGGTAACATTTATAAGGCGATTCTAGTTAAAACGGCGATAGACTGCTTATTGAGTGATGTTGAAAATAGTGTTTAAACTTTGCATTATTTGTTGTGAGAAAGAAAATGTTATTAAGTAATTTCTGGAAAGTTTTTAATGAAACAAGAGGAACTTTTTATTCTTTCAATTCGACACGATAAAGAAATTAACGAGAAATCTTGTTTATAGACGACGATTTCTTAGTTTTATTCTCTGAGAAATTACTTTATATAATGATATTTGTTTTTTTATCAGGACCGACCAGAGATCCATGGATTTATGTCTAAAATAATGATAGACCTTGAATGACGATGGACACTTTTTGGACTCGGAGTCTGTTATTAAAAAAATAACTAATTAATATAGCCAATGTTTATAACAATAATAAAACAATACTTATAGTGGTACCCTTAAAACCTATTTTTAATTTCGATACAGGGAAAATGGAGAGAGTTCCCAGGGTCTAATATATTTTTTACGCAAAATCCTTAAATTTGTGAATTTAGATATCCTTTATACCTTAGATACGCATCGTCAAGCAACCATCAGTTGTAGTAATAGGTACAGTAGACCACCTGCAGAAATCTGAGACTAAATACTATTTTTAAAGTTATACTTCTTTTTGCGCATTAGGAAAAATACCGTCACAAAAAACTAACACTCTGATTAGCATAGTCAACATTTTAAAATAAAAAATGTCAATTTATTTAATTAGATAGAAATGATTTATATTTTAATAAACTTTACTTACGTAAGTTTTCCATTGGTGTCGTTTTTTTCGGCAAACGTAGAATACAATTTTTTTTTAATTTTCTCACGCCAAAGATGTATTCTAAGTATTCTAACGCGTTTACATACGTATAAACACGCTTTTTTATTGTAAGTGCCATTGTGTTGGATAGGCTTATAGCTAAACAATTATGTACACACAAGGGTTAAGACACAAGAAGATTGACTATCTGATACCGTTTTCGCTCCTTGAATCTTTGTAGCCTGTTACATGGACAAAGGCATTGTTACTATACAAGTTTTTTTATTTCACAGAGCCAGTGATGATATTAATTTAACCTCAAGTCTAGATTCAAGAAGATAAGATTAAATCACCAATTCGACTTAGGACCCTTCAAGAATTCTTAAAAGGCCTATAACGCACTTGCGAGCCATCTGGTATTGAGTGTCACTTAACATCAGATGAGTCATGAGCCCCTACCCGTTTGTATGATGATCTATAAAATAACAACTTATACCAACTTATCATATAGGCGAGAATGGATCAGTTCTCATTAATTATTTCAAAGTGTGTACGTCAAATAGTATTGCAATGTAGGGCGAATATACATAACACAAATGGAGGCTTATTTTTTATCAAATTTACTCTCTTGTCGATAAAGTAATAAATTGTGTCTAAAAGATGGCTAAAGACCGCCCAAAGATTTCTATTCGATGCAAAGCGATAAAGCGTGTGTATGATTCATCATAGCTCCCGAGGGACCGATTCCTCTTCGAACTTGTTCGACCTTACACCCTCATATCATATTTTTCAAAATTTCCCACCAACTTAGCGGAATTTTTAAAAGTGGGACCCAAACTCGGAATACATTTATTGATTCCGAAACTTGACGGGACGGAAAAACTTTTTTAACAATATATGAATTTTGGGATATTATTGACAATATTATATTAAATTTAATAGGAATTGCATACTGGGTCGTACTCTGTCATTCATTAATAGATAAACCTGTACTTTGTGTAATTTTTTTAATCTTTTTTAAATTTAAATATATTTTACATTTTATATATAAATATATTTTCTTCGAGTACTACAGACCGTCAATAAAAAGATGGAATGAAACGGCAAGGTGTGGCCTATGTCAAAACTAACTGAACAACTGGGTGCTGATAACAAATAAATACCTATAGTTAATATGTTTGTTATTGCTTCGGTTAAAATTATGTAAATATTATTTATTTAATAAATAAAGGCCTTTATCATTATAATTAACTGGATTCTGGCCCACACATTCATATTCTATAGTATTTTAAACCTTTACAAACCTGAGTTACTTTGTTACGTTTAATTATTAATCACGCTGCTCTATCAAACATATGATGACCTTTTGAGCTCAGTAAAACCGTAACAATTAAATGAAAACCAGGTAAAAACTGTATTCATTTAAATGTACCAAATTGCATTGCTTTTAAGAGCACTATGAAAAGGCATTGTTAGTAACACTATGTGGCAAACTAAAGAATGTCAGACACTTATGAAATACGCAGGCGCACAGTAGGTAATTATAGTGCAGTTTGTACACCATTAAAACCGGGGGTCTAGTGGCATTTTGAGTAACCTTTATTCGTCGACATAAATATTAACCGCAATTAACTTTTCCAAGTTGACATTTAACGCCTACTGGCTAACAACAGTGAGTCGGCATAACAATAGGAACAATATAAAATCAAAGATGTAGGTGTAAGAGGCATTTACCTTAGGAACAAATACTTGAATAATTCAAGTTTCGATGTTTCTGAAGGCTTTGTTCCGTGTGATTTAAATGCAAGAGAAAACATTTGGGGTCTCCGTGGGTTCAGCACGTTTCGGTTCCGTAACGAAATGATACAATGGAACTGGATTTATACTCTGTGTAAACAATACATAATGTTGCCATATATAGATTGCTCACTCAAAACAAAAAAATATACTATACTGCCATAGTAATCTACATACTAAATTTCGCAGTTTTATCTTAAGGGGTATAATTTTACAAAGAAGTTACATATAACATCATTAATATATCTTATATTATTTAATATTGATCATATGTTTTACTAAAATAAACATTAGTAGAATATTAATATATTTTTTCATAGGCAGTTAGTTTATTAAGTCGATTTTTCAACTCTCTAGAGTCCGTCGTTGTACAACTGAGTGTTTTTTAAGGCAGTTTTATCCAACACTATGTGGAACCAGCTGCCCACTGTCGACGCTGTCCTTCAATAAAAGAGCGGACCAACTCAAAGGTAAATGGGCAGGAACATTTTATTTTAACATAACTAATAAATAATAACATAAAAAATCCATTCTTAATTTAAAACCAAAATAATTGTCTTAAACTTATTATAATTACTACTCTTCTTATTGTATACCACACTTGGTTGTAATTACATTAATGAAAATAGGAATACCAACAGAATATGTAAACGGCTATCGCACAAATTCATTAGTATTGATCACGCAAGCTAGAATATTTTTCACTCAACTCTATTGAATGTTGAAACCGAATGGAATGTTCCTAGGGGCAACGCCGGTTAACCATTTTCACTGAATAATAAAACACTAAACTAGTTATATTTAACTACTAAATTCTAGTCGTAAACATTTTTTACGAATATTTAATAAAAGGTTTATTTCGATAACTTCGATACTTATCAATATATAGGGATATTACTCGTTTCTGAGTCATAGGATTCAGAAATATGATTTTTGATTATATTCAAAATCACCTTTTTTATATTCTACTAGCGAATCGAACATTGAACACAGAAAAAAAATCATCAAAATATATGCAGTTGTTTAGAAGTTTAATTATAAACACATGCATAGAAGATTTATTTATTATATAACCAAACGCATACAAACAAACTTATTAAAATCCGTCCAGCCATATAAAAGGAGTTCTGTGACATATAAACACACAGCATAGTAGATTATATTATATTTATGATATATACAAAGATTTGAGTTCCGGGATAATTGAATATTATATTTTTTTTCAATTAGGATTGATAGACTATAATATCTAGGTCATAGATAATTATAGCGTCAAACTTTTTATAAAATATTATTCAAAAACAAGTCACAATTCTTTACCACGAGCTCATTTAACATAGTTTTCCGTATTTGGCAAAAGGGTTCCTCCCACCCGCTATGGTTCCCGAGACCTGGTCTCATTTCCACCTACTCCATAGCAGCTGCTGGTGATGTGATCTTGCCCACCTTCTCGTGAAGGCTTGAGACTCATGTTATTAATAAAAATATTGGCAGAATATTATATATATATATACAAGAGACTTTATTATAAACATTATGACATAATGAGTTTAAAATTCTATCTTAAAAGTTGGAATTTCAAATCGAACGATTTACTTGTTGCCGTAGATTTTGAAAACATGACGTAAATATAAAATACGCGAGAGTTTCTTGGAAAATTCTGGTAATAGTTCGATTTCAGACTTCGTGCAGTAATGGTTAAAAAAGGTTCAGAATGTTTCGTATTTTACCAGCATTCAAATAGATTTAGGTTTATATAAAGGTAACATTCTTACTTTAGAATTATGAAAGCAATTTCTATAGATAAAATACTTTAAGTATCTCCTTGTAATTTGAACTGATTTAACGGTCACAGTAATATTGTATAGAATTAAAAATTATCAATTACACAGATCCAAAAGTGTCTCAGAACCTAATAGAGTTGAGGCTTTTTATATATTATAAAGTGTTATCTTTTTCTTTCAGATGTAAGAGGACATTTAAAAAGAAAAACAAGTTATCAAAACATCGCTTTGTAAATATCTTGTCAACCTATCTTATGCTGATACAAAAAATATTCTTATAGTGCATTAAACATTTTAATTATATAGTCTATAATAACTAAAAGTAAGTCTAAATTTTTGTAGCAGTGTTCGAATAGCTAAATGTAGTCAAGAATATATCTAGATCTCATATGATTCAAGTTTGAAAGCATTTATTATTTCCGAATATACGTTATTAGAGGAATTAGGAAGATACTCCGCAACTTATCAAATTACAAAACTAAATACTAACAGGCAAAATTGAAGTTTATTGTTCGGTAATACAGTTCATTTCTGCTTGCATAGTAAGGCGAAATGAGAGCTTTACTAAATCCATGTTACAATGCTGAACGGGGAATTTACGATTGAAATGACACCTATGACAGGCCCCATAAGACTCATCATTTTGCCTATTAATCTCAGTTAATTTATAACATATGCGTACCATTTTGAATACCTATATTTTAATATCTTTAGCGTGTACAAAATCGTGTGTAACGATTAAACATTGAATAATAGAAATTCAGAAATTGTCTATTTAGACACTTAAATTAGAAATAAATAAATTATGTTACGAGATTAAAAGTAGGGAATTTCGAATCAATGGAAAAAACACAAGAAATAAAATATCTTAACTAGGATTAATAGAATACCGTCAAACTTACAAAAACTTTTTTTTGTAATTTTCAGTTCAACTTAAATAAGCTTACGTATTATGAAATTTTCAACAGATAACAAATATATTTTTACGAAAACACACCTATTTGAATAAAAATGATTTTGGGTACTACATAAACTAGCGGGTATTCAGGTACTTAATAGTGTCAGGTAGAGCTTAAATCCAACGAATGACCGGCAGCGATAAGAGGAAAATAGTTGATTTTAGTTTTTCACTAAAATCCACTGTCAAACAGCCCGACATTTTTATTCGATTTGTAAAATTCCATGTGCGAGTGAAAATAGCGCTGATTTCCATCAATATTTGCTTCTATACTATGTGATATCTACATTTTAACCGGTGCTTGATATTTTGAAATTTCACTCCAATCAAATTTATAAGCCACGGAATTTAATTTTAATATTAGGCGGGATATGCAAAAACCTATCCTTTGTTTAAATGTTTCGATTGTTTCATTTGCCACATCCTAAATCTAAGGAGTATTTATAACGGCATCTTTCTGTACCTACATCCATCCTTCGACGTCGTGTTTTATTACACACCCTTTTGTAACGTGGAACAATCGATACTTCTAGTGACATTATTCATTGCAATTCTAACATGACAGACTTATGCCATGTAAGTACTGATACAGAAATTCTATTTTCAATCAAGTTATTGATTGCGTATATTAAAATCAATTTTGGGTATATTTATTAAACGTGGCTACCCTAAATCAAAGATCATCAAGCAGGAATTCAATTGTAGATACGTTAATAGTTGCTAGTTGAGCGTCGTAAACAGTGGCAAGTGCAGTCAAATTGACCTGACTAGGTACTTGATTATAATTAGTTGAAACCCTGGCAAGTTATAGCCACCGGCAGACACTCGCTGCCGAGTAAGGATCATCATATGAATTTAGGGCGAATTCAACGTTCTGTAATATTCAGGGCTGTGCGAATTGTGCTAATTTATTGTGAAAATTCAGTCAATTCAATTCAATTTTATGAATAGGTACGTCTGGGAATAATTTGTATTTTATATTAGTATATTCTGTATGACATGTAAAACTAACTTCAGTTGCCTATTATTGTTTGAATATGACATTTATAAAATAAGATGGAATTGGTTCGCAGCTGGTTTCACATAGTGCTGTTGCGTGGCAAAGATTTCCTTAAAAATATCTCAAATATTATCCTTAATCACCTTGAATATCGTGAAAGTAGTCTCACCTAAAATTCCTTAAAGAAGAAGAAAAGAACTAATGAATGAGTTAGTAGTCTTAGCGTATTTTTAATAATATTTACTTACTTATTTATTAACACTTCGTTTTATTACAATATAAAAATTGAACATAATTAAATGAAAATCAGGGCAACTGGCGGCCTTATCGTTTTCGAGCGATCTCTTCCAGGCAACCACTGTTAGTAAAGTAAAAAATGTATTAAATTATATAAGGTAGGCAAGAAGTGCAAAAATACATAAAATATAATTAGAAGAAAAAAAAATAATATTAAATAAAACTGCAGTTCCAACCCTGGAAGACGGTACGGCATCTACAATCATAGTACGCGCTAATTCAGGAAATCTAACCTAATCCTATAGCAGAACGTGGTAGCCGGCAGTAAATAATCAAATCTGTCTGATTTATTACTTGTGTGGTATGCTTATTAAACGGGCATCGGTTTGATTGCGCGATCTTGTGGCCTAATCAGTTATATTGTGTAACGTTTCATGTTTGCCGCTGGCTTGCACATTAATTATCTCTTTAGTGCTTTGGAAGGTTTGCTTAATTAAATTCAAATCTTTATGAGTGGTGGTTATAGATTAGTAAGATTGTTCCTAGATACAATGTAAAAGTTATGATTGACGTCGCTGTCAACGATTGATGGATTTTATATAATTCAATATCTTTGCAATTCGTAACATAAATAAAATAAATATTTCTCAACAAACGTTTTATTGATAGATATATTGTCGGCAAGCAAAGCAATCGATTTTTAAAATCCACCTGCAAGTAAATAGTGCTTGCGCAACACAACCAACTTAAATCCTAAATCTCTAATGCATTATCAAAACAAAATTCAGAGAATGGTTAACGCAAGGCCATCGCGGAATGCAATTTACAAAATGAAAACTCGTCACAAAAGTACTTAGAACGAGTTAAAAACTACATACGCCATGACCCACATCCAATTGTGACAACGTGCAAATGAAACTAGATTAGATGCATGTACTCGTATAAAATTAACTATGACATTTGCGTACATGGATGAAATCAACTGAAAGCAGCAAAGGTGACAGGAAGTAGGGGCAGCCGACCGAGATGCTGACTCAGACCACAGGGATTAGTAGGGAAACTCGACAGACATGAGACGATTATCAGAACTCGATTTGCGCAAACTTATTAGATTTGGCGAGGATGTACTTTGAATATAGATTATTAAATGTAATGTAAACGAATAAAGCAAAAGTTATTTATAAAAAAAAATATACGCATTAGGTAAGTGTTGAAGCGAGAATATTACCATCTAATAAAAGAATCTAGATTGAAATCCCCGAGGAGATGACATTTCCCATTCCTAATCTAGAGCACTTCGCGCGAACAATGTTATTGATATCTGACGTAAATTTCTGGACTATATTTTTTATTATAAAAGTTATTTTTCAAATGCTTTATTTTTATTAGTAGTTACAATGATTTCAATGTTTAGCCGTGTTGATTTCAATCCCGGCTGTACACCAATACACTTTCTTTCTATGTACGTATTTAACCTTTACTCGAATGGTGAAGGAAATCGTGAGGAATCCGGCTTTTCTTAGACCTAAAAAGTCGACACAGAAGCCTGATCATCTACTTACCTATTAGATTGACAAATGATCATGAAACAGATTCAAAAATCTGAGGCCTAAACATTCTTATATATTCAATTTTTATTAAAAAAAAATCACGATTTCTACAGAAGTATAGATGGTAGAGGCCAAGTAACCACGACTCCGCGAATAAGCGACTTGGCACATTGTGCCCGACCGTAGCGAGCTACGAGCTACGGGCTACGAACTACAGCATAATTACGTACCTAGGTCTCTACGAAATGTGAGCTGCCGTTTAAATCTTGCGGTGCTTAAATTTGAAGCGAACATCACTGGTTTATATTAATTTAATTTTATTGTTGTTCCACACATAACCGGATTTTAATTTTAGCGAAACACACTGCCTTTTGTAGTGAACATTGTTATGATAACAATCACTATTATTATAACATCGCAAAGCGTAAAAGGCTAATTCAATTTGCGTCTTTTGTGTGCTGCGCGGTGGTGTAATATGCCATAATGAATTTAAACCAAGTAAACAAAAGCTTTAAAGGTTTTGTAATTAAATTAAATTAGTATGACCTCTCAAATTCTATTATCGCTTAAGATAAATTAATATGATGTTACTATAAGTGTGCAATATAAAGTTTTTCAATTTTACGTTATCCCGAATGTGGCAGCGAGGCAGAGAGACACCGTAAATCACTTGAAGCAACCAGTGAGATTTGTAAAAAAGACGTAAGTACAACCCCTTTTATATTTAAGCCAAGCTCCCTATTGCTCGACCGCATTAGACTACCAAAGCTGAACAATTTAATGACGATTGACTATTCATACCACATTCGAGCGGTTGACCGCTTTGGTACACTTGATTTAAAGTCTAATTATTCTGAGATCTCAGCCGTGGCGGACGGCAGCGGGGTTCGTAATGAGAGCGACGCGGCGTGGCGGGGAGGGGCGCAATGCAAAATGTTGCAATTGCATTTCTCCCGTCAGAAAAACAGCTTACACTGGCAAAAATAATTAAGAGCATTAGTAGAGTCGGGGAATGGAGTGTCGCACAGTAAATAGTCTCCTAAATACCCACCTACATTTATTGGCGCGGGGACTCGAAGGACGGCGAGTACATCTTTTAGAATAAGACTTTCCTTGCAGTATTCTTTGCTGATTTAAATTAGCAAAGTTATTAAGTTAAGAGCGACTAATTAGCACGAGTTCATTTGTCTG
The DNA here is from genome assembly GCF_905147795.1 of Pieris rapae. Classification (NCBI taxonomy): domain Eukaryota; kingdom Metazoa; phylum Arthropoda; class Insecta; order Lepidoptera; family Pieridae; genus Pieris; species Pieris rapae. The sequence continues at coordinate 683,938 of NC_059515.1, read as the reverse complement.
CAAGTATCTCGCGTCTTTGATAGTAAATAGGGTATTAAATAAGCAGTTATTTCACGAGTTTAATCCGAAGTTGAAACTCTTAAACAATATCAGATCAATGACTTTTAATTCAATTTAAAAGTTCTTAGACGCGTAAAGTTGAAATCGCAAGGGCAACTTGGGAATTATCGAGATTTTTTGTGATTCATGACAAAGACAGCCCACAGTGTTTAATTAGGAGTTCTTGATTGGTTTACTTTTTATCGTAAAAAAATTCAATTGATTTACTTTAAGAATAACTTGAATTGTTTTTTTTAATTACTAACAATAGTTATTAATCGTTGTTTACATACGACATGCATTGTGTAAGATAAGCGGCCGATATTGCATAATGTATATTGCGTTCATTTGATATCGCACATAGGCATAGATATTCTGAGGGATCTCCAACAAAGCCATGTAATACCGTGTACACGTCTCCACCCACACAAACGTACATAGATCGAACAGCGTTGACATCTAGAACACGATCGCCTCCTCGTACCTCTATCACTCACTATCCTCGCCTCACATGACATGTCAATAGTGAATCAGGTTCGAGTGCTATTTAGGAATGCTAAAACCCCAACGCAGAGATTCCGAATGCATCATTTGTTCGCTGTCACAAGGCCACTTGACGACGGTTTCGGACCAGAAAAAAGACAATCCCAATTAAATTGAACTACTAGCCGTGAAATTGTTTACCTCTCCGAGATTTCTTTGCACTGAACCAACATTTACCTCTCGGTAACTTCTTATATAGTTTTATGTAAATAAAAATTATAAATGAAAGAAATAAAAAAGGGCGTGCGTACAAAGTACACATGTCAGAAGTGAAACTTCTTTGTAAATTATTTATAACTAATGTAAAAGCCCCAATAGATGATCATGTACCAGTATATGATTACTCCATGTAATTCTATATTTATATTCACAATGTTTGCACACAGTATACGTGCTAATGATAATATAAATAAGTAAAAAATCTACGTTTACTGCACAAGACGTTTTCCCCTTTTTCACTCGCACTCAACCGGTCTCAATCGATCTGTCCCTTTTCTTCGACAAAAACGCTGCACGTGACGTTTCATCCGTAATAAAATTACCCCCATGCGCCTGAAGACCTTCAAAAATATAATGATATAATAAAAAGGCAGTGGCACTAGCCCTCACGCTAGGATATTTGTGTCCCGAGCAGCCTACATGTTAATTGACATAATAATTTCTAAATAACACTTACATTCTATAATTGTACGTGAGACTTGCCAGACAAAGCTCGCACTTTAAAACATTTCAACACGTCCATACTCTCAAAGACGAAATTTGTCTAAAGCTTTTAAAACTTTTAGTTGCATTAAATGCCAAGACATTTTAAAACTAAAGTGTACGTGTGACGATAACAATGTAACTGCATTGCTGACCTTACCTTTTCACTTCCAACGCATCACATCGACTTGGAAAGGTACAAAGTGCAGTTTTTTATTTTTCCAGCCAATTTATCAAGTGAAACAGACATATGTCTCGGGCTATCCGGGCGGAGGGATGCGACAATAACACTTCTGACCACGTCAGCATCTACGTGAAATCTAAGATAACATTTCTTAGGGGACTTGAATACCACTATTTTGACAATATCTCCGTCATAATAGCAAGGATTTGGTTACTGAGAAATTTTACAAAGATTTTGGTGTTGCCGCATAAATTACATTAATAAATTTATATAAGTGATAACTGTTTTACGCGGTTTGTTATAAAACACTTTATTTTAAACTAATTTAGGATTAGCCATATATATTTTCATACAATTGTAATTTTAACTATTATATGCACATAGTAAATAGGTTGAAATCCCTTCCTTCGAAACCAATTTCAGAACAACGTATTAGTGCAGTTTTTTTATCTTATTCAAGATCGAAATCTTTAGTTTTATTAACAGATGGAAAACTATGTTGCTAACGGTGCGTTGTAATTAGGAAAAGCTTTTAGTTACAAAACATTTTCTTATTAGTCTTATGTAAAGTAGCAATCAACTAATTGAGTTAATGTAAAATATGAATTTGGATTGAAAATGCATAATGCAGGGAAAGATTGCCAAATTAAGGTAACAGTGATCGCTCGCCCGACGGGTTTGGTTGCTTGCCAGCCCTCGTTTTTCTTTTAATAGCTTTTTGCTCTGAAATTAATTTATATTATTTTCGAGGACTTCTATATTTACCATCTTTCTCAGCGTAACCAAAGACAATATTTAAGTATAGAATAATTATGAACATGAGAATGAGCAATTTCACCATGAAAATAAAATTATAAATATGTTTATTATAGAATATAAGATACAGGTATCACTTATTCCACGTCATTAAATTTGAATCGGTAGATCATCGGCAAACGCCCAAAACTATATAATAACCTATCTCAATCCATTTTTGACCATCTGAGATGGAGATATTTATCCAAATATATAATGATAAAAGTGTGCCAATAACCAATCGACATCCATCTGATCCTCAAACTCGAATTGAAAACAATCTGAGATTGTGGATTTATTATTTGGTTCGGGGGACAAAGGGTGTAGGCCGAGAGCAATATTATTATTTCGCAAATTCACCTTTTTATGAATTTGTGTGTTAAATTAGCTACCATTCCGTAATCTATTGTCCATAGTACAAATTATCACGACTCTCACTTGTATTAATATTACTTTATTTTCGTAGTGTAGAATCAAATTCCGCACTTAGATGCTCATTTGGTCCATCGCGCGCGTCTCTCGTAGAGACTCGTATATTATATATATAATATAAGTAATATATATAATATTAAGCAGTATCGTAATGCCTAGCTGACATGGCTGAAGCAGTAATGTACCACATGGGAGCTTTAGAAAATAGACCATTGTATACTTCCGATTCCCAACAATTATTTCGGGAATTGATCATAGACAAATATGCATTAATAAGAAATAAAAAAATAAAAAACAATATTAATTTAAAATTTTATTCGAAAATACAAGAAAATGGAATGTTATGAATGTGTAAATTTTCCTATACATATGAAACTATCGAATTTCAACAACCACAGGTACATGTAGAAATTTACAATATTACGAATTATGTTAAATTTTTAATTATGGCTTTAAAGTTTACTTAGTCTAACTGCACTCAGAGTCGTTGTTTATTTCAAATTTACTAGGCGTTAGCTAAAATTAATCTATTATTTGAATTAACTAGCAACTCTGATTACGTACAAAAAACAAAAAAAAATTATACAAATTTTCAGCAAAAAATTTAAGGAATGCAGATCAAAATAATTTATATTACACTAAAAATACAATTTTACGATTAAAATAAATAATGTTATAATTATAGCGATTTTTATATCTTATGAATGGCAGCAATATATATATATATATATTAATTTTAATATCACCTAACAACCATTAGACCTCTCTAAGACAAAATCAGTCAAACTGCACTCTTTAAACGAGACACCCGTCTCTTTTCATCACATCGTAAACACAATTCGTCAGAAAGAAAGAAAAACCTTACAGTGGATTTCGACTAATTTAGTTTTTATAAACCTTTGGAAACTTTCAATAATTTTCAAAATCAAACATCAGTTTATTTTTGTTTTTTCATGAATATTTTAAATTACAAACGTCAAAACGATTGCAATGGCGTACTTTTTATAGATCTTTTAGAAACATTGCTAATTTTATAATCGTCATAGTAGATACAATTGTGTGTGTATGTATGGCCAAATATCCATTTCGTGATTATTCATTGAAGTTATACTTCTTTTGGTGCTGTGCGACGATGTGGGCGCACACCGTCACAAAAAATCGACACCCTAAACTTTAGTCAACAATATAGTTCTTTCTATTGTTAGTGTCGTTTTTTTGAAAAGATTTTTATCTTTTTACGCCAAAGAAGTATAACTTCTAACGCGCACATACATTTTTTTATTAGATCTCACACACACCGTCGACATTTTGGGTTTAAGGCATTCCGGATACGTCCCGATGTTTTCGTTACGTACGTACATATGTACGAGAGTACGTCAAACATTGCTCTCAAAGATAAAGACCGCTTATGAAATTTACTTTTTACATATGCAACAATTTCATAAACTATTTACGTGTGTATATATATACGCATTATAAACAGCAATTAGTTAAATAATGTTTTATCACAATTATTCACATCACTCGAGTACTTATTAAGTTTATAAATGAAGGGAAAATTCGGTTTTCACACATGCACAAGACAAAAAATAAATAATTTAAATCTAAATTATAACGTTTCTGAATATAATATTAATAAAATAATTATAATTCTCTAATTAGAAAAACTCTAATTACTCTATCTAAAAATTGCATTTACTATATATTTATTTATAAAAATAAAAACCTTCTAAGAAACGCCTCGTTGCAATAACGATTAGTAAGTTTGAAGTTTTTTCTCTCAGTCGTTCGTTAAGTTAACGGGTTTTCAGCTGCAATTTTCTATTTTTTCTCGTATTCTTTTCGTTTCTGAATCACGTATTCCGTTTTAACGAAATTTAAGTACGAAAAAAACGCACTTTAGACTTTTTAATATAATGGCGTCATAGGGTATTTGTGTTTACAGATTTCTTAGAAGGCGAAATGCGAGCCGAATTTGAATATAACTTTTTAAATATCTCTGGTACGTTGTTATCAGGGAATAGATTGCACAAGGCCACTGTAACAAAAAATCATAGTTAATGCAGTCTTGAAGGAATTAAACCGCTCGGAAGTCATGTAAACCTAGTACTAAAGGTTCGTCTTTCTTGAGGTCCTGCGTTCAAACCCCCAGTTGGTTTGTCTGTAAAGTCGTTACGGACGATAGTTTAACGTGACAACGTCATATCAAAAGAATGATGAAATGATTGCATACTTAAGTCTTCGAGTGTTAGGAGAGATAGTTACGGCGAAAGTGTACAGTAAGCGTAACGGGACAATCGTCATACCTTTATCAACGTTGTCACGTTAAAATAATAATAAAACGGACAAATATAAATATAGTTGAATTTGCAAGACATATTTTTACCGATCTACAACTATATATTTGATGATAATATTAGAAGGACAATGCCTAACGTTAAATTAAATCTTACCTTCTAACAATACTAATAATAGCCGCTTATTAATTTCTTGCGTTTGAAACAAGTCGAAAACTGTAAGGAGACCCCTTCGTGCTGCGTCCGTTCCCACTATGTGTTTTAGATCGTCTGTAATAAATAGGTTATACGAACAAATTAGACACTTGCTAAATTGTTATACTTTCCTGGTACTTTTTTTACAACTTATTAAAGATACTTTGGTTGTCATGACAACCATGTATGTATATATATATATATATATATATATATATAAATAATCTTTATAATCAGCACGTACGTACATTTAATCCACGTTTTTATAAGAGCCGAACCATCATGCTATATTATTACTATTAAGCAAGTAGTAGAAAACTTAATAAGGCCTATTAATTCTAGAAAAACATAAAACCTGGTGCTGCCGCTAGAAGCGCCACTTTAGCCGCGACTCTCGTCCTGGCTTTGGTCGCAGAATCCCTACTTGAAGTAGTGGAATTATTACGACTGGTTAACCATTGCCTGTAATGAAATTATTCAAAGATAAGTAGGACCTTCTCTTAAATATTATATCCAGAAGTTATGAAATGTAAAATCCATAATTAATGGCCAAGATGCCACAACTCACAAGACTGGTGTGATACATACTCCATTCTCACAGCCATCGGCTCTTTGCACTATATATTAAACTTCGGACGTAATAAGGTGTTTTGGAACGCCCATTTTCGTAAGGAAATAGAAAATTTTGTTTACAGAAACAAATAGTTAATCATAGCTACAATTGATATTTTTCTTATGATAAATCTTTACGCACATAAATTACTTAATACCGACAACAATTTGTCGTCGTGTCGGTCGTGTAATTAGCTAAAAAAAGTGACTGGGGAGATTATTAAAAGTTAAATTATATTACTAATAACAAGAGTTTACTCACTTGAATGATTTCAAATACTGCACGACATTACGCGGCGACGTTAATGCTGCTATCAGTTCTAAAACTTTCCTAAAATATAAATAAGTATAAATGAAGCTATTTTTTTTTTAATTTATTTCAGACATACACACATTACTTAGATAGTTTATTGCCATAAAGGTTTATTGAATGAATTTTTATTACGACATGTTTACTCTACTCTGTCATTATTAAAGTAATAAAACTCTATATAACGACACTTAATGGGCATTTTATTTCGTTATAGAGAGCATACGTTAAATGGAGATTAGAGAAGAGATTTTTATTGCATGCATTTGCGTATACTGTTAACTACTGTTACTGTTTGTGACGTCTTTTGATGCATAATTTTGTTGTATTTTTACTTATTTTATTCATATCTTGGGATATTAAGGCTTGGTGATAAAGGAAGTATTTTTCCAATAATAAAGATTATTATTAATCAGAGCTTTAATGTGCAGCGAAGGCTCAAACTCATCCCTCCCATCTTCATCATCTCTCTTTCTCAATCAACTAATAAGGAGCCAAGGAGTGTATGATAACGTATAGATAATCCATGGCTCCTATTTATTAGTCATGGTCAACAACAGTATACACAAGCAATCAGCAGTAAATTAAATAACGAATTTCTTAAAAAGTTCGTAAGCATGATACCGAAAGTCGAGTTTATTGCGGCCTAAGATACTAAAGCGACGAGAGAACATAGAGAGCTAGGCAGTTTTTATTATTTTTAGGAGCTTCCAAAGTATTGTCGTTATTGAGTGTGGGTGTAATGCTACGTAAAGTGTATCATTTTATGTAAGACAAGCTAAACCAACCAAAGTTAGTTTATTTCGATGCTTAAAGGTCGTTAAATCGAGGGACGTTAATTTACGCAAGGAATTTATATTTACGTTTCATATTATCAAGGACATCGGGAAATGCGACAATATCTAACTACTAAATAATTGTTTATGAAACTTTAACTGAAAATATCTATTTATGATTAAATAAAATCGTGGCATCACATTTCGTCTAGTTAATCTGTAGTTATACATAACAACAGATGGAAAGATCACTTACTTATTGACTCGATCGGCTATGAGAGTCCTAACAGGAGCCAGAAGACGTCTCCTGAGCCAAAGGCCGCGTATGCCTAGTACTTCTTCCAATAGCTTTAATGGTACGCTCTCATCTCCGTCCTATAAATATATTATTGTGTAAATAACAATATTAGCAAATTAGAATAGGTTTTTGTAGTGAATACTTCTCTCTCATCGTTGTTTGATAATTGATGAAAAAAAAAGAGACAGACACATAAATTCATTAGATTTAGAGTGGGAGAAATTGAGATAGGTATCATTATTATATATAATTAGCACAGTGTATCAAAAGTAAGGATTATTATTATACTTAGTAATTGAAATAAAAATATTTTTAAAGAAAATACTAATACTTCATTTAAATTGATTATATATTTTTTTCAAACATTGTAGTTTTTATCAAAATAAATAATTCATAATTAAACTTACAAATTAAAATTAAATTCGTCTCACTATCATGAACCAATTTTTTTTAAATTTGCATTGCACACGTTTATTTTAATTATTGGGGTGTAAAAAATTAGATTCTCTGATAATTATTGATTCCGCTGCCATTGGATATTACCAGGAGACTCGCGAGTGCGTTGCCAGCCTTATACGACTTGAGAAGATTATTTTGACCAGGGAGGTAGATGAGAAAGTAGGTTATACCACAAGATTTACATTACTGAATGCTTTTCCAATTTCATAAACTAGAAATATCAGTTATCAAAATCTAAAGGCGGAGCTACAAAACTATTTTGGATTTTAAAGTAATATAAAAATAGTAGTGTGCGACAGAGATAACGCTATGCGGATAGTCGACTTTCTTTGGACGCATTATTTCACTAAACATTTTGACCTAAATATTTACAAGATTTTTTTTTAATTATAACTTACATCTTGACCTTCGGAGGCAGCGTCTCTTTTGAAATCGTAGTCATTATCTACGCTTTTGCCTTGAAACACTTTTGATATACCTGCAAAAACAAATATTTTTAAGTATTATTAGTAAAGGTCAAATAAAAAATACCAATAATAATGGCAATGTCAGTCTGAATCGTCTGTGTCAGACATTGTGTCTTATATAATAGTCGTGATTTGCGAGAACTTGCCGAAGTACTATCGGACTATATAGGACTTCTGGCTATTTTTTTTTTATTTTTTTTTTATTGGACCACAAAATTAGGACAAACACATGTCAACATCAACTTACATACGAAAATATAAAAAGCGGTGCCGTCCCTAGAACATGTGGACACGACCAGCGAAATTAGGTAAATACAATAAAGTGTCAAAACTATTAATTATTTCAAGGTTAACCACTATAAGTTAAACTGAATGTTTACCATCCATAACTCCATCGACGGTATTCGCAAACTGGTCAGGCATGCTTTTGAGTGTCCGCATTCCCGCCTTGATTGAGTTTACCAGGAGAGCATCAATCTGGTGAAAGTAGAATAATTGATTTATCAATCTGTCTATAAAGTTCTATTTTTTTTAGTGATAATTGATTTTCTAGACAGTTAATTAAAAATCGATATTCAATCAAGTCGCTAAAGTTTCGTCAGACAAGTGACTGAACGAAACGTTTGCCGAGTTTTCTAAACGTTCCTATGCAATAATACTAACTTAACCTACCCATTTACAATAAAACAAAACACGAAGTTTCGTTCTGTCTAGACAGACGTGTGCGCATTTAACATTCGCTCCAACGGTACATACAAATATCGTCAGGAAACCTGCTTCCCCCAGACAAAGAAGTGGACGGCGTGCGTCAGGCACAGGAGGCCGATCACTTACTTGCTATCTACCTACCTACTATATATATGAAAAATGATCATAAAACAGACAGGGAATTCTGTGACTCCACACGAAACTGCATTTTGGAAGGACCAACAAGAATCATCTTTATATTTTATTTAACGTTCAAAAGTGCCATTTTAGGTGGTTTAATTGGAATATTTTCTTGTTTCAAATACTCACAGTGTTGCCATGCCTCTCAGTCTGTATCTCGGGACTGAGAAATCCACCAAGATAGGCCGGCGACAGCAATGCTATATATCGTGAATCCCTTGATATACTCGTCAAATGCTGCAAATAACTATTCAACATCCGTTTCCGATTTTCCAGTACTGTACGCGATGTATTTTGAAATGTCTTTTTGGCTGGAAACGGCAGATTACCCAGTTCCGGCCACTGGAATGTTAAAAAACAATATTGGAAACATGTTTATTTTAAATAAAAAAAGTTTACTGAAGCTAAATTCTTTCTTTAATTCGGCCAAACAAATATGTTGAAAATGTAAGTCGCCACCTCGCCAAATCAGGTGCCAAGGTAGTTTGTACGTGTAGTAATTAAAATTTTCAATCACTACTTTTTAAATTTTGTTACAAGCATATAAGAGGGCAAATGAGCCTGCGGGCTAAAGAGCAGTTGTCGCGGCCAATAGGCATCAATTTTAGTGGGCGCGTTGCCGGCCTTTGAGGGAAATGTTAAGTTTCGATGAATTTAGATTTTTTTGATATATCAAGCGATTAATATATTAATCAAAGTATACAATTTGTGAAGCTAAAACCGACCAGGGCTCCACAAACGCAAACAAAAACAATCATTCAAATCGGTCCTGCCGTTTAAGAGGAGTTCAGCGACATACAAATGTACGATATAATTACATATATCATATATAATGTAATCCTATATTTTAAGTTAGATCAATCTGCAAACGGCAAGCGTATGTAGTTTAGGTGTTCATAGCGGAAAATCGACGTGACGCATAATTATATACATTAAGATAGTATGTAACAATCTTGCCTTATCTTTAACAGCAGAATGCAGTTCATAAAAATCGCTGTATCTCCTATAAATATGCCAAACTTCGTTGTCCGAGGATCTTGTCACCGCTATAGCGTAAATTCCAAATGTTCTTCCTTTATCTTGGACCAGCGCTGTTGTAAAAAAATTGATAACCCGATATAAAGTAAATTATTAAAATATTAGCTTTTTATATCTGGGCATCAGACTTCTATATCTGTTTCATGATAATTTGTTAATCTAATAGCCTATTGACACACACCGAATGTGTGGGTCCAAGGCAAGCCGATTTCCTCACGACATTTTCCTTCACCGTTTGAGCGAATGTTAAATACGCAGAAGAAAAGTCTATTGGTGCACAGCCGGGGTTCGAACCTACGACCTCAGGGATGAAACATTTACATAATTTAACTAGTATTTAAAAATCATATCAGATAATTTATCGAGTAATGTAAAAATATTATAAATTTGTATTGATTTCCGTTAACACAGATTAAATTAGTTTTTATCTTTTTCGTAATATTTTTTTTTAATAATTTAAACGACACGTCAATAACAACAATAAAATAGACACGTCTGCCTAACCATTCTAGACACAACATACCTGTTTCTATAATGTACGCAGAGAGCGGCGATAAATAATTCTTGGCTCTCCCGCTTATTTCCGTTTGTGACATTGACAGGCTGTTTGACGTCCCTGCTGATAAACTTGATGCTCCTAAAAATTTGTTTTATTTCTTATTTATGACTTGTTGATTTATAAGGAATCATTTTTTTTAAACGCAACCGGGCCGGAGGCTTATCTTTTGTTAAATGATACCGCCGCCCATAGACACACTGCCAGGGGGCTCGCTAGTGCATGGCCGGCCTATTAAGAATTGGTGAAATGTTGATTATGATTAAAATTAAATTTATTTATTAAATTAAATTTTGGAATATGAGTTATTCATGGCATAATATATACATCTGCCTCCTCCTTCAGTAGTTAGTCCACATTTGTTAGTTCACGTTAATTAAACGTTAAGACGATTATTGAGAAATATCTTAAATGAAAATGTATAAAATTATTAGTTTTTTCTTGCTTAACAATTTAAAACTTTCTTGATATAACCTCTTTCCTATCATTAATATATGACATTAATGTCTATATGATGCATATATTTTTTTTATATTTTGTATGTAATTATTCTCATGAAGAATATAAGGGTATCATTTGAGAAATAACTCTTGGAAATTCTGTACTACATATTATTCATCCAATCGAAATATACCTATACGTCTAAACAAACATATTCGCTTGCGTGTATAGTTTTTTGTCTACAACAGTATATGAAATAACTATTTTGAGTTATAAAAAGATTTTTATAAGAGGGGCAACCGAGCCTACGAGAGGCTTAAAAAATTTAGACTTCGAGGCCCATGAACACCAATTTTGTGTATGTTTCCGGCCTTATTACGTCATTAAAATAAGCAGTTATATTTACTGACCTAATGCTACGCTCTCGAGCATTTTGTGAGCGAAATTGCCTACAATGTCTGACCGCGATCTGTTATGCCTCGAGCCAGGTACGGGCAATACCACATCACCTGGAAATGGTCGCCTTCATGAATTAGCTTAGAAAACTTCTAGCAACAATAGGCATAATATAACAAAAAATGCAATCACTACATCTACTTCAAAGCAAATCTGAATGAATACAAACAAAATAATGTCAAAATAAGCCCCAATTCTACAAATATAATATAAACAAATAAAAAATAAATTATTAATAAATCATTGCCATCATTTGACTTTAGGTTACGTAATGCCGACTATCTGTGATTGGTCAAATGGAATAACCAATCAGGTTACGCGTCTAAAATTGGACCAATAACATTCAATTTCGATTGCGGTACCGTCATCTGTTTGAACTTCTGGCATCCTGGTCTGGCGCTTTGTTAAATAAAAGTCAATGATTTAATAAATAATTATATAAGCACTAATTACCATGCAAATATTTAGCATAATACCGTTAGCACATTTAGGGATAGTGTGGTTCTTGTAAGCGGGAATCCTTCGAGTAAAGGATCGGGGGAATGTCAGGGATTTGTTGGGACTTTCGTATTTATATTTGGATTTTTGGAATAATTTGGGCAATTGATTGAAACACGTCTTCATAAGTCGCTTGCATTTTTCTGTAAGCATTATTATAGCATTGGCATTTGCTCAACAAATACATAATAAAACAATGCAGCTCTCAGCTATTTCTCACAGAAGCACAATTTAACTATAAATCTCCTTAACATTCTAATTACACAGTCGGGTAGGTAGACTAAGAAATAATCTAACTTTCAAAAATGGTTCAGTTATTTCAGAAATTACATACATGCTATGTAGTATGTGATAGATAGTGCTTAAAATCGAAGTATAATATGTTTAAAAACTAAGTGGACATTAGTAAATATTTGGTAGTTTGAGTTAGTTAAGTTAATAAGCAAATTTAAATAAACACTGAAATACCTCCATATTTTTTTCCTTCGGTTTTTGCTGTTCTTAAGTCACTGTAAAGAAAAAACTTTTTTAAATAAATTCTAACAACGGCATACGTTTCTGTTATGTTAATTGTCCCGTTACGCTCATTGTACGCTTGCGTCGCATCTATCTCTCTTCCACTCGATTGGCCTTGCGTCAGTGGATTCACTCCTTCTTTGTGAGTAAACAATAAAAATGAATCAATTTTTTTCATAAAATTATGGAATCATTTAATCAATGTTTTCAGGCTTAACTATCGTCAGTTAAAAAATGTTTCAGCTTTAATTTTATGTTTCTCCTATTGAGTACCAGGAACTTAGACCTTGCAGAGAATTATGATTTCCGATCGACAGAAAATATTTGCATCGGTAGGCCTCAAAGGGTAGCCTTAAAAATGATAAATAAAAACGACGCAATGTCCCAAGACCATTGAACAACTAAATAATGAACGACTCACCTATTACTTCTGTCCGGTCCATCTTGCTCTGTTTCTAGCATGAAATCTGCCTGCCAAGTCGGGTCATCCTTGGAACAGGAAATTACGAATAATTTCAATTTTATTTTATATAAATGTATAATGCTTATATTAGCTATAATAAATTTTTGCTAAAATTAATTATAATTTTTCGCTTATTTATTGCGTACTTATATAGTTAACATAACATATATTCAAAAATACAATTATAGTTAATATATAGATATAGTTGGAACACATAATATTTATAAAAAAGGTTCAAATATTGACAAAAGGAACGAAAAATATTAAATACATTTAACTAAGTAATACCTAACACGGATGTTGTGTGGTGTGTAAGTGTGTGTGTGTACCGAACTTTTTGAAAGCTTTTAGCTTCACTACATATTATAAAACAAAGTCGCTTTCTCGGTCCCTACGTCCCTTTGTATGCTTAAATCTTTGAAACTACGCAACGGATTTTGATGCGGTTTTTTTAATAGATAGAGTGATTCGAGAGGAAGGGTTATATGTATAATAACATCCATTAAATAATGGAGAAGTACTGTTATTTTGGAGGTTTCTACTGTGATGTCGTAAATAATTACATTTTTTCCGCTTACATTGCAAACGCAGGCTGAACCCTACGAGTTTTAACAAAATAATGTACTAAGTATTGTACACATTGAAAAGGTCTACAGAAAAATCCGTGATGGTATATGTCTATCTCTTATGGGTAACCCACATTTTTATATACAACGTTCACAGATTTTCTGTAGTGTATTTAGTATCAGCATTGCACCCGTGCGAAGCCGGGGCGGGTCGCTAGTTACAAGTATATGAGAAATATAGGATAAACATACCTCTAATGCATTACAAACACACTTCTGAACATCATCAAAACACGATAGAGGGTTGCTGGTGAACTCTTCACCCTCGGTGGTGATCTTCCGGACCATTTCCGAGTGACAGTTCTCAGGTAGACCCATCACTTGACGGTTCGGAGCCAAATACAGGTCGCAGAGTTCAAGAGCAGACGAGCGCAGGTTGTCGATCACAGCTTTTGAGGTGTGAGGAACATCTGGAAGTGGGAATTAGAAATTCCAGATCTGCACAACTTCTAAACATTCGAGTATACTTAATTAGAAACCGTAGAGAACAATAATGTGTAGCAACGCCGGCGACGCACTCGCGAGCCTTCTCTTCAACTGAGCTTCTTGTCCTTTTGGCACTTGTTACATAAAAATATCATGATTTCTGCTATTTGTATAAAAATCATAGACCTTAGAGTCCTTTAAGAAAAGTGTGTATCAATTCTTAAAAGGCCCGCAACACACTCGCTGGCCTAGCTCTGAAAAGTGTTTGAATCTGTGGCATAGCTCTTAAACGATAGAACCAATTTGCATTTTTATTTGAAGGCTGACGCCGGAGGCTCTAAGCCAAAATTTATGAAGACCTGTTCAGGCGTTTGTTAGAACTATGTAAATTATCATGCGTTAATAAGGAAAACAATTTATCAGACTCGATTGAATTTATAAGAAATAGTTATAACGTCCAAAACCTCTCACCCGTTTCATTCATCTCGATCTCCAGAAGATATTGGGCGTTAGACCTCCAAGCGGCCGTCGCCCGCAAGAACTTCAAAGAGCGTAGAACTTCTTCGGACACCTTCTCTGTGCTGGCGTTGTTTGTACCTAAATCAATATTTAAACACATTTTACAGGATTATATTATTTTGTTGTCCATTTGCCATATTACAAGGTCAAGGGGATTAAAAACAAATACTGGACTTGTACGATTAATACGAAATTGTCACAGCTAAAATTAATATAAAATTCTCGTGTCATATACTCCTCCGAAACGGCTCGACCTTTTAAATTTATTTATGCATATTCAGTAAGTCTGAGAATCGGCTACTATCTATTTCCTTTTTATTTTTTATGATACACCATACAAAATACATACAATCCTTAATTTTCATCTACCCTCTTCGATCAACTCCCATTTTTTTATTAACTTGAACTCTGAGGTATATAAAGAGAAGAATCACAAAAAAACCTAAAAAGTATTCATTCCGGAAAACCGAACAATCTCTGGGGTAGCAAAGCAAAATGTTTCATGTGGGTACTAAAAAGGTAGGCTAGGTATTAAGGAGAAACGAAGTTCGTGGGGACAGCTTGTAGTATATTATAACAATATTATAAAAAAGTTATGGGAAACCTTCTTGTGGTCCCATAGTAGCTCTTCTAGCCTGAATGATGCGAGCCAAGTACTGCAGCGAAGACAACTTTTGGCGATCTTGAAGCTCCCATTCGCCGGCACTGTCTTTGGAATGCTGTAAAAAAAGCGTTGTGTTAATAGTTAAACTGAGAATGCACTAGATATTAAAAAAAAACAATGACTGATATAATTTTGGCCAGTAATAAAAACTTTTATATAAAAAGACCTGGTCGTGTCCACATGTTCTAGGGACGGCACCGCTTTTTTTATATTTTCGTATGTAAGTTGATGTTGACATGTGTTTGTCCTAATTTTGTGGTCCAATAAAAAAAAACATATGTGCAATTCACACATGGTAGAAGTGAAACCTTCAAAAACATTTTTTTTATTATTAATCTATACTAATATTATAAAGAGGAAAGGTTTGATTTTTTGTTTGTTTGTTTGTATGAATTGAATAGGCTCCGAAACTACTTGGCAGATTTGAAAAATTCTTTCACTGTTGGAAAGCTACATCATTCCTGAGTGACATAGGCTATATTTCATTTTCAAAAAAATAGGCATCCTTACTAAAATTACGATAACATTAACATTTGTTTATTATTTGATACAATTCTAACAGATGGCGCTGAGTTAAAGGTAGTAGTTTGGCAAGACGACGTTTGCCAGGTCAGCTAGTCATATATAAATTAATCATTTTCCATTATCTAAATGTGTGTGTTCTTTTAAAACAGTATATTTTAATGATAAATTTTAATTTATAAGTTTAATATAAATTTTTAATTTGGGAAAAACTAAAACATCGAAAGTTTGAAATTCGATCAAATGAAAAAGCGGCAGTAAAGAGAGGCTGTATAATGCCTGCTATCTCATTTTCTCCCACGTTAAATCATATGATGAATTGATGTTTCTGTCTCTCTTTACCGCTGCATCCGGTTTGAAATCACGACGATTCGAAAGAAGTTTATCTATCTCATTTTCTCCCACGTTAAATCATATGAATTAATGTTTCTGTCTCTTTTTACTGTCGCTTTTTCGTTGCATCCGGTTTGAAATCACAACGATTCTAAAGAAGTTTCACTTCAAAAAAAAAAAAGACCATTTACCAGTTTCTGTATATCCTTCTGAACCAATTCCAACGTCGCGTCTAGTTCTTCTGCGTCCGCGCATGTCCTTATAACCAGAAGAAACAACTCTGACGGCAACAGCGAGTCGCGGCAACACTGAAAATTTGATTAATTTAACAACTATAAATGCAAATTTAATTAAATAACTGATATATTTCAGATTATATATGATAGATAACCGGTCTTGGTTACTGTGTTAATATTGGTTAGAAGGACATAATAGGAATACAACGCAAACGTTTTAAGATATGCGTGTTTATTGTGATCAGCACATGCAGGAATTTGTCCGACAGAAAGGCCCTTTTCCGAAATATGGCATTAACCGTCCGCTTTCAGCAAAGAAACCTGACTCGTCAGGACTCAGGTTTAAGTAGTTGCAGAAATAAATCAGTCACATCACCAGAGACGAGAGATACATCAAGTAGAGAAATAACAATATTGATTTAACTGCGTTATAATTGTCAATTCATACAAATGTTTCTCTTGGTTTTTGTATAGAAATGAGTAACTTACAGTTCTTATAATCGCTCTGTTAATATTGTCAGGATCGCTCAACATGTTGAATATAGGTTTCAGCACAATTGATGAAAGCAGCTCTACTATAATTAGTTTTAGGGCGTGGCATTTCCAGGCTTCTTCTGGGGCCACCAGATATAGTATTGCTTCTGATATTTCACATAGAAATGCTGAAAAGTTAAATTGCTGTCAATCATGAATAAAGATTCACATTATTAATTCAATAATATAATAATACCAATGTTGGTACCACTTTCTGAGGTTTGAGCCTCAAATTTCTGTATGTTTTAAGCTTCTGTGCCTTTCACACACTACCAATTTATTTGGGTCTAAGGTGTGCCGATTTTATCAAAATGCTTTCACTGCATGAGCGACTATTACTTAAATGCGCATATACACAGAAAATCTATTGGTGCATTGTTGGAGTTTGAACCAACAAACCCAGGGATGACAATCTCACATTGAAACCACTAGACACAGCTCCATTTGTCATTAAAGTTATTATCAAAAATAGCATTTTCATATCTTTGTGCTCATTAAAACAGGACACTTGCTAGTGTATCATAACAAAAAAAATCTTAATTATAAGTTATTAAATTTTAAATATTTAATTATCCTTAAATCCATATGGGTTCATTTCTCCTATAAAAACCTGCTTTATATACTTGAATTTACATTATATTTATTTAATTATAATTATATTGAATTACAATACTCTTTCTCAGGATCCAAGCAGAAGGTGTCCCTGCAAAGCAGTTTATTCTCCATTGCACACTCCAAGTCAAAAAATATATCTTTTAAATTAGTGCTACCTATGTTTTCTGAACTCCCATAGAATTTTGATTTTCCAAATGTATGTGAATCTGAAACATGTAAGAAATTTATACTTTTGAAAGCAAGGAATTAATGAGGTATCATCCAAACAAGTATAGAGTACTGAGTATTCCACTAAAAATTAATAAAAATACAGCAACATCAGAAATTTTAATAGAAACAATTAATAAATATACCTGGGGCCCAGGACAAATCTGTATCACTTTTGTTTCTCCTGTGGGATTTTCTTTCATCTTGTTTTTTTGGGCTCAATTTTGAAGACCCATTGGCAACTTCTTTGGCACTAAGTAATTGTATATGTTTTAATTTCACCCTTGATTGTTTAAATAACTTTAAATGAGTTGTTAATTCTTCTGGAAACTTTGTTGATAATAAGTATATCCAGTCAACAAGTTTTATCCTAGAAAAAATATTGTGATATATATATGTTGTGAGTTGTATTTATAGAATTTGATTTGCAGTTGCAAGCCACTTTAAATATTAAAAATATACTATACCTATTTGTAACATTAGCACTTGTTATAACTACTGTTTGTTTAATTGCATGATCTGTGAACTCTTGATCATCAGTTAGAACTTCATACCATGGTGTCACATAGTCATTAATTATTATTGTGATAATTTCGTTAAGAAATGAGTCAACAGTCTCACTTCCTGTAATTCTGTTATCAAATTTTGGCCATGGTTTATTATTTTGAAATAATTGCAGAATCTGAAATAAATTAGAACCTCTTTTTAAAACAAGTATTTTAACATAAAACACATTCTAGTCACTATGATAGGACAGGTTTTTATAATTTTTTATTTACATTAATTTTCACAAACCTTTGGAGATTGAATAGAATAGTTTGTTAGCTGAAGAGGATCATCCAAACAATCTATATCTGAAGAAAATATCTTCCTACTATCAAAGTTCAAATGTAAGATTGTAAGAACTCTGCAAGAAAAAGGTCAATTCATTAACATTCACTATTTGAGCATTAATTAGCAGCGTTTTTATTCTCAATTACACTTACCCAGCTATAAATGATAATAAAAACGTTAGCAGGGCTAAGTACAAACCAAACCCTAGTAAGGCTATAGTAATTACAGAAATTAAACTGAACCAGGCTAGTATTCGATACGCCATCATAGATATTTTAAGTACGAAAACAACCACAATACCGATTTTTTTATATTGAAATTGTCGGAACTAAGTCATTAATAAATAAAAACATTATGCACTGATAAAAATAAAACACAAAAATAAATAATACCGATTACCGAACTGGCATTTGATCTCGACATATCAAAGTGTCAGACATATAATATCAGACAAGTATCAATTGTCAATAAAGTCCATAGAGTCTAACACTACTAATTCTATACTATTTTCAGACAACTGCCAACAGAGGCAGACCGCAGAGTAGAGTGGAGTCGCGGGGGCGAATAGGCGAATGGTTGGCTGGCGGAAACGGGGGTTCCAAATAAATTCCGAAAACAGCGTTGAAGTTCCTGTTAAAATTCTGCCTCAAAAAAGAGAATACCCTATACGAGCAAGCCAAAACCGTGGCAAAATTCCGTCAACTCTCGCCAGAATAGACCAAGCTGAGCGGTCAAGGTCCTTCAGGCCAATAGCAAGATACTAATCCAAAAAAAAGTCTTGAAGATGTTTAGGATAGTACATGGAAAGGTATTCTAGAATCTTTAGAAAATATATCTCGGCCTTTATGCCGACTACTTAACTTTATCCTATAGTCAAAATACAGACACAACAGTCAGTTGGAAAATTCTTATTTATTTACTAATTTTGATCTCGTCTAGAGTTTTGTAAAATATTTTACGTCCTCAGATTTGTATTGTATTATAACTAACTATAATAATAATATTTATTTATTTCTCACAAAAACTTACAAAACTTCATAACATGATATGTTACAGTAAAGTATCTAAATATTTGTCATTATTCTTTGGAGTAATTGTTATTGTTTATGTGAGACTGATTTTAAGTTACGTTAACTATGTTCCGATATATAAACTCGAGCTGAAATCTAATAAAAAAACATTGTTGACAGGTTTTTATTTATTTAATAAATACAACACGATCACAAGAACTGTTATAAATACAAAGTACTTACATAATACATTAATACTAAATTATTAATTTATTGTCAAAACATGAAACATAATGACCTACACCTAACACCGCAACGGGCTAGTGATCAATTGATTTTAAATAATAGTTTAAAAATAACTTATATAGTTATCAGTAAAATGTGTTCGGCAGTCTGACATAGTTGTTTATGCTATTTCAACAATGTCAAATATATTCGTAAAAATCTTTATATGTTATAGAAATAACAATAAAGATTTTTACGAATATATATATTTTTTTTTATTGTGCGAAATAACAATCTTATTTTGACGTCTGTCAAAATAAGATTGTTATTTCGCACTATCGAAAGGTATATATATCCTTAACGAACCGATTTTTATGCATCAATTTATTAAATTAATGCATAAAAATAGTTTCAGCTTTAAATCAGCGAAGAAAATGTAAATGAACTTATTTTACAGTTGCATATGTATATTAAAAATGCACTACATAATTATAGACTATATGCGAATAAGCTCGAATGATTAATGAAGCGAAAGAACAACTTAACTAATTTTATACTATAAATTAGAAATTTCAATTCCAAATTACCAAGCACACAGAAATTAATAGGGCATGTAAAATATTATAACAACCATTGGATTTGTGCACTACGAAAATTAAATAATTTTCCGTCCTAAAGACTCTTTATTCACTTACGTACACTGGTACACGTAAGTAACCCTCGCGTTTTAATACTTTTCAAGACCAAATTTACGTAAAATAACGTTGTGTTTTATTCAAACCCAGTATTCTAACTATTAATGTATGGAGAATGGTAAATATCTTTCTAATTTAGAAAATAACAACAATGAAATGAATATATTTATAAGCGTTATACCAGCAACATTTTTAGACAAATGACAGTAGCTTTTCACTAAATCTTTTTCTGCATAACACAGTATAATATACATAATAGTGATTTAAAAAGCTCCAATCGCTGGTATAAGTTAATAAAAAATCTATAACTAATACTCAGATCTATGAGCGACCTAAATTAACTATAACGATTTTGTGATTTCTATGACTATGCATTTTGTACGAAGCCTCAAAGGGCTTATTATCCGTTCAATACTGCTATAACTAAAGCAATGAAAACATTATTAACCTTTAGGAACAAGCCATGAAAACTTACCCTTTTTCATAAAAAAATCAGCCTTATGTTCTGTGTAACACGAAATTATCGATTTTCCATACTTTGTATATTTAACATTCAAATGACTTATCGTGCCGATGGATTAAAAACGCTTACAGTTCGCAGCTGAACGTAATTTTACTATTAACGTAATCGTATAATTCTATTCTATAACGTTAACTATTCGAACTGTAATAAATAAGGCTGATTTTATGAATGACTTTAAGGGCGCTAAATAATTTACATATAAGTCTGGACTTTTTTAATAAGTCTAATGACTTTTAGTATAGGATTCCGTTAACCCCAGATAGCTACCAATCTAGGAGATATCAAAAATCATTCGCAAAAAGCATCGCCGTTTATTAACTCGCGTATATTTAGGAATGCTCTCTCTTTACTTCGAAAGATTAACGTGGTATATTATACTTAATATAGTATATTACAAACATTACAACAAAGTCAACAAGAATATCAACAATGGACTTGAATAGTATCAATTGAATAAATATGTGTTAAACAATATTAACTATACTGAACGTCACCTTTAAGCCGCGTATCGACTACGCGATCCAAGAAGGCGAACAATGGCACGCGTACCAGCCGCGCGAATGTGTTCGTTGGAGCACCGGAGCGAGGAGCGCTCGGCAAAAAACCGACACTCTTCCGACGGGTGTCGGTTGTCGGTCAGTCGTGACGCGCAAATTAATACGGGCACGTTGTATTTGTTTGTTGCGATCCCAATATGGATAACCAATTCTGCCGAACATTTATACAACTGTATGGTAGAACTACTGTGAAATACCATAACTGCTTCGTATCGTAATAAATCGCTTAAAGAACTAAGTACCAAAAACCAATTATTTAATCAATCATCGTCTAAAATTCGTAATATTAGCGTGTTTAAACAATTCAAAAGGGCATTAAAGATACATATCAGAATTTGCCAAGTAGACTTAAAGATGCCAAATGGCGACGTATATCTCGTTCGTATATATTATGTTTCTGATGAAAAAAAAAATATTTGTAATAAGAAATTTTTTAATTTTTAAGTTCTTTAAAAATTAAAAAATCTAACTCATATACAACTGACTTACATGATGAAGATCAAAGTCAAATAATGTAACAGTTGCCACGCGCTTAGTTGATATACCTCAATCGTTTGGAACGCTCTCTCGGCGCGGTCATTCATGGAGCGCGCTCCAAGACCGCGTAGTCGATACGCGGCTTTAATAATTAAATATTTACAAGTCCAGATCCAAACCCTTCACTACGATTATAAATTCCAAACAAACAATTAAATACATCCAATTCAAAAATGGTGGTATTTTTCATGTATACACAACTAAAACAAATTTATAGACGATTAGAAGCGACAAGAACTTGGAGAAACTGTTAGTGGTTGGTAACACAGAAGGCAAAAGATCACGGCCGTTCACTAAAGGTGGCGACTGACATTGAATATTCGCTCAATATGAGCAGGTTACAAGTCGAATATTTGGCATGTCAGTACATGGAGCCGAACCACTCGATACGAGTGCCGAGAGCCCAAGCGCGCCCCACTCGGCTGTCGAATTTTTGACGAATCCCTTTGAATGTTACATTACCAGTCAGTCGCCACCACCTCTACGTCCGCCATTTTGACTGCAACTGTGGATTGGTTGGAGCACACGCGAGCATTCAGGTGTTGAGCATGTTGAGCATGCTCACAACGAACCAATATTCACATCGAGCGAAATTTCGTAACCACCTTAACCAGATGGACCGATCAATTGAAACTTGAAAGACTCATCGACCTCAAGACTACACGGTCATAGGAGACGCTGGACATAAAACGGTGGAAACGGATCTACTCCAGATGCTTCCTTGCTGATCACTTGCTCAGACTTGAGCTGCCGATTACATTGTATTTAAGATGATCTCATGCTCGGAAAACACAACTAGGTTAACCTCAGTATCGAGATATAGCGGTAAGTGACTTACGTCAAATTTAGACATCGCGGAGTTTGCGCTCTTGGTCTTCAAAACTTACGAAGGATTTGGTATAATCGAAATTTTTAAGTTCATTATAGTTAATATTGATGTTAAAAATTATATCATTATTTATTCAGTATAATCAAATTGATAATTCTCATTAATGGTTTTATATTTTCGTTATACTAATAAATGCATTTAACTGAATAAATATTGATATAATGTCTATTAAGTAATTAATTAAACACTGTAGACGCAGATCTTGATCCAACTGTGAAATCTTTGTACTGGGAGAAGACGCACAGCTGAAATCAAAAAGGTTTTTTTAGTTCTCCATGCTTACACAATTTAACTATGAAATAAGGACGTAAATTCAGTGTCGTCAACAAACTTTCAAGTGATTCGGAAAATTAAAGTAAAAGTGAAAATCAACAAATTCGCTTGACGACTATCATATCTCCAGGAAATTCCACTATCTCATATGCTGACCGAGACATTAAGTTATCAATATAGATAAGATAACTTAATGTATAATATATACATAATATATCATGATATTTTATCCTTTTAATAGTTAATCTCAATATGGATTAGTAAATTGCCAATTCAAAAACGCCGATAAAGCCTATTAATTATTTAAATTAATTATGTATAGATCGAAACTATATATAATATTTTTGCTGTGTAAAAATTTAACCAACCATGCAAAAAGTACCAGGAAAGCAGATTTGGGTAGAAATTTAACTGGGAGACATTTCGTTTTTACAGTGCTAAGTCAATACGACAATGTCGAAAAAAAGTTATATAAATTTAATGTGTGTTTATATTCTTCTAGATACATCATACCTTATCCTTTAGTTGTTGACACATATGGAGCGCTGCAGTCAGCATAAAGAGGACATCGCTAAGCCAAGGCACGGCGCAGTCAGCTTGACAGGAGTCAATGCGCATTGTCCCGTGAACTGAACTCAGCTGATAAGCGACGAAAACCAGTTTGCTTGATTGTATGTAGAAAGATATCGCCAGATCCTCAGGTAAATTTGGAGACAGCGCTGTCTGGAATACATAAAGTCAGTGACGCTGTATATAGCGCAAGAGGCTTTCAAGTACGGCGCCGTCTTTTAATATACAAAGGGATAATTACTAAAGACGACGTGAGCTACTTTAGAAAGCGAAAGGATAATTTAGCAGTGCTTGGTAACAATTTCTTTTTTCTTTAAAATAAAGTATTCATATGTTTAATGATTAATTTATGTTGTCTTCCACCTATCTATGTACTGAATTGACTTATCTTTTGTTGTTTGTTTTTAAATCTAATCTGTTTTGACTTCATATATTGTCTAAGTGTCTTATTTGCTTGTCTGTTTTTGTTGAAGATAAATCCTTGATGCTTAGATATTTGAAATATGTTTGGTACATTATCAAATGATGTCTGCTATCATTCAATTTAATGCCCCAATTGATCTCGATCATTGATGTAATAAAGTTATTTAAAACAACATACATGTATTATTTTATCGAGTAATGTATATAGTGAGATAGTGTAGTGGGTGGGAACGAATGGCCTAAGCATTAGCCAGTAATAACGCTATTACAAATGCTACGGCGAATATCTTTTATGCCGCTATTTAAACGGCGCTGTTTCGTTAAGGGCCTAGGCTGTTATTTGAACGGCTTATTAAGTTAATAGCGGGCTGCGACTTATTATAATAATAATTTAATGCAAGAATATGGTATGATGGTACCATCGTTAGTTCTTATACATATTCTGCCACACACAAAGGCGCGCAGTCATTAGTCAGTCGGCAGGCATTAGTCATATGAATTGGTCAATATCATATACATTATTAAACGTATATCAAGTACAGTGTCACACGGAAATAATCATTTATTGAATAGTACATTTTTTCTAAAAGTCTATTACACCCAAGTCGATGTTTAAAGTCTCTAGTCGGAAAATATTTTTAATTATTTTGGTAATTGATTGTAAACTATAATTGCCATACAAAAGGTGTTTTTCCTAAACAATTCTAGATTGATTTTTGTCACAGCCAATTTCTCACCACCTTCTTATATTATAGTCTTAGATCTAAGGTCGTTAGACCCACATTTACGGATGGATTTTGTTTTGAATGCGAAAGCTTTTAACATAAGCTAGCGAAATAGGAAATCAAGAATATTCATATACAAAGCTCAGCACCAAGTATGACTTTCGTGTGCCAAAATCGTGTCGGATTTGACACAAAGTGTAAGGTCACGACGACGTAAAACTATCTATTTGCTCTAAGCCCGTCTTTTCCATACTATAACTTTGTGCTACATTGATAAGAAATTTGAAATGACATTGAATCTGTGCAAATGTTCTCAATAGCTATTTATAGCATGTCGGTCAGGTTTAACTTCGATGAAATAATAGCTGCCGAGATCTCTTGTTCTCTTTGAGCATTTTCAATGTCTTCCTTATACAAGAAATACTATATATGTCAGTATACAGTAGATGAAAAATACAATCAAGCATGACTTCAGTTCTATGAAGTCCTGGTATATAATACACAAAAACAAATGAAAATGAAAAAAATAATTAACTAAATTTTATTTTCTATCAAAAATATAAAGTCAGCATTATAAAGTCTTCTTTAATACAAATAAATAAGATGAGAATTCAAAGTAAGGAATGAAAAATATTCCTTATATTCTGTTAGAATGGCTACGGGGCTACAATATGAACTATTTACATTAATAATAACTCACCATATTTCGACTTTTCATTAACTCATCAATGGCTTTTTTCTTTGGTAACACAAGAGCTGTGCGCGCTCTTTGCAAGGATCCAATCAGACACTGAATTATATGCAACACTTCTTCCGATGACCTGTTTCAAATTAAGTAATTAGAATAAAGAAATATGTTATAATTGACACCTATGGATCTGAAATGAAGTTATCTGGTTTTGTCTTTTTGTTATGATGATTTTTTAACAAAATATATTGAACACTCATAATATTGTAGTTTATGACCATGTATTGTTTTGAGCCACACAATCGTGATGTTGTTGTTGGCCATTTAGTAATTTTAGCCCCTTGTCTTAAAACACAAATATGTATGTTCACAATCAACAACATGATGTTTGAGAGCAGAAATAAAATAGAATTCTAATTACCTAAACACATAATGTTTATCTACATTATCAATGTAACCAATAGCTTGTTGCA
The DNA here is from genome assembly GCF_905147795.1 of Pieris rapae. NCBI lineage: Eukaryota > Metazoa > Arthropoda > Insecta > Lepidoptera > Pieridae > Pieris > Pieris rapae. The sequence continues at coordinate 657,869 of NC_059515.1, read as the reverse complement.
AATGGTTTGCTGCATCTTGTATCTGCTGCAACTTCCATGGACCATCTTGATTAATTGATGTCCGACACATTAGGTGCATCTGTCTTAATACTTTAAAGCTTATATCCTAAAAACAACATGATCTAGTAATAGAATTTATACATAACTATACAGTTATGTTTTTACTTTTAGACTCAATGTGAGTCTATAGGTATAATTGAATAAAGAGTTGAATACTCTGAAATGTATGGAGATTTATGTAAGACACTACATTGTAATGCAAATAATGAAATTATTTAGTAGTTATCTTTTCTATCTATATAGTTATATCTTCTATTAAGTAGTGCACCTAATACAAAAAAAGATATCTATATTGAAACTAAATATAAAATATCCCAATCAAAATACTAAACAAATTGTATAATACAAATAAGTTGCTAGCCAATACAGTTTCACCACATTAATTTGGTTGTAGTGGTTTTATATAATTAAAAAACTGTTTTATGTTAAATAATATGGATTATTCAATTTTTATTCATTAGTTTTTTAGAACTGGTATTTATATACAGTTACATACATTTAATAAATGCAAGAATCCATCTATATTTCATAACATTAGGAATTGTAAATCATTACAATAAACTAATACCCCACACATGAAAAGATAGAAAATAAGAGAATAAATAAATAAAAATAATTAGTACTGAAGTACTATTATAATACATACTGCATGTGTGATGCTGTCACCAGTAAGTGTCAATATGCATTTGAGTTGTTCTGGTTGAGAGGTCAAAATAAACTTATCTTGTTTTTGTCCTTCATTTCCATATAATGGAACTGGAAATCTATGAGCACATTCCTGAAAGATTTTCCAAGATTTAACAAGTTAATGTGCTTAAATAAAATACAATGCATATATAAATTGATAGTATCTTATATACACATATTGTTAATTACTAGCATTTATGTACATTAAACAACAAAAATAATGAAGTATTTTCTTATTTGTTTTTTTTTAATTTGTTGTACTGCAGTTAAACCAATATCAATTTAAGCTATAGTTACTCACAACCAAGACAGTGTGGAGCTGGTGTAGTATGGCATGTACGTCTTCACGTAGAACCCATTCGAATTCTTCTTTCTATAATGAAAGTGAATGTAAATTTTATAGACTCCGAATGCTAAATGCTTAATTTAAATGAACATACCAAATTAGCAGCTTCTTCTTTTTCGTTGTCGTTCATTGTTATGTAGAACAAAGTATCAAACAAATACTGCTCCAATTCACTTTATAGTCACGCTTATTAGATAAATGAATTAGATTTTTAAAATTACAACTAAGTTCGACCCTTTAACTAAATTTGTAAATTATAAAAACCAATTCTTTCCCACAAAAATCCAATACACATAAATCAAGAGCAAAAAGACAACAAACTACAAAATTTTACGGATCAACGAAAAACGGAAATTTAAAATTCATAAAAATTTTGGATCCAAAATCCTATTTCAGGGATATTAACGTAGGTACTAGGTAGTAGGCAATACATAATAGGTATATGATGTAAATTGTGACAATAGTAATTGCTCATTATTTTTCTAACTGACAATTGACGTTCCCCAAAAGAAAATTCTTAACAGGTAATAATAGAAACAGACAAAAAGCAGGACGAAATGCCGTGACATGAAACCGATATGACTAATAAAATTCAAATCATCTAGCACATGTACTAAACAACTTAACGAATTTAAAAACAATTTCAGCAAATATTTTTTTACACTAAAGACTTTTCTTTAGAGTTACTTAAACTTATTAATATTATTATAACAATTGGCAGGTTTTTAAAGAACTTTTCGGAAAATTACTTAAAACTACAAGCTATATTTTTAAGAATTTAAACTTTTTATAATTAAAAAAAAATAAGTCATTTGAATTTTGCACTTTGAATATTTTTTTTGTATTTCTTTCAACTACAAAACGTCTAAAATGTATCCTCATATTCTAAGAGCTTTTTATACGCAAATAGAAAATGTTTTACGAGGAAGTGGCATTATAGCCGGGTTAGTAAAATTTAGTTTTACTTGTTCTACTGTAAATGAAGCCCCGTAAATACGGTAGGTATCCATTATATCTTTATTCGTTTATTATTTATTTCAGAAAGTCGGGCAGGCATATGAAGTATCCCTACACTTTATCGGCAAAAATCGCTCAATTTCCTTTATTCCATTATTTTAAAAATAATATTATATGGATGTATTTGCCTCCGGCTATAGTTGTATCATTTTATTTTATTTTACAAATTCATAATTTAGTTAATTCCGATGCCAATGTTAGATCTTGGGCTGAATCGCAAAGGAAAATAGCTGAAAAGGAGCACCACCATTAAATAGTTATAATAGATATAAAATTTTAAGTACTGTTAAATATTTTGAGGACGCCAATAAATAAAATATAAAAATTCACTTAAATAACTGTTATTTTTTATTTTAATGTTAGTTTTATAACAGGTATAGAATTTTATAACTCTTTGTTAGTTTTAATTATTATGAACTTATACTTTAAAATATATTTTATTTATTAACACTTCGTTGCATTACATAAAAGGAAAAAAATTAAACATTATGAAAAGTAATTAATAAAAAGCAACTGGCTGCCTTATCGCTTTCGAGCGATTTCTTCCAGAAACCACTGTGAGTAAAAGAAAAAAACACTTACTTAACAGAAACAAATATACTAAACTGATATAGGATACATAAAAAAAACTAAATTGTAAAAAGTGCACATGAATCATGTAATCTATTTCAAGATCAGTATCACGTCAGTTAGTAGTTAGTACGCAAGTTAGGGATATAATGTGGACAGGTAATATTTATACAGCAGAAATGTAAAGGAAGATAGAGAAAGAGCGAAGCGAATAGTAACGGGAAGTGAATTCCATAGCCTAACTGCTGAAACCTTAAAGGAATCGCCAAGAAAGGAGGAGTTATGAGATGGGATTTCAAGGATATAGTTTTCGGAAGAGCTATAGTTATGGGAACCCAAAAATTTGAAATCATTTTTGAGATAAGAAGGAGTTTTAGGATTGAACAGGATGGAATATAGGAGATGGAGAACATGAGCATCACGTCGCTGTCGAATGGGTAACCAGCCTAGCCGCTTACGGAACGCAGAGATATGATCGTACTTTCTTAAACCGAATAAAAATCGGATACAGAACTTTTGGAGGCGATCCAGTTTATTTAGCAATTCCTCGTTTAGATCGGAGGACCAAGTATCGGTGTAATCCAGTTAAGGCAGCAGGAGAGATTGTGCCAGTGAGGTTTTAGTGCTAAAGGGAAGGAAATTACTGAGACGTCGGAGGATACTAGAGGCACCGTACAATTTGCGGCTAATTTCTTTAACATGCTGCTCCCAGGACAAATTATGATCAAATAATACTCCCAAATTTTTAACTGCACGGCTAATATTTAAAGTTACACCATTGATAGGTATAGGTGGTATATTGGCCCAATCAATTCTCGTCGTGAAATAGGAGCTGCCAATAATTATGACTTTACTCTTGTTGGGATTGATTTGAAGACCAATATACCTATATTCTTTAAAAAAATACGTTCTCATGTTTTGCATATTGTACAAATCTTTTGTTTTACAATTATGAATGATGATGGTTGTTCATTCGCCGTCGGCAGATGATTCAGCCCAGACTGATAATTAATGTGTGGAATGTAGTGTTTACCCGACATCCATTATCCAACACGATAGTCGCCATCAAACATTATATACTACTCGCAACTTCAGCCACTTCATGTCATTATTTCTGCATACTTGCTCCCTAAATCCTAATGTTTAAATTTATTTTATGTACATACTTGCCGTGTCGACTGTCAAGGGTCGACTCTAACTGCATAATATGCTACATTTATAATGAATATATTATATATAGTGCACTCTACGCTGTCAACAATCTCTACTATTAACGTCACTGTCAAAAAACTTTATTTGTTGTTTTCACAATTTTCTATTGCGAATTGCCAAATTAATTCGTTGTTTTTTATTTTTGGTCCACATTCATTACTTAATGCGAGAGCTGTATTTCAACTCTATCATATAACTAGCTAATTATTCATCTTTATTTGTGATTAAATTTGGGAAAAGAAAGATAAATGTGGCAAAGAATTAATTGTATGTTCGTAACAGCTTGTGAAAATGTGGGTTAAACCGCAAGAAGTGTTTCTTAAAACTGCACTGTGGTAAGTCTTTCTTTAATTACTTTCGGAACTATATCAGTATAGTTATAATTTTGTTGTAAACTCCCAACTTTTTTTAAGGGACTGTGATGAAACTACGTTGTATTTTGTACTTCAACGAAGAAAAGGACATGGCAAATCAAAGGGGCTGTCTTCTCTTCTTGTAGGAACTTTAGACAGTGTAAGAGATACTAAACCAGCGCCGTATAGGATATTACATCAAACACCTAATTCTGAAATTTATTACGGTAATAAATTATAAACTTATGCATTTCACTTATATATTGATCATATTTTATCGTAAATTGTTTAAATTATATAAATAATGTAAATAAACAGTGCGCACACTAGATTTATTTATGTCTTTTTCCATAATTTCTATATTAGATTACCTATTATCTTATCAATATTAATATGGGATAAAATTTATTTTTTAAACTTGTTGGTTTTCTATATCAATAACAAAGTTTTATTTTAGTAATATCAACCGCTTTAACGGAACAAGAAATTAAACAGGACTGGCAGTGGCTGTTTGAAAATGTTAGTCCAACCTTACACTCATTTGATACAGAGGAAGAAATAACAGAGTTTGTGTGTTGTAAAATTAATTCACTTATTGCTACAGAACAGGAGAGTTTTACTGAAGGTATGGTGTGGTATTTAAGGGTTGAGTCTAAATTAACAGTTATGTAATGTTAAAAATGTTAGTAAAACTGATGCATAATTTAGGGCTTTTCTGTACTGTACAACTTAACTAGGTGTTAAATTGATTGACAATGTAAAATTAACTCTACTTTACAGTGATGAGAACTGTCAAGAAACTCTCTGCCACTCTTTTGAATTGCCAAGTAGTGAATCATGCAAATTGTTTTTAAGGCAGAGCAGCCATAACTTTTTTTTACTTGATTTTAAGACAAAGTTTGCAAATGTGAATATGAAAAAAAACAGTAGTATAAAAATTTGTATCGTTCTTGGAGATTGATATGTAGCATTTTTTAATGTTTTTAGATGAAGATACCATAAATTACAAAAATGTTGATTATCATTTCCACCAAAGATTTGGAATGCCAAAGGATGAAAAACTTGTCTGTTACTACTCTTGCAGGTATGTGTTGTTATTGTTTAACATTAAACAAACTATAATTTTATACTATGTAATGAAATGTACAGCATTGGTTTGTACAAATACATATATGTACATCAACATTCCTTATTAACATTGCTGCATGTTTATAAAAATGAAGAATTATTTGTTTTATATTTAACAAGCTTATATATTACATAATTATCATTAGTTGTTATCTGTGTACTTACAATGTTTTTTACAATATAATATATGTTAGAAAGACTGGTTTATTTTATCTAGTGTGACATAGATCAATGATTTCTATATATTGCTTATGTTAGAAGCACACTAGAATATGCATGTACATACTGTTTGGTCCCCAATCTATAAGAATTTAATAGAAGCAATAGAATGTAGACGTAAATAATACAACAATGTTTTTACACGCTATTTGCAACGGTTGAATCGCTTTTACTATTTCACACCCCTTCATACAATGCAAGGCTAATCCAACTGTACTTCAAATTCCTTGGTCTAATACAAACTATTTACGTAACTCAGTCACGTATCGTTAACATTCTAATTTTAACACAAATTACCAGCAAATAGATAGAACATAATATATTCTATATCTAATGTAACTGAAAAATAATTATAAAACTCTCCTATATTTAATTAAATAGCTTTGCTATTCTTCCTTTATAATAAACTAGCTGACCTGGCAAACGTCGTCTTGCCAAACTACTACTACCTTTAACTCAGCGCCATCTGTTAGAATTGTATCAAATAATAAACAAATGTTAATGTTATCGTAATTTTAGTAAGGATGCCTATTTTTTTGAAAATGAAATATAGCCTATGTCACTCAGGAATGATGTAGCTTTCCAACAGTGAAAGAATTTTTCAAATCTGCCAAGTAGTTTCGGAGCCTATTCAATTCATACAAACAAACAAACAAAAAATCAAACCTTTCCTCTTTATAATATTAGTATAGATATATATTCTAACGATCAATGCATCTTAAAAGTAAAAATTTAATATAAATACATATGTTTTGGTTTAGTTTTATTTCTTAGTATGAATTGGTAAAAATTTGTTAACTGTGCTTCATGTTTGAAAGTGTATTCCGTTTTTGGCTTTTGTGTATGTTTGTATTTGTTTGATATTGCAGATATACAGTGAGTAACTGCAGGATTTCTGATTAGCAAATAAATAATGTTATATATACATATATTTCTTGCTTTGTTAACAATATCTATTATATTAATTTGTAGTTCGAATTAGCATCTTGATAACAAGTATATTGTAGCTAATGGTAGTCGTGAATATAACACCTCATTATACTGATTTATGTTTAAGTGTTTACAATGAAAATAAATAAATGCTTCCTATATTGTTTGCAAAGTAAATCCTAAGCACATTTGTGTATGGTTGTTAAAAGATTTCTACATCTAATAATAATGTTAGATTCTTCTAGTCAGACATTAAAAAATGGTAGTTTAGATTGTTTTGTCTTGTTATATAATGTTACATTTTCTTTCTAAATGACCATAGAAAATGCAGACATATATATTTATAATTTATTAGTAAATAAGAGTTACATTACATAATAATACGCTTACTAATATAATAAATACTATTGATTTAAGTCGTATTAGTAACACCATTTTTAACTCAAAACTGTCCAGTTTTCATGATTTTTCCTTTTTTTTATCTCCGTCTGATATCTCTTATTTTCAGCTACTGGAAAGGGAAGATGCCACGACAGGGTTGGCTCTACCTCTCAATGCATTATATGTGTTTCTATTCGTATATTTTTGGACGGAACACAACCCTTAAAATCCGTTGGGCCGACGTCACCGAACTCGTGAAGACTAACAGCCTGGTCTTCCCCGATTCTATAACAGTAGTTACAAGAGATGGGGAGCATTATTTTACCATGTTATTGAAGAAAGATGAAACATTCGCTCTAATGCAACAATTGGCTAACATCGCTATGAAACAGTGAGTTTTTAATTTGAATCGATATATTAAATAGTCTATTATCACACCAGTGTTTCCCAAGCTTTGTTGTTTATGCTCCACCTTAGACTTTTTAAATTCTTACGCCTACATACATAGTTTTTTTTTTATATTGAAAAATTGAATTGTTAACTTAAATGATAGGTTTTAGGAAGATATTACTAGGAATTTCTAAAGATAACACAGTGAGTAAGTTTTCACAACAATAAAACTAATATTCAATTTCATATAATATATTAATTTTCGATTGCCCCTCAACAATCAAAATGACTTCAAACAATAGATGTGACCCAAATTGATTTATCAGTAAAAAAAAAATTTGTTGTTAATCATTATAATTATTTGTTGTTTGTTATTAAATATAATAAATAAAATTATTTTTTTTAAATTAAATTTATTCTAGCACTTTAAAAATATGAGAATGGTCCACGAGTCGATCTACTGTTATTAATCATAACAATCAAATGTGCAGTATTTACAATCTTAACCTACATAGAAATAATAACAATAAAATTAAAACAACTTTAAAAAGTTTCCCTGTGACAGAATTTACCTCGCTGTATTGTTATCCTCCTTCTTACTTATCTTCCAAGGCATTTAATGTTCAAGGTTGATCGACGACAAAACGGGCAACTACAATATAGACAAGGATTTGTTCACAAAACTAAGCAAAAATGTACCTAAAAAGGCATCATTTCTAAAGCGTGATCTGGACGCGAAGAAACAATCGAATTTATATACTCTACGATTTCGCTTACCTCAAGTTGAGAAATTAGATGGGACTGAAGAATGTACCCTTTGGACACCATATAATAAACGTCATAATTGGGGGAGGATGTATTTGTCGCAGAATTTCATATGCTTCGATAGTCGGGTAAGTGCTAAGTGCTCTAAATTTATGTTTAAATTATTTATTTCACAGTCTTTATTAATTGTTTTTACTAGATTGGTATGAGATGTAGGTAGCGGCCATCCTAGTTTGCCCGATACTTTTGTATTATTACACCACAAATTTAAATCTAATTTGCCACGTCTTTATCCTATGAACGTCTTCAGTATTAACTCTGTTTTTTATTTGTATTAATTAGTCGTGGATTATCAGACAAATGTATTAAATAGGGAAATTATTGATGACAGAAGTCTGAAAACCTTTTATTATTCGATATAATAAGCATCTTAAACCTCAATCTGATTACAAAGCTATTTCTATTGGACCAATTCGCTGCAAAACCAAATAATTTGACGGCAAAATATGATTCGATATAAAAAAAATCTCTTCGTTAACTTACTCGATAGGTTTTTCTATTTAATTCTACTTAGGCAATTATTTGCAAAAATATATATCTTTGGGCGGTATCTTAACACCAGATGAGCCTTCTGCCTGTTTGCCTGTTATATAAAAAAATACCGTGGATAATCTCTTTTCCGATCTCTTTGATGAAAACTTCAAACGAATATATATTTTTATTTTAATTTTCAGGTAGCGAACTTGGTCAGGCTTATAATTCCGCTTCGGAATGTTTACCAAGTGGAAAAGGCTGATTCCGGTGGAACGGGTAGTTCCGGCGAGTCTGGCAGCATTCTCATCACCACGTCGTATCATACGAGCTTTCTGTTTGGAAATATATCTGACAGGGACTTCATAGTACACAAGATATCGGAGTTATTGGCCAAATTGCCCAAGTAAGTTGCGTAGTGTGTCAGTGGAGGAGGTCTTGGGTCCGACTCCCGATGAAAACATTTTTTAAATTGTTTGAACAGAAAAAATCAAACACAAACTTATCTACGTTCATGTTGAAAATTGTTATTTTTTGGTTAAATTAATTATTTCCTTATCGAATGGTAACAATAAATGTTTAACTAACATTTTTATCGCTTTTTCAATTATAAAAATATATATTCTATATATTTTTATAATTGATTATCTTACCAATTTATGCGTTTATCATTTAATTAATTAACAGTCTAAACATTAATAACTCATTTTTGTATATTTTATCGCTCTTTAAAATATTAATTAGTTGTGCGATTCATTTCAAAGACTTACCCATATTTAATTTAGATTAAAAAAGTGTTTATTCATTTAACAAAGATTCATTGTTATGTATAACATTTGGGAACCCCTTTAAGTAAAATATAAATCTTAGACTTTAGACATTCTCTGCTCACATAATATCACTTATCCTCACAGAAATTTCTTACTTCTTAACGCTCTCATTCGACGATATTTTATCTACTCTCATTCTTTATTACCTAATATAATTTATTACCGTCTGTCTCATAAGCACCCTCCTATGTACGCCAAAGGAATCCAACGCCCTATTTACTCTATTCCCAGTATTCACTTGGTCCACTATTTCTCCAACTATTGAAATCTTGCATACAGTCTTATTAACCCCTTTTTCTAATATTATATATTAGAAAATGGCTTTTAGTTAAAGGATTTCCCTAAGTATATACAATAATATTTCTTTATTTATCTATGGTCTAATCTGAACTATAGCATGTTTTATCTATCTTTAATTGTATCAAGGGCAGATCTGGCATTAATAGCCAGCTAAAATGGGCTTATAATTTGTTATTCACATTTAGGGTCTGTTTCACAATGTATGGATAAAGTGCCAAATAGCTATGCAACACATAAATTATTCGAAAGATAAAGTTCGCGCTACCTCACAGTCGTGAAACGCAACAATAGTGTTTATCCTACCAATAAGTAATAAATAGCTTATTTGGAACATATCCGGACATTGTGAAACAGACTCTTAATCTACAAAATAGGGAGTTTAATAATAATTTCGACTGTCAACGACTTACGTGAATGCTAGATTCGAATAAATGCATGGAGATTTTTAATAATTCTACTCGGGTTCAAAGGTAACTAACATTCTACTAACAGTGTTAGTTCTCTGAATTCGTTTCTAAGATGTTGAACAGTGATGTATTCAGGGAGAAAAGCGGAAAAGCTGTGGGGGGAGATCGCGTTGAAGGGGAATGGACGCCACAGCCTCCACTCATGACTCTCTTCAAGACCCACCAGACTTCCAGCATCAAGCAAATACAGCAGAAGAAGGTAGGTAGGGTAAACTGAATTAATATCAATATGTTAGGTATATAAAAAAAGAATGGCCTTATTTATAAACGATCTACTTATGTTAATGACATTTTAAATCACTGAATTGTATATAAGACCATCTTATTTTATTTGGAATTGAAAATTTTAATAAACAATTGTGTTGCTCGGAAAATAAGGATTTTTATTTTAGTACTTACACACTATACTAATTACATTTAAGTAACTCTATTCTACCTGAACATAAAGAAACGACATAAACAGTCTATTATTAAAATTATCAATTCCTTTGTGAGCTTTTTATAATAACCTCACAATAAAACAATCTTGAATACAAATCCGATGACTGACTTCTGTCAACTTCACATCAACTGCTTTTGCCAACCGCGATGGCTGCTATCGCCATCTAGTATCAAACAAACATACAAACAATATCTGTAGCTGATAAATTTAAAAAATCACTTATCATCCTAAGTTTCTTTTATCAGGAAAAGCAGTGGGAGGATCACATGGCTGAAGTAGGGCGTGGTGTAAGTATGTACAGAACGGTAGAAGGAAGCGAACTGGTCGTGAAGGGTATACCTGAATCTCTTCGCGGAGAACTGTGGAGCGTCTTCTCAGGGTCCATTCTTCAGAAGGTCCAAAGCAAGGGCCTGTACGAGAAGCTGGTGAATGAGGCCCTGTCTTCGAAGAACCAGGCCAACGATGAGATAGAAAGAGATCTACATAGATCACTTCCGGAGCATCCGGCGTTTCAGAATGATGTCGGTGAGTCATATGAGTTTATTAGAGCTTCGTAGGGATTTGGCTGAGGTGAGGTTTGGTTTAAGCGTAATTAAGAACGAAAATGATGAGACTGTACGTTTCGGATAATTATTACCGCTGCCGGAAACAACCTGCCGACCGGATACCGGAAGACTACCACTGAAGTATTTCCGAACGAATGACCAATTCGTAAAAGGCTGGCAACGCACTCGCGAGCCCTCTGGCATTGAGAGTGTCCATTGACGGTGATATCACTTAACATCAAGTAAGCCTCCTCTCCATTTTCCTGCTGTTATATTAAAAAATCCTCTTGGGTTGACAGATTTCCAATATTGACACGACAGTTTTCAAATTAAAAACCAGGGATTTGTATATGTCAAATCAAAATATCTTTATTCATTTAGGTAAAAATGTAAAATAAAAAAATAAAAAATAAAATCCGTTTATTTTGGAATATAAGATCATCTATATTCCACGTCAATCAATTCGAACTTGTAGGCATCCCTACTCATCGGCAAAGAAGACAGAGGGTGTAGGCCGAGAGAAAAAGCCGGCGTAAAAAACTCTCGGTACTCTTTTAAAGAAGCAAATCATCAAACAATATTTAAAACAAATATATCAAATTAATTAGAGGTAGCCTGCCCAGCACTAGTCCCAGGCCCTTTTATCAACTAGACTTATGAACGTCAAGAAAAACTAATTAAATTAATCGTAAATTTACATTTACCTATCAATAATCTATCATTCTATAAACATAAATGGTAATAACCTACCATTTATGTTTAGGATTGAATGTGGAAATTAAAGGGCATTAATAACTTTTCAGGTATATCAGCGCTTCGTCGCGTACTCTGCGCGTACGCACTAAAGAACCCTACCATCGGCTATTGTCAGGCGATGAACATCGTGGCTTCCGTTCTCCTAATCTATTGCCCGGAAGAACAGGCCTTTTGGCTTCTTGCGACCATTTGCGAGACTTTGCTTCCGGACTATTATAATACTAGAGTTGTTGGTGCTTTGGTGAGTAAATTCTCTTTAAATAAGATATTTCTTTCTCCAAATTTAATTGATTTATAAATAGATCTAAATATGACAGATGGATAAATTTAGAATAATCGATAAATTTAAATAAAAATCAGTTTATTGTATTAATTCAGTAGCCTAAGAATGTTCCAAAATTCCAGGTGGACCAAGGTGTTCTGGAAGAGCTGACAAAATCACAGTTACCCGATCTCCACGCAAAACTAGACGAACTGGGGATGATGAAGATGATCTCCTTGTCTTGGTTCTTGACCCTATTCATCAGCGTGATGCCGTACGAGTGTGCCGTAAACGTCATGGATTGTTTCTTCTATGATGGCGCTAAAGTTATTTTTCAGGTATATAGTTATGACGAAAGTTTCCTAAGTTAATGATATAGTATAAGCTGCCCCCTCGAACTTCGTTTCTCCTTAATGCCTAGCTTACCTTTTTACCGGTTTTCCGGAATGAAAACTTTTTAGGTTTTTCTGTGATTTTTCTCTATATAAACCTCAGAGTTCAAGTTATAAGTTTTTAACTAACAAATAAAAAATAACGGTTGATCAAATGAGGGTAGATGAAAATTAAGGATTTTTAGCTGTATAATAAAAAAATTGGTCATTTGTATTTTATTACTTTCAACCTGAAGGTCCTTGGATTTGACTTCCAGTAAAACAAGAAATTGTTGGCTAGAGAGTGTGAACGTATGAAAAAAGAAATAGTTTTTTTTTTTAAGTCGTAGGTTCGATTTTCGGTCCCGCCTTTTTTTGGGAGCATTTGACACTCGTTCAAATCCAAAAAGTCGACGGCGTGTATCACAGGGGGCTTATCAACAATCAGAGGGATTGAAAACAGATACAAAATCTGAGGCCCAAACCTAAAAAAATGAGCCACTGTTTACTACCCAAAGTAATAATAAATTTAGTGGTGCTACTACACGCACCAATCAACTTGGCACCTCATTTGGCGATAACGGCACTTGGCGAGGTGCCTAGTTAACTTCTACGTGCAGTATATAATAATAGAATTAAATCTCGTTTCCAGGTGACTTTGACCATATTGGACGTGAACAAGGAAAAGCTTCTCAAATCCACTGAAGATGGACAAGCGGTGCAAATCCTGACCGATTATCTCGAAGGCATCTTCAATGATGAAGCTATGGCACTTTCCACCGAGCCAAGAAGCGCTCATAAGGTATTTTCCGGTTTTATTTTATTTGTTAAAAACTATTCTAAAATAAATGACAATTATGGTAAACATAAATTAACAAAGAAATCTTCTCTTCTTCTGACACCACTTTCTTGCTGAAAGTTGGCTGTTAACAATGTCTTAAAGGTTCCTCGGCGGATGTGATGCCGGCCGGATTGCGTACAAAAAATTAAAATAATAAATATACGATAAAAAAGTAAGAAAGAAAATTACAGTTAACAATTTTAGATCTTACTAGTTTTTTTTTTATCTTGGACAAAGCCCAATAAATAAGAAAATAATTTGAACTTTTAAAACCCTGATTTTTCTGCCGAAGTTTAGGTTTTTTCATATAAAATATGATACTACAATACTGAAGTCTTGCTCATATTGCTAATTGTTTTATAGTTTCTGTTTATTTATAAGTAATCTTAAATATTATTATTTTTACACAAACAAGTCAGAGATTATGTAATAAAAGAAAGGTATCATTTGTTTTATTAAAATGGCAACACTATATAATATTATGGACAGCTTGTAGGAATTTAGGACGCATTGTCTTTGGATGCGTCGAGATGCTCGGACCGCAGACTTAACCGACTGTCACTCCTCTCTTCTCTCACTCACACTCACTACTCTCTTCCCTCACTCACACTCACTACTAGTCAGTGTGCACTGCTGACTCTGCTGATATTCCAATGAATCTGAATTATAATATTGAATTGAATTGTTGTATATTTTCTACACAAATCAAACCTTCCAGACCATAAAAATCCAAGAGCTGGTGTACCAGTCGTACCGGATGTACGGGGCCAACGTCAGCAGCGAGTGCATCGAGCATTTGAGGCTAAAGCACCGCTTGAGAGTGGTCCGCCACCTGGAGGACAGCCTCGAGAAGAACACCTTGAGGGCTCTGCAGCAGGACAAGCTGCTTGATGCTAACGAGTTGCAGGTCGGTTAATGTTTCATTGCTTTGGTTGAATTGGGTTTATTGTCGCTGGATTTTGGTTCGTACTTCGATTATATAATTTGTGTGTTATTTGTTAAATTCTTTTTTTTTTTTATTGGACCACAAAATTAGGACAAACACATGTCAACATCAATTTACATACAAAAATATAAAAAAAAGCGGTGCCGTCCCTAGAACATGTGGATTCTTTTATTTATTGTTGTTTTTTGTGTGTGTAGAATTTAATAGTAGCTTTCTTGCTTTCTATATGCGCATTTCACAGTATAGACCAGGGTCGATAACAATTTGATTTCAATTCTTGTGAAAATAATTGTTTACGTAATTTATTAACAATTTGAATATTTAAATGTTCAGGAATTGCTAAGCGTAATCCGCGAAGAACTGTTTTGGGCGAAGCGGGTCCCGGCTGAGAGATTGGAGGCTCCGTACGAGGCGTACAGACTGGACTTCGCGCAGTTCAAGACCATATACATGGCCCTGTCCCCATGGGCGAAGGGTGATTACGCCGAGGCGATTACGGCTAGGATTTTTAAGGTAATTTAGTTCTGGAACATTTATGTGGGAAAGTAGTATAATTACAATTATTCACAACTAAATTGGATACCATAAAGTCTAGAGCACCATTAAACAATGTCACCATTAACTAATTAATGATTGAATATTTAATTAAATTATAATTAATGATAACATAATTTCAATGAAAACTAATGAAAAAATTCATCAGCATCTCAACTGGATTATTTTGATAAAAGGAATGTTTCCAGCTTATGGACCACGACGACGACGGTCTCGTGAGCGCACGCGGCCTATCGCTCGCCATCGGGCTGAGCACGAGAGCGGAGGCGCAGAAACGGCTGCGTGCGTTGTATTGTGCGCATGCGCCTCCGCTGTTATCAAATTTGGAGCTGAGGTCTGCGCCGTTGACGGAGGTTGAAGAATTGGCGGACGACGCCATTTCCTTTTTTGACAGGTATCACTGCATATTATAAGACAAAGTCGCTTTATCTGTCCCCATGGCCCGTTGTATGCTTAAATCTTTGAAACTACGCAACGGAGTTTCATGCGGTTTTTTTTAATAATGCACTAAGTATTGTTACACATTGAAAAGGTCTACAGAAAAATCCGTGATGGTATATGTCTATCTCTTATGGATAACCCACATTTTTATATACAACGTTCACAGATTTTCTGTACTGTATTTGCGTGCGAAGCCGGGGAGAGTCGCTAGTATTGTTATAGCCTTCACCAACATCGCCTTGATGGCTGGAAATCTTCCAAGGTTCGTTTCACAAGACATTTTCTTTTGTGAACTAGCGAACTGTGAAATCGACCTCCAACAATTCCAAATTCGGCCGTACTCCTCCCTCAAAGGCCGGCAACGTACCCACTAAAATTGGGTGTCTACTACTACTTAAAATGGGGCTGTGACTGCCTTTTCGGGCGCCCTGCAGGCTTGTTTGCCCCCCTATTATAAAAAAAAACTAATATATAATAAAATAGTATGTTATTCAATTTTGCGATCATTTTGGAGAAAAAGCAAGCTTGCAACTCGACTCCATATGGAGTACTGTTCTCATCTCTGGGCAGGAGCTCCCTGCAGCTGGTATTCCTTCTGCCTAGCCGTACGTCGATGATCATCATTTTCCGAGCAACTGATACGTTGACTTTGCGTAGAGGTGTCTGCATCTTCTACCGCATTTACCATGAAGAGTGTTCGGACTCATTCTTGAAGCAGGGTTTTCATCATCGGACGTCGAGGCAGAATACGAAATTCCACCTGTATTACCTCGACGTCCGTCGTTTCACAACTGAGTGTTGGGAATTATGGGGAATCTGCTTAGTAGTGTAATAATTTTTATAAGGCCGGCGACGCACTTGAGAGCCTTCTGGTAATGTGAGTCAGCCAGGTTTAATTTGTGATTGTAAATTAGATATTAGTTTTTTTACTTTTTCAGTATAGAGCGGCCATCCGACTCTATCCAGCGATCTATTAGTGACGCGGGTGACGGACAAATGGACAAATCGACAGACAGCACTTATTCCCCGGACGGTGAGTTGGTTTTTATTTTAAACTATTTTGAATTTATAGTTTAAATTGATTTCATTAGAAAATTCAACAAAACTAAGAATGAAAACACAATGATAGATAGATATAATATATTTTATTAACGTTAGTACTTAATTATATATATATAAACTTGTTATATGTTATATGTTATAGTTAAATATAATTAGAAATTGGAAAAAAATTGTATTAAATGTAAATTAGAATTATAGATAAGAAATTATGTTTTAATATGATCTCTCGCAACGTCTGTCACCCTGGTAATACAATCTTTGCCCTCGTTGCAGAAGCCCTAGCAGCGGAGGCCATTCGCGTGTGCGCCTTGGGGCTCCCGCCCGGGGCTTCGCCGGGAACACCCCCGCCGCCCTCGCCGCCGCCCGCCCTGCCTCGCCCGCACTTCCTGCGTCTGCTGGCCGCCCTTCACGACCTCACGCAGTACTCCACGCCCTTGTACGAGGCTGTCGCTAGAGCAGGTTAAACATGTTTTTAAAACTGACTGTATGTGAGATTTAAAAAAAATGCGTGGAAAAAGAGTTACGGAAGAAATGAAATTAGGAAGGGCTAGAAATTGATTTGACTAAAATCATATTGTTTATTTATCGCCGACTTACTCTCTTTCTTTCTCTCTTTGTGTGTCTTTCTTTCTCTCTCCCTCCTGCGTTGGAATATTGGACGCTAACCGTTGCTAACGCTCGCGCTGGCCTGTTACAGGTATACTATGCGCATGCGTACGAGTGCCACGTATTCTCTCTCTCTCTCTCTCTCTTTTTATTCCCTCTCCCCGGAAGAGTTGAACCTTATTGGAAGTCGCATTAACAGTTTTACTTTAATAATCAGTACGTCATATTATAAAACAAGTCGCTTTCTCTGTCCCTATGTCCCTTTAAACTACGCAACGGATTTTGATGCGGTTTTTTAATACATAGAGTGATTCAAGAGGAAGCTTTATATGTATAAAAACATCCATTAAATAGTGGAGAAGTACTGTTATTTTTGAGGTTTCTAATGTGATGTCGTAAATAATTACATTTTTTCCGCTTACATTGCAAACGCAGGCTGAACCCTTCGAGTTTTAACAAAATAATGTACTAAGTATTGTACACATTGAAAAGGTCTACAGAAAACTCCATGATGGTATATGTCTATCTCTTATGGATAACCCACATTTTTATATACAGCGTTCACAGATTTTCTGTAGTGTATTTAGTATCAGCATTGCACCCGTGCGAAGCCGGGGCGGGTCGCTAGTTTCAAATATTATATATAACATAATGCATCAAAAATCAATAGCTGCTATAAAATTAAATGAATACCAAAATTCCAGAGACTCTTCTTCTACAATTGGGTGAATTGAGGCACAGACCAAATTTGGACCGAGAGATGTCGCAAGACAGCTTGTACTTGGCGGCTGCTGCTCAGCCCTCGGCAGTCGAGGTATGAAATCCTATTTATGGGTTAAGTAGGAGGATTTCCAGTTAAGGAATCATAACTCATCACTTCTAAAGTCGACGCATTTTTAACTGAGTCATCTTATATGTCACTGACAATAGGAATGCGCAGGCGATGTAAAATTAAATTAAATTCATTAAATATTTATTTTTTTGACGTTCATAAGTGTACTTTGTTACCTACATGAATAAATAAATTTTGATTTGATTTGATGCAACCCGTCGATACTCAAAATTTTTAATAGATTTGATAATATCTATCGGTGGCTAGTATTCAATAAAAATACTATAAAAACTACTACTATATACTATAAAAGTTGATTTGAATAATATTATTCACTAACATAAGTTAGATATTTTTATTTTTTTAGCCGGATCGAAACGGCAATCTAGAGGAAGCGTGCGCGCAGCCGTCTCCTAGTAAAGACGAAAAAGATCCGACCGAGGATTGGTCCATCACCTTGGAACAGTTCTTAGCCACAATGTTGGCCGAGGCGGCCTTGGAGGAGTTCTTCAGCAGGCAGGTCTCGATCTTACCACAACTGGAAGCCCTGAGGCAGAGAGATAGGCTGCAATCCGTCTCATAGCCGAGTTGAATGCTATTTCTGAGAGCAGTGTTATTCACATTTCCGCAACACTATCCGATCTCAAAAGATGGTTTTCTGCAAAACATTTTGATAGTTTGTTTTTATTAGTAATGTTGTTTCAAAACTATATTTTTTATATACGAAACTGTATCGCAACAAACGCGTGTTCTGTTGAAAAATATAACTTCACATTTTATATATCGTTTTCCCGGGGGAACATAGTCAGGAAAAATAAAAGATTTTCACATATAAATATATATTAAATGAAAGCTATTCCTATTTGATGCTTTAAACGTTGCTGTTATGTATCTAGTGTAAATAGTAAATACGTGAAATAAATTACACGACAGTAATTTATCGAATTAGACGGATGAGTAAAAGCATTATACGATTGTTTCACTGTTTAAACATAATTACGGACGACACAGTAACCGCACATTACGACGGTAATGTTGACGAATGTACAGAACGTAATAGTTTATTACCACTCGTTTCGAGGAAATATTATGACCTTGGTGAAACAGAGATTTATACATTATTACCACTCTTTATTTGTTTTTAAACTTACGGCAGAATACTATCTATATATATATTAAACTAAAACTAGCATTATGTATGCAATAGTTTCTGTAGAATAAATACATCCTCGTGATTATTTATTATAAAACGTTTTGCAAAATAAAATAAAACAAGGAAGGAAGTTAAAATAAGAAAACATCAAAACAGTCGTCGCTTTACGACTTTGTTCCCCGGGGCTCACGGTAATTGAACAAATTGTTAAAATTGTTCAGAAATAATAAAATAGGCATTCGTTGCGGAATACGGAGTAGCCCTGTTAATATGTACTTGTTAGTAAATATTAAGGTCATTTTTTCATTTTAATGCTTTTCGATTTCAAAAGTTCTTAAAATGAATTTAACAAAAGCAATGTATATTTCTTATTATGATGTTGATACGACCAAATTTTATTCATTATTTCATTAGATCATCGAAATATACAAAGTCGAACATATAAAATATTTGTGAAAAGTCTTAGACAAGTACATTTAGTAATGCAGCTTTATTTACTTTATTGTATTATCTTATAAACACTTAATAAAATAATAAGTCGCCTCTCAACAATTATTTACAATTTGTTGTTCGCAACAATGAGCTAAAATTAATTCACCAAGTACCGCACTAGTACTAGTTCAGTAAATGCCTTATAATATATATTTACTGACATTCCGATATCTAGATAAGATTTATTTTGTGATAGAAATAACATTATATAAAATGTACGCCATATTAGATACATATATGTTTGTTTTATGCATAGTACAAAATATGTAAACACTTATTTCTCTTACTTATTATTAAAAAATACTTTGTACAAAGAGTTTGTTCATACTAACAGTTTATATTGAATATGTACTTTATGATATAACATTTAAGATTTATTTGTGAGGGATAACTTACTCATAAACTAACTCGATGTTTTAACGATGTTGTTAAACAGAAAAATAAATTATAATAAATAGACAAAATTTTGCAAATGACAATTCTGATACCACAGATATAAATTCGTTAGACAGTACTTGAACGCTCCCTAATTGTCCCCCTGTAATCCCCTTTGAATTTTGGCTTTTAGAGAACAAGGGGAAATTTATTTACAAACACACATCCTAGAATCTAGAATGGTTTTACAAAATGTCTAGTTCACAAATGAGGTAAATATTCAAGGCATGGATTATTATTTAAAATTATGTTATAACTTATAACAAAACGTTTCGGTCGCACTGAGGCATTCCAAAATTAACCCGAAATATATGTATATTTATTTATCGTTTTTGTCAATTTCTTCATTCGATTCTCGAATATTGATTTTGCCAAGAGACATCGACCGTTCGTCCCACAACTACGATTTTACATATGCGTAATTTATGTAAATAAAATTGGGACGCCGAGCTTATAAGAATTCCTTATACTGAACAATAATATATTATTGTAGGGCTTCAATATTATGGTGCTTACACGCTGAAATTTCAAATTATTTTTGCTAGTATTTTGTGGCACAACTTATTTGTATAGGTGCAAAGTATTCATAACGTAGAATTGAGATTTTCGTTAAATTTCTAAAATACCTAGATTGAAATTAACTGTTTTAAAATTAAAGTGAGAGTTTATTTTCGAGGTGCAATACTTAAAAATAATTTCGCTTTTATTGTTAAGTTTAATTTACTGTATATACCAGGGAGTTTAACATAGTTATAAGCACTGAATGTAAGCCTGAAAATAAACATTATGTACAATTATTGTTGTTTATTTACCCAGTTTGAAAAATTTAATATTTTCCCGCCTAGAATGATATATTTTTCTAAGAACCTTTCATATACGCTTTCTATGGAAAATCTACGACCAGTAAATTTTTAATTTCGATATAAGTAATTAATCATTATGTTCGCACATATTTTACGAACCCTTTTGAAAATATTTAAATAGCAGAATATGATACTTGACCGTATCTTATGGTACTCAATCTTGCAATTCATGTATTAAGGTCTATATTTTTATTCCTGGTATTAATTAATAGTGGTTCATACTACATGCAACTTAGTATAGGTTTTAGTTTAGTATACAACCAATAAAAGGCTTATGGGTACTAGACCGATTATAAATGATAAGGAATTGAATCTGGATGATATTTTTTGGAATCACCATGGATTCAATACTTCACTGGTCCCCTCATATTACCGGTTTGGCGAAGAGACTTAGTTCTGCAGCTTACGCGATTAAAAAGATTCGCTCACTGATGTCGATACAGCTAGACTTGTTTTTTTTTTTAGTTACTTTCACTTATGCCTTATTATGGAGACGTGCTGCTGATGTCGAAACTATTTTCATGCTGCAGAAGAGGACTGTTCGTGCAATCTATAATTTAAAATGTCGGGAATCTCTATAATCTCGCCTTTCCCTCGCAATATATTTATGACAATATTATGTTTACAAAAATAGTCAGTAAGTTTACTAGAAAAGTAACTACATACGCGTAATGTAAATACTCGGATCAAACGCAGGCTGCAATTTCCACGTACTAAGTATCTAAAGTTAGTAATTCTTTTCTGGAAAAAGGGATATTTGTTTTTAATAAAATCACAGAGGCTCTTTTATCTTTGCTTTTTTTATATGTATAAGGAAAAGCTGTGTAGAAAGGCTTACTATAAAGTTAACGATATTCTTGTTGATAAAAGGGCCTGGGTCTAGTGCTAGACAGAAGAATCTAAGAAATTTGCAGATTTTTTATTTAAAATAAATTTTCTTTGAAATAGTCATTTTGTATGATAATTTGCTATTTTAAAAAATAGCGATAAGATTTTTACGCCGGCTTTATCACTAAAAAACTGTTTGGCTTTTGGCTTGACTCTCTTCTACACAAATAGAAGGTGTAGACCGAGAGAAGAGTCTTCTTTGCCGATGAGCAGGGATGTCCACCGATTCTAATTTAATGACGTGGAATAAGTGATGTATATTTTATTCCGTAATAAATGTTTATTGTATTATATATATAACTGAAATTATTCTATTGTATTAAAACAAATTTATGTTTAATAAAATATGTATTTTATTGTATTAATTTTATTTACAAAATTTTAGCGACCATCCGACGTTGGACTTAACAGTCGTCTTGTTTGGTAACTTGATGCATATCACGCCAGAAGCAATCTCCCACTGAAACAGAAATACATATTAAAATAATATATTTGCACTTGCTGTAGCCATACAAAAACATAATGTAGTATGTGTATGGTCTATGTTTAGGCTAAACATAGACCATTGATAGATAGGGACTTTAGTGGTTATCAACAAAACTTGTAATTTCATAGATTATAAAAATTCTGATTGCTGTAATTGAACTAAGCTGTCCCTTTCTGTCAAACTAACTTTACGCTTCGATGAAAAGAGCCGACACCTTGCGATACTGCAGTCAGACACAGGTATGTTTGAATAAAGGACGTCTAAGAAGAGAAATTCATGTTCACGATAAAATGCGTCACCATTGTAACAGTGGCCTATGTTTTTGTTTTCATGAATACCAAACGCAATCATATGTGTTCATTTATTTAGTTATATAGTATCACTTAATACTTTGTTAACACAGATCGAAAGACATCGCTAATATTATGTGTTACAATCGTCGAATAGTCGATATTATAAATATTAAGTGTATTTCTTTAAATTTTCATGCTTAATAAAATGGGTAAGCATGCGTCTCTCTATCCCGTTCTAGACTAAGAATACGATTGCGAGTAAACTAGCAAAGGGCTAAAAAATTCTATGTTTTCAGTTGTGTGTGTTCAGAAGGACTGTTTGCCAACAAATAACAGACAAAGCTGTAATAATACTTCAACTATCAAAGATCTAGCCCTAGGTCACACAATCTTAGTACTCACGTCCAATGCCTTATCACTTCCCAACAAGGTAACTTGCAATCTATCGCGGCGTAGATAACTGACGATATCCTGCACACAGAGTTCACCATCTTTAGGCCATTCGAAAAAGGTCGCGTAAATCGCCATCACATCTGTTTCCTTTGGTTTAGCTGTGGGATTAACACCGTCATACCGTTGCTTTGTGCACGTGTACCAGACATCACTGTTAAGGCTATCGTTCTGACGTATCCATGGCGAAGTATCGTATATTGCTTCGCCGTTTATTTGAAGCCAATCACCAAGAGCCAAGAGACGCTCTTGGAATATTGGCGCAATGGTGCCTTCCTTTGTTGGACCGATGTTTATGAGAGCGTTGCCTAGAATTGAATTTGTAACTGTATTTATACATAGAAAGTATGATGCTAGAGCTACACTATGAATAGATATTTAAAAACAATATAAACATTTTAAATGATATTTCATAGTTTTAAATTAAATTTTTATTTATTTAACATTAAACTTCTGGCGCGTCGAGTGCTTTAAAACTTAATTTAATAGGATGTGACATACACATTTTTTAATTAATCTTCTATCTTTTTTTAATTATTATTAATTATAATTACCACCACAGCTGACAGTAGACACGATTTCTTTGAGTAACTGTTTGTCACTGAGTATTTCAGACAAGTTCATGTTTCGTCTGTAGCCCCACGATTTTGAGTCCACCGTGAATGCATTCTCCCACTTGTGAGGTTGAAGAGTCCCTATATAAACATTCAAACCTTCCATTTATTAACGAAAAAGGTGCCATAATACTCAAATTAAAAAAAGTTAATAAAAAAGCACTAAAAACACTTCTATAGACAACCACGAGTAAGTCTTGTAGACGATTCTTGATCATAATCATACAGAGCTATACAGTTTCAGCAGTAAAGACTATCTTACCTGGATTATACCTGTCAGCGCAGTTATAAAAATCTCCATGATGGCATGGGATTCCAATCCCCCAACGATCATTGACTACAATCTCATCTTTCACAGGACTATCATTATACAACCACGCCAAAAGGTCAGTTAAATTCCAATAAGCATCTAATGCCTCCCAATCGCCATCAGACCACAACACAGAAGGCTGGTAATCATTGATCAGTTGTTTTATATCAGGCCACAGTTTTGTTGATGGATAATTTTTATTTAAGAACAATGACCGCTTGTCCTCCAAGTAAATGGGATTATACCATTCATATAATGAGTGGTATACGCCAAATTTCATTCCCTGTTTCCTTACTGATTGTGCAATATCACCTACTAGATCTCGTTTAGGACCAACTTCCACAGAATTCCAACTGAATGACCGTTTTGAAGGGAATAATGTAAAACCTTCATGGTGTTTACTGGTTAAAACAATGTATCTAAAAGTACAAACAATATAGTTCAATTGTATGGATTAATAACAATTATTCATAGCCCTACTATCTCAAATAACATCTCTACTCACTTAGCTCCAGCTCTCTTAAATAGAGTAGCCCATTCATCAGGATCAAAGAATTCAGCTTTAAACATAGGTGCAAATTCTTGATATGTAAAACCAGGTGGATAATTTTTATTCATGAAATCTATGTACTTTTGGTTTCCTCCTATAAAAAAAATATAAATTGTCCATCTATTTTAATGCAATATTAAATCTGGTGTAGTGTAACAGACACTTAAACACCATATAATCATTTACATACATTTTATCGAACAAAACGCAATAATATAGGATAGTCTTTTGAACTTACCAACCCAGTTACTCCAAAACCATTCAGTCCCAAAACTTGGAACAGAGAACACTCCCCAATGTAGAAATATCCCAATTTTAGCTCTATCGTACCACTCCGGTAATGGACGGGTATCTAGATCTTTCCAATCAGAGGAATATCTTTTTGTGTTTAATTCAAAAGGATCAATTACATTTAGTTTATCAGCATACCCATTTATTGAAGCTATTACTATATGTATACACCATAACCATAAAAGTAACATTTTTAACACCCTGAAATTAAAGGAGTTCATGTTGAAAACACAACCACAAATACAGAAAAACTTATCATCAAAACGATTTGTTTGTTTACATTTTTTCACAACTCGAAAATGTCGTTGAACCTGTGATAACTGATAACTGATATTTGAAATTTAGCAAATATTGTCAAAACATATTAGGACACGGCCTCAAAATAGTTTGTTCTCTTGCTTCTTGCACCAGATGGCACTAAAAATTTTATGTCACTAAAATATTATTATTAATTACTAAGTATTTTCAGGATCTAATTAGGTATGTACACACAAAGATTCTCAAGTATATTATCAGACTTTCTCATTAATAACAACATTTTTATAAACGATATAGATCGTGGAAGACATAATGTTTTATTAATTATCACTAATAGTAGTGACGATTAGAAATAAAAATAATTTATATTACAATTTCAAAACGAATTAAACAATCTAAATTAATTTTGTAAACCGTTATAAAATTGAACAAAATATATTTAACATACCGTTCAAGATTCAATAATATGTTGTTTAGTAGTTGAAATTTCACTTGATACTGGTCAACATAAAATCCGCCGTTTCTATAAATCCTACTAACTGATAAGGAAAATTGGTCACATACAGATCATTAGTTCGGTAAAATACGAATAAGTTTAATTTGATGCCATAGTATTATAATTTATTGCTACTAGATTCTTTAGAGGCAAGGTAATAATTATAAAGAAAATACATATTTATCTCCAAAATAATTCAACAAAAATACATGTATCTCTGTAATTTTTTATATCCATTATTAATTTTAATTTATAAAGACTTATTTATTTCCACCTTTTGTGTTCTAATTGTCTCGGTGTTTGGGAGAAAAATCTTTATCTCAGAATTCAAAAAATAAATATTTATTATTATAGATAAATTTATCACAAAAAATCAAGTCCTGAATTTGGCATGTATACTACGTACTATTCGCAGAGAAGTACGTTGCCGGAATATAACTTCAGTCATCGTAGTATCACACCGCAATAATGTCGGTGGTTTATTGCTTTGGTCATGCAAAGTGGAGTTCGACAGAAAAAGATAGTCTTGGAGATCGGCATTCTTCTTCGCGGTATAGGCCAGCGTAGTGAAATGGAAGGCTGATAGAAATTTACTTGGACAGGTTTGGCAAAAGAACAGAAGGGTTGAGATCCCGAAGGGAGGTGAACAAGTGAAGAAAAAGCTCGGCCAGTTCCGCAGTCCTCGAATGGACATCATGAATAGACCATCAGGACAGGACAGTGAATGTCGGAATTAAGCCCCCTAACATTTGTGACATCCATGGCAGGTGTGGAAGAGCGCGCCTTGGATAGTTTTGTTTCTTCTGCTCCGAGATTGTTTTACAACTGCATATTTTTTAAGTTTTTGATGAGAAGGGCAGCTTATACGCCATAATAGGCGAGTTTAACGTAATCAGGTGATTGTTTATTAGAAAAAATAACGCACAGGATGCCTTACAGAAAAGATTGTAGCGCCATTAAAAGTAGTTTCTACTACATTTAGTTAATACGTCACACAGACATAAGATGTTTTGAAACAAAACTTATCAAAACTAATACAACATAACAAATAATACGAAATAGTTTATTCGAAATATATATTTAAGATTAAATATTACAAAATTTAAGTGACCATCCAACGTTGGACTTAACAGACTGCTTGGGTAACTCGATGTATGCCACGCCGTATGCTATCTTCCACTGTAACAGAAATATATATAAAAGTATATATTTCAATTGCTGTTATTATCAGATAAAAACTAAAAACTGAAAACCCTGCACGGGCATAAATACCCATACTTTCAGGCAGGTACTTTACTATTATAAAAACTAGCCTAATCGTGCTCTTTTAATTAAGTTTTTTGTTTCTAAAAAAAACGGTGTACTTGTAAAATTGCAATTTATTATGAATAAAGGAGTTTCATTTTAAGTGACTCACAAAGACATAGTTTTATTTGAAATCAATTTCATTTCTACTATCTGCTTTTCAATACCTTGCGTCACCAGTGTGACAGGGGCCTTTGTTTTAGTTTACATGAGTCCTTTTGTGATTAAGTTATCACGTGATATTCGTAACAGATTATAACTCTGTTAAGGCAGACTGAAAGAGATCACTTATATGCCGTATTGTAATCGTCGACTATATAGTATATTTATTGAATTTTTCATGTATCATTAAATGTTAAAAAAACGAAAGTGTGATTCTAGCTTTGCTAACAAAAAGCGGGAAAATGTATAAAATAGCCTTTAGATACTACACAGAGAACTAAAACGTCAATTATCAAAGATTGATTCCTAGGTCACATAATCTTAGTACTCACCTTCAATGTCCTATCACTTCCCAACAAGGTAACGCGCAAAGTGCTATGCCGATGTAGATAAATGACGATATCCCTTATACTAAGTACATCATCTTTAGGCCATTCGAAAAAGGTCGCGTAAATCGCCATCACATCTGTTTCCTTTGGTTTAGCTGTGGGATTAACACCGTCATACCGTTGCTTTGTGCACGTGTACCAGACATCACTGTTAAGGCTATCGTTCTGACGCATCCATGGCGAAGTATCGTAAATTGCTTCGCCGTTTATTTGAAGCCAATCACCAAGAGCCAAGAGACGCTCTTGGAATATTGGCGCAATGGTGCCTTCCTTTGTTGGACCGATGTTTATGAGAGCGTTGCCTAGAATTGCATTAAACTGAATTAATAGAAATACCAACAGTTTAATTATAAATTAATATTTAAAAACTGTAAAATCTTAATTTGAAAAATATTGTTAAATTAAAATTTAACAATATTTACGGCGCGCGTTTCGAATGCTACAGATTTAAGAATGCGAAAATTAATTAGTAAATTAGACAAAAACACAACAACACAGTAGGTACTTTTGTTTATAATAATAAAACAGAATATAATAGATTATACACATTTATCCACTAAATGTTCTTAATTATTATTATATATCGTTACCTCCACAGCTGACAGTAGACACGATTTCTTTGAGTAACTGTTTGTCACTGAGTATTTCAGACAAGTTCATGTTTCGCCTGTAGCCCCACGATTTTGAGTCCACCGTGAATGCATTCTCCCACTTGTGAGGTTGAAGAGTCCCTATATAAACATTCAAACCTTCCATTTATTAACGAAAAAGGTGCCATAATACTCAAATTAAAAAAAGTAAATAAAAAAGCACTAAAAACACTTCTATAGACAACCACGAGTAAGTCTTGTAGACGATTCTTGATCATAATCATACAGAGCTATACAGTTTCAGCAGTAAAGACTATCTTACCTGGATTATACCTGTCAGCGCAGTTATAAAAATCTCCATGATGGCATGGGATTCCAATCCCCCAACGATCATTGACTACAATCTCATCTTTCACAGGACTATCATTATACAACCACGCCAAAAGGTCAGTTGAATTCCAATAAGCATCTAATGCCTCCCAATCACCATCAGACCACAACACAGAAGGCTGGTAATCATTGATCAGTTGTTTTATATCAGGCCACAGTTTTGTTGATGGATAATTTTTATTTAAGAACAATGACCGCTTGTCCTCCAAGTAAATGGGATTATACCATTCATATAATGAGTGGTATACGCCAAATTTCATTCCCTGTTTCCTTACTGATTGTGCAATATCACCTACTAGATCTCGTTTAGGACCAACTTCCACAGAATTCCAACTGAATGACCGTTTTGAAGGGAATAATGTAAAACCTTCATGGTGTTTACTGGTTAAAACAATGTATCTAAAAGTACAAGCAATATAGTTTAATTGGTGGATTAATAACAATTATTCATAGCCCTACTATCTCAAATAACATCTCTACTCACTTAGCTCCAGCTCTCTTAAATAGAGTAGCCCATTCATCAGGATCAAAGAATTCAGCTTTAAACATAGGTGCAAATTCTTGATATGTAAAACCAGGTGGATAATTTTTATTCATGAAATCTATGTACTTTTGGTTTCCTCCTATAAAAAAAAAAATAATTGTCTAAGTATGTATTTTAATGCAATATTATATCTGGTGTAGTGTAACATACACTTAAACACCATATAATCATTTTTCTATTATCGTACAAAACGAAATAATATAGGATAGTCTTTTGAACTTACCAACCCAGTTACTCCAAAACCACTCGGACCCAAAACTTGGAACAGAGAACACTCCCCAATGTAGGAATATTCCAATTTTAGCTCTATCATACCATTCCGGTAAAGGACGTGTATCGAGATCCTTCCAATCAGAGGAATATCGTTTTGTGTTTAATTCAAAAGGTTCAATTACATTTAGTTTATCAGCATAAGCATTTATTGAAGCTATTACTATATTCATACACCATAAGCATAAAAGTAACATTTTTAACATCCTGAAATTAAAGTTTTGTGTAAAAATCACCAAATACCACACAAAAACATATCTTCTAAACGATTTGTTTGTTTACATTTTTTACAACTCGTAAATGTCGTTGAACCAGTGATAACTGATATTTGAAATTTAGCGAATACATATTGTCAAAACATGAGGTAACGGTCTCAAGATAGTTTGTTCTCTTGCTTCTCGCACTAGATGGCACTATAAAATATTTATATTACAAAAATATTATTCATAATGAATAAGTACTTTCAGGATCTATTTATTTTCTTACTAAGATTCTTAAATATCAAACTTTCTTACTAATAATATGTTCAAACATAATGTCGTCCATGATCTATTAATGACGATTAAAAATAAAAGGAAATAATATTACTATTTGAAAACTAATGAAATACCTAATCTAAATTATTTTTTTAACCATTATAAATTAAAATAGACAATAAATAACATACCGTTCCATATTCAACAGTTGTTTAGTTGTTGAGACTTCACTTGATACTGGTCATCATAATATCCGTCGTTTATTTAAATCATATCTACTAACGAATAACTAGTGATAAGGAACGTTCGCCACATAACTATCTTAGCTGAATTGTTTTATAGAATCACAAGCCATATTATTCAAATTTAATGCAAAAATGTATCAAGGAATCCAGAGAAAGAGAAGAACAATAATTTATAACACTAAAATGCTGATTGAGTATAATTTAAGGCACTTATTACTAATACCTAAAATAGAAAACTAAATACATAGTATCTATCGATAAAAATTAAACTAAGAACATAATATAAATAAACAAAACTAGAAAACATAAAACTGCTTTCATAACTAATTATACCTAAGTGATGCAATTCTTGTGAATTCAGTCAGTGTGCATCTAAATATATCGGTCTCACATGCATTAATGTTCAGGGTATTCATGGGTAATTTCTGTTTAAACTAAAGTCCCCCCAAAGTCTTTGAGTTCTGCTACTCTTGGAATTGGCTTTTCCTCTATATAATAATTATAGAGATTCGGTGTCCGTGTTATGGATAATGAAATAGCAGCACATTTCCCAGAAATAACCTGTAGCCGATTTTTCCTGCATCAATTTCATCGTAGATGGCATTATGCTATTATGAGTCCATCTGGCAGAAGAGCAGTGCCCGTTAAAATGAAGAAAATTGATAGAAAGATAAATTAAATTAACCTACGCTGGATCACTAACAAAGGCTGCGTTCAGGGTCCAATAGGGGGACCAACCATGTTCGCTCCTAGAGGACTTGCCAAATGGCAGTCCAGTAGAACTTCAGGTTAAATCGGATACATAAATATCCTAAACACACTAATGTTCGTGCCCCACAAGTCCAAAGCCATGGTGGTGACGCGGATATTGAAAAGAGTACAACGGAAAGCCGCGTGAGGATAATGTAAACCAGCATATGATCGCGTTTTTACTATCTACCGTTATTGAACAATTGTAACGTTTATGTATGCGTCCGCGGTGTGGGCTCCCGCAACAAATCAAATCGGTTAACGCAAAACAATTAAACACCTTCAAAATGGCTTTTCCTAAAAAAAAACAAAAACTTATAGGACGACGACTTTTCACGCGGCAACCCCTAATAGCCAGGATACTTCCTCTAGACCTACGTATCAAGAAGCCTCTACCTCATACGAGATAAGGAGGGTGTCCGCGTGGAAATATCGGAAGTTGAAGAATTAGAGGAGAGTACCTACGTAGATCACATTCCGCTACATAAACGTACCTGGACTACAAGCTCATTATCCGGTAGAAATTTGAAGACATGGTGGCAGCAAAACAAATATAGATTACCGAAAAGTTGGCGCATGAACGGATTGGAAAGATGGAACGGAAACAAAGAACAAGAATATAAAGATAGCACTGGCAGCAATGGCGCTGCGAAATGCGATAGGTACTTACGTGGTTAGTAAATAAAAATAAGCGTGTCGCAAAAATCTAGTCACTCTCGGTTCAATTAGATGCAATTGTGAGTGGACGATCTCCATGATCCCCTGGCAGCCAACCGCCAGATCCACCAGAGCCTAGAAGTTAGCTATATAAAAACTTATGTAAATTTTTTCTAGGTAAAAGTACACGCTGCTACGCCGGATAAAGTGAGGCTGCGGTAAAACTAAGAACAAACCGTGGTGAACAGCTGTTCAGCGGAGATGTTAGAGCTACATATGTATAAGTTACTGAAGGATCGCCCATTTATATTGTAAATAATAATCTTACCGATACGAAGACACTCGCGGGTGATAATGTGAAAAAAAATTATTTGTTGCCATTATACTATCATAAATTATGACTTACTAGGTAATTTAAAGGCAAACTAAGTATAAAGAAAACAAAGAGATAAATACACATTTACTTTTTAAAATTATTGAACATACATAATTCTATGTAATTTTTCATATAGTACAATATTAACATTCCTATTATTATTAACAACTAAATCTGTGTGATTGAGCAGTTTTATTTATTTATTTTCCATTAAAGAAATTTATTTATTTCCATTTATTATTATTTTAACTAAAGCGCTCACCTGTCTCTTAATATATCAATATTCACACAATTTGACAAAAGAGAGAGATTAATACTTTAGTTAAGAGAGTGCAATTATACATATTTGTATGAATATGTGTATCACTTTATAATACTGTCTTGATAATACTGAATCTTTTATAAACATATTTATTTACATTTACAATTAATCTATATAGTAATAAATACAATACAAAATTGTTGAAGTCATGAATTACAATTTTCTTCTAAAATACAAGTTTTTAAATTGAAATTTTGGACAAGTTCACAAATCACTTCAGATTATATCTCCATAAAGAGACAATAACTCAATGTCTCATATCATATTCTTCAGGTTTATCCACTTCCACATTGGGAAGTGGTTGGCATTGCTATTGTTCATCCACTTTGAATGTTGAATAGTGGCAGGTCCCAT
The DNA here is from genome assembly GCF_905147795.1 of Pieris rapae. Taxonomy (NCBI): domain Eukaryota; kingdom Metazoa; phylum Arthropoda; class Insecta; order Lepidoptera; family Pieridae; genus Pieris; species Pieris rapae. The sequence goes on along the minus strand of NC_059515.1, from coordinate 625,614 downwards.
TAATAATAATCTCATCATTTGCTGATGTTGGAGGTGCTTGAGATGTTGGTAATGCTTCATTACTGTTAAAAACAGGTACAGTATACAATAATTTTTCATTCCGCACTGGCTCAGCTTGTGAAATAGCAGTTGTGAAGACATTGGTGGGTTTCAGACTAAATTCACCTAGCATATTCATTTTGACATCAAATATTACATCTTGTATTCTCTTTTTAGCAAGTAATAGGCTTCTTTCACATTTTAGTGAACGCAATTCATTTGCAATGTACTCCCCAAATACTGAAAATTCATCTCTCTTTGCTGTTGATGAGTAAACTAAGTCGGAATCCAATATATTATCAGTTCTTGCCAATTTAGGTGGCGGTGATAAGGCATTATTTTTATTCTCATCAGGTGATATTGCATTATCAGTTGATGTATTGTTAAATGTATAAATATCCTGAAAACAAAATAGGAGATAAAGTTGTCTTTCAAATATAACATTTCTAAATTGGGCAATAGTATATATCTGAACTATTAAAATATTAAATATTACTAATTATCTAAACTTAATTACAACTTAGGCCAATTGTTTACATGCTATGACAGTATATAATTTGCTTTGAATGTATTTTTCATAAAAAACTACTTACCGAATGAACAAGTTTGTATGGCTTGTTTGAGTCCTTTAAAAAGTGTAAGTAATCATAGGCATACCAATTTGTAACATATCTATCATTTGGATCTTGAGAACGGGCTAGAGCCTCTCGAGCAAATTCTCTGTTATATTGTGTCCTCAAATGCTGTACTTTCTTAGTTACGTCGAAAACCGATATTCTAAATGTATTTGCAATCGAACGAAGCTCCTGTTTGCGTTTTTGTTTCCCACGCCTAGATTCACAATTGCTAGGATTCCAAAGCGCTGCATTTACTTGTAGTAATCCGACTAATTTCAACGTTTTCTCTCGAGACCATTCCATTTGAAAAGTTTCAGTAAAACAGATTAAACCTGCGATCGATCAAGCAATTTATGTTGATATTAAACAATTTTAGTTCATACTGCACAAACAGTTTGACAACAGCTTGATTCTGCGTCCTGCGATTTCGGATCCAGTTTATTGATTGCTTGCAAGACTTGTTGTTTGAAAAGTTTGCCTACCTTTGAAAATTAACGTTAGATAATTTTTACAATATATTTAATTAATATTGCAGTTGTAGAAATGATGCTTTTTAATAATTATTATTTATGTCAAAAACGAAGCAGTTGATAGTTCGGTTTTGGTAAATAAAACTAGATGGCTCTCATTTCAAGAGGGTTTTCTGTTTTTTAAACAATATACTTTTTATTTCGTTTGACTTTGTTTTTAATACATTTTATATATTTTGTTGTTGAATAGATTTAATATATACAACAAAATGATGAAACGTCTCGATCAAAAACGGTGCGTTAGCGAGACTGGGTATACATTAATTATTAATCTTGCCGCACACGTATAAAATGAAATGTATTTGTAGTATTATTATACTACAAATTACACACGTGTGTGTTACACCAAATCACTATCGTCTGTCTCCAGTTTGATTGAATATTGATTTAATTTTACTTTGAGTGGTGGCAAATGAAAACAAAGATATCTTATTCATTCTCATTTATTTACAAACTACAATATGTGAGAACTATCACAATATAGAACAAGTGCTCTTTAAAATAAAATTAAAATATTTACATTATTTACAATTATCGTCACAGTTAAAATGCAATAAAATTATAAAGGTAGGCAATTTAAGAAAAATCACTAGCGGATTGTCATTGCACTGTGTATACGATTTATTAAATAAATAATCTTCAACCATTAGATTGAGTTTTTTGTCGAATATTATATACGAATAATTAAATTACTTCAAACGAATAATATTACTTCGGAGTTATTTTCCGGTTTACAGATCAAATTTCAATGAATTTATTTTGCCTTTTTACCGTTAAATTGTCTCAAACCCGACAATTAAATAACTCTGAAGCTGTCATACGTCAAGCGAAAACAAAACATCACTGACATATGACAAATGACAATTTACTCATATACATCATTACAATAAAATTACCTGCCTCAACAGATAAAAATGACTTATTAATATTAAGGAACAAAAAAATAGGTTACGTAACAGTAAGGAACACAAAAGTTAGCGTTGTAAACTATCAATAAGATATAGGTTATTTGAGGTCGTCGATTCGATGACATCGTGCAAGCTAACATTGTAATCAAATGCAAAATTAATAACATAAATAACAATAACAAATTAAAACGAATTAATCAGTTGCAGGCTCATCCACACGATTACATTTAAACTGAAAAGTCCCCTATCACAGGTATCAGGTTAACATAATTTTAAGAAATCTTAAATGTTAACCCCTATTCCATGGATTGTAACCCTGAGATGGCCCGTATAATTTAATGAGTAAAATATCGACTTTCCCACGCTAATTCATAGAACCCACTTGTTGCAACGCATCACAGAAATTAATAATAATAGAGATTCCAACTTTATCTTGAAGCTATAATTAATGTATGACTTTCACTACACTATGGTGGTAATGTTTTAGCTATTGCATATAATATGGGTTTTTCTGAGAATTCTTACATAGTATTACTTAACTATCGTATGCAGTATAAAATTATAAACACACCATTCTCTATAATATATTAATCGCTAACCGATCGACAGGTACGCACTGAAACCAGTCATTGTTTATAATAATTCAACAAATAATAGACAATTTTTAACAATTGACAATAGCTCTTCTATATTATGTACAAAAAGGTGGTCAAAAGTGAGGTACAATGGGGCTCTGGGGCCGATAAACAACCAATCGTATTCAATGTCGACTCGCCACTGAAAGAGGATCACACCGACTATACTGTGCCCACAATGTGCCAACAATAATCACCCCGAACTGCACAATGTCTGGTCACCTCATCAACTTTCAAAACTTTCACATCACAAGTTCGCGGTTCGATCGAGTCGACGCTGAAGTAAATAAATACTAGCTACCTAGGTATGTACACGAAAACAACGTCTTAGACACAATTGGGCCGCGATCCGGCTGGTGAGGCGTTTACGTCACGTCGAGCGGCCGACCCGCGCGTGCTCTGAAGAAGCCGTCCTGCGTCCTGCACTCCCTTATGGTCACAGTTTGTAGGTTCACGGTCACGTCGGTTATGAAGATCTGGTCGGCGACCGGGGAGCGAGCGGACCAGAAGGCCGCGCCGCGTTTTAAGGGCGGAGGGGGAGGGGGCGCCGGAGTGACGGGGGGCTCCCCCCAGGAGTCCTCGTCTTCCTGCTGCGGCGTAGGAGGCGGGGGTCGGGCTCCCTTCGGCTCGGCCGGAGCCGTCGCCGTGGGCTGCGTGTCGGTGCGTCGCTCTCTCTCGGGGGGAGTGTGAGCGTCCGCTTCTTCGGGGGAATGGGGCGCCCTTCTTGGCCCCGTGCGGGGTGCGGCCGCCTCTGCCGCGGGAGATGCCGGCGCAGCGGCGCCTCCAGGGGGCGCGGCGAGCGGCGGGGGCTGGCTGTGCGTTCTTCCGCCGTTCAGTTTGGTCGAGTCGTGCTTTTTCGCCGGCGGGCTCATGGTAATCGTGACGCCGATTTTACCGGACTCCTTCGAAAGCACTTCGGCCTTGCGCTTCCCGGGGGGCGGTTGGCGTTCTTCTGAGCCGCTGCGGGCGCGTTCGACCGGGGAGTGTTCTCGTTCCCGTTTGCGGCCCTGTCTTCTCAGCTCCTCTCCTCTCTCGAAGCTCTGTATGAGCCTGGGGTCGAGAATGTTCTCTTCCGGCTCCCAAGTGTTGTGCTTCGGTTTCCAGCCTTTCCATTTCACGTAGTACTCGACTTTGTTCTGAAAAGAGCGAAAGTGTCGGTTATTATTTGTAACATTTCGGTTGCGAGGCGTGTGGTGCGGAGGGCCGGTGTGGCGTGACTGAGAGCGGGGGCGGGGGGAGCGGTGAGGGGAACGCGAGCTTGCAAATTAATTTGCGATTCGTATGACCTGAACGGGTTTCGCACATTAACTGGCAAGAACACGGAGGGAGTAGCACCTTATTCTAAAATACAGTTAACACAAAGAGTTACATGTCAATAACATATTAATTAGTCAGTTCGCAATACTTTATATTATTAATAATAGTGTATTAATGAACTAATAAAAAAGTCGGGCAGGTATGGCGGGCCGTTGCGAGTTTATTTCGGCGCACCTGCTCAACACAGCTGTCGCGATATCTCCCTCGGGATCGGCCAACATACCCTTGCTGTCAAAAACATGCCGTTATACACATGCAACAATCTCAACATGCATAAACTCATCAAACAATAGAAGGATGTATTTTAAATAAAATTATCTAATATTATCTTGCGAAAGAAATATTCCAAAGGAAGTTATACGGTCTCATCCGGTCACGGCGTACACCTGTGATTTCATTAAACCGCAGAGACCCAATCTCCTGCATATTTATAAACGACCTTTCACTTCACCCGCTCACATGTGCTTGGTAATTTCGTACCTTATTGCAATGAGATAGAGTACATAGTTCCTTAAAGGTCTAGTGAGATAGGGCGTTGCTGAACTCGGCTAAACATTGAAACCCTCGCGCCTTATTGGTTTTACTGGCGAAGGGTGAGTCAGCTTCGAGAGAGGTTCGCGTTACTTTGCAGTGACGTCTAATTAAGTTTCTATTATTTTTTGGTTTTAACACTATTTTTAATATAAGAAGCCGATAGAAGATGAAGAGATGTAAACAGCATCACGCACGCTACAGCTAAACACAGCTACTAACATAAAACATTATAGTCTTTTTCCCAATCTATCCCCCTATTTATCAATCTACATTATCACGCAGGAATAAAAGTTTTTAGGAAAATCAGGGATATTTTGTACATATATAGGTACTGTAAATGTATATAATTTTGTAGGAATTGGTTAAACGTCAGATATATATTTGTAAAATGAATTTGAAATAATATGATTCGTTATTTGTAATCATTAAATCGTAAAATTAGGGAAAACTAGACAAAATATGTCTCCAATTTATATTCTGTTTATGGTATATGACGTGAGTGATCAATTTTCTATAATCATTGGCCTATACGATTGAACTAGGCATAGAACCCATTCCGCTCTCTTTGACAGAGTTACCCTAACAAAGCATATGATGAATATAAAATACAATAAAACCAAATAAAAACATCAAGACATCATAACTAAACAAAAAACTTCAAAAAAAGCATTTGGGACGTGTTAACAAAGTGTGCATTGCACGGCGCACTCTCATTGGCCGGTGGGCGGGGCTTGCCCACTACACCACGATATTTGTGCGTATATTATAGTCCCTATCATCCACACATAAGACTCAATTTGCTTTGAATGGGCGGTGCCGGAGTCATGGTAATAAACTCCATGGGCGGAACGCGTCTTTCGACGTAGACGCCAATTAGAACCGATTGGAACTTGCATAATTAATTCCGAGCTGTAATTAATTAATTTGTTTCTGTGGCAATTGTGAGATTTTTATGACATTCAAGAAATATTGCTCAATCTGTCTTCTGTTACGCTACATCTAGATGAATGATGACTGATTAGTTGCGTAATATGGACGATTTACGCATCTAAAAGCAACAAACATGGTTAGTGAAGATTATGAGGGATTTGTAGAGGACTGATCTGTTACGACAATTTCGCCGGTACTCTGAACTTGTTTTTTCAAAATTAAAGCCCTGATATTGCAGTCTTAGGATCGCGGTTCATAAACTTAGGCCCATATTTGATAGTGTTCACGTGGAGGTACATATATATCTATATATCTAATGTAAAACAGACATTCATATTGAAGTCAAAATCGCTTCCGCTATTGTATCGATGCTGAACAATTCTTATGATATTTGACTCCTGTGGGACAAGATATAAGTCTAAACTACTTAAGAGCATTACAGGCACTAAACATAAGTAAATTCTACGTTAATTTGTGGTAACGCCTGCAAATTAATATCACATTACATGTTTTGGAAAACTAAAAAAATTTCGCAGGCGTTTCGCACATGCAATATATTTCTACGTCCTCTTTACACCCACACTGCTCTATGTATTACATATCCAAACACATGCACTTCTCAATTGTCTCATTTCCACGGTATTTATACTACATTCATTATTTCTCTGCCACATACCTACACCATTCGTTGAAATCGCAACGATATGTAAGTAGTTCTGAATAATTTAAGTATACGTAATTGACAATGTCAATAGGTACCCGCATGTTTAACAATTTAAATAATCAAACCAACTAGTTTCATGATTTATTTATTTAAATTAAGTATTATACATTATTGTTAAATAAAATATAATACAACCATTTTTCAAATTTCTTATTACGTTTCATGACGTTTGTCAATGTAACAGGCAGGCAAATAGGTGATCAGCCTCCTGCGCCTGACACAACCATCGTTTCCTTACGTTAGGTATGTTTTCAATCACAGTTCCAGCGAATTTAAATGCGCTCATAGAAAGTCCATTGGTGCACAGCCGGGATCGAACCTACGACCTCAGGGCTGAGAGTCGCACTAGGCCAACGCTACTTAATCATATATCTTTAATATATAAAGTAGAAGGAAAAATCTCCAACACAGCATATGGCATCGTTTATCAGGCTATTCTCTAACAAGACTTGCAGTTTTGTGTATCAAGACATTTTGATAACGATATACAAATTTATTAGCATATTTAAAGACACCGGTTGACATCAATTAATTAATTAATTATCATAAGGTCATTAATTTTATATTCTCTACCGTATTACGTTATTTATTTCTTCCATTTGTTAATTACCAACACCTGTTTCTAAATTTTTCAAGTTTAAACTCGTTCTCGATTGCTGTTTGAAACTTATTAACAGTATCTTTCTTAATTCAACTATATTGTGTCAGTTTGATAATCATCAGACACTAGCCGACATGTAACCGCCGCTAATCAAAAGTTGGAGCGATGCCAGGCCGCGTCAGCGAGTGATAATTAATGCCGTGTCAGTGAGTGACGATTTTGGCACGTGGAATCGTAAAGAACAAGGATAAATTGGGACAATCAATATAATTGGTGAATAAGAGAAGAATAAAAGATTTATAGAGTGGTATTACAAAATCTTTTGTTTATATGGTTATTAATAGCTTTGGATTAATAGAACAAGTAGGGATTAGATGAAAAGAACTTCATCGTCTGGATTATCAAGGAGTATTTCTGATATTCACCAGTTTTATGGTTCAATTTAAAGCTATTTGTCACTGTGCCTCGTGTCGAACGGCAATTTGCGTCCAGAGGGATCCCTCGCGGGCAAATAGGGATGACGCGGCGCGATAGATTTATTACCAGGGAATAAGCAATATAACGTAGGTGTATTTGTTATTAGCACGAACTGAGATTTTGTAGGGCGTTTCCCTTCTTAATGCGTTTCGCAATAAATTGTGTTTGATGGATTAAATAAGGACATTTGTACATATATTTGTAATGATTTTTTTTAAACGATATGTGAGCTTATAAAATTACATAATTAATCATTGCTTTTTTTTTAAATAATAGTGTTATTTTTTACTGCGGCTATCTATGTTTATTTTAAACAAGGATTATCAGATGATCTAATTTTTGGGTACAATATAGAGTCAATAGGAATTAATGTAAGAAAACACTATGCTTTTTGGAAATCGTTGTAATTTCTCACTTCATTTATCACACAGAAAAGGTTTCACAAAAAGAGGTCATAGCATTGAAGAAAAATGGGCTCGCAAAGCTTCGGCGTAGGGCTTTCAGTTTTCCTTCTGAATGCTAAAAAAATCTCTCAAAATATATTTAAAAATTAAGAAAGAAAGCAATGAAAAAAAATAATACTATTTTTTTTTATTATTATTACATAAAATCCTTGGCGCATTACTTTTTTAAATATGTATTTCATCGTTGTCTTCGCGTCTACTTTGATATGCCATGTAATCATTCAACCTTAGCAAATAAATAAAAACATTAGTGACCGTTTGTTTGTAAAACAGCTTAAGTAAAGTGAAGTTAAAATAACTTCCCACTTAAGCCAAAAAGAATTATTTTTAGAACCAGTTCGTTAACTTATAGATATACGAGTTCGTTGCATAAAAATATAAAATTGGTTTAACTTCAACCACTGCCAACCCTACAAGACCAGGGGTGAATCCAGGGTGGACAGGGGGTGGATTAATGGCTCGGGATTGCCCGTGGGGAGCGATCAGACGTTTAAGCGCTTCTCAAATTGCTCCTAGCAATATACGGGAGACGTCATTCGTTACAGCGTTTGTGATGTAATTTAGTTTCGTTCACGAGATAGTACGTAATATTGGGAAGTTCCTTGCTCGAATTCCGGAATACAATGTGGAAATGGACTAATGTTAAATCAGATTTGTCAGATTTTTAATCCTACTATCTAGATATTATCTATATTTTTTAAAATATATCAGTGGCGCTTTTTAGATCTAAGCCTCAGTTTTCTGTGTCAGTTTCGTGTGCCTGACACAACCCGTAGACGGTTTTCGTCACGACGGTTTTTCCTAATCGTTAGATGAGAGTCAGCAAGCTTAAGCCTGCTCTTGATACTTTAGTGAATGAGAAATGTCTTCCGAGATAAGAATACTATGAACATGAAATCTGTCATTGAATGGTGTGAAGCCAGGTCATGGCACACTCACGCGTGACTGTGGGGAAAGCGTGACGACTGACGACACGACTATCAATTAACACACCTTTTATGGCTTTACCGTACGCTGTATTGAGTACAATATCTTAATGCGTTTTTGTCTTATAAATATTAATTAATTCAACATAATTTACAATTATTTCTTCAAGTGAATATTATTCGAGACTTGAAATTTTCAGTTTACGTACTTATTTAGACAAGGTAAGTCTCATGAAAAAATATATATAATACAAATGGGATTGTATATAGATATATTAAACTAGTTTTTAGCTTATAAATAGGAGAAAGAAGACAAGAACTTACCTACATATGTATAGCTATAGAAGAGAATGAGACTACTATTTCAGAAGACTTTTAGTTCTACAGTGGGTACTCATTACTGAATACAATCATCTATTAAAGTTACAAAAAATATAACGCAATTTCAAGGTGTTGTAAATCTAAAATGCATTTATATAGAAAACCTCATTGTATTGAGATTAATAAGTCTGTTTATGGCTTACGTCGAGTTCAATGGGTTCACAATAAACGTAAGCGGATTGTATAAGATTAAACTACGCTCAGGCATTGTTCCTTTACCTTGCACTGAGACCAATATGTACGAAAATATACTTTTTCTGGATTTATTGTATTTTAATTTTTGAGAAAATTATATATATCTTTAAATATCTCCTACGATTTGTATAATAATTAACTACTAATATATATAATATTCTGATTTATTTTATGTTTTTTTCTTCAGATTTTACTTTATTTCGTTCTAGGAAGCGTTATTATATATACTATTTTTTATTGTTCCAATAATTTGGAACCCTAATTAATGGGTCGCCTGGAAGAAATCGCTTGTTTGCGATAAGACCGCCCATTGCCTTATAACATTATGTAACCTGCTTTTATGAATATTATTTTTTTTGTATAAGGTAACGAAGTGGTTAATAAATAAAAATAAATAAGTATGTATGTATATAAATAAATAAATATTATAATGAACAAGTTAGTTAGTTTACTATCCGTTTTACGTAAGCGAAGTCGCGCCCGACAACTAGGTCAACATAACTAACTAGTAGACACAGTTACCAAAGTTTGGTTATTAAAACATATTTCTATAGAGCAGAGAGGGAACGAGGTAGCAAATAATTTGCTTTCACGAAGCGTACTCCGCACACTAATTGGATTTGCTGTGGCCGACGATAATAATTACAAGCACACTGGAGCATTTTCGTACATTGTTAGTAATATTGAAAAATATACAAGGACTTAATAAATGAAAAAAGGTATTCCTGACAGAAGTAATAATGTTTGCAGTCTGTAAAATAATTACTAAAATCATTTCATCAGCTCGCGTAAATTTATTTAAGTAAAATTCAATTTCTACATTAATTTTCTACTTTATCGGTCGCCGCAAGGCATGGAGGGTTAAAAGGGTGGGTGGAGGATGAAGAGCCGCGGGCGATGTAATAAACTTGATGCTTTATTAATATTCCAATCTTTTTTATGCCTACAATATTTTGTCACATAATTGAAACTTGACTGTCTTATTTAATTGATGCTCGGCAAACATGCAGAACAGTTTTAAAGTGGTTCTAAGCAAAATACATCAAATATTCAAAACACGCAAAGACCTCCAAGAAGTTGTGCGTGCTGAGACTTCATTATAAACTTCTATTGTTTGTTTGCACATATTATCTAAAGTAGTAAAAAGATTATAAAAACAAGTTTTATGGGACAAAACTATCGTAAAATTCATTCATTCTAAGAAAAAAAAAGAAAAATCCATCCCCAATTGAGTTGCAAAATCAGTGTTTCTTTCGTAACAAAACTACCAGGAGCATAGAAGTACTGTAGAGTAGGTAGATAGCATATAACTTATTTATATGACAGACAGGGACAGCACTGCTTGTGGGACGAGATAAAGTTTGTGAGAGGGGGAAAGCTAGAGGCGTGCGTACGTGTTAGACAAGGTTCGAGATATACCGCAGGAAGAGGTGGGTAGGGACGTTAGAAAGAGATAGCTTTATGTGGGTGGGTACATGAGCGATAGGGTAAAAAGATTTCTTGTAGTACTTGGCGACGAATAAATTTATCGTTAGACTTCTACTTTTGGAAGTGTCACTGTCAGAATTTCCAAATGATTTACATCAATTAGTGCTTGCTATAAGCGGTGTACCTACATAACATCTTCAGTAGAAAAGTAATTGGAATTTAAGCACGAAAACTATTTCTTATAATTTTAAACAAATTATGTAGAATTATTTTTAGAAACAATATATGTTACCTAATATATTTTAAGTACCTATTACTTGTCTATTAATTATGTAAATATTTCTTATATCATTTCAAAACGCCGAGAGCCGATAATGATGGGCATGGAGAGTCCAAAAGAATGTCGAATAGAAGAATTGGTAGCCCAACATAAGGCGAATACCACGACTACTTTGCCTTGAGCCAGGTACCACTGAATAGATAAACCGGAAGAGGGCCTACTGCAGCTAAAAGCCAATGTAAAGGTGTACTGGGCAGGGAGAGAGAACGTTTCCCTATTCAGAAAAGGGCAGCAAAATTAAATGTATTACGAGTCTAAAATGTCATAAAAAAGAGCTAATAACTCAATTAAGCGGATAAACAAAACAATAGCGGGTGGTTTTGACGCGGGGGATGACTGAACCCTCATCTCCGGTCCCCTCATAACACTGATTGCATTCCATTGTTATTAAACAGATAATTCAAAGACATTTCGCTAAAAATATTAAAGGAAATATCGCATAGATAGTAAGATAGACCTTGCGGCTCCATCAAATTTGCTGTGAGGACATCATGAGGACCAGCATGATTAGGATTCAGAGATAAATGACTACTACAGCGTTTTTGATATAGGTCTTAGCACAAAGTGTCTATAGTGTTATTTGTCAATAAGACAGACACATCACGATAAAGAACAAGCATCATATTATCTTACGTATAATTAAAATGTTCACAGGATTTGAGGGTCTTACAAAGGGCGACTAACTCACTAAGTTGCAACGCAAACACTTGCTGCGAAGTTTGCTTCGCAACTAAGTTTAACCAAAGATACCGTAACATGAATTACTTTCCTACAAATGCGACATCGGGTATGACCTGTCAGACTAGGAAGTGAAAAGCTAGGAACGTGATTATCTACCTGCTGCTGCATTTGCGGATGTTGCAGTACCCCTACTGCAGTTTAAGTATTACATTATCTTTGATTTTGAACGTCAACAGTTATTGTCTATGATTGATATGAGGAAGAAGTATTATGAGGGGGCTTGATATGAGTATTATGAATGGCATGTAACGGAAATATTTGCGGGAGTGGTGGCAAGAGTCGACTGTGGTAAAAAGAAGTGTTTATTATGTCCAATGGTATGTTTTATACTAAGCTGTACCTATTAGAATCTGAGTGCATCATGAGACATCAATTTCCGGCTGTGCCATGGATCTTTCCATTTCATTTACCAATTACGTGTTGTTACCACGAGAATGTAAGTGCATATTTTATTTCACCATGCCTTCTGCTGATAATGGACAAATCTTTGTATTTAATTCATTTTTAATTACTTACTTAAAATATCATGTGGACAGGGTATATTGGCGGCAGTTCATTACAAACGTTGCGTAAAAGAAAAGCCAGTTCTTCTCTTCCGTTTTACGCCCTTGAATTGAGAACTGGCAGTAGGAAAATGTAACATTAGAAGCATTACTTCTTTTTATGAGGCTCATAAGTGTTACCCATATCATTTTTGACTTTGAATTGATTAAGAAATACTTCTGTGGGCAGATGTTTTCACAAAGTAATGGTGCGCTGGGCACCTAAAGGGGACAGGCCAAGATCGGGTGAAGGCTTACTTGAGCCGCAGCAGCAGCAGGTCGGTTGACAGCATGGAGGATCCAAAATCTCTCACGAGAGTGATTTTAAAGGAAGATAATAAAAGTGTCAGTTCCAAATTTATTTTTATAGAACCTTACAAACGGGCAAATACCCACCTGATTTTAAGTGATACTACTCATGGGTGCGCCAGTGCGTTGCCGGCCTTTTAGGAATTGATAGGATCTAAGTCGAATAGGTTCGCATTAAAATAACGTGGGAAACATCACCTGTCATGTCATATCTTACTAATTACAATTCCTATCTGCATCAGATAGGGGCAGACAAAAACGCAGACCATTTTGATATATTTACATAATGGCATAACAATCGTACGAACCCCTTTTTTATCCCCTAATTCGTAGGGTTTTAGGGGAAATGCGGTTCCTACCTGAAGACATTCTGTTCCAACGTAAAGGTGCCTGATGATGAATGGCTGGTGTTTTAGCGTCTTCGAACACGAGATCAGGCGTAGATGACCGTATTTTTATTGAAGGAATTTGTAACGGAATGTATGAAGTAGGGGACGCAATGACGTTACTTTGATATTCCCTACACAATTAATGCGTTTCTAAATATAGGGGACCCATTGATATAACTTTTTATATTCCAGCCGAGTACCTACGTAAGGGTATATAAGACCCCGTTACGCAGGGAACAGCGCGAACCGTGGAGTATCTTTCGACGCATTTTTTTAATTAAATTTTGCTGTGTATAATGCAAGTAAAGTACCTAGATACTTATACCTAAAACACATGACAATTATGGTAAACATGTTACAAAATATGAAGAAAATATATAATTCAGTTTCCGGCGCGTGGAATTGGTTGGCGGTGATAACATTACCTTTCCTCCCAAAATAGCGACGACGTATTTCAAAATGACAATATAAAAATAGATACCAAATAGACAAATAAAAGTTGTTTCATTATCTTGTACTACCTGTACAGAAATTAGGTATTTGAAGGCCATGCTTTGATATCATATAAAACACCTCTCCGTAGTTATATTCGTGTCTCTTGCCTTTAAAACCAGTTGAAAGATCGTATTTACAATAAAACCGCATGAAAAATAATCAGTGGATATTTTGAGCAACTTTGAGACGTTTCGCCGAGTCGTTTTTGCTTTGCTGTTTTATTTGATTGATTTCTACATAAGTATTAACAATGTATATTCGCGATACTTGGCCATGCGATTTCTTCAAGAAACAGAGTTCTCCCCTTTTGAGTTATGTTGCGAGATATTGAGAGCTACTCGATTGTGAGGAACTTGCATGGATCTGGTAAGCGCTGCGCTTTTCTACGTTCTCATTTTTTCTTACCTTTTTAAAATATATTTTTCACATGTTTCTTCCTCGTAATATGAGTGATGTTTGATGGAAGAAATAAATACTTAACAGTTTTTCTATTAGAGTAAGTACGCTTTTTGTATTATGTATTGAGTAAATAGGCATTTAAATTAAACAACTAAAATAAAAATAGAACGAATACGACTCCATAGGTGTCGCAAGGTCCCCTGTTCCGGTTGCACTTTTTTATTTCTAAAACCGGGATGGATAAAATTACGAAGAGGCATTGTCAGGCGATTATTTTTAGAAAATTCGGTTCCTTTGTGTCGTTTCCAACTTCGTTTCAAATTCACGTCGCGTGTCAACTTTGGTGATTTTTTTTATAAAAACCGTTTGCAATTGTACCTTTCTAAAGATATCGAATTATTAACAGTCGGTATTTATTATTACTACATATTTATGATTCATATTCATTCATTCGTTATACAATCAAGATATTGGCCATTTCGTTAGCAATTAGCTCAGTATCCACCACACCACACACAAATTACATAGATAAATTTTACGAAATTGTTCTGATAAATGAAAATCTATATTAGCGCCATCTGTTCGAAATTGCAAGAATTATTAAGCGAAAGAGGAATGCAAACGCGATGTTAATGCTCGATTGATAGGATAATTAAAAGTATTATTAGTCAAATCTAAAAATTATAGTGTCAAAGATACCGAATCATTCTTAATGATAGCCTAAGTTAGGAATCCAAGTATAGTATTATTTTTTACTAAGCGCGTGGACACTAGAATTGCTGAGCGCTGATTGGCTGGCGGTAATGGCGGGGAGCATGCGCCTTCGTCGTTCGCTTTGGCCACAACCAAATACTGGCGCGTTTGGTACAAGATACTAGGGCCACAGCACTCTGTAGGAGTTGCTCTACCATAGACAACTTTCAACGTAATTTGAGCTTTAATTTCAAAGAATAAAGTTCAAATTCTATGCACAGATTATGTTCAGTCGCTCAGCTGCAGATAACAAGGTGAATCGTGTTCATTCGATTATAGGCCTAATTGCATTACAATAAGGTTTATTTTGGTGTTAAAGTATAATGTTCTGCTATTAAGTAGTTTCCCAAATTAGACACGGGCGCTAGCAGAGCAGAGGTCTCGGAAACTTTTAGGCAGCTAGTAATAATCTATAGAAATGGTGTGTGTTAATTGAACTATATTAAAAGTTGATCCAATTCAATAGTGCTTATTTTCTCTAGTATTTGCTTAATGAGGACACTTTTTACGTAACTTGAATGACAAACAAATGTTAGGATTATAATCGGTGTCTATAATATAACTTAATCTTAGCTAAGGAAATAATCCACGAGATACTCGAGATGATTAAGGGGTAATATACAAGTTTCTGTTTATTTATTTTCTATTACGAGTTTATATTAAATTACCTACCTAGAAGTAGATATATCTAATTAACTTCTAACGTGGCACGACATCAAACCTAAAAACCAGGAGCTCTAATACGACAGCCTATACTTGGATGCCAGGAGGAAGCTCCAGACTTTCTCTAGACAACAAAATCCTTATATTTTTATCGTCATTCTTAATCCCATTTGGAATTTTGGACACAGGACCTTCAATTGTGGGGCCGCGCAATTGATACAACATAAATATACTCCAGCGACAACAAACCAAGATCGGAAGAGCAAGTTCAAAAGTATGCTACATAACCAACGATGAATCAAAGAGGAATTAGGGAGACATACATACAAAGAGCGGTTAATCTATCACCCAACAGTATGATACGACTACATCACCATAGTCTATGGCTAGAAGACCGGCAGTAGATGAGTAGATGCTTCCAATGCGAAAAGGACAAATACAATTTAGAAGTTATTTTAATTGAACTATAAATTAGACTACAATTTACGTTGACTATAGACAGCCAATCTACGTATGCTATAAATAGCTATAAGCTATTCAAGTGGCACTTTTAGGCTGTTTCAATATCTTATCTAGGTGCCAGCGACTCGTTATGTTTAATTTAGAAACAGGACATTACTATTATGCATATAATTGAAGACAAAGATTATACTTTGTGTCAAGTGAAACAAGAAAGTCATCTTATTTATGAATTCAGACAGAAGGTTCAGAAGAACTTTATCATATATAAAATCTATGGCTTTGAATCTTATCACAATTGCCCGAAAACAGACAATCATCCTGGATATAAAGAAAAATCGTAATGACTAACTGGTAATGTGCTATAAAACCAAAAGAAATCGTATAGTTATCCGGCTCGAAGGACCAAAATAGGTCAGTTAAGATTCCTGGGTGATCAGGTTGCGTCAGATTTTATTTTCACTCACAAATAAGCACTCGCTTACACCAATAGAATATAAGCGAAATAATGATATATTAATAACTATGTAACGAATGAATGCAATGTTTACAGTTGAAGAGAGTGCCTGCGTATGGCTACTTTGGAACAAACAGAACCTAAGATAAGGAAATCACCACGCATTTAAAAGTAACAAAGCCTGAATGAGCAAACTGTATAGCCTTGGCTCGTACAAATACTATAACAATGTCAGTCACGATAGCTAATTTTAACTATTTCGTTAACTATTACATGCTACTATTGGTATATCCAAAAATCGCACTTGCCAGAGGGGGCAATGTAAGTATCTATAGGCAGCTTACCTATCACTTAACATCAGGTGATCCTCCCGCTCATTCTGTTATATATAGATGATCCTGATATGAGATTTAATAAACCCTTTGTAACTAAACATTAAGATTTAACAGTAAGATTTTTCCCATTACAAATCTAATAAATAGACAATGGTGTAATATTTGTCTCAATCACTCTCTGAATAATTTCGAAACAAAATGAATGTCATCAAAGTCATCATCATGCATCAATGCGCTGAAGAAGGTAATTCATACCACTAAACGCGCATTCTTTAACTTGAGGAGCTGCATGGTATGCTCCTCAAGTAGATGAAAAAGGAAGCCACAGGTTCCATCTGGAAGGCATGGAGGTCTGAGCTGCTCCAGGTAGAAGAAGTAATATCTTCGGGCATGTAATCCAGCAGCTGTATATTCATATTATTCACCGAAATAGAAACTAGACTCACGACATTATAGGACGAGCACAAAATATTTTTGCACTTTTAAAAAGTACTAGAGGTTAATGAGTGTAATAGAAGTTATAAAATATTTTCAGTTAACATGACAGACTGTTTCTGTTATAATTATGGTACCGTAAACAGTATGAAATCAAATAGGTAAATTAAAATAACGTCTCCAAGACAAATGTCTAATGTTATGTTAAAATATTATTCATTTCAATAACTATCTTATTGATGAAACATATATACAATTATGTAACATAACCTACATATATAATTTTTACCTATATTAAAAAGGTCCAATAATTAATAACCTGTAATTCCAATTCATGTGCAATTAAATAACAAAAAATAAGTTCTTATCTACACTTACCTTTTCTGCAGCCGCCTTTATTCTACTTAATTATACCTTATCTCCATAATCCCTTAAGGCGTAAAACAACGGTCAAACATAAACCTCAACTTACAGGACTAAGATACATCAAAAATAATTTACCGTTTTATTCAATAAAAACGTTAAACTCTACTTAAATAGTTAAGAACACGTTTTATACTTGTAAAACTGCATATTTTTTATTTCTTAGTATAAAAATAAGCAGGAATAAAGGATTCAGCATGAAGTTAGTAACAAGCAAATACAAAACACATCAAAGTGATCCATATGAAATAATAAAGAAATCTTCGCAAGGTTAACTTCAATACCCCCAAACATGTTTACTGTCAAACTAAATACGATCTCAAGAAGGGAACCAAAGTATTCATCTTAGCCCTCAGTTACAAAGTGTAAGGGGAACACGCCTGAATACCAAAACCCTTGCGATAATTTCTCAACAGCTGCTACGGGATCACAATGCACGGATTATGCCGTATTAAAAACATGCAACTACGTTGTTCAGGCAATGCAAGACATTGCGAAACACAATACACAAAATACCGGGCGTGTGATATGTGATCTGTGTTGTAAGCGGTATATGCTGCGTTCGCTTTCGCAAAAATAAGCTCACCTTTCTAATTCTCTTCTTCATTATACGCTCAGCGGCGTACACGCTGTCGCCCAGTTCCATCTTGTGCATCCCCAGTTTGGTTGATTTATTGTATCCAATAAAACACTGCAATCCAACAAGTGATCCTGTCACTGCATCCAATTAGCGTTTCACTGCAATCCCGCACACATTTGTTATCACAACGCAATGTTCCTCCACTGACACTGTTCAAAGTTGCCGCGCGAACGATCCTTTCGCGCGACAAAACTTCAAACGTCCTCTCACTGTACGATCCTCGGGCAAACTGAAGGGAAGGGGGAAGAAGCCGCTCTCCCCGCACGTCTCGCCTCCTCACTCCGCCGGTCCCCAACAGAGTGCGCTACGCACTCACAAACACCCGTTCGATATTATCTGTAAACAAGTTTTATTTTCAACATTAGTATAGGCTTTTTGACTTTTCAGCAATATAGAGTTTTATCTTGGTATGTTGTATACGTTTTAGCTGCTTACTCTAACAATTTGAAATCTTATAAAAACATTCATACCTATAGTATATAAGTGGTAAATAATGAGCTTATGTAAATTTATATTAATATCTTTTTATCTTTATGCGAATAATCACGCGAAGTAATTAACTGACTAGTCAGGCCATTCCCATAAAAAAATAGAGCAGTAGTTAGGTATTTTAAAGCGTTGAATGTGTCTCGGCTGAGTTGGCGGGCGATTCCCCAGTCCCCGGTGCGATGTCCCAGAGTGGCGGCGCGCGGTGGAGGCACGGTCGGTTGTCTGATAGAGAGACGTTGCCGTACCGCGCCAGCTGCGAGAGAAAGACGAGCGCCTACCCTATTATTTACGCGCGACGTTGCCGCACCGATCGGCCTACGTTGATTACGAGGACACCGCTTTTACGTTCGATCATCCGGCAATAAATTATACTCGCTAGTTGCGTTTGAAGTCGTTTTATCGCAGAACTAACTACAACAACATTATAATTCGATTACTGCCTATCATAATACAATAGTGTGTGCATTATAATTAAATTACCTGAGTTAATAAAGAAAATCCAGTAAAATTCAGAGTTCACCCACAAATGTCACTAGAGATAACATATTTGAGGTCCGTGGCAACGAAAAACCGGTTCTAGAACATTTGCTGAAATCGACCGCGAAAACGTCTACACCACACAGCTCGCTTGAAGTAACTAAGGCATTTTCGGTCGTATCGAATCGGAGCAGCAGTCGTGAAAGGTCGGCGTTTCGGGGTTCGGAGGGTGCGGGAGGGGTATGCGTTCAACCAATGAGGGGGCCCGTCTGACGCAGGCGGCGGACGATGATTGCCGCTGGCCAATAGGCGTCGTTGTATTTGCGCTCCGCCTGTTGCAGACCGGTTGCCGCGTTCTTCCATCCCTTTCTAAATGAGCGGCTCGTTCGATCTCAGCGTTGTTTTTTGTATCGCGGCCTCACATAGAAAAATGAACCGACATTTTGGATTAGCCATGCGAGGGTCTTTGGATCCGGGCGCGGCAAACATGTTTATTTATTCTGTTTGTCGAATGTTGTAGGGAGATATAGCAAGATAAATATACTCAGCTCGCTAGCCGACTCAAGAGCCGATAGCGACGCGGCGTATCTTTGATACGACGTAGTTAATTTATGAATGTTGTAAGTAAAATAGAACTGCCGCTATCGTAATTAAGGTTTCATTATCTTGTCTATATTTAACCTGACATTTATGGACTTATTAAAATAGTCTTCATTAAAGGGCGTGTCGTCTTAACATAAATTTGAGGCATTTCTTGCGAAAAACAAACAAAGTCAAATTAGTGCGTATCAGAAGTCGACTATAGATGATAATAACATCGACTTGCACGAGCTACAGAGTCAGAGTGAGAATCTTCGTCTGTCGCACTCTTTATTTCTGGAATTACCAGATCGAAAGGGAGTTACTTTACGAGAACTGGTACGCTCTTTTCTTGAAGGAATAATTCAACGGGAGCTGCCACAAGACTGCCTTAAAAACGCTGAATTGTGGACGGACGTTGAAAAAAGGATGGAGGTCGTGGAGGTGATACGGGTGTAATTTCGTATTCTTCCTCGACGTCCGAAGATGAAACTCAGCTGATCTCTACTACTCTCCATGGTAAATGCGGTAGAAGATGCATCTCATCGCATCGCCAAGGGGCCAAGCCACTTGGAAAGTGACTGGTCCTCAACAATTTGAATCGCGTTTCGTTAATAACGGTTAAATGGAAGGGGCTGGTGCTGTGGAGGCCCAGAGGTGATTATCCATGTGGTGCCGAAGTTGTGCTTTATAAAGTTACAAGCGATGGCCCGAAGTGAAAAATCTTGAGACCTCCAAAAAAAGATTTTTGGAGGTCTCCATGAAATGCGTGAGAAAAGCTATGTATGACTGAGGCATGGTAGCGTATCATTAATATGCTTTGATAAAAATACATTATGAAATACGTAACGATATAAAATAGGGTGCAAGCATTAACTTATCAGGCACGTATGATTCATCTGAAATACCAGATGACTCAAACTCATCGTCAATGATGAAGGGTTTCTTTATATTATATAGGTACCTAGTTGTTATGGAATGAAATATAACAGGAAACTTAAAAAACGCCGAGAAAGACGCAACAGATGGCAAACACTAGGTATGCGCGGTGTTTTATAAATAATTATTTATTTTAATAATAGGTCCTTACATATGGCTTATTTCGTACTGGCCACTTTAATCACGATTTTCTCCTCTTCGGTAAGGAATTCCAAATTCAAATTTGTACAGCTATTTATTCATGTATTTGTGCTTCGATGACCGTCATTCATTTGTTTTTTTATTCTGTTTTTTTCTGTTTGCGTCACTCATTTTACAAAATTGGAAACTTAAAGTATCGCATTATTTACGAGTACGAGTTCCGCCGTGGCACTAGTGCTGCGGAAACGACTCGAAGGGTGAATGATGTGTATGGCGGTCATGTTGCAAAAGAAAACACAGTTAGTTTTTGGTTCAAACGGTTTCGTTCTGGAAATTTCGACCTGCAGAACAAGACCCGTGAACGGCCTGAGACCCAAGTTGATAATGAAGTATTGAACGCTATTGTGGAAGCGGATCCATCGCAAACCACGTCCGAGTAAGCTGCAGGCTGCGGTGTTAGTGATAAAACTGTTTTAGTTCACATGAATCAATTGACTGAAGCAAACCGGCAAACGCGCGTCGACTGCTGCGTTACATTACTGAACCGGCACAATAATGAAGGTATTTTAAACCGGTATTTTAAACCTGTGATGAAAATGGATTCTTTACGATAATCGGAAGCGCTCAGCGCAATGGTTGGATCCTGGCCAGCCAGCCACATCCTGCCCCAAGCGAAAATTAACCCCAAAAAAGTTACTTGTAAGCGTTTGGTGGACTAGTGCAGATATTATTCATTGCAGTTTTCTCAAATCTGGCCAGACTATTACGGCTGATGTCTATTGTCAGCAATTGCAAACCATGATGGAAAAGCTAGCGGCTAAACAACCTAGCAGGTCAATCGTTCCACGCCACTGCTACTTCACGACAACGCACACACACACACACACTGCACAACAGACGGCTACCAAACTAGAAGAGCTTCCATTGGAATATCTAAGACATCCTCCGTAATCCCTGGACCTTGCTCCAACAGATTACTATTTTTTTCGAAACTTGGACAACTTCTTCAAGGGAAAAAATTTAACTCTGATGGGGCAGTCCAAATCGCCTTCACAGATTTTATTGATTCCCGTCCGACTGTTTTTTTTATTAAGGGTTCAATGAACTACCTAATGGCAAAAGTGTATAGAAAACAATGGTTCATACTTTGATTAATTAAATATATTATACTAGTGACCCGCCCCAGCTTCGCACGGGTGCAATGCTGATGAAAAGCAGGTTTTTATTATGTATTGTTATTTCCGTCGCTGGAAAGCTCCGATAATATACGCGACTTATAGGAACCATATATTTATTTATTTATTTATCACTACATTTTCTATCTTAACAGTAAATATAAATATAGACATATACAATCACGGACTTTTCTGTAGACCTTTTCAGTGTGTACAATACTTAGTACATTATTTTGATAAAACTCGTAGGGTTCAGCCTGCGTTTGCAGTGTAAGCGGAAAAAATTTAATTATTTACGACATCACATTAGAAACCTCAAAAATAACAGTACTTCTCCACTATTTAATGGATGTTATTATACATATAAACCTTTCTCTTGAATCACTCTATCTATTAAAAAAACCGCATCACAATCCGTTACGTAGTTTCAAAGATAAAGCATACAAAGGGACATAGGGACAGAGAAAGCGACTTTGTTTTATACTTGTATCTAGTGATTTAAAAATATTCGACTTTTTGTTCCTCTCATACAAAACGCCAATTTCATATGGACATATAATATAATATAATAATATGTTAATTTTGGCATGTGTTTGTCCTAATCTTGGGGTCCAAATATAAAATAATGAAGGAAAACAACGTGAGGAAACTGGCATGCCTTAGAGCCAAAAGTCGACGGCGTTTGTCAAGTCTCATCACCTACTTGCCTATTAAGGTAATGATCACGAAACTTAAGAAGACTCAGACCTGAATCTCAGTATTTCTCGAAATGAAATAACAGTAAAATATAATTATCAAAAGTTGTGTTTATAAAAATATAAGCTATGCCAAGAATTTGGTGTTAGCTCGCGGAGGTAAGCAATTCACATAAACCTCCAATAACTATTCCTCAAAGGAGGAATGACAATTATTTACATACATTAATAAATAGTTGTAACTTATCATGTATAAAGTTTTGTGAGAAAATAAATGAAGATTATTATTATTATCTAATACTATAGTAATTTTTAGTTGGCTTTTAATGCGCAGAAGCCGCTTTTACATTCACGAATACAACATAATCTTGTCAAATTTGCTGATAAGGAAGGGATTTTATTTTGGCCTTTTAATATAATAACGCATCGGTATGAAAAGGCTGTTAAGTTAGCGTTACGCGATACTTTGAAATCGAATCCAAATAACGTATAAGAACAAAATAATAAAAATATTGACAAATTTTGCCTAAGTTTAAATTTTGGCTATGAAAATTATATCATACTCTGTAAACTTTGAATTAACGAGAAATTACAAACATATTTCACACTATATTACGCCTTCGAGCATTTAGGAAAATCGTACCATACCATACCAAGCGAAGAGTTTTGTCTACAGTTTCCCAAACCACCGTACCATCTCACTGATTCTTATCTCGCTGCGAATGCGAAATTAATGGCCCAGAAAATCCTTAACGAGTTGTCATGACGACGGAATTCTAAAACTACTTATATTTAAATAAAAAAATGCATTATGAATTCTACAGTTTCATGAAGGAGATTAAAATATAATAAAACTAATTATTATAATCTGTTATTTAAATAACGAATTATATCTTAAGTCGGCCAAATTATATTCATCTTTTTTTATAGAACAAACGGGCTGGAGGCTCACCTGATGTTTAGTGATACATCCGCCCATGGAGAGTCACAAAGCCAGAGTGCTTGCGAGAGGCAGCTTCGAGACGGGTAAAAAAGTATGACGTCGCATCGCGCTATTTGAAAGCCGTATCCATTAAAGATACAAAATAGTAAGATATTCTAACTAATAAAAAAAATAGGTTACCTAAGATTTAGACATAACGTTATATTATTACTTGACTATTTCGTGTCATTTGCTCTTTAAATAAAACCATATCAATATTATATAGATAATAAATTAATGATCTAGATGGACAGTGCCGCAGTTAGACACAGCTTGAAGACTTCTCTCGATCTATCTCTAGATCTCATCAATCACGACTCACTGATATACGGCAAGAGAGCCCTACGTCAATTTCTCCAAGTTCAAATCGCCTCTGCGATGTGATCGTCGTTGGTACACAGAAGGCAAAGGATCAAGACCAAGTGAAACTCATTGTCCTCAAAACTATACAGTGTCATGAGTGAGGTGCTGAAAACCAGTGGAAACTATGCAGTTATATTAGTTAGTTTGTATTGTCTTGGTATTTTGTATTTTAATATGTATAAGTATAAGCTGTTAGATTACTTATAATTAAATAACTAAATATGTATATGATCCCTTGCTAACCACGACAGACCTAAACTACCGACTGAAGAGAGAGATTTTTCCGTTTAGTTAATAAACAGTATCAAACTGTAGTATTGTCTTTTATTAAAATAACTTTTACACATTTAAACAAAACATTTTATTTAGGGATTTGAAGCTATGTATATAATATAAATTTATAATTATTTTAATTTTTCCCGACGTTTTGCTTGCTTTACAGCGTGCGTGGTCACGGTGACTGAAGACAAAGGGTGTTGAATGTCTCACAGCTGTACAAAAAGTTATATTATCTGTGTTCATTTCCCCGGAGTTGATATCGACTAAAAGATGAAGCGATTTGCAGAAATGACTCACGAATCCTCTATTTTCGTGGATTGTTTGTCTTGATTTTAATTTGGATATTATTGGATCCCAGGAGTTTGATAATTTTAGGCCTTTTTCTCTATTGAAATTGGGGTGATTTTCAATCAATGGCTTCGCGTACCAATTTTGGGAAGAATCTTATTTCTTTCGCAAGTACTTTCGGTTGGTCAAAGCGTATGTAATGATTAAGCCTATCTTGTGTGTGTTCACAGACGGCTGATTTTGTGTGTCGTCTATGTCTTATGATTAAACTGTTTTATACAATACAACAAGTATTCTTTCGCCTTTTTAACTGTAAAAGTACAAAGCAGCTGTAACGAAAGTTATGAAAAAAGCGTGGACAGAAGACCTACCCTTATTTTCACGAAGACTAAAGTTCACGGAGGACTGTAGTCCAAACCCTATTTATTCTTTTTTAGGGAGTTTAATGGCCACCTTGTTATAGTAAAAAGTAAAAATAAAAGTAGAGACTTTACGGGTAGAATTGGAGTAATTTCGTATTGTCTCGACGACCGAAATTCAGCAGCGAGTAATAATCCCAACAACTCCTCCGAACCCGACATAGTAGAAGTAGAAGATACAGATACCCCTCAAATCTACGCAACGCCAAGGGTTTTAAAAGTGACTGGTTGTCGATTATTCGAATCGTTTTTTGTTTAGACGGTGCCCTGTACCAACTCCCGCCCAGAGTTGGGAATACTACTCCATGTGGAGCCGAATTTGCTCTTTATAGAGTTGCAAGCGGTGGCCTGGAGTGACGTGCCGTCTACCCCTAATTTCTTCTCTTCTTTCTTCTTTCTCTTTCTGTCTTTACAAATAATAGCAAAACCAAATATCTTTCGATATGTTAACAACTGTTAAAATATTGTACTAGTTTAATATTATTTTCTCTCTGATATACTTACTTAGATTACTTCGTTACACGGGATTTAGGCCTAGATTTTTTTTCTGCTTCTATCTGGTATGAAATAATTAATAAAGTGGGTGCTGCTGGGACCAAAGCTTAATTATAAGCACAAAATATGTTAAGTATTGACAAGATTTTCAAGATTTATGATAATTTATTACAGTGTGACTGTAAAAACTCGATTAAATTAATACCTGCCATCAGAAACTGTAAATACTTCGGCATCCAAGCATTCCATGGTAATCGCTAAGAGTTGTCTCGATCCTTTGTAAGGCAGTAACCACATGGTGGTTCCCGACGAGAAATTTGCACAGGCATTGCAAAAACCGGCTCCTTTCTCAGAACACCTATTGTCAGAATAATAACGACGCGCAATTTTGTCCATACTCGCTTCCCCCATTAAAGCTTCTAGCAACAAAGGGTTGTGTCTTGCAAGGGATTTTGAACGCTACATCCCACTAAAAAGAGCACTTTTTCCTTAGCATTGCTTGAGATTTAATATTTCGAAGCCGTCAGTCATTTGCTTCGGGATCGGGCTGATGTTTGCACAAAATAGCGATGTAAGCGCTTCACCGTTTTCCCTAATAAAATACGAAAACTTTACGCGCTTAAAACTCGCACGACGGGTCGTTAAATTGACAGGGTGCTTTTCAGCTGTATTGTTAACAAAAGTTTCCCTTCCTTTGACATTCAAACCGGGCATTAGGTAGGTATTTAAATTTGATACGATTTTTTGCGTGCACAGAAACTTTTTCGGTGTATCATAAATAATTGTCTTTTTGTGTGAAGGCGGTTCTGTGATGATTTGTTGGCAGATAATTACCCGTTTTAAAATTGTTTTGTTCTTGCTTCTTGACACTTATTAAATTTAATGGTTACTTTTAACCGCGGCAGGTAATAAATAACTAAGTTATTGTACTCTTAGATATACACGCTTTGACAAGCTTTTATTAAAAAGTCAATTAAATAGCTGAGGTACTTCAGTCAGTCTCAAAAAAAGTTTTTGAAGTTATACTTCTTTTGGCACGATGGAGAAAAATGATGAGAGTGAATTTTTACAATGCGCACGCACGCCGACACCTAAATTTGACATCGTAAACTTAATTCTAGGTGGCGTGAAAATCGATAATAACTATGTTTAAGTTGTATATTCTAGTATTTTTATATTTAGAACAAGTGTTTCGTAACAGTACAATTAAACAATGTAAAAAAATAAATATTATTTTGGTGTTTTATTAAATCAATTTCATATACGACCGTGACAGTATTTACTAATCATTTATTATTTATTTTTCCATACGCCAAAGAAGTATAACTTCTAACGTACACACACTCTTTTTTTTATACGTTAAATCTAGACTGTTCAAAGGAGTTGTTCGGATTAATATCTGCAGCTAACTCAGCTCATCATCGAACGGCGAGGCAGAATACGAAATTCCACTTGTCACCTCGTCGTTCCTCCTTCCACAGATGACTGATGAGCGTATTTTAAGTTTTTGCCACCAACCTTGTTGTGGTATGTGGAACTAGCTGCCCACTGAAGTATTTTCGAACCAATTCGACTTTGGGTCTTTTAAGAAAAGAGCGTACCAATTCCTAAAAGGCCGGCAGTGCAATCACGGGTCCTCTGGCATTGCCAGTGTCTATTGGCGGCGTTACACTTAATATCAGGTGTGCCTCCTGCTCGATTGCTCCCTGTTGTTTAAAAATGGAAATTTGAATCTAGTTTTAAAGGTCAAATTGTAACACTTTTTTATTTTTTTTAAACAAATCGTTTTTAGTTCTTTTCTCGTAAAGTTAATATCTTATATCGTATTAATGTACTGTTTAAACGGCTTTAGGTGATTAACACTTAATAGATAAATACATTATTTAATGTATGTTTAGTTCATAGCTCAGTGTACAGTACACTTCGGGAATCATCATCATCAATTGGGTTTATTTTGACGTATGACGTGACGTAAACATTGACGTATTAACTAGTATAACATTACGTGTTTGAGATGAAGTAAAATACATATAATATAATATAATAAAATATGTCATAGCAATAATGACAACATAATGCGATTTTCAAACTGAACATTTTAATGTTCAATAAGTTATTTGTACTGAACCACATACCGGGGCTCTAAATTAAAAGATTACTCGTGTCATACTTTGGCATTCGAACAGTAAGATACAAAAAAAATAACGAATTGGGAATCGCTTACCACAAGCCTCTATTTATAACGTTTTTCTTTAACCATACCGATAGGGAACCATATAGAACCGTAAAATATCTGATGTACACTTTTCACTTTTGACATATGTCATTGTAACTGTCACTGACCAGAGAATATAGATAATAAAGTAGCATTTAAAAACAAGGTTTTAATGTGTCTGTCACATTTTTTTTGAATATACAAATAATTATATTTAAGAGGCAATGCATAATAGAATGCAAATTGTCATCTGTACTGACTTTCAGAAAGCGTTTGACTAAGTTAACCTGAATCTATTTCGTTTTATTTAGTTTTTTATAGTACTTTAGTGTGTAAAATTTATGGAGTTTTTTAGGACTCATAAATAAATTGAATGGAAAACAACGATTAAACTCCTTGCCCCTTCCATCCTCCCTAGACAGTTTAATATGGTGCTCTCCTAGACAGGAGTGCCCACCAATAGGCCAGATCTAATAATTTAATATCAGGTGTGGCCAAAGGTTTCTCTATGAAAAAAAAATTGCTGTGGTAAGCCTATTTACCGATTGTAACAACAACAGAGATTATATACAAATTATAAGAAAATAAATTGAAAATTGGCATTTTTGGCAATTATAAAACTTGAAATCTTGGATTTTGAACGAATTGTCGAACGAATTTCCTCTCTGTTTGTTGTTTTTTTAGGACAAAAAACCGGTGATTTTTTTAATGCTTATAGGATAGGTAAGCATTACTATTACTAAGAGGAGCTCGTTCCCGCAGCTGCTCTCAGTATATGCTGTTCCTGTTCCGAACCAAAAACAAACACTTTTACTATTTTGACTATAGCTCGAATGCCAATAATAAATTTCAAGTGTATTTTTTAAAACGAATGCTTCAAAAGATATTCACTCGACTTTAATGAAATTACTCAACAGTGAAGGGGTGGCGAGGGAGAAAAGGGACCGGAAATTGAAAAGCCTACCCCTCTGTTATCCGTGGGGCACTCTTAAGGGCTCCCAGAATTTTCTCGTTTTCAATATTGTTTAGCGTGTTATATTAAATAATTAACACTGCCGTCATGGTTTTGCCGCCAAAGAGCTGGGTTTAACTTGGAGGTATGTGGGATTGGTTAGAAGCTGCTCACATGCGAAATGTGTCTGCTCCGATGGCGGATTGTACTTCATACTTACATATTTATAAGTATATTTATTTATTTCAGTATTATATTATTATAAATTATAAAGCGCGAAATAATTTTATATAATTTCGATTTTTTTAATGTCAGTTGTCAGTTTGAGTCAGTGACAAGTGGACGACCCCTTTCAAATAACAATGTACTCTTGATATATACTAGCACAGACTATACTATAGGGATTGATTTGCCATCGTAGTCTGTGCTCTGATCTGATTATTATATTTTACTTATTAACAAACACATATATCTTTAATTTATCGTATTAAATTTATCTTATAGACCAATGAGCTAACGTAATAGTATAAATTTTGTTTATGGCATTATTCACAAAATAAATTAAAAAAAAATGAAAAAATCACAAACAGACTTGCATTTCATTTCATTTTAGTGTATAGACACATTACAACTAGAAAGTGCGTTGCCAGCCTTTTAATATATGTATGTCGTACAGGCGGTGTTATAATTTATTATTTTATGTAAGTACATTGAAATAGAATTACTATTGATGACGTCACAAATATGTACTACCAAAATATACTTTGAAGCTCTTAAAGAAGGTTTCTTTTACTTTAAAATGGCATAAAGTTATAACTACTGCCATTAGGTATATATAAAAAAGGAGGTTTCTGTCCAAGGACTTGTTAGGTTTTATTTTAAATTTTTTATGTTAATTATTAGTACTTGACATTAGGATTTAGACATTGTGTGACAAGGATAAATCTGTCAAGCCTATCAAACAGTTTTGATGTACCAAAGATGTTGATGTCGTCAACTAACTACTATTCCATAAACAAAGAAATCGCGTAATCTCCTTGAAATCTAAACCAACTTAAGAAATACAATGCGCTATTATTCGCCATAAACGGTGATTAGCCATATGCCAGCCATGTGGCCCGTGTCCGACAAACAATTAGATTTAATACAATAGTAATTGTCTATGCATCGCTGCCCGAAATTTATAGTCTGTGGTTTGGGAAAGTGGTCTGTGGTATGATGCGAAAGTACTCGCGATTTAAATACAGACTACAAATGACAATGCTTAATAATCTACGTTCACTGTGTAACGGATATAAATGCAAAACGATTATTTACAGTCAGTTTTTAATTTGTTGGTTGTGGTGAAGTTTTATTTAAAGGTGTAGGTAGTATTTTTTTAAAGATTTTACGGTCTTATTTATTTATTAACACTTCGTTGCATGTACCGAAATATAATATAATATGTCAATTAAATTATATTTATATTAACTGGTGGCATTATTGCTTTCTAGCGATCTCTTCTAGGCAACCAACCAACCATCGCGGTCTTATTTTCGGACCCCATATTTCACTCATTTTTAAGTATGTATATGTAATTTTATATGTTATTCTAATGTTTAACTTTTTATGTTTAAAATCCCACGGTATTTTATATACATTTTAACAATTTAATACTATTTATATATTATGTACTTTAACACTTTTTGTTTTGCAGCAATTCACGAGGCGAGATCACTAACTTCTATCATTTCACTAAAAGCATTCCAGTTGGTTTTGACATTTGAAGAAAATATTGTTCATGTTACGGTTATATATTTTTTATTAGTTTATGTGAAGTACCTCCTCGTTAGCCAAAGACAATATTATAGATCGCAAAGTACCTACACAATAATTATGTTTAATCTTGTATGTAGAAATAACGTTGGGATAACCTACTTATAATCAAACATGATCGAAAGTCGACAAACAATGATTTTGAATAAAGTTTAAATTTTTATTTGTAAGTGTACAGTCGCTTGAGATGTATTTTAAATTCTACTAAAATTGCAGATCTGGAATAATTCGGCTACGACGCTTTATTCTTGTATATCATTTTTGTTAAAAATTTATTTTCACAATATGGAGGGCATCCAATTTCATTTTAATTACAAAGTTCTTAAATTCGAAAAAGATAATAATTGCTTTGTGCCACCCTTAAGCATATATATTCAACTCCTATTTAGTTGAATTAAACTACAAAATCACCAAAATTATACAATAACACAGGTTTATATCTATTTTATCTATGTATTTGGATATTGTACAAACAGCAGACACAGCTTTAATCTATGGACTGGCGCGCAATTCGAAATTCAAAAAATTCATTTTTATTTGAAACCCGTGTTAATCTAATTTCAAATTCAGTCATTTGCTTTTAGTTTTTTTGTGAAATTTTGGCGGTTGGCGTCATGGATAAACAAAAAAATGCATAAAATTTTCGAATATGTGGAATTTTGTATTACATGGAACCAAACGAAACATAAATGTGAACAGGCCTAACACTGCTTGCACGTACACCACAACACACACCAAAGGTTCAATAATTTTCATCTGGAAATGTTAAGCAATAATAAATAAAACTATATTTATACATATATGTTCAGTCCTTATTGTAGATAAAGGAGACGTACTTTTAAACGTCTTACGATATTTCTGTATACTTTTATTTTACACAATTACTAGAGTCAAGGTCCGACAATCATAGTGCCATGACAAGTATTTCTAAATTGGTACACATACGGATACCTAAATAAGTCTACATAGAGCGACCAGACCGGTTGAGACAGGATTCCGGCGTTAACGAGTTGCGCACACGCTGGTAGCATTTCGTAGAATTTCGATAATCGAATCATTTTTAATACTTTAAACTAGTGGACAGATCAGTATAATTATAGAAATCATTTTTTTTTACTAAGCACGATTGGGTAAGAGTGTGGCGACGTCCATGCGTCGGGTTGTCTCCCTCCCTAAAGTATGGCGAGGGGGCTGATGGCTGGCCATGCGTCATGCTCATGCTCGTGAATGGGTGCCACTTGTGGTGATTGGTACTTGAATTCGTGTATGCGGTGATATTAGTTCCCACGAGAATGTAAGTGCATGCTCCTATTTCACCATGCCTCCTGCTTGTAGAGTATAAATCTTTGTTTTTAATTAATTTTATTATTATTAATTACTTAAGATGTCATGTGGAACATGGCGTAATGGTGATATCTCCTTATAAACGTTGTGTAAAACAAAAAGAATTAATAGATGATTTTGAATTTGAAGGACTCATCTGATTTTAGTGCGGTACTTCCTCATCAATCATCCTCCATCAATTCCAAAGGGCTCACGAGTGCGTTGCCGGATGTTGTCGGGGTGAATAAATGT
The DNA here is from genome assembly GCF_905147795.1 of Pieris rapae. Lineage (NCBI taxonomy): Eukaryota > Metazoa > Arthropoda > Insecta > Lepidoptera > Pieridae > Pieris > Pieris rapae. The sequence goes on along the minus strand of NC_059515.1, from coordinate 593,650 downwards.
GATTTGTGGCGAATGGATAAATATGGATTGATGGTGAACCTGCTTTTTGCGAATTTCAGATATATTTAAGGTGACAACTGTTATGCACTGCTTAGAAGAATACTTTGCCGTTTCTTTATTTTTAAAAGGCCGGTAACGCACTCGCTAGCCCTTTAGCATCGAAAGTGTCCATGGGCGGCGGTATCACTTAACATCAGGTGAGCTTCCTGCCCGTTTGCCCCCTGTTCTTTAAAAAAAAATACCCAAAAATAATGTAAATGTGCACTTTTGTAATTAACGCAAACACTAAAGTAGTCAGCCAGCTTAGTTTGACGAGAAACTCTTCGTCAGTATTTTTGTATGGAACTATTACGCCATGCTTCACTCGACATAAATAATAATAAAGACCTTTTCATTTCCATATCCTGATATAAAATTGACTTCTGAACGCTTTCCAGATATCTCCTTTGCTAATAGTTTGACAGTCTTTTTCAGCTATTTCTACCAAATCATCAGCCCACTATATTATCTGATAACGTCTACTGTGCAATTGAGATTACGAAGCATTAGGTAAATTCATAATACATATATCAGATGCGAGCGTGAACGCCGCCTTACATTGTATAAACAATACGAATTGTACTATCATATTTTTACAATTCTGTTATACTCGTAGTATGTATATGTATATGTATCGTATGACAAATTTTTGTTGAGGACAGATATGATACTGAGTTGATCTGACGTGACGATAAAATTAATATGCATCCTTTGAATTGATACGAACATTAACTACTGTTGACAACTGATTGATGATCTATTTAGCCACTTCATTAATCAGAGCATTACTAGCAGCCATCGATGACCACTTAAAGTGATTCCTTCGTCGTCGGGATCTTCATAAATTCTGATATCTGTCCATGTCCAAATTGCGTATGGCTTTGAGAAAATCTGTCTGTTTTTATGTCTCTTATATGATGAATATATATTTTTCAACTTTTTAAAGATATTTTTTAATAGACCAATAAATAACTAGAATGTGATGCCATTGTTAAACTAACAATTTTTCCTTTGTTTTTAATTCATTAATCAGAATTATGATCGCCATCTTTAAAGACTTGCTGTTATATTTATATATAGGATGATGAATGAATAAAAAATGATCTAGTATTTAATGAATTAGAATTTAACAACAAAACCCAAATGAATTTCTGTTTAGTTGTAGTATACTTACCTAATTGTCTATTTCGGTGGAGCTATCTATTTTATTTTATTTATTTTGTACTCCTACAGCTAACATAAATTATATATAATAGCAAACAAATACACTGAGAATATAGCCACAGATGGAATACATGATACATTATATAACAAAAAGATTTATACAAGGGAACAAACAAACAATATATAAATTGGACCTCAATTGTATTAACTCTAGAGAATAAATAGTTTATGTTAAAACTGTAGAGAATAAAAATTTATGTTAATTAAAATAAATTTCAAGTATAGGTTTTGATTGATAAACGTGTTTATCAGTTAACGACGCGAACATTGCAACGCGGGTGATGCCTGAAAGTATCCCGCCATTTTCAAAACCTTTTATGAAAGATCTTTTTACAGTTATTTGACACATCTACGAAGAAAAGAGCTACGTATATTTTTTTAAATAAACAATTTACATTTTGGGTCAGAATAGTCGTTTAAAACAAGGCAGCTATTGGTGCTCTCTGTCAACCATTAATCGAGTCTTGTCAAGATGACATTCAAATTGGCGGTAAAAATTTAGGAGTTCAGCGGATCTCTGGCGAATTCAGGTTCACAATAGCGAGATGGGAAAGGGAGGAAGCGGATACGGACCAGCGGGCATCATTCCGGAGCCTCTAATGAAATGTAATATAACTTTAAAGTCCTAAACAACGAGTGCATTCGTTGTAAAATATAAGATAAATTTGTCGAATAATGACTGAATTTTAAAACAGTTCCAATTTTCTTTTCTATCGTTCTTTATGACTTGTATGTAGTCAAGTAAAATTAGGGAGGCGCGTGGCTCTGGACCTCTTAAATATATGATGAAAATACTGATAATATTACGTATTACGTAAATTATATTGTCGTTCCCAATGATTTTCATTAGGTAAGGTTAGGCTAAAGCCAAGAATTAGTACCTTCTTTCGTTCATTTCACAAATCATTATGTTTTAGTTAATTCCTATGGGGTTACAGAGTATGCGATGAATTGAATACACCGTTTCCGAATAACGAAAAATGTAGAATTTTAGGTAAATAAAATTGAGGTGGAGCCGTGATTTCCACGAATAATAATAATATATTAAGCAAACAAACAGACTTATAACCTAGTGTATCCTGTCAATCTCTCGTGGCAGTAAATCGAAGGGATAACAAATAATAGCAATCATAAATCGTTCCCACGTCACCTGGCGACAACTTATAAAGCCATTCACGCACTTGACCCTTTCAGAGCGAGAAACCGGGACGATCCGAATAAAATTATTAAAACCCTCTCACGGGTTCACGCACACACGCGCACTAACCCCGTTCGTACACACGCGCACAACCGCTATCGTGTTTCGTATGGCTTCGGATTTCAAATCGGGTCGCGGCGGCCTTACCCTGGAGCAACAAGTGTATTTTTAGCTGTGATGTATTTCGTTAGTTCGTTTGTGTTATTGCTTGAGGCGATCACTTGACCGTATTTGGTGACTTACGAACTGATTATGATCGGGCATGATTCGCTTTAGATGGGCATATGTCCAATTATGCAAGATTAATTACATATAAGCTTTTGCAATAGACATTTTAATATAGTAATTGAAGGTTTTAGTATTTTTAAATAAATGATTACTATAAAACTATAAAACAAAATTAAAAGTATAATTTCTTTAAATCTATCATTCTAGAGACCCGTAGTATAAATGTAGGAAATACCTGAAAATTTAAGGTAGGTACAACACTGAACCAGCCACCCGTAGTCCTGGAATGAGTGTAGCTTCCCAGCGAATAAAAATCCTGTCACTCCATGAGGCCTAAGTGCCAAGGAATCTTCTTAAATCAGCTAGGCTGGCTTAGTTAGCAAGGACTTTAAGCAGTTACGGACCAAATGGACGTCGAACTGCGGAAACTTAGTCCTTACATTCAGAGGTACAACATTTATGCCGTGTTTAATATTTCATCTCACTGTCTGTCGGTAAAACTTCTATCTTATTTGGTAAAGAGTCTAAACGTGAAGAAAGTTTTAAGAAATATAATTTTGATGTACGAAAAAACGTGGACTTTTTTTTACTTTTAGTCCAAATTTGATCACAAGACGATATGATTGGACTTGGTAAAAACTTATTATAACATAATTTATCAAGCCGTAACCGATTTTAGATTGCGAAAAACGTAAAAAATCACATTAATATAAACCATTAATTGTAATTAAATTTTATTCAGCCTTACAGTTCTTTTGTTTCCGTACGAGTGTGAATCTGTGACAATTAAAGAAGATACTCGTCGGCGCTTAGAAGCATTTGAGATGTAGTGCTATCGTTTCATACTCCGTATAAGCTGGATTCAGAAGTTCTCGAGAACACACGCTTATCGAACGAACTATCCTTTGTACAGATTTTTGTTGAATATTAATTATATAAGGACTACTAATAACTGTATATATTAACAGCGAATATAAACTGAATTAAAAGTTAACGGGCAGAGCCTCACCTGATGTTAAGTGATAGTCTATGGATGTTCAATTCCAGAGGAACGCGAGTGCGTTGCTAGTTTTAGCTAAAGTCTATGCCTAATAATTTAGCTATCAAACAGTGACCTACGTTTTGTTAAGCTGAAATTAGTTTGTTGCTGAATTAGACCCAAATCATGGCTTCGAACGTTTTACTAAGATGAATTAGTTAAATCAATATAAACAAAGACAATATTAGGGCATTCTTTTAATATTATATTTTAGTAATTTCATTTTAAGGTTAGTTATTATAGAATTATTTTTACATATTACTTAATTACAAGTGCAAACCAATTGCCAATTAACATAAGTTAGCTAAATAAAATATGTATAGTCTGTAGATATTACATTATATGTATATGATATTGATTTTAATACTGTCATAAATATAAACTAAAATTTATAAATAAGTTAACAATATATGTACTTACATGAAATGACGAAAAAATCGACGATTTATAAGCGAATGACTGCCACACAGCGGAGACGAATTCAGCATTTCTTTTACAGAATATAACATACAAGGGGTGTTTAATAATTATTGATAAAGGGACACATTCTCTTTGACTTACTTGATGTAATGTGCTATAACTCCTAGATGGGTCAGGTCCACAGTGAGACCCGATCGCGTTCTGTTTTGAGCCTTGTATTTCACCTCGTTCAAAGTCTTTCCGGCTCTTTGCCTCATCTGCAACTGTATGACGCCAGGTTTACCTGTGATGTCCACGCTTCCGCTTTCCCGTGGGTTCCAATCAAGCACCTGTTTGGGAATATGATTGCGATCCCTATGGAGTGTACTATCCATTTATATTTGCGTGATCTGCTGGTTAATTGGGGTTTCTCGGCAGCGCTGCCAAAGTTGCTTGTTCTTTTTGGAGAGTGATAACAATATGTCATCCCAGACATAAGATATAATAATGAAAAATACAAGTTATTTGTTTGCGTAGTGTCGAAACGTGTTCTTAAAAATTGTCAAAATTGGAGTTTGCACGTTAATTAAGACTTAAGAGCTACCTTCGGGGTTCAGGCATCTCCATATTCTAAGGTTGCGTGTTGGTGTGCTGAGTGCAAAGAAGTACGATTAACGACGATCCCCGCAAGGGACGCCAAATATTATATATGTGATATATGGATATTGACTAAAGGAATGATTAAAGTTGAAAACATTGCCGAGCCGGATTTTCGTATTTTTGGATTAGGTATACCTAGCAGAAGAAATTTTTATGGTTTTTATAAGAGTTCGCCATAATACACAAACCATTTGAGTAAAAAACAGTATCAGTATTCAGTGTGATGGGTGTCCAGAATTAAAAAAAAAATTAATAGAACGCCCCCTATATTCGCCGGATCTAGTTACTATTATTTATACGTATTTCCGTGGTTTAAGGAACTTCATAAGGGCTATAAATTTGAAGATGACGCAGTACTCGCCGCGGTAGGTTTTTTCAAGGAATCTGTTAATAAAGAGTATTTTAAAAAGGGAATTATATCAGAAAAAAGATATAAAAAGTGTGTAAACATGGAAGTTAAAAAATAAAATAACATTAAGTGTTTGTATAAAATATATTTGCGTCTTATATATAATAACGAGGCCGTGAAATAAAACTTCATCTGGGAAGTATCTTTTAAGTACAAAATATCATTAACGGTGCCACATCCCAGGCCTTTGACAAATCAATCAAAAATATAACTTAGAGAACATTTTAGTAAACAGTAGTAAGTAGTTGTCTACCTTCCAGCCGAATCAAATGTAAATTACAACTCTAGAGTTTCTGACCGCGAGGTAAACGTAAACGAGGTAAATTTATTAATTACACCAGTTTAAAACATTACTTAAACTTACACAGTTCAGAATATTTTTATTATTACGGGAAAATTACGGGTTTGTCTTTGAAAATACGTTGTTATTATAGCGTCCCGGAGATTCACAGAAAGTTAGATATGTACTAATATTGATACTAAAAGCAGTGTTGACCTAGTGGATTGAGCGTGCAACTCTCATCGCTGCAGTCGATGGTTCGAAGCCAAGCTGTGCTTGACTTCGTTCGTTTCGTTTGTGAGGAGTTGGACTTTCTATGTACGTACTTCACACAAACTCGTCTGGGAAGTAAAACAACGCGAGGAAATTGGTATGCCTATTAGATCATGAAACAGATACAGCAGTCTGAAGCCATACCTTAAAAAAAATATTATATATGATATAGCGCCACACACACGCCATAGATATGTTAAAAATAACACATTATTAAACTGTACTAGTCAATTGCATTAAATTCCCTCACATTCAACGCAACCTTTTAACCCTCCTACGTAAGGTTCGTGTTCCAATATTTGTCTTTTCGTTTAGTGGTCCGGTTCAACCAATTTACATATTCGATAAGGGAACTTTGTGCTGGGTTTAAAGTGATACGAGAATCTAATTAGTTGGTGTCAATACACTTTGTTAGTGTTATCTATAGCTTAGTTTGTAGCCCGTGACATGTTGGAGGTTGCTCCTTCCACATGACCGTATTCAACGAATAGCGGGTCGAATCGTCGACGAACAATCCCTCTCCGAGCGGTTTAATCCTTTGGCGTTGCAGAGAGATGTGGGTCTCTGCATCATCTACCGCATTTACCATGGAGAGTATTCAGAGGAGTTGTTCGGATTAATACCTGCAGCTGAGTTTCATCATTGGACGTCGAGGTCTACGAAATTCCACCTGTATTGATTACCTCGACGTCCGCCGTTCCACAACTGAGCGTTTTTCAAGACAATTTTTGCCGCGCACCACCGCTATGTGGAACCAGCTGCCCACTGAAGTATGTCCGAACCAATTCGAGTTAGGGTTTACTTTAGAGGTTTTACCTTAGGGTTTAGAAAAGAGTGTACCGAGGCCAAAAAAAAGGCCGGCGACTCAATCGCGAGCCCTCTAGGCTGGGAATTGAGAGGGTCCATGGGCGGCGGCATGAGGATGTTACGTTACTAACTTAACATCCTCACTTAGCCTCCTGCCCGTTTGCTCCCTGTTCTATATATTACAAAATACGATGTAAGCTGTGTGTGATGTTTGACAGGCGAATCCAAATCTATCATTTGACTATAGAAACAGCTATGTACATGCTAATCTGAACCACTGGTTGATGAACCAAGCCTTTTTAAATGAATCAGTATAGAAATACTAAATGTTACTGTATGTAAGTTCGTCAGAACAGGCTAATATAATATCAAATACTTACTATAAAAGTAAGTCTCATTCGAATATAAAAAGCCTTTTCATTAACCATTTAAAAACTGCATTTTCTAACGTTTTTAAATGTGGATCAATGGGATTTGTATGAATTAGCTGGTATAGAAATATTAGTATTGATGTATGAATTCCAGTATTTGATTTCATTTTTGCTGATTTTAATGAATTATTAATTGAGCCGTGCACGAAACAAAGAGAAACTAATGCGTTGCGTGTATTACATAGTAATTGCAGATCGCACCACGTTCAATGACACTTTAACAAAGGATTTCTCGCAATCTCAAGTATGACGTCTATCGTCACTTACATTGCATTTCAACAAGATCTGATCTGCATCATTTAAATTGTAAATCCGTTCATCCATCATTCATTACAGGAATGTTACCATCTCTAATCAATTAGTGAGAAAAAAGCGAGCCACGACTCGCGAGTAACCGCTCATTATTTCTCACACTTTTTTTATTGCGGCAACATTATACGTGGGTGTGGTTGTAATTTCCTTTCACCGACGTAAGGGCACACACGCAATCGCCGAACCGTTCGGACAATTCTCGACCTTAAACTCATCGGATTGTATGCTAATATCGTTTGCGTTTCGCCGAGACTGATAAAAGATTAATCAGCCGTCCCTTTTCGTTCGCCTCGCTCTCGTTCATTCTCGGGTATGTTTTACGCGCCGGGAGGCAAAGCGTTGTTTTGGCGGCAAAACGCTTCGGGGATCACGTAACTCAATAATGCGAACGCTGCGAAGGGCGACCGGCGCAGCATGTTTTATTTACGGCGCTTCAATCCGATTTTATGTCGGTTTTCCGTACCGTGGCATTAGTTCGTGAGTCGGCATATTTTGTGCAGCCTGTGCGTGACAGCTCCGCACCGATATTGCTTATATTAACTTGTTTGTCGTTTGGAAATAAATTGTGTACGATTTCCGTACCTCAAACTGCCGTAGGCCGAGTCGTGACTCGACAAATTTAGGACGGCGATTATTTACGTTTTAGATTGAAACAGATACATGCAACTGTAATATCCGGAAACTTTATACTGGATATTTATCGTCTTTATATACTGAGAATATATTAAATTCGAATTTTGAAGCTAAAGACTTTGTTTATCGAAGAAGCTAATTCGGAAACCTTTGGCTCGGTTTGAATTTGTTTTGTGTTTGATATTCTGAAAATAAGCAGACGAATGAAGCCATATTGTACACCTAGTTTAATAAATATCTGATGCAAAAAATAATTATAAGACTCAAAATAAACATCATTAATAATAATTGGGGATGATAAAAAACATAAAACCGTATAAATCCTAAGTAAAATAAATGGCCGCGTCCTGCTTATTATAAAATGGAGTAGGTACCCTAGTTAGTCGTGCAATTAGTAACCCCCGGGGGTTTAGGGGCAAAAGGGTGGCGAATACGGGGGTGCGAGGGTTGCCTTTGTTCATTTCCACGCGTTGAGGAAATGGAATTGGAAAATCATTTGGCTTTTAGCTGATTGCACTGTTTCGGACCGATTTTGTTATAAGTGTTTTTTCTACACACACCTTTGTAGTTTTTTATTTATTTAATTTGTCTATTGTGCACAAGACTTAAATAAAAATATTAACAAGAAACTAAAAAAGCTATCGGGTTGAAAAAACAATGGACGAGCTTAGCGCTACGAAGCGATCGCTTCCAGACAACACTAATGAAAGATAATACTATTTTATTAGTAGTCCCTCATTAATAAAACAATAACAATAGTATAGTCAGGTTATTAAAAGAATTAATACTATTACTAGACAAGTGGTTTTGTGGTAAATTTTCTATTTTTTTCGAATTAACTTCACTTTCATTATTTTCTGTTTTTTTTTCGTACATGTGTCTTTAAGACATCGTGAATCATTACAATCTAGCCTTACATAAGTCTAATAAGTAATTCAAGTCTAACCTAGTTATTATCTCCGTATGCATTATAAAATAAAAATACATTTCATAATTTGTTTATATCGAACAAAGTAGACCGAAAATTTAATTAACAGCTTTACCAGGCTTTGCAAGCTTTGGTTAAAAAGTTTCAGATTATTGGTTCAAACCAACCTCTAGGGAAAAATTCAGCTCTGAAATTCAAAGAAAAAACATCACATAGGTTTATTTTGTAATCAATATTGACAGTGTAATGTTAATATGGTCATTTTAGTAACAGGAGAATACCTAACTGGCACTTTGGTAGGAGGCTTATAAAAAAGTGATACCGCTCATAGGCACTGTCAATGCCAGCGGTCTCGAAGCTCAAGCGTGAAGTGGAAGGAGCTTGCATTGGGTTGCTCCCGCCCAGAGGTGAGAACAGGACTCTATGTGGGTTTAAATTTGCGCTTTATAGAGTTGCAAACCACCCGCATACCGAGCTTCTTAGAGGCGATATGAGCCTTTCAAATGACCAAAAAAACTGAGCGTTAATCGATATGTTAACGCCCAGTATTCTGTTGCTGAGGCTTTGAGGATAGAGAGTAAAGTCTCAGTGGTTAATAAATTTGGAAATACTTCACTGTGCAGCTGGATATGACTTCCTAAAAGAGATAATCAAGTTGATACCCATTTGTGCCAAGTCTCGAATCATTGGCTTGTCTCTCTGCTTCTACCACCTTTCACACCAAGTAAGACTTAATAATCTTACTTCCTTTTGGAAAGTGTTACTCATTTCTCGTCACGAATGTTTGGATTCGATTATGATCAGTGAGCACTTATGTCGTGACTTCGGTGATTGCATATAGTACAGTCAGCATCGTATAATTTACAGATACATATTAAAATTGACCTAAAGTGCTATGAAGATTTAGTTTAGGTAAGAGTAAATTAAATTTATAAAATATTTTTTATTGATTTAAACATAAATGTTTTACTTTTAACTTTTTTTTTTATAAAATTTTGCTCTAGGAATCGAAGTAAAGAAATGTCAAAACATTTTACCAACTACTAGATAGTTGAAAACGTTGTAATTTGACTTTTTTTATAGAACACGAGGCACACGGCCAGGAGGATCATATGACGTTAAGTCACACCGCCGCCCATGGGCATTTTCAATACCAGAAGGCTCATGAGTACGCATATTCTATCACACACGACAGCGCGCAATTTTGTCTTTAAAGGAATTTTACATTATTAGTCATATGACTATATATACTAGCTGTGGCTTTAAAAAGAATGTCTTCCAAAAGAAAAGAAGCGACAAGGGGTGATTTTTGGACCTATGAAAATACCTATAAAAGTAGTAGCTAGGTAGATAAATGATCAGAGTCCGGCCAAATTAAATAAAAAATATCTTAACAACATAAATTTAAATAATAATAATCGATTTTAACAATCTACGATCCGTATCTACTAATCAAAAACAAGTGGTATTCCGTGGGAACTAGAACCAAAGACCTGATGGCATCATTGACTAAGAGAAGACGGTAAAACTTGGGAGCTTCCGAAGGTCTCATTAGAGACATCGCTATATCAAACCTAGAATGATGTCGAATTGGTTGATTAATTTTGTAACAACATCATGTTGACACGACTCTAATCTCGCATTGATTATAAACTCGTTCATTAATTCCTAGTTTCGAAAGGTCAGATCTTTAATGGCTCTATCTATCAAGGTGATCTGATTGCATTGGATTTTAAGGAAATTTGTACAAATCTGTTGTTACATTATCGGTTACACCATTATCAAGAACGGTATGGGTTGTTTATCTATGTATGGGTCCCGTGCTTCCTCACGGGTTCAATTCTAATTGAAATAAGTTGACGTGCATGTGTGTATGTAGTTGTGGACTCAATATCTGCACATACACGCTCATTCGGTCCGTTATGCGTAAAATAATAAGCAAGACTCCGACGAAGCAAGCTCCTTCAAGAATCACAGAAGTCTCCTGGGCACTTCGCAGGCTACATGGAGCGAACTCACTCGTTGGGAATCCACTTTTTTCAGGACGACGTGTATTCTTTCTCTGCGCTGAAAAAGCCTGTGTAGAAGGAACTATCAGTCACGCGTACATGTTTATTGAGATTATGATTTGATTTTTGAAGACCCTAAGATTGTGATAGGACCCTAACTGCTGTTAACTGATAATATGTAATTAAACGAAATGCACCACAGTGAGTTCTCACCCTTAGTAGAAAACGTGGCTTTAATTCATAACTTCTTTGATATTCGCTAAATCTTCTTCATCAAACAATATTGTGGGAACCTGTTTGTTTAAATAAATAACTAAATTTTTGCTCTTTGAAATAGGTTTGATTACTTTCAAGATACAAAAATTTCCTATTATATCGTTGGTATTGTTCTCATACATATAATCCCATTATACTCATTAAATTACTGAAACGATGTCTTACTTAATACGTTTCTATACATCGTACAATTATTGTTATCTGAAAATATAATTATCTTTTTCTCTTCCATCGCAATGATGACGTGATATTGTGGTAATTGATGTTGTTAATGTGGAAGACGTCACTACGATGTTGGAAAAGATTGTTCGTGCCCATTAATTCTCCACCAACACGTTAATGTGGACACAATTCAAAAAAAGTACACAGATCGTCATAAACAGAAATATATATTAAAAGCTTCTAATTTTACATTTGCTGCCAGTCAAATCAAGGGCGTAGAACGGAAGAGAAGAACAGGCAATAAACTCAACTTCTTACACCACGGGCCTTTTGAGTAGATTGAAAAGGATAAAACCATTAGTGAACTAGTGTGAGTGCATGTTAGTCATTAGTGCTAAATAGTGGTAAGTGGAAAACATTGTTCACCAGAACTGTTTGACGTGTTTCAGAGTGATTAGTAAGTTATTTGACATATTATTGGATATATTATTGGACACTTAAACATCCTTTTGTGTAAATTAAGTTACGATCGTAATGTTAAATTATGTCTTTGTACAGAGACAATTTATTTATATATGTGTGATATCAAGCGTTGAATACTGAATGTAAATATATACGTTGCGTCAAATAATCGTTGATTAATTATGATTTATGTACGTAATTAGTAAGACGAATGATTATGAGTTTGACACAAAAAGTTTATCGTCACTTAATTAAAACTTACGATATCCCCAAATGGCGGCAAAAAGTAAACGATTTTCGAAATTATGTTTTTATTCTTATTTGTTTACAGACTATTTAAATGTTGAATATAAATTGTATTAATTAAGTGATTTGTATAACTTGATTTATAAATTATATATAACTTGCGTCATTTATAATCTGAAATTAATTCGATTTCTCAATTGGTTAGGGTTGGGCGGTTTGTTATTTAATTTAATTGTACAAAAATAATACATGTTTTTTCACTATACAAAAGAAAGAAGTTTTTTCTGAAAAAAAATAACGTTCAGTTTTGCGGTAATTTGGAAGGGTACTGATGATAGGGGATTTCCACCCTTATCACCTCAACCTCCGTCGTTCCACAAATGACCGCTTTTTGAGGAAGGTTTTTCCGCACACCACTATGTGGAACTTGCCACTAAATTTCCGAAACAATTCGACTTAAGGTCCTTCAGAGATCGTACCAACTACCAATTCCCAAAAGGCTGACAACTTGGGAGCTCCTGGCATTGACAGTGACAATGGGCAGTCCATCCTTTGTATATCGCTTAACATCAGGTGAGCCTGCCATCATCCGTCCCGTTTAGCCCTAGTTCTACTATCTATAAAAGATTGTTGTCACGAACCCTGACTACCCGTTGCCAACTATACTCCCGAAACAAATCAACATAAGTTCCTTCAAAGACCATCATCAGATGAGCCTCCTGCCCATTTGCCCTTGTCTATAAAGAAGAAGCAACAGCTTAACTCTGAGACTGAAGACGATAAACAAGGACAGTTAACCAATACGGGAAGAATGTGATTATGCTCACGTTATACATATGCAAGTTTGTTTGTGGAAGGTTTACGCGCTATAAAGTTATTTTAATCGAGCGATTAGTATGCGGCAGGCGAATTAATTGAACGGCGTTTCAATTCACGCTATTAACTAGTTACTGACCGTAAACGAAGCAATAACTTATGTAATCAGTTGCGTGGATTCCTGTAATGTTCGTTACATAGGTTTATTAATAATATAAGGAATAAATAAGAAACATGTTTTCGTACAATATATAACCAATGAGAAAACTTGATGATAAGTTGATATTTTTAATGATTTGATTCTTCTGGTAACATTAGATGCTTACTTAATAAATATCCAGGAAAAAGTGTTGCGTTTAAATGACTTTAAATCGGATTTTGATTTTATTTTTTGTAAGAATACCCTAATGTAATTTTAATAAATATAAAAAAAACAGTATTTTACCATCACAGATTGATGGTAAATTACTGTTTATTCAGGAAGGGAAATTTAATAGCTTTTAAAATTTAATAATACCTACAAAGGTCTAGTTTAGTATAAGGTTCAAAAGTAATAATGAGTCAGACGCAATAATTAATTAAATGTTATTCTATTTTTCACACACACATTCTACACACTTTATATATCTCTAATCAAAAACTAAAATTTTCTTTTTTAAATATCGTTTACTACGGCGACCCCAGCATCATCATCTTCTTCCATCTTCAATTGATAGCTTCTGAGATGATCCGTTGAATGTAAAAGATCCCTATATGATAGTCCTGTGAAGGAAAAGGAAGTTCCATCTTCTTGAATGGGAGGCAGTCAGTACTTGTGCGCAGGTGCGTTTCTTTAGTGAGTTTGCCACGCCGTTGCTTGCGTATTTGGTCAAATTTGTTATTTGTACAAAGTCCATGTAATAGTGATTTCATGAAAAAGGTATTTCATAATTACCACCCACTGTCTCATAAAAACAGCGCATAATCGTCTCGGAGTATGGAATCGCCGTAAATTTCTTCCCAGTTGGAGACGACCGCCTCTTCCAAGTCGTGTATGATTTTTTCGTTTTCGGGTCATAATGGTTATGTTTCACTCATAGTTATGATTCGAACATTGTGGAAGCCAGTGAGCTGATACGTTTTTTTATGTAAAAGCTTGTGTATGTCGTTACTTTACTTCGTAAAGAAATATCATTTATTCTGCTATATAACTAACATCAACGAACGATCCGCGTCCCAAGCGTTGGTCGTCGTAAATGGTTCTTTTTTGCTGCCTTCAGCACACTAACGTGCAACCTTAGAATATATTATAATATATTACACGTATACTAAGGTTATACGTGAATCCATTACGTTGCTCTCAAGTCTTGAATTACCAGCTCAGTAAAAAATTACAAGCCAGCAAGCAATTCTACCTATTTTTACGAACACATTCCGACATGTAACAAACAAATGACTAATTTTTATTAAATGTATCTAATGCTTGGGCTATGCCTGACAGTATTTTTGTTTTATTTCTATAATTATTATTAAACATTTTATTTTCATGTTAAACATTCAATAAAAACTATTTTGGTCATAGGATCTTTTTCGTAATACATAAAATACGAAGAAATTTAAATATCACCAAGTGATAGGAGACTCGATTTCTTCCATCTTATTTTCTTTCTCTTACATCTCTTTTGTCAAACGCTGAGTTGTGAGAAAAAGAGACAAATGAGTGTTTTAGTTATAACGTGCATGTAGACTGATTTATTTGATGAATAAAAATAAATTATGATTTGTAAATTTATCAATAAAATGGGAAAATTTAGTATGACTCAAAACGTAGCGATTAAACAGAGTGGCGGGGAGTTTCTTGCCAGTTCTTTTTGTCCGCTCTACACCCTTGACTTGCGAACCGGTAGGAAATATGAATGAAGAATCAATTTGCTATCTTTTCTGTAGACGTTCTTAAGCGTACTTGGTTACCTACATTAATTTAGTTATTTTGAGTTTGAGTTCACTTTAAAAAAATGTCTGATGTAAAAGCGAGGTCAAAATTGCTTAGTTATCTTAAAAAAACATTTTGTTCTGTTTGATCAACATTAAAGTTACCTAAGTACCGAAATCCATTACCACGCTCTCATAACTGAATATTTTGCGATATACCCCTTATCTAAGAGTACAGCCGCACTGTGGCTTCCACCCGCGAATAATTAACGCATGACCGCTATTAAAGTCATTTATTTTTAACATGCGACTCACTTCCCTGATTTCATAGGTTCAACCCACGGATGTGTACCAATGGATCCTGCCATCCTGTACCATCATGATGATCGGTTTGCCAAGGCCCAAAAAGTCGACGGCGTGTGACAGGCGCAAGAGGTTGATCTTGTCTATTAGATGGACAATATATCATGAACAATATATCACCGATACTGAATTCTGAGTACTAAATCTAAAAAGTTGAAGCCATTGATTTATTTTATTTATATTTATTAAATAATTGATGCGTTATTTCTATTACAAACCTTGTCTGTGTAAACTTAATAAGGCATTTACCCAAAATATATACTATAACCCAAATGAAACCTTATTTTCAATACATCATTATCAGTGCGTTTTATTTGGTTTCTTCGATCACATGCGACTGAAAAGCGCGGCGTTACACCCACAGTGCGACCTATGCGTTAGTTTTGCATTAATTGACGTTTTTAAAAGAAACGATTCTTTCAAGTATGGTCCGATCATAAATTCACGTGTAATTATTGCCAGTATGTCACGGACCAAACATGGCGTCCGTCGTAAAAATAAACGTACGCATTTATCTTAAATGCGCAGGAGCCTGTTTTAAAGCTTTTATGAAGAGATTTCAAATTCTCCGAATAATGTTTTGTGAGATTAATTAATTATATTACAATTGTTAAGTTACGTTTTAAGGTAACTATGCTTCCATCAGAGTTGAATCGAGTTGTATGCTATACTCCTTAGAATCCTTTTAGAGAAATATTGAGAACAAAACGTATAGAACTGATAAATATTACTTATTACATTAAAAATATCTTGGAAAGTATCTTATCCATTCGCATCGCATGGTAACAGCCTTTAATGACAAGTGTTTTAATACAAATAATTTATTTGTATTTTTTTTGTTTACAAATAGCAAGAAAGCAGAGTTAAAAAGGTTATGTTTAAAGAACTTTCTCATTAAAAACATATTTTATTTATATGAGAAACTTAATAATAATATACGAGCGAGATACACGTCGCCATTAGCCGTCTCAATTTTAGTCAACTGTGTTCACTCTAACATGCATCTTTACTGCCTTAAACCTAACACTATTAAAATGAAACCTACTTAAGGTTTTATTTTCAATTCAAAAGTTTCGTAGTTTTTACTCGGACTAGGTAATTCATGTTAATTAAAGTTTTGTGTTTGCCGAATCGGTTGCTGGAAAAAATACCGTGCATATAATTACGCTGTGTTTATTACTGCGAACCACTTAATTTCGCAATTTCCTTAACATCTTTTATACTCTCATCTTTCAAGTTTGAAACAAAGTACGATATTTAAACATCAAAATGTAATATTTGAATTTATGTAGATAAGTTTGCTTTTATCTTTATATTTACCTAAAGATTCGATAATTGAATCATATATTATTTTCACACGTGTGTATCCTATCTATAACATATATTCATATGAAGCTGAATGCAAAAAAAGAATAAAATAAGTCGAAGTATTCTAAGAAATATTATGAATTTATTTAATTTCCTAGATTTACAATATAAGATTTACATGTTTTATATATATATATATATATAGGAAATTCGAAGATCGTTGGTTCAATTCCCGGCTGTACACCAACTGACTTTCTGTCTAACATACTCGAACGGTGGAGGAAAACATCGTGAAAAAACCGGCTTGCCACAGAACCAAACAAGTCGACGTGAGACTGGCACAGGAGATAACTAGCCTATGGTAGGTATTGACAAATAACATGAAACGCATACAGAAATTTGAGGCCCAGGCCTAAAAAGGTTAAGCGCCACTGATTTATTAACATACGTGTGTGGTGTTTTACAATAATTTAATTATAAACTTTCAGTACCCGTATAAACTCGAAAGCCTTGACGACATTCTCGTGTCGAGAGCAGTTTGCTCTTTTTCTGTCGAGCCCATTCTACGAACAGGGAACTGGTTAAACAAGCTGCGCTTGCGATGTTTTTTCGGCTAAAGTATTACTACTCGTATACGGAGGGATATTTAATTGTCTATAGAGAAAATGCATTTTCAGAAATCCAATTATTGTTATGAAACTCAAAAATTTAAAGAATTACAATGTTCAACTGTTTAATCATACAAAACTAAACATATATTTAATATGTGTATATATGCTGAAGTTTCTAAAACATACCTTCTCTTTGAACAAGAAAGAATTATAAAGTCGAAAACCCATTGGAGAAATAAATTTCTATATTATATGTTTGTATGTTAAAGATTGACTTCAAGAGAATCAGTCGCGAGTTTATACTGAGCTTAGAAGTACCTACCTGCAAATGGGTTGTATGTGGCAACCTGGTCATACATAACCATAAAATATTTTCCAACCAGCTGTTATAAAATTCTTTTCCTATTAAGTACATCATAAGACAATTTATCCCACTATGTATTTACAAAAACTACTCGTAAATAATGGTACAGCTATTTTGATAGGATTCTTCGCATTTTATTCGATCGTTAATTATAACTGATGTATATTGTTTTGTATAAATTAATTGTAACTATTTGTATAAGGCTATATTAACCGAGTTAATAAAGGCCTTAAGATTATATTTTCTATATAATATATAACTGCCTGAACGGCTTAATGTTCACACGATTGACGGTCCAGTGACTTTGAGTTCGATTCCCGACATTCCAATTATAATTCTGCGTCAGGAACAGAATGCTTTCCTTAAGTATACAATTAAAAAACGATGCAGTGGAATATTGTATATATAGTGGAATATACAGTTGTTATTAAACTAGAACACATATTTTATAAAAATTATTTCACTATTTTAATGCTATATTATCCGTGATGCTTTTATTATCAAAATAATTTATGCGCATATTTGGTACCTACATAATATTAATTTCCTATATATCACAAAATACCATTATTACTTCAATATTAGTAGCTTCTACACCAGCATCTTTTGGACTTTTTATTTGGTTTGAAATACATACAATAATAATTATCATTAAGACACGGGAAAATGCACTATTGTAACTTTCCTAAACGGTCGCTAAGTCATTCCGGAAAGAATGAAATAAGAAAAGAGAGAATGATTTTAAAAATGGTAATTTATATTTATATGTATATTTCTTTTAAATATAATATAGTCGTATCACCTCGACATCTGTCGTTCCTTAATTGAATGTTTCTAAAGACAGTCTCTTGCAGGCACTATGTTGAACCAAGAGCCCTGAACCGATCCAATTCAAGTTTGACTCAACAAAAGAATGCACCAGTTCTTAAAATACCAATAACGCACTTGCGAGTATCTCGGAAATGTGATTGTCCGATGAGACTTCTGCCGATTGGCCCCTATTTTATATAAAATTTGCATCTTTTTATATATTTATATTTTTTATGGAAATATGTCTACATAGGTATATAAAATTTAAAAAATATGAAACTAAGAAAACAAGCTTAAAGTATGTTACGCTTAGCAATGTCTAATGAATGTCTTAACGTTTGTTGAAACATTTGTTTGTTTTGATTACATGACTCACTCCGGAAGCCATTACGCAAACAGTAGGCAGGGCTATGGCTATATTTCATAAACTGAAGTTTTTTATTGTAACACGCCAATTTTATTTATGGATTATAAATATTTTTGAAATTTTCGTAAACATAGAATAAATCTTTTTTCTATCGAATTTGATTTCTACCTTTAAGATACAAACGATTATAGTGGGCACAGAGTTTTTCGGTACCATTTTTATAGTCCGATTTATCTTTATCCTCTGTGGGCTTCAGTTTTTATAGCAATTTCTGTCCAGCGCGCTTACACTTGAGGTCTGAGAACGGGATAATGTCCCGGGGGTCTAAATTTGGAGTATACGTTGGATGCGGAAGTAATTTAAAGCCCAATTCATGGAAATATGCCATCGTTTTCATTGATTTGTGCCACTGTGTGTGAGATCTCCGGGGATAGAAGAGTCTTCGTATTTCAAAAATCGTTTCAAGTTGCTTTAATATTTGTTAACAATGGGCAGTGATGAGACATATAATGTAGGTTTTAATTATATTTCGATAAAATCTTGATTAGAATTATAGAATTAAATGTTTCTATAGAATGGGGCAAACGGACTGGATGTGTTTGTCAGCCTTTTAATCAATGACGTACATACAATTTTATACAGCAATATTTTTTTTTTCTTCCAAGAACCTCTTATAGGCGACTTTTATCTGACTCCATCTATTTCTTATCTTGAGTATTTTTCTACCAATGTCTTTAAGTTCATAAGCCTTGGGTACCTTGATGGCCCTTTCAATTTTCCATCCATGACCATAAACATTTGGTGGCAGAAAACCGCCGTAATCGGCTATTAATATAAAATCCTTGGTAAAGAAAATTGATTTGCAAGTCACGCCTGTCGTAAACTGATTCTCCAAGAACAATAGAGAATGTTCTGAATACACAATTAGCGCCAAAACTTAAACCCACAGACATGCATTAACTGAGCCGCTGTTTGATCCCTTAATCTTTGTAGAGTTGATATTGCGTAAATGACTACCGAACTAGAATTACCTGTTAAGCTACGGCTTAGGCATTAACTAATATGTCTTAATTAAAGTGAGCCTACTGCATTGATAGTCCATGGGCGGCACCATTACATCGTGAGCCAACTGCCCGTTAGCCCCTTTGTTCTATAAAAAAGTCATTACGAGTTGTATCTATAATGTTGGAAATATCAATGATCGAAAAACTATTGATTTAATTAGTCAAACCTTCGTATATAATTTATGTACAACGAAGACTACCGCTGTATTATTTTCTGCACAATATAGATTGTAGCAAGAACTTGGGTTTCTGTTGATCTAGAAAAGTCTGCCAACTTTTAATGATAGAATAAATAAATTATTATTAATATTTGCCAGGTACCCTTACTATAAGTAGTATTCTTTTATATATAGACATGCATATTAAACAAAAAAGCATCAAAACATTTTGCTATACTTCCCCAGGGACTGTTTGGTTTTTCGGAAAACTTTTTATGTAGTTTGTTTTGTGAATTTTTCTCTATATGAACAGTGTTCATGTTATAAGCTTTTTATTAACAAATTAAAATAGGGGTTTATTGTAGAGGGGTGAAAATTAAAGGTTGTATATATACCATAAAAAAATAAAAACAAAAATTTTTTTTCTAAAAAATAAAAAATTAAAATTATTGAAAGATAGATAGAAGCCGATTCTCGATTCGATATGTAAATTTTCTTTTGATTCTTTGAAAAATAAAAACCCTAGGTGGTCCGTTAAAATTGAACCAATCAACAAATACCGTCACGACGCAGTTCGAGCATTAAACCAACATTAGGCGTGCAGCATGACGCGCAGTTCACAGGAGCTGACCCGACTTGACCCGCTACCAATTGGCTAATGAGTCACCACTACAATAGGCCTTTCACCATTTACGTAAAGGGTAAATTCACGTTAAATTATTTTATAATTAGCCTTTTAAAAAATGATATTATCGTAAGTTTTGATTGTATGGCGTTCAAGGTATTTTTAACACAGTAATCTATACTTTATGATAGTGCTATATTAGGCCGAAAAATAAGACTTTCATGGTCAGATTTGCAAAGCAAGAATAGGTGAAAAAATGGTTAAATACGTTAAGACTCTAACATACGCCGATGACTTTGAGGATTTGACCTCTACTACAAACAATAATTTACTAACGCCATCTAGTCTAACAAAATAGTGAATAGTCTAACAAAACTACGTGAATACGAAACCAATTATTAGCTAAATATAAAAATTTATAAATAAATATTGGTCTAGAAAAAATGGTGGCTGCCAATTATTTAACTAGTACATACATGATTTTTTTACATGTTTAATTCGTTCTGAGGTTAAAACTTGTCATACATGACATACCGTCATTGAGCTCGTTGTAATCAGCTCAGCGAGACGATACTTGAAATGTGACTAAATGAACCTGATGATGGACTCCGAAGGTGGGTACTGGGTCTCGAGGATGGCAAGCAGTAAACATACCGTCATTGAGCTCGATGTAATCAGCTCAGCGAAACGATACTAGAAATGTGACTATATGAACCTGATGATGGACTCCGAAGGTGAGTAGTGGATCTCGAGGATGGTAAGCAGCAGACATACCGTCATTGAGCTCGTTGTAATCAGCTCAGCGAAACGATACTAGAAATGTGACTATATGAACCTGATGATGGACTCCGAAGGTGAGTAGTGGATCTCGAGGATGGTAAGCAGCAGACATACCGTCATTGAGCTCGTTGTAATCAGCTCAGCGAGACGATACAAGAAATGTGACTATATGAACCTGATGATGGACTCCGAAGGTGAGTAGTGGATCTCGAGGATGGTAAGCAGCAGACATACCGTCATTGAGCTCGTTGTAATCAGCTCAGCGAAACGATACTAGAAATGTGACTATATGAACCTGATGATGGACTCCGAAGGTGAGTAGTGGATCTCGAGGATGGTAAGCAGCAGACATACCGTCATTGAGCTCGTTGTAATCAGCTCAGCGAGACGATACAAGAAATGTGACTATATGAACCTGATGATGGACTCCGAAGGTGAGTAGTGGATCTCGAGGATGGTAAGCAGCAGACATACCGTCATTGAGCTCGTTGTAATCAGCTCAGCGAGACGATACAAGAAATGTGACTATATGAACCTGATGATGGACTCCGAAGGTGGGTACTAGGTCTCGAGGATGGTTAGCAGTAGACATACCGTCATTGAGCTCGTTGTAATCAGCTCAGCGAGACGATACGAGAAATGTGACTATATGAACCTGATAATGGACTCCGAAGGTGGGTACTGGATCTCGAGGATGGCAAGCAGTAAACATACCGTCATTGAGCTCGATGTAATCAGCTCAGCGAAACGATACTAGAAATGTGACTATATGAACCTGATGATGGACTCCGAAGGTGAGTAGTGGATCTCGAGGATGGTAAGCAGCAGACATACCGTCATTGAGCTCGTTGTAATCAGCTCAGCGAAACGATACTAGAAATGTGACTATATGAACCTGATGATGGACTCCGAAGGTGAGTAGTGGATCTCGAGGATGGTAAGCAGCAGACATACCGTCATTGAGCTCGTTGTAATCAGCTCAGCGAGACGATACAAGAAATGTGACTATATGAACCTGATGATGGACTCCGAAGGTGAGTAGTGGATCTCGAGGATGGTAAGCAGCAGACATACCGTCATTGAGCTCGTTGTAATCAGCTCAGCGAGACGATACTTGAAATGTGACTAAATGAACCTGATGATGGACTCCGAAGGTGGGTACTGGGTCTCAAGGATGGCAAGCAGTAAACATACCGTCATTGAGCTCGTTGTATTCAGCTCAGCGAGACGATACTAGAAATGTGACTATATGAACCTGATGATGGACTCCGAAGGTGGGTACAGAGTCTCGAGGATGATAAGCATTAGACATACCATCATTGAGCTCGTTGTAATCAGCTTAGCGAAACGATACTAGAAATGTGACTATATGAACCTGATGATGGACTCCGAAGGTGAGTACTAGGTCTCGAGGATGGTTAGCAGTAGACATACCGTCATTGAGCTCGTTGTAATCAGCTCAGCGAGACGATACGAGAAATGTGACTATATGAACCTGATAATGGACTCCGAAGGTGGGTACTGGATCTCGAGGATGGCAAGCAGTAAACATACCGTCATTGAGCTCGATGTAATCAGCTCAGCGAAACGATACTAGAAATGTGACTATATGAAGCTGATGATAGACTCCGAAGGTGGGTACTGGGTCTCGAGGATGGTAAGCAGCAGACATACCGTCATTGAGCTCGTTGTAATCAGCTTAGCGAGACGATACTAGAAATGTGTTATATGAACCTGATAATGGACTCCGAAGGTGGGTACTGGATCTCGAGGATGGTAAGCAGTAGACATACCATCATTGAGCTCGTTGTAATCAGCTCAGCGAGACGATACTAGAAATGTGACTATATGAACTTATTAATATTTAATATTAAATAAATATTAGGTAATATTTACTATAATACCACTATATTTCTTTGAGTTTATTGAAAAAATAATCAATTTCAACGATTCGTCTTCCAGTTGAAATTTTAAATATTTTTCTTGGTTCTGAAACCTACGAGTGCAGCATGTTATATCTAAGCCCGAAAATGAAATCAGAGTCAATCAGACCCAGTACCCACCTTCGGAGTCCACCATCAGGTTCATATAACACATTTCTAGTATCGTCTCGCTGAGCTGATTACAACGAGCTCAATGACGGCATGTCTACTGCTTACCATCCTCGAGATCCGGTCCCCACCTTCGGAGACCATTATCAGGTTCATATAGTAAAATTTCTTGTATCGTCTCGCTGAGCTGATTACAACGAGCTCAATGACGGTATGTCTACTGTTTACCATCCTCGAGATCCGGTCCCCACCTTCGGAGACCATTATCAGGTTCATATAGTAAAATTTCTTGTATCGTCTCGCTGAGCTGATTACAACGAGCTCAATGACGGTATGTCTACTGTTTACCATCCTCGAGACTCAGTATCCACCTTCGGAGTCCATCATCAGGTTCATATAGTCACATTTCTAGTATCGTTTCGCTAAGCTGATTACAACGAGGTCAATGACGGTATGTCTACTGCTTACCATCCTCGAGATCCAGTACCCACCTTCGGAGTTCATCATCAGGTTCATATAGTCACATTTCTAGTATCGTCTTGCTGAGCTGATTACAACGAGCTCAATGACGGCATGTCTACTGTTTACCATCCTCGAGATCCGGTCCCCACCTTCGGAGACCATTATCAGGTTCATATAGTCAAATTTCTTGTATCGTCTCGCTGAGCTGATTACAACGAGCTCAATGACGGTATGTCTACTGTTTACCATCCTCGAGACTCAGTATCCACCTTCGGAGTCCATCATCAGGTTCATATAGTCACATTTCTAGTATCGTTTCGCTAAGCTGATTACAACGAGCTCAATGATGGTATGTCTAATGCTTATCATCCTCGAGACTCTGTACCCACCTTCGGAGTCCATCATCAGGTTCATATAGTCACATTTCTAGTATCGTCTCGCTGAGCTGAATACAACGAGCTCAATGACGGTATGTTTACTGCTTGCCATCCTTGAGACCCAGTACCCACCTTCGGAGTCCATCATCAGGTTCATTTAGTCACATTTCAAGTATCGTCTCGCTGAGCTGATTACAACGAGCTCAATGACGGTATGTCTACTGCTTACCATCCTCGAGATCCAGTACCCACTTTCAGATTCCATCAGGTATCAGGTTCAGCAACTTATTTTACTTGGTTGTACAAGTTGCACTTGAAACTTGACAACTCTAAATTTGAGTTTTGTTTGGGTAGGTACTTATATACATATACTTATAACATACAATAATTTCCGAAGTTCATGTCCTCGCCTCACTTGATATTTCTTTTTATATTTTGGCATTTCTAAAAAAGTCCGCGGGTAAAAACTAAAATACGCAAATATTTAATTATTATTGGCTTCGACACACAAGCGTAGTCCTCCCGTCGCAAAGCGTTGAGGTGGACTGAAGACAAGCCGCATGCAGGGCTCGCGGGTGTGAAATTGCGGAGGGAAGCCCATTGCGCTTGAGTTTATTTACCTTTTATTACTTTCCATGCCCAGGAAACGAATTAATACAATTTTTTTTTTATCAAAATAATAATATATGCTATATCTAATAATACGTGTAAGATTAAAATAAATCGCATAAACCGTTTTGGAGCGAATTTGTAATTTATGTCTAATCTACGGTTCGATGGTAAAATTTTTTTTGGGAAATTGGTATTGCTTTTATCTTTTTTGATTTTATCAATCGATACAGTAGGCTTCAACCCACAATATATATTTTTTTCAAATGCATATGAGCGACAGTTCTTCCAACAATTTAATTTAAACTAGGGCTAGTTGACCGATTTGAGCACTGTTCAAGCCTTAAGGAACGTGGTCTTAATGAGGGACTGGTTCTAGAAAAACCTTGTAAAGCCTGACAATGCTTACAAAAAGTCAGAATATATCCAAGTTTTTTTATTATTCAACAACTTCTCCGCTGTCTATGTGCCTGTTTGTCGATAAACTCTGAAACCACTGCACGGAATTTATTATATTTTACCAATATTTAAATTAGTGATCATGATGAAGGTTTAGGGATAAGTTGGACTAACGTGCCACTTTTGACAGTGAGTCGTTAGACATAAAAAAGTATAAAACACGTATTTTTAAAAAAACATCGTTTAAAATCCCCAAAATTGAACTATACGAATAGCCAAAATTTTCACAATGGATAAAAACGCAGCCATCAAATATAGATACGGATAAAAACAAAAGACAAAAAATGTAAACAAAAAGACAAAAGAATTTTCAAACAATGGCGACCGGTAGCTGCCGTGGCGTTACACAATGACTGCGCGAGTTCGAGAGCTGTTGACTTTATTGCTTCACTATTTGCTCGCTAGGCTTATTATACAATAAGACTAGTTTTATTTTAACGTTTAGATATATAATTTAAGTATAGATTTTATAGATCATTCGTAATTATGATATTAAAAATAAATGTATTTATCAATTGGCCATACTGTTTTTGGTTACTGTAGTACCCACGTACAAAAGAGTGGATATTTACGTTATGTAGCTATATGTCAGAATTGATTAATGTTCAATAGTAATAGGTTCTGATTCAAATATATGTAAAAATGTAGTCTCTTTATGAATATATTATTTCCAACACACACACATATTCTTAACCTACATTGTAGGTAATAATACAAATTATTGAATTAATGCTGGTATTTCCTCGCTGATACATATTTATCCGTTGAGCGATTAATTATTTTGGTAAATATTTAAATCAATGAGATAGATTAAAAAGAAACAGAAAAATACGAATTTATTTGATATGACTCTGATATGACGACTGATATGACCAGTCGTAAATGAACTTTTTTTTAATATTCCGTAGTTAAACTGTCGTTGGCTCTTGGGGCACAACAGAGGGAGCGAGGAACAATAAACAGGCGCCTTCAATAAAGTTTTATAGCTATCTTTTATGAGGTTTATGAACAAAACTGATTTGAATAAAAAAATATCTACCAATCACGAGGCAGCGTCGGAATGTGATAAATGCAATCTGACGTTTTAATCAATCATATTTCGCTAATGCAATAATACATAACCTTTAAATAATAATAAACTGAAACGTCAAAAGATTCCTTTTTTACTTGACTTATAATGATTTATTCATATCAAGTTTTATATTAATAATTGAGCCTTTTATTTCAGATACTTTACACTCCAACACAAATTAGGTAGCTGAGTGCCTTTGGGCAAAAGCCTCATCAAAATCCCGGAAGTCCTGTCTGTACCAGCTTCAGCTGTGTTATCAGTTATCTTCCTCTTTTTTGTTTATGTACCAGAGCACCAGTTATGTACATTCTTTCTTGAATTTATTTATTTTTGTTCTATCATCTCCTACCTAAGTTTTTTTTCTTGTTAATATATTACATTAACAATTATTATTAATTACTAGTAATTTTACGTGATTATACAATTAGAAAATACGCAGACCCGTCTCGATTCGCAAAACAAATCAGTTTTGCTAAACTTTTTTAACGTATTCGATTACCTTATGGGATGTTCTATATTTTTATAAATCACAACCCATTTTTATCTTTGTTAATTTGATATATTTCTTCACAAACAACGGTAATTAATTTATATTCTTATAGAAAGGCTCATAGGAAAAATACATGCTCACTCATCTTAAAAGTCTGTTCTGAGTGACGTCTGTTTTCTTCTTTTCTTAGTGTCCTGTATTTATATTGCCACATACATCAAAATCGTATAGAAAATACTACACCATATAGTATGTACATTTTAGTGCGTATCTACGATACGCTACATCACCCCCCTACGGAGACAGAAAAGCTAAGTAGACAAATGATAGTATGTAACAATAAAATAAAAGGTACTTAAAAAATTACACAACAAAAATTTTACATTACAAAGTCGCTCCAGGTAGCTCTAAATACGAAGCGTCGTTTGTTGCCATGTCGCGATGCTGGTGTTGATTGTACTTTAGCCATTTTCCGTCGAAGAGGTACAACGAAATCAGCCTGGTTTTCCATAGCGAAAGTTGGCTGTTCATCTGGGACAAGGAGTTGTCCTGGTAGACGTAATGTCATTTCTGCAACTGAGCAGTTTAGGTCTTCCTTAACGGCTGACCGCATACCCAGCAATACCAATGGCAACGCTCTAGTCCACGTGTCATCGTGGCAAGTTAGGGCGGCTTTAAGTTACCGGTGAACTCGCTCAATCATGCCGTTTGCGCAGGGATTATAAGAAGTGGTTCTCGATGGAAGAGATCCGAGTCGAACTGCGTGCCCTGGTCGGTTGTCAAAACAGCTAGGACACCGAAGCGTGGAATCCATTCACGGGTGAACGTTTCAGCTACTTCCTCAGCGGCGATAAAATGCATAGGCCAAGCTTCAGCCTACCTGGTCACTATCTATAGCTGTGAGGAGGTAAAGGTAACCGTTACTGAAAGGTGGAGGTCCAACGATGTCAATGTGTACATGCAAAAATCGACCAGATGGCAATTTAAATTCTCCTGTTGGCGCCGAAACGTGTCGCGTTAATTTCAAATTGTGAAACTAGTCAAAAACAGCGCGGCGAACAGGAGGTGTTAAATAGGGACGCGTTTTTTCAGTTGATATGTCACAAATAATAGAGATGTGTTGCAGGAATATTAACCTTAGAAAGTTGAAACTAAGATGGTAGAGAGCTCTGGATCAGACTCTTTGGACTTTAAAAGAGCTTCATAATCTTTTTCAATCGATATTGTCTCTATGCGTGACATCGCGTCAACAACTACATCTTCTTTTCCATTTACGTGTCTGATATCAGTAGTGAATTGAGAAATAAATGAAAGCTGATTGAGTTGTGCCGGGGTAAGTTTTTCTTGGCGCTGGGAAAATGCATCAATCAACGGCTTTTGGTCCGTATAAATAGTGGCAGATTATGCTTCGAAAATGTCGAAAATGTTGGATCGCTTCATACTGTGAACAGTCCTCCTTGGTGCCAAATATGCACATCGATGAATTAACGACGATGCCATATTCTGAGAATCCGCGGAACAATGAGCGAAGGTGCTCAGCATGCTCCTTAGGGGTTTTGGAAAAGACACCAGTATCATCCTGTTTGTCGGGGTCACCATTTATGGGAATGTTCTATATTTTTATAAATCACAACCCATTTTTATCTTTGTTAATTTGATATATTTCTTCACAAACAACGGTAATTAATTTATATTCTTATAGAAAGGCTCATAGGAAAAATACATGCTCACTCATCTTAAAAGTCTGTTCTGAGTGACGTCTGTTTTCTTCTTTTCTTAGTGTCCTGTATTTATATTGCCACATACATCAAAATCGTATAGAAAATACTACACCATATAGTATGTACATTTTAGTGCGTATCTAGGATACGCTACAACCTTTTATGGTGAGGTTGAGGGTAGAGCAGTGTTGGCCTAGTGGCTTCAGCGTGCGACTCTCATACCTGAGATCGTAGGTTCAATGGACTTTCTTTCTATGTAACATTTGCTCGAACGGTGAAGGAAAACATCGTGAGGAAACGTACATAGATGTATATGTACATGTCTTAGACCCAAAAAAGCGACGACTTGTGTCATGCACTGGAGGCTGATCACCTTCTTGCCTATTAGATTCACAAATGATCATGAAACAGATATCTGAGGCCAAGACCTAAAGAGGTTATAGCGCCACTGATATGAATATATAT
The DNA here is from genome assembly GCF_905147795.1 of Pieris rapae. Classification (NCBI taxonomy): domain Eukaryota; kingdom Metazoa; phylum Arthropoda; class Insecta; order Lepidoptera; family Pieridae; genus Pieris; species Pieris rapae. The sequence continues at coordinate 564,752 of NC_059515.1, read as the reverse complement.
TTATGGTTGAGGGGCCTACGGCAGGGTTCTTTTTATGGTGCCTCTGCTCAAGAGCAGTGTTGGCCTAGTGGCGTGCGATTCTCATCCCTGAGGTCGTAGGTTTCATCCCCGGCTGTGCACCAATGCACTTTATTTCTATGTGCGCATGAAACATTCGCTCGTACGGCGTAACATTGTGAGGAAATCGGCTTGCCTTTGACCCAAAAAGTCAACGGTGTGTGTTAAGTATAGAAAGCAGTTCATCTACTTGCCTATTAGATTCACAAATGATCATCAAACAAATACAGAAATGAGGTCCAGACCTAAAATGGATGTGGCGCCACTAGTTTTTTTTTAATTTAATGAGTGAATTAAATTGATACATATATTAAGGGTTCACGGTCGTACATAATCTGGTACATATCCAGGTGACGCGTGTCAGAGCTATCAGCTCAGATAACGTATCTTATCAGCTTCCGGCGCGCGCAGCTGCCGACACGATTTATGGCGGGAAATTTGCGGGATCCCGCACAATTCGGGAGATAAATTCTGGTAAATATATCACATGCGGCAAAACGGAAAACCGATTAGATATTTATTTTATATACAAAGATTTATTATTAAATGTAATATTTATATCGTCAAGTAGGTACATAATGTGAAAGTGACTTTATCGGCATAAGTACACAACAAATTTTAAATATTTATAGAGCTGTCGCAGCCTAGCTTAGTTAGCCGTTCAATTAACAACATAGTCGGTTAACTAACGGCCTGAAAGATATTTAGCCGTAGCGTTTGTTACACCATTTAAAAAACTGGCTGGCTTATTTAGTTGATTCTTACGATAGAGCCATTATTATTTATTTGGCAGAATATAAAAAAGATGAAACATATGACATAAATATTTATTTCTTTCAAAATTAAATTGCTTGAGTCAAATTCACATTATTACTGTCACTACACTCTTCCTTTGTACTTGTTTTTCATGAAAGTTTGGAAAACACAATTAGAAACCTTACTTTTCTTATTATTTACTTGTTCCTACATAATAATGTAATTACGGTGTATTTGTAGGTCACTTCTTCAATGCACAGCGTCTCCCTTTGTGAGTTGTGCCGCGATATCGCGGCCGCAAATTGTTGGCAGAAGTTGCATGGATCTGGTTCGCGCCGCGCCTTCTTAAGTTATCATGTGAAACACGTGTATATATTTTCTTTAACATATATTCATAAGTATCTAATTGTCCTTCCTGTAACATGTGTGGTGTGTGCTCTAAAATAACATAGAATTGTATAGAATTGAAAAATAAAATAAAGGCTTTTATTATTATTAAAGAGTGCAATTAGGCTGTTAATATTAATGTTTAGTTATTACATATAATTATTATTTTGTTAATTTTAAGGTTGTATGTTTAGATTTTTGCGTTTATATATTGCTTAGGTCCTAATGTAATTGACGTGTATGTGTGTTAAATTTGTGATCAAATATTCTTGTATTTTTTAGGCATAGGTACATAATATTTAAAATGTATACAATAAATAATTTATTTATAATATTATTTCGTTTATATTTAGTATGTTTTAAATTATATGGTATAAGTATAGAGTTACTTTGTTAGGACACAGAATAACCAATAATAATAAATAGTATATAACCAATCTTCCCATTCTCCTCATTTATTATTAGCGCTAAGACTGACTCTCTTACGTCAAAAGTGTACTAGATATAATATATGATATATAATAGAATCTAATAGGCACAACTTGTCGTTTCAAATACACTTAAACCCACGGGATATTAGATTAAGATATAACTTTGGAGCCGTGACATCAGCTAGCTTCTTGGACAGTGGAAGACTTCTAGCCATCAAGGTGGATGAAATCTGGAATTTTGGCTCTTGCAGCACAGGAATGAAGAAAACCCTTTATGCGGAAAGATCATACTTACTGAGATAGATTATACGTTCCGATTATACGCGTTCATCGCTGCCGGAAACATTACTTTTTTGCCGCGTATTCTACTCGTTCACTCCGGCGTCAGCTAGTTCCTATTCCCCAATTATTCTCGCAGTTTATAGTCAGCTAAGAGTTCAGAAGAACTCAACTCTTTTTGAGAATTCACCTCTTTAATTAGTGAAGCGTATGGGGATATAATATACTTTGATATACCTAAAAATGTACTTAGAAGAGATTAATGTATAGCAAAAGATATTTATTTGCAAACTTCGAAACAAGAGACGGACTAGTACAAGGAAGAAGACGTGATTGCGGCATCACATCTGCCGAGGAATGTTTTGGAATAGCGCAAGATACCCAGAAAGTCAAGTTGTTAACAGCCAACCTTTTGCAATAAAATGGCACCAAAAGAAGAAGAAAAGGTTTTCTGGTAATTTTATAAATATCACTTAATCGATGTTTTATGATTAAAATTAAATGTGACCAAACATATGCTGAAAAAAAAAACAAACAATTCTTCAGAACACTATCCGTAGTGTACGAACCAAGGAATTTTACCCACTCAGGCTGTCTTAATTTTATAAGCGTGGCGATTTCCTAAATCGGAGACATGCCCCGAGAGTATAAGGCAGAGGCAGGCACTTTCTTCTGTTACATTGCATTCATTCGTTACATAGCAATAAACATTTCATTATTTCGCTTATATTATGTTGTTGTAAGCGAATGGTACCCGATGACGCAGGAACCGTACTAGTATAATATAATAATTACCGTAATAATAATTAATTTCAAACGAGTGATCTTGACAAATAGCTTGCCAAAAATATTCTATTAAAGCAGTCGGCGGCAAAAAATACAAAAACAAATGCGCTTGACGTAATTAAACTAAGTGCGCGTGCGTTGCCTTGTACTCAAGGTTTATTTACAATTACTGTACGATTATCATATATAACGTTTCACACTTATATAATTAGTAGTTCTCACGTTAAATCGTTTGGAACTAAGTGTATATTACAATTTGTATCATGGAGTGACTTTTCAATTATTAATAAAATAATGAAAATAATAGAAAAACAGTTATAAATGAAAATAAACCAATACCTTTTTATTACAACTAATACCTTACAAATACAATACCAACCTAGCCTTTTATTAGGTCTTGGCCTCAGAGTTTTGTTACATGATCGCTGGTCAATGTGATAAACAAGTAGACGATCAGCCTCCAGTGCCTGACACACGCCGTTTACTTATTAGGTATAAGGCAAGCCGGTTTCCTCATGCTGTTTTCCGTCACCATTCGAGAGAATGTTAAATGCGCACATAAAGGCCATTGGTGCACAGCCGAAGATCGAACCTACGACCTCTGTTATTAGAGTCGCCTGTTGAAGCTACATGGCTAACACTGCTCAATAGAAAAACAGACAGTATTCATACTTTAGTAATTAGACATTAAATAATAAGAGGAGAACTTTAAGTAGGTACCTACTGATAAGGTTACTCGTTGTCCTTCAATTAGCTATTCAAGCCGATTATGATTTTATGAGTAATTAGTATAAATATTAAATATTATAATTAAAAAAAAATCATTAACATAAAAATACAATTTATTTTTTACATAGTACCTACGTACATAGTGTTATATATTTCTTTGTAAAAACAACCTTCAATTTGAAGAATAAAAAAGATATACTATATTTCTGAATATAATCACGAATCACGTGTATTTGACGTAAATGTGCAAAAAACCTTTAAAAATAAAAGTTTTTGTTTAAAGGTTATTTAAAGATTTTACGTAGTAACGTAAAGTGAATTATGTATTTAATTAATATTAAATATTACATTAGTAACAGAGAGTTTTAATTGGTACATTAGTATGGACGTGCAAGCGATGTACACATTAAGATAAATAATAAATATACATACCCATAGTGTGAACAATCTTTTGTCCACAAGATTGTTGATTACATTTTACGACATTTAAAAATTTCTATTGGTTGACCTGGCCAGAGTGTTGCCTTATATAATACTAAGTAATATAGCTCTTAGCTGTAGAAGATGGGTTATATGTGTTGGAACATTTTTCGAAACTTTCTCGGAAACGTAATATGATATTTTTTATAGAACTAGGGCGTTAGGGAACATGTTAACTGTTAAGTGATTCCGCCGCCCATGGATACGTTCAATGCCAGAGTTATGATCCAAATAATCTTAAGCGAAATAATTAAAAAGCTAAATGAAAAAGAAGGCAGCCATTTTGAAGAAGTTCGAAGCCATTCCGTCACTTTCTTCGTCTTCGAAGAAAGTGACGGAATGGCTTCCGAGACAAAAGAAAACGAGGAAGACAAATAAAAAGATGGAAAGATGATGTGCGAAGGCCCAATGTGCAATGTGATTAAAAAAAATGGCGGAGAGTTTATTGCCAGTTCTTCTCTTCCGTTCTACGCCCTTGATTTGAGAATTGGCAGTGAATGTAAAATTAGAAGCATTTACAGTATATTTCTTTTTTTGACGTTCATAAGTGTACATTTCCTACAATAGGTACTACATGAATAAATAATTTTTGATTTTGATTTTTGAGTTTTGATTTACAATGAATATTTGCTGATGCTTGACCAATACCACTACTTCGATACAAAGACTTCTTTCTCACCTCTTGAGTTGTGCTGCGATATTGCGGGCTACTCGATTGTAAGGAATTTTCATCGTTCTGGTTAGCGCTGCGCTTTCTTCAGTTTTCATGTCATTTTCAAACCTGTATATCTTTTCTATAACATATTTTCATACGTGATTGCCCTAATTGTAACATGTGTGTTTCTTGAGAGTAAAAATAAAACAAAATAAAAACGAAACTATGATAATACTCGTAGTATACACCTGAAAACATCAGCAACATTGTAGTTAATGATTGCGTGTTCAGGATATTCTATCCCTTAAAGGTAAATGTTAATTATAATCAATAACGAATAAATTAGCAGGTGTTTCTTGATTTATAACTGATTGATAGATTCTTAAAACTTCTATCACATATTCTTGGCGAATCCTTTAAGGTTTCTGCTGTGAGGCTATGAAGTTCAAATTGACTCTATTTCTAACTGTTAACAATAGTTTATCATACCATGGTGTAATGGTTGCAGCTCCTTATAAACATTGTGTAAAAGAAAAAACTTGGCGATTACTAAGAGTGGCGGAGAGTTTATTGCCAGTTCTTCTCATCCGCTCTAGGGCCGAATTTGAGCTAACTAACAGTAAATGTAAAATTAGAATCATTTAATGTATATTTCTTTTTTTTGACGTTCCTAAAAGTACATTATGTTACCTATATGATATTTGAGTTTGACCCCTTTACTCCGCTGGCGTTTCTGCAGCTTCTTTGCTTGTCCGAGGCGTTTGATACGGAGCCAATGTGTCCACACAAATAACATCTACGATTCTACGATTTATTTTCGGTCTAAGAAAGTATGATCATATCTATGCGTTCCGTAAGCGGCTAGGTTGGTTACCCATTCGACAGCGACGTGATGCTCATATTCTCCATCTCCTATATTCCATCCTGTTCATTCCTAAAACTCCTTCTTATCTCAAAAATGATTTCAAATTTTTGGGTTCACATAACTATAGTTTATGCTCTTCCGAAAACTATATCCTTGAAATCCCATCTCATAACTCCTCTTTTCTTGGCGATTCCTTTAAGGTTTCAGCAGTTCGGCTATGGAATTCACTTCCCGTCACTATTCGCTTAGCTCCTTCTCTATCTTCCTTTAAATTTCTGCTGTATAAACATTACCTGTCCATGTCATATCACTAACTACTAACTGACGTGAGACCGAGCTTGAATCTTGAATTGGATTGTCGTGATTCATGTGCACTGTTTACTTTTTGTTTTATGTAACTTGTATCAGTTTAGTTTATTTTTATTTCTTTTCGTTTCTGTTAAGTATGTTTTTTTTTGGTTTCCCTTTTTTTATTTTTGCACTTATTGCCTACCTTATCTAATATACTCATAGTGGTTTTTTCCTTTACTAACAGTGGTTGTCTGGAAGAAATCGCTCTAAAGCGATAAGCCCGCCAGTTGCTTGTCATTAAATTATGTTTAATATTTTCCTTTTATGTAATGCAACGAAGTGTTAATAAATAAATAAATAAACATCCCAAAACAAAGTCCAACCACGGCCTAATTTTCATAACTGGATGAGACTGCTTTCACCACGTTGAGGGAAAGACTAGCTGACAATATAAACAGAGTAATTGATATTATCTATTATTTAAATGTGGGGTATTCGAGTACAGCAAAGACGATATTCAGTAGAATAGTGTATGACTATCATTCTTCTTAACCGATTCCATTGTTAATGTAACGTTTTAGTGGTGGTATTTGGTTTTAGACTCAATGAAATAACGAAGTTAAACGCTAACGCTAAATTGTAAGCGTTTTAAGCTTGACTGCTCAAGGCAGGGCGTGGTCTGAAACGTTCTTATGAACGTAGTTATAAACGTTGAGAAACGATAATATATATTTGTTAACTTAATAAAATTGGTCACGCATTGGCCAGTATTTGGTATTTATTTCTTATAAACGATTTAAGACTTGAGAAAAAGCAACTCTTTCCTTTTAATTCGATTCGATTAAAATAACATCTCTGAATGCGTAGATTATATTATATTATACCTAAGTATTTTGTGGCAATATTAGTTAATGTTTAATATGTATGATTTATATAATAACGAATGTAATGATTAAATAGTTAAAAATGTTTAAAACGGTGTCTATTGAAAGTAATGAAACCCCAACGCCGACCAGTTAGGAGTCAATGACTGCGGCTCATACTTGGTTCAGATTAGAAATGCGCTTTCTAGCGGCGGCGGCCTTAACCTGTACAGTGCGACGTTGCCGCACTTCGCGTCTGTTAGGAAAATACATTTATCTCCAATGGTTTTTCAGTCATCATTTACGTTTATATATTTCAAATTATATATGTAATCAATAGAATTTTAAACTGCTTTGTTATTGAACTATCGTTTACATATTCTCAAGATTAATTAATCAACCAAGTAGCTTGTGAATGGTCAGATCATAGTTTGAACACATTAATTAGTTATAAATGTATTAAATAGGTACATACTTAAATGGGGCATTGGCTTACTTGACTTATGGACTTGTAATCCCCAGGTGGGGCAGCGCTTGTAGAACATCAGCCTGGTTGATCTTTGGTAGCTCTTTTAACTCCAGGTCATATCATGTTTTACAAAGTTCTGATGATGCCTTGTAGCCAGCTCTTTTCTTGAGAGGTTTCATGACAATGTGGTTTGGATTGTTCGGAGCTTATGGCCGGCAAAGGCGTATTTTCGGCGATTTATAGTCCTAATTAGCATCTCATTCCATAGTTGATAATTGGTAATTCTCACAGGCCAGAATATGCCTGCTGACGAGAGCAGCGGTTCACGCGGACCTTGTGTTGATGTTATTAGCAACTTTCCACGTTTCGCAACCATGCAGCAACACAGTGTCTATGATGAGACGGAAGATTTCGCGATTGTGAAACTAGTCTGAGACGTGCAAACGCTGTTCAGGTTTTTGTGTTTCTGGAAGTGATAGGTTCCTCAAGTTTCGGTGAGTATCTACGCTTACCAAGTAGGTAGTTGAACTCCTGGACTAATTCAATTATAAAAGCATTATTTATGTCAAAATTTTCGTTGATCGACATGTATGTATAAATGTATACATTTTTCCGCGTATGTTTAGATTCAGTTTATTTTGTCTTGAAATAGTAAAGTATATTAAGTGCAATTAAATGAAACAGACACCGAAAGACAATAAACAATATTTTTCTTTCGTTATAGAATGCGCTTTTAAAAACGCGTTTAGCAATTCCCATTCCAAAAAAAATCACTGAAAAAAAGGAATACAAGTGAAAATATTATTAAAACATAGGAATGTTCCGCAACAGCGATGGGTAGAACCGCTAAATCAGCTAATCATTTCTTTTATTTTTACCATGAAGGTTATGGGAAATAAACCTTTTACCATAAATTCAAGCTATAAATAGCAATAGTGCCATAGCTTTTCTTCAAACATTACCTCAGACGAGAGGCCGGTCCATCCATACGTACAAAGAACTCTTTTTTCAAGCAGTCCGTCTTGGCCAAGGTTTATAACATTACGGAAAAACTGTTGGATTCGGTCATCTCTGTGTCTAAAAACATCTTTTGTAACTTGAAATAAGTAAATACGGATATAAATGACCGACACGATTGTTTTCGTGGAAGATATCGCCTTTAGAAAAACCCAGAAATACCCGGAATAATCATTTGCAATTTAATTGAAATATGATAACTTTTTCCTTTTAGATAACTAACATTGCTATTTTGGGCATTTAAATAAAAATATACATAGATTGAATATATTAATAAGAATTTATAAAGAAAACGCTATTTCGGGTGCGTTTCAGTTGAGTTTTAGTGGTTCTAGGATATTGGGGAGCGTGTGATTATTATGATTATATTATTATGAAATAAAGTGGAAAATTAATTTTGTACATATTTTACAAGCTTTGAATAATAATAAAAGCCCGTTTCACTCCAAACATTACAAAAGCGGAATATACAGCTTAGATCTGTTGTAGGTGTCATCAGTACTGTTGATCGGAACCCCTTTTTCCAACTGACCCTGTCTGCTGTCTGTGGCATTCTTTCTCCAATCGCTTTCAGCTATCGCTTCGTTTCTTCCATCTTCTATTCTTTTGGGGCGCCCTCTTCTCCATCTTTCCCTTGGTCCTCCTCATACCTATAGGTAGCCTATAGAGCGCAACTTTTATCCGTGCATATTAATTTAAAACTAACTCAAAGACCAGCAGAAAGCTCAGCCGTAAATTGAGTTGGATCTGCTTCCAGCATCGCTTTCAATTTGTCGTTGTGGACAATGGTTATGGTCCGGCCGCGTGGCTCGTTCTTCAACTCAACATTTCCAGATGAAAATGATTGAACCGAGTATATGCAAGCAACGTAATTCTAACGTAGCCTAGCGTATTTCTAGTCATATTCTACAAATTATACGATTATCTGTTTTGAAAACAAAAACTATCGCAAAACAAATGTCTGAAATTGAAATTAAAAGAACATGGCTTTTGAAAAATGTCATTCGAATGACGATTTGTGCGTTAACTCTTAGATAATTAAATCTGTAAATGCTGGTTACAGAATATGAAGTAATATATGTAAACAATATCTTATATAGTTGGTATATAAGATAATGTGAGTAATATTGGTCTAGTGACTAAAGCCTCAACCGCATCTTGTTCGTGCGTTGTGAAGCACTGCTAAATATGGTGAGGAAACCGATATATCTCATACACCGAGGATAAATGTCAGATACAGAAGGCTGATAACCTTCTGATCTGCAAAATGAATATAACAATACAATCTGAGGCCAATGTAGGGGTTGTAACGCCACCGATATTACATATAAAAGATAATAAAACCTTATGATTGACAATAGGTAATTCCAGGCTCCTAATCTAAGAAAATCTAAGAAAAATATCCGACCGCTTCGTGAAAAATGTTGCAATGAATTTTACGGCAATTTACAATTATTTTTACGCGTTGATAAGACACACTCAGCCATCTACGGAGGCAGATTTTCTTATGAGAGAAGTCAGAATATGTTATATTGAACTACCAAGAATTGTATGCATTTGGAACTGTTTAAATTCTACGTGAGGTAACTTATGGAGTTAAAATCCTAGGACTAGTTAGAGCTAATGAAACAATAAATAGCGGCCTGATATTATAGAATATAAATCTTTTATGAAAATACATTATTAACAGACGGACGGTGACGAATTCTAGATTTTTGTAACGGCGCGTGGTTGAGGAAAATACGTTGAAGACACATTAAATCTCTCAACCATTTGTTTTGACAAAACGAATGTTTTGAGTAGCTATAATACTTAATTACCTATTAAATATGAGAGTGTGTTATTAATTGATAACTGTTCTCCAACTTTTGATGTCAAAGCGGGTGATATTTTTAAGATGAGTGTAGTTTTAAACAAATTTACATTATAAAATCGTGGTTTTTTTTAATCCAATTTATGTTTATTTATGTTTACCTTTAAAATATCGGTCGTTGTACGACCGATATTTTAAAGGTAAACATTCAACATTTAACAATGTTCTAAGTGGGTTCGTTTTCCGATGAAATAAGACTTATCATTTGTCAGCCCAATGCCTCGCTATTTTTACACCAGTCATATCTTAATAACTAAACAACCTCACACGTTCAAACTCCATGCGTTATGCGAAAGATCGTTGTATCTCCTCTAAATAGCATGATTACAAATAATTCAGTATTAATGATCCAATTTAACGCCGCCGCTCTTCAGTAATATTGAACGGGCGACCTATACATAGCCACCTGGACGGTCACATAGACAAACATCTCACTACTAGAACGATATAAATCACGCGTTATTAAAAAACAAAACTCTATGTCAAGCGCTTAGAGTGCATAATAAATGTGTCCCTTGAGTTAGGACCGTCTCGCCCTACGCGTCCGCCAGTATTGTGTTAGTATACAATAAATATTCGGCGCCAGTTGTGCCCGAAGTACACACATATACATAGAAAAGCAACGCTCTGGCCGCGTAAGTGCGGCAACCTCGCGCGGCGGATTCCTAGCTGACTTCATTTTATTTTTATTACTTTGGAAAAGTTCCAAAATATTTGCCAAACCTGAATTAAACTGTATTTTAATTGATTAAGGTTAAAAATAGAAGAATCAATTAACGTGGAACCCTGTCGTAGTGAGTGTTATTCAGAGGGTAGCGGGACGCGTATTCTCAACGCATTGTTCGTTTTTTACGAAGCACGTTAGAATCGATGTCAGTTGGCAATTTTTTTATAATACCGTTTTGTGGCCTTGTTTATTCTCGAAATCTTACGAAATAATCTACGAGGAAGAATGCGTTTAAAATCAATCAGTTCCTATTTGCAAAACTTGGCCTTGGAGACCAGAACTTCTGTTTATTTTTGTCTATTTGTGATGGTCATTATGTGCGCTAAGTTCGGATAATACTGATATCTTAATTAATTAAACGGAAAACATATTATTCTATATTTTAAGATAAATTATTAGTTAATGAATGTAAGTACGTATATCTACGTCATCTGTCAGTTCTTTTGACTAGTATATTAAAGGAGCTATTTCTACTAAATATTATGTTCTTCTATAAAAAAATATATATTTTAGTTTAATATTATTTAAAAACTCCTTTACACATCATTACAATAAAGATACAAATAAAATTAATAATAAGATCCAGGATACTTATGAAATAAAGTCTCCCGCCGAGTCGTTAACATCGTTTCACAAATCATTGAAGTTATTCTAGGTTTAATGTAAATGGTTGAAAGAGACGTAATGGAATAGTTGAAACTGGCTCCAAACCTGGTTCGCTAGTTCCGTGGGATGTTTAATCTCCTTGGAATCACAGAAAGTACTGGCAGGCATAGCCAAAATTTAAAAAAAGAAATCAAATCTCTTTTGGTTGCGTCATTTTGGAACGTTTTTAAAAATGGGTAAAATTGAAGTTTATAGCGCGGTATAAAAATATGTCTGCTTAGAAAATTTTCCTATGGAGCTGGTAAACCATGTTTTGAGATAAAAATTAGGGGTCTTCATGTGGTGTGCTGAGTTCTAGCAAAGAAGAACCTCCATTCGACGGTTTCAAAAATTATCTGTGTATAACCGTTTGTTATTTACAAAAATTAAGATTCTATAGGAAGGATTAAATTAAGATTTCTATACCTAGGAAATAAGTTCTACAGAAGCATTTAGGTATGAATGCGCTGAAATCAACTCACTGGATGCACTCTTTCTGTCGCGCAGAAACAAGCGAGGCAGGGAATTTCAAAAATCTTTACGAATTTTTAGCTTGATTCTCTGACAGGTTCACCATTATAAGGAGGAAACGAAAAAACAGTTCACAACTCGGAAGAGTAGTCATCTGCAACTCCAAAGAAATTTAAGACGAGTAGGATGAGCTGCTTTTTCAACAACAAGGGATAACCAACATAATACTCGTAGTCACTATTGACGTCAAAAATAAAATGACGTTTAATAAACGATATTTCCGTCATACTCATCACTTTTTATTACTTCTAGCAAACTGCGTATGTGTGTTTCTATGTTAAGATGAAATCAGAAAATAAAGCAAATACGATTCTCATGAAGTGCATGGACATTTAACAATGCCAGAAGCCTCGTAAGGGCGCGACGAACATAGTCTATTTGCTCTTAAAGTTATATCAGAACATATACTATGTTTTCAAATGTTGGCAATTCACATCCGTTTGTAAGACGTTATTTTACCTAAGACATGTCTCCGTCGAAGTTGTAAAGATTCGGATGAACGAGGAGGATATGTAGCACTCGAGCTGAGCTCACAAGAATTGCATTATTTATAGTTTTAGGTGTTTTTTGTATTAAGTTACTGTAAAAATAGAAAATAAATAAATTTTGCATATGGTAAAGTAAAAACAAGTCCTCCGACGCGTCTATTCGTTCGTGTTTTGTCTACGTTTCGTATTTTATTTCGATTTTCACCATTATGTAGAATGATTCATTGGTAATGTTTAGTTATAATTTTTCAATGTTTTCGAGTCACGGTATCCCGTGCGATACCGGAGCAAATAGCGTCGAGTCGAGAGTTTGAAATTAAGAATTAATAAAAAAAGATTAAAAATCTTTTTTAGATTCTAAATCTTACCCCAAAGTGTTTCAACGCAACGCCAAGGCATCCAAATCGCTCGGAAATTGCGGGTTGTCGACGATTCCTGCGTGCGGATTCTATCATATAGATGGAGCTGGTACTGGTAAGCTCCCACCTAGAGTAATTTTGTCCAAAGGCAAGTAGTTAATTTAGTCTCCTGCGCCTGACACACGCTATCGATGGATCTAAGGCACGTTTCCTCAATGATTTGCTTCACCCTTCGAGCTAATGTTAAACGCGCATGTAGAAAGACAGTCCGTTGGTGTGTTCACCAAGTGGCTATGGCCAAGTATCGAAGCTAACCTCAGGGATGAGAGTTGCAGAAGCCACTAGGCTAACACTGCATTGCAGCATAGCCTTAAATAAACTATCCAGTAATTCCATTGTAATATTCTAAGCGAGTTATATGAAACGGTGTACCAGAGTAATAAAACGTGGACATTATCGCATATACCTGAGTTAACGATAATTTAGACGAAGCATAAATAGCAACATAGAGAATACATTTTATGGTCAGAAGTCAATCGTGGTCAGGATCGTAAAATCTTCACAATGGCTCGTAAAAATCGTTTATTATGAGGCTGGCTCAGAAAAACTATAGCTCTGAAAATATAGTTTCGTTAAAATTAATGTTTAATTGTGGTTTTTGACATCTGTTTGAAACTTTCTGTCTAATTAAACTTTTGTAGGTGGTAATTAAAGAATACGTTTCTATTTTTTTATAGAAAAGAAGGCAAACGGACCGTGCCCATAGACTCTGTCAATTCCAAAGAGTTCTCGAGTCACTGGCCTTTTAAGAATTGACCGCTTTTTGGACCTTAGGATCTGTGACGCCCAAACACCCATTTTTCTGTGATTCGGTATGTTAACAAGCATGTGGGTGGATTTTTCTGCGAACACACACTGTTACTTAGGTTTAGTCTAAGGTCTGCCAGCTTCCTTACGATGTCTTCAATTACAAGCGGGGTTTGAATCTAAGGAAATAGAGATGGAGATACTACGCCGACACTTCTCTGTTAGGCTAAGCTAATCAAGGCTGTCGGTTACATCAGGTAAGTCTCCTTCCGTTTACCCCCTCTTCTATAAAAAAAAAGTCAGCCGCTTCTATACGCGACGATATTATTACACTGAATATCTGATTTTAGACACCAATTAATGTCCTCTAATGCGTTATGCGCTACAAAAGTCCAACATGGAGTTAGCAAGTAATTGCAGCCTTTGTGCAAAGTATTATAAATATTTCAATACGAAATTAGACGTCCTTGTAACAGCAATTAAATTCGCGTAAAAACAGACGATAAGATCGCAAATAAACATTACTTTTTGCCAGATTAAGCAAATTTCGATAAGAAATATTATTATTCGTGTTGTAATTTTTTGCCCGTTTTAAATGTGTGGAAATTTGTTCGTTACTTACTTGACATAGATCAGTAAAATATTATTTGAAATACAATTCCGCTGATGACCCCTCTGGGCACCAACGATCGAAACTCTTAGCATTTGGAGGTAGCGTTACTGTGCGCTAGAAAAACGATGAAAAGAGCGTACCAATTCTTTAAAGGCAGGCAAGGCACTCGTGAGGCATTGAGTGTTCATGGGCACAGGTTTGTTAGACACAAGATGCAACCAACATGTCTATACAACCGAAACCCGCCTGAAATGAGACCATGGAGGCAGACACGCGTGCGAAGCCTGGCGAGTGTCAAAATTCTTAAACTATTTGATAATACAAAATATAGGCATTAGTCGCAATAATTACCTTGTAATATTATAGTCATTACGAAAGTAAGACAGCAAAATACAAATATGTATGAGAGTGAACAGGACAAAGATTGGTCTTTGTTTTGCGTATGCATATTTTCTTGTTTATCTTAGAAACAATTGAGATATTTTTCTGTAAGTTTGAATAATCGTGTATATTATCTTTAAGAATGTATTATGCTGTGATAATGTACCTATATTGATATTTATTCGTATTATATGTATATAATGATATGTGGAAACATAGCGGAAATTACCTAACCCATATTCTATATCTCTGTCAGAATTGTGCCATATTTATGAAATCTTTATATGTACGCAGAATTCACAATATCGCTATTGTGTATTTTAACTTCTTAAGTATATAAAATTTTATTTCTTTCGACAATTTTGTATTAGGTAAGTTCTGTAAGGAGAATGTACTGTGTTTTTGTGAACAAATAAATATTTCTTAATGTGATAACGTGAAAATTGTTTTCAAAAACAACTCGCTCGTCGTACAATCCTAACCAAAATAGAAGAACGAAACGGGAATGTCTTACCCATATAACAAAGATAGTTTATTATATTTTTTTATTTGTAAATAAATAAAAGCTAAATCAGTCTGTCCCTTTTTCTCATAGCGTGAAACTATTTGACAGAAAGAGACAAATGGGACCAAAAGTATGGGACTAGTTAGATTAGAGAAATTAACCTCCAAAAGTCAAAATAACTTATAAAAAATGTATTAATTTAAATTAATTAAAATTGTAAACCTTAGACTTAGTCGTCTGGATATTACCTCGACAATATTACTTATTTTAAAACTACATATTTCTTTTCATTCCCATCTAAAGTTATCTAATTATCAATTTTTAATTATTATTATTATAATCAAATGCAGGTAATAAGAGTCATATAGACACTATATATTTGTATGCTGGAAATAAATATAAATATTGTTTAAAAAAAAAATATCAAAATAAATAAATACAAATTTATCCTCATTGAAGCCAGACGAAGTGTGGGCACATAATTAAAACAATGAACCAAGAGAGACGTCTATCAAATGTGAGAGGTTATCTGTATGTGTGGCTGGCATTGACGGCTCACGGCCGATACATATCACACTCATTTCCATTCGTTTATTTATAAACTTGATAGCGCGCTATTTACCTACATGGCTGGGTAATATTATTGATTTTCTTGCTTATTTAATCGTTTACGCAGCAATTCAAGCTAAATGAGAGATATATTTATTGTTTTAATATTAAAAAGTAGTTTACAATCATACAAATGTATTCATATCGTATACAGTGATGACGCGACAATTTTTCGACACAACAAATTTGTTCAATTTGAACTAGTAGTTCCTGTTAATATGTACCAAACTTCTTAATATTTAATTAAAACGTAGAATCAACAAGAAACACTATGATTGTTTATAGTAAATAAGAGAAAAATTATATTTGCAATTGAAATTACGCTAGCCTAATCTTAAAACACTGAACTATTTCTAATTGTGATGGGAGACAGTTGGATTTAGTTTTGGTGCTCGTAGGGTATAAGAGACGGGGTGTGTGTTTTTGATGCAGACGATTCATTGGCATCAGTCGATTCATATCATCCACCGTTGTTAGTGGAGGCACAATTCTCATTAGTCCACATAACACAGTTCACCGAGCCCACGAGGACACAAACCGTATAAATAAACCAAAATTGAATTTTTACAAAGCTAACTTTATAGCCTTGATAGCATTTGCCAATTGGAGTGCGGTTTTTGATGCGCGTCACCCAGTCGGGGCCTTAAATGTTTTTTACAGTATTTTTAATGAGTTAATTAATAACAGTCTACAAGACCGCGCGGCTGAATGTGGAGGAGTCGGCTTATATGTGCACGTATCTGAACTCACATCATCGCAGGTCAGAGATGCGAATGTCCGTCAAAAGCCAAAGAGCTTGGTAGGCCCAGATAGCATATATTATGAGGGTCTGCCATATACATGCTGAGCCCCTTGCGCATTTGTTCAATCTATGCCTGGACAACGCTTACTTTCTAGATTGCTGGAATACCACAAGAGTGATTCCTATACCCAAAAATGATAGTAAGGACTCTGGTAGCATAGATACCGGTGGCTATATTATGGTTTGCGTTGTACAAACATGGATTACTATTCTGGAAACCCGTGAACCAATCAGTTCCAGCTTCTTTTTCTACGACAAGAGACTGTAATGTTAGGCTTGTCAAATTTAACAGCACAAATATATGCCAACTTCTGGACAGATATCAAAGTAAATTCACGCACATTTTAACAAATAGTCTGCCAATGTCTTCTTGTCGTCGTGGTTGAATACCTTTAGAATAGTATCCCCAGTTGATAAACAGGTGTTCAAGTTTTTGCCATATATGTTCCCGAGAAAGAGGGTGGGTATTAAACTACCGACGTCTTTAATAATATCATCTGTTGTCTGCTGCAAAGGTCTAGTTAGACCTTGCCCCGCTCGGTTTTCCGTTTAAAGATTCTCATCTTAAAACAAAGTTTTATTTCTATTATTTACGATATTCATTACGGGGCACATTGTTTCCCGGAAAAACTAGCCCCACATTAGAGGAACTCTGTACCCCAAATCCCATTTTCAATGTGACCCTTGAATTATAATAGAATAGTTCATTTTATAAAATAAACTATTCTATTATAATTGAATAGTTTATTTTATAAAATAAACTATTCTATTATAAGCCTACAATGATACTAAAAAGATAAAAAATCAGTATAGTTCGCCCGACTGATAATAGCAAGTAAACCACAAATACATAACTAGAAAATTTATAAAGATTTGCTTACGTAATGTTTATCACTTCAACTCTCACACGCCGATATAACATCACTAATATGAGTGATGCAATACCGTGATGATATGACGTTTTGCGACGCACTTCACAACCATTACTATAAATTTTCTTCGCAGATAACTTCGTATCGGAACAATCTAACCCCGGCACTTAGAACCTTGGCCTCCCCTACAGTTTTCGCCTCTTAGCGGGAGCTCCCCAGTACCAGCTCCATCTACTTGACCGTATTATAGACGACCAATACCTTTCCGAGCGGTTTAATCCCTTGGCGTTGCACCACACACCAGCAGCTGAGTTTCATCTTCGGACGAGGCAGAATACAAAAAACCCCCGTTTCACCTCGACGTCCATCGTTCTACAACTAAGCTTTCCTTAGGCAGTTTTTGCCGCGCACCACCACTATATGGAACAAGCTGCCCACTGAAATATTTCCGTACCAATTTAACAGGGTCCTTTAAGAAAACAGCGTACCTATTCTTAAAAGTCCAAAAACGCACTTGCGCGCCTCAAATACTTCACATTGAGTATCCATTACAGGGGTATCACTAACATCAGACGATCTTCCTACCTCATAAAAAACAATGTAATTATTAATTACTTCAAGAAAAGATAGTTTGTTTTAAAAGTGTTTACAATTTTAAATATATAAACGATTATAAATTGTGTGATTATCATTTTAATTGTTCATGTCGTATCTGGAAAAAGTCAAAGATCGTTTATAAACAAAGTAAAATGAGGAATTACGATAGTCTGATAGAATATTCATTGTTTAAATAAATTTGTAATATACCTATTTAAATACTTCTTTGGCTCATTACTGAAGGTTGACTTGGGCAGCCCAACCAATACGTCGACTTGCTGCCTTCTCACCATTCTACCCTCAGCTAGTCTCATACACTTTCGATCTCCCATTTTCGAAAATCTTTTCTTCAATTCAGACCCCGACAGTACCGCAAAGAGTGACGGCGATTTCTAAATGTATCCTTATCTGTGCAAAGCTGGAACAACCAACAATATTGTGTCTAAGGTATTTAAAGTAGAAATTCCAAGGCTGAATATTAATCGCTTGTCAATTAGTCACGTTATCTAATGAGCCGCTATCTCACTGATAGTTCCGACGTCATTCTGTTGCTAATGAACTGGTTTCTGTTTACTTACCTACTGTAGTTTATTTACATCATTATTTATTATAAACAAATGGAAATATCAATTACTGAATTACGTACACTTATACCAGTCGCAATAAACACTTAATATACGTTTTAATTTGATAAGTGTATTGTAATAAGTAGTAATGTGTTTAAATGTGTTTTACGGCGCTGCCTGAGACAGCCGTGTCACATCTTAAAGGTTAATTATAATAACAAAAAAATTGTTATCAAAAATAAATAACGAAACAAATGTTGCCTTAGTTATTTTATATATAATAGTAGATAATTAACCTTTTGTGACTGCCATTTTTCAAGTTTTGTCAGAGACGGTTTCCTCATGTTTTCATACATTGTATGAGAAAGTATTAAAAGCGTAAATCCATTGTAAAATGCAATTCCCAATCGACCACAGATCTCTCGAAACATAAATATAATCATAAATATAGATATTTTAATCCCGTCAACCTTTTCTACTCTTTCTATTTATTTTCCAAATAGCTTAAGTGGTAATAGCGGGAAGGCTTCATGTGCCCTATTTTATTTTAAAATTTAATATTGTACTTTAAAGCAGGAATAAATTAACACAAAATCGTAACTAACATAATTATAACCTGATGTTCTTACCGTTCGTTTGTATAAATAGATATTATTTTCATTATAATTATTTAATAGGTAGATAATTAAAAAAAAATACAGACATCATTTTAAATGAGAGAAACACGATCTCACCGTATTTCTAATTTGTAATTATAAATTGGTTATTATATGTATGTTTTAAATTATATACGTAGAAGCGTACACTTAAAACAGAACCTACCCTTTTTGGACCACCGTTAGTTATAGCTGCAACAGGAATAGCAGCTAAAACTATCGACAATGCCTCTGACATTCTCCAAAAACAGGCTGCTCTTTATTCTACCTAACCAAAAGAACTAAATCGATCATCTCAGGACACGATTAATACATAGACTACAATTGTTAAAAATATAAAATATATGACGTGAGTGTCTTTTTCTAGAGACCCACTGCGATACAGTGGCAGGTTTTCATCGCTTCTTAAATCATTCTTATTTCTTTTTTAAAACTGACCGGCTTAGATTTCGATTTAGTTTTGAATTAATAACATTTTTACTTTTCATTATATTTTAAGGCCCTGTTCATATTCAAAGTATTTTTATTTAACACTTACGTTTAAATTAAAGCTGTTATGTTCAAGATTATACTCAATTTATACGGTGTTTAATCCAGGATTAACTAATCAAATTTACATTCGATTGAAATTAAAATTATTACCGCTGCCTCATTCTATCTCGGACGCAGCAAAGTCCACTGGCGCTTGAGATATCATGATTTTATAAACAATTTCTTATGATATTATTACGCGCGACTAGCGGAAGTTTTAACGACACTCTATATAAACCTAATTCTTCTAGGGCCATGAATCTCTAAGTCGCGCAAGCTATTTTGCCTAAAATAAACGTGTTAGTTCTGAATTATTCACAAATAAGCTATAACACACGTTAACCCCCTAGCTTCAGGCCTCAGAAACGACGGACACTGTCTATCGGCTGAAAAGGGCGAAACTTGCCGAAGTCTGACAGTCCATGAATAATGGAGGGAATAAAAAAATATTGAATTTGCATTCTCTAATTGCCATAACTTTAAATTAAATCTGCTAAAAGCCAAGAGGCTTTGCTTCTCGATTGCAGATGGATTAACATTAACAAAAAAAGGGATAATCGAACCATTTATTTCCCACGTCACCATATTTGCGTTTTGCTTTGTGACTTGGATGATGTGGGAAGTATTTGAGGCACATTTAATGACCTGAGCTAACCACTACCGCTAGATAGCGGTAATGCCTAACGGAACTCAACGCTAGCTGACAACGTTCTACTCACCATTCTAAATAGACAGCTACGTATAATAAATATAAATACTGAAAAGTATGCAGTAGTTTTTATTAGTTTCAATACGATTGTCCCTTCTACTGAGTGTTTTCTAAAAGGCCGGTCCCCAGTGTAAATGGCAAGGTAAGGTAAGGTATTACAGATAATATTGTATTTGAACGTATGTATTATATTATTAGAGCTTGCATTCGTAAAGAAATCCTCTAGGTCTAATACTACTTGGTACTTGGCATGATTTTGCAGTCACTTCCGTCGATAATACCATTCTGAACATAGGTACATTTTTGTATTACTTTACAAACTATTTCTAGTGCTGGTTATATTTCTTACAGTGGAGGTAATTTACGAGGGTATGTGGTATAGTAAAGAAAAGTTTCAGATAGATGTTTGAATTATTAGATATGGACATACTTTTAAGTTAGCTTTGTACGTGGGTAACACTGAAAATGTTTAGAGCTGGCCAGTTGCTATATACATTGCTAATGAAAATTTTTTTTTATTTAAATTAAGAACTCTTTGGTAACCAAATGTTGTATATTGCATTCATTTGTCATTTGTTTCGTGAATTGGCGGCAAATCTAAAACTCTTGTTACACGTAAAAATGAACCTAACGCAAGAAACTTTTCGGTCAATGATTTATTATGACTTTCGTTGTGGGTTTACTCAACAACAAAGCTATGATAGGCTGTGATTAGCATTTCTTAATGAAGCTCCATCTCGTGCTACTATTTACCAATGGTTTAACGAGTTATAGTGTGGACGTAGCAATCTAAATGAAGATCTGCCTGAGGGACGTCCTTTAACAGGGTCTATTAAAGATAACAAGCTGTGCGACGCGTGATAGAGGAAGATAAGTGTGTGGCCTATCAGCAAAAACGGGTAAGCCTAAGAGCCTAAGAGCCTAGGCATTGGTATGAGTCAGTTTCAAAAAATATCACACGAACATTTAGGCGTCAGGAAGCATTGTACCAGATCGACTTCCCATGCTTTAGCCGACGACCAGAATTACGGAACGGAGATTACTTCAAAAAACAATAATAGTACTGGCAACTTTCTTAATTAAGCCGTTTTGCATTTTCTAAACATTGTTAGTGTTACCTAGGTACTAAGCAATTGACATAATATACTTTCTTTTGCATACTAGCTAATTGTGAAATCGACTCACAGTGACGGTCTTGCCTCAGAGATAGGATCTCCAACTATGTATATTAAAGTTAGAGTGTACTTCTCCCTCAAAGGCCGGCAACGCACCCAATAAAAATGGGTATCCATGGGCTGCGATGACTGCCCTTTTTGGGCTTCCCAGTGGCATCTATTATATACAAGGGGTTTGTCAAATTCGCCCATAAATTTCAATTATAAATCAGCTTCCAGTGTCTGACACACGCTGTCGACTTTTTGGATCTAAGACAAGCTGGTTTCCTCACGATTTCTTCTTTCACCGTTTGACCGAATTTTAAATACGGACTTTAAAATAAAGTACATTGGTGCATCGAAATGAACAGATTGAACTGAGGAATGCATAAGTTTATATTGTATACTGTAATTTTAAACATAAAGTAGATACATATATATGTAATATGGAAATTGAATTAAAAACATTATACCTACAGTTCATATGTAGGTAACGATCATGCGCGTGCACATAAATCTGCCATATAATTGTATTCAAATTACTCCATTGCGAAATTAAATAGAGTGAAACAAAAAAAATGTGTGGCGTTTCATTTTAATAACGGCCCCACCCGCCGCAGGGAGACATTTGTAGGGTGAGCCACCCTACGATCAATTCAAACCCTCCATTTTGCATCTCTCTCCCACTCATCCATGACACCATTTTTCTCTATCTAAAACACGATAAGGCACGAGTATCGCCCCGAGCTATGCTTCGTTAAATGGAATTTCTGTAATGCAAATCAATATTGTGCGACTTAGACGGGGAATTTTGGAATTTATTTTTAGGGTAGTAAGGATTCAAATATGTTATCTGTATGTAAAATTAAATTTGTGCTGGTAACTGAGATTGTCGTGTCGATGAAAAGATTACGAGGTGACGCTTTGGGCGGGAAAATGAGAACTTGGGAAATTTATTGCGATGAACCTCATGTTTTGTTCTAGACGTTTTTAGTATTAAAGTTATTTATAATCATATGGTAATGTTTTAATATGTCTTTATTTCTAATTAGAGCTCTTTAAAAAATGTCGTACGTGTAAATTCAAATTATTGATATCATTTTATATTACGCTTAATAAGATAAAAGATGGACTTTAAACAAAACTCTATAGACAGGACTAAGGGGAAGAAGGAAAAGAGGGCGCCCCAAAAAAGGTGGACAAATGAAATATAAGCGGTAGCAGGAAACGAATGGAGAAAGAAAGCCATAGACAGGGTCAGTTTGAAAAGCTCTAGGAGGTATTTACCCGTGAAGGGGTACCGATCAACGGTACCTATTGCAGGAAACTAGTATAGGATAGAAAGGAAAAGAATGTACTCTTATAACAAATCTAAGCTGTATATTCTACCTTTGGGGTTATTCCAGTATTACGTAAGCTGATTTACTGCAATTTATCCCCCCCCCCTCTCTTGTCAGCAAAAGTAGGCAAAGCTCTCAAAAATAATAATACATTAACGTATTAATTTTTTGTAAGAACCCATGAAAATGCGTTTCGTTTTTATGAATAGACAACGTGTGGGTAATATGTCTAAAAAGTAAATAATTACTGTTGACTTTCAACTGGCTGAACTTTGAGACCGTTAGTTAAACGGCTAGGCTGTTAATTGAACGGCTAACTAAGCAAATTGGCTGCGACATATATATATATATATATATAATACAACGTTAAATTTCGTTAAAATACTTTGTCTGTGTTTCATTTTTAATATTCCATACAAAAGCGGAAATATCATACAGCGCCATCTTGTGTCACATAAACGACCACAGTTCTGTTATTAAAAAAAATTATTCTTATAACTAACATTTATATCATGAAAAAAGTGGCATAGAAAAAATGTGATCCTCCGTACGTCCGACGCATTTATTTACATTTATTTGCTTTCTCCGTCCGGGACCAGATCTAACCATTAGGAGTAACTGCAAAATTGTTGAACGTCGAAGATCTCCAGTTTTTAAACTGTTTTTATATCGGTCGTAGAAGATATTGATACATTTCGCGTTGCAGTAATTTGCTTATGAATGTTAAAGCTTTATTTATTTTTGATATATTTTTTGATTAACAGTTAACTAAGGCTTGAACTTTAACGGAATGCAGATTGTTTTGGTTCTAAAACGAAACTATTTTGTATAACGCTCCAGTGCGCAGTAATAGATATTGAATATGGCAGCATTATATGGCATCCATTAAATATGATCCCTTCGCAACGCTCTAATTTACTCTACACCTAGCATTAATTAATACAGGATTTTAAATGTACCATCAGATACAGAAACTCAAACTCAAAAATATCTTTATTCATGTAGTAAACAACAATAATAATAAAATAGTAAACATATACACTTATGAACGTCAAAAAAAATAAATTAAATTAATTGTAAATTTACATTTACAACCAGTTCGCAAGTCAAGGGCGAGGAACCATCGAGGTATCATCTCGCCGTCCGCCGTTCCACAACTGCGCGTTTTTCAAGGCAGTTTTTGCCGCACACCACCACTATGTGAAACCAGCGGCCCACTGAAGTATTTCCGAACCAATTCGACTTAGGGTCCTTCAAGAAAAGAGCGTACCAATTCTTAAAAGACCGGCAACGCACTCGCGAGCCCTCTGGCTAGCGAGTACGGTGAGTTAGAATCAGGTGAGCCTCCTGTCCGTTTGCCCCCTGTTCTATATAAAAAAAAATGTTTATTTCCAAGGTTTTAAATCAGTTAAACATTCCGTCTGCAAAAACTAAACCATTTCCGACACCTCTCTTTCGAATTATAATTAATAATAAACATTTAACTTTAATAATTTAATAATATTTAGTATAAATTATATTAAATAATAATTTTGCCATTTATTTACATTACTCAATTATACATGCGGATAGTTAACCTAAATTGTATTGAAGCACTTAGGAAGGATGAGCAAAGTTTTTTCAATTTAGTGGGCAACTTCATTCTGTTAATTTTGTGTCACAGTGCGCGCGCATCGTAAAATTTCACTCTCATCAATTTTTCATAACGCGCCTAAAGAAGTATAACTTCAAAAATAATAATTATAAAATATATTAAGTCATATTTATTTTATGAGATAAAATAAGCACACAATAAAATAAAACAAAATTACCAGAAATTATTGATAAAGCAGATTTTTTTTTAATAAACTTCAATTCATTTGCGGATCCCCGAGAGTACTATTCTGCCCTTGCTCGCCCCACTCTTGAAAAAACCTTAACTGGAGTTATGGGGTATACAGTAGTATAAATTTAGTTACGGTACGTACAATTTTACGTACCTACAAAAAGATGATGAAAACGTTTCTCTAATATCAAATATGTACCTAGTAATAAAGGTTAATGACTAAACTATTTAAGATGCATTTCATTATTCTTGAAATCCAAGAGACCATCGAAGAAGAACTTGGTACCACTTTTATTTGATTTATATTTTAACAAATATCAATGAATATGGGGAATAAAATCACCGATTACCTTTCTTGATTACCAATTCTAGTTAATCGCCCTAACTCTCATTAAATAGGTATTTCTTAATTATAAAGCCTAACCATACCACTATCTTAGCAAATAAACGATTTCATTTCATTTCATAATCGTTACATAATCGTAACTATTTACTTAATACAAACATAGCTATCTAATGATATAAATCGTGAGATCAAAACTTATAATAACCCAGGTATAGATACTTACGGTCCTTTACTATTGAATTCTATTAGATTTAATCATTTTGCATAATTTTTCAACCACTGAAGATATGGCACGGACATCCAAAGGCGAACACAGATCGCTACAGCAGCGTGGAGTAAACTGAACATAAAATGGCAAAACAAAATTGTTTCGCACATAGCCTAGACTTTTCAGAACATTGGTATTTTCCATATTTTTCTACGGAGGCATTGGAGATGCGTATCTGCTGTTAGAGGAGAAAGTTGCGACAAATTAATTGCAAAAAGAACCCACACTCAGTTAACTAAAAATACATCTGCATACGTTTCATATTTGGTCTCAGGAAATATGACCATGTGTCTAAGTTCCGCAGGCAGCTGGGGTGGCTACCTATTCGACTCAGACGTGACGCTCATATTCTTCAGCTTCTATATTCAATTCTTTTCAATCCCAAAACCCCTTCTTATCTCAAAAATCATTTCAAATTCTTAGGTCCTTCTAACTATACGCTACGCTCTTCCAATAGATGTCTATTGGAAATTCCATCCCACAGCTCTTCCTTCATAGGCAATTCATTTAGGATTTCCGCCATTAGTCTGTGGAATAAGCTGCCTGAGTCCATACGACTGGCTTCCTCCCTGTCGTCTTTTAAAACTCTTCTATATAAATATTTCCTAACCTTATCACATGCTGATCAATCGTGACCTGTGTAATTCTTGTATCTCCTGTTCTTTTTGTAAATGTAATTCACTATTTGCTATTCTTGAATCTGTAAGATTAGCTTTTTAGTTTTAATTAGTTATTAATATTGTTTTTTTTTTATTTTCTCTAGATTAAGGTTCTATAGATTAATATAAATATATTTTGTTTTTTATATAACTTCTGGTTATGCACTTCTTGCACTCATCATTTTTTATTTATTGTTTTCTTTTTTTACTAGGGTTGCCTGGAAGAGAAGGCCGCCCGTTGCATCCCTTGTAATATATATATATTGTGTTATTTGTGTTCCTTTCTAGCAACGAAGTGTAAATAAATAAATAAAAATCACCACAAGACTGTTAACTATCATTTACAAACGGGTAACTTACTTTGTACATATTATACCCAGAAAAGAACTGGATAGTCTTATTTATCAAACTGGTGATCGGGGACCGTCTACCTTTTGGTCTGACCAAATTAGACAATTATGGTTCTCATCATCCCTAATGCACTGAGACAAGCTGAGGGTAGTGGCGTGGAAGCAGCAAGTCAGCGTATCGGTAGGGGTTTGTGAGTAGGGACGAGTTTTATTTAAATATAACTTTTTATTTATTTAATCTTTCCATTCTTTGATGAAAATGATGAAGATCAGTATATTTATTTTATCTATTTGGTAGTATTTAATGAAGTTTAAAACGTCGGAACATAATATAAGAACTGTTTGATAACTCTTCAAGAAATCTTTTTATTAAATCAGCGCTACTATGTCCAACACATGCAACACAACATTTTTCTATACGGTAAAAAAATAAGCAAAGACAAGAGAAACAGGAACGAATTGATTGGTAATTTAATTTAAGGTCTGTGGCCACTCTTTATAATAAAATAAATAAATACATGGCTCACCACGAAACGTCGATGTCGTTGTTACGCGTTATCTTTTGCTGTTTGTCGTAACATCCCGTGATTACTTGGCGCTAGCGTTGCTAACCGCTCACCACGTTGCGCACCGACTTGGCCGGGCCCAGCGATTGGACCGAAGCGCCACAGTTGAGCTCCGCGCCACCTCGACCGATACGCAAACGATCCCATCTACTAGGTTCCCAGAAGCATAGAAGAGATCGTACCGCATGCCTTCACAATCAAGCGTCTGTTTCGCTCACTCTATCGTTAACCTTATCGGTTAGAGTAGTGAGGAATGTCATCGTGCCTATCAGTTTTAGTGAAAATTATATCGTCCTAGGTTTGAATAGGGTTTAAATTAGCGTGAGTCCGCTTGCTCAGACACCGTGAATTTATAATGAACTACATACCTACCTATCTGATCTTATCCGAAGAACAACCTCGCCGATGCGGCATGGAAAGGCATTTTCTGAAGTGTTCGAGGAATTCGAGATATATTTTACGTATTCATGTTGTCCTAATCATTGTGATGCTTAAGGACTATTTCGGCGTAGTTAACATTCTTCTAGACAAAAATGTTGGTAAGTAACGGCTGGTACACATGCTTTATTTATTATAAAGTTAATTTGATACTTAAGATGCTCTCCATAAAAATATACCTACTCGAATAAACGAATAATTATAATTTTTCCAAATTAAAAATAATAAAAAGAATATAAATTTTGTGTTTTATAATGCAGAAGTTAGAAAACAACAAGCATCTTGTGCATTCATCAGCAATCCGCTACAATCCAAAAAATATAATTTTCCCGGCTTGTTCCGAGCACAGAGCAGCAGCCTTTTTATTTATTTACTTACACATACATATCCCGTGTCGTGGTCGTCTGTCGTCATCGAACTAGAAGATGGCGCGTGACGCGATATAGCGGGCAATTGTACTAGGGTAGTATAACGAACAAGTAGTGTAAACAACGTTGCGCGCATGCTCATGACACACAACAATACCGCAGTAGCATTCATTCGATTTATAAAATGCTAAAAGGACTTATACACAACAGCGCTTTTGTTCTTATCATGTATGCTATAAGACCCATATTAGTATAATTCAGTATCGGTAGTGAAGGTTAAGGAATTTTTTAAGTACTTCCACGCATGTATGAGAGCCGGGTGATCAGCGCGCACTGCGCAACTCCCCAGAACCACGTCACAAGGCTTGTTCAATTTATTATGCAAACAGTCCGTTTCGTGCTCGGCGTGTCTGTCCAAACCGATACGGAACTCGCACCAAAAATAGCTCGCATAAATTTGTGATCAGATTCAATATTTATTCATTTTTACTGCATTAGCATTCAAGGCCATTTTGTTTAGCCTACTCCTCATTTCAAACTAATAACAATCTATCAAGTAGACAGAATAACGGATCCATTTCTCACGATTCACAGATAAAAAAATTATCAAATAACACAATCGGCGTTATCCGTAAAGTCTAAAGATACAGGCCGTGTATGTTACCATGGTTACGAATTTCTTTCCATTTTAATCTGTAATGGATGACGGCGGTTTCATTCAACGGCAGAAATTGTTTCATATTTGGTTGTATGTTCATAGAGAGTTCTTTCAAATTGAAACTGGTCCCGCGTATATATATATATATATATGTATTCTAAGGGTCATGTAAAGAAAAATACCTCGAATAAAAATAAAGTGTACGACAATTTCTTGAAAGTCAAGCTAAAACGTAATATTTGCGCAAGACTGCCGACTTACGTGTATTTTATAAACTGCGCAACGAATATTAATGTGGTTTTAAACAATTCAAGAGCAAGATTTTTATGCAATTTCCACCGTCTATAGCAAATCAATGGATTTTAATATATTCGATTAGGTATAAATATTCCCATATATCGGAAAGTGGATCAACCTGGATGAAAGTTTAAAGTAGGGACAACTTATCACAATTAATTTATAAAATACTAAAACAATTGTGACAAAATACCGCGGAAACCAACTTTTAACCTGGCTTAGTTATATTATTTAACCCGTGTAATAAAGAGAATCCTAATTAAATTACATATAAAATCAAGTCTCCCGACCGCCGCTGTATCTTTATAAACGTGAAATACTAAAAAACTACACAACGGATTCATATACGGCTTTTACCAATTGTTAGTCATACTCCTAAGGAAGGTTTAACTGTATAATGTTTTATGATTTTATTTTAATTTACGGAAATACAACGATTTTTGCTGGAAGAGGTAGCAGAAAATACATATACGCAATCTGAGGAAATAAGGATTAGTAGTTAATTTACAAAGTTTTAAAAAGATTTCCAAGATTTTTTAAAAATTATATAAGTTAAATTCTATACAGTCGCAGACGACTACCAATAAATATCAATTATCTAACATTTGTTAAGTTGTTTTTAAGATTGATCTCTGGAACTGCTTTAAACCAATTCGAAAATCTTCCAGATCCAAAAAGAAATTTATTTCTGTTGACAATTAATTTGTTTATCTATTCTCATTTTCTCGTGTTTACACGTGTTTATATATGTGTATATTTTAAAGCCAATTCTAAACGTGTCATGTTTTTGTTTGTGGTATTTTATTTAATCATACATATATCACTATGAAGCAAAGCATTACAATACTTCTTTTTTTAAAAACAATGGTTTTTAAGAACTGTGAAATCCTGGAATATAATTTATTTCTTCTTATATACTTGATAATTAATCAAACGCTACTATTGCGTTTAATTAGCTACTGATATACGGATACTGCACGTGTATCGAAGAGAAAAATATGAATTTTAAGTGTGCACTTAAAATTCATATTTTTCTCATATATACAAATTTTAATCAAGCACAACATGCGGTGTATAAAAAAACTTCATTGCAGGTTAAGGCCGCCCTTTTTCAGTTTACTAACATTCAAAGACCCGGGGAAACGTGGTACGTCTGAGCGCGGTGCGGCAACGTCGCATCGCGTATATCGATCCTTGCCAATACTTCCAACGCTATAGGCGCTTAAACTTTTTACTAAGACTAGACGCCCCAATGCATCGAGCAAAAAAGCGATGACTGGAGAAAATTACGCACTCAAAATACACAACTGACAGCGCTGAATCGCTTTAAATTACAACTGTCTAGAGAGTACGAATTTGTACTTTATCGCTTAAAGCGGTAAAGTTGTTAAATGGTTAGAGGAATCGTGTATTCATTGTTTGTGTGCGTTTAGGGCCTGCGAGGGCGTAAGAGAAAATGTGTCTGACAGGTAAAGATGGGGATTAGTCCACAAATAGTAACAAATAGGTATGATCTATGTACAAGTAATTTATACTTAACGGTTCAATGCCCATAAGGTAATTTACCAACTTTTTACTTAGCAATCACTACTATAAATAATACAATGGTATTGTATAGTAAACGCATTACAATAAATCGTCTTCTTACTAAGTAAATAATGTGTTTTTCTTGAAACGAATAATATGCTGACGTAATATGTCGAATATTGTAGTCTTGTCTTAAAGCACGTAACGCCATCTTTTGAGAAAAACTTTACAACTTTCAACTAGACTATGTCTCGTAAAATATACAATGCAAAAGGATAACGGATAGCTAAGTTAAGTGATACTGTCGCCCATAGACATTGTGGATCACGAGTGAGTTGTCAGTCTTTTAAGAATCTTACTCGCTCTTGAAGAACCCTAGACCGATTTGGTTCGGAAACATCTCGATAAGCAGAAGTTTTCAGATATCAAAAAGTGCTTTAAAGTTGTGACGGAGATGGAATTCAACGAAATTTGTCTGTGACCTACGGTTCTAAGCGACAATAAAAATGCATGCTAGATTATTTAGGCATGTATCCGAGATCCACACCTATCTATCGATGTATTAATTTAACAAAATTCATAGGTTAACGGACCTTTTTAATTGTCCGTTGAGTGAGCTGGCAAAAGTTTATTTTTGATTCGTGCGTATTAATAGTAAGTTAATTTCTTGTATTTTTTGCTATGTAATTTTGTTTTGTTTATCTAATTATTTCTTTTATTTGTTTTTTTATTCATAATCTATTTTTCATAGAATTTGATTTGACTAATCGTGTACAATACAACGATTATAGCTGTCGGCGATTACCTCTTCAACAGCTCAAAATTGCTGCCAGCTAGAATTTTTTTGAGGTCTGAGAACAGGAAATAGTAGGTGGAGGCAAAATCTGGTGCACGCTGAAGCAATTCGAAGCCCAATACATTGGATTTTGCCATCGATTTCATTGATTTGTGACCGTGTATTGATGAAACGCTACTCTTTTTCTTCTCATGGGGCCATTATACTGCGATTTTGTCCTTTAACTAAGACACTCAATAAGATACTGCATGATGAGGAAAAGGCTTCGAATGACAATTAGTAGCTTTGCTTCTAGAAACTGACAGATTTAATAAAGGAACGGAGGCTTTCTCACATATTAAGCTACCGTTCCAGCATTTTTATTATTTATTAATATTGCTTTTAATTATTTATTAAGTTTACGACATCATACATTATACGAAAATTTACTGATTATTTTGCAAAATCTTCCATCTAAAATTTATGACAATGAAAGTAAACATAAGTTTTAGAAAAATTAAAAATTAAAACATATATAAAATAGGATAAAATAAAAATAATACCAGAAATTTACTAGAATTTGATCTTGTAATATTCTTTACTAAGATCACGGGCTACATCTGATATTTTTTATGTGCGTGTCAACTGTCACCCGCTCTTACTGAAAAGGAAACCGGCACGTCATACGATGTCGACTGATATTGGCCTATTATCATACAACAGAAACAGGAATTAATTTTCTTTAATTTAGAGTATAACACGCCAAACAATATCACTTATGTGCAGTTCCTGTGTCATCGGGGTGCTTTAATAGAGGATTTTTTTACTCTATATTAATGGCGTACAACAAGAGAATATAAGCGAAATAATGATATATTAATAACTATGTAACGAATGAATGCAATGTTTACAGTTGAAGAGAGTGCCTGCGTATGGCTACTCTCGGAACAAACAGAACCTAAGATAAGGAAATCACCACGCATTTAAAACTAACAAAGCCTTTAGTCAAGCCAAGAAATTCCGAAGAAGTAAAACCAACATCATCTCGTCTTTCCTGTCACAAATATATCCAGGGGTGCAGAGGAAACGATTAAGCATAAAGGTGAAATTCATAGGCGGTGTACAGTTCGTTGGCTCCACTCAGACGCATGCGGGCATCTTAATACTTTACTGGCACAGTCGAAGCAAGATCTTCAGGATCAGCGATTTTCAGGTTAGTCGTGGCAGAATTGGTTTTAAGAACGTAGCTATAGTTTTCTAATGGGCGAAGGTGAGGAGAGAGATTAAGCGTGCGGATTTTATATAAGAGATCGGAATTTTTGTGTCTTTCCCCATGATATTTAGCTTAATAGAACTCTAGATTTTAAAAATCAAGAGAAAAAAGTTTATAATATTTGTATGATTTTCGCCAACGATATCCGTGGCAGAATAAGAAGTTTAACGTGCTTTAAATATCTCTCCTCAGCGGTTTTGATTACGTTGAAAGGGCAGTTTTATAAGCATTATAACTATTTTTGTTTCTCTTTATAGAACAAACGGGCAGAAGGCTCACCTGATGTGATAACTCTCTCAATGCGAGAGGGCTCGCAAGTGCGTTGCCAGCCTTACATAGTTGATACGATCTTCACATCATTGGACTTTTTTGCTTCGGAAGTACCACCTACTTGTGATGAAAACCAATACACAGCACGTACCTACATAATGAAACCTATATTATTATTAGCTATATATTGCCAATGTTACAATAAAAAAAGTCATTGAATGATCATCAATAAATATTGCTTGCTACAGCAGACTTCAGACATTATTCTGTTTTCAGAACGAAGCAGAGGGCACGCGAGTTCAACTCGAAATAACAACCAATTTAAAAGAGCCCCACTGACATAAGAAACGAATTAGTTTCGTTGCTTTGTATAGAGCTCAGCGGGGTGTATGGGGATCATTTAAAATGGTCAAAGTGAACGATAGAAACTCTTTATATTTCTGTTCGCCTAGTAAGTTGCGTTCAGCGTGGCATGTCACAACTGCGACGGAAAATTTTCGTCCGATCGTGGCGGCTCCTGGGGATTGATTGATTGGATGGCCATTTTATTTGTTTTTAATTTAATTTATAAATTACTATTACTATTATTACTTATAATATATTTCGGCAGAAATAATCATATTTTTTTGTACATATTTTATTCAATCAACCGCGCCAAATTCAGTTCTTTTTTATCCAATTTAATTTCTTAGCCCGCCTGTTCTTCGTTATATATATAAAAAAATATATAATGTAAATATTTATTCCTTTGTCCTTGTTTCTATCCGTTTTCGTTCATAATTGTTTACCAATTCTCTGTCAAAGCCTTCTTCTTACGTGCCAGATTAAATTTCTGTCAAGTCATGGATTCTAAATAATCAATGATGTCATGTGGATAAAATTTCGCCACAAATAAATTTTATTAATTCGAAGGAATATAAATAACATTGTCAGTTAAGTAAGTTTAAGTCAGGTTAAGTATTTCTTCAATCCTATATTTTTTCAATATTTCAATATTTTTCATTCTTTCACTTTGTATGAAGACGGCCGTGGCAGACTTTTTACCGCGCGTCCCCATTATTTTAATCGATTATTATTAATTAATTCCATGTTTGACAACTAAATTAAACTTTCTTACCTATTTATTATCTATCTGCAAGTAATAATGTTGGACCTCGTAATTCGTTCAGTAACATTTTGAAAATCAGTCACAAAACCTCATCTGTCTCTTTTGCTCACAGCTTAAATACAATTTGAAAGAAAGAGACAAAACTGTATTTTGTGTAAAAAAAATAACAATAAATATTATACATTTCTCTCTGTCTAATTTGGAAACCTTTCGGAAACGCAAAAATAAAGTCTTCTCTGTCTTAAATCATTTATTTAACGATTGCTGCATAGTAAGTAGTGTCTCAGATCAAGCGAACTTGGTGCCTCGCTCCAATTGTATCTGTCAGACAGAGATAGAAAGACGCGGCTCTCGCTGTTGGTGTATTAACCGTTTATATTCTTATATTAATTATACTTAGTATTTTTAATGATATAATATATCTTTAAATCATACTTCGTTAACTTCATATAACTATTAAATAATTGTATCACTGTCGTTTTACGTATAATTTGTAAATAATCCTTTTAATATTTTTGAATAAATACCCTTAAAATAAAACAGTGTTTAATGGATTCAATTACTGTTTCGTTACACACCTATTTTCTATATTATGGGATTCATTTGGATAAAAGTGTAATTAAAAAAAAAATATAATTTGTGACATTAATCTATTTAAATCAAACAATAATTAGTTTAGATCTCTGACGACGAAGTAGGTAAACAACGTTACAACGTTAACTAGATAACCACATCTTAGGTTAGATAGGTACTTAAACTCAAAATAACTTTATTCATATCTGTGACCAAAACTTATAACATAAACATGTTAAATTGATTCTAAATTTAGATTTACTACCAGTTCGTAAGTCAAGGGAGTAGAGCCGGCAAGAAGAACTGGCATGAAGGTCTGCGCCAGCTTTTTAATCGCCAAATTGTTGATACTAATTGTTTGAACTACGTTGCGTAGAGATGTCGGGTCACTCTGCATCTTCTACCGCATTTACCATGGAGAGTGTTCAGAGGAGTTGTTCGGATTAATACCTTCAGCTGAGTTTAATCATCATACGTCGAGGCAGAATACGAAATTTCACCCGTATCACCTGGACGTCCGTCGATCCACAACTGCGCGTTTTTCAAGGCAGTTTTTGACGTGCACCTCCACTATGTGGAACCAGCTGCCCACTGAAGTATTTCCGAATCAATTCGACTTAGGGTCCTTCAAGAACATAGCGTACCAATTCTTAAAAGACACTCGCGAGCCCTCTGGCATTGACAGTGTCCATGGGCGGCGGTATCACTTAACATCAGGTGAGCCTCCTGCCCGTTTGCCCCCTGTTATATAAAAAAAACTGGAAGCAAATCAATCGCAAGTATTAGCTTTAAATAATCGTCAAATTTATAAAAAAGATTTATAGATTAAATCACGTTTAACGAGAGTTTTAATTTATACAGTGATACTTTTCTCCTTTCTTAAGAGGTTACATAAGTTTAATCACTTGGTTGGTATGGTTTTAAGTTAGTTTTTTCTTTGCCAATTTGTTTTTTTCGCAGCAGATGATTTTAAATTAATTGTTATAAATAACATATACATATTTTGACTTCGTTAGTTAGTATAACTATTAGTAATCAGTTATTCCCAATATAAAATAATTTTGGGTGTATCGCGACGTGCGACGACGAGCGCGATAACATGCAGACGCGGCGAAAGACTTGTTTTTATATAATATAAAAATTGTACATGATATGCTTACCTTCTGTAGGCAATTTAATTTTCTCTAACATAACGTGAATGTTCTAACAAAAACTCTAACGTGATGCATCGATCCTGGATTAGTAAGACATCTATTATTGAGAACAGCCCTGAGGTTCCCGCAGTTTTTAATTGATTAACCTCTGTTAATGGAACTGGTTTCTTGCTTTTTGTAATTCTATATCGCAATTCACTGTGATACTGTGTTTATCAGGTTGGACTGATTACGAAACGATTTCATATATTTAAATTTCTTTTACGTGTTTTGTTTGTCAGTATTATCGCAGGTTTTGCCCTACAAATAAAGTAATGAAGCAAAATGTCCAAATATCACATTTTTAGCATGTGAACACACTAATATCTCTATAAGCGTGGGCATCTGTAAATGAGACAACTAGTATTTTAAACCTGTTCTAATTGGAAATAAAAATAGGTAAAAAAACTTTTTAAGTTAAACGGTTTTATGTTAAACATACATTCCAATGTTTAAGATAAATGTACTAAAAACCAAAAAATAAAAAAAAGATACAGTCGTGGGAATTATAAACATATGCATAGACTAGACTAAAATAAAACCGTGGGGCACGTCAATTGTCTACAAATTATTTGCCCGTTTTATATATAGCCCGTTTGCCTTCTGTTATAAAAAAAAAATTACCAGGAAAAACGGCAGCGCTTAGTTTCCAACTGTGTTAGTGTGGATTATTTATTATTGTAATAATATCTGCTATCTATAATATAACAGCATATGAGTTTAATTTTCTAGACTGCAGAAGAACAAAGGTTATTTTAAAGAAATAAGAAACATATCTTGGGTCAGCCTATAAAAAGCACAGACGGTAGCAAACAAAATACTATAAGTTAAATATGTACTTAAGCTATAAGAAGCTTAATAAATAAGAAAACAGAAAGGAAGTTTTTATATTAAACTAAAGTTAGTTAAAATTACATCTAACAAATACGAATAATTAAATTACGTTCCTTGGAAACATAATTTTATAATTCGCTACTAACAGAGTATAAAGACGATGGGAATATCTGGTCCGTTAAGTATATAAACTGGGTATTAGCCAACAAGTTTTGCTCTCAGCTTCAACCTAGACCCTTGCCTAGACCTGATTAGGGTTATCCGTTACGCTCTTCACAGCGCTCTTGTCAAGGTTGCCCGAGTCAGTTTTTCTATTACATTTCATCATCTGCGTTATTATGAAATGCTTGCTTCATTTTGGGTCTTAAATTATTTAATGACAACCCTCTCTTAATATCCGATATCTACGCAATATTACGGAAGTCGCATTATCATACAACTAAGACGTAAGATTTGTTAACGCGCGATGAATTGGTGAGAATGGTCAGAGAACTTTATTGGAGGATTCTTTAAAGCAATTTCAGAAAGGAAATAATACTATTATACATCAGTATTATAGAAGATATACCTGAATACACTTTAGTCATGTCACATGATGTAACATTGATATTGACACAGGAATAGCAAAAGTTTGGGAAAGCATCCAAATGCCTAAGCATTCCATAACTTCTCTTAAGAAGTCATGGAAGATAAGAAATGAGAATGGTAATTAAAAGGAACCTCTACCTGTACTAACGTCTGTCCACCTTGAGTGCTCACCGCATTGACAAGGTGTGTCAAAGATCGATGGACATGCAAGGAAAGATAGAATAGATAAAAGAAAGAATCATCAAGGAGGACTTTGGTAGCAGATGCCACAATGAAAATAAAAAACTAAAGTGGAAATGGGCAGGACTTACAGAAGAACAGAAAAGTGAAGCAGCAAAGTATGAAAGTGGTGGTGAAAGTGGTGGTGTACAAAAAGTAAAGAGGAAGTCAATATAATACACAGTGCAGACAGAAATGGCGTGGCAGGACGCCAAAAAAGGGCACACAGATGATAGAATAATTAATGTAGGTATCTACGTACTTAGTATGTGAAGTAAAAAGGTTTTTAATATTATTAATGCGATAGAATTACTTAATGATATCTGCTTATTCTGCATCGACAAAATATACATCCAGATTTCTAAGAAACCTAAATAAATATACCGAAAGAGCCTCTTAGCTAGCTTTTACCTGGCTTTTATTCAAACAATAAGATGTTCCTTAACCCCTAGAAATATGGCCTTGGGAGATGATCTATCAAAGTCAAGGGAAAAAATCATTTTTTCACTATATATATTTATGAATATCAAAAAAATATATACATTACATGTTTATAATTTTAAATTTACTGCCAGTTCTCAAATGAAGGGCGTAGAACGAAAGAGAAGAACTGCTAATAAACTCTCCGGCACCCTTTTTAATCGTCATTTTTTTTTCTTGTTTTACACAACGTTTGTAAGGAGCTGCAACCATTACACCTTGTTCTATATGACATCTATCTATCTCAGATATCGTAATTTGCGTTTATAGCAAGAATTATTTGTTAATTCGCAGTCGGGCTAGCCGTTGTTAGCCGAAGAGTGCAGTCTAAATAATGTATCTCTTCGGCGAACATTGCTTCAAACAGAAGTTGTTGCCAACGAAATAATTTCTATAATATTGTTTACCTACCTATGTATAACCATTAGAATACTTTGTTTAACTTTCGCTTTAACCTACGGGTCAGTAGGCAGGTTACAATAATAAAGCAAACTTGCTAAAGTGGTTATTTTACACAGTTTGGCTAGAAATAATTATTCCTTTGACATGCCTGTCTTACGTTTTTTTTCATAATTTAATGGTCCTGTTAAAAGATTTGTAATAAAACTGTAATGACAAATGAACTCGGTGGAGATTTTCAGCAACTCTTTAGAGACCTTTCGATGATTTGTTTGAAAACGTATCTGTGTTTATTGTTTTCTTAATTTCTACATAATATATTTACAGTTATATTCGCGTTTCGAATTCGAATTTTTTTTTTTTCAAGAGCGCATCGTGCAATCAGTCTTCTGACTATGAGCAGATGAGTTGTAGGAGGACTGACGGGTGGAGACATTCCTCAATAGGAATATCTACCATACTAATATTAGCTCAGACAATGTTGCCGAGTTCAAGGGTTCTTCGTCTTTTGAGACGGCTTATACACTCGGGTAGGGTGAGTTGAACAGCTAGGTGGTTAGGATGATTTTCCAGCCTAGTCTTGTACTTCTGGGCGTACAATTTTATTTCCGCTTTAACTGTAGGTATGCCCAGGTATTCATGTACTTCAGCGTTTTTAATAAACGCTGAAGATACGTACGAACGTATAAGAACGCAGGTAGAGGTTATATTCGATGAGAATAAGACATATTATGAGAGGAAAACGTAGCGTTAATCTCGATTTAGAATTGCGGTTTAGAACGCCGCTGCTTTAACCTGACTAACAAAACTGCCGTTTAGACTACTGAGATCTGTGTTAATTTTGAAATACTTTTCCAATATTTGTTCATATTTATAGCTTACTTTGATATTTTGGAAGGTCCCTCAGAAACAGCAGAAGGAGACGAGCTCGATCATTTTATGCAAACTTGATCGAGCCTTGGATCATGCCTAATACTTGGATAAAAGGTATATATTAAAGGCGATACTAAATACTAAATGACAAAATAAGCTTATACAGGGCAAACGAGATACCTGGAGACCAGGAAACGTTCTTGCAAAGTAATTGGGAAATAGATATAACTTAGTGTAGATAAAAAAAAAGTGTAATTTAATTATAATTATTTTTTGCAAGAAATCAAGGCCTTTTTAAATTTTATTTTAATATTGCTAGATTAACATCGCTGTCAAAGCTGTCAATCTAAGTTGATTGTTTTGTTTGGCTAAACAGTTAATCGATAATATCTCAGACCTTATGGCTATTCTAGGGTTCATATCATAAAGTTAATTGGGGCTTTGATGTGGATAATTTAAAAAACATATTGTTTAATTATTTAGTAAAGCCGAAACTGTAATATCCCATATTTACTAGACATAGTCTAATAGTGAATAAAAAAAGTTGTTGTACTTGTCAGTACGCCATCTACTGGCTGACGAAAACGCTGTTCTTCCTGACAGTTGATGGCTGTTCTTCCTACCTTACGGAAACTTCTTTATGAAACATAATACCGTAATTACTTATCTACTATCTGATCATAAACAGCATGACTCTTTTAAGCTCTCTGCTTAAAACAATATTCTGATATGCCTAAAGGAGGACAGTAGTTAAATCCAAAATGTAACTGGCACATGTCAACATTAAACAGGCGATTTACTACGGAATCGTTATCTGGCAACATTGAAACAAACTCATACACTTTAGTGAGATTACGATAAATTACGTTTATGGCCCGCACAGGCGAAGCCACAGCAATAAACACGTAAAATGCATGACCAATCAAAATACCAATGCCGGGTCACGCACACCAATGCACGCATTCTATACGCGTGTTATTACAGAACATTTATCTGTGTGCGCATGTGTTACGCGGCTGTGTGACTAAGGGTCACGCACACTTTTGAGATTTTATCGCATGGTTATAGGGTTGATAGCGATGTGTGAGTGTAAAACGCATTATACTGCGCACACATAGATTGTGCCCTCTGAGACGGAACACGCGAGGGATCTAACAGAGGGCTTACAATTATTAACAAGAGCAACATAAGGATAAGACGATTTTCCTTAGATCGTATTACAAGACCACAAACTAAACTATAATGTATAAAATCTCTTAAATTATTATAATAGGAAGAGTTTTCTACTTTGTTTATTGAAAGCTGATGAAGTTTTAAAGTAATTGAAACACCTCTACTGCCGAGAAAACAGACAAAGTAATCACTTTACTTGCTAAATGGAGAAAGAAAGCCATGGAAAGAGTCAGTTCGAAAAAACCGACGGAGGCTTTTATCCGTGAAGAGGTTCTGATCAACGGTACTGAATTTAGCTAAGATATATGATATACAACAGGATAAATAAATAATGTTTAAAATGTAAAAAATATATTATCATGGTTTGAAATTAAACGGGCTTTATTATTATTAATTATTCCAATCAAAAGCTTAAACTCAAACTAACTTTATAGGTAAAGTACACTTATGCACGTTAACAGAAAATATGGTTAATTGATTCTACATTTAAATTTGCTAGTTCTCAAGGGCGTAAGGAGCAAGAAATGGAAACTGGCAGTCTTCCTTTCTCTACCATGAATCAGATTTTTTTTATTTTTTATTTATTCAATACATGTGATAAAAAAATACATGAGGGTACATGCAAATAACCATGCGCTGAAACCAACAGATTTAAGTGCGGCATGGTGTGGTCGCTGCTACTCGACTGTTTGATTACATAATTAATTTAGCACTTACATAGTATCTTATTTTATAGCATAAAGTACAGTCATACGCCAACATTTCTAGATACAAACAAAGTGCCGGAAATATGTCTATACCACTTTAATGATAATATTATTACGTTCATTTTGTTACACAATATCAAGTCAGTCTTAATGAATTTTAATGGAGTACACTATTACACTCACTCGTGACATTACCCCAAGTAAATATTGAAAAGCAGTATAAAATAAGTCATATCCACACTATCGTCCATCAGCCAGGCCTCGTGTGCCCCCGCCCACATAAAAAATGACATCTAAATAAATCCATTAAGCTTGGATGCTCTTCCTGTCTGTAAGCCCCTTTGAATCGTCTGACGGCGCCTTTATTTCTGTTTTGACACCATCCTATGATTTGTGATGTGAAACATACTTTTAATCGTCAAGATGTCTCTTGGGGAATTATTTTTGGTTAAGTCTTCTTCAGGTCTTTAAAACATATGATAGTTGTTCAGTATAGTCGATGTTTCTCGTTACCACCGCATACATAGTAAGCGTGGGTAGGATTTTATTTTAAAATATAATAATTATTGGTCTTGGCAAAAATCTTGAGTGGTAGGAAAAAAATCGCGCATGTACAAACTCAAAACGACTTCTGCACATGACCAATTTACAAGCCGAATTGTGTAGAAAATAAAACTTTCATCTATCTATAAAAACAAAGCCTGTTTAATAATATTTCATTTAATATGTAAAATACTAAAGCGATTTTCAATAAAATGGTTTTATCGCAATAGTACAGTAGAAATACTAGTTCTAACCGGAGCGGAGAGATAAATCACGTAGCACACATCATATTATTATAAAAATGTTATGCTGGTCATATTTACCTACCTACATGACATCATACTTATACAAAGAAGTTATTTTGTAACCACAGAAAAGGCAAATATCCCCATTCAAACAACCAGCGCCATCTCTTGGCAAAGTATAGAAAACAGCTTTGTAAATCTTGTGATCTTTCTAAATATTTTGTCAATTTTAAATATAATTATTAAAATCTCACTAGAGAAAGAATGAGAAAGTTTATCGTTAAATGCTTTTGTTAAGTGCTCATCACACATATTATAATTTTCCTGATTGAATAACACTCACCATCTCTCTCTCTCTCTCTTATCTCATTATTACACCCAGCTATTATTTTCTTTTACAAAAGGCCTGTAATAGGATTTGAAGCTGACAGGATCCCTGAATCTTTCTGTATTACACAACTTTATACAGAAAGTTAAATTATTCGTTAATCGACAGTAGTAAACAAGCACGAGAAAGAATTTCAAATATTGATTGATTTAAAGGGACAAAAAAGACCTCGTAGTCTTTAGCAACAGAATATTAAAATAATATGTTGTCGATGTGCGCCACATTGTACTTGAAAATTTCGGCCTGTACCTAATCTTTTATTAACAAGGATACATTACAATGATAATATACACCTAAATAATTATCGACCATAAAGTCTTGAGTATTGTATTAGGTGATGATTATTCAACGAATCTGTAGAACAGACTAAAACGTTAAAATCGCTCTAGTAATCTAAAATGCGCCAAACTCAGATTTTATTGAACAGAATTCTAAACTAATTTTGATAAATTTTTTATAGATTCCTTAAATTAGTAATAATCGTGGATAGATACAAATAGGTTCTATGTTTAACCCCCGATAAAATTCAAATGTAATTGCGTAAGGCATCGAGAGAGATTTAAAGAGGATTTAGCCAATTAACGGACGATCGCCGGGGGCTGATTCGATTGCTCTCAAGAGGGGAACTTGGGCTGCGAGCGATCACGGCTCTTTGACATAATTATCGCTTTTAACTTGCGACTACGATTATTATTTTTTACGTTTT
Organism: Pieris rapae; assembly: GCF_905147795.1. Classification (NCBI taxonomy): domain Eukaryota; kingdom Metazoa; phylum Arthropoda; class Insecta; order Lepidoptera; family Pieridae; genus Pieris; species Pieris rapae. The sequence continues at coordinate 522,273 of NC_059515.1, read as the reverse complement.
GTGTGTATCATTGAAGTGGAAATACGAAAAATATAGTTTCATTCGGATAAACAGACTTCTGCACGTGGAATCTAAGGACATCCTAAGGCAATCGTTTAATTTAATACGTGTTAAGTGAATTTTGCCATTTTTTGGCATAATATCCAGCTCATAATATCGACTATAATTTTAATAACGTTTTTAAGAATCGTTCCCACTCTTCTGCAATTAGACTTCTTAGCTCCCTGTTGTTTTGTGGAGTAGGTTGTACTGATCTTACTCGTCTCTTTAAAATCTCAGATATTGGCCCATCTAATCGACGGATTACAATGCTAGCAAGCATTGTTGTCCACACGCCATCATTGCTTGAATTCACATCACGCGTATTTACACTTCTTCACTACTACATCAGAAATTAAGTTACAGTTAATTAACTGAAATCGACCGTAATATATAAATTTAATTAGGATTTAAATGTATGTTTAATTGTATGTAGACTAGATTTGATATTAAGTGATACATTAGCCCATTGTAGTCTAGCTAGAAGGTTCGGTGAAAAGGTTGTTTCAGTAGGACCTTCCTTTTTTTAACGGATCACAAGTGTTGAAGTCTAAAGCTTATTACCTACATAGCTGATGAGCAAGAAGCAGGGCCCTTACCCGTTAATCATAAAAAAGCATTCTTTTAACTATAGCACGGATTCACATTTTTCTGTCTAACTGTTAACGGTCTTATTTTAAAGTAAAGTAAAATATAAAATTTTCAGTATTCCTGACAAATTTTATATAATAATCTAAGTCGCTATTATATGAAAAACTAGAACTGGTCTAAAAAATGTTTTCACGACTATTCAGTAGATTTGACAGCGTTATTCATAAATATTATTTTCAATGACTTCGCCAAATTATGAATCCATTCAAATTTGAGTATAATAGATAAAGAAATATAAATAATTTGAGAAGCCTTAGACAATTTTAAAGGCTTTGAATTTTAAATCAAAAAGATATCTTTATTTCTACAATCCTTACAATTTTATAAAGACGCGACTTAATTAAACCAAATCTCTAAACACTTATATACAATGCAAAGATGTTCAAAAATCACGTAGAACAAAACAAATGAATACGATACCTCAGCAAATAGCTGTTAGCGCAATACTTGCAATACAACATCCGATTAAGCCGGAGCTCCCCTTCCCCGCGCAGTACTTTGCGTTGTCAACTAAACGGGAACTCCAATTCGGAGCGCTGGGGTCAGAATAAAATGGTTCTTAGAGTATGCTGCATTGACACGACCAGTGTAGAGTTGGACTCCCCTGCCCTTATGCTTGCTTAAGTTTGGTAGTTGCGGGGGTGTTTTAGTAAGAGAAAGCGTGGGTCTAGATAATATGGTCGCTGGTTAGCAGTAATGTAAGCGCATTAGTGCGCGGCGTGCCGTGACACTCGGTGCGTTGACCGCTCTTTGTAAGCAATTGCTACATCAATAGGGTTGGCTCTGACATGATTTCTATCTTGATTTTATGTATTTGGGTGACAAATGATTTCAACTAGGACATCTTGTTCGAAACTTTTTGTAACAGACCGTTATCCAAACTAGATACCTAATTGTGGCAATTAGAAACCCCGTTTTCATGGCAACCTCTAGCAATTATTATTATTAATTTAATTTTAAGAAAACTTTACTATTGCGTAACATGACATCTTACTTATAAATCTCGTTCCTATAACTAGTGTGAGCATTATATATTGTCTCATTGAAAAGAAATAAATCAAGCACAGAGAAGATTCAAAAAAGTACTCCTGCGAGTTAAGATAAAGATAAAGCTTTAAGCTTGCGACCCTGAGGGCGTGCATTAAAATCCCACCAATGTTTTTTAAATTTATATGCTATTATCTCTCGCTGGACATCCTATTCTTAGATCCAAGCACCGGCAGTCAGGCATCGCCGTATATGTATATGCCTAGCTGCTTCTAGAAGCTCAGAAGTTTCCTGGGCCAAGGCACACATTTTAGGATTAGGCAGATGATTCCAATGCGCTCTCTCCTCCAAACCTCCAAAACCTCTGCACCTGCCTGTCGCGCCAAGGACTAATGTGACGTTGATTAAGGAGACAGTGACCCATAATTGACCCTAAGACGACTCACATATTGAAAACATATATAAGGTTTATAGCGACACCTCTCACGACGATCTTCGACTATAAATCAGTATGATGACATCACACCCTGAATTCTTACAAAGTTCCGACTGCATATATACCTCGATTCCAGCAACTGGAGCCGTCGGACCAGTCAGAGACCTGGCCCAAGAACTTCCCTTTGAGCAGTAAACCTTTTGCAATCCACAGGTTAGCTATCCTGGTTCGTTTATATTTATGTGTCGAGACAGCCCTACATTAGCGAACAGGATTTAAGTCCTACAAAGTGATTTGTCCTTTACGAAAGTCGCAACCTTATTGCAAAAACAGTAGTCGTGTTATAATTATCTGTAAAACTGCGTTTAAATGTTATTTTATATCTGTGAACGAAATTTATTTACTCTAGTAAGTTGCTGCACATTATGAAACTAATTAACCAATTCGTTTGACATATACCTGTGCTGACAGATTCTTTAAAAAAAAATTCTCAGCTTATTAAGAAAAAATATCACACAGATTTTGGCAATTGCTGTTTAATACATTTGTTACAGTTGGATTTGTGTAACTGTAATTGTTGACACAGAATTGTCCATATTCCTTATTCTATGAGTTGATCTAGGTCATTCAGTTAAGACTAGATAAAATTGATATCATGAAGTTTGTTACACCTTTATTACATAAAATCATTTATAATGCTTAGTATATTTAGGTACTAGACAGCGAAGCCGCCTTAATTTCCAGATTAATTTGATGTTTTATTGCAAACAGTTAGGTATACTTGTTGGGTGTGGCAGATAAAAAATGAACATAGAATAAATGCCGTGGAAATGAGAATGTTGAGAAGTGTGTGTGTGGGATTGGATAAGTTTAAAAAAAGACGTAATGAACATGGTGGTTGGGCCATATACGGATGAATGAGAAGCGGTTTACAATGCAACGCAACCGTGGGAGATCGGACTAGGTAGGCCTTCTTGTACATATCTGGACCAAGTCCAGTAGGCAAACGAGAAGAGAACTAGAGAAGGAACAACGTAAAAGTAGTGGCTCTCTGGAAGCGTGACAGCTATGTCGGGGCAGCAAGTGGACATCCGCGGTCTCACCAAACGTCGTGAAACAGGCGTGATAATAAAAATAATTAAGTTTTGTCCTACTATTTTTAAAACGACACATGAACGACCAACATCGATCTCGTTGCGAATAATTCTTAAGTAAAATGTTACTTACTTAAATGAAAGACACAATTAAGTGTTTAATTAATGAATTAAACAATTAATTGTGTCTTTCATTTAATAATATTTACAGATAATATCAAATGTTAAGACTTTATATCTATAATCATGTCGCATACATATAATATAAAAAAGTTGCAGACTGATCTAATCCAAAAATACACAATATATTTTTCACGAAGGTACGACAAAAACAAATGTGTTTGAATATGATTAAATTTTTAGTTAAGATGATGTATGGTCTCTATGTATTATAAAAATAACATATCTAGTAAATTCAATTTCTCTCTGCTTTTCTTCGAAGTTTCACACTGCATGCGCTGATAATAATAACAACTATTTAGTTGTCAGGACAAAACCGTTTTAGCGTGGGAGAGTATTTAGATCTTAAGTTTTGACAACAATTATAATGAACTGTTATTATTATGACATCATGATTAATATGACATTTGCATGCCTATTTTAATATGGCTGATTGTGGGAATTTTTTTTTTTAATTTTGAAATTAGGTTTATAGATATTATTTCTCAAAAAAGGCAAAATACCACTTAATAGAGATTATATATTAGAACAATACTTCAGGTAAACATAACATTGTAGGTACCATAATTTTAATTAACAGGAACTGGCTATGCTTAAATTAGTAAAATTGTAAAGTTGATTCCACTAAAAATGTGCGGAATTCATGTTATATCTGTATCTTTTCAGATAGAGAGAAGGTTTACAACTATTGCAGACTGTACTGTTTCTCGGTATCAACTCGACGTCCGTCGTTCTACAGCTGAACACTTTTGAGGCAGTTTTAGCCGCTCACCACCTCTTTGTGGAACCTGCTGCCCATTAAAATATTTCCAAACCAATTCGACTTAGGGTCCTTCAAGAAATAAGCGTAAAAATTCTCAAAAATCAGGCAACGCACTCGCGAGCCCTCTAGAATTGAGAGTGTCCATTGTATAAAAAATCACTAATAAAACTATTTCACTTGAAATCCGCTAATAAAAACTAAGATAACATACAATCCAACTTCAACTTAAAAATCTCTCGTGAAAGCAGCTCTTAACACAATAGGTCGATCTCATTTATCTTCCATCGGATTTTATCAAATATAGAAAGTTTTAGTAAAGCCGTACAGCCCTAAGCAAACCAAATCTGTCGAGTGATTTGTCCGTCAATTTGGGGCAACGACCGTCTCCGATGCAAAGTGCGCGATAACGGTGCGCGGTTTGCTACCAGACACCCGCGTCTATATTCTCAGCTAATGCATTCCGTCATTTTGATCTGTGCACAATATTTACTTAGGAATTGACTTCGGTGTCTATTGACTTATGATATCCTGATACTATTAGCTAAATTAGTATGAAAGTATCTGAGGACGACAGCTAGATAATGCGAAAAACTTTTGTGTGGCCAATAATAATCTTCATTTCGACCAGAACTATAATTTCTTGTGATCATTATTTTAAGGACATCATCGCTTTTCATTATAGAGTAAACGTAATTTGACTGAGGGGACAAATAGATTCTCTCGTTAAAATCAATGTATTAAGACTTATTTAGTTTCATTGGCTTCCTTTGTTCTTGTAAAACCAGGAAGTTGTCAAAGAAATAAAATAAGGTACATAAACAATTAAATACTAAAGTAAAACACTAACCGTAGTTAGAAGATTTTATTATTATTAAGGTTTTGCATTTGGTTTGTATCATTTTTAGATACGCAAGTAAAAGTCATGAAAGCTAACCATACTAATTGTTTATTTCTGCACTTACAGCATATAATTGAATTGGTATTTGTACAGTTCGCTAGAATAAAATCTCTTATATTTGTTACTTAGATACCTGCCAGTCTTAAATACGATGAAACGGTGTGCCGTAGCTAACTTAAACGGGCAACATAACCAGGAAGGATTTCGAGTTAATAAATCTAGTGTGATATTTAATGTAAGTGCAATACTTCGGACACACGAATATAGTCTCCAAACATTATAGAACACTAACTATTAATTAACATTTAGTTTTAAAAAAATATTAGCTATAATAATTGTATAGGTTAGAATGTAATTCTAGGAATAGAATGTAATTCTTGAATTTTATTCTAGGAAAAAAAATGTTGCCAATAAAGTACGTATGAAAATTAAAACCCTCCTTTTAACTGCGCCCGCAGGCCATTATTATAAGTAAGTAGTAACTTCTTATTAAATCTACAGACACTAGTACTAGTGAGAATTTAATAATTTAATAATTTTCACGGAAGAGATCAGAGTTGTGGCAGAATACGACATTCACCAGTAACAACTCGCTTTTCGTTCCACACCAACAGTTTTTGTTGCACACTTACCAGTAGAACCAGCTGCCCACCGAACCAATTAGACTTAGGGTCCTTCAAGAAAAGAGCGTACCAAGGCCGGCAACGCACTCGCGACCCTCTGGCATTAAGAGTGTCCACTGGCTGCATATCACGTAACATCTATTACTTAAACAATGGTATTATTTAGAAATTCATCATACAATTTGCATTATCGTTAGGTATAAATAGTTATATGTTATTATAATTATATTATATATTTATGCACAATCTGATACTGTAAACTTGAAAAGGGCTTTTAATTTATATTCGAAAAGACGAGAGTTATAAATAAAACGTGTTAGCCCCTATAACTCTGGCTTCGCGTTAATACCCTAACCACAAATCACCTGGATAGGGGTTTCATCCTATTTAAGGCTATTCCTGAATAAGAATAAAAAGTTCTGACTTTACTGTTTAATACTGTACTGTAACCACTCAAGTTAATTGGCTCGAATGTTATGAATCACAAAATATAGGTACCTAAAATGTTTAGTTAAGAATCGAATAAGAATAAAACTCTTGGCATGTTTTTTTTAATATTCTACTGATAAAATTGTCGTGTGGTTTCTGAAAACGGGACAATTTTGCTTCCCACAGTCAGTGTACAGTGTATTATGTGGGACGTCTGGTCACGTTAAGTATATAATTATAATTCGTAAAAATGTCAAGTACTAATATATCCCTAATAAAACTATCTGCTGTGGTATCTGGCGGAATGCGCAGCGCTGTGGAACTGTCTACTCCTCAGCATAATGCTGATCCAGGGTCACTTAACACTTTCAAAACGTACTTTGTTCTTTAAAAGAAATTAAAATGTTATCTCTCATTCTCTTAAGATATTACATCGATAAATTCCGTAACGATAATAAAAACCTAACACACGGTGACGTACTATAAACGTGGCCAATACGCGTTAGAGCGAGCGAGCATAATGCGTCTCACGTCGGTCTGCATCTTTTAGGCATATTCCGTGACAGTTTAAACAAATCTAGGCTTAAATATTGGTTGTTGTATGTTCGAACTGCTTGATGCAAACAAAGTTAGCATCTATAAGTACAGTTAGTTACTTCTCCTGCTGATGATGTGGATAAAGCCAAGTTTCCAGGAAGTCCAAGTGCCAGAATGTCCGTCTTACCACCAAATTACGAATATTTAACCGATTTGTTAAGCGACTTACGGTAGAAAGTTGTAAGACTACTATCAATTTTTATAGTTAATTCCTTCCTTAATTTATGTAAATACATATGTGTTAACGTTAAAGTTAAGGTGTCGGGGTGAGAACTTCCATTTATTGACAGGTGAAATATGTTTAAATGTAATATGAGGCAAACGGGCAGAAGGTTCATCTGTTGTTAAGAAGATCTGCAGAAGGCGCGCAAGTGCGTTACTGGCCTTTAAAGAATTGGTACGCTCTTTTCTTGAAAGACCCTTAGTCGAATTGGTTCTTCATAGTGTGCAGCTGGTGCGTGGCAAAAACCGCATGAGAAAACGATCAGTTGTGGAATGACTGACGTCAGATCTGGATGGTATTTTGTATTCTGCCTTGACGTCAGATGATGAAAACAGCTTTAGTCCGAACAACTCCTCGAACATACATACTTGTTCACTTTGGTATATTATTAACGCCAAAACATTACGATCACCTTCATTTGGATCAAGGTGATCGTAATTTTTTTTTTATTTTAAGAAATTCTTAGTTATTTAGTATTCAAACTATTCTTCTGGTACTTGGATGTTCGTTCGTTATGACCTGCCCGGCTCATTTGTCTTAACACATAAATATACGAGAAAAAGTTATAGCACTTATATAGAAGAAAAATTAGTTTTTTCCACATTCAACACAAAGTCGCAAGTCTCATAGTAAAATAAATAATCGCCGCGGGCCTTTTTATTTCTACCTTGCACGAGCGAGACGGATATATTTCGGTACGCATGCAAGATAGAGACAACAAATATTCCCAGTGAATTGATGATTGGATAATTATTTTATTGATACAGTTAAATGCCCCTAATACAAAGGGGAAGTGATAATTTGTTGTAATTTGTATTACGAGTAAATTAATTAAACGGCGTATTCATTTGGTATATTATACGATAAAGCTATTGAATTTATTGTTTCTCTTCATTTTTCTGTTAAGAGAAAAGACGTTAATATACGTAATAACGGTTTTTTTTTAGTTTAATTGACTGTCCTGGCTTATTGTGGCATTTACTATTACATCCCTTCTTCATAAAATACAATGCAATCCAAACTATTTCAAATTCCCCGGTCTAATAAAAACTATTTACGTAACTCAGTCATGTTTCGTATAGACTATAGGGTATACGATACATGACAGAGTTACATTACACAAACACACCTACACAAATTACCAGAAAATAGATATATTTAATAGAACTAAAAAAATACAAACAACACAAAACCATAGCCATAATGCATATATTGATTCTGATATAAGGCTATAAATAAAATAAATAACTAGAAGTGAAAAGTAAGCTACATGCAAAATTTTCCTTTTTTCATTTCGGAGTTACTAGAACTAAAAGTCTTCTATAGTAAAAAACGGGTTACTTATCTTTGAATGGTCGAGTGAATAAACTTATTACTAACATTGACGAAATATTGATATATTTTGCAACAATCTTTCAACTTACCGGAACTTTTTTTTCAATGTGGTTTAAGTTTTTCTTTACTTTTTTTGTGTTTACTTGTTTAATTTATCCCATGCGTGTAAAATTTGTGTATGCAAGGATTGAATCTAAACGAATTTTATGAAGATAAAGTAAAAAAAATGTTTGTTGTTTGTTTATGTGTTTGGAACGAATTTACTAATAAATAAATGGCCAGATTTCTCAAATTCTTTAACCATTCGACTGCTATGGTATTGCTCAGTCGTGGGAAGCCGAGACAAAATTCTTGCTTAAAGGTTTGAGACGGTGACCCTGACGCCTTTATAACACGCCATTGTAGGAACTAATTGAGGTGGTTTGACTCAGTCTCTGAATAGCAGAGATCCTGGTGTAAGTCCAGCCCTACAAACCCCTGCTACTTAAAAAAAATTAGAAGTCGATATGGGGAGAAATTAGCTGTGCTAAAAATCAATCTGGATCTGTTTAGGAAAAATAAAATTCGACTTCGGGTTCATTCTTAAAATGCCGGCAACGCACCTGCGAGCCTTCTGGGAAAATGTGTGTCCATGGGCTAACTTAACATCAGATGAGCCTCCTGTTGCCTAAATTGTATGTATACTTTATTATTTAAAGCATCTAGAACGGGTAACCGTACACTACTAAGCAAACCAAAAGGCCACGTACCTAAAGGTTATTCGATTAATGGTTTGTCTAATATCAACATATTACTCAATTTTTTTTCCGATTGTCTGTCTGTCAATGCAAAGTTTCCTTCCAGATTACAACTCTTTATCCAGCCAGACTAATTAAAATTTGCGGTTCATCCAACTTCGCATATTATACATTAAATAATACATTTTTTAAGGTTAGTTCCCTCCATATAAACGATATTAAAACAAACACATACATCAGTATGAATATAAAAATTCCACACAATAGGTACGATAACTTATCAGTAGTTGTTATCAGTATTTATGCGAAGTGACGCACGCGCCGTTTTTATAACCACTTCACTTGATCCCTGTGATATTTGATAAATAGATTTTTTTCACAAACAACTTCTATTTATTATTTCTATAGGACTCTTGATATACAATGTATAGTTCCGAATCCAGAGAAAACATGCGGACGGATTATGATAAATGCGAAATCTAAACATTCTCAAAACTCCTCAGGGCCATTTAGGGACAGAACTCAGAGACGAGAATTAACACTAAGTATGACTTTATGTCAAATCAACGTTTTAGTCATGTTGGAGACATTCAAGCTGTCTGTTGTCTTAGAAAACAATTATATGCTGATCAAGCTCGATTATACTATTGCTATTTCAATAAAAGAAAATTATAAAAATGAAACCTTTTTTGGTGTATTTGGTCACATTATTTCCTAATATACGGCACGAAGTACTTTTTTATCATCTAAATTAACCTAGGTTTAATCAAATCTGCATACTTAATTATGATTTTATCCTTAATTCTGTCTAAATCCTATAAGCCTTAGGACCTGTTTCACAATGTCCGGATAAGTTCTAAATAAGCTATTTATTACTTATTCGTAGGATAAATAGTATTTTTGCGTTTCACGACTGTCAGATAGCTCTATACGTCATGAAATTCGAAGTATCTTATTTGGAACTTTTATCTTTCGAATAATTTATGTGTTGCATAGCTATTTGACACTTTATCCATACATTGTGAAACAGGCCCTTAATGATTATAATAAAACACAAATGAATCTTCAGAATGAGGTTTAGTATTCAAGATGTGTACTCTGTCGGTGCTATTCCATGAACCGATCTGGATGATCCAGGTAGCAAATTATTCGAAACTGTTGTGTTGTTCTCGCGACGCGATTTATTAGTCGATGGCAAGCTTTATCTAATATGTCTTATTTAAAATAGGTCAACCAATAGATTAACATAGGGTGGTACTTTTTAGTACAACCAATAGCAGGCTGACACAGGTTGACTTTGCGGACTCCGGATCCTTTCGAATCTCTGCAGCCATATCTTCAATGAGAATGAGAGTCAAACACTCACTTCAACGGCCTCGGCCGGGAAGTGAGCACTAAACAACCAGGCCTTGGACGATGTATACCACTCCGGTCAACACGAAAAGTCTTTTGTGCCCTCAACATACTTTACAGGACTGTCATAGTCCAAATTAGTTCTAGACCCTTAACAGAAATAGCGATAATCTGAATTGTCTAAAATGTTTTAACTAATAAATACTTTTGCAAGAACCTTCCTTCTTCCATTACTTCTTCAAGGCTCTTCTTCAAGTCCACAATTAACTCCTGACGCAACAACTCGATCACCACAAAGCGGTCATCTATTGGATCTGTGCGTTATTTTTCCGCGTCTACATTTGATCGAACCGGTCTCTTGATACCGTTGGCAAGTCTTCTGGCCAGTTGAACGTTTAACAATTAGCCGCCGAGACATGTATGTTGACGAACAACCTACTACAAGTAGGGCTATAATTTTATCGGCCCTTATCGCTTTATCGGTCATACTAGAAAGTGGTTTTTGATGTAAAAAGAAAGATAAAATAATTTAATTTGCAGAAAAATGAAACTCAACTCAATGGATTGTCCTTTAAGATAGAGAAACAGTTAATAGAATGTGAATAAATATAAATGGAGCTAAGCAAACCCAGGAGAAATTCAATGTTTGTATTGAAAGAATTGCTGAAATCTAGTAGTGTGAGTTACGTGGTGACTTGCCGACACCTCGATTTTAATATATCTTTATCTACTTAAATAATGTGTTAAACCATAACTCTTATGCGTCAAAATTTTATTGCTTTTCATGTGAGTTTGTAAAAAGGTTTTATGAAGATCTATGGTTACATATACCATCAACTCTAAGTCTCAGTAGGAAACAATTGCGGAGGCCCTAGTCGACTTTTGGAGCTCACGAACATATGCTCCATCATCACGTTAATGCCGAGGCTACTCAACTTGACACCTGGGTCTAATGAAAATGCTGAAACAGACAAAAATGTGACAAAAGGTAATCCGTTCGTTTAATTATCGTTGACCGATAATCTAAACGGTGGCAAGTGAGAAAATAGTACGCAGCAACAGTGTCTTTCCTTTAATTGAGACAGTAAGTAGTGTTCATGGTCACTTTCTTATGTTAAAGATCCCTACTAATAAATATGGTTAGACTTACCTAAGTTAAAGCTAGGATGTAATCTTCCATGACCTACGCATTACGATATATTATATGTTTTTGAATATTTAATTAAATATTCAGAAGTCTTAATTTATTTTGGATGTATCAAGCAATATTTCAAAAGACGATAAAAATATTTAATAATATAAATTACCATAAACTTTGTTTATTTATAGCCAAATAAATAAGCAAAGATCGATGATATTATCAATATAACTCAATAAATATTTTAATGAAAAATCCAGTTTGTTTGCATAAGTAGGTCTAATTAAACTGGCCGCATTACGGCCGATGTTTGCACAGTGTTATATAAATTTGGTCACGGTAGCGTGCGTGTTTTGCATTATCAACATTCAATTCAACGAACAGGTTTTCAATAACTTGTGAATGGGATATATTATTTAACGTCTTGTTAATACCTGGGTATTAACAAGACGTAAACGTATACGAAGACTGCTAACGATATTTTCGTTATATGACGTTTTGTTCGGTTCATACAAGATTTATGTGTATTAATGTAATAGGAAAAGTCTTTTAAGATATCTCGTAATGAAGATAGTCACTAAAGACTGTTGCATGATTAAAAAGCATTCATTTATCGATAACATAATAATTTAATAATAATAATAATAATAATAGCCTTTATTTCCAAAAAACTATAAAATTTAGGGATGATAAAACGTAATTCAGTTAAGTTTTGGTTTGTCCACCGTTGGACATAGGCCTCCTCCTTCCGGTTCCACTCGCGTCAGTCGCGGGCCAGGCGCGGCATATTCATTTATCATATCTCTTATTTTTTAAGTTATAATATAGTTATTTCTCTTTATCCCTGGTCTTGTTGGTAAATTTCGATACTGGTTTTAATTCGATGTATAATATTATTATATTGTTCTTGGATATTCTTAGATTTTTCAGTGTGTTGAACCGAAAAAATATTCTTAAGTGTTTCCTTGTTCTAGTGGGTTCAGTCCTGATTGTCTGTCTGCCTTTAAATTGTTTTCTACTTTTAATTTTTGCTGAAATTTTCATTGTTGCCCAAACCATACGGTGATCTGTTGGGTGGGTGGTATTAATTATATCTATATTTTCGACGGTATGATGATAGGGCCTTTAATAATAAAAAAGTCTATTTCATTAGCGGTTCGAGTACCTGGTGATAACCATGTCCATTTATTTTTGGTGTTTTTTTTTTCTTCTTGAAATAAGAGTTCACAATAAACAGTTGTTTTTCTAAACAAAAGTCAATAAGTCGTTTGCCTCGCTCGCTTCTCTTACCGTGTCCCCATAAACCCATAACCAACTTTTCATCTGGAGTGGCTCGGCCTATTTGTGCGTTACAATCTCCAAGCACAATTGTATATGGCAGAGAATCTACTAGTGCATTATTTAAGCTATCATAAAAAAAATATCTATGTTTTCTTGGCTTGACTTCGCTGTGGGGGCATAGACTTCAATTATGTTAATCTTATAATTATTAAAGGACATTTAAACTTTTGTTTTATTCATTGTACAAATTCGTGTGTCTTGAATATGGCGAGAGTGTTTTTCTATTTTTTGGGTGGAGGGTGGTGGTCTACTGCCCCCACGGGGACCAGCCGTATTGGGGGAGATTGTTCTTATTATTTTATTTGTTTTCTGGGTACCAACACATGGTTGCTATGATCTTTTATCAGAGGAAGTAGGTTTAGAAAGAGAGTTCGATCTGGCCCTCATCATGTCAAAAGCACTTGTTCGATTAGTTTTAGACGAAAGAAGTGCCTGTTGTTTTTTTGGTTGAGCCATATGTTCAGCTTGTGGAGAAGCTGATAATTCTCTCTTCCTTTTGTCTGTGTTAGAAACATTTTCCTTGACTATAAGTTGGTCGTATTTTAAATATGCAATCTTGCCATTCTTTAGTTCTTCTATTAATTTTAGTTTCAATAATTTTCTTTTTTCTAACACTTCTTTGGAAAAGTATTCAGAAATAAACAATTGCTTGAACTTTCTCTTATTTTTTAAGATTTCCTGTTTCTTCCAACTATTAACGAAGGATATTAAAATCGGCCTTGGTTTTCCTTCCTGTTTTGTCGGTTTTCCGATACGGTATATTTTATTAACCTCTGTTTTTTCGAGTGTTATATTTAAATCCGCCAGACATTGCCTTTGGACATTCTGCAATAACTCGGTACTACTACATTCCTCCTCTTTCAAGTTAAAAATGACTAAATTGTTTTCCTTCTTTTCTCTTCTTAAATGTTCGACTTCGTTTTCTAAGGTTGCGACTTTTAATTTTAGGTTTTCATTTTCTGCTAAGATAGGTTTTAATTTCTCATCGATTCTATTTATTATTTTGTTAGTTAAAGATTCTTCCAATTTTGTATTCTGTTCCTTCATTTCAATTCTCATTTTCTCAAACAACATTTGAAATTGGTCTTCCATTGTTGTTTAGTGGTAAAAAAATAAAAAATAAAATAAAAGTAAACTTCGCTTCGTAGGTATGAAAGCGGCAGGATTCGATCTGGAAGTTTCAATGTGCACAATGTTCCCAACGACTCGTCGCAAGTGCCAATCGACTAATTATTTAGCTCGCAAATAAATCGTATATAACACATATGATATTGTGATTGGATGGATAAACAGTGCTTAGGATGTTAGATTAAAGTACTTGATTTGCACAAGACACTTTTAAAAGTCACTTCACTACACTTCAGTTTTTTGCAGCAATTGTCATTTTTAACCATAACTGAACGAGAAATATCCAACGCGGTATGGCGGATAGCAAATTGTTTGATCACGGCTAACTAACTACTGTTTAATGCACTGTATTTATTGTTCACATTTGCTGTGTAAATATGTTGCTTAAAATATCATAGTTCCCGTTTTTTAACCTTTTTTACGCACCGATTCTATTTTAATTTTAAATAAATATACAGTCCGAGTCACTTGAATAGCCTCACCCCTAAATTTTGTAATTTCTGTATAAATATGAACGAATAATTTTTTCATAATAGTATTAATTAGACTTCATGCGCAGTGCATTACGATACAAAAAAAACACGTACGAACCTGCACTGGAATACCGCGCCTCGCGTCGGTGCGACATTTCGTCCGCGTCACATGATTAGCCTCAGTGCTATTCGAACATTACTCGCGTGCGTTTGTTTTGGTTTTTTGGTAGCATTTCTTTATTTAAGAGTCGAATATTACGTATATATTTTTTTCGAAGTCTTATTCAAATGTTAAGCTATCATGGGTCGTGGTCGAAAATTGACTAAAATCAATAGAGAAAAAGTGAATTTTTATTTGGATCAAAAACTATCTCACCGTGAAATTGCAATAAAAATTAGTCGCAGTCCTAAAGTAGTTAATAATTATGTGAAAAATAAAGAAAACTATGGGAAAATCTATAAAGGTCGTACAAAATTGGCTACTTCGTCAAGTGAACGTCGGCTTATTTTACGTGCAGCATCTAATTCTTCCAAGACAGCTCGACAATTTGCGAATGAAGTAAACACCAGCGCATCACTGTCTACCGTGCGACGCATTATAAAGTCATCACCATACCTTAAACGGCAGAAAATCAAGAGGAAACCTCATTTGCGCGATCAATATCAAAAAGCCCTTTGTTATTTGCTAAAATACATATGTCTTGGACAAATCAATGGCATAATGTTGTTGTTAGTGATGAAAAAAAATTCAATTTAGATGGTCCAGATGGTTATTCATATTATTTTCACGTTCTAAGAAAAGAAGAGCGGGTGTTATCACGTCGTCATTCGGGAGGTGGCTCAGTATTGGTATGGGGGGCGGTTTCTTATAAGGGGCCTATTCCAATTTCAATTCTCCGAGGCAAACAAAATTCAGCATTGTGTACTAATCTATTAGAAGAAAAGAAAAAAAATATTTGTAAAATTTTAAAACACCGGAACTGGATTTTCCAACACGATAATGCTCTATACATGCGTCACAGAAAACAAAAGCTTGGTTTCAAAAAAGTAAAATTGAAGTTTTAGATAGGCCATCGAACTCTCCAGACTTGAATATTATGGAAAATATTTAGGGCTATCTATCTCGCCAGATATTTGCCGGTGGACGCCAGTTTAATAGCAGCGCAGATCTTGAACAAGAAATTCATAAAAATTTAAATAATTTGGATCAAAATTACATTCATTCATTATATAAGTCTATTCCCGAACGTATTTTTGAAGTTATTAAAAGCAATGGAAAGTATACAAAGTATTAAAAACAAACTATAGCCTTATTTATTTGTGTTTTATTTCACTGATGCTATTCAAGTGACGCACCATTTTCACTACTTTAGTGTGCAGTTAGTACTATTTATTTATCTTATTTTTACTTTTTATGATTAAGCAATAGTACGACGCTTATGAAGTTTACTTATGAAGTAAAACAGGCAACATTGAATATACAACAGAATTTATATTAATTTTGGGGGTGAGGCTATTCAAGTGACTCGGACTGTACAGAGCTAATGTTAACTGTGCCGCGGTACCCTCATCAACAACATAATAATTACTTCACAATAAATAATAATTGTTATCATTAAGTTCCAGCCTCCTCAAGCATGCTTCGCCATCAAATTCTATCTCGTGCTTCTTGCTTTTTCTTGCACCAATGCAGTTCTCTTTCCACTAGGTTGGGAGTACTTGATTCTGCTGCATGTCTATGAATTGGTCGATATTGGTGTCGTCAAAGATTATAAAGTTCTTTATTGAAGTGCTTACGCCAAAACCGTTTCTTTCAAGAATTTTTTGACGGTTACTGGTTTTTGTTCCGCATGAGTAGATGCAAATAATTAACTAAAAAACTGATAGGTAAATTTAAAAAAAATGCTATTTTTACCAAAAGTGAAAAATTCAAAAAGGCTTTTTGGTAATAATGAACTTCACCAAGACTAATATATTCAGTGTCTTAAATGTTTCAACTGGCGCCATCTATTGATGTAAAATTAAAAGGAATGCAATTAATTGTATTACCGTTATTAGAGATTTTAGGAGCCCGAAGCTAGAAATTTTATTATTATTTTATAGATTTGCGTTAAATCACGCACAAATAACGATCAGTTTTTTGATTGACTCGTAAACTGTGACTGATACGATGGTATTTAAAATTACTTAATAGGGTTGTCCCATTTCATGACATTTGCGATATTAATTAAAAACTGATACAATAATCGATATAGTCGTTTGTAAAATTATGTACGATGTATTTTTTATTGTTATCTATAAAGAAAGCAAGTAGTATATTACCTATTACCAACCCTCAGTGACACTTCATCTGAAGTATGTTTTTTGCCAATATTTTCCTTAACTGTATAAGCCAGTTCAAAGAAACAATCGGCCCCATGATAAACTTTTACATACTAGGCAAGTAAGTAATATTTTCCCATAACAATGTTATTAGCAGCTTTGTAAGATCAAAGAACTACCAACTTCAAATCACTAAAGAAATCCATTCAAAGATTATAACAGTAACTAATCGACTTAAGTACTTTAATCTTCAGAAAAAAAAACTACAAAAACTTTTGAACAATATTACACTCCTAACACAAAGCGCCAGCCCTGATTCACCCACTTATATCCGACTGTAATCCCTATTCCCATTCAATAAAATCGCTTTTTCCTTGTGAAAACATGTCGTTTAAATGACTGAGCGTGTACCGCTAATGGCCCGTGAAATTGGCCGCGCTATCCAATATCAAAACGATTTTAATTTTACTTTTTTACGAATCATTGCCAATGCGTGTAATAAACGTTTATATCGGTAATGATCTACGATTTTATACAAAACTTTTGTATTTATTATTTTTATATTTATTAAATTACGATTTGTTTGCTATATACCTTATATATCATTAATTCGTTTTAAATTAATAATAATAATAATAATAATAATTTATTTATTTTTTCTCCCTTAAACATTAAACAATAATAATTCTTAATATAGTAACAGTATTAGTAACAGTAATTGCAATTGATTACTTTATTTCATTAATCACTGATAAATATTGCTACAAAATGGTATTTACAATGCATACATGTAAATACATAGCGTACGAATTCCTAAAAGGCCGGCAACGAACTTGCGAGCCATCTAGCAGTGTGGGTGTCCATGGGCGGCTGTATCCACTTAACATGAGGTGAGCCTCTGTATAGTCTTCATTATAACATGCAAAATAACAAATATGTCCAAAAATAACTATGGATGTGCAAGATTTGTGCGCAAATAATCGTAAATTAACATTAAAAACCTGTGTATAAATATACATTAGTTGCCATCCGATAAATTAGCTTAAAAGATAAATGGATTTGTGGTTCAGAAAACCTGTCACTTTCCGGGTAACGTGGGGTCTTTCCCCCGGGGTTCGGGGGTTTGGGGCTTCGTAAATTAAACGACGCAGTCCGCCGTTACACGGTAATTGGCTATTCCATTTTAAGTACCCAATTAGTGAGTTAAATTCACTTTATAACTTCATAAATATGGTGTAATTAAGGACACTTTATAATATAGAAATTACTTTTTATACTTATCGGTTTCGCATTAGGTACGCTCTTTTATTTGGGTTTTAAATATTCTTAAACAAATTATACCTAAACTTGCATCGGTAAAGTGTAAATTCACTTCAATGTGCACTTGCACAGATGGTATTTGAAGAGTTGAGTTGGCGCCTGGAATATAGTACCTGCTGGTGACCCCAGAGCGGGTGCTTTCCTCGTTCAACGAATGAGGAAATGCTGCCAGCATCAAAGGTACACTGCCACAGGGACCAAACATTTTATTTTAACTTTTTAAATTTCAATTTTTAATTATTATATATATTATTACTAGATAGATATATAAAGACTGTATATTTGTGCGCTAAATTATTATATTCTTGAATAATTTTATATCTTTAAACGAGCAATTCTTGTATATATATATATATAATTGGAATCTCGGGATCGGCTCCAAAGATTTTGATGAAATTTAGTATACGGGGGGTTTCGGGAGCGATAAATCGATCTAGGAATAAATGATAGAAAATAACAAAAAGGTGGTGTTTGAGAAGTCCCAATTCAAACTGAAAAATGTATCTTCCTGACATCTATCGGCGAATAATAATACTATTTTTTTTAAATTGCTGTAACGACACAACAACACTAAAGCTATTGCAGCATATTATATAATCTATATTGTTCATATTTCATCATTTTATTAGTATGTAATTCGTACTTATATATAATTTCAAAAAACACAATTTATAAAAAAATAAAAATACCGAGCAAAGCTCGGCCATCCAGGTACCAAAATTAATGTAAACATATCTATATTTTAAACAAACAAAGCAATTTTCCTTTTATTGATTAATAAATAGTCGAACAAACAATCCCAGAAATGGTTTTCCTCTTTAAATGTAGATTCACTTATCAAACGATAATTAATGGGGCGTGAAGACGAATCGAAATATATTTCGCTCGCTTGACCAAATTATCGCCACGTGGCGACGTCTAAAATAAACATATTAAAGAGTCATGAAGGGACAATCGCAGACGAAGGGTTAACAATTTGTGTTATACGATTTAGTTGTGGTACACACTAGTATGCTTAAATATAAATAATTATGCCAAAGGGGACAGACAACAGTAAGCATTATATTTTAGGACAGAGAGCTTCAATAATATCTCATCATCATATCTGTGTTTCTTTTTCTTTAATGCAACGAAAATACAACTTTTACTTAAGCTACAATAAACATGTTTCGTATTGAAAAATTTACTGAAATATAATTGAATATTTACTTTTCCTCTACATACTTGTCTGTTGTTGTTGGCAAAGGCCTCCAATTGCCAATATAAATTTCTGACCTGGGCAGTTCATCAACCCACCTTAGGAATGGTCTACCCCCTTTTCTCTTCATGTTACCTGTGTACTAGTTCATTAATGATTTGCTCCATTTTGACTGTACTCTGACGGTATGCCCAGCCCACTTCCATTTTAGTTATTTAATCGTAATAGTTAAATATTTTGTTTTTGTTTGATTTTCTATTGTTGATTTGACAATTTTACCCTTAGCAGCTAAGATTATTAATGATATGTTATAACTTTCATCTAGCAAAATTCATTGCACTGGGGATTCTCTTTACGCTGGCGGTGCAAGTACTTATTGTGCAGTGGTCAAACCTACGGACAAACTTGTGGTTGAAGTCGACACTCTGCTACAAGGGGTCCCGGACATGAGTCGATTAAACCTAGTCAATTTAATCCTAAGAAGACACAGGTTGGGGCGTTTTCCACTATAATAGTATTGTCACCCTTAAATGCCTATCTACCTATTCGACTCAGACGTGACGCTCATCTTTTTCAACTTATACTCAACTCTTTTCAATCCACTCCAAATTCTCAAGTCTAACTAATGTTACGCTCTTCAGTAGATTTTTATTGAAAATTACATCCCACAGCTCATCCTTCATTTAGGATCTCCGCCGTCTCATCTATATCCTACCCTAATCAATCGTCACTTATGTAATTCTTGTCGTTCCTGTTCTTTTTTAGTTTTTAGTTTGTTATTTATATTTTTTTGTAATTCTTCAAACTAAGGTTCTATATTTTTTTATAAAACTTTTGGTTATGCACTTCTTGCAGAAATCGCTTGTTAGCGATAAAGTCGCCTCTTACATTCCTTATAATTTAGATGTATCGTAGTATTGTCTTTTATTTACATAACTTTTACACATTTAAAGAAAAACACTTTTTTAACGGATTATAGATATGTATTATTATATTTAAACTTATAATTATTTGTACATAATTTTAAATTTAAGCCGACGTTTCGCGTGCTTTACAGTGTGCGTGGTCACGGTGACTGAAGACAAAGGTGTTAAATGTCAAAAAGTATTACAGCTGCAGAAAATGTTGTGTTATCTGTATTTATTTCCCCGGAGTTGGTATCGACTAAAAGATGTAGGGTTTTTGCAGAAATTGCTCACGGTGTCCTCCATTTTCGCGGGTTGTTTATTTTGAGATTTTAATTTGGATATTATTGGATCCCAGGTGTTTGATAATTTTAGGCCGTCCTCTCTATTGAAATTGGCGTGTTTTTTGATTTCAATGGCTTCGCGTACCAATCTTGGGAAGAATCTTTTTTCTTTCGCAAGTACTTTCGGTTGGTCAAAGCGTATGTAGTGATTAGGCCTATCTAGTGTGTGTTCACAGACTGCTGATTTTGTGTGTCGTCTATGTCTTATGTCCGCAATGTGTTCCTTGAGTCTGCTGGACATATTGCGTTTAGTTTGCCCTATGTAAGACAGGCCACAGTCGCAATCCAGTTTGTATATACCTGCATCTTGCAATGGGGTGTTACTTTTGATTGGTCTTAGGAATTGCTGAATCTTCTTGTGCGGCTTGAAAATTGTATTAATGGAAGCTCGTTTTAGGACCCGGCTAATTCTATCTGTAACTATACGCAAAATGGACATTTTAATTATACGCAAAGCAGATGGCACACTAGGTCACACAATACACAGAAAGGCAACCCACACAGATAGGTACCATAAGTTTAGTTTAGTTTCACATGCAATTTGGAAGGAAAGGCTAAATTATCCTAGTACCTACCAGCTTTTACGTCGTCTCCAAACGTCGACGTCTAGACACTTTTCGAGCGGTTTGATTCCTTGGCGTTCGTAAAGTTGATATCACTCTTTCTCTATTACCGCATTTTCCATGCAGAATGTTCAGAGGAGTTGCTACATATATATATTGTATTGTATTGATTTAGTAGCCCTGCAATGTTAATGATTTAGTATTATGTATTATTATTTTCTTTATTCCTACATAATAATGTATTTACAGTGTATACTTGCGGAAGCGTGGCCGACCTATTCGACTTCTTCAAGTCCTCTTGTGAGTTGTGCTGCGATATTGCAGGCTACTCGATTGTGAGGAAGGTGCATGGATCTGATTAGCGCTGCGCCTTCTAAGCCTTCTTTTTCACACGTGTACCTATATCATTTCTAAAACATATTTTCATAACTGGCTGGTTGTCTTCCTTGTAACATATTATGTGTGTGGGAGAGCAGAAATAAATAGAAATGTTTTTTTAAATACCCTTGCTAGACAATGAACAAAATAATTGAATGAAGCGCGAAACTACCACGAAGACATGGAAGTCTTCGTAAAAAAAGTCATAATTAATAGTGACGTAGAAAACTTTAAACATGATCACTAAGTTATTAACAAGCTTTGGCACTTTTCTATGTCAAAAGTTTTACGAAGAACTTTTGAAGGGTGGAAAGTTATTTTGAAAGTTGTTCAGCTCGCGTATTCCCCGGGCGATCGGGGAACGAAATTTTATTGAAATTGCAAATGCGTTCGAACTATTTCATATTGAGACAAAAGTTTCTTATTTAATATTTCTATTTTTTATGAGATGTGAACAAAACTTTAACATAAATAGGTAACTTCAAGGCAAAATAATGTTGTTTATTTTTTACCTTGTACTAACTTAATATTGAAAAAATGTGTTGAAAGTAAAGTTTTATTTAAACAATAAATAGCCTTCAATACATGCCTTGACATTGAACTCAAAAAGACGAAAACAGCCAAACGAGAATAAAAATAAGTTAAATAATAATAAGGTATCTATTACTATTATAGTATTAAATTATCTATCTTTCTATATAATACTAAATCATTGACATAATTTTTTTAAATATACAGTATATGTCTCTAAAAATACTCACCAAACAATTAAATTTATGACTTTTACCTAAATGATTGTGTGATTTCAACATGTTGAACCCTTAAACAGAAAACAACGTAAACTTCATCAAAGTAATTATCCTTTGACACGGAATTTTGGAACTCTGAGTACTAGTAGAAGAGTTTTCATCTCCATTCATAATAAAAGATGTGTATGTATAAATGCTTTATATGCGATCTAGGTCTTCATAGCTACCATGGCTGGCACACTGCCCTTTACGGGCATCATAACTCTCTGGACCGATCAAGTAATGGCCCTTACAGTTCTTACTAACTTCCAGATGCAGAGGCTTGCTGAAGACAGAGGAGAGTAAATGAAGTTGTGTGCAACTGAAGAAGATGAATTGTGTAGTTATATTGTATAAGTATTACCTGTAAAGATATAATAATTATATGGGAAATAAATAAATACAGCGAAGAACTGCTGCCACCATCACAGGCACCTACCACAGTTTCCTATTTATTACATTTTATTGTTATTACGTTAAAGTTAAGAACATTGTAAAAACATTCTTAACATATTATGTAAATTTGCTAGATAATGATCAATACGGTTAGATTGTGATTGATTTGTTACTAAAGATTAAAACTTTGATTTGAGTTCAAACCGAATTGAAACCTAAATTGAGTTTACGCCGGTAATCGGCAGAAGTGAAGATAAATTACTGTTTGGCAAAAACTAATGAAGCGAAGATCACATTAAAACATTATTAAAAGCAACGTAAAAGGCGTAATGATATGTAATCAGTAGCTTCATAATAATACATCAAGGGATTCTTAATTTTCTTGGAAGAGTAAATTATAGGCAGCTACTGTACTGCAACTCAGTGTAATTTGATGTAAACAAATTGTTGTTACAAAGTTAAAATTTAAGCGTAATTTATTTATGACCTTGCTTAATAGTTAATACATTATACTTGCGTATTATAAAGCCGTATTTATCTGTCTGTATCAATGCAAACTCATTTTTTTTTAATTTTAATTAAAAGAAAAGAAAGTAGATCATATTCATGAAAATGGATTCTTTATAAAATAAGGGCTGACGGGAGGCTTACGTAATTATAAGTGATAAGTCCATGGACATTCTCAATGTCAGAGGGCTCACATGTGCTGGCCTAAAAGGAATCTTTTGTTACTATACCTACTGATATTACCTAATATACGGTTAGCTGAATTTGTTTGGAAATACTTCAGTAGGCAGCGGGTTCCACATAGCGGTGATGCGCGGAGAAAACTGCCGTAAACGCTCTCTTGTGGTAATGGTATCACGTGAATTATATTGTAATTAATGGAAGGTATTGTATGTTGTGTAAATGAGTGATATAGTGGCAAGTATGTTCAATATTTGCCATCGTGTGTTCACGCTGGCGAAGAGCCAGACCTCAATACCTACTATAATCACATTCATGACAGCTCGAAAGTTTAAAACTGTCATCGTATAGTTTATCACGAATTACTTTAACGTTTTCATTTAGTTCGTTAAACCCTGGAAAATTCTTAAGCCAGGGCCCGGGAGACGCCAAGTATTTTAAGCAAATAAAGTCCCTTTTGAGGATAAAACAGATTTACTGCCTAGTTTCTCGGTTCTTTAAATAACAAAATAAAATAAACTTCCCCCATGAGAGCTTCAGAAAGTTCTTGATAACAATTTACCATTATACAATAAGGTTAACTATTCCATTGTACTTATCGAATCAGTCATTTACGGATTAAGGTGAATTCATTGCAATTTTCTATTATCGCATGAGGTTTAATTGTTTAATTGTTTTTACGCTGTGATGAAATGAGTGAGATGCAATTTTATATTTTGATAAATTTATTGTATAACCGACTTTTTCTATTTTCATAATGTGTAAAATACTTGCCTATATATAAAAGGTATAACGATAAAAATATTGAATAATAAATGAATCATTTTCATCATCATAATTTCAATCATCAATCAATCATTTATTTTATGAGCATATACGAATGATTGGCTAGAGAACAGGACATTTGTTTGTTTTGAAACCAGTTCTAGTTGTGTACTTGGGCCTTATTTTAGCAAAATCTGTTCTATACGAGATAGCCTGCTTCTGCGGTAGACGATATGTCTACAAAAACAAAGAAAAAAATTCAAATGTAGCGTGGAGTCTTTTTTCGGTCTTAGACTGTCTGTAGGTCTGATGTTATGTCCTAACTATGGTTTAGGCTTTAGCTTAACTTTGGCTTAGCACCTTTCAGAAGGTCTCTAGGCAAGGCATCACCGCTTCAAGGATTTTCGTTCCTTTTGAAGCCACAGCCACGCAGTGTATTAGAACGTAGAAATATAATTTATAAACAAGAAATGGTCGCATCGTTATAAATTAACACATAGGTTTATGGTTGAAGTTCAATAAAAGAAGTGTGAATAAACTAAATTAAGCATCAATATTGTCAATTAGCAGAGACTGCAGAAGTACTTGACGGGAAGTGGGCTCATATCTGTGATCGCAACGTGCGCTGAATAATAATGAACACAGTAAACACATGAGAGAAGCTTCAAGCGAACGAAATTCTTGTGTCAGAATATTTAATTTAAAAAAAAAAACACCAGTGCTGCTAAAACCTTTTTAGGTCTGGGCCTCAGATTCCAGTATCTGTTTCATGATCATTTGCCAATCTTATAGGCAAGCACGTGATCAGCCTCCTGTGACAGACGCCGTCGGCAAGCCGGATTCCTTTATCTTTCTTCCTCTAACTTTCTATGAGCGAATGTGACATGCGCACATAGAAAGTCAATTAGTGCACAGCCTGGAATTGAACCAAGGATCTCAGGGATGCGAGCCGACACAGTTCAATAGAATATTTAGTTATGGAAATAAATAATATGTTAGGGATTTGTGTTTGTGTTTATTTAAATTTTTAAAATTTAATTCCTCATAACTTACGAGACAATGAAGAGCTTTACGGGTGTGTTACAGACCTTTATATGGTCTGGACTTTTGAAAAAAGAAAAAATAGAAGAATAAAAGCATTCGAGGAATCAATTTATCGTCATTTTATTCATGCTTCATAAAATCAATTAAGCATTTACAAATAGTTCTTGAATATGCTTGAATTAAATTGTTTTTGACATATAAGTGGCGTTTTTTGTAATAAGTTTACAAAAAACGCAAACAATTTCAAAAATTCAATTACAAATACGTGTCAAAATTCTTTATAGAGGTAAATTTGTAGTGTAAAATTAAGTGAGCCCATTTTAATGAAATTTAAAGTATTGCCGGGGAATAAATGGGAATACGTGTTATAAAGGATGTAACTTTCGACGCCGAGAAACTTATCATAAATAGAATTGTGATGAATAAGCTTCATTAATATTTTTTCTATATCAAAACTAAGTCGTATCTATTCTGATCTTAGTTCTGCGGGTTTTTGTTTATTTACATCTATTTTTATGATGATTTGCAATGATAATTGGTTTGCTTTAAGAGTGGCTGAACAAATTTCAATGCGTTTTTAAAACATAAACCTTTATCGTAAAACTACATAGTAAAGTGCTTTAATTGAATAATAGACAAAAAGGTATAGCGTTGACCGGATAACGGGCTCTTGGGAAATGGAGTATAAATAAAAAATAAATAAATTGCCTCTGGTGAGTATAAAGCACGCCCGCGCCATACATTTCATTGAGGGCTTTGGGATTATAATTTTCTGGGAATCGTTGTGGTTCATTATTAAATTGTTATTGTTAGCAATAATCTGTTAGTTTGTATGTAGAGTATTTCGGCCTTTCAATCAATAAATGTGAGTAGAGTATATGTAATTACATTTTCCCAGCAACATATTCCGCTATAACAACTACTTATTTAGCAATTAATATCAAAACTATTTGTTTGTATTTTTCATATACAATCCATATATTACACATTGTTATTGTATTTGGCATACCTTCAATTTTATAATTGAAGGTATGCAAGTAATCGTAAAAAGGTAAGCCATATCTTTGATTTAGTATTGATGATTCACTTATAAATACATAGTTATGTTATAAATAAACTGAACCAAGACGATACTCCGATACTGCCCTTTGCGGCATCGTTGTCGTGGGTGTCTAGTATCGATTGGAGTGACGAGGACGGCCATACACATAGCCCATAAGTTAGAAAGAGATAAAACCCTTCCAAGAACAAGATAGCATCAGAGTAAAAGAAACGAGACGCATCAATAAAACCTTTTTTGTTTTTTTGTCCCTTTGTCCATTTATTTATTCATAACGCCTTTGTCGGTTGTCATTAAGTGAAATTGGTTTTGCGTAATCACAATGTCTGTAATTATGAGGTATTTTAAGAATTTTAATAAGCCTACTGGAAAGTACCTTCTCGCGACTTTGTACATTATTTATTATTATGTTTTTATGTCAAGGATGCAAACATACAGGATGCTCAACTGATGCTGAAGAATGGATGAATGGAAACCACTTTAAAGAATGGATATGCTCGTTATCGATAAGTCGAAATGGTACGAAAAACAGGTGATACAGGTTGTATTTTGTATTCTGCCTTGATGTCCGATAATGAAAGTCAGCTGCAGGTATTAGCGCGAACACTCTCTATGGTAATTCCGATAGAAGATGCAGGATGCACATCTCTACGCAACGTGCAACGCGAAGAGTTCATCCGTACCGAAAGTGACTGGTCGTTTACCATACAAGATATTACTGTATATAAAATAAAAGCCGGTTCCTTCGTGTTCTTTTTCTTCACCGTTCGAGAGAATGTGAAATGCGCACATAGAATGTCCATTGGTGTACAGTTCGGAGATCGAACCTACGACTTCAGGAAAGAAATTCGCAAGTTCAAACGATGTTACTACACTTGGCCAATACAGATGCTACAACACAACATAGGCTAGAGAAATTTTCATACAATGAAATCACTATGATCTACATAATTATTAAGAAACAAATTTCAATAAATGAATAGCGACATCTATGAAGGCATGACCACAAGCGAAGGTTAAGTGTTAACTTGACTGTAACTCTTCTAAAAGAAAACCTTGGCAAAAGGTTTGCCAGTTCGGCTCTCTTGTTTTCTCTTAAGAACTGGTGTAAATCATAAGTGTACCTACATATTGTCATCTATCTGATATGATATTGATTGTCCTTCAACATCATACATGTTCAAATCAGGACAATCAGATATTTATGAAAGTAAGTTAAAGAGAATCCTTTCTATAACTGTCAACGAATGTCACATGAGAAGAAGAAGCGCGAACCAAATCAATGCAACTGCCCCATAATTGAGTTACCCGAAATATCACAGCACACAACCTACCACAATACTCTTTGTATTGAAGAGGTCGCATAGGTCCGCCAAGCATCCGCGAAAATACACTGTAAATCCATAATTATGTTGGAATAAAGAAAACAAGTTTTTTTCCATTTTGTCTGTATCGAGACGCATTAAGGCAGCCTACTCATAGTTATCTTACAAGTGTTATCATTGGCCTTAAAACCAAAAAGTCGGCGACGTGTCATCCAGACGGCTGGTAACCTACTCGAGAAACAGATATAGAAATCTGTGGCCAAGGGTGCTGCAATATTTAACAAATAATAGTCTAGGTCGAACACCACACAAATTGAGTAATTCACTTAATTGTGGTTTACACGACAATATCGAGGTGAAAATCTTACAAACAAAAGAACGTGGTAACACGAGAGAGTTGAGAAAGTAAATTTCTACTGTGCGGTTGGCGAACGCGACACGATTCGCATTTCTATTCATTCACTTATCAGGTATACGTTTGAAGACGCTCAGAATAACTTAAGATTGTGTCCGAACTCCGAAGTCCCCAATATATAAGACATATGTAGTATATGTGTCTTTAATATATACCTAGTGAAATTTTGTTTCCATCGAAATATATTAAACAATATAGCCTTTAGTCAATTTGAATACCTTTACTATATTTAATATTAGTATGACCTCCGACAGAGTGTGTATTTGTCTCTCATCTTCGCCATTTTCAAATCTCTCCACATTGTAGAATAAAAGAGTTTTCTGGCGAGCGTCCGCTCTATTAAAGGTATTCATTCCATTGGGACATTTTTATACAACATGGGGTTATATTTGAGGCATCTTTCATCAGAAATCGCGGACATTGTGACCAACTATATTCGAGGTAAGAATGTGGTGTTTAATCTTTAAACACTTGTAAATATAATCTTCAGACCTCATTGGGCCTTTTAGGCTCAAGGTTTTTTCCTATGGTGGCAAACAAGCCTACAGGACGCCCAAAAAGGGCAGTTATCGCAGCTCATAGGCACCTATCTTTAGTGGGTCCGTATGCTTATGGTCTACGTATGCTAAAGGATCGAAATATGCCGATAGTTTAGGCTGTAGGTTTACCTAATGTTAAGAGCCAGAAAGAGTAATGACAGACTGTTCTCGGGCTCTTTATTGCCAGCCTTTTATGAAAAGGTATACTCTTCAAAGAAGTTTAAAAGGTTTAAATTATGTTCATGTCTCTAACTTGATTATATATAGCTGAACAAAAACCTTTTTTACCGACTCAAAAACACGAAGATTGTTATCCAGTTGACGTGTAATTTCGTTTGAATTTACGGTTTCAAAGATACAGTAAACATTTGCGTATGTAAAAACATATCTCTTGAATGCTTATAACATTTATATATACATATATCTTCACTGATGTTATGACAGAATTGTTCCCTTTACAAACCAAGTTAGTGGTTGCATAAAACGACCCTTATATTTAATAAAATTTAGTGGTAATCAGATATTACTCATATAGCTAACTTGTTCATATTATTTTCGTTCTTAAATTGTGATTTTCTAGACATAATGGGAAATGATAACAATAAAGAACTTTCTGCCTTAAAAGAAAGTACAAATGGGCAGCGCACGTAGCCATACTAGTCAGTGTGTTCTGATGTATGTGAAAGATCAAACAATTAAATGTGACCATAACATATATTTATTAATATGATTACTATATATCTAATAAATATTTATATACAATTACAAACTAAAAATATATCTAATAACTAACCTTAAAATTTAATTATTAAAAAATATTATTAAAAGGAGTCCCTTTAGGCAAGGTTCCGAAGATACTAGCAGCGTTCCCCCTTTGAATAGCTAGACTAATTCTTTGTGCGAGGTAGCTGCCAGCTCTTCGTTCTCCTGTGATGTCGACTAACCTTTTTGATAATTCCCTAAAAAGCTTTAATGCGCTAGGACCCCACGGACCAAGGGTCTCGACACCGAATGGGACAAAATCATATTCAGAGCCTAGACCCCTGTATTTGCAGACTTTAGCTTTTTCAGCCGCATCACAAGCCGCACCAGCTCTCTTGTTAGTTCCATGAAGATTGGAAGGGGCCTTATATATATTTATTATATATATAAGCTGGCAGAACACATTGGTAACGCCCAACACGTGGACCAGTGCCGAATCTGAGAGGAGAACCGTTAGAGGAGAAATTAAGCTTTTTAGGTCTGATCCTTAAATTTCTCTACCTATATTAGGCAACATATATAATGTTTTTATTGTATTATATCGTGTTAATCACACGACATATTATCAATTTTGTTCGAACACGACTTAGATCTCGAAGATTAATTGCATAAAATGCGACAAGAATTGTCTATTATTTATTTATAAAGGTTTAATATCTACGGCACTATATCTACTGTTAATAAATTTTATAAAAAATCATACAACAACAGAAAAAACGGTCTATTAATTGTATTGAAAGTTTTATTATAATGCATTATCTGGTTAAATATAACTTGCTTCAGGGTGTTGGTTTTTAGTAGCGGTGTGCGCGCGCATCGTAAAAATTACTCTCATAATTTTTCCCTAACGCGCCAAAAGAAGTATAACTTCAATACTAGCAAAATAGCAGATTAGGCACCTTAACCTCCGTATAAAAGTTCTGTTTAATCTGTTAGAATCGGGAAGAACTTCAATAACTTTTGCAGACGTTTTTCTTATTTAGGGGCGACAATGTAAAAATAATAAAATTAACGCAATGTTAGCATTTCTTTATATGCATTTTTATATTAAAAAATGTAAACTCATAAAATAAAAATAACTAGCACATCGCGAATGAAGCATTCTTTGGCGTTTCTCGTTACCGGCACCGCAATTAAGCCGAATTAAAATGATTCGTGAGAATTGTGAGATGTATGGGAACGATAATAGTGTAACTGTTTCATATGAAAGGCTTTAATTTGATACGTTCTATATTCCTTTATACTTATGAGGTGAGACTTTTTACTTTATAAGAATTATACAAGAAATATATTTATCAGAAAAAACTAGGACGAACAGCCTGTTGATTTATTTGTTTCGGTTTTCTTTCCTTTTCAAGCTGGTTTTCAAGAATGATATCAAATAGCCCAACTTCGATAGCACGAATAAAAATTAAGTAGGAATTACGACAATGTGTCTAAATTGCGCAAACGACCAACGAACGACAGTCGACAAGTACCTAATGTATCAGGTTTTTCGTCGAAATCGCACCCATTCTGTTTGAATCTGAGTAGATGGCGCCACAACGTCCCGTGGCCAGTTAGGATCTGTTGTGGGGTCTTCGCCACTTCGTTTATATACGGATAAGTAGATCATGAGGTAAACAATATATTATAGCGCACTGCTGGGATTTGAATGCGCGACCTTACAGTTTTTCTTAATATATACTGTACTTATTTCTAACTTTATACATTGTAAATAAGTAATACCTAATTAATGTCACCATATTATTGTTACTACTTAAACATAAACTAACCTTAAAATATAAAAACTAAAATATATTATTAAAAGAAGTGTGTAATGTATAATTTTTAATGTTTAATATAATGTTGTGTCTCGATTGAACAGCAGCACTGCTGTTCAGCCCATAAAACTGTTTATTCCGATTTTTATTGGACATGAAATTTATTTTTATTCCATCGCATCGCTGTTACACATTACAACGTCAAATTTTACCTTCTCTTCTAAGTTTTGAGTACTTGATATAGTGCGTTATAAACGTACAATTAACCTTCATTAGTTAATTCGTTAGATATCATATATAACCACTTTCTCATACTTAAAGAAAAATAATTTAAGAAATGTTTAAGCGAAAGAAAAACAATTCTTCCCGAGATTGGTATACGAAGCCATTCAAATCAAAATAATAAAACACCTGGGATCCAATATAATTATCCAAATTAAAATCTCGAGAAAAACAATCCGCAAAAATAAAGGGCACCGTGAGTCAATTCTACAAAACCCCTTCATCTTTTATTCGATACCAACTCTGGGGAAATAAATACAGATAATGTAACTTTTTTTACAACTGTGATACTTTTTGACATTCAACACCTTTTGCCTTCAGTCACCGTGACCACGCACGCATTCATTCTTATATTGTATTTATTAAAAGTTTTTTCCGGAATTTTCGCCCGAATGTTAGTAAGATATTTGACAGTACCTTTGCTTATAGGTACTCGTATAGAAATACCTATTAGTGTATCGTCTGTAGGAAAACATAAAAAAACTGTATAAAATACAGTATGTGACAGAGGACGACCGCAAGGTTGCCATGTATCGTTCGATTTCTAGTCCACATCTAGAGCATTTGAAATGATTTTCTACACAATGTTAAAAAGTAAAGTTTTTAAACTTTAGATTTAAGAGATTAGTATTACCTGAACAGTAATACTAATCTCCCTGTGTCTAGAGTCTTTATCGTGCGGCTCTCATCCCAGAAGTCGTAAGTTCGAACCCCGGCTGTGCACCAATGGAATTTCTTTCTAAGGGCGCATTTAATTTTTCTCAACAAAATTGCCTACTAGCCTTAGGCACAAGTTGAGTGATTAGTGTCAGGCACAGGAGACTGATCACCTACTTGTCTTATAGATTGATAAATAAATCATGAATCAGATACAGAAATCTGAGGCCTAGAACTGCCACTGATTTGTTTATTTTATTTTAAGTATTACTTACCTGAAAAAAATTGCTTTTAAGTAAAACCGCTCATTCATACAACTTATGTTTTTCGTAAATAAATAGTTATTATTATATAAGTGCTGTGGAACAGTCTGCTCCTCAGCATAATGCTGAGCCAGGGCTGATTACAACCACAGCACACACACATTATACACTTCAAACGTACCTTTCTTTAAAAAAACAAAAATTGTTATATTATATTCTTTTTTATTATTATTTTGGGCGTATCTGTGTGTGTGTGTGTGTTTTGTTCATAATAAATGTGGTGTCTATGTCTATATACCTAGCCTTTAGAAAACGTCTTAATAATGTCTCACTCTACGTTACTGATATGATAATCTGACACGATTATATGTAGGTTCAAGGTAATATGTCGTGTATTCGAAACAGCAAGACCTCAACATTATACTAATGATTACGTATATAAGTTTCATTGTTTTATGTAATAGGAGGAAAACGGGCAGAAACCTATGTCAAGTGATATCGCCGCCCATCGACTCTGACATTGCCAGAGAGTTAGCAAGTGTTTTGCCGGACTTTTATGACTTGGCACGATCCTTTGTAGAAGGACCCTAAATCGAATTGGTGCAGAAATACTTGAGTGGGCAGCTGGTTCCACAAATCGGTGGTGCGCGGCAAAAACTGCCTTGAAAAACGCTCAGTTGTGGAACGATGGACGAATTTACATAGGTTACCTTGACAACAATGACACAATTACGATCTATAAATATCCTTTGCACGATTAAGTAGTTTCTTAAAACATCAAAAGACTGGCTCGTTAGGCAGATAGGGAGACATCTTCTGGCAAACGTGCTATCCAAAAAGGATTGCGGCCAAACGACCACCAACAAAAGAAACCAGTTTCATTCAAAGACTTTGGCATTCAGAGCCTGTTTTTGGTGATATCAATTCTCAGACAAGTCATCTCAGATAACCCGTCTATCTTCAGTAACTGAAGGATCCGTTGCTGGTGGAGTGGAAGGCACGAGACTGATCCCCTAATAATAATTGTGATATATACATATGTATGTAGAACATAATAAAAATCATAATCTCAAAATATGTTATTAATGTTACGTTAGCTTGTATGAAAACATATTTGACAGTAAAAATTGGCTATGTACCTACAATGATTTACAATTCAGTACTTACAATAGTCCTAACCTACATAGTACCTACCTAATTATAATATTAATAAAATGGTTAAATAGGAAATTAAAACAAGTGTAAAAAATTTGGTACCTTTGATAGACCTTTAATGCGGGCATTTCCTTGCTGTATTTTGATACTTTGAAAGCACCATCTCTGGGGGCACCGGTACCTACAGTGAGGCGCCAACATAAATCTTTAGTAGGGCCCAAGTGTCTACTTCCAAAGTAATATATTGTTTTAAATTGTAAAATAATATTTGCGTAGATGAGGTCTTGGTTTGTGAAAAATAATGATTTCTCGAGACTCGGATTTCGCTTCTGCACCAAGTGTCCATTGTAATCATATATAACAACAATGTAAAAATGAATTTTGGTACAGATAGCAGATGTGACATATTAAATATTCCGACTAAATATTGTTTTGTATTAGTTTTATTCATAAACGAGAATGTCATATGTACCTAAATAAATCAGTGGCTCTACAACCTCTTTAGGTCTGGGCCTCAGATTTATGTATTCAATGATTGATTTGTCAATGTAGTATGCATCAGCCTCCTGTGCCTGACATACGCCGTTGACTTTAAAGCAAGCCGGTTTCCTTACGATGTTTTCCTCCACCGTTTGAGCGAATGTTAAATCCGTACATATACAGAAACTCTATTGATGCATAGTCAATAGACTTTCTAGAATGGGATCGAATCTACGACCTCAGAGATGAGAGTTGCACCCGATTTATTGAGATTCCTTTAAACACAGACCTATAGACAACAATTAGTTAAGTATATAATTAAATGAAATAAAAAAAGAAAATGTCAGTAGTATTTGTGGCGACACCCGAGGCGAATCACTCTGTTTACCGATACGCGCCGGCCATTACCAATGCAAATGACGCCCTGAGCCGACACAGGTACAGTCAGCAGAGACATTATCATTATAATTGTATTTATTAACAGTAGTAATTGCTGAGACATATTTAGGCCGATGACGCACTTGCGAGTACTCTGGCATTGAGTGTGTTCGTCGGTGGCTAGTGATACTCACTTAACATCAGATGAACCTCCTGCTTGTTTGCCTACCGTTATATTGAAAAAAGTCATGTATATCTCTCTTCCAGCTTCGACCATTATGGGAAGATTATGACCATCCCGTTTCTCCTCTGAATTATGTACTGCGATCGACCTTTCTTCTAAAAATATAAAGTAATAATACATGGTATTGAGAGATTATTAAGATTATTATAATTCAATATGCCTAGGTCATATTTACAAACTTTTAAACGGGATTGAAACCTGTAAATTTTGCTTAAAGTAATATTCAATTATTAGATAAAAAGGAAAGGAAATACTTGTATGAGGTCTCTGAGAATTAAGTAAAAAAAGTGCGTGCAAAGGACACACGTCAGAAGTGATACTTCTTTGTAAATAAATTATTACTAAGGTAAAAGCTCCAATAGATGATATTGTACCAGTATATGATCACTCCATGTATTTCTATCTCTATATTTACGCTGTTTACACACTGCATACATGCTAATGATAATATAAATTAATAAAAAATCTGCTTTTTTCCTTACTCACTCGGCCTCAATCGGCCTCATACGCCTGAAGAAGTTTCACTTCAATAACGTTAACAAAGGACGAGCTGAAATAATTCCAGGTTTTATCTATTTATCATTTTGGCTCAAACAGCGAGCTGTTGAATCGAACTAAGAAAGGAGTTCGTTCCTAGGTAAATCTATATATTCTGTCTGTAATTGCTGGCAATATGACTTCGGAATCCCGCAGCTGGTTTTGACTTCTCCGTAAGCTCGTTTGCTTATCGTATAAAAAACATTAATTATTTTATTTAATTAACAACTTAGTCAATTATTTTGCTTGAAACCATATATTTGTGTTACATAATTAATTTAACGTTAGTGCTACCCAAAATGATAAGATAATGAAAAAATACAAAATAAAAACAGTTTTATTTGCAATCAGTACCCACTTCATTGTAGGTAACAATTTCGTCAGCGTTTTGTTTGCGTGCCGGCAATGTGTGCTGCGATATGGCTAGCCAAATAAACGTGAGCCCCTCCGTCCCCCCTTTGAAAGAAATCACGTACAAATCACTCAGCTTGTTGACTAAGGGGAGGCCAACATAATTTGGACCATACATTCCTTGCGCGCGTAAACCACCATTTATATTTGACCCCTATAGGCTGATAGATTCCATACCACGTGAGGATAATGAAGGATCATGTTATATTGGTCTTTGTCGTAGTGTGAGTATAAAGCGACCATTTATGTTTGACCTCGGCGAGTTTATAGATATTATACGTTGTGAGGAAAATGAGGGGTCATGTTGTATTGGAATTCGTGAGTGTTGTGTTAGCGTCTCACCTTCGAACGACCTCGGGTTTCGAGTGATTCGACTATTATTGTTCTCCCGAAGGTTTGCAGTGCGCGCGCGCGTTGATTACTGATGAGCTGTCTATTTTTATAACTACCGTACAACTCAGTGGTTTCAGGCTTACGTACGTACACATACAAAAGATTTCTAGTGAAACTGATTTATTACTGATTAGAAAAATTTATATAATCAGTGGATGGCCATATCTCAACAACTACCTAACCGATTTAGATGAAATAGTTCCAGTTAGATGAATAGTTTAATAGTATAGTATGACAGTCTTCACATGACTTTTAGTTTCCAAGAAAAATGTCGACTAATGTATACAACTTCGAAATTTAGCACCTTCTTGGAAGCCATCATACTCAAATACTAACCATTTCCAACAATATCACACACAAACTGGACAGAAAACTTCTTTATTGAAGTCGGTTAAAATCGGTCTGGCCATGACGGAACTCACTTGCTAAATCTACAATCTTCTTTTAATTTAAGCCCGCTTTAAAAGCTAATTAATGTTAATTGTTAAAAGGCCGACATAACCTTTTTACCATTTTAAATCGACAAATCAAATCAAAATTCGTTTATTCAGTAATACATAGTACTAATCAATTTGATGTATACATTAGATGTACGTACGAATATAAAATACTTAAAATAATAATTCATGTTGTAGAATCAAGATAACATTATAAATGTTGTTTTTCATGCAGACCAAAGGCAAACATGCACATATGTATGCAACGCCAAATTGTAGAATTATTTCTCATACAAATTCTAACCAAACCAATTTTGTTACGATGATTTAGTATTCATAACGTAAGTTGCGAAAAACGTTTATTATAACTTAGGTTTTAACATTACAATGAAATATTATAATCATCATAATCTGTATTTACAATTTATTAAATAGAAAATGAATAAAATTTAAAAAGTTTTGTCCCTTTGCCTGTGTACCTTTAACGCTGGCAGCATTTCCTCGCTGTATTGCGATACTTTCGTAATTCGTAATTAAAAAAGAGTGCATGAGTTTTTGTAAGGAGATGTTTGATTAAAACTCTTTGTTTTGAAGCTGGGTAACTACTGTATTAAAAGGTTTAAAACCTGAGCTAATAACAAACACAAAATTAGGGGTAGACGGTTTCCGACGCTAACAAAATCTCGGCTTGTAATTTCTAAGGATTTAGAAATCTAAATAAGACATTATCGGAAACGAGATTGTTAAAATACAATTTGTAGGTTTGGTAAAAACTAAAGAATTCAATATTGACTGCAAGTATACGATGATTGCTAACATTCGTTTTGCGCTTCTTCATATTAATTACTATGTAACTGCACTGAAGTTAGCGTATTAACTCGGGTATTTACTTATTTATTCAAGTTGACCACATCATACATACAGTATATATTCCAAACTCTTGAATCTTAAATTTTTGACAATTAAGGTAAATGATACAAAAAAATTAAAATACCAACCAGAAATATTTGTCTTCTGGGTAGAGAGGCACACTCTTTAGCCTAGCTAGAACAACTGCTAATTCTGCTGTTATGTTCCTGTCGATCTGGACATAGGTATTTTTATAAAATATATACAATTGGCGAAGTGTTCAATATATCACTACCATATGATTGACAAAGTATTTGACGCATACATGATTAAATATTTGTATAAAATCTTAGTTCTCCATAACCAGATTTTTCATATAATGAATTTGTCAAACTCCTTGAGTCGTTAATGCATTAAGAACGAAGACCCTGGTTTAAGATCTATTTCCTCTTTACGTGTAAGTGCCGAAATCTATTTTCTGAAAACTTACGATAAACTAAACAAAAAACTGTCTTTACTTAAATCATTCGCTACAAACCTGCGACGCTCGCCTCAAAAGATTTGACCTTATTGCATTTAAATTGCGATATGACGTCATGGATGCATAATGCATATATAAATTCATACAGAATTGTTTGCTAAAATCTTGATCCACTGCATTACAGTGTTGACTCGAAACAAATATTTCTTTTACACGCCTGTCTCACGGTTTTTCTCATCGTTTAATGTCATTAACAGATTTATAAGAAGGAGTCGTTTTAGAAATATTGCTGCTTATTATGTTCTACTGTCATAACTTTCTTTATTCCTACATTATTATATATGTACACTGTATATTCGGGGATACTTACCATGCACACACCTGCGTAACCTTTCTATAACATAAGTATTGTCACAAAGTTTTGATTGTCCTCTTTGTAACATATTTAAGAGCATAAATACAAGAAAATAAAATGTATTTTCTAATACATACCAGCTGGCTAAGTTAAATGTCCTAATTTATTGCACGTTTTTGTATTTCGTATTACTGAAATATATTGTACCATTCTATTATTTCCATGCACACGCTCTTGATCATAAATACCACTTGCTCGAAGCGTCTAAATTCTAGGAAACAGAGTGACTAAGAATGTATATATTGAATGATTTTCCCTCTAGAAACCCTGGGCTTCTGATCAACTCATTTATCCCACCTGGCGAAAATGGCCAAAATATACTGATGCCCAGACCTGGATTTCCATCCCCTCACACATAGAAATTAATTATTGTTTAGGTTTTATAATGTACGTTCATATCAATGGGGTTTTTCTCTTCGTTTGTGTTGTTTTTGTTTATAAGAGCTCTTTATTTTATTGTTTTTTTATGTACCAATGAATGTGGAACGATCAAGTATTTAAAATAACATTTTAAGCGTAACTTTGATCTCCAAAGATATTGTATTTTCACGGCCCTTTCTTTCAATTTCACGCCGGCAGCTCCCACCCCCAAGATTTCCTTTGTCCTGAATAAATCATGTTCTCACCTTTTAAAGAGAGGTTTTGTTTATGCGGCTTGTGAGGGTGACCGAGGTTTGTTTTGTTTGCTTTGGGATAAGACACGTTTTTGTGATTTACCACAAAATCTTTGGTAAAACCTAAATAAATATGTTAGTGTGATTATTCGTACAAACTTTATTTACCAAATGTAATTATAATTACGTCAATCAAGGCTTCTAATAATTTAATTTCAAAAGTTCAAAAATACTTGTTGTTCGATTAAAAATGTATATGACGGTGGAACACATACATGTATGTACAATTACTATTGAGATGGCGTACATTTAATTACCTAGACGAGGGTCTTATGCAAACATTTTGTAACTGGAGCGTGTGATTTGGAAAGCTAAAAATGGAAAATGGTAGGATTAGTAATATTAAGGTATTTGAACAGCAGTAACTCGGCTGATCTAATGCATCAATTAACAAAATATGTTACGATGAGAGATAAAAAATTTAATAATAAAACTTATACTACTTAACTGTTTAACAAAATTTGAGAAATAATTTTCTATAATTTTTTAATATATAATAGTTAATCAGTATTTTGTAAAAAAATAGACCATCAAATTTTACATAAATTTAATACCAAAAGTTATTGTTACAATACTCAATTACAATAAATGCAGTAGCTAAATACTTTTTTATTTTCCTGTATACCTTGTAACAAATCTTAGCTTGTAAGTTACCTAAATCAACCAACAAATTATGATAGATAGACGTCCTAGAAACCGAAATTAACATCGAAAATCGATCAATATCAAACGCAACACGTCACTAGCTATCCAGCACGCACTCGCACGCTTGACTTGTAGTTGCCCCGAACTTGTACAATTCATTATCAGGTTTCCACGTACTATTAACATCATTCTCTTTCTTTAGCAACAGACAAATAACAACCTTAATACCTAGGTGGAAAGTCCAAAATTGTGTAAAAAGTTTTATTGATAAGTCCAACTGGAAACGGACATCGATTGATTACAAGTCTCTCGTTGCGTTTGAACAACGTTTTCGTTGATTTATACACGCTAATTAAAACTTTAAACCTATGTAATAAGATTGAGTTTTGTTTGCAAAGTTTTATATCTTGTTTTTAGAGCACGACGTTGTAAAGCAATGAGAGAGGGCGTGCGATAAATAAACTACCTTTGTGCTGTCACCGCTTGGCTATTAAAATTAAAGGGTTTTTGCTTTGCCCGGGAATGTTTTCGTCTTATTTTAAAGGGGTATTTGGAATGCTATGACGGAATTAGCATAAGAATTTGCGCTCGCTTGTGTTTAGTTTCAAAAACCACAAAACAACTTCTCGAATTGGAAAATGAATTCAACAACATCGCTTACATATCATATTTTGTTTCTCAGGTCTCGCAAAATTGCCAAACTGCATACCGCAAAATCACTACTCTTGAAACTGATAACTTGATTGATCTAGTTATAAAGATTTACTATTATTTATTAGATTAATACATAGTTTCATCAAGCAATACTTTTTGAAACAAGAAATAAGGTTGAAAGGTCACAATTTTATTACTTGTTTTAAATATCACGTGTGTGGCGCCATCTCTTGTTCAGGAGTGTAAATGGGCATACATATTGCGTTGTACCATTTACACTCCCACTTTTAACCTATAATTAGTTTATTAAAAATACATTTAAATAAATATCTAAAGTATTATATAAAAGGGATGTGTTTTTTGATTGATTGCAAATTCCATTAATTTTAGCGTTTACCAATTAAAAAAATTATGGTAACCTAAAAAAACCTATGAATCAAATAAGGAGTCATAAAGCTTGACACCAATTCTAAATAACTAAACTTACCTTAATTTTATTTTTATTATCTTAATATTTGTATTATATGACATTTGCATGCCATTTATATATGGTGGATTGTGCTGGAGCCATGACTAGAAGGGTATAAAGGCTCCTTTTTTATATTCCTGTAGGTAACATAATGTACACTTATGAACGTCAAAAAAAGAAATATACATTAAATTCTTCTAATTTTACAATAACTGCCAGTTCTCAAATCAAGGGCGTAAAACGGATGAGAAGAACTGGCGATAAACTCTCCGCCGCTCTTTTTAAACGCTTCCGGCCATAGATATACATAATAAGGACTCACTCACCTATGAGTGATATAAGGATATGCAGGCAGGGTTCAAAAATCTTTGTTGCAGAAAGAGTACAAATAACATCGAGCAATTTAAATAATAGACAAGATAATGGGCAGCATTTTCTCTCACAATCAATAAGGTAATGTATCAATCTCTTAATCAAAGGGAAACTGTTAGTTCGTTTGAGCAATTAACATTATATAATGATACAATTATTAATAAATTCCAAATACGAAAGAGTTCGTAAATGATCAGAATCTATTTATTATTGAACTGAGTTACCCGTCTGAGTAATCCGTTAGCGGTGTGGAAATGATAACCCTCTCGGCGCTCGTAGATATTGCAGGGGCACTAAATCACGTCACTAACGACATTTTTTCCGGTTATCACCCTCCACTCAGCGACTGTCTTGTTAGGGGTGGTTAAGACCCGGGTCACACTGGGGAATCGTTTTGGATACAATACTCTTGTTTTAAAGAGAAAATCAAGACTTTTTGATAAGAGAACACCAGCTTGGAGGTCACATTGCTGCTTGCCAATTCTACTACAACTGGAGCCTCGCGAGTATGAGACGCGACCATTTTCCGTGCTATACCTAGATCAATGTGGTTCTCTTTTTTGTTGGTTGACCCGAGTAAACGAGGTGTAAACTGACCTGATGTTAAATGATATGGACATGCCCAATGGACACTCGCATTGCCAGAACGCTCAAGAATGCGTTGCTGACCTTTTAGAGTTAGAATGCGCTTTTGTTGAAATAAACCTAAGTCAAATTGGTTCCAAAATACTTCAGTGGGCGGTGGAAGGTGGTGCGCGGCAAGAACTGCCTTGCAAAACTCTCAGTTGTGGAACGACTAAGGTGATATGGGTGGAATTTCATATTCTGCCTCACCGTCCGATGATGAAACTCAGCTGGAAATTGTGTAGAAGGTGATGATGTTTAATCTTAATATCCGTATCGCTTATGTCGCTTATATTGGAGTCTGTGCGGAACAGAAATCAATATTGAATAAAGATCTCTGTCGGTATCGGAAGTTACAGGGGCTCCGGTCCAGTTGACGTAAAAAAGAATACTTGTGCCTCATACAATTTATTAGTCAGTGGAGCTTATAATTCGCGCCTCAGATTTATTAAAAGTAGTATTAGTAGTAGTAGATCTTCCGTCTTACATTTCGTTGATTTATGGGTAAAGTTTTATCACATTTGCCTGTATCTAATCAAGTGTTAATTTCGCATAAGATATATTTGTCCATAATTGTACATCTCACTAGACCGCGAACATATAATTAGCAAAATACTCGCTTGCAAAGCTTTTTAGTGCCTTGATTTTGTTTTGCTTACGGCTTATTTTTAAAATTAATAACCGTCAGATTAAGTTCATATATGAATGGAATACTTAATAATACTCATAGTTTAGATATAAATAGTCTCGGAAATTCAATAAAAACTATATAACAATTGCTCTGTTTAATTACACATTTTTTATTAGTAATAGCAATGCAATCACAAAACCGTAGCTTGTTGCGTATTGAGTTGCTTCCGGTTCCGATAGCAATAATTAAAACGAGCCAGAACCAATACGAATGATAGATATACAAGCATTCTTCTGTAAAGCCTAAATATTATTTACTTTAATGACTATTTTTTATTATGAATTTTATTATTAATCGTTTTTTTATTCGAAGTGGTGTTTGTGTTTTGTAACACAGAATGCAGTTCCTTGCATCTTTTTAGCTTGTTTGCAACGTACAAACGTAATAGTTTATAATTTTAAATTGTTACAATACAAGTTTCTTAGTTGTTATAAATTATACATCGCAAGTGATAATAATTTAACATATGTTTGACGTCCAATAAAACTCAGTTGAAATAATAATAGTAAGTGTAGCTATATGTTTAGATGATATACCCTTACCTTACCTTGCAGGTATTGGCCGGATATGGATGTGTTGGGCGAGACATTACATCGTTCCAAGGAAGCCAACACCGAGTACTTGATGTGGGAAGAAAATAAGCATACGCATAGCATACGTTAGAGGAATGTACGCAATCTCAGGGCCTTCATAATCTTTGTTCTTAGGTAACCTTACTCTGCCTTGTGTTATCCAAG
The DNA here is from genome assembly GCF_905147795.1 of Pieris rapae. Lineage (NCBI taxonomy): Eukaryota > Metazoa > Arthropoda > Insecta > Lepidoptera > Pieridae > Pieris > Pieris rapae. The sequence continues at coordinate 479,426 of NC_059515.1, read as the reverse complement.
AAATTATCAGCAGTGGCGAGGTATGGAATGCAGTGGCATTTTTCTGTAAGGTATTCTATAGAAGGAGACAGCAGGACGAGAGTGGAAGCGCTCTATATGAATCTATGGTTTAGAAGACGAGGAGTGAAAAGGAGATACACTCATCTACTACCTGCTATGTATGGCCGTTGAATATACGAAAGTATTTCTTTTAGTTTCCTCCAATTTTGTTCCCTTTGGCGTAGAGACTCTTGGGCCGTGGAGTTCAAGAGTACAGAGAGCTGGTGCGTTTTTGGCTCACCGAATAAGTATCGCAATCCAGCGAGGAAACGCTGGCAGCGTTAAAGGTACCAGCACAGGGACCAAACATTTTAACAAATTTTTCCTATTTATTAATTTTTATTAGTATGTAGGTTAAGAAAATTGTAAGTTCTGTAAGATATTTTTAGAAAGCATAGCTAGGTATATAATAAATTTAAAAAGAGCAAAACAAAAATAAACCAAATACCAAAATAAAAGTTTTCACCGCAACCAGTTTGTTAGCGTAAACGGCTGTTACAGGAAAAGTTAATAGGAAAAAATCATTTACTGATATATGTAGGTATACCATTATTATAAACATAGCCAAATATATATTACAGTTAAACAACGTAATATAGATTTGGTTATGTTCGCCTAGAAGAATGTAACGGCCAGAAACAGTTCTTTCACTGCTAACAGACAAATATTTCATACTAAAAAAGATTTTCGATACCCTTCTCGAGATTTTTAAAGTTAATACGTTTCATTCGAACCTCGACCGCACAAAAAATGGCCGCCTATTTTTAAAATTCCTTGCCAATTGTTATTAAGTCCTCGAGGCTTCTAAAAGTATTTCCAAACAAAATATTCTGATCGAAAATCACCCTCCGCTCTCGAGAGACAACGTGTCTCACGTACGGTTAGCATGTTTACTATAATTAATGGAATTAATTTTATATAACTACAAAAGTAGGGGACTTTATACTAATGTTACTATGTTTAGGAAAGGAGCTAAGGAAACAAACTTGTCCTTACAAAGACGGTTAGATATCAAAAATCGTCTTTCGACACTTTGTTAAGTTTTTTTGGACAGATACAAAAGGTTAGAAGTACTCATCATGACTGGAAGAGTGGAGGGCATCAGACCTCGATACGGACAGCCGATGATAGGACCTTCATGAATTAAAAGCGACTGAAGAAGAAAATTGTATTATATAGTAATAATATGTTTAAAGGACAATTTATCTGTAAAGAAAGCTGAAATATATCATTAAATGACAACTCAAAGGTAAAAAATCATCCAAATTGATATTTTTTTAATTTACTGCTAAATAAAGTCAAAGTATTCCTGGTTATTTAAATTTACTTACACCCACTTTGTTACGGTGGTCATACATATATTGTATTGTAGCTAGCTAAAACCCGTAACATTGGCGTAAAATATAATAACACTATAAAAAACGAAGTATGTCAAGTTTCTTTGATAAATCGTCCTTTGTTCTACAAATACAATTTGTTGTGTACTGTTGTTTGCTGACCTTACGTGGGCGGGGCGTGCGCCTCATTATTTAGATATTAATCCCTTCACCCTCCTCGGCAGCCGTACACTAATTAATATACGACACTTGTGGCGTTTCTATTGTTTTTACAGTAGTTTTTAGTACTTCGGGATTATTAACGAAGTTAGTCAACTTGTTAAATAAATTTTATTTAACGTTAACGGTATAGATCTATAGATATATATTGTGTGACTTAATTAACAGTATTAAAAAACCGTGGCGCTACAACCTTTTTTTGAGGTCTTGGACTCAGATAGGTAACCAAGTCCACTATATCTGTTTCATTGTCATTTGTCAATCTAATAGACAAATAGGTGATCAGGTCAACTTTTTGGGTCTAGTCTCGGTTTACTCACGATGTTTACCTTCACTGTTCGGGCGAATGTCACTTAGGAAGAAAGTTCATTGGTGAACAGCCGCTCAAATACCTAGGTAACACTGAAAATGTCTAGATAATGAAAAACGGCTTAGGGCCTGTTTCACAATGTATGGATAAAGTACCAAATAGATATGCAACACAAAAATTATTCGAAAGATAAATGTTCCGAATAAGATACATCGCGTTTCATGACGAATAGCGCTATCTGACAGTCGTGAAATGCAACAATACTGTTTATCCTACCAATAAGTAATAAATAGCCTATTTGGAACTTATTTTTTCGGACATTGTGAAACAGGTTCTCAATATAGGAAGTTACCAATACATTTCTTGTTTTCCGACGTAATCTCCGTTCCTCTCTACGCATCGTCGCATTCGATGGAACCACTAAGAAAAGCAGTGTAAACGAAGAAAAATTAGCCCATTCTTCCTGGGGGTTTCTTCTATGTCATTTTCATTCACCGCATCTTCGAATCGACTCGACGACGACGAATGCCTCGTTTTTAAATAGTGGCCACTACGCGAACTGTAAATAGGGGCAGGAGATGGGGTTTCATACCGAACATTTTCTCGCGTTAGGTTCATTCTCACGTGTAAGAATAGTTTTAAATTTGCCGCCAATTCACCAAAACAAATGACTAATAATGCCATGCCATAATATTATTACAAAAACTACAAAGAGTTCTAAAATTGAAATTTAATAAATGTTTTCTTTAGCAATGTTTCTAACTGGCCAGTTCTAAAAATTTCTAGTGTTACCTACGTAGAGACGTTTACATTATTTCTTGATTTATATTACAATAAATAATATAAGTATTAATTTATATGTTATATGAAGTTACGGGTAATTGCAACTGCCCTTAGGTTTTTTAAAATTATAAATGTCCACGCTTTACAACTTAAATCACAAAAAATAAATCCTTTTTGAAGTGAAACTTCTTAAAGGCTTCTTGGCGGCAAAAATGTTATGGAACTTCACGAAGATGTGCAGCGTTTCTGTCGAAGAAAAGGAAGAGAGAGATTGAGATCGATTGAGAGAAAATGAGAAATGGAGATCTAGAAGAAATAGACACTGTTGATTGATGTCTTCGTTTAGTAGTTACATATTATAACTTTAGATGGCAACTCTGTCGCATAAAGTCTTGTGCAATAAACGCATAGAGCACGTATACAGTGAGAAAAGAGTATGAATAATATACAAATACAAGGATGAAGTGGTTCCGATCGACGGTACTGAAGGTAGCTAGAATATATACCTGTACCTACAGGATAACGAGATAAAAATAATGTATAAAATATAAAAAGCTAAGCTGTAGGGACCTATATTATATTTTTTGTTATGATAGGAAATTAAACGTGCTTTATTTATTAGGCCTGAGTTACACGAGGATAGTTTTTCAAGCTAGGATAGCAAGCTACTGTCAGTAAGCTAGCAAGCTAGTACTTCTGGCCTCATGTATGTGTAATAGCTACTAGTTTTAAGTAGGCTAATATGCAGGAACCACGCGTTTTGTTGATGTTTTGTCACCGCGACGTGTTTTTAAGAATTTAATATACCCAAACTGAGTATGAATATTAATTTGAAGTTTGTACAACTGCACTAGGAACGCCACCCTTCCAAGTTATAAAGACAAATATAAACGTGATTAAACATTACAAAAAATTTGTCGCGAATTAAAGACAGTGACAGACAGACAGTTTTGGTAATTCTTCTTCTAGTTCGTCTAGTGCGAATTGACACACTTTTCGAAGTTACTCATTCAGTTGGATAGTTTCTTTTGCATGCAGCTCACTTCATACTCTTTTTGGCGTGTGGTCACTTCAGTCACTGCAATAGTAATAGCTTAAAAGAATCCAAGCATTCATGTAAACAGAACTAGCATGTTCCAAGCCAGGTCAGCAAGCCAGGACAGTACCAGCTTGCTATCCTAGCTTAAAAAACTAACCTCGTGTAATTCGGGCATTACTGATATTAGCAAGTTAGGATGATATAATTTAATTCTAAACTTAACCTAAAAAAGATAATATTTTCTTCCGTTTTTAATATTTCGTAATAATAAATATTATAATAATTTATCTTTTTGTAACTAGTATTTTTTACATTTTATGTATTTTCGTCGTACTGTGTGTACCTTACATTGAACAATATTTGCGTTTTCAGTAATCTGTGAAGCAAAAACAAAATTTCATACATCAGTCATTTGAAAGGATGACCATAAACCATTTACTTTCTGGTATGAAATTTGTTTAGAAGGGAATATTTCAATTTATTATTACTAACATATGCCAAATTGAGATTGAAACCTTTTTGAATAACGCGTAGGATGAAATACAAAGGAGTATTTAGTTACTGAGTTCAGTGCGTTCGGCCCCGGCCCCGTTATTATTATTCTTGTGTACAACGTATTCTACGCGCGACGTTGCCGCACCGCTCGACATCGCTCTCACCGCTTGCTCGAACGTCGACACCGGTTTACGCGTAGTGTCGCTAGAGCGTTCACAGGTCACGTGTAAAGCGACGTACCATGGATTTAAATTCGAATAACTTGGATAATTTCGCTTGGTCCAAATTAGAGTACGACTCTGACGCCGAGAGGGATCCTAAGAAATGTGAAAAGCTGCATTGGAATCCCGAAAATACTATGAAATTAATAAAATCATTGGAACGCGAATGCAAGGAGCTGTGGGATATCACTCATCCGTTAAATAAAGTCAAAAAGGCGCGGCAATTGAAAGTGGAATACTTAGCAAATATATTTGCAACGTCGCCGGAAGAAATAAGTCGAAAGATTCATAATTTGCGGACACAATTTAATAACGAACTGAGGAAGATAAAGCGAAAGAGCGGATCTCCCGAAGCGAGTGGGTGGGAGTACTTTGAGGCCTTGGCGTTTCTGCGTCCGACCCCTGCAGACCCCCTCGAAACGGCGGAAGCTGTTAATACAGAGGTAATTGTTTAACCAAGGTGTTATCATACATAATGAAAGTGGTACTCAATTTTGTAAATCTCAAACGATGCTTATAATAAGAAATATACGATCATTTACTAATATAATTTACATAATCTCATTATAAATGTAGGTGCTTGTAGGTTTTACCTCAACATTAAGTTTTTTGTAGTTTAGTTTGTAATACTTATGCTAGTAATGTAACTTTATATGAAGCCAACAAAAGATTTAGTTTTTCTGTTTGTTAAGTATTTTAAGCACTTTAAATTTTAAAAGTTCACAGTTTAATAAAAACCCTTACAGAACTAAATAATCCAACTTTCAGCTAGCTGAATTCCAAACTAATGAAGAGTTGCGAGTTTCATCAGCTACACAGTCTCCAAATGCCGTAAGACCGAGCATCTCACATATACCCTCGTCATACTATGACAGTCGAATACCTCCGCCCATGAGCCCTGTGTGGAGAAAACAGTACGAACCCAGGATACATACAGCTCCTGCACCAGATGAATGTCAGGTATAAATATCGAAATTTTAATGTAGGTACCAAGTAGAATTTTAGTTAATAACATTTGTATGGAGTAATTTTCTATTGTGTCAACTTAGGTTTATGGGACGGAAGGCAAACGAACAGGCGGTTTCAAATAAAGTGATAACCGCAACCCATGGACACCTGCAACGCCGGGGGCTAGCCCGTAGCGGGTGTGTTGCCTACCTTTTAGCAAAATACCACCTCAGCAACTGGTACCAAAAAGAGATGGAACACGTGGTGGCGGCAGAAAGTGACTTAAAGTTTATAAAAAATAATCAATTGTATACATTAGAATATTCTAGAAAAATAAATATTACAGAAGATATACTTGTTTTCCAGATATTCGGTGACTTCGTAGCCTCTGAGTTGCGCTTGCTCCGTTCCATGGACAGTCGTAAGAAGCTTAAGAGAATTATCCAACGTGCTATAATCCAAATGGGAGAAGAAGATGACCAGGCATAGCTGCTTTACTTATAAACATAGTAATACAGTCGTTTATAAATTGATTGATTCGTCGGAAATATTTTTTCAACATGACTTTTTAATTATAATTTTATTAAATGATATTGTTTTTTTTATAACCTTTTTTATAAGCACAGATTAGGCCGCTCATCGGTCGTTTTCATTCAGTTAGGTAATTATTGAATGACAATTGACAAGGGTCGAAGGGTGAACGAGTGAGGACAAATTGGCTTTGTATTGTAGAGTTGTATCAGTTCCGATTTGCGGTAATGTTGAAAATGGACAGAATGAAACTTTTAAAGGGAATAAACCGATTACTGGAAAATATTCTGATCTTCTATAATAACCAGTTCGCGCAGAATAATTTCTCATCTGTATTTTCCTGTACATTGAAAAAAATATATATTATGTAGTAGATATTTCCGAGGGGCTTGATACCTTGGCGTAGAGATGTTGGTTCTCTTTTCTACCGCTTTGACCATGGGGACTGTACAGAGGATTTGTTTGGATTTATAACTGCAGTTGAATTTGATCATCGGAATTTTTTGCCGCGTACCACTACTATGTGGAACCAGCTGCCTATTAAAGTATTTTCGAACCAATTCGACTTAGGGTCCTTCAAGAACGTATAATACTTAATGAGCGTATAATACTTAAAAGGCTAACAACGTACTCGCGAGCCTTCTGGCGATGTGAGTGTCCATGGGCACTTATTACTTAACATTAAGTGAGCCGTTTGCCTTTTTTTGCATAAAAAATATATTCATATAATATAGTATAGTCCACATATGTATTATTTAAAGTAATATTAGACTAAAGTCATAAATATTGTCTAAAACAGAAATTTTAATCAGAAAACTGAGTAAAAAGATTTTCGTCGTCGAAATCTTTTTACTTCGTGCTTCTCGCTTTCACTTACAATGTGTTACAATATTTATCTCTATCGCACGGGCATCGACCTGCCAAGACAGTGTCGAGATTAACATGGCAGAATTGCTCCACAAAAATATTTATTTCTAAACCTACTTAAGAAAATCCTTAAATTTGACGTTTGTAAGTAATTTATTTGTAAGACAACAAATATTAAAGTTTCTCCCACTAAAATACTTGAATGTGAATTATATATTTCTTAAGTTAATTTGACGATTAATTAAAATTAACTATCCTTCTAATCACATTGTTGATTAGTATAAAACGAATAAGTCAATATAAAGCTATTTGATTTGGTAATTTTTAATTAACAAGTATAGAAGCAGCGTCAAATAGACCTCCTAACGTTTATGTCGTGTTAGTAAACGCTGGGTATTGTTATGTCATAGTTTGTTACGTCGTAAATACGTCTGCGGTATGTACGTACATATGTGGTATCTATATATACATATATACACTGTGGATTCAAACAAGATGTTTTAGTCTCTTGTATCTTTATCTATCCTCGTATACATCAAATTATTTTTATAAAACAATACCTATAATAATAATACATAGGTAACACTGAAAATGTTTAGAAAAAGAATAACAGCTATAAGCAGAAAGTTGCCAGTACGTTTATTGTTTTTTTAAGTAATCCCCATCGTCACATTCGTTGGCACCACTCAGAAAAGTAGTGGGCCCATTCTTCCTTAGGGGTATCTTCTATAGGATTTTCGTACGCTTTCACCGCATCTTCAGGACTCATAAACCGAATACGCGCCAGTGACTTGCGTCAGGACTGTATAGCGGATGACACCTGCCATAGTAAAATATTCAACAGTCCGTTTTGCGAAGTGCGATGAAGCATTGTCGTAGTGAAGGAGGATCCTGCTGTGAGGGCGCTGCTGACGTTGTTTTTCCAAGACAACGGGCAAATAGAAATTGGCATACCTGTCTGCAGTATCTTCTAGCACATCTGCGAAATGACCTTTCGGAACAAGAAATAAGGCAATCATCTTTTTTCCTTGACGTTTTCCTTTCTTTACCTTAAGTTAGGCGATCCTCGAAAGGAAACGGCCACTGAGATGATTGTCTTTTGGTTTCGGGTTCGTAGCAATATATCCAGCTTTCACCACCTGTGACGATGTCATACTGCATTTGAATCACCGCCGTTGAACTTATCTAACATTTGGCGACACCAGTCCATGCGAAGGTGTTTCTGGTCGTCGGTGAAAGTACGGGGAATCCATCTGGTACAAAGCTTCTTGACGCCTAAAATGTTAGTGTAACATTTTTTGAACTTGACTCATACCAAAAAATGCCTAGACTTGCCCGTACCTGCTGATAGGTCATTGTCTTATCTTCCTCTATCATTCGTCGCACAGCACTGATGTTATCTTCAGTAGTTGCTGTAAAAGGACGTCCCTCAGGCGGCTCATCATTAAAATTTACTTCTTCCACGCTTAAACTCGTTAAACCAATTATAAATATGGCACAAGATGGGGCTTCAGTAAGAAATGCTAATCGCAGCCTATCATAGCTTTCTATATTGTTGAGTAAGCCCACAACAAAAGTCATTATAAATCATTGACCTTGATTGATTGAGAGTTTTAGATTTGCCGCCAATTCACAAAAACAAATAATTGCATTAAAAAAAGTTTTCATTAGCAATGTTTCTAATTTCAGTTTTATACATTTTCAGTGTTACCCAAGTAAATGTGATGTTTGAGAGCCGAATACTTAAATAAAATAAGTATTGTATTATACAGAAAATTTATTTGAAAAAGTATTTGGCAGTTAATTACTATAATACAATAATAAAAATCTAATAAAGCGTAACAAACATATAAAACTGACTTATTACTTAATATTTATTACCCGTTAAGTTGTGAGTGTGAAAGATAAAAAAAAAAACATCAAAAGGAAATATTTCTGCACAAATCATTCTCCGACCAGGAAGCCATAGCTTTGTAGGAAGTTGAACTGGCAATTTGGAGCGTGTTGTGTCAACAGACAACATGCGGTTGCGGAAACATCACAATGTGGTTTAAGCACGTATCTCACTATATGCGATTCAAATTTATCTATTTTTAAATTAATTCGATTTATTTATCAAATATTCGATGCTAACTGAAGCCACAGTACACAAGATACAGCAGATAACTTTGTTAAAAACAAGAGAATGACTTTATTTTACGGAAATTATTTTGTGCACAATGTAAACTAATAAACTAATTTTACTTTCCTGAAATTGATATCAACAACCATAAAGATAGTTAGTTTAAGATAGTAATTTTACAAATATTTTTTTTATTCGACAGTTTAAAAACTAATAGGGAGTTGTAATAATTAATATATTTCCGCGAAAAGAGTGATAAGTAATAATTACGTTCTAGATATTAGTTATAATGTCTGGCGCAAGACTATACATGCTTCAAGAGATTGATGGCCTCGAGTACCTAATGGAGTGGCACTAGAAGAAGAAGACGTACTTGCTTTGCACGTTTATTCCCCATAAACATTTTGTTTTTAATATAGTAATGATTATAGCATTTGCTGTGCTACAAACTTAAAATACGCCCCAACCGTAACGTTATTGCGGTGAATTATGAAATATGTAGTTCTATTTTCCCATTGAGGAGGAAAACCTACTCATTGCATACAGGGTTTTTAAATTGCTTGATTAAACTGTTTTTAAATCGCTATTTATGTGCGTCCACAGCCTTGTTATGCACTTTTCTCAAACAGCAAAATAAAGTCTAATTTGTTGTTTTATTAATTCATTAGAAAATATAAAAAACTTTGTATGACTAAAACGGATGAGGGCTGATCTGGGTTCCTGGAGAGCGATCCACATTAAGTGTAACATTAAAAAAATCAAAACGTTACCACTTAGCTCTCCCAGGCTTTCCTTGTTCTATACGCGTGGCGATTTCCTAATCGTCTGAGTTAGGTACGCCCCGAGTGTATAGCCAGACATAGGCACTCTCTTCAACTATTACATTGCATTCATTAGTTTCATACCTTTTAATTATTTAGCTTATTATTTACCCTGATGATCCAGAAACCGGACAGACTCCAAATGTTATACATAGTTTTTAGTTTTAATGAATATAAGCCGTAACCTTGTATGTGCCTAAGCCCATTAGGCTTAAGATAGTCGATGGTTCGACAAATGAAGGCAGAAATGGATATTCTTCGTATGTGCACCATTAAAACTTGCTCGTAATATTAAGATAAGTGAGGAAACCGGGATGCCTTAGGTTGTAAACCCAACTACTAACGGTGTAGAAGACACAAAGGCTGATCATTAGCCTTTGATAGAGATATATCAAGATACAGAGATCTGAGACCGACACCAAGGCAACATATACTTTTGTTGTTCTTTTGTATGTTAAGCGTGGTTCAACCGTATCACAATCGTCATCGAAGTATGACATGTTTCGGGACTTTGTTATCTTTGTTTTCACGATATTAATTGAAATGGCAAATAATAAAATCTATAACTCACACCGCCACGGCATCATTAGTTTATACTTTTTGTTATGATATGAATTAAAGCGTTATGTTTTAAGATTTGTAATACTGATGTTTAATCTGGAATTAATATTTAACAATTAACAGTTCAATTTTGTCTGAGTCGATAAAGTACTAAAATCTATTTTGGGATACTCAAAACCCAAACTTATTTTTTATTTAAATAGATTTGACTACAATACCTACTACAAAATCTTAGAAAAATATTGAACTAAACGATAATTTAGTTATTTATGATTTTGAAGATATGTGTATATTGTTTGTAACTGCAACAGTATTTATATAACATTATTATATACTGATTTTACTGTGAATAAAAATTACCCAGAAATTAGAAATAAAAATGTTTTAATCTCACGAACAAGCCAAACTTCAATCGCACAAACATTGGTTATAAACATCTGCCAGTTTCACAGGTCCCCTAATCTTCACAGGATAGACGGAGACAGCCTACACTTAAGCTATAAGAGAAAAAGAGATAGAACCATCCGGCAAAAGGGTCCCGGTTGATGAAGCGTGAATGGCAAGATTAAAATGTGCCGATATGACATAAAAAAGATAACATTCCTATAATAAGTTCATTAATAAATGAAAATGTATTATTGATTGCACACATACCTATACCTAAACAAGATGACTCGTAATTAAAAATAGAAATTATAATTTAATCGTGCAATGATCAAGTCGGCCAAGTGGCGTGAAGGTTGTAGGCTTATCATCAGAGTGGAGGAGGACGCCGCTTTTAGCAACTGGCGGGAATGTGCACAGGACAGGGAGAAGTGGGATATTCTGGTTTCGTAGGCCAAAACACTTGGGGTCGTTGGGTGGAGTTTAAAACATGATTTCCCGGCTGTGCATATCTCTCTCAGTGTGTAGAAAATTAACCACGGTGAACTATTACATCCAAATCGAAGTTACTTATACAGAATCTTCAAATAAACTGGTGCAGACATCTGATGTATTGCTTTTAGTAAATAAATTACTTGCACAACTTCCAGTAATTATTAGACATCATTTACCTACTCAGTCTTACTTCAATGTAAGCGATGCAGACATCTTCAATATGTATGGTATTTAAATAGGAACATAGATTTTATTTTACTAATAACAAAGATATCATAGATCATTAATTATTTTAATTCGTCCTTCCTAAAATTATATTTAAACAAACAAACAAACAAAAATATCTTTATTCATATAGGTAAACAGTACACTTATAAACGTCAAAAAATTAAATGAATTATTAATGTACATTTATTGCCAGTTCTCAAATCAAGGGCGTATAACGGAAGAGAAGAATTGACAATAAACTCTCCGCCACTCTTTTTAATAGCCAAGTTTTTTCTTTTACACAACGTTTGTAAGGAGCTGCAATCATTACACGATGTTCCATATGACATCTTGAGTAATAAATAATAATAAAATAAATTAAAAACAAAGATATTGATCGGTATCGCTAAGATGTTGGGGCTGCCACGTTTTGTCATAGTGAGAAGTTGGTCGAAACTACAGTCCTTCTGCCTGGCATCTATGCTGCAGTTTAACTCCACGTTATAGCTCGAAATTGATAGTTTGTATTAGTGCGAATGTCCGAGTTGTTTTAACAGCAACCCTGCATACCTTTCTACTCTTAACTGCATTCAGAGCGTAACAATAAAATTACATCTCATTTGGACTCGAGCTTAAGAGGATTTTTCTTGATTAACGCTCACAAATAATCTTTCTACTAGAAATAGCAATCTCAATAAACTTTAGGAAAGCTAAATTAATTAAAGAATAGAGGATTTAGCTTCTTTTTAAACCGCAGATTTCTAATATCTATATTTTTCCATATTATTCCATAGGATAAAATAATATATATAAAAAAATGTTCATTTTGGAATATAAGAAACAGGTATCACGTATGCCACATCATTAAATTTAAATCGGTAGATATTCCTGCTCTTCGGCAGAGAAGAAAGAGGGTGGCCGAGAGTAAAAGTACTCCTTACTTTCCAACAATACTTAATTTAAAACAAATATCGCAAATTAATTAGAAGTAGCCTGCCCAGCACTAGTCCCAGGCCCTTTTATCAACTAGATATGTAATCGCTAACTTTATAGTAGGACTTCTTACATGGCTTTTCCTTAATACATTTCTTAAATGGAAAAGGAGTTTCTTGAATTTTTAAAGAAAAGTATCCCTTTTCTTAGTACGGGGAAATTGCACCCTGAGTTTGTTCCGGGTATTATTGATACTCAGGAATCAGGATATTCTTAACTACTCATTATAACCATATTCCGCGATAGATTAAACAAGTCTAGGCTTAAATATTGATCATTGTATGTCTTGCGGGAATGTGCACAGGACAGGGAGAAGTGGGATATTCTGGTTTCGTAGGCCAAAACACTTGGGGTCGTTGGGTGGAGTTTAAAACATGATTTCCCGGCTGTGCATATCTCTCTCAGTGTGTAGAAAATTAACCACGGTGAACTATTACATCCAAATCGAAGTTACTTATACAGAATCTTCAAATAAACTGGTGCAGACATCTGATGTATTGCTTTTAGTAAATAAATTACTTGCACAACTTCCAGTAATTATTAGACATCATTTACCTACTCAGTCTTACTTCAATGTAAGCGATGCAGACATCTTCAATATGTATGGTATTTAAATAGGAACATAGATTTTATTTTACTAATAACAAAGATATCATAGATCATTAATTATTTTAATTCGTCCTTCCTAAAATTATATTTAAACAAACAAACAAACAAAAATATCTTTATTCATATAGGTAAACAGTACACTTATAAACGTCAAAAAATTAAATGAATTATTAATGTACATTTATTGCCAGTTCTCAAATCAAGGGCGTATAACGGAAGAGAAGAATTGACAATAAACTCTCCGCCACTCTTTTTAATAGCCAAGTTTTTTCTTTTACACAACGTTTGTAAGGAGCTGCAATCATTACACGATGTTCCATATGACATCTTGAGTAATAAATAATAATAAAATAAATTAAAAACAAAGATATTGATCGGTATCGCTAAGATGTTGGGGCTGCCACGTTTTGTCATAGTGAGAAGTTGGTCGAAACTACAGTCCTTCTGCCTGGCATCTATGCTGCAGTTTAACTCCACGTTATAGCTCGAAATTGATAGTTTGTATTAGTGCGAATGTCCGAGTTGTTTTAACAGCAACCCTGCATACCTTTCTACTCTTAACTGCATTCAGAGCGTAACAATAAAATTACATCTCATTTGGACTCGAGCTTAAGAGGATTTTTCTTGATTAACGCGCACAAATAATCTTTCTACTAGAAATAGCAATCTCAATAAACTTTAGGAAAGCTAAATTAATTAAAGAATAGAGGATTTAGCTTCTTTTTAAACCGCAGATTTCTAATATCTATATTTTTCCATATTATTCCATAGGATAAAATAATATATATAAAAAAATGTTCATTTTGGAATATAAGAAACAGGTATCACGTATGCCACATCATTAAATTTAAATCGGTAGATATTCCTGCTCTTCGGCAGAGAAGAAAGAGGGTGGCCGAGAGTAAAAGTACTCCTTACTTTCCAACAATACTTAATTTAAAACAAATATCGCAAATTAATTAGAAGTAGCCTGCCCAGAACTAGTCCCAGGCCCTTTTATCAACTAGATATGTAATCGCTAACTTTATAGTAGGACTTCTTACATGGCTTTTCCTTAATACATTTCTTAAATGGAAAAGGAGTTTCTTGAATTTTTAAAGAAAAGTATCCCTTTTCTTAGTACGGGGAAATTGCACCCTGAGTTTGTTCCGGGTATTATTGATACTCAGGAATCAGGATATTCTTAACTACTCATTATAACCATATTCCGCGATAGATTAAACAAGTCTAGGCTTAAATATTGATCATTGTATGTCTTGTCGACGTTTTCTAGAAGTCAGCTGCAAATAATTTTAAATGAGATGAAGTCATGTAGTAGCAAAAATAAATGTACCATTGCCAACATTTTCTTCCGGTAGTATTAAGTTAACTGAAAAACTAATGGAGTTATGAAGTTCTGCACATTTTCGAAAATATATTCCTATGGGTACCTAATATGAAATTTATGGTCCATATTCGACAAGAGTTGTATATCAATATTGAATGAATTAAGTAAATAATGGACGTGTACAATAAATTACCGCCTCCCGTGGCGCCGCCGCCCACGCACAGTCCCCTCTCGACATTTTACGGGATTCCGAGAATCAATATTACTAAGCGTAGGTAAAATCACTTTAATTGCGTCATTTAAGAGCACTTAGTACACGTTATTGTTTTACAGTAACTTGCTTGTATTAGGATTTTGTTTTTTAAAGCCAGAGGGTTTTTAATAACTATTTTCTAATAACTACTTAGCTGCCAATGGACATTTTACTTACATCATTAAACATTTATCAATAAGATCAGAGGTTTTATATATTATTTGTATAATTATTATTACCAAAAAATTACTTTCGTATACAGAAAATATGTTTAATTTAAATACTGAATAGCTGCTCTATCAAACAAATCCGTAACTAGGTAATATAAGCAAACCAATAAAAAACTATACAACCACTGTTTCATCAAATTAATTCAAACATCTACATATACTAATAAAATAAAGCCAAAATGTAAGTATCACCAGGAATTCTATCTGTATAGAGAAAGACATAAAAGCAGTAATTAATATATTTTTTGTTAGTTAAATTTATTTTGTAAACCCGATAATCTCGTTTCCCGCGCATTAAAACGTAAAAAGGACACAAACAAACAACTGTCAACAGATTAAAAACAGATAATAAAGTGAACATTGGACCACAGACAAATTATATCTTGGCAGCGGACAAATAAAGCATTCAGCCGACAACAGTGACATTGGCACGACAGTTGATGACGCGAACGGAGATCTCCTCTTGTGATCTTGTGCCCTGGTACTTGTCACCAGATGAGATTAAGCATTTGTCACTCTGTTCCCCACCCCACCCCACCAATAAAAGCTATTTATTTCTTGTGTTATAAGATATATATATATATATAATGTATTTTTTTCTCCCTTTTTCTTTCAGGTTTTCGTTGTTAAAATTTATATAATATATAATGCGTCTCAATTTAGTCTGTGTGTGAATAATAATTTACGTTGAAAATTCAAATAAATATTTTGTATGTAGTATTATACTTTAAATATTTTATTTATTGTGTTATTCATTTCAAATTATAAATTTAAAAAAATAACTTTATAACAATATTTATTTATTTATGGAAAATATTTATTATTTCTTTGTGCATTTTTATATGACTTTCTTACTAAAGAAATCTTTAAATAAGTATTAAAAGTAAAGTATCCAGTCTGCAAAGTTTGACAATCGAGTAAAAGTTTATTGTTAATTGTGAGTCGTTCAAAGCTTTATAAAAAAATGCATGCTATGAAAAGAATCTTTCTTGTTGTCAAAAGTTTGTCAAAGGTTGACAAAGAGAATTTAGCAGATTTTTTTTTTCTTCAATCGCTTTTCAATCAAGTCAACTATGAACTAGGTATTAGAGATTGGCCTCAATTCCATTTAATAACACCACTTAAATGATAATATCAACGTTCCTACGTCATTGAAATAAATCATCTTCAATTCTATACGTATTGAAAGACCTCAAACTGTGACCAGATGAAGTCTGTAATTGACGTCGGCAGCCGGGCCATTTAGTTCGCTCAAGTACTTCTGTACTATCAACATTATTCCATTCAATAATCAGCTCTATACAATTGGCTTACAACCGTAAATGGCAAATCAACGAAACTTGCGTCATTACGCGAAGGTAATTTGAAGCCGTATGGTAAGAGCGGACAACGTATGATTTATGTCACGTGTAGTTGTGTGGGTGTCACGTGACTGTGTGCGCTCAATAAAACAGCGCATGCGTTCTGGCGCCATCTGTTGAGAGCCACGTGGGAGCAGCGTTCCGACGCACGCGCGCAAACATCGATCTTACCTTGACGGCTTAATAAATTCATACGCATGACCCTTTGTATTGATGATGATTCATAATTCATGAGATAGCGAATCGAAATTATATAGGTAATTATGAATTGACGTAATCGCCCCCTCCTATCTGTTCTCCCTGCGCCAAAACACGCCCTTATTGTAAATGAATATTAAGGTTACGCTAACTATAAAATACTACAGGTTATGAAATTCTCGTATCTCATCTTCTCTCTTCTTCTCTCTTGTCTCACCGTATGTAGATGAATTCCAATTCATTCGAGCGTGGTCCGTTGTAAAAAGGCGGAAAACTACGCAACGCCATAAATTCCAGCTACTCTATGGCCACAACGCGGATCGCAAGTTTAAAAACATCTTTCTAAGAAGATGTATTAATACACCATCGTTCTTACAATTCTTACACTTTAATCATACATAGAAATGTCTTTGGTAGGCGTGTCTATTTTATATATTTTTTTAACAACGAAAATTAATATTCTAAGCAGTGAAATTAATTACGTATGGGTGAGATTCAGACACAACTTAATCGGTACTCTGTCAAAACCCAATATATTTTTGACGCACGGGTTAGCGCCAAGTCTCCTTTCTGAACATGACTGTAACCTTCTTAATAGAAATGAAGCGATTCTAAGCCAAGAAACTTCATAAAAAGTATATAGGTAGGTATGTACATAAATTTTAGAAACTAGCTCTAAATAAGTTACATCTTATTGTTTTTCTGGGAAGATGTCGTATACACGTATTTTGTACTTTCAATCGACAATACACCTACATCAATTACAAATCTAGATTCACGTTTATTCGCTTCAAGAGTATCATCATCAGCCATCCTTGCGGGTCCATCTATGGACACAGGCCTCCTCCATTCTTCTCGAACTCCACCGCCATGGCGCCTTTTGCAACCTGCGTGGTTTATAATTTTGTTGGACGGCTGGGCCATTTTTTTTCTGCCTCCATTCTAGGAGGCGAACTCCATCGGGTCTTATCGATGCGCGCCATAAAGCCCGTATCTTAGAGTATTATAACAGTAATAAACTATCATGACACAAAACTATGTGATTAGTATAATACAATTATTTATATGCTACGATGTTAGTAGATCAAGCGAGAAAGCGTCCATGTGTCACATGAAACATTCCTGGCATCATTGATCGTTTTATATAGTTATCTCGGATCCCAAATCTCTAAAGACTGCAGCTCTGTCCCAGAGATAGAAAGGCGAGTTTAGGCAACATTTAGAAGAAAATGAATTGATATCAAAACCAAAATAAGACTAATACGGGTTCTAGTACTCCCTATCTTCCAACATGGAGTAGAAAAGTGGACTAGAAATGCGGAGAATCGATCTTTAATATGTCGTGCTGGCGGCGAACGATCGAATGCATCCTGAGCAAACTCTATTAACTCACCTGTCTACCATATACCGAGAACGAATTTTATCTTACTTCGGGTACAATGAACAGAGGCGAGAACATGGAGAAAAGGATCGTGGTTGGTAACATAGAAGGCAAAAATCATGTGGTCAACCAGATCGAACTAACCAAAACTCTGCGCTGTCATAACTGGGTTTGCTCTCAATTAAAGAGAGACATGCTGCGATTCAAAAAACCATCTGTTCACAATAAAATGTTGGTACGAGTCTATATACACGTAGAAGCTAAATCTTGTAACAAACACAATTTATTCGATGTGATACAAATTATTTGGAGATTAAAGGGAGTGATTTCTGGCTAGTAATTCTTGTTTCCGCTCTTAATTGGAAGTAAATGTTACTTAACAAGCATTTTTATTATTTATAATTTGCTCAAGAGAAAAGCAGCCACTACCCAAATAAAACCAAGTTTGTTTAATAATTATATTTAATTTGTCTGTACTATTCAAATCCTAGTGATAATTGATAGCAAATCCTAATAATCTACCTACTTAAAAAGGCAAAATAACTATTGCATATTAAAGCAATATTCATAAAAGCTCGCAAGAACTTTCGTAGTGGCTTGAAGGGTTAGGGGTGGGGCCGGTGGGCGTGGTCTAACCTCTCGTTCCATACGCCAGCTTTGCACTTATGCTAGCCTGGTCCCGTGACGTCATTGACGCCTCTTTGTAGGGAGGAAAAACCTGGGTCGGTTTAGTTGCTGCTGGCCTTTTCATGGTATTTTTGAAGTATTTATTGATGAATGAATATAGTCATGATTGATTGATGACTTAAAGCTTTTTGATTAATAGGTGCCGTTTAGCCTGTCGCGCACTATGATACAAAGGAAATTATGAAATTTATAAATTTACTAGCGACCCGCCCGGCTTCGCACGGGTGCAATGCTGATACTAAATACACTATAGAAAATCTGTGAACGTTGTATATAAAAATGTGGGTTATCCATAAGCGTTAGACATATACCTACCATCATAGACTTTTCTGTAGACCTTTTCAATGTGTACAATACTTAGTACATTATTTTGATAAAACTCGTAGGGTTCAGCCTGCCTTTGCAATGTAAGCGGAAAAAATGTTATTATTTACGACATTATATTAGAAACCTCAAAATAACAGTACTCTCCACTATTTAATGGATTTTATTATATATATAAACCTTCCTCTTGAATCACTCTATCTATTAAAAAAACCGCATCAAAATCCGTTGCGTTCAAAGATTTAGGGCCTGTTTCACAATGTCCGGATAAGTTCCAAATAAGCTATTTGTTACTTATTTGTAGGATAAATAGTATTTTTGCGTTTCACGACTGTCAGATAGCGCTATTTGTCATGAAATGCCAAGTATCTTATTCGAAACTTTTATCTTTCGAATGATTTATGTGTTGCATAGCTATTTGGCACTTTATCCATACATTGTGAAACAGGCCCTTAAGCATACAAAGGGCCATAGGGACAGAGAAAGCGACTTTGTTTTATACTAGATATGTAGTGATAAGCCCTTGAAAGCTAATTATAAAAAGTGGGTGTTTGAAAGAAAGTTGACAAAGAAGACATTGTGTCCAGAACACGTGGCATCCCCGATCATACGCATAGATAGATAAAGAAAAATTATAAAATGGGGAGAAACGGGCAGAAGGCTCATCCGATGTTACTTGATACCGCCGCCCATAGATAGACACATTGCCAAAGAACTGGCAAGTGTGTACGCTCTATTCTACAAAAACCCTTAGTTGAGCTACAACAGCAGCTGTAGGACATGTCGATACATATCAGTGGGCAGCTGGCTCCAAGTAGTGGTGGTGCGCGGTGAATCCATCTAAAACACTGAGTTGTGGAGGTGATACGGGTGGAATTTCATATTCTACCTCGACGTCCTAAGATAAAACGCTGAGTTTTGCAGGTAGTAATCCGAACAACTTATTTTTTTTAATGTTTCAAGAGGAAGACATGCAGAAGGATCACGAAGTGGACCGGCATCACATCCGGAGAAGAACTTTTTAGACTATCTATCTAATATTGAAGATACCCAGTAATTCAAGTCGTTAACAGCCTACTTTTAGCAATAAAATGACACGAGAAGTTGGAGAAGAATTATATTGTCATCAATCATTCAGGATGGGGGCTTAAATTTCTATTAATGTAATTTTTCAAAAACTAAATTTGATCCAAACAAGTTAAGCTAAATTTGGCGATGCAAGTATAGCGAAGACGCAGTAGGCTGATAGAATAACGTCCCAAATTTCGTATAATTTGGAGGCATCTGATTGGTAGTGATGATGTCTTATAGATATAGGTCTATGCAAACATTCAGAATTCTCGTAGAGTTACAGAATTATGAACCACAACATTTTCTTAACAAAGCTATATTTTTGTAAAAAAACGTAAGGTCATTCCATCCGTAAGTCATTTTTCTCTATCCCGAAAATTACTTTACTTACATTCTTTAGATTATATCCTTTAACGTTACTTAGTTTTATAGGTTTCTTATATTATATTTTGTAATGAATTCTTTAATTGGTCTATGACTAAAAATCTCTCTGCCTTCATATAATAAAAATCATAAATTATAAATCTTAAACATACTTTTATTTTAAGCATAATACGTAGGTACACGATCTATAGAAGCAACTGAACTAAATACAAAAATCAAACATACCCGTTAAAATAATATAAGATTTCACAAAACGTTTGTTGCTTTACACGAAACTTTTACCTGAGACGGGTTCCGATACGGTTCAACACACACACTAACAAAATACTACATAAGTAATAATCGATATAACGCTAAAATATTTTCTCTTCTGCTAAGTAACGCCATCTGTTGGCGAGTTTATAAACCTCACAAATCCCACACTTTAAAGTTTTATGCTTTACGATTCGTTTTCTTTGATTATATATTAGTTTTTAATAATGGTATTGAATTGATTTGATAAGGTCACCAAGCATGATAACACGAAGAAATAGTTTACGTTTTATCGATGTGGGACACTGTTTACTCAGTTTTTAGTAGCTGAGACATTTTGAAATAAATATAACCTACAGTAAATGCACCAATACCAAGATAATTTTACCATTTTATAGTCTTTAAGTCACCCAACGGTGAATACTTTAATGCTCAAGAATTCAATTTTAAAACGTCCAGCAACTGGGCAGTTAGTAGGCGGCGAAGGGCTTTAGGGCGGGGCGGGGCGGAGCGCTCCCTTCACCCCGCCCTAAGGTGGAGTTATGCGTCTGCGCGTACCGACACTCCCTACGAGCTTTCAAGTTGTGCTTTTATATTAAATTATTTTTTTAGTAATATTATTGTTATGCTTAAATCTAAATTTCCTACAAGTATTGTTCAATTTGAATGTCTTTTTGGTAAAACGATACCGATAACGATATACAGGACTTAAGATATAAATTTAAATTGATCACAAGAACAGAGATTCCTTTTGCTAGAGACTGTGAGAATTGTATTGGACACTTTATGTTAAATTCCTTTTAGTAAAGGTTAGACTTAAATTACTTTTAAGTGTTAACTATTAACGTTAAATATTACGAGCTTTTTTTTTTACTTGGGGAAATGCATTGCGCATACCCGTCAGCGGCGCGACAGCTTGGCGCGGAATGGTTATTACCGCCTCTCAGAAATTGTAAGAGATTTGCCACGGGCCGTCATTTCCCGCGCTCAATAAAGCTTTAACTACGTTTGGTAGTCTTGCGTCTTCGCCCTGGAGTACATCTAGCAACGGCCTCCTTTCCTCCTTCCATGCTGGGCAGTCCCTCAGCGTATGCAGGGCGTCATCCCGGCTGTCTCCGACACAGTGGTGGCAGGTTGGTGCCTCCTCACATCCTACTACCTACTCTGTGCAGATGATTAGCGAAACATCCGTGCCGGACACGGATGTTTCGCTGCATCACAGCACAGCACAGCATCTGCACAACACGATAGCTGAGCTGGCCCCAGCGCCCCCCTTACCCAATGTGGAAGCAGGGGTCTAGGGGTTCCATAGTAGGTATATTTACCGGCACTCACACCCGCAAATATTACGAGCTAGCCTAACTCTGAATTTAATAAAGTTATTTTGTTTCATTTTATAACAAAATAATTGAAACAGGTGCAAATGTACCTACGCAAAATTTTATTATGGATTTGACAAATCTTTATACATACTTTATACTTTACTAGCGATCCGCCCCGGCTTCGCACGGGTGCAATGCTGATACTAAATACACTACAGAAAATCTGTTAACGTTGTATATAAAAATGTGGGTTATCTATAAGAGATAGACATATACCACGTTATTATACATATAAACCTTCCTCTCGAATCACTCTATCTATTAAAAAAACCGCATCAAAATCCGTTGCGTAGTTTCAAAGATTTAAGCATACAAAGGGACATAGGGACAGAGAAAGCGACTTTGTTTTATAATATGTAGTGATGAAGACAATTTTCCGCAGCTCAAAAAGTTCGCAAGAAGATTGATTTGTGCGTTTGGAATTAATTATAAATGCGAACAGTTCTCTTTATTGATGAGAGTCAATCAACGCATAACTTGGAAAATTATTTACGTATTTGTATCAGTGGAAAGGATATAAATACCGATGGATTAGTTTCCTACATTCCAGCTCAAATGTCTCATTGATTACGGTGTATTTAAATTTCGTAGTTTGTAACATTTTCAAATTTAACAATTTAACCATAGTGTTCCATGTTTTTTTTCGAGTATCTTCGTTTATAGTCGTGTATTTTCGTTTACCTTCGTTTATCTTCGTTTATTTTCGTTTATTTTCGTGTATTTTCGTGTATGTTCGTTAATTTTCGTATATTTTCGTTTGTCTTCGTTTATTTTCGTTTATTTTCGTGTATTTTCGTTTACTTTCGTTTATTTTCGTTAATCTTTATTTTTCGATTACTTTCGAGTATCTTCGTTTATTTTCGTTTATTTTCGTTTATTTTCGTTTATTTTCGTGTATTTTCGTTTACCTTCGTTTATTTTCGTGTATTTTCGAGTATCTTCGTTTATCTTCTTGGTTAAGGATTAACGCTGTATTGGTTAAAATCGCTTCGAAAATTAGCCATTATTTGTCGTAAAAAGTAAATGACAAAAAAGTTATTGTGGGTTATCCATAAGAGATAGACATATACCATCATGGACTTTTCTGTAGACCTTTTCAATGGGTACAATACTTAGTACAGTATTTTGATAAAACTCGTAGGGTTCAGCCTGCGTTTGCAATGTAAGCGGAAAAAATGTAATTATTTACGACATCACATTAGAAACCTCAAAAATAACAGTACTTCTCCACTATTTAATGTTGATGTTATTATACATATAAACCTTCCTCTCGAATCTCTATCTATCTATTTAAAAAAAACCGCATCAAAATCCGTTGCGTAGTTTAAAAGATTTAAGCATACAAAGGGACAGAGAAAGCGACTTTGTTTTATAATATGTAGTGATAAAGAAGAAAAAAATACTAAACTGATACAGGATACATGAAAAACAGGAGAAGAGATAGTGCCGGTGAGGTTTTAGTGCTAAAGGGAAGAACATTACTAAGACGTCGAAGGATTGGAAGCACCGTACAATTTGCGGCTAACTTCTTTAACAAATAAAAATTTTGATCAAATAAAATCCCCCAATTTTTTTTTACTGTAATATTTAAGTTACACCGTTGATATGTAAGGGGGTATCCTGGCCCAATCAAATCTCGTCGTGAAATAACGGCTGCCAAATGAAATAATTATTACTGTCGTTGGGATTGATAAGAACACCAAAATGTTTACTCCAGTCAACTATCTTGGCCAACTCATAGTTGTATGGCTTGCGGGAGATCATCGAGACTTGATTGAGCGTAGATAGACTAGGGTTTCCCAGAAGTGATTGCTTGTTAGCTATAAGAACGCTCGTTGTTGACGAAATTTAGACAAAAATAAATATTAATTTATGTAATAAAGTTTGCGTATACCTAGTGTAAATTGTTATCGTAAATGTTAAAACAAACAAGACGATTTATTTTCTTTTTATTTGTCTTCTTACATAGGTATTTTTATATTTACAATTATAAATAATGAGGAATTGAATCTGCATAATACAAGTGTATTTCTTGGAATCACCATGGGATTCAATAGGTACTTCAGTGGTCCCCTCATATTACCGGTTTGGCGGAGAGACTTAGTTAAAAAGATTCGCTCACTGATGTCAATACAGCTAGACTTGTTTATTTTTGTTACTTTCACGGCTTAACGACTTATGCCTTATTATGGGGTCGTGCTGCTGATGTCGAAACTATTTTCAAGCTGCAGACGAGGGCTATCCGTGTAATCTATAATATAAAATGTAGGGAATCTCAGAAAGATAAGTTTAAGGAAACTAATATAGTTACCTTTTCCTCGCAATATATTTATGAAAATATTATGTATTTATATTATGTATACAAAAGTAGTGATAAGTTTAGTAATATAGTACATACGCATAATGTTAATTATCGGAACAAACGCAGGCTGCAATTTCCCCGTACTAGACTATGTAAAGTTAGTCAATCTGTTTAGGGAAAAGGGATACTTTTCTTTAATAAAATCCTAGAGGCTCTTTTATCTCTGTCTTTTAATAAATTTAAGAAATGTATTAAAGAAAAGCTGTGTAAATAGGCTTACTATAAAGTAGTATAGTAGTATAATTAGTGATTATCTACTTAGTTCATAAAAGGGCCTGGTACTAGTGCTGGGCAGGCTACTTCTAGTGATTTGCTAAATTTGTTTTAAAATGAGTGTTGTTTGATGATTTACTTTTTTTTTTAAAGAGTCCCGTGAGTTTTTTACGCCGGCTTTTCCTCTGACTTTTTAGTCGATGAGTAGGGATGCGTACAGGGAATTATATAACGGTCAGAAATAAAAGCTTTATTAAATAATTGTTAAGGTAAGTAAGTATTAATTTTAATATACTTCGTTCAGAGACAAAACATAGAAAAAGATAATACATAAGCGTTGAACCAATTGAGTTTTCTCTATTTTTTACTATTACTGTCATTGAAATAGTGTTTCAAGAAATTATTTATGTAGGTAAGTTTCATTCAGATTGTAATTCGGTACTACGTAAATTAATAATAAATCCAACACAAAGAAGAATAAATTATACTTTTACAAAGTTTAAAATATAAAAGTTTACACGAATTACTTTTATGTATTGAATAACGTTCGAAATAAAACTAAAACACATTACCTCAAGAGATTATCATTAAGTTAATATAAAAGTATATTTAAAGAATCTTTTTATTAAGTTTGTAAATGAAATAAGGCGGATTTAAATGCAAATGAGTTCGTGAAACTGTTGAGATGCCGACAAAGCGGCGCCACGGCGCGCGGATGCCGGCGATTTAGGCCTAAACGTTGCGCGATTTGGTCATTACCATTGGATTCTGATTTCCTGGTACTCTCGGACCAAATATTTTTTTTTGTTTCAAATATTTATTATATTTGTTTGTTTTTTTTATTTATGGTTATTTCAACTAAGTGCTCGATAATTAATATCATCAATTACGTTATTACATAATTACATACTGTAAAATAATAACACATTTATTATTTATAGGTACGACATTATCCGATAAATCTTATCGTATTTGAATAATAATTAACTTTAGTACTTATAATAATTATTTCAAGCAAACAAGGTAAACTTTTCATTTAACAAAAGAAAGAAAGAAGTCATATAAAACGACCACTTCTATTTATTCGTCATTGTCCATTGAATAAAATTAACATACTATTCAATTCATTCATTCATTTACAAATTCAGAGCACTTTCTCGCAGGTCACGTATGAACTACACAATCCGCATCCGTTCCTTTCTGAATACACAATTGCTAGCTCTCTCTCTTTCTGCCTCACATAATTCGTATTGCTGCCTCGTCGGCTACGCGACGTTGCCAGACCGCGTGTCTTCACCCGTATCGGAATTATTTCGTTAGTATTTAATCGGACAGAAAAATAGTTTAGACCGTAATTTAGAAAATTTTAACTTTAGTCGCTGTACATTTAAGAATATTGGTATATTGTATGGTATTGGGTTATTTTATGGGAAGTCTGGTTTAATATGCAACCTTGAAATCATTAATATACTGGTAAAAATATCTTACAACAATAGAATTGGTGAATTATGTTTTATCAATATTGGTTAAGTGATCTTTCATCGGTGGAAACTTCAATGCCTGTCTTTGCACTAATTGATTTTTCGGTTTAGTAAAGAGACAAACTGACAGCACTTGCTTAGCATTAGCGTATAAAATCAATGTATTAATTTGTCTGCCCTAGCTTCTCCTCTTCTCTTAGCCTCGTATTTTTTGAGACAGAAGTCTCTCGGCTCGGCTTGTGGCAGTTTTGACATACGAAGTTATGTTACCGAAAGTTAATACATATAACTTCAATATTATTTTCTTTTTTTACTTCTGATGGCAAAAGAACATATAAAGTACTCTCGTACATTGACAAAACTTCATGTTTTGAACACTGATAATGCTGATTACTTGATCAAATCGTAAAAATAATGTTATAAAGCGATCGAAGCTAATATTAACTTACAAGTGCATTCAATAAAATATCATTTATTCTTTAAGGTGACTTTTGTACCATTATGAACGTCAAAGATGCGTCAAAGTTAAATTTAAGAAACAGCCCGCTACTTCTTTCAGTTATCAAATATTTTGTTTAAATGTAAGTAATTAAAAAACACAATTTTTGCGATCTAAAGTTGAAAAAAAAAACATCACCTTTGAACTCAATTTTCAATGTTAACCTTGATATTTTTTAAATTCGGACAAAGGTCTGGCTTTAAATTGTTTTCTCTATTTGATGATTTGTTAATTTAATAGTTTATCTCCTGTGTCTGACCTTTACCATACGAGCGAGTGTCAATTATTGTGCAGAAAGAAAGTCCGTTGGTGCACAACCGGAATCGAACCTAGAACCTCAAGGATCAGAATCACTGAAGGCCTAGTGACTTGCCAACACTATGTTAACGAGTCACGATTATTTACCTAATGTAGAAATAATTGTGAAGAAAATTTTATGTACCTACGATTAATTATCTTCCAAGCGACTAACCCATTAATGTAAAAAGAATTCATAGAAATCTTTATTTTTGTTTAAAATTGATATTAAATGATCTACCATTATTGTTCGTCCTACCTTCACTTTCTGCTATGACCACCTAGTATAGAGAAGCGCTTTAACCACAGTTGTGACTGAAGATAATTAAGGCAATATGGTAGACGAGGAACGCAGCGCTAAACAGCGCAGAAGATTGAATTGAAGTTTCAGGTTCGGATCAGGTTTAATCGTACCTTGCAGCCTCGATTCTTGACTTTCTGTTAAATTAAAAGTTTAAGGAGAAGTTAATTAATATTACCTACTTAATGTTAGAATACCTGAATATATTTGTAACACACGCAAAAAAATGTCTGTTTATATTAAACTGGAAGTTTTCGGAGTTTCACTTTATATTTTTGACTCCATACAGCGCAAATTCACATGGAGCTGTTCATACTGTTCTCACCTTTGGGTGGGAGCTCCCCAGTACCACCTTCTTCCGCCTGTCCCTATTTAATGAAGAGTGATTCCAATCGTCGACAGACAGCTTCTTAGTGAGCGGCTTGATCCCTTGGCGTTGCGTAGACATGTTGCGTAGAGATACCTATGGGGTTACTCGCCCTCTTCTACTACACTTAGCATGAAGAGTGTTTATCTGAGTGTCATCATCGGACGTCAAGGCAGAATACAAAGTACATCCGTTTCACCTCAACGTCAGTCGTTCTACAACGTTTTTGTCGTGCTGAAACAGCTGGCTAATAAACTATTTCCGAACCACGACTTGATCGACTTGGGATCCTTCGACAAAAGAGCGTTTCAATTCTTAAAGTATTTGTTTCGGAGATTAATTCTGTTCTGTACATTAAATTAAGTGCAGTACACGATTAATGTACCTCGATGAATAACTACACGATTTCGTACACTTTTCACCAATGCATCAATTAAAATAATCTAATTTTACACCTTATCACAACGGGTGAAGAGCCAGTTTTACCTGAATTAAATTTAGTTTTAGGATGTTTTATTGGTTTATCTTTTGGTTTATTTTTGGCTGCGGTAGGCGGTCGCTTGAGTTGGTATTTTTTCTGGCGTTTTTGTAACTTGAGGCAACTTTGGATTTAGACCGCGTTTCCTGCTATTGTGTCGAAATTTTCGATTAGTGCTTTTGTTTGTCTGTTTTTGATGCCAGGTGATAGGTTTTTGTGCGATCTTGGCTTTAATGTATTTTGATTCCCGGTAATTATTGTTTTACCAGATACCAAAACATAGAAATTTTCCCGCCCTCAATTGACCGGGACTTGACAATGAATCCTCCAAAGAATTTGAGAATTATTAGTATCAACATATATTCTACGAATGTTTTAAAAATACGACTTATCTTTGGATAAAACTAATTACATAAGTTGGAATTTCTTCATATATCTATACAAACTACAAAAAAACCTTATTACTTATTAAATTGCAATAAAATTCACTAATTGTTGTTTATCATACTACCACGATCCAGCTAACGCCATCTAGTACAGCGCGGCTGGATTAATGTAATCTTCGGTCGTCCTACCGAAGGGAACGTCATAGACGTGCGAGCGAGATGGGACATAAACAAATGCTTCCCATCGATTGCGGAGGTCAACTCGCGCATGTCAAGAGAAATTTTATTACTACGAGTTCTAGATTCGAGTTTTATTATATATTTTGTAGTTTTATATATGAGTTTAATATATTAACTGTGTTCCGCTGTTATTATATACTGTAGTGTTGTGGCCGTCAGATACAACTTTGTAAAGAAAACTTAAAACTTCGAGAAGGCTTCTCTGGAATTAAGTAACTAAATACTTTAATTTTACCAGCCAATTCAGGCAATACTCATATTAGTTGTTCGTATTTACATAGAAATCATAGGTTATAAGATAATTTCAAGCCAATTAATTTCATTGTGATATCTTTATAGCTATAAAGTTTTGTGGTTTAGTTTTTGCAGGTACCTACTATATCTGCAGGACTTAAACGTTAAACACTTACGAAACGTAAAAACTAAAACAATTTTGTATAACTCTCTGATGCGCAATTATATTGTATATAGTAGCATTCTATTGAATCCATAGAACGCGATCCATTCCCAACGTAATTCATTAGTACTGGATTTTCTCATAGGATCCCGTCTCATCAGCGACATAGGAAGTTTAATATGACGTCACTGTACTATCAGTTCTGAAGTCGTTGTTACGTTCTTATACAAATTATAGTACATTAACAATGTCGTCCCAAAGTTTAAAATCAGCAGAATTTTCCTAATTTTTTCTGCTAAACCAAACCAGGAGTTCAACCACCTCTCTATCGAATTCTTCACGATCATAAATGGAGCTGGATATATTTAGTAGTGGGCTGATAAATTTTAAAAAAAGCATTATTTGTTACATTGACGTTTCCGAAATTGTTATATATTTTAGATAAGATGGCTTGTAACATACACTGTAGATTAAGCATTATGTATATAAATAAGTAATATAAACCATCCTGATACACAAACGTTATAGATAATAGGAAAGCATATCATATTTCTATCAAAACTCGATTGAATTAAAAGGTCGAAGTTTCGAGAATAATGTGAGATCACTGTCAGTAGTATCGCGGTTGAATCTGCGGCTCGCATCGATTTATCAGAATACAGCCATACACGGTAAAACTTATCCAAAGATCTATCTCAGCAGTTCATTACTTGATTTTTTTTAAATTTAGACGTTTTTGTGTATGAAAATGTGCTTCAGCAATGTTTTTGATTATTGTGGTGAGACGGCCTCTACGTTGAGGTCCCGATGGAGGTCGTCATCGTGAATGTATCAGGGAACATTAGCTATTTCCCTAAGCACTTTGATATGGAATCGTTGGATTATTTGGAAAGCTCTACGTAAGAATACAAAATTGGTAAAACTAAATTGTTAAATTCCATTACTATTACTTAAAATAATTTTCTTAAAAATAAATAAAAGTTTATTAATGTTAATCGGCAGTTAGTTCGTTTCTATGTCATTTTATTTCTTTAATTGTGTTGCAGCCATATCGTAATTAAATTGTTAAATCAATATAAGCAGTATAATATTAAGTGATAGCTCAATTCAACGTTGACAAAATAACATCAAAAAATCTCCGGATACATCTCCGCATCCGTCCTCCCACTGTTCCCTACAACACAACTACACACGCACGCATCAATGAAACACGTTTTACGATCACACACACTAGCACACTATGGAATTTTCAACCCTAATGTTGTCCTACATTCAGGACATAACCTCAAAAAATGATTCGGTTCGCGGAGATCAGTTCTAGTGTTTCCGTCTTCTGTCACCAGAATATGTGAACTTGCCGCGTGTGACGTATGTCTTCAGTTCAGCGTCAGTGACAGCCGGAATGCACGCCCGGTCCGTTTTCGGCAATTTATGATAGTGTCAACCAAATGAGTGTGAGTTATTAGATTTAACTGTTGGGCGATTGATCACCAGCGAATTGGGAGCGCATTTGGTATTCGAAAAATTTTTCTTTTCAAGGCTTTGTAATTCCCAATTTACGGCTGTCTTTGACAAGAAAATACCAAGCTCCGTCAGCGACGCTTTCTGGATTGGTTATTTAATCGCATGACAAGATAGTGGGACACTTATCAAAAGGTCATGTGATAACAATTTATTAGCGTTTCTGATAAGAATTAATTTCCGATGAATTTTGACCTTGAAAACGCCTCTGCGTCACGTAGAAAGTAGTATAATATTAATAGAGGCACTTTTTATGAATAGTGTAATTCATAGAGAAAAAGTTTAAAAGTCATAATGTATTACTAATAATAAATAATAATTAAAATAAACTGATCAAGATACTCTAAGATAATATCTTCAAATAATAAATTTTAAAGAAAGTGCCTATCTGATACCCGACTCTCTGTTTTTCTGATATTTTTTTTCTCTTAACAATAAGCAAAAAATTATTTGTACTATTAGTTTTTTTTGTAGCATTTATGTTTACCAAAATC
The DNA here is from genome assembly GCF_905147795.1 of Pieris rapae. Lineage (NCBI taxonomy): Eukaryota > Metazoa > Arthropoda > Insecta > Lepidoptera > Pieridae > Pieris > Pieris rapae. Next base: position 448,559 of record NC_059515.1, on the reverse strand, counting down.
TTATTTTAGAAAAGATAACTTATATTGTAGATATAGCATTATGTATGATGTGGTAAACTTCAATTCTACTTCGACAAATATTAAATGCATATATTATATTGAATAAATTTAATATTTTCGTCAGCTTAAAAGTCAGCTTGTATGACAATGAATAAACATGAAGGGGGATCAATAGCATCTAAATAGGCTTAATTAGGTGGGTGGGAGTTGCAAGGGTGAACACCAGTTGAATGTGTTAACATGGCTATATTTTTGTTATCAGATATCGAACTTTTAGTATATATCTTGACGCAATTTCTGGGTACTGAGAAAATACAATGAGATTATCATTGCAATTGTTTTAAAGGCTTTATTTTTATAAACGAAAATAGCCACCTAAGCTATTCATTCTCCATTTTAAAAATCCACAACGTAATTAATATTTCTTTATAAAACAATAAAAAGTTCAAATACTTAAAAAATATTTACATTAATAACATCTCAGTTGATTTGTTTTATCACTTTCTCGTTAGATGGCGCTTATAGCAATTTAAATAAATTTCGCTTTAAAGTATAAAATTTTTTTTCAAATTGATTTTTTAATAATTAATACTGGTTGATTTCACCTACTGATAAACATTTAAACTTATAGTCTGATTTATATTATCGTAAGAGTATTTATTGCAGTATTAACATTGAGAATCAATAAAAAAGTCTGCAACGTTTGCAACACCTGGCAAACAAATACAATGGTAATATGTTTATAAAAATCTAACGTACATATACACATTATAAAATTAAGTTGTTTACAAAACATACGAAACAGAACACAATTAAGTACGTAATAAATATAAACAGAAAAATGAAATTAAACGAACATTATTTAAAAGAAAAAACTAAATTATTACTACACATAAAAAATTCTGTTCCCGTTTCATTCCTTTGGTAATGATGGTGTGCACAATCAGAAGTATTGCAAGCTAAAACTGGAAACATTCGTGAATTACGCAGATTATTCATATCATGTTGTTAGAAATTAACGACAAATTGGGGCTGCATATCGGCCTATTAAGACTTTGATAAATCATTTATTCAATTACCACATTAGAGCAAGCGTGGTATCAAATATTATGATTTTTATATAATGATTGAATTGGAATAAAAAACCAAACTAAATTCGGAGTACATAAAGTTGTCACGTCTACGCTACAAATATGTTAAAAGCCTTCGTATGGATTTTCGCAGAAGCCGGGATTTAATAACTTTAATATACCTAGCTAATATTCTCGATAAATCGACTTCAAAGGATACATCTCAAAGTGACACAAAGCTGAAAGCTTTTAATAAAGCAACAACCTACTTGTACTCAAGCCTTCGATATTAAAATACAGCTTTCTCCCGCGTTCTCGCGTGATTTTAGGATGAAATTTACACTTTAATGAGACATTCCAAGAATTGACGCTCTCTCTCTTCTTCTTATAGTGCCATCTCTTCTCGAAGGTTGGCGATCATCATCACTTCCGACTGCTACGACGTGACCTTGTATGATTAGTTACGCTGTTTGCTTGCAATTAAGTCGTTGAAGGGTGATAAATTAGAAACCTGACATTAATCAAAAATTATTATTACTATGTCAAATTCAATTAAAGTATTTCCGAACCGACTTCAAGTCCTTCAAGAACAAAACGTACCTATTCTAAAACTGCTGGCAACGCGAGTCCTCTGACATTGAAAGTGTCCATGGGCGGCGGTATCGCTTAATATCAGGTGAGCCTATTTTTTTAAAAAGTGCGTGCGTACAAAGCACACATGTCAGAAGTTAAGTAAAAACCCAAATAGATGATCATGTACCAGTAAATGATAACACCAAGTATATTTATATATATATATTCACATTGTGTACACACTGTTAAGGTGCTAATGATAATATGTATAAATAAATAAAATTCTACATGACGTTATGCGACAGAATTGTCTTTTAAAATTCTAATAAGTATGTAATAACTAAACGAATACATCAACCATTAGATTGTACTTTTTCTCCATCTCCCTTTCTCACTCTCTGTCAAACGGTCTCAATCGCTCTCTCCCTTTTCTTCAAGAAAAACGCTGCACGTCTTCGTAGCGTTTCATCCGTAAAAAACTATCTTCATGCGCCTAAAAAAATCTCTTAAATAAACTTATTTCTAGAACTAAGAAATCTACTAAAAATTAAAATACTTTTATGGGCAAAGGAAACATTTGTAACCGGATGTAGGTATTTGGAGCAATTTCCAATTTACGGAAGTTAAATAAACATTGCTATCGTTTAAGTGACTCCGTCACGTAGGGTCGGGTTATATTTACATAATACCCCACTCGTGAGGGATGGCGTTATGATGCTTCGTAAGGTTTTAATTACATTTAGATGTATCCGGGTAATAGTAGTTCCAAGATTGTGTAATCAAGTATGTAATTGATCCTGATTCAGATCTAGAAATAAACTGAATTTCTTATTTTCTTTTATATCAAGCATTTGTATACAGTAATAAACCTTGTTCCTTCCAAGCCCCTCTGTGTGGAGTCCTTCCAGGGATTTCCACCCCATGGATGGTTTGCTGCCCATGACATGTGGCTGGTAAGGTCACCAAGGCCGCCCAAAAAGGCTACCAAAGGCAAGAAGTAGTTGTTGTATTGCCGTTATCGTCAAAAATAAATTTGCAATAACAATTCTTTTAAAGACAAATTTGCACGCCAGTATGTGTGGCAGAATATTTAAACTGTAGATTGTATCATAACATTTTTGTAGCATATTCTTACAAATAAAATTATAATTATTATTACTGTGAGTTACAATTGAAAGTTTTCTTCACAAGAGTAGTATAGATACATTTATATAATCGAACTAAGCAACTCCAACACTAAATTCATGTACACAATATGTGTACGTACTTGAATGGTACATGGGAACAATGGCGTTAATACATAATGTCATTATAATTTAAAAATATCCAAGGCAACGTAATTCAAAGGCCAGTAATCTACATTAATAAATAGTAAAATGTATGGTTCAACGTAGCTATGTATAAATTAACGACTGTTTGAAAGTCAATATTAATAGTAATTTCTTAGTCATTATTATTAATGTCAGAGCATGGCGTAAGAGTCTGCTATTGTCACCATATATTATTTATTCATTATATATCAAAGTCAATTTTGTTTAAATTTGGTAATGCCGGTGGTTTATTTGATTTCTCAAAGTTATTTGATCTAAAACTGACGACTATTCAATGGTCGATAATAATGATATCTCTAAAATATATTATATATATATATTAGAGAGGTAAAATTTGTAGAATTGACAATTTCCACCCTGGGACTCATCACTCATCTGTTTTCGTTTCACTGAATCGTTTCAGTGAAACGAAAAACGTACCCGAAAACTTGATTACACAGTAGTTGTGGTTGTCAGTAGATTCAAAACGTTATTGATGGATTTACGAGACAATACAAGGGGTTTATTGAATTAACTGTGCACGCGATATTCATACGTACCTGAACCAAATAAGACACGTTTTTCAAAAGCAAACTCGTCATCAATATTGCAATTTGTCTCTGTGTAGCATCCTTTGATCTCGGACTGGGTTTGACGAAGGCATAAGCCCATTTATATAACTTGATTATAAACCGAGGGCTCATAAAATGTATAGTGACAAATTATACATTATATTACAGATTATTCTAAAATTACATCAAGTATATACTTAGTAAGCTATGCTGTGGTAACATAAAGTCTATATAATAAAATAAAGTAATATGTATAAATAATATAATAATAATAGTATGTAATATGTAAAAATAATTCTAATATAATAACTAACCTTAAAATGTAATAACTAAAATATATTATTAACAAAAGGGACTCCCTTTAGGCAAGGTTCCGAAGATACTGGCAGCGTTACCCCTATGAATCGCTAGACTAATTTTTGTCCGAGGTAGGTGCCAGCTCTTTAGTCTTTGGTAAGTAAAAATATGTTTGGGGGCGGTACCAGAGACAGCGAAGGCCACTGGCCAAAGTTGGTTGCGATACCAGAACCAGTCTTCTACTCAGATTACCGTTAACAAAGTTGTTGCGCGTACTGAATTCTGTCTCCGACATTATCGACTTAAGGATGTTATCATAGTGAGTTCACAGTATCGATATTATTTATCTTGTGTATATTATTTATTTTATTGGCATTATCGTATTGGCTTAGTACTGTAAAAATCTGTATTTTTAAGAATAAAATAATGTTAGTACACTCACCTAAAGTTGAATGTTGCGCTTAGGACTACTAGGACAAAGTGGTCATATACAGTTGTAACTCTGGGTAACTTTAAATAATGACAAAATTGTTCTACAATAAAGAGTCAAAAGTGGAAAGATTTTTGTGTCCACACTACTACTACTAGCACTACTTAGTTTTCTTTATAGACTTTCGAAGAACTTATTATATTGCATCGATAATTTAATCTACAGATGATTTACATTTGTAAAAGACGGTTCAGATACTACGCAATTATATACAAATAGATCAAGACTGAATATTACAAAGCCTTCATTTATATTTCATGAAAGAAAATTTTATGATTAGCTAAAGGAAATGTAAGCTACATCAGACTTCAAAGAAACATTTTTAACACGAGATATCATCGTCAGCTAACGGATAACCTTAATGTAATTTTTCATATTTTATATAAAAAAAAACGTAATATATTATCTATTTTTAACATGAAGAATATTATAAGAAAACTCAATATGTTGATTAAAAATCTTGTTAGTTGTTTAAACTCAATTAAAAAGTTTTATTTGATAGATTGCTGAAAATATTAAATCCCTTTTTTTTCGTGAAAGTGCTTTCGTCAGGTTTTTTAGTTAATCTTATTCAATGTTCTTAATCTTAATTGTGTTTATATAATAATAATAATAAAACCACCATTAGCACTACAGCCAATTGAGATCTAGGCCTCACATTTCTGTATCTGTTTCATAATCATTTGTCAATCTAATAGGTAAGTAGTGATCAGCCTATTAAATGCGGATATAAAAAGTCCTTTGGTGCAGCGCCGGGGATCAAACTAACGAGGAAAATAATCGCACGCAGAAAATCCAACATTGCTGTCATAAATCAATTATACCATGTTAAATTGTTTTCTGGCTACGTGATTAGGCAAATCTTTAAATTGAATTTTTAATTTTTTATAGCAAATGGGAACTGACGACAGCATGAGCGACGATGTGTTCGAAGACGAGTTGCGTGCGCCGACGCTACGGACCACGCCCTCACCCACTGGCTACAGAGACTACCGGCCTGTGGATTCACCTGCGCGAGCGCCTCACGAAGATGACATTCCCATACATAAGGTAAGTTCACTGTTCAATAAATGAGTAACGATGTAGATAAATTATAAAATATTAGTTTTTAGCACAAATCAAATAAAAGGTATTTTGGTCTTTATCATTATTAACATAGCTCTTTATTTTTCCTTTCTTATATATAAGGTGAAGCAAAGAAAGTTATTAAGTTTTTGCCAGCACCTCGAAAAGCTTGTCCTTTGTTAGATTAAATTGACTTCAGAAGAAGCAATTGTTATTCATGAAAAAATCTAGACACGACAGTTCATACACTTATTTCAACCTGTCACGGCTCTCGATTTTGATAAAATACTTGTAATGTATAAAGAAAGAAGAGATTGACTGATTTTTTAGGATTCTTGACTTTAGTTAGCGTTTCTTTCTTTTGACAATTGACAAATTAATTGTCAGTACGAGTGAATGTTTATTACACAGATAAATGAAAAATCATTGAGCTGGTGTTTGAACGCCCGATCTTAGGGTTCGAATAGCTGAAAAAAATCAATAAATTTTTCGTTTTTGAGTATATAATCTTTTGATATACCTAGTAGTGTTCTTGTTGTATGTATTAATACATTTAATTATATTAATATACAATTACAAACTAAAAATATATCTAATAACTAACCTTAAAATTTAATTATTAAAAAATATTATTAAAAGGAGTCCCTTTAGGCAAGGTTCCGAAGATACTAGCAGCGTTCCCTCTTTGAATAGCTAGACTAATTCTTTGTGCGAGGTAGCTGCCAGCTCTTCGTTCTCCTGTGATGTCGACTAACCTTTTTGATAATTCCCTAAAAAGCTTTAATGCGCTAGGACCCCACGGACCAAGGGTCTCGACACCGAATGGGACAAAATCATATTCAGAGCCTAGACCCCTGTATTTGCAGACTTTAGCTTTTTCAGCCGCATCACAAGCCGCACCAGCTCTCTTGTTAGTTCCATGAAGATTGGAAGGGGCCAGTGTGTCTGAACAGGTGGCATCCCATACCAAAACCCGACCCATCTTCCATGGAATCAAACTCATACCGTCCGGTCTCTTGCCATCGTCTCTAGCAATTCCAGTCGGCTCAAGTAGATTAGGCACGTTGACGGTGGCAAGGGACCGATGTATGATATCGTTGAGTGCGGCATGTCTCGAGAAGCGGCCAGCACTTTTTTGACATGATAGTCCGTGATGTCCTAGTTTGTCGACATCACTGCCACAGGGACAAGTATGAGGAGCGCAGACCGGTACCCCAAGCCGCAGACAGGCTGCGATTCGGAGCGTGTCAGGTTCAAGAAATGTTCCTGTATTTGACGAAGGGTAAGCGTGAAGCCAATAGCCGGCCTCATGCGTACCCACGGCCAAAAGCCTAGCACGTGCTGAACCTGTACTACGGCTCAAAAGATTGTCATAAGTCATTTTACTGTCTATGTCGTCCCAGCTCCTCTGTGAATTTAGAGAAAATGGAAAAAAATGTCATATCCACCATTAAATAACTCATTAATATTTAATTTATTTATTTGGAAACAAAACAGATACATCTATACAATAAAAAAGTTAAAAATTATTTCACTAATAAAAATATGATAGAGTGCAAAGCAAAAGAAAACCAAATATGACAGTAGGTACAACATTTATAAATCCGGAAAACGACAAACATACCAGTAGCTATAATAAATAAGAAAGATCTTACAAGACAAGTATTAGGACATAAACCGTTGTTTTAAATTATTTTTAAATGAAGCAGTAGACGAGTGCGAAAAAGGGTCAATGTTTTTGACAGAATCTAAAGCAGAACACATCATATGAAGAGGCTCGCGGAAACTGTGTGGGCGTAGAGTCCTGGCAGGAACATTGAATAGCCCTAGTATATAACCATGGGATAGTATAAAATATATAGTTTAAAGTAGTTCAGCTATTATAGATTTGACAGGTCTAAAAGGTCTCCAAAAGCCTTTTTCGAAATTGCTTACAGCCTTCTCTTTTCAGACAATATTGCTCGGTGACAGCGGTGTCGGCAAAACGTCTCTGCTCGTTCAGTTTGAAACTGGTAAATTTCAACCTGGGAATTTTTCAGCGACCGTCGGTATTGGATTTACGGTAAGTATTTCATTCAAGGTCTTGTTTATTATAAACCAGACGTAAATTCCCTTAAAATGGAATTCAATTTGCTTAAAAAAATTGCAACAGAAAGTATGCTACCTGAAATCATTAAAAACATGAAAATGAAATGAATGAAAGTGTTGGTCGACGAAATGAGAATCTTCCAGCGCTATCCTGTGCTATCTCCCGCCAACTGCTGGCTTTCAGGCCCCTTTAGGGTCGCAGAGCCAGCGGAGTACGTACTACTGGTATTTACCAGAGTAACATGAAAATATTTCAGTTGATAATTAATTTCATAAGATTAGGTTTAAGGAGTTTTGTAAAAATTTGTTTTAATTTTACCGTCGCCTTGAATGTTAAACTCGTAGTTTGCTCATTTAGTATCTGGTTTATTAATTTTGAAGCGAGAAAAGTTTTACATACGAGCAACAACTTCGGTAAAGTTCCTCAAAACTCTTGTACTTCAAAAAACTTGCTTTAAATTCTTTTTGCTTTTATTAGTACACGTTACTTGTACTGTGTACTCGTAGATCTTTGAAGTTCGATTCCAACTTCTAAGAACTATCATAAGGCAGTTTCTCAGTCTTAAAAAAAAAAATAATTTTACCCTCTCCTCTGCTTCCTAGTATAAATCATTATTGTATATCAAGATTTAATAGATAAAAAAATAACGTATTATGTACGTCATAAATTCATTTGTTTGCACATGAGTTGGTTGATTGGTAATAATCAAAAAATCTAATTTAACATTTCAAAATCTACTTATTAAATATTAAACCACTGACACAACTAATTAGATACTTAATTGAATATATTTTTCTATATTTAATAACAAATAAAGTAGTTAGTTAAAATATAGTAATTATTAATACAACGAATACACTCTGTTTTTTATGTAACAGTCATTTTATATTCGCTATTCCGATTCCTTAACACAACTTTACGAACCTAAACGAAGAGTGGCAAAAGACCTCCCTTATCAAAAGGCCTTACGACAATTGTACGAATTGGTCCTTTAAGTGACATCTGACTCAGGACAAAGAAATTGCAAATTATTTCAATTACTAAGGTAACAGAAATGTATAAGAGAAAACAAATATGATGTTCGCAACACAATTTTTCATGTTTGGATTGAATTGCTTAGATTTTTTGATAGCTTGTTTACCAATTATATTAATTATAAGTAATATAATTAATAATGAGTGTTTGTGTTGAAGTATCTTAAATTAAAGTAGTTTAGATAATTCCCATTCTAATTTCCTCATTATCCTTACGACGAACAATTGTGTGCCTTTCATGTTAAGAATATATAGAAACGAGGTATATACGACGGCCACCGAACCGTTCTTTATAGTACAGATATTAAACCATACATCACTTATTAGTTCCTCGTATTTTCGATGTGTCGTCCTTAAACATATTTAAAAGGCCTGTAACGCACTCGGAACTCAGCGGTATTGGCATAAGAACCCTGAAAAAGCATAATCTCGACCTACTTGAAAATAAATGTACCTATCATAAATTTATAACTACAGGCATAAAATTAAAGAATAAAAAATAAATATATTATGAAACAGCCAAGTATAATTTCTTAGATAAAGGAAAATCGTAAAACAAAGAAGTCGATTTGATCCCTTGCTCGAGGCAACTCAACTCATTTATAAAACTAGGTGCCTACGAAGAAAATAGCTGCTACAAAATTCTACTTACACTGCCTTACAAATAACTTTCAAATTCTTCACAGAAGTTATAATTAGTTTTAGCGAACCTATTTATATGCGTTAGTTAAACACATATTTTTCTATCAAATTTCTATAGACATATATATAATTTTGACACTTATTACTTCAATCGTAAAGTATATTCAAACTAAAAATTACTGACTACCTACAATTGCTGCGTAAATATTAGCTGAGTACCTAGAAGCACGGCAAAGGAGTAGGACTTCATTCCTTAGTTTAATATGAGTTTATTAAAGGGGCGATTAAACAGGCTTGGTCAGACGTGTCCTTCAGTAGACCCACCCACCATCGGCTGTGATTGTGGGCAGCATCTGTCCAGTTCTGTATAAAAAATGAGTCTAATCGAACACATGAAATCCTTATAATTGGTTGGACTCCCAGCTAAAACGAAGCAAATGCAAAAAACATCAATTTGTCCTGCAGTTTTCACTACACTAAAGCAAGCTTATAAATTTATCAGCGATATTGTTAGTAACATCTTGTGACTGATACAATCGTTACATAAATTATCATAATACTGTTTCGGATTAATTATCTATTCAAATAAGGATTCCTGTGCTCTTATGAAATGAAAACGGGAGAGGCGGTTTAATTAATTCATTAATATTTTAGCGGTGAAAGAATTCTTCGACGTAAAAATGTCTTTTTTGTTGTATTAGAATAGTTTAAATATCATAAAAAACCTTTGCAGTTATAATTTGAATCTCCAACTTACGGCATTTTATTTCGCATCTTTTACTTCCTGTATTTCTGCTATTTTATACACACAGCTTATCAATATCGCCTCAGGTTTATTAAATGTATTTCCCTCTAATTAATCGAACGGAAACCGCATCCAATTTGTAGCCGAGCTTTATAGCTCAATGCCGTTTCCCGAGCAACGCGGGGCGGGGTGCCCTAGTCGGGACTCAGGAGCGGTCTAGGATTTACGAGCAGTTGCCAAAGAGCTACGGGACGCGTTGACATCCCTCGGGGAGCATTTTAAGTTACGAGCCATTCATTTCAAAGATCGCGTTCGAAATTCAAAATTAGTGCGAATGTAAAAAAAGTTCAAAAAGGTTTTATTATACCAATATATTATGACTGGCTGACTAGCAGTTTTAACAGGATTTTCAATTTAAGAAAAAAGTAGCAATCGAAAAAAATTCCTTAAATTAATCTAAAAATTACTATTTAATATGCTAAAATACAATTTATTTATTAATGAAATTCGTAGATGGATCCAAATGCTTTAATCAATCACATCGTTGTCATCACAATTTACAAACTCGTTTGTTTCTTGGCCTCTGTTTTTGAAACTTTTCAAATTTTAATTACATCTCCAATCGAGCGGTTTGAATTAACTTCCTTTAGTCTGATTAGAGAACAAGGCGTAAAAAATGATGTTTTTTATTTAGTGAGCATTTTTACTAGAACTATCGTAATGGTCCAGGTAAGTAGTTACTAAGTAGACGATTAACTTTGTTATTGGAAAGTGTACTCCTACCAAATCATATTTAAAAGTGTTTAATTTGCACTATGGACGACACTTACGCACGGAGGCTTTCCTAGTATTGCATAAAAATGCATTAGTAGTATTAACGTAACTTACATTTTATGTTGCTTAACGTTAGGTTGTATCTAATAACCGACCTGGTAGTCTTTTTCTTAGCCGCTAATCATGCTAGTAGATTTTTTTAAATAAACTTTATATATAACTGAAATAGGTTGTGACAAAATACATCTATTTTTAACACTGGTTCATGGTATGTTGAAGCCTCTAGATTAGAGATCCAATTCAGCAAGCGTAATTTTTATGCGATCTGCGAATTTGTGTTCTGGATATTTTGAATTTATCTATTATTTTTAGATGAGCCCCCAAATTGTAAAAACAAATATGCATAGATATCAATGGTACATACTTTGATTAATCAAATATATTCCATTAAAAAAAACCTTTTTTTTTTTCCTTTCATACAAAACTTCAATCTCATATGTAAGACCCAAAAAAAAAACAATTTCTCATTGTATAACAATCAATACCTTAAAAAATATTCAACCGCGTCGGTGCAATTTATAAGCATGGAATAAACTGTTGCTAACATAATTTTCTGAGTGATATTCACATTAGCACTTTCATTAATAATTCATAGGATGTGATTTAATAACTCTTTACTCTATATTAATTAGGAATTGAATAATATATATACGTAAAGAAACATTGTTAGATTATAGAGCTACAACTTTTTAAGTCTGAGCCTCAAATTTCTCTATCTATTCATGATGATGATGATTTGTAATATTCAAGTTGGTGATGAACCTTCAGTGTCCGACACACGACTTTTCTGGCCCAAAGCATGCCGGCAGTGCACAGTCGGAGATCAAACCTGCGACCCCAGGGATGACAGTCGCACGTTGGAACTGGGCCAGTACTGCTCAGTACTGGCCTAGTGCCTCTGCTGCTCTTTTATTAGATATTCCTTCAATTAATTGAATAGTAATTCGATACGGTTTGTCAAAATATAAGACTATATAGCAAAAATATACATTGGCTACTTCCATACACAATAAATTACCATTAACAATCATACATATATATTATATATTTAACAGTATAAATACTCGTAATAACGCAGATTTTAGCATCCCTTGGGGCTATTCGCTTATAAAGTGCTTTCGTTAGATAATATTTTTGTTACATTAAAAGTCAGCACAACGTTTTATATTACCATTTTTTTAAATATAATTATTGCTTTAATTGTCGATACGATACGTTTCACGTTTATTGAATATTAATTTTTTAACCAACTTCGGAGCAAAACTTGTGTTGTAGTTTTTTACCTTCAATGTATACTTTATTATTCAATAAATACTAGAAAAATTAACCTTAAACTATAAAATCTTAAATATATATTGCAATACTTAAAATATATTACTAAAAAGAGTCCCGTTATCTTTAATTGGGGAGTAAATGTTGAAAAACCTTAAATAGCTGTTAATGATTACATTATTTTTTTAACCACACACGATTTACTTTTATTCTACACGTACAAATTACGATTCGTAACTCCAATAATGCAACCCGGGGATTAAAACAATTTTCGCTTGCATGTCACTAGACTTCAATACCCTTCAGTAATTAATTATTATTCTTTGTGAATTTTAAAATAAGCGAATTTAAGTAACGAGCTTTCCAACTATGAATATTAAAATTGCATTTAACGACGTAAAATGATGAATATTTTCATAATAAAATTCATTGTTTTTGTTGTAACATATTTAATGATGTACCCCTACTATATTTTGAATAAAACCTGTTTAGAGAACGTCAAATAAATATGTATGTATAAATTGTGTTTATAATTATTAATAATTAAAAGCCTTTTATTTCAAATACTTTTACACTTAACACATTCACATATCTGTCATTATTTTTAATTATTTGTGCCCTTTTTTCCTCCTCCAAATCCCACCATTCCTGTCTGCACTGTGCCATGTTACAGCTGTTTCTTTAATTTGATCTAGCCACTTTCTAAATTGTCTTTTTTTATTGTACCTTAGGCTCCAGTTGAATACGTTCTTGCTCCACTTTTCTGATCCTCTTGCCCCGCCAAATTCCATGTGTTTATTAATTTACATGATTTTGCTACTTTTATTTATACGATCGCATAACGAAACTAAAAAAAGCTATCGTATTTCTTCTCTTCTTAATTAAAATCTTATTTCGGGATCGATCTATCTTCTTACCAATCAAGCAATGTTCATTAGTATATATGTTTCTCAAAAAAAAAAAAACCTATAATTTCCGAAACAGTTAGTTTTAGAATGCACTTGAATTTAGTCTCGCTTATCCCAAAGTTTGAACTAATATTCGTAGTTAGTTGAAAATTATGTGAGAGCAAGTTATGCTGAGGTGCTAATAGATTCCTATGCTGCTTAACTTTATAATTAATTATTATTCATTGGATATATAAAACGCTTTTTTTTATTATATTCAATGAGATATTACGAACAACAATCGCGATAAATCATAAAGTTTTTTTTAACTGCTGTCCAAGTAACTCTTTTTTGTGTTTATTTTATTAAATACAAAAGAATTTAATAATAAGATCTTCAAATTATTGTCAAACTAGTCTTGCGGTTTGTAAAACAATGCATTATTTAAATAAATACAATTGTTAAAGTAGAAATGATAATATCATCTAATAAATAATTCCAATAAGTATAGGAAAAGAACGATATCGAAACAATAGACAATATGAAACAAAAAAAAGAACTTTTGAATAATTTCCTCACTCCGTGAGCAATTATTACGTTTTAATAAAGTCGGCAGCCAATCATTCTCCAATAGCGGTCACCGGTGCGGAAACTGGCGCACCTTGACCCACACTGAGTACTCAGTGCTGACTATATTTTCTATGCTGATGTTTCAAAGCTTAATTGTTTTTCCATTCAATATTGTTGTATTGTAATCGATTTTTTCGTGGCTTTTCGTTATCAAGAACTTAATAGTTTCAGGGAACCTGTCATTAAATTATCTTATCTTTTTCTGGACTATTTACCCTGGTAAAGCCATATTGGTAGATAAATAAATAGACGAGATACTGAATAAAATACGTAGTATTGTTTTTTATTTACATAGCTTTTACACATTTAAAAAACACTTTTTTTAAAAGTAATAAAATTTTAACTGTATAACAACGCGTTTACAACATTAGACAATTATTAAATTACTTTTGACGTTATAAAACTGTCCAGATGTTTCCCGCCCTATAATTTAATAGCCATTTTCAAATCGTAAAGATATGACGAACGCGTTAAAAATGAAAAGCTCTTCTCTCAATTCTTTTCAAATAAAGAAACTTACATCAGCTGAGGCTAAACTTAGACCAATTTTAAAACCACAATTTTATAGATTAAGGGCCTGTTTCACAATGTCCGGGTAAGTTCCAAATAAGCTATTTGTTACTTATTTGTAGGATAAACAGTATTTTTGCGTTTCACGACTGTCAGATAGCGCTATACGTCATGAAATTCGAAGTATCTTATTTGGAACTTTTATCTTTCGAATAATTTGTGTTGCATAGCTATTTGGCACTTTATCCATACATTGTGAAACAGGCCCTAAACCAAATAATCAAGTAGCACTGAAGCGTCTTATAATTTCCCACAACGAAGGTTTATTGAATCGATCAGATTAATTGAAAATCGCCCTTCGAATAGAGTTCAAAGGGCTGCAAGTTGTATCTAATGTTGTCAAGAGCAGTGAAGCAATCTGCTAAACAATGGGCGTATTGTTCGCAAATTGCTTAGTATTTAGTTTTTATTGCTTAGTGGCATTGGTGTCCAAATTATTATACTTATATACATATTTTATTGTCTTGTATTATTGTATTACTAATAAGGTTTGTTCGTATCGTGTTCGTCAATTTTATATTTGTATGTTCATCACTCTTAATTTGAATTAACAGTGACCTGATGTTTCGCGGCACGGCCACACAGTTAAATATATTAAAAAAATAGTTAAATACAATTTATTTCCAACACTAAAATATTCAGTATTTACAATATTCTTAACGTACCTACATAGTAATAAAAATTAAAAATTGATTGAAATTTTAAAAGATTGGTTCCTGTGGCTGAGTAGCTTTAATGCTGGCAGCAGTTCCTCGCTGTGTTGCCACATATAATCGGTGAGCGAAAAAAACACCAGCTCTCTGGTCACCGGTACTATCTACCTGGCGCCAACTTAAATGTTTAATAAGCGTCTGTGCACTTGAGCCCCACGGTCCAATATTCTCTACTCTTTTTTTATATGAGTTTCCCTTGCTCTGACCGAATTAACTGACTCAATTCTTTAAATAGATTTTAATAAAGCTTTTTACTAAAAATAGACATTTTCAATCACACCATATAGTAGAGTGGAGATCAAACGAAGCAATATGTTCGTTTATGTAGGCTTTAAGTGATCCGATTATAGATTGTATTAAATTTAAGCCTAGACTAATAGGTTACAGCATAGGGATTAATACGTTACGAATCTTAGGTATATAAGCATGTCATGACGTCATGCAACGTTTTACCCTTGATTTATTATGATAGTTCTTAATAGCTTTCGTGAATTAGAAAGTTGATGATGTTTTAATACCATCGTATTAGCACGTAAAGTTGTCGAAGAGAGAGAGAAGAGATACAGGAAGAACAGGGCGCTCTTAATTTCCATACATTAATTTACACAGCGTTGGCCAGATTGCTTCAGTGTGCATCTCCCATCCCTGAGGTCGTAGGTTCTATCCCCAGCTGAGCACCAATCGACCTTTCTGTCTGGGCATAACATCGTCAAGGGATATTGGCCTCAAGTGTGCGATGTTTTATTTACATTTGATTACGCTTCTAAATTATAACTAAAATACTATTAAAGGCTTTGAGAGTTACAGATTACGGCACCAGCGAATAAGCGAATGGCATTTATACGTTTGAATAAATATAACGACCAATTCTTTAATAATAAAATGTAGAGAATTTTATATGGATCTTTTTCATCATTAATTATTTACACAGATTTGAATTCCACAGCTGAGTGGATGCGTAAGGGAATAATGGCTCTTGTTTCGGTAACTCCCCACCTATTGATTTAATGTGTGAAATGAAATGAATATAAGTCTAAAGTTATAATAAATACGTGCAAATACGACAAAGACAACCCACAATTTTTAGCTTTTAAAATTATGTGTTGCCATTGGATAAACCCAAAAGGTTTACGGCTGTGTTGCATATGATGGATATTTTGAAGAGATTATACTCATAAAAATCATCCAAAGGCGTCAACTAACGCAACAATTAATAGTTAACTTTTAATTAGGCTATGGACCTTTTAAACTAGAACGAACACTCAACTAAAGAACATATTTGCTTGTCTCTTGTAAGTTTTAGGATTCTATTTACCAAAATGATAATAATCGTCAAAACTACTATATAACTATGAATGTGCGGAATTCTGTATAAAACATTTAATATACATGTAACGGATAACAAGCATTGTTATAGTCCCCATGTCTACGTAACATAGACAGTAGACACGTGTCAGAGGACAAAAGAACCCCTCCTAGTACGCTTACCATAAAATTTAATAAAATAGAACTTAAATTACAAACTATTTTCTCGTTGGAGAGAAGTTCTATTTGTCTGTTTTTAGCCTGCTCATATATATGCATATTCTTTTTATGTGTAATAAATGTTATGGATTTTCTTTTCTAATACAATATAATAGCAAATTCATCGCGAGGAACCCGGCACGTGTTAACCAAACCCAAAATTATGACTAAAACCTCGCTAGCTAAACAGTTACCTATAGGTTTTGACACTTAGCAAAACTCCGTAAAAATCACGAGTAAGAGAGTCCCTACTCACCCTCACAACTAAAAATACCGGTATCGCACCTGAATTCAGTGAGCCGACTCATGTGAACTAAATCTCATCAGTGTGAACATTGAGCACTGCTTTAATCAGAGCACCGTGTAATAGGAGCACCCTGTTGGTGCCAGACGGTCTACTAATTTGTAGGCACGTTTTGAGACTCCGATATATCTATCTATATAAATTAATTTACGCAAACTACCACTGAACTTATGTTACCTTGGTAGTAATCTCGAAGATCATGGTTATAAAATGATTTAAGAGATAGATAGAAACTACATATTTATTAGATTAAGTTAATTAAAATATGTTTATCTCTTTAAGGTCTGGCCCTCAAATTTTATGAATCTATTTCACGATATTTCACGACGAATGTTAAATGCGCACGTAGAAAAAAAACTCCATTAGTGCGCAGTCCTGGATCGAACTTAGGACCTTTGGGATGAGAGTCGCACGCCACTAGGCCAACACTGCTATAGATAGATAACAATCAATCTATAACATCAATAGATTACGTAAAAATTATTCAAATTCTTCCTATACACATTCTTCCCTAATTAACTAAAAAGGAACAGCGATTCTAAATTAATTTGATAGAAATTGGTTTCCAAGTCTGAAAAAGTAAAGAGTAAAAGACAAAGACATCTAAGGAGAGTTCACAAGCAACTTTGTGATTGCTCTTCAGGTTTTCTTGAAAGAGGGAATGCAATTTAGAAAATAAGTAGGTTCCATTATGTCTTTTTCTGGATTTTCTGCGAAGTCCTTTGCAACTGGTTTCAACTACCTACTACTGTTTAATTAATTAAGTATACGTGTTTAGATTGGTAATATAGACAATTTCGGAGATTGACTGCTGACATTCAGAAATTTGGAGAAGCATCTCAAGAGAGAGAGATTTGGCCGTATTCAACGAAGAGCCATTCGGATTGTCCACGACCAGGCCCATTCCACCATTTTGTGGAACCAGCTGCCCACTGAAGTATTTCCTAAACAACTCGACTTACAGTCCTTCAAGAAAAGAGCGTACCATTATTTAAGAGGCCGGCTACGCACTTGCGAGCCTTATAGTAATGTGAGTGTGGACCGCGGTATCACTTAACATCAGGTAAGCCTCCGTTTTGCTCCTATTTCATAAAAATAACACATAGCAGCCTATACGTTTATGTTTCGATTCTCAGCGAAACAAAAGAAAAGAAAGACTATTTAAGGCTATTCTTTATTTATTTATATAATAACACACAACATTGATTTGTTACGTAACTTAACGTAAGATTTTTCATGAGATATATCAATAACTTAAATATTGTCTTTATCCAACAGCATTCGAATTTGTGAATAATTACTCAAAGATATTAATAATTTTAGTTTTTAGTTAATTCCAATGTACTATAGAAGTTAAATATTCCGATTAAATCTTGTTTGTATTGACAACCCTTGATGTTTGCTTAGTTCACTTAGCAAGAACTTCCCTTACTCCGTACTTTAACCAAACATTATTACCGCACACGTGTACGCTTCCTGTCCCTTTGGAGACAAATCGGAGATGTATTGTTTATGCTACAAAGTATAGTTTTAGACACGAAAACCAAACATCGAGATTATTATAATAGGAATATTTAAAATACTTGTATAACGATTAAGTTTTAAAGTACAGCGGGATAATTGCGAAATATAAAGCGCTATGTCATTGCATCACTTGCAACATTTTTTTGTATTTTACTGCGATTTTTGTTTTAAATTTGTAAAGTGCCTGTAAATCGGTGATGATGCCTAGACTTAAAAAAACAAAGAAAACCAACTCAATGCAGAATAATAACGAGTTAAATAGACGCAGTACATCGCAGTTTTTTTACTCCATTGGTTGTTACAGATCAATAAAAATAATACGGGTGTGTCCGAGAATTTACTATAAAGGGCCATTACATACTATCTTAACTCTAAAAGCTTAATTATCTCCAAAGATATATTTTATGTCCACTAATTTTCAATACGTAAATGTATTATTGGCAAATTGTAAAATTGCTAACATGTGAGTGAACGCCAATAATAAATGAAATCTCACAGTCTAAGAATTCTTAAACGAATCGTATTTCATTTTGCCCTTTAGATTTCTCCTGAAATATACAACGTTTTTTTCAATGGCACAAGGTGTTTTTTGTTAAAAATTTGACATCTTTTAACTTGCATCATTTATAATATTTAATAAATATACTCATTTCGAGCTTTTAATTTATAAATTTAATTTCTGAATCGCGACGCTGGCAGGATATCTGTGTTGGATCCTCGTCGGCTTGTAATTTGTAGTTATATTTTTTGACCAAAATGATTCTTTGCTATCAAAAGTTAATAACTTTTTTTTACTAAATACGCACAAAAGAGTGAGATACTTTAATTATTCAAATATTTATATTTATAATAATTAAAGTTGCCTCTGTCAAAGGCCGGCAACGCACCCACTAAAACTGGGTGCGGGCTGCGATGACTACCCTATTTGGGCGTCCCGTAAGCTCGTTTGGTCCCCTATTATATAAAAAATAACTTGATTTGATTAAAGTCGTTTAATGATTTTAGTGTTAAATACATTTATTTCTATGATTTACGAATAATAAAACAAGTTAAATAAAATATGTAAGTATGTTAAACAATCTAATATAAAAATCATTAGTTAAAAACATCGCAATTAATAAAACAATATTTTCAACCTACATATTAAAAAAGCTGAGGTTTCTTATATGAAGTGTCAAAAGCAGGTCGATGTTAACATATTTGTTTTGAACATGGGATTACGACATTATTTATTAAATATTTAAAATTTTAAGGCGGGAAGTTTTCTGGAAATAGACTACGTAAAGATTTTAAAAGGATGTAATCTGTCGTTCCGTAGCAGTTTTGTTTTACGCTATGACCAGAATATCCACATAATTATTTTGACCTATTTTTAAACCTTAAATGTCGGTGTAAACGTGTCCCTAGAGTTTGATAGTCAATAAATTACTTTTGCATGGTTGACCTACAAATACGTTGTAATTCAGTTATCAATAAAGGATCAATATAGCCTCACCCTGATCTCGTTAATCTAAGGGAAGGCTGTTTCAGTGACAATCAAAATTTGATTGAACACCCAATATTCAATAAACTAAGGCTCGAGTGGATTTAAGATTCGTAAATGATATTAAATTTAATATTTTGGAGTGCTTCAGTATTTGATTGACGCATTTTGCTCGCAATTCCCGGAATATTTGTATCAATGGGTAGACTTTAAAATCATGATTTTTGCTCGCTATTCTTAATGAGCGGATAGATAGCCCCTATTTTTTGTCGTTAATTTTGCTAACGATTGATTTACAATCGTTTATTGTACCTTGTACGATGGCAATGTTTCGAGGTAACTTACAAAACAATTTATGAACATGTAGAAATTTCAAACCTTACCAAACGAAAATAAATATTTAAACTTTGACTTTTTTTAAGTTGTAACAATTTCTTTTTTCATTAAAATATGTAGGTGTCATTTGTTTAATTTCAGTTAATCTATTTATTTATTCTGTTTTTGTTTTCTTTTTCGTATATATTTTATACGTGAACAGTATTAGCTTTGTATATTGTCTAAATATATGTAGACTTATAAATAAATAATTGATGAAATGAAATATGTATAATTCAGTTATAGGTACATGCAAATACATATACCTAAGATTATTTCAGTATATGCCGTTATCTTCATTATAACTTAACAGAAAAAAATACAATCAAATGCATCTTTAATTTGATGAGACCTATGAATATATGGAAATTGAATGAGGAAAGGCGGTATTTTGACAATACTGGACAACCCAACATTTTAGTTATGTAAATTGGTCACCTATCCACTTACGAAAAGGGATCATATGGGTTGAGGAAACTGAGGTGTGGACTTTTACCAAAATTGGTTTTAAAAGGGAAATAGTACGGGAAGTGGTAACTTAATTTTTATCCTTTTTATATTACTGCGTAGATTATAAACCTGTTAAATCGAAACATAGTAAATTAATAATTTAAATGTATGTCTATAAAATAATTTAAATGTATTGTGTTATATCTATTCTTATCTAGTTTCCGCTCACAACTTCGCCCGCAATTCTATATATTTTGGCTGGATGCTTTGCAAACTGTTCAACGATTGTCATAACGGTTTATCGTCTTAACGTTAGGGGGGCTAAAAAATTAATAAGCTGACACAAGATGGCGCTACAAGTAATAAATTAATATGATTTTTAGTTAGCCCCAACCCGTATGTGACACGTGTATAAATTTGACAAATGTCGTACAATTAGTTTTTGTATAGTATTTGGAACGAACTAACAGAAAGGAACTTACAGTACATAGAGTCTACTAATAAATGAACGCGGCCGCACTCGCTGGCACTCGCTTTTATTTGTAAGGACTGCAAAAAGTATATTTTAAAACTATAAAGACCGGTACAATTTCTGCAAATGTTGGTAGTGTGTTGTAAAGTAGTAGAACCTACATGTTTTTAAAATGGAAGTTTAACAAAACTGCAAAGTCAAGTTCTTTTATATACTGACAAAGTCCTCTATTTTTCAATTTAACCCGAGAAACAGTTTAAAACACACAAAATATTCACTTTGTGACTATAGTTTCACAGCTATTGAAACTTTGTCAAACGATTCATTGTAAAGTTTAGAAATTGTTCACTGGTGTTATATTGCAATGTTCTGCGCTTTATTGACAACTACGCTTAACCCGCTACTCTGTATGCTGTGGGCGGGACAACTATCAATTTCAGGGAATATTTCTGTGTAAAGAGCAGTGTTAGCCTAGTGGCTTCAGCCTATCATCCCTGAGGTCGTAGGTTAGATGCTCGGCAGGGCGCCAATGGACGTTCTTCTTATGTGCGCATTTTAAGATGCTCGCTCGCTGAAGGAAAACATCGTGAGTAAACCGGCTGGCATTTAAGGTAGACTAAAAAATTCGATTGCGTGTGTCAGGCACCGGTGATTAGCAACAGACATATGACCCAAAAAAAATGGTTGTAGCACCACTGATTTATTTATTTATTTTATTTATTTCTTTATTGTATAAATAATCTTAAATTGTAGAAGTTGGTATGGTGGAAACATAAACTGGACACAGTTTTTCTGTCCACCAGGACGTCGAAAATATTTAGTTAATTATAATTAACTTAATAAAGTGACATAATGTACAACAAAACACCTTTACCCTCAAAAATTGCACAAACAACGCACTAAAACAATCGAAACACCGCCGCTTCATACATAGCCGATTGTTTGATTTATTTCTATATTTTTAAAATACATTTACATTTACTCAATAACTTCTCTCGTTCTGATGAATACCTTTATAGTGGTAAAATAAGAATGATTTCGTTTTCAAAGTTTTTTCAAGTTTCTCGCCTACTCTTGTACCTATGTCAAATCTATTTTCCAACTCAAACATTCAAAGGTCAAATGTAATGAGGTTTCTTTCTATTTTTGGCATTTTATTCAAATGAAATCGTAGAGCTTACAATTGTTCTTATATATCTTAGAAACTCTACGGCAATTGTAGACATAACCAATTTGGTGTTAACACTTGTATAATATATTAACGATTTCTTGTCTATGTCCTGATGAAAAGAAACAGAAATCATGTGTACCACAAATATATTGTAGCCTAGTAACTTAATTACATTAGGATCATATTATATTAAAAAGGTCGGCTTAGATGTTCAGAGTTTTTGTGAAGAAAATGGAAATACTAATAATGAGAACTTGGATGGGAAAGTAAACATGAAGTGAATCAGGTCTTTGATGAAGTTGTATCTCAAGAGATATTTTCGATCTTATTAATATTTATTTATTTATAAAACCTTATGTCGCATTAATCTACACGAGAGTTAGAGTTAGTTAGTAACGATTCAACGGTTAAAAGATATTTTCTTATCATTAATAATATAGTTATTCGAATTGGTTTATCATTATTGTTAATTAAAAAACGAACATTTTTCTTCCGTTGTTTTAATTGATATGTTTCTTGGAAAGTAATAATTTGTTTATAAATTATATTGACTCTGTGTGATAAAAAAGACAGACATCTATGCATTAACGACGAATAATGCATTTAATAACAATAATTAAACTGAATTATTACAGAAATATCATTGTGAAAAATTGATCTAACTCTAGTCCCCACAGTAGGGAGGAACTAGGTGCAATTATTCCCTAGATGTAAGATGTTGCTTGTTTAAATTTTTTTAAAATAAAATGTAGTCTTATTCTTTTTGTAAAAACGATGGCGTACAATCTATACACAGATAATTTTATTAATATAACCAGTGGCGCTATAATGTATATGTTTTTTTCTAATAAGCAAATAGGAGATCAGCCTTCGGTGCCTGTTACACGCCGTTGACCTTTGGGTCGACATACCGGTTTCCTCACGATATTTTCCTTCAACGTTCGAGCGAGCTTAATTGCCTACATATAAAGAAAAGTCTATTGGTGCACAGACATGATTCTGACGCACTACCTTAGGGTTGGGAGACGCAAGCTAAGGCAGTGTTCACAATTTTTAAAGCAGCACCTACCCACTACATTTCGCCGCTATGTAGAAATATGTATTATTTGCTTATTTCATAAAGCACACTTAAATAAAAACATTTAAAACAGAACATTAAATATATATTTTACTAGAGATGCCAAAGGTGGAATACATAATATTTAAAAAATCTTTCAAATCAAATCAAATTGTTTATTTGCTAGAATAGTCTCACAATTAGTTACATAACATCAGGTGAGCCTCCTGCCCGTTTGCCCCCTGTTCTATAATAAAAAAATAAAAAAATTACAAAAATCCGCCACATATGAATAGGCATGCAAATGACATCTTATATTTTATTTATTTATTTATTTGATCTATTGAATAACAAGACTAGTTATTAAATCTTACATTTAGAAAAATGACAGCGCAGAGTTAGTTAGACACCAATATTTGTAATAATTCTTATCTAAAAAATACAACGATTTAAACGTTAGGCTTCTTTTTCTTGTATTTAATAACATCTGAAGCGATGTTCCCCGCGTTAATACAAAACTTATAAAATAAAAAATCATTAAATATTATTAAATACATTTAACTAAGTATTACCTAATTCGGCTGTGTTGTGTGATGTGTGAAAGTGTGGGTGTATATGTATGTGGTGTTTATGATGCAAGTGAGTTACTGATATTTTAATTACTCCTTTTAAGAATATTCCGCGATAGCTTAACACGTCAAGGGTTATAATATAATGGTCGTAAGTCCAGTCTGCGCGATACTCGAAGCACGATTACGAGTCTGGTAGAAAGAATTAAGTGGAGGATGAAAGTGCAATCTTTCTATAAGAGAGGTGCAATTAATTTTATCTGAGAGGATGTTATGTATTGTTTTCGTCAAGCTATAATCAGTGTTCGAGCATTCGAGGAAGATTAAAAATAATACGTTGAACGGAAACGGTTCTCTTTCTCTTCTTCTCTCTCTTTTCTTGTCTTCCTTCGATTCATGTTAAGCGAGTATTCGTGTAAAAGATGAAAATTCAAGATTATCATCTTGTCAGCCTAAAATAGGACAACGGACGGACGTGACGAGAGGTCTTTTCATAGCCCTAATCAGCCTCTGCCAACTAGTATTCGTGTCTGTATAAGGTTCCATTATATTCTAAGCAATTCTAATAATTATTATATAAAATTCAATGGATAAAATGGGTTTTTGTGACTGTATTTAGTAATATTTTTATCACATACAATATGGCAATTATAATTGTTATTCCTATATAGGTACCTACATGTACGATATATTGTAACACTGTTCAGTTGTATCTAGTTAGATTCAAGTACATATTACGAATTATAGGTTGTTTAAGCAATTAGGTAAAGTTTTAAATGAGTTGTAACAAAGGCAAAAAAACAGCTATCAAGTAGAAAATCATACCGAAAAATAAAATGACGTACATATACTTAGATTAAAACCCGTTTTACTACAAATATCCAGATTATTATTTTTATCTCTGAAGACGCCTAAGTTAGGTATACTATAACGTATCGTTCCACTTGTAAAGTTTGAACTAACAACACTGACGAAGTTTGAAGCTAATTAAGCCGGCAAGACCGACAGGCCCTCCACATCCACGTTATATTCCGTTCATGTCAGACATCCAGGACACAGTTTTTTTTTAATAGAATAGGGACAAATGGACAGGAAGCTCACCTGATTTTAAGTGATACCGCCGCCCATGGACCTTCTCAATGACATGAAGACTCGCGAGTGCGTATGCGGGGTTGGGTCACGATCGATGTATTGGTGGACAACACCGACTATATAGAATTAAATGCTATATAAATTAAATGCTTCGCCATGTTTTCGTTAACTTTAAAACGCTGGTAGTTTGTATAGGCTGGTAGGTACTCGTGTTGACCTTAACGTGTGACTCTCTTCCCTACGGTCGTAGGTCCGAGCCCCGGCTGTGCGCCAACTTTCTTTCTTTGAACCCATTTTAACATACTCGTACGGTAAAGGAAAACATTGTGGAAGGCAACCGGCTTGACTTAGACCCAAAAATTCGGCGGTGCGTGTCAGGCACAGGAGGCTAGCCTATTAGACTGACAAATCATGAAACAGATACAGATTATATATATTGTTATTCTAAACTCTCGGCTTATTGTTAACTATATTTTTGAGTATCAGTGAATTGTGTGTACATATGTATGTAACAGGATTTAATCCAAAACAAATAACTACTTAATTACAGTTAATAAAACAAAAGGTGAATATTGAATCAATTATTCGTAAAAAGACAATTACAATGATAAATTCAACATAAATATTGTGATTAGTGTAAACCAGAAAAATGTGGAACCCAAATTCAATGGACAGACAAATGGAGAAGAGAGTGATTGTTGGGCGTGTGAGACCAACGTGGGCAAGGAACCTTCCTGAAGCTAGGGATGATGATGAGAGGTCCGATGTCAGCATGATGCCACAAAGCGATCCACCGTCACCTTCCGATCAATGGGACAAGCATGGGAAACTGGATGATAAATATGATGTTTTTGGAAAGGTATGTAATAATATTGTATCATAGTCATAGTTCAACATCATCTTTTTTTCGAAATAGGTATAAAATTGTTTTACCATCATCATCATATATATTTATGAGAATTAACCAAAAAATAAAAAGATAGTACGTAATACGGATGTATGTTTTATTTCAGGTTATGTTGCTGGGAGATAGCGGCGTGGGTAAAACATGCATGCTCGTCCGGTTCCGGGATGGCACGTTTCTTGCCGGCAACTACATTTCTACCGTTGGAATTGACTTCCGGGTATACAGAAGCTATAACAGTTTTCTACATTATCGTGCCACAGATTGTTGTATCTTTTTGCTATATCTATCAATTACAAACAAAGAGTTTTTAAATGAAATGTCAGTGGCTGAACATAAATAGCATTCGCTATTATTATTAATAAACATTAGCAGGGGTTCCAAGTTCAAATGGACCAACGACAAGGATCGCCGGCCAGCATGCCGCTCCGCTATTGGTGTTAAAGTTTGGCGGGCTTTTTCCGTTCCCGCCCCTTCAACTTGACAGCTGTGATTGAATCGGCTTTGGCTGAGTGATTTATTGCACCGACCATTTTTTG
The DNA here is from genome assembly GCF_905147795.1 of Pieris rapae. Taxonomy (NCBI): domain Eukaryota; kingdom Metazoa; phylum Arthropoda; class Insecta; order Lepidoptera; family Pieridae; genus Pieris; species Pieris rapae. The sequence goes on along the minus strand of NC_059515.1, from coordinate 422,302 downwards.
TTTTATTTTTTCAACGTTGATTTATAGCACCCATTTCGTGATGGTTAGTGGAAAGATGTGCGGTTTTAAACTTCAAAGAGCCCAGGTAGATGAAAAATATGCGAAGACAATCAAATATGTTGACGTTTTACGAAGATATTAATTTAATTGGGGCAACTTATTCATATTACAGCCATTACTAAAATAATTAAACTGGTTTCTTTACAATTATGTACATTATTGTGTAATGGTATTTGGTAGCATACTTTATTTTTAAGTATTTCGATTTTGTCGACGTTCGTAATGCCGCGTTGCCACTATCAATGTTATTAGTATAATATGTAATTATGTAATTTAAAATTCTTCAAATTAGAAATCTTTTAGACAGCTAACGCCATCTGTTGCAGAATAAAGTAGTTGCTGTGGACGGAATCAAAGTGAAGCTTCAGATATGGGACACAGCTGGACAAGAGCGCTTTCGTAGCGTCACACACGCCTATTACAGAGACGCTCACGGTTAGTAATAACGTTATTACTGTGAAACTGCATAGTTAAATTTAAACATATTTGAAGTCTCATCATTTAGAACTAAATATCGTTTTTAGATTTGATCATTATGATACTGGTGGCTCCATCTATGAGCAGTGTGTAACAATTGAGCCAACTAATATAGTGCTGTTGAGCACACATGGACAACTCAAAATTAAAAAGTGAATATATATAAAACTTAACAGTAGGTTTAATTCGACACACTAAATTAACACTGTGATCATTGTCAAAGATAAATAATCGAAAAGTTTTATTACGGCACTAATCACAGAATGATGCTTATCCCTTACAAATCCGATTAACGAAACGAAATCGAATAGGACAGCCGTAACATATATATGTATGTTGTGACCATAGAATTGATCAACGTGCTTAAGAAGAAGTAGAATTTGAATAACATCGAGCGTTACGAATAGTTGAAAATATATACTCTTTTGCAAAAAAACGAGCACCTAAAGAATTAATTATTGTGTCTATAATCGTGTATGTTAAGTGAATTCTGGATAGGTATTATTTTTTAAAGACCACAACTTTTAGTTGAGGACCCGTTATGTTTTGTTCAGTAATTAATTTGACGGAGCGTACTGAGTTAGTTTTATTATATGACGCATTGACTGCTCTTGAAGATTCCATTTTTATAGGCGACAATTTATGCCCTCGTATAATCTTCTAAGAACAGTTTATTTACATACTTTACAGAAAAATTAAAATTCCAAGTAACGATAGAATTATACAATACTAAACTGTAATCTAAAAAAAATATATGAAACGAATATAATTGATATTTCTAATTAGGTTATTTCAATATAGAAGAAAATACACAAGAGGATACTTAAACGAATTTAAAGACTAAGTCTGATTTCAAAGATGCAAAGCATATTTTGCACTATAAAGGAGGAGTGATAGATTCCAGTTTTATGAGTAGAAGTTTCAACAATTAGATTGTCACGAGAACGTAAATCCAAATTCCGAGCAGAAAAGAAATAAAATCTTCGGAAAAATAAAATATAACTAAGTTCTAAAATGTGTATTTTCACCTAGTTGGTAGGAAGTAATATTCACATACTTCAAACGGAGATACAGAATTTAATTCCCGACGAAATTATGACGGCTCTGAAGATAGAATCAACGAGTATACAGACGCCTATAGTATTATACATTAATCTAAAGTAATTGATAAAAAAATATCTTTAAACATTACGGGTTAGAGATACTTTGTTTATATAATAATAATTAATTACTTTATACAGTCAATAAATGTTTTGTCCACATTTATTTGAACCACGGAAGAGTCTCTGGTACAACAAAGGGATGGCCCTAGTGCGAGGATCAGTGGTCTGTATTAACTACTATACAATAGTGTCATTTTATAAAACGATAAATAGGGAGGGTAATGTAAGCAGAAATAAGTTGCCTAAAGATATTACATAAGGTATAAAGAAGTCGTTTCTAGCTTTCCTAATGAAATTAACTAAAAATGTGAGTTATGGTCCCTCTCTAGAGTTCTCTAAAATCCACCCGTATCACCTCGACGTCCGCCGTTCCACAACTGCGCGTTTTTCCAGGCAGTTTTTGCCGCGCACCACCACTCTGTGGAACCAGCTGCCAACTGAAGTATTTCCGAACCAATTCGACTTAGGGTCCTTCAAGAAAAGAGCGTACCAATTCTTAAAAGGCCGGCAACGCACTCGCGAGCCCTCTGGCATTGAGGGTGTCCATGGGCGGCGGTATCACTTAACATCAGGTGAGCCTCCTGCCCGTTTGCCCCCTGTTCTATAAAAAAAAAAAAAAAAATAACATTCTCGTGGGAACAACACGCCAATAGGTACATAATCGAATCAACTAAGATCACCGCATACACGAATTCAAGTGCGACCATTATAGTTTCGGTATACCTTTTTAAATAATTACGAAATGGCTAATAACCTTTATGAAAGCTTTAATAAATGAATATACTAACGGCCGACAAAGAAAAAAACAGTCTTTCGCTGACCACACCTATTGTAAAGCTTGTATACGAATAATGTATTGAATTTATATCGTTTTGATGTTTTATGGAATGATTATATTTATCAGCCCTTCTCCTGCTCTACGATGTGACAAATAAAACCAGTTTTGACAACATTCGCGCGTGGCTCGGCGAGATAAGAGAGTACGCGCAAGACGATGTCGTCATCATGCTTCTTGGTAAAGACCTACTTTCTATACGGTAGAATTAATACAGTTGTAAAACTCTTTTGTTAGGCCAGGTTCTATTAGTAATAGGCTTCACAAATATTGTTTTGTGTTTGCTTGATTTGCGAGTTTCAATTATAGGTAATTTTTATAAGTAATGAGCTTATTTAATATTACAAGATATTACTTTTAATAATTAATCTGTAAGCGGCTTTTAAATTCATTATGGAAGTAACTTTCAACGTATAGAGACCCCTTTATTTGTAAAAATGTACCTACATAGATTCTCAGTAACAGACTTTAAAAAATAAAAGTTCTCGATTCGAGGTTTGTTTTCTATTATAATATGTGTGTGTGTGTGTGTTTAAACTATTTTTTTTATTGTTTACTAAAAAGTTTAAATGTTTATTCATTGTATGTACCTACTTCACCCTCAGTTAACGTCCTATGCAACAAAATCTTATAGGTTTTAAGAATCTATGTCATATGTAGATATATAATTAACGTGGTTTAGAAAATAATAAAAACATTTCCTTAAATACCATAGATAATAGACCGTTCTTCTAGGAAACAAGTCGGACAGCGGCCTCGAGCGGGCAGTGAGGCGGGAGGAGGGACAGCGTTTGGCGCGAGAATATCAAGTCGCGTTTATGGAGACATCAGCAAAAACCGGGTTGAACGTAGAAGCGGCGTTCGCTCATGTTGCACGCGCTTTGGTCGTGAAAGCGGATCCCGCTGACCCGGCGCGTCTGGCCGTGCGCGCGCAGCCCTCGCAGGAACAACGCTCTAGCTGCCCGCCATGCTCTTAAGCGCCAAATTTGAAAATCGAACGTGTTTAAAAAATGATTCAGGACCAAGGTCGTATTTTGTAAATTATTGTATAATAAATAAAATGATTGCACAAATATGCATTTATATATAACATTGTACAGGCAGGTGACCGGCTTATATTACATATCTGTTAATTTTAGTTAGTAAAATTAGTGAGAAAATCCCAAGTATCTAATTTTTTTTAATTTACTCTCGTTTGCACAAAAGCTTTATGCAATTTTCCTACTACAAGGGGACATATTCCTTTTAAACTTTTGTTAAGGAAGCATTCATGGTCACTATTGTCATTGTTAACGTTGCTAAGCTTTATATAAATAGTATATGCATCAATACTTTAAATTATTGAAAGAATATAAAGAGTAAATTGAAAGGAGAAAGTAAGTTTTTTGTTTTATAAATTCATATCATACTATAATATTAGTCTACCTTTAATATTAAATGAAAAGAAAACTATTTTAGAACCTTTCAAAAATGCGCTACACAATTACCTACACTAATAATTATAGAAATTTCCTATTTATATTAAGTACAAGCTTTATAGTTTTTTTGATAAAAGAGTAATAAAAAATAAAGAAATGTTTTTAAAAACAATATATTTAAACATCATATTCATATAACCATCAAAATAATTGTTACATGATATTTATGATTGCAATAATATTACATATTATGAAACCTATGTACTTAAAATTATCATACATTGTAACCTAATTAATAATAATTATAGGAAGTATCGCTCTAAATTTATGTTATATATTCAATGTTGTGGCATTCAATGCGTGTTGCTTACGCAAATAAAGAAATAAATAAGCATAATTGTCATATTTTGTTTAATTTCGTACTATAATTCTCCTTCATTAATTTTCGTAACAAAGAATGATTACAATTTTATTTAGCAAGCTTATAGCATTCATATAATCTTTAAATCTTATAGTTTTTCCTATTTTTTCATTCCAACATAATAGTTTTAGGTATTAAAAAGTTTGTATGATAAATATTAAACTAAACTTTGAATCTTAACAATTTAAGCAAAATGAACTGAACATTTAAATTTCGCGCGTTATTTGGCAGCTGTCAACATCAAGAAAATTTAAATCTGGCGCCAGTATTGAAAGGTTGTCAGCACTGCGAAGCAAACATAAAAGCAGAGTTAGCAAACAATTACGATAAATTGAATAATTCTTTTGGGCATACTTATACGAATAGAATATGTAATTTAAATGATTTATTTGAAAGGATATGCAAACAAAATTACAATATTTACTTTTAATTAGTCATAAACCTACTTTAACATAAAAATTCCATTAGATAAAATTCAACTTTTTATAAAACACGACTATATGATATTGACTTAAATGTGATTTGTTAGTACAAGATAAATCAGCTAAAATTATTTATAGAAAGTAAAATTCATACTTTTGAAAAATTTTGATATTGAATGATTGTTCTGCTTTAAGGTTTACAAGCCCTGCTTCGAATCCCTTTTTTCCGTCACGTTGTCAGCATTGTCAACTTAGTACACGCACATGCGCAGAACGACAGGTGGTCGGCGAGTCGACCCTGCCATAGCGACCGAACATCGACTTCTCATGCTCATCATCAGCCGCTGTCGTGCTCAAGCAAGAGCGATATGCAGTGCTTTGTGTTGATGTGCTCGTGGTGACATGGCGTCTTTATTTTAAATATTGTGAAAGGTGTAAATTGTGAAAAATTTTGTTTATTTACAATGAGTGTTAATTATGATCGTGTTTGTAGACTATGCTTGTCATCTCGAGGTGAATTACTGCCGATATTTCCTACCACCAGTTCGAATGACTCGGAACCTCTCGTCCTTGCTGTGAAAATTAATGATTGCGTGTCCGTTCAGGTAAGAAAACCTTTAAATAAGTAATAGAACGGAGTTTTAAGTGAAAGTAGACCCTCGGTATAAACGAGAACTCGTCATCCGCCTCTGTTCGATTTAATGACAGGCAGTATGTCTAGATGGAGATGTCGTAAGATCGTCCACCATTTTGTAATGCCCCACGGCCATCGTTCGAATCGTGACCGCGTTGCAACGTATTTCGTGGAGCCGATGAGGTGTGCAACGCCAGATGAGGGTCGGGTTTGGCATTATTCCCGGGGGCCTGGTCGGGAGGGGTCCGCATGGCGTTGGAAGCGAGCGTATTGATTTATCTAGAGCAGGTTCGTGCAGCTCGTCTCTCATCTGAGGAGCGTCGCTCTCGGCGTCAGTGTGCTAGGTTTAGATGTGTGTGTGAGACTATTGAGCGGCAACCCTTGTGGGGCTCGCTGGACGCCGTCTCGCATGTAGTTATTCGCTCGAAGAGCAGACGCTCGTCGCCGCCCGTCGTTCGAGTTATACCTACGCCTACTTACTAAGTTTCGGTTTCTCCTCGCGCCATATCTATATTATGTGAGTCGCGGTTTCGCTCGTCATACACTGATGGAGTGCGCGTATCTTTGTGCTTTTGAAACTCGTAACACGTATCATTGTTTTTTCAGATTAACGAAAATGATGAATTGCCAACTAATGTCTGCAGAAAGTGCATGGATAATGTCAATAACTGGCACATATTCAAGTCAGTTTGTGAAAGGACTCAAAACAAACTACAATCTCTGATTAATAAAGAGAGCAGCCATCTAGAAGAGGTGAGGTTATTTTGTGTTTAAATTTTAGTACTTAACTTATTTTTCCAGTTGCTTTGTTTGTTTACATTATGAAACATGGTTTTTCAGATTCATATTAAAACTGAACCAAATGAGGGTTTGTCTGATGGGGGCTATGATGATGGAGTGGTTATCAATGGAACATATCCTGATGATGAAGTAAGTTAGAACATTTTTTAAACTAACGGAAAATCTACTATGAAAATTAATATAAGTTTAGTTATTTATCCTGTTAGGTATTAAAGTGTAGGACTTATTCATGTCAAGGTCATCCAATACTTGAAATATTTACAGTGGATTCAAATAATGAATACTTTTAGATTTTTTTTACTTACTTTAATGGTACTTTTATTAACAGTAAGATGTAATTTTTTCAGATTGCTGCATCCTCAAGCAAGGTCCAACCTGAAGGCCCACCAATATTGGCATCTTTGGGACTCACTCCGAGAAGCGATAAGGTAATAACTATATTTATTACTTTAACTATATTTATATTCTTAGTGTTTCTTTTCACGTTATGAATGTGACACTTTACTTTTAACGCTTTTATGTTTTATTAGAAAATAAGAAGTGGAGAATAGTTCAACTGATTTATTTTATTCACAGAAAAATATAGATCCTCGGATGGGCTGGCAACGAGTCCATGCCATACTGGATATTATAAGGGACGATGAAGTTATCGATTCTCTCCAGTCCACTGAGGAATGTGAATTTTCTCATGTATCAGATCACGACTCTGACATTGAAACAGATTTAAATGTAGAAATTCCCACTGCATGCAGAGATTCCAAAACTGGTTACATTTGTAAGAACAAAATTGTTCTATCAAAATTGCCAAAGTTATCTTTAGCGGAAAATATAACTAAAGTAAAAGAATTAGCACAATTACGAAAACGGAACATCCAGACAAATGGAGACAAATGTTATCCTAGACCAAGAGATGCGTGGCAGATGCTCATCAGTGATGATCTGCTGGAACTAATTGTAACATCTACCAATGAAAACATATTCAGGTCCAACAATCATCCAACTACAATGAGTGAAATCAAAACTTTAATTGGTATTCTCTATTACCAAGGCATTATGAGACCAACTCATGAAAAATGCAGAGATCTCTGGGACAATGAATTTGGACCGATATGCATCCAGAGGGCTATGACATATCAGCGGTTTAAAGTTTTACTTGAAAACATGCGATTTGATACAGAAGATGACTCTGAAATGATGCAATTGGACCTAATGAAGCGCATAAGAAAAGTATTTGAAATATTTGCTATGAATTGTCGCACATCCAAGGAGATTGGGAATATTGCAGTCATTGACGAGATGCTGTTGCCCGTTCGGGGCCCTTGTCCTTTCAGATACAGTATACAAAACAAAAAAATAAATAATGGCATCAAAGTTGTACTCGTCGTAGACCCAAAAAATTTCTACATCAGCAATTTAGATGTCATCACGGACAGATATTTTGGGAGCAAAGATATTGCTATTAAACTGTTGCAGCACTTGGCGGGTAGCGGACGCATCATCATAATGGACAGCTGGTTCACATCTGTTAATCTAATCGATACTCTTAGAAAAGAATACAGCCTATTTAGCATTGCCGCACTGAATCCAAACGATGAAAACATTCCACCAATCTTCCTTTCTTCGTATAGAAAATGTACACCGTTCCTCAACGGTTTCTTCGATGACGACACGGTCCTCTCGTCCTTTGTGAGTGCAGACTCCAAGATTGGCCACGTATTGAGTAATGAACCGAGTCACTATAAACGTTCACAGACGGCTCATTCGGTTGTGTCTGAATATAATAAATACAAGTCGACCGTGGAAGTGGTCGATGTCTTGATGCATTATTACACAACGATGCAGAACACCAATGATTGGACTTTATCCTTGTTTTGCATGCTTTTGAATATTGCATCGGTGAATGCTCAAGTATTATGGAGTGTCGGGAATAATAGAAATGTCTTGAACCGTCGTATATTTATTCGCGAATTGGCCTCGAGTCTTCTGGAAACTACAGATGCAGGCCAGGACTTGAGTGAGTTGCTCGCTCTGAAGAGACCGAAGTTGAACCCGGTTGGAAATAGAGTGTCGTATAATAATAGGAGGAGATGTAGAATTTGTATCCAGACTTTGAAGAGGGACAGACGAACCACACAGACTTGTTACAAATGCGGCATATCTATTTGCAAAGAACATACCGTTTGCGTGTGCACTCTTTGCCCTCTTTAATTTTATAATAATGTTTTTATTAAAATAATTAATAAATTAATCAAAATTTATTAATTATTTTAATAAAAACATTATTTCTGTTTAAGTTATTCCATAAATTCAAAGGCTAAAACCTATCCAAATGGTATTCCATCTTAATTGTGTTAATATGGAGAAAATGTAAGAATATTTATGGAAATATTATGTTTACTAAGGTTGGGCTCGTACTGTTTTAATAGAGAATAAGAGGTCATTAATAGTATTATTGTAAATCATAAATTTCTGTTTTACTATTTAAATGTAATATTATATAAAGATATATACATACATAATTATGTCTTTGGTTAGGTTGGTCATTACTAAATAATGTTCTAAGGAGTAAAACAAACTTGAAAACATAACTAGCCTACCATCAACCAACTACCTCATTAAATAATGAAGTCCATAGTCAATGTTTAGTATTTTAGAATAAAATTTAATTTTTTGTTTCCCTAATATTTGTATGTGATATTATAACTGATGTAGAAGTGTTCATTGTACGAGTTGTGACATTCTAGTAAAAAATTATCTAGTTTTTTGTTGTCTGTCTTTATAGAAATTATGAATTATATTCGGATAAAAGAAAATACATTAAAATTCTCTTTCTTAATCATTGTTTAACTCGACTAATACATGCTTAATTAGTAATAACATTTTACTTATGTTTACATTATTCAAACCAGATTTTCCATATTTAAATTATTCCTTATATAATATGGTTTTTATACTCAATGACCAGACTTAAGAAAGTATTTGGGCACTTCAAGAACATGTCGATACAAATCAATCCGAAATTACCATGTTTTGTGGAATAAAAATAAATTGTGATGACGTGAAAAGAAACACAAAATGTCCTCTCCGTTGTCGGGATTTGTTCCACCGATCTTAGTAGCTTGAAGCATCAGGCAAATTATCTGCTTCTACTCAATATAGAAATTAATTTGTTGAAAGTATTAGTATAACCCATTTTTGATTGGATCACAAAATTTGCATTAATTTGTTTAAAACTAAAGTTTTTCTTTATTTGATTTCAGGGCGTTGAAAGTGATAAAGATGAAGAGGAAATGGAAATGGAAGACGAGGAGATGAACGAGGATCAGGGCTTTAATGCCCCCAACGTACCTGAAGTGTCCATCACTGTGATGCGTCCTTCGGGCGAGACACTACACTCGCGTCAAGGAATACAACAACTGGCGTCTAAAGACTGTCTCGTGTGCGGCCGCTCTTATAGATATTCTCACAATGCTCGGCGTCACGAACTGACAGCTCACAGCTTCGATAGGTATACAAACAAAATAACGGCCAAAAAATCACACAACCGGATGCAACCTAAATTGCGACCCAACCCGTTTAACCCTAAAGCACGGTTGATGCCGAATCCCATCAGCCATAAGATGCAACTCCAACTGCCCCAACTACAACAATCTATTAAACTCATGCCTAAGAAAATAATAAACCCCCCGAAACCGATTCCCATCAGAAGCCTCAAGCCTTCGCAGAACAATTTGCCTTATCCCTTACGTATCAAGGCGCTTAAAGATTTGCAGATTAAAAAGAAGGAACCGCAAATATTGAAAACGCTACTGACGACCAAACCGGAGGTTCTAGTATCGGAGCCAGAAATTATTAACTCGGGGCCGGAAAGCCCCGAAACGTTGATATCCGAACCGGAGATAGCCTCATTCCAAGTCGAAACTATCTTATCTGAGCCCGATGGCTTCATCCACCACGACGACGATGATAAAGATGACGACGTCAAAAATCATAACCAAAATTACGACACTGTCGATATGGATTCAGATAATGAAATTGAAATCGCCCGTCAACCCGATAATGAGGAAGAAACAGAAGTTAGGCCCCAGACCGAAGCAGGAGAGAATGATAACGAGGAAGAAAATGCGGCAGACGAACAACAGAACGATTTAGGAAAAGAAAATGAAGGGATAGATCAAAGTCAGGAGAAAGTTTCCGAAGAGCATCACGATGATGGCGAAGAAGATGCAAAAGAGCCCGAAGAAGTGGACAAAGACGTCGATGACGGTCAAGAAAATTACGAATACGACCAAGACGGTGAACCTCCAATAGCCCCTGTCGTGGAAATAAACGAGGATATGCAAAACTCGTACAACAGCGAAGCTATCGAGAACGAAGAAGAGGAATTGGAAGATTACACCGCAGACGACGGTGGAGATGGAGAAGAAGATGCCAAAGAGCTGGATCCGGACAAACAGTACGTTACTAAGACGCAGAGAGAATTCATTCTTAAGTATCGGGACATAATCGAACAAATCAATACTCAGAGGTGTCTCTGCTGCGACAGAGAACATCCCCGAAGGAAAGCGGTCATCCAGCATTTGCAAAAAAATGGGCACAAAGTCCCCAAGCACACGTGCTACAATTGCGTCGTTACATTTTCTCATATCGGTGCTCTGCTGAGCCACATGAGGTCGAACTCTTGCACCGATTTGTGGAAAGTCATCTACAAGGAAGGCGGAATCACCGACGATCAAGTGATCGACGACGAGCCAAAGGTTAAGGTGCAATACAAAGACATTCTCAACGCGAGGTCTTACGCCTGTAAGCTGTGTCCCGCTAAATTCCAACTGAAACAACTCATAATGAAGCACGTGCTCGACGTCCACGAGGATGGCCAATCGCACGTAGTTCTCGCGTGCGTACATTGCGGCTCACGATTTAAAGACAAATCTATTTGGAAGAAGCACATCCGCAACGGCGAATGCACCGTGTACATCGCGTGCGATCTGTGCACCGAAAAGTTTGGCAACGTGCAGGACTTTAACGAGCACGCCGTGGCCGTCCACGCTGGCAATTTCGATCCCGACAGTCAGAGCAAGTGTATCGACGGACGACCGACAGATTGCCCGATATGCGATAAGAAATGCTGCTCTTATCAAGCCCTCGTGAAACACTTGAAAGCGATTCACAACGAAGAGACGCCTCACTACTGCCAACACTGCGAGGCAAAGTTCGAACATGCCGCCGATCTCGACAAGCATACCTACACGGAACATTCTCTCAAGATGCTGGGAACTAACGCTTCCGAGCCGGACATGTCGCTGGTGAAAGAGGAAGCCGAGGAGTACCATTACTCGTGCACCGAATGTAATGCCATATTCGAGACGGTCGACGCGTGGACGGATCACCAGGTCGCCGAACACAATCAGATCGCGCATCACTGCGACCAATGTGAGAAGAAGTTCTTGCGGCCTTCCGAACTGGCCGAGCACAAAAACAGCCATTTGCGTGTCAAATTTTATCCGTGCAGTTTGTGCGGAAACTCTTACAGTAGTCCTCAGAAGCTGTCTCAACACGTCCAACAGACTCATCCCGGATCGAGCACCATAGGTGCGGGAGACACGGACTTCTTCTGCGATATTTGTGTCAGAACGTTCAAAAGCCGCCAGGCTTTCTCGAACCATATGCGTATTCACGCCAAAGTTCCATCCAATAAGAAGAGGCCGGGCGATTCCAGGAGTTTCGCTCCTCAGATTATCGGGAAACCTATTCACTTTTCAATGATCCAACCGGGATTCAGTCCGTTCAAGCCGAACTGTAACGTGCCCAACGCTCCCTATTCTTGTGATATATGCGGAAAAGGATTTATGCATAAGAAAAATATTTGGAAACATAAGAAGGTGTTGCACGCGGATCTTTTGAACGACAGACACGACAGCGAGGAGAACACCATGCACGCTTCCACGGAGGAGGACGAATACAACCCCGACGAGAATGGGGCTATTCTATCGACACCCCAGTTTAACAGCTTCAACTTCGCCAACATGTCCAACTCCATGCAATCGACGCCCCAAGAACCCACGCAGTTCTCGTGTGAATTGTGTTACAAACGCTTTCCGCTCAAGACCAGTCTGTGGAAGCACAAACGCGCCAAGCACGGCATCATCAACCCTTCGGCCACCGACACTTCGGTCGAGGTCAACAACAGTCGCTCCAGTTGTACCATTTGCAAAATATCTTTCGCCGACAAGAAGTCCTATTACCGGCACAGGAAGAACGTCCACAAGTCGTCGGTTCAAATGTGTAAAATATGCGGAAAGCCTTTGAACTCGACCCTGGAGCTCTACGAACACTTGAAATCCGACCACGCGCGAGAACTGTTGGGCTACAACTCCTCTCAAGGCCCCGGAAAGTCTCAGGAGATGCCTCAGGAGGTGGAAGTGGAGTTCGACGACCGGGAGACCGAGCGCCCCGATCCCAACGCCGAGTACCAAGCCCGCTATCCGTGCGACACCTGCGGTAAGCAATTCGTGGGGCTGCTGGCGTTGCAGAACCACCAGTGTATCAATCAGCTGCCCCAGCAGCCGCAAACCTTCGACTGTGAAATATGCCACAAGAGCTACGTCTCCATCGCCGCGCTGAAGAGCCACCGCGGATGGCACCTGCGCTCTCCGGACGGAAAGGCGGCCGCCAACAACTCCGGCCTTTGGATGCCCCAGAACAAAGTGACCAGCAAAGTCAGCAAATACGAGGTCGTCGACGCCTCTCAGCTGGCCCGCGTCTCCCACACCACGACATCGGCCCCCTCCCCCTTGACCAAGCGCAGGCTGCCCCCGGAGGTGGAGGTGACGGTCGTCAACCCAAATAAGAAGTTGCGATCCGACGACTCCGGAGAGATGGACCAGTCGACGAACGCCTCCGGGCCTTCGGACGACAGATACTGTAGGATATGCGACCGAGAGTTCACCAAGCGGGCGGCCTACCAGCGCCACATGGACGAGGTCCACCAACCGAACTCGGTGTTCTGCCCCGTCTGCGACAAGAGCTTCACGCGCAAGAGCACACTCATAGTGCACATGAAGAAGCACTACGACGCCGGGGAGGGCGGCTCCAACCTGCAGGAGGAGGAGGGTTCGGCCTGCGAGGTCTGCGGGGAGCGGTTCGACGACCCCGACGCCCTCAACGCGCATCGCGAGACGCAGCACGGCGACGAAGAGTCCGCCGGGGACTCGGAGGACGACGGCTCCGCTCCGCCGGCGCCGCCCGGCGAGTTCACCTGCGCTCAGTGCGGCGACGGGGTGGCCACGCCCCGCGACCTCATCGCCCACCGCACCATGCACGCCACGCCCACCAAGTTCTTCTGCAACATCTGCAAGGTGTACTTCGCCAGGGCCATCGACCTGTCGTCGCACACGCGGGCGAGGCACTCGGACAACGAGAAGGTGTTCTTTCCGTGCGCCATGTGTGACCGATTCTACATGAACAAGAAGAGCCTGCAACGGCACATCGAGATGGCTCACTGATGATGAGAACTGGTTCGGGGCCAGTTCGACTTGTAAATTTGGGGCACTTGGTGGTCCCGATCTGTAAATACGTTTTGTATTAACTCGAGGGTAGACTTTCCTTAGTTGGCATTCCTCTTCCGTTCTCGTCTCCGTTGCGGTCGATCTTCATCAATCTGCTCATTTTGTGTTATTTATTTTTAATTACAAATATTCAATTCGTAATACCGTTTAAGTTGTTTTAATCGTAGGCGTATTAAGTTGGGTCTTTTACGTTAGGTTTAGTCTAGGTATATTGTTATTTTAATTAAGTCAATACATTTCCGTATTCAAAATACTGAAATAATGGGCCAAAATTTGCTTTTAGTCACTATAAAAATTGTTTTTTTTTTTTGAATTACGAAAATAGAGCTATTTTAGTTTTAAGGCAGCGGCGCCATCTCCGAGAAGAATGATTGATGATTCTGAAGAGTGTTCAGGCGGAAATGCCTCGCTTCGATCCTTCTCTCGAAGGTGGACCGAAACCTGAGGGGTTTGAATTAATATTTTATTTAGCTTATGTAAATACGTTTGACTACAAATTAGGAATTTAATGAGTTGATTTGAACTATTTTAGGTTTCCATTAAAATGTACTGATTATTTTATAAAGGTTACTTTGTATATTTTCTACTCGTAAGTCAACCACAAATTTGCATCGTCTCATCTATGGCGGTGTAATCGATTGAAATGTTGAATTTTGTTTAATCATTGTATAGAAAATTAAGTTCGTTTAACATTTACAAAAAATCCAAATTATGTGGTTCAACTTAAGTAAAATGTTGTAATAGTGCCTTTTTGATACGTAGCAGAGATACGAAAACTGTTGTGGCTGTAGTGAGGCTATATCGTAACGGCTGGAACAATATATTTAACATTTTAGAAATATATATATCTTATGTTACTCGGGGATAATGTCGCATTCTAACGGTGAAAGAGTTTGACACAATGAGAATACAATTCTTTCCTCTTTAGATACGATTTATTGTATCATTTTATTATATCAGTAAATTGTTAAGAGCAAATTTACGATATTAAAGTTTTTCGATATTCGCGATAGTTTTCGTTCATTCGACGAAACTCCATAATGGTTATTGGACTTACGGTGTACGTATTAAAACTATTTGAAGGGAATCAGATAATTTCTTTATGGCGCTTTGTCCATAGATGAGGTTTACTTTGTCATCTTTGTGGTTTCATGAATAAAGCGACTTAAATATATATATTTGTTTTATTTGTATGTGTGCCAACAAAATTGATATTTAAAATGTGGCATGTGGTTACCATTAGGGTTTTACTTGGCTCTAAAAATCTGAGATTATTATACTTATATTAGTTCAAAGATCTGACAGGCAATTTTTAATTAAATGAAAAACATCATAGATTGCACAAAACATTTTAATATAAACTTAAAAAGTCGTACAACAATATGAAAAATTATTATTGACTAATTATATTTGCGGTTATGGAGAACCGCTATCTATATTATGCAAATATTATTCTATATTTAACACTTCATCGAATATATCTTACAAAAGAAAGAAAAAATAAAAAGTATCTTTAGTAATAAAAAATCTCATTATACTAAGTTGTATTATTAAACTTACGATATAAGATTTTATCTACAAAAAATACTGTAGCGTTTTGCTCAGTTTTTCAATCGAGCCCGCGTTTACGTAATCATAGGGTATTAATAAATTACTTTAATGGTTAAAT
The DNA here is from genome assembly GCF_905147795.1 of Pieris rapae. Lineage (NCBI taxonomy): Eukaryota > Metazoa > Arthropoda > Insecta > Lepidoptera > Pieridae > Pieris > Pieris rapae. The sequence goes on along the minus strand of NC_059515.1, from coordinate 406,834 downwards.
TATACTACTACACTTAATCTAAATGAAAATATAAAAATCGTAAAAAAATAGTGCACATTTCCGTATACAACTTGTCATTGTTGTGCTATCAATAATTATGGTTTTTCGACATGACCTTGCATTTGCGACATATGGAATTATTATTTATACTTTTACAGTTGTAAAAATCTGTTAAACAGTTCATATACAATAATATCCGCGCTATTTTAACTATTAAAGCTTTTATTTAAATTAATTTACGTAACTTTTATTAGACTATTAGAAATTAAGGGTCGATATAAAAAATGAAAGGGTGTTTCTAATACTATTCGCGAAAGCTAATAGAAAAGGACGCCGGTCATGTGGAGGAACCTCTCGAGTGACGTGTGGTAGTGGGGTGGGAGGTGACGGCGAGCGAGCACAGTCCCGAGCAACGACAAGCTGACTACAGCGTAGCTAAGCACAGCCTCCTACTACTATGAGCCTCGATTGAAACACCGAACTTGCCAAGTGAAATATAAAAAAGATAAATAACACATAGTTTTCACTTTATGAATTCGCATGCACCAGTTACTTTTATGAATTGAGAAATACTTTTTATTCATTTATTCACATTCACGTCTTTTATAACATTATATAAGTATACCGTACAGACTAAGGCCGGCCGCCTCGACGCGGTCGGCCGGCAATGTACACGAGGACTAATATCTTCTTAAAAAAATACTGTTAGATTGAAACGTAGCTAATCCTATAATATATTTACGTTTAATATAATCATTACAAGGGTACAATCGTACAAGATGTACTACTCTAGGTGAGATCTCCGACGCCTTCGGGCGGCCCGCCGCGCCGTCCGACCGCGTCCGAACGGATATGCAAACGTCATTACATACAAAATTCGAATACACAACAGTTACAGTACTATATCTTAGAAAGTATGAATTTAGTTTTAAATATTAAAAATATGTCATTTCTCTATTGGCCTTTCGACGTGAAAAATTAGACGTTTCGCGTACTACGAATATAAAGTATACATATTTAAATATTATCAGTATTCTCTTAGATCGGAGGACGAATGAATACAGGCTCGCTCGTGAAGGTACGTCGTGAGCGCACTCTCTCGTCTCGCTTCACGAAAGTCGCATCGACCGAGGACATCTAACCCGACTCGGCTTTAAACAGTAAGAAAATAAATCGCCGGCGAGTCGCGCGGCAGATCATCGCTCCTATAAATTTACACATCGACGTAACGAACGAGAATACAAAAAGTTATGAAAAATCGTACGGATATCACAAGCGGCGGGCGGCGCGGGACGCCCCCGCGGAAAATAAAAAAATAAATCGCGGCGCGCGTCTCTCTCGTACAAAAGTAAAGAATCTATGAGCGGCGAGAGCCTCAGTTGGCGAGCAGCAGATGCGGGGCCGCCTCGCGCCGCGACACGAAGTAGGCCGCCGGGTCGGCCGGGGACAGCGCCCGCGCCGCCAGCTGTTGCTGCACGGCGCGCTGCTTGATGTAGTTGCTGAACTCCGTGGGCGACATGCGGTTGGCGCGCTTGCTGCTAGTCTTCAGCTTGGTGCTACCGAACTTGGTCTGCGCGAAGGTAGCCGTCGTGAAGGTCAGCGGCTGTGCGCGGAATGGCGGCGCCGGAGAGAAGGCGGCGGGTGCGGGGGGCGAAGGCGCCGCCACCGGTTCCACAGGCCTGAAGCATTGCGCTTCGGGGTTGAAGGCGCGAGTCACCTGAAACGCAAACGTTGTGTTACCGGCGTTACTATACTGGGGCCTTTTAGGCTAATGGTGAAAGCCTGGCTTGACCTATAAGCCATCGCGTTTGATCTGTTTCTGCGATATTGTTTGCTTTATTGCCCTACTTGAAGCTGTGCCAATTTTTACGTAACTGGTAAACATTGATTTATGATATCTCTATTCCATTACCCTGTTTTTGTTTACGTCTGATAGAGCGTTAATGTCAATATAAGGAATTGGCAATATCATCCAAAAAATTCAACGTATTATTAAGCGAAACGAAATTGTTAATAATATTTTTTATAGTTTCCATCTCTTCTTAATAGGGATTTAGATATGAAATATCAAATAAGACTTTTAGCTTGGGACCTTTCTAAATAACATAGAAAAATAATAAATACCTCTCTATCAGTTCGCTCCTCTGCTGCTCTTTCATCGCTGCTGAAGAGAACCTTCACGGCACCTTTTTCTCCAATTCGGTAGGACACTTCTCCTGAAAATATAAAAAAAATTTGTTAAAATTCTAAAGTTAAGTAAAAGTTAAGTTATGACGTTAATAGATGCGCAATTTCAAAGTTTAAATTTATGAACACATGGTTATTTAAATGCAGCACAATTCAACTTGATTTGGAAGAACTGCGTCAGATATTTTGAGCAGAATTAAGTTTAACAATTAAATGTGAACACAATAACAGCTTTTAATATAAAAAGTATTGGATCATCGTTAGTAGTTTCGAAGCTAAGCAAAAGATCAGTTGCTTCTTTGATATTTATTTTAAAACCTTACTTTCACATAAGATTAACAAATTAAATTACCTGGGTCGACCCAAACAGCCAGGTCTCTTGGAAGATGTTCCAGCACATCACGGACTGGAACGCCTGATTCTCTTGCCGCCCTCTCCAACACAGGGTCTAAAGGACCCCCTGTCTTCAAGCACCTAAATGCTGAGCCTCTGCACGGTCTGTCGGGGTACCAGTGACCCCTAAACTTGTCCTTTAACGCCTTCTCCAGCTCCTCTCCGAAAATGTTCACCCGCCGCCTCGGCAGTTTGTTGTAGAGGTATGATATCACGAAGTTTAATGCTACTTGTACTTCAATATGCATTTTGTTTGATCACTGCAACAAAAAAAAACAATATCTTTGTTTAATCTATTTTCGAAACGAAGTCGCTCAAATGTAACGAATTCTGGAAAAAAGGATTTCTTAGAAGTTAGGAAATTCGATAAACTTTTCCGACGTCAAAACGTAATTGCGTAATTTAATAATTTATTTGATCTCTGCGTTTCAATTTGACATTCACTCAGGAATACAATATTTTATTAAATAAAAAAAATGCACAATACCTACATAACCATCAGTAATGAATAATAAAAAAGGAAATGTTTACACATTACGAGAAATAAAAACCAATTTTATAACACAGTCAGCCAGTTTTATATAAGAATCCACTGAATGCAATGTAAAAAGTCTGCCTTACCCAATTAAATTTCGTTTTGCTACATAACTGAATTAAACCAAAGCCATGCTTAGATAATACTAACTTGCGTGTTTCTCTATATGTTGTTTTATAATTTTTTACTTTAATCTGTAATACATCATACGTTGTCATCTCCTGAGATTAGCTCGCGATAAACAAGTTTAATCTTATCAATTTGGTGACTAACTGAGAATGGGCGATTGAATTGACCCAAAATTCTTCCACTCTTAATGCTTTTAACTTATTTAAGAATTAAAAATAGTTCTTTTGTTTTGTTTTCATTACTATTAAAATAATATCCTGTAAATAACTTTGATTATCTACATAAATCTGTTTAAATCTAATTCCATTTTATTATATTCACGTAAGCTGTTCGCTATTTGTGTGTGTGTGGTTGTACACAGACTGCAGAGTAACGCGCTTAAATCGAGGTTCCTGTCTGAAGAATAGGTAACCTCTTTTTATAGACTATAAGTAAATATTTCAACAAATAACATTTGTGGTTAACGCCTAATAATTTATATTCAGTCATAAGTTTGAAATTAACGCGGGGAACATCACTTCAGATGTTATTAAATACAAGAAAAAGAAGCCTAACGTTTAAATCGTTGTACTTTTTAGATAAGAATTTTAACAAATATTGGTGTCTAACTAACCCTGCGCTGTCATTTTTCTAAATGTATTTCTCTAAACGTAAGATTTAATAACTAGTCTTGTTATTCAATAGATCAAATAAATAAATAAAATATAAGATGACATTTGCATGCCTATTCATATGCGGCGGATTTTTGTAATTTATGTAACTGATTGTAAGACTATTCTGGCAAATAAACGATTTGACTTTGACTTATATTTTTATTACACCATGATACGCCTCATACAAGTTTCGCACATTTGATTCAATATTAATTTCTTGTATGGAGTTTATTCAATATTTTGTGCCAAGAAATTGAATTTAATTCTGTAATAAAATTCTAGTACGATTAAACGTTTCACTGTCACAAATATAAACTTTAATAGACCTTTTAATTACAATAGTTATCGTAGAGGTGCTACGGCGTAGGAGCTAATGTGACGTCATAAATATTAAAGAGCCTTACATTATACATTATTATGTTAACGCAAGTATTGGCGTTTCACGTCGTAAACAGCTTCTATGAGGTTCCTTTTACGTCAGCCTAACACGATTTATTAGCGAAACAATAGAAAATAAATTACAAGTATATAGAATTTTATAGTAATAAATCTAAAATACCTTGTTTATTTTTCATTTATGAAAATGAAAATGATGAGGATGGTTTAGGCTTTCAAGCATTGGTCAAAAATTTCACGTAAATTTATTTTTAGATTCAGAGATGAGACTTACCAGAAACTAAGTCATAATTAATGCTCAAATCTAGGTCTCTAAATTCTCACTCTTATTAATATGGTAATAATTGTTTTTGATGAAATTAGTTATATTCGAACTTAAATAACAGGAAATAGTCCTTTCCATATTCCTTTGATTTTTGAGATATGGTCAGGGCTAGGAAGTACTTACGTTAAAAATAAATTGAATCGTTGATAGGTCCTTTTCAGTTGACGTATATTACAGTCAGTTTTACATTACATTACTTTTAAACATTATATGGCCGTGTACCTAAGCCAGGAATGCGTGGAAGAGTACAATCAATCTACTATTCAATTTTCATGCCAATTAACAGTTGAGTTCATCTTACACATTCGCGTCACACGCACTCGATAAATTAATCAAAACTTCATTTTACACTGAAATTGCTGTAATGTCAAGATTATTTTTGAAATTGCTGTATTTGATATTTTATATATAATCACTAAAATTAATACCTTTTCTCGACACTCGCTTGTATGTTAAGAACATTTGGACATTTAACACTTGCCTGCACTTTGACAAAACCAATCTATAATTGCTTCATCTATGACAATTTTGGCACGAGTTATTCTGGTGGCTCAACAGATAAAGGTTATTTTTAAAATTTAGAATGTTTTAAAGTACAAATAATACCTTTCCCGACGATCATTAGAATAACCCAAGCTGCGTACAAACGAAAGACTCGCTTGAACGAAACAAAACACCGATAAGAATACACAAACGAAAGTCGTCAAAGAAAAAGGCAATCTCTTGAATGCTCAGCAGATAGCGTAACGTGATCGTGAAATAAATGAAAGGCCCAAAACCCTTTGTGGGTCTCCGTTACTGATAAGTTTGTTCTGCTAAAGTTGAAACAGGCTCAAGTTTCTCCTACACAATTAGTAACGCTTCAGAGAGTTTATATGAAACTGTTGTGATTCAGGTCGAACGGTTATAGCTTTGAAAGTTACTTTCCTTATTCAATAATGTTTAATGTTTAAATATGCATGCACACACACTCACTTTTATACTCAAGTAACACACATTAACAGTAAAAAACACTTTGAAATTTAGTATTAAGTTTATTATGGAAGAGCTGGGAATGCTAATTCAGTTCTTTTTAACTTAAAAGGGTTCCCAAATGTTACACATTGTAATGTATTGTTTATTATGAAATAAAACATTTATATTAAAAGTAATTTCTTCTAAAATAAAGTGTTATTGTGATTTAAACATAATATGAATTTTATTTACAAAATGTTTATTTTATTTATCAAAGTCGTTGAGCAGCTACGTCATACCCCTAAGGCCTACTGCAATTCGTGTGATGAGGAAGAGATTTGTGTAAATACTTTTAAGTCCCTTATTTCAAGTCCATGGTGAGTCTTAAGCCCTGTTATTTACCAGCACCGCATTGGAAGGAAAATAAATTTGAGACAAGCTCCATAAAGAGAGACCGAGAATTGCGAACTGTGTGTAGCTGGATAAATGTGTGATAGCTTTCAAATTTGATATAGAATAAGATTCAGTGAGACACACATATATATCTTATTTCATAAAACATGAACGATGTCGAAGTGAAAATTATGAAAGAGAATTTTTTTTCATTATTGCAATATTATTTCATCGTATTAGGAACTTCGCAATTAAAAATATTTCAAGCGAGAAGATTGTAGTAATTGATTTTACGTTTGTCGAACATCGTATTATATCCATAGCTTATATTGTGATTGTGGATAGAAAATGCCTAATTATGATATACACCGATTTTGAATACAACTATTATATTTATATGGTGGCTTGTACCAGTAACAAAAGCGTATAATTCAAATGTTCAAAGTCATTATACGATTAAAGTATTTATAAACTAATCTATGACATATTATTTATATTTCCACCCCTTCAGACATTGTTAGACAGTCATTGACGTCATCAGTTTAACCCGTTTATTTGAAATAAAGTCTAAATATAGCGGTAAAGTACAGCCGAGAAAACAATCTTTCCTCATCTTAAAATTGCCCTATTAACCACACTGAATGTATTTATCTAAGACCATTAAAGCTCCCGCTCATAACAAGGTACAATCAATTCGGATAGCCTTCAAGCATCACCAGCATCTGATATATCGATTTACAATTACACCGAAGTTCTAGAGGCGTGCGGCCTCTAACTTCGGCTGTCCTATTTATATCCGTAACCCAGTATCGATCCGACGCCCCACTGCCCGACAACCCCAAGCATTCAATAAAATCACTTGTTACAATGGCTGTAAAGGTCAAAATTCGCGAACTAAGATTCGCAGAAATATGCGACGAATTTGCCTTCTGTGCGATTAAGGATATTATCTTCTTTTAAAATACGGTCTTGTCAAGTGAAAATATTTCTGTCTACGACTCAAGTACAGGCTGTTTATTCGAGTATGGTTGGTATTTTTGTAACGTTTTCATTTCGGAACGATTTCCAGTTTTCATTTTCTTATGACATATTCACGAGGTGAAAATGAAATTTAATATTGCTTAAATCGCCTTAGATCAGTTTACAATTATGCGTTTACTATTTTGAATTGAAAATTTCCTACGTGATACTTGCAACTCAATGTCAACTAGATTGCATTGACAGACTTTGAAGGCTTCACTTCTTGAATATTTGCTTTAACTAACATTGATTGTATGTATGTAAAAACATTTAACCGTTATTGCCTCTATAATAAGTTACATTTTTCTCAAAAATTATTCCACTTTAAAAAAAAATATCCAAGTTCTCAAAATCTAAGTTTAAAAATATAAATATAACAGACTCAAAAATATGTCTATTATAAGGGATTCAATGTATTACCCGAGACATAAACTAATATAAATTAAAGTTATATTTTATACGTCAAGGGGTCATCTGAGAAGATCGTTAAATACAATAAAAGCTTATTTACGTTTGTGAATTAAAAAAATAATTAGCAGACAGTAATAACTTGAACTTCATTAATTATTTATTTAAAACATTGACAGTTGTTTTTAATTCTTTGTTACGCGATATACGCTACCAGACTTTTTCCAAAATAACTTAACCCCAAACTATTTTTTTACTTGTGAAAAGATAGTTTTATTATCAATATCGCGTAAACAAATACCATTAGGTAGCACTATTTTGTACAATGTTCTGCGCGTATTACTCCCTTTTACGCGACGTAGTAATAAACTACGAGGATTTATCTACGTAGTGTTGTCAAGAGTACAAATTCTGATATATTTTCTTGCTTACGAGATGTGCTTAGTTTCAATTTTCAAAAGCTTTTATCTAAGAAATAATAAAGTATTATCACTTTTTACATATTTGGGCAGAAAATAAAGCAATTTTTGACATTGGTAGGTATAATACAAAAATATAAGTTACCTTATTTTTTCAAAGAGATGATTTAGTAATCAAATAATATACGAATTGACTACTTTAATTAATTGACTTGTATTCTACCTTTAAGACAAACTTCCACGCTCTTATGTGTGGCAGAATATGCGAACTTTAAATTGTACCACCATAATGATATGGTACATCTGCACCATATATGCAAATAAAAATAATATTAAAAAAGCTACAAAAGAAAGATATTAAAATAATCTTTTTATGAGTTTGTGTAGGTTACACTTATCCTTTATATTTCCTTCCTAAAACCCTCTGGATATCAATTTATAGGTAATTGTCGGCGGTTTGGCGCACTTTACCTCACAAATGGCCCTTATACCTGACATAACTGCTGAAAGAGCCCTCGCAAATATATAACATAACTTCTGGCTAACGCATATATGATAAATTATAATCTATACTTATGTTATAGAGATATTTTTGAGGAAAAAACTCAAACACAAAGCCGATCCGAGCCGAAGCCTTCGGTAGCAGCATAAAATGTCCTGCAATGCAAAGCCTGCAGTAATGTATATGAATATGTTTTTTTAGGTAATAATTAATGATGTAAGGATTATTACTTAAGTATGGTGGTTAGGCATATCTTCAACCCTAATTTTTTATGTTCATATCTTATACTCAACAATCGATGAAACACATGAATGTATTTGTCCTATTTAAGTTGGCGTCTGGTTGAGAGTAGCGGTGCCCCATAGCCCCATAGCTGGTGCTTTCCTCGCTCAACTATTAAGTATAGCAAGTCAACGAGGAAATAAGGAAATGCTGCCAGCGTTAAAGGTACACTGCCATATGGAAGCCATATTAAATCTGTTTTATTTTTTAATAATTTTTACTATGTAGATCAAGTAAATTGAAAATAATGTATACGTCCCGTATTATTATGATACTTAATATCACTGTGTTCTGTAGATATCTTAGATAACAAAAATTCCACGATATATTTCACTTAGCTAAGGCCCTAAGTATGTTATCAGAGCTAATGTAAATTTGCGTATATACACTTTCCCATGTGTTTTGGGATAGTTTTGATAACAATGTGGGTTATCGCGTAGGGAAACCCCCGTCTGAAATTAAACTGTATATTCAATGCATAAGGTCTACATTTCTTTATCAGGGTTTTGGCCGTATCTCAACGAATTAGTATTAACACTTTCGGAAGGATTCGTTATGGGTTCTGTGCCCGCAGCGAGCACGTTCCACTTTTGAAGTTGTTTGCGATGTCGGTTTTAAATCATTACTTGGGTTAGGCAATTTTCGGTTTCACGTTTATCGTTGTTCATAAATTCCATTTCTAAATTGATTTATACCTACGTAAAACTTTTATAACTATTGTTGCAAGTCGAATAATCAAACTCGAGGTTTGCGATACCAACATAATGCAATTTTGTTTTGCTACAATCGCCGCTCGATGCACTGGTCTCCTACCTCCTTTTCACAAATAAATGTTTCACATTTACAATTGGGGCAAAGACATCGTTGAGTTCCTTTCTGATACCAAATCGGTTTTGCCGATAGTTTTTCCTTAACAATAATTAATTATTATGTTTACTAGTGAAATCTTAATATAGGCCGTTGTTCTATCATCTGAGGCATATTTTACATGAATGTAAAGAAATTGTAAATTTCATATCATAACTAGAGAATTTGCTAATCATTAATTATGATTTAGTGCGACAGCCAGCCCAGGAATGATTTAATAGATTTCCAATATCGGCAAACGATTAGACTAACAGTTTATGAAATCAATTTGTAGATAAAACTAAATTTAATTTAACTTCGTTTTGCAATTAAACTGTGATATTGAAGCAATGAGAGCGTTTATTAAATTTTGCAGGTTATTAATTTTCCATTCTTGTATATGACATTAAATTTATATGATTATAATGGTTATTATGATTACCGTTTTCATGACGATGATACTGAGACAAACACCACATATTATAAATAGAAAATTATTATAAATAATTTAGTTCACTACACTACATTTTCTTTTCAGAGATTTTCAGAGATATATATCTAAATAATAGTTAAACCTTACAAACCGCTCTCAAAAGGAATAGCGTTTTTCTCGTATTTTCAACATTTTTCATTCATACTCTGGGTGTCGATGCGTAGCGTGTATATTTTATAGCCTTTTTTACTCTTACTCAAAGTTATTGATTGGAATTTTAAAATTCTATAGTTTTAGAATGTAATGAAATATTAGTGTAAAGTGTATATATGTATACTGGTACTTTGCCTCAGAGATTTTTTTACAGTTATATCTTTATTCTGAAAAATTGCGAAAGATGTAGATTAAAACTAACATTAAAATAAGACAAATATATGATTTTTTCAAATGTAAAGAAATTAGTTGTGAAATTAATAAAAGCTTTATTGAGACGTGTTGGCCTAGTGGATTTAGCGTGCGACTTTCAACCCTGAAGTCGTAGGTACAATCCTCGGTCTATCAATGTGCGCATTTAAAATTCGCCCGAACGGTAAAGGAAAATATTGTGACGAAACGGGCTTGCATTAGACCTAAAAAGTGGACAAAATTATCAAACATCTATAAGATAGACAAATGATTATGAAACAGATAGAAAATGGTCAGATAAAAGGATTGTATAAAGCATATGCCTGTGATACCTTACCAATTCTCGCAGTGACCATTATTGGCAGAACCTCATTAATCAGCCTGTCTCCTAATCCACTTAACTACGACATTTAAGTCGTTACTTTTACGAGGTTTGTTAACTGCGTAAGTGATTAGTTAATTTAACTAATTTGTTGTTATTATTGCCTTATTTTACATCCAATTTACATAATTAAATGGAAAACACCTAAACATAACACGTGATAAGTAAATATGTACTGTTTAAAGTTAGGAAATTCCTCAAATCTTGTTTGATTTACGCGTGTAGAGACAAGTGTGGTATGTCAAGGAGTGTGATAAATTGCTCAAATCTGCTCGACATCCTTGGAGATACAGATTGATTGATGGCTGTGGGCAATACCTTCATGATTTGTGACTTTGATGGGTTAAATAGGAACATACGTAAATCATTTTAAAATTGTGAAGCGTAATATAAATATAATATCGTAATATATTATATTATATTTATTTAATTTACAAATAGAACTTCATCAATATTTCAGTACGGGCCGAATAGGTCTGTATAAACATAACTAGCAAACAGAACTTCTGTGTAAACTAGCCGTTAAATGAATACCAAACGATATCCAAGTTTTGATTTTATATGTGATATTTTTATCTGAAACAGTGCTCGATTTAAACGATAATTTATCTAAAACATAGTTAAGCCGCCTTTCATAAATTAGAATGGAAATTTAGTGATTTAGAGATTAAACGTAAAACACAAAATAAGACAAAAACCAAGGAACTACCAATAAATATCATCATCCCATAGATCATTCCTAATGCCCTATTTACGCCAAATACATTCACAAAATTCCCATCTCTGGGATTCCAAGGAAACAATACCTGTCCTTCCAATTATTAGATTATTGATCGAGGGTGAAACAAGGCTCGCTCCATTGAGTCTTATTTGAAGATTTGACGTATGGACCGGTCGTTAACTCGAATCCTTTTGTCTATAAGGGGCCATAAACAGATTGAATAATAGATAAGCCTTTATGAAATATTCAATACCATTCAGAAATATGACATTGATTCAAAGGCTTAATGGACGCTTTCAGAATTTGAATAAAGGATAATGTAATGTGGAAACTGCTGATACCTACCTTTAAAGAAGACGTGGCAAGTGACGCGCAAACTAAACAATATACATTATTCAGGTCGCAGAAATTTCAATGAAAACTTAGACTATACAGACTATGCTGGCAGTTACTACCAGTATGCCCGCAAAAAGGATTTCTATCTTAGTACTGCTACTAATTATGACGTGAAATGGCAATGTCACATCATTAATAAAAAAGCTTTTTTTAGTGAGAAAATCATTCAAATCCCTCATGAACACTCGTAAAGCTATATAAATATTATATATGACCACTATTAAGGATTCTTATTTCATAAAGGATATAAATATGCTTAGAAGGGTTCAAATAAAAGCCACTAAAATGGTCAGATCACTTAGGAACAAACCTTCTGAAAGCATTTGATCTTACTGAGTTAGGAAATAGTCGATTAAGAAGTAATCTCATTGAAACTTATAAAACCCTTCCTGTACTCAATATTTTTGTTGAAATCGAGAGGCTCTTTATTTTAAGTGAGAACACACATTCGAGGGGTAGTTCTTTCATATTACCTACGTCACGAACTACGGAGCAATTATTCGCTTTGCCCAAACGCTTGGAACTTTACAATTAGCATTAAAACGGTTATGTTTCATATCCATGACTAATTGTTTACACGTCTTCCTTATCGACTTAGTAGTAAAAAAGTCACTTTGCGTAATCAAACACGTAGACGTCTGAAAATTAAATATTTATTTAACTAATATCCTAATTGAAACGTAAGCAGACCTTGTTTTGTCAAAATTGTTTAACGTATGAATAAATTGTGAAAGAAACGTGTTAAAATGACGTTTAATTTAATTGCGCGGCGCATTAAGATACATACAAAATAAATAAATGAATATTTTTAATTTCGTCTTGTCTTTTTCGACTGTAAGACAGACACAAGATAGATAAAAGGGATATAAAACTAAAATTTTATTAAATCAGCATAGATTGAAGAATATTATGTTAAATCATTTCGTACTTTTTGAGAGTAATAATAAAATTATGCGTATTTAACTAATTTTTTTTATGAGTATATTCGTTGCATGACTACCTCATTATAGGTACTACAATAATTAGCTATGGCTCGTATTGCACGTTTCTATGTTATTTACACATCGTGAGTACATACTTGTTAACATATTTCTTGCGTAATATTTCAGTATTGAAATTATAAAGTTATTTGTGATAAAATATTTTATTGTCGCTAAGCCTTCATGCCTTGTTTCTTAATAAGAAAGAACTCACATTTAACATATAAATAGTAAAGGGCAATTTCAATTGAGCTATCTACTTTAAAATGCGATAAAAACTTTGTAACGATACATTAGCATTTCAAACAATGCCTGGAGCATAAAGAATCTGACAACCCGGCATTCCCAAAAGCAATTTAAAACAGCGCTCTACATAGGTAGCGTCAAAGCGAGAATTTTATTGCTACACAACTACGGAGCGAGTAGAATTCCTCTTATTTCCTCAAAGTGACATATGTTACCGAAAAGCGTGCTTCAGACGAGGCGGGGCGAATGTGGGGCGGTTGACGTCAAACTTTTCGCATTAAGAAGCCAGTAGGTCTCGGTCGAAGCTGTGTTGGAGGAAATTAAACTCTCCCCACCGCCAATAAAGTTTATATTTCCATACGCATTGGTCGTGACGTAATCGTAAAGCAAAATTAACCCCCAGTGCAAAAAGCGACGGAATGTGTGAGGGATGATTGTTGTTGATTGTTCTACCGTATTCCTGACCTATTTACTTTGATTGCTGATGCATTGTGCTACAGATTGACAAGCAGGGAATATTTATTAGCTTCGACAGTTTTGCGTTCGAAGTAAATGTCGCAAAACCTAGTTTGATGTAAGCTATTCTTTTAAAATAGCGATTGTTATTCTCCCGCTCGAGTTAAATAGAGCCATTTAATTGCCGTAATTTTTATATAAAGACAGAAAGTTTCGGATGGTTTTAAAGAATACAAGCTATCTCAACGAGTACATATAGTATGTAGAGATAGGGGGACATAGGAAAACTGGGGCAAACTACGTCCATCAATGATTAATGTTTCCCCATTTCTATCGTATAGATCGTCGTCGCGAGAAAAACTTGATTGATGTGGGATCGGGGACGTAATATTTTCTCTCATTTCCCACTCTGTTTTATACGCTTTTGATGGATGAGATGTATTTCGTCGTATTGACTTGGTATAGCCTGGGAAATATAAAAGGATCTTTGGAATTTGTCCTTCACTATATTTTCTATTTATTAGTTCGCATAGTTATTTATTAGGAGATATTTATTTTCGATATTTAAATGATTTCCGTTAATTTTTATTTGATTTTAATTTGATTAAGAGAAAATAATTTAAACGTTAAAAGTAAAAATCAAACTGGATTGAAAGAAAAATACAACAGATACAAGTATTAAGTAAATTAGGTACCTCTAAGGCGTACTTAAATGAAATTATATTTAAGTAAAGAATTTCTTATTAAGATTTACCTTATTAATTTGAACGCCTGAATACTACTTTTTGTTTAAAAAAACTCCCTTTACTTGATTTTTAGTATTGATTAAAACGAAAACATTATGTATACAACGTAGTTTTGATGTTACATATCAATCAGTCAGTGCAATCAAAAATGTATACTCAATAAACAAACAAACTAAAATAGTGCATGGAGTCTCTCCGTGCGGCAGAAGTAAAACTTCGTTAAGTGGAAATGAAAATCCTCCTCCCCAGGAGCGTTAAACGTTTAACCTTAAGGTTGCATTAGAAATTTAACTTCAAGAATCTCTGTAACGCCAAGTCATAATTAAAATTACCAAAATAGATAGTTCATGAGAGCCTAACATACACTGACTCGCGAAATTCAATGAACGACACTTCTTGACTTAATATGAAGTCACAAGGTCAAGCGGTGATCAAATGTCAAAACAAAACCCGGTAAATGTTATAAAATTTCCTACGACCCATTCAAAGGACTGTGACAAAGGCCACCAAGGTGAGGTCACCGCAGTTTAGACCTCTGTTATTACTTATTATGAAACAGTTATACGCGTTCACATAACGCAAAGGCTGTTAATTTTAACACCTAATTTTTTATTGCGAAGGAAAGATGGCGATGTCAACTGACATTGATAATTTTTTTCTGAAACCTAAAGTTTTTATTTTTTTTGAAATTCATCTAAAAATTACCCCGCCTGAAAATTGTTACAAAATTGTCTCTTGCTGACATCAATCCAATCGTCTATTTTATTAATTTAAAAATCGGGTATACATATGTTTAACAAAACGCATTTTTTTTGTCTCAGTAAATAGTTTTGAAAAATGAGTCTCAGTATTAAAATTATACATGCCACACAGGTATGGAATCACGATTGTTACGAATTAAGCTAATCAAATAGTTGTCCAATTTAAAATATTGTATGTTTATCTGGACGTGCGAAGCCAGGACAGATCGATAGTATAATAAAAAACGTGATCACGCGCAAGGTCGCACTCGCGTTGCATGACGGACATCAATGTCATGGCCCCGTTCGGCGGTTAGCAACTTGGCAGTGACACAACTGTGGATCCCGTGATTTTGCTATTGTTTCATTATTGTTAAATAAGTGTACTATTTCTAACGAATTGTTTCCGTGCCGTAGATCTTATAGCGTGAGATCTTTTAAATAAAAATCTTACGTCAGACGGACAGACGTACGTCTGTGTACTTATGTACACGCGTCGGAAGTTATACTCCTTTGGCGTAACAAGAAATCTTTTCAGAAATAGTATTTTGCGTTTGTAGAAAAAACGACACTAACAATAGCAAAAAATGTTAATACATTGAAAGATTTATAATAACGCATTATCTTGTAAAATAAAGTTTATTAAGATATCAGAAAAAACTAAAAGGTTAACTATAGCTAGCTTCAGGTATCGGTTTTCTGTGACGGTATGCGCGTGCGTCGTAAAAGTTTACTTTCATCATATTTCCCTACGTGGGAAAAGAAGTAAGTATGAAGGATGAAATATTGTAGGAAGCTATCCAACAATATTTCATCTTCTTGCGTTCACGATATAACTTATCACGTGGTTCTCGATTCTTGGAGCTATATTATTAGGGATGCTATTCTCAAATAGGTTATTTTACTAATCTAATCGAACAGGTGAGCCTCCTGCCCGTTTGCCCCCTGTTCTATAAAAAAATCTAATCATTGATATGATTTAAATGAAAAACAAATGTTTATTACATAGTTACTCTCATTTAAATCGGTTTTTACCACGAGACATGATTACACACATAATTATTACACAATTATTTTTTCGATAGGAAATCAAACCGTCTTGATAAAAATAATAGATTAATGATTTGAAAAAAGCCGTTGAGCTATGGAGACTGGACAATTATAATTCAGGATCGATTGTATTGGTACGAACATTTTTGGTGTCACTCAATCACTCGTCTATGAATAATTGATGTCAATTATTATGATTAAAGTTAAGTGTTTATACAGACATTTTTATGCCTGTTTTAATTGATATTGGTGATTCATATCAAAGGTTTAGTTCGCTGCCACTAGAATGTTCTTAATTCTGATGGGTTTTCATAAAGATATAAAGAGCATTATTGCAAACAACGTTTACAAGATTAAATGTCGGTGTCACATGATTTACCATAATAGAAACAGGTCGTCTAATTAATTTTTAACATGTTGTCATTTCCTCTGAATCTTATATAATAAGGAACATGGAAACGCTATTTGTCAGGCTTGTAGGTATTTTTGTTCATCAATAACCTAGCTTAACCAGTTGAGGGCCTCCTTTTATTTATTAGATACAAAAAATACTTAACTGACGCTTTCTATTTATAAATTTATTTGCAATATACTAGATACTTACACGATTGATATGTAAAATAATATAAAACGACGCCGTTATTAGTTGCTTGTAAACTTTAAGTGACAATTATAAACACGATTAACTCATCTATTATTAACCAATAACATGAAAATGTTCGGTTATTGAAATCCTAAATACGCAAGTTAATATCCCTTGATTAATTATCAACATTCCTGTGAAGGAATTTATCAGTCTGAAGCCTATTCTTAGAATCGATGTAACATACATGGACACAACAGTACATATAAGTGCAAATAAATCTATAGATAGGACGTAAACGCCGGTATGAAGGTTAAAATAATTATGTAAAATTATCATACATATCGTAGCTGTTCTTAAACTACAATGTGATTTCAATTGTTTGAAACAATATTCGTAACTTTTTACTGAATTACTTAATGTATTTTTTTAATAATATTTTATTATAAAGTTAATAGTCCTGTTTCGAATGAATTATGTAGCATACATTTCAAGATGATAGGCACAGAAGAATGGTTTTTGACACACAATGCCGTGTGTAGGGCTTCCAAAACTTTATATGTATATGTTTACATTGAAAGGATATTCAATTGATTTTTGTTTAAGAAGCAGTGTCGCCGCTTTGATTATTATTTTTACACGGTAAATGGAAAATCTATGAAATATCATTGTTCAATTACCCTTTACGCTTTTATTACTCATTATGTCTCCCTTTATCTGTTCTATTTAGGTAATTCAGTTTCTGTTCTAGAAATATTCCGAATTAAAAAATAACACTAACACAACCTGTGAATGGAGTAATAAAGTAAACAAATAATTAATTACGACACGCGATCAGTTATGACGGATGCGTTTCGAGGTCGGAGGATTTAACCTCATCATTTAATATCCTTGTCACAACTAGACGCAACTGACTGTAAGCGGCAGAACACAGTGTGACCAGTTTCTGTTATAATTTCTGTTATTAGGGAATACAACGGTTTTGGGCATCTTCCATACATTTTTGGAAATACCGATACGCTTAATATAAGTAAAATATTCGGGCGCTGAATTCACAAAATTTTAATAAATTGAGTGGAATACATAAACACTTGCTGATTATGCAAATAGTTGTAGCGTATATAACACCTGCATTAATAATTAATATAGAACAAGGGCAGTCTAGTCTGTATCTCTAATATACATACATAGATACTGAATAAGTAGATATTTGCATTATAATAGAAAGGAAATGCTTATTGTACCAGATAAACGCTTCTAATTGGAATATGGACAAAAATTATTAAGTAGGTACACATTTAAATATGTTATAAGCATCTTTACGGATTAAATGTGGTTTGTTATAGATAATAGGTATATAGCTTCATAATATACAATTATATACGAATCCTGAGAGGGACAATTTATTCCTAACGGAAAGCTAAGAAAAATGCAAAATAAATTTTACTTCGGGACAACTTGCAGAGTGCTTTGACATCACTTCTGCATTCATTCTTCAAACTACTCCATCCTAGTTCGTTATTTTCCTCAATATGAAACGAAAAAGTATTATTGTTCGAAATTGTGGTGATAGTTTTATATCCACAAAATACAGTAAATATAAAATTTAACTCAAATAATAAACTAAATAAAGGAATCAGTTCTACAATCTTATACCCTATATATACTTCAAAAATACTTTGGTGATCAGGTCAGGATCTGATCGGGGCATTCCCTTTAATTTAATAATTACGATTAAGATACCTACGTAGATGGCAGGAGGCTAATTTAACTTTTGTTTGTATCTTTCGAATATTATTTCAATAAATATTGTTGGTTTCCTTGAAGACAAATATTTGAATACAGAAATCTTTATTATACACAATATAAAGGATATTTTTATAATAAAAAGAAGCCCCCACACTTTTCCCTGTGTTGTAGGCAGCCAGTCTCTTCTTTTTGACGTGTAAACTGTATTTTACTTTATGATTTCTTTATAACACAAATTTAGAATAAAACTATTTATGCAGAACAAGAATAATTTCTGTATCAGCATAGGACAGGTTTGCAATATATTGTTTGAGAATTTTAGAGAATGGTGTGTTCGGTGTTAGTTTCCAAAAATACAATGTTTAAGGATGTTACAAATCTTTTATATTTTTATATAACTGGGTTCATAATATTTTCACAAATAGTATTATTGTTCAACTTTCCAGTTTAAGCAGCCTTCCATTAACACATTAACGGTAAAAGGAAAATCTCAACAAAAACAACATTTACTTTAGCTATCACGTTATTAATAGTTTAGTTAAACCTTCTATTCTGTTTCTAGTTTATTATAACCTTACCTTTTATAAATAAACTTTTTTATTACGTACGTTACGTAGACATACTCGTATATGCTGAATCAAACAATTCGAAAAGTACTTGATATATATATACAGAATAGCTATAAAGTTTGTGTAAACTAGGACATAATATAGGCCAGTAGGGCAAAGTTAAGATTTAGCTAGCGTTCATCGTAATTAAAAATCTCATTTAATGCCTCTATAGGTTTTCAAGTTGAATTATTTATGTTCATTTGAAAGACTGAAGGTCAGACTCTTTGAAACGATGGCTTTTGTTCATATTAATACAATATGCTAACATTAAGTAGAACGGAAATTCTAAACGAAAATACTGGAAGTTATTGACATTTGAATTGGTTACATACAAATAAAATTATTTTAGCTGATTCGACATTGTGTGAACTATAGATGAATTATTTTGAATTTTTTATGTTGTGTTCAATGTACCATGCTATTCCTTACGTAAATAATATTAAATTTGATCTAAATGTTACTTGGGCGAACCCGTATTAATAAATATTAATAGAAACACTGAAATTGATGGTATGTTTTGGCGAAGTGTTTTAGCCTTGAAAACTTCAACACAATCTCGCAATTTATTTGCCAAAATATACACAGAAATATATCACAAGGCCTCGGTATAACTTTATAAAAATTGCAAATAATTGTGAAGAGCATAATGCATGTTTTTTTAATTTAAAATGACTGTTTCTGACATTAAATTTGTTTTAGAGCTCATATATACAAAAGAAAATGTTCAAATTATTGGAATGTTTTGTTATCTACATTGTTTATGGCAAATATTGTTAAATATTTATTGTATGGTTATATAACAAAGTATCATACAACATAGTATCTTTTGTTTAGTGTAGAACGAGTAGAACTTTCATATTAATCACAAGCCTAAACTTTAAGAACTATAACAAATCAGTAATGAAAAATCAAACAATAGTTGTCCGCGACTGTCCGTACCTTGACATTAATACGTGTCCCATTAACACTTAGTAACCTTCGTTCATTGATTTTGGAGGATATTGTATCCTTATGGTATCTATAATGTCTAGACATTATGTCTACGCATAGTCCTTAATCAAGAATAAATTATTAGAAAGGGCAGGACCTAACAGAGAGGACTAAAGAGAACCACACACACATTTGAACACATGACTGTTAACATGAACATTAGATTGGTTTAAGCTACTCACTATTGTAAAAAATTAAGCCAACATTATTATACTTAGATTGCTAGGCTAGATTGTAATTCATGTAAAATCACACTTTCCATTGAAGCTTTATTGTAGAAAATTAATGAAACATTTTGATATAAGTAAAGTTTTACACTTAGAGAAATTAGTCCTGCAATAAATGGAGCGGTCTTTATTTGAGATTAATAGTTTATTTTTTTATATTATAGATTAAAGATTTTCAATAACAACGGCTTAATAATAAGCCACGTTTAAGATCCATAGGATTAGAAAACCCATACAAATGTTAAGTCACTTAAACGCACCGTGATCCCATGTAGTGATAATAATAAACTATTCGTTTTTATCACAAAACAATGCAATTCGGAAAAATAAACTTATTCATACATTTATCCATCCATTAATTACAAAAATATCGCTAATGTAAAAATATTATAGACATAAATTAAGTAAACAGATATTATCATTTACGTTCTAAAACCGTGTGTCTTTTAAGGCCTCTTTGACATATTATCTAATTGGTTTTCAGCTGTCGCACGCTTTGACAAATTATTAAGACTATTGATGAACATAAGATGCATTTTTCTATTCATGTACTAGATACAATTATACGCTACTGTTTGTAAATATAAATTAATTATATAAGAGTGAATGAATTTGGTTTGAACAAGTGCCAAATTGCATAAACGTAATAATTTATAGTGTTATCGGGTTTGAATCTTATATGGCTGCCATGTTTATATATTAATAATATTTTAGGAAAATGCATTTGAATTCTTTTCAAAATATGTATTTGTAAAAGCGCATATTTTCCATCGATATACATATTATATAAAGCGATTAATATATGACTTTATAAAAATACATGAATTGAACTAAATTATAAATTAGATACGTGTATTTCAACAGTCACCGATAAAACAGTATCGTGCTCAGATAGAAACGGCAATTTCTGTATGTTTGAAAGAGCAATCATTCATGAGTAAAATGATCACTATACCTATGAAACCTAACCTTGAATCTTATCGCATTATTTCGAACGTAAAGAACGCTAAACCATAAAAACGATTCGTTATCCCGGTACGATAGACATTTCGCAACAACATTAAAAACAACAGCGGCCTTGAACATTAAGCAGATGGTTCGAAAATAGGCGTCGCGTGGAAATAGCCGCGATGAAAATACAAACACGTGATTACGTACCTCGCGTACTGGCGTAAGAAGAAAATCGATGGTGTGTGCCACTCGGCGGCCAACGGCTGACTGAGCCAGTATGTCAGGAGTTCGCGCCCCACCCGTGTCGCTCGCCTGAGTTATCACAGTTCGAAAATTAAAGAATAAAATCACTTGTATCTCACTTAGAAAACTATGGAGGTGACACTTTAAAAAAAAATCAGGCGGCTCCGAGATTTTGTTCGCGAGTACGCGGCGTGTTGCGACGTGGTGTCGGCTCGGCGTGGGGACGTCGACTGCTCGGTATAGGCACCGCTCACGACGCTTTGCCGGAAAATGGCGCTTTTCATTTGAAGCAGTAGGCAGCGTTTAAGAAAAGCGCTGGAAGTAGTTACTATAATTAGCCCAACAATTCGTTTTATATTATTTTATTAGTGTCTGGTTTGAGTGAGTCAGAAGTTTATTTAAATAAAAAAAACTTTATAAACTAAACCTTAAAAACTTTAATGTATAAATTTAAACAAAGTAGAGTAACTTGCCTGTTAAAAAATTGCGTCAACATATAAATTACCGATCCAAATTTAGTGATTAACCATTTTTAAATTGAATAATATGATATATGTCTATTATTTGACAATACCTAGTTCCATTAATTCATAGCTTGATACGATAGATTACGAAAGATACCTCGTAAATTTTCATATACTGAAACATAACAACCGTGTACTAAAAAATTCACCGCTGTATCCAGCTTTAAACTTTACATAGCCACGCTACATTTTTCTCAGCTTCACGTTCAGCGCTTTTAGCGCTGCAAATGTAGCAGCAGCCGTAGAGGCGCCCCCTCATGACGTAGATGGTGGGAATTAGCAGCTTCCCGAGGGTCGGTAAATGTAGGTCACGGGGGCTAGCACTCGACCAATCCATGCCGATACACTCGACAAGTTTAAGGACGTGTAACGATGCGCCTACGATCTCGTAGCAATTATGTAGCTAATCGAAGATTGTACTGATTGCTACGAAAAGTAATTAATGTATTGGACGAGGAGAGTAATCATATGCTAACAACAACATATGACTAAAAAAATGTATTATAGTCATTTTCTTGACGTTTCTATCAGTCGGGCACATTCCTGAATAGGCTTGTACCGTTAATCAAAGGCGATGTAGTTGCTTGTGTATGAACACAATTTTCTCAATAACTCGACGTAAATAGAAGTTATATTGTAATATAAAAGTGACTTGAATTGTTTAACCAATATTGGTAAAACAATAATTGGAAATAAAGGTAATTACGATTGAGGAAAATATATTTCTTACCTCAATTATTTTCTGATGAAATTACACGTTTAATATTTTTATATTCTTTTTTTATATCAGTATCGGCCTAGTGGCTTCGGCGTGCGACTCTCATCCCAGAGGTCATAGGTTCGATCCCAGGCTATGCACTAATGGACTTTCTTTCTATGTACGCATTCAACATTAGTTCGAACAGCGAAGAACAAAATCGCAAGGATCGCAAGCGGCTGGCCTTAGACCCAAAAAGCGATGGCAGATGTTAGGCACAGGAGGCTGATCACTTACTTGCCTATTTAAAATAACAAGTGGTCATACTTTCTGAAAAAAGATACAGAAATCTAATTTTTTAATTTACTAATATTATTTTTTATTTTTCCTAGATCTAGATCTGGAACGAATCAATCTTAAAGCCTTGATAACTCAGTATTTATGAGATTATTTTTATCATATCCATACCTCGGATTTGTTATCCGAACATAATCTCGAGATTCCAGCATCATTTTGATGAATTTGTCATATTTTGTCGAAACGAATGATTTGTGTAGCATATGATATGAATGTATGAATATAAATGTGAATCATATCATGGGCATAAAAAAAAACAATGACAACCTCTTTTAGGTCCGGGCCTCAGATTTTTTATCCGTTTTATGATCATGTGCCAATGCAAGTTTTTCAAGTTTTTTCTTTTACACAACGTTTGTAAGGAGCTGCTTTTGTTAGATTATGTTTATAAATATTTATTTTACTAAGGGCCTGTTTCACAATGTCTTGATAAGTTCCAAATAAGCTATTTATTACTTATTGGTAGGATAAATAGTATTTTTGCGTTTCATGACTGTCAGATAGCGCTATACGTCATGAAATTCGAAGTATCTTATTTGGAACTTTTATCTTTCGAATAATTTATGTGTTGCATAGCTATTTGACACTTTATCCATACATTGTGAAACAGGCCCTAAATGTCAAATTAAAATGACCACATAAAATATTTATCAACAGTATATATTTATTTAGACTAACAGAGAGAAGTACTATAATATTATCGAAGATGTAAAATCAAAATATAATTAAATTAAAAACTTTTCAATGCCAGGTCTCTAGACTATTTGACCACTGAACTAGCGTTTAATTTAACTCAATTAGATACGCAGTCAAGTAAAATTATCGAAATATCTGGGTAAAACTCGAAATAAATAACAACGGGACCCAGTTAGTGTAACAGAGAGGAGGCTCACCGGATGCTAAGTGAGTGCCCATGGTCACTAACAATACCAGACGGCTCGCGAGTCCCGGTCTTTTAGGAATAAGAACATTATTTTCTTGAAGCATATATTTCTATAATAATTTTTCTATTAGGAAAATTTGCTTTTACAGTTAGAATGCCGGTCTTTTAACCATAAATATGGAAACATGTTTCCTTAGTTCAACCGCATATAATAGCGAATTGCTAGCAACATACTATAGTCTAATAGAATGCGATTATGTTCAATGCGCAATATTGTCACGTAAGTTTTCTACTATTGAGGGATACAGAAAGGCAAACGTAGGATGGTGAGTAGGCATACCCTTGTGGAGTGAAACACATTTTGCCCTTCCACGTAAGGCTTCTATCGGATTGAACACAAAGCCAATTTATTGTGTGTTGTCGACAAAATTGATTAAATAGCCTTAACATTGCATCTGACATAATTCCCTATTTATAATTTTGCGTTCTGCAATAAATTTTATACCGTGTCAAAGGTTTCAATATTATTATTATTAATAATATTACTACTGATTATATAATTGTATATATTTTTTAAATTTTATTATATATATATACGTAACTAGTCAGGTCATAAATACTGGTACTTAAATAACTTTTTTCAACTTTTTAATTCATTTGAATTTGGAACATCTATATTATTTTAAAAGTTTATTTCGATTAAGCACCATTTCACAGTTTTTCCCTGTTAATTATAAAATTACAATATGGAATAGGGTGTTGAAGAAAATAAAATTGCAGTGATCGTCTTGCACAAAGTGGAGTTAGAGTTAAAGTGGGTCACATTCCAGACACATCAAAAGCTTGGTATCAGCCGTATATTTACATTTCGTCTGTCGAAGACCCGAAAAGATCGCGGGTAAACCTTCAATGCCTGATACACATCGTCCATTTTGGTTGCGCATATAGTATACAATTTTTAAATCTAGGACTGGAGGCGAAACCAGAATTATGAATTGCGCGTGCTTACCAGTTAGCATTGCTCGCTCTTACAAGTATTCATTTCTATAAAAACATATTAGTACAAACAAAAGAAAATAATGGTTAAAAAAACTATTTTCTGACATTGTTATAACAACCGTTGATCCTAAATAATTCCATTACTCACATCAGTAGCTTCAGTAAATAAACTCCATGAATAATAAAACTGCTTAACAATATTTCTCCGAAATTTTATTAAAGGATGGTAATAATTTGGTAGAAATATTTAACAAATACTAGGGATTTTACCAGTTTTCGCATGAGTAACTTTTGCTAAATGCTTTCTATAAAAGTATTTTTATGTGCCTACGAAATTATTAGTATAGCCAATAATCCAGAATCAGGGCCATAAATATTGTCCAAATGTAATTTCAAATATCTACTTTTAGCCAACAAATATTTTTTATTATATTCATAGCCAAATCCTTGATACCAAAAATAAATATTATGAAATCGGATTATAAACCCGCTAATTCATCTTCTAAAATCTTTTACTTACAGATATTAGCTAGTTGCAGCATACTATGTTTCATTACTGTTAGTTTCGTTTAGTGATGCGTATTTGTGTTTAAATTGATATTTACATATTTCATATAAATGTAAATATAGAGCCGAAGGAAGTTCCCCGTGGAATACATTTCATTATGTTCTCGAATCAATTCGAAATTCTATTGATTCTAACAATACAGAAAATGTCCAGGAAATATTGTTCGGACTTCACAACAAGCTTAACTTTTTGTTTGCGAATGTATGTGGAAAACATAATACTTATTTTGTATAGAAACTGAAGTTATAGACCCAGTACTATAATTTTAGCACTGTAATATCGATTACTTTAAATTAGGTATGTAATGCACTGGTTGCCTAACAACTTTGGGAGTATAACTACCTAAAAATAATGCCGTTCAATCACGTGCGGGAATTCACTTATCTACAAACATTCCTTTTGTTGTATATCTTGGGCTCTTGCATTCAATTTTGAGCAACTATGGAAAGCCCTTTACAATTCCATTTTACTAGCCTCTCGGTCTACCAGATTTATGTTGCCGCCATGTGGTGAAATGAGTAGGAGTCTTGGGTCTGCTATTCGGTACACATGCTTGCGTCGTCAAGTTTCGTCGTTTTTTTTGCGAACAGATCAAACACGGTCGTTGCAATCAGAGCCAAAAATGAGAATCAACCGCTGGAAAACAATGATAGGACGCTCGTCCGTAGCCTTCCGTTTAGATCCATAAGTGAGCACAGATCACAGCAGAGCATATGGTATGATAAAATTTTCTGGTAATTGATTTTTGTATCTCTCCTGTCTTCACCAAATATATACGTATTTATTTTAACAAAAATAATGCCGATAGAATGCCTATGGATCAATGTTTAAATAATATTCAATTATAATTACAACAAGATAGAACAATTGCAAAAGGACATCGCGAGAAAAGACCGACACGATCAAGTCCCATTAGAGGTCATACAAAAAAGCTATTTAAGAAAACAGTTCGATAAAGTTACCCTCTGGCGACCCACAAAAATATTTAACGTAAATATCATTAGCGAAGTATTACGAAACCGCTGGCGTAGATTAATCGTAGAAATTAGAGAATTCTTAAATTTATTCCTCTTACTGCTGAGAAATGTTTACAAAGTATTACGGAAATAAAATGCCGGCTATAATTTACGTTGGAATCGTAATTTGATATGTCGAAACGCGATTCAATATTAAGTATAGGCTTTGAAAGAAACGAAGGCCGCATGAGTGGCCTCCACGTTAATTATTGTTTATTTTGGTAATTTGATTTTCATGTTATATCGTTAGCAAATATCCTGGTTTTCGTAAAAAAATATCGTCATCATCTCGCAGTGATAGCATTGGAGTTATAGAAAAAGTGTATCCAAATAATTTTAATGTTCTAATGAGAACCCTACTGTATTTTTGGCTATTCATTTCAGATAAGGGTGCAGTTTTCAACTGTTTGCAATTTTATTTATGTATAGTAAATGAAATAGTATTAAATGTGGGCTTTCATTAAATAGTCGTGTTATTTTATATTTATAATACACATTTGATACTTATAACATAGCTAAACTACAGCTTATATTGTAATAAAAAAGACACCTTTACAACTGACATCCTACAAGTTTGGTCAGAAAAAATTGTTTTATACAAAAATTTAATGTAATAAGTCAAAATGGAGTGTAGGAAAGGATTAAATAGATAAAGAATCTTATTGTAAACCTCCTAAATAAACAGATTTAGATTAAATACTAATATTTTAATATTTTTAGCACAAATCTATTTCAGTAGGCCGAAAATACAGAGTGAAAAATACTTTCCAATCACAACGTTAGGGTTATTGATTTTCATGGAAGTAGTAATTTCTGCATATCATCGGGCTGTTTGATAAACGCTAAAATCGTGACGCGCGAAAATCGTTGACGTGGGCCAAGGTGCGTATACAATATAGATTTTCCGCTAATATAATAAATTACTCAGTTGTATATTTTGTGTTATATAATCTTGTATTCTGGTTAAATCTGAATTGTGTTTACATAATTACATACATGGTACCTGGGAGTGCTTTAAATAATGGATGATTTTATTTTCACTGTATAATAAACATAGATTATATGCAAAATAATAAATGTTAATTGCTATGTTACTAGTGAATGCAATGTAACAGTCAAAGACAGAGCCTACGTCTGGCTATATTCTCGGGGCGTAATTCAGACGATTTAGAAAATCGCCACACTTAGGAAACTAAGAAAGTCTGAGTCAGCAACATGTACATACATAAATTAATTTATCTGATTAATTGCTATTTTATAAGACTAGTTATAAACAGTTTATGTGTATCAGAAATAATTTTGTTTCACTAGAATACAACTTAACACAAGGCGATAACTCATTTTTTAACAAACCTATTCGATCGTAAATAAAATGTATTTAAGGAAGATTGAAGGTTGAGCTGCATTTCCTTTTTCCTGATTGCATAAAAAATATATATCTATGGCCGCACCAACTCTTTCATTGAAATTACGTTAGTAAGTTATCAGCCAGGCACATATAAGTCGTTGATTCTTCCTCTCAACGACTCTTTTACCGTATGGGCAAGTGAATATAATATACGAGTAGAAAGCAAATTCTGTGTAAAAAATTAACCTCACAGTGTGCGTCTCACAGTACTATACGTTACACAAAAGCGGACTTCATTAAACTTATACATGGGATATAAAGGAAAAATAATAAACAATTATTATCAGCTCTCAATCTACGTATTTGTCTCACGTAATGGATTTAGTTCGATTAGGTTTCGAATAATCGTTAGAGTAATCAATGTTTCTTTGTCCCAAACAAGCGCCTAATGCGCGCAATTAGTAAAACGGATTTAGCCGAAATCACTGTGATTATTCAGAGACGATTCGATCTCGCATCCTTCGAATTCATTGTTTATATTATTTATAACAATTTGATAGATACATTTTTTAAGACAGACTACAACTAAAATTATGACCATTAAACAACTATTATAACACTTAAACTAAAAAATACTTTTGTAATAATTAAAAAAAAATAATCAAACACACCACTACACAAGCCGCGCCCAAATGATTTGAAGAAATCTATTAAGTATGAGGGTGTGCTTACTTATTTGATTTTTTGCGAAAAGAGCCTGTTATTTAAAAATACATTTAATTATATTGAATGAGAACAAAAGTAATGTTGTTAAACTATATTTTTATGACTTTTTTTAAGTAGATCAACAAAATTTGTTCTTGATGGTACAGTGTGGGCGTGAGTGAGCGATAGATTTATGTCACCTCCTATTTATCTTTGTTTTTATTAAACAACCTTATCTTGAACCTTAGGCGTTGAACCCGAAACAATATTTGCTTAAACAGGTTACGTATAAAATGGTATAAAACTGGTATAAAATAAGAAAGAAATATACCATTTTGTAACTTGCATAACAGGGCGTTATCAAAACGCAAGCAGTTACGTGTTATCGCACTTTATATGTAACTTGATAACCTTTATGAGATTTTTAATGAAACTATGCTATGTTAAACAAACATCTCAGAACCTATATACAATATTACGAAATACTTGGGTGCATAAGCTTTCCTTTCAGACAATATGACAACAAAAGTCAATTTATTTATTTATTTTACAATATTTGTAATCCACCATTTTGTTAAAATTAAATTAAAATCCCGAAAGTTTATTTTCAAGGCTAGCATTTTCTCTAACGCCTTGCTGATACTGGGTTAAGAGTTTTAAACCTGATTTATTTAATTTATCATTGAATTGATTTTGTTGGTTCAGTGGCTTAGTTCTGTACTGCTGGTTTAATTGATTGTCTTTATTCTTCTTTTCTTTCTACCGTATCACGGAATTTATATAATGAATGTGTATCTTACTGAAATAGAAGGTCAGTCAGCTTTGTGTGATAATGTTGACCTAATGAATAATACAGTATGTAAGTCAGAGAGTAATATAAAAAGCTGGCTTATCTTTAAGTAGACCTCGCATACTGCGAGTAGAAGATAATTTTGTTATTGGTTAGTACAAATATAACAAGTTAGTTATTTATGACAGACACACGTTTTTCCATAATTCAGCTAAACTGCTGAGATATTGTCATTGCATTAAGTTTTTGAAATGGTGTTTACACGTTGAAAAAAGGCACGTACGTAAAATCAGAAATAATGGTGATATTTTCCAAAGAATAGGAGAAAGAAGATTAGCTGTTTCATGAGAAATATTTTACAAATAACTAGCCTCGCCTCAATTGCATGTAATCGTTTTGGGAATAAAAATACTGTAATTAAATATTTCGCTCTTAATACAAAGGGCAAAAAGGCCACATTAAACCGTAGTTAACATTCAAACCTTTTTGTAGAGCTCGCGGTTCGTGATTGATGGCGACCCTGCGTGTTCAAGCTGATGATGAGAAGCTTGATGTAAATTGAGTCAATTTTTAAGTTTGTCATGTAAAATTAATAGTTTGATAACGATATCGAAATGAAAATATTTGTTATGTTGTTTAACTGTACCTACCCTGGGCCTCTCTGTAACATTAATTTTTAAATATCCATTTAATAATGACATAGAATTTTCACTTCCAAAAAGTCCACTTGAATAAATAAGATGACAGACGAACCATGGGCGCCGGTACATTAATAGCGGTTTAATTTCTTTTAGTTAGCACTAACATGGGATCGAGTGGTACAAATATTGGAAATATTGGATTAAGAATGGGGACTGTTATAAAAGTTTCATGGTAGTCAAGTCAAATCATTTACTTAAATTAGACCACCTAAAATGCCACTTTTAAATAATAAAAAAAATACTAAGATAATTCTAGTTGCCCCTTCCAAAAGAAGTGGAGAAGAGAAGAAACTCCACACTTACTCTTTTAAAACAGGTATTACAATATTTTGTTTACATTAGTTAAATAATGATATGTGAACATTATGTGATAAGTGTGATTGTTAAAAAAATATATAGATAATAAGTTACAAAATATTATAACCAGTTATTTATTAAT
This sequence comes from Pieris rapae, assembly GCF_905147795.1. Lineage (NCBI taxonomy): Eukaryota > Metazoa > Arthropoda > Insecta > Lepidoptera > Pieridae > Pieris > Pieris rapae. Next base: position 376,456 of record NC_059515.1, on the reverse strand, counting down.
ATTCTTATATTAATGAAATATCTAGCGGATTCAAAATGTCGTGTATTGGTATTTTGTTTATCGTGGTTAAAGTTGGCTAAAGTTTATATTCGAAGCGAGATTTCTTAATTCAGTTTGTTAGTTTAGGACCGGCGCTATTACTTGTTAGTTTCCTTCGAGGCGACGAAATTCACGTTCAAACATTAACTTTTCGTAGTTAACTCTGCCATGCCTTGACCGACAGTCTTTGATTTTATATCACGTTTTTTTGATACCACTTCTAAGCAATCGTTAATAAATTACAGGTTTATTACATGTAATTACTTATAAATGGTTGTTAACGAAAAAAACCTTAATTCACGGTTGAAGGCATTATTTCTAGAAGTTAAAAATAACTGGGAATATAATTTAGTGACAGAGATTTATTTTACATTGTTTTTTATAATAGCAAAACCACGGCAGTCCTCGATCTACCATTACAAATTGTGTATATTACCACCAAACTACGGCTACCTTGCTTTTCTAATATTCAGAAGTAACTTATTTTCACAAAATTTTGTCATTTCAACATTAACACTGCAAACACGAGCTGGAAACATTGTGATGATGTGGATCATCTTCAAAATTAATAGGAAATAAGTTAAAACTAAATTATTTACTGACTTGTGTTATCCCTTGATTCAAACACGTAGTTGTAAATAGTTATCTGTTCGTGCTATAGGACCATTGTAATTCAAAGTACTGACCAACTAATAAGTCGAGTCTTCTTACATTACTTCATACAAAAAAATAATATTTCTTACAGTTTCTCTTCGGTACATTAGGCTCGAAGCAAAAAGTAGCAAAAAACGATTCCTAGGTCAGTTCATTGCACGGCTGAATGAGCTTTCTTTGTCCAAATTAGATCTACCTAATTGCGCACAAACCTACATTTCTAGAATACCTTATGCCTATTGAAACAATAACCTATTTCTGTTTGAGTAGGTTTAAAATACATTAATTGTTTTACTATAACTTATCACGTTTCATTTGTCTTATGATTACCAATTTAATAATGCCCCAAAAAGCAACATCTACTACACATCTAATGCACAAAATTCGACATAACACAAAAGATAACACACATATTTGATAGCATAAATAGATATTATCTAAACGTATAAATTGCCAGCAAATGGAGATTCCACCATTATGTACGCCAGATAATCGTTATTGAGGTCCGTGCAATATAGAGCTTGAATTTGGTCAATTACTTAGTTAAACTGTGCATTAGATATTCCGCTTATGATGTACTATTTGGATCTTAAATTGTGTAACATGAGATAAGACAACTATTAATTAATCTTGTATTATTATATATATAGCCATAGTTTCCATTCTTGGAGTGGTTTGGTTTATTTTGATAGCTATACAATTGTGTACATGATCACTTATAAACTTGTTAATAATAATACACTGTGTGTCTGTGTAATGTTAGCTAGTCTTATAATAATTGAATTCGTATTGAAGGAAGAAATACAACATTCTATGTTAAATAAAAATACATGGGATTATTATTTTATTATAATATATATTTTTTTAAATTAATTTCTTGTGGTTGTAATTCGATTATATAAAACTTTTTAAAAATATAAATTAGTATATGAATCATTAAAAACACTCATTTTTGTAACTTCACTAATGAAGTTAAGAAGTTAAGCCTTGAACACAGATTTAAAAATTCATATTTTAATAAAGCACGGCTTGTTAATAGTTTTAGAATTTTATCAAAAACTTTTAATTAATCTCAACTAATTACTTTCACTTTTATCAGAAATCACAGAGTTCTCAACAAAACATGATAAGCGTATCAAAATATTAAGTCTTTTGTGCTGAGTTAGTAGCCGTGTACGTGAATAATGGATTATACTTTAAGATAAACACAACTTCTAAAAACGACTGGGATTAAAGGCCCACCCTGCCGTTATATAGGTAATGTTATAAAGAAAAGAAAAGCAGAAAAACTTGATTATACAATAACAGGATATTTAGGTAAAATAAAGTGCACTAGTCAACACTAGATTCCCTGTGTGCAGCCTGTCTCTTTCTTTTTTTGACATATTAACTGTATTTGACAATAATTTTTGCATTACTAACAATTTTGTGTTACAGCGTAGCGTTAACAAGATGTTGTTCAAGATTTTTGTGAATGATGAGAGATTTGAAATGTTAGTAAAAATTTTCATTTTAAGAAAGTGGTTAAAAATGAAAGGGCATATGTATGAGAAAAAGCAGTGGCCGAAGAAAGTGCGATTTTTGGGTTGCTTATATTTAGGTTTCCGTGGTGTGTGATCTTGTGAAGCGGTCGGTGTTTACAAAAAAGTCTGCATATTGCTATTAAGTAATGTCTAACGGTTAAATGTTTCATTTCATAGTTGAATTTCGAAGTTGAGTATCGAAAAGGTTTCCTATAGGTTGAAACCTATAAATAAGAATGGCACGTTTGGTGCGCTCAATTTTCATCAGCATTGAAGATGATGCCGCTCCACCCCATACAGTAATGGGTATTTGCAGTAAGACAATATAAACTGGCATAATGCAGTATATATTACTTTGATTGTATATAGATCAGAAGATTTTCTAAGGCGATTGAAAACATTTATAAGTTTACGAACTCGAAAACAGAGGTAGCTTACCAATAAAAACGTAAGGATATAAGTTTGGGAATAATAAGAGAGTTTTGACTGTTAACCTACTGATACTTTGCCTTACTTGTACCTTTGTTCACATAACGCACAAAACACTTACTACACAGTTATAAAATTGAGGACATAATTATTAACAAATTAAAAAAAATAAAAATGCTGTTAGGCGCATTTTTATTTTCTTTTTTAACCCGAGTAAAACCAAGTGCGTCAATCCTAAAAATACGACGATCGGCGATATTCACCGAAATTAAGCGCTTTATCACTGGACCTAAGTAAACTAAATTAGTAGACGTTAGTAATCCAAGGTTTCACTTCTGAGGAAGCAATCATTGCTTAGCTTCTATAGTTTATCAACAAAACAAACGAAGCAATATATCTCCTGTACATTCTCAAGATTCCAAAAAAAATTCTACGTAAAAATTCTTAAGAACCTCATAATTATCTCGTGGGTATATTATTACACCTGCGCCGAGCTGTTTGTTTTTAGTTAGTACTATGAAAGGGATTTTAATTTTTCAGTCTTATTTAAGATTTTGCAACATTTTTAGCACAATAGACATTCATTTAGGAGTGTCCGAAGCCACGTCTAGTTGTGAGGGAAATAAATAGGAAAAAATGTAAAAGCAAATTGGACACTCCAAACGAACGTTATTTTCCAATGAACACAGTTTTTTGGAGCTTGTATTTTATGATTTCGCTTCAAATAATAAATTCTGATCTAGGTGTATCGTAGCATCTGATAGGATTGGTCAGATTTATAACTTGGCAGTTAAAACATGAACCATAAATCAAAAGAATATAAGTAAAATATTAATAATTTTCTTGTCCAATTTCAGATAATTTGAAATTAACGGAACATTGCAGTTACTGAACTTAAGGTTCTAAGCCCCATACGTGGAGCAGCGGTAAGAAATATCTCAATAAAACGAACGAAAAGGGTTGAAATCCAAAATTCTACGATTAAAAACAGAAATTGAGGAAAATACGTTTTAAGTGAAGATCAATTAATCTCAGAACTATTGGGAGTTCCTTATCGCGACCTTAGTTGCGGCCCAGAGAAGGCGTACCCGTCCGACGTAATGATAGATGGACCAACTTGATGAATAGCTGGTAAAACAATACTCTATTTAGACGATATAATTATTAAATTGTTTACTGTGTCACTCTGTTTCTTTGATTTTTACTCAGTTTTCTTTTATATTTATAAATTGAAACATGACTAATAAAAATGTTGAATATTCTGATTAATGAGTAATTGCTAACTGCTCTACAACCTTTTTTAGTTCTGAGCCTCAAATTTCTGCAGCATTTTAATTGGCAAGTAGGTGATCATCCTCTTGTGCCTCACAGACGCCGTCGACTTTGGGGTATGCCAGTTTTCTCACAATTTTTTCATCCACAGTTCGAGCAAATGTAATTTTCAATGCGAACACAGTTAGAATGTCTATTGGTGCATGGCTGGGGGCATAGCATCAAACCCGATCTTAGGAATACCTAAATTACAAGTCTGAATTCTTTTAAACATAAATAAATCGATGGTCTCGATGTGTGAGTAATTCCAACTTTATAATAAATAAAATTACTTATAACCTTCTGTTAAACACATAAAAAACATTGTCATTGGGATACGCGAGTACACTTAAATAAAATTTATTTCATGTATTTTATAAATTATTCCTATAACTTGTGTCGAGCACTTTTTAGTCATTGTAGCCAGCCATAATGTTGTTAATTTCATAGCAGTTTCTCTGCCACATCAAATTAATAACATCTTATAAATGCATCACAATTCATTTTAAATTAAAAAAATTAGTTTAATGTGTTCATGTATAACAAATAAAGTCAATCAATCAAAGTCTAATCCAACGATTTCTTGGATAACCTGACATTCATCTTTCATATTATATTCCAATTATTACGTAAATGTATGCTGTAAATTTTGATGAGTCATTTATGTAAGTATTTGTCAAGCCATAATGATTTAATAAAAAATCGCTTTGTTTTTTGGATATCCCTTCTCCATTACGGTTTTTATATAGGTAGAAACGGTAAATAGACAATTCTAATTTGTTTTTCATGTAATTTTTTAAGTACCATATATTATCATTATAAATAGCTCAAACTTGGCTCCACTAGAAACGCTGAATATGCAGATTTTTTAAAATTATTTAATTACATTTAAACATACCTTCTATTTTAAAAAATAATAGTAATTTACATAACAACAAGGCCTCTCAACTTATTAGCTTTCAAAATATTTTGGAGCTTACCATATAGACTTAAAAGCTTTTTCTATCGAAGAAAGTAAACAAACCCCGGTAGAGCTTGGCAGTGGTTCAATTTTCTGCACGTGTAATAATTTGATTCAATAAAGGATCCTACCGCCGGTATCGTTAAGTCTACTTCATTTCCTTACGGAGCGTTAAAGAAAATTATTTGATATCCCCCACGCCACTTGAGACGATTTAGCAATCTGAATAAATTACAAGAGTGTCGATTTATACAATCTTGATTTTATACGCAATATGCACTTTAAACCCTGATTTTCAAATTGTTACGTGAATTTCATTAGTCTTGTACGGGCATTAGAAATACATGATTCATTTCAAAGTCAAAGTCAAAATGTATTTATTCATATAGGTAACATAATGTACACTTATGAACGTCAAAAAGAAGAAATATTAAATGAATCTAATTTTACTGCCAGTTCTCAAATCAAGGGCGTAGAACGTCTTTTTAATCGCCAAATTTTTTTTACACACTGTTTGTAAGGAGCTGCAACCACTACACCATGTTCCATATTGAGTTGTGATTTACTAGTTTATCTGCCAAAAATCAAATCAGTTTTGGTCTAATTGCATACATAAACAAACCCGAGTTTTGCAAGTAGTTATAATATATTTTAAATACGATTAAGTATAACTGTTGGATCGCTTTAAACTCGAACTTAAACTTTAAAAGGCATTTTGAGGAAAACACTTCAACGTTTAAAAATTAACAATCATTAGAAAATACCAAAGCACGCGATGAGATTCTATACAAATAGGGGCGAATACAAAATAATACCTTTGAGAAAAACACGCTGGCCGTTCGTTTTAATATTCTATAACCTTCCATTTATTTCGTTGCCAACAAAGAAAATTCACAAATAAATGATAAAAGTAGAATCGCCTTTTTGATTACATGATATCTCTTATTTTTGGTGTAATTATAATTGTTTCTTCAAAGTTCAACAATAATATATTGCTTGAAAATGACTTAGTTTTGGACATGAAGTGATAATAATAAATATTATTTTACTTTGGTTTTCTTAAAGACTCAAACAACACAGCCTTATTGGGCTGACCGTTTCCCCACTATTATTTACGTTAAAGATACATTACTTACAAATAAGCACTTAAAGCAGAAAACGTAAATTGTTCAACGTTTACCTATATTCCCTTTTAGAACACATTTCATGAAGTCAATATTAAAGTATTTGGCCTCTGCAAATGGGTCGGGATTATATTTCATAGGCTGTGTTGTGCCTCGTTTTTCCTGACACTGATACATGTCTTTCCTGAGCGTTTTGTTCGCGTCTCGCGTTTCGGTTGAATCGCGTGGAAAATTTCTCTTAATGTGTATTGTTACGCCTTTTTCATTGTTAGTGTGAGGTTTCATACTTTTTTCATAATATTTTATGCTTTTTTTTCGAAACTGTAATACAGTGGTACTGGAACGAGCAATGGCTAATCACAGATATTTGTATTTAATATAGAGCTACATGTAGGTTTAACGCATGTTAAAATATTGATTTATTTTAAATAGGTCAGCTAACTTATGTAAGTTATGACATATCTAAACATACAGCCGCACCCGAACCTTAAATAAGCGAGACTGACTTCAACAGCTTCGGCCAGGATGCATCTGTAAGCACCCAGGCTTTGCATAGTAGTAGACCACCACGCAGACCACGAACAATATTTTTGTATGTGAAATGCTACTGCTATAGCCCATATTAGTCTTCGAATCCTAAAGAAAAATAATCGGCTGTAAAGTGAAATAGCTCTAAGAACGCACAGGTTCCCGGAAAATTACAGAATTGATTGCCAACGCCCAACTTTATATAAAAACAGCTGATCCACATTCCTTCGATACTCTAGTCTCTTTAATTTAGTATTAAATATATAGTATTGGGGTACGAATTAAGGCTTTTCTACTGCTAATATGAACAAGTTTTTTTTTGAAACCGATTCGTTTATGTAATACATGTATTTTAAATATACCAACATTAAAAAAAGGTTATTTTTGTTAAGTTACTGAAATATTTATATTAGAACTTCACCACGTTTCTTAGTAATGTTCTTAAACAAGATATGATATTATTATAAAAACAGACGTGAATCAGTTCGTTGGAAACCATCTGTACTTTTCCCAAAAAAATCTGGAAATAAAAATATAAGTAAAAATTATATTATTCATACATATGCATTATGTACTTAGTATGTACCAAAAAACCAATTCAGCAAGTCCGATTTGCTTTTTCCCGATATAAATGAGGTCACATAAAACACGGCTTCGTCACACATTGTGGAGATATTCAGACTGAATACGCAATAATATCGACCGGATACAGACCTAATGTCGCATAAATCGACCCAGATCGCGGATGCCGCAAAGTTATAGCACGATCATAAATTGCCTGTTTGACGGCGATTCTGTTATGTTTTGGGACTATGTCAGCAAGATAGCTTTCACTTGTTTTGCTCTATGATAGATGGAGCTGACTGAGTACGGCATAGGCGTTATCGTCAGCTATGCGTTTCAAAGCAATTCACAAGTATATTTGTTGATTGCCAAGGTTTTTGAGAAAAAAATAATATCCAATAGAATGGCTATATTCGTTTCTTAACTCTATCTTCGCATAATATAACATTCCTTGATTACTTTTTAATAACTTTGTAACTTTACGTGGCTTCCTCGTTTCTCCTAAAGATTGGGAAATCGGGTCACAGATAAGGATTTACCGAACTTAGAAGATCATCCATTTAAGGCTGCGACTATACCCGTATCCTTACAGAATTTAGGTCAAAATGGCTATATAAACACTCTCCATAGACGTAATGTAAAATAATGGTTATTAGCACATAAAAACCGTTAATTTGGACATGATTCTATAGAATAAAAATAGTTGACTTTATTCTCTAAAATTAATTTTAGGAAATTACATTTATGCAGGCATTATTAGCCTTTATTTAATGTAGAACATCAAGAATAATCTATTATCATAAAATAATAAATTAAAACAACTTTTATAGAGTTTAATTTCATAATCTAAACTCAAATTGTTTGGCACGGTACGTTTCTTTCAGCGGAAATTAATTTCTGAAAGGTAATAAGATTTTTCCACTCTTATTAATAAAGTTTGACAGTTATTAAAATTATTTAAGCGAATAATAGATTTTGTATAAAGATGTTGGAGGCATCTTTCTATGCCATGGTAATGGTCATCTTTGTAGTATACATTAATAGTAAGATATTGTCTTACACAGTCATAATTACGGAAAATTGAGCTAGCAATCAACACATAGTCCATTATGTACCCATGTTCGCTTTAATTAATGAACATCGACTTGGTCACTAATTAAACTGCAAACAGGAAATAAACTGATATTGTGTGGCATTTGTGTCGTGTGTGTCGACAGACGGTGGCAAAAATGAATTATTTTATAGCAACATATAATCTTCCAGGAGCTAAAGAATCACAGTAAAGTAGTTGTACCAATTCCACTTAAGTTATTTCATAAACATATGAGAAAATGTGATATATAAAAATACGTCTGCGCTACTCTCTTTATGTATGGCGTCAGATTTCTGTATCTGTTTCATGTTCATTTGTCAAACTAATAGCCTCCTGACGCATGTCGTCGACTTTTTGGGTCTAAAGGCAGCCGCTTTCCTTACGATCGACGAACTAAAGTGATATATGCGCACATTAACCGAATGTTCATTGGTACATCAAACCTCCGACTCCAGGTATGAGAGTCGCACACTGAAGCTACTACTCCTCAATGGACATGATAGTATATAATATGTAATATGATATTATAATTCTTATTAATAAAAAGGCATTATTTATAAAATAACAACTACTTTTTAAAAGTTGTGAATATTTTTATAGTTTTATTATAGTTTTATTATAGTTTTATTATCTAGAGAACGTAAAAATTATTGTATTTCTAATTTAATGTAATAAATGCAAAAAAGTGTTCTTCGCTTTTCTGAAGCACAAGATCGTTCATGAATAAACATAGTACGTCTGGTGGAAATTTAAATTCACAACATTTCTGAGCATTTGTCGATATTTCTATTACCCTGTAAATGTCAATTTATATTCCTCTTTCTACGACTCTTACCTGCAATTTTACTGTAAACATCTTCGTATAAAACAAGGCTGCATCCGTATCGTTGACTCCACTATTAAATTGCATAGTTCATTGCTCTACCTCTTTACTCATTCTGTTCACCTGGTACTTTGTATTATTTCGTTAAATTAAATTGATTTCAACTTGAAGCAAAAAGAAACAAATACATTTTGTACTTTTGAATAAATGGTTATTTTTTGATGATTTGAATAATTTTCATTTTAAAGAAAAATACAAGCTCGCTGCATCAATTAAAATTCTTCTCACAATACATATAGTATTGTTGTTACTATAACTTCGACTTAGTACGAAAAATCTTATCGTAATCGTAACATTCAGTAAGCGAAACATCTTTAACTGTGATATGTGCAACAGATCTGGTTCTTGGTATCCCGGATTTTTGGGTTGCTCACCATCCTCCGCAAGACACTAGATAGAAAACCAACTATAAGGCCCGTCTTCTTTCAAGTTTTTTGTACTGCACCATCCCACAGACAAATAATGTTTGGTCCATTAACGGACGGTAATAAAGTAATCGTGTAAATTGATTATGTAGGTCCTCCAACATGACACAGTATTTGGTTTCATGCGGAGCCCAAACAGACGAGTTATACTCCAAGATACTCCTAACCATGGTAAAAGCTTGAGATGAAATCTCATTTATTTCTATTATACAATTTTGCTCCTATTTTATGAACTGAAGGCAAAATAGAAAAAAGAATTGTTTTTTTTTTACTTAGCTCTGAGCTAACAATGCAAATGCGGCAGTACGTAACGGTAATCGGTAATATTTACATAAAAAATATAAACATTTATTTGTCAACCTTCAGAATCACTTTTTTAAAATTGTATAAGAAATCGATTCCGGCAATGATCAAGGTTAGCCCTACAATTTCCTGTTTGCATTGTACGACAGAATTCTTATTCTTAACTGCCGTTGCAGTTGAAGGCAGCCCTTCGTGAATTGTAAATATGAGCACGTTCAAATGCAATAATTTTTTTTTCTATTAACACTTAATTGCTGAAAATATAGTTATTATTGTGATTCGTTTAAACTATATCTTGAAATCTATATATATATAATCTATATCGAATGACTACATTATTATTTATTATATTCTCTATATTACTTGGAAATACATTTCAAATTTGAAAATCATTTTAATAAATCTAGAACTTTCAGGTAATTCACTCCTTTGGTAATTGCAATTCACTTTTGTGTGGATGTTTGTGTTTTTAGCAAATGTCCCCTGCATATGAATACGCTACATAGGTAGCTTACAGCTTGACAATGTTAAACACAGACTGACGTGACTTACGCTAGTTCCAAGAAGTGCCATACTAAAATGAGTGATCAAAAAATCAAACGCCTACACTGGCTCGGTCAATGCATTGGAGTATCATCAATAGAAGTAAAAGATTGCGATAGAAATAATAGATAGAATTTTAAATGAAAATAAACACAAGTTATAATGACAGTAGAAATACAAATCTGACGTTCATTATTATTTCAGCTATTCGCGTCCAGATGTACGCTGAGTTACGAGCCCTCGGGGATCAAATCTACTCTGAAACTAATATATTATTTAATCTTTCCTCAGGTATGGATGTTCATTATTCTGAAAATAAATTTATTTCTGTTGTTTTGACCCCAGTCGCTCAGGGTTCACGGATGCTAAGGCTAATAGACCATTTGTAAGAAGTTATGGCCTACGGCCTCGAATTCTTTGCTCCAAACTCTCTCCCGAAAGTAATTTACATCTTTATTGGCGTCTAACTTTGCTGTAGAGGAATTGAAAGGAAAATGTAGGTTACTTTTAAAGGTATTAAAGGAAGAGCAAAGCAAAAGGATTCTTTTGGAATTTCAGGCTTATTTTACAATGAAGAAACGCAAAAACATTCAAAGCGTAAAAGAGAAAATATATAGATATGTTCAGTATAAATATCCCGTGGAGTGTTTATACAACGTCCGAGGTAGCTTACATCTTAATTTTAATACTGTACATTAAACAGCTGAACCGAATTGAATGGTTTTTATATGTGTTTGACTGTAGCCCTGAATGGTTTACATTTACAAATCAGACCTTTATGTTTATACCTCTCTTTATTTTTAGCAGATTTCATTTTTATACCTCTAATTAGATTTCATAATTTTCGTAAGAAGATAAAATAATAAAACTACTTATTATCACAATCCAAATCAGTCGAAAACTTCAAGAATAATAACTAAACTTAGCTTCTAGACTATGACAATCTCATTAGAAGTTCATACCCACCGACAGATCTCAAAATACATATTATGTATAATTCTACCTGCATAATATAAAATGCATCATAAACTTGTGATTAGCAGACTCGGTTTTGCTGTGGAAATGTCATTCACCTTCGAGTACCTTTAGTTATTTCAAAACATTCAGATGCAATACAAATTGTTTCTTAACTATAAGTATACACTCAATTTGGCAAAAGATCAGTTCTTGGTTGAATTATACGTAGAATTCGTCAACATTTTCTCGAAAGAAATCCTAAATACTAAGCATTTTTGTGTCTTTTAAAATGCGTCACAATTATTTTAGTTTCATTTAATTTATAACCGTTGTATACAGATGACATCGACTAATATTAATAATTTGTATATAATATATAAATATATTAATATAGATATTTTTTATATATAGAACAGGGGGAAAACGGGCAGGAGGATCACCTGATGTTAAGTGATACCGCCGCCCATGGACACTCTCAATGCCAGAGGGCTCGCGAGTGCGTTGTTGGCCTTTTAAGATATAATATGCTCTTTGCTTACGAATAGGTATATCTATATATGTATAAAAATCTCACATTCCTCACTGTGCAGTGCCACTTATTAGCATAATATCTACGATTCTAACAACGATTTCCACGAGCCAGTTTCAGGCTAGCTTTTAAGTATTATTCAAATTGCATTTAGCCCAGTTTGAATTGGGACCAAGCCAGAGACTGCGAACAGAATTGACTTAAGTGCTAAATTATATTTTAAACATGCTTTTAGAACTACAACTTAATATAGTTTTAAAATACTTATTTTATAAAAGAAATATACAATTTTTATCAGACACCAACTAAATGTATAAAAAAAGTATGACTGAATCATTACTGACTACTTTCTATAGTTCTTATACATTAATTTAAACTACTTTTGTTATAATAATAAAGTGATTAATAATAAAGTAACTGCATATACATATATCTCAGGTATCTATATATATATTGATATATCACTATTTAATTCATCAAAACCTAAACATAACAATCAAATATGCAGTAGGTATGTACAATTTCCTTAACCTACGTAGTAATAATATCTAATATTTTAAGACGAATAAAAAAAAATCAAAATAAAATGTAAATAGTTTGGTATCAAGTGGACCTGTAGCGCTGGAAGCATTTCCTCGTTGTATTGCGATACTTATTTGTTGAACGAGGAAAGCACCAGCTGTGTGGGACTGTCTACCGGGCGCCATCTTATATCTTTAGATATATGTGTACCTATATATTATAATATAAATGTGTTTAGGACCGAGTAAAACTCTTTGTAAGTCGCGGCTCAGCCAGTTTTCGTGTAAAAGGCGAGAAAGACTAAAATTTCGGTATTTCATAAAGTTTAATGAAATCCAAACAATGTTTAGTTTAAGTAACAATACGTAACATCGCTTTGAGAGCTCAATGCACCGCGAGTCGTGACCTTCTAGATCGTAGCCCTCACTGACGTCACTGCAGAAATGCATTTTACAATGACAAAATATTGCTTGCTTTTCATTAAAATTTTCGAAAAATATGTTTAAATTGTTTTTAAAATTAATAGAAGAAGACAAGAAAGCTGAACAAATATCAGGTTCTCTTAGATATACACAATCTAAAATCTGTAAAGTATTTTAAGCGATAAAGTGGACAGGTTATTTTAATTTGTCCGACAATTCAATAAAGTGTCTCAAATTATTAATCCAAATGATTATTTTTATAATATATAAATCAATTTATACTTTGATTAAAAGCAGTGACCTCAAACTTGGACATAGCATTATAGTACTATAAATTTGGTAGTAACAGCTTTTTCATCAACATATCACGATCACGCTATGTCAACCCCAATAGAAAATAAACCTTCGTAATCCGCTATCGGTCATATCTTTGTCCTATCCCGTGCCACTCGCTGAAGGGTGAATACCGGTCTACATTGTCATATAAGATATCTTTCATCAGTAGGATTGCACCTACAATAAGCTACTGAAAGCTATTGGTTTTTCATTGGGTTATGGTCTAAAGTTAGAGAGAACATGAATGACTCTTAATTTCCCCACTCCCGGATCTATTTTTGCATAAACTAGCTAGCTACTACACTGTTCTTACTACTTCGTCAGATTGCAAAAACATTAAGGTTACTTTCCAGACGTGGGAAGCCAGGACAGGCCGCTATAAAGTTACGTATATATCTTATCACGAAGTGGAGAATAAGGCTATATGCAACTTGCACTGTGCAGTACAGGGGTCATCGCTCGCTATATGTTTGATTGTTTCACTCAATTCATTTAGGTTTTTTTTTGTTTTCTAGAAGAGGGATCAAGCTCGAGTGCTCAGACAGATAGAAAATTACATTCTGCCACTTTCTAAGCTCTTATATCGTTTCTGGCATTGGTCTCATTTACATACCGAGCTTTTATATATGTACTTTGATTGTGGTTTTTATAAGTAATCGAATTGCTGGTAGCACGATGAATCGAAAAGATGTGAAGAAATTGAGCTTTATTCAGATGGGGGTGAAATATTTCTTTTGAAAATGATTCTAGTATCACACAAAGCCTTTTATTTATATGCAATACAGTCTGAGGCATATGATTATCATATTATATAACGATAAATCGTTTAAACGTTTAACAAATCCCTGATTTTATTAATGTATTCAATGATACAACATTTTAAAAATATCTTTCTGTACGTTCACCGAGTAAAATCCACTAAAAAATCCGTGTTTATTTTTAGTTCCCGATAAAAAACAAATCCTCTTATGAATTCGTTTCCGCGTGAATGTTGCAGAGTGCTCCCGGAATACATTCCGAGGATAAAAGAAGCCTCCATGTATTCAATAAAAACGTACGATTCCTTTTCATCCAAAAACTGCTTTTGTCAAAGTGTGAACAGTGTTCGTATAGAGCTTTATTGGAATGGTAAAAGACTGATGACATCTTTTGAAAAAATAATGATCTCTTTGTAGGGTCCGTTAGTGTTTTGTTATTGTATTTTTAATGACACGTTCGTATTATATTTTATTTTAGTTTAACCAACACATATTAGATATTACTAAAAGTGTTTACTTACTTTATTTAATTTACTCATTATAAGTAAAAAATAAGTTTAAAATATTTTGCTAATACAAAATGGATTTGATAGGCGAGCTATAAAAGCGCAATACTGAAGCATAAGACAGATGTAACTAAAGTTTGTAATAAAACAGCTCCCACTGAACATTTGCATATGTAAATATATTTGTATATAACATTTATGAGACTCTCGTATATCCAATATCTTAAAATTATGTGCCACGCTATGCCAAACCAAATGGAACAACACATTTAAATGTTATTTAACTTTTGAAACAGAGGAATTTATAGAAGCATAAGTTATATAACATAAATGTATTTATCCTTAAAACAAAATTAGCGTAATATTCTCATTGGCTTACGCTAGTCTGCACATTGTTATATATATATATATTTGCTAAAATTGTATGCAGAGTTTGATATATAAATTACATGTATTTATAAACAATATTAATTTTAATACGAATTGGCTTAGTGTTATTTTTGTTTTAGTGTTGATTGCGATGAATAATCGTCATTTATTTAACAAAGTTACATCAAATATTTGATTTTTTTTGGGTTTGGGATTTGGGTTTTAAGCGGTGTTTTATATACAATGTATGTAACTTTGCCGTTGTGGTTTAGATCCTAGACTTGAAATGTATGATCAGTCTGCGTTCTATTATAATAATATACGTATGATAAAGTGTATGTCATATAATGCGTTGGATTAAATAATTCTGTAAAACAATATAAAAACTTTAACATTGACTCGTATACGAATTTTTTTTGACATTTCTGACAGATTATTCACAATCTGCGAAAACAGCTGAGATTATTACTTATTTACAATCTACGTTAAAATAATACAATAAACAACCTTATAAAATGGCTGAACCAGAATTGAAAAAGAGCAAAGTCTCAATGCTAGAAGTAAAAAGTCGTTCGAATACTCGTTCTATGGCGGCCTTAGGTCCCAAATCTATGAGTAGGCTGAAGGTGCGCCGTCAATCCTATGGGTTTGGTGGAGTACCTGGCATACGACCTGTCGAGAGGACATCAAACGTATGTATTTTAAGTAGTAATATTGTCTGCAGGAGTCTCAGGACTTTTATGCAATTGATTAATTTTATTACCTTCAAATTCATTAAGAGTTGTAATTTATAGGCATATTTATTTTTAAGTACCCGATGTTTAAATAAATTTATTTACATTTATGAGTACGACCTTTCGATATATATATTCAATCGAGTTTTGAGGACTTAAAAGCAAAGTAGACAGCATGTGTCAGGCACAGCCTCAGGTACTTGGCTATTAGCTTGACAAATAATCACAGAATCGTTTCAGAGATATGACGCTCATACCTAAAAAAATTTTAACCACTTAATTATTTATTATTATAATGCCATGATTGGTTGTTTTAGGTTGCCATCGAGTTTAAACGTCCGCCTCTCTTATTCCTACCGACTTACCAGCTGAATCCAAACTATCCTTTTCATGTTCCAACGGTACAAAATGCAGCCGATGCCTTGCTTGATGAATATTTTACGGACCATAAATATAACGCACAGGTTTATTGTAATTTGATAACTTATTTATTTGTTTTATACAATTATAAGTAGATTTTTTTCTCCGTTCGCATCATCGCATTCGATGGAACCTCAAAGAAAAGTAGTGGGCCCATTCTTCCGGAACGGTCTCTTCTATGGTATTTTTGTACGCATTTTTTATTGGCGGCAAATCTA
The DNA here is from genome assembly GCF_905147795.1 of Pieris rapae. Classification (NCBI taxonomy): domain Eukaryota; kingdom Metazoa; phylum Arthropoda; class Insecta; order Lepidoptera; family Pieridae; genus Pieris; species Pieris rapae. The sequence continues at coordinate 360,305 of NC_059515.1, read as the reverse complement.
AAACTCTTGTTTTAGATTCGCAAAAACAAATGACAAATGAATGCAATATACATTGGTTTACGAAAGAGTTCTAAAATTGTAATTCAAAAAAGTTTTCATTAGCAATGTTTCTAACTGGCCAGTTCTGAATATTTTCAGTGTAACCCACGTATATTTACGGAATAGAAGATATTCATTAGTTTTTAATAATATATTTAAATTTATAGAAACTAAATTATACCTAATCTATCTACTGTTTTAGGAGTCTCCAGCGCTAGCTTTACGCTTAGCAGGAGATCTAATGCGCAATTTGAAGGCAATGCAATTCAATCGCTACAGAATCATCACAGTGGTTACTATTGGACAAAGGAGAGCCCAGAGCTATAATAATGCTATTTCTTTCCTTTGGGATCATGAAAGAGACAACTACATAAATACGCAGAGAGAGGTGAACTCTGCGTTTATTCAAGTTACTGTTTTTGGCATTTATTTAGATTGAAATTACTTTTTGTGTTCAAAATTCAAAATTCAAAATTCAAAATTTATTTATTCATGTAGGTAACAATGTACACTTATGAACGTCAAAAAAAGAAATATTAAATGAATTTAATTTTACATTTACTGCCAGTTCTCAAATCAAGGGCGTAGAACGGAAGAGAAGAACTGGCAATAAACTCTCCGCCACTCTTTTTAATCGCCAAGTTTTTTTTACACAATGCTTGTAAGGAGCTGCAACCACTACACCATGTTCCATATGACATATTGAGTAATAAAGAATAAAAAAATAAAAAAAGATTAAAAACAAAGATTTGTCCTCTATCAGCAGGAGGCATGGTGAAATAGGAGCACGCACTTACGTACTCGTGAGAACAACACGCAAAGACGTAGTATAAACAACTAATATCACCGCAAACACGAATTCAAGTACGACCAGTCACCACAAGTAGCACCCGTTCACGAGTATGACGCATGGCCAGCCATTGGCCCCCTCGCCATATTTTAGGGAGAGAGACAACCCGACGCATGGACGCCGCCACAAGCAATGACATTTGAGTGAGCATGACGATCCTTGAAATGTGCACTTGGCTACACAAGAAAATAGTAATAATACTAATTATACTGAAATAATTTGATACCACATGAATCACGGTTTGTTCCCACTTTACATTTAAAAAAAGTCGTAGATGTCGACGATCGCCCCATAGTCTGAAAATGCAGCCGAGAGATTCTGTCGCGTTACCTATTTATACTGAAGCAATTCATATCCAAGCACTATGATCGTTTAAGTATTCATTTATATTATAATAGGCCTTAGCAAGCAGTTTTACTTTAGTGTACGATTTAAATTTATTTATTGACAATATTTGTATCTCACTAGGGATTTTGTTGAAAAAACGTATGCAATTGCATTGGAAAGAATTACTCGTTTTATGCAGCCTTGTGGTTGGTGCGCTAATTTTGTCTTTATTACGAGTACTATAATTATGGAAGCTACTATTCTTTTTAAAGATATCTATATTTTTCCGCACATACAAAATATTCTCATAAATGTATTGACTTGCCAAAGTTAAAATATTTAATTCCTTAAACTTATTTCGGACTGACTCCCGTGGGGACAACCCACAGATCGCTCTTATAGCCCGTTTTTGCACTACAAATATCGAACTAATGTCAGCGGCATTACCCCACAAAATAACACCATATGACATGATACTATGAAAATAGCTGAAATAAACGAGCTTTGCTGTATTCTCATCCGTAAGATCGCGTATCTTTTTCACTGCGAACGCTGCAGAACTTAGCCTATTCGAAAGACCTTCTATGTGTTGGCCCCACTGGAGTTTACTATCTAAGGTAATTCCCAAGAACACCGCACTATCAACAAAGTCTATTTCCTCGTCTTTAATTATTATTTGAGAAGGACTACTTTTTACATTTGTAGTTTCAAATTTAATACATTTTGTCTTCTTCTCGTTTAACTTAAGATTATTTGTACTAAACCAGTGAACCACACTGGAGATGGCACTATTTACATTCTCAAGTGATGGATTTCGTCGTTTCACTTTAAATAAAAGCGAAGTGTCATCAGCAAACAGTACTATCTCGTGAAGCTCCTTTACAAGAAATGGTAGGTCATTTATATAGACGAGGAATAAGAAGGGACCAAGTATGGAGCCCTGCGGTACGCCCATCGTAACAGACGATCCCTGTGATATAGCTCCATTTACATTTACCTTCTGAATTCTATCGCTCAGGTATGATTCCATAAGATTTAGCGCTTTTTTGCCAATGCCATAGTGTTGAAGTTTTTTGATAAGGATTTCGTGATGGACACAGTCAAAAGCCTTTGATAAATCGCAAAAAACTCCAATGGCATCATGAGAATTTTCCCAAGCATTTAAAATCTCGGAAATTAATTTAAGGCCAGCATCGGCTGTAGAGCGACCTCTTGTAAAACCATACTGCTGGCTATGCATAAGTTTATTATTATTAAAATGTATCAGTAATTGATCTAGAATAATTTTTTCAAAAATTTTACTCAATGCAGGCAGCACAGATATGGGTCTAAAATTTGTGGGGTCAGAAGTGCTGCCCGTTTTGAATAACGGTTATAATTTAAAAGTATTAATTTAAATCTACCGCTTACGTTAAACATTATTTGTAAAACAACAAAATATAGTTATTTCCTTTTTTCTTTTTAATCACATGAACGAGGTTTTGATTGATTGATGGTGATATATAGGTTTGAGAGCCTTGCATTTATTATTATTAATTCCTCAGTCATGAGCAGCAATTAAAGTTCAAGGAGAATATGATGTTAAGCTTTTAAATCTAACCAGATTGCAGACAGAGAAATAGTAAACTACGTTTGCATCTATGAAGAGAATTATAATATTAGTAAAGCCCTTTTACTTCCAATCTTTACAAATGTTAACATTGATCGGAATCAAGAATCAAGGTTAATATTATTTTTCTGTGACATGTCTAAAATACAACTAAACCCTCAGTTATGATCCCAGGATCAAAATCAAAATAGCTAATAGATTCATAGAAAGAAACCCACTACATAAATCCTACTGATATCAAGATACATTTTCATTTCAACGAGTTTCAGCTTCAATATAATCATATAATAATATTGGATATAAGTTATTTCATAACTTCTGTCAGAGTTGGCTTGATCAACCGGAGATTACTCGTGGCTAAGTATGATGGAAAATATCGAGCTTATAAGATACGAAGTAGCGATATTTCTTGGTTATTTTTTCTCTGACACTAATCCCGCCGCGGGCGTCACTTTTCATACTCTACGAAGTGTCTATATAATAAGCGAAGTTTGATCAAGATGCTGAGTAAGCAACTGTACTGGTAAGCTAAACATTAGATTAGAAACTTAATCATGATACATTTCTTTTCTATAGATATGAGAAAGACCATACTTTTAAAAATAATGTTTTTTTAAATGTATGCGAAACAAAGCGATGTTCACAAATTTTGTTTTCAGCATGTCCTTTCAAATAATATAAATTTACCCAGACTTATCCACTACATAACTAAGTACCTGGTTTAAGAAAATAGCCTGATAACTCAGCTTGTAAAATTCTTTTAGTGGGTCAACCTATTCCCAAGCAATATGGTAATATGAATATTTATTAAAATTGTTTTAGTGATTTTTTATTGTTAGTTTTGTAAATAGTAACAGGATAATATAACATAGGGATACAAAGTTATAAGGTTTATTTCCTTTATACATTATTTGAGCGAATAGTATTAGGTATATACCGCCTTAATTAAACTACCTGTCCCTGGACACAATTATAAGTTTACAACAATCATCTTTCCATTGTGCAAGCTCATCACAAAGACGTTTCACTTGGTGATAGTCACGTTGTTTGAAACAAACTTCGTCAGAGTTCTGCGGTTCCTTCGTGAAAGTTTTCGCCCGCATAAGTCCTGCAGATTTAACCCGTGGCGAATGTTCCTAATAAAAGCTTTGACCGTCAACTTATCTTTAATAATTTAATCGTGAATGCTATGACGGTAAGCGAAAATGTATATTTATTGCTCGAATCGATTTAAGATTATTATCAGTTCAGAGATGTTAGGCCTAAAAGAGGATGAACGAGTGATTTCCACCTACAGGTGGTGTGATCGAATCCCAGGTGTGCAATCGACAAAGCGAGGCATATCTTAGGCTCAAATAACGACTATGACAAAGAAAGCAGTAAATCACCTACACACGCGTATGATGGCTCAATTTGAACTACGATCACACTCGCGAAATGAAACTCGAAGTGGAGTTAAAAGATGTTCCGTTTATTCGTCGAACATTAGTGGTTGTCAGTTGCAACACTACAAGGCGAAGCAAACTTATTACTACCGTCCATTTGGAACGGCTGCGTCAATTTATCTGCTAGTGTTTACAATTAATAACTTTAAACGCTGAAAACGGGGTTCGGAAATTCTTCCGCTACCTGCTCACTCGCTGACAGTTTCCTTGAAGATCTGGCTGCCTGCTTCGACTGGCACTGTAATGAGGCTTTTGCCCAAAAATAAGTTTTTTTACAAATCAAATTTAACTATCGTCGATACCATAATAAGATAGAATGTCTAATATATTGATATCTTTTTTGAGAGATCTTTATTAACAAAAAACTGGATTCAAATAAAAAAAAAGTCTAATACAAATTGTCTATAAAATGTTATTAGCTTCGAGATGAACAGAAATATTTGCATACGTGTATATTCAGTGGCACGTTTCTCGATGCTTGAAATTTTTATAGCCCTTTTGTATTTTCGTACAATATCGGAGTTTGCAAATGAGCGTACTTGATAAAATTAATTATAAGAGTGATATTGTTAATTGGATTTCAGCAAACAGTTTTAATTTATGTATGATATGAAGGGATTAAAACAAAAGTGTTAAACATAGATTGAAAATAAACCTGTTATGTTATTTTCGTACTATTATCGTCATTTTTATAGCAATTAGATTAATAAACTATTAATAGGAATGCTACACTTCATTTTCAACTTTTCAGATAAGAGCTAAAAAAGTGATAAAAATTTAATAATAGCAATTTGTACAGATTTTGTCCGTATATACAAAGTTAGTTACACATAATTATATCTTCCTATTATGTTTTAAATAGATTTCAAAAAGCAATCCGATTTATAAAAATAATTAATAAATAAATTTACTTGGTTGATAACACATCGGTGGTTAACATTACGCAAATAACACGAGTACCGAAAAAGAACTCAGTCAAACACATCCAACAGGTATACATAGTTTAATATACATACAATTTAAAAAAAAAGGCGAAAACTTTCTCATCATTCTATCTAATTATACATACATAATATAGTATTAAGACTAACGCAGTCCTCTGCAGTCCGTATGCCTAATGACTGGTTTTCTCAAATAACAATAGTTAATTATAGATACTAACAATAGAAGTGAGAATTTTCAAATAATGTATTCTGTTTAACGGAACAAATGTTATTTCACTAATAATCACATCATGGAAACTGGCATGTAATTTTCCTAAAACAATAATTTCCCCGAATGTCAGTGAATTTTGAAATATTCACGAACATCAGCGAGTTGAAAGGGAATAACAAAAACAAGAATTATAACGTTTAACTTAGGATATAATATAGTGTGTTCAAATCGTCTATGCATGTTCAGAAATACATGGACATATACAATTTTTATAACGGATGAGAAATTACCTAAGGCGATCAAAAAACTATTCTTATAAATACAAAGTCTCTCTCTTAAATTAATCATATTCTCTAAAAATAGATATATATATAGGGATGTCACGTGTCATTGACATTTTAAAATAACCCTAATCTTCTTTTTATAAATATATTAACTAAACCTTAGAAATGTAAATCTTGACTTTGCTGGAGAAACTTCTAAACACCCTGTATACGACGAATAAATATTAAACGAAATGCTATACAGCAATCGAGACATTTGCATGGAAAATATCGAAACTGTAATAATAAAGGCTAGACTGTATTTAATGAATTTAGATTTTGTACAAACAGCTTATTTACTATTTGGCTAATTATTAAAGTGGTCTTCAATCAATATTTCGTCAGAGCATGTGCCCGATCGTAGAATTGATCATTGTATGAAATTCTTCACCATATCGTCAACGTTTAGTAATATAAAAGACTAAATGTATATTACATACATGGAAAAACTGATCAAATAGTAAAATAGAGTGAATCGTAACTGAGACACTTACATTATATAACCTCAGATAGCTAATAATAGTATTTAAAAAATAATTAAAGAGTATATTTACTTCATGATAATTTATATTCACAACTGGATTCTACTTTTAGGAAATCGTACGTTAATTAAACCATCGTTAAGTATTGACGATATTATACGCTGGTGTCAGCTGCCATTGCAATTATTTAATAAAGTCAAAGTTAAATTAGTTCGAGTTCGGTTTATTTGATTTGCCAATATCTATAATATTTTGTTTGTATATAGGGACATTGGCGGAGGGCATAATTGAAGATTTAAAAAAAAACCGATTACTTCTTTACCTCGTTGTCAGCGGGCCTAAATGGAAGACGAGTTGCCCTAAAAATTAAAAAAATATCTTTGAATGTCATGGTAAGAGTAACCAGTTCAGCCTTTGAAAAGAGTTAAAAAAACCTTTAGATTATTGGTGAGTCAAATCTTCTTTACAAGTTTATTAAGTCAAATAACGTCGATAACATGTACGCAGAAACGTGTCCCTGAGTATATTATAAAATTTTATATACTCAGTAAGTGAAAGGAACTTTATTTTTCATCTCTGAATAACAACAAACCTAAAATTATATAATCTATCCAAGAAAGCATTCTTAGATTGCTTTATTAAATATTTATTCGCCGGTGCAGAGAGCTTTCACTTTCGATGGCCAAAGGAATCTTGTAATTGTGTATAAATGTTTTATAAATGATTTTACTTTAACAATGCAAAAAGTTTTCGTTGTTAAGCTTGGGACAAACTAACTTTTTAATAAAATATTTTTTTTTGTACTGAAATACAGCGTTATACAGATTGCACTACTGTGTGCCTCAGTACATTCTGAATCTAAAAAAAACACAAATTATACAACACATTATTTATAGGATTTACTTAATAAAGAAAGTTTTAATGACATATGGATACATAATAAAAATCAGTATGAGTTTTTGGTAATTATAATAATTACACACGACACGATTGGGCAAAGGTAATTAAATATCAACAAATGCAACAAACATCGCTATTGTAGTAACAATTCTGTTTTCACGAAAGCGATGCAACTAAGCGAATTTATAAATTATATTTTTGACCAATCCCTAAAGCTTTCAACGTCACCTTGTAACAAGTTCAAGGTAAAACCGAAATATGCATTTAACACGAACAACTCGAGTCGGACGTAAATTTTCCGTAATTTTGTTACAATCGTATAACTGTTTGCGTGCAATTTGTAATTACGGCGTAATTATAAGATTTTTCAAATACTTTTTGGTGTTTTTGAAATTTTTGATTGTTTATTGTTCCATCAAGTTACGGAAATCATCATAATATATCTATTTTTTCTATACACTAGGTATTTTACTAAGAGATTGGGAACAAACATCTTCAGTAATATAAATAAATAGACAAACCACTGCATTTCAACAAAAGACTTCAAGAAATTAAAAAAGAAAATTCCGACAAAATTTATGAATGCAAATATTCTCCACTTTCACAAAAGCAGCGCTTTAAATTACCGTATTTTTAAGAGCTTTTTAGCGAAATGTAAAAGACAGTCAACATTTTAAGGCTTCCATGGAGAACACAAATTACTCGCGCAAATGTATTCAAGGAAAGTGGAACAAATTGAATGAACTTCTTCAAGTGATAGCTCCCAAGGCCCTTATATCTAAAACGGGGCTTTGTAAGTCACTCCCCTTAGAATAAATAAATATATTCAACCACTTTCTCATTTATTTAATTTAAGTAGAAAATGTGATTTGTGATTGTGAAGCAACTACGGTTATAAAATCAATTGAACGTGTAGTCACGTAATTCAAAATTTGATAACAATTAGGAAAACAAGAGAAATGTTTATCGAACGGAAAATCCAAGTCCACGTGAATGGTATAACAAGGCGATAAGACTTATATAACGGTTTTACTACGCCGTAAATCGTTGCAAATGAAGGGTGTAATTAAAAAGTATAGTGTGCTATACTTGTATAAATGGAAATTGTTTATATTTATTTGATATACAATGAAAATTCCAAATCTGAGTTAAAGTTAGAGATGATTAAAGTTAAATTCAACATTGAAAGATTATATTTTGAGAAAGTTTAGAATAAGTTCTTATCAATATATAATAAGTACTCATTCTACAATCCTAAAAAAACATGACTTCTCTTGTTTACAACACTCTTGCAAGTTATTTATTTTGCTACTAGCCCTAAATCGAGCTGTAAATATTGAAACTGAAAGGTCGAGTTTTCTATTTTTCGTATTTACACAGGACTGGAAGGGACTAGAGAAGAAACATGAGGTCCAAGTTAAATAATTTAAGTGTTCGTATTGATCCAGGATGGCGAACCTCAAAAACAATTGTGCAATTGTGGTTATACACGAGTTAAAGTCGGCGGCGGTCGTTGGGAGTATGTTAAAAATATGAAATACTTTGGTCGAAGCTAATTGTCAACTGTCTTTAATCGTTTATCTTCTCTATATATATCAATTGTTTAAAAAAATTATTTTATTGTAAATAGCATACTGAGGGTGTCAAGGGTTTCATTTGCGATGCATACCCGAGGTTGCTTCTAACATGCGAACAATACAGAGTTTTCAATGTCTTGACTTGGGTAAAGTTAGACGATGTTCTTAAAATAAAGCCGAAAATTTTGGCTGCTATCGTACTATACTATATGTATATCAAATATTAGCTTATTATCATGCAAAACCCTCATCCGAGATCCCTAATAACATCGACAGCATCTAAAGCAGAATTTATCATAATCAATACAACATATATCTTTAAACATATATGTTGTATTGATTTTACTACATTTTCTAGTAAATGTCATACAAAAGCATTTCGAGACATTCTTGTCCAACTTGTTACAAAGACAGTAATCCTCTTCCTCATGTTTATATTAATATGTACCTAATACGTTTTTGGTAAACATACCACAATCGCTTTGATATCGGTAGATGAGGTACAAGGCACGTGGATCCATTATATTTATGACGCGACATAATGATTTGATACATATTAGGTTCATCCTAATATATGTCAAGCTATGTCGAAGGGACAAAATCTCAACAGACTACTGCAGTACAGAGAATAAATATTTCTTAGTTCTCCTCATAAAATGATGTGAGAGCTTTTTTAATGTTAAAGAATTCTTAAGGTATCACTGAACATCAGGTGAGCCTCCTGCCCGTTTGCCCCCTGTTCTATAAAAAAAACCGAGACACAAGCACAAAAAAAAAGAAAGCACCTGCTCAGAAGTCACTGATACTAACTACTAGGCGCCGACTAAAATCGTAATTAATATATAAAGAGAGTTTATTATTTTATTAATATTTCTATTAGATTTTGTTTTTGGAGGAAAAATCTCGCTGGAGGATTATGAAAAGGTCTGATCAAAATTAGTCTGGATTACATTAGTAAAGGACAACTTGTAAGTAGCGAATCTCCGATAAGTCATCTTCAAATCGAAGGACTTTATTTTTATTTGACAACTAATGGATTTCTGTACAAGAAAAAGAAATGCCTTTTGATGCTGTGCTTCTTTTCAAGATCCAAGAACTTGTAAGAATGTTTAATAGAACATGGCCAGGCTTAAGTGACAATAAGTTTATTCTGTAAAGTATATTAACCTAATGTTAAGAAATACATAGTTGCTATGTTAAGTTAAAAAAGTTCAAACATCTTTACAATGTTGAAACATTACTTTATATTATTTAACAAAGATGAACATGGAGCAACGGGCGGTCTTATTGCTACTAAGCGATCTGTTCCAGGCAACCCCAATTGTGAAAAAGTGCGAGAGGGCGAAACGTAAAAAGAGTCTTAGAGATAACCAATAACTTAAAAAAGATACCAGTATAAAAACAAATTAATGAAATGTTTTTGGTATATAATTAAAATTAATTATTCCCTTTGGTTTTTAGAAAATAATAAAGGTGTTCTGATTAACATAAAAAGGAATATTATTAGGAAGTAGGTTTTTTTATAAATCACCCTTTATTTCTACTACAATTCAGAGAATTGCTCGTGCAAGACGATTCAGTACAATTTGCTTTCAGGATTTATTTATTAGCTTTTAAAGGCTACACAAAGAAGCGGTCGATGTCGTTTCATCTATTAATAATTTCCTTTAGATGCATTGTTAAGCCTTTGAAGTAAGTTCATTTGTACAATCCAGTCTGCTATTGAGCAAAATGTTTTTAGATATTTGGGAGACCCATAAGCCTAATACCACAGCCAGTCGATCTCTTTTCAACCAAAAATTCATTGTAGTCAAGAGATATCCGCAATCGATCAGTGTTGGTATACTGATTTCAGTGTTCGACTCCCATACCTGCTGTCGATAGGTTTGAACCCTGGTTGTGTATCGCAAGAAGGTGGTAGCGCCAATGGCATTTCTATACTCAATCTAACCAGTACTGGTCTAAAATAATATCTTGAAGATTGTCATTACGACGTGATATTGCGGACACTATCTACCTTATGAAAATTGCTACTGGCGAAGTCGATTGTACTGAGCTAGTGAGTAAAATAAGCCTTCGAACATATAACAAAACACTTAGAATTATGAACATATTGCACGTGCCGAGAGTAAACACAAATTATAGAGGGGGGAACTTTATGGTTAGGGCAGCAAACAAATTCAATAACTCAACGGTGGACATTGATATGTTCGCTTGGAGTGTGGAGGCAGCAAGGAGAGCTCTGGTACAAAATTATTTTAACCAGGATGAATGAAATGTATTGACTTCATTTTCATTGTCAACAAATTAAATTCTGTTTTTCTGTTTATTGTTATTGTTTTGTTTAACACTAAAATTTTTTGAAATGTTTAGGTACCTTTTTGTTATATATATTCATTTAAATTAAACTATTTGTGAAGATTTATAATTGGCCCATGTTGTTATGTATATATTCATCTATTTTTGTATTGTGCTGTGAATCTTCTTATGAATAAATAAATAAATAAATAAATATAGTATTTATTAAAAAGCCAACTATTGTTGATAAACGTTACAGCATCTTAAAAGTCGATACCTTTATTCCCACTTAAAACGAAAAAATATCGTTTTTAATAATGAAAGTGACAACAAAAACATTTCAATTTCGAAAAATTTCGTAAACAATGGCCAGATAACAAAGGAGACATCTGAAGCCGCGTGACGTCAGCAACGTTATTACGTCAGAGCCTGCGTACATGTGGGTCAACAGAACGCCTCGCCCGGGAAGAATCCGGCAGGGGAAAATAGGTCATAACTCTAAAATTATGCTTCCCGCTGATGCGGCCTTTGCGCTCGGTCGGATTATAGGACGCATTTAAATGTAATTGAATTAATACGTTCTACTGACGTGGGTAAATGGCTGAAAGGTTTTCCTAGGATTTATTTTCTGGTTTAATAATTTTTTATGTTAATGTAACTTATCATACGCTTATGTTTTCAAATAAAACTATTCCATGTGATAAATAATTTGTTGCTTCTAGTAAGTTTTCACAACATAAAATTAAGATTCCTTGTTTAACTGGTGAATCAGTAATATTATGTATTCAAGGTTATAAACTTGTGAAATAAATGTAAATATTACACAGATGAGTTACTGTGTTAAATAAATATGGCGTTATTTATAAAATTAATATTGAAAATGGAAAATGACAGCCATCAAGAGTTTGCGTATCAATTCTGAAGGAAGCAAAATAAAAATAAGAAAATATATTTCCTTTGGGAAATGTAAATACATATGAAGTTATGAATACGTCTCCTCCGTACTGAATAAAGTATATGAAGAATTAATCTCGAGACTTGCTGGAAAAACAATAATTTTCTTGACGTTCATATAAGACTACTCTTGTATTTTTTATAGGAAAATGCTTATGAATATAATATTGCCTTGATATTCTTTATTACCTATATTCTACTTATATATCAAAAAATGCTATTATGACAAGGCAACATACATCACATAATTAAAACTTTAAAAATGTTAAAATTATATAAGTTTCTTTCGCAAAGGAAATTTAACATTGTACTTAAAACATATGAGATGCAAAATGCATTTTTTCTCTCAAGGGACAAATTGAGTTAGGATTAAATGTTCCGCCAGCAACCTGCAGCCGGCATATGTAACCTTAATAAGATTAGTTGGGAAGAAATCTCATTATGTGCACATATTCATTCAAAATTAAAGCCACATCCGGTAATTTTTAGCAGAATTGTAATTAACCTAATGTGCAAGGAAGGATTCTTTGTTTATTTGTGGTTTTTTCACATTGTAAACCAAATTTCACAGACTCTTTATTCAGTCATTGAAATAATAAATATAATGTTTGTATGACACTCGAGATAAACATGAAAAATTCTTACCGTCGCACGTGCGTTACCGTCATTATTGGAAATTGTCTGGTTACAGGTAAATAACATAAAAATAATTATAAATATGATTCCTAGAATCGAAGAGAATTTTATAAAGTTTTATAAAGTCAAATTCAAATTCAAAATTATTTATTCATATATGTAACTAAACACTATGTACACTTCTGAACGTCAAAAAACATTAATATTATAAATATATATATATAAAGTATAGTATAGTAAATAAATCAAAATTGTATATGTGTGGATATATTCCATGGAGAAGACTCAAATCTTTGAAAATTATAAATAGAAACATATGGTTTACTTTTCCACAATATTTTCTATAGAACACCCTGAACTCATAAATGTAAAAATCGTTATTTGTCTGACCTTAACGTATGTACAGGTAATTAGGGTGAGTTTACCGAGCCACTGTAGACACATCGTTTATCTTGTCCAAGTTGCTTCACTGTTTACTGGGTTACTGAGAAATTAATGTTCTGTGAAATCTAATATGACTTACATGAGTCTGACTGAATATAATATATTGGACAATTGAAACACGTCGATTTCAGCTTGTAAGTTCTATTCTATCTATATACTAGTCAGTGCAGTGTTGACCCACTGTCTCCAGCATGCAACTCTCATCCTAGGGATCTTTTTATATACGCATTTAAAATTCATTTGAACGGTGAAGTAAAACATCGTGACGAAACCGGCTTGCCTTAGACCCAAAACCACAAGAGGCTGATTAGGTGATCCGCTTCCTATGCTTCTTGCTTATTAGATTGCAAAGGATTATGAATCAAATATCTTGCTATCTAAAGTTGTAGCGCCACTCATTTATTTTATTTGTTTATTTACTATACACACTATTACATACTATACACCTACTCCAACAGTCGGTTTTGCGAATTTTCTAGGAGAACATATTAAAATATCGATCGTTTCGGAGAGGCACTTGCAATATAATTTAAAGCCCACAGGGCAAGTCCTAGCCTTTGTACATCTGGGCCATCGTTCGTAACTTAAATCTCCTGGTTTTCATCACTTTATAAACAAGATCAACAGAAAGGCATGTTTCATACCCAGAAATCATCGATATGTTTTTTGATGAACGAATGATCAACAAATTTGTGGTACGACTGTTTTAATGGGTATATTATAGGATATATACCATATAATATACCCATTATATACATATATTCATCTTGTTATATAATGAATAAATTAAACGTAAAAAGACGTCTAAAGGGCGCCAAACACAAACTTTTCAGACGCCTAAATCATAAAGGAATGTGTTAGCTTGCTTTAAGTAAAACATTATTAATTAGTTATATGTATATTGTTAAACTTTACTTAGTATAAATATAATATTCTTTTACTTCGTTATAAAATTATATGTAATAATTCAAGTTTCTAAGGTGATTACAAAAGAGACACATTTGGTTTGAATACGTTTACGTATAATTTTTAATTCTCGGCATTGCATATCCCAATGGATATGCAGTTTCTGTGTATGTCAATTTCAGTGTATGACACGTTGATTTTTTTTAATAGAACAGCGGGCAAACGGGCAGGAGGCTCACCTGATGTTAAGTGATTATGTTGATTTTTGAGTCTATGATGTACCGTTTCCTCGCGATGTTTCCTTTATCCTTCAACCAAGAAAAACTCCCGGTGTCGAGACGAGGATATAGATACATGCATCAACATCAGAAGGCTCACCTGATGTTAAGTAATATGACTGCCACCCATGGACACTCGCATTGCTTTAGATTCGCAAGTGCGTTGCCAGCCTTTTAGGAATTGGTATGCTCTTGAAGGAACCTAAGTCGAAGTTCGGAAACCTCATTCACAATAATTAATATACAATTAAGGTGATCTTGATCTTTGTAGTATATAAAGGTATATTTCAGTCAAATGATAAAAAAAATTATAATATTATAGACGTAAATACGACCACTTATAGTTTCACTTCAGTCAAGTTATTCGAGATGTATATAAAATTTATTAGATATCCCTCTAACGACGTCTCAACGAATCCTTATGGATTGAGGTCGCTTCCAACTCTGATTGTTTCCAATCTACATCTTTATACCAGCTTCAGTATTATTTTTTAACTTACTAACGAATAATTAAAATTACTGTATTCAATTATAACGAAAGCACTCGTTTATGCAGAAAACAAGTTTGGTTTTTACATTCTTCTTTGCTTCTTTAGCAGAGTTTATATTTTATTCTCATTTTAATGTGCAAACATTTTAACAAACAAACGTAGCTCTGGCAAACATTTTCCTAGTTAATGGCACACGCCGAACACAGAATGTACCTGGAGAATCTATGCAAAAGGATATTCAGCAACTTCAAGAAAAAAGAAATAGTTTTGCAGCCCGCGACACCAAGTAGTTTGGCACCCCATGGAATACAGCCTCATCATATAAGAATATAAACATCCTATAATAAAGTGTATTCCCCGATAAGTAAAAATTATTCCCCAAATTTTTATAAAAGCCTTTGCAAAGTCGCAGGTATCAATACGTCCTGGCAACAAGCAAATTAATTAAGCTTAAGCTATATGGAGTTGATTAAAATAACGAACAGTTATTAATTTGCGCTTATCATAACAGTGTCGATTAGAAATTTAATTTGATTAGAATATCGATAGTTTTGTTTTCTTTCAATTTTAATTAACAAAGTTTTGTTGTACTATTATAATGTTAATGTATTCATTAATCTTTAAATTCGTTTATGCCTTACTTCTACACGAAGTTTAAAAGGATTAAAAAGCCTTTTATATAACCTCTATACTGTGCAGTAATGACACAAATTTCAAGAATTGTCTTTGCAATATCGTACGGTACAAGTTAATTACGTGTACGCACGACAAATATTGTGATTTTGAACTTGGAAACATATAATTTAAACTATGAAAACTTCCCAAGAAAAACTAAATAAGTTAATTGCATTCATAAAACTATACATTATGATTGTCTTAGACGTGATCGTGAGTAAGATTAATTGATTTTTACGACCTAGGCATTGCCTTTTCCAAATAAATACAAGATGCCTTACAGCCATATTTAAATTTATTCAAGCAACTGTTAACTTTATAACAGTCTTCGAAAACTAAAGTTAATCAAAGGTTAATTTGCTGTTTATAAATTAACCTTTTCTCAATAACAAACTTGTCTTCGAGTAGGCAACATTGATTAATAAAAGAAACTTACAATATGTAATCTAACATTAGTTAAGTTACATATACATATATGTTACAGTTAATAATTATAAGCGCATATCGTAACGATCATCTTACACGATAAAACTAAAACGTCAGTTGGCCAGCCTTTTGCTTTTTCATACAGTAATAAATTATGATATAACATTCTCGTTTCTGATATTGTTCAATAAGGCACAAATTTATATGTAAAAACCCGTAAATAAGTCAAGATTTTTGCTAGTGTAGCGTCGCAACCACTACACCTAGCTTCAAACGAAGTGTTTCATTTATTTGAAACATCCTTTCAAAAAACCGCCCCCGAACTTAAGTCAATCAATGTATTGATTATTTTTCTAAGAAAAACATTATTCGGTTTTCTACGATTCCTACATTTTACAATAAAGATGAACAAGCTTTAACAATTTGTATTTTGGATAATAATATCGGGTACAATGAAAATAATATATAAATACACAAATGAAATATAACATAACATAAAAATAAATTAAAACACATAGAAGTTTTAAACACCTTTATGGGCGTCAAAGACTCGCTCGTTTATTCGAGTCACAGAATGTAGAGCAAATAAAATGATTCAACACACGCTCTTAGGAAGTAGCGCATACTTAAGTGTTACCTCCGTTTCTATCGCTGTTTTGCTTTTCACTTAGGCTCGCTAAAATAACTTTGATTTTCCTATTAAGATAGGATTTGTTATTTTATTATAAAACACAATGTATATAGAACATATTATTATCAGTGCGGGCTTTTTGATGGCCGCTGTTTTAATAATCAAATAAACAGGTTGTTTTTAAGTTAAGAATTTAAGATTAATGAGGCTTCTTATTAACAAATGACATTATTGACCTTATTTACATAAGTATCACTTATGTATTTGTGTACTTCCTTTTCAGAATGTCTGCATACGTTTCATATATGAAATACGTAACTTTGATATTTGATACGAAATGGAACCGGTTGATTATCCATGAGCGCCGTAGCTGTCATATTCTTTCCCTCTTTTTTCCGTACTTTTCGATCCCAAAACTTTTGTATGTTTAAAGGACAACTTCCCTTTTTTAGGCTCCAATAGTCGTCAATCCCTATCGTTCCTTTCTTAATCGGTCCAACCTTAATTTCTACACTATCAATGATACAACAGTGGAAAACTCTACGAATGCCTGTAGCCGGGCAACTCCAGCGGCTTAATTTATTAAAAAAAATACCAATAAAGCTTTCTTATTTTTACTGTGTATTTGTATATAATGAGGAGTTTTGTGTAGTTTAAAGTTTGTGTTATATTTTATTTTTGTACTTATAGTATTTATGTTTTTTTTACTAGAACAGTGGGCAAACGGGTATCTTTAGGCTGTCTAGAAGCAAGTGTTTTTAGCAGTAAGACTACCATTTACATGTAGAAAAACATATGTCTTTTCTTTTTACATAACACGCTGAATCGATATCGATAAATTTTTGTTCGTAGAAAAACCTTGCAAAAGCTTTTACTTTCATCCTAATTAATCTTCGGGAAGCCGACGATCAGATTATCATTTATCACTCGCAACATTTAGGAGTATGAACCCATTTGGAAAAAAATATTGACGGAAACATTAATGATATGAATAATTAACTGTCAAGTTAAAGTTAAAGCTGATAAGCTAATAAGGTAAATGCTATGTTTATTGTTTAAAATAATTGTTAGAGGCAAAAGTAAGTTATCATTATTATACTACATATATAGATGTGGGTTGGAGATTTCTAAAACCTAATTTAACGAAATACAGTTATGAACGCAGTCAAATAGATTAAACGTTTTAATGTACAACACGTGTAATTACTGTTATTGGAATTGTTTATGTTGACTCTGACGTCTGTCTGATAATTTATGAATGTAATATGTTGAGTAACAACGTAATAATTGTTACCATAACTTTGTTTAATGTAAATTAATTCTCTTTTTATAGAAGAAATATATGTTAGTATTAGTAATGATTTGCTTAGTCTCTTATCAACTACTTATTTCACAGAAATGAGTCTGTCTGAATTCTTCTAACAAAGATAAATTGTTATTTTTATCCACGGGCGAAACAACCCCTTTATTGGTCTTGGCTTCAGATTCAGATCACATCTGATTTTTTATATATGGACACGAAAATGATTTTATTAAGGCCTAACATATGATTTTAATTTTTGCATCTAAGATGGCGCACTTTTTATCCTGCTTACTAATCCACCACTATTCTATGTTAAACCTAAAACACCTTTGATAAATCGCAGAACTACTTTTAAATGAAACATACCTTTATAATATGGTATTGATTCTATACCAATATCGTGACGTCCAATGCAACAGGTCAGACGTATTCCGCTTTAATGATCATTTAGATGACTTTGAACTTTACGACTCAATTTTAAAGTTTACTTTAGTTTGAAAACCAAGTAGTGCACTAGGTATCTAGGTTTTCCAGGGGCTTATAGAAAGAGACAGATAGCTTAGCCCGGGCTGTGACGTAGTTCGGTTTTGTAATTGGTTCATTCCTGTTACACGACCTCTACTCTCGCTAATATTATAGAGAGCGATTTTATTTTAGTAACAAGGTTGTATGTAATCTATTAATTGCAAAGTGCCTCGTTATTCGAGAGCTACTGTTAAAATGCAATTTCAACATAAGCTATTTAAGAACCGCTACTATTATTAAGGATATAAACTCAAACTCAAAAATATCTTTATTCATAATATAGGTAAACATGTACAATTATGAACGTCAAAAAAAATTAAATTATAATTAAGTTATGTAATAAAAGTCGTTGGAACCTTCTTTGGAAACAATAAATCTGTGTCTCGATACTTAGTAATATTTAACGAGTGTCTTAGAAGGTCTACCGAAACGAATAAAACCAGAATAAACCTCAGTCGGTGTCACCGACAATCAATTATAGTCAACATCTGTTAAAGATAAGGGACTACTCATATTTGGTTGTAAAAACCGACAGTCGTAACAGCCGATGAAATTGTTAGTAAGAACTTAATATAATAGAATTCTGCCTTTGGTTTTCATTCATAAACGTTTCTGACTTTAATTGCGTAGAATCTAAACTATTTTTTTGTTGTAGCTCAAAGCAAATATTATATATATATACGTATGTAGCACCAATGACACCAGGGTGCGCCATTTATAAAAGGCTCAACATCAAAATATAAAGTATACCTATACGAGAAGGCTATTACATTTGCCCGGGCAAGCTTTAAATAAAGCTGCATCACCCTTTGCACTTTACTGGAAGTCGGCGTACTTTGTGCACGTAATAACGATTTATATGATTGGTACTCTGAATTAAACAACCTTCCTTTGCTCTGTTATTTATTTTTTATTACTCACATTTTCACAGGCGGCTATTAAGCTATCTATTCCAGGCAACTCGATGAATGGGCAAACGGTAACATAATAAACATCGAAAAGTGGCAAACGTTGAAATAATTATTAACGATTCCGAATAAGACAAAGGAACACGGACAGGAAGAGATTAAATAGGAGATTTTGAAGAACAATAGCGAAGAAGGCGAACGAACGTGATCTGGAAGGGAGTTCTATAGCTTTAGCAGAGACGGTCAAAGAATTACTAACAAAATTTGTGTAATGTTCATGAAAGTCTTAGAATATTTCTTTCTGCATAAGGTTTCTAGACACTATTCTTATTAATATTGTGAAAAAGATTTTATTATTTTTAAATATAAAAAATTTAAAACACATTGGAATGAGCGGCAACATGAACATCAAAATGCAGAAAGTACGCGACCCATTTAACTAATTTACATTTCCATTTACTTTGCCACAAAATTGCCAACACTCAGCCTCAAAATGTAAGGACAATAGTATAAAGCCACCCTTTATATATGGTAAATAAGGAGCATTAATGTGTATTATGTTATTTGACAACGTATATAATTAACGGAATCGCATAAAAAAATTCACTCAATTGTTTGTATAAGTACGTATAATTTCGATTTCTGTTTAGATTTATGTTTCTTGTTAAATTTGGACATCAATTCGTAGGTTGAAATAGGTATTATGCGTAGTTAGTTATATATAGACTAGTTAGTAGGTTATATATAGACTATACAAGTAACAAACAATTCGGTCCAAACGAAAAAAATTTCTCCATTCACAGAAAACTATTAATTTCCATACAAAATCCCAATGGCATTGTTTTGATGATTTTCGTGCCTTAGTTGGTCTTGTTAATCTATGTAAGCTATTAGGGGTGAGTTTGCTTAATACACACATGTCAGGGGCGTAACATTAAAGAGAAATTTAATCATGAACTTTAAGTTGTCCTTATTTAAATTTTAACTGTCCATGATCCATCCTTGATGTCCTTTCGGGGGAGGAAAGGGTATCAAGTACACGGTGGTGTGCATCGATGCTGGATGCATGCTTAAAAAATGCTGTGTTTGCTAGCGTACGCCTTGCGAGTGTGTAGCTTGGCTATATTGCGCGCACCCGAAAGCCCGATTCACGGGCGTCCTCGTCGCCTCCCCTGGGTACTGTACAGATCTGTTAACGGGTTTCACACAAAACATCCTCCTCGGGGTCTGTACTGCTGACTGTGACGGGCGAAGGCGAGTCATCGGCGCCTCAAAACCGATCAAGCATCAAGTGTGTCTCGAAAGAGTCACCTCAAACCGTAAACCTACAGGAACGGGAGTCTGGACTTCATCATCTGGGCCGCGAGGAAGAAAACCTCTATAATAAATTACCCCTATCCTACGGTGGGAAACGTGCCAAGGGATGTGTATGCCCCTACATGGGGTGTATATGGCTGATGGGATAATTCAGTCTCTAGCGTCCAACTTCAACGAACCTGGCAAACGTTGTCGTAATGTGCCTTCTTCTGGGAAAAAGGGCGTCACCCTAGAAGCGACCAGTTTATTCGACCCTACTCGTGGGAACATCATGCAAAGAACACCACCTAAATCTTCGAAAATCGACATCTCAAAGCAATCCCCAGGCTATCCCTCGTATTCTGGGGAGGCAAAAATTTTGCCACACCAAATGTATAATGAAAGCGAATGTGATCTGTCTTGCGATCCGGCTAACCCCCGGTGCCTTCCACCCGGGCTGGAAGACACGAGGGTGGGTACTCAGGCCTCCGTGACAGTGAATGCAACTGGTCAAAGTAAGAAATATGTACAACAAGCCTTCCATCCAAGCCTGTTTATAAGACAGAGAAGTGTATCGGTTGGGAATTTACTGCCTACCAGAAATGAGGAGAAGGCACCACAGAACTCTCAAGAAGTAGCCTGCGATACCAACTTACCTGAGTGGCAAACGGCTCCAGTGAATAGAAAGCCGAATAAAAAAAGGAAACTCTCAAATCAGTCCCCCGAAAGTGTAGCTACTTCGAATATGTTCGACGGACTACCTCTAGTTGAAGTTCAAACTAAAGGAAAGAAGCCCAGCAATCCGCCTCCAATCATATTATATGGAGTCCAAGATGTCAATAAACTAACGGAATTTCTTGAATCTGCAACTGAAAGATCCACATTCAAGTTTAAGATAGTAAACAAAACACAAATTAGAATTATTAGTGAAGATATAGATGTTTACAAAAAACTTATTACAGCTGTAAGAGAGAAGGGTCTCATTGGCCATACATTCAACCGAAAAGAAGATAGAAATTACAGACTAGTAGTAAGAAACTTGCACCACACTACTCCACTTGATGTTATAAAAACTGAATTTGAGAAAACGGGAAACATAGTAGTTGGAGAGATTATCAATGCCAGATTTGGGCCTGATAAAAAACCTACCTCAACTTTCTTTGTTAACCTGCAGCCTAGTCAGCATAATAAAGCAGCCAAGGAAATTAGACATATTTTCCACCAAATTGTTACTATAGAAGACCCAAAAAAGAGGACCACTATAGTTCAGTGTCAAAGATGCCAGCAGTATGGTCACACCAAAAACTACTGTATGAGACCAGGTCGATGCCTCAAGTGTGCAGAATCACACTTAACTAAAGATTGTCCTAAAGTGGACCGCAGTACCCCTGCGAAATGTGCACTATGTCTCGGCCCTCACCCTGCGAATTATAAAGGTTGCGAGGTATATAAAGAAATCCTAGCCAGAAAAACACAGCGTTTGTCTGTAAGCACGAGAAAAACTGCTACGTCACGCTCTCCCAATAATGTTATAAGCCCAAACTCACAACCTACAAACCAACCCTCGAACCCACCAACAAGTAATACACTTAAGAGGTATAATGAAGTGGCTAAAAGTAATCCTTTAGATCGATGCACAAACCAACAGTCTGTACTGGATCATCAATCACTGAATAACAGAATTGAGGAAATATTTATAAAGCAATCACAAAAAATTGATACAATCCTACAACAAATGAGCACCATTCTGGGGCTCTTGACTACTCTAGTTACCAACTTATCACAAAAATAAATAAACTCAAAATTGCTACCTGGAACATAGATGGCCTATCGCCTAAGAAAAGTGAAGCTGAAATCCTACTAAAAATGCATAATCTGGATGTCTTGCTTATTTCTGAGGCGCACCTTACATCGAACAGCCAAATTCATATACAAAACTATAACGTGTATTCAACAAATCATCCCGATGGCACTGCACATGGAGGCACTGCTATTATAATTAGATCATCCATAGAACATTATGAACTCCCACAATTTCGATCTGAATTCATTCAAGCCACCTCAATAAATATACAGGATGAAAATGGGAATTTCTGTATCTCCTCGGCTTATTGTCCTCCAAAGCACGCTATAACTGAGAAACACTTCACCACATATATAAACAGTCTCGGTCCAAGGTTCATAGCAGGTGGAGATTGGAATTCAAAGCATCTGCATTGGGGGTCGAGATTGATTACCACGCGAGGTAGAGAACTTAAAAAATGCGTTGACAAAAACCACTTAACAACAATCTCCACCCCCGAGCCTACCCACTGGCCAAGCGACCCTGGAAGATTGCCTGATGTCCTGGACTTCTTTCTAATGAAGGGTCTCTCACGACTCTTTCATCACATTGATGGCTTTCTCGATGGTTCTTCAGCCCACATCCCAGTGATATTAACTATTAGTACCAACGTCCTGGAGTGCCAACGGAAACTAGTACTGTATAACAATAGAACAAATTGGCAAATGTTTCGTGAACTCGTTGAGGACGCCCTACTTCTGCGGATTTCACTAAAGAATGAGGAGGAAATAGATGAGGCAGTCTTGGCATTTACGAGGGTGGTGCAGGATGCATGCTGGAGGAGTTCTGAGGAAGTGGGTCGGAAAAACACCAGACAGCTCTCTGTACCCCACGAAATTCAGGGCATGATCCTAGAGAAGAGAAGATTACGTAGAGTGTGGCACAATAGTCGTCATCCCGCTGACAAAACAGCACTAAACATCTACTCTAAACACCTTAAACAGGCTATAAAAGATAATCTAGATGCTACTATTGAGGAAAACCTGAAGTCGTTAACAGCTACAAAAGACACCGACTACTCTCTCTGGAAGGCATGCAAAAATCTAAATCAACCAACAAACCCTAAACCACCTATACGTCTAGATAGAAGCAAGTGGGCTAGATCTAAACTAGAAAAAGCAAATGCTTTTGCTGACCATCTAGCTAAAGTATTTGTACCAAACGAAGCCACTCCAGGGTCGGATGAAGCAGAAATAGATGATATTCTCCAGCAGGATTTCCAATTGGATTTGCCCTTGAAGACTGTAACACCAAGGGAGGTACAAAGAACTATACAACAAATGGAGAATAGAAAGGCACCAGGTTTCGACCTCATTGACAAAAAGGTTCTTTCCGAATTGCCTCGTAAGGCTATAACCTACTTGACAACCCTTTTCAACCGGATTATAAGTGTTGGATACTTTCCAGCGCTATGGAAGGTTTCTCAAGTGATTATGGTCCATAAGCCCGGGAAATCGCCACATGAAGTCTCATCTTACCGACCTATAAGTCTTCTCCCGATTGTCTCTAAAGTACTAGAAAAGATATTACTACGACGACTCTTGCAAGCTATGAATGAAAATTCTGTAACTCCAGATCACCAATTCGGGTTTAGAGCACAACATGGCACCATTGAACAAACTCACAGGGTGTGTAAATTCATAAGCAATAGCCTCGAGCTAAAAGAGTACTGCTCCTCAGCTTTTCTGGACGTTCATCAGGCATTCGATCGGGTATGGCACAAGGGGCTCTTATGCAAGATCAAGTCACTTCTGCCTCATAGTTACTATGGAATCCTAGAGTCTTATATCACCGATAGAATATTCCAAGTGAAAGAGATGGATTGTACATCAGGCTTTCATGATATACTTGCAGGGGTACCTCAGGGCTCTGTACTTGGTCCAGTGCTGTACACCATATATACCTCAGATCTACCATGTACCCCTGGCGTCAATATTGCAACCTATGCAGACGATACCGCAATCCTGGCTTCGAGTAAACAACCGGAAGAAGCCACGTTAAAGCTCCAGCGAAGCCTAAATGAAATAAGCAACTGGTTCGATAAATGGAGAATCGGGGTAAACACGGGCAAGTCAGTGCAGGTGACATTCGCTCTGGGAAGAAGGACATGCCCGCCTGTCAACCTAGGAGGAAGGGAGCTGCCTCAAAGTGATACAGTCAAATATCTTGGACTGCACCTGGACCGTAGGTTGACATGGCAAAGGCATATCGAGGCAAAACGGCTTGAAATAAACTTGAAATACAAGAGGCTGCACTGGTTATTGGGTAGAAACTCGAAATTGTCCATCGACAACAAACTCCTTATTTACAATTCTGTTATAAAACCCGTGTGGACCTACGGAATACAATTGTGGGGAGCAACATGCGACTCTAATAAAACTAAAATTCAAAGAACACAAAATTACATCCTTAAACAAATAAGCAACTCGCCGTGGTTTATTAAAAACGCCGAAGTACATGAACACCTGGGCATACCTACAGTTAAAGCGGAAATAAAATTGTACGCCCAGAAGTACAAGACTAGGCTGGAAAATCATCCGAACCACCTAGCTGTTCAACTCACCCTACCCGAGTGTATAAGCCGTCTCAAAAGACGAAGAACCCTTGAGCTCGGCAACATTGTCTGAGCTAATATTATTATGGTAGATATTCCTATTGAGGAATGTCTCCACCCGTCAGTCTTCCTACAACTCATCTGCTCATAGTCAGAAGACTGATTGCACGATACGCTCTTGAAAAAAAAAAAAAAAAAAACTGTCCATGATGTAAGCGAATATTTATTTAGGACACGTGTAAAGTATAAGCATTTTAGCTAATGACTCTTATCAACAAATGTGTAGTCCGACTAAAAAATTCCCCAATTTTACACAGGTTCGAGCATATCTATTAACATCTTATAATAGCTTTCGCCCTTTAGCTGGAAGTGGAAATGTCACGCATGTGTAAGAGAATAATATGAAATGGGGTTCATTGAGCACGAACCCTCTTAATAAACGCCTGTCAGAAGAAACTTTGATTTGGATATGTAATGGAATTTCTGGTACAAAATTTCATTTGGGATATGACAAGCATTTTTTCATTTAAATGTGAAGTTGAACATTTTTATTAAAAAACTAGCTGAACTGGCAAACGTCGTTTTGCCATGTATATCATTTATGGTTATTGTGCCTCACTCGACATAGATAGGTATAGTGTATCTACAATTACTTAGAACATTTTATGGTTCTATCTTTAATAGTTTAGGCAGGGTACGCAAAATAGGTAACATTTTTGGTTGATTTTTTACACCTTTTGTCCGAAAAACCCTAATATCTTACGGAACCCTATTTTTGTTCAAAATTAAATATAGCTTATATTACTCGTGGTTAATGTAACTTTCGAATGGTGAAAGAATTATCGGTCCAGTAGTTTATGAGCCTATTCATTACAAACAAACAAACAAACAAAGTTTTCCTCTTTATAATATTAGTGTAGACAAGAATCATATATGGAATATTTTGAATATCTCATAACTTCACAGACTATATTTTTATCAATGAAAACTTTTTTAATTAGAGAATTTTGAGGTTTAATATAAAAACAAAACTTTATTGTTTTGTGAACAAAAACATTTTCCACGGAATATATATACGTTATAATAAATCATTTAACGGTAAAAGATGAACCTTTGTTGAAATTGCTCGCTGGCATCCTTTTAGAAGTTTGCTATGCAGCAAATGCAGCAAATGCAGCAAATGCTAGTTTTTCAAATTAAGGAGCTGAATCTTTGTTGAATTAATCGTTAAAGTTTGTTAACGAAGGCAACTTATAACCACCTTTTATAATCACCGCTTTAGCAGTTTCTTTTGATTTATGCCGCTTTTAAAATGGGGCTGTTTTTAGGTCAAATTCTTAATGCTGATCAACATCTTAATATTTTTTTCTAGTTAGAGTTGCCGTTTTATTTATGGTTTTATTTATATATTACGAATGCGAAAATAGTTTATGAGTAGTAAGTCTATTTCTAATTATACTTTTATGGAAATAGATGAAGAACATATTATGTTATTGACTTGCAACATACAAATAAACAGTATTTACTATATTCTTACCCTACATAGTAATAATATTTAAAAAAAATAGCGAATGAAATCAAATTAAAAAGATTGGTCACTGTACTTTAAACACTGGCAGTAACTAAATACTGTTATAGTTAAACTAGTACTTTGAATGGGTTTATAGCAGTATGAAATTGTTCAAAAATGTAAATGAGACACACATACAAACAAATAGGTGTTAATTTAGAAAATGAATTCTCTTAAACAATAAATGATTTGTCTTCTACATGTATAAAATATATAATCTTAAAAGTATTCATTAAATGTCTATAAACTTATTAAGTTAAATAACTGTAATATAATAACTAACCTTAAATTGTAATAACTAAAATATATTATTGGAAGGAGTCCCTTTAGGCAAGGTTCAAAAAACAATATTTATTTGCACAACACATTAAAGACTCTAAGACATTTTTGAACTTAGTATTTAATTCAAGCTTTTTATATCAATAGTTACTCGGGTGACAAAGTGAAAACAAGGAGACTGGAAAAGAATGTTAGTATTAAATAGCTTAAAGTAAAAGGTTCTTACAAAGGGTACTAATTTCAATCCATTTTAATATTACTTGATACTACAAAGTTAAGAAAATTAATTTATTTTCCCGTTCACTGAACGTTGTTACGAATTTTTTTTATGTTTTAATTTATTCTGTGGTTTTTTTAAACAAAAAATAACTAATTATGTATTAATAACTATATACATAGTAATTTATTATATATTGTTTATATAATGATTAATTAATGCAATGACATTTTTAAGATAAATTGAAACCGTATCAAAGTTTAAATTTATATTTTGCTTTTATTACTACACGTATATGTATACGCATTTTAACTACGAATGGTAGAGTAAAGTGGATTGTGCTATTAGAAAAGTTCAGCCGGGTAACTAAATCATTACTTACACTAAAAATATTCCTCGACCCCAACCTATTTCCGCTAAAACGCTTTCAAGCCAGTAACCATTAATTATACCGATCCAAATTCGTGTCACGAATCCCATGACCTACTAGATGCCATTCACGGAATCCCATTAGGCTAACCCTTTCATCGATATTCCAAGTTTAAAAATAGCTAAACTACAGCCTCCGCAGGCCAGTTAACGTAAGCCTCATAGTGTGCGTGACCTATTTTCTAGCTTCTACAATGCAACGATAGTTACACCTGTAATGGTAGGCGTGTTACCGACTGCACGGGGCTTTTACTGAAGTAATGTTGTCAAATGAGTTATCTTCCACTCTAAACTGCTGTGTTAAAGTTAATCTAATCCGTTCATATACTTAGATTACAAAATTATGCTTATTGCTTTAAGATAAAAGATTTGATTCGAAAATTCAATTCTTTCAAATTTTTAACACTTAGTGTAGGGCTTTCGAAGCTATAGTTTAGTGTATAATACATATTTAAAACATATATATTGAATATTTTCCGCTTTTAATAAACTACTAAGTTTTGCATAATTCTGTCTAAATATATGGATCGATTCAAAATATATATTTCGAAAACTGAAATAGCAACATTTTTAGTTATAGTTAGTTTTATAGTTAGTTTTTTTAGTTTAAAACAAATTAAACAAAACAGTTATAGCCGTGGTTTAATTCATCTCTAAAGGAAATTCGCGGCGTCCCTCGCCGTGAACGCTGTCATAATATCAAAGGTCGCTCGATCGATGCAGCGCCCGCCTACGCAAACGATAGCGCTTTTATTTAACGAGATGCATACGATTCCTCTTAACAACTGGTTTTATATTACTGACTAATTTTATTTTAGCTGCGTAATAAAAAACCTCTACAAAATATTCTCTTTCATCCAAGACGGATGGCCATAAAAAATGTCGACATATTTCTGTTTATACAATAACATGTCCATAACACAATATATTGATTTAATTTCTATCCCTGTCAGATACAAGAAACAAGTATGTATATTCGGTAAATGTATCTAAGTTATGTGGAGACAAATTTCACAAAAATTAAATATTTTTATATGCATCAATCAAAACTTATGTATTACTTCCGTGTTTTTGTAGCATAAATTTTATGATAAAAAATCGGGCTAGACCTACTAAATCACCTTTGTTATAAATAAGGAAAGGTTTCAGAAACGAAAATGATGCAGATTTATATTCTAGAATAATTAATGTTAGAAATAGGTCATTTAACTAATCAGTAAGATAAAATAATAATTAGAAGTTATGAGAAAACTTATAAAAATTAATCAAACTTTCCTCTCGAAGTAAGTGATTAGAAAAGTTGTGATACCCAAAGAAATTAGAGTTTGTAATTTGGTTAGAAGCGACAGAATAGGGAAGTCCGTTATAAATATTGATTTTAACGATTACAGTTAAACGGATCTGTCTCGTCTGATTTATTTTGTCTCAAAGAACTTTTAAATGTGTAAGCACTGGGGTTGGCTGTAAACTGCCAGGGTAAAAGCTATAACTCAGTACGTTACGCAACCTTCTATTGGTTTGAGGTTAGTAATACATTTGCTAATGCTTTCTAATAAATTTCTACGCAATATTCGATACAAGGCACCGGCTACGCCGTGCTAGGGATTGGTACAAGCCTACGATCCGATGTAGCATTTTGGTAATGATACCACATGTTACATGTATGTATAAAATTTAAATAATAAAAAATATTTATTCTAGAAGCAAGGTTATTTTTGTACCTAGCCAATCAATATAAAAAAACTAAAGTGAAAGTTTAGAATTTTAGCTGGAAAATCTTATTTAAATGTAATGTTATTATGTCAAAACACTTAATAAATCAACAAGCTTTAAGCACAGACGTCTGCGGCCGTTTCACTATTCAAGATTATTTCATAAACCCTTTTACTCTAATAGCTTATAGCGAAAGGTCAAATTTGTAGGCAGAAGGTCAGTTAAGTTGGAAAGGTCACTGTAATTAAGAATGCTCTGTTGATTTTACAGTCAAGGAAATTGAATTTACGTATATATGTTTATATACGTATCGGCGATTAGACATTAATTACCCTAATTGTCGAGAACGCTTGGGCAAGTCTATGCTAGACAGCAAGAAAGTCAAATAATTTACACCTATTTATTAATTAACAAATAACTAGATTAGTAAACATTGTTAATGACAACCTTTAGTGTTCTAATAAATGTGATCCTAAAAGTTAGATGATTATCCTTATTAAGGCAACTTATTAATATTATTAAAACTAAAATTATTTACAAAGGTTCTTTTAAATTTTTGTGCTAGAAACACTTTTCATTTTCTGTTAGTTAAGAACAAGTCGGAAACGAGACAAAATTTCCTTCCAGTTCAAATAACGTTCTTTTATTATTCATCTCGACGCTCTTTTACTGTAAGACATTTTCCTTGTATTTAATACGTTGTATTTTCAATTATTTCAATTAATTAGTTACTTCATTAGATTAAAATAACAACGGTCTTTAAAGTCCTTTATTGATATATGTTTTACGTTAAAGAAATCAAACATATATTTTTTTATCATAAGATTCTTGGTACTTTAAAGATCGTTTTTTGTCGAAGAGTGTGAGTAAAATCAACTTATACTCTTTAAGTGTAGAATAAAAAGAAGCCGGTGTGAAATAGCCGTCGGGGTTTCTAACTGGGTTAACAAGTACCCGGTTTCTAATTAGGAACTGCCGCGGGGCTCACGTACCTCAACGTAGCCTGAATACAATTCACTCTATCTACATATGTTTCGGAATCGTCTAGAATAAGTGTTTAGTTAGAGATTTGTATTTTGACTTGTTTATCAGGGTATTTGTGAAAGGCTTAACAATTGCGGTCATGACGAAGGTCCCGTTCTATTTAAAGTATTTTAACTTTTGAATTGTTCATGTTAACTAACGGTTTATAAAAGTTCTTCCTAGAACTGTCACAGTAATAAAAAAAACAAGCGCCATTATGAAACACCTAAACTACTGTAATGAAACTAACACAATACAATCTTGCTCTGAGTAAAGGTCTGGGGCGGCGACGTTAAGACTATGTGGGAATTTGGCCTAATTTCTCTTAGTACCTCTGAATGGATGCCAAGTGCCTTTTATTTGTGTCGGCTGAGACTAACACAGGATTTCTTTAAGTCTCCGCAATTTAGGTTAACATTATTACAGAGTTCGATCAACTCACTGTACGAGGGGTGTTAAGAAATAAAGATAATAGGACACATTCTAGAAAAGAAAAAACAATTAATACGGTAAGGCATATTCCAGCTATATATGTAATCAAAAAAGAATTCATTTGATTGCATCGTATTGGAACGTATTCTTAAAAATGGCTAATATTTTAGGTCACGCCTAGATAACAAGTACCTGCGTACAAGTCCAGAGTTGCGATACCTGCGATTCAAGAATCTGGCTTTGCATGGGTGGAACATACTCTACTCCACTCCTGGATCATTGGATCCAGCTCTTACTGATTTCTAACTATATAACAAACTAGTTAAAGGAACGAAACGTACGTGTGTAAGCCTGAAATGTGACTTCATCATAAAATAAAATAACATAAAAAAAGATAATTGCATCATATTCATTATCACATGTTCAATAATAAGTAAAAGTTCAATGTTCCAACAATTTGTTAGTGAAGCGGTTAATTTTTTTTATATAATATTGATCTACAGAGTAAGTTTTAAATGTTGTGGTTGTATAAATTTTAATTAAACAATATTACAGTCAAGTAAAAATTTACATATGAATAAAAATAAAAATATAGCATACATTCATATACAAATTGCATCGATTATTCACGAAAACAGCGTACCAATTCTTAAAAGGATTGCCACGCAAACCGTAAATCCGTATAACTTCTGGAATTGTGGGTGGCGATTGTTGGCGGCATCACTAAATATAACTCGTTCGATTCTTCTTATTTTCTTCTGAGTAAAGATCATAGTAGTCAACAATTTCCTGAAACAGTACTTTTAGTGTTTGCAAAAATAAATATATATTTTTTAATTTTTTATCAGTGACGTCAGCCAATAAAGTGTCAAAGCAAATGAGCAAGATTAAAGTGTGCGTTTTTAGTAAGATAGACACACATATATATAGAAAAATAATAGCTAACTAAACACTGGTGGATAAGCAAGTTGTACCTTAATTCTTAAGAATCATTAAAAATTCAGTACGAAGTCCAATAAAATTCTTAACGAGTACAAATAAGATTGGAATGAGAAAGTAGTTAAACTATAAAACTCGTTAATGTTCTTCTTTCTAATTGGATATTGTGAAGTTTCCTCTATCCCAGTTTGTCCCAGTTCCTCATTACAAGAGCCGTAAACAAATAAATCGTTCTTAAAGGAGCTTATACAAGTTATACGAATTAACGTTTTGCTTAATAAGCTTAATTAGGCTTTTATCAAATTATTATATGTTCGCAATATTTTATTATTCCTGTTAGATTAAGACAGTGACGAAAGAATTTACGTCATCAGCAGACGAGTCGTTTATTGCTCATGTTTATGGATTCTTGCAAGTTACTTCATCTCTATGTATATTGTATATACAGGCTGTTATATATATTATAAGATTTCGAGAAATTAACTACACTTTCGGGAACCTTATTCCAGTCCGCCATTTTTCTGTTTGGAAGAAAGTTTTTTAGGGAATTTATATCCAAAAACAAAGTCAAAAATTTATAGGCTTTTCAAAGATTTTAATGAGAACCAATGAATGTTTTTTGTATGGGAGGAACAAAAGGTATATATAGATTAATAATTTCTCAATAGAATCCGCTAACTAGATTTTCGTTGACAAAAGCATTACTAGCATTGAGCCACGGTGAAATAGTGGTAAACCATAGAAGCTATACTATATAAAATATGTCTTATGCCAAAAACATAAACTCATATTCGTGTTAATGTCACTGCCGGGACCCTAAACCTTTATTTATAAAATTTAGAGAGAAGCGGCTGCAGATTCTCTATTCAAGGAGACCCACTTTCACATTTATAATATTATTGGATGGAATTCAGGAAGATTGAAAAGGTAATGAATTGAATAACAAAACCCAGAGAGCAGGTGGGAAGAATTGAAAAGTTAGAAAGGTCCATTTATTTCAGCGATTGTTCTGCGCGTTCGGGGATTTCTATACGGGATCAATTTTTCTTTTGTAATTGTCTTGGATTTTATACCTATCATCGTATTCTTTATACTAAGGGCCTGTTTCACAATGTATGGATAAAGTGCCAAATAGCTATGCAACACATAAATTATTCGAAAGATAAAAGTTCCGAATAAGATACTTGGCATTTCATGACAAATAGCGCTATCTGACAGTCGTGAAACGCAAAAATAGTGTTTATCCTACAAATAAGTAATAAATAGCTTATTTGCACATTATCCGGACATTGTGAAACAGGCCCTAAAACTTATTAAATATTCGTCATATATGACTCCGAAATTGGCTATGCCCCGTCTCTATATTTCACCAAATCCAGCATTTTGAACGTTACTGCCGGCCGGTTTATTTCTCATCCTTTGAATAAGTTAAGCATTTTTGCCACAGTAACCGGAGGATACAAAAGCGGTTTTCATCAAACAAAAGATATTACTTTAGGGTCGATTAAACTTCCTTAAAGCGATAATTTCAACTCTTACAATGAGGCGGTGTCCTCTTCCTGCCGCTGTAGCGTCTTATGTACTTAGAAAAACTTTTAAAAGAGGTAAAGAATCCTTTAAATTAAAGTTCAAATGAAACCATAATTATAAGCTACACTATGCAAGTATAACATAAATATAATTTATTAACATTATTGGATTACAAATATTTAATTAAACATAAAATTAATTTAAGTTTTATAACATATGATATTGGTCACGTAGTTGTATTTTGCTTCTAAAACAAAAAGCAATATGTATACCAAAATATACTTTTGATAATAAGAACATAAAAGAGCGAAAGGTTTAGATCTCTCGCCACTTCCACCACAGGGAGGTGTCGGCAAATTCAATAAAGTGATAATAAGAGAATTTCATCTCAGAAATCATATTTTCTTACATTCCATATTCCAAAAGCTTTTTATTAAGTTGCTTTGAGGAATTTGGGTTATATTTATTTAACAATCAATGCTATTCGTTCTGCCTTACATAACATGTCGCCCTAGTACCAACAAAGAAAATTTATTTTACCTACTTTACCGATATGTCCAACCAAATGAAAATCAGTTTTTCCCTATATGTAATGAATGATACAAGTAATAATAAGTATGTAGGTAATAGATGAAATTTTATTCTTATTTCAGCAGAATTTAATATTCACAAAGCAATTTCCATTATCTTTAAAATTAATAAGGCCTTATCTTTGATCATTTCCTAATTACCGTATCTGTGTTATATTGTATTTTAATAATATAGACACCTCAGATAATATAGATTGTACACTTGTCGCGAATATGTATTTAAATTAAATTGTAAATATTGTTTTTAATTTGCATAATTATATTATATTTACTGTCTAAATAGTAATTAACGTTTGATGGATTATTACTAAACCGAAAATGATAGATTACTGTCTACAAATTTTGGATCAGCCTTACGATACTTAACTACTTACGTTTATTTAATACCTCTCTCAGTTTATATAAGTCTATGCCATAAAAATAAACACACAAAATATATAATAAAAAGAAGAATGTATAAAAGAGGATGGTCTCGCCGCCAAGAGCAGTTTATTCCAAACAAACCAAACCCAGGTACACAGAAAAGTATAATTTGTATAACACTTACATTTGGCTCACAAAGTATTATCAGTTTGATTACCACCTACATTTGTACTGACGAGGTCAGGCTTCTTTTTATTTCACTTTATTGATTTAAAAGCACTTCAATTAATATCGTGATACAACATGTTATTATTGTAATGTATATCTTGTTTTACCAATTAAAATTAATATTTTTCTTAGTTGCATACTAACTGATACTATAAATGTTGATGCAAAGGTTTTATAAAGTATGTTTTTCTAAGATATGTCTATTAATAAGGGTATCGCTTGTCATGTTCTAATGATACTTTGTTTAAGTTCACTTTGAAGCCTGTAAACGTATTTATCTAATACTAGCTGACCTGGCAAACGTCGTTTTGACATGCATATCATTTATTATAAAAAATAGGTTGATCGTAGGGGGTTGAAAATTTTGGGTTGTATGTCTAAATAGTCTTTTTAATGCTGTTGATACAGTTGATAAAAAAATTAAAAATGTATCTAAAAATTTTAATAGATGTTGTCCGTTTCGGAGGAGTTTAACCACAGACGCCGCGACACGAAAATTTTATATATAAGATAAAATTTGTAATGCGTTATTTATTTATTTTATAATTTATTTACGTAATGTTACATTGCCTCCACCTCGCAATTATGGCATGCCAAAAGTAAAAGTAAAGGAAAATCGTTATTACAAAACTTTTAATATCATATATAACGTCAATATAATACCATCTAAGCCGTATGTTGCACGGCGAGCTGCAATAACTGTTGGAAATGATCCAAATATACCACGATGCAATGCGTATCGATTTGACTCAGTCGTTGCAAACTTTAATTGTGCGAGATTTGTATAGAAATATTGTGTACCCTACGGTTTTCTAACCTACTGACCTAGCATTGTGCATTTTAGCCTATGTTTAACGAAACTCAAGTATTTAAATATTATGGGTGAGTATAATGTTATATAAATAATCAATGTAAAAGTAGCTACATACATAGGCTTGTTTTAAATAATATCTAAATATTAATTAAAAACGTTTAATAATTTTGTGTCTGTGTGTCTAGGCTGTAAATGTATTTGAGGCAAACATTCCACTTGTTTCATCTTGCAATTTCACGTTATGAGTTATACAGCCTTTATAGAGTGGGTTTGTATAGACCAAGTTATCGCTGCTTTGAGTAACTTACTGTAAAATAGAAAGATGGGATGGTACGATACCTTGTTGCCGACGTGACTTCGCTATGTAAGCGTGTTTATAATACATGTTTTCATTTCGTCATTGTAGAACATAAAGGCAATATGAATTAAGCGCACAAGTTGTTAGTTAAATAACACACTTGGCGCTGGTCCAAACAGTCTCCCTGCTTCAACTGAATTTGTCAACACGGTTTTCTGGTACAGTTTTACTACGTTATTACATATCTGCTTCCACCCTCGCATTCACTCGCTTGGGTAATGTATATTATGATTGTATGGTTTATTTTCGTATTTTTACACATTTTAAATTAATTTCCGTTGTTGAAAAGGGAATATTCTCGATTCTAACCAATATATAGGAACCTTAACTTAAAATACTACTTAATAATTCAATACCTAAGGCTACTGATCAGTAAAGCACAAAAAGATGAGATGAGATTTGATTAAGAAAATACTCAATACATTTATGTTACAAATGTATCCTCTTTATAACTGTAGATAGGGCCGTCCACATTAAACTATAACTCAAGGCGGCCATAAAATAAACTAAAGAGCCACATCAAATACTAAACGTGTTTTATCTCCAACTGTATAAATGCAAATATCGACTCCAGAATGAAATGTAAATATGATAATGGCTTGCCGCCGAGTTTCATTAATTCTTCATCCTTGCCTAATGCGAAGTACTTTAATCTATGTAAAACCTAAAGGAAATATCTCTCATTAAATTAAATGCGAGTCTACTATATAAACAATCTTTGAGTACAGTAATATATATAATAATCACAATTTGCAAATAAAAAAGTCAAAGGGATAAATCTTTATTTTTTGATAGAATTAATACATGATAGTTGACCCTTGGTTATTTATAAAACACTTTTACCTGAGAAGGGTCGCGCTACCGTCAGTAAACAAGGGACCACGTTTTAATGTAACAAATTGGCTGCTCAAGGGAACACCGTAATAAAGGAAGGTAGTTTTTTCGAGACTAAAAGCCTTTTTACAACCTCAAATTCATGTGGAATAGAGCCAAATTCGTTTTTGGTGATTTTTTTACAAATATCTAACACTTCGTACAAAGGATATCGATCAATTTTGTTTATGTCTGCTATATTTAATTACTCAGATGTGCTCATTTTTATCGTTCTTATTATTAAAGTCATGTTTATTATCATTATTATCGTTTCAGGGGCTATAGGTTAATCAAACTCGTCAAAAAACAGCAATCATAAACCTTACCAAACAATCTCCGCTCTTGAAATATATATTAACTCTGAAACACGGCAATAAATTATTTGAACAAGGTGAGGCATAAAAATTTCACCCATCTCTTTAATTTTTACCCGTACCTTTGCTCCCGTGTACCTGCATAATTGAATATTTCATTTAAAATACATTAAGCGGCGTCCGATCAGGAACTCCGTTGCGTAGATATGAAACAAAGGTAATATTTGGTTTACCTTCTAACCAAAAATGAAGTGGCAGTTTACAATGGACCGAGTAAGGTACATTCAAATACTAACGCTATTTCCTCAAAAATAAGGTCCAATTTCCATAATAATAATTGTCGTTTTGTATTTTTTTATACAGTTAATACAGCTAATGACATGGACATTACATTCGACTTTATCATCGTGACACAATTGTCGAAGGAGTTTTTATTTTAAATTGTAATCGCAATAAGCTATTTTGATCTTGTACAGCAAATAGAAAATGTATGTAGAGTAACGCAACATTTAGGAATGCAATTGTATTGTATTATATTTATTACTAGAACAAAACAAATCTCCATACGCATTGTATCAATATCTAACCCATGTCAATATTATGAGACTTATTTGACAAAACGATATCCTTGGGAATTTAGAAAAGTTATATTTCGCCTTCTTGTGATATCCATTTCCATTTTGCTTTAGTTCTATGTGAAACTTATAAGGAAATATGAATTTAAAAGAAACCTACTGACAAATATTTCTACTACTGGGATTACGAAAATAATATTTTTTACAAATAATATTAAGTTAAAGAGAACTTGTTATACAAAATGTTATTTTTCTATATGGGTATAGTTTCTCTTATTTACGTAGTAGTAGCTTTGTTGCAATAAAAAAAGAGTGTACATTTCAAAGAAATAAAGCATTCGTAACGCTATTCAATAAGCGCTAGGAACAATCGTTCGCATTAAATCAAGGAGGGTGCGAAATAAAATCCGAGCTAATAAAAGCTAGCTTGTATAAGCGACAATGGCGCAACTAGGCGAGCACATCCGGGAAGCCGGGTCAAGGTCACGGCCCGGATCGATGCAGCTACGGTGCTACGGTGCTACGCCCGCTTACGTCCCTCTACGACCCACTCCCGGAATATCGCACTTTGCAATTTTCACTGTTGCTATTTTTAGTTTACGTTATAATTTTTAAATTGAGTTTTAAATTTAATCATTTAATAAATGAAGCAAAATATTACATTAATCCACCGACATGACCGCAGCTTCCAAAACCACTAAACCTATTTCTTAATAGCAATTTATAGTTTTATAACTGGAATAAAGTTAAGATAAAATGAGATCTATAATTATCAAAACACACAATTTTACCTTTTGTGGTACTGAAAAACTCTACAAAGCTTTTTAGAGTGTAGAGTCGAGGCTAGCGGTCATGGACATGTTCAAGATGACAGCTGCTTGAGAGTTAAGAATATCACGCCCGGAATAGCTTTTGAATAACTTATAAATATATGTTGATGCTGTATTAATTGCTTCTAACATAATCTCTTCATCACTCTTTTGAAAATATAATTTCGATTATTAATAATGTGATTTTAAAAATAAATCAAAGTCTCGAAAATAATATTTATATTGGTTAGATATTAGTGAAAAAACACTTTAATTGACATTTATATTACTTGAGCCAGAGTTGTAGTGTGTGTTTAGATCGATCACAATTTTTAATAAAATGTATATCAGAAACATATTTTTATAGGTCTTATATATAGGAATATATTAATAATCCATGTATAAATAAAAAGGTTTCGAACATTACGAGTATTATGAGTACTTAAATTATATAAAAATATTTGTAATGAACGCCCTAAGCAAAGCAATTTTAAGGCGAAATAATAAAAACCTCATTATTGTCGGGCACACAATACCGCTTTGTCCTTTATTATTTCTGTTAATACCCGGTTTTATTAAACAAAAAATAAACACCAATCTTTAGCTTAACAAATATTTTACCACGATTTGCATTTTTATTTATCTGTTAGCATACTAAATTATAATAATATAAGAATAAATTATTTAATGCAGATAATATTACAAAGCTATCATCTACCTACACTTCAAAAATTTAAGCTTAGTAAATGTAAAAGAATTCCGACTTTCTTATTAATGGCCCGTTTCATTACGGGATTTGATAAAGTTTATTTATTTATTTTAAAGTTCACCACATTGTAGAGTATGCTATATCTACAGTACATATTTCAATCTTTCTTTTTATTCCAATATATTATAACAATTATGGTAAAACTAAATGTTACAAAAAATAAAAATACTAATAATTCGTTTTTTTTATTCCGTTATATTCCCGAGTACATTCTGCACGAATGTCACAATTAATCTATGGGATACAGGCATTTTATTATAAATTTTAACTCGTCGACTCTTTTAAATCTTTCTCTCTTTTTCTCTCTACTTTACAAAGTCAGTATTCTTAACGTTTCATTACAGCGTCTTTAATACGAGTAATCCGATAAGATATCCTGAGTCGTGTACCCTCATTACTTCATGAAATTCATTTCTGGGAAAATTCTGGAGATAACTTATCAGGATTTAAGGGTTTATATAGAATGGCTCCGTAAAGTTGTACCAATTTGTGCTCAGAAGCTCGAGACGCGAAGTAACTTATTTTGTATTCGTAAAAACAACGAAACTGACATAAAGATCCGAATTATGCTTTGAAAATATTTCACAATTTCAATATATATAAAATTAGTGTATACATCGTATGCGTTAATCACAAAGGTACGCAAATAGCGTGGTAAATCTTAATCTGCATTGCGACATGAAGCGCGTTATCTAAATCTCTTATAATATAATAATAACCTTTACCGTTTTCCTGAATTAGGTATACACACCCGTTCTAAAAGTATCTTAAATAACAGTAAACTACTAATTCAATCATAGTCCTTCTTATAAATTATTCTCTGAAGTTAGTAGGAATAGGCCAATTAAAATAAAATATAATGTGAGAAATATCAAAAATTAGCCTATTTAGTCATTCTTTCCTAATCTTTGAAGGAATACGTAAATAATTTTCTCATAAAATGCAGCCGTGCCGTAAAGTTTGAATAGTCTTTTATAGCATCATAACCTTGAGAGCGTTTAGCTACTGCGAACAACTACCCCTGTACTTGAAACGGTCATGGCCGCGCTACGACCTACGCTCGAATGAGGAACGTCCGCTCGGCGCGGCAGCTAACGCTAGAATAGGCTTCCCGCGAGGCGCGGGTGGGGAGTGTTTACTCCTCCCCGGCCGTGCCAGCTGAGCGGCGGCACGCTATATTTAGGTTGCGCTGTAAATATTCGGTCCAAGTACGGAAAGCGCCTCCCTCCCCGCGGCGGTGTGGGGACAGGTAGTTCCCGACATGAGCGGGTAAAAGTTGAAAGTTCACCACCGCCTCGCACACGAGTTCGCGCTGTTACCGAAGGCTTTCTTTATTTAAATTCTATTGCAACTTGCTCTCTGTAGTATCCGTCGACTCTAATTCTATACGGTCTTTATATTTAGTACAAATAAAATTTATTAGTTGCAATTGAATGAGAATTTTTATTTACATTTTCAATTAAGAGAAACGAGCGGTTGGGGTTATAAAAGTATTGAAAACGAGCCAATGACGTCGGCAATATCGTAAATATACAACCGCCTCTTTGTGGAAATTAAAAGAGATTACTTCGCCAGTGATGAGCAATTTGCGTGCTTGCTCAAATTGGGCAGGCCGTTATTTTTTGCCGCATCATCAAACGTTCAGGATCGATACAACGATTTCCTAAGCAAACCTACTAAACTATCAAAAGCCACTAATATCCAAGAGTTTTTGTATTTTTTCAATCAAACCCGAATAATACAAGATCAATAGTAATGCTCTATTAATAATGAAACCAAAAAAAATACATATTTTATTCAATGAATTCACTTCACAGCTTTTGACTGACAGAAGACTTGACAGCCGTTGCAGGCGCACTGATCGACGAAGCCTTCGCTAACTTCGTAACATCTTGATTTGGTGATATTTCCGAACTGCTGTCAGAAAAGTACCTTTCGCCCTTAGTGAATTCATAGTCCGGCTCCACTTCACGGTATTTCTCATGCTTGGGGTCGTGGAAGGAGACAATGCTGAGGACGGGTGCGGTCCCTCCGAAAGCTATGCGTTCCTTGTGACTTGTTATGGCGAGAACTGTACCGGATGCAGGGTAGGAACAAGCAATGAATCGGTTGTGAAGGTTGATCACTTCCACGCAGTTGGTTCCGCTGCCGCCAATTATTGCGTATTTGCCTTTTCGATTGTACTGGAAACATATAAGTTAATATAGAAAATTCCATTATTTTTTTTATACTCGTTTCTTTCTATTTCATTTATGTGTAATTTGTAGTGATAGTGATCATACTATGAGGACAGTGCAATTTATTTACTTTCATCAATTTATATGTTTATAGAACAGGGGGCAAACGGCTTACCTGATGTTTTATATTTCTAAAACGTTCTGTTAGTAACAAGGCGTTTTGAAAGTCTTTTAAACCTCCCAAAAGTAAGAACATCCTAAATGTTTTTATAAACTACAACATTCAATATAACAAAAACGTTATCTCTTGTTGGAAACCTTCAGAAACACCTTTTGAATTTCATCAATACCAACTTAACTGTTTTGCTTGGGAATTAAACGAAAACAAAGGAGAAACCTCAAAGCTTGCCCTCAGAGGAGCATTAATATAAATGTTTAGTCTGTATACATCGCTATGGAAGTATTAATACAAAGCCAACTAAATATATGCTCCCTAACTTCACCACATAAAGCATCACATTACATATACGATATATTCCTATCCTGAATCAATGAATTTGTTGATTTTCCTTACATTTATGACATCTATTTCCAGACGTATTTACCAGTTTTTACTTTATCCAGTATTTACTTTATCTAAAAATCTAACAACACACATAATATCAATCTAGTTCTATAATGTTTAAGTACTAAAACACCGAAATACCTAATTCGTACGTTTTACGCGATTTATCTCATTTTTCTATACATTTTCTACAACAAACTTATAACATACGAGTAGTAGTGAAAATATATACCTCTGAAGATCTCCAATATCGACACGCATAGAGAAATTCTCCATCGACATTTGGTCTCCGGTTCTGTACCCGGATGATATTCAGCCGCTTTCTGGCCACTATATCCCAGACCGTTAAGGCTTCCGTGGGTAGCCAGCTTCCAGCTACACAATGGTCCCTCTAAAAACATTAATTGTAATAAAACATACTTTAACGTCGGCGATGAAAACTAAGGGATAAAGTCATAAAAAATATATATAATAGAACATTTACTATATATAAATCGTATTATCTCTCCATCTAAACAAAGACTGCCAACTCGAAGGGCAAAGTTTACCGAAATTAATTTTCTAAAACAAGGTACAACTTTACGAGGAGGACCTTAATGAAAAGTATTAAAAATAAAGTACGTCAACTATGAGTATCAAAGTTATAACGGCATCGGTTGGAACCCGACCACGTACTTCACAAAGAGTTTTTAATTAAAATTGCTATTTGTCTCAAATGTAACGGACTTTGCTCATGTTGAGTTATCAAGAAAAGACGACGTACCAGCACTTAATATATTTATGTTAGGCATTCGTAATGTAACGCTCAGAAATCTACGAAACATCTGTGACGTATGAATAATAAAAATATGAATTTCATATAGAATATAATATACCGGCGTTTCACATAGTCAATAATAATAAAGCTCCTTTAATTCCATACTTTTAAAAATTAATATTAAATGTGTGTTAGTACACTCTAGTCAATCTTCCTAGATCCAATTCTTCCCAGAAACCTTAACTATATCGTAAGCTCTTAGATTTTATGGTCTTCTACTTTTTTTCCTGAAGGCCTCCTCCAGCCTCCAGCGGGTAGGTGCTTAAACTTTTTTAATCTAGCTGCTGTGGTCTCTGGCAGAATGACCAGCGCTGTGGAACATTCTGCTCCTCAGCAAATGCTAAGCCAGG
Organism: Pieris rapae; assembly: GCF_905147795.1. Taxonomy (NCBI): domain Eukaryota; kingdom Metazoa; phylum Arthropoda; class Insecta; order Lepidoptera; family Pieridae; genus Pieris; species Pieris rapae. The sequence continues at coordinate 317,696 of NC_059515.1, read as the reverse complement.
GCTAATTACAGCCACAGCACTCACACACATTACACACATTTGAAACGAGCTGAATGAGAAAATATTTTTTATTATTATAATAATTTTTATTTATTGTTTTTGATATATCATTTTAGTTTTTATTTTTTTTCGATGATTATTGTTATTTGGTGTGGTTATATGTGTGTTTTGTTTCTAATAAATGTTATGTCTGTCTGTCTGTCTGCCTGTTATTTCATTCGATATTGTCCCGCAAAATATTAACATGATCGGTAAAAAAGGTATCATTGGGATACAGCACAGCAATTAATAAGTCCCTAACTCCAACATATCATCGATATAAGAGGCACAGTCTTGAAGAAAGAACAGCAATTACGCCTTTGCTATTTCGATTGGCCGCTTGGAGTATGCACGGTCAACAACGAATCTGACGCTCCAATCGGCACAAAAACTTTGCATATTTCATGAGAAGTCCATACCTGATCTTATCGGGCTTTAACTATTTTTTCAAAATGCCTACTTCCGAGACATCAATTTCCAACAGCAAATTTTAGTATCTATAGGGGTGGCATGTTTTAATCAATTTTGTTGAATTCACGCACGGTTCATATGCAAAAAGGGACATTTTCAATCTTGTAGAAACAAGATTAATGATGAGACTTGTAGGATTTTAATATTTCACTCATAGAAATAGGTTTAATTATCCTCTTAATCCGTTGAAGAAACCTCACTCGATTAATAGACACCTACACAAAGATTGTATGTTAATAAGATCGTAATGATTAATTATTGTAATCTCAAAAAAATATACCGAATAAACGTTTAAGAACTTAATTTTATTAAATTAAATATAATTGTAATGCATAATAATCAGATTTTTAATTTTTTCAAGTTAGAAAATTTTGCGATAATTATATAAAGTATATTTAATTTTTTTATAAACTCAATAACCGCTAAAACTTATATAAAATTGAGAACAAAACCCTTTTTTTTTAATTTTGCTTACAAGAGTAAAACATCCGAAGAACATTCATATTTTATTTTATAATAAGATTATATGAATGGAAATTGCGCGATTTTGCATTTAGAAAGGAACAACATTCTGTTAATGCAGGTTTGGAAAATATTTTAGATTGCCTAGTTAAAAGATCCTATCATAATTCCAGCCCACGCCATTCAATGTGTCGGAAAGTGTATAAATTTTCGTCTGACATGAATACAGAACTGGCAAATTCATAACACGATCCATTTATCACCCGTTTTCATGTACAACGCAAAATTTCATATTTTTCGCTTAATCTCGAAACTTTCAACACGTAAACGCTATTAGTATAGGCCTAAATTCCATCGCCCTACTTTTCTTAATTAAATCTAAAATTCTATATTATATATCTTCTCTAGGTCACTCAAATGCATAAAGCACTTGTAACTAGTGATAAAAATCCTCTACAATGTTCATTTGTTACGTTTTGTTTGTTAAAAAAAATTTGTCCATAAAAAAGCCAGCTTATTATGAACAAAATAATATTTAAAAGATTAATCCAAATGCGGAAATTGAGTGGACACTAGATATACAACAGTACATTTTTTGATAAAAACCGATAGCATACATATGACATTAAAATTACATCAAACAATGACCGCTGACGTTGCTTAGTATCTGAAGCGGCTTTGTGGCTTAAGATAGTGCGCTTTAGCTTCAAAAGATTGTTTTCACGATCGACACATAAGCCTAATAATTACTTAAGGATCTTAAATGACAATGTGATTGTTGTAGTTATCACACAAAAATCCTCATATAATCAATGTTTTAGGGATTCCAGTGAGTTATATTCTACGTAATAGACAGCTAAAGCTTAATTTAATCAATTAATGAGTCTAGACACCTAGAAATGTTCAACTTTTCTATATTTTAAGGTCGGCCTGTTAGAATTATAAAGCCAAGAATAATAGACCCTCACGAATTCTCAAATAACAATTCACAAAGAATGTAAATTGGTTTCTAACTCTTTGCTACACTTTCAAAGATGACCTAGAAAAGTTCTAGACATTTTGGAAAAATATGTTGCGAGAGAGAATTTCATTATTAATACGTTGTATTTAGCGCCGTGTGCACTCGATAATTATAACTTTATAATGGGCAAACGGGCAGGCCCATCGACCCACACACTGGCCGTAGGCTTCATCCGTTACTGGCCTTTTATTAATTATTATGCTCCTCTCTTACGTTCATTGGACATATCATTAGCACATTTTAATACCAGACAATTTTCAAATCAAACATATTAAGAACAGCATTAAGTAAAACAAAATATATATATTTATGTTTTAGTAAAATAGTAAATAAAAGTAAGGTAAATACTAGTTACTGTCGGCATACCGTTCGGAAACATTTAGCCGCAAAAGTCGAGTCGTCTATAAAGAAATATGTTCGACCCCTGCCGTATAGCCCCCCAGGGTCTACATAAATTACAATCAGTTTCGCAGTGGTTTGGTGGTTGCTTCTAGAAATTATGATTAGTAATATAACTTACATTTATATCAATGCTATCGCTGCAGACGTCGACTCCTTCGAAGGTAGCGACACAACCCACGGGGCATCTGGTGTCCCACACCTTGAATCAGGTTTTATTTATATGTATGCGACGAGATATTCACAATTGTTCCATATGCCTACTACGAATACAAATTATCTGCGGAATTTGGCAATGCTTCGGGTTTTAGCTAAGTAATATAATTTATGTTGGTGTAGACCTTTTTACCTTCCAAAAGGAATGGAAATATTTTACTAGTTTTTTCTTTAAAATATTAAGTTGTCGTTTTTTAATGTTTACTTTCAGTTTACTATGTTTTCTGTTTCGTATGTTTTGTTTATAAATGTAATCTTTTTATAAGCTACAACAACTTCTGAATGACATAATAAGAGACTATTTACACCATAATAAACCTATGTATGTCCATTTAAAATAGTAAATTAAAATGTTTTTGAACAAAAGAATTTATACCTGAAAAATTATTTACACATCACAGGGATTCAAATGAACATGCTTTATTTTATCCACAAAGCCCGTCAAAAACGACATGCCACCGACTCATATTCATTTAAAAATGCACTGCGGCTGTTAGGGTGTTTTAGACACGCGTGTTATTCATTTTCGAAAATTATTTTCAGTAAAAATATAGAAATCGGAATCTAAATCCATTAAAAACAAAAGTTTTCTTTAATATTTGACACCATTGAGCAAAAAATTGAATTTGACGAAATAATTCAAATATGGGATTAAATAGTCAAAGTAGAATTAATAAAATGGTTAATCATTTAAATGTATTATTATTATTTAAAATAATAAAAACATAATATATTTTTTTAAAAGTTTATTCATTATAAAGCTGTTGTGCTATATATGAATCAAATAATAATATGAAATATTTTTTAATGTGGTGTACATTCTAGAAAATGAAAGATAAACATTAATTTTTGAGTGAATTCTGTCTGTAACCAGCTTTAAAATAAACAATGAACACGATTCTTTGTGACGCGCGCTAAGCCCTCAAAAGGAGAACTTAGTAAATAATTAAATAACTCGCTGAAATATTTTAATCTCAACAGAGACCAGCGGTGGTCCGCCATGTTTCATTTACAACTTGTTCACAAGGGTTTAAGTCAACATAGGTATCAGCTGCAGCCTGCACGTTTAGGTTTCATTATGCAAAGCTTCAAAGAGAAAATATATCATTTCAAATTTTTATAGCCTCATACGTGGCTTGGCCATTTCCTTTAATGAATTATTCGTTTCCTTACCCTTAAAGTGTTGTCCCAAGCTGCACTAGCGAATACCCGAGGTCTTTCGTCGTGGCAGCGTAAGGCGCATACCTGTCCCGCGTGCATACGCTGCAACTTTTTGGGAATGAATTGAAGTCGAAGCTTATGCACTTTGTACGTTGTTTCCACCTGAAATGTTTAGAAATTCTGACTTTAGACTTTATTTATGACGGACACTTCGCTTCGCTTATTCACTCGTGAGCTGAAAACATAGTAGGTCTGATAATTTCTCAACCGTTTACCTTCTGACGTGGCGGGCCTTGGCCAGTGACCCACTTTCCGGGTTAAGGACTTTACGAATATCTCGTAAACCAATCTGTATTGGCAATAAAATGGGATTAGGTTGACGGTTTACGGCAACACTTTATCGTAAGCTTCGTGTACCAAATGGTATCGGACGTGGAGGGTCATCGTAAAAAAGGGGACACAAAATTATAAAACAAACGCGCGTCGCGGTTTGATTAAAAACAGCAATAAAGACTTCTGACTATGGGAATGTTTATGACAAACGTAAAATTTTGATCAGGACGAATGAGCTTGTATTTGTCGAATATTGCTAAAACAGAATCAGTCGTTATATTTATCTATAAATACTTTGTCTTTCAGCGACAAGTCTCGACGATTCAACAGTCATACATATATATATACATACTTGATAGTATCGGACAAATTGAGAATATATAACCACATCGCGATGTCGATTAGGTTTCGTTATTCACGAAACCTTATCATTCTGGTTATTAAGTTTTTAAAAGACTTGAGTAAAAAACCAATTAATAAACCAACATATTATGGAATGAAAACAAATTTTAAACTACTCAATTTAAATAGCTTTGTTACTTAAAAGCTACGTTAAACACGTTATAAATATGCTAATTCAGAACAGGAAAAATGAAAACTCTCAACCACAATAAAACTCGCGCATTTCTAGTTCTATTGTTCAAACAATTGCCAGGATTAAAGCGAGAATTACGTTTTATGTAAACAATTTGCAAGCGTCACGAGCCACTTTATAAAATGTACAAATCATAAACCTTTAATCGTGCAAAAGAAAACCATTTAGTGTGCGATTCAGTCATTTTGATAAGAAAATTAACAATCTACAACGGAAACAGATTAAAACGAATATATTTCTCTTTCTCTCACACTTGTACTCAATAAACACGATAATAAGAAGTCAATAAAAAGTCTGCTGGAGTCTCAACACCATGGGCCCAGTGAGAAGATAGAAAATGACAAAACCTTAGAATAAGTAGATTAGGGTTAATTGCACGATAATCGTACGTGCAAAACGGTGACAAGTGAAAAAATAGAACACACGAACAGTGTCTTCTCTTTAATAGAGACTGAAAGTAGTATTATTAGACATTTATGTTAAATATCCTTTTTAGTAAATTAGGTCCGTTTTTAATTTTATTAATTTTTTCCTTATTAGTTTCAATTCCTTAAAGTTTCAATTAACTCCAATTATTTCCTTATTAGTCTACGCTTAGTCTAGATCATAAAGTTTTATGATATCTTATTAAAGACAAAAAAAATATTTTCTTGTTAAAATAAATGCACAGAACATCGTACCCAATAAAGAATTTATGGGCGTTTAGAGTATTTATTTTAATTAAACGTTTAATAGTATTATTTAAATGAGATAACTAGAAAACAGTATTGTTCTAGCTAATAACAATAAATTCACCACCTGACTAGCTTTATTTGCGCGAGGATTCTATTGTTTGTGAGAGTTGTAAAATTGTGAATGGAAATAAATTTCACTTACCTTTGTAGCTACAAATGTTCGTGTCGGCTCCGAGACTTTCTTTACATACTCTACAGAGCTTTGTCAAGATGAGATAGGATGTGCTTGGTAATATAAAAACTTTATAAAATAAAATAAATCAGTGGCTCAAGCTTTTTAGGACTAGGCCTCAGATTTCTGTTTCAATATCATTTTTCAGTCTAATATGCAATATACCTACTTGGATTAGGCGTGCCTGATACACGACATCGACTTTTTGGGTCTAAGACGAGCCGGTTTCCTCACGATGTTATCCTTCACCATTCGAGCGAATGGTAAATGCGCACATAGAAAAAAGTCTAGGCTTTTCCAGTTACTACAAAATAAAATGGAAAATAAAGTCAATTCTTAACCATCTAGATAATCAGACGATACTAAAACTTAACGTACCTCTTGAGTCTCGATGTCGTACACTTTTATTGATGAGTCCGCGTAACCGACAATGAATTTCGCCTCGTCAGCACTGAGACCGAGCGACAACGCTGCCGACCGATCTATAATAATCATTTTTAGAAAAAGAAATCCACCATACACATAATAATATAATTTACTTTAATTTAAGCAAAACGGATTACTTAAAATGGCGAGAACTAGGAGTTCAGCAAAGGTTATTCAACATATCTGAATGTTTACTACATTTGTGTTTAAAAAGTTGAAATAATCTAGTCTTAAGCTCAAATAAGAATTACACATCAGGAAAAAGGCTTTGCTGGTAAGAACGTCTTCTTATGTATTACTTTTTTCTTTAGGATGCTATTTGGCATATTAACCACCGCGATCTGGCAGATCTGTAGCCAAGAAGCTTAGCGGCAGGGGAGTGACTAATCTCCCTATTCCTAAAAAGGGAATTTATTTACTTAAACTAAGTTGTGTGTGCTTGGCGTGCCCAGACCATAACTACTCCGGAAACATCATATTAATAAGTCGGAACCCGCGCCACGTCTGGTGCTACTCATCTTACTGATATATCTAACAATTCCAAGGCAGAATTATTCCAGCTGCGATCTGCGCTCAAGCGACATTTCGGATACCCCATCCCGTGATACCCTTGCAAAATAAAAGGCCTTTTATTTTTGATTGTAAACAGGCAACACTCAAAAGCATATCTAGTAGACACACGCGTAGACATGCGACATGAAACGTCTGTCGGAATATTTATAAACTCAATTAATATTTATTGAACTTGCACAAGCTTATTCAGTATACCTTTCATAAAAATAAAATGCAAATATAACAGATAGCTCGTTCCACTCAACTTTGAGCCGCATTGTAATAAGATATTAAAAAATGTTAAGTAGAATCGATTCACAGTATCTTGACCATGACCGACTATGATACAGATTGGCCACTCGTGCCGAGGTAGCCTATGTCATAATAAAAGCAGACAAAAATATTTAGTCAGCGTTTTTCAATAAAAGGCAGACGCCATCACTTAGTGCATACTATATTGTAATAAGTAGTTGTTATTATTAATCAACAAAAATACTGTAAATCTTGTCTTAACAATAACTATTTATTACAAAACAAGACAAAAAAAATCGTAGTATTTTTGTTCTTGACAACATAATATATATGTGGACAACGGCGGATCCCCATGACCCCCCCCCTGAGCTTGTTCAAGGAGTTAGTTGGACCACTAATTAATCATAATGATTTTATTTCAATATTTTGTCACCATACAGATTGCATTAACTTATCATACCTAGAATATTTAATAAATTTAATACAATATAATAACTTTGATGGCTTTGGATGGCAAACGTATAAGTTCGGATAGATAGGATAGAGGTTTTATATGTTAACACCGTAATATGACTCTCATACGTGTAATAAAAGGTGTGGCAGCTGAGGAGATTCCCGGTGCGCCATAGTATTGAGTGTTTAGGTACTCCAGTGCTGGGTCAGCCCGTATACAATACTGCGGTGGATCCTCTGTAGATGCGACTAACTGGAATGATCAATATGAGCAATAACTGTAAAGCCCGTGATAACCCAGTAGAGTTGACACACTTTAAATTCTTTCATTGTTTCTTTAGGTATACCTTTTTTTACCTTATGAAAAGATTTTAAAAGATAACAAATTACTGGTTGACACGAACGAAACAGGTTGATAAAAATAAAGTTCAAGCGGATAGTGCGATTTAAGCACTGTGAAATTTAAGATCTTAGGTAAAGAGAGTAAATAAAATTTATAATAAGTAAGCTCACGTTGGGTATATCAATCCTGTATACAGCGCCATCTGTGCACGCAGCATAGCAAACACGTTCTTCGAAGCGGCTGTATTCAAGAGCGTAAATTGGTTTCGGCGGAAATTGGATGTTTCGAAGTGTACAAAGAACCACGCCAGTGCTGCCATGTCGCATCTTAATGGAAAAGTTGTTTACAATAGTAACAATACAATACAATTGTAAGAAACTAAAGATAATTTTTATGTGAATATAGAGAAATAACTATTTTCACTCGACATACTTAATTTTTTTCATATTAAGCATTTTGTTTGAAAATCTTCAAAAAATTGAAAATTACGGTACTAAACATTTTCGGAAGCATTGTGTACCTGTATAGCTCCCGAAGCATGGCCTACGATAATATAATATCCATTACGAGAGAATGTTAAAGCTGTAATCGGTCCCATTTCGCTTCCAAACCATCGATTGTATAAAACTTCATTCGGAGTGTCTCTAATAAACTTCTCGTGATTTTCTTTTAACCACGAAACATTTTGACGCGCTTTAATACGCCTATAGAACATGGGATACCATATTACAGGATTTTTCTCATTTTCATAATAATTTTCAATGTTTTCAACATAATCACGAATTATGTCTTTGTGGTCCGTCATTTTAATAAAGTCATGGCCACGCAGTTTCAACTAGGTACAAGACTATTGATAAGAACACTTTATATTATTAAACTCTTCCGTACTTATAAAAATCTCATTTACAAAAGATCTACCTGAACTAGTCCCGACGAATGTCCAACAAGAAGAAATTCTCCATCTTGTGTGTAGATCATGGAAGTTATAAATCCAAACTCTGAAAGATAATGTACGTTCCGGAGCCACTCATTTGGCGAGTCTTTAAAAAATCGTTCAAAATTTTCTTCGACCCAAGGTAATTCCTCAGCCTTCACTTTTCTTTCGACAAAAGAAGGAAACTGTGACCGGTAACCTTCAAGTTCATTCGCGAGTTGGCGTTTTATGCGGTATCCATATTCTTTAACAAAAACTTCAATATCAGACTCACTTTCGGATAAGTTAAAACGACTGTACCTCGATATATTAAAAAGACTTGAAGCCATCACACTTTCAGAATAAAGCCTAAATGTCTTCAATTTTTTTTTTGGAATCACAGACAACTAGACCAATGTTTTTGCAAACAGCAAATAAACATCATAGATCAAAATCTTTAAACTACAACTTTTTTGAAGGATGTATGTAAAATAAGTCTACTTGTCTAACTTTCGATAAATTTGGAATATATGATAGAGTTGAATCGATCGGAAAATAGAAAAAGAGACTCGGCCGATGTTTTGAAAGAAATATTTGAGAATAAATGCTTCTGTTGCTGGAAGTTGACGAAATCTATCTAAAATGATAAAAAAGTACATGTATCGTAGTCAATGCTCGGCCAAAAAGAGGATTTTCAGAAACTTCATACATTTTTTTCATTTCTTCACGGAAATAAAAACCACTGTTGCCGATGTCGATGGAGATATCCGTGGTTTAATATTTGACGTTTCAGTCGCGTTATGTGAACTGCTGTTCATCTCAGTACGTCCACCACATTGGAAACGTAAATGCGGCAACGCAGAACTTGAAACTAAATATGGGTATATAACGACGTAATATGCGTAATCTTTGATGACAAATGGAGTCACATGTTAATTGTATATTATTAATACTCATAACTCAATATAATAAAATTTGAGAAAAAATATATAAGTGTAATATCTTCCAAGGTCTAAACTTAACTGCTATTTTATAGAAGCAGGTTATCTAGCAAAATTCTTGACTTTTATTAACAATAAATATGATAGCAAATCAGCTATCTGTCTTTTCAAATATGTAGGTAGATTATAATATCTACCCTTTGTCAAAAAGTAGGTAACTATTACAACTAATGTACCTATTGGAATCAATAAGTGTAAAGATTTTATCATACAATGTAAATTATTATTACAACATGAGACAATGCATACATTTGGAATGCAACACAAATGGAATTGCCGAAAAAGCGCCTTAAAACTCATGGAATCATACCTGAGCGATAGATTTCATAGGGAACATGTAAATGAAACGATATCACGGGATCGTCTGTACCGCAACGCTACATACTTATTCATCCCTTATTTCTCGTCTATATAAATGTCATTTCCCGTAAAGGAACTTCACGAGATAGTTCTGTTTGCTGATGACACTTTGCTTTTATTTAAAGTGAAACGATGAAATCACTGGAGAATGTAAACAATGCCATCTCCAGTGTAGTTCACTGGTTTGTACAAATTAATCTTAAGCTAAACGGAAAGAAGAAACAAAATTATTAAATTTGTAACAACAATTAATGGAAAAAGTAGTAATGCTCAAATAATTGTTGAAATAATAATGAGGAAATAGACTTTGTTGATAATGAGGTGTTCTTGGGAATTACTTTAAAGAAAAGAAAGAAAGAACTTTATTAGACACAATATACAGGAATGTTTCGATAAAGTAGAGTGCACTGGCCCCCACACTAGGATTCCCTGTGTTGTGGGCAGCCAGTCTCTTTTTTTTCACATCTAAACAGTATGTATTGCTACTTAGGTAGTATACTCCACAAGGTCTTTTGAATAAGCTAAGTTCTGCAGCGTCCGCAGTGAAAAGATACGCGACCTGACGGATGAGAATACAGCAAAGCTTATTTACCTATCTCAGCTAGTTTTATAGTATCATGTCCTGTGGTGTTTTTTTGTAAGCTAATTCAGCTGACATTAAATGGATATTTGTAGTGTAAAACCGGGCTATAAGAGCGATCTGTGGGTTGTCCCCACGGGAGTCAGTCCGAAGGAAGTTTAAGGACTTACATATTTTGACTTTGGCAAGTCAATACATTTATGAGAATATTTTGTATGTGCGGAAAAATATAGGTGTCTTTGAAAATAATAGTGGCTCGCATAATTATAGTACTCGTAATAAACACAAAATTAGCACACCACAAGCACAAGGCTGCATAAAACGAGTAATTCTTTCCAAGGCAATTTGTACGTTTTTTGAACTAAATCCCTAGTGATATACAAATGTTGTCAATAAATAAATTTAAATCGTTAGTTAAAGTGAAGGTGCTTGCAAAGGGATATAATAGTACCAATGGATATTTAACCGATCCCAGTGCTTGGATATGAATTGCTCCAGTAGGTCCTATTACTATAACGAGGTAACGCGACTGAATCTCTCAGCTGCATTTCCAGACTCGGGGGCGCCAACATCCGCGACTGTTTTAAGGTTACGTAAACCGTGATCTATTTTTTGGTATCGAAATATTTAAGTGTAATAAATATTATTATTATTTTCGTTAATACCCAAGTTTACATTTCAAGGATTGTCATGCTCGCTTAAATCTCATTGCTTGTAGCGGCGTCCATGTCTCGGGTTGTCTCTCTCCCTAAAATATGGCGAGGGGATCGATAGCTGGCCATGTGTCATACTCGTGAACGGATGCTACTTGTGGTGACTGGTCGTACATGAATTCGTGTATGCGGTGATATTAGTTATTTCAACTACATATTTGCGTGTTGTTCTCACGAGAATGTAAGTGCGTGTTCCTATTTCACCATGCCTCTTGCTGATAAAGGAAAAATCTTTGTTTTTAATTTATTTATTATTAATAATTACGTATTATATCATGTGTGGAACATGGTGTAATAGTTGCAGCTCCTTACAAACATTGTGTACAACAAAAACTTAGCGATTAAAAAGAGTGGCGGGGAGTTTATTGCCAGTTCTTCTCTACTTTTCTACGTTACTTAGTACAAGTTCTGTTAGCTAAATGTTAAATTAGAGACATTTTATATACATTTCTGTTTTTAACGTTCATAAGTGTACATTGTATACCTATATAAATAAATGATTATGAATTTCAATTTGTACTCGGTCAACTTGTGCCATTTGTACCAAATTATGTATTCATTTTATTAGAAATCGTAAATTATTTAACATAATTTTTTCATGACAAATTATAAAATGCGGACAGAAATGATGGGGCATTGACATTTCCACATGAAAATGAACCTTAAAAAATAGATGTAGGTGCTGTGGATTTGATACTTACTTAGGTACATACATCCTTAAACAACCATCTGTTAAGTGCGGAAATCGGAGCCCCTTTAATTACTATAATAATTTCGTCTTTACCTAAATTTACCGTTTTCTTGGATTAGATAGGTTCAGTGTTCTGAATTTTCAATTGTCTAATCATCTCGTATTAACAAAGATATAATTTCTTTAAGGTTTTTGCGACGCTAATATAGCTAAAAATATTAGTTACAGGTTCAGTTATTTTCAAGTGTGTAAAAAAACTCTGGATAACAACCCTACCTACAGATGATTATTAAAACGACGAGTAAAAGTTTAAGTCCACAATGATAACTTGGACTCTGAATACAGCGACATCGGTTGAGCAGATTGTTAAGCAAAATAACACGGCGCACGATCGAAGAGTACGAGCACTACTTGCGTGACAGAGATAACTGCATAAAATTCAATTCGTATGAAAGAGAAAGATATATAGCGGAGTTGAGGGCCCGATCACAGACGAAATTCTACGAAAAATATGTAACAACGTCGCCATATTGTCATGTCAGGTTTGTAGTGGTGAAAAGTGATTTGTGAATAATAATTGTGAATGCATTTGGAAAAAACATAGCAATTTAAGGCAGGCCTATATTAAAAGTTTTGCCTGCGGCTTGAAAACCTAAGGTATATTATTTTGTTTGAAACTGTGTTGATTTTCTTAGACTATTTCGGAAATTACTTCGCTAATTACTTCGGGTGTGGTATTTAGTTCGTACAAAAATGGGACATTTGTTTATATTGTATAAATTACACATTGTGTTGTTATAATGAGGAATATTTGCATGTATAGTTTACGTATAAGATAACCATTAAATTTCTTTACAAATCAATAGTTATGGCCGCTTCGTGAATATTGTTCTTACAAACTATTTAAAGGTTTAATTTTTAGGCGCAGGGTGCATCATTGCATCCGTTGAAACATGAGCTATCAGATACCATCATCACAAAGCCGGACAAGTAAGTTCATCATCGTAACACATACATCTTATAATTTGAGACCTAGTTCTATTGCAGCTATTAAGTTGCATTACATATTGTGATAAGTGAGTCATGAACTAGTTTGTGATAACTTTTCCTATCTGCTAATATAGTTTATATTGCTGTATTAAAGCCAAATAATAAATATATTTATTGAATAGAGAACTTACTATTTATGTTACCTTTTGTAGGAAGCAATAATTAAAAATTACTGTAAACTGTTAAAACATTAATAAGTCCTGCTACTACCAACATATTATTATGTGTATCTTTTACAGAGAAATTTGAATTTTTGGAATAAGTTAGGTTCACAAATAGTTATTGTTATTGTAGGAGTCAAAGGTATACGTAGAGGTTAGCCAAATGAAGGCACTCTCTTCAGCATTTTATAAGCATAGAACTTCATGTAATAAGCATTCTATTAAGTATTTATTCAGTATTAAGCTGTTGTGTGTGATTAATTTAATGAAAATAATAATGATATTATATATGTTCACTGTATTAATCATAAAGCACAGTAATAGGTATATATTATAATAGTAGGCGTATCATTTAAAGAAAAGCATTGACATGGTACATGAACCAATTATGCACAAACATAATTTGAGTTATAGTTTTTAAACTAAAGAACACATGAAAATTACAACAATATACTATACATTCTCACTTATGACATTCTAATCTTAAGTTTGACTAGTAGGGTGATTAATTTAACTTTTACATTGTTAAGATCTAATTTCTTAAAGATACCTAAATCTCTTTTAAGTACAATATTGAAAAATTCAATATTGCAGTTACATAACATCTAAAATAATATTTTTCCAGTGTCGCACAGCAATTATGGTGGATCTGATGTGCCTATGGCTCCAAGTAAGGAGCAACAGACTCTTATGTGGCAACAGAACTCATACTTGGTGGATTCTGGTATCAACTCTGGGGCTGCTACTCAGGTAAATTTATATTTAGAATAGTAAATGTATTAATAGTGTATAAGTACACAAATATGTGTATGTTCAAGTTTACTGTAAAAATCAGAACCATTATTTTATTTACTTAGAATAAAGTAGTTAAAAATGAGTCTTAAATATTTTCATGTTGTTGGTTAGATTTTTAGGGACCTTATGTAGTTTTAGCCATGTCAGTTTTTCTGAATGTGGTCTATTATAGAAATTGATGAATTAAAATGTTGTCCTGTATATTCTGTAAATAAAATCAGGTAAAGTAGCTACTACGAGGAGGTTATGAATGCACTGAATAGTCTTAGAATTAAAAAGTTCTCTAAAATCTAACCAGTAATAAAAATTTAATGATGCAAATATTGCAATTCTAATCATCTGAAAAATTATATTTATATATTGTAATTTTTATCACAACTATTCCTCTGAATCAGGTGCCATCACTCACTGGGAAGGAAGATGACGAAATGGAAGGAGATCAACTTATGTTTGACTTGGACCAAGGATTTGCACAGGGGTTCACTCAGGAACAAGTTGATGGTAAGATTAATCACTTATTAACTATCATAATGCCTCAGTATCATGTTTTGTGAAATGTTTTGGGCGGCCATAAATTGCAATGTCAAGATATTATACATATGTTACAGATATGAACCAACAGCTCTCGCAGACCCGCTCTCAGCGTGTCCGTGCAGCAATGTTCCCTGAAACGTTGGAGGAGGGCATTGAGATCCCTTCAACCCAGTTGGACCCAGCTCAACCCACTGCTGTCCAACGCTTATCTGAGCCATCACAGATGTTGAAGCATGCCGTGGTTAACTTGATTAACTATCAAGATGATGCCGATTTGGCAACTAGGTAAAAAACCATTGGAGGTTTTATATTCTGCCTGTATTAAAAAAAATTAAATGCAAGAATATGTCAGTCTCCACAAAATCAAAATGTTTTTATCTGTCACAGTTTAAGGATAAAATTTTAATGATATTTCAATTTTTTTAGGGCTATCCCAGAGTTGATAAAACTCCTTAACGATGAAGATCAAGTGGTCGTGTCCCAAGCTGCCATGATGGTCCACCAGCTCTCCAAGAAGGAAGCATCTCGTCACGCCATCATGAACTCTCCACAAATGGTGGCCGCTCTGGTCAGAGCCATTTCCAACAGCAACGACCTGGAGACCACCAAAGGAGCCGTGGGGACCCTTCACAACTTATCTCACCATCGCCAAGGTCTCCTGGCCATCTTCAAGAGTGGCGGAATACCGGCTCTGGTGAAGCTTTTGAGCTCTCCGGTGGAATCGGTCCTGTTCTATGCTATCACCACCCTCCACAACTTACTCTTACACCAGGACGGTTCCAAGATGGCCGTGCGTTTGGCCGGCGGGCTGCAGAAAATGGTCGCATTGCTTCAGAGGAACAACGTGAAGTTCCTGGCCATCGTGACGGATTGTCTGCAGATTCTGGCCTACGGAAACCAGGAGTCGAAGCTGATTATTCTGGCTTCTCAGGGTCCCATCGAATTGGTGCGAATCATGCGCTCTTATGACTATGAGAAGCTGCTGTGGACTACTTCCAGGGTGCTTAAGGTGATTGAGACATGATTTCTTTGCTTATAAGAAAATGTTAGGTTAATGAACTGAATCAACAAGAAATATATCACAATACGGGCTTTTGCATTACCCTAAATTTATTATCAAAAAAGTAAATCCTCAGTACTGAATCTTTACGATATTGTCGAAAACAAAAAACACGAACTATAATAAAATATATATTATGTATTTAATGTAAAATATTTGTTTTCCAGGTTCTTTCCGTGTGCTCCAGCAACAAGCCGGCCATAGTGGAGGCCGGAGGCATGCAGGCCTTGGCCATGCACCTGGGCAACCCCAGCGGACGGCTGGTGCAGAACTGTCTTTGGACTCTGAGGAATCTGTCCGATGCCGCCACTAAGGTGAAGAAGTTTTTTTTTACTATACATATTCATATTTTTTGTCTCGACCGTATGTATAATTATTCAATAAATTTCATATTTTTTTCTCCGTCTAATGCCATAGGTGGATGGTCTGGAACAACTGCTGCAGAGCCTGGTGCAAGTGCTGGCTTCGACCGACGTGAACATCGTCACGTGCGCCGCCGGAATCCTCTCCAATCTCACTTGCAACAACCAACGCAATAAGGTCAGTATCCTTCTAACGATGCAGCAATCAATGAATAAACGATCGCGACAGACGCTAACGCCCCTCGTTCGGAACAGGTGACGGTCTGCCAGGCGGGAGGCGTGGACGCCCTGGTGCGCACCGTGGTGTCGGCCGGGGACCGCGAGGAGATCACGGAGCCCGCCGTCTGCGCCCTCCGCCACCTCACCTCGCGCCACGTCGACAGCGAGATGGCGCAGAACGCCGTGCGCCTGCACTACGGCCTGCCGGTAAGTCTTATCTATGGGAGGGATTTTGGGGATATTAACCATCGAAATTATTCATTCATTCGATCTGAACATAGGTGATAGTGAAGCTCCTGCAGCCGCCTTCCCGTTGGCCTCTGGTGAAGGCCGTGGTGGGCCTGGTGCGCAACCTGGCTCTCTGCCCCGCCAACCACGCCCCGCTCAGGGAGCACGGGGCCGTGCACCATCTGGTCAGGCTTCTGCTGCGCGCCTTTAACGACACGCAGAGGGTGAGCGACGTTATCCTGATTAAGACAATTTATTTGTTTTTCTTACATCCTTGTATTCTTTAACGACCGAAACGTCATCCCTCGAGCAGCAACGGGGTTCGGTGTCGGGCAGCACGGGCCCGGGCAGCGCCTACGCCGACGGAGTGCGCATGGAGGAGATCGTGGAGGGGGCCGTGGGGGCCTTGCACATCCTGGCCCGCGAGGGGCTCAACCGGGCCCTCATCCGGCAGCAGAACGTCATCCCCGTCTTCGTGCAGCTGCTCTTCAACGAGATCGAGAATATACAGGTTCGGTCCATATCATTGAATTTTTCTCGATCGTCCTAATGTGTGTCTCCAACGAATAATTTCCTCTTCGTCAGCGCGTAGCGGCCGGCGTCCTCTGCGAGTTGGCGGCGGACAAGGAAGGCGCCGAGATGATAGAGGCCGAGGGGGCCACCGCCCCCCTCACGGAGCTGCTGCACTCGCGGAACGAAGGTGGGCCGTCGTCTCTCCTCGATCTCCTCCATCTCCTCCATCCCCCGGCCTCCCTGACCGCATCTCTTGTCGCGTTGCAGGCGTGGCCACGTACGCGGCCGCCGTGCTCTTCCGCATGTCGGAGGACAAGCCCCACGACTACAAGAAGCGCCTGTCCATGGAGCTGACCAACTCGCTCTTCAGGGACGACCACCAGATGTGGCCCAACGATCTCACCATGCAGCCCGATTTGCAGGTACGCGTCTCGCTCTCTGTTTCATCTCGAAGAGCTTTTTACGTTGAGATTGATAACAGATCACTTCAATTTTTTACAAATTCCTTTTACAATAAAACTAAGTAAATCAACCATTAAATTTATTAATGTAAGCAAAAAGCATGAAGCGTGTTTTTGAAGAGGTTTGTTGTCCAAATTGATCCGACTCTGTTCTGGAGAGAAGTTCCAGTCAACCGGTTCAGCGACGACTTCTGCGAACTCTTTGCGGTCGGAACTTTGATGTGTTGCTTCGATAAAATAGATATTATGTTTTCAAACTGAATTTATCGCCCAGATCTTATTGGATCAGTGGAAGAAATTTCTAAATTATTTATTTCCATCTAGCTTTTTATTCTTATTGTTAGTTTTATGCTTAGTTCCCGTGTCATTGTTGTGCACGTGATATATCATATGACAAAATACGGGGACCCGATAAAGAAATAATTAATTAATTGAATGAAATGTTGAACACGCACTTCCAGGACATGCTCGGTCCGGAGCAGGGCTACGAGGGCTTGTACGGGACGAGGCCGTCCTTTCACCAGCAAGGTAACGGCTTCCGACAGATTCACGCAATCTCGAACTAACCGCTAGTAGACGTCTGGAGATCGACAAAACTGTGTTTTACTTTACTACATGTTGTTTTAAATTCCATTATATTTTTAACCGTTCAGTACTCAAATCCAATGTTCAGATTGATAGATTAATTTTATTGCAGTTCACTTCGAAGTTTTCAAAATAAATTCTTCGAAAACAGTTTTGTCCGCCTCCCGACACGAGTATGAATTGTTGAATGAAATCTTTATAAATATGTTTCTCTTTACACGCAGCTTAATCCGGGACCTTTTTATCACTAAACTCAGGTGAAGGGAATATTTATTACTATTTATTTTAATTAATGTTTTAACTGCAGTTTTGAGTGGCTTAGAGTAGATCGGCTTGTCCGCTAACGCTTAAACTAATCGAGGTTATAGCTATTGTCACATTCCATTCGAGTGAACTACTCCATCGATGGCGAATACCTCTGCGGTGTGATTTATGAGCTAAAATGTGAAATTTATTAAATCAAACTATACTTAACGACGACAAAGGCCGGTCGAATCTGTCCCCACTCGCGGGACGCATTCGGAACGAATCGACGTCTGATTAACAAAAATGTCGCAGGCTACGACCAGATCCCGATAGACTCGATGCAGGGCTTGGAGATCGGCAGCGGTTTCGCCATGGAGCTGGACGTCGCCGAGGGCGAAGGCGCCTTCCCGCAGCCCCCGCTGGACAACGCCAACGTGGCCGCCTGGTACGACACGGACCTCTAGGCGGACCGCCACCCCCCAACCCCCAAACCCCACCCCCGCCGCTCCTCGGTGCTATTTCCCTCGAGACCGCCTTCGATCGCCCGAGCCCCGCGTGGACCGTATCGTTTCGTCGCGCGTATGAGCCGCGTGACATCGGAGAATAGGGTAACTAGACGTAACTTTCGTAGGCTTTAATATTAGTTAAGTTCCCGCATTTACCGGCAGACGTAGACTTCTGTCCGAGGACGCATGAGACTGCCCCACGTGTGAGAGGGAGAGTGAGAGAGAGAAGCCCGGATGCCCCGTCGGGCGACCCCCCCTCGGGTCGAGTGCAGAGAGATATCGATGGAACAGTTCGCGACGCGCTCTTTTGGAAATTGTATTTTTTAACTTTGATATTTTTCTTCCTCCTTCCGACCCCGGGGTCGCTCCGCGGATCGGAATACTTGTCGGAGTCCGCTTCTAGGTTAACGTTGGCGTCGTAGGCCATAGTTCAATTGTTCGCCCGGGCCGTGTACGTCGCGAACGACGCGGCCGCTGCGAGTCGGACGTTTTTAGATAGAGAGCGTTGTGCGGAAGTTCTATTTGTTGATTAATTGCTGACTTTAATTAAACGTTAAAGAATCTGCAGAATAGACCACCGTATATTTCTGAAATGTACGGCTCGTAGCAGTTGCGGATCGTATTCAATATAGAGACCGAGCGATACTTAAAGGTAACCGTTTAAGAGTTAAGAATAGTCGCACTAAATGTAAAAGTGCACATAACGAGAGTAGTCGTGTAATCGTTAAGCTAAGCCTAGTTTTAATTCCTCTTCGGATCCTCGTATTATCATTTTTCTATTCTATTTTACGACTTTGCCGATGTTTTGATATTCGTGATGTGAAGACATTGCCGAAGTATGTGATTTTGTGTCCATTTATGTATGGATAATAAATTAATATTAAAATATATGGTGTTTTATTTATTTCTACCCAACATTTATTTATCAATTCTCTCGCCAGACTATATAATCGAAATGAAAGTATCATTTCTCCTATGCTGTTTGCGAAAATTCAATTATGTTCAGTTTATTCAAACTCATTTGCATTTTGTAATGAACCGATCGTGTTTTAACATAGTCACATATTATGTAAACCCTTTTACAACATTGCCATGAGAGCCATCCCAAAAAATAAATATGTAGCCCATCTTTCCGAAATCTACTTGTTTGAGATACATTATTTTAATTGTATAAAATAATTTGATGAGGGTATATATAAAGATGTACTCAGGATTTCTTATTCTAGTATGAATTGTGTATCGACGGCCAAGCACCGTTCTTCGTGATACTTGCACTATTTTTTATTTAATAACACGAATACCGAAAAATAATAATGTCAAGGGGCAAACTAGTACAAGGTTCATCTAATATATAGTGATACTGCCGTCCATGGACCCTCTAAATGCCAGAAAGCTCGGGTGTGCGTCGCCGGCCTTTGAAACGCTCTTCACTTGAAGGACCCTGAGTTGGTTAGAAAATACTTTAGTTGGCAGCTGGTTACATATAGTCGTCTTGCACGGGAAAATCTGCATTAAAAACGCTCTCTTGTGGAACGACTGACGTGGATCTGGTGGAAATAGGTATTCTGCCTCGACGTCCGATAAAACTCAGCTTCAGGTATTACACAACGCCGACGGATCAAGCCCCTCGGGAAGGCATTGTTCGTCGACGATTCGAACAGCCTTTCGTTCAATACGGTAAAACGGAAGGACGGCGCAGAGATGTATACTCTGACCAGTATTCAGTGTCGGCCCGAATTTCCCCTTTGGTGAAGGACCGTCTTGCCAGGCTGCGCACACCAGCTTCTTGGATGCTAATTTTAATTGTTTTTCAGTAGAAAAAGCGCAAGCTTATATCTTATAAGGTTAAATTTGACTAGATATAGTTGACCCCAGTCCGAAACTCCACGTAGCAAAGTTTCGACTTCAGACACAAGCTTGTTCCGATACTGATTGAAAATTGCCCGAGAAATACTTGCATGGCCAGTGTACAGAGATTAAATAATTGTGATTTAAATTAAAACTTAGGATAAAAAGGCATACACAATATAACAGCGAAATGGTTGGTTATATTATTAACCAAAATTCCTAATGAGTAAGCGCATACAAAATTAGCATCTAAACTTTTAGGTATTCTCAAAATGCGAAGCCGAGTTGACAGTTTCATTATAGAGCGATCCAAGCGAAAACACGACGTATCGTGACGACGGCGACATAACTTGACTGAGCCGCAAATTGTTAGCAGAGAGAGAGGTGGGACCGCAAGCCGCATGCAAGTTTCCCACCTTTGGGCTTTGTCCCGACAGTTATTATCTACAATTAGGACCTAGACCGCGGCACGCGGCACTAATCTCGAACTAACTTCCACATACATTCCTCAAGGAGGGTGACTGCGTCTTCTTATATGAGAACTTCATACTTGCAATATACGGATTTTTTTATGCAGAATATAAATATTATTAAACTTCAATTAATGAATTATCGGCTGGAGATTTTTGATAAATAAAGTATTGAGGACTAACAAAGTAACCAAACGTTTAGGAAATTATTCTAGTGATTCATAACAAATCTAAATCTAAACTACTCTTTATGTCAAGTTGTGTTTACCCTGTAATGTAGAGAAAATGAGTCCTTTAATAAAAATGGTGCGATTAAACTACATTAGTTTTTATCAATAACTATACTTACATTAACTAATTCATATAATGTAATTAATTTAAACTTATGATCCGAGATCCCACTGCACCAATCCTGCAGTGGGATCTCGGACTATTACAGCTTAAACTTGACAAACTCCCTGAATTGAAAGACATATTGGCGAAGAAAAGCTTCTATGAAATAAATGAAGATATGATGTCTATTCCCAATTGAACATTTCCCAAAGACATTTTTTTTTATATTATTGGGGTCATCCTAACTAAATAAATTACGTTTTTACAATGGCTTATAATTAATTTTATAACATATTATTATAATTTGAATAATTACTATCTTTATTAAAAGAAACAATACAGTAGAAGAAAATAATACATTTCGTCTCATAATAAAAAAAAGTAATTAGGTTTTTGTCGTTTTTACCTATATAATAAAGTAGGTTTAGGGTTTTATTTTTACAATCCAGTATACAGTATTTACAATTTTCTTTTTTTTACCCCAGAGCTGGCACTTTCCTGGCTCAACAAATAAGTACACTGCCACAGGGACCAAACCTGTGCACTTGAACCCAACAAAATATAATAATACTAGAATACTGTATATTTGATTGTTTTGCTTACTAATACTTAAACTAAAACATTAATTATTTAACACACTATGTGCATAAGTCAACTAAAATCATCAACGAATCAAAGTAGTTCACCTATAGCAATTTATAAACTCGACATCTTCGAAGTCGCTAGAAAGGGATTGCCATCTTGTTTCTCATCTCCGTAGGTTTTTTTAAATTTCTTTATAATAACACTTTCTATACTTAAAATAGCCCAAAATAAATCTTTTCAACTAGAAATATATATATTTTTAAGTTTTTACTATATTAGACATAGTACGTTTTTTTTTTTTTTTTTTTATAGAACAGGGGGCAAACGGGCAGGAGGCTCACCTGATGTTAAGTGATACCGCCGCCCATGGACACCCTCAATGCCAGAGGGCTCGCGAGTGCGTTGCCGGCCTTTTAAGAATTGGTACGCTCTTTTCTTGAAGGACCCTAAGTCGAATTGGTTCGGAAATACTTACGTCTTATTATTTTTCCTTCACGAACTAGTTATAATTAAAATATCGAATTTTACATGTTCTAAATTATTATTTGGACATTTCGATACAAAAAAGTTTAACATAAAGTAAATTTTTAGAATTAAATTATTATTCTGTCACAATTTAAAACAATCAAATTTTGTTTCGTCGTTCATTTCATCAAAGAAACAAACGACTCAGTTTTTCGACGTCATGGAATAAATAATCATAAAGCTGTAGTTTGTCAATAGGTTTGCAAGAAGAGCTCATAGAGCCCTTATTTATACATAATATACTCGGACTATTTATCAAGACCGATGCGGTTTCGCTCAAGTTTCACTCGTAGGTACTAATTATTGTCAACTTGTACATTACAACTATAAATCAGTTTTGTTGAATCATTCAACATTCATCAGGGAGTTTCCAAATTACAACCCGAACCCGATAATCACCAAGAAATTTACTCATGTATGTTTGATACAGGTTAAACGCTTTTGGGACCCGTCAGCCAATTTTGCGATTAAATTCTCGCCCTTATTACCGTTGTACAGGAAACATTTTGGCTCGTTTTAGTAATAATTACTGAGTCGGCGATAATTACTACTTGGGAAATAAGTACATATCATCACTAATTTGTGGTGAAAGAGTGGACCGTGGTAGGGCTAATAATTTAGTTTTTGACAAGTATTAATTAATTTTGACAAGTAATAATTTAGTTTTTGACAAGTATAAAAACATTCTGTTAATCGGCAAAAATGATGAACGGGAACATGTACGGTCTAAAGGCGCCCAAAATAAGCTTTAGATTGTAAGAAACTGAAAGATGTAAGAAAGACCCTAATACAACTCGTTTACATCGATCTCATTTTTTCTCCAAGACTTGAAATTCTGATGTCTACAACTCTCTTGTTGTTGGTTAGTGGTTTATATTGTTGGTCCAAAGCTTTACATCCAACCACACTCCACTATAAGCGTGATATCTCTATTTTGCGTACGTATGTACTAGGTAGGTTGACAAACTTTCTTAGGTAATTTTTCTTCATTTAAGTATGTCAATAGATTAATAACTGTTTGATTTGTCGAATTAAGTTAGACATGAAATCAGGGGAACTATCTTAATAAACTTTGAAAATACCAAAGGAAACACGAGGATATAATATGCTTGTATAAATTTAATTATGAATATGCCAACCCGCCAGTCTGGAATTGATGCCTATTTTCTATATCGCTTATTAACAGGATTTAATGAAAAAAACGCTACTGATTTTATTACAGCATATTTTATGGATACTCTGTTTTTACAAGCTAGTCATAATTTGCTGCATCCATGCATTTTTACGACTGCTTAATAAACCTCGCTTAGGGTAGATAACTAGATAACATTATAATTTTACGGTCGACACGGGAAGCCCATCTGTCCAGCTTAATTTTTTACGATTTGATGCTGTTTTTGCATAAAAAGAAAAGAAGTCCTTACTAGGAATAAAACAAAGGTGATCCTGTATGATATAACTTAAAATATAAAGAGATAAAGCTTGTGACGTTTATGGGGGATGTGGTAACCTCTGGAACTATAGAAACGAGTTTTTAAATAATTTAACCAATAATAAGTGGAATGGGTCTCAGATTGTATCAATTTCTTTGATCATTTTAGTTTCACATACTAGTAGTAGGTGATTAGCCTCCTCTCTTACTCATGTCGTTGAATTTACATTTAGACAAGGTGGTTTCCTTTTCCTTTACCGTAGTTTTAAGCGTTAGATGTTCGCAAAAATAGTGAACAACCGGAGATCATAGCTACGACTTTACGGGCTGCCTTAACGATGAGAGATAAAATATATATGATTGACTACTGAAAAATTACAGATCTTGATAATTCCTATTAAAAATTCAGACAGAAAAACAGACTGCATATGACTAAGTTTAAGATTATATAAGAACAAGTCGTCCGCCGTTTACTTGTTATATATATATAACAATAACATATATTTTTCAAGGTTCAAGAGTGTGAGAGTCAGTGGAACGTGTGCATCTAACACGCAAAAAAGTCGGAACACAAATAAATTCTTTGAAATTAATGAACTGACAAGTTCTTTTAACAAAAGTAGTAGCTATATTCCTTTGTAATAAATTCATAACTGGCCTTGTTAGTATTATTTTAATTAAGTATGAATATTACATGAATCTTATATTTTTAAACTTTATCGTTCCTAAAGATGGCCAAAACATAAACGGAATCGTGTAACTGTAACTTTTGAAACATGGATATGATTTTTTTAATTAAACTTTCTATCCATCCTTTTTGTAACAAAAATCACCGTCTAAATAATATATTACAGTGAGAGATATAACGCATCACTTAAGATAGTGTGTAAAAAACGTAACGTAAACGTAAGCTTATTAAAAGTTTAATCGTTAAGTTGTATTGATCTACTTCACCTGCAAACCGTTGCCAATTTAATGCGCTTTTTACTACTTCTAAGAGCCCCAGAGCGTTTTATGACCATCTTTGGTAATCTCTTGATAGCAAGGATCATCCCTATTTACATAGCCTGCTTTTTTAACCATACGATATTAAAAGATTAATGAAATATTTTTTCTGTCGTAGATAATAAAGAATTACTATAACTGAGGATATATTATGCTGAGTAGGGTTAAATCATTCCAAAATAACTAAACTGTCTGGTCTTCGGCAGGTCTTCCATATTCATAATTCAACAGATTTCATATTGTAAATTGATAGTAAACACGAAAAAATATGTGAAATGGCGTAAAATCGAAAGAAGTTTTTAAAATAATTTAAGTATTCTAAACTCAAAAAATTCAGAAGTTGAAAACAAGAAAAGTTGTTATGTAACAGTATTTATGGCCTGACTAGTTCTTTTTCTAAAACTAAGCCTATCTTAAGGCTACAGACCATAGTTTGTTATTTACCTTTACATTGTTATTTACTTATTATATTTCTAGTTGATAATTTAATAAGAAAGGACAATTATGTAAACAATTATTAACCTTGCCTAAAGGGACTCCTTTTCTATTATATATATTTTTTAGTAATTAAATTTTAAGGTTAGTTATTAGATATATTTTTATGTATTATGTTATTTGTTTTTCAATTTGTATCTATATTAGTTTCGGCATGTAATTGCATAATGAATGTCTTCCATTATGATTAAATTATTATGTAGCTACCTACAACTATTGTATGTACCACATTACTAACATTAGCGACCAGTGACCGGTCGCTTTAACTAAGGAATTTTAATTAAATTCTCTCTAGAAAGATCCCGCGAACTTTACCCATTTGGAGTTTTTACTCTCAAATGTCTGTCCTACTTCAGTTTATAATTAAATACAATTATTGGAATAAAGTACTTTTAATTAGTTTTATTATATTATATACCTATTGCTATTCAATCTTGTATAAAAAAATATTAATATATTTAAAAATGAATACTTTGAATTTTTTGAACAACACATTGAACGTAGGCAGACTTTCTCAATCATTACAAGTAGGTACGTTTTCCTCTCCCAGTCAGATACTTAAAATTATCCACTCTCTTGAACCATAACTGCATAGCACTCCATTCAAATTAGGCTCATTGCAATAAAGGAAAATGAGATTTTTTTACGAACAGAAAAGTGTTGTTTTTATTGTGCCCAAAAATTCCGTGCCCTCGCTGATTAGGCAGCTCATTTTTGGGGCGAATTTATTATGTTTTCATTTATTTTCTTCTTCATAGCTTTCTCGTTCGAGTCAAGTTGTGGAATTATATTGCATCGTCGAAAAGTAAACCAGTCTTTTGCTCTTATTTAAGAGCACGCATTTAATTGTAAAATTCAAAATATTTAAACAGCATTATGGATTGATGCACAGAGAGTCATGTCACGTTGTACTTCAACATTTAATTTCGTTATTACGACAAAGATTTTTGATCTTATCTGCAAGACGTATTAAGATCAATGGTTTATCAATGTTTTAAATTGTGCCCGAGGGCTGCAATGGCGCCAATTATGTCTGACTTATCAAAATGTAGATTAACGATTTCTAAAACTTTTACTCATGTTGGCGTCGACTTCGGACCCTTACTATATACCCCATTCGTAGATGGGCTATAAGAAGTGAAAAAAATATATCTGCGTGTTTATGTCTAGTGATAAGACCAATTCACCTAAAAACAGCTAATTTAAAGACTATATCATTTCTGAACGCTTAAAAACGTTTTGTTTCGCGCAGAGGTCTAAATAATTATTTTTTTTATAATAGAACTCATTTTATTGGTGCAAGTTCCTATAAATGAACTCCAAAACTTAATTTTTTTCTAATTCATTCAGTGAGGACTTACGCTAATGACGCCAATGATTCCAACTAACGCTCCACATTTTGGTAGTTGGAAAGCGGCAATTAAAAGTGTAAAGACTCATGTATTCCGCGAAACAGGTAAGAAATTAATTTATCTAAGCGAATATCATTTTTTAAACTCAAAGCCATTAAATTATCTGCTTGCTTCTAATATGGGAGAAGAATCAACATTTGTCTTGTTATCATTAATTGGAAAAAATTGTTCATCATACTGGAAAAATGTAGTAATGACATACGTTACAAACCCGTGACAAACTTTATTGGCCTTTAGGAATTGTGGCAAAACCTTATCCCGGTCAAGATGATCGAACTCGTATCGCAGTAATTTGTATCAAATCAGGAACATTTTAACGTCCAAACGTTTGTCCCTTACCAATTTTATCTTAATTTCAGTTTTAATTAGGTTTATCAACGTACTTTAGCTTTATTGTATTTTTTCCGTTTTTGTAATCCACATTTGTATACATGTCAATATTCACCAAATATGTAATTGATAATATTGCAAATAACTCATAATAATCATCATGGATACTCGCGATTCTAATCGAATAAACAAACAAAGCAAAGTACTCAATCAAGAATAATGAGGTAGAAGATTAGATAAAAGGGGAGAGAAGCAATAAATATCTCAACAACAATTACAAGTATGATCGTAGGACAAGAATCGTTCTGATCGGACTATGGGTCTTTTGGGAAATACTACTGCGTAAGTCTCGATTTCGATGCAACACTAGTTTACATGATCTTCTCCTCTCCCTTAATCTCAAATTGCAGTCCAGTTTAATAGTTGTCATATGAATCTTTACATTCGCAAATAATACACATACGTAATAAAGCAACGAACAATGTGTCCTACGTTGTTAATTTTTAAATGAAACTTTTTAACAAATGTAAAGAATACGTTATTTACACAGGTCGACGTTTTGCTTTTTAAATATTTTGGACAGTGAAATGTAAAAAAACATTCAAATGTGGGTACAATTTCATGATGTATGCAGCATTTGGGCAACAAGAAGTAATCGTACCTATTTAGTTGGCATTATCTATCGTTAAAGTAAACTAGAAAATTATAGGTTTTAATCATTTTTAAAATATAACATTTCTCTGTGCATTTAAACGTTTTATAGATATGCATAGGCAAACAAGAAGTCTTCATTTTAGCGGTCACTATTATACAAATTATATGTGTATTATTGTCACTAAAAGTGTAAGGTATTTTTTAAAATTAAAGTTATCTTAAATCAAAGAAAAGCGAAGAGATTTCCTTCACCTATTTCTCGTAGCTTTTGTAACGAGGTCAATAAACAGTGTCGTTGGTTTCAGCAAAACAAAGCGCTTTTCTGAGAACTTAAGACAAGTAAAGTTTTAAGTTATTCGTTAGAGAAAAAGCCCGAGGCTCTCGTGGAAAGAACTTTAAGCTGCGGTCCGCCACATCGAAAATATTCGACCCTTCAAACGAACCTTCTAATCTGTTGCGGTTTTAATTCCTTTGAATATAAGTGCTTGTAAGTATAATACCATCTATTTTTGCAGAAATTCAATTATAACAAAAATAAAAACATATTTTATGGTGATTTATATAGTTATATTGATTAAATTTCATGTCAATGTACCGTATTGACATTAAATTTATAAATTATCCATTGTGCTTCAAATAATTTGTGTCTGGTTAATTTCATAATATGCTTATTATTATTTTGTTTTTTACTCGGCGGACCCATGCCACTTCTTCTATACAAAAACTCCCTTGGGAGTTGTGTGCTGCGATATTGCCGGCTACGCGGAAGTTGCTTGGATCTGGTAAGCACTTCCTATTCTTAAGTTCTCATGTCATTTTCACACGTTTATATCCATTTTCTTACATATTTGCCGTCCTCAATATGTTCGATGTTTGGGGAATAATATTAAAAAAAAAGTAACTTGTGTTGTAAGAGCAGTGTGCTAGTAATATAATTTTCTTTCCATGTGTTCAATAAATATGTGCCCATTTTGTAAAAGCTAGTCACAGAAAATAATCTAATTGACAAGAAAATTTGAAATAAAATGATCGTCGTTACCCGTGACGACGTGACCGACGTTACCCGTCGATATTCTATTATAATTCTTAAATCTGTTGTTTTGCTATACATTTCTTTTGTTAAAGCAAAGAATAGAAGAGTTACAGTTATATTCCCATATTACGTGTCAAAAGCGCGACATGTTAATTGGCAAGTGTTTCCAAACAAATCACAATGCCGTAACGCGGTAACAACTCGTGTCAAAAGCGTTTTGAAGCCGTCAATCAATGGTCGGGAGGGAATAGGGACAAATTCGTTCGTTTTCTGAAAGGTTTCGACTTTATAATTGGTGTAGACGCCATTCAGATATTAATGGGAACAGTGTTCGGTGTAGCGCGCTAGGCAAAAGTTATTCCCACAACAAATTTATTTCCTTTAAAGATTGTAGCGGTTAATGATTTTTAATTATTGTATTTATAAATATAAGAGTGTAATATAATAAATTTCCCCAAAAAAAATAAAACACAACAGTCACTACAAATGGCTGGCATTCCGGCTTCGTCAACTAAATCAGTAAAAAGAAAACATGGAAATTTAAACACAAAACTAGGTAACAGAAAGCAATATACATAATATATTATATATTTATCATTATTTATAAATATCGTTAGTTTTTGGATACTTGCCGAAAACATTTTTGATTACGTATTCAGCCAGCGTCAATGTCTGGCAACTGACAAGGTATAATGTATGCCGAACTCTTGAATAAACATTAATTACAGCGAGCCCAATTAACTTTTCAACGACAAGCCGGCAAGTCGTGACCGCGCGGCTACACCTCATATTAAGAGAAAATCCTTTTAAATACATAAATAATTTAGCTGACGCAGATTAAGAGCTTCATTATTTACACCGACCCGTAACAGAAGCGATCAAAAGAAATGGGTCGCCTAAGCTAAGAAAGTTTTCTTCTCAATTCTCAATTGCCATTAAATTTACTCTTTTTTATAAAGTGTTTCTTTAACTGTATTATCAAGTGCAAATTTTAAACAGCCAAGATGTCAACCTAATTAAATTTTAAGCACATAAATAAAATTTTTCATATTCTAAGTTATCAAAGATAGAATATTTTTATAAAAAGATATTGAATTTTATCTCAGAATTTTGTGATAATAACAGATTTTAAAAGCAAAATTTCCCAGCCAATAGAAGGTATGATTGAGACTTCAAAAAGAAAGTTGCGCGTTGACCTAAGATGGATTTTTGAATGAATCATTTCAAAAATTATTGATCCCTTGGCGTGGCGTGGCCTGGCATCTCTCAGCATCTTCTATCGTATGTTGTTTGGACTAATAACTCCATCTGAGTTTCATCATCAGACGTTGACGCAGAATACGAAATTCCACCCGTATCACATCGATCGATGCCCATCATCCACAACTGAAAGTTTTTTAAGGCAGTTTTTGCCATGCTCCACCACTATATGGAATCAGCTGCCTGCCCACTTAAGTATTTCCGAACCAATTCGACATAGGGTCCTTCTAGAAAAAATAGATACTCGCGAGTCCTATGGCTTTAACAGTGTCCTTAACATAAAGTGAGCCTTCTGCCATTCATATTTCATTATATTCATTCCCCTGTTCTATAAAAATAATGATAAAACTTACGACGGTTTGTTATCAAACATGCATTTACATCACAATGTTATAATGATTACAAAGATATAATGAACTTTTAAAATAGAAAACATTTTCGATCGAATGGTGTAAATGCGATCACGTATGAGACAGAAGGGACCCTCGTCTTGCTGCATCGTAATCCGTTTAATAGATTCCAGCTAACGGGCCGCTACTCTTCGACTTCATAATGCAAATGTATAAGCATATTTACTTCAAGTGCAAGGATAGATAGTGCCTAATGGGTTATTTATCTTAAATTAATAAGATAGATTAGACAGGTGGACATCTCTCTATTTAAAAAGAGTAGAGAAATGTTTCCAACTTTTTCAGTCAACGACTATTTAAAAATTTTAGGTTATACATAGTGATTTTATTTCGTAATTTGTATTCAATTAAATATATTCTGGCTATGGTAATTCGTATGCCTTAGTTTCAAGATATATCGAAATAACAAATTTCAAGAAGTCTTGTGCTTTTAATAAGGTATTATACCGGTAGAAATCAGGGTCGATATAGAAATTATCGTTTAATGATATATATTTTATATGTTGCATAGTGCGAATTTATATTAAATATATATTTAAAACTTTAAATTAATAATTAATTAGCCACTCCAATACTGTAACAGCCAATTTAAAGACTATATCATTTCTGAACGCTTAAAAACGTTTTGTTTCGCGCAGAGGTCTAAATAATTATTTTTTTTATAATAGAACTCATTTTATTGGTGCAAGTTCCTATAAATGAACTCCAAAACTTAATTTTTTTCTAATTCATTCAGTGAGGACTTACGCTAATGACGCCAATGATTCCAACTAACGCTCCACATTTTGGTAGTTGGAAAGCGGCAATTAAAAGTGTAAAGACTCATGTATTCCGCGAAACAGGTAAGAAATTAATTTATCTAAGCGAATATCATTTTTTAAACTCAAAGCCATTAAATTATCTGCTTGCTTCTAATATGGGAGAAGAATCAACATTTGTCTTGTTATCATTAATTGGAAAAAATTGTTCATCATACTGGAAAAATGTAGTAATGACATACGTTACAAACCCGTGACAAACTTTATTGGCCTTTAGGAATTGTGGCAAAACCTTATCCCGGTCAAGATGATCGAACTCGTATCGCAGTAATTTGTATCAAATCAGGAACATTTTAACGTCCAAACGTTTGTCCCTTACCAATTTTATCTTAATTTCAGTTTTAATTAGGTTTATCAACGTACTTTAGCTTTATTGTATTTTTTCCGTTTTTGTAATCCACATTTGTATACATGTCAATATTCACCAAATATGTAATTGATAATATTGCAAATAACTCATAATAATCATCATGGATACTCGCGATTCTAATCGAATAAACAAACAAAGCAAAGTACTCAATCAAGAATAATGAGGTAGAAGATTAGATAAAAGGGGAGAGAAGCAATAAATATCTCAACAACAATTACAAGTATGATCGTAGGACAAGAATCGTTCTGATCGGACTATGGGTCTTTTGGGAAATACTACTGCGTAAGTCTCGATTTCGATGCAACACTAGTTTACATGATCTTCTCCTCTCCCTTAATCTCAAATTGCAGTCCAGTTTAATAGTTGTCATATGAATCTTTACATTCGCAAATAATACACATACGTAATAAAGCAACGAACAATGTGTCCTACGTTGTTAATTTTTAAATGAAACTTTTTAACAAATGTAAAGAATACGTTATTTACACAGGTCGACGTTTTGCTTTTTAAATATTTTGGACAGTGAAATGTAAAAAAACATTCAAATGTGGGTACAATTTCATGATGTATGCAGCATTTGGGCAACAAGAAGTAATCGTACCTATTTAGTTGGCATTATCTATCGTTAAAGTAAACTAGAAAATTATAGGTTTTAATCATTTTTAAAATATAACATTTCTCTGTGCATTTAAACGTTTTATAGATATGCATAGGCAAACAAGAAGTCTTCATTTTAGCGGTCACTATTATACAAATTATATGTGTATTATTGTCACTAAAAGTGTAAGGTATTTTTTAAAATTAAAGTTATCTTAAATCAAAGAAAAGCGAAGAGATTTCCTTCACCTATTTCTCGTAGCTTTTGTAACGAGGTCAATAAACAGTGTCGTTGGTTTCAGCAAAACAAAGCGCTTTTCTGAGAACTTAAGACAAGTAAAGTTTTAAGTTATTCGTTAGAGAAAAAGCCCGAGGCTCTCGTGGAAAGAACTTTAAGCTGCGGTCCGCCACATCGAAAATATTCGACC
Source organism: Pieris rapae (assembly GCF_905147795.1). Taxonomy (NCBI): domain Eukaryota; kingdom Metazoa; phylum Arthropoda; class Insecta; order Lepidoptera; family Pieridae; genus Pieris; species Pieris rapae. Next base: position 285,084 of record NC_059515.1, on the reverse strand, counting down.
CTTCAAACGAACCTTCTAATCTGTTGCGGTTTTAATTCCTTTGAATATAAGTGCTTGTAAGTATAATACCATCTATTTTTGCAGAAATTCAATTATAACAAAAATAAAAACATATTTTATGGTGATTTATATAGTTATATTGATTAAATTTCATGTCAATGTACCGTATTGACATTAAATTTATAAATTATCCATTGTGCTTCAAATAATTTGTGTCTGGTTAATTTCATAATATGCTTATTATTATTTTGTTTTTTACTCGGCGGACCCATGCCACTTCTTCTATACAAAAACTCCCTTGGGAGTTGTGTGCTGCGATATTGCCGGCTACGCGGAAGTTGCTTGGATCTGGTAAGCACTTCCTATTCTTAAGTTCTCATGTCATTTTCACACGTTTATATCCATTTTCTTACATATTTGCCGTCCTCAATATGTTCGATGTTTGGGGAATAATATTAAAAAAAAAGTAACTTGTGTTGTAAGAGCAGTGTGCTAGTAATATAATTTTCTTTCCATGTGTTCAATAAATATGTGCCCATTTTGTAAAAGCTAGTCACAGAAAATAATCTAATTGACAAGAAAATTTGAAATAAAATGATCGTCGTTACCCGTGACGACGTGACCGACGTTACCCGTCGATATTCTATTATAATTCTTAAATCTGTTGTTTTGCTATACATTTCTTTTGTTAAAGCAAAGAATAGAAGAGTTACAGTTATATTCCCATATTACGTGTCAAAAGCGCGACATGTTAATTGGCAAGTGTTTCCAAACAAATCACAATGCCGTAACGCGGTAACAACTCGTGTCAAAAGCGTTTTGAAGCCGTCAATCAATGGTCGGGAGGGAATAGGGACAAATTCGTTCGTTTTCTGAAAGGTTTCGACTTTATAATTGGTGTAGACGCCATTCAGATATTAATGGGAACAGTGTTCGGTGTAGCGCGCTAGGCAAAAGTTATTCCCACAACAAATTTATTTCCTTTAAAGATTGTAGCGGTTAATGATTTTTAATTATTGTATTTATAAATATAAGAGTGTAATATAATAAATTTCCCCAAAAAAAATAAAACACAACAGTCACTACAAATGGCTGGCATTCCGGCTTCGTCAACTAAATCAGTAAAAAGAAAACATGGAAATTTAAACACAAAACTAGGTAACAGAAAGCAATATACATAATATATTATATATTTATCATTATTTATAAATATCGTTAGTTTTTGGATACTTGCCGAAAACATTTTTGATTACGTATTCAGCCAGCGTCAATGTCTGGCAACTGACAAGGTATAATGTATGCCGAACTCTTGAATAAACATTAATTACAGCGAGCCCAATTAACTTTTCAACGACAAGCCGGCAAGTCGTGACCGCGCGGCTACACCTCATATTAAGAGAAAATCCTTTTAAATACATAAATAATTTAGCTGACGCAGATTAAGAGCTTCATTATTTACACCGACCCGTAACAGAAGCGATCAAAAGAAATGGGTCGCCTAAGCTAAGAAAGTTTTCTTCTCAATTCTCAATTGCCATTAAATTTACTCTTTTTTATAAAGTGTTTCTTTAACTGTATTATCAAGTGCAAATTTTAAACAGCCAAGATGTCAACCTAATTAAATTTTAAGCACATAAATAAAATTTTTCATATTCTAAGTTATCAAAGATAGAATATTTTTATAAAAAGATATTGAATTTTATCTCAGAATTTTGTGATAATAACAGATTTTAAAAGCAAAATTTCCCAGCCAATAGAAGGTATGATTGAGACTTCAAAAAGAAAGTTGCGCGTTGACCTAAGATGGATTTTTGAATGAATCATTTCAAAAATTATTGATCCCTTGGCGTGGCGTGGCCTGGCATCTCTCAGCATCTTCTATCGTATGTTGTTTGGACTAATAACTCCATCTGAGTTTCATCATCAGACGTTGACGCAGAATACGAAATTCCACCCGTATCACATCGATCGATGCCCATCATCCACAACTGAAAGTTTTTTAAGGCAGTTTTTGCCATGCTCCACCACTATATGGAATCAGCTGCCTGCCCACTTAAGTATTTCCGAACCAATTCGACATAGGGTCCTTCTAGAAAAAATAGATACTCGCGAGTCCTATGGCTTTAACAGTGTCCTTAACATAAAGTGAGCCTTCTGCCATTCATATTTCATTATATTCATTCCCCTGTTCTATAAAAATAATGATAAAACTTACGACGGTTTGTTATCAAACATGCATTTACATCACAATGTTATAATGATTACAAAGATATAATGAACTTTTAAAATAGAAAACATTTTCGATCGAATGGTGTAAATGCGATCACGTATGAGACAGAAGGGACCCTCGTCTTGCTGCATCGTAATCCGTTTAATAGATTCCAGCTAACGGGCCGCTACTCTTCGACTTCATAATGCAAATGTATAAGCATATTTACTTCAAGTGCAAGGATAGATAGTGCCTAATGGGTTATTTATCTTAAATTAATAAGATAGATTAGACAGGTGGACATCTCTCTATTTAAAAAGAGTAGAGAAATGTTTCCAACTTTTTCAGTCAACGACTATTTAAAAATTTTAGGTTATACATAGTGATTTTATTTCGTAATTTGTATTCAATTAAATATATTCTGGCTATGGTAATTCGTATGCCTTAGTTTCAAGATATATCGAAATAACAAATTTCAAGAAGTCTTGTGCTTTTAATAAGGTATTATACCGGTAGAAATCAGGGTCGATATAGAAATTATCGTTTAATGATATATATTTTATATGTTGCATAGTGCGAATTTATATTAAATATATATTTAAAACTTTAAATTAATAATTAATTAGCCACTCCAATACTGTAACGGCCCCTTCATTGCAAAATGCAATTAACATTTTTACGATTTATTTTGTTACGTAAGAAATAATTAAATAGGTATAAAACGAGAAGGGTTAAAGACTGACAGTTGTCACGAAATAAAACCAAATAGAAAGCAAAAGCGTGTTTTAAATTTATCTGTTTAAAATAATCAAGAGGGAAGACTTTTAGATTTTATTTATTAGTCGGGAATTTTTACAATTTTTTATTTAAAACGTTTGCACGCAGAGTCTTAATTTAACTATCTGTATCGGTAGATGAATACTTAAGGGACGGGGATGCACTTAGGCAATAGAAGACTATTTTAACTTCTGTCCTATTATTTCTTAAATAAAAACAGTCGGCACGTCTTATTTATTTGATTCAAAGTGGAGGCCATAATTTTTATTTTTTAAATGTAATAAGATTTTGACATACGGGTATCACATTTACCGACTAAATACGGCTGCAAGATCATCCATCTATAAGTTAGAAATGTAATGAATTTTTGTCCTTGTTTTCATAAATTTTATTGTAGATTTATCTGCAGCTACTTAATAAATAAAGCTAAATAGTTGTGAGTGCTTTGATCAATTCTATTCAGTAGCTTCGTAGAGCTGAGCGAAGTAAAATAAAAAGCTTACATCTTGACATAGGAATTGAAAACCCTCGATACAAAGACGCAATTCATCTTGCATTTTCCAATACGAGTGTTTCATAGAGAAATGTTTCTAGAATTTTATACTGGAAAATTAATATTAAATGGTTTTATATATGACAAAATATTTGCAGTTCCTTACAAACGTTGTGTAAAACAAAAAACTTGTGTTGAACAGTTGAAAAGTTGTGTAAAACTTGGCGATTAAAAACAGTGGCGCAGACTTTATTGCCAGTTCTTCTATTCGCCCTTGATTTAAGAACTGGCAGTAAATGTAGAATTAGAAGAATTTGATATATATTTTTCGGTTCTGACATTGATAAGTGTACATTGTATTACCGGTATGAACAAATGATTTTGATTTTTGATTGAATTTATAATTTTTAGTGAGTGATTAAGGTACTGTTTGATATTCGTATGTCTTTTACATTTATCTGAGCATTTAAACGCTTTCATAGAACTTGAAATATATATAAATGAGGAAAAACTGTTTTAGGTTATAGGAGAAGCCAATAAATATATAATATGTAATTATTGTAGATACCTAAAAGGTAATTCTATAAGCCACTGTCGAAGTGGATCTGTTAAAACACATTTTCTCTGTCATTGTGACCCGATCTATTGAATACCGCAACGGCCTATTAGCTTGCGGTTACTACGGGCTGATAATATGTATTCTATATAGACTTTATATCGATAAAATGTGTATTATTTACTTTTTCACATAAATAAGGTTTACATGACATTGATTAAACCCTTATTTATAATCCTGAATTATTACTAAAGGTAATAAAATTCAAATATATCATTACCTCTCTGTATACGAATCTATTGAAAGTGACCTTAAATTACGATAGATACATTCAATGATAGATATGAAGTTTATTATAGTGATATATAACTGGTAGAAACTTGTTCAAAAATCCGTACAAACGTCAACAGCTATAAACTAACTTTATTTATCTCGCAAAGTACTTGTTAATGCTCAGCCGCCGGGAGGAAGGTGGCATAGTCTGGCTTCCTCTCGTCTCAACTTGTCGCACAATTTGTTGCCCGATTTTTGATACCGCCCAATTTACAGTTCCATAACGTAGATTATTCACCTTCCCGGCGAAACATTTTTATTAAGGTTACATCGCAGACCAGTTCGTCAACTGATCGCCGGATAATTACCCGGTCAAACGGGTGTATTAGGGAGTACGGGGGAAACATTTATAGACAAAACTTGTTTACACTACTTAAAGAATTAAACCGTTTCATTCGATATTCATTTTCAAATGGTTTTCTGAATTATAGATTTTGTTTATATTTTAATAAATAATTATGTTAAATAAAACTTGTATAAATGTTTACTTAGCTTGTCAAACTTTTAAAGATACTGTAATATGCCAACAATAAGGCAAGAATAATAAATAATTAGTAAGTGTATTGTTCTATTAACTTGTGTTAACTTTGTAACTAAATTGAAATCAATAACTCAGTACCACAATTTCAGTAATACTTTAAATAAAGTAATGAATAAATACAGCAAAGAATAAATATACCAAAGTTTTCAAATTAATTTACAATCAGAACGTAAAACAAAAGCTAAAAGTGTAGTATTGTTTTCCAACGCAAAAGCAATTTAAAACTGGAACACGATCCTAATAAACAGCCTTACAAGTTATTAAACAAACTTATAATTTGAGCTTGCGGCCGTCGATAACAATGCAGCGAAGTTAGAAGGCAGCCAGGAAGGGGCGCGGTCGTCGCCAATCTTTCTCACATTGCAGTACAAAGTCGTACTTCTCAGTAAGAGCACCTCGCAAAACTTTGCCATAAGTAAACTCGCGAAATCTTTCCAACTAGCGGAAAACCCATCCGCTAAGCTCCCCGCTCCGCTAGATAGCTCGCTCGCGCTTACGAGTCATTCCCGCTCCGCGATCGACAGACGTCTCCCTCCGGCAAACAAACGGACAAGTTTTAATGTTTTGCTCACAAAGTGTATGATTAAACGCGGAGAGCGGCGAAGAGAGTCGGCCGTAAGTTATTGATTTTCCCCGAGCGAACCCCTGTCGACTACGCGACTCGCGGTTCGCAAGCGAGACTATCTTACTTTAAAACTTGTTTTTAAACAACCAAAAGTGTCCAAAAGAGCTGAGAGTGACCACGGGCAGAACATAAGATGTGTGGAAAAAGTTTTCACGGCACAAACTAACTGTTAGCAAGTTTTTTTCATGTGGATTGTTATGAGAAAAGTTAGCTATAGCTGCGCAGAAGAGCTGCGGCCGGAGTGTTCCGCGCAACCCTCAACTTCACTTCGCTCTACGTTCCGAAGTTAACGCAAAGTTCCGCCATTTTGGAACATGCTCACAACCCACTTGTTTTATAAAGAAACTTTTTATTAATTCCTGTGGGCCGCGGAGTGTCAGTAAGATGTTTTAAGGTTATACTAAGAGAGGAAATTCGTTTCTTTAACTGAGAACTAGTGTTTTATTATTGTTGTTGCCGTGTGTACGTTACAAACGAGTGTTTTCAATAATTTGATGTATTGTTTTGAAGTGTATCACTTGTGACGTTTCCCGGATGATGCTCTTATGATTTGTGTTTACTTCTCCGAGCGGCAGGAACGCTGAAAACTCTAGTAGAGCACGCTTATGGCACAGATTCAGAGATGAGTGACAGGTATTACTCTTTTAACTTACTTTATAGTAGTGAAATCACTTTTTAAAAAGTTGTGTTCATAAAAAGTTTTTATGTATGTTGCGAGTAGTTCCCATAGCTAAGCGGAGCTTACAAATAAGCAGGAATGTACAGTTCAGATAAAACTACTTTAATACTAATTATATTTTATAATAATTTGAGATTTTATTGAAAAGGATTCTAATTTATACTGCGAATTCTAAATTAATAGAATAATAAATCGATACGCAAATTACAAACGCTATTTATGGTAGGAATATTCAGATATTAATAAACCAAAATACCTTCCATTGCGAAAAGCCACTCAGCTCGGGGAAATTGTTATTCTGTATTTAGTTTTCAGCGAATTGATCAAAGAAAGCGTAAGCAGCGAATATAAAGCTCCGTGGAGACTGCTTTAAAATAATATTTAAGAGGACGTGACCTTGTCTGTTCGTTGTGATCTCTTATGTAATGATACGTCTGTCGTATTAACGTAAGTCACTAGCTCGGTAAGAGATAAATCTGCGGCATAATCTTATTACCGACACTTAGCTATATCTTAAGCAAATCAGTAACGGTAGTTGTCATGCGAATTATTCTTAAGAAATAGATTCATTCAAATTAATTTTTTTATTTGAAAATAATTTTAATTGAAAATCAGTTTATTGACGCTGTCACGAAGTCATTCCTGTAACCGGTTGGAGTCTCAGTCCATTGTAGAGCAGGAAAATCTTTCTACAGTCACGGCTCTCGATGGGATAACGTGAAACACGCTCAGATACCGAATGACCTAAGTTAACTTCGTCCTTCAAACAATAATTAACCCAATCCGAACTGTTATAAGTACAAACTCGCATAACACTCAAGAAAGCTATGAAACTTTGTTAAATAACTTTTCAGATAACTTCAACTCGGCGTATTTGAACAAAGTTGTAAGCGGAATACCGCCACGAGCTAATTCAATCTGTGCGCGCTTGTAATAAATGTTGTTTTCGCGTAATACCAATAGGGGAGTTAGTGTACTTTGGTAAGTTGAAAGTTGTGGACTTCGCGAAGCAAAACGGGAACTTTTGTAGAACATTTCAGTGTAGTTAGTACAATGTTATAATGGAAATAAGCACTTCAAAATGGCGATGCCTGCAGCTGTGTTAATAAGTGTATGAATCGATGGGCCACTGCTGACGAATAATAACTGCAATTGTTTAATTAAAGCCTCAAAAATTAAATTATCTAATCGTCTGGAAAATGAAAGTACACAGTTCCATTATTAACAAACAAGTAATAGAGTGAACAAGTTAGAGAATAATAGAAAAACATAATAGTGGTTTTAATAAATTCATCTTAAGAAAACTTCGTAATTGAAGAGTATTTTAATAAATCTCGATTGCAGAGCTCAAGTTTCTTTGAGATAGGATTAATAATTCCGACCTCTTCTCTTCGCTAAATTTTCCTTTAATGGAGAATTTTACAACTTTTACATTAAATCAGTATTAAAGCTTTAATTACTGTGTAGGCATTTGTGAGTTTTGGAAATTACTGTGCGACTAACATAATTACAATGTATATAGTTAATCCTAGTTTTATACTGAATGAACCTATATTCATGCAATAAAGAGCACTGTTGTGGCTTCTCCGTACGACTCTCATTCCTGAGGTCGAAGGTTTGATTCCCTGCTGTGCAACAAAGGACTTTTTTCTATGTGCACATTTAACATTCGTTCGAACGCTGAAGAAACACGTCGTTATAAAACCGGGTTGACTTAGACCCATTAAAATCGACAGCGTGGCAGGCTGATCACATACTTGCCAATTAGATTGACAAATAATCATGAAACACACACAGATCTCTCTGAAGCCTAGAACTAAAAAGGTTGTAGCGCCACTGTTTTATTTTCAATATATTAAATCAGCTGTCATCACTTTTGGTCTACTAATATATGAAAACATTTATACTAAATGTGACTCGACTATTCATACTCGTTGGTAAAAAACCTAATACAAAACCCATATTGAATTAATTCTGAATGCGAGGTAATCTTTATACTACACAGTCGCCCTGAATTCACTAGATTCTGCATAACATGTAATGTACCAGAGGAATAAAGCTTTATCTACATTATTTATTCCATTCAATTTTAAACTTTAAGTCGCGTCAATACGGCGCAATTACGGCAGAAGCTATTTATATAAAATGGTTACGACTGTCTCTTTATATTTGCCAGTTTTCTTTTACTTATTATAAACAATAAATTACTCTTGGAAGTATTGTTTATAAGGTTTTATACACCATATTAAAAAACCTTACAAAATATTAACATAAATATTCACCTGAAATTGACTTGCAAATTCTTGTCCTTATGTCCTTGTCTTGTTTAGCAAACGCAGACACTGATATATGTATGCATATTTTAAATTTAATGCTTATATAATATTAATTATATTTTTTTCACATGGTTCGGCCTATAGACGCTTATCGTAACACAAATTATCGCAAACTCTTGTTGATACATTTTTGGCCAGTGACTTGCCGCGAAGTATTCTACGCATCCCAAGCATTGCTTGTGACGTCCGTTCGTAGCAAGCCCGTAGCTCACCTACGAATCGTATCTCGTCTACGTATATTAGTTGTAGTTTAATCCGACAATGTAAAAAAATATTATTTTGAACAAAATTGTTACTTTAATAACTAATAAAATATATGATCCCTTATTTTCCAAATACCCGACGGCAGTAGCAGGAAGTTACCCGTATGTAATTTCTTGTGCATATTTTAAAGTATTTTGTAAAAGAAGTAATACGTCGACGAGGATAGACATAAAAAACTTTTCTCAAACTTTTATTTTCAAAAGTTGTAACATTATTTTATCAAGTCAGTTTAGATAGCATATGTTAATATTCATGAAAAACAAGAAATTGCTACAAATTCGTTTTGTATTGTAAAAAGCCCTAGTGTAAAGTAATCTTAACTCAATACAAAGCTCTATAAACAGACTTCAATTTTATTGGACGCGATTCATGAATAGGAAATAAGTTTCGTTCCGTCGAAATAGGGTCGAGAAGCACTATGTTGGGTCAAAGAGAACTTAATGGACGCGCTGAGAACATCTTACATAGTATTACATCTGGTTTTAAATGTTTATGCGTGGTTGTCTAAAGTAGAACTCAAAATATACATGCACACTATCTACCCAGTTTACCAGACATACAGATTGTGCATTAAGTCTAGAACTATTTAGTTTGGAAGAGAAGTCAACAATGGTTAAAATAACAAAAGTGTATAATTCCTTATCTCTTTCTTTTATTTCCGTATGTTAAAATACATTATTATAGAATACACAAACTAAACGTTTCAAAATGTACGTAAGAGTAAATATCAAGTAATCTGAAGTGTCATGTCTGGACTGAGTTTAAGTTATCATTTCCACCGCACAAAATGTCAAGAGCTTTACTCAAAAAACGAGTGGGGGGTGTTTAAATTAGATTTGATAATTAAGTTTAATTAGAGGTGTGAAATAGAAAACGTAGCTGATTAATAATTTCTATAGCAGTCGCGATCAGGTGAATCAACGAACTCGTCATTATGGATATTCTTGATTGATATGGTTGTAAATGTTTTTAATTTTGGTCCAGTGTCAGAAAGATGAAGTAATAACAAGTATGGTAATTCGTTCTTGATCGATTTTATAATATTATTTAGACCAAGTGTGCACGGTGACGAGGATAGACGAAGCAATGAATAAATATACTTCCCCTCAGACGAATAACAATACCAACTAATACAAACGCAAAACCACAATTCTCATTTATTAAATTTAGTTCTAACGAAATTAATGTTAATAAAATTATGTCTAAAACGTTCATAAATTTTAACCTTTTACCTAAAAATTTACAATATCAATGAAATAATATGTGAATACTAATAGGCAGCCGGTCACGCACTTCGGAGCCTTCTTGTATATGTGTAATTTCGAAAAAAGATTTTCACTGCCGGGATTGAATCAAGGATCCTCACGGTTGAGAGTTGTACGCTCGGCTAGAACACTGTTCTGCTGTAATAAAGACTTGAAAACTTGGAAAATCGTCGTGTCTCAATAACAAGACTAAGCTTACACAATAAACCCCGATCGATTCAAGATATATTCAATAACTCATAACTTTGATAGTATTTATAGAGCATAAAGGAGGAGGAGTTGGCGATATTTTGAAGAAATGGCATTGATTTATTAATTTTCTTTGTTATTCGCCGACTTTCTGATCTTGTTAACATATTTCAGAGCCCCCGGGAATGTTGTTGCTCACTCGAGTGAAATTGGGTTGTTATTTTATTTACCTGTTATGGAATTCTAATTGATTGACAATAAAATGTCTGAGCTATTTGTTAAGATGTCATTTTGTGTTTTAATATAGAACTGAGGACATGTATCGATTTCTCTTTTGTTTACGAAGTAAAGCTGTATACAATAGTAAAGCTTCATAGCTACGACCTTTCTCTTACAATGTTAAATTTCGAATATTCATCTCGCAAACTAATAATTTTATGAAATTATAAAATATCTTAATAATTTTCGTCCAATTGTTTATAATAATTCTATTAGCAATAGTTGGTTGGTGTAAAGCATGCTGTGTTTGCCTGTAAGAGTTTTATTCGTTTATTATATATTATATATAAAGCATTGCTAAGTCTTACGCGAATTGCCTAATACGCTAATTTAGTTTCAAGTGTAGTCTTAATTTTTTGTAACTTATAAATGTTACCATAATTGTCACATATTTTAGAAAAGATAGCTAGACTTATACATATACTGTAGATATAGCATGTACTTTGAATAAATAAATAAAAAGATAGGTTTTGGATTTCCATATTTTTTATTTACTGATTATTACATTTTGTTCAGAAATCTGCATATGTTTAGAATATCATCACAATGTGTAGTAATTACCTATAATAATTAATTAAGAGCTATTTGAATAAACTCTATAATATTTATAGTATGATAAATAATAATTAATAATGTATTTTCCCGCGTAATTAAGTTTGCAAAGTTACTTTAAAATATCGAATTTAGACGCTGAAGTAAACAACAAGTTTTAATGAAACAGCGCAGTAGATTATCGAGGCCACGAAACGAGTGGTTAAAGTCTTTAATAAGATTTAACATACCTCGTTATGTTTTGAATTTTTATCACTTAAATCCACACACACACACTCACACGCGCAATAATTACTATTTCAACACGGTTTATATTTAAGTAAAAAGTAAATCTTATCTTCTTAAAGACTTAATCAAATAGACCTATCTAATTGCACTGTTAAATACAAAAAAAATCTCTATTCATAACATTGTTAACACAGTTTGACAACAAAGATAGAACTTTAGTTAAACAGTATGAATAAGGGCTATACCTTTAATTAAAAACGAATGTTCGTAATGTAGTGATATCATGATGTATTTGTCAGTATGTCACGCACCGGGAGGCAAGGCTACTCGATACGCCACCTGCTGCAGCTGCCAAACGCCGCCCGCAGCTCTCCTGGACCCAACCCGCCCACGCCCAGCGCCAAGGTAACTAATAATAAATAACTCTACAAATAACTATTTATTGTACTGTTACTATATTATTAATTGAATTGTATTGAGATTACATAAAATATGAACGTGTTAATTTGAAATGTATTTTAATGTTTCATTTATTTGAGGTAAATTTTCACACAGTCTACGTACATTATAAAACTGTGTCTCTCCCATTTAGTTTTAATAACGATTTCATTTTCGTATGTAAGGAATATACTTATGAACATATTCTGAGAATATAATATAAAAAATGTCCAGACATAAGCAGTTATAATCACAGTTGGTAGTACAAAGCTCATTGTTGCATTAGTCTTTGTCTCAAAACTCGTTCCATTGTCCCGACAATTTAACAGTTTACCGCAAATATTTATTCTCTAGATCTCTACAGTATCAAAATATATAATTAATACGAGTCTAAACTACGGAACTGACGGTATTTCACCAGTACTGAAACTGTTGAAAAAGTTTTAGGCGTATTTTTCATGGATTATTTAAATATTCTTTTGGAAGAACAAAATTCTTTCCAAAATACACGAAATCCACGCAGACGAAACTGAGATGATTTATAATAATTTAAGTCGATATAAATAACGTAGAAAACGTCTTTATTGTTTACAATTGGTTATACTAATTAGTTGGATGCTGCTACTAGAAGTACTAGAATGAAGTTCCTACAAATACTTGTGAAATATTAATACTCTCAAATATAACCTGAGCTGCTTTTCGTGGAACCGACTTTAATATGGAGATGAGGAGTTTCTGAGAAATTTAATTTACTGTTCATTTTTATTCAGATATTACATATGTTGTTGAGCACATAGAATCTGTTATATAGAGGTAAATATTCTATTCTTATTTATTTTTACCTATATTAGGATTATATTCCCTATATTACAATTAACAACCGTATGGTGAGGGCAAATGTCGTAAGGAAATCTGTATGACTTAGGATAAGATTAAATCGCTAAGGCTAAGTCGAGTTAGCTTAGCCTGATTTATGACTCTCTTATGTCCAATGCAATACTTAAACTAACTACTAGAATACTACTTACTTATATCGATGTGATTTAGAGAAATGAGCAGTGTGCATTGAGTGCGTCGAGTCCCACATATCGCTCAGGACTCACGAAGCGTTTGCTACCGCGCCTGCCGCGGAGGCAGTTTGGAGTTTTATTTTCAAAACTTACGATTATCGCAATACGGGCGATCGCCCGCCGACCGATTGCAGAGCCGGTACAAAATGACCGCCGGTGCAGCAGGACCCGCAAAAAATGGCATATGCCAACCGAGTCGTGAAATGTGATTTAATTTTTTACATAAATATTTGTATTCTACCTATCATGATATCATATACATATATGAAAAAAAAGTATTTTTTTCATATTGACCAATATTACTATTTTGTAATATTTCAATCAATTTTTTTTTGAGGAATTTTTAAACATTACAAATATGTATGATAGTCGATTCTCCATTATGTGATTTACTCAACACCTCAGTGACGATCAGCGCCTCTAGGAACGAAAAAATATTTCCAAAATTACAATATTTTAATGTTCTTCTTTTTTGTTATTTCACATTTAAATCATTTATCAAATGTTATATTGACAAAAAAGAATGATATAGTTGAATGAAAAGTATAAAGTAAATCTAATCTCTTTCTGCTTTATATTGTAAAAATTAAGTTTAATGTGAACATTTATTCCAACCGTTGTACATCGAAGCAATACAGGGTTTTCTCCCTTCTTACATATTCACCGAGAGGGCGCTGTAATTTGCAGTTCTCATATTCTTACAAAGATGGCGTTAAACACAATTGAATCAACCGTCCTATTTAATTATTTATTAAGTATAATATATTGTTACAAATAATTAAATATATATTACGTAATTTTATAATACTGGTAATACAAGTAGCAGAAAATTAAATATCTTTAATCTGCAGAAAATTATTACTAAAAACTTCATTGATTTAAGAAATAAAGTCAAATAATTGATACACATGTAAATCCGGATCATATTAATGTAGTTAATGCAATGATTTACATATTATGCCCGCAATTAGTCAGTGGTACATGATTTAAACAGTTTTTAACAGAGAAAAAAAAATCTCTAGATCGATTTTTTGCATCGCTTGTAATGATTTGTGATATATAGCTAATTTATTTTAATGTACGTTTCGTGTTTCGTGACTGTTTTATGCGTGTTTTGAAGTTTTTGTGCTTGTATTGAACGTATATAATAATAAAATATATTTTATTATTTATAATCAGTCACCATTTTCCCTTAGTTGAAATCTTAGTCAAATAACTATAGTCTAATGATATGACTACGACTGACAAGTGTGTGGCTTTTTTTATCTATTTAATTAAATAACTGTATCAAGGTTTAATATATTGTATTGTTATTGTTAAATCAAATTATATATCAACGGCCACCTAATCTTTATTATATGTTGTGTAATTCTTTGTTCTACACAACATATAACGTACGTAGCAGCGCTTATGTCTCATAGTTACATAATTTTATACGGTTTTCCATTTGACACAAAATTTAATTGAATTCATCCATGTATAGAGGACCCATTTTATGTTAATTAGCTGATAATAGCCCTTATAAGTACTAAAGCATATAAAAACTCTTTATAGTAAAAGTTTTTATATTAAAAACACGTCATTAAACAAACCCCTTTATTCACAAAATCAGTTTTGCTAACGTTGGTTAGTCATTGCAATGGTCCCCTTTATCGCATTCTTCCTGAAACTATTCGTATTGGCCTTTTAGTATTTATTTACAAAGCGAAATCAACTATTTATTTGTCGGACGATTGCTTTGATCCTGCAATGACCTGCTGCTAACATATTATTGACCTACCATTAAGGGACCGACGCAGAAACTTGAGGATATTCTATAAATTTACTTTTAATTGCACATTAAAAAATACTACTAATTTTTGACACTCAAGGAAATCAATATATTTAGTAGTCTTTACTGTTAATTAATAAGTATAATTATCTAAAGAACTACGAATTACTTATTGCCTGATTCGTGAACGACTATAAACACGCATTTTGTACCATTTTTAACATTCCTCTATATGTGTATCTTGTCAAAATCTAGCCTTAATGTAAGTAACGAAGTTAAAAATCTATAAATTAAATTTCCGATGTAGGATGGGTTATCCATACAATTATTTACCGAATAGTCAGAAAAGGGTTTCTTTTCACGGATTGCTGATGCCCTGTTGAGCAAACCCCTTGTCCAGACCTCGTTTTGTCTACATTCATACATTATACTTTGCTTTGGGGTAAAATGTTGGGGTTTTATATGTCCTTAGTGTATGCGAGTAGAAAATAAATGCTACGTTATAATACCGAACATAATAAAAGATTTAGTAATCAAATTGAGTAATTATATTTCAAAATGCATTTTGTTTCTCAATATCTGTAGAAAAATGTAGTGTTTCTGTCCACCAACAAGCAGAAAAAATTCAAAACTTTACATAAGTTATAATATTATATATAGCAATTTATTCCCTTTTTCTTGATGTAACATAAGAACGCTATCTTTGTGCATATTTAAATTACTGTATGTACTGTAATGTACCCTGTTATTGACGACATATCCTAATCAAATACTACTCTCTAAAAGTAGTTTTAATATTACGTACAATTAAGCAATGCTAAAGTGATGTTATGATATTTCTTAATAATATTCAAATGAATATATTTAACTAAAAGGAGAAAATAATTTATAATTAAAATATAAAGAATGAGTTAACCGTAATCTAGTGTTGGGGGGAGGAAAAATCGAGCAAAGGAAAATTTTGTGGCAATAAATTTCTAGTTAATCCGCTAAGTGTTAAGTGATTAAGCACTCAACGGGTGGTCCGGTCTCTTACACGCCGATTTGTTCAACACTTACACACACCAAACATAGTGATGTGTTTACTGTTCGATAATTCTGAAATTCCCTCATTTAATGTTAATAGTTTAGTAATTGCCAAGCACAGAAACGTTAATTTGTTTTTCCGTAATATAAAATATTTTTTCAGTCCAGCTGCCATTTGATAACTATCATACCGTTAAATTTTACTCATTTATAAAAAGGATGATCTTATTAATACCCGATACCATGTTATAGTTTAAGAAATGATAGTTTTATATATACTGAATATCTGTTTAATTACAATTTCGATCACATCTTATCGACATGATGACGTCGCCCTATGGAGTCAAACCGAGGCGGTAATATTTCTTTTCGACAAGCGGACCTTTCGCCTTGGTAATTTACTGACCAAACGAACGTACAGAATTGAAATTTTCACAACTAATTGTTATTTACTAACACGCGTGTTTTTTTATCCCCCAATTGAAATTCTTTTTCTATTAAATATTCAAAAAAAAAAACACGCCAATATGTAGGTATGATCCCTCTTGGGTTCGTAAAGTTTTTATTATTCTAAAAGTGCCAATATAATACGTATTATATATGACATATAAAATATTTCATATTATGTACATATTATATTGTAGGTTTTGCAAGAGATAGCTCATAATTTTTTTAAAACAAGAAATTTTTATTTTTATTCCTTTAATATAAAAAAATTGGCTAATCTTAAGTAATGATATATTATTTAACCACCTATCCAATATACCATAAACGAATGCTACGAGCGTACAAATGCGATAGAATTAAGAAAACTAGACAATTACAATGATATAACGTGTCCCAATAACTCACGATACACCACTTTACTGCTTTATTGTTCCCCAAAGCGCACTTCTACGTAAAAGCCTGCACGGCATCGGTGATTGCCTATAATAGGACTTTGTTCAGTGGTGAGATTCTGTTAGAAAATTTGTTGTGTGTTCTGTTCTGTTATTTGCCAAAAGTTTTACCACTTTTAATTAAAAAAGATCATATCAAAGAGGAATTTGTGCCGCAACAAATGTCATGTCGCTTGCTTGTAAAGTTTCAAATAAATAAAGTAGAATTAAAGACGTCTGTGATACATAATGCAATATGGCTTTTTCAATGTACCTTTTAATTACATGATAGTAACATAGAAATGTTTAAGTAAAAATAATTTTAAGCATACATAAAATTGTAATTTGTAATGTTATAAAGTTGGGTGTAACATTTTGTCCTGAGGTTTCGTTGAAACGTGACCCTCCACCGCACGCCTAACGAGCTTTTGAACCTAAGACAAGGAATCTATCTTATAACAGTTTACACTAAATATATATCGTTAAATAATATCTCTCGACCAATGTTAAAGAATATTGAGTATTTGTAGATTAAGCCCTATAGTCCTAATTTATTCATACTTCGTTACATTTAAAGAAAAACAAGTAACAAAAGAATTATAAGGGATGAACGGGTGATCTTATCGCTAAAAAGCGATCTCTTCCAGGCAACCCTAGTAAGGACGAAACTAAAAGAAGAAATATGAAGGATAACCAAATCTTATATAAATTATAGGTTTGCTAACCTTAATCTAAAATAATACAATAAAAAAGTTTATGTAATAAACTAAGAACTAAAAAGCTAATATCACGGATAATTAAAAAGTAATACAAGAATTACAAAAGTCAGAATGAGATCTAAATGTATATGCAGAAGAATTTTAAAAGATGTAATATACCATTCCAAAACTTAATGGTGGAGATCCTAAACGTATTTCGAAAGAAATAATGACCTGAGAATTAGATTTATTTTTTCAGATAAGAGGGAGTTTTGGGATTTAAAAAAAAATGTGTACCTATAGAAGTATATACACTAATTATTTGTGTACATTATCTACATTAATTAGCACTAACTATATAGGTTTTTTTAAATTATAGGTACAAAAGTATTTGTACCTAAGTAGAATTTATTGAAAAGAAGCTATTTAATTCGTTATTAAAACCGATATGCAAGTAGATTCGTGTAATAAAACCGTCTCAAACGGACTCTTTGTTAAGCTATGTATTACACAATAGCAATTTCTAAGGTCTTACATAATCCGTTGTGAACAGTGATCATAACAAGAAACAAATGTCATCTGGCGTTTTGATGACATCTCCTCTTCAACTATGTCCCGAGGCGGACAAGACATTGTCTACCCTTTCCCAAATGCGAACACTTCGATACTTGTTAACATTGAAATAAGATGTCATAGTTTGTGCCAAAACTTGACACTATCTATTCTATTATAGAATTAAATTTGATCTTACTGACGTATTTCAAAGCGACTTTGTGTTTCGTAGTAATTCGTTTATAGTTACTAGGTATACAGAAATAACATTGCACATTATAAATGGTTTTAAAATTACTAGGTTTATGTTCACTTGTTAACACTACACGACTCAAATAGAAAAGTTATGGCTGACTTTAAAAAATAATAGTGTAATTTTTGTTTTAGACGAAATCAAAAAGAAAAGTTCGATTTGTGATTTCGCAATCCAATACAGCAAAACGTGTACAATTTCAAAGAAACGATAGCAGCATCTTAATTCGATAATTACAGAAAGACGTTAGCGATAAACAATGGGCGAATACGAGCGCAAACGCCGAAAGTTTGAAGTACGCGGTGAGTGCAGAAGACCCATAATGAGGGTTCAGAATTTCGGCACATCGCGGCCCAAACCACACCCGGCTTCTTGGCTTATTATTAATTCTGTAAGATGTGTCCCCGATGTCCAAGACGTGCGCCGAGATTTGAGACAAAAGTCAGGAGGGCGGAAGGGACGCCCCCACGGCCCGGAACGTGTGGAGCGTCGACAACTCGCAATATACGAAGGCTTTACAGGTGGTTTTAATAACGGCAGACACTAATGTCGCGAGATGAATACTTAATGGACGGATCATCGCCGGATCTTGAGGATTATGAGTGAAGACGGTTGACTCGAGATATGTATCACCTATTGCAGCATACACAATAGACACATTGCTACATTCAGTTCAGTATTCGTCCGAAAATAATACAATCGAAAAACCAATAAAAAATAAGGCTTCATTAAAATTTATAAATCATATTCTTGTGTTCAGTTTAACAATAACAGCACAATTATGTAATATAGTATATATGATTATATAATATCTTTTCACAGAATTTTAGTAACATGATCATAATTATAATAACACGCTGTTATAAATTAAAATAATTTTACGCGCGGCATTTTAATAATACAGGGTATGACGGGTAGAACGCGTAATAATTTAAGATCCCGAAAAGGATTGGATCCATTATAATTCTCAAGGAACCGGCGAAAACATTTTCCCAAAATCAAAAGTTGGTTCAAATTTCAATTACTTATTCGTTCGATGCGTGTGCTGCATGCGAGGGTTCGTAGGAAATGAAATAACACTTAAATGTGATTTATGGTTGAAAATATTGTTATAATATGAATAAGTCATTGTTTTCTTAACTAACTCGCGGCTCTACGGAAACGTGGAGCGTTTAAATTAAATCTCTTTGATCAATGGCTGGTGTGCCTGCGACAAATAATTCTAATTGTTTGCTCTCCTCACATAATATGAGTGGATACCTATGAATGAAGAAATTTATCTATTCCTAAATATTGGTGCGATTAAGGCTCAAATGTGTTCTTCTACCATACATAAGTCTAAAGACACGTGTGAATAACCTCCAAGACTTTTATATATCTTTTTGTTTACTTTGACACTTGTTAACGAAGCATACAAATCATCAGAATCAGATGTAGTAATAAAAAATATTTCTGAATTTCAAATGACTCCAAATCAGTGCAAAACAACGTGCCTCCAAAAGAGCCTTTGTACAAAAACAGTACAAGAAAGTTGGGCGTTCCAGCGACGTCCTTCCTTGAATTTATAACAGCCGAAAACAAGAAAACAAAAGTGGAGTCGCGCCAAAGGTACATTATCTTAACAAAGTACAGCAATTAGGTACACGTTCCACATCTGACTACAATAATTTAAATATGATAAAACAAACGACGCCGAGACGAAGAATAAGGCGGGTTCTCTTAACTTATTTATAAATTCTTCCTGTATTCCTAAGACGCCAAGGGATCAACCCTTCCCCGTATAATGCAATAAAAGGGGCACTCATATAAGTATCACCGCTTTACGTGCACCATGATAAGGGCTAATCCTTTTCGCTTGTGAGCGACCTTTAAATGTACTTTTGTAGGATCGGCGACAGGCGACAGAGTGACATGCGGGCCGGTGGGCCGATATCGTCTGTTTAAAATGTGCCTTGATGTAAAATGAAATAAGTTATTCGGATTTACCTTGCAATATGGAGCTACTAATGATATAAAAAATACAAATGAAGAGTCCACAATAGAACTTAATTGCGTTGTAGCAATTAAGGCGAAATACCTGATAAGATCACAGAAACCGGCCGAACGCACCATTTCCATTAATTACTGAAATGAAATTCATGCGAGACCCA
The DNA here is from genome assembly GCF_905147795.1 of Pieris rapae. NCBI lineage: Eukaryota > Metazoa > Arthropoda > Insecta > Lepidoptera > Pieridae > Pieris > Pieris rapae. The sequence continues at coordinate 264,922 of NC_059515.1, read as the reverse complement.
CGCACTATTTACATTCAAAAACCCGACCCGCATCGTAACCCTTGCCAAAGTTGCAGTCCCTAAGACGCTAACTCCTAAGAAGAGGTTCTTTGATAGCGCGCCTCGGTGGCTTTGAATAAAGGCTACGGGGTCGATGGAGTTTTGATCTGTAATTTTATTGCTTTGAGATGGCTCTCCGATCCGCGTCTTCGAGATTGTGGTGTATCGATCGGGCTCTAAGTAAATTATGTCATTTGCCGATTAATACGAAAGTTATGAACTCTACGTTTTGATGTCTCTGAATAGATATCGTTTCGAGAAATGTCACGGCTAAGCAATTGTAAACATTTTCTTTTGTGGTATTGCCAATTATCATTTCTCAAACATAATAACAGCCGTGTAAATATAGAGTTTACATATACATATATTAAACGAAGGTTTAAGGACGAAAGTCATTTATTAATTATAATGAACCTTGTGTGGGAGGGGAAGAAGTCAGCTGAAGAAAGGGTGGCCATATTTTAAGATGTCGCCGTCATCTGGCCAGGAATGTGTGGTTTGGGTCCGGCCTTAATTATTTATTACTAGCGACAACAACCGTCTTCACTTATGTTTACATTAAGGGAAACATTCAAGCAGACTCCCATACGCCAAAAATGTATTAGATTTAGACTTATCTCACTCTAAGTTTGTAAGTACAACAAGACGAGCACATCATACACGTGCGCTCCGTATTTGACCATTTTTCTGTTGCAGAGTTTTCTTAATACAAGGCTTCCTTTTAAATTGGAATGAATAACTAATAACATGTTAAAAGCATATGATTCATGTTAATTTGGCGAGTATTTAGATGATCCTAATCCTTGGGATTGATTTGCTACAATTGTTATTTAAAACAATTTGTATGACTCAAAACTAAGCGATATAACAGAGTGGCGGAAAGTTTCTTCCCAGTTATTCATTCCCCCTCTACGCCCTTGACTTGTGTAATAGTATAAATGTAAATATTGAATTAATTTAACTTCTTTTATGACGTTCAAAAATGTACTTTGTTTATCTATATGAAGAAGGTGTTTCGTGTGCAAATGTCTCACAGAACTTAGTTTTCCATGTTTTCCAATTAGAATCCATTTTTTAGTTTTATAAACATTAATATATATTCCATAAATAGTCTTAGGATTGAATTTTCTTATTGTCGCTTGTTATATCAAAACGAGTGCATTCATTTTATAAATACTTTCAACCACTGCATTGCATTCGAATTCGTGCTAATTTTTTTTCATTTTTCTATTTCTATAAATATGTTTTTATTATATAGTATTTGTCTGTCTTTTGTTCCATTTTTCTGAAAAGATTTCTACGAGAATTTCTGAATGAAAATTTTCAAATTGTAAAAAAATAATAATAATAAGATATCGGTATTTTAAGCTGTTTTTACATGTGCGGCAGTTTTAGAAATATCTTTATGCTGATTTTTCGGCTGTGATTTTTCTGGCAAAGCAAACATTTATCTATTACTTGTCATATAGAAACAACACAAATCATATTAGATTTTGCATCTTGGGCCGGCATTAGCTTGAACTCGAAACAAAGTCTAGTGACGTCACTTTCAGCCATTTTCTTTCTTTCTAAAAATTACAAATTAAACAAACAAAATGTTGTTATATGTATAAGGGAGTTAAATTCAAATGAATAATAAATATATATAGAATCCAAAATCCACTCACACTCGAGACACTTCGCATTCAAATTAAAAATGACTGACACAGATAGACAAACAAAACGATATATAAATTATATATATTTATAGTATAAATTCCACAAACTAACAAACAAAACTAAATAAACATCTGTAAAAACAAAATAGATAATTAATAATTTAAGAAATATAATTATTTCTTTTCATTACATTGTTGTATGCCGTATCATAATAATTAATAAACAAAAAAATGACTAAAAAATAAATTTTTGGGCTAGTCACCTCCTATCGCTTAGGAGTTCGAAATATAGCTGATTCGCAGACCTACTGAATATGCATAAAAAATTTCATAAGAATCGGTCGATAAGTTTCGGAGGAGTATTAGAACATACAACAACAACAACAACTTGTGACAAGAGAGTTTTATACATATAGAGATTATATGCTGCATATGAAAACTTAGTTGTATAAGGCTTTATTAAAATTAGTTTTTTACTCTTGACTTACATGAATAATATCAAGTAACAAAGATCCCTCCGAACTGCAGGTAACACGATCAAAGAGAAGTTTGGCGTAATCGACGTAAGACGAACTTGCGAACAACCGTTTGAGAACTGATCATTCAAAGTCACGGGTCAATTTACGAGAGCTGCCACTATTTATTGCTTAGCGATTGATCGACAAAATTATGCACGCCATCAATTAAAATAAGAATCTATAGAATGGAGTGGTTGTAAAAATTATTAATTGCTAATTAAAATAAGCCATCTAAATTAATAATTTGCCGAGTGGCTTCACAATGTGAATCTCATCCCGTCCGGTCGTAGGTTCGATTCCCGGCTGCATCAATGGAATTTCTTTCAATATGCGCATTTAGCATTCGCTCGAACAGTGAAAGAAAATGTTCTGAGAAAACCTGCTTTGCCTTAGAGCCAAATAGTCGACGACGGCGTGTGTCAGGCACAAGGAGCCTATTGACAAATGATCATAAAACAGATTCAGAGGTCCAGACCTGAAAAGGTTGTCGTGCCTCTGACTGGCTCTAAGAAATTGATGAAGTATTTAAGAAGATTATAATGAAGATTTATTTTGAAATGTACAATGTTTATTATTTTTCCAGCTATATAAAATCTCAAGTTTAATTTTTATTTAAATATAGAAAATAACCATTTAATTTAAAAAATTATAAATTCACATTCCCAAAATAAACATCACTGTCGTCACAAGTAGCCATGTGAAGCGTCACTTGTAGCCTGTTAAATATTCAGAGATCGGGACGGGGTTATTTCAAGTTAGCGAGGTCGAAAAAGACCCGGTCTAGGGTTGTCGAAATATTTATAAAAATAAACATTTAAGTACAAAGAATATGAATTTTATAAACAAATCACTAACTAGCTGGTAAAGTTTTACATTTTTAAACAACACAACTATCGTAGACGGTCATGCAACCGAGATAAGTATAATGTAATAAGACATATTGAGTATACTGACAGCGGAAAAGCAAAAGTCGACAACCCTGAATAGTAAGTAGAGGCTAACCCGCGAGCGCTCATGCGACTCTAATTTCCGATTTGTCGACCTAAAGGGTTGACTGATTAGCATCTGTCTTGTCAGAGCGCGTTGAATCTTTGTTGTTGACGTAATTGACATCTATTTGACGTACTCCGTAATTTTCCTTCCATTTGTTAAGTAAATTGAGACATCAAATGGTAATTCTAGAATGAGTCTTCTTGTACATACCGTAATATTAACCGTTGTAGTATATTTCAATGTTTATCTGATAACTGGTTTGAAATAGATGTCTTCAAGCAATAAAATGTACATTATGGGGTATTAGTTTTGTTATTATATACTTAGTGTAATTTAGTATGAACCCCTTTACGGTAATGGCTTTTTTATAGTAGTAGCCCATCGCTTTTGAGGTCTTTCCACACTTCAGGCCAAGAACTTGTGTCACGCCACTTAATCCACGTCATACTGAAATGCAGGTCTTATCGCAAGGTATACAGATAGATGAACTGTCGAAGTAGAAATATATAATTCACACTAATGGTACGGGTTATATACACGAATATACCACGCCAATTCTTGAATGAAACCTAATCGAAAAAACTTATAAATAAATGTAAATAATAACAATCAAAAAAATATAAATAAAAAATTAACACAAAATTAAAAAAAAAATGTTTCTGTGGCAGTGTAACGCTAGAAATTAATTACTAATGACATTATTTTATTCCTATGCCTATTACAGTACTTCAAACAAGATCTTTGAGCAGTATGTAGCCTCTTCATCCGCAATCTACAGTAAACGTTTAATACTTCCTTTGTGTTTACATATATTTCGATCAATATAATTCAGTATTGTCATGTTGACAGGTCTAACAGACCCCCTGCTTTGCCGTATTATGGTGGTAATGACACGTGTAATCCCCGCACGGCTGGCCTATGACACCTCATGAATGTCTCATTTATCATATCCACGGTTTTTCCTCATATACTTTTATTTCTTGTACAAGATAAATTATATTTAGAATGAGAATAAGTAACACTGGTCTCTGTCTTATAGTTTTGTCTTTTCTGCACAGCTCTGGGTGCTTAAATATATATACTGTAACAATAATGTCCCAATCGGTCTATCATTAATAAATAACTATGTGATGTAAACCAAATTCAATATTCTTTCTAGTTTTTTCCCTTCTGGAGACCCTTTTAGACATACAACTTACAACAGAAGTACTGGCGGAACAAATGAAGGTTCGAAATTTAAATTGTCCGGTGCGAGGCTGCTGGCGACGTATCGGCTGTCACATTATCGCTCCCCGACGCTGGTGGTGTTATTATCAAACTTTTTGAAGGGTCTCCGCTCGCCGGCGCGACGCCAACCGCACTGAGATGAAGCTTACTAGACGTGGAGGCGGCTATTTTATGCATTTTGATGTTAAACTGACAAAACAAATTAGTAAAATAACGAATACCGGAATATATATATAGAATATATAGTGTAGGCTCTTTTTGTGAGCATAATTCTTTAATGTAATTAATACCTCCCGTTTTCTGTTTTAAACTTAATTGTTGAAAAATCCACCATTTAGAGTTATTGAACCACTGTATTATAAATATAAATAATAACTTACATAACTTTAATTATTTATTAACAACTACCATAATTTACAATTTGATTCTCTTCATTGTTGTATATAATTTTTCTGAGTATCTCTCTACTAATAGTATTTTTTAACTTCAATAAGCCTTCTAAAACCATGTAGTTTGCCGTCTGCTTGAAGCATCTCTTCAAAATCAGACTCACAAATAAATAAACGTCACCATCTCCATACTTATGCAGCCTCGGTCACTTTTGTCTGTCCAAGAGGCGCATATGGTAATTCCTTATTCCAATAGGAAGCAGTGGCGGTCAGTCGCAATAATCCATCACGGCCGGTTATTTGTTTGTCCCAACCACGACATGTTTTACCATTTTACGTATTCCTTACAGGCTTTGATAAATATTTGTTTCGTGTCACTTCGGACATGTTCGGGAATTGAATATCCGGACGTCAAGATTGGCGTGTTTTGATTTTGAATAATTTTGATACTTTGAAATGGATGTTGTTTAGTAATTTTGTGAAAACGTTTCTATGAAATTTACACCAAATTTTAAAGTTGTTCCTGAGAGATATGATGATGTCAGGAACAATCTATATCCATATATATTATATATCACATATTCAATATCGTATCTTCATAGTTGTAGATAAAGCTGTTTTGACATAATATACGAGAACTTTGCATAATGTATCGTTGAATAGCAAAGTCAAGCCAGTTAAGAGGCAGTGTAAAAACGGGAAGCCTCAAGGGCCTGTATGCCATTACAGTAGACTAAGGACGGCATGCATACAGAATCGACCCTTATCAGTTATGCATAATGTTGGTTCCCGAAGGTGAGCAAAATATTGCATTCGCGCTTGTGGGTTGTATACAGGGTGTTATATCACTAAGCTAAGTAATAGAAGAGTAATAGTTGAGAATTGTACTAACAAAGTAATAGACGAAGAAATAGTCTTCATATCAGAGTGTTAAACAAAAAAGTAAAAGGGTAGCACAGGAAGGATATCTAAATGTTTTATGTTTATTAACTCTCCTCTATTATTACTTGAACATTACACAAGGTCATACGACAAAAAGCCTAACAATTCCATCATATATAATATATTTTACTTGTGTTGAGAATTTTTGAACATGCTGTATTACAGTGACAATAACGTACATGTGCGTCAAATGTCATGCTATGTCGGCTTGATGGATTTTGTTCCGGAATCTATTACAGTTTTTTATTTCGGTAGCCTCACGACAATGTGACCAGCCATGAATATAAATGCTACCCATGTTTTCGTGACAGTAAAAATATTGATAGAACAATATATACGATAAGCTGAGATATGTTCTATGTTGAAAAAGATTACAAGCCGATAACGGAAATTGATTATAAGCAAGGAAAACATGTGACGAGTTTCAAAGCGATCAAACAAAAAACTGTACACATTTACAACTCAAACATGGCATCTTAGTTTTATACTAAGACTAAAATTATAGATAAAGGTTAAAATTGTAAATTCAAAGAAATTGCTCATATTTTAAGATAAAATCTGTGTAAACAAGAATTAACACCATAAACTTAAAATCTTCTTAGATATCGGTTTCCAATTAACAGTGACACAGTTGAGTCTCATTATATTTTTAATTTGGGGGAGGTTTAAATTAAAGCGGGCGACGTCAAAGGACAAACTCGGCTGCCATTAGAGCTAAATAATTAAAGAATTCGACCGTCCTCACAGTCGTTAGAGAGTATTAAGAAACCGCTCCTTACTCCGTCATTTTGATTTGGCTTCGACGGCGGCGACGTTGCAAGTAATTAAAAAAGTTGAGCTCAGATTTTATAAACAGCTCTAATTTAAAACTGTTTAAATAGTGCTCGTTGGAGCATTGGTGGATGTAAAGCAGTGTTAGCCAAGTGACGTCAGCGTCCGACTCTCATCCATGCGGTCGTAGGTACAATCCCAGCTGTGTACCAATGGATTTTCATTATATGTGTACATTTCACATTTGCTCGAACAGTGAAGGAAATTCGTGAGGAAGCCTAGGACAAAATGTCGACGGATTGTGTCAGTCACAGGAGCATTGGAATGACTAATTAGAATGACAAATGATGAAACAGTAATTAGAGCCTATCATCTAAAAAGGTTGTAGCGCCACTGATGTATTTTATTTATTTATTTATGTTATACTAAAATGAGATACTTATTAATATTAGACATTTCAATTTGTTTTAAATGTAACATTAAACTATAATTTGTTTATTTAGGTAACTTTTGTGCATTTATTTGTCAGTAAAGTATTTACGGATGAGAAGAACTTGTAAAAATACTCTTTGCATCACTTTTTAATTGTTATTCGTTAAATAATTCTTGTCAGGAACTGCAATTGTTGCACTTGTCTCCACATGTGATAAATGAATTAGAAGGCTCAACTTTTTTTATTCAAAAATATATTTAATATATTTAATTTTTTAGGTTAACCTTTTTATTTGCTTTTAAATTTTTGTCTATAATTATTTTTATTTATTATTATTGCTATTTTTTCTTTGATTTTGTTTTATTATATTCAATTAGTTATAGTAACGCATGTTCTAAGTTTAAGTTTTTAGTTTTTTTGTTTTTTTGTTGCTTTTGTTAATTGATTTTTTTTGTACTCTACCCTCTGATGGTTTTTCTTTAACGTTGTGTTTCTCATTAGGGTTGCCTGGAAGAAATCGCTTGTAAGCGATAAGGCCGCCCTTTGCCTTATATCTTTTGTTACTGTTTTTTTTATTTTTTATTTTTTTGTTATGTGTGTTTTTGTATAAGGCAATAAAGGATTAATAAATAATAAATAAATAAATATTTCGCGTGACGCAAAAACATCACAAACTTGTAAGTGGTGAATTGTTCTCAGAACTATACGCACATGGTAAAATTGTAACTAAAATGATATTAAATTGCCATACAATATAAACTGCATCTATAAAAACTCTCATCATATAAATCTACTGTAAAGACATTAGTAATCAAACGCGATGAAGCCTTGTGTCGCCAAGGTTGCCATTATGTTTGATATTATTCAAACGAAATAATCCCTTTGATTCCTGGGGTCCATAAGGCCCATGGGAGTAATTCTATAAAAGATGACCGCACTCGAGGTTAAGATGAAAATGCAAAATGTATTCAGTGTGTGAAAGGGTTAAATAGTTTTTAATTGCATATTTTCAGGCTGTCTATTGCCGTATTATGTTACTTTAGTATTAAGTCAAAATTATTTCCTTCAAATATTATCTGTGATCGTCATACTATATATTATAATAAATACCATTACCATCAATCAACCACTAACCAAAGCCATTAAAAGCAACAAGTATCGAATTAGAATGACAATTCATATATTGTACCGGCATAAGATATGTGCTGTATGCAAAACAACTCGCACAGTAAAAGAGTTATGTTTACATTTTAATACAAGAAAGTGGCTGCGAATAAGGTCCACCTTCGGGGACCAATTTTGCCCCAAAATCACGGGACTTCATTACGCACCCCTTGTTCTTTATATTTTATGAATTGGGTTAGGAAATTTTAGTTTTGCATAATTAATTTGGTTAAGACTTAGAGCAAGAGTAGTAAAGCGAACCGTGGCAGACATTTATTTTTACATTATTACTTTGTTTTTTTTATTTCTCGGATTACTTAAAGCTTCAAGAAAAAAATGCAATATTTTATGCGACTAGCACTTTTAAGCAAACACAACGAAGAGATAAAAGACATTAGTTTTATTTTTGGTTCAAGTAGCATAACTTTAAATAACATAGTTGTCGCTAAGAAACTGGAGTTATACGTGCTGATAATATTATCACATAAACTACAAAATTTGAAATTTTAGTAGACACTATAATCCTCAATATTTATTTATTAACACTTCCTTGCATATAGAAATATAATTGGCATAATTAAATGAAAAAGAGGGCAACTAATGTGGAAAAATTAACAAAATAAATTTGATAGGGCAAGCGTAAGAAGTGCACAAATATATAAGACATAAATTAGTTATTAAAACAAAACAAATCAACTAAATTATATGATAACAGTAAACAATGTTTAAAAAATGGACACATGAATCACGAGTATTACTACGAATCCTAAATACTTACGTTATTACAATTTGAATATTATATAAGACTCACCTAACTCTTTGGTAGAGGCTGTAAAAATATGAAATTATAGCAATAAAAGGGCAATAACAATTTCAGTTAATATTAATCGTTTTTCTTTCACCCCGAGACTCAGTTTTGTTTTATTCGCCCCTCGGGACTAACTGTGATATATTTATTATTTATTATTACTCAAAGACAATTCTAAGATGCCCGAGAGATGTATTAACGAGGTTTAACGGCCATTTGTAATAATTCAGTTTTTGTTAAAAAAACGAAGAAATAATTATATTATATTAGTTTAAGGTATATGTTATATTTTTCTTTCTGCCACTTACTAAGAATAGCATTGGCTGTTCGGTTACAGTAATGAATATCATGTTTATTATTACTTCTTTCATCACAAAAACACCTGGATGCAACTTCCCCCTAATGTATGGCGCAGTATCGAATGAATTCGCACTTGATGTCAAAAGGTAAAAATAGAGAAGCACACGAGACATGCCGCTAACGACGAAACTGCGTTCTAATCATGAAACGTCAAAAATGGATATCGGGAATTGAATTGAAGGTTCTTTTTTTGGCCGCGCAAAGGGCGAGGGGCCCACAAATGGCCAGATCAACTCAATAAGGCAACGGTGACGTGTTTACCCGGAACCCGCAAACTGCGCTTTTTTACATTTTTCCAAACGTTATTTGCTCCGTGTCGCAAAGGCATTGTGACGTCGAACAATAGACGCGTGTGTTTTGTTTATTTTTTCTTTGTTTTCATTTTTGCTCTTTGCCGAGAGCGTATTCACTTCAATTTTTCAACTGATACGGGATTGTCAAACGCGGTGACCGGTTTAAAAAGGGACTTTGATTAGGCGAATGAACAATTCTCTAACTAAATCGTTGTTTTTTATGTACACATAACGTTCTATTTTGGTAAATTTGTATTTAAACGTGGCGCACGGCTTATGTCCTTCTTGGTTTCCCTTTGAAGTTTGTTTTGTGAAAACAAATAAAATCCTTGCCTCAAGAGCAAATTTCGAGTATGTTGTTGGCTGTTTAATGTGTTAAAGTGAATGAAGACACACTTGAATCAATTAGCCATAGCTTTGCAATTGCGAAAACTCTGGTGTCGAGTAATTAATGTAAATAAAAGGAACAGTGAGACTTAGGTGGACGTAGCTCTATAATTATAGAGGCTGAATTAATAATAAGAAAGCAATAAACAGCCCCGTCCTTACCCATTTTCAATAAACACCTTTATCGATTATTCAGTCCGCCGTCCATACTTACAGCTCCGAAGCCTCCGCCATAGACAGAAAGTTGGCAAACTAATTCACGACACAGGCATAGCTCGGCGCGGGTGGTAGGTGGCCGGGCGATAGCCGGTGGCCGGGGGGGCGTTCTCTCCGCTGGGCGGCGTCGACCAATCCCCGCCGACCACCCACAGGCCCCGCCCACTTCACCTGCGCCTCACCATTAAGCCCGCTCGTCTCGTACTTTTTTCGCGGACCTCACATCCGTTCGGCGCCGTCTTTATTTTATTTTCTCCTTTAATGCCTCCTTCTCGGCTCGCCTCCTATTTCACGCCCGTCGTAGGTAGGCGAAAACCTTTTGTGAATACGAATGCTGAGCAGGTATCCTCGCTCGTTAGTTACCGGCGTTGATATGTAAAGTAAATAAAGGTTCTTTGCGGATCGTCCGGGTAATGAAGCCCCGTGTACAGGAGTACAGGTAGAGAGTTTATATGCTTCGAACGTCTGATTAATGATGTCTGTCGACCGTAATGAGCTTTATGAGCGGCGCAATAGTAAACTTTCCACTCCATCGATCTGCAAAAAGTTCGCGAGGAAAGTATTCTGTTCCAACCTTGCTCCACATTTTGCCTCGAAGGCTCGATGAGCAGGTAAAGTTGAATGCGAGTGTCCCTTACGGGGTGAACGAACACATCGATGAAGTTCAAGTGAACTTGAAAAAAAACTTAATGGAACTTTGTTCGCCCGTGATTAGGTAGACTTAGTTTTGAAGTGAGTCAGGAAATGTTTTTTCAGTTTTGAAAGTGGGTGGCTCAGTTTATGATCCGGGTGAAAGTCGCCACGGATCGATGAACTCCGGCCGGGGTCAACTCTGACGATCAAAGTTTGCGGGGTTAATAACCAAATTTATACGAAAAGGGAGGCCGCTGCAGTGTCTGACAAATGTTTTGTCTAGCTATAAAGTATAAACATGCCTGAAGTGCAGTTGATTTGCTTCAATAGAATTTTACACTTTAATCCATAAAAGAACACTATGATTCCCTGTATAATATATATTTGTAAAAATACTTACTAACCCATAAATTAAATTATTTAAATAACAAGTAAATACTTACACACTTGTTAAGTTCTAACATAAAACTACAGATATACTACCTATTAGTAAAGGAGGTTGAATAAGTATTCTTTCTCTAATCTAAGAGCTATTTGCGGTAATGAAAGAGTGCATCGCCCCTGTAATAAGTGAGATAAGAAAAGTTGCTCGACGCAGCGTCAGCTGACGGCAGCCATTACAGAGTTTACGGTCCAGGTTGTCACATGTTAAGGCTTATATTGTTTTTCTTCAAACATATTGGATGAGAGGTTTAGCAGCACATAACAGTAACTTCATGACATTGTCAGGCATTAAATTAACGAAAAAAAATATAGAATGGGTCTCAAAAGTAATGCTATGTATTATATATATTACCTTATATTAAGAATAGTTAACTTTTAATCGTTTGACTGCAGTTAAGGTATATATATATATAGCATTTTATAGTAAAATCATTTATGCGACTTTTTAAAAGAAATATATAAACATTATTAACTGTGTATTATGATTAATTAACAAGCTGACTTGGCAAACTTCATACTGCTGAAGGTACCGCCTAACATTTAATGTCGCGTAACAGCTTAGCCGAATGAATTTTTTTAAAGTAATAGAATCAATATTAATTAAATATTATCTTCACTACTATCACCGAATTGCAATACTCAAAGTCACAAAGTGTTTTGATTTCAAAGTTACCAACTCACGCATTTGACAACCAATATATATATGTACCTATATGTAAATCCTTTTTTTAATTACCGACATTATTCTACATTTTTAAAATCAGTCAATTCAAAAACGTATAACGTTCTTTCATTTGAGGGGAAACATAAAGATTGGGTTATGTTTTTTTTTTAATTTCTATAAATTATGTAGAAGGATTTCTTCTGTTTCCAATACAAAAACTATATTATTTTTATCGAACTATGCAGGCTAATGCTGACTAAGTTATTAATAAGCAATAAACCAAAAAAAGCTGATTCCTAAAAGGTTCCGGCCTTTCAGTATCTCCAGTATGTTCTTGGGCGGCGGGGTGTAATCGTTTCATAGAAGAAGAAATATAAAACTATAACTATATCTTAAAAATATATCATCAATATTAAATAATAATTACTGTATCTTCATGAAAATATTACAATAAATAAAATAAATCAGTGGCGCTACAACCTCTTTAGGTCTTGGCCTCACATTTTTTAATCATTGATCATTTTTTTTAATCTAATAGGCAAGTAGGTGATCAGCCTCCAGTGCCTGACACACGTCGTCGACTTTTTGGGTCTAAGAGACGTCGGTTTCCTCACGATGTTTTCCTTTACCGTTCGAGCAAATATTAAATTCACACATAGAAAGAAAGTCTAGTGGTGCACAGCCGGGGATTGAACCTACGACCTTAGGTATGAGAGTCGCATACTGAAGCCACTAGGCCAACTCTGCTCTTGTGTGCTCTCTCAACATTCTCTCATGAAAATATTATTTAACTAAACCACACATTTAGTCAAAACAAATTACTTATATTTATGTATGTATACGTTACTTTATGACTTTGTATAGGTACTTTAGCATAATTATCAATAATGATTAATCCTATGTGGATTTTTAGTTTATTATTTTAAATAAAATATGTCGTGTGATAAAATACAGTTAGCACGTTATCTGAATTTGCTTGGCTGTCGCAGCGTTAATTATTGATAATATCGGTGAAACTTATTAGTGTGAATAAATTTCAATGAATTATAAGTCTGTATTCTGCATGATACAGCGTCCGGTCTCTTTGAATATTCAATTGAGATCTTTGATGTGATCCATGAATTCTTGGTCTCTTGTTGGAGTTGTAAACATCTATTTGCTTATGAATTTATTACTTATAGAGTAACATCTTCAGAAATTTATTGTTTTATTAACCTACTGAGAGTCGTTCATTAATTTAAAAAATAACTGATTTAAATTACGATTGGATCTATTGCACAATTCTTTAACTGTTAATTCAGGATGGCCCAAAAGTGCTCTAATAGTATTTAATTTTTTGTTTAAATGTAATTTAATAACTAAATGTAGTTAATATCACTATTTATATAAGTACTTGTTTTCTTTAAGATTTAGATAAAAAAAAAGTTTTCTAAATTTTCCTAAAGTAATTTTCATGAATGCGAATAAATGAATTTGAGTATGTATTTATATTTACATGACTTAACCTTTCGAGTATATCTCTGAATAACATCTAACTATATATGTAATTAACATATATAGTTTTAATAGTGACATTGTTGTGAAAACATTAATTTAATAATTTATGTAAAACACATTTCTTTGAATCCAACAAATTTCCTTCGCTACATTTGCCATCCAATCTCAAGAAAATAAAGGGCTATAAATCATCGTTTAGTGCTGAGGCATCGCATCTTATTAACCATTGTCTGGAATAGAGAGTAATTAAACGAACCGATAACCATTATAGCCGACCTTAAGCAATATTGATCTAATAAATTACCCATACCTATACGAATTATCGTTAGCTTTGAGGTGGGTACTGTGAACGACGCTCCAAACTAATTCGAAATAAACCACAACTACATTCTATTTATACAAAATCTTAGGAACAAACTATGCTAATAATTAAAATTGATTTTGTTAAAATTGATACTTCCTTGAGTTTTTAGGCCCAGATGTTGTCTTAAAATAAATGGAGCACAGGTCAAGTAGTATAAATTTAATCTGATAATATTAGCGTCTGCTTATGAATAACTTTTTAGTTATTTAACCATTGTATTCCTCAAATATCTCCCACATTACTTCCTCGGAAGAACAACTCAGAAATGAGTCTGAATATTTCCTCAGGATTTCACAAAACGGCTGCCAGTGGTCTGTTAAGGAATTTAGCTTACAACGCCTTATACTATCTAACAAACTCTTAGGTGGATGTTTTCCGAATATATTTTACCCCTCTCATTCTAGTCGAGAGAGAAGAGGATAGAAAAACGAGTTTAATGAATGTACAACCTTCTTGGGTACGTCTTAAAGCAACCACATTAAAGGCACTAATTGCTTTATGTAAATACTCTGTGGTCCGGTGAAGGGTCATTACGACAATTTCTTGAGTGTTTGTAGAGTTTTAATCAAAATTCTAATTGTTTAAAGTCACTCTTACGGCGTCAACAATGTTTAAGAAATTAAATTTGTTTTGACAACGCACTTAATTATAAACTCTACAGTAGATAGCCTTACAAATAAAATTACAAAGTTAATATGAACCGATGTCCTTCTAAAAGCAAATTGTAGTCGAATGCAATGGTTTATAATGTCGTTATCTCGATGTCCGGCTGAGATTAGAAGATACTTTAGATCGGTGAAGATGTGGGGAGACACTAATGGAATCAGACACGATCGCCAAGAGAACAATAAATCCTATTTTACAATTTAAGCTTTCAATTATTTTTTACATGCTGTGTTCTTATATTAAAAAATAGAGGTTTTAGAATTTTGTAGCTATTTCGTGCCTAAGGCATGTCTTAAGTTTATTCTTCACCGTGTTGTGTCTTGCGAATGCACGACCCCTGGGGTTGAATGTAGCAGCTATGTTCAATACTATTTTGAAATATTTATAAATACTAGTTATCCGGATTTTCAGTAACATCACAGACATTATTCTTTATTATTGCAGTTATGCTCGCTATATCACTTATACAATAATCTAAAAATATTTATTTAAACCACTCAGGTACTTATAAATAATTTAGCAAAAATGTTCTCTAAATTATAAAATAAAATAGTATCTCAAGTTTAATTTAAGAACAGCAATAGCGGTCTATAGATAATAATTCTTATATTGTGAAACATTTTACATAAGTTTTTACAGCTGAAGTACAAAGTTTGGAACGTAATTTGTCGGCGGTCCGGGGCGGTCCGGGCCGGTCCAAATCAAACACATAGCTCCTTTGAGAGTGTATCGGAAACCGCAGCCTCCATTTCTGTTATTTGCGTTGCAGATATGTGCCCGCGCAATGCGATAGATTAAATGTACAATTGCTACGACTTAGTTGGAAATTGATTTATTCACTTCTGTACTTGATGTACAGAATTTCAAGCGAAATCCCAAAACGGATACTTTCAATACCAAGTTTTTTTATATTATTCACGGAACAAAATATGACACAACAATGCAGACAAAGCAGCTTAAAAAAAGAAATTCAACGAATCTTTGTCACCGCACCCCGTCCAATTTCGAATAGCAAACATTTGTCCGGCAAGTTTTCAATCAAATTTAAAAATATGGATATTTTATGGAAATGCCCCCACTCGTGTGGGTGATGACTGACGAGATGTGGGACCTATTGTGCTCAAATGGTGCCTATTCACGCTTTTTCGTAAAACCAATAAGTGGTCGAAAACTTTGAGTGAAAATGTCTTTAAAGGTGTATTTTTAAAGTGATTTTTTATTTGAAAATATTGTTGTTTCGAATTATAAAACTACGTTTCAAATTTATGTATTGTGTTTTTACTGTTTTAGACCAGTGTTGGCCTAGTGGCTTCAGCGTGCGACTCTCATACCTGAGCTCGTAGGTTCGATCCCCGGCTGTGCACCAATGAACTTTCTATGTTCGCATTTAACATTAGCTCGAACGGTGAAGAAAAACATCGCGAGGAAACCGACATGTCTTAGACCCAAAAAGTCGACGACGTGTGTCAGGCACTGCAGACTGATCACCTACTTGCCTATTAGATTTAAATATGATCATGAAACAGATTCAGAAATCTGAGGCCAAGACTTAAAAGATGTTGTAGCGCCCCTGATTTATTTTATTTTCTTTACTGTCAAAATTGAATCTATAATGTTGTTGTAATGTAATAACTTTGTAGCCAAAAAAAAAATAAAGCTAGTATTTTTCTCAGCATCACTTGTTTATCGATTCTACAATAAGAAACCTCACCAAGGAAGGACCAATGATTCGAATTTATGCTTTATGCAGTGGAAAATGATAAATTTATGGCCGTCCAGTTCCTGTCTCAATACATTTCAATGTCTCGGCGGAAAAGTCTTGATTTTTTATGGTTACTGCGCCACGTTTGCATAATTTATTTCGCTTTTTGTTTCCTTACAAAAGGTATTGTTAACATTTACAGTCGTAAAATAAAAAATGGAACAGAATAATACTAAAACTGGTTGTAGATAAGTCAGCTATTCTATCGTGATATTTCTGGGACATTGTAATTTTTTATATCATTAGAAAAATCATATATTTTTTTAATGGTTATTAAGACATCATGGACATTATGATCTAGCCTACCTAAGACTAATAAGTAATTTAAGTCTAAACTAATTTACTAAAAAGGATATTTATCGTAAGAAACGGTGTCCCATAAAACTACTATCAGTCTCTATTAAAGGGGAGACGCTCTGTTTTTGTCTTACATTTTTTCACTATTCACTAGTTCAGGTGGTTTTAGTGGTTTAAGGATTTGAACAGCCTCGACATTGACGTGATGATGGAGCCTCTGTTCGTGGGCTCCAGCTGTCTTTATTATTATGAAGACCACCTCTATATTTGAGAAATCGTTAATTTTTGGGTTTTATTTAATTAATTAATTATTTGGCAAGCAATCCTTTATCTACACATAAACAAATTATAAAACAAAACACATTGATGATGTAAAATGCAAAAAGAGATTACATTGTTAAACAAAATATACGATACACAAAACATAAATCAATTAAGTAAAGTAATAGATAAAAAAGAAGGCCAAAATTAAACACTAAACAAACTACAATTTTTTTATAAATTTAATTTATTTAATCGAAGGTGTCGGCTTTGTTACTTGTGTTTCAATTAAAATTCTAATTTCTTTTTGAATTGAAATGAAAATTTGTGTATAAGCCAAAATAAAAAAAGTGTCACAACTGCTGTTAATTGTTTTAGCATTATATCTATATATAAATATATTTATCCAATAATAAAAAAAAATAAAACTGATACCCACAACCAATTCCCTTACACAAAATATAAAATCATGTAAATGGAATAAACAAACAGTTCGAGGAAGACAGATGGCGCCTGAGATCACGTAGGAGTTAGGACGCACGAGAGTCAACCCTTCCTGGATAATATCTTTAAAAGTTGCCACCACCCTGCCCGGGGGCTCATACATCTCTTTAAATTTAGCTAGCGATCCAATTTCATTAGTATGCGTGCTTCTAATGTATTGGAGCTTTGGAATTAGGCAAAATTATTTATATATCTATAACATATTAATAACAATTCAATTATGATTTACATGTAGCTTTTTGAGGTTTTTGTCGCTTATTAAAAATCAAAGTTAAAACATATTAATGTCATGAACTAAATAATTTGAATAAATTGGTAGAACTTTCAAAAAAATCTTCTTCACATCAACATATTACATGTAACTGTTAATATTATGATATTTATTGTCATTATTGAACTCAATTTGAAATCGTCTAAATTGTGCATTTTAAAGTTAATTTCAGAGAAAAGATTATACGCCACCGGAAAAGGGTTGATTGATTTAATTATTTATCTAAGACGTGTCCTCTCCTATAATTAAGCTTCATTACTTAAGCATCGTTTTATACACGCTAATTATTTAGAAGAACCGAGTTCCATCGCACGGTTAATTATAATGGAATAAATATTAAACGGATCGAAAGTGAGTAACATTTGCCTTTTAGTGAATAAAGTGAAAAGTAAACACTAATTTAACTTTAATTATTTAACATTCCCTTTCATACTCCAAATTTATTAAAAGATTACTGGTGGGAAACGCTATTATTTCTTAGATATTTTGTATTTATTATGTTACTTACCCACAACTTTTCTACATATGCAAGTCTCTCTATAGCCTGGTAGCGGTAATCGTCGCTTACCCTTTGGTCAAAAAATAACATGCATACTTGTATTATATTATTACTTGTTATATTTTTACACAGTTGCTCTATGCAGATGCCATATTAAGAAGATTATAAGGTTATGTATAAATATTCTTTCTGATTTTCGTAAAATGTTTACAGCGTGCGTCACCGTGACCACGCATCCTGTAAAGCACGCGAAACGTCGGATAAATTTTAAATTATGTTAAAGAATTATAAGTTTACAGTAAAAATACATAGTGATACTATGTATTTTCTTTATCTGGTAAAAAAGGGTTTTTTTTAATTGTGTAAAAGCTATGATAATAAAAGACAATGTTTAACATACGTTCAGAATATTGAAGAACATATTCTAAACTGGAATCTTACAGCAAGGAGAGCGAATCAATACTCAACTTTGTGCTGACACTAAAATATCTACATAGCTTACAAGGGATTTGGAAGGCCTCTGACAACGAAATATCATTAAAATATGTGCTTTATTATTAACTATATTTTAATTTTTGTGCTTTGTTAGTGCATAGATAACTTAAAAAAACGTGGTCTCATCATTATATTATATTGCGTACTGGATATGAGTTTCGTTCAGCAACCGTCTAACCGTTGCTCGACATCTATTAGGCACAATGGGCTTATAAAGCTTGCCTTTTCCTTGAAAAGTATTTAATTTTAGAACAAAAGTCGTTTGCTTTGTCCAAAACTTTTTAAATAATATCTGATCTGAATAATAGCCCTGGAATAACAGTACCTTCATCTCCTTGGATCATCCCGAAATAAATAGGTCAAGGGACTCCCTCGCCCCGGGCTACTGATAAAACTTTGCTATAACTTTTGTTTTGAACACCTTCAGAGACTCTAAATTGCAACAAAGGCGAAAAATTATGTTTCGCTTCGAATAAAATGGTATAGGTTTCGTGTATATGAAAGATACGAGAAAACATAGAGATAATAATATATGAAGAAACAGTAGTTGTAATATTTGTTTTTTTTATAAGTATAAATGTTACTAATTGCTAACGTATTCATAGTTGTAAAAAAGGCCATAAAGAACAATCAGATCACAGTAACCCTTACTAAGTAGTAAAAGGCAACATAACAAATAGGTCAGTT
This sequence comes from Pieris rapae, assembly GCF_905147795.1. NCBI lineage: Eukaryota > Metazoa > Arthropoda > Insecta > Lepidoptera > Pieridae > Pieris > Pieris rapae. The sequence continues at coordinate 245,680 of NC_059515.1, read as the reverse complement.
TGTGCGGCAATCAGTTACTTTGTATCGGAGGGTAGTGATCTGTGTCCGCAAATAGGGGCAGAAATTGTGTGCACGAGCTGTGGGCAGAAATATATATAGATGTTAACGTGTTTTTTACGATGTAGACGCAACCGTATCGTTTTATTTGCGTCCGGTAAAGGTCCCATAATATCTTTATTCCCCCGCTCTATCGGAACTTGTGTATTATTGCTTCACACTGAAATTACTTAAATAAAAAGTTTTTTTTTTAGAATAGTGCAATTGAATTATACTTATTTCAAAACTCGATGAGAACTCGACATATACCCTAAAGAATTGTTTTTCGGTTAAATTCGGGATATGATAGGTTTTGTAGATGGAATAAAATGATTTGTATAAAAGAACAAAGAGTCGTAAAAGCATCAGTTCAGATGAGATCATACGAGATTGACAAGGGTAATTTATTTATTGGATTTATTGCCGCTTCGCTAAGGGGAGGTTATGTAAACATTGACTCGGTGTCGAACTGTTTGCACAGTATCGACGATTGTCCTTTTACAAACAGTAGCAAAGAGTGCTTTATCAACCACTTTATGGGTCTATTTAAAAATCCCTTTTTTGTTAAATTAAAACAATGAAAAAAGGTACACTCAACGAAATAATAATATTGTAAATATCCTTCACATTCTGACACGTTGTTTGTTTTTTGGGATGTAATTTATATATTAACTCTCATAAGAAAGTTTGTACACTTTTAAAACACACAGACACACATCTTAGGTAATATTGTACTCATGCAAACTTTAATAACTAATATTTATCTACAATATTATCACATAGCCAAATCAGTCATTTTATAAGCAGGTATTTGGAAAAAGGGAAACAAAAAAAGCAAGATCCGTACATCAAACGTAATATCGTAACGATCAAAGCATACCAGAGACAATTATTCGGCTTGCTGATGATAAATCGAGTTCATAACGTGAACCAGATCACTTTTTGTTTATGCTCTCTGAGCTATGGCATGCAACTAAGGAAAGAGTTCATTTTTAATATACGCATTTTCATATATGTACTTCAAAAACTATATTTAAGAAATATGATAATAATAGTACCTTTTTGTATTCTATTTTTCACATGCTATTCATAGAGGAGTGTTGGCCTAGTGGCTTCAGCTTAGGACTATCATCCCTGAGGTTGAAGGTTCGATCCCGGCCGGAAACCATCGAGAGGGAACCGGCTTGCCTGAGACCCAGAAAAAAACGACGGCGTGTGTCAGGCACAGATTCATAAAACTGAGGCCCAACCCTACTAAGGTTATAGCGCCTCTGATTGTTATCCATATTGACTACATCCAAATGTTGCGTAAATAATATAAAATATACTCGAAAATAATATTACTTCTTTAAAAGAGATATCTTTCCATATTAATCCCGTATACGCAGCCTCCTCGCCCGCGGACTATTGTCATGTGGCATTAACTAGGCTCGCATCATAACTTCCGATAATCTACCTTTATTGGCTTCGTTCGTTGCTTTATTACATTGCAAATATATCCTACTTACCCGTGTATGGGGAATGTTGATCGAATAAAAACGGTAATCTCACTATCTCAGTTTTACGATCGTAAATATACAAAAAACAAGACGAGCATTCAAAATTATTTCACTCTGCAAAAACCTCGACGGTTACGATTATTTTTTTAAAATAAATAAATTAACCATTAAGAGGCTGAAGAACATCAGGCTGTTCGTGTCATTTCTTTAAACATTGAGATTTTTGGCATTATCAGTATAATATTGCGTAACAAGAGGCCGCGTAATCACGATCAGCCATTATCCTAAAGACAATTCATTATTAGAGAGCAGTTAGACGGCCATAATCGGCAGTTATCGCCCTTTTATAGCAAATTTTACGATCGAAACTATTCACCCAAGAAATACACTTGTTCTTATCTTATAACCTTTGTTTGGGCGTAATTGGTTTATTATTTATGCAATGGTATTATAATTTGGCTTAATTAAAATAATTATGAAATATTTAACCCGCTATATCCTTAGTTATATATTATATATTAACTCAGGCGATCATGTTATAAAAATTTATGTGATAAATTTGATAAATTTACAAAACCTATATTAATGGTGTGTTCTCTTAGAGGTATATAATTCATTATGTTTTTGTGTTTTGGTTTCACATTACATTACTTACAATACTGACAGTTAAAAAAAGCCAATTGCAGTACACGTAACGCGTTTCTTCTTTAGTTAATATTTCTCTTAAAAAACCCTTCACAAATTGAACAAAAGCGATAAGAGAAGAATATTAACTTGTAATAGTTGTTTACAGCCGTTATGGTGCGTTTACAATATATTAGGAGGCTGTCGGCAATAAAAAGGGGTAAGAAAAAATGAATAAAGCGGAAAACGTTAAAATAAAAGCGCCCGCGAATATATACGACTTCCTGAAGGAAATAATAATGCTGTTTGCAATTCATTTGCCTCTACCTGACTACCCTCGTCTTTTGAAAACAACGGCTAGATATTTTTACGACCCTCCTTAGATTTTTCTCCCGGATTTTTTTCAAACCCTTTACTTCCCGGCGAAATCAAAGCTTACTGTCGGTCGACTCGCAGACTGTGGAACGTGAATATTCACTTGGATTTTATATATTTGCAACCATTTACCGGTATAACAGATTTTTTCTCTGTCCGGTTAATTCTAAAATAAATATTTTTTGGAAAAACTGTAATTGTTTAAATAGGTAAATGATTAATAACATTAATAAAGAAGAAGTCTTAATACAGTATTATGAAGGTCAGCCTATCAATGTGTTTTCATGTTTATTACAATTAATGGACAATATTAACTCCAGTATATACTTAAAATTAAGGTTTCAAACAAATATCAGTTACAACCCTATACGACGAGTATCCGAGGCCCGACAAATGGCGTGTCGCAAAAGAAAAATCAAAGCGTAACAAGGAGCCGGCTTGCTTACATTTAAAAACGTAATTGTAACTAACCGCCCTCTTTTATTAATTTACCTCGTTTATTCCTGTCACTCCCTTCACGTCATGACTTTGGGAAAAATCCACTTAAAATATTCATTCGGAATCTCCTGCGAATTGGGCACTTCTTGGGGAAATCATTTCTCGAACCGCTCCAAAATGACTTATAGAGAGTAATATAAAATGCATCATTAAAAAAAACAAAAAAAAACCTAATGAACATTATTATTTATTAATATTAAAAAATACAATTAATACAAAATAAGTAATATTTATGTCTGTTTAATATATACGATGATTTGACTAATCATTTCAGGTACGATTTAAAAAGTTTTAGTAACTGAAAGACGCGATCGAAATCTTTCTTTGAATATTCAAGTGGAGAGGTCTCAAGAGGACAGTAAGAGGCACTTAAAATGCTTGATGAGCAATCGAGTTACGAACGAACGTGGATGCAATCGAAAACTTTCATCAATAATGTTTTACTTCGATACGTAAACGTAATAAATAGAAAAATAATAAATATTTACTTATCTAACGTATAACTAGGGTAGCATATAAGGTAGCAAATATCGTAATAATAATCAATAAACCTAAGTGGACTGGGGCACATGACAAGAGAACAGAAAGTTTGAAAGTATCCGCAAAAATGGCTTTTATATATAATATGTAACGTATAGTTGATTTATAATTATTTATTCATAAGATAAATCTTTAATCTTTTAAGAACTTCTCATTTATCTCTTTCTGATGGGACTGTAGTAAAAACTCAAACTCAAACTCAAATCTTTATTGCATTCCTTATATAAATATTTTACACGTTATAATTTATTACAATAAGTATGGGAATGTAGTATTTTATAATTCGTCTGAGGCCTTAGCAAAGGCAGAAACCAGAATGCAAAAATGAACTCTCCCACCCGTCAAAGCGCCAACACGCGGGTCGCATTCCTGCGTCTCGAATCTTTTTTAAATCCCGGTAACAAGCCAATAAATCCGTGCACATTTTTCCCGACCCCGGATTCCCATCCGGGAAAAGGCTTAGAGCGATTACACTCAAATTTACTTAACACTCAACACATTAAGCACGCTAATAAGGATCTTTTATGTAATTTTCTTATCTATTCCGGCATCTCGCTCCGGCCGTTTTAATTTGATAATCGGCCGTAATTGGATTTTGTGCAAATTTCGTTATGTAAATTGAATCCCGAATATGATTAATTTTATGTTAGGACAAAGGATATGGGAATGTTGCTCGATTGGGTAGAAGTAGGCTTAGCTTTTATTTACAATTATCTAACACTAGCAACATTTTAATATTACTCAAATTCATTCACTTCGCTTTCCTCACCCGCAAAAGCTATTTAACTAAAACTCTAGTCACATGTGGCAACTGTGCCAACTCGACTTGAGGACCTCAGAGCAATAAATTTGCGATATAAATTATTCAGATTCGTCATCAGATACTCGGATTAATAATTACTATTCACAACTGGCGAGCGCAGAAGGCGTCCGTGATTAGCGATACGTCACCGGTAAATATGGCAACACTTATTTCACGATTTATATCGGGGGCGAGTGGGGTAATGGGGACACTTGGCAATAAATCTACGCGAAGTGATTTGCTACAAAGCACTGAGCCCACAGTGTAAGCTCTCTTCGGCCAGGAACATCCATTGTGGGCCGCAGACCCACGGAATCCGATAATGCCTTGAGATTGTACCGTCTTTGCTTTAACACTTCGCAATAGTGATTTATTTAGACTACTATTTTGTATACATTCTGAATGTAGATTTTATGTAATCGTCGGGATTAATACATAATTGCAATAATATATTTAAAACAAAAACACACACGCATCCACAAAAATATTATTTAAATGATTTAACCAATATTTAAAATAACTTTTCTTACTACAATTACATAACTAAATATTAATTCCACTTTACACCCTTAACACTCCAATGTATGTATAGTAGAAGGAGAAAGGATTTTAATATGTCATCGGTGTACCAACGCGCCGCGTGTGCGCCCCGGCCTCGGATAAACTTAATCTATAAATCAAGAACAGAAACTATTTCGTAATTAGATCGTATTTAGGATGGGGTACAACACCTTTAGCTCCTTGAGAAAACGCCTCCCAAAGGGTCCGAAGGTAAGGCAAGGCCTTTCGAGCACCTCTTTAACGGCTAATATCCTTAGTAAATGGATCTCAAATATTTTGTCTCATAACCGTTGGGGCGAAACGATATCATGTTTATTGCTTTCCGGAACACTATCAAGGAGTTCTCTAAGATTTATTAAATAAGCTTCGGTTATTACTTATTATTGCCAACCAACGTTAGTAGGAAAGCAAAACAATATCATAAAGCAGATTTAATTGAAAGAAAAAACAATAAAAGCCTCTTACAGAGAAAAATCTTTCATCGTATGAAAACGTTTGATGTTTGCATACTTAGTATTTAATAAGTTGATCCTATTACAATGTCCAGGTAACGCGTCACAATGGAGTCGGGACGCTAACAAGATTATAACTTTACTTCGTAAATTAATAAAAAGTAGCGAGCCGTGTGTTACATTTCACCCCAACCTCCCTTCAAGTGATATTAACGTCAACAATACGGGAGCGAATTATTTTTATTTTCAACTTCGCAATTTTTATTTCAATTGCGGAAAGAAATTTAAGTGCAGTATTTGCAACGCATGTGAAAATTTTTCTGATGAAAATGTTTTAAAGGCAATTTAAAAGTATTTCGTTTAAATATATAGTTGGATCGACGTCGCATTCCATCCAGTCAAACCTTGTTTAATAAGAAAAGATGATAATGGAACGGATTTTAGTCATGTATTTTAAAATATTTGACCGCGAACGAATGATAAATTTTGACATATTAGTGGTAACACATTGTGGTTAAAGTACAGCAGACACATGTCATGTAATCCGTGTTAATGAAACAATAAATTGGTATTCCACTATGAAGCAACACTCGTCCAATATTTTCCCCTACACTTGTCTAGAGTGACGCGTCCCGTCTCTCATTAACTTAATATCCACGTTATGCTTTGTATTTGCGATGCGTACTTTATTAACACAACCAAACTGCTCTATACATAGAAAGTTAGTAGTGTTCCGGACATATACAAATTACACATTAGAAACGACTAAAAATATTGTATATTGGGTGGGACACGTGTACGACCTTCTAAGTTAAAAGTAATAATTAATTTAAGTAAATTAATTTAATTTGCTTAAACTACTATGCTTATATTACTATCCCCAAATAATAAGACAAGAGTTATATTAGACAAACTTAATATCAATACATGCATTTGCGGATAAGTCAGTTCATATCAACACCCTTCTTAAGGCTGTCATCTTGAGGTAATAAGCGTAATGAGGGACTCAAATAATATCTTGAGCGACACTCCTCATATGCAGTAATCCTGAGATTAGTGACTCCACTCTGTGATAAGTGGTTACTTAAGATTATTTGTTGTGTCTGTGTTCTGGGACTGGTTTTAAAGTGATTTTTATTTTGGTTTAGTTACAATTATCATCCATTTCCTAAGTACTAACAACAATAATTTATAGACAGATTATTATTTAAATTTAAATATTAGTGACAATTTCTGATACATTATACTCCGTAAACAGCCAAAATGTATTTCTTTACCCGCAAACCCATAACGAAGGGTCAAAAGAAGTAACCACGAATGGGCCTTAATGAGCGAGGCTAGGATGTATGAGCGTTGGGAGATTCGCGAGAATACACGACTGATTCACATTTCCCTTGAGACTGGACTAGCTTTTCATAAGAACTTGTGTAGTAGTAAAAAAAATAAAGTGTTTTTGTGACCAAGGTATTTATATTATGTATTAAAGTATATTGGTTTATTTTCGATTAGGTCAGACATGCCGAAATTTCATGATTTTATTACATGATACCAACACTTAAAATATATCAAAGACATAATGAATCCTGCCCTTGGCAGCATTTGTAATGTTGTAGATTGAACCCAAGTGATTGTGCAAACATATCAAAACAATGTTAGGCCCGTTTGAACGCTGACCTCTTTTAATTAACCGGTCACTATGCAACCTGCATTAATTCGGTCCACCTGCCTACCTATTAGCGTAACCCTTTACCTAACACTACGATTGTGCCGATTCCGCAAGATAATGCTCCGTATTTACTTTGATTCTCATCGTTAAAAGTTTGGGGGCCTGACGAGGGCCGTCGTTAGGCTCCTAATGGCCCCCATTTGTCTTGTCCGGCCTCTAGTTGTGCCCCGCTAATGAAATTATTGCCACAACTATAGTAACGGTTATAAATACCCCTGAAAGGTCCGGACGCCACCTTGTTTCGCACTAATGGACCGGTCAACTGGAAACTGCGTTTTCAATGTTATTACAATTAGGGCTAAAAATACTAAGGGTCGGAAGTTGCATTCGCTTTTTGATTAACGAAAATTACACACTTTACATGTGCCATAAATGTTTGATCTTTGTAAAACATATTTCATTACATTTCCAACAACGAGATAGGTACTCGTATGAACTTTCTGTTATAATTACTCCAATGCTACTCTTACGAATAAACATTGTCCATTTATAGTAAATATACATAAGAACTATTGTGTTGAAAAATATAAAAGATAACAATTTTATAACTTATTCAAGAATAGTATAGGTGTATACTTTGCAATACAGTCTCAACATTGCAAGACCCCAAATTTCTGTATCAGAAAGCTAAAAATATAAATAAAAATACCGGCGTAATGTCATGTCTCCGCAAATGACAGTTGCCAATGAGTTCCAGAGAATAAACTTGGTGATATGAACACAATAAAACGCGGCAATCTTCCACGTTTGGGAATGTGTTGGGCAAGAATGCCATCTGTGTTGGACAATCAAAACTTTGAAAGGAATTTTCTGCTCAGCGTCCATTGCGATTGCTCCGGACAGCAGCTAAGCCAAGTCTCTTGATATTTGGAATTAGACATTACAGAATATTAACATTGTTGTAGTCTGCATGGCCTAACTTGATATTAAATTAAGATCTTAAATATCGATCCTTTATTCGATATAGTGGCGTCACCACCGCTTATGTTTTTTCTTATCAAATCATATACATATATAGATATATCGGATTATATGTTTATTTATTATTTTTTATTACAGACAAAATTATTATTTTTTCACCTTCAATCTCAAAGTTTTATTAATTTTTAGTTAGTTTAATTAGTTAACATTTGTATTTATATTTATGTCAAAGCTCTTTTCTTAAATACTAGAAGTAATTAAAGCATTAACATTAGTATACTTTAGTATATGGCAGTTTTCACGATGTTTTCCTTCACCGAGTTGTGAGAGAGAGAGAGTGTCACCTGCGAACATAGATAGATCACGCGACGGCAGTGTTAAGAATTGCTTGATTAAAGGTCTGTGTTAAATTTAAATATACAGTACATTATAACATAAATGTTTTGGGTCCACATTAATAGACTCAGTTAAGCAGCCTGGTAACCTAAAGAATTGTATTAAATTAAATGATTAAAATTCCCGCTGAAACCAATTCGGTGCACCGCAAAGGGATCAGACGCTTTATTGTTCCCTTCCGTGAAAAATATAAAACACTCATCTGAAAATACCCCTAATCTTCCACATCAAACGAGTCGAACCTTGATATTACACGCGTCATTTGAACGCTCAAAGACATTCCGCAAAAAAATTAAAATAACAAAGCGAACAATGGATTCGATGACAAAGAAGCATAGACAAATATTTCTTGTTATAAAAATATACTTGATACGTTTGACTTAAAAATATATTCTTCAAACACGATACGGCTTTGTTTTTTGAGCTTTCCCGGCTTTTTTTGGCCATAGATAAAAATTACAAGACATTTCATAAAATGAATAAAAGCACCACAGACAGCGACGCGTGATGGATCTGTCAGCCCGCTTTGTGCACGTTTCCAAACGGTTAGCTCCCAATGCTGCCAATGCTCGCAGATTTTAAACGCATGCTGCCATTTCGTGGGCCATTAGGTGAGGTGAAAGAGGCTGATTATGATCGATCGCCCTCACACAATACGTTTTGACTTGTTGAATAGAGCTCTCACGTGTGCACTCGGCTTTACAAACTTTGTACCGACACTTAAGATGATTACTTCTTGTTCTTCGTAAGAAGATTGAAATGTTCTGTTTGTTTGATGAGTCCTTAAAATTATAACAATGATAAACGTAAACATGCTTATTTTACAAAACAAAAGTAAACATGTAGTAATGTGTGTCATTATTTAAAAAAAAATAGAATACTTTCCGAACACCTGGTATATTCGTTTTTATTTAGTTTTGTAAGCATAAGCATAAGCATAAGCCTAGCCACCGTTAGCAAATACAATATCGATTGGTCGATATCAGAATTGGTCCCAATCGAATGCACATATTGTTAAATTTCGGAAATTCAAAGGAATGGAGTCGAATCGACAATGAAGATTAACAATTGGAAACCCACTTTAAGATGCCGGTATCGATACGTCTATAGCTATCACCATTCGTTCTCGAACTACAATGTCTAGGAATAGAACAATACATTTGCATTCGGGCGCTGCCTTTTGTTTCCAATGTGCACTGGGCACTAACCAAATTTGGCTTATTCTTAAGATTCTATTTAATAGAACCTGATTGGATCACTTTTACATCGTCCCTTCTTTGGTCTGCGGGAAAAATCAATATACAACTATCATAGTTAAGTAGTTAAAATTGTTCAAGTAAAAGTGTAAAAGGCAAGAAACTGTCACCAATATTTGTATTTTAATCGCGTCTTCCTGTTTTCAATCTTTTTCTGAGGAATATTTATTTCCCCGATCCAGGGTGACGGAAGCAATTATTTTTTATCTGTACGCACGAGTGAGCAAACGGTATCGCGGGACGAGGTAGGGCTACCAACTGCTTAAACAATTATGTTAAAAAGCAATCTAATTTACATTACTACTGACTTGAAACGCTTTTAATGTGACTCCTAATTGAAAACCTTATTGTTGTTATTAAGTAAATTCACATTTATGGAATACTTTTTTTACGAAACTACCAATTCTCGACATTATACAACAAAACATTCCAAGCAAATATTTCGAAGAAACCTTCAGTTGACAACCTTTAGTTGTTGAGGGCAAGACGACGCATTGCACCCGCGGGACGTCGCAGTTAGTGCACAAAAGGAGCTTTCAGGAAATGTCTGTTTCTTTTACCAACTTTTTATTCTTTCTTACCTTTTTTACTACAAAGTAAAATACATGTTTATAAATATGTAACTTATAAACTTTTACTTTGTCGATTGTTCCAGCCACTCTAAGAAGTAGACACTAGAAATAAAAATAATATTTGTCAAGAACATGGGATTTCCAAATTGTTTTAATACTTTCAAAAAAACACTGACAATTACAGTCAATGTACTGTAACAAGGTTATACAAAAAATTTCAACATTTATAATTAATGGGGAAATTAGGGTCTGCAACGCAAAAGTAACACTTTCATAGGTCACTTAGGTAAATATACATTTGTATCTAGTCAAATTATTTCTTGCAGGGTTTCGCATTTTTAATATAAGTGAGCGAAAGAGCGGAAAACTATCTACTATTCTTGATTTGATCCTCTAGTTTCTTGCTCTTACTTCATTTTCTATATATCTACCAGGTTTAATTGCTAGTGTGTCTGATGTCTTCCCCTGTGATAGTTACAATCAGATTCCGATCATAGTTCTGGCACCAACTCACTTCATAAGCCGTAGAAACTGTTAATCTGGCATACCTTAATACATTCCTACCAAAAGCTATTTACGAACTAGTCTCTGGTTTTATTTTAAATTTCTTTGTTAAGTTCAACTGTCAAATTTACTTTGACACCACTTTCAGCACAAGATGGTGCACTGAGACACTAGTAGTTCATCACAATTATAATCCTGTTAACATTTAAGTAGTTGTTCAGTGTCCTTCGTTGAAAGTTTTTTTAGCATTTTATTGATGTCTCATTACCTACATCTACATCAACTTAATATAACATAGTTAAACATAACTGGTTACATCTTTCTCATTTCTCATACAAAATCATACATATAAAAAAGCAGGTAACATAAGTTATTAGGCTACGGGTGGCCATGTCGCTAACAAGCAATTTCTTCCAGAAAGTCCGGGTATATGAACATGCAAAAAATAAACAAGAAACAGTTACAAAGGTTAAATTGCATGAATAATTAACAAAAAAGAAGATAAAAAACATGTAACACTAAATGTAACTAAAATGAAGTAATATCTAAAAAAAATATTAATAATATAAACAAAAATGTAAAAACTACTCCAATGGTTAATGAGTCACATATATAAGTATCTAAATTACGAGGCAGAAGAAAAATAACTAAGTTAAAGATTTTTAAATAAATTTAAATCAGTGCAATGTTTAAATAAAAAGAGAAAATACAAAATAATATAAATTGATTACAAATACAATAAGTACACTATAAAATGACCGCCTCTTCAGACCTGTACCGATGACTTGGTGGTTATCGGTTCATTAGGTGAGCAAAATAACTAATAGGTGTTTTAATTATTTGCATTAACTTGATTCAAAGTCAAAGTCAAAAATCATTTATTCATTATAGGTAACATAATGTACACTTATGAACGTCACAATTACGACACAACGATTAGTCAGCTATTTACTAATTAAACTAAATCAGTGATTTATATCCCTAAAATCTAAATCTTTTTAAATTTGTCAACACCCTTATTACAAGAGTCTTTACAAAGGTAAATACAATAATTAGATACTAATTCGCGAAAACAGGGAACCGTTTACCTAAGTTTAACTGAACATAAAATTTTATCGACTCATATGAAGTAGTGAGACAATCCCGTATCCCGAATCGTTTCTCGAGTCATTAGACGTATTTTTATTGCTCAATGATAATAAACATGTCGTAAGCTATCGACTGAAAACATTCATAGAATTAGTTCCCCTGTGTATTCGATTATTACGATTATTGTTTGTATTAGAAGCCAATGAGATAGCTTTACGACCCTTTTTTGTACGTACGTTAGGATATATAGACTGAATTATGGATTTTATTTTTATTTATGTGATATAATTTATTAATAAATAAAAATTATTGTCATATAAATGCATACTATGATATCTTATTACTCGTCGAATGGGTTATGGGTATAGTTTGCAGGAATGCCTTTTATGGCGGACAAATCGTGGATTTTTAATTCTAATTATGTAAATGCATAGTATGTCCCCAATTCCATTGGTATACGGTCGCGGCTCGCGATCACACCCATAGAGTGGATTATCAGATGCTAACAACTAGGTTAAAACTGGTTATTCATATTTTTATATATAATTAACAATATTATTAATACTGTCCCCATCAATGGAATAAAATCAGTGTCTCATTGCTTCTTTCTCACCAATTAACCTTCTAAAACAATAGTCCCCGTACTTATAAATTACAGCAACGGTGAGCACGATTATTTATTAGCTGCAATTTTGTTTACACTGGGAAATATGACGGTACATTTTTCCGTCTTGAAACTCCTAATTTCTAATGGCCCATTTGCCACTTTGTCAATTGCTTCAATAAATCCGTGCAGCCCACCGACCTGAGTTATCGCTCTTGTCTCGAGTTAAACGTCGTGACATTCTTTGTTTTCCTTCTGATTTATTTGTTGTGTGATTATAATACTTGTGTTGTGTTTTTAGGCTGATTCTGATGACATACTTATAATATATATACCTCAAAGTTTCGTAAAATATTAAATTCATAAATCGATCAAGTAAGATTTTGCATTTGAATAGATATTTACATTTAGATTCTATTTCTATACAAAATGATAATCAAATTTATCTACTTAAATCATAATTTTTAAGAAATCATTCTACCAGTGGAATGCGTCTGCATGTCGATGTTAAATCTACGTCATATTTTTATTACAATTTAGAAAGGTTTTGTATAAACGAAATAACGTATGAAAATTTGTAAGAATTACAATAATTACGTTGCAGTTAGAATCTGGTTAGCTAGGTTCAAAGTGGTGAATAAATGAGGAAGTTCACACAAGTTCCGGGCTAGCCGAGGTTCAAATTATAGGCCGTGTGCCGAAACTGTTTATAATTATTCTAAACTTTTCCTTTGTATAACTAAATTGTTATAAAACGGTGTGGCCGTGGCTTAAGACCATTTTTTTAAGAATTATTATTAATCAGGAAATGTAAATTTGAGAAATTGCAAGAACATAAAATGAACCGGGCCAATATATCTGTTGAATTGGACGTGTGGCCAAAGTTGGTATCCAATAAATTTTAATTAGAATCGAAACGAAAACATCTATTGAAATAATTTTTATTGGAGTGCTTCGAGTCAATTCTAACAAATGGCTTTTTGCTGCCTGTGAGTGCAAAGTTCGAATAACCGAAGTCTATTTTGAAAACGTTTCAACTAATTCAAGTTCCGAGTAACGTTCGAACTCACGACTGCGGTAGGTATGTAAAATAACATAGTAAATAAAAGTTGATTGATTTAGGGACCTGTGTGGCTACCCCAGCATATCTCAGAGAGTATGGTTTTCTGACGAACTTAGAGAACTATCCTGATATTGGAAAATACCTGATTCAAGCCAAAAAGGATCCCGATAAGAGTGACTGTTTTTTGTACATAGCATATAATATATGTTCCTGAAACTACTAGCAATGTATACTTAGAAATCTGTGTTGGGTCGTTGGAGTTAGAATTTGTTAAAGCACCGATTTTATCCCGTCTAATTTCTGAGCCAAATCCATCCGCAAAGTACGCATATATCTGACACGCTGATTTCCGCTCGCCTTTATTCTCTGAATTTTGCATGAACGTCAGAGTTGGCCGGTTTAACTTAGACAGCAACTACATTACACAGATTTAGATAATTCTAACCGTCCTTTGAATGTCGTTCCGAAGCTTAAATTTATCCTATGTGTGCGATTTGCAGTCGATAATTCAATATTCATTAATGGTACACTTTAGAAACATTAATTACGCTTGAGCGTCGCAGTAAGACTAAACTTTGACTAGGTACAAGACCCAATTCAAGAATTTTATTTTAGTATATACATATCTCTTATTAAACTGTGTTAATTGTTATCGATTTTTAATTAAAACGCCCTCGTTGTTTAACATACAAAAATATTTAGGTATCTCAGAGGTACATCTGCATAACTCATGGCAGGACACTTAATGGTTAAATGAAATAGGTGATGTGGCTTAGCGACTCCATAAAATTTAATTAAAGCAAGTCATCAGTCACCGGGTGGACCGTGACGTCACTGCTCCAAGAAGATAACATAGGGTCAGACTGCACTAAATACCCAAAGTGATGAATGTACCCTTAACGGACCTCAAATATGCCCCGCTGACAGCCCGTTCAATGTTTGACTAACCCGTATCCTTAAACAAAATCCTCACTTGATGTTTACAAAGCGATGATTTCGAGATCCAATAGACAACCAACCTTAGGCGGTTTGTGTTTCTTATTGAACTGATATATTCCTGTTTATTAATATCTATATTAATCTAGCCTGTGAAAACACGGCGTTCTGCAAAGACATGGAAGAGCATTTGTATTTGAAAAATAAAGACATCTATCCATTATATAACTACTTTTTCTAATTATAAACCACACAACACAGAATGTGGATAAGTAATTTTTTTTTAATTTCTCTTTTATTTGATTATTAAAAGAGAAGTTAAAACAAATAAACAACTTTACACGCATATTGAAACCGTCGTGCATAATTCAGTACGGGGCACTAAATCTAAGTCAAAGAAGGTATTATTCATAAGTTCCGTGGTCCACTAACGAAGGATGAAATGCAAACAAACCGAATATTAAACATTCAGTACTTAGATATCCTTATTAAATAGTGGATTCCAGATGAAGTAGCGGTTCGCCTAATTGTGATTATCACTAACAAGGTGTTGACCTCGCTGACCAGTCATTTATAATGCAACTACCACCGGACCTCGCAAAATTTCATTAGTGACCACTCCAAAATTTTCCTAACAAATTCCACTAAATTACAATTTGTGAACATTCTATCCGATCTCATTTAAATCGCGTTGAGCCCTCGTGCCGTTATACGCATCGAGAATAAAACCTGCACGCTCGTTACAACGCGGCAGT
This sequence comes from Pieris rapae, assembly GCF_905147795.1. Classification (NCBI taxonomy): domain Eukaryota; kingdom Metazoa; phylum Arthropoda; class Insecta; order Lepidoptera; family Pieridae; genus Pieris; species Pieris rapae. The sequence continues at coordinate 230,471 of NC_059515.1, read as the reverse complement.
CACATTCTCAATCCTCATTAAAATTTGTACGACAGCTTCTAAATTCTACTCTTTTCTCCGCACCTCCATTTCAATATACAGGAAAAAGTGGAAGAGCTGTGTACGTAGTACCGAGTCGGGCTGGCAAAACTTTTGCCATCCCACCCCACATGGGGGGGCAAAAAGTGTAGCCGACGGGTGAGCGCTTGTATTTATACCTATGTTGGAGAAAAGTTTTCCGTGTTGCGGGCAGAGGGAGGCGGGGTGGGCGCATGCGCCTTTTATCCAACGCAGAGCTGACGTGACAGTCCTTCTCAGGACTCCACCAAATGCACTGGGGCTTTACTGTCCGTTTTCCTCAGTATATTACGTAATTTACGGCACTCAAAGTAACTCTAGGTTTCATACGTAATTACATAGGTGGGTAAGATTTAGTTAGCACACATTGAAATCAACATATAAGATCTTCGCAGTAATTTACTTTTTATTTTATGTAAAGGACTATGCAACCTAAATCAAATAACAATAATAACTAAATAAGATTTCAAGATCAGTCCAGCTATATTAAAGCTGAAATCGATACTGTTACCAGTACTCGGTACCAACTTGTGGCTAGCTCTTGCCTGTCTTAAAACCGCTTCTACGACAGCTCGACTATCGGAAGCAACCCTTTTGCATAAGCCTTTGTGTGATAACTATGGGTGTATATATTACCAGCAAAGTCCTGATAACTAACCACGACTAAACCATGAATATGAAACAGTGCACATTAAGCGTTTAAATTTTAAAGAAATGTTGAAAAGTGTATAAAACTATTTTAAGTGATTGTAAATAAAGCTACATAAGTCTTGTTTAAAAGCCGTGTGGCGCGATTATTCTTTACGAAGAGATGGTAAATATAGTTGGTATATTTTAAAATGTGGCGTATGTGTCATGTTTGGATCTATTAAGAGCACATCAGTCACGGCGTCACGAAACAAAGCTGAACTTGAACGACTCGCGCGCCACTTTCGCGACTTGTTGTTACTGTTTGTTACCAACTAAATTTGAGTTGTTAAACTAAAGTTGTGGATATTTAAAGAGAACTTTTTCTCGGAGTCAACGGCCGGTTAGACCGTCACCCAGTTTCAGAGTACCTACGGAGTTATGGCAGTTGTTCGCTAACTACTTGGAGTTTGGACCAGCGGGCAGAGGGCTGCAGTGGGAAGGTCATGGGGCTAATTCGACCTTGCCTACAACTTCAGCCTGGTTCTAACTCCGTTTCACAGTTTATGTCTTATTGCGGCTTCGCATATCGTACGTTTCACTTGAACGTAGATAAAAGAAAAGTTAGTAATCATTTTATTTTATGTCACGCAAGAACAGTAAAATATTCAGACATCATCAGTCATCTCTTCTGGTTATCATCCCAAAATATTAATCTCTAAGCGAATGTAATCAGCAAATCGAATCATTCGCGGACCGGTGCTTCACCGAGACGAGTTAATTAACTCGATCTCCATCTAGCCGTCAAAGGCTTCAAACAAATTGGCCACGACAAAATAATGCGGAAGATAATAGCCGCTTAGACGGCGACCTAAAAACCGCCGTGGGCGTAGCACCTGACTAACAAAATTAATTACAGCCCAATAAGGAAATATTAACCGGTCGCTTAATAAGCCATTCTCGAGGATACGCCACAATTAAATTGGGAGGGTCGAGAAGTCATTATTTATAAACAATAATATATCAGAGAGATATTTTCAAGATGGCGCGCACCGCAAAGCACTCGTACCTGCACTAGATGGTCTACGTTAACCAAACATTTCTTAGTGACATCCTATTCATATAAAAATTTAATGATTAATTTAAAAATATGGCTTTTAATACTTGGTCCCTTCTAATAATATGTTTAGTACATCGTCAAAGTCCATGTAAGTTTTATTTTATTTTAGAGAAAGACGACAAAGCTTGAGTGAAAATTGTGTAATACGCGCCGTAGTTGAGGAAGCAAAACATGGCTCGTAGCAATGGCAGCGTAGCTGTATTTATGGTTATATGACGGAAAAGTTTTCGAGCGCTGGAGCTAAAGCCATCGATTTTCAAAACTTTTTCATGGAAATAAACCTACTTCCCTTGTGTTTGTGGTTCGTTCCTGTGAGCGTGATGGGCTCACGCACACAAATGTTATTCAGGTCATCCGACGTCATCGTTTTAATTATTATTTCGTTATTAAAAAGTTTCTTGGAAGTAAATTCTCTAATTATGATAACACATTATTTTACATGGCCCTTTGATATTTCATAACGTGAATGTATCTTTATAATCTTGTGGGAATTATAGTTTGATTCGGTGCAAAATGGATTTGAATAATTTGTTTCTGTGTGTATTGCAAGACAGTAGTAAATACTAGAGAAGATGATATTTTTGTCTCTATTGATACCAAAATCTTGTTTTGTACTCTGACATAGTATCGAGCGCTCGCACACATACAAACATCTACTTGTAATGGGTCCGCAAAGAAAACTTTTTAAAACTTTTCCAGCGAGGCAATATGGCTCGTGTTCTCAGCCGTTATGTTTTATTTAGGCTGCGATAAGCCGTCTCTTTCTGTTCTATGCTCTCGTGTGACATCGAGAGGGACAAATATATTTTTACGACATGAGCCTTGAGCAGAGCAATACGGCTTGCCCGGGATACGAAGTAATTATTTGTATTTAGTCATTGCTGTATTTTTATGTCATTTTTTAAGTAGAATGAACCACATTTCCGTCAATGCATACAGTGAACATGTTAATTCTGAAGTAATTTCAGCTCAAAATGCCGTATTTTCGGTTGGCAACTGAAATGCCGACGCTGTGCGAATAAAACAACTTCGTAGCGGACAATTTGTAACGAAAATAAATGTGCTTCAATATCATGATCATATATGTATATTGTATACGCATATATTAAAATGAATAATTTTTCACTTAATTATTACATGTCTAATACATATAATATTTATCAAGATTAACGAAAATATAAAGACAAATAATTGCTAAGTTGTGATGACCCATTGAAAAGAATAACAGAGTAAAGTTTAAAGAAGTTTTAATATGATAATAAATTTGATCAGCCAGTACATTTCTCGAAGGTGGTATGTTGAAAGGCAGAATGCAGTCTCACGCTGGTCGTTTATCAAGATCGCCATCTGATTGGGGTGCGCCTCAGCTGCGTTTTATTGTCGAATTACGCGCCCGTTCGGATTTTAATTTATATTTCGTATCGGAAAAATTATTATATTTTTCAATCATTTTTAAACCTACAAATTAAAAGACTATATGTATTATGTTTTACTTTATATATTAAAGTTTACAGCTTGTATAGTTTCGCTTAGCCACTTGTTAGAAATAACGGTATCCGGTAACTTTTTGCCACTAATTTACAAGAAGTAAATAAAATTAATGTTCCAAAATATGTTTCTTTCAAAATTATCTTTTATACTAAACGAAAAAATTTACTTTTTTTAGACTAAAATTGTCTGGGCCATGAAATGTCGACCTCTTAGTAGACATGGTTATATTTAGGTACATTTAGGGTAAAAATAGAAAGGCCCGCATTTTAACAGCAATCTGAATCTTACGGTATTAAGTAATGTTCCATTTATTATTATCTTACCGTTTTATCCCTAATCTTTATTCTCATTTTAAAGGCTCCGACATTATCAAATAGAAGTCGATGTTAAATTACAAGAGGTCCGACTCCTCCGCGGCCAAACTCGTAAATTATCAGCCATTGTTTTATACTCTCATTACATGAATTGCTTTCTACGGCGTGAATATTAAAATTATTATGATTTACAAGTACAATCTTTGTGATTTTTACGTAACAGATGTATTCTGTGTTTAATATTTTAAAGCTACAAAGTTGTTCGTGTTAATATAATTTTTTTTTAAAACTTCTGCACCACTCCATGAAAACTGGATTATATTTTGAGATATCTCCAAACCCTGTTTTTGTACGTACCTAAAGCGCTTAATAATATTTCTTTAAAGGCATGATATTTTAAAACTAGCGATTGTATAAACAATCAAAATTAATACGCCGATCACAAACATAAGTTGTGATACCTGAAGTTGCTTCGTTCCTTAGCATGCATCCATGCTCATGAGTCACGCGACTCGGCAATTTAGTAGAAAATTACATAATTAACTAAATACAAGTATAGTGACATTCCAGGTTTATCTGGCAAATCAATTAGGGCTTAAGGTACGCTGGCACAGGGCGGCACGGATGTGGAATCGGCTGATCGAAGGCAGTGCATTGTGGAAAAAGCCTTTTGATCGAAATTTTAGATCTTGTACAAAATAATTAATCGGTAGTACTCGCGTTTGAAGTTCTGCGGTCAGTCTCGAACATTTGTATTCCTATTTCATTGATAATATCATTTTTCTTTAACGCAAAACAATTACTATCTTATATGCTTCCTAAATAAACACCTGAAAAAACTTGTGTACAAATGGTAGGTATATCACACGCCATGTGCAGTCCGCTATGATAAAGCTATAATTCTTCTCCCATGATAAATACGCACAAATTACAATAAAATTACTGCAGGAAGTAGAGCGACATTTAGTATCTCGTGTGTTGTGTAACTGCCGTTCATTAGGGTAGTGTTGACAGTGCGTGCGCGCCGGCCGCGACTGGTACGGCCTATCGCGCCACCATCGATGACTAATAAACTTAAACGATATCAGAATATTTTCCTTCGAGGAATTGCCATCTTTGTATTTATAACAATACAGTCGAAACTCCCATCGCAATATTTTTACGTCGGCGTAATCGTGGCCGATTTCTTCCAAGTTATAAATGCATTCGATTCGTATCATAAGATTGGTGTATTACGGATAATTTTCCTTTGATTGAAAGGAAGTTGTTTTCGGTAATCGCTACCACTTCTAGCAGACACTTGACGCGGTTCCACCCACGAATTAAGCGGTTCCCGTCTGTATTTACTTGTAGCCATATTTTATTTGTGCGTGAGGAATATTTCTTCATTTGAACATGATTGTCGGCCAAATAAATTCGTTTCAATTCGTAGAGTTGAAAATAAAATATGGTTGAAACTTATCGACTACAAACATAGTTCAACAGCAAACATAAGTAAAGTATGAAAGCCTTCATCTATAACAACCTTTAGTTGTTATAGATGAAGGCTTTCGTACTTTATACTTTTAATAAATGAATTGAAAAAAAGTCCATCTCCTCAATTCCAATCCAATTTTCAAAAACAAAAATTGAATAAAGTAAATATATTTTGGATTCCAATTACGGTGCAGGAATGCGCCTAAGATTTCAGACTTGGCCAAAGTTTTATCAGGAGGCACGGCCGGGCACCTCCGGATTACTCATTTCGCAATAGCCCGAGGCAATTAAAAAGGAAGGGGTAGTGCTATCATTAACCAGAAACGCTGGCGTCTTAACAAGAATATAATGCAATTTTAAAATAATCCCCGCAAAAAAGAAATTAATGCAGGCACCTCGCTGGATTTTCCTTTTTATCTCCTTAATTGGTTTTCACATCTTCTAGTGTAAAAAATATCGTGTTCTTTGTAATCTCGGGCGATGTTTTAATAAATATAACGAAGTGAGCCGCTGGGGGAGGAAAAAATATTGCGGCCCTTAAATAAACCTTCACACTTGAAAGATCAACGCGGCCACTCGCGCGTCTAAGATTTATTGGGAAATAATTAAACTTTAAGTTTGTAATTAAGACGCTGACGATTGAAAGTAAATTAAGTTTTGGTCTTCATCTTTGTACTATTTAATTGGTACAATAAAACAACACTTGGGATCCCACACATCGGAAACTTACAAGTTGTAAATTTAAATACAGTAATTTTCGGTGTATCCAATGGCTAATATAAAATGAAAATGCTAAAACGATAAAGATAACGATTTTTTTTAAATCTTTGTATATGACATTAGATTAATTTATAATACGCGATATTAAAAACATGAATGGTTTCAAAGCAAATTATTTTCTCTCGTATCGGATAATTTTCTTCGTTTTTCAGCTTTATCTTTCTTTGAAAGCCACTTAGCCGTTTTTATAGTAAAACTTTGTCCTCAATGTATCTATTTCGAATACAAAATAGTTTCTGTATGGTCATTACGTTTTGGTGGCTGTTTACTATACATAAGATGTATTTTGTAAATCTATTAAAGTTTAAAAAAAACAATATGTATTTAAAAAAAAAAGCCAGGCAACTGAACCTATATGAAGATATTATATATACAAAGACAGAAAGTACAACCACAACACAATAGCTAGAGTAAAAGCGCTCTTAAGCCGTCTTTATTGTGAATGTAACAAATAAAATCACAATATTCACTCGAGAGCGACACAAAGTAATGTAATCCACTCATAAAACCTCTATTAATCCTTCCACTCTGCAGTGTTGTGTCATCAACGGTAGCCGAAATTTTAATCACCCCCCCCCTTCACCCCCCTCTTGACGCCCGGGGCCTGGACGACCGCTCCTTACACGATATTCCCATTACTTAGTCCAGGACGATAATAAAATTTAATATAATGCCGCGAGGAAACGGATGCAACCACAATGCCAGACGGCACCCGCTCCGATCAGCCTCGAGGCTCTAAATTTTTGAATAAATAAAACTTTCTTATGTACATGAATAGAATACTCTGAGGAGAAGTGTAATAATTTGATGCTATTTATTTGTGTGCATTACGCACATAGTAAGCTAAGTGAATACGACGCAATTAAATCTAAGGAAACTCCTGGGATAAAAAATATTAATACCAATACAATGTGTGTTCCAGTCCCATAGCCTATTGGAATAACGGGACTCCACACATCATAGATAATATACAAGACGTTATTTTGTTTCTTACTTTAAGTAGTTAAGTAGTAATTAGTTCTTTTACGTGAAAAGCATATGCGGTATGAAAATATTGTTTTAAAAAGCAAACGAATGCGGCTTGATTTTTAAAGATATAACAGGTTTCAGTCCATTATAATACCAATAAATCATTAAGATATTATTCGCCTATAAAATTTGGAAAGTAATAAAGTGTGCGATATCTGACTTCTAGCTGTGCCGCGGGCTGTCGAAGGGTTAGGTGTATCTTTTGTGCGTCCATCTTAGAGGGGCCTCTTGTACCGGGGAAAATTGAGAAATGGACCGGTTAACATTGTTACAACTCCCCCGTGCCTCTGGATTACTAAGCGAATGGGTTGAATGAAAAATGTTTTTTTTGATCGCATAAGTGAAATTTATGCGTTGGATTGAAACAGTGCTCAAAAATATTTCTTATATTAAACCCGTTTAATACAAACACCATATAATGCTGCAACGCACGATTATAAGAGATTACCAAAAAATTTTCAATCAATTATATTTTTGATTATCCTTACGTATGCGATGGTCTTGTCTAAATAAATTCTTCTTAATATAAATTCTAAATAAATGCAAAATATTTAACATCAACTAATTGCTCTCAAATTAAAGGAACATAGTAACAAGTTAACGAGTAAAATAAACAAAAATATTTAATTAGTGCAAGTCGAACGTTGCTAACTTAATAGACTCAAGGTAAGCGCGTGAAGTTTAACACTTTTAAAAACTTGGGCAGGATGCAGTAAACTCATTAAATGGAGTGCAGAGCATTAAAACCTTATTAGACTCGACTTGTCATTTACTTTAAGATATATCTTATAAATAAGGGAAAGGTTGCTAAACAATTATACACCCAAATAAAATAAAAATTGTTCTTTGACTATAGTAAAACGTATGCGTTTTTATACACTAGGTTTATAATATTATCAATAGTTCAACATTTCGCTTAAGCAAGTACACAAACACGATCAGTAATGATAAGAATCATCATTTAAGAGAAGAAATCCACGTTAATCGTTAACGCAATTCAGCTTCACCTGTTTTAAATAAAATTATCTCTTCAAAGATAAGGGTTATAAGGCAGAAAGTACATTAGATATTAGGTTGCATTTTAGACACGTCTATGCTTTGTTTAGTTAACAGCATTCGCAGCGAGTCTTGCCGGCAGACATCGTACATCATACAATTGCACGTAATTAACCGTTGTCGGTTTCTTGGTGAGATAATACGTATTTCGTCGTTTAAATAGTCCCTATATTCCGCGTTATCATTTGTCTGCCACTAAGATGGCTGCGAAAGACGCTGAGCTCTATCGTCGTAGTGGATTTAATTATTGTTATGTCGAAAAGCGAGGTATAGAAAGGCCGATACAAGATATGTTTAAAAATTAATTTACATTCGTAAAATGAAAGACATAAAAAACACTTGTAATTCCAAAAATACAATTTCTAAAATCATTTCTTTCAGATACCCTACCTGTGACAATTAATCATTATTTCAAATTATTACATTATAAGGTTCACGACAGAAACAGAAGCTACCACACGCGCTCGGTGGAGAATTTCCCTCTGAGCGTCCTGCCCTAGGCCGCTCCGTCAGTCTCAGGTGGTGAACTAGGCTATCCTTCGTATTCTCGCAACATCATATAACTACCAACTTAAAAAAACTAGCAAAAATATACTATATAGTAACATTTATCTTTATTTGAAAAATGATTTTATTATTGAGTCTCCAGGCCGTTTTCCCCCTGTCAAATAAAAAAAAACAACAGTTTAAGTAGAGCTAATGTCAATGTTGCATATAAGAGACTTTATTCGTATATTATTTATCTTCGAATCAATATAACGAATGATTATTATAGTTCTGAAACTAAGCGATGAATAAAGTAATGAAATTCATCGGAAAGTTATCGCAACGTAAATGAAACGCGGCATTGCATATGCATACACGCTCAATGGAAGCCTCAAGGAATTATTCATTTTAATTGCACTTACAAATTTGATTTCTGTTATACTCTTCCCTTTGTTAGCACTTCTTAAAGTTTCTGTGCTATTTCTTAGCTTAAATGAAAATGAAACACATGTGATAAAACACTACTGTATAAAAAAATCTAGCTAAATTTATACATAAAAACTTTATTACGTCCCCATTGTTTCGTTTGTATGGCAACTTAATTAACTTGGAATTTTAAGGCAACAAACATTAAATCAATTTTGTGCGTTCTTGTCTTCTCCATCCAGAAGACCCGCGTAAAACAAACACCTTACAGGGTCTAGCTAATCGCTTAATCAAAATTTATTCCGCACTTTGATTTTAAATTTGGGACGCAACATTTATTAGTGGGGCCCTCGAAGTAACCCTTCACGGCGCTTCATTATCGTGGATTAAGCCTGCGGAATATTTTATCGATCCGATCGACGCCAGTATTCATTTTCAATTAAGCGCAAGTATTTTATTAAGTTTGAACGTGGAATTGATGAGTTTCGAACTAATATTTACAATAGCGGTACGTCAGTACCTGACGTGGTTTCTCGCACATAACTAACATTGTGAGGTGCTGTTTATTTTGCATTTTCGAATTAATTTCGATTTGAAGTCGAAACTATTAGCTTAAATAAATAATACTCACCGATGAAATCCTACTTTTACGATTATGTAACGATTCACAATCCTTGCTTAAAATACGATATACATTCAAATAAAATAAATACCTATATTTAAGTATTCTGTTTGTGATAGCAGGACAGTTCGTTTAAGTTTATCAAGTCGGCATCAGACGAATGAGCGGCACAAAACAAATCGGATATGAAAAATCGATATTCAATTTAAAATGAGATTCCGCGAAACAAGTGGAACAGATAAATTAGATGTTCTTTAACAAAGCATTGTTCGTACGTTGAATGCAGGCAGTGACTTCAATTTCCTGAGAACGACGTTGCTTCCGCGCCCCGCCATCAAACGCGAAACTTTTGAAGCCTCCTGCTCGTCATGGAATCCGATGCACCTATGCACCTTTGTACTACGCGCCCATAAGTAAATATGCTATCGTTTCGTTTCTCTCAGAATGGGAATTAGAAGGCTCAAAAAACGCGCATTATTTTTGTGCAGATGTTAAACCGTTAGTTAAGTGTGATAAAATTGTCTTTATATTAAAAATTAGATCATTTCAACTGTCAAATGTTCAGTTTAAAATTTCAATTTATTAAATTTGATTGAATAAAATTAACAGATAATTTTGTTTTCGTTCTTTGAACGTAAACGCTTGAAAATCGCCCGTTTATTTGAATATGTTGTGCTTGAATAAATAGAAGAGCTTAAGCGTAGTTGTGGAGCAGTGTACGACGCCGTACGGTGGCTGCATCTAATGCAATTTCCGGCGCAGGTGCGCGATAATGTGCACGCGTCATTGCATTCATTATCTATTTCTTGAGTGCTGCACACTATTTTCTTCCCTCATTTAAGATGCAGAAAGCCGCATGGATGAGCTTGCTAATACAATTAATACCTAATGCGGAAGTTTAATGAACTTTAATACGTTAATTAGCTTAAAAAATTTTTCGCCATCATTTGTTTTTTATAATAAATAAGTTGATAAGACTTCTGTGTACCTACTAACACTGATGTTTTCTTTCACTTTACGAGCGAATATTAAATGTGAACATAGGTAAAAACTGCATAGCTGGGAAGAGAACTTACGTCCTCAGGGATGAGAGCCACAAGAAAAACACTGCTCTTATAATAATTAAAACTAAAAGATGTTCAATTTGAGAATGACGTTGCTTACGTGCAAGACGCATCAAATATGCAAAACCTCACTAACAATATATTAACTTGGAATAAATAAGGTTATATTAGCATTTACCTGGATTCACGCGGACATAGATATCCTATTTGCCTGACGAGAGACGCTAGACGGGAACATTTGAGTACGTCGGAGTAACTTTTCACTTTGCACGGGCTTTGTCTAATCAATAACTTAATACGTAGGATTTTGTAGGTAATTTGTAAGTGCTGAGTCTAGCGTACCCTAAGACCCTTCGGAGGGTTAAATACCGGTACTTGACGGACATAGCTCGAAGTATGGCTTCTCAGTTTCGCAACGTTTTGAGATTAATTAACGATATTAGCTAAGAATATTACACAGATGATGAACAACAGTTCCGTTTAAATGCATGAAATAAAAAGCCTATTTCAGGGCATATTACATACAGCTGTAACCAAAGCAAAAATGCTTCACAGTTTTCGAGCTCCACTCACTGTCGGCAATGGCTGCCTTGGCGAAACGAAAAGTTTTCGAAATACTCGGGGCTTTATTAAAACCTACGGGGTATATTGCATAACTGACGGACGGCAATAAGTAAGGCGACCTCGGCAGATTCAATATTCAGTTGGAAAGTTTTATTACGGCGTAAATATAATGAGTGCAGGTGAGTTTTGTCTGCAGGGATTTACGAGCGACCGTTATAGCGGTAAGACACCGGAATTAACTTATTCGCCGAGCTGGATTAGTTGCTTTTATTGTTTACTTGATTAATACTATGCACTGCTTCAAGTTGAGAAGCGAAGTAATAAAGGAAAATGTTGAGTATCACCTTGTGTGTACGAAATTTATTAATATCATACAATTTTTAAATATACCTAATGGATTTGATAAAGGATTGTATCACTAATAATTCTTATTTTACTGATCTTATTCTTAGTTTTTTGTAAATTATTTTAGATTTGAAATATATTTCATTATTTGTCATCTTAATGTAGTCTCGGTATTAGAACAGCTCCCTTTATTTACATTTTCCTGAAGCAAAAGCATCTTCTAAGACTCACGGAACAATATTTAAAGCAGATCGCCGCTCCATAAATCAAAGTGCACCCGAGGTGCGCATATTTCATACTTAATTCTTTCGAGGCAAAACCACTGCCTATTTTATGAGACGCCAGCTTTGATACGGCAATAGCATTAGTGAACACCTGTATTTAAGTTTTTTTTATTTTGGAAAATGTCGGGATAGGAAATGTGGAAATGTTCCAACATACAATGTATAAACACGTGTATTACCTAAACCAATTAGAAATTACTGATTATTATAATTGATATGCTGAACTTTATTCTCCTTCACCCACTCAAAATACTCAAGAACAATACTCATAATGTTTGGTTTAGAAATTTCGCTAAAAATACAAGAATTAATTGTAATTTAATTATCATTCCCAAAAGTCCTTAGCGAGGCCTACACGAAATCTTTACGCTTCAATTGGTCCAGTTTATGGCGAAATTAATTACTGGAGGTTCGACTATTATAGTTTCCCTATATTATTGTTGTGAGGGGTCTACGAGGAAATTGTGTCCGAACAAGAAAATTAGTAAGCGTAAAACGGGGTGTGAACATCGAGCGAATTCTGAGGGATTGTTTGGCTCGTGATGTAGAAGCAGCTGTATTAGTCACACAAATTTCAAAATTCGTCAAAATATACTTTTTAAAAATATACACGTCTTCTTTCTTGTGTATGTGCAGCATTGTAAAACTAGAGATGTTTCAATTTTGATGTGGACCATTATTTACCTAATTGTAGTAGTTGCCATGTCAAATTACAAATTGAGCAGTTTTTAATTTATACCGAAAACCAAATCCAAAATCTCTGCGGATGCGATGGAAATATTGCAATATATGGGTACCAAGGGAGACTAGAGATTCGCCCAAACAATAGATTTATGGTTTTGCCTTCAAGAATATTAATCAATTTCCTGAACCTTATTTATCGTGTTATGTCGTTTTAAATATTTATTTTAAGATGTAATTTAAAACACAATTCATGAATCCGTAAAATTCTTTTGTTTCGTTTATTAGGTATCTAATATGGGAAAACATAAAAAATATATTAGAAGGTAACTATTAAAATTAATCTTAGAATACTAAACATATTATATTAGTAAACTACAAACCTTATTTTGAACTGTCTACTATAAAGATATGTTTATGAATAAGAAGGATAACTTATGTATAAGACACAATAGATATAATTGTGGAGTGGTCAACGTATTATTAAATCTTATACGGCATATTGAGTCGGTGAGATTCTTATTTTTTAAATAATAAAATTACAAGAACCTGTCTTCATCAAGCTTAGTGGCTGCTACAATCTTATTAGCTGCAATGACGAAAAGGCTCGATTTCGAATAACTCAAAGAGCTGTCAGCTAAAAGTATTGACAGGCCCGTGTACTCGATACCTTAAACATTACAGCTCCATCTTAATCCGTGGTGAGACTGAGCTGCTTAATCCGTCACGTAACCGGGAACCGTCGAGAAATCGCGTTACATCAACGAAAAATGTATTAGAGGGGGACACCCCTGATCGGACAAAGTTTGCTAATACCACCCCCTAACATAATCGCAGAGCCTTTTACGAGATAAATTTATGAGGATGGGCGCGATTTCTTGCGTATTTATGGCTCAACGTGGTTATTACGTGGCGCTGATGCTTAATTATGAGACGTAAAAAGTGCCGTGCGGAGGGTAGGCTGATTAGTAGTGCCATTTTTTGTCAATTTACTGCTGACTAGGACATCACTTATGAACAGTTTGGATATATCATAACCTGGTTATGAAATTTTCATATATTTAAAGTAATAATCATTGTATATATAACGATGCAGAGGGAATATTATAAACACAGATGTATAATAATTGAACAAGGAAAAAAATTGCTTTCGCCATTATTCGAGAAACGATATCGTTTAATATTAAAATATTAAGTGTTTAAACAAAGATGATAATAAATTCCCTGCCCAAAGTAATAGAATTATTTCATACATATCTTTCCCTCCACAAAAATCGAGATAAATAAAGACTATAACTTTGGCACAAAACTGTTTCTAACCCATATTCTTATTTCAGAGTAAATTGTTGCCAAATCCTTTCAACTCTAGTTACGAGGCACCTAAAGCGTACTCTATTTTACTTTCTTACACCAGCTAGAAACAATAATCATAAATACATTACGCGCGATTGGATATGTGAGCCAGTTCGTAAACAACGCACCTACTTGCCAAAATCTTGCTGAAGAAGTGTATTTCAAGCAATAATAGTATCTATCCATGTATGCATAGAGGCTATGTTGCCTGGTGACGGACATTCGAACGCGTTTTTGTCTTACTTAATATATACGAACTTAATAGATACTAACATTGTTAGATATTTTTTATGCATTTACTTTGAAAATATCTGTAGTCAAAATAAGTTTTTGTAAATAATTATTTCGTAAAATCCAATATTTAACGAAATGACAACAAAAAAGAATAGTTTGAATTTTTCACATTGTAGCAGTATCCACTCTGCGATGTTTTTTAATACTACAAATAATTTTAACAATAGGTATTATATTATTTAAGTGTTTATATTGTTTATGGTTTAAAGGAGTACTATACCTCTAAATGTTTTGATTGAGCTAAGAAATTTGTTAAGAAACGTATGTTTCTATGAAATAAAAAAGAAATTTAAGCTGAATACACTTAATTAGCATTAGGTATTCACACTTTATACAAACAATATAATATATTTAAATACTTGTGGGGTTAAAGTTTTTATGTTTTTCTTTCTCCTTTTCGACAATGATCATATTGGTATTAAAACGCAACAGTTTGGACGCATTCCCGCATTGTTTTATTTATTAGCGTTAGCAAATGTTACTAATTGGTGCAAATTTTACAAATTTTCCTTACATCCGACGTCTAGAGGCGAGTGGCAGCCCCTCACATAAATACTGAATAAGCAGTAAACTGTATTACTTCGTCGAACCCTTTTCACTTGGCGAATTAGTAAAAAGCTGCTGGGGAGTGAAAATTTTAAGTTAAATGCGTTCGTGAGCTCACCTGCCCGTGTGTTTGACAGTCCAAGTGATTACATTGCATAGCCGAGCCCTTTTGTTTGTATTTGATTCGGCTTAATTCGATTTGCGACATTTTTAAAGGAAGTGTGAAACAATTATTTACGCTCTCTTCAAAATTTAGGATCGCATCAGTTACGAATATATGATTAAGTTTATGTAACCGGCTTTTTATTTTGTCTTTATTTACAAAATATTAATTTCACGATGTTAATAATATAATGTTAACATTCCTCATACCTGCTACGCGATGCTACGTGTACTACGTATTCTACGAGTTCAATTCATTCCACATTTGTCTACGACATATTGAAGTGTTATTGCGTAGTTAAAAATACCGACATCCACGCACCGTGAGCTTGTCTAATTAGCAAAAAGTTAATAAACAGGCACACAAGCTCGACAGTGACATGCTCTCGTGAAAATGCCAAGATGAAACACGTTTAATTTGCATACTCGTTATGTTATGAGCAATGTGAGCGTTCGTTGTTCGCGTTCCCTAGTGACATTGTATATTATAGTATGGTGTACACCTACTCACCATAAGCGATAAGTATTTTTATGAATACGTAGATATTATTCATATTATTAATATTTTTTGACAAATTGACCACATAATTATCGTTCTTTGCGTCGCTCATGTCAAGACAGAAGATTCAATGTCCGATGTATCAAATTAGATGCTTTAATCTAAGTACTATCGACAGATTTCACTAACAAAGCCAATCTTCAAAATATCTAATGGATCAGCCGTTATATCAATATCTATGCATCCTTACCTCATCTTGCACGTAAAGTACCTTAGACAGTATTGTTACGTTTCATACTTTTAGACAAATAGTAAATGCTGTCAAAAAATTCTGGAATGGTTTATTGTTTCATCATTCCAAACCCTCAATAAGAAACTAGGATTAAATTAGTGTATATATATTATTACGGTGTAATTAAGATACAAACACATAGGATATAGAGGCAAATCTAAACGAGCATACACACGACTTGTTCCACGTCGAGAACAAAGTACACTAACGAATCGTATTAATTACGTGCCTAATTTATGTCAGTATTCGTACAAAGCTAACTTTTATCCACGTCTCGGTAATTCCCACGTCTGCTCACATTTGACGACAAGACGCTAACCGGAGGCACGCCCCGCTACGTGTCTAATAAGACGCTCTGTGGCCGCTCATTGCCAAACGCGGCGCAATTAACGTCGCGGCGCACATCCGTCTAGAGGGTGCTTTATAGTTGTTAAGTATCCTCATTATCGTGCTCTTAATATTGATTTTCTCATTAATTATCATGTCATTCCAACGATGATTGTGATTTAGACATGCATAAGATGAAACAAATCGTAACTTTATCCATCGTATAACAACGATCACACTAAACATTTTTATTTTTCATTCTGTTCTGATTGTAATATTATACGATGATATAATTATCACGATTTCTTTCCACGTTAAAATGTATTTACATTTATAGAAACATAATATAATATTACGCAACAGACCAGCAAAATAATAGTCTAATGAAGCGGCCGCGGACTGACATCAAGAGCCATAATGGCTTCCTCTTGAAGCCTTTGTCGAAGCAACTTTGTAACTTGCTGAGACTTACAAGTGACGATAAGAGCTCGTGTTTCTCTCGGGCGTGTATTTCAGATATTTTTATCAAATGTTGGAATCGTTGTGTTCCGTAATCCAAAGTAGGACAAAGCAAAATATTTTTATGTTTAACAAACTCAATATCTAGAGTTAGAACTTTCCATCGAAATTTGTTACACCACCTGAGAAATAAAAAACCTGGGGTAACAGTATTTATAATGTGTAAATGCAAATTTATCTTCATTGAGAAAGTAAAGTTAGCCTAGATGCTTCCATCTGGAGGTCAAGGATATCGCGTTTAATTGACATTGTACAATGATATAGTTACTTCCCCACAACCGATAGCATTTCAATAACAGGAAAGAAAAACAGCCCCTTTGAAATCAGTCTTTAATTCACACACGCAAACATAAAAGCCAGTTGAAGACTTCTTCAGTTTTCATTTAGTCGCGTGCAAAGATACGTTGCTGATTAAATACGCCTTCGTTTTATTTGTTTAAGACGTAATTAAAGATGCGACGACGTTTGCGCTTCCTCAAAAGAAGCTGTATTTATTAATTTGCCTGTCAATATTTGCTTCTAATAACTTCACGTGAAAACTTATTAGACACCCTTTGAAGGTTCGTGTATTCATGATTCTGTATAATTAACTATGAATTTAAGAAAATTGTTTAATTCGTTGTCAAGGGAATAATCGCATTGTTGATAGAAATATTAAATGAACACTTTAGATTTTGAACCTTTTCCCACTTCACTATATGTATTTCGACAATAAAACTTAGTATATTTAGACAATACATTATATAATGTAGATGTAAACGTTTTTGATAAATTTTATAATATAAATAAATGTAATAACTTATTCATAGACTTTCTATGTCTTATTATTTATTAATTATGCCCGAAAGCAATATTCAACTGTTTCTTACGATATTCTCTGCAGAAATACGTTAGATATACATGATTCACTTCCTTCAAAATAAGATTTACGCAAAATAAATCTTGACTTCTTCACCTAATAATAAAAATATTGAGGTCGATGTGATACCGTTCATCTGATAATGCGCCCTACCAATTTCCTCGTATTCCTACACGTTCAAATAACATTTAGGGTGAAAATATTGGGCATAACTAATTTATTCACTCTTATTCCGCGGCGGAGTATGCGAAAATGAAGGTGCGTGCACAATATATTTTAATAACGCACTCTCCGGAGCCCCATACAGGGATAACAAAGTTGCTAACGCGTTTTTACTTTTCACGCGTTACCTCGCTAATTTATAAAGGAAAATTTTAATATAAATATATGCCAGTTACGCTCAGGGTACGGTGTAATTGGATATCATGGGTAATTGTAAAGCAGTTCAACGTTAAAAATAAAAACCCAATATTATTGCTAACACGACATCGCTCGATATTTCAGGTTTATTGAATCTTTTTTGAGAGAAGATAGAAGGATATTTTTTTCATCCGTAGGCTCTTATTATGATAAGAGGTGGTGGAACTACGAGTCCCAATACGGCCGTACCGCAGTACGTCGCGACACGCCCGCAGATTGGATCAAGTTAATTTCGCTCCACAAACAAATTGACAAAGTTTAGAGCGGGACATATTTCTTCGCGGGTGTGCCACCCCCCTCCCCCGCGTACCACTGACAGATTCCCGCATAACGGAAATTAAATTTCACATCCGAACAAGAGTGGGAGCACTCGCCGCGACTGTCGGTTGACATGCGGTGTATAGTATATAAGTGTAGGGGCAGGAGATTTGTAGAAAACCTCACAATTACTGTGGTTGCTAGATTCCAGAAATACTTTTTTCTCGAGGTTCAAATTCTCAATTACAGAATTATATACAAAACTAGTCAGTATATTAGTATAGGAGTAGCCTGTACTTTGATGTCATTTATGCCGATACATATATTATAAGCGATAAAGTAAATCATCATAAGTCTCAGAGATTTATTTATACTGTAAGACCAGCATTAATATTGAATAAGTTAAGTTTCTGTTTATTAGCATCACCATCGTAAATAATGTGCAATCCGCATTAGGAATAACACGTGTAAAGTATACAACGGCGAAACTAATCCGAGTGAGCTCTATCAAAATTGCAATTAAAAGCCCATTTACACCGAGACAGACCTGGGGTCACCTCGAAGGACGCACGAATTAGCCATTAGCGGGCGCTTCGGACCTTGTTTACACCGCGCTTGCCCTAATGACGACCTTTGCTCTTCCCTTCGTTAGGAAAGCCTCGCACTAAAAGGCACTCCCCGCAGTGACCGGGGAAGAATACGTCGGCCGTAGTACGGTGGCGAGAAAAGGACAAAGGTCTGCTTTCGGATTAATGCCCATGTAGGGACGTTAAAAGGCCAGCCGACTGCGTCAGGGTTAACAAGGTTATTATGGGATCATCCGGACCCACCGCCACTGGAAAAGTGTTAATTTTCTTCTGGATATCGAGTTATTTTTAATCCACGTGCCGTTAAAGTCAATTTGTAGGAATAAATTACATTCTTGTTAAGTTACAATTTCTTTGTTGGGTTTGAGTTATAATGTAAAAAGAGTTATAATGTAAAATTTCCACTACTTTTAATCAAATTTGTTATAAATTTAATTTCAAGGATAATAATTTATAATTTTAATTATATTTCAACATCGAATTAAATAATCTTAGTAATTAAAAAAACTAAAAAAAAAACTTGGCGATTAAAAAATATCGATTGTTTAGTGCCAGTTCTTTTTCGTTCTACGCATTTGATTTGAGTAGTGGCAGTAATGTAAAATTAGAAGTATTTAATGTATATTTCTTTTTTTAATTTCATAAGTATCCATTGTGCCTACCTATATGATTTATGACTTTGACTTTGAATAAAAACAGTGATATATTCATAGAACTTGTATGAAAACTAATTCATTACACAATGCGCCCCACGTGTGCAAATTAACTATAAATCCAAGTATTAGGTAAAAGCCTTCATTACTTAAGTCCGTAAAACCCTTATCCCATAACGTTAATAACACAATTACTATAAATCTATCATCGCTGAACAAACACGGTCCGAATCTCAGCCTAAGCTAATACATTTTGTCCACACCCGTATTCATACTTAACGAGTGGGTGCGTATTTGCTCGGCGCACACTCGGCGCCCACACGCAATATCGCAAGACGGGTCAGGCCCCAGGCCCTAAGCCCGAGAGGACAGTAATTACGGTAGGCAAATTAAGCAGTAAGGGGCCGTGCCGTGTCCATCTTTGTACGGGTTTATTTTAGGTTATTCCATGTCTTATTACAATGTAGCCTCCCCTGCGGCGCGTTCGCCGAAACTGATTTCGGCATCAGAGTTTCATTACGGTCTGTCGAAAACAATCCACTCTAAATATCTATTCTTGGGTGCGCGCTCTGCGGAATTACATTAGTCTGAGGTGGCGAAGGCTCGACTCAATTTGTTTGGTAATAACGCTATATCAGGTTGGTTATAACAAATGAGCTATTGTGAGAGCAAATCGGAGTATAAATGGTTTCGTACCGTCTGTGAATTATTTCGTATTCTGAAATTGATAGTGCACCATTGAACTATCTAAATTAAATATACCTGAATTTATCAAACACAAACTTACGATGTACTGGAGTAATTTGAACGCTGTATAGAAATTATTCTTACTTAATTAGTTTGTCAATAACTCTCACAAGCACAAAAAATAGAAACGATTTGTTACTGTAAATATTTCTTAAGAATTTACTAGTTTTGCTTCCAAGCATCAGCTGAAAAAGGGACATCCCAATATCGAATCTCCTGGGGTTTACGTACAAATATAATTTGTCCATTAAAAAGTACAAGTGGTGACCACACTTGACGGATGGAGATGGTCACAAATGTCTCGTTAGTGACCGAACGTGCCGCGTCTCATACACTTCAGGCCAGCCCTTTGTAAATAATGAGAGGGTCTGTGAGATTCACTAAACTATGATGTTATATTCGGGATTCAGTTAAAATTAAACAAAAAATATTTTATTCATTCAACAAATTTAATTCACGAATCGACGCTAGAAGTGACCATCAAAAGTGTATTTTTATGTTACAGGAGACAACAATAATAATATAATATATCCGTCTAGCTCTCTCTATGTATAGATCTATATATATGTTGCCTCTTGGAGGACTTAGGAGGAAAAAAGAAACTTAGTTAAAGCTCAATCAACCCTTGTACGACCAAATCAAAGATATGGTAAAATATAATGAAGTGAGAGTTATAACTAGATAATCGTATTTTATACAATGATACAATTCAATAGAACGTTCGTGGTCGTATCCATATTATTCGTACATAACATCCCCAAGGGAGCTAAAACTTACATGGGGCACTATGGCGTTGGGACTAAAGGCTGAATACCTCTCAGATTGCCTCTAAATATTGCTGGTCCAGCAAACAAGGAGTTGTATAAGGCGAGAAATGGGATTTCCTTAGGTCTGCGGTGAATAAGTTACCGCCAGTAAACTAAACATGACTATTTAAGTACCTCGTAAAAAATATATTTTATAATAAATTAATCTTAAATGTTTGAACAAAATGTTTGAACATAACCTTTTCTAGTAATATACTACTTTAATATATTTTGCAATAATAAATTCTACGGTATCCAAGGGGGTGCAGGGTGCATATTATAATGTTGCATAACGATTTCCCGTTGCATTATTTTTTCGTAAAACAGAATTGGGGACTTATAGGAATAATCAAAATTAGGGAATGAACCGCAACCTATGTCTAGATTTACCGAAACTACGCTGACGTTAGGGATCTTAATAGAGTTGCCCTAAGATTATAATATCTCGTAGATTTATTGGCGGCGCAAATGCACAATAGCTTACTAATTGCGGCCACACTATTCTGGGTATTTGATTTATGAAAACGTTTTGTATCCCCCGTAGTTAAAAACATATTTTATCTTATGTGTGAATGTTGTTTTGTTTTGATGGTTTGAACATCAAACAGCATATCAACTGTATTGGAAGAAAAGCGTGATTTAATATTATTATAACAGTTAAAAAAGGCCTCCTGACAGGGTGTGGTTTGTTTTAAACTGGGTGCAATACGTTCGTTGATTTAATATTTTAGCGACCGGATATCCTGCTACCGAAAAGGTAATACCTGTAATAAAATTAATCAAAATTCGAACGTCAAAAAGTAAGAAGCTATTTACATGAATTAGGCGACATTTATGCCTCCATCGAGACAAACCACAGCGCCACCTGGCGGCTACGGAGTTATATGCTCGTTACTGCGGCACGCCAGATAGCTTTAATGCCTTGTATTTTATTAGATTTCTGAACTGATACCGATAACGTTTATTGTATTGTTGCGAAATATGTCTTTTGTGATACCATTTCATGAACGTAAACTACCTTTGATGCTTATCGAAAAAATGTGCTATTTGACATTACTGTGTATTTTCCTTTTATATACACACAAATACATTATAGTTTCGAGAGGCCCATTTCGTGTGAATATCTAGCAGCAAACAATAAAAGCTATTCAATAAAAGAGGATGAACATTATCTTAATATTTTACATGGCTCTACGTTGTCATTGGCCGGCGCCATTTGTCTCTGGCGCACCTCGCGAGTTCGATTTATGGCAGAGTTTTGTGAACTCTTAACCGTTACGTGATCTGCTTCCGAATCCAATTTATGCCCTCCATGGGAAAACTTTGGCCTATTCTTTACGACACATCTTCATGGCCCGTGCCAGCCCCTTTTTATTTCATTGATTTCTTTAAATTTATTTCACGTTATTACTCGAGATAAACGACTTCCAATTATCTTTCTTTTTAGATGTGACCTTTGTGATACGGCATTTCAATTTTATTTAAAAATTATAGATGATTCGTTTTAGCTATTATTTTAATAATAGTTGATAATAAGTTAACTTTACGTAAAGTTAATGTAAATGCGTAACCAAACATTGTCTGATAAAACATGAAAGTAAATTGAATGGAAATCGACTGACCCCACGTCAGTTAGAAGGGTCTGTCTGGCTCCTAACAAAATAAATCCTAAATAATTAGCATTGAAAATGTCTATTTAATACGTCTGTGCTACTACAAATGCTTGTCATAACTACATCACAATCCAGTAAGCACATAAGAATGTATTAGAGAACCTGATATTAAATACATTATCTTTATCAAAGCTATGGTTAAAAAATAAGTATGTACTTTAAAAAATGCTATTATTTTGTGGTCTATCCTTATCTGAAATAACACTTAAACTTAATTGAAAAATATGCATTTTGACTAGCATAACTATTGGCCTTTTAGTAAATTCCATAACACTCATGCTACTCGCGCCTCACGAAGCCTTAAAATGGTTGTATACGTATCCGTTGGCGGGCGCCGGTCACCCGATGGGCATTTAGCATTATTATTTATTGACTCTCAGCCCCAATTCACTTTTCACATTCCCCTCGTCTCGGCGAAGTAAACAAATCGGAAGAAGTAATTATTAAGAATACAGCAAATAGGGGTCTCAATCGAGTATTTGGTGCAATTTCGAAAAACTAAGCAAAATTCTAATTTAGTTTACAATGAAACATACTCTATATTATCTGGTTAGTTCGAGACGTATCTGTAATAGTTTCCCAATGGAAATTTCATTCGTATATCGGAAATCGAAGGATTGGTAGTTTTGTTATTTCGCGCGGGAGAGCCTTTTGTTGCATGGATTCGCGTTAAATGGGAAGGAAGTTAGTACAGGGAGTTCAATCGGCCGAATGGAGCAATCTTTGTTTTCTAAGGTTATCTACGATCATACTCGAACCACTATCGGTAAACTCTAATGTTATCTATAAATGTTTAGTAAGCGAAGGTAGAGAGGGGTCACACAATGCTGGTGCTTTGTTTGGAACGTCCACCCCAGTTCAGTCACTCGGTTATAAATCAGAATGTAATACGGTGCGAGGAGATAGCTAGTTTTTCCGTCTTATTGAACCTTTTTTTCGATCACAACGAAATGTGACGCCCTTTTTTGTTTCAGTGTCAAAACTTTTAGATAACGTCATACGAGCCGCACTTATATGTAAAAAAATCTTTTTATAACTTGTATATATTACATTTTAGCTTTTTGGAATTTAAGGACAACATTTGTCATTGCTTTACAAATGAGTGATTAATCATTCCTAAATGTGGTAACTATACAGATACGATTTTTTTTCCAATGCTATAAACTATTTTCATATATACATTCTAAATCTGTGAAGCCTGTCCCAAACCATGATACAACAAGTTATTGTAAAAATAATGAAAATTATGATTTGCATTAATATTTCATACTATATTACACCTTTGTGAAGGCACGTTTAATTTCAGTAGAGCATACTCTCGACGCGATGACGTAGTGTAATTTGGGTAACAAAAGTCAGGAGCGCGTCACTAATGCAGCCCAACCAGCGGATATGAGATAGTTTGTCAGTTCTCTTTTACGACGAAACCACTCAGTTAATGGCGGAGAGCCGGCCGTGTGTGAACTAGCTCGCAGAGTTTACGTGCTACGTTAATTATAACATTTTAATTTTAAGCACATTTAATAGATTAAGCACAATTGCTAAGCAAATATTGAGTAATAACATATATTTAATTTATATGTTTTGGTGATTTAGTATTTTTTATTACAAAATGAGGAGTTGCATGAACCTCAATAGCTTTTGTAACATATTAGCTGTGGTACAAAACTGAGTCTTGAGAATATATAATGTGAAAAAATTGGCTTCAAAATATATTTTGTAAAAACCGCTTTCCTACTGCACTCAGATTAATATTTTATACACTATAAAGCTTAGAAGATCCTCAGTAAAAATGAATAGCAGCTCGCTAATCCGGGATTAACTCATGTTAGCGTCTAGAGGCGGACAAAATCTCATAAGTGTGATGCATGAGTGAATTTGCATGGGCATGTTATAACGCTAGTGTGCGGCCTTATTTCATGCTCCACCTCACATCTTATAGCCCGAGGTCGACTAATTATTATAATTACTAATGCTTCTACGCTCAAACTTGTTTTTGTACGTTCAACTGATAAATCCTTTAACAAGCGTCTATTTTCTATTCTTCATGTCTATGGTAATTGCTCAGCTAAAGGAAACTTAAAGGTTATTCATAAATCAAACAACAAATAAAAAAGTTGGTCTTATTTAATTATAACATTAATTAAAGAGAGACAAAAATGCGTGAGAGAAAGTGAATAAAAACAAAATTAATTTGTAGCTTAATAGAGGACATAAATTCCGTTACAACGATTAACAAATTAGCTAAAATTAGAGATGCTCTTAAATAAATTACCAGCCTCATAATGGAATTAACTTAATCGAATAGTTGTTTACACTGTGTCACTGATAGCAATTAAAATTGTTTCGCTAGACGATAAATCATTCGGCAGAAAGTGAAACATCACGCCGCTGCGTGCACACCTTGCAATAAATTTTCCAATTACTAAGAGAATTTCGAAGTACCAGGGGAGTGTAACAATATTAATTTAATTACTAGAGAGTTAGCTTCAAGCTATCTGTTTGACCGATGCACCGCTACGGCGTAGCATGGTTTCAGCGGCGTTGCTACGATAACCTTATTCGCATAGAAGAACTTAGACGCCATTAAACATAACAGCTTCATAATTTTTATTAAAGTAATAGTATTACGTAACGCCATATTGTGTATACATACAACCGCACTTAGCGTTGTTAATTTGTCGATGAGTACGCCATCCGTCATAGCCAGGGGCCTGCGACACGTCTTTGTGACGTATAATTGTAAGAAGGGTTGAATTATTATAAGCACATGACTAGCGATTTTTGAACCCCCTACTTTAGAGAGTAATTTTCACTTGTTTTAGATTTGACTTAGTGTTTTAGGAAATTCATGTATTTATAATTTTTTTTTATTTATCAGTGAAGTTTACTTATTTTTAGATAGCAACTTGTTTCTTACTTAAGTTAAATATAGTTTAAAGTTAGGTTTAAATTACTATTTTTATTATTACTATTATTGACTCTTTACTAGTATTAAAATACTTATTTACACTAAGCAGTTCCATTGGAAGTATATATCTCCACGTAACCTAAAAGATACCTCCAAATAGCACAATCATAGCAATAGTACCTGCGAAAGTTTCAGTCAATTTTCCTTCGCACCTATTGTCGATATTTCGGTTCAGGTTCCATTGTCGCTTTACAACCGATACAGTTTCCAAGTCGAAACAAAGGTTCCCGCGATAATTGGATGTGGCCGTTCCGAATGCACGCGAGACGAGACTTAATTGAGGTTTCAGAGGCTAATTCGCCCACCTCCGATCAGTCTTCAACCCCCTTCAGAGGGGCTTCTGGCGGTTGCCAGCAATAATACTGTCCGACTGAGGTTAAGAGGTGTTTTGTTTCTACCGTTTATCCTGGGCAAAATGTCTTTTTAACTTCATGCACTCATGTTACGGGACCTTAGTATAAAATGTTTAAAAAGGCTTTAATAATAAATACATGTGGGTACCTAACTCAAATACACAAGACCAGGCTGGCGAGATTTGTCACGTTTTAAAACCCCACAGTATATTTAAGAATCCCCTCACGTAGTATGTAACAAAAAGTAGTAACTAAATATTTTGGAGGCGATAGAGGTCGGGTGCGGACACAAAAAGTGAGGCTCTGGCCTGGGGCGGACATTCGTAGATATGATAATCCCGAGTATGTAAAATAGTGAAATTTAAGGCCTCTCCATGTGAAGAATTGTGTTCGTTTCGAAGGCAAATTATTCTAATGCGGCCCTTTTATTCGAGGCACACTTGCATGGGTCGCTCCAACACTCATTTGTGTTTCAATAAAACACTACCCTATCTAAATATTGCTCCCGATATCATCACTGCTCGATAAAACTATGGTTCCGTTTCGATTATATAAATAGACTTATTAATATTTGCGCTCAAGCATAAAATTTGAAATTCAGTGAAAACCCTGTTCTGTAGTATCACGTATAAGTACGCTTACTTGACTTTATATAAAACTAGCGACCCACCCCGGCTTCGCACGGGTGCAATGCTGATACTAAATACACTACAGAAAATCTGTGAACGTTGTACATTACTTAGTACATTATTTTGATAAAGCAAGTTCAGCCTGCGTTTGCAATGCAAGCGGAAAAAATGTAATTATTTATGACATCATATTAGAAACCTCAAAAATAACAGTACTTTTCCACTATTTCATGGATGTTATTATACATATAAACGTTTCTCTTGAATTACTCTATCTATTAAAAAAACCACATCAAAATCCGTTGCGTAGTTTTAAAGATTTAAGCATACAAAGGGACATAGGGACAGAGAAAGCGACTTTGTTTTATACTATGTAGTGATGTTATTATCTGCAATATTGTTATTAGATACATTATACAGAAGTTTAAAGTGTTTCTAATAGAACCTTGCAATAATATATGCCGAAGGAATGGCGCTGGCATCAGCTGCCATTTTCATTATAATTTAATAATCACTATCACATTAGTTAAAACCCGTTGTGGTATTTTTTTTACAAATTTTAGTAGATTTAAAAATTACCAGACTATTTGACAGTCTATAGTTATTTAATACTCTTTCTTAATAATGTGTCAATGGTTTTATTGCCATTTAAAAACGCCAAAGTCATGTCAGAACAATGGCGCTGGGATCAGCTGCCATTTTCATATACTTGAATAATCACAGTCAAAAACCGTTATATAATTTCAGTTTTATGTGTAACATGTTGGTTATGATGCATTACAAAACTTACATCTCACAAATAATATACGATTTCAAAATGAAACGAAATTCATTCAATAAATAATCCCCTGACTTTAAGCGTCGGACAGAAATCCGGCGGGCCCAGTATATCGGCTGTCCGATTTGCATCCTCTGGAAAGTTCACACAATCACATTTTCCTCATCAGCCTGCGGGACGCATAATTCTTCCTTCCATCTGTCGTCTTCCTGTATCTACCCTTGCAAAAAGCTCTTTTTGTTCAGCCGGCGGCAGAGTGCGCGATACATAAATTTCAACGATCGGTCATCCCTTAAAACAAGTTTAGCTCTTTATCCGGCGAGAGTAAGTTGAAGAATGGCCTGCTCGTACGTTACCCTCCGATTCGTTACGTATTCAAATTATTTTGCCATCCTGTTTTTGTTACCTTTCGATTCTTTTGTGTGCCAATGATTAATTGGGACCCTTAGAATGGACATTTACTATGAATAACAATAGTGTTCCTTATGTACTGCGCAAAGACTATTACGTAAATAATACGTTACGTAACTATTAGTTGTATATCAATCTTATTATTTGCAAATGTACCGTTCGGAAGTCTAAGTTAGGATCTATGCCTAATTAATAGGGGCTTCACGTGGTCACGGGAAGACAGGCCACCCCTTGAGTCAGCAGACATACGGAGTTGGCATTGCCTTGCGATTCCCACTAGATAATTAAATAATAGGCAGGGTTAAATCCGTCCCTTTGTTTGAGCTAATGTACGACTTCATCACCTTTGCAGGGTCAATATTCACCTATATTTTATGATAATTAATATCACTATATTTAGGCCATTGTCTTCGCGTATATTAATCTATAACTTTATTGGTCATATTTTTTTGAATAAAATGAATTTCTTAAGTAAAACCTACTTAAGTGTGGAAAGTGAAAAAGGTACAAATGAATTTTTACACCTGCCTTAATGTATAAAAGTACACTGCAATCTGTGTAAGTTGGCAACAATAACCACGTCGGCACATTTCACAATTCGCACGTATGAAAACTTGAATAAGACCGGTGCAAGATAAAGGCTGGTCATGCATTCTGTTCACGTCCACTCTTTACAAATTCTCCTCTGATATGAACCATTCATACAGAGGATAAGTTTTGCTCAGTCCAACTGAGGATGATAAGTCGCTACGACTTAACAATGAGACTTAGTTGATTTCGCATTCACTGTTATACTTAAGCTTAGTCAAGTTTAACTCTGATTGCCGTAACTACTAATCTCTGTACTAAATTTTGGATGCCTTGCTTTACTCCTTGTACACGTTTCTGTATGTGACTTCACTTTTGTCTAAATATGACTTTAAAAATAACGAACTTTTGTAACACAACAAGATTTAGTTCTTCAATTACTTGATTATAAATATTATAATGGAAACCACTCAAGAAATCACAACAAACTGTGCGGATACGTCGCCAAACGTATTAGATAAAAAGTAGAATCACTAAGCGTAACACTGAAATATTTGATCTCATACTGTCCGAATGAAGATAAATGTCGGTATAATTGCTTTATGGCATTCTAATTCCTATATTGAGCCACATAAGTGCCGAGATCGGTTGTAGGTATTTGTGAACTGGTAGCGAACCGTATGGGGGATGCAGCGAAGCATGCCGCAGTGAGTCACGCAGTTATTCAATAACGCAGCTTTGCTTGTCCGGATTTACAACACCGTGAAAGGCCAAAATTCATAGCTGAAATTCTATTTGTTATTGGCTAAAGTTTATGGTTTCTTAATAAAAAGGAATATTTCATTATTTATATTTATTTACAACATGAGATATAATCTATAACTATATATAAGAGCCTGTTTAAATATAATATAAATTAAATATAAAGTGGTATTTACGGATTTACTGACAATTGAAACTAGCCATAAACTGAATAATCATTTTTCACTTCGTTAAAGCCTTCATGCAGGTACTCAGACGTGTGAGGTTAACATGTGCAATCGACATGGGTCTTGCCTCGACCCCAGAATCGGTGACGGCGAGACGCACAAATCATGCGACATATCGCGAACCGATACTTTCCCAATAAAATAAATCTTTAAGCTATGTATTGCAATTAGAAACATCTTTATATGTTGTTTAATGCGTAAAAGCTCAATTTTTGGTGGTCTAATTAGAATAAATGATTTGACTTTGATTACTCGGCACTCTCTTTAGAGAACACGCTTTTATTATTTTTATAAATATACATCAAATTAATAAAGCTAGTAGAATATTATTCATGTGTAGGACGACAGTTAAAATGCATAGAAGACACTAATTTACGTACAAAATTTTACAAGGCAATAAAATATCGAAATAAAAATTTTGCAATAAAATAAAACGCTAACCGTTTTTACAGCGCCGACAATATAATGAAATAATCGTAACGGCCGTCGACGTCACATTGAATTGCCGAATAAATCTTCCTCGGCTCATATTGTCCACAGTCCTCTTGGCAACACTTTAATATCGAGAAATATCATCTCAATAATCGAACGCGCGCGCACTCGCCGCTCGAAATAAATCACTTCCCCGCGTTAGGCTGTCCGTTATTTTTTAGACTTTCCATTTCCAAATAAAGTCCCTGAGCAACGGGCCAGTGCTTCCTCCTTCCGGGGCGGTTTTATATGATTTGTCGGCTGTCAACCGTTTCCCTTAATATTGTCAATATTTCAAATATTAATTGTTGTAACTGAACTAACTTTCTATCGGCTTTGATGACTGTCTCCGCAGTGGAAATTTATTCTTGAATTAGCCGCGTCTATCATTACGGGTGTCGTGCGCTGACACTTAAAGTAACGATAAAAAAATTGACGTCCGGCGCCGTGCTATTGAATTATGTAGGTTCACTTATCGCGTCAATTCACGCACTAGTCGGAAAAAAGTTCCGCCCATAAAACATTAACAAGCACTCAAGAAAATTCCGTTCGTTAAGTACTGTCAGCGTGTAGTTTTTCCCACCTCGCGAGCCACTAGAAGCTGAAGGGTCGCTGTCAACGCGATTGACCAGCCGATATCTCCCAAGAGTGTCGCCCTCCGGCCCTTCGAGGGACAACTGAAGATCATCGCAAAGCCCTCAATTAATGACAAACAATGCCCAAGCTATCTCGTGTCCAATTTTCACTTGTCGCTTCCGTTTTAAGCTGTGACAGTTGTTACGGGTCCAATTACTTCACCGGGTTCCTTTACACTGCAACTATAAATCATGAATCTAAGGAGCGTAACAACGGAATAAAACAAAACACGTGTCTGTTCGACGAGATGCTAAAGAGCGCGCATAGACACAAAATCAGCACCACATAACACATTATATTCTTTTGCATAACGATGGAATCATGTCCGTTATTTTCATGAGGCAGATGAGAATGCTCTCTCGTTCAACGCTCGTATCGATCCTGCCGGGAGGAGCGGGGGCAGAAATTTGGGAAAACTTTGAAAGTTTCACGTCTAATTCAGGCGCACGCACACACTCGCAGCCCGAGCTTAACCACCGCACACAAACACGACTACCGCGTAATTTATGTTCGGTACTGTACCTGCTTCAAATATTATTACGAGACTGAACCAAATGTATCGTTCATACTGTAATCCCATGTTTGGTTGTCGATTGCTTTACTGCTGGCAATTGGTAAAATAAAAGCCTATGTGAAGATCAAAGCTCCGTCTTCTATTGTGAAATGAGTGCTTTGAAAGAAAACAATTAAGATGATGAGCTGTAGGGTGACCACAGTGTGTGACGCCATGGACAATAGCACCGGGGATGGAGCAATTCCGGCGACGCGATCAAAGAACATTTTTCTGGTGCCATTTAATGATTAAAACATTTCTGTTCAGATCACATGTACTTACTCATATACCTAAACACAGTTATTCTACTCATTTCACATCACTAGTAATAAATATTTGATAATGCCCGCCACATCTAAAATTAATTGATGTTAAAAATAAATAAAGATGCTTAACCCATTTTCCCCTTTAGATATCATCCGTTTCTTTTTTAATTTATTGTGGTTATAATTTTTAAACACCCTTTGTTGTCCGGTTAGTAAACAGGCTGTTTCGTAAATAAAGGAATGCCATTGAGGCATTTGTGAAAAACAAAAAATTTGCCGCAAATTTAAAACAAAGGAGCTATGAGAGAGCAATTAACGTGATTTAACGACCATTTAATAAGACTTTGATTAATTTCATTTTTAAAATATAAATAGATATTTTCACTTCTACTGTTTAGCGTTTTTTGTTGTATTTTATATTCATAAATGAAATAAACGGTACACAATATTTTGACTACAACAATTCATTCAAAAGTTGCTTTCTTATTTCAATTTTATTCATGTATGTTTTACCTAAGAATGCTAATATAATATCTACGTCACATGTTCGTTATACTCCTGTGACAACGAAATTCTTGCAAATTTTACGTCAAAAAGCATAATAAAAGGGCGTTATATATCATTCATCTTAATTTGAACGCGCAGTCATCGCGCAAATCTGTATAATTAACATTAGTACGCCATTAGTGTAATGAAAGTTCTCTTTTACCGAGACATTATTTTGGATTAAGCTTTTGAATAAAGCTTAGTATTTTTAATAAGTAATCGTTTTGGAATAAGTATATTAATTAATGTTAAATCTGTTTGTATCGAGTTTAAAATTCGAATACATGTTAAAGAGAATCCTCTGACCCCAAAGCACTTTGATGAAAAGTACATACTCAGTAGTACACATTCTATTGATAAATGTTTTTTTAAACAAGGACCGCAGTAAATTTGATAAATAAGGTAGTATTTGCTCGTATTTTTAAAAGCTCGGTGGCAACAAATAAAGCTGTTAGCTGACAATCGGTAGTCGGGTCACGGCTCGCGGGATCAAGTGCACTTGTGACCGGTACACACGGGGTATAGACTCAAGATATTTCCGACAATAAATCCTAGTTATATAGTTTGAAAATAATATACAATATTTTTGTCACTATGGCTGAATTAAGTCGTTAGAGCCAAACTACTTGGTCGATTCATGTTAACACAGCAAACCTTTTTATGACTACCCTGTCAAAATACTTGTAATGTATATCACAATATATTCAACAATTCCGGAAGTCGTAATGTCAACACAAATGTTTGCTTAAATTAAAATAACCGGCAGCTATATTTGGATTCGTACGCCGTGTGCATCCAGCGACACCTCAGAAGAAAGACGTAGTGAAGTAATAAGAAAAGGTAAGAGTGCCCCATCGAATGATAACTCCGGGCCTTTGTCTCTGGTCCGTCTTGACGAATCGAATTAAAAGGCTTATTGTGTCTACGTGACAGCCCTACGAGACGTTTTTGTTTCGAGCAAACTAAAATATTACGAGCCATTCACTAGATCCCGAGGGGAGAAATCGCTACTTGAATTTGTACTCAATTTTTAAGGGACTGTTAATTAAGAGTCGCTCCTTATTGGACTAATGCGTTAATTGTTGAAATGCAATCTCGCTTTAATCACTCAAATGTCTCGTGTTTAATTGAAATGTCCTGATTTATGCTCGTTTTTCATTAAGATTTTATTAATTTCTGAGATGATACGCCCAGATTACTGCTCTTTTTATTAACTTTTCGTGTTTTTATTTTAAATAATACCTCGAATTAAATAGTCTAATATTGGATTTTTTTGTTACAGGCCTCATTACGGCAACGCGTCCCATCTCCGGCCGATCAAAGTAAGTATGAACCTTATTGAGCAGGCAAAAGCAAAAAAGAAAGTAATCCGCCGCTTATCCCATAAACAGCCACTTCCCTTGTACAAGGCTTAATTATTCATGACATCGCGACGTCTCATAACGTCCGTGGTCGCCAAAGACCGCGATAAAAATATAGGAAACACGCTCTTTAA
This sequence comes from Pieris rapae, assembly GCF_905147795.1. Taxonomy (NCBI): domain Eukaryota; kingdom Metazoa; phylum Arthropoda; class Insecta; order Lepidoptera; family Pieridae; genus Pieris; species Pieris rapae. Next base: position 197,428 of record NC_059515.1, on the reverse strand, counting down.
TGAGCTCCGTACAATATTTATACAAGCAACCCTAATTGCTAGGGTGGAGAGTGGAAAAAATGGGCAATTTCACGTAATGTAATATGTATATTTAAGGTGAAGCCAGCTTTGAATTTTGTCGCATAACTTAACTAATAAACACTTCGAGACCACGGCTTTGTTGCTGTTACTAATCACTTCTTACTGAGACTCTTCTCACTATAAAGACCAAAGTAATATATTTTTCGTAAAAGTTATGTATATTTCGTAATAAAAGATAATATTATAGTAATTATTTTTATAATTTTTGTCACATTTCTTAAATATTATTACACGCCATTATTTGAATTGTGAAGTAACTTTTATATTGCACACAGTAAATAGGTTTTTTATTTCTTCAATATGCTTAGGTGGTCGGCTCCCCTCGAGCCTCTTGACGGAAACCCTCAATCTAATGATACGCCTACGTTAAAAAACACAAGAAAATTTAATAACGGTGCCCACAGCCTTACAGAAAACAAAGAATATTTAATTTCACGATTTCCACATGCTCAATATCGCGGCAGTCTTTCACATTGAGAATTAAAACTCTATCAATTTTTTTCCATTAGTTGATGGTAGAATATGGTTACAAAAGGCACGACACTTTGTTATAACGAAGAGAGCAAAATGAAATATTAATAAAGGCAGAACAAGGTCCCAAAGCGAAAAGCCAACAATCCCAGTGAAAAATCTGCATATCACGTTACGGGGACATTTAACTAGTAATTATCCGGTACAGAGCCCCGACACATTTCAAAGGTAAGCAAATTAGTTCCGCACTTAATGATCCGACAAAGAGCGTAAATCTTTTTAAAACCCCGAGTGTTTCCTTTTCCCGTTGGGTAAACAGTACGTAAAAAAATATTTGCATAAGCTCACCCCGCATATATGCAAATCGGCCCATACGTGGAAAAGCGGTGAAAATTGTATCAAATTGTTACGACACGTAGGCTTTCCCGACAATTTGTCAAGCGAGCTATAATTATTTGGAGCCCCGTGCCTGCTGCGAAGTAGCTTTGTTTATGTTGTCATATTATGGGAAAGTTCTTTTGCAATGCAAGTCTTTAGTAAGCAATTTGTGTGTGTTCTTTCGAACGAAATATATTATGGCTATTTATCTATACCTTGCAGTTTATTTTTTCAAGAATAAAATCGCTTCATCCCCTTGCTTATAAGAGGAGTCATCTCAAAAGACGCAAGTCGACCCATATATGTCTTAAATTAGTAAAAATCAATACAAATTTATCTAAAAGTTTAAACAAGTCCTAAGATTTAAAAAATACCAGAATCGTATCAAAATTTCCGTGTTGAAACATTTTCAGCGCTGCTTTCCCACGCCTCTCAATAAAAACAAAGTGCGATCGAACGGACGCTACCCGCTTGAATTAAGCCGGGTATCCGCCATTCACTCCTAAAAAACGTTATTCGCCACCTGTGGCTCGCGTATATCGCATGCGTTTATCTGCGGGAAATGGATGCAGTGGATCCTACATTGATATAGCTGAAGGGAAATACGAAATGAACCGCCATTTTTTTATTCATCCCTTTCGATTTTTGTACCCTTTTAAATTAGTATAAAAATTTAATTGATTACCTAACTCACCCACATTACTACAAGAACGTTACAATTCTTAAAAGGCCGGCAATGCACTCGCGAGTCCTCTGGCAATAAGAATCCATGGGCGGCGGTATCACTTAACATAAGGTGAGCCTCCTGCCCGTTTGGCCCCTGGTTTATAAAAAACTAACATATCCTTATAGTTTTATGTGACATGAAAATATAAAGATATATTTATAACTCGTATTTAAAGAAAAACACTTTTTTACGGATTATAGTTATGTATTATTGTATTTAAACTTATAATTATTTGTACATAATTTTAAATTTAACCCGACGTTTCGCGTGCTTTACAGCACGCTTTTTTTAAATTTAATATTATATTACTATTAAAAGACAATACTATAACTCGTATTTCTAAGCTAAACGAAAATCACTCCAATTATTTTTAATATTGCATAGTTATTACTAACTAACGGTTAAATTTTTAATTGAGAAGAGAAAAAAGTGTTATTTATTTAATACACAAATTAATTTTCTAAAAGAACATATTTACAGGCCTCAAACTATTTTCGGTCAATTCCAGTAAAATCACGTCCAAGTTTTCCCAGAACGGGACGCGTGAATTCAGTGAGCGAATGTGTTCGCAATTACCATTCACGCAATGCTCCTGACCGGGGCCAGCACACTCAATTAACACGCCTATCGCATTCCGCCCAATTGCCACTACAGATATATTGGCTTCCGATGTGCTTGGCCATTCCCGTTTTATTCTTCCATTTCGGGTTTGTTAATTAATGCTTTAGGAAGAACGAAAGTAACATAACGTTTCTATAAAGAATACATTATAAGATCTTATAATTTATTAACCGCCACGAAAACAAAATCCTATATTTTCCCACGGTTATGAGGTCTTAATAGTGAACATGCCTCTATGAAGTCGGGTGCACAATGGCGGTAAAGGTGAGCAGAAATTCCGGACAATAAAGTCGACAAAAAAGCTGAGTGAGGGCTAGTGCGGGGAAATAGTTCGTGAAATTCGGAAGGGTCCTGTGAGCACACTTTACGACGGTCCTCTTAGCGAACCTGGCCATTACGTCGGGTTAAAAGATCGTTCTATTCGTAATATAAAGATGCCGAGGCAAGATTTGTAGGCGGTTTATGGATGTAGAAGGGTTGTTAGATGCGGTATTATGATCATGTCGAGTGGAGTCGTACCGCATCCAGAAGTCAACATTGCGAACACGATGGAGTACTTTCGAGGGCAGTATAAGAACGTGGAAATGGTAAATCTCATTTTATGCATTATGAACTTGAGTTCTCCAGTCTGTTTTCAGTTGCGTTTCCGCTTTTGAGAGGTTAATAAATGCGGTAAAAGACACAATTATGTCCAGGGATCCACTCCTGTTTTTGCCATTTTGTACTCTTATTTTTGTTTGTGCGAAGCGTATTTCATTTGCATAAGGCTTATTAAGCTTAAACAAAAAATAATGTTTATTCGGTCTGACTGGCCACGATCATTAAAGTTTTAGTCGAACAAAGCGGTATAAATGTTTAAGCTTAAATAAAACAATGCAGTTTCCTTTCATTAACCAAATATTCAAACAATATGAACACTAGCATTTACACGTTCACAAAGCTCTTGAATGCGAGCACCATTTGATATCCAGAGACGTTTGCGGCTAATTGCATGGACGGAGGGAATAAACAAGGCGTGCTGAGATTCACAGGTGTTTGTGGAGAGCCCTCACGTAAACAGTGCTTTGCACTTCCTTTTGCACCGAGACTTCCTTTGCAAGTCGCATCTCGTATATATACATTGTATCTATAAGATATCTAAACTTTCTAAGTCAATCAATCGAGTTTATTATTAATTGTACTTTATGTTTTAATTATCTAGTTTAAAATAATATATTTATTAAAAAGAAAACCCTTTCAAAGGCGGTCACACATAATGCATGTAATGTCACTATCGCGTGTCTCGTTCCGTTCGAATGTAAAGTGCCGGTACTAAAAACAAATTATACATAAAGGTTTGCGGTTAGGACTCAGACGTGCCTCGGTCAATCCTTCTAACCTGTCGTGTGAACTAGCCCTTTGAGCTTGCACCTACACACCGCAAACGTTTGTAAACAGACTATTTTGGATTTCAGGAACTAGGGATCACATATCCAGTTTGGGACCTCGATATTTCATTCCTTTTTATGTATATTCTATATTTAATTAGTGTAGAATATATATCGTTCTTAATTATTTATTAATGGGAAATATTATTTTTGCGAAAACATATAAAGGAAAAAGACTAAAAAAAGGGATTTTTACATAATTTAAACAAGGTAAACGCAAAATCATAAATAATAATTCAATGAGGATAGAAAAGTGAAAATTCCATACATCCATAGCTCGGTTTTTCTGGAGATAATTATGCAATGTTGGGCGAGCTCCGCCGCCAGCGGCCTGCATATTACATGAGAGTAACTTTACGTATTTCTTTAATATTTCACCGTGGGAAATTCTTTGGTTCTCATAGTTCACATTTTTTCACTTATTTTGAGCATTAAAACTAGAAAGATATGGTGAAATATGATACGTATTCCTGAAGATTTTATACTGAGACAAGACGGAAATTTTGATATAAAAAAATTGATAAAAATAAATAAAATACTAAACACTTTTCTACATTCGAAGGAGTCCTAGCACCGATCATAGTATGTTCTTGCTTTGTAGGTTAAAACTCTTGAAGTACTATGAACTATGTACACTGACGAGATTGCACTTGAGACTTAATTTCATTTCCTAATACGCTCCTCGTATTTGCTCGCCATCCATCATGTTTGCACAGAACCACATTTTCTCTAGACAAGAGATATTTTCCTTTTGTCTAGACGAAATATTTAAATAGAAACAATCGTGAGTTCAAGAGGCGATATATCCAAATTGCTCATGTAAGACGAAATTAACCCTCGGCCGCATTAAAGCAGATAAGTCGGAGCTCATTTGCGGGCCTTCCGGCAGCCGCTCGTTACATCTTGATATTCTTTACCCCTTCACCGATACGGAGCACCACACGAGCAATAAATGGCGCGGAAGAGCCCGCTATCGCACGGCCCGATATCTTCCATCCGAATTAATTTCAGAACGCGCCTCAAACGAACTTAGTTCGCGGACTTGTTATTTCTCCGCACAAGCGAGCGAGCGCGACTTCTAATCGCTAAGAGTTGCGAGATAAAATGGCGGACCCGTAATTACCATAGCGCCTTTCGAAGATATGTGGAGAATCTTAATGGTACGGTGGCTTTGTAAATAATGGGCTCTTATGGGAAAGTTGGCGAGCGCACTGTATCGTGCGTAATTTTAAGGCTGCGAACCCTCGTGTCTTCGCATTTATGTTTTAAATAGCTGTTACTATAGCTAAAATATTTATTACTTTGAAATCTGTGTGTTTAATTTATGGTTATCATATTTCCTGCTTAGAATTTTAATCAAATAGGTCTATATTCAGGAACACAGTATTATTATTAATAACAGCTTATTGTAACATATTAAAAAACAAACAAATCTGCAAGAGCTTGCGCTACATCAACAAAATATATTCTGATACATTCAGTTGAAAGCTAAGTATAGCTTAAATCTCATCTTCATAATCAAAACCCCGAGCAGCTAGTCATAAACATTTCCGCACTAGTACTGTTCCGCTATTCAGATTCGCAAACTGCTCAGTTAATACATTTTAAAACGTCTCCAACGTTATTCAGGAAACGATACGTACCGAGCTTTAGTGCAATGAGCATGTTCCCCACATAACAGCCACTGTAAATTAGGCACCAAAAACGGTCTCATTTTCCACCCGAGTGCTTCGGCTAATATTGTCTCGCTCTTGAAATATGCAATCTCACCTGCGGGAGCCGGCGTACTGTAATTGTTGAATATACTGCGTCGTTTAATCCACGTTACATCTTCTGGAATGTTCGAGAACGCAGCCAAGATTTGCAGGCACTCTGCGGCGAGAGACTTGGCCCCGGGCCTAGCTACCCGGATTAACCCGACCTTCTCCGTGTACTTACTCCCCAAATCCGGCGCACTTGTAACCGAATGTTAAACCTCGTTTACATTCCCGAAACCTTTTATAAAGAACCTCCCCGAAAGCGTTCTTCAACAATCCCGTTGCAAAGTTGCTACGGTAAACAGCCGTCAGCGTCGTCGTTGAAATTGCAAAAATGTAAAAGAGCTAATGTTTGCTCACCTTAAACCCCTTCCCGGCCCCACGTGCCGGCGTGACGAGCCGGATAAAAGGCTTTAATACACCCTCATCCCTTATTACGAAACTTGAAAAAGACAACAATATAGATCCAATGTGTCGCGGGCGGCAATCATACGCGCATCAAAGGTGGCGCGCCTCGCAGCTACCCAAGTGTGGAAAGCTCTTTATGTTACCTCGTGTTGCGCTCCTATGGAAATACGGAGTCAAAGGGCGACACGTTATGAGATCTCGAACAATACAGATTGTTTCAATTCCATTTCCTTCCCATTACCCACCGTTCGAGAGATTAATAAGAAATGCATTACATTTACCGTTTACAAATAACTACTTGTCTTAAAAACCTATTACTAAGTATGCTTTAAAACTATAACACAAAATGAATGTCAGAATATTTTATCGATAAGAAGAAGCGGCTTCCATACACACTGTTTCAGAAACACATCCAGCAGTCATTACCGCCCTTCTGAAAAATCTGAAGCTGTTTTGCAAGTCTAAACTCCTTGTGTGTCACCTGGCGGATCCCATTTGATGGCTCAAAGGTACTCCTTCGATACGCCAAATAGTTAATTGTTTTTGTTGAACACAATTCTCGTCAATTATTTTAAACGTGACCAATATCATATATTTACATTAGCGTTATTTGGGAAAAATAAGACAGAAGTCAAACATATGGTTTTACTTATAATACTAAACGTCTGCTTTTCATTTGATTTCCTCTGCTCATATTAATTGTTTTATAAATTTAATGAACGAATTTGCTGCCATTGACGAATTGTAAATGGATTTAACAGCCATTTTCGAAGGATTCTATAACGATAGGACGTGAACACATTACTTGTAATGTCATCAAATAATTCCAAAAAATTTCCACGAGTTCACAGGCTGCCACAAATTGATATTCGATCAGGGTTCACATCCAACGCCAAATTGTTTTCTTATCAATACGTTTTTGTCGCTGTATATATATGTGCTGTTACTGTGTTTACAACCTTATTTGAACTACTTACCATGACATAACATAACATTCGGTTATAACTTTACATCGACTTCGCTAGTGTATGTAATATCAGGTTAAACATGTAAAATGAACACCCACCATTGGTGTAATACATAATATTTATTGACGAAAATTGCCGAAGATGACAACACTCATTACGCACGCTATGACTTCGTCGTAAAGCAAGCCTTGGCACAAATTGCCATTGAATCAGTGTGGCCACATTGTTTCCCTATCAATCCTGATTGGGAGTACGCACACGCTCCGCGCCGATATGCCGCCATCAAAACGCGATTTGTTTATGAAAATTTATTGTATTCGCCATTACCGGATTCTTTTCCTACGGGAGCGACCCGCGGAACGAAATCACCTTATTCAATTCCCTTTTTGCATACATCACACGAGGGGAACAGGTTTTGTCTAAACATGTGAAACCCGTTTGAGAGCCGAATTCTCTTCTTATTAGTCTGGATTGTATTCCTTGATTCGCCCGCGGGGCTCCTTTCGTCTGAAATTTATTTGAAACATTTCTAAGATTATGATTCTAAGGTAACATTTTTAATACATATAAGTTGTGAGAGTTACCTACCTTCTCTGTATCTTCGACATAAAACTTTCATTTAATTTGATCTTTCACAAAAAAATAATTGTAATTTTGTCATATACAAGCTATACTCGTACTGAGACCACTTGTCATTAGCATTAGACGTACGACGAAACGGTGACGAATCGCGCCAAAGCCGCCAATTCGGAATTCCGCTCATACCATTTATCAGCAGAATTAGCGAGTCACACATGCAAAATGTCGATTGTAAGCGCGCGATATGACACCGCTTCCCTTCTGTTTCAAGGATTTGGAAAAAGAATTGTCGCATATATCACGGTTAATAGGGTGAGGAGAGAGCACTACTTATGCCTAATGCGACAAGGAAACATGCTATGCTCGTACGCTCGAATACATTTTCAGAACTGGATTTTCAATGTAATAAATGTGAGCAAACCGAGCGAGCTACTTGCGTTAACCTCAACTTTTACAGTTTCCGAATATTTGAATTAATAAAAGATATCATACATATATTATTAACGTTCCTTATATTATTCGTATATGTCGTACACGATTTACGCTATGACCAAAATTTTTAAATATAACTACATTTTCAATGATTATATTTAATTCATAGATTTTATATAAAATTCTACACGTAAAAACGGATATTGTGTCAAACAATACATAGATAGATTATATTTTGAATACTCAAGGTGCATTTGCTATAACGCTGAAAGTATACAGTAAAAGCGCGGTTTTTCGATATAACAATAAAGTGTTGATGGTCGTAAACACGATGGAATAATGTTCAGTAAAACGGAATGATCCTTGTAAATTTGGACAGGCAATGTCTTTGAGAGAAGGGAATGAAGATGCTCTTAACGATACCATGAAAACCAAATTATTTATTAAATAAGTATTTTATCTAATATGTTACAGAATTTAAATAACATCATATCAAATTGATTTTGTAAACATGAAAAAAACGAGATTTTTCTAAATAAATAAAAGTTTCTTCGGACTTCAGTACAGTCTGATAGTAACCAGTTCTACCCAGTTAATAATGTAATTACAAAATATTCTCATGAAAAAAGCTTCTAAGTTCAGTCTAAAATAAATCTTCATAACACATTCCAATCGCAAGCCTAATGCACTCAAAGTCTTTCCTCTCGTACGCAAATCAGTCGAAGATTATGCTAAATACTCGTTGGTATTATATTCTACGTAACGCATACATAACAAGAGCCTCATCACTCAGTAAAAAGCTGCTTTATTTCCAACACATGATTATGTAAAAGAATTCCCAAATTTCATTGTATGGGGTTAGCGTGGGTCGTTAAGAAGCGATTTCAACACGATTTACATACACGGGTTTAAAACAATGTCTTTTGTTATTTATAGCCTAAAAGTGTTTTTGTTCTTTACCTATTAAGAGGTACATGACGTAAACACAAATAGTGACCAATGTATATGAATAATCTATAGCGTCTAAGTTTAATTTCAGCCATGGCACAGAAGCATTGTTTACGAACCTCATTAACTGTCATGTACGCATCCAAAGTCGGCAAACGAGGCCAATTTTCCAAGCCACCAAACGACTTCCTCGTCAAGTTAATACACAAAACAAATTGCCGTTGAGATCACTTCGCAACACCACAACAATTAATCAAAAAAATTGAAGGAATTATCCTTCCGAGTCATTATTATTATTTAAATCTTACGTCGCTGCAGATACAACTCAGCCATAACCCATTTCGGAGGATAAGAAAAAGGGATGGTAGTCATTAGCATATAATGACAGTAATTAAAATACACAAATAGAGCTATAAAGAAGGCCCGCCGTTGAAGGGTTGTCTTCATCATGGAGCGAGAATTTATACATGGCAAATATTTTCACTGCGGCTCAAGCAAGCCGCTTCAGAATTAAGAACGGTATTGTTTAATTTATTAATTAATGGACCCGCTGTTGCGGTGATGATGACGGAACAGCTCAGCGGTATATTAATAAGAATTGAAATTGGATTTAAAATGTGAATTATATTTCAATTTAATTGTGACCTTTACGGTATACGTCTGATATAAAGTTAGGAATAGAAAGAATACTTACAAAATTAAAATGGGTATATTCAAATCGTTAGACCTAAGATCAGCTGAGATAAGAATTTTCTTATTAATTTTATAAATTGACAACAATATAGCTACTTATCGTCACAGTCAAACAAATTTCATACAAATAAAAAATTATCAAATTCTTCAAGGATAACAAATAATTGTTCCACTCCAACGCTTTCTCAGACAATGGTGAAGATAATTACAAAATGTAAAGGTTTATTAACACAATCGGGCAGTAATTAACATAAAAAAATAATATTTACCAGCACTAGAGCTGAAGCCGCTTAATTTACGAATATTACGGATTAGATTCATTCTCTCAACCCTTCGTTACAAATAATTGCAGCGATGTTAAATCTTGAGAAATGGAGCAAATTTAAAGATTAAACTCATCACGTTTATATGGAAATTTTGTAAGAACGACTGCATTTAACCATTTTATCGGAATATTTTTCTCATTTATTATTATACACACGTTCTGGAAAAATAAGTTCAGCAAAACTGAGTTCAAATTATCTCAAATTACCTATTGATATTTTAATCCCGATTACATCAGATGATTCGAGATGTCTCTATTAGCATATAAATGGCAAGAAAGTATGGAATCAGCATTTTAATTTTTCAATATTAGGGAACGATTTACAAATTAGCGGGTAAGAAAAACGCTCTGAAGGCCTAGAGAGGGCGAAAGAGCCCGCAGATGTTCTATTTAAATGTAAATTTATTTCAACATGCCGACGACACCGATGAAAAACATCATTCAAAATCGCAGAATTTGACAGACCGCAAATATATTAGATAAGCAACGCAAACTTTAATCATAAAAAAAAATATTATTTAAATAAATAACTACCTAATCTGTTTAAATTAGTTTAATGTATGCAGTTTTAATTTGATAAAAAAATCTTATACCAAAATGATAGAAAAATTAACTAATTTGACAGCTGTATTTAATCAGTCTCACAACAAACACGGGGAGGGTGACAATTGCAGGTTCCGGGTAAAAAACGCAAAAGAAAGAATTCTTTCACGTTGAAAAGGCAACAATAAAGGAATCGTGGAAAAAGGTCCGGATGTGGAAGTGACAGATTGCCGACAATGGTGAAAAGTCACACCTCTTGTTAACGGAACGGCGAGCAGGAATTAGCTATCATTTACTTTGGCGCTTATATAACTAATTAGAGAGCCGTTGCTGACGCCAAGGGTGGCCGTCGTGGAGTTCTTTCAGAGATCTTTAATTATATTTCTTTTTAGCTCACTAAGTACTTAAAGTTGTCTTCTCCAGTAAATATTGATATTCCCATTGGCTCTAATAACAATTTTTTTAAAGTATGTAATAAACAAAACTTAATTAAAACGCAGCTGAATTGAAGGCAGTGTTTTGAATTTGATTTGTTCCGTGCAAGATCTCTCATTAAGCCGCTTTGCATTTCGAATTAACGAATCGATCATAATTGATTAAGTACCGTGGCGAGGCAAGGAGTACCACAAAGGAGTCTATTCGGACCACCTCCGAGGAAAACAAAAACAAGATTTCTCCCTTTTTGACCGAATCGTCGAAAGCGAAATCTGGCTTTGTTCATTTGCTCGGTAAACCGATAATTTCATTAAACAACAAAGTGGGACTCGTCGGGAGCTCTGTAAACACGGCAAGAAGCCAATGTCCCCTAAGATGCGAAATTCATTTGAAGAAAAAATTTCAGTCCGAGCGCATCGCTCCAAATTAACAAACCTCAGCCCCTGCTTGTAAAAACATTTGAATCTCAAAAAGGTTTCTTTAAATTAATTAAAAACTATAGACGAGTAGAAATAATTTCATTATGAAATAATCAAAAATTTCTTATAAAATAAGTACATAAATGTCGTTGTATTTAATCACTAAGAATATGAAGTGAAGTTGATTACAACGTGCATATATATTATATAACTAATATTAAAATGTAACAACGTATGAGTGAAAAAATATTTGATCACTTGTTTTTTGACAAAGGTAATGAAGGTACAAAAGGTAAAACCTAGACTAGCGAATGTTAATCGAGTTGCACTTGAGTCAATAATCTCTCTAATATTGCTCGAGTAACCCAAAACGCTCGGATTCCACAAGTTAAAAATATTGCAGAGTAATTCCAAGCATTCGGTTGGGCTACTCACTTTAATTTTGGTAGCGGGCAAATTAAGCCCAACCCCGATATATTGCATTTGTTCTTTTGAAGCTTCCGGTGAAGGGTTAAACCAAGAATGCTTTTTACGGAAAATTTAATTATTTGAGAATTCTCAAGGTGTGTATTTTTATAGGAATGATTATTTGTTCTGAAATAGACTTGCGCATCTGATATCTGGTCCATCTGAAGTAATTATGGTTGAGAAATCGTATTAGACTTGTTGAAATATTATGTTGCTTAAAAGAACAAAACTTAATACTGACATATTTTTATAATATGTAATTTATATTACTTCCAAACATCAATTATATCGCGAATGTATGACTACAAATATTCGTTTAACCGTGACCAATGAATTATAACCTCAGGCAGGTAATTAGACCGAAAATACCATTAAATTAATAAATAAAAAACAGAAACGGGCCCATCGTATGGCACGATGTAAGGCCCCTCTGTCGAATAAATTTATGTAAAAATTTTCATTAATATTTTTGAGGCTGGCGGTCCGTCCGCCCTTGGGAGTGGAAATCGAGTTCGTGGTCGCGATGGAAAAATGCAAACCGAAAATTATGGGGTCCCTCGACTTGTATTTGCTTATGAATACGGCAGGTAGGACCGTATTGTGTATACGTAAACATATCATGTGCAAAAATGCGAGGAATTGTTCGGGGTCGCTTTACATTATGTATTAAAATCGCTCGATTGCTTTTAAATTATAAATAACAGTATTTTCAGACAACCCATATAAAAATAATCTAAAAAACAACCTTTTGCCAAATTCCTATCTGAAAAGTCGAATAGTTCCAAGAACGCCCTCAGATCTAGAGATTATGAAAGATTTGTGAGCTTCGAGTGGTGCCCGGTCTTCAGCTTAAGAGATTTAAATCGCTCGGCCGCGTGGAATGCCAGATACAAAGATTGTCGCACAAGGTGAAGTTATACTTTTAAATAAAACTCTTACAATTATTTTTTCTATATGTTTTTTTAAGCTTGTTCCATTTAAATTAATTTTATGGTAATTTAACAAAGACGAGCAGTGTTGTCTACCCTCATAAAACATCTCTTTACCTTATTTGAGAGCATAAAAAAAATTTATACAGAACATATATTCCCTTAAACTGGGAGCTAAATCTCTTGAAGTGGAGAGGCGTATATCACTCGGTAAGCGACCACAATGCAGCCAAAATCTGCGCGATATCAACTCAACCTGTAAATCTTACATTTTTATATTCCTCCCTCCAGGGCTAAGTGAGTCGCACCAACCCAGATTATATCTTGACACTTGATGGATGAATGGTTATTGGTTCTTTACATTTTTATCATTTTGATACAGTTGCGTACAAAGTTCATGCGTGGTACGAGTAAGTGATGTAGGGCGTGCAAAATAACTTTAGAGCTATTCTGATTATACCATTATCACATTACATAACATTTATTATTAAAATGTCAGAAATCGCAAATGGTGAGCGGAGATGTCTGACTTGCTAACGGTAACGAAGCCACTCATCGATCCCGACATATCTAATCTTGAGACCGCCGTGGGTGAAGTTTTACATGCAAATGAATTAATTCTTCTTCGCTCAGTCGCGGGTTCAGCTCGTTGCATTTATAATGTGAGTTCATTACCTAGGTCTCGACTGAGAGCTCACCGTAATGGCTTCGGAAGAACGTTCACTTCAATTATGAGGGATATTAAATTCGCTGATATCCATCGGTGGGGTTGAATGTACTTTCAATTACGGCATTTTGATAGTGTCGGTTGTTGGCTTTGGTTTGATAATTTGAAAATTATGTCTTGCAGCAGCAATGTATATCTTAATGAGATTTTTTGTTTTTCAAGGCGTGGAAGGATGATAACGTAACACAATTGTATATCTTTGTTTTAAGATTAATAATTCCACTGCTACGTCAACATAAAGCATTCTCGAGACGAGAATCTTAAAAATAATGAAATAGCGGAGTGCTCTCAAGGAAAATTAATTTCGTTTAACGTGTTTTCCTTGAGGCATAAGCCGCGTGTGCATTTTTAATTTTTACATCCTCTGTAGATGACGTAATGAATTTTTACTGAAGCGAGCTCTTGCTATCTTATAACGGCCGGGTTAATTGGCCAACAAGCTTATTCACAAGCTCTGGCAGGGCTCCGTGCTCGAGCTATTTATTTAATTATTCATTATAAGTTATTTACTCAAGTTATTTACTCTGTCACTGTAAATAACGCAATGCTTCTCCTTAATTTAAGTAAAAAATGACGTTGTACTTATATTTAAAACCATATAATTAATAGGGGAGGCATCTGCGAAGATTTTCGTGTGTATGTTCACTTCTGATTGGTGCTCATATATTATCCTAATACCTAAAGATAAATTCGTACGATGAAGTGCACCAACACATAAATCTTGACCCAACTCCGCATACGATTTAAGTATGATCCATACTTCGTCAACAACAAATTGTCTATTATGACGGCCATACACTGCAGAGTGGCGATGATAACTTGGGGAACTGATTGTGGTTGTTAGTAGGAAAGACAAAAAATCAAGTGGCCGTTCACAAATCAGATGCACAGTTCAAATGAAAGACTGAAACTGTTGGAAACTATCAGTAACTGGTCCAAAACTGTTGGCGACGGAGAGCCTACTCCAGATGTTACTTTGCTGTCCACGGTGCTCAGATCTGTGCCAACCGGCCGACTAAAGAGATATACTTTGGCTTTACCTAAAGTCGATAAACAACAAACAGTACCTACGCAATAGGTACATAATTCTTGTAAATTTCAACAAATTTTACAAACACTTTCTTTTAGTTTTACGTTTTCTGAAAAAATTACTTATTAAGTTGTAAATAAATATGTTAATACATTGAGAAACTGCAATAAATATACAATCTGCAAATTGGCGCGCACATTGGCTGTCAAAATATTTCCTCGCACGGAATAAAATATCTCAGTTCCAATAAAACATAAACCCTTCCGATGTTTATCGCTGGCCGCTCGTGATTTAGCGTGACAGGGCCATTTCACGGTGTTCCTCGGTGCGATTTCCAAATTGAATTGATATGTTTCCGCTAACGCCGCGGCATTTTTCAGCCCGTATCGCGTATGATGTGCGCGCTAAAGTAACCGGAAAACTGGTACGGCTAGCAGAAACACACGCAGCAATTCTGGCATTTAACAGAATTCGTTCTACAGTTACTTTGAACACACGCAACGATTTGCCACATACATTAAAATGCGTTTCTTGTTATTTGTGTATATACACATATAACAAGAAATATATTAAATAATTTTATATATAGTTATAATTACACCTAAAACTACTAAACAAGTAATTTCACTGAATCAATGCCACCTACAGGTGGAGGTCATTTTGTTAATACGAAATTATTTGCGAGATATCAGCAAAAAGAAAAATGAAAAAATTAATTAGAAAAATATCCGAAAGTTAACCAAATGTATCTGCGAACGGTACCAAAGACATGACGTGTGAGATAGGGGTGTAGTAAAGAGTGCAAACGATCGGCGCTTCTTCGTGGAATATTCCCTATCTCGCATATTTCTAGAGGGTTTATACTCAATACCTAATAAGTTAATACATACATAAGTTCGCCTTAAAATACAAATTATTCAGCTAGTGTATAGCTTAGTACATTTTTAGGTCAATTTAAAAGGCAAGTAGATGATCAGCCTCCTGTGCCTGACATAAGTCGTTAAGTTTTTGGGTCTAAGACAAGCCGGTTAAATCACGAAGTATTCCTTCACCGTATATCAAGTAAATGTTAAATACGTACATAGTCGGAAATTCCATTGGTACAAAGCCGGGGATCGAGCCTACGACCTCAGGGATGAGAGTGGCACGCTGAAGGTACTAGGCCAACACTGCTCTGTTAGCACACTTATACATTGAATGATTTGTTAACAATTCAACATCAAACAATATGATGTTATATTTAAATTTTCTATAGTACTTTCCTCAGTGGCCTCAAAATGATTGTATCCTGATCTTCCATCGCTGTGAGACCAAGGATCTGAGATATTTGAAATTTGAAATATAATTTTCTATGTACCTATATCATATTGATGTCAGTGAGACGTTTATAATGATAAGGCTTCACTTTGCAGCACGTAAAACCGCAAAAGTTAAAAACGCACACCTGCGAACCACGAAGTATTTTTAATAGGATCGTCCCCTCGACCAAGGGCTCTTACTAATTCCACGTCCTTCTCTCGAGCACTTTTTAGTCATTTGGCGCCTCTTGAAGACGATCACGTGCAAAATGGAGGCTACAACTCTAAAAAGGACTCCTCAGGGCTTTTACACAATATTTTTTTTATTTGTCGAAGAAGGCTTAATAACACTGAGCGACGACAGAAGTGATACGGTTCAAACGGTGACGCGTCACTTTTGATGATTATCATAACATATAACAATATCTGATTTTAATGTTATATGTACGTTGTCATATCTATACTATATATATATATATTTAATAATTAGACGGATTTAATCCTAGTATTGACTTTTATTAACATAACTTTTAGACATTTTAAGAAAACACTTTTTCAACGGAGTGAAGCTATGCATTATTAAATTTATAATTATTTTATTACTATTGATCCCTTCATCATTTAGTCGATATTAACACCAGGAAAATCAATACGTATAATATAACTTTTTCTACAGCTGAGATACTTTTTGGCATTCATCAACCCTTTGTCTTCAGTCACCGTGACCACGCACGCTGTAAATTCAATTCAATTCAAAAATCATTTATTCATGTAGGTAACATAATGTACACTTATGAACGTCAATAAAATAAATATACATTAAATGCTTCTAATTATACATTTACTGCCAGTTCTCAAATCAAGGGCGTAGAACGGAAGAGAAGAACTGGCAATAAACTCTCCGCCACTCAAACTCAAACTCAAAAATATCTTTATTCATATAGGTAAACATGTACACTTATGAACGTCAAAAAAACAAATTAAATTAATTGTAAATTTACATTTACTACCAGTTCGTAAAGTCAACTCACGCACTCTTTTTAATCGCCAAGTCTTTTTTACACAACGTTTATAAGGAGCTGCAACCATTATACCATGTTCCATATGACATCAGGAGTATAAAGCACGTGAAACGACGGAAAATTTTAAAATTATGTTAAATAGTTATATTACATAGCTACAATTCGTTGAAAAGGTGTTTTCTTAAAAAGGATTTAATCAATGCTTAAATATAATGTTTCTACGACGAAATAGTACCAAATAGAGAGAAATGAATGTAACGTTAATCGCTGGTGATTTTAATTAAGAATTTCACTAAACATGACCCGAAATGAAATCGTTCATTTATTTGAAGCTTCTACGTCCTGTTTTCATCACAACATCATAATAGGAATCACTAAAGAAATAAAAACGCGCGAAAAATGGGCAAAGGGGGATCCATGACGCCCCGCGATCGACCCCCGGGGACAACACTTATCATTGACATTAACTTTTTTGTTGTCCATAGCATTTGCATAACTCCTCAAACTCTATCGAGCACACGCTTCGAAGCCCCGGGGCCAAAGAAAATGGCGGCCTATACTTTGTAAGATCATTTTCAGACTTTAGAAACTCTCTCGTCGCGGGAACTGTAAAATGGCGTCATTTGTAAATTACCAACGCGTCGTAACGAATGTATGCTTCGTTGATTTTATATGCTGATTTTATATAGCTTGGGGCCTTTATGGAAATAAATAACCTTTACAACTCATGGGTGTATAATTTGCTTGAGAATTTTTATCTACATCTAACTGAGGCGCCTGCCGAACTCTTATTTAATATATAGCTTATGATTATATTCAAATATTTTAGCTCCCACCCTCTCGGGGAGTAAAATTTATTAATTTATCGATTTTAATATAAACGTCACTAAGGAAATAAAATATTACTAATGTGGTAGGTTTATAAAAAAAATATATTACTGTACCAAAAGTTCTGCAAATAATCATGGTTCCGTTAAATTATTAAGCAACGTTTAATTACTTTACTGCAATCTGATATATTTTTTTTTATATCAAAACTCAAATGGAACAAAAATTGAGATCGGAATTAGCGCATTAATTTGAGTAAGTCTATTTTGACGTCTGTCAGGCTCAATGTGCCCTTCGGCTAACGAAGCTAATTTGACGTTTCAATGGTAAGGTAATAAAGGAATCGCTTCGGGATTTATGTAAAAGAGAAATTTTATTTTGATTAACAATTGGATTTACTAAATATAAAGTTGACACATTTTGAAATACAAATAATCGCGGGAATATATAAAATATTCCTACCATGATCTTAATTAGATACATTAACTAAAAGCAAAACCGAATACATCCGATCAATTTAATCTTAATTTAAAAATATTCTCGTTTTTAATTCTTAAAACAATCTCATTCTAAATTCCATAACGCTCTTCTTAAAAATTTATTCCACAGAGTGTCTTAAAATTGTCATTTAAAAACATGAGCGTGTATAATGACTTCTTCTTATATATAGATAAAAAATACAGGAAAGCTTAATGGAAAGGTATCAGTGGAAGCAGCTGGTACGATACCGGCCAAGAGTGTCGCCGCACTCAGCCGTATAACATTTTTAACTGCTACTTTATATAGAGAAGGCTCTATGTGTATGTCGAAATTGCTGAATTAAATAATACTTCAATTTCTTCTTTCATCAATTCGTTCTCTTGCATTATACAGTTTGTTTATTCTAAAATAGCAACAAACTTGTTAAATAGCAAAGGCTTGCAAGTCACCACCAATTCGTTATTAAATAATCACATTGTTTTCTTTTATACAGAAGAGGGAGCAATATAGAAGAGCCGCCCAGGGAGCGCCTACACCAGAGCACCCGTCTAAATTCCAGGGGCCCAAAAACAAAATAATAAATAGCATGACTGGTATACTATTCTTCTTGCTTTTAAACAAGTTGTTATACTCGTTTGATTTTGTGAGAAATGAGTTTCCACACTTACTTAGCTTAGACCTATCGCCTCGAGCAAAGGCGATCGCATTTTTCTCGCCCCTTCGAAAAAAATAGGGGAGATTCTTATCTTGTCGCTTCTAATTTACTTATTCCTCTTTTAAAGACTTATTTACCTTCAAAATCCCATTGTGCTCGAACGGGACGCTCCAGCAATAACGAGACAACCTCTCGACGTGTCAAACGAGATTTTTCTTAAAAAAGCAATAACAATTTACATAAACACCCGGTCCTAGTTAACAGTTAATAAAGGAAACGATGGCACAATTGACACTGCTCCTTCTAAATACCTTTTAGATGGAAATTCTGAAGATACATTGTTTTACAAGTTTTTTCGTAGCTCCCTATTGTTGCCGGCTTAATTGAATTCGAAGATTCAGTTTTACGATTATTTCACTCTAGGTACTATCCGCAATTCCATAAAAGTTTTTTTTCTTAGGAATGCAACTCTAGGAGGATTCTTTATATATATATTAATGGCAAATTACTGCTGCAGTTATTGATACAAATAGAAACATTTATTATTTTTCTTTTAGAGCTTCTCCACTACTGGAGCATATGCATAGCGGATGCGTGTCTTGTGCCTGATTATTAGACTTTTTTATGACTAGTGACTACTAGGAAAAAATAATGAGCAGTGGTTTTCTGTTGCCATCTGCTCCGGATATTTAAGGGATTCAAGGTCCCTGGATCCTCTACGAATCCGCTACCAGTTCACCAACCTTACCAAGTGAGGTTAACGATTGGGCTGGCCAGGTTGTTACTTTCGTTCTTCCCTTAATTCCCTGAAAACATTTAACGATACTAAAACTGACTTGCAAATTATCTAATGGTAGAATTGTCTGCTAACTTTTTTATTTAATAACTATGTACATAAATAAATAATAAACAAACAAATGAAAATAACATATTCATAACATCTAAGTTATTTTTTTAAGGAAGTGCGAAATACGATAAATTGAGGGAGTTATAAATTTGGGGCCAATGGCCCCTGTACGAGCCAAGGCTGTACATTTTGCTCACTTAGGTTTTCTTAGTTTTATAAGCGTGATGTTTCTCTATATACGTGCCAATGCTCATACATCATGCTCAGCTACAATCGTGAAGATTTCCATTGTATGTACGTGCTGTGGTTGTTCACTTGAATCACTTATAAGCAGGACGATTTCCTAAATCGTTGGAGTCACGCCCCGAGAGTATAGCCGTCCGCAGGCACTCTCTTCATCTGCATTTACTAAGTCATGGGAGTTACACCCCGAGAGCATAGCCAGACGTCGGCACTCTCTTCAATTGTTTAATTATAATTTTATTATAATTCTATTATATCGCTCATATTCTATTGTTATACGGAAGTGGTGAATATAAGGTAATCAACGAATCTTCTATTATTTCTACCACCTGATGACCCAGGAACCGTACATTTTGGTCCTTCGAGCTATCCGGGAATAGCGGGTCTTTTGCGTACAGTTGATCGCGTTCGCGTTTTTCTCCGTTTTCCTGAAGATCGGCGCCGTGGAAAAACATCCCACTGCTGGTTTGTGGAGTCATCAAGCAAGTAGAACACCATCATCCGCATCAATAGAAAAGAGGAGAGCAACGTGTTAAGTATCCAGAGGGATCATCAGTATATCGACGTCCTTTTGAACCAAGAAGGCAACGGACGTCAATCGTTATTAAAGGGAGGCAAGTGAAATAAGTCCTGTCCCAACATTTATAAGGACCCAGAGTGGTCAACAGTATATCGGCGTCCTTTTGAACCCAGAAGAAAAAGCAAACGGAACTTGGTTGTACAGTAATCGGAGAAGATAAATCACATCACGATAACGTGGATATTGAAAGCATGAACTGCTTACAAAACAAGCAAGAACCAGAAGAAAAAGAAAGTTTGTCTCAGTTCGTGTGTTCTCAAAAGAAGAAAAAAGGAGTTAAGAAAAGAAAGGAATTTCCAGGAAGATCAAAAAGAAAGGTTAGAATGAAAGGTGATATCTTTCGTAAAAGGGGAAGATTGCGCAACGTTACCGTTCCGCACTATAGCAGGCTAACAGATTCAGGCCTTGGTAAAATGAATATACAACAAACTTATTCGATTATGCAATGCTATGAGTCAAATATGAGTAATCAGAGGAAAAGAAAGAAAAGCACCATATATAAAGTTATACTTAAAATTCCTTTACATACATACGGATACAAAGCCGAGACTCGTATGTTCAGTTCCATTTATGAATAACATACATTGTCGAAACATTTCATTTAATATTGAGCGAAAGTTATATATTATATATACATAAATCATTTTATAAAGTGGAAAACGATACTAATATCGTAAACAATAAGTGGAATGCCAGTTCAGCAAAATATCATATGTTAGCTAGTTGATTGACCTACTGTGGAAGACGTCACATACAATGAATATGATATAGATATCAAATTACCGAGATACGGTTGCATTTTATAATAATTATATTTAACCTAGGTAATGATTTATTCACCAAATCAGTATTATACTTTTTATGCTCATGATAGTTCTCAGTATGTGCTCAAGACAATTAGTGGATAGGAGATTACAATCATATGAAGATCAGGAGACGTCACGGAGCAGTAGGTGTCAGCGGGAGTAACATCGGCAGAATCAGCAACCGGTTTCGCAGTGGCCTCAGGAGAAGCCACCCGGGACCGGGCTCCAGTATATCTTAGAGCTAGTGATAGTGCAGTGGAATTGTGTCAGAAGTGTTAATATAAGTTTAAAGACTTTAGTGTCCTAGAGACTGTTAAGCATACAATGAATTGTTATTGTAAAGCACTACATATTCATCTTGCACTTTTTGCCTGTGGGAGTATGTACGAGCCAAGGCTGTACATTTTGCTCACTTAGGTTTTCTTAGTTTTATAAGCGTGATGTTTCTCTATATACGTGCCAATGCTCATACATCATGCTCAGCTACAATCGTGAAGATTTCCATTGTATGTACGTGCTGTGGTTGTTCACTTGAATCACTTATAAGCAGGACGATTTCCTAAATCGTTGGAGTCACGCCCCGAGAGTATAGCCGTCCGCAGGCACTCTCTTCATCTGCATTTTACTAAGTCATGGGAGTTACACCCCGAGAGCATAGCCAGACGTCGGCACTCTCTTCAATTGTTTAATTATAATTTTATTATAATTCTATTATATCGCTCATATTCTATTGTTATACGGAAGTGGTGAATATAAGGTAATCAACGAATCTTCTATTATTTCTACCACCTGATGACCCAGGAACCGTACAGCCCCGTTCGCGGCATATCAACCCCGTTCCATTAAAAAGTTCCCAACTTCAACTTTACTAATAGTAATCCGAAACAAACTTGGCCGGTTCAAGGTCGCAATTTAAAGTTTTTCCAAAAGTTCTCTTCTTCAGTTTTTTATAAGTATATAAATCTTTTTGCCGGGAAAGTTTTCAAAAAGTTTTTGGCCCAGATTGTCATCGATTTTTGTTTGAAGAGTTTGTTTTTCATTGTTCTTCTTTACTTGTTTGACGGTTAATTCATAAAAACTTTCCCGCCACCACAGCCGATGACGCTATTCACCCGACGTAAACAAACTTGCTTTAATCGCTCTTTAACTAATGGTTAAAATTGTAAAACTTTATCTGTAGTAGATATTTCTTGGATCCCACACACATCAAAATGTAGCCAGTTAGCCAACTATACCAATAACGACGAATATAAAACTCAAACGATTTTTTATTTTCCTGCAAGGCAAGGTCAACCAATATGGCGGAATTTAATCATTAATTATTTCAATTGAATTTAAAAATATTCCATCCATCATAAATATATTTGTGATAGATGAAATCTAATAATAAATCTTCAAGAAACGCACTTTTTCGTACCTGTAGAAGACCTGTATTAGTATACCGACCACTACCCAATTTGTTATTACGAAGCAATACACATTTAAAACATAAATCGCAGTCACTGCAACGCATTAGACCTCATAAATTTATCGCTTTCGCAGGATGTAAATATTCTCTCCATCATAAAGGCATGCGAGTCACCCCGACGACTTTCATCACCTTCTGAATATTTTTATATGTATTTGGCGACCCTCTGTCTCAACTTATGTAAATGTTGCCTTAACACTTTCACCGTTTTTCTCGCATTTGTCGACAAAACATTTGCACATCACTACATTATCACACATCACTAAGTTAGACCTTTTGATATTTTTAATAACAAAAATTACTAATAATAGGATAATGAATAATTTTGTTGTAACCAATCTGATCCTAGTTTTCCGAGATAAAGCAAAGAAATACCTACACTGGTATAAGGTATACAATTGATATTCGTTAATATGTTTCAGTTATGATTGTTATTAAAAAATAAATATGTCATAATACATTTTATAATTTCATCGCATCCTGCCAAATTGTGTACTGTAGTATAAACTTGATGGAGTAAATATTCAAAAGCAGATGATCTAAAATATAAACTCTTAAAAAAAATAAAAGTTAAATAGTAAAAGATTTTAAAATTATTCTTACAAAAATCTGATTTCCCTACACAATAGTATTGATGTCTGAATTAAAATGAGTTTCCTTAAAGAAATTCAATAACAAGGGATATTTTTGCATTAATTGCTACTCGCGTAGACAAAGAACGCATAATGAATCTCTTGTCCGTCTCGGCTGATTTATTTCATGACTTCGGCTATGCAAATGGCATTAAGATTCAAAGACGTAGGTACTCCCCTAAGAAACCGCAATGATGCCAATCCTGGCTGAATCTTAATATTTTATGTTGTGTTATTCCTCTCCTTTTTCCTTCCTGATAATATTTACTTCCCACTTTGGCGCGTAATAAAAAAGAATTATTGTTCATCGTTTTACAGCGCTTCGTTTTGCCGGGTTTACTATTATGAAGATTGAAAGAGTGATGCAATTCTGATTTACTTCTGGGAAGCTGTGCAATTTTGTACGTCAGTTAATTGAACAAGATTTATGGGACTAAAGAAACAGTAATCAGAGTTCATTGTGGTGAAACTGAATTATATTTTTTCCTTTATAATAGAAAATAAGCGGAAAAGCGGTGCAAAATTTTTACAAAATTCAATTTTTTCCATAAGCAACACACGTGATTAACAAGACCCCAGTGGTTTAGACGCAAAAGTGGGAAAAAATCATCGAGGTGCGGCCAGGGAGTGATCGGGTCGATGATTGATCACATCACTAATTGGTTGATGGATCATGGGCTATGGGGCACCTCACTACGTCTCAATCGGGCGCAAAAAACGTTTTGTTCATACAATCCTTACAGTTTTGTAACATGATTATGTTGTTCTTGTATGTATTTTTATTTTTACATGTTCTTCTGTTTAGCTAAACATATATTATCTGATACAAAGCGAACAGTTTTGAAAAAATGTATTACAAAACAAACGCCCAAAAAAGAAGCTCTTTATAGTATAGTTGCTTGATTGTCAACATCCTGCATCAAGGTAATATTGATATCACCATAATCATTCCAATTAAACATCAAGTAAGCCACCGAGTAACGTTATTTCCAAATAATAATTAAATTCCTCAGTACAAAGCAGAAGATATGAGCGGAACCTAATTTTCATAGCTGATTAGACTTACCCCACATGGGATCGTATGATTACGTCACGGGCCTCACTCTGACATCAATCTAAATAAACTTTAACGAGTGAAGGGGTTCCTTGGAGAAATATTATAAAAGTCCTTTTTTCTCGAAATTAACAAAAATCAGTCCCTTGAGTAAACTTTTCTTTCAACGCTGTAGTAGGTGTTTTATTCATTACGGAATTGCAATATGGTATAATAATTCTATAGATTAACATATATAAATATATTGATAATAAGTACTTCTTCGTTCCGCTGATTCGTATGAAAGGGCTTAGAAATGATTTTTGAATAAGAGATGTCGAATGAGTTAGCTCGTTAGTAGTTTTAGTATGCGTTACATACTCTCGAAAATGCATAACATCAAGCGATGTTTTCATAATCCATTGATTCACTTCAATCAGCCAATACGTGCGTACTCGAGTTTCTTACGTACTTAGGTAACAAATGACCCGTTTAAACAATACGTCGAATGTACTAATATACGTACGGCATTAAAGTCGGTGCATATAAAAGCTGTCTAGAAAGTTTCTGTCGCTGGCAAGGATCGATACGACCGAGGTGGGTAGGGTACTCTGTAATGAACAACAGCTAGTTGCTGGCTAATTTGGGTTATTATGTCATTTGTGTTGGGCTTTTAGTGTGCTCTTTCATTGGAGGAGGTTGATCGAACTTAGGTTCGTGTGAGTCGAAATGAATTAGAATGAAAAGTAATACTAACGAATTGTTCCTATTTCTATTTCTGTCTTAGAACTGCTAGCAGTAATTTTCATTAATTGAGCTAACGGCATCCTTACATTCACGATTACAGTTATACATATTCTACGAAGTAAGTTTTAGGATGCTCAATTTATTAAAATATACATGGGTTATTTAGAGTTATTATTGTGACCGCCTTAAGATTTATATATTATTCTTGGGCAAAGTCTATAATCCCTGGCGATCTCGCGTGCAGGATATATCCAAGTTTTGGTTAATACATAATTGGGACCAAATCCCTATTGGATCCCGAATATAGAGGGACAGGTTTCTTAGTGCGTGTTCAAGGGTGAATTAATGAAATTAACCAATACGGTAAATTGCGGGAGAAAACGTGGAATTCAAATATAAGTAGCGTATCTACAGCAGTACCTTAAGATGTGGTAATCATATACGTATACTATATTAATGTGATCTATAATCTAGTTATGATTAAGTCAAACATTGCATAAGGTTTATCTATATTGCTATATGTCATAGCCATTTATTTATATTATTATAAACTAAGTGCCCCGCGGATTCTCGCGTAGCTATACTGATCTCGTGGTAGTAGAAACTCTACGTCTAAGTCTAAGTAATCTAATCAGTATACAGATTTTACTTTAAATGTACTAGGTATATATATATATATATATATATATATGTAATAATTCTTTTTTAAATTAGTAACATAATTTACGTAAAATATGTTATATTTTAGTAAATTTAAAAAAAAATCTATACTTGTAAAGTATAGATTTTTTTTATTTCAAATAGGTTATATATTTTTTTATCATTCAAAGAGTTTTTACTTTGATTATTGGAAATTGTTAAAAATAAAAACAACAATTCAAAAAGCAAAACTTTCTTCTCTAATTGCAAAGATTTATTTGTAATACTTCGGCAAAATAATGTCATCTTTTGGAGTTCGGACTCGGGTTAGGCCAACATACAATTGCTATCTGTAAAACATGTTTTTTTTTACATATTGATATTGATAGTTTCCCCAGCGCACGTGATAACAGTCTATCAGAACGCCAAATCGTAAAATGATTCCTTCATGAGTGATTTGAGAGCGGCATCCGCTGTGTGAATTTGATAAGTGAGTTACAGAAATCAATTTATTATATAAACTATTTCATCGCAGCAAATATTTGCCGAGGTCTACGGAGTAGCTTGCAACTACTGTGAAGTTATTGGCTGCACACTTGATAATCTTTCTTCGTATGAACCCGTTAAAATGAATTCTGAATCATTTTATTAGAAAATGATATTTGCAGCATTTATAATGTAAAAAAATAAGACCTTTCTGTTGAAAGATATTTTTTTTTAAATAAATATACTTTCTACTTCCCACTGAATGAATTATAAAAGCCGATGTAATGATTATTCAAATGCTTATATTAAGTTTATGCACAAGCCCAGTTCGTGTTCTATATAATTTGTGAAACCTAAAGTGATTTTAATGTTGGAAACTTTCATGTTTTAATAAACTTCAAGCTGAAGCGCTTCTATATTAACCTCTGTAACCGACTGGTTCTTTTCATACGATCTAAAGTGTTTTCTGTGCGCTTCTGTTTTCATACCGCAATTAAACTGCTGTTAAACTTCTTGCAGTCAGTGTTTGCCGAGCACCTGAACGGCCCGTGAAACTTGTTCGGTACTTGGTGTTTGCCTGCTAATTATCTCAGGCTCTACGAATCAGCGAACAAAACGCTGACCCGACCCGAACGGTCAAACGCGGCTCAACCGTTTCACAGCTCTATTCAAGTATGGTTTCCGTCCCTGTAACCATAGTGACCGCCTTTGCTATTATTTCATTGTATCAACATTCATATCGACGTCACGTGTAGCGGCTCGCTTAAACGAGGGGAAACCGAAGCCAGATTTGTCAGGTCTCCTTCCAAATTAGACTCCGCAGTCCGGCATTGGCACTTCACGCGTTTAAAATCAAAAGCTTGAAGGGTTACGTAATCCGGACCTTTTTCGGCGCGACTTGTGTTTGTGTGCACGTCTCGTCTTTTGTCACGTATTCTTAATTAAGGACCGCTGGCTGCCGAGCGACCCCACTCGTCACATTTTCATATTGATTGTAAGAGGGCTTCCCTTATATGTCTTTTTGGCGATAATTATTTTCAGTGTCCTCGTTAATCTTTAGAATATCGAAAAGCAATAGGTTTCAAGAGAATCCCGTAACAAAAATCACGTAACGTCGCCCCTCTATTTGCGAATAGGAAGCTGAGCCTAATAAACCGCCGCTTAACCTCTCACAACAAAGCCGATACAAACGGAGTGACATCCCGTCTAAAGAGATTCCGCGAAAAAAGCCGCCGGTGACGTGTCAAAGACACCGCGAGGGGTCCTCTTTGTTGCCTCTTGAAATATTTTTAAAGCTTAACTCCTTAGCGAATTGAGAGATTAAGTCCTTTTTGAAGAGGCAACCGGTCCCCGGGGTCGGGCGTGATCATTCCTTCGGATCTCATTTCCGCGGATGCTCTATTTGATTGTTATTTTTGTTACTTTTCTGATTTCGTTCGCTCGCCGCCGGGATTTGAAGTGCCAGTTGACACTTTTCACCGGAGCGCGATAAGTGTTTTTCAACGTTTTTCTTTAAGCAGCTTTGTTAGTGTTTCGCTACGTAACGAGCGACCGTCACTGGAACGCAGTACTGTGTATTTATATTTGAGCCGAAGCGACCTACAAACCCACATTGACGATTAATGCGCGGGCTTCAAAGTGGACAAACGCGTAGACCGCACGTTAAGCCGCAAGAAAATATGTAAATTAGCATAAGGCAGTAGGTAAGCGCCGTAAGCCGTGTAATTATTCACATCGGATTTGCAAATCGCGCCCGGAGCGTTCCGTTTCCGCACACGCGAATTAAACTGACCCTTAGCGTGCGTTTAAATCAAAACACATGTGCTGAGAGCGGGTTCAGGCGGCCGCTGATTTTGAGATGAGGGCATCCCCTTTTTGCGGGTCCCTGCGTCGATTCCTTGGCGGGCGATGATCGATACTTCACCCCCGCCGGCGGCCGCGACCCTCCTTCCCTCGCTCTTAATTAGGACTCGGAATCTGCGTCGGACACACACACGCACACCGACACGGCTATAATGTTAATCAACTTTCATTATGCACTAAGGAATTATATGGGCACGCCTGAGGAGTGATTATCCGCGTAGGCCGCGACCCTGCCTAAGAAATCATACTTTATGGGTACCTCGCCAACTAGGCAGGCATTAGAATTAATGGCGCTTATATCACGACACAGCCATTGTTCCTCATCTAGAGTGGAACGACTATTATTACGAAGAACATGACTTTGCCTAGTGCTCAGATTCTTAGTAAGTCTCAGATGCCACTTACTTACTCCCCAACACACTAGGAACCCACATTTAAAAGATTGAAAGCGAAATTAGTGACATATCATAAAGCTGAATAGTCCTTTAATCGTCCAAGACTGTGTCGGGCTTCGTATTGAGTAATCTACGGTTATGAGGATAAACCTCCAATAAATCTTTCACTTAACCCACCCTTTAATTAAGGCGTGTAATAAAATTTAATTGATCAAAGCGGATAGTTTGCCTATCAGCCAAGCTTGTGTAATAATTATGAAAATAATATGTACTAATTCGATACACCTCATCGTAGGTGAAGATAGTTCAAATTTAAGAAAATAATATTAGGTACTCATAATCACACATTGCGAACACCAATCGTAGTTTAGAATAAGGTTTTAATAGTTAAACAATTTGGTAACAAAAATAATGTTAAAAAACTGTATAAATTCCATTCCGTTAATATGAATCAATCATTCAAGGGCTCATTTGATTAATGAAAATTCTTGTTTCATTTTCTCCTCGCACAATTTATTTATTGTCTTAACTCTGTATCTGACCAATTTACCAAGACACGTTCACCAGTATACACTTTACAGAACATAAAGCATCAAGTTATGCTGGTGGAGTGTAATATGTTGGGATTTTCACGGGCCCTTCAGCTAATGCAATAGATGAGGTGTTCTCATTAATAACAAAGAACGTCGGGACCAGCGGGTTGCCGCGGGTTACTCCAACAAATTAATAAGATTATTAACTCCTTCCGACAAGTCATTCTTTCCCAACGTATGAACCAAGTATGGTTTTAACGCTAATTACTTGGAGAAAAAGACTCCCTCTATAATCTCGACTTCCGCGAAGATCTTCGGATAAATAACGGCCCCGTGTTTTATTTGCTAAAGTCTATGTTGGGCGAGATTACATATTTTGATTTGTTTAGAAACTTCTTAGACACTTGTGCCATCAAACAACAGACTCAAAATAAAAGCCTCAATCCGCGTTGGGCCCATCCAAAACATTTAGGCACATGTGATTGATTGTAAATGAAGTAGGCGAGGGTGATAGTTATTAATGACGCTTGGCTCCGCCCGCACTTCTTTATTTACCCACTAACACCTATTAGCAGTCGTCCGATACACTACCTCACAATATATCATTCTGAATCGTATCAATCAATTTACCAAATTATAATCTTACGTATCACCCCTTTAATACGCATCTTAATATATATTCGCTTCGACATAACTCATTTCTTATTAAACTTAAATATACCAAGATAGCTTTGAGTAATTAAGCTTCTAAATCGCTGCCAGCGATAGGAGAGGCTCTTGTTTTATTTCAATTAAATTCCAATCGTAAAGAGTTTTCAACCACAGGAGTCACTCTATCTTCGACGATTTAAACAGATGTCGTGTTAAGGAGGTCCTCTCGGAATATTCGTTTGGAATTTAAATTGCAAATTCGTGCGGCGGCAGGTGCAGCCTCGCGATTGGAACACACCTCTCTTTCTAAGCCGTACTATTTAACCTCCGTCTCGCTCGCGGATTCTCTCGAAATCAACGAATAATGAACGTCAACAAATAAAACTCGAGCGTTACTAATTACTGGGTCCGTTTGAAGGAGAGGTAATCTTTGCACTTTATTTCGAAGAGGAAATCTCGAAGCTAATGGCGTTAATTTAAAAGCGGCCGATGACTGTGATTTTTCTCGGCGTGAACTTTTCAACTGATATTTATCGATGGCACAAAAACGCTTTCGTTTAGCCGTTTTGTCTTTTGTGTGCTCGTTTGACGAATGAAACTCGCCCGAAAGTGATATCTTACGCTTTTTATAAAGGCCAAAAGTAAACAATGGTAGCAGTTCTAAATTAAACTGGTATATTTGAATTGTGTTATAGTCTGTTTGGGCAGGCCGATCACGAAGCGGCCTGGTCTTAATGAATGAAGAAATTCCGAACCACCCTTCACACATCCCTTCTCCCTCGCATAGATTGTAAAGCGGTCGCGCTATTTTTCTTTGATTACTCTATACTCTAATCTAATTTTGATGTGAAAAGAAATAAAATAAAATTTGTCGTTAATCTTCGTCGTGTCCCCGTCTTAGGAGTAATTAGCTTCCCAATTTTAAAGAGCGGCTCCGCGCTGCGTGGCTCCCATCAATCCGCTCCCCTGCCCGCTACCGAATCGATAATAATTAATTATTTTTGACATAATCACAGCCAAAATCCATTCTGTTTTTGCTAATTCACGTCCCCACAATATAACGGAGCGTTGCTTTTAAGGCCGGTCGGATGAAATTGATAAAAAATAAATAAGGCGCAACTTTTCCGCAACTCAAACAGATTTGAAAAAGGCTAACGTTGCTAGATATCGGGTGATAGATTGACTCTTTTATCATATACAAACTAAATAAATAATACAAATATCAATTAAAATTCCTTTAATTAGTGCATGAATTCAATTTTTAAAATAATATTTTTTACGCTTCGTAAACTGTAGAAACAGATGCTTTTATGGGTTTTTAAAATTTTCAACTCTTAACCTTATAAGTAATTGAAGGAATTGCGTGATCACTTGAAGAAGGCCTTTGTGTGAGGTGAAGGAAGCACGTGACATACAAACACAAATACTGTAGTGACATGGGACCGCTATCATCCATACTATTGGACACTGAGTCAATATTGTACAGACATAATGGTCTAAGATTTCAATGTGGGTACTTGCAACGTTTCAATTTGAGTGTTGCAGGCAATCAACAGTGTTCAGAGACATCATCTCCCTTATTATGTCAAGAATATAATATAATACATTACAAAATCACATAATGAAATAAAAGAGATTTACCTTTTAATTATTCAATAAATATATTGAATAATAATATATTTATACATAATAATGTATAAATATATTGTATATGTTTCATTCAACGTGAGAGACTAGGATATTAGCGAATATGCAATTTACCTGCATTCAAAAATCTAGAAAAACTGTATCGTTTTTGAAAAATTTATTTTACCAGGTTTATATAATATAAACCATTCCAAATACTGCATTGTATTAACAAAGTAATATAATAAAATATAATCGTTTAATCACTATAATTATACAATAAACGTGTTAAGAACTACATTATTTCTTATAGACAAATCCAATGCAAGGCCAAAATACATAGTAAAATTATGTACGCTTGGGGCGCTTTCGGGCCGTGATTAAAATCGTCCAGGCATACACAACGAGACCGGTATGTTTGAATACTTTCCAACTTCTCCTGGTCGAGGGTACACCTGATGTTTATTACGGCTAAGACTGAGCCACTTGAACGCTGTTTGTTTAGGCCTGACCCACTTACAATACACGAATAATATTCCGTATAATCGATATGCGAGAGGTAATTGAGATGATGCATATTTTATGAAGGATTTTCTTTTTGCGTTTGAAGGGTTTAAATATTATGTCGAATACTATATCCACTTCTATTTTTCAACACAACACGATTTTCTTAACTAAAAGCATTCGACGATTTCATATTCACAACAGCACCCATATCCAAAGCTCGGATCACTGATAGTGACGTTTCCATAATTAGAATCATCTGATTTTGTATACAGAAACTTAGTCAATTTAAATATATACTATCTGCGGCATCCTTATTTTTTTTTCAGATATTTTGCAATTTTTAAATGCACCAAAAGTTTCTTAAGTGAATTGTAAAAAAAAGAATAATAAAAGGAAATCAATCAAACTTTCTTAGACCTGGACTTCACAATTTTGGTTATACCTGTATAAACGCGACATATATATGTTTAAACCTCAATGTAAATATAGCTTACGTGCTGGACGTACACATGCTAATGCAAGAAGTTTTTAATTAAAACCGTCCGTCGTTAAGAGGCTACGTAATGGCTGATCCTCGGGAGGGACCCGATATTGGGTGCGTAGAAAGCCAATGTACAAACATATTTAGGTCCGGTGTTCGAAGCTAATCACCAAACGGGTAAAGACGCCTGTGTACACAATGCCTTGTACCCCTTTCTTATTATTAATAACTAAGAGGAAGCCGCCTTCACCAAATGTTATATACTTACCGAGTGTGTATACTTCATGTTTAACGTTATTATTAAATAGGATTTCTAGACTATTCTAATTTACAATCTATCTGGATAAATCACATTTCAATAGGAGTTTTCTATAATCGGGCGTATAGTTAAAAAAATGTGACTATGTTTTATTTTTAGTACACAAATTAAAACTTAAAACTATTCTTGTTTCCAGATGCAAGAGACTGCGACGACGACAGCTCAGACAGGGTAAGTAAATATTAAACCATGTAAAAAAAGTGACGATCAAAACCCACTCGAGTTTCCCCGTAATACAAAGTTCGCAGTCGCCTTTATGGCCTCGGCGACTTTGGCGGTCGGAGAAGTGCAAGCTTGTTTACTCATATATCAGTTGAATTACAACATTTCTTTGTGATAAGCCGACTCCCTCGCTGCCAATAAAGTGATTAAGTCTCAAATCGCTTTGTCGCCGCTCCCGACTTGATATATTGACTTCGAGATTTCGGTCACGACATGTGGGAGTTTATCTTTATTTCAATCGGGAATGAGCTGTTTCAAGCTGTGTTTGCTATAAAATAAAATCGATTGCATCCACGAACCCTCTTCACAATATTGGACTCAATAAATTGAATTTTATAAAAAACATTGATAATGCTTTAAAATATTACTTGATTGTCAAACATATTTAGATGAGCAGTAACCTTCTCAAAACCACTATTCTCGACCAACAGTTACGTTTATAGCCATGATAAGCATTGGCAGAATTGACCATGCATTCCTAAACGTTAACAAATCCGAAGCCAAATAGAAAAACATTAGCTTTTCGACCCTCGCTAGGTATTATCAGAACAATGTATAGCTATTACAAATAAATTGCCGTTCGAAATCGGTCCATGTTATAAATTTCATACGTGCTGAGAAATGACATACGGTATTATTTATTACGCAGGTTTTTTCGGGAAAATACAAAGAAGACATTGTGCTGTAATTGAGCTACCTTTTATTGGAGCACGCTAACATTTCACGACGATTTTCCGTGTTAAAAGAAAATGTCTGTATTATTTTTGACATGTGATGTTATTACAGCTTGTAGAAACATACTGAACTTATTGTTGGAAGGCTCGTCGCCGATTCGGCTACGGAGAACGTACTTATTAAAAAGCCATTTATAAAACAAATTTAATTAGTTTTTAATTAAATAGAATTACTCTTATATGTTATTAATTTAATTTAAATGAAACAATACAAAGGTGAGCAATACAATCACTTGAGCCAATGAACATTAACATCTGTCAACTAGTAATTTAGCTGTTACGAAGCGGCGTGTTTACAACGCTTCCGTTCTCATCGACATTAACGGGTGGCGCCATTAACCCTACAAATGACACTAAAATGAAATCTATTCATTTCCTCACAGAGTCAATCGTGGCACAGATATTGTTCAATTTCACGCAATAGGAACATTAGTTCCGAATTTGGTTTCATTTGCTATAGATACTTTTAACACAATCTTGGCTTATTAAATGCTATTCGTTTGTTTCATAGCGATAAATATTCGATTTTAATTTCCAATCTTGTAGTGATAAACATTTATTTGGATTGTAGGATTTTACATATTTTTCAAAAATTAACCAATAAGACCTCCTGTAATAAAGTTAAGGTGAAGAATGGGTTAATAAGAGTGCCCAAGAAATATTCTTGTTTTTTTAGCGAGATAAGTATCTTTCAGTCGACCTGTATTCAAAGACAAGAAGGAGCTAAATTTGAAGTTCGTGGCCAGGTTAAATGACTAGTAGATCCTACCAAGTTGAAAAAGTTGTCGTAGTCTCTCAAATGCTCATGACGAGTTATGAATGAAGATTTCAATAACAAACAAACAACGCTAAGAACAAAAATATGGCATCAACTTAGTCCATTGAATATCTAGTTACATTCTTCCTCTTAATTAAATGGATGCATAAAGCGTGAAAAATCGATTGCTTTTAATCAATGTCCCAATGATGTAGATATTTCGATATACTGAACGAAACCGTGCTACTGGATGGGTTAATTTGTTACGATGTTTATCCGGTTTGACCCCGGGTCCAATTTTACTGCTTCAATATGATATATAGCTAATTAATTACCCGAGGGAGTAGAATATTCTCATTTTCATCAGAGCTTAGAGATCATTCATTCATGATCTCTAAGCTCTCTCAGGTCTTAAGCTGTTCTTGAAATATTAACGGCTGTTCTCATACGTTAAATTATTGTAGATAAATAAGTGTAACTAAAATGATGATAGACGTAGTATGTGTGTAATTGAATGTATCATTAATATATTTTAAAAAAATAAAAAATATATAGTAAATTTCGTATTTCGCAAAAAAAAAAAACGAAATTAATTATTAATCTTTATACTCGAAAGCAAATCTTGACTAATTTATGTAACATTCATTAAAAAAAATCTACTATCTATGGTACTGTCTATAATATGCCATGAGTTTGACATGTTCCTAAGACGAAGAAAGCAATACCACAGTGTCATTAATGTCTTCAAGACAAGATTAATATTAACGCTCGTCAGTCTGCTATTGTTGCCAAATCGATTATCAATTAGAGGATTACAATTAATTTTGACACATAAATCATCTTTAAACATTATGGAATATATAATGATTTTATATTCCTATAAAAAGATCATAAACTAATCTAAAGATAAAGATAAATTATAAATCGATGTATTCCTGTAAACTTTTATTTAAACCGAAGTGTCATTTGATTTTTTATTTTATTTTAGTGATATATACATTTATTTTATTATATTTTACATCATACTAGTCGAATAAGAAATGCTTATAAATTCAAAATGTCGTAAATTAAGATTAATTGAATTAAGTGAGCCATAAATTGCCCGTCAAATAACACGTCTGTTCGTGTAATTTTGTCCTCAGCACTTAGACCGTTAAAAAACGTAACGATACGGTATTATCAAAAATTGCCTTTATTACCCAAGAATTCGTCTTCGGTAACTATCTTCAGCAAATAAAAAATTAATATGTCGAGGGTGACCGGACGTAACGTGGCCAAATTGGACCAATCAGTGTTTGGTAAATGATGTTTCGTAAAATGTTGGATTCATATACGCTTGAATAAAAGTTTAAAAATATTTTACTCTTTTACACGTTATTACACATATAAAAATTAAATAATACTTAAAAGCAGTTGTGGAAGAAGCGGCCTTACCGCTACAACAATATTAATACTACAATAATAATACTACAAAAATAAATTTAGAATTATTTCGGAAAAACGCCTTCTGTATGGCAATTAAAATTTACAATAGATTACCGAAAGAACTTAAAGATCTTCCGACAAGAATCTTTAAAAAGCGACTTAGTGCATTACTTTTAGAAAAAACGTACTACTGAATAAACGATTATTTGTGTGAGACATGGTAATTTATATAAATTTGCGCGCCACTGTGTGTGGCAGAATATGCGAACGACTGACAATTGTACCACCTTGACATTTTGTACCATATTCCTGCAATGAATAAATTATTATTATTATTATTATTACTAAGTAATTTCATCGATATAACGTTCAGTTAAAAAAATGTTGTATGTAGTTTTATCTGGGCCTCAGATTTCTATAGCATCGTGTTCAATTACGTTTTTCTAAAAGCCAAGTAGGAGATATGCTTTGTGTCTCTGTTACACGCCATCAATTTTGGATATAAGGCACAATAATTTTATTAAAAAAATATTGGGTAAATGTGCACATAAACTGAAAGTATGCACAGCCGAGGTTGAAACCTACGGCCCCAGGATGAGACTCGTAGTCTCCACCCACTCTGCTCCTGAAGCTAATTAGGGACAAGAGTAAAAAAACTAAATAATAGATAAATTTATATTTTCAACATTTATGCGTATGAATAATGCATAGAAACTTAAAAAAATGGAACATTTTAGGTGAATAATTCGAATTCAATTAAGTTTATTTAATAAAATCCAAAGAAATTATTCATCGCTGAGATTTTATAAAACTCGTCACGCTCGGGCGGTCAAAAACAATACTTATTCAAATGAAACAAAAAGTAATTAACAAAGGAGATATCCCTCCGTCCTTAGAGAGGAGAGATTATTGAAAAAATAATTAATAAATATTTATGACGAGCCACCTGAGGAGCCCTGTCTCTCGAATCGGTTTTATCCAGTGCTCGAGACCACATCTGCGGCGTTACGGGAAAGCGCTTTATTACAAATGCAAAATTTTCCATTCATATTCAAAATTTTATATCCCAATGTGGCCGGGAGTGAGCTAATTTATTCCGGGGGAATCCGGAGACGTCCCAGCACCTCTCGTCTTGGGGTGGATTAGGAAGGGTTGAGCGTTACCAAATTGACAGGTGCCTGTCAAAAATTACAATTAATTATTGAGACCAATGCAATGCCGTGAATCGCAACGAAAGCTATAAAGTTGTCGCCGCTATCGTGCTGAGCATAATTTTGACGTGAAGATTCCACCGGTATTCGTAAACAAACACGCAGTAGGCTTGACATGCCATTGCACTTATTGTTTATTTAAACATTTCCATAAGACTTGCAATCATAAACCTAATGCGGTAAGATTTTTTCATTCATTTTAGAATCTTAAAGCAAAGAAAAAATATACATAAAAAATCGGTTGTCTGTAAAGTCGGTTTACTGACGATAGTTAACGTGACAACGTCATACGAAAATACCGATGGTATTGTTCTACTTAGAGCGGGATAACGCCGCATACGTCGTGTTTTTTCATGCAGGCAGCCGGCTACATCGAATTATAAGACGTAAAACAAACAGTTACACAAAAATATAGCCCAAGACGTAATATGTATTTACAAAAACATTTACAAAAGGGAAAACACAATAAAAATTATTCAATACATTTAACTAATTAATACCTTGTACCATTTAAAGATAACACTTTTTTATCGGATTGAAGCCATGTATTATTGTAAACTTATAATTATTTAACATAATTTTAAATTTATCCGACGTTTCGGGTGCTTTACAGCGTGCGTGTAAATAATTATAAGTTTACAATAAGCTGTATAAGCTTCAATCCAGTAAAAAAGTGTTTTCTTTAAATAAGTAATTTAAAGTTTTGTCCATTTGTCTGTGAGATGGTGTAAAAGTACGTCGTCGTACAATCACACGTCGTGTGTATGTGGGGTATTCTCATCCTGCAGGTGATCCTACGCTATGAATATTGCTTTTAAGCATATTCCGTGATAACTGATAGCTTAAACAAGTAAAGACTTAAATATTGGTAGTTGTATGTCCGGGCTGCGCGATACAAAACTGAGTTTTTTGCATAGTTGGTGTTGATGTGAGTGTTACTCTGAAACAAAGCAGATTTAAGTTACTTACCGACGTGAAGTTGTCAGCATTTTTTTTATTATTAAAACTTTGAAAACACCAATGTCATCAAACACAAGATCTTAGATAGTAAGACAACATCGGGGCGCAGTCATTACACAGTTTATGAGTAGCAGAGCAATTAATAGCGGTAATCCAGTGGCCATGCCGTTTTACGACACTCTACGACTCCTCGGCAATTTCATTGCACAGACAACTTATATTTTGTTTCTCTGACTACAACTACGAGTATCGAAATAAATAATTTTATTGGGATAACAGTATTTATTTAGAGGTAAAATATTACAAATTAAACTCATAATGATGTGTGTTCACAATAGCGTCATATACATTATAAATCCCACACAAAGCAATAACTGTAATAAACCAATGTGAAACTGCATAGTCCATATTTAATGGTTGCTCAGAAGTGAGCTTAACAAATGATCGCACTCCGTCATAGGTCAATACAAACGCAATGAACGTCCGGGAGTCAGAACTAGCCATTTGTCAACCAGCTGTTTTATGGCTGCTCGTAAAATCGCCATAGCTGAATAAAAACCGCTTTTGATGGTTTGATGGTGTGTTTAGCTTAAAGATTCAAGTATATGTCATCATATGGGTTGAGACAAAACCGCAGAATTATGTTTAACGTAACTACTTCCTGTTGCTACTACTTATTTACTGTTATATAAATAGAGCTTTGTAAATCTAATCAATATATTCAATTTTATTGTCCTATAGTATCTTCATCTACACACATGCACTAAATAGCATCAATGAATCACTAATCAATCATTGATATCGCACTCATATTAGGCCAGCCTTATCTGGCATTATTGATGACAACCATTTTTCATATTCGTATCTGCCCTAAGGCATTTGCAGGATATTTCATTTAAATAATCTATTTAAAAATAGAAGAATAATAATACAATATAACGGTACATATTTGCAATTTGAATTTCATGTCGTTATTTTGACAATACCTACTTATACAAAGCGAGTATAATTTAAGAATAGAATCAACGTAATTTTATCCGCTCGAGATATAGAATATAATTTATTTTTATTACTTGTACAGTCTTATATTATAATGATGAAACAGGCAACCGCACTTCACCTCAAGTTTAAATTACAGTTTAATGACATGAAATGTTAAAAATATTTTAAGGAACTTTCACTGCAATCTATTTCAAAAATGAAGGCATTAGCCATTAGCGCTCGCGCATCGTTCAGAATGTTCATAATCCGTACGTTCCCCTTTAATTTCGTTCGATCCACGGAATTTTCATACCGTCTGCGTCGTAAATATTTTGTCCGATTAACCATTCGTTCGACAGCCGCGAGGCGTAAGAAAATGTTAATTAACGAATCCATTGTTTTCCCGCCCGGCGGCTCCAAGATGGTGCCGCTTCCGATTCCGGCGACCGGTTTCTTTATGTGCCTTTCCCTTATTTTTGCATCACGAGAGGTATTGTGGCACGGCTGCGGCGCGGAGTGTAATGATTTTAATTTCCTCTAATCAAGCCTTCGGCGAGGCTTAAGAATTCTAATCGTGTATACCGCCGTGGTGGAAGCTGACAGAAACATCAGCACTTATTCTGATTGCGTCGAGTATGGCTCTGAATAATTAATATGCCTTTATTTCGCGTTATTCTCCAGCGAAACAAAGCATTGTCGCGTTAATTTATGAATTGTGATGGTTGAAATATCAACGAAATTCCTTAAGCTTTTTGTTACGGATTTTACAATCTTAATTACCTATGGTTAATCAGAGCGAAAAGACGTTAAAGGAACATATGTAGGTGTATTTATACAGGTATAAACAAGTATGGCTCATGTAGACCTCAAACCATACCAAATAATATAATATTTTCTCTTGTGCAAGGACCTTGGGACTTTCTTAGAAGCAACGAATAATATCATCACGTAATAACGCTGAGAACTTTTCTCCTAAATAGCGCCAAACTACATTCAGCGAACAGCGAAAATACGATCGTTCCAATGTAAAACATGATAGCCATTATCAAAAATATCACGACGAGTAAAGTTTAATTATATGGGGTTGAGAGAACAACCCCTTCGTTCAATTCGCACTAACGACCACATTTCGGTCGTCTAAATCACGGCCACGCCACTTGCAATTAATTTTTTGACTATAAAATGTTCCAGTCAGATGGCTGTAGGCACGCCATTGCAAGGAAATGGATTCGAGACAATTTAATAACATATTTATTTTCGTTTTCAATAGCTTTAACGAACTGTCGAAGATTTCATAATGTATCCTGCATTATAAATTCGAGAACGAATTAAATAACCTTATAGGTTATATAAAATATATCACTTAATATCTTTTAAATATAAAACAATTAGATAAAAACAAAATAGATTTGATCAGATATCCAAATCGCATGGTAAATGAAAAACGGTGAAATATCAATTTTCCTATCAGAATTGTAAAATCAAACAGAACTACAAATAACACCGGTTCCCCACTAACCGCTGGGTGAAAAGAACACAATCGCACGTGAGCCTTTGAATCGGGGTTTGTACGCGGTCGAATACTGCACAATTAAGACAACCCTTCCTGGCGCTGGTTAGTATTCAAACCGCTCGGTGAACGGAGCCATCACGCCGCACTCTTTGCGCTCTAAAATTAAGTGAGAATACAAATCTCTTCACACCAGGAGTGTCTCTATTTCATTCCGTATATTAAATGGGTTCGAAGTGCTCGAAACATCAAAGTTCATTACTCAATTAATCGAACCGTAAAAACTATTGGTTCGTAGACAATTATGTTCTGGTCCCAACGAGATTCGCGATTTCCACATGCTAATAAGTAAATTTAATCCCGAACAAATCAACTCAAATCCCCGACATACTTACAGCCCTCCAATGCGTAAGGCAGTAATAAAATGCTTAAAAACGATTACAGATCAATGAAGCGCACCTTCCCTCTCGGGACGCAAATAAAACCCGAGTACACACTTCAAATATGCTTTTCTTAATCGTTCTCATAAAACAAAGATCACCGCGATCTCCCTCGAAAATATAAAAATCACCCTCATTGCTCATACTGCGTCTATCGATGTGGGATTTTTCCACAAATTGTTTCAAAACGGAACCCTCAAATCGATATTGTTTATTCCGAAAGTTCACAAAACGCAATTGAAAATACAAATGCTAATTTTATCCATTCCGCGCACTCCCGCTATCGACTCGTCTAAACGACTATCGATTTTACACAATTATATAAACTTGCTTAAATTATTAGCAATTAGCTCAAATTATTATTTCGTGCTTCGGCACCTTTCTTCGGCTATTCTATCTTTCCTTAAGAAATAAGTGCCTATTCTTTAGCTTGGGAAATTGTATAGCAAGTGAGGTCGGCTCGCATTTAACTTGAGGTTTAAGGTTACTGACTTAAAGTGGCCTAAGGTATTGGTAAGTCGAATTGGCTTAAAAACCTCCCGGCGGATGTGTCATTGTAATTTACCGGGGATGACGAACGACGCCCGAAGCGTCTCGCGATTATAGCTAAAGCCATTTTAATCTTAACTAAGTTAAAAATCTTGCGTCCGACATTAGCATTAATCACCCTTGACAATCTCTGTTATGGATATGCTGCATCCACTGAATTTTCATTATTTATTACACCGTAAATAAGCGTACTTTCACTTAAAATGATTGTGCGGTATGCTTTTATGGAAATAATTTAGTCTCTTAAAAATTAAAATAACAGAAAAGTAGTGGTGGTATGGATAATGCAATAAAGATATTCTTTAAATTGGAAATCTTTTAAATTTAAAGAATATTGTTCATATAGCTTTATAATTAAAAAATAATAATTATAAAGCTATATGAACTTATCAATTAATATAAAAGATACCCAAAAAATAGTAATTATATGTGATTTAAGTTAAATCTTATCTTAATGGATCTAGCTAAATGAAATTTCGATCACAATATTAATTTTCCAAAAACAAAGGAAAATACCTTCATCAAGCATAAAATCTAAAGCTTAATTGAACGTCGACATTGAGAGATTTCAATTCAATTACTAAACCATATTTAACGAAATCCAATCCCCTTTTCCCTTGAGAAATAATATTATTTATTCACAAAAAATAATACAAAACGCGGCTACGAAACGCGCCCTGTTGGTTTAGCGGAGATCACTCGATGTAAAAGTTGGAGGCTGAGGACGGAGGCAGGAAGAAAACTTGGATAAACGAAACCCTCTAAAAATGATTGATGCCCAGACCGGCGGGGTGATCGCTCAGCAGCGTCAAGACTAAGCATTTTAAAACGAATAAACGTCGAACAGCCAATTTGAAAATGAACATCATTAGCGCTACTCGTCGATTCATTGCAGCTCCAATTTCACATTTTTGCCCAACCCCACTTCTATAAGCGAACAACTCGCTTTGTTATGAAATTGCTCTAATTTCTCGGTGTATTGGCAGTATTGGACGATTGTCTGAAGACACGTTATTACGGTGTTTAGCCCGGCGGCTACTGTAGTCGTTTGTTAATACAACAATTAGGTAGACAAAGCCGGTGGAGAGACGGTGTTATCTTGGCTGATGGTTACACAATGCCGCCCACCACGACAATGCACGCTCAATATCTTTATGCTGCCTTTTGAGAGTCGATGCACTCTGTGTTGAATCATACACCTCCATAAATATAGCATTCATTTTAGGGAACAGACTACTGAACTACAGATATTTCAAGTTCTCGTGGGAATTGTTCAAAATACTTTACGGTATATTTTATAATACCTAAAGAGGTTGTATAGTGAAAAATTAATTTGTACAGTCTTTATAATATGAATATTATTTTGTTTGATGGATATAGTATGGATATGGTACTTATACTAAATAAGTAATGTATATTAGTGTATCGACAGTTAATTCCTCTTTAAAGAAGGAATTGAATTGACTATTTTTCAATTGTACTTTGCAAACCAAGTAAGAACTTTATCTGATTGTATTTATTCTATGACCACTATGTCGAGACACCTAGACACCAAGCATTGTGTTCGCTTCCCTCAGCATCCCGGCGTCTCCTGCGATGCCCACACTGTCCGTTTAATGTACATTTGAATTTTCAAACTAACAGGTTATATTGTAGTTTGCTTCAGATTGCAAAATTTATGTCTTTACCAAACTTATAATTACAGCTAGATTTGTTACGAATATTTTTTTCTTGTTATCCTAATATCCTAGCTTCCTTCAGTAGCTATAGTTGAAATATATCATCTCTTTTCGGTCGGTGGAATATATTAAACTATCATCGACTTGACATTGCGTAATTTCGGTTTATTTAAATACTAATTTATCAATTAAACGTCACCAGAGGTGGTTAAACAATTCGTTTCACACATCAGCCGATGCGTGAATGAGTCGCAGGCAAGCGTGAGCATGTCGTCGCACCTGTGAGCGTAATTCGCTTAAATAGCTTAAATAGCTAATTGTCTGTACAGATGCCACAGGTAAACACCCCAACCACAAATAAACCCGACAGCAACAACCAATTCACAGAAATCTGACGGATGCTTGAGGCAAATTATGCTTTTGAACGTGGAAATATTATTTTTCATCGTTTCGTCGTAAGAATTAATAAAAATTATAATTTTCAACCTTAGAGTAATATTAAAACTTAGGGCAACGTTGTTATTGTTTTCAACGAAAGTATAACTTTGCATTGTAAAATAATTGAAACCCAAAAAACCTGTTTTCGCATCAACAATTTGTGAAAATAAAAACAAACTCAATACATCAACTCACCAAATTTTATGTCTTAGTGACAAAAATCTGTGAAAAGAAATTCTGTTTTTTAATTACCTTATCCATATTCGAGTAGACATTTGGAGCAGAAACTACTCTCTATCGAGTTAATCGTCGATCGCGAACGACATTAGTCGACGGAGTGATTTAATTCCATGTTATTTATTATGCGAGGCTTTCATGCCAATTTAACGAACCGCGATTTACTCCACATTTGACTACGAAATTAACGTAGATGTTAATTGTGGGAACGTTAATGCAATATGTGTTTGTGATATTACACAGACACGACCCGATCGCAAATTAGATCGTATATTCGTTCGTCGATCGTTCGATCTAAAATAATTTTATATTTGAACAACAGGGTTAGATTACATAAAGAGAGGTGCTGTTATTTATAACTGCCGTTTAAATAATCAATAGACTTTTGGACGCTTAACTTGACATAACTTTGACTTGAATGGAGTAATGCTAATGGACATTTTAAATTTTTCAACAAGAGTATTGACCAATTTCTACCGAAATCACGACAGAATGTAATTTATAAACCAATAAAAGCGT
The DNA here is from genome assembly GCF_905147795.1 of Pieris rapae. Taxonomy (NCBI): domain Eukaryota; kingdom Metazoa; phylum Arthropoda; class Insecta; order Lepidoptera; family Pieridae; genus Pieris; species Pieris rapae. The sequence continues at coordinate 153,261 of NC_059515.1, read as the reverse complement.
TCAATGAATTGTGGGGATATTTACGATGGTTTTACAAGATACTTCAAATGCAATAAATTTATATCTACATACGAGTAATGTCAGTGATCTTTATGGAAATTTCTACGCATTTTATGGCAAGGGGAGATATTTAGTTGAATGAGAACACAAAATATACGCACATTAAAAAACCCACGTATTTTAGTTTTAAACGATTTGAAATTTTTTTATTTATAAAGACCGAGTCTACTAGTTTTATTTCCCTGATTTCATTATAAACTCTTTAAATTTTAATGTATGCAAGAATATATTCTTACGTTAAAATTAAGTCTATCATATAATATCTTCAAACCATATTAACGAGTAAATTATAGTAAAAGGATCTCTTTGTGCATATATTACTATGAGTAGTATTAAAAGGCAAAAGTCTGTACCTTCACGCAAGATGTGCTTCATGGCAATTCTTTATTATTCATGGGACGATCTCGGCAGAGTGTTTTATATGAGCGACGATCGAGTATCAATTTATACAGGCTTTCCCTGGGCCAACATTGTTTCAGGGGTTTTTTGTTAGTGGGAAATCATTATGTAAATTTGACTTGTAACTTACGCTTCACTTGGAAAGATGGCTTCCACTTTGTTTAGCCGACTTTATAAAATGGAGGTTCAGTTACACAATTTTTTTACTACTGTAACAATTGTTAATTATACATACATAATATAGTATAAATATGTGACAATATTCTTTACTTCTTGTTATAAATAAATAGAAGTAAATCAGCTGATGCTATGCCACCGTAAAAAAGAGGTAGAAACCTAAAAGTCACACTAAAATCTTAGGATGGGAATATTGCAGACAGCTTTTAAGAACAGTAATTGAAGAACAAGTTTTGAATGCTAATCTCAGAGCCTTTTCACTTCTGCTCATTTTGTTGGGGCGAGACAGAGAGCTTTAATTTTTATCACAGTGTTTACTTATATCAAAAGAGTCTAGTTTAAAAGTTTTCATTTAATATACGTTATAAATAAGTCCTAAATCATAATCTAAAAGTCTTCCCATAATATTATAAAAAACCACTACAACAAAATTGCGAGTAAAAATAGTACTGCTTAAATTGAAAGTAAAATTGATAATGCAATAACATTGTCACTTTACGTTGTAATCGTTTGTTCATACTTAAAAAAATATTGATTAAACTTACTTATACTGTTGACACTGTGATTTTCACGTACCAAATGAACATTCATTTGTTGCACGTATAGAGTTGAACAACAAGGGGCTGTTAATTTAAATTTACTATCTTAGCGCTGAGTAATGAACGGGAAGATGATTGTTATAATGGGATTGTAGATTTTGCGACGTTTTGTAATATATAATAGTGCTTCTCGACGTTTTATTATCCATACATACTTCCAACATCTAATCATAATTCATGAAAACAAATAATGTTAATAAAATCAGTGACGCTGCAACATTTTTAGGTTTTTGGATCTGTTTCATGATAATTTGTCTTGAAGGCAAGTAGGTGATCAGCCTCCTGTGCCTGACACACGCCGTTGTGTTGGATCTGAGGCAAGCTGGTTTCCCCACGATGTCTTTCACCGTTCGAGAGAATGTTAAATCAGCACATGGACAGAAACTCCATTGGTGCACAGCCGGGGATCGAACCAACGACCTCAAGGATGAGAGTCGCACGCAAAAGCCCCAAGGCCAACAGTGCTTAAAGCAAAGCAAAAGATGTTATGTTGGATCAATTATTATAGCAATACAATAGCTTATATCGTTATTTTCGTTATATATAGTACACGTGTAGTATTTCTCGAAGCAGTCTCCATTATGCAACTACACATAAGTACAATTTTAAATTACATAAATTGCGTATACATTTTAGCAATACATATATCTCGTTAAAGCTTAGGATAATAACATATTCTACAAAGGGTTTATTTTATTGAGGTAAATGAAAGGCAGAGCGAAGCACATGTTTAATTCTTCACCGTAGTTCAATATTTGTAATGCATAAAGACAATCGTAAAAATCTGAGTACATCGTAATGTTCCGTTTAATATTGTACATTCTAATAACACATGCACTATAAGACGGTGGCAATTTTTAATTAGAACGTCTGAGAATCTGTCTGGAGTCGCTTTGCGGCAGGCAGGTGACAACGGAGGCGTCGCGAGCGGTTAAGTGTGGCATTTTACGGCTTTTATGCATATTTGATGGCACCCACCATAATCTCTGCGGCAAGGGGGAGCTACGAACGAACGAATTGTATGGAGACCGAGCTTTTGCCACAGACTAAACACACGCAGGAATTATAATTGTGATGCGTACACGTTGTTCTTTAGTTTTGACTCGAGTTCGACTACAATCGTTTATCTTTCACGAGAGAATATCTTTTCCTAACTGCAGTTATTAGTAAATTAAGATAATACGACTCAAAATAAATCAATATATACGTACTCTAAGAATATATACGACGAAGAAAATCTTTTGATTTCAAACAAAATAGTAATTACAATTAAATTATAATCAACTGGTTCATGTTATACAACTAAAAGGTAAAGCTACGTTTTAATAATCCGTTATTTAGAGCCGAAGCCGATAAATTGGAAAATAATTACAGGGTTTAGGCGAGTGCTAAGAGCACTGTATCAATTACTTGCTTGGTTGTATGCAAACAGGAATTATATGCTTAATATTAAAATCAAATTTAGGGAATACCCTTTTAAATCTAAACATTGTCACAATCTTCTATTATAATATTCTTGTGTATAGGTAGGGGTAACAAAAATGCCCTATTTTTGTCTTTTAACCAAGGTGGTGTCGTTACGGGGTAAGACGGGTGAACGTTCTCCTTCTCCTCTTCTTTTCCTCCTTCTCAAGCATTACTTGTTCACAGAACACCATCGCATTCCAAGCTTCGACATAACATTTTCAAAAAAATGCTAGACAGCATGCTTGCTTACTTCCACCATGGCTGCATGGCTGAACCATAACCATCGCAAATGTATGCTGCGCCGTCTATACGCCCCACAACTAAGACATATCTGTGATATTATGTCCTATGTCAACAGAGAACAACATTAATACTATTTACGGTACTTAAACTATAGAGTACAAACTATATCACATAATATAATGTATTCATTTTATGATATATTAAGATAATTTGCTGACCGTATCCATTCTGAATTCGTGTCAATTAAAATCACATTTGCTTCGAAAACACGTAACACCCTAATTTCATACATAATGCTTAGCTCTATTTCAGTCACAATAAATGTTGTTTGATGAAATGTTTGATAAAATATCAAATAAATTGTAGGAAATTAAACGGAATATTCACCGAACAGCTCGGAAAGAGCTTTAGGTGAAATCGTTTTTTAAATTGAATTTCTTTGTTTCAGAATAAAGAAGAGCCGGTGGTGATACACAAACTCTTCCGACCTGCCACCTCCACGTCGTCCACGTAAGAGATACAAGAGTAATATCGTAGTTAAGAAGTACAAAAACAAGTAATGCACACAAAGTAAACACAGAATTCAGACCAATTATATTTTGAATAAACTCCAAATATTAAATGAGCACAATGTGGTATTATTTATCATAAATAAATATGTGCGGGGGAGCGTGATCCCGACTAGCGGTAATTATTGCGTGACTTATTGCCAAACGAAGATAACACATAAATCGCGGCAAAATTATAATGACCTCTAAAAGGCATGTCTCGTATGCCGCTAACATCTTCTTACACAAATGTAAAGGGTAACGGGGGAGGTCACGTTACGCTGGAAAATGTTTAGCTGGAAGGCTCGCTATCTCTACTCTTCACTGCTAAATCGTGACTTCTCGGAAGAGATTTTGGTAATTACACTGATTATGAAAGAGATCGTGCTTAACTTTCGATAGCCCGAAGCTATGTACTAAAAGATAATGTACCTAAAGCTATACATATTTAAATTAAAAAGCTATAAATGATGCTGATGAAAGAATAAATAAATTGTGTATCAAAAATGGATCTATTGCTTCCTGTATCTTTAATAAATCTCAACGCAAATCGTTATATTATTCATCTTATTAGGTAATTAGATAAATAATATAACAATTGGTGATATTGACCTGTTCAGGTAAATTAAAGAAACTATTACAAAACACTATTTTATCCAATTGTAGAACGCCTTTAGGAACCGTTTATTATTAATTAGAAATTATGCTGCATTGGAATCACGAAGCTAATCATGAAGTAACTCAAGGACTATGCGGTAAGTCTGCAGTCCTCGTTGCAGTGAGCCATGCAACGGAACCTATCGTGATTTATCTTACCTTGCCAGCTCCAATTATTAAACTTTATTTATAGATAAATACTTCTATTAGCATCAACTGTAATAAGTGTAATGTAGGAGTTTTATTTTGTTATATTAAATATACACTATATTTTCTTATGACTGCTTCGTTAATACAAAGAGGATTCTTTAGTGTCACTATTTATCATAGCTGATACGAACACGCCTATGCCGCGGTAAGAAATAAATAAAAATTTCTTTATTTGACTCAAAACAAACATTACATTCTTTATACAATATTCACTGTGGGTAATATATTTACATTATACATAATATATTTCTATGAGCACTAGTGTTCAAACTAGGCCGAGCCTGTATCTTAAACGCTAGTTTCTTCCAGTGTCATTAAGTTAATTGTAATTTTGCCATTAGACGTTTATTGATTTTTTATTGTTTATTGGACTTAATGAAGGCAGAATAAAATAAAGTAGTTTCAATTGGTTAGACTGGAGTAAGTGTGAACTAGGAAGAAGATTTTTAAGACTTGTGGATTTGAAATTGTGAATGAGAAACTTGGATATGAGATATGAATTTAATGTCGTTATTTAGTATGAAAAGTAATATTTACTATTAAGATTTTCTATTTAAATTAAATTTTCAACACTATCTTAATTAGATTTTATCTTAGGAAAGATTTGTTGTGATATTAGTTTGCAATAGATAGACCAAAGATCTAAACAACTGACACTGACTAACTACCGTAAGTCTAAATGTAAAATTCAGATTAAAAGCTTAGCGGGATTTAAAAAATTATTGAATCTTTACATATGGGAGGGGAGTCACCTAACAATGGGGTAATTTCTCATAGAAAATAATATTCTCCAACTTGGTCTATCATAAAGCCATAGTTATAAAAAAATTACGTCTATTATTATAATTTTAATGTAAATTGCATTTGGCACGGAAGTTCAGATTCACTTGACCCTCGAATTTCGTACACTACGTAAACATTATTCGTTTAAATAAAAATCTAAATAACGTTCGTAATTTTAAAAAAATGTGTTGCATTCACACATGCTTGCAGTGTGAATGTGGGCATCTCGCGTTCGCCTTATCCTGGCAGTCATAAAAATCTGGAATTTTTGACGCTGTTTCTTACTTATTCCGAAGTTTCGAACATTTTTATGATTAAACTGTTACTCAGTCAAAAGTGTTAAAAGTTAGTTAGCCTACAGCGAACAAAGTGAATTAAGACACTTAACCTTGTTCCGAAGTTTCGATCCAATAAAACGAACTTGCCGAACAAACGACAAACGAATGCACTAAAGTCACCGCAAACTGATCCAATCGTAATATCCAGACATCGAAAGTTAGTATGCATTGACTTTGAAAAGTTGTCCAAAACTAAGTTGGGTTATGTTTATGAAACTATTCGGATCCGGTTGTGTGCCGATATACATGCAAGAACTCGCGCCCAACTCTAGGCATAGTTCGCTAAGTGGAACAGCTGTAAAACAAAGTAGCGAAGGGTCTAGGAACTCGGTGTGTACGTCGCGTCGGCAACTATTCCCGCCGAACACGTGTCTTCGGGAGGAGCCCATCGCTACTTCGCAACTTTGACAGTTTAATTCGGGAAGCACCGCGGCCGATCCGTAAATAAGTTAAACTAGGTTCGACAAAGTATTGCAGAGGCTGATAACGAAGCGGCCACACCCTCCCGCCTCGCGCGCCGCGTGTAGATAAACTTTTAAAATGACTTTGGAAGCTTTTGAGCTTTTAATCGGTAAAGTTGTACAGACAGACAGTTCGGGCACAATCCTTGAACCGCTTGCGCCGGCGACGGCGGCCGCAAAACTTTGTTTTACAGGACTACTTTTCTTGTTTCAAGGTTGAACTCTTAAAACAAACTCCAGTTCGACGGAGTTCGTGAACTCGGGCGCCAACAATTTACAAATTTCTCTCTTTCATAACAACTAACTGCCGCTCGGCGCGCGAAAGTTGTCCTGCGTAGATCTTAATCGCATTGTCTGTTGCGCTAGAGATGAAACAGCTGATCGTGACGTCACTCCTGACGACTCCAAAAATCGCGTTTTACGTTAGCGGCAGTAATTAAACTCATTCGGCGATTTATACGTTCAATCTTAAAGCGATAAAACGTGTCTCATTGGGGACCTCCCGTTCGACGCATTTGTTTTTTCGTAATAAAAATTTAACCGGGCGATAACGGAACGCGTTAAAACGATCGAGAATTAACGAGGCGCCCTCCGATGCCGCTCATTCAATTTATCTAAGTGACACTGATAGCGTAACTGCGGTCGAAAAAACTCGTCTGCCAAATTTGATGGAGCCCCATTGACCGGAGGCGACTTTTTTCAGTTCGCACTTCACCTGCCGAGGGCCGTCGAAGTGGCGAGAAAAAACTGTAATTGGTTTTTAATAAAAACGTAGGCCCCTAATTACACCGTACGAAGAGCGAGAGAGCTTTTTTTATGCCGATACGCGAATTGAGATTAATCGACGGCTTCCACTTTAGAGCTTTCCGGTGTCGAGCTAAACAAATGACGTGAGATTGCGACATTTTATGTATAAAATATTAGGCTAGATGCAGGTACATATATTGTATTGCGCGTAAATTTTACGTAACTAGAAATAAATAGGTTGCGGGTGTGTGGGGCGGGGCCGATGGGCGAGGCGTGCGCGCGCAAGCCTCCCTCCTCCGGTCTCCGGCGTCCGCACTGGGCCTCCGCATAGTCCGCGAATCGCGCTGCGTCCGCCACCTGTCTCCCGAGCATCGCTCCGTCCGCGGCTCACGCACCGCGGACAAACTTTCACGCTTTTAGGAGCTCGCGTAGTGCTGTGATTAGTGCTACATAACAACTTTAACTGTGCGTTATGTTAGTGATTCGCTTTGTTTAGTGATGTCGGCTCTTGTCCGACCCGTTTGGTAAGTCATTACGATAAGCGCCGAGTTGATTATGCGATCGCATAAAACCGATTTTACGGTTCCGGTTTTTTCAGCCAATGCTCTTGTCGGATTGTACTGAAGAGTGAAGTAAAACAGAAAAATAATCGTTCACGCACAAATCCCACGCTAATAAACCATTTCACGAAATGCTTTCATACACTTTTGGCGGTGAAAGCGATACAATGTTACGAATAATTGAATAATTATACAAAGTTCTGAGACAGGTTTGTAGGAGGTTCTAATTAGTTATTCCGTTCGCGGTTGACATACACGTTAATTGAATCGAATGCGCGAATCGTCACATAACGGCGACATTCACGAAAGCTGAGGGAATACTTAATGTGTACCGATTTACCGTAGATTAACCGACGACGCCGTTAATTTATCTTAACCAATGGTTGCCTTCTTAACATCGTTTATATTATTATAAAATGACGTCATTTACGTTCACATTGTGTCATTTCCATCAGCAACCATCATGAACTAAATATTTTTTTACACATTAATGTGTATTTTTCTTCACGTCAACTATCGTAATATAATTAAATGATGCTCTAATGCTGACAAGTGTTTAAGAGCGTAATCTTGTTCCTGTAATTTGTTTGGTAAACTCTTATTATTTTTTATGTTACTCTTCTTTATTATTATTATTAACACAATCATTAGGGATTCTATTCTATTTACTCAATGTTAGTTTATTACAATTAGAACTCGGTCGAAAATAAAGTTTTATCACAAGCAAATAAGTTAAACTAAATGTTGAATTTTCCGTGAAAATTAATAATACAAAAATGTATAATTTATTCTACCGTAAGCTTAATCAATTTCAGCTTTTATTAATGGGCAGCTTTCAATTCCTTGATTATTTATTTAATTTAAATTAATAACGAGCATTAAAAAAAATAAGAATTACTATTGGAAATTATCTATAAATATTCACTGACAAGTATAATCATTAGTCAATAAGGATTAAAGAAAACGAATAGAACAACATAATTTCTTAGAAAACGTGATAATTTGACTTGAAAACGTGTATTGTTTTTATTTAAAGAATGATAATGCTAGTGAAACAATAATTAAATGACTCGATAGAGAAGTGTTAAATTTTGTGTTATTACGGTTTACGAAGCGTACATAACGTTTAATTCAGGTAGGGCTTTCGGTCGCTAAACGGATTTCACGTGTGACGCCTCGGGCCGATCGAGATAAAGGCCTCGAATTGTTTCCACTGAAGCCACTGGAGCTATCTGATGGGCAACCTTCCGACTAATTGTCATTTGCTTGTTATTCGTGGTACAGAGACAGAATCTTTGGCTTCTCATTACGCATACGTTGTTTTAGAAAGACACTTCTAAATATACATACATATCTAATGCTGTAAAAAAACTCGATAACTATAAACTTTGGGTGATAAAGTTTAAGAAAAATACAAAACAAGGAGAATGTGAGCGGAGGGGCGAACGCTGAGCAATAGTATGACCCTCGCTACAAGTGCACGGAGGGAAGGTATCCGTAGGGCTATGCAAAATCGTTCTCGGTGTTGTGTACTAAAATATAGTTAAAATCGAATCCTGATGCTTTTAACATTGTAACTTGCATGATTTTTAACTGTACATTAATTAAGTCATAGCAAAGAAAGAAAATAAATTATATGTTGTATATTTTGTATAAAAATATCCTTAAAAATATAGGAAAAAATTAAAATGCTTGTTTAATTACGTTAGGCTGTGTTATTGTACTTTATTTATCCGGTATATACAATCATTTACTTTGATTCATGATGCATTGGTAATAGTATGTTTAACGAATTCATCAACATTTTAATAAATACAACACATTATAATAGCGTCAGCCCTATACACCCCAATAGCAGTGCAAGGGAAAGGGCTCGCAGGAGTGCGGACTAGTGCACAGCTCGATACCATTACCCCACTTATTCAAACTCAGTTAAACTATTGCGATATTGATTTTCACAATCATATGATTCTTTGGCCTAAATTATAATCGACGCTTTGAGGTATTTTAGTATCAACGTTAGCTTAAGTACTATGTCATTTAATGCAATGTAGGGAACAGTACCTATATCTGAAAATATTTGTTAATGAAAATGATGAACTTACCTTGTCAATAATATACAGCAACACAGTTGATTATTACAGCCTGTAGGAGAATGTTTAAATTAAATTATATTTTTTTAGAAGACCTGAGTTTTGCAACAATATAAACTATTTACTTTTAACTGACCTCGAAAATTGCGAAGGAATATCGCGTACTTTTAAGTAAAATATAGTTTACCTATGTTGCCAGGTTTTTTAATCGATTAAAGAATTATAGGATACTATACTGATTATTTCAACATTCTTATTAAAAAACAACAGAAGTCAATTCAGTCAAATGATTTATTTCTATTAAGCCCCTTAAAAAAACACATTTGGAGTCAAAAACTGAGCAGCATTTGTATGTAAAAATGTTCAATACGAAACGAACGGATGATGTGAGATTCGATTTCGATCACGGAGATAAACTATCTCTCTATGAAATATAAAATAGTTTATCTATACATTATTTAATTTTTAAGACGAGAAATAGGTAAATACAACAGTCTCCAACTAAATTAATCTCCAAGTCAGTGTGAAGATTACATTTGGAAAGACTACATGTTTTACTACCAATTAAAAAAAATTACAATCGTCCAATCGGTGAGTGATGTTTTGTGTCACGTGACTGACGTAGGACTAATCGACGACGGTTTTTAAAGCAAAGTTTTACCTCACATAGGTATCCTTGCAATGATTTTATGTCAGAGAAGTATTGCCAACATTTAACTACCACCTTGTCGTTAAATAAAGTTATATTACTCAGTAATGAAATTAAAACACTACTCACATATACCTTAATTTTATAATTAAAACCGGTATTTAATATTTTCTATTTTATAAACTGATTTAAAATCAAATCAAATCAAAATCAAAAATAATTTATTCATTTAGGTAACATTATGTACACTTATGAACGTCAAAAAAGAAATATATATTAAAAGCTTCAAATTAACATTTACTGCCAGTTCTCAAATTAAAGGTGAAGTATTAACACAAATCTAGTAAAATATTAATTAAAGTTATGGCGTAGTTCGATTTCATAAAGAAATAAACATCATTAATCTGAATTTGATTACATCTATTTTTAGGTTAAAAATTGTTTTTTTTTATTTAAGAAAGTCAAGTTTCTAATGAATTGGTATTAATAAATAAAGGTAAGCTGTGATGCCGCCATGTACTATGTACTATGGATAAACGAATAAACATATATTATACTATAGATAAAAACCGTTTAAAATAAAAAACTAAATTTTTCCTTTCTAGTCAGAAAAATATATAATTGCACTGAAGTAAGTATTATTCTTTTATTTTAAAAATGTATAGTTTCAGACGAATTCCAAAGGCCCAGGAAATATTATTTGTCTATGCTACGTTCCTGACGCATGTAAGCGGTAAAAGAAACGCAAAAAACATGTTTAATGGAATGTTCCTCTTCATCAAAGCCAGGATAAGGTCTGCAAAGAATTTTGAACGGTTTTACAAACATCATAGAAATGATATTTAATTTTAATTTAATTAGGTTTGAAAATTAAATACGTGTTTAATTTTAAATAATGCAATAGTCAAGAGATAAAACAGTTTTAAAGATACTTTAAACCATTTGTAATGCTAGCCAGCATTAGTGATGCAATTCTAGTCACATATATAATCATAGTCGCATAATATTAATAATATAAATAATTAAGTATAATCTTATAATAATAATATATTTGCGCAAGCAAATATAAGAAAACAGCCTCAAAGACGTGTAGAAATAATGTTGAACAAACTTTGACGTAACAAATTCTGACTGATATAAATAGAGAAACCCTAAAAATGGTTAACAATTAAGAAAGTTATAACTTTGGTCAACGTGTTTGTCGGTCTTCATTGCTTAAGAATTTTGCCAATGACGAACCTTTATTTAGAACATCGAATTGCCCAATATAATGATGACGAAACAGTGTATAAGTAGATACCTAGTATAACAATTTTTACTTATACACGCAATATAACATGTCCACTCGATATCCAGAGCCTGTTAATCGCAAAAAATTCAACTTATCAAGTCCATTTTAACTGTGAACTCTATTTGGGGATTGAAGTAAATTGGAAGCGTATTTATCTCCGGCCGGAGTCGATTTAAAAGCGAAATCACGCAAGCACACGATGCCATTATCGCGGCCTCACGATCCACAGGCCGCGGCAACTCTATGAATCTAATCCAGAGGATTTAGCCACTGATTTACAGTCGAGCCCAGTCGACGAGGGCGCGAGTGCTCCAAAGAAAAGTGATAATGTCTTAATCCTACCACACTCGAGCTTCTCCCTCCAATTTTATGGTCGCGCGCACAGACGGCACATTTTGATTTATGATTTCAATAATTAAGAATTCTAAGGTGCAATTTGAATTTAAGACGCGATCTGGGACCCGTGGGAGGTCGCGTGTTTGTTATTGCCGAGGGCAGGAAAGGGTCGCACGTTCACTTTTCATTTTCGATGCCATTAGCTTGTAGAATTACTCTAAATTATTGGCATTCTTAACAATTTCAATGAAAGATATCTGAATTATAGATGTGGACGCATTTGGTGGTTTCCTTTATTCAAGAAGCGCCTTAAAGGGGATTAGGGCGACAACACACGATATCATCACAGAGCCCTACACGTAGCGTCTTAGCGTAATCCAAACGCGTTCCGCAATATAACGCAGCGGAACTTATATCGTGCCGTAATCTCCAAGCATTACAATTAACGCGGCCCCGAGATAACCCGCCACTCGCCACCCGTTGATAAAGGTCGCTACGACTAGTTTAAACTGGTTAAACCACCCTCGGAGTTTATCTAATTACTCCAAGGGAACACACGAGCGCTTTTCGCAAACGCACAGTCGCACGTTACAACCCTTTAGGGCCATTGGAATACTGGCCACGTTTCGTGTAATCTCGGCTTACATCGGTAGGCCTTCGGGTTGCTCACGTAACTACATATTTACACTACTATCGGAATACATATTAGCCATTCACTCCGGCTCACTAACATTATTTATTTATGTTGACAATTATTTATTTATATCAAATCTCCTTCACATTTTGTTGTCATGTCAAGTAAAAACGAATGACAAAACGAATTCTTCATTTACGTCATTACAAGCGCTACACAAAAACTTTTAGAAAACTTTTTAATGCATTTTTTTTATTTTGTTAGTAAATTACTTAGTACGTTTTTACGCTATACGACGTCATAAATATTGTAATAGATAAATAAAATAAAGTTTGTATTTTTCATTTAGGTATTCGGGAATCGAGTAAACTATGCCTTTGGCGACGTTGACACTGTTTTCTTATGATAAAACTTTTGTGCGAGTTCTTCTTTTTAATCCTAATTCGAAAAATAATTGGTCTGAAAGCTCTAGAGTGAAATGGTTTTTACGTGGGAACGATTTTTGTGCAAATAAATAACGACCGAGTGAATTTATTGTGTTACGTCGATTGGAAACACCGAGAATCATTTCCGCGTAAAAATTCTGATTGTGGATGGAAAATCGATACGCAAGTACGTTTTTACTTTTACCATTTATAACTCTGTTTGCTTTTGCTTTTTTACCTAAGTAATGATGACGATATTTGTTACAGGACGTCGCCGATGAATACGTTCTCATCGTTGCCGCAAATAAACAAAAGAAGATTTGATTTTGGGGTAGATGTAGAAGCATTTAGAATTATTGACAGACAACACAACCAAGGAAGCGTCGAGGAATCGATGGATGAAGAAACAGGGAGTAAAAGACGACGGCGACTTCTCGATGATGAGAGACGGGATGAAGCCGATCAGCGTTGTCGAGTTTTTACCGGGTCACATAATCTTCACCAGCCAATAGAAGAAAACAATATGCTTCCGAGGACGCATTCCGCTTTAAATTCTTTACCCAGCTGGTCTCGCGATGAAAATTCAATTCAAAGTGAAGACAACGAAGATAACAACGACTTCGATACTTTGTTCCTTGACAAGCGATCAGATAAAATGTTACCGTCATCACCGTCACAATCTTCAGATACTACGGATGGCTCACAAAGAAGTTTCGATTTGAACAACCAAATCGGCGAACAAGAGGCTAATGATAATGACAACTTCGGCTCTAGTAATGTCGTCATACAGAAAATGGAAGCTGACAGTAACGATGACGGCCTAAGGGATAGTAAAACGTGTAATAACTACGATGGAAACAACTATGATGATCTCGCTGATTCTTCTTCTAATGAACTTGAAATCGACATGTCCGACAGAATGGATGATAGATACGATGACGAAAGGGAAGCTAAGTCCAAACGGAAAGAGGTTATATCTGTCAATAAGCAGACGCTTTACAACGTTTACAAAGCGGCCACGGCTGCCTTGCCGTATTCAACACAGTCTGCATTTAAGCCACCCGCGGAGGTTAAGCATAAAATTCCTACGACGTCTTTTCCGAGTGAGCCGTTCGGCGGTTACTCTAATGATCATGAGAAGAATTCGAAAGTTTCGAAACAATACACGATCTTACAACCGGCCGGGTTAGGCTCCCGCGCCGCCACAGCTCTGCACGAGGCCCGGACCGTGCCCTCGGCGCAGCCCACGCGCGATTCTCGCCCGCTGAATGCACTCTCCCCGCCGGCCTCCAGAGGTACTTCCGCGTCAACCATTACCAAACTTCATAACGACAGAACTTTACGGAGAACTTTGTTTCAAAGTCACTTTGCTCGTAGACTCAGCGGTTCAACGTTCGCAGCCGTGTCGGTTATTAGAATTTTGTAGTTTATTGAAATAAACAGTTACATTTTACGGCTACGCTTAGTACTTTATCTATCGTCTCATGTAGTTCGGGTGTAATCACATTAGAGCCCGACCTATGTGGACATCGTGGAAAATGTAAATAAAGATTTGAGTCGTAAAATGAGTTTACGTCATGCCATAAAAACGGGTCAGAGTAATGGGCGGGGCGTCCGCGTCCCGCCCCACCTTACGTGAAAGAAAAAACTCGAGTCGGACCGCGCAGCCGCCTGGCGTTCTTTATTTTTTCTTGGAAGTTGGCGCGGCATGGGTGCGGGCGGCTGGGCGGCGCCGCGCAGGTACGCCCAGCGACACGCCCGCCCGTATCGATCGTTCCTCACGCCCACACTAAATCATTAACAAAATAATAACTTATGATCATCGATTGTCCACAGAAGGCAACAAGTGTCCGACTCCCGGTTGCAATGGGCAGGGCCACGTCACCGGCCTTTACTCGCATCATCGAAGGTCAGTTTTATCCTTTCATGATTTTTCAGTCAACATCTGGGACTGAAAAGTATATTAATAGCAAACTAACTCAATCATTTATTTTTAATATAGTTCCAACTAACACTAAATCTTATAATCCTTTGTCCATCAGTCTGTCAGGATGTCCAAGAAAGGATAAAGTTACACCAGAGAGTAAGTATATTCTAACGATTTAGTCGTAGCTAGCTGTTTCGGTTGTGGTTTACTATAAAATACCAATATCTGACTTTAGGTATTTTATATTATATTAAATAAGCAACCCGTGGCTTCGGGGTCATGTCTTGTAGCTAAGTATTGCATAGTAGCAGGTCCTAAAAAATTGTTTTTGTCGGTTTTCTAATCGAACTAGCTGAAGAACTAGCTGATAATTGAAATAAATAAATTTTAGTATTGGCGTTGCACGAGACAATCTTAAAGTGCCCGACGCCGGGTTGCAACGGTCGCGGCCACGTGAGCTCAAATCGCAGCACGCACAGGTCTCTATCCGGTTGCCCCGCTGCAGCCGCGAGGAAAGCCGCTGCCAGGACCCAACGGGCTAGGCCTATCGGTAAAGTCATTACATTCATTATGCAATACCTCATTTGGGTAGATTTATCGACTCCAACGTGAGGTCTGGTCTCGGATGGAACAATCAAGTCGTTTTGTGGTTTTTTTTTTCATAATTCTTCTATAATCTAAGCAAGTAGGTGTAGGTAGACATGCGCCATCATCATCATCAGATACGTCTGCGATATTTCGTTCTAAGACTTGCAAGTATTAATTAAGCCACGATCTTAAAGCGGTCTGGAGAACTTTCTTTAAATTAGTAACGAAATTATTATTTTTTTTCAAAAATGGTTATCTTCTAGAGCTAAAACCTAAGTAATCTCACTTTTTGCCATTACTAGACTACGCTGATTTTTGCTCTTCTCCGTCTCCAATATTGTTTGCATCTATTTTATATCCGGTTAGGTTAGCCAATAGATTATCTATGGGCCTTATATTAAATATACACTTCCTTTCTTTAAGTTCTCTAGTTGCCCTCGTTTTTATTTAATTACCTTCATTGTAGTGTATTTTTATATTTCTGCAGCGATGTAAATATATATAAATCAAGAAATATGATAGGATTTGGTAGAAATCGTAATAAGAAAATAAAAAGGCACTTGCAGCTTCCATCTCGTTAAGTTATTAGACAACTCTATTGAAGAATGGATTCAAACATGTATATAATTTTACAGTTTTATCAGCGCCAGTTCCATCAATATCTGCCCCGAGTGCGACAATTGACACCGGAAGTACGCCACAAAAGCGCGATCCGGAAGCAGCGGCATCGCCGCAAAGTCCACTCGTGAAACGGGAAGCCCCCGAGCTGCTTGTCCCAAAGCGTGAGGCCGCCGAGCCCGAGCGCGACTCTCCCGCCATGGAGACGCGCCACGCCGGCTACGGCGCGCCGCCGGATCAGCGCTCGCCCTATGAGCGGCCGCCAGATGACCACGTCAGGTCATATAGGTGAGCTAAATCATCTCCGTTTAGGTGATTTTGGAACATTACCACAGACATGCCACAGAATCTATCGAGGCGACACCAATAATGGATTTGATACACTTTGCGTGCACTCTCTGTGAGGTTTTACGATTAAATAAAAGATTCATAGTGCGCCTACACTGTCTTTGAATATTTTTGAATAAATGATAGTATGATAGTCTTTGATGATGATGTCTTTCCTAGCCAAATGAATGAGACGAGGTACGGCTATGAAGCTCGATGCTACGAAGGAGCCACGGCGTTCGAACGGTACGACCCTCAATGTCCGCAGCGGCCCTACGGCTGGGAGGAAGAGCGGTACCACGAGCCCCACCTACCCACTCCGATGAAAACGGATCAATCCGAGCAGGACGTCAGCTCCGGACCCATTTATCCTAGGTAGGTCTCACTCTTATCGAGCGCTCTACTATGTGGTAAACGGGTCTTGCCTATGCGTTTTTAACTTTTGAATTGCGGAATATGTAAAGTTTCGTCCACGGTGGCTGGCTTCGTTCGGGCTAAATAAATATGTGTGTCCAGACCGATGTACCACTACGAGGCGGGTGGCGGGGTAGTGGGCGGTGTGGGAGCGATGGCCGGCGTCCCGACGGGTTTCTCCGCGATCAATCTCTCCGTGAAGATAGCCGCGGCGCAGGCGCAGCGTCCTCGGAGCCCGACGCCCAGAGACCCCCGCGATCCCCGTCCGGCTATAGACCTGTCCTCGTCTAGTGGCAGTCCACAGGTGAGAAACTATCTAAGGCCCGATATTCATCAGGTGCCCACCCCGGCGGCTGCTTTTCTATAAGACTTGACCTAACACGCTTGTCACGACAGGGTCCCTACGCGTCCCCGGTGTACAGTAGCGCCGGTGGGGCGCGAGGCAGCCCGCAGCCGGGCGCTTCGCCTCAGCTCACCGCGAGTCCTCAGGTGCCCAGCCCGCAGGGCCAGACCCTCGACCTTAGCGTCACCCGTTTACCACATAGGTGAGGCATTCTTCGTTAGGCTTAGCCTTTAACGTTTCTTCTCGTGCCCGCTCAATGTCACGTCATGTCTTTTTTGCAGTAGAGCGTTCCCCGGCGGTGTCACGTACAGTCGGGAATCTACGCCAGACAGTGGCGGCAGCCATCCTTACCTAGAGGCATATCATCGAGATACGGCGGGTAAGTTCTATTTATCAGTCAAATAATAAAATCAATATAACGTTTTGCTTAGTGCTTTTCAGCAATAGTTCATCATCGACAGTAAAATTATGAGACTTCAACTAAAATCATATTTCTTATATTTTACGCGGTTAAACTTAAGCAAAATACTTGATGTAGCATACACATATGTATAAAATATTAAACAGGTCGCCTGTACTCAGGAGAGTCGTAAAACACAGTACGAATTAAAACACGACCCCTGCCATCTCGCCGCAACACGTTCACGCTACATTGCTAATTCTGAGAGCAGGCGTCTTGTGCCGCCATAATACTTCACCACCTATGATAAACTGCAAATACTATTTCATTAAAGAATATAATGAGTTCTGTACTACTGTAATTCTGTATTCATAGTAATATTTCTCATCTGCGTAAAGTTTAAAATTTACAAGATAAAAAGTGTTAACATTATATTAATAATTAAAAAAAAATCTGCAAAGAATACGATATTTTAGTAAGTGCATTGCCGAATTTAATAATAATTGAAAAACTAATCATAGCATACAAATTTTGATAAATAAAACCATATGGTTTCATTTATGCGATATATTTTAACAGGCTACGGAGGTGTGAGTCCACACCCGGTCGCCGGCTACGGTTTAGGCCAACCGGACTACGCGGCGGCGGCCGCAGCGGCGGGCTACGGCGGCTACCAGTACCAGTGTGGAGCATACCCGCCGCCGCCTGCCTATCCGCCCCACGCGCCGCCCTACTCGCCGCCCTGCTACATGCCACCGCCTCACGCACCTCACGACAAACCTAAGGACAGCAGGTGAATATAATATCGACACTCACAGCCACGAGAGTCACACTTGAGCCACGATTTTTTCACGAATTTCGTCGTATTATTATTACTTATTATCATTTATTCCGAGTAGGAATAGTATCAAGATTACTTCTGCGTAAACACCTTAAAAGAGTATTTTTTAAGATATGGGAATGTTAATCTGAGCATAATCTGGGACAAACTGCGTTTCACAAGATCAATTTTCTCCTTAGACATACGACTCTCCAGATAGAACAAATTTACCTTCGGATTATATATTACATTAAATGAACCAAAAGCATAAACGGTCATAAACTGACTAAAAATAAAATTTGAAAACTCGTAATAAGATCTCTAATTAATATAAAGACTAACAAACCAACTGCTTGCAATGGCGGAACAAACGAGAATGAATACTTTATTACGGCCTCATTTGGTGACGTTTTTAAGTAAATAAATTATTGATTTCACGAACAATTACAATAGTTCGTAAACAAAACAAGTGTTTAACCTTGACACGTGTTCTCTTTTACCTTTATTCCATTCCAAAATATTGAAATGTTTTCCGTACAATGAATGGTAAAAAAAGGTATACATAAGAATACAACGAATGATACGAAGATACACACGAAACTCAAGGACACACAAAAACAAAGCATTCAATCTGTTAGTGACAAAATGCAGATGCTAATGCAACCAGACGGTCAGGGCACAGTGTCTGTATACTATTACCTGAGTAGTGACACACTTGTAGCGTCATACGAAATTACGAGTCTATACTTCGTAAGTCACACTTGACGGATCAGTCTAAATATACCGGCGTACGCGCACGACGCGCGCACCCCACGCGCTGATAAAATATTATATTGATAAGATACAAGTACAAAACATGCGGAGAAGCAGGTAAGATTGTGATTAATTAAACTCTATTTTAATGACGTGTCGACTTTAACATTTTTCCCTACAAACACGATAATAACTCTACATATTGACATTTAAACAATTCACGTAAACGAAACTCAGTTCGCGCCAATTTTTAATAGTAGGTTAATCACTTGAATCAATGTTAATTATTTACTTAGGTTTTTAACAAGGTTACGGTTGGAGCGAGACAATTACTTAACACATTTCGAATAAACTGTTAATGTAGCTATCATCGTGACGACTTTTATGGGAAACTGGGTTACCGCATACGAGAGCCGAGAGAGCTGATTCATTGCCCGGTCGAGAGCTGCGACGGCTCCGGGCACATAAGTGGTAATTTCGCCACTCATCGCAGGCAAGGGCCACTGAGAATGCAAACGATATTCGTGAAATTGCCAGTCTCACATGTTCGCAGAGCATTTGTATACTAAACATAAGTCTTTCACGACCTAGTTTCACGCATTTCCGCACCCGCTGTGTTTGATTCGACTAACCGCATGACGGTGGTAATTTCTGTTTCTAATTTCGATTGCACATTCTCTACTACTCTAGTATACAATTTTAACAAAAAGACAGTCGTAGACAGCACATAGATTGTCTATGTGCTCTAAAAACGAGGCCATTATATCTCTCGTGTCAGATATTTAGAGATTAAAATAAGCGCAATAGTTTAACCCTCGAAAACGTCTTCCGGATTTATTTATACACTTCATGGTGTACATAAATAGACGTCATTTCTTACGCAAATTAGGTGCATACCGAATTGTAAACTTCTCTTAAAATAATCCAGCATAGTATGAATGATTCTTAGATGTTATATTTTAGGCACAATCTTATTATTGGTTTGGTAATTAGAAATATTGACTATTATGTATATCCTCGTGTTCGCTATCATCGTATTTCAATACTTTGGCTAATACAGTAATATAATAATTTATGACAACTAAAAATAACACAAGACGTACGCTTAAACGCGTCTTTATTATCATACAAGGTAGGTGAGGTTAGGTAGGTACATTATCGTTCAACGAATTCGACTAAAATACTTGCATGTTGGGTGTCGATGTCGTAATTACTATTTCTACTAACGATTTACTTATTTATTTTTAATAAGCTCATATTTGTTGTTTATTACCTATTATTTTATATGATACACTATATATTACAAAGCTCAGCTGATCATGCTTTTGGTTTATGCAATGCATTTCCCCGGCAATATGTCGTGAAGGAGAATCAAAACTAAATGAATTTATTAGAAATTTTAATTTAGTCAATTTCTGATCTAAAAATAAAGAACATGTTCCCGGAACATAATTAGTTAATTTTGAAATAGATAAAAAAGGTGTAAGCCGTTTTCGCAACTATTACTATAAATGATTAAAATACCGTATATAATCGTGTGTTAAGATACAGTAACACGCCATTGTAAGCAGTTTGTATATGTGCAGTCTATCTGGATGTCCGCGCGCCGACCGATCTCAGCTCCAGCCCCATTCACAAGAGCTGAAGTGCCCGACGCCAGGTTGTGATGGGTCAGGTCATGTCACAGGGAACTACTCCTCACACCGATCCCTGTCCGGCTGTCCCAGGGCAAACAAACCCAAGAGCAAACCCCGAGATGGACAAGATTCAGAACCACTCAGGTAGGATCTCTTTTATTGGTCGGGAAGGGAAAATTTGTATGATTTCGTGAAGGCAAGGTAAACTTTCTCAACTGACTCTCTGGCTTTTATTCTATATTTGTTCAATAGAAGTATAAAGAAACGTACAGGACAGTACCGCTCACACACAGAATTAGTAAAACAAAATATTTGATTAACGTCACATTTTCTTGACCAACCATTGCAATGAGTTTGTCGCTTTACACGCTGCTTAGATGTCCTATTCCGGGTTGTGATGGATCTGGACATGCCACAGGGAAATTTTTATCACACAGAAGGTAAGAGGAGGACAAATTAAGAAGGTACATCGTAAAGTAAAGTAAACCGTTTCATCCATGAAACATTTATTAACTGCCATTTTTTTTTTTTCGAAATTTTATACGAATATTCAATTAGATACGTAATGACGGAATATTTAGTGATAGATTATATGTGTTAGCCCATCCAGTATTACATAGAAAAAACGCTGACTATATAAATCATAATTGTAATATAAGATTACCTGTATCCTATAGTGCATCCGGATGCCCGATAGCGAATCGAAACAAAATGCGGGTGCTCGAAAGTGGGGGAACAGTCGAACAACACAAGGCGGCAGTGGCAGCCGCCGCTTCGGCGATCAAATTCGATGGAGTGAATTGCCCGACACCCGGTTGTGACGGGTCTGGGCATATTAACGGGTCTTTTTTGACGCATCGCTCGCTGTCAGGGTGTCCGGTAGCCGGCGCCACGACGCCCACGCCTCAACCCAAAAAGGCCAAATACCCAGATGATATTACGCCTCTTTATCCAAAACCGTACTCAAGTGAGTATTTATATATACCTATTTTTTTGAATATAGGTTCCATTGGTAACATAATATTTACATAATTTATGTTTGCATTTGTCATAATTACAGGCATGGATATCAACATGCAGACCGGCAACGGCGAGGACCTTATGACGTTGGAACAAGAAATTACTGAATTACAAAGGGAGAACGCCAGGGTAGAGTCGCAAATGCTGCGGCTGAAATCTGACATCAACGCTATGGAGTCACATCTCAGCACCGGGGAAAGGGTAAGAGTCTCTGATGCCTTTGTGTGTGTGTGTGAATTAGATCCGAATATAACACTCAAAGTGGATATTTTTGTCGTAACGTAGATGGTACTGTCATGGCTTCAAACATCCAACTTTGAGTCCTCATAACGTCCAACGCAAAGCATTGCTTAGTGAGTACTACTTATTCTATTCGATACGGTAGCCACTCAAAGTCTCAAAGTGAATGAATGATTCGAATTCATTTCTTCTCCTTATATTATAAGGAATTCGTTTGTCAACAGGAAAACCAGTTGATGTCGCAACGAAACAACAATCTGAACGAGTACTACGAGAGCCTGAGAAATAACGTGATAACGCTGTTGGAGCACGTGAAGATACCCGGCGGGGGAGCCGCACACGTGACGTCATCGGGCGCCCCTGGGGCCGCCCCGCCGCCCGCGCCGGGTGATAAGCCCGCCCATGACAACTTCGACTCCTACCTGACCAAGCTGCAGACCCTCTGTTCCCCGGACGGCTACTGCCCTGACGAAAACCGGCCCATTTACGAGACCGTGAAAAACGCGCTTCAAGACTTTACGGTGCTTCCGACCCCCATTTAAGGCTCGCCGAGCGCCGCCGAGAGCGATCAGACGCGCTGATCGCCCGCGACGGGGCTTACTCGAGTTTATAGTGAAGTGTGCCGACGAAGAGACCGTAGAACTGTTTTGTAAACTGTTGTATACGATGTGTGAATTCTTTGAGACGTCACGTTTACATTGAAACAGACTAATATCACTGAGACCGTAATGCTAGTCTGAAATGAATTTTAACACTGTTATTGGTATGTATGCTTAAATTATTGTAAGGAAAAGTTTATACTTGTAATGTGAACGATTTTAGTCCCATACGCGTCTCTATAGATAACTGTAAATACTTTGTATTTATTTCGTAGTTATAGGCACAGAAGCGGACGAAATTTCAGATTCACGCTCACATGTAGATTACGGAACAGGTCCCTTTCGGAAGGAAATAGGAAATAATATAATTCGTCCTCCTTTCTGCCGAATTGTAGGAGGTGCGGGTGTGTGCCAAATACTACTGGACTTTGACGACTTTGGAAGTTACGGGGATCGAACATAATTGTAAAAAACAGATAAAAGCTAAGAGACACTAGTCAGTTTACTTGTACATAAATACTTGTGAATATTAGTTAAGACGTCGCTCGGGCGTCATAGTAATGAGATCTCATTAGGTCGAGTAAGGTCCTTCAGTCATTAATTGATAACCAATTATAGGAATAATCCTTGTTAGCCAATGTTCACTTCGCTGTGATTATGTTATTGTTATTTATTTATTGTTGTTTGCGGAATGTGATAGTTCGAATTGACGTTGGAGGCTGTTAATTTGCAATATGTTTTGTGCTTTATAAGGAAATGTTTTTTTTATCTTTGAGACGCACCGATAAACGTCATTTGTGTTATTATTATGACTAATGTGAAAAGTGAAAACGGACAGTGAACGAACCTTGAATATATACGCATTAAATAATACCTATTACTATGTTACTAATCTGATTGTCATATATGTTTCTGTAATATATTGAGTATGTGTTGTTAAAGAGAATAAAAAGTAATAAATATCAAAATTACCACCGCGTGATTATTTAACTTAAAACATGGTTTTTATTTAGTTAAGCCAGGCATTCCACTACCTTCCCTACTACCCTATTCAACTATTAAATCTACTTATGATTTATACCTAATTATATTAATATTAAATAGGCACCTGAGATTGTTTATGTATATATTATATTATACATTAATACCTTATAGTTAACAAAAAACAAAAACAATCTTAGTTATCTTAGATTTAGTATGACATTTTTTTCGGGTGTGTTAGTATAAATACGTGGTTTTCCTGGCCGACACGTCGTCCTTCGTTTGTTTTATTACTTTAGCCTTAGTATCGGAATTTTGGGCTGTGACATATTTACAGTTTCGTGAATATTATGACATCTTACCACTGTAGTCTGACCAAATAATGTCACATGACTACTAAATGTATCCAAGCAACCGAGGGTCTACTCTTATTTTTTACGGTTACGTACACTTTACGTATGTTAATAAAGTTATTTCGTTGTGTTGTGTGTTGCTCAAATTGTATGGTCTAGTACCAAAAGTATATATACATATATTATAGTCTTCTACTACATCCACAATTTAAAGACTGATCATGACTATTTTTTTAAGAACCCAGTTAACATTTTTAATCGTAAGGTGTTTGATGGCAAACATTGGTAAATGTCCGTGTAATTAGAAAATAAAAACAACAATACATAGAATGTTACCAATTTAATTTTATTGTTGTAAATAAATGTTTAATTGTAATGTCCAAATTTAATTGGTAAGGTATTATATAAAAGAAATTTTAAATGTTCAATGAAAATTAATTTTGAATAATTCATAAATACCAAGACTTTAAAATTATAAGCACTTATAAATTCGTTTTATTTACTTAAATATTGACTAATAAGTAACACTTCGACAAGATTATCGATATAGTAACTATCGCTAGTTATCTATACCAAAGCTATTCTATTTTATACGAGTATGTTGAGCACTGCCTAACACACACCTGGGTCCTGGCACACGAGCTATGCTATGCTAAATGCTAATCCGAAAATATAGCGGTTCATCTCAAAAATAAGCACAACTGACCCATATGTAGTATATATCGGCGCAAATTTATATATTGTTACGAAAAATATTAATAATGTTTGGGATTCATATTTTATGATAGTCTGTAGTAATTTTATATTCTTTATTATTTATGTTACAGCAATGGCGTGTTAGTGTCAGCTGCCACTGTCATTATCATTTAATGACATCGAAGTCAAATCTCTTTAAAACCGTTAATATGACTAGTTCATTTAACTTGTCAATGTTGCTAGATCTTATAATTAATCACTATTCAATGATCGATAATAATTCTGACTCCATAGTCATAATTATTATTATGGAAAGTTATTTATCATAATTTTAAATATTGGAGACTAGATAACAATAAATATTAAAGTAATCTTTGACACTCGTTCTTATGACTCTGTTTGACTCTGTTGTCTATTCGGGTTCGGTCGTGGAACGAGTACCCGAAATGTTACGAAGCTTGTTTATTACAAATTCTGGTTGTTATAAATACAGGAACTGATTGGTACGAGCCTCAGTTCGATTGAGCGGTCGAACCAAGCAGAAGCCTTTAAAGTGTAGACTCTAATGTCGAAATTAAATGGCAGATGCCAACAAACTAATCTATGACACCAGTATTACTGACGTCATTATCTTCAATAATTTAATGACAGCTTTAATAAATCTGGATTCGTTATTTACAGGCGCTTCGCGCCGACATATACTACTATCTAATCTGTATTCTGTACAGAATCTGTGTTCTGAATACGGCGGTGTGCAGTGTGCACTCTGTTGTGTAATGTGTTGACAACATGTTGATCGTTTAACGTTTTGCTTGTGCCTACTGGCAGACGCCAATTACCAGTATCGCATGTTCATTTGAATATAGTTTGAGTATATTTCAACGCTTTTAAATTATTAAAGAATAAAGACATGAAAGTTAAATCGGAACAAATAAAAAAGGTACTTATAATGTAATCCCTAATAATGGTAAGTAAAATAATATTATTTCACTGTCTAATGTAATATAACCCAAATTTCAGCTTCGCTACTTTGAAAAGAGGGAAGAAAATAACTCAAAGCTTATCAAAAACAGTGATGAACTTGAAGAGTACCACGTGAAGTTAAAGCCCCATTCCAAACGGACAAAAAAAGTGAGATACTATAACAGATGATAACCCTTACTAATTTAAAAATTAGTCATTAACTCACTTGATCTATTTTATTTTTTACCATTCAGAAACTTGAAATAAAGGACTCCAAGCCACAAAAAGTTATTGTTAACAAAAAAAAATCTGGAAAATCACCAATTAATCTTAAAAAGTTAGAGAAACACTCCCGTGGGGATGGAATTTCAGGCAAAGGAGTCAAACATCCTCTGTATGCAGCCAAACTACAAAAGAAAGAACTTAAATATAGATTTGCTCAAAGCCAAGCAGCACGGGCTGATATACTTTTAACAGAAAATGCAGGGTAAGATAAAAAAGATATGTATAAGCTACAGCCATGTAAAAAAAATGGAAATTTAATAAAGCTACTTTTTAACTTTTAGTTACTTAGAAGTGGATGAAGATCATAGAACAACATGTATAACCCAAAAGGAGATTGTAGAAAATGTTGATATTACAGCTGCTACAAAGACTTTTAACCTAAATCTAGATTTTGGCCCATACAGGGCAAAATATTCAAAGAATGGTAGACACTTGCTACTTGGTAGCAAGAAAGGTCATCTTGCTGCTTTTGATTGGGTCACTAAAAAGCTACATTGTGAAATTAATGTTATGGAATCCATACATGATGTGAGGTAAAAATTCAATATGTAGTTTATAATTTCTACTTTAAAATTTTATTAGAAGCTTCTTTTCATCTTCACACATGGATTCACAGCATAAGCCATGCTTGCTTGCCGGCTCTAATTAGAAGCATTCCAAAGCTTTGAGAAGCTATTTTGAAGTGCAACCACTGCTGCTATCATGTCACCAGCAGTTGCAGCCCAACCAACAAGAGCAACATTTACATTATCTAAAGCTTCCTAAACAAAGTACTTAGGAATACTGCTTTGCAAATGCAAATTAGTTCATAGTCTTACTTCTTAGACTTGATGTAGCCACATTTTGTTCTACTTCAGCCATCCATTCAATAACAACAATGCTATTTATTCTCACTGATTCCACTTATTTCTAGTTGGTTACATGTAGAGACAATGATAGCAGCCGCTCAAAAGGAATGGTTGTACATTTATGATAATACAGGAATGGAGTTACATTGTATGAAAAAAATGGATAAAATATTGAGGATGGAATTTCTTCCATATCATTTTTTACTAGCCGCAGTTGTAAGTATAGTTTTAACAAGTATCAAAATGTGAAGACAAGAAAAGAGATATTATTCATTATTTATAAAATATTAAATGTTTATATGTAAAATGTTGATTACTATTACTAATATATACTAATTTCATACTAAACATAAACTAGTACCTATGTACTACTTAATAATCTTATCTAATTATCATAATTAATGTTATCCTTTTTTCAATAAACAATAGTAATATTGTGCTTGCTCATAATTGCTAAAAATATTGAAATAACACACATCCTAAAGGATGAATGTCAGAGCTATCAAAGAAAATGCTACCTCAATGCTTTTCATGTAAAATAAATTTTGTACACAAGTTAGGCCCTTGTACCCAACAAATTATCTAATAATTTATTTTCATTATAGAATGAATACGGATTTATGTCGTGGTTGGATATATCTATAGGGGAAATAGTGGGACATTACAACAATCACTCAGGTAGGACTTCTGTGATGACGCACAACCCT
This sequence comes from Pieris rapae, assembly GCF_905147795.1. Lineage (NCBI taxonomy): Eukaryota > Metazoa > Arthropoda > Insecta > Lepidoptera > Pieridae > Pieris > Pieris rapae. Next base: position 126,065 of record NC_059515.1, on the reverse strand, counting down.
TATAATGCAACAATATGTTTGGGAAATTCTCAAGGTGTCGTGTCAATGTGGTCTCCGAGCGTCAAGAAGCCTCTTGCCAAAATATTATGCCACAAAACGCCCCTGAGCGCTATCGCTGTGGATCAGAAAGGAACGTAAGGCCTTTTTTCAATTAATCAAAACATAAGTCAGGTTAAACACTACTTGTACGCCTAAAGGTCATTTACTTAAAGGTACATGGCCACTACGGGTGTCGACAAAAGTTTGAAGATTTGGGACATTCGTCGTATGGATGGTCCTCTACAGCATTACCGGCTCAGAAGTTCTGCTGTCGACTTGGATTTCTCACAAAAGGACATGCTGGCCGTAGGCTTGGGAGAAGTCGTGGAAATATATAGGTTAGTTTGGGCTTAGGTTCATTGTGTTACTAGTATAATAATAATAATAGTGTCTTTAAATAATAATTATAATACGTAACAGCGATACGTGTACGAAAACAGCGGACAGACCATACATGAGACACAAAATGACCAAGTCAATATGCAACTTCAAGTTCTGCCCTTACGAAGACGTACTCGGAATCGGGACCTCCGGTGGATTCACGAGCATCCTAGTGCCAGGTGGGGTTCATAATCTGACACAAGTGTGACCTCGGCTTTTGGGGCCATTTGCTGTTTCTATCGTGAAGCTTTTCCTGTGCATTACAGGCAGCGGCGAGCCCAACTTCGACGCGTACGAAAGCAATCCGTACCAAAACAAGGCTCAGCGCAAGGAGGCCGAAGTCAAGGCCCTGCTGGAGAAGATCCCGGCGGACTTGATCGCCTTGGACCCCTTCGAGGTGCTCAAGGTGGACGTTCCCTCGCTTCAGGACAAACTCGAAGCCAAGGCTGACTTACCGGTGAGCGACGACCTCGCCCCGACGTGATGTGCGAACCGAAGTGGTTTCGTTCGAATGTTGCACTTTTATTTGGACAATAATTTAAAAGTTAAAACTGCTTTCAGCACGTAAGACGAAAGAAGATCGACGTGAAGGCGAAACGTAAAAATAAAGGACTGACGAATATTGCTAGAAAAAAAATAATTAAGGAAAAGGCAAGAAAGGTAACTAACATATTTTTAAGCATGAAATAACGAAATTGTTTTGCTTTGTCTTATAAGGGTATCGCATCGGGCTTTTTCAAAGGCGTAATTGTACTTTCGAAATCTTTCAGGATCAAATAATGGAAAGCATCAAAAGGCAGGCGACGCCGAAGGAGCCGAAGGACAGGCAAAAGCCGAGCAAATCATTTGGCGTTTTGGATCGTTTTGTTTCCAAATCAAAACCAAATAAATAAACCAATTTAATATCAGAAATATTTGTTTTATTCACATAAACTTTTAACATTCTCGATTACATATTTACATGATTTTTTTTACAAATTTAAAACATGATCACAAAATAAAATTTCAAATAAAATAGCATATTAAAAATAGTGATATGAAAGTTAACAAGGGATATCAAACAGATCGCACAGTCCCTCCGACCCGCTCAGGGAGAATGTGAAGTCATATTTCGTGATTGGTGGACTCAAACGTAGAAGGTAATCTAGAACAAAAGTAGATTTGAAGAACCAGTTGGTGGGAGACATGATTCATTGTACACCACTCACTTGAATTGGATGTAGTATTACTAAATCCTAACTCTGTGTAACTCTCCATTTCCTCATCTGTGTCATCTAGATCCATTTCCTGAAAAGCACAAAAAGTATTTCCTTTGAAACTTTGAATTAATAAACAATAAAAAACTCTAATATGATTGAATTCTGTTACTTGGTCAGTTGGTACAATAAACATTTGGTTGATAAATAAATAAATTTGTTTTCTATAAAAGGTAAAATAATATCTTAAAAAACTAAGTACATACCTTTTCTTTATTTAAATCACATAATAATATAACTCCTACAGATTCATGTGATTTTAAGTGCAAAATGCTGCCTTTGTCCTGAAATAACAAAATATGCAAGATAAACATAAGTCTCTAAATATTTTCTCATTTTTTCTTTTTAAATGACAACACACTTTGCTTATGATGTTAGCTTATATTAGGAATATAAAATGGTTAAAGGTTCTTTCTCTTTATAATTGTTTTGGTTTATATCATAAAATCATAATAAGTTTTTTAGATCTTATTTCCACAATTTAAGATTTTTTAAATATAATACAGCTTTTCCATATTTAAGCAAAATAATACCTCATATGGATTATGGCTGCATGAGAATTCAGTGCCAAGGGGACACTCACATACAAGTATATTTTGATCTTTTTCTCCATCATAACACTTCCTTATATCAGCTTCTGTGACATAGTGTAAACTCTGATTGTCCGAATCATCCAGTATGTTTTTGATACTTTGCTCTATAAAGTGCATGTGCCTAAAAGTTCTTACTTGTTAAGATATTATAAAATAAAATAAAAAAAAATATGTTTATTTTGGAACATAAGATCATCTAGGTATCACTTATTCCACGTCAATCAATTCGAACTTGTAGGCATCCCTACTCATCGGCAAAGAAGACAGAGGGTGTAGGTATAAATTATTCATATGTAAGATTGTATCCTAATTTTAAATATCACCAGTCCACATACATAGCTACTGATAAATTTACATAGTAATTTTTTATAAATGTCTAATATTGTGAGTATAATAACATTGCTATCAACTATCCTGTGAATTATGTTAATTTAACAATGAAGTCTTACTACTCTTGGCAAGGTTTTATATCATTATGTTGATATACCATTGAATAATTAATTGGTAGTTGTTTTCTGAAGGCACAGGGGGAATGAACCTACAAAACCACATTTTGTTATATGTGGGAAGTTCATTAATTATAAGGCAGGTTTATAAAAAATATTTTTCAGAATTTTCTATATAACATTAACAGTTTTATGAAATAAAAATATTCGTCATTTAAAAATAAAAATTCTAGTAGTAAAAAGTGGGTGAATCAGTTTATTATCTAGCAAACAAATGTACAAAATAAAACATATCACACATCTCAATAATCTCGACAATAGTAATTTAGTCTGTTTTTGTTTGTTTGTTTGTGTTTCAGTTAAAAGCAAATGAAAGGCCTAAGAAATATCTATAAAACTATTATAAGATATTTAAGTAGAACTTACTGGTCTAATAATTGTTCTTGATCTTCAAGAGAACTTATTTGTTTTCTTAAGGAATTAACTTTTGCTCCAATTTCATTTGAATTTCCATCATGGCAAGCACCTCTAATAAAAAAAAATATTGCTTAAATACAGTTACAGTCTACGAACCAAATAAGACCATCAATTTAACATACTTCCACTGAATACTGTTTTGACTTCGTTTCTCTATTAGCCCAATACCCTCCAAAACATTAGTGATATCATAAATTCTTCTTTTTTGCCGCACAGCTAATATTTCGGTAGCCTAAAATTTACGTTAAAATTTTAAATAGGTGTTTATTATTGTTATACCATTAATTGTTTTATTCTTTGATACTTACTGATCTTAAATCCAAAACACCATCTTTTGCTTTTTGTAACAATGTCACAAATCGAGTAGTGAGTAGGCCTAAAGACTTTTCGTATCGTTTATAACTAAATCCTGCCACCTCTGCCATAATTTGTAAAACTTAAAATAAAAATTGTTTTTTTTGTCAAAGAAGTATTTTTTCGTCGCGGCGGGCGCGGGACATAAATTTAAATGTTGGTACTTGGTATTAAGTAAATTCCATAGACTAAATTAGAAACAACAGATACTCTGTATTAGGAAGTTTAACCAGCGCGTAGAGGAGTCAGGCATGGTAAACCACTCTCCCTATTTTTTTTTATTGCAGTATTTTTGGAAACACGTTGTAAACAGTATGCCAGGAATGGGTCTTTATGATCAGCTGTGATAGCGTCATGGGCCATGGCAGCAGAAATCAGAGTGGGGACGGAGTGAGAGAGGAATAGAAACGCGGAGAAGGAAATGTAGCCTGACGCAGCTCCACGCATTTAACTTTATCGACGAATTTTTGTTATTTCGCTTGCGGAAATCGTCAGATTTGTATTTATCATTAGTCTTGAATTAATTGAGAATTTCTGAAGATCAATTTTTTTTAACTAATCTGATCCTGTATCCTTCACAGGTGGCCTTATATATGGGTCTCATGTTTGGTGGCGATACTTAACAGGGTACAAGGTATCCCCCTGTATATTAATTTGTCGCGCTTTAGTAAATCCCGAAAACATTCGGATGGGAATCAATAAAATCTTTGAAGGCAGTTTTTTCTACCCCATGGGAGTTGATTTTTTCACCTTGCAAGATGTAATCTAAATTTCTAAAAATTTGTAATCGCTCATTACCATTTTAACCATTTTATTCGAAAAATTTTACGAATTTTATTCAAGGTGCCAAAACTACCATTATATCACAGAAACCAAATAAAACTACGAATGTGACAATAAATTTTTCTTTGACTTTCGAATAAAATTTATTTAAATTTCGCCAACCCATAGGTAGATAAATAAATCTGTAAATGCTAACTATGCAGCGAGTTCAAAGGGAAACATGCTGAAATTAGACCCAGGATCCCCAGTATACCTACCATGGAAACTTTTAAGAATTAAAGTTAAAAGCTTTAAAATTATGTAACATGTAGGTAAAATGTAGGTAACATAATGAAAGCTAAAAAAGAAATATACATTAAATGCTTCTAATTTTACATTTACTGCCAGATCTCAAATCAAGGGCATAGAACAGAAGAGAAGAACTGGCAATAAACTCTTCTCCACTCTTTTTAAGCCTTACGATAACGCTTATAAACTGTTCTTTTCACAACATATTGTATCATACGAAAACGTTTAACAACTGTCCTTGTCAGGACATATTACCGTGTCTTACGACAACGATGACAAGCTGTTCTTCTCAGAACATTAATCAGCAACAGTTATATGTATTGCCATAAAATTAAAAAAAATCTATTACTTTATGTAAACAATAAGAATGTAAATATATTAATAGAAATAGAGTGATGAAAATGGTCACGTTATATCCTGCGCTTTTGCATTCTGCACTCGACTGCCGACCTGTACAGACGCGCAGCAGCCTCCTCTCTCTCTCAATGAGCTCCTAGTGAGCTCTTCGGCACTAGCACTATCTCAAACAAGCCTTTAACAGACAGTGCCACCGCTGTTAAATTCAAGCTGACAATAACGAGCATGCAGCTCGTAACAGCTGTTTAGCAAGGATGTGTTGCATAAATTGCATTATCCTTCCGTGTACTGGCAACAGGATCACCTACCGTCCCAGATCACTTCTGAGGCTTACCTACCTACCTCTGCCAAATAAAGTGTCGTCCATGGTGCCTTCCCAGGCGCCGGCATTACGATTAAGTGGAGAGTCCCACGTTTAAAGTGAACCGTCCAGCTCAAGCCATTGGAACCGCTAGCGGCATTGGAGGCGTTTGCGACTATCAGCAGCGTCCGCAGCGTATTGAATATTTCGCTTAGCGTTAAAGACGCTATAGACCTAGGCGCTCTCGTTTCATTTAAGTGCTTATTACACTATGCCATATTCAGACTGTCTTAAAATCTAATTAGCAAGCTCGCTATTACACTGGACTGAATACCGCGTGCTAACTCATTTTACTCATTTGCAAAGCGTACGTAGTCGGTGACGGATGTCGCCATGTGACTTAAGAAACTACCTTAGAGTAGGAGTTGCCGAGTTTGAATGACTATTAAAATGTTATATTAGTAATTTATATTATTATATGTAATTTAATAGATACTCCATACATTCAATTTGGCAATAAAAATGGCATGTCTCGGTACAAATCAAGAACAGAACCAGGCTGGCACACTTTAGTATGTTGTCATTAGAGAATCGCAGAAAATTTATTTAAATTTATTGACACATCGTTTGCAGCTAAGATTCTATAATAAGATTGATTGTCCGAACCTTCTTTCTAAATTTAAGATTCATGTTTGTTTTTACCAATGTATCAGTGTGTCGAGCGTTGGCTAACATTATCTATAAAAAATAAAAAACATTCCAAAGTACTTTTTTTTCTTGCGAACACGCCATGGTGCACGCGGCCACAGAAAACAAACATGTATGAACGTCTTTGCTCTGCGACTGCCGCGCGCTGACTGAATGGTTAAGCATGCTAAGTCTTATTACACTACACGATATTCAGCAAGTAAGCAAGTAAGCAAGCACCGCCGAACCCATTCGGTCGGTCTAATTAGACAGGCTAACTGGCTAACTCTTATTACATTAGGCTAAATCTTAGTAAGACTGTCTGAATATCGCGTGGTGTAATAAGCTCTTTAGAGAAGCGTTCAAGCGGTCTGCGATACAACCGCCAAGGTGGACCTAGTATATGTAACGTAACGGCTCGCTTGGTCCAAAGTGTAGTTGCGCCATTTCGGCACGTCAATCGAGTACCGAAACTCTACACGTCACTTACGTATGGATCAGCTCTCCCGAAGTCTCTTGGAGATGTGTGATTCCGCCGCTGCTGTCGGCGCGAAGCGCCTGTAAATAACGAATCCAGATTAATTAAAGCTGTCATTAAATTATTGAAGATAATGACGTCAGTAATACTGGTGTCATAGATTAGTTTGTTGGCATCTGCCATTTAATTTCGACATTAGAGTCTACACTTTAAAGGCTTCTGCTTGGTTCGACCGCTCAATCGAACTGAGGGCCGCACCAATCAGTTCCTATATTTATAACAACCAGAATTTGTAATAAACAAGCTTCGTAACATTTCGGGTACTCGTTCTACGACCGAACCTGAATAGACCACAGAGTCAAACAGAGTCATAAGAACGAGTGTCAAAGATTACTTTAATATTTTTTGTCTTAATTTTAATTATTAAGTCTCTAATATTTAAAATTATGATAAATAACTTTCCATAATAATAATTATGACTATGGAGTCATAATTATTGATAGTGATTAATTATAAGATCTAGCAAAATAGACAAGTTAAATGAACTAGTCATATTAACGGTTATAAACAAATTTGACTTCGATGTCATTAAATGATAACGACAGTGGCAGCTGACACTAACACGCCATTGCTGTAACATAAATAATAAAGACTATAAAATTACTACAGACTATCAAAAAATATGAATCCCAAACATTATTAATATTTTTCGTAACAATATATAAATTTGCGCCGATATATACGAACATGCCCTGGTCCTTAAATCCTTACGGCAATTCGTAGAGCTAGAGCTAAATTTATTTCTACGCAACGTAGCATACGCGTAGCATAGCCGCCGTACGCAAGAATGTCTGGTTTGTCCTCTTTCGCGATACGAGGGCGGTCCATGTATTAAGACTCACTATCCTATTAAACATTCTCGTCGTCAGCTACTGTAAACATTTCATCTGAATCAGACGCGTAGTTTTGTTATAATCACAAGTCCGTGCATTTTCGAAAAATGGAAAAGGAGCAATATCGTCTTCGGAGATTCTATTTATGTTTTGGAAAAGGAAATCGCTCAGAAATATCAAAGAACTTTGATGGCGACCGTCAAAAACCACCAAAGAAAAAAAAATGTGTGAAGTAGCAGATAAGTCATTTAATGTTTAAAGCCAGTATGAATATTTTGTCCTACTGTCATCTTTTTAAAAATATTTGGATCACAGAGTATGTATGTAGTTTGGCTTTGACAATAACATAGAAAGAATTAAACATTAATGACATTAAATTTGAATATGTCACTAGCTAATTTCCAATTCATCTGTTAATGTGTATTGTGTCAGTTTACATTGCCAAAGAGGAGTTATACGTTGTCTTATAAATAAATGGTAAAATAATACAAGCATTTATCTTGGTTGAAATACCGAGTATCAGATAAAATGGCAAACTGTGGTGAATATATAAAAAGTCAATTTCCTTTAATTGACGAAGAATTAAAAAAATATGTAGAAGGTAAGGTTTTGAATTAAGATATAGAGGTTAGAAAAATAACAATTATTGTTATTACTTTTTCGTTTAAGCTTTTTACAGATAAAGCATTTATAATTTTTAAGATGTCCTGGATAGCAGCGCCGGTGAATTTGAAGACAAAGAGGAAGTATTTGAAGCTGTGGGGGAAGTGTTACAAGGAATATCAGAAAAGTCAGAAGAGGACATAAGGTATTTTTTATCTATTATCTTCCACCTCACCATCACCACCTTTCCAGTAACACCCATCAGTTTTATTGGAAACAAGCCCTAGTCTCTCAAGTTGTGAAAATTAAAATAGAATATTAAATTTTCGCCAGTGTCTCTTATTATTATTACTTAAACTTGAAAACCTTTTTTATTTCCTATTTTTCCAAAACAAAAATTTCAGAGATATATGTGAAAAATTACTTCATATGCTACAACCAGAAAAAATAAAAACTTCTAATGGACCACGGAAAGTTCTCGATGCTCCCATACACTTAGCTTCAATGACAGTCCCAGTCATGGAAAACAATGATGTAAAGAGTATATGGCTACAGACAAGGGATGATAATTTTGTAAGTATTAATGTGTTTATCCGTAAATATTACTGGCATTATTATAGTAAAACATTATAAAAAAATATATAATTAAATTACATTTTTAGAAAGTTGATGCTAGGAAACTTGAAAAAGCAGAGGCAAAACTACAACAGAAGCAGCAAAAACACAAGGAGGCAAAAGTACCTGTAGCAGTTCCAGTTTTACAAACTGCCACGGCATCACAGGTCACTTCAAAAAAAGACAGTAAACTGGAAGCGAAAGGCACTAACAGGACTCAAGATATAAGGATAGAAAACTTTGACATTGCCTATGGTGACAGGTATGCTTTTCATTTTGTAGGCAGGTGAAAAAAGATATTTGGTTTAAAAAATTTATGTGTGTATTGTGTACACAGAGCTTGTATGCACAAGAAATAGCATCTTTACACTATACAGTTTGATTGAAGAAACATGTTTTTTTTTTCTTCATAAAATGATATTTTACTTGATGTAATTTAATCTATAATCTGTGAGTCCTATGCAATACATTGTGTATTTTTTACAAGCTTTATGATTTTAATTAATGTTATTTCAGAGTATTATTACAAGGGGCAGATCTGGTTTTAGCATTTGGTCGTCGTTATGGACTCGTAGGAAGAAACGGATTAGGCAAAACCACACTTCTCAGGATGATATCAGCAAAACAACTGAAGATACCATCACATATTTCAGTTCTTCATGTGGAGCAAGAAGTCGTCGGTGATGACACAATTGCATTGCAAAGTGTACTCGAATGCGATACGGTCAGAGAGACTTTATTAAAGAGAGAAAAGGAAATCACGACTTCTATTAATAATGGGTAAGCTTTAGGTTTAGCATTTCCTAAGGTAGGCAAAAAAACCATTTAGTTTTATTGATGAGTCTGGCTCTTCATATGTAACGAAAATAAAATATCTGTGTTGCAGTTCAACGGATCCCAGTTTGTCAACAGAATTAACAGAAATCTATGCACAATTAGAAAACATTGAAGCTGACAAAGCACCCGCAAGGGCTTCCATCATATTGAACGGTTTAGGATTCTCGTCGGAGATGCAGGGTCGAGCCACCAAGACGTTCTCTGGAGGATGGCGCATGAGGCTCGCGCTGGCCAGGGCCTTGTTCTCCAAGTGGGTCCCGCCGCCTGCTAAAGCAATCAATTACAAGTTTACAAACTCAAATTGAAAATGTGAATTTCAGACCCGACCTCCTGCTTCTCGACGAGCCCACGAACATGTTGGACATAAAAGCGATAATCTGGCTCGAGAGCTATCTGCAGAACTGGCCGACCACCCTGCTGGTAGTCTCCCACGACCGGAACTTCCTCGACACCGTTCCGACGGACATTATGCATCTTCACTCGCAGCGGATCGACACTTACAGGTGAGACTCGGAGGGTCCTCGAGCTGGCAGCCGTCGAAGAGAACGTTCTTAAATTTCTTTTCTCGCGCAGAGGCAACTACGAGCAGTTCCACAAGACGAAGACGGAGAAGCTGAAGAACCAGCAGCGCGAGTTCGAGGCGCAGCAGCAGCATCGGGCTCACACGCAGGACTTCATCGACCGCTTCCGCTACAATGCCAACCGCGCGTCTTCCGTGCAGAGCAAGATCAAGATGCTGGACAGGCTGTGAGCGCCATCTCTCTTTTTCTTTTCACTTTTCCCGCCTCTGCCCGTCGGTTACGTGACTTTTGAACCTCAGGCCCGAGCTGAAGCCGATAGAGAAGGAGGTCGACGTGGTGCTGAGATTCCCGGAGACCGAGCCCCTGTCTCCGCCCATCTTGCAGCTCAACGAGGTGGGCTTCCGCTACTCCGAGGGCCGGCTCATCTTCACCGACGTCAAGCTCGGAGCCACGCTCGAGTCCAGGATATGTATCGTGAGTTCGCGAACGAAAATCTCTGCCTCCGTCCCATTTTTAAAAATGGGTACGATAAATATCGTTGACCCCCATGACTGACATTGGCGTACGGCAGGTGGGCGACAACGGCGCGGGCAAGACGACCCTGCTGAAGATAATCATGGGCATCCTGTCTCCTACGAGCGGACTCAGGAGCGTGCATCGGGGTCTCAAATTCGGGTACTTCTCGCAGCATCACGTCGATCAGCTGGAGATGAACGTCAACTCCGTGGAGCTGCTCCAGAGGAATTATCCCGGTGAGGCTTCGAGTCGTTTGTTCGGTTTATTATTATTATTATTATTATGTCTCGTTTCGAGACGCGAATTGTGACGAGGGCTCTGCGTGCAGGCAAGACGATAGAGGAGTACCGTCGGCAGCTGGGCAGCTTCGGCGTGAGCGGGGAGCTGGCTCTGCAGACGATCGGGAGCCTGTCCGGAGGCCAGAAATCCAGGGTGGCGTTCGCCAACCTGTGTCTCGGCAGCCCCAACTTCCTGGTGCTCGACGAGCCGACTAACCACCTGGACATAGAGACGATCGAGGCGCTGGGCAAGGCCATCGACAAGTACTCGGGCGGCGTCATCCTCGTCTCGCACGACGAGCGCCTGATCCGCATGGTCTGCCGGGAGCTGTGGGTCTGCGGAGGAGGCTCCGTTCAGAGCGTGGAGGGCGGCTTCGACGAGTACCGCAAGATCGTCGAGCGGGAACTGCTGGAAGCGCAGAAGTGATCTCCGCTCTTCGGGTCTTAAATATTTATTTATAACTGTTCTTATTGTAAGGTTAAATGAAATACTGATAATTTTATTCCAATTTTTTTATTTTCATACCTCCGACCTCTCATCCTCTTTAAATAATTCGGCGGACGATTCCCACAATGAATCGAAGCGCCGCCGTACCATGGCAAATTAATTAATATAAAATTAACTCAAATATTTACAAATAAAATTTCATAATAAAATACACAATATACAATTAAAATAGTGACTCGATGACGGAACGAACACGGATCCGTTCAGTTGACGATCCAAATGAATTAAAACGCGAAATAAGAAGGAAGCTCACAAAAGAACGAAGAAGCAACAATCGGACGCTTGTGTACTGTAAATGCATATTTCGGTCGGATGCAACGCCACGTGCGTTACTCTGTGATGTCGACTCTGAGAGGGATCTTTATAAATAAGCAAAATAAATTAATTTGTAACTTTGACCATTTCCTGTCGGGCTCTTATACGGTATGAGATAATATAAATAACTATATATCGGTATGGCATTCGATGATCGTTCATGATATAAATTAATAAGTAACGCTAGCAGATCACAAAATACTTAAAACTAAATTTGCAGACAAATGGCGACTGAATGAAATCTCTCGACTCTCGCCAACGCGAGAGGGTGTCGTTTTATAAAATACCATTTGATAATATTATTATTGATTCTTCTTTCGCCTGATCTTGTTTTTGTCGGTGTTCCTCAGGGCCTCGGCGTAGGACAGTTCCAGTTTCCTGAGCTTGTGGATTTCCTGGGACGCGGTGCTCTGTTTGATGTCCCAGGAATCTGTTTCCGGATTCCATCCTTGGTAGATTTTGCCGGTGCGGCCGCTCACGCTGGGCGTCGGCGAGTTTAGGTTCCTGTTGTAGAACTGGAGCGTGGAGCCGTTCCACTCTGCCTCCGCGGGCCTCGCGAGGGGACTGACCTCGATAGGTCTGTAATCTCTGCGTTTCTTGTTGGAAGACTTCTGGTAGGTGATCTTCGGTGGCGACGGAAAGACGGGCGAGTCGGCTCCCTGTCGATCTTGACTGTGCTTGCGATTGCGATGCCTGGACTTCTTTCTAGTGGCCGCGATGTACTCCAGTGGCTGACGCACCAGAGGCGTGAGCACGCGTTCTTTCTCCTTTTCTCTCTCCTTCTCTTTCCTTTGCTCGCTGGCTTTCAGTTTCTCGGTGCTCTCGGCCACTGGCTTGTTTTCTTTGTTGCTTTCGACGCTCGTCTTCGGCGTGGCTTCCCTCAGTTCAGAAACTATTTTGGGCTGCTCCTTCTCTTTCGGCGTCGAAGATTCGGGAGCGGTTACGTCGGACACTGGAATGGACTGTTCGGACATGACAGACGACAGGACGCTCTGGGTGTCGTCGGTGAAGTCGCCCGGGGGCTCCTCCGTGGCGGGCGTGACGGGTGGCACTTTGCCGGTCGTCGTGTCGTCGAGCAAGGGCAGCTGCTCTCCATCGTCTTTGTTCTCTGCCGCTTTTTTCAAAATTGTAAAAATCTCCTTAAATAATTCTCGGTATTCAGGCCTGTTGCGGAAACGACTGTCCATCGGACTGACGTCGTCGTAAATACTAAACCGATAATCCTCGCCGTCTGCGATTGTGCACAAGAAGGAGCCGGGTCTCTCGCGTTCGGTTTGTGTCGCTTTGTTGCTAGTCTCGTCTGAGAAACCGGAGCTTGAAGTTTCGGCCTCTGAGAAGTCCGGTGTCTGGATGATCTTTTTGCGCGAGGTGGGCTCCGTCTTCTTCGGCCGGTTATCTTTTTGAGCCTCTTCGCCGTGGCCGCTTTCCTCGTCGGTATCCTTAACGCTGAATTGGCTGAAGTCTCCGGAGGTCTGCAACTCGTCGTTGAGAGAGAGCGGCCCGGTCTGATTTTGTGCGCTCGGCGAGGCCGTCTTGTTCTTCTTGATGTTTTTGCCTTGTGACAGTTGTACCTCGAGTAAAGCCTCATATTTCTGCACGAGCTCCCGGTACGGATTCTCGTGGCCGTCTTCCTTATTTGCCCAAATACCTTGAAGTAACTTTTCCTTGGCGTTCTGCAATAAAATAAATGTTAATTTTGTGACCTTGTTTGATGATTCATTTATTTTCGTGAGTTATTATTTGCGTATTATGAAAGTATAAACTGTTTTCAGTGATGGGGGAAAAGGCCATGAAAGTTACATTTTTGTTACCATAAGAACCTAATATTATAAGAGAAATATTTTAATTAAGAAAATGGCAAGAGTATGATATAAAACGAAACTAGCCCGATTTAGAGGTAAACAAACGATAACAAAATTCAAGTAATTAGTCAAAATACACCCATTACTCTTATCGTTATAGACTCATTATTGAAAATGTTAATCAAGTCACACATAATTATCTGGTTAGTACAAATAAATATCACAACATACATACAGTATTAGACACATTGATTCTGAAAACCAATGACCCTCACCGATGACTGAATAGCGTGCAGACTCTTAGTCTAATAACGTGTCAGTAATGGACGTACCTTCGACTACATGCGATATATCCAAAGAAAACTACTGCAAATGCGCTTCATAATGCATATGCAAAGCGTGATCAACAACATCAGGGGCAGTTGGAAAATAAGTGTTGCCTAGAAACGATTTAAACACTCGAATCAAATTCATGAGGGATAGGGAGACCCTGTGAATAGTTGTGGGACATTCGGGAATCATTTTGGGCCTACAGTCAGTTTACAGTCTTCTACGCTACACATTTTGTTATTTTAAACAAATCTCTAATAAGAAACAAATATAACTTTAATGGTTTTGGTGCCCAGATTCAGGATAGGATAACTGTTGGATCTTAAGAAGTAATGTTATGAATGGGAGGGACCTTCAATTGGGATTACCTTTGTTGATTGTGGTTTCTTGCTGAACTTATAAGTGAAGATTAGTAAATTTACAGAAAATTTGAAGATGTTAAAGGACAGACACATTAAATCTAACAACCACCGTAAACATAACACTGAGCATATCAAAGAGCAGACCATCAGTAAAAGGAAACGCGCCAATATCCTATCGAAATCGAGATATTTATAAGGGGATTTTAAAAAGTGTTTTGTTTATGCTCAAGTATTAAGTGGACAGATAGAGAGGTTAAACTACAGTTAGGTATATAGAAACAAAAGCGAAAGACGAGTAAAAGGCACAAAGCGGCGAATACTGACGTCGAACTTCAAAAGTTTGCTGTTGACTTCGTCTTTGGGGCTCAGGTTTCCGGTTGGAGTGAGAATGAGTGAGGAAATAGCACTTCTGTCGTCTTCCTCTCCGTCCAGCATAGAAGACATGTCGTCGCGCTCTATGCCGCGGAGACATCTGATGCACAGTTGTCCCTGCCTGGAACAGGTTTTCATGATAAATTAGTAATTTTAACAGATAATGATGATACATTCTGCTCTAAAGTTAATTTAAACATCATCCAAAACAATTAGTTATACAAAAGGCTGGTTAAATTAAATATATTAATGCATCTAAGTAGATATCTGCTATAATTATTGCTACTACTACTCACGACGGATATATCTATACATTATGTAAAGTGCATACCTGACTTCTTCAAGGATCGAGAACTCCTCGTGCATGGACTTAGGTTCGTCATCTCGCTGGTGCCAATTCCTCAACTGTTCCTGTAACCTGTTATTCTCCTGTATAACTGAAGCCAACTGTTCCTCTAGTTCAGTGACTCTCCTGTGCTCTTGTGCAAATGCAGCCTTATTCTCTCTGAGCTCATCGCTGAGTCTCAATAAGTCTTCGTCCTCTTTTGTAAGCTCCGGTAAGGGCGCACTTTTGAGAGGGGTACCATTACTTTCTGTTTTTTTAACGATAGCGTTTGTCGTTTCCGGAGGCTTTTCTTTGGGTTTCTCGCTTTCGGGCTTCCGCTCTGATCGCCGTCTAAAAATTTCCAGTTGGCTATATAGGTCGTCCACAGTCTTTTGAAGCTCTTCGCATTTGCCCTCCAAGGTTTCGATGTTTCCGCATAGCCTGAAGTAAAATTAAGTAAATACATGAATAAAACAACTTGTTTGGAATAGAATATTTCACTAGGAGAATACCGCTCACTACTCATCTTATTAATGTAAATAATTCGTTACCGCTGGCGGTTTAACAGCATTGATTAAATTCATTGCATTAACGAAGGCTTTCTCTATAAAAAACATAAAGGAAACGGCCTGTGACGGCATTGAACTCACGTTTTAATGTGTTTCTTGTCGGCGGCGTGGTCGACGGCAAGTCTGTGGTTGGCGCGCTCCAAGTCTTGGATGCTCACTTCCAACTGCTCGTAGATTCTCAGTCTTGAGTCGTTTACTTCGCGTAGTGCCACCGTTTGTTTTGTTAAGTACTGGAAGTAAATAAACATGAAACATGCAACCCAGGGGTGTGTATTCAATATTATGATCAAAATTAACCTCAATTTCCTGGGCCTGGTCTTCAATAACATTTTGATGTTGACGTAGCCCTGTTTCAAGTTCTTTGTTTCTCTCTAACAGAGTTTTTCCGAGTTCTGCTGCTAGCTGCAAATCTGGGGACAAGATAGTTCAATCATTTGTATTTGTATTTTGATACACTTGAAAGCTCACCTACACATAGGTACCTACTGATATTCTACACGCAGACTTCGATTAGCGTTAAAGGTAAAATAAAAGTGTTTTCTCGAGCAGAACATAATATATCTTCTGTGTATCCTCCACCATTCCAAATCCAAATCGTACATTTTACGCAACAATATTGTGGAATACAAGAACAAACGTATGTCGTGTCATAAACACGGCAAAATAAACGACATGTTTTATTCAGTAACAAAGATAATATAATATGATATACATTTAAGCACGTGAAAGGTTCCAGCAGCCTTGTTAAAAATTAAATGTAGAAAAATAAGGTCGTTTGGTAACAGCCGTGCTTATAATCATTGAATACCAATGTTTACAAAATATGTCGGTTTTGTGGTACTAAAGTTAAAAATCTTAACTATGTTAGAGTAGTCCATGTCAAAGTACCCTACTATAACTACACGAATTTCCCATTGGCCCACGTTTAATATAAGTACATACATATAACATAATATTTCGCCATTTTGCTTCCTACTCTTTAGTTGTAGTATAGTGACGAAAGTTATGAATTTTTATTTGATTAAATGCCTCTTATTACCAAGTAGAAATATCACGCAACACAGAGCAATTTAAGTTTTTACGACGTAGTTGGTTCGAACACTTCTCGCTCCAAATATTAGCAACTACCAACCTTAGCCTCGCTTGGAATATCCGACTTACATATTGTGATTCTTAAACCTTAAATATTAACTCATAAGCATTTGAGACAGAAATTGTAAGAAAGAGAGAACATTAAATCTACAACTATAATATCATGACAATTATTTTTTTCATTCGGAAGAATCTGTCTCATGTCTGGTTGCAGATCATTATGTATTGACATCAGAGATAATGATCTGCAACCAGACATGAGACACCAAGGTTTTCCTTAGTGGACATAAAATAAAAAATTTAAAACTAAGATTTTAATTGCTAAGTTCTGATTCATACAAATTGTTTGAACTGGAGCAAATCAATCATTTAAATATTCGTCAAATTTATAAAAAGCTGTATTGATTAATTTGCGTTTGACCAGTTTTTATAATTTGAATTTATGTAGTGATAATTTTCTAATTTAGTTTGGAAGTGGTTTATGTTCTGGAGCCTGGTTGGTCGTAGACTTAAATTAAATTATTTTAAGGCTTGCGGTATATTTATTTGACCATTACACTGATACATAAAAATATAACTATTTTTACATAAACCCACAACTAACAGCGAGATAAATTATTTATCAGTAAAACAGGTTATCGGCATTGCTGTTTCATTTATTGTAAAAAGGTCGTTGACCTTTGGTCAAAAAGGTCAGTGGACACCTTGTAATATGTATGAGTCATCCAAACAATCCCTGTCGACATGTAGACCTATTATTATCTCGTAATAACTGGTGTCTAGGTATGCATAAGACTTTCTCTTTTGCCAAAATGAGGAATGAACATAGTCTATAAAATAAAAGGTTCGCAGGACTGGTCGTGTCAACATACAAAAAAAAACTATTAACAGATTATTATTAATAGTTGACTAAGGACACTATCGCGCGAGACACTAGTAGATGCCCCCGTTATCTTAGTGTACTTAAGCAGTGCTAATCTACGCCTGTGAAGTGACATTTCATAACACTTTTGTGTTACGATACCACCTTTGTTACATGTCACACCCTATTTGGACTAGCTAACTTTTTAACAATGAAAGGTCAACAAAAATTGTATTTTCTATATTTGTTATTCGATCTTAGTAGATTTAGAAACAACCTAAATATCTGTACAACAAGCTCCTCTGGCGTAGTAATGTCACCAGGAACAGAGTTAGGAGTTGTATTCAGAACCTTAACATTCGCCAGCATCGGACGGCTTCATTTCGTGGGAGTTTTAAATTAAAAAGAGCGCTAGAAACGTTGGAGTAATATCCCTCCTCCGTTGCAAAATCTTCTACTGAAATCAAATTTTCGTTGCAGTTATAAAAAACTAGATATGTACACAAAAAAAACTACCACAAAATCTAGTTTTTAATCCGCCCAAAAATATTTATTTAACTATTCCTTAACAATTATTTTTCATTTTCTTTTTATTTTATTTAATATATAACTTTTTCTTATATTAGTATGTTTTTTACTAATTATTAGTATTATTACATTCTTAATGTTATGTATATTATTTCTATGTTTAAATTTATGTTTTCACTTAAGAGTGCACCGAGCGGTTGTTTTTTTGTAATAACACGATAATTACATTCTGAAGGTAGACTACGTTATGTGAGTCGACGCGTTAGGTAAAGTTTATTCATGCTTGTTGAAATATAAACATTTTATGCTAATTTCGAGAAATGATTCTGACGGTGCTACATTAAGCATACTTTGAACAGAAACGAAATTTATATCAAGTCAAGTATAATATAATAATATTTTAACTGTTAAAAGATTATCCTAAGTAGGTACTTCAGAGTGTTGGATTTATCAAACAATAAATAGTATCTGCGTGATCAAACATCAACTCATTACTAATTAGATTGTTCGAATAATTTCATCCTAATTAGGAGTCCATAGAGTAAATATGGTTTTAAATCAACACGAGGCATTCAGTAGATACAGTAATTAATATTATCTTAAGTCGATAGAGACGCTTATCTCTTACTGTAATTACGTTACATTTTTATCAGATAATGGTCCAATGTGATGCCAATAAAAAACTATATGCATTCAATCAATATTGCTTTTAGCTAGACGTAACTGAGATTTTTTGCTCATCCGAAAATGGTCTTACGTATAGGTACCTAAGTAATTGCACACAGCTAAGGTGTTATTACATTAGCACCCTAAAATAAGAAAGTTCTATAACATTTGAGCTCTCGCTAACATTACATCAAATGGGTAATCAAAACATAATCTACCAGAAAACGTTTATCGCAACAGCATCTCAGAGAGTCAGTTAAATTCCGTAGCAACAACTTGTGGTGTCGCTTTGTGCATTGCGAATCGGCCGGTGAACGCAACATCTACCGCAGTCCGCAGAGCCCCTCCAATTTGCGCAAGACGTGACTATTACTGACCTTCAGTTCCTTGCAGACATTCCAACTCGACCGTGTAGTCCCAGAGATCCAAAGAATTCAGCCCGTTCAGCTCCCAAGAGTTGAAAGAGTCGCTACGCTCCTCCTCGGTCATCTTTTTCGGCGCGGTTCGTACGAAGGTCACTCGCGACTGCGTCGTTTACAATGAGGCACACACGCTAGCAGCCATATTTTTTGCTGCTTCGAATACGTAGCGTTGAACCGGCGTGACTGGTGTGGCGGCACAGGACGGACTGAGCGGCGCACTCACAAAGTCACAAAAGAACACGCCAATTACCAACGCCGTCGTCCGTCCGCTCCGATCTCATTTCTTTCGATTACTCGGTGATAGCAAACCAAATTAACAAACCTTATCTATGCAGCGCCGTCTCTAGGTGTAGTTCAATATCGGTTTTTGTGTTCGCGGAGAGAAAGTCGAGAAACAATCAATCAAAATGTTTGTACGGTACAACGAAATTATACCTATGTATCGTCATTCGTCAGTACAAGGAAAGTTTGTAATCTCAATTCGAAATTGCTCTCTCACGCTTCTCGATTTATAAAATGTAGTTGGAACATTTTCTGGAATATTTTAGGACACTAGTTTGCGTGTGCGGTGTGTGTAAGCTGTTGTAATGAAGTTTAATTAATTATCATAGTATTTTGTGGGAAGCACATTCATTAGTTGTCTAATAACGCATTCAATATACCTTTTGCGTTCTATTTCTATCGAAAAATATTGTAAACGATGCTTTGATCGTGTTTTTTGTGAGCGAATAAATGAAGTTATAAATTGTTTTAACCAAATGGTACATACATTTAAGTTACTCCAGCTGAGTGAGCCTTAAGTTGAGCGACCGCACGCGAGTTTGTTACGACAGCCGCCGTAAAGTACGCAACATGTCTTATTACTGATATTAACATTAATATGTTATATATTCTGATATATTTCCATAGACATCGTGAAAAATAGTTTAATATAAAGCCTTAAATAAAAAAATAAAAATGGAAAAGGGCCGGTCACATTGCCAGGGGTTGCGATAGCAGATGGGTCGAAATATTTTTGGAATGGCCCAGTGGGCAGAAAAAGGAACGCCCACCAGAAACCTGGGAACATGAAATAAAAGATGTAAAGAGGATAAAATAACGACTGGAAAAATTTGGAGGAAGCCTGGAAACTCCTTCTGGGTTCGTGCACAAGAATTGAATATCATTATGTCTGAACTAAATGTTACTTGTATATTTGTACCTACTACTATTTAGGCTTTTGTATTTTTTTTATAAATAAAAAAAATTGTGACACTAATGTTAAATATCACTATATTTATAGTTATCTTTGACTGCGTAAATATAAAGTTGCTAAAACCAAAGTATATAGGTAAGGCTAAAGGTAAATTTAAAGGCAAACTTTTTACAAAAATATTAAAAGATTCTGACGTGTAAAGCTCATTCACCGACTATAACTAGTTTCGTAGCTAATTATCAAATTGTCATTTGTGAAAAAACATTAAATAATTTGAAATTCCCACACAGTAAACGGTGAAGTCATTGTATTTAAATAATATACATTAGAGTACAACAAAATATGGGCTCAAAGCAGTTCAGACAACCACACAGTAATTAATTTCAATTACGTAAGTTAAAGATATTTAAGAGCTTCCTGTTCTAGCAGAGACCAAATTCTTCATAAGGAGAATGTAAGACAATACTCGTATAGGCTAATATGGTCCCAACTATAGTCAGCCGTGGGCTTCATATAACAAAACACATATTTTTTTATTTAAAAGTTAACTCACACACCACTTATTTTGTAACATTTTCTTAGTACGGTCAAACGATTGCAAATAACGACTGTTATATAAGTCACTTACAAAATATTAGAACATGTCGTCGTCAAGGATACCTTCGTAGTATTCTTCGTATTATTATTATTGCTAAATTATATTTTTTTTTACTTGTTAATCATAATTAATAGTCAGTTACAATTTTTTGTTACACCCATTGTAGAGACTCTTCGCTTCTCTTGTGTTTCTCATATTAATTTTAACTTAGCTATTCCTGCAAATTTTATATACATTTCGTTGTATGACGAAAAGACCCCGGGAAGCGTGACGCACGTCGAGCGAGGACGCCTGCTACCGGCTACGTATCAAGGTTTTGTAGTACTGCACAATCCACGTGGCTCAGAGTTGTGATAAACAAACTTGATTCCAAGCAAGTAACATGATTGTATTTTGTGTATTCTTACACATTATAATAATATGCTTTACCTACTGTATGCGTAAAAAAAAAGTAGCGGAAGCACGTTGTCAACTGCCTTGAAACTACGTAATAAACTATTAGCAGTCAATTCAAAAAATATTTGCCAGAAATGCACTAAACGCTGCCTTTAGACCGATGTCACCGATATGTTATTTATTATGTTTATTTATTAAACATTAGGTATATAAAATGTTTTCCGATTTAATTACCAATTGGTAGGTAATAAAATAAACGAATTAATAAAACTGGTACGAAATTAAAAAAATACAATTCAATTTTGTTTTATTATTTATTTCATACTTATAATATTGTTTCGCATTTATTATATTACAAATTTATAAACGTGCCATTTAAATGGTAAGAAACACAATAATCAAACATTACATTTTCCGTAAAATTGCGTATATGTCTCTGTTGTTTTAAACAACGATGTTATATGTATAGTTAAGATATATTATTTGCTGTATACATGCCGTGCGTAAATATATTATGTATCTATATAGTGTGCATATAATATTTGCCCTTTCTCGATTAATCCGCTACATTGATGAATCTGAATAAATAGCGCAATATTTACTTATAAATAATTTTATTTTTATTTATTTGTGTTTATCTGTAATTAAACTAAAAAACTTATCTCAAAGATTTTGTAACAAATCGATTGATAAAGATTAAAGACATAATCAGCGTTTAAAAAAAATGGATTAAAAAAATACATTACATAATTACGTATTATTCAAAACGAAAGAAGTGAACAAAACAGGTTTAATGTTTTTAAGATGACAGCTATATTCAAGGACAGCAGGTAGCTACTACAGGCTTCTTAGTTCTTAGTATTTATAATTATGAAGTATTTTGTGCGTTGTTTGAGTTGGTGAAGATGCAATTATTGCATTGACTATGTTATAAGTACTATCGGCGCATTAAATTTCGTCATCAAGGTTATTTTTTAAAATAAATATTTAATATACTATTTCAATCATGGTTGTTTTTTGATGTCTGCTTTTTATTAAAGAAACGTAATTTAAAGAATACTAACATTCATTTTTAAGTTCGGTAAGGTTATGTTATCAATAAGTTATGTGTCCTCTAGCTGCTTATTTAAGTCAAAATTTATTGCAATAAACATTTTGCTTAATCTTTGTAGCGCCTGTAAAAAGAATATAATGGTCGTCAAACTATATGCAATCAATAACAAGTAATGAATTGTAGCTTTTTTTCGAGTGATTAACAGTTGAAATCACGTTTAATTTGTTTAGTTCCCATCCGAAAGTATATTAGTAAGCATTATGTATTGCAATAAGATACAAAAACAATTATGCTTCGATTAAACAACAATAGTGACGGTTCTGGAATGTGAAATTGATACCGCTATCAATAAACCGCATTGTTTCAACTTAACGCCTGACTCAAAGCCACTATACGACCATTCCCAAGCGCCTACCTTAACCTAGATACCGAGGAACGACGATTTCAGAGCAAAGGTACGATATTAAATTTACCCCAGTGTGGAGGCGTCAACAGATGTACGAATGCTATGAAATATGGATTGCATTTCATATACCGGTTCCGTAGGGGAGTTGGTATCGATTTTAAAACCCTATAAACGCCTAAGGGAACCGAAGGGTGAACGCACCGCGTGGCATGTTACATGCACCAGTCCTGAGGATCTCGCCAATTGTGAACACTATTTGCTTATGCATTTTATCCACAAATCTGAATTACTCCTCGTCTCCTTCTTCCAAAAAGCATAATATTAATGAACAAGCATGATTATTTATCCTGACGAGAATCACGATCAGTTAAGTGATTCTTTAATAGGATAGTGATATTTTAATCACTGTTAGATTAATTTATTACTAGTTAAGAAAAAAACACTTCTAAGTATTCTTCATTGAGTTTTATTATAGAATACATCATGATACTCATATTAATTATGTGAGTCATCATGAAAAGGTATTCAATTGACACAATGAAGCTGGCGTGTAAACATGACGCCTGCTTCCAATGTCAGCTGCGCGGAAAATCAATACCTACTGAATTTGGTCCTCGAGGTGGATTGCATTACAGACTCCCTAATTTGTCAATTTGACCTGGAGTTTACCCGATAAGAATACAATTGATAGACGACACATGTCACTCACCATCGAGCATGCAGCGTCGCGAATCTTTGCCTTCCTCCGCAAAATCCTCGCATATCCCAGTCTTTTCCTTTGCCACATCCATGGTCACACACCATTAGCACACTACAATATCACAATCACAGAGAAATGCCATCACGACTCCACCTCGATTAAACTTAGTGAGTAAAATATTGAAATAGGCAGCCGTGCACAGTCCGTTCAATGTCAGAGCCGAGGGGACAATCAATTATGCGACACATAAGAGGAGTCGTGTCGCAAGACTCGGTCAGAGGCAGAACCGAATTCGCAGGGCGCATGCGAGTTCGCCTGCGTTTTTTGCTAAGCACGAACGCCGCATGCGCGACATAAAATGGATATCGATACGGTCGCGAGGCGTAGCGGCGTCGGCGGAGCGCTTCGCCTCACTGAACCAGACGAAACGGCCGCTCGAGAGATATTAATCAATTCAATGGGCAAGGTGACGTTAATTTAAATAAAAACGAGGACAAATAATATTGCAATTGCCAAGCGATGTAAAACTCATGTATATAGATAGGAATCATGTGCAAATCTCAATATCTATTACTAATTTGCTGAAAAGTCGATACCGTTACCCACTAATGGTATCTTACCAACGCTACGCTAATATTTTTTAATAATCATGTTGGATTTTGGATACAGCAATCAAGTATTTCTGCAAATTTGCTACTAAATTGTCGTAGGCGTAATTTTTACATAATTGTCCGCTTTTTGCCTTGATCTTAGCAACTGCTTTACGTCCAACTGGTTTTTATCAGTATTATATTATAGGTAAACATATGTAAATATAATTAACTCATTGAGCAAAAATATTACATCCTCGTTAGAATAAGCCGTGACATCATAAAAAACAAAATATAAAATACGTTTATTTTGGAACATAAGATCATCATGGTATCACTTATCACTGTATGTGTTAACCGAATGACAAATAAAACCGGCCATACATATGGATACCTTCTCGTCCTTTCAATCTGTCTTTTTCGTTCTAGACCGTTCGTGTGCAGTGTTCATAAACATAATGTGGGCTGTTCGAGTTCGATGTCAATCTCACCACCCGAAAGTAAAATTTCTGTCCACATCCGAGTCGATAAGCGAAATTAGTTCAATTACTAAAAGCACAATCTGATAGCAACCGGATCGGCCACTGTACGCATTATCGGTATAACTATTTACGTAATCAATTACAATGGATCTTCAGATATTTATTACATTTTGGGCGTGAACAAGGTTTCATTCAAATACTCGACAATAGACGCATTATTTTATTGAGCGAAAGCTCATTACGTAACATAAACTGCTCTAAAATAATTAATAGACTAACCTAATGGCTTACATCATTCTTTGAACGTCGCCGAGACAATGCACTGTAATGAGCGTCCGAAATGTTTAATTAAATAAAAATATAATTAAATGGACACCATTCTTGTTAAGTATGTTATGAAAGTTTGATTTTAAAATTATAATGTCAATGTCGTTACTTTTACGATTAACATCTATATATATATATATATATATATATATATATATAACATATGATAATATTGTTTTCTTGGAAATTCACTATAAACGTGTTATAACTTGTTATTTACAAGTATTACGAGTATATATATTTATATAACAAGGCAGGCAGTTCGTTAGGCAGGTGGGTAGATAAGCGATTCCAAATTATAACCGTCAATAGCGAATAGCAGGCTTAATAAAGCGGGCAAAGCAAAACGAATCAAATACGTGGAACAGTATTGTTTCAAATACTTTTTTATAATAATTGCCTAACATAAAAAGTTATAATTTGTAAGCCACATTACAGGGGAATGGAGCGCACGCGACCAATAATTGAGATGTTTGTGATGCGGTCTGATTTAAGATTAGATACACTTTATGATGTTCTGTTTCGCGCCCTCGTGAGATGAGAAATCGAATTGTTATTTGTTTGTTGTATGTTATTCAAATCTTTAAATATGTCCTTTATAAAAAAAGTAAACGACACGGACAAGGATGTTTTCATTTATTTCGTGAAACCTTTGCTTTAATGAAATGTATGTAAAGTAAGGTATATTTGTTTGATGTTTGAGGGACAAAGGGGTACCTATAACATTAATTTTAAGAATTTTATTTTTGCGTTATTGCGACATATTTGGGAAAATTGTTAAAACCCATAGTTTACGCGTTTTGTGACGTTTGTCTTCCAAAGGTTTCGTTTTGGTTCCCCCCACAGCTGGGTTTGGTGCACACCAATGAATCCTACGGTGGAGGAAACCGGCATCTCTAAAAAATGGACATATCGCGTCAGATAGGAGGCTAATTTCCTACTTGTCTATGAAGAGGTGAAGGGTTGTAGGATTATTATTATTAATAGTCAATCATTTGATACCTCGATCAATCAGATCGGTCTCCAGACCGTGGAACAGCTCGAACTTGCTCAAATTATAATTATAAACCACTCCTCTCTTGGGATTTCAAAATCGGATCAAAAGAAAGAAGCTAATGGATGCAGTTTTCCAAATGTCTCAAGTTTAAAATTTATCTTTCAAAATCGTCTGTGTATTTTCTTAATTCCTATATAAAAAATAAACTTTGTATCCATTTGTCATTTTTAATATGTGTAATAAGCAATGGAATTCGTGAAGCACGAAGTAGGTAATCCCAAGCTTAATCGTGTTAACGTAATGCAGGCTAGATTTAAGTTTATCTAATTAAATTCACATTGTTTATACGAAAGACATCATTTAATCTCGATTACAGTTATATTGATAACTATTCGGTTACTCAGAATTTTTGTACTACTTTTGCAAATAAAATAGTTTTTATTTTAGTTTTCTCAATATGGCAAGCATGCAAAAAGAGAAAAGTAGGCGTTTCTCAAGATCCTTTATTTATAAAAGAGTAGGTTCAGATTTTTCTCTTGAAACCGCGAAGAACAACGATGTAGTAAGACATGATTAAGCATTTGTTATCAAATGTTTGCTAAATCAAAGAGCCACACATAACATGAGTCGTACATGAGTGAGTTTATATGTAGCCAGTAGTAGCATTAGCTGCAATGATATTATAAAAACATTTAAACAGTGAAAAATAAAAAAAACTAAAGATCTTTGGGGTGTATCTTTATTCATGTTACAATTAGTAATCGATGCTATCAGTTCAGAGTTGGCTATAATATATTTTAATAAATTGGAGTCTTTCCAGACCAGATGAAGTTCAGTAAAATCACACCATTATTCAAGCAGGCAGAACTTCTGACCCCACAAATTTAAGACCCATGTCTTTGCTGCCTGCATTGAGTAAAATCTTTGTAAAAATTATTCTTGATGAATTACTATTTAATAATAATAAACTTATGCATAGCCAGGTCCAAACTGTCTCTCCTGATGCTGTGAGATACGAAGCAATAAATAATAATCAATTTATATTTAAACAGATAGTAATAATAAAGATGGCTGCCGCATCTTTATTATTTACCATATATGCTTAGTATTAATGAAAGTGCATCATAAAATCCAGTTCCAAACACCATTAACAGCTTCCTATAGCGTTATGAAACTGTGATAGTGCTGGCGGCTTCGTGTGGGCGAATGCAAATGGTAATCAAGGAACTCGCAATTGAATCGATTAGTTTATCTCATGAATAGCTCTAATGTAATTCATGCTATTACGTAAGCCATCGACTATTCCCTTCGACAGTCGAGAGACCACAATGGCATAATGCTATATATTGTCCACAAATATTTGTTCAATGGATGCCGCAAGCGCAGCTATGTTACCACGAAATTTAGCGAATGGGAAAAGGTTTCTTAGTATACAACTCACTAAGCTAACAAAGAACATAGGAGGAACTAACTTTAGTAATGTTCCTTCTAGATTAGGTGACAACAGCTAACGACTGTCATTACAGCAATTGTAATACCTCCATGTATTGCAGGTAAGTTCTTAGGGGCTTAGATAATGACATAAGATAGACATACGCCTTCCACTATGATGTATGTACGTGAGAAACTCTCTCTCAATTCCCGAGTCTGCATTGATTGTGAGTTTTAGTGGAACAATTAATAAACAAGATAGTATTATAACGTGTTACCTAATAGATCTCACGCTATAAGATAACAATACAGCGTTAATGAACTGATCTCAGGAGTAACACCCACTTAATAGAAATCTAAATATAATCAAAATAGTAAATTAAACTTAAAAAGGAAGATCTTTTACAAAACCCGTTCAGGTATTCGAAACAAATAGAAGTGATAATAAATGTAATTAGGTTTCGATATTTCATTGCGCTTTGTTAACTTTCTCCAACAAATCTTAGATCCGTGAGACCTAAAACGTGAAACCTTTAAGGAATATTAAAACGAATCAACTTGTCAGATTATAATCTGATAGAACTAATGACCTGCTCTAGGAGTTATGCTATAGGTTTCAAAAAAGGTCGGAAACGTTTCACTTCAAGGCCCATGGCTTTTCACGGGGCCAAACGGGCAGGAGGCTCACCTGATGTTGAGTGACGCGCAGTTGTTGAACGGCGGACGTCGAGGTGATACGGGTGGAATTTCGTATTCTGCCTCGACGTCCGATGATGAAACTCAGCTGCTGGTATTAATCCGAACAATTCCTCTGAACACTCACCATAGTAAATGCGGTAGAAGATGCAGAGACCCCACATCTCTACGCAACGCCAAAGGATCAAGCCGCTCGGAGAGTTTAGTTTGGTCGTCGACGATTCGAACCGCTCTTCGTTGAATACGGTCAAGTGGAATGCTTGCTGGAACTGGGGAGCACCCGCCCAGAGGTGAGAACAGCACTCCATGTGGGGCCGAATTTGCGCTTTATATAGTTGCAAGCGGTGTATCGGAGTGAAGTACCGTCTCGCCTTGCTGAGCACACCAAGCCATTCGGAGGCTAATTTAGCCTTTCGATATGTCTGTTTACTTTTAACATAAAAATACTATAAGCAATGTAAGTAAAATATGTTTAGAACAAAATACGTATAATGTATTATCTAGGACACACCTGGCCCAATAAAAGTGCTGTAGACCTTGAGATGTTCACACTCATACTTTATAGTCCGCACACGGTGAAAAGAATTGGGGCATAGGATATAAGAAAGATGTCGTGTTCGTAACCAGCTTTCATACATTATAAGAAGAGGCCATTGAATCGTTAATTTACCGTGAAAGCATCATTAAAAGTTAAGTCAGCCTAACACGATCCTAACGAAGCCAATAAAATATGTTTATTATGTGTTATTTCAAATGTTATATGTATTAACAAATACACATAGTTAATCGATTATGAATTAGCTATATAATATAAAATACTCTGCATCATTATCGAATTCAGGTATCCAGAGCCTTTTTGCTGATTATTTAGGCAACCAAGACTTTCGACAAGTCTAAAGCTTAACTCATGCAACAAGCTTCAGTTAATCATTAACAAGAAATCGAATTAAAATCGAAAAATGATAAAATAAAATATTTCTTGAATATTAATATATTCAAGAGTTGTTGAATGGAATATTCAGGTCTTAAGTATATCTTCTTACTAACTTAATTGAAAACAATTTTTAGTTACTTAATTCTAATCAATATTAAAACAATTTACGAATTTAATGAGAACAGGAAATTTAAACAAAAATACACCTAAATGAGATTTTAGAATAGTGCTTCAGTTTGTTTTCTAAATACTCTTCAATAATAAATCAACTGGCTCCAGTAGACGTTTTGAAAGGTACGAGTATCTTGCATTTGGAGAAGGGAATTTACTAAGGTCTAACTAGTCATATGACTCGGTTGAGATTCAGTTTATATCATAAATTGCAGTCACAAGTTTCTCGATTTCATTTATTAAATCTAGTTTGTAACATACCCACCCAGACTGGGCGTAATGCAACTACAAAGGCGTGTACTACGACTTTCATTGCCTTTTTTGGTTTGGCCAAAGGCCTATATCTACATTTTTTGTGCTCGCAAATATGAAATCCTTTGTAGAAAACATTTATGATATCTACTACAACTGTAAAATTATAAAATTGTTTGATTTTTTTTTTTGCATTTACTATTTAAAAATATAAAAAGTTCCTGTCTGCAGGTAGAAGATACAAGCCTTGAAGCTGCCTGTGAAGGATGGAATGCTCAAGAGACCGCGAGCGACAGATATCAGAACACTGGCACACCAGCCATATTATTTCTTATTACGTAGCATTTACGTTGTTGATAATATGAAGGGAGACATTTCCTCGAGAATTTATAATTGCGCCGACAATCTCCTTTTTTACGTGCAACCGACCATTGGCTTATGTAATGTATACAGGAAATTTCCAAAAATAAAGCTTGTCAATCAGGTGTAACGCAATATTAAGATATTGCAATGGGTTCGAATTACTTGCCATTTTTTTTTCACGCTTCGTTACAATGTTTGGTTTATCTTTCATCACTGAAATAGATATTGCTTACGCGACGTTAGGAAATAGATGTAAAGCTCGCTACTGTCATTGTGTTATAAAATATTAAATAAAACTGTGTTCAATTCTACTAAACAAATCATAGGAAATCAAATTAGTAAAATAATCGTAATATCAGATCCGCTGCGTCTCGTTTTGCTTCCGATCGGTAACAGATCATATTAAATAGTCGTTAGGGAAACGGTTTGTGCAATTCACTTGGCACTAACTCATTCTGTACTTGGTCCGATGATGTAATTATTGATGTCAAGATATGAATTATCGGGATGGCGTCGTGAAATCTAGTTTATTCGATCAGATGGGAGCTGCTTTAGCACACTTGGTGGTAATGATTTGCAAAAAATATTTTTTTTTATAGAACAGGGGGCAAACGGGCAGGAGGCTCACCTGATGTTAAGTGATACCGCCGCCCATGGAAACTCTCGATGCTAGAGGGCTCGCGAGTGCGTTGCCGGCCTTTTAAGAATTTGTACGCTCTTTTCTTGAATTGTCGAATTGGTATAATTACCAAACACTAACCATAACTTCGACCATTGCTAACCAAATTAGTTAACTTTGGTCACATTATATTTCCGCAAAATTCGCAAATAGCATAACCAACCAAGCTGTGTCGTTATCAAATCTATTTTATGTTATAAATCTATGTTATTTTATTTACGTTGATATATTTTTTGCGTAAACACTTTCAAATATAAAATTCGTTTTGGTAGTTAATAAATAGTATCTTTTTAGCAATAACAGCATTATCTAAGCAAATAAAATTTATCTTATGCAACGCGTAAGCCAATTCAAAGTTTAAGCTTTTAACTAATAAGTTTCGGTTATAGCTTATAGTTAAGTTATATTTCGGTTACGTCACTTCTCGCCCTTGTGACTTTAAAATTATTCTGTTTTTTTATCAGCTGAAAGCACTCAATTACCTCAATTACCAATATTGCCGAATACTTTCAAAGTTGAAGTGACAGCCTTATGATTTTAATAACATTTATTGCATCAAATATAAGTTGGTGCTTCAAAAATATATATTACGGGAATATATGTACACGAATTCATTCTACGAATTAAAAGTCAATTCAAAATTGATCATCTGCATTTGTTGAATTTACAAAAAATGCAGATGAAACACATAAAAGTTTGTAGAATTAAACATCAACCAAGACGGTTGCTAAAATATCTTATTTCTAAGTTCTTTCATAAATGCCTGTAATGAGCTAAATGCAACCCGCTTCCTTATATAGATTACTACCAATTTATATACGTATAGTTAATAATTCTTTCTCAATTTATTTGTAAAAATAGCCACATAAACCTTGTGTAATATACTTAAATATATTTAATCGAAACACTTCCTCTAACTTCGGCTGACGGTTGCCGGTCAATATTTAGGCAATACTCGGCATTATGTCATCGTTACATATTTAATACCAAACAAATCGTCGCAATATTGAAAGCTTCCGTCTCCGTCTATGTGAACACGGTTAACATTTAATGTCGTGTGAATTCGTGACTTTTCTGATCAGCCGACATGGCGTTTGCAATGGGATACTTTCAAAAAAATCAGAACTAGTTACAACCAATACAGATACGGTACGCGCTGAATAAGGGTATTAATATGATATTATAAATTGGCAACTTGAAGAAAAATGAAAGGAATAGTACCGTATCTGCCTCTTTAATCCTCTATGTCATTGTTAAACGTGTTTACGCTGCCCTTTCTTCGACAATTTGTCTCGGCACCGATCGCTCGGAGTCACGAGAATGTAAGCGAGGTTAAGCATTACAATCGATAAATACTGACCATGATTTGTAAATATTTTCTCCACCGACGCGCCCACTATTCTTGATTAAATCTATATCGAGATGTCCAACAAATGCCGCTAATAAAAGCTCAATAAATACTTCATCTCTTTCAATTCAATGTAAATATTCTAATTATAACTCTCAAAGTGACGGTATACTAAAATTAATTGTTATGAAGACTGATCGTCCTTTATAAAATAAAAAATGCTCATCATTCTCGTTCAATTGTAATTCATAAAATGTTTTGGCGCTGAGATAAAATTTCGCAATCACGGGTAAAGTAATAAGTTCAGATAACGAGAGCTAACCTTTAAAGGCCGTGAATGTTGTTGTATAATGATAATGTAGACCATTGCAGCTTGATCAAACGTGAGAATAATTCATTTATCGTGGAATTTGTACTCTTTAGCAAATCAGAATTCATCAGCTCTTAATAACCAGACATGATGTTGTGCTGTACATTCAATGATGATAAAAGTGATATATCTACATCACAGCCTTAACGTCTTGTAATTCAATTAGATTTGAAACCTACTTCATCCAATATTCAAACAACGAGGTAAATGAATTATTATTTGTATTAATATTAGGTATTAAAAATTACCTAGTTACGTTATATGCATAAAATTAAAGTACACGCTTTGATTAAAAGGCGAATTGTAAAATTGTCATTAATGATTTATATAACACATTCGCAAAATAAAGTCTTAGTTTCGTCGCGATCAGACTTAGGTCTTGGGGAAAATTCGCTTGAAATGGGAAAAACCCTAAAAGTTTTGGCCAATTTTTTCACTAAAGAATTCTGCCCATGCTCCTTCTACGTGCCTTTTATGTAAAATTATTAATATATTAATAAATAATTCCTTTGGACTAATAGTTTTAAATGTATTATATATTAATAATTTTCCGCAGCTTTTATATTTTAACTCATGACATTATCAAAGACCGAAGCAGCTGCAAGAGTTCAGTGTTCGTACGGGGACGTTATATGTTGGAGCGACGTGGACGGTTGCCCTTACCGCAGCAAGCGTGACTTTGATATCGTTGGTCTGACAATGGCTCTCTCGGGCCCCCGGGCTCGAAATGGATATTTTACTAAACTAGTTAAAGCTATTCAAGAATACGGAGTTAATAAAAATGTGTAACCCATTTTTGTTAACTCCGTATTCATGAATAAGCAGTTAGTATAAAAATAAACAAGAAATAATACTTTTAAGACTAATTTGTACACAACACACATAATGTGTAATTTGTAAAAATTTAATGTTAATTCATTTCAGATCGTCAAAAGCTAATTCGGAATTCCACCAGTTCTCAAAGATTATCTTATCTCAAATAATAAAAGCACGAAGTAAGTAAAATCTATATAATTAAATAAGATTTTTAAAACTTTAATTACGTTTAGCGTTTTGCTTTACGCATTAAACGAATATCTTGCAAAAACTATGATTTATGAGAATTATATGTAATAAGTTATGGTGTTTCAAAATTTACCACCACTTGGTATTGTGCGTGCCAGCACTCTTTATGAACATTTTATCGAAACTAGTAATAATTGATTGATTTCAAGGTTTGACTGAAGTTTAAATTGAGAATTAGTTATGTTAAGGTCAATCAGGCCAGACGCCATCATTGTGAGGTGGAAAGAAGAAATGCTAACACGGTTCGCACGTTAGTAACATTTCAAGTATCCTCACGCTATATTATTATGAATTGTTATACTATTAAATAACCTTAAGAACTGACAAATTTTTCAGTTTGTTGTCTACTAGTTTTTCTTCCACATAGGGGAGATGGCACAGATATTCGTTGTTCATACGGAGAAACAGTACTGTGCGGAAGCGACGGTTCCACATACTACGACCTGTGCGCCTTCCACACCATGGAAGCGGTAAACCCTTACCTGGTCGTGGCCCACCAGGGCCCGTGCGACCACCATCATGTTTTCAACCAACGACTTCGAGGGCAGTTAGTACTGTTATAGTCCTTCTTACTTCTTCTGGTACTTTGAAATATACGAAAAATGTAATTCCTAATTTTAATGAACCACCGATTTTTTCACAAATAATACACAGAATTTTAAATGTCTTTTAGGATACCGAAAATTCTAAGATTAGGAAAATTATCGAAGATGTTTTTAGCGCACATCATAAACTCGCAAAGTAAGTGTACATTTTGGTTAAAAACTACAATTTCCACACATTTTATAAGCGAAAAACTGGTTATTTGTACAACTTTAAGGTCCATCAAGAATTTACACTTAACATTTATTTTGATATGTTACAGGACACCTAGGCGGATTTAACTTCGAAAATAATGCGATATACACACAAGGGAACCATAACCGTTTTGGAATACACCTGGGTTAGAATAACTCAATAAAAAACAATTTCTTAAATGATTTGTTTTATTAAAAAAAACACTTCGATCCTTTCCATATTCTCTTAAATTTCATATATTCATCGTTGACAAAATTCGACGTTTCTTTTTGTTTATAAATAAATACTAGTAAAGCTATAGAAAAGTTACTTGCTTACTGTATACATAATATATTTGTAATAACGAAAAAATATTTATTACTTAATAACCGTTCTAATATTTTAAAAATATAGTGATTTCCTCCGGATAATTTCATCATACATCGATCGACTCATTCTATCAATTAACTCCATTAGTTTTGTACGTTACGCTCGATTACGCAATTATGTCCTGTAAATAAATGTAATTGAAAATTAATGCTTTATTAAAAAGTGTAATCGGAAATTACGATTGCTAACGTGTGTTTATAATTCAGAATCGATAGTTTATTTGAACGAAAAGCCATGTCTTCGAATTATTCAGGAAGTATTTTTATTAGAATTTATTTTATTAATGCTTTAGTAATTATACTTTGTAAGAGCACCGTCGCAGCGGTAAATTGTCCACTCGGGGAGATGATCGTATGCGGAAGTGACGGCTTCACCTATAACAGTCTCTGTGATTTGGAAATCGGGCGAACTGTCCGACCCAACCTTGAGTTGCATCACATAGGTGTCTGTTACGGAGAAGGAGGCTCAGTAGAACCTTTCATCAAGCTTCTTGATAATAAGTCCGAGTTGAGAAGCAGGTAGATATAAAACTATCACAATTCTGCTTTTTAAAGTGGTGGTCGTTTATAAAAAATATGTTGCCTTTTCAGAAAACTGTCGGCCGGTAAACAGAAGAAAGCCCTGTCCAATATAAATCTGAATAAACAATTTCTGAGTCAAATAATTCAAGCACAAAGTACGTTTTTATTTTCGTTGTTAGCTCTTGAATTCCACGTCACAATTTAGTGGAAATATGGATTAATTTTTATTTCATTTTCGCGTTGGTTGTGAGAGTTTTGTTTAATGCAAGCGCGTTTCCTTTCAGCTTATTTGAACGGATTCAATTTTGAGAATAATGCAGTGAATACGCAAGGAGACGGGAACGCTTTCAAAATATCATTTAATAAACTCAGAGGATAAGTGCTTTTCTTTACAAATACAAAGAATGCGAGTTCTTTAAATTATTGACCTTTCTGTAAAATGTGTAAATAAAACATTTTTAATCCTGGGGATCTTGTTATCATTTTAGTCAATATGTACGAAAAATTATCAGTCATCGAGGTTCTTGTGTTGTAATGCAAAGAATGTGGTACCCGACGAAACGCCTAGTGGAAAGAGATGGAGGCACTGGAAATGATGAATTAGAAGGAACGAAACGGAAAAAAATTACGTCGTCTATGTCAATAATTATGATTATTAATACTTTACAGAATGATATTTTATTGCTTTCAATATCAAATTAATTGAATTGTATTATATATTCAGATGTTATGCTAGGGATTTAGTTGAAAATCCAATCAGACTAATAATAATCTATCACTGTTTGTGTGTCCATCAAGTACATCCTACTTGTGCTTCTTGAGTCTGGGAAGTGATTGTAAATTGTATATTGTTTACGTGCCTGCACAGCTTCTCAAAACGCGTAAAATCATTCTCTTATACATAGTTGTATTAGTCAAAAAATTAAGTAAAGGGTAAGAAAAGTGTAATAATTATTGGTAAATTTAAAGAATTTTAATAATTATAAAATTATAATGACTTAATTGACTGGGCCAGTAATGAATTATTGCCATGAAATAAGAACATTAGACGATGAAATTAAAAATTATATTAAAGTGTTTCTTTCGTCGACATTTTCATAAAAGTGAAAAGTCATAATCTAACTTAATTGATTAAGTCATGTTGACACGTACGTTTCGAAAGTTATTAACAATCTAGAAACGATATAAAAAATATTTATATCGCTTATTAAGCAACCTTAAGTTTATCTTAAAAGCCTTAAGCCTTTTACTGACACTAAGATTATTAAACAAATATAAAAATAAGTCTAGTTCTGAATTCGACACATTCTTGGATAAATAATATCGAGTGTAAGCAAACAGGCAAGATTAAAATGATTATAAATTTTTCAGTTATTGTATTTCTGGTGGTTCCTTATTTAAACGAAGCTAATCTGAGATGCATTTATGGGGACAGACCGATTTGCGGAAGTGACGGCATCACATATTTAAACTTATGTGATTTGCAAATAATACGTTCTGTCCACCCTTACGTGTCCGTAAGACACATAGGACAGTGCGCAATCGGGAATCAACTCGTCGCCCTTAATCAACAAATGAAATCAGTGGGATCTCCTAACGGAGGATATCTGCGAGCACGGAAAAGGTAAAACTTTGTGAATTTTATCAAATTGTTTTATAATAATTATATTAATTGAGCATTCGACATATTTGACACAGAAGGCGTCGGCCCTCTAGACCGAAGGACCGAAAACCTGTGAATGACGAAGATGGCGATTTCACAGACATGTTATTTACCAAACTGTATAGTTCGATGCGTAAGTAAAATGCAAAATAGTTATTTCGCTTTAGCACCATACTTATTCGGTCCGCTTTTCCTTAGTTACACTAAGCGTCGTGTCTGCATTTCATGTTTTACAGTTCAGTTAAGCGCCTTTGAAAACTTTAACATGGAAAACAACAGTATAGCGACGAGCGGAAACAACAATGTATTCCAGATAAGTTTCGGTGATTCCAAACGAACTAGGGAATCGCCCTCTGAGGTGGCAAATTTGGTTGAGTTACCATATTAAACATTTATAGACATTTTAATACTAAAATCCATACTTTTCCCTTGAGTAGAATCTCTATTAGTTTGTCGACCAGCTTTACTAAAGTAATTATAATAAAAATACGTTTTATCTATAAATTGTATATTTATACTAATGTTCAATTAGGACAAAGCACACAGTTTTCCCTTTCCCTTACAATCGGATCTGTTATCATAGTCGGGATCGTAGTGGCTAAAGTCGAATAATTTCATATTTCCATTTTTAGGTTTATTGTCACTCTGAGTCATGCAAAAACCATTGTATCTGTAGAATATGCTTTTGTCACTTTTCTTGTCAACATTTAAATGGCAGATATTAGTATAGGTTTTTTCATTACTACCACACACGGGTGAATACATTTGGCACATCCTTTTACATTTTCCTTTATGGAGCACTTGCAGCGAGGGATTTCGTTTCTGAGCATCGAAGTAGCGACTTTTTGAAGAGAATGTTTCAAAATTTGACGCACACAATGGCCCATTTTTAAAGGTTGGTAGCGGCAACAAAGAACATACGGCATAAGCAATAATTGTACAAAATAAAAACACTAAAAAAAGCAATGAAATAGTAGATTATTATAACGTATGGTATAGATTTCAATCTATTGTATTTGTACAAAACAATTAACATAGACTAAATATCTTACCAGTTTCTAACATTAGGAACGTCGCAAAGTTTTCTTAAAAAGTCAGCGCAACGCGACTTATGTACTCGTACCGTTTGTGATTAAATGAGAGTTTTATGGCCCATTAAATAATATTATTAGTGTATAATTGCTTCAGCCACTTTTAAAAACAATCGAAGCCAAGTTTCTGCCTCAAGAAATATGCCCCAAGATGTTGTGCAAAAATGTTATCAAACAAACAAAAAGCAAGTTTTGTCGAAATAAATTGATTATTATTGCTAATTATTAAACAGTTTTACGAGGTCAACTTGGTTCTGGCCATTTTTGTCGTGAACGATGTCTTTCATTTGCATCAAGTAAGTAAATGGTCTTCGGTAATACCTAACTTAGCATGGCTTCTGGTATATACTATTTCGGTGATTTATAGAAGATAGATAAAATCTGAGTATTAATCACAAATAAGATCATTATCACTGAGCGACATACATACACGTTGTTACGAAAATATCTGTAAGTAGGTTGTAGTACATAATACATTTGGGGCTTAGAAAACAACGATATAAATATCGTCCTCTCGCAACAATCTCAGAATACTTGCAAAATAACACCCACACGCCACGTTTATTACATGTACATATTGATGCGAAGTGAAACATAAACAGAAATTTATTAACTCCTTTCTCTTAGAACTTACTTAATGGAGGAACCTCAACGTTCCTGTTAGCAGCGTGTATCCACAGTTAGGTCACTTGTTTTGATTATGTAGTCGGCTGTACCAAGGACAACTTTCAACAAATGCGTTTCCAATAATACCTAGAGAATGTCATATTTTCATTTAAATCAAAGCGAGGCACGTTCATCCGGCAATTCTCAGTATAATAACGCGTATTATAAAAGGAATGCGGCCGGTTATAACGAACACCCGTACGGCCGTGCTTCAAGAGACCTGCTTTGCATTATTTATGCACAAGCATCGTAAATATGACACACGATACGTTGTCAAAGTAAGATATTGGTACAAATATAGTAGATCAATCAATTTCAGGGTATTTTTTGTCCAGGGAGAGGTTATAGTTATGTAGAGTATAGTATGCTTTGCTGAATAAGTTAAGGAATGCATGTTATTTTAGATGTGAAATACCATTAGCTCACACCAACACTCCAATTCTGTGGAGGTGTCTCACACATTGAGTATGGAATTGTCCGTACAAAATTAAGGTGTTCGGTTCTATTTGAACAATATAGCCGACACGGTCGAAATCGATTTGTTATAATTAAAAAAAAAAAATAAGTGTTAAATATCAAGTAAATGCGAATAATTATAATCACGATGAAATAATATTTCATGGATTTGGTAACAAAACGTGAATCATTTGCATGAATTACGCGAGAAATACACGACTATCATTTAATTGTGTTTTTGTACACGAAATTATTTTATTGTTAAGCGATTTGAGTATTAATCAGTGTGAGAAAATTGTGGCTTTTAATATAATCAGTTCTAGTTTAAAAACAAACACTATTATGTATTTGAATAATTTAGAGGCAAGTTATTTTGCGGTGGGCATACTTTAGTTACTTACTAGCAATTTTATCTGCACATTTCAATAATTACAATGGTTTCAGATTTACTGTAAGTGTGGCCGTTGTCGGGTTTATACTCTTTAGGAAAATTCAAATGCTTCAGGCAAGCGAGATCAGGAATTCTATTTTAGTTTGAAGTAATTAATGACTCGAATTTAACCTTTTATACCGAAATAAGACATTTTTATGTTGTACACTCGATAATGCACTTAGAAAATAAAAATAATTAGTAAATATTTGTGTACAAATTAATTAACAAAAAAGAGGACTTATTTCTTTCTTTCTTTTTCACGGAAACAAGCAGATGCACTCGGAGAATACGTGTAAATTGTCAATGGATATATTTGATGGATTGCGCGATGTTTACAATACGATCATTGCCATTATTTACAAACCAGTTGTATCGCTATCACTTCCGCAATAGACTTTTCTCAGCTCCTCACGTCCGGTCACCGGCCTATATGCTACTTTACTGCTCATTAGTAAGTTGCTACCAATTGGCTATCACTGTAATGAATCAGTTCAATAATACCGGTATAGTCTTATTTATGACCGATGCGGTATCGAATAATTTAATGTCAATCCATCGCTACAGTCGAAACAAAATATCTCAAATTAAGTCGTATCAAAATTCATTTCATTTGTTTACGTAATACAATCTCTCTAGTCAAGTATAAAGATGCATAACTAAATTCACGCTGCCGTGACGACCGCAAATCTCACGGTTAAATTTAAAAAAATATTTTGACATATTGTATACACTATTTACCTATGATTAAACTGTACTTTTATCTATTTCGGATTAAAGTAGACTTTGGACAAAGAATATCTGTCCTCCAAAAATATATCGTGTGGTGTTTGGAAGCAAATCATTTATTAGGGTTTTGAAGATCCCGATATTAGTCCTTCGAGTGAACATAATTTTAGTAAGAATGTTTCTCCTATCTGCTTTTCTCTAATTTTTATGACCAATTATTTAGGTTACTCGGTAGAAATTCGCAGTTCGACCCACTCGACACTGCACAACTACGACGATAAAATTTTATAAAACTTAAATCGCAAATAATTTACGTTCTAACTTGGTCGGTAAAGAAGTCTTTTAAAATTAACGCAATTGAATAGAAGTGCGCAACACTTACGCAAGTCTTAAGCCTCAAATTGAGTCTTCCAAAGAAAACACAATTTTCTTTGTCATAACAAATACCTATACAATTTAAGTTATGGGTATACATAAAAACTTTATAAACGGGCATATATACTTCTCTTAGTAGGCGTTGCCCTATCTCTTTTACTACAGTACTAAGTACGTACATACATAATCTATGTCAAATTGTTCATCAATGGAAGTTAAAATGGGCTGAACGCGAGTCGAGAATTCGGATACTATAACGGTGCTTCTATACACGTACACTGTACAAGTACGAGCGACAAAGTCTGATTAACATTCTGGTGACACTTGTGTTTAGAGAATGCTGTAAGTGGAAACTCCCATAGCAATAGTAAGTATTACTAGCAAACGCCATTAACGTTTTTGTACACAGTACATTCATATGCCTTTAATTTCATAAATTCTCGACCTTTTCAGAGGTAGACGATGACGGTAGGTACAGATAAGGGAATTTATCGTAATGCTCTTGACTCTCCGCGAATTGAGAAAAGGTAACTAATTATAGAAATATTTAAACAAGTATGTATATGTGATAAGTCAGTGTGACATTCAAGTATCTTGTATTCGGCTCATTAAGTTATGTTTTAACGTTGCGTTTGTTGTAGCTGTCGTAACATTGTAAGACAAACCAAATATCACATCTTTAAAGAATGTTATCTGAGAAAAAAGCCTACTTTTATAGGGTAACTGCAAGGGTGCATATAAAAATAGAATAAAAGAGACCTTTTGACAACGAAATATTGTTGCTATACAATTTTAATAGGCGCTATGTTTGACAACAAAATTTATTTTTTAATTGGTAACTATTTTACTAAAACATTTCACAAAGCTTTTGTATCTGCGTAAAATATTGAGCCAATTGCATCATAAAGAGATTATTTTTTAAGTAAAAAAAAATATTCAAGTGGACATAGCTGCACAAGTATAATATATCAAATTATAATTTTCTTCTTCAACAAATCTAGCTATGTCTCACCAACAGAGAGATATAATATACTTAGATATGCATACTTAAAAGCTTGAGGTAGTTTATTGATTGAATAGAATGTATGGTATATGGTCCAATTCTGTGTTTTGAAATACTAATTATTAATAATGACTGTATCACTATTTGCTTATCATAAAACTGATAATCCAATAATTACCCGATAACTAAAGCAATTCCAAAGTTCAGATCTTGTATATCTTTGGAAAAAATTAAATTAAAGTCAACGGTAACAGTTTTTTTTATAAAAAGGTCCACGTTATCTTTAAGTAGAGGAAGTTTATTTTTATCGAAGCAATGTACGTCTTCATTCACTAATAGAATTTATTTATTTTATTCAGTTCATTTTACACTAAAACATTACCTTCTCGGCGTTTTACTTTTTTAATTAAGTGACCATGGAGTTTGCAGAACAAGGAAATACATTTCGATATTAATTTTGCAGATAAAAATGACAATATTTATAAGATTGTAAAGAAAATGTTATTTTATTTTTTTTAAAGGTTACCAAGACACGCGATGGAAGGATGTAACGAAGCAATATATATTAATTAAATAAACCGTAATTTACATTAAAACCCGTGTGAAAAGAGATGGTACGCCGCTGTTTCAAATAATTGCTTGATTGGATGATACGAGCATATTTTTAGAGACAAGCCATTACTTACATGGCTTTTACCTTACTGCATAATGCTAATGTGAATAGAAATCTCGTTAATACTTTTTAACAAGAGCTCATTCAAATTTTTGTAATTATACTTAGGAATGTCGAACTAACCAAATTTCGACTTGATGCTTACTAAACTTGTTAAATACAGATTTTGTAGGGGTTCAGCCAAAGACTTGGAAAATCGAAGTTTACAACGGAATGGCCTCTTCAGGACTTGATCCGATCTAAATAACAATTAGAGCCAAAATAGACAGAGAGACAGAAACAGAGCCTTATTGTAGTACATAACGGAACGCTTACATATTACAATACTCTTTTATCACATTATTTGTTTTCCCCGAACGTTGGTGGAACGTGTCTACCTTATCGATCTAAATTACTGAAAAGAAAATTAAAAATACTTAAATGATGATACACATACCATTTCAAAATGTGACAATTCTAATTAGATTTAATCCTTGTTGTATCTACTGTGTAGAAGTAAGAAAAAGAAGATAACTCTTGTCCCGATTATTCACCCCTCCCCATTATAAATTGACTTAAAAGCTGAATATTTTTTGTCTAACCAATAAATATATGTTCCTACGATTGGCACAACCATAGATAGTTGTTTGCCATGACTGATCATAACTTATTAATGCTTTAAATATGGATTATACAAGATTTATCAAAGTATAAAGTTATAGTGGTGGTAATGTAGAAAAATTATACATACATATTTAGTTGTGTGTGGGTAGTAAAAAAACATTTGTTAACACTAGTACGATTTAATACATTTTTTAAAGTTTTAATAAAATAAAATGGATATAAAACGTAAAAAATAAAAAAATTTAAATGGCAATGCAATCACAATTAACTATCGTGTCGAAACGATGCAGATATGTCCGAGCAAACTGCGCTCTAATAACTGCCTGATAAATGGTTAGGAAAGACGCGTGCTTATCTCTTGAAAAACTTAATTCGTATTGTCATAGTTCAAGGAAACATGACCAATCATGTGGAAATAATGGTGGGTCACTAACCTGAGGCTGTCCAGCATTCGGGACACTCTTGACACAGCGTCGACCAGTCGAAGGCGAGGTCTTCAAAGCTAGCCATGTCTAGGCCGAGTCAGTCCACCGGAAACATGCTATTCACGAAACACTTTAATTAGCACTTGGGCACATCAATCGTCCTCATGAGATGCGCGGCGGAATATGGCAGGTGTGTTCGCGGCGAGCTCCGAAAACGAGCGTACGCGCAGGCTCGACAGTGGTCGACTCGACACTGCGCCCTGCGCCTCGGCACTCGGCAGTCGGCGGCCGAGCGGTCGGCGACGGGATTAATCGCTCCAAACCTGTTCTCCGGTCTCCACAATTTGATTTAACTCTTTCGATTTCAATGAACCGTTAACGTTCTTTACTTCGGGCGTGTCCTATCAACACATCACGTAATACTGCATTGCATCTGTTGCGTCGGAATTACATATTTATACATTAGAAATAGTACTTACCATCTTCAAACGAGTTTCTTTTTCCCTTAAAGCTCTTTAAATGTCGTCTATTTCTAAAGTAAACTTTAACGCGATAGAAATATTAAGTTTTTCTTCTATAAGAATGCGGAAGGTTGCCAGTGCTGAGTCGGTATTATGCGCCGACGCCTCTAATGGTAACTCGGAGTTGCTTTTCCGGACTGGGCACATTAAAGTGTCTCATCTACTTGTAGGGTGATTGTATTTATTTTTTAGCATTTAAATGGAGGATGTATCGCATTCTCCACCTTGATCTCGGACAACGTGCCTCCTATTTATTGAGCTGTAAAGATGATTGACTCGCTCGTTTAAAGCTTAAGATCAATGATATTTAAAAAAACACGCATTTCCGCAGAGCCCTTTTAAGACACATTCTTATTCCAATCTCATTTTTTACATATGTAGGTAACTATTAAAGAACAAAATAAATTCGGTTATAATAACAAAGTGATCTTCGCCAAATGAAGAAAGCGGCAAGTTTCAATTGACGCATAAATTAGTTAGTGTAAAAGCATTTTACACGTTTTAATATCTTTATATATTCTTATAAGTTTAATTGGGTTCGTGACGTAATGAGCGTCTGAAGAAAGCGAAAGAATAAAAGTATGTACGCGCTTTACGTTTCGTGCCCTTGAACTGTAACACAATATGCTACACATTAGCGTACTTGTATCGCAATAACTACACAACACTAAATAATTCTTGCTTTCGCTTTAATTCTCTACGGTGGGCTATATAATTAACACTGCAATTACGCATAGTATGTAGCCACAGAAGGTTGGACAAAGGGCATTTAATTTGTATCCTTACGAACTGTATAATGAATTCTTTCTTCACTTCAGCATTATAAATAAGGCAGAGTTCATCTGGACGTGGAGAATATTGCCGTATTGTATTCCCTAGCATTTAATACCGAGCATGTCGCAATAAACGGTAACTGGTAACTGCAGAACACGGCCTCTTACTACTGACTTCGATCTAAAAGGTGAAAAATAGGCCAAGAGTATGTTTACATTTACGCTGCATTAACACCAGGAAAATTATTTAATATATTATATAGGTCAAAGAATAAAAGAAAACAATATTTAAATATATAATTGTAACTTAATTCTTACAATGTTAGAGAAGACATATTGCACGCGATCACGTACTCTTTTTTCCGACGGATAAGAATCCTGATGTGTTGGAGAAATATTTGGCATTCGCTTCATTCACCTTCGTCTCTGCCGCCTGAGGATTCACGATTTCCAAGCCCTTAAAACGAAATATATAAATTAACTAATGTCCGCTATACTTATTATTAAAAACTGTATAAACTCAAATAATTGACGACTCGGACGCAATCTCGTTTAATCGATGTTATTGTTGAAGAAAATAAAAATAATATTGTCTCTTATGATAATGTCTGGACGCCCTCATTAATAATAGTTATTGCGCAGCGCAAATATGTCAGTGAAATGCATCGATCTTGAAAACGTGGT
Source organism: Pieris rapae (assembly GCF_905147795.1). Lineage (NCBI taxonomy): Eukaryota > Metazoa > Arthropoda > Insecta > Lepidoptera > Pieridae > Pieris > Pieris rapae. Next base: position 81,375 of record NC_059515.1, on the reverse strand, counting down.
CCACTTGTAGACAAGTATATCGGAAAAAGTCGTCGTAACGTCCATTATTATCACAATGCAAAACGTGTCTAATGATGATTGCCAAGTGGAAAGAGGAAAATGACTTGCTCAATGTCAACAAGTGTTTCGATCATCACGAGAGAGCTGGCATTCACCTGCTTTTTTAAAACAGTTTACTTCTCAAGTAGATCAGATATTGAAATCACTTTCCGAAATTTTGTTAAGACATTTTATACTAAAGTTATTTCATATTACATCAAGTATATAATTTACGTCGTGTGGTGAAGTCACAGAGATCAAATTTCTTCGTCTAGACTGTGACAGGCTCCACTGCATCGTGGGATATTTCTCTCGGCTGTGCGATTCAGGGAGACGCTCAACTCACAAGAAAATCATAAATAACCCATTCCATTAAGCGGTTTAGAGACAGATCTCCATCTCATTAGACAAGTTCAGAATCTTCATAGAGCGTAGACAAGTAAGTTAATAAAGAGCAATGACTGTTCATTTGCACGCAACACTTTTGTGGCTTTATTATTATTATTAGCGAATTGGTATTACTAAAATACTTGGACTTGTATTAATGTATATAAAACGTGTTGACCAAGCACTAATCCTAAAAGTGGTTAAGCAAATTTAATTTACATCAGAAGTCAGAGCATAACTTTCGGCATTGCAATGTGTTAAGAAACAATCAAATATTTACGAACGCAATGACAGGTTCGTCGATTCGTTCGTTGAGATGACTTCCTTTAGATAAATGAACAGTAGAATAAATAAAATTGTATCGTAATGATAGGACAGCGTAAACGAGTGCCTACAAAAACGGTAAATCAAGCGATATCACGCACATGACCCGCGGCCGCGTAATCTTGGCGATTGCTATCTAGTGTCGGGCCGGCAAAATAGCCTTCGCTATAATGGCCCTAGTGCATAATGCAGCTGATATGGCCATTGACACTGCAGAAATGTTAAATATCGCGATTGCTAACAACGTTTCGTTGCACAACAACATGTTAAAATCTTTAACATTAATCTTCCACGACACTTTGAATTAAAACATCACATTTTCATTAATGTTAAGAAAAACGTTAACTCGGCATCTATTTCCTAGTGTGGAAATCGATGCGATGGCGTATAAATTTATTTACAATGCATGAATTCAGACTAATGAAAATGTTTTAATATAGGATATGTAATTATATTGTGGAATTCGAAAATTCCATTATTGAATTTCAATGAATAGGTCGAGCAAGTTGGCATTTTGTGCGGCACAGCGGGTTTTGTCGCTAATCTCGTAGAATATTTCTTCATAGAAATAAATCTATTCTTTAAACAAAGAGTTAATGGGATATGCAAGCACCTCACATAATATCTATCTGTGTAATAGCAAAGGGCATCGTAGCACAAATACCAGCAGCGAAATGTAAACGGAGAAAGTTCTAACGAGATCGTCTGAAATACCAATTGGCCATTTTCCTTTTACTAAACTTTACAAACTACTCGTTCTCGTCGAGAATGTCTTAAAGGAACTTGTCTTAAAGTAACCTTCTCTACTTTCTTATGGCGTTATGGGCCATATTAAAAGCGTCAACAATGAACCATTTTATGGCTCGTAAACAATTTCATTCCAGTTGTGCAGAATGAAGCGAAAGGGGCAAAAAGCACACGGCACACGAGCTGTTTCATTGCATATACAATTATATCTCTACTTTTACTATTCACAAAATTGTAAACCGCGTAATGGCCGAATGCTAATTAATAGAAATCACATAATTTTCATTTCTGTTTATGGTTAATAAAACATTATTTAATCATAATTACTTTAGAGATTAACATACATTATAATTACAAAACTGAGGCCAAGCGGGCGAATTATATGTTAAATGCCGAAACATATTCATGTCATTATAACGTGTCTTAACTAAGTTTCACTATAAGTTTATATTCATCGTGATAATAATTCTTCAGCCCGAGCAGATCCTACCACGACGATGGAGGCAGTTTGATGCAACGCATCCGTTGTATCTAATGAGCTGTGACTTCGATCGTCACTGTCCAGTGACCTGTTGCTTCGTCCTTATACATTAATGTATATTACGAATATATTAGGTCAAATTAGATGAGCAACAGAACCCAAAAATACCGTATACGTAACGCCCTTTGCGTTAGAATATAAAAAAATTGTTGCAAAATCCGAGTATAACCCGATCTATTCTGATTAAAGAGAAATGATTTATTTTATTCTTTTAGTTTCATTAAGTGTTACTGTAAAGGAATGTTTAATTGCTGTAAAGGAGTGTATTTTATTAATCTTTTTAAACCTAACGACCTAACCGATTCCAAAAACAAAAGCACTTTGCATAAAATAGGATTGAGTTCCCTCATTATCCCTAAAACAAAGCAATGAGGTCGCGGGCGTGTCAGCTTACGTGCGTCGCTCGTCACCAGTCGTTTCCCAAAATACGTTACCTGAAGCGGAGTGAAGGCCACCGAAGACGCCGTCCCCGACACCTGTCTCCTGATGCTGGTCGCGCCGCCGTACTGCTGCTGCTTTTGAAGGTTCTTCTGCAAGGTCTTACTGATGCGGACTTTGGTCTTTTCGTCAATTTGAGGCAACCGCACTCGACCGGTGCTCGATTTGCCGATCGTCCCGCGGGTGTAGCCCAGGTCTTCTTGGTAGGCGTCGTCTTCGATCTAAAAATAAACGTTCAAGCCGTAGTCCGGACGCTGTGGTTGACAATACTATCACTGAATTCGTGCACAAAGAAAGGAAATGGATGTGACGTTTTTCAAATAATAAATTTACAAATGTTTAACTACTTTACTCATGATTAATTTACTAAATCTATTAATCATACAAAATTCCCTCGAGAATTCCAACTGCGAAGCGATTTAAAAAAAGCAGACGAATCGTAACAGATTTTTTAATAATTCATAGAAAAAGTTCGTAATGGTCACGAAAGCCACTCATGTTCCTCCTACACCAGTGTGGCTGGCCAAACAATGAGGCCGAATACAGTGCACTAACTTTTCAGAGACACAGACGATAAAAAGAGTTTTGTCCGGTTCATCGTATTAAAACCGTAACATCAACGAATATCTTTATTAAAACAATAATAAAGGTGAATATTTCTACGTCATTCGTAATCGAGCGATCGTAATGTTTTACAACTGCGTTGTTTAAAGTAATCGTTTGAACCACTACTTATACGAACGATCAACTGCTACGGCACGGACGTCCCTCGCTCCACCAGTTCTGGTTCCGGTCTATTTGAAGTAGGCGAAAAAAGTAAGCATTCGGTGCGCCACACACCTGGAATCGCATTAGGCATTCTGCCGAGTTACCGCAATGTCGGTTCTTCGCGGCTACCGCTCCGCATTTGCATATGCGGCTCACGATTCTTTCACATCTTAGTATGCGACGAGACCTCTTGACGGCCACGGAGCAGTGAGAATGGCGAAATAATGAGTGCAATTTGTGCTACAATTATATATAAGAAAAGCTTACTGTAGCCCACTTGCACAAAATGCGCTGGCTCAACGGGAGCTTGTTTGTTATACATAGTAATTATCGTTCGAATGAGTCGAGATAATTCGGTTAAAGGGAAATAAACAAATATCATTAAATCAATTTCCCGGAACTAATCTGCGTCAGTGTGAGAACTTAATTTGCTTAAAAGCCAAAACCTGCCCTTTACGGCATGTAAACAAAGTAGGACGCGGTCCACGTATAATTCAAAACGACAGCAGACGGGAGATATGAGTATAAAACACGTGCGAAGCCGCACAAAGGAGGCGGAGGGAGTGGAGGAGTGGAGAGGAGTGAGGCGGTGGAGGTACAATGAAGTGACAACTCACGTCGGCAAAGTTGAGGCGATTGGCGTTCTTCCTGAACTCTGTCATGGCGTAGCGCTCCTTCATCTTGCGCACCCTCTTGCCTCCTCGCTTCTTGCGGCTCTGCTCGATGGGCTTCGGCAGAGGCTTCATGAACTTCACGGGTGGCGGCTCCTGTACGGGACAGTGAGAGTTCGTTTGAGAGTCGACCGACACGACCGCTCACACGACGAAGAGCACCCACTCACCTGCAACTTGTCCAGCTTCTTCTCGATGCCCTCCCTGAGCCTTCGCCCGACGAGGCCGTCGGGGCTCTCGTGGCAAGAGTCCACTCTCGCGGCCAAAGTCACTTTGGTCGACACCAGCTTGGCCGCTTTGTATCTCAGCTCCTTTTTACATCACCACATCGTCAGATCATCAAGTATATTTCAAAATACATCTATTTGTAGCGCAAGATACAAGTTCTCAACTAACTGCGTGTTCTGTCTCTAAACATCACTTGACTGTGTGAATCTTACCTTAATAAGAAATTAACGTTGCTTGATAATTGTAAAACCTGTTAACATTATTTCAACAAACCATTGGGAAAATTTTGAGATTTCACACCTTAACTATGAAATCAAAATCAAAAGCAAGATGAACGGCCATTGAGACATTCATACACATTAAATTTACTAATTTTCTACAACTCATGAATGACAAATGGGAAGTCTTAGAGGTAATAAAAATTGTTAATAGAAGTATTCTTACTGGTGTGGTATCTTGAACAATTTGTGAGAAATAAATGAAGCCAGTGTGGGGCAAGGCAGCCGCTTGAGAAAAACCAGAGAGGGTCTTCTTTTGCTGTCCAAGGGGCAGAACATTGCAGGCCGGCATTTTGGCCAATTTAGATAAACCACCTGCTATACCAAGTATTTTGGCAGCAGTTGATGCACCTGCAAAATAATTGTTATTTTATAATAGAGAATATTTTTTTGTTTATTTACTCAAGCATTTGCGAGCCCTCTGGTATTGAGAGTGTCCATGGGCGGCAGTATCACTTAACATCAGGTGAGCCTCCTGCCCGTTTGCCCCCTGTTCTATAAAAAAAATAAGCAGAGATAGAAAGGGCACCTTTTACAGCATTGATCATCATTCTTATTTAATAAGGCATTACTACCAATAGTAACTGCCCCAGAGTATAAAAAGGGTCCATCATCAAAATACCTTGAATTAATTGTATCAATAGGCTTGTATTAATTGTTACATTTAAAAATATGACAAACTATAGTAACAAGTGAAGTCTGTCTTGCAAGTCGAAATGAGTACAAATTAAACTCACCAACAATTGCTGTTACATTTGGTGCAATAAAAGTCATTCTGCTTTCAACATATTCATATATTCTTAGTTTGTAGTTGTTTAGTTCAGAGGCCATGTCACAAGCTTCATAGATTTCATTCAACTCAATTTCAGTCAATAACTTTCTGATGAAAAAGATAAAAGAAATTTAAAAGATTATTAATACAATCAAACCTTGATAAAAAGATTATACAAAAGACTTTACCCTTGTGTTGTGGAGGCAGTGACCGATACAATCATAATGGTTGCTTGTGTTAAAAAGCTTTGCAGTGTTTCATTGCTCTTGGCCTTGTCAAGATCATTACCTAGTTCCTTGACAGATCGAATGTATTCCAAAGGCGTCACAATTAGAGAGTCCAACTCAGGAAAACGTTTCTGGTATTTGTCACGAACAAATCTGTGAATAATAGCTGAAAATTGGAATTATTTCTATACCTAGAAACAAGTATGACAAGAAGAATACTATGAAATGAAGTCCAAATATACCAACCAATTTCTCCATCAATTTCTACTGCCACATTGTTAGCTTCCACAATCAGTTGATATTCTGGATCAGACTCCATTAAACCAGTGACTTCCATTTTGTTTCTATTCTGCCCAACATTTCTTTCAATTTCTGTTATAACCTGTAATATAAGACACTATGTTTAGATCTGTTTATATGGTGTTTTCGTTAGAATGTGAAAGGTTTAGTACAATCAACAAATGCAGGTTATAAATACTTATTACACATACCCGCTTTAATCTATCCGAATCTCTTAATTTAGCAAGCTCCCTAATTGAAACATTTTTTATTTCTTCTTCTTTTGGTACCATGGGAAAGGGTATAGCAAACTGATCATTGCTTGTCGTGGTTTTGTTTTCTACAGCTAATTCAAGGTCTAGGTCGTCGTTTTCTTCCAGATCAGCAAGCAATTCGTCCGCAAGAGACATTTCAAAAAAGTGACACGTAAAATTACAAGATAGTTTTTTTTAAATAATAAAATCAGCTTATTATCAAATGTACAGTATTTTGTTTTGTGGTTGTTGATTGTTCATAGAGTTCAATTTTTTTTTCATAGAGTTCAAGTTGCGCTCAGTGTTGCCAACGACACATGGACTGAGATCGCCATTTTTCACAGCAAAAGTAGATTAATTAATGTTGCCGAATATCAGAATCCGTAGCCTAAAAAGTTGTATAGGAAAAGTTTGTAAAACTACTATTTTTTAAATGAAACGAATGAATGAAATGAAGATGGTAGGGTAGGTAAAACTGGATAAATCGAGGGTTTTTATAAAGTTAATTAATAATTTCTGGTGAATTAAATTTGTACATTTTTTAGCACGAATCAGACCAAATATTGTTATGGGTTTTTAACTATAAAATAAAACAAATAAACACATATTAAGACATTTACAAAAGGAAACCTTAGGCTAAAAAAATACAATCAAACATTAACACTAATTAACTAATCTTATAACTAAAAAAATAATCTAAACTAATAAGTTGTGGGCGCCGAGGATTTTTCTTGGTTTATCCTACCAAAACCTATTGTTTATTGTTGTTCATTCGATTATTCATTATATGAATATTAAATTTGAGGGCATTTCTCAAAGCTAAGAACAAAAAAAAATTTAAAAAGAGTGTGTGTACACGCGTTAGAAGTTATACTTCTTTGGCGTATGGAAAAAAAATATTTATATTGTTCTATTTAAGTTTATTTAAATTTTAAATTTATTTATCAAAATTTATTTAAGTTTATTTATAAGAATTTATTTTTGATTATTTCAAGTACTATTTGATAGATTGAAAATATATGTTTATATAAATATATCATGTTAAGCTTAGTGCTCGTTACTTTTAGAGATATTTAATAAAATTTGTTTGTTTTAATAAAAATATAATAAAAAATAATTGAAATATCAATAAATTAAATTTTAACAAATAGTTAAGATCAAAGATAAAATAAACATTCAGCATTTAAGGTTAATATAAACAAGTATTGAAAATTTATTATTATTTTTTATTTACACATAAAATTTGTTAACATACCAGAAATAAAACAAAACGAAAAAAAATATTTTTTTAGATAATATGTAATCATTTTTAATTAACGATGCAAATAAATTATACATACCGACAATTAACCTCAAATCTATAAATGCACTCAAAACAGTTTATTCAAATCAGTTTTATCCCTGATATTCAATATACGACGATAATTTATTATTTATTAGTATATTTATATATATATATATAACATATATATATACTAATAAATAGTATCACCGTCGTATAAGAAATTGATTTAATAAAAACACTAAAATAATATTTATTTATTCACACTGTTTAATTGTACGTTACGAAACACGTGTTCTACAATTAAAAATACTAGAATATACAACTTGAACATAGTTATCAAATTTCATACCACCTAGAACTAACTGTGTGCGCGAGCATCGTAAAAATTCACTCTCATCATTTTTCTCCATCGCGCCAAAAAGAAGTATAACTTCAAAAATACATTTCATATAGTTTCTCAACCAAACAAAAGTAAGCAACAAAATAATAATAATTCTTACCCTCCTCCTATCACATTCCCCCTACAAACAAAAGAAATGAAAAGGTATATAAAGAAACATTTTCATTTCTTTAACTGCTGCTCTCTATTCCAATATGGCTTTAAGACTTTAACATACGCCGATGACGTTGAGGATTTGACCTCTACTACAATAAATAATTTTCTAACGCCATTTAGTCTAACAAAATAGAACTACGTGAATACGAAACCAATTTTTAGCTAAATATGATAATTTATAGATAAATATTGGGCTAGAAAAAATGGTGGCTGCCAATTTAACGAGTACATACTTACATGATTTTTTTTACATGTTTAATTCGTTCTGAGGTTTTTTTTTTTTTTTTTAATGTCGGTATACCGAAACCGAGTCATCATCATCATCATTATCATCATCATCAGCTGACGATGGACTCTGAAGGTTGGTACTGGATCTCGAGGATGGTAAGAAGTAGACATACCGTCATTGAGCTCGTAATCAGCTCAGCGAGACTAAACTAGAAATGTGACTATATCAACCTAATAATGGACTCCGAAGGTGGGTACTGGATCTCGAGGATGGTTAGTTAAGGTAACTGTTTTTTTTTTCTCTCTTTCCCTGGCTTGAGCGGGAGCAGGAGACTGGTTAGGGTAGGTTATCTTAGGTTAGGTTATTTTTTTTTATGGCTCCTGGCCATTTGTATTTTGCGAGGTTTGCGTAGCATGCGCTTTTTTTTTTTTTTTTTTTTTTTTTTTTTTTTTTTTTTTTTTTAACAATCGTCAATATAACATTAAGGATACAAGATAAATATCTTTATGCTTCATTTACATTTTTATGTTGTAAATTGTACAATTGTACAATAATATGAATAATAATAATAAAAAAAAAAACAATAAAAGTAAAAAAAAGAAAAAAAAACTAAAAAAAAAAAAAAAAAAAAAAAAAAGGTAACTAATATTGTATTGTGAAATAATATAACAAAATTTGATATTGTTAATAGATGGCGCCAGCTGAGAAATAAATTTTGTCCAAACGCGATATTGTTACATGGCACAAACGACATAAGACGTCGTTGATTATCTATTACGTCTTCGACGGTTAGGTTTTTTTTTTTTTTTTTTTTTTTTTTTTTTTTTTTTTAAATTGCACCTAATAGGCCTACCTCCCCCGGCTAATTTGTCGCCGGGGCCGTTGGCTAAGCTAAACTTCCTTCCTTTCTCGCATCCGTCCTCTTAATAATTGACAACACAGTAGTAATTTTTATTAGGTTTTGCACAGATCAAGATTCAATTACAACTTTATTTCTTTACAATATTTCAACTTATCTAATTTTCTTCTCATTTCTATCCTGAGACGTGGCCCGCGAGGCGGGCGGCCTTTACTTCTCCGTAAGTATCATCATAATACCCATTAGCAAGTGGGCGCCGGCCGCCTCGCGGTCCCCGCCCCGGCCTTTCTTTCATTAATTTCCTTTCTGTAATTTTTGAACTACAGTCCTCCAGCTGCGATCCGTTGCAAGTCAGCGTGTCGGGCAGTCCCCCAAGATTGATTGCCACGCCTGTAATCCGCTCCAGGTCGCACCTGGAGGAGTCAAAGATGAGGCATTCTCTAATTAGGTGTGTATAGATGGCCAGGGCAACCTCCGGGTTCGCCGTAATAGCTACGCAGCAGGTATTCACAGCGAGTCCTTCGGCACCCGGGACCTTCCTCGGTTTGGATCTTCCAGCGGCACTGATGAGCTCCGCCCTTGTTATTGGCACTTCATCAGGGCTTTTACCCCGTGAGCTGCAAGTCTTTTCCTCTTCCGCTCTCCTTAATATTTGGTTGATGTCATCATCGAACTCAAGATTTTTAGGCGGGAGGAATTTCTGTGTCAGCAGCTGCACCGGTTCTTTGAAGTTCCATGCACTGCCCTTTTCTGTACGCGTGGATTCCTCCCAGTCTGCGTTTTTTGTTTTGCGGGTCGCTTTGTCGTCTCTGATATTGTTTGCGCCCTCGGCTTTTTAACAATACGCGTAGCTCAGCCTCGCCGCTTTGTCCCACCCCTGTCGGGTTGGGCAGCTCTGGCTGAAGGCTCCGTGCTCTGCGTCTCTTCCCTTGATATCTTTGCAGTTAACGCAGCTGGGAGGCTTCCCTTCCCCGAGGATTTGGCAATCGGCCCTCATGTGGGCTCCTCCACAGTGACTGCACACCTCTGTCTCTTTTTTACAGAGTCTGCGGGTATGCCCATACCCCAGGCACATAGTACATTGGACCAGAGGGGATTGGTCCTCTACCCAAACCCTCTGCAGGTCCACGTGTATTCTGCCAGCCGATGTCAGAGCTTGCCAGAGTTTAGGCGTGACCTGCAGGACCACGTGGCTCTCCAGAGGGTTTCTTGCCTTCCTTCTGTACTTTTCCACTATGTTTAGTTCTCGTTCCTCCAGGTGCGCAGTCACGTGTTTGTTCTGGTTTTTTAGGGCCCGGGCAATATCCTCGGTGGTGTTGCAGGTCAGTAAATTTGTTATTTTCACGAGAGGGTTTTTGTTTGATGTGTCTTTTACCTCCATCTCTCTACTCAGTTTTTCTTTAAGTTTTCTTCTCTCTTCCTCTGTCCTGCAACCCACCACTACCTTTCCATCTCTCGCTTTTCTTATTTTTTGCACTTGCCAACCTTCCTCCTTCGCGTTGAGCAAGTGCCGGATGTTCTGCACCGTTTCCTCTGCCGTGTCGGTCGCGTTTTTCGGCGCCACCACGACAGAGTGCAGTGCAGGTTTGTGACCCGGGCCCTCTGTGCTGTTTTTTCCCTGACTGAGATTTTCTTTTGTCGCTTCTGCGTATGACTTCATTTGCATTTCCCATATGTTTTGCCTTTCTTTTTCTTTCATTTCTTTCTCCTCGAACTCTTTTCTAATCTCAGTCAGGATACCTTCATCTTTCTTTTTTGCCAAATCCTCTATGTCTTTCCTAAATTTCTCCAACTTACTATTTTCTGCCTCCAGTCTTTCAATTTGCGTTTCTAATCTGTTGTATATTTCGGTTTCTTTGTCTTTTCCTTCTGTCATTTTTGTTGAAGTTTTTGTTGAAGTTTTTGTTGGGCCTCCCGCCAGCTCCACTTCGGCTTCCTTTATGAGTTGGTACAGCCGCTTCACAGCTGACTGTACCCCTATCTTTATTTCTGTTTTGATATTGCGGGACTCCGCCAAGTGGGCCATTGCCTTGAGGTAGCAATTTTTTGCTTCTCTTTCCCTGGCTTGAGCGGGAGCAGGAGACTTACCTGCTCCTCCCGCCCCAGCCAGAGGATCTTCTTTTGCTGCCTCAGGGGCCCGGCTGGAGGCCGCCTCCCACTTATCTATACTGCGCCTGATAGCAGGTGCCGTTTGTTTGCATTTGGGTGGAGTGCGAATGCCCAACATTTCGCCTATTAGGATTGTCACGTGAAATTAAATAATTTAGCCTAAGGTCTACTCCCAATAGGGTAGTAGCCGTGTCAATTTTAGTAATATTCTTTTAAACAATAATTATCTTAAACTATACTTAATCTAAGGCTACTCCCAATAGGGTAGTAGCCGTGTCAATTATAATAATATTTTTATTTACAATAATTGTCTTATATCTGTACTTAACCTAAGGCCTACTCCCAATAGGGTAGTAGACAGGTCAATAAATAATTTACAAACAATGGAATATTCTTAATTATTAATTTTTTATAGATTATTGTCAAATTAATTATTATAATTTTTTAAAACTTATTCTAGTGGCTGTCCCAAAAGGGTGGCAGCCGTCAATTTTTATATCCTAAACTTATTCTAAGGTCTACCCCCAAAAGGGTGGTAGCCGTGTCAAAACACTTATATCTAAGAGGGGTTTCCAAAAGGAGAACCCCTGTCACTTAACCTAATATCACAGTCCTGGTACCTTCGGGAGCGGTGTATCACTTGTTCTAATAAAAACGCGCGAAAGGACCGCCTGACCTTGCCTTGTTTGTATGTGTGTGTATGTGTGTGTGTGTGTGTTTGGGAGCCGTAGCACGTGTGCACCTGTTCGGAGGATCCGCTGCAATCAGCGGAGTCGAATAAGGTGCTACACTTGAGTTCCTGAACGTGTATTTGTACGTGTGTATGCCGGTGTGTGTGTGTGTTTACTCGAATGTAGAAATGGACAGCGGCAATCTTCTCCCCGAGTCACGAGGAGTTGAACGAGCCGTCACACTTGTGTATTTATGTGTGAATTGTGTCTTAGTGTGTTTGTGTGTGATAACTGTGTGTACGTGTGATTGAGTGCGCTGTAAACGTACTCAGTCGACTCTGCTTTTTGCGGGGAGTCGAAAGAGCCGTCACACGTGTATGTTCCGTGAGGTTGCAATTTTTCAACCCCAGGGGGTGAGGTAGTAGGGCGAGGGGGGGGGGTCCAAGGTACAGTGCACGCGATACGTCCCTATAACCCTTTTTTACCCTAATTAGGCCGAAAATGATATTATTTTTAACCTAGCGTGCACCGTTTTATCTAAATTTGATACTACTGTAATTTATTAAATATTTTATTAATTAAATTTTGAAAAATTATTTTAAAAATTTTGTGAATATAGTTTCCGGTAGAGTTCAAACCGGCGGTCAAAACCCAGTATACTACGTATACTGGATCTGACCTTAAAAACGCGCTAAAATGCACCGTTCCCGAGTTATCCCGCACTTTTCCCCCTTTTTATTCCCGGGCCTCTGGAGCCGCCAATATTGATCAAATTTTTTATACGAATATATCAAAATGACAGGCTCGTCGAGATCTATCCGATGAGCTTATCCGCGTTGCAAAATATTGGCGGGATCTCCGACCACGTGCCACGTGGTCCGGAGAAAAAAAATTTCCAGGGGCCTCAGTTTTTGAGGGAAAAATCTGAGATTGGTACCTTTAAATAGAGCTCCGCGCGGCGCTTCTGATGATGTGCAGAACGGCTGGGGTCCTCGATCTTGATCTTGAGATATTCTTCCTCAAAGGTGTATAACCTTTGCAAGGTGTGGTTAAACGTCAATAAAAAATTTTCCCCTTGAGAAAGTGGAAGACCAAAGCCTCCGCCTTATGCAGATTTTTGCGGCGCTTCCGATGGTGGTTTTTGTTTCTTCAATTTTTGCTTCTTTCTGTGACCACGTGCCACGTGGTATTTTCTTCTTTTCAAGATTTCTCTAGATTTTTAAAACGCAAAAATCTGAGTGATATGTCAAAAGAAGCGGCTTGACATCCTCTTTCTGACCGTATAAAAATAACGGTAGGTCGTCGCTTAAAATTTCTTGCCGCACGCACTTTTGTGTAGAAATTTTATTGTTTTTAATGTTTTTTACACTTTTTGGCACTGTTTTGAAATTTTTAAAACAAGTGTTATATATCACTGAATTCACCGTCGAGAGACGCGTAAGATGACGTATTTCACTGTTTAATTCACTTCGAAAAACCTATTTTTACGATTTTTCAAAGGCGGAGCGGCACGCTTTCTGACCGATCAGGGCGGCGGTTCGACTGCGACTTCGACGGTTAGGTTAGGTTAGGTTAGGTTAGGTTAGGTTAGGTTAGGTTAGGTTAGGTTAGGTTAGGTTAGGTTAGGTTAGGTTAGGTTAGGTTAGGTTAGGTTAGGTTAGGTTAGGTTAGGTTAGGTTAGGTTAGGTTAGGTTAGGTTAGGTTAGGTTAGGTTAGGTTAGGTTAGGTTAGGTTAGGTTAGGTTAGAAGGGCCTCATAGCCTAGCGGTCTTTGTATGTGGCTGCTGTGGTGAGGGGTACTGGGTTCGATTCCCGGTTCGAGGATAAGTTTTCAATTTATCCTCGGCCTTTGGTAGGGTTGTACGGTACCGGGCGAGTGCTTAAACCGTACATGGTGGGCACGGTTGAATTTCTATAGTATGCAGTGGGCAACTATGGAAAGGAAACTGTGTAGGTTTAGAACGTAGCAATACGTTCTAGGCCGAGAGTGGTAATTACAAGTGGTCAAGTAATTCAACATTCTTTTTAAGGGCCTCATAGCCTAGCGGTCTTTGTATGTGGCCGCTGTGGTGAGGGGTACTGGGTTCGATTCCCGGTTCGAGGATAAGTTTTCAATTTATCCTCGGCCTTTGGTAGGGTTGTACGGTACCGGGCGAGTGCTTAAACCGTACATGGTGGGCACGGTTGAATTTCTATAGTATGCAGTGGGCAACTATGGAAAGGAGACTGTGTAGGTTTAGAACGTAGCAATACGTTCTAGGCCGAGAGTGGTAATTACAAGTGGTCAAGTAATTCAACATTCTTTTTAAAGGGCCTCATAGCCTAGCGGTCTTTGTATGTGGCCGCTGTGGTGAGGGGTACTGGGTTCGATTCCCGGTTCGAGGATAAGTTTTCAATTTATCCTCGGCCTTTGGTAGGGTTGTACGGTACCGGGCGAGTGCTTAAACCGTACATGGTGGGCATGGTTGAATTTCTATAGTATGCAGTGGGCAACTATGGAAAGGAGACTGTGTAGGTTTAGAACGTAGCAATACGTTCTAGGCCGAGGATGGTAATTACAGTGGTCAGTAATTCAACATTCCTTTTAAAGGGCCTCATAGCCTAGCGGTCTTTGTATGTGGCCGCTGTGGTGAGGGGTACTGGGTTCGATTCCCGGTTCGAGGATAAGTTTTCAATTTATCCTCGGCCTTTGGTAGGGTTGTACGGTACCGGGCGAGTGCTTAAACCGTACATGGTGGGCACGGTTGAATTTCTATAGTATGCAGTGGGCAACTATGGAAAGGAGACTGTGTAGGTTTAGAACGTAGCAATACGTTCTAGGCCGAGGATGGTAATTACAGTGGTCAGTAATTCAACATTCCTTTTTAAAGGGCCTCATAGCCTAGCGGTCTTTGTATGTGGCCGCTGTGGTGAGGGGTACTGGGTTCGATTCCCGGTTCGAGGATAAGTTTTCAATTTATCCTCGGCCTTTGGTAGGGTTGTACGGTACCGGGCGAGTGCTTAAACCGTACATGGTGGGCATGGTTGAATTTCTATAGAATGCAGTGGGCAACTATAGAAAGGATACTGTGTAGGTTTAGAACGTAGCAATACGTTCTAGGCCGAGAGTGGTAATTACAAGTGGTCCTGTAATTCAACATTCTTTTTAAGGGCCTCATAGCCTAGCGGTCTTTGTATGTGGCCGCTGTGGTGAGGGGTACTGGGTTCGATTCCCGGTTCGAGGATAAGTTTTCAATTTATCCTCGGCCTTTGGTAGGGTTGTACGGTACCGGGCGAGTGCTTAAACCGTACATGGTGGGCACGGTTGAATTTCTATAGTATGCAGTGGGCAACTATGGAAAGGAAACTGTGTAGGTTTAGAACGTAGCAATACGTTCTAGGCCGAGAGTGGTAATTACAAGTGGTCAAGTAATTCAACATTCTTTTTAAAGGGCCTCATAGCCTAGCGGTCTTTGTATGTGGCCGCTGTGGTGAGGGGTACTGGGTTCGATTCCCGGTTCGAGGATAAGTTTTCAATTTATCCTCGGCCTTTGGTAGGGTTGTACGGTACCGGGCGAGTGCTTAAACCGTACATGGTGGGCACGGTTGAATTTCTATAGTATGCAGTGGGCAACTATGGAAAGGAAACTGTGTAGGTTTAGAACGTAGCAATACGTTCTAGGCCGAGAGTGGTAATTACAAGTGGTCAAGTAATTCAACATTCTTTTTAAAGGGCCTCATAGCCTAGCGGTCTTTGTATGTGGCCGCTGTGGTGAGGGGTACTGGGTTCGATTCCCGGTTCGAGGATAAGTTTTCAATTTATCCTCGGCCTTTGGTAGGGTTGTACGGTACCGGGCGAGTGCTTAAACCGTACATGGTGGGCACGGTTGAATTTCTATAGTATGCAGAGGGCATGGAACTATAGAAAGGATACTGTGTAGGTTTAGAACGTAGCAATACGTTCTAGGCCGAGGATGGTAATTACAGTGGTCAGTAATTCAACATTCCTTTTTAAGGGCCTCATAGCCTAGCGGTCTTTGTATGTGGCCGCTGTGGTGAGGGGTACTGGGTTCGATTCCCGGTTCGAGGATAAGTTTTCAATTTATCCTCGGCCTTTGGTAGGGTTGTACGGTACCGGGCGAGTGCTTAAACCGTACATGGTGGGCACGGTTGAATTTCTATAGTATGCAGTGGGCAACTATGGAAAGGAAACTGTGTAGGTTTAGAACGTAGCAATACGTTCTAGGCCGAGAGTGGTAATTACAAGTGGTCAAGTAATTCAACATTCTTTAAGGGCCTCATAGCCTAGCGGTCTTTGTATGTGGCCGCTGTGGTGAGGGGTACTGGGTTCGATTCCCGGTTCGAGGATAAGTTTTCAATTTATCCTCGGCCTTTGGTAGGGTTGTACGGTACCGGGCGAGTGCTTAAACCGTACATGGTGGGCACGGTTGAATTTCTATAGAATGCAGTGGGCAACTATAGAAAGGATACTGTGTAGGTTTAGAACGTAGCAATACGTTCTAGGCCGAGAGTGGTAATTACAAGTGGTCAAGTAATTCAACATTCTTTTTAAAGGGCCTCATAGCCTAGCGGTCTTTGTATGTGGCCGCTGTGGTGAGGGGTACTGGGTTCGATTCCCGGTTCGAGGATAAGTTTTCAATTTATCCTCGGCCTTTGGTAGGGTTGTACGGTACCGGGCGAGTGCTTAAACCGTACATGGTGGGCACGGTTGAATTTCTATAGTATGCAGTGGGCAACTATGGAAAGGAAACTGTGTAGGTTTAGAACGTAGCAATACGTTCTAGGCCGAGAGTGGTAATTACAAGTGGTCAAGTAATTCAACATTCTTTTAAGGGCCTCATAGCCTAGCGGTCTTTGTATGTGGCCGCTGTGGTGAGGGGTACTGGGTTCGATTCCCGGTTCGAGGATAAGTTTTCAATTTATCCTCGGCCTTTGGTAGGGTTGTACGGTACCGGGCGAGTGCTTAAACCGTACATGGTGGGCACGGTTGAATTTCTATAGTATGCAGTGGGCAACTATGGAAAGGAAACTGTGTAGGTTTAGAACGTAGCAATACGTTCTAGGCCGAGAGTGGTAATTACAAGTGGTCAAGTAATTCAACATTCTTTTTAAGGGCCTCATAGCCTAGCGGTCTTTGTATGTGGCCGCTGTGGTGAGGGGTACTGGGTTCGATTCCCGGTTCGAGGATAAGTTTTCAATTTATCCTCGGCCTTTGGTAGGGTTGTACGGTACCGGGCGAGTGCTTAAACCGTACATGGTGGGCACGGTTGAATTTCTATAGTATGCAGTGGGCAACTATGGAAAGGAAACTGTGTAGGTTTAGAACGTAGCAATACGTTCTAGGCCGAGAGTGGTAATTACAAGTGGTTAAGTAATTCAACATTCTTTTTAAAGGGCCTCATAGCCTAGCGGTCTTTGTATGTGGCCGCTGTGGTGAGGGGTACTGGGTTCGATTCCCGGTTCGAGGATAAGTTTTCAATTTATCCTCGGCCTTTGGTAGGGTTGTACGGTACCGGGCGAGTGCTTAAACCGTACATGGTGGGCACGGTTGAATTTCTATAGTATGCAGTGGGCAACTATGGAAAGGAAACTGTGTAGGTTTAGAACGTAGCAATACGTTCTAGGCCGAGAGTTGTAATTACAAGTGGTCAAGTAATTCAACATTCTTTTTTGAAGGGCCTCATAGCCTAGCGGTCTTTGTATGTGGCCGCTATGGTGAGGGGTACTGGGTTCGATTCCCGGTTCGAGGATAAGTTTTCAATTTATCCTCGGCCTTTGGTAGGGTTGTACGGTACCGGGCGAGTGCTTAAACCGTACATGGTGGGCACGGTTGAATTTCTGTAGTATGCAGTGGGCAACTATGGAAAGGAAACTGTGTAGGTTTAGAACGTAGCAATACGTTCTAGGCCGAGAGTGGTAATTACAAGTGGTCAAGTAATTCAACATTCTTTTCGCCTAGCGGTCTTTGTATGTGGCCGCTATGGTGAGGGGTACTGGGTTCGATTCCCGGTTCGAGGATAAGTTTTCAATTTATCCTCGGCCTTTGGTAGGGTTGTACGGTACCGGGCGAGTGCTTAAACCGTACATGGTGGGCACGGTTGAATTTCTGTAGTATGCAGTGGGCAACTATGGAAAGGAAACTGTGTAGGTTTAGAACGTAGCAATACGTTCTAGGCCGAGAGTGGTAATTACAAGTGGTCAAGTAATTCAACATTCTTTTTTGGCCGTGCAGAGGGCTCTTCCGCGCCCCCTTATCCTCATGGGAGACCTTAATGCGCGGTCTTCCACTTGGGGTGATAGGGTGTCGTGTCGGAGGGGTCCGGTTTTGGAGGAGTGGGCGGCGGAGCTGGGCCTCGTTTTCCTAAATGAGGGAACCGAGCCCACCTGTGTCCGTCCGCAGGGCAGTTCAAGGGTGGACGTGACCCTAGCTTCTGCGGCAGCGGCCCGTGCGACGACGGCGTGGAGCGTGCTGGACGAAGTGGAGACCCTATCGGATCATCGATATATCCGGATGTGGGTCTCTACCTCGATGAGGTGGGCAGTGCGGGGGCAGACTTCCCAGAACAGCTTCCCCCGTTGGGCGATTCGGCGACTTGACCGTCAGGTTGCGGAGGAGGTGGCCATTGTGGAGGGGTGGTGTGCGCCTGCTGGTGCTGGGGATGTAGACGAAGGGGTCGGTAGACTGAGTCAAAGTCTCCGAAGGGTGTCGAATGCGGCGATGCCCAAATGGAGACCGCCGAAGGGGAGAAGAGCTGTCTACTGGTGGACGTCGCATATTGGAAATCTTCGGGGCGAATGTAGCGAGGCGAGAAGGGCCTGCTACAGGAGTCGCCGGAGGAGGGGAGATAGTCCCGATGTTACGGAGGGTCTTCGCTTGATCTATAATGATCGCAAGAGGGCTCTCCGACAGGCTATTTGTGAGGCGAAGGAAAGGGCCCATCGGGAGGTGCTTCGGGGGCTTGATGATGATCCATGGGGGCGTCCCTATCGATCGGCTCGTAAGAGACTGAAGGGTGCGGGGATGCCTCTCGTGGAGAGTCTGGAGCCGACTTTCCTGGAGCGGGTGGTGGCGGACCTGTTTCCTTTGCCTCCCGACACTGTCCCTCCAAGTATGACGGCGTCTATGGTAGAAGTGGCTGACGGGGAGGGTGAGATGGCTCCGGAAGTCTCTGATATAGAGATGGAGACCATTCTAGCCCGTCTCAAAGCCCGCAAGAAAGCTCCTGGCCCGGATGGTGTACATGCACGTGTACTGGCAGTGGTCCTCCCTCATATGGAGGTCTCCGTCCGGGAGCTGTACACTGCGTGTCTGCGTGGTGGACGGTTTCCGGTGGCATGGAAGACGGGACGACTGTGCCTCGTGCGCAAGGAGGGGCGCCCGGTGGACAGTTCGGCGGCTTACCGCCCTATTGTCCTCCTGGATGAAGCGGGCAAGGCGCTGGAGTGGGTAGTGGCCTCTCGATTGTGCCGGCACCTCTCTGTTGAGGGGCCGGATCTAAACGAGGCACAGTACGGCTTCCGAGCGGGAAGGTCGACGCTCGACGCACTTCGGGACCTGAGGTCTCACACCGCTGGAGTGGTAGACGGGGGAGGGAGAGCATTGGCAGTATCGTTAGATATTGCAAATGCTTTCAATAGTCTTCCCTTTGGTGTGATCAGAGAGGCCCTTGCTTTTTTCGAGGTCCCTCTGTATCTGCGCAAAATAGTGGGGGACTATTTTATGGAAAGACGGATCGTGTACTCCAATATGGAGGGCACGGTCTCCTACCACCCTGTGCGGTGTGGAGTTCCTCAGGGCTCAGTACTTGGGCCGCTTTTGTGGGACATGGCCTACGATTGGGTGTTGCGGGGCGCGCTTCTTCCGGGATTGCGCGTCTTCTGCTATGCAGACGACACCCTCGTGGTGGCCAGTGGGGCCAGTTTTGGAGAGGTGGCTCGACTCGCAACGGTCGGCACCTCCCTTGTTGTGAGACGGATAAGGGCCCTGGGCCTTAGGGTGTCTCTCGATAAGACGGACGCCCTATTGTTCCATGGCCCTAGGAATGGTCCACCTCCTGGGGCGGTCCTGATGGTGGAAGGAGTGAGGGTACCGGTGGCGGCCAAGATGAAGTATCTCGGTCTCATCTTGGATGGGCGCTGGAACTTTGAGGCCCACTTTGAGGCTCTTGGGGGGAAGCTGGTAGGGGCAGCGGGGGCGCTTGCAAAACTCCTGCCGAACATTGGGGGCCCAAAGCAGAGTGTGCGCAGGCTCTACTGCGGAATTATACGCAGTATGGCCTTGTATGGGGCCCCAATATGGGATGATCGGTTGGGGTCGAGGAATCGCACCCTTCTCAGGAGGCCGCAGCGAGTGATGGCGGTTCGGGTGGCTCGTTGCTACCGGACCGTCTCGTTCGAGGCGGCATGCCTGTTGGCGGCGACTCCTCCCTGGGAGTTAGAGGCGGTGGCCCTAGGGTCCCTGTATCGCCTCAAGTGCGAGACGAGGGCGGATGGCCGATGGGCCGAACTGGTCGGACCGGCGAGGAGGCAGGCCAGGGAGGTCATCCTTGATAGGTGGGCCCATGATCTGGCCACGCCGAGGGCGGGAGTACGCACTGTGGAGGCGATTCGCCCATGCTTACGGGAATGGGTGAATCGCCCGAGTGGAGCTGTGTCCTTTCGGATGGCGCAGATTCTGTCCGGGCATGGATGCTTTGGACGGTTTCTGCACAGGGTGGCAGGGCGGGAAATCTATCCTATCTGCCACCACTGTGGCGCCCCAGAGGACACGGCGGAGCACACCCTGGCTGAATGTGCCACCTGGTCGAGGCAACGCCACGACCTGGTGTCGGTCATCGGGACGGACCTCTCGCTACCGAGCGTTGTTGCAGCGATGCTAGGTAGCCAAGAGGCATGGCGTGCGGTGGCTTTCTTCTGCGAGCGCGTTCTGCTGCAGAAGGAGGCTGCCGAGCGTCAGCGGGAGGTGCGTGGCGATGGCCGGAGGGGTTGTGCTCGGCGGCGGCGGGGCGGGGGCGCGGGGGCTAGACGCGGAAGCCGTCTGCCCAACAGCGTCCCGCTGCGTCGTCGCTGAGCCCGTATGCAGACATATTTGCCTAAATTCCCTGGGTTGAATGCCTAGTGCGACCCCCGGGGAATTTAATGTGGTGCCAGACGTCATTCATTCAGAATGGATGAGGCTGGCACTGCAGGCGATATGGAGGGTTCTGGAGGAGTTTTTAGTGGGTCGGGTTTCTCCCCTCTGACTAGCAGAGGGATAAGAGTTAACCATCCCCACAGTCCCCGCGTTAGCGACTGCATACGCGCGCGGGCCTGCATCTGTGCATTTCAACCTCCATTATAAAAAAAAAAAAAAAAAAGGTTAGGTTAGGTTAGGTTAGGTTAGGTTAGGTTAGGTTAGGTTAGGTTAGGTTAGGTTAGGTTAGGTTAGGTTAGGTTAGGTTAGGTTAGGTTAGGTTAGGTTAGGTTAGGTTAGGTTAGGTTTTTTTTTTTTTTTTTTTTTTTTTTTTTTTTTTTTTAATTGGCTAGTAGGCCTACCTCCCCGGCGACTTCCGCCCCGGGGCCGAGGAAGCTAAGCTTAAGTAATTTTTTCAGTAAAAAGTTTTATTGAATTTAAACAATGTTTTTTGTGGACATGAGTGAGGTGGCTGAGGGTCGGTTATGCTATTTGATACATGTTCTTTCCCTCAGCCACCTGCGTAGAGTCCGCGTCTTACAAACTACTTATATATAAAACAAAAAGAAGAAATTATTTAAACATCGAGAAAACAAAAGTAATAAAAGAAAAAGAAAAAGTATAAAAGTAGGTTTACAAAATATCTTATGTTAAGTTGATGGGAACATAGTTGTATGAGTGACGATGATGGGATGATGGTACATATATTGATGAATACAAAAGTGCTTAAATCTAACAAGGTACATATATTGATGAATACAAAAGTGCTTAAATCTAACAAGGTACATATATTGATGAATACAAAAGTGCTTAAATCTAACAAGGTATGTTTATGTGGCGTATATATTTACATTAAAACATTAAGACAGTTATTGATATGTGTACACAAAAGTTGCTTATAAAATAGAGGAAAAACAAACAATTATAGAGTTATAAAATTAGAATAATAACAAATAGTGACATATTAGTGGATATCAGGTGGGGTGGATGACGATCAGCCAGTGGAGGGTGGGTTGTTGAAGTCTTTTAGGGAATTAATAATTTTAGTTGCTAACTTTAATAATGACTGTATTGTTTGCGGTTTATTGTCGGATAGGGAGTAGGGATTTTTACATTTTCTATTTTTCTGTGTGTGTTCGTGTCTGATGTGTGCAAAGCGTGGACATTCCTCGATGAGGTGTTGAAGTGTCTGAGTGGTGTTGGAGTCGCAAGGGCATGTATCGTTGTCAGTGATGTGGAACCGTTTTAGATGATCTTTGGCGAAGGAATGTCCAGTGAGTAGTTGAGTGGTTTGAAAGGTGATGGGGAATTGTTGGGTGAATCTTTTAATTTTGTGTATGTCTTGTAAAATGTTTTTTGTGTAATTGGCAGTTGGTTCATTGTTAAATCTCTTCTCCCATGTTGCTATTGTTTCTAATTTGGCCCTTGTCTTAATGTAAGACATGGGGCAATCATTGAATGTGTATTTGAGGTGTGAGTTTGCAGCCGATTTGGCTGCCAAGTCAGCCTCCTCGTTGCCAATGATGTTGTGGTGTCCTTTAACCCATTTGAAATGGATTTGTGTGTTTGTGTTGGCGCTGATGGCTTTGTGTATATGCGTGACTATTTTGTGTGTAGCGTTGGGTTGGGCAATTGTCTGAAGGGCAGCCATGGAGTCTGAATTAATTGTGTAAGTGTATGTGTTTTTGTTGGCGTCTTTTTGTGAGTGTGTGATGGCCCAGTCGCATGCCCCTTGTATGGCAAGCAGTTCAGCCTGGTATACGGTGCAGGTGGGGTGTAGTTTTCTTTTCCATCGGTGTATGGCGGTGTGAGTGTTAGGGGAGTACGCAATAAACGCGGCTCCCGTCTGTCCATTTTCCTGTTTGCTTCCATCCGTGAATATGTTAATGTTGTTTGTAAGGTGTGTGTTGAGGTTGTTTTTGTAAGTACTGAATTTTAAAAGCGGTCTGGAAGCGGGGTGTAAGAGTTCGGTGTAGTGTGTAGGCTGTTCGATGGTGATGTCGTCAGGAATGTATCTGCTGACGCCCCTAATGCGCGCCCTCTCAATCTCACATGATTCAAGAACCTTGAGATCAAGCGGCACGAATCCCGCTATTGCGATCGCAGCGTTAGTAGATACATTTCTGAACGCTCTGGTGGTCTTAATGGCGAAGCCGCGTTGGGTTTTTAGAAGTAGCTTGCGATTATATTTTTTAAGTGCTGCGTGGCCCCAGATGGAGGCCCCGTACGTGATAATGGGTTCTATAACCATTTTATATATTGATTTGATGTTCTCGGGGTGTGGTCCCCAAGTGGGTCGTGTGTAAATGGATAGTTTGTTGAATAGTTGGGTTGCTTTTGTGGTTATGTGTTCGATATGGTGTTTGAATGTTAACTTGTTGTCTAAAATGATGCCTAGGTATTTAATTTTGTCTGTGAATTTAAGTGGGGTGTTGTTGAAGATTAAGCTGCAATTCTGTGCTGGTTTGGAGAAGGCCATTGTCTGGGTTTTGTCGGGTCCGAACTGTAGTTTGACTCCATCGCCCCATTCTTTGATGATTTTCAGTGTGTGGTTAGTTTTGTCCTCTAAAGTTTTGATGTCTGTGTCTGTAGTTAATATTAGAACGTCGTCGGCGAAGGCTTGGATGTGGCACCCTGATGGGAGTGGTGTGTTGAGTAGTGTGTTAAGGATAATGTTCCAGAGTATAGGGCCGCATGCCGACCCTTGGATACATCCCTTTTGTGTATTGCGAGTGGTTCGTGTGTTGCCCATTTGGTGTGTAACTGTTCTATTTGTGAGGTAGTTTTGAATTAGTTTGAATATATTGTGTGGGCACTTTACCGCATGTAATCCGCTCAATACCGCCGGCCACCAGGCGTTGTCAAACGCGGCCTTAATATCGAGGGATACGGCTATGATGTGTTGTTTGTGCTGTTTGGCGTGATTTATTGTGTCTAAAGTTTTGTGTAGAGCGTGTGTTGTACCAGTTTGTTCGGTGAAGCCGAATTGAGCTCGGTTTAGCAGTTTTTGTTTATGCGCGTTGAAGGTGAGGCGTTTAGTAAATAGCTTTTCTAGTACTTTCCCGAACACGGGGATTAGTCCTATGGGTCTGAATGAGCTTAAGTTTGTGTAATCGTGTTTGTTGGGTTTGGGAATTATTTTTATTACTGTTTCCTTCCATGGAGTCGGAAAGTGTGCTATTTGTAGGCAGCGGTTCATGAGTTGTGTGGTTAGCTCTGGGTAATTGCGTGCAAAGACCTGGCAGATGTCACTGGTGAGGTGATCATTGCCCGGTGCTTTGGTGTGACTGATGGAGTCGAGTGCTGCTATAATTTCGGATGTCGTGAAGGGAGGGTCGTCCTCCGTGTCGGGTAGTATACCAGAATTGTTGCGCATATTTGTGTGTCTGGCGTCCGTGTCTGGGGTGTCGTCGGGATAAAAATGTGTGAGTAATGCCTGTGATGTCTCCTGTTCGTTGTTTGTAAATTTATTGTTGACCTTAAGGGTGCGGGGTTGGATGTTGTTGTTAGATTTTAGTAATTTGTTGGTGATGGACCAGACATCTTCTGCACCTTGCGACTCGCAGAAATGTTTGAAGTGTTCGGTGGATGTCTTTCTGATTGTATTTGTGTATGAGAGTTTAATTTCGTGGTATTTGTTTAAGAGGTCTGTAGGGGGTGTCTGTTTGTTTTTGGAATATGTGTGTATTTTGTGGTGTAGTTTGATGCATTGTTTCTTAAGTTGATCTAGGCTTTCGCTCCACCAGGGTGCTTTGGGTTTTGTGTGTCCTGTTTTAAGGGCAAATGAGTTGTGGCAGGCGCTGTTTATGGTGTTGGCGAGGGAGTATACAAATTGGTCTAGTTGATCGGGTGTTAGGGTCGATATGTTTATTTCTGTTATTTTATCTTTAATCATTGCGGTGTGTAGTGTTTCTTTAAAGGTGTGCCAATTGCCTTTGCTGGTGTTGTATTTAAATGTACTGCTATTCATGGTGTGTGGAATAGGGTCTGTTCTACAGTCTAGTTTAAATTTAATTGGATTGTGTTGTGTTGATGGGAACAAACGTTGTTTGACTTCCCATTTGTGTATGTGATGGTATGTGTGTATTGATGTGAACGTGAGGTCGATAATGGATGACCTCTCCGTTCCGTGTGTTATTGTTTCAAATGTGGGTGTGTTGCCTGTGTTGTTTATGTATATATTATTGGAATTCATAATATCTATCAGTTGCTGTCCCCGGATGTTGTTTCGAGAGCTGCCCCAGATTTGGTGCCACGCGTTAAAGTCGCCGCCAACTATAATGTTTGAGTTGGTGTATGTTTTTATGAATGTGTCCAGTGTATCTAGCGTGTTGTTAGCGTCGGTTTTTGGTTCAACGTAAACCGATGCTATGTATAGTGTTCTTGTCTTTGTGGGTATAGCGATAACCACTATATTCCCTGTGGTGAATTGTGAGATGATGTGTGCGTTTATGTCTGTACTGGTTATAATGCAGGCTTTCGTTGTGTCCGCCGAATCGGACTGAAACACGCGGAGTCCTGCAATATTTTTAACTGTGTTTTTGTTTGTGTATGGTTCGGATATAATGGCTATGTCGAGTTTATTTGTGATGAAGTGGTGTTTAAGTTCTTGTGTAGCGTTGCGAGACCGGTCTAGGTTCGCCTGTATAAACTTGATGTTTTTATGCATGTTTTATATATAGTTGACCTTGGCCTCTACGCGGGCACGCATTGCGCTAACTTTGGGGCACCTTTCCGAGTCGGCTCGATGTTGTGTGTTAGTGTTTGTTTTGAACTGTGCGTTGTGTTCGTGGCAATTGGCACACCTGTGTGATTGTGGTTGTTCTTTGCACTCTGCTGTGGGGTGATTTGCAGAGCACTTGGCGCAAGTGGGTGTGGTAGCGGGGCAGCGGCTCTTCGTGTGTCCGAAATTTAGGCAGTTTTGACACTGCCTAAATGGTGAAAAATTGCCGCTGTGGACCCTTTGCATGCCTATGTTAATTCTGCCTATATCGGTAAAGGCCTTCCAGGCAGAGGGGGTGGTGTTTAGAACCACATTGTAAAGAGTGTGGTTTCTGTTAACTGTCTTGAATTTGACGCTGAAAGTGTGTTCAACCAGTGTGTGGTTCTGGTCTTTAATCGTGTTAATGAGTTCTGCTTCGCTCGTGTTTTTGTTTATCCCTTTGAGAATTATCATCGGGTCGACCCGCTTTTCTTCCTGGGTTTTTATTGCGCTATGTTTCTGTAATTGTGTGAGTGTGTGCAATTTGTGCTCGTCTTTTTCGAAGACGAGCTTCACTTTGTTTTTCGATAGTGGTGTCACCCTGATAGGGGCATATCCCCCCTGCCGGAAGTTGACCGTGCTTCTAATTTCGGTGATTAATTTCTCAGTGGTGTCGAGGCCCTCTCCGGATACAACAACAGAGGGACCTGCAGGGGGTTTGGGGGCTGCGGTAGCCTTAGCGTAAGATTTATAAATGTTGTGCGGGTCCGCCGCCGCAGGCTGTGGTACCGCCGGTGTAGGTCGCGGTTGCGCTTTTAATGCCCTGGAGTGTTCCTGCAGGGCCCTGTTGCTCTCCTCGAGTAGCCGAGAGTGGGCCTCTAGCTTGTTTAGGAGTAGTGTATTATCGACGGGTGGTGTATTGTTGCTTGTGTTATTGTCGATGCTATTGGCCGGAGGTGTGAGGGGTTTGGAAGGGGAGGGGGTGGTAGGGTCTAACATAGCGACGACTCCGAAGAGACCGTCGATTGTCTCCGTAATTATAGTTTTAAGCTCACTCTTGAGGTTACGAGAGAGTGAAACCGCGTTCAGGCCTTTGAGTCTGAAACTCCTCGCCATCTCCATGTAGGTGGACTCTGCGGGGGGAGCTTCTCGAGTGAAGGCCGGACTTAGATTGTCCACCAGATTCCGCCTAGCGGTTGTAAAGGATGTTTGGGGAGATGGTGAGGCGGTGGTTGTGATTTTGGGTGGGGTGCGGGGTAGCATTATTTCGTGATGGGTGGGGGGGGGTCGGAACTGGATCTAATCTAGTGGTCTGGAATCGCCTTGAAAAGCCGATTCGAATGATATGTGACTCGGGGGGGTGCGGAGGGGGGGTGAAAATTTAAGGGGCGGGGGGGGGAAAACTCAACCTGGGGGTTGAAGGGTGGGTTTGCGGACAACTGTATTACTATATTATTGTTTGGCTTGGAGAGGCGGTTTGAATGAGCCCAAGCTCGGTGTGTTTCTGTGTATGTGGATTTGGTGTTGGAGATGAGGCTGGTAATCCACCCTACCTGGTGCTTCCGCACGGGATAACTCCCGCACCGCTGCACTGCTGATGCTGGAGTTTGGTGTCGTCTAGAAGCCCGCGACGAGGTCTGCCCGATGGTGCTGGTGAGGAGGCAGTTCCTGGTGATCACCAGGAATTTTGGCTCCTGGTGGAGCTGGTGATATGTGGTGAAGAAGCGAAGAAATCGGTTCCGGAGCAGGAAAGAGTTGCGGATACGATGAAGTCAAAGTTTTATTTTTATCTGAAGAGGATCCTGTGCAAACCCTGGGTTGAAGGTTACAATTGCTAATAACTCAGGAACTATTAAGCGGAAAATGAAAATCTATATGCCGTCTGATGCGCCAGACGACGCCGGTTCTGCTGTTATGGTGTTCGAAAACCCAGGGGCGTTAGAACGCAAAATATTTACAATAATATTGTTTTTTCCAGGTTTCAGGGGCTATCAGTGCTCCGATCTCCAAAAAAGATGTGTCTGCGGATAGCTGAAGTAATTGCGCGCCGTTCTAAATGTGTCTTGTTGATAAATACTGAAGCGCCGCGATTTGGCGACTGAAAAACCAGTTTTCAGCCGCTGAAAAATCCAGTTTCAGTCGGATTGATGCAATATTGATATCAAACGACGCGTCTTGACAAGGGCTATCGTTTGATGTATAAAAAAGATATGGTTGTAGATCGTTATAAAAAGTTATTTGAAATTTACCACTGTAATGTCTGCCAAATCCACAAATATGTGTCCTTATCGACCAAAATATGGTCGAAAAACGCACCACACTGCACTCTATCTATTAGAACTCACTTAAGAATTTTCACTGCACTGATAATATTTTTAAAATCGAAAAAACTGAAATTTTTAATGTTTTTGGTCGAAAAAAAAAATCGAAAAAGAAAACCTGGGATAATGAAAATAGCACTACACGATAGAGCGGAATTTTCCGCGTCTTTTGACGTATAACACACTGCACTTAGTACGCGGGAACTATTTTTAAAGATTTTTCTTAACTTTGAAAAGGCGCGGAGCGACGTGGAGTCGACCGTTTTTCGTGGCGTCTGGACGCGGACGGGTTAGGTTAGGTTAGGTTAGGTTAGGTTAGGTTAGGTTAGGTTAGGTTAGGTTAGGTTAGGTTAGGTTAGGTTAGGTTAGGTTAGGTTAGGTTAGGTTAGGTTAGGTTAGGTTAGGTTAGGTTAGGTTAGGTTAGTTAGTTCGTTCGAGGCGGCATGCCTGTTGGCGGCGACTCCTCCCTGGGAGTTAGAGGCGGTGGCCCTAGGGTCCCTGTATCGCCTCAAGTGCGAGACGAGGGCGGATGGCCGATGGGCCGAACTGGTCGGACCGGCGAGGAGGCAGGCCAGGGAGGTCATCCTTGATAGGTGGGCCCATGATCTGGCCACGCCGAGGGCGGGAGTACGCACTGTGGAGGCGATTCGCCCATGCTTACGGGAATGGGTGAATCGCCCGAGTGGAGCTGTGTCCTTTCGGATGGCGCAGATTCTGTCCGGGCATGGATGCTTTGGGCGGTTTCTGCACAGGGTGGCAGGGCGGGAAATCTATCCTATCTGCCACCACTGTGGCGCCCCAGAGGACACGGCGGAGCACACCCTGGCTGAATGTGCCACCTGGTCGAGGCAACGCCACGACCTGGTGTCGGTCATCGGGACGGACCTCTCGCTACCGAGCGTTGTTGCAGCGATGCTAGGTAGCCAAGAGGCATGGCGTGCGGTGGCTTTCTTCTGCGAGCGCGTTCTGCTGCAGAAGGAGGCTGCCGAGCGTCAGCGGGAGGTGCGTGGCGATGGCCGGAGGGGTTGTGCTCGGCGGCGGCGGGGCGGGGGCGCGGGGGCTAGACGCGGAAGCCGTCTGCCCAACAGCGTCCCGCTGCGTCGTCGCTGAGCCCGTATGCAGACATATTTGCCTAAATTCCCTGGGTTGAATGCCTAGTGCGACCCCCGGGGAATTTAATGTGGTGCCAGACGTCATTCATTCAGAATGGATGAGGCTGGCACTGCAGGCGATATGGAGGGTTCTGGAGGAGTTTTTAGTGGGTCGGGTTTCTCCCCTCTGACTAGCAGAGGGATAAGAGTTAACCATCCCCACAGTCCCCGCGTTAGCGACTGCATACGCGCGCGGGCCTGCATCTGTGCATTTCAACCTCCATTATAAAAAAAAAAAAAAAAAAAAAAAAAAAGGTTAGGTTAGGTTAGGTTAGGTTAGGTTAGGTTAGGTTAGGTTAGGTTAGGTTAGGTTAGGTTAGGTTAGGTTAGGTTAGGTTAGGTTAGGTTTTTTTTTTTTTTTTTTTTTTTTTTTTTTTTTTTTTTTTTTTTTTTAAAAGCACCTAATAGGCCTACCTTCCCCGGCTACTTTATCGCCGGGGGCGTTGTCTAAGCTACCCATCCGTCCTTTCTCACATTCATCCTCTAAATAATTGAAAACACAGCTTTAATTTTTATTAGGTTTTGTACAAATAATTTCAATTTCAACTTTCTTAAATATTACTTTACAATATTCCAACTTATCTAATTTTCTTTCCATATCTATCCTGAGACGTGGCCCGCGAGGCGGGCAGCTTTCACTTATCCGTGAGTATCCTTATGATACCCATTAGCAAGTGGGCGCCGGCCGCCTCGCGGTCCCCGCCCCTCCCTTACTTCCATTAAATTTGGCGGTTCTTTTTATTATTTTTAAGCAAAATTCCTCCAGTTGCGATCTGTAACAGGCTAGCATGCCGGGCAGTCCTTCAAGACTGACCACCATGCCTGTCATCTGTTCCAGGTCGCATCTGGAGGAGGCAAAAATGGGGCACTCTATAAGTAAATGCGGGATGGTTTGTTCCACCCCGCTGTCGCACTCGCATTCTGGTGTTTCTTTTAATTTGAAGCGGCACAGGTACTCGGCAAAAGGCCCGTGGCCTGTGAGTATCTGTGCCATTTCAGGGCTAAATCTCGCTTCTTTCAGTTGTTTATGAGCGCTCGCAACATTTTTCAGAAAAATCTTTGTTATTCCGCCCGTAGTCCCTTCTCTATATCGTTTGTCCCATTCTTCTATCGTTTTCCGTCTTACTTCTTTCCTTATGAACGATAGCGGGTACTCTACGTGGACTGCTTTGACCTTAGAGGTCTCCGCAGCGGCCCTCGCGAGTTCGTCCGCCCTCTCGTTCCCCTCCGTGCCGACGTGCGCTTTCACCCAGTGGAGTCTTATGTTTTGGCCCTTTTTTCGGCTCTCCACCAGGTGGCTGCGGATCTCGACTACTCGGGGGTTCCGAGAGCGTCCGCCCGCGATGGCCTCGAGCGAGGACCTCGAGTCGCTGCAGATGTTCACGTCAGTACCCGCTGCCGTCGCCTCCCTTACTGCACCGACGAGAGCCGCTAGCTCTGCTTGATACACGGTGCAGTAAGGGGCCATCTTTATCTTCTTCCATTTTCGTTCTCTGCCTCCCTCCCATTTCGTCCAAGCCGCTCCGACTCCCTTCTCTGTCTTGCTCCCGTCTGTGTATATGGCCGCTATGTTTTCGTTTTGTATTTGGCCAGGGTCAGTTGTGATGGCGAAGCTTATATCTGGTCTTTCCGCAGGATGGGGTTGTTCTATCGCAGGTACGGCACGCTCAATCCGGTCTCCTTCGCGTATAAACGGGGATGACCCCCTTCTGGCCTCAAACATCGCGGCGGCTTCTTCCACCCTGAGGTCGAGGGGCAGTATCCCCGCCAGTAGCGTCGCGGAATTTAGCGATGCCGTCCTGTATGTTTTTGCGATCTTCTGTCCGAAGGCCCGTTGCACCGTCTCCAGTTTTTTCTTTGTGCACATTTTCTTTACTGTCGGTGCCCAGGCTGCCGACGCGTATGTTACCGTCGGCTCAATGACGGCTTGGTACACCTGGAGTACCATGTCTCCCGTCATTCCCCATTCCAGCTTCGCCATTCTAGATACTTTTTTATATATTTCTGCCGCTTTTCTGGTGACATTATGCACATGCTTGTTGAACGTGAGCCCTCCGTCTATTGTCAGTCCCAGCAGTTTTATTTCTTTCTCTATGGCTATGTCTTGTCCGTTCATCCTTATTATTGGGGTATCGAACTTCAATCTTCGCGTCAGGACCATTGCCTTGGTTTTTTGTGGCGCGAAGTTGAGCTTGTTCTCGATACCCCACTTCCTCACGTACTCGAGGGCTACGTTTGCTCGTTGCGCGATCGAGTGCGTGTCTGTTCCACTGAACAGCAGCACCACGTCGTCTGCGAATGCCTGTGCATAAGTCCCGTCCTCTTCCAGTTCGACCAGTAGTGGGTCGAGCAGGATGTTCCAGAAGGTGGGGCCGCTAATCGAGCCCTGAATGCATCCCTTTTCAGGTCGCCTCGCATGCTCTCTGTTTGCGTAGCGTACCACCACCTTCCTGCCTTTAAAATAGTCCTCCACTACTAGTCTCAATTGCTTGGGACAGTCTTTCTTTGATAGTTGGTACTTGATAGCTGGCCACCATGCGTTGTCGAAAGCCCCCTCGATATCTAGCGACACCATCAACACTATCTCTTTGTTTTCTATGTGGCTTCTCGCTTTCGTCAGGATATCGTAAAGGGCATCCTCCGTGCTCTTTCCTGGCATAAATCCATACTGCCTCCTGCTCATCTTGGG
Organism: Pieris rapae; assembly: GCF_905147795.1. Classification (NCBI taxonomy): domain Eukaryota; kingdom Metazoa; phylum Arthropoda; class Insecta; order Lepidoptera; family Pieridae; genus Pieris; species Pieris rapae. Next base: position 49,679 of record NC_059515.1, on the reverse strand, counting down.
GAGTAGGCTGTGTCTAATTCTGTTGATCATTACCTTCTCTAGTATCTTCCCCATGACTGGCAATAGGCCTATTGGACGGTAGGATTTGGCGGCCGTATAGTCCTCCTTCCCTGGCTTCCTCAGTACCACTATCGTGCATTCCTTCCATAGATCAGGGAAGCATCCCACTTCGAGGCATTTATTAAAGATGGCCAGGGGGACCTCCGGATTCGCCGTGATAGCTGCGCAGCAGATATCCGCAGTGAGTCCGTCGGCACCCGGGGCCTTCCTCGGGTTGAAGCTTCGAGCAGTGCTGATGAGCTCCGCCATTGTGATTGGCACTTCATCAGCGCTGCTTCCCCGTAGGCTGCTAGTCATTTCCTCAACCGTTTTCCTTATTCTTTGGTGGATGTCATCATCCATCTCACAATTGTCAGGCGGGAAGAATTTCTGTGCCAGCAGCTGCACCGATTCTTCGGAGTTCAACGAAATGCCCTTCTCTATTAGCGTGGTGTCTTCCCTGATCCCTTCCGCCTTTCTTATTACTTTATACATTCTGTCCCATAAGCTCTCCCCTTCTTGCTTCGTGCACAATTTCTTCCACCCTTCCTTTTGAGCCCTTTCGATCTCTTCTTCGTACATCTTTTTTGCCTCCAGGTAGGCAGTTACTACGCACTCTCTCCTCCTTGGAGCTGCGTATGAGATCCTTTTCTTTTTCCTTACCATGTCCTTCTTAAGGGCCTCTATTTCCTTGTTCCACCAGGGTGGTTCGAAGCTTTTCTTTCTTTGTTTCAGTTTGGGGATATGCTTCTCGGCGGCTTTTATAATTATGTTGGTATATTCCGTTACTGCGTTGTTGACCCTGGCCTTGGTGTCCAGTTCTTTTATCGTTCCTTTGTCTAATCCTTGTTTTGTCAATTCCGTTTTTATTTTCTCTTTAAAATCCTCCCAGTCTGCGTTTTTTGTTTTGTATTTGCGGGTCGTCTTCGGTAGGGTGTGCGTTTGGGGTTTTTGAAGGGCTGTAGTCATAAATATTGTGTTGTGATCCGAACTGGTAATTGATGTGTCAACCCACCATTTCGTTACCTTGCTGAGGAGAGCCGTTGTACATACTGTGATGTCGACTGTACTCGTGTATCTACGGCCCCCTCTAACGGTGTCGAAGGTGGGTGTGTTTCCACAATTTAAGATGCTCAGCCCCTCTTCATCAAGGAACCCTCGTAGTTCCTTTCCTCTTGTGTCTTCGTTCCGGCTCCCCCACCACTCACTCCATGCGTTCACGTCCCCTCCAATCAATACCATCTTGGTTTTTAACTTTTTCGTGAAGCTTCTTAACTGTACGAGGTATGGTTCGATGGGTTCATCGCCTTCGAAGTACACTGATATTACCCCTAGTTCCCACTTGTCCGTTCTCAGGACGGCGGCCACTATGTTTTCGGTAGTGAGTGATTTGTCTTGTGAGACCTCGATGTGTTCATCGAAAACAAGTACCGCCGCCTTCACCGGTTTCTTCCCTGTGGGAACGCACTGCACTACTCTGTACATAGGGCTTTCTGCCATCTGTTTATTGGCCCCTGTGTACGGTTCCTGGAGTAGTGCTATCTTTACCTTCCTACCCCCCGCTTCTTTTATAAACTCCTGGTTCGCGATTCTCTTTCTTCCAAGGTTCGCCTGTGCCAGGAGAAAGCCGGTGTTTATGTTGGAGCCCTCGGCTTTTTTAACAGTACGCGTAACTCAGCCTCGCTGCCCTGTCCCATCCCTGTCGGGTTGGGCAGCTCTGGCTGAAGGCTCCGTGCTCTGCGTCTCTTCCCTTGATTGCCTTGCAGTTAACGCAGCTGGGAGGCTTTCCTTCCCCGAGGATCTGGCAATCGGCCCTCATGTGGGCTCCTCCACAGTGACTGCACACCTCTGTATCTCTTTTGCAGTTCCTGCGGGTATGCCCATACCCCAGGCACATCGTACATTGGACCAGAGGGGATTGGTCCTCTACCCAAACCCTCTGCAGGTCCACGTGTATTCTGCCAGCCGATGTCAAGGCTTGCCAGAGTTTAGGCGTGACCTGCAGGACCACGTGGCTCTCCAGAGGGTTTCTTGCCTTCCTTCTATACTTTTCTACTATAGTCAACTCTCTTTCCTCTAGGTGCGCAGTCACATGCTTATTTTGGTTCTTTAGGGCCCGGGCGATATCCTCGGTGGTGTTGCAGGTCAGTAGGTTTTTGATCTTAATAAGCGGGTTTTTGTTGGAGGTCTCCTTGACCTCCATTTCTGTGGCCAGTTTTTCTTTAAGTTTTCTTCTCTCTTCCTCTGTCCTGCAACCCACCACTACCTTCCCATCTCTCGCTTTTCTTATTTTTTGCACTTGCCAACCTTCCTCCTTCGCGTTTAGCAAGTGCCGGATGTTCTGCACCGTTTCCTCTGCCGTGTCGGTCGCGTTTTTCGGCGCCACCACGACAGAGTGCAGTGCAGGCTTTTGCCCCGGGCCCTCTGTGTCGTTTTGGCCCTGACCGAGATTTCCTTTCGTCGCTTCGGCGTACGATTTCATACATGCAGCCCAGTTGTTTTGCCTCTCCATGTCCTTCTTTTCCTTCTCCTCAAACTCTTTCCTTATCTCGGTCAGGACCCATTCATCCTTCTTTTTTGCCAGATCCTCTATTCCTTTCCTACATTTCTCCAACCTACTATTTTCTATTTCCAATCTTTCAATTTGTCTGTTTAGCTTATCATATATATTTTCTTCCATGTCTTTTTCGTTCCTTGTTTTAGTTGTTATTCTTGTTGGGCCACCCGCCAACTCCTCCTCGGCTTCTTTTACCATTTGGTACAGCCGCTTTACAGCTGTCTGTACCCCTGTTTTTATTTCGGTTTTTATGTTTCGGGACTCCGCCAAGTGCGCCATTGCCTTTAGGTAACAATTTTTTGCCTCTTTTTCCCTGGCTTGAGCGGGAGCAGGAGACTTACCCGCTCCCCTCCCCCCCGCCAGAGGTTCTTCTTGTGCTGCCCTAGGGGCCTGGCTGGAGGCCTCCTCCCACTTATCTATACTGCGCCTGATGGCAGGTGCCGTTTTTGGTGGAGTGCGTATACCCAACATTTTGCCTATTAGGATTGTCAGATGAATTTAATAAGTTAAAAGACTTAGCCTAAGGTCTACTCCCAATAGGGTAGTAGCCGTGTCAATTTTTAAAAATTATTCTTTTTTAAAAAAATAATTTATCTTAAAAATATACTTAATCTAAGGCTACTCCCAATAGGGTAGTAGCCGTGTCAATTAAAAAAGTATTTTTATTAACAATAAATCGTCTTATATCTATACTTAATCTAAGGCCTACTCCCAATAGGGTAGTAGACAGGTCAATAAATAAATAGTTTACAAATAATTTACAAGCAATGAATATTCTTAATTATTAATTTTTAAAATTTTTGTCAAATTAATTATTATAATATCTTAAAAATTATTCTAATGGCTGTCCCAAAAGGGTGGCAGCCGTCAATTTTTATATCCTAACTTATTCTAAGGTCTACCCCCAAAAGGGTGGTAGCCGTGTCAAAAACTTATATCTAAGAGGGGTTTCCAAAAGGAGAACCCCTGTCACTTAACCTAATATCACAGTCCTGGTACCTTCGGGAGCGGTGTATCGCTTGTTCTAATAAAAGCGCGCGAAGGACCACCTGACCTTGCCTTATTTGTATGTGTGTGTGTGTGTGTGTGTGTGTTGGTGTGCCTTGGCACGTATGCACCTACTCGGAGGATCCGCTGCAATCAGCGGAGTCGAATAAGGTGCTATACTTGAGTTCCTGAACGTGTATTTGTATGTGTGTATGCCGGTGTGTGTGTGTGTTAACTCGAATGTAGAAATGGACAGCCGCAATCTTCTCCCCGAGTCACGAGGAGTTGAACGAACCGTCACACTTGTGTGTTTATGTGTGAATTGTGTCTTAGTGTGTTTGTGTGTGATAACTGTGTGTACGTGTGCTTGAGTGCGCTGTAAACGTACTCAGTCGACTCTGCTTTTTGCGGGGAGTCGAAAGAGCCGTCACACGTGTATGTTCCGTGAGGTTGAAATTTTTCAACCCCAGGGGGTGAGGTAGTAGGGCGAGGGGGGGGGTCCCAGGTACAGTGCACGCGACACGTCCCTATAACCCTTTTTTACCCTAATTAGGCCGAAAATGATATTATTTTTAAGCTAGCGTGCACCGTTTTATCTAAATTTGATATGACTATAATTTATTAAATATTTTATTAATTAAATTTTGAAAATTATTTTAAAAAATTTTGTGAATATGGTTTCCGGTAGGGTTCGAACCGGCGGTCAAAACCCAGTATACTACGTATACTGGTTCTGACCTTAAAAACGCGCTAAAATGCACCGTTCCCGAGTTATCCCGCACTTTTCCCCCTTTTTATTCCCGGGCCTCTGGAGCCGCCAATATTGATCAAATTTTTTAAACGAATATATCAAAATGACAGGCTCGTCGAGATCTATCCGATGAGCCTATCCGCGGTGCAAAATATTGGCGGGATCTCCGACCACGTGCCACGTGGTCCGGAGAAAAAATTTCCCAGGGGCCTCAGTTTTTGAGGGAAAAATCTGAGATTAGTACCTTTAAATAGAGCTCCGCGCGGCGCTTTTGATGATGTCAGGAACGGCTGGGGTCCTCGATCTAGATCTTGAGATATTCCTCCTCGAAGGTGTATAACCTTTGCAAGGTGTGGTTAAACACCTACAAAATTTTTTCCCCTTGAGGAAAATAAAAACCAAGGCTTCCCCTTTATGTAGTTTTTCGAGCCGCTTCTAATGATGGTACTTTTTTGTCCAGATTTTGTTTCCTTCTGGTACCACGTGCCACGTGGTGTTTTCTTATTTTTGAAATTTTTCTTAATTTCTTGGCCGCAAAAATCTGGGTGAGGTGTCAAAAGGTGCGGCTTGACGACCTCTATCTAGCCACGTAAAAATTTAGGTAGGTCGTCGCTTTGATTTTTGAGCCGCACGCACTTTTTCACTAAATTTTTTACACTTTTTGTGTTTTTCCACTTTTTTGCCACTTTTTCTCACTTTTTATAAAACAATGTATATATATTCGGATTCCTCGTCGCGAGACGCGTACGATGACATACGGCACTGGCCGATTCGAGGCAAAAAACCTATTTTTAAGATTTTTCTAAGGCGGAGCGGCACGCTTTCTGACCGTTCAGGCCCGCGGTTCGACTGCGACTGGTTAGGTTAGGTTAGGTTAGGTTAGGTTAGGTTAGGTTAGGTTAGGTTAGGTTAGGTTAGGTTAGGTTAGGTTAGGTTAGGTTAGGTTAGGTTAGGTTAGGTTAGGTTAGGTTAGGTTAGGTTAGGTTAGGTTAGGTTAGGTTAGGTTAGGTTAGGTTAGGTTAAATACCTCCACCGCATCAGACGGGAACCGACCCCTGCGTGCCACCACTGCCAAGGGGATAACGATGATGCCGCGCACACTCTAGCGGCTTGTCCGGCGTGGGCGGAGGAGAGGCGCCACCTGGTTGCGGCCTTCGGGACGGACCTGGGCTTGCCTGAAGTTATTAAGAAGGCGGTGGACGACCTTGACAAGTGGACCGTCCTAACAAGATTCTGTGGCGTGGTGATGCGGCTGAAGGAGGAAGCGGAGAGAGCCCGAGAATGATTAAAAAAAAAAAAAAGAAAACACAAAAAAAAAAAAAAAAAAAAAAAAAAAAAAAATAAAAAAAATAAAAACAAAAAAAAAAAAAAAAAAAAAAAAAAAAAAATAAGAAATATTAAGAAAAAAAAACAAAAAAAAAAAAAAAGGGCTTATTACTAGTGTGGTGTCGAGAGAGTAACAGAGAGTCGCGAAAGCGGCAGTCGCTAGACGGGGCGCGGTGAAAAGGCCTAGCTGTTACCCGCCCTCGTCTCATAGCGAACAGTGGGCCCTGGTGGTTTTAGTGGGTATGGGGTCATCGTATTTTACGGCCTTGACCCCCACACTCCCCGCGCCACTTAACAACTTGCCCAGGCGCGGGCGCCCGTAATCGGGTTTCCCCAGGTTAAAAAAAAAAAAAAAAAAAAAAAGGTTAGGTTAGGTTAGGTTAGGTTAGGTTAGGTTAGGTTAGGTTAGGTTAGGTTAGGTTAGGTTAGGTTAGGTTAGGTTAGGTTAGGTTAGGTTAGGTTAGGTTAGGTTAGGTTAGGTTAGGTTAGGTTAGGTTAGGTTAGGTTAGGTTAGGTTAGGTTAGGTTAGGTTAGGTTAGGTTAGGTTAGGTTAGGTTCCCCCCCTCCGCGGACGAATTTACCCGCGGCTCCTAGGCTTGTCGTGCCGGGGGGGCTTAGTACCTGGAACGATTGCAGCAATGCCGTCGTAAAGGGGAAGCAAATAAGGAGGTATAGGCTGGCCTTCACTTCGAAGGCTAGTCTCTGGAGAGGGCATCAGCGCCCAGCGGAAAATATTTCCGTGAGCCCTTAGCAAGCTGGAGAGATCATTTGATCTCAAAGGTGAAACTGAGGGACTTTTACTTATTCGACGTTCCCGATTGGTGTTCTTTGGAGTGTGCCGGAGGCGGCCAGGGAGGGGGTCTGCTTCATAGCGCTACTGCGTTCTTGACTCTGGGCCTCATCTGCTCTCGACTCTTTCTTTTCTAAGAAACGTGCTAGATGCGGTGTAGCTACATGCCACGCGAACTTGCGGGGTGCAAACAATAATCTCGGGAGAACCAATATTAAATCTGGTGTTGTTGTTGTCTTCTTGGGCCAAAGTGCAGTGGAACGATGGATAGCCAGCGGAACCGGCAATTATTGGATATACCTTTTGGCGATATAGTCAGCGTATAGCGGCGAACGCTCGAATACTCTTCAGCTTGTGATTGTTCTGTGTTCAATTGAAGGAGAGGCCTTATTGGGCAACAAGAGGAAGGAAACCTTGATACAAAAATCCCCTAACGTTCGGCGCTGATGAGCGTGGCGTCGGACACCTAATCCCCTCTATGAGGAATTGAGGTCGTTGACGGGCAGGTCAATGCCTAGCGCCAAAAAACAAAAAAAAAAAAAAAAAAAAAAACGCGTCCCCGGTTCCCTCCGGAGTGACGGCGAGGACTCGCTACAGCTCGGGCACTCGGCTGCGGTACATGGGTCTTAAAGAGGGCCACAGGGGAGCGGCCCCTGGTCAAATAAAAGCAAGCATGAGTTCGAATACACGTTTAACTACCCCAGGTGGGTTAAATCCCACCCATGGCGATGCCATGGCTCAGCCCCACCGTACTCTGGGGGGGGGCAAAACTCATGAGGAAGAGAAGGATGAGGAGAGAAGAGTGGTAGGATGTGGTGATGTGAAGGAGAATACAAGGGACGGAGGCGAGATGTCTAACCGGAGTACGCCCGTCCCACTCAAAGATTGTAGAGTTATGCTGGTGCGAACTCCACTACCCATATTGAGTCCAAATAACAGCACAGGAGACCGTGAAGTTGAGGCCATTACTGCCATAGGAAAAAATGTCGGACGACAAGTGATGGAGGCCAGCCTGGAGACGAGCTGTGAGATGCTCAGCGCTGACGTATCGTTTACCTCCATCAACTCACCACATGTACAAGGGCGACCGGCGCGATTTTTTCGTCGGAAAAGAAGGAAGGAAGAATGCAGCTCTAGCGACGCTGGAACCCCTCACTCGACGAGAAAGTCGCGGGCTGCATTAAGTAAACTCCAACGAGTAGAACGGGAGAAGAGGGTTGAAGCAGAACTACTAGAGGCGACCCCCAGTCCCCCAACAAAAACTGGAAGCACAGCGCAAACCGAACGTCACGCTGATCCAAAGGTAAGGATTGAGGCCAGTCTCGCTGCAGTGGAAAAAGTCGCCCGACACTCGAGTAACCTGAAGGGCACTTTTGTCTCAGCGCTAAAACAGGCGGTAACCTCGATCCGTAGAGACGCCGAAGAGCTAGCTGACCGTACAGTCAGCGAGGAAACGAGGGCGCTCCGGAACGAAAATGAGAGACTTCGTGGACAGGTGGAAGCACTTCAAAAAGAAATGGCTGAGTTGAGAACCCTGATACAAGAGTGCTCAAGGAAACCGGTGCATAAAGAGCCATTACGGACTTCTTCACCATCTTCGCAGCTACCACAACTCTTAGCCGAGCTGGAAGGTCGTTTAATGAGGCAAATGGGCGAATGTCTTAGCGCGAGACTCGCAAACCTGGAGCCTCGATTAAATGCGGAACCGAAAATTTGGCCACCATTAGCCGCGGATCCGATTCCAATTGAGGACTCTACGACAAAGAGCATAGAAGAACACTCGATAGGGGAGAAGAGAAAATCTAGGAAAGGAAAGAAGCTGCGGGCACCTGATGCTAACAATGCACCCGATGCAGTAAGTGCGCAGATCCCACCAACCCAGAGCAACCCAGAGGCAAACTGCGAGCAAGAGTGGATAACAGTGCAAAGTAAGCGTAAACAGGCCAAGAATACCCCAACCGCTGCCATCGTAAAGCCCGTGGCTACGACTACTCAACGGCCACGAGCAAAGCTGAGAGCCCCGAGATCCACGGCCGTTGTGCTTACAATCACCGAAAAAGAACAGACCTACGCCTCTGTATTACGGGAGGCAAAGGAAAAAATTAAACTAAGTGATTTGGGCATAGAAGCCGTCAAATTTAAGCGGGCGGCGACGGGAGCGGTGATACTAGAGCTACCCGGATCACGCAGTGGAGACAAGGCCGATGCCCTTGCTAGTAAACTGAAAGAAATCTATGCTAGCGGGGTGAGCGTGTCGAGGCCGGAGAAGTGTGCCGAGGTACGAGTGGCCGGCCTCGATGACTCTGTAACGTCGGACGATATCAAAAAGGCGATAGCGGAGATTGGGGGCTGCAACCGCGAACAAGTAATAGTGAGTGAGGTTCGGCCAGACAGAACTGGATTGTTTGGAGCCTGGGTTCGGTGTCCAATTCTTGCGGCCAAGAAAATCACCGAGGGACGACTACTCATAGGCTGGGTCGCAGCAAGGGTAACCTTACTGGAACGCAAGGAAATTAGGTGCTACCGGTGCCTTCAAAGTGGGCACGTAGCCAGCCGGTGCACGTTTGGCGCTGATCGTAGCAATCTCTGCTACCGCTGCGCACAACCAGGCCACCGGGCCGCGACTTGCGAGGGCAAACCCGTGTGCGTCCTTTGCACGGAAGCGGGCCGAAAGGCAGACCATCGGCTAGGGAGCGCTAAATGTCCGGCCCCTAGCGCCAAAGTTGCTAGAAGAGAGACGCCGCGGCACAACATGGTTACGACCGGGTCCGCCCCACCGGACGGGGCAGCAATGCTTACAGATAAAATCGTAAATGCCTAGCACGGTACGGTTCCTCCAATGTAACCTCAACCACTGTGCCAATGCCCAGGATCTTCTGACACAAAGCATGGCACAGTGGTCCATTAATGTTGCAATGGTGTCAGAACCATATATCTCAGAGCTGAGGACCGCTTCAAATTGGATTGTGGATACGGAAGGCCTCGCAGCCGTTATACTCGACGGGGACCAGATGGCACTTGCGGGACCGCACCTAAAGGGTCGCGGGTGTGTCGCCGTCCGAGTCTCGGAGAATCTGGTAGTAATAAGCGCCTACTTTTCACCCAACAAGACACTCGCCGAGTTCGAGCGGTTTTTAGTCGAGATAGGCTCACTGGTAGATTGGGCCCGACCCCACGAGGTAATTGTCGCCGGTGACTTCAACGCAAAGTCGACTGCGTGGGGGACGCTGGATGACCGTGGACGAGGACAGGCCTTGTTACGATGGGCCGCAATGTACAATTTGACAGCATTAAATAAAGGCTCCGAGCACACGTGCGTACGCAGAGCGGGAGGCTCTATCGTTGATGTCACTTTTGCGAGTTCCTGTCTTGCTCGTCGCGTTGAAGATTGGGAGGTTATGACAAAGGTAGAAACACTGTCGGACCATAGATACATCCAATTCCGTATCCCTCCATTGTCGTCTGCTAGATCGGCTGAGCAGAGTCTCATTCCGTCTGAAATCGGCCCTAAATGGTCGCTGAGGTCGTTGGATAGAGTCGTGTTCGAAGAGGCGACAATAGTTAAGTCCTGGTGTTCCAGCCGCACTAATGCTGATATAGAAAGTGAAGTTCGGTGGCATGCAAAAGCGTTAGCAGACCTATCAGAGGCGTCAATGAGACGCGTACGAATTTTGAGGCCGAGGGATAAAGTTTACTGGTGGTCTGACGAACTAGCTGGTCTTCGATCAATCTGTGTGAGATCGCGGAGGATGTTTACGCGGTACAGGCGCCGACCGCTAGCACGTCGCAGTCAAGATGAAGAGGAACGGCTATACGTAGACTATCAAGCTGCAAAAAAGGATCTAAGGGTAGCAATAGCAAGGTCCAAAGAAAATGCTTGGAATGAGTTTCTTAACACGTTGCAACAAGATCCCTGGGGTCGCCCCTTTCGACTTGTAATGAGCAAATTGCGACCCCGGGCGCCGCCACTGACGTCCACCATGCAACCTTCGCTTCTTGACTCGGTGGTATCCACCCTGTTTCCACGTGGGAATGGGCGTACACCTACCCCAGCGCATCCGTACTCGATTCCAAGCGAAGAGTCAATACGCGTGACGCCTGAAGAATTAGAAGCAGCATTGGCAAAGGTCGCCGCTAAAAACACAGCTCCAGGCCCTGATGGCATTCATGGCAAGGTGTGGGCTCTCGCCCTTAAGGACGAAGAATTGGCGTGGAGGTTCTGCAGTTTGTTGACGCAAATCATGCAGAAGGGAGAGTTTCCCTCCGCCTGGAAGACTGGGAAATTAGTGCTGCTAAAGAAGCCCGGAAAAATCGAAACATCCCCTTCTGCTTACCGCCCAATCGTATTGTTGGATGAGGGTGGCAAAATCTTGGAGCGGATCATGGCTAAAAGAATAAATAGACATCTAGAAACCATCGGACCAGATCTGCACAGTGCTCAGTTTGGCTTCCGGCGGTCGCGGTCTACTGTGGACGCAATCGCAGAGGTGCGAGAAATCAGCGAGGAGACCACGGAGCAGGGTGGAGTTGTACTGGCGGTGTCCCTTGACATCGCCAACGCCTTCAACACCATTCCTCACGAGGCTGTTCTGCGAGGCTTAGTACATCATGGGATACCGTTATATCTCCAGAGGCTAGTAGAATCGTACCTGTGCGATCGTAAAATTGTGTTCCCGGGTAGGGATTCTTGGAGAAGCTACCGAGTCACATGTGGTGTACCTCAAGGGTCCGTTCTGGGGCCCCTGCTTTGGAATATAGGCTACAATTGCATCATTAAGACATCTCTGTCTATAGGTGTTAGGGTCATTTGTTACGCCGACGATACCTTGGTTGTGGCATCTGGCAGTTCCTACGTCGAGGCGAGCCGTCGCGTAACTGCTGGGGTAGCTCAAGTCGTAGCGCAGATAAGACACCTCGGGCTGCGTGTCGCGCTGGAGAAGTCCGAAGCGATCTGTTTTCACGGCCCGGGGCGAGCGCCTCCAGCGGGTGCGCACATCGTCGTTGCGGGAGTGTCCATCGAGGTAGGAAAATCCCTGAAATATCTGGGCCTAGTACTAGATTCCCGGTGGACGTTTAGAGCACATTTTGCGGCACTTGCCCCGAAGCTCACCGCCACTGCAATGGCTCTTAGCCGGATTATGCCAAATCTAGGCGGGCCGAGCGAGGGGTGTCGTCGACTCTACTCCGGCGTCGTCAAGTCGCAAGCTATGTACGGGTGCCCAATATGGGCTGATAAGCTGTCCCGCAAGAACAAGCAGCTTCTGAGGCGTTATCAAAAACTAATGACGATTAAGGTTGCGCGAGCGTACCGCACGGTGTCATACGATGCCGTGTGTTTGATCGCAGGTTCCGCGCCCTGGCACCTCGAGGCTACCGCTCTGGCAGACGTCTATTGGCGCAGGGCTGATACGCGTGAAGCAGGGAGAGAACCGGACACAGAGACCATACGCTCCTGGCGCCTGGATGCCTGCCAGCGCGTGATACAAGACTGGAGAACCAACTTAGACAGGGCAGAGATGGGCGGATATACAATAAGTGCCATATTGCCCGTCCTAACCAAGTGGCTGGAGAAGAAGCGCGGCCCGTTATCCTTTCGTCTGGTGCAGGTCATAACAGGCCATGGCTGTTTTGGCAAATACCTCCACCGCATCAGACGGGAACCGACCCCTGCGTGCCACCACTGCCAAGGGGATAACGATGATGCCGCGCACACTCTAGCGGCTTGTCCG